>NC_141693.1:493376773-499169273 GCF_964263255.1 Lissotriton vulgaris | reverse complement strand
GGGTGTTAAACTAGTACTAATAAGGTGATACCTTTGTCGAGACAGTGTTTACATGTGTAAACGAGACAAAATAATTAACTGGTATTATCACAAAATGTGCTGCCGTATGTCACATAATTTGCATTTTCTTGCCACATAATTTAGTAATCCCTGCTACACAACTCTATCCTCCCTTGCTGCCAAATTCCAGAGGCCCTGCTTATAGGTAAAATAATTATGCCAATAAAGATTATAGAAAATTTGAACATGTTTTAGGGGTTCACTGGATGCTGGTTAGCAGAGTATCAAGGCAGAGTCAAAAATCAGTAGCACCATCCCCTAAATAATGGGGGGGATCATGCAAAAACAGGCATTTTCCTATAACAATCTGCCTGCAGGACTAGCTGAAAAAAAAGGTCGATCTAAATCTGTTGCGCTCTTGTCATTCAGACCTACTATGGAATCAGGAACTCGAGTGTGAATTTCCAGCTCCACCATTTTCTTCTTCTGCTGAGAGACTTAAATAACTCTATATCTTCTTTCAGGGATTTCTAACCTCTATTGGATGTTGCAAGTGCCTCTACTCTGGAGAATAGCACCACCAAAGTGATAGAAGAGCACTGTAGACACATAATCTAGAAATCAAATCCATATTCGATTAATTTATCCCCAAAAATAATTATTAATTTTCCATTCAAAAATTTGCAATTTCGTCGTTGCCAGAAAATAGAATTAAAAAAAGAAGCCATTTCATCTAAACATGTTCTTTTCATTTGCACACTAAGGTCTAGATTTACAAATATTTGATGCAATGGAGCACAGCAACCAAAGTTTCTTCACAACCTTGCATCAAAGGGAGAGCAAGGGTACTCATTTGGCTGTCATTCAGAAATGCACATACCCATACGCTATAATACAAGAATGTGCGCATTCTCTCAAGCAAAGGTTTGGTACTCGAAGGGGACCCTAATGGTACAAAGACTTTCCCCTCAATGTTTGTGTGTTGTACAATGCTTCCCACATGCAAAGTTAAAAAAGCGATTTGAAAATATTTTTCCTTGAGGAGGCATGGAGTTTTGGTGCACATTCTGTTTATAAATGTTAGTAGATAAAGATTTGCATCGAAACGCATGCATGGCTGCAAGGGAATGTCTATTTATAACTCATGCAATACCCTCATTGCACAACTTCATTCAAAATAGTGGCAAAGTAGCACATAGAGCAACTTTGCATTGCTTTGGGGAAATTTCCAATGCAAGTCCTGGATTGGATTTGCATTGAATAGTAAATCCCACCCCAACATTTTCCACAATGTTTGTGATGCAAACCCAGAAACAAAGAATTAGTACATCTAGCCCCAAATGTATTACAAAATGTGCACGATATTCAAACCCATTTTTATCATCCAATCATTGCCATGCACAATAGCATCAACTTATTATTGACTGTTTACAAAGTTTCAGCTTCTTCTCAGTTTTCACTTTTGTCAATACGTATTTAAATAGTTTGATGCTGAACACACAGATGCGAGTTTAATGTCAGAACTCTCTAAGCTACGGTGTTTTTCTTTCATGATTTGACAGTCTAGTTAAATCTCTTGGTGCTCGATAACTGGAAGCCAGCTGTCTGTAAACTTCATCTGATCCCTTTTGTTAGAAAAAGACTCTGAGGGCAAGTTTGAATGACAGCACTTGTGAAATTCACTGCATTGTTTTGAATTTCTCCAAAGTGTGGCAAAGGAATAAAGTAATTTGTCTAAAAAGAATCTTTCATTTTACTCTTTAATTATAAGTGGGGCAGACACTACCTATCGTTCTGCAAACCCTAGTTTATGCAGCATTTGGAATTATGAGTAATGAAAAAATGACCACATTCAAGAATTACCCAGTGCAATAAAATATGCATGCGCTGTATTCTCCAGGTACCTGTTAGACCTGACATCATTGGCCTGAGTCTCTCCTCCATTTTTTTTCTGTTTGCCTCCTCTGTTTACGATGTTTTTGCTGGTATATCGCTCTGGGCACTGTGCCACTGCTGATCAGTGCCGCGGTGCAAGTGCTCCCTATGTTAAATTACTGTATTGATTGAATTCCATGTTTGGCTTATTTGGTTTACTGTCAGCCCCTAGTCTAGTGCACGAGGAGTGCCAGGGCTTGTAAATACAAATGCTGCTAGTGGGCTTGCAGCACGTGTTGTGCCACCCACACGAGCGGCCTAGTAAAAGTATGTCTAAAGGTCTGCCATTGATAGACCTACGTGTAGTCTAGTACTGTCACGTGGACTGCGTGAGTACACTTACTTGCCAGTCTCCAAACCTTCCCTTAACTTCATGTTAGTCACCCCTATGGTAGGCCCGAGGGCAGGGTGCATTGTAAGTATAAGGTAGGACAAGCCTGACGAAGTTGGCATGTCCTAATAGTGAATCATCGCCATATTCGTACTTCACTATTGTAAGGTCGCCTGCTCTCCATCAGTTAGAATGGGCTGCCGGGATTATTAATGGTATAATCCTAGCTGGCTCGGGGAGCATGGTACAATGTCGAGTTTGGTATCCCTGAACTCAGGGTTTAATAACGCATCCGTTTGGGTGGATGGTTTTTGGACTCTGGGTTTGAAAATAGCACTTTTAGAAAGTGACTATTTTCTTGTCTAACTATTTCTGGTTTCTGCTGGTTTGGTGTGTGTGTGACAGGGGCTGGGTGGCTCCGGAGTTCTGAATGAGTCAGTGTGGGGTGAGTGGTACATCTGCATTGAGAGTAGGGGAAGAGAAGCTCCTGATAGCCTGCCCTGCCCGATACAATGCTGGCTCCACCTCCTGTCGAGCGACGGATAGCTCTGCTCCTGCCAGTGACAATACTGGTTTCACCTCCTGCTGGGCGTCTGAGGACCCAGCCCTGCACAGTGAATAGGCCAGGTGCCTCTGCCTGGCTACACCCACAACAGACCCGGAATGAGGGGGAGTTCCCCTGCATGGACAAAGGGATCAAAGCCAAAAAGTGGTATAAGAGAAGGACCCCTGAACCAAGACTTTAGATCAATTCTGACAAGGAACCCTGAACCAAGGACAAGAAGCCTGCTGATCCAAGGACTTGCCTACCCCTTCTTCCAGAGTGCTGTTTGCTGGGGGAATCCTGCAGTCACTTCTTTATTATTGCCAAGGAACCAGGATAGAGGAACTGAGTGTGTACTCTCAAACTTTGCCGAGGAAATCTCCAAGGCTGGAAGAGTGCCAGCCTCCTGTTGAAGTCACAGGGCTAAAGGACTTCACCATTTGCTAAATGTGCTTGTTGCTGGAACCTGAAAGTCCAGCACCTCTGAAGAAATTCAGCAATCCCGACGCCAACGGACGCCGCCGAATCCAGCTCGACATCGTGAGTGCAGCTCCCGTGTCCCGCATCTTCGACGCCAGCCGCTGGGCCCGATCAACGCTAGTAGCGAAGCTGCTGCCGACGCCTCGACCCCGAGCCCTCTCTACGCCGTGAGCGCTGCTCACTCTTGCAACATCCTCATCGACATCGACGACGACGCCGTATCCTGCTTCACCTCGTGAGCGCTGCTCCTGCCTGACATCTGTCGACGCCGCTGCAGATCGCCCCGACTCCGAGGCCTGATCGACGCCGCTGATCATCGCGTGCTTCACTTTTCCAAGGTACTGTGTTGTTGGGGGTCCGTGCGACTCCAGGCTCGACGTAGCGCTCCTCGCGGTCGATGCCGAACCTTTGTATTAACTTTGCCTTGACGTTGTGTAACTCCTGTGTGGGTTACATTGTTGCCAAGACTGTGATCTAAAGAAGAAGAGTTGCTTTTGTTAGTAAAGACTTTGTGCTATGAAGAAACTACGCTTGAACTATTATTTTTCCTTCCAAGAGTATTTATTAAGATTGTGGTATATTTTTGTCGTTATTTGGTCTTGTGCTAAGCCTTATATAAACATTCGTATTTTTATAATACTACTGTGTCGTGTCCATTTGTAGTGTCTTCACTTTATTACTGTATGTGGTCATAAATGCTTAACGCACTGCCTCTGAGATAAGCCTATCTGCTTTGCCAAGCTACAGAGGGGGTGAGCAGGGGTTGTCTAAGTGTGTGATCCCCTTGCCCTGACTAGAGGAGGTGAGTCCCTATTTGTCAGAAGTGTATACATCTACCAACTAGAGACAGCCGAGTCTAACATTGGTGGGTCAGCGGTGAGGATTTGAACTTTGCGTTTATGACCCATGTTCAGTGATTAGTGTACGCTACATAGTGAAAGCAGACCATAGCGCAGCCACAATCTATTTGTTGGATAGGATATTCTATTTTTGTTCTCATCTTTTCTGAAGCTAGTTCGAACACTGCCAGGTTTGACCATGAGTGATGCTGGAGTCACTACCCCTGTTGTCGTTTGGGAGGAGTTTGATGTTTGATGTTTGATGTTGTTTGATGTTTGATGTTCTGCACTGCGCCCCGCTGATTGCGAGCGGTCGGCGCTCTCACGAAACGCTAGTGTTTTAAACCTGTATTTTAACCTATGTCTTTTGTTATGCAGGCAACTAATTTTTACTCTTACTTTTCGAGGTGAGCTGCTGGCTGGGGGGTGTTTGTGATCGCGGGTTCCCACCGGTAGCGGCCGCCATCTTTGATTGGGCTTGTTTCACTGGAGTGTAGCCCTGAACTCCACCCTCGCTCCGCCCCTATTTAAACGGCCTCCATGTGTCAGCGCAGCGGACGAGCGCAGCGGGCGCGACGTAGGTGCGCTGGAGTTGCGCCTGAGTTAAGCCCGTCTGCGCCCGTCCGCGCCAGGCCGGGGCAAGGGGCATGCCACTCTGTCTCCCCCCTACCTACACTCGCTCTTTCCTTGTATCTGCCCCTTCCGTCCCCAAACTGGCACTACACAACCTGTTTACGACCAGAACTTCCTTCCCTGAGATCTCTCCTATTTTTCCCGATAACTGTTCTCCTGCCCCGGGTCCCAAGGTCCGGACCTTGTCACCCCCACGTTCCCTCACCCCCCCACTGTCCGTGACGTACCTTAATACCCGGTCTCTGGTCCGCCATCGATCAGAAATATTCTACCTTCTGGAATCGGAACAGCCTGACGTCTTGTTCCTGACCGAGACCTGGCTCACAGACGACTCGTCTCCAGACACCCTGGCAGCCATTCCCCCAGGCTATTACATTCTGCAGACCAACAGCCCCACTGGTAAAGCGGGCGGTGGGGTTGCAGCTATCATCAGACACCCCATCAGGTTTTCCCCAGTGCCCTCTCCCAGTATCACCTCAACAGACTGTCTCGTACTAAGACTGGAGCAGCCTGGGTCTTCGCTCATCTGTGTGCTGATTTACCGTCCCCCTCAACCCATGCCTAACTTTTCTATTCAGTTTGGCGACCTGATCACCCAGCTTACCATTAGCAATTCCAACGTGTTGGTCCTGGGCGACTTTAATTACTGGCCGTCAGACATCCACGAAACTTCTGACTCACGCGCCTTCTCTGATCTAATGCTGAGTCTCAACTGTACCCAACACATACATGCACCATCGCATGTTAAAGGCCATATTTTAGATCAAGTCTGGACCACCTCTCTTGTCATTTCTGCTCCCCTCATCCTCCCCTGTCTCTGGTCAGATCATCACCTCATTACTTTCACCTTAGCTATGTCCTCCCCTATCACTGCTGCCCGCCAATCCAATTTCCTGGCACGTAATTGGAATAAAGCCGATCTTAATAAATTTACTGCCCTTCTGAGCTCATCGTCCCCACTCATCACTGGACCTAACACCTCCACTGACCTTCAGTCCGAAACCCTTACACACTGGCTCACCACTGCGGTCGACTCTGTGGCACCTTTAAAATCTGTCAAGACGAGGCGCAGACATGATGCCCAAAAGTGGTTTACCGCTGAGCTCAGCGCACAAAAACTCAGTCTCCGCCAGGCAGAGAGATGCTGGCGCCGGGATTACTCCCCCAAATCAAAAGAGATTTTCTCGTCTCGGTTGAAGGAGTACAAGGAAGCAATTACTGTGGCCAAATCATGTTACTTCTCAAGCAAAATCCTGAATTCCTCCAATAAGTCCAAAGATATTTTTTCTATTGTGGATGAACTATCTAACCCGGAAAGAGTCGCTCTAGCCCCCCTTCCCTCCCAGCCCCTGTGCGACTCCCTTAACCAATTTTTTGTGGATAAAATCATCAAAATTAAAACCAGCATCTCCATTTCTCCACCTGCTCCCACATCTTTCTGTGTTCCCAGTTATTCTTACACTCACACTCTTACTCATATCCCCCCTATCTCAAAGGATAACTTTTTATCACTCCTACACAAAGTTTCCTCTGGCTCTCCCAGCGATTGTTGCCCCCCCTCGGTCCTTCGAGAAGCTTTTACTTCCTGTCCAGACCCCCCCCTTGCTCTTTTGAACAACTCTTTGATTACGGGGGAGGTTCCTGGATCCTTCAAACAGGCTGAGCTGGTTGCCATTCTAAAAAAACCCTCGGCAGACCCTTCCATCATGAGCAACTATCGCCCAATTTCCCTTCTTCCTTTTCTTAGCAAAGTTTTAGAGTCGCACGTCACTCATACTCTCAGTTCTTTTGTGGAAGACTCTAGTGTACTGGACCCCCAGCAGGCTGGACTTAGACCCGCGCACTCCACAGAAGCTGTCATTCTTTCTGTCATGGAGGAATTGCGCAGGGGAGCGGACGCTAACATCTGCCAGGCCCTGGTCCTCCTGGATCTGTCGGCCGCCTTTGACACGGTCGACCATGATATTTTGGTCGACCGTGTCGGGGAGGCCGGCATCCAGGGTACCGCCCTGGCCTGGGTCCGCTCCTTCCTGACCCAACGCCATCAAGCTGTCAGGCTATCCCAGTTCTCTGCCTCCCAGGTCAAACTAACCTGTGGCGTCCCACAAGGTTCTTCCCTATCCCCCCTCCTTTTTAATTTGTATCTTTCCCCACTTATCCGTGCCCTCTGACAGTTCAATGTCACAGCGTTCAACTACGCTGATGACATACAACTAATTTTCAACATTGATTCCTCTGCTGATTCTATTGCCACCTTCCAAAACACCCTATGCTTTATTAGCAATTGGATGAGCTCGAACCACCTGAAGCTCAACCCCGACAAGACCGAGCTGGTTCTTGTCGGGGGTCCTTCCAACCCTTGGGACTCTTCCTTTTGGCCTGTCAGCCTCGGCAGTCCACCCCGCCCTGCTAACTGTGCCAAAAGTCTGGGAGTCGTCATTAGCAGCGACCTCTCTATGACGCCCCAGATTAGCGCGGTAGTCTCCTCTAGCCATTTTCAATTAAGGAAAATCCGGAAAATCTCCCGGCTACTTACTTCCGAGGCCCTCATCTTGGCCCTGCTTGCGCTAGTTATATCGAGGCTCGACTACGCTAACGCGCTCTATGTAGGCATCCCAGCCTACCAACTTAGGCGGCTTCAGCTGATCCAGAATCAGACTGCCCGCCTGATCCATTTTCTCCCAAGAGATCAACACGTCCGCCCCCTCCTAAAAAGCCTCCACTGGCTCCCGGTAGCTGCCCGCTGCAAGTTCAAGCTGGGCTGTATCATTTCCAAATCCCTTGCTGGTCAGGGTCCCCTCTTTATTTCTTCCCTCCTCCAACCCTACGTCCCCTCTCGTACTCTCCGGTCTTCCCAACTGGCCTTGTTATCCATTCCCAGATACAAGAGGAAGAAACACGGCGGGCTTAAGTTTTCTTTTCTGGCCCCCACTTTTTGGAATTCCCACCCCCTTCCTCTCAGGCTGTCCACTTCGTACCCCAAATTCAGATCCTCCCTTAAAACTTTTCTTTTTACTGAATCCTACAAATAACCGGCCTCTTTGCTCCCTCATCTGCTCTCTTTATTATGGCGCCAAGAAACCTAATGGTGTTAGTTGCGCCTTAGAAATTTGTTTAACATAACATAACAAAGAAATACGGGAAGAAGCAGCTGCAACACTTTTGCAAGCAGTTTAAAGTTCCTACCACAGGCCTCTCAAGAAAGGACGAATATCTGAAAGCCTTGGAGGCCTGGTTAGAGGCCAGAGATCCCACTGATACTGTGGTGGTACCGCCAGTGGAAGGGGAGGAGGAGGTGCCAGTGAATGGGCCTGTGTCTCCCCCCGGTAGCAGTGTTTCCTCCAAAGGTTTTTCTCCTGAAGAAAGAGAAGAAAGGGCGAAGGAACGAGCATACAACATGGAACTGGCAAAACCTAAGATAGATGGGCAGTTGGAGATAGAGAATGTAAGAGGATGGAGAGAAGCTGATATGGAGATCAAAAGGTTGGAGTTCGAAAGAGAAAAGTTAGCTTTTGAACGTGAGAAAATGGTGAGGGAGATGGATCTCCAAGCTAAGAGTTTAGAATTGAATCCCTCTGGTGGCAGCATCCCATCTGTGCCTGCAGAAAGTAGGTTTTATTTTCCCAAAGATGTGCTCAAAGATTATCATAAGAATGAAGATATTGGCCAATGGTTTAAAGCGTATGAATTAGCATTGTTGGCCCACCGGGTACCTGAGAAGGATTGGGGAGCGGGGTTGTGGGGTCGCTTTGTGAATGAGGGGAGAGATACCCTGTTAGATATTCCTATGGAGGATAGGATGTCGTATACTCATATGAAAGATGCTTTAATGTTGAGGTATGGCCTAACCCCAGAAAAGTACAGACAAGCCTGTAGAGAATGTAAGAAATTGCCTGGTTCAACGTGGGTTGAATATGTGTCATTTTTTTGCAGAGCAATGGATGGTTGGGTAAAGGGCAGCAAAGTGGAAAGTTATGAAGCTCTTTATGATTTGTTTGCCTGGGAGCACTTGTCGAATAACTGTTTTCCAGAGTTGCGCCAGCACCTTATTGATAGCAAGATATCTAACCCTAGAAAACTTGCTGAGGAGGCGGACCTCTGGGTCAGTACCAGGGTCCACAAGGGTCCAGTGGGAGACTCAGCCAAGGGTGGGCAGGGTCCCCAGCAGAAGAGTGGGGGGGGGGACAAGGGTAAACAGAAGGAGTCCCAGAAAGGGCCCCAAAGTAATCCCCAAGGGACCAAGGGAAAGGTTCCCAGCCTCCCCTGTGAAGAAGTCAGGGGCCCGACAGGTAAACCAGTTCATAGGGGCCCAATGACCTACTACGTCTGTAAGCAGGTGGGACATCATTTTTATGATCCCCAGTGTCCCATGAGGGACTCGAATGCACCACCATGTGCAGCCCCCGTCAGTTGGCGAGTGTAGCCCTGGGAGGGAAGGAGATGGTTGCCCCTGGTGGGAGGGGTCCCGCAGTGATGTCCCTGGTCTCGCTAGGAGACATGGAAATGGTCCCTCCACCCCTCTGCCTAGTAACACTAATAAATATAGGCAGTGGGTGACCATTAATGGCCATAGAGTGGAAGCTCTCAGAGACACCGGAGCGAGTGTGACAGCTGTCAAGTCTCACTTGGTGTCCAGAGAGCAGGTGGTTCCCCACGCATTCTACCCCGTGATAGCTGCCAACAACTCCCAGAAAGAGTGTGAGGTAGCTCAGGTTTCCTTTGAATGGAGGGGAGTTTCAGGTACTCTACAAGTTGCTGTGAGGCCCGCCATGCCTGTTGATTGTCTCCTGGGCTATGATTTGGAAGACTCCCCTTGGGCTAAGTTGGAGTGAGCAACACATTTGAAAATGTTGGGTGTGCCAGAGTAGGTGTGTGCGACCACTCGATCGATGATAGCGAATAAGGGTGTTGATGGGGTCCCGGAGCCTGAAAGTATGGCCCAGGACCCAGCTGTAAAGAGAAGAGGCAGGAGGCGCGGGAAACTGGTCCCCACCGTTCCCGTGGTCCAGGAGGAGGTAACAATAAACAACAAAGCCCCTGCACTATACAATATTAATCAATTCTTGGTAATGCTGGTGTCGATTGAAGTGGTTGGTTAAGCACATCAAAACTTTCAGTGTAAAACTTCGAGAATGACAAGTCATCAATAGATATATAAAAGTTCAAAAAGACGTTCTGTTCATGGTGTAGTATATCAGTTTATTGTTCCTTTGTACAGGCCAACACGTGTTTCATCGCAGGGAACAGACTGCGAATCTTCAGGGCCTCATATGTATATGGGCGAAATAATGTTGGTCACATTACCAAGAATTGATTAATATTGTATAGTGCAGGGGCTTTGTTGTTTATTGTTATTTGAGTGGATCTTCTTGGTCCAACCTTGAGCAGTTGTGAGGGATTACCGCTCGCCCTATTGCCTATACTGACTACCTTATGTTACTTTTCACTTTGCGGCTACTCAGGTTGTGCGCCTAGGCATTCTGGATTACCCAAAAAACCTCCTAGCTGTATACTGTCCAGGAGGAGGTAGACCCTGATGGGGATGCCCTGGAGCCCACAGGGGAACAAGTTGCTGAACTGGGAGACCTGCCCGAGCTGACCCACTGGCAGCAGGATGGTGGTCCCTCCAGGGAAGAATTTTGTGTAGAACAGAAAGTGTGCCCTTCTCTTGTGGGTATGAGGCAGCAGGCCTCAGCCCAGACCACAGGTGATCAGTCAGGGTCGCATTTTGTCTACTGGGAGAACAACCTCCTGTATAGCGAGCCTAAGGCTGCTGAGCCTGGGTCAGCCCGTGTGCTGGTGGTACCCCAGCGCTTCAGAGCCTTCCTACTGGGTTTGGCTCATGACGTTCCGTTAGCTGGACATCTGGGGCAGGACAAGACCTATGACAGGATTGTCACCCATTTTTATTGGCCCCAGATGAGAAGGGATGTAGACATCCATTGTAAAACCTGTCACACTTGCCAGGCAAGTGGGAAAAGCGGAAGGAAGCAGAAGGCTCCCCTCCAACCTTTTCCAGTCATCAGTACCCCCTTTGACCGGGTGGGGATTGACATTGTTGGGCCCCTGGACCCCAAGACAGCACTGGGCAACAGGTTCATCCTGGTCTTGGTGGATCATGCCACACGGTACCCGGAAGCCATCCCTCTCCGAACAGTGACATCCCCCGTGGTGGGACGGGTGCTGATGGGTGTTTTCTCCCGCATGGGGTTCCCCAGAGAGGTGGTGTCAGACCGGGGCACCAACTTCATTTCCAAATATATGAAGTCTCTGTAGAAGGAGTGTGGGGTAACCTACAAGTTCACCACTCCTTACCATCCTCAAGGTAATAGGCTGGTTGAGAGATTCAACCGGACCCTTAAAGGCATGATCATGGGTCTTGAAGAACCAATGAGGTGTAAATGGGACGTCCTCTTGCCATGCCTGCTGTTTGCTTACCGAGAGGTGCCGCAGAAGTCTCTAGGGTTCAGCCCCTTTGAGCTTTTGTATGGTCACCCGGTAAGAAGACCTTTGAGTCTGGTCAACGAAGGCTGGGAGCAATCTCCCAGGAAACCTCCCCAGGATGTATACAGTTACATGCTGGCCTTTAGGAACCAGACTTGGCACTTCAGAGATCTTGCTCAGGCAAATCTGGAGGCCAGCCAGGAAGAGATGAAGTGGTGGTACGCCTGGAATGCCACTCTGGTCGAACTTCAGCCTGGTCAAGAGGTTTGGGTCATGTCCCCTGTGGAACCTTGTGCGCTCAAGGACAGGTGGACTGGACCATTCAAGGTTGTGGAGAAAAAGACTGATGTCACCTACTTGGTGGACTTGAAATCTCCCAGGAACCCCTTGAGGGTCCTGCATCTCAACCGGTTAAAGCCCCATTTAGAAAGGTCAGAAGTGGGCATGCTCCTAGCTACAGATGCTGGAATGGAGGAGGAGAGCGAGCCTCTTCCTGACCTCCTGTATGCAAAAGAGCAAGATGGGTCAGTGGATGGTGTTGTCCTCTCTGACACCGTGACCCTTGAGTAGCAGCAAGATTGTCGCCAACTGTTGGAACAATTCCCTGATCTGTTCTCCTTGATTCCTGGTGTCACTCATTGGTGTGTCCATGATGTGGACACCGGGGACAGCACTCCTGTGAAGCACAAGGCTTACAGGGTGACTGACAAGGTCAGAGCATACATTAAGGAGCAGCTCTCCAAAATGTTTGCCTTAGGGGTGGTTGAGTCCTCTAGCAGTCCTTGTGCCAGCCCAGTGGTCTTAGTCCCGAAGGCTGCGGGCTTGGTGCTTCACCCGAACTTCGGTTCTGTGTGGATTACGGAGGACTCAATTCAGTCACCAAGACTGACGCGCACCCCATCCCCAGAGCTGATGAGCTCATAGATCGGTTAGGGGCTGCCCGGTACCTCAGTACATTTGATCTAACTTCTGGGTACTGGCAGATCGCCTTAACTGATGGGGCAAAGGAGAGGTCAGCATTCTCCATACCAGATGGGCTCTACCAGTTCCGGGTTTTGCCCTTTGGGATGAAGAATGCCCCTGCCACCTTCCAGAGGTTGGTCAACCAGGTCTTGGCTGGACTGGAGGATTTCAGTGTCGCCTACCTGGACGACATCGCAGTGTTCAGCGCCTGCTGGCAGGAACACTTGCGCCACCTCCAGGAAGTGTTGTTGGCCCTGCGCAGAGCAGGCCTCACAATCAAAGCCAGTAAGTGCCAGATTGGGCAGGGTTCAGTGGTGTACTTGGGGCACCAAGTAGGGGGCGGCAAGGTGGCCCCCCTGCAACCCAAGATAGATACCATCCTTGCTTGGGCACCGCCCAAAACCCAAACTCAGGTGGGAGCCTTCTTAGGACTCACGGGTTACTACAGGAGGTTCATCAAGGATTATGGTACATTGTGCAACCCTTGACTTCGCTGACTTCCAGGAAGCAGCCGCGAAATGTGATTTGGACTGACGCCTGTCAGACGGCCTTTGACACCCTGAAAACTGCAATGTGTACAGCACCCATACTCCAGGCACCGACTTTTCTAAAGAATTTGTTGTCCAGATGGACACTTCAGAGCATGGCGTGGGGGCTGTTCTAGCTCAGGTGAATGAAGAGGGCCGAGACTTACCCGTAGCCTTCATCAGTAGGAGGTTACTTCCCAGGGAACAGAGGTGGAGTGTGATAGAGCGAGAAGCATATGCTGTGGTCTGGGCGCTGAAGAAGCTAAGACCCTACCTGTTTGGGACTCACTTCTAGGTTCAGACAGACCACAGGCCCCTTAGATGGTTGATGCAGATGAGGGTTGAGAATCCGAAGCTGTTGAGGTGGTCCATTTCCCTACAGGGTATGGACTTCACGGTGGAACACCGCCCTGGTACAGATCACTCTGATGCTGATGGTCTGTCCCGATTTTTCCGCCTTAGTGATGAGGACTCCCTAGGTCAAGGGTAGTTCTCCCCACATTTCAGCTGGAGGGGACACGTGTTAGACCTGACATCATTGGCCTGAGTCTCTCTTCCATTTTTTTCTGTTTGCCTCCTCTGTTTATGATGTTTTTGCTGGTATATCGCTCTGGGCACTGTGCCACTGCTGATCAGTGCCGCGGTGCAAGTGCTCCCTATGTTAAATTACTGTATTTATTGAATTCCATGTTTGGCTTATTTGGTTTACTGTCAGTCCCTAGTCTAGTGCACGAGGAGTAAATACAAATGCTGCTAGTAGGTTTGCAGCACGTGTTGTGCCACCCACACGAGCGGCCTAGTAAAAGTATGTCTAAAGGTCTGCCATTGTTAGACCTACGTGCAGTCTAGTACTGTCACGTGGACTGCGTGAGTACACTTACTTGCCAGTCCCCAAACCTTCCCTTAACTTCATGTTAGTCACCCCTATGGTAGGCAAGAGGGCAGGGTGCATTGTAAGTATAAGGTAGGACAAGCCTGACGAAGTTGGCATGTCCTAATAGTGAATCACCGCCATATTCGTACTTCACCATAGTAAGGTCGCCTGCTCTCCATCAGTTAGAATGGGCTGCCGGGATTATTAATGGTATAATTCTAGCTGGCTCGGGGAGGATGGTGCAATGTCGAGTTTGGTATCCCTGAACTCAGGGTTTAATAACGCATCCGTTTGGGTAGATGGTTTTTGGATGCTGGGTTTGAAAATAGCACATTTAGAAAGTGACTATTTTCTTGTCTAACTATTTCTGGCTTCTGCTGGTTTGGTGTGTGTGACAGGGGCTGGGTGGCTCCAGAGTTCTGAATGAATCAGTGTGGGGTGAGTGGTACATCTGCATTGAGAGTAGGGGAAGAGTAGCTCCTGATAGCCGGCCCTGCCCGATACAATGCTGGCTCCACCTCCTGCCGAGCGACGGATAGCTCTGCTCCTGCCAGTGACAATACTGGCTCCACCTCCTGCTGGGCATCTGAGGACCCAGCCCTGCACCGTGAACAGGCCAGGTGCCTCTGCCTGGCTACACCCACAACAGACCCAGAATTAGGGGGAGTTCCCCTGCATGGACAAAGGGATCAAAGCCTAAAAGGGGTATAAGAGAAGGACCCCTGAACCAAGACTTTAGATCAATTCTGACAAGGAACCCTGAACCAAGGACAAGAAGCCTTCTGATCCAAGGACTTGCCTACCCCTTCTGCCAGAGTGCTGTTTGCGGGGGGAATCCTGCAGTCACTTCTTTATTTTTTGCCAAGGAACCAGGAGAGAGGAACCTAGGGCCAGATGTAGCAGCCGAAATACCGGTCGGTAACGGCCGATTTCGGCCGTTACCGACCGGTATTTAGTAATTGGCATGTAGGGGCCCTATTTTACCGATTCGGTAAATTTACCGAATGGTAAATTTACCGAATCGGTAAAATACCGAATCGGTAAAATACCGAATCGGTATTTTTACCGATTTGGTAACTTCCTGATGTAGGTGGGACTCTTCTGAGTCCCAAAGGCCTTACAGATTCGGTATTTTACCACCCAATCCAATTGGGTGGTAAAATACCGAATCCAGGTGTGCATTCACATGTGTGCATGCACACCTATGCCATGTGACAGACAGACATGCCCTTAGGGCATGTCTGTGTGCCACATGGCACCTATGCCAGTATTTGGGGTGCTATAGGGTGTTAAAGTGACACCCCCTGCACCCTTGCTGGAATCGGTATTTACCGAATTGGTAAATACCGATTCGGTAATGTCCATTGATTCCTATGGGCTTCAATGCCCATAGGAATCAATGGGCATTACCGAATCGGTATTTACCGATCCGGTAAATACCGATTTTTACAGAATCGGTAATTCAATTACCGATTTTACCTACATCTCCCCCCTTCTATTTTGCCGATTCATAAATACCGAATCGGTATCATTCGGTATTTATGAATCGGTAAAATAGAATTACCTACATCTGGCCCCTAGTGTGTACTCTCGAACTTTGCCGAGGAAATCTCCAAGGGCTGGAAGAGTGCCAGCCTCCTGTTGAAGTCACAGGGCTAGAGGACTTCACCATTTGCTAAAAGTGCTTGTTGCTGGAACCTGAAAGTCCAGCACCTCTGAAGAAATGCAGCATTCCCGACGCCAACGGACGCCGCCGAATTCAGCTCGACATCGTGAGTGCAGCTCCTGTATCCCGCATCTTCGACGCCGGCCGCTGGGCCTGATCGACACTAGTAGCGAAGCCGCTGCCGACGCCTCGAGCCCGAGCCCTCTCGACGCCGTGAGCGCTGCTCACTCTTGCAACATCATCATCGACATCGACGACGACGCTGTATTCTGCTTCACCTCATGTGCGCTGCTCCTGCCTGACATCTGTCGATGCTGCTGCAGATCGCCCCGACTCCGAGGCCTGAATCAACACCGCTGATCATCGTGTTCTTCACTTTTCCAAGGTACTGTGTTGTTGGGGGTCCGTGTGACTCCGGGCTCGACGTAGCGCTCCTCGCGGTCGACGCCAAACCTTTGGATTAACTTTGCCTCGACGTCGTGTAACTCCCGTGTGGGTTACATTGTTACCAAGACTGTGATCTAAAGAAGAAGAGTTGATTTTGTTACTAAAGACTTTGTGCTACGAAGAATCTACGCTTGAACTAATATTTTTCCTTTCAAGAGTATTTATTAAGATTGTGGTATATTTTTGTCGTTATTTGGTCTTGTGCTAAGCCTTATATAAACATTCGTATTTTTATAATACTACTGTGATGTGTCCATTTGTAGTTTCTTCACTTTATTACTGTATGTGGTCATAAATGCTTAACGCACTGCCTCTGAGATAAGCTTATCTGCTTTGCCAAGCTACCGAGGGGGTGAGAAGGGGTTGTCTAAGTGTGTGATCCCCTTGCCCTGACTAGAGGAGGTGAGTCCCTATTTGTCAGAAGTGTATACCTCTGCCAACTAGAGGCAGCCGAGTCTAACAGTACCTATCAGCCATTTGAAGTGCCAATATATACTGGGGAGAGTACCTGGAAAATACCAAAACATGTAGATTTTGTAGCGTAAAACAGTAAAATCTGCAATTGTTGCTGACTTTCTTTTGCACCCCGTGTTGATACGTGACTCTGAAATCACTGTTTCACCCTGTGTTGATTTCTTATTTTAACTTATTATTTTGAAGTGTGGACAATTTATTGTGAATAATTTATAGTTTTAAACTGCTACCCTAACAATATTGTTTTCTTTCCAGGTGATACTTAAGTTACACTTACCTTATGGGTGATCAAGGTTTGGCCGCTCCTCCCTCTTTTCTTCTTACCCTAGTGAACCTTCCATTCCTTGGAAAGAATGGAAGAAATTGTTCTTAACCTATATTTTAGCGACAGGGTATGAAAAATATGGACTTGTTCGCAAACAGGCCATTTTGCTTCATCATTTAGGCGTAGAAGGACGTCGATTGTATGAAAACTTACCTGAAATTTCTCTAGGTGTGGGGGATGGACAACCAAGTAACGTTTATAACAAGAGCATGCAGATGTTAGAAAAGAGGTTTATTGCAAAGACCAATACAGTATTGGAGAGGCACATGTTTTTCTGCCACGCACAAAAAGTAGACGAAGATATCGTTACGTATGTTGCTGCGTTAAGGAGACTTTCCTTGACTTTTCAATTTGAACATTTGGGAGATTCTCTTATACGTGATCAAATTTTTAGGTGTGCTAATAACAAAAGAGTGCAAGAAAAATTACTTATTAAAGATTCTACATTAGAAGAAGCAATACAGATTGCTAAGGGTTTAGAAAATACAGATTTATTGATTAAAGAAATGGATAAGTGCACCAACTCCATAGTGTCAAAAGATGAATTGTCAAAAGATTTAGAATCTAAGGATTTGAGCTCAAAAGGATCTCAAGTTCATGCAAGTGTTGATGAAACTAAAGTTGCGAAAAATGTGGGAATGTTTCAACCTAAGTCTTTCACTAAGCCTGTTGAAAACTATTGTCCTAATAACATGGCTCCACAAAGTAATACACGTATTTTTAAGTGTAACAGGTGTGGTGCTCCAGGACATATTGCCTCAAGCACTAAATGTATGGCTATAACTGCAGTTTGTAGGGCGTGTGGGAAGAGAGGACATATTTCTAAAGCTTGTAATTCCAAAACTCAATATGCACATGAAATTGATGATACATGTGAAAATATTCAGGAACTCATGTTATCTGTTGAGGGTTATCAGTCAGTCAGTCAGTCAATCACTTTTATTCGATTAATAAAAATCAGAAAAAGACACAAGATACAAATAATCACAATTAATACAATATAACAATACACACGATTACAATCAATTACAAAGATAAAAAGTAAAACTGTATCAAGATTAAAAAGACCATATCTCATGTGTTCAATAAAACATTTTAAAAGTATATATTTTTTCTTTAAAAAGATTTCCATTTGACAGTCAGCTTCAGACTTTAAAAAGGCACCAAGACTACTAAAATAAATAGATGACAATAGGTCTGGGTCCTGAATTAGAACGCTTCTTAATAATGCGAACACCTGCCACTTAGAAGCTTGCTACATGAAATGTTACGTGTGCACTAGATAAAAGTTGTAAAAACAGGAGCGCTGGCCTGACCTGTAAAAAGCCTGCCTCCGGCAAAATAGGTAGCAAATATTTTTTCCTGATCTGTGCACAGTGTTCGCAGAACATAATAAAATGTAGTGGGTCCTGCGTGGAAAAGTGATCGCAATTGCATGGATTTGCTTTTAATGGAGTATCCCAAATAGGATAAGAACCCAACATAAAATGTATAAAATTTAAACGGAATCTGGTTAAGAGAAGGCGATGAAACGGTCTAGTTACAAAAACAAGATAAGGTTCAGGACCTCGAACAGTTATGAATGCGTAGTTCCGTCTAACAAGTGGTTTTCTTATCTCTATCTCCTCCCGCTCTGCCATGAAAAGGTTTACCAGTGCGGATTTTATCTCCAAGACATCCTCTTTTTTTATGCGTTCTGGAAAATGAAACAGCTCAATGCGTACCACATTCATAAGCATTGCTTTAACATAAACCAACCATGGGATTCTGTGAGCTCTGTCCAGGGCAAAGCAGTCTTTAAGAATCAGGTGATTTAAGGAGATTTCCTGGTTAAGCCAGGTATTTAACCAGCAAATTACAGGTGCGGATTTTATTGAGTCTGTTACAAACCCCATGCCTAGCTCTGAATGTATTGTGAAAGTAAGTGGGGGTAGACTGGGGAACAGAGAGCAAGGATCTAAAAAATGTATTCTCCACCTTCTGGATGTTATCAGGTTTTGTGTAACCTCAGATAGCAGAGCCGTAGGTGGCTATAGCCAAATATTTGGCTTTATATACTTTAAGAATAGCCTCCATTGGTCGGGCCCCCATCCTTTTAGCAAAGCTTAACAGGGCTGCAGCCGATCTTGCTACTGCATTGCTTTTTGACTTGTATTGGGGACCCCAGGTTCCTCTATCATCAAAGATGACCCCCAGATAGGTGAAAATTGGAATCCTCTTTACTTCTTTGCCTGTGCAAGAAAATGTCATTGATTTCCTTTTCCTGCTGGTCGGACCAACAATCATGACCTGTGATTTTTGAGTATTGATTTTCAGGTCTAGTGAAGTCATGAAGTATCCAAAGGAGGCCAATAGTCTATTAAGGGCCACACCTGTGCGTGCCAAGAGAACGGCGTCGTCCGCGTACAAGAGGACCGGGATTTTGGTCTCCCCTGCACGCGGAACGTCCACCGTTGAGACGGCCAGGGCTGGCTCTAGGGCGTTTATATATAATGTAAAGAGGAGGGGGGCAAGGATGCACCCTTGCCGCACCCCCCTCTCCGAAATAAAGTAGCTGGTGCACCTCCCCTCACAAGTGACTCTGATAGAAGCCTGCAATCCGCAGTGAAGGTCAGCTAAAAAGCCAACCAGTGGTGGGTCAATGTCCATATCTAAAAGGACCCTCCACAGACTCGACATGTTGACCAGATCGAATGCTGAGGAGAGGTCCATAAAGGCCATGTACAAGGACCCCTCCTTCACAATTGTGTATTTACTTATGAGCAGTTGAAGGTTTAGGCATTGATCCAATGTACTCCTTTTAGCCCTAAAGCCATACTGGGCATTAGAGAGGGTTCCTCTGCCTTCTAGCCTTGATGTCAATCTACCTAAAATGACTCTGCCCAAGATTTTAACGGCAGCGTCTATTAGGATCACCCTTTTGGCCTTTTTTAAAGATTGGAATAATAATAGACCTTGCCCAGGACTCAGGAAAGTTGTTTTCTCTTGAGGCGTCAAAAATGTTGGTCAATATCTTGCCCAAAATTTCGGTGCACACTTATATAAGTCCGCGGGGACCCCGTCCGGGCCTTGGGCCTTATTTTTAAGTGCCTTATTTTTAAGTGTCTCATTTATAGCTTTTTCCACATCTTCCTCCCCATAGGCCAAAACTGGCCCTACACGGTCGAAAGGTAAAGACTCCTGTGTGGGTCCCAACGACCTATCCAAACTTTTTGGATCTCCAGTCTGAACTAATGGGCTTTTTCCGTAAGTTGAGACTTTGTTCCTATTTTGAACTCAATCCTTCGGAGCCTAAAACTGTGATAACTCCATTTAGACCCCCATCTACCTTTTCACCCACATCCAATATGATTCCGAAAGAAATCATCACTTTTGAAAAGGTTATTCTCAAGGAAATCTCCGATTTGGGGAAATCCCATCTCTTCATACCTTATAATATCTCTCTGGAAGAGAAATCTGCAATCACCACTCTTAAAAACAATACCAACCTTATTATTAAACCAGCAGATAAGGGTGGCGGGATAGTGCTGCAGGATATTGAGAATTATAAAGATGAGCTCCAACGCCAAGTCTCTAATACAGACCATTATTACAGATTGCCCTGCAACCCCACCAAAGATATCCAAAACCTAATTAAACTCCTTACCACGGAAGCCTTGGACAACTGCTTTATAAGTAAACATGAATACAACTTTCTTAATATCACTAATCCGAGAACCCCGGTCATTTACACGCTGCCAAAAATCCACAAAAGAATGGATAACCCCCCGGGCAGACCAATAGTATCCGGTTGTGGTTCGGTTCTCGAACCATTGGGCCATTATGTCAATTTCTTCCTGAAGGACTTTGTGCCAGTAACCAAATGCCACATCCGAGACAGCATGCATATGATTAACCTCATCAAAAATCATCCTTTCAATCATGAAAATGAGACTCTATGTACACTGGACGTGGAGTCTTTATACACTAATATACCTCTGAGAGACTCACTACTGGTCATGGAAAGCATACTTAACACCAGGTCACGTCCTCACAGGGTACCTACTCTGTTCATAATACAACTCCTAGAGATTTGTCTCACCCAGAACTTTTTTATGTATGACTCACAATACTGCCAGCAGGTGCGTGGCACTTCCATGGGCGCTATTTATGCCCCTACCCTAGCGATCCTCTATATGGACTGGCTGGAGACTAATACAATTCTCTCCAGTAGTAACCCGTTCCATCAGGGGCTATATACCTGGAAGCGCTACATAGACAATATTTTTCTTATCTGGGGTGGTTCTACTGATGATTTCCCTGGACTCCTACACTGGCTAAATAACAATTGCAACGGCTTCACATTTACCCTGACCCATAGCAAAAATAACATCTCCTTCCTAGATCTCACTATTCAGCACCAAGATGGGACACTATACACATCCCTTTTCCGCAAACCGACGGAAAGGAACACCCTGCTCAGCTACGGTAGCTGTCACCCCAGGGCTCTGAGGGACAGCTTGCCATACTCACAATTCTAAATTAACAACAAGGGGAGGTAGAGTAAAAAGATAGGATTCCTACTCCACATGCACTAATAATTAAACAAGAAGAATCCTACTTCCAGTGTGCACCACAAAGATGGGGGACACTCAGTGTTGTGTAAAATACCCCTCACACACCAACAGGCCCCTTGGTGTCATGCCAGTCCTTTATGGTAACCAAACCTAATTGGGTTTTTTCTTTTTTCCAGGGCATGCAATTGCATGAACCTTTAATACCGCTGTAGGCACATTGTTAGCCTCCGTGAGATTGTTATCACTTTTCAGTAAAAAGTTTTCAAGATAACACTTTTTTATAGAAATACGTGAGTAGGGTTGGGAAGTTGTGCCCCGTCCTGAAGAAGGAACACCAGTTCCGAAACATGTCGACGCACACCAGAGGTTTTGTCCCTAATTAAGACAACTGACCTCGCCTTTTTGCACATCTTTTTAATAGCACCAGCTAGGGGTCCTGAATAAAGTTTTTTCACATCACCCACTAGCCAGGTACTTTTTAAACTTTTCAATACACCCTTCAATCACATATATCCCTTCACTTGCACTGAACACACACCACACATAGTCAATCTTGTCAACGCTCCCGCGTAGTCGCAGGTCGCAGGGTGCCGCATCCTTCTAGCAGGGTGCGAAGACCCCGATGATGAAGCATGACACCAAGGGGCCTGTTGGTGTGTGAGGGGTATTTTACACAACACTGAGTGTCCCCCATCCTTGTGGTGCACACTGGAATTAGGATACTCACAATTCCTCAGACTAAGGAGAAATTGTTTCAAGAAGGAGGACTATTTCAATGAGGCCAATAATCTATCTGACAAACTTAGAACTAGAGGTTATCCCAGGCGCCTAATTAAAAACTCAATGAAAAGAGCCTGGTATTGTCCTCGTGAAACCCTTCTGGAGCCCAAACCTAAACAAACCTCTGATAAGATTGTATGTGTCACTACCTTTTCGACCATCTCCAACCGTGTCAAACAGAGTATAAAAAGGAACTGGCACATATTGAATTCAGGCCCACTCAACTGGGAAACTCCCCTCTTTGCTTTCAAAAAAAGCAAAAATCTCAAAGATCAGCTGGTGAGGGCAGCCTTACCCCTTGCAAATATGAAAAACACCACACTCCATGACCATTGGTCACTACCCCCTGTTCGACGTCACTTCAAGTGTGGGTCATCTGCCCTGGTTCTGCTGGATTTGAGCGCGGCCTTCGACACGGTCTCCCACAGGATCCTGCTTGCGAGACTGTGGGAGATCGGAGTCAGGGAGAGTGCCTTGGGATGGTTCACGTCGTTCTTATCTGACCGCTCATTCCAAGTGCACGCCCCGCCGTATTCATCCAGCATACATCCCCTGGACTGTAGAGTCCCGCAGGGCTCTGCGCTCAGACCCACATTGTTCAATGTGTACGTCCGCCCCCTGGCCATGCTGGCCAGGGATCGTAACATCAAACTAACATCATACGCGGACGATACACAACTCATCTTCTCCTTTTCTAAGAACAGTGGGGCTGACCAAATTAAGTTCCAGGAAGATATCCTGGCCATATCGAATTGGCTGTCACAGAACTATCTCCAGCTAAATTCTTCCAAGACGGAGATACTCATTGTAGGTAAGGATACCGAGAAATGGGATGCACATTGGTGGCCTCCCACTCTGGGACCCTCTCCTGTCCCCAAAGAGGCTGTTAAAAACCTGGGTGTGATGTTGGACAACTCACTCTCCATGGAAACTCATGCCAAGAGAGTGGCAGGCACCTGCTATGGTCGCCTGCGTTCTCTTAAACCTATCCTCGGATTCTTTGAGCCTTGCATCCGCCAGACTATAATTCAGGCCCTAGTCTTATCCCATCTAGACTACTGCAATGTCCTGATGCTAGGTTCTAACTTGACGGTGATTAACAGACTTCAGAGAGCTCAGAATGCCGCGGCGCGCATTCTATTCGCTCTGCCAAAAAAATGCCACACCTCCCCTATCCTCCATCGGCTACATTGGCTTCCCGTTAAACAACGTATCCAGTTCAAAAGCCTTTGTTTAATTCATAAAATCCTGTATAATACCGCCCCTCAAACCTTGCTGGGACTCTGTTCCTTCTATGTCCCCTCGCGCGCCCTTCGTTCAGCCGACCTGTCACTGGCACGCACGACTAAGATCCGTAGGTGCCGAGCTGGTGGTCGCTCTTTTAGGCATCTGGCGCCGAAGCTGTGGAATTCGATCCCCCTTGGGGCTCGGGCCACTTCTAACCACCTGCTGTTCCGCAAACAGATTAAAACTTGGCTGTTCTCTTCCATCTAGCTCCACTTTCTCTGTTGTGTTGCACTGCTTCTAGGTATGTCCACAGCGCTGGGACGCCCCATTGCTGGGGTAGCCATGCGCTATATAAGCAGAATTAACATAACATAACATAACATAACATAACATGTGTCGTATGTGATCTCTCAATTGATTGCAAAGAGTTTGTATATAAAGAAGTGAAAAATGAATTGCGAACTTTACTAATTGTAATAGTTGTAACATCATCTATGCCATTTTTTGTCCTTGCGACTTAATATATGTGGGCCAGATCAAGCAGAAAATTAAACTGCGAATATCTCAACATCGCAGTTGGATCCGATGCAAAACAACAAATGCTCCTCTGGTCGAACATTTTGTCAATTAAGGACATACAGAAAATGAAATCGGCTGGACTGTGATCACTCAAGTCATCATTCCACCCAGGGGTGGTGACCTGACCCGTATGCTCAACAGAGAAGAGCTTAAATGAATATTAAAAACGGACAGTCTGAACTCTGGATTGTACCTGCAGGAGGAATGGACTGCTCTAATCTGAAATCTGGTTCGCACTCTTGAAACCAAATTTTGCTCTGGCACCTTGTGCCTATCATGTTGTTCTTCTGTGACCTCCTTGGCCAAATATAATTAATATGGTTTTTACATATGTGTCACTTGCACTAAACACCATGCACCTCCGTTTTATAACACCTCATTCAAGATGGCCGCCGGGTTATGCACCCTTTGTCTATGTCTATGCCCTTGAACGCGTCACTATCACAGGCCAATCTGCTCCCTTTCACCCACTCTTCACTCCCCCCATCCATTGCCCGAGCACGCCAGGGAACACATTGGAAGACCGACTAAGCCGGTAAGTTATGAGCAACCCGCAGCTCCTCTACATCGAAATAGCGCTATATGCAAGTTTCTTATGTCCCGTATTTCCCAACAGGCACTACCCTGGCGCCGCCTGATTACGCTACTGTAACGCGGCAACTCACGGCTGATTCCGGTAAGGAGCTGTGCATGGCCGGGGCCACCCGGTCTCCGCTGTTTCTGATTATTCTTGTCCTTAAATTTAATTATTGCCTTTCTCTCCTTAGGGTCGCTGTTTCGGATACAGGCTATTTCCCCCTGCCAATCTAGTACCAGTGCATTGTCCTGGTAAGCCTATCCGTCCAGCCTACAACGGCGCTTGGCGAACCGTGCTAACCATCTGCTGTGTTTACTTTTTAAACTCTCCAAAGCTTCCTCAACATAGGCACGATTCGCGTATGCTCGCTCCCTATAGTCACGTAATCCTTCCTCGCATTACCACGCCCATGAATGCTGGAGCATGATCATTCACGCTTCCTATAAATAGGCACGAATCGCGAATGCTCACTTCTTATTACCACGCATTACCACGTCCATGAACGGTAGAGCATGTTCATCCTCGGCTGCCTGCACTTCGGCCGTATTAAGCATACGCTCCTAGCCTGATTTCCACCTTGGCACTGCCCCTGCCTTCCGTCCACTTGTAAGCACGCTCGAACTCACTCGCCTATGTGGCAATACCACCTTAAATTGCGAGGCATTTCACCTGTAAAGCGATCGGATGTACGTTTCACTCCCAGTCACTTGATTAAACGGTACACAGACAAAATATCGATTTTTAAATATCGATATGCAAAAATATCGAAGTTTAAATATCGATATACAAAAATATCGAAGGTAAGTAATATCGAAAGTCTAAATATCGATATTGGTATGATATCAGTAATATCGAAGTTGTAAATATCGATGTTAATAATTTCGAAATTAATAACTTTGATGTTACTAATATAAATTTTTAAATAAATTTAGTGTATATTATATTGTATTTATTATGTTTTATTATTTATTTTTAATGTTATTTTATTAAATGTTGTCTTTTACTACTGTAGCGGGTTGTGGGTTTATAGGGGAATAGGGTGGGAAGTAATTTAATTATGTTAAATTAATTAATAATTATTAGGAATTATTAATTAATTAATTGAGAATTAATTTTAAATTATTTTTAATTAATTTATTAATTGATAAATATGTTCTGTAGCGGGTTATGGGTTTATAGGGGAATAGGGTGGTAAGTAATTTAATAATAATTAATTAATTGATATATGTTTGTACATATTTTAATTAATAATTAATTGGTAATTAATTTCTATTAATTACTTAATTAATTATTATATTTTTTTCATATTTATAATGATTAATTAGTTGGTAATTAATTATTATTAATTATTTAATTAAATTAATTATAGTAATTTTTATATATAATTTATTGTTATTCTTAATTAATTAATTGTGCAAAATAGTATTAATTTTTAAATTAAATTAATTACAGCAAATGTGCTAATATATTTACTTTATTGTTATTGTTAATTAATAATTAATTGGTAATTAAATAATATTAATTAATTTTGGGTACAGAGGTATTTTTAGGGTTCAGGGTCAGTTTTCAGTTCATGGGTACAGGGGTATTTTTAGGGTTCAGGGTCAGTTTTCAGTTCATGGGTAAAGGGGTATTTTTAGGGTTCAGGGTCAGTTTTCAGTTCATGGGTAAAGGGGTATTTTTAGGGTTCAGGGTCAGTTTTCAGTTTTTGGGTAAAGGGGTATTTTTAGGGTTCAGGGTCAGTTTTCAGTTCATGGGTACAGGGGTATTTTTAGGGTTCAGGGTCAGTTTTCAGTTCATGGGTAAAGGGGTATTTTTAGGGTTCAGGGTCAGTTTTCAGTTCATGGGTAAAGGGGTATTTTTAGGGTTCAGGGTCAGTTTTCAGTTTTTGGGTAAAGGGGTATTTTTAGGGTTCAGGGTCAGTTTTCAGTTTTTGGGTAAAGGGGTATTTTTAGGGTTCAGGGTCAGTTTTCAGTTTTTGGGTAAAGGGGTATTTTTAGGGTTCAGGGTCAGTTTTCAGTTCATGGGTAAAGGGGTATTTTTAGGGTTCTGGGTCAGTTTTGGGTTTTTGGGGTACAGTCGTACAGGGTAAAAATTAAATAAATTTAAATTAAATCAATTAAATGAAATTACAAAATATAAAATTACATTAAATTATTAAGTTTTTAATTTATTTTAAATGTATATGTATTAGTTTTAATTTTTTAATTATGTTTAAAAATTTGTATTTAATATTTGTAACATTATATGTATTTTATAATTATTTTAACATTATTATTAATACATTTAAAAAAACGATATTTTTAATTTCGATATTTTTGTACTACGATATTATTTTTTCGATATTTTTGTACTTACCTTGTTAGGGATAGGATTCCGATATTTTTGACTTCGATATTTTTGTCCCGATATTTTTGTATGTCGATATTTTTGATTTCGATATTTAGTCAGACATTCTGATTAAACATAATGAATATCGTGTTTCTAAAATGTACATATTTTCTCTCTATTTCCTTTTCCTTTTTCAGGCAATTTGAGGTTAAATAACGTTAAGGCAATTATTGAATGTCCTGATGATGGTCCTCATGACCTAATAGGGGGACCGAAACGCCGTCGACCTGTCTAGCACCCTATACAAAACTTGATTTCTATGTATTGTAATGGTGCTTTTTTGACACTTCTGTACAATTTGAATTTAAACAGAAAACGTTTGTTTGCCTTAAAAACCCTTCTATGTTCCTAATCTACCTTCTGTACTCACTCCGTTAGTGTTGGGCACAGGCTTGTGCACCACACTGGTGAATTGTGGAAGGTATTCTCGTTGTATGGATTAACTGTTTATTGAGTAAACTTGAATGACCTCTGTCCGGCTGGACATGTCGCTCCAAATATATATTTGATTCTGTCTATATTTATTGCCTCATATATTTTTTTAAACTTGGGACCACTGTTGTTCTAAAAAGTATGTTCCCCGAGGTCCCATGCTGACTGAATTGGGGCCCCTTGTTGTTGTTAATATATATGTCAAAGATTTATGAGACACATGAGGGCGCGAACTCCCTGGTTGGGCATTTAACCCTGATCGTACCATGGGCTCTATGGGCTAGATGTAGGTAATTTTATTTTACCACTTCTTAAATACCGAATTTTACCGATTCGTTTTTTAAGAAGTGGTAAAATAGAGGGGGAGGATGTAGGTATTACAGAATCGGTAAATACCGAATCGTTAAGATTCAGTATTTACCAATTCTGTAAATACCGATTTGGTAATGCCCATTGACTCCTATGGGCATTGAAGCCCATAGGAATCAATGGGCATTACCGAATCGGTATTTATCGATTCGGTAAATAGCGATTCCAGCAGTGGTGCAGGGCGTGTCACTTTGACACCCTCTAGCATCCCAAATACAGGCATGTCTGTCTGTCACATGGCAAAGGTGTGCATGCACACATGTGCATGCACACCTGGATTCGGTATTTTACCACCCAATTGGATTAGGTGGTAAAATACCGAATCTGAAAGGCCTTTGGGACTCAGAAGAGTCCCACCTACATCTGGAAGTTACCGAATCGGTAAAAATACAGATTCGGTATTTTACCGATTTGGTAAATTTACCGATTCGGTAAATTTACCGATTCAGTAAAATTGACCCCCTACATCCCAAAAACCCATTTACTGGTCAGTAACGGCCCGGCAAATGGCCACCTACATCGGGCCCTATATCTTGATTCTCCACAGTCTTCTGGTCAATTGCCGAGTGGCGCTCTAGGCTGCGATATTCTTTTATGAAAGAGTCAATTCTTTTGCACCTCTTGAGTAGACCAGCTACGCATGTATTCATACAATCAATAATGTCTTTACCAATGCCCACCAGCAGAGGCTCTATTCATGCATTGAACAGTTCCTCCATCTTATCCCCCAGATTTGTAAGAATGACGTGGTCTTGTTCATAGTGCAAATGATTACCTTTGGGAGCACATTTTTTAGTCTTTGGTCTGTCCGAGCTTAAGGGTTCACTAGATCTGGGTCCCTCTTCAGGACCTAACAAAGAGGTGTGAAGCGCAGAATCCTGAATGTTTAGGGCTTCGGCGTGTGTGCGCTCACACAAGACCTCTGTGGATACAGGTGGTGGATCTAGGTAGTAACCAAATGCCACATCCGAGACAGCATGCATATGATTAACCTCATCAAAAATCATCCTTTCAATCATGAAAATGAGACTCTATGTACACTGGACGTGGAGTCTTTATACACTAATATACCTCTGAGAGACTCACTACTGGTCATGGAAAGCATACTTAACACCAGGTCACGTCCTCACAGGGTACCTACTCTGTTCATAATACAACTCCTAGAGATTTGTCTCACCCAGAACTTTTTTATGTATGACTCACAATACTACCAGCAGGTGCGTGGCACTTCCATGGGCGCTATTTATGCCCCTACCCTAGCGATCCTCTATATGGACTGGCTGGAGACTAATACAATTCTCTCCAGTAGTAACCCGTTCCATCAGGGGCTATATACCTGGAAGCGCTACATAGACAATATTTTTCTTATCTGGGGTGGTTCTACTGATGATTTCCCTGGACTCCTACACTGGCTAAATAACAATTGCAACGGCTTCACATTTACCCTGACCCATAGCAAAAATAACATCTCCTTCCTAGATCTCACTATTCAGCACCAAGATGGGACACTATACACATCCCTTTTCCGCAAACCGACGGAAAGGAACACCCTGCTCAGCTACGGTAGCTGTCACCCCAGGGCTCTGAGGGACAGCTTGCCATACTCACAATTCTAAATTAACAACGAGGGGAGGTAGAGTAAAAAGATAGGATTCCTACTCCACATGCACTAATAATTAAACAAGAAGAATCCTACTTCCAGTGTGCACCACAAAGATGGGGGACACTCAGTGTTGTGTAAAATACCCCTCACACACCAACAGGCCCCTTGGTGTCATGCCAGTCCTTTATGGTAACCAAACCTAATTGGGTTTTTTCTTTTTTCCAGGGCATGCAATTGCATGAACCTTTAATACCGCTGTAGGCACATTGTTAGCCTCCGTGAGATTGTTATCACTTTTCAGTAAAAAGTTTTCAAGATAACACTTTTTTATAGAAATACGTGAGTAGGGTTGGGAAGTTGTGCCCCGTCCTGAAGAAGGAACACCAGTTCCGAAACATGTCGACGCACACCAGAGGTTTTGTCCCTAATTAAGACAACTGACCTCGCCTTTTTGCACATCTTTTTAATAGCACCACCTAGGGGTCCTGAATAAAGTTTTTTCACATCACCCACTAGCCAGGTACTTTTTAAACTTTTCACTACACCCTTCACTCACATATATCCCTTCACTTGCACTGAACACACACCACACATAGTCAATCTTGTCAACGCTCCCGCGTAGTCGCAGGTCGCAGCGTGCCGCATCCTTCTAGCAGGGTGCGAAGACCCCGATGATGAAGCATGACACCAAGGGGCCTGTTGGTGTGTGAGGGGTATTTTACACAACACTGAGTGTCCCCCATCCTTGTGGTGCACACTGGAAGTAGGATACTCACAATTCCTCAGACTAAGGAGAAATTGTTTCAAGAAGGAGGACTATTTCAATGAGGCCAATAATCTATCTGACAAACTTAGAACTAGAGGTTATCCCAGGCGCCTAATTAAAAACTCAATGAAAAGAGCCTGGTATTGTCCTCGTGAAACCCTTCTGGAGCCCAAACCTAAACAAACCTCTGATAAGATTGTATGTGTCACTACCTTTTCGACCATCTCCAACCGTGTCAAACAGAGTATAAAAAGGAACTGGCACATATTGAATTCAGGCCCACTCAACTGGGAAACTCCCCTCTTTGCTTTCAAAAAAAGCAAAAATCTCAAAGATCAGCTGGTGAGGGCAGCCTTACCCCTTGCAAATATGAAAAACACCACACTCCATGACCATTGGTCACTACCCCCTGTTCGACGTCACTTCAAGTGTGGGTCATCTGCCCTGGTTCTGCTGGATTTGAGCGCGGCCTTCGACACGGTCTCCCACAGGATCCTGCTTGCGAGACTGTGGGAGATCGGAGTCAGGGAGAGTGCCTTGGGATGGTTCACGTCGTTCTTATCTGACCGCTCATTCCAAGTGCACGCCCCGCCGTATTCATCCAGCATACATCCCCTGGACTGTAGAGTCCCGCAGGGCTCTGCGCTCAGCCCCACATTGTTCAATGTGTACGTCCGCCCCCTGGCCATGCTGGCCAGGGATCGTAACATCAAACTAACATCATACGCGGACGATACACAACTCATCTTCTCCTTTTCTAAGAACAGTGGGGCTGACCAAATTAAGTTCCAGGAAGATATCCTGGCCATATCGAATTGGCTGTCACAGAACTATCTCCAGCTAAATTCTTCCAAGACGGAGATACTCATTGTAGGTAAGGATACCGAGAAATGGGATGCACATTGGTGGCCTCCCACTCTGGGACCCTCTCCTGTCCCCAAAGAGGCTGTTAAAAACCTGGGTGTGATGTTGGACAACTCACTCTCCATGGAAACTCATGCCAAGAGAGTGGCAGGCACCTGCTATGGTCGCCTGCGTTCTCTTAAACCTATCCTCGGATTCTTTGAGCCTTGCATCCGCCAGACTATAATTCAGGCCCTAGTCTTATCCCATCTAGACTACTGCAATGTCCTGATGCTAGGTTCTAACTTGACGGTGATTAACAGACTTCAGAGAGCTCAGAATGCCGCGGCGCGCATTCTATTCGCTCTGCCAAAAAAATGCCACACCTCCCCTATCCTCCATCGGCTACATTGGCTTCCCGTTAAACAACGTATCCAGTTCAAAAGCCTTTGTTTAATTCATAAAATCCTGTATAATACCACCCCTCAAACCTTGCTGGGACTCTGTTCCTTCTATGTCCCCTCGCGCGCCCTTCGTTCAGCCGACCTGTCACTGGCACGCACGACTAAGATCCGTAGGTGCCGAGCTGGTGGTCGCTCTTTTAGGCATCTGGCGCCGAAGCTGTGGAATTCGATCCCCCTTGGGGCTCGGGCCACTTCTAACCAACTGCTGTTCCGCAAACAGATTAAAACTTGGCTGTTCTCTTCCATCTAGCTCCACTTTCTCTGTTGTGTTGCACTGCTTCTAGGTATGTCCACAGCGCTGGGACGCCCCATTGCTGGGGTAGCCATGCGCTATATAAGCAGAATTACCATAACATAACATAACATAACATAACATAACATGTGTCGTATGTGATCTCTCAATTGATTGCAAAGAGTTTGTATATAAAGAAGTGAAAAATGAATTGCGAACTTTACTAATTGTAATAGTTGTAACATCATCTATGCCATTTTTTGTCCTTGCGACTTAATATATGTGGGCCAGATCAAGCAGAAAATTAAACTGCGAATATCTCAACATCGCAGTTGGATCCGATGCAAAACAACAAATGCTCCTCTGGTCGAACATTTTGTCAATTAAGGACATACAGAAAATGAAATCGGCTGGACTGTGATCACTCAAGTCATCATTCCACCCAGGGGTGGTGACCTGACCCGTATGCTCAACAGAGAAGAGCTTAAATGAATATTAAAAACGGACAGTCTGAACTCTGGATTGAACCTGCAGGAGGAATGGACTGCTCTAATCTGAAATCTGGTTCGCACTCTTGAAACCAAATTTTGCTCTGGCACCTTGTGCCTATCATGTTGTTCTTCTGTGACCTCCTTGGCCAAATATAATTAATATGGGCACTAAACACCATGCACCTCCGTTTTATAACACCTCATTCAAGATGGCCGCCGGGTTATGCACCCTTTGTCTATGTCTATGCCCTTGAACGCGTCACTATCACAGGCCAATCTGCTCCCTTTCACCCACTCTTCACTCCCCCCATCCATTGCCCGAGCACGCCAGGGAACACATTGGAAGACCGACTAAGCCGGTAAGTTATGAGCAACCCGCAGCTCCTCTACATCGAAATAGCGCTATATGCAAGTTTCTTATGTCCCGTATTTCCCAACAGGCACTACCCTGGCGCCGCCTGATTACGCTACTGTAACGCGGCAACTCACGGCTGATTCCGGTAAGGAGCTGTGCATGGCCGGGGCCACCCGGTCTCCGCTGTTTCTGATTATTCTTGTCCTTAAATTTAATTATTGCCTTTCTCTCCTTAGGGTCGCTGTTTCGGATACAGGCTATTTCCCCCTGCCAATCTAGTACCAGTGCATTGTCCTGGTAAGCCTATCCGTCCAGCCTACAACGGCGCTTGGCGAACCGTGCTAACCATCTGCTGTGTTTACTTTTTAAACTCTCCAAAGCTTCCTCAACATAGGCACGATTCGCGTATGCTCGCTCCCTATAGTCACGTAATCCTTCCTCGCATTACCACGCCCATGAATGCTGGAGCATGATCATTCACGCTTCCTATAAATAGGCACGAATCGCGAATGCTCACTTCTTATTACCACGCATTACCACGTCCATGAACGGTAGAGCATGTTCATCCTCGGCTGCCTGCACTTCGGCCGTATTAAGCATACGCTCCTAGCCTGATTTCCACCTTGGCACTGCCCCTGCCTTCCGTCCACTTGTAAGCACGCTCGAACTCACTCGCCTATGTGGCAATACCACCTTAAATTGCGAGGCATTTCACCTGTAAAGCGATCGGATGTACGTTTCACTCCCAGTCACTTGATTAAACGGTACACAGACAAAATATCGATTTTTAAATATCGATATGCAAAAATATCGAAGTTTAAATATCGATATACAAAAATATCGAAGGTAAGTAATATCGACAGTCTAAATATCGATATTGGTATGATATCAGTAATATCGAAGTTGTAAATATCGATGTTAATAATTTCGAAATTAATAACTTTGATGTTACTAATATAAATTTTTAAATAAATTTAGTGTATATTATATTGTATTTATTATGTTTTATTATTTATTTTTAATGTTATTTTATTAAATGTTGTCTTTTACTACTGTAGCGGGTTGTGGGTTTATAGGGGAATAGGGTGGGAAGTAATTTAATTATGTTAAATTAATTAATAATTATTAGGAATTATTAATTAATTAATTGAGAATTAATTTTAAATTATTTTTAATTAATTTATTAATTGATAAATATGTTCTGTAGCGGGTTATGGGTTTATAGGGGAATAGGGTGGTAAGCAATTTAATAATAATTAATTAATTGATATATGTTTGTACATATTTTAATTAATAATTAATTGGTAATTAATTTCTATTAATTACTTAATTAATTATTATAATTTTTTTCATATTTATAATGATTAATTAGTTGGTAATTAATTATTATTAATTATTTAATTAAATTAATTATAGTAATTTTTATATATAATTTATTGTTATTCTTAATTAATTAATTGTGCAAAATAGTATTAATTTTTAAATTAAATTAATTACAGCAAATGTGCTAATATATTTACTTTATTGTTATTGTTAATTAATAATTAATTGGTAATTAAATAATATTAATTAATTTTGGGTACAGAGGTATTTTTAGGGTTCAGGGTCAGTTTTCAGTTCATGGGTACAGGGGTATTTTTAGGGTTCAGGGTCAGTTTTCAGTTCATGGGTAAAGGGGTATTTTTAGGGTTCAGGGTCAGTTTTCAGTTCATGGGTAAAGGGGTATTTTTAGGGTTCAGGGTCAGTTTTCAGTTTTTGGGTAAAGGGGTATTTTTAGGGTTCAGGGTCAGTTTTCAGTTCATGGGTACAGGGGTATTTTTAGGGTTCAGGGTCAGATTTCAGTTCATGGGTAAAGGGGTATTTTTAGGGTTCAGGGTCAGTTTTCAGTTCATGGGTAAAGGGGTATTTTTAGGGTTCAGGGTCAGTTTTCAGTTTTTGGGTAAAGGGGTATTTTTAGGGTTCAGGGTCAGTTTTCAGTTTTTGGGTAAAGGGGTATTTTTAGGGTTCAGGGTCAGTTTTCAGTTTTTGGGTAAAGGGGTATTTTTAGGGTTCAGGGTCAGTTTTCAGTTTTTGGGTAAAGGGGTATTTTTAGGGTTCAGGGTCAGTTTTCAGTTCATGGGTAAAGGGGTATTTTTAGGGTTCTGGGTCAGTTTTGGGTTTTGGGGTACAGTCGTACAGGGTAAAAATTAAATAAATTTAAATTAAATCAATTAAATGAAATTACAAAATATAAAATTACATTAAAATATTAAGTTTTTAATTTATTTTAAATGTATATGTATTAGTTTTAATTTTTTAATTATGTTTAAAAATTTGTATTTAATATTTGTAACATTATATGTATTTTATAATTATTTTAACATTATTAATAATACATTTAAAAAAACGATATTTTTAATTTCGATATTTTTGTACTACGATATTATTTTTTCGATATTTTTGTACTTACCTTGTTAGGGATAGGATTCCGATATTTTTGACTTCGATATTTTTGTCCCGATATTTTTGTATGTCGATATTTTTGATTTCGATATTTAGTCAGACATTCTGATTAAACATAATGAATATCGTGTTTCTAAAATGTACATATTTTCTCTCTATTTCCTTTTCCTTTTTCAGGCAATTTGAGGTTAAATAACGTTAAGGCAATTATTGAATGTCCTGATGATGGTCCTCATGACCTAATAGGGGGACCGAAACGCCGTCGACCTGTCTAGCACCCTATACAAAACTTGATTTCTATTTATTGTAATGGTGCTTTTTTGACACTTCTGTACAATTTGAATTTAAACAGAAAACGTTTGTTTGCCTTAAAAACCCTTCTATGTTCCTAATCTACCTTCTGTACTCACTCCGTTAGTGTTGGGCACAGGCTTGTGCACCACACTGGTGAATTGTGGAAGGTGTTCTCGTTGTATGGATTAACTGTTTATTGAGTAAACTTGAATGACCTCTGTCCGGCTGGACATGTCGCTCCAAATATATATTTGATTCTGTCTATATTTATTGCCTCATATATTTTTTTAAACTTGGGACCACTGTTGTTCTAAAAAGTATGTTCCCCGAGGTCCCATGCTGACTGAATTGGGGCCCCTTGTTGTTGTTAATATATATGTCAAAGATTTATGAGACACATGAGGGCGCGAACTCCCTGGTTGGGCATTTAACCCTGATCGTACCATGGGCTCTATGGGCTAGATGTAGGTAATTTTATTTTACCACTTCTTAAATACCGAATTTTACCGATTCGTTTTTTAAGAAGTGGTAAAATAGAGGGGGAGGATGTAGGTATTACAGAATCGGTAAATACCGAATCGTTAAGATTCAGTATTTACCAATTCTGTAAATACCGATTTGGTAATGCCCATTGACTCCTATGGGCATTGAAGCCCATAGGAATCAATGGGCATTACCGAATCGGTATTTACCGATTCGGTAAATAGCGATTCCAGCAGTGGTGCAGGGGGTGTCACTTTGACACCCTCTAGCATCCCAAATACAGGCATGTCTGTCTGTCACATGGCAAAGGTGTGCATGCACACATGTGCATGCACACCTGAATTCGGTATTTTACCACCCAATTGGATTAGGTGGTAAAATACCGAATCTGAAAGGCCTTTGGGACTCAGAAGAGTCCCACCTACATCTGGAAGTTACCGAATCGGTAAAAATACAGATTCGGTATTTTACCGATTTGGTAAATTTACCGATTCGGTAAATTTACCAATTCAGTAAAATTGACCCCCTACATCCCAAAAACCCATTTACTGGTCAGTAACGGCCCGGCAAATGGCCACCTACATCGGGCCCTATATCTTGATTCTCAACAGTCTTCTGGTCAATTGCCGAGTCGCGCTCTAGGCTGCGATATTCTTTTATGAAAGAGTCAATTCTTTTGCACCTCTTGAGTAGACCAGCTACGCATGTATTCATACAATCAATAATGTCTTTACCAATGCCCACCAGCAGAGGCTCTATTCATGCATTGAACAGTTCCTCCATCTTATCCCCCAGATTTGTAAGAATGACGTGGTCTTGTTCATAGTGCAAATGATTACCTTTGGGAGCACATTTTTTAGTCTTTGGTCTGTCCGAGCTTAAGGGTTCACTAGATCTGGGTCCCTCTTCAGGACCTAACAAAGAGGTGTGAAGCGCAGAATCCTGAATGTTTAGGGCTTCGGCGTGTGTGCGCTCACACAAGACCTCTGTGGATACAGGTGGTGGATCTAGGGTAGGTGATTCATTCGCCCTTTCCAGTTCAAGCTCTTTTTCAGCATTAGCGATTTTTTGATTAATAGCACCTACTGCTGACGTTAGGTAGGAGATTATGGTATCTGCCTTATGTGGAACTTTAGCGTTTTTGGCCCTTTGTCCCTCATTACGCAAATGTTTGCGCTTACCCATGTCTGTAGCTTAGGGGGGGTGGCCCAGCCCGGCCTCCTCTGGCCCCTAATGGCCACAAATGGCCCGCCCTCTGCCCAGGCTCAGCCCGGCACCTCCCGCGCGCGTCCTGCATTGCGAGAGGTGAGCGCGCTTTTGGTGGTGCAGGGGGTCGCTGGGGTGTCGTCAGCAGCCTGCGCCTCGCAGTCACTAACCCGTAATGCAGAACGTTTTATTTATACTCGTTCTTTTCCCCTGTACAGTATTACACCGCGTACGGAGACCCCGCATGTGACAGGTCAGAACCATTCTATTAATCTGCAATCCTTGCATGTTGCACGATGTGCACTTTCCTATCTACATTGTTAATTCACATATGACAAACGGCACACGACCGGCACTTAGAACCATCATATCTGATTTACGTTTATCACGACCCCACAATCACGACAACCCACTCTCATCCGTGCACCATCTTATTTATTCACCATTCCAACATAGCCAGTAAAACTTACGGGTAACGAAACTAAGAACATTAATAATGCCGTCTTTCCAAATCCTCCTCACGCTATTTTTAAAGTACCACGTGCATGACAAAAGAATACGTTTTTTTGATTCTTAATGCAACGCTTGTCAAATGAATCCATAGTTCTCTTGTATTATTTCACAGGATTCTCAAGCCCCCTGATGAAGGGCACATGCCCGAAATGCATTGGGCATAATCGTAAGGAAACTTTTTGAAACGTTTATGAATAAATAACACGCATAATAAGAATATAAGAAATAAACAGAATTGAAGCATCGATTACAATTGTGAAATGACCTTTATTAAATAAATGAGATGAACAGTTACACATGAGTGCTTCAAAGGGACGTCACTCCTGAGGGAATTGCCGCTTCTTAGGAGAAGTTCAGGGACTCTCCATATGCGGGCCCAAAGAAGAAGGGGTCGCAACCTAGCCTGGTCTTTGATTTACCCTAGGAGTAAGGGTACTGTGGGGGTACTATACGGGAGACCCATTAGATCCTTCAGGAATTTATTCTCCGAACCAGAGAACTGATCCACATTCTGGGCTCCCCAAAGTTCTGCTCCGTAAAGCGCCACACTAACACCACTTGTCTTGTAGATGTCTGTTACTGGGGTAATAGGTTTAAAAGTAGATGACAGCTGTTCTTTAAGCAGAGCCTCCACCACCCTCTTGTGGCTCAATAACATCTTTTGGAGATGACAATTCCACCTCATGGTATCAGAGAGGCGAATCCCTAGATAATCAAAATCCTTAATCCTTTCCAGGGACACCATGTTTAGTACAGGTGACCGACCATGCTTTTTCGGGGGATTCAAAACCAAATATTTGGTCTTTTCAGTGTTAATTTTTAATCCCTGAGTCTCACAAAAAGATTGAAAGCTGTCAAGAAGGCTCTGTAGCGCAACCGGAGTTTCAGAAATCAAAAGGGTGTCGTCTGCAAATAATAAAGTGGGTATTGAAGAAGACTTGAAATATCTTTATTTGGCAACTTGATCACCATAAAAGAATACATATACAATACATTTCCAATACTCCAATAAAATTATTAAAATACGAATAAAAGAAGGAGGTGCACCACAGTCACTAGATTGCTACCAGTGGATATAGCATCAGACCGTAGGTCCCCCCGAATGCAATTTCAATAAACGGGAGCGCGTCATCCATGCACTACCCAAGAACTTTGCCACCCCGCAAATCATGAAGGAAGATGAAGAGTCCGTAGAGAGTACACGAAGTGCCTGGCTATGGCACCTCAACCCCAGTTCCCTGCAAACAGGTTTCAGCCAAAATCTCCGCGCCCCTTTGTAAGCTGGGCAGGCAAAAAATAGATGGGCCACAGACTCTGTTGGTGCTACACAGCCAGGGCATGAACGCAGGGGGGCACCAGAGTTTGACCACCTCACCGTGAAGTCATGCACTGGAAGCATCCCATATCGCAGTTTTAGATATAGTGCTCGATCTAAGGGTTTGGTTATCAGGTCGAGGAAGGGCTCCAATTTTCTCACACATTTAAATAACAAAAATCGGTCCGTGAGTGAGCCCCCATCCGTAACCCTCAGTGCATTACTCTGTACCCAGTCCCAATATAACTTTTTGATCACATCCTTGGGTGGCGGCGATTGTGACTCCCAAGCATCCCTTAGCCCTAACTTAAGAACCAGGTCTTTCAATTTATTCAACCATCCTATTTTTTTACCCGTGTCCAGTAGAAGAAGATCGTCCAACCCCTCACCATATTTTGCAAGCTCCTCAGTTCTTCTTAAACGAGTCCAAAAGAGCAACGGGCGTAGCCTTACCAAGTCCTTTAGTGCTCTTCTGCCCAGATCTAGTCTCAGGGGAATTAGTGGGGTGGAAGCAGGAAGAGCCACCACCTTCCTTAGAAAATTATTTTCCGCTGTCGATAGATCTGAAACATTTTCGAACCCCCAGAGTTCTGAGCCATATAATGCAGCTGGAAGAATCTGACCCTCGTAGATGGCCATGGCCGGGGAGACAGGTTTACTACATGATTCACGGAGTTCCCTCAAAATCACCCCCGATACTCTTTGGTGGCTGAGTAACATTTTGGCCAAGTGGTCCTTCCAGGTCATTCGACTGTTTATCTGGACACCGAGATAGTCAAAAGACTCGACCAACTCCAAAGGAACACCATTAAGCAGGAAGTTATTTTTGAATCTTTTAGAGGGGGAGAGTGCCATCAATTTAGTTTTTGAGGTATTGATGGTTAAGCCTCGGATGGTACAGAAGGAGCTAAACCGGTTCAAGAGTTTTTGCAGACCCACTGGGGATTTGGAGATTAATAAGGTGTCGTTGGCGAAGAGTAAAGTGGGGATTCTTTCCCCCGCCAGGGATGGGGCATCCGCCTCCTCCCCCTTCAGATGGTCCACCACTCCATTCACGAATAGGGAGAAAAGGGTCGGAGCCATAACACAGCCCTGGCGTACTCCTCTCCTCACAGGGACCCTATCTGTTAACTGTCCCTGGGATCCCCATCTGACCCTCGCGTAATTCCCCTCGTGGAGCTTTACGATTAGGTTCAGGAGGCCACTGGGAAATCCCATCTCTCCTAGGATCTCCCATAATTTTGCGCGGGGGACAAGGTCGAAAGCCGTTTTGAGATCTATGAAGGCCATGTATAAACTGCCTTTCTTGATGGTAACTGCCTTCCAATAGATAACAAAAAAGCGAAAGACCTGGTCCATCGTGCCTACCTTTCTTCTAAACCCCGCTTGTAGGTAAGAGAGAACACTGGCCTCCTCCATCCAATCTCCTACTCTTGAGATGATGACCCTGCCAACCACTTTCTGAATTATGTCTATCAGACTGATAGGTCTGTAGTTCGCAGGGTCATCTCTTGCACCCTTTTTGAACACGGTTACTACCTCTGCCCCCTTCCAAGAGTCTGGCACCTGGTGACCCCTGGTAATCAAATTCATTATTGTGGCGATTAATTTGGCCCAAGCCTGCGGCTCCGCTATCAACAGGTCTCCAGGAATCCCATCCTGCCCAGCTGCTTTCTTTGGGGTTAGATGTCTAATCGCCATCACTACTTCTGTGGTTGTAAATGGAAGGTCGTCCACCCCTAAGTAATCTCCATCACCCAAACTATCTGCCCCAGGGCTGGCTGTTTCCTCATTACCTCCATATAGGGATGAGAAATGATCAAACCATTGCTGACTGTTTATATGTGCAGCCAATGGTTGCGATTTCCTCTGCCTAGTTCTATTGATCAGATCCCAAAAAAGGTTCGGGTTCCTACTACTCACAGCATTGGATAGGTCCTGCCAATGCTGTTCCTCCCACTCACGTTTGGCCAGTGATAATGCTTTTAGGTATTCCTTCCTGGCTGCTCTAACCAGCAAAGGATCCCCAGAAATCAGGGCTTTAGTCAGTTTTTTTCTTTTGCCCTTACACTGGGCTGTATACCAAGGTTTATTAGAAGAGGGGGGTTTAACAGTATCCCTATTGCTTTTCCCTTTCGAGGTAAAAAATTGACCAACATGATCTATTGTGGCTTTATAAGCTGAGTCAAGGGAGGGGTATGGGAACCTGCTAATCCGATTTTCACCAACCCAGACCTCCAAATCAGAAGACAAGCCCTCAACCAATGATTTTATGGCCCCTAGATCATCCTCCTTGAGTTTAGCCTTATCCCATTTCAATCTACGGTTGTTGTTATATGGGATAATCTCTTTAGATGTTTTTAAGGTGACATTCACCCTCCTATCTTTAAGGGTACCCCAATTAAACTTGCAACACAGGGGATTGTGGTCGCTATCCTGACTTGGGAGGACTTCCATGTCAATAAGGTCTGCCCAAAAACTAACATCCATTAGGATGTAGTCAATTCGGGACGGCCCAGTAAGTCTGTTGAAGGTCAGTGCCCCTGCCTGATCGGATATAGTCCTGCCATTGAGGGCTCTTAACTTGTGGTCCCTAGTCAGTGCATTAATTTGGATTGCCCTAGCTGACCATTTCCTAATGGGGGGCAAGGATAAGGATGGGATGGACCATTTTGAATCCTCCTCTTCAATACCCAAGGGGTCATCTCCGAGGAGGGGTTCAAACGTGCAATTAAAATCACCCCCACGATGATTTTTGCTGATGAAGGGCAATTAGCTAAGGCGGAGTCCAGAGCTGTTAAAGTCAGAGAGGCAGAGTCCCCAGGTGCCCCTCTAGTGTAAACATTGAAAAGGTCAAACCTACTACCCTCCACCTTTCCTCTAGAGAAGAGGTGGAGTATATCATTACACTCCAAGTTGTGGCGTGTAACCACCCAATCCAGTTCTATTTTAATCCAGACCAAGAGGCCACCCGCTGGTCTACCCTTTCCCTTGCTTACTGCTGGCAAAAAGTGGGTGTTATACCCCGATTTGTGTAATGGTAATAGGCTCCAAGTTTCCTGAAACAGGCAAACATCAAACCTCTGCCACTCTGGAATTTCTAACTTCCTTTTTAACCCCGCAATGTTCCAAGAAAAGAGGTTTACTACCCGCCGTCCTTTAGGCACTATGGTGTACCCCCCCCTATTCACACCCTCATTATCCGCCATGGTCTTGCAGCTCCCCCCCTCCTGTGCCAGGGGGATAGGGGTTGCAGGGCAACCAACCATGCTAGTCATAGGCCCAGCTGAGATAGAAACCTCAGTAATGTTGTTAGTAATAGCAGTTTGAGCTGGAATAGGACTACCTTCCCCTGTATCTATACTACCACAGAGTCGTCTTGGGGCCTCCTCCCCCAGGAGTTCACTTACCTCCCCCCCGGGCACTGAACTTCAATCGCAATCTTCCAGCCCGGAAAGCTGAGAAAACCGATTGTAAGTGTCCAGTGGGGTAAAAGGTCTCAAATGATTCATCCTGGTGCCATGGTTCATCGTGTGTCTATAAGGGACCATAGACCAGGCAAAGTGCTGGTCAGGCACCAAGGCAAAATGTTGCCCAAAATGGGGATAATTGTTATTGTAGGGCAAGGTAAGAGGTGGTCTATAGGATTGAGATTTATTTGGATATTTAAATGGGATATCCTCTGACCTGGGATAGAAGTATGTTAGGGCCCGAGGGATGATGCAAGTTCCCCCGTTTCCTGGTGGCCAGTTTAAGATATAATCAACAGCCCGAGGGTCTCTAAAATTGACCACCACTAGATCCCCCTCCATATTTTTAGTTCTACTCCCCAGCCAGTTAATCCGTCTGACATGGACTATATCTCCATCTATATTGGGCGCTATCGGCCTATACGTCCTCAACCAATGAATAATTTTATTCTTGAGGTCAACATATCCCTCCTTCTTATTTTCTGCTAACTGAGGGACTCCAGTCAAGACCACCACAAAGGGCACTGCTTCAGGGGGAATCTCCACTTGTGGCACCTTTTTATGTGGTATTCTATCATTTCTACCTTCCCCTTGGGCGTTCTGGTTGTTACTTGCCGGGGCCTTTAAGGTTGATTTATTTGGGGCATCACCCGATTCATTTACTGGTGTCTTTACATGTCTTGGAGGCGGTGGGTTTTGGGAGGGAAGGTCAGCTCTACCCTGGGGCTGTAAAGTTTGCTTGGCCGGCTGAGCTGGGGCAGATGGGTTCTTTTGAACAGAGGTGGGAGGGGGCCTTATCGAGGGTGTAGGATGCGCCACCCCACTCCCCTGGGTTTTAGTCAGAGTGGCCATACTAGTTATGGCGGCTTCCAATATGGTCAGTCTGATTTCCACCTTTTTAATGGACTCATTGATTGGTACAAGGAGAGATCTCAACAAAAACTCCAAGTTCCCTATCAATGTGGGGGGAGGTGAAGTATCAGCTGCTATATCTCTAGTATTACTTTCAGGAGCCACCGCCTGTATAGCTACTTCAGATGAACTGTAAACCAATGGTAGTACTACTGCTGGTGTAGAATCCTGAACCTCTGCTGGGGTAATCTCAGTTAAAATGGGCGTTTTTGCCCTTTTACCAAACTCAGTATGCGGGGTTTTGGCTTTACCTAGAGCCACCCTTTGTTTCCTCCTTTTTTTACTAGGTGGTGGGCGGTGGATCTGAACAGCAAGTAAAAGCTTGGGTTTCTGTTTCCTAGGTTTAGATGTGACCATAATGCGACTTGGACTAGGGGTAGGAGAAACTATTGTGATGTTATCCAAAGGCAAACAGGGTGTAGATACAAAATCACGGAACAATAGGGGAACGCCTTCTTGACTAGCGTTATCCTCACTCAAGTCAACAGAACTTCCCTCCTGGGTCAAAACAAGCAGGGAACTATCAGTGAGGGGTCTATGTTTCATGCTCTCTACTGAGCGACGCCGCTCTGCCCTACGCTCTGCTAGAATAGAATCCTTTTCGCCCTCACTCTTCTTGGGAAAATAGTTCTCCAATGACCCATTGCGTAGTCTTCCTTTTTTACCAGGGGTTTCCTCCTCTGTCGTCATATCCAACGTGTGGCAGGACAAGGGCCACTGAACTACAGGTGTTAAAGAGTTGGCCCAGCCCAGCCTCCTCTGGCCTACGAGGGCCTTAGAGGGCCCGCCCTTTGCCCGGGCTTAGCCCCGGGCGTCCCGCTTAGCGGGGGTCAACTGTTTATATGAGGGGGGCGCTAGAGGGCGCACTGCAGAATGGCCGCACTGACGTGAGGCTCCTGCCGCCCGGAGCTATTATCCGACTAGGGATCCTTATTACCATCGCTACGCCCTGATCTGACCCTATAGATCTACTGGGATACCGACTGGCCACCCACGGTCCAACTCCTGGTCCATTCGGAGGTTGCTGACTGAAGTTACGAGGGCTCCAAGTTACACCGGCTTGCGCCCTGGAGGTCGGGTGTTCCGCAGTCCGGCGTCACCACTCACGCTGGCTCGCGGCTCTGCACGTGGGGTGTAGGCCCTACTCTGCCTCTCTCCACCGGGCCTGATTGCTGGCCGGGCATGTTGCTGATTGCTCCCCTGTCCTTGAACTGATTTCTCGGCTCCCGCATCTGCCTGCCCAGGACCTATTGCTTACGGAGACACAGCGTAACATCGGCTGGTCGCCTGGAGAACGACCCTCTTGGCCTGGGAGTGGAGACGGCCATTTTTCTTCGCCGGGAGTGGCGGGGCGTACATGCCTGCTCGTGCCCCCGCGTTTCGGCGGTTAGCCGAGATCTTGGGCCGGCCTGCAGCCTGACATTTTATTGGCCTGGGTGCCCCGCTGCGCTGCTAGCGTTTTATTATGGGGAAGCCGGACACTAAACAATCTAAACTGTCCTTTGACTCTGGGGCGGCTAGGAGGGGAACGCGGCTGCTCCAGGATGCTGGGACATCGCGGTCTCCCCCCCCGCCTGTCGCTGATACTGTCCCGCAACCGCCAACTCCGGACTTTCACCAGATGATGCAGGAGATGAGGCAGGGGTTTGCCACGATAGTGGACAAGGTGGACAAGATATCGTCGCGCATGGATGCGGTGGTCCAGAAGCTAGACGTGCACGAGGAACGCCTGACAACGGCGGAACAGCGCATCTCAGACCACGACGACACGGCGGCCACTCATACCACCCAGTTGGCGCGCATGGATAATATATTGAGGGTGATTGCCGCTAAGAATGAGGAGTTGGAGGCGAGGAGTAGGCGCAACAACGTACGTATTCTAGGTGTGCCGGAATCAACGAATGTTGGCAAGATGGAGACTTATGTGGAGAGACTTCTGGTGGGCGCCATTGGAGCGAATGTTTTCTCGTCCCAGTTCATTGTCGAGAGAGCGCATCGGTCACTGGGGCCTAGGCCGGCCTCTGGGGCTGCACCGCGCCCCATTATTGCGCGTCTTTTAAACTATCGTGACCGGGACGCTGCCCTCCAGGCTGCCCGCACCAATCGGGCCCTCCTCTTTGATGGGGTGTCTTTCACCATGTACCCCGACTTCACGCCTATGGTGCAGGACCAGCGTCGCAAGTTCCTGGGGGTGAAAAAGAAACTGCGGGAACTGCAAGTGGACTACGCGTTGCTTTATCCTGCCAAGCTTAGAGTGACGCACCAGGCTAAGCAACACTTTTTCACTAACCAACAGCATGCTGAGGATTTTGCTAAGCGCCTCAAGCGCGATCGAGGGGGCGATCGAGACCCTGAGGGTGACCATTCGGCGGCTGAGGAGGAGGTCGCCTGATGCGGGTGACTTTGTTCCCTTTTTTTTTTGTTGTATTGAGACATTATGATGTATGTTTGTTGCATTGACTTCCTTACCAGCACTTGAGGCCTAACTGCCACCCGTTCTCTTGAGGCGGGGGCCTTATTTCGCCCTTAATTGCATGTATGAGTGACGTTTCTTGGGGTCGTTATGGAACCGCAGGATGGTGCTATATGGGTTCGCGCTCTGGGCGCCCACTCCCTCCGCGCTGCACCTGGGCCATTTGGTACCCGTTGGCTCGGTCACTGGCGTGGTGTGTGGGAGTGGTGTCGTGCACCTCTAGAGGGATCCCCGGAGGGTGTACCCCACTTGTACCTTTGGTTTGGATTCTAGTCCTTTGTTGGTCGACTGGATGTGTGTTGGGGAACGGGGCGGGGTGGGGTGTATGGCCTGATAGTTGGGGTGTCATCAGGTCATCAGGTGGGTGGGTGGGGTGGGGATACTGCTGACGGAACTTGCTTGTCCGGGACTCATGGGTCTTTGTGTAGAATGTTGTTGCTGTCTGTTTGTGCAGGCGCGGCTCCGAGCCCGCTGCTTCGGCTGGTCCGTGTTTATTCTGGGCGGCCGTTGTGGGCCTGCGAGGACCTCATGGTGGTGAGCGCGCTGCACGAGGGATGCGTGTGCGTGTTGTGGGCCGGATGAACTGGGTTTGCTGCGTGCTGCGCGATGTGTTTCCTGGGTGCCTGTTGTACGTGTGGAGCAGTTGGGGGAGAGTTGTTGTGGTTTTGGTTGTTTGGTTTGGAGATGGCGGGGAGTTGTGTGGAGTGTGTGTGGTGGGACGGCTGCGTCCTGGGTTGGTGTCCTGCTGCTGGCTGCTGCTGGGAGTCGGACGTTCCGCCCTTGTTCATTGGGTCCTGTGGGGCCCTGAAAATGGCTAATGTCGACTGTCATTATAGACCAGATATCAATTTTGTCCTGGAATGTACGGGGTCTTAATGATGCCAGGAAATGTCGCAATGTGATCCAATATTTGGACAGGCATGCCATTCATGTTGCCCTCCTCCAGGAGACACACCTGCGGCCCGGACCTTCCCCCAGTTTTGGTGGGAGGTGGGCTGCGGCCAGGATGTTTGCTTCATACTCCTCCTATGCTCGCGGGGTTGTTATCCTTGTTAAAAGATCGCTCGCATTTCAGGAACTGGGCTCTTTGGGGGACCCTGAGGGGCGCTATGTGCTACTGTGGGGGCGGCTAGGGCAGATCACTGTGCTGTTTGTTAATTGCTATGCACCCAATGTTGATACGCCAACCTTTTTTGTTACTTTGTGGGGTCATGTGCTTGCTGTTGATGCCACTTATATTGTGTGGGGGGGGGATTTCAATCTTGCATTTCATGCTCAGTTGGACAGGTCGGACGGGAGCCCTCAGTATAATGTGCACGCTAGGGACGTACTGCGGGGGGTTGTAGAGGAGGCTGGTTTGATTGACAGCTGGAGGTACTCTCACCCTGCCACTAAGGAGGGCACTCATTACACTACACATGCGCGCTCATGGGTGAGGCTGGACTATGTGTATCTATCTAGGGGATGGGTGGCTGTCCTGCGGGAGGCCGTGCATCTTGCTCGTACGTATTCTGATCACTGCCCAGTGAAGGTTGTTTTATCTGTTCCCGGTCTGCACAGGCCGCGCCCGCCTTGGCGCCTTTTTCCGAATGCCTTGCTTGACCCTGTGTTCAGGGAGGAGTTTGGCGAGGAGGTGAAGGCATTTTTCCCCAGGAACAAGGGTTCTGTCGACAGTGTCGTGGTTATATGGGAGGCGTTCAAGGTTACGATCCGGGGAGTCACTATTTTCTAAAAGTTGTGGAATGCTTAAACTGATTGTTCGGACCCTAGAGGGCTTGGAGGGTGACTTGCGTGACTTAGAACGCAGAATGCAGGCTGACTCGGATCCTGATCTTTCGAGCCAGTTCCGTACCAAGCTCTCCGAGTATGAAGAGGAAGCCGCCAGGGAGGCTAAACATAGAGGAAAGTATTGGACAGCGAGAAGGTACTGTGATGGGGAGCGGCCCGGTAAGGTCCTTGCTGCCCTTACTAGGCGCCCAAGGCATGGTTCAGACGTGCTGGAGTTGGTTCTGCCGGATGGTACTCGCTGTCGGGACACTGCGGAGATTCAGCGTGCCTTTATTGACCATTACGCACACCTTTACACGACACAACAGACTGACGAGACACGATATGGCGGTTTTCTTGATGAGTTGGCACTTTGTTGGTTGTCGGATGATCATCGGGCGTTCTTGGGTAGGCCCCTGGAGGTGGAGGAGGTCAGGAATGCCATCATGTCTTTGAACAATGGGAAGGCCACCGGTCTGGATGGCCTTCCTTCTGAATTCTACAAGTGTTATGTAGACATTATGGCCCCCGTGTTACGCGAGGTTTTTGAGGAGTCCCTGGAGGAGGGGCGACTGCCGTGCTCCATGCGGGAGGTCGCTATTACATCGCTGCTAAAGCCGGGTAAAGATCCATTGGATGTGGGTTCCTATAGACCCCTCTCATTGCTCAATTGTGATGTCAAAATACTTGCCAAGGTCCTGGCGGTGAGACTCGCTGAGCTCATGCCTGTTATTGTTCTGCCCGATCAGTCGGGGTTTGTGCCTGGTCGCGCTACCTCCCACAATCTCCGCACCTTGTTTTCCCTTATTTCGACCATCGCTCCGGATATCCCGGTTGCCGCCATCTTTCTTGATGCCACTAAGGCGTTCGATTCCGTTGAGTGGGGCTATCTTATTGATGTCCTTTGTCGGATGGGCTTTCCCCGGATCTTTATTTCATGGGTTAAGCTATTATATACTGATCCGATGGCGAGGGTGGTGGTGAATGGTGTGCTATCCCCCCCGTTCCCTCTCACAAGGGGGACTCATCAGGGGTGCCCCCTCTCGCCCCTTCTATTTGCCATTGCCATTGAACCGCTGGCCTGCAGGATACGTCAGCTACACCAGCAGAGCGCCTTTCAGTGTCTTCAGCGTCAGGTCGGGATTTCTCTGTACGCTGACGATGTCACGCTTTACGTAAAAGATCCTGTGAACAACCTTAATGCGCTCTTGTGAGAGCTGGTTGCTTTTGGAGGTGTTTCCGGGGTCCATATCAACTGGCGGAAATCCCAACTATTCCCCCTTACTGCGGCTGTGTCTAGGTTTCCTCTTGATTACCCTTTGGAATGGTGCGATTCGGAGCTGCGGTATCTCGGCATTGTTGTGTCATTGGATAGAGAAGAAACGATCAGGCTTAATTATGGTGTGGCTATCACTAAATTGGGGGACGACGTCACTAGATGGATGTCCCTGCCTCTCTCCATGGCCGGTCGGGCGTCGCTTATCAAGATGGTAGTTCTGCCCCGTTTTTTGTACCTCTTTCAAAACCTTCCATACCATCCTGGTGCTTATTTTATTCGCAGGCTTCGCTCCGAGCTCATACGATTATTCTGGGGGGGCAAACAGCCGCGGGTGGCTTGGTCTACCCTTACACTGCCCTATTCTGATGGGGGATTCGACGTCCCTGAATTTGAGCTTTATTATCTCAGCGCTCAAACGCATTACGCTTATCACTGGATGCGCCCCACACCGTTTATGCTCCAAATAGCGGCTGAACATTGGGTTGCCCATCCGCTCCCACTGGAGGGGTTAGTATTGGGCAAGGTGTCAGATGTGGATACGCCTCGAACGACGGTGACATGCACGGTGGATGCTTGGAAACGGGTAGCACGACTGCTGGGCGTCTCCTTTCTTTACTCGCCGGCCCTGCCTCTGTCCTATCATCCTGAGTTGTCTCTGTTGTTGGAAACGGGGTTTCAACTAATGTGTAAGCGGCTCGGTATTCTCACGTGGGGCGACGTGTTTCACGAAGGTGCCTTCCGCACCCAGGCTCATTTCTTTGGAGTTACTGCCTGCTCCCCTTTGGAGCTGTTTTATTATGTTCGTCTGCGGCAGGGCATGCGCACCTTGTTGCCGGATTTCCCTTCGGAGCCGGAGGTCACCCTCCCCCTCCATGTGCTTTTGGTTTCAGATGGGCATCACCTGGTGTCGAAATTATACGGTGCTATTCGCCGACAGCGCTCGGTTCTGTCCAATCGGGTGCGCGAGCAGTGGGTTGCTGAGCTGGGAGCCCCTATTACTGACGAGCAATGGAAGTATTGCTGCGAACTCACGGCCAAAGTTTCTTCCAGCTGTCGCCTAAAAATCATTCATTATAAATTTGTCCAGAGGTACTATTACACCCCGGCGAGGAAACTTCGATTTCATTTAGCGGAGGATGACAGATGCGCTAGGTGTAGAGCGGAAGGTGCTGACTTTCTGCATTTGGCTTGGACTTGTGCGGGGGTGCTGGAATACTGGTCTCAGGTCCATGTGGCCCTGCAGGTTATGGCGGAGGATGGGGTAGCGTTTGATCCCTTGGTGATGGTGCTGGGTTATTCTAAGGACGTTCCTGCCTCTCATCGTAGGTTTGTCGACGTGGCCCTACTTCTGGCTAAGCGTAGGGTTGCTTGCTGCTGGGGTCGTGGCAGGGTGCCGCGCTTCCAGGATTGGTTGAATGACCTCATATACTGTCAGGACCAACAAAATGTATATTCTGAATTGATGCCTGTGAGGTGCAAACCCAGGGACTTTTGGAGCCCTCTTCAGGTGTACCTCCTAACTAGAGCTGTGCAGGACTCTGATTCTGAACACGAGGACCGAGTGGGGGTTGGCTGACAGCAACACGGTGGGCTGGTATTTCATGTTACATCTGCTGGTCCTTGGGTATTAGGGGGGAGGGCTGCATTGCATCCTCTTTCTGCGAGCCTAGGGGCGATATATCTCTTTGTGTGTCATTCGGATGGTGGCAATAGAGATCGGACTCCAGTCAGGTCTTAGCCCTTATTTCTGTTCTTCCCTTGTTTTTTTTTTTTTCTCGCCAACAGAACATGCCCACACTGTATCGTCTCATCACTCTGACTGTGCGACCTGGATCATCATTCCCCTGCATCCTATGTAAATGTAAATGTTGCTATGTGTATTATTTGCTTTGTCACTCTGTACACGGGACTTTTATTGAATATGTCGTACCACTGTGATGGCCATCTATGACTGTATGTATCGTATGTGCACTTCCTTTTTCCTTGCTTATCTCCAAATAAAGGTTTAAAAAAAAAAAAAAAAACTGTTTATATGAAGGTGAAGAGGTGGTCCAGGGGCGGGGCAAGCAGGGAGAGCGTCCAGGTGCAGGTGATGGCAACACAGGGACTCCTGGGAATTGGAGTCCCTGCCCCTCACCTGGCGCTCGCAGCCCTGAAGGAGTGTTCCTCTCCCGCCCTCTGTTGAAGCAAGTCTTGGCAGTAATTATCCTCCTCCTCTGATAGCCACCCAGCAAGGACAGGCGATGCGGGACCCGCGCAGCGGGTACCGCGAGGTGCAACGTTGACGAGGGAAGGTTTACAGCGAGCACGTTGCAGGGATTGAAGGTCAGCTCCCTGGACAGCAAATTAGTGCGTTAGGCGTCTCCCAAGGCGTCCTGGCCTGACGGCGCCTTTGACTTGGCTGTCGGGGGCGGGGCAAGCAGGGAGAGCGTCCAGGTGCAGGTGATGGCAACACAGCGACTCCTGGGAATTGGAGTCCCTGTCCCTCACCTGGCGCTCGCAGCCCTGAAGGACTGTTCCTCTCCCGCCCTCTGTTGAAGCAAGTCTTGGCAGTAATTATCCTCCTCCTCTGATAGCCACCCAGCAAGGACAGGCGATGCGGGACCCGCGCAGCGGGTACCGCGAGGTGCAACGTTGACGAGGGAAGCTTTACAGCGAGCACGTTGCAGGGATTGAAGGTGAGCTCCCTGGACAGCAAATTAGTGCGTTAGGCGTCTCCCAAGGCGTCCTGGCCTGACGGCGCCTTTGACTCGGCGGTCGGGGGCGGGGCAAGCAGGGAAAGCGTCCAGGTGCAGGTGATGGCAACACAGGGACTCCTGGGAATTGGAGTCCCTGTCCCTCACCTGGCGCTCGCAGCCCTGAAGGAGTGTTCCTCTCCCGCCCTCTGTTGAAGCAAGTCTTGGCAGTAATTATCCTCCTCCTCTGATAGCCACCCAGCAAGGACAGGCGATGCGGGACCCGCGCAGCGGGTACCGCGAGGTGCAACGTTGACGAGGGAAGGTTTACAGCGAGCACGTTGCAGGGATTGAAGGTGAGCTCCCTGGACAGCAAATTAGTGCGTTAGGCGTCTCCCAAGGCGTCCTGGCCTGACGGCGCCTTTAACTCGGCGGTCGGGGGCGGGGCAAGCAGGGAGAGCGTCCAGGTGCAGGTGATGGCAACACAGGGACTCCTGGGAATTGGAGTCCCTTTCCCTCACCTGGCGCTCGCAGCCCTGAATGAGTGTTCCTCTCCCGCCCTCTGTTGAAGCAAGTCTTGGCAGTAATTATCCTCCTCCTCTGATAGCCACCCAGCAAGGACAGGCGATGCGGGACCTGCGCAGCGGGTACCGCGAGGTGCAACGTTGACGAGGGAAGGTCTACAGCGAGCACGTTGCAGGGATTGAAGGTGAGCTCCCTGGACAGCAAATTAGTGCGTTAGGCGTCTCCCAAGGCGTCCTGGCCTGACGGCGCCTTTGACTCGGCGGTCGGGGGCGGGGCAAGCAGGGAGAGCGTCCAAGTGCAGGTGATGGCAACACAGGGACTCCTGGGAATTGGAGTCCCTTTCCCTCACCTGGCGCTCGCAGCCCTGAATGAGTGTTCCTCTCCCGCCCTCTGTTGAAGCAAGTCTTGGCAGTAATTATCCTCCTCCTCTGATAGCCACCCAACAAGGACAGGCGATGCGGGACCCGCGCAGCGGGTACCGCGAGGTGCAACTTTGACGAGGGAAGGTTTACAGCGAGCACGTTGCAGGGATTGAAGGTGAGCTCCCTGGACAGCAAATTAGTGCGTTAGGTGTCTCCCCTGTGGGTATTCTCCTGCCCGCCAGGGAGGGGGCATCCGAGGGATTTTTTGAGAGATGCTCCACCACTCCGTTGACATACAATGAAAAAGAGTGGGGGCAAGAACACACCCCTGACGGACACCTCTGTTTACTGTTATTCGAGCGGTCTTTTGGCCCTGTTTACCACCGCACCTGCGGGAAGTTCTCAGTGTGGAGCTTTATTAGTAACAACAGTAAATACGGGGGCATTCCTAAATCAGACAGTACCCCCCATAGGCATCCACGGGGCACTAGGTCAAAGGCAGTCCGCAGATCAATGAAAGCAAGATACAGACTGCCTTTGCCTAGTACAACCACCTTCCAGTATAGTAACAGAAGTCGAAAAGACTGCTCAATGGTCCCGGTGCCTGACCTAAAGCCTGCTTGGAAGTCAGAGAGGATCCCGTTGTCCTCTGCCCACTGGAGCACCCTTCCAAGAATGACCTTCCCTGCAACTTTCTGTGATGAATCTATTAAGCTTATGGGTCGGTAATTTGCTGGATCGTCCCGACTCCATTTCTTGCAGATTGGGACGACCTCAGCACCCATCCAGGATTCTGGGAGAGTGGCATCATAATAACTTGCATTAAGCAATGAAGCAATGAGATTCCCCCATTCTGACGAATTAATGCAAATCAAATCCCCTGGTAACCCATCAGGGCCTGCAGCCTTATTGGGAACAAGAGACTTGATCGCGTTCTCCACTTCTTTAACAGTAAACAATAGCTCCTCACTCAGCCCGGGGGGTCCAGTGATAATATCTCTGAGGATCCCAACCCATCTCCCATTGTGGAAGTATAGAGGCGAGAAAAGTGATCAAACCATGATGCCTCAGGGATATTGCATGTTATGAGCAAATCAATGGGCTTATTCCTGGCTCTAACTAAGTCCCAAAAGCCCCTCGAATCCCTCCCAGCGCTTGCCAATTTCAGGTCGCACCAAAACTGATTTTCCCACTCTTCTTTTGCCTTACTGATGGCACCCCTGTACTTCTTCCTGGCAACGCTAATCAACCCACATCCCTTTGTTTTAACTGCATTAATTAGATCCCTTTTTGCCCTTCGACAAGAATTGGAGTGCCAACCTGGATTACCCTTGGGACGCCCCCTCCTGCTAGTCTTTGCACTTAGGCTGTGTATAATAAAAAGGTCGCCCAGGGCTTTAGTGGTATGACCAAAGAGTGTAGAAATCTCATGGGCATTTATAATGGTGGATTCCAAGCTGGTCAAAACCTTGGTCATGATTGATCGTATTACCAAGACCTTACCCTCGTCCATAGCAACATTATCCCATTTCAGGCGTGTCCCACAGTTTGAGGGGCAAACTTCACCTGTCGACCTCAACACATGAGATGTGGTGAAACAAAAAAGGGTTGCTTCCAATAAGTATAACATGAGAAAGGGAGTCAAAGACTCTGATATAAAAGAAGGCGATTGGGTTGTTGTGAAAAGAGGAGGAATAGTAATTAAAGGAGAGAGTAAGTTACTCAACCTATACAAGTAAGGACAATCAAAAGAAATTTCCTTATTTTATCGGATGGATCTGCGTGGAGTAGTGGTAATGTTTCTAAATGCCAAGCTCCTTAATTTTCTTATGTTCAATATATTTTTGCATGTCATTAAGTTGAATTGTTTTATTATGTTTTCTTGCTTCATGTATTTTATTGTTCCATGTAAGGAGGGAGATATGTAGGGATTTACTCATTGTAGAATGTTAAGCTTGTTGCTAGATGAATGGAATGTTATTTCTTGAAGTAGGACAGTGGCACTCTGGAGCTGGGAGAAGAAGCTGGAGGTCTTGTTACCTGTGTACCAATAAAAAGAAATTATCAACCTACTTTTGTTGGTGTAGTCATCTTTACAGTTAGGAACACATTACGCATTACTAATCATAAAACACTGGTAGAGGTATAAAGCAGGAAGCATGAATACATTACGCACAAATCCCATTAGGCATTGGGTAATTACCGTCATAAACACAGTATGCCATCACCTTGCACAAGAACCACATTAGGTACAGACCCCAGGCCAACTGGCCTTCCATGGGGCTCAAATGCCCTTTGTCCAACAGTGTCAGGGCTGGCTGCCTAGGCAGCGAAAGCAAAGGTGCGCAAGAGTTTGGGCCTAAACGTGGTAGCTTCCCACTACTTGCTGGGCAACTGGGAATAGATGGGGGTGAAGGAGTGCGTCTCACTCCTACCCTCAATCCTGCCCCCCCAAAGAACTGTTCGCCTACACGATGCAGCTGCCCACTACTTGCTGGGCAGCTGGAGATGCTTAAAGGAGGCCCGGGCTCCCAGTGGCCCTCAAACCAAATGTGCCAACCGTGGGAGCCACCCGGGGCTCGGGAAGTAGATCAGCGAGCATTGGAGGCCCATGGGCTCTGCAGATAACGAAGGCCCCTAAACACTGTTGGGCACAACACTGGGTGAGGACACAGGCCCCTCTGGCCCTCCTACAACTCTGGCCTCACAGGAGCGGCCCACTGGCAGACGGGGCCACTCAGACTCAGGGCCCCACACTGGGATCTTCCAATTAAAATAATCCCCCACACTTTGGAGCGGCCCACAACGGCGGGCCCGCTCAGGTAATAGACAGAGTCACTCTGCCCTACTTGGTGACAATCCTCCTGCACCCACGGAGCCCCCCAGCCTGTTTCAACTTACCGGGCGGCTCTCGGGGTACTCCGCTCTTTTTCTCGCCGGTCTGCCAGATCCAGCAGCCTCTTTCATTTGCTGCTTGGATTGCCGGGAGCAGGCTTGGCAGCATACGGAGGAGCGCTGAGGCCGTCCAGCGCCTCCTCGACTCCGAATGGCTTCCGCCAGTCGACCCCCCTGTTGCCAGTCCATCCCCGTGGTTTGGACCAATCCCAGCGCAGCGGGCTCCTGATGTCAAGGGAGCTGCGAGGCTGCAAGGGAGGAGACTCCTGGGCCAGCGGTGTTGATGCGAGGTACGCACCTGTTTAAAGCACGAAGTCCCTGCCGGGGGTGGGCAACGGGTAGGGGTATTTAAAAGGCCCAAAGACCCTGGCGGGGAGGGCACCCGCTATGGGTATTTACAAAGAACATAGTCCCTGGCGGGGTGGGCACCCGCTAGGGCATTAAAACGGCAGGTATGCGGGGTGGGCTCCCACGCCGTAAATATGTTTCAAAAGTCGCTAGAAAATGCGGGGTAGGCACCCGCTTGATAAGGGCACAAAGGCAGGGGGATCCCCACGCCGGGGCTCCTTTGGGAAAATATCGCAGCTCTGTGCTGCAGTTGAAAACAGAAGCACTGCTCCTCTTGGCAACACAACAAAGTGCCCCCTTAGGAAAGTGAAGGCCTAGCTCTTCCCAGGCGCTTTAGCATAATCCAAAGAAAGTCTTGTGGAAGGAAGGGGGGCAAAGGGTGGTCCCAGGCAGGCCAGCTCACAAGGCCCTCCAGCTGGGAGGCAGTCCCAAGTGGTGGTTCCTCCTGTTGCCCAGCAGCATTAGCAGCCGCCCCCACCTCAAGCCTGGAACAAGAGAGAACATTTTACATGGGGTCATAGCCCCTTCTTATACACAGATTTCCTTTGTCTACAACTGTAGGGCCAGGGGAGAACCATATACAACTGGTTCAGGAGCGCCTTGTTTTGCTCAACTCCCCTCTCTATTCACAGGACAGGCCAGGGACATCAGACGCACCACAGGAGGTGGAGCCAGCATTGTGGAGGGAAGGCACAGCCCTATTCATGTCCCAGGTGCAACTCCTCCCTCCCATCTACATGCAGATCTCCCTATTCACCACCAGGCAGACCCATCCTGGCTCCTGGAGCCAAGCACACCATCCAGCCACTGTCAATCACAAGCCAGACATGCACTCCACATCAGGCAGGCAGACACACAGCAGACAGAAGTGCCAACTTCTAAAAGTGGCACTTCTCCACCAGTCACACTAAATCTGCGCACACCATTGTGCAGCATTTATTCTCACGAGTTCGTACATACCAAACTCGCCCGTGCTCTCCTCTCACACCAGGAATTACCATGAACACATATATCCCCCATGCATTCCTATGGGAGGGCAGGCCAATCTCACCACACGCACAAAATTGGTTGTTCTGTTTAGGGGTCAAAATGTCGACATTTCTCCCTTGTTTGTATTGTCTATTTGCCTCATGCATGAATCTATACCTTCTGTTTTCTTTTGTTAGAGGCTAGATCTGTTAACTGTATGTTCCGATGCCTTCTTGCAGAGTTGGAGGGGGAATCTACATTACGCTTTCCTCCCCTTTGTAATGATTCAGTGAGGGCCATTTCTTGGAGTTAGCTGTCAATTAGCGGAGTTGATCTCAGTGAAACCAATATGGAAATCTCAGCCTTGGTTCCCAGTACTTCTAGAGATGTCTTGCAACAACCCAAGAAGTATTCCGAGCTTTCGGGAACTTGTAAGTGTATTATTGGGTTGCCCTCACCCGTCAATGGTCCCCATATAGCTCTAACTTATGGTCTGGGGGGTTTCAGGATACAATGTCAACTGGAGCGGAATTTCAGAGCAAGGTATTCTCTACCTTTGGAAATCTTGGGTTCCGAGTGGACATAAAAGATATGCTTCTGCCTTGAGGCGATGAGTTGGTTGGAGTACCGAAGGGGTGTAGATACCATGGGGGCAGTACTGCATCTGTTTATGAACTTTCTTTCACAGATTTCTGCACAATGTTTAACCTACAGATCAATCAACAATTTTTGCTCAGCAATCTCAGTGGGGTATCATCCTATTGAGGGCAGATCAGTAGGGAAAGATCCCATAGTTTGCATGCTGCTTCATGTTATCTGATTAACCCATCCTCCTAAACCCAAATGCTCAATTCTCTGATGTGAATATTGTACTGTGATCTTTGGACAGCTGGCCTGCAAACAAAGAGCTGTCTAGAAAACAGTTAAGGGCCAAATAGACTTTTCTGTAATGTCTCATGTACTTTCAGAGAGTTTCTGATGTGGAGGCACTCAACTTAACAGGTATAGTATTTTCAACCTTCATGGTAACGTTCATGATATCCAAACATAGGAAAACAAACTGAAGCTTTCTGACATATCCAGCATTCCCCAACAATCACAAGTTGTGTGTTGTATGGTGCTTAAAGGTGTATGAGGATAGCACACGGGAGCTGATGCAGTCCACAGGAGGGCAGTTCTTGATTGCTCTACAGAAACGTTTCAAACCTGTGATGACAGCTACACTGGCTAGATGAGTAAGAAGACTCTTTGCTGAAGCAGGCATAGATGTGTACATTTTTTGAGACCATTCAGTCAGTTGCATTATGACTTCCAAATCTTACTCATTGGGATATCGTTTGAAGGATATCATGGCAGTACAAGACTGGTCATCCAATCTACTTTAAAGTTTTTCTACCATAGACCTGTTGTTGATGTAGAATTTTTTTCTAGCTGAGGCATCAAGAATTTTAAATTTTAGTAAGACATGGAGGAGAGGATTATCCTACCCTGTATAATGTACTGTATTATATAAATTCTTGCTTTTTCTTATATTAAAAACAAATGCATAAGTCATAAATATGTCCCACTCTGTAATGTTATGTTGCCTTGCAGTGTGTTATATAAGGGGGTTGTGGCTGTGTTATTCTGCTCTATAGCTAATGACCAACAACAGGAGAGAAATCTCTGGAGGTTACACAGTTCATGGGTGAAACTTCAGTTTTCGAGGCCTACACCAAATGTTCATGGTGGATCATAACCTATATTTTGAAGATTGTCTTCAAACCTAAAGTCTATCCTTGAGGCTTAAAATGTTGATTCACTTTTTATTTTGTTTTGAAGTATTAAGAAAGAGGACAGATTGTGAGGTTGTCAAGTGTTCTACCCCTTGATGGGATCTGATTTATGGATGTAGATCCCTGTTGTGGAGATATGTGTTTGTGGTAAATTAAGCTATTTATTGTATTGTTATAGGATTGGCCGCTGCATTTTGTAGCAGAAAAGTTGGAGAAGCATAATTCTACCCTGTGTGTCCTTAATAGAATTAACATTTCTTAACGCATCAGCTCGAAAAACTTTCATTCTTCTTCGAAGTTGACTGCAACATTTGAGTCCATTTTCTACATTGGTGACAAAAGTGAAGTCCCTTTTCTATGTTGACAGAATATTGTCAGCATGTCCAAGTTTTCAACTTTGGAACTCTGATCATCCTAGCTGCGGATTACTAACGTTTATAGGTATGAGATTATTTTACAAGTGTGCCCCTGCAGAACTTAATTAAAAATAAATGAGCTTTTAATTTCACTATGGAACCCTAGTTTGTCTAATGTTCCTTTACAAATCCATGACAGTGTGCACATTGATTTTGTTGAAATCATGTAAGGGCTAATTTTCTGGACTGAGGTACTTTTGTTTTGTGTTTTCTATGCTAAATTGCATTACAAATTATTTTTTTGAGTTTCAAAAACCTTTATTTGTAAAAACAAACATCTACGGAAAATTGCACATTGTGGAAAAGGAAGCATAGGGCATAAAAGTGTATCGGAATACAGATCATCAGCGCAGGGTACAATGCGATAGTATGCAGGTAGGGTCTACCAGAGTGATCCAAGTGGCTTCTGTAGTCTGTGGGGTCCAGCCTGCTCTTAGGATTGCAGCACTCTGCAAAGTCCAATATAGCCACATAAAGCATGGGAGATACCACAGTGCATCCAATAAAAAAGAGGGGGGGAACAGGAGGGGTAAGAGAAGAGAAAAGGAGGGGATCTCTCTGGCCACGCCGGAAAAACAAACTAACATACTATTGGGTAGCAAACGGTGAGAAGGGCCTCCTCCCAGTGGGTGTCGCCCAAAGCGCTTTCCCTCTATTTCTCCACCACCTGGCCTCGGGCCTGGTCGCTACCCAGTGCCTGCAAAAAGTGTTGCAGGGGCTCCCAAATATCCAGGTGTTGCACCTGCGTGGACATCAGGGGGCAGTATTCATAATCTGTGTATGACAAAACGCTGCATCAGACAGCCAGTCATCCCTTCGTGGCCGACATCGGCAGCCCCAGCAAATCGCCACGTGTCTCTTTGCCAACAGCAGCAGAATAGCAGCAAGTCACCTGATGTGCTTGGGACATGGTTTGACATAGCCCAACAGGACAACCAGCGGGGTGCGCACCACTCTGTACTCTACTCCAGCATTTCATCCAGGACATCGAAGACACTCCCCCAGAAATTTGCAACTTCTCGCACTCTCAGGCCAGGTGCTGGAATGAGGCCTCACACATTCCACATCGCACACAGCACGTCTACGCACTCAGCCCCGCTGTGTGCATCCATACCGGGGTCCTGTAGAGCCTGTGAAGAAACTTGAAGTGGACTAATCAAAGTATGTCATTGGGTGACAAATCTTTAGCCCATACTCCATCCTCAAACAGCACACCCAGACATTGGGTTTATGCCGCCTGAGCCGGGGCCACAGCCACTGGGTGGTCCCACTGCATACCACTGTACAGAATTGTTATGAGTTTATGAGGAGAGGGGTTGGATAAAAACTTTTCCAATACCAGAAATGAGAGAGTAGCTAATGGAAATGAGGCAAACCTCGCCCTCATGGCTGCATGGAGCTGGAAATAAGTCATCCTGTCCAAGAGTCCAGTATGCTCCTCGCCCAGTGCAGCGTCCAGGTCTATGAAAACTCCATCATGAAATGCCCGCCCCATCGTGTGTATCTGTAAGTTGCGCAGCCCCTTCCTCGCAAAGTGCAAATTTGGGTGCCCCGTTATCGGCACTGAGGGCACATAGGGTGTCCACACCAGCACGGCAGCGGAGCATCTGCTATGCCCACAGCGTACAACCAATCTTGGTTATGCCGGCCCGTGGACGGCTCTGCAGACGGAACATCACCATATGCAGTGGAATCGGGGGCCGCGTGCACCAGAAACGGCATCGGGAACACCCAGTGGAATGCGAACTGCACCTGGGCACAGGAGTGGTAAAGCTCCATGTCCGGCTCCCCCAGACCCCCCTGCTCAAAAAGAAGCGTGAGAGTTTCCCAGGAGTCCCACGGCTGTCCTCCCGCCCAGGCCAAGGAGATTAGATTGGAATGGAGGCACCTCTTGAAGGCAGCTGTGAGAGGGAGGGAAGATTAACGACGGTGTAAAGGAACTTGGGCAGGACTACCATCTTAGCTGTGGCAAGTCACCCGTTGACCAAGAGAGGCAGGGCCCTCCACTGGGGAAGCCTGTCTTCAAACCAGGCTATGAGTTTGCCATAGTGACAGTTCCACAGCTCAGCCAGGTCCATACTAATCCATATTCATAAATATTTAACGGGGAATCATCCCACCTGAGAGGAAATTCAGATTGGAATGCAGTTGTTGCGTCAGTGAGTGGAAAGATGACAGCTTTCCCTTAGTTAATGGTCCTTCCCGAGAGGCCACCAAATCAAATGATTTCCTGAATCAGGGGGTAAAGGTTATCCGCAGGGTGTTGGACTTAGAGAGTCACATCTTCCGCGTACATGGATTTCAAGATCACCCAGGGCGCGAAATCAAGGCCTCTTTGCACATGCATCTGTCCCAGTTGGGCCGCCAGTGCCTCCATCATGATCGCGAAGAGAAGGTGTGACAGCGGGCACCCCTGTCTGGTGCCCCAAGCAATTAGGACTGGGGAGGAGACAACTCCAATAATACGCAGATGAGCCAAAGGGGAGGTGTATAACAATGCAATTTTCTAGAGGAATGCGGGGCTCAGGCCGATTCGGGAAAGCAGCGAGAAAAGATAAGGCCATTCCAGTGTGTCGAATGCTTTAGTGGCATCAAGGAATACTGCTGCCGCCGAGAGAGCAGGGTCAACCCCCTGCATCACGGCGAAGAGGGCACGTAAAAAATGTGGGTGGTTCTTCTACCCGGGACGAAGCCTCATTGAAAGGAATCGCATAATAGGGGATCCTTATCCGGCTTTAGTATAGTCATGAGAAGTGCCTTCCTCATTGAGGGAGGGAGGACACCAGTCTCCAGGGAGTCTTTATACATGTGTAGCAGATGGGAGTTGGTTAGTAGCAAAATATTCCTGTTCCAGCAATCGTATTTCACCTTCAAGGCGACTCAGGTCCCCCGGAAGAGAGCGAAGGATGCTGGCTTGTTTGTCAATGCAGGTGCCTCAGATCACTATTTTAAAAGCTTCCCAAAGCATGGCTGGGGAGTCAACCGATCCTTTATTGAGCTCAAAGTAGTCTGTGATTGCAACTCTGATGTCAGCTCGGAAGACCTGGTCACAAAATGGAGCGCGCAAGGTGGGAGCAGCGATGGACCCAGCCGTCCACTTCCTGAAAAACGATACAGTAATCTATTCTGGACCAAGCTAGGCCCACAGTTGAAAGTGCCCTCATGGTCGTGCGGGTGGAGCCGACGTCAGGCATCCGTCAGGTTGTAGTCTTCCATTAGCATCTGAAGCTGCGCCGCAGCCCGTGGGTGAGGCTCATAAGAGCCCCCATCCTGTCTGTGTCCGGGTCGACAACACGCTGAAGTGTCCACCCCATAGCACCGCCCCAGGGACAAGAGATTTCAAAAACCTCCACAACTCGCTAAAAAACTGGGGATTGTCGTCATTAGGCGCATAAATCGATACTAGTCAGACGGGGCACACTCCCAGGATTCCCGCAATCATAACATATCGACCCAGAGGGTCCAAAATAAAGGTATGTGTGTGCCAAGGTAGGCCCTTCCGAAGGATAATGACTGTGCCCTGAGCATACCCAGAGTAACCTGCAATAAATTTGTCATCCATCCAGCCTGCTTGCAAGCACGAATATGTATCACACGTCAGATGCACCTCCTGAAAGAAGTAGATATCTGCCCCATGTTGGTTAAACAATGGTGCCACAAGCCTCACCTTTCTGCAGTCAATCAAGCTCCGTAAATTCCAGGTTATAGCTTGGAGCGTGTGCTCAGCGTTAGAGTCAGTAACCATCAGCCCAAAACCACAAAGCACTAGCAATAAGGGCATGAGACGGAGGGGAGCCAAATCGCGTACAGCAGCAACAGTTGAGTGAGAGAGGGGAAAAGAGAAGGGAAGGGAGGGAAGCAAGGGAAACACAAGCGAAGAACATTGCAGACAGTGCAACCAGCACATCCAACACCCATCCCCCACCCACAGCAGCCCCCCAACTAGACTGTGAAATACCCACCCATCCCCAACTAGGCCACAAGTGGGCAACATCAAATCATAATGTGGGACTCATCCCAATGGGAACACCAGGAAGCCAAGAGAGCTGAGTAGCCGGGCTATAGCTCATGGAGAGCTCATAATATCGGGAGAGCAGTCCACCACCATGGAGTGCCAATAGGGCCAAACTGCATGTAAGCAGCAATCAAATGGAAGAGGCAATTAAACCAAAGGGGACATAGGAACCATATAAACCAGTCACGATGGTTGCAAGGCTGTCAGTCATTCTCATTAAGTTCATCTCCGACCCACAGATCATTATCCACAGAAGCGGCTGGCTTTGGGCACTTTAGAGTGTGACCAAACTTAGCAGCCAGCTTAGGTCCACCTCGGCAATGTGCTCATCGTGGGTATCCACTTTATCATTGAGGCGGTCCAGGTGGTCAGAAATGGAGTCAATTTTCAGGTCAATGGCTGCCAAGGACGTTTTCAGCTCAAGGAACATGGAGCTTATACAGGGCTCCGAGTACGGTGCGGTCGCCATGGTCTCTCCGCCAAGCACTGCTGCCGGGGGGTTAGCCACCTTTGGGGTTTTTCGAAGGGCAAGGAAGATCTTTGTCTGTTTGAAGTCAGCTTTGCCCACATTGTCCTACCAGCACCATGGATGCTAGGGGGACCACGGCAGACCAGTGCAATCCAGGAGCGTCCTCCACCCCTTTGATGCGATGAGCCAGGAAGGGTGATCAAAGCAAGCACTAATGATCTACCAACAGAATCCCGAGGCAGGGCCAGAGAAGGCCATAGCGGACACCAATACTCCAGCCACGGGGAAAAAGCCCCACCTCTCAGCAGTGCCACAGGGCAGTATCACCGTAGTGCTAGAGGTACCCGGAGGGGGTCCCAGGATGCACCCCAATCCACCTCAGGGTCACCGGCAGAGACAGAATCAGCATGGTGCAGTGTGTGTGCAGCCAGAAAAGAAGTGTAGGCAAGGCAAGGGGTCCATCAAATCCCCCCTGAGACCACAGCACAAGGCCGCCAGGCAGCATTGGCAGGCAGGCTGCAGAGGGTCCAAGGTCAAGCAACTCTGGAGGGAGGCCCAGCTCCAAAACTGTCACCGAGGGCCTGAATCCACAGAGTGCGGACAGGGTCAGCTTTGCCGGTACATAAGGGATTGTCCAGCCAACAGCGCTGGCACAGCAGCAAAGGCCTCCACAATCCCCTACAGTTGCGGGTTGAGTTAACGGGGGCTGCACTCCACCCCCGCCTGCACACAGTTCAGGGTCGCTTAGAAGGAAGGCTCATCCAGCTGCATATTTAGCAGACGGGCCCAGCCAGAATCAAGTGCCCCCGAGCAGGGGGGCTTGTACCCACAGGCCACCTGCCAGCTCACGTCAGGCCCTAGCGTCAGCCCCACAGCTCGCTCTCTCCGCCGGGTGACCTCCCGGCGGATGTGCCCCGGCCACTTACTTGCACAGCCCAGGGCCAGGCTATTAGGTGATGGCATCGCCGCAGGGAGCTTCACTCGTGCCGGGCCGAGAACCGGAAGGCAAAGCCGCTGGTGGCTCGATTCAACCCCTCCTCGGCAGCCAAGAATCAAGGGACACGGGTCCTCTGTACCACAGGCACCCCTCGCCGCAGCTGGCCCTCAATGGCACGCGGGCTCCGAATTCTGCTACGGGTGGCTCCATGCAGGGGCAGTCATAGACACGCGGTGGCAAGGCTGCCGCCAGTATGCCGCGAGAGAGGGTCAGCCAGATTTACGGAAACCAGTGCCCTGCGGAGACCGCCGTCAGGATCGGCAGGTGCAGGTGTCCAAGCAGACTTAAAGAACAAGTCAAATTTTGTACCACCTACGAACCTTACGCCACCTGAAGTTTTAGCCTTTGAGGAAGCAGTAGTGAAGGAAATTGAATCACTACCACAGAACACGACGACATACAACAATCTGAGTAGAAGAGAAAGAATGGCACTGGAAAGCTTGAGGGAAAATGCGGCTATAACTATTAAGCCGGCTGACAAAGGTGGAGCTACAGTGATACAGGACACAGAGGCGTACAAAACTGCATGCCTCACACTATTACAAGATGAGAAGTTCTACCAAAAAATAAACAGGGATCCAACTGAAAGGCTAAGAAAGACCATCAGCGCAGCAACATTGGATGCATTGGAGAGGGGGTGGATTTCTAAGAAAGAACACAAATTCCTTAACCAACAAGAACCTAGGATTTCGTTGTTCTATACAATCCCCAAGATCCATAAAGGGAAAGTACCACTACCGGGTAGACCCATAGTATCCGGCTGTGGATCAATTTTGCAGCCTCTTTCACAGTACACTGACTGATTCCTACGTCCTTTGGTCAAACGTATCAAATCCTATGTACAAGAAACAAAGCATCTACTAAATCTAATTATGGACATCGAGTATGACCCTGACCAACACATCTTGGTGTGCCTCGACGTGGAGGCATTATACATTAATATCCCACAAATTGAAAGTATAGAAGTGGTCCAGAATTTACTTCAGAATGAAGAATGGGAATGGTCAGCCCCCGCCGAATGAATTGTTTACCTCATAAGACATGCATTGACAGAAAACTTCTTCAAATTTGAAAATCAGATGTACCTGCAAACCCATGGTACTTCTATGGGCAGTACTTTTGCCCCCAGCTTAGCTTGCCTGTACATGAGCAATTTTGAAAATCATAACATCTGGGCTCTCAACCCCTACACAAGTAACATTTGTAGGTGGTACAGGTATATAGATGACGTTTTGCTGATATGGAAGGGGGACGAGATATCTCTGCAGAATTTCGAACAATGGATAAACAATCTTAACCCCTACCTTCGGTTCTCAATGAACCACAACAAGAAAACAGTACCATTCTTGGACATAAATATTTTTGCCAGGGATGGAAGTTTGTCCAGTTCCCTTTACACCAAGCCCACTGATAAGAATAGCCTCTTAAGGTTTGACAGTGCACATCCTAGAAGCCTAAGAGAGAATTTACCTGTGGGTCAATTCTTGCGAATTCGCAGAATTTGTTCCGATGTCAAGGATTTTAAAAAGGAGGCAGACATTTTGACAAACAAATTAAAACAGAAGAAGTACCCACCAAGAATAATTGAGAGTGCCAGGAAACGAGCACGAAACACACCAAGGGAATCTCTACTCTAAACAAATGAAAAAGCAGAACCACAACAACTAATATGTGTAACCACATTTAATTCCTCGTCAAATCAGATCAAAAAAATCATAAACAAAAAATGGAATATTTTGACGTCCAATAACCTGGAATATGAAAAACCAATGTTTTCTTTTAAGAGGAGTAGGAGTCTAAAAGACTCACTTGTGCATACTAACAGTTTCAAACCAGCGACAAATACACAAACAACACTTTGGAATACCACTCCAGTAATGATACACTACCCATGTGGCACATGTGTGGTGTGTGAATTCACTGAACACACCACACATCTAGATATCGGCCTTAATACACCTTGGGAACAAAGATGCCACACAAATTGCAACTCGGAGGCAGTCATTTATTTGATCAAGTGCCCGTGTCAATTGTCCTATGTGGGAATGACTTCCCGCAAGATAAAAATACGTATCAGCGAACACCGCAGTACAATAAGAAGAGCAGTTACTGCTACTAGACTTACAGTACACTTTGTTGAAAAGAATCACAAGGACACTGATAAAAAATGGACAGTAATTGAAAAAGTTAAACCAGGCAATAATTTACAAAAGAAACTATTAGAGAAAAAACAGAGGTGGGTCTATCGTCTTAAGACTCACATATCAGGCCTTAATGACTCAATGCCATGGGCTCAATTGAGAAAATGACATTGTGATATGATAGACCATGAACCGGAAGGAAACAATACCGAAACACTCTGGAACATCTATATATCTGAATAGACTATGCTGAGAACATTAGATACCTGATCATGAATAAAACTGAGTGATCATTTACATTCAGTTCATAACATTATGTTTCAATCTTTATGTACAATTTACATGTGACACCTTCTGTTTATGATTGTACTCTACCATTACCATACATAAGTATTTTAATACTTGTTAACAGTGTAGGAGACTTGACGTTGTGGCTGCACGAAGTTCAATTTGGCCAGAATATAAAACACGGGGCGTCCCTTATTGCTATTTGAAATGATTATACCAAATGAGCCTACCACTGCATTGAATATGCATTTACATACTTCCTCATAATTCACAAGGGATTTTTATAATATTGAGTTATTGCCCTGGCATAGAACAAACCGAGGTGTCCAGTACCTAACACCTAACTTTCATGAACATTTTCAAAATATTCTTTAAAATCAGTTTGTTATTTCTGTCAACCAATAGGTGCTGTTGAGACAGGAAGATAAGGATAATAAAAAAGAATTTATATTTGAAACTGTTCATGAATACATATGAGCCGGCACCAATCAGCCTATGTCGATATTCAATGTATATAAAATAAACCCTCCCGTTATTTTACGGCACTTCCGGTCATTTACACGGAAAATCAGGCATAATACTACAATCTCCATGATCCTTGTAGGATGAGTACGGGCTTACTTCCGGTTGTGCGTCATACTCATGACGCGCAACACGGAAATAAACAGAGCTTTTGCCCGCATCGGATGGAACAGCAGCTACAAGCCGGCGAGCGGGTCTGTTTTATTCCGGTAGGGACCATCCTCTAAACAAGTAAGTGTTGGTTCTCCTTGAATAACAGTGGATTTCTACGAGCTTCACTTAGCCTCGCTGGAGCTTTTCTTGCTACGCTGGACCCACTTATACTTAAGATTGATACCTAACTTTGAACCACACTTTAATTAGGAGAGTATGCCCTAACGTCCCGTTTACTGAGATGCCTACGCCCAACATATTTTGGGTAAGTGAAAATACGAACCGCTAACTGTTGCATGGATATATGTTTACAGAGTGTTATATACGAATGCAGCACATGTATGTTTGTTTGTCTTGTGTGATTTTTACTGCAATTGAGACCTCGACCGTTGTTTTAATATCTCACTTCACACTGTCACACCATTTGAGTTAAATAGAGTGTGATGTTTTGACATTAACTATTGGGTGTCATATAATGAGAATGCCACTATATACTGTATTGAGTGACATAGTATGAGAGCACTCGTGTTCTCCACCAATCGAGCATGTTCACTGAGAATTCAGCATGCCACACACAGGGATTTTACACAAATATAAGGATAATGTCTGTTTTTGATAAGATCTCATATGCTACATTTTTCCACAGATGGAGCCTGGCATTTCTTACTAATAGTATTACACATACACAAGGAGAAGCTACTCTTCCCTCGCCACACTGATAGAGTAGGAAATTCCCCCTCTTAAGCATCCCCACACATAAAGGGGTTTTCTTAATCTTGCCCTGAAGAAAGTCCGGGACCTTTATGGCCTCATAAGGACTGAAACATGTCGGCACTTCACTAGGGTCATAGGACCATAAAAATCCTAACATACCCTATTTTTAATAATTTTTTTAACAACCCAATCAGACCCATGAATAAAGGGATACCAGGGATCTGATTGAGGTATTTTATATATATCCTATTGCTTTCACTATCATAAGAGCTTCCAAACACTGTGGTTGAGCCCACCCCGACCTGTAGGAGTCGGGGTGACCCGATGATGAAGCATGACACCACTAGGGTGTGTGAGGGTAACTAAAAACAATTAGTGTTGCCCCCCTCTTCCATACACGTAGATATGGTTAGCATATCAAACACATTCCTAGTTAGCTAGTGTTTAATCCCACATCATACATAGGTCCCCTTCCTTTCCTATGTGTACCACCTACATTGAACTATCTGTTCTTTTAGTAGGTTGATTTTGGAGTAGGCACTGTATGTACGTTTTTTCATGCACACGGACCCATTGTAACTTTATATCCTTAAATGCTATCCATGGTAACTAGGGTACCAACTCATAAGTTAGATTCGAGTATAGGATAGCTAGCCACACACTATGTTGCTTTAGACCCCCTTTGTTCCTTCTGTGTATTGGATGAACTGCCCAGCCTGCAGACCCTTAGAGTGTGGCGGCCATCTTGCAGACGGGCTTGCTAGCGCCCCCAGCATTACAAAATGTGAATACGTTTTGTTTGAAGGTGCACCTTAAATATTTTTCAGACTTACTTTTAAAATATCTCATATTTACCTAATATGCAGTTGGCAAAGCGCTCGCAATCTCACCACCACGTTATAACTTGTAGACTGCATTTCGAAGCAATTCTCATTAGTGAAATGAGTCAGTGTGTGTGATCGTTAATATTCCCAAGAAGCCCGTTTCTTTTTAGCTGAACACTGTAAACTCTCTATTTAATGTTCACTTGGAAAACAAAAAATGTTAGATTGCACATAAAATGTCCAATTAGTAAAATGTATGATGCCATGAATACCACAGCACTATGAATCATGGCCTTGCCAGTATCTTTATCCGTATTTCTTCAAGAAGAGTAATTGAGTGCCCATATTCTTGCTTTTCTGAAATTGGTACGTAATTGAATAGTGAACAGTGCAAAATATGGGCATATGTTGCATTGATGGCAAATGTTGATGTTCATAAATCATACAAATCTGAACTTATTGAGGAACTGAAACCTAAACATTAACTACAGTGCCACAATATGCCACAACATGAGGGCAGTACATTATCATTTTTTATTGAATATTTGTCAATTTTCACTTAGCTAATCTGTGGTAAACAAAATTCTGCTTCTTTACCAACATCATCACAACTCCTGCATGCATTATTACTACGTCGCATGATCTATGCTCATGACCAAAGGCCTGTGGGCCAAAGACATAGGGGCAGATTAACAATGAAAGTGACTCAGTGCATTTCACAAGCCATTTGGATGAGCCGCACTGAGTCACTTTCAAAGCACAGGCATGCAACATATTTACAACACTATGTCGTATCTCAGTGCTTCCCCCTGCGCTGGTGCACAAACTGCGGCCATGCGCCGGTGCAGGCACCCTTGCACCATGGTGCAAAGATGCCTGTGTTGTGGGGAGATTGTTTAGTGCAGGAAGTGGCACCTTCCTACACAAAAACAATCACTACAGGCATGTTTCTCTTTCAGTGCGTGCTGTAGAATGCAGCACATATTAAAAGAGGAAAAAACGAGGAGAAATTAAAACATTTCTCCTCATTGCGCTCTGGGGAGGCGTAGCATTCACACGCATTTCCAGATTTACGATTCCTTGTAAATCTGGAAATGTGTCTCGTTCCATGGCTGTTGCGTGGGAACACCCACAGCAACACCCATGGAACTCCCCTTTCATGCAAAGTGCTGCGTTTAAAGGGGCCATATTTACAAGGACAGGAAAAGCCACCCTGTGTGGCTTTTCCTGTCTTCTTAGTAAATATGGAGCAGTATGATACGCCACCAGTACATTACAAAACTTGACGTACTGGTGGAGCAGGGGGCTTGTAAATCTGCCCCATAGATTTAACTCCGCCTTGAGACCAGTAGTTCTGGCTACAGGGAGTAGCAAAATCAGTGGCATGGTAGAGTGTTGGGTCATTCTTTGAATACACCCAGCACCTAGTACCTTCATTCCAGTAAACAATCAGGGTCAGAATTACAAACATTTTCGCAGTGTATGCGCCACAACAGGTTACTTTCTATGTAAAATCTTGTTTTGCACTGAAAATTGCCTAAAAGTAACGCACAGCAGCGCAAAGGGCTTCTTTGTGTTACTTGACACCAAGGGGGCGTTACATAGAATGTACATGGGTGTTCCCATGCAGTCAGCCATGCTTTTTGGCGCAAAACCCTATCTACCCAAAATTTGTGACAGGGTTTGCGTCAACAATTAACCACACTTGATAGCAGGCATAAAAAGGGAAAAAAATGTCTCCTTTATTTTATGACTTTGCATGTGTGCTGTACATTGCAGTAAACCTGCAGAGTAGTACAAGTTTTAAAAGTTGCCAAGGAATAATATTAGGTACTAGAAAAGGACCCTTCCAGTACATAACTTAGGCTAGACTGTCCACATACCCTTGCAATATGGCACATGCCCCTGGAGAGGACTTGGAGAAGAGACTATAAGGAACATGACAAAAAAGAATATAAAGCAGGGTTACTACTCTATAAGAATTTCCTTAAGATTTCAAAGCTAGAATTCTTTAGCAACAAAACTGCCTCAGCGAAGAATTCCCCTAAAGAACTTTTTAAAATTGTTAAATCCCTAGCTCACCCCCAGACACCTCCAATAGTGGCTAGTCAAGATAAGAACTATGCAATAAAATTGCTCAAGGCCTGTTTGATAAAGTCAACAGCATTTTCCTAACATTCTCACCGTCTGATGACAATAACAGGCAAAACAAGGATGGGAAGACCACAAACCCAGATATGCTAACTTTAAAAACAAATTCCACTCTAGAGGTAGAAGATACTCTCAAACTTCTGTATAAAGCCAAGCCAGGCTCCCCAACTGATCCATGTCCATGCTCCACAGCTAAGATGGCAGCTGGACCGGGGATTAAGAACAAGGCCTGGAAGCTTCTCAAATCATTCCTCACAGACAGAGTCCAAATAGTAACTCTAAATGAATTCAAAGCCAAATCATTTTCCTTGCTCTGTGGTGTGCCACAAGGATCATCAATAAGCCGAACATTGTTTAATGTCTATGTGACTTCATTAGCCCCTTTAATACAAAGCTTTGGATTTTCCTTAACGTCCTACGCCGACGATCCTCAAATCGTCGTATCTCTTCTACTGGATAACCTATTTGAAACAGCTACTTAACTAAGGGAATGCATGACAGTTGTAAGCGGCTGGATGTCACAGAATTGTTTAAAGCTGAACTCCGGCAAGACGGAGGTGGTTCTATTTGGGAATGACCCCACCTTTTGGAATCCTAACTGCTGGCCAGAGAAGATGGGACCGCTGCCTGCCCCGAAAAAAAGGTCAAGAACCTTGGATTCTTGATCAACGATAAAATGAACTTCAAGGACCAAATAAACCAGGTCGCCTCCACCACATCTTTTATCCTTAAATCCTGCAAAAACATCATGCCCCTACTACCTAAGAATGCACAACAAACAATGGTATCAGCCCTTATAATGTCAAGATTGGACTACTGTAACAGTCTTTACCTTACTGTTCATAAAGGATCAATGAACAAGCTGCAGATGTTACAAAACGCAGCTGCTAGACTCATAACAGCCACACCAAAATTTAAATCCATTTCAAACAAAGGTAAACAACTTCACTGGCTCACGGTCAGCAAACAAACTAAATTCAAAGCACTATGCCTAGTATTTAAAGCCCTTCATGGCATAGGACCGAAGTTTCTTCAGCAACGCTTCACTTGGTATGCACCTAATAGGGCACTACGGTCAGCAGACCAAAAGCTTGTCACTACCCCCCCTAGTCAAAAAAGCAAGCTAGGGTGGAAGGAGTTTCACGATCACTGCGGCGAAATTGTGGAATTCACTACCACTAAACCTAAGAAACACTACTAAACTCCTGGCTTTCAGAAAGGCACTGAAAACCTGGCTTTTCATAATGTAATTGGTTATGTCTTGGTTCATGCCTATCAGTAGGTCTTCTCATTGCGCCAGGACACCTTCCGGTATTAGTTAGCGCTTAATAAATACAAATAACATAACATAACATAACAATGGTGTGTGGGTGATGCTCTTCAGCAAAATTCTTCACCGGCGATAGGGAGAGGGAAGGAGAGGGCGCTCTCCTGCTCCATCCTTCTCCCACAATGCAGAGCAATATTTTTGGCTGCTTCACTGCATTACGTGAGAATTTAGTAAATCTGACCCTTAAAGTTACAGTAGTACATTAATTTCATCTTGATTCAAGTTTTCCAGAAAAAATAAATTGTTTGAGTATTAAATTTCATGGCTAAATACAATATTTTCCAGAGTGAAAAGTGTTTTTCCACCTCCCTGGTCTTCATCCCTGCCCATCATGGATGCTGCATACCAACACCCTGCCAGTGATACCTGCAGAAATATTTTTTCCCAGAACATTAATTGCAGAAGCGAGTTGCCAGAATGTCTGCTGGAGTGAAACGTTTAATGATGATCAGCCAGTGAGGTCCAAAGACCATTCTGGTGGTTTCTCATTCAATTAGTTGGCCAAATGTACAAACAAATAACTATGTGAAGCCATCTAAGCAGAGTTTTGTAATAAAAAATTAAAAAATACTGAATGGATTCACATTTTAACAATCCTATCTTCTACCTTGATCAAGTTTGCAGTAATTCTGTTCAACAGATTTTGCAATAGCAATACTGTGCATGGCAATTAAAATAGGAAAAAACAAAAATTTTATCACCCCCAATAACTTTACCCTCAATCAACTAAAAGTTATAGCTAAGTTATAGTTACAACATTTTTATTTATTCTTTCGTTACAAACTCAACTTCAGCTATGCAAAGATCAGAAATTCTAAACGTATAACTTAAATTTAAAATGTAAGCACCACCTTCAAATTACTATAAGTCATCCACCTCCATACACAGTCCTGTGGCCTTACTCGCCACACTACCTTAACTATAGCTAAAACCTTCTGCATGGACTGGTTATAGTGGAGTAGAATTAGCAGTGCTTAATGGATTTGAGTAACAGAAAGGAGTAGAGTTAGGTAGAGTGAAGGGGATCAAGTGTTGTAGAGCAGAGTAGGCTCTACTGGCATAGACTGGATGTGGACATAATGTGTCAAAAATATAGATTATGAGGTGTGAAAGGTAATTTTTGGTATTATGTGTAAATAGTGTTGAAGTTATACATGTTAAAATACCAAGGGCCCGATGTAGGTCGGTCGGTAACGGCCGAAAATCGGTATTTTCGGCCGTTACCGAAAGGTATACAAGAATTGGCATGTAGGGGCACAATTTTACAGAATCGGTAAATTTACCGATTCTATAAAATACCGAATCAGTATTTTTATCGATTCGGTAAATCTCAGATGTAGGTGGGACTCTTCTGAGTCCCAAAGGCCCTACAAAATCGGTATTTTACCACACAATCCAATTGTGTGGCAAAATACCGAATTCAGGTGTGCATGCACATGTGTGCATGCACACCTAGCCATGTGACAGACAGACATGCCCTTAGGGCATGTCTGTGTGCCACATGGCGCACATGCCTATTTGTGGGGTGCCAGAGGGTGTCAAAGTGACACCCCCTGCACCCTTGCAAAATTCGGTATTTACCGATTCTGTAAATACAGAATCGGTATTTCCCATTGATTCCTATGGGCTTCAAAGCCCATAGGAATCAATGGGAAATACCGATTCTGTATTTACAGAATCGGTAAATACCGATTATTACAGATTCGGTAGTTCCACATCTGGAAATACCTACATATCCACCCTTTAGATTTACTGATTTTTAATTACCGAATCGGTAAAATTCGGTAATTAAAAATCGGTAAATCTAATTTACCTACATCTGGCCCTAGGTTATATAATGCGAGCAGTTACCGTGGTAAATTTGCTGTATAGAGTGGTACATGCTGATGAGAAGGCTGTATCTGATTGTCTTTACATAATTAAAATGCAGCTATATCATCTTCAGCACACTTTCGCTGTGTTCTGCGTTTCACTGTATTCTGGGCTAGGGCTTTTGATATAGGTAAGCAGTAGGTTTTATTGATGCTTCCTACCTATTACCACTTTAGTAACTCTAGTAATAGTTGGAGAAATGTATTTATATTTTACAGAATATTTTTACAGCACTTTACGGATGACCGCGCTTTAAAAAAATCTTTGTAAGTAGTACAGTCATTTTTAGGTATTACTGCACTACTCTGTAGATATTTTGTAAAGAAATAAATATGTTAAAAATTTTAAATACAGTATAGTGTGCAATATTATTCGTGAAATATAGTGTAGTACAGTGTATTTGAATTTTTTAACATATCTTTTTAAGTAATGTGGTACTTTATAGGAAGTACTGCAACACTCTGCAACTTAAAAAAATAAAAATATAGAATTTATAAATATTTTTCCATATCTATTACCTCTTTAATTAAGAGGCAACAGCTAGAGAAAATGTTCACCCCTATTGCCTATATCTAAGTACCTAACCCAGAGCAGCATGACTGCCTTTACCATTTGTAAAAGCAGGTATTAGCCGATCACATAATGCCTTGTCGTGGCTATCTATAGCTGTAGTTTAGCAAAATACTATGAAATTTTGTGAAACTGCAGTGGCAACAAATACCACTAAGTTTAAATGCTTGAAAAGTAAAAAATACTTACCTGTATTACCTAAAAAGGTAATCTGCACACCATAATCTACAATCCTGCCAAATTTCATGGAAATCCGACAGGGTGTATGGTTTCCACGTTTGAATACAAAGTATTTGGCAAAAATGCCCCTTTTATTTGTGGACCCCCTTGACCAATAACCACAAAACATTCCATCCCCTGCCAATGTAGGAAAAGCAATAGGTCTGTCGTTGTTGCTGCAAACTCTGACACCTGCTTGAGACAGGTGTAATGAGAACTTGCGCACAGGACTGAAGACTTACATACCAGGTATTAGCCCACCCCTGTGTGCTTGCTTGCCTCCAAGAGGTTGGCTATCCACAACTCTTTTGGTTTTGGTACAGAGTGAAGGCTGTACTTAGTTGGGTCTTTGCCACCTAAGAAACCTTGTGTGTCAAGAAGGAGTGCGCTCTCCGTGGTGGGGTTCTGCACATGGTGAAGACTGTTTGCAGTAGGTATGTTTCTACCCATGTCTAGTTCATTGCTCACAAGAGGTTGACTTCTGTGAAGCATTTGGTCCAGAGCAAAGACTTTGCATAGTAGGGGCTTGTGCACGTAATGGGGCTTGGGTGTATTGATGGGTTTGGTTCTCCATGAAGAGTTGTTCACCCCAGGGCACATATCATGTGTACCACTGGCTTGCCCACCTGGGTCTGGCTGATTGCTTGCATGAGGTCAATTATCCACAAATTGTTCCATACAGAGCAAATGCTGTGCTTAGTGGAAGCTTGGTTAACCTTCGGGGTCTTGTATGTTTGAAGGTTAGTTTGTGCTTTACATGATTCTGCTCCATTTAGTACCTTCTTTCATATTTGAAATGCTGTACTGATTTATAGAGAAATATAAACAGTGGTAAGTTAGATTATGTCATTGGTGCTGTTATCAGTTATGTCAATTGGGATGTCATCAGCTATGTCACTGAACATGTCATAACTGATATAAAATGTGATGTGATGTGAGGTTATGAGCAGTGCATGGCAGGAGTGCAAGTTATACTATAGTATAACTGGTAAACTTCATTTTTTTACTGTCTTAAAATGCCAGTTTTAATATTTTTACAAGGCTTAACTATAACGGCTTGGTAGTTCGGACTGTACTGTTCCCATGAGGCACAGGGTCAGAGCTGATTTCCATATAGCCAGTGCCTAACCCAGGGTGGTGTGGAGTGCAAAAAAACGATGGATTTAGGCCCAGATCCTTGTACTGGGGTGAATGTATGACATTGTTCTACATTCTGTCCATCAACTGTGTTTTTTGCAATTTTCACCCCGAGTGTGCTGGGTATACTCAGACGTGAGTCCCAGGCTCTCCACACCACTGGAGTCAAGCTATCCAGGCTGATGAAGGCTGATAGCCAGAAACCGGTACTTGGATGCTTGATTCCGGTCTAGGAAAGACATGGCTTGGTAGTTCGGACTGGACTGTTCCCATAAGGCACAGGGTCAGAGCTGATTTGCATATAGCCAGTGTCTAACCCAGGGTGGTGTGGAGTGCAAAAAAACGATGGATTTAGGCCCAGATCCTTGTACTGGGGTGAATGTATGACATTGTTCTACATTCTGTCCATCAACTGTTTTTTTTGCAATTTTCACCCCGAGTGTGCTGGGTATACTCAGACGTGAGTCCCAGGCTCTCCACACCACTGGAGTCAAGCTATCCAGGCTGATGAAGGCTGATAGCCAGAAACCGGTCCTTGGATGCTTGATGCCGGTCTGGGAAGGACTTGGCTTGGTAGTTCGGACTGGACTGTTCCCATAAGGCACAGGGTCAGAGCTGATTTGCATATAACCAGTGTCTAACCCAGGGTGGTGTGGAGTGCAAACAAAAGATGGATTTAGGCCCAGATCCTTGTACTTGGGTGAATGTATGACATTGTTCTACATTCTGTCCATCAACTGTGTTTTTTGCAATTTTTACCCTGAGTGTGCTGGATATACTCAGACGTGAGTCCCAGGCTCTCCACACCACTGGAGTGAAGCTATCCAGGCTGATAGCCAGAAACCGGTACTTGGATGCTTGATTCCGGTCCGGGAAAGACATGGCTTGGTAGTTCGGACTGGACTGTTCCCATGAGGCACAGGGTCAGAGCTGATTTGCATATAGCCAGTGTCTAACCCAGGGTGGTGTGGAGTGCAAAAAAACGATGGATTTAGGCCCAGATCCTTGTACTGGGGTCAATGTATGACATTGTTCTACATTCTGTCCATCAACTGTGTTTTTTGCAATTTTCACCCCGAGTGTGCTGGGTATACTCAGACGTGAGTCCCAGGCTCTCCACACCACTGGAGTCAAGCTATCCAGGCTGATGAAGGCTGATAGCCAGAAAACGGTCCTTGGATGCTTGATTCTGGTCTGGGAATGACATGGCTTGGTGGTTCAGACTGGACTGTTCCCATGAGGCACAGGGTCAGAGCTGATTTGCATATAGCCAGTGTCTAACCCAGGGTGGTGTGGAGTGCAAAAAAACGATGGATTTAGGCCCAGATCCTTGTACTAGGGTGAATGTATGACATTGTTCTACATTCTGTCCATCAACTGTGTTTTTTGCAATTTTCACCCCGAGTGTGCTGGGTATACTCAGACGTGAGTCCAAGGCTCTCCACACCACTGGAGTCAAGCTATCCAGGCTGATGAAGGCTGATAGCCAGAAACCGGTCCTTGGATGCTTGATTCCGGTCTGGGAAAGACATGGCTTGGTAGTTCGGACTGGAGTGTTCCCATGAGGCACAGGGTCAGAGCTGATTTGCATATAGCCAGTGTCTAACCCAGGGTGGTGTGGAGTGCAAAAAAACGATGGATTTAGGCCCAGATCCTTGTACTGGGGTGAATGTATGACATTGTTCTACATTCTGTCCATCAACTGTGTTTTTTACAATTTAACTATAATGTTACCTTAAACCTTATTTTTGTCATTGAACTACTATTTTTTTTTATGTAACCTAAATTCTCATTAAGTTGCCTAACTATAACATTTTGTTAACTATTAGTTTTTTTAATGGAATTTCAGAGTTTTCTTTTAATGTAAAGTAAGATAATATTACTGGGCCCGGACAGAATTTTTAATTCCAGTTGCAGATTTGGAGAAATCTGGAGACTCTGAGTTACTCCTGTAATAAGGAGTTCACGCCGAATTCCATCAATCACCAACGACAATGGAACCAACATTACCATTCACAATGGGAGCTTGCAAGTTCGAGCGACATGTGGCATCACCTATCATGATGTCCGGTTGCTAGGACGACTTCCATTGGGATTTTCGAACATGGACGGTCACAAACGATCGGGGTCAGTGGGCTGCTTCCCAAGAAGAGTTTCTACTTGAGGGGCTGCAAAATTAACTCCAAAATTGCATAATGCTGTTTGCACAGATTTTTCAGTGCAGAACCCGCTGCTGGTGCTAAATGACAGCAACATGCATTTTCTGTTCCTTGGCAGAACTCCACAGAATCTTTTATGTAACACCGTGGAATTCCACGGAGTGAAATTCTACGACTTACCCCCAGACCTAATTGATACCAAACCTAACTGTAAAAATCACTTTAACCTTTGCAGGGCCTTTTTGTGAATTTCTGACAGATTTTTACCTGAAGTAAGTTCTTACTACCGTACCTAACTATAACATGACATTAACCTTTTTTTTAGTTCTTTTTAATCATATTTTTCAAATTCCCTCCATGAGCATACCTTACTGCACCTGTCCCAATCACCTGAAGGTGGCCAAATCCCCTCGAACAGCCTCGCCCTGCCATGCACAGCCTACAACTATGCTCAGCCTGGGGTGGGCAAAGACCTTGCATGGTGAGGGGTCATTTTTTTTCCACTGCTGGATCTCACTGTTGGTTGCGGCAAGAGCACAGCATGACCGGTGGGCTTATAAAATTATTTTGACAACCAAGGTGTCCCCCTGAAACCCCCCACAAGGGCCAGGGAACCAGTTTACCTCTATACTGTCCCTACTATCCTATTTGTTACTCACATTTGAGTCCCTTTGTCCTGTAATGGCAGCTGTAAAATTTCTCCCAATGTTGCAGCCATCCAACTACATTGTTCGCTACTGAGGTGAATAATGGGATAAAAAGCTCTCTCGGCCAGTTAGAACACGCTATTTGTTGAATAAGCAGTCCATGGGACTCCAGCTTTTCATACTTTTCCTACTCCACTTTCCTTGGTTTGGTGAAGTGAAAACCTCTGACTGAGTCCTAGTCGGAGCTCACACAGGCCTGTGGTACTGGCCCCTGAACTCCATTCTCTGGACCTTGATGTCACAAAGATTTTAGTATGGTATTCTGCAGGATTAGGCATGGCTTCTATGCTACAGGGGAGTGAAAGGCTCTGATTGGGCCATGACCAGTCCTCCAGCATGTGAAGGGTGCCACCTCCTGGACCTTGGGTCTATTAGCTGTTCTGTGGTGTCATAAAGAGCCCAGGAGAGGGTTCCATAGGCCTAAGTAGGGCTTCTGTGACCTCCAGCAGGTCCAAGGTGTGGTTCCATGGTCAGGGCACCATTCCCTGGACCTTAATGTGAACAGGAGTTCCTGAAGCCTGGGATGGCACTCTTGCTCTGGCAGGTAGGGAAGCTCTTTATCAGATTCCCATTCAGAGCTGCAATAGGGGGCTGCAGATCACAGGACTGAGAACAGGGAACCAACCTTCATTGACCCAAGCTTCCAAGAATACACTTTCACTGGTCCAGGGAGGCTCCCGATGTCTGAGTGGAGTATACATTTTGGACCTGGTCCCAGTCGGGAAACATCCATTACAACGAAGTCATTACATCGCACTGCTTTTACAATGCAACTCTTACAATGCAACTGCCTTTACATCGCATGCCATTACAACTGATGCCATTACAATGCATGCCATTACAACACATACCATTACAACGCATGCCATTACAACTCATTATAAGGTACGTAATGGAGATTTTTTTGTTTTAACTTGGGTATGGATTTTGGGGTACATAGGAATAGTAATGTTTACCCCTACGCTATTCAACACTTTGCCTACTGTCGCACTCACTGGAGTGGGAATAGTATTTTTTACCCCTACACTATCCAACATTTACCCTACTGTTCCACTCACTGGAGTGGGAATAGTATTTTTTACCCATGCACTATCCAACACTTACCCTACTATTTCCTTAATACCTAAAAGTATTATCTGTTGTAATGGTATTCATTCTAATGGTATGTGTTGTAATGGAATGTGTTGTAATGGTAGTTTTGAAAAATGTGTGGTAATGGCATGCATTGTAAAATCATGTGATGTAATGGTAGTTGTGATGTAAAAACTGTGTTCTAAAAGCATGCATTGTAATTGTTTGCATTGTAACATCATATAGTCTCCTAGTCAGACCCCCAGGAGCCCCAGAGTGAGGGAATCTGGTCCAGGGCTTCATTTTCAAGCTCTTGATGTCACACAGTACCCAGGACTGGGTTTTCCAGGTTGTGAAGGTATCCCCTGCTTTGGCAGAATGAAAATATAGTAAGGGGCCGCAGTCAGAGTTCCAGTAGCCCTGGTCTGTTAGCTCATGGTCCTGGCCTCCATTCTCCAACCTCTATTGCCACAAAGTGCCAGGAACTGATTTTTCTTCAGCCCAGGGAATCTCCCCTGCTTCAGTAGGATGAAAAAGCGTTTTCCTAAGAGCTTCAGCAGGGCCAGGGTACAGGTTCTTTGGCATGGGCTGTATTCATCAGCCTATGCTATCACTCTGTCACAAAGGGTCCAGAGCAGGGTTCTTCAGACCTGGTTTTTTCTGCCCTGCTTTAGCGTGGTCAGAAGCTCTGACTAGCCCCTTGGTCAGAACTCAAGCATGCCCAAGGATAGGATCCCTTTGCCAGGGCATCATTTGCCAGCCCATGGTGTCACAAAGTGGTCAAGATGGGTTTCTTTATGCCTGGGGGGCTTTCCAGGTGCAGTAAGGCAAAAAGCACTACCAGAGCTCCAGAACAGGTGAAGTGCAGGCCCCTGGGACTAGGTTCCATTCCCAAAAACCATGAAGTCATGAAGAGCCTAGGGTGAGGTTCTGCAGGCCGAGGCATGATTTGTTCTATTTTGGCAGAATGAAAAGCTCTGCTCAGACCCCACACAGAGCACCAGGTGGCCCCACATATGGGGCTCTGTCCCTGGGCCTGGCCTGGGCTGCCATTGCCAGCCTGTGGTTTTCCTCCATGCTCACATGCTCACTGAGATCCACAGTGGCAAGTAGCAGCTTGCATCAGAAGACATGGTATGACTAGATGGCCATTTCATGAGTTTGGTCATCTGGTTGCACGTGCTGTAAAAATGCATGGTATGACAAGATGACTGAGCTGTTCTAGAAGTGCTTCAAATGGTTAATTTAAAGCTTGTACTCGAGCTAGGGCTCCAGGAATGTGGATACATTCACTTGAATGTAACCCTGTGTCACCTAAAGAAAGATTAGTGACCTACATAGAGAGCAGTAGTGAGAAGTTGTTACAATGAACCAGTCAATCAATCTGTATTTGTAGAGCATGACTAATCACCTGTGAGGGTATAAAGGCAATGGGTTCTTGCTCGGATCAGTCGAACAGCCATGTCTGAGTCCTTTTATGGAATTCAGGGAGAGGGGAAGATGTTCGGAGGTGGGGGATAGCTTGTTCCAGGACTTGACGGCGAGGTACAAGAAGGAACATCCTTCCCTGTTGCTTTGGCAGATGCAGGAAGTGTGAGCGAGGGTGAGGGAGGTGGAGCACATGTGTCTGGAGGGTTGGTGGAAGTTCAAGCGGTGGTTGATTTATGTTCGTCCTAGGTTGTGGAGGACTTTCTATGCATGTGTCAACATGTTGCATTGGCATCTTTTATGGATCTGGAGCCTGTGGAGGTTACTGAGGTGCGGGGTGTTGTGGGTCCATTTGCGGAGGTTGAGGAAGAGTCTATTAGCCAAGTTCTGTATCATTTGGAGTTACTTCAGGAGTTGGGTGGTGAGTCCTGCATAGAGCTGTTTTGCCATAATCCAGCCAGCTGGTGACTAGGGCTTGGGTGACAGCTTTCCTGGTGTTGATGGGGAGCCATCTTAAGAACTTTCAGAGCATGTAAAGATGTGGAATCAGACAGAGGAGACTGCATTGATTTGGGGTTTCATGGTGAGCTTGCTGTCCAGGATGATGCCAAGGTTGTGGCTATGGTCTAAAGGTGTGTGTGTGGGTCTGAGTTCAGAGGGCCACCAGGTGTTGTTCCATTGGGTGGTGTTCCCAAAAATCAGCACTTCCGCCTTGTCCGTGTTGAGCTTCAGGCATTTGGTCTTCATCCAGTTTGTGACACTTGTCATGCAATGGGTCTTCTGAAAGTGAGAGGATGAGCTGTTTGATGTCTACATAGGATACGATGTTGAGACTATTGGTTCTGATTATGCTGGCCATGGGCTTCATGTTCATGTTGAACAGGCTGGGGCTGAGTGATGAACCTTTTGGGACGTCACAGATGTGCTCTTGGGTTCCGATGTTAAGGATGAAAGGCAGGTTCTCTGGGCTCGTTCTGTGAGGAAGGATGCAATTCACTTGAAGGCATCTCCCTGGATCCCGATGTGGTTTAATCTCTTGATAAGGATGTGGTAGAATACAGTGTTGAAGGCTGCTGAGAGATCGAGAAGCATCAGGGCCATTGTCTGTCCACAGTAAAGGAGGGCTCTGATGCCATTGGTGGCAATGATCAGGGTGGTCTTGGTGCTGTGGTTGGTGAGGAAGCTGGCTTGGGAGGTGTCCAGCAGATCGTTGCTCTTCAGGTGTTCAGTGAGTTGGTGGTTTATTGCCTTTTCAAGATCTTAGGTGAGAAAGGGGAGCAGAGAGATGTGGCAGTAGTTCTTGGGTTTGCTGGGGTCAGCGGAAGGCTTCTTGTGGAGGTTGTGGTGTTCTCAACCTTCTTGCCAGCCACAGCCTCCAGAGGTGTCTGACCTCTGCATGTTTCCATTGATCGGAGAAGGTGGCTGTGGTGATGGATGCTTTGAGAATGGAGGTGCATCCACACCTGAACTTTTTACTGCAGAGGTTGAAGATGTGGTGCGGGCAGAGGTCAGTGAACGCTCCAGAGTGGATAGAGTTGATGATGGCTGTGGTGCTCTGAGTGGTGAACTGTTTCCATGCAGTGAGTAGATTGTTCTGGGAGTCATCCGTTGGTGAGAGTAGGCTGTAGAGGTCAATGGGTTGGGGTTCAATGTATATGTAGATGGTGGATATCTTGTTGTGAAGTAGTACACCAGGGTGTTGCAGAGTTCCTGGGAAGGGGTGATTGTGTTCCTAGTGGCTGACAGACATCAGTTAGTGTGGCAAGGCTGTCAAGATTGGTGGGTTAGGGTTCAAAGCTCTTATAGTTGGTGGATATCGTGTTGTGGAAGTAGTTCCCTAGTGTGTTGCAGAGTTCCTGGGAAGGAGAGATCATTTTCTCGGTGGCTGCCGGGCAATAGAACTCTCTGATGATGTTGAAGAGTACCTTGTTGTGGTTGGGGCTGGCTTCGATGAGGATCGCCAGGGCACATCTTTTTGTGTCTTTCAGGTGTTCATGGTATTTAATGAGGGCTGACTTGAAGGTGGCTTGGTTTGTGGGATCTTTGCTGTTGCTCCATCTTCTTTCAAGGCATTTGCAGTTGTGTTTCTTGGTCCTGAATTCTGGTGTCTATACCAGCTAGTTTGTTTGTGGAAGTCCTGCTCTTGGTGGGTTTGATAGGGGCAACGCTGTCAATGCAGTTTGTGATCCAAGCAGGGGCGTAACACAAGCCCCCCTATCCCCTGCAGTGCAGGGAGCCCGAGCTGCAGGGGGCCCCCTCAGCACAGTACTCAGGCCTTAGAGCTCTGGAATAAATCTGGAGCAGGGGCCTCTCAGAGTACCTTCATGGGGGCCCCCTCAGCTTTTGTTATGCCACTGGATCCAAGCAGAGACGTTCTTGACAGCCTGATAAAGGTTGGTTACAAAGTCAAGATGGGTTGTTTTGTGAGGGAATCAGTCCATAGGCTGTGTGTTGGGTTGGTGAGCAGTTGGGAGAGGTGGATATTGCTCATGCTTTCCAAGAGGTTGGAAGTGTTTGTGTCATTGGGGTTGTCAAGATGCAAGTTGGATCATCAAGGAAGATTTAGTGCTTGGAGTTGATGGCGAGTGGGGCAATGAATTTGGGAATCGCATTTCAGAAGCTGAGGCATGGTCCTGGGGGTTTGTAGGCGAGAGTGCCTCTTATGGTCATTCTGCCGTTGGTTTGGAGTTGAAAGTTGACATGCTCTTGATCACTGTAGTGTCGTCTTCGGTGGTGGTGGTGCAATGGATAGCTTGTTTGTGAATGACGGCAATGCCGCCATGGTGTTTGTTGGTGTGGTCTTGGTGGTTCATCTTATAGCCAGTGGGCGTCACAGTAGGGACTTCGGGGTGGAGGAGGGGTTGAGCCAAGTCTCTGTGAAGAAGATAATGTTGGGTGAGGGTGGTGATAGCGTCCCAGATTTCAGTGGCTTATTTACAGAGTGATCTGGCATTGAGCAGGAGGCAGTGGAGTTAGTTCTGGGGCTTTTGTGGGCAGTGAGGTGGATGAGGGGATGGTTTCTGTGTATGCAGGAGGTCCTGAGTTGCCAGTGAAGAGACAGTGGCAGCAGGTGTAGGGTCCTACTGTTGATCAAGAATATGTGAGGCAGTAGTTGTTGTTGCGGTATCAAGGTAAGGGCTAACAATTCTCCAGCAAATTATCTGTGAGTTGCTGGAGGACCAGGATTCCTGCTGCTTGGCATGGTCCAGGCACGGACGGGTGCAGACAGGCTTACATTTGGTATGCCTTCGGTGTGCAAGCAGCGCGCCTGCGCTGTGCCTCCATTTAACTATGTCATGGAAAGGGGCTGGGCACTGGGTGGCTGGAGCGGTGAGTGGGCAGGAAAGGAGCGAGCGGCGAGGCAAGCTGGCTCATAAAAACGACACGACGCAGAGAGGAAAACTGAACAAACAGTAAATGAACAGTGATTTAACCTACATGTGCAAAATTACAAGCAGCACAATTACAAACAGTTTGTTACAAACAGTAATGAAGAAAACAGGTAAGGACTAATACAGGCAAAATGCAATGAACTGTGAGGCAGAATCAAGGAGACCTGCTGTGGGGAGCAGATTGGGGATCTTTTTGCGACTTAATTTTACTCCAGCTGTTCTTACTGGATAGTGCAATGTTCTGAGACACCCTGTATGGGACCCCCAGTGGTGAGGGTTTTTACCCCATTCAGACATGCCCTAAGGGCACTTTCTTGAGCCTGTTTTCCCAGAGAGCGGGAAGATGTCCGCAGCAGTTTACTGGGCCTGGCGGCCTGCTCAGGAATGAATGAACCAGCTCCATACTTCGATTAATTGAATGTTATTAGTCCATTGAACGATGGACTTATTGGCCCATCTCAGCTGTTGTTTCAAGCAAAGAGCTTTGAATCCATCTGGGACCATCTGAATCTGGTTTGTGCTGTTGGGGAGGCCCGACCATGTAGGTACACACAGTAGGTACAGTAAAACTTTGAATGGTTCACTAAATCAGGTATGGTTCCTTTGATCATTTCAACTGTTTCTTGGACATTTGTAATTATTCTAGAGCTAATTACATTCCAACGAGCTCCAAACTCCAGAGATGCCTCATTTAACACTTTAATATGTTTTTTTCATTTACTTCTACATTTACTATTTCCATGGTATCTAAATATTCCCGACTCACCTCATATCATTTAGAAGCCTTAGTGCTCAATGCAAAATAAGGGACACCTCTTATTACAACTGAATGGAAAGATATTTTGGTAGTGCCACTGTTGAAAAATATTTTACTTGAGCCAGCTGTTTTGGTGATTTTTTTTCTATATTTTCTCTCCCCCTGTCAGCAAGAATAGTAAAGAAACACCTACATACCCAGTTATCCAATTACATTAACAGCCAGACAATTTTAGACTTTACTCTTCACAGTGCAGAAGCTGTTTCGCTTGTTGTTACCAATGAACTTAGAATCACCGTTGAGCAGCATAAGTGTGCTGCCCTGATTCTGCTTGATCTGTCTTCAAGACTTGAGACAGAATCTCATCCAGTTTTGTTATTGTGTCTTGCTGCATACAGGGAAATGTCCTCGTCTAACTTTTTTTACCAGCATTCTGAAGCTGTGGCTCTTACTTCCATTTGATCCTTACTGTTCAGATTATTTGTTCTTATAATTTATATTTAATGCCATTTGCAGATGATGCTCATCTTGTGCTGTGTCTTGATGTGGATACATCTGCTTGAATTAAGACGATATAAGGGTTTAGGATCAAGGTCGAACCACGAAGGGGTATCTACCTCAAAGAAGACAGAAAGTAAACTATTCTAATTCCAATAAAATAAGAGCTAGCAGTTTTCATTCCAATATGGAAAAAGCTCAAACTGGAAACTTGAAGTGAAGAAGTAAAAAAATACTTAAAGGTTCATAATCAAGAGAGTAAAGATCCTATAGGACCTCCACCACCACACATGGCCAACCAATTACATGGGTGGTGTCAAGCTCATCACAATTCTGATGGACCATGCTACCTCACTAAAAGACTGTAAGTTTCCATCAATTAATGACAAATGATGCATTGCACCTGCAAAGAAGCTCACCGGAGAGGGACAAGAAGTTGGGGTGGGGGTTAATGCGCAATGGGAAGAATCCCAGTTGCAGCAAGTAGAAAACAGGGGAGCCTATTTACAAGCCCCTATCGCCACAGGAACGTCACTTTAAGTGACGTTCCTGCGGCGATATGTCCTTCGGCTTGTTTACAAGGCAAGATTAAGCCACTTAATGTGGCTTAATGCTGCCTTGTAAATAAGGCCCCCTTTCACACAATACTTAGCTTTTAAGGAGGGGCAATGGGTGTTACGGGGGGCATTCCACTGGAAAAACCATTGATGTTGACGCTGCCCCATATTTACAAGGGCAACGTAAATATTGGGCATCGCCAAAATTAAGGCCAGGGAAATCCTGGTCTTAAGCAGGCGCAACAATGAGAAATGTTTCATTTCGCCTGGTTTTTGCTGTTTCTCTGTGTGGTACGTTGTGCAGCACACATAGAAACTGCAAAAGGCTTTTGATTGTGTATGTGATCATTAAGCAGAACACATAAAATCTTCAAAACGCCATGAATGATTGTTTATGTGCATCGAGAGAGTCCTTCATGCACATAAACAATCATTCCCCCAACCAGACACTCTTGCACTATGGTGCAAGGGTACCTGCGTTGTGCTAGGCAACTGAATTCAATGCCACTGCTGGGGAAAATGCTGGGGAGCGTCCCATTGTTGTGAATACGGTGCATCCCTGCGTTTTCAGAAAGGAGCAGCGCGGCGTTAGCAATGTTTGCTTAACACCACACTTCTCCATTCTGTTGTAAATATGCCCCAAGGTTTTTCATCCTTGGAAAGGCGGATCAGAGCCTTTATTGCCCTTGATCTTGGACATGATTTCATGACAGTGAACTCTGTAGAAAATGTTCATGATGCAAAGGCAAGGACATCCCTTCCACAACCCATGCTCAAGTCTCTCTCAAAGGAGAAAAAGCTCAAAAGTTGGTCTTCATAAGGTGTGCATCGGGGTTCAGTATTATGAAGATGAATCTTTTGCAGACCTATCATGACCACAACAAGACAGAAGTCCTCTGAAGAAAGAAATATACGTCGGGATGTCTGTTGTCACATTCCCCACTCCTAAACTATAGGAGTCTGTCAGTTATGATGGGATGTCTTTCAGCCCAGGGTTTGTGATTGGTCCGTTTCTGTCAAGTTCTCTCCTGGAAACCACCTCAACAATTTGCCATTTACAAGCCACCAACTATGGCTTTGAAGATAGTTATAACCATATCCTTAATCTTGTTGGCATCAGTTAGGCTGAACTGCAATTTGATAATATATAGCAGGTTAAAGACTTGAGATGGATCTTTGCCCTCGTGATATCAAAGACTTTTAGCATCAAAGTTTCTTAATCCACCTAAATTCTTTATATTACATGTTTCGTGAAGTGTCCATTGAATAGCATCTTATGGCTGACAGAAGAACCTACCACTGCACCCACCTAGAGAGTCAGATCGCTGGCGAACACCCTTCTTAAAGGAATGAGCTAGGACAGGAGCTTTAAAAGTGATCACTGGGGACAGCAAATCACAGGAATTATTAGGTAGGATGCAATGTGAAACTAGGCATCCTTGCAATGATTAGAAAACAATGTACCCATGACTATTTATAGAGATGGTATAATGATGAGACTCTCTAATAAATATGGTAGATGTAAATAAACTGTTGAGCCCTATCATTTTTCCTTCTTGAGAATAAGAATGTTTCCACTTTCATCATAAAATCTTCGGTTACATGGCCCAGACCATGAAGTTTGAATGTTCCCCTCAACAATTAGTCACATGAGATGATGAATCCCATTGGATGCTTGGGAAACTGACAGACTAAACCTTGCCAATCACTCCCAGAACCCAGATGTTTATCACATTTTTGTAATCTTGAAGAAATAGTAGGCTCCTACCCCCTATTGGTGAGATGTACTGGAATGCAGATAGGCTAGACTTTCCATAGTCAATGAAGCGCCTCTTGGCTGGGAGCCAGTGAGTGTCCTCAGCAAAGCAGAAATTATATGGAAGACTCCCTAAGCAAATGGGTTTCCCAATTGCAAGAAGTGGGATCAAGGGAAGTGAGGATAGAATGATTTAATAAGATGCCTGAGTGCATAGCATGTAACAATATGTTTTTCAAAACATATTTTACAATGATAACTTTTTAAAAGCAACTTTTACAGTAACAATGTTTCCCATAACAAAACCTAGACCAACTGTATCATTGCAGTCTATGCCAAAAACACAAACTAACCTACATTTATTTATTTCATTTTTCAATAAGTATACAAAGAACAAAAAAAGTAAAAAATTTGAAATTAACATTGAAACATATATACACACATTTTTATCGCTGTGTGTGTGAATGTTAGCTTACATATTTATAAGGTAACATTAAAAATCTTCTGTTTATTTATGTGCATATGTGTGTCTGCATGTATACACACACATATGCAGTGTTGGAATTATATGTGTGTGAAAGGAGAGCGAAACATAAGAAATATGGTGTGCGTTCTGAATATTGATTCAAGAATGTCGAGTAGTCACAATATCAGGATCAGAATATTGAAGCCCAGGATATCAACAGTATGTATACACTTTCTATACCTAACTCTATACCTATGTACCTTGATTTGTATATCCCAGTGTTGGTGGCCACTGGGTAGTTATAGTATGTTTGTGTTTCTATAGGAAATGCCTTTCTGCATCTGCATTGCTAATACATTTGGCACTGTTTAATGAATCTCCATGAAACTTCAGAAAAAGTGTTCTTTTTTGTCTGGTTTGTTCGTGGAAAGTTTTGAGGTGATCCATAAAGTGGTGGCTGAGGAGAAGGGCATGTCCCAAAATGCATTTTCCTATCTCCCGTCCCGATAATAATTTAAAGGGGAGGGGGCATAGCCTAAGAAATGCCCCAGGGACCCTATACACTGGGCTGTAGAGAATATAAAGGGGAGGGCTGCATGAGGCCCCCCTACAAACCTACATTGGCCCTGTAGACCCTATCCCATGGGGCCGTATGCCACAAAGAGGGGGATGGATCCCCTGTCATTGTGCCTTAATAAGCACCAACTCAGGGGCCTAACTGAACCTTAAAGGCAGGGGCCCATGCAGCCCCCTTCCCTGTGCTCTTAAGGCCCCACTTACCCCATCCCCCGGGGCTGGCTCAATTACTCTGTCCCAGGGAGTCCACTCCTTTGACACAGTAGATTCCCTGCTTGCATTAGCCGGGCAAGCAAACAGAAGTTCGCTCTGACTCTGTGGGAGCATTTTCTAAGCTGCATCCGGTGGGAGCTCCTGCCCACAGGAGCTTGGGTGGGAGCAGACTTCTGTTTCCCTGTCTGCTCTGTATCGGGCCATGGACATTCAAAGTTCTCCGGCCTCTGATGTAGGGGTTTGTGGGTGCGCCAAGGTGTGCACCAAGGCAACCACTATAGACCGCGGAGGATGTGATCCCTGGGGTCAAGGAATGGCTTGGGAGGGGTTCCGTGAGCCTCCTACCCTTAATTGATAGAAGAGGTCCCAGGGATTGGGACCCCGAGGCCTAAGGAAACTTGGGGAGTTGGAAAGTTCCCCTCCCTTAAATAATAAAATTGGCCCTGGGGGAGGGTTCCCAGGGCCCAAGGAGACTTAAAGAAGGGGTTGTATGGCCCGTTTGCCCCTTCGCTAAATACAAAAAAGGCCCTGGTGGATTGGGTACCCAGGGCCCAAAAAGGCTCAGGATTGAGAGGCATGCACCCCCACCCCTATTTAGAAAGGAAGGTCTGAGGTAGTGATCCTTGGGCCCAAAGAGGCTTGGTGAGGAGTGTTGCACACCACTCCCTTTAAATAATAAGATAGGACCTGTTACTGGGTCCCGAGGCCCAATTAGGGGCCCCCCTGCTCCCTTCTGCTACAAAAGAGAAAAGACCAGTTGATGGATTCCCCTGGACCACAAGAAGGCACTCCTCCTCTTATTTAGAAAGAAAGGAGTCTGGGGGATGGGGTCCTTGAGAAAGAAGTTTTGGGAAGGAGAGCAATAAGCTCCTTTGACTAACTTAAAAATATAGTCCCTGATGGATGGGTTCATGGGGCCTACATTGTTTTGGAGAGGGGGTTTCCCATCCCCCTTATTATAAAAAAAGGTTCAGGGAATGGGGTCTACATTTCCCAAAGTGGCTCCGGGAGGGAGGCTGCACACCCCCAACCTCAATAGATTTTTTTTAATTATCCACTGATATAGCATGGTGTGGCCCATAATTGCCCTGTGAGGGTTTTTTGTTTAGGCACTTTTTAAGCTTGGTGGTGCCCTGGAATAGGGAGGGGCACCACCAATCATATTGGCAATGTCAGGATGCTGCAGAAAGTGAAGAAGCCTCCTGCAGCATTAAAAACACAGTACGTCTTGTGGATCATTAAAACCATGACAACAGGAGAACTTATCATATTTCTTAAAAAAAGTCTTTCTTCTTACATTTTGCAGCCCACAAATAGCAATAGTAAAATATATGATGAAAAACGGCTCGGAGCCAAGTTTTTATTATAAATGTAATAAACACTTTTATAATAATCACAATTGTTAAACATTGCATTGTGTGAATTTCTAAATGTACAGCAGATTAAAAATAATGGTGATTTTCGAACAAAGAAGTTAATAGGGTCACTTCTTATATTTTGATGCTGTGACACTTTGTCAAAGTCAGTAAAGCTACCTAAGGGCAGCTAGGCCCTGTGAGACCAACCACACACTGCGCATACCAGAAAGCAGTGCCTGGCGTTGGCTGCTTACAAGGAGTTACATGCAGGGACTGGCCACAGACCAGCGCCGCGGCCAACCCCATGCCAGGCAAAGCCTTTGGCCAAGCATGGCATAGCATTGCTGTTGGCTCGGGGTGGGTAGTACACAGGGCCTTGCAAAAGACCAGGACCTGTAGCCAACCCCTGCCCCGCACATCCAAAGGCTATGCACAACTGGGTTGGCTTTAGGTATGGGAATAAAATATTACTTTAAGTTTAAAAAAAACTAGAAATTCACTGAGAAAAACAAATATTAAAGTGATGTTATAGTTAGGTGAAAATGGCAGCTAAAACATGCTGTTTTAAATGTACAAAACCACCAGGTATAGTTATCTCAGGTAACTCTAACATCTGCCCTAAATTAACTATGACTCACACCACCGCCGTCCATTGCTAATTACCACACATATTACATTACTTGTGACATGATCAATGACACCAGTGATAATATCACTGCAACATTTGCAATAATATCATGAGAAAACTCTGCACTAGTTATAGTTACCTTACGCATGAGTTGTAGTTACTTGAGATACCTATACCTGGTGAATTTCAGTGTTTAGTATGTTTCAAATGGCATGTTGTAACTGACATATTCATCTACCTATAACATCATTGACCATGTCATGAGTGATGTAATATGTGACATCTTAAGTAGTGTATTTCCAGGGAGTGAGTTATAGTTAGCTCAGCTAACTATAACGGCTGAATTTCACAGGTTCTGTACAAGTGAAATGTCAGCCTAACTATAATATCCATGAAACCTTTGCTTTTTCCATGAATTTCTAAGGTGTTTTAACTAGGAGTCACATTTGCAGAGTGATGGAGAAAAATCGCTGGGCATCCAACCAGCTCTCAGGAATTCTGCTGCATAGGACTCACAGGAGCGACCAGGAGGGCTTCTTGGCCCCCAAGGTCCCTCTCAAATAAAGTGGACTTCATCTCCCAACCAGTAGTGTGCCATGAGGTATGTTTGCTGAGTGGTGGAGCAAGAAGGTGTGGCCCCCGAAGACCTCTTAGCAATCCTACTGTGTGGGAATTACTGGAGGTAACAAGAGTGGTAGTTAGCCCCAATGATGTCCTTGTGGGCCAACTACCAGTCCTTTTACCTCCAGTAAGTCCCACACAGCAGGATTGATGAGTTCTTATAGCAGGCCACGTCCCCTTTCTCCACCAGTCTGCAAACGCGCCTCCTGGCATGCTTCAGGTTGGGGAATGAAGTCCCCTTCACTGCCTTGGGTCCTTAGGGGCCAACTAGCTTACCTGATACCTCCAGTAAGCCCCACACAGTGGGATTGCTGAGGGGTGGTTACAGACCATGCACCCTTTCTCCACCACTCTACAAAAGTGCTTTCTGGTGTGCTCTTGGTTGGGGGATGAAGTCCCCTTACCTCTTGAGGGTCCCTGGGGGTTTCTAGCCCTACTGTTACCTTTATTAAGCCCCACACAGCTGGATTGCTGAGAGGTGATCAGAGGCCACGCCCCCTTTCTCCACCAGTTTGCAAACGCACTTCCTAGAGTGTTGCTGCTTGGGGGATGTAGTCCACTTTAGTCCTGAGGCCCTCAGGATGCAAGGTGACCTCATCACCCCACCAGCAGTGCGCCACGAGGAGTGTTTGCAGAGGCGGCGGTCCCCGGTGCAGCTCGGCGGGCAGAAGCCCCCCCCACACATTTTTTTTATCAATAAAGCCACAGGGAGGTGGTGGTCCCCAGGGCATGCAGGGGCCATCTGTTTTTATACGTTCCCCCCGGTCCTGGCCCACCAGGGGCTTAAAGAAAAAAAAAGCGGGAGGCCGCACTTCTTTTTGAAAAAAACCATTTCAGCTGGATTTGAAGATCCTGCGCGAATCCTGTCGAAAATATATTTACAAATGCTTTTTTGGGCCCTGGGGGTCCCTGTGGGACCACCGGAGCAGGTTTAGTAGGTCAGGGGGTTTCCACCCTGCCCCCTTTTCTGGTTTTTACATTTTTTTTAACCTTTTTTCTTGAGACTCGATTCAACAGAGTCACAAGATGGCTGCCAACACTTCCTGGTTTGAAGTGTTGGCAGCCAATCAGTTTGCCGGCAAGAGATAAGGAGGGTTTGCAAATCCTCTGAGTCCCCATTTGTATTTCGGAGAAATGTTTACATTTCTGAACCAATTGCTACCTTTTTGCCAAATTTGGTGTAATTCGGTTCAGCAGGTTCGGCTGTTGCAGTGTCTAAAGTTTCCGATGGAAATTAACATGGAGAAAACCTGTTTTGGGCCCCCCCCCTTTTCCTCGACCCCCGCTTGACGAATCACAGCAGTTGAAGATTCATCAAACTACGAAAAAGATATTGGCAAATCAAAAAACGCTTTTCCCATGGAAACTAAGGGGCATATTAGCAAGAACCTTGTTAGAATTATCACCGTTTTAGAGGCAGGAATCTGCTGCTAAAACTGCGATAATGGGCTTGCTAATGTGGTCATAGAATTCCAATAGAAGCCCAGGTTAGATGTATAGGACATCTAACCTGGGCTTCTATTGGAATTCTATAACGGCTCCTGCAGTGTCCCGGGGCGCCCACCCTCGGGACACTGACATTTGCAATGACAGGGCAGGAGCCTCGCAGCTCCCACCCTGTCATTGCAAATTGCTTTGCTATTTGGAAGAGAGAGCAGGCAAACCGACTCTCTCTTCCAAATAGCAAAGCAGATGTGGAAAAGCAATGTGGAAGCAGATGTGGAAAAGCAATGCCGGCTCCTGAAGGCCGCGGGGAGTCGGCCGGGACTGTAGGGGGATTGGCGACCACCCTACGGCCCCCAACGTAGAGGGCCAGCCCTGCAGAAGGGGTCCCCGGGGCTATTAGTGGCCCGGGAGGGGGGTCACGCGGCCCCCTTCCCCAAAATGTAAAAAATAATAATAATAATAATAATAATAATAATAATAATAATAATAATAAAAAAAGACCGGCCCCTGGGGATGGGGTTCCCGGGGCAATAAGTGGCCACAGGAGGGGGACAAGGCAGCCAATCCCCTCAAAAATATATATTTTTAAAAGGCCCATGTTGTGGGGATGGGATCCCAGGGGCAGATTATGGCCTTGGGAGGGAGGTCCCGCGGCCCCCTTCTCAATTTAAAAAAAAAAATTGGGGGCAGGCCCTGGAGGATGGGGTCCCAAGGGCCAAAACGCGGTTCTAGGCCACACCCCATTATTGCACCACTATGCAAACGCGCCCCTGGCACATTTGCAGAGGGGGAACAAATTCCCCTTGAATACTGGTGGTCCCTGGAGGCCAACTAGCCCACCAGGAACCTCTAGTATGCGCCAGGGGGCTGTGTTGCAGAGAGGTGTTCTGAGGCCATGCCCCTTTTTACACCTCTCTGCAACGCAGCTCAGTGGCGCTTACTGGAGGTACCTGAAAAGTAGTTCTAACCATACCTACCAGTAACTTGTATTTCCTTGCATAGGAATCCATTGTCTGGTTTTCACCAGAAAAGTTTCTAAGTGTCTACTTTCACAAACTACAAATATTCCTTAAAAATCGCCTGTATGACTAAAACACATTCTTTCAACTGTTTACAAGAGATGCACCAGTGCTGGATCTAGGATCCACCACTGAGTAAGAAAAAGTAACAATAACAGTACTTACCTGCTAAGTGAATTTCCTTCCATAGGCTAACATTGACTGGTTTCACTTGGAAATTCTTCTAAGTCTGGAGTTTTGAACCTTTAAAATATTCACCTAAAATCAGCCAAACAACGAATTCCGATTTACTCGTCTGTTATCAGGAGAGACCTCAGATCTGCATCTTTGATCTCAGTACTGATCCTGAAAAGTAATTCCAACCATACTTACCAGTAACTTGAATTTCCTTCCATAGGCTAACATTGACTGGTTACACTTGGAAATTATTCTAAAGGTGGAGTTTTGGAACTTTAAAATAGTCAAAAAAAATTGTTCGAACAACAAATTCCAATTTACTCACCTGTGATCAGGAGAGAACCCAGTGCTGCATCTTTTAGCCCAGCACTGACCCTGAAAAGTAATTCTAACCGTACTTACCAGTAACTTGTATTTCCTTCCAAAGGAATCCATTGTCTGTTTTTCACCAGAAAAGTTTCGAAGTTTCTATTTTCACAAACTACAAATATTCCTTAAAAATCAACTGTATGACTTAAACGCATTCTTTCAACTATTTATAGGAGATACATCATTGCTGGATACAGGATCCACCACTAAGAAAAATAACCATAACACTTCTTACCTGCTAAGGGAATTTCCTCCCATGGGATAACATTGGTGATTCTCTTTGAAAAAGTTTCTAAGTGTCAACTTTTAAAATATATTAATATTCCTTAGTAATCACTACTGTAACCAGAACGCTTTTACTCAACTGTTTACAGGAGATGTCCCAGGACTGAATCTAGGATCCAGTCCTGTGGTTAGAAAAGTAATCCATAAAGTAACTAATTGCATTTAATTAGAAATTCCCATTCAGCTCAATGTTGCATTGTGTTTTAAATTGTGTTGCCCATTGCAACAACTGTAACTACTGTACTTAAAAGTCTATTGCCTATTTTCAAAGTATTTAAACTAAAGTAATTCATTCTGAGAAAGTGTATTTTGTAATGTAATGTATAATGTAAATATAATGTAATTCCCAAAAAAATATCTAAAAATAAATAGTGTAAAAAAATGTAGTAAATCAGTATCAAAACAATAAATACAACAATTAATACATTTAATAATTGCCATTTACAAAATCTTTGAAATTCACTGAAAAAAACATAGGTTTTAGACATGTTATAGTTAGGAATTAGCATTTAAAAAACCTTTGAAATTCACTGAAAAAAACATAGGTTTCAGACATGTTATAGTTTGGAATTAGCATTTAAAAAAACTTAGAAATTCACTAAAAAACCATATGTTTTAGGGGTGTTATAGTTAGCTGGACATTTCACTCATACAAAACCATTGAAATTCCTCCGTTCTAGTTAGTTGTACTAAGTATAACTCGCCACCCGCAATCTACTGCTGATGATGTCACATATTACATCATTCATGACATGTTGTGACATCACTGATGACATCTCAAATGACGCCACACCACCGCAGACTTATTTTTGTATTGACTACTGTCTTCCATCTACACTGCAGATGGCAGGGTTCAAAACTCAAATTCAGCTTTGGATCTAAACTAAGGACAGCATTGAAGTTAGCTTTGATTTAGGTAAGGCAGAGACAATTGTACTCTATGTCCTCAGACTTTGTTAAAATAAGTGACAAAAATTCTTCGTCAATATCTGTGCTGACTACAACCTTCAATCTACAGTGCGGTCAGTAGAGTTTACAACCTGAAACCAGTTTTGGATTAGCACTACAGACAACATTGAATTCAGTCTCGATTTATTTAAGGTACAGACAATTATAATATGTCCGCAGATTTATGTCTTTGTAAAGACAGGATACTGTATTTCATCAACTTCCAATGTTTGGAGGTGTCTTTGCGCTGTTTTTCTTCCAAAGTACTATATCCCATGCACTCCCACTGCATAGCAGTGAGATCTCAATACTGCGTACCCAGACTGTTGCACCCCATTGACTCCCTGAGTCCGGAGGTGAGTGCTTTTTCTTGTGCACTCAGGGGCATATTTACAAGCTCCTTGCACCACTTTTCCCATGTTAAAAGTGACACAAAAGTGGTGCAAGGGGCTTGTAAATCTGCCCCTCAGATTGTTGCAACATATCTATTGTCACTGCCCGGAGGTAATTGTACATTCCTACGCAGTCAAGCTGCTGCACACTACCCACTCTCTCCGTCCACAGATGACTTGTCGTTGTTTCGGAAACAAGCTTCTTTGCTCACCTTGTGCCATTGGCGTGATTCAAAGAGGGTGCACCATGTGTCGAAGCAGCCTTCTCAGACATTGTAACGATGGCCACGCATCATCGCAGAATGCACGAACGAAAATGTACTGTAAATACGGTGCTAATGGAAATTGCTGATATAGTTTTGGGTTGATTTTGCGCTATATAAATATATTTTCTTTTAAAAAGGAGGAATAGCCCACACTTAGTGTCAGAGGTAAGATGGTTCTATAAGTTATTTATATCACAATATAATGTGGTAGGGCGTAGGAGCAGCATTTTACAAAAATAATAAATACACAGACACAAATAGATAATTGAAGTGTGTACGGGCACGTGTGCTCAACTCCATTTTAGTAGGCTGCTGTTGGTATCAAGTAGAATAATAATCATGCTATCATTCATAGATATTCAATTGTAAATGGTTTATGACTTCTCTACAAAGGTAGGAGCACTACATGTTAAATAATACACAGAAGATTCTATGGTAAAGCGTTCATGAGATGTGGTGCACTAAGGTAGAGTCGGTTTGTGTGGAACCTGCGATGATGTGTGGTTCAGGCAGACCGCTCTGCTAAGAATGTCTTTTGGCTACTGAATTTTGCCTCATAAGGCCACGTGGCGATTATTTATGGTGCACTGAGTTAGTGGTATGTCTGGTAGTCAGAGTGTTGCCTACTGGACTGCATAATATGCAATCACGATTAAAATAAAAGATGAAACATGTATGGAATACATTGTTGAAATGTGTATGTTTCAGAGACATTATAGTTCAAGTTGTGACCTGTGCTGTCCGCAGTGTAGACTGCCATTGAGTGTGCCTTTGCACTTGGAGCGTGAATTTTGTTTTTCAACTAAACCTAGACATAAAGTAAAAATATACTTGTGCAGTTGTATATACTCTGCTATTACTAACTCTATACTATCTTTCAGATCACTAAACTAGAGGGTGCTCTATGAACCGACACGTGCTTGGACACACAACCGAGGCAAAAAGGTGAGCTACGAAGATTTTCTCCTGTATTAACTGCTCCATCTATAATTTTCTCTCTCTCACAGTTTTAATGTCGTTTTTTCTCTCTTTCTTTGTCTCACTCTCTCTCTCATCGTTTCTCTTTCTCTTTTAAAGTTATGGATGCTGCTGTCCACTCTGCCGATAAAAAAATCAAGGCTGAATGCAATAGTCTGTAGTGTACATCCAAAGCTGAGTTCAAGTAGTGAACTCTGTTCGCCACAGTGTTTACAGAATGTAAGCAGAGCAGCCTAGATACACAATACCTCCGATTAAATGTGTTAGAAATAAAGGGGCTTATTTACAAGCACGTGCGCCACTTTTGCGTCACTTTTAACATGGGAAAAGTAATGCAAATGTGGAGCAAGGGACTTGTAAATAAGCCCCAAGGAATATTGTATTGCATAATTACTTGATCTCTCACCTAATTCTATCTAATCTCTGAATCACTTTAAAGACCTGTTGGTCCATACTGTAAATCTGATGCAGTAGGCACTCCCGTTTAGACACCTCTTGAACGCTGGCCTATAAGAGAGGTGGAATGTATAAGGCAGACTGCAGATGTGTAAATTAACAAACATTACCAAGTATAACCTTAACTTGTAATCTCTGACCTCCTTCTGTCACATCGATCTAATTTTAAACACTTATTTCATTTTTGTTTTGCAGATTACCTACCCTTCTTCTATTGGAGTTCATTTCACATTTTGTTTATTATATTGTTTTGTTAAAGTTATGTTTCTAGTTATTTATTATATTGTTATCTTAAAGTTATGTTTCTAGTCATTTGCTTTTGTTTTAATAAAAGTTAATAAAAAATATATGTCTTCCTTTTCTGACAACATTTCAATATTATTTAGTGTGATAATCATATTCTTAGAAAACATTTAAACATAGAAATGATATTTATATCTAAAAGTATAATACTGAGGCTAACTCTTTACCAGCTCTTTACCAGTTCCTATGGAAAACTTTTAAAACTCCAGCACAGTAACTGTTTCGATTAGCAACATTGTGTGGTGAACTTCTAACCTCTGTGCTCACTTAAGTGTTCCATGAATTGTTACTATGGTAACAGGCAGTAAGCTGTTTGGGGGTAGGGTTAAAAGGTACTGACTGTACAGATCTTCTACATGACAGTAAAGAAAGCAAAGTTAGACAGAACACTGTGTAGCAGATTTACAAGCCCCTTGCACCACCTTCACCTCACTTTTCCCATCTTAAAAGTGATGCAATAGTAACACAATGAACTGTTAAATGTGCCCCATGCACATTACCAGCAAACGAAGTAGACAACTCTTTCAATTCTTTATCGATCACAATTAAACAGTGTTGCTTCACGATTCACAATGCACTTCAATAAATACTTCGTGCCTATTTAAATGAGAGAAGGGATTGTCAACATTTCAAAACTTAGTGGGATATTTACAAAGATGGTGTTAAAATTGCCGCCACTTTAACGGCAGCAAACTACAACAAAGAGGGTGAAAACTGACTTCAAAATCCTTTGTTATCTTACCGGAAGATTTTTTCAACATTGCTGTTTGCTATGCAAGAGTGAGAGCCACCCCCGGGGGCTATAAAATAAATGGTACGGGGCTCCAAGGCCCCCCTGCAAAATTAGAGGTGGGGGGCCCCAATGACCCCCCAAGTCCCGGGGACCACCATCCCATGTGGCTTTCTGTATTGTGGGGGGGGGGGCTCGAGGGCCCTGGGGACCGCCACCCCCCAGGGCCAGCTCCTGCAGTGTCCCAGGGTGCCTATACATTGGAAACTTGGTTTGGAGTTTGAAAGAGAGAGCAGAGAAATCTGTTCTCTCTTTCAAAATCCAAACCAGATTGCTTTTCCACATGCATGTTTGCAGCTCCCCATGTGGAAAAGCAATGCTGTCTCCAGAAGGAAGCAGGGAGCCAGCGGTACCGTGGGGGCATTTGGGCTTCCCCCACAGTCCCCAATGTTTTTTTATAAGCCCCAGTGGATGGGGTCCCCGAGGACATTAGAAATTACTGATAGGGGCTATTTTTTTTTATGGTAAAATTAGAAGTCGTGGACCCATCGTGGCGCTCAGTGCGGCCCCCTGGTGTGCACGCGTTGGATGCACGACTCATAATCTGTAGGGTGCGCGACTCCAGCATGTTTGGTGCACAACTTCTACGCGTTTGGGAGACTCCCGACCTCTCATAGCAAACAGCAGTGTCCCCTGGCTAGGCACCCCGGGACACTGCCGTGCAACCTGGATGGGCGGGTCATATGACTCAACACGTTGCATGTTGGGAAACTTTCTTTACTCCTGTATGGATGCACCCAAAGTTTTTGCTCAGTAAAAGGCTCTCACATGAGCCCCGAATGCGGCAACTCTCCTCTATCCATCACGCATGTCCCACATCAAGGACTCCACTTCTCAAAGAGTCCCGTGGCCCCCTTTTCCGGGGCGGTACGGCTCAGTGGCAGGACGGCCGCTTATAACATCATGCTCTTGGGGTGTCCAAAGACCGAGCCGCTCTCAAACGTGCGTGTGTCATATGACCCCCCCATCCAGGTCACACGATATTGCTGCAATGGGGTTAATGAGATACCATCATGCACTCTTTCTGACGGCCGCTGAGGAAGCTAATTGCGAAACGCGTCAGGCCAATCAGATGCTTTTAAAGACACGAATTCACGGAGCTCCCCATACCAGATAAAATGCTTTGGGGAAGGCACACGCACGTTTGAGAGCGGCTCGATGTTTGGACACCCCAAGAGCGTGATATATATATATATGTATATATATAAATATGTTATATTAAATTATTTATTCAAGGGACATAGATGATGAGTTAAGAATAGTAAATCTATACTTCACTTCATGCACTTAATTCCTTAAATTGTTTAGTATCAATATTTTGGACATGATATTGTAACAACTCAATATTCATGTGTTGATATTCCAGACAACAATCAAAACAGATGTAATACAAAAAATGACTTTAAAACTTTATTGTTAGACCTCTCAGCCTTAGGGCGGTCTTCCCTCAAGCTTTTCCCTTTTTCCCTCCATTATTGCTTTGCTGAAATTCGTTTTTGTTATGCCTTAAGACTATGTGCACTTTACACTGCTAACCAGTGCCAAAACGATTGTGCTCACTCTCCTAAACATGGTAAAACTGGCTTCCACAAAATATACCACATGCGCTGGGACCTGTAAATTAAATACAACTAGTGGGCCGCAGCACTTATCGTGCCAACTACTTATGTAGCCCCTTTAAACATGTCTCAGGCCTATCATTGCAACCTGAATGCAATTTTAAACTGCCAATTTGTCCTGATAATATAAACTGCTTGCTATGCTTTAAACTACATGTTTATTGCATATAAGTCACCCCTAAGGTAGACCCTAGGTACCCCATAAGGAAGGATACATTGTAATTAAAAGAATGGACATGTACTTTTAAGATGTGCTTGTCCTGGTAGTGAAAACTCCTAAACCTACTTTTCACTACTGTACGTCCTCCCTATCCCATTGGATAACATGGGGTTGTCTTATTGCATTTAATAAGTGCCAACTTTTGATTGAGTTCAGATAAACATTTCATGTTAAAGATGGATGTTAAAATTCAATTTTTAAAATGCCACTTTCAGAAAGTTGGTCTTTTCCTGCATTTTGCCATTTGGTGACTACAGCGTGACCTGGGTCACATGACTGGGTTGAGTTGGCAGTTAGACTTTGTGAATTACTCCTAAACAGCCACACAATAGAGGGATTAGGTGGGCATGAATGGGCCATCTGCTGACCGGATGTGGGGAACGGGGACTACCCCACCAGCAACTGAATATGGTGGTGCTCTGCTTCCATACAAAGGGCTTGTCCAGTGCATTGTCCCAGTAGCCAGCCTGGAGCCAGGACAGGACAGTCAGGACACTGCAAGCATTTCAAAGAGAAACCTTTTGAAACTTCTACTTCAAACAAAGCACCAGGTATAAAAATAGGACACTCACATTTACTCTTCATTTCACTTTTTCTACCTGCGGAAGCCTTTCAGAGGACGGCCTGCTGCTGTGTTCTGGTGTGTACTTCACATGACCACTTTGCTGCACCTGGAAGCCCTGCTTTGCTGCCAGGAGCCTGCTTTTGAACCCTCAGAGGCCTACCCTACTGCTTGAGCCCTGCTTCTTCAACTACACCAAGGACTACCCGGGACAAAGCTGCCAGGGTATCCACCCAAGGTGCATCACAGTTGGTCATATTTTTCAACTTTGACCCGGTCTTACATGACTAGATGTCCGCAGTTGGTGCTTTGATCTATTAGGCCCTAGTTTGTACTACAAACTTAAAACTTCATAACTCTCGTTCTACTATTTTGATTTTTGTTGTTTTGGTGTCAAATAATTTATACTTAAAAATGTAGTCATTTTTTCTACCTTGAAGTGGGATTTTTTTGTGTTGTGTTTACACCTTATTACTGTTTGTGTGCTGCATAAATACTTTACACTTTGCCTCTAAGTTAAACCTGACTGCTTGTGTGCCAAGCTACCAGAGGGTTAAGCACTGGATACATTTGTGACGTTTGTGGTTCACCATGACAGTGATAGTGGCTGTTTCTTGAATACAGGTGAAATGCCCCCTCTTCATCCAACAACCCAATTTCCCACAGATAATATGATAGGTCAAAATGTATAGAACAACACATAAACAACTTCTCAATGAGGTCAGATGCTACACACAGACTCTCAACTCAAGAGTAGAGATCATTGCCTTGATGCATTTCATGATGGTGTAAGCTACATAGGTTTTCTGTAATGTACAAAGGTGGAAGCCACATGAGTTTCATGAGGGAATATTCCACCTTTATTGGCTAGTAGTTATGCCAAAGAAGCATCCTCTGACGTGATTCCTATGCTGAGTCTGATTCTAAGCCTGCCTCAGGATTCTGGCATTTGTTTAGGATCAGGTTCTGATACGGGCACCTAACGAATATTAGTTTACCACACTGTAGTTGCATCAGGACGTTTATGTCCTTTAGCTGAGAGTTTGAAGCCTGTGGAACTGCAGGCATCACAGAATAGTGTATTCATGACTTGATCGCTATGTTCTAAATATACAGCAGAATGATGTGAAGCAAAAGGAGCCAAAGAGGGGAAGTGTATATTCTCCTATCTTGCTTGTCTGTAACATATGTCCAGATGCAGCAGCACCCAGTGTACCTGCTTTTACGGAGGAGAAAGAATACATAGGATGAACATTGGGGAGAATAAGCACTAATGCCCGGTTAAAAAAAGGAGGAGCTAATTTTGGGTTTCTTTTATGGTTCTTGGGGCATAATGGGTTGTCTCAAGAAAATACCACCCTCATTCCTTTGGATTGTGGGGGGGAGAATGATGGGTAATAACTACTCTGCAAAACACTTGCGATTGACAGATAAGAAACACACTGGAGGCTATTTACAAAGACATTTTGGAGTATGCGAAGTTATATTCCTGTTGAAATACATTATGCATTTGTAGATAGATGCCTTTGTGGATTAGCCACAACAACTAAAATGAAAGTTAAAAAAGAATATATAAGGAAAATTCACATACAATTAAGCCACAGAAAAAGGACACTTTTGAATATTTCAGGGCCGATTCACAAAGGCATGTAAGAGTATATAAAAATACTCCAGTGCTACATCCATTTTACAAGCTTCTTTCAGCAAAAGCATACATGCTTGATTTGTATTCTTTTCCGATGACAGTCAGGTGTAAATGCAGCCATTAATCACTCTAAAACACTATAAGTAGTTTAATGAATGAAGTCCATGACAAAGGAAATTCTGGCAGTGAAGACCACTTCTGATTTAGCACTTCTTTCAGTAATCAGAGGCCACCAGACTCTAATTCAGGAACTAAATGTGCATTGTATTTGAATATAAAGAATGTAAGGGTCCTTCGCAATGTGTGGAATAACTGGCAGCTTGGAGAGGCCTTTTTTTTATGTAAGTATAATATCAGAAAATTGAGGACAAATTATAAATGCTTCCTGGGTGAACAACGTGCATCTGAATTTACTAGAGTGCTCTAATGCTGTGTAAGCTCCTATTGTGTAAAACAGCAGAGATGTAAGAACAGTGAAGGGTTAGCAAGTTTGCTACAGTGCTGAGCAAAGTTGCAAACTAATTCACAACAATGACCATTAAATTGCACTAGAACTGACTGTCAAGGGCAGAAGAGACATTTTGCACTCGCAGATCTTTGAAATTAATTTTTCTACTGGTACGTTGGTGAAAATATCAGAGCACGTTTCCCCCAATGCTGTTTTTTTTCCCAAATTAATTTTGACAGGTTTGACTTGCCGATATTTATCACAAAACTCATAATTTAGAGAAGCACTGTAACGTCAGTTCCCGGACATAATGCAAATAATTGGGCCGCTTATAATGGGGATGTCAGTGTAAAGTTTTCACAAAATCACCCAGTGGAAAATTGATATTTTACACGAAAATTATGTGTACTAACATTTTTTTCCAATTTCGCCACCATGATTTAAAACATAATACAGTGCATGCACCTTGCAATACATCGTGGTCCTCATGCCTTAACCTTCAGTAACAATTCAATACAATTTTAATCTATTCAGTTTGAAGCTAGTCATTGAAATATTTATATATATCGAGTTGTGGTTGAAAGATAAGTTTTGCTCCATGTTTCACAAGCATGGCATACCAGTCACCGCCTTATACCTACCTGCTGTGACTCCCTAGTGCAGAAAACAGAATGGTTAACCGATTTTGCTATGTGTGTAAAGTTTATCGTGGTCTCAAAGAGTAAAGTAAAAATCCACAATGAAAATTCTGCAACACTGAAATATTCTGCCTGTCTTAATTAACTCTGCACGGTGTAACCAAAGGCACGGGTATTCATTATAAACACAATATTGTGTACTGTGAAATATCAGCAAAGAATTGATAACTATTTAGAAGTGGTATGAAGTTTATTTAACAATAAATCAAGTTCTGGACAATCTGCTAGATTTTAATGCTGTTATATGAAGTGAGATTCTGTCAAAATAGAGTTTGGGAAGAACAATTAATTATTACAAATGTAAGTTTAATTTCTCTCCATTGCCTCTTGTGCATTATTACACGTCTTCGTCGCATAATACAAATTTCATATATTTTATTTCTAGAGTGAGAGTAAAAAGTGCAGTTTATTATAAACTGAAGTAAAAATAAAAGGTAAATCGATATAAAAAGTCATAGTTTTGTCATTGGTATGTGAAGGTTGTTCCAAGGCCCCATCCACAGTTCATCCTCGTCGGACTGTGTGTGATCGCTGTGGGACTCTAAAGGCCCCTTGACGTCCTCATTATCCACCACAGACTCCTGTTCCTCCATGTTTCTCCCTCTGTTCCCAACCAGCCTCGCTGTGGTGTTGTCTGTCCCCATAGTACTGGAGGCCAATGACACATTAGATGGCCTTGTGTTCATATTGTCATGGAGGGAGGGCCCCCGGGAAAATGTGTTCAGCGGGACATTCTCCTCGTGTGTGACTGCTAGCTTGTCCAGTTTCTTGAAGTGCTTCCCCAGCCTTGAGGGGGATGTGATTTTTAAGTTATTGGTGAGGCAAGTTCGTCGGGTTCTGACTACAGATCCGTTCTGAGCTAAGTAAATGTTCCCATTGGCTGTGTTCTGTATGTTTGGGTGGCTAAGGCGGTTCATCTGTGATTCAGCAGTACTTTCCTCTCCTGTTGAGCTTGTCGTCTCGAATTCACGGTCAACCACTAACTTGATTTGCGTTTTTCTGGCCCACTGTGGAAAATAGAAAAGAAAATTAGACACTTAGCAGACAGTTTGTATACATTTATGTATTATGGACCCGATTAACTAATAAAGGAATAAAAGTATGGGAGAAGATTTAAATCTTTGCCTGAACTTATTTATATATTTTTTTTAATTCTTCTGCCTATCCTGGAGTCAATCTCTGACGATTCATGGCAGAGATATCTGCACTGGTAAATGCATTTACTCTTGCCAGAAATCCCTCTGTGAGCTCCTGGCTGGTCTAAATGAGGTATTTTTAGACATAAATATTACAGCTGAAAGCAGATTTGTGAATAGACCCCTCTATTTACTCATCTCCAAAAAATAAAATTAACATAATTCGAAACACTGTTGAATTTGCGAAAGAAAATTAAATACTCTTTCAATAGATGTTTACCTAATAGTTTTTCAAAGATATTAACATAGCTTCTAACTATAAAATTGTATTTACCACTTATCAATTTGACAATGTTGCTGAACATTTTGACAAGAAGTTGCAATATGTTCTATAAGTTTCTTATTTAATATGACAGGACAAATATCCCAGGACCCTTTCAGTACCTGAAAGTACCTTTCATGCCTTGAATGACTATGTTGAAAAGGCTGACCATTAAAGGTGATATTCACAAACAGAGATTGAGAAAAGCAAAAGCTGCACCTCGTTAGCCCACAAAGTGCATTTGCACCATAGTGCAAGGGTGTGTGCATTCTGTCACGTGTAGGTTTTGTACAGGATGAGGACCCTTCTAGTATGAAAACTATGTTTTCATACTTTTCCCTCTTTCTATGTGTGCTGTAGAGTACAGCTCACATACAAAGTTGTCAAAATTCAGATACAATTAAACGTTGCTCCACTGTTCATGCCTGCATCAAGGAGGCGTCATTTTTGGTGCAAATTGCTGTCTACCAATGTTAGTAGATTGATGTTGGTATCAATACCTATGGGTGGGTGCATGGGAATGCCATGGTACACCCCGTGACACAAAGTAGCTCATAGCATTACTCTTAGTAATTAATTCTACGTTCCAACACAAATCATGATTTGCATTGGGTAGCTAATCGCACCACAACAATTTGTGCTGGAGTTGCGTCACTTTTGTGATGCAACCCCCATGGCAAAGTGTAGGTATGTGGGCCTTCAAGTCTCTTGATTGTACTCTTGCAGGTTCTTTTCATCTTATCTTTTGCCCTTTTTATCTGATTCCTAAGTTTCTCTTCCTTAATCCTTCTTCATTTCTAAGCCTTTCTCTCTCTTGCTCTGGGTCAATCAAACAATATAAAACTAGTCTTGATTCCTTAAATGGCCTGTGCCCGCCACCTGCAACAACTTGTGCAACATATTGACCGCCTTAACTTATTTGGCTCATGGAAACCATTACATGATTAAGAATTAATGAATGCCAAATATTTTACTATGAATTGAGTCTGGGACAAAAGCCACTTGGGGGATCAGTCTTTCTCTTCCCTACATGTGACGTAGATTGCATTTTTGCCTACAGTATTGCATGGAGATAAATGTTAGTCAGGCATCTGTGTGAGCATTCTGTTTGCAAAGGTGTAACTCGCCTTTTTTCACTCGCCCCACACATTTTTCCTAAAGTTTTTTTTAAATTTCACCAAAGGATACGCTTTCTCTATATATTTTGGCAAGTTATTTAGTGGTAAAAAGAAATGACCCATTATTTTCGATTTGATAAAACTTATTATAGGTAAATGCAAGTTCAAGAGGAGAAGAATGTTTGCCCAACTTTTCTTTCAATAGCTATGGCCCTAGTGTACATAGAAGCCTGTTTGCAAGTTCCTAATTGCAAATTTCAGAGATTCGCAATTAATAAATCGCAAACGGAGATGTACAAATGTGTGTCACACACATTTAGTGATTCCTAATGGAGTCGCACTAGACCTACCTCATTATTATTCAAGAGGTAGGTTGCAATTTGACACCTATTGGGGATCGATAACAACACAGAAATAGTGGCCTGCAGACCACTATGTCTGTGATTACTTTACAATAAATATATTTTTTTTAATGCAGCCTGTCATCCTCAAAGGAAAATGGGCTGTGTTTCACTGCCTGCTCTGAAAAATTGTCTGTACTACCATTCACACAGGGGAAGGGGTTCCATGGTGAGCCCTTCCCAATTATCCAAGGGTAACCACCAATTTGAAGTTGGTGGTAAAATGCTAATAGTTTTGAACTGCATTTCAGTCACAAAACATTGTTATATACCCCTACAATTCCGTATTAGAAATGGACGCCCTAAACGCGTCCCTTCCTATAACTGAATCATAAATCCTATTTGTGATTCGGTAAAAGGTTCCCAAATCACAATTAGGGTTTGGTACATCAGAAAATGTGTTTTTCTGGTTGCAAATGGCCAGATTCTCAGAATCGGGTCGTTTGAGAGCTTTGTACATCTGGCCCTATGTATCTTGAAGTCTTTGCTTGCAGTCCCATCAAACCAGGACTGCAGCTATCAATAGGGCAGCAGGTGCAGTGGCACTGGGTGGTGTGGGGAAGCGGCCAGGGTGCCTGACTCTGGACCACAGTGTTCACAGTTCGATCCCCGGCGGCAGGTTAGCCCAGCACCATGTGACTGTGGGCAATAGCTTGCTTAATCTTCCCAACAGCCCCCAGCGCCGGAGCACCTCTCCGGAGGTAGCTGTGCGCTTTACAAATGCTGTTAGTTCATTTCAGGGGGTGGAGGGTCTCTCTGCATGCCTACTTTGGCTGTCTTACTGCTTAGCAGGCGGCTGGTGGGGGTACATTTCCTGCTAGCATGATAACCCGAGACACAGTTTCTACCCAGTGACATAGCAAAGCTTTTGAGGTAGTCAGTGTATGTATAAACGTTTTACAAAGTAATGTTTTTCCTCTGTCTTTTGTACTCCAATGAAGCTAGACCATATGCATCGTCCAGTTCTTTACAAATCCTTGCAATGCCCCCCTGCTTTTTCAACTTCCCAATATTACCTATCATAGGAAAGTGCATATTTTGCTTGCATGCTTTCGTTAAATCAGCTGTTTTGAGGATAGAAGGAGTTGTTCAACATCGCTGTCAAAATGCTGAAGTTCTCACTGGTATAATATGCACATGTGGAATGTGTGACATTATTCTGCTGTATTTCTCCCCGCAGGGAATCACAACGCGGTTGTTACAACGACAGCGTTGTGATTCTGCATAACATTATTCCGCAAGTCGGAACAACGACTTGCGGAGGGTGGCGCTGGATGTTGGAATAGTATAATTTACTATTCCAACTCCAGTCTGTGCAGATAAAAGGGAAGATGTTGGATTTTAATTTCAACACTTCCCCTCCCCTCCGCAAGTCGTTGCTCCGACTTGCGGAGTAATGGTATGCGGAATCACAACGCGGTGGTTACAACAACCGCGTTGTGATTCCCGACGGGGAGAGAGATTTGTGGTAAACGTTGTTTAACACACATGTGTCCTCTAGCCGATTGAAGACTACAATAATTCATTCAACCTGCGCACCTGTGTGCAGGAAGGCCCATTTTTTTGTCCGTAGATATGTCGTACTCTCATTTTGGCACAAGGCACAACGCAGCTAGAGCTGAGCAGAGCATAAAGCTCCCTTGATGGGGCTGAACCCAGCGTAGGCACCTTAGAGCACACTGAACTGTCAGTGCCCGCTATAACCCTGTACATTGTTACATATAACACAACATAACGTGTATTTGTAAAGTGCATGTTCCCCCAGCAGGGTTTCTTGGCGCTGAATATCAGATGCTTATTATTACCCAACTCAATGATACTCATTTTTTCGACCCCCAAAAGGATGAAAGGCTGAGTGGACCCACCTAGATTTGCACCTGTGCCCATGAGGTCGAACATAGGCCCCAATTGTGGGCGCCTTTGTTCACTAAGCCACAAGACCCAGCATCTCAACATTATTCACTAACCAAATGCCGAGCACAATATCACCATACTCGACCTGCACTTAAAGAGAGACTTATCACATGCATGAAAAACATTGATTTGATTAATCTCAATACATGACCCACAGATCAATTAAACCACAAAACTATGGCCGGGTGTTCCTTATAAAAAGTTACACTTACTGTTAACGATTCTTACATAAGTGAGTTGTTTCTTTGATCCTGAGCAATATTGTCCACCCCACATACAGGAAGAGCTAGCTGACAGATGAATTAGCTTATTTCCGAGACAACTAACTAGAAAAACATAACATACAACGTTCCTTGAGCATGCCACACACAAAAAATGCATGCAAATAAAATAAATACTAGCAGGTATAATGTAAGCTATTACACACAAACACACAAGAGAGAAGATGATTAGCAGAGTGTTTCTTCTATTGACGCCTTCTAAAACAACCATGCAGTCTAAATATTAACGTTATGGAAAACCAAAGCTGGAAGGTGATTTGAATGATGTGCCAATGAATTCTGGGGCATAAGAAAAACAAAGAACACTTTGAAATGTTTGTTCTGAGTTCTGGATAACATGTAACGGTTGACCATGGTGTACATGCTTTTCTGTTTGACCACCTGACCGGTTATATTGTTTGCTCTGTCTAACAGAGAAAGATGTTAAACTCTATAAGGTCATTTACAAGATTCAGCCAAGGATACTGGTGTTCTTGTTATGTGAGAGGAAATCATGTTGATTTGACATCCAATATCCCACTACTTTATATGCTCTGATAAACATGGCTTTAAATGAAAGGCAACTGAAACTAAGATGTCAATGTTCGTCCTGATGTAGACATCATAATTACCCCTTGGTCCTGTTGTCCCATTCCCATTCATTACTATGTGGAGATAACCATCTCCCGACAGAAAAAAACATCAGAAGAATGCTGGGATACTAACCCCGCTCCTCCCACCGGGAGTACATAAGGGGTACTTACCCAGCATTCCACCTGTTCTTTTTTTCTGTCTGTCAACAGTTTTGATTGTAGATGCTGGTGCTGCTCCTGCTGGGCTTCAGTGGCTTCTGTTCCTGTTCTACCCCGTCCGGCTGCCTGGCTGTGCGGGCAGGGTAGCTGGTTCCTTGCCTCCTGGTCTGCTGGGCTTGCTTGGAGGCTTGGTTCCTCGGCTGGCTCTTTGCTTCACGTGAGTGGAGTTTTCTGCTGGCCCATTGTTGCTGGTGTGCCGGCCTTCCGGGTTGATGTAGGCTCGTCTTCCTGGGGCTTGGCCGGGTCGAACACATGCCAATTTCCTGGTTCTCTTGCCTTTCTGAACTGCCTTTGCTGTCTGGCAGCGGCTTCCTGGAATCCAGAAGGTGCCAGCGGGTGGGGGGGGCCTTGTTGCTGTTCGCGCCCCCCCTCCCTCTCCGCGGTGGGTCCTGCATAGCGGAGTATTTTCTTCCGATTTTGAGCCTCACCTTGAGCAGCTGCTTTGTATCTGTATCATTTCCCTACAGGTGCCGTTTACACTCGGAGTGTGGAAGGCCCTCGGGGCAGGGTCTTTGCTTTTGCTCATGTGGTTCTAGCACTGTGGTTGCTCTGGGGAGCGTGCTGCTCTTGTGGGCTGTCCACTGCAGGTTCTTCCGCCTTCAGGGGCTGGTTCTGGTTGGCTGTGGGGTGTTCCTGCTCGGACTGGTCTTCTGGGTGTTCTCTTGTTATTTTGTTGGGTGCGTCCAGGATTGGTGGGGCTCCCTCTTGTCGGGGGCTCTGCCTAGGGTTTTTGCCGGTTCTGCCTTTTGCTTCCTGCGGTTGATGCCTTGGTGTGGTTTCCTGGGTTGGCTTCTGTTTTGTCTGGGAAGGCCGGCTTTTCTGCTTTGGTATTCTCCACATAGTAATGAATGGGACGAGGACATAAGGGACCAGGGGGTAATGCTCTAATGCTTAGCAGTAATCTTCATTACTCTGGGTCCCGTTGTCCTCATCCCATTCATACGCCCCGCCCTCCCTCCCAGACGGCCGGCCTTCCCGTTGTGGGCTTGGTTGTTCAGGTGGAATGCGCTGGGTAAGTACCCCTTATGTACTCCCGGTGGGAGGGGCGGGGTTAGTATCCCAGCATTCTTCTGATCTTTTTTTCTGTCGGGAGGTGGTTATCTCCACATAGTAATGAATGGGACGAGGACAACGGGACCCGGAGTAATGAAGATTACCGGTAAGTAATAGAGCATTCTCTACTCCCGCTTCCAGTGGTATCATCCCTCCAAATGAGATTATGGAAATAATACTAGTTCTAAGACTGCATTTAACAGGCACCAGCTAACCATATGTTTATATCTACAGACCCTGTTGACTGCTTAGTTACCCCATGGATTTAACCATTATAAAAATTATGCTATCAAATTAAATGTTTCTGCCTGTCTTATATGTCAGGGCATACCCCTTGCCCTTAGTTCTTTCAGCCACATTAGTGTACAAAAAATTAGGCTGCAATCAGCTTGCATATGCCGTGTTGTAAAACCCATTTCTCTGTAACTCAGGTCAGGATATAGTTACGAACGTCATTTTGATGCAGATAACTAAGGAAAAACATAAAAAGTTAAACTGGATTTAATATTTTATATGCTGTAAGGTGACTATCTTAAGAATGTCCGTTCTTTTAAAAATAAGTTTCACTAGATGGCTTCAACATGCTTCTTAGAGTTGAGACCCATAATATTTACAAGTATATACATTTCTTTGCAACATACTCCCTTACTTGGAAAACTTTACTCCCTTTGTTTCACATATGTACAAGTTAAAGGCTTTTTACTTTTGTGTTTTTCTGAAGCCAGCAGTCGAGGAATGTTTTCAACTCTTGGCTTCTTTGAAGGGCATGAATCTCACAGGTTATAGGGAACCATCCCCCTCCTAGATGAAGAAAGCAGAAGTGTCTAGAAGCTGAGCGGCATATTCACAAGCCCATATTGCCACCACAACATCACTTTCAGTGATTTTGTGGTGGCGTTAGGGGCCTCGCCTTATTCACAAGGCAGCGATAAGTCCTAACGTGGCTTAGCGCTGCCTTATGAATAAGTCCCCCATTCATGCTGTGTTTAGCGTGAAAGGGGCGTGCAGTGGGTGCTGTGGTGGGCGTTTCACCCTAACACCCATTGATTTTGATGCTGCCTCCTATTCACAGGGCAGCATAAATAGAAATGAAGAAATTAAGACCAGGAAAACCCTGGTCTTAAGTTAGAGAAAGATGGAGAAATGCTTTATTTCTCCTCGTTTTTACTTTTTCCATGTGTGCTGCCTTGTGCAGCACACATGGAAAAAGCATAATACCATGGTATTTTTATGCACAGGAAGGTGTCCCTTCCTGTACATAAACAAACCATTTTTTAATATGCCGTTTTCTAACTTGAATGTGTGCTGAATGAAGCAGCACACATGTAAGTTACAAACTGGCATTTTCGGTTTGTTTATGTGCAGGAAGGGAACTCTGATGCAAGGGTGCCTGTGTTGGCGCTAAGATGTGAAAATTAGCACCATTGCCGGGAGAAACGCAAGGCTGCACCATATCCTTTTAAATATGGTGCAGCCTTGCGCTTCCAATGTGGCGGAGAGAGGCATTAAGCCAAGAAGGCTAACGCCTCTCTCTGCCACTTCCTTGTGAATATTCCTCTGAACGTTTCCTTTGCCACAAAGAGATCAGGGGAGGATGGCCCTGGAAGGAGTTAGCAACTCCGTTCTACGCTCAGTTTTACTACTTTTTGAAACTGGAGAACAAATCTTTTTGGATTTTTTTTAATATAAACTAGCCCTTAATAATAGGAACTAATCACAGTATTGAGATTGAAAAGAGAATGTGTGGGTATTATGACATGATTTGCTTATGGAAATTTACCAATAACTGTTAGCTCAATCGTCTAAAAACTGATACTACAACTCTCAAGGCATAGATGTGATTGTGACTGTAATTTGGTTCTAAAACAAAGGGTTTCCTGGGGCTGAAAGAATTGCATTATGCCTGGGGAAAGAAAAAAATGATTTCTGCTTCATCTTCAATCTCCAGATTTTAAAGACTACTATGAGGGCCAGGCAATCTGGCCGCTTGTTCATCATCAAGGCTAAGATGGACTAGGGTCTCTTTGGCAACTGCCTGGCTGCTAAAGAACTTCTTCCTGAGGAGTAAAGTGTGGACATTCTTAGGTAAAGTGAGTGCTGCATTTACCTGGAAAAAACATCAAGCAATGTCATAACTTTAATTTTGTCTTTAGCCTCGGTTGTTCAGTGGGTGATAATTGAAAACGTTTGGTGTTCATATCATAAGAAAAACTTTTGCAACAATTTTAGATTTAGGAACTTTTCAATCCTTTTAAGGACCAGGACAAGGTGCCAACTCCAACCATATAAAAACAATGTCAACACTCTGGTTTTAGTGTTGTCAGAACTTCAATCTGTATAATTTGAGATTATATCATGTTTATGAAAGAAGCTGTTCAACTTCACATGCCCAGCAATAGAGTCCAGCTTTGCGCCGCTAACAAATTATGATCTCCTTAAGAGTTTCTAAGTCAGATTATAAATCAGAAAAATCAGTGAATTGCACATTAATGTGCTCAATGAAAAAACATTGTTGGTTGACACAAATTCAAGGGTTCTTCTAAAGGTTTTTTCAAGCCTTTTTATCACTAATCTATCCACTTACAGCAAACAGGATCCTAAAATAATAGGATACACTGTGTGGGCACCAATGTCATTCAGTGACATTTATGATGCAATGCCCAACAAACGTTCTCTATTGTCCAATCAAATGTATTTTACAACACATTTAGATATCATCCCATTAATGTGTGCTAATAAATAAAGTGGGAAAATTAGTTTCACACAATACAGAAATGCAGAATTACAATCATATATGCAAGTACTTTACTGCATTTGAATACTAAGAACCTGATTCACAAACTAAATTTATAGTACATAAAGTAGTACTACAGTATCACTATACGTAATGATGACAAAATGCAACTCACAAACTATTAGAGTAAATTTCCACCTATCCTATAATTTCTATGAAGAGCTCCTCACAAGTGTACGTTTACTACTTAGAAGTAAATGTTAGAAAGACCAGGGTGAGAGGCTGGAAAACGGGGAATAATCACCAGCAAATGGAAGTGGCTCACCAAAAAGTAGGGACGGATTTAGGGATTGTTGGAAAGGAGAAACTGCATTTCTTAAGATACTATAGCCATCAAGATCACAAAACAGTAATAAATGTATTCTAGCGTAGTAAGTCCTCCAATGTACAGGTCAACCACTGGTACTGCAACACCCTTCGATAGAACATAATAGAGGGAGGAACTCAAAATAAAACCCAAAAGGAAATAATATTAAATTAAACTAAAATATGTAAACTAGTTAAAATATAAATATAAATACATTTAATTTAATGTAAATTATTTTTTTTAAATAAAGCATACTTATTATTTCATTTTAAAATACTTCAATAACCTTGTTAAAAATAAAAGTGATTTTAATTTGCATTAAAATATAACACATTTTTAGGGAACTCTACACATCACGTTTAATAAATGTTAAAACATAATAAAATATATTTTTTGGCTTTATTTGGGATTTTGTTTTGGTTAAAATTCCCCAAAATATTTGTATTTAATTTAACAAACTCTAAATAATTTAATTCTAAACTTAAATTAATTCAATAGCGCTATAGCATTTGTTTTGTCTTGTTTTCCATTAAAATGAATATATAAGATCTATGTACATTAATATTTAACATAAAAATATTTTTAGGTTGGAGGCAAGATGGCGGCGGCACACTAGACCGCTGTGAGACACTCTCCCGTGCCTGAGCTAGATGAACGGACTAGTGGAGGGGACTAGAACTCGCATTACCCATGAAGGCATCAAGATAAGTGTGTTAATAGCTGGCACTGCAAGGACGAAGCTTCAGAAAATTTTTCTAGCCACGCAATGGTTTAGAAAGATGTATAATGAGCTGCGCCTGCTCTAAAACATTCAGAGACTCCTCACCCTTACCTGAGCAGCCACGCTCACGGCTTCAGTACATCGCGCTAGCACTTGGCCTCGCGGTGCTAAGGCTCTCCGTTTGGCTTCACCATCAATCCTGTGCTCCTGGTGTGGATTCTCCCCCCGTGAAACCACCGATGGCTCCAAAGATTGCTCCGGCGGTGACAACCGCCTCAAAAACCCGTGCCGCCAAGCAAGCGCGTCGAGATCAAAAACTTGCTGCTAGGCGCGCAGGGTCATTAACTGACGAAACTGCCGGCTCTGATGGGGGGCAAGCCCAGCTCCAACTTCGCCAAAAGCAACCAAGAGCTACGAGAAACCCTGGCACTCCAGGGTCGGGACCCTCTGTGGTGGACCTTCTTCGCGGAACGCCGGCCGGAGCCGCAGCCGCTCCCTCCCTTTCCAAATTACACGCAACAAGCGGAGCGCTGATTGCAGCTCCGCTAGTAACTCCTGCGGTGCTTCCCGGCGTGGATTCGCCAGCAGCGGAGGCTGGGTCTGAAGCACTGGCGGCTCTGAGTCCTTCAATATGCTCCACGCAGTCAGACACTGCTGACACTGCTGCAACCTTACCTGACTCGTTACTATCGCCATTACCATTGCAGTGTTCATTGATAACTGCAGAAGTGCCAGAAGTGCCAGAAGTGCTTGGGGGCCTCACCGAGGCGCCGGTGGCAGCAGCAAATCCTACAATAACCACTGCACAGCCACAACAGCAATCGCCAGAAGAAATATGTGCTATAGTTGAGCCTACACCATTTTCTGCTAATATAGTGGCCTCTACTAATGGTTTAAACAATGCAAGTGGTGCAACAAACATATCCACGGATCCCCAGCCTGAAAGTCACCTGTCATTGCTAAATCCGGTCAGCGAGGAGGGTAAACTAACATCACCCTCTATAACGCAAACTCCTGCTCAATCACAAGGCATCTCTGCACCAACTGGCGAAGGAAATGTTGAAGAACCAACACTGCTTGGGCTGGATTACGCAGGTGGAGTTGGAATCGCGTCTGACACAGACCTGGAGCCTCTTGAATTCTACACTATCTCCGAGGGCCGTGAGGATCCAGGCTGGCATCATGATTTAGACTCTTACTTAGATTCCCTTTCCGATTTGCATACTGGCTCTAGCACCAGCACCCAAGATAGTGATGCGGATGAGCTATTGGGTGAAGCCACAGCTGGAAGACACACAGTGATCAAAAAAAAGAGAAGCCACCATAACCCAGCAGGCCCCTATCGGGATGGCATTCCCGCATCAGCTTCTAGCTCTCATGGACCCTCTTCTTCTTCAAAGGAACAAGACACTACCTTAACTTCGGTAATGGATACGGTGTTGCAGGCAATCGCATCTCACAGAGAACAAACGTCTAAGGATGGTCGGAAAGCCCAACAAGCTCTTCAAAAGGTACAAGGAGTGGTACGTAAACTTTCAAAAACAGTGGCAGCATCTAATGCCAGAATGTCGGATATGGAAGATCGAATTGTGGGTATTGAGGCTGAAGCAACTGTGGTGAAAGAGCAGGTTGATGCCCACGACGCTGAGATGACTGATGTAAGATGGAAGCTTGAGCAAATGGAAAATCGTATGCGCCGCAACAATCTCCGAGTCCTGGGAATACCCGAAAAAAGTGAAGGGGGCGACATACGTGGCTTTGTGATTCAACTTTTTAAAGATACCTTCCCGGAGTTATCTTCATGGAACTGGGAACTGGAAGTCCAACGTGTTCATAGAACCCCTGCTACACTTCGTTCTGCCAACTCGCAGAGCAAATATCCTAGGGCAATCCTGGTCTATTTCGGTAACTTTCTGCTACGACAAACTATTGCGGAGAAAGCGAGACCTGAGGCCCATTGGATTCGTGGTGATATTTCATATTTTGTCAGGCCGGACTTCTGTCATACAACTGTGGAGCGGAGATGGCGTCTTCGGCAGCTAATTAAACCTTTTTTGGACAAAAAAGCTAAGGTTTATTTGAATAACCCAGCCACACTTAAAGTGATGTATAATGGTCAGGTAAAAATTTTTTCTTCCGAGATCAAAGCGAAGGCTTTTTTAGATAGCCTGAACTAATTTTTGAGACATTATGTCGTTCTTTAATGAATACTTTATGCGACGTTGATCAACAACTCAGAAAATTATACGCATATTTCAACTATAATTTTTTTCTTCCTTCTTCTTTCTCTTTCTCTGGTCAGTTCGCTTTGAATACGACTTGAATATGCTGTATGCTCTATAATCTGGCATAATAATCTGTTATTGTTATTATGAATTCTTTTTCTTCCAGCATTTATGGGCTCTACGTATTAGCCACTGGGTACCGTGTAGTTCTAGGATGATTATTCTTTTATAATTTTGCATATTTCCTTTTTTTTTCTTTACATACCCTTCCATTAGTCTACACACGAGTAATTTGAAGTCTTTAGAACTAAAGCCCAGGCACGGTCACAGGGTGTCTCCCCATCACTTTAGACTCTAGTGAGAGTCTACATGCCTCAAAGGGTGGAGTGTGGGGGGAGGGGGGGGGAAGGCCTGGGGGAAGGCCTGGGGGAGGGGGCTGAGGAGGTGGGGAGGGAAGGGGGGGAACCAAAAAAGAAAAATTGGCAAAATCAGTCATAATCTATGCTATATAGGGAGCAAAAGCTGCAGAAAAGTTATAACAAAGCAAAACCGTACTATGCATCTAAAAGAAAACGACGGCTCTAAGCATTTTGGGCTAGCTTTTCAAGCTAATACATGGGGAGAGTAAGTCTATCTACCTGGAATGTGGCAGGCCTCAACCATAAAGACAAAAGGGCTCAACTATTTCAATTAACTCAACAAAACCCTGTTGATATTTTATGTCTCCAAGAGACACACATTGCATATTCTGATAGGAATTTACTTAAACTACCTGGCTACAATTTAATGGCAGCTACATCCCAAACATCTAAAACTAGAGGGGTAGCCATCTTCGCTAAACCTATAATAGGTCCTCCAATCCGTAAATTAGTTGATAAACAGGGTAGATGGGTCATCATTCAGCTTCAATTGGGTATTACTATTTGTGCAATCTATGGCTCAAATTTAGACGACCCTGCTATTTTTCACGAGCTTGAAGTTGAATTGGCCTCTTGGACTGGTCCTTTGGTTTTTTGTGGAGACTTCAACATTGACATAGGGTTATCTTCTGGGAACTATTTATCTCAAAATTATAAAGGACGCAAACCAAAGGTATACAGTGCATTGGATCAGATGATGAAAAGCCATAACTTAGCTGACGTCTGGGGTCTACTCCGGGGGCCTAATGTTGATGGTTATACATATTTTTCTTTCCCCCACAACAAATATGTTAGAATTGACTATATTATGTCAAGCATAAATCCGAAGGATATCATTGAAATAATTAAATCTCCGAAAATCTTATCTGACCACAATGCACTGACCTTTACCTTTGATACGGTTAATTTAACTAAACCAATTACACAATGGACTTTTGATAGGAGATTATTGGTTAATCCTGAATATATAGCTCATATTAAATCATGGACCCAGTCTTTTTTTGAATGTAACCAGTTTAGTGCACCCCGTATTATAGTATGGGACTGTTTTAAAGCGGCACTGAGAGGAGAAACCATTTCATTTGTTGCTAATAAACGTAAGCTCGAAAAACAATCCAATATAGAAATGACGTTGCAATTATCTGATCTTGAGGCCCTTCACGCCTCCCTGTTAAACCTATCTCGTAGAGGACAAGTCCATCCTACTTTAGATCCCGGGAAAACCCTAAATAAAATAATGGTCTTAAAAAATGAGATTAATAGCACGCTTCTTCAAAAAGCTGCGGAAACCTATCAGGCCAATAAAGATAGTCTGTACGAATCAGGGGAAAATGTGGGGAAGCAGTTAGCACTACGTACCCGACAAAAGCAATCACGTAGTAATATTAAAAAGATAGAATTTGAAGGGAATGAGTATACTACCCCCAAAGATATTATTAAAGTATTTCAAAAGTACTATCAAAAACTTTATAGTAGCGATATCTCACACCCTGTTAATGAAATTACATCATTTCTAAATAATTGGCTCCCAGACCACACTCATCATAAAACTATCGACGAAGCAAGTAAGCTTTATCTGGATAGAGAGATTACTATCACTGAGGTGGAGATTGCAGTAGCCGAGATGACTAATGGTAAGGCGGCCGGACCAGATAAAATTCCATTGGACATGTATAAAATTCTTGGCCTTCAGATAATTCCTTTTCTATTCGATTTGGTTCTTGGAGTTCATTACCACACAACTCCCCCTGAGTCTTGGAAACAAACAAATTTAATAATTTTTCATAAGAAGGGTAAACCACCTCACCTACCTTCTTCATATAGGCCCATATCTTTGATTAATTCCGATTCAAAGTTATACGCTAAAATTTTTGCAAATCGTCTGAGTGGGGTCATCGAACGGCTCGTTTCCCCGTGGCAACACGGTTTCATACCCGGCAAAGGTACTACAGATCACACCCGTAGAGCTATAACCCTATTTGACATCATGGGTGCCACGGGGGGCGAAATGTCGATGATCTTCCTTGATGCCGAAAAGGCATTCGACCGAGTATCATGGCAGTTTCTCTGGAACATCTTGGAAAGCAAAAACATCGGCAATAATTTTATCAATGCCATTAAAGCCATTTATACTAATCCCACGGCAAAAATTTGTGTAGCAGGTAACGAGTCAGAAGTTATCACGATCCCGAGAGGTACAAGGCCGGGCTGCCCGTGCTCCCCGGTTCTATTTGCACTCTATATAGATCCCCTTATTCAAAAATTATTAATGTCAACATCCATACTACCAGTATTCACAGGGCCCTTTTCCACCAAAGTTATGGCATATGCGGACGACATTACCGTAATAACCACTAAACCATCTAAAGCAGTTCAGGAAATCGAGTTAATTACTCGAGATTTTGGCAAATATTCAGGGTACTCTTTGAATAGGGATAAGACTATGGTATTGTCCACTAGTAATACCCAATATGAAAGTACACTTAGGGTTAAGCAGGCCACTTATCTAGGAGTGGCGCTCTCGGCAGATATAAGTAAGATTAGCGACATTAATTATATCCCCCTTATTGATAAAATCAAAAGCGATTTAAGAAGGGTAGATAGTTTACACCTCTCTATCATAGGTAGGTCCAATTACGTTAAAATGAATATATTCCCTCGTGTTTTGTATCTTTTCAGAGCAATCCCTCTTTTACCCGGGGAGCACTTTATGAAGACCATAGATTCTCTCATAGCAAAATTTATGTGGAGCTATGGAAAAATAAGGCGGGCCCTCCCCTTGCTAGCACTTCCTCAAAGTAGAGGTGGCTTAGCCCTACCAAATTTAAGATTATATTTTTGGGCATCATTATTACAACACATGGATCCTCTTTTGACCGCAAAACCTGGTGGCCCAACCTTTATAACTCCATATATACCATCAATATACGAGCTCAGTTTAGGTAAAAAACATAAGGGACTTTTTCTAAGACAGGTTGAAGCATCCTATTATAAAAAAATTAAATTAAAAACTGTTTTAGATGCTCGCTCAGTCTGGAAAGCTATTGGTAAACATCTACGCCTTCCCATATATACGAAATATACGCCGTTATGGCAGTGCAAAATCTTTCCTAGTATCCTCATTGACAGCAGATTCAAGAGCTGGGAGCTCCTTGGCATTAAAACAATTGGAGACTTCTATGTTAATAATCTCCCTCTTTCTTTTGAGCTCTTTCAAGAGAGATATAATGTCCCCTCAAGTGACTTCTTAAAATTTTATCAAATATCTGTTAGTATCCACAATTCCAACCCTAAAATCCTACTAGATAATATCCCAATTTTTGATATTATAGGTAAAAAATCTACTAGAATTGGGGTTCTATATCAGCTACTTTTAGCCAACACTCCCGATGATTTAGAGCGCACGGAACAATCTTGGGCTTTAAAATTATCTAACCCAAATGTAGATCTAGATCTCTCTTTAGCCCTTTCAAATAGATATTTTATAGCCTCTAATTTAAAGGCTCAATATTATAGAATCATCTATAATTTGTATTACACTCCGGCCAAATTGTTTGCATGGGGGCTCAGAACTGATGATAAATGTCCTAGATGCAAACAACCACTCGCAAATCTCCTACATATGTTTGCTGAATGCCCTACACTCGTAACTATTAAAACTATGATGCTGGAATTCTGGACCCAAATTTTTGGACATCGCATTAAGGATTCTGTAACATTGCTCCTATTGGGTCATGATGACTCTTTGAAACACAATAGTGAAGAACAGGCAGTTTTGTCTCTGGGATATGGCGTGCTACGGATAATTCTTGCAGCTAGGTGGAAAGATACAGAGCCTCCTACCTTTAATATGTGGCTAAGTCGTTTTACTGCTATCTATAAACAAGAAATCTTAATATATACCACAAGAGGTAGGAAAATGAGAGCAATAGGAAATCAGATATGGGAACCTATTACCCGGTGGTATAATGAAGTAAGGGGTTATTAGTTATAGGGTCTTTTGATTGATTGTTTCTAGCCTTGATGTTATTTTGTATTTTCTTCCATTTTCTGTCTCCGTGTTCTCTCTTTTCGTATTATTATTCATTTGTATCTCAGTGTTTCTTTTCCTAATCGTCATTTTTTCCCAGAGGTAGAATATTTGAATTTTCGACTATTCATATTTGAGCATGTACCTTGTAATCCTCGCATACCGTATCACTCCATATTGTTTATTTTGTACTGTCATGTTTTTGTCTTCTGAATTTGCCAATAAAAAAAAAAAATATATATATATATATATATTTTTCCTGATGTTTTTGATGGCTAATAACGTTTCTCTATACATTTCCAAAGGGAAATATCCACCTACAGGACAGATATCCCCTTAACATAAAATATAGGGAACTTTAAAAAAGTATAGGAAATCATCACAAGATGGAGGTGCATATATCTCATACATTTGTAAGGTTCTCTCCTGTTAGTGGTTCTTTAATTTTAACACTCGTATGTGCCAATTCTTCGCCTTTTTTTAAACATTGAACTTGCATTAATAAAGACATACCTTGGCTATAACTCTGAGTGACTTTTGTGCCCAGTGTGATATGTAAACCGGTGAATCTCTCAACTCTAGAAATGTAACTGGAGCTCCCCCGACCCATTAGGCTCCAGGAATAAAACTCCATCATTGCCATTTCCAAAATGACCCCACTGTGCAGTGTATGTTCTGAATTCCCATGCTCAGTTAATGACATTGAATGCTTAAAAGTGTATTGTGACCATTCACGGAAAAATGCTTTGCGAATCAAGTATATAAATATGCATTATATTTCCTAGAAATCCAAGAGTGTATCAATTAGGTTTGAGGAAGGAAACAATTAATCATAGAAAATGTGTAAATAATCAGGCCTAGAAATGTAGGCTTCTTTCCCACATAAGTCAGGAAGGAGTAATGTACAACTAATTGAAAAATGCAGAGTGATTGAGAGCTTAGTGATTATGTTTTGTTGAAAAATTAGGATGATTATGGTATACGTGTTCAGTCAATTTTTCTTTGAGCTATTATGTGAGAATGCTATTACATTATCTTTACAGATTCTACAAAGGAGGGCCATTACCCATATTTGTGCCAAAACACTAAGAGGTGTGTTTTCATACCACATTTTTTCACACTGAAAAGATTATTGCCCAAATTCCAGAAACTTCAAACTAAACTATTAAGCAATCCCTGGGGTAAATAGGCACATTGTTTTAAGGCTATATAGATGTTAATCTCAGGTTTTGTTTCAAAGCTGTCCATTTTGAAAATACTTGTTTTGATAGACATTCTCCTCCGTTTCTTTCTGCATTATGTTTCATGTCCAGATTGATAATGTTGCATTATATTTGTCAAATTTGGTGTAAGAAACAAATAATTAACACCTAAAATAAAATAGCTTGAAGTGTCGTACCAAAAACTCTTACACTTTTTCTCAGCAGATAATCATTTTATAGTTATGAAGAATAGTACTGTCCATCTTAAAAGGAACTTTCAAGGACCTTTCTTCGGCTGATAAACCACTCTTATTTGCTTGAAAGCAACACTTTAAGTATACTAAATTGGCCTGTAAGAATGCCAATCTGACTGGAAAATATTTGCCAGGCTCATATCGAATGCCGTTTTGATAATGCAATCCACTCTTGGCCTGTGGATTCCTAAAAAAATAGCATTGCATTGGGCATATACAATCTTATGGCTATACTGGCTATAAGACTATGCTGTATAATAAACTAAAGGCATTTCTCCTTTGAGAACTTTCACTGAATTAAGTTTAATTTAACAAACCCACATTGACACTCATTTGAATGCACATGTGCCTGATAAACATGTTCTGTCTTCAAAGTTGACTCCCCTCTTTCTGGAAAGCAGTCTGATTAAAAGTAAGATTGAACCGGGATCAAGATCTCTTCAATGATACACTGATTGTGAGAGAAATCATAATAGGCTTAACTAGTGTTACATCTACTACTATTGATTTTATAGGTGCCTTTTTTCTGCTACGGAAAAGTGTATTTATAGACATTACTGGGTCACGTGGAATCTGTGTTGTAACGTGGTGTGATTGATAGGTTTTCAGAAGTGACTTAGAACCTTTTAAAATTATTGTTGTATTTTATATATTTAAAAATTGACAAGCTTATCATTAAAACATGAGGTCTCTTGACATCAAGACATTTAATTTTGTTATTTATATTTAAGTTTCGAATATTTGCAAGGTGCTAAAAGAAGGCATTCTTCGCCCAGTCCTTATTTAGTTAAAGATTCAGAATGGGGTAATGAAACATAGTGTTAAAATCCAGAAAAACTTCAGTCAAATGCTTAAATTACCACATGGAAAGACAACTTAAAACGCAATATGCTATACTACTTTGTATCGTTTACACCCAAATTCTCTTCAGGGAATTAGAAGGGAAGAACAGCAGTTGCTTATATTTCATCAAACACATTACGGAGGATTGGTTATCTGATCTTTTTATAAGTAGTTAGAGAGCACGCAGAGGGCACAACAAACACAACCAATTCACTGCAAACAAGGCTACCTACTGTTCACTTAAAAGGATGTAGAATCTCCAGCAGCTTCTGAATCGGATGCATCAGAATCTGAACTCCTGCTATGAGCAACAGTGTTTGCCTCTGAATGCTCAGAAGACGTATGTTTGCTAAGGCTTTTTTTCTGGAGGCTGCTGCCAGAGCTTTTCATATTTGAACCCTGAGATACTACACTTGCATTAGACACTGTGGTACCAACTGAGCTTTTGCGTTGTCCACTGCTCTTTGAAGAAGTAGTACGCTCACTCTGAGGGGCAGACTTCTGTGATGTGGCATCCTCTTTATCACTAGAAACACTGACATCCTCTTCTTCCTCCTCGTCTTCTTCCTTCTCCTCATCCTCATCCTCCTTCTCATCATCATCATCACCACTAACATGCTTATTGTCCTTACTATATGTTGTTTGTTGACTAATAGAGGACTTTCTTGATATTGTTCCCTCGCTGATATCATCATCACTGCCTGCTCCACTGCTCTTGATGCTTGTGGGCTGAGTACTTATACTTCTACTTTTTTGAGTGATGCTGGATGCCCTTGACATTGTGCCTTCACTTTTGTCATCTTCAGAATCCTCCTGGCTAATGAGAACACTTTTTTTACTTTTGCCATATTCGTCTTCCTCTGATGCAGACTGTTCTTCTTCCTCGGATGCCTCTTCTATTGTATCTTCCATTTCACTACTGAGAATTGATTTCCTAGATCTGTGGCTGGATTTAGAGCTTTGTTCTGAGCTCTTAGTTTTTGAACTTCTTGCTGATGATCGTCCGCTTGCAAAGCTTTCCTGGGTCAGAACACTTGATCTTCTACTTGATTGTCCAGTGCTGGCTCCACTTTGTTCAGACTTGCTGTAAGAACTGCGTCTTGAAGATGCTTTTGATTGGGATCCTTCATCCTCAGACTGTCTACTCATGGCTTCACTGTCTGACTTGCTATAGGAGCTGCGTCTTGAGGATACTTTTGAGAGTGATTCTTCATCCCCAGATTGTTTACTCTGGGTACCAGACAATGCAGATCTAACACTTTTAGATTCATCATCATCTTGTTCTGATTCTTCATCTTCTTCAGAGTCCATTTGACCACTTCCTGATTTTTTTTCATCGTCCTCCTCAGATTCATCTAAGTCATCTTTCTCTTCATCAGAATCCACTGTACTCTCGTTAGTTTCATCCTGGTCTAATGTCACTTTTAGATAATCTTTATCATCTGCCTGAGATGGGGGTATGCTACTTCTCATCGATGATTCATCATCAGATAGCTTTTCTTTGTCATTCTCTTCATCACCGTCAGATGCTTCACTCTCCTCTGGTTCACTTTCAGCAGTTATATTGATTGAAATTCCTGATTTTCTTTCATCTTTTTCTGATTCACTTATTCCTTGAGCTTCAGAATCCTCTTCCTCATTTTCAGTATAAGCAAATGAACTCCTGCTAATTGAGCTCTCTGACTTACGGCGCTGTTGAAATTTTCTGGAAACTTGTATGCGTTTTAGTACACGTCCTAATTTTCTAGAAGCTGAAGGTTTGTCCTCAGCTGATTTCTGAAAGTAGTTCCCTTTGATGACAAGACTGTCATCACCATCTACTTGACGAGCAGATACCAACTTAGCATAAGCAGAATCTTTGCCACTGCTTTTTACTTTCTGGAGAATCATTGGAAATATCTTGGCTTTTTTCCATGGAGAATGATGAGGTATTTGGGATTCTCCAGATTTCTGTGCACTTACTGCCACTCTACTTAGATGCATTACTGCTTTTAGCTTCTTTTTACCCTGGCTTGTCCTAACAGTTCCTTCAATTAAATCTCTTGATGTTCCTGGCCTAACACCTACACCTCTGCCTCTTCGTGGTGGACCTCGACCTTGCATCCTCCCCTGGAAAGTTGGAAAATAAACCTTGGTTAACAAATTGGATAATGACTTCCACCCTTTTTCTACAACTATGGGATGGGTAAAAGCCAATCATTGTTCAAATGTATCACTTGTTGGATCCAGTGCCTATAGTTTCAAAATATTGCTAATTCAAATCAGAGTGAAAGGTAATAATACACATAAACTAGATACATTTTAAAAAGGTGTGCATCAATAGAGGATATTCTGTTCGGCACCAGGATATTTACAATTAACTATGTAGCAATTAAAGCAATGGCCGCGGAGATTCTTTTTTACACAACAGAGAAAAGTCTTACAATTTACATGTATCATATTTTGAAACTCATTTGCATGTCACTGCTCACCGGATCATGCCACCATTTGAACTTTGTTTCAATGTAAGTTAGTTTAAAGACATTTACATAACAAAATCTGAGCACTGATGACAAATATATATGTTTCTTTCACTCAAATAATTTTAGGAAATCTTTTTTCCAAAGTGATGTATACCTAACATATGCGTAGCGATGTTGCTGTCAAGGTTCCATAAACAGTACATAATTCACTTTGATTATTTTAATAATGCATATTGTTTCTCTATAAAATAGCCATATGTAGATGTTTATATTACGAAGATATACATTTTTCATATGTCAAATGGAAACACAGTTAAACTTGTATGTCTTGATTGAAGACTTTATCTGACATTTAGAGTATTTATAATTGGAAACTCCGCCACAATCATGGAGTATATCCCACCTGCATTATTGCCTATGGCACTTGAAATATGGTGAACAGAATATAAATCTGCTGAATCTATCTTGAAAACTTAAAATGCTGGCCTGGGTTTCAGTAGCTTTACAGGATCTTTGTAGGTTTTATTGTGGCACTTCGGATGATGATATGAAATAAGTAATATTGTATTCTTGCAAATACCCTGAATAAATACATTATATTGATTTGTTGAATCAATATAGAAGGTGTACTTGCCTCTCTTTCAGCTGTTGAGCCATGTGGACTGTAATAGTATCCCCCATCATTTTCAACAACAACCTCTCCATACTCATTATACATTCCAGATGGAGATAGTAATCGGCGACGACTCCCATACTGCGGCAACTCATATCTGAAACAGAGAACCACTCCTCTGATAAATATGATCCAGTGTACATTGTACTGTTTATTATGACTACGAGATGTTGAATAATGGAATTACAAACCCATATGCATCACTTTATCGAGTTAACAGAGTACAACATTTGAGGACAAAGACTTAACCTCACAGTTCTGTCGAAATACAAAAAGTTACCTATAACAGGTTTTAAGTTCGTTATGAAGCTGTCAATTAAAAAAACATACCCAGGTTCATAATTGTAATAATCCTGCCCATAGTACTCTTGACCAGGATCAATTCCAGATTCCATGGATAGTTCCTGCCATGAAACACAATAAATTAAAATAAGTGGATACATATTACAACCCAAGTATATATAAAAGCTGGTTCAATGTATGTGTATTTCAGATTTAAATCCATAAAACACTCTAGAGTAGCATAGAAATAAAACAATAAGTATAAATAAAAATAAAATAGCAAGTATATGAAATTGAAAGGCATTTAGCTTGCTTGCACTAAATAGCTGTAACAAATATTTCCAGACCTACAGGCAACGTTATTCCTAAATATATATTAGAGAGACTGGGCACATAAATACACCACCAACACTGTAAGGTTTATTAAAAATTCTTAGAATAAGATGCACACAACTATATTACATAAGGCATACACAACAATAGGATTTGTTACGTGAGGCTTACATGGAGAACAGCATATTAGAATGTAGGCTGAAATCCCCTGTTATAAATGTCACCATCACATGTCTGGCTGTCACAGATCACTATCATAGCAAACTTGTAAATAGAATGACATTGCCAATAAATTGGAGGTCTCTTCACTGGTATTCTAAGAAGGAAAAATTATGGGACTAGTATCACTTTAGGATGTATTATAATGTTGACTTTGGGTAGATCTCACATAGGTTTGGGCAGCTTGGTTTGGTGGGATAAAATGTTATCTAAAGTTTTGCATTAGATAACGTATTTGCAAGTTCTCAAGCCACATTAAAGTTAGCTCTGGGCCTGGAGAGCATGTTAAAAACAAATATGACCTCGTCATTGGTATCTATCACTTACTCAGCTTTCTCTGGTGTTTTATCCTTAATTTATTGTCCAGCACTTTGTCAACTTCACCCTGAATGTTCTAAGGAAATGTATACCAAATAGGCTGCCACCCATCTAAGCTTAATTTAAAGCTACAGGTGGCATTTATCCTTAAACTAAAGTTTTGTTAACAATTTAGATAATGCACTCACTTCCTTTTTCTAGAACAATGAGAAGTTAATCCCATCAAAGTTCCAATGTTAAGTTGGTTTGATTCAACAACTGTATATTCAATGCCATATTATTTCAAAATCAGGAAAATAGTTTAGTGGCAGCGTGTGATGTTCCATGCACCGTAATGCAGGACCTCCTAGTGGAACCAATACCAATACCAGTCAGAGACCATGACACCCAGTGGAATCCACGGTTTTCCCTTATAGTCAGGTATTCCTTAGAGTTTACTATGGTCACTCGGTGTGTAGGACTGGTGGGATCCATCATCCCCTGCAACAGTCTATGGCAAACAACATGGTTTCCTTGTGCTCTGGGAGAGTAAAGTGGTTGACATTTTTTTGAATGTTCATTAAGATCTAAGCCGTCAAAGTCACCACCGTCCTTCCTCCTGGAAGACACTGATGACCTTCTAATTAAGAGCTTTGATAAATATCCTTTGCAGAGAGACAATGGTGAGACACCATGTGTCAATTTCTTACTATATTGAAATAGAGGCTTATGTATTCTATTTACACTTGGGTGAAGGCACCTCCTATGTCAAGGCCTCGTTCCTGCTGCTAACATGTCAGACGCCTGCCACCATGTGGTACTATTAACCATTAATTACAGGGGTGGCTGGGCTATTGCAAGATAGAAGCGGCGTAGTAATGGGGAGGCATCAACAAAGTGGTGCTAAATGTTCTGCCTGTCAGCCCTGTATGGCTGACTGATAGAACCCATACCTGGCACAGACAACATGGCCTTGGGAATTCCTTGGTATTCACTGCCCTCTAAACTGACATACATACCCAGTTGACCCAAGGCTCCAATTAAATCAAATATTTCCTGTTTTGTGTAAGCTCTCCTGTGCAATATCTGCATCCTAGAGTTTTCTTTTATACTTTCCCATGAATGTGCCTTTCCAGTGTGGGAATCCTGGGGCTCTGCTCTTCTTGAAGGTGCTTGTGCACAGCAGTAAGGTGATCCAACTAATTACAGTGGTGCCTTGGGTTCCCTTGGTCATCATTAATCCCATAATTTTCTCATGCACAGGTGTTCATCCACTTCAGTGGCAGGAAAGTTCGAGTGTGGACCTAAGTGCACTTTGTGGCCATTTGTCTCTTATCGAACTTGATCAAGTTTGCTTGGAAACGAACGCACATGACAGACTCAGTGAATCCACAACTCTATGTTGCATCCTTTTGTTTGCAGAAGGTACTGTCATTTCTTAACAGTGATCTACACTGAACTAGTGGGAGGAATATATACGTGGAAGGTGAAGGAGAGGTACATACTATGGGGGAAAATGTTGGACACTGGGAACAGATGGGCATATTATCAAGACAGGAGATAAAATTATCGCCGCTTTAGCGGCAGAAAACTGCTGCTAAAATGGCGGTAATGGGCTTGATAATATGCTCTATGGAATTCCAATTGAAGCCCATGTTAGATGTCCTTCACATCTAACATGGGCTTCATTTGGAATTCCATAGAGCATATTATCAAGCCCATTATCGCTGTTTTAGCGTCGGTTTTCTCCTGCTAAAGCGGTGATAATTTTATTGCCTGTCTTGATAATATGCCCCAGAGTTCAATCAAAGAGAAGTAAAATTTTTATTGAGGCCATAATATTTTACAGCTTGATTAAAGGTGCCCGCAAATGTTACACTGCTTCTTCCTTTTTGCATTTCAGAAGCAGCTTGAAGCACCAGCTGAAGAGGAAAAATGACTCCATGTTGCAAAACACGGCTTGCCAGGGGTCCATTGTAAATATTTTTCTTCACTCTGATTTAAATCTCTTTGGGACATATTATCAAGAAAGGGCGCTATATTAGCGCCCCTTTTATCGGCAGGAAACTGCCGCTAAAGGGGCGATAATGGGCTTGATAATATGCCCTTGTGTATTTTCATAGGAGCCCAGGTTAACATGGGAACCTGGGCTTCTATGGGAATTCATAAGGGCATATTTATCAAGCCCATTATCGCCGCTTTAGCGGCAGTTTCCTGCCGATAAAAGTGGCGATAATGTATCGCCCTTTCTTGATAATATGGCCCCTTGTTGTTTCCTGCTGGATATTTGGACAAGCATGTATTGGAAAGACTACCTGCCAAAGATTCCTCAACAAAGATATGCATTGTGTGAAGTAGATTGGATAGTGGACAGAAAAAAGGTAACCCAGAAATTCTGCACAGCTTTTAGAAAATCATATGATTTACTCACCAGTACATCGAGAAAGAAGCAACTGGTGCACATTTCCAAATGTACTACTGCTAAATTATAAAAAAAAGAAAAAATCTGAAATCTGCACGTTTGACCAGAATTCCACTTTTTAGTGTGCAGATTTACGGCTCCCTTTGTGAATCATGTCTTAGGTGTACTGTGCAACGTTCTAGTATTCCATCATATTTAAGGGGAATAGTGTAAGAATCACAGTTATAACACAGGTTTAATGCAGATGAATAGATTAAGGGCGGTGCCTTGTTGCACCAGAATCTGCACTGCACAGAGTTGTATCATGTTTTGTGAAAACAATGGGCCCGATTTACAGAGGAAGTAATAAATCTACACTCAGTGATTTAAATCTACATGCAAATATAGATTTACGACTTTTCAGGATTCCCAAACATTCACAGGAATTTATGTGGAAAGCTGCATCACAAGCAGGTTTCCATATGGCTTTCTGGGAAGATCATGTGGCATTCCCTTTTGGATCTCCTGCGCAGGAGAATACAATCTCCCCTTGCAAATGCACATTTTGTTCTCCACGACAGAAATATTGTTTTCCCCGTGGAGAAACTCCTTCCCTTACACTCCTGCATTTCTGGGCAGGGTGATCCGCCCCTTATCATCTTGGATAGAGACTTATGCCAGCTGTTTTCTGAACTAAAATGACTGCAGTTTCTAGAGTAGAAAGGAGAATGACAGGAATGTGTGTATACTCTCGAGCATGCATGTGTGTGGGTGTTCTCAAACTTTCCAGGCCAACCATGTCTTGGAGTATCCATTTGCCACCTCTTGAGTGGAATTTACGAGTGTGGATAATTCAGCACTTGTGGTAAAGACCTCTGCACATGTAAATGGGTTTAGGTCTACCCTACCAGGAATCACTTTGTGAATTCCTGTTAGGTTTAAAGCAGGTTCAAGACTGTATTTATCTTTGTGGTTAGGGTTCGATGTATTTCTCTTCTACATGATTTAAACTACTTTTTGCTTCAAACGTATGATGCCTGGTTGCAATCTTTGGGGCTTCATACTTTTAATATTTCTTAATAGAGCCAACCGTTTTGTAACATGCATTATCGCCTTAGAATCAGTGGAGTTGCAAAACTTGCCAATCTGTTATATACTACAAAGGTTTTTGAGCAAAAGGCTCCTATGCAATTGGTCATTCTTTAGCTCTTATATTATCATGGTTTGTCATTTGCTACAGAAATGTTTCTTGAAACATAAGCATCGAGCTTTATAGTGTACGAAGCCAGAGCCACAAATTAATTTTGAAATATTCAAGGATCTACTTACGGGAGGAAGTTAAGATTTGAGACTGATAAAGATTCTACGATGACCAGCCGGGTGATGCATAAAGACACTTTTTGCTGCCAATGAGAAGCAAGGTACTTTTCTCAATGCACTTCCCTTCATTCAACTAAAAATTCCACATCTTTGTGGTCACAAAGTCCTGGTGTGGGCATGCGCATTCTTGTCGGTGTCACATACTGTGACAATGTAACCAGTCAACAATAAACTTGTATGGGGGCATGGCCAGGATGCCGACCAGGATGGTCACGCAGCGCTGAAGCTCCGCCGGATGATCCCACCAATCGCATCCTATCTGATGTAATTGTACACCAAGTCAGCGGAGGAACGGATGCTCAAACAACTGAAGAAGGGGTGATCCTGGGGTACCATCTGCAGCTACTCAAATCAAAGAAATCGGCCCGTTCCGGGTCCGGCTGATGTTCGTGGGAGGAGCTGTCTGCTGGGGTGCGGTAGGGCCTAAGAGAGGGCAGTGCTCATTGCTCACTCTCGATTGGGGGCTCGGATGCTGCCACATCAGTTGTATGGTCGAGTACCGCTCTTGCAATGGGCGAGGTGAGTGTTTCCTGGTATGAGACCCCCTCCCTCTAATCACCCCTTAAACACAAATTGTGCCTGAATTGCTCCTGGAAGCCCCGTGGCGATGGGGGCAGCGGGAGAGCTTGGGAGACAGCCGCCAGGCTGATCAGACAGGCCTGAAGGGGGGGCACCAGTGGCTGGGGCTGCAACGCCCACTCGAGAGTACAGAGTCACCCACCATGCTCGATATGGAGGCCTCAATGCAGCACTTACAGAAATGAGGCATTCCCAATGCACCGTTTGCTTTAATTAGACACCCCTTGGCATTACATTATGCTGGTCACTGCAAGTAACTACAAAAGGGGTTCGCTGATGGGGCGCTGAGGGCCTATAAATTGTGCATGTAGCTGGGTCCTGATGACGATGGTGGAGGCAGCACATAACGCATTCCAGTGTAAGGGGTTGAGCTGCAGGATTCATCAGTAAGTAACAGATCCTTGGTTATTCCCACACTTGTCAGGCTAACCCTCTGACACCTCCACTCTGAGTCTGGCTGGAGATAGATGTTGCAACCCATCAGGCTTATGTAGGAAGATATGGGTAAAAAAGACCCCAAACAACGGCTATTGCAGTTTGGGAAAGCCACAGAGAAAGTGCCAGAAATGGGCAACGGCATGGCTGAGAGTGGCCAAGTTACGGCCCAGCAAGTGATCCTTCCACAGGCCAGAATATCCTTGATGCAAGAATTGAGGGCCGGTTTCAGGGCGCTGGATAGCAGGTTTGATGCCCTGGAAAAGCGCCTGGGCAATCTGGGCGCGAAAATAGAGGTGAATTATAAGCAACTGGATACAGTCGAAGGTAGGCTGTCAGATCTAGAAGACGGGACATCCCAGTCATCAAAGCGCCTACATCTCATGGAAAAGATCCTTAAGGAAGTAGATATCAAAAATGAAGATTTGGAGGCGCACAGTAGGCACAATAACGTTCACATACTTGGGGTCCCTGAATCAGCCAATAATGGCCGAATGGATCTTTTTGTGGAAACTCTGTTGGAGGACATATTTGGCAAGCATGCCTACACTCCAGGGTTTGTCGTTGAACAAGCTCATTGATCCTTGGGCCCTTGCCCCAATCTTGGCTGCCCGCCCAGACCTATAATTGCGCGCCTCTTGAATTTTCAAGGCAGGGACACTGCGCTGCGATTGGCAAGAGAGAGTGGCGCTATAAATTCCCAGGGATCACGTTGGGTCTGTTCCCTGACTTTACAGCAATGGGGCAGGAGGCGAGGTGCAAATATAATGGTGTTAAGGCTACCCTTCGAAATCTGGGTCTCAAATACGGTATGCTATACCCAGAATGCCTTCGGGTGGATATCGAGGGTAAACCCAGGATCTTCGATACCCCCACTGCGGTCCAGGAATTTTGCAGAAACTATAAAGGCAACAGCAGTCAAAAGTGCACAGACACATCCAGGGCTACCCTCCTCACAGTGGATCGGTTGCCAGTTTGGAACTTTTTTTCCTCTGATTAACCCAGGGATTGTGCCTCTGAACCCTATTGCTCCGTTCCGAAGGTTTTCTTCTTGCGTTGAGATAGGATATTCACCAGGTTAAATTTAGTTTACTACACGTTGGGTCTCTGACATGGCGTTGCCACTCCCCTGTGTGTTTAGCACAATAAAGGTGTTCATATATTGTACTGTATCTTACTTATTTCCTGCTTAAATATCTGGGATGTTTACATGATGCATATGTCTGCAGGTTATATGGGGTGGTTCCCTGCTCAGGGTGGCGCAGGGAGGGGTGGGGGGTGGAGAGAGTGAATGTCTGTGGTTTTTGGTTATTATTATCTGCATTTCAGTATACTCACTGTACAAGGAAGAGTTTTGGTAATTAAGAAATACAGCTATCACTGTTTTTCAGTCTACATGACAACATTGAATAACCTGTCCACCTATTCTGACCTGTGGCTCATCACCTGGAATGTCAGAGAACTCAGTAAGGATAGAAAAGGGAAGCACATACTACATTACTTACAGCGTCATGGGATAGATGTTGCATTTTTACAAGAAACCCATTTACCCAAAACAGACGTCACCCATTTTGCGACTATTTAGGGCCCACATCGATATTTTGCTAATTATAGCACTTATTTGAGAGGCACCATGATATGATACACAAATATCTCCCTTTCCAGCTGCACTAGGCTCACAATGAGAAGGTTGCTGTATCATGGAAGTGGGATAGCTAATGGGCCACTGGATGGCATTTGTGTGCGAATATCACTCATTACATCGCATATTTATACAACACGTGCCATTACAATGCGGGTATTACTACACAATGTCAATAACAACGACATACCATTACATCGTAAATGTTTACCACGACTATACCTTTACCACTCATGCCATTACAAAGCAAAGGCATGCGTGGTAGAGGTATACTCATGGTAAAAGTTTGAAAGGTAAGTGACTCTACCCTGCCGTACCCTAATCCCTAATTTAGTACCCCTGCATAACCCTCCCCCAACCTCTAGTCCTCTTCCTACATTTACACTACCCTAAAACACTACCCTACACTACACAAACACCACAGCACTACCATTAATCCTAAAACACTGCCAAGAGCACGACCCTCCCCATACCTCCAGTCCGGTCCCTACATTCAAACACTACCCTGCGTGACTCCCTGACACTACACTAAACCTTAACACACAACCCTACACTACATAAAGACCACAACTCTACCCTAAAACCCAAAAACACTACCGAGCACCACCCTCCCATACCCCTCAGTCCAGTTCCTACACTCAAACACTACCCTGCACGACCCCCCCCAACACTACTCTAAAACATTATCCTACACTACACAAACACCACAACACTACCCCAAACCCTAAATAACTACCCTCAGCATGACCCTACCCCAGTACGATCCCTACACTCAAACACTACCCTGCAGGACACAACACTACACTAAACCCTAAAACATTACCTTACACTACGCAAACTCCACAACACTACCCTAAACCCTAAAACACTACCCCCTGCACGATACTACCCCTGCCCCAGTCGGGTCCCTATATTGAAAGACTACCCCGCATGACCCCCCAACACTACTCTAAACCCTAAAACACCACCCTATACTACACAAACACCACAACACTACCCTAAACCCTAAAACACTACCCCCTGCATGACCCTCCCCCTACCCCCAGTCCGGTCCCTACTCTCAAACACTACCCCGCATGAGCCCCCGATACTACACTAAACCCTAAAACACTACCCTACAATCAAACACTACCCTGCATGACCCCGACACTACACTAAACCCTAAAACACTACCCTACGCTACACAAATACCACAACACTACCCTAAACCCTAAAACACTACCCCCAGCACGACCCTCCCCCACCCCAGTCTGCTCCCTACACTGAAACACTATACCCAGCAAGACTCTCCCCTACCTACACAAAACAAACACCACAACACGACCCCAAACCTTAAAACACTACCCCCAGCATGACCCTCCCCCACTCCCCAGTCCGCTCTTTACACTGAAACACTAACCCAGCAAAACCCTACCCCTACCCCCAATTCCCCTTACCTCTCTCTCCTCGTGGTTCCCTCTCCTGGTTCCAGCATCGTCTGAGGGGCAGTGCACGTCATAACGTTGTTGTGAGGAAACGGAAAAGCCTCAGTTTCCTCACAACGATGTTGATAGCCATTACATCCCATGCGTTGTAAAAGTGCATGCAATGTAATGGTATCTGTAGTATTGGTATGCGTTGTTACATCACATGCGATGTAACTCATGGGATGTAATGACATGCGGTGAAACAGCCGCATTGTAATGGCTGTTCACCATCATGTGCATATACACCCCTAATATCGATAGCCCAGAGTTTTTCCATGAACTGCATGCTCAAATCTTGCAGCTTGATGCAGAGTACATATGTATGGGGGCGATTTTAATCTTTTACTAGACCTTTTCCTCGACGGTTCCTCTGCCTCCCCTGACACGAAGCCATGCGAACAACAAGCACTGCTGGATCTGTGTGACTCAGTGGGGTTGATGAATATTTGAAGGCAGTGCAATCCGGTAGGTCTGGCATATTCTCACTACTCTGGCCAATATGATACGCGGACCAAGTTTTACTACTGGTTGATCTCCCCTAGTTCATTTACTTGGTATAAAACTACCCAACTTCTCCCCAGAACGTACTCGGATCACTGTCCACTGGTGTTGAAGACCCATGCTCCCAAGCTGGAGGGAAGTGAAAAGCAGTGGAGATTTCCTGGGAGGGCCCTTTTGGATGAGGTGTTTCAATCAGAGCTTTGTGAAGCAATAGAGGAATATTTAGAGTTAAACACTGGGTCAGTCAACTACTGGGCCACACTTTGGGAGGCCTTTAAGGCCTACACACTGGGTGTTTGTATTTCTAAGCATGCTGGGGTGTTGAGGGACCTCAGGGCCACAATTGCACGTATTGAACAAAAATTGGAAACAATAGATAGAGAACAGATTGAGCATACAGATCCTGTCTGATTTAGCCGCCGCCTGTCCCTCTTGGCGGAATTCATGGAGCCGCTGAACGAAAAGCTATTTTTTAAGTAAATACGCTTCCGCTCACCATTTTAGGGAGGGCAAGAGACCGGGCCGCACACCTTCACGCTGTTAAAGACCCATCTGGACGAACATGCATCACCGAAATCCAATCTACAGCAGGCCAGATTCTCAAAGGTACCCCAGAAATACAGGACTCATTTTTATCATACTAAACTACGTTCTATACGTCCCGAGTAACACACAACACTCCGGACCAGGAGGAGTATCTGACTGAGATGACCTTGGTCTGGCTTGAGAAATTCATGCAAGAGTTCCTAAGGGAACCATTCTCCACAGAAGAGATCATTATTGCTATAGACGCAATGAACGGCTCTGCAGCCCCCGGGCTGGATGCCTGCTAGAGGTTTATAATGAGGTGCTTGACTGCGGGGAAGAGACCCCCACTCTGCAAGAAGCAGTAATTATCCTACTTCCTAAACCAGGAAAAGACCCGCTAGCTTGCGGGTCATACAGGCCACTTTCCCTTTTAAACCTAGATTATAAAATCTTGTCCAAAATGATTACGTTAAGGCTAGTCTTATTGTTAGATCGGATTATCTCTGCCCAATCGGAATTTGTCCCCCACAGATCAACCTCCCTCAATCTGAGGACTCTGTTCACTGCGCTGCATAGAATTGCACCAGAAGTCCCGGCAGCGGCAGTCCTTCTTGACACCAAAAAAGCCTCTGACTCCTTGGAGTGGCCTTTCTTCCTGGCGGTGATGAGGAGGATGGGTATGCCAAGAGGTTTTATTGACCTTACAGCGCTGTTATATGCTGCCCCTATTGCCAGACTATGCTTAAATGGTACATTATTGAGTTTCTTTAATCTCACCCGGGGCACCGGGCAGGGATGCCCTCTATACCCACTGCTTTTTATTCTAGCTATGGACCCTCTGGCCAGACATATTCAGGAAAGACATATGCATAGAGGACTACAGTTCAGAACGGACCCTCTCCTTTTTCCTTGCGGACGATATCATCCTTTACGTTCGGTCCCCCAGGAGAACCTAGACCTTCTTATGAGAGAGATTATACGGCATGGCTGGTTTTCTGGCCTGACCATCAATTGGAGCAAATCAGTGATAGTCCCACTTACCAGTTGTACCACGAAATGGAGCTGTGAATTTCCGCTTGAATGGTGTGAGGACTCGACCAAATATCTGGGAATATATATCCACAAGGAAACAGAACAAATAATCCGATTGAACTACGGCCCCGCTATGCATAAATTAGAACTACAATTGGAAAGATAGCTGTGACTTCCCCTTTCTCTTGCAGGTCATGTCGCGCTGATAAAAATGATTGTCCTCCCAACATTTTTGTACCTATTTAACAACATTTCCATACCGCTCCCTAATAGATTTTTTCTCACTCTGCACTCTCATCTCATAAGGTTGGTCTGGGGAGGCAGGAGACCAAGGGTTAGCTGGGATGTCATAACTGTACAGTGTGACAGAGGGGGATTCAGTGTTTCAAATCTGCAAGTACACTATTTGATTGTGCAGTGAAGTTACACACATTCCTGGTACCAACCTGAACCCTGGATTACCTACATTAGACCTAAGGCAGATTTAGTCTTGCCAGCCTCTCTGAAAACTGTGCTGCCACTGGGATTTCCTAGAGATCCTTGTGATATTCTGCTGTGTCGAATACCAGTTGGGCCTGGCAGAAGTTAGTGAGAGTCAATGGAGCTCATGAAGGGGGGTCCGCTACTGCTCGAACAGCCAGGTCTTGAGTTGCTTCCTGAAGGCGAGGTGGTCCTGAAAATCTGATCTCAAATAGCCCATGGATACCCATTATAGAGGAGAAATTGGTGCAGCGCACACTTTCCAAATACTACATAAGTAAAATGTATTTACTGGGACCATGTGTTCTCTAGTACAGAGGAGGGGAGATTTAGCGAGGCATCTTTTATGAATCACTTTATGCTAAATCGGGTCAGCTGTGCACTAAGAGCGGGGATCTCTGTGTTCTGTTTGGAGCCCGAGTCCTTTGCCCCACTGACCACGGTGATTGGGTGCCCCAGGGGAGAGAACCTTATTTCCAAAATGTATGGCGCATGTGCTGCTCTAGTTCCCAGCAGATACTCCAAGGTCCGAGAAGCTTGGGAGTGAGATCTAGGTCACCTCATTTGGGATTCGCAATGGACTTTTTGTTGCGTACAAACTAAAGAGGTCTCCCTGAATAGCCGACATAAATTGATGCACTTTAAATTTCTGTGGAGAATATATATGACAACTGGGAAAATGCGCACTATTAATCCTAGCAGGCCTCCTAATGCTTGAAATGCAAAGTGCCACATGCCCACTTTGTACATCTTGCCTGGAACTGTGTTAAAATTAGGGCCTATTGGCATGGAGTGTACAGAGTAATTGGGGAAATACCAAGTTTGGAAATAGTTCCCACTCCTGAGACTGCGCTTTTGGGGTTCGTATTTGGTTTCCCAAAAGAGGTTAGTAAATTTACCTCAATCGTTTTACTGCTGGCAAAGAGAGAGATAGCTCTTAAATGAAGCTGCAAAGCCCCCCTCAACAGTAAAGGGCAAGCGCAACATTTTAACGTATTGCAACATGAATAGTGAACTATATCCCAGCACTTAGCCTCTGGCGTGTCGGCTGAGAGATATCTGGGGCCCCTTTGGAGTTATTTGCTTGTGCTTAGAGCAACTCCCGCTGTGCAACAAACGGATGGGATTGTTTCCACTGGAGTGGGGTAAAAGCTTCATGAGTTGCATCCAGATGTTAATTGAATGAATGGGAATGGGAAGGAAAGGAAAGCACCGCGGGCGAGATGTACCACTTTGAGAAAGGGCAGATGCTATGTACTTATATATATATAAGCTGTATCAGCTCTATGGGGTGGTGGAGGGTTGGGTGGGGGGCAGGTGTAGCTAGAAATGTAATTTTTTCCATTTTGCTTCATGCATTTTAAATTGCAAAATCTCAGTGAGTAACCATGTACTGAATGTAACTATTATGAAACTGGTAAATTAAGTTTAAAAAAAACAAAAATCAATAAACTTGTATTATCTGGAGTGCCTTTGTCCAATCAGTAATTTTGTTTGTTAACCATGTTACCCTGCAACACGGTCTGCAGTATCTCATGAGTTGAGTGATTTACCATGGGTTTTGCAGACAGACCAAGGCCCAGCTTCATCAAAGGCTTGTGTTGCCCTTGTATCACGCAAAGTGATGCAAGGCAATGCAAGGCCTATGTATGATTTACTATGCCAAAAAATAGCCACCTTGCATGGCTCTGTGTAGCACCGTACATCTGCAGTAACACAAGGCAGCACAAGTCGCTGCCTTGCATTACTTTGCGTTGGGAAGGCGTTCCATGAATGGAGCATGGGTGATCCCATGCATATACCCTTGGTTTTTGGTGCATTCTCAGATTTACTAAGACTAGTAAACCTAGAATACATCGAAATGCTACGCCTTCCCAGATGAGGCGTAAAGAGGAAACCTATGTTTATTTGTCACCTTTGTTTCCTCTTTGTACATGTGAACACAAGATGAAACTCCCTCTGGTGATTGTTTTTTCTAAACAAAAGTCTGCTTTTCTGCAACAAAACAATCCTGGCTGTAAATCAGACACCCTTGCAATATAGTGCTAGGGTGCCTGCATTGGTAATTGGCATCCACAAGTCCACCAGCACAGAGAGAGAGAGCAGGAATGTACCATATGTTGTAATTATGGAACATTCCTGCTCTCTCCATCTGACCCAGCGCAGCAAGTTGTCAGTCTGCATTGCTCAGTGTCAAATTTAGTAAATCTAGGCCCGGGTCTGCACCATACACACCTGCACAGAAGAAGTTTAGCAATGTGAGAACATCATGATATGTCCCGGTTCTCAGCTACTTCCACTATGATTTTGCTAGGTGTTCACTCATTTGCAGGAGACTCATACATTTTTCGTCAACTAAGAGAGCCTAAAATAAAATTGCAGCATCTAAGTGCCTATTCAAAAATTGTAGTCATATTAATGGATTGAAATCCCGATGATAAAAAGAAACTATTGCAAAACAATTACAATGCATGCAAGTAAACAGCAATGTTGGCAATTACTTGTTGGAATGGCTCCAAAGGACGTAAAACTTGGATTGAAAATTAACATAATGGGGCATATTTACAAGCCCCTATCTCCACCTCAATGTCACTTTTCTTGACGTTGTGGCTCTGTCTTATTCACAAGGGGGTGTTAAGCCACTTAGGGTCCTATTACGATGGCCGGCAGACAAAGTCCGCCCGCCACCATAATGATGAACGGGACAATCCGCCAGAGGTGCAGTGGTCCGGCTGTGGCCATTAGGATGCCACTGTGGTGATGGCATCCCCCATTCACAACATTGTGGGGGGGGTGCTCACAGCACCGCCACAATGCTGTAAATGCACGTTGTGCTTTGGCATGCACATGGTGACAGGCACCACGTGGTGCCTGACACCTTGTCCATGCCTATGCCGAGTGCACCCCCTTACCCCCGAACAACCTGGGGGTCCGCAAGAGGCCCCCTAAGGCAGAAACTGCATGCTTTTCCATGGCGGCGTTGCCACCATGGAAAGGCACATCTCTGCATTCATCCTAATATGGATGGCAGTGTCTTGCAGATACCACCACCATATTGGAGCCCTTATCCGCTCGGTCGCCTGTCCGATTGGCGGAAAACCGACATAAAACCGGCAGACGTTTTTTCCGTCCACCGGGGTCCCCCGCACCATCGTAATATGGTTAGGGGAAATGGTAGGTGGGCAGTGGCGATCCGCCAACTATACTAATTACCCCCCTTAGCGTGGCTTAAAGATCCCTTGTGAATTAGGCGATCAGGCCAAGGGATCAGAAATTTGTAACCCAGCTGAGAATGCGACAGGCGCAGGAAACTCTGTCCGCTCTTCCTCCCGCATTCGTTACCAGTCCAGTGACCTCCATCATCTACAGGGCACCAAGCACTGCCCCTGCATACTAGACCCAGCCACTCTAACCGGCTCAGTTAGCTGCAAGCTCTGCCGTTGGACCTCTACCAACTCAGGCCCCACTTCAGCCGCTCTATCACCCCCCAATGCTCCCCAGCCTTTACTCAAAGGAGGACTAATTAACGCACGATCCATGTGCAAGCACAATCAAGATATACACGATCTCATCATTGACTCTGATCTTGATTGCTTAATGGTCATCGAAACATGGTTAACGGAAGAGAGCAACCCCGATATTGCTATCGCCCTACCCCAAGGCTACTCGTTTTTCAGACAAGACAGAGCTAAGGGGAGAGGTGGCGGGGTCGCCATTATACTTAGAAACAACTTTTCCTGTCATACTTTCAGTCTAGATCCACTGAAAAAAACAGAAGGTTTAGGTTTTTCAATTAAATTAAATGAACACACCTCCTTCTCAGGCGGCCTCATCTATCGCCCACCCGGAAACGCTACTGAATTCCTTGACTCGTTATGTGACTCCTTGGGACACTTCTCCCTAAGATACTCACACTTCACCTTACTCGGCGACTTCAATTTACATCTTGAATCTAAAACCGACGCCCAATCCGTCAACTTCTCCCAAACTCTGGATATGTTTAAAATCCAGCAGCTCGTCACTCTTCCTACGCACTCTCTTGGCCATACCCTTGATGGTGTGTGCACCAACCTCTCTTCTTTAACCACCTTTCCCCCTCTGCCACAGATCTGGTCTGATCACTCTTTGATCCCATTTCACATTGACTGTGAATCCGCCCCCCTACAATAAAGCCAACCCCCTCCTTACTAACTCCATCAACTGGAAAAAGGTCCAAGAAAACATTAGCCTCAAACCCCTAATGTCTTCCCAATCCCCTACTCTATCAGGGAACGTCGATATCGACGCCGACCTTTTTCAAAACTGGATCTCTCTGGAAATTAAGTCCAGAATCCCCCCCAAGCGTCCTGGCTCCTCCCATCAAAAAACCAAAACCAAGGCCCCTTGGTTCACACCTGACCTAGCTAACGCTCATTTGCTCTGCAGGAAAGCTGAACGTATATGGCGCAAGACATACGATGAGGCCAATCGTCTTGCATATACTCTAATAAGGAAAACGTATCTCTCAAAAATTAAATCAGCCAAAAAAACCTTTTACGTTAATGCCATTAAAGATGCCAGCCAAAAACAAAAGACGCTGTTTAAAATAGTAAAATCATTCACTCAGCCCAAAGCACTCCTACCGGAAATTCCCCCATCTCAAGATCTCTGTGATCAAATCGCTGACTACTTTGAAGATAAAATTGCCTCCATCCAAAACAACTTTCCCACCCCGGATACCCCCCTTGTTCCCCCCCCACCGGACTCTAGTGTCGGCATTCTCAGTAGCTTCTCACCGGCCACGTTAGCGCAAACCAGAGAAATCATCCTGGCCTGCAAATCTGGCTCGCCATCCGATCCCTGTCCCCCTAAAATTCTGCACCAACTAATCGATGTGCTGAACCCTACGATCAACAAAATAGTTAATTCCTCACCCCTCACAGGGTCCGTCCCCAGCCGATGGAAAAAGGGAATTGTCAAACCCCTTATGAAAAAGGTCAATAAATCCCCGACAGATCTGACCAACCTCCGCCCGATCTCACTTCTCCCTGCCTTGCGTAAAATAACGGAGCAACTAGTCTACAGACAGTTAAAACGCCACTTGGAAGAAAACAACATTCTCCACCCCAAACAATCAGGTTTCCGTCCAAACCACTCGACGGAAACCGCACTGATAGAACTATCAGACACCATCAAATTGTTACAAGATCAGAGGAAAAATTCTATTCTCATCCTCCTTGACTTAACGGCGGCGTTTGACACCATCTCCCACTCCATCCTTATCAGTAGACTGATGGATATTGGCGTCACCGACACTGTTTTAGCTTGGATTAAGTCTTTCCTCACCGATCGCTCACAAACTGTCGCCCTAGGTCCCTTCCACTCGAAAGAGAAGATGGTCCCGTCTGGTGTACCACAGGGATCCATCCTGAGCCCCCTCCTTTTCAATATTTATCTTATCCCACTCCTATCCCTGATCGATTCCTTTGGTATACCAGTCACCTCGTACGCCGATGACACACAACTCATCGTGCCTCTAGAGGACAACTCCACTGATGCCGAACTCAACCTCAAACTCTGTCTAACTGAAGTCTTCCGCTGGATGGACCGCAACCATTTAAAATGCAATTCCAGCAAAACTGAGATCCTTCCAATTGGAAAAAACGCGTCCTTCTGCCCAGCTCTCTGGGGGCCAGATGATTCAGCCGCCCTCCCCCAGACTGTCACATCCGCCAGAAATCTTGGTGTTATCTTTGACTCTGACCTCTCCTTTGACTTACACGCTAGAACGGTAGCTGGCAAATGCTTTGGAATAATCAAATCACTCAGAAAATTCTTCAACTTCTTCCCGACCGATGCCAGGAAAACTGTGACAGTAGCGCTCATAATTTCCCGCCTGGACTATTGCAACAGCCTTCTCGAAGGGGCAAAAAAGAACACACTATCAAAACTTCAAAGTGTGCTTCACTCCGCCGCTCGATTGGTGCTCAGGCTACCCCGCAGATCCTCTATCTCTGCTGCCCTCCGTTTACTACACTGGCTGCCTCTCCATAAGAGAATTCTCTTCAAAATTCTGATCATTGCCTTCCGTGCCTTCAACAAAACTGGCCCTAAGTATCTCTCCAGACGATTTCCCCACTACACCCCCAGCGTTCTCTCCGCTCGTCTCTTGATAATCTCATCCTCCCTGCCAAATATAACCTAAAGACTAAGGGCGGCAAACCCCTAGGCTCTCTAGCTACCAAAGCATGGAACAGCCTGCCCAAAACTCTCCGACAACAGACGCTTGAAAAATCCTTCAGAAAGCTCTTAAACACCTGGATTTTTAACCTCCCCGATGACTACGCCAAAGCGGCCATCTAATCTCCCCTTCAACCTCAGGATTGATTAGTCAGGATCTGCAGCGCCAAGATGCTCCCTCCGGAGCGAAAGTTGCGCTCTACAAATAACCCCTCAAATATCAAAAAATATCAAAAAGGAAGGGAGAGCTGCAACAGAAGGCCTCGGAAAAACTGACACAGGCAGCGGAAATGTCTAACTGTTCCCTCTTCTGGGCAACGGTTAATTCCCCTTTCCTAAAAGATGACCCGATCCCAGTGCTTATGTCCAATGTTATTAGTGAGGCATGGGTAACCCATTTTTCCACTATATTCAAACCTGACTGCCCCTATGGTGCTAACTGTAGATCTTGGCCTATTGTGCCTCTAGATTTTACTGTAGCAGAGGTAGAACTAGGCGTTAGTGCCAGTAAGGGGCGGAAGGCCCTGGGGCCGGATGGGGTTCCTATAGATGTCTATAAAGCTGCTCCGTCGCTGTGGAGGCCCCTATTAACTATTGAATTCAATGCAGCTGTGAGCAGCTGTGTTCCACCGACTTGGGTAGAATCTATTATAATTCCGATCCATAAGAAGGGAGAGAGGTCGGATGCTAAAAACTATCGCCCTATCTTCCTATTAGACCCCTCTGTTAAAATCATGAGTAGGACATTGCTAGTAAGGCTGGAAGAATGGGCGGTGGCTAATAGGTCCTTGGCCAGTACCCAATATGGCTTTAGGAAAGGGCGTGGAACACTTGATCAGTGTATAAACCTAGATCTGCTAATTGGGAAATACACCCAGGCCAAACAGGGCTCTCTTTATCTCTGCTTTGCAGATTTAAGTAGCGCCTTCAACCTGGTGGACCATCCCACCCTATGGACAACGTTTTTAGAGCTTGGGGCCAGAGAAGGAATAATCTTCTTTTTAGCCCGGTTGTACGAAAATGTGCAAACCTGCGTCCAATACGGGGTAAAAGGGGAGTGTACCCCCAAATTTAACGTTAGGTTGTTAGGTGTGGCATTAGACAAGGCTGTGCACTTGCCTCCCTGCTTTTTACACTTTTTATTAACAAGGTAGATGCAGTTTTAAAAACTATAAGTGCTGATGCTCCTCAGGTAAAAGGGATCGACATGCCGGTATTGTTATATGCGGACGATGTCGTGTAACTGTCCAGGACCCCTATTGGCCTCCAGTGTTTAATAGATCGGTTTTCTGTTTTTATCAAGGACGGGAAACTGCTTATCAACAAGAATAAAACTCACACTATGATCTGTGGGACAGGCCGTAAGAGGTCCCATACCTTTTTTATAGATTGCGAGAGAGTGCTACAAGTAGACAAATTTTGTTATTTAGGAATCACTTTCGCCAAAGATAGAACATGGTCACACAAAATTACTAATGTTCGTGCAAAGATGGCCAAAAGTGCCCACGGGGTTTTTAGATTTGCGGCAAAGATAGGCGACAGACGCATCAGGGACATGATGCAGATCTATCAATCCAGATGTGTGTCGATCACCTTATACAGGGCTGGGGTGCGGGGATATTGCCTTGATGGTTGTCTGCAAATTGAGGAAAATATTTTCCTCAAAAAACTATTGTGTTTACCAACCTCAGCCCCAACTGATTTTAATCCACAGAGAATTAGGCATTAATTATTTGTCAGATCTGACATCCCTAAGGCCCTTAATGATCTGGCGATCTATCTGGCAAAAGGAGGAGACAGCCTTCAATAGACTTGTAATTAACAACTGTCTCGCACTGGATAACCATCTTAGGATTCCCTGGTTAAAACATATTGGACACAGTTTTCAGGAAATCTTTGACTTAAATATTTTGGCTGACCCGTATGCTGCTGCTGCAATCCCAAAAACTGAGATGAAGATCATATTTATGTCGTACAGAGCTAAGAGGCGGGCAAACAGTAGTGGTTTACTGTCTACTTGTATGTTTTATAACAAATACATAAATAGTGAAGTTTTCAATTATACCTAAGTCAGGTGACAAGATCGTCACATAGATGTGTCCTAATCAGGCTTAGGCTCGGGCTGGTACATCACCTGGTGGCTCTCCAACACCCTAAAAAGTACCCGGCTGGCCCCTGCCCTTGCGATGGTCAATCCAAACAAAGCACATTGCACTTTCTTCTCATATGTAATCTCTACATGAATTTACATATTGCCTACCTAAAACCTATGTTTATAAAATATGGAGTTTGTTCTGTAAATGATGCAATGTAGTTGATTTTTAATATGCAAAATCCAGATATTTGCTTTTTTACTGCCTCCTTTTTATACAAATCAATTAATGCCAGGAAAAGTATGATGTTTTAATGTACGTGTGTATAATTGATTATCTCTGCAATGTTGTTCAAATGTGTATGTCCTATGTGCTTTTATGATCATTTTTGATATGTACTGAATAAAGCTTAATGAAATTAAAATGAAGTGAATTAGGCACCCTTTCACTGTATACTTAGCGTCAAAGGGGAGGGCAGTGGGTGTAGTGGTGGGCGTTGCACCTATACAACTAATGCTACTTTAATTATGGCCTTTTTTCATCTCCAAGTACCAGAGGATAAGCTAATTTGAATGTGGATCGAGACAGGGGGACAAGTTACAGATGTTTAAATTAATGAATACCAAACAGTGTCAACATTTTATTTTGATGAGGAAAATTAAAGTTAGGTCCTTATTCCACAAATTGTCATAATTCCAGTTCAGGCATGCAAGGGAAGTTTGCTCCTTAACCAAGATTACAAAATATTTGCCAATTAATTCACCAAAACATTTTTGCCTAGATGATTTCACCATGTAAAGTCTGGAATGATCAGTGCCGCCAAGAAACACATTCAGTAGTTGTGCACTTCAGATTAGGAAAAACAAAGTGGAAATACTAGGTTATCCTCCAGCTAACATGTGTAACCTGAATAGTGTGTTAAAAGAGCATCCTGCAAATACCAATCCCAGTTATATTTGGGTTTGATTGGGTGTGTTATAAACGTTTACAATAGTGGGCAACTTATAATGTGGCCCTTAGTCTCGGGGCAGCTCCTCCACTAAGGCAGAAGAACATCGCCCTCTACTTTAAAGCAGTGCACACAAAAAATAAAATGATAATAACAAAATGTTAGTCATTTTAATTTTAGTAATACAGTTGCACTGCAGCCAGCTAGGTTATTAGGGTGGGGCAGGGCCAGGCTCCCCTGATGTTCGCCTAGGCAGGAGGAGTTTTGGCTGCACCGTAAATGCGCATGAGGGTATGGCCGGCAGGCTCGGGCCGGCCAATTCATCATGCGTACTGTGCATGCTCTCCACAAATTGTATTATACAGCCTAGGAGAGAACATGCCCAGCTTCCAAGCCCCTGTTTGAGCGCCAAAACACAGCAACTTACTGCTGTAAGGCAGCGTTGTGTTTGGTCAGGGGATTCTGGGAGTCTGTGTTTGTCCTGGTTCCTGCTAGTAGGAGCGGCGGCAGCTGGTGACTGCGACCACAGGTACGTTTTTGTTTTCTTTCCTAGCCCCAACCATCCCCCGCCTCTCTGCCACTGTTCAATACCAGCCACCACTTCTTAGTCAATCCAAGTATATGGTTTCTTTCATGAACATGATCCAGAAGGCCATGTTTGAACGTAATATGATGTCAGTACAATATTGGCTGTTAGAAGGCAAATACAACTTGTTTATGTTTTTTTACTGCTAACGTCGTGTCAATGTATGTTGCACTTTCATTCAGATATACCTTATTTTACAAACTCTGTATTAAAGCAAACACATTTTTAAAAAAATATATAAGTCAAAGAGGAAAGAGCAGTCTACCTCAGGTCTGAGAAGAGAAGGTCTCAACAATTGCTGTTGCTGCCAGAAAAGAATAGACACAGAAGACATATTTAGTGGACAGTGAAGAAAGCAAATGTTTTCCTTCTTAAGAAGACCATTTAAGAAAGAAAGACAGCAAAGACGTACGGCATTAAGTTAGAGAAGAAACTACTGTTAAGAAATGTTCTTACTCTATCATCGTGTGTCACAAGATAGATTACTAGCTTCAATGTTATTTCATTAAATTATATTATCAAACTATTATACAGCACATCATGTCCAGCACCATGAGTTAATGTCTTGACCACTAAACAGATACAATTAGTACAAACCATTTGAAATAATAGTCACAGATATAAATGTAGTACATTTTTAAATGTATGTTCTGATTTGGTGAAAACACAATGGAGTCCTATGATGATTTAGCGACCAATCAGGATTCTCCACTCAGAAACGGCTATTTTATGAGTGACAAGTGTTGCTTGCTACACAGGTAATTAGGGTTGCCAGCACTTTTCATTGTTTGATGCTTTGTAGTTTGTGAAGGTTTTTTTGTTTATTTTCCTCCTAAGGTTAAGTACCGGTTTTAGTTGCGCTACGGTTTCTCATGTCATTTGGGCATGTGGGAGCCAATATTGTGAATTGAGAAACTCTGCAGATAGTGGCAGCAGCCACTTCAACCACTTGGACGCACCTGCACACTTGACACCTTCACACAACACAGGTAAAATAACCCCATGCTTTCATATTGCCCATTAATTGCATTAGGCCACACTGTGGAAACACTGAGTATCGCAAACACTTAGGATAGTGTGGCAGTTCTTCCATTTTTAGTGTAACTAGGGCTGTCTTGGGTTCTTGGGATTTGATCTTCCTTGTTCTATTTGGGTTTTAGGATATAGTGATTGATTTTTCATTGATTAGTAGAAATCTTCAGAGACAATTCTTTTTTTACATTCTGTTGATGCTGTTAAGCAACCCCTAGTGTACCTGGAAGCTCAAATAATTTGAATAATTTTCAATCCAGGTAAACATTTTAAAAATGTGTAAGACTATACAGGTATGAGGGCATTGCTACGGAGTTTGTGGAAGAAATCTAAAAGGCAAGGTACAAATAATCGCAAAAGCATAGGGGAGTGCCTCCAGAATTTCTTTTGCAGAAACTAAAACACTAAATGGTATATTTAGCAAATTGTGCTGTACTGCTAGCCAGGGAAAGGATAGGAATGTAACATTTTTAATATTATATGGTGCATTCCTGTTTTCCCCAGAGCTGGTGCACAATGTCCTGCCCAGCGCCAATGCAGGCACCTTTGCACCTAACTTTAGGACTCCTAAGCTGAGAAAAATCCTAACTTTAAGAATTTCAGTATTCACAGAAGGCATTTAGGAGTCCTAAAGTTAGGAGTCCTAACTTTACTACTCCTAAACTGAGAAAACTCCTAACTTTAAGACTTTCGGTATCCACAGAAGGCATTTAGGAGTCTTGAAGTTAGGAATCCTAACTTTACTACTCCTAAACTGAGAAAAATCTTAACTTTAAGACTTTCGGTATTCACAGAAGGGATTTAGGAGTCCTAAAGTAAGGACTCCTAACTTCTGTGAATACAGAAATTAGTAAGTGCCTTCTTTGAATACCAAAATGGTAGTAAGTTTAGGATTTTGTCTTAAGTTACTTCTGTGAATCAGGCTCTCACATGTCATCTCATGGACCCAGCTTAGGCCAAGGTTATGAAACGGAACTATGGATGCTGGGCACTGGGTAAATCTGTATTACTCTTCCTATATAAAGGGACTCTCTCCAGGAATGTTCCTCTTACATCTACGGAAATATTCAAGATGTGGACAGATACAATGATAATCTTAACATAGCCAAAGAGAAACCTTTGAATTTGAGCATAAAACACTTCACATCTCCATGCTATTGAGATTTGAGGAATAGGATAGTCTAGGGATAACACACAAAGGACATTCGCACACCTCAACACCTTGAAATCATTTGCTGAACTCCTCTAAGAATTTACCCTCCTTTAGAACCCATTTTACAGATATATACAACATACTCCAACTGGGTCTCTTAATCATTAAAAGCAAAATTGACTAATTCAGAAATATTGGGGAAGAAAAAGGTTTCCAAGGTCAATAAATCACTGATTATCCACACCTCAGATTACTTCCACACCCTCAGGTTAGCATGGGAATTTTATTAAGGCATTTTAGAAGACACGGATACCCTATTGACACAAAGGGACATAGCTATTTTGACAAGATTCACAGTTCAGATATCTATGCCAAGTCCATAATACTAGCTAAAAACTATGGCCAATGATAAAAGACACTTCCACTATCTTACTCTGACGTCTGACAGCAGAGGTGCATTTCTACCATCAAGAAATATCCTTAACATTATTACAACTTAATGGGCTGAAATAATACACACTTGAACCAATCTGTCACTCATCTTTGTTTGTGAGGATCAATAAACATTTTTGGCTGGAGCAGATTGACCGTAGTCCCAGACGATAATGGCTTGGTTCTCTTGACCCAGGAAGACAAATGCTTTGTCAACAAGAGGGAATTAAAAGAATTTACCATCTGTAAGGAGAGCAGAGACAGTTGGAAGAACATACTGCAGCTTTAGCACTTCTTCTTTTGAGTTGGTGTTTAAAAATGTGGACGGTTGAAACTATTCACATTCATTCCCAGAGCCATGTTAGACTTTCGGCTTCAACCCCAGAAGGAGGAAAAAAATGTTTTTTGAATGTGGGAGATGGGACGACATTTCATATAAATGAGCAGGTGACAATGAGCGACCCAATAGCTCCCCCCTGAGGGAAAAAGGATTAGCTGTCTTAGAATTAGGGCTTCTATGATTTTTTTTAATAAACTAAAGAGTGCTGTAAAATGAAATGGGGAATAGGTAACAAATCTGTTGGGTTGGGTCTCGGGATTACTCTAATCATTGACTAGATCACTGGATAAGGTGCGTACATCAGCACCACATCCTTAGAATATTCCTGAATCTGGGTAGACATCTGAGGAAAGACAACTCTGCTGTAATAAAGGAGTCAATGACTCCTGATGAAAGTTGGTGCCCAGGTACTGGATCTGATCTCCAAGTGTGAAGTGGCTGCCTCAAATTTGCTTGTTTCAGGGACACAAAAAGCAGAAAGGGTCCTGACTCCAAGAGTGCCCAGCTGATCACTGAACACTGGACACTGCCCAGGCCTTGGCTGTAGAGTGACCTAGTTCCAAGTGGGTATTTGAGAAAAGTTGGACCTAGTAATTATGTCCACCTCTGAATGAAGGGGTCAAGATACCACTTGGTTGCTGCTCCCTTGGCGGGGTCTGAAATCAGGTTTACCTCACTTGGACCTTTGTGTCCTGCTGAAAACAGGACCAGCTTGATATCAAGATAAAGGTATCTGGCCTGCTGGAGCCTAACCTGCTAGAGTGTCCATTCCCCTCTGGATGATTTTCAGAACCCAAAAAGTGATTTAGTCTGAAGGTAAAACCTTGCACCAGGGATTAGCAGCAAATCTGTTCCTGCAGTTTTTATCCACTCAGTGCTTTTGGTGCTGTAACCAGGGGTTTCAGTGAAAGTGTCACAAGAATATATCTGACTTCGATACACACTTGCCAGGTTATGCCTTGGAAATTGCATTGCTGAAATCCTTTGATCTCCAAAAAGTAGTTAGACTAAGGGACTGATTTAGACCAGATAGAATGGTCTTAACTCAGTCAGATCAACAGTAAAATACTCTGTCACTCTGATGGAGTACAGTCCTCCAAATCTAGAGATGTCCTCTGGCCCAGTGGATATCTCCTACATTGACAGCAATGGCTGTCATAAAATAATGGTACTATCCGTTCATATTTTTAACCTGTCTTTTTTATTTGAAATACAAAAATCACAAAGTAAGAAAATTAATGACCACCAGATCATGAGAGTTGTTTTCCATGGATTGGCAGTCATTTTCAGTTTTCACTACCCCTTACCACCAAGTTTTAACTGGTGAAAACAGGACATTTGACTGTCCACTCGAAATCAGGCAGGCAGACAAATAGCCAAACCTTTGAAGACCTTTCCTTAGTCAGACTGTATGTCAGCAGTGGAGACGGAGTACCTGTTCCTGACATACTGAAGCTCCACCTGTCTCTAAATGACGTGGGCACAACTTCAGTTTGGCCGAGAGAGTACTCTGTCACCATTGTGTTGAAGAACCTTCACCACCAAACTCTAAATCAGGGTCTAAGTCCTAAAGTAAAAATTGTGACCAGAGTGGCCAGCGTTGTGTATCTAACTTCCACTGTATGGAGGTCAGCCTGAAATAGCAACTATGTCCTGAACATCCACAAACACATACTTTATATTAGTGCTTTACTTTTCAAAGTTTTATTTACATTATAACTTTAAAAAAATCATTTGTTTGATTACTTTTATTTTCTTTGTCTTTTTGCTCATTTATTTTCATTTCTATTTTTCTATATATGTTTGAGAATTTTACTGTGTTGTTTGATTAACTTTAAAAAAAATGTAACCGTTTTTTTCTGGGAATTGTCTACATTTTTGGGCCATAACTAACACGCTCTGAACAGAGATGCTAAGAACTGTGTACTGCCGTAAACAGACTCTGGTTGTTCAGTAAGTAGGAGTACCAATCTCCCAAAATAATAACACATTTTCGGATGTTATTGCCTAGTTATAGGATAGGGCTTTGTCCAGCAATTACCAGTTAGTTTTAACAGTGCCGAAATGATTGCGGATTTAGAGGCACAAATGTATTTTTTATTTTTTATTTGCCAGAAGTATTATTGAGTCATATTTAACTGTCATAATTTTGATTTGTTTTCACTTTTGATCACATTTTTGTGTATTGAATTATTCATTGGAACATGAAAGTGACCTGCCTATCTATCTTGAGTGACCAAACCTTGCTGAAAATGAAGGCTACGTCAGAAGAAAGAAGCTTAAAGTTGGGCAAGTAGGCCAAAAAGAAGACCAATGACAAAGCCTACAGGGCCTGAAAAGACACCTGCCAAGCACAGATCACCCCAGAGGAGAAAGATGGTGAAAACGTTGCGGAAGCACTCTGTAGATGGCTATCCTATTAGAAAGATAATTTTCACCTGTGTTGTCCAGGACCAGTAGCAGTATGTCAACTTACAGGTACCATGGTAAAGTTCTTCAAGCTAGACTACAAGGAGGTTGAGTGACACTTTAAATTCAAATTGTCTACCTTGTCCCTGGAGGAGAAAAGGGCACCCCTTGCCCTTGAGTGAATGGAACTGGTAGCCAAGGAGAAGGTGGCTGTCCCTGTGGCTGCTGCGGACAAATAGGCATCCGCAGCCCTTGTATTAGTGGAGAAAATGCTGGCTTTGTACAAGCTCAGGCCATGCTGGCCCATGAGAGGATTCACCAGAAAATGAACTTAAGAGCCAGGAAAGCAACAGAGAAGGAGGGCATCAGAGTGCATTGAGGATGCTGGATATGAAAATGTGGTACCCAGCCGAGGTCATTCACCACACAATCATCCAAAATAAGTTGTGCCTAGCTATGCGATTGTGGATGATATAGATATGTGTCTTGCTGCATTTGAGATTGCCCTAAAAAGCATAGGATTGATAACGAGGGATGTGGAGTAGCTAGTGGAGACGTATACCTGTCCAGGGTAGAGAAGCCATGCTGAATCTGGAGGCATCAGAACATGATCAGTATCCACACATAAAGGCAGCCTTCAATTGCCAGGTTGGTCCGACTCTTGAAAGCTCTCTCAAGATGTTTAGGGACACTACAAAGGAGTCAGATTTCTTCAGAGGATGTTGTGGGCATGTCGTTGAGAGCAATGGAAGGTTGGGTGAAGAGTAGGAAGGTAAAAGACTATAATGAGCTGAATAATCTACTTAAATAGGGAACACATTTTAGGGCACATTTCCTATAAACATTGCACAATGCAAGAGCAAAAAAAAGTGACTGCATTGCGTTGGGGGAACATACTAAGATTTGGCACTTCTGCTTTCTTACCCAGCAACTGACACAAACAGGCTGCATAGTACCAGGCACACACCTTTGCACCATAGTGAAAAGGTTTATGTGTGATGTCTAGCATACGGGGGGAATACCATTCTGATACAAGTAACTATACTCAGACATACTTTAAAGCTTTTTCCACTTTTTTAGTGGGCGGTCCAGTGCAGCCCACAGCATTGTGTGAAACATTACGAGAAATAGAAGCATATCTAATTGTTTGTGACTGCCTCAGGGGGGTGTTCTTTTTTTGTGCAGCACTCTGTCAACTATTGCTACTAGATCGGGCTTTGCATGAAAAAACATTAGTAGTAGTGTGGGAAAGCTTTAATACATCCATATGATATCTCCATGATGCAAAGCACCATTTGTGTTACTTTTAGGGCTACTTTATCAATACTTTGCACTGGTCTGCATCACTGTTTGTCACTTTAAACTGTGCAAAGTGTTCATAACACTGCCTCTCTGAGTCACTGATTGACAGAGTTGAACCAGCTCATGTTGGATGTCAATCTTACTGATTCCCGGGGGTGTTTGTTAAAGAGGTTCTCTCGGCGCCAGAGTGTTAACCGGTTCCATGCTCATGACGGAGCCGCTCCGTCATGAGCCGCAGTTGCGCTGTGCTCATGACGGAGCGGTTCCGTCATGGCCCTGCCGCCGCGCCTGCACGGCGCTGATTTCGCGCTTGCGAGGCGTGTTCTATTGAGCGGGTGAGGCCATGACGGAACCGCTCCGTCATGAGCACAGCGCAACCGCGGCTCGTGACGGAGCGGCTCCGTCACGAGCATGCAAGCGCCGCTCGCCCCCCCCCCCCTAGCGTTGCGGCGGAATTGCCGCCGCAGCGAAGGGGTTAAAGTTACAAGTTAGTTGGGGGTGACCTGAGAAGGGTGTGTCAGCTCCCCAACAGAAGACTATTAATCAGTGTCAAAAACAATTGGTCTTGCCTTTATATGTCTGACCTATTGCGATTGCTAATGCTTGTTGATACTGATATGGTATTGCATGACTATAACACACAAAAAGAGAGAAAAAAGGGCATTGATGGGCTCACGCCTGCCCTTACTCATAGATAGAATCACAACACACAAATTGGTGTGACACCCTGTTTTCGCTTGTGAAACGGCTTTTTATGTTTGTAAATCCTTGTTACTGCTATTTTTTTAGGTCGAGGGACCGAAGGCTGGCTTGCCAGCCGGAAGTCGGAGATTTTATGTTGTTCAGTACGGCAGTATATCCCGCCTCTCTCCTCCATCTCTCCTCCATTGGCTGGCTTCCTAAACGGATTCCAGCCATTGGAGGAGAGAGGCGTCACTCGAAACGAGCCCCATCTCTTTCGGATTCGGGGGCATAAGTTTTGCTGTTCTTTCGATGGTGACGTCATCCGTCACTCAGAACAGCAAAACACGCCCCCGAAAATGGCTGTGTGTTTCTCGGAGGCATTTCTGCCTCTCCTCAGAGAAACGTGGTCATTTGGAGCGCTCCTCTCACTGAAGCACGAAGCACAGACGCGGTACTGGCTGAAGGCTGCAGGTGAGTCACGCAGCTTCCAGCAGCTCTTTGTGTCGCCCTCCCCCGCCCCTCCTTTCTTTTCGCCTACTGCAGACTCGACATGTCTCCCCTTGGGATTGTCCCCGACATGTCTCCCCAGTCGAGCGGCGCCTCGCCTCATCACCGTCTTTGCTCTGTAATAGGTTTAGGTCAGAGCAGGCAGTAGAGCCCCTCGAGCCTGCGTGGAGTGTGTGTGAGAGGTCGCACAGGGAGGGTCGGAGGCTCCGGTGAGACACGGTGCCCAAGCAGCAGCAGCAGCTGGGAGAGGAGCCCGAGCAGCCCCCCCTGCCACGCACCCAGGTCTCCGAAACACCGTGGTGGCAGCTCAGCCCCTGGCATTCGTAGCATCTAACATCGGGGCCGTGGCGGCACCTCGCAGCGCTGGCATTCTCCTAGTCTCCTGGTCTAATTCACAATTTCTAGCGTTTCCAGCATGCACCCGTGAGATGCCGGGTTGTAGGCAGCTCAAACTTCTTTGATTGCGCGTACTCAGTGCCAGGGGTCCTTGTGGCAGCTCACAGGTCCGGGTATTCCCGTACCTGCACTAGTGGCAACCTCGTAGGAAGATAACACTTTCTGTATTCTTTTCTCGTGGCGCCCCTTGCGGCAGCGCATGATTCCTGCATTCTTTTCTACTTGTGCCAGCTCACGATTGTTATTAATTCCAGTCAAAATGTACATAAATTACCACATCAATAAAATTATTTTCACAATACAAGACTTTACGCATGCAGCATATGTTCCCATTTAGTCCCTGGCTCTCTGTAGAGGTAGCTAGCACCTCAGTGGTTCACTGCTACCTTTAAAGCTCTTCACCGGGGTTTAGGTGGACCGGTTCGGTATTCATGCATGGGGTTAAGAGAAGTTCAACTTTCATTTTCCTCACGTCTTGGCCTCAGTGCTTAACGATGGCAGATGCCTTCAACAGGAAGTGCAGTTATGGTTCCTGCCCACACTCCAGTGCTTGATCATGAGAAGTCCAAACAGGATGCCCTCAGAGGGGAAGGCGCGATACATCTGTGAGCCACGTGCGCCTTGCTTGGCATGCACTCTGCAGTATGGAAAAAGTCTTAAGCACAAATGAATGTGTGGCAGAGATGTCATGCTGATCACAGTAACAGTGCGCTGTGCTCCCCTGTCCCACATACAGACCGTGCTTTTGTACTGTGCCCTGCTGTGGTTCGACAGGACATTCCAGGGAGTGCCTCAAGGATCCAGCTGTTTATCTGGCATGATTGAAAGGCCTTTACACAGACTTCCTCATGCGTGGCCACCAGCAGGTCTGCCCCAGGTGGACAGGTAGGACTTTATTTGCCAGTGAAATGATCTCCTCAGAGATGAGCATTGCTGTGTAAGCCTGTAGATTATTGATTGTGTTCCAGGGACAGGGGAATCCTTTAACTGTTTCCTTTTCCTCCTCAGCCATTTACCAAAAGGCCATTTTACAGATAACGACCTGCTCAGCGAATATGACATTGTAACAATCTCTGAAAGTGTGTGATCTGGCACTTGGGAAGTTGAAATGAGCAGATAATAACTATTTTGTGTCAGGGGATGGGGCTCAAAAGTGCTTACGGTCACTAGGCTAGTGTGTGGCTCTTTCTGTGTGTGGCTCTGTCTTGTGTGGGTCTGTCTGTGTGTGGCTCTGTGTGTGTGGATAGCTTTTTTTGTAGGTGGGTCTGTGTGGGTGGCTCTGTGTGTGTGGATAGCTTTTTTTGTAGGTGGCTCTGTGTGGGTGGCTCTGTGTGTGTGGGTGGCTCTATGTGAATGACTGTGGGTGGCTCTGTATGTGTGTGTCTCTGTGTGGGAGTAAATGCAATAGGTCATGCATATGCGAGCGATTAAGCTAATGGCATTGTAAATGACAATGCCATTTATTTAACGATTAAGCTATTAGCAATGTAAATGACGATGCTATTTTTTTTTATGATTTAAAAAAAAAAAGTAATGAGCAATGCCAATAGCTCTACCTTTAATAATGCCGAGACCATTGCATTGTAAATGCTTGATTTTGTTTTTTACATCGAGCGCGTGAACGCACACTGATGCAAACAAAGCAGAGGTGGTCCCCATTTCTTAAAGTTTGGAAACCTTCTCACGTCATCCTTCCTTGTGCAAATAGTCTTCAGTCTCCTTATCATCAAGCAGTGTTTTCATTATTTGTAGCCCGGCCTAAAGAGATTGGCCTAAGTGGTAAAATAATGAAATATACAGCTACTTCAGGCACAGCCATCACGAATGTGCGTTTACTGCGCTAATGAGGCGCCGCGTAGGAAGAAGGGGTTGCTCTTGTTTGCTGAGGCAAACCAATGAATGAGTCGGCCTGTGCACTGCAGCTCTCGAAACCGATTCACGCAAAGTCTTTCGGGAGCATGCATCCCAACACAGAAACATCCCATCGATTTTCAATAATTATCTTAAGTTTTTTTCGAAATGACAATATCATCGCATTTTTAAGTGATACTTCCACAGTGCTGTTAACTATGTAAGACATACAAAAAAAATTGGAAACTGCGAATTTGACGTGGCATAGCGGATTAGCCAAGCTCCTGCAAGTATATGTGTGTTCAACCTGCACGTACGAAGTCGCAGCATTTCATCATTCTGAGGTCTAAAAATAAAAGTAAGTTGGGTAGAAGTAATGGCCATGGCCACTAGAGAATTATGCGACAGGGGACGCCCAGATTGGGTGGCAGAGTTTACTAAAACATCCGGCAAGGAATGGTAAATTATTTGGCATAATGGGGCACATTTTGGTGGCAGTATTATAGCACCGTTTTCTCGTTACTGTGCGTTAAGACTGTCTGGGAAAAGGTTTCACCTCATCAGAATCAATTTAATACCAAAATACAGCAATAACTGACAGAAGGGTGACGTTCCACTGCGCAGCAAAAACCCTGTCACAGCGCAGAAACATGTGTGGCTCTGTTTTGGTAACTTTCGATCCATTATAGAAATTCTTTTTTGGCAGAAATCTGCAATTTATGTACAAGATGATGGATTTCTGTGTCAAAAGCGGCAAACTATATTTATGCTGAAATTGCTGCGGCCGCAGAAACGCATACGTTCAGTGGCCCTTGCAATACCGTTTAAGATTCGGCGCTTTGAAACTGCAAGATCGTGCCACTAAACACTATATAAAAAAAAGTTAATGCTACTATTTTTGTCATCTTCAGTGGGATAGGAATGGGACTGTTGCAAAGCAGGAATAAAGACGTTTTACACGGCTAAATATTCTTCACTGTTTTGTAATACTCTTATTAGTGCTGCTGGAAGAGCTGTCTTTTAAAAAAAAAGTTTTTCAATTTCTACTTTATATGATATGTAGTAGAATCCAGACTGACTACCTGAAAACAGGTATTTCGAAGAACTCGTCGGTACATATTTTGAAACACATTGCAAAGTGACAACTGTACAAGTGTTGAGCTGTCAGTCAGATCAGTGCTATAGGTCCTGTGGTGACACTGTGAATACATACAGTAGAAAAATGCCCTTCTGGCCTCTTTATTGATGAGTGATCTGTCCTGCAGATATCTCTGCCGTCCCTTCATTGTGGTACTGCCAGTTCATCACCCGTATCCATGGCAACTGCAGACTGTAGGTGAAAGATGCTAACCCACTGCACTGACAGAAGTAAAGTCGATAGTTTCCTGTGAGCCCCGCTGCACCACTTGGAAGCTGCGCCTCAGAAGTTGGAGGAAAGAAAACTTAGGCCCAGGTTCTCAAAGGAGTCAGTGCAGCAGCCACAAATGCTGCGCTGCACTGCGTTGCATGACAGGGAGAGAGCTGGAGAGCACCACATTCACAGTCATGGACCTCTCCTCCCCTCTCCCTAGTGCTGGTGATGATTTAAGTGGCCGTGCATTGGGCACACACCTTAGCACCATAGTGCTAGGGTCCGTGCCTGAGTCTGCCATAGGTTTTGTACAGGATGGCAGCCACGCCCCCTGGAGGGAGTTCCGGTGGGGCAGAAAGGCGAGTGTGGGGGAGGGGCAGGGTGGGGGGTGCTAAAAACCAGAATGTGGATAATTGGAGGTAAGTAAACAATTTAATTAATAAAACGAATTTCGTAGCACGCGCTGCATCGCATTTTGCGATGCAGGGCGCGCTACGAAATTCGTTTTATTTAATACATTGTTTACTTACCTCCAAGTATCCATTTTCCAGTTTTTAGCACCCCTCCCCCGCCCCACCTTTCTGCCTCACCGGAACTCCCACCACGGGCCACGGCTGCAGGACGGGTAAAATTCCTGTACAAAATACTATGGCTAGACCAATGTAAAATATTTTCCTACTTTGTATGTGTGCTGAACAGTGCAGCACACATGCATAGTCATAAAACCAAGGAGAAATTAAAAATGTTTCCTATTAATGCATCCATTACAGCTGCGCTAATTTTTAGCGCTAAACCCTGGCCCAGATTCTAAAAGGTGTCACGCAATGCAGCACAGCACCCAAGGAGGCTGTACTGGATTGTGGGACAGGAAGCGAGTGGAAGAGCATCATATTCACAGAGATCTGTCTCTCTCCTCACCTATCCATAGTGCAAGTGCAGATTTCAGCTGTTAGCCACACACCTTCGCTCCAAAGTGCTAGGATTTGTGCCTGAGTGTACCATAGGTTTTGTAAAGGAGGGGTACCTTTCCTGTACAAAATACCATGGCTAGACAAGTTTAAAACGTTTTCCTACTTTATATGTGTGATGCACAGCACAGCATGCATGCAGAGTAGGAAAAGAATGGAGAAGGGACAACATTTCTCATTTTAACGCCTGCTTTCCAATGGCGTTAATTTTGGGTACTAAACCCTGTCTACCAATATTAGTGAATGGGGTTTAGCATCAAAAAGCATGGGTGCTTGCATGGGAATGCCCATGTACCACCCAAGTAATGCCACATTGATGCAAAGTAATGCAAAGCAGCATTTTGCACTGCTTTGCCTTGCTTTTCCATGTGTTTGTGTTGGTTTGTTAGTATCCCAAATAGGTTTAGCCTCAAGTTAGTGTTACAAAAGTAACGCAAACTCAACTCCAAACCTTTGTGAATCTGAGCCTAAGTCAGACGAGAGGAGAGGATTCTCACTCGGAGAATGTGCTATAGTGTTGGATTAAAGCACTCCCTTGAATCTGGGCTGAAGGCATTCTTCTTTGGCCACGTGTCCTGTCGGCACCTCAATGCAGGTAAGAGCGGTGGGGCGGTGGGGCCGGGTTGGGAGGGATTCGACAGACAACCACAATGGAAAAATAAATAAATAAATATTTTTCTCTCATTGCCGTCTGTTAAAATTCAACCCACCTGGCCCCACCACTCTTACCTGCAAGGGTCGTGGCTGCCTGTTGGGCATCACTGCTTGCATAAATTAATTATTAAAACTCTTCAAGCTGCAGCCACTAAACGCATGTTCGAAAACACATTAATGGGCATATTATCAAGAACGGCGTAAAAAATTATTGCCGGTTTAGCGGCAGAAAACTGCTGCTAAAGCAGCGATAATGGGCTTGATAATATGCCTTGGATAATTTCAATAGAAGTCCATGTTCTGGTCTGAACATTGGCTTCTTTTTTTTAATATATATTTTTATTACATTTTTGCGCCTACACCCAGCACCACACAGAAGAACTCAAAATGACAGAAAAAGAACAATAATCATATTAGGTTAAGCACCAATAGGTTATAATAAACAAAGAAAAGCAGCAACACCCCTGGTTCTCAAAAGGGAAAACATCCTTAAATAGACCACAATACAGAAACCCAAACCATACAGTACAGAAGAAGAAATTCAACTTTCAACTTTCAAACATACCCTCCTTCCAACACTGAATTGGCTCCCAAAATGTTCTCCCTAGCCCCCTTGCCCTTCTACTCTTTCTAGCATAAATGCATTTTTCTAGGTTATAAACTGCCAGGAGAGTGGCCAGCCACTGTTGCATCGCCGGAGGGGATTTATCCAACCAAGCCCTGGCAATCACCAGTCTGTAGACAACCATTGCCAGAAACAAAAATTCCCCATACTCACTATCCGATTCCCCCCTGACGCCCAATAGTACCAGGGGAGGTGTAAGAGTAACATTATTCCCAAGTGATCGGGCCAGAAAGCCTTCCATGCCTTTGAGAAGAATATGGAGTTGAGGACAGGTAGCGAATATATGTATACTATCTGCCTCTAAGACATTACATCGAGGGCAAGTGATCCCGGAGGTCCCACCCCACTGGGCAATTCGTGCCGGAGTAAAATAAAGTGAAAAAAGTGTTTTATAGTGCTGGGATTGTAGAGAGGCGGAGCAGAGAACTGAGTGCCTTAGCTCTAGAGAGTCATGAAAATAGCTTACATCGATTTCCAGTTTTGTAGCCCATTTGGCTGCATGCTTTTCCAGGTCGTCTGGTTTAGTTACTGCCAGGGCAGCATAAAAGCTGCGAATAGAGCACCCCCCCCCCCCCCCTTCTAGAGCTTCCAAGATGTTGTTTTTGCCAAATCCTGCAGCCCCACCTTTCTTGTTGCTTAAAAAACTCCGAACCTGAAGATATTAAAAAAACTCCTCCTGCTTATATGGAATTTCGCCTCTAACGTGGAAAATTGCTGCATCCCCCCATCCGGGCCCAACAGATCCCCTATATTGACAATCCCCTTTCTTGCCCAATCTGCCATGGTTGAATCAGCAAATATCGATGGAGGTAGGGTACGATTTTGGTACAGCTGGGTATATCTGTTAAACCTCCCCAGCCCAAATTTCTTTAAGAAAGCAGACCAGATGCTGTGGGCGGCTAGGACAGTCTTAAACCGTGTCCGTTTAGAGTAGGGGAAGACAGTACAACTAAGAAATGCATTCTCTGTGCTAGAGCCAAGAATGGTTGCATGGACCTTAGTACATGATGCTGTAATTTTAGGGTCTATACCCCCGCCTCCAATCAATCCTTGCATAAACTGCAGAGCAGAAGCCCAGTGATAAAATCTGAAGTCAGGGACCCCCCACCCTCCCCTTGCCCTGGGTAGTGTCATAAACTTATATGCCCTCCTAGTTTTCCTGTGTGCCCAAATAAATGTGTTCAAAGGTGCCTCTAACTTATTAAACCAGTGAGCCTCGAATAGCAGGGGGATTGCCCTAAAAAAATAGAGAAACTTAGGGAGTATTAACATTTTAATTACATTTGTACGTCCTACCAGGGAAAGCCGGAGGTTGTTCATCCTCACAAGGTCCAGGCTTACTTTAGACATTAACGGAGTCATATTTCTCTCTACCACGGTGCCTAGATCTGCCGCAATCTCCACGGCCAGATAGACTGCTGCAGTGACCACCCGTGGATCATTACAGATGACGTGGGAATTCTTCACTATTTGTGTGTTATTATTGTTGAGCTTATATCCCGAGATCCCGCCAAATCGATGAGCCTCCAGCTCTACTTCACCTATTGCCAGGCAAGGGTTGGGAGTAACTATAGCCACACGTCCGCATATGCTAAACCTTTAAGCTGCAAACCATTTGTACTAAGGGCAGGAATTTTGGGGTTGCCAAACAATTTGCTCAAGAAAGGATTCATATACAACGCAAACAAAAAGGGAGAGGAGGGGCAACCTTGCCTCATTCCTCTTTTTATCTGCACCAAAGAGGTAAGCCCCCTATTAATCCTGATCCTAGCGGTTGGAGCTTTATACAATGCTTGAACCGCTTGAACATATCCATCCCCAAGGCCGAACCACCTCATTACCTCCCAGAGATAATCCCAGGAGACCCTATCAAACGCCTTCTCCGCATCGAGAAATAAGGCTGCAATGGGGTCTCCTGGGATCTCAGTGGCATCAAACAAGATAATGACCTGTCTAATATACTCTTTGGTACCCTTTCCCGGAATAAATCCATGCTGCACCGGACTGACCATGTTCTCAATTACTTTAGCTAATCTTTTCGCTAGAATTTTGGAGAAGAGTTTGGCGTCTGAGTTCATTAGCGTAATAGGCCTATAGGACCCAGGAGCTGTGGGTGGCTTACCTTTCTTAAGTATCACTATTACTTTCGGTCCTCCCCAAGAATCTGGAATTGAGAGCCCCTGTTGAGCTTGAATAACTGTGTCAAGTAGATCTACTACAAGAACTCCCTGAAATACTTTATAAAACTCGAGCGGGATCTGATCTGTTCCTGCTGCTTTTGCTGAAGGGAGATCCGCTAAAGCTAAGGATAGTTCTTCAAGAGTAATTGGGGATTCTAATCTTTCTTTCTCCTCCTCAGGTATTTCTGCGGCTACAAAATGCTTTAAATACTCCTTAATGTCATTACTCCCGCCTCCCCCCTCTGTATCATATAATTCCGAGTAAAACTCCCTAAAGACCTCCCGGACGCCTCCGGGATCAGAGATCAAGCCCCCTTGTTTATCCATAATGCTCTTGATGTCAGCTGCCGCTGCTTTCTGCCTTGTCCGTACTGCCAGGATGTGCCCAACCCTCTACCTCAGCTCAAAGGCTTGCTCCTTCTTTGCCAAGTAATTGGCAGCAGTCTTGCTGGCAATACCGTCTATTGCTTCTGACTTTAATACCATAATTTCCAGCAGCTGCTGTTCCAAGGGCCTGCCCAGTTGGATAAATAGGCTCAATTCTTCCTCCGCCTCCGTTAAAGTTCTAACTAATTCCTCCACTCTTGTCTTCTCTTCTTTCTGCTTATACAGCAAATTACTAAGTGTTTCTCCTCGGATACTTGCTTTGAGCGCATCCCAGGCATTACCTGAGGATGTGCTCCCCCTGTGGGTGTCCAGAAAGCCACAGTTGCTGGCGCTGGGCACGGTTCAGGTGAGGACTGGCCCAGCGATTTTGTAGGTCCTGGGAGGGGGCAAGGAGCTGGGTGGTGGGAAGAGGGAGGGTGATCGGGCAGGAAAGAGCAGGTAGGACAGGAGTGAGTGGCTCCTAAACACCGCGGTCCAGGAGAAATCCAGAAAACAGAAGTACTCCAACTTGAAGGCAGAAATCGACTTTAGGCAAAAAATAAACTTCAAGGTGGCAAACATAAACATAATGGCGGCATAAATAGCTTTAAAGGCAGCAAGAGTAAACATAAAGGCAGCAGAAATAAACTTAAAGGCAACAAGAGTAAAGTGAAAGGAAGCACAAATATTTACGTATGTGTTACTTCTGTTGCGCAAACATAGCCAAAAGACAGCGGAGAGCTGTACAAGGTGAGAGACATGTATAAAATTAATGAGGAGTATTTGGTTTGTGGACTGTTAATGCATTGTGTTATGCTGTTCTTTCAAGAGGAATTCTTCTGAAATTGTAGCAGCATTGCAGAAATCCAGATGGATACAGAGTGTTGTTGTTTAAGGTACAGGGTAGATAGATGGAAAATGCCTTCTGCATTCTTTTTTTTTATTTTTTTGCACTTTTTAATCTGTTGTCTAATTGTGTTTTGGGTGTGGAAGTTCAGAGAACCACCAGAGAATGTGAGCTGATCTGCAAGGTAAGTGGTGGTGATGGTCATGATGGCTTTGTAAATTATGCAGCTAGTTTGGAAGATGGTGCAGGCTGGCACGGGTAGCTCATGGAGTTCCATTGGAATTAAGGTTAAATGTTCATATTTCTTAGAGCCCTAGTTAAGACATGCTGTGGCATGTAGGATGTCCTTCAGGGGTGCCATTTGGGAGTCTGGAAGGCTACAGAACATGGTGTTATCACCATCCAGAGTTGAGTGCATGAAAGCTTCAACGGCAGTTCTGAAGCCCTTTTCTGGAAGAAATAGTTTCACTTTATTTAGAAGAGAGACCTGTTACCATGTCATTTTAGTTTTTTGTTTCGCAATGTGTCCCTTGAGGGTGAGGTTAGGATCCAGAGTGCACTCAAAACACTTGTCATACAATGAAAGTTGGGGTTTGAAGCCGTCAAGGTTCATGTCATTGAGAAAGGTTTGTAGCGTTTTTTGTTAGTTGTTCTCGGCAAATCACAGGAATTCTGTCTTGGTTTGGTTGAGATTCAGTTAGATGCTTGACATTAAGATCTGGGTAATTTGCAGGCAGTGTTTGAGGCATTTGATATCTGAAACAGAGGAGACTGTCAAGTAGTGTTATATATCATTGGCATATTGGTAAATCTTGATGCTGTTGTCTGTGAGTGGAGCATCAGGTTGCTCAATGTAGAGGTTGAAGAAGACAGGGGACAGTGTAGAGGTGCCCATCTGTACAAATTTGTGTCAGTTGGAAACATAGGGGGACAACAAGTGAAGCATGGTGCCAGTGAATGCTGTCTGAGACTTCATGTGACCTGTGAGGGTGAGATGGTTGACTGTGTCGCAAGCAGCGCAGAGGTCCAAAAAAGAGTCAGGAGTCATACTCTGTTTATGTGGCCTGTTTTTCAAACCCACATTTAAGCTTGTCCCTCGCCTTACCTCACCACACACTCTACCATGGAAGTCTCCACAGTTTTCTTAGTATGTCACATTTTTACCTGTGTACTTCTACCTCTTTCTAAGTAACCTCTTTTTACCTTACGTCTCTACCTCATCACTCTGTGAACCACACCACTCTCCTCCCTCAATATTTCCTTCTACTTATCTCTAGCTCTGTCTACCTCACTGTAAATCTTTTATATCTAGCTCTGTCTACCTCACTGTAAATCTTTTATATCTAGCTCTGTCTACCTCACTGTAAATCTTTTTTCTCTACCTACCAGTTCCTCTTCCTGCTTCTCTGTATTATGGCTAGTTTATCTTTCTCTAATTAAAGTATGTCTCTCCCTAACTAATCTTTGTTGCTACCTTTTCTCTAACTCTACTTCCCTGCTCCCTCTACTTCACCTCTATCATTATAAAATGTTCTTTACAACTCAGTATCTTTGTCATTGATTTCTTTCCCACCTCCATCAAATCTCCCTTCCCTTACTCCACAGAGTCAGAGGTCACTACCTAGCAACAGAAGCGTACACATGTAAGAAGAGAGGAGGACAACGACAGGAGAAGAGAATATAATCATGTTAGATTTCGCCTAATTCACTAGCCAGAGTAAAATCGGGATTTATCAATTCTGTAAAATAATATTCAAAGTTTAGCATATTGGCCAATATGCATGCTTGGTTTATTGATTATGAAAGTATACAGATTTGAAGAATGAAATATTTCATGAATTAGATGTGATTATAAACATACAGCTTACAATAAATGATGTGCTGAATCATCTATTCAAAAATGTGAATATTATTTGGCAGATTTGACAAATCCGGTTTGGACTCTGGCAGTGCATCCCGAGGGACACTTCCCATTGGGGAGGTGCAACAGAGCTATTCAAAATACGCCCAGGTTTAGGGGATGATACCTTGGTGCACGCCTTTAAACTAACTTTATATTGCAGAGCTTTGGTACGCATTTTCTTAAACTCTTGTTTGCGTGATCTGATCTAATACCCTTAGATTTCCCATAGTGAAACAGTGAAAATGCTGGGAGCGGGGCATTGATTTTCGCTGGTGCTGTTAGTATACCATTTATGATGGGAGATAAATTTGTAATTTAGAATATCTGGCAATTAAAGCTATAATTTCAAGCTCCATGTACACAGTTTTGAGGGTACTTTTATTCATAAGATGACAAAATAATTAGCAAGGGTCGACTAACACATTTTTCGTAGAAATGGCCGAACATGCTGGTTAGACATTGGATTCAAAGTTAAATCTTGTAATACAAAAAAACTCTGTATCCAGGCACACAAAGAAACAGCTTTATTTGGGTGCATTCAAGCTTTCTATTAATACTGTTTGTCAGTGGACGCTGGGCAGCAAGAACATTGAGCTGTTTTTACAGGTCTCTGTTTATGAACGTTTAACACATGACTGAAAATTACTAGCACAACAAAGGTTTGACTTTGCTGAAGATGCTTATAAATCCACATTTTTATGAATAGAGGACCCCAAATATATATTCTGCCTGGGGTCCTTAAGATGGCACTGGCTGTGTCAAGTGGCCCCATCATTCTCACATGGTCCAAATATCAGGAAAATCTTTCAGGGCAAAGTTGTCCAACTTAACCTTTTAACTACTCTTACATTCAACCCATTTAACCAAACTAACACCAATGTGATTCCATCACCTTCTCTTGGTAAGTGAAAGCAGTGTACCTACTGGGACAACTTCCTTAACGAAAGGAACTTTGTCAAAGTCATTTGTAAAACCCTCAGCTCTCGATTCCCACAGAAGGGTCGGCAGGAAATGTGAATGAAGCAGGGCTCTCCAGACAAAATGTATGAAAATATGTGAAAGGACTTGAAATTCAAATATATTTCTTACTACACCACCAAAACTGAGTTGGGCACGCAGTGTGCTAAGCAGCTAAAATCTGAATACAGACTGGAGAATGTAATGTCTATTTACTTTTGATCAACCAAAATCAACAAGAGAGAAAGGGCATGGAGGTTCACTCTTATACCCCTAATTCTAGTAACCTAGATCAACGAAAGAGTGAAGCGAAAAACATATATAGGGACCTCGTGCTGAACGTCCAAGATACAAAAGAAAATGATAATACATACATAGGGGAGTGGGACACAAACAAGTGATTTTAAGAACCCTCACTCACCACCTGGTGGTGACATGCTTCATCACCGGGTTCCCACTGGAAAGACAGAGTGTCTTTCCAGTGTGCTTCAACGCCTGGTTACAGCGGAGCTGGATCTTGTGAGTGTTGAGGGTGTGATAGAAGCCAAATTCAGCTAGAGTGAGTGCAAAGGTAAAGAAAAAAACTTAAAAAGTGCAGAATCGTGACTTTCAAATATTTATTAGTAGTCCGATGTGCACTGATTAAAAACAAAATTTAGATGGACACATAGGTATGGTCTCGATTATGAAAGACCCCTAGTCCATAGTGAAAGAGTAGGTCGACATGTTTCTGCTTAATACGAGCTCGAGTCGCTCAGCTTTCGTCAAGACCTTAAAGTGTGGTCCTCCGGTGGTGTACACACACTAAGGTGCACCCTGCCGTGAGGATTTTATGTAAAAAAGAATACTTACGGCAAAAAAGCCGTGCAAGACACACACAGCAATTTTGCTGGGGTCATGTACCTGTGGGGAAAGAATGTATCAATAATTAGAGCAAAACAGTCCCAGCATTGTATTACAATATCATTGAGTACTAGTATGTCCCATCACCCAAAGAAAGATAGGTATCCATCTAGTGACTTAGTTATAGTGGGTGTGCTTTAAAGGGTAATCTCCTTAATTAGAGACATGCAACTGATTTTCAAATCAGTCTACTGGGAGTTTCACTGATTCATGCAACTTTCCATGTCCTCGAGGTTCTCAAGGATCCTGCGGTCTGCCTGGCCGGTTAATTGCAGTGGCAGATAGGGAGTGATTAAGAAAGCTGAAGTGTGCACTCGATTTAACTCATTCACCCAAGAGGTTCTAAAGGAAAGGTTTTCTAGAGTCAGACACGGAAAATTATGGAGAACAGGGAAGCCCCTCCTTACACTTACAGGAGGATCATCAGTATGAGACCCCGTGGGCAAGGTGCGATGTGGGACAATTGTTCACGCCGCAAATCTACAAAAACGGGGAGAACACATCATAACGGAAAGATCCAATTAAAGTAGATCGCCGTGTTCGCTGGTGTTAAAGTAGTTTTAGGACAAACACAGAGCGCATACACGTTGTTTAAACGGTGTTTGTTCATAAAAGATCGCCGTATTCACGAGTACTGGGCTAGACTCCGAACAACCACAGAGCGCCTGCACGTTATTTAATATTTTGTTGATTCATGAAAGATCGTCATATTCGCGAGTACTAAGCTCCGAACAGACACAAAGCGCTTGCACGTTGTTTAAAAAGGGACTTACCTGTTTGCAGGCGACTCGCCGCCAAGCACCTATATTAGCATGATCGCCGCCCGGACTGAACGCCGAGCCGGCGAAGGAGGAATGTAAATACTTCCTGGTTTACCCACGCGATCGCTGAAGAGGTCACGTGTTGTGACGTGCGATCATTGGTGTTAAAGGGAAACACTGAATTATTATTTCTGAGTGTTAAGATGTCAGCAATGCGATATTGGTTAACAATTCACATAGTTTCCACGTAACGATATTAAATCGTCTAAGACCAAATGGCTAACGTAAGTAATTGGGAACGGCTTATGTATAAGCGTTTTTGTGAGTTTGCTTGACTACTGGATGGAAGATGGTGAATCAGCCTACCAGCATCCCTCCCACAGCAGGAGTAGAAAAGGTTTTTGATATAAAAACAGAACTGTAATGTGGCTCAAACCAAACTCAGACAGATGACCATTTCAACACTAATCATATTTGCAGCAAATACTGTCTGTATGGGAGTTGTATGACCTGAAGGAGATCTATAACCTCATGAGGGGTCAGGAATATTACAAAATGAGAATTATGCAAGGGGCTTAATGCATGGTAAATTAGAGTCGTACTGGCCTTTATATCCGAGTATCCCCCCTGTGTCCTTCAACGCCTGCAATTGCAGCGGAGCAGGTATTTCGAGAGTGTGAAGTGATACGAGTCAATCCGGACTTCAGTGGACCTTAGTATTAGGTTCGGGCGGCGAGTCGTTATGTATCAAAACGAACATGACATGAAGAGTTTGCCACACTGAGAGTCCATGTGGCACGCTTGCTTTAAGATACGAATTGTCTCCAGGCTAATTGCAGGAGAACTGGCTGCGGGTAAAACCGTGAGTTAATCAAGGAGAGAATCACATCCTGGTTTTTTATACTTGTCCCCACGGAGTAGGCACGCCTTAGCGAGCATGGACCCCCGGAGGACTATTTTCTTTATTTGCATTTGGTCCTGAAGAAAGCTGAGCACAACACGCATGAGACAGCAGAAACATGTTGACCACATACACCAGGTCACTAAGGTTCTAATACAAACCACCATGTGGCCTCACTATTTTTAATGTGAACAACTGGTCCTTTAATAAAGTTGTTTGGGTCCAGCTGTGATCTTTTATCACTCACTCTATACCACTGATCACTCATATCACTTCACACTCTCGAAATACCTGCTCCGCTGCAATTGCAGGCGTTGAAGCACACAGGGGGGATACTCGGTCCCTCCTGTGGGAACCCCATGATGAAGCATGTCACCACTAGGGTGAGTGAGGGTTCTTTTGGAAAATAGTTTTTTCTTCCTTTTCCCAGTTCTTTGACCGCACATGTTTCCACACTGTGTTTTCTTTAAAGTAGGAACAATGTCACTTGTGAGTTCACAGCATTAGGCTCTCTTTTGTTGTTGTAAATTGTTATTCAGGGGTTGAAGAGTAGCCTTTTATACCCTTCCTCTCTGGTTGTTTATATATAATCTGCTAGGCAATCCCATCTGCATGGGTGTATATTAAAATCGCCCATTAGAATTACTTTGAATAAAGCATCGTGTGTTGACTTGTAATTATCTAAAAAGTCTGCCAAGAAGTGTAAATGATAATTCCTTGTATCCTTCTCAGGAGCATTATAGAAATATACTACTAAAATAGTAGGATAACTAGGGCTGACCCATTCTAGACACAAGATGTTAGCTGAAGCTACCTCCAGCTTTCTGAAGGAGCCGGCCAGATTAAGTGACATGAAAGTGTACAGTCCTCCTTTAGATCTCCCACCAAGCCCAGGGACCGCATTCACAGAAAAGCTGCAGTACCCATCTAGACAATAATTTTCACTTATATCCCACGTTTCCTGCAGGGCAATAATATTGTGTTGAGTCACAAAGTGTGTCCACCTTTCATCAGTAACTTTGTTTCTCAACCCCGCCACATTCCAACTAAGTAACTTGTGGGAGGGACAGCACTTATCCTGCTTATTCTGCTCAGAACCTTCTGACTGTATGTGTGGTAGTCAGTCATTAGTGTCTAAATTGGAGAGGGGAGAGAACCTGTTTGACACAATAATTCCAAAGTCATTTCCTGAACCGCCGGGAGTTGTGGTCCCGGGGCAGAGACGATGCTTGTGGCTGCCTCCAAATGACTCTCGGCAGTGGCGGCGTCCAGGGTGACAGGTAAGCCCCCCAAGTGGATTTTAACCCCCACTCCACCGAGGGCTGTGGCGGCTTAAGTACGCCTCCTGGCGCTGCTAGCTGCGTGTGTTGGCGTCGCGCCGCTGGGGCTGCCGGGAGTTGTGGTCCCGGGGCGGCGACGACACTGGTGGCTGCCTCCAAATGACTCTCGGCAGTGGCGGCGTCCGGGGCGACAGGTAAGCCCCCCAAGTTGATTTTGACCCCCCCATCAACTCATTGCAGTTTCATTGCATGTGGTTTACTCTGTGGGATATCTGTATTATTTGACCAGGAGCACACAAACTAATAGTGCATGCTATATTAATTCTAGTGAATGCATCACAAAATCTCCATTTTGAGATATCTTATGGATAGTAAATCAAGAGCTGCTGACATAACGCGTCCTTTATTCCCAACCTTTTTATTACCTCCGAGATAACAGACAGAACTGAGTATTTCTTTAATTAGACTTCACAGGTACAATTCAATATGTTTGGTTTATTATTTTATCTTAAAGGTTCTGTGCTTGTTCTCCTGCTGTATTTAACTTTATTTAATTATACCTAAGTTGCTTTGGCAACAAGAGAGTGTAGGCTCCGTTTTGTTTTTTGCTGTACAAAAACCACATACATGGAATCACTTCTAGGCTGCAGGATAAACATTTATTGTATTGTATCTGGTCACTACTACAGCTAGGAGCATGCATGAGTGTCTGTTGTTGTGGCAACTTGGTCCTCCCACTCCACCCTATTAAATACCAAGAAGGGTTAAATAACCCAATAATGTGACAACTTGAACCAAGAGTACATTGAAAATACAATCAAGGTAAGTCTGTCTGGATCTACCTGTGCTTTAGGGCGATAAGATTTGCAATTGATGAAAACCGCAATTCAGTATTTGTTACTGAGAATCTGTGTGGTGACGAGTCTCGGCCTAAAAGTCTCTTCACTATCCCTAAGAGACATTGGGGTTTTTCCAAAATTAAAAGTGATGCACGGCGGTGCAAAGGGCATTGTATCTATTGAGAAAACCACAGAAAGTGATGTAGGGTTGAAGAAATGAAATACAATACCAGCCTTTGAAAAGTGCAGAGCTACCTCCAGAGAGGTGTCCCGGCCCTGGGGCCGTGAGGAAGATTAAGCGAGCTATTGCCCAGAGTCACATGGTGCTGGGCTAATCTGCCACTGGTGATCGAACCATGAACCCAGTGGTCCAGAGTCTGGCACCCTGGCTGCTACACCACACCTCTTTCAGCAAGGAAATTGTTTGAAATAACTTTGCCACCTATTAGTGACTTATGGGCAGCCAAAACTATTATTGTTGCATTGCCCCTTCACTAGTCTCCTGCTCAATGGTTCAATCTCCAGTCCCTGCAGCAATTTTGGAATTAAATGTGTGGAATTTCTCTCACCATATATTATTTAAGGTTCAACATTTCTTTTCTTAGAAGACAGTAATCTACTTGTCAAGTCGTCCTCAAGACATGATGATTCCAGCTTATTACATTGCTTTGTGGTGCTGGAGCTTCAACAGCTCATGATTGGCCCTATATATTTGTTCAGCCGCAAGCTTGACTTGTTATTGTTATCAAGCGTGGACAGGCTGTACTGAGTACACTGTGTTTTACTTGAGGGCTGGCAGCGCGGGGGCTGTTTTACTGCTGGTGTGGGCCAGTTTTGTTGCAGTGGTCCAGCATTGACATTTAGGTGCTCAGTGGAAGGGAAGTGAGCAGTCTACAGTTGTTTGGCTCAGAACATCCAGTACATATATGATGAAGACACTTCTAAATTCAAAACAGTGTATTTCTTTATATTGTAGCCATGTAATTAATTTCAGTTTAGTATATTAAATCATACCATTTCATTGAGTAACAATTGTAAGAAGGGATTCTAATGATGAATTTAGAAGTGCTTTAATGTCACTTTGCCCCTGCCCTGGTCATGATGCTATAAGTGAATCATGAAGAAAGTTACTTATCATTTGCACACTACATGAGGCATAGGGTGTTACTATAGATGGACTAACATTACAATCTTTTTTTTTCAGTACCTACACTAAACTGTTGTATTTAAAGGTGATCTCTTGTGATGATAAAAAAAAGGTGGAACTGTGAAAAAGTAATTGCTCAGGGCCAAAAGATGCGGACAGGTGGGAGCCAGGATTGGCGGAAGGTGTCCTGGTTTCACATTGTGCAATTTGGCCACTACAAGTTATCTCTTTTTGTCTTTGAGATCAAAGCTTAATGCTTTGCGTTTAATTCTTTGAGGCACTAAATGAGAGCACTTTGTTAAATACATCCATGCTACACATGTTTCTTAAGGAATGCTGGTAGTAGTGTTTTGTGAATCTGTTATTTTAATACAGAAGCTTAAATGAAAACCAGAGCAACCACACTTGGTCGCTGCATAGACACCCTTCGCTCCACATTGCTTTAAGTCGTGATTAATTGACATACATTTTTTAATTAATTCATCCATTCACTCTTCACCCATCCTGTTATGAACCACAATGTACCCCAAAATAGGCCTAGGTAGTTGCACAACCTTTTACCTACATTTGTCTTATCTTGCTCTACATAACAGTTCTGGCGCTGACCATTGGCCTAGTTAGGTGCCGAATAAATGTTGTATGGTTTTCTCTGAAAACTAGCCTCATTTATTATGCATGAGGATGAGGATTCTTAGTATCACAGCAGGATTGTCATCTTCTGCATTTTAACTCTGTACAAGGGTTACCACTATGGTCATCCTTCGTCGCAATGCCCACAGTATCATGACACATCTGAGGGTACCTTTTGGGTATGTAAGTACGACATCTTCGCTGGGCAAGCCAGAGGAGATGCTTGCATGCTGACATGAGACGCTGAAGATCCTGCACGCAGACACTCCAGCACGCAATGGTCTGACATCCCTGAAGGGTGTCCAACTCAAGACCAAGAGGGTGTTCTTCATTCTCTCACATGAGGTAATAGTGTTGGCTCTTTCCTAGGGAGATTCTTGGATTCCACCTACATACATGGTAGGTACACTTAGCTAGGGCTAGCATCTTAGGAGTACGCATAATTACTGCTATGTATCTATGTGCCTGCATATATTCACTGTTTTAGCACCATGGTAGAATTCTACTTTTTATTTACTCTGTTGGTTCTTGCAATCGTATTTATCTGTTTCTGTTGAATGGTTGTTGCAGCACATGTATTTTATACCAGAATAACGGTGGTTCAAAAAATGCTTATTGAAAATGTCCCCATCATTTTTTCTGTGTATCTCTCTGAGACATAGTGAGCACGAGTGACTGAGAGAAAAGTACTGTACTGTTTCCATGATCTCTGAGGGGTCAGGGTTGTCATGTTCCATAGTTTCCAGAAACTATTCACTCCTTGGTAACGTTGGGGGGTTTATACTGGCACTGTGAGCAAGCTAGTCTACAGGCTAACATATCCTTTGGAGGTGTTTGGAACCGGTCTGGACACCAATTCCTTAGTTTATGTTGTCTAAACGTGCAGATCCTATATAGATTTATAGGAGCTACATGACAATCCAACTCACTGGTTAGAGGAGGCATACCCTGAAGCTGAGGTCAGACCCGGGACCAGGGTTCGATTCCCGACGCGGCAGGGTCCTGAACCCAATTGTCCACGGCCTCGATAATTCTCGCTTCGGTGCCCACTCTAAGCACGAGTTCACAATATGCAGCTCTGGGCAACAAGCTTGCTTAATCTCCACAACGGCCCCCCACAGCGGGATGGCTGGCTTTCACCTTGGGGATGCCCAGCACGGGTGATCTCACAGGGAAAAACCAGGACGGGTTCCCAAGGCAAGCGCTGAGATGCCCAAGGGTAAAATCGAGCGCTATATAAGAACACACATACATACATACATACATACATCTCAACACATCCATACAATAATTTGGAATGGTTCAATAATTAAAAATGTGTAAAATGGTGTAAAATGCACAATGCTTGCATTTTTTTCAAACATTTCATAGGGGGGGGTCATACTCTTCCTACAGCAGTCAGGCTAGCATGCTGCACTAGCTCACGGAATGCAGAATGAAGGCTTATGTGGCAAACTTGCCTGGCCTACTTTTGTTTCCCAGTGCGGCTCTGATTTATATCTTGTGAAAGGGTATATGAATTAGAATGTTATCATTGTTTTTATGGCCATGCTGCTGATGTTTTAGGTTTTGGCTCCACACAGCCAAGGCTGTTAGTAGGCAGACCTATTTCAATATACATAGAGTGGGATTTGGACCAGGCCTATGTTCGTGATTGCATTGCTTTGCTGCCTATCGCAATTGTCTCTCCTTAATTCAGTGGCTTTCCTCCTTATTGTTATGTTCGTGCTAACCATGAGCACTCAATCTTGGTATATTCTGACAGGTCGACTTGTAACCTTCCACTGCTTATGTTGCTTGTATGCAGGGAACTACAGCTTACTTTTCCTCTATGCACTCCTGGGAAGTGTGTTGTTTCTTGCCCCATGTGTGCTGCTTCTTTATCCTTGACTTTTCCCACTTGGTATTCATGTTGCCTCCTCTCCCCCTCCACTTTCCCAGCTCCACCAATGCTTCCCTATCCCCTCCTGCTCTGTGTTTTTTAAATATGCCTCCAACATTGCTTCTCTGGCCTCCCTTATCACACCAAACCCCATCACCTCTCCCAATTCATTATTTTTATTTTAATTGTGTGGCACCTGTTGTATTATCCATTTTAAATGGGTTTTCACCCATTTGAAGATGGCTAGCTGTAAGTGCACATGCTTACAAATGTGCAGCAGTCTCATAAGAAATGGTTATTTCTAATCATACCAGTACATTCATAAATGACCACTGTGGATGTGCGCATTTCCTAGGTGGTGATTTTTTTATCTCTTTGTAATGTTTCTGCAAACTCATTCAAACATGGCCATTACAAATGTGCACATATCCATGGCAGCTAACTTACGAAAAATGTATCCGGAAAGCAAATATATTTGACTGCGAAGACCTATTGGCTTTGCCAATTTCTGCTTATTATCTGCAGTCCACCACATTTTTCGTGAGACATTTTTACAGATTTTAAAACTGGTCGGATAGAGACTGAAGTTACATACTTACTCTCCTTTTATTTTTTGCTCTTCAACAGGAAATTACATTACATCTGATACAGTGAATTTTAACACATGGACTAAAGGGTCACTTAATGAAATCTTCCCTTTAAAGGAATCTCAGATGTCTTTCACTGGACCAACTGCCAAAAGGTTTAATGAGAATCTTCTCCTATGAAAAGAAATTGCAAATGTGCAAAGTGGTTTGGGTGTGCCAATAATGGTTATTCAGCTCTAAACCAGTATGTGGCGCTACTTAAAGCTGCAAAAAAACTGTTAAGATTTAGAAAGATAACTACTTTACTAACAGATTATTTAGTTCTAATGCACATAAGTAAAAATGTTAGAATTATTTGGAACTTATCTGACAATCAATGCTGCAATGAGTAAATTTCAATGTTGGAAATAGTCCTTTTTGCAGGGTTACCAACAAACATTTTGGCTTATCCACAATTGGCACATTTAACTTACTTGTACATCCCTGATAAAGTGCACTATATGTGCCCAGGGCCTATAAAATAAATGCAACTAGTGTGCCTGCAGCACTACTTGTACCACCCACCTAAGTAGCCCTTTAAACATGGTTCAGGTCTGCCACTGCAGAACCTGTGTATGCAGTTTAAACTTCCATTTCGACTTGGCAAGTTAACCTACTTGCCAGGCCCAAACCTTCCCTTTTTATTATGTATAGGTCACCCCTAAGGTAAGCCCTAGGCAGCCCCATGGTCAAGATGCAATGTGCTTATAAGGTAGAGTATGTACCTTTGAGTTTTACATGTTTTGTTAATGAAAAACTGCTAAATTAATTTTTCGCTGTTCAAGGCCTATCTCTCCAATAGGTTAACACTGGGATTGCCATAAACATCTTTCAAGTGTAATTTTGAATTGGAAACAGATAGAGATTTGGAATTTGGTACACTCACAATTTAAAATCACAAGTTATGGCGAAGTTGTATTTTAAATCGTAAGTCTGAAAAATGCCACTGTTAGAAATTTGACATATTTCTACTTTAACCATTCTCTGCCTGTCTCTGAATACATGCCTGGGTTGGGTTACATCGGAGCCTTATGAATTTCTCTTTGTACTACAAAGAAAGAAGTGGTGTGAGATTTGCATCCTGATGAGCCATCACCAGGCTTATGGGCCTTCCTGTGGTAGACTGGGACGGAGGAGCTGACACTTAAACGCAGATCAGTGGGCCTGACAGTATAGACAGAGGGATCCAACTGGGTTCAGAGAGGACTAGAACTGGCATACAGTAGTGGGACATTGCCCATGTTCTATTGAATGAAGGAGGGAAATGTATCAAGGTATTGGTTAGTGTACACTAGCTTTAGGCTGGAGAGGGGCTGTGTTGGATGTGGCCCTTTTTTGCAGGTTCACCCTCAAAGCTTTTGCCTTCCTCCTTCCCTTTATTGCTGAATTCATTTTTGTTGGCTTTAGGATTTTGAGCATTTTACCACTGCTAACCAGTGCTAAAGTACATATGCTCTGTACTCTAAACATCGTAACATTGACTTATCCAAAATTGACATATTTAATTTACTTATAAGCCCATAGTAAAGTGCATTATATGTGCCCAGGCTCTGTAAATTAAATGCTAAAGTGGGCCTGCAGCACTGATTGTGCCACCCCCCTAAGTAGACCTTTAAACATGACTGAGGCCTGCCACTGCAGAGCCTGTGTTTACAGTTTAAATTGCCTTCTGTTTATTACATATAGGACACCCATAAGTGATGCCCAGGCAGCCCTATGGGCAGGGTGCAGTGTATTTTTGGGGGAGTTTTATAAAGGGCAGACTCGACCCACAGGTATCAGAGTGCTTTACATGATCACCAGTTGTGTTACAGATGGGCACATTCAATTTGTTAGGGATGGGGAGATTAAATGATTTACCCAGAATCACAGGATGTTCAGGGTTCCTGCTGATACCCGGTTCCCCCACTTTGAGGACGACCACTCTAGCTGTTATTTAAAAGGTAGGACATGTGCACTTTTGAATTTTACCTGTCCTGGTAGGGAAAAACTGCTACATTTGTTTTTCATTATTGCAAAGCCTTTCTCTCTCATAGGTTACCATTGGGATTGCCTTAAAACATATTTTAAGTGTAATTTCCATTAGGGATTTGGTGTCTCCAGACTCACAATTTAACACCTTGGCTGCTAGGTGTTTTCCCCCCCTGTGCTGGCACTCATATATTCCTATTGTTCATGACGAGCTCAGCTCGTCATCAGCACAGCTCAACCGTGCATCATGACGAGCTGAGCTCGTCATCAGCATCGAAAGGGTTAAGATCACAACTTATGATGAAGTCTGAACATGCCTCTTTTAGAAAGTTGGCATTTTTCTACTTCCATTCTGTGCCTCTGCCTGTCTTTGAAAATGTGTCTGGGTTGGGTGACAGTTGGGCTTTGTGCATTCCCTCTAGACAGTCACACCAAGGGAGACGGGGTGAGACATGTGCATCCTGCTTGGCCATCACCAGGCTGATGGGCCTTCCTGAGGTAGATTGTGAGGGATGAGTTGACACTTGCATCTGAATAGGGCTGTGCCTGCCCCCACCCACAGATCTGCATACGCCCTGTAGTGGGTCTGGAGCCAGGGCAGGAAATACAGCGACCATGTGGTCGGCAAATGCCTCTTTTATGTCACTCCCACTTCAAAGGCATATTTGGGTATAAGTACTGGACCCCCAAAACCACCAAATCGGAACGCTGCTGGATCAAGGACATTCTGCCAGGAAGAAGAGCTGCTGGTGCAGTTAGGAAGGACTGCAAGTTTGCTAACTGCATTGCTGTGTTGGCCTGCTGACTGCTGGTTGCTGTGTTGCTGGAAGGACTGCCACTTTCCTACTTGCTTTGCTGAGTTGGCCGCTGCCTGCTGCTTTGTGCCTGGGAGTTAGAAGGCCTGAACCTTCTCCCTACATGCTGACGTGCCTACTTGCCTCTTGTTCTTGAAGTCAAGGCCATCAAAGACTTCTTTCAACCCTGCTTAACCTGTTGGGCAATGCCAACTGTGAGTCCTCCCTTGCCTGAGGTCCAAACCCCACTTCTCTTAGTGCATGCATCAGAAGTGGGTTTTTGGCAGCTTTTATACACCATCTTTGATGCATCTGCGACTTCACGCTAATCGGCACCAATGCATCGCCCTTCAATGGCGATGCAATGACTGCTTGATTAGAGTGTTTCTACCACCGACGTGACTGATGACGACAGCGATCCTAAGCCAAAGCTGCTTGACGATGAAGGTCTACTCGGCTTGATGATGACAGCAATCTACCACCAAAGCCGCTTGATGACAACGCAGGGCCTGCAGTTCAATGGAACACAATGACGGGTGAACCACTTTTCACATCTCGACAATGAGGAATCACGCTCTGTACATCAACACTTGTTCCAGCCCAGATGTTTCTACAGTGAGATCTACCTGAGCCTTGTGTCCGACCTGCCCCCCATCGTGGTTGGCCTTAACTTTGGGTTTACCTCGGTCTAGCAAGACCTCTAGTAATATTTTGTGCTATTGATTTTTAAGCCCTGTTTTGTTATTGAATCTTTATAAATTCATATCTCGACTTCTATTCATTCGATTTCTGTTGTAGTGGTCTTGTTCTACTCAGATTAAGATTCTCTATCTTTCTAAACTGGTGGAGTCATTTGGTGATTTTTTCCCTGTATTACTTTAATTAAAGTATGGGCATATACTCTACACATTGACTCTTAAGTTAAGGCTGACTGCTCCGTGCCAAGCTATGGAAGGGTGAGAACAGGTTAACTTAGGTTGTGTATTTGACTTTACCTGAATAGGATTGTGGTTCCTGATTGGACAGTGTGTATACTCTGACAACCAGAAACCTAAATTTCTAACATTCAGTAACCAAGACCATCTGCACAGATAGTGTCAATGTTTACATTAATAAAATCAAAAACAATAATTGTGTTGTTTCAACCTCATTGTGACTGTTTGCTGACACAAATTATACCCCACTGCTGTATCTATTTCTGATGTTTTTGCCAAAGGATCACATCTGAATTGATCAGCCTCTTTCTTTAAATTGGTCAAGTCTGTGGCATCTCCTGACATGTGAAGGAAGGTATATAAAGTTGGCTCAGAAGTTTTAGTAACTACTTTGATTACGGGCCTGATTTAGACCATGGAAGACTACAGTCAATCAGGGTGACGGAGGGCTTAACATCCACAAGCCTGATGAGTGATAGTCCATACTTACAGATGAGCACCAGCCTGGCTGTAATTTCTGTACCATGAAAGCAGCCACTGTCACAGCAATGTCATTCATGGTAAAATAAGTTGGGGGACAGCTGCCTTCGTTTTAATTGCAGTACACCAAACATTTAACATTTAAAAAATGTTGTTTATCAAAAACAAACTCTCAAAGTGGGAGTTTGTCATTGAAAGCCAAACAGATAATGATCCCCCCATCTTGGGAGACTTCCCCCAGGGTGTGGGGGTCATTTTCTTTGTGTCCCTCACCACCAGGTTTTCCTAGAAGTGACAAATGGAAAAATAAAACCATCAGACAATCCACTCCAAATAGATTGGGGAGTGTGAAGGCATTATTCTTATGGCTCTTACTCTGTTGGGCCATTGAAGGTAGTTCTCCATTCATGGAGCCAAGACTCTGCGACGGAAAGCTGGTGGTGCACCAATCTCTAATTGAGGCAGATGTTCAATGGGTTTGGTGGGCAGGTACTCCACTATGTTTGTGATGGAGTACCCTGCCCACCACATTTTAAATCAGCCCCTAAGTCATGCACGATGACTTAGGACAAAGCATCAGTTTCAGTTTGTCTTAAAGATTCTTTTTTCTCATTGAACCTAGTCGTAGGCACAATAATAAATATGCTGTGACTTTGTGGCACGTTCAAAATTGTTTAACATTAGGTACTTCATTTAAAGCCATGAGATACCAATGATATTAACACCTGTTTTAGATTTTCTTCAAATTTAAGAGACAATTCTGAATTTTTACTCCATATCTGCATTCAGCTGTAAACACATTCACAAGTTAATGTTAAACCGCAGGGCAAGTGTACAATATTAGCTGCTCCTCTATTTCAAGCATACAGTCAAATAGGTGGGTAGCACCATGGCTTCCCATTGGCTACTTTAACTTATTGGTAAACTGAATAGGAAAGATTCAGAACTTCTAAATTAGCGACCAAAGGTGGTAAAAAGTTTAGGCATTGCAAAACAGTTGCAGATTAGGTGGCATTTGCCCCCTATAACAGGGTGTGAATACAAGGAAGGTTTGCAAAGGTATCTTTAAACCTTTATGATCTGCAATAGTGGACCTCTTCTTGTACCTTCCGGAATTCTAAAAGATTCTAAAGCACACTATGGTCAACTCTAATTACTCAATAATTGTTTACGAATTATTGCGCTATCATTGTGATTGCAAATCATTTGTATGCTTTAATCATCCATACAACGAAAGAGAAAACGCCTGTGTTTTCATAAACCCATTCACTTTCATTGGGAATAAAGAAAGTCAATGCCATCGTGATTTTACCAATCACCTTCTTTGTGCACCCCCTCATGTAGACAGAACATAGCATTACCTGTGGCCAGTGCTCCCCTTTCACATCCACATATTGGAAAAACAAATGAAGTCCGTCGAATTCCCCGCAAGGGGCCTCATTTACGAGGCCCCTAGTGGCACTTTTGCACTGCTCCAATGTCACTTTTTAGATGCACCGGTAGGCAATGTGTGGCAGAATATTTACAAGGCCACACACAGCCTTTTGTGTGGCTTTTCATTGCCTTGTAAATATGTGCTCCTTCTATGCAGAACACTGCGTGAAAAAGGTATTCCATGGTGTGATTGTTCTGAAGCAACAGCCATGGAATCTAAGGCGTTCACAGATTTACAAGGAATCGGAAACCAGGTAATGCGTCAGAGTCTAACTGCACCCCAGGGGTGTCTTTAGTGAAGCGCAAAGAGGAGAAATATCCGTATTTCTCTCTTGTTTTTTCCTCTTTCTATGTCTGCTGCATTCTGCAGCACACATAGAAAGAGGAGAACACCTCTCGTGATTGTTTTCTACAGGATGGTGCACATTCCTGAACAAAAACAATCACACCCACAACGCAGACACCCTTGCACCATTGTACAAGCGTGCCTGTGTTGGTACATTGTAGCCCTTTGTGCACCATTGCAGGGGTAAAGGACAGGAATGCAACGTATCTCATAGATATAGTGCTTTCCTACCATTTTCTTTTGATGCAGGGCAGCACAGCAAGACTACTTGCGGCACTGATGTGCAACAAAACCTCGTAAATGAGGTCCAAGGTGTTCACAGCCCACCAAAATGAGATTTGTTGATTTTTACCTTGTTTTAAAGGGAGACAGGTTTATAGTGGTTAAAGCCTGAAGAAGAGTGCCATTACTACTGTGTATAGTTAGGCCTTGCAAGTTGATGAAGACCCTATCTCCTCCTCCTGCTCCTCCTTGCTGCTGCATCCTCGCCACCTGGTCAAGTTTACACCTCAGTGCTAGACCCCAATTCAAGACAAGTAGATATCTGAGCGGTCATAGAGGGTAAGGTAGTTCTGTAAAGAGCCTACTGGGACCAGCAAGGAACCGGCTGTTACAAAGGATGGGAGCGGCAACATGATGTTAATCCTACAGGGGTCCTGGCTGGCAAGTTCAAGTTATCCTGGACCCATTGGTGGCTATCACTCTGGCTGCAGGGATGAGTCCTCCTGCAAACTGTGAACTTTCTGTATGTGCTGCTGATTGATGTGTATCAGGGACCATCAAGTCGCCAGAACCCTCCCGCAGTCCTGAACTTCCAGCTGCCCTCAGGGAGAGGGGTGAGGGCAGAGGGTGGCAGCCAGACAGCCAAGTCCAAGCTTTTAAAACTTGGCAGCATATTTACAAGCCCCTATCGCCACCACAGTTTCACTTTCAGTGTTGTTGTGATGGCGATAGGGGCCTTGCCTTATTTACAAGGCAGGGTTAAGCCACTTAACTTGACATAACGCTGCCTTGTAAATAAGGCACCCTTTCAAACTGTGTTTAGAGTGAAAGGGGAGGGAAATGGGTGTTGCGGTGGGCGTTCCACCGCAACACCCATTGATTTTGACGCTGCCCTCTATTTACAAGGGGAGCATAAATAGGAGGCAGCACCAAAATTAAGACCTGGTAAAACCTGGTCTTAAACAGGCAAATGAGGAGAAATTATTTATTTCTCTTCGTTTTTGCTGTTTCTATGTGTGCTGCCTTGTGCAGCACACATAGAAACAGCAAATTGCCTATGATTGTTTATGTGTCGGAAGGTCCCCCTTCCTACACATAAACAATCATTTTTAAAGAAATGCTGTTTTGCAACTTCTATGTGTGCTGCATTAAGCAGCACACATAGAAGTTACAAACCTGCATAACAAACCTGCATTTAAAGATTGTTTATGTGCAGGAAGGAAGTCCTTCCTGCACATAAACAATGTTCCCCTCAACACAGGCACCCTTGCACCATGGTGCAAGGAGGCCTGAGTTGGTGCTAGGCAGCTAAAGTTAGCGCCAGCACAGGAGGAAACACTGGCATGCACCATATTCTAGTAAATATGGTGTGGCCCTGCGTTTATACAGTAACGACGCGTGTCATTAGCCTTCGTGGCTTAAAGACACGCTGCGACACTTTATAGTAAATATGCCCTGTAAAGTCATACAAAATGTCTTGAAAGACCAATACCCCCAAAATCCCACAAACTTGAAGCTCTGAACACTACACACCTCCAACTGTAGAGTTACAAAGCTCAGCAATTTCAGACCACACCATGGGTGTAAAGCACATTCTGATTTCTGATCCCCGTTATCTCGAGCAAAACTGGACAACTAGAGAATTAACCGTCCCTCCCTTTTAGTCGGAAAGTATGAAAAGATGAACCGCTAGTGCAAACACAGCGGGAGTGAATGTGGTGTCCGTGGGTCAAGATCACTACTTGCCAAAGAGGGTGAGTGAGTAAGCAAATGCAGCAGGCATCTGCACAGTAGATTGAATGGTGTATGGTTAGTTATCAAGCCCTAAAATTCACCTGCTGCCATGGAGGCTTCACGAGGTGTGCACTGGCAACCCTACTGAGTGGCCTGCACTTAAATGATGTTGGGGAATATTTCTGACAAATCAACTTAAATACTCCAAGACTGGGTGATGATACAATACCCGTTTGCTGATGGCACAATAGCATTTTCAGTAATTGAGCTTGCCATGCATCGAAGTCATGAGGTATTCCAAGACTACTGCCGGAAAAGAAAATTAACAAACAACACAAGCCAGATAAAAAAGGTGCTCGGGAACCCGAAACGCCAGCCAAAGCATACATTCAGCATTATTGGAACTCCGCTAGAGAGACAGAGTTATTCCTTTGACTCCCTAGACACCAGAAGAGACCATGTATTTACATGGTTACATCAAAAATAGAAATCTGTGAGTATGTTGAACCAAACTATGCGTTCTTTTTAGGTCTTGTCTAAGCAGTGCGCATGCGCTGCTTCGGAAAAAACCTCTAGTCATCGATTCAGATTGTGTCCCAAAGACGTGCACGGGTTGCATTGCCTTCAATGGCAACACTTGCACGTTTGGCGATTCCCTTGCAGGAGCAAGCTTTGGCACCATATATTTGTAACTAAACTTGCAAACACATGGTGCCCCTGGCTAACTCCCGCAAGGGAAACACTATGTGTGCTCTGGGCCGCACTCCCCAAAATCCTCCCACTTTTAGTGCGAGGCGCACGCAAGACTTTTTAACACTGGTGCTTTCAAATCCCTCCCGCCTCCGAACACAGCCAGGGAAAGCACCTTTATTTATTTATCATCACAGGCATTTTTAGACCCCTCCCACCTTCGAAAACAGCATGGCAAAGCCCCTTTATTTATTTAATATTACCGGCGCTTTCAGACCGCTCAGCCGGTCTCATAAAGTACACACTCAGGCGCCATGGGTGTGGGAGGAACCGCTCTGGCTTTGGACGCGCGCAGTAGGATCTGTTTTCATTTGGCTTTGATTGATCAGACCGCTGCTCGCTCCCCTAAGGTAAAGGCTTTTGATGGACTTCAACTTTCGAGGCCTCGGGCCGTGTTTGTATTTTACCACCTGTTTCAGCATCTCAGGAGATATTTTTTGTCGCTTTGCTTGGGCATTCGTGCCATTCCCTGACATTGTTCCTCCATGACTTCCTCGACAACTGTCAACCCCAGCAGAATGACATTATTGATATCTTGCTCTTGTTTCACCTTTGGTCAGAAATCTTTAACTTTTTCCCTTCTGACTCTTTTTTTCTGGTTTGCAAACCAGGACTGTAGGAGTTTGAAATGCTGCAAACTGTTCCTCATTGGCAGCTTACATGTGACCGTTTCCTGCAAGGTCCTATTATTCTGGTCTCACACATCAAATACTTTTGTGCCTGGTTGCCACTGTTCAATTCAGAACTAAGTATTAGAGCGATTATCTTGGCTGTAAGATTGGTTTCTGTAATACTGCATATGATCATAAAGTTGTCCATGGAATCTCCAATTGACAGATGACCAAGTAGTTGAGGCACTTGGTGCCATTAAGTGTGATTTAAAGCGAGGGGCATGCCTTATGATCTATGTGCTCTCTTGAAGGCTGTTATATTGCTATTCAGGCTCGCAATGTAACTTAGAAAATCGATTTTAAAATCTGACTTTGAGAAAATGTAACACTGGTCTGCGGCACCCGATTGATTAGTCATTGCAGCATATTAGGGTCTTGTATGCTTTGCATGTATGTCATACAGAAAACATCACTCCATGCGAATAAATCTGACCTGAATTGTATGTTTACTTCCGTTCTCATCTATGTTCTGGATTGCTTAGTGTGTTCTGCTGTTGAAGGAACCCTTGTGCTTTTTTATGCTAATGTAGTGTTACATCTTCATTGATTTGCTAAGGTGAGTTAATAGATTGTGTCAGTCTCTGCTGAAATTTACTGTAAAATACTTTTGTACATAACCGCTATCGACAGCTGGGCTGCCGCTTGTGTATATTCGGGCTTTAAATTAGATTTTAGGTGTGGTGTATTTTTTAAACAAAATATTAGCTAAGCAATATATTCGACACGTTATCCATGGTTGGATCGAGGTTGGCATGGGTGTTTTGTATTTGGATCCTTGTTGCAGCCGTTCAGTAATCTTTGTGAATCCATTCTTTGGCGCAGACTGCAGCCTGTTACCATAAAGGATTTGCTACTGGGGGATTCTATTAAAATTCTATTCAGTGGGGGCTCGCATGAAATCATTGTGTCCTCGCCTGGAGGTATTGTGATTCCGCCACCGCTCTCCCACCCCCACCTGCCACACACACCACGCACGCTAATTCTAAATGAGCAAATATAGGAGACTTTATTTATTTTTCTGTTCATCAGATATAACTAATTATGCTTTGTTAAAACTAAATATGTTTTATTAGATCCTTTTTCACTCATTGGCGGTGTCATTTTCTAGAATGCAAGTAGTTTGATATATTTCCCAGATATTTTGTTGCCAAATGTTTTGTATTCCATCAAACGTGAAGAGATATCTTTTTAATGTAAACTGCAGAGCGCTGCACTATATGTATATCACATTTACTGCAGCTGTTAATATAAAACGCACAGAAAAACCTAAACCAAGGCGTTCATACCAAGGTGCATCTGTCAACAATTGCATATATTGAAAAACCCATTGTACATTAACTTCATCAAACTGGCACTAGTATACAATATAAAGTTAGCCCACAAAAAGCTCAATTGTTACAAAAATATGTAATAATGTGCTAAATATTTCTTTTGGTGTTTGTCGTGTTAGTGAGATTTATGGGAATGGGCAGATTGTTTTCAGTGTGCAACAGATCTTCCCTGTAGAATGATTGACACAATGTTGTTTTCCCTCATCAAGCTGCATGCTGTTTGCTTTTGATGTTAATAAATCCTGCCTTGTTTTGAGCTGCCAAAGGCTTCGTGTTCAAGTAGGGTTGTCTGCCTTGACCTCCAGTTTACGTTATCACCACTTCCAAACAAACCAGTTGATAGCTCTTAAGTGGCTAGCGGCGTTGCCTCTGATTACGATTGCTCTTCAGATTCATAGCAGTGACCAGGGAATTGTTTTTAATGAAGAAATGGTTGCTGCACATTGTGTGCTTTTTAGATGAAACATTGGTGGGCATTCAGATGCCTGGGTTTTGCACTGAGCCCCCTTGGAAGGGTATTTTGCTTAACCCGTTCTGTGCTCATGACGGAGCCGCTCCGTCATGAGCCTCGGTTGAGCTGTGCTCATGACGGAGCGGTTCCGTCATGGCCCGCTCGGCACGCCAGCGCGGCGCGAATTTCGCGCCTGCGCTGAGCGTTCCATTGAGCGGGCGCGTTCGTGACGGAACTGCTCCGTCACGAGCACAGCTCAACCGCGGCTCGTGACGGAGCGGCTCCGTCACGAGCATGCAAGCTCTGCTCGACCCCCCCGCCCCCTTAGCGCTGCTGCGGAATTCCTGCCGCAGCGAAGGGGTTAATGCACATTAAGAAAATGTGCTATCCGAGGGGGCAATACAGAATCCAGTAAGTAATTTTATTATGCATGATTAATTAAAACCATTGCATTCAGAACATTACAGGTTGAAATCGAAAAGAGGTACATTAAATAAACAATTAAAGTAAGTATACAATAAAAAAAGCCTTGCTTTGGAATTAAAAGACATAACATTGTTCTGATTGTAGTAGCACTTCTGACACAGGATCGCATGCTTATCTGAGGTCATTGATTGAACTGCGTAATATTAAAACCAATGGAGCGGACAATTTCAGAGTCTGTTATAGCCTTAGTAGGTCACTGCTGTTGGCAGCAAGAGATTTTTAGTCTCTGTGCTATCAGGTCAAAGAATTTTGTAAGGCAACAGTTTTGCTGCAATAAAGAGGGATCAAAACACATCATCACTGCCTGTCTACAGGACCTTACTCCATGCTGCTTAAATAGTGGTTTTAACAGACTTTGCCATATGTTGTCTAGCTTCTTGCATATGCATATAATATGAATCAAGGTCTCTGTATCATTCGCACAAAAACCGCACAAGTGATCAGTCCCTCTTCTTTCCCACGATGGCATGAACGGGTTGATCGGGCCGACTCCCAGCCGTAGCTTTAAAAAAAATTCTTTGGTCTCGAGTTTGGTTCCATCCTTGAGGTAGGGCTGAGGTTTTAGAACATCGTAGTTGTTAAGCACAACCAAACCGTGAGCTATCTTGGAAACCGAGTTCTTGTCCTCTATGGCCGATATGAACCTGGTCGATTTTGTTACTATTTTTTTAAAAACCAAATGGCCCATTGGAGTGTTCCAGGCATCTTCCAGGCCAAGGGCCTGCAGAGAATTCTGTAGGTAGACGTTAACTGGTAATTTTCCAGTGCAGGTCAGCTGTAGCCAAAGTTGGTTATTCAAGGTCCCTCTCTCACCAGCTCTGATTTTGTGCCACCTCTTTAAGAAAGCTCCCTGCCTTTCTATTTCCTGTTTCTGGATTCCAAATTCCAGCCTTATTTACGCTGGCGATACATATATGGGGAGATGAAATATCTCCCGGTACGAGGTTCCGATTATACAGTTGAGGGTAGCAGCATTTCTTCCTGTAATGGATTTGCTCTCTTAGGTGATTACTGGTTGTACTTTTGCGCGTAGGACCTTTAAGAGGGGGTCAAGTGTTAAGTCCGGCAGCAATTTCTTCAGGGGCTTTAATGCCATGTACGTCATTACTCCCTTCCTTCGTAGAGATTCAAGTTGTGGTTTGAAGGAGTTGTTTTTATCTAGGAGTACGCCTAAATATTTTTAGGTAGTTACTTGGTCCAGGCGTTTACCTTCCATGTACCAACTGGGATTTGTCTTTTTGCGGTGGTTTACGCTCATAACTTTTGATTTTTTTAAATTTATTTTTAATGCATTCCGATGTGAGAAGTCGTGGGTGGCATCTAAAAGGTGATGAAGTCCTATCTGAGTTCTAATGATCATCACTAGTTCATTAGCGTAAAGTAAGTTTATCAATACCATGGCGCCTAGCTTCAGGGAGTGTGAGGAGCAAGTATCCAGTTCTGCCAGCAGGTCCGCCAGGAAGAGGCTTAAGAGCAAAGGGGTCAAGACGCAGCTCCGCTTCAAGCCCTTCTTTGTAATAATTTTTCTTGAGAGGTGCCTTCCATCACCTAATTTAAATCTGACCTATGTGTCGGCATGCAGCTGAATAAGTTGATCTAGGAGGGTTAATGGAATACCCCATTATTTCAACTTCAACCAAAGTTTGGAGCAGTCTACATGGTCGAAGGCCGCAGTTTAATCAATGAAGCAAAGGTACAGGGGATGTTTACCTTGCCTCGCTGCCTCCAGAAGCATGGTTAAGGCCATGATGTTTGTTGTAGTTCCTTGTCTTTGATGGAAACTCGTTTGGGTCATTGATATTATACTGCTTCTTGTAGACCAAGCGACCAGGGGCCTTATTTATGAGGTCACTTTTACGCCGGTTGATGCCTCTTGCCCTGTGTATACTCGTTTGGTGCGTCTCCTTGGAGGAGGCAATAGGAGGCAGAATTTTCTCAGGTGGGGAGCCTGTCTGTATGCTCTTTTCCACTTGTTTGTTACTGAAACTTCGTAGGGAGCTTGTTGTTTTTTGCTGTTGCTTTGTAATACAGAATGGATTATGGAAAACGATGTAATTTCAAATGAACGCTTCATGCCTGACAATGAAATGCTAAAATATCCAAGTAATGTCCCAAAACCAGATTCATTGTATTGTATTTGAATGTTTAATACATATATTTTATATACCATTGACTTGTAGAGATGTTTATCATGAGCTGTAGTTCGTACCACTTCAGCACAATAAATGCAAACCACTCCTAAGCATAGCACCACCAGTGGATGTTGTTTTTTATGTATCCAAAATTAAATGAAATTGGCTTTAGGGCATTGCAATGTCATATTATTGGCCATTGATTAGTGTTAATTTCTTAACCCTGTGAATTTTTCAGTTGTATATTTTTGTGGGTTTTATTGTATTGAGTTTACTGTTAAAATATTCCCTGCTGAGTTAGTGTGAGAGCAGCCTCTGGATGTGGCCAAATGTCAGGAATGAGGTTGCAGTTGGAGGGGAATTGACAAGCTGGTTTCGCTGTTAGAACTGATCATCTTTGAAGTAATTTGCACTGCTGGGTTTGTTTCTCTTGGAATGATTTACACATCCGGACTGAAGTCTCTTGTAAAGTGGATCATCTGACTGTTCTGAGATGTATCTTGATTGGACTGGACTGAATTAGTTATTGAAATCTGTTCTTCTTGGATTTGGTTGTGTGGCTGGACTTGAAATTAGTCTTTGAATGCCAAGCTATAGGAATAGGATTGTATCACTGCCTCTTGGCTGTGGAGTTGTGTCATGGCCCATTCAGCTGAATCCCCTTTTGGAATTGATTTCCAGCTGAACTGGGGCAGAACAAATGGCCTGACGTGACTACTTGAATGTGTTGAACATTTGTTGAGCTGCCATTTTGGATATGTTTTACACTTCCAAGTATTGGCCACACGCTAAAGTTTTGCTTCTTTGTCCGACTAAGACTATCACCTTTTCCGAGTTGCTATGATAATTTGAAATGTGGATTGTCATCCTGTTGGTTTTTGACAATAGTCTGCTAAAACCATGCTGCCTTCTTTGTCTTACAGACCGATTCTGGAAACAAGGAATTGAGATTTTTTCTTTCCTCACCCAACAAACCTTCCTGCTTGGATTGTGTGACTTACTTTGGCACCACAAAATCCCCTCCGCGTCAACATTGTTTTCATTTTACCCCTAGCATTTTTTAGGTCTCACCTACGCAGTGCGCTTGCGCTGCATAGGAGACCTTTAGCAGTCGCTCTGCTCTTTTTGGAAGCACATACTTGTGCTTGTGGTGGCATACACCTTGCGGGAGCGTGCAGGGCTGCGCAACAAGCACGAGTATGTGCTTCCAAAATGAGCAGACTGCACTAGCACGCACGAGTGTGCTTCAAAACAGCTGCAGCAGGCGATGTCGTCGGGTAATTAGCGCAATCGGTTTCACTTTGTTGTTTAATGTCAGTGAATTGAATATACTTAATATCCTCCTGTGATCCTTACAGTTCCTTGCTTTTTCTTGCTCTCAAAGTGCTCTCAAGTGGGCTTTTGGTGACATGCTAGAGCTTCATGAAACTCCTAAACAAATAAATAAACATTAGCGATTTTAAAAACACAATCCTGAGGGGAAAAAAGTTTTTTATACACTTGACTGTTAAATATAACCTGCTGTTGGAGGCAGCACAATCTTGTTTATTGTCAACATCACCAGCTGTCCTTCCGCACTTGCACTTGTGTGGGTGCGTGGGGGGTGGGGGAAGCTGAGCTCATAGTTCTAACTCGGGTGGCACAATGGTCCACAAGCCATTACAGACAGAAGTAAAGGGCTTGCATCACTCACTGCCATTGCCACTGGTTGTGTTACTCGTGTCTTCATACTCCTGTAACATATGGCATTGCCATTAACGGATAGTTCTTGTGCAGTCTTACAGGTCTCTGAAGCTGTGCTTACAAGGGGTGTCTGCGTTTTTGTTTTTTTTACTTTCACAAAATGTGATGGAAAGCTCTTCGAAGGCTTCACAGTTTTACTCTTTGCAACGTATACACGAAAATTGTGTTTAAAAAAACAAAACAATTTGTTTGCAACAGGTAAACTTGCAGAAAAAGATTCTCTATACATTTTCGAATAGTACCAAAAACAATTCTGCAAAAGGTAAACTTGTAGAAAAAATGTCTGCATACAGTTCCATCTCGGCTGAGTTCGATTAGATGAAAATGATGTCTGAATGTTTCAAAAGAACTTTGCATAAGCAGAGACGAGATTGAACTGTCACACAAGGTAAACCTAGTCAAATCTACCAGCGAAAAACAGATACGTTTGCAAACTTCTTGTGTTACTGTTGCCCAGTACACACAATTCTGCTAACTCTGCTGGTTGTAAGACTGCTACCTAACCTGGTGGGATCAGGCAGAGTCCCGGGCACCATGGCAGCCGAGTTATGTCTTTGAAACAGAGACAGACTGCAGTTTTCAGCCAAAAAAACATTTATTTGGGTGTGGGTCTTGTTTCACTGTGGCTTACCAATGCTTTTATTAGTAAAGCGTGTGGGTCTCAGGAGGACTTAGTCTGAGCAGTTATTTCCTTGTGAAAGACAAAGTCTAGCACATCTGCGTGCATGGTATGCGGTATTAAGCAGTAAATTACTTTACAGTGTGTAGTGTACGGTAATGATGTGCAGCACCGCTCTGCTGTCGGTGGTAGGCCCTGCTGCAGCAGCGATGCCGTTGCATATGAGGCAGGCGTGCCACCACTCACAGGGTACTTGCTGTGTGCTACAGTGTTAACTCCTCCAATCTGGAATCCATCATATTGCTCTGATTCCATTGCTCAGTGGGGGGATGCCCTAAACGCTCCCCCAAACTGGACGAGCAGCCAAGCTTCAGTAGGTCCAGGTGTGAATACCTGTACAGATCCCTTCTACATCACAAATGTGCCATCAAAATACGTTAGCAGTTGGTGTTACTCACATATATCAGTTTTAATCTCCAACATAGATGTGCAAAGTTGTTTAAGGTTCATTTTTAAGCAGATGTAACCTGTGTCAGTGTGCTGCTAACGTTTAGTAACTCCTAGCTCCTAAAGGGCTGGTGATTGCCATTTTGCCAAAAGAGATAGGTTTTTCTGCTTGATGGCACATACTTGCACTTGCTCCTGGCATCCCACAGACAGGTTTGGTGTATACTCGGTTGTTGTGTGTTTTATTGGCCAACCTGCGCTGTCTAAACCGAGGGCCCACTGTTTTCATAATCTCGGCTTTCCTACTCAGCAGTGTGATCATGGGCGGATAGTTCTGTCTACTGCAGCATTTGTTTCCTGTTAGCAAAAAATGGGGACCACTTTCAGATTGGTATTCTATGCTGTTCCAGGACGTTCGCTTTATCCTTCTTTCAAAAAGCAACCCTTCCGCATGTCAAATAAGCTATAAAAGCGCCTCTCCCTGATCTTACAGAATTGGAGTTTTCTGAAGTGGCAGGACTGTGCATTTATTTTTAAGTTAATACATGGCCTGTCTGTGTTTGTAAATAAACTGACAGACTTTAAGTGGGAAGAAAAATCTGGGGCGTCTAGAGTCAGAGAGCATGTGCTGCTCTGCGAGGCATTCTATAATCTGTGAGGTTTGAACACGCCAACTTAGCTAACAAACATTGGCAAAACCAATAGCTCTAGCTAAACACTTATAAAGCCCCAAAGGTGAGACCTATTGGCTATGCCAATGCTTGTTTAAGATGCAAGCAATGCAAACATTTTGAGTAGAATCCTACAAATGAACAGAGTAAAACGCAATTACCACTGTTAAATATGGTGCAGAACTTTGGGTATATATTAATAGTGACACTTTCCGCAAAATCGAAAACCACTGTCTGACACACCTCTTACACTTAGACCTAGGTACCCCACCGATCCAACAAAGGCCTACACTGTGCATGAATCACATCTCTTAAACAATCACACTGAGCTCTGTGTTCAGGAGTTATACAAAAAAAAAGAAAGCTCCAGTCAGATAGACTAGAAAAGCTGCTAAAATGCCCTCCAGCCAGGCCGGTATTGGTAGGGTACTTGCAGTGAAGACAACACATGGAGTCAAAGGCTATTTAGATGATATCTCGCCTGGGATACGCTGCACATTGTACTTAAGATTTAGATTGGGGACCGCGCCTGTATATGTATGTATGCTAAAATGTAAACCTAATAAAGACATGTAAAGTAACTGTGTCTGCAAGAAGGGTGGATTCAAAACAAAAGTTCACCTTCTTTAATTCTGTGAAAACATCAGTAACGCAGGCAATGGTTACTCTCCCTGTTTAAGGTCTATAACATAAAGAGACTCAAGGATGAGCTGGAATTATGCTGTAGATCTGACTCAGCTGCTATTTACCTGTAATCATCTTCTGTATGGTCTCAAAGACTGGCCTCTCGGGAACCAGCCTTTAAGTGTATGTACCTCTTCGCTCTTCCATGCAATTGAAGAGTGTGGGTCATATTATCAAGGGTGTTTATCTCCGCTTTTTTGGCTTTAAAAGCCAAGAAAGCGGAGATTAAATTATCTCCCTATTACCTAGCTGTCGCTAACACCAGTTAGCGACAGCTAGTAGGGGATAGCGACCGTCTTGGGCCCCACTTTGCATGTCAGTGATATTTATCACTAATGACATACAAAGTGGGCGTGCCAAGATGTTAGCGACTGGAAACAGTCGCTAACATCGCTATCTCCTATTACCAACTTTTGGAGATATTCGCACTAAGCGCGAATATCTCCAAAAGCTAACACCTGCCCTGAGCAGTTCTTAGCCATGTTATCCAATGGGAGATGGATAACATGGCTAAGAGCATTAGCTCGGTAATGCATGAATATCGCTGACTTTTCAGCGATATTCATGCATTGCGGCCGATTTTTATCGCATTTGCGATAAACCTTGGTAATACCAAGGTTTATTTGTGATAAAAATCGCCGCAGCTCAGCGGTAATTTTTTGTCTCTAACCAAGAAATAGCGATAATTATTGTTATTGCTTGGTAATATGCCCCTGTGTTTTTATTTTATGTCCATCTTATATAATGCTTAGTCTCAATAAATGCTTTTGTATGGTTTATAGACAAAACAATAAGACTGGTTGACTGATTCGCAATAAAAGTTGAGTTTTGGGATGGTTGAACTAATTAAACTATTTTAGCAATCAACCATGTAACAGTTGAATTTTAATTCAAATACGCACATATTTTATGAGAAAGCGAGTTAAATGCGCACTATAGTAACCCATTTCTGCATATAAGTTTAACAAACACAAATAAATGATTGATTTGAGTGCCAGGTATTTTTACAAAAGATGACATTTGACTCGCAATTCCATCTAGTAAACATTACTACACAGTCGAGAGTAATATGCATTAGTAAATTCCACCCAGAGGCAGGGATATGCCATCCAGCTCAGGGATGACTTGAAAACGTTGGGGCATTCACAAACCTTTCCCGCTGTGATTCAGACTGGAAAGGGTTGGAGGAAACTGTCTCCAGACAAGCTCAAGAGTAAAAACCCTTTCAAGGATGGAACGGATACGCACCTGCCTAAATTGCTGGGGATGAAAGTGACATTTACTAAGTACACAATAGTGAACAGGTAGAAGTGTCCCAGTAGAGTCTGAAGTGTTAATTCACATAATTATTCCAAGAATACACCTTCAAACTTGTTACTGTCATACATTTCTGGGCATACATCTGTACATTTCTGTGAATTTCCTAAAGCTGTAAATTGACACCCTAACCTCGATGTAATGCTGTGTCTGAGGATTTAAACTGACTTGTCTGACACAGGCCCCATGGGCCTCATTCATGAGGCCGTGCGTCACTTTTTGTGACGCACCAGTGGTGTAAAAAATGCGCCTTGTTGCGCCTTATTTAAGTGACGCATCTAGGTAGATTCGTCACTGTGTAAACCCCTGCGCCACATTATTCCTGCGCCAGGTATAATGTATGCAAGGGGGGCGTATTGACGCAAGAAAGGTCGTAGAAGTGACGCAGTGAAATCTATGAGTTTTCACTGCGTCACTTCTGGGACGCCATTGGGTCAAAATCTTGCGCCTGTCTCACAGCAGGCTTAAGACTGACGCAGCCCCTTTCACATGGGGCTTGTGAAAGGACGCATTGCTGAAGCTGCGTCACTTTTGTGACACACTCCAGCAATGTGCCACTTTTGCTCTTACAGATACGTCAGAAATACTGACGTATCTGTAAGTCCTTGCGCAATGATGCGTCATATTATAAATATGACGCATCAATCATGACACAAGGAGTGCGCACTGAGAAGTGACGCATCGCTGCTTTCACGCAGCGATGCGTCATTTCTCATAAATGAGGCCCCATGTGACTAAGACGGCATGATGCTTAAACATGCACACAGCTCTAACATTCATGTTGAGAGGAAGATGCATCTAACCATGGCATTGCACTTTCAAAAAAGATTTGCTCCCTTATGAATGGAAGCTACTATTCGCCTGTGCCGCCACCAGTAAGCACATGATGAAAAAGATAGTCTGGTCATGGGTTAGTAATCAAATCCTACAATAAAAGTACACCATGTCGAACTTTTTAAGGTAATTCTTATTTAACATCATCTAATGAAAGGCTTACCTCTTGCCGTGTATAGCCGCGCCTGCAATATAAAAAATAAAAAAATAAATATATTTCTTAAAAACAACTATATTAGATATACTTCTTTTTAATGATTCATATAAAAAGTTTTAGAAACATTTTCTATAGCTTAAAATTAGGTTCAGCTGTTTTTAATACATTTCTTTACATTTTAATTTTTTGCTAACCATATACATAATCACAGACACATTTCTTAAAGTAGATTACATTAAAACATTGTGGTGGAAAGCCTTGCTATGCAAAACTGGGTAATCCTTGCATCTAAATTGTATTTTCTTTGAACAACAATGAATATCATGTTGGTCTACTAAGAAAACAGGCAGAGAACATTCAAAGTACAAGCCCTGGTTGACATTTTGCATCTATCAAACAGGAAGGTCATGAAAATATCCTGAAACTTTTTATGATGTGAATTGTTGCCTTTTGATTTTCCCTCCAACTGTGCTCAAATTTTATGACACATTCCAATACCCTCACCTGCCACCTGCGCACTTGAGCTCTGTAACTGTATATGCACATGTGAAGACATCGAGGCACTCACATCAGAGGCGCAACTAGAGGCAAATTTCGGGGGGGGGGCTAAGAAAAAATTTCGGGGGGGGGGCTGAACCTTTAATCAGTAGGCAGAGTGGAGCTGCAGGGGCTCTTAGAAGGGGTGAAAAAACTGCAAGACCTAATTTACATTCAAATGGTCTATTTAAGACATATGAAACTTTTGGGTGCGGCTCTGTGTGTGCCCGGGATCTGTCCCATCTCGGGCTGCCACACACGACGGGGGTGGGCTGAAGCCCGGTGAGTCCAATGGGTGTTGCGCGCCTGACTCACATACACAAACACTTATGCACGTGCATAATTTAGCTGTACTATACTGTGTAACATGTGTTTCCACATGCACTTGCACACCAGCACACACATCTGCGTAAACACACCCCCTTGCAGGCCCAAGGTCGGTGAATTATAACACCCGCTATAAAAAAAGATGTTAGTAGTATATACGATAAAGCAACTCTAGGATACCTTAATGGGCAAAAACATTACTGAAGAACTCTGAGCAGCAGCACACCCTTCATACAGCTGCAGAACTATGAGTTGACTGACGTGTGATATACAGGTTAATTATGAAACGGAATACTGTAGTCCGTTTCATGCATGATTGTTCCGGCACACTCCGCCGTTTCTGGGGGCTAGTCTGTACATGTTCAGTGTGATAAGGGCATTTTGTGACATCACTTGTCCCGGGTGAGCCGTGCATTTTTGCTTTTCTACAAAGTGATTATTGCAAAATCCTGAGTTGCATCGATCTGTTGGTGCAAAGGTTAGTGCAGCATTGGAAGTGTATGCCACCTGGTCCTGCTGTTCCTTCCGATTCTGATACCAGTTATTTTATTGATGGATGCCGATATTTAGAATACACATGGAAATTTTTATAATTTTTACAGGTCCTGTTTAATTCTCAGCTTCATTCTTTTCACCTATCGTCCAAGTCAAGTTGTTCCTCTGAGTGCGGCAATGACGGTTCTATTGAGCGAATTCCTGAAAATTAGTGGCCTGCCACTCTGAAATGTGTTTGCAATAAATGTAAAATAAGGACACTTAATTTCATACTTTGGTTACGTACGACTATGGTGTTCTTCCTGCTGGACCGCTGCAATGGCTGTCCGAGCAAGTACACCAACCGTCAACATTCTTGCCCGCTGTATTACAACAGTAATCCTGGTCTGGCGGTGCAGCGGTGGAAGATTCCAGGTAAATATGATGCTTCAACTGGACCCCATAGAGTACAAACAGTATAAGCAGCACTCAAACCTCCTTCCACATGTCGCATGCATGAATCATCTACAAATAGCTCATGTTCTGAATGTATTAGTGGCTCTTCTCTTATATCTGGGCGAGGTTTAGTACAGTATTCTGTAAGATCAATGCAATTGTGTTCAACTTCATTTTTAACTTCTGCAAAGGGCGAATCAGGCAATAATGTTGCTGGTTTCAGAATATTACACCTAGCACATTTTCTGCACCTACAAGAAATCGTTCATACTTAGTCACCCGACTAGGTGTTAGGTACTGAGTTTTAGTCCTAGTCCATAAAATCACAACTGCATGTGGGACATATATGGTTACTGGATGTCCCATAATAATGGACTCACTTTGCTCAAGACTCATGCAAGTTGCTGCTACTGCTTTCAGACATCCTGGCAATGCTGCTGCCACTGGATCCAGTGTAGAAGAAAAATATTCAACAGGACGTCTCCAGACCATGGGTCTGAGTCAGAACTGAATGTGCACAATGGTCTCGTGTATCACAAAACAATGCAAAATCGTTTGAATAGTCAGGCATCCCTAATGCTCGAGCTGAACACAGACAATCTCGTAATTTTAGGAAAGATGACATGCTTTCATCATCCCATTCTACTGGGTATTTTACTTTTTTCTTTGTCATTTGTATCAATGGTTTTGCTAGGGCTGCAAATCCCACAATCCATTGCCTGCAGTAACCTACAACTCCAAGAAACATTCTGATTTCTTTCTGCGTTTGAGGTAGATTCATGTTTTTAATTATTCTGATTCTTTCAGAAGTAACCCGTCTGACACCTCTCTCTTTCTGGTGCCCCAGATATTTCACTGATGTGGTGCAATATTGCAGTTTCTCAGGTGATACTTTATGTCCCCCTTTACCTAAATGATTCAGTAAAGCAATAGTATCAGTAACACAGTCTTTTCGATTCTTAGATGCCACCAACAGGTCATCTATATATTGCACCAGGACTGATTGTCCAGGCAATATCAGAGATTCAAGGCACTTTTTCAAATCTGATTAAAAATCGATGGACTTTCCGTGTACCCCGGAGGGACTCGATTACAAACGTAGATACAGTTGTCGAATTTGAACAAGAAAAGATACTTGCTATCTGGATGTATCGGTATGGAGAAAAATCAATGGCATAGCTCTACTACAATAAATCAACCTGCTGCCCACGGTATTTGATACAGAATCACAGCAGGGTTTGGCAGAACTGGACAACATGGGACAACAATTTTATTAATTTTACGAAGGTCTTGTACGACCCTTTACTTTCCGCTCGGTTTCTTTATGCCAATTATTGATGAATTGCATGGACTGCTCATTATTTCCTTCAAAATTCCTGCCTCAACTAGACGTTTTATTTCTAGTGCAACTCCTGCTTATATTTCTGGGCTCATTTTGTACTGTTGAAGATTGGGGTAAACTGCAACTTCTTTTACAGTCACTTTTACTGTGTCAACATCCGCCATTAATCCTACATCTTTTCCCGTGAAATCCCACACTTTAGGATCTACCGTATGTTGTAACTCTTTTGGCAAGTCTTCTAAAGTAAACTTTTTATTTTCAGTTCCTTGTTTTGCTAACATAATTTTATAAATACCATCTTCATCTGGGGTTTGAATTTCAACACCATTTGGTGTACAAAAGATAGTGCAATTCATTTTGCACAACAAAGCCCTACCTAACAGGTTTACTGGACTGGAGTCTAACACAACAAATTAGTGCATTTCTTTAAAGTTGCCTATTTTGACTTCCATTGGTTCTGTAACTGGGGTACTAATTTGTTTATTAGAAATGCCCACTACTTGGATCGCTTCTCCAGAGAGGGGTAGGTTTGGAACATCTGCTGTTCTCACAGTAGAACGGGTAGTGCCAGTATCCAACAGAAAGGAAACATCATTTCCTTCAACCTTTCCCTCAATGTATGGACCTCCACGTCCTCCCCGCTCAGGCACCATCAGAAACTGTCTTCTCGGTGAGCAAGGCAGCATGGACTGCTGAAACGCGTTCGATTGAGGCCTAATAAACTAATCTTGAGCAGCTATACACGGTGTCGTTGTTTTCTTCTGAAGGAACAGAGAAAGCGTGGTGTGTGTGTGTGTATATATATATATATATATATATATATATATATATATATATATATATATATATATATAAACAACAAAAAGCTGCTCCTGCTGCAACGCGGTGACCCGTAGACAAGTGGCGTACACTCCGGCGAAGCAACCGGAAAGTCAATATCCAACACGAAAATTATAGTATTGTACGCTCTCAGGAATCAAACACAGTCCAAAAGTGCAAGTAGAACCTTGGTTTTAATCACACCATGTGATTAAAACCAAGGTTCTACTTGCACTTTTGGACTGTGTTTGATTCCTGAGAGCGTACAATACTATAATTTTCGTGTTGGATATATATATATATATATATATATATATATATATATATATATATATATATATATATATATATATATATATATATATATATATATATATATATATATATATATATATATATATATATAGTTAGGATTTTTTCCCTATGGGATTTTTGAAAATTCTATGTCTAATAACTTTGGCGTTTGTGGACGGAATCGGCTGAAATTTTCAGGAAAATGGCACATTTTGTTTCTGAGCAGCCCCTGAAAATTTGGTGGGGTTTCGTCAAGGGGGGGCCGAGAAAAAAGGGGGGTCCCAGAACGCGTTTTTCCCATTCATTTTTCCATAGGGCGGTTGGACTCACTTTTAGCTCGAACGGCTGAATGGATTTGCACGAAACTTGGCAAAATTGTAGGGACTGTTAGCCCGATGTGCCTTTGCTAGGTCTCAATATATGTGCTCCAGTAGTTTTTGAGAAATTAACGTTTAAATTAAGATATATATCTGTAACAGCGCTCCAGGCTGCGCTCCGGTTCGCTTACTTTTCGCGAAACGGAACTTTGAGCGCAGAAAGCTGATTGGCTCTCCGGTGTCTGTCAACATTCTAAACAGTCCGGAGCGGCCGCCATCTTATCTCTCGGTAGGATCGAGAGAGAAGAAGAGGTGAAAAACGAAGGGGGAATTTATTGAAAGGGGGCAAGGTATACCCCTCTTGACCCCCTAGGAATGTTGTTGGGGTTATTAAAGGGTCCCGTGGGGAAAATAAAAAAAAAAAGATTTTTCACGGTAGAAGCGCTTCACGGGCCGCGAACTGGGCCGCAAACTGGTAGCGAAACGGGAATTCGCCATTTTGTGCTTCGTTTTAATTCTTTAGAGACAAAAATTATCGCCGCACATCGGCCACAATGCATGAATATCGCTGAAAAGTCAGCGATATTCATGCATTATCCAGCAAATGCTCCTAGCCATGTTATCCACCTTCCATTGGATAACATGGCTAAAAACTGCTCTGTGCGTGAGCTTTTTTTTTTTTTTTTTTGCTGCGTGACGTGTGTTAACGTTCGATTCGATGGAAATCAGGAAGTGTTGACCACCATTTTGTCACTGCGAGTAAATATTTTGTTATAAATGAATCCTTATTGATAAACATTGTCTGCGCCATCTTGCGTTTTTGTCCAATGCCACAATTTTGTCGTGCACGGCAGCCATTTTAGATGCCTTGACCAGGGCCACTCTCTGCACTCCGCCGATCCTCAGCATGGCTCCCCACCCTCGCAAGCATCTCCCCCACGCACTGGTCACCCCCGCTCTTTCTCTCATGCATGGGCCATATACTTCCCCCCATCTGCGCTGCTCTTCTCTGAGAATCACACCCTGTGCCCGCCCGACACCTCCCTTTCTCCCTATTCACTACCGCACCCTCTGACACTCCTCTTCCTCTGTGTCCGATTGTCCAGGCCGGACCTAGGCTATCACCTAGCCCTGCGGATGTAGTTTATGGCCCCAGCTGTAGAGTATCCAGACATGCCAACCCTCCCGATTCAGGCGTGAGACTACTGATTTCAGTGCTAGTCTCCCGCCTTCCGATTCCTGCAAGCAAAAACCCGGGGGCATATTACCAACAACTAGCGATAATTTTTGTCTCTAACTTGTTTAGAGACAAAAATTATCGCCGCACATCGGCGAATTTTATCGCACATAAACCTTGCTATTAGCAAGGTTTATCGCAAATGCGATAAAAAACGGCCGCAATGCATGAATATCGTTGAAAAGTCAGCGATATTCATGCATTATCCAGCAAATGCTCTTAGCCATGTTATCCACTTCCCATTGGATAACATGGCTAAAACTGCTTAGGGCGAATATCTCCAAAAGTTGGTAATAGGAGATAGCGATGGTTAGGGACTGTTTCCAGTCGCTAAAATCTTGGCACGCCCACTTTGCATGTCATTAGTGATAAATATCACTGATATGCAAAGCGGGGCCCAAGATGGTCGCTATCTCCTTTTAGCTGTCACTAACTGGTGTTAGCGACAGCTTGGTAATAGGGAGATAATTTTATCTCTTTTTTTTTGGGCTTTTAAAGCCCAAAAAGCGGAAATAAACCCCCTTGATAATATGCCCCATGATTTCTCGGGGGTTTCAGCTGACAGGGCTTGGTATTGTGTTACGTGCTAATTTTTCCACGAAACGTCAGAGGGTCGATGCAGGGGTTCTAGAAGGGGTGATAAACCATTTAAGCCTCATGAACAAGCGCATGGTCTTTTAAAGATTTGTGAAGTACTCGGGGCGGCGGTGTGTGTGTGCCCTCTTTCAGGAGCGGGCGGGGGGGGCACTGCCAGCAACTTGCCAGGCCAGGCAGTGTTCAACACGTGCATCACCCTTTCTCTGCCTGCTATTGCGCTCCATGCTTCGGAAAGGTAAGAAAAAGAACGTGCATTTGAGTTTGAAATGTCCGATCTTGTAGCAGTACACTTGCAAAGCCCACACATGACAATAACCCGATTCAAGGCCCCATTCACCCGATTTTTTAAACATATATAGCACTCCAACAAAGTTAGATTTTAAAACTTTATTAACATTTAACTATAATGAACGGAACAAAAACTGTAAAAACATTTAAACATTTTTCACCCAAAAAAGCAACAATGGTCAGAAGCTGTCTTTTGTGCGAATAGTCCCAAGGCAGCACAACGTGCAGAGTTCTGGACGGCACCCAGGTGATGTCGCCTGGGTGCCGCACTGGTTTTGGGATCCTACAATGCTGCTCCGAAAATTGGCGTGGGGCGTCCCGGGTGGTGCGGGGGGAGGCCTCGTCAGTAGCGGTCTGTTGTGCGAATAGTCCCAAGGCAGCAGAACGCGCTGAGATGTTGATGGCACCCAGGTGATGTCCAGTAAACTGCCGCACTGGTTTTGGTATCCTACAATGCTGCTCCGAAAATTGGCATGCGGCGGCCCGGGGGGCGGGGGGGCGTGGGGGAGGCGGCGTGAACGGGCCTCCCCAGGTGGCGGCCATCCAGCTGAGTTGCGCCCGCTCTTGCGGCTACAGCGTCTCGCTCACCATGTTGTTGAGTTGCTCCCACTCTTGCAGTGCAGCGATAGGCGGCTGCCACATGACTCTTAAAATGGCGGACGGGTCTTCGGTTTTGGGCCTGGTCCACTGAAATGGCCCTGGGACACCTTGGAACTCGGACGCTTGCCTGCTAGGACTTGGGCTCCATTCTCAAAAAGCGTCCCCTCAGCCGTGAAGATTCTACAAAAGTCTTGGGGGCCCCGACTCCCGCAGGCTTCCGGTGGGGAGCGGCTGCCATGATTGCTCGTGGAATGACCACGACGGAGCCACGAGATGGTGGTGCTCTCATGCTGACGCCAGCTTCAGTCTGAATGATCCAGAAACAAGGTGGGGCTTTCATCGTTTGGGAAAAAAAAATGTTCTAAACCAATGAAAAGTGTTATTTTTAGGTCATATGACCAAGCCTTCCATCTTTAGGAAACCAAAAGTAAAATGAACCAATGAAAAGTTTTATAAACAAGTCACATGACCTGTTCTGCGGCATAGAGCTACAAAAAGCGTAGAAAATCCGTTGGCACGTGAGGCGGCGTCAGTAGCGGACCGATGTGCGAATAGGCCGAAGGCAGCACAACGCGTCGAGATCCGGATGGCACCGAGGTGGTGTCCAGCAAATTGCCGCACTGGTGTGGCCATCCTACAATGCTGCGCCGAAAGACGGCGTGTCCAGCTGAGTTGCGGTCAATCTTGCGGTACAGTGACTCGAACGCGCCGAGATCCGGATGGCACCGAGGTGGTGTCCAGCAAATTGCCGCACTGGTGTGGCCATCCTACAATGCTGCGCCGAAAGACGGCGTGTCCAGCTGAGTTCCGGTCACTTTTGCGGTACAGTGACTCGAACGCGCCGAGATCCGGATGGCACCGAGGTGGTGTCCAGCGAGTTGCTGCACTGGTGTGGCCATCCTACAATGCTGCGCCGAAAGTCGGCGTGGGGTGCCCCGTTGGCTTATGAGGTGATGTCAGTAGTGGACCGATGTGTGAATAGGTCGGAACCAGCCCAAGGCGCCAAGATCCGAATGGCAAGTCCTGGATGTTGAGTGCCATAGTTGAGAGTTCTGAGCAGTGCTTGTAAGACTGTCTGAAGCTTATTTGCACCTGCTGCAGCTTCACTATTGCCCTGGTGTGGCCAAAGGTCGCACATTACATAGGCGGCCGGCTCCCGAGGTCCCGCGGAACTTTTTGCCTTTTCCTTTCTGCTTCTTTTCCTACAATCCGTTTCATCTGAAGACACGACCAGGTCCCTGAATGTGTGCAGGGGGACGCTATTGATTGAATGAAAATGGCGGCTTGACACAAAGCTGACTCAAGCGTTGCTGTTGATGCTATACAGACAAAAATTGGTTTTCAGTTTGTACATTCTTCAGGATTTTTTTTCCATCCAAGTCTGATTGAGAGTTTGTAGAAAAATAGCTTCAGATTTTCCACATACTACTCTTCAACATTCTTCCTAAATGTAACAATGTGAAACTCACTAGGAGAACGGCTGTTTCCTTTCAAAATGCTGCCAACAATATTTTCTGAATGGAAGACACCATCTTGTAGCATAAAGGGCCGAAAGGGGTTCTGGGCTGGCCGATGGTTGGTGGAGACATTTTGACTATATCTTGGACCTGCCCGGACTCGCCCAAAATGGCGCCGGTATAAATGGGACTCGTAACTCCTTGCCCGCAAATGTATATCTAGAAAATGTTATTGTAAGTGGCCCTGTCTTATTTTAATTACAAAATGTACGTCCACCGATTCCGCAACTGTTAGACACCTTAGTTCTTGCAACCTAATGGCCCGCTCGTTACGTTCCTCTACAGTGTAAATGTCTCCTCATCATATACGATTTCAGTTTGCTCCGTGGCCGGCCCACGTGGTTACAGGCCCGTATTTGTATACTGACATTTTCACAATAAAGGTTTTTAAAACAAAACACGGTAGTAGTATTTACATTGGTAAAGTTTTTACTTTTAGTCTTCGAATCAGTAAAAGGCAAGTGAAATAAAGCAGTCCAATTACATGACGGATAAAAGGTATAATATGTAGGAACGCAGTAAAGATAAATGGTCAAGGGCAGTTGTGTTTTCCACTCCTGCAACATAAAGTGATCGATAAGAACCTGATAATCAGGCGTATCGGCGACTAAGACAGCAGGCCGAGTATCTTTTACTCAACGGCTCCGTCATGGAAAGAAGAAACGCCCTTTTTCTCGAAAAAGGAATATATTTTACTTGCAGGACAGTTGTACATTTTCCGGGAAAGTACATTAGCCTGGAATATTATAACATATGTTTTAAAAAAAATAATGTTCGAAAACAATAAAAAGCGTAATTTTTAGGTCATATGACCAAGCTTTTTATCATTAAAATAACAAAAGTAAAATGAACCAATGAAAAGTTTTATTAACAAGTCACATGACCTGTTATGCTTACGTTACGCGCTGCGCGCCGCGCCTCGGATCACTTCCGGGTGCGCTAACGCGGCGTGTCATATAACGCATTACGCGACAACGTAGGTCAAGAATATAGTCAAAATGTCTCCTCCAACCAGCGTTCGGAACACAACCCCTTTCAGTAGTCCAAAAAGTTCTGTTAAATGACAACAGAGGGGACAGGCAACAAGAACCATCAGTCAAAGAGGGGAGGGCAAGTTCTTCTCTTCCGGGTCATGCTGGGGCGCTACCGGAACTGATCGAATTGGTAGTCTACAGTGTTTCTGGATGTTTCAGACTAAAGCTGGCGTCAGCATGAGAGCACTTCCATCTCGTAGCTCCGTCGTGGCCATTCCACGAGCAGACATGGCAGCCGCTCCCCACCAGAAGCCTGCGGGAGTCGGAGGCCCCCAAGACTTTTGTAGAATCTTCACGGCAGAGGGGACGCTTTTGAGAATGGGACCCAAGCCCTAGCAGACAAGCGTCCGAGTTCAAAGGTTTCCCAGGGCCATTTCAGTGGACCAGGCCCAAAACCGAAGAGCCGGCCGCCATTTTGAGAGTCCTGTGGCAGCCGCCTATCGCTGCACCGCAAGAGTGGGAGCAACTCAACTACATGATGAGCGAGACGCTGTAGTCGCAAGAGCGGGCGGTAAACAGCTGAATGGCGGAAGAGGCACAGTGTAGCAAAAGCGGGCGGAATGGCAACTGAAACGGTAAAGGGGCGCCCCACTAGAGCTTGTCTTCAGGTCAAACGGATTGTGGGACAAGGTCCAGAATTGAAGAGTCATCAAAAGGCAAAAAGTTCTGCCGGACCCCGGGAGCCGGCCGCCTATGTCGGGGGCGATCTCAGGCTATACCAGTGCTATAAGACTTGGGGAGGGTGTCGGAGCCAAGCGTCTTCTCCGAGTCCGTGCCATCACACCATCCCTCGGGGGCCTCCGTCAAGCGGTTTAGGGAGGTATCATATAACATTGTTTTCAAATGCAGTCAGGTCCACAAACGACCCTCACTTACTTTGAGAATAGTGAAGCTGCAGTAGGTGGAAATAAGCTTCAGACAGTCTTACAAGCACTGCTTTTGTAAACATTTTTTGTTTTTTTTGTATTTTTGCACAGTTTTATATATTTTTTTTGTTTTTGATGGAGGGGAAACAACAAAGCACAGGCATTGAAAAAGGCTCAAACTCAGAACTCTGAACTATGGCACCCAACATCCAGGAGCTTGCCATCCGGATCTTGGAGCCTTGTGCTGCTTTCGACCTATTCACACATCGGTCCACTACTGACATCATCTTATAAACCAACGTTATGTAAATAGTTTTTTATTAAAATGTTTTACCCTGTTTCTTTGCTGGTGTGTTGTCTATATTTTTAATATTTGCATAGGGTTTGTCGTTATTTTGTGCGGGATGGGTGATGGAGCCGAGCTGTCTTGCAGCCCTCATGGTGTGGAGCTCAGTTCATCTCACTATTTTCGTATTTCTCATGAAGGGTTGTTTATAATATTTCTATTTTAGCGAGGTCAAAAAAAGATCCAATTAGTGGCGTACTGATTTTGCTCGATTACTTTTATTTTTTTACACGATTTTTCCCGATCTGCAAAGACTAAACAGAGTATTGCGACTTTGTGCTTGTTTGTAAATAGAGAATGAACCAAAGAGAATCAATTGTAAAACAGTAAATGCTTGGATATTAATCAATCAAATGGAGAGACAAGCAGGCACGACGGATTACAACGGGGGCAAAGGCCTTCGTTAACTACCGTTCACTATCTGCAAAGAGAGAGTACTACTAAGAGAAAAGAGGGGGGTGGGGGGGGCAGCGTTCAAAGCACATCAGCGTGCATAAATACGAAAATGTTTTTATCTATCACGTACTTGACATTTTAAAGCTTTTCATATTTGCTATTAAAAAAACAATGAAATTCACAGAAAAAACCATAGGTTATAGTGGATATATAGTTAGGAATTTGCATTTACAAAACCTTGAAAATTCAATGAAAAAACCATTGGTTTTAGGCCATATATAGTTAGGGATTTGCATTTAGAAAACCTTATTTTACTCGCATAAAACCATTGAAATTCCATATATAGTTATAAGCGCTAACTATATATCGCGCACCGGCAATCCACTGCTGATGATGTCACATATTACATCATTCATGACATGGTTAGTGACATCACTGATGACATCACTGATGACATCTCAAATGACATCACTGATGACATCACTGAAAACATCTCATTTGACATGACTGATAACATCACTGATGATATCATTCATGTGATAATACCATGAACCTCTTCAGACTCTAATATAACCTTAGATACAATCAGTGTAAACAGACAGTCACAGACTGTCACTCATCCATGGAGTTACTCACACACCTAGTCAGTTATGCCAAAAATCAATCACACCTCCATTTTCTCAACTATACAGTTATACACACCTTACTTATTCAAACATATACTAACACATATTTACTTTACTCTCTTATACAATCTCTGATACATGTTCACAATGATCCATACAGCCACTCACACATTCACTGGCTCTTATGCACAGTTATTTATAGATGTCAACTCTCACATGTACTGTGTTTTACATATGTACTTAATTTGACATGTAGCACTGAGATATCCATTCACTCACTAATACACTCATGCACAGTCAACCGCCCATACAGCTGTTTGCACATGCACTTTTGAATCTATACATATAGTGAATCAACTACTCACACATCTATGTACAGAGTCACACACCTCCCAGCCACCCATACACACACACTCAGTTTCCCATACAAATACTTGGACAACCAATCAATAACCCATACAGTTACTCATATAGCTACTGATCAACATATGCAGCAGTTTGTAGAACAACAGATATAATGATGCACAAATTAAAACAGTTTAGTCACTAACCCATGCACTCAGTGAGACACATTTAATCACTCACTCAATCAGTCAGTCATGCACCTAGTAAATCCTTCATCCAGACACTTATATATCCACTCATTCTTCAATATGTAAAACATATTTTAACTTTACAGAAACATACAGTCACTGGATGTTGTCATCAGTGATGTTATCAGTGATGTCATTTGAGATGTCATCAGTGATGTCACTAACCATGTCATGAATGATGTAATATGTGACATCATCAGCAGTGGATTGCGGGTGCGCGATATATAGTTAGTGCAACTAACTATATATGGAATTTCAATGGTTTTATGCGAGTAAAATAAGGTTTTGTAAATGCAAATCCCTAACTATATATGGCCTAAAACCAATGGTTTTTTCATTGAATTTTCAAGGTTTTGTAAATGCAAATTCCTAACTATATATCCACTATAACCTATGGTTTTTTCTGTGAATATATATATATATATATATATATATATATATATATATATATATATATATATATATATATATATATATATATATATATATATATATATATATATATATATATATATATATCACATAAAAAAGTAAAAAGTTCAACAAATTAACTGTAACATTTGTTTAAATATTCTCAATTAATTATCCATTGAAATTAAACGATATATATAATAAAGTGACTAAAAATGTTTTACAAATTACACACATTTATACATAAAACACAGAATTAAATACACAAACATCATGGTCATGGATGGGGGCTCACTCACGGATCAATTTCTGTTAATTAAATGGGTGAAAAAACTGGAACCCTTCCTTGACCTGATAACCAAACCTCTAGATCGAGCGCTATATCTAAAACTGCGATATGGGACGCTTCCGGTGCATGACTTCACGGCGAGGTGGTCGAACTCTGGTGCCCCCCAGCGTTCGTGCCCTGGCTGTGCAGCACCAAAGGAATCTGTGGCCCACCTATTTTTTGCCTGCCCCGCTTACAAAGTGGCGCGGAAATTCTGGCTGAAACCTGTGTGTAGGGAATTGGGGCTGAGGTGCCATAGCCAGGCACTACGTATACTTTCTACTGACTCTTCTTCCTCCACCATGATTTGCGGGGGGGCAAAATTCTTGGGCAGTGCGTGGGTGACGCGCTCCCGTCTACTGAAATTGCACTCGGGGGGACCTACGGTCTGATGCTTGAAACCGCCTGTAGCAAACTAGTGACTGTGGTGCATTTCTTCCCTTTTATCCGTATCTTTTTAAAGTTTTACCGGTGAATTAAAAATGTATTATGTATATGTATTCTTTTATGGTGATCAATTTGCCGAATAAAGATATTTAACAGCAATACACAAACACTTAATAATATATATTTAATAAAAATTTTAACTAAATAAATAATAAATATATAATTCCCACTCCAATTTGTACAACAGTAGAAAAATCCTTAAACTCAGGAGAGATAACATTTACAGTCTGTGCTACAGTAGGGAAAGCGTTGGACTCAGGAGGGGTAAAATTTATTATTCCCAATCCAGTTTGTTCAACAGTAGGGAAAGGGTTGGGCTCAGGAGGGGTAACATTTACTAATCCCACTCAGGCCAATGCAACAGAGGAGAGAGAGTACTCTTTTTTAATTTATGATAACTTCTCACCAAATTCCTCTACAAATGAACACACAAATAAAATATAAATTAACAAATATAATGTCACAATTAACATAATTATCAAATCAATAATGAATAACAACGTCATATTTATCAATAATGATATGCTTAAGTAACTAGAATATATATAAAACAATTGTAATGATTATACAATTTTCTAAATGATTTACCAATTATGCAATTAATAATAAATCTCTAATAATTTATTATAATTATTTAACTTCCCTCATTTGCACCTACAAACACCCCTACAAACACAACAGCCCACACCAGAAATCTAATTTAAAAAATATTTACACAATTTACAAATTATCAATTCATAACTAACAACATTTAAAATTAATTATAAATGATTTATATTTAATTTAACACCCACCCTGTACCCTTTCAAATCCCACAACCCACAACCCACACCTAACACATTACTTTTTTTACACAATTAAAATAATTAATTATCAATAAAATAATTAATAATAATGAAATTAATATTATGAATTTAATATAATTAATGTACTTCCCACCCTGTAGCCCTACTTTGTTATAATTTTTTTCTACTCCTGGAGTACTATAAAGTTTTCAAGGATATAATAGCTAATGATGGTAATTCAACATATTTACAAGGGGGGGGGTTCCTGATACTTGGAATTTAACTAATATTATGGTATTTTTGAAGAAAGAAAAGCCACTGGAGAACATTGGGTCTTATGGACCCATCTCCCTGATCAACGCAGACTCAAAGTGGTTCACTAACATTTTAGCTATGAGACTTTCCCCTCTATGCCCGACGCTAGTTTCCCAACAGCAGCATGGGTTTGTACTGGGAAGGGACACTACTAGTCATACCAACACAGCAATTGTGGGGTTTAAAGTTGCAGGGAAATTTAACACCAGAATAGGTATGATTTTGTTGAATGACGAAAAGGCTTTTGACCATATGGCCTCAGACCGTATGTGGGCTACTCTAGGTGCCTTTGGAATTAGGGATAGATTTATCAATTTGGCTAAAGCACTATATAAGACCCCATGTGCCAGGGTTGCATATACTGGGAGTTATTCATATAATTTCAGATCTATCGCGATACCTGACAGGGGTGCCCACTATCTCACCTTTTATTGGCTCTATATATCGAGTCATATCTGCTATTGCTTCATATGAACGCGGACATCCAGCCTTTGATATTCGGTGGTCATGAACTCAAACTTACTGCACATGTGGATGATGTTGCGATTTGTGCATCAAATCCATTAGTAGTGCTGGGATAGGTTGGTAATGAAGCTGCTGGCTTTGGAAAATGTTCTGGGTAGAAGCTCAACATATCTAAGACACAGGTGCTTTTGCATTTCAAGCAGGGGTGGCCGGCACAGGTAAGTGCAGTGGGCGGTGGGGACGGAGACGGGGACGGAAGGACGCAGCAGGGTGAAAGGCAAGAGACGACAGAATATGTATTATTTATTTAATTAATTATGCCTATTCCGTCTCCTTTCAGCTCCCCCCTCCCACCCTGCCTCATCATGTTTACCTGTGCCGGCCACTGCTGATTTTAAGCCAGATTCTCCAACTCCAGGTGTCACCTCAACTGCTGTATGCCTTGGTGTTAAATTGTACTCTGAGGTTGTGGACATGATTAAATTGGTTACAAATATTTACTATTACCAGTTATTTCTAAGATAAAGTAATGGAATAAACGTTCACTTAATATTATTCTTTGATGTAACATCATTAAGATGAACATCCTCCAGAAATGTCTTTATTTGTTTAGGGCAATCCCACTATGGGTTTGACTCTTTTTATAGATGTTTGGAAGGTACTATCGGAAGTTTTATCTGGGGTGATAAGCAGGTGAGATTAGCAATTTGCTTTGTGAAAATTTCTTAAAAAGAAAGTGGCTTGAACTCCTTGATTTTAAGTTATATTTCTGGCTCGCTTTTGCTGGTCGTCTGTGTAGTTTATTAATCCCAGCTGATCCAGATACATCAACTTTTGGCTATCAGCTAGTTCTGGGGGCTTAATTTAGCCTTTTTTTATAATCTGCAGGAAATACTTTTTAAGGTGGTGAAGGATGCCATATGTATTTGGGAGGAAATCTATACTAAATGATCAATATCTTTCTCAAATAAAGAAACACTATACTGGGATAATCCGTCTTTTCCACCAGTGTTTCACTATCCAATTTACTGGGCTTGGGCATGATATGGGTTCACAATCTGGGTCAGCTGTACTATTTGAATGTCTTATGGTTTTTTTGCCGAATTAAAGGCTATCCACAAGCTTCCTAGTCACTTTTTTGAAGTAGTTACAAGAGAGGGATATTTTATGTCAGGATGCAAATACTTGGTTAATCTTGAAGGCACAAAGTTAATACTACATTTATATAAGTTAGGCAAGAAACCATCGATAAGTATGGTGTATCAAGACTTTTTTTATTATGTGGCTGACAACAGTGTGTTATTGGAGCAAAATGGTGCTGGCTGCATTCTTTTGATATTCTTGTTTCAGAGATTTAGAGGGCACTAAAGATTGTGGACTTCTCTGTACACTCGATCTGCCTTTTGTACCATACCCCAGAGAACATTTCCAAATGTGGTGCAAATGTTGCTATGGCTAAACCTAGATGCCCTAAATGTAGTCTGCTAGCTGTGGATATGGTACACATGTTTACCACATGTCCCTCCATACAGTTAATCTGGGTGGTGTAACCAAGGTAATGTCACCTGGCTTAGGCTTTCAAGTTTAATTGTCTCCTAGTAAGATATTGATGGGAGTTAAATTTGAGTACGATGGGGGGATTAAGTGTTTAATGGCAATAATGATAGTCCTATCCTGGTTATTTATAGTAAGGGCATGGATCTCTGCTACTCCCCCAAAAGGTATCCGAATGGTAGACTCTAATAGGATGAATTTACGTGTCTGAATTGGCGCTGGCTAACATTAGAGGCACTTCCTCCCTCCCTGAAAAGGTTTGATAAAATGTGGGTAGCTTTAAGTTTGAATTTCTTAAATTACAAAGTTGATTGATACTGTGTTTGTGGATTTTGGGTATAATTATGCTTTTTCTGTGATCTCCAAGCTCTAGACTATATTATTTAGTCTTTAGGTTGCTTCTTTTTTCACTTCATCTGTGTTTTTGTTTTTTCTTCATTTTTCCATTTTATTTGTATGAACATTTTGAATATTATGTATGAAAAAATATTTAACTTGAAATAAGAAAAAATAATTTAAAAAAACACCTAAAATATATATAAAAAATTATATTTATATAATTTACAAAATTATTAACCAATTATAAATTTAATAATAAATGCCTTTCGCAGATGCCGATATATCACCAGAGGCATCACCCTCTATTCTCCGGCGATACCACTGGAGGGATCCCCTAACTGACTCACAGTGCAGCAGATTTATATAATTATAAACTAAATAATTAATAATAATTTAAATTAATTATTCATTATATTTAATTTACTTCCCACCTTATACCCCTATAAAACCCACAACCCACACCTAAAGCAAATCTTTAAAAATTAATTAGTGACACAATTATCATAATTATCAATTGAATATGTATTAATAATTAAAAAAAGAAATTAATTTTCATTAATTTACTTCCCACCTTGTACCCCTACAAACCCCACAGCTCGCACCTAAACAATTTACATAAATAATCAACTAAGTAAGTTTAATTATAAATGAATTCAAATCAATTTACTTCCCAACCTGTACCCCAACAAAGCCCACAATCCACACCTAAAATATATCTTCAAAAATAAATTATCTACACAATTTACATAATTATCAATTCAATTATTATCATTAATGGCAAATTCATTCAACATTAATTATAATTAATTTACTTCCCACCCTGTACCCCTACAAACACCACAACCCACTACAACACTAACATTACAAAAAAATATCCAATTATATTAAAAACAACTACAAATGTAGAAACAGGAGGTGGGAATCCAAAATCATCAGGGGAGACGATGCCAAATGATGCCAGGTCTAAGACTGAGGAAGGGGTAGATAGACAGAAAGCAATCAGAGAGGGAGAAGAGAGAGAGGAGCGAAGTAGAGCAAGAGAATGATGGATGGAAAGAGAGAGGTTATGTGCAGAGATAAAGGGATAGGGCTGGTTTGAGCAACTTTGCCAGATGTGCTCTTTTCTCAAACTGATCCTGGCTAAGTTAGCAATTCTACCCTTTCTAACCCTCCTAGTTGCCAGGCATCATGGGTTTTCGGCTCTGTAATATGGAACACCATGCAGGACCTGCATTTGCTGGGTCTAATACAGCATACAGTTCCAGATTTCAGGGCCTTTCCTGTTAGCATTTTCCAACTGCTTTGAGCAAGTTGAAAATGTCAGTGGAAACACATTTGGTTTTAAATAGTGCATTCATGCAGCAGGTGGAAGATGTAGTTGGGGGTAGGTTCCTTCCAAGGAAACCGCTCCTCTTGACTCATGATGGGGCCATTAGTGATATAGCTGACTGTATACAGAAATAGGCATATCTTTGAGATTTCCAATGCTTGATGCTTCTCTCTGGATGGTGATAGAGGTGAAAATTGCCCACAATCTTTTTAGTGCCATTTTGTAAGAGTATAAACTTTTTCAGTCTTCGAGTCTACTCTCATACTTAAGATACATTGATATGCACTGTATCGTCTGTTTATAAGTACCCTTAGCAGTTCTTTTTTTAAATTTACCATTAGGAGGCTAATGCATCTGTGTAGGAAACGGGGTTATTATTTGGGAGGTGTGGAAGCCTCACTCAAATTTTGAACACAGTCCTTGTCAATGTGAACCACAAAAGTCACTAAATTAACCTGTGCTTAACCATCTAGTAGCCTGGCACAAAACCAGTCAGGCTTAACTTAAGGCAATATGTAAAGTATTCATTGATGCAGCACACAATCAGTAATAAAGTGAAAACACACACAACCCAGTGTACAAAAATAGAGTACATTTGATACCAAAACAAGCGGTACCCAAGGTTATTTGGTCACGCCTTACCAGATAAGGCCTACCGCAGTCGACCACTGGTTGAATAGAGGGACTAGGTTGGTCCTGCTGAAGATTTACCTTCTTATATCCGGCTCAAAGGATGCTGTCTGCATTGGTGGGGGCCACCAGGAGGAGGCTTTTTGCACAAGGAGCATGGTCGCACCCTTTTTGGATGGTTGTTGCTGTAGTATGAAGAGCTATTTGTCGCTGGAGCTTTCCTTTGGCAGTGGTCACAGGCAATCACTTCTCAGCACGTAGAAGTCACTTCATGGTCATGAGGAGGGCAAAACTTCTGTAACTTCACCTTTTCTACAGGAGGTGTCATTACTGATTATAGTCGAAGGCCCGGGACCTCGGGGGCAGATCTTGGGGATCAGGAATCACAACAGCATAGACCAGGCAAGACTAATCCTTCTTCAGTCAGCAGGGCAGTACTTCTTCCTCAGATAGCAGTGAATCTTCCACAGGTCCAGAGTACTCTGATAAGAGGTCCATGAAGACCACACTTTTATATCTGGTGCCAGCCTTTGTGTGGGATGATTCACTTACCTACCCTGCCAAGCTGGTTCTGGTCAGTAAGTCCCCTGGTCCTGGCTCCAAACTGTCTAGAGTGACAAATTCAAGGGCAGGCCTGATGTCAGGTTCATTTGTGTGGACTGCTGTCAGGATCCCTTTGAAATGTAATCATGGCAGGAAACAGCTCCTCCCTAGCCATCCTGTCAGAAAGGCCATCCCCCTTAACACCTTTTGTTTCAATATCTTGAAGCAATACACAGCCCACAGGCAGCAGAACCATTCACAGTCATGGGACCCAGGACACTGGCAAAAAAGCAAACCTGGTTTGGGCGGCCAAATGTAAACTTCCTGAAAGTGGCATTTTCAATATTGTAACTTAAAATCTGACTTTACAATTAAAGATGAATTAAAACTCATTGTGCCACTTTAGTGGGTGGCACAATGAGTGCTGCTGCTCACTAGTAGCATTACATTTAGAGGCGCTGGGTACAGAGAGTATCACTTACTGGAGACTAACATGTGAACTAAATGTGCCAATTAGTTGTTGGTCAGCTTTACCATGTTTAAGGGAGAGAGCACAAGCACTTTAGCACTGGTTAGCAGGGGGTAAAGTGCACAGAGTCCTAATGCCAACAACAGCAAATTCCCAGCAAAGTACGACAGTGAAGGCAAAAGGTTTGGGGGACTACCACGCCAAGGATGGCAGCTCTAACAATCTGTTTGTAGACTCTTACGGGAAGTGATTCTAAAGTCATGCGTGCCAGTGTCACAGTTTGAATTAATAGAATACCGTACTGTCTTAAATTTAAAACGTCAATCAATGGTTACAAAACCAAGCATTATCACTGTCAAATTCTCCTTGCATTTGTCCAGGTGCAAGGCCACTTAATTATTCTTTCCTATGTAAAATCTATATTTTTTATTCTTGCGCGTGAACAATAAGTTTTGGAACATATAGATGCAGTATTGAATGTAAACGGTTACAGTTCAACCTAATTTTTTTGCATTTCTTTCCTATTCAGCTCCACACAAAAAAACGCCAATACCACTATGATATTTGAGACTTCCATCTTTTTCCTTCTTATTGTTTCATTGTCAGAAAAGAAGGGACGGAATGTTATGCGTCTAGGTTGCAGCTGTGAGACATGCACATCATTGTTAGTAAGGCAACACAGGAATCCGCAAACAATTCGGGAAGGATTGTTCGAAAAACTCAAGCAGTCTCTGGGTACTGTGCAGTGCTTTAGGAACGAAGCAGCTTGCCTGGGTATGTAGCCAGACAGAGCTCATGTATTCACAGACAAAGGCCATTAAGACCATTAAGAAGCAGCATAGCGTGTGTTTGGTCTCTAGCATCTGTATTTTGCCAGAGCTCTTATAAAGCAGTTCCTTTCTACCTCATGGACGTCTGCGTTTACAGCGGTGTATCCCTGCACTGCATGGGTGGAGTGTTCGGTGTTTACTGTCCACTCAGAGAAAAAAGTGCCCCTGCTGCTAGTAGATTGTCCCTTCATGTGGTTGTACAGCAGGCTCCGAGTCTGGTGACAGCAGCAGGCCTGTTGTTGTTCAGCACAGCAGACTAACAGTGCAAAGCCGGACTTCTGAATCTTCCGATGGCTCTAAGAGGAACCCTGCTGCTGAAGAGGGGATTCCCTTGACCAAAATGGACACATTTATTACACAGCTGCTTCTCCATACAGCTTGAAGGAGTATTTTATTGGCTGCCGAAGGGGTTTCTTAATTCCACGAGGGGAAACAAGTGGGCCGGGTCTCACGGGTACTGAGCACCAGGCAGTTTTTTAAAGTGGGCCTTGAAACGGGTCTCTATCGGGCTCTGTTTTGTACCCTACCACGGGCGAACCATGGGGCATATTATCAAGGGGGTTTATCTCCGCTTTTTTGGCTTTAAAAGCCAAGAAAGTGGAGATAAAATTATCTCCCTATTACCTAGCTGTCGCTAACACCAGTTAGCGACAGCTAGTAGGAGATAGCGACCATCTTGAGCCCCACTTTGCATGTCAGTGATATTTATCACTAATGACATGCAAAGTGGGAGTGCCAAGATGTTAGCGACTGGAAACAGTCGCTATCATCGCTGTCTCCTATTACCAACTTTTGGAGATATTCGGGCTAAGCGCGAATATCTCCAAAAGCTACCACCTGCCCCTGAGCAGTTCTTAGCCATGTTATCCAATGGTAGGTGGATAACATGGCTAAGACCATTAGCTCGGTAATGCATGAATATCGCTGACTTTTCAGCGATATTCATGCATTGCGGCCGATTTTTATCGCTTAGGAGATGTACCTTGATAATAGCAAGGTTCCTAACCGATAAAAATCGCCGCAGCTCGGCGATAAGACAATTGCCGCTAAACCAACAAAGCGATAATTATCGCTAGTTGTTGGTAATATGCCCCCATTTTTTTCCGGACTGTAGTGCCAGGGTGCACATCCAGGTGCGCGTGCTCACTTTTCACTATTGGAGAACTTAAGGCATGACGTCATGCCAGGTGAGTATTGTAGGGAAACGAAAATCCTTTAAAGGGAGTAATTTTCTCTCTGGGTTTCCCTTCTTTTTTGCAACACAGGAGCAGCAACATTGTCGTTGTGTCACCAGGGCTTTAAGAGGAAGCTTTTTCAATATCATATACAAGCCATAGTTGCTGCTTACTTATCTTATGCAACTAACAACCAATGACAAATCCAATAGTCCTGAATTGTAGGTATGATATAATTGTTGTATCATATATCTGGATGCAATGAAAGAAGCATCTAAATATAAGTTCGGCGGCACACTATGCTAAGGCACAGATTTTTTAAAGTACGTTTTTTTTAAGCCACACCCTTAATTACGTTGGTCACGCCCCTTTGAGAGACCCCCTAGTTTTTTCATCCCGCTTAAAGCCTGCTTAAAGTCTTGGAAGCACCATTACACTGCAATCATTACAACACATACTTATACACCGTTTGCTTTTGCAACAAAAATGGCTTGCTTGGGAGGTAGAAGGTGTGACCACCAACTTCAGCGCTAAAACTGAAACATGTATAGCCACTGCTTTATTATTACAAAGTCCCTGCTCTCTCCTCAGCCCCTCTACATGAAAGAAGGTGCATTTGTCAGATACACTTTTCAGCCTCGCCCACTCCAGAGCTGCCTTCCAAACCTGCTGTACACTGTGCCAGAGTGGAAGAGGCGGAGCCAGCTTGAGCCAAAGCCTCAGATAAGACCCTAGCAGCGTATTCTCAGACTGAGGCAGGCTGGCGGGAATGGTGGCAGCGCACAGAGGGGTGCTGGGCGTGGGAGTCTTATGTCTGCCTCTATCCCAGCTCCTCCCCTAAAATTATTGGTAAATAAATGTGCACAGGGTGCATGGTTACCAGAAACTATTGCTGGGGTTGCTCAGAAGTAAATTGGAGAATGAGAAGGTTCTGAGTGAATGTCCGGTAAGTGGTGTGTATTGACAGTGAAGAGAGGAGAGTGTGCCTGAGTGAGTACAGTAGGAAGGGTGCACCTGTGTGAGTACATGGTGCCCGAGTGCAGAGCCTGCCTGTATAGGTTCAGGGTGTGCCATGGGTATTGTGTTTGATGGGTGGCAGGTGTGTTTGTGAAAGTGAATGGTACGGGCTGTACCAAATAAGGGTGCAGGGATGAGGGGATGTCTGAGTGAGTGGAGGGTAAGATGTGAGCCTGTGTGAGTGCTAGGTAAACAGTGTGCTTGAGAGTAACAGGTGCATGCACAGTGTGCCTGTGTGAATGCAGGGCAATGGTGGGCCTTTATGGGTAGGCTGAGAGCACTGTGTCTGTGTTAGTAAAAGACGAACTGTCTGTACAGTGAGTGGTGTTTTCTCCGTAAACTGAGCAACGACTGCCTTGAAAATATCTTTAGGCCCTAACAAACCAGCACATTTTACTATTCTGCAACATAAGCATGTACGATTGACAGAAATGCTTGCACCATATAACAAAATTTAAAAAAATAATGATGAATATTTGTATTTGATCTGTGCAGCTTCTCCTGGCCAGTCACTGATATGTGCAGAGGAGATTAAACAAGTATTGGCAATGCCAACTGATTGGCTTTTTGACCTTGCTGGTCAGATAGGGGTGTGTAACTTCTTGAGACTTAGCTCACATTGTGTTAATGGATAAATGTGACTCCAAGTTTTAGGAAATTTGCAAACTGCTTCTTTTTCTATTTTTAATATCTTATGAATATATATGAATATTGTTTTCTTTATTCATGCTCAAATCCATAAAAAAAGAAAATAAATTATGGAGGAACACGCACCAAAAACAAATACCGAGCCGCAGAGGAGCAGTGGATACACCCAGTCCCTCCAATCCAGGTCTAGTACAGAATGCATACTTTTAAGCGAAAGGAATAAGACACAAAAATAAGTAGTGTAGAAAACTTGCAAATTAAAACGGCAGCAATTATCTAGAGCAAAAAGCATTTTCTTAAATTTTTTGGGAGGAAATACATGAAATCAGATAGTGTGTTCTATTTATTTTTCTGGAAAAAAACGCCAAAATAACCTTTGCTGATGAAAAAAAACGTAACCTAAAAATAGTTTTTATTTTAATCAAAATGAAATCAACTAATTAACATTTTACAGCACCCCTATTAAAACATACAACAGTGCGCAGTGTGATATCAAATGTATTTTCACAGGTAATTACTATTGGATATGATTCACATTACAATTCCAATGAAGAAAATGTAGACTAGATTTACTGGTAATAAATATTAGGGATTCAATTAAAAAACCTTCGACCGTAACATGACATGTTACATAAAGCAATGTCCACAAGGTAAATCAGAAGAATATGCCCCTGTAACAGAGGCAAACGCTGAACAGTTTGAGGCATCTCCCTTTGATCATTGAAGTCTGCATCTGCATTGCTAGGCACTTCATATTCAGACCATGCAGTGGAATACAAGATATAAATGATTCCAATTGTCCCAATGACATCAACGTAATGATGAGTGCAAATGAAGACATATGGCTTACACCCGATGCATGACTTTGCACAACCCACTTTAGCAGCAAAGAAAGTGGATTTTAAAATAATAACAACACATTATGTGTCAAATGAAGGTCTTACGCTAACAAAATGCTAAGTAAATATAATAAAGATACACCCAGGGCTTAAAGAAGAAGAAGAAACTGGCATGATAAGCCTGCAATATGTGTCAGGTAATACGCATAGTAACTAATAGCATATTGTTCCTGTTAATAATAGAAAATGGCATATGTAAAGAATGGTAATTTGTAATTGCTTTTGTCTATAAATTGGTATGTGGATAAGACGGTGTCAGAACTCCTAACTTAATGAAAAAAGTACAAATAGCCTTAATCTTTAATGTTTTTCTAGCGAAATGGGCAATGTTGTCTGTAGTGGAGTCTCACAAAGTGGCGAACTATGGGGCATATTATCAAGACAGGCGACACAATTATCTGCTAGATATGAAGGACATCTAACATGGGCTTCAATTGGAATTCCATAGAGCATATTATCAAGCCCATTATCGCTGTTGTAGCGGCAGTTTTCAGCCGCTAAAGTGGCGATAATGTTATCGCCTGTCTTGATAATATACCCGTTAGACCGCAGCGTGGTGCATTTCTAGTTCTCTCAAATTGTTCATCGTTTGTCATGATTGAAGCATGATCCATGCTGGTGCATCTGCTCTGACCACTAAAACCTGTGTGCCATTGGCTAATCCCTGATTGGTATACTTACCTTACCTGTAAGCCCCTAGTATATGATATCCTACGTACACATGCTTTGAAAGTTAAATGTCACTAGGGGAGTGCAGCACATATTGTGTGCCCCCACTAAATTGACAAGTGAAAACATGAAACTAGGGGCCAGATGTAGGTAGCCCTTTACCGATCGGAATCGGCCGAAAATACCGATTTTCGGCCGTTTCCGATCGGTAAAGGGCTAGGGAGATGTAGGTGCACATATTCGGTAATTTTACCGAATCGTTATTATTACCGAATCGGTAATAAGTACCGATTCGGTAATATTTACCGATTCGGTAAAATTACCGAAAATGCTATGTGGGTAGCCAATTTTCTATTGGCACATGGCTTACAGAATCGGTATTTTACCATGGAATACAAATCCATGGTAAAATACCAATTCCTGTGTACATGCACATCTATGCATGTACACATGTGCCATGTGACAGACAGACGTGCCCTTAGGGCATGTCTGTGTGCCACATTGCACACATGCCCGTTTTGGGGGTGCTAGAGGGTGTCAAAGTGACACCCCCTGCACCCTTGTGAATTCTTTAATTACCTTCAAAGCCCATAGGAATGAATGGGCATTACCGATTCGGTATTTACCGAATCGGTAATTAAAGAATTGTTAAGGATTCGGTAACGAATCCAGATGTTGGGACCTACATCCCATTTACCGATTTTGAAATACCGAATCGGTAAAATTCGGTATTTCAAAATCGGTAAATGGGATTTACCTACATCGGGCCCCTAGATCTTCAACAGCAGCCCAGCATGGCAGTTTTAAACCTGCAAATTCAACACAGCAAATACTCTTTTGCCAGGTCCAACCCTTCAGTTTTAATTCCTAGAAGTCACCCCTAAAGTAGGCTGTAATACCTAGAAGTCAACCCTAAAGTAGGCTGTAGCAGCCTACTTTAGGGGTGACTTCTAGGTATTAAAAGTAGGAAAAGTAGGACATGAGTATTTAAGTTTCACACTTTCCAGGCAGTGAAAAATCTTCAAAATCGTTTTTTAATGTGGCAAGACTGGCCCTCCCATATCAAAAGACTGGATTATATTCTAGCACCTTATAATGAATACCTTTTGTTTGGGAATAACTGGAACCCTGATTCAAGGATACACATTGTTAGGAAATTAAAATCCAGTCTAATGGTAAAATCAGAATTTCTAAAATGCTACTTTTAGAAAGTTTGCATTTTCCTGACTAAAACCTCGAATAGCCTTTTATTTATTTATTTATTTAATTAAAACATTTGTATAGCGCATCTGTCACCTGGCAGGTATCCTGGCGCTGAGAGATTACTCCTAAAATGGTAAGTATCGGGAGACTGGGGTCGGGTTATAGGTGAGGGAGTTTAGGCAAAGAGCCAGGTTTTAATCCGCTTTCTGAATGGAAGGAGTTGTGATATTTGGCGGATGTCGACCAGCAAACTGTTCCAGAGTTTAGCGGCAGCCACTCTGAAGGATCTTTCCACCGTCCTTACCTTGTTGAATCTGGGTACCATGACAAGGCAGGCTGAGGCGGATCGGAGAGTTCTGGTGGGGGTGTACCAGGAAAACATTTTTTGTAGGGATCTGGGGCCAGTTCCGTGTAGTGCTTTGAAGACAAGGCAGAGTGCTTTAAAAGCTATTTGTTGCTTCAGAGGGAGCCAGTGTAGCTCGGCTAGGGCTGCTGTGGCCGAGGATCTCCTGGTCCATCCGAGGGCTAGTTTGCCTGCGGCCGACTGGACTCTTTGGAGTCTGTCCAGTAGAACAGCTGGGGACTCGAGCAGAAGTGCATTGCAATAGTCAAGGCGACTAAGGATAGTGCACCTGACTATTAGTGCTCGTGCCTGTGCGGGAAGTAGTGGCATGATTTTGCGTAAAGAACGCAGTAGGGCCGAGCAGGTGGAGACTGTTTTGGTTACCTGCGTTTCCATGCTGAGCTTGTTGTTTAACATGACACCCAGGTTGCGGACACTGGTGACCGGCTGTGGTTTTTCTGGGGCTTCCGGGGGCCAGAATTCCGTGGGAAATAGGCGAGGAATCCGGCTCCCAGCGCAGAACAATACCTCGGTCTTAGAGGAGTTGAATTGCAGGGAATTTTTGTGCAGCCAGCCGGCTGTGTCTCTCAAGCAGTCATGGAACGATTCCATGGGAATTGAGTCTTCCCCCTCCCAGGAGAGGATAAGCTGGGTGTTGTCCGCGTAGTTTATAGTTTTTAGCCTGTGGGATTTAATCAGAGTGACTAATGGTTTCAGATAAATGTTAAAAAGGATCGGGCTGATGGACGAGCCCTGGGGCACCCCGTGAGGTACTGGGGAAAAGGCGGATTGAAAATGGGGGAGGGACACAGCCTGTTTCCTATCTCACAGGTATGAGTGGAACCAAAGCAAGGCGGTGCCGTCGACCCCTGCCTCTTTGAGTCTCTTTAGCAGAATCACATGGTTGACAGTATCGAATGCGGCAGACAGGCCCAATAAGATCAAGGCCACTGCGTGGCCCCTGTCTGCACGCATACGAAGTTCTTCTATGGCTGTAAGCACAGCCGTTTCGGTGCCATGGGCTGGACGAAATCCAAATTGGAAGTCGTCCAGAATGTGATTCTGCTCTAGATGTGTAGATAGACAGGAGCTAACCCAGCATTCCACAAAGTTAGATAAACACTCAGGGTTCAATGAGGGCTTCTTCAGCAGTGGGGTGATGAGTGCTTGCTTCCAGGGGGTAGGGACAAATCCACAACACAGGGATTGGTTGCAGATCCTGCGGAGGGTGCGGAAGAGTTCAGTTCCACACGCTTTCCAGGTTTTTGGGGGCAGCGGGTCGAGGGGGGACCCGGAGGTGATTCCGTGTGCCATTCTCTCGAAGTCTGCTTCCGAGATAGGGGGGAGAACCTGCAGGCATTCCCTGGGTAGGTGTCCTGGGCTCAACGGATCGGGGTTGGTAGTGGCGGCCCCGGGGGTGTTGAGATTATCTTGTGAGGGGGAGGTGTTAATATTGTGGATGATGGTCTCAATTTTGTCCTTAAAAAACAGTGCCCGATTATCGCAGAGTGACTGTGTGGGAGGGATGTTTTTTTTGGCACAGTCGGGATGGATAAGGTTGTTAAGAATCTGGAAGATGCTTTTGGAGCTATTAGCGGCATTGACTATGGTGGAGCAGTAGTAGGTGGATTTGCTCTCAGCGATGGCAGATTTATATTCCAGGAGCTTATTTTTCCAGATAATTTTGTTTGTGTTGCAGTAGCCTTGTCTCCATTTCCTCTCAGCCTGTTTACAGGCTAATTTGAGGATTTTCAGGGAGTCGTTGAACCATGGGGCTGATGCTCTGTCTTTAGGTTTGCATCTTTTTAATGGAGCTAGGGAGTCCGTAGTGGATGATATCCTCGTGCAGAAGGCTTTGTAGTTGTCTTCAACCGAGTTAATAGGGGAGAAGCTATCTTCCACGTTAAACACGGTGGTGGTAGAACTCAATTTTTCCAGAGCTTTCCAGTCTCTGTACATAAATTCTGGTAGGGCGCTATGATTCGGCATTCTAGTTTTTGTGCTGGTAATATAAAATTTGAGAAGAGCATGATCTGTCCAGCTCATGGGCAGAATGTCGTTCAGATGTACTAGTTGAGGACTGGAAAAGATGAGGTCAAGTCGATGACCTGCTGAGTGGGTAGGTTGCTTAACCAGTTGGTAGAGTCCCGCGCTTTCGCAAGAGAGCAAGAGGTTTTCTAGACCAGTGTCTAGACTACCGTTTGGCCAGAGGTTGAAGTCCCCTAAGATGATTAGTTTATTGTGGGAGGTTGCCATGTTCGTGAAGGTGGTGAGTAGCGCTTGCTGTTGTTGGGAGGTGAAGGTCCCCGGAGGACGGTAGCAGATAATTGCCGTAAAAATTCCTCCAGTATGGCAGTTTATGGAGAGGCCGAGTATCTCGGTACCGGCGACTGAGTCCATGTCTATGGTGTTAATGTGCCAGGAGGCTCTGTAGATAATACCTACTCCACCACCACGGCCTTTGGGTCTAGGAAGGTGCAAAATTTTAAAGTCCTGAGGACATGCCCATGCTAATTCAATGTCACAATCTGCGTGGGTCCACGTTTCGGTTAAGAAGAGGACATCCAAGTGATGAGAGTCAATAAGTAAATGAATTTCGTTAGCGTGTTTTGGCAGTGACCTGACATTCAGAAGGCCTCCCTGGAGCAGACCCTTATTTGCGAAGTCATGCAGTGGAAAGGCGGTGTCAGCAAAGATGGGCTGACCTTCGTATGCGAATTCTCGCAGGTTGAGCAGGGTTTCATGGGTATAGCGCGGGGGCTGCGTGAGAATTTGAGCAGAGTTGTCTGCACGAGTCGCGTTCTCGTCGCGGACGAGCGCAGACGAGCTTCCCTTAAGCACGCCTTCGGCGCGGCATCGTCGCGCCCGCTGCGCTCGTCCGCTGCGCTTCCGACATAGATTCATGCTTTATAGTAGGTGCTCTGGGCGTCGGAGGGGGGGCGTGGCCAACAGAGGTGGGCGTGGCTCGTGGCTCCTTCGAGCAGGCAATGGTGGCAGAAGCGAGCGTTTTGGCCGGAAAACAGCGATTAGATCTGCTGCTCGGCGTGGTTGAGGTAGGTGCCAGGGGTTGGTGCAATTGTGCAGCAGTTTTTAAAAACACAGTATACAAGGTTAAAACAAAGGTTTTTGAATAACACGGCTCCCGGCTTTTCGCCTCAGGAGTATCTCAGTAATAGTGCAGCGCTAGCGATCAGCGCGCTCTATTTGTACCTGTGAGGGGGGGCGTGGCCAACAGAGGTGGGCGTGTTAATCCCCGCACTGTCGCTTGGCTACCTGCTTGGAGTTGTGAATGGCTGCCATGAAAGGGAACAAAAGAGCTATGGCTGGTAGGAGGTGTGACATGATGGGATGGCCTGGGGGATGTACCCACCAGCTGTACAAGCTTCAAGGAGGTGTCCGCTGTCACAAGTGGGACAGGTTTCCCCCCCACTGGAATTGGTGCCACTCTAGCTACTGGGACATTGACAGGGTCATGCCTATTAACCAATCAACATTTGTATAGTGCAGCATTGTTGCCCCTAGGGGTTTCTGGGTGCTGAAGAAGCTGTGCCTCAGTCAAAAAGCCAGATCTTGAGTCTCCTTCTGAAGTCTGCCAGGGAGGGTGCTGTATGGAGGTGGAGGGATAGTTCCAGGTCTTGGTGACGATGTAGGAGAAGTCACGGCCACCATTGTGGTGGATGTGGGGGATGTGTGCGAGGGCTAGAGAGGAGGAGTGCAGGTATCTGGAAGAATGATAGAAGTTCAGTCAATGGTTGATGTAGGATGCTCCTCGATCATGGAGGGCTTTGTAGGCATTCACAAGAATCTTGAAATGGCATCTTTTCTGAATGAGGAGCCAGTGGAAGTTTCTGATTTGGGGGATGCTGGACCATTTAGGGAGGTCCGGGATGAGCCTGGATGCAGTGTTCTGTATGATCTAGCGACTCCCGAGGAGCTGGGTGGCGATGCAGGTGTAGAGAGCATTGGCATAGTTGAAGTGGCTGGTGATGAGGGCCTGAGTGACAATCATCTGGTATCAATAGCGATCCATCTAAATATTCTGTGAAGCATGTAGAGTGTGTCTAAGCAGGAAGAGGTGACTACATTGACTTGTCGTTTCATGGTCAGTTGGATGTCAAATATGATCCATAGGTTGCATGCATGGTCTGTTGGTGTAGGAGTGTGTCCAATTTGGCTGGCCACCAGCTGTGGTCCCAGGCGCAGGTACTGTCCCAAAGATCAGTACTTATGTCTTGTTAGAGTTGAGCCTAAGACAGTTGTCTCTCATCCAGCTACGTTAGCCATGGTGTTCTGGCACTGGCAGGGTCCTCGTGAGTGAGAGGATAAGTTAAGTGCTGTCTCTTTAGTAAATTATGTAGAGGCTGTGGGGTCTGATGAAGTCCACGAGGGGGGGTCATGTATGTGTGGAACAGACTGGGGCTGAGGGTTGATCCTTGGGGTACACCACATATGATGTTCTTGGGTGTGGGTGTGGATGTATACTCTGTCTGCACCCTGTATGGAATGAGGCGATCCACTTGAGAGTGTCTTACTGTATGCTATTGTTTTGGAGTCTGTTTATGAGGGCACTGTGGGATATGGTGTTGAATACCTCAGAGAGTTCGACGAGAATCAGGGCCGCAGTTTCTCTGCAGTTGAGGAGAGTTCAGATGTCATCTTTGGCAGTGATCAGTACAGTCTCGGTGCTTTGGTTAGCCCGCAATCCTGATCGTGAGGCATCCAGTAGGTGGTTTTGTTACAGGAATTCGGTGAGCTGTTGGTTGATGGCTTTCTTCAGTACTTTGGCTGGGTAGGGGAGAAGGGAGAACAGTCGATAATTTCTTAGTTCATTGGGATCGGCAGAGGGTTTCTTAAGGAGGGGTCTGACATCCGCATGCTTTCATGTGTTGGGAAGGCTGCTTTGGAGATGGATGTGTAGAAGAGGCTGGTAAGTTCCGTGCTGATTGGGTTCACCCCAAAGTTGAAGAGTTGATGGGGCAAAGTATCGGTTGGTGCCCCAGGAAGACATGGCAGCTGTGGTGGTCCAGGTGGTGATCGTTTGTCTGGTGTTTGCTGATTGGTTGAGGTTGTTGAGTTTGAGGGTGGAGCTTCAGGGGTCGAGGTTACTGTAAATGGTGGCAATCTTGCTGTGGAAGTTGTCTGAGAGGGTCTCTCAGAGCTCTTGTAAGGGGTCGATGGTGTATTTTGTGTCCGTTGGGTGTGAGTATTCCTTGACTATTTTGAAGAGTTCGTTAGTGGGGTTGGCCGCAGTGTCAATGTGGGTGGTGATGGCTGCTTTCTTTACTTCCTTGATGTGCAGGTGATAGTTGCAGAGGACTGTCATGTAGGCAGCTCTTTCAGAGTTGTTTGTGACACACCTAGGAGTGAACAACATATGCTTCTGGGGTCAGACCAAACTTCTCCACTAGGGAATCATTCATGTGTTGATAGGGCTCTGCTACTCTCTACTGGAGGGTCAGGAGCCTATCCCTCACAGTAACCGGAATTCACTCTCAGAATGAAGGTCACCAGTGTTGGGTGCCCACCTTCTTCATCTTTAATGCTCTTTTAAAGGAGATAAACCATTTATCTTTATCATCCCCCCAAGCACAAAGCTAGGTACAGGTCCACTTGGCAGGTGGGACTGTGAGACCCCCCTGTAGATACCTCTACCTCCATTGTTGCTGGGCCTCACACCCAATCTGGGCTTCTTTTCCTCCAAGGCCACTGTCTTCTCTCCAAGAGCTAGTTCTTTCTTTTTCAGAGCTATGAGTACCAGCTCGGTCTCCAAATTCCTTTGTTTGAGGGCTATTTGAGAATGATTGTGTGTTAGAATTGAGGGTCTCTAGTTTGCAATGGTTAGCACCTTTGTCCAAATAGGGACCCTTGCTTCCAGTCAGGATTAGGGGGATACACTCCTAACATATCCCCTTCTCACCAACTTGGTAGCTTGGCACGAGCAACCAGGCTTATCTCAGAGGCAGTGTGTAAAGCATTTGTGACACATACAGTAACAAAGTGAAAACACTACAAATGAACACCACACCAGTTCAGAAAAATAAGTAATCTTTATGTAAACAAGACAAAATGGCAAAAATCCACGATACAGTATCAAAAATAGGCTCTTCAATGGAAGAAATAGTTCCGTTCAATGCAAGTTGGAAATGCAACACTTTTCCAACAAAGTACCATAAATGTGTCATGCAAAATAAACAAAGTGGTTGCAGGGAAAGCGATGCGTCAGTTCCTTTCTTAGGGGGAGGTGGCGCACCTGTTCCTTACTGCAGCACAAGGGAGGTGATGCGTCTGTTCCTTACCGGAGAGGAGGGGATGCGTCAGTGTCTTACTGCATTCTGGTTACGATGCAACAAGATGGAACCTCGATGCGTGGCAACAATCCGGTGCGATGTGACAAAATGGCGGCTTGATGCTATGCGACAATCCGGTTGAAGCATGAACATTTGCAGCCGCAGGGCAGGTGCTGCGACGATCATCTTGGCGATGCGTCGGGAGTCGGGACTCGGTGTGGATGCGGCGTGCTTCTTCTCCGGGGCTCGACAATGTGTGAACCAGGTGCGGATGCGGCACGCATCTCCTCCGTGACTCGCGATGCGTCAGGAATCATTGTGGATGGGACACGCTCCATCCTCATTGCATCAATCTTCCAACTACCAACAACAAACAGTCTCTAGAGGTCCTAAATAGCAGCAGGCAACTCTTTGCAGGTTGGAATTCGCAGCAAGGGATTTCAGGGGAGCTGGAGGTGAAGTCTTTGTGTCCCTGAGACTTCAGACAGGAGGCAAGCTCAATTTCAAGCCCTTGGAGGCAAAGCAAACAGCAAAGTCCTTTTCTCCTTTCCTTGGTAACAAGTAACCACTGTAGGCCAACCCAAACAGCAAACAGCACAGGAGCAGTTAGCTTGCTTCAGCTTCTACGGTTCTTCTCCATGGCAAAGGTTCCTCTTGATTTCCCAGAAGTGATCTAAAGTTCTGGGGCCTGAGTCCCCTTTTTTATGCACACAAATCCTTTGTCTCTGAAGGCAGAGAGTGTCTATACACATGGACAAAACAATTTGAGAAAAGGGTCAAAGGGCAGGTTTAACGACTAACCAGGTACACGCCCCAAACCATATATCAAAACACTAAATAGTACCTGGGAGTCAAACATCAAAAGGGTCAATCACCATGGACAACAAAAACTAATACCATACAGATAACACCAGTGGGAACACGCCATGCAAGCCTTAGTGTGATAAATGCAGAGTAAAGACTCAAGGGCGTATGGAAAAAATTTCCATCAGAAGCCACACTGTACTGCCCTCTTTTACATCATTTGGGTTCTCCTTAGCCCAGGAGACAAAACAAAACGGCCAGTCAGTTGTTACCGTGACCGATTGTAAATGAAAAGAATGTTGGAGGGAAGTGTTGAAGTTACAAATGTTTATATGGCAACTGAAAAAAGCAGTGTAAGGTGAAAAAAGTGAACAGTGAGGGGTAATAAAATTAGATGAACTGGGTAGAAGCAGGTAATTTATTACTATCTCCCAGTCCCCCAAAGCTAAAATACAAGTGCAAACGCGGATTTGAAATAATATCCGCAATCAGTAGTGGTCAACATGTTTCTGCATCTATTGAAAAAGGTTTCATGCATTCTTCAGGACCCGTTGTTTATGAACTACTGCTTTTCCTGAAAAATTAATAGTAGATATCACCTGAAGTATCCAGGTCATGTGCTCAACCACGTACTCAACCACGTACTGTTATCGCACCGTACCAAGAGAAAGATGTCCACAGGAGCCATATGAATAAACAGAAAAACATAAATATGCCATATTCCTAAGGTTTCACATTGTGTTACAAATATAACCTTTCATTATTGGCGTCCCAATCGCTAACACGAGGAAATAAGTTATTTAATAAGTGGTATTGTTATTTCTCCTTTTTTGACACAACACCTATGACTATATAATTGAACCTGGGTTTATAGACCAGTAAAAGCAGTAAATGTTATAAACAAGCCTTGAGCTACAATCTACACAACTCGATGGTTATTATCAACTAAGCCATGATTGCTTCCCTTCTTTAATCTTTCTGCTTTAAAGCGGTGCTCCATATACCTGAGCCGCAGCCAGGTGGGGTGAAGCGCCTCAACCACCACAAATGGGTGAGTGACTGGGATTGAACTTATTTCCTAGTGTTAGCGATTGGGACGACAATAATGAAAGGTTATATTTGTAACACAATGTGAAACCTTAGGAATATGACATATTTATGTTTTTCTGTTTATTCATATGGCTCCTGTGGACATCTTTCTCTTGGTACGGTGCGATAACAGTACTTGGTTGAGCACATGACCTGGATACTTCAGGTGATATCTTTTATTAATTTTTCACGAAAAGCAGTAGTTCATAAACAACGGGTCCTGAAGAATGCATGAAACCTTTTTCAATAGATGCAGAAACATGTTGACCACTACTGATTGCGGATATTATTTCAAATCCGCGTTTGCACTTGTATTTTAGCTTTGGGGGACTGGGAGATACTAATAAATTACCTGCTTCTACCCAGTTCATGTAATTTTATTACCCCTCACTGTTCACTTTTTTCACCTTACACTGCTTTTTTCAGTTGCCATATAAACATTTGTAAATTCAACACTTCCCTCCAACATTCTTTTCATTTACAATTGGTCACGGTAACAACTGACCGGCCGTTTTGTTTTGTCTCCTGGGCTAAGGAGAACCCAAATGATGTAAAAGAGGGCAGTACAGTGTGGCTTCTGATGGGAATTTTCTTCCATACGCCCTTGAGTCTTTACTCTGCATTTATCACACTAAGGCTTGCATGGTGTGTTCCCACTGGTGTTATCTGTATGGTATTAGTTTTTGTTGTCCATGGTGATTGACCCTTTTGATGTTTGACTCCCAGGTACTATTGAGTGTCTATACACAGCCAAAACCAGTTCTGTCCTCACGGGTGCAGCTTCCTGGCAGGAGGTGGATACAGCATTGTTGAAAGCAGACCTGACCCAGGCAGGTGAAAGGAAATCTCCTCCCCTACTCTAAATTCAACCCAGGTCCCATTCAGCCCGCCCTGATTTATCAGACTGCTGGAGCCGCAACCCTCTCCCAGCTCCTGTCACTCACAAGCCAGACATGCAATACACAAACATAGCAGAAGCATTCTGGATGGTAAGGCAAGAATATAACTACTTTCTAAAAGTGGTATTTTCAAATACAGAATGTTAAAATCACCCACACTAAAAGATGCACTTTAACATTCTGAGTTCAGGTATACTAAACTTTATTTTCCTATCTTGTTCTCTGGGTCAGTTATGTTTATAAGATGTTATAACCAAACTTTCCATTCTGTTCTATGGGAACAGAGAGCCTTGTAGTAGTGAAAAACACAATTGGCATTATTTCACTATCTTTTAAAAAAAAATTATGTTTTATATTTTTATTCAAGATTTTTTACAACATTTATTCCCCTTAGTCCCTCCCCCCCCCCTCTGCACAGGACATAAGAAAAAAAAGAAGAATAAAAAACAAAAAACATAAAATACAATCCAGTTTCAACCTTCTAGTACATTTCTATGTCTCCAGTTTCATTATCATGATCTATATAATAAAATGACGAAAAATCATAAAAATAATTTACATTAAAGACCCTCCTAGCATCTCTAGAGTGGTTCTATATTTCCCGCAACCCTGTTCTTCCAATCTGCTATTGGTTTCCATATTTGAAGAACAAGTGCTCTACCCTTCTTCCCTTTCCAGGCATATAATGGTTTTTCCATGTTGTATATATATAAAAGCCTAGCCAACCATTGTTGCATAGTAGGGGGGAGCTTATCTCGCCATGCCGAGGCTATGCATAAACGGAATATTGCCATGGCTACAAACACAAATTTCTCCATCTGTGATTGTTCTCCAGTCCCATCCAATCCCAGCAATATTACTTCATGTGACACTGTTAACTTGTAGTTCAATGATTTATCTAGAAACTCTTCAATTCCCTTTTCCAGGGGTATCAGGTTGGGACATTCAGCAAACATATGAACTATATTTCCCTCCTGACCATCGCATCTTGGGCATGTAATCCCTTGTGTACATCCCCCACTACGCAACCCTAGCCGGGGTATAGTATAGCTATAGAGTATTATAATATTGGGCTTGTAAAGATGATGAGCAAAGCACCTCCTGTGCCATCTGTAGTGATTTCTCAAAGACTCCCTCGTAAATCCCTAGCATATCCATCCATTTTGTTTCAAATTTACTTAAATCATCTCCCCTATGTGCTATAAGTTCAGCATAAAACTTTTTAATTGTGCAACCATGCCCCCCTTCTATTATTTGTAATATTGGGTTATTACCGAATCCCGCAGGTCCCCCTCTCTTCCCAGCCAGTAAACTTCTTGTTTGCAGATACTTAAAAAATGTCTTTCTGCTGACCCCAAATAATCTTTGTATTTCTGAGAATTGGCGCATTCCTGGCGGGCCTATCAGATCCCCCATTTTTTTCACTCCTAGCCATGCCATTTCCTTAAAAACAGTGTCAGCAAAAATCTCTGGGGGTAATGTGGGATCGTTCCCTAGCCTAGTATATGCATGGTATCTTCCCAGTCCAAAACTCCTTTTAAATGCCTTCCAAACTTTGTGGGCTGCCTCCAGTGTCTTAAATCTGGTCCTCTTGAAGTAACTTGGTTTGGTGTATCTCAGAAATACATTTTGTGCCTCCTTGCCTAAAATACAACCAAAAATCTCTAATGAGAAAGAGTATAGTTCTTCGTCCATCTCAGCACCCCCTATCAGGCCCGTTATTTGCTGTAGCATTGCTGCCCAATAATAAAGTCTCAGATCAGGTAGTGCCCACCCCCCCTTTCTCTTAGTAGTGCCATATATTTTAATGCTCTTCTTGTTTTTTCCTGTGACCAAATAAACCGATTTAGTATGAGCTCTACTTTACTGAACAGGAGTGGATTAAAAAATAGGGGGATAGTTCTAAATAAATATAGGAATTTCGGGAGGATGTTCATTTTAATAAAATTCACCCTGCCAACTATGGACATGTGCAGATTGTGTACCCTATCCAGATCTTTCCTCACTTTCACGATGATCGGAGAGATGTTTAAATCCACTAAATTATCCAGATCAGCAGTAATAGTTATCCCTAAGTAGACCCCCTTGACCGCTACCCTCGAATCTGTGCATGTTGCGTGTGCGTTCTTTATAATTTGTGTTTTAGCCTTACTTAATGCGTAACCCGCAACCGTCCCAAATTGCTCTGCCTCCTGCTCTATTATACTAATAGCTTCTGCCGGAGAAGGCGTAATAATCGCAATATCATCTGCGTAGGCTAAAACCTTTATCGGTCCCATTTTAGTAACTAGCAGCTTAATTTGTTCATTTAATTCCAGTTTTTTAATAAACAGGTCTATATATAGCGCAAATAGCAGAGGTGAGCATAGGCACCCTTGTCGTGTGCCCCTCGTTATCCCAAATGGCACAGTACGACCAGTTTTCGCCCTTACACACTCCGTTGGTCCTATAGATAGTGATCGCAGTGATATTATAAATCCTACTCCTATATTTCCTTTCCTTAGAACTGCCCACAAAAATTCCCACGCCGCGCGGTCGAAGACCTTTTCGGCATCTAATAACATGGCTGCCATTGGTTTCGCCTCCACCCCTTGTACATCAAATAGCGTGATCATCTTTCTTACATGAATTGTAGTACCTTTTTATGGAATAAATCCGTGCTGATTAATATTTACTAATTGTGTAATTACCCTAGCAAGGCTATTTGCTAATGCTTTTGAGAAAATTTTAACATCAGCGTTGATCAGTGTTATCGGGCGGTATAACCCAGGTTCTGCCGCGGGTTTCCCTTTTTTAAGAATAATAACAATCTCTGCCCCTGCCCAGCTAGGTGGAATAGAGTGCCCTGTTTGTGCCTCCCTAAGTGTTCTGAATAAATCTGTAATAATTGAGGCATAAAATACTTTATAAAACTCCCCAGGTATCAGATCCGGTCCTGCAGCTTTACCCGAGGGCCGGCTAAGCATAGCTCCTTTTATCTCATCTAGGTCTAATTGCGTCTCTAGAGAATCCCTAGCTGTATCATGTAGAACCTTACTTGGTAATTCATGTAAATATCTCTGAATGTCGGCCAACTCCCTATCCGGCTCCTCCTCATACAGTTTGCTATAAAACTCCCTAAAAACCTCTATGATGCCTTCCTTATATGAAACCATGTTTCCCCCTATCTCTTATCTCCTTGATCTCACCTTTTGCCAATGTCTGTCTCGTGTGTACTGCCAATGTCCGCTCTACCATTTCGCTATATTCATAGGTTATTTTCTCTCTTGCTATTATATATTTTGGCTGATTTTATTCCTATGTTCTCCTCTGCATCCGCTTTAGCCACCATAACCTCCATTAAGTATTGTTCTAGCTCCAACCCATCTGCAATAGCCTGTTCAAGTCTCTGCTCTGCATACATCAGGTCGCTGTTTGCCTGATCCACCTTAGCTTTCTCTTTTTTCTGCTTGGCTAGACTAAAACTCAATGTTTCACTGCGCACCCCGGCTTTAAATGTATCCCATTCGATTCCTGGATTAGTGCTCCCTCTGTCAATGTCCCAGAAACCCTTTATCCAAGCATGCATGTGTGCGATATAATCTGCATCCGTCAAAAGTTCTCTTTCAAAGGTCCTTGATTTAGCCTGTTTTTTAAGCCCACTGCCTGTTATTGTCAGTAATAGGGGGTTGTGGTCAGACAAAATGCGGGGTAATCTTGCTATCATAAGAGTATTTATAGGTAATCCGGAGGTAAAAAAATAATCCAGGCGAACACACTTCCTATGAGGGGCCGAGTAATAGGTAAAGCCATCCTCACCCACTTTAAGCTCTTCCCAGACATCTATCAGGGCGTTATTTCTGGCCATACTTAAGATTTGCTCTGCACACCCTCTTTTTCCTCCCTTGATAAATGCCCCTATTATTTTGTCCCAGGCCTGATGCCCCATTGATGTTGAAATCCCCTGCGAGTATCACTTTTGGTGCCCAGGTAGCCAATTCTGTATCCAGGAATTCAACTATTTCAGGATCATCCTCTGTTGACCCATAAATCGATCCAATTGTAACCCATTCCTCCCAACTAAGCATTCAATCAGGGCTCACCTACCCCAAAGATCTTCAATTTTTTTCCTGGTACTAATATTACATATTTTAGTTAAAATGGCCACACCCCTAACTTTTGCCCCTTGTTTTGAGTGTGCCAGCACCCGCAGCCCCAGTTGCTCTAACAAGAAGGATTTGTTTCCTTCTGTATGAGTCTCTTGTAGACATATAAATTCTGCCTTGAGTGTTTTTTAATAGTACGGCTACTTTTTATCTTTTCAACCTATCGTTCAGCCCACATACGTTCATTGTTAACAACTTAACCTTTGAACTCATCCTAAATCTTTATTATTTCCCTTTTCTTTTCCTTTTTCCTTCCCCTTTGCTCTAAGAATTGTCATTGCTGCACATTCTTTTGTTTTTGCTTTTAGATTTTCAGCTGATTTATTTGCCCCATTTACCTCTATAGACGTGTGTGTAACCCTGGTTTCCCTTACATGTGTTCTAGATTCCCTTTGAATAATTTGAATAATTTCTTCATTTTTATGTGTCCTATTTCTTATCCCTGTCCTCTGTCCTGTGCGCCCCCCCCCCACCCACTCCCCCTGTGCATATAGGTCAATTCTAACCTAAATGTGACTGCCTCCTAGTCTCTTGAGTGTCGCTTCCCCCTCTCTCCCTTAGTGCCAAAAATCCAAAATTCCCATTAACCAACTTAATCAATCAAAACCCCATAAAGCAACATGTATATACCATACATATATTGAATTCATGTGGACTGGCCCACTGTGTTTGGTCACTTGGTCACTTATGGCTCATGGCCTGGTGGCTGGACACAATTAGTCTTGTTAGTAAACCCCTCACACACCAACCTGGTTGGTGTCATGCTTCATCATCGGGGTCCAACCAGGCAGCCGAGTGCCGCCTGTTTGTGCTTCAACGCCTGACTACAGCGGAGCAGGTGTCGTGCAACAGTGTGATGTGGATGAAGGTGAATGTTAAAATATACCTCTGGGAATCCTTACCTACGAGTTTATTCTTGGCGGCCCGGGGTATTTTAATTAAAATATGTGATGCAACTGTTAATAGCCAAGTTATTGCTATAAGTTGTCTATGTGTTGGCGGTCTACATGTTTCAGTCCCAATAGGGATTGGGCGGGACTTTCGTCAGGACCAGAAGGTGAGGTGAGTGGCAAAAAGGGGTTGGCACGGGTGGTAGTCTCCTACACACGCGCTAAGGTGTGTGGAAAAGTGAAGGTAAAAAATATATAGGTCTGTATACTTACAGACACTCACTGGTTTGCGAGAAAAAATCATGTGGGAGAAAGCAGAACATGACATACATTCTATGAGCATACTGCGATTGGCAAATGGTGAAGTGCCATGCATCATGCATGCTAGTGCCTGGTGGCCAAGGTAAGTGATAATTGCTCGGAGGAGCGCTTCATGCACATAGACACAGACATGTGATTTGCTAGCATGCCCGTGTCGGGAACAGTGACATGTCTTGGGTTATAGAAATGTCTGTGTGCTCTGTGAGTCTGCTCTGGAGTGAGGTAGTGACTCACTAATGATGTATGTGCTGGATAGTGAGACCACGGGGTTTGCTCATGATATGGTGAGACGATACATACATCTAAAAGTTATGAGGATTGTCCATAGTATGGTGAGACAATACACACATTTAAAAATTACGTTTTTCAAATTGAAACGATAGTGCCTGCTCTGGTATAGATGCAACGTGAAACAAACAGACATATAAAAATTACAAGGGGAGCACCAATAGTTACTTCGCTATAATATTCGCGTCCAGAGAATCGGGGCATGGGGTGGAGGAGCTCTCGTTATCAATCTGTGGAGATTTTTAGGAGAGAAGAGTTAGGTATGCTTATAGCATGGCGCTCGGGGGGCCAGTGATCAGCTGTGGGGCCAAGACCTTACTTGATTAATGCGAGTCCTCGGCCGGAACCTAGATCGATTCCCTCGGCGTCCCGGCTGATGGGCCGCTTCCGGAGGCTCAGGTTGATCACACACATAGTTAGGTTTTTCAAGCTATAGTCCACCTTGAAAGGTCACAGATTAGTCTCTCAGTCTTCCCCCAGTTCTCCCTTTGCCTAGCTCTATGCTTGATTTATATTTCATGATTTGTGGGGTAAGGGGTCGCAATACCATCAAGGAGGCAAATGTATATTTTCTTTCTCTCTTCTCTTGGTACTTAAGTAAGCACAAGGCACAAGGTACAAGGCATGCGAGAAAAAAAAACTTTAACAAGTACAATAAGCTTAAAAAAATAAAAAAATATATGTCACTAGATCAGGCACCACGCACTTTGCAGGGGTTGGGGTAGGGTAGGGGGTACCACCTTCCGGATCTGCTCCGGTTAGATAGTACAAGCGTTCCTCAGGGGAGGGGGGGGTTGGCTCACAGGGGTGTTGGGGTAGGGCTTTGGGTTAAAAAAAAATCCTCATTTTCAGAATGGTTCCATTTAGGGTTTTTCTCATGTAGTAATAGTAGTCGTTTTTTTCTAGGCAGTTGCTCCAGGCAGAAGAGTAGGTCTTTTTCCCTTCGTTTTTTTCACTATTTTATAGGAGGGAACGCGAAGATCGAGTAATCTCAAGATTCTCTCCTGGAATGTTAATGGTCTGCGCACCAAACCAAGGGCAAACAGGATTATACAATATTTGTGTGACATCGATGCGCAGATCATTATACTCCAGGAGACACATTTAATTGAGGCAGAGATACTCGATCTTGTGAAAAAGAACAGGTAGATGGACATCTCGGTATCTACCTCCCAATTACTAAATATAAGGGGTGTGACTATTCTGTTCAAGAAACCCATTAGCACAAGAATTATAACACAGAAGGTAGACCCCAGAGGTAGATGGGTGATTACCACGGTAGATGTTGGTGGGGTACATCTGACGTTAGCTGGTTTTTATGGACCCAACCAGGACGACCCTGCACCCTTGGAGCTCCTATTTTCACATCTATTGCATTTTACTGAACCCATCATTATTGCGGGGGACTTTAATATTGTGCTAGACCCCGCTTTAGACAAGACCTAGTGCAGTAGACAGCGGATGCCGTCTAAATCTAGAGCGTTCCTGCATAGTTGTATGAATCAATATGGATACGTTGTTATCTGGCGGGTAAGAGCAGGCACTAAATCAGGTTTTTCTTTTTGTAATTACAAATATCATCATCAATCTAGAATCGACTATATTTTGATAAGTCGTGACCTGGTCGATTCAATTAAAGATATTTGTTATCTCCCGTCCCATCTGTCAGATCACTCCTCTGTTTTTTGGAACTGACAGGAGTAACTAAACCTTCCTCTAGTTCTTGGTCTTTTGACCGGTACTTTCTTTCTTCTTCGGAAGATGTGCTTTCTATTAGATCTGAAGCACTTGAATTTATGCAAATAAATATCGGTTCTGCGGAGCCCTGTATAGTATGGGATGCATTTAAGTGTTGCCTTCGAGGCGTAATTAAGAGTAAGGTGGTATATCAGAGGAGACAGTATGTGCAGGAGGTTGCCTCTATTGAGGCTGAACTTCTTGCAACCCAAGCTGAAATTGATGCCACCAGTGTCATGAATACTTTTATTTGATTTCAATAAAAAAATCATAAAAGGGTGGGGAACCACCTTAATAAAAATACATTTTAAATTTTAAAACAGAGGAATTTAAAACATTAAGACTATGCCATTGATGGGTATGCTGGAACTAATTAAATTAGTTAGTGAATCATTTCCTTTTTATCCAGCTCTCTTGCTGCCATTTTGAGAAATGTTATTGCTCTACAGGACAGTTGGATTGATGACCCTCCAAGGCATTGGATGACAGCAGCTCTGCATGTCTGTATTTCTTCCTTCCTCAAGGCTTCCCGAAGGACCATTCTTCGGGTAGCTGCCAGGGAGGGGCATATGCATAGCAGGTGTAAAAGGGACTCTTCCCGACCTCCGCATAAGCGACATTCCTTGGATTGCCAGAGGTATTTCTATTTTGGTGTCAGATCTTTTGATGGAAATGACCCCAGCCGCAATAACATTAAGTACTGTTTTCTCTCCTGGGAGAAATGATCGAGTAAATATGGTTGAGGTTTCAGCCACTGATAGCCTTGCATCACGGTCCAGGCGTGGTTTTTTTTTGAGACAGCTGTTTTGTCCATTAATAGGGAGGTCCTTTTAATTGCGTTGTTCACTACGATTTTGAAACTGGAGTAAGTAGGGAGGGTAAGCCAGGCCTCCTCGACTTGCAGTGCCACGAGTTAGTCTTTCAGAACGCTGAACGTTGAATTACTTAGCCTGGATTGGGTTTCAATTTCCTTCCAGCAGTAGTGTGCTAAGGTGTTATCCTCTGCGTCCCTCATTCTCCAGTAGTATTTCGCTAATGCCCCTTGTCTGTCGAGGGTCTGGTTTCTCAGGCCATACTCAAGACAAATTTGGGATGGTGAAATGTGTCGGGGGATTGAGAACAGGGCCTTGGAGAGAGTTGATTGTGCTGTGTTTAAGGAGATGACGTCTTTCGTGTTTAGAGTTTCCGAGCAGTATGAAGTTGAGGGTAAAAATTTAACTGAAATGGCTTTAAGCAAATGGCCTGTAGAGCACCACGTAAGTTTTTTCTTTAGGACACTGAAGGCGAACTGCAGTTGTTTAGCTCTGATACGGCCTTGCCCCAGTTGTAAATTGAAGTTGAGGTTACGGTCAATAGTGAAACCTAGATATTTATAGGAGTCTACTGGGGACAGGGGTTGCCCGTCCAGGTGCCAGGTAAATTTGCGATGAGCCTTAGATTGAACTCTTCTGGCAAAACACATCACTTTTGTTTTTTGATGGTTGATGGTTAATTGTGCATTGATGGTATAAGCTCCTAATTTGGTGATGAGTCTCTGCAGGCCTACTGGTGTTAGAGCGAGGAGCACAATGTCGTCCGCGTATTGAAGACTGGGTATAGGGACATTACCCAGTTTTGGAGGGTGTGATGGAATTGACCGTAGTTGGTTATCTAGGTCGGCGATATAGATGTTGAAGAGGCAGGGTGCCAGCACACACCCTTGTTTTAGCCCATTGAGGGTTTGAATCTTTTTGGTGATGCTGTGCCCGTCACCTTTCCTGACCTGAACCCACGTCTGGGAATACAAGTTGATTATGGCATCCAGGAGTTTTGGTTGGAACACCCCAGTTGCGCATTTTTACTCATAGCTTGGCTCTTGGGACTTTGTCGAAGGCTGCTTTCAGGTCTATGAAGCAAGCATACAAAGGCCTGGACTTTGCGAGAGCTTGGTTGGCTAGCAGGGTAACAGCAGAGATGCTCGTGAGTGTACCCATCCCTGCCCTGAATCCTATTTGGGTATAGGGGATGAGGTAACTGCTTCCGACCCAGTCCTCCCGGTCAGCCAGCAAGTTTGATGCATACATTTTGGCCTCCAGATCAATTAAGGCTATCAAACGGTAGTTGGAGGGGTCGGAGCGAGGACCCGACTTGTATATTGGATTTAAAATACTGCCCCTCCAAGAGTCTGGGATGGCAGAAGAAGCTAAAATTAAAGAAAAAAGTGGCATGAGGACATCAGTCCAGAATAGAGGGTTGTGCCGAAACAAGGCGTTTGGCAACCCTTTTGGTCCTGGGGCTACTTCGGGTCTTAGTTTTTTAATGATTATTAATACTTGCTCCTTCCGGATTTGCAGAGAGTATTCAAATGCTTCGGATTTGGGGATGGTTCTGGTATGATCTACAACAGTTGGCTTCTCCCCTGATTCCAGGCCGTGAGTTACGGGACAAACCATTGACATGTCGTTGTATAGATAATCAATGTGGGCACTCCGTGATGTCAGAATTGTGGTGCCGGTTCCTGCCGTTTTCTAACTGGTTAATTATTGACCAGAACTGCCTTGAGTCCCTTTGTTTAGCAGAATGGTGGAGTTTGGCCCATAGTTGTTCTTGGAATGCTTTTTTGGCTGCCTTGATGTCTTTTTTTAGGTCTTTTCTGGCTTTGCAGATGAGTTGCAGGAGGTCCTGGGAGGGGGCAGAGCACTGAGTGCGTAATCTCCTGAGGTGTTTGTTCAATTGTTGTTTTGCTTCCTGAGGGATGTTGTGAACCATTCAGCCCCTTGATGTCTTTTGGCTTTTTTCCCTATGGCCTGCTTGCAAAATTTTTGATTTAGTTCTAGGGTAAAGCATTCCATGCCTGAGTGTTAATGGAATCAATTTGAAGTCTTTCTAAGAGGTTGGTACATGTCCCCATGATGTCGTTTATCGAATCTGGTTTCCAGACCAGACGTTTTAGGTTAAAGCATTGCGTTTGGTGTGATAATACTCTAGATGGCTCTGCGTGGTCTGTATTAATTAGTAACGTGAATGTTTGCGGTTGGTGGTCGCTTCCAGTCCTATCCAATATTTGGAAATTTGTGATAAAGGGAGAAAGCTCTTGATCCGTGAAAGTGTAGTCTATTGTTGAGGCAGACTTGTGAGTAATCCTAGTGTGTGCGGCTGGACAGTCTGTCTGGCTGCTCCCATTTAGCATTCGCATTGAAAGGTCCGACAGACTGGCCGCACATCTCTTGCCGAGCGACTCTCGTAGTTTCGGTGCTTGTGAGCGCTCGTCAATGGCTTTAAGTAAGTTCATATTAAAGTCCCCAGACAGGATGATATTTGCTTCCTGATAGGCAAGTTTTAAGGTTGTCATTGTTGCTAATAAATCGTCTACGCATATCTTTTTCCGACTGAACGATGGGTGAATATAGATATTGAGTATCAGCAAACAAGTTAGAGACGGGGCTTCAAGTTTGACACATTGCAGCCAAGAAAACTCGAGTTCTATTGTTGATACTTGCCATGGAATATCGGTTGAGACAAATGTTGAAAGCCCTCCTTTGGCTCTCCCTAGTTTTCCTGCCTTTTCGGCGGGGCGCTGAAATTCCTTATATCCAGTTATGGGAGTAAGATTAATCATCCAAGTTTCCTGGAAGAGAAGAATTTTATACTTTGAAATAAATTCCATGAAGCCTGGAACTTCAAGTTTTGTGTTAAGCCCGAACACATTCCAGGAGCAGATGTTGCAGCCTTGGAGACAATTAGAAGCTGCATGAGTATTGATTCATGCCTTATCTTGAGATGGTCCGGGTGTGGGTCGATCCAAAGGCATAATGGATTCTGGGTTAGCAAAAGTGATAGTAATGTTCTTGGACATGCACTCGTTTCTTTTTTGAAAAGTTTGATGGTCGGAGCCTTTTGCCCCTTTTAGCAGACCCACTGATGGGTAGACTGGTTGGAGCAGGTTGGGGTAGCAGGGGGGTCGATCTTTTTTAACTCAATACCCCATGTTGCAAATTGATCCCTCTGCTGCCAAATTTGTTCACTAAAGGAGGTGGCTGAGAACGAGGCTGTGGTGATTTCCTGTCCCTTGAAGAACGTATTCTCTTTGAATGCAATACTAACAATGTCACTGGTATTTATGTGACTCAGGGAGGGCACTGCTTTAAAGAGTTTAAGTAAAATGCTTCTATTTAAAATGTCATGATTTCCCCTTGATACGTAGTGGGTGATGAAGTCTAATTTGGTGGAATTGGAGGAGAAATCCTGGTGCGATGCTGGGTGTACTGCCCTTCCCGAGACATTATCGGGCAGTGGTGGCGCTGTTGTTCTCAGAGAAGTGGTCAAAGTTACCTCAGCATTGTTTTCGGTTGGATATTTATGGACAATTGTTCGGGTTGCTTGAGTGCTTCCCGCATTAGAATTATTGGCTGTGTCGGTTTGACAGATATTGTCCCCTAGATTTTCTGTAACTGAAAGTGCATTGCGTGGACTTGAAGTGGTTGTATCTATCATAGGTTTCTTTGGTTTGTTTGGTGAGTTCACTGAATAGGTTTCCTTGGTGGATTTAAGGTGTTTAGCTTTTGTTGGTGGCTTAAAAATGCTATATACTTTCTCAGACTGCAGTAATTCCCTTTTGATGTTAGTTGGACGGTTTGCGTGGGTAAATTGCATGGGTGGGTGATTCAATTGATTATTGTATGGAGTTGTGTCAGGAGGAGTGGGGGCTTCTTCATTGTGGCTCTGGTTCGGTTCCTGGTTAGTTTGCACAGGAAATGAATTGATTGCCTGTCTAGGTTGCCTTTTTTTTGTCTTGTTTTTCTTAGGCGTTTTCTCTCACGCTTAGTTAGTAACTTGATTGGTGTGAGTGGCTCAGATAGTGGTTGCTCCACCTTTTCTGCTGGTTGTAAGACTGAGATATTTGGGTTAGTGACAGTAGTTTCTGGACTAGGTGCTGAAAGGTCTGACTGATATTGATTTGAAAAGGGAACTGCGCTGCTTTGTATCTGTTTGCCCACATGGTTGGGTGATTCGGGGTCAGTCTCCCTTGGTGCATTGTTATCTTTCACTGTATGCGGGGCGTCCTTTTCTATGACTTCCCTGCTTGAGGCGAGTAGATCTAAAAGGATGGTGGGGACCTCCGCTAGTTTGTCTATTATTTGGGTGCAATGGCAGTTACACGTTTGATATGTAGTTTCCTGGTCTCGCTGTACCCTCGAGACCATCTCGTTGAAACTTTGCAGTTTCTGTTCTACCCCCTGAACGTGAATTGCTAGGATGTTTAGAAGATCCACTTGGGTATCCAGCTTGTCAGCATGGTAAGACATTGCTTTGGCGATTGTGTCCATTGTTTGTAACAAGAGCTGCCAGGCTGATGGAGTTGAATCACTGCCTGGTTCAATTGGGGAAGCCTGGGCGTCATTTGTCCTTTGTATTGAGCAAGCTGACCTAGGAGGGTGTGGAAAAGACGGGGTCCTGCTAAGTGATTCCCTGGTTGGGGATAATGGCTGAAGGGGGTCTAAGTCCTGCGTTGCTGGGATGGGGGATTGTACCTCCTGGGGCGTTGCCTGACAAGGAGACTGGGAGTGGTTCCGTATTACATGTGCTTCAAACCAAAGTGGAGAAAAACAAGACTTGTTAATGGGGGTTGGGTTGGCGAATCCCTGGGCCCCGGGGTTCTTGACACCCTGGGGTTGGTCTGGATCCCCATTAGGTTCCCGGTTGGGTTCGGGATGTTTGTGGTCATCTCCTCGGCGGGGGCCCCTTCGTTGTGACCTTGAGGTCCATCTATACGTGGAAAAAATGAGAATAAAAATGGTGTCCGATGTTTGGGAAAATCAACTGGAGTGGGAGGATTGTGTATTTTTGCCTCAAAGACTTGGATATGCTGCTTATATCTAAGTTCAGAAGGGATAAGGGCATTGGACGATAGGAACTGAAGGCTTGGGATGCCTGTGGGTACTCCTTGAGGGGCTTCCAAACATTGTGGTTACTGGAAACCTTTCCTGCCGCACTCCAGATTCGGAGTTTTCCCGCTGGGGGTGCATGTTGTGAACTCACTTGCTGGGGTAGTGCTAGTTTTGCCTCTTGTGTTGAGGGCACCGGAGTTGCTACGTTGTCGGTTGGATGAGGTGGGTTCTGTTACAACTTTTAAAAATACCGTGATCAGTGCCCATTTACTATTGTTTGGTACTGACTGATGCCTTGGTGGGGCTATCGGGATGGTCTTGGTGCTGCTGTCCCATCTCGCTGCAGGAGTTGCCACAATAGTTTTTTTATGTGCGGCAGTTAACCAGTTGCTTGTAGTTGCTGCAATGCAATAGTTGCTTTTGTAAGCAATGGTTGTTTTGTCTATTGAGACTCTGGAATCTGGCCCCTGATGTGTGTCATTATTGGCAGGAGGACGGGGGCCGGGGGAGGTCGAACTTTGGAGTTCTTCGGCTGCTACCGCTTTTGCTTTCTCCTTATTCTTTGGTGGAGGTGTGCCTCTTACTCTCCCTGACCGCATCCTCCATTACTCTGCCCCTAAGGGAGGGGGTGGATGTTGGTGCGATTTGTTGGGGGAAATTAGGAGGTAATGCGAGTTGCACGGAATGTGCAAGGCAGCTGGATACTGTGTACTGTATGCTGGTGTGCGGTGGCAACGTGACCGCTCCGCTGGCTCCACTTACTAGCTCTGCTCTGCTCTGCTCTGCTCACTGGCTTGCACTGGTGAGAGACACTAAAAAACACGGAGTGGCTTCTGCAGCCGCATGATGGATGAACTCTGCTCCTTACAAACTCTGTCAGAGCCTGAACCGATGAGCGGCTCTAGAGGTCAAGTGCGCTTAATTAAACTTTGCACTTTAAACTACTGCACTATGAACTTCTGCTGAAGGCGTTTGGTGATGAAGAAATAGCAGGTGCAGTATGCACAGGGTGCTGGGCAGTGGGTGCAGAAACACAGAAATGAAGAGCTGAGGTGACCTGCTTGGTTAAGCTAAGCCAAGCCCCACTGGGTCCTGTTGAGTGTTACTGACGGCAATATTGGCAATGCTAGGCGGTGCGAGGCAAGGCAGGGCTATGGACCGGGGGGCTGCTCTCTCTCCCCACTTTCCACCCACCCGCCTCTGCCTCTTGCTGCAGCTCACCTCTCCTCCGCCACCGCCGCTGGTAACCACTGCCGCACTAGGTTCAGGATGCTAGATGCCGGGATGCCAGCTCCGCTCTGCTTGGCTCTGCCTGGGCTCGCTTAGACTCTTGCTTGCTTCTTCTTGCTTTCACCCCCAGCGCCGGAGTCCACACAGACGGCGTTGGAGATGGGCGGAACCGGCACCCGGCAATCACCGGCAATCGCTGGGTGGGTGAATCAGGACGGAACCAGGAGGGCGAGAACGGCGCTGGAGAAAGCCCGCTGCTCGGACCCGCGGCTCAGACTCACGGCTCTCGGCTCACAGACCACCCCCAACACTCCCTGCAGACTCTCAACCAGGGATACACGGGCAGGTAGGCAGGCTGGCAGGCGGGTGTACCGAACCGAACCTCGGGAGACTGGAAACGGTGAATGCGGTCCGATGGAAGGCCCTCAGCCCTGGGGTCCCGACCCAGGTCCGGGTGTGCCAGGTGCACCAACTGAACGAACCCTCTCCTGCTGGCGTGTGACGTCACAACAACTCGACTCAGTGATGCCGCCAGTGAAGTCTCTAATACCATCCATACATCGCTGCAAGCCAAATTGGTTTCCCTTAAAGATAACTTAGTTTCTGTGTTAAACCAACGCATTTTACAAAAATGGGAAGCAAGCAAATTGGCTCATTTCGAATACGGAGAAGGGGCCGGGAAGTTATTGGCCTGGAAGTCAAAGTCGGACCAGGCACATAACATCATTGATTCCGTAACAACCAGCCAAGGAACTGTCTCCTCAGACACTGACATTAGACCTCTTTCAAAGAATTCTTTCAAAGTATCTATCAGGAAGGCAAGAACATTAACCCTGAAGATATAGAGAGGTGGCTGGATGGCATCTCACTTCCAAGACTATCTCAAGATCAACGTGTCTTTTTGGAAAGTGAGGTAACCAAGGAAGAGGTAGAGATGGCCATACGGGTTAGCAAGGGGGGCAAAGCTGCTGGGCCTGATGGCCTGCCAGCGGAAATATATAAGATCCTTGCAGAAGAAATATCTCCCCTCCTTGCAACCCTGTTTAACCAGATTTTACGAGAGGGGGATCTTCCACCACCTACATGGAGCAACGCTTCCATTACACTCACATTAAAACCAGGTAAACCTGCTTCCAATTGTGGCTCTTACCGCCGTATATCTATATTGAATGATGATTATAAAATCTTGGTATCCCTATTGGCAAAGAGGTTGGGCCAGATCATCCCCGTAATTTTACATCCCAACCAGAAGGGGTTTGACAGAGGTCGTCAGCTCTTCAAGTTAACGTACGATTTAATAGGGGCCATTGTTAATGTTAATGTTAATGTTAAAGGGAATTTATTGAGCGCACTGCCACCATGAGTTTCCTGGCACTGATTGGACACTGAGGCTGTGCAAGAGGGACTTAGCGGGGGTGTGAAAAGAGCAAAGTATTTAAGGATTTCCTAAATGATAAGAAAGAACACGAGGTCTTAAGTGAGAGTGGAAGAGAATTCCACAACTTGGGAGCCTGCTGAGTGAAGCTGCGGCCACCTAGTTTGGTGAGTTTGAAACGGGGGTGACCAGAAGCTGAAGGTGAGTAGACCTCAAAGTGGGGCGGGACAGTAGGGGGTGATCAAGGACTTCAAGAAAGCGGGGGAGGGGCCAGTCAAGGCTTTAAAGACCATTGATATGGCAACTTCAGAAGCAGCTCCATTGGCCATTCTCACGTTGGACGCCACCAAGGCCTTCGACAGAGTCAACTGGTTGTACCTGTCGGGGTCCTTGGCAAAGTTCTGTGTGGGTGAGGGTTTTCATACAGCAGTGCAAGTGTTAAACCATAGCCCATCAGCACGGGGACTTGTTAATGGGGACCTTTCTGATTCTTTTACCATCACCAGAGGAACCCGCCAGGGCTGCCCCCTATACCCCTCTTGTTCGATCTCTATGTCGAGCCCTTTGCTCAAAAATTAAGTGACAATCATAATATCAAGCCTTTCATATGTAGAGATTGGGAGAAGAAGGTCGCGTTACATGCGGACGATATTATGATAATGACATCTGAGATTAGCACCGCGTTCCCGGCAGCTATTAGCTTGGCCGTGGAGTTTGCCGAAGTCTCCGGATACGAGGTAAACGCCTCTAAGACGGAAATAATGGTTTGGAATGATGACGTGAGCAGCTTCAATGAATGACGTAGCACGAGCCTGCAATATTTAGGGCTGAACATCGTTAAAGATATCTCTTTGATCGCGTCTTCCAACTTCTCGGTAATTGCGAAAGAGTGTCGAAAACTAATGAGAGCTTGGATGCATCTTCCCCTCTCCTTATTAGGCAGAGTTAATTTGGTGAAAATGTCCATCTTACCGAAGGTTTCTTTTTTGTTCAACACAATCCCTCTTTTTTTGACCCATCCTTGTTGGCTAAATTACAGGGCGAGATAACCTCCTTCATCTGGAAAAATAAGAACCCAAGGATAGCTTGGAAAAAGCTAAGACGTCGTAGGGAGAAGGGGGGCCTGGCCGGTCCAGACTTACAGATCTACGCATGGGCATTTCAGCTATCCCATGCTCGTATGCTTTTAAAAGCGCCTACAGGAGAGGGCATTGGCAGTTTGTTTGAAACACTACAGAAGGGTGAAGGAATTGGGCAGTTTGGATTTTTGTTTAAGTTTGGAGATCCCACATTTTTCAAAAAGGTGAAACTGAAGATTCTACAGGGCCTGGCAAGAACTTGGGCAAAGATAAGATCCTTAACTAAACTGGGGTACTTTTTTAGCAGAGCCCCAATATGGGATCTTGGGGTGGCCCCAGGCTGGCTGTGCGACACACTTGCTGTACCACTTAGAGAAGCTGGGATAGTGGCTTGGGGGGACCTGTTTGTGGAAGGGATTTTGCTCCCTTGGGAGGACTTAGTTCGCAAAGTTGGCCCAGCTTTTCAAGATTTAAATATCTACAAATAGCTAGCTGGGCCCATGCATTAACAGCACAAGCCTCACGTTATAATAAGTTGCCAATTGGGGGAGGTAGTTATCTGGAATCCCTTTTAGTAGATCAACCACCTGTAAAAAAAGAGGTTTCTTTATGGTACTCATTAATAGTGGACGAAATGGATGGATAATTCTGTCTCCCAGAACAACTGTGGGGTACCTTGATGCCCGACTTCAATGTAAATGACCTCTGGACTATGTCTTACAAGGTGTTGTGGGACCTAGTTAAGCCTGCATGGCTTCGCAGGAACCATCTGTTTATCCTGCACAGGGCATACTACTCTCCAAAAAGCTCTCCAAGTTCTCTACAGGGGGCCCTGTGGCGTGTGCAAAGTGCGGTCTCATAGAGGCCTCGGACTCGCATATATTTTTTGAATGCCCCCAGTTAACTTCATTTTGGGACTCAATAAGCAGCAAGCTCTCGACCATCTTTGGATGCACAGTAGTTATGGACCTGCGGCTAGTAATCTTTGGAATAGTGGATCAGACCCGTACCACGGCAGGGAACCTCCTGTTCTATTCCATCCTGGTGGCCTGTAGAGAAATATGCAAACGTTGGAAAGAGTCCTCTGCACCTACACTCCATGACTGGTACTCAGCGCTTTTACAGATCTCAAAACTCGATCTTGCCAGGGCTGGGAAACGAGACAAGAGAAACTTTTGGCATCTACTTGATTGGTGTCATTGAGCGTGCAGGGGTTTATTTATTTTTTTGTTTCCCCCAGTTCCGATGATTATGTTGCCGTGGTACAACCTCGCTGCTATCTCATTGGGCCGCTCCTTCCCCCCCACTTGGCACAGGGTCTGTTGATAGCAACTGGGGCAAGCAGAGATTGGTTAACATCTGCCAACTGGACAGTGGGGGATGAGTCGGGAGGGTTCCCGCTGCTGCTGTTGGGATCTCGCTCACACAAGGTATTTATTTCCCTACCAGTCTTGACTGTGGCAGCGCGGCGGCACCCCCCTTCGTTCTTCTCCCTTGCCATAGTTGTTAGTAGTTTGGAACCATGGCAGTAAATAAGGAATTAAAAAATTAATAAACAAATAAATGAGTACATGTGAAATACCTTTAACATTGATTTATATCCTTATGCAAAAGTTAAAAAAAAACTTCTGTTGACTTTGCTGTCGGGATCATGCAAAATATTCTTCTTCTTCTTCTTCTTCTTCTTCTTCTTCTTATTATTATTATTATTATTATTATTATTAGTAGTAGTAGTAGTAGTAGTAGTAGTATTAGTATTATTAATAATACACAACTTAGACCTCAATGGTATCAGTGCATTTTATATACAAATGTTTCCAGAGGCCAAAATGTATCACATCGAGACGGGGAGAGTTTAAAACAACTTAACCATAAGCACTGCAGCAAACAATGATATATTGATCATCAGTTGAAGATCAATTCCTTGCATTAACAGAAAGACATTACAGTAGGTTTTGTCTGAAAAGGTGTTAGAGTTCTAACATCAAGGGGCAGAGAGTTCTAATTTGATGAGGCCACATCAGAAAGGTATTTCATTTCAGCTGTTGAGCGGCTTAACCTATTTTCAAAGAATATATATTTTATGACTTGCCTCTTTGACTAGCAGATGTTTGCGCTGTTGAGCTTTTGAAATTGTGTGGTTAAAGAAGAGGCATTTTGAGACTTCTTAAGACCCTTTGACTATCAGAGATGGTGACAAGATCATCAAGATATGGTCGGGTGTTCCATGAATAACCTTGTGGACAAGGCAGCAGATTTTAGATTTGAGTCTCTTCAATAAGAGCAACCAAAGTAGCTCACAAAGTATAGGGGTTATGCAGACAAATCTACCTGCAGAGAGGACTGACCAAGTACTTCTTTAAGCATGCTGAAGATGAATAAATTCCTCCTAATAATGCTTTGACAACATCCAGGTTTGAGATAATTAGCAAATTGAACAGCTGGTTTTAATAGATCCAGTGGTATAATGTGACAGATTTGTGTTGTATGGAGATGAAAGCAGCTTTTGACATCTTAATATGTGGACAAATGCGAAAGTCAGATCAAGTGTGACACAAGTGATTCAACAGACGAGGCTGGGGTTGCAAACTCTTCCAGCTTTAAGGTAACCAGCTGTTTGGGATATAGTCAGTCTTCAAATGGGGAAGGCAGCAGAAGAAATTCTATTTTCAGATGGTGGAGAAGAAATCACAATTTTCGGGGTTAGCGCTGTGAGACATACTGATGTTGTGATTTATTTTTTAATGAAATAGTTTAACTCAATTTCGGCCGTAGATATGAACATTAAGATGGTCAATTGGAATGATCAAAACTGTGTCACTATTCAAAAGACCATCACTATCACTTTGTCTCTATTTTCTTCAAATAATTATGAATTATACAAGCCATAACGATTAAGACAATATCTAAAGTAGGTGGCTCAAAAAATGACTATCTTAACATTTTTTGTTTTTAATTTTGAGCTCCTATTCCTATGGTGTCAAATGAATGTGTTTGTCAATGCAACATACTTGTCAGGCATTCAGATATTGCTCTTATCAACATAAAGTCTTCTCTCTTTGTGGTCTTATTTGACAGATATGTAGGGTTGCCAGATCTGCTTAGGAAGTTATTCTCAATGTTAGTCTGGGTCAGACTAGTTATAGCTCAGAGGTGGATGAATGGACTTCCACCCACAATCGAACACTAGTTTTACATGCTCATACAAACATGCCAGGAACAAATTCTAATGACAAAAGTACCGTGGGCTCTTTCAAAGGAAATAGGTACTTTTAGTACAACTTCATACATCATGAATGAAGGCATGGAAAGCAGTACATGAAGCTAACTAATCTAAAAGCATTTCTGAACTATTGCACTTTGTGGAATGTAATTATTAATTGAGTTTCTTTTGCTTTTTTATTAGTGTGCTTATAAAAATAATTAAAAAAATATGCATCTGGTTGTCAAAGGTTGGGTGTCTGCAAGTGTGGAATAAATTAAACAGTCTTCAAACATGCACTCCATGACTAATGAGTGAGTTATAGAAATGAATGTAAACATGCAGAAGTCAAGGTATTTGGGAAATTAGATAAATAAGCTTGTCCCACAGGACCAGAAAGTTATTGACTAGATTTAAAAGTTGTGAGTATGACTGTTTCTTATACTTGCAGACCCCTAATCATAGGTTGTTAGTCATTATATTCTCTATGATTCAGGATTCAATTAATAGTTTCCTATTTGAGTTTTGTAATATTGCAATAAAGTAATTGTTCTTGTAATTGAGCTTAGCCTCTTTGATACTTATGAGCTAGTGTAAACATACATGATTATTGCTTTTATTCTCACTTTGTAAAATAGAGGATAAAGAGGAGCTGTGTTAAAAGCTTTTGTTGAAGCTAGTCAGTTGTGGTAAAGTTTGTGGCTAGCTATTTGGGCTGATTCGGAACTTTATAAATAAATACATCCTTATTTTATATTAAGAAATGCGTATTACATAGATATAAGGAGTGGTTGTTTTTAAACAAATTTTATATTTCAAAGACATCAGATCTCTACCTTCATACACCACTCCTTTAGAGCAATGTGATTAGGAACATGGCTTCAAAAAGTGCAGGCTTGTGACAAAGCCATAAGAAAAACAAATGAATTACGTGATGAGAATCTCTCTGTGACAACCTCATTGGTTCTTCTAGCTAGTAGACAGGACAAATAAAGGGAATTTAGAACAGTGGAAGTCTCCTAGTACAAGATGGGAACACCAATAATGAACCACACAAAAGGTGATTGGAGAAATGCTTGAAATTTGTCTAACCACTCACGATTGCTCTGGATAGCATCCCATTCCATTGTACTTTTGCTCACCATGCTACTGCAGTTTTGACCCAGCCATATGCAAATCAGCCTTGACACGTCTCCTCATGGGAACAGTCCAGCCCGAAAAGCCTGGCCAGGTCCTCCCTGACCCAGGACACACGCAACCAGGACAAATCTAGCCATAATTATGGTAAATCACTGTTGAAACATGCCACAGTGTGTATGTAGGTTAAGGTTCATTATCCAAGAGACCATATGCTCCATTGGCAATCCTAACATAGGTTTACTTACCTTATTGTAGAAGCGTTGAACATTATGTATTTTAATTTTAGTGGATCACACTTTCTCCTCCTGATTCCTTTTGACTTTTCCATTTCCTCTATTTGTTGACCTCTGGAATAACATTTATTATTTTGCCTAGCCAAATGCTTGACTCTTTAACTCTTATATTAACTGCTTGTTTCTTATAACACCTGCCTACCATACTGTTCTCCATTGCCTGTTGTCACAGTCCACAACCTTGCATAGTCTCTGAATCTTGCAAAGGTGACAAAAGAAAACTCAAAACTTCTCACACTGGTTTAATTGAATTTAAGTGGCCTCTCACAGTTCCTTAGAAGGAAAATGGCAGCCAGTTGCTTCACTATCAAGTCACCTGATGCAGGTCTGATAAAGGAAAGATAACTGTCACCTGCAGAATCTAACAAAGTAAAGAAAGACTGAGAGCATATTACCAAGCAATAGCGATCATTATCGCTATTGCTTGGTTAGAGACAAAAATGTATATGTGACCTGCGGCGATTTTTATCGCAGATAAACCTTGGTATTACCAAGGTTTATCGCAAATGCGATAAAAATCGTCCGCAATGCATGAATATCACAGAAAAGTCCGCGATATTCATGCTTTACCGAGCTAATGCTCTTAGCCATGTTATCCACATCCTATAGGATAACATGGCTAAGAACTGCTCAGGGCAGGTGTTAGCTTTTGGAGATATTCTTGCTTAGCGCGAATATCTCCAAAAGTTGGTAATAGGAGATAGCGTTGTTAGCGACTGTTTCAAGTAGCTAACATCTTGGCACGCCCACTTTGCATGTCATTAGTGATAAATTTCTCTGACATGCAAAGTGGGGCCCAAGATCGTCGCTATCTCCTACTAGCTGTCGCTAACTGGTGTTAACGACAGCTAGGTAATAGGGAGATAATTTTATCTCCGCTTTCTTGGCTTTTAAAGCCAAAAAAGCGGAGATAAACCCCCTTGATAATATGCCCCTGAGTGAACAAAATGGTCAACAGCAGCCATTCTACTGCGAAACCTAGCCAGCCTTCTGCGCCATCTGACAGATCTTATAGGTATGGAGTGGTTCTAATTTTCAGAAAACCTCTAAGGACCAGGAACGTTTCAAAAAGCAAAAATCTATTTTGCTAACAGTTACATTATGCAATTAAAATGTATGTGAGGATATGTATAGCATAAAAATTGAACTAAGATTGGATTCTGATGCAACATGCTAAAAGATATCATGGAGACCTTCACCCTCCTTGACTCTTGGAGAATAGTTCATTCTTCAGCTAGAGATTATATATGTACTGTGTCTGGTCATAAATCATGTTTGAGATTAGATTTTTTTCATTCTGTGAGATCTGTCCCGGTGTACAATTCTGAAGGGAGGCATTTTTAGATCATTGTAAGAAAATTGTCTTTTTGACTGGTCACCCCAAACACAGTATTCATCAGATTTCATTGATGGTGTATGGACTCTGAACACCGAGGTGCTACAGTCCAGCACCCTGAAGATGGCTGAAATGCCAGAAACCGGTCCTCGGAAGCTTGTTTCCGGTCCAGGGAAGGCATGGCTTGGCAGTCCGGGCTGGACTGTTCCCATGAGGCACAGGGTCAGACTGATTTGCATATGGCCATGTCTGAACTGTGGTGGCAGAGTGGGCTAAAGAACGGTGATGGATTAAACCCAGATCTTTTGACTGGGTGTGAATGTTTGATTGATTCAGATGCTCCGTCCATCACCACCCCCTTTTGTACCGCTTTTGGCTGCCATAAGTGTGGCAGGGTATGCTCAGACGTGAGCCCCTTGCTCACTTTGCCACTGGATTCAAGCAAGCCGGGCTGAAGACAGCTGGAATGCCAGAAACCGGTCCTCGGAAGCTTGTTTCCGGTCCAGGGAAGACATGGCTTGGCAGTTCGGGATGGACTGTTCCCATGAGGCACAGGGTCAGACTGATTTGCATATAGCCATGTCTGAACTGGGGTGGCAGAGTGGGCTAAAGAACGGTGAGGGATTAAACCCAGATCTTTTGACTGGGTGTGAGTGTTTGATTGATTCAGATGCTCCGTCCATAACCACCCCCTTTTGTACTGCTTTTGGCCGCCATAAGTGAAGCAGGGTATGCTCAGACGTGAGTCCCTTGCTCACTTTGCTACTGGATTCAAGCAAGCCGGGCTGAAGACGGTTGGAATGCCAGAAACCGGTCCTCAGAAGCTTGTTTCTGGTCCAAGGAAGACATGGCTTGGCAGTTCGGGCTGGACTGTTCCCATGAGGCACAGGGTCAGACTGATTTGCATATAGCCATGTCTGAACTGGGGTGGCAGAGTGGGCTAAAGAACAGTGATGGATTAAACCCAGATCTTTTGACTGGGTGTGAGTATTTGATTGATTCAGATGCTCCGTCCATCACCACCCCCCTTTGTACCACTTTTGGCCGCCATAAGTGTGGCAGAGTATGCTCAGACGAGAGTCCCTTGCTCACTTTGCCACTGGATTCAAGCAAGCCGGGCTGAATACGGCTGGAATGCCAGAAACCGGTCCTCGGAAGCTTGTTTCCGGTCCAGGGAAGACATGGCTTGGCAGTTCGGGCTGGACTGTTCCCATGAGGCACAGGGTCAGACTGGTTTGCATATTGCCATGTCTGAACTGGGGTGGCAGAGTGGGCTAAAGAACGGTGATGGATTAAACCCAGATCTTTTGACTGGATGTGAGTGTTTGATTGATTCAGATGCTCCGTCCATCACCACCCCCTTTTGTACCACCGTCCAGCACCCATGGCATATACTCTGAACCCTAGACCTTCCTTTATAATGCTGGTAAGTTCAAATTAAATCGAAATACGTTTTATTTGATTTAGTAAATAAATCAAAAAAGCACATAAATATATTTCATTGTAAAAACAAATTAAAGTAAACGAAAAGGTTCTTCAATGATTGATCTACGCCTTTGATGTGTACAGCTTCACCTACTGACGTGGGCAGTTAGCTACCTACCGACCATGGTAATAATTTGTTTTTTGCATTTAGACATTTTCTGTTGTGCTCTTCAGCGCTTTTAATTTATTCTATTCTTGTGTGAATAGTAATATACTATTTTCTAACTCACTTTCGACAGATCCTTTTCGTCCTGAAGAAGACCCCATTGTAAGGTGTGATTTTCCCCTACTGTTGTAGTCTTGGGGTCGAAACGTCGACGGCTACTATCCTACACTAGCTGACGCCACCAGTATATTGAGTATTAGTTATCGGCGTCAAATGCATGATGTTATACTGAATGTTCAGATATTAGTTATCCTATCCATTGGCTCAGGGATCTGAAGCCAGTTTTATTTTTGAACTGCAAATTGTGAATATATTATAATTGCACCTTGACCCACTTTGCACACTCTTTCCCTTACACTAACACTCCATTTCCACCTTATTCCCCCTTCTACCCTGGGGCACTGTGATGACATTGTTATTATTGCTTTCAATGTATTTTGAAAGAAAAGCTTATTGTGATTAAATAACAGTGCGCCTTATCTAATGTATTGTGTTTTTTATTCAGTGGAAGTAATAATTGTATGTATAATTATCAGTTGTTCACTGGGACCCTTCTTATTGTATCATATAGCACCCAGGTCCCTAGTGACTTATTTGGGTATAACCCACCCTTATATTTAAGCACAACAACGAAGGAGCAAGGGCAAGCCTATCCTCAATTTGTCCAACACAATTCAAAATTGCAAAAGAGGATGAACGCACTTTTGGGTATCATCAATATCCTTTTAATAAAATGAATCTCAACTACTTGGAGCTTAGAGCAATTACTATAAACCCAAACACCTGCACCGTACAAGGCAATTGATGAACATTTAGCTTTATATAGAGTCAAAAACTCCTTAACTGGCTACTGACCCAGTTTGGCAGCAGACAAAACAGTGCCTCCACTACTCTAGAATATTTGAACTCACACCTAGGTCTGCCCCTCCTATTGTCTCCATTGCCAGAGTGGCACCAATTCCAATAGGGGAAAGCCTGTCTTATAACTGGTATGCTGGGGGAATCCATCATCTCTCTGGCCACACCTCAAGGTTGCGCCCAGTGGTTTGAAATGGGAAAGAAAGATTCTGCCATTTTTGGCATTTTGGTAGAGCATGGTACTGTAGGGTTGTTTAGGGACAAACCCTAGGAAATTATTCCAAAGTGGATAGGGTTGCTCGTGGGAACATTTTTCCTACTGCACCGGGAGATCCCCCACCCACAAGCTAGTCCCAGACGTAAAAAATTCACCATAAGATACCTCTTTTAGAATATTGCTGAACCTGAGAAAAATAGAAGAAGGACTGAATCTGCTGAATCTTCTTTGGACTTGAGAAAGATGACTACATCTACTATAACCTGTGTGGTGGAACACCCAAGGACTGAACCTGCGCCCACTTGAAACCATGACTCCAGGGTCTAGTTGGATAGCTTCCTGTTAAGCGACAAGAGTACAAAAGCTACAGGAAGCCCGCCATGTTGAAGTGCCCAGCTGACCAGATAAAACTGGACGTGTCCTAGACCCTGCTGGTGGCTTCCACCACAGTGAGTCCTGACCCCCGATTGGTGTCCTTGGGCCTTTGGAAAAAAAGTCATAGTATATTCCATCTTCCTAATCTTAAGAGGGGACTTTGAAACATTTCCATTGTTTTTTGCAAAAAGAACCAAGGGTTACCACAGGGCCACTGGCAAGCTGCAGCCGCAGAGCTGGACAAACTCAACCTGATGTTTTTTGCCATGCTGAGAGGATCCCGACTACAAAAATGTATCTAAGTCTGAAGGTAGAAATCTACACAAGATGAAGGTGCCAAAAGTATCCAGCTGACAACCCTCCTCTTTGGGCACCCCAGTCTGACCTTTCCCGGCAAAGGTCAACAGTCGCACCAAGAATTTGTCTGACTTCTATCTGGCAACATGCAACCAATCTCAGCCACAGCCTGCTGCCTTAGTACTCAGAGGATTTTTGGCTTTTGATTTAGAGACTAAGGACCTGATTTAGATCTTGGTAAATGGGTTACTACATTACAATGGTGACGGATATCCCGTCCCCCAAAATATAAATACCATTATATCCTATGGGATGTAAATTTCAGCGATATCAATCACCGTTGTGATGGCGTAACGCATTCCCTGAGATCTAAAGCAGGCCCTAAAGAAGAAGGTAAGGCTTTTCACTGTACTGGACCTGTTTCCTGTATCTAGCTCATGCTCCATCACGGTTGACCTTACTTTTTGACTTTGTCCCAATCTAGCGCAACCAGCTTACTGGAGTAGGTGCTTTGCGCTTTTTGGTGCTGAGTCATCTAAAACTTAATTCATATCTCTGGCCTCATGGAACTAACCTTAGCCATGCCTGCTGCCTTGCATAGCAGAGGATTTTCAGATTTCTTTCAGAGATTAAGGGCTTGATTCATATCTTGGTGGTAAGCATACTCGGTGAGCATACTCCAGTGCAACAATGACGGAGTATGCTTGCCCCCAAGTTAATGGTCCACCCAGCTTGATGACCATAAGTTTAATTATGGGAGAGACTACTCTGTCTCCTCTGTGATAAAAGAAAACCTCTCCAACATCCCTGTGGAGTAAGGTCCAGCGGAAGCAAACCTGTAACTCCCCCCACCTGATTTTGGTGGGCTGAATTATAGGTCATTGTTCCCTGGCCATCACCACCAGGATAACCCTGGCAGGGCCCCCATCAGGAGGCCACTGCAGCTTACAAGTCTCATTGAACTTGACAGCACTGCTAATGCTAGTACCAACTCAGCCACAAATCATCACATTCCAAAATGTGTGAAAATTCAGACTATTCCAGACCCCAAAGCTATAAGAAGGACTTGGATGGACTGTATTAGTTACTTTTAATAAATATATAATTAGTAAACAATTGCTGTGCTCATCTTGAAAGTAGACACCATGTGGAAGACTGCTAAAGGTGCTGGTGTTGACAATTAAATGTCGGTGCCAAGCACCGGAAGCCACCTGTTCAAATTAAGCTCTACGTGGTGGTAAGGGACTGTAAAAACTGCTAAATACTCCCCTTGCCAAAGAAGAAAACTCCCATGGTGAGGGGAGCATTGCATTTTTTTATTTTCATAAAGAAAACCTGAAATTGGGATTTTCTGATTAAAAAGAAAAAAGAAAAGTGTTTATTGCAGGGTTCTGTCATGTTGATGGAACCCTGCGCCAAACAACAAAATGCATTGACAGGAACCGCTGTGATGGAGGTAACCTGTCAAAGCTTTACAAATGAACGCCAACATAGCAGTCCTTTATAAATCTGGTGGGAGGAAGAGGAATTACTGTAGAGCCTGAAACTCAAACTGTCAAAATCTCCCAACCAGTCATTCTCTCTATGTTAGATTACTTGCTAAAAACATAAGATAGGCAGGTTTCCAGGCTGATGGTAATCCTGTTCAGTGCCAGGTATGTTCATCAAAAAGGCGTAGTTGATGTGTTATTTACAAAGCTAAATTGACTCTTTCCCTTACATCCTGCCAACCTCCCCAATACTCTCTTACTTGAGTACCTGGGGCCAGGGTAGGGATTTCCTATTAACTCTTTAAGACATGCTTGTATTACAGTCTGTTACTTTTGTGGCTAGCTTTGCTCTTCACAAACTCCATTTACAGACCTACATTCAAACAACCTGTAGTAGTTTCACTTTAATGTGTTTCTCTAGTTCTACATTGAATGATGTCATTGCCATGACTACGGAATGCTGTGCTCAATAAAACCATTGGCCTGTGGGTGATAAAGAGCAACACACCCGTGTGCAATACCACTCTGAACAAGAAAATTGGACATTTCTTTGGAAGTAAACTGAACACTGTTGTCAGACACAATTTCTTTTGGGGAAACCCACCCTGGCAAAAAGGCTCTGCAGAAACTTGATGACCTCATAGGATCTGTCATAAAATGGACCTCCCACCATTTACTGAAATAGTCAGCCACAACCAGAGCAAACTTATATTTATTAGAGGGTACATTGAAAGGTCCCACAAAGTCGATAGCCAATTTAATCCAAGGACTGTTTGGAGGTTCAACTTGTTGTACAGGAGGTGAAACAATTTTAATAACCTTATCGCTAGTGCAACAAGTTATACATGCTTTCACAACATCATTGATTTGACAGTCCATGCAAGGCCACCAATATGCACCACAATTTCTTCTTTTGGTATTGGTCTGACCCAGATGTCCCTCATGACCTTGCATCAATTTCCGTAGAGTATTGGGTGAGGATCAAGTCTTCTTGTATTGTCTCAAAGGGTCTGTCAAAATTTGGACCTCCTGTTCAATTGGATGCTACTTCACGTTTTGCTGTAAGAGTCAATGGGAAAAATAGGTGGAATTTGTCTAGAATCTACAACATTCCTGAGAGTCGTTCATATTGTACGCAAAGGAAAAACTCTGTTGACAAAAGTTCTTCTTTGAAATATGTTCCTCCACGTAGGAGTGGTAGGATAAGTGTCCCACTAAATGGGCTAAATCTGTGATTGATTCAGCTTAATCTGTGATTGATTTACCTGATTGGTTAATCTTTTGTTTTTTGTATAATTATTATTTGTATAATTATTCTGCTTAGCTTCTGTTCTCATTTTTATTTTTTTTGTTATGTGCTTGTTTTTCTTTTCTCTTTATTTTCATATTGTATCATTAGCTTCTCTTTAATTACATTAAGAAAGGAGATGTTGTAGTATTTTCACTTGAATGTGTTTCTCTATTTCTACATTGAATGATGTCATTGCCATGACTACGGAATGCTGTGGTTTGAATGCCAGGAGATCAGTTCCTGGAAGCTGTGGAGTTGAACAGTCATTAAACTACATGTTCCTCAATGTACCTGGTGTGGTATAGTTACTTCACACCCATGCACACTTACATACTTTATAGGTTCTCCAAACAAGCTGAGTGATTCTGTTGACTGCACCGATAAGACAGAATAGGAAAGTGCCGATCAGTCTAACTTTCTGTTTACACATCCTAAGGGCCTGAGAGAGGCCAAGATTGAATTCAGTGAATTCAAATAACATAATGATTGGTGATGGGAATTGTCTTGTCTGCTGAAGGCTTGTCTAAGCTTAGAAACTCTATGATTGAGATGTGGAACACCAAACTAGGACTCTGTTTGTGCTCTTGTCCCAAATTTGATCCCTACTGGTCAGGAGTAGGGAAATACATGAGATATTACAGTGGCTTTGTCCTGCAACACCTAGCAAACCTGGCTATATTGCAGAATGTATCTGACAGTGAAGGAATTAACCTGCACTAGTGTTTCAAATACACCTGCCCCTTGTTGTGATTTAGAGATCTCCAGTGTGTGTTCTTCAGACTGGAGCACCCTAGACTCTTGAAACAAGAAGAACAGGTAAATTAACTAAAGTGTATCTTTCCTGCTCTCTACTCTCTATCTGCTTTCTGTGGAGTTCTAGGATACTTCAACTGTGTTAGGAGTAGCAGTATTGCTTTATTATACTTCTTTTGTACTGATAATCATTAAAAATAGAGTATGCATCCCCTTAACTGCTGAGTAGTCCTGCACCTTTGTTTGATGTCTGGTGCTCTCTGCAATTAAGCTTTCAGAACCTTTTTGCTACAAAAGGTGCACAAGCCAAATTAACACTCTTTTTGCCCATGGGGGTTTCTAAAGTAGCCAGGATTTGAAGATTTCCCTGGAGGGAACCAAGCAACTAATCAAATATATAGCAAGATGAACTTTTTTTTTTGGGGGGGGGGGGGGGGAATAGGAAAACGTGCTCTTTTATTTTCTAAAAATGGCATCATCAAAGGGTTGGCTGTGCTAATATCACCATCTTCCCATCTTTCAGGAGGAACCAGAGTTGTTTGAAAATATTTAGCATTACTATAAGTAATCGTTCAATTTTCCTTTCCGTCCGTTTTCTGTGGTTTCAGCCTCCATGTAATGTATGGTAGAAACAGAGATGAAACCTGAAAGCTATGTAGTGATGAAAGTTAGAAAAAATTCCAAATTCATCAAGGGCTCACGGTGGCGTAGCCAGTCCTTTTTCCTAAGTCCTATCCCTTAAGCCCTTGCAGTGAAAGAGGTTGTCACCCCGCATCTGGCGTAAGAACAGGGGTTGGGTGCTGGTGATTGATTCTTGTGTTTGCTGTCCCGTGATGCCCCAGGTAAAAGCGGATGGGACCAGGACTCGTGGACTGCTCCCCCTCCCTTGCTAAGCCGCTGAGGTCTCATTTGAGTAGATTGCTCATGGTATACCAAAAGTAACTAATCGTTGACTAAAAACAATATTAAAAAGGGAAAAATATAAATAGTTAACAATGCTTTCATCTGTAATTTGTGTCTCAAAGAATGATTTACAACAGTTATATACAGTTATGTTTGTCGGACCGTAGTGGGCACAGAGATATATAGTGTTTCTTGGTCTCAAAACACGTGATAATCAGAGGCAACAACTGAGCTGCAGATATTATGACTTTTCAATGTTTACCATGTGTAATAAAAGAAAAATGGGCATGAATGAAACCAGTGCATTTTGTAAATATGACCATGATACTGAATTTAGGAATAGTGGTTATGTTATCTCTGAATTTGAGGTTATCCATACCATCATGTGATTTAGAGAGCATTTAGCAAAATGTGTTTATTATCTTACATTGGCTTAAATTCGGAAACCAAAACTGTAGAGAAATGCAAGTGATAATACTACATGTTCTACTATTCTTTCTTCCTACACTTATCCCAACAAAAAGGCTACCCCATCGATGTGGGTGGGCCTAGCACGCATGGCACAAAAGCTCCAAACAACCACACGGAGACAACAAATTTGCTCTATTAAAATCAACTCATTTTTGCAATGTAGAAGCAGCACATTTTTGACCAGGGCTCAGCAGCCAGCCAGGAAATCCTACCAGACTCAGATACTTCTGAAAAGTAGACACCCGGGCAGTCCAGTGCGGTATGAGCTATGTTGATCCTCACTATATTTTCATCCATTGAAAGTCTTGCAAAACACAAACTCTGGCTAAAATCATGCATTTTCCTATTAGTTCTGTGTGATGGAAAAGTGCAGGTATCAGCGGGGATCCGAAAAGTTCCTACCACCCAAGCCTTTCATGATGTTGAACGCCCATTTATGAGTTGTAAATTCTGACTGAAAATCGCTTGATCTTTTCTGAATTGTAGATCGGAAATGGTATGGAAGTGATGTTCCTCTCTTATTTCGGAACCTGAGAGCAATGCATCAATGATTTGTGACTGGAATTATGGTCACTAACCATTGTGAAATGACTGCCCCCATGATCAGTTGATAATTTTCATACAAATGGGAAGAGTTTCACTTTGGACACTTTTATGTCCGGAGCTTTGGAAGATGTAGGCAGAGATCCAGAAGACCAAACTGGATTTTCTTAAAGCAGCTGTGGTTCCTTTAAAGAACTCATGCTGTACTAAAAAGTTTTCCCATTTTGGAATCCAAACACAGGGATGATGGCATACTGTTATTTGCTGGCAACAATCTCTGTGTTGGTATAAAATCGCAGGAGGTTGGAAATAGTGACACGCCTAAATAAGTTTCAACAGGCAGGTTGTTATGTGAGCATCTCTCCGTCCATGACAGTTGATTTTGCAACATGTTCTATCAGTACATAAACTGCATTGCAAAATCAGAAACAGTTCATAAATAGTTAGTGTGCAATTTGTGAACACTGTTTGCAACCTATCTCTTAGCATATTTTGATAATTGGAATGTTAACTATATAACTTCCTGAACAGTACCACAGCAAAACTTTAGATTCATTGGAAATAATAATTAAGCTGCGAAAATATTCTTAGCTGGAAAAAGAGAATTATTTCTGCTAATCTATATAGCCAGAGGCCTGGGGGAAAGTGAGAGTCTGCAGAAGCAAACACAACAAATATTTATTAGTTAGTGTAACTTGGTGCATAGTGAATCAAATTAGAGCACATTTTACTTTCTATAATGACTGTTTCCAGACCATAATACCCCCAGGCAACATTATTATGCTAATGCCATGGTAAAATCTGGGACATTTCTATCAACAAGATATGTCTTGCTGTGACAGAGGGGCAATCCCTCCAGCAAAAAATAAATAATCAATGCAAACTACAGCCAACATGCACTCACAATACACAAACAAAAATAGCATGGAAAGAAATCTGACAAATCCCACTTAGTGCTGAGGTATAACACACAGCCTGCTCCAGAGACACTTTTTGGAATTGAATGTAGTTTTTTTATTTGTATTTTTATATATGTACATACTACAGCTATCCTGGTCGATTTGGCACTTGTATGGATAGAAATAAAAATAAATGAACAATGAAAATGTAAGGATTCAGACTTCTGAAATAAAAGGCATTCTTCAAAGTAAAAAAAGAAACGTACGAGTGTCACTTCGGAAAAAGTTAGTAATCTGCCACCAGATTTTACTGAGAACTGATTAACAGTGTGCATAGCCATAATCCTCCCAAATACCAAATCAGAATGGTGTGTTTTAATGTTTTGTGATTGAAATCCAAAAGCAAAACATTAATATTTTAACAAAATATTAAAAGTGGTGGTTACCCATTCGCAAATAGTAATGGGATCCCTTAAGACCGTTTCCCCTATGAAAATGTTATAAAAATATATTTTTTAAGAGCAGGCACTGGTCCCACAGACCACTGCCTACTCCTAAAAAATGACACATTACAGTGTCATTTTTTTCTTTTGAAATGCATCCCATTTTGCTTTAAATAAAATGGCCTGCATTTGAAATAAAAACGATTTCTTTATTAAAAAGCAATCACAGACATTGTAATCTGCTGCCCTCAGCTGACCACCATCTATGTGATGAGTGTGATTCCTAATGGGTTACTAATTGCAAACTACCTCATTAGTAATTCATGAGGTATGTCTGTTTGCAACCCGTAGGATTTTGTTAATGAAATTCAAAAGAGTTTTGCACATTAGGAATAGCGATTTCCTTATTTGCGATTCACAGGAAATCGCAATTCGGAAATCACTATTCCTATCTTCATGCTTCTGGCCCTGATTTCTAAATGAGTAAAAAAGAATTAAAAAGCATAATATAATCTTCTGGTAAAGAAGAAAAATACAAATAAAAGTGACAACAGCAATGGCGTAGGTCAAAACCTAAGTAGTGGGAGAGTAAAGGTTGCACAAGCCTTTGAGGAAGATGTTAAGTTGCCCCTGAAATGGGCACGAACCCCGATAGAATGATGAAGGGTATTCATTTTGATTGCAAGCAATGGGTCCAGCCTGAGGGGAAGGAACCCTGAATAAAGAGAGCATGATGGATTGGAACAGTTGAGAAATGGGCAGGCATGGATAGGAGGTAAGAGGCACCATAGACATACATGGGCACTGAGACAAAGGACAAGTTCCCCAGATACATGGTGAGAGCAAGCAAACAAAAGGAGAAGCTTGAATGTACATATAGATAGGGACTAGGTTTTGAAGGAGGAAGGTGGCACTGGTACTGGAAGTGTCATGAAATAAGTGAGAAGAGAGCATTGAGCAGAGAAGCAGTACGGTCTCTAATATTATCTATAGTATGACAAGGATTACAAGGTAAAATGCTAATAGTGGTTACGTATCATGAGATGAAGGAGTGATGAATCGCGCCACTGGGAAGTTAAAGCTAGGCCCATATTTCCATTGAAATTGACATTTTGGTTTGCTAATTATGGCGCGTGTGAAGAATCTTCACTAAACTTTGCAATAAATAGTGTCATCCACCTCAGCTCCCTCCTGTAATGTTTCAGGGTGACCCGACAAGCGAGGGCTGAAAAAAAGGGAGCTTTCCAAAATGCATTTTCACCATTAATTTTTCCATACAATAATTGAACAGTGATATAGTAAAGAGTGGGAAAACATTTTTTGTGTGTGTAAATTTGAGAATACATTCATGGGCGATCTGCTGATCTTCAGAAATGTTGTGCTTCCTCAGGTATTAAAAAACCTAGTGTGGTAGGGCCTAGGGAAAGGGTACATGGCTCCCATACCAGAGCTTTTCCCAGGCCCCGAAGACCCATCCCCTGTGATGTATCCAGTTTTTAAGGCAGGGGGAGAGCGGTGCTCCTCCCTGAGTGTTTCTACAGGCCCTTAGGACCATATTCCAGCAATCAAGTTTTTAGGGGAAAGGGGACAAGGTACCCCCCCCCCCAACCTTTTTACTATGTCCAGCACCCTATCCTCCAGAGCTGCATTCATTATTTAGGGGAGGGGTCCCCCGGTCTCGCTTCTCAAGCCTTTTACAGGCCCTAAGAACCTAATCTCCAGGTCTGCATTCATTTGCCCAACCTCCTCAAGCCTTTTACAGGCCTCAGGACTCAATTCCCTGGTGCCAAAGCAATAGTTGTTGTGGGTGCATGCCTGTGACACCCACAGCTATTAGTGGCCATGGTGCCACCATTGGAACCCAAGGGCCCAAGGCCCCTGCCAGCTTCCCAGCTTGCCCTGTTTGTGTTGCAGCAGGATCCAGCTGTAGTGGTTTGCTCCTGCCTGGCGGGAACACCTTTTTCTGCTCTGCTCGAGCCAGGTGGGAGCCAACCTGTGTTTTCTGACTGCAATAAAGCAGGCAGGGGGTTTAAGTTTTGCAGTGTCTCTGGATTTAGGGTCCCCTGGACACTGCTGCCATCAGCCCTGGGGATGGGGTCCTTGATTCCAGTGGATTACTACACACCCCCCCAAAAAACTTAGGCCCAGGGGGTGTGTTACCATGGCCCACATGAGGCTCCAGAGGGGAGGCCCCACATCCCTTTGCCTAAGATGGAAAATGGCCTTGGGGGTTGGTCCCCAGACTTTGAGAGGTTTGTGGAGGGGGTCACAAGCCATTATTCCTTAAGGGCATCAGAGCAGTTTGACCATGGTGGGGATGAAGTAGTCTCTGCGGTCATCAAACTATGGTCTCCCAACTCAAAACTGGGAGTGCGGGCCATTATGTTGGCAGGAAGGGAACTCTTTTGCCTTTGTGAAGCAGTTTTCTCTTCGCCACCATTCAGATTGTGCCCTAAGTTTTGCATTAATGTTGAAAGCATGCAAATGGGAGTTTTGAGTCAATAATTTTCTCTTTCATTCAAATCTAAAAAGTTTACAAGTTGTATCGCGAGCCATTGCGGAACAGAAATGACTATGCATGGTCCAAAGTAGTTAGAAAAAATATATAAAAGAATTTCAATCGGATACCACATTTATTTCTAGTACGAAGGTGTATGAAACATGACAAAACCGCAATTTAGCAAATATAATCTAACAGTTTAAATGTGTTTATAGAAAAATACATTATGAATATGAGTGTTCTCTGGAGTAACACATTTTTTTATTGCATATAGAAAATGAACAAAGACGTCCATTGAGTATTTTAAATAGCAGTGTGAAATAGGTTTAGCAATGACAGGGTAAATGGGTTATCTAACAACTGTGTGTCATTTTCAGATAAAGAAACAGGAACGCAGGGCTACCTATTTCCCTAATGGCACAGTTTATCACCACTGCCCGAATCATGCGATATTTAATCTCTAGGGATACCATTCCTCACCTGCAAAATACTTATACTGCAGGATTCAGTAGTTACCAGGTGGAGAATTACCTCTCAATCCTGCATCTTGGAATGAGAGATAACAGAGGAATGCTGCATGTTTATAGTATTTTTATCCACAAACCTGAGAATGTGCAGTATTTTCCGAGTATAAATTCTGACTGGATTTACCCAGCAAACTTTTTGAAGGCTATAACTCTGGTATTAAAGCACAAGTTATACTACTACTTTGGGTGTAGACTTCCATCGGTGGCTGAATCAGAATTATTGGCCAGGTCAGAATAAGGACATTAGATTGAATCTGCAAGATACATGAAAATTAACATTTATTAATGAGGTAATGGTGAAAGTATTTTGGGAGAAGGGTATTTACGTTATCTGGGAAATTATCATCAAAGTAGTTGCCCTGTCCTGATCGATATAGTGATATACTATAATGTATGACAAGTTGAAAAGTTCTAATTTACAAACATCATTGCATAAGCCTGCATGTTGACAGTACATAAAGTCCAAAAAGAACAAGTCTGTGCTGCATTGTTTCCTCATTGGCAATCTCTACCACTGCAATTTAATAATGCCCTGCAGTGAGGTTTGCTTGCACAGTAATACTAAAGCCTTCAATAACTAGATGACCTGGCAACTGAGGAATTTCACGAAGTGCAAGACACAAAGGGTGATATACTTGATTACGTGTCCCTGTAATTTACACTTTGTAGCGATGACAACAAGGAATGTTAAAACCAGGATCTGTGAACATCGAAGCAATTTAAGATGTGGTTGAGCCATCACAGGAATGTCAACTCACTACAAAGACCAGAGACATACGGCACACGATAATCAATGGGTCGTTCATGTAAAAGAAACAGACACTTCTGAATCAAGACTGTTTGAAAGGGGACAACACTGGGTTTACAAACTTAAGCCACATTTAGATGGACTGAACAATAACATCCCTGGAACCAGTCATATAATGGGACCACAGGCTTTATAACCTGCCCAATTGCTGATCCCCTGTATCTGTCTTGAGCTATACATCATGTTATGGTGTCTCAGTAACACTGAAGCATCACTATTACCTGTAACACAATTACCACAGCAGACATAGAACATCATTGGGTTGTAGATACATCTCCCCCAGTGACCTCTGGCCTCTCTTTCACGCGCCCATTTTTTCAGAAATCTACTAATTGATGTGTTCTTATTATTTTATTCAAATACTATTGATGGTTCATTATACTACACACACAATGAGTATTTTTACATTACTTGGGGCCATATGTATCATAGTTCCGTTTTGCGATTCCTAAATAGCGATTGTTAAGGAATCGCTATTTAGGAATCGCAAAATGATATGTATGAAGAAATTCGGTTTTTTTAAGCGATTCCTTAATCTTCCTTATTTGCGAATTTGCATTTTACGAATTCGCAATTAAGGAATAATTTCCAATGCATTCCTATGGGCCAGGAGGCCCATAGGAATGATTGCGAAATAATTCTCAAATTGCGAATTCGCAATTTGCTAATCGCAATTTGAGAATTATTTCAAGGGTGCAGGGGTGTCTCAAGGACACCCTGCTGCACCCCTGTAAATTACATGTGTGTGCATATGGCGCACATACATGCCCAATGGGCATGTATGTACGTCATATGCCACCCTTACAAATGCACAATTGTGCATATTTACAAGAAATCGCAAATTACTACCAACTACAAGTTGGTGGTAATTTGCGATTTCTAAACTTGAAATCGCAAGTCTAAAAAGCTTCATACATAGCATTTAAGGAATCGCAAAATTGCGATTCCTTAAATGCTTAAGCAAAATAAGGAATCTCAAATTTTTTGCGATTCCTTATTTTGCTAATTGTTCATACATTACAAAATCGGTAAAAAGGCCGTTTGCGATTAGCTAAGGCCGAAATTCTGCGAATTAACGAATCGCAAAAGGCTTGATACATATGGCACTAAATAAACAATTCTACTCCATAAAACCCTTGCACCTTCAGACACATCAATCACAACCATAGATCTTTTTAGCACCATCTATTGGAATCCCTATCAAGGAAAGTCACCACATACAGATCCAACTCTTCTACTCAAATATAACCCAGTGAGTGTCCCTTTACCATCCACCATCTTGAAAACTGCACGGTCTAGCGCTTTCTGTGTAAGTCAGGATATTACGTTTCCCCTCTTTCTCTTTTACCAGGCAACAGACACCCCGCTGGCAAAATGCGGTCCCAGGTGGGAAGCACCTGGTAGATGTATCAGCAGAGTTGCAGCCTTGATCGGTAAGTGCAGCATGTGCCCTAAATCCAGCATGGATTTGTTACTGGACAATGGTCTTTTTCACAAACATAATTGTTCTGCTAACTGCGCCCATCCTCAAACTAAGATTTTGCCCTCATTAATGAAAAATATGCCTCATCTGTTTTTTCCAAAGCGTCTTCTCATTTCAGAGTGTGACTACAGGTTACACTCTCCACCCGCAGAACCAGGGAGCATTATCTAAGTGATATAAATGTATGTGGTGGTCTAACAGTTTTCAACGTTGTGTGTTTATATGTATGTGTGTTTGAATCTACCGTTCGGGGAACAATATTTGTATCTATAAGTTGGGATGACACGGATATGCCCACTCACAAAGTGTTTTTTGAAATTCCAATTTATACTTATAAGTGCTCACCGCACCAAAACCAGTATGTTTGAACCCATGGAGGCATATATACAGCTCTGGGGCTGTCATTTCTAAGTCTTCTTTTGTATTTTCACATAAACAAAGAAAACGCTCTCCAGTCAGGTGGTATAAGTATGTACACCTTTCAGTTGCATATAATAATTGAATATCCAGTGCAATAAGAGCTGGAGTGTTACCAGGGAGTTACTATCATTTTAAATTACTGTTTTCCTATGTCCTGATGAAAAGCTAATAGAGGTACGGCTTGAAACATGTTGACACTTTAGGAACCGGACACATGACCCCCTACTTTCCCAAAATCCCCAACCTCCGTTTCAACAACATCAACTAGGAGTCAAAATAAATAGAATTAACCCACTAGGCAGGTATTTTTAAAATCAATCCCCCACTCCGTTTCTTTACACCATCTCCTTTGTCATTATATAGTAATCTAAGTGCTCCCATGAAATCCGTATGTTGTAGCACGACCTCGCCAAAACGGAATGGGATGGATCTGATGATAAAGCACGCCCCCAAAAGGGGAGCCTGGTGGGTGAGGTTTTACAAAAAAGGTTTGTTTTTTTCTCCAATGGAGGTTCACTTTGTCCTCGGCACAGCCGGGTTTTTGTTATGTTGGATCAGAAACCTTTTGCAGGATGAATCCAGTGTATCCTCAATCTCCGTTTTGATACAGAGCACCAAACTCAGAATTATAGGGTAAATACTCTACTCTTTTCTTATCTTAATTTTTTTCAGGATTGACCTGACAAAATGTAATGAAGGGGGAGGTATTTATTGCATCCAATCATTTACTGCTGTGTTAGATACAAGTAAACTCATAATTCTGACCTGCAGAAACAGGTGTTTATGCAGTGGTCGAAAAACAACAACCAACTTGTAATTAGTTCTATACATTTTATCAGAAGTCAAAAAAGATTGAGGGTAGAAACCCATCAGTCCAAAAAATGTATTGTACACTCTGGCAGGCAGTTAGAACGTGTAAATGACTTTATGTGAAAGGATTGACACATCTTTACTCCACCTAAAGCCTCACTATGGGGTAATCCAGCTCACAAGTCTCAAATTTTGGTTTGTATTTTTTAGTTTAGGTATGAATTTGTATAATGGAGGAAAGTTTTGAAACTTTAAATGAAAAATAATGGTAATCTCACAGCGATATGCATAGATTTGGGCATCGTTTATTAAATCTTTTCTGGCGTATTGTGGATTTTGACAGACTAATAATTCTTATGTTCCGTGAATATATAAATTAAATCAAATGTATTGAGGCCCACTCTCTGAGGAGTATTTTATTTTGATTAAGGACAATTCTGTAATCACTATCCCCAGATTCATCAAAGTCATGTTTTGCGAGTCCTTAATAGCAAATTTTAAGGAATTGCTATTAAAGACTCGCAAAACGGGATGCATGTAGAAATCGCAATATTTTTACTGATTTCTACTGCTTCCTTATTTCCGATTCGCTAATTGCTAATCGCAAATAAGGAATGGTTTTCCCATTCATTCCTATGGGCCTAAAGGCCCATAGGAATGAATGGGGAGTAATTCCTTATTTGCGATTAGCAATTAGCGAATCGCAAATAAGGAAGCAATTCCAAGGGTCCCAGGGTGTCCAAAGGACACCCTGTTGCACCCCTGAAATGGTAATGTACACTGGTGATGCACACACACATGTCCCAAGGACATGTGTGTGTAACATACAACCTAGTAAAATGCACTAAAGTGCATTTTTCTTAGTTTTTGCAATTTACCACGTAGTTAGACTTTGCGGTAAATAGCGGCCCCAGATTGCGAATTCGCAATTTTGAAATGGTTCACGCATTGCATTTAAGGAATATCAAATTGAGATTCCTTAAATGCAAATAATTGCAATGTAGTGATTTCTAAAATTGCGATTTTTGCATTTGGGATAACTCATCCCAAATGCAAAAATACCGCTAGCAAAGGGCCAGATTCTCAGAATTGCGGCACCGTGCTGCATTAGTTTCTTCCAAATCTGCCCCTTAGTGTACTTTTTATGATAATGTGTTTGTGCTGTGGTAGGAAAATAAATGATATGAAGGTAGATTGCTTTACTGCAGAATGAATGCACAGCTAATTTTAAAACATCAAAAGAAGTATTTGTGAGAAGTTTGAGTAATTTTGCACTTACGGTTGGATAAATAATGAAGTGAAACTACTCCCATGTCCTTTTTCTCTATTTTCTGATAAATAAAGGTCAAGAGGCATTAATATGTCACTAATGGGTTAGGAGTAATTGGTAAGCCAGGATTTGTGATGGTGAAGAGATCAGTAATGACTGTTGATGAAGCTGAATGAAGGCTTGATGAGCATTAGCCGATCTACAGTTGTGTAAGCTGTAAAAGAGTTAGATGAATATAGTGTTGTTTTGGCAAAAGGGTTCTAATAATAGTAATTTTTCATCAGTATTAGTTTCAGCTGACTAACGTCCTTGCCAACATTGTTTGAGTCATATTTTCTATTGTAAGTGGAATGAATGATCATAGGATTTCGGTGCAGACTCATTTAAATTTTTTTTCACAGATATTCAGTTTTATGTGGATAAATATATATTGTTTAAAACAGTATCTATCTTAATTAGAGTAGCTCACAACTGGGTTATAATGGTATTGTGTAATAAGACAGTGTATCGTCTCTTCCAGTATTGCCCAAAGCATTTACTCTTGGAAGAGGAAAGTTCAGGTTTTTTAGTATCCTCAGTAAGTAAGAAGAAAGTGCTAACTTTGAAGGTGTACTCCAATTATATTTTAAATTGTTAATTTATTTAAGACTGTTTTGCTTTTTAGAGCTGGCCTTTTTTCATGTGGATAAGACTGAAGAAATACTGGAGTTGTCATTTGAAGAATTGGAGTAATACTGGTCTGGCCAATTACAGAAGTTACCAGCCGAAATAGGTTTACAACGTGTGAGAAATTGGGTTCTTGGTTGACTGGGGTGTGAGCCCTGGCCAAGCAACAGTCACATTCCCTGGGAGGTTGAACCACAAAAGTCTCAAAATTAACCTGTGTGTAATGGAAGGTAGCTTGGCACAAAAAAAGCAGGCAGGCCTAACAAGGAATGTTTAAACTATTTATGTAGCACATAAACAGTAAGAACTCAAAAACACAACACAAGAAAAATCCTACACCAATTTAGAAAAATAGATAAAAGTTTAATAAAGTATTTGGCAACAAACATCCAATCAGTAGATCCAGAGTTCAGAATTTGTAACGTTTTTGGTACAAACCAGGGCCTAAAAGATCAAAATGCCAACCTCTGACATCTAGTCAAGCAAGTCTGAGTTAAATTAAAAAAAATATGGTCGACTGTGATGTAGCTCAGTTTGACTATCAAGAATGGGCTTGGGCCCGGTTGGCACTTACCAAAGTTTCAAGATAAATGTTATCAGTGGTTAGATTTCAGTGGGGAAAGGCTGCAGGCAGTGTGTGAGCATCGTCTTTGGGGACCCTCTGGATAATGCCCTATTGAAGATTTCTACATTTTGACTTAGGGCCTTATTTAGATTTGGACAGAGGGGCAACGGGGATGTGTTGGAGTAACCCATCTACCAACATCAAAATTAGGCCCTTAGTCACAGTTAACAAAAGTCAAAAATCTCCTGAGGGATGAGGCAAGAGTCTGTAGCAGAAGACAGTTCCAGGAACTCAGATACCCCATTGGCGAAGGACCACTGGACAGGATGTTTTCAGTTTCAAGTCTTTGATGTTGGTTACCTGGGCACCTTTAGCACCACAACCAAGGGTCCAGCATTAGTGGGACACCACTTGGGGATTCTTGGATAACTCAGGTGCTGGTCCAAGATGGTAGGAGTCTTTTATGTCCCAGTGAATCTGAACAGGAAGGCACCAAACTAGCCTGTGAAGTCACTCTGGTAGTCCTGCGTTCAGGTGAAGATGCAGGGCTCAAACAGCAGGGCTGGCTTCTGAGTGGTCAAGTCAGGTTGCATTCAGCAAAACAGTCTTCCAGGTACGGCAAAGCAGCCTTGTAGAGTGCACAGCAGGTCACAGCAGTAGGCATTGCTCTAAAAGTCCTTCTGCAGGTGCAAGAGTGAACTGAAGAGTTGGTCTGAGGGCCCTATGTCTATACCTAGTGCCTTCTTTGATGTTGGGAGAAGCTTCTAAAGCTTTCTTCTTCAAAGTGTGTGGAATTTCCTAACTCCCTTAGCCAGGCTACAAGCTGACTTCAGTGACAATGTGGAGCTGATAATCTCTTTGTGTGAAGGCAAAGCACACCCTATTCAGTTGCAAATGCGGCTGTGCCCATCTCCACCCCATCCTGCCAGCAGATAGCCCATTCAGACACACCTAACCCCTCTATCGTGTGACTCTCTGGAAGGAATTCATAAAGTCCAACTATCAGTTACACTCAGTCATGTGACCTAAGACTGGCTGCAGGCACAAAAAGGCTAAGGGCAGGAAACTGCCCAATGTTAGAATTAACATTTTCAAAATTGTAATGTAAAGTCTGACGAACCCCAATGTTGTGCTATACGGCAGGTAGGTCTTATAGTAGTCAAAAACAAATCTAAGAGCATTTCACTAGCCAGAAATTTAAACCTTAAAAGTACTTGCTCAAACTTTGTAATACAATGCAACCGGCCATATGGGCTATCTCGGGCCTACCTTCGGGGTGACTTATATGCAATAAAAGGGGAGTATAATGCTTGGCAAGGGGTGTGTATTGCCAAGTCTAATTGGCAGTTTAAAACTGCATTTAGGCTACAATGGATGGCCTGGGATATGTTTTAAGGTGTCACTTAAGTGGTTGGCGCCATAAGGGCTGTGGTCCTGCTAGTTGTATTTATTTTACTAATCCCTAAGCAAATGGTGTACCGCACTTCAAAGGACTCATAAGTAAATTAAATATGCCAATCAGGTGTACGCCAATTGAACCATGTTTAGGAGAGCGGGCACAAGCACTTTAGTACTAGTTAGCAGTGGTAAAGTGCAGAGAGCCTATGGCCAACAAAGATGAATTTCAGCATAAAATGACCGTAAGCTGGCAATATGTTTGGGGGAGGATCACCCTAAGGAAGATAGATCTAACATAGAGTTTGTGGGAAAACTGCATTGTCGATTTTTTCTATGTGCACATTTCATCAGGAACCTCCAGTGAAATGGACACAAAATGAATGAAAACATGAAGGAATCCTTGAAGAAATAGACATTCCTGTGGCTCTTGCTCAAACATAAAACCTTAATGATATTGGATTTCATGGTTTAACTGCATTAATCAACTAGCAATTATGTAATCCTCCTCAATGTAAACAGATAGTTTATTACATAACATTATTAGTTTTAAGTAGTAGCTGACACCTTAGTGGATAACATAATTCCCTCATGGATGTATTTAAAAAAACTGCATTTCTTTATCATTTGCCACCCCTTTTTCACTCATGGACTTTTTGTGGTCAGCTTCTGGCTCTAATTTTGATAGCATTGTACCTACATTGCTAATTTTACATATGTCTTTCTAATAGTTAAAGCATAGTTGGGTTATGTTACTAGCTTTTATAAGAGTAAGTGTATTTAACATTTGAATTTACAACATTTTCCGTCTCATATCTAGAATAATAGTAGGCACATAAACATTCCATTGCAAATCTCTTGCAAACAAAAAGGTATTTTTCTCCAGCATGTGCACTTGTTTCAACTTAGACTCATGCTCTTTTTAGAGATGATGTTAATTATATATGTTGCTGTATCTGAGGATTTATTGGGTTACCCACCATTTATTATTTATATCTTAGGTATGACAATAACACACGGACAACTTTTATGTTTTTTCAAGATAAAGGTTCTGTCAAAATTATTAAACGAGCTGACATTTCTGCTACTGTAAAATAAGTGTTTTATTTTCTGATAAAGCATAGATCTTGATTCACACTTTGTTCAGGCAAACTAAATGTGCAATCTCTTCATCCAACATCTTTTAACGCACAGCATAGTTTTTAATTCCCTTCACTTCACAATAACTGGGTTACAGCTACTACTTCCTAATCTTTACTTCACCACATTGTCACCATTAACTTTTTTTGCATGATAATGTGAATTTGTATGGAGCCAAGTTAATATGAGTAGATCATTTTCTAATATGATTTCAAGTACAGTTATATTTGCACAGTTTGTTAAGACATGTTCTCTGGCTAACTACAAATTCTTTAGATGTGTCTTGACAATGCATTTCAAAACATTAATTTATAGTAAAAGAACCACCACCTGTAGGGACCACTTCTCTCTTACACTTAACATGCAGCATGTGCCATGTAAGTTCATACAGCAATCTTACCTCCAAAATCGAATCATTTTGTTTTTAATTAATAGTAGAGCAACATTTCTTCATTGATTCAGTATATAGCGAAAAGATATAATAAATGTTCAAGTTTCCAGTAACTGTAGCATTTATCTTTTATGTATCAGTGTGTAGACAACCTATTCTAAAGGCATAATCTGACCTAATCTCGCCTCAAAATCACCACTAGTTCAGGCAACGTAATGAGGAGTCATTAGGTAGGATATAGGAATTAGCACAACAAAGAGCATCATCACAGGCAGTCAAGGTAAAATCATCAGAATCATTCTCAAAATCTGCGATAATAGAAATGTGTTTACCAGGCTGTAGGCAAATGAAGAAATGAAGTCTCATCATATCACATTTTTTAAAAGATTAAGTGAAAGTCTAGACAGGAAATTTCCCCTCAACCCAATCGGAATTTCCATTTTGCTGCCAACGTCTGACCCTCAGACACTGAATATTTATTAATGTTGGAGGTGCCCTCCTCACTGCCAGGGTTACGATCCATATTTAAGGGCATATTTGCAAGGCAATTGCACCACCAGAAAAGCAAACTTTTCAGCGTTCTGGTGGCTCAATGCCCTGCTTCATATTTACAAAGTGGTATTAAGCAGCTTTCCATGGCTTAGCGCTGCTTTGTAAATTTTATACCCTTTCATGGGTGTTCCACCACAACACAAATTGCTTTTTGACTCTGCCCCAGGTTTACAGGGATGCGCCAAAAACTTACAGCATGCAAAAGCAGGCGTTAGATTGGTGCAACAAGGAAAAAGACTTTTATTTCTAAGCGTTTGACTCTCCTATGTGTGCTGCATTCTGCGGCACACATAGGAAGAGCAAAGCACCTTGAAAGATTGTATATGTGCAGGAAGGTGTCCCTTTCTGCACATAAACAATGATTCCCTGCAACACAGACACCCTTGAGCCATGGTGCAAGGGAGCCTGCATTGCTGGGATGATTCCCTGCAATGCTGGCACCCTTGCACTACGGTAAAAGGGTGCTGTGTTGCCGGAAATCATCCCTGCATTGCAGGCACACTTGCAAGGGAGTATGTGTAGGTGCTAGGCAACTATTTTTAGTGCAATGGAAAACACAAGGGTGTGTTGTTTCTTGTGAATATGGCACATCACTGTGTTTTTTAAATGATGTAGTGTGGTGCTGAAAGATTTGCTGCCTTGCTTCGGCATTTCTTGTGAATATACACTCAAATCTTTGTGTCCTTGTTAAGCTACAGATTCCAGTCCCTTCAATAATGTAAGTAAGCATACTCTATGAACACACTATAAACATAGAGAATGCAACAGATTACAGTTGCTGCCTTAAAGGTATGTGCTAAAACAAGCTGAAAAATATTTCTTTGCAGCAAGATGTGTGCTAGGGCAATCCTTGTGCAGATATCCACAAATATTCTGTTAAGTCACAAACACTGGGCTTTCTACTTACAAGTCCCAGACATACCTTTGAATAAAATGGAAGACATCATAAATCTATCATCTGCATTGCTATAAAGAAAATCTATAGGGCAAAGTATACTAATTTCTACACACTTCATGTTCTCTTATTCCCCACAAGAAAGATGTGGCACCCTTCCATTCTGTTGGTTTTTATAGCAGTCAAAACAGGCTTGTGTTAATGTAGTTCTCAAATTTGCGAGTCCATATACTCTCTCGAACTGTACCGTATGCTTTTCAATATCCCAATCCAACAGCGTTTCACAGAGAAATTATGCACCCATTAATACTTGTGACATAGGTGATGTACCTGAATCAATTAGAGGCATAGTCATTAACTGCAAGTTCTATATACAAATGCCATCAAAACTTAATTGCAAAACCTGAAAGACATGTTCTGCTCCTCAGTCACTATGCTTTAGATATTTATACAACTTCAATATCAGGAAGCAGTCTGGTGTTATGTTATGTTATAATATGTTCCAGAATTTATACAGCAGAACAAATACCCAGACAATTATCTTGCAGCTATACAAAACAGAGAACAGCCAGGCTGAACAAGATAATACTAGGCCCCCACCGGGACCCAACAAACCAGTATCATAAAACTACAACAAATCTTAGTTCTTTAGGATCAGGTTTTCAGGGAATTCTTAAAATCAAGTATTGAAGGATCCATCCATAAAGACCCTGCAAGTCATTTCAGAGTTTAGCGGCTTTGATAGAGAAGGTCTTACCACCTGAGCATGAACAATAAGCCTTAGGCACAATGAAAATGTTAGCCCCTGCAGAGTGGAGGCAGCGTGTTCAGATGTAATTGACAGATATCTATACAGTGTAGTCTGGTCCACTATGGCGAACTGCTTAGAAAAACAAGGCAGAGAGAGTTAAAGGCAACCCTCTTTTCCACTGGAAGCGTGTACAATCATTTCAAATCCTTGGAAGCAGAGTTGAGGTAGTCCCAGTGATTTCATCCTCACAGCATTCTGTGTCCTTGGCAACGTCCTCATTAGACCTCCATACAGTCACAGAAAGAGGTAGTTAGAGTAGTTCAGGTGACTATTTTTTGTAAGTTTGGGCCCAAAAGTAAAATACAGTGTGTTGAACTGACCTTATGATAATAAGTCTAAACAATAAAATAAAATGAACACAGGCATTATTGCTAACGACATTATCAATCCTAAACAAAAAGGAAATAACAAGGCTGCTAAGTGTATTTTCTGACCTAAGTCAGCTTATTCTCACCAATATCTGTTTTTACGCTTCATTAAAATACAGATGCTGGAAATAGAAATTGCTGAAGGTGGATTCTTTGTTCTTCATTGGACAGGCTCCCCATATTTAATCGCCTAGTTTCTGCTGGCACTTTCGAAATGCACTGCATCTAACAGGGTTTATTTATGAGTCACTGCATGAATTCTGTGAATAAATGCATTGCAATAAAAAATAAGTCCTGGGGACAAAATTTACCATAATTTCCTTTTTTTATTGATGAGGTGTATTCTCTTGCAGTGGAATAGACTATGGGGTTTGTTATGTGTGAGCCCAGATTACATGGGCGTTTTACTCTCAATACAAGGAGAAGCAGAAAACCTAGACAACTCAGCGCAGCTGTACATTCTTCACTTTGCAAGATATTGTACAATTCAACCAGTAAAAAAACAATGCACATTAGAAGTAACTCCTTGCTGCCTGCAATGGAAAATACCTCAGCACTTTTGTTCAAACCTAAAACAACTGTGAGGGGGACAATGTGTCTCACATGTGAGATTAATTGTTGGCTCTAGGTGAAGCTTTAACAATACTACATGCACTGGTACCCTGCTATGCCAGCTGCACTGTATAACCTATTTCTAGGTTTAGGATGCAGAGATCATCAGGTGTACTCCATTCAAGTGAAACTATGTGTAGCTAAAACCAAAAACATGAGATGCAAAAAACACATGGTCAAAGCCCAGTGGAACTAAAACTGCCAAGCCAGCTTTACTTCAGCAGGTGTAGAGAGGCATTTCACAGCACAGCAAATAGACATTATAGGTCTTTAATAGTGGAAGACCAACAACTTCAAAAACTGCTTTCCAATTAAAGGTGGTAGCAGATCTAGCCAGACCGTTATTTTAGTACTGAGGTGATGAAAATAAACTTGTCCAAAGACAGCAGCTTTTCTACTTTTCTGATGCTATTGGGTTTTACAATGATGTAAGCCTAATCTGCCCCTCCACAGCACAGCAGGGCATGGGCATTGGTTTTCCAAATCCTAGAACCCATAAGGTCCAAGTAGGGGAGAAAGATTTTTGAATGGCAAAAAAAGTGTTCTCTTCAAAGAAGCTGGAGAGCTTGTCAGTAGTTCTACGGAATCCACAATTTGATTTTGAGCTTATATAGGGGAGGAGAAATTCCGAACAATTTCAAACATCTCATTAAATAACTTCTCAGGCTCCCCAAAGTTGGCAATAAGAAAGGCTGATCTTTCCGCAGTCACCTTTTTTTTATACTTCTTCTGGTCCCTTTTCAGTGAATCCCTTGCCAAGCAAATAATCTATATGCACGATTGGGGAGTATCATTGTGTGGTGTGAATGGATTTCAGTTTTTAGAACCTTATAAGGCAGGGCTGCATCCAATGCAGATTCAACCCATTCTGTATACCTGGCATAGCCTTCTGCTGCTGAGACTGATCCCTCTGGGGGCCCAGACTCCCACAGCTTCTGCATCAAACCTGGAATGCATAGCTTAGCCAATGTGTGCTTCCTCAGAAACCTGACTGAAGATATATTTTTCTCCCTCACTCTTTGTGGGGCTTTGCAAAACAAAGGTAACAGCAAATGGCCTATTCAAACCAGAGTGATAGCTTCCTTATAATCGAGAAAGTATCCTGATGCAAAAATTAAATCTAGAGAATGGCCTTTATTTTGGGTAGGATCATTCAATGTCAAAATTAATACTACAACCGCCATTCTATTAATAAATGTATCTGCTGACCCGCTCAGGTGTGGTTCAGCTCAGAAGTGTGATATGATAATGATGTTGTTAATGGAGACACTGTGATGAATTTTAACCTACATGCAAAAAACAGGCTTTCATTGCTCTAAAAATGTCTTAAAATAATATTTTGCTGTGCTGCGAAATGCTTCCCTTCTCCTGCTCAAGTAAACTTGGCTTGACAGTTCTAGTTCCACTGGGTTTTGACCATGTGTTTATTGTATCTCACGTTTTTGGTTTTAGCACACAGATAGTTTCATATGAATGGAGGGCACCTGATGCTCAACGCATCCTAACCCTAGAACTAGGTGATATAGTGCAGCTGGCACAGCAGGTTAACAGTGCATGTAGTATTGTTAAAGTAAAGTTCTCGCTAGAGCCACCTATTCCTTTCACATGCAAGACACCTCATTCCCCTCACAGTTGCCTTAGGGCCTTATTATGAATTTGGCAGTGTGTCATTGAGCCACCACACCAGCCCACCGCTACCTCACCGCCAAAGCCATAATGTGTCCACCCACTGGATTATGACTGGAATCCAGGTTGGACAGTCCTTTGGTGGCTTGCACATGGCAGTGCAGTGCTAAGGCTGATATGTGAGCCTTAGCAAGACACCGCAATGGTTGTACCATTGGATGTTCCTGCAGGCATGTACTGTGAAGTCCCTGCCCTGCAGGAATTGGGCGTGCATGCAGACAGGGGGCACACAATATGCCTCCCTGGATGGGATGTATGATGTTACAATGCATACATTTACATCGCGGTAAATACATAGCGGTTTTCACAACACAAGTCGTTACAATGACTTACGTTGGAGGGCGCTTGACTTAGGATTAGTACAATTTACTATTCCAACTCCAGTCTACGTACAGTAGGGAAGGTGTGGGATAGTAAATTATACTATTCCTTGTCCTAGAGCGCCATCCAGCGTAAGTCGTTGTAACGACTTACAGTGTGAAAACCGCAATGTAATAGCATTGCGATGTAATCCCAGCGTTGTAAACCTGGGGCCTTATTTATGAGGCCGTGCGTCACTTTTACGCCGCCGGTGCGTCACTTTTTGTGACGCATCGGCAGCGTAAAACATGCCTCCTGTTGCGCACTATTTACAAAGTGACGCATCTAAGCAGATGCGTCACTTTGTAAACCCCTGCGCTACATTATACCTGCGTCAGGTATAATGTATGCAGAGGGGGTGTTCCCCCGCAAAAAGCCTCGTAATAGTGACGCAGTGAAATCTATGAGATTTCACTGCGTCACTTTAAGGACGCTGTTGCGTCAAAATCTTGCGCCTGCCTCACAGCAGGCGTAAGACTGACGCAAGCCCTTTCACATGGGGCTTTCCCCATGTGAAAAGACGCATTGCTGGAGTTGCGTCACTTTTGTGACACACTCAAGCAATGCGTCACTTTTGCGCTTACAGATACATCATTAATATTGATGTATCTGTAATTCCTTGCGCAATGATGCGTCATATTGTAAATATGACGCATCATTGGGGTCGCAAGGAGGTCGCAATGAAAAGTGACGCATCGCTGTTTTCTCGCAGCGATGTGTCACTTTTCATAAATGATGCCCAATGTTTCCCCCTGCATGCATCCCCTGGTGCAGAGTCATGGTGTTACTGGTTGAAGTGGACAATATCTTGCAGGGTGAAACATGTACAGCTGCAATTGCAATGACTTGCCCAGGTGTTCTGCTTCTTCTTCCAGTGACAGTAAGACATTCATGAAATCTAGGCTGACACAACAAAATCCACTGCAAGAGAGTACACCTTCTCAACACAAAGGGAAATCATAGCTAAATTTGTCCCTGGGACTTTTTTTTTATTGCTATGCATTTAATTCACAGAATCTGAGCAATGACTCATGTAAGTAAACCCTGTTAGATGCAGAACATTTCGGAAGTGGTAGCAGAAACTAGGCGATTAGATACAGGGAGCCTGGCCAATGAAGAAAAAAGAATCCACCTTCAGCAATTTCTACTTCCAGCATCTGTATTTTAATACAGTTTAAAAGCAGAGGTTGGTGAGAAAAAAGCTGACTTAGGTTAGAAAATACACTAAGCAGCCTTGTTCTTTCTTTTTTTGTTTAGGATTGATAATGCCATTAGCAATAATCCCAGTGTTGGTTTCATTTTATTGTTTTCTGACTTATATTGAGGTCTTTAAACATACCGCACAATAGGATGGTGATTGTTTTACTTTTGGGCCCAAACTTACTAAAATTTGGAAAGCAATGCATGGAAATCAGCAACAATGCACTGCAGAAAATGTAAAAAAAAAAGTACAGAACTTCATTTTGTAAAAGTAATGTGCTGAGGACATCGGCTGTGCTCAAGTTAAAAATAGAGGTTCCTTACCAATAGTACAAATTTCAGTTTGTATGGAAGTGTACGTTGTATGAAATGTGTAATTTTTGCTTGCTGCAATATGTTTGTGCTTAGTTTCTTTTGGCGATAGTGTTCAATTTTATGTGAAATTGCTTTTTACACTAATTCTGTCAAAACCGTACATCAAAACAGAGATCACAAATCTTTACAGATACTTAAAAGACCGTGTCCTGTTAACATGCGTGAGGTTTAATTTATATAATTAGATGATAGGGAAATTTGCTTTGGTGTATTCCCTCTGCTCTCAAAATAAATTTTAAAAACACTGCAAAAATAGAAACAACATCCTTAAACTGCAATAAAGACTTGCTTGAAGAAGTGAAGAGTGTGTATGGAAAACAGATAAAGAAGTAAGCATTAACAAAAAAAGAAATAACATAAAATACAAAATACACCCTGTTAGAAATGGGGTCTCTAGTTGGCAGTGGTTTGCACCCTGTACAAGTAGGGACCCTTACTTTAGTAAGGGTAAATAAGTCACACAGCTAAGACAACTCCTCATCACTCCCTTTGTAGCCTGGCATGAGCACTCAGGCTTATCTTATGAGGCAATGAGTAAAGCATTTGTAAATACATACACAAAAACCTTGTGAAAACACCACACCAGTTTAGAAAAATAGCCAATATGTATCTAAAGAAAACAAGACTAAAACGACAAAAAGCCAACATATACCAGTCAAGATATCACTTTTAAAAAGATTACTGTGAAAATATAGCTCCTAGAAAACAATAGTTCTAACCAAAGTTATCATGATGTCATGAAAGGTGCTAAACCAACAGTTCTGCACTGACCGCGAGGAGTGTGGGCTGGCTATGGAGTCACACGGTCCCTCAGTACCAGTACCTTGAAAACAATGAAAACCAAGACGTGGCACAGCATCAGGAAGCTGTTGTGTCTCTGGTGCCAGTGCAGCGGTGATTCCTTACTGCTGCACTGGGAAGGTGATGAAGTGTTGGTGGTGAGGCGTTCGTTCCTTACATCGGTATGATGTTGATGAGTTCAAGAGGTCACATATGTAGGTTATCAACTCTGTGATGATGCGGATGAGGTGCTGGCATTGACAGGCATCAGGGCTGGAGTGTAAGTTGGGGAAGTGCATCATGCTCTTCATGAGCAGTGCCCTCGGTTCAGGTGCAGACAGCGGTGTTGATGCAAAGTGCTGTCATAAGAAATACAGCTCTGTGTTGTAAGTCAGAGAGATGTGTTGTGCACCCTATGAGCAGTGCCCTTTGCTCTGGTGCAGGCAGCGGTCTCAATAATGAAGTTGATGTTGATAAGTTGCTGTCATCGGCAACACCAGGGCTGCGGTGTAAGTCGAAATGGTGCGAGGTGCTCTTCACAAGCAGTGCCCATGGCTCTGATGCAGGCAGCAGCATCGCTGACAGAATCGATGTTGTTTCCTTAAGTTGCAGCACCAGCCACGTGATTCCAAGGGCCCAGGAACTGGATTTGACACCACTTGGCAATTAGGACTCCTAGTCCAGGTGCTGCTGCAACATGTAGGTGAAGACTTTCATGGCTCTTAGACTTCTTAACAGGAGGCAAGTACAGACAGCCCTTGGAGAACCGCGGAAACAGGATTCCGATAGTAAAGCCCAGTCATTTCAGTCCCAGAATAGAAGCAGCAATTAGCAGGCCAGCACAACAAAGCATCAGGCAAAGTGGCAGTCCCCCTACTGCATCCAACTCTTCTTCCTAGCAGAATGTCCTTAGTCCAGATGTGTTCTGATTTTGGGGTGTCAGAGGTCCAATACTTATGTCCATTTCTGCCTTTGAAGTAGACAAACTTCAAAGGAAAGTCACTGTAGTGCACAGATCCTATCTTCCCCTGACCTGACTCCAGACACACTACAGGGGGGGTGGAACCAGCATTGTGGGGGGGGGGGGGTGGCAGGCACAGCCCTATTCAGCGTGACTGACAAGTGACAGCTCCTCCCACCACTATAGCTCAAGAAGGCCCATCAGCCTGGTGCTGATCCATCCGGATATGCAAGGCACACCACAGCTCCAGTTGTATGATGGTCTAGTATGAATGCTAAAGAGCCCAACTGTCAGCCATCACAGTCAAGGATTCTACAGCAAGGCAGAAGCACTGAATGGTTATGCAAGACAATGTCCACTTTCCAAAAGTGGAATTTTCAAACATGCAATTCAAAAACCAACTTTACCAAAGGATGTACTTTTATGCTGTGAGTTTAGAGACACCAAAATACAAATTTCTGTCTGATCCCAATGGGAAATTACATTTAAAAGATATTTCAAGGCAATCCCATGTTATCCTATTCGAGAGAAAGTCCTTGAAATAGTTCAAAATGAAATTAGCAGTATCTCACTATTAGGACATGTAAAACACACCAGTACATGTCCCACCAATAAAACCCAATGCACCATGTTCATGGTGCTGCCTTGGGCCTAACTTAGGGGTGACTTACAAGTTGTAAAAGGGAAGGTTAGGGCCCGGCAAGTAGGTGCAGGTGCCAGGTCAAAATGGCAGACCAAAACTGCACACACAGTCACTTGAGTGGCAGGCCTGAAACAGGTTTGCAGGGCTACTCATGTGTGTGGCACAGTCAGTGCTGCAAGCGCACAAGTAGCCTTTGATTTAGGGGCCCTGGACACACCTGGTGCACTTTACTAGGGACTTACTCATAAACCAAATATGGTAATCATGGACAACCCAATCACCAATACAATTTAGATATAGAACATATGCACTTTAGCACTGGTTAGCAGTGGTAAAGCACCCAGAGTCCTAAAACCAACAAAAGCAGTCAGAACAATTAGGAGGAGGGCGACAAAAAGTTTGCTTATAACTCTCAAAAAGGGCCAGGTCCAACACACACCAATACGCAAATGAGGTACAAGAAAATATGCGACACGTTAAACTAATGTACTGTAATGGAGAAGACTCATTGCTGTTATAACCTTTGTTAATTAGATGAGATAACATATGTCGTATGGGGACTTTGTGCAAGTGCACCAGACGCCTGATGCGCTGTTCTTACTACATGCACACGTAACACACTACATCAGCCAGACTTGGACAACGGACGGAATAGAACCATCCACGTCCTCGCTCTTCACTATGCAATACTTAATGGGGAACTGCAGCCGCCTGACGAAATGGCTAGCACATGGGATGCACGCTGATAGAACTGTTTCTCTGCGGTCCACACGAGACAAATGGGAACGTGACGCAGGACGAGAATTTATGGATAAGGAATGGGACAGAGTACTGAAGTATCCCAAAAGGGTGTCACGTAACCCTAAATTTAAGTTTATTCAATTAATGCTCTTACATAGGGCGTACCTCACACCACACCGATTGCACATCATGTTTCCTGACACTGTGGATACCTGCCCTAGGTGCTTGTCATCGGACGCTGGTCTCCTACATATGCTGTGGTCTTGTCCCAGATTGAGCCCTTACTGGGGAATGGTACAGAAGACCCTACACACAATAGCACCGGCAAGACCATACGCCTCCCTGGAATTTTGCATATTGGGATTGGGACTTCCTAAGAAACGGAAGACTCCCGCTACACGATTTGTGGATTTGGCACTCCTGCTGGCTAAACGAACAATAACCAAACGTTGGAAATCTACTAAGCCCCCCAACCCTACAGATTGGCATGAGGAGGTGGTGCAATGGGGGAGAGCAGAGGGAACCGAATTGCAAAGAGAGGAGTATAGAGGGCTGCGTAGGAAACATATCTTGTTGGAATGGCACGCGCTACTTCTTGAATTTGAGGCCTTTGATGTCACTAACTAATGGAAGTTGTGCTGTTGTTCAGTTTACAGTGATGTAGCAATATATATGCCCTTCCCTTTCCCTTCCCCCTCTATTTCCCTCCCCCCTTGCCCTTCGCTTCCCATTTTTACCACCCCCACCCTTTATTATAGCCACGCAGCAACGGGTGCAGCAATCCAAGTAGACAAACGCATAATGTATAGCTGAGATGGGTGTTGAATGTGAAGGATGTATGAATGGTGTGTGTGGATTATCCATGACACACACAGAATATGTAGTCATATTGAACTGAGTGAGTAGGGAAGTTGGGGGAGGGGGGTTCAGTAACTTAATTAAGAATATGTATGTATCAAGAAAACTGTGTTTCTTACTCAATGCCTTTTCTTTCATATCATCAATGTACAGAATATTGCAAACAATGTGAATTATATAGTTCAATTGGATGTAACAATATGGAAAGAAATACGGTACAATAAAGATAATTTACAAAAGAAAAATTAGATGAGATAACATTTAATTTCATCCTTTCCATTTCACTGCCAGGGTATCCTTTGTACAGAGGGACAGTGATCTAAAATAAACCTAATGTGCTAGTTGTGCTTGCAATCAAAGATTACATATATATGCTGTTTGGTATCACTGTAAGGGCAGATAAGGTAAAGGGTGCAAGGAAAGATTTGTATAGGCCATCAATCAAAAAGGACCGTATCACACACATGTTGGTAGCAGTGCTCTTCATCAGGAATATCTTCGGAATCATGTTAACGCAGCAGTGTCTCAAGGGTACTATGACACTATATACTGGTCGATAAAATCGAAATACAAGATTAACGCACCTGGTTACTTGCCTACCACCTCATGGAGAAGTTAAGCATATATGAACTATTTTTAACTTCTCCACTACTAATCAAACTTACCTTATAATGTAGAGGCTAGGCAGTGTAGTGGATCCCAAATTTTGTCATTCAATATATTGCACAATGTGGTATCCACCATAGCAGTATTCCTGTTTCGCTGCTCTAAAAGCAGTGATATTTTATCAGTGCATGATGTCAGCACCATATAACACATTGCACCATAAAGTGTTTCTTTCCTGGCTGTCATTTTTTTGTCATTAAACAATGTATTAAACAATGAAAAGCTTTTGCCCACCGCTGAAAATGTCGACATATCTATTTGTATGATTGGTTTCCAAATGCAAATTCCAGTGACACAAAACTCTTACAATGTAAATAATCTAGGGTCATATTATCACGAAAGGGCGATATATTATCACCGCTTTTATCGGCAGAAAACTGCAGATAAAGCGGCGATAATGGGCTTGATAATATGCCCTTGTGAATTCCCGTAGAAGCCCAGGTTAACACCAGAACCTGGGCTTCTATGGGAATTCACAAGGGCATATTATCAAGCCCATTATCGCCGCTTTAGCGGCCGTTTCCTGCCAATAAAAGCGGCGATAATGAATCGCCCTTTCTTGATAATATGGCCCTCAGTCATTAACCTGCATCAATATTTCAACATTTCTTAGGGTGTTGCTATTCTGCTAAAGGTTGTGGTGTCTCCAAGTCTGGGCTCAGGTTCATCCAGAAGCATCAGATTTAATGCTGCCCCCAACTCATCACCCAATAGCCATATTATTTAATGGTTAGCCGTGCGCACCACATTTTCAGTGTGAATTGAAATTTAATTTGCTGCAACAATTATTTATTTATTTAGTCATTTATTCATAAAGGGCTTCAACATGAATAAGCATCTTGGTGCTCACAACATGATAGAAACCCCAACGAGCCACTGTAGAAAAAACAAAATGAAACAATTTACACATTAAGCAGAATAAAACAATTTTGAACCATTTGAAATACAGTATGCACTGGTTCTTGTGATACTTTTTTCTTTGGCTTTTTGCCACACCAATATTTGGCAAGTGAGATTGCACCTTTTTTCAAACATCTGAGCCCGGCATTCATTTTTGCCAACTTTTAAAACTAGATTTCATTTTTTTAACACAAGTCAAACGAAACTCGAAATTGATTTAAATGTACACCCAAAGCATTGAGGATGGCTTCTGAGTCTCCAAAAAGTGAATACAATGAAAACAAGGGGTGAATTCACCCTGTCTCAATCATTTCTTTTTTCCCACGTGTAGACGTTTAAGCATTATCGCAACACATACTTCTAATCCATGAATGTTCTCATTACAATAATGTTAATGAAAGAAATTACATTGGCTTTTTACTTGAAAAATGAGCTAATTACTCAAAGGTAAACAGACTCATCATTACTGGGAAACAAAAAATTCTAGCATGTCAAGGCCTCCAAGGATTTAACCAATGAACTCTCCTAATCTATTCTTTTAGCTTGTTCCTACATGATGTGGCTAATGCTCCTAATACTGTGTATTTACTTATATGTGTGTTTACTTCACACTTTACTGGTAATACAAGCATGTGGCATACATAAAACAAAAGAGTGAAGCATGAATGAGTCAATGAAAAGTAATATTTAGAACAATACTTCTATGGCTGGCAACAAAACCTTGATGTTGTCATGCAAGTTCAATGCCATTCTTAAAAGATCTTCATTACAGTGCAGTAGATTGAGATGGAAAACGCTTTTCAAGCTCCTCAACCACAGAGTTTAGGTTGCCGTTCTGTTTCATGTGTAGATTTTCAGTTTCTTTTTTTTGTACCTCTGGTACTGTGAGAGATCTAGTCATGGAGGTGTGTTTGAGAGCACCATTGTTTTTGTCAATTTGATTGTACATATTAGCCACAGATTTCTCAATTTCTGCCAAATTCTGAATATTTTTGAGAATTCCTTTCAGCTCTCTGCGGTGGGAAGTGTTTTGGGGAAGAGCCTCTGGGGATAGAGATCTGGCAGGAAGAGGGTCTTTCCTTATGGATGATTTAGGAAATGGGCACAGAATAGAGGAAGAAGAAACCGTACCACATGCTACATGCAGAGGAAGTGGCAGTGGTGGAAGAGGAGGAGGTGGAGGTATTGGAAGTAGTGGAGGAATAGGGGGTGGTGGAGCCGGAATGTTTGGTGGATCTGGAATGCTTCCATTCACTTTTTGTTTAACTTCATCAACCTGATAAATCGGCTCAGCTGGTGCCTTTTTCCTTAGTGAAGGAGGAGTTGGTTTTCGGGTTGGTGGTGGAGACAAATCTTCAGAGGAGTAAGGACGTGTGACAACTATTGATGGAAGCATGACTGATTCCTGTTCCCCACCATCACAACATTGTATCAAGGAGGGTGAGCATGAAGGAGAATCAAGAAATGGAGAATCAAGTAAATATTCAGATGTAGATTCCTGAGCATTTTCTCCATCCTGATAGAAGATCCTTTGTAATGGGCAGTGGGAAACGTTGGTACCATTGGATATACTTTGTGTGGATTCCTGAAAAGTCTGTTGCTCAAACTGTTTTGCTTTCTCTTTTACGGTCACTATAGAGTCCATATACTTCTCAGTTATTGGACTGCTTCTTGCATCCATATCATTTTGGGTATACCCAAAGGTGTTGTTCTCACTTTTTTGTGTATCTGGTTGCCATTGAACTGGGTCCATAATCACTGGGCTATGTAGAACATCATATGCTTGTCTCTTTGTAATGCGAGTAGGTAACGTCCATGCACGTTGAATCCCTTCTGAAGGCAGTCTCAGTAAAGAGTCCTTCAAAGATATTCTTCCTGCTAACAGTTTGTCTTGGATACCTTTTTGTTTGCAAGAAACACCACAGCTTTTAGGACTTTGAGATGCACCTTCCATATACAGTGGGTTGTGAGTTGTCAATGGGTTTTCATCAGATAAAAAGGTTATATTACTTGCAGATTTTGGAAGGTTAGTTTGCAGCGATCCGCTGCGGGTAGATCGTTTGTGAGCCTCAATAGCACGGGATGCAAAACTCCTTATCATTCTTTGGCGGTCTCCTTCTTCTAATAATGACTTTTTTCCCCTGCTTTGTTGAAAATGGTAGAGAAGAAAAAGACTTGAAAGAAAAGAAGATAATCATGCGTAAGGAAACATGCAGCAACAAAAGAAAATAAGCTATGATATGAGAGCAAAATAGCGTATTACCAAACACAAACAACCAAGTGCACAGCAAAAGGAAGAATTGTAAATGAAAGTTTAGGTTTTCTAGAGGCGAAGAAAGAGCACAGATGTTTAGTGAACAAATGTCAGGCATACAAAGTTAATTTTCAAATTGCTTTCAGATGTGAATGGTCCCACGTTCAAATATCTAAACAAACTAATATAATATATTTTCAGTATAATATTCTGCCGTTCTGGTTAGAGAGAGGCAGATAAGCAGTCCTCTGTAGTCAAATATAATAGTTGTTATGACAATGTAGCATGTATATGTGTGTTTGAGTATGTGTGAACTGATATAAATAGCACATTAATTTAAAATAAATCCTTTATACTTCTATTAAAGAGGTTTTAGAACTGCATGATTGATATTTAGGGGAAACATGAAGATGCTCTTACATGAAGCAAAATGATTATGTCGATGTATACTATACACAAATTGCTGTCTAGACACTATGTGCATATTTATTAACAAATCAGTCAGTGCACCGCGTCACCTTGCTGTGGTATGCTGGGTGATAGGAAAGGGCAAAAATGAACTATACTTAACAGCGTACAACGCATTCCTGTCCTTCCCACACTCTGGAGGAGAATGTGCTGCCTAGCACAAAGTAGGCATGCTTGTAGGGTTGTGTTTGCTTAGGAAGGGAACCCTTCTTGGGCAAAAACAATCCTAAGGAGCATTTTTCTCTTCCTACATGTACTGCATAATGCACCACATGTAGAAAGAGAAGCCAACAAGGAGAAATAAACATCTTTCTTCTCATTGCCCCTCTGGTGGGGAGGCGTGCATTTCTAACGCATTCCCAGGTCTACCGTTCTTGGTAAATCTGGCAATGTCAGAACACATGGGTGGATACGTAGGAACACCCACACACCACCCATGTAACATCCTCACCATGCAGTGTAAGACAAGGCAGAGACTTGTCCTTCTTTGCGTTACACTAGATTTACCAAGCCATGCAGTGTGGCCTTGCATGGCTTGATAAATCTCATACTAGACTAGACTAGAAACTATAATAAAAATGCCCCCATTGGAATTTCAAATATTTCCATTTATTTGCAAGTAGGATATAATGACTAAGAGGAGATGGTTGATAAAATGAAACATGGGTACTTGGTAAATAAGAGATCTATATTATTTGCAGATTTTTAGCAAGCATTGCATATCCTAGTGCTTATTTTCAAAATCCTTGAGTCACAATTCTTATGAGCAGTCGATTGCCTACTTAAAGGTTCATTGGAGTATTTTATCAATACATAAATATGGACAAACATGCATTCAAAACACATAAGATGGGAACTTCTTGTAATGGGTTCCCTGTACATACTTTATTTAGGTAGCTCTTGTTTGTGTGCCTTTATGTCAGTCACAACTGTGTACAAAAGACTTGTCAGAATGCCATAAACAAAGACATTACAGGAAACATTACACAAAAAACATACCAGAAAAAAACAGAATTATATATTTTTCTCATTAAGGAGTTGTTGATGGTATATCCCCAGAAAACACCTCCTTACTAAATAGCTCTCTAGGTGCCTTTTTTCTGCTTAACATTTACTCTATATTTGTAGCTTATTACTTGCTTCAAATGTCTTCAAATGGGCACAATGAAAATGTGTCTCTTTTCAGCAACCATGAAACATCAAGGTCTGCATGAGGGAATGCATCAATATGCCCCTCCCATATCACAAAATCTAAAACGTCACTCAAACAAAAAAAATCTCAATGGCATACTTACTAAATGACAAATATTAAGGTATAGTTTTAGAAGCATTGAAGGTTATTTTTTTTTTTTTTTTTTTTTTTAATTATATTTTTATTGCAGAATTATAAACAGCAGGAAAAGGTAAACAGCCAGTGCACTTGTGGGCTCCCCCCGTCCAATGACAGTTCACAGTTGTACACAGCCATTCAGCCCGCATCCCGGAGGCCGGGCGGCATATCAGATCGCTCGAGAGGAACACAACACAGTGTACGTCCCATTGGGACCCTGGCGGAAGGTCGTTTTACGTATCTGCTTTTACCCCCCCACCCGCAACAACATTCCCGTCAGCCATCTCCGTGGAATCAACGTAATTGCCCCCGTCGGGGCCTACTCTAGGCTATTCGGGCCTTCGTGCCAGGCCGTCCCACCCAATCAGTCTGCCCGCCACTCCATACCCCCTGTCCCAGTAGTTCCAAGGCCTCCCCCAGCAACCCTCCAATGGCTTCCGGCCCTCCCCAAGCCCCTCTACAACTAACCCCCCCAACGCCCCCCCCCCCTGGCAACTGCTAAGGTGTGTGCTTCGCTCTACTGAACTGGATGGTTCCACTACAGTACGTAGTGAGATACTTCTGTGTTCGCCCCGCGGTGTCCAGCGGCTTAGTCCTCGCCGTCCTCATCCTCAACCAAAGCATCACGCAGAGCCTGTACCACTAACTCCCATGCACGCGCCGCATCCAGAGCTTTCTCATTCCCCAACTTCACTGCTTGCTTCATCCGGAGCACGCTCTCGCAGTCAGACCATCGCAGCAGCTCATTCTTCCATCTACGCAGTGAGGGACCCCCCCTGGCCTTCCAGTGCCACGATATTTCCCTTTGAGCCAATATCAGGCCCAGATCTATGAATTTACTTGTCACCTTGGTGTGCTTAGTATGCGGGAACCAGAGCAATAGACACGCCGCCATGTCGAATTCTACCTCCCTGTCAGTCACTTCATTCAGGAGTTCCCCTACTTCCGCCCAATAAGATCCCAGTTGTGGACACCCCCAAAACAAGTGGTCCATGTCCGCCCCAAGGGACGAGCACCGGGGGCAACAGGCATCCGGTACCCGAAAGAGCCGCTGTAGTTTCTCTGGAGTTAAATAGGCCCTATGGAGCACATAAAAATGGACCTGCTGAAAGCGTGCGTTCCTGGTGCCCTTCCACGTGCGTCGCAGGATATGGCCCCATGCCGTATCCGGTATGGGCCGGCCAACGCTCCCCTCCCATTTAGCTTTGAGCCCATGGAGTGGTTCCAGCCCTTCGTTCAGCATCCTATTATGGAGGCACGTAACAGCTTTGAATGTACCAGCCGCCATCACCACATATTGGCATGCCATAGTCGTCGCAGGCTCCAGGAGCCCCTCTTTCCAGTGCTTTTGCATGGCAGCCACTACAGCCGCGTGTAGGAGGAAGCCCCCCTCAGGCAGTCCGAACTGGTCCCGGAGCACGTCGAACGGCGCCAACGCCCCATCTATATACAAGTCACCCACCACCTGCAACCCCGCGTCCTCCCAGTCCATCAACGGGGACCAATCCCCTCCGTGCGGCAAAGCCGTCAACATCCCGATCGGGTTCTCCGGGGCATAAGGCCGCGATGCCCTCGCTCTCCGAAGGCTCCTCTGCCAGCACAGCCGGAGCGTCCGCTCCTCCATGGTGAGGGCCCGTAACTCGAGCCGTTGCTGCATAATGATGTACGACAGCACGTGGCGCTGTATCCCCCGACCCCGGTCTTCCTCCGGCCCCCGGAACACCCTGGCTACGTTCTGCGTAAGGACCTGCAACTGCGCCGCCAGATAATACAGCTCAAGGTCGGGCACGGCCATGCCCCCCTCCAGCTTGGGGCGAAGTAGCGTGCTCAAGGCTATTCTGCGACGGCCATGCCCCCACAGAAAGCCAATAATCAGTGACCGCAGTTCCCTAAACACCCCCTGGGGAATCCAGACAGGTAGCGTTCGGAAATAATAAAGGAAGCGGGGGAGCGCCACCATTTTCAACAATGCTATCCTGCCCAGGACTGTCAGCGGAAGGGTCGACCAGAAAGACAAGCTACCCCGCAGTGACCGGACACAACGGCCAATGTTACCCTCCAAAAGGTCAGCAGCCGAGTGGTAAATGCGGACACCCAAGTAGGTGATGCAAGAGGGTTCCCATGTCACACCCAAGTCGCTGCTAGGGGCTGGCGATCCCGCTCTCAGCGGAAACACGCAGGTCTTTGCCCAATTGACCTTAAGGCCCGACAGTCGGCCGAACTCGGACAGCAGATCCATCGCTCCAGCCAGTGCCCCCGAAGTGTCAGCCAGGTACAGGAGCAGGTCATCTGCATAGAGCGATATATAATGCCATTGCCCATCACTCACTATTCCCGCGTATCGGTCGCCTGACCTCGCATGGACCGCCAAGGGTTCCATCGCCAGGGCAAACAACAGAGGGGAGAGAGAGCATCCCTGTCGTGTTCCCCTGCCCACCGGATACGCGGCAGATACCAAGCCGCCCAATCGAACTCTCGCCGTCGCCGAGGTATACAAGACCCTCGTCCACCTTCGAAACCCATCGCCCATGCCGAACCGCTCCAGCACTCCATCCAAGAAAGGCCATTCCAAACTGTCGAAGGCCTTCTCGACATCCACGGACAGAACCGCCGGCGTTCCCTCCCCATCCAAGATGGCATCCATTATTCCCACCAGGCGGCGGATATTCATCGCCGTGCTCCTCGTGGGTATAAACCCGGCTTGATCCCTGTGCACCAGGCCCGTCATGTGCGGGGCCAATCTAGTGGCTAGGATGCGACTCAGGATCTTATAGTCCACCGTCAGCATGGACAGCGGGCGATAAGACCTCACGTCCGCGGCATCCCGGCCAGGCTTGAGGAGTGGTACTATCAAGGCCTCCCGCATGGAGCCAGGCAATGCCCCCTTCTCGAAGGCCTCCGTATACACCACCAGCAGCCTGGGCGCCAGAGCGTCTACATAGTGCTGATAGAACTCGACTGGGAGTCCGTCCACCCCGGGCGTCTTGTTACGGGCCATATGTTTGATAGCCACTCGAATTTCCGTAAGCGTGATCGGGCTACCCAGGTCCTTCGCGTCGTCCTCGTCCAAGACCGGAAGCGGCCTCTCCCCCAGGTACTCCACGATGTCCTGAACCCCCACTCCCAACTGACTCCGGTACAATTCCTCATAGTAACCCCTAAAGCGGTCCAATACAGCTGCCTGGGAGTACACCATCTCTCCCTGCGCGTTAGTAATGCTGAGGATCGGGCAACCCCTAAGTTCCGGGCTAGCTAATCTGGCTAAGAGGGTACCCACCTTGTCCCTTTCTGCGTGTGCCCTGATAATGTACTGCCTATAGTCATAACATCTCAAACGTTCCGTCTCCGCGGCTACCACTTCCTTCGCCTCCAATAACTGGGCCTGTAGACCTGGCCTAGTTGGCCTGCGGCGCTCCAGGTCCCTCAAAGTTTCCTCCGCTTTCATTAAGTCATTCAGCACAGTCGTTCGAGCATTCGAGAACCTGCCCAAGCACACCCCTCTCACCACCACTTTCATTGCATCCCATTCAGTAGACCTACTCGTCGCCGTTCCTTCATTCGCACCGAAATAACTATCAATGCCCTGCCGGACCGCATCGTCGAACACAGAATCCTCTAGCGCCTCCGGACGAAGCCGCCATGTTGGTATTACTGAGCGCTCCCTCTGCCATTGAATATGCACCAACAGGGGGTTATGATCGGATATCGTCCTAGCAAGGTACTCAGCATGGGTAATCAATGGGGCTAGGGAGCTCCCGCAAAGCACCGAATCAATTCTGACATGTAAGTCATGGAGAGCGGAATAAAAGGAGTAATCCCTGGTTCCCCTGTGCCTCTCCCTCCAGACATCCAGCAACCCCCATCGTTCTTGCCAGTCCTTCCTGTGCGCGGCCAGCCTGCGCACAGGAGAGTCTACTAGGGGGGGATGGGACCTATCCAGAGCCACATCGGTAATCAAGCTCCCGACCCCTGCCACCCAAGTCAGGAATCTTGGAGTCATCATTGATGACAGCTTATCTATGGTTCAGCAAGCTAACAAAGTGGCTGGTATCTGTTTTATTATTATCAGATGGCTTCGTAAAATCGTCTGGATGTTACCATCAACCACCCAGAAGACCGTAGTCAATGCCTTAGTGACATCTCGGCTTGACTACGGCAACATCCTATATCTGGGTGCAAATAAAGCAGTCATAAGACGCCTGCAGCTGGTGCAAAATGCTGCGGCCAGACTGCTTTGTAGAATCCCCAGACATGCCAGAATCACTAAACATCTCAGAGATCTACACTGGCTTAGGGTCGAAAATCGGATCCGCTTTAAAGCCCTGAGCTATCTGTTCCAAATTAAAGCTGGGACTGCCCCCAAATACCTTCAAGACCTTGCCAAGCCCTACCTTCCAAATCGCAATCTTCGCTCAATGACATCTGCGAAGTTTGCGGTGCCAAGGTATAAACGGGCTAGACTGGGTGGAAGATCTTTTTCATTTTTGGGACCAACCCTTTGGAACACTCTGCCTACTCAGATACGCAAAGAAGAAAACTACAGGAGTTTCAGAAAAAGCGTGAAAACCTGGTTGTTTGATCAATAATCTCTGCTTCCAGTTCTGCTCTCTCTCTAGTCGTGCCTTGTGTGTTTGCTGCTTTTCGGCGCCGGGAAACCCTTTGTGGGTAGCTGTTGCGCCTTACAAATGCTATAAAATAAATAAATAAATAAATAATCGAGTTGAAGTCCCCCCCTAGCACTATCGGACCCGCCAGGAAAGAGGCCAAGGACCCCGAGAGGCTATCAAAGTATCGGCCTTGGTCAGTGTTCGGTGCATAAACACAACAGAAAACCACATCCCGTCCATACAATCTCCCCTCCACCGCTACAAACCTGCCATCCGGATCTATTACCTGATTCAGCACTTGAAAGGGTATCCCCGCCCTCACCCAGATCAAGACCCCCCTGGCATACGCTGAGTAAGTGGTGCCAAAAACCTGGCCCCGCCATCTTTTCTGCAAGGCAGCGCACTCTTTTTTGGTGAGGTGAGTCTCCTGGAGCATAGCTATCTGAACCCCCCTGCGTACCAGGTATGCATGTACTTTGTGACGTTTCACCATAGTCCGCAGCCCCCGGACATTCCACGTTAGGCATTTCAAATTAGGTAATGTCCCCATTCCAATTCCGTACAGTCCGAATCAAACAACAACGGTCCATGACCCCCCCAATGCAGTTGCCCCCCCCCAAACAACCCCAAAACTGAAACATTCCCCAAACCCCACTCCCCAGGACAGAGCACACGAACCCAATGGCCGCCCCCATCCAAACCTTGATCCAACTTCTCGCACTTACCCTGTGGTCTCCACCACAGTCGACCTTAAGGGCCTAGGGGGGGTGAGTCGCCGCCAACCCCAGCTAGCGGAGCCCGCGTCCCGCCCTTCATCCCCTCCGATACACTCAGCTCCCCCACCCGGCAACCCGCCCTCCAGCGACAGGATATCACCCTACCATGAAGTCCCGATCTAGTCCCAAGTCTATCTCAGCCGCAGAAAATAGTATCCGAAGTCTGTGGGGTCACCGTCGGCCCCTTCTGGCTCTCTGCCTCCGAAAGTTCCTCTCCTGTTCTGCTGCCCTCTCCTCCCGAGTCCGTTTCGGCCCGTTCACTGTTCTGTTGCGACCCTGTAATGGCCGCCGTCGCCGCGAGTGCATCCCTCTTCTCCGCCGCCATTTGAGCCTCCCGCTTCTCCCGCTGGCGCCTGTTGCGGGACCTGATGCGTTGTGACTGCCGCACCCGGGGCTGCTTGGGCTGGTCTCGCCGACTTTGGTGCGTCCTATCCGTCCCTGCTCTGTACGACTCAAGCCATTGCCAAACTTCGTCCGGAGTCTGGAAAAAGTGTGTGGTGCCATCCATGATAATCCGCAGCTTGGCCGGGTAGAGCAAGGAGTACTGAATGCCTTCCTCCCTGAGCTCCTTCTTCACAGCAAGGAACGATGCCCTGTCCTTCTGGACCGCCTGCGTATAGTCCGGAAAGATCGTTACCTTGCTGTTCTCCACCTCATAAGGGCCCGACAACCTGGCCCGCTGGATGAGGAGGTCTCGGTCCTTGTAGTGGAGGAGCCGCACCACCATTGGTCGGGGGGGGCGGCCAAGCCCCGGCAGGCGAGCGGGCACCCGGTGAGCCCGCTCCAGAGTGAAAAATGGAGTAAGCCCCTCCGGCGCCACCACAGTGCGGAACCAGTTCTCCATGTAGGCCACCGCATCCTCCCCCTCAATCCGTTCCGGCAGGCCTACGACCCGCACGTTGTTCCGCCTATTGCGGCCTTCGGCATCCTCCGCCCTCCGCTCTAGAGTGTCCAGTCGGGCCAAAATGTCTGTAATCCTGTGCTCCGCGGTCACCACCGATGGCTTCAGGTCCAGCAACAGTTGGTCATGATCCTTGACCCGATCCGCCAGCTTCGCGTGATCCGCGCGTAGCAGCCCCAGGCCCGTGGCCACTTGGGCAATGTCATTGTGCAACGCCTCCTTAGTGGAGGTAATCGCCTCAAGGATGGCATCCAAGCGCCGGTTCAGCCGCTGTTCCTGGTCAAGCTCCGGGGAGGGACTCTCATTCAGCTGGGTCGATGTCGCCGAGTCCCCCTCGCGGCTCCCGGGCATCGGCCCTCCGATCGCCGCCATGTCAGGGCGCTGCGTCACAAGTCCGGCCACCCGTACTGCGGGTTCCCCCGTGGGTCCGTGCCGGTCACCGGGCACCGGGCAGTGCTATGTCACCGCCAATGGTCTCAGGAGCAATGACCAGGCGGACGAGCTCCGTTCCGTCACCCCCACTGGGCCTGTGGGGGGAGGATGAGTCGTAGGGCGGTGGTCGACGAGAACCCCTGATCTCCTGGGTGAATCGGGCAGCGTCCCCCGGTCTCAGGGCTTCGTGCCGCCAATCCCAGTGCGTTGGGCAGCCGGGTTCAGGGTCCCTCTCTGCTCGGCGACAGCCGGACTCAGGGCTGAAGTTCGGGACCGTCCGACCTCCTCGCCGCCATTTTCTTCACACCCCGGACTACACCGCGGCCGCCTCTCCCTCGATCTCCTCGGGGCCAGCAGTCCCCCAGCGATTCACCGATTACGTCCAGCTGTCCCCTTACACTTCAGAGGGCAGGAACGTCGTCTCCGGGTCGCCTAGGGTCCCGAAAAACAGGAGAATTAGCGGGATTCCGCGCGGAGCTGCGAGCTCACGCCGCCATCCCGATCGGCGTCCAAGCCACGCCCCCAGAAGCATTGAAGGTTACACTAAATCGCTCCTTGAAAAATGTCCTTCAGATATATTCACCCTAATATTGACTAAATTACTATCTATGTAAAATGTCGAAATTGAGGTCTAAATAAATCTGAAGGTCCATATTTCACAGCACCATTCAGTAATTATATAAAGTGTGACACAAGTTTGACATTTGGTGAAGGAGTGGGAAAATTTGTTTTGTCAATTTGCAGTAAACTGCTGTGAAATTTCAAGCAATTCTGCTATTTTAACTGGTTTCTCCCCCACATGTACCACATACAAAAAGTGAAAAGCTCTGAAGTATAAGCATTCCTCATTCCCCGCGCTGAGGAATGCAAGTAACAAGGAACGCTTGTGCAGTTTAGTGCCAGTCAGTGGCCAATCAACATTTACGTAAATGGGAATTGCATTAAGTTAATAACACTGCCTGGCCCCTCACACATATTAAAAGAAAATCCCCAGCAAGGAACCTGAGTGTGTCTCCTGCCTGCTAGAGTACTACAAGTAAAATACATTTAGGTGCTGTACTCTGGATTCTATACTAGGAAAGTTGCTTTCAAGATCACTATCAGTGGTCCGAGTAAAGTAAACTGTATATATATTATTATTTCATAATTACTGTGTCAACCTCTGAGATTGCACTAAAAATGCAACTCTGTTGGGGGTTTTAGGTTAGTTGCCTTTTTCATCAGGGGGTTAACCCTAATTCCACTCTGCAGCCAAAGAAAACAGGTGAATCTGAAATGGTAATATGTTTAATTTGGGAATTGCTATGCACTGATTATAGATTATCCTAGAACTAGTATGAAGATCAATGGCCTTGTTAGAGGGGCGGTGAGCCCTATAATTCTAGGCGGGACTTTCATTTTATTCAAGCGTTGGCAAGAGGTGCCTCAAATAAAACTAAAAAATCACTGAAGCCTAAGACAAAAAAAGCATTGGACATAATGAAACAAGACTATGAATTAATTGATCCATGGCGAAAAGGCCATTTGGAAATTTTACAGTATACTTGCTATTCTCATCAATTTCAGTTTGCCTCCCGCATTGATTTTGTTCCTATTTCTCGCTCCCTTAATTGTCTTAATTCATAAATTGGGCCCAAAAAAATGGATAAAAGAATGAATCAGGAGAACAAGGGCACAGCAACTCTCTTTTCTGTCTGGGGGGCTTTTAAGGGTACAAGGGTGGGGCAGATGGTTGCCTTTATGGCCTCGCATTCTAAAGCTCAAAAGGCACACATAGCCGAACTCCGATTGGCAGACAATACTTTTTTAATGAAGAATAGTTCCTTGGGAGAGACAGCTCTAGTAGAGGGGCAAATAACTAAAGCCAAACAGTATATAAGGGAATTTTTAATTATAGAGGAAAGAAATAGTTTGCAGATGTTTCATCAGTGAATATATGAAGAAAGTCAGATGGTAAGCTAACGTTTGGGTTGGTCAACCAGGCTCAACCAGGATGCCCCATTAATTACTGAATTGCAGGAGCCAGGGACGTGGGCGGTGGTTTCCGAAAATGACAAGATCGCTAAAATCTTTTTAGACCAGGCAATACACCAATATTTTTAGAATATCAATCTTCTACTGCTATCAAAAACGCAGGCAGAGGGAATGATAGCTGACATTACAGTAGTAGAAATCGAGCAGGCGCTTGACTCAATACCCGGTGAGACGGCTTGTGTTAAAGATGGCCTTCCTATAGAGTTTTATAAAGGGTTTTCAAAAGAGTTAATACCATATCTGGTTGAGCTTTTCAACTCCTTGAAAATAGGGGCCGAGGTCTCATCAATTTTTAAAGAATCCATTACTTTTAGTTTTGTTAAGAAGGTTAAGAATCCCAGAGGCATCAATTTGTACAGGTCGATCAATCTGTTAAACACAGATTATAAGATTTTAATAAAAATATGGGCGTATCAATTTATCCCAGCAGCACATAAGGTGATAAATAAGGACCAGACATGGTTTGTGGCTGGAAGATTGAAGTCATCTAATACTGGATGTCTAGTATACGCACTTGATTTCATTACCACTAGCCAAATTCATGCACTCATAATGAGGGTGGACACTGAAATAGCATTCGATCTTGTGAAGTAGGATGCTCTCTTTTACGGTCTCAAAAGGGAAGGGTGTCCTTCTCAAATCACTAACATGCTATGGAATACATATCAAGGGGCACAAGCTCAGGTCCTTATAACTTGTCAATGACTGTCAATATAAATTGGTTAACCTGTCTGAGTCGTCCCTTATCCCCCGTGCTGTTTGCCTTTTTTATTGAAACACTGGCCATCAGGATCAGGGCAAACTCAGAAATAAAAGCACCAATAGTAGGTATGTCGAAATTAAAATTGTTTGCAGGTGATATTATTTTATATCTTAGACCTGAAGAACAAAATATAGAAACAATGTTGACAGAAATTGCACCGTTTGAGTCAATACGGGGATATACAATTAATCACAATAAGACAGAAATGTTGCTGCTCAATACCAGTTGTGATATTCTCCCGTATAATCTTTAAATGCAAACTCTCTTCCCCGACCCGATTCGATACTTGGGGATATATGTCATTATTCACCATACGGAAATCTACAAATTGAATCATGGGGCAATGATGGAAAAATTTAAAACCTATTAGCCTGATGGACACTTCTTCCTCTTATTAGTTGGCTGTGTTGCCCTTTTTTTTATAAAAATTTAAATTTTACCTCTATTGATCTTTCTTTATACAAATGTCCCAATAAAAATCGATATGACATATTTTAAAGAATTAGAAGTAATTTTTCAACAGTTTATTTTGAATAAGAAGATTTCAAGGGTAACATTTACAATGCTTCAACTGGATATTCACCGGGGGTGCTGGCACTCCCTCAAGTTTGTACATACTATGAAGTCTCTTTTTTGGATATAATATTTCATTTAATTGATTGTAGGGGACGTTTAGATAGTTTTTTCTTGACAAGATGGTGCAGGAAGTCAGTTCTCAGATTCAATGTACTTTCTCTGAACTTGAGTGGCAGGTGATTTCGCGATGTAGCAAGCAGGCAGTAAGAGCGGGACATTTTAAAATAATGTTGTTTTTTTCTCTCTGGATGGCATACTATACTCCCAAGGTGCTCCATAAAATGCATCCAGAAGTAGAGCATAGATGCTTTCATTGCCAATATTTGGGAGAGGGAGGCTGGCATCATATATTTTTTATCTGCCCGGTGTGAACACATTTGTGGGAGAGAGTCTTTGCCACTCTTAGCCATGGTTTACAAAGAAGACTCAACTCAGAGGCGGCAATTGCACTATTTGGATGAACAAGGCAGAGACAAAAGTTTACAGGGTCCAAAGGGGAAGAAAGATTCCTAGGAATTACCTCTCTAGTGGTACGATTATTGATTCTCCAGAACTGGAGTACAACTAATGTACCAGCCTACCTAGAATGGCATAGTAAAATGATTTGAACAAACACATTTGAAGAGGTCTATGCTAGAAGGGTTTGTGCCATTAAAAGATTTACTGCAAAGGTGAAAACTAGGTAAAAAAGTACAAAATAGGTTTATTTTGGGCTCAAGGAATGGGAGTATTTTTTGCTAAACTGTTTAGGCACAATTGCGCTTTATACCAGGGGTTGTTTGCTGCTAGGGTTGGAATACGAGCTGATGCACTTTATTAAGGTTTAGATTAATTCTATTGGAAGGCAGAGAAAAATGCACTTTATGGGAGTTAAATGCACTGCACTTTATTAATAGCATCTTGTTCAGCTCAAATGCATCAAGTAATGTGTCGGAAAAATGCATGTTTGATTGCTGTGAATGGGCACAATACTTGATTTACCTATCAAGATACCAACTTGTCAATGTTTAAAGGCGAGGGGATATTGAAAGCAATTAGCACTACAATGGCACGATTCTTGAACTTGGGATACCATTTTGGGCTTAAGGAATGGGGGAAATTTTATGTGAAATTGTTTGGGAATAATCACACTTTATATCATGAATTGTTTGCTACTAAGGGTGGAATACAAGTTGATGTTTTTTTATCAAGGTTTGGATTTAACAGGAGGTAGGGTAAAATGCACATTATAGGAGTTAAATGCAGTGTACTTTATTATTAGCACCACATTTAGCTTAGAGGTATTAATCAACGTGTTTAAAAAATGCACTCTCCATTAACATGAATTGGTAAAACACTTCTTTTTACTATTTAATATACGAAGATGCATTTTGAATGACCCTGCACACAGCACTTATTCTTTAGGTTAAGAAACAATAGGAAATACAGAATCAAAGTAATAGATCTCAACCTTTCAAATGATTGTGTTTATTTGTGCTACTGATTTTGTGTATTACATATATGATGTAATAGATTATCTTATGCATCTGCTCAATAGAAGAAAAAAAAGAATCTGAATTAGAAATTCCCTCAAAAATGATGCCTGTCACCAACTAAGTGATGTAAATGCAAAATATGTTGTCCATAGTAATGTTAACACCAAATATGAATAGTGATCAACATTTGTTTGCAAATGTTTAATCACTCAAAGTAGAGGTTAGAGCAGACACAGATTGTTTGGGAAAAAATACTTTTATAATAAATGGTATCCTGCAATTACTGTTTAGAAGCCAATCTCTAATTTCCTTATTAAAGGTTTCTTTTTTAAAACTTTTTGCTGAGTAATATTTTTGATAGCTATTGCTCTCTATGCACTTCACCCATGCTAACTAGTTGTAAAGTGTTTCTGCACCTCTTTTCAATTTGATGAGATTGGTATACAATTGATTTGAATAGCTAGTGTACCTATAAGTTACTTGGATATGGCACGAAGGTATCCCCAGGGCCTATGAGGTAAATGTCACAACTGTCTGTACTGCCACACCCATTATGCTATCATTTACAGTGACAGTATAAACATGACTATAAACATGCCACCAGTAGCCTGTCTGTGCAGGTTTTAACTGCAAATGCAACAATTGAAAATATTCTCTTTTGACTGTCCTACACCTCTTGGTAAGCCTCATTGCCTATAAGTCAGGGTGCATGGTATTTAAAAGTAGATCATTTAAAGATGTTATCTTAAACATGTCCTTACAGTGAAAAGCCCTAACAGCTGTTTTCACTGTAGCAGGATTGGCTGTCCCATTGGAAAGCATTGGGATACAATATCAACTTAAAAATGTTTCATCTCTGCTTCAGAAACATCTACACATTACCTTTAGGGACTCTTAGAAGGATTTTATATACACCCAATGAACTGGTGAAGTAGGATTTGTAATACATATTTTGGAAAATTGACTTTTATAAAGGTAACTTTGCCCTGAATGAAGTCCATGGAAGCTAAATCAGCATTATTTTCTTCCACTTCTGCAAGCCCGGAATTAGCATTTAAATAAGCAGGAGGTGTAGACTTGCTAACAGTCAGGGTAGAAACCCATGAGTATGGAGATGTGTCTTTGTGCCCTTGACACGATGGCCTGTAGGCTGGGCTCAAGGGCATGATTAACTTCAAAGAGGCATACTCTGTCACAAGCAGATGTAGCTAACACCCAGTTCCTGCACCTTTCTTTTGTCACCCCACCTGACCAGCTTCCATCACAGTGGGCTTCTTGTTGACATCAAAGTGTCAGATCCCGATGGAGTGTCAAGACCTGTTTAACATGTGTGCTGCATTTACATACAAAATTTGGGGCACACTTTAACTGAAATAGAATGCTCAAACCAATTTGTGTTTACGTACTGTCTTGATGGTGAAAGCTGAGCTTTTTGCTACAAGCCTTATGTTAGATGTGAGAGGACCAAACGATTACCATAGTGTACTCCCCATACACACTGATCCCTCAGAGCCCAAGTTTAGTATGGCTGAAGAGTTTGACCATCTTGAAAATGCCCACATTGGGTAGCATTAGCTCTGGGAACTTTTATCCCATTGGTTAGGGTATCCTCAGGGTCATTCCTGTTGACTACCTCATGCCAGGTATAAAAGAGGCATTATCAGGCACCCACTGCAGAACACTCCTGGGCCTGTGGAAGATCATAAGAGGACTGAACCTGCTGTCTGCAACCTGAGAATAGCCTTAAATACTGGGCTTGTTCTTCCTCTTGTACCTAAGACAACGGAGTGGACTCGTAGGTTGATAAGGATGACCCCTGATGAAGCTGTATGGACATAACAAGCTAAAAGTGGCTTTGTTCAGCTGACTATTTGCAACTGGGCATACCCTCCTGTTGGTATCTGCCTCCCACTTTGTGAATCTATAAGTGCTGCCCATGAGGTCTTGGGAAACTTTTGAAGTTTACTCCTGTGGTGGATTGGGGTTAAAGGATTAAGTTTAGAAGGTAAAATATTTGCTCCGAACAAACATGCTTAGTGCATCTAACCTACACTCCTTTCTTTTCTGCACCAAATTGTGCCTTGGTCTTCTTCTACTGAAACCATTGACTATCATTGAACCTCTGTGTTTCCTGCTACTATTTCAACTTAAAACTTTAGAAATTCATATATCCGGTTACTCTTTTGCATTTTTTTTAACTTGGTATCAATTTGTTTCTTAGATTTTGGAATTGATATTGTTTTGCATTTTGACTTTATTACTCTTTTAGGGTTGCATAAAAACATTTCCTACAATTCAAGCCTGTCTTTTCTGTGCCATAGCTACCAGGTGGTTGAAATCAGGTTGATTTAGTCATTTGAAGCGGTCGCTCTGACAAGGATTGTGATTATTACTTGAGGTGGAGATTTACCTCCCTCAAATAAAAATCCAATGTCTTACAAGTGCAATATATAGTTGTGCTACAAGAATGTTTTGCAAAGTGTCCTTAGTGTAAGGTAGTGCTCGAAGTAACCATTTGATATGGTATAATAATTTGAGGAAAACGTTCCCCATAGAGAATGTTGGACCTGGCCGTCTCTGCAGGGTCACACCAACCAACACTTTTTGCATTCACCATCCTCTTTTGCTGAATTTGTGTTTTGTTGGCTTTAGGACTCTGTACACGTTACCACTGCTATCCTGTGCTAACATACTGGTGCTCTCTCCCTAAAACCAGTACAACTACAATTGACTTAGAGACAGTTGGCACATTTAATTTACTTATGAGTCCCCTGTAAAGTGGTACTGCTTGTACCCAAGGCTAATAAGTAATAAGCTGCTAATGGGCCTGTAGCACCTAATGTGCCACCTACTTAAATAGCCTATTTAATCTTGTCTCAGGCTGCCATTGCAGCTGGTATGCAGTTTGAACTGCCATTTCGACCTAGCAAAATAAGCCCTTTGTTATGTCTAAACCTTCCATTTTAAAGCTGAAGTAAAGCACCCACTTTTCAACGTTCATTGATTTTTATACATAAATACAGACAGAAAAGAATCTATTTTCTTGTCTGCATTTCTTTTTAAATATTCAAAAATACAGAAAATGGCTTTTCTTTTCTGCACAATTCTCACTAGTGTCAATCATCAATAGCTGTGCAGATTGGCAGGTATGGGAGTTAAAAAAGGAAATTGATGTCCTAATGAAGCCTAAATAACTGCAGCAACACAGCTTTTTAAACTGTTCTGCAATTAAAATGACTGTATTGTACTGTAAATGGCTAAAACGTCATTGGGCATTCAAACATGAGTAAACATTTGTTCCTTCAATAAACACAAAAGTATACACATTGCAGCTTCATTTTTTACACAAAGCACCAAAAAATGGACTATATGCAGCACGATGCAGGACTCACATCTCGGTCCAGGTACAACTAGGAACATTGCTACGCAAGCCAAACTCAGTCCTGTACAGCATCTGCCATCCATCACACTTGGCTTGAACTTCAGACTTTTTCCCGATCTTGGGAACGAAGGTGACCCCATTTGGCTCTTTGCAATTTTAGGCGCTACTTTTACCTATGATGTTGGAAATTGGATACCTCCAGTTCAACTGGGTTTTTGTCCTTCTGGTATAATTTTATTAATGAAAATATATTTTCTAGATTGGTGTGGGCTTTTTCTTGTGTTGGTTTTTCACTTTTTTACTCAAGAAGCGCTGCTTAAATACTTTACACATTGTCTTCAAGTTTAGCCTGATTGCTTCAGTGTCAAACTACCCAAGGGTTAAGCACAGGTTAATTTATTTTTGTGGTTCAACCTGACAAGGGTTGTTGCTTGAGTAGCATTTCGCCCCCCTCAACTAATAGCCCAATTACTCACAGAGGGATATTCCTTTTCTAACATAACTGATAAATTAGTTTATCTAGGGCTAAAAGAGATGAAGGATTTTTGAAGGGAGAATGGGATTGCGAATTAGTCAATTAATCAGGATTGATAAAGAACAACTTTTTGATAGTGTATCTAGGCGCTTACAGGTCCCAGAGGCTTATTCAAACAGCCAGGTCTTGAAGGCCATTCAGAATTCTGGAAGTGAGGTGATGGTCTGGAGGTGCATGGGGAGGCTGTTCCAGGTCTTTGCTGTGATGTGGGAGAAGGAGCGTCTTCCACTTCTCCTTCTGAAGGTGTGGGGAGTATGGGTAAGTGAAAGGATAGTCTTCTCAACAATTGGTGGATGCTCATGTGGTGGTTATTGCAAGGGGGACTTGGTTGTGTAGAGCCTTGGGTTCATGGGTCAGCAGTTTGAATTGGCATCTCTTCTGTATGGGGAGCCAATGGAGTTGCCTGAGGTGGGGTGTTGATGTGGGTTCATTAGGGAAGGCCGAGTATGAGGCTGGCTGCGGTGTTCCGTATGAAGTCTCTGTAGGAGGTGTGTGGTGATTCCTATGTTGAGGGCATTGCCATAGTCCCATTGGCTGCTGATGAGGGCCTCTGTCATGGTGCGTTTCATGTGTAAGGTTAGTCACTAGAAGATCTTAAATAGCATCCGCGAAGTAAGGAAGCAGGTGGAGGAGATGGCATCGATTTGTGATTTCATGGTGATTCCAAGGTTTCTGCCGTTGTCAGAGGGAGTGGGTCCTGGTCCTTTTTCTGATGGCCACTAGGAGTCATTCCATGTGTTTCTGCTGCTGCCAAGGGATAGTACTTCCGTTATGTCTGTGTTCAGCTGCAGGAAGTTGTTCTTCATACTGTCAGCGATGTTTGTCATGCATCTGTGGAAATGGGGTCTGGTGGTGGTGGTGTCATCGGTAAGTGAGAGGACAAGTTGGGTGTCATCTGCGTAGGAAATATTTTGAAGCTGTGTTTATGTTAAATGTTTATCCTTATGTCTCCCAGAAATAAATGATTGATAGATAGATGCATCAATTCACTGAAGGAAAGGATTAGAATTGGTTTGATGGAAGGGGGATGAGGCGATTGAGAGATCTTATTCTATTTCAATTGTTGAAGTGGAGCAATCCCAATAACAGCTGTTTACAGGGTGGATGTAGAGCAAATAGGTTGTAGGCAATTGAGAGGAAGATGAATGAATTTGTGGGGAAAGAGCAAGATAAAGAAAAACCCAATGCTGATGGTAAAACATGACCAAAAATATGAGGGCAGAGGAAGAATTGGATTAGATATAAATTAGCAAACTTTGTGATGAAGGGAAAGAGTGTCATTTTCAACTCATTTTTAAAACAATTAGTTTAATCAGAACCCTGAATGGTAAAATATGACATTCTTTAAAGTTGGTCATTTTGAAAGAAATGTGTTAAGTAAGGGAGGAGCTGTGAGCTCGGATGAGGGGAATGAAGTGAAGTACTTCTGAGGCAAGTAGGGTGCAAAAGGCTAAGAGGATATGCAAGTCACCAAATACATTTTCCTAATCCTAATCTTAATGTACATAACTTCGATAAAGTTAATACTTTATACACATTTTATCCTTATGTTTGTGTTCTATCTCCTTTATACCTATTGCAGATAAATTGCCCTATGTATAAGAGAGCAGATTTACGAGCCCCTTGCCCCACTTTTTGTGCCGCCATTGCCTCACTTCTGTGATGTAGGGGCGGCGTAAACAATCCGCCACGTTGCGCCTTATTTACAACATGACTCATATAGGGAGATGCGTCACGTTGTAAAGCCCTGCGCCACATGACACCTGCATCGGGTTTCATGTGGGCATTCTGGAGCAGAAGGGGGCGTTCCGGCACAGTAAAGCCTCGATAAAGTGCCTGATTAAAATCTACAAGATTCCAGATGGTTGAACACCATCAACAACTGTTTGTCACTTCCACTTTGCCATTGGCAACCAACAATGGACTATGGCAGTCCATCGTGGACAAGGTGAATGCAGTGGGAGTGCTGAAGAGGACAATGGTCAAAAGGTGCTGGAATGACGTCAAGCGCAAAACCAAGCTGAAACTCGCCAACAACTGGAAGCAGCAATGCAGACTGTAGGTGGGAGTCCTGCACCAAAGGAGGAGCTGGATGAGATGGAAGAAATGGTGTCCCCAGTCATCAGTGGGGAGGCGGTGACTGGAGTCAGGGGACCAAACACTGTTCAACAAGAACGGACACAACAGCAACACGGTGAGTAATGACCAGGGACTGAGGGAACAGGGGGATATGGCCACAATGGCACACATGCACAATTGAGCTGAGCACATCTGCGGACAAACCATGCCCCAGACCCCAACTCCCAACAAGAGACTAATATACCCAGGTATGCAACATCTCACCACTGTATAAGCACAGAAGGCAAAGTCACATTGCAGAAAAAGGATAAGGGGCAGCAAAACAGAGCAGCTGGTCCCTCTCCCCGAAATGGAGCACAAACACATAATGTGCAGAGCACAGCAATACTGACAACAATGTGGAACAAACCGCAACATGTCCACAACAGCACACAGGCCACAACTGGTGCCGACTGGGTGTAGACACTGGCCAATCACAAGTGGGATTGCAGAGAAATGTGAGATGACAATGTACAAATACAAACACACACACATCTTTTGTTGAAATATCCACTGTTCCCCATCAAATAGGCAGCTCCTCCAAAACAGCCATGATGTACACAGTCATGCAATCTGTATGTAAACATGTACAATGCAACAACACACATGTGAACCAATTGTTAAACTGCATTTCCCCTTCACATTGCAGAGGGACAATCAACACATCCTGCAGAGCAGCCCGAACCTCTCTTCTCTGATGACGAAGAGGACCACTACTGCTTTGACTTCGACACCCACCAGCAGCTCGTGGAGAGCCTCCGCAGCCCACTTCCAGGAGCAGGGCAGCCCAGCTGATATGAGGAGACCCCACCCCCTGCACAGACCACACAGCAGGCAGCACCCACCACCACAGCTTCCTCCCAGGACCCTCACAAAGGACACCTGGCCTTCCAACGCCGTGTGTTGGGATGCCAGGAGCAGCTGGCTGAACATGTGCGGGTGGGCTTTGACCGCATAACAGACAAATTAGATGCCATACGTGGGTGTCTAAGTCCCATTAGGGACCACTCACAGTCCCTAACAGACACCCACAGTCCACTCGATGCTCTCCAACGAACCATGGCTGACATCGCCAGAGTCCTGTGGTGTCACTGCCACACAGTGCTAGAGAAAGGCCAGCACCACCCATATGTGAGGCACATGGAACAGCAGAGGACGAAGAGGCAGATGAAAGCGCCATTGTGGTAAGAAGGAAGCAGTAGAATTCATTTCCCCATATGGCCAGTTTCAGCTTTGTTCTGCCCTCTGCATCATCACCTTCCATTGTCCCCGATACACTCTGTGACACTCGCCTTCAACCTCCCAATGGATACCGTATTCTGTTTGATCACCATTGACACAGCAATCAGACTGCGGACTGAACTCTTCCTCTTCTTTTTGGGCTTGTCATTCCCTGAAGGACTCTGGCTGGCCCCCCACAGGCCAACATTGTAAATTAGAGTTTGCATGGCTCTGTTCTGCTCCAGATGCAAGACTACACTGAATGTGCATTCATGTGTCGTGTCTATGGTCTTTCATGTGTGGTAATATTGATGAATGTAGGGTCAGTAAATTCCCCCTACATCCATGTGGCTCATTTCGTTGGACTTGGGGCATAGGGTGACCCATTGCCGAATGTTGTCCGAGTGGCGCGGACGCAACAACAGCGACACACGCATTTGTTACTTCCTTGTCCAGCCCCATACGGAACCACAGCCAGAGCCTTGGGGTCATTGTTCAAACCCTTACGATGGACTGGTATACGCCAGGCCAGCCCACTATGCTTATGCTCCAGGGGCGGGACAACAATGCCACATGTGCCAGGACTCCCAAGTAGTGATCTGCTGTTTACAGGTCTAGTTGTCAGCATGCCACAGCCACTCCCCCATGGCAGGTGTACACCCACACCACACCCATCAAGCACATGCATCACAGCACATGGGACCCTGCCAATAAAAAGGGCCGGACGCACGTGCACAACACCATTTCCAACCTTTCTCTGAGTGTATCGGTGTGGTGTGCATGTAGGCATGGGGACACAGGAGCCTGCGACATCACATGCCGCAGGCCCAGAGGTGACATGATGGCATCCACACCATGATACCTAATCATGGAGGGTCTATGACTAGGGGTGCACACACTTGGTGGCACCAGATACACTGCCGCAGGCACACCACCATGGGATGATGTCTTTCGGTGCACTGAGGTAGGGGCACCTTAAGAGCTGAGTGGGTCTGCAGCCTGTGAATGTGTCTTGTCCCAGCGGTCTGGACGGCTCAGGTTTTGTGTCCCCTGCTGGACTGCAGTGTAGGCCTGAGCCAGCAGGCAGCGTGGGCCTACTGCCACGTGGCGTCGCCTTCTGGATCACAGAGTTAGTGCCACCTATGAGGCCGAGCGGGTGTGCAGCCTTCGATAATGCTGGGTACACTGGTATATCCTCTTCAATGGAGAAATCAAGACCCAGCACCAAATGTGAGACCTGAGGGCCCACGGAGCGGAGCTGTATGATGTGGAGGGTGCCATGTCCGAGGGCCCCGGGCTTTGGGCTTGCACCGGCATGTGGTGGGCCCTCATTTCTAAACGCCAGTGGTTGAAGGTGAACAGTAAGGCCTCGGTGCGCAGGGGCGGGCATGCACCGCTGGGTGGCGGGAGGGGCTGGGGTGCAGCTACCTGGGTGTGCAGGGGCAGGCATGCACTGCTGGGCAGCAGGAGGGGCTGAGGTGCAGCTACCTGGGTGTGCAGGGGCAGGCATGCACCACTGGGCAGCGGGAGGGGCTGGGGTGCAACTGCCTGGGTGCACAGGGGCGGACAGGCAATGATTTTGCGTGCAATTGTATGTATTTTGTCCTTCAAGTATCTGTACTCTGTTTCAGATGATGGGACTGTCTCAGATGTGGGACCTGGTGAACTGCACTACCTACCGGCACGTGGTTGGAGACACACTGATGGCAGCAGGTGAGCAGTGTGGCCTGGGTGCGCAGTGTTGGCACTCTCTCTCCCTGTCCCTCTCTTCTTTTTTGTCCATCTATCTCTCTCTCCCCCTCTCTGTCCGTCTATCTCTCTCTCCCCCTCTCTGTCCATCTATCTCTCATTCCCCTCTCTGTCTATCAATCTCTCCTTCCCTTCCCTCTCCCCTCTCTGTCTGTCTTTCTCTCTCTCCCTCTCTCTCTCTCCTTTGCTCTCTCTCTGTCCCTTGATGTGTGCAGGACACAACTTCTCATCATAATTTTTGTCTTGCAGGCTGTGACCTATGGAGTGTCCCGAGGGGTGCTGCCATGTGTCTTAATTTCTGTTCTGTGTTTATTTTAATACATTTTCATTTGTTGCTTCGAAGTTGAATGTGTGATGCTCACTTTCGTGTCGACACATGCATGTAACCAGATGTGATCGTGCGACATCAGGTGGAATGTTTGGTACATGACTCTGTGAAGTCGATGTGGCATGTATTTGTCCGGAGGATGCCCAGGGAGGGGGGCCCAGGGGATGGTGGCGGTGGGTGTTATGGCCCTCTTGGGTGTCTGGGATGTTATGTTATGTTATGTTATGTTATGTTATGTTATTTGGTTGGTAAAGCGCTCAACTTACTCTGGGGCACCTCGGCGCTGCCTAGAAGAATAGTATCCTGTGGGATTAGAGCACAGAAGAGGACTGAAAACAGATAAAAAGAATAAAAAGGCTTTCAAATGTTTTCTAAAAATACCGTAACTGGAGATTGCTCGCAAAGCCGAGGAGAGCTGATTCCAGCTGCTTCAAGTGTCTTGGCCCATGATGAGTAGCGCAATGGCATCTGTTGTTCATCAGGTGTGGCTCTGGGCTGGGCTCCCGTTTGTGGTGCAGGCTGTGGTCCGACTTTACACCACATCAGAGCAGGTGTTAGTTTCCTGCTGCTAACGCACCTTATGGCACTCTTTGTGATCTTATTGCCGATCTGGCTGGACGTTGAGAATGTTGCAGAGTGGTGTTGTCGCAGCTTTTTGCCCAGAAATGCCTACTCTGCATCTCATTAGGGATAGTTGCGGGGGTCTTCTGTGGCGATGTTTTTTGCGGCTGCTATCGCAGGTAAACTGGTGGTATGGGCTATTAGCACCAGCTTGTGAATGGGGCGATAAATGTATCCCGACTTTGGCTACGATAAAGTGCTGTTAACTCAGTGATAGCTCCTTGAGAATATGCCCCTGTGTGTGCTATAGTGTATACAAATCTATATATAGACTACATCAAGTAATACAAGTAGGAGCTTAGATCTTGTAAGACAGAAGAATAGAATGATGAGCAGGGCAAATCATGATGGAAAAAAGTTAACATTCATAATAAAGATAGTAATAACAGGGCAACAAATGTGAGGCATGTGGTAGCAATCAGAATTGGGAAAACTAGACAAAGAACCATACAAGTAGGTCCTCCAGATGAACACTGTACAGAACACTAAGTAGGGGACTTAACGGAAAGGAAAGAACAATTGCAATGAGGCGCATTTAAAATATACTTTGAATGTTTTACCTGAAGAGAACATTTCAGTTCTTCATTTTATCATAAAAGGGTGTGAGTAAGTCAATATAAGAATCGGGGCAACAACATAAGAATGTTAAAAACTGGAAAAAAAGAAAAACATTGGACTCTTGCAGGAGGATACCTACACCAGCTGTTTTTGACCCTCTGCCACTTTATTGTCTAAACAGGTTTTCCAGCATTCCAATGCTAACATCCTATTTATCCTGACTTTATGAAAGAAGGACTAAGACGCTAATGGCAGGTAAATTAATGAAATCCTTTATTTTCTCATAATAGATGTATATTGAGAAATCTATCAAAGACATTATCAGAAAAAATACATTTTCTACTGATATAAATAGGGACATGGACTCTGGTTATGAGCCATGCTAGGAACTACACATGCTGATTTTAATTTCTTTTTGGCCTTGTGGAATAATGAAATTGGCAGAGTTTTTCTGGCTTTCTCCTGGGAATTTTTGATGTTGAAAAGGGTAAGAAATGTATGTTCACTTTGAAGCAGAGATTTCTGCTCATACTTTTTTACTATTTCTTTTTATTAGGTAGAAGCTGTGTGTATTCAAAATTGTGCAACAGTTGGGCACCTTTATAGAAGAGGCCAAAGCTTCAGTGCTCACAAGCAATCTTAGACACAAGCTCTATAAGTAGTATCACTTTATTTAAGGATCTCATTATACTTTCTGTGACCACAATCTCACCATATAAACCTCTCTGCAAAAAAACAATGAGACTATGGGGCCTATTAAGATCTCGAGCGTAAAGCCTCCTCCCTTAGGTCGGAGGCTTTACGACCAATATTGTAGGTTTCACCTCCGACTGGCTGATTGCAATACAACCTGTCAGAATTTAAACTGGCCGGTCATTCCAGTTGGCTTTCGAAATCCATATGCACGGCGTTTCACACCGTCTGGATTACGATGCATGGTTTCTGGCAAGCTTTTCATCAGGGCTTTCCAACATGGATAGCTTGTCGAAAAGTGTATTAGAGGGCCCCCTACCAGGGCCCCCTTTTCATTGCTGCCTCCAGTTGGGGGCCAAGGGGGTACCTATTGTGTCCCCCTGTTAATCCCTGCACCTTGTGGCAGGTACCTCAAGGTGCCTGCCATGGGGTGCAGGGTTTAACACAATCTCCCAATTTTCTATGGGAGCTTGTGTCTTGGACGGTTTAAGGCTGCAATGCATGCTCCCATAGGGAAATGTGGGAATGCAACCACACCATGTGCGGTCCCATTGTAATTAGGCAGTCGGGACCGCAGACTGGAGGTTGGTCGGTCCCGTTTCCTCCACGGTGTTGGTGGTAAGAAATTCAGACTGGCATTGTAATAAGCCCTGTACATTAGGCTTTATATTACAAAAGCACATGAAAATATGTTAAAACTGTTTAAAATGTAAGCAAGCCTATACTGTGCATCCGGTGTGATCCACCATCAAATAATATCTTGTTTTCTATATAGATGTCCAAACTTCTTTCTGCTAGATCCATGCACTTTCAAGATAAGGTTAGCATAATATACGATAACTTTGCCTTACAACCAAAAAACGATTCTCCCGCCCCAACTGACAATGACAATAAGGCTCATTCCTATTCACAATTCAAACAAAATTCGCCCACACAAATCCATGACCTAATCCTCACCATTAAATCAGGTTCCCCTACGGATCCATGCCTTACCTCGGTATCAAAACTAATCCCAGATCTTCTAGCCCCCATCTCACTGATAACTGTAACGCCATGTTCAACACTGGTATCTACCCAGCAACCTGGAAAAAGGTAACCATCAAACCTCTTCTTAAAAAACAGCACCTAGACCCACTAGACACAAAAAACTATAGACATATCACAAGCCTTCCCTTCCCAGCAAAAAATTTTGAAAAAATTATGAATACACAACTAGCCCATTTCATTGAAGTAAACAATCTTCTGGATGAATCACAGTTTGACTTCAAGAAGTTCCACGGCACAGAAATCGCCCTCATCAAGGCTACAGATGAGATTAGAGCCACTCGAGACCAAGGTGGACCAGCAGTCCTTATACTGCGGGACTTGTCCGCAGCTTTTGATACGGTCGCTCATGTCACTCTGATCGACCGTGTCTCAAATTAGTGGAGAGGTGTGGCTCACTGGTTAGAGGCGGCAGACCCGAGAGTAGAGAACGGCCCGGGACCAGGGTTCGATTCCCGACGCGGCAGGGTCTTGGACCAGGGTCAGCGGACTGATAATTCTCGCACCGGTGCCTACTCCGACCAGAGATCACACTCGGCAACTCTGGGCATTAGCTTGCTTCATCTCCTCAACGGCCCCACACAAACGCCGGGGATGCCTGGTTTCACCTTGGAGACCCCCAGGAGGGACTATCTCACAGGGAAAGCCAGGACGGGTTCCCCAGCGGTCTATAGCGCTACGAGGCCTGCGGTGCGGGTAGCAGTGCGCTTTACAAGACACCATTTTTTTTACAATATGGGCATAAAACTCAAAGCCAAAGTTTTACTGGCGTCATTCCTGGCCAAACGCTCCCAGCTAGTGAGCCTCGGCATATATAACTCCCCGTCTTTTATGCTCCCATGTGGGGTGCCACAGGGATCATCCTTGAGTCCTACACTATTTAATATCTATGTGTCGGGCTTGGCCAAGATCATCAAAACCCATGGGATGGGGTTGACATCCTACGCCGATGACACACAACTCGCGCTAACAATTATCAACCATGGAGGAGCAATTGCAGCCAGTTTTCAATCAGGCATGCTTGCTATCAGCTCCTGGATGGCCAAAAACTGCCTAAAATGTAACTCGGAAGAAAAGGAGGTTATGATTTTTGGCAATCTACATCCAACATGGTCCCCTTCTTGGTGGCCCACCGCCTTGGGCCCTCCCCCACCCCCAGAACAGAAAGTAAGAAACCTGGGCGTCATGTTTGACGATAAATTAGCTTTCTCAGCCCACGCCAATGCTATAACCTCTTCCTCTTTCTACACGCTAAGAATGATTAAGAAACTGCTACCTTTCTTCCCTTCCAGTGGAGGAAAATCCCTGATAAGCACCCTTGTTATGTCAAAAGTTGACTATTGCAACGGCCTGCTCCTGAAGCCCAGAAATAGATCATTAACAAATTACAGATGTTACAAAATGCCGCTGCTAGGATAATTACAGGTACCCCCAAACACAAATCCATCTCCTTGGTGGTGCGAAACTTGCACTGGCTTCCAATCATAAATCGCATCAAATTCAAGGCTTTATGCGTAGCCTACAAGGCCATTTACAACACAGTTCCAAATTTTCTAAAAAAAAGCCCTCTACGCCCAGGTACCTAGCAGAAACCTACGATCCTCAACCGCCAATCTCCTCATGATCCCTCGTACAAACAAGGTCTCCTGGGGAGACAAAAGATTCACCGTCGCCATGGCCAGACTGTGGAACACCCTCCCTCAGCAAATTAAATCATGCCCTTTGCTGCTGGCTTTTAGGAAGATACTAAAGACCGGGCCCTTCACCCAATGAGCAGCACTCCGCCTCACTACCACCTCTCCAGTCCTCAGCGCCGAGACACCCACAGGTATTTGCGCGCTCTACAAATTGCTTAAATAAATAAATACATTTGACAAGGATTCATCTCTTAGACATTTCAGCAAATAAAAATGAGATCTAAATAAAAGCTAACAGATAGTTTGTATTTTGCCACAACTAGAGAAAAGTAAATATTCTGTTTTGTGCAATTGCCAGCTTCCAGTTTCTATTATATTTAGTTACAACTACGAGAAAAAATACTCGATTTCAACTGTCTCCCCTACTACTTTGCCGCTTGCAATCAGAAATCTAAATTATACACATGTAATGAAGTATTTGAATGTAGTAAATGAAGCAGAAAAAAGGCAATTTCTAAACTGATTGAAAATAATGGGAACAAATACTGAATGGGGTGTACTTACTGATGCCTATGTATCCATTGATGAAACAAAATGAAAGACATGAAACACAGAGAAAGGAAAGATGGAAAATTTAGTAAGCATGCAATTGAAAGAATAAAGAAAAGGTACAAAAGGTAAATAGAATGTGCGTTAATAATTGGGAAACGTATATAAAAATACATACATAGATTGAAATTAGTGAGATGACAGACACAAATAAAAGGATTACCACACTGACTTTGATAAAGCACAACACGGAATACATCAATGGGCAATTTGCGTTGCCGTTACTGTACCTTAATCAAAGCAATTAAGAACTGCATAGCAATTAATTTAATGATATCCTGTCTAATTGAGAATTAGGGTTCAAAAGATGGGTTACCGAATCCAATGTTTAATTTATTCATTTCCATTAACTGTTTTAGGGGCAGGATCCCTTTGCATTGTTTAAAAGAACATATTCCCACTGCAGGGACGTTTAATGCAGCTGTTTCATTTAGTTTGAAAATTGTACTTCATATGAATTAATAGTTTCACAGTAGCTATCAGAAGATTGTATTTCTGGTAGTACCACACTGCACGTACTGTTAGCAGCTAATCTGTATTTTGTCATTGCTACGAAACACAAGGATGCCCTTACAATACAGAAGAAGATGCAAGAGTGTAACTAGTATTTGTAATTTGAACAAATAAATGTGTTTATGTACTAAATAGCAATCATTCAATTAACTAAAAGCCTATTTTGGCAATTGGTCATTAAACACACGAAAGAAGTATTTTCATAATTCATACATGAAATAAAATTATGCAAATACAGACAAGCATCATATAGTACAATAGTGGAGACCACAGATTAATCCTCAATGTATCTAGCTAAAACTCAACTAGATCGACTTTAAAGACAATAAAAAGGTTCATATGTAAAAATGCAATTTTAAGCAATACTATTGCTAATCTTTAAAGCTGCCTCATAAAAGATAGCTGTATCAAAGCCCAATGAAAAGTAATTTAATGCTAGCAACTTTACTAGGAACCATTTGCTCTTAATTTTCCTGGCAGACTTTAAGACCGATCTCAAAGATTTACTTTTTGGACCGAAGAAAAAGACCTGCGTGGATGATTGATTGGAAATGAAATCACATGGGAAACTGCAAGTGTAAGTATTAGGTGTTCTCATCTTGAGAAAACTAGTCATTCCAGATATCAGGCCAGTATTCAATGAAACTATAACAATAGATCCTAAAACCCAATTCAAGCGTGGTTCTTTTTTTATTACAAGACTATGTTAGAACTTACATCCTCATAAATCACTTCCCATGCTCCTTTGTTCCCTTTCTGAAATCATACATCCTCAGTATACGTTAATAATTTGCTCCTTGACAGGTAAAATATGTTTTCTAGTGCTACACCTATACGAACAAAATATGCGATGAGCAACCGAGATTAACCTTCGGATTAAATATGTGAGATGCACTCTCAAACGGCCTCTTAAGGTCTCTCTGGAAAAACATGCCTGTGGATTACTCCATACTCAAATTAAGAGCTCTACAGAGGCCAGTCTAACAATATATTCCAGACATTTCAACCCAAGCACTTGATGCAAAACATAAACATTATTTAAGTATATGTTATGTAATTAAGTACAAGAAACACGATTTACATTTTGGAAGTCTTGAGATAGGTAAGGAACGAAGTTGCAAAATGCTGTATTTATTTACAAGAGCCTAAAACAGATGGATTGATATAAGTCACCACCTCTAGTCTCACAACATAAATGACTGCAGTACTTTGCTCTTTTGACAATCATTTACTCTCAAGAATTTGATAATTATTTAATCTCAAGAACCCGAACATTTTCTTTCTTGCTAAGATGTTGTCCAGACACCAAGACCATCTCCCAAGTGGCTCATTCACTTTGTGTAATCTGGTGTTTGCACAAAGATGTGGGTTAATTATGCAATTGTTGGATGGTGAAAGTCCACTGGGATCTTAATTGAGCGTTACATTTAAACCTGCGAAGGATCCACAGTAGGAATTATGATATCCCTTTCTGTCTGCTTTTCAATGGCGTTCCAACTGCTGAATAAAGGCAGACGGAAAGGGACTTTGAGGACCTATAGCAGGGATCCCGTCCCACCTGGGCCTCCACTATGGGGTCTGGGGGGTGAACATCTATGCACCGTGTGGCAGGCACGTGTGTGCTGCAACCCTTTTTCAGCCGCCTCACAAGGTGCAATGGAAAAATGGATGTTTCCGACCACCCATAGGGCGGTAGCATCTTAATTCGTCACGTGGAACGCCGACTAATAGTTGGGTGGATTCCATCCCGCTACAGTGTCGGTCAGATGCTTGTCCGACCAACATAGGAATAGGCACGTTAGTGAGGATTTATCATTCAATATTGAGTAGATGTTCTGAATGTAACTTAGGTTTTACTGGATTGCTACTACCAGCATCAAGTTATGTCTCTATGGCCTCTTTTTACCTTAATTTCCATTACTTGATTTTTCTCAGGTTTTTGTGAATTTGCTTAAATTTCTGCTAGCAAAATTATAGAATGAAGCTATCCTCTTGATCCTTGCCTACCAAGACATTCAATCTTATGATTGACACCACGGCCCATATCCTGATTTTTCCTATAAACGTATCCCTTTACACCACTATAGCGCTGGTAATTGAGATTATCGTGAAGTGGTGTTTTCGTGTGTTTTTGCATAGGAACGCCTACTCTGCATATCATTAGAGTTAGTTGTCGCTCTCATCCGTGGCAATGTTGTTTGCGGCAGCTATCGCTGGAAACCTGGCAATATCGGCAGCCTGCACCAGCTTGAGAATAGGGCAATAAATCTATCACCACTTTTGCGGCGATAAGTCCTTGAGAATATGCCCCAACGTCTCTTTGCTGTATGTGTTTGACTGGTGTCTATATTTAATGTCAGGGGAGAATTTTTTTTCTTTTTGCTTCAGCACTCATGTAGCGCATATGTGTTTTCAAGCCAGTAACCTTGTACACTTCCCCCTATCGTGCTGCTGCCTGCCCCCTTATGTTTCTTCATGCCTGCTACCTGTTGCTCTTGTCTATGTTATTCTCTGGGTTACATCTGCTCCTTTGCTCTCCCTCTCATTGCTTCTGATTCCCCCTGTCCTCTCTGTGTAGCTTTCATGTCCTGCATTGCTCCCATATCTCCTGCCCACTCCCATGTACACTCGCCCTATCAATGTTGCTTCTGTGTCCGCTGCACTCCCCTTTGTTGCTTCTTATCCCTCACCCTCCGCGTTTGGCTTACTTGCCCCGCGCTGGCCCCTGTGTTACTTTCAAACCCATGCTGCTTCATCACCTCACTGTTTCTGCTCTCCCCCACTAGCTATAAAAAAAAATTAATACAACTTTTAGCACTTTTATTTTGTTTTTAGTTACCCATCCTTCTCGGACCCTTAGCTAAAATAAAAAAAAGATGGCCTGTCATTTTTTCAGGGTGCGCATGTATGCACCTAAGAATGATGCAGGCAGCTGGTAACTTTTTCTTTTATTTTACTGCAGCCATGCTACACACATCAGGAATTCTGTGCGGCATGGCTACATACCACTGGCAAAGGCAATATGTCTCAACGACGAGACCTATTGGCTTTGCTAATGCTTGGTTTTCAAATGTAAGCTACTCAGCCAAGTCAGTTTTTCATAAACCCAGCCGATTGCAAACGACATCCTGTGTAGGTCCCTTTAATGCACATTTAGTTCATGAATATTAATTGTGGAACTAGACAAACCTCATACTGTAGGGAAAGGTCCGGATAGTCTGTACTGATGGTACTATATGTATGTAGGCAAACTGACATACTGCTCTGTTGGTTTGTAAATCTTAGCTCTAAATTCCGAAACAACAAATTCAACAATAAGATCTCACAATTATGTTAGTATTAATCAACAAAGCATACAGATGTAAACCAAGATAAGAGGCTCTACAGCTGAAAACGTATTTAAGATTCTGACATTCAACATGTTATGACATGACATAAATTTCATTTGTAGGTATCTCATAAACTGTTGAAAGGAGTATGTTGGTTTGAAAGGTGATGCTGTTACATGCACGTTTAAAAACGTATACTTAGATAAAATATAGCGCTACAATGATACATGTCTCTATCAGGCCAATATCTTTTGCAGATATTATTCACTAACACACTTTTCTGAAAGTTGTGGTTGTACAGAGTTCATACAGCTAAATTCCACGCATTGCAGTAGAAAACTTAATAGCGGCAATCTAGAAAAACAGATGATTTTGACTTTTCTTCAGATTGGTTTTGCAGAAGGAGCCCAGTGGTGACTTCACTGTTGCCAAAGGGGCTTTTATGGACGTCTGTGAGTGACTTCAAACCAGTGAAAGCCCTCACTTGCATGATGGAAGAATTACACATGTGATCAAAGCCTCCCAGATTCAGAGATGTTCCAGGAAGTTGACTGCACCTTTAATGATGATGATAGCACCAAGAAAAAACTCCAAGGAACCAATATGGGGATGGACTAGACCATCTTACCTATTTTGCATCAGGTTTCCCAAGTGTCTTTAACCTCGATAGTGACAAAAGAACTCTCTCAAAATTCAGGTTATTTTGGGCACTCCTTCAGTGGCAATTAGTCACCTGAATACATACTACCCATGTGCTTCCAAAATACTATATTTTTCTGTAATGTGATGCCAGGTAGGGGTTGGCACCAACCAATACAATTTTCAATGTGTATCTTCTTACACTACTTGGCTTTAGACTTCTACCAGCACCCCTTATTTTTTATCAAGACTGGTAAACTGATCATCTAACTTGCCAAGTCAAACTATTTCTTTATACAATTTCAAATTAATGACTTTTCAATTAGCATGTGGCCAGAATACTCCTAAAAGACCTCAAGTTGATTGTTATCTGCTAACTTTTACATATAGTATTCAAAAATAAATTATTAATGGAAATATACTTCTTTAATTAATTATTCGCACATTTATTTTGGTTAAACATATAATAAAATAAAACAAAAACAATAACATATATATTAATAACCAAAAAAAGATATCAATTTAATTGACATAGATAAAAGCAACCCATAAAAAGTAAACCAGGGGAGCCAACAACTATAAAGAAAAAAAAACACTTAATAGTTATGAGAAATATTAGAACAAAAAAAATATTGTAGGCCAAATGATAGGCAAAATATTCAATATGGTTTGAAATATGATGGCAAGAACATGGCCTCACTTTATCTCTTACAGACCAAACAGACCCTAGGGAAGGTTAAAAGGACCAAATCTAAATAATGTTCTGTATCAATGACAGTATTAGCTGCCACATAATCCATTACTTTTTATCAAAACAGAAATTCTTACGGAGGAGGTGTAGCTCTAGACTTTCACGCCAATAGCAACGTAAGAAACTCGTCTGTGAGTTTATTTCAATTTTGCAGTAAATGCATTCATTTAGTTAATTATATGAGTCAATGGCACAGCATGCACTTTTCACAAAAATACATTGTTCCCCAAAAATATAATTAGGTGCTCCTATAGAGTAGCGGTGCATTGGGAGTCGGTAAAGTGACTAAACAGTGCACTTGTGCTATATTCAAAATATATACATGCAATTGCTGGGGCAGTATGTTATTACACGTGGCACTCATAGTATGAGTGTCAAGAACCACAATAAAATGTTTTAAAGCCGTCCACATAAATCTTTGTCGATGTTTTGACCCATTAACACAATCATTTTGATTGTGGTCATCATAAGGACAGAATAAGAGCGAGAGACACTTAAAAGTAAAAGAACCATGTATAGGATTCTGAAATAGTGTATATAGTCAGCTCAGTGCCAATATAGGTATAACAAAACACCAAATATCCTTATAAGGTAATTGGGACAAAGACACCAGCAAATGTGATTGTGTCACTCGCTGTCTCTTGTCTGGGACAATCTCAGCAAACTGAATTAGAATGACGGCAGTGACACAAACTGTATTAAAAAAACAGCAGTGCGCCCGCCCCATATGCAAACTGATTTAACATAATATATATAAGCCTACCCAAGGACACAATATCAAATTATGCATATTTTTCACAACCCTAGTGATATGACCATAACACAATTTGAAGCTGTTACTCCACCTGACTTACCATCACACTCCCTTTTAGATGCATTCCTTTATCACCCTGTTCACTGTTTCCATTAACGCTTTTGCTTTGGGATAGTACAGTACTGGTATTGTGTGATGCACTGACATCACTTTCAGGAACGCTTCATACATTCAAAGGAAAAGTGCACACTATTATTTGTTATTAAGTCTCAGGAATACCATCAGAAACTAACACGTTTCTGAGGAAATTAGTGATCATTGTAGCAGTGATGCTATACGCAGCTTTGCTCACTATCCAATGGGAGCAGTTGTCAACATATCTTAGAATGTATTTTCCATGCATCTAGGAATTGTTAGGTGTCCCAATAATATGCCCAAAAATGTGTTTTATGGGTTAATGGATACTTTAGCAGGAAACAGCAGGGCTTTTCTGACAATTTTATTTGTGTCACTTGCAGAGAAGTTGGCACAGTTCTTTGCGTTGTTTTTAATCATAAAGCCGATTCCTGGGAACAGGTATTGAGCCATAGCCTTAGTCGAATCACCTCATGATCCACCCCTTGGGTAACTGCAGTAAGAAATGTGTAAGGTGCGGAAAGCACAGGACACAATAGGTTATTTTCTCTTAGACACAAATCCCCTAGTACTAACATCTTTAGTTACAAATGTTTTGCAATTAATGTCAACATTTCCCCTTTAAGGGGCATTTGAGACGACATTGTTAAGCCCTTAAAAAAACTATGTTCCTAATATCAAATACATTGGACCAATATATCCAACACCGCAACCTGACATTTCTTAACCCTCATAGTTAACCCTGTCTCCTCCGACTTACTCAAATTCATTCTCAAGGTGGCACCGTGGTCTGGCTCGGATAACCTAGAAATTAAAGTATAATTGTGGGATCACTGGACTTTCCTGAGATCTACTGAGATATGCTTCATTATCCCACAGAATACAGCTGTTGCAAAAGCCAAGGAAAATGGCATTTTGCAGAATCTGTATGCTCCAAAGGTGTGAAGGTGAGATAAAGAAGTTAAGGGATTTGGGCTCTAAATGTAGCTCTCCCATGCCCCCCTCTGCTCGAATTACCAGCCCCACAGGTAAAGGAGAGCTGTTTCCTCCCACATTTTTAAAACAGCTATAAAAAAAATATTCAAAGATATTATGATCTGCAATTTCCTTTTATTCATTCCGAATGCTACACTCACTGCTACTAATTGCATGTACGAAATAAATTTCAGAGGTCAGATGATGGCTCTGCTATTCAATTTATATTCCGACCCAGGCTACGGCGTTCAGGTATATCTTGGCTTATTTGTATTTTTGTTTTATCAAAAGAGAACGTAGGATGAAACGTCCCAGATGAAAGTGGCCTATGGGTTGGAACTGATGTTTCTCCACCTATTGATTGAGAAGTGTTTATGTTTAATGCAAATTATATAAAAATTGAGTCCAAACTTTTTCTGACAGATTCACTCATTGGAGCAAGCCGAAATGATATTCTGAGTAAAGGTACAATATGATATTTTAAAACTTTTTCCGAAAGTGCCAAAGAAAAGCTTTCCATTATCTGTCAGCTTCATCTTAAATGGGAACAGTAGAAAATGATGGTGTTGATAACATAGATATAATTCACTCCAGAATCTTAAGGTACAGCTTCATAATGCACCTGAGCTGGAGCCATAAACGATACATCAGCAGCTGTGCCTTTAATCAATAGCCAGTTTTGAGCAACAAATAACACATCTCGGGCAGCGAAATTGATGGGATATATAATTTCTCAAATCTGTCACATGGCAATTTTTTTCATGTATCACAAATACAGTGTCAATCCTATTCTTAAGTATGTCCTTTGTCAATACCGCTTTGAAGAAACTGAAAGGTTACACACACACTTTACAAAACTCCAAAAATAAATAAATAGCAGACTGACTGACACTGCAAACTCTCCTAATATCTTGCAAGAGGAACTTAAATCCATGATCAATGTGCTTATATTGGACAATCGACTATCGCGGATCGAATTGGAAATCTTTGTTGTAAAAAACCCCTAATATATCACTTTTTCAAGATATTTTAACCTTACCATCTCAACGTTAAGGTCATTTTACGTCTTTTCCTGAGGGAGTGTTCCTTAACCAGGGAATTAAAAGATCTGGGGGCATATTACCAACAAGTATCGATATTTATCGCTAAATGGGCTTAGCGACGATTTTTTTATCGCTGAGCATCGCCGGAATTTATCGCTGAGATAACGTGCTTTTAGCAAAGTTTATCTCCAAAGCGATACATTTTCCGGCGATAGCGGCAAAATGCATGAATATCGCTGAGAATACAGCGATATTCACGCATTAGCGACAAAATGCTCTTAGCCATGTTATCCACCTCCCATTGGATAACATGGCTAAGAACTGGTCTGGGCAGGTGTTAGTATTTGGAGATATTCCCGCTTAGCGTGAATATTTCCATTGCTACGCCTGCCTTGCTAATAGGCGTTAGCGATGTTAGAGACTGTTTTCAGTCGCTAATAGTTTGGGTACGCCCACTTTGCATGTCATTAGCAATAAATATCGCTAACATGCGAAGCGGGCCCCAAACCGCTCGCTATCACCTAAAAGCTGTCGCTAACTGCTGTTAGCGACAGCTTTCTAATAGGGCGATAGAATTATCGCCGCTTAGCGGCCGAATACGGCCGCTAAAGCAGTGAAAATTCCCTATCGCCACCCTTGATAATATGCCCCCTCGTCCTTTATAATCATATATTATACTCACAGCTGACCATGACGTCATATTACATTGCCAGGCTCGTCTCTCCAGCACATGTAAAAAATGATGTGTGCTTACCTGCCTGTTTCATGCCTGGATCACTTGCAGTGCTGTACTTAGTCTTCCATCAATTAATAAAGACATTACTTTGCATAAAACAGTCACTGCTGAATGTCAGCGTGAAATGATGACTCTGTGCATTACACATGTTTAATCTGCTAACATTGCTGGCAAAAGGTCAACATTAAGCACTTACATGGTGCTGTCACCCAGTTCTTCATAGAGATTATTGGCGGCGCTGCTGGTGGGTTTCCCTGCTGGCAAAGCCATCTGGATCCTCGCTGTCTTTGCACACTCAGCTTGGCGCCTTTATAAAAAATGAGAGGAAAATGTGTCAATAACATAACACGGCCGTTTTTCACACTGCCTGTTCATTTAATTTTCTTACACCCTGACTCTAAGCATTGACCAGGTGAATAACAATATCCCAATGTCCAATTAGCATTTAAGAAACTTTTTTTTTTTTGTTTTTTCATATAGCGCGAACCACAACAGAACATATCAGGTTTCAGAGCGCTTTACATGAGCACCAGCTTCGTTACAGATGGACACATTAATTTGTGTTAGGCATGAGGTGATTAACTGATTTGCTGAGAATCACAGGATGTTGAGCGTCGTTGCCGAGACTGGAACGCAGTTCCCCAGATTCGAAGGCGACCGCTCTAGCCGTAATGCTACATCCTCACCCCAAATGTTTCTATGTTTTGCCCCTGGGATAGACATTATATGGTGCCATGAGAGCAGAATGCATCTATCAATACATAGGACATCAAGTGCAATACAAGGAGTGTGAAGATCACAATATGGACTACTGTTAGCCTGACAACAGAGAGACATTCAACATGCAAAATGCTGGGAAAATTCACAATCAGTCAATGATAAAGTGCAAAAACCACAGTTGATGGACAGAATGCAGAACAATGTCATACATTCACCCCAGTACAGAGATCTGGGCCTAAATCCACAGTTTTTTTGCACTCCACACCACCCCAGTTCAGACATGGCCATATGCAAATCAGCCTTGACCGTGTGCCTCATGGGAACAGTCCAGCCCGAACTGCCAAGCCATGTCTTCCCTGGACCGGAATCAAGCATCCTAGGACCGGTTTCTGGCTATCAGCCGTCATCAGCCAGGATAGCTTGACTCCAGTGGTGTGGAGAGCACAGGACTCACGTCTGTTGGACGGGTATGCTCAGACGTGAGTCCTGTGCTCTCCACACCACTGGAGTCAAGCTATCCTGGCTGATGACGGCTGATAGCCAGAAACCGGTCCTAGGATGCTTGATTCCGGTCCAGGGAAGACATGGCTTGGCAGTTCGGGCTGGACTGTTCCAATGAGGCACACGGTCAAGGCGGATTTGCATATGGCCATGTCTGAACTGGGGTGGTGTGGAGTGCAAAAAACGATGTATGTAGGCCCAGATCTCTGTACTGGGGTGAAGGTATGACATTGTTCTGCATTCTGTCCATCAACTGTTGTTTTTGTCAATGATAAAGTAGCATGTTTCTAGTTTTCAGTTCGGTAAACATTCTCCTTGATGAATTACCTTACTGGAGGAGTTGATGTAATGCCTTATATTTTAGCATCAGCTATTACAGGACCGAACACCAAAATTACAGTGTGAGCCACCAATAATAAGATGTTCAGTGTCTGTAAGGCCCTCGTTCTGAAAATATTGTATTCATACAATTGCTTTGCTGTATTGAAGGAAAATAGGGATGTAGAATTACCCAATGAATGTACTCCTGCAATTTCCAAATTTTTTTCAATTTTATCACGTAATTGCCTGTTTAGTATACATATTGCTAATGATACTGTTTTTATTTTAAATTACTGTAAATATTTTTGAGGTTGTGGGCTACAAAAACAATAAAAGTCTGTGAAAACTTCACAGTGTGATAAATATGTAAAGACACGCAGTGCACAAGCATTCAACACACGGAATATGAACTTCTGGCTCAGTTTGAAGTAAGATGTTGCAAAATGTGCATTAAGCCATGCAGTTAATAGAAGATTCCCAAATGATTCTGTACTTACTCCTTAAACCTGTTTTTGCCAGCAAAAAAGAAAGAATGAAACAGTTAATGGTATCATAACAACTGTAGAGCATTTAGAAGTCATATTGTAAATGAGATTAATTAACTTTCAAATTCCAATTATCATTGTAAAGAAACGCTTGTTTCAATTAATAAAGCCTACCTAATCAGCTTTGTTTGGTATTTACACGGATCCTACAAGCTGATTTAAGATGTATTGGTGGGTGAATATGTTTCATGGTAGAAACAGAAATGCAAAAACTCTACATGGAAGTAAAACATCAAACCCTGGATAAATGATATTTTAAAACGTTGATATAAAAATTAACTAATCTCTATATAATTGGTTTTTTAGGTTTAACCTACTGAGAGAATAGTGTTTCCCAGCATGAGCTAATTTACTTCTTGATTGCTAAATACAGCAGAAACTGAAATTGGAAGGGTCAGTCTTTCTGTATTGATTTTGTAATAATTTTGCACAACTGGATCTTGGTTTGCATCCAAAATAATTCATAACGTTTATTCCGAATATATAAACGAAGAATGCTACTTGCCTCGTTTCCACCAAAGAAAGACCCATGGTAGTGCTTAAATAATGCTGGCGGCGGGCTCCAACATTCTTATTGGTTAAGCATAACTTATTTTTTTTATTATCAGAGTTTGCCTTGGAGCAAAAGAGAGAAAAGCAGGCAGGGGACAAAGAAGTAGGAACAGTAACACAGGAAAACAGTGGTAAAAGGGAAAATCAGGGATGGAAAAGAACCTGCAAGAGCAGAAAGTGACTGAAAGTGTAGGGTTGTGGAAAGTGAAGTGAAGGGATTTTATAGAGCGCGACTGCTGCCCGAAGGCGTCCAAGCGCTGATAGTGGAAAAACAGATTCTGAGGGTAGGAGGGAGCAGAGGGGATTAGTTTCTGAATAGGAGTGTATTAAGTTCTTTGCGGAAGAGTAGAAGGGTAGGGTTGGCTCTAAGTGAGAAGGGGAGAGAGTGCCAGAGAATGGCAGCGTTCAGAGAGAAGGACCTGCCTCCTGCTCTAGCTTTTTTGATTCTTGGGACTACGGCGAGAAGTGCATTCGTGGAGCGCAGGGTTTTGCCGGGGCAGTAGGGGGAGAGAAGTGAATGGTTAATTTCCGGGCTTGCTCTGTGGAATGCTTGATGCGATATGCAGATCGCTTTGAACTTTATTCTCTCTCTGACGGGGAGCCAGTGAAGAGATCTGATCCCTGCCTTGACTGACTCTCTGCGAGGGATCTGTAGGAGAGTACGGGCAGCACAGTTCTGTGTTCTTTGCAATTTTTCCAACACATACTCTGGGGCTCCTAAGTATAGAGCATTGTTTGAAGTCCAGCCTAGATTGTATAAGGCCCTGAATGACCACTTGCTTGGCTTCAAAGGGTAGTAGTGGCAGTATTTTTTTCAACATTCGGATAATCCCGAAGCAGGTTGCAGCTGTTTTGGTTGCCTGAGTGTTTAATGTGAGTTTGTTATCAAGCCAAACTCCTAGGCTTTTTATATTTTCCTTGGGAGTTGGCATTGGTCCCAAGCTTGGGGGCCACAGCTGGTCATAGGTGGTGGGAGGAGAGGGGCCGAGGATCATAATCTCGGTCTTATCACCGTTGAGTTTTAAGGATGACATTGTCATCCATCTTTTGACATCCTCCATGCATGCTGCCAGATTGGGTTGGGGGGGCACGCTGCTTTTCTGTGTCAGGGAGACCACCAGCTGGGTGTCGTCCGCGTACGATATGATTTTGATACCGTATTTTTGGACGACACCCGCCAGTGGCCTCATGTACACGTTAAATAGCATGGGGCTCAGTGAGGAGCCCTGAGGCACACCGCAGTTTAGGGGTCGGTTTTTAGAGTAAGAATCGCCGTCAAAGACCTGGAAGGTTCTGTTGCTGAGAAATGAACTCAGCCAGTCTAGGGCGATTCCTGAGATGCCAAGATCGGAGAGTCGAGCTAGTAGAGTTTTGTGGCATACTGTGTTAAATGCTGCGCTTAGATCGAGGAGGACCACTGCCACTGTCCCTCCTCGATCCAAGATCTTCCTAGCTTCTTCTGTGATGGCTAACAGCGCCGTCTCAGTGCCGTGTCTGGGGCGGAACCCTGTTTGGGAGGCGTCCAGTAGGAGGTTCTCCTCGAGGTAGTTAGTGAGATGGAGGTTGACATGCTTCTCCAGGATTTTGCTTGCCCATGGTAGCAGGGAAATTGGGCAGTAGTTATTAGGATCTGCTGGGTTGAGATTCGGCTTTTTTAACAGTGCTTTCACCATTGCTTGTTTCCAGGCGGGGGGACCAACCCTGAGGAGATTGAACTGTTCAGTAGATCCAGAAGAGTAGGAAGAATGATTGGGTTGACCATATTCATCATCTTAGGGGGTGCAGGGTCGAGGGGGGAGCCGGATTTTACCTGAAGTGCAAGAGATTTGAGTGATTCCAGGTCTAATAATGGGAATTCATTCAGGTGAATTTGCGCAGGGTGTTCAGTTGTGCATGTGAGTTGTGGTAAAACAGTTTCTGAGTTGGGGTTTGTAAATGAAGAGTATATTTTATTTATTTTTTGGAAGAAGAATTCAGCTAATTCGTTGCAACGGGAGATGGAATCAAGGGTTGTGATTGCATGTGGGGAATTTTGGAGAGGGTTTTAACTACCTGATAAATTTCTTTGGGTTTAGACCTAGCTGCCGTGATTTTCTCATTGTATTAGATGGATTGAGCGGTGTTTATTTCTGATTTGTAGGCTCTGATATTTTCTCTGTACCTTTCTTTGTCGGTTAGGGCGTATCCCAGGCGCCACTTTCTCTCCAGTTTTCGGCACTGTCGTTTTAGCTCCCTGAGTTTATCCGAGTACCAAGGGGCGGTTTCTCTGGCTCTTTTTAGTTTGGTTTTTCTTGCGGGGAGGATGGTGTTAATGGAGTCCTCTAACCATTTGTTGAAGGTTATGCTATTTTGTTCCGAGTTTTTGGAGAGGATAGGCTTGGAGTTTAAGAGAAGGCCAGACCATGCCTCTAGCGGACGTTTCGACCAATTTCTCATCTTCCGAGTTATGGGAGGGGGGGCGGGGGGCGTTTTCTGTAGACCAGTCGAGAAGGATTAGATGGTGATCCGTCCAGGGTAGGGGATTGATGGAGCCGACTGTTAGTGTGGGGCAGTTGGTAAAGACTGGGTCAAGCAGGTGACCTTTGTCGTGGGTAGGCGCCTTTACCAATTGTTGTAGGTGGATTGCAGCTAAACTAGAGGTGAGCTCTCTGGCAGTGCAGTCCGTGCTGACATCAAAATGAATATTGAGGTCGCCCAACAGCGGGAAGTTCGAGGAGGTCATAGCAGTTTCTGCAGCGAGCGTAGGTAAAGAGGAGGGAAAATTGTTCAATGGGCCTGGGGGGCGATAAATTAGTGCACCTGTTAGGCTATCGTTAGGAGTAAGCTTGCGGCAAAAGGACAGAGGCATGAAGTGATATTAACACAAGACGGCCTTGCTGTTCGGCAATATTAATATTTCTAGGTGAAAACAGCAGGCCTCCAAACACAACTGTGGGCCCCTGCACTTTTTCCAGGAGACTAGACCTTTTAATAGACGCTTTATAGCTTGGTAATATACAGGCTTATATTGAAGCTGGAGAAATGTGGATTAATATTTCTGGAGATTACAGAACATATTTTAAAGACATTTTTTACATCACTGACATATAATTTGTCTTGATTTTCATAGTTTTATGTCGCATTTAAGCCACAATAATTAATTTGATAAGCTGCTGCAATTCCCCATCCTACTTTAGAAATCCATTAATATTAAAGAAGCAAATGCCATCTGGATATGTGCTGGGGGCAAGGAGAACAATAGATGATTTGCGCTTCTCCATTGAACTTAGGGTGACATGTCCCCTTTACCAGATTTACAGGAAGAACACCTGCTCGTAAGGTGCAGATCTCACTGCAAAGGCAGCAGCAGGGTTCACCAATAGGTTTCCTATAGGGGTCAGGAGAGGCACACCACAGAACCACTTGCCACTGTTTTCTGGGCTCAGTTAAATAATTGTGTGTGCCATGGCGATCCAGTATTCAGTCTGGCAAATGGATCTCCACCAAGTCTACTGAAGGCCCTTTCAGGTAATGCCTCAGGGGCGAATTACGAGTCTGGCAGTCCGTGGACCAGCAGACTTGTGGGGCACAACAATCTTCCAACCACCCTATTACAACTAGGGTGGTTGGGCTGCCCACAGACCACCTCAACCGTCAGGGATCAGAGATCCCTGTCAGTCGCGCAGTGGTCTTGAGGCCACAATATGCTTGGCGGTACTGCCGTGGTCCCAACAACCATATTATGAGTTTCCTCTCCACTGCAGTTTTCATACTGGTACCACAGCCATTAAAACCGTGGTGAAGAGGAAACAAAAAGGGAGCCCTACAGGGCCCCCTTATTCATCTGAGCCAGGGGATGCATGCAGGGGGGGCACATGTTTTGCCCCCTGCGTGCATACACCACATTACCTACATGCCATGGACTGCAGCAGTCCATGCGGTGCATGTCTTGATTATGACGTTCCCATTGTGGTCCCTATTTCATAGGCACCGCCGTGGAAACAACAAACAACCGCCTGTCATAACAGGAGAAAAATTCTAATCTGGCGGGCAGTTCATCCACAGGTTTTGCTGTGCGGGAGCCTGCTGGTCCCGCCCGCGCACCGGCAAACTCATAATCAAGGGCCTCATTTATGAGAAATGACGCATCGCTGCATGAAAGCAGCGATGCGTCACTTCTCAGTGCGCACTCCTTGCGACATTCCTGGTGCGTCATATTTAATGTATGACTCATCATGTTGCAATAAGTTACAGATACGTCAGTATTTCTGATGTATCTGTAAGCGCAAAAGTGACGCATTGCTGGAGTGTGTCACAAAAGTGATGCAACTCCAGCAATGCACCCTTTCACATGGGGCAAGCCCCATGTGAAAGGGCCTGCGTCAGTCTTATGCCTGCTGTGAGGCAGACGCAAGATTTTGACGCAACGGCGTCCTAAATGTGACACAGTGAAATCTCATAGATTTCACTGCGTCACTTCTACGACCCTTCCTTGCGTCAATACGCCCCCCCTTGCATACATTATACCTGACGCAGGTATAATGTGGTGCAAGGGTTTACAAAGTGATGCATCTACCTAGATGCGGGCACTTTGTAAATATGGCGCAACAAGGCGCATTTTTTACGCCACTGGTGCATCACAAAAGTGATGCACAGCCTCATAAATGAGGCCCCAAGCTCTTAGCCTCCTGACCTCCCTACAAGCCACTGTCAAATTGTGTAACATTATCATGTACAACCACCATGAGGTTTCACCACATATGTTCGGACAGTAAAACCAGAGCGTCTAAATAAATGAAACAACATTGACTCTGTGTGAATTCCAGATGAGGTTAGCATCTGGGTGCTAGAAAGTGGTAAATAGGGAGGTGGAATAACAGATTTCATTTTATTAAATAAAGATGATTTTTATTATTAAGTTCCATTTCTCCGTACTATAAACCACATTAAGGGAATTAATAGTTTTCCACTAGTCAGCCTATTCTATAAAAATAGTTTCAGAAGAAGGATGTGCTTTTTTAACTAAAAGATCATAGTGTTTTTTGAGAGGCATGTGTGTTCAATAATCTTATTAGAGAAGAGTCTGGATTGGCAATTTTAGTCGGGAGCCCCTCGAATTTCTATGGGGCCCATCTATATAGTTTCACTGCAGAACGTGACCTGTTTTTTGAACTTGTAAGTTGTTTGATCTTCTTATCGTAAAAACATAGTATTATTTCCCGAACCATATAAAACAGTTTAAAAGTAGCTCCAATAAAGTCATAGATAATATTTTTGCATGGCAGCCTGGGGTGATCAACTTACATTTTCTGCAAAACTTGCTTTCTACTAAGTAAATGGAACTTCAGAGCATCCATGTCTTGCAGCAACATTCTCGATCTAATTAAAACAGGCTCCATTATAGAACGCTGACATTTAAAAAAGATAAAGCAGCCCGGTTTTTTTCCCTTTCTTATAGCAGAGAGAACAGAAGCTAAATGTGTTATCCATGGGCAAAATATAAAAAGGATACACAGATGGAGGTTTCATATCAGGGCCGCGGAATGCCTTCAAAGACAATTAGTTGGCATCGTCCTATCTAACTTACCCAAACTCCTTTATTCAAAGCAGATATGTTCCTTCTTTTTAAAATATGTCTAGTCTTGGGACATTTGGTAATGTGGATTAGTCTGTCAGGAAGTTGAAAGTGATTGCTGACATTTTGACCCGTTTTATCCTCTCGTGGTTCTGTTTTTACCTGCTCTCACAAGGGAACATCTTCTTTCATTCTGAAATGCACCATACATTGTTAGGGAGGATGAATGTGCCCGCAGCCTTCACAGATCTCGGAATCAACATCCAAACTGGTCCCACTTAGAGTCAGTTTTTTGAATGAGCGAGCAAGTAACTAAAAATGTTAGTGAATGATTGAGAGAATTCATTATGGAGAAAGTTAGTGGATGTGCAAGTGGATGACTGAGAGCATAAGTGAGTGTGCAAGTTAGTTTATGAATGGATAAATGGCTAAATGAGAGAATTAATTAATTGAGAAAGAAATGAGCAGTAGCGGTTGGTAGTGGGAGTGCTGCTGGACAGTGACGTGGGGTGGGGGAGGGGCAGGATGGGGGTAGTAAACTACGGATTACAGCCAAATACAGGTAAGTAAATATATAAATAATTATAACGATTTTTTTTGCGCGCACTGTGCGCTCAACTAAATTCATTTTATTAATTTATATGTTTACTTACCTGTATTTGACCGTAATCTGTAGTGTACTACCCCCCCCCCCGCCCCTCCCTCACCCCACGTCACCACACTACTGGAACTGAGTGAGGTTCTCTGGTTGTAACTGAGCAAGTGAGTTGGTGAAGAAGTGGGTCATTAAATGAGAAACTGAGTAAATTCGAAATTGACTGTGTTTGTTAATGAGTAAGTGAGGGGTAATATTTCTGTAACACACAGCAAAAAAAAAGGAAATTATGTCCAGATAAGCGAAGTGATTTAGCAGTGACAAACTCTGCAAATCGGTAAATTTCTGGCTTTGCCAAGGCTACCTCACTTACTCATATCAACAAAAACATTTTGTGAGTTGGAAACATTTATTGACTGTTAAAATGAATTCTGTGGCTCATACCAAATTGCAATTTGGAAGGGGGTTGTTGTGAGTGCTCCTTCCAAAGGGTGTTTCGGTATGATATGTATCAATGGATTGGCTGTATATGCAGTCACAAATCATTTACCTGTTACCGACTTCCTGGGTGGAAATTGATTCACAAAGGGGAAGGATGCCTTCCCCTTTAACCCCTTCCATGCTCATGACGGAACGGTTCCGTCATGAGCGTCGGTTGAGCTGTGCTCATGACGGAACTGTTCCGTCATGAGCCGATAGGCTCATTAGAACCTTCAGCACAGCGCGAAAATGTGCGCTCGCTGAAGTGGTTAAGAGTCGTGGTGACAGCTTCAGTGTGGGAGGTATACATTGAATGTTTCCTGAACTAAAAATTGTCTTTTTTAAGCAGCCTGCTTCCTTTCAGGTACTGGAGCTGCATAAAAAAGTTTTCCATTTGGAAAACCATCTCTCAGTGTAGATCATTGAAGGAAATCACAAATTGAGCAGGTCTTTCTGCCACCATCTGCTATTCCTTATTTTGTGAACTGACCTATTAGTACATTAGTCATTTCGAAAAAAAATAATCGCTGCAAAAAGCCAGTGCAAAATGTGTTACTACTCTTTGTAACCGGTTTGTTAGTACATCTAACCCTTAATTCTTCACTATGAAACCTTTGCTTGAATAATCCACAAACACATTAGAAAAATACTTACTGTCTGTAGCTGACCATCACTATTAATATAGCAGGCATGCAGCAGAGGATGATTATTACTGCCAGAGCAAGTAATGCACCCTCCGTGTATCCGACAGCCTGGGCCTGTTTCTTTACATTGGCCACCACATCTGGGGTGCGAATTTCAAGAATGCGTCCTCCGGATCCTATGTAATCTTGAAACTGTTTATTGATATCTAGCACTTTGCCATCCAAGAACCTTTAGCGGGAGAAACAATAAGAATAACAAATACATAATTAAGAGTGCAAAAAAATAGTGTTCAAAGCAAAGTCAACATAATGAAATTACACAAGGGCAGAACAAAACGAATGTTTCAAAATCTAAACAATCAGTGCTCATTATATTAAATGCCAGAAGCAAATTAAAATGTATTAAATTCACTGAAAAGCAAACTATAATGTAATAACAATACTAACATGGAGTTAAATAACAAAAGAATCAACATAGAACATTGAATAAATGCATATGCTCCACTAAGTAACGCTGTAACTCATATATGTGTTCCCTAAAGAGGGTGTTTGAGATTGTGTTTATTAGTTTTGAAGTTAATGTAAAATAGTGCTGGAAGATTTGTCTCAACAGTGATTTTAATTGGTAGGGTCATTATTGCCAAAAAATAAAGTTTGCTTCAAAAACATGAAAGCCATACATTTGAAAGAAAATGTTAGCAACACTATAAAAAAACTAATTTAGGAAAAAATTATTAACATGTTAAAATCTGCCCAAATACACTGTAGTTACACTAACAAATAAACTAAAGAAAGATAGCTTGCTTGTTAAATCATGCTTCTGCTCTGAAATGAACACTGAAGTCCATGCCGCACAGGGCCTGTTGTGCCCTTCTTTATGCACCCAATTGCCCAGAGGAAACAGAAGGCCCTGAAGGGACCCCTTTGTTTCCTCTCCGCCATGGTTTTCATGGTGGAGGAACTGCTATGAAAAATGTGCTAGGAGTAAACTCGTAATATGCTTGGCATGACCACAGCTGTCACACCAGGCATGATACGGCCTCAAGACTTCCAGGCTAAGTGCAAATGGTGCCAACTTGTAGTGGGGCAGTCAGACCGCCAGTCCGGCAGTGGCTGAACCACCACCGCTGCGCCCTGTCCGACAGTCATCTTAATCAGGCCTTTTGTTACTTTTATGGAACTTGAAATTCTCCAGTTGGAGAGGGCAGGAGGCTGTAGGCTGTGAGACTTTCAGGAGGCCAGATACTTCTTTGGTGAAGGACCACTGAATTGTATTTGCAGTTGCAGAGAAAAATGTAGCAGAAGCAGCTGTGTAGTCAGGCCGACCAGCACTGTACCTCTGGAGTGTTGATGGGCAGGTGAGTCCAAGTCTTCCCTTTGTATTCAGAACAGATTTTAGCCAAAAATGGTTTAAGTTCCAAGTTTTGAAACTTTTCTATCTGGGTACATTTAGCACCACCACCAAGGGTCCAGGTCTACAGGGGCCCACTTGGGTGCTAGGTCTCACTCAGGCTGAGTCCAGGTGCAGGTTCAAGATGGTGGAGCCTGTTATGGCCCTTTGGCTCTAAACAGGATATCTGCAAACTAACCCCTGGAGTCACTCTGGTGGTTCTGGGTGCAGGTGGACAAGCAAGGCTCAAGCAGCAAGGCAGGCTTCTGAGGGTTTAAGGTTGGCTCCAGGCAGGAAAGCAGTCCATCCAAGAGCAGCAAAGCAGTCTTGTGGAGTACACATATCACAGTGCAAGACAGTCAAGTCTAGAACTGAAGAATGAATATATCAATGAACAAGTGAAAATGACTTATAAAGTGCAACAATTGCCAAAATGTGTCAAGGTGCTGATAGCAGTTAGTCTTCGGAAGGAGAGAAATAAGAAAGAGGTGACTAATGTCCACAACAGAGTGAACAGCCAGGTGTTTAAGGCTGTGTGAAATAAGATGTGGGATTGGAGACTGGAAATTGATAGCGAGTACCACAATATGGATGCCGCCATTGAAAACGCTCTGCCTCACTATCTTGATTTACTATACTTTAGGAATAATGAAGAGATTTTTGCCTGATGATTGAAGCTGCCGGGAGGGAAAGCTGTGCTGAAATAGATTCCTGAGTTGTTTAGGGCCTCTGTTGTCAGGAGCATTGTGTACCAAGGAAAAATTAAAGGCAATTCTCTTGTTCACAGAGAGCCGGGGAAGTTTACGAATCCCATCAGAGACAGACTGTGATTTAGGGATGTCAAGAATAAGTCCGGCTGCTGTGTTCTGGACTAGTTGCAGTTTCGCAAGGGCAGTCTTATTAATGCACAGGTAGAGGGCATTGCAGCAGTCTAGTCTGGACTTAACAAGTGCCAAAGCCACTTGCTTCATGCCTGAAGAGGAAAGAAGGGAAACAAATTCCTCAGGGATTTAATTATCCTAGAGACTGTCCTATTTGTCTGTAAATCAATCAATAGACTTATATCAACCTGTACTCCAAGATTTTTTAGCAAAGTCTGTTGGAGTGGGTATGGGCCCCAGCCTTTCAGGCCACCACAGATTGGACCACATGAAGGGTTGCCCACCAAAGATAAAACCCGCTGTCTTATCCCCATTCAGTTGTAGGTACTGTCTCTCCATACATTTGGCCACTGCAACATGCAATTTTTAAAATTGGAGGCAGTTGCATTGATGTCACTCAAGATAGACACAATGATTTGGGTGTCATCAGCATAGGAAAGAACTTGGAGCCAAAACGATCTGATAAGTTTTGCTAGTGGGGATACATACAAGTTGTGTAGCGTAGGGCTCAAAGAAGAACCCTGAGGCACCCCACAAGACAGCACTATGGAATCCAAGCGAATCTGCTCCACTGTTACCATCTGTGATCTGTCACTTAGAAAAGATGCCAGGATTTTAAGTGTCACGTCTCGGGGAGATGGTATTGAAAGCCACAGATAGGTTCAAAAGACCAGAACCGCAGCCTCCCCGGCATCCACCATGGAACGGATGTCATTGACTGCAGATACTAGTGCCATCTCAGTCCCATGGTTACTCCTTAATCCACAATGAGAAGCATTTATGAGTTGGAATTGTTCAAGGTAGTTCATAATCTGGGAGTTCAGATGCTTCTTAAGGATTTTAGTGGGTACAGGTAGCAGGGAGATAGGGTGGGAGTTTTTTTGGTCCTGCGGTATCCAAATTGGTCTTTTTGAGCAGCTGCTTGACTACCGCCTTTATCCATATTAGAGGAAGACATCCAGATTCAATGACTTCAATAATGGTTTCCGTAAGAAGAGGAACTATACTCTTTGCCCCAAATTTCAGAATATCAGGGGGGGGAAGTAAAAGACGATAGGCTTGCTGAGGGAAAATCTCAAATTGACTGATTCCATTGAAGGTCAAAAGCTGCCTGAGATGCTACATTCAAAGAATTAGAGAGAATAGAGCTCTGGAGCTCCAGATATTTGTATATATCCACCACTTTGGAATAGAAGAATTTGGCCCTTCGGTCGCAAACGTCTTGGGAATTCTCTGTATGCAATGGAGCTGAGGGGATAGATAAGAGATTGATTAGCTTAAAACGATCTTTAGTGGATTTGGCTGAGACGAGTTAATTGGTGCAGAACCGCTATTTTTCCTCCTTGATGACTGCTTCATATTTAGCCAGCATAGCCTAGTAGGCAATTTTTTCAGAATGGAGGTAAGATTTCCACCATGCTCCTTCCTGGAAATGACAAGCCTGTCTAAGCAGCCTAAGTCTTTCTGAAAAACATGGTGCTTTGGGCTTCTTTCTTCTTAAGTGGGTTACCTTGAGTGGGTCCACAATATCAATGGATGCCGTGATCCATAAATAAAATTCAGTGGCTGCTCGCTTGCATCCTCATGAGCTGTTCATTTGAAGCTGTTCAGTGTATGGGATAATTCTTCTGCTTTGAGCCCTTTGTAGTTCCTTTTAAGAAGAGAGTTTTTACTATCAGTAGGATAACTATGGAAAGAGGACTGGGAAAAAGAGGAGAGAACAGCAACATTTTCTGTCCAAGTGACGAGAAAGCGGCTAGCTACTTTACGCCGGGCATCATTGGTGAAAATGCCATCCAAAATGAGGCCAGCTTTATGAGTAGCAGACGTGACTATAGTCCACAGCAGGACATTACTTCTTTAAATGCCAGAGGGTCCTTATAGATGTCACTCTCCAGATGGAAATTAAAATCTCCTGGCACAGTGAGATTATTTTTACCCAGAAAAAGTTCTAGGTAGTGCGCTAACCTGGTGGCCTACAGACAAGGATGGCGGAAAAAGATCTATTAGGGCCAATTTTTAAAGAGAAAAATAGTGTTTCACAAAGACCAGAGTCATGAACTGGAATAAAGTTGCAGGCATTCTCACTTTTGTATATCACTGCTAGCCCACCCCCTATTCTACAGACTCTATTGTGTCGCTCAATAAGGTAGCCTGGAGGAACAGCATCAACCAGGTCGGACCAGAACTGTTTTTGGCCCAGGTCTCTGTAATGAAGACCCAGATAGACTTTTGGGTAGTAATAAACTCTGCAGCTTCTACTTTGTTTTTAAAACAGCGCCGACATCCTAGCACCGTTGAAAAAACGTCAAATCAAACTAGGCAGCAAGAAGGCCTCTTGGTTCAACAATGATCTCAAGAAATCTAAGAAACTCTGTCGCTCCCTTGAGAAGGCCTGGAAAAAAGACCCAAATACCAGCACCAAGGACGCCTTTAAAAACGCCACCCGTATACACCACCAACTGATCAGGAATGCCAAGAAAGCCGCTCTCAAGGACCGACTAGATAGCAACGCCCACAACAGCAAGGAATTATTCAACATCGTCAAGGAATTCACCAACCCCTCAGCCAACTCCAACGACATCACCCCCTCTCAAGCCCTCTGTGACTCCCTAGCCTCATTCTTCCACAACAAGATTGCAGACATCCACAACAGCTTCGACAACCAACCCGATGACCAACCCACGCAACCCTCTGCAGGACCCCCACCCTCCTTGAACATCCTCAATGACTGGAACCCAATCTCCACTGAGGACACCATCCGCCTGATGAACTCCATCCACTCAGGATCCCCCACAGACCCATGCTCTCACCACATCTTCAACAAAGCAGACTCCATTATAGCACCGCACCTCCGGGACGTCATCAACTGCTCCCTCAACTCCGCCACCTTCCCGGAATGTTGGAAACACGCCAAACTCAGTGCCCTTCTGAAAAAACCCACAGCCGACCCCACCGAACTCAAAAACTACCGCCCCATCTCGCTCCTTCCATTCCCGGCCAAAGTCATTGAGAAAGCTGTCAACAACCAGCTCGCCGCCTTCCTCGAAACCAACAAATACCTCGGCTCCTCACAGTCCGGCTTCCGTACCAAACACAGCACTGAGACCGCACTCATCGCAGCAACAGACGACATTCGTACTCTGCTAGACAACGGAGACACAGTCGCCCTCATCCTTCTCGACCTCTCCGCAGCCTTCGACACAGTTTGTCATAGCACCTTAATACAACGCCTCAGAAACATCGGAATCCAAGGAAAAGCACTGGAATGGATCACCTCCTTCCTCACCGGAAGAACCCAGAGAGTCCGCCTCCCTCCATTCCACTCAGAGGCCACTGAAGTCATCTGCGGCGTACCACAAGGGTCCTCACTCAGTCCCACCCTCTTCAACGTATACATGAGCCCCCTCGCGACCATCGTACGCCAACACAACCTCAACATCATCTCCTACGCGGACGACACTCAACTGATTCTCTCACTCACCAAAGACCCTAACACCGCCAAAACCAACCTACATGAAGGGATGAAAGAAGTAGCCGAGTGGATGAAGCACAGCCGCCTGAAACTGAATTCTGACAAAACTGAAGTCCTTATCCTTGGCACCTCCCCCTCCGCCTGGGATGACTCTTGGTGGCCAGAGGCCCTTGGAAGAGCACCCATCCCGACGGACCACGCACGGAACTTAGGTGTCATCCTGGACTCCTCTCTCTCTATGAACAGACAAGTCAACGCCGTCTCATCTTCTTGCTTCAATATTCTTCGCATGCTCAAAAAAACATTTCGCTGGATCCCCACCAAAACCAGAAAAACAGTCACCCACGCACTGGTCACGAGCCGCCTGGACTACGGAAACACCCTATACGCCGGTACCACCGCAAAACTCCAGAAAAAACTCCAACGCATCCAGAACGCCTCAGCCAGACTCATACTAGACATCCCACGTAAAGACCACATCTCTGGACACCTGAAAAACCTCCACTGGCTCCCCGTTAACAAGAGGATTACTTTCCGCCTCCTAACCCACGCACACAAAGCACTCTACGAACTTGGACCCGAATGCCTCAACTCACGACTCTCCTTCTACACCCCCTCCCGCCACCTACGATCATCCAACCAAGCCCTTGCAACTGTACCTCGCATCAACAAAACCACCATGGGAGGCAGATCCTTCTCCTACCTGGCAGCTAAAACCTGGAACTCACTTCCCACTCACCTTCGCCTCACTCAGAACCACCTTACATTCAGAAAGCAACTTAAAACCTGGATATTCGACAAGTAATTCCCTACCCTTCCTCAAGCGCCTTGAGACCCTCTGGGTACGTAGCGCGCTATATAAATTACTTGACTTGACTTGACTTGTAACAAAAACAAGTGTGGTATATTCAATATGTCACGGTTAGAAGGGAGAACAGTATTTAAATCATGCACAGAACAATTTAAAACTAGCCACTGAGGGTCCTATTTTTGTACCTAGGGCCTTCTTTGAAGTTCGTAGAGGTATCTCTTTGAAGTGCTTGAAATTTCATGACTCCTCTGCCCTTGTTCCAAGCTAGCTGCAAAGAGAATGAGGAGGTGAAAAGCTCTATATGTGAAAGCCGAGCATGGCCTATTGAGCTGAAAATGGTGCTGTGCCCGGATCCACCTCATCCTGCCAGCAGATGGCCCATTCACCTAATCCCTCTATTGTGTGACTGGGAGGAATTCATAATGTTGCACTTCCAACTACCCTTAGCCATGTGACCCAGGGGAGGGTGCAGGCTCTTTCAACATTGTAATTTAAAATCCGACTTTAACTCTAAAGAGATATTTTATTTACAATTTTGTTGATACCCAGCATGAAATGCTTATCTATTCCCAATCAAAAGTTATCACTTATTAAGTGTAATAAGGCAACCCAATTTTATGATAGGCCTCACAGTAAATAAAAAAATAGTAAGTAGTAAAAACAAAAGTAAGTATTTTTTACTACTTGGACATGTACAATTTAAAAGTACATGTCCAACCTTTTAAGTACAAGGCCTTAGGGGTGACATATATATACATGGGATGTTTCAGGCCTGGCAATTGGGTGATATTGCCTAGTCAAATTGGCAGCTTAAAACTTAAAACTGCATTCAGGTTGCAATGGCAGACCATTGTTTAAGGAGCTACTTAAGTGGGTGATACAAAATATGCCGCACGCACATGAGTAGTATTTAATTTACAGGTCCTTTGATTATGGTTTACTACTGTACCAGAGACTTATATGTAAATGAAAGTAAATATGTAAATCAGGAGTAAACCAATTTAACAATGTTTGGGGAGTGAACATAAGCACTTTAGCACTTGTTAGCAGTGATAAGGTGCACAGACACCTAAGGCCAACAAGAATAAAGTTCAGAAAAACTAAAATGGAGGGAAGGAGGCAAAAAGTTTGGAGGTGGTTATGCAGAGACAAATATCAGAAAAGACAAACTCTTAAGCACAAAAAGTGTTGTTCCATGAATTTAAATAAAACAACACATTTTGGGTTGTAAAAGTACCTATTAACCATATTAAGGGGGAAGTTGATTAGTCTCCTTTATGAACATTACATGTTTTGGGCCTGACGTTGAACATAATGGCTGATTCAGGGTCACCTTATACAGTCACCAATTAAAATGTTTTTACTCCTTATTTGCACAAGTTGGTGTCCTGTTCACTTCAGATGTTGAATCAGTTGCTTCTGATGGATGTACCGTTGACTTCAATGCATATTTCTCTTCCCCAGCGGAATTCAAAGTTAGATCAGTTACCATAGAAATATACCTAGCCTTCAAAGTTGTATATGAACTAGGCTTGAGAGACCAGAGACTCCTGGAAAATCATATGGAATCTCAATGCTGCATACCAGGGATTAGACATTATGGAACAAGATTGCAGTTCCACAATTATAAATGAATTTCCAAAAACATCCAGTGGAGGTGTGGGTGAGTTGAGATATTCACAAATATGATCAAAATTAAGCAAGGCTCTATTCCTCTAAAACCTTAGAGGAATCCCACAGTGCATAAGGATCGACCAAAAAAATCTATTTCAAGAACTGTTGTTCAGAGAAAGTACTAATGAGGGTGAATCTCCTGAAGGGGTTTTAACCATATTCCTCACATAGAAAATCAATGGGAGTATTTGTGTATGGATCTCAGAGCATTACATTCCAACATTAATATTGACTAGCAGCCCTTTCTGAAAGAGAGCATGCTACTTTCACTTCTCGAAGGAGCAACAGTGTTTTGGACACTCGATGCATCAAGAAAATAACCAGCTGGTTTTAACTGAAGCCTGTAAACCTACAACAGCCTTCATAACAACTTTTGGGAATTTTCAGTATAGACGGAGACCACTTAACCTTTGATTCAGTGGTGCCTGTTTTTCAGCGTGCAATATACTGTTTGTTAGATATAGAGGATAACATTTAATGTCTCCTAGAAAACATCTTAGTATTTATCTAAACAACTGGGGACCAATATGGGTTACTGAGTGCTGTGTGTTCTAGATTTGAAAGCAATGGTCTAGTCCTAATGCCTGATAAGTGCAATTTATTCAAGGATCAAGTCGAATACCTTGGCCACAAAATGTGTGGAATGGAAGAATCACAATGATGTCAAATGCTGGAGTGTTAGAAGAATTGCCAAATGTGTGGCTACGAATGCTCAGGCTATGTGTGTGTGTGACGTGTTTGAGTATGTGGTTGATGACAAGATGGAACAACCTCCTTCTTACAATGCACCTGTATGGTAGAGTCAACCTTGAAATGAATTCCAGTGCAAAATTGTTCCCAACAAGACCTGACCCAAATTAAAAACTATGACTGATCTGGACAAATCATCCTCCAGGAGAAAGACACCTTCATGCAGGAATTTTCAATACTGTATGATTATCAAGCCTTCTTGAAAGGGGCAGGATGTGTTGTATTTCTTATCGTTTGTTCCTCTTTTTCTTATACTGCTTCTTTCACTTCCTCCTTCCTTCCCTTGTCCACTTGGTATGACTTATAGAATATTGAGGCAGAAGAGGGTGGTGCTGTGACAGTCTAGTGTTTACTGTGAAAACTGTCAATGTCCTCTCTTGTGTCATGTGAGAATTAAATCTGTTGAGCCTTTTACCTGTATCTGTTTTGTTACAAACCTGCAGGCCCGTCACTCTTTGGCCTTCCTTTGTCCCAAGGGTTGGGGGGCCCTGGGACACTTTGACTTGTATCAGGCCTTAAAGAATGAGTCACCGGGGCTAAAAGTTGTCTCGAGGTTGGGCCCCAGGCACGCTCTTTTCCCATACAGTTTGACGTGTGCCAACACCTGCTGACTTGGCACCCCCCTGCGGAAAATCTCTCAAGGATGCAAACCACCATGAACTTTATTCTCTGCTTGGTTCCCCAGTAAGGCTGGGTTGTATTTGGGCACCTTTAGTTTTTTTTCGATAATGTAAGCATTGTGTTACTGCTGGTGGAAAGCTGTAGCCACTTGGATCATCCTCTGCAGGTCTTGTGACCTCTAAAGTTGTAATTATTGTAGGAGATGGATTTCCTGGCTCCCTGCAGGAGACTTGTCCACTGCCTGTTTCCTGGAATTCTTCTCCTGCTGGTGTGAGCATCCTATACAGCCCTTCTTCATCTAACCACATAAATACCCCCTTGATGCACTCCCCCTTCCAAGAGGCTGCTAGCTTCTTGAAGAAAAGTGGTTGAGCGAAATCCAGGACCACTCTTCACAGAATAACGAGGGGAACCATCCAAGGTCCCCCTGCAGGTATCTCCACCAACTGTTATTCAGGTGGCATTAGAAGGCCAGCACCACTGGCACTGGAGAGACCCATGCTAGAACTGGGGCTCAGCTGGGGTTAAAGTTGCAAAGCCCATCCTTGCAGGGCATCAGGTGTTTTTTCCTTCCAGTTGGGTAGTCTTTGGCTGTCTGTGGTCCTAGGTCCTGGGCCTGCTCAGCTGTCTCTCCCCTGGCAGGGGCTTTTAAGTGGGGATGGAAAGTTCTAGAAGTGAGGCACCAGTGGCCAATTCATGGATTCCCGTAATTCCTACACCCCTTTCCCATCCCTTTCTCACATGATTCTGGGACAATCACATATGTGACCATTTCCAGTTGTGTGTGTTAAGAGCTCCCATGAGAGTCCCAGCTCTGTACTATGATGACAATCCTTCCCCTCAAAAAATTCAAAGATGAGCAACTCTTGTGTTGGCTCCAGAGGTCTGGCCCTCCTCCTTTGTTCAAATGGGCCCCAGATGTCCCATCCAAGGTGCACTGCGACAAGCAAATTATAACAGGCAAAGTTTTCAAAAGTTTCCAAACTTCCTACAGCTGCCCAAAACAAACACAGTAGTACACTTCTAAGGCATAGGGAGGCACTTAGAGACTCTCAGGGTACCATGCAGAGGCTAACATGCAGAGGTGTGGCGCCGCAGCCAGAGCGACTGACTCCAGAATCTGGGGATCACGGTTCGATCCCCGTTGGCAGCAGCAGATTAGCCCAGCACCATGTGACTCTGGGCAATAGCTTGCTTAATCCTCCCGACAGCCCCCGGCGCCTAGAGATCCTCATGGGTGATTGTTCGCGCTTTACAAATGTGGATTATTATAACATCTGGGTCCAGTCCAGGTCCAGAAGCTACTGGTCAGCTGGTATTTCATGAAAAGCCCCTTTATAGCTTTTTATTTTACTGTAACCAGATAAGAGATCAGTGGTCTGCCCTTGAAGTCCACGTTGTTATCCTGGTGACAAGTTGGAGATGATCCCCCCCTTCAGGTCCTCACAAGTCACAAACAGCAGGTGCAGTCTTTCTTCTGTATTCTGCAGGTCAAGAAAGTGTTCAAGGGAAGATGCCTTGGGGTGCCACATTTATGCCTGGTGCTATCTACTGAGGGAGCTGACTCATGGCTCTTCCCTAACCAAAGAAGTAAAAATTCACACCCACTTTTGTAGCAGTTACTGTTTTCCCGATCTACAAGAAATTCCACAATTTCCCTTATTCTCAAAATCCAAGTTGGGAAAATCCTTCCCATGTGCAGAGCCTGTGTTCCCAGACAAACATGCAGCCAGGGTGAGGAGTAGTTTCAACTGTAGTCACTCAATACTGGTTCTGTTGGTAGCTTTCCTTCCACTGCATATGGTGCCAACCTGACAATGGCGAGAAAGCTGCACCTTTCCAGGTGTTAGCTGACATTTAGTTGCAAGTAGACATGCCCCATTAAAGTTAATTAGGTCACTAGGACTACCTCAACTGGTCCCTCTGCCATGAGCGGAAAATGCATAACATCTCCCAGGCCCTTTCCCCTGATCTAGAAGCAGTGTTCACACCTTCTTAAAGTGAATGACAGCTGCTAAGAAAGTAATGTAAATGAGCCTCCAGGAGCTTCAGGCAAGGAAAAAGTAATTCTAAATATTATGCTTACTATATGTTTATTTAACATTCAACTCAACCACTAAATTGAACTTTTAATAAATATTAAAGAGGCTGGTTAAATTATTTGATTAGCTGGTCCCAACTTGGTTACAGAATTCATGTTTTAATCTGTACTAGTTTTCTCTATTGGGCAGCCAGGCCTGTCACAATGAAAATAGCTTTTGGGGTTTCTCACTGTGGTGACATGGCGGCCTTCATTTTCTGTATGCCCAACTTTTAAATAGCATGCACGCTAACTTGTGTATCATAAGGCCTAGCTATCTGTGAATATTAATATTGAAAAGGGAGGTCCTTTCCTGTGAAAGAGGGTTATTTTCATAGGTCACACTGCAGACTTACACCACAACCATTAGGCTACAATGGTATGCCTGAAGCTATGTTGTGTAGGTCCACTCTGTGAATGACACAATAGGAGCTGCAGTCTACAAGTGGCATTTAACTTCCAGGGTGCATTGTATACGCCATATATTTGGGACGTATAGGCAAGCTAAATGCATCAATTAGGAATAAGCCAACTTAATCGATCTTAAAGGCAGAGCACAGGCACTATACTTCTTCTTAGCAGGGGTAACATTTACCTGGTTCACAATCCAGTAAAAAGAGGGTCCAGAACAAAAGATAAAATTTAAGGTGACTATGTATAAAAGGTGAATTTCCTACAATAATGTTATTATTATTATTTTTATGTAAAGCAATTAATGGTATGTTAACATTTTATTAAGTTGACGTGCTTCACTGATTCATGTCATCTGTTGTTGTCTACCAGACGGATTCCAGGTTTTTCTCCAACCACTGATTCTACAACATCTGAAGGCTGGTCCTGTACACCTTCATCCATTGCTGTTTTCATGGACGTTTACATCAACAAGCACTAACTTGTGTTCTAGATCGTGCTACTTCCACAAATTCGTTTCACATTTGGCAGAGACTTCACTTTTAACTCCTTCTCTGAAACTCCAATGCCTCATGCAATAACTAAGTGAATGGACATCACATAATGAGAGAGTTCAATGACTTTTACAATGTTCATCAATTGGTCACTATCAAGCTCCTGACATGCAGGATCAGCAAAGCATGTTAAAACAATGTCTGCCTGACTGCAACCTGTTTTCATGCAGGCAGTGTCTTTTCAGAAGAAATACAGTTTCAATAGAAATCAGCTTCAGTGGGTGGGGCTTTAATGGCAGATGGGAAACAAGCAATAGTTAACCTCATGCGCGCTAGCGGAATTCCGCTCGAACGCTGAGATTTTCAAAACCGCACTTTACGTGACGAGCTGGGCTCGTCATCAGCGTGCGAGGAGGCTACGTCATGACGAGCCCAGCTCTTCATCAGCGTGGAAGGGGTTAAGAAGTCACAGATTCTCCAAATTCAGACAATTGTTGTCATGTAATGGCAGTCCGGAGCGGCCCATGCTGGTAAGAGTGGTGGGGCGATGGGCTTGGGAGGATGGAACTTAACATACAATGACAAGGGAAAACTTATTATTTACAACATTTTCCCTCGTCGGAGTCTATTTAGTACCCCCCACCCCGCCTCACCGCTCTTACCTGCAGGGGCCTCTCCTGCTGGCAGTGTTGCTCTACCCTGTGGACCTCTTGTGAAACATGGGTATACAACAGTTAATAGCAACAATGATTAAGTGAGGTATCTTTTTGTGTTACAAAAACTAATTGTATTAATTCATGTTTATCACATTTAAGAAACCATATCAAATGTTAAAGGCTAATAATAATTGCAACCATTAAGCCATGTTATAAAGTAATAATGGGGTGTCGATGCTTACTTGAATAGTTCGTTCCGTGATATTGCTCTATTGGTTTGAGGGTCGACTGCATAGACCATGAGATCACTTTGAGTATAATCCTCTTCAGAATACCCATCTCCAAATCGCCGGGCACCTATGGACTCCACAACAATTGCCGCCCCTGGAATCTGATCTTTGACATAACCTTCCAAAATTCTGAAAATTAAAAAGGAAAAGACAGCTTTTCACCGGAGACAAAATTATCAACTTTTCTCTGTTGTTTACATTTTAATGAAGTTCTAGAATCAGACCACTGGCGGCTGGTGACATTTAAAAATGGTGAGATGTAAATGTTGGGCATTACTTAAGTAGGGAGCGAAGCGAGCAAGTTTAATCGACAAAGATTGGCAAATTATGCTAATCTTTGACCATTTCTTGTGGTATACTGACATTGTTTATCAAATTATGTCTTTGCCAGTGATATGAAGGCATTACAGATTGAGTAATGGCTAAATTGGCTATTCTTGGCATATCAAGTAGAAAATGAATATGTGATACTGAACCTAGGATCAGATGTTGCACTTCTGCATGTGTCAATGATTCTGGTTATTTAAAGTATTTCCTGGTCTAAGTTTGCGGTAAATGGCCATATGAGCCTGTGGAGAGTAACTTGATGCAATAGCTAACCAATTGTGGCACAAGTAAATGTTGATGAAATTGACAAAAGTTAATTTGCTAAAACTAAAAAGCTGCGCTATGAGGAAAAAGAAGTGTATTTTTAATTTAAAAAAACATTCTATAAAACCTAGGATGCTGAAGCCAAATCCTTTGGTAGACTGTACTGTAAAATAGACAATGTGGCCCCACTTGATCAACATTTCTTGGAGGGAGACACTCTTCTCTGGATCTCTTTCAGTGAAGGATGGGCTGAGTTTCGGGTGTCTTGCTCTGCTAGTGCATTCAATCTGCCATATATTTATACCCCAGCTAATTCAAATTTCACGACGGTCAAGGCTCTCAAATTAGCTTTTTCTAAACTGTGTTTCAAATGCACGTGTGGAGAACATCTGTAGTGTGAGCCACAGCTCTGCTTCTAAGCAGCTTAAACCAACTCGCCTCGGCCCCCATCCCCAACAGTCTCTGGGAGCTCGAGTATGATTTACAGATCCAAGTGAGTCTAGACTGGCCAGTAACTTGTGAATTAATGCTCCTTCGCCCAGCTGTGTTAAAGTCTGTCATGCCGGTCCCCTGCTGCTTTATGGCTGCTTCACTGCATTTGATCACATTCCTCCTTATTCCCATCATCAAAGATAAAGGTGTTTCTAAAGCTGTGTTGGGCTCATATTGTGCTGCAGCTTCACCCTCCCTGTCATCCTACCCATGATCCCGCGCAGGCCCTTCCAACCAGCTAAAATTCTGCTGACCACAGGTACGCACTCCTGCACCGCTCTTATTCATCCATGTGCACGCATGATGACCACACACACCTGCACATCTGATATTCCTCCATGTACATGAAGGTTGATCACGCATGTGCACGTCTGCACAGCTCATATTCATCCATGTGCATGAATGCTGAACACACACAGACACATCTGCACAGCTGATATTCCTCCATGTACATGAATGTTGATCACACATGTGCACGTCTGCACATTTCATATTCACAGTGTGCAGCAGCATGCCTCTGCCTGCTCTTGGAACCTTTTGGTATCCCACCCCTACAACCAGTGTACCACCTGTGCAGTTCATATTTCTGATTCTTGTTTACTCTGCGCTACTCGTCAGAAATTAGGGCAGATTTACAAGCCCCTTGCGCCACTTTTCCGTCATTTTCCCCATGTTAAAAATGACGCAAAAGTGGCGCAAGGTGCTTGTAAATCTGCCCCTTAGTATCTAAGATCAGATAAGTTATGAAGATTTAGATCTTCACCGTTCCATTCAACAAAACTTTCAAATACATTATTAAAGATTTCAGGTTTCAGACCTTGGTAGCAGGCTGTACATAAAAATGAATGAGAGCCCTTTATCAAAATTCGTCTGAAAAAAATCAAAGTTTTGGGGATTCAAAAGTAATGTAACTGGCCTTGCTCTTGCTTTTTTTCCTACCCACCCATTGCCCTAACAACAGTTCTGACAACTTTTCTATAAATATATAGTTCACGATTCTTATTGTTTTGTTAAGTAGATTATAGTAAAACTCATAAAAGTGAAGGATGTCAGAACACTTTACATTGAACACACATTACAGAGACAATCAATCATATATGTGTAAATCAATGTATAGGAAACATTACAGAAGACAGAGGACTACACGGGGTAGCATTTGTGTGTTATCCATACTGGTAGGAAGTATAGTTTAGGGGGGTTTGGTTTGGAGAAGCCCAAACTCAGAATTTGAAACGTAACACCATGGTTGGGTGTTCTTAATCAGAAATGATTTCTACCCAAATGAACCCTTTGTGAAACAAAAATCCATACCTCTAATCCATACTTGAAGTCTGCATTTCAGTTCTTTGATGACAGTTAATAGCTCACAGTTTTACAGTAGGAGTTTAACTTGTAAACGGCAAGTAACAAAAGGAAGTCTTTGACGAAAGCAGTAACCCACTGACCTATTTATGTTATATTCACTTTGTGATTTGCATGGTACACATTCTTTGCAGCAGGCATAATAACCCTCTGCACTACCTTATGAGGAATAAAAACCTATGTCACAGAAAAATCTCTGAGAAGCAGAGATCAAGAGCCTAGCTACTAACTATAGCCCTATTCGCAACACTCACTGGAGTTGGAATAGTGTGTATAGTGATAGAAAAAAGAGTGTTGCTCTTTTTCTTGCTGTCCCCTCACTCACCAGGGTTGCCCCACGGTGACATGCTTCATCATGCGTGCTGCAACTTGCGAATTACGTAGGAGCACTTACAATTCTGACTATGTGTGGTGCGAGTGTTGTGATGTGATGGAGTGCGGTGTGTGTAAATAGTTAAAAATACCTGCCTAGTAAGCTTTAAATAGTTTATTCTTGCTTCCAGGTGGTAAAGTTAAAAACGGGGTAGAAGTATTAGGATACCCAAATGACAATGTCTTTAGGTGTACCTATCAACTTCTGTCTGTCAACATGTTTCGTGCATCCCCCAAGCACTTCCTCAGGACTACACAGGGGCCAGCCCTGTGTTCGCCACTCCTAAATGATGCCACAATAAGCTAATAATGTAGGTACACATTAACCATAAACTGCCCAGTCTATATGTCTAACTCTTAACTTTTGCAGGAAGTGTGCTGTTCACCAAGGATAGTCATCCCTTAGAATTTATACTTGAAGGAGAGAGAGGGAGGAGACTTCGTGTTGTTGAAGACAGCAAACCTGATGCAGGAGACTGAAGAAATATCCTGCTTGTGCGCCCCTTGTTCTTACCAGTAAGTCTATCTATAAATGTAAGATTGCTATGAGATATTCATAGCTCACCCATGAACCTCAACAACTTACCTAAAAGCCGCCGGGGCCTCAGACTAAAAACAATCTGGAGAAGGGTCACTCACACACATCAGGGGCCGCCTTATGTATTCCTGTAAGCCTTGTTGATAACAATTTGGAGCGGGATACTCACAGCTCCCCCGTGAGCCTCAACAACGTAAGTCACCACTGAGGCTGCCTGAAACAATCTGGAGCAGGGTCCCTTCACACACCTGAGGGGGCGCCATATATATTCCCGCCAGCAGCGTTGATAATAATGTAGAGTGGGGCGGTTAGCAGCACAAGCCTCCTCAGTAATTCAAGACAATAGTGCTGATGACCTCGTTATACAGCCATAAAGTTGCATGAGAGCCCTCTGTAAGCCGTAGCCAAACTGAATCTCCAGACCCACTCACTCGATTCAGCATAAATGCACTCCTCCAGCTGTCAATCTCTTGATTCAGTTTAAGCTCCACTCCTGGTGTTCAGAGGCGATAATAACAGTTGTTCATTTGCCCACACCTCAATGTTCAATTCCAGCGTTTAGATGCCAACTGTCAATTTGCTCTTCTTACTGAAGCCAATACAACCCTACTGCTGTTTTTGAGGCAATAAATATGCTCAAAATGCTCCCAAACATGATCTAGTGACCAGTCACTATTCATATATAGTTGAACGTCAAGAGCTGCACAGTTAGTAGGAGTCTGGAGCCACAAAGATCCTTGCACAAACTGCTCGAGCCACAGGTGGTTGTAAATAAGTGAGAAAGAACTGGAAGCTAGAAAGTGCTAGGAGAGGGTAGCCAAAGCCGTTAAAGAGGATACTTCTATTCTTTACTGAAAATAAATCTCATACCAATAAGCAGGGGTGAGTCGTCCTGGTTACTAGTAGGTCCTCAGCCTTAGCACAGATAGAAGAGTAACCTTTCTCTACTCGGCAACAAGACTTTCTCAGGGGTGGAGACATCTTGCTGTCCTGTGCACAGCATCCCATCCTTGTCGCCATTTGAAAAGACGACGCTGAAGCAGGATAGTGATGAGTCTTTATTAAATTTCAACCTACATACGTCTCCAGTCTTTCCAACTGTTCCTTCACCTCCCACTCTGATAGAATCCCAACATTCCAATAGAGCTCTACCTGAAGGTTCCAAGGTACATACCAAAGGATGGGAATAAGGAGGGGTAAACAGGTACCTTAGCATCTACCATGCATTAAAGAACATTAAAACAGTATTCTTTCTCAAGATTTTCTGAAATTGTGAAGAAATATGCTCACATGACAGAGGAAACCACATATGCAGCAATGTACATCTTCCAAACCTCTGTAGTCATTGACATGAAGCAATGCACTACTGTGTCCAAATGAAGGTGGAATTGTTTCACTACACTACAATGCTTGTATAGGGTTACATCTAAGCTATAGAGTTCAGAAGCATTTGGTCAATGCATATGACATTTATGAGGATTAGGGTATGGCAAGATTAACTCACATCCTCACAGGCATTGAATGTTTGTTTTATAGTCTTTCCATATTGGGTGTATCCAGAGCCAGCCTTTGGTTGGATACTGCCCTGGTGGAAAGAAATGTACCCCTATCACTGCTATTGGTGAACAAAATATGGCAGCTATGGGTCCTTTAACTTGGCTGGCTATATCAATGATTTGCCTCTGAACACTATTTGTTCCTTCCTTCATTTTACCTGAATCCCCCCAACTTAGCTCTATCAGGCTGGTGCCAAGCTATGATTTGTGGTGGGGAAGGGATGGTAGTGTGTGGCAGCAAGGGGTCAGAGATAGTGGGAGGGCAAGTAAAATGACTGATAGGGTGTTAAAAACAGCAACTTTGGATGTTAAAAATGATTTAAATGCGCTTTAAACAGAATCCCTTAACCCAGACTGTTGTCTGGCAACGCAGAGAGCTCTGTGAGCCCCTCTAAAGATTTCCGCCCTGGGCTTGGGCCCACATCGCCTATGCCAAAATCCCACCCTGGATGCATCATACAAAATGTGTATCAAATGCCAAGTTAGTATTTTTAGGGCAATGTAATTTCCTCGTCCTACACTGAACAGAACTAGCAGTGCAATGTATTTCGTATGCAACTTAAAGGCAGCAAGATGGAGGTCTTCATGTGCACCCTACAAATTAAGGCCAGACAGATCAAAAGCGTACATACCTGTGTGCACCGTAGTCAACAACACATTTATCATGATGCAATATGTGGCCGAAGGTGCAAAGAAGGCCGCACAAGACTAAGGTCCTGATTACAATTTATGTACTTTTTTTTGATTTCAGTAAATTTTTATTGAAAATTATATTTACATGGTGTGTGACATATACATGGTGAGTAATTTGAGTAACAGACAGATGGAAAAAGAAAACGCGGGGGGGGGGTTAAAATCAAAAGTAACATAAGTCCATCATCTTGGCATTTAATACTTCTGACTGTGGCTGCTCAGTTCTGGCAGTGCACAGCAGCAAATTATGCAGATTGCATTTGCATCCAGTGCTGAGTCGCAGAGCACAGAAAGAGGAATTGCATATGTTTTTCCCTATTCCAAGATGTACAAAATGTGGGCTGTTTGCTTTCTCAATTTGTTGAAGGGTTCGCCTACCGCAAATTTGGAGAACAAGAGCCAATGTCAAAGTGCAATTTTTGTCTGACTTGTTATACCGTTACTGGAGCAAACAAAAGTTTGCACCAGAAATGCGTGCAAAATGAAACTCGAAACAGGTCCATTTGTAATCATGGTCTATCTATCTCTTTCGTCTCATGCAATTTGGGCAATGTGTCTCAGCTTCTTTAAGAAAGAAGCTGCAGTTTAAACATGACTCCCAAAATGAACAGTCATTAACTATCTATTTTTAAGGTGGGGATGTCAGGTTGTTGAATTCACAGAATGAAATATTAACTGGTGCGTTGGTTGTGATTATATTGGAAAAAAGTATACTTTAAAAACAGAATGGTCAGTTAAAATAAAAAATAAGGCTCAGATCACCCACGGTCACACTGATGATTTAATTATAAGTTTTACGAGAAAGTTGTAAATTATCTGTATACAAAAAAAAAAAATGTTCACTGTAAGCCCATTTTTGCAAAAGAAAATGCATGGACAATAAGATCAGGGGGTTAGCTACCACTAGTGTGGCAGGTTCAGGCCCTGACTGGCCCATTGGACATTCTTGCTTGCACCAGGGCTCCTGGCATGCTTGCTTCCTACAGACTGGCTGGTCTTTGTGTTGGATTTATCAACAAATGGTCCGCTTTCTGTCTTAAGACGGTTCTTTTCCAAATGTTAGCATAGGGACGACATCTACTTTCCGACAAGGCTGTTCCTGCGGTGGAAAACGTCAATACAGCTTCAAGTTGAAGAACAACCGAGCTCTTCAAAATGCTGATTATTGTCAGGGCGTCAAAGCAGGGCAGTGATCTACAGCAGCAAAATGCAAGCTAACAAGAACATGATCGCATATTTCATTCTTCATTTGTGTTCCTATCGATCAGACATCCAGCATCTCTGTTGGGCAGACTTTTGCTAATTAAGTATTTGATCAATCACTATTGTTTTTCAAAAGCGCCCTGTACAGGTTACTTGCAATCTGATTTCCTTTGGGACAATTCGGGGAAAAATAGTATTGGCGTTAGGTGGGCGTGTGTTAAAAGGTTTCAGTGTTTCTGCGCTTCCACTGATGTTAAATTAAGGCTCATCACCAAGAGACGAGAACATTTTCTATCTGGTATGTAGCCAGTACTCCATTTGAGCTGGTGGTTGCCAGAGGGGCCAACTGGAACTTATTTTTTCACGGCAGACAGTTTCGGAGAGCGAGAGAGGTAAACACAAACAAAAGAAAAACGAAGGACGAAGTAAAAGACGGAAAACCCGTCGCAAAGGGAGAAAGCAGGAACTTGCAGCAGTGAGTTAAAAGGTGAGGGGCGTCAGGTAATGGATTAACCCCTTGGCTGCGGCGGTAATTCCGCCACAGCGCTAGGGGGAGGGGGATCCGCGCGGTGCCGCCATGCTCATGATGGAACCACTCAGTCACGAGCCTCGGGCGCGCTGTGCTTGTGATGGAGTGGTTCCGTCACGGCCCCGCCTGCTCAATAGAACACGCAGGCGCGAAATCACTGCAGCGCAAGCGTAGCGGCCAGGCCGTGACGGAACCACTCCATCACCAGCACAGTGCGTCTGAGGCTGGTGACGTAATGCTTCCGTCACCAGCACGCAAGAGGACCGAAGTGCATTTAAAACAAAGGGGCCTTGGTACTGGGCGCACCTTTTAATAGCACCGGTCGCGGCCTTCTGAGAAAAGCTTTGGGCACCAGCACTGATTCTTTTACATATTAACCACTGATGTAGCAACACCTTACATAGCTTTCATGGAATCTCAAACAGGTTTACATAGACCAGAATATCTCTCAAAACCTGAAGGGAAACATGCCTTTGAATGTAGAATATGTGCATGGAATAAATAAGACATCCTTTTAGTTTTATATTTCAGTTTAGCTCAGCCCTTACCACCAACAAGGTTATTGAAGTCTTGGAATACACGGACAACAAATTAGTACCAGGCGAAACTGACATTTTTCCAGAGTAAACACTTTTTTTTAAAAATACACCGATTTAGAGAAATGCAATTGGATGGTCGCCTGAGTGAATACTGTGAGGTAGTCCCTTCCCTACAAAAGACTAAGCAAGCTGCCTGCTGAATGTATTTTTCTCGTAAGATGGGGCACCATGCTTCAGTGTCAACTCTCACAGTTCCACCTGACATTTTCTGCTCAAACCAGTCTCGTGTGGGTGAAAATTATGAAAAAAAGTGTTTGCGGGTTGAAAACAAAAATAATGGAAAATACATTAACCTACGGCCTCATTTACAACAATTTGACACAGGGCAGAGATGCGCATCATTTTGCTGCACTGCCCTGCATCAAAAGAAAAGGGCAGGAATGCGATGTATCCATTAGATACAGCGCATTCATGTCCTCTTACACTGCGCTGGCACACAAATGGCTGCCTAGTGCCAAAACAGGCACCCTTGCACCACGGCGCAAGGTTGCCTGCATTGAAATCAGGTTGTTTTTGGGCAGGAGGGCACACCGTCCTTCACAAAAACAACCTGGAGAGGCACAAGGTTTTGACACATTCCTAGATGTATGTCCATGGCATGCATCCCTGAGGCAGTGTGAGGCAACCCAGGGAATTCCGCTGCTTTGCCTTACAACTTATACATGAGGCCATTAAAAGCCATGCAGGGTGGCTTTGAATAGCCTTTTCAAAATGGGTCTGCACTGTGCGCTGCTGGAACACCAAGAAAAGTGATGTTCCAGTGACACACTGGGCTTGTAAATAAGCCCCTCCAGTTCTCAGTATTTACATTGGGATGAATATTGTACCTGTGCTTTGTCACAATGCATCAGAAGTGCAACTTTATTTGTATTTGATCTATGTCTCACAGAAAATATATAGAAACTAGTGACGGAGCTATTTGAACTGATCAATAAGTAGAGAGAACGTTGACAGCAAGACATTGCTGTTAATATTAAAGCATGACAACCAGGAGAAAGATGTACCAATGTCCAGGCACTGTTGTAAGTAATGAAATGGGGAGTCTTTGTATAATCTTCAAAGACCCTCCCATCTTCTCCTTGAATCTCAACTGCTTCATTCTTCGAGATCCTATTTCCCTGGTCGACTTCCTCTACAGCCTCCATCACTCTTTATACTAACAGATGCCTCTTGAAATACATGTCCTGCCTTCAACCTAGGTTTTGATAAGTTGGAGATTCAATTTAATGCTTGCTTGCTATATCGAGCAGATCCTCCTGCCCTTATAATCTATTCTTTGCTTTGAATTTTTAGTCTAATATGTAATTGCTTTTGTTTCCCGTGGGCCTGGGTCAGACACAAGAAATCCACCAATAAACAAGTAAATACAAGCAGAGGAGGAAACATGGTCACAGATTAATGGAGAATGCTTGCCAGTGGAGCCCAGTACAAGGAACTGTTGACTAATTAAGGAACAGAAGTGCACATCCCTGGATGTCAGGCTAATTGGTGTGTCAACTCACAAGTAAGCTCTGTGAATGGCCCAAGATGAGTTCCATACTAAGACTTGAATGACTGCGGCTTGATGCACCACAGCTCTCACAAAGGTAAGCACCTCTCATGTCAAGTCAGAAGTCTGTTCTGTGAGAGTTCATTTGGTGGAATGATAGCAGTATTCTCGACAAAGAGAGAACAGATGAACATCTTTTGTGGTGACCAGCAGTGGTAAAGAACTCAGAGCACTTGATCAGCCAACTGCAAACACACAAGCTCATCTGCTTTCAAACTGTGTCTTGCAGTGTTTTAAAGCTGCTTTGATTATTTCAATTTGACTTTCTCATTGTTTTTCTAGCAAAGAAACTTTATTAACAGCATTGATAAAATGCAACTGCTTTAAGTAGTACGTCTATATTGACAAGTGAAAGTAATAAAGCAGTTTGTCGACAATATCCAATCGAAGAGGTATATATACAGCTATTTCTTCAAAGTCAGAGAGTGAAAAGTAAGGATAGACATGGGCTTAAATATCAATAATTCAGCAGGGCTAGTGGGACTAGGGCCCACGGGTGTGAGGGAATCTCCAATTATGGCTGTATTTTTCCGTCCAGTTGGGGCTACAAGGGGGCACTTTTTAGTAGCTTGCAATGGGGCAAATGACCCGCTTGTTAGGCCGCTGCCAGTAAGAGGAAGAAAAAAAGTGCAACACATTTGTCACTGTGCCTTCAGCAAATAGTTTTATTTTTAGTTCTATTTTTCAAATATTCATTTTCCTTTGTGGTAACCTATTGCTCCCTGTTTTAAAGTTTTCCCTCAACTGTTATGTTGGTGGGGAGCAACTCCAATTTTCAATTCACTTCCATTGTTGCGTTTTTTAAGTTTTCCCTCTATTCTGTTATGTTGGTGGGGAGCAACTCCAACTTACCATTCACCTCCATTGTTGCTATTTTACCGTATACGTTTCTTTTGAAGGGTGCCAATCATATCATAAGGTCCTTTGTCACATTAGGCATACGAGCCACAGTGTAGAAAGGATATGCTCTTCCTCATACTGTTACATGCTTTAAAAAAATTGAATTCTTTCCTTTTAAATGTCCGATTTGCCATTTTAAAGAGGACTCATGGAGAGATAATTCATTATTGGAATCCATGAACTGCCAACAGTGAGGTGAAAAACAATTCTAGTCGCAGGAGAGTGCTTCAAACCATTGCTGGATTTGAGAACACGCCCCATCTTGGGTGGATCACCCCAATTTTTTCCTTAATGTTATTGCTGTTTTTTTAGAGTTTTCACACCGGGGCACTGCTGTCAAAAGTCTAGTGTATATGCCAAGACCCTTCAGAAAAGTGCAAAGTCGCAAATCCCTGATTGGTCTATCTAACACTCCTATAAGGCCCTAGTTTATGGTGTGAAAACTACACCCATGGTATGGAAAGTTAATGCAGTGCTTATTGTGAGAAGGAAAATATGGCTTCTAGACTGTGAAATAGCAAATTGTAATAATAGGGCGCTTGAAGGGGAGAGCAAGTATTTTAGATAAAGTGATAGGCCCCCGCAAACCGAAATTGATAGTGGTGCAAATTTAATACTAACTTTATGTCTATGCATATGGTTTCTGCATGTTTAAGCAGCTACCACAATAACCCCGGTTCTTAAAGGGTCATAGGGGACCACTTGCAGTAGGGTGACAGTATGAAGGATGGTCCCATAGGGATTGCTGTCTAAAGTTGAGTATGTAGTACTCTTTTTAGAACATATCTCTGAATGAAAACATTATGGCAGTTCATAAGACCGTAATCACTATTTGCTTTACAGAAAATATAGCACTTTACAAATCCTAAGCCATTGATTGATATTCACTCATTCAAAATATACAGAGGAAACCATCATGTTTTTATTACATTCTTTCGGAGGTAGGGTTGATTCAGATTTCATTTCATAGAGTACCTCATGGTAGCTAGATCTGCACCTAGAGGTATCTCCACTTTACTCAGTATTTGCTTAAAATTGGTACAGTCAAGCATAGCAATATTGCTGAGCATAGCTCCAAACTGAGTTAGTACACAACCATGGACAATTATTGTATAATGCTAGCATATAATCAAGCATAGTGATTTGAACATGATACTTTCCAGGACTTGAAGTCAGTGTAATTGACACAGTTCAGGACAAAACCGATCTCTACTTTTTAGCTTTAACAGTCTGCAAACAGATAGGGTTTTGTTACTTTACAGCTTAAATATAGATTTCTTGGCAATTCAATAACGCATTTATTGCAATAGTTAAATTAAACTGACACAAAGGCATTATACATGGTAACTGTATGAGCAAAAGTTAATAGGGAAAGCAGTTTACTTATAAACTGGAGTGTTGGACCAGACATCTTTGGGGTGGTTTTCCCCAACTTTTTGCTTTGGCTAAATAAACCTTTTTTCAGGCCTTAACCTTCCTTTTTAATACATGTAAGTCATCCTTAGGATAGGCCATAAATAGCCCAGAGGGTAATGGTACAATGTGTTTAAAAGGAGGGACATATACCTTTTACTTTTACTTTTACTTGTCCTAGTAGTGAAAATCTCTTGAATACACGTTTGACTGCTATTGGGTTAAATTATTACGTTTACTAAGTGTTAGAAATGGGGGTCTCTAGTTGGCAGAGGTAAGTACCTTTGTCCAAGTAGAGACCCTTCTTCTTAATCAGGATAAGGGAGTTACACTCCCTAAAATAACCCCTGCTCACCCCTTTGGTAGCTTGGCACAAGCAGTCAGGCTTATCTTAGAGGCAGTGTGTAAAGCATTTGCACATAACAAACAGAAATACAGTGAAAACACTACAAAAGGACACCACACTGGTATTAGAAAAATTTCCAATATTTTAAATACTTCAAACAAGACCGAAACGATAAAAGTCCACAATAGAGTACTTAGAAATGTATACTTTTCAAGAATACTTGAAAAACACTGTTTATAGGAGTTGGTGTCTCCGCCGGGGGCTACTGCCATGCTGAAAAACACAGAGTCTAACAGTTCCAGCTTACCGCATCGTTATGGGCCAGCGAAAGCATGGACAGACTCAGTAACAGTACCTTTCTCGTTGTGGTGGACACGGTGGTGCGAGCCGGTCGTGGCAACCATCACGGTTGCGTTGCAAGATTGAAGCTGTGAAAGGTGCTGTGCCCTCTCGATGCGGGGCAGGCAGCGGATTGGTGATTATTGTTCAGACGGCGTTGGTGAGACCAAGGCTTACGGTACAGGGCGAGGCAGTGCTCGATGCGGTACTGGCAGGTTGCGGTGCAGAGCTGGTTATTGGCAGCTGTCTTCGGCCCAGACGGCTGTGTGGGACGAGGCGGTGCATCATGAAACTAATGAGCGGTACCCCCAGCCACGATGCGGTCATGGATGTCTAAGTTAGAAGCAGCAACGGTGTCGGTGAGACCAGGCTGGTGAAGTGAAGCAAGGCGGTGTGGAGTGCAGTGCCCACAGGTCATGGTGCAAGCAGCGGCTCGGTGGCCGCCGCGGTCATCGTCATCAGTGAGACGGTGCAAGATGCGGATGGTGCCTTCTGTGGTGTCGTCAGCACACAGAGCCAGCGACGGAGTCGGTGACGGAGTCAGTTGCGTTTCCCTTCTCTGTTGGAACAGAAACAGCGGTTCCAAAATTGGTACCCAGAGGTTGGTGAAGTCTTTGTAGTCCCTGAGACTTCAAAGAGGAGGCAAGCTCTACTTCAGGCCCTTGGAGATACTCAGCACAAGTAAAGAAAGTTCAGTCCAGTCCTTTCACTGCCCAAGGCAGAAGCAGCAACTGCAGGCCAATCCAAAAAAGCAACAACAAAGCAAAGGGGCAGTACTCCTCCTGGCCGCTCTTCCAGCTCTTCTCCTTGGCAGGTTCCTTGATTCAAGTGAGTTCTAAAGTTCTGGGGTCTTAGCCCCAGTATTTATACCTAAAATTCCTTTGTTCTCTCAGGCACAGAGTGTCTGTGCTTAGTCCAAACCAGTTCTGTCCTCTCTGGCCCAACTTCCTGGCAGGAGGTGGAGACAGCATTGTGGAGGCAGACCAGGCCCATTCAGGTGAAACAAAATTTCCTCCCTCTACTCTAAATGCAGCCCAGTTCTATTCAGCCCAGCCCTGACTCGCCCAGACTCTCTGGAGTCACTGCACATCCTAAGCCCCTGTAACCCCAAAATCAAACAGTCAATACACATCCTAGCAGAGGCACACTGGATGGCTAAGCAAGAAAATATCTACATTCTAAAAGTGGCATTTTCGAAAACCGAATGTAAAAATCACCCACACTACAAGATGCATTTTAACATTCTGAGTTCAGGCATACTAAATTTTCTTTTCCCACCTTGTTCCCAGGGGTAGTTTTGTTTATAAGAGGTTATAAGCACACTCCCCATTCTATCCTATGGGAACAAGTAGCCTTGCAATAGTAAAAAACTAAATTGGCAGTATTTCATTATCCGGGCATGCCACACACACCAGGGCATGTCCTACCTTTCACATACACTGCACCCTGCCCACATGGGTACCTTGGGCCTACCTTAGGGGTGACTTATATGTATGAAAAGTGAAGGTTAGGGCCTGGGAAGTTACCAGGTCAACATGGCAGTTACAAACTGCATGCAGACCCTGCAGTTGCAGGTCTGAGATACTTTTTCAAGGCTACTCATGTGGGAGGAACAATCAGTGCGGCAGGCTCACTAGTAGCATTTGATTTACAGGCCCTGGCACACTCACTTACTAGGGGTTTACCAGTAAATCAAAGATGTCAATCATGGAAACACCAATCCATAACACAATTTACACAGAGAGCATATGCACTTTAGCACTGAATAACAGTGGTAAAGTGCCTAGAGGCCTGAAACCAACAAAATCAAGTCATGGAAAAATAGGAGGAAGAATCAAAAAGTTTGGGGATAACCCTGCAGAAAGGGCCATTTCCAACACTAAGGCTAGATGTATCAAGCCATTTGCAAAGGCCAGAATTCGCATAATTCCTGCGTTTGCGAATCGCAAATGGTCTTTTTGCATGTTTTGGCATGCATCAAAAAATCGCAAAGTAAGGAATCGCAAAAATTTGCGATTCCTTATTTTGCTATAGCATTTAAGGAATCGCAATTTTGCGATTCCTTAAATGCTATGTATGTAGCATTTTCCAATTGCGAATTTTGGTTAAGAAATCGCAAATTACACCAACTTGTAGTTGATGGTAAGTTGCGAATTCTTTTAAAAATTCACGCATTTTTGAAGGAGGCATGTGACGCACATACATGCCCATAGGGCATGTATGTGCACCATATGCACACATATGTTAATTTCAGGGGTGCAGCAGGGTGTCTTGAGGCACCGCTGCACCCTTGAAATTATTTTCATTTTGCGATTAGACAAATTGCGAATCGCAAATTGAGATGTATTTCACAATCATTCCTATGGGCCTCCTGGCCCATAGGAATGAATGGGAAATTATTCCTTATTTGCGAATTCGCAAATTGCGAATTCGCAAATACGGAAGATTAAGAAATCGTTAAAAAATAGCGATTTTTTACATACATCCCATTTTGCGATTTCTAAATAGCGATTCTTTAAAAATCGCTATTTAGAAATCGCAAAGGGGAATGTTGATACCTCTACCCCTAAGTGATACATTTCAATTAGGAGCAGGTAAAGATGTTGAGTTTGCTATCTAAAGAATTGTAATTTAAAGCGCTCTTTAATTGCAACATTGGATTTTAAGTTAGCATTTTGAAAGAGCCACTGTCAGAAAGTAGTTTTTTTTCTGGTCCCAACCATTTGGTGCCTGCAGCCTGTTTACTGGGTTGCATGACTATGAGTAGCTGGCAGTTGACCTTTGTATATTGCTCCCAAATAGTGAAACAAAAGGCCATAGATATTAGCAGGGTGGGCCATCTCTAACTTGATGGGGGAGAATGAATTACCTTCCACATTTGCACATCACAAAGGCTCTGCTATTAGCATGTTTGACAGTAGTCTACTGTGACTCCCAGATAATCGCGGGCCTGGGCAGTGAGGGAGGAAATTCCAAAAGCCTCTGGGGTGGAAACCTCCAGAACCTTCCCCTGCTCCAAAGTGGGCACCATGTATAAATATTGGATACTTAAACCTAACTCTTCAGCGCACCGCTAGACATGTGGAAGATTCAGAAGGATTAACGTGCTGCTCTGTCAGAAGGATTGCTAGGCTGTTGCCTGAAAGTGCTTTGCCAGTCCAGATGTGGGCCTAAGAACAGGACAGATGCAGTGCAGCAAAACTCCTCACAGCTCTAGTTCAGAACTGCAAGATGCATCCTCGATGTAGGACTTTGCATCACAGCCTGCAGTCTCCTTGGATTTGCATCTGCATAATAAATCCTCAATGCAGGCCTTCGCATTGCAATCCCTCATTGACACCTTCCTTGACAATGACACAGGACTCTGCATCACTGCCCAAAAGCTTCTTCTGAATTGCAGGTGCATGACACATCTTTTATGCAGGACTTCACATTGCAAGCCCCCATCGACGATGACACAGAACCTCACATCACAGCCTCCCAGTCATCTTAACCGCTGCTGCATAATGAATTTTTAATGTGTTGTCTTGCAATGATCCTCAGTCAGGATTTGGGGCATTCTTGTTCACCAGCCCTAACTTGGTTCCAGTGTCAGGCCCGTGCTCCTTTGCTGTCTGGCTTAACTTGTGACTTTGTGCCAGGCCTAAGCTGCCTAAACTGCTAAGCTGATCGCTGCTGATTGTTGATCGCTGCTGGTGCGAGCCGAGTGGTCGCGGGACACCACGGGGACATCACAGGATAACCGGGATAGCCAGACAGCAGCGGGATACGGCGGTGTGGCGGTGAGACGAGGTGAGGTGAGGCTCATTGCACCAGCGCTTCGGAGTTTCGGCATTTCGGAACGAGGAACGCGCTGCCCCTAACCTCCTGCCTCCTGAGTCTCAATGTGCACGGACATAATCCGGACATAATCTCCCTGCCCACGAGTGAATGAAGAAGGGGGGGGCGAGGATGCGAGGGAGCTTTTGGCAGCTATTACAGATTACAGCGTAATTGCAGACATCTGAAGATTACTGGGGTACGAGTCAACTTTCACCCCTGATTATTCAAAATCAATCCCCCGCTGGCGCCTTGACTGTTGGCTGTTCTATCGAATCTATCAAATTATTGAACCATTGAACTTGAACATGATGAGTGGTTGCTGCCACTATTGAACTTGATGAGTGTTTGCTGTCAGTGGCCAATAGAGCGCAGCAACAGTGGAAGAGTGACAGAGTCAGTAGCCGAGTAAAACGCCAGCAGTAAAAACAACAGACTTGGCAGACAAGGCTACTGATTATAGCTGCAGATTTCCGGGACTACAGCGAGCCCTCACGGGTGAGAGGTTGCACTGACTGCATCGCCTAAACTTGCTGGACACTGACGGACCTACAGCTCCAGAGACCGAGGAGGGAGCAGAGGGAGCCTGTTGTTGCCTGTTTGCCTATTTCCGCCGCTGCGCCTCGCCGGACCCGCTTCGCGGGTCCCGCTTCGAGGCTAGGAGCGGACTTCAGGGCATTGAGGTTTGGTTTGCTCTCCTGACCGGCAGGGCTGCGAGCTAGAAGCGGTGGACTCCAAGTTCCAGGAGTCCCCGCGCGCCCGTGGCCACCTGGGCTGCTCTCCCTGCCGGCTCCGCGCCCACCTGGAAGGACAAAGCGGCGTCCTACATTGCATCCAGCGGATTCCTTCGCCTAAACTTGCTGGACACTGATTGACCTACAGCTCCAGAGACCGAGGAGGGAGCAGAGGGAGCCTGTTGTTGCCTGTTTGCCTATTTCCGCCGCTGCGCCTCGCCGGACCCGCTTCGCGGGTCCTGCTTCGCGGCTAGGAGCGGACTTCAGGGCATTGAGGTTTGGTTTGCTCTCCTGACCGGCAGGGCTGCGAGCTAGAAGCGGTGGACTCCAAGTTCCAGGAGTCCCCGCGCGCCCGTGGCCACCTGGGCTGCTCTCCCTGCCGGCTCCGCCCCTCACGTCCAATCCCATTGTAATAAAAGGGAAGGGCCAGCCCCGCTGCACGGGAGCGCGCGGGAGGGCGCCGGGAGGAGCCCGGGACAAGGGCGGGACCGTCTGTGGCCGTCCGGGGTCGGACGAGGTTGGGTTGGGCCTAGAGTCCTGGTTCTAATTTTTAGATACTTTGTCAAACTGTACCCAGAGGCTCTAACACCTGCTCCTTAATATGGCCCTGAGATCTGGTAAACAACGACTAGTGCATATTCAAACTTCAAAGGGTGTTGTTTCTGGCCCCTTAGATGCCTTTATTACCAGAGCTACAGGAATATTAGAAAAAGAAATTGAACTGGTTGAGCACAGATTGTCCCTGGACTTAGTCACTGGGAAACGCTCCTCAATAGGGGCTTTGGCTCGTGCTAAAAGCCCACTAACCAACGCAGCGTTTAACTGTATTTCTACATCAGACGCCGATATAATAGTTCATGTGGATGGGGTCGAAGCTATAACACCTAGGTCACAAGAAAATATGGATCTGAACCCTGACAATAATTTGACTAGTACTGAAGTGGATAGCCTACTTATTGAGAATGATAAGCGTAGTTCGCCAGGAACCCCACAATTAACTGTCCCTACCCTACCCAGCACCCCTGTCCCGCTACCAGTAATTACCAATCAGGTATCACGAAAAAGAAAACATGTTCCAAGCCCACAGGGAGTCATGATACAGAAACAACCTAAAATAGATCATGCAAATAGCTCCTCCCACTCCCAGACCATTCAAGTACCCCCTATAGTGTACTGTCCATCATTGGCCCATTCTGGGTCTTCTAACCCCTGCCCAACCTGTCTCAGTAGTGATGACGTCCTGTTGGCAAAAATGGAAACAATGGTTAAAACTTTATTGCTTCCGGTCTTAGAGAGTACCAGGATAATGTCCGCTAAAATAGATGTCTTAGAAGCAGCTATTAATATTAATATGGACCTCTTACAAAATTTAACAGCTACTGGTACAAAGCCGAGGGGCCCAAATCCAACAGGGGGAACAACCCTAAATACGGGGATAACTACAACTATTCCCGCAGTGACATCAACTATTAACCTAAATAAGAAACCACAAACGGGGGCAAAAACACCATCTGCTAGTAAAGAAACACCTAAGGCCAAACATCCAGTGGTAGCCAACAACGCTCAGGGGAAAAAACATCAAGCGAATGGAGTATCAAATCAACTAAAAAATACCCCAGCACATATACCTGCATTGGGTAGGGATAATAAAACCCCATATCCAGATAGGAACAAGACGACAGATAATAGAACTACACGAAATCCACCGAGGGTTAACCTACCTCCAGAAGCGTCACAATATACCATCGTACTAACAGGAGTGGCCCCCCTTAGAGAGGGTATTAAAGAATCCCAATTGGATTTGCGGAACAAGGTCACATTCTGGTTGAATAAACATCGCCCACTTTCCCCGTCGTCCCCTACCGAAATCCTCTATGTAAGGAGAGTAGAATGGGTAGGAAAGGGTGAAAAAGACCTGGAAGGGGACTGTATTTTAGTTTCATTCAGAGACCCCTGGGTAGTGGATAGAATCCAAAGGAAAGCCAGATTCGCCCGTCTGGGTGATGTCCAGACCTTACACCTTGGCTACTTCTACCCCCATACACACCAAACTAATCATACGGGCCACAATCCATGGAAAGTTAAAGGGGGAAGACCTCGAGAGCCTGCAATACACTACCCCCAATATTACCCTCCCCTCTATAACCATTTTGAGGCACTGTCAGACCTAGAATGGGTTGACTGACTATGTGCACCGACCCAGATATCTACCCTAGTATCAGTGGAAGTTGAAGGAGTGTATACCCCATTCACCCTCACCCCAAAACTAGCAAAGGAGCAACTGTTCATGCCCCATAATATCAGGACGCAGAGGGGGCTTGTGGGGATCAATGCTACCTCTTCTAACACAAAAGAAATTGGACCAACAGATAACTGCCTACTGAGTCCCCAATCCCCTCTCTCTGTCAGTAACAACCATGCAGAGATAGATTCACTAACTTCACATATGGTGTCTTGGAATGTTGCTGGTGCCAAGTCACGCCTGGTATCTGAGGATTGGTTGGGGTTTATAGGCAATTACGAGGTTGTACTTCTGCAGGAAACGTGGGCTACAGCTCCGTTTTAGATGGCTGGATATATAAACTTTTCTAAACCGGCAATAAAAGGTATAAAGGGGCGGGCATCTGGGGGATTAACCATATGGGTAAAGCAGGCCTGGTGCTTTTCAGCTGCTGAATTGTATGTAGATAACCCTGATATTCTGGCTATAAGGGTGAGCAAAGCAGGGGGGCAGGATATGCTTATTATCAACATATACTCCAGAGGCCTCCCTGGCGGTCGATGCCCCAAGTTGATAGGTGCCTTAGACACACTATTAACGGGCTGGAATAAAGCCTCATTCATCATGTTAGCAGGGGATATCAACTGTACGATTGAGCCATTGTATCTGCCGGAGGACAACTGGGGGTTTGAAGAAGATGCCACGTGGAAAATCCCTGAACTTTCCAATAAAATTCCAGTCAAAGCAACGGAGGCCGCTCTGAATTGGACAGCTTTCTGCCTTACATGGGGTCTAAGGGCTGTGAATGGTCGCACCAAATCAGACTTTGGAGCCAACCCCACTTTTGATAATGGTGTGAGGAAAAGTCGTATCGATTACATCTTTGTAAAAATGGAATATTGGAGTGTAATTGATGATATGGAAATCATAATACGCCCAGAAAGCGACCATAACCCCCTGTCCCTGAGATTTAAAATGTGTGATCAGATAAGATTAGGGGAACCTGATCCGAGGGGGCAAGGGGTTGTAACCATATCAAATGATCGGAGGAGAGTGAAGTGGTCATTAATTTCAAATGATGTAACGATACAGGCCAATATTGAAAATGTGGTGACAAATGCTTTAAATAATATGAGGACTGTTGCTGTTGAGCAGGGCCAGGGCGAACTACAAAAGATGATGGGCTTACATGACAAATGTTTCTCTGAACTTAAAATTATTTTATCAAAGCCATGTAAGTCTAACACTGGGCACCCGAATCCACTAAGAGCAAAATGGTACAATAGAGAATGTAGAGAGGCCCATAGCTATCTCATTGAGAAAGTTAAATCTAGAGATTCTGATGCAGTTAAAGAGGCCAGGAAAAGGTATAATAAAGTTCAATGGGTGGCAAAGAAGGAATGGGAAGACGATTTTTGGGCTGACCTTCTGGACGCCAGTAAATCTAACGACCAGACCAAATTCTGGGATATTGTTAAATGTGGAAAGGATGGTGAGTTTCGTACTCCGTCTAACCATGTATGCCCGGAAGATTGGATTAAACATTACTCTACCCAATTCTGCCCAGTAGCCGTTGACACCTTGTCCAGATCGACTATGTTACCGGTAACAATTCCTGGCAATACGACCCTGTCTTTTACTGAAGCAGAAACGGAGTATGCATTAGGGTTAACAAAGAGGGGGAAGGCACCTGGGTTGGATCAAATTCCGGCAGACCTATTCAAAGCAAATATAGGCCTTTGGGTACCCTACTTAACAAGCATAGCTAATACAATAGCGAGAGGTGCCCGTATCCCTAAGACATGGAAAGGGGCGGAGATTCTCCCCATACACAAAAAGGGAGATAGATCAAACCCAGGGAACTACCGCCCGATTAGCCTAATTGACTGCTTTCAGAAAGTGTTTGCTCGCATGATTCTGGTGAGGGTTCTTGGGTGGATGGAACTTGAAGGAATATTGTCCCCATTACAGGCGGGCTTTAGATCTGGTACAAGTACCATTGACCAGGTCTTGAGGTTCTGTATGATCTTCTGGAAGACTGTCATACTTGGCGGTGGTACCATCTTCGCTGCTTTCATAGACTTGAAATCAGCTTTTGATTTGGTGCCGAGGGGAAAACTATGGCAGGTATTAAGGGACCTAGGAATGCCGGGGGAATTAGTGGAAATTATTATTAGACTACACGAAGATAATTTCGCCAGGGTCAGATGGGGGGCACAAGGGCAATTTACGGACTCATTCCCAGTGTCACGAGGAGTCCGTCAGGGGTGCGTTCTCGCACCCACCCTATTCTTACTCTTCATAGATCAGGTAGTGAAATTCTTCGGGACTAAATTCCCAATGTTGATCTTTGCGGACGACACCCTCCTCTTATCAAAGACGAGGGGGGGTCTGCAGAGGGCTCTAAATCACTTTGAGGAATACTGCAACCAAAATGACCTCCAGATAAATGTGGGGAAAACTAAATTTATGGTTTTCTCCAGGAAAAAACCTATACGTAGTAGTGTACAACTTAACGGGGTCAACCTGGAACAAGTTGACACGATGACGTATCTGGGGGTCACTCTAGACTGCCGTCTGTCCTGGAAACCACAAATAGAGACCCAGCAGTTAAAACTGGCCCAATTGACTGGCTGCCTCCTGCGAGAGCAAAAGAAATCTATTACCAAAAGGGTTGCCCCCGCATTACAAATTTATGATGTCAAAATTAATGCTGCGACACTCTACGGGGCAGAGTTATGGGGCTTTATGGATCTCTCGAGCCTGTATAAAATCCAGTGTAGGTTTCTTCGCAACCTGGTGGGGCTTCCCCAATCAACTCCACTGATCCCTCTTTGCCACAACATGGGTTGCCTTCCAATAACAGACATGGCAAGGTATAGAGTAGTGTCTACCTGGAGGCGTCTGTGGACCACGGAGGAGTTGGCACTCTTTGCAAAGGAGTTAACCGAGGTGAAGGCAATTGGAGGTTCCGAGCGAATCCCCTGGCTTCACTCGGTGAAAAAGAGCCTGTGTGATATGGGCCTTAGTCATCTGTGGGTTTCGCCAGACATTAACAATTTCCCCCCGAAAAAGGAATTTAAGAGTCTATTTTGGGCCTCAACTCGCCATTCTTTGGCACATGCATCCAGCTCTGAAGATCTGACGGGACGCTTTTTAAGGTTTAAATTGGATCCGGCTCGTGAGATATATTGGGATCTTATCTCCAGGCCATTGGACAGAAAACTGTTCCACCAATTTCGGGTGGGCTCATTACCCCTTAATTCCTTCACCTCATCTTGGAGCAACAACACTACTAATCTTTGTAGTCGCTGCCCCGGGTGTAAGGAAACAGAGGGCCATTTTTTGTTCGCCTGCCCTCAATATAGAGAACCCCGTTCAAAATGGCTAAAACCCATTTTTAAACGCATGAAATGTAAAAAATCCTCGGATGCAATATGGGCTTTAAAAACAAATACAACTGATTTCACTGTGATATGTTTGGCCAAATATTTAGGTTGGGCATGGGCAATCAGAGCAAGAAGGAATTCAATCGCCACATGATCAAATAAAGTGTGTAAATTGTATAGTGCTTATTAGCAAATGCTAAACATATTTTTAAGATTTGTTAAAATTAATGTCTTGTTTCCTTTCAATAATGGTTTAATAACTTTTTAACTGTGGATTCTAGATTGACCTTACACTGTTGATTATATATAGATATAACTATTTTTATAAGATTTTGTAATATGTAGTGATAATGGAATCTGTTTTAAATGTTTGTTAAAATTGTCTTTTATGATTTCATTATCGAAATAAAGACATTAAAACCTGAAAACCTGAATTTTTAATGTGTTATCTTGCAATGATCCTCAGTCAGGATTTGGGGCATTCTTGTTCACCAGCCCTAACTTGGTTCCAGTGTCAGGCCCGTGCTCCTTTGCTGTCTGGCTTAACTTGTGACTTTGTGCCAGTCCATTATGACCAGATAATCACAGTTATCACCTTGTCCTTCTGGGCACTATTGTTACTTAAAACTGAATGGATTTTTGTCATTTTTGTGTCAAATAATTTATTAAATATTACTCTAATCTGTCTTGTGGTATGTTTTTACTTTATTGCCATTTCTGTGCTGCATAAATACTTTTCACATTGCTTCTAGGTTAAGCCTGACTGCTTTTGTGCCAAGCTGCCAGAGGTTTAGCACAGGTTGATTTAGGGACTTTTTGTGGTTCACACTAACAGGGATTGTGTTTAATACTTGAGTGGGGCTTCAACCCCTCTCAACTAATGACACTGGGACATGAAAAAGTGTACTGTCTGGAAACATTCCTTGAAGGATGAGAGCATGCCTATTTGAATTATATATAAGTATTTCAAAGAAATCTTTCTTAACAGCATTCCGAGGTTTGAGATGGGGAAATGTTTACATAAGGAAATTTAAATATGAACTGTGAGATATGATTCATCAGTTTTCAATGCACCCAAAGGACAAAAGATACACATTGAACAGCTTAGAAGTTTACAAATCAGAGTAGAGCTCAGTGCTCAAGCTGTGCAGCTCATCACAGAAATCAGATGTTGTTAGCACAACTTAGTTAGATAGGAAAAATTGTCATATATTAACTGCAGTGGTTCTAAAATGTTCCTTTTGATTCTCAATCAGGCTATTAAGGTACATTTGGACTGCAGAAAGCAGTAGTGGGAGAGTCCTTATCCTGATTCAGTTGTAGACAGACAGAAAGCAAATCCTTCTTGAACTGTATGTGGGTCTTTAGTTTACATAAATGATTATGATACCCAGCTATTTGGACAACTGGGTAGGAGATTATTCTGCAGTTTTTACTAATCAGCATCTACTTACTCCATCTCTCACCATTTTACCATGATGAATTTTGACATGTCAAACCAGCCAAACATTACTGGCCAAAATGTCTGGGACAGGCACATTTTGTTGCAGAAAGTGCCAACATCTGCATATTATTTCCAGATGGGAAAACCTGTGATTGCAGTTGTCATTCCTAATAAATACCCCAGCCCCCCACCGTGCCATTCAAAATGGAAGTCCCTGCCCACTATTTAATACAACATTTTTTTATCAACTACAAACATTTTTCTTTGCTTTATTAGGCTACGGAGATTTGCTTATTTTATTTGAGCATCTAACCAACACTGTTTAAAAGAAATAGAAAAAAATTATTTCTGAAAATAATATTTCTGCATAGCTAAATATGTGAATGATAGGTGGAATACTATCAAAATCCTTTTGAAAGTACAAGCATATGCTACTGGCAGGATCAACCAGGTTCTTTGAAAATACAGAAACAAGGACTTATTGTTTTTTGGAATATTCAAAGTCAATTTGTACTTTTCTTAATCACGTTTAGTACATTATTTGCTGCCAAACAATGTATCACTAATACAAATATACATTAAAGTCTCTAGAAACAGTGCAAAAACTAGATGTTATTTGGTAATATAACAGTTAATGTGAAACACATAAATCCTTTACTTAGTTACCTTATAAGTTCATCAATGTTTTGTTCCACAACAGTGGGAGGCACATTAGAAACAATAACTTGCATATCCAGCTGATTGACTACCGAAACCTATAAAAAGAAAACACAACTTCATTGTTACCTTCAAGAGGGAAAGGCAGCAAAGCATTTCCACATTTGTTATGAGCTGAATTTTTATATGCATATATTGGTTATATGAAACAGAGAGCCATCCTTGCCCTAAAATTAGCACCATGGGGCCTATTTATGAGGCTGTTTGTGTTGCTCTTGCACCATGCAACGTAGTGCAAGAGCGACACAAACCTTAAGACAAATTTCTGAAGCCACGCAAAGTCACTATGCTTGGCTCTGAGTGGCTTCAAAAATCTGGATGTAACACAACGCAGCTCAAATCACTGCATTGCTTACTCTGACATGGGAAGGCATTCCTTGGGCGATGTTCGGTGTTCCCACCCAACTCCCATGGATTTTGACACATCCAGAGATTTATAAGAATCTGAGGATGTGTCAAAATCTTACACCTTCCAAGGGGAGGTGTAGTGAGGAGAAATATCCCTAATTCTACTAATTTCTTCCTCTTTCTATGTGTATTGCATTCTGCAGTACACATAGAAAAATGAACATGCCTTCAAGGATTGTTTTTGTGAACAAAGATGTCACTCCCTGTCCAAAAACAGTCCTGCATGCAATGCAGGCACCCTTGCACCATGGTACAAGGGTGCCTGCATTGGTGCTAGGCAGCTATAAGGATGCCAGCACATGGGGAAAGGGCAGGAATGCACCATATTGCGTTAAATACATCATATTCCTCCCCTTTCCCTGTAATGCAGTGCTGCGCAACAAGTTGACTTGCTGTGCTGCACTACGTGACTTCCCCATAAATAGGCAGCGTTTGTTATTTACATCTGTGTTAAGTCAACTGAACAAGTATGGAAACAAAGCCAAACCCAGTTAATGATTTGTGTAATACAACTGATAAATTGCAATGAAAGTTTAACACCAAAGCAGTATATTATCTGAGGAATTTTGCATCCAATAAGGTGAATGAATGTTGGTTATGATGTGACTTAAGGATCCCACTTCATTACTCAACAAATCAATCCACTGGATTCTTAAAATAAGGGGGTGTAGATCTATTATTAGGGACAATATTATCTGGGCTAAACAAATTTTTCATACCGTGCCTCCCTTACAGATTCCATCGAACTCCATCTAAGAGGTGAAAACTTAGTCCACATTTTAATTGTTCTAGAGGCAAGAACCTGCTCCCCGACAACAACCAATATTCAGTTGCAATCTAGTTCTTCTGTCTCAGCACAGCCACAAATACACAGAAGAGTTAGTGACTAGATGGGGTCTGAGTCATCTTTAGCTCGGAATGACTGACTTAGGTGTCACACTATTACACCCTGTATGACCCCCAGCCATTATGATATAAACACCAATTGGGCTCCGAATATACTCAACCCTGGAACCCCTACAACTGACTCCCTGTTTACAATGCCGCCTTCTTGTTCTGAGCTCCTGGATCCATTGCATTCTAGTGTTGGAACTCAAATAATGGCAAGGCCATCTCAGCAAACCATTCCCCGAGCACCACAGATGTGCAATGGATCAGAGAGAAGTCATCACACCATCCCTCAAGGATTAGAAGAAATGAATTCAACATTTCGTGTACTGACATGGAATGTGGCTGGAATAAGATCTAAGATGGTACTCCCCCACTGGATTGAATATATTGAACAATTTGATGTCTGCATTTTACAAGAAACGTAGGCGACCACACCAGTCTACATCCTTGGGTATTTTACTTTTGGTTGACGGCTGTTACTGGTAGACCAGGAAGACCAGCGGGAGGCTAGTGACCTGGATTACGATAGATCTGCTATGCACAATTAGAACGATTAAAATAAATACCCCCGACATACTTGCAACTAGCCAGGGGTAGAAATGGTAGGGTGGTGGACATATTCAATATCTAAATTTGTGTAAAAAAGGCAGGCACATGTTCTCTAACACTTCAATCGTTAGAAAACACTCTGGAGGAGAGGGAGATGTCAATACCTCTGATAGTTGCAGGAGACTTTAATTGTACATACAAACCATTACGCATAATGGACATATCTGACAGTGACCAGGTAGGGACATATTGGCATGTTCCCCCCTCGATGTACCACCAATCAGAAAATGGACACAAACTGCCCTGCAGCTCCAGGCTATTACTCTTGGTAATGGGCTTAGCGCAGCAAATGGCCGTACCAACTCTGATAAGATGGGAGCCAATACTTTCAGGACATCTAATATGAGCTGAATTGATTATGTTCTGATAGACATTAGCTTGTAGCCAGAAGTACTGGATAAGGTGGTTGTGGAAACAGTTGACAGTGATCATAACCCGCTCATGCTTTCTATGACCACAATCTAGACTAAACTAAGTGACACTTTAGAGATAATGCTCTTGTCTAAGGACTAACAGCCAGATTCATCAAACCGAAATCGGCTCGCAAAGGGCCAGATTCTGAGAATCTGGCCCTTTGCAAGCGCTATTTTTACATTAAGGATTCATCATCCCAAATGCAAAAATCGCAATTCTAGAAATCGCTAAATTGCGATTAATTGCATTCAAGGAATCTGAATTTGAGATTCCTTAAATGCAATTCATGAACCATTTTAAAATTGCGAATTCGCAATCTGGGGCCGCTATTTACCGCGAAGTCTAACTACATGGTAAATAGCAAAAACTTAGAAAAATGCACTTTAGTGCATTTTTCTAAGTTGTATGTTACACACACACATGTCCTTTGGACATGTGTGTGCGCAACACCAGTGTACATTACAATTTCAGGGGTGCTACAGGGTGTTCATTGAACACCCTGGCACCCTCGAAATTGCTTCCTTATTTGCGAATCCCTAATTTCTAATCGCAAATAAGGAATGACTCCCCATTAATTCCTATGGGCCTTTAGGCCCATAGGAACGAATGGGAAAGCCATTCCTTATTTGTGATTAGCAATTAGCGAATCGCAAATAAGGAAGCAGTAGAAATCGCATAAAATATCGCGATTTCTACATGCATCCCGTTTTGCGATTCTTTAATAGCGAATCCTTAAAATTCGCTATTATGGACTCGCAAAACATGACCATGATGAATCTTGGGGTTATATCCCACGAATGATAATAGACGATTTAAGTGGGCACGGCTAGCGATCAACACTGTTAAGACTGAAGCTATAAATCAAACCCTTCAAGAAAGCATTACATTGCTTCACAATAGAGTTGAACAGCAATATGAGCTTAAAACTGTTACAGACATACACTCGTCCTTTTTTATATAGTCAGCTTCCCATTTTACTTGCTCGAGACCTTGTCGTAAGAAGACTTTAGTCAACTCACAACATTCTTGGTTTACGAAAAATGTGAGGAAGCACAGTCATATTTGGCAGCAGAGATTAAAGCCAAGAATCCTAATAATATAAGATCGGCGAGAAGAGTATACAAGAAAACTCAGAGGAATGCTAAAAAGTAGTGCATAGAGGATCGCTTTTCACAGATCAATGTCGCAAACAGAAGGATCAAAGACTATTTTGGCTACTTGTAACAAGGGGAGCTGCTGAAAGACCTAGATCACACACTAACATTATCACAGGGGCCGCATGATTTGACCATTTTTCCGGTATTTATTCTGGACCAGGTGTGACCATCACTGGAGGTTCTTCCCTAGAATTAACCAATATGCAGCCAAATGTTAATTTTTTTACTGTAGCTGATATCACAGAAAGTATTAACTCTATACTTAAAAATAAAGCATCAGGTCCAGATGGAATACCTGGAGACGTCTTTCTAGCCAATATTCCCAAATCATCTAATTATATGTGGTTTCTAGCCAATGGCATAGCTGCTGGGGCCCTATACCCCCTTCTTGGCAAGGAGCGGAGGTCATCCCTGTCTACAAGAAGAGAGACTGATCGCTGCCCTCAAATTACCGGCCGATGAGTTTAATAGATGGGGCGCAGAAAGTTTTCTCCTGTGCCCTGCTTATGAAAATCACTGATTGGATGGTAGAGAACAATATATTATCTCCCTTCCAAGCAGGGTACAGGAAAAAAATTTGTACTATCGACTAAGTCTTCCACTTTACCCTTTTGGCCTGGAAGTCTGTGATATTAGAGTAGGGCAGTCTTTACACTGCTTTTATTGATTTGAAGTCAGCTTTTGATCTTATCCCAAGGGCCACACTTTGGCAAGTCCTACAAGATCTGGGGCTCCCTCATAACATTCTGGCACTTCTAATATGACTCCATGAGGGAAATGATGCTAAAGTAAAATGGGATGATCAAATGCAACTGACCGACTCAATAAGGTTTATAAGAGGGGTGAGGTAGGGCTGCGTTCTAGCTCAAACCTTATTTTCGCTTTTTATAAATGGGGTGGTGAAACACCTAGCAGAAGTCCACACAGATGCCCCCTCGTTGGGGAGTGTCAAAACAACTACTTTGCTATTTGCGGATGATACGCTATTAGTCTCTAAGACCCAGAGTGGCCTTCAACTGCTGTTAGATCGCTTCATGTCTTTCTGTCAGATGAGAGGTTTAGAAATCAACACCTCAAAGACAAAATTCCTGCTAATCAATCCCCATAAATCTTTAAAAGGCAAATTTACATTGGGGGGAATTTCATTTGAAAGGGTGGATTCCATTGTATATCTTGGTGTAACTCTCACAGAGAAAATTGCATGGAAACAACATATTTCGAAGCGAATCCTACAGCAGAGGAAGACTTCTGGGGCCTTAATTTTAGAACATAGGACATCACAAACTAGACCAATTGCAGCCCCGCTTCAGATACATGCCCAGAAGGTGGTTTGCTCGGCCCTGTATGGGACTGAAATCTGGGGATTTGATCATCTGGAGCAGCTGCGGCCCGTGGAGGGTGTTTCGGTTTGGCAGAGAGCCGGGGTGGGGAGTGCTAAAAACCGGAGTATGGATAATTGAAGGTAAGTAAACAATTTAATTAATAAAACGAATTTCGTAGCGCACCCTGCATCACATTTTGCGATGCAGGGCGCGCTACGAAATTCGTTTTATTATTTAAATTGTTTACTGACCTTCAATTATCCATATTCCGGTTTTTAGCACCCCCCACCCTGCCCTTCCCCCGCCCCGCCTCTCTTCCCCACTGAAACTTCCTCCACGGGCCGTGGATGATCTGGAGGGCCGACTTCTTACTGAAAACAAATTCTTAACATCACTCTGCTCCCTCTCCCAGAGTACCCCGCTCACTCCTTTAAGGATAGATTTGGGTAGAACTACAATAGTGGATAAGGTGAGGTTTTGCCCTTTTCTCTTTTGGCTCTGCATTAAAAAACACCTGAGCTTCTCCACTACGCGATTGCTACTTTAGAGGTTCACAAGCTGGATTGTTTCAGAAAGATTGACTGGTTTTGTAACATCAAAACCTTGCTTTTTGAATTAGTTCTGGGAAACCTTTGGGAAGTAACGGATTCCAGCTTATTGCCCAGAAGAGAGTGGGTTCATTCTTATTACTTGAAATGGGTGGCAGAGAGAAGTGTCACATATGCAATAGGATGTCACCTCACAATAACATTTATGGAGTTTTAGGTGCTTAGTGTGTATGAACCTTATATGGATTTCATTACTGTTCTGCAAGAGAGGAAGTTATTTATCCAATTTAGATTTGGATGTCTCCCATTGAACTCTTTTACTGCATCATGGAACAGGGGCTCTACAGACACACTTTGCCACTGTCCATGTTGCTTTGAGATAGAGGAGACAATCCAGCATATTCTCTTAGCGTACCCTCTGTATAAAAACCCAAGATCTAAATGGTTACCCCCTGTCTGTAGACAACTAGGAACCCGTAGCCATTTAGGGGCACTACGTATCCTCAGAACAGATACAAGGCCACTAATATTATGGGCAGTGGCTAAATTCCAGGGGAGAATGTGGTTTATCTGGAGTCAGATGCTAAAATTAAGCACACTTTTAGATCAAATATTAGTCTTCATTTAGTATCTAGTCTACATCCGATATTTTGTTTACATATTAATATATAATTCATGCCAAAATTACTGAGAATGTGTGCAATATTGTATTCTTGCACGTTATACATTAGCACTTTATGTACATTTATGGCTCCATATTTTTTCTTTTTAAGTGTTTTTAGCTTGTCATGGTTTTACTTTTGTCGAAGCTGTTTTTTTCAACCTGTTTCTCGTTTTTAATGGCTTGGTTTATTATGCCTTGCTTTTGTATAAATAATGTCATCCATCTTGGCTCACAATACCTAACATGTAAATATTTCTCTTACTGTATTGTATGCCTTTATACTTTAATGGTCGTAATGACCGAATAAAGTTTGATGATGATGACTTAAGGTGTCATTTATTTACACATTGGTGGCCTGACAGCACACCTCATCAACAAAGGTTAGTCTGTTATATTGAGAGATCTCTTCTGCCATGCAGAGATAACATACCTTCAGCACATTTTCTAGTCTAAAAAATGCAATTAAGATACTGAAGGTTTCTTTATCCTATGTATGGTGGGTGACCACCACTGCGACCTGTCAGTCCAGGAAAATGACAGGTTGTCAGAGCCAGTTGCATCTCCACCTGGGAAAACACTGTGGTTCCCCCATCATCAACTAGGGTTGGGAAAGTATGGGTTTTTGATGCTCATAATAGACTGGACCAAGTTTCTGATTAACAAAACTGTCTGCTTTTGAATGTGCTGGTTTTTCTTATTTAGTCATATGCTTAGAGTCCTTGTTTTTAACAAATTGTAGCCTACCTTTAGGTCATTGATTTACATAATAGTATGGTAGAATAACAAGTGTGTAGTAAGCACAGAAGATGAATGGTTTACAAACTTGGGTTTTATTTAGAGTTTGGCAGATGGGATACTCTGTCAAAAACGAGGTGGATAACTCATCTGCCACATTACAATTCTAATAGGCTACATTGCACATGTAATATTGCATAGGGATGTCCTCTACATAGCCTGTCTGTCAGATTTTAATTGATTCCCTTAGCATTGACTGTCTGTCAGATTCTAACTGATTCCCTTAGCATAGACTGTCAGAAAATGGACCATTGGTACTCTTGAAAAGTGGGTTTATTAGAGCAATACATAGACAGTTAATGTAAAAAAATAGACTGAAAAAACAGAATGTGTACCAACATGGAATCCAAAACAAGGAATACAAACTTTTTAACAGTTCACAAATTTCAAGAAAATGTCAACTTAAAGTAAAACCCAAGCTCTCTCACCTGCCTCCGCACATAATGGGGTGTGGATGCAAGATGGCGGAGCAGACATCCAAGAGAGGAGCTCTTTCACATCACGTCGGAATCCTGTGACATCCTGGTGCTAATTGTGACTTTTGCCTCTTCCTGACCCTCGAATGGGAAACGGCAGGAGAGGTGCTTCCGAAGGATCTGCTTGGAAGCCTTAACAATTACTGGGGCCATAGCGGCTGACTTTGGGCCTAATGAATGGGGCAGCACTCTACCACTGCTGAGAGTCCAGGGGCCGCATTGAGGGCTAGTTACTGCACCGCTCCTTGCTGGAAGTGCTGTGGAGTGGTGGTGACCAGCGGGGACACTGGAGAAGTGCCTCTCAGTGGGGAGATGGTTTGTGTTGTGAGGGGCACAGAGGCAGAGAGAAAGGAGCCATACACTCGGGTGCCTCAGGGGCTGAAACAGGCCTCAATTACCGGCCTTTTGTGACAGGAAGGTTGATGGTCTGCCCTGACAGGCACTTTGTGTGCACAATGGATCATTTGAGAGCCTGCAATGGTTCCGTGCACTGCCCAGGTTTCGTGAAACAGACCTCTTGTGTAGGTGATAGCAGGCTACAATTGGCGCACCAAAAGGGCTGGCACTGTGGCCACCTGATAGGGAGGAGTAATTTGCGATTTTGGGCCCTCCACAGGTACTTTGGCCCCCGCCCCAAGGTGGGGGAGTAACTTGGAGGTTTAGAGCTGGTATTACATGTCCTGTAGACTCTTGGGAAAATCCTGGTCATTACCACCTCATTCTCCTGGCATGTTGCTGCGTGCTACCTGGCAGCTAAATACCTGTGCGAGGAGGGGGCGAGCCGTGGGGTTCACTTATGGATTGCTTGAGATGTACATTCACAGACTCCTGCCTGCGATCACCGCTTAATGCTCCTTCCCCACCAGGGTACTCTTTTTGGAGCCTTATTCCTAATGCTGATGCTGATTTTTTCATAGCTGCTGGCTGCATGTGCTTAGCTGGGACTACTGCTTATTCCTGACCCTCTGTGGATGACTCTAGTGGCAGAGTCAGTACAGCGGAGAGGGGTGTGTTGTTGACTTTTTCATAGGTGGGGCCCATCCAAGTTGGAGAGTGGGTGACCAGTTTTGGGAGCCCCGCTGGTACTGACAGCTGGGATGGCTTCCTCATCCACATGCAGGGGAGGAGCCACCACCCATCCCGCACTGCCACAATGGACAAACGTCCCTGGATCAAAAGGGGACATCCATGACACCTGCAGAAAATTACCTTGTCATCATGCCTCAAACATTGCAAAAGACTCTGGATAAAATCGTGGTAGCTATTTGCAGACTCAAATTCTTCCCTGCCATTCCAGATTGGATCTGTTGAGGAGGAGGTGGGCTTCTTTGGGGTCAACCATCACAAGCTCACAGACAGAGTTAAGGAAATGGAAGTAGCTGGCCCCTTTTTAATTGACAATGCAGCTGTGACATTGTTTCGAGACTTTTTTCCGTGGTTGTCCAGGTCAAACGATCCTTCTTCCTTGCAATTAAACCCATACTGTGAAACACATCCTTGGATTGCTTCATTCCACCATTGCCAGGTGCTTTATCCTACAAAGTGGCAAAGTGGCTATGGGATTGTGTTGTGGGCTGGGATTTGGCAGATGTGTGGAGGGTGCAGAATACTGGAGACAGGGATTACATCTTCTATTCAAGTGTCTAAGCTCTCCACATTCACTTAGGTCCGGTGGTCTGTGCCGCTTTGTCCTCTCCTCTAGCACGCCAAATACCTAGGTTGCACCATCTTGGACTATAACCCACTCTTCGCGGGCATCCGTTTTTGTGCCCTGGCCAGAGATGTCCATGTTGCAGCTTTGTCCTGTGGTCCTCAAAGACAACATTTATCTAGATGGCCATCTTAGACTATTTTAAGCCTAATGCAGACATCGCCTCAAACTGTCTGGATGAGTGGGAGGTATTCAAAGTAGTCATCCAGGGGAAAGCCAATGGGGAATCTGTGGGGGTTTGCATGGAACTAAATGAAGAACTAGTGCTAATAGATTGGACCATACATGTCCTGGGAAGTCAAATTGATACTATTCCAGATGTGCAGCAATGGTTAGCTGAAGCCTGAGAACTTTATAATGTCTTGCTAGAGAAACTCAGATGACACAACTACAAGACCTACATTGTCAGGGCTCATAAGGAAGAAGGTAAGGCAGGTAGGCTGCTGGCCTGGTTGGTCCGCTGGGAATCTGTGGGAACCCAACATCATCAGTATTGACCTCAAACAGGCAACAGGTCTTTCCCTGGTTTGTGATCAAAAATGTCTTACAAGATTATTATATACAGACTTATGGGAATCGTCCAGATGCCTTGCGTTGAGAAATTGCTGCCCTTCTTGCCCCTCTCCAGTTGGGGACTCTACTTCCTCATGCTTCAAGGATTAAGGGGCCCTATTATGCCCTGGGAAATCCCAGATGTGACCAAAAACATGGGCAGCAGCAAAATACCAGGCCCTGACTGGCTCCAAGTGGAGTTCTACTCTGCTTTTGCTGCATTTCTGGCCCTACACCTGGCCGCTATGTACAACAATGTCCTGGTTGCTGCAGAAATCCTGGCCATTATGAGGAACATGATGGTCATCCTTATAACCAAGAAAACTGCATTGGATGCATCTACCACCACCATTATCCATGCTGAACATGGACTTATAAATCTTGAGTAAGATACTGGCTATGCGTCTTCTACCACACAAGCGAATACTGGTCCATCACAACCTATGTGGATTCATCCCCCAGTGCAGTACTTCTCTTAATATCCGTTGACTCTATTAAGTGTTGTTTGCCACACGTCGAATAGAGGGACCAAGGGTTGGCATACTGTTAGTGGACCTGGAGAAGGTATTTGACTCTGTCAGTTTGGAATATCTCTCTGTAGTCATGACTAAGATGCAGTTGGGGCCATCATGGGTGGCATGTGTGCAGCTTGTATACACTAAATCCAGAGCCTGAGTCCATACAGGCCAGGTTATGTTGTCCTCATATGTTGTCTGTAGGGGACTACAAAGAGGTATCCTTTGTTTCAACTCCTGTTCGCCCGTGCCATAGAGTCATTGACAGTGCTCTGCTGCACTCAAGGACAGGGATGAGGTATCCATGTAGGAGGTACCAAACATCTGATCTCCCTGTATTCTGATGCCCCCTTAATTTGTGTATCTAATGTGGTCACGGATGTCCCATTTATCTTCCAAATACTATATGACTTTGGTGAAGTCTCAGGTTTGTGGGTGAATCTGGCTAAGACTTGTGTTTTAACAGGCACTCCTGATGTGCTGAGGCCTGGTTTATGGACACTTGAGATCGATTGGACCCCGTCGATGTTTAGGTATTTGGGAATCCAGGTCTACCATGTGGATGACTTACAGGAGGGCAAGCTTGGAGTAGTGCTGCGCTCTCTTAGGGGCTGTGTGGCCTTGTTGTTCTCCCTCCAGCTTCCTAGTATTGCCCGGATAGCACTGGCAAAGTTGATCATAGTGCTTCACTTTCTGTATTATTTTACCAACCTATAAGTTTGGCACCTCTCTCCTGGTTTAAACTATTAGATGCATTGATACAAGACTTCATCTAGGATGGGGATGACACAGAGTATCCTTGGACATGCATCTATGGCCCATTCTGTAGGGGAGAGTGCTTGGGGCACCTGACTCTGATCTTTATTATCGGAAAGTCCAACTTCAATGGATTGCTTTCTGGTTGCCTGATACAAACCTAGCTGAACTGGGCAGTGAAGGTGACTCGTCTGATGAGGCTATGTTGCTAGCCCAATTGATTTGAAGCATGCCTAGGCAAAGGAATGATGGTGCACGCTTAGAACAGTGCTCTTGTGTTGGTGGCATTGTGTGGCTTGGACTCAAAGCCACCCACTCAATGCCACGTCATTACCCTTGGTGGGCTCCCCCGCAGTGACCCACTTACATTTTTCACTGCAGCCCAGATGGCACCTTGGGGGGTGTCAGGACTGATTATAGTTGGTGACTATTATGACGCAGATGCGTTGATACCCTTTGAATCCTGGTCAAAATGAGAGACAAGCCATCTGGTCAGTTTCTGGTCCATGAGGCCCTAGGTAGGGTCTTTGGTGCTAAACGCGGCGGTGGACCGACTCAGCCACAGGCGCATTCAGTTATGCAATTGCTGCTAACACTGGATGGAAGTCGCCATCTGGTCTGGTGGTTCTAAGGGGACATGAGTGGACTGGTTCATAAATCCTCAACTGTGCACTGAAGCAGATTGGAGACTATGCTGGGCAGAGCTCTGTCATATTGGGATTGGGCCTGGAGGCTAACCTATCCACAGAGGTTATCCCACAATACCTGTTTTAAAGTGGTCCAATTTATTTATTTATATCAAAGTTTTTTGACTCCAAAGAGGCTGACATCTATTTATGGAAGCCCACCGATGTGTTGCCCACCCTGTGCTTTTGAGAACTCAGATTTCTGTCACAAGACATGGTCCTGCCCCAATCTGCAGGCGTTTTGGAATGAGGTGACACGGAGAGTGAACAACACACTACACAGGTACCTACATTGCTCCTTAGAGGTTTGCCTGCTGGGTCTGTTTCCCCACCCTGGAACCAAGTAAGTGTGCATTAGGTTTTTAGATTTGGTGTTTATAGTTGCCAAAAGGCTTATTGCCATTACTTGGAAAGCAGCTGCTGGGCCAGTGGTGGTGAGATGAGATTTGGCAGTTAAAGTCTGGGCAAGGGCAGAAGACCAGGCTATGTGTCAGGAAGAGGAAAGAGGTGTCTTTAGACACCCTTTTGCACTATTGTGGGCAGAAATACTGGAAGCTTTGATAACTCGGTAGACCCTGGCAATTCTTTCGTAGTGGTCTCAGTGTCTTAGAATGGAGTTGAGCACAACTAGCTGAGCTTGAGTGAGTAAACAGAAGTGACTGCTGTATGTAGGGGCCCTGTAACATTGAATTTCTTATTATGCCATACTTTGGGGGTGTTACAGTATGTCATAACATGTCATGAATGGATTAGAGGTGTGTCTGCAGTGCTACCATGGAGTGAACCCGTCACATATCTCCCCATCCCACTCTTGCCCACCCCCCACTCTCCATCTGCTTCACACTTAATGGACACAGCAATTTGGAACTCACTGTTTGTTTGCTCCTTTTATTGTTTCTCTTTTCCTTGATTTCTGTTTTCTTTACAGTTAATTATATGTGGCCAGGCAATTTGCTGCCTTCCTGCTATGTTCTTATTCCGATTTGTTCCTATGCTTAATAGTGCATTATATGTCAATTCTCTTATACTGCTTATATGATTCTGAATTGGATTGCTATAGGTTATGAACCACCAACTCAACTGGGATGAAACGAAGAAAAAGTAGCATGACATGATATAGTAAAGTTTATGGCAATGTTTGTTTCTTCAATTGAAACATGTTATTAAACACATTTTTCTAATTGCTATTCTACTAATGAGCAAATTGTAGCAAATTAGCGATGACAACAAAATCCAGTGACCTCAGATCTTACTCTAAAATTTGCTTCTGATTAAACAGATTGCCCATGTCATGCTAAATTGCACCAATGTGCTGTCTGGTGTCATATTTTACATATAGCATTGGTGAGCTATTTTCTTCATTTCTATTACTTCAAAGCAAAGTGCTGCATGGTGATAACCAAAATTATTAATTATCTTTTTGTCTAGGGACAAATATTTGAATATTAATTTAAATTCTGTCAAGCATCACTGATATCCAAATTGTAATGCTGGGTGAATAAGTCTGGAAGATCCTTCCCCCTTACCTCCAGGAAGAGCAGATCCAGTAGAGTTTTTTTTAATTGCAGATTACAATTCTCATTGGCAAAGCATATGAATGGCATACATTCATCTCCATGTGATCAGATTTTGTTCGATTACTTAACCCTTTCGATGCTGATGACGAGCTGGGCTCGTCATGGTGCACGGTGGTCGTGTGCTGATGACGAGCCCAGCTCGTCATGAGCCCCACCCTCAGGGGAAGCGCTGGCGCTCCCCCCGAGGTTCTCTGATCTTCGTTGTTTTGCTCGGGGCGGCAGCGGAAGAGCTTCCGCTGCCGCCCCCGCCCCACCCCCCCTGGGAATCCCTGATGACGTCAGCGCGCACAGCGCGCGCTGACATCATCAGGGATTCCCTGCGCTCGGGAAGCCATTTGCTTCCTGCACGCCAAGGAGAAAGGTGAGTTTCTCGTGTCCGGTGGGGGTTTGGGGCCGCAAAGAGGCATCAGGGGAGAGGAAAGAGATTTTCCTTTCCCCTGAAGTCTCTTTGCAGGGCATTTCTGCCTCACGATCGCGCACAGCGGAAATGCCCCCACTAGCACCAGGGATTGTAAATTTAGCTTTTCGGAAGCGACCCCTTGGGCAAGGGTCGCTTCCAGGTGGGCAGACATTTTCTCGACGATTTTCTGCCCCCCTGGGGGCAAATCGGCCCGTTATTTCGGCCGTTTTGCCCCCAGGGGGGCAGAAATAAACCACTGGCACCAGGGATTATTTGTTTTGGCAATGTTTGTTTTTGGAAGCGACCCCTTGGGTAAGGGTCGCTTCCTGGGGGCCATTATTTTGTCGTTTATTTTCTGTCCCCCCTGGGGGCAAATCGGCCCGTTTTTTTTGCCGTTTTGCCCCCGGGGGGGTCCGAAAATGCCCACTAGCACCAGGGATCGTGAAATTAGCTTTTAGGAAGCGACCCCTTGGGCAAGGGTCGCTTCCAGGTGGGCAGCCATTTTATTTTCGATTTTCTGCTGACCCTGGGGGCAAATCGGGCCGTTATTTCGGCCGTTTTGCCCCCGGGGGGGGCAGAAATAAACCACTGGCACCAGGGATTTTTTATTAGTGCATGTTTGTTTTGGGAAGCGACCCCTTGGGTAAGGGTCGCCTCCAGGGGGCCTTGATTTTGTTGTTTATTTTCTGTCCCCCCCCCTTGGGGCAAATAGGGCCTTTTTTTGCCGTTTTGCCCCCGGGGGGGGGCAGAAAATGCCCACTAGCACCAGGGATCTTGAAATTAGCTTTTAGGAAGCGACCCCTTGGGCAAGGGTCGCTTCCAGGTGGGCTGTGATAATATTTTTGTTTTTCTGCCCCCCCGGGGGGCAAATCAGCCCATTTTTTTAGTTGCTTTGCCCCCAGGTGGGGGCAGAAATTCCCCACTGGCACCAGGGAACTGTTTTGAGGCAATGTATATGTTTCGGAGGCGACCCCTTTGGCAAGGGTCTCTTCCTGGTGGCAAGTAATTGTTTTTGAATTTCTGCCCCCCCTTGGGGCAAATCGGAGTGGTGTTTGCCTGGCGGTGTGTGTAGTGGTGCTTGGCTGGAGTGCGTGGAGTGGTACTTGGCTGTATGTGCACGGAGTGCTGCTTGGCTGGCGGTGTGTGTGGAGTGGCGCATGGCTGGATGGTGTGCGTGGAGCGGTACTTGGCTGTCTGTGCACGGAGTGGTGCTTTGCTTGCGGTGTGCGTGGAGTGGCGCTTTGCTTGCGGTGTGCGTGGAGTGGTGCTTGGCTGGCGGTGTGCGTGGAGTGGCGCTTGCGGTGTGCGTGGAGTGGTGCTTGGCTGGTGGTGTGCGTGGAGTGGTACTTGGCTGTCTGTGCGTGGAGTGGTGCTTGGCTGGCGGTGTGTGTGGACTGGTGCTTGGCTGGCGGTGTGCGTGGAGTGGTGCTTGGCTTGCGGTGTGGTGCTTGGCTGGCGGTGTGTGTGGAGTGGCGCTTGGCTGGATGGTGTGCGTGGAGTGGCGCTTGGCTGGATGGTGTGTGTGGAGTGGCGCTTGGCTGGATGGTGTGCGTGGAGTGGTGCTTGGCTTGCGGTGTGCGTGGAGTGGTGCTTGGCTTGCGGTGTGCGTGGAGTGGCGCTTGGCTTGCGGTGTGCGTGGAGTGGCGCTTGGCTTGCGGTGTGCGTGGAGTGGCGCTTGGATTGCGGTGTGCGTGGAGTGGCGGTTGGCTGGCGGTGTGGTGCTTGGCTGGCGGTGTGGTGCTTGGCTGGCGGTGTGTGTGGAGTGGCGCATGGCTGGATGGTGTGCGTGGAGTAGTACTTGGCTGTCTGTGCACGGAGTGGTGCTTGGCTGGTGGTGTGTGTGGAGTGGACCTTGGCTGGATGGTGTGCGTGGAGTGGCGCTTGGCTGGATGGTGTGCGTGGAGTGGCGCTTGGCTGGATGGTGTGCGTGGAGTGGCGCTTGGCTTGCGGTGTGCGTGGAGTGGTGCTTGGCTTGCGGTGTGCGTGGAGTGGCGCTTGGCTTGCGGTGTGCATGGAGTGGCGCTTGGCTTGCGGTGTGCGTGGAGTGGCGCTTGGCTGGCGGTGTGGTGCTTGGCTGGCGGTGTGGTGCTTGGCTGGCGGTGTGTGTGGAGTGGCGCATGGCTGGATGGTGTGCGTGGAGTAGTACTTGGCTGTCTGTGCACGGAGTTGTGCTTGGCTGGTGGTGTGTGTGGAGTGGCGCTTGGCTGGATGGTGTGCGTGGAGTGGCGCTTGGCTGGATGGTGTGCGTGGAGTGGCACTTGGCTGGATGGTGTGCGTGGAGTGGTGCTTGGCTTGCGGTGTGCGTGGAGTGGGGCTTGGCTTGCGGTGTGCGTGGAGTGGCGCTGTGCTTGCGGTGTGCGTGGAGTGGTGCTTGGCTTGCGGTGTGCGTGGAGTGGTGCTTGGCTTGCGGTGTGCATGGAGTGGCGCTTGGCTTGCGGTGTGCGTGGAGTGGCGCTTGGCTAGCGGTGTGGTGCTTGGCTGGCGGTGTGTTTGGAGTGGCGCATGACTGGATGGTGTGCGGGGAGTAGTACTTGGCTATCTGTGCACGGAGTGGTGCTTGGCTGGTGGTGTGTGTGGAGTGGCGCTTGGCTGGATGGTGTGCGTGGAGTGGCACTTGGCTGGATGGTATGCGTGGAGTGGCGCTTGGCTGGATGGTGTGCGTGGAGTGGTGCTTGGCTTGCGGTGTGCGTGGAGTGGGGCTTGGCTTGCAGTGTGCGTGGAGTGGCGCTGTGCTTGCGGTGTGCGTGGAGTGGTGCTTGGCTTGCGGTGTGCGTGGAGTGGTGCTTGGCTTGCGGTGTGCATGGAGTGGCGCTTGGCTTGCGGTGTGCGTGGAGTGGCACTTGGCTAGCGGTGTGGTGCTTGGCTGGCGGTGTGTGTGGAGTGGCGCATGGCTGGATGGTGTGCGTGGAGTAGTACTTGGCTGTCTGTGCACGGAGTGGTACTTGGCTGGCAGTGTGTGTGGAGTGGCGCTTGGCTGGATGGTGTGCGTGGAGTGGTACTTGGCTGTCCGTGCATGGAGTGGTACTTGGCTGTCTGTGCATGGAGTGGTGTTTGGCTGGCGGTGTGTGTGGAGTGGCGCTTGGCTGGATGGTGTGCGTGGAGTGGTTCGTGGCTGTCTGTGCACGGAGTGCTGCTTGTCTGGCGGTGTGTGTGGAGTGGTGCTTGGCTGGCGGTGTGCGTGGAGTGGCGCTTGGCTTGCGGTGTGGTGCTTGGCTGGCGGTGTGTGTGGAGTGGCGCATGGCTGGATGGTGTGCGTGGAGTAGTACTTGGCTGTCTGTGCACGGAGTGGTGCTTGGCTGGTGGTGTGTGTGGAGTGGCGCTTGGCTGGATGGTGTGCGTGGAGTGGTGCTTGGCTTGCGGTGTGCGTGGAGTGGCGCTTGGCTTGCGGTGTGCATGGAGTGGCGCTTGGCTTGCGGTGTGCGTGGAGTGGTGCTTGGCTTGCGGTGTGCATGGAGTGGCGCTTGGCTTGCGGTGTGATGCTTGGCTGGCGGTGTGTGTGGAGTGGCGCATGGCTGGATGGTGTGCGTGGAGTAGTACTTGGCTGTCTGTGCACGGAGTGGTACTTGGCTGGATGGTGTGCGTGGAGTGGCGCTTGGCTGGATGGTGTGCGTGGAGTGGCGCTTGGCTGGATGGTGTGCGTGGAGTGGCGCTTGGCTTGCGGTGTGCGTGGAGTGGCGCTTTGCTTGCGGTGTGCGTGGAGTGGTGCTTGGCTTGCGGTGTTCGTGGAGTGGTGTTTGGCCGGCAGTGTGCATGGTCTGTCGCTTGGATGGTGGTGTGGGTGGACTGGCGCTCGGCTGGCGGTGTGTGAGTACCTACTTTCTGTTGGTCACTACACACACTGCTAGTTGAGTGACACTCTACTCAGTCCATCATTTTGTGTAGTTGCTGTGGCAGATATTTGGGTGTGTGAAAGTGATGGGCCCTTGAATGGCGCTGTCTGCTGGTGTGAGTGTTGTAATGTGATGGGTCTGCGGCTGGTGGTGTGAATGTTTTGTATGTGTCACACGTACGAAAGGTGTATGAATGTCCTTACTGCCCCCGTGTGATGGGGGTACTGGTAGGAGCAGAAGACCGACTGGCACCAAAGGGGTTAGGCAGTAAAATAAATTCAAAAAATTAACCAGTGTCTTGATGTTAAACCTCATCTAATCCCAATTGGTCTTTGCCCTATTTGATGGCCCCTCTGTGCAAATGTAAATTTGGGGGGCAAATTTGTGTGTGGTTTTTTCAATTGTTATATTGTTTGTGAAATGTGGTAGTAATTTTTTTATCTTCTCCATTTTTGCCTTGTTCCAGGCTTTTGCTGTGATTGTTGTAGGTTGCGGGTCCGTTACTGTTGGTTTTGCAGCTTGTGTAGTTGCTTGTGCTTGGTAAGTGAATGTATTTTGTACTACTTTCCCTTGTTTTTTGTCTTTTTGAAAAAGGTTGTACTTATATCACTTTGTGTGGCTCTGTTTCTTTTTTTCTTCAGCATTAGTGTTTTATGTGCACTTTGATTTCTAATTTGTTTTTTTTCTTTTCTTTCTAGTGGGATATCATTTCTTTTTGCTGTGTCTCAGCAGAGTAGGTGCTGGTGAGTGTAGCTGTATTTGGTAAGAGTGAAATTGTTTTGGATTGTATTGATCTTTGTGTGAAAGCCTTACCTTGTTTACTTCTTACTTTGCACAGTGTAGGTTGTTGTTCACTTGTGTGTGCTGTCTTTCTTTGTAAGGATAATGGCTAGTCGCAGGATTACTGCTCAGCAGGTTCTTAGTTTGCTTTTTGAGTCTTCCTCTGACCATGGTTCAGAGACTGACTCTGATTCGGATTTGGAGGTTGGTGGAGAAGATTCAGGCAGTGAGTTTTCTCTTTGCCTGCATTCATCATCATCGGATGAAGAATCTTCTTCTAGTGCTGATGAAGTGTCTATGGTAGCGGAGGACATTGTTGCGCCGGTAGTGGACCAAGAGGCAGCTGTGCTACTTCCTAGGGCTGCAAGGTATCCTTTCTTTTTACGTCGGCATGAGGCAGTTGGGCTACAGCCTGCGCCCAAAAGGCTTCACATTGCTGTGGTGCGCCAAGCGGCATCTGGTGCTGTTAGGCCTCCTATTGTTGTAGAGCGGCAAGGTGCATCAGGGTCTGATTTGTTTTCCGGTGGTGTAGTGCAGCAAGAAGCTTCTCAGGCTGCTGGGCTTCCCGTTGGTGAAGTGCTGCAAGAGGCATCTGGGGCTGGTAGGCTTCCCATTGTTGTAGAGCAGCAAGATGCATCTGGACCTGCTTTGTTTCCCGGTGGTGTAGTGCAGCAAGAGTCTTCTGGGGATGCTATGTTTTCTGTTGGTGATGTGCAGCCAGAAGTATCTGTGGATGTTAGGCTTCCCGTACGTGTACAGCAACAAGTGGCTTCTGGTCTGCAGGCTGAGGTGGCTGCTCCCCCAGTTCATGGGGATGGCCTCTGGGTTCCCCCTGGCATGGTGCAGCCGGCATTGCCAGAGTTCACTGGTGTTCCCGGGTGTAGAGTGAATACTGAGAATTTTCAGCCAATACATTTTTTTCAGTTGTTTATGGACGATGTGTTTTTGCAAAATATTGTTGACCAAACCAATTTGTATGCAGAACAGTTTTTGAGGGACAATAGTGCCAGGCTTAAGCCCCATTCTAGAGCTACTCTGTGGACTCCCACAAATGTTGAAGAGATGAAGAAGTTTTTGGGTTTAACTTTTTTGATGGGCTTGCTAAGGAAGCCATCAATGTCTTCATATTGGTCCACTAGTCCCTTGATGACAACAGCTATATATCCAGCAGTCATAAGTCGTGATCGGTTTTTGCTTCTTCTTCGGATGATGCATTTTGTTGATAATGGTTTAGCCTTGGCACGCGATCACCCTGATTGTGACCGTCTGTTTAAAATTCGGCCTGTCCTTGATCACTTTGTTGATCGTTTTTCTGAGATCTTTGCTCCTGGAAAAGAAATTGCAGTGGATGAGTCTTTGCTATTGTTCAAGGGCCGCTTGGTTTTTAGGCAGTACATTCCTAGTAAGAGGGCACGCTATGGAATCAAACTGTATATGTTGTGTGACAGTGAGACTGGATATGTCTACAATTTCAGGGTGTACACTGGTAAGGAGTCCAGCATTAACCCTCCTGGTTGTCCTTCCACTTTTGGAGTGACTGAGAAGATTGTATGGGAACTAGGTAGAGGATTATTTCACAAAGGCCACCATTTGTATGTAGATAACTTCTACACTGGTGTGCGGTTGTTCAAGGAGTTGGCCAAAGTGGGCACTGTTGCTTGTGGCACAATGCGCAGTAACCGGAAAGGTTTCCCAAAGGAACTTGTTTGCAAAAGGCTTGTGAGGGGACAGTCTACTGCATTGCGATGTGGGGAGCTTCGGGCTGTGAAGTTTTCAGACAAGAGAAATGTGTACATGCTGACTACTATCCATGACGAAAGTACTGTACCTCTGCCTGTTTGGGGTCAGGTTGCTGAAGTGCGCAAACCTGTGTGCATTCTAGATTACAATAAGTACATGGGTGGTGTTGACCGAGTAGATCAGAGGTTGGAACCTTATGATGCTATTCGAAAGGCTTACGTTTGGTACAAGAAATTGGCTATTCATCTTTTCCATTTGGCATCCTTCAATGCTTTTGTTGTGTTCCAGAAGTCTTGTCCTGAGTCGAAGATGCCTTTTGTTAAGTTTCAGGAGTCTGTAATAGCCAGCCTTGTACTAGTGGAGCAGGCAAGTGTTCCTAGATTTGGAGTGGTGGAGGAGGTGGCTAGATTGAAAGATCGCCACTTTGCTGAATTCATTCCTCCCACTACCGCAAAAGACTTTCCGACTAGAAGATGCAGAGTCTGTTGGCGTAGAGGCGTGCGGAAGGAGTCTCATATGTACTGCCCTGACTGTCCTTCTAAGCCTGGATTGTGTCTGTCAGCTTGTTTTAAATCATACCACACGAAAAAGAAGTATTGGGAGTTTTAATGAGCTGTGAAGTGAATTGCCTGGTCTGTATTCTGTAAAAAAATTTGGTTTGTTTCAAGGTTTGGCTTTAGTGCAATGTGTTTGGTTTTAGAATTTGTGTAAGTTGATTTGTAGGTATTTCCATTTGTTTAGTGTTTTTTTGAAAAGAATAATTCTAAATGTGATTGTGGTGTGTGCAGGCTGGCGCTTGGATGGCGGTGTGCGTGGACTGGCGCTTGGCTGGAGGTGTGTGTGGATTGGTGCCTCCCTGGCAGAGTGCATGGTTTGGTGTTTTGCGGGTGGTGTGTGTGGATTTTTGTTTGGCAGGCGGAGTGCATGGTTAGGTGCTTGGCTGGCAGTGTGAGTGTATGGTGCTTGGCTGGTGGAGTGCAAGGAATGGTGTTTGGTTGGCGGTGTGTGTGGAGTGGCGCTTGGCTGGATGGTGTGCGTGGAGTGGCGCTTGGCTGGATGGTGTGCGTGGAGTGGTGCTTGGCTTGCGGTGTGCGCGGAGTGGTGCTTGGCTTGCGGTGTGGTGCTTGGCTGGCGGTGTGTGTGGAGTGGCGCATGGCTGGATGGTGTGCATGGAGTGGTACTTGGCTGTCTGTGCATGGAGTACTGCTTGGCTGGCGGTGTGTGTCGAGTGGTGTTTGGCTGGCGGTGTGTGTGGAGTGGCGCTTGGCTGGATGGTGTGCGTGGAGTGGCGCTTGGCTGGATGGTGTGCGTGGAGTGGTGCTTGGCTTGCGGTGTGCGCGGAGTGGTGCTTGGCTTGCGGTGTGGTGCTTGGCTGGCGGTGTGTGTGGAGTGGCGCATGGCTGGATGGTGTGCATGGAGTGGTACTTGGCTCTCTGTGCATGGAGTACTGCTTGGCTGGCGGTGTGTGTCGAGTGGTGTTTGGCTGGCGGTGTGTGTGGAGTGGCGCTTGGCTGGATGGTGAGCGTGGAGTGGTACTTGGCTGTCTGTGCACGGAGTGGTGCTTGGCTGGCGGTGTGCGTGGAGTGGCGCTTTGCTTGCGGTGTGCTTGGAGTGGTTCTTGGCTGGCGGTGTGCGTGGAGTGGTACTTGGCTGGCGGTGTGCGTGGTGTGGTACTTGGCTGTCTGTGTGCGCTGAGTGATGTTTGGCTGGCTGTGTGCATGGTTTGGTGCTTGGATGGTGGTGTGGGTGGTCTGGCGCTCGGCTGGCGGTGTGTGAGTACTAACTTTCTGTTGGTCACTACATACACTGCTAGTTGAGTGACACTCTACGCAGTCCATCATTTTGTGTAGTTGCTGTGGCAGATATATGGGCGTGTGAAAGTGATGGGCCCTTGAATGGCGCTGTCTGCTGGTGTGAGTGTTGTAATGTGATGGGTCCGCGGCTGGCGGCGTGAATGTTTTGTATGTGTCACACGTACGAAAGGTGTATGAATGGCCTGTAAAGAGGTTGGTGCCTTGACGTGGCTTTACAGCTCACGAGCTGTGAGTCAGTGGTTCAGTTTATCATACTTTCAATTATACGCAGTGTATTTCATTTTTGTGAAATTACTTGCAAATAAAATTGTATGTACTGAATCATCACTCATCCTCGTGCCAAATCCAACCAGTATGTGTGTGTGTTTGCGATTTAGATGGCTGTCCAGTAATATTTGTTTTTGTTTTCCCTTTTAGAAGTAGGGTGTACCTTGTCCCTTTTTGTGAATGTTGTAATGTGTTGCTTTTCCTTCCGGATGGTGTCAATGGTCTGGTGTGTAACAGGTATGAAAGGTGCGTGAATGGCCTGTAAAACGGTTGGTGCCTTGTCGTGGCTTTACAGCTCACGAGTTGGGAGTCACTGGTTTGGTTTTTATGCATTTATTTATTGACAGAGCATTTCGTTTTTTGAAATATCTTGTTAATAAAATTTTATGTACTGAACCATCACTCGCCCTCGTGCCAAATCCAACCTGTATGTGTGTGTCTTTGAGGAATAGTTAGCCGTGCTTGAATGTTTGACTTTTGAGTAACTCTGTTACGGTGTACATTATAGCTATAAATAACTTACTAAATTTAGATTTTATTGTTAAACCATGGAAGTATATGGTCATGTCTTTCTGGTGAATTTTATTGATTTTTTTCCACAATCTCCTGCAAACTTGAAATTGTCGGTCAAAATTTCCTTGAATCACACGCTCTCAAATTGAAAACTTAATTCGCCACCGTACAATTTGGACCGTTTCCTTTTGCAGCCACTATGCCTACCCACGCAAGTGAGGTACCATTTTTATCGGGAGACCTGGGGGAACGCTGGGTGGGAGGAAATTTGTGTGAGCCCAGTGACGCCACGCTTTCCCACGCAAAAAAAGTATGTAAACACTGATTTTTCCAGCAAAAATTGAGGTTTGCAAGGGATTCTGGGTAAAGGAACGTTGGAGGATCCACGCAAGCCATACCTCCTTGGAAGCCCCTGGGTGTCTACTTTTCAGAAATGTGTGGGTTTAGTAGGTTTCCCTACATGGCCGTCTCGCACGGGGCCAAAAACCCAGGTAACCCCTCTTTCAAAAGCTGGTGCTATTGACATTCAATAGCCCCAGCTTTTGCAAGAGAGGTTACCTGGGTTTTTGGCCCCGTGCGAGACGGCCATGTAGGGAAACCTACCAAACCCACACATTTCTGACAAGTAGACACCCGGGGGCTTCCAAGGAGGTATGGCTTGCGTGGATCCTCCAACGTTCCTTTACCCAGAATCCCTTGCAAACCTCAATTTTTGCTGGAAAAATCATTTTTTACACACTTTTTTTGCGTGGGAAAGCGTGGCGTCACTGGGCTCACACAAATTTCCTCCCACCCTGCGTTCCCCCAGGTCTCCCGATAAAAATGGCACCTCACTTGCGTGGGTAGGCATAGTGGCGGCAACAGGAAAAGGTCCAAATCGTACGGTGGAGACATTACAATAACCAATAGCAAGATTACCTTCTTTTTTTAGGGGGGGGGGACTGAGTTATTGGACCGGGGCTCGGCGGGCATCTTTGGTAACTACCAAACCCAAACATTTCTGAAAACTAGACACCCGGGGGAGTCTGGGGAGGTATGGCATGCGTGGGTCCCCCAATGTTTTCCTACCCAGAAATCCCTGCAAACCATAAATTTAGGTTAAAAAAACAGTTTTCCATACATTTTTGCGTGGGATCGCCGTGTCGGCACAAATGTCCTACCACCCTGCGTTCCCCTTGTTCTCCCGAGTAAAATGATACCTCACTTGTGTGGGTGGGCCAAAGGCCTGTGACTAAGGCAGGGGGGCTTAATTTGCAACACTGAAATACTACTTTTTTCAACATTCATTTTTGGCCTGTTCTGCTTTGGGGCACCCACACAAGTGAGGTATCCTTTTACTCGGGAGAACAGGGGGAGCGCTGGGTGGTAGGACATTTTTGCCGGCACGGTGATCCCACGCAAAAAAGTTTGGAAAAGTGATTATTTTACCTAATTTTAAGGTTTGCAAGGTGGTCTGGGTAGGAAAACGTTCGGGGACCCACGCATGCCATACCTCCCTGGACTCCCCCGGGGGTCTACTTTTCAGATCTGTTTGGGTTTGGTACTTTCCAAAGAATACCACCGAGCCCCGGGCCAAAAACTCAGGTGCCCCCCCCCAAAAATGAAGGTTGTTTAGCAATTTGGTATTGTAAATTCACCACCGTACAATTTGAACCATTTCCTTTCGCAGCCACTATGCCTACCCACGCAAGTGAGGTACCATTTTTATCGGGAGACCTGGGGGAACGCTGGGAGGGAGGAAATTTGTGTGAGCCCAGTGACGCCACGCTTTCCCACGCAAAAAAAGTGTGTAAAAACTGATTTTTCCAGCAAAAATTGTGGTTTGCAAGGGATTCTGGGTAAAGGAACGTTGGAGGATCCACGCCAGCCATACCTCCTTGGAAGCCCCTGGGTGTCTACTTTTCAGAAATGTGTGGGTTTAGTAGGTTTCCCTACATGGCCGTCTCGCACGTGGCCTAAAACCCAGGTAACCTCTCTTTCAAAAGCTGGTGGTATTCAATGTCAATACCACCAGCTTTTGCAAGAGGGGTTACCTGGGTTTTTGGCCCCGTGCGAGGCGGCCATGTAGGGAAACCTACCAAACCCACACATTTCTGACAAGTAGACTCCCGGGGGCTTACAAGGAGGTATGGCTTGCGTGGATCCTCCAACGTTCCTTTACCCAGAATCCCTTGCAAACCTCAATTTTTGCTGGAAAAATCATTTTTTACACACTTTTTTTGCGTGGGAAAAGCGTGGCGTCACTGGGCTCACACAAATTTCCTCCCACCCTGCGTTCCCCCAGGTCTCCCGATAAAAATGGTACCTCACTTGCGTGGGTAGGCATAGTGGCGGCAACAGGAAAAGGTCCAAATCGTACGGTGGAGACATTACAATAACCAATAGCAAGATTACCTTTTTTTTTTAGGGGGGGGGGACTGAGTTATTGGACCGGGGCTCGGCGGGCATCTTTGGTAACTACCAAACCCAAACATTTCTGAAAACTAGACACCCGGGGGAGTCTGGGGAGGTATGGCATGCGTGGGTCCCCCAATGTTTTCCTACCCAGAAATCCCTGCAAACCATAAATTTAGGTTAAAAAAAGAGTTTTCCATACATTTTTGCATGGGATCGCTGTGTCGGCACAAATGTCCTACCACCCTGCGTTCCCCTTGTTCTCCCGAGTAAAATGATACCTCACTTGTGTGGGTGGGCCAAAGGCCTGTGACTAAGGCAGGGGGGCTTAATTTGCAACACTGAAATACTACTTTTTTCAACATTCATTTTTGGCCTGTTCGGCTTTGGGGCACCCACACAAGTGAGGTATCCTTTTACTCGGGAGAACAGGAGGAGCGCTGGGTGGTAGGACATTTTTGCCGGCACGGTGATCCTACGCAAAAAAGTTTGGAAAAGTGATTATTTTACCTAATTTTAAGGTTTGCAAGGTGGTCTGGGTAGGAAAACGTTCGGGGACCCACGCATGCCATACCTCCCTGGACTCCCCCGGGGGTCTACTTTTCAGATCTGTTTGGGTTTGGTACTTTCCAAAGAATACCACCGAGCCCCGGGCCAAAAACTCAGGTGCCCCCCCCCCCCAAAAATGAAGGTTGTTTAGCAATTTGGTATTGTAAATTCACCACCGTACAATTTGAACCATTTCCTTTCGCAGCCACTATGCCTACCCACGCAAGTGAGGTACCATTTTTCTCGGGAGACCTGGGGGAACGCTGGGTGGGTGGAAATTTGTTGATCCACGCAGATTCCGGAACTTTCCACCACAGAAATGTGAGGAAAATGCGTTTTTTTTCCAATTTCTTAGCTTTGCAAGGGATTCTGGGTAAGAGAACCTGGGGGTAGGCAGTCGAGTCACCCCATCCTGAATTCCCCTGGGTGTCTACTTTTCAAAAATATATAGGTTTGCTAGGTTTCCCTGGGTGCCGGCAGAGCTAGGGTTAAAAAACAAAAGGTAGTCTCTTTGCCCAAAAAGGCCACAATTTCACAGAAAAATTGAGTTGTGACCATGTTGCGTTTTGCGCTGTTTCCTGTCGCAGCCACTATGCCTACCCACGCAAGTGAGATACCATTTTTCTCGGGAGACCTGGGGGAACGCTGGGTGGGTGGAAATTTGTTGATCCACGCAGATTCCGGAACTTTCCACCACAGAAATGTGAGGAAAATGCGTTTTTTTTCCAATTTCTTAGCTTTGCAAGGGATTCTGGGTAAGAGAACCTGGGGGTAGGCAGTCGAGGCACCCCATCCTGAATTCCCCTGGGTGTCTACTTTTCAAAAATATATAGGTTTGCTAGGTTTCCCTGGGTGCCGGCAGAGCTAGGGTTCAAAAACAAAAGGTAGTCTCTTTGCCCAAAAAGGCCACAATTTCACAGAAAAATTGAGTTGTGACCACGTTGCGTTTCGCGCTGTTTCCTGTCGCAGCCACTATGCCTACCCACGCAAGTGAGATACCATTTTTCCCAGGAGACCTGGGGGAACGCTGGGTGGGTGGAAATTTGTTGATCCACGCAGATTCCGGAACTTTCCACCACAGAAATGTGAGGAAAATGGTTTTTTTTTCCGATTTCTTAGCTTTGCAAGGGATTCTGGGTAAGAGAACCTGGGGGTAGGCAGTCGAGTCACCCCATCCTGAATTCCCCTGGGTGTCTACTTTTCAAAAATATATAGGTTTGCTAGGTTTCCCTGGGTGCCGGCAGAGCTAGGGTTCAAAAACAAAAGGTAGTCTCTTTGCCCAAAAAGGCCACAATTTCACAGAAAAATTGAGTTGTGACCACGTTGCGTTTTGCGCTGTTTCCTGTCGCAGCCACTATGCCTACCCACGCAAGTGAGGTACCATTTTTCTCGGGAGACCTGGGGGAACGCTGGGTGGGTGGAAATTTGTTGATCCACGCAGATTTCGGAACTTTCCACTACAGAAATGTGAGGAAAATGTGTTTTTTTTTTCAATTTCTTAGCTTTGCAAGGGATTCTGGGTAAGAGAACCTGGGGGTAGGCAGTCGAGTCACCCCATCCTGAATTCCCCTGGGTGTCTACTTTTCAAAAATATATAGGGTTGCTAGGTTTCCCTGGGTGCCGGCAGAGCTAGGGTTAAAAAACAAAAGGTAGTCTCTTTGACCAAAAAGGCCACAATTTCACAGAAAAATTGAGTTGTGACCACGTTGCGTTTTGCGCTGTTTCCTGTCGCAGCCACTATGCCTACCCACGCAAGTGAGATACCATTTTTCTCGGGAGACCTGGGGGAACGCTGGGTGGGTAGAAATTTGTTGATCCACGCAGATTCCGGAACTTTCCACCACAGAAATGTGAGGAAAATGTGGTTTTTTTTTCCAATTTCTTAGCTTTGCAAGGGATTCTGGGTAAGAGAACCTGGGGGTAGGCAGTCGAGTCACCCCATCCTGAATTCCCCTGGGTGTCTACTTTGCAAAAATATATAGGTTTGCTAGGTTTCCCTGGGTGCCGGCAGAGCTAGGGTTCAAAAACAAAAGGTAGTCTCTTTGCCCAAAAAGGCCACAATTTCACAGAAAAATTGAGTTGTGACCACGTTGCGTTTTGCGCTGTTTCCTGTCGCAGCCACTATGCCTACCCACGCAAGTGAGGTACCATTTTTCTCGGGAGACCTGGGGGAACGCTGGGTGGGTGAAAATTTGTTGATCCACGCAGATTCCGGAACTTTCCACCACAGAAATGTGAGGAAAATGCGTTTTTTTTCCAATTTCCTAGCTTTGCAAGGGATTCTGGGTAAGAGAACCTGGGGGTAGGCAGTCGAGGCACCCCATCCTGAATTCCCCTGGGTGTCTAATTTTCAAAAATATATAGGTTTGCTAGGTTTCCCTGGGTTCCAGCAGAGCTAGGGTTCAAAAACAAAAGGTAGTCTCTTTGCCCAAAAAGGCCACAATTTCACAGAAAAATTGAATTGTGACCACGTTGCGTTTTGCGCTGTTTCCTGTCGCCGCCACTATGCCTACCCACGCAAGTGAGATACCATTTTTCTCGGGAGACCTGGGGGAACGCTGGGTCGGTGGAAATTTGTTGATCCACGTAGATTCCGGAACTTTCCACCACAGAAATGTGAGGAAAATGTGTTTTTTTTCCAATTTCTTAGCTTTGCAAGGGATTCTGGGTAAGAGAACCTGGGGGTAGGCAGTCGAGTCACCCCATCCTGAATTCCCCTGGGTGTTTACTTTTCAAAAATATATAGGTTTGCTAGGTTTCCCTGGGTGCCGGCAGAGCTAGGGTTCAAAAACAAAAGGTAGTCTCTTTGCCCAAAAAGGCCACAATTTCACAGAAAAATTGAGTTGTGACCACGTTGCGTTTTGCGCTGTTTCCTGTCGCAGCCACTATGCCTACCCACGCAAGTGAGATACCATTTTTCTCGGGAGTCCTGGGGGAACGCTGGGTGGGTGGAAATTTGTTGATCCACGCAGATTCCGGAACTTTCCACCACAGAAATGTGAGGAAAATGTGTTTTTTTTCCGATTTCTTAGCTTTGCAAGGGATTCTGGGTAAGAGAACCTGGGGGTAGGCAGTCGAGTCACCCCATCCTGAATTCCCCTTGCTGTCTACTTTTCAAAAATATATAGGTTTGCTAGGTTTCCCTGGGTGCCGGCAGAGCTAGGGTTCAAAAACAAAAGGTAGTCTCTTTGCCCAAAAAGGCCACAATTTCACAGAAAAATTGAGTTGTGACCACGTTGCGTTTTGCGCTGTTTCCTGTCGCAGCCACTATGCCTACTCATGCAAGTGAGATACCATTTTTCTCGGGAGACCTGGGGGAACGCTGGGTGGGGGGAAATTTGTTGATCCACGCAGATTCCGGAACTTTCCACCACAGAAATGTGAGGAAAATGTGTTTTTTTTTCCAATTTCTTAGCTTTGCAAGGGATTCTGGGTAAGAGAACCTGGGGGTAGGCAGTCGAGTCACCCCATCCTGAATTCCCTTGGGTGTCTACTTTTCAAAAATATATAGGTTTGCTAGGTTTCCCTGGGTGCCGGCAGAGCTAGGGTTCAAAAACAAAAGGTAGTCTCTTTGCCCAAAAAGGCCACAATTTCACAGAAAAATTGAGTTGTGACCACGTTGCGTTTTGCACTGTTTCCTGTCGCAGCCACTATGCCTACCCACGCAAGTGAGATACCATTTTTCTCGGTAGACCTGGGGGAACGCTGGGTGGGTGGAAATTTGTTGATCCACGCCGATTCCGGAACTTTCCACCACAGAAATGTGAGGAAAATGCGTTTTTTTTTCCAATTTCTTAGCTTTGCAAGGGATTCTGGGTAAGAGAACCTGGGGGTAGGCAGTCGAGTCACCCCATCCTGAATTCCCCTGGGTGTCTACTTTTCAAAAATATATAGGTTTGCTAGGTTTCCCTGGGTGCCGGCAGAGCTAGGGTTCAAAAACAAAAGATAATCTCTTTGCCCAAAAGGGCCACAATTTCACAGAAAAATTGAGTTGTGACCACGTTGCGTTTTGCGCTGTTTCCTGTCGCAGCCACTATGCCTACCCACGCAAGTGAGATACCATTTTTTTCGGGAGACCTGGGGGAACGCTGGGTGGGTGGAAATTTGTTGATCCACGCAGATTCCGGAACTTTCCACCACAGAAATGTGAGGAAAATGTGGTTTTTTTCCAATTTCTTAGCTTTGCAAGGGATTCTGGGTAAGAGAACCTGGGGGTAGGCAGTCGAGTCACCCCATCCTGAATTCCCCTGGGTGTCTACTTTTCAAAAATATATAGGTTTGCTAGGTTTCCCTGGGTGCCGGCAGAGCTAGGGTTCAAAAACAAAAGGTAGTCTCTTTGCCCAAAAAGGCCACAATTTCACAGAAAAATTGAATTGTGACCACGTTGCGTTTTGCGCTGTTTCCTGTCGCCGCCACTATGCCTACCCACGCAAGTGAGATACCATTTTTCTCGGGAGACCTGGGGGAACGCTGGGTCGGTGGAAATTTGTTGATCCACGTAGATTCCGGAACTTTCCACCACAGAAATGTGAGGAAAATGTGTTTTTTTTCCAATTTCTTAGCTTTGCAAGGGATTCTGGGTAAGAGAACCTGGGGGTAGGCAGTCGAGTCACCCCATCCTGAATTCCCCTGGGTGTTTACTTTTCAAAAATATATAGGTTTGCTAGGTTTCCCTGGGTGCCGGCAGAGCTAGGGTTCAAAAACAAAAGGTAGTCTCTTTGCCCAAAAAGGCCACAATTTCACAGAAAAATTGAGTTGTGACCACGTTGCGTTTTGCGCTGTTTCCTGTCGCAGCCACTATGCCTACCCACGCAAGTGAGATACCATTTTTCTCGGGAGTCCTGGGGGAACGCTGGGTGGGTGGAAATTTGTTGATCCACGCAGATTCCGGAACTTTCCACCACAGAAATGTGAGGAAAATGTGTTTTTTTTCCGATTTCTTAGCTTTGCAAGGGATTCTGGGTAAGAGAACCTGGGGGTAGGCAGTCGAGTCACCCCATCCTGAATTCCCCTTGCTGTCTACTTTTCAAAAATATATAGGTTTGCTAGGTTTCCCTGGGTGCCGGCAGAGCTAGGGTTCAAAAACAAAAGGTAGTCTCTTTGCCCAAAAAGGCCACAATTTCACAGAAAAATTGAGTTGTGACCACGTTGCGTTTTGCGCTGTTTCCTGTCGCAGCCACTATGCCTACTCACGCAAGTGAGATACCATTTTTCTCGGGAGACCTGGGGGAACGCTGGGTGGGGGGAAATTTGTTGATCCACGCAGATTCCGGAACTTTCCACCACAGAAATGTGAGGAAAATGTGTTTTTTTTTCCAATTTCTTAGCTTTGCAAGGGATTCTGGGTAAGAGAACCTGGGGGTAGGCAGTCGAGTCACCCCATCCTGAATTCCCTTGGGTGTCTACTTTTCAAAAATATATAGGTTTGCTAGGTTTCCCTGGGTGCCGGCAGAGCTAGGGTTCAAAAACAAAAGGTAGTCTCTTTGCCCAAAAAGGCCACAATTTCACAGAAAAATTGAGTTGTGACCACGTTGCGTTTTGCACTGTTTCCTGTCGCAGCCACTATGCCTACCCACGCAAGTGAGATACCATTTTTCTCGGTAGACCTGGGGGAACGCTGGGTGGGTGGAAATTTGTTGATCCACGCCGATTCCGGAACTTTCCACCACAGAAATGTGAGGAAAATGCGTTTTTTTTCCAATTTCTTAGCTTTGCAAGGGATTCTGGGTAAGAGAACCTGGGGGTAGGCAGTTGAGTCACCCCATCCTGAATTCCCCTGGGTGTCTACTTTTCAAAAATATATAGGTTTGCTAGGTTTCCCTGGGTGCCGGCAGAGCTAGGGTTCAAAAACAAAAGATAATCTCTTTGCCCAAAAGGGCCACAATTTCACAGAAAAATTGAGTTGTGACCACGTTGCGTTTTGCGCTGTTTCCTGTCGCAGCCACTATGCCTACCCACGCAAGTGAGATACCATTTTTTTCGGGAGACCTGGGGGAACGCTGGGTGGGTGGAAATTTGTTGATCCACGCAGATTCCGGAACTTTCTACCACAGAAATATGAGGAAAATGTGGTTTTTTTCCAATTTCTTAGCTTTGCAAGGGATTCTGGGTAAGAGAACCTGGGGGTAGGCAGTCGAGTCACCCCATCCTGAATTCCCCTGGGTGTCTACTTTTCAAAAATATATAGGTTTGCTAGGTTTCCCTGGGTGCCGGCAGAGCTAGGGTTCAAAAACAAAAGGTAGTCTCTATGCCCAAAAAGGCCACAATTTCACAGAAAAATTGAGTTGTGACCACGTTGCGTTTTGCGCTGTTTCCTGTCGCAGCCACTATGCCTACCCACGCAAGTGAGATACCATTTTTCTCGGGAGACCTGGGGGAACGCTGGGTGGGTGGAAATTTGTTGATCCACGCAGATTCCGGAACTTTCCACCACAGAAATGTGAGGAAAATGTTTTTTTTTCCAATTTCTTAGCTTTGCAAGGGATTCTGGGTAAGAGAACCTGGGGGTAGGCAGTCGACTCACCCCATCCTGAATTCCCCTGGGTGTCTACTTTTCAAAAATATATAGGTTTGCTAGGTTTCCCTGGGTGCCGGCAGAGCTGGGGTTCAAAAACAAAAGGTAGTCTCTTTGCCCAAAAAGGCCACAATTTCACAGAAAAATTGAGTTGTGACCACGTTGCGTTTTGCGCTGTTTCCTGTCGCAGCCACTATGCCTACCCACGCAAGTGAGTTACCATTTTTCTCGGGAGATCTGGGGGAACGCTGGGTGGGTGGAAATCTGGTGATCCACGCAGATTCCAGAACTTTCCACCACAGAAATGTAAGGAAAATGTGTTTTTTTTTCCAATTTCTTAGCTTTGCAAGGGATTCTGGGTAAGAGAACCTGGGGGTAGGCAGTCGAGTCACCCCATCCTGAATTCCCCTGTGTGTCTAGTTTTCAATAATGTATAGGTTTGCTAGGTTTCCCTATGTGCTGGCAGAGCTAGGACTCAAAAACAAAAGGTAGTCTCTTTGTCCAAATAGCACAAGATTTCACTGGGAAATTGAGGTGCAACCGCGTTGCGTTTTGCGCTGTTTCGTGTTGCAGCCACTATGCCTACCCACGCAAGTGAGGTATCATTTTTCTCAGGAGACCTGGGGGAACGCTGGGTGGGTGGAAATTTGTTAATCCACGCAGATTCCAGACCTTTCCACCACAGAAATGTGAGGAAAATGTGTTTTTTTTGTCATAATTTTAGCTTTGCAAGGGATTCTGGGTGACAAAACCTGGGGGTAGGCAGACGAGTCACCCCATCCTGAATTCCCCTGGGTGTCTAGTGTTCAAAAATGTATAGGTTTGCTAGGTTTCCCTATGTGCTGGCAGAGCTAGGACTCAAAAACAAAAGGTAGTCTCTTTGTCCAAATAGCACAAGATTTCACTGGGAAATTGAAGTGCAACCACGTTGCATTTTGAGCTGTTTCGTGTCGCAGCCACTATGCCTACCCACGCAAGTGAGGTACCATTTTTCTCGGGAGACCTGGAGGAACGCTGGGTGGGTGGAAGTTTGTTGATCCACGCAGATTCCAGAACTTTACACTACAGAAATGTGAGGAAAATGTTTTTTTTTTGTCAAATTCTAAACTTTGCAAGGGATTCTGGGTAACAAAGCCTGGTGGTAGGCAGTCGAGTCACCCCATCCTGAATTTCCCAGGGTGTCTACTTTCCAAAAATGTATAGGTTTGCTAGGTTTCCCTAGGTGCCGGCAGAGCTAGGGTGCAAAAACTACAGGTAGGCACTTTGCCATAAAAGGGTCAATTTGTAACTGCAAAATTGAGGTGTGACCACGTTGCATTTTGCGCCGTTTCCTATCGCAGGCACAAGGCCGACCCACACAAGTGAGGTACCGTTTTTATCGGGAGACTTCGGGTAATTCAGATTTGTAAATCAACTGTTATTACCAAATGAGCTTTCTAGCATTTCTCCCTTTCAATGACAGACATTGTGTAAAAAAAAAATGTTTTTGAAAAATGACCAATAATTCTCAAGCTAGTATGGGTATTCCCAATTTTGAAAATGTGCAATTATATACTGTTTCTGAACTCTATATTTTGTACCCAAATCAGAAATACATAGGTGTCTTTCATACAGATTTTTCCATGTATACATTTTCTAAGACAAAGTGCTCTATACCCAGTAAAAGAAAAAAACCATTGCAAGTTGCTGCTCAGTTTTTGGATCTGGGTTCGTTGGGTTCTTGGTGAAACTACAAGTCCTATATATCCCCACAACCAGGAAGGTCTAACGGATGTAACAGTATATTGCTTTCCAAGAGCTGTCAAGATTAGAAAAAGTTATAGGTGAAAACGTTGAGACAAAAGGCTGTTTTTTTTAACAAATTTTCTATTATTCCAAGATTTAACTGTTACTTTCGATAAAGAATCCTTCATGGATTTAGACAAATGACCCCTTTCTGAATTCAGAATTTTGTTTACTTTCCGAAAATGTACAGCTTTCTAGGATCCATTATTGCTTTCAAACTCTTTTCTACCATTAATTGGAAGGAGGTGGAAAGCTCTAAAAATAGCAAAAATAGGCTATGTCCCAGAAAAATGCCAAAACTGTGTGAAAAATGTTGGTTCCCTGACAAAAGACTGTCATTCCCTGAAAGCTGAGAAAACGGAGATTTCAGCCCCACAAACCCTTTTTTGATACCATTTTCAGGGAAAAACCCAGAGGCTTTTATTTGCAGCCCGTTTTTCCCACTTTTCTGAAAAAAACAAAAAAATCACTATATTTTGGTTAATTTCTGGGACCCCTCCAAGGGAATCCACAAACCCTGGGCGCCTTTGGAATCCACATGATGTTGGAAGAAAAGGACGCAAATTTGGCGTGGATAGCTTATGTGGTCAAAAAGTTACAGGGGCCTAAGCGCGCACTACCCCAAATAGCCAAAAAAGGGCTCAGCACAGGAGGGGAAAAGGCCCAGCAGCGAAGGGGTTAATACTAAACTTCAACCTGTCTTCTTTTGGGGGTGTGGCATATAACATAGAACTGTCATTAGGAGAAATATGATGCTTCAGAGACCAACAAATCTATCTAGATGAACATTAAGCCAGAACACTGAAAGACGTGTCTTTTAAATACAAAAAAATACTAGCAATTTCATTTCTTAATTTCTTTGTTGAGGACCTCTTCCAAGACAAAAGCCTCCATGAGGCAATGTTGGCAGAGTGGCACTAGATTATGTTCTCCATTCTTCCAGTCATTCCATGCAATTTGTTTTGCTTACTCTTTTATTTATAAATCACTCATTTGTGTAGTTTTCCAACCAAACATATTGTTGAAATAATTGAATGAAACTCTTATCATTGCTGTTTGAATTCAAGAGGAATAACATGCCCTAGTTTCTCTACCGTGAGCAGAAACTGTATTGCTCGAATATAGAAAACAACTTTTGCACCGTTTTTCTGTTTTTGCATAGCAGAAATAAAATATGCAGTTCTCAAATGTTTTCCTGCACAAGTTTCCAAGGTTCTTTTATTATAAAGGAAAAGTTTTGTGAACATCACACACTTTTTAAATCATATTAGAAATTCAAAAATGTGGGGCAAATCTACTCTAGGGTTCCCATTCTGACTTCCCTATTAACCTTGTTGGAAGATGCCAGACCGAATTAACAATTTCGAATGGTATCTCCCAGTGACAAAATGGAGAGCACGGAATAAGGAATAACCTGCCAGACCTGAGCTAACAATTATTTGATTATGGATTTCCAGAATTCAATGGAATGCAATGATGATATTTACTACCTGCCATTAGAAGATGGCAAATATCTGTACAGGGACAGTGCAAGTCTGGGAGTTATAGAACATCTGGGGCTGTGTAGGGGTTTGTCCTATTTGGTGGTATATTGGACTGGTGGGATGAGTGGGAGCTGGGCCTTTTTCTACAGCACCAGCGGTAATGCCGGTGCAATGTTTCCATTTCCCTTATTTATGTGTTCGGGAACTCAGAGGTACTTGTAGTTGCCCAGAGCAGCATTACACTTGAGGATACTGTGCTTGGCAATTCATAAAGGATATGTAAATATAACTGTGCATGAGAAATTCACCTCAAAACAAATCACTTTTAGTGAGATAATTCTCCCAAAGAAATGTGATTTAATTTTCTACCAAAACATTTTTATTTGAAAAAATCACAATTAGAGCTTGGGCAAAGATAGTAAATAGTGGAAACTGTGGCTTAAGTATGAAGTTTGAAAAGCTATTACAAGTAATTGTCATTTGGCACTCTCACTTTAAGCAGCATGTCCCAGAACGCTTGCACAATCATGGTAACATTATGGACAATATTTTTTGCCTGATACAGCCTTCTTTATCCGCATACACCCCATTTCCCCAAAGGAGCCAGTGTTGTCGGGCAGAACACAGGCTTCCATAGGAGTCAATGGGACTCCTAACGAACAGTGTTTGGTCGCATCGTATTTGGTTAGGCAGAACAGCCAACCGAAAGTCTGTCTGCTCTGATTATGAGACGGAGACGGGCGGAAAGTGTCCCCATGACATCATAATCAGCCCCTGTGTGTGTGTGTGTGTATATATACAGAAATTGAGTTAGAAGCCTACCTCCTATATTTGAAAGATAGTTGATCACCAACACAACAGTTGAGGATCTGTAAGCACCCTCAGATCTTACACGTTAATTAGACATTTATAACAAGTACATATATTTTTTACCTTCAAATAAATCATTTTAATTCAATCATTCAGTACTCTTGGTGCCAAGGTGTTTAAACAATGAATCAAACAAATCTTATAAAATGGTGACCCTTCTTAGTCTGGCTGTCAATCTGGGTTTCAACTGAAGCTGTCCTTTCCAGACACACCATAATAGACTGTCTCAGTTTTGATTTATCTCATAAAATATCTTGGTTTAATTATATTTGGTTTTCTTTTTGTGATCTTGGCTGCCCTTGTCTGTTTTGTTAAGCCACATGGAATTGTCAAGTCAAATGTTGTAAGGATTAAAATGGCTTTTTTTTTAAAGCATCAGTTAGCCTTGAGAGAAGAGGCTGAACTTTATAAACCATTGGTTAGATCCTTTATTCTTTTAAAATCCGTGTCCACAATTGAGACTTATTAGCTGTTTATTAAAGTCGCCATAGTTTTCTGCTTACAAGGTTCAGTATAAACCTGTTATACTTTTCCTGATTGTTTCTAAATGTTAGTCATATTCTCCCCCTTTAGTCCTTGTTATCTTGATTCTTCCTCTTCCCAAGACACGTTGATTTTTATTATGTTCTTTAAATGTTATACTCAACTGCACAAGCATTATCTTATACTGGTATTCAAGCACTTCGTTTTAAGGCATACCAGACAGGCCTTAATTGATCTGTATATGTTAGCAGACCTGTAACTCTGTAGGTCACTTTCTAGTTTTTTGTCAGGTGCTATCAATGTTAAACAATTCATGTCACCATTTTTCCCAACTTTTTATTCCAGTGTAAGTTTGTAATTTTTCTTGTTGTTTTTTCTACACTGTTCTGAATAAATATTGTTAACCTATACTTTTTGTAATCGATTCTTGAATGCTTTTCTTTTATAGTTTTAAGAATTGAAAACCAAAGGATGATTTTATGATCAGGATGATTATGTATCCAATAGTGTTCTCTTCTTGCCAAAATATTCTCTACAACCCCTCCTCTCTCTTATGACTTCACTTGTTCCAAAATCCAAACTCTTATTTGGCCTAGTGTCGGTATAAGGTTTTTAGTTTTTGACAGAAAGAATGGCGCTCGAGCTAAATATGCACCTGTTAGTTAAGCTATGTGAATGTACGGTGCCACCAGGTCGAGGGAGAAACACCTTGAAACCCCTGAAGATATGTGAGTCTAGAAACCCACAAATTCAAATGAAAAACAAAGTCCCGGGCCCACGTAATTGGTATCAATAAGCGGTTCTGCAAGGTTTCGTATTCAAACAGAATCTGTAGTTCAAACCAGATGAATCGTTTCACGTGTGTTTAATGAATGAAATAGTGCAAAAGCAACCAGCTGACACGTGGTTTGTCACATGAGGGAGTGGTCCCTTGAATTCTTCAGCTGGCTTGGAGTTATCACCAGCTTGCTGTTAAACTCATCCTACATTGCAGCTCTCTCACCCCTGAAGAAGTCACAGGATCACTCCCTCATGTGACAAAACACGTGTCGGCTGGTTGCTTTTGCATTATTTCATTCAATAAACACACATGAAACTATTCATCTGGTGTGGACCACGGATTCTGTTTGAATACGAAACCTTGCAGAACCGCATATTGATAACAACTATGTGTGCCCGGGACTTTGTTTTTCTTATTTGGCTTATACTGTGATCTAACTCCTTCTAATGTATGAAAACTGATGATTTGTGATTTTTTTGCTCCTTATGGTATTCTTGTTTTCTCCGATCTTAGGGGCTGATTCACAAAGGGCCTCCACACTCCGACACTCGGGGAGGACTCTCCACAATCAGAATTCTCATTGTGGACATTCTGCCCTGAGTGTGGAGACTCACCCACAAATGTGGAGTCTCTGCCATAAGTGCAGAGTTACTTTGTGAATCAGTCCCTTAGTCTTTGCCTTTCAAGATGTTTTACCAATGTTAACTTTCCACAATGTCATTTAACCCCTTCCCTTCTCGGCACATTCCCCTGCTGTGCTGGGGGGAGGGGGGCGCGTGCAGCACTCCCATGCTCATGACGAGCTCAGCTCGTCATGAGCTACAGTGCTCCTGTGCTCATGACGAGCTCAGCTCGTCGCGGCCGCACCGTTTCTTTAGAACGCTCAGCACAGCAGGGGAATTAGCCCAGCGTGGGAGCATTCTAAAGGCCATGACGAGCTGAGCTCGTCATGAGCACCGGAGCACTGTAGCTCATGACGAGCTGAGCTCGTCATGAGAATGCAAGGGGTTAATAGCATAAACACATGTTGTTGTGTCACCATTTGCTATATAGTTTATTTCTTCCATATGTTTTATACCTATTGCAAATGTTTCTAAAAAGTAAATAATTAACTAAAGCTTTGCAAGGTCACTAAGGGAAAATCTATTGGCTTTTCCAGGTCTGGATTTCTTATACCCTCCATAAACAGAATGTATACTGCAGACCTGCCAACTGCAATATCAAATACACAGTTGGAGCAGTGATTGGGCTTTGGAGGGGCAGGGGCCCCGTTCCAAGAAGTACCTAAGAGGCACGATTGCCCCCCTACCCTCAAAACCACCTCCTCCTCCCCCAAAAAACTTTCTGAAGCTGGTGCCAATGTCCTGGGGTGTTTTCACACCAATTAATGGATATTGACCATTCAAAACCTCAGAAAACAAACTGAAAATCCACAGTTTGCTGTGGTTTTCAGCTTGTTTTCCTTGCCACCATGTCATATCTGCTCCTCACCGTGTTACCATATGAATTAAGCCAATATAATGTGTCACACAGTGGCACCATGTGCGATGACATGTCTGGTACTGTGTAGGTCTCACATGAACACAAATGTAAGTTACATCAAAGTATGCTTCAAATGAACAATAAAGCAGCCGGAACTTCAATTGATTCGTTTTGTTAAAAAGATGTCTAAAAACCTATCTATATGCTGATTTTTATTTTTATTAAAACAGCATACTGAGCACCTGCATGTACATTGAAAGGGAAAAACTCCTTTTAGTGTAACATTACAATATTTGTAGGAGCTGCTGAGGTGAAAAATGTAAATGTGATTCAAAACTACATTTAGTGTTTGAATTGCGTTTGACATTTAGAAATACAAATAAGTTACCAAATCATAAATATAGGTGTTATAGTGTTTTAGCTCTCACTGTAATCCATGCAGAGGTTGGGCATTGTTGAAATAATGTTATAGCAATGAATGGAGTCTCATAAGGAATGTTAGATGCAAGCATAACAGGAAGTTCAGCTACTGCATCTTTAGCTCCTCTCATCCTATTAATTCTTTTGTGGAGTGTGTGAAAGAATATTCTGTCCTATTGTAAGCATAATATGTTCAGATACTGCTGTGGTTTGATTGATGTATAAAACACAATAGTGTCTGAGTAAAACATGGCCACTATCAAAAGATGTCTGTTGAAATGACAATCCCCCACTTCTCAGCACACAGATGCCACCCAATGCTACACAGTTTTAGTTTTGAATCCTCCTACACTGTCTCTGAGTAACAAAACTGATGCTGTGGTCTGTCGTTGCAGGAAAAATGTTCATGCACTTCAACAAGTGTCTATGTGTAAGACACAGATCAAAAGAGGATGGAAGAGTGAAGAACGTAAGACAGACATGAAGGGATGTGGTATGCGTCTCCCCAGTGGATCATTATTAAGATAATACTCTCCTGACAATGCTGCTGACAATTCTACACCGCCTCTACAAGACAACTTTTACTAATACAGCCATTCCTATAGACAATCATTTCAGTGCCTGCATACTTCAACGGGATAAGAAAGTGGGGAACCCCACTATACCATTGGAGGCTTGGGCAGTGAAGTCAATGATAAGTAAAAAGTGCCTACAAGGTATTTTGTTTAAAGATTCTGGCTCTGATAAAATGTGTACGTAATTACTTGGAGGTTCAATCCAAATTGGTCTTGAACCCTTGAACAATCAATGCATATGTCAAGTTATAGGAAACATAAATATTCAATGAATGAAAAGATAATATCAAAGACACAGGAATATCTTTTTTTTTAAAGTACAATATGTTTACAGATAAAATTCAAAAGGGTACAGTCAAATACAATCAATGTCGCAAAACACCATGAGAGAGGATGTGAACATCTACCTACTCATCACAAATGTATACATCTATTCCAAAGAAATCAGAAAGGTAACAAAAATGAAAATCAAGAAGAAGATACTTCAAAACAATGAATGCTTGGGAAATAGATGGAGAAGTCGACGTTTCGGTCTGTTGTGGGGTAATCGTCTGTCAGATCATCTTCAGGACGTACAGTCAATTGCATATACAGACCCTTTGCAGCGGTCCAATAATCAAGTAGGACCAAGTCAAGTCTTGATTTTAAGCGGATTCTCCCAAAGGGGATCACTGTTGAAATGTTATCTCGAGTTTTAGATATCTTGTCGCTGCATATTTTAAAAGCGTCAGTCACTACGCGTTATTTAACCAAACAAGTGAGCTAAAGGATTATGCTCGGACCAAAGAGTTTAAAATAATCTCAATGACGGGTCGAACCTTGAAGTCCAGTGGATGCAAAGCACTTCAACAGCAGCTGAGATACTTCTGTTTGGCACGGGCATATTCCACCATCTGCTCTCAAACCATAGCCCACATGCACTCTTTTTACTCTGACCAGTGACCCCCCAAATCCTTTTTGGCATATGTAAAAATTATTCCTGATTCTAACGTCTACACTGAATCTGCATATGTGACCTGGCATGCAGCATTTTCTGAGGAGATTGAGGAGGTATTTACTACTAAAGATCTAATAAAGGACACCAACCTGCTCATCAAAATATGGTATCTCTGCATGCCTATCTAATCCTTCTCTGACATTGGTGGTGATTCTCTCTCACTCTGTCATCCCTACCATTAATAATCTAAATCCCCTGTGGCCAACTCCACTGCCCTCATGCCCTCCAAGAATCCACAAATGAATGATGTGTACAGTGTTGTTGAGGCCATTTCAGACACCAGCAATGGACAAAAATCCACAGTCCACAAGTATAAAACAGGAATAAACTTGGAAAGAAGAGGGATGTTTTTTCAATTTATTCCAGACTTCCAATTTACTGCCTCATCAGAGGGATAACCATCTTGGAACAAAAATTAAATGATTGGTAGCACATTCCATATGAGAATTTTTACTATAGCTCAAAAAGCAAACTACAACTCGTATCTTCTTGTTATGTCAGTTTCTAATTTACCTCCTGGAAGTATCTCTAAATGTCATGATAATTCATGATGTAATGCCCTTTCATCTGAAAGGAGAATTGGTGAATACACATTTGAAATGGTCTTTCACATAATCACTGTTCATTATTGCCTTGGAATGACTACCTTAAGTGATTTAGACTTCACATCTAAGATAACCAGATAACTGGCAACGTTTTCCACCAAATTCAACAGACCTAGACTACAGCATTCATGGGCGCAAATTAAAACTATCATGTCAGATAGAAAAAAAATAATTATATTGCTGTATACCAAATTGTATTGCAATACAAAAGAGTCACGGTGTGTTATTCTGCCATGGTTTTGCCCTGAGAGGGATTTACATGACAAAGTAAAATATTGTAGCACAAATATCCTTTCAACAACAAAAATATCGACTTTATATACATAAGAGAAAGAGTACAAAAATATCATGACTAAAAATAACACCTTACTATTGGTAGGTATTTATAGTTGAATGTAATTAAAACACATACCAAATGATTGGAGGATGCTTGTAATAAGTCCAGACATACATGGGGGGTGGGGTCAGATTTATTTTTCTAAAAGCAGTCTGTCAACCACTTGAGAAAGTGTATTTATTGAGGGGTGTGAGATTTACTTTTCCAACTATGGCAAGACAAATGTATCATTTATTACAGCACAACAAAGTAACAATAGTCATTTTTTGGCTTTCCAAAACTAGTATAGAAGATGGACTATCCTTACATGGGAACTGGCTATGACATTTAAGAAGTGTTGATTTGCATATTTTTTGTTGGCAAATTTTAATATTACAAACCAACTCTGTGGAAATTTGGGCAACATATTTTGTGCTTGGCTCTGAATAGGCGCTGACGGGAACAGATGTACTAGGCTTTGGTGCACCTTTGTCATTCAGCTGTCATGACCATTGAGACGACACGCCTCAGCCCTACTTATGTAGCGGATTTCTTCCCTGCATAAAAAGCATATGCACTTAGGAAGAACTATTGGTTTTGGCAATACTTGTTTTCTATAGTCTGCCGGGAAGGACTAAATGATAAAAGTCAACGAAGCGTTACTTGGTGGTAGTTCATCTAAAACATAAGAGGGAATAAAGTGAAGAAGGGTATGAGAACAGGACCACTTCAGGGTGGAGTGAGAGCACACTTCTGTTGTTTAAAACGTACATGGGCACATTTGTGCAGTACCAATAATATTTTTGACATACTGCATAAAGATACTCTTTAAATACTCAACCCTTCAACCAGTAAGAGTACTGTGACATCCCATCAGGGCACTAGCAAAGCTTCTGAACGGCTGCAATGATGTGCATCGCGAGCCAACCTTTTGAAAGTAGGAAGGATGGGTTAAATTGTCGCTGAAAAACTACATGGCTTCCTAATGCCTTCATTTTTAAGCGTATCAGTAAAGGGTACCCTATCATGAAAGGGAGATACTGAGCATGCAACTGAGGGAAGAGTTTGACTGAGTCCTGGACACCTTTATCAAGATAATAAAATTGGATTTTATACACTTTGTTTTAATTCTTCATAAAGGAAATGAGCATTTTTAAGGTGCTTTCCTAATTCTTGTGGAACATGAAACCATGACAAAAAGCTCGCACACTAAACAAATGTATGTTTAATAACAATTTCAATTGTTTTGCCATTTCTCAGTACTTTCATGAATACCCCTTGTTATTATCCAGTGCAGTAGTAAGTGATCCTGCTATTTAGAAGTGAGGAGAGTCTGAGTTAGCCTATCTGTAATGTATACTTATGGCATACAGGAGAGACATGTCAGAAGTCACTGTGCAACGTGGTAGGTTCTCTTGCCTTAGAATGGCCTGAACCTTACGTTTGAGCTGGCATGATCATTGAAACGGAAGACACCTTACCAGATTTTTTTACTTCTTTGAATTGTGTTGGTTTTTTTCCTTTAATGATTTTATTGTAATGCAATGGTTTTAATTAACTTATTCGAATACATTCAATTTATTCATTAATTCAACAGAAGACATGAAAGGAAGGCAAGTTTTAATATCAAAATGGCTAGGGAGCATAAATCTCATAACAATTACTAATCGCACTGCCTACACAAATCAACTAATCTGACCCTGCGTTTGCTAATGTGTATGTGTGCTTGTGCTGTGCCCCCGATAACGTGCACGGGTGCAATGCGAGCCTTCGTGTGTCTCTAGGAGTGAGCACATTTTTGTGTATGATTTGTATGCCAAATGATCAATATTTTCTACTATAATATATCATTGCAGTCTGTAGATTTATGAGACAGACAGCTAAAAAAAAAATACTTCACTTCTGGAAATGTTGTGTTGCATGAATTTAAGTTTAGCTACGTCACTACTGATGATTTACGTAATATTTTTATTTTCCGAAAATGAATGTCAAATTATCTAGAAAAAAGAAAGATTACTTACAATGACTTCTGCTTTGCTGCTCAAGCCTTTTCCGTAATTGTCTGTCGCGATGGCTTCGAACTTAAAGTAGGAGCGCCTCATGTTTTTGAACAGCATTGCTGTTTTAATGATCCCAGTGTATGGCTCAATCACAAAGCCCTCTTTGCCATCTTTGATAGGTGGCACAATTAATCTGTACTGATTGCTGCTGTAGTTCCCAGAATCACGGTCAGTTGTCTGGAAGGAAACAAAATGTAAAACAAAGAAAGTAATTTATCTGTGAATCAAGATCAATGAATCCCTATGCTGCATGCAAAAATGTAATGTAAGTATACTTGGATTATAAATGTAAATACATTTCTATGTCTTAAGAGCAAAAAAAGTCGAATCCAACAACTCGACCTACTACCGTAAAATATGAAGACTGCATTCGTCATGAATCTAGCTGAAGGTTCCCTGCTTTTTTTCTGATTGGCTACTGGAGTAGTGGGAACTCCAATTCACCTTCCATTTGATGATGATTTTTCTGCTCCAGACGTCATGTGGAGCAGTAGGTTGTCTCCCCGAGTGCCCACCGTTGTGTCAAAAAGATATGGAGGCGTAGTTTGGTCAGTATGATTGAATGGGGGGTGAGCTTCAGGCTTTCCGACAATCAGGCTGCATATCATGTTTAAATACATTTTAGAACAAGCAGGGTGCATGACAGGGGCCTAAGGAGTACTAGGAGAGAAAACAATATTTGGGGAAATATTCATATAACAGAGAGAGTAAGAGTGTGTGTGCATTTTTCTGTGTGTATGTAGATATCCCTCGGGAAATCCAACTGACATCTCACAATACCCGCCTGAAACCACCTGTACCCTCCTATTTATCAGAAAATTCATTTATTAGGGGAGGTATAACACCACGAAACTCCACTTCCGCTTATCTTACAATCTTACAGGGGGCCGATATTTCGGCACTGCTGCAAAACTGGCATCCTGTAAGAAAAGTGGCCCGCGGCCACAATACCGGCCCCCACCCTTCTAGCCTACTGGGAAAATATCCGGTGCCCGCTACGGCCAGTCCGGCCCTGCTTCCAAGCTGCACTATCTGCCTGTTAGCACAGGATAGCTCTTTGCCTCAAGAAGATTTCAAGTTTTGGCCAGTATGACTCGTGGGTGGGGGGGTCACATGTGGAGTGGGTCGCGCCCGGAGGGGGGGTTAATTTAATTTTTTTCTCTCTTCTCACAAGAAGCAGCCTACCTCTCCTCTCCTAAGCCAATCACAATGCTGCAATGGCAGCGTTGTGATCCGCTAGGACGCCATGCATAAAGGCGTCTTTGGGGAGGCTGTTTTCGCCATGCAGGCTGCCTGCATCCTACATGGAGAAAACAGGAGAGTGCTCATGACTGGTTTGGTCGGCCCTGGGACCGATCAAACAGTCAGCACCCATACAATAGGGCTAGCCACGCCTCCCCGCACTGCCCACCCACCAGCCCCAACCAGGCATACCCTTCTGTTTTCTCGCTGTCCGAGAAGCAAAAATATAAAATGGTATTTATACCATTTTACGTTATTGCTTCTCACACTGTGAGAAAGCAGTGGGGCGACGTTCCAACGCCCACGTGGAGGAGCCGCCCCTGGATTTCCCACAGCCTGAAAAGGGCCCTGAAACTAACTTCTTTTTTCATTGAAAGCTACACGCATTAAAGAAACTTGTGAGTAATAAAAAACGGTAAGCTGAATTGGAAGATGTGCAAACTCAGGAGCTCGCACACAGACCTAACAAATAAATCCAAGCCTGGCGCAACATCGCAAAATAATATCAGCAGGATGAGGTCATTCAATTTTTACAAAATTATGTGCTTTTTTCTGAAATTCTAATTACTCCACCTCACAGCAAAAATGTTCCTAAACTGCTGCATAGGCTTGTTCATATTCAACTTTTAAAATGCAAATATTTCACTGACTTGGTTTCTGCTTTTCTTTTTTCCTTCATGAGCCATTTATTGCAAGAGTAGCGCCTCTTTACTATAAAATAAGTCTCTCTCAGGTTACAAATGTATCCCACGTTCCCTTTCCATGCAGACTGTGAGAAGCTTCTGAAATTTTGGAATTTGTAGCGGTCGCAATTTAGTGGTAGTATAACAAAGAAACATTTTTGTTTAAGTTTAATATATTTTTAAATAACGATAAATGTTATATATATATATATATATATATATATATATATATATATATATATATATATATATATATATATATATATATATATATATATATATATGTTTAACAATTGAACATCAAGAGCTAAGATTAACACAAAATGTTTTTAAACTAGTATATAACACCACTGGGCAATCATAAATTTAGTAAAGTAATAAACATTTTGATAAGCTATTTCTGATTTTGAAATCGTTTTGTTGGGGTGAGGGGTGCATATTATATCGTACATATTGAAGCAATGCCAATTTTTACAGCAATCCAACACAATCAACGCAAGGAGTAACAATGGTTCATTTACATTCTCAGGAAGAAAAAAAACCTACATCACAAAAGGAATTCCAGGACCAACATTCTACTGACAAACGCGCAGCTCCTCGTTTGAAGGCAGAAAACGCGACTGCTGATCTTAAATGATTTACTTCCGATCCACCAAGCCTGATTCAAATGCTCCTTGTGTTTGAAGTTCAGAAATTCGAGAGCTATTTTTGAACAGCATCAGATCTTTTATTTATGGGTCTAGTGCTATTGCCTTCATAACACTCATTTCCTTCATAAGGGTGGGGAATTCCGTGGGGATGCAGGGTGAGTGTTTTAGCCACCTCAAAGCACGCTTATTTCTATCCCTCGATCTCAATAAATAAATATGCAGTCCTATTCATTTCATATGTTATAATAACGAATTAAATGCTGGCTAAACAGTGTATTTGAAGTTCTAAATATAAGATTGAAAATAAACATGGTATTTAATAGTAGCTGTTGATTTTGGAACCGAAGGAGGGGGGGCAAGGTTCAAATCCCAGCCTCAGTGCTTGGCTCAACCTCATGTGATTCTAAACAAAACAATTAATCACCCTGGGCCCGAATCACAAAAGTAATCTGAGACAAAACCCTAATTTTCGGTACTCACAAAAGGCATTTAGTAGTAGTAAAGTACCTAAAAGGTGCCTTAAAACTTAGCTTTTTTAGCCGTAAATGTGCTTTTAACCACTCGCTTTCTAACAACTTGCGTGCTAGGCACCGGGAAACCCCTTTTGGGTATCTGCGCGCATTACAAACTTAATTTAATAATGATAATAATAATAAAGTAAATATGAAATAAATTTGTGTGATCCACACATGGGGGCCTATTTATGATACTGTCATCCAGTGCAGGGCAGGTAGTCATCTTGGTGCACTGTGTGAAAGGGACAGGGCAGGTGTTAGATTTGGGGGTTCCTAGTTGGCACAAATAGGGACCCTTGCGTCTAGTCAGGGTAAGGGCAGGGGCGTAGCTAGAGCTTGTAGCGCCCGGGGCTATCCTTCAAATTGCTGCCCCCTGGCGGGTGCTGGGGAAAAAGGACAGCGAGCACCTGAAAGAGGTCTGAAAAACACATAGTATCGCCGCTGATAGTCAGGTGAAGCTCACTTCTCCTCCACAGTCAGCCCGCTGCTAAGCAGAGCTCTGGAATTAGGTGTGAAAGAACTTACGTAGGACGAAACAAGCAAAAACAAATCACTTCCTGTGCTCGTCCTTGAAAAATGTACAGTAGCTTGAGGTATGTTACCTACCTATGCTTTCCAAAGCTAGAAATGGAAAAAGTGAAGAGCAGGCACCCTGTACCAGAGTACCTGCTTGTTTCTGAGAAGTGCCGGTACTCTGTAATTAAACGTACTAGTCACTCTTGAAAAGTGCTGGTGCTCTCCAATTACTCTCCAATTAAATATATTGCGCATAGCTGCCAAGGTTTCAGATTACTTATGTGTGACATTTTCAGAATTTCAATGTCATTATGGGTGACATTCAACGACTATGAGTGACACTTTCTCGCAAGCAAAATCAAGAAATGAAGACGAGGGAAACAATAATACCAGAAATTACAACCATTTGAGCAATGAGAAACTTTAAGATTATCTTAAAACTGCTGCAAAGTACCAGAAATGAAAATGCAGTTCTCCTCAACAGGTGCCAAAAGCAACACAACACCCTTCTTCTGCTTTCTCCCATGCACATACTCCTTCAAAACACTTCTTCAAAAACGCTCTCACACTTGTGGAATCTCCTCTCATCCTACACTTTACAACTGCTTGCACCGCAGATTATTCACACCGCTCGCTCCTGTGTAAAATTTCCATTCCATGATATAAAACCTTACCAGAGTGATCATTAAATCCAAACTTCTTCATGTAAACTATTGCTTTAACTGAGCAGATGGTGTCTCGTACTGAGTACCTGCACTACTTTAATTTAAAAGAAAGAGCATCTGCATTTCTCAGCACTGCTGTAATACATTTAATGGGAGAGCAGCAGCACTTCGGGGGAGCGAATAGGTACTTTAGATAATAAGTAGCAGCACTTTCTCTATGTTTCCATTTAAAGTACTGCCTATAAAATTTCATAGGTATATGTCCGTCCCCCCTCCAACCGCATGCATCACTCTATCAGCACTGATAGTCTGCAGAATCCTCTGTCGCAGCTGCCACTTCAGGTAATTGACAAGTTACAGGCTCTGGCTTGTCCCTTTTGAAAATAGTACATACAGCACAGAGCTCGTCTGAACGAACACAAGGACCCCACCATTCCAGCATCACACAAGGAGCCAGGGCAGGTGAAGAATGATTTATTTATTTACATCAAAGGCCCGCCCAGAGGGAATCTCTGCCTAGGGGCCAGGGATGGTGAGACACCAGGGGGTACAGCAGGACTTCAAAACACTTCTGCCTGGTGCCAGTGTGAGCGTGAACTCTGGCAGCGCAAATACTGAGAGGTCGCGCATAGATTGGAAGCCATCACTCAGAAGAACTCAAAATCCTCGGCGACTGTCCGGTCCTAGGGATTCTACATGCACCCTACCTTGTGCTGCCACTGCTGCCAACAAACGAGCCTTATTGAAACTTGCCTGACCACACACATCATCACAGAGCGAGAAACCAGAACTTCGTCTCAAGATGACAGAGGAAAATAGTTAACTGAAAAAAATTGAGATCAGCATTTCAGAAGCCGAAAAACGAACGGAATATGCAAGAAACGTACACTACATACCTTGTAGAGAGTCTCTTGTTTGTGTGATTTTTTAAATCTTTACAATAAATACAATTCCAAAATCAATCCTATAAATATAGCAGTTAAAAAACAGTCATGTGCAAAAAGCTAGGAGCAGCATGATACACTTCTTAAAATAAAATAGCCAGAATGGATTTGATAATAAACGGAAAGCAGACTAGTGGTGAAAAGTTTTTGTTCATAAGTTTCTTGGGTAAAATGACCAGGAGTGGAAACAAACCATGTGAAGTGCAGGTGAAAGTTTAAAGATTGTTATACTTCAGGAAAAAGCAGGTTGCTGAAAGGTAAAATTAGGGCAAAATTGGTATTCAAAATATAAATGACATCTGTAAATAAATCAATCAATCAAGGGACATCCCACCCCGGCACCACCCACGCGTGCGTATTTGTAAATCACTTGTGGCGATCAGAAAACAAATAGCCAAAGCGCCAATCAACATGTTGACTATATATTACAACCAGCTTTCTGGCGTGAGCACAATACAAACAGATTGGTAGATTAGCTGATACTGCTTTCCATCACTGATGGATGGCATCGTGCCAGTTCGAACCCTGACCGGTAATATGACTGAAATGCAACAAAACGTTTGATTGTTAATTCATCTGAACTCCTGGGCCCCTGTTTGGCCATAAACTTGGTCTGCCTCGAGGAAATTCCAGTAAGCAAGTTGTCACTGGAAGCTGATGGTTGCAATTGGGCACACAATGAACTGCTTTGTGAAAAAGAGGAGCTGAGTTGCATACATTGTGTCAGATGGCGCTAAATGTTTATTGTACCTAGCATGGTGCCGAAGTTTTGGTTGGACCTCAGGGCAAGTGGTAACGAGGCAAGGGCCTCTCCTTCCCGATTCTCGGATGCCACTCCCATCCAGTGGTGCCAGAGGATTGCCATGTCTATCACTGCTTCACCCCTGTACACCTGGCAGAGTTAACTGCACGTCATCTCCTCAGCAACCAAGTTCAAGCAGTTTATACACACTTGGCCTGCAGTCTTGATCTAAAACGGTCTCAGCTGTGTCAATTATACTTGCAGAAAAATCATTGATAAATTGCATGATGGATGATGTACAATTTGTGCAGCAAATTAGTGCAGCATCACTAATACGAATTAAAAGTGTTATTTGTTGGCCACTTCGACTCATTAGAGTGCAATCTGTTTCAAGAGTCACAATTCAAGTAAGTGGTTACTATCCGAATTGGTGCCATTTTTGTGGACTAAACACCAAAATAGTGTGACAGCAAACGATGCCACATTTTTAACACATAAACTGGCAGCACTCTTTTCCCAATTTATGTACTCTCGCTCCTGGGGAAGCAGCTGCATCATAGGACTTGTTTAGGTTTCTTTTGTAACCAGTAGAAGTGCACTCAATTTTTTTGCCAGGACTATGTCATTCAACGTCCAAAAACTGGTAAAAAATAGATACGGAAACAAACTTTTGCAACCAGCTAAAAGAAATTCCCACCACGCTGAACTGAACCCTCACAGGTGATACGCCGTGCTATATTACTTTAATAGTAAAGCGCAGCTTATTCTGGGGCGTTTTATGTTTTGAACACATCTTGCTCTATCACTAAGCATTTCCGTGACTCTAGACTCGCGGGCGCTCTGTTTACTTAAGTCCTCTTCATATAATTTCACACACAAACTAATGAATTGTCAAATACACGAGCCTGGAGAGCAGTGAGCAGAGCTACAGGGCAGGCTCAGTGTTTCTCGGACTGTTAGTTTTAAAAATATGTATTAATACCTTAGTGAGCCACGCAGCGGCCTCTCTGATGCCAGTCTGTGACCGCTCTTCTCCAAACAGGTCCGGTCGCAGAGCAGCATGATTAGGCACCGTGACCAATTTGGAACATGCAGCCGTGCGAGCAGTGAGAGGATGCCACTTTACCTACAGAAACAAATCGTAACTACAGCCCGCTCGCACTAGGGGACTGCCTGGCTCAATAGTAACTGAACTTCCTGTCACCGTCCTGATGCCATGTCACGTGAACGCAGCTAACACTCGGCTGCGCATAATGACTTCTGTGCAGTCAGTTCAGCCCATGGCCAAATAAATTATAAAGGCCAGTGCCGCACAGCCGCCGCCCGTAAAATCGTGCCGCCTGGGGCGGACCGCTCCCCCGCCCCCTCTAGCTACGCTGGTGGGTAAGGGGGTACACCCCTAAAATAACCCCTGCTGCCCCCCTTGGTAGCTTGGTACGCGCAGACAGGCTTATCTCAGAGGCAGTCTGTAAAGCATTTGTGAACACATACAGTAGTCAAGTGACAACACTACAGATGGACACCACACAAGTTGCATATTAAAAATAAGTATATTTTATATAGATTTAACACAAGACCACAAACGACAAAAATCCACAATACTGTTCTTAAAATGGTAGAATGAGCTTAGTTCTCTTTAGATCTTAAAATGCAACACTTTGAGTCAATGTACCTTAAAATGCGTAATGCAATACAGTGAAAGGGTTGCAGGGAAGGTGATGCATCGGTTCCTTACACACAAGAACGGTGATGCTTCGGTTCCCTACTGTTGTGTAGGGGACGGTAATGCGTTGCTTCTTCGCTGCGAGGGCAGGCGAGGCATTGGTTTCTTACTGCGCTTCTGTTGTGATGCGGCACGCAACGCGTGATGCGATGAAGATCTGGTGCAAAGATATAAAAATGTTGTCTTCTTCTTGGTGCGATATGATGCGGACCGCGACAGGCCCTGCATCTGCTATGATGTTGATCCTCTTCTCTGGTGATGCCCGATGCTTTGACAACGATGCGAGCCGTGACAGGCCCTGCAACACGCTTCCCGGTGATGCGGTGGCATCTGCTGCGACGTCAATCCTCTTCTCCAGCAATGCGAGGTGCTTCGGTGGCCCTGAGATGACTCCGCCATTCTTGGGGGCCACAACAGGCCCAACAGCACACTTCCCGTTGATGCAGGGGCATCTGCGGTGACGTTGATCCTCTTCTCCGGGGATGCGAGGCGCTCTCGTGTAGTGAAGCAACAGCGGCAGTTCTGCATAACAATTCTTGCTCATGAGTTGTGCTTCCTGCTCCTTGCGATACGCAGTTCCTCAAAAAGGCCAGCATAGCTGCAGGCAGCACCGTATCCTCTTCCTGCTTTAACATCCTTCGCATGCTCAGAAAAACATTTCGCTGGATCCCCTCCGAAACAAGGAAAACAGTCACCCACGCTCTAGTCACGAGCCGACTGGACTACGGAAACACCCTCTACGCAGGTACCACCGCTAAACTCCAGAAGAAACTACAACGAATCCAAAACGCCTCAGCCAGGCTCATATTAGACATCCCACGCAACGAACACATCTCTGGTCACCTTAAAGACCTCCACTGGCTACCCGTCAATAAGAGGATTACTTTCCGACTGCTTACCCACGCACACAAATCACTCTACGACATCGGACCAGATTGCCTCAACTCTCGACTGTCCTTCTACACCCCCTCCCGCCAACTTCGCTCTTCCAGCCAAGCATTCACCACTGTCCCTCGCATCAACAAAACCACCATGGGAGGCAGATCCTTCTCATACCTGGCTGCCAAAACATGGAACTCACTCCCCGCTTACCTTCGCCTCACCCAGAATCACCTAGCGTTCAGAAAGCAACTTAAAACGTGGATATTTGACAAATAATCCTCCTCCCCTCCCTAAGCGCCTTGAAACCCTCTGGGTATGTAGTGCGCTATATAAATTTTATGACTTGACTTGACTTGACTTCCAAAGAACTCTTGGGGAGCTGGTGGGTGAAGCCTATTGTCCCTGAGACTTCAGCTGAAGGCAAGCTCCTTTCTCAAACCCTTGGAGATACTTACAAGTTGATGAAAGTCCACACAAAGTTCCTCTCTCCTTTCTTTGGCAGTCAGGCGACCGCTGCTGGCCAATTCCCCAAGCAACACTCCAGCTTAGGGATAGTCCCTCCTCAGTCTCTCTGGTTTTGCTCCACAGCAAAGCTTTCTTCTTGCTGTCCAAAAGTGATTTAAAGTTCTGGGATCTGGGTCCCCTCTTTTAAACACAGTTCCTCTTTGTTCTCTGAAGGCAGAGATGCCTTTACCTTGTCCAAACCAGTTCTAGTCAGTCCTGGAGCACTCTGTTTACATGACTCCTTCTTTCCTTTCACAGTGCAGGGCAGAGCCATCAGACGCACCACAGAAGGTGGAGCCAGCATTGCGGAGGGAAGGAACAGCCCTATTCAGGTCACAGGTGCAACTCCTCCCTCCCATCTAGATGCAGATCTCTCTATTTAGTACTGTGCTGACTCACCCTGTCTCCTGGAATCCCACAGCCCCTGTCACTCAAACTCCAGACAAGGAATACATAACCAGAAGAAGCAGGCTTGGATAGTTAGACAAGAAAATACTTACTTCTAAAAGTGGTATTTTCAAACACAGAATGTTAAAACCAACTTTACTAAAATATGTATTTTACCATTCTGAGTTCAGGCTTACTAAACTCGAATTTCTACCTAGTTCCCTGAATCAGTTAGGATTATAAGATGTAATAATCAAACTGCCCATTCTGGCCTATGGGGGATAGGTAGCCTTGCAATAGTGAAAAACGAAAATGGCTGTAACTCACTATTAGGACATGCCACACACATCAGGGCTTGTCCTACCTTATACTTACAATGCACCCTGCCCATGGGCCTACCATAGGGGTGTCTGATATGACGAAAAGGGAAGGTTGAGGGACTGGCAAGTGGGTGCACGGGCCCAGTCAACATGGCAATACCAGACTGTACACAGGCTCTGCAATGGCAGACCTAAGACACATGTTTAGAGGCTGCTTCAGTGGGTGGCCAACCAGTGATCCAAGACCACTAGCAGCATTTGGTTTACAAGCCCTGGGCACACTCAGTGCACTGTACTAGGGTCTGACCAGTAAACCAAATCAGCCAATCATGGAATCACTAATCCATACATTAATTTACAATAGGGATAACATATGTACTTTAGCACTGATCAGCTGTGGTAAAGTGCCCAGAGTCATAATACCAACAAAAACAGGTCAGACCAAATGCAGGAGGAAGGCAAAAAGTTTAGGGATGACCCTTCAAAAAGGGCCAAGTCTAACAGCAGGATTGTGCCGTACATAAGGCAATACCAGCATTCCTGCCTTTTTCCCTGCACTAGAACCCTTTTGACAGCCTAGTGTCAACAAAGGCACCCTTGCACCACGGGGCAAAGGTGCATGCATTGCATGCACAATTGTTTTTGTGCTGGATGAGGAGGTTTAGCTATGTTACTTTTTGTCCATTCCTGAAATCTTTGTATGTGTATAAAGTTGGCTCTGGGCAATGTAATAGGAGGATCGTATTCATCTTTTCTTCTGGTAAATGTTTATATTTCCCCCGGGAGGTTGTCTGACTCTCTAGTTGAGTTTATGTTCTCTTTTGTGCAAAATATTAGCATCTTGGAAGAATGCACACAGATAATTATAGTGGGAGATCGTAATGCCAAAATCTCTAATTGTTCTACTGCGACCTTTGGAAACCTGGAGTTTAAAAAGATATGGAGTATTCGAGAGGCAATTTTGGCAGGTAATATTAGATCAGACAGGCAGGGTTTACATTTTTTTGATTGTCTGAGAACCAATGACTTGGTTGCTCTAAATGGCAGATTCCCAAAGGATTCCCGAGCCCCTTCTACTTTCCATTCCTCTCAAGGGCAATCACTAATTTATTATATTGTGGTTTACTACCAAATCTTTGGTGTCTGCACACAGTTTAAGGTATTGAGGATGGACCTGAGTGACCTGATAAAATTGTCCAAAGTGTGGTCTGTCAGCCACAGATATTCTGTGCCTAATGCTCATGACAGGAATGGTACTCTGCTGCCTGATGCTCCCTTCTGTGTGTAGGACTGCACACACATCAAGGGACAGGCTTAGGCCTTCACGCACATGCTAGGTTAGCATTGGGCTGGGGACAGAAATCCAAATAGCAGGATACCGGTTACTCGCAGTTGGGCACTCAGGGCAGGGAACACAACTGAAGACTAGGGGCCTTATTTCGAGTTTGACGGTCCATAGGACTGCCAAACCCGTGGTGGTGGTCCGGCCACCACCACACTACGGGCCCGCCTGCAGTATTATGACTGTGGTGGTCGTACATATGCAGGACAGCTGCGACCACCAGGGATCAAGCATCCCACGGTGGTCATGCAGTGGTCAGGAGCACTAATATGCAAGTGGTACCTCTGCTGCACAGTCAATAAAAAAACTATGTTTCTAAAATACCAGTAAAGTCTATGGCTCAGATGTTGTGTAAATGTCACCCCATACATAACTTTGTGGATCCCTACTGGGACCATTGGTATTGTTTCTGGCAGGGTGTGCTGTTGACTATTTTGTTGTAGACTCTCCCCATTTTTTCCTGCCAATAACCAAAAATCCCTTTGGGGGTCCCCCTTCTATTACACACACACCTCTGCTGCACTGCCAAGCAGATTAGGAGTGGCCTGTCCACCGCCCTTCTCATGGCTGTGAGTTTACTTTGAAAATGGTAGGTAGAGGCAATAAAGTAGGCCCTAACAGCATCCTCTGCTGCTCCTGGGGCGGGAGATGCATGCAAGGGGGCACATGTAGTTTCCCCTGGTTTTGCCCCACAAGTTCCTCCATGGTGTGACCACACCTTGCAGGAAGGTGCAGTCTGCACTCTGAAAACGGTGGTCTGCATGTCAGACTCTTCAATGAGGCTGACAGACCACCGCCTTAGACTGTCGCAGCACCAACCGTCAGACCAGGATTTAACGCCTAATCTGGCAGGCAGCAGCGCCACATCTTTGATGGTCCTACAGCATACGGTGCAATGCACCGCTTGCTGTAGGACCGCCAAAGCCGTAATAAGGCCCTAAGCATGGGGCATCCCGCCCAAACAAATAGTGTGTTTTGATAGTCTTTCTGGTTCCTGATATTTCTTCTTATAGAGTGTGTAGAAATAAAACATCGATGTTTCAGCCATCCTTGGTGCCAAGTATCACATAAACTGTGAAAAAAACAGGTGATTGCAACCTTATGTTGGGGATATTTTGAAAACCTTTGATTGCTTTATTTAAACTTTTATAATATTTCCTTAGGTAAATGAATGAGTTGCTTTCCCGAGTGACTCATTCAACAGATCTAGACAGTGAAACACTTGCTTTGTATCTGATAATAGTTTATATGTATATACAGCCATTCAATGGCGTCAGTGACTGATTCATCTTTGTATATCATTTGTGTCTGGATAAAAAGATTGATTTCTAAATCGGAGACACATGGCATTACTAAACTTTGTTGTCCCAGAGTCATGTAGTCAAGACACTCAAGTGAAAAATCAATTTCAAACAATGTAAAATATTTTTCAAAGGTTCCCAGAAGTGAAAGGAAACCGTTCAGAGTTATGTGATGTGTGAACAAAATGTTCTACACTAATAAAACCATTTTTGTATGTAACCTTTCAATATTTTCAGTCAAATGAAGGGCTACATTCTTTAAAGTCTGTCTTCCAGCTCATTTTCAAAGCAATCATCACACAGAGAGAAACTTGAACACAATGGACATCAGGCTTTGAAATAATCCCATTTTCATCATGCATCACAAATTCAAACTAATAAAATTGTCAAATACAATGCAGGTTATTTTGTTTTGTTGTGGACATAAGAAATTTAAGTAATGTGCCTTTTTATGGGGTAGGTACCATAATAAAGCTTTTTATTATGAAAGTTTGCAGGGTGGTAATTATTATATGGTGGCATGTATAAAGAGAGCACCATCATTACTAATGATCTGTTTGAACATGATATGTATAGGTTCCTTTGGAAAATAGCATGTTTATTGTTAGCACTGAGTTTATTCATATCTGATTCATATGTAGTTCTCACAACTTTTTCTCACAGCCATCTTGGGAAATAACTGCTGTCTCTGTACATAATGATACAAATACTATCTAGCACACAATATTTACAAAAACATGTGCAACAATTTAGCATAGGATCTGTGGGACAAACACACATGCCACACATTTCTGAAAATGCAAGCAGTGATGTCATATTTAAAGTTATGTTTTGTGGAGATATTGTTAGAAATGGGATTTCTGGTTGGCTAGGACATGCGCCTATGCCAAGCAGAAACCACTACTCTAGTCAGGACAAGGTAGTTACATGCTGAAGATAACCCCTCCTCTCCCCCTTGGTAGCTTGGCAGAGCAGTCAGGCTTATCCCAGAGGCAATGTGTAAAGTGTCTGCACAACACACTCACACGGCAGCAACACACTAGCCACACCACAAAAGAAACTCCACACAGGTTATATAAAGATAGCCTTTGTATTATTCATAAAACCACATTAGAACATATTCACATATATCACTGTGCCACTAGGCACTTGTCATAACTTCACACAGTTTACATATACCATTTGGGCAATCAGGCCATTGTCACTCACATAGACCATAAATCGCTTTGTTATAGACACATAATAGTCAGGGCGACCAGTAACAACTGATAATATTCCACTCAGCACAACACATTATGCCTACATATGATTATCAGTGCACCTTAGTACACACTTGCCATATTCTGCGTATTGTGAGCACCACATGCCCACCTTAGCCACATGCAGATCATATATCCCTCTTAGCGTGGGGATCACAAAGTCAAATCAGGCAACCACAAGGAGCAGCGTCTGCATTCCAATTTCGCTGTATAAAGTGCTCCCGGCCTCTCAGGCTACTAGGTCATCTGGCAAGCTAATACAAGGCATACAACAATTACCACTCCTGATCGGGGCCTCAATGCTCCTATTTCAAACTGAGGAGCAGGGGCCTCCATAAAGACAGTGTCCCGAAGGTTGGTACACCCGGGAGTGGAGGTACTTCCTCTTCCCACGTTGGCAGGAGACCTCTCCTCTCAATGAAGGTGGTTGTTCGTGAGCGCACGGCCCCACCTACAATACACAGCAAGCTCAGTCCCACTCGCCAATCTCAGTTGGCTGAGCGGTTCAGTTTGCAGCCATCAGATGCTCAGCCGGACAAAGTACTGATCCTTCTTGACTTGCATGTCACCTCCGGCAGCCTGGTACAGAACTTCCTTTCCTGGGCTCGGGTCTCAGCACCCAGCCTGCAGGATGCCTAGGGCTGCCGATGATGCAGCATCCCTGTGGGCTTGAGGGGGCGTGGCTAGGCCCCACCCTTTTCCAACGTCAGCAGTACCAGCCAGGATTCCTTGCTGCTTGGGTGCCTTCTCACAGCACGGGCCGTGTAGCAAAGCCCTGGCTACTGATGCCCCAGAAACGATGCAGCCACAAGGCAGTGGGATGGAGAGCATTTTGTTGACCTCAGCAATCCCCTCCCATTACTCAGGCCATGGCGGAGAGCGCGGGGCTGCCCACGCTGCAGGGCAAAAAGAGTTCCTCTCCAGTTTTAAAAGCACTCTGAGAATTACGAGAGGACCACCCTCCTGTTCACCATGCACACTGTTAAAGGAGATCACAGGGTGGAAAGCACAGCGCTCACAATGCACTGTTTCACATCACACCAGGCAAACCACACAGCCCTGGGAGATCACTGGGGGTATGAACAGCAGGACACAGACAGGCAGGCCAACACAAGAGTCTATGCAACAACAGTGACAGTCCTTCTCTCCCCCATCAGGCAGCAGGTCAGTCCTCTGAGTAAGCAAGTCCAATGGCGGTTCCTCCTGGGACACAGCAGTCCACGCTGTATCTCCTCCTCAGTTCTTTTCCAGTTCCCAGTAAGCAAACAAAAAACATGAGGTCACAGCCCCAGTACTTATACCAATAAGTGTCTTTGTCCTCCCCTGGCCAAGGGCTCTCATCCCAGTCCAAACCATTTCTGGGGGGCACTTTTGCAAGTGCACAACACTCTCCATTGTAAGTGTAGGCCCTGGCCCCGGACACGTCATGGGGGCAGAGTCATTATTGTGGAAGGCAGGCACAGCCCTATTCAGTTGCAGGTGCTACTCCTCCCACGACTCTAAATGCAGACCAGGCCTATTCAGCCTAATGCTGACTCATCCAGACTATGGAGCCACTGCACCACCCCAGCCCCTGTCACTCTAAGGCCAGACAGTTAATACACAACAGGCAGGCACAAAGACACATAGCACACAGAAATGCCCACTTCCAAAAGTGGCATTCTAAAATAGTAATAATAAATCCGCAAACACCAATACGCAGCATTTATCACCACTATTCCAAACATACCACTGAAGCACATATCAGGGAATCCCCATTCCAGGAACCAATTAGGCTGTTTGTCACTATGAGGACATGTCACACAGTTAAGGTGCATGTCCTACCTTTTACCTACATCGCACCCTGCCCATAGGGCTAGCTAAGGCCTACCTTAGGGGTGACTGATATGTAGTAAAAGGGGAGTCACAGACATGGCAACCACTTTATGTGTCAAGTGACAGTGGCAGTAAACTGCGCATGCAGGCCCTGCAGTGGCAGAGGCCTGAGACAGGTTTGAAAGGCTTTGGTGGGTGGCGCAAGCTGCGCTGCAAGCCCACCAGTAGCATTTAATTTACTGGCCCTGGGTATATGAGATGCCACTGTACAAGGGACTGATAGGTAAATTAAAATATGCCAAACAGGTGTAGACCAATCTTACCAAGTTTACCATAGAGAGCACGTGCACTTTAGCACTGAACAAAGTGATAAAGTACCCAGAGTCATACAGCCAACAACAACAGGTCAGAAAACCTACATGAGGAAGGCAACATGTTCTGGGATGACCCTGCAAAAAGGGCCAAGTCCAACATATATATTAAAGTTGAAGGTGTATTCATTACGGTCTTCTCCCCACAAAGTGCGCACACACATGCCACAAAACCACCAGGGAAATCAAAGCCCTAAGACAGCTGCTCAAATCTCTATATTACAACATTTATAAAGGGGCCTAAATCCAAGAACTCCATCAGCATATAATAGGTTTAGCATTAACAATACTGGAAATTCAGGGACAAGAACGTAAAGCCATACATAAATGAACAATAGACTTAAAACTGCATTAAAGTATTTACAGAAGTGACTAATTTGTCAGCTGGAAGAAAAGATTAAGGCAATTGGACAAAGTACACCCAGGTTTTGTTTTAAGGGTGTTATAATAAAGGGAATAGTTTTGGACATTGCATCCACTCTTTGTGCCAAACCTCTGTGTGTCTTTAGATATGACAGGGGCTCTAGATACACCTGGCAGAGGTATTGAATCTATCCAGCCCTTTTACTTTCCTCGTTCCTGCCAGCCCCAATATGCTGATGGCTCAATTTTCCTTGGTGGTCCAGCAGGAGTGCTTAATGCTGACGCCAAAGTGCTGGGTAATTCCCTGCACCATACATGCATTCTTGAGGTGTGCACAGTATGGTATTATTCCTCGGATGCTCAAGTACCAGGGTGACGCAGGGTACTCTGGTAACCCTAAAGAATATGCTCCTTGACAATTAGAGACACCCCATATCAAAGTCTATTGCCAAATACTGCTTTCATGTGCATTGCCAATGCGGAATCCCCAGGATTCCCCATTTGATAAGATGTGATTGCACACTACAAAATATCATCGCTAAACAAGCTCATGGCCCCTAGGTGTGGATTAAAGACACCGTTCCCCTGTTCTGATGCTCAGGGAATCTCAAGGTCGTATGCTGATAAAGTCCAGCTAAAATGATACAATATGAAGAAAATGCTTAACAGTTTTGTTACAGAAAATATTTGTCTTGGTGGCATTTTCAGTGATGTCATCTTACTGTTCAAGTTGTGCATGCTTATTATTGTTAGTATTATACAAACCTCTCTTTTTATAGTGGAGGTAGTCCTTGTATCCCTGGGTGTATGGGTTCATGAGTACATCTGCAAGGGACAGTATGGTTGAGTGAGTGTGTGTTTGGCTTTGTTGGTGAGTGTATGGCTGTCTCAATGGTAAATGGGCGAGTAACTGCATAAGTGAAAAGGCAGTATATGTGAGTGTTGGAGTATATAAGTGACCGTATATGTGAGTGAGTGAATGTGAGAGTGGCTATATGGGTGAGTGTGTGCTTGTGTCAATGATTGTATAAGAGAGTAAGGATGTGGTAGTATCTGTATGAATAAGTGAGGTGGTGTGTGTATTACTGTATAGGTGATCAAATGGCAATGTGATTGATTGTTTGCGTGACTGACTAGGTGTGTGAGTAACTCTATTGGTAAGTGGCAGTGTGTGAGTGTATGTATGGGTATATTATTGATTATATCAGTGACTCTATAGATGAGTGACTGCGTGAATGATGACTGTATGGGTGAGAGAGTGGATGTGTGTACATCTATGAATCAGTTAGTGGGTATGTATTAACTGGTATTGGTATGCCTATGGTTTCGAGTATGGTAGTCTATATTTTAGAGGGGTTGTATCAAAGGTTATATTAGGGTGAGAAGAGGTGCATCAGATATTAAGCGGACAATATCATCAGTGATGTCATTGATGATGCCATTTGAGATGTCATCAGTGATGTTATCAGTGATGTCACTGACCATGTCATGAGTGATGTAATATTTTACGTCATCAGCAGTGCATGGTGGGGGCGCCAGTTATAGTTAGCCAACAGCCACATTTCTCTTGTTTTGTACGAGTGAAATAGCAGCCTAACTATAACATCCCGAAACCTGTGTTTTTTTATGTGAATTTCAAAGGTTTATTAAATGGTAATTCCTAGCTATGCCTTACCAAAGACTCATATAAAGTAGCCTAATCACTAATCCTTCTCCCAAGATGAATTAAACCACACTTTTCTCTGGAAGTTTCACTGTTCATCGAATGCTCAGAATGTTAGTTCTACCAAATATAACACAGCAATCTTAACCATATCAATGTTTTAAGTCTCACCAAGTTTGTGAAAGTTTGACTGCATGTGTCTGTGCTTTTACCTAGTGACATGTTACAAAACAATACGCATACAAATACTTGAATACTTGTGTTTCAAGCAGCATAGTCTGTAAATCTGTGTAAAAAAAGGTTTATGCATTTCTTTCTGCTCACAATACAAGACACATAGGTATTCAATAGTATATTTGAGGGGCTCTGTGACATATATATATATACATACAACATGTCTGTATGTGCAACCGAATGACAGAGAACTCAGATTTGACCACCTACAGGAGAAATTACCCGCTTCTTAAGCTACTATCTTCAGATGCAGAACACATCTAGGAATACATGCACAAGTAGCCATATACCTCAGCCACGAGAGCACACATTTCTTTAAATTTGAAAGGTTGCGCTATCCATTTGAGTACAAAAAGAGGCAAGAGAAGTTCAGAAAGAAGCAAGAGAGGTACAGAAAGAAGCAAGATCAGTGCAGGAAGAACTAACAGCGGTGCAGAAGGAGGCAAGATGGGTGCAGAAATGTGCCAGAGAGGGCCAGAAAGGAGCAACAGCAGAGGAGAAAGAACTAACAGAGGGGTGCAGAAAGCGGCAGGGGAAGTGCAGAAAGAAGCAACAGAGGTGCGGAAGGAAGCAGAAGAACTGCAGAAAGAGGCAAGAGAGATAGAGAAACAAGCAGGAGAGGTGCAGAAAAAGGGAACAGGAGTACAGAAAAAGGCAAGTGAGGTATAGAAAGAGGGAAGAGGATGCAAAAAGAGGCAAGAGGGGTGCAGAAAGGAGCCACCGAGGTGCAGAAAGAAGAAATACAAGCGCAGCAAGTTGCAAAAGATGTATGGAAAGAAGCAAGAGAAGTGCGGAAAGAGGCAAGAGAAGTGTAAAAAGAGGCATTGAGGTGCAGAAAGAAGCAAGGAAAGTGCAGAAAGGAGGAAGCGTTGTACAGAAAGAGGCAAGAGAAGTGCATAAAGAGTCAAAGGCAGTGCAGACAGAGGCAAGAGAAGTATGGAAAGAGGCAAGATAGGTCAGAAAGAGGATATAGATTTACAGAAAGAGCCAAACGAAGTACAGAAAGAGGCAAGAGAAGTGCAGAAAGAGACACGTAGGGTGCAGAAAAAGGTAAGGGAAGTACAGAAAAGAACAATAGGCAAGTGAGGTGCAAAAAGAGGAAACGGAAATGCAGAAAGAAGAGAGTGAGGTACAGAAAGAGGCAAGAGAAGTGCAGACAGAGGCAAGAGCAGTGCGGAAAGAGGCAAGAGAGGTACAGAAGGAAGAGAGTAAGGTGCAGAAAGAGCCATGAGAAGTGCAGAAAGAAGCAAGTAAGGTGTAGAAATAGGAAAGAGAGGTACAGAAAAAGGCAAGAGAAGTACAGAAAGAGGCAAGAGGGTTACAGAAATAAGAGAGTGAGGAGCAGAAAGAGGCGAGTGAGGTGCAGAAAGAGGAAAGAGAAATGCAGAAAGAGGTCCTGATTTTTGGGGCCAAAGAGGACATCTGATCAGGTGACTGGTCGCCTCCCTCACTCAGAGCCTGCCACCAGCCTTCTCAATCAGCTCGCAATCTGTGTGTGCAGTTGGACCCCACACTCTTGTTCGAAAAGCAAGTGAGTAGAACGGTCTCCACTTGCTGTGGCGCTATCAAAATCCTGAGGAAAATCACTCACTATCTCTCTACAGAATCCAGGACGCAGGTTGCGATGGCCCTCGTCGCATCAAGGCTGAACTATTGCAATACACTGTATCTAGGCATCAACAAAAAGCCTTCAGATCGTGCAGAACGCTATGGCCAGGTTTGTCGCGGACGCCCCTAGACGGGGCTCTGCCACCCTAACCAGGAAAAATCTGCATTGGCTCCCAATGCAGTCCAGGATTAAATTTAAGATCCTGTGTCTCACCTATGGTGCCCTCATTGGATCTGGCACTGAAGACATCAGGTCTCTTTTATCCCTGTATGCCCCTAGCAGAGCATTACGCTCCGCTAATAAAAAACTGCTGACCGTTCCCCGAGCTGCTAAAGCCAGATGGGGCGGGAGGTCGTTCTCCCACCTTGCCCCAAAATTGTGGAACACACTTCCCGTTGAGCTAAGAGGCCAAACTTCGCTCTCTCTCTTTCGTAAGCATTTAAAAACCTGGCTCTTTGTAGAGGCGTATGTGTAGCCCGGCATCTCTCCATTTCCCAAGCAGCTGTACTATCTTTCTAGCGCCTTGATGCCCTTGGGCTTAGTTGCGCTTTATAAAATCCCCTTCATTCATTCATTCATTCATTCATTCATTCAGGTCAGAGAGGTACAGAAAGAGGCAAGAGAAGTGCAGACAGAGGCAAGAGCGGTACGGAAAGAGGCAAGAGAGGTACAGAAGGAAGAGAGTGAGGTGCGGAAAGAGGCATGAGAAGTGCAGAAAGAAGCAAGAGATGTGTAGAAATAGGCAAGAGAGGTGCAGAAAAAGGCAAGAGAAGTACAGAAAGAGGTGAGAGGGTTACGGAAATAAGAGAGTGAGGAGCATAAAGAGGCAAGAGAAGTACAGAAACAGGCCAGTGAGGTGCAGAAAGAAGCAATAGATGTACAGAAAGAGCCAAGTGAAGTGCAGAAAGAGGCAAGTGAAATGCAGAAAGAGGCAGGTAAAGTGGAGACAGAGGCAAGTGAGGTGCAGGATGAGGCAAGAGAGGTACAGAAAGAGGCAGGAAAAGTGCAGAAAGAGGCAAGAGAAATGCAGAAAGAGATAAGAGAGGTGCAGAAAGAAGAGAGTGAGGTGCTGAAAGAGGCAAGTGAGGTGTAGAAAGAGGCAAGAGATGTACAGAAAGTGGCAAAAGAAGTGCAGGGAAGTTAAGGGAAGTGAAGTGCAAAAAGAGGGAAGAGAGGTGCAGAAAGAAGAGAGTGAGGTACAGAAAGAGGCAACAGAGGTACAGAAAGAGGCAAGAGAAGTACAGAAAGAGGCAAAATAAGTACATAAAGACGCAGGAGAAGGGCAGAAATAACCAAGAGAAGTGTAGAAAGAGGAAGAAGTGTGCAGAAGGCGGCAAGCGAGGTGCAAAAACAGGCAGGAGAAATGCATAAAGAGGCAAAAGACATGCAGAAAGAGGTAAAATAAGTGCAGAAAGAATTAAGAGAAGTGTGGATTGAAACAAGAGAAGTGCAGAAAGAGGCAGCAGAAGCGCAGAAAGAGGCAAGGTAAGTGCAGAATTAAGCAAGAGAGGTGCAGAAAGAAGCAAGAGAAGTGCAGAAAGAAGGAAGAAAACTACAGAAAGAGACAAGGGAAATGCAGAAAAGACAAGAGAAGTGCAGAAAGAAAAAAGAGAAGAGCAGAAAGAGGCATGTGTGGTAAGGAATGAGGCATGCGAGGTCCAGAAACAGGAAAGAAAAATGCAGAAATAGGCAAGAGAGGTACAGAAAGAAGCAAGAGAAGTACAGAAAGAGGCAAGAAAGGTGCAGAAAGAGGGAAGCAGGTATAGAAGTACAGAAAGAAGCAACAGAGGTGCAAAAAATTGCAATAGAGGTGCAGAAAGAAGGGAGGTACAGAAAGCAGAAGAGATTTGCAGAAAGAGGCAAGAGAAGTGAAGAAAAAGGAAGAAAATTACAGAAAGAAGCAAAAGAAATGCAGAAAGAGGCAAGAGAGGCACAGAAACAAGCAAGAGTGGTTTGCTCACCAATTAGTACCAATTTACCATCCACATTTAGCAATTAATAGGAGGTGACCATTCTAGATTTGCAAAGGGCCATCCACCATGCTACAAAACGTGTTGATACATTTTTGGTAACCTTTGAGCAGTTTGAGCTAGAAACAAGTTTTTTTTTTAAATCTACAGATTATGCAGTAGATGATAGATTAAGTGGCAAATGCGCAAAATGTTTAACGGTGCGAAAGTCGGTACAGCCAAACAGTCGCATAATTCCAGTGGCCTTGCTCATTTCTCCAACTAGGGACAGAGGTTCTCCTTAGTGCATCCTTTTTTTTGTCTCATTGAGTTTATAGTTTAGTTTCTATGGAAATGAGGAAGACTAGACCTGAGGTTACCACTCCACAATGCAGACTACCATACCATGTAATTACTCTCCGTAACATATAATCCCACTCTACATAACTCCTATACACTAAATGCCACATACTGTCTATCCACATAATTTCACTGCACAACATGCCACATAATTTCACTACACATAATGTACATCCACTTCACTCAAAAAACATTAGTGAAAAATGTTTACATTCACAACGCCAATATATCTAATTCTCACAAATGCAAGACCTATTACATTGCAAATGCTTCTTTAATAGTCGCATTTGCAGAGTGGTGGAGAAAAGGGGCTGGGCCTCCGACCAGCACTCAGGAACTCCACTACATAGGACTTACAGGTGGTACCAGGAGGGCTTCTTGGCCTCCAAAGTCTCTTAGGAGGGATCAGGGATCAGGGTCCCAATATTTATACCCCAAAACCCTTTGTCCTATGAGGGCAGAGGGACCTTTGCCCAGTCCAAACCAGTTCTGGAGCAATCTGTTGACATGACTCCTTTTTTCCTTTCACAGTGCAGGGCAGAAACATCAGACGCCCCACAGGAGATGGAGCCCGCATTGTGGAGGGAAAGCACAGCCATGGGGCACTTTGTTGACATGATTCCTTCTGTCCTTTCACAGTGCAGGGCAGAGACATCAGACGCACCACAGGGGGGTGAGCCAGCACTGTAGGGGCAGGCACAGTCCTATTCAGGTCCCAGGTGCAACTCCTCCCTCCCATCTAGATGAAGATCTCACTATTCACCACTGGGCTGACTCATTCTGTCTCCTGGAATCCCCCAGCCCTGTCACTCAAACTCTAGACAAGGAATACACAACCTAGCCAGTGCAGGCCTGGATAGTTAGACAAGACAATACCTACTTTCTAAAAGTGGCATTTTTAAACACAGAATGTTAAAATCAACTTGGCTAAAAGATGTATTTTATCATTCTGAGTTCAGGCATACTAAACTCGAATTTCTACCATGTTCACTGAGTCAGTTAGGATTATTATATGTAATAGTCTAACTGCCCATTCTGGCCTATGCAATAGTGAAAAATGAAAATGGCTGTAATTCACTATTAGGACATGCCACACACACCTGGGTATTTCCTACCTTGTACTTACAATACACCATGCCCTTGAGCCTACCATAGGGGTGTCTGATATGAAGAAAAGGGAAGATTTATGGACTGGCAAGTGGATGCAGTTGCCCAGTCAGCATGGCAGTACCAGACTGCACACAGGCTCTGCAATGGCAGACCTGAGACACACTTTTGCAGGCTACTTCTGTGGGTGGCACAACCAGTGCTGCAAGCCCACTAGCAGCATTTGGTTTACAAGCTCTGGGTATACTCAGTGCACTGTACTAGGGTCTGACAAGTAAACCAAACAAGCCAATCATGGTATCACTTTTTCATACATTAATTTACAATAGGGAGAGCATATGCACTTTAGCACTGATCAGCAGTGGTAAAGTGCCCAGAGTCATAAAACAGCCAACAACAGGTCAGAAAAAATAGAGGAGGAAAACAAAAAGTTCAGGGATGACCCTGCAAAAAGGGCCAAGTCCAACACAACCCCCTTCCAGCCAAAACGCAGGGTAGACCAATCACTACCTTGATGGGTTTCCCTGCTTTGGGTGATAGTACCTGGACCTGGCCCGCAACAGCAGGGGCATATTCCAGTTCTACGCCAATTTGAACCCATTTCAATTCCTCTGTACATACTCTCAGGGCCCACCATGCTAATCCATAGGGAACCTTTCTACTCACCTGTGGACACCACCAGTGCAGCATCTAACCTTAACTTGCTCTCAGGTGTGTCCCAACATACAGACAGCAAGCCACAGTGGCCACCGACAGTAGTCAGTGATGAGACCCAGGCCGTATGCCTCCCGGGACTCTCAAACCTCTGTGGCATCAGAGAGCGGGGGACAGTAGCCCCAGGTGCTTGGCACCCTTTGTCCACTCTTCATCCTGTCAGGTCAGGTATCATATCCTGGCCCTGACCCAACAGCCCTAGGCCTATACCCGGTGGCTAGACCAGAGACTGGGGTGGGCTTTCCCACACCCGGTTCTCCTCCTTGGAGGTCTGTACCCACCTACCTGGAGCAGTACCCCTTCCAGAATTGTCAGGGTGCCTGTAGCAGGTGTCCTGCACAATATTCCCACCAGTTCAAGGGTTTGATCACACAACTGGGCTACCAGGTCAGGAGGGACACCCTGAACCCGGCCCTCCAACCCAGGGTCTAGACCCTCAGGCTGCACCAGGGCAGAGGTGATGAATTCCTCCCTCTGCACCCCCTTTCAGAGCACTGTACCATCCCAACTGGAGGGGTACCCCTAGAAGCTACCTCAGTCATGACACTGATTACATTTTTACCTTCCTCCAGGTCAGACAACACCTGAACCTGGCTTCCCAACCCAGGGACCAAACCCTGCGGTTGAACACTTGCCTGGCAACCCAGGACTTTCTTTGGAGCACGCATGCTCCACCCGAGGGTGACACATAACTCAGGTGTCGTGTGACAGTCTGCCTGCCGCAGATCTCCCGACCCTCTCCCAGCTCACCAGACACTAGGAGATGCCCCTCAATGGGCAGCCCATCAGGACAGCCTAGGCTCCGTATATGGTGTTCCCTTAACCACTTGGACGCTAAGGCTTAGTAGGCTCATATAATGAGATTTCCATTGAAATGAATGGGCAGTGCATGACAAGTTACCCTTGTCATTAGCATCCAAGTGGTTAAGGAACCATCCAGGCTTTAAGACTAGGTTTTTGGCACCTGGGGACACGCAGCCCCACACTCACTCCTTCTCCAGAGAGACAGGATGTGAGCCCCTACACCCCTCCCACTACAATGGGACCTAGCTGGGCTACTCTGCACCACTTCCTCCACTCTGGGTTGGATGATACCTGAGCCACCCCCACACGGTCACTCCCCAATGCCTCTCCAGACCCTCTGGAATCCACCAAAAAGTCTGCCTCCAATGTGAGCTCCCTGGGGTCAGAGAACTCACTCTCCAACAAGTGTTGGCATAGCTCTGGAAAACAGGGACTTACAATATGCTCTCCCACAAATGGATCAAACAGCCCCCTACACGGGTTAACCAAACTATCCTTCACCTCACCATCCAGAGCCTCACACACGTACTCCACACCACTCTCCTGAGATTGGCAAGACAGTATCTGACCGTCTCTGTCACTCAACCCACACTCTTCTGGGCGGTCATCACACTCACATACCAGGACTTCAACCTTGGGGAACCCCTCTCCCTGCACCTCTAATCTAGAGTCAGTAGAGTGTCCCTCCCACCACTAGGACCATGAACCCCTGTGTAAGTTACCCCATTCTCCTCAGGCACACTGTGCACTATTGGAGCTACCTCATGTTCTAGAACCTCCTGGTGTATGTTAATCCCCTCCAAGTCAGGTGCCAAATCTCCAGGTGTGTGTACTACTCCCTCAGCACTAGATAACTCACTTTTGCTGCCACCATCTGAGCTGGACTCCACCTCCAACTCAGCAAAGCTCATTTCCTAAGCTGCCCACATTTCTTCTTCTTGGGCTAAGGCCCTCTGAGCCTCCACAATCAATCTCTCTCAGCTCTTCATCTATCTCTTTCAGCCTCTGCTCATGAACCAGAAGCCAACTATCTTTTCTTATTTTTCTCTCACTTTTAGGGAATTCCTCCTTCTCAGACTCAAGTGGTAGTGTGGCTTTCCAGCTGGGTAACTCATACTGAAATAGGGATGACTCTAGATCCTCCCTGGAACTTCTTGTCACAGACAGCCCCCTTTCCTTGCAAAAAACATGTAGTTCCTTCATTGTGTAGACAAACATGTGCCAGAAGTCGAGTTCGATTTTGCAACAACTAACCAGAGTCATGGTATCAAAAACACCTCCAGGAGGACACCGTAAAACAGTAAAATAGTATGTGGTTGCGTTTGGTCTACACTCACTAGTAGTGTTCACCAATCACTATACATGAGTCACAAATGCAAGTCCAGAATCCTCACCGCTAACCCCCAATGTTAGATGTGGCGGTATCTAGTTGGCACAGGTAGGTACTTGTGACAAATAAGGACCCTTGCCTCTAGTCAGGGTAAAGGGGTACACTCCTAAAATAACCCCTGCTCATCCCCTTGGTAGCTTGGCACGAGCAGACAGGCTTATCTCAGTGCAGTGTGTAAAGCATTTGTGACCACATACAGTAATCCAGTGAGAACACTACAGATGGACCCCATACAGTTGTATATTAAAAAATAAGTATTCTTTATATAGACTTAACACAAGACAACAAATGACAAATATCCACAATACTATACTAAAATGGTAGTTTTAGCTTAGTTCTGTTCAGTTCTTAAGATGCTTTAAGTCAATGTACCTTACGATGCATGACGCTTCCACAACAAAAGTGTTGCAGTGCTGAAAATGCGGCAAAGTTCTGGTGCAAAGAAATAAAGCTGTGAAGATCTTCCAGATGCAGCACGCTTCTCCGATGATGTGAGAAGTCTCGGTTTGATGCATCAACTGTAGTGCCGACACCCTTGTTCAGCAATGCGATTGCAACAGCTTCGGCTGCGGCACTCTTCTCCAACGTTTGCGAGACGCTACCGCGCAATGTGACAACTACAGCGGCGACATCAAGATGCGACGGCAGCAGCCCCGACGGCGGCACGCTTCTCTATGGATGCGCGGCACTTTTCTCGATGCGGTGCAGTGTGACAGCTACAGCGGCGACATCCACGATGCGACGGCAGCAGCAGTGACGGCGACACCTTTCTTCTTAATTGCGAGATGCTTCTCTTGATGCGGTGCAATGCAACAGCTACGGCGGCAACATCCAAGATGTGACAGCAGCAGCAGCGACTGTGACATACTTCCTCTTTGTTGCGAGATGCTTCTCTCGATGCGGGGCAGTGCATCCGCTACAGCGCGACACCTTCCATCAGAGTTGCGACGGCAGCAGCTTCGACACGCTTCTTCCTCTTGAGTCGCGCTTCCAGGACCTTGCGACACGCAGTCCCTCAGAAGGCCCCCAAACAGCAGCAGGCACTTCCAAAGAACTCTGGGGAGCTGGGGTTTGAAGACTGTTGTCCCTGAGATTTAAGCAGGAGGCAAGCTCTGTTCCAACCACTTGGAGATTCTTCACAAGTTTAAAATAAAGCACAGAAAATTATTTCTCCATTCTTTGGTAGTCAGGCAACGACTGCAGGCCAATCCCCCAAGCAGCACTTCAGCTTAGGGATAGTCTCTCCTCAGTTTCTTCAGGTTCCTCTCCTCAGCAAAGGTTTCTTCTTGTACTCCAAAAGTGATCTAATTTCTTGGGATCAGGGTCCCAATATTTATACACCAAAATTCCAAATCCTTTGTCCTCTGAGGGCAGAGGGGGCTTTGCCCAGTCCAAACCAGTTCTGGAGCACTCTGTTGACATGACTCCTTCTTTCCTTTCACAGTGCAGGGCAGAAACATCAGACGCCCCACAGGAGATGGAGCCAGCATTGTGGAGGGAAAGCACAGCCCTGGAGCACTTTGTTGATATGAATCTTCTCTCCTATCATAGTGCAGGGCGGAGACATCAGACGCACCACAGGGGGTAGAGCCACCATTGGGGCTTCCTATTCAGGTCCCAGGTGTAACTCTTCCCTCCCATCTAGATGCAGATCTCTCTATTCACCACTGGGCTGACTCATTCTGTCTCCTGAAATCCCCAAGCGTTGTCACTCATACTCCAGACAAGGAATACACAACCTAGCCAGTGCAGGCCTGGACAGTTAGACAAGAAAATACCTTCTTTCTAAAAGTGGTATTTTCAAACACAGAATGTTAAAGTCAACTTCACTAAAAGATGTATTTTATCATTCTGAGTTCAGGCATACAAAACTCGAATTTCTACCATGTTCTCTAGGTCAGTTAGGATTGTAAGATGTAATAATCTAACTGCCCATTCTGGCCTATGGAGAATAGATAGCCTTGCAATAGTGAAAAACGAAAATGGCTTAAATTCACTATTAGGACATGCCACAATACACCCTGTCTATGAGCCTACCATAGGGGTGTCTGATATGAAGAAAAGGGAAGGTTTAGGTACTGGCAAGTGGATGCACTTGCCCAGTCAGCATGGCAGTACTAGACTGCACACAGGCTCTGCAATGGCAGACCTGAGACACACTTTTATAGGCTTTTACAGGCTTCTTCTGTGGGTGGCACAACCAGCGCTGCATGCCCACTAGCAGCATTTGGTTTACAAGCCCTGGGCGCATGGAGAGCACTGTACTAGGGTCTGACAAGTAAACCAAACAAGCCAATCATGGAATCACTAACTCATACATTAATTTACAATAGGGAGAGCATATGCACTTTAGCATTTATCAGCAGCGGTAAAGTGCCCAGAGTCATAAAACAGCCAACAACAGGTCAGAAAAAATAGAGGAGGAAGACAAAAAGTTCAGGGATGACCCGGCAAAATGGGGCCTAGTCCAACAACGAAGATTCGTCAACCGGGGCCAAAGATATTGGAAAAAGAAAAAAACCTTTTCCTATGGAAACTAGGTCCTAAATATAACTACCTACTTGCGACCAGCAGTAGGTAATATATATGTGTATATATATTTATATATATATATATATATATATATATATATATATATATATATATATATATATATATATATATATATATATATATGTGTGTAGATATATATATATATATATATATATATATATATATATATATATATATATATATATATATATATATATATATATATATATATATATTTATTTTTTTCAACAGAGGACCAACGCTTTCGAGAGCACTCGATTTCCAAGCACATTAGCTACACATTGGTTTACCTTAGAGAAAATCACTTCTGCCTAACATGTTTCAGAGCCCTTGCACTCCTTTTTCACAGGCTTTAATGAACATCACAGAAATAAAGGAGGCACTGACTAAAGTATACTTTTATTGCATCATCAATTAATTAGCATACTGTTGCATGCTGGTATTGTAAGTCCTTGTCAATTTCCTTTAGTAGGCTTCGCTGCCCCCTTCACCAATTATTCACCTTTGTAGGTTCCGTGCATCTTATGTTTAATTTTTAATTATTGTACATCGCCCTCCAGCGGGCTGCTGGAACATAGGTACGCCAGCAAGGGTGCTGCTCAAAACTCCCAATTGGAAACTTGGCATAGTTCCATTGTCTCCATGGCCCTTGATTCATGGTGGTGCCTCTCCGCGACGTGGACTGCCGCCAAACATTTTTTGAACAAAGGACCAATGCTTATGAGAGCACTTGATTCCGAGCACATTAGCTGCACATTGGTTTACCTTAGTTCCGGCGAAAATCACTCCTGCCTAACTCGTTTCTGAGCCCTTGCGCTCCTTGTTCACAGACTTCAACGGACATCAAAGACATAAAGGAAGGCACTGACTGACGTATCCTTTTATTGCGCCATCAATTAATTAGCATACTGTTGCATGCTGGTATTGTAAGTCCTCGTCAATTTCCTTTAGTATGCTTCACTGCCCCCTCCACTAATTATTCACCTTTGTAGGTTCTGTGGATCTTCCGTTTAATTTTAATTATTGTACATCGCCCTCCAGTGGGCTGCCGTAACATAGGTATGCAAGCAAGGGTGCAGGCATGTTATAGTTATAAATTAGCATTTTAAAAAACCTTAGAAATTCACTAATCTGGGCTCAGCATCAATTGCAATAGTGTGGGATTGCACTAAGGGCAGATGTTAGAGAGGTCACTCTATCATATATCATCAAGCAAAACCGGCAGGGCCTACGACAGTGAGAAGAGGACCAAAAGCTTTGTCTTGATCCGGCGCACCAGCATGCTACTGCTATTGTCGCAAAGGATGTGGCTGAACAGTCGATATTCCAACAGGTTGTTGAAGTTCGGCTAAGTTAAAAAGATGGTTGATGGATAAAGCCGCTAATAATTACCATAGGAATAAAACGAAACAATACGAATATGGTGAAAGAGTAGGCCAACTACTGGCCAATCAAAAAGGTGTATCAAAAGGACAAAACTCATGTTAAAATGATTAAATGGGTGGACGGCTTGACTTACACCAGACCTTTGGATATAGTTGAGCAATTTAGGCTGTTCTACGCTGACTTATATTGTAATTTGGGCAGCTTTGACCAGCGAATTGTCTTAGATTACATACTGGAGTGTGATATGTTGGTCTTAAGCCGCTGTTATCTGGGTCGCTGGAGGAAGATTTTGAAGTGAGGGAAGTAGAGGAAGCCATTAATGCTTTACCAGTTGGAAAAGCAGTTGGCGAGGACAAGATCTCTTTCGAATTTTTGAAAACTTTTAAAACTGATTCCCATCTTCTTCAAATTATGTAATTCTATTATGCAAGGAGAAGATGTTCCCTCTTCTTGGAATGCGACCAATATTGTTGGAAACCGATTGATGGTATGAGTTCGTATCGACCAATAGCATTGATTAATGCGGACACTAAGCTTTTTCCAAGAAATTTGCTGCACGACTGGCCCCGGTTATACATATACTAGTCTCAGAGCAGCCACACGGCTTTGTCCCCCGAAGAGATACACAGCTTTGTCCCCTGAAGAGATACTGCCGCTCACATCAATACGGCAATTGCTGCATTTGACGTTTCTGGTCAATTGGGCCAGCAGATAGGGATGCTGATGCTAGATGCCGAGAAGGTCTTTGACCGGATGACTTGGGGAGCATTATGGGCATCAATGTGTTTATTAAGTCTCGATCAAAGGTGTATTTCGGTGGTACAGAATCTGTATAACTGCCTAACTGCCGCAAACTTAACGGTCTTTCCTCATCTTCTTTTTCAGTTCAAAGGGGTACCCGGTAGGGCTGTTTGCTATCCTCCTTATTGTTTGCTGTTAGAAATGGGATCTCTGGTAAGCTAAGTCTTGTGCCAAAGCCAAGCAGAGACCACCACTCTAGTAAGGGCAACGGAGTTCCACGCCAAAGATAACCCCTGCTCACTCCCTTGGTAGCCGGGCACGAGCAGTCAGGCTTATCCCGGAGGCCATGTGTAAATCGTTTGTGCATGCACACAGCAACAACATCCCAGGCAAACCACAAAAGGAACTCCACACAAGGTTATATTTATAACGGATTAGTTACACCTGGCAGGGCCCACTGGCCCCGATCAGAACAATCACAAAGAAAACTCAGTACAAGTAAGACATATCATGAACGTACAACCAGTAATCACTGGTGGAGAAGTGTGGCTCAATGGTTAGAGCAGGCAGACCTCGATGCAGAGCTCTGGCCAGGGACCAGGGTTCGATTCCCGCATCAGCAGGTCTCGGGCTCATTAATTCCCCTGACCGGATATTCTCGCCTCAGTGCCTATTCTGATCATGGGTCCCACTCTGCAACTCTGGGCAATAGCTTGCTTAGTCTCCACAACGGCCCCCACAACGCGAGGGATGCCTGGTCTGCACCATGGGGGTGCCCAGGAGTGGACACTTCACAGGGAAAGCCAGGAAGGGTTCCCTTGTGGTGTTCGTACAAGCGCCGGGAAACCCACTGCGGGTAGCTGTGCGCTATACAAGTACAAAAAAAAAAAAAACTGGTAACCACTGTACTCAGCATCATCATGTCACATAAACCACATTATGCACAGTATCACATTAGGCGCCAAATCCATTGTGCACAAACCTCATCAGTCTAACATCTTAGACCTAACCGCCTAAGCATCACTCACATTAGGGGTATACTCACAGTAGGAAATAATCTCACTGGCATAATGACAGTATGCAAATAACCTCATCCCCAAATGCATTTAGAGGCATGAATAATTGTAAAGCATCACATTTCGTAGTATCATGTACATCACTGACCCCCTGGCCAACTTGCCTTCTAAAGGGACGCTCAATGCCCTAAGTCCAGAATGTCAGGGCTGCTGCCTATGCAGCATGGTTCGCACTTGCGTCATTGCGTGTAACTAAACGTTGCAACTACCCACTACTTGCTGGGCAGCTGAGAAGATGAACGTGGGCCTGGGCACGCAATGTACCCTGTATTGCCCCCCTCAGGGATTCCTGAAACCTTATGCAAAACGGTGCAGCTGTGACTCAAACAAATCAGCCCTGGCAACCTCCCAGGGGTTTTTGAAATAAACTTGCCCCCATAGTTTCTGTTCGCACAACAATCCTGGAGGCCCTGAACTACTCAATTACAACTTGCACAGTCCCAGACCTCTGGAAGTGTGCGATGGTCAGGGCCTTGCTAAAGAAGCCTAGTCTGGATCACTCCAATCTATCCAACTATCGCCCTATCTCCCTCTTGCCCTGGCTGAGCAAGCTGTTGGAAAAACATATCAATAACATCTTGGTCAACCATCTGGAATCCAACAACTTGCTGGACACCTCTCAAACAGGGTTTTGCCCCCAACATGGAACCGAGACTGCTTTGGTGACAGTGACAGAGGAGGCAAGGAAGCTAGTGGATGGGGGGGGGGGAGCGGCGGCTATCATCCTTTTAGATCTTAGTGCAGCGTTCAACACGGTCAATCATGTCATCCTGACTCACCGACTCAAGAGTGTCGGAGTGTCGGGCGATGCACTAGCATGGTTCTCCTTCCTCAGTAACCGTTGCTTCCAGGTCTTCGAGGGAGAGGTGGTGTCCTCCAGATTGTCTTTGGACTGTGGGGTTCTGCAGGGTTCGGCTCTAAGTCCGACGCTCTTTAATATTTATATGAGGCCTCTGGCGGGGGTGATCCGTCCGTTTGGTATTAAGATCGTCAGCTATGCAGACTATACCCAATTAGTGGTTTCACTACACCACGACAAGGGTTCATCCAGTGCCTTGGATCCTTGTCTTGAGCCGGTGGCCAGATGGATGGAGCTCTCCTACCTTCGCCTTAACGGGGACAAAACAGAGATTATGCTGTTGGGAAATTCATCTCCCACCATCTCTGTCTCCATGTGGCCATCATGCCTGGGCTCTGTACCATCTCCGAAGTCACAGATAAAGAGCCTCGGCTTGTGGCTCGGGCAACTGCACTCTCATCAATTTGTTATGGATTGATGAGAATGCTTCGCAAAGTTATTCCCCTCCTTCCTTTTGAGGCAAGGATAATGGTTCAGGCCCTTATATTGTCCAGCCTGGACTATGGGAATGTTCTGTGCCTGGGAACTCCCTTAGCCACAATAACTAAACTGCAAGTGGTTCAAAACTGTGCTGCACGGATGCTTCTCAAGGTCCCACGCTGACAATCGGCAAGACCAGCACTAAGACAGCTTCACTGGCTGCCAATTGCTGCTAGGATACAGTTTAAAGCTATGTGCTTGGCACATAGAGCTATGTGGAAGATCGGCCCACCCATCCTACATTCACTAATAACATCACACCTTCCACATAGGACTCTACGCTCAAGCTCCTTACATCTGGCTGTTATTAAAAAAATAAGGAAGGTGAGATGGGATGGATGCTCCTTCTCATACGCTGCTGCCAAGCTGTGGAACTCCCTCCCTCTGGCTATGCGAGGAAACGACAATCTGTTGGCGTTCCAAAAGCTTTTGAAAACCCACTTGTTTGGTATGTTTCCCTAGATCTGCATACTGGCTTTACTTTTCCTTCTCTTCTACAAGCGCTACGAGGCCTCCGGGTAGATAGGCGCTATAGAAATATTCTTCATTCATTCCTCGTTGCAGATGCGGGGCAACTAGGAAAGGAAATGGCCAACACAGGAAAGCACGGGCAACACTGGCCCGCGGGACCCCCCCCCGGGGCTCTTTAAGCAAATATGCCAACAGCATTGGAGCGGCCCGCAACGGCAGGTCTGCTCATGAAAAATAGCTGCCGGCCATGTAAATGTAAATTGTAAATGTAAATTGATACTTGTATAGCACACTACTCACCCGCAAGGGTCTCAAGGCGCTTGTACGAATACCGCTGTGGAACCCATCCTTGCTTTCCCTGTGTGGCGTCCACTCTTGGGCACCCCCAGGGTGAAGGCCAGGCATCCTTAGCGTTGTGGGGGCTGTTGTGGAGATTAAGCAAGCTATTGCCCAGAGTTGCAAAGTGGGACTCCATGATTGGAATAGGCACTGAGGTGAGAATTATCAGGTCCGTGGAATTTTGAGCCCAAGACCGGCCGAGGCGGGGAATTGAACGCTAGTCCCGGGCTAGACCTCTGCACCAGGGTCTGCTGCTCTAACCATTGAGCCACACTTCTCCACACTGTATACCGCCCAGCCCTCACTCACTGGGCTGCTTCGAGGACTCCTGACTTCTCCGGCCCCCTCTCCTCACACTGTCCAGCACGGGGTGAGTTCCCACCTGCATTCTCTGTTGACTTCACCGGGCCCCCTCCTGGAACCAGGACTCTGCATTGTCACAGCTATCACTGGTGCAGGGCATCCTTCGCTCATGGGAGCCCTGTGCTGCTCTTAGCAGCCTCAGTAGACTTCCTTCTCTGGCCGTCCCATGGGCTTGGGGCTTCCCACAAGGAAGCAGACGTCCCGCCCCATGACAGGCACCTCGTTGCCTGGCTTCCAGTTTCGGGCCGCAGCGGTGATTCTTGTTAAGAAGCGGCAATGAGGGGTAGGCTTCGTCTTGATTTAAAAGTGTAAAGCTGGGTGGGCTCTCGCTGAAACGGCCATGTGGTGTGGGCACCCACTATTAAAATATCAAAATGAGCGAGGTGACCACCTGCCGAAAAAGCACCAAAAATGCGGGGAATCCCCACGTTGGGATTCCCTCTGACTGCAGCTCCGTACTGCGAAGATCACGCTCACCCTCTCCTTTGGGGAAAGTTGGGATAAAGTGCTCACAGGGTGCAGAATACAGCAAAAAGGTCCTGAAGGATCACATGCAAAAAGGGTCCCAAAAGTCCTTTAGGAACCAAGGGGGCAATGCAGGGCCCAGGGAGGCAAGCCCTCCTGGCAGCCCCCCTGGGCCCCAGCAGCAGCACGCCCCAGCAGGAACAGCACACCAAGACTTCACATTTTCATGGGGTCACAGCCCTATATTTATATCAGCATTTCCCTTTGTGTCACAGCACAGGGCTTGGGGATACCAGTCAGAACCGGTTTAGGGGGGATTTGGAGGGAGCGGACCCAGCATTCACTAGGGCATGCACCATCCTATTCAGAGTCAGGGGATTACCCCTTCCACTACTCTTAGCCAGGTGTCCCATTCAGCCTAGCTGACTCACCCTGTCCCTCCTGGATTCACCCACACCTCTCAGCTCCTGTCACTCACAAGCCAGACATTCAATTCACATCAGGCAGGCAGACACATAGCACACTGAAATGGCAATTTCTAAAAGTGGCATTTCTCCACCGTTCACCATAAATCTGCGCACACCATTGCGCAGCATTAATCCTCACGAGTTCATACGTACTAAACTTGACCCTGCACTTCTTTCATAACAGGAATTACCATGGACACACTTATCCCCTATGTATTCCTATGGGAGGGCAGGCCAATCTCACCACATGTACTCAAAGAGCGCACATACTTTAGACTGGGCCACAGTGCTAAAGTGCGCAGAGACCTAAAGCCATTACCACCATGTCAAAGCTTAAGGCAAAAAGTTCAGGGGTGAACCTACCAAAAAGGGCCAAGCCCAACACAACCCCGTTCCAGCCAAAATGCAGGGCAGACCAATTACCACCGTGATGGGCTACCCTGCTTGGAACGATAGAACACAGATGCGGGCCCGCACTGCAGGGACACTCCGTGGTTCTATGTGATTCTGAACCCACGTGGGTCCCTCTGAAAAAGAACTTCCAGGCCCAACTAGGCCACCCCACTGGTACTCCCTAGTTGTCCACGGCCAAGACCAGGCCCTAGGCCATCCAGATACCACTGGTCCTTGCCAATCCACAGAGTGGGGGGCAGTAACCCCTGGCATCCAATAGCCATTCTCCACTCTCCCTCTCAGTGTAGTTCAAAACTACCACTGATCTTCCAACCTAGGGTACGCAGCCTTAGTCTGACCTGAGGTCACGGGCAAAGCATCTCCTCACCCTAACTCTACTTCTGGGGTTGCGCACTTCCCAGTAGAAGCACCCTCCAGTTTGGGACCTCTCTCCATCAACTGGTCCACCACCTAGGATCCACATTCACCGGATGCACCGGGGTCAGAGGCGAGGACTCCCTCCCTCCGTACCCCCTTCCATCGTTCTGCACCCTCCCACTGTAAAGCAGGGTCCCTTCACTTAAGATGGGCCCCACATGCTCTCAGGGTAGTACTACCACACTCAGTCAGGGACACTAAAGATCCTGGCTAGGCTTGCACCACCCCTTCTGGGAAACACAGGTCCCCTTTCCTTTAAGATGGTCCCCACCTGTGTTCAACAGGGTATTCCTAGAAGGCAAACCGACCAGGACACTGATTACAGCCCCCTGCCGTCCAGGCCAGGAAACACCTGCTCTTGGCTCCCCAACCCGGGGACGGTACCCTTTGGCCAAATGCCCGGTGAACCAGGATTTCACGGGGACATGCATGCCCCCGAGGGTAACACATAACAAATGTGTCATGGGACAGTCTGCCTAGTGCAGATCTCATGACCTCCTGTCTATCTGACAGTGCGTGCAGATCCCCCAGGACAGAAGTGGCATCACCATGGCCAATCAATGATGACTCAGCCCTTCTGGCTGACCCCTGACCCACTGGTTCCCACTGGGGTCTCTTTCCCCCTCTCACCCCTCAATCTGGACCTCTGCACCCTCCCAACTGGAGCGGTACTGCCAGACACCAGAACTGCTGGAGCTCTGCTTACAGATGCTCCATGTTTTCCAGACACTAGGAGATCCTCCTCAAATGGTCTATCAGTATACCCTAGGCTCCCAACCTGGTGTTCCCCTCGGGAACCATCCAGGTCCTGAGACAGTATTTCGGGCACCTTGAGACATGCAGTCCCACACTCACTCCTTCTCCTCTGAGACAGGACGTGAGTCCCTATACCCCTCCCACCACACCGGGACCTAGCTGGGCTACTCTGAACCTCTTCCCCCACTCTGGGCTGGAAGACACCTCAGCCACTCCTTTTGGAATCACTCTCAGCTCACCTACCACGGGGAGATCCCCCACCAAGAACAGTCCAAAAGGACAGACTAGGCTCATTACCTGGTGTTCCTTCTAAGAACCATCCAGTACTGGAGACTAGGGTTGAGGCACGGATCCCGTCCAGTCTCACACTTTCTTCTAAGGACATGATGTGAGGCCTTGCAACCTTTCTCACTCTAAGGGCACCTAGTTTGGTTCCTCTGAACCATCTCTGCCACGCAGGTTAGGAGACACCTGCACCATTCCTCTGGGGTCACTCCCCCCTGCAAACTCCTTATTCAGAGAACTCACACCCAATCGTCCAGTGCAACACACCAGCCATCCACACATGTCCCCCCCAGACTGGTGAGACAGTTCCTTACTGCCCTTGAATCTTAACCTGCACCCCTCTTACAGAGTGCCAGGTACAATACTCTGGGAACGGGACTGAGACTTCATGCACTGGACTCACTTTTGCTGCTACCACTAAATCCAACTCTTACTGGTGAATCCAGGCAACTCACACTGCACTTAGGGGATAATCTACCCTCCCGAGCTAGTTACTCAATGCCAATTAAGTCACAACTGTAGGCCAACCCTGGAACCAGCAGACAGCAGAGGGGCAGTCACAAGGGCAGTCACTCCTTCAGCATCATGCCAACCCAAGAACCAGCATGATGGCGCAAGGGCAGTCCCTCCTTCCACTTCAGGCCAACCCAAGATATAGCAGTCTGCACAAGGGCAATCGCTCCTCCAGATTCTCTGGTTTCTGTCATTGGCAGGACTCCCAACTCATAGTGCACAAGAAACTGATTCTTTGCATGATTGACTAGGTGTGTGAGTAACTCTATGGATAAATGGTGATGTGTGAGTGTCTGTATAGGTGTATGAGTGCAAATGATAGTGCTGTGTTGATAAGTGACTGCATGGGTGAATGAGTTGACATGTCAGTAGACCTAGGAATCAGTGAGTGGGTATGTAGTAGCTGGTACTGGTGTGTCTATGGTTTCGAAAATGGTAGTCTGTAGTTTAGAGTGGGTGTATCAAAGTTTATATTAGGGTGTGAGGAGGTTCATCAGATTATCACATGGATGATGTCATCAGTGATGTCATTAGTGATGTCACTGACCATGTCACGACTGATGTAATGTGTGACATCATCAGCAGTGCATTGCAGGGGCACAAGTTATAGTTATATCAACTAACTACAATGGCCAAATTTCACTGGTTTTGTACAAGTGAAATGTGCAACTAACTACAACGTCCCTGAAACCTATGGTTTTTCAGTGAATTTCTAAGGTTTTTTAAATGCTAATTTCTAACTGAAACGTCCCTGAAAACGATGGTTTTTTCAATGAATTTAAAAGGTTTTTTAAATGCTAATTTCTAACCAATAACGTCCCAGTAACCTATGGTTTTTAAGTGAATTTCTAAGGTTTTTTAAGTACTAATTTCTAGCTCTGCATACAGAGGTATGACATGTGAAGAAAGAGGAAGAAAGGTGCAGAAAGAAGCAAGAGAAATGAGAAAGAGGCAACAGAAGTCCAGAAAGATGAAGAAAAGTGCAGAAAGAAGAAAGACATATGCAGAAAGAACCAAATGAGTTGCAGAAAAAGGCCTTGTTGCAAAGTCATCATTTGCCCCCAACTTTTTACTGACTGGTACTGGTGGTGGTAACTGAATCAGACTAACCAGGCCGGGAGCCAGTGCTATGCTGGAAGACATTTAGAATGCAGTGAAAACATCTACATAAACTAGGGTAGGCTATGGGTTGGGGTACCCCTGTGATTGGCATGACCTGTCCTGTAATGCCCTAGTACATCATAGTGCAGGGTGATTAAAACTACCTCTAACTCTGAGGTGCAGAAAGAGGCAAGAGAGGTGCATAAACAGGTAGGAAAGATGCAGAAACAGGGAACAGGGGTGCAGAAAGAGGTAAGTGAGGTGCAGAAAGAACCAAAAGCAGTGCAGAAAGAAATGACAGAGGTGCAAAAAGTAAGAGGGGTGCAGAAAAGGGTAAGAGGGGTGCAGAAAGAGGCAAGAGGGGTACAGAAAGAGGCAGGAGGGGTGCAGAAAGAAGGAAGTGACGTGCAGAAAGAGGCAAGGGAATTACAGAAAGAATAAACAGAGGTGTAGAAAGAAGCAACAGAAGTGGAGAAAGAGGCGAGTTAGGTGCAGAAAAAAGCAAGAGCAGTGCAGATAGAACCAACAGAGGTGCTGAAAGAGTCATAAAGGGTACAGAAACAGCAAGAGAATTGCAGAAAGAGGAAACAGAGGTATAGAAAGTGGCAAGAGAGGTACAGAAACAGGCAGGAAAGGTACAGAAACAGAGAAAAGGGGTAAAGAGGCAAGAGAGGTGCAGAAAGAAAAAAGAGGTGTGCAGAAAGCGGCAATAGATCTGCAGAAAAAAGTAACAGAGGTGCGAAAGAGGCAAGTTAGGTGCTGAAAGAAGCAAGAGAGGTGAAGAAAGATACAATAGAAGTGCAGAAAGAAGCAACAGAGTTACAGAAAGAGGAAAGAGGTGTGCAGAATGAAGGAAAAGAAGTGCAGAAAGAAGCAACAGAGGTACTGAAAGAGGCATGAAGGGTGCAGAAAGAGGCAAAAGAAGTGCAGAAAGAAGCAACAGAGATGTAGAAGGAGGCAGAAGGGGTGCAGAAAGAAGAACGAGAAGTGCAGTAAGAAGCATCATAGGTGCTGAAAGAGGCACTAAGAGAACAGAAAGAACAAGAGAAGTGCAGACAGAAGAAAGAGAGGTGGAAAAAGAGGTGAGAGAGTTGGACCAATAGGGAAGAGGGGTGCAGAAAGAAGCAGGTGGGGTACAGAAAGAAGCAACAGAGGTGCCGAAAGAGGCTAGAGGGGTGCAGAAAGAAGCAAGAGAAGTGCAGAAAGAGACAAGTGAGGTGCAGAAAGGAGCAGAAGCAGTGCACAAAGAACCAACAGAGGTGCTGACAGAGAGAGGAGAGGTGCAGAAAAAAGCAAGGGAAGTGTGGAAATAAGCAAGACATACAGAAAAAAGCAAGATAAGTACAGAAAGAGGCAAGAGAATTGCTACAAGAAGCAACAGAGGTTTAGAAAAAAGCAAAGAGAAAAGAAAAGAGGCAAGAGGGGTGCCAAAAGAGGTAGGAGAGTTCTACAAAGAGGCAAGAAAGGTACAGAAAGAGGCCAGAGGGGTACAGAAAGAAGGAAGAAAAGTGCAGAAAGAGGCCAAAACATGAGCAACAGAGGTGTAGAAAGAAGCAAGAGAAGTTCACAAAGAGGTAAGTGAGTGGCATAAAGAAGCAAGAGCAATGCAGAAAGAACCAACAGGGTGCTAAAAAAAGCAAATGAGGTACAGAAAAAGGCAAGAGGGGTGCTGAAAGATGCAAGTGAGGAACAGAAGGAAACAGGAGAGGTGCAGAAACAACCAAGAGAAGTGCAGAAAGAAGCAATAGAGGTGCGAAAAGAGGAAAAAGAGGGGTGCCGAAAGACGTAGGAGAGTTATACAAAGAGCCAAGCAAAGTGCAGGAAGAAGCAGCAGAGGTGCAGAAGGAGGCACAAGTGGTGCAGAAAGAAGGAAGAGAAGTTCAGGAAGAAGCAACAGAAGTTCAGGAAGAAACAGCAGAGGCACAAAGGGTGCGGAAAGGGATGAGATAAGTACAGAAAGAAGCAACAGGGGTACATAAAGAGGCAAGAGTAGTGCAGAAAGAGGTAAGAGTTGGTCAAATAGGGATGAGGGGTGCAGCAAGAGGCAGGAGGGGTGAAGACAGAAGCAACAGAGGTGCCGAAAGAGGCAAGAGAGTAGCAGAAAGAAGCCAGTGATGTGCAGAAAGAGGCAACAGAGGTGCAGAAGGTTGCAAGATAAGTGCAGAAACAAGCAAGAGAAGTGCAGAAGGAGAGAGGAGAATTGCTGAAAGAAGCAACAGAGGTTCAGAAAGAAGCAACAGAAGTGCCGAAAGAGGCAAGAGAGGTGCAGAAAGAAGTAAGTGAAGTGTAAAAAGAAGCAACAGAGGTGCTAATAAGAGGCCCGAATGGTACAGAAAGAGGCAAGAGTAGTGCAGAAAGTGGCAACAGTGGTACAGAAAGCGGCTAGAGTGGTGCAGTAAGAGGGAAGAGTTGTGTAGAAAGAGGCGAGTGAGTTGGACCAATAGGGAAGAGGGATGCAGAAAGAAGCAGGAGGGGTGCAGAAAGAAGCAACAAAGGTGCCAAAGAGGCAAGAGAGGTGCAGAAATAAGCAAGTGAAATGCAGAAAGAGGAAACAGGTGCAGAAGGATGCAAGAGAGTTACAGAAGCAAGCACGATCAGTGTACAAGGAGGCAAGAGAATTGCTGAAAGAAGCAACAGAGGTTTAAAATGAAGCAAGAGAAGTGTCGAAAGAGGCAAGTGAGGTGCAGAAAGAAGCAAGAACAGTGCACAAAGAACCAACGGAGGTGCTGAAAGAGGCACGAGAGGTGCAGAAAAAAGCAACTGACTGTAGAAATAAGAAACAGAGGTACCGGAACAAGCAAGAGAAGTACAGAAAGAGGCAAGAGAATTGCTGAAAGAAGCAACAGAGGTGCAAAAAGAGGCAAGAGAGTTACAGAAAGAGGCAGGAGGGGTGCAGAAAGAAGCAACAGAGGCGCCAAAAGAGGTAAGTGAGGACAGAGTTGCAGAAGGGAGCAAGAGAGGTCCAAAAACAAGCAAGAGAAGTACAGAAGGAGGCAAGAGAATTGCTAAAAGAAGCAATGGAGGAGTAGAAAGAAGCAAGAAAAGTTCAAAAATAGGCAAGTGAGATGCGGAAAGAAGCAAGAGCAATGCAGAAAGAACCAACAGAGGTGCTGAATGAGGCAGGTGAGGTGCAGAAAGATGTAAGAGATCTGCAGAAAAAAGCAGGAGAGGTGCTGAAAGAAGCAAGTGTTGTGCAGAAGGAAGCAGGAGAGGTGCAGAAAGAAGGAAGAGAAGTTCCGTAAGAAGCAACAGAGGTGATGAAAGAGGCATGAAGGGTGCAGAAAGGGGCAAGAGAAGTGCAGAAAGAAGCAACAGAGGTACAGAAAGAGGCAAGAGTGGTGCAAAAAAGAGGGAAGAGAGGTGTAGAAAGAGGCAAGAGAGTGCATCAGATAGGGACAAGGGGTGCAGAAAGAGGCAGGAGGGGTGAAGAAAGAATCAACAGAGGTGCCAAAAGAGGCAAGAGAGATGCAGAAAGATGCAAGTGATTTACAGAAAGAGGTTACAGAGATGCAGAAGGACGCAAGAGAGGTGCAGAAACAAGCAAGAGAAGTGCTGAAGGAGACAAGAGAATTGTTTAAAGAAGCAACAAAGGTTTAGAAAGAAGAAGAGAAGTGCAGAAAGAGGCAAGTGAGGTGCAGAATCAATCAAGAGCAGTGCAGAAAGAACCAACAGAGGTGCCGAAAAAGGCAAGAGGGGTGCAGAAAGAGGCAAGTGAAGTGTAGAAAGAAGCAACAGAGGTGAAGACAGACTCAACAGAGGAGCAGAAACAAGCAAGAGAACTACAGAAAGAGGCAAGAGAATTGCAGAAAGAACCAACAGAGGTGCATAAAGAGGAAAAAGGGGTGCAGAACGATGTAGAAGAGGTGCACCAAGAGGCAAGAGAGGTACAGAAAGAGGTAAGAGGGGTGCAGAAAGAAGAAAGAAAAGTGCAGCAAGAGGCAAGTGAGGTACAGAAAGAGGCAAGAAATCTTCAGAAAAATGCAACCAAGCTGCTGAAAGTGGCAAGCGAGGTGCAGAAAGAAGCAAGAGAGGTGCAGAAAGAAGGAAGAGAAGTTCAGAAAGAAGTAACAAAGGTGCAGAAAGAGGCAAAAAGGGTCCAGAAATACATAAGAGGGGGTACAGAAAGTAGCAAGAGAGGTGCAGAAAGAGGGAAGAAAGGTGCAGAAAGAGGCAATAGGGGTACAGAAAGAAGCAAATGAGGTGCCAAAAGAGGCAACAGAGGTGCAGAAAGAGGGTTGCAAGAAGAAGAAAAGATTTGCAGAAAAAGGCAGGAGAAGTGCAGAAAAAGAATGAAATGTGCATAAAGAAGCATCAGAAGTGCAGAAAGAGGTAAGAGAGGCGGAGAAGGAAGAAAGAGTGGCTTGCACACCATTAGTACCAATTTAACACCCACATTTAGCAATAAGTAGCAGGTGACCATTCTAGGTTTTCAAAGGGCCTTCCACCACACTGTAACACTTGGTGCTGCATTTATTTTGTAACGTTTGAGCTGTTTGATCTGGAAACAAGGCTTTTTTTTCTTCAAATCTGCAGATTAGGGGCAGATGATGAATTATTTGTCTGATGCAGAAAATGTATAATTGTGTGAAGTCGGTGCAGCCAAACAGTCTCATAATTCTAATGGCCCTGCTCATACCTCTGACACAAGTGCTCCTCAGTGATTCCTTCTTTTTTAGTATCACTGAGTTCATAGTTGAACTTCTATGCAAATGAGGAAGACTAAACCTGAGGTTACCACTCCACAACACAGACTACCATACCACATAATTCCTCTCCATAACACATATTCCCACTCTACATTTGTCCTGTACACTAAATACCACATACTTTCTATCCACTTAATTTCACTGCACAACATACCACATAATTCCACTGCACACAACGTACATCCACTCCACTCCAAAAAACGTTTACATTTAAAACGCCAATAGCTCTAACTCTTGCAACTGTGAAACCTATTACATTGCAAACACTAGTAGTTGCGTTTGCAGAGTGGTGGAGAAAGGGTGTTCGACCTCTGACCAGTGCTCAGGAATTCCACTGTGTAAGATTTACAGGAGGTACCAGGAGGGATTTTTGGCCCCCAAAGTCCCTCAGGAATAAATTGGAGTTCATCCACATCCCATAGTCTGCAAGGAGGTGTTATTGCAGAGTGGTAGGGAAAGGGGGGCATGGCCTCCCAAAGACGTGTTAGTAATCCCACTGTGTGGAACTCACTGGAGGTCACAAGAGGGGTAGTTGGCCCCAAGGACATCCTTGGGGGCCAACTACCTTGGAGGGCAACTACCCCTCCTTTTACCTCCAGTAATTCGCACACAGCAGAATTGCTAAAGTCTCATAGCAGGCCATACCCCTTTGCCCACCACTCTGGAAACACGCTCCCTGACATGCTCTTGGATTGGGATTGAAGTCCCCTTCGCTGCTGGGGGCCCTTTATGGGCCAACTAGCCTACCTCTTACCTCCTGTAAGCCCCACACAGTGGGATTACTGAGAGATAGACACAGGCCATGCCCCTTTCTCACCACTATTCAAAACATGCCTCATGGCTCGCTCTTGGTTGGGGGATGAAGTCCCCTTTTCTCCTGAGGGTGCCTGGGGCCAACTAGCCCTCCTGCTCCTCCAGTAAGCTCAAAACAGCTAGAATGCTGAGAGTGCTCAAAGGTCACGCCACCTTATTGCACCACTCTGCAAATGCAGATCCTGGTGCTTCTGGCCCGAGGACCGCAGGGCCTGGCCTCACCATTGGGGACCTTGGTGGGAAGTCCCAATGCCCACACGGTCCCAGCCGGTTCCCCGCCTTCTGTGGGAGCCAGCATTGCTTTTGCATCAGGGGAGCTGCTGATATGCAGCTCTCCTAGTGCAAAAGCAATCTACTTTTGATTGTGGAAGCGAGATGCTCTTGTGTCCAAAAACCATAGCAGAAGTTTGCTATGACAGAGTGGGAGCCGCACGGTTCATGCTTTACCATAGCAAACAGCAATGTCTTGGGGGTGGGCACCCCGGGACATTGCAGGAGCCGGCCCTGGGGTGTGGCGGTCCCCAGGGCAATCAAGGGCTCCTGGAGGGGGGCCGTATTATCCCCCACCCATCATTTGGAAAGCCCCAGTTAGGCAGTGGTCCCCTGGGCTGGGGGGCCATACCATAAATAAACAGTGACCCGGGTAAGTGGTGGTCCCGGGGCCGAGTGGGGTGGCTTGAGCCCCCCACACACATTATTTATTTCAGCCCTGGGGAGGTGGCGGTCCCTGGTTCTTGGTGGGCCCACAAGGACCCCACCATAGTTTAATAAAGCCCCGGGGAGTTTGCGGTCCGCAGGGCTTGGGGAATAAAGCCCCAGTGAGGTAGTGGCCCTTAGGGCTGCAGGGGGCCGTGTGCCCCAGCTACATAGAGCAGTATTGCCCCGAGACCTGGCCCACCCAGGGGCTTAAGAATAACGTAGTGCGGGAGCCCACACTCGGCTGATTTTTTTAATGCTTTTTTGTGGGACCCCTTGAGCAGGCCTAAGGGGTCAGGGTGTTTCTACCCTGCCCCTTTTCTTAACTTTTTTCCACTGTTTTCTTGCGACTTGGTTACTGAATCACAAGATGGCTGAAAAAACGTCCTGGTTTGGAGTGTTGGCAGCCAATCAGAAGTCAGATTGTGCTCGGGAAAAGTCACGACTCCTCCTCGGTACTCAGATATCTATACTTTTCTTTTCTTAATTTCTCAGAACTACTGAATGGAGTTAGACCATTTTATTAACAAAAGGTCGCTTTTTGAACCAAGAGCTACCTTTTTGCAAACTTTGGTGTCATTTTGTTCAGCAGTTCAGGTTGGGACCGCCTTTATTTCTCAGCCCTTGCTTGACGAATCACCCTGAAACTTCAAGCTGACTGTGGCAACCCATTAGTTTGGAAATTTTTTACAAGGTCCTAACTATATACACCTACTGGCAACCACCAGTAGGTAATAATAATAATAATATATATCTATATATATATATATATATATATATATATATATATATATATATATGTCCAAAACGTCGTCGTAGTATACTCTGCCTTCCGCGCAGAACAACGAAGTAAGCGAGACCACAAGATAAGTGCAGTTTCTTAGAGTGATTTATTTCGTGCCAAAGTTAAAGCCTGCAATTCCGCCATGACGCGTTTCACCTCGAGAGAGGCTTGTTCACATAGAGTGTCATGAACACAAACGAGGGTTTTTAAAGTGCGAATGCATAATTCATTTCACCTGTGCAAATTGCATTTTTTTAAACAAAGTAATAGATAGTGAAGACATACTTCGTTCATTCAAACACGGATAAAGGGCATAGTGCAAAAATGTGCAAAAAACGCAATGATAGAGTATAATCGCTATTATTATAAAATTTTGTATAAATGTATAGATAAATTTCATTATATATATATAAACACATGATTACAAAAATATATATATTAATTAAACCATAAATAAATTTCATTTCATATATATACACATGGTTAAAATTTGTTAAACCAAAATAATTAAATTCATTGATTATACTTCATATATATACACGAAATTCAGTCAGTATATATAACACATATAGTTTCAGGAACCCTGATTTATCATTTATAGTGACACATGGCTTCACTCATAAAAAGATATTGTGCCCCAGTGGGCATATGTCAAACAATTGCACAAGCTAAATAATGAGAATAAAGACATGCACTTTTATATATATATATGTATATATATTACCTACTGGCGGTCGCCAGTAGGTAGTTATAGTTAGGATTATTTTCAATAGGGAAATCGCAACATTCTATTGGGAATAACTTTGGCGCTGGTTGAGGAATCTACCTGAAAATTTCCTCTAATTTGCCTCGCGGCGCTCCGGTCCTTGCCTGAAAGTTTTGGGGGGGATTCGTCAAGCGGGGGCCGAGAAAAAGGGGGGTCCCAAAACGTGTTTTCCCCATGTTAATTTCCATAGGGCGGTCAACCTCACTTTTAGCCCGAACGGCTGAATGGATTTCCACGAAACTTGGCAAAATTGTAGGGACTGGTAGCCCGATGTGCCTTTGCTATGTCTCAAGATATGTGCTCCAGTGGATTTTGAGTAATTTAGGTTAAAAAAAATATATATATCTATAAGCGCGCCCCGGTACGCGCATCGGGGCGCGAACCAGCGCGCTACACGAGTTCGCGCGCGGAAAGCTGATTGGCTCTCGGGTGTCTGTAAACATTCCAAACAGTCCGGAGCGGCCTCCATCTTGTGTCTCGGTAGGATCGAGACACAAGAGGTGGCAAAAACAAAGAGGGAAATGACCAAAAGGGGGCAGGATAGACTCCCCCTGACCCCCTAGGTTTGATGTGGGGGCCATATATTTTTGATTTTCGTGGGGGGAGCGCCCGGTACGCGCACCGGGGAGCGGACCGGGGAGCGTACCATGGGGAAAAAAGAATGACAGAGTTTTAAAAAAATGTAGCCTTTTTTTAGGTCTCGCGACCTATCAATGCGCGCAAGCGCATTGAGGGGAGCAAGAATTCAAGTCCTCAAAATGCTTGTCAAACCAAGCTTTTGTTCGTGCGGTTTTGTTTAAGTTCACGTGAATCACGTGACCAAACAAGCACACGCATCAGCCTCCCTCCCTCCCTCCTAATTGCATTTTTTTCACGGCCGCCACCACATCAAAGGCCTTCTCCCTTTGATGTGGTGGCGGCTTCTCCTCCCCTAATTTTTCATGGCCGGCCGTACTTTCAGTTTCCCTGTACTCTGTCCTTTATTTCTTTCTATTTCGGTCACGTGAGTAGGAGCCCACTCGTAACTATGTTTCCGCATTGTCGCAATGGTCCCTGCTAAATTAGTTGCCATGCGTATATATGTTTAATATGCGAGGGCACTTTCATCATTATTACTTTTGTATTACGATGGCCATGTGCTTAACATATATGTGCGCAGGACCCACGCTTTGTTTGAGCATGGCGCCCGTGCACATATTTAAACTTTAGCTTTCTCTGTCCTTGTGGCCTGTGTCTTTGCACACACTGGACGCCCCTGATGTGATGGCGCTTCGGTGAGCTCGAGAACATCTCCCTACATTCCGAAGCCATCCCCTCAATTTCATTTGGTAAGTATTTTTCTTTGTATCATTTGTCAGGCTTCACGTTGCGCTGTGGGTCTTTTACTTTGTCTCTTTTCATTATTCCTTTTTGTTTTATCTGTTGGGCTTTATGTTGCGCTGTTAAACAAGTGAATTTATTTATCAATGAAGGGTTCACGATGAGTCAGTAGAAAGAAGGTTAACAGCGAGTTGAATTGCACTGTGTTAGCTTTTTTTCGCATTTCAGTCTTTTTTTCGAGCTTTAGATGGACCATGTGGCAAACCACCGGGTTATTTAAACAGGAAGTATGGGTAGTGGATAGGAAGTTTGAGCGCACTTGTCGCAGACTTTTTCTTTTTACTGCTATAATTAAATTACTTCAGGAACGCAAAGTGATTATGCTTTCACTCTCATTACTTTGTGTATCCTTCTTCACCAGTAACCCACCGGATATAGTGTTGTGTGGGTCCACTGACTCCCACGTGGGCAGCTTTGTGAGGAGGTACTGTGTGCACAATTCGGCCGGCAATTAAAGTGAGCTTTTATGGCGACTCTGACTAAGGCCACATGAAAACACTGCATTCACTAAGAGAGGGTGTACATTTAGCAGCGACTGTGTAGGATTGTGAGGTGAGTGAAGTGCTGTGACATGGAGCTACAGTCTTGGGCAGGGGGAATGGTGCAAAGAGCTTTGAAAATGCATCTATGCCAACCCCACTCCACACAGGCTTGGACGCTGTATTTAGCAGTTGATGCCATGTCCAATTCACTCCCTCTGCGCAGACTGCATTTCTTGTAAAAGCCGCCATGGTAATGTGTGAGTACGTAAGGCATGTCCGGCCTACCACCAGAGGTCATGCCTGGGGCATGTCCAGTCTTTGTAGGGTTTGTGTACCCGACTTGTGTAAAGCTGCGAAGACGCAATCTGTTTAGGGCTGAACAAGAGCATTGCCTTTCTCTTTTAATAACCAATGCACAAATCACTATTGGAGAGATTTTTAGCCTTGGAATCAGCATTGGTTATTATTTGTTTTAGCTCCTTGTGCCCATCTTGAAAGTTTTTAGCTCCAGTAATTAAAAAGCAGAATCTTTAGCCGTGATTTCACAATGGTGGCAAGATTTAATTTTGGAATACACAATGGTTTTGTTATATACCCTGCTTTATATGAGTGGGCACCGAGTACCCGCACCACTTTCTGTTTGAGAGACTGCACTGCTGCTGTATTTTTAGTGAGAGAGAACTAAAACTCTTCAGTTGCAAACAGGTGTTCCGGGATAACTGAATACCCACACTTCTAAATTTTCATTTCAAGCACTGGTTATATACGTAGACTAATTATGCCTTGTATAACAGTTTTTTTTTACTCGGTATGCTCCAAACTACAGTTTTAGCTCCTGATTGAAACTTTCAAGCCGCCCTTAACATTGCAGTTTATTAGTGTTTAGTGACGGTATTTCCAATGCACAATTTCTAGTCCTCTGTATTCATTCAGCAGACTTATTAGTTATGGTGTGCCCAAGTGCAGAAGCTTTGTTGCGTTTACACCTGATATCCCTAGTGCAGAGTTGGCAGTCTCGGTACCAGTGGTGCAGTGTATTCGCAATGATGAATGCCTAGTCCCTATAGCCCTGAGAGCAGAGTTTTATTGTGAACCTTAAATCCAGGTGTTCCAGATGTAAAGTGTTTACCCCCCTTACCAACAATGCTGTATTTAATCCTTTAAACTGTAATGCAGAATTTGTTTTTATATTTTCAGTTTTAGTACAGCCTATTTGTTGTTCTGGTAACCCCTGTGGCCAATTTTATTGTCTGACCCCCCAAATAAAGTTTTTTTAAATTATTTTTATTTTTAATAATGTTTTTGGGCCCAACCTGTCAACTCTCAACCGCCCCTCTGTATTTCCTCCTCACTTTGTCCACTCCAAACAAAAACACATACATTAAACACATTTTCATTTACAATGCCAATAGCTCCAGTTCTCGCAAATGCGAGACCTATTGCATTGCAATAGGTCTCGCAGTAGGAAAGTTGGAGCTATTACAATTGCAATTAGCAATGCCTTTTATTTTTGTTTTCATTTTAAAAACATAAAGGGCTTTGTCATTTACAAAACCAATAGCTCCAACTTTCCTACTGTGAGACCTATTGGCAACGCCAGTGCTTGTTATAAATTGGAGATAGTTCTAAAAAGAACAGTTTTTTTTCTTCTTTTTGTTGTTTTATTTTTATTTTTGTTTTTGGAACATTTTATACTTTTTTTGGCTTTTATGAACAGTTTTATATATTTTTTTTATTTTTGATGGGGACAAACAAAAAACAGGGAATTGTAAACAGCTCAACTGGAGCAAAAAAAAACCAGGAAAAAATGAAGGCTTCTTTCGGCACCAGTGGTTGTCTCCAGCACGGTTTATAAGTTTGATGCTCTGCTCCCCATAAGAAATGGTAGTCCCACAAAATATACGAGTAATCTTGTAGTCTGCAAACTGGCGTTGGGTGCATGGGACCATCGCTCTAGTTTCAGGACCCGATGGAGTGGGTTGTTTAGAGGTGCTCGGAGAAGATTGGGGAGGGTTTCTGGTCAGTTCTCTGACCTCTGCTGCAGAATAGTTATTGGGGTGCTTTTGTTGCATATGGCGTAGCATTGTGTGATTCCCAAATGAATATTTTTTTGCAGGGTTCCCCCTGGGAAGTTCAGCACCACAGATGAGACAGGTCACCTTTGCAGCATTAACTTTTTTGAAACCCCTTGGGATTTTAAAAAACTCCCATATAAAGTGCACCTTACTTAGGTTTATATGGGGGATTGTCTTCAGACAGGAACTGCCTTCTCTCCTCCTCCTCCTCCTCCTCCTCCTCCTCTTCTTCACCACCAATGTGATGTTGTGGTGGTCCTTGTGGTGGTGGTGGTGGTGGTGGTGCAGATGCTCCAGCTGCTGCTGCTACTGTAGCCATTTCTCTATCAATAGAAGCAGGTCTTCCTCACTCAAAGAATAAAGTGAGAATGAGGAAAAAAGGTGGGGGCTTTCATCATTTGGAAAACAAAACTGTTCTGAACCAATGAAAAGTGTTATTTTCAGGTCACATGAGCCGGGCTTTCATCATTTGGAAACCAAAACTGTTCTGAACCAATGAAAAGTGTTATTTTCAGGTCACATGACCCGACGCGCTTACGCTACGTGCCATGGCGCTTACGTAGCGCGTTCGTGTGCGCGTGGATGCTTCCGGGTGCGCCCACGCCATGCGTATCACGCGGACGTGGCTACGCGATACGTCACGATGATGTTTTCGTTCGCGGCAATAGCGCTAACGGGACGCTCACCAATACGCGCTCTGGGGCACGCCGCAAGACTGGGCTTACCGGTGCGCTCACTGGGACGCGCACCAGAAGCGATCCAGGGCAAAAAAAAAAGAGAATATACATATAAAAAAATAGTATTACATAAAATATACAATATAGGATTCATTAAAAAAATATTATATTTCATAGCTATAGAAATTTGCTATTAAAAAACCTATGAAAATCACTGAAAAAACTATAGGTTTCACACCAGTTATAGTTAGGAATTAGCATTTAAAAAACCTTTGAAATTCACTGAAAAAACCACAGGTTTCACACCAGTTATAGTTAGGAATTAGCATTTAAAAAACCTATTAAATTCACTGAAAAAACCATAGGTTTCACACCAGTTATAGTTAGTTGGAAATTTTACTGACATAAAACCATTGAAATTCCCACGTTATAGTTAGTTGGACTCACTATAACTTGTGCGCATGCAATGCACTGCTGATGATGTCACATATTACATCACTCATGACATGGTCAGTGACATCACTCATGACATCACTGATGACACCATCCTTGTGACAGAGTAACAAACCTCCTTTCAGTGTAATGTAACCCTTTAAACACATATTCAAAAATAGAAAATAAGATTTAAAAAAAAATGGAGATACCCATACCACTTACAACAACCAATTCAGTAATACCACCATCTATATACACATACACTCATTCACCAACAGTTCTATATAGTCACCCATACATATATTCACTCATCATATGTAGTGAAACACCTATACATCCTGTTACACACCGACAGTCATCCAAAAGTTACTCACACACATACTCACACATGTAAATATACTTTTGAACATCCATTTATTTGCATATACAGCTATACACACACTACCACCTTACTTCTAAGGAAACTTACACATACTTACTCTCTTAAACAATCACTTATAGAAACACATACTTATTTAAACAGGAACTCTTACATTCTCTTACTCTCACATATAGTCACTTATATACATCAATATTCACATATACTAGATTAAAACATATGTCGTTACTGATAAAGACACTAGTGAGACAGTCATTCACTTAATAACATACACATATACACACTCATCCACCCATACAGTCCTGCACATATGTTGTGTTCAAAACACATACAAAGAGAGAGTCAGTCATTGATGCTTCTATGTGCTAAGTCATACCCCCACCAAACCATACAGACACTCATACTGATACTAAAAACAACATCTAATAACCCATATACACACACATGTAGGTACTCACAAACCCATGCAGCCACTTATAAACAAAGTGAAACACTAATACATATATTTAAATATTTAAACATTTCTCACTAATGTATGTATTCACTAAGATACACTTAATAAGCCAGTTAACAAATCACTTTTAAAAAAAAACATCCATTTAGACACTTATTTAAATATTTATTCTTCCATTGACTTTTACATATACATATGTAAAACATATTGATTTTTCAGAAAGACACACATTCACTGGATGGTGTCATCAGTGATTTCATGAGTGATGTCACTGACCATGTCATGAGTGATGTAATATGTGACGTCATCAGCAGTGCATTGCAGGCACGCAAATTATAGTGAGTCCAACTAACTATAACGTGGGAATTTCAATGGTTTTATGTCAGTAAAATTTCCAGCTAACTATAACTGGTGTGAAACCTATGGTTTTTTCAGTGAATATATATATATATATATATACATTACCTACTGGCGATAGCCAGTAGGTATATATAGTTAGGACCTAGCTACCATAGGAAATCCACAAAATTCTATTGGGAATAACTTTGGCGCCGGTTGAGGAATTTGCGTGTAATTTTCCAAAATTTAGGCCAGCTCCGCTCCGCTCTTTCCCTAGACGTTTTGGGGGAATTCGTCATGTGGGGGCCGAGAAAAAAGGGGGGTCCCAAAACATGTTTTCCCCATGTTAATTTCCATTGGACGATTAGACACGGCTACAGCCCGAACGGCTGAACGGAATTACACCAAACTTGGCAAAATTGTAGGGACTGGTACGCAGTAGTGCCTTTTCTATAGTTGGTGAAAATTGCTCCAGTGGTTTTTACGAAAATTAACTTCAAAAACACATATATATCTATATGCGCGCCTCGAGCGCTTACAGGTACCCGTACCGAGGAGCGCACCCGGCGCGACACGGAAGTGCACGAGCAGAAAGCTGATTGGCTCTCGGGTGTCTGAGAACATTCCAAATGGTCCGAAGAGTCTGCCATCTTGTGTCTCTGTAGAACCGAGACACAAGAGGAGAAAAACAAAAGGGGAAAACTATAAAAGGGGGCAGGGTAGAGACCCCCTGACCCCTAGGTTTTAGCAGGGTGGCATAGGAGGACCCCGAAGGTCAAATGTTTTTATATTTTTCTGGGAAAATTTCGCGGAGTACGCACTGGGTGCGATGCCATGTACGCGTACCCTGAGTGTGCCATGGGGAAAACCAAAAAAAATATTTATCTTTGGGCCTGAGGGGTCCTTGTGGGACCCCCTGACCAGGAATAGGGGTCAGGGTGCTTCTACCCTGCCCCCTTTGCGTGTTTTGCACCTTTGTTTCACTGCTTTCTTGTGCCTTGGCTCTACTGAGGCACAAGATGGCTGACAACACTTCCTGGTTTGGAGTGTTGACAGACAGTGGCAGCCAGTCAGCATGCCTTTCGCAGGAAAGCAGCATGCTCATTGGCTGTCAATAGTTCTAACCAGGAAGTGTTGGCATTCATCTTGTGCTAGGTTGACCGAGGCACAAAAGAAGCAGAAAAACAAACGTTTAGAATGCAAAAGGGGGGCAGGGTAGAAACAGCCTGACCCCCTAGGGCTGCTCAGGTGGTCCCACAAGGATATTAACATATTTAAAAGTTAATAGCTATAGAATTAGCATTTAAAAAACCTTGCAAATTCACTGAAAAAACCATAGGTTTCAGGCCTTATATAGTTAGAAATTAGCAATAAAAAAACCTTGCAAATTCACTGAAAAAACCATAGGTTTCAGGCCTTATATAGTTAGGAATTAGCTTTTAAAAAACCTTTGAAATTCACTCAAAAAACTATAAGTTTTAGGGGTGTTATAGTTAGCTGGACATTTCACTCATACAAAACCATTGAAATTGCTCCTATGTAGTTATTTGTACTAACTATATTCCGCGCACCCACAATGCACTGCTGATGATGTCACATATTGGATCATTCATGACATGGTCAGAGACATCACTGATGACATCTGTACATTTACAAAAACACTTTACGTCAGCACATTGTTTCAAAGTACATGAATGTTTGAGAAAATCATAGACTATTTTAATCTGTGCATGATAGAATACTCTTATAAACTTCTAATCACAAATTAATTTGCCTACCTTAACTTTCAGTACAGAAGAAAACATTCGAGCATCTTCAGACACGCCTCCCAAGTATACGTTCTTTGAAAAGACTGGTGCATGGTCATTCGCGTCCAGAACATCCACATATACTGTTGCAGTATTACCTGAAAAAGGGCAAAGATATCTTATTTAATAAACTAATAATCAGTATAAATTATTTATCAGCAGCAGATGTAAAATAACCATCAGAAAATAAAAGCGTGATTGAATTGAAGGTTGATAAAGGAAGACTAAAGATCATAGATAAAATCACCTAAAGTAGAATTTCCACAGACATAAGCTTCCCTTGATCCTATGATCCACATAAATATCTCTGAAAACATCAACGCAGATACAAACAAATGATGGGCATCCTTTTTTTTGGTGTTGGTAGTGTCCAGGGTGGACGGGGAGTTAAAATTAACCCTGGAAACTGTGGTCCAGATTTATCAACTCTTCGCACCAGTGAAAAGGCACAAAAGGTGACAAAAACCTTTTTGGGCATATAGGGTTTACTTTCCAGTGCAAAACTTATTTTGTACTGGAAATTAGCCTAAATGTAACACAAAGTAGTACTATACATTACTTTTGTTATTTTTTAACAAGAGGGTGTTACCACAAGCGGTACATGGGTATTCTCATTCATGCAACTACAGATGTTTTTAATGCAATACCGTATTTTCCAATATTTGAAGACAGGGCTTTGTGCTCTCTGAGGCAGGCTCAAAATATAATAAAAGGTTTCTTTTCTACAAATGTTTATAACTTTGCATGAGTGCTGTAGTGTACAATGCACATACACAGTAGTAAAGACTGATAGTCTCCATGTTGTGTGTATGGAGGGTGATCAGGAAATGAAGATAACTCATTAATCACTGGGAAGGAAAAATATATAAATTAAATACACACAAATACCCATGATACAAAGATAAAAAAAAATTGTGAATAAGAGAACCCTTCTTTTGTTCAAAGTTATTGATGCCCACACAATGCGCTAAAAAGGCTGTGCTGCATTAGACTGTTTTCATGATTGGAAATATCTGTTCGTCATCATAATAAGTTGGATACTCATCCGATTCAGTAGGTAACATTCAATGCATACACTGTTTCTATGCACACCACCAAAGGAAGACTAATTTTCTTTCTTGACTCTCAGTTAGCTGTTATTGAAAGTCTTTATTTTGTAGGAGAAGTAGAATTTACTTCATCTGTTATGGAAGACATTGCAATGCTGCAGGATCGTCCCTTTACCAACCACATTACTGCACCGGAGCAAAAATAGTTGCCGATCTCTCAGGTGCAGAGTTTGCACTTGGCAAGGGAAGAGTATATATATTTGCCCTAAAAGCCTTATCTCATCATGGCCTGTGTTTTTCAAATGCTTCACTTTGTAGCACACAAAATTGAAGATCTAAAAATGATTGAAGTGGAGGACACACAGATTAAGAATTACTTTCTGCACCAAATAGCTGTTCATGGATACATTTATTTATGGCCCATTACTTTAATATGTATCTAGGTTTATACATTCTTCTATCCAAATTGGAAAGAACTCCAATCCAAGATTTTTTCACCCTTAATGGTTTTTGAGATACTGTGTCTTTACTGACTTCAGGCAAGAGGCATATAGTGAGCTTTCTTTTGTCTGCTTGCTACATTCATCCTATGTCAAAATGTGGCAAGTGTGCTGTCCACCGTATTACACATGTATTATATCAAATGCATTGCACAGTGGACAGGGCAGGCAGCAAGGGCCAGATGCACTAAAATGTCATGCAATATAGAAAAACTTGCAGCACTGCATTGTATGAAAGAGTGAGAGCAGGAATTTGCCATGTCTGCTATGATACAAGGCATTCCTGCTATCTCCTTGTGCTGGCACGCTGAGTACAGTCTAGCACCATGACAGGCAACCTTGTACCATGCTGTAACAGTGCCAGATTTACAGGCAGGATTGTTTTTGTGCAGGATTGTTTTTGTGCAGGAAGGGATGCATTCCATGACAAAACAATCCCCAGAGGCATGCCCTATTTTTATGTGTGCTGCATAATTAAACACACATAGAATGAGGAAGTAACAAGGAGAAATAAACATGTTTTTCCTTGTTACACCTTACCTGGTAAGGCATAGAATTTTGATGCATTCCTCGGTTTACTAGTGTTAGTAAATCTGGATATACAGCAAAAACCATGGGTGGATACATGGGAGCATCCATGCTCAACCCATGGAACCCCTTCCCAATGCAGAGTATTGCAAGCACAGCAACTTGCACTGCCTTGTGTAATTCCAGATTTACTATGCCACACAGAGACACAGAGGCATTCAGGGTGGCTCTGTGTGGCATGTTAACTATGAATTAAGGGCTTTCATTGCCTTGCATCCCCTTGCGTGACAATGCAAGCACATGAGAAATCTGGCTCCATGTTTTGACTGAGTACCCTTTCTACCAAACCCGAAGACCTTTAGGCTGTCTAGAAGTGCTCTCAAGGGAAATTAGTAGAGTCTTCTTCAGCATGTTTAGCCACATTTTAAAAGGTAGATTTTCTCACTCTGTCCTAGGAATGGACCCAAGGTGTATCCTCAGACACCCATAACATAATTCCACACACTGGAATGTTATGTTATGTTAAATAAATTTCTAGAGCGCAACTAACACCGTTAGGTTTCTTGGCGCTGTAATGGAGAGAGCAGATGAGGAAGAACCAGTTATTTATAGGATTCAGTGAAAAGAAAAGTTTTGAGGGAGGATCTGAACTTAGGATAAGGAGAGGACAACCTAGGAGGGAGGGGGAGGGAGTTCCAGAAGGTGGGGGCCAAAAAAGAGAACTTGAGGCCACCGTGTTTCTTCCTCTTGTATCTAGGGACTGATAACAAGGCTAATTGGGATGATCGAAGAGTACGAGAAGGAACATAAGGGTGGAGGAGGGAAGAAATGAAGAGGGGACCATGACCAGCGAGGGATTTGGAAATGATGCAGCCCAGCTTAAATTTACAGCGGGCAGCTACCGGAAGCCAGTGGAGGCTTTTTAGGAGAGGGCGAACATGTTGATCTCTTGGTTGAAAATGGATCAGGCGGGCAGCCTGGTTCTGGATCAACTGAAGCCTCCTGAGTTGGTAAGCAGGAATGCCTACATAAAGTGCATTGGCATAGTCAAGCCTAGATATGACTAGCGCAAGCACGGCAAGATAAGGGCCTCGGAAGTAAGTAGGCGGGAGATTTTCCGTATTTTCCTGAGTTGGAAATGGCTTGAGGAGACTACCGCGCTTATCTGGGGCGTCATAGAAAGGTCACTAATAATGATGACTCCCAGGCTTTTGGTACAGTTGGCAGGGCGAGGAGGGCTGCCAAGGCTAGCAGGCCAAAAGGAGGAATCCCAAGGATTGGAGGAGCCCCCGACAAGAACCAGCTCAGTCTTGTCGGGGTTGAGCTTCAGGTGATTTGAGCTCATCCAATTGCTAATAAAGCAAAGGGTGTTTTGGAAAGTGGAAATGGATTCAGCAGAAGAGTCAATGGTAAAGACAAGTTGTATGTCATCCGCGTAATTGAACGCGGTGACATTAAACTGTCGGAGGGCACGGATGAGTGGGGAAAGATACAAATGAAAAAGAAGATGGGATAAGGAAGAACCCTGTTGGACTCCGCAGGTCAATTTGACCTGAGTGGCAGAAAACTGGGACAGCCTGACTGCTTGATGGCGTTGGGTCAGGAAAGAGCGGACCCAGTCCAGGGCGGTACCCTGGATGCCAGCCTCCCCGACACGGTCGATCAAGATGTCATGGTCGACCGTGTCAAAGGCGGCCAACAGATCCAGGAGGACCAAAGCCTGGCAGATGTTAGCATCCGCCCACCTACGCAGTTCCTCCATCACAGAAAGAATGACTGCTTCTGTGGAGTGCGCAGGTCTGAACCCGGCCTGTTGGGGGTCCAATACACTTGAGTCTTCCACAAAAGAGCTAAGAGTATGAGTAACGTGCGACTCTAAAACTTTACTAAGAAAAGGAAGGAGGGAGATTGGGCGGTAGTTGCTCATGATGGAAGGGTCTGCCGATGGTTTTTTCAAAATGGCAACCACCTCGGCCTGTTTGAAGGATCCAGGAACCTCCCCAGTAGTCAAAGAATTGTTCAGAAGAGCAAGGGGGGGATCTGGACAGGAAGTAAAAGCTTCCTGAAGGGCCGAGGGGGGGCTACAATCGCTGGGAGAACCAGAAGAAACTTTGTGAAGAAGTGATAGAAAATTATCCTTTGAAATAAGGGGAATATGGGTTAGAGTGTGAGTGTGGGAATAACTGGGGACACAGAAAGATGTGGGAACAGGTGGGGCTAGAGTGGAGATGCTGGTTTTGATTTTAATGATTTTGTCCACAAAAAATTGGTTCAGGAAGTCGCACAGAGACTGGGAGGGAAGGGGGGCTAGAGTGACTCTTGCCGGGTTAGATAGTTCTTCCACAATAGAAAAAATGTCTTTGGACTTATTAGACGAGTTCAAGATTTTACTGGAAAAGTATCGTGATTTGGCCAAAGTGATTGCTTCCTTGTACTCCCTCAACCGAGAAGAAAAAATCTCTTTCGATTCAGGGGAGTACCCCCGGCGCCAGCGTCTTTCTGCCTGGCGGAGACCAAGTTTTTGTGCACTGAGCTCAGCGGTAAACCACCTTTGGGCATCATGGCTGCGCCTCGTCTTGACAGGTTTTAAGGGTGCCACAGGGTCGGCCGCAGAGGTGAGCCAGTGTGTAAGGGTTTCGGACTGAAGGTCGGTGGAGGTGGTAGATCCAATGGTGAGTGGGGACGATGAGCTCAGAAGGGCAGTGAATTTATTAAGATCGTCTTTATTCCAATTACGTGCCAAGAAATTGGATTGACGGGCAGCAGTAATAGGGGGAGACATAGCTAAGGTAAAAGTAATGAGGAAATGATCTGACCAGAGACAGGGGAGAATAAGAGGAACAGAAATGTCAAGGGAGGTGGTCCAAACTTGATCTAGGATATGGCCTTTGACATGCGATGGTGCATGTATATGTTGGGTACAGTTGAGACCCAACATAAGATCAGAAAAGGCGCGTGAATCAGAGGTTTCATGGATATCTGAAGGCCAGTAATTAAAATCGCCCAGAACCAACACGTTGGAATTATTAATGGTAAGCTGGGAGATCTGGAAAGAGCTGTATATAGTATAGTGAGTATGCTGGAGGCAATTGAAAAAAAAATAATTCTGAGCCTAATCAGGAAGCCACAGTGAGCTGTCTGTTAAGGTAAGCCTGGCTCTCTCACATTATTCGAAATTTGAGTAAGACAGACAAGAACAGGTATTCAAAGCTTAGCCTAGGGGTTTTTCATAGGAATCTCATGTAGTAGAAGGCAGAATATCAAGGTTTAAATGAAACTCTGGTAAAGGCACTGACCCCCAACAGTGGCTGGTGTTACTTCAATTGTGTGACTGCTGGGTGATGGAATGTGTAACTGTTGGCTCGTGGTATTGTGACTGTTGGCTGGTAGAATATGTGGTTTTTGGCTGGTAGTATGTGCGTCTGTTAGCTAGCAGAATATGTGGCTGTTGGCTAGCGGTAATTAACCTTTGCTCACTCCTCAGGTAGCATGGCACAGTGCAGTCAGATTTAACTTGGAGGCAATGTGTAAAGTAGTAATGATGCATTTAAAAAAAAATTACCTGTTTAGAAAAGTAGAGCAAAATCTAGTTAATAAAACAAGACATAAATGTCAAAAATCCAATCCGTAGAACCAGAGATATGTAATCTCAAATACTTAAGTGAAAATAACACCAAAACGCCCAAAGCGACACTCGTGGCTATCTGGTCCTGCATGAGCAGGAGAAAGTCGCACGATAAGGCTGAACATGATGGAGTGGAGTCAGATACAGGGGCCAGGTTAATCCTGCTGAAAAGTCGAGTGCAAAGAGTCTGTTCAGAGTGGAGGAGGGTTGCTGAGGAGTGGAGAAGATAAGTGGATGGCCATAGATGTAGCATGAAGAGCAGGCCTGGCATCACAGATGGTTGTTGCTGTAGCGCGAAGATCCTGTTGTTGTTGTGAACGGGCAGGCTAGAGCTTCGAGGGGGCGCTCGCTGCAAGCGGTCAATGCTGTAGCATGAAAGGTCGGGATGGCAGAACTATGTGTTGCTGGGCTGTGCAAGGTTTTGGGACCAACAGCCCTATTTCATGTCACGAAGAGCCCAAAAGCTTCAATTGAGCCTTCTTGAGGGCGCATCAAGGGACCCGGAACATGACGGGCATCACTTTGGGGATCAGGGGCTTGCTCCAGCAGAATCTGGATGCTGGTTCTGGTGGTTGAGAGCCTGTTGTGTATCTCTGGCTCTGAACAGGAGGCCAGGGTACTAACCCTTGGAGACACTCTGGGTTCAGGTACAGGTCCAAATACCTCTGATTCAGGCAAGAGGGCAGAAATACAGGAGGCTATAGTCCAGCAAGGCCATAGTCCAGCAAGTTAGCAGTTCAGTAGTCCAGCAGAGTGGTAGTCCTTTCAGTAGCACAGCAGTCCTTCCTGGCATAGACTCCACAGGTTCATAAGTATACTGAAGAGTTGTTTCTGAAGTCCATAGCTATAACTGTTTATTCGTTAAACGTGTGGGAAGCTTTTAGAGGTTTCTTCTTGAAGTCCCAAGGCTGCCTGCTTCACTGGCCTGGCTCCAGATTAACTACAGGGGAAATGCAGCCCTTTATTTGGTGGCAGGAAATAGAATTTTCAATTGTAAGTATGGCTGTACCCTCCCGTCCTGCCAACGATGGCCCATCCAGACACTACTATGCTTCCTATTTGTGTATGGCTGTCTAGGATTTATATACAAAGCCCAAATGTCAGTTGCTCCCATTCATGTGACCTAGACGCAGGCTGCAGGCACCAAATGGCCAAAGCAGAAAAAGCCAAACTTTCTAAAAGTGTCTCTCCTGATACTGAGTGATCCAGTTAGGGCTCCAGTGGGCAGAATCCATAAACATTCAAAATACAAAGTACAATCCCTATACCATCGATATGTTAATTAATTATACAGGCTCCGTGATTATTTTGTGCCTGCTCTTACCAACAATAGGCAAGAATTATTTAAGCAAACCTTTACACATGTCCTCACACGTCAGTACCTGCAGCCTTATATAGTATACATATGAATCAAGATATACTGATACACATTGCCTTGATTAATACACACAAACATTGAAATATTCACGCAGCTTGTACAGTTCACGTATAGATGATATAGGGGGTCTTACTTTGTATATTGAACTTTCTAAAAGTATCATTTTCAATTTTTATTTGAAAATCTGACTTTAATATTAAAGAGGGATTTTAACAACAATTCGTTCAACACTAAACTCAACCTTTCTTCCTGCACTCAATTGGAAGTTACTGCTTTTTTAATGAAATAAGGTAACTCCATTTTTATATTTGGGAGAGGCAGGTCTTGCAGTAGTGAAAAAGAAATTCAGGAGTTTTTCATTACCAGGACAACTTCAAAGTACATATCCAACTTTTTTAATACACTGCACTCTACCCTCTATACTGTTCAGGGCCTACTCGAGGCATGACATATATATATTAAAAAGGAAGGTTTGAGTCTGGGAAAAAGTTTATTTTGACAGGTCAACATGGCAGTTTAAAACTGCACACACAGGCTGTGATGGAAGGGCCGAGGCATGTGTAATGGACTACTTAAGTGGGTGGCAAAATGAGTGCAGCAGGCCACTAGTATTATTTAATTTTACTGCCCTTAGCACATGATGTGCTACATTATTGGGGACCTACAAGTAAATTAAATATGCCAACTGAGTGTGAGCCAAATTTACCATGTTTAGAGAAAAAGCTCTAGTACTTGTTAACAGTGGGAATGTTTGTAGATTCCTCAGAGCAAAAAAAAAACAGGTTCAGAAAATAGGGTCAGAAACAGGAGGGTAAAGGCAGTAAGTTTGGAGATGACCATGAAGAAAGAGCCAAGTCCAACAGGGTATGACTGTGATGAGCGCTTGACTGATATTATTTGCAAATGTTGTGTGTTTTGTGCCCAAGCTGGTGGTATTAATGGCTTTGTGTAGTGCGGATGTGAATGGACCTTAAAAGTGTTGGTGCCTTGACATGACTTTACAACTCACTACCTAAGTGATGGATTCAATATTCTGATACAGTTATTAGAACTTACTCTTTGACCCTATTGATACTGGTAGTGCCAACTCCAACCAGTACAAGTATGTACTTGTGTTGTGGATGCACTCTGAAGGAGCATTATAAACTACACACATTTTTGAAAACTGAACACCCAGAGGAGTCCAGGGTGGTGTAACTTGTGTGGATCGCACTCACACACAATATCCTGCAAACATCAAACGTTGACTAATTCATCAAAATCATAAACTTTCCTCATGTCTCTGTGACAGAATCTACAAGTATCCAGAAAATTCCTACTACCCAGTGTTTCCATACTTTGTCTAGTACAAATGCTACTCCACTAGTGTGACTTGGCCTACCATCCATGACACAAAAGGCTCCAACACGAAACATGGAGGCATTTGGGTATGGGGCAGCTGTGGCATTTGGGCCTGAGCTCAGACACCACCCAAGGAAAGCTATTAAACCCAGGCATTTTTAAAAACTAGGCACTAGAGAGGGTCCAGGGTGGAATTCCTTTTTATGGATCCTATAACAGGTTGTTAACCACAATTCCCTGCAAGCATCAGACTTTGCTTAAATTATGTAATTTCCTTACATTTGTGTGAGGAAAATGTTGGATTCTGCAGGGATCAAGAAAATAATTCCTACAACTGAGTGTTCCCACACTTGTCTCAATGAAAATGTGAAACCACTGCATTGCGAATATTTAAATGATCCCTGGTTTGATTCAGTCCTGTTTTGAACATGAAACCCAACCACACAAGTGTTAAAGTGTTATTTAGCCAGCCAAATGTAAGAAATCTGGGTGGTAGGGATATTGTGGAGGCCTGCAGATTCGGGAAGATGCCCATACAGAAATGTTAGGCTAAGGCATGGTTTCAGGAATAATTTGAAAGGCATTGAGGGTAAGAAATTGTCATGGGATCCATGCAAGACACACCATCCTGGAGTCCCCCACTTATCTGGTTTCACAAATGTCTGGGTTTGGTAGGTGCCCTTGAGTGGCAGCCTAACCCAGGACCAAAATCCAGTTACCTATAATGCAAAAAAGGCTAGTTTTGAGTTGAAAATATTTAATCTGTCCATGTTGTGTTTTGAGCTCTTTTTTGTCTTGGGAGCAAGGTTCACAAACATAAGTGGAGCTGAATTTATAGTGGGAGACATGTGAGAATGTTGAGTGGTGAGAAATGTGTGAAAACCCACAGATTCCCAAAATGTCCCTACCAGAAATGTGAGAAAACTGCATGTTTTAACCAAATATTGAGCATTTCAAGGGCTTCTGGGTAAAGAAACCCTTGTACAAGCCATGCACATCATACCACCCTAGACTCCCTAGATGGATTCAATGTTACCCATGTTGCGTTTAGGGGACTTTCCTGTCCTGGATGGTAGGCCCAGCAGCACAACGGGGCACCATTTTTATTGGAATATGTGAGGGAACACTGGGTGGTAGGAAACTTGTGGGTCTCCTGAGATTCCAGAACTTTTCCTTATAGAAATTTTAAGATGCAGCTCAGTTGTTAGCACATTTTTGGGGAACCTACAATCGTTATAGATCTTCCTGCCCATAAGTATCTATCAGACATAACAGTATATTACTTTTGTAAACTAGCCACTGTAACAAAAATTAGCATATTGAAAATGTTGACCCCAGTGGCTATTTTTGAAGCTCATTTTCATTATTTTTGTAATCATTTTTTTATATTTCTTTGCAAAAACTTTCAAGTACCTACACAAAGGACCTCTTGCTTTCCAGGATAACCCATGAGGTTCACACCTGTTTCCACCACAAACTAGTAGTTGGTTGAAACCACTGAAATTATGAAAAATCAACTACCTCTTGAATAAAAGAAAAAGTTGTGTTTTTGTACAATTCTGCTTGTTCCCAAAAGCTGGGAAAATGGTAATTCCAGCAAACCTCATGTTGTTGCCACATTTAGAAATAAACATAAAATTTGATGCGTAACAGTTTTTTCCATGTTTTCTAAAAATAAACACAATCTTGCTGTTTTGTCTATTTTCTCAGTACCTTTAGGTTGTTGAAAAATTGGCATGCATACCTTATTCAAAAAACGCTATGAAGGCTTAAGTTCGAAGTACCCCAAAAGTCAAGAAAGGACTCTGAACTTGAGGTGGAAAAGCTAAAGTTTATGGGTTAATACTGCAATAGGGAGCAGCTTTCTGACTGGTTTGATTTAGCAAAAAATGCAGCTTAAATCTCAGAGTTCCAGTTGTAATCCTGGCAAAGGGATTGCAAATTTGGATTTCTCAGTGAAAACATACATGTACATTTTTGCATTGAGAAAATAAATAGAGAAACAGAGAAAATGCAAAGGCTCACTTGCTAACTGTTTCGTTCTCTGCAAGAAAAATATTTTTTCCTGAGCGAAACAGGATCCTTTGGGAAGGTACTCACTTTGCATTTTCACCCTGGAAAGGAATTTACTTCTGCCTTTTGCAGGCAAAAAGCGCTCAATATTTCAGAGAAGGAAATGATCGGAAAATTGTTTGAGAACCAACAAGTAAAGTTGTTCATCATTATTAAGAGACTTCTAGAGCATTTCCTCAACGTAACCCCTTACCCAACCGACAAGATTTAAACACATGGGAATCATTTAAAGAGTAAACTGACCCCTATGAATTACTAAAGTGATTTTGCACTCATAAAAAAGGTTATTTGCATGTCTAAGATAGAGTTGCAAATGATTTTGTGAATCAGGCCAAACCTCTTCTTGTCTATGGGGTCGATTCCGATCTCGGTCAGACGGGCTCCGAATTGTATTTGGTTTTGCCTAACCTGATCCAGAGCCATTGCTCCCGACTAAATCGCTCACAATTACAAACGGCCAAGTACGAGGCTTGGAAATCCTCAGCACTGATCAAATCGGTTCCAGAAGGCATTCGGTGAGATAGAACCTTTCGGAGCCAATTCGTATAGGTCTATGGACTAGGTTTTCCAGCCGTGCAAGTACGATGAACTATTCGGGTTGCAAGGAACAAAAAGACTGCCGGAATCAGTCTTTAGCAGCCCGTAGCTGGCCCCCCTTCACCCGGGGCCCTCTGAATTGGGCCATTGAGTGTACTCATGCGTCTCCTCTACCCAACCATGCACAGTTTGGCAGGCACCAAGGGGGGGCCCACCACAGGGTGCACGATTATCCACAACCACCACTTTTGTCAATGCAAGCCTGTGTTCGCGTTCGGAACACAGGCTCCCATTGAAGCCAATGGGAGCCCAACCAAATCGTATCCGGATGCATTCAAATGCATCGTTCTCATTCGGTCGGAGTCTCCTAATCCGAGTCATCCAGAAAGCATTCCAGACCCGAGTCGTTCAGTATGCTTTCCGAACGAGATCGGAATGGGGCTCTAAAACGTAAAAGAGAGACGGCTAAAGCTCTTTTTATTAGTACTAAAGAAATATTGTGCGCGAATGTCACACAATGAAAAATCCAATGCCGCTCCTTAAAGTTTTTCTTGGGGCAAAACTACTACCCTATATAAAGTTATTGAGATCAGACATGAAATAATGTGTGATGGGTGTTCGCACATCTAAAAGAGGCACATATTCCATAGCCCCAGCCCCGTTTCTCCCATGCAAATTTAAAACAGTTTTCCTTTGCAAAATATGCATGGGTAAATTCATAGGAATGCCGATGTGTCACTTATCTCAGGATCCTAAGAATAGGTGCACGTAAGTTTTACATCTGATTGGGTTTTTTTCTCCATACTTGTCATGTCATAAGGGCCTAAATATAGAGTGGCTGAAGTTCCCTGAATATACTGAATTTTTTTGCTATTAACAGATTATTTTAATTAAGAGCACGTTTGCTTTTAACAAACTGGTATCCACTTTCTACTTACAATTTACATCCAGAGTGACTCATTAAGAGACAATAATCACTCATGAATAAAAAGACTATAACACCGGAACTCCTACCCAGCATGAATGTGCTCTGTAGAAGATAAAGCATGTCAGATTCACTTCAGGATTAGACATGACAAGCACACTCCAAGCTTAGATACAGGTGTATAGGCACAGGCCCTGGAGCATGAGTGCAAGGAAACTCGTGCTTCAAGGACCCCCTCGATGAAATACACATTATAAAGTAGATGCTATAACAGAACTGTCAGCAATAAGCATAATAAAGAGGCAACTGGATGCAGTGGTGCTCCGCTCAGCTGTCCCGTTCATTCCCAACTAAATGCAATCAAACTGTGCAAATCGATGGAGGTGACGTACCAAAGTTCTAATACTAACATATGCAAGACACTATGAGGCACAGGGAAGAAAACTAATGTGCATGCCTACATGTTTCCAAATTCACCGCTGCCCTCTAGATACTGTAAAGGTTTATTTGTTTTTCCTTCATAAGACTTCCTATAGCAATAATAGCAAAATAACCAAGCATTGGCAAAGACAATAGTTCTCATTTTTTTAAACGTGATTTCCAAGTTTGTTTGAATTTTCATAGAAAGTCGAAAATGGCCACTGGTGCATTATTATACAAGTAAATACATGGGCAGCCAACCTGAATATTTTTCTTTATATTAGAAAATCATTCTAGGATGGCTGCTGGTGTGTTACCTCACATGTATGGAAAAACAACTATCTTAAAATGACATTTCTCAGAGAAAAGTTGGCCTTCCATTGTGCACATATGTGGTAAAGCACCAGTGAGCATTTCTGCATTTTATTCAACTGTTCCATTGTGTGTAAAGGGAATTTTCACATGGTAAATGTCTGCTTATAAGTGCAGGACGAAAGAAGCAGTGTAAAGTCGTTGGACCTTGTTCTGGTTATCAGGGTAGGAAGAAAGAGGAAGTGAATAGCCAATGGACCCTAAAAGCAATAATACATTTTTTTAAAGTAAAAAAATAAGACTGGGTGGTGGGGTCATCAATAGCGAGGGACATGAAAGCGAGCAGTCCAACAACAGCGCACAAGCAATTGCAAAAAATTGTCCATCCATTAATATAGCCTTTTAACAATTGTCTCAGGCTTGCCATTGCAGCATGTGTTCAGTTTTGAACTATCAATTTGACCTGGCAAAGTAAACCTCTTGCCATGAGTAAAACTCCAATATATACAATTCACCCATAAGGTCAGTCCTGAACAGCTCATATGGATGGGCACATTGTATTTAAAAAGCTAAGCATGTACTTTTAAGTTTTACATGTCCTGTTAGAGAAAAACTCCTTGATTTGTTTTTCAGTACTGTGAAGCTCACCCCTCCATTAGAATAATATTGGGTTATCTTAGTAATGTAATAAGCAATAACGTTTGTTTGGGAGCAGGTAGAAATGTTATGTTTGATCTCTAAAGATCTGTAATTTAAAACCCTCATTAATGTTAAGGTCAGATTTTAAGATACAACTCTGACAATGCTACTTTTAGAAAAATGAAATTTTCTTCACTTGGCCATTTGGTGCCTGCAGCCTGTATTCGGGATCACAAAACTAGGTGTAGTTCGCAGTTGGTCCTTGTATAGTTCTCCAAGACAGTAAGCAAAGGAGAACAAGGTGTGAATGGGAGTGGTGGATCTGTGCACAGTCCCACTTATATTTCAAAGGTTTTACCCCAGCCTCTTGTCTCTTCCGACATCGAACTTCCAGAACTATCTGTTAGGGAAAACTTCAGACGTTTTATTCATCTTAAATCTGACACCAGGTATAACAATAAGATCCTCAGACCCATTCTTCAGTAACACTACTAAACCTGTGGACAATACAGAAGAAGGACTGCCCTTAAGCCAGAGGAATGCCTTTTAAGGCCTATCCTATTTTCTGAAACGAAGACTGGAGCAGCTTCCTTCATCCGAGATATAGTGACACCAAAGGTGAGCTATCTGACTTCCTGTTCTGAGCTACAGGGACACCACAAGCTTCAGTGACCTCCCTGCAGCTGCCCAGCAAACCTGCTAAAGCCAGACCTGCCTGGACCTGCAACTGGTCCCACCAGAGCCCTGCTGGCCTCTGCTAACCTCAGTCCAAGATACCCAAGAAGCACCTTTCTAGGTTCTGGACACTTGGTTGACATCACAGTACACTCCTCTGAAGAAGAAGCAGAAATCCTAAAGTTGTGGGCTTTTTGCAACCTCAAACAGAATATTCCGCCTGGAGATCTTGCTGTACGTGAAGACCGCCAATGCAAAGATCCGGTGGACCCAAGTATTTGGGCTGCAGCATCCGCCAGTGATGACCAGCAACATGAGACCCGCACTTTGTACTACAGCCATGATAGTTACTGGCGACCACCAGCGTGAACGTCCAGCAATGACTGCCTGTGACGCTCAGCAGGATCTTCTTGCTACAACAACATCCATATGCTACACGCAGCTTCCTATCCATACTACATTGATGAGCCCTGCAACACTCTCCGTGCTTCTCGCAGCCTACCCCACCATGAACTGGACTATTCACACAATAAAGTAACTTTTCCAGCTGGACTAACCTGGTCCCTGTATACGGCCCATGTTCTATCTCTATGGACTGAACTTGTGACTTTCCCCTGGTCTAGCACAACCAGGTAACCGGGAGTGGTGCATTGTGCTTCTGGGAGCAATTCTTACCTAAAAATTTGAAATTGCATAGCTGCAATTCGACTGCTCATTTTATTTATTTATTCTAATCTGTTGTTCTGAATTAGTGTGGGAGTTTTCTTGTGTCCCGTTTTCACTTTATTATTGTTTCTTTGCTGCACAAATAGTTTACACATGAGCTCTTAGTTAAGCCTTAAATCATAAACATAACTGGCTCTCTTGGAGAGAACTTTAAAGCCTATGCTACTTTGGCAACATAAATATAACATACATACAACGTTATATGTTCAATTCATTGATTTCTTTAGTAAGTTTCAATGGTAAATGTCCAAGAGGTGCTCCTTTAAGAATGGCACAGTGAAGGGGGTTTGTGACAAAGATAAATATAAGTGTGCAAGAAATATTTACAAAGGATGACCGCTGTTGACTAATAATATATTCATGAAAGATACAGAACTCCTATACATTAATTCTGCTGTACAGTTGAATAAGTTAGTATTCCTTGATGTTTTGACCCACCAAAAAACTATTGGCATATGGTCTTAATCAGCATAAGCACCAATGGTAGCAATCTAGGGTGAACAAAATCAAGGAACTCAGTTAACAACTGATTTTAGCTGCAGAATAACCAACACTATCAGAAGAAGTAATCATCTTACCCTATAAGTGTGTCCTGAAAATCCTGTAATCAGGATGCTAAAGAACATAAGCAAAATGTTTTTAACCACAAATGATTAACAATAAAATGACAGCATGCACATCAGGAGTCAGGAAGAATAGGCGTGTTTCAACAAAGGGTGTTTTTACACCAAACCATCATATAGATATTTATCACTAGAGTTAGGACCCAACACTTTTGGCATATATGGCCCACTTGTAATTGTACTCAAATCTAGATATTAGCATTAATCAACAAGAATGGGATTAGGACAAAGGGAGGAACTCAGTAGTAAAGGACAAAAATCTGCCAAATACCGTTACTGTGCCTAGTGACCCCACTCTTAGTTTTACTCAAATCCTCAATGAAAAAGGTGAAAAAAAGAAGCTGTCACAGCCATGCAAGAGGACAACAACAAGAATGTGGAGGCAAAGTTGTCCTTATTATAAGCTTAAAGGTACGTGAAAAAAAACCTCCTAAACCACCTTACAGAGAATTAGTAAAAGGAATCCAATCTGCATATGTACAAACAGATTAAACCGTCAAAATCTAACCTCAAAAAGTGCTACCTTCAAATATTAGGAAGAATTACCATCCTGTGGATGAATGCCACACTTACTGTTGTCACAGTTTAGGTTCACCTCAGCTTGCCGATGCCTGCAGTTGCACATGCGTGCAAGAGCAAATTAATGCTCGGCCAGCCACATGTCAAGGCATGCTTATAAATCCCCAAGAACGGGCCTCTAAAATTCAAATAACAGAGCCACCCAAGGCACAATTCATCTTTGAAATCATTGGCCCAAAAGTCCCTAAATTACACAGGTTATACAAAGAACTGTAAGTCAATGGAACTGTAAAGTACAGTAAAAAAAAAAAAAAATTTTGCTGACCAGCCACAAACACAACCAGAGTGCCTTTCATTTATGAATACCAATTCTAAGAGACAGCAAAAATACATCACAGGTGAACCACAAATAATTAGAGTATAATTTTGCATGTTCACATGGAAACCTAAAGTAAAATAACTTGTAAAGGTAGCAAAAGGTGCATCATAATCAAACACCATACAGTCCATATATTCAGATTAGAAACCATGCGAGGCCAACATACTCACTAGGCAAAATGTCAAATACATTAAATAACCCTAAGTAAGAACGTCATGGAACCTCCCATTCAGAATGTAAATGAAACAGTAAACATGCATTATTGGAATGAATGAAATGTAAGATATAAAAGAAATGAAAAAGAAGAAAAAACTGGTTGGAATTCAACTGGGCTGTGTGTCCCAAATCTTCAATGCTGTTAAGGCCAACTTATCAATCCATTTCAAATCCCTTTTGGCCAACCAGTTTGTTAGATCACCACCACAAATGCCCGGTTGGTATTGTTCAATCCCATGCCAATATATTTCCTACGCTGGATGTTGAGGCTCTTGAAAATGTTCATCCATGGGGTCCCCAATGTAACCAAACTTGATGCGACTTCTATGCTGTAGAAAACAGCTTTTCCCATTTTATGTTATATGTCAGATGTATGGTTTATTACAAGAACACACTATGCAATAAATTACATCTTTAAAATTACAGTCAGTGAAATGATGTATTGTGAGAGAAACCTTTAGTGTCAAATGTATAACTACAGGCTAGTTATTAGCCAAACCTATAATATCCTATCAATTATGGAATCCCAGACAGTGAACACAATATGGGTAGAATGGATTTCGTTAAACAAGTTCTGATCGGTGAATCCTTCACATTGCAACACCTCTTGAAAGGTAAGAAAGGCTTCTCTTTCATAGAGACATGTCCTTCAGCATGGGACCAATGATTTAAAACAATCTGTTTAATTTCATTACTAACTGTGCTAAAATTATTGACAGAGATGAAGTGATCGTATCGCATATCACATGTTAGCGGTTTCAACAATTCTTCCCTGGGGTTATACCAGACCATTTAGAGTGCTTGTCTGACTACTTTCTTCTGAAAACCCCTCTCTACTAAGCGCTTTGCAAGGATATCTGACTCCCCAAAAAAGTAATCTCTTTTGTAACAATTTGCGCAGCTGTGCAAGAATTGGCCAAACAGTAGGTTGTCTAGCAAATTGTGGGGGTGATGGCTCTGACCCTATTGAATAGAATTTCTTTCTGTAGGCTTCTTGTATGATGATATAAAAACAACAGCCTTCTCTACTTTGACCGATAGGTTAAAAAAAAGGGGTTTTGTCTCTGTCAAAGTTTAAAGTGATATGTATGTCAGAGTCTATCATTGAGGCATGAGTAAAAAACATTCAATGTATTCTTAGGGCCCCTTTAAATAAAAAAAAATCATCAATATACCTACCCAATGTGTAATGTTAGCACTGTAAGCGTTGTCCAAACAAGACAATTTATATCCTCATAATCTGCCATGAAAAGATTAGCTAGTTCTGGGGCAATATCTGCCTCCATGGCACAGCCTTTGGTCTGAAAGTAAAAAGTATTATCAAATTTAAAAGAGTAATGCACACCAATTCTATATTGAACCATGTGGACACTTGATGAGGATGTTCCCTGAGGCCAAGAGTTTCTTTAATGACTCAGAAGGTTTCTCCCTACAGAATGTTAGTGTATGAGGACTGCATGTTCATAGTAACCAAAGATTTAGACTCATTTCCTACTCAAGACCCTCATATTGCGAAAGTCCATACTGTCTCTGACATATGCTTAAGTTTTACAAACTGACGGTTTTAAGAAAAAATCAATATATTGACAAAGTGGTTCCAGAATGGGTTAAACATGACTGATTTGGTGCCAAAGTATCAGAAGTTAAGCATAGGATAATTTAGTGACTTTTGTTGTTCACCCTGAAAGGGATTGTGGCAGTTGCTTGAGAAGAGTCCACACTCCCCACCATAACACCAATTTCTCACACCCTGAAGTCCAGTAATAGTTTTTTTCTTCCAAATTGAGCATTCAGGGCCTGATTATGATGGCATTTGGAAGGACCATCCAATGACTATTCAGAGTTGGAAAAGATCGATGCGGTTGCATCGGAAGCGGTCCTCTCGACCGTCATACTACAATGTGCACAGTTTTACGACCAATGCCGTACTTCTGACTCTGACAGGATATTACAACTGTGCCAGTGACAGAAGGAGCCAATGGAGACAGACAGCTGGCTGGAAAGCTGCTCTGACTACCCATCCTATTACGATACACCCATCAGGCCATCCAACGGAGGTGGTTAAACCAGCTCGTCAGAGTTGGAGGACCAGAGGGACAGGTGGCACAACAACTCCACACACCTCTCCGTATTCTGGAATGCCATGGATCCTACCTTACAAGTCCAGTTGCTGCTCTAGCTGCTCCATTACTACAAAATCTGATGCCGTTGTGTGTGTGTATATATATATATATGATCAGATATTTTTTGTCTATCGGTTTTGATTTGTGTATATACTGTTGAGTGGTATGATTGATGATGGTTTGGCTGAGTGTGATTGGTGATTGTACTTTAGTTGCATGGGGGTTTGCTTCACATGTGTCTTTGAAATGTAAATAAGTATTGTATATACATTTATGTTTGTTTCTTTTGGACCTACTAATGAGAAATCTCAGTAAAATAATAATAAATTGACTAATGTTTTTCAAATAAATAATTCTTGTGTGGGACAATGATGATGTTCTGTATCAAAGAGTAGAGTGTGCGCCTTTATTTTATTATTGTTCTAGGGGAGGTTTTCCTGTTTTTGACTTCAGTTATTTTTCCCTGCTCCCTTACCGTAGCATTCGTATTCAGGGACCCTCGTGTGTTTTTTGGCCGTTTTGGTCACACCATTCCTGCCGTATATGAAATCACTGGCGTTCCGACCACATTGGTCAGAGTTGAAAGCTTTCTGAATGCATCGGTGAGAATTGATTTCTTTCCGACCGCCGCGGTCGGAGTTTCCCAGTGCATGTATCGTAATGAGGCCATCAGATAGTCCCCGGCCCCAGTTGCCTCAGTTTTCCCACTACCTCACCGGCAGACAGCTTTTAAGACTGGCACCGTAATCAGGCCCTCAGTTATTTTGAATGATCTCATACATCTGTTGTAGAAGAGATTAAGATAAGGATAGCGTTATATCCGGCACAATTTTGACTAAGCATAATCCTAGATCATTCCCATATTTTGGGTTACAAGTACTGTCCGTGAATTCAGTGCTCAGGTGGTTAGGTCTTTCAGCGTAAATATTTCTCCTGAGCATAAAATGACTTGTGGGAATTGTAAAAGTAATGTGTGCTGCGGGTTAGAGTCATTTTTTACTCAAATCAGTTACCTGCATGTATCTTGCATGATCATTGTACCAGAGATATACTCTTGCATCCGATCCAGATAACCCGTGAAATGGATTACATGGAATGTGTGTAATCTTTTCTAAAACTTTTGTGTATTTCACTATGAAATAATTGATATTCCCTTTTGAGAAACTCCTTAAAAGTCAACACCCCTTGGAAAAACCGCTTCACTCTCACACCCACTAGTTTTGGGAGTATTGCATGCTGATTCCACTGTTGAATATTACTTACCTCTGTGCTTTATAGGAGTAAATCTCTAAACCTATCCATGGTATGAAAAGGGTAATGAAAAAGTGTGCTTACCCACAACCTCACAATTTATCGTGTTCATGAACAGTGCATGGCATTCCAACCAAGTAATGAAGACCTCCGGTATAAAATCACGCTAAACGTTTGCAAGGCCAAAAGAGTAAACAAGTTTGTAAGTGTAAATTCATACTTTGTAAATTGTAAGTGTACATTTTAATCGATTAATGCTGTTATTTGCACACATATGTTGAAAAAATAAATAACGAGCTTTATGAATCAGACTCTCGGAGTTTACTTTGGTATTCTCCTAAGTATCTGCAAAGCCAGCAGTTTACATAAAACGTTACTTCTGAATAAGACTACTGATGCATTCAAAGTCATTCTTGACTAAATTAAACATGCATTTCTAATACCAGTTTTTTCTTTAGCTATTTTTTAATCACTTTTGACTCTATTAATTGCTCATTTACTTACAAAGAATGACCTTAAGTAAATATTTCCACGTCTGCTGCTTAAATGCTCTTCTGTGTTCTTTAAAGATTGCACACCTGCAAGCTTCTTTCTTTTCTTGTGTGATAAACTCTCTAGTGCCTTGAACTATTTTGCAACCCTCCAGTGCCGACTAACAGATGAAAGCCCTTATTCATGAAAGTCAGCTAATTGCTTGCTGGAGCCTACTGAGCACAGAGCTCTACTGATGGATCAGGCCATTTAATAAACTCAGTTGTTAGATACTATAGAATTCAGCATCTCTCACAGAGTAATTACCTCATGCTAATTCAGAATAGACATCCATTGAACTGTTAAGCAAAACATGTGTCTGCATGAACCACACATATTTATAACAACTGCTCACGAATGCATGCAATTCCAGATGTTTGAAGCGGATGAATCTAAGCAACCTTAGGAGTCCAGATATGTTGTTGTTTCCTATTCAAGAAATCATACCACACAGAGCAGTCCCTAGAGGCCCCAAACATGTCCCTGTTCCTCCCATTTTTCAGATAGAATGTGAATTTCTTCAACCCCCTGCTCACACTCAATAAAAAATCTCTAGGATTTATTCTCAATGCTTAGTTTTCGTTGAAAGAACTCAGTGCCAAGATAGATTGGTAACCGCTCTCCCCACCAAAGAAAGTGAAACACTTAATTGACACTTCCTATCTCAAATATTTTTCAGAAGAACTGACAAAGTCCTGGTTCTTTTCAACATGGATAGGAGACACACTTACCTCATGGTCTGCACAACACCACAATAGCTTCACAGAAAAGCACACAACAAACTTCAGCACGTCTCACTAAAGGCTTGAAGAAGTTTACTCACATCCCCTAACCATGCTCAATCTACAGTACCTCCCCATCCAGCCCATATCATTTGAAACACCAAATCCATCATGTTCAAGGCAGAGACAAAAAGATTATCATGCCAAAACAAGACCCCTGATGGGCACTACTACAGTACAAACCAGGACATTGCCATGCAAAAAACTAAAATCTGCTCTAGTTGCTGTCTTAGTCCAGACAAGCAGCCACTGCTAGGTACATAAAAGAGCTCAACTGATTAAAGAGTGAAGCCACACTTAATGACCTTTCAAATGTCTTAAAGAAAAAAATAATCATTGGGCCTTTATTAGCAATTTAATCTCTGCATCATTAAGCACGAATGTTGTGAATCAAGTATTTAAAGAAAAAGAAAACTTATTTTAAGCAATATATAGAGCAGCAGGACCAACAGTTTATACAAATCTACTTCTAACCATTAGGAGAGAAAGATTTATGCAGTTGATTCACCAAAATACCAGAGGTTGAGGAAGTGACATCACACACCCTTGACATTAATGACATCAGAGGCAGAGATATCATATAACTTTCAACCCGTAATCTTCCTAAGAAGTGATGTCTCATGACCTAAACCCTGATGACATCACAGTAATTGTCAGGACTGAAGTTGTATAATAAATGCAGGTATAATGTGATAATACCACAATAAGGACACATCTATTTTAGATACCACCTGTATGAGGCTGCTAGTGTGATGTTGGGATCATTACTCTTTTCTCTAGGTATTACATGTTTGTTTATTTGAAGAGGATATAGAGTCACAAAAGTTATAACAGAACTAGGTACCTAAATTTTTTTAATAATGCAAACTGTTATTATTTAATAGTTCCCCTAATGTATATTGCAATGAGAAATGTATTGATACAGCATAGGGATTGGACAAAAGGGGATTCATATAAAACACTAGTAGTGTTCATATTTATGGAACTGATACCCTCACAGGATAAGCAGCCCTACACAAAATCTGAGTGCTTAATGTATTATTGATGTAGAGTTAGAACCATTCATTGAATGTAAACTATATTATGAATCTAAATTAATCCTCACTGTAAATCCATTTTGAATTCAGATCGTTTGAAGTGTTTATTCAGACACTTCATTGTCCATATATTCACCATAATGCAACATGGCAACAACTTGTTTAAAAATATTTGTTTTTAGTTCAGATTTTTGTATTACTAGAAGAGTGCACATAGCACTGCTGCAATTATTAATTTAGCCAAAAACTTGCATGCAAGGCCCCAGTCCATGTAACAGTGGAACCTACAGAAATTAAACAGTACTAATCAAGACACTATTTACTTTCTGTTCTTATAATAGAGGCTGGTGATTTTTTAAAGTGGTGGGCCATAGTATTTGCCTAGTATTGTAGCAACTAAAGCAAGTGAACCTGAAATGTTCTAGTGGGCGCTCCTTCTGGTCCCCTCCAAGAACATTTTGGAAGAAACATGAAAGTGCATTTCAAATTTTCTAAAAAGCCATAGACTCTAAAAAAGCACTCTTTAAATGTTTATGTCTTTCATGGCTTGCTAGGCCTGTTTAACCTAAGACTCCCCAAGAGTTGATCCCATTTTCTTCCAAAAAGTGCTAGGGATCTCACAATATATCAAATTTATCTCCATTGTGGCAGGTTCAGCATATTGTCATGGGTTCATCCCTTAAGCCATGTGTGCCTCTTTTACACAGGTGCCCCTGTGCTAAGAATTACATCAAGTATGCCAGTGCCAGTGGTGACACTAATTTTTCTATACTAATTTTAAGGCAGATGGTCTTTTATTGCCTGCTAAAAAGTGTGGAGGGGAGTAAAACAATTCAAGATTATATTTTCAATTGAGTCATGCTTTAAAGGACCACAGGCTCCGAATTCCAGTTTTGTGGATTCATTATAAGGCCAAAAATAATTTAATATAAACACACCTCAATATCAATATCAAAGTATATAGGTACATACAAATCAATACAGAGCCGAGTCTACGTATATAATTCATTTGGCATAAAAGACATAATACGATGAACTCCAAAATCAAAATGCAACAAAGGATAGAAGCTGAGTCCAATTCTTTTTTCATTTGAGAGAAAAACAAAGTATCTTTCCCTACTCTGATCTAAATGAAAGTCCTACCTATTTCCCTAATATCCTATCCCAAAGGTGTCAGCACCTGTTGACTTCCTACGAAGTACTCACGTCAAATGGGTCTGCTAGCTTAAAAGCTATGGAGCTCGCTCTAAGATGCTCCTTGTCCTCCAAAATAACGCAGAAGTCTCTCAAATCTGTCCTTGCACATTATACAAAAAGACAATGTTCAACCCACAATACGCCACATGGTAAACTTTTCCATTTGCACTTTCTTTCAGTAATTCTCCACAGAAGCTTTAATTAATTTGACTTCATCCAGTGGCCTTGGTTCCCATATAGGCCAGACACGAAAGGTGTCCTCCCTTTTCACCTTCCAGACTTCTTCAAAGACATTCTGGGTATCTCCTTAAATCTAAGAATGACTAGGTCGAATTCCTGCACCTGCAGTAGGATGAGAACATACTGTCTTCGAGCACAAAATGATCAATTTAATTATAATTCTTGAGCAACCAAGGAGAAACGAGTTTGGGCCTACAATTCAGTCAACTTAAATTAACTATGAACTACATTACAAAAGTATAATTTCATCCTGCACATTAGACATACAGGAACTCTAAGTTTCTTTAATACATACAAAGGCCTACTTAAATGTACACACTACATTTCGATGCTAATATAACAACTAAATGCATCCTAATAATCTTGAAACACTGCAAACGATAAAAAATCATGTGAGTGCGTTTAAGCCATGTGTATAGTGCACCCATACAATTTAGAGTGCTATAAGTGCTATATCACCAGCATTTTGTCATGAACCCTAAAGGCCACGTATTATCTCCAGCGTGCCCTAGTTTGGTTACATTTTGCCACAGGTGCCTCTCTCCCAAAGGACTGCCTTCTATATGCCAGAATTTTGCCTACAAGTGCCTCTTTAAGGCAAGAATCACCTTCTATGTGGCAGAACCATGGACAGACTTTCAAGCATAAAACCACATTCTCACAAATGCTCACTTGTATTCACTCATTGAGTCTCACTCACTTTAATGAACTCTTTCTTTCTTAGTCAGAGGTACTCTCGATCACTACCACTCACTCTCACTCATAATTACTCACACTCCTCCAAACTCTATCAATTCCTCACATTCATATTTATTATTCATTCTCACCCTCAATCTCACTTTTTTGCCATCACTTGGAATTACTTTAGCCATTGACTTATTCTCACTTAATGACTAAATCATACTTAATGACACCTAAGGGCACATGCTAAAAAACTGCTCTCATTCACAGTGCTGGTGTACAAATAAGCTGACTAGCCCCATGCACAAATTCCTGTACATCATTGTGCAAAGGTGTGTGCATGATGTCTAGCAAAGATTTTGTAATTGAAGGGTAATCTTCCAGTGCATAATACTATGTCTGGACAAACTTTAAAAATGTTCACATGTTGGGTGTATGGTGTATAGTGCAGCACACCTGCAATGTGTAAAAAATTTAAAGAAATTGAAACATTTCTCCAATGACTCCCTTGAGATGATGCTGTTTTTGGTGCAAAACACTGTCTGAGATGTAAGTAGATAGCGCTGTTCATCAAATAATGTGGGTTGTAGCATGGGTATGCCCATATAACAACCATGGAATGACAATTTGATGCCAAGTAGTGCAAAGTAGCACAACACATTAATTGCACTACTTTAAGACACTTTCCAGTGTAAACAAAGGTTTTGCACTGGAAAGTGAATAGCTTATCAAGACTTTGCACAAGTTTGAGCCACTTTACTAAACATTTCACCAGCACACATTCTTGCTAAATCTGCCCCTCAATCTAAATCATTCGCACTCATTCTGACTACCTGCCACTCACTCTTGCTCACTTTCATGTACACATGCAGATTCATGCTTACTCATAAAGACACACTTTCACACTTACACACTCTCTCTCACACAAACAGTCTTACCCGTATGCACAAACCTACATTTAAAAGCCTTTTTTTACCTCAACACAGCTTCCAGGGCAGGTTATGTCCTAGTATAGTGCCAGCAGGTCATTTTTGATGGAGCGCGATAGTACTCAAAAATTGTAGGGGTGCATCATAATCATGGATAGTCTGCACCTGCATATATTCCTGAGTTGTATTAACATTTGGTCATTGTTAGACCCGGGATTCCTGGTTGTCTGAGGTACATACCCAAGGCTAAGTACGAACCCACGTTCCAATGTAAAAGGAAAGTAAGGTCACCTTCTTAGATTGCCCCGCTCCCCTCCTCGGTAGCTTGGCATGAGCAGCCAGGCTTATCTTCAAGGCAAATGTGTGAAGTATTTGCAACCATGCTCACAACAACCCAATGATGACACCCCAAATAGACTCCACACAAGTTTTATGAAAACAAGTATAAACTTTATGTAAAAAGATATACGATAAGAGCACACGATATAAATCCAACATATGAGGTTGTGTACTATTTCTCCCGGCCGGTTGTTAGGCCAGCCAGCCCTTGTAAGTTCTGGTGGTAATAATGAGCACTTCTAAACATTCTCCTGTAATCCTCATATCATGTTATACAGTTCATAATGCTAGAATCCGGCACTTTTGCAATGTAAAAATACTGTAAAGCGTAACACAGCAATCAGACACTCTGCAATGTAAAAAGAATGCAATGTGTAATGCAACAATCAGGCACTATGCATGGTAAAATAATGCAATGCATAACACAACCCTCAGGTCTGTCGTTATGCATAATTAAGGCAATGTGTAATACACTAATCAGGTAATTCGTTATGCAGGAATAATGCAAGGTGAATACGTGAATCAGGTAGTTTGTTCTGCAGAAACAATGCCATGTGTCGTACGAAAATCAGGTAGTTCGTTATGCAGATAAAATGCCATGCGTCATACACTAATCAGGTAGTTTGTTATGCAGAAACAATGCAATGCTTGACACTTTAATCAGGCACTCCGTTATGCAGAAATGATGCAATGTGTAATATGACAGTTATGCAGAAATGGAATAATGCGTAGTACACTGAGGCACCATTCACGGTGCCTTAGGTGGTCTCCTGCCTCTCCTTCTGACTTGCAGTCAGCCTCTCAACATGTAATCAAACGATGTAATCAAAAAGTGCAGCTCTGCACTCCCGCCCCTGTACCGCCACTCCCTTGGCAATACGGGCTGCGATACGAGCCAAAGCAGAGGCTTGCGATGCCGACACGAGAGAGAGGCAGAGAGCGCCTCCGTCCGGGCCGTGCCCCAACCCAGGAGTTGACACACATTACTTGGGGGGCGCAAACTCACTCTCCTCTCCTCGTCCAGCGGCTAGGCCTCCATTGTGACTTTGTGAATTGGCAACGGTGGGCTCAGGCTGGCAACTCAGCTCCTCTGGCACTGCCGGTCCAGGCCGATACAGTTACGAAGATCTCAGGCTGCCACAGAGCACACGCACACAGCGTCGCCTCGTCTTCCTTAAGCTTTGGGGCACGATCACTAGGTACTCCACACACAGGTCTCAGGCTGCACGAAGATCACAAGCACAGCATCACTGAGACTCACTTTAACTCCTGTGCACACAATAACAAGGCCAATCCTCACAAAGGTCTCAGTGCACCATGCACCCACACACAGCATCGATGAGACACCCTTGGATTCCGGTGCACACAATAACAAGAAAAACCCTCACGAAGGTCTCACAGTGCACAACGCACACGCACACAGTGTCGATGAGACTCACTTGGATTCCGGTGCACACAATAACAAGGCAAAAACCTCACGAAGGTCTCATGGTGCACAACACACACTCACACAGCGTCGATAAGATTCACTTGGATTCCAGTGCACACGATCACTGAACAATCCTCACAAAGGCGTTCAGACTGCACAAAGCACATGCACACAGCGTTGCTGATCCTTGCTTGGACTCCAGGTACCCACGATCAGAGGGCATGCCTTAGGAGAGTCTCAGGCCGCAACAAGCACGCACACACAGCGCAGCTGAGACTCTCATGGAAACTTTTGTGTTCCTGTGTTTCCGAACCGGGATCCAGATCACCTTGGGGATAATTTACTTCAGGACACAGCACACAGCAAAGTCCTTTCAAGCAGGGGAACACAGCACACAGCAAAGTCCCCTTAGCCTTTCCTTGGTTAAAACAGCAAACTGCAGGCCAGCCCCCGAACACACAGCAAGGGTCAGTCCTATCCTTCAGTCTCTTCAGTTGTTTCTTCCTTGGCAAAGGTCCTCTTGGCCACAAAGCAGCTCCAGTCTTCTTCACACTTGATCAAGCCATTCTCCAAAGTTCAGGGGCTTCAGCTCTCATAGTTATACCCCTCAATGGCTTTGAAGTCTTTGTGTTTCAGGGGGCACTGACCCCTGTTCAAACCAGTTCAGGCTGCCTCCCCGCCAGTGACACCTTCTTCCTTTGATTAGTGGGGGTCTGGATTATCTATCACTCAGCAGGTGATGGGACAATTATTTTATAGCAGCAACCCAGGTCTCTTCACCGCTAGGGGCTTCTCCTCCCCCACCACTCCAGAAGCAGGTCAGCCTGTTACTGTCTCATCTCCTCCCCTGGGTCAAGACATTCTCCAGATCCTATCACTTTCAAATCCAGACAGTCAATCCAGAGCCAGGCAGAGACACACTGAAATGTTAGTGCACAAAAACTCAGCCACTTCTAAAAGAGTGGCTTCTAAACACACAATGCAAAAACTACCTTCATGAAAAGATGTGTTATTACATTGTGAGTTCTGGCATACTTAACCTCACCTTTCCATCTTAAGCTTTTAGGAAGATAGGCTGGAAAATATATTACACAGCCTCCCCATTCTGTCCTATGAGCAAGGATGCCTTTCAACAGTGAAAAACGAAATGGAGATTAATTCACTGTCAGGACATGACACACACCATAGTACATGTCCTACCTTTCACATGCACTGCATCCTGAAAGGGTGTACCCTGGACCTACCAAAGGGGTGTCTGATGTGCATAGAACGGGAAGGGTAAGGTCAGGCAGGTAAGTGCACTTGTCAGAACAACACGGCAGTTTAACAAACTGCGCGCCAGCCCTGCAATGGCAGGCCTGAGTTCCCTTTTTAAGGCTACTTGTGTGGGTGGCACAAATAGTGCTGCAGGCCCACTAGTAGCATTTGCATTACTAGCCCTGGCAAACATAGTGCACGTTACTAGAAAGGCAAACATACCAATCATATACAACCAATTACCATTATGCTTTATAGAGGGAGCACTTGCACGTTGACACTGTTTAGCAGTGGCAAAGTGTCCAAAGCATCTAAGTTGGCAACACCTTGTCAGAAAAAATGTCTAGGGGGGGAACAAAAAGTTTAGGGACTTTAGCCAAAAAGGGCCAAGTCCTACAGTCATTAGAAACGTGTTGTAATATTAAAGGTTCAAAGTGAAAATAATAGAAATTGCTTCATACCATGCAAGAGAAACAAAATGGCATTTATGTTTGGAAAGACTAACCTTTAGTATGGTGCAATAGCCTAACAAAAAGCCTATGTGTAATGTAATGCATTTTGATTCAACGTGTATCATGTTGGAGTCTGCACGTGAAGATGACTACTTGTGCTTAACGTGTAATAATTGCAGATGCTTGCAAAGGAAAGTACCGATAACTTGTGTCTATAACTCGATGTGTAAAGGCCGAAATGAAATGCTCACGTCTGTGTATATGAGAGGCCTATTTGTTTATTCTTATGTTGACCGATTTGTGTAGGCCTGAAAATTTAGTTTCCCTGGTAAGCTATCGCATTTGGAGGTAGTCAGCGAATTTCACGTGCACGCAAGGATGTTCTGTACTCACATTTTCCGTTGCAGGTGGAAGAAGCTGCCTTCGTTAGTTAAACTAACGCTTTGTTGGTGCCTTACCACTGGTTTTGATGAGTGTTCGTAGTATCCCTGATAGGAGAACTGGCCTTTCACAACATGAGTTCCTAATAGGGAGGGTGATATGGTTACCAGCAGTAACATCAACAGCCTTGCTAAACATCACAGGTGATTTGATCCTTGTTTTTGCAAAGGACTGGCTGACGTGGTCTATTCTATGTCTCACGAGGTGGAAGCTGGAACTGCCCTGACCTCGAGTAATCTCTGCCATGACCTGTGTCTGGGTGATTGGGTGTTAGTTCACAACACATGAGGAAAAGTTGCCTTGATGCCTGTTGCAGAGGCCCTTACCATGTGATTCAGGTGACGAATACAGCAGTGAAGTGTGGAGGCTTACCAAAATGGATTCACACTTTCCATACTCGCTGAGTTTCAGAACTCCAGGAAGAAACAGCTTGTCTCATAGAAGAAAATCCAGCTGTGGTAGCAAGGCCACTCAAGAGGACAAGGCAATCTGTGGGGGTTGCTGACAAAGCTGGTTGCCCACCAGAGCAAGCTGAGGGAGTTCATGCTACACAAGACTCAGGTATTGACTCTGAGGGAGAAGGTGTCACGATTTAGGCTCCTATAGCGAGACTACAGTTCCCAGAATGCCTGGTGGTTAGTCTGTCATCACTTTCTCTTGCCTTTCCCTTTCTTACTTCCTATATCTGTCTCCGTGTGTATGTCCCCGGTGCTTGTCACCTGTGTTTGGCCGCTTCTCTGATTCTGGAATGTGCTGGAGAAGACGTGTTTGTTTATCGACTCGCATCCCGATTTTTGGTTCGTTACTCGCGTGGTTACCACGCTTCCTGGAGTCATTCTGCTGTTGGCGTGTTCACTGCTGAGAGACGCGCTGGGAGCCGCGCTGTTGAGATCGGCGCTGGGAGCCGCGCTGCTGAGATCCGTGCTGGGAGCCGCGCTGCTGAGAGACGTGCTGAGAGCTGCGCCTCCCTGCACCCTGTTAGTCTGGGTGAAGACTCGGAGTCGGATTTTATTTGCTGCTCGAGCGTTCCCATGATATGGGAGCGAAGGAGTGCTGTTGCACAACAGTAGAGATTGCATTAGTCTTTATTTATTTTTAGTTGAGTTAACCACTTCCTGGATTGTCAATTGGCCGAACATTTGAATTACTGCAGAGCCGTTGAGAGGCTCGGAACTCTTGAAGAACACTGCAGCAAGACCTAGGATAGGTTGTGTGGAATAGACTGCGCTAAGATAAGTAGTGTTCTTAATTGACTGTGAGTGACTACGGAGACAGTATCCTTCTCATTCATGAACTGGGGTTCTTGGGCAGTTTCCTGCATCTTTTTCTATTTACTTTATTTTTGTTCTATTTTGCCCTTGTTTTTGATGGAGTGACTGTGGAAGCTGTATTGTGTAAGTGGACGTTATTAGCATTGAATATACATATAGAGGTGATACTGGCATTCTAGAAAGAGTGTGATTTTCGTGCCTTTGTGTTTCCATACAGGAACCAGTATCCAGATCCACAACTTGGTGTCTCTATTGTTGTCGAGCCCTGTAGATGGTTTAAGGCTACCAGCTCTTTATGTTTTCTTTATCCACTTTTTCCCCTTCCCTGGTGGGGTCCTCCTAGGTGAGCGTTATACTAGAACTCGCTTGGGGTTCCGCATCTAGGGAGGAGAGAAGCTAGCAACTACATCGCTCCCGCTGTACCTGAAACATAAGGTTAGTCAATCTGCATAAGGCGTGACAGAGTGACAAGCCCACGTTCTTATACGGCCTGAGCGATGAACACTGACACGGTCCTGGCTTCTATGTTAGAAGCCCTAAACGCATTACGAGTGGAGGTTGATGCAGTACGAGGGGAAAATCAAGATATGAGGAATTAAATGAGTACTCTTCGACATGAGTTAGCAGGAATAGCATGATCTAGTCCTGCTGGTTCTAGAGGAGCCCATTACATTAGGGAAGCCACATTACCTCCTCCTCTTCAGACCCAATCCTCCGTTACACAGGGAGTTCATGGGGCTTCTACCATCAATGTTATACAACCGGTGCAATTACCATTGGTCCCCCAGAGAGGTTCTTAGGGGATCCTAAGAAGTTTAGTACATTTTTGGGACAGTGTAAGTTGCATTTTATGTGCAAACCCACTGTCTTTCCTGACGATCATTCCAAGACGGCGTTTATGTTGTCCTATCTCGGGGGAAATGCGGCTAGTTGGTCGTTTCCTCTGATTGAAAGGATTGATCCAGTCTTGAATGATTTTGATGAATTTTGTGACGAAATGCGGAAGCTTTTTGATCGAAAGGCACACATGTTATTCCTAGATAGGGAGTTGATTACGCTGAAACAGGGATCTCAAGACCTGTTGTCATATAACGCACATTTTAACCGTCTTGTTGTTGAAACTGATTGGCCATCCAAAAAGAGAGTTTCCTTGGTTTATCAAGGATTGAAAGGGGAATTCAAGGATGTCCTTGCCCAGGTGGTCACTCTGCCGGCTACTTGTGAGGAGTTAATAGCCCTTACTGTTCAACTGGGTCATAGACTGCAGGAACGTAAAGGTGATAAATACAGACATGGATTCCGTTTTCCTCTATCTAAACCGAGAGCAGCATCAGAAAGTGCTCCTTCCACGGATACCACAGAACCTATGCAAATAGAAGAGATAAGAGGGCCTTTGACTTAGGAAGAGCGTGCTCGCAGACGCAATCAAAAACTTTGCATGTATTGTGGAAAACCCGGACATTTTATTAAAGACTGCAGAGCAAAAGCTAAAGGAGTAAGAAATCTTCCTGCAGTAGAATATCCTGTTAATGCTTCGGGAAATGAGAATGCTCAAGCGAGTCCAAGACCCCTTGTTTGAGCCATAGTATGGAAAAAGAGGTCTACCACGCTGTAGCAAACACTATGCAACCTGCCGTGCCTCATATGAATTTATGTGTCACCATCAAATGGCCAGGGGAAACACCTGTGATGGTACATGCAATGCTGGACAGTGGAGCTATGGGCAACTTTATAGATCTGCAATACGCCAAAAGATTGGGAGTCCTGTGTATCAAGAAAGCAAGACCCGAAAGTGTGAAGGTGGTGGATGGGTCAGATCTAACATCCGGACCAGTGTGTTATCATACCCACCAGCTGGATATGCAAGTAGGTCAAAACTATTGCAAACTCATTTCATTTGATTTAATAGACGCTCCCCAGTTTAAATTAATTCTGGGTATGCCGTGGTTAACATTGCGCGATCCTGTGGTGAAATGGGCTGCTCGTACAATCACACTAAGTTCCGATTACTGTGCTGATCATTGTGCCCTTCCCTGCTTTCATGAAGAAATACGGATGGAAACCCCTGCAAGTACTTTGGCGAGTGGAGGGAGGTCTTTGAGTGTGAACGCCATAACTACCCTTCCTGAGGTCTACAGGAGGTACCAGTATGTCTTCGATGAGAAAGAAGCCAGCAAGTTACCCTCTCACAGGGATTATGATTGTGTGATAGAACTGGAACCCGGGGCTAGTATTCCATGCAGTAGAATTTATGCTCTTACGGAGGCAGAGAACATCTATCTTCAACAGTACTTGAAGAAACTCTTAGAATCAGGATTTATACGTCCCTCTACGTCTCCCGCCTCATCACCTCTGTTTTTTTTAGCGAAAAAAGAAGGGGGCTTGCGAACTTGTATCGATTACAGAGCCCTCAACAGGGTCACCAGGAAGAACAGGTATCCTCTTCCTTTAATACCTGTTCTATTGGACCAGTTGAAAGACGCTACAGTTTTTACCAAGCTTGATCTACGTGGTGCGTATCATCTTGTGCGGGTTCGTCGAGGAGACGAATGGAAGACTGCTTTCCACACCAAATATGGGCTCTACGAGTACCAGGTCATGCCTTTTGGCCTGTGCAATGCCCCTGCTGCATTTCAATTCTTTATGGATGAGGTGTTAAGGGGCTTGCTGGACGTTTCATGTATTGTCTATATAGATGATATTCTCATCTATTCAGCCACACAAGAAGATCATGTTAGGCATGTAACGGAAGTGTTGGAAAGGTTACAGCAACATGAGTTATATGCTAAATTGGAGAAATGCCTCTTTCATTCATACCACAGAAGTGGAATTTCTTGGTTACATCATCGGTCTAAAGGGATTACAAATGGATCATAAGAAGATCAAGCCATTATACAATGGGAATCCCCTTCTTCTGTAAAGGCTTTGCAAAGCTTTCTAGGCTTTGCAAATTTTTACCGTCGGTTCATTCAGGGATTTTCTGATATCATCCAACCTTTAACTCATCTCTTGAAGAAAGGAGCATTCTTTAAGTGGACGGAGCCTGCAGAGCAGGCTTTCCAGACTTTGAAAGCCCATTTTACTACTGCACCTATCCTACACCACCCCGATGCCACTCAGTCATTCGTAATGGAGACTGATGCCTCACATTATGCTATTGGAGGCATTCTATCGCAACGAAATCCGGACACGGGCCATCTGCATCCGGTAGCCTACTTCTCCCGGAAATTGTCCTCCAGTGAGATCAATTACAGCATCACAGATAAGGAGTTTTTGGCTATAAAGCGGGCATGTGAAGAATGGAGACATCATCTCTTGGGGGCTAGACACACCGTTGAAATCTTTACCGACCACTGTAATCTCCTTTTCTTGAAAAGCGCAAAGGCGTTAACACCTCGCCAGTTGCGGTGGTCTTTGTTTTTCTCGGATTTCGACTTTGTAATAAAGTATCGCCCCGGTCCTCAAAACGGCAAGGCGGATACCTTATCAAGACCGGAATCGGCAGCACAGGATCAGCCTTTGGAGGTGGAAAATGCCCCCTTACTTTTGCATAAGGCAACATTCAGTCCATCTGTATCTGCTGTTACATGTCCCACCGACTTCATGAAACAAGTTGAAGAAAAAAGCGACTTGGTTGATGCACCATCCTGGATAGCTAAAGAACCCTTACAAAGGTTATTAAAAGGCAGACTTCTCTTCAGGGATAAACAGTTATATCTCCCCGAGCATGATTTACAGAACCAAGTACTGCAATGGACACATGATTCTTCTTTGAGTGGACATCCAGGAATCCACAAAACATTACAGACTACCTCTAAGTACTTTTGGTGGGAAACAATACGGAAAGACGTTGAAGAGTACGTGACTAAATGTCCTATATGCACTCAAGCTAAAGCACAACACCAAAGAAGCAGCGGATTGCTACGTTCTATACCGGTACCCCCTGCTCCATGGCACACAGTATCGATGGATTTCATTGTGTAAATGCCTCTCAGCTTCGGCAACAACACTATACTAGTGGTAGTAGACCATCTCACCAAGATGGGTCATTTTATAGCACTGAATAAGTTACCCACATCAGGTGAATTGGCCTTAGTCTTTTTACAGAACGTGGTACGTTTACATGGCATTCCCTCTGTGCTTATTACAGACAGAGGAACACAGTTTACCTCTAAATTTTGGAAGGCTCTGTGTGAGGTTATGAATGTCGATGCTCGATTGTCAACGAGCTACCACCCACAGACAGATGGTAAAACAGAAAGGCTAAACCAGACCCTAGAACAGTATTTGAGATGCTTTACCCTACAACAGGAGGAGGAGTGGAGAATGTTGTTGTGGATGGCGGAATTCGCCTACAACAACACGAATCATTCTTCTTTAGGATGCTCGCCCTTCTTTTGTCTCACTGGCTATCACCCTAATTCCATGCCTTTTGAACAGTCATGTCCTTCTTCCCACCCTACCATAAAGCAACATCATTAGCATCTACTATTTGTTTTACAGGGAGCCAAAGAGCATTTGGAGGCAGCCAGAAACCGCAATAAAGTACAGGCCGACAGAAAGAGAACTCCTGAGCCAGCTTATGTAGTGGGTGACAAAGTGTGGTTGAGCACCAGAAATTTGAAGCTTAAAGGAAACACTCGCTTGCAACCTAAGTTTGTAGGTCCATACCCCATCGTGGCTATAGTTAACCCGGTAGCCATGAAATTAAAGTTACCTTCTTCCTGGCACATACATCCTGTGTTCCATGTGTCCCTGTTGAAACCATATGTGCAGGGAACGAGGCCGGCAGTCCGACCGCAGCCTCTGGACATAGAAGGGGAAGTCGAGTATGAGGTGAGAGCTGTACTGGACTCCAGAAGGGTGAGGGGTGCTTTGCAATATCTGATAGATTGGAAAGGGTACGGACCTGAGGGGCGTTCTTGCGAAGCACTCTCTAATTTACATTGTCCTGGGTTGTTAAGACGTTTCCACGCCAGGTACCCTTCTAAACCTGGTGGCCCGCCGGGACATCGGTCATTGAGAGGGGGTTCTGTCATGATTTAGGCTCCTATAGCGGGACTACAGTTCCCTGGTGGTTAGTCTGTCATCACTTTCTCTTGCTTTTCCCTTTCTTACTTCCTATATCTGTCACCGTGTGTATGTCCCCGGTGCTTGTCACCTGTGTTTGGCCGCTTCTCTGATTCTGGACTGTGCTGGAGAAGACGTGTTTGTTTATCGACTCGCATCCCGATTTTTGGTTCGTTACTCGCGTGGTTACCATGCTCCCTGGAGGCATTCTGCACTTGGCGTGTTCGCTGCTGAGAGACGCGCTGGGAGCCGCGCTGTTGAGATCCGCGCTGGGAGCCGCGCTGCTGAGATCCGCGCTGGGAGCCTCGCTGCTGAGAGACGTGCTGAGAGCTGCGACTCCCTGCACCATGTTAGTCCGGGTGAAGACTCAGATTCAGGTTTTTTTTGTTCCTCGAGCGTTCTTGTGATATGGGAGCGGAGGAGTGCTGTTGTACAACAGTAGAGAGTGCATTAGTCTTTATTTATTTTTAGTTGAGTTAACCACTTCCTGGATTGTCAATTGGCCGAACATTTGAATTACTGCAGAGCTGTGGAGAGGCTCGGAACTCATTCGTGAAGAACACTGCAGCAAGACCTAGGATCGGTCGTGTGGAATAGACTGCGCTAAGATAAGTAGTGTTCTTAATTGACTGTGAGTGACTACGGAGACAGTATCCTGAACTGGGGTTCTTGGGCAGTTCCCTGCATCTTTTTCTATTTACTTTATTTTTGTTCTATTTTGCCCTTGTTTTTGATGGAGTGACTGTGGAAGCCGTATTGTGTAAGTGGACGTTATTAGCATTGAATATACATATAGAGGTGATACTGGCATTCTAGAAAGAGTGTGATTTTCGTGCCTTTGTGTTTCCATACAGGAACCAGTATCCAGATCCACAACTTGGTGTCTCTATTGTTGTTGAGCCCTGTAGATGGTTTAAGGCTACCAGCTCTTTATGTTTTCTTTATCCACTTTTTCCCCAGGCCCCCTGGGTGGGGTCCTCCTAGGTGAGTGTTATACTAGAACTCGCTTGGGGTGCCGCATCTAGGGAGGAGAGAAGCTAGCAACTACATCGCTCCCGCTGTACCTGAAACATAAGGTTAGTCAATCTGCATAAGGTGTGACAGAAGGTAACGTTGCAAATGGTATTGAGTCAGATTCATGTGAGGGAACTGGTGCACAAAGTGGTCGGGGAAGAGGAGAAGACCTGAATTTACAGAAGAGTCGTGGCCTGGGAGACAAAGGAGGCCGAATCTGAGACCGGCCTCTGAGAGAGATCTTGCTCCTGTGTCAGAGACATCTGAATCAGAACTAAGTGATGCATAGCAGGCTTGATAACTGCCAAGAAGGTCAAGAAGAGTAAAGGTGCCTTGCGAGAGATACGCTGCCCCGGAGTGGACTTATATGGTCACTGATGCCAGGAGTAGTGGGGACCGGGAGACTAATGTCTTCAGAGGTGGTCAGCAGAATGCCTGAGTTGACAATTGATGTGGGATTGATAGTTCCTGGACTGTAAATAAAAGGGGTGCTCACTATAACTGTCCCGAGACCTCCGATATTGAGCAGGATGCAAATTATAATCCTTCAGGAACTGTCCTTTATGACTTTTGGATATCACCCACCAGCTCAGGAGATTGCAGCTGTTCGTCTTGAAATTTTGCAGCGTGTTCTTATTGAAATTTGTTCTAAGCTCGTCAGAGACTATGACTGAACTGTGAACTGTAAATAAGTTTTCAAGTAGATAACCTAGGCCCAAGTGGAAGAAGAATAAATGTAGGGTTTTTATAGAAAAAGAAAGAGGGCTAAGGAAGTCTTTTTGAACTGTGTTAATAAAACTAAAGAAATGAACAGTGAAAGAATTTTCAGTACTTCAATGAACTGTGTTTGAACAGCAATCTGAGGTGAAAGAAAAGAGACATTTAGTGTATCCTCTTGCTGAACTAAACCGACAAGCTAAAGATGGAGCCTGGAAGTTTGAACCGTAGGTTTAAGTGCGTAATAGGTACACTCATCGTAGGGGTGATAGTTGTAATAGCAGTAGATGTTATTGTGTCTGTAAAATTTTCACACGATGCAGGAGTTGAGGGAGTGGGAGTACAAGGGACATCCACACCTTCTACTTCTAGAGCAGAAGACAGTATCGTAGGAGCTGAGAAAACTATGGTAAATCAAACTAGTTGCATGCTGCATGTAGATTTGTCTAGAGGTGATTATACGCTTAATGCATATGCAAAGCTGCTATACAAGTATGTGAATATGATGGATGTGAGGGACTGTTATGTGTGTATGCAGTTGCCTGCGTCTGTGGAGGAAGGCATTTGTTAAATTCATTTCCTTTGACGTATGGTATTACATGTAGTTTATTGCTTAGATGTTCTATGATAAAGGTCATTATGAGTATTACATTTCTAATTCTGATGTAGTGCTTTTAGAGGTTTCAGCTTATAAGCATTTGAACAAGTATGATTATTATAAGCAGGAAGATAGAGTGGGAAAGTATTTCATACCCACTGTAACTTTAGATACAGCTTATGCACATGGTCACTACCTAACATGATCATTAAAAGGATGTAGAGAAGAAGTTTATAGATAAGGTAGAAGATAGACATAGACAATTAGCAGGAAATCGCTATGACAAGGAAGGGAAAGTTGAATGGAGAAAGGAGAAGTTAGCACATAAAGCAAAGGGTAGTAGTGGTCCAATAGTGTTGAAGTTTGAGTAAAAAGGGAAGTTGTGTGTGAGACAAGGTCAAACTTATTATGATAAGGTCTTTGTGGGACAGAGTGTGTGTGATCATACTCTCACCATTGAGGCTATAGCAGTGAAGTACTTGCAAGATGCAGTACAAGTGGTTCCAAATGTGTATTTTGTTTGTGGGAAAAATGCGTATATGCGGTTTCCATTAAATTGGTATGGTACGTGCTATCTGGCAGTGTTCTTTCCGAAAATATATCATGTAGAGGATTTAGGACTTTTGGATGGTGGATTACATCCTAGAAGGAAGCAAGGTGCAAGTGCAGGAGAGATTGTGCGAGATGTCTTTGAAGCACTGACACCAAGTTTGGGAGTAGTGTTGAACGATGTCAAGATTAGAAGGTTGGCTATTGTGGACAAGTTGTCAGCAAACACAGCTCAATCGTTGTTGCTTGTGGATGGAGAGATGGTGTTGATAAGGGCTATGGTGATACAGAACCATCTTGCTTTAGATGTTTTACTGGCAAAAGAGGGCTGAGTCTATAAAATGCTGAAAGTTCAACAGTGCTGTACTTATATACCTGATAACAGCAAATATCTGAAAAAGTATATAAGTAATATCACTGAAATCCATCATGAGGTGCATGACCTAGCCACAGAAGGTGTTTGGGACAAAGTGAGGAAAGGGTTTGGTAAGGTAGGAAGTTGGTTTGCGTCCCTTGGAAAGGGATACTTGCATATATCTTGAAGCCTATTATCATAGTAGTGGTTTGTGTGATTATATTGTGGGGACTGGTGAGAGTGGCATAAGGCAAATCGAGTAAAGAGGTCACATAGAGAACAAGAGCAAAGAATGGAGAGACTGTAGGACAGTCTTTATGAGAATATTAAAGGCCTAGAGAGTTTTCGACAGGGAAGAGTAGCTACAAGTTCTGTTTAGGTCAGTTATTTCTCCAGGGAGTGTGATTTGTTGTGATGACACTTGTCGTCAGAGGGGGGGATCAGATGGAGCATGATGGTGCTCTAAAATTGTAGGGGTGTATCGTAATCATGGATGGTCCGCACCCGCATATATTCCTGTGTTGTACTAACATTTGGTCTTTAGAAATGTGTTGTAATAATAAAGGTACAAACTGAAAAGAATAGAAATTGCTTGAGCCATGCAAGAGAACCGATATGACATTTATGTTTGGAAAGAGTAACCTTTAGTAAGTTGCAAATGCCCAAAGAAAAGCCTATGTGTAATGTAATGCATTTTGATTTAACGTGCATCATGTTGGAGTCTGCACATGAAGATGACTAATTGTGCTTAACGTGTAATAATTGCAGATGCTTGCAAAGGAAAGTACTGATAACTTGTGTTTATAACTCGATGTGTATAGGCCTAAATGAAATGTTCACGCCTGTGTATATGAAAGGCCTATATGTTTATTCTTATGTTGGCCGATTTGTGTAGGCCTGAAAATGTAATTTCCCTAGTAAACTCTCGTATTTGGAGGTAGTCAGCGAATTTTATGTGCATGCAAGGATGTTCTGTTCTCACATTTTCCGTTGCAGGTAGAAGAAGCTGCCTTTGTTAGTTAAACTAACGCTCTTTGTTTTAGGAGTTAGGCATGAAGGAGAGCTGATACATTGTACAAGCAATGCCGATAACTGTGAGCCAGTGTTCTTTCTCAATGAGAAGGCCTGCAAATCAAGGTCATCAAGCTGAACTTAGGAATGTGGAAGACGGTGGAAAATTATCTAGGAGAGGTGTCCGTTGGGATGAGGTCATCTGTGGACATGTTTTACATCTTTGCATTTTGTATAGGGGAAGCACAGATATTCATTGCTGATCTTTATAGTTTTATGATAGAGCATTGCTCACAGAGACTCATCTACTACTTCTTTTTATTGTTCTAACAGGTGGCTAATATGCTCAACAAAAGATATTGAAAATATACACAAATGTTATAACCCTGATGAAGGGTTGTACCTGAAATGTTTTGGGTTCATGTTCAAAACATTGTTAAAATGTATAATCAATGTTTTACATATATGATTTCACATTACTTAGGTGTTCATTTTTGATTCTTGGATTCTACTTCTCAATTGAGTAAACAACACTTATCGTTGTAATCACCAAAAACTTTCAACAGACAATGGAAATCTTCAATCTGCAACAAAGCGTCATGCGGCCTACTCACTCCATTGGACACACCCTCGATGGTGTCTGTTCCAATTTCCCGCTCATCTCCACCCTGTCCCCCATCCCCCAAATCTGGACCGATCACAGCCTGATCCCTTTCCATATCCTCAACGATCTCCCTCCGAAATCCAAAAAACCTACTCAGCAACATATCCACTCCATTAACTGGAAAACTGTCCAGAAAAATCTTACTGCTCACCCCTTGTCCTTCACCAATGCCCCCTCTTCCTCTGGTAACATCGATCAAGATGCATTCTCTTTCGACAACTGGCTCTCTCTAGAAATCTCCAAAAGATGTCCACCAAATAAAAAAGCCAACACTCTCAAAAAAACAAAAACTAAAGCCCCTTGGTATACGCCTGACCTAACAGCCGCTCACCTACTCTGCAGGAAAGCAGAACGCAAATGGCGTAGATCCTACGACAACGACGACCGTAACAACTACATCCTACAGAGAAAAAACTATCTCTCAACCATCAAATCTGCTAAAAGAACTTACTACGTGAACGCCATCCAAGAGGCCAAGCAAAAACAACAAACCCTCTTTTCCATAGTAAAATCCTTCACCAAACCAAAAGCACTCCAACCAGAAATCCCCCCCTCCCTAGAACTATGTAGTAAGATCTCTGACTACTTTGAGGAAAAAATCAGCTCTATCCACCAAACCTTCCCCCCCCCCCTCCGGTGTACTCAATCATGGAGCGAGACCAATCTCGTCCTACTGCTAACAGTCTCACTCACTTTACCCCGGTGACCCTGACCCAGACCAGAGAAGCGATTCTCTCATGCAAATCTGGCTCACCTTCTGACCCTTGCCCCCCTAAGATCCTCCACACCATCATTGATGAAATTAACCCCATCATCAATGAAATAGTCAACCTCTCCCTCAAAACTGGCTCTGTTCCTCTTCCTTGGAAAAAGGGTGTGGTGAAACCTCTTATGAAAAAGGTAAACAAACCCCCCTCTGACCTAACCAACCTTCGTCCCATCACCCTGTTACCTGCGCTGGGCAAAATAACAGAACAATTAGTCCATAAGCAGCTCAAGTCCTTTCTTGATGCCCACAACCTACTTCACCCCCAGCAATCCGGTTTCCGGTCTAAACATTCTACCGAGACCGCCCTGATCGAGCTGACCGATACCATCAAAGGTCTCCAGGATCAAAGGAAGAAGGCCATTTTGATCCTTCTTGACCTCACGGCGGCCTTCGATACTATTTCCCACTCCATCCTGCTTAACAGGCTTATGGACATCGGCGTAACCAACTCGGCCCTTGCCTGGATCAGTTCCTTCCTCAGTGACAGGTTCCAAACTGTTTCACTGGGACCTTTCCAATCGAAAGAGAAAAAGATCTTCTGTGGAGTTCCCCAGGGCTCCATTCTTAGTCCCCTTCTTTTTAATATTTATCTCATCCCCCTGCTCACTCTCATAGAATCGTTCGGCATAACTGTCACGTCTTATGCTGACGATACTCAGCTTGTTATCCCTCTTGACGACAATTCAAACTTGGCTGAACTTAATATCAAGCACTGCCTTACAGCGGTCTTTCAATGGATGGACGCCAACCACCTCCGCTGCAACTCCAACAAAACCGAAATCTTGCCTATCGGCAAGAATGCTTCTTTTAGTCCAGCCCTGTGGTGGCCCGACAACTCTGTCGCCCCTCCGCAGACAGTTTCATCGGCCAGAAACCTCGGAGTAATTTTCGACTCCGATCTCTCTTTTGATACCCACGTCGCGACAGTAGCAGGTAAATGCTTCGGAATCATTAAGTCCATGCGAAAGTTCGTCGACTTCCTCCCGCTCGACTCCAGAAAGACCATTGCAGTAGCCCTCATACTTTCCCGAGTAGACTACTGTAATGGCCTCCTGGCAGGGACCAAAAAATCCACCCGACTGAAACTACAGAGTGTCCTGCACACTGCTGCTCGTCCTCAAACTGCCACGAAAATCTTCTATTTCTACTGCCCTTAAATTCTTGCATTGGCTCCCCTTACACAAGAGAATACTCTTCAAAATTCTCATTGTAGCCTTCCGAGCCTTCAACAAAACCGGCCCAGTCTACCTGTCGAGACGCTTCCCTCACTATTCCCCGGGTCGCACTCTCAGATCCTCGCAAGAAAACCTCATGACTCCCCCCAAATTCAACCTGAACACTAAGGGAGGAAAAACACTCAGTTTCCTTGCCATCAAAGCCTGGAACAGCATGCCAAGGCATCTCAGACTTCAAACGCAGGAGAAGCCTTTCAGGAAGCTCCTCAAAACGTGGATCTTCAATCTCTCCGATGACTGGACCAAAGCAGCGATCTAGTCCCCCAAACCTCCCCCCCGGTGATCTGGTCCTAGGTTTTTTAAGCGCCAAGATGCTCCCTTGGGAGCGAACGTCAGCGCTCTATAAATACCTATCCAATATCCAATATCCAATAAAATCTGGCTCAGTTAAGGAATAAATTACAATGTTATTGATCAAATGTCTGATATTTTTAGATACATATTTGTATGTTTTATCACTACATATTGAAACCCTGGGGACTTCTTTCTTACAAGGTGCGCTGTGTGATAGAATGAACACTAAAGTCAAAAGTTGGTGCAAACTGCAGACAACAGCAGTATTCCCGCAAAAACTGCTCCCAAATTTATCTCCACGGTGGTCACCACCAACTAACACTAATGAGATGCAGAGTGGGTGTTCCCATGCAAAAACTCACAAGAAACCCACAACACCACATTCACAACGAACTGCCAGATCTGCGACGTGAAGCAAAACAGGGGATAACCCGCGGTAGCTCCAGGGATTTTACACCTGCCTTTTGCTGGTGTTAAGCAGGACGATTACCTGCAGCATGGAAAGGAAAACAGCCAGGAGCCTTTTAAGATGCAGGTATTCCAGATGGAAGGTATCTTCCTAAGTTACCAGCACTAAAATGACAGTATTTATTGTTTAAACAAATGGTCAGACTTCGAGGACGCTGATTGGCGCTGTCACCATGCTGCCATCTCACAGTGACACCTGGGTTCCAGCAGGGGCAGTGTTGGGCTGGGAGCTAAATGTAGTGATGATGGGACTTCCCCGGCGATAGTTGGCCATTCACAACGTATCTCTGGTTAACACAGGAATTTAATTCGCCATCGCAATGATTAGTACGTGGGTTTTGACACCCCTTCACTGTTACTATCACCATGTCCTGCGGGCTTGAAAAAACCCGCTAACATGGCAATATTAATCAGGGTTAGGCAGCGTTTTCTGGCGATGACTGACCATGCAATAGTTATCGCTCGTCTTTGTGAATATCCCCCTAAATTCCTAATCAGATGGGACTGCACTTTAAATTTGATGAACTCTTTAATGGATTGAATTTATGCAAAGCTGTTTAACAAAGAAGGTGTTTTCCTACTTGATTTCCCGGAAACCCTTGAAAACACTTAATTGCCATTTCCTTTCTGGCACTTATTGTAAATATAAATATATATATAATTTGGAGGGGGGGGGGCATTCTGGACTACACCGTTGTTTCCCTAGCATTATTTTTTTGCCTGAAACTTCTTTGTCACACATAGGCTCAAAAGCCATCAATTCCAACATCACTGTATTGTATTAAAGCTGCGTTTATATGGTGAAAATGAACCAACCGTGGTTAGAGATGTTTTAATCTAACTGATTGGTGATAGCCGAAAGCACCACGTTGGAAGTTAAACTATGACACTCATAGTTAACAATACCAAACAAATGAAGCCAGCATATTAGTACGGTCAATTGGGATTGAAATTGGCATTTTCTATTCTCTTGATGGAGAAATACGCTGTATTAAATTGATTTACACCAGCTAGCAAACATTGTGTGAATGTCTGATGTGTAAATTAGGAATTTGATTCCGTTTTTCGGGCTGAAAACACCTTTGTGAATAGGGCCCGCTGTACGTCTTTTACTTATCTTATATTTAATAAAGAAAATCCCCATCATTAGCTCACAAACGTCTGTCTTAGGCTAACATGGAAACCAAATGGACATCTTTGTCTTCAAATTAATACAAATTCAATCCTGAATTGGGTTCTGATCATTTTTTATTAGATTCGGAGAAAGAAAATAGTTACACACGTGCCACATACTATCAAATGTGCGACATATTCTTGATTCTTTTTTCTTTTTTTCATTGCAATGTTTCTTTTCTAAATATTATTATTTCGCTATGAAAACAGTTTTAATTAACGGCGACTGGATTAATTGGCAAGTGTTTTTTGAAATTACAGATGATTGTGTTTCTCACTCTAATGCTCAGGTGTTCACCCTTTGACATTTTTAATTTCATTTTTTCTAACTTAAGACTTTGTTTTATTTCAATTTGATTGCCAGTAGAAGACACTAAATGTTCCCATGCAGCTACAATTTAACGATTAAGAACGTTTGCATATTTTCTGTTCTTAATTAAATAACAAATGTGCAGAACGTAAGATCAAATCTACCTTAAGGCCTTCCCACTTTTTCAGTTTCTATTTTAAACATTTAATTAGTAGCAGTAGTAAAATAGTTTATGTGTCGTTTGTGGTAATTATTTCCCAGATGAGTTAACAATGTTCTGCTTAATTACTCTCTATGGCACTGGTTCTTCTGACTCCTTGTGCGCAGACTGCCTAATTTAAGTTGACTGGATGGTTTTGTTTCAACACTTTTTAAACAGTAAGTACAGTACAGCAAACGAGGCTAATGGGAATTGAATCTTGCATTGGTTCTACCCTGTATGCTTCACACCCAAACAATCTCTTCAAGCAGCCCCATACAATGATAAAAGTGTGCATGCAGCCATGTCTAGTGTTACATTTACCACTGATAACACTCTAATACCTTTATATTATAAAAAATACCCTTTTCATATTAATCATTATTGTTATAATTCACACACATGTCCTCATAAAATTATACATAGGAACATTTTAAAAATAGTTGACACTTTTCATACAGTCTTAATTATGTTAAAATATGTTCACCATTGTAACAAGAATTAGCTGTGCGAAATTGCAAATCCGTTTTTCTGAAAATTCGTGTAAATTCATGAAAACTATGCAATCTAACAAATTCATTTTAAAAAATACATTTAGTTGTATTTTAAGGTCAAAACTGAACAGAAAAGCATACCCCAAACGCAAAGGCTGCACTAGGTGCTAGTAAGGCGAGCTGAAAACGCCTCTGATTAAACATTTCCTGCTTCATTCAATCTCCAGTATGGGTAAATACGGCCAAATTTCATGCCAGTGAGATCCATGCACGTAATAAAAAGTTTGAACTGCCGTAGTATTAAGATTGCCTTTTAGAGATTTACTGATAGCGAAACAGAAAATAGACATGCTTACGTATGTGCAAGGAAACCCACATAGCTTTTACACTTCATATGCTCTAACCAGCATTACACCAGGTTTCTAAGTTAGCATAGCTTCTAAATTCTAAAGTTATGGTTATAACTTACGCATTCCCTTCAATATACTATTAGTGGCGCTCCTCTGTACACAGTCTTGTCACTTTACTCGCCAAACTACATTTATTATAACTCACCACTCTGCCATGCACTATGTTCTCCAAAACCATGTCATTTGAGATGTCATAAGTGTTTTTATGATTTCACATAGTATAAGTCATGTAATATGCAAAGGTAGAGACAGCGCATGGAAAAGGGGCAAGTTATTGTTAATGTAGTGAGGCGAGTGAGGCAACAAGACTGTATGTGGAGGTGTGCAACTTATTCTAATTTGTAGGTGGTGTATAAATTCTTTAAGTTATAGCTGTAACTTTAGTATTTCTAATATTGGTACAGTTTAAGTTGAGTTTGCATAGGAGGATTAATTATATTTTTCTTAACTATAACTTAGCTTTAACCATGTTTCATTGAATTTAAATGTTTTACATTTTTTTATAAAAATGTGTTTCAACTTACAGTACTGAGTGTCATTCAGTTTTGTTAGGTGGAGTGTCATAAAATATAGTGGAGAACAGTGTCATAAAGTATATGGTTGTACAGTGGAATTGAGTGGAGTGGGGTAGTGTAGCATACAGTGGAGTAAAGTGTCAGATTTTGGAGTGCCATTCCAAGCAATGAAAGGACACCTTGTAGTCAGTCTTGTGATAGCATTCAGAGGAATGCTGAGGAATGCAAAGAATGCAAAAGAAAGCCTTGTTTTTAATAATGTGTTTTAATAAAAATGCATGATTTGAAGGTTCATTAACAAACATTTCCAATGCTTGGTAATATTGATCAATATTTTTTAACATGGTTTTGCAATCTATTGACTTTAATGACAATTACTGACATGTCAAAATTGTTTTATGGTGATAATCGTTTGGTAAACCGAAAAGGTTTGCTTTTATTTATTGATGTCCTAACTCCTTGACAAAGCCGATAGGTTTGCATTTATACATTGATGTGATGAACCCTTGACCAAGACAATGGATTTGTCTTTTATATTGATGTAGTCACCAGCTGCCAAAAGCCAAATGGCCTGCTTGTTATACATTGACACTATTTTACCTTAGAATTTCAAAAATACAAAGGTTAAAATAACAATATAGTTAGGTGGAAATATCAGATAAAATGTAACGTTTTAAACAGAAAGAAACACAGAAATTCAGCAGTTCTCTTTAACTAAAGTAAACTATAACCGGTGCTACCACCATTCACTGCTAATGATCCCACATATTACATGAATGGATGAATGAATGAAAAAGACATTTGTACAGCGCACGTACACCAGCAGTTTCTTGGCGCTTTTGGACTAACTGAGGCTAACCGCAAAGCATGAGGATTTTAATCAAAGGCCTGTGCAAACAGCCACGTCTTCAGGGCTCTCCTGAACACCGGATAGGAGTTAATGTGACGTAGGTCGGGCGGAAAGGAGTTCCACAGGGGAGGGGCTTGTGATGCAAACCTAAGGCCCCCGAGCCTTTTGCGCATGAACGTGCAGGTGGAGAGAAGATTGAGTCCAGCCGACCGAAGCGTTCGAGAGGGGGCATATCGATTGAGCAGAGCACCTATGAAGGAGGGACCTTGATTAGCGAGGGCTAGGTATGTGGTGCAGCCAACTTTAAAGAGACTGCACTGGACTACTGGGATCCAATGCAGGCTTTTCAGTAGTGGTTTCACAGAACAGTACTTAGGTTGACGAAAGATCAGTCTGGCGGCGTGGTTTTGGGCGAGTTGGAGTTGGTGGGATTGGTAGAGGGGAATCCCAATGTAGAGGGAATTCGCGTGGACAGATCATTACTGATGGTAACTCCAAGACTCTTGACCGAGCTCGCCGGACAGGGGGCTCCACCCAGCGTGAGCAGCCAGAAGCTGGGATTCCATGGGTTATTTGGGGGACCAGTGAGCACCAGCTCAGTCTTGTCTGGGTTGAGTTTCAACTGGTTAGCATTCATCCAGCTGCTGATGAACAACATTGTGCTCTGAAAGTTTTCTATTGAGAATGGAGAAGAGTCAATGTTGAAGATGAGTTGCATGGCATCTGCATAATTGAAAATTACCACTGGTTTCTCCCTAAGTTTGGCAATCAGTGGGAGGATGTAGAGATTGAATAGCAGGGGGGAAAGGGAAGAGCCCTGGGGGACTCCACAAGTAAGGTCCTTCGCCTCGGACATGAAAGAGCCAAGACGAAATGCTTGCTTGCGATCTTGGAAGAATGAGGTAAGCCACCTGAGCGGGGTGCCCCTGATGCCGGCATTCTCGATCCACTGAATGGCTAATGGCATGTTCAATGATATTATTGATGACATCACTGATGACAACTCAAATGACCTAGTTGATGACATCAATTTTGACATCATCCACCATACTGCTGTCGAATTTACTGTATGAAATAGTAAAATATTTGGAACATGTAAGTACTAAATGGCCCAGAATCATGTAAAGCTACATTTACAGCAATGTATGTGCTTATATAAAAGTAAAATACTGTAGTATACCACCTCTAGATACAGTAGCCCCATTAGCGCGCCAAACCCTAGTATGCTCATCCTTCAGCACATGCCTACATTTAACGCACAGTCCACTACCTCCAAACAACCAAGCCCTATTAGATGACAAGTATCCTTCTCCCTGTGCAAAACTTCATGAAAAGCCCACTCCCATAAGACACCATATACCTATTGGTTGGACAAAGTCCTACTTTGTACAGCCTTCAAACCTCTACACATCTCTTTATAGAGAGAGCAATCCCTCCTCTGACCCAAGTTCAGTTAGGTGGGAGCATGCTCTTACTATGCACAGATTTTGTGCTCTGCACATCTCTTCATGGAGAGCTTACTACTATGAACAGTCTCCACCATGTGCATACCTCTTCATGGATAGAGTACTCTCACAAGACACCCAAGGCTCAGACCCTACTGTGCATAGCTCACGCCCTTTGTACAACTTATGACAGAGAGCCCAGTACTAACATGGTATCAAACCAAGTTAGCTGGTGAAGCTTTCTACTATGCACAGTCTTTGTCCTGTGGACTAGTCGTCATTGGCAGCATGCACTATCCACTCAATTATGTCATTATGAGGCCACACAAGATGGCAGCCGAGTAGGAGCTCACAACGACAGCACCTGGGTTGGGATCACCGATTAGCGCACATCTCTTGTTTAACCCTGCTATTCAACACCTTGTCGCACTTTATTTATTTGAGGATGGCATTTCTCTGCATTTATCAGGTTTACTTAAGTGAGGACTTCAGTTGGACAGCATTTGATGAACAACCTGCGATCGGATCTCTGATCAGAAGCAGGTCCATGCACTGATGTGACCTGCACTGTAGCTGCCCATCGTCTGTTGGAAGCAAGCAATGACCGACCCTCTTGCTGGTGTTGGTCAAGCTGTTGTCCGCTGACTCTCGAAGAGAGAGAGCCTGGGCCCCAGATGCCTACCCAATGGTGCATGGTGTTTCTGCACTGACCAAGGCAGGCTACCTCCACCCACTGCCTGATCATCTCTCTGAAGGAGCCGGCACATCGGTGGCTAGGCTGTGGATGTTCAGTGCCACAGGGGAAACACTGTGAGTGATCCCTGCGGCTAATCCGCTGCCCCGCTGACACCTTTCACACCTGAAGTGTTCCAGGCTGAGTGGATGAGTGCAGGAGTTGTCTCGACCGTGATGGTCCTGATTCCTCCAGAGCTCACCATTAGCAGTTGCCCCTGACTCTGCCTGCATAGCCTGCCTGTTTTTATCACAGCCTTTGAATTTCTCCCTGTGCTGCCCAAACCCACTTACTGCTTAGGACTAGGGATCCTTTCCCTTCTTCAGGAGATGCATCGAGGTCCTAGGGGCACACTGACCCCTGGCACTGCCCAAAGCTATTAGGAGCTGCATGTCTGATCTGCTGACCCCCATGTGAGGCTGCAGATGGTTGGTGATATGAGGTGCACTGATCTCTCCCAGGTCAGGATTTACCCACCCTTGACTGGTTGGTTGCCACCATTTCATTGCTTGCTACTTTGGGATGCTTGGGAAAGTCTTCCTGTCCCTCATTTTGTGGATCCTTCTGCTCCTCCCTCCTTGACTCTCCTCAAGGAAGCTGCTCAAGATTGTGACCCCCTCCAAGGGATAGGAAATGGACATAGGACTCTATTCATGAGTGTCCTATAAAAACTGCAAAAGGACTAAGATTATCTTCTGCCTTCTAGGAACCAATATCTCAAAGGGGGTGGCCATTTTTATTGGTGGTTGGTTGGTTCAAATACCTTTAATATATCTCCCTCTTGTTTAACCTCGCTTGCTTGCAATATTATTCCATTGACCCTCTGCTCCTTCTTCTCCGATTCCACTTGAGGAAGTATTTCAAGACGTTGGCCGCTCCCATTCAAAGGGCAATTTGTCATTTGACACGTTGTGTGGAAACTGAAAATGGATTAAGGCTCTCTCCTGCCTTCTAGGAACCTTAATCATAATTTGGGGCTCCCATCTTTGAATGGTTAGAATAGTAGCTGGTTTAATGCCTACTATCACTGCCTCATGGTACCTTGTGTCACACTTGCTATACCATCCCATTGGCTACTGTAATCACTTCCTCACAGCCCGTCATTATGAGCTCTCTCTGGGTAAAGCTATAAATAACCACTAACTATAAAGCATTACTTTTTCTTTGGCTATTTATCCTCGAGCACTGTACATAAAATTAAAGCCTAAATGCTTTAATACTTACACAATTATTTACCCCCCCTAATCTCTCACAAAATGCAACAAAAAGCCACAAACATCGACTACTCAAATACCACCCTGAAACCCATGTCTCTGACCCATACATCTGCATGAGTAACGGCACACTAATTAGTAACTTCATCTTCTACACAAAAAGATGTGCAGAGTGGAGAACTGCCATTTACTCCCAGCTCCAAATCATCACCTCCAGTAAAACACCCCATGGGCCTAGACTATCTGTATCCTGTTCACCCGTCTGCAGGGCAGATGTTACCATATCTCTCTATAATAATGGGATCATCCTAATTCAATCCTCTAATGACAATCTAGCACTATTGAACAAGATTTTCAATATAATCAAAAGAGCTGTGAATAATAAAAACTCAACCCCCAACAGAAGACACCCTAGCTTGTCTGACATCGCTCATGCACCCCTACATATGCCCACACTCACACCTGCATCATCCAGCCCTTTCCACATCTTTAGCTCATGCTCTGCCCTCTCTTTGCCCAACCGTACCTTCTTGCCTGAACTGAGCCTCTCCCTATAATTCGCTGATCCAGTCCACATGCACCAGATGCCTTTACAACAGTAAACATAGAATCCCTCTTTCCAGGTCCTTTTCCTGCTCCTGGGACCTCACCCTCATATCCATAATTATCCATAATTTCTCCTAACTTGTCCTCCCTGCACACCCACATCTACTACCTTTTCACAGACATCATATATATATATATATATATATATATATGTTAACATACCCCCTAATATGACGAACCACAAGCCTCTTAGATCTCTCACTCAGCACACATTCTCCCCTTCTCCCACCCTCTAGCTATCCCCTCAAAAACTTCAACAATCCCTCTGCATAACATCACTGACCTTCACACTTTCCCATCCTCCATTTCTAACTTTCCCTTGCATCCTGTCCCACCGCAAACCATGACCCTTTGTCACCATACCTCTTTGGAAACTCGCCTTGAAGAGTTTTCTCTTACCCTTCTACATCTCAAGGATGATATTCGGAGATTTCCATCCATCACCACTGAGTTGTTGCACAACCAAAGGCCTGACAGATACTGAGAAATCAGACTGGTTCTCAATCAGCCTTGTTTCCTAACCACAACCTTCACATCCCCCTCACTTTAATAGGAAATCCACACCTGCTCCATTTTCCCCCTCTCTCGACCCAGGAAATCGACTGACTGTCTTTCAGAGAGTGGCATACATGCCGTCTTCCTTTCCTTCACCCCAATAGAGACACCAACACGGATTGTCCAGGACAAATCTAAACCATCCAAAGTAATCCTTACAGAGAACCTAGTCACAACCCTGGATGGGTTAATAATGCCAATCTCAAGCATATCAACCCCAATCGTTCTGTAACTGTCCACTCCAATACTCACCTGAAATGCATGCTCATTCATTGCAGAGTTGCTGTTAGTCATGCTTTTGATATTTATGACCTCACCATCGCACAGGAGCTTGACCTCATTATCCTTAGAAAAACTTGGGTAAATGACTCACCCGCTCCTATTCTAGACCTACTAATTCCCCCCTAGTGAAAACATCAATATATTGGAAAGAACTAACAAACCTGGCGGGGGAGTAGCCTGCATTTACTGTAATACCCTCACTGTAACTCAGGCAGTAACTGATGCTCTTCCTGCTGGAGAATAATTTTGCATCAATATTGTTAGCAATGATAGATTCATCTGCAAACTTCACTTGATCTACCACCCTCCTTGAGACAACCTAGCTTTCAGCAAACAAGCCATGAAAGTACAACCAACGCTGATCAGCAAGCAACCCAGATCTTCCTTGGATATTTCAACCATCACTGGAATCACCTGAATGACCAGGTAATAAACACCTTTGAAGCCTTAATATCCAATCTTGAACTGACCCAACTTTGAGACAGCCCTACATACAATAAAGGAGCGACCTTAGAATGAATTATTGCAAAATGGGACAACACTACACCGGTTTCTATTTTGCCTTGCGATTGGACAGACCACTAGCGTCCCACCTTACTCATCAATGCAGGTGTGATCCAAAAAAAAGCTCAACAAAAGAAATGAAATCATTGAAAAATAATTTTGCAGAACATACACCTTAAAGACTTATCTACCCTCAGTAACTATTCCCTTACTCCTCAGGTGAAAATGGTGGATGTGCTTGACCGTGCAGAGTACTCACACACATAGTGAATGACGTATTATCAATGTTGGATCAGAATGAAGAGTGTCTATTTAAGCCTGGGCTGAGGTCAGTGCCAGGTGCTTGTCTGCACTGTGCAATCATCACGAACGGCACCATGCAAGGCGCAAAAGGTGCTGCTTCCTTTCTGCCGCTTGAGTAGATTTTTACTCGAGCAGCAGCTTTCTCAAAGCGAACAACCGGTTTCTCAATGCAAGCGGTAGCGAGCATACACGACCACTCACAATGAGAAATCTGACCGCCCCGTTGAGAAATCTCGCAGAGAGGTTGCTTTTCCCTTCTCGAACTCGCCAAGTTGATGTTGACAATCCCAAACATGGAAAAATCTCGCAGGGAGGTGGATTTTCTTTGCTCGTGCTCGGCAACTTGATGGTGGCGAATAAGGGCGAGGGAAAACATTCTGCTCCCTCCGCGTAATGCGGAGTGCGAAACCCCCCCCGAGTTGGCGATGCAGCGAGTGCAAGATAAGTAGTTGTATTTAATTAATTATTTATTTACTTACTTGACTCCTGCCAGTCATATGTCCGAGTCCACTACCCCCCACCCTGCCCCTCCCCCGCCCCATTGCACCGCTGCACTCGTTCTGAGAGCCGCTACTACCAGTCAAGCCCTACATTTGAATACTCCCAGGTATTTGGCACAAAAGTTAAAATTATCAAGTGGATGTAGATCATCACACAGTACCAGCTCCCTGATGCTGAAACCACACACATTTTCCTCAAAAAGAAAAAATGCAAAAGAGATTTCAGGTATCGCACCAAATATTTTGAACTCTTTTCCGAAGGAAATCTGGCTGATTCGGTCTACTGCATCCTTCAAAATAGAAGTGAAAACATTTCTGATGAGCAAATGGTTGGCCTAAAATCAAAGTCATACCCTGTGTTGATTGGTCTTATTCTGTACGTTTTCATTTGTTGGTCATGACTACACCTAAGAAAGTCCTGTCCCTCAATTTGTTATTCTTCTATGATTGAATTGATATTGTATCTGCATTTATACCTGCGTCTTTACCTGTTTCTCACTCCTCCACCCTGTAAAGCACTCTGACACCCTCACGGGTTATGTTCACACTACATAAAACTTTATAAATAAATAGACCATGCTGCAAATGCTTACACTCATTAGAAATTAAAAAGCTATAGATAATTTGCTTTGGATGTAACTCAGTAAATATGTTTTGGTGTCAGAAATATAACAAACTGTCACACTCACTGGATGACATCACCAGTGATGTCATCAATATTTGTTATTTGAGATGACGTTAGTGTTGTCTTCAATGATGTCACTGAACATGTCACGAGTGATGAAATATGTGTTAAACCACGGAGAGCATGACTGGTGCGCAAGTTATAGTTAGGTTAATTAACTATGACTGGTAAACTTCAGTGTTATTTTAGATTATTTTTGTGAATTTCAAAGGTTTTTCTTTAAAAAAATAATAATAACTGTAACCTGTAATGTTTCACAGTGGAGGTGGGAGTCCCTGTGTGGGTCTGTTAGTGGATGTATGAGTGTGTGTATGGGTCTCTCAGAGGAAGCATGAGTGTGCCAGTGGCTATCTGAGGTAGTCTATGAGTGTGTGTGTGGGTCTGTAAGTCCTAAATTTACTATCCCTAAACTGAGAAATATCCTAACTTTAAGACGTTCGGTATTCACAGAAGGCATTTAGGAGTCTTAAAGTTAGGAGTCCTAACTTTACTACTCCTAAACTGAGAAAATTCCTAACTTTAAGACTTTTGGTATTCACAGAAGGAATTTAGGTGTCCTAAAGTTAGGAGTCCTAACTTTGATACTCCTAAACTGAGAAAAATCCGAACTTTAAGACTTTCGGTATTCACAGAAGGTATTTAGGAGTCCTAAAGTTAGGACTCCTAACTTCTGTGAATACCAAAATGAGTAAGTGCCTTCTGTGAATACCAAAATAGTAGTAAGGGTAGGATTTTGTCTTGTTAGTTCTGTGAATCGGGCCCAAAGTTTTTTCTTTTTATTCACCAAGCCTAAGAAGTTTCCAATTTACTCAAGCAGAGCTTTACCTGTGGTGCCTGCTATGTTTATATTTATATGTGTTTTCCATCGTCAAGATTTAATTTATCTGGAATGAACATCAGGATCTTGTAGGAAACTCTTTTTTTTTAAGAAGAGTCCACAGTTTTCTGTAAAATGTGTACTCATAGTCCTCATTTTGTACTGGGAAATTAGTTACTTTTTTGTCATTTTGCAGATGTCTATTGCACATTATAGACTACGCCTGCATAATGACCACCCATTCATGTATTTCTCTGTGTCACTCCATGTCATTTGTTTAGTGGGTCAATAACAGCTTTTTTGTTTTTAACTGTATTTGTCGCTAATACATAGTGAATTATTCCAATACAAATGTTCCGGTTTCGTTGAATAGACCCGAAGGTTGCATCTTTTTGAAAAAGTGTAAAACGCATCTATGCACATATTGAAGTTAATGTTTGACAATAGGTGTTTACTAATATAGGTTTTAAACCTCTATTTTTGTAATTATTTTTAATGTGAAGCACTTTTAAATTGTATTTCATATTTTCGCAACGATGCTGATATTCACAATGACATTGGTATTCATGAAGATCATTGGACAATGTAAGAAACAGATTTGATTGGAGAAGATAGATTTCATTAACCTTCAAATGAAGTTCCCACCAATTGATATCTGGTTCATTGGAGCTGTCCTGTGCTATTAGTGCAGAACTAAGCTTAGGAATGTTTTTCATTCTTTAACATCCAAAATGACAACAGGAGGCAGTGACCAGCAGGAGTTGCCACAGCTGCCAGAGGAGCAGGAGGAACATCTGTAAGCCTCTAGGAATTAAGGACCAACCCCTTGAAGGTGAAGTATTTTACAATCCCATCTGGAGTGTCAGAGACTGTTGCAAAGTTTGTGAAATGCAGCTTGTGTAACAAGATCACTTTCAAGAGAAACAGCCAAAACATATTCCTGTGGTGCAACAGGTATGTTGTACGACTTGAAAAAGTACCACAGGAATTACTTAAAGAGGACACAGTAGGAGAGAGCTGGAGAGAGGACATACACATCAACTCTATTCAACGCTAGTCTATTGGACCTCACTCTACTCTAAGCCCCTCCACTATATGCTATTTTACTCTACCCTACTCCACTGTACACTACTCCAGTCTCCACCACTCCACTGTATGCCACTACACTCTGTGCTATTGTATTCCACATCACTCCACTCCATTCTCGGCTATTTTACTGTGTGTAGCTTTAACCTTTACCCCTCTTCTGTCAGCTATTTCACTCTGCCCCACTCAACTGAATGCCACTCCACTGTATGCCATTACATTCTACCTAACCCCGCAATACATCCATCCAGTCTAAACCACCTAATTCTACTAAACTATAACCTATTACACTTTATGCCACTCCACTGTATGCCACTCCAGTCTACACTAGTCCACTCTACGCTATTACACTTTATGCCACTCTTCTCCACTCTACCTCACCCCACTGTACTTTCTTCCACTCAATATAAAGCTACTCTATAACACTCTAATAAACTCTATTCCACTCTACTAGACTCTACTATGCTTTAACTCTGTACACTTCACTGTGCACATTTCACTCAACGCTATGCTCTTACACTCCATTGAACAGCACTCTACTCTATGACAGTTTCAAACTCTGTATGACACAGCAATCCACTCTACTGTATTAATGAAATGCCACTCCGATATATAACAGTTTCCTCAACTGTATACTTCACCACCACAGTAATCTACTGTGCACCACTCCACTTAAATCTATGCCACTCCACTGTGCACCACTGTTCTATACTACTGTAAAGTACTCCACTGTAATGTACACCACTCCTTGCTTCTCCAGTTTACGGTAATCTACTCAATGCAACTACAGTGTACGCCGCTCCAATCTGTGCTGCTCCATTGAACGACAATCTCCTCCACTGCATATAACTCCAATCTATAAAAGTCTACCACACTTCATGGCACCCTACAACTTTCTACTCCAATCTATACCTGTACACTCCATTGTTTCACTCTATAGTCCACCCTATGCCCGTACAGTACAACACTATTCCACTATACCACATTTTACTATACGACACAGCACTTCACATTACTGTATGAGACCCCACTCCAATTTATAAGAGTTCACTTCCTACGCTCTGCCAGTATACTCTATTTCATGCTCCACTGTTTCACACACTACTGTACTCTATGCAACTCCACTCTACAAGACTCACTACACTGTATGCCACTCTCTGGCACTTTACTCCTGTCTATACCCCTTCATGCCACTGTACAACACTGTTACATACTGTATGTCACTGTACAACACTCTAGTCCCCTCTACTCGACTATACACTAGTCCAGTATATGACACTGTACACCACTCTTTCTTTGCCACTGTACCCCACTTTACTCCGCTCTACTCTTATACAGTACTCCATTCTACTCCACTACTCCACTGTACCTCATTCCACTCTATGCCACTCACTGCCATTGTACTCTATAACACTGCATGCCAATCCACTCTACCACATTCTACAACACAGTGCGGTACTCCACACCACTCCATGAAGATGAACTAGACTGGATGCCACTCTACAGTACAGTACTCTGCATCACTTTCCAACACTGTACGACACCCCACTGTACTTTACTGCACACATGGTACTCCAATTTATGATACTTTACTTGACTGTGTGCTATGCTATTCCTCTCTGTTGCACTCCATTCCCACTATAGTCTATTGTCACTCCAAGCTTTGACAATTTACTCCAAACCCCACTACCCCACTCTAGTGTACTCCACTCCAGTATAATACACTCTAGTACACTTCATCCCACCTACACCACTGTACTATACTTTGTTCTATGCCACTCCACTGTCCGCAATATGATTGTTGTAGTATACTCAACGTTTCTCTATGATTCGCCACTCTACTATATGACACAGCATTCCACTCTCCGACACTCCTCTCCAATTATGCTACAGCACTCCAATTGACGATACTCCACTCTATGACACTCTGTTATGTGGCGTTTTAGATTCCGAATGAATTTTCCCGATTCATGCCCTTATATAGGTACAATTCACGTTGCCCTTGTAGAGGCACAGCAATCGAGCCCTTATTTAGGCATAGCCCATGCTACCCAACTGCAGGCATGGCTACTTCCATCCGTTCTTCAATGTCACAATGATTTCTTGGAAAACTAGAGCTTAAGCTGTAAGGGACTTCCCCTAGCCTGGATATTGATTTCTCCAAGAAACTCCTCATTATGCATGAACAACTATTCCTTAGGGGTTCATCCATGACGTTCATATGCCCGACTTTACGTCAAAGCTGGCCTTCCTAAACACCTTCAAGGTATAAATATACCTTCACTTGCTATGGTAAACCACGGTGTGGTTCGGTGCAGTTCGACTACCTACTTGCCCCACGCAGCTCGCTACAGCAAGTGCCGAAGGAAGCTGACTCTCCAGCTGACACACTGACAAAGAAGCTGGCATCCTCCTTCCAAGAATCCTGCTCCAGTGTTTCTGACTCCCCTTGCTGGGAGTTGGGAAATCGAGTCCACGACAGAGATACCAACCTCTTTACTTCTAAGGTATGGAGCTGATTAGAACCTAGAGAAACTTTTGGCAATTCTTGGCAGAACTAAACCTATGCTAATGACACACACCTACTTTCTCCCTGGTACTAGACCTAGGTTAGGTACATTGGGGTAGGCGTATTTTAGAAGAACCAGTTGAGTATTTTTAGCCTGTGGTATTTATGTATGTATTTTTATGCATGTCACAGCAACAGACAATGCTATTACACTAATATTTTATAATACTGTTCTCGCTGTAAGCATTATACTTTGCATTAGCAGTTCATCTCTCTTGCAGGACATACAGTTATGTAGTACACTGAGTGATAGATGTACCTTTAATAATGTAGCGTCCCATTGTAATACAAAAAAAATATACGGAAAGCAATTACACAACGAAGGGGGGACCGAGAATGACACTCAAGTGAATTGTAATGTTGAAAAAAAATTGAGTAGCCAACAACACCATAATTCCACAACAACAACTATAAGTAACCAGGAATTAGGGTAAATCTGGGATATTTTCTATTGTACATCTGCTATGACATTAGAAGCTTTGACAGATCAATCAAATAATCAAATAAAATGGAGATTCAAGTGGATCTACTTAACGTGTTGGCAAGCTCGATGGTGGACATAGATCAGAAACTAGCCGAGTTTAACAGCCTACTAAAAAGAGCACAAACGCAGGCCTATACTACAATCATTGATTGCAAATGTGCCCTAATAATAATCCAATTATTAACATTGCCTCAAACAATGGCCAAAGTATTATTTATCGAAAAAGCATAAGAAAAAACTGCGTAAGGCAAGGAATAAGGCCAAATCCAGCTCACTGATAAAAACACAAGTTTTTGAAAGAAAGTCTAATGCTTTCAAAGATGATGAACCTAAGCAAACTGAAGACTTGAAGGGAAAACAAGTTAAAGAATCTCATAGGAGATCTCTAACCAACGGAAGTAGTAAGAAGTACTTTGCCCTATTTAACAAAGGCGCTAGGGAAAATTATCCTAAGGAAGACACAATTGATACACAAAAGTTAAAAGGCACAGATAGCCTATTATCAACTTGTGAAATAAAGTCTTATGATCCAGACAGAGATGGGAAGGAGAGAGGATTGTTAGGATCTTATGGTGTAACAGAAATGATTCCAACGGATCAAAATGGAAAGGAAAAATTTATAAAAACAAGGATCACCGTTATCAATGTAAAATCAAAGGAGGAGCAGAGTGAGAAAGTAGAAAGATGAACAATTCAAAGAACAATAGAGGTACAGGTGGAAAAGACAGATAATATAAAAATTCCAACCATAAATGAGAGGATCAAGAGGGGAAGAGAGGATGAGAGTGAAAACCAAATACAACCAATATTTCAAAGAACAATTCAGGCTCAATATAGTTTATCACACAATATATGTGAAAAGATGGAAACTGCTAAGACGTTAGCTACAAGTGAAAAAAACAATGATATGAGGAAAGAGGACATGGACGGTCAACTAACCAATAAAATGCTAGGATCAACTCAGGGCATAAATTATATTAGTCCTCAGAATCTCCAAAGGCAAAAAACATGAGCTACGAAGGTATAAGGGATTACGACAAAGAGCCTCACCTGCCCTCAAATTACGACCTCTTACCCACTATAGATTTGGGAAGTCTAAAGACAACAGTACATAATAAACCACAATTGATTTTTGTCCCTGAAAATTGTTCAAGAGGCAGTCACGATAACCTAAATAGAGGAAATATTCTCCACCTCTTTAATCTATTTGCTCACTAGAAAAAATCTCAAGTGAAAAAATTGGATCCATAGAATTTCCTACAAATCCTGATAGCAACAAGGAAATAACACTGATAACATTGGACACTATATTTGTAGCCAAACTAATTATAAATGTAAAGGAAGTTTATTTTGGCTGGGGAATAAAAATCAATAGGCCACAGCCTACAGTGTATCTGAAACCATTTGCCATACCTTTACCCTTGAATCACCATCAACAAAACAAACTAAACTCGCAGGTTCAGTCTGTGTTAAAAAATGCAATTGGAAAGACAGAATCACTGTTCAAACAACCGTCGGATCCAGTGGGAATAGAAAAACCAATTGGAGTCAATGAAAAATGGATAGGTATGGCTCTCCATGGCAGTAAAACACAATGACAGAATACAAAAGTAAAGTCCAGAGCTAAAGTAAATGAAGAAAATGAAATATTAAAATTATGCTCATGGAATATTAATGGCCTATGAAGAAAAATAAGCAACGCTTATTTATCACCAATGTCCATTATCATGTTATACTTCTACAAGAAACCTGATCAACCAACCCTGTAATGCTTGAGGGATACAAAGGATACTTTAAGCCTGCAATCAAACAAAGTAAATGGGAGTGCCTCAGCGGGGGTTCAGCCACATTTGTTACTCTAGAACTAAGAATGGAACACAAGCAAATCGAAACAAATAATGCAAACTTATTGATAGTAAAGATGTGGTATATGTAAAGTAATCTCTTAAAAATCCTGCTTATAATAAATGTATATATACATCCCATGGCAAGCGCGAGACGCACTATGACAACCACCCTGATTGCAGTGCTGTCCCAGCTGATGATGGATGACCCTTTCACACAGTACATTATATTAGGAGATTTTAAATTAAATCTGTTTGTACCCAATATGAGAGATGAGTTAATTCAGGAACAAGATTATCTCTGGGCAATTCCGCAGCAAACACTTCCTACTGTTCCGAACACCTTCAAAAACCAATGAGGCGCAACTTTTGTTAAAGATTCAGAGGCGCTGGACTTAAGAAACCTAAACAGGAGGTTATCAAAAGACTCCCCACCGGCTTGGACATTTGCATTGCAGGATCATAAAGAAAGAATTCATTATACCATGGTATCTTTGAATATCTTTATTAACGTGATCTCGTTTTCAATTGTAAAAGCATCAGAGAGTGATCACAGTCAACAAATACTTATTACTATTTTGACTCTTAACAAGCATACTGAATATGGGACATTGCCAGTTCAGACAGGCTCAGTAAACTATAAGAAATTAATTTGAAAGGAGCATAGTAAAGAAGACACTAACAAGACAGCCCTTAAATTGGTAGGAACATGTTTTGAAGATAACACCTTAACTGCAATTGAACAATGGGTTGATTTTATACAAAAACTTGCTAAATCCTTCAAGCAACACATTTTCAAAAAAGAAAAGTTACAAGCTGAAAGAGAGAACAAAATTACTCTAACCGTAACAACAAGGATTCTGAAAAGATCACGTAATTAATTGAGGAGACTGATAAAAAATAATCCTAAAGATATGGATTTGGGTTTAAAATTAAAAAGGGTCAATCATAACCTACAGAAGTTATTGGGGGCCGAAAAGAATAAAAAGCAAAATGATCTTTGGGCTAAAGTACTTTTTTGCAGTAAACAATCAAACTCCAGAGTATTCTGGATGTTGATAAATGACTTAGCTACTCTATAACACTCTAATAAACTCTATTCCACTCTACTAGACTCTACTATGCTTTAACTCTGTACACTTCACTGTGCAAATTTCACTCAACGCTATGCCCTTACACTCTATTGAACAGCACTCTACTCTATGACAGTTTCAAACTCTGTATGACACAGCAATCCACTCTACTGTATGAATGAAATGCCACTCCGATATATAACAGTTTCCTCAACTGTATACTTCACCACCACAGTAATCTACTGTGCACCACTCCACCTAAATCTATGCCACTCCACTGTGCACCACTGTTCTATACTACTGTAAAGTATTCCACTGTAATGTACACCACTCCTTGCTTCTCCAGTTTACGGTAATCTACTCAATGCAACTACAGTGTACGCCGCTCCAATCTGTGCTGCTCCATTGAATGACAATCTCCTCCACTGCATATAACTCCACTCTATAAAAGTCTACCACACTTCATGGCACCCTACAACTTTCTACTCCAATCTATACCTGTGCACTCCATTGTTTCACTCTACAGTCCACCCTATGCCCGTACAGTACAACACTATTCCACTATACCACATTTTACTATACGACACAGCACTGCACATTACTGTATGAGACCCCACTCCAATTTATAAGAGTTCACTTCCTACGCTCTGTCAGTATACTCTATTTCATGCTCCACTGTTTCACACACTACTGTACTCTATGCAACTCCACTCTACAAGACTCACTACACTGTATGCCACTCTCTGGCACTTTACTCCTGTCTATACCCCTTCATGCCACTGTACAACACTGTTACATACTGTATGTCACTGTACAACACTCTAGTCCCCTCTACTCGACTATACACTAGTCCAGTATATGACACTGTACACCACTCTTTGTATGCCACTGTACCCCACTTTACTCCGCTCTACTCTTATACAGTACTCCATTCTACTCCACTACTCCACTGTACCTCATTCCACTCTATGCCACTCACTGCCATTGTACTCTATAACACTGCATGCCAATCCACTCTACCACATTCTACAACACAGTGCGGTACTCCACACCACTCCATGAAGATGAACTAGACTGGATGCCACTCTACAGTACAGTACTCTGCATCACTTTCCAACACTGTACGACACCCCACTGTACTTTACTGCACACATGGTACTCCAATTTATGATACTTTACTTGACTGTGTGCTATGCTATTCCTCTCTGTTGCACTCCATTCCCACTATAGTCTATTGTCACTCCACGCTTTGACAATTTACTCCAAACCCCACTACCCCACTCTAGTGTACTCCACTCCAGTATAATACACTCTAGTACACTTCATCCCACCTACACCACTGTACTATACTTTGTTCTATGCCACTTCACTGTCCGCAATATGATTGTTGTAGTATACTCAATGCTTCTCTATGATTCGCCACTCTACTATATGACACAGCATTCCACTCTCCGACACTCCTCTCCAATTATGCTACAGCACTCCAATTGACGATACTCCACTCTATGACACTCTGTTATGTGGCGTTTTAGATTCCGAATGAATTTTCCCGATTCATGTCCTTATATAGGTACAATTCACGTTGCCCTTGTAGAGGCACAGCAATCGAGCCCTTATTTAGGCATAGCCCATGCTACCCAACTGCAGGCATGGCTACTTCCATCCGTTCTTCAATGTCACAATGATTTCTTGGAAAACTAGAGCTTAAGCTGTAAGGGACTTCCCCTAGCCTGGATATTGATTTCTCCAAGAAACTCCTCATTATGCATGAACAACTATTCCTTAGGGGTTCATCCATGACGTTCATATGCCCGACTTTACGTCAAAGCTGGCCTTCCTAAACACCTTCAAGGTATAAATATACCTTCACTTGCTATGGTAAACCACGGTGTGGTTCGGTGCAGTTCGACTACCTACTTGCCCCACGCAGCTCGCTACAGCAAGTGCCGAAGGAAGCTGACTCTCCAGCTGACACACTGACAAAGAAGCTGGCATCCTCCTTCCAAGAATCCTGCTCCAGTGTTTCTGACTCCCCTTGCTGGGAGTTGGGAAATCGAGTCCACGACAGAGATACCAACCTCTTTACTTCTAAGGTATGGAGCTGATTAGAACCTAGAGAAACTTTTGGCAATTCTTGGCAGAACTAAACCTATGCTAATGACACACACCTACTTTCTCCCTGGTACTAGACCTAGGTTAGGTACATTGGGGTAGGCGTATTTTAGAAGAACCAGTTGAGTATTTTTAGCCTGTGGTATTCATGTATGTATTTTTATGCATGTCACAGCAACAGACAATGCTATTACACTAATATTTTATAATACTGTTCTCGCTGTAAGCATTATACTTTGCATTAGCAGTTCATCTCTCTTGCAGGACATACAGTTATGTAGTACACTGAGTGATAGATGTACCTTTAATAATGTAGCGTCCCATTGTAATACAAAAAAAATATACGGAAAGCAATTACACAACGAAGGGGGGACCGAGAATGACACTCAAGTGAATTGTAATGTTGAAAAAAAATTGAGTAGCCAACAACACCATAATTCCACAACAACAACTACAAGTAACCAGGAATTAGGGTAAATCTGGGATATTTTCTATTGTACATCTGCTATGACATTAGAAGCTTTGACAGATCAATCAAATAATCAAATAAAATGGAGATTCAAGTGGATCTACTTAACGTGTTGGCAAGCTCGATGGTGGACATAGATCAGAAACTAGCCGAGTTTAACAGCCTACTAAAAAGAGCACAAACGCAGGCCTATTCTACAATCATTGATTGCAAATGTGCCCTAATAATAATCCAATTATTAACATTGCCTCAAACAATGGCCAAAGTATTATTTATCGAAAAAGCATAAGAAAAAACTGCGTAAGACAAGGAATAAGGCCAAATCCAGCTCACTGATAACAACACAAGTTTTTGAAAGAAAGTCTAATGCTTTCAAAGATGATGAACCTAACCAAACTGAAGACTTGAAGGGAAAACAAGTTAAAGAATCTCATAGGAGATCTCTAACCAATGGAAGTAGTAAGAAGTACTTTGCCCTATTTAACAAAGGCGCTAGGGAAAATTATCCTAAGGAAGACACAATTGATACACAAAAGTTAAAAGGCACAGATAGCCTATTATCAACTTGTGAAATAAAGTCTTATGATCCAGACAGAGATGGGAAGGAGAGAGGATTGTTAGGATCTTATGGTGTAACAGAAATGATTCCAACGGATCAAAATGGAAAGGAAAAATTTATAAAAACAAGGATCACCGTTATCAATGTAAAATCAAAGGAGGAGCAGAGTGAGAAAGTAGAAAGATGAACAATTCAAAGAACAATAGAGGTACAGGTGGAAAAGACAGATAATATAAAAATTCCAACCATAAATGAGAGGATCAAGACGGGAAGAGAGGATGAGAGTGAAAACCAAATACAACCAATATTTCAAAGAACAATTCAGGCTCAATATAGTTTATCACACAATATATGTGAAAAGATGGAAACTGCTAAGACGTTAGCTACAAGTGAAAAAAACAATGATATGAGGAAAGAGGACATGGACGGTCAACTAACCAATAAAATGCTAGGATCAACTCAGGGCATAAATTATATTAGTCCTCAGAAACTCCAAAGGCAAAAAAACATGAGCTACGAAGGTATAAGGGATTACGACAAAGAGCCTCACCTGCCCTCAAATTACGACCTCTTACCCACTATAGATTTGGGAAGTCTAAAGACAACAGTACATAATAAACCACAATTGATTTTTGTCCCTGAAAATTGTTCAAGAGGCAGTCACGATAACCTAAATAGAGGAAATATTCTCCACCTCTTTAATCTATTTGCTCACTAGAAAAAATCTCAAGTGAAAAAATTGGATCCATAGAATTTCCTACAAATCCTGATAGCAACAAGGAAATAACACTGATAACATTGGACACTATATTTGTAGCCGAACTAATTATAAATGTAAAGGAAGTTTTTTTCGGCTGGGGAATAAAAATCAATAGGCCACAGCCTACAGTGTATCTGAAACCATTTGCCATACCTTTACCCTTGAATCACCATCAACAAAACAAACTAAACTCGCAGGTTCAGTCTGTGTTAAAAAATGCAATTGGAAAGACAGAATCACTGTTCAAACAACCGTCGGATCCAGTGGGAATAGAAAAACCAATTGGAGTCAATGAAAAATGGATAGGTATGGCTCTCCATGGCAGTAAAACACAATGACAGAATACAAAAGTAAAGTCCAGAGCTAAAGTAAATGAAGAAAATGAAATATTAAAATTATGCTCATGGAATATTGATGGCCTATGAAGAAAAATAAGCAACGCTTATTTATCACCAATGTCCATTATCATGTTATACTTCTACAAGAAACCTGATCAACCAACCTTGTAATGCTTGAGGGATACAAAGGATACTTTAAGCCTGCAATCAAACAAAGTAAATGGGAGTGCCTCAGCGGGGGTTCAGCCACATTTGTTACTCTAGAACTAAGAATGGAACACAAGCAAATCGAAACAAATAATGCAAACTTATTGATAGTAAAGATGTGGTATATGTAAAGTAATCTCTTAAAAATACTGCTTATAATAAATGTATATATACATCCCATGGCAAGCGCGAGACGCACTATGACAACCACCTTGATTGCAGTGCTGTCCCAGCTGATGATGGATGACCCTTTCACACAGTACATTATATTAGGAGATTTTAAATTAAATCTGTTTGTACCCAATATGAGAGATGAGTTAATTCAGGAACAAGATTATCTCTGGGCAATTCCGCAGCAAACACTTCCTACTGTTCCGAACACCTTCAAAAACCAATGAGGCGCAACTTTTGTTAAAGATTCAGAGGCGCTGAACTTAAGAAACCTAACAGGAGGTTATCCCAAGACTCCCCACCGGCTTGGACATTTGCATTGCAGGATCATAAATAAAGAATTCATTATACCATGGTATCTTTGAATATCTTTATTAACGTGATCTCGTTTTCAATTGTAAAAGCATCAGAGAGTGATCACAGTCAACAAATACTTATTACTATTTTGACTCTTAACAAGCATACTGAATATGGGACATTGCCAGTTCAGACAGGCTCAGTAAACTATAAGAAATTAATTTGAAAGGAGCATAGTAAAGAAGACACTAACAAGACAGCCCTTAAATTCGTAGGAACATGTTTTGAAGATAACACCTTAACTGCAATTGAACAATGGGTTGATTTTATACAAAAACTTGCTAAATCCTTCAAGCAACACATTTTCAAAAAAGAAAAGTTACAAGCTGAAAGAGAGAACAAAATTACTCTAACCGTAACAACAAGGATTCTGAAAAGATCACGTAATCAATTGAGGAGACTGGTAAAAAATAATCCTAAAGATATGGATTTGGGTTTAAAATTAAAAAGGGTCAATCGTAACCTACAGAAGTTATTGGGGGCCGAAAAGAATAAAAAGCAAAATGATCTTTGGGCTAATGTACTTTTTTGCAGTAAACAATCAAACTCCAGAGTATTCTGGATGTTGATAAATGACTTAGCACGATCAAACAGAACAGCTGTAACATCATCCTTAACCAAGAACGAGTGGAACAGGTTCCTGTTTATACATCTAAATCCTTCTGTGCATACAATGCAATTGAAACCTAGGGCTAATATGTTCGAACCAATATGGAAGGACAAGTTACAAGAAATCCATATAACAAATAAAAAATGTGTAAACTAATTCATAAACAAAAAAATGGTGTGCCAGGCCCAAATGGTGTTCTGTTTGCACTTTATCAGAACGACCCCAGTTTATGGTCAGGATATCTGACATAGGTTGTTAAGGAAATTGTAAGGTCATCATCGATACCTGAAACATGGAAGGGATCGCTGATAGCTCCCATTTACAAAAAAGGAGATTGTTCTTTGCCGGAAAATTACAGACTCATTACGCCCCAGGATACTGATGCTAAACTATTTGTAGGTGTACTGTTATCTAACCTAACAGAATGGGTAAGAGAAAAGCAGATAATACCTCCTAATCAAACTGGATTAACACAAGGTTTAGGCACTACAACAAATATCCTTGTGTTATCAGTTCTAATGGATAAATACATCACTAAGAAGCAATCCCTATACTTGTGCTTTGTAGATTTTAAGGCTGCCTTTGACCGTGAGCATAGAGATCTTTTGTGGCAGAAGTTAATAGATCAAGGTATACCACCCTCTCCTTTTAAAATGAATCCAACTTCTTTACACTACTACATTGGTCAGCGTTTGGATGGGAGATGGCTTAACAGTAACAGAAAAAATACCAACAGCATCGCATTTGAAACAAGGATGTGTATTGGCCCTGTTGCTTTTTAATTGATTTTTAACAGACCTAACTCGAGCCTTGGATTAGGTGAATGCTTGCCCACCTAACCAATACTCCTATATCAAACCTGCTATATGCAGATGATGTTATCCTACTTAGCCAAACTAAGGTTGGACTGCAACGCCTATTAAATAGGATATCTACCCACTCCAAAGAAAATAGAATGGTGATAAATGAATCAAAGACAAAAATTATGGTGATAAACAAATACTCAAGGTCCAAACATAAGTATAAATAGTTTCTGGATAACTCGCAACTAGAGCAAGTGAATACATATAGATATTTAGGAGTACTATTTGATGAACGAGAATCATATCAACCACATAAGATTGATATACAACGGAGAGCTAAACATTGTTAGTGGCATTCAGAATTATACAGAACTCAATAGGAGGGCAGAGTTATGGACCATTGTTGAAAGTAATATCAGCCAAACTTTTACCAACTTTGACATATGGAAGTGAAGTATTGTGTGGAAAAGACTCAGTCATAATCAACAATGCAGTCACGAAAATCTATAAAGCCCTCTTCTTAATTCCACATAATGCATCACCCGCGCAGATACAAATGGAATTTGGGATGACTAATCAGTTACTTACGCGAAAAGTGTGGAAAAGGATTAAAACGGATACTGTAAATCAATTGTCCAAACTATTGTGGCAGGAAATAAACTTAAACTGGAAAGCCCAGGCATGGAAATATCTTAATAGTACAACAAAGCATTTATCACTACTCCTGGATAAAGATACCTTCTCAAAAAGAAAACATGTGTGCCTTCTCTTGAATGGCTATACCAAGGTAAAAGTGCGACAGTACCTTGAAATTCCTTGGTGTGTGAAATTCAAACACATTTTTATAAAAGCTCGCTTTGGAGCATTTCCAGGCACATGTCATCTAATGCCATGGTTGGGTACAGAGGGACCAATGACTTGTAACTTATGCAAGCTTGGCGAAGAGAATATTATGCACCTCCTTTGTGTTTTTCCAGAACTGAAAGTTGAAAGTATATCTATTCTAAAGAGATATTTTAACGTTCATGGAATAAGAAGTTGCAGACAAGCACTGATAAGATGCCGCCATACAGACAATATACTTTTAAACTTGGCTTTTGTAAGGTTTCTAGCGCAAATGAGTATGAAGTTAGAACATCAAAAACTGAAAGAATGTAATGTAGGAAGTACATAACATGTAAAAAGTGTAACAAACTTGAAGCTTAAATGTTTTTTAGAACTGATTTTATAATCAAGAATTATTGCACATATATTGTAAGGTTTTAGTTAATCAAACAATAAACTTTCATACTCATACCCTGTTGCATGAGTAAGAGGACTGTTCAATAAAATCCTTTTATTGAAAACGCACGTCTCACTATTTCTCTGCAAATCTGTAGAAACAAAGCATGCACGATTGACTGAGTAAAATAGTTTCCTATTGTTTCCATGACTCTAAAGATATTTGTTCCAGTCCTAGGGAAACAAAGTTGTCATGTTTATGCAGATGTCAGGAAGTAATCCCTTCTTGTATATTCAAGAAAATTTCTAGTGACCTCTGAGTTAGTCGGCACACACAATTAAGTTTAATGTACTCGATAGAGACACACTGACCTCAGTAGTCCTATGTCAAATCTATAGTGTATATTATTCCAATGCACAGAGCCTATTGGGAATATGGGAACTACACTACAACTCTACTTCACCCTACTCAACTCTAAAACATTCTACTCCACTCTGACAGTCTATGACACCCTCCTCTTCAGTTCAACACACTATTTCATTGTACAACTTGCTGCTCCAGTCTACGATATATGACACCATTATATATGATATCAAGTCACTACACTATATAACACTTTAATACACTGTACGATTCGCTACTACATTCTACTCTATTCCAGTCAATTCCAGTTTTTAATGTTCCAGTCTATGACAATACAATGATAAAAAAGGTTAAAGCTTAATTATAGGTATGAAAACTTATTTTCCTTAAACAAACCAAATTTAAACTACAAATACTATAGAAATTCTAAAATTATAGTTATACCTTTCATTTACAATGTATTCACTACCTTCAAATTATTATAAGTAGCAGGCCTCATTACACACTTTTTAAGCTTGCTAAGCATACAGCACTAACTGTAGCTCACCACTGTACCATTCACTGTGTTCGGCAAATAATGCCCTATAAGAAACTGTTGTTTTTTTATAAGTGTTGTTATATATGCTATAAATTCACAGGCTATACGTGGTGTAGTATGCAAGTGTATCAACAATGCATAAAAAAAGAATGAGATAAAGTTAATGTAGTGCGATGAGTGAGTTGACAAGTCTATGTTTGGAGGTGTGTGACAAAGTAATTTGAAGGTTGTGCGTACATTATTAATTGAGGTTATCACTTCACAATTTTTAATATTTGTGTATTTTAAGTTGGGTTTGTATTGAAAGAATACATACAGTATTTTTAACTATAAATTATTCTTAACCTTTGCTTTTTTTATTGAATGTTAATGATTTTAATTTTTTAATAGAGATGTGTTTCAAATCACAGTGTGGTGTTTCACTGATTGGAGTGTTGTAAAGTGCAGTGTGATACAGTACAGTGGTGAAGGAGAGTGTCTTAGAGTCTAGTGTCACAGAGTGGAACATTGTAGAGTGGACTAGAGTGAAGTGGCATAGAAGTGGTAGAGTGATGTGTCATATCAAGGAGTGGAGTATCATAGAGTGGAGCAGTATATTGTACAGTGTAGTGGCATGTCAATCAATTTAACTGAATGTTGTACAGTGGTGTATCATTGACTGGAATGTCATGAAATGAAATATGGTGGAGTTGAGTGTCATCAAGTAGAGTGTCATAGAAAGTCACAGAGTGCAGCAGTGTGTTGTAGAGTGTAGTGCTATAGAGTGGCATTTTACTGTAATTTTTGATAACCAACTAAAAAATAGAGAAATAAACATCTTTCTGTCATACACATCTTAGTGTTGCTGGTTTTCTATACTTTGGCCAGAAGTACGACCATGGCATTTAGCAACTCACAAATTGCTCTCAATTGCGAGTTGCAATTTATGAGCCACTAATTGCCATGTACAACAGTGTTAGAGACACTGTTTGCGATTCCCAATGGTGTCACAAATTGCATGCCTCATCAATATTCATGAGGCACTCACACTTTGTGCCCCACTTGGAAATGGCTGGCCCTCCCAGGTATGGTGGCCTGCTGGACTCAGCAGACCACCATGTCTGGGACTGATTTTAAATAAAGCAGTTTTTTTTGAAAAATGCAGCTCGTTTTCCTTAAAGAAAAACGGTATTCAGGTCTAACGGTCTGGATGGTCCCTAGGGACCTGGAGACCCCTCCCCATTTGTGAGTACTTTACCACCCTCTAGAAGAGGGCGGTAAATTGCGAGTGTTTTTCCACCGCAATTGCAGGTGCAAAAAATTCCTATATAGGCCTCTGACTCGCTATTAGGAAGGGATGCCCTTGGAATGCCACTTACTAATAGCAAACAATTGTGACTCGCTAAATAGGAATTGTACATGGCCTTTTGGATTTTGCATGCAAAAACAGGTCACAAACTCGTTTGCGCATGCAAAATAGGTTCATACATCTGGCCCTCTGAGCACAAATATCTGCACCTGAGCTTTCTGTTTGAGGCATTGCAGATATAGCATAATTTACATATTTTATAAAAAGAAGAAACTTCCTTTAGGATGCATTGTCATTGACTAAATGTTAATTCATTTTGTTGATATTAAAGGACACCAGGGAAAATTTAACAAAGGACCTATCATTTAGGTTTGTGTGTGAAATTTGCTTAATTTTAATTTGCATAATCATACAAACATTCAGAAAAAGTATGCAAAATTATGCATAATTATGCAAAATGCAATACAGGCCTTTGGCACTATGTTCTAGAGTGAAATTAGTCCTCTTCCCCAGTTTTTGACACAAAGATGCTTTTACTTCTGATAAAAAAGTGCATACAGCACAAACATAGCAACTTGCATTCTGTTGATTGTGTTGTTTCCATGTAATTGTGATTATATTTTTACCTCAAGCAATGTGTAAATACATGATATTGCATAACAGAGTCATTCCAGGTAATTTAACATAACAAGAGTAACATGAAATTACTAAATTTAGCAAGAATATTAATTCTGTATAACATAAATATCTCCTGGGCGTATGATCATTTGCTACTCAGTTTTATTGCTGTATCATTCTATGATTAAGCATACATTATTACATATTTTTCTTCTGCAAGACATCAAAGGTTTGCAAGATAGGCTCTTTGGTACCAAAAAAAACGAAATCACTAACTGTGTATGCGGGCAACATGCAATGTGTATTTGGTGTAGTCGGACTATTGTCTAACTACCAGACAACTGAAGTCAGTTTGATAAGGAGTTCCTTAGTGAAATTATTTATTCAGATTAGCTACAAGATGCCTCTTGCCATAGTGGATAGGAGAGCTAGGTTACCAAGGGCAACCAATAAGCATGAACAGAGCATGTCTTTAGACACAATTTGATAAAACATAGATTAGTCTACACACAGGCATACACACACACTAGGGTGGGTGATAGATTCTACTCCAACGGCAGAGTTGGTGGAGTTTTGGCCACTCCGCGATACATATGCAACATGGAGTTCCTGCCAAATTCTGTGAAATGGGCCATGGGAGAGTTTTTTCTCACACCTGGCTCCCCAAAAGTAAGTTGGTGAACATGAGTGAGATTTACCTCCCCTAGAGTGACTTTTGGTTGCATCTAGGTTATCTTGCAAAATTTCCACAATGTGTGCTGCCGTGACCATTTGCGGTCAGAAAACTGTTGCTCTACTCAAGCGGCAGCAAAATTAACTCAAGAAGCAGCACCCAGAGCTCCTGGGGCTACAAATCAGTGTGAGCAGCACAATGTGACTAATTCTGCCCATTGGCAGAACTCTGCAGGCCCTCGTGGAATTTTCAGGTACTCCCCTACCGACCGCGGCTTTATGTAAGGTAGTGTTGTGTAAAATTATGTTAAAAATCAAATATAGTGTTCAGCTAAATAACAATATTACAAGATATTTCTCCTTCAATAATCATTTCAGCAAAAGTAGCCTTTACTGGATGTAACATGAACCAAAAACCAGGCTTACTGTCATTGCCAAATTGTCTCTTTTTTTGTCAACGATCTTAACTTGCAAGTTTAATATTTGAAAGTAGCACAAAATTCCATACTGAGTGATGTAAGAAAATAATAAAATCTAGATTTTGTTGCAATACATGATGTTAAGATCTGAGATGCCTTTCCTTGTGTACATAAATTAATACACTTACTTTTCGACGCAGCTCGTAAATTGAACCTGGCGATTTGCATTGAATCTGCTTGGATCCTCAGTACATAACTTGCTGTTGTTTCGTAGTCTAGATGATTTTTTATATAAATCACTCCTGTAGTATTATCAATGGCAAATTTTCCTGTTGACCAAAAAAAAATAAACACATATTGTTATAGAGTTATCCTACACATAGCAAAATGTACAGATTTTCAAATAGAAACAAAGATGTAAGCTACTCTTTTGTAGAGAGTTTACTGATTAAATATAATAGTTGCATATAAAAGAAGTCGTCTGTTTCCATTTATCACAGACAAGTAATTTTAGTCAAAATTTGCAGAGGTTTCCATTCAGAAGGAAGTGCAACATAGGCCCACATGCATCAAGCATTTTTGTAGTCGCAAACAGTGCGATTACTTAAAATCGGCCGTTTGCGAATGCAAAAGTGCTTTTTGGGATGCATGAAGCAATTTTAGAATTTGTAACATTGTTGCGAGTTCTAAAATTGCGGGTGCTTTTAAGAAGTCGCAGATGTGCGATTTCTTAAAAGCAATGCATCATTACTTTCACAAGTGCAAAGTCGCAATTAGGGTGCCAAATTTACAGAGTGGTTGAACCACTCGGTAAATTTGGAAAAAGTGTTTAAAATGCTGCAAATGTTTTTTTTCCTACATTCATGTTTCACACACACATGTCCTTAGGACATGTGTGTGTGAAACATGATGCGAAAAATACATTTCAGGGGTGCATGGGGGGGTCCTTTGGACCCCCCCTGCACCCATGAAATTTTCAAAGTGCCACTCGCAATTTGCTGATGCCTTCCCATTGACTCCTATGGGCCTTTTGGCCCATAGGAATCAATAGGAATTGCGAAAAATGCACTTAAGAATTCGGTATTCATTTGGGATTCGGTAAAAATTGCGATTTTTACCGAATCCCAAATGAATACCGAAAACAATGATGCATAGCATTTTGCACTTCTTAATTTGCGATTCCTTATTTTTCACAAATTAGGAAGTGCAAAATGTAACAATGATGCATGTGGGCCTATAATGTTTTGGTTAGCTCTGGAAATGGGTGCATTTTTAATGACTTGGAGAGATATCACAAATGTTACCATGCCAATTTCCATTACATCAAAGGGCACAATGTTAAGCCGCATCACGATTTATTTTTAATAACCCATTGGAAACATGCAGGCCATAACTGAAAGGCATCAATGTAGCATGTCAAGTTAACTCCCATGAGTTGGAAATTGTGAGACCTAGAGCCTGATATAGAGACTGGCGGAGAGGAAATACCATTGCAACTGCGACAGAGAACCATCTCTGTCAAAACCTTGATAGACCCAACTGATTTACAAGTGGGCCGACATTATGTTTGTCAGCATTGGACCCTGTGTTGACTCTGTAGCTAACATACTTCATCAATTGGGACAGGTGGAATTTTGGCAATTTGACTGCCTGCCCAAATTAGTGTGGGCAGGCAAAGGCCCAGTATACACTCTCACTTACTACCATGAAAACCCTAGCGGCTAGGGTGAGTGAAAACATTTAAGTGACCACACTCCATGGGAGAGAACTCCCATGGTATGAGGATATGAGGATAATTATTTTTTGTTTTTTCAAAACAATATTCCGCTTTTGGATTTTGATTTTGAAAAAAGAAATGTAAGTTAAAAGTTTGACAGGAATCCGTCATGCTTGACGGAGCTGTCCATCAAATGTTTAACACCTTGAGAGGAACCACCATGATGGTGGTTCCTGCCAAAGTTATGAGATATTAACAGGGCCAGCAGACACCTCTAATTGTGGAGGATAGGTATTAGTCAGGGTGATAGAGTATTTTACTTTGTTCCCTGATGGAGTATCCTCCACACAAATTAGGCCATTAACGTCCCTTTTTTACAGCAGACATGTTTATTGCTAAAATCAATGACTTCCAGATTCAGTCACCCCATTTCACATTTTTCCTGGGATCCAATGTCTAAGTCACATCTTATGGAAATAGTTTACTCAAAAACATTCATTTGAACAGCTGATAGGGAGCTTTACACAGATTTGCCATTTTTGGCTTGTCAGGCCTGAACACTAAATAAATTCATGGTTGGATTACTTAAGGTCACTTATTAAATAAATAATGATCAAACAACATTAATATCTTCTGACAATAGCATACTAGGTACCAATATGTTTAAAGCCACTGTAGACAGATATATGTATTACCTTTTTTATTATGAGTCCTAGATCTTGCCACGGGTACAATGCTACTTGATAATTTTCAGTCATACGTAGTTTTTCTTTTAAAATTTTATAAGATATTGACATTGATGTTAGGGACTAATTATTATAATCAGGCTGGGGAAAATGTACAGAGGAGCATGATCCAGGAATTCAAGAGAGGTGTACAGTTCTGCAGCAGAATTGAGGAGCATATTAACATGCGGCAGCGATAATTATCGCTGACCGCTGTTAGCGTGAGAAAATCTATCGCCGGCTATCGCTGTTGATAATATCCATTTTAGCGTTGTATTAACAACGCTTAACGCCGTGGAGATAAAAATCCCAGCGATAGCGGGGATTATTGCCATTTTCAATGGTTTTCCAGCGATATTCCATTGAAAATTACAATCACCTTGTTGATAGGGCAGGGTAATCTTAGCCATGTAATCCACCTCCACTTGGATTAAATGGCGAATGCAGGTCACAAGCAGGCATTAGGAAAGTAGCGTTAACTGTGGTTAGCGCTACTTTTCCTAACGCTCTGCTTGTTAGCGTGCAGCTTGATAATAGGTGAAATGTCGCTTAGTGACATTTCTCCTATTATTTTTCTCTCGGACGCCCACTTTGCATCTCATTAGAGATGCAAAGCTGGGTGTTGTTGAAAGGCTCGCTAAATCAGCAAAACAAACGATAGCGTGACTTTACTGATAAGGTGATGAAATTATCACCGCTTTTCGACCAAAAACGGCCGCAAAAGCGGCGATAATTTCATATTGCCTCCTTGGTAATATGCCCCTTATTCCTTAGAGACATTGGGGGAGATATACAAAAAAGTCATGCAATGCAGTGCCGCTGTGTTGTGTGACAGGGAGGGAACAAGAGAGCACCATATCTCAGAGATATGGCTCTCTCCTCCCCTTTCCCTTGTGCCGCCGCTGATTTTAGCAGCCGTGCACCATTCATACACATAGCATAGGTTTTGTACAGGAAGGGCACCCATCTTGTACAAAATACTATGTCTAGACATAATGGAAAGCTTTTCCCACTTAGTATGCAGGCTGCAGAGAGCAGCACGCATGCAAAGTCGGGAAAGCATGGAGAAATGAAAGCATTTCTCCTGTTAGCGCTTCCTTTGAAGGGGCATTAACTTTTGGCGCAAAACCTTGTCTACAAATCTTTGAAAATATGGTTTTGCATCAAAAGACATGGGTGGTTGCATGGGAATGCCCATGTTCCACCCATGTAACGCCGTCTCGGCGCTCAGTAACGCAAAGCAGTGCTTCACTCTGCTTTGCGCTACTTTGAGGGTGCTTTCCAGTGCAAAATATGTACATTTTGCACAAAAAAGTAAATAGCAAAGAAAAAAAAACATTTTATGCTGGTTAGCGTCACTTTAGTGACGCTAACCCAGTGCAAAATGTTTGTAAATCTCCCCCTTCATGTGTGAAAAGCATAGTGTAAATTGCTAAAGATATTGGAGATTTATTTTCTCTTCTTCAAACAAATGTGTTCACTTTACACAAGGCACCATTCTGTACAGCTATGAAGAAATGCATTTGCAAATTAGGCAGTTAAGCAATATGTTTTGCAAAAGGCGCCATATTACAGTAAAATGGACAATTGGGGAAAAAAACAAAAGGAGGGCTTTCTAAAGATGAGTTTGCTGCAAGAGCTGCTCGCTAAAAATGACAGTAAATTATGCAAACTGTTTATTCTTCTGTTTTGGGATGACTTAAATGTTAAGTCCACATTTCTCCAATTGAAATGCAATTCTGATTTACTAGTTTGCCCTTCCATACTTGGCAAGAAGCGGTGAATGGTGATATCCTAAGCTTTATGTCTCTGTAATTACTTGTTGACAATCGTCCAATTATTCTGTGAAACAACTCGTTACATCCGACGTAGTAATTGTCAGAATAATTTTTTGATGATTCAAACATTTCTCAAGGGACTGAACTGAGATGTGGGTCTCAAGTCCCATATTGAATAATATCTCGGCAAGCAATTGTTGATCTAAAGCAATCAAGATGCCTACATGTCGAAAAAGGTCGGCTTCATTTGTGATCCAACAACTTATACTTGTATGTTTTTTTGTTTTATCGTGGGAGATCTTCTACTAGCAATTGCTATCAACTCTGATGTATTTGTGTAGTTATTAAGAGGTGAATGTTAAAAAATTATAGGTTTGTGAGAAAGGTCTAAATCTACATAGCAGGCAACAAACCGCGATCACTTCAAGGGATAACTGCAAATGAACACTAGAAAAAAATATAGTTTGTATGACACTGAATAGAAAGTGAAGAGAGGTCACTCCTATCAAACTAATCTGCACAAGCTGTCTCTAATAAATATTTATTTTAAAGCGATTGAGTTGAGAAAATGTTTCAGAGCAGGAATAGTTTGAGACTGGTAATTGCAAAAACGTGTTCATAGGATAGAATGCACTAGTGGCATATTTCTAAAAGGCTCCTGATTTCATCTGTGTGAGGAAAGTAAAATCAAAATATGCATTTGATGTCACATTCTTGAATGATTCATTTAGGATTGGTGGACTTTCACCCATTCAAATTGTCTTTGTAAATAGGTGATTTCTGGCAGAGTTGTGAAATTCCCACATTTGCACATTCAAGCTGAATAGAGGAATTGTTGCTGCAGGTAACAGCTGCGAAAAATCACCATCCAGATATCACAATGTTATGGACGCTGAGCAACACTTTCCAGGTGATTTATGCATCCTTATATATTTCTCTAAAAACATAAGTAAATTTACGGACCGGAAAGGGGGAGCAGGCACTCCTAGAATTAATTGAGGTTCAGAAGAAAGTATTCCTGGACTCAAAATAAAAAAATAGAGTAAAAATTCCAAATGCAGAATACTCTTGTTTTAAAAATGCAGAACTGCATGCCTTTTACAATTGTATTTGAGTACCTAAAAAAACCTAGAAATGTCTTACATTTCTTTGGATAATTGTTAGAAATGGCGGTCTGTAGTTAGGAGAAGTAGGTACCTTTGTCCAAATAGAGACCCTTTCCTCTGGTCCGGGTAAGGGAGATACACATTCTAGAAAACCCATACTCACTCTTTGGGTAGCTTGGCACGAGCAGACAGACTTATCCCAAAGGCAATGTGTAAAGTATTTGTACTCAGAACACACAGTAACACAGTGATAACACCACAAATTGACACCACACCAATTTTAGAAAAATAAAGTATCTTTATCTTAACTCAACAAGACCAAAACAACAAAAATCCAACATACAAGTCATAAGAATACACCTTTTCAATGGTTTGTCACAACTGGGTCCATGGAAAACTATGTATGCGTGATTTCTCACAAAGTACCTGTAGATGCGTCAAAATTCACAAGGCCAGCTGCAGAGATGGCAAGCGACGGGAAACAAAGAGATCCATCAGTTTCTGAGACCATGGTGAGGAGATGCAACAGTTTTGCTGCACGCAGGACAAGTGATACATGTAATCCAGTCTGTAGGAGGAAGTGATGCGTTGACTCCAAGACGATTCTGGTCCGCGGATGATGCGTCGGGAAAACTTGCTGCACAGTAGGATGCGTGGAAATCCGGGCTGCGGCGGCGATTAATGCGACGGCGTCGAGTGGTGCTGCATCAGTTCCTTCAGAAGGATCCCTCAATGCATCGATTTTTACAGCGGCGACAGGCACTGCGTCGGTTCGGCAGCAGCGTGGCAATGCTTGGAGATTCTTCTTGCACAGCGGTGCTGCATTAGAAAAAAAGCCACAAGAAGAGCCATACATTGATTTCTTCAGGTCTTTAGATTTCTTTCAGCTCCCCACAGCAGAAACAAACTCCAGAGTCCCAGAACAGGAGCAGGCACCTCCTAGCAGGGCAGAACTCTCAGCAGCAGAGTTCATGGGAGCTGGGGGTGAAGTCTTTGTGCCCATGAAACTTCAGAACATGAGGCCAGCAGACACAGGCCCTTGGAGATCTTCTTCAAGTAGTTTCAAAGCAAAATTCCAGTCTTTGTCCTCTCCTTGGCAGAAACAGCAACTGCAGGGTAACCGTAAACAGCACACAGCAAAGGGGCAGTACTCCTCCTCACAGCTCTTCACATCTTCTCCTGGCAAAGGTTTCCCTTGAGTGCAGAAGTGATCTTAAGATCTGGGGTTTAAGTTCTACTACTTATACCCCATTTTGTCTTTGTTCTCTTTATGTAAGGGTCCCTGAGCCCAGTCCAAACCAGTTCTGTCCTCACTGGTGCAGTATGACCACAGGGGCTGGAGACAGCATTGTGCAAGGGAGACAGGCCCTATTCATGTGCAAGGAAATCTCCTCCCACTACTCTAAATGCAGCCAAGCCCCATTCAGCTCAGCTCCAAGTCATCCAGGAAGGGGCAGGCACACCTCAACCCCTCCAGAGGCCGTCTACAGTCAATGCACATCCCCAGTCCCTGTCACTCAAAAACCAGACAGTCAATCCACAAACAGGCACAGGCACACAGAATCGTGCCTCTGCTTAACAATATTAAACAGGAAAATGCCTACTTTCTAAAAGTGGCATTTTCAAACATACAATTCAAAAACCATCTTTACTAAAAGATTTCTTATTAAATTCTGAGTTCAGAGACCTAAACTTTATTCCTCCATATTGTCCCAATGGGAAGTTATACTTGTAAGATGTTACAAAGTATGTCTCATTCTATCCTATGGGGTGTATAGCCTTTCAATAGTGAAAAACCATATTGGCAGTATTTCACTTGATGACATGTCACACACACCAGTATATGTCCTACCTTTCACATACACTGCATATACTGCACCCTGTCCCGGGGGTGCCTTGGGCCTACCATCGGGGTGTCTTACATGTAAGAGAAGGTTGACATGGCAGTTTGAAACTACGTATGATTAGGTATCAAGGACCCCCTGAAGGAATGAATGAAACCAGTCCTAGGTCAGGGAAAAAAATGAATGAAATAAAACAACCTAGGAACTAAGGTGTTGCAGCTTGTCAAACCTAAAAACTAATAGAGAGGTTGGACTACACAGGAATCAGTTTCTGACATTTATTAATCTTCGCATTAAAAACAAACAAGACATTATAGTTACCTAGACTAAAACTTCAAAAAAATGCATAACGGTACACACGTTTTCAAACAAATGAAAACTAAATAAATTAACAATACATACAATATCAACAATGCAAAAATAAAATACAAATTTAAAAAGTGGCACCAAATTGCTTCTCGACGCGCGTTTCGGCTACCAGCGCCTTCTTCTGGAGTAGCCACAGTTAATTTGAACAATCACTCGGATCAATGCCTTCAATTGATCAAAAATAAAATGGTTTTAGTGCAGAACTTTGTATTATAAAAGTTATATTTGCCTGGTATAGTCACTGATGATTCCGTTAAACATGTGAGCCTCAGGCTCATAGGCGGAATGATAAATTCTTTGTGCCGTAAAGTTCCCAAATCCGGCAGCAATGACAGGGGCGTTTCATTTAAATTCGATATAAATCTGATTAGCTGTTAAATTGCAACCTCACTCGCATCTTGGAACGCTGGTGTGTTTAGGCCTTATATATTAATCATTGATACTTTAAATTTCGGGAAAAAAAACTTCTGATGTGGGGAATTTCCTGTTTATCAGGATAAAAAAAAAATATATAGGCTTCTCTAAGCGTCCGAGTGTGAGGAGTGGAGTTCTGGTAGCTTAGTGGGAGGCGATATCTACGCACATACACTGCAGTGGCAGGTCTGAGATACCTTTTCAGGGCTACGTAGGTGGGTGGCACAATCAGAGCTGCAGGCCCACTAGTAGCATTTGATTTACAGGCCCTGGTACACTTCAGTGCACTTTACTATGGACTTACCAGTAAATCAAATATGCCTATCAGGAAGAATCAAGTGTGATAACAATTTACACAGGGAGCACTTGCACGTTGACACTGATCAGCAGTGGCAAAGTGTCCAAAGCATCTAAGCCAGAAAAAACAAAATCCAGCACAGCATGTAAAACACAGGAAGAAGAGGCAAAAAGTCAGGGAAAACCTTGCAAAAGATGCCAACTCTAACAATAATTCTAAAATTATGTGAGATTTTCAAATCAGTTAGAAATTTTCTTTAAAGCCACACATGTAAGTTTGTGAATGATTTATTTTGTAACTGGGGTCTCTCTCAACTAATAGAAATAATTTGAAGAAGTCATGCATGTTTCTGAAAACACTTCTCTCAATCTTTACTTGGGGAGATGTGTGGAAAGAGAATTTGCACAAGCACAAATTAACATGCATTTTTCCAAATTAGATTTGAATGCATGGAGTGTTAAGTGGTGTGGTGGCCACACATTCAGGTGCCTTCCTCAGTCACAAAGCTATGAAGTGTAATCTCCAGCTGGTGCACTTCCCATTCTATTGTAACATTACTAACCTAATGCAGGACAGCCACAGGGGACAACAAAAAATAAATAGAAAACAGAAAAGCCTCGCTTGTATGATTAGTGGAGTACCTCTTGTAAGAAATTGGTTTACTGGTTGATGGTGGTGAGCCCTCACTCAAGCAGAAGCCATAATCCCAAATCAGCCTGTGTTTAATCCTCTGGTAGCTTGGCATAGAAACAGTCCGGCTTATTTTAGAGGTAATGTGTAAATTATTTATGCAGCATGTCAAACTGTAAAGTAGTGAAAACAGCACAAGAAAAATCCCAAACCAATGTAGAAAAACAGAGTAAAATGTAATAAATAATGTAAAACCAAAACCACAAAAATCCAACTGGATTAAAAATATTACCAAAAATCACAAAGCACAAGTTGTGGTTCACAGGTTCAGGCCGACCCCGTTGGAGAATGGGCCAGCTACTGGGACCCAGCTAGGGCACCTGAACAAAAGTACCTTAAATTCTGGTTGCAGAAAGATGCAGAGTTCCATGTCGAGGATGAATCATGCAGCTGCGATTCTTAGAAACTGCGCAGCTGTGATGTGACGTCCTACCTCGTCGTCCAGGAATCTGTGAGGAAGGGCCTGCAATGCCAAGTCCTACATCAAGATGTGTTGCACACTGGCTAGTGCAAATAAGCTTAGGCTTGCGATGCAGAGTCCTGCATCGACATCAAGGATGGTGTCGATGAGGGCTTATGATGCGAAGGACTTCGCTGAAGCTAGGTCACGTAGAGGTCCTGAGGCGGAATTTGGAGAGGTGATGTGTTGTGCAGTGGCTCCAATGCAGAGTTTTGGTGAGGTAATGTGTCGCGCAGTAGCTCCAATACGTCTGTTCTGCTGGTACCACAGATGGGCAGGCAGAGCACTTTGAGGCCCACTTCCAAGGATCCAGTACTGAGGAGGCACCACTTGGGAAAGTACGTCTCACAGCTGGCAGAGTCCAGGTGCTGGGTTGATGATGGAGGAAGCTTGTTCTGTCCCTGAGGCTTCTAATGAGGAGACCAGCCAAATAGCCCTTGGAGTCACTCTGGTGGTCATGTAATCAAGATACAAGACCAGTCCTTATCACTTAAGCAAGAGGGTGACAGGGCAGCACAGCAAGGCAGAAGAGTGGAAGTCCTTCTTGCAGTAGAGCAGCAGTGCAGCCCTTATTCTGAGTCTTCCGCAGGTCCAAACATATACTAAAGAGTTGGGGGCTGTGGTCCAATATTTATACCTATTGCCCACTTTGAAGCAGGTGAACCTTCTAGAGGATCACATCCCCTCCTAGAGGTGCTTGAATTTACTGCCTCTCTGCCCTGGTACCAGAGTGTCTGCCTTTGCAATAGAACAATGTCAAACCCCTTTGCGACACTGCTGAGGCAGGGCCTTTGTGATGTGCAAGTGTGGTAGGTGACATCTTCTCCCCCTCTTTAACTCAGAATAGTCCATCCTGCCAACACATAGCTTCTTTTTGCCTCACTGTCTGGGAGCAAAACACAAAGATCAACTGCCAACTATTTCCAGTCATGTGACTCAGGATGCAGAAAGCACACACCAAATGGTTTCGAACAAGAAAATACCAACTATCTAAAAGTGTCATTTCCAGAATTGTGACTAAAATACTGACTTTACCATTCAAAAAAGGCTTTTAATTACAAATCTGTATACACCAAACTTGCTCTGTCAACCTACTGCCAATTGAAAGTTATCACGTATTAAATGTATTAAGGTAAGCCTATGTTATCCTATGGATTAGGTAGGCCTTGTAGTAGTAAAAAACTGATTTAGGAGTTTTTTACTACCAGGACATGTAAAACTTTAAAGTACATGTCTGACGTTTTAAATACAATGTACCCTGCTCTTTGGAATACTCAGGGCCTAGCCTAGGGGTGACATATGTATAAAATGGGAAAGTGTGGGCCTGGCAAAGATTTTTTTTGCCAGGTCAAAGTGGCAGTTTAAAACTGCACACACAAGCTGCAACGGCAGGTCTGAGTCATGTTTGCGGGGCTACTTATGTGGGTGGCACAATAAGTACTACAAGCCCACTATTAGCATTTAATTTACAGGCCCTGGGTACATGTAGTACCACTTCACTAGGGACTTACAAGTAAATTAAATATACCACTTGGGTGGAAGCTAATTCTATCATGGTTAGAGGTGATGGTTTTGTAATGATTAGCAATGGCAATGTGCAGAGTCCTGAGGGCATCAAATATGAGATTAGCTATAATAGGAGAGGTTATGGCAAAAAATTTGGGGGAAGACTACTCTAGGGCCCAACAAACCTTTACATTTCTTTATTCATTACATTAATTCAATAACATAGGGATAAAAAATCTAAGTGCTAACATGCAGGGGACCTCTATGGCCTGTACACGCCGATGTCTCTCTCGTGACGCACTTGGGTAGGAACTTGAGGGCCTACAATTATCAGCATGCACAGTTCACAAAACCGACTTGACTTTATTATGCAAAGCAGGATGTTCTGAAAATCTGATAACAACATATGCACTCCCTGCCTGACCCTACAAGGGATTGAAGGTCCCAACTTCGGAAAAAAAGCAGCTGTGGTATTGCAAAATGTTTAAATGTGAACAAGGGAGCCTGCATGGTAGGAAGGACCTTGGGTATCAATTAGTTATAAAAAATAATTGGTCCTTCAAACATTCAATTTCAAGTGACGATAAATATAGACCGGAATCAGTGCTATATTGTATTGCTATATTGTATTGAAAATGTCTAGCCGGTAGCGTAGATCGATCGCAGGCAAAGTCTCAGGGGTCCCGGCGACTCTGCCGGCTTGAAGTGTGATTGGCACATAGCCAGCGTTTCTATCAAATTGGATGCCTACCGACCATCAGTGCATGGCGGTGCCCAGTCCGACGATTAGTTCACGTACCCAGTCATCTTGTTATTTTCACCTTGATCGATCATAACAAAGTTACTCTCGATATCTGGAAACCACTCGTCTATGCTTATGCCGCCTATCCAGGCAGCTCACTACCTCAGGCTTCCAATCCCCTTGTCCTGATGATGGTCCAAGTATCTAGGATGGATCGAAACACCGTTGACTCCCTTATCAGCTTTCACGTTAAACTGCTTTGTAAAAACTAGTGCAAGGCTGTTGTCCAAAAAGCTCACCTTGACTATTTGCATTGGCTCAAAGCTTTTTCCTGTTTTGTCTGAAAATTGTATGTTTATTTGTAAATGTCTATTGTTTTTTCTTGAAGGATACAGGAATGTGTCCCACTCGATCCCTTGGGGTTTGATTAGTACTTAATAACTTGATTCATTAAATTAAATGTCAGGCTGGACATTTTCAATACAATGTAGCACTGATTCCGGTCTATATTTATTGTCACTTGAAATTGAATGTTTGGTGGTATTGCAAAAGGCAGTTTTCTGATCACCAATATGGAGCCTCATTTTTTTTTTATTAAGGCTAGATGTTTTAGTCTAGGTATTGAATAATTCTACAAATCAATAGAGCGAAAATTTTCACTGCAATTAAATAGCATTTATTTTCTTAAGGTACAGAAAGATACTACATTTGCATGTGAATTAAAGTGAGAACAGCAATGCAAATTGTGTAGACTGCAGGTACATAGGGCAAGCACAAGATTGCATTCTTTTTACAGCTTAGTGAAAAGTAGGACAAATGGGCATAGTCTACTCATTTATTCCATTGACGTTTGCTTGTCAATGTACCACATAATTCTATTTGAAAAAGGGGCCCATTAAAACATATGACTTGCGTGATGTGTAGACAGAGTACTGTTCTATTATGTTGATGTCATGACATGGAAGCTGATTCCTATCAGATTCCATGTTTTCATTTGAAGTGAACATTCTCAGGTCAGTCAGTTTCCTCCTGACAACCCAGGGGTCCGTGTTTGCGTTCTGTTCCATCAGCAATAAAGCACATTACTTCTTACCTGGTTGGATTTGTCTTCGTTCCTTTATAACAAGTACCATTGAAGTCACTTCTGAATTCTTTATTTTACACATCTGAGAATCTTTTGCTCAAATACTTTGGGAATTGAGTGCAATTGCTTGGTGCTATAAACCTGAAACCAAAAATATGATAACATATGCCTTAAGAGTGTAACTAAGCCCAATTTGCGTTTATTCATTTCTTGATTTTAGAAAGATGGGAGAGCAGCTAAATCTAAGTATTGAAGACCTGCAAGTGGAGCAAACGTCTGGTCTTTCTTATCAAATCTTGCAATAGAATAGGTATGATGGAACATCTGCATACCTGTTAGACCAGTCAGCATTTTGTGGTTTCCCTAATCCTTTTGCCTTTACCCTCCTCTCTTTCATAAAATGAATGTTGTTAGCTTTAGGACTTTGTGCACTTTACCATTGCTAACCAGTGGTTGTTCTTAATCCTTGAAACAAGGTCAAATTGGCTTATATCTGATTGGCAAATACTTTATACTTATAAATTCCTAGTAAAGTGGTATATCATATACCCAGGGCCATAGTTCCCTCTAAGCTCTGTGCATAAGCGGGTGTACACAGTGAGTTTTCCCTCCGCACACTGTGCCCGAAGCAGCACGCATGTCCTCTGATTCTCTGGCTGCAATAAAATACTCTTTGAAAGCTGTGAAGTGACTCTCCCTTCTGTCAGCTTAAAAGTGAGTTAGGCATGCATAGTCAATTTGGCGTAAAACTTTTACTAATAGGCTAGGTGTCAGTTTGTTTATTGTTTTATATAGCAAAAATTCCATCCAGAGGTATTGGAGTTTTTTACATTCAATTCAGTTATAAGCAGAATTAGTGAATTTGCTGAGAATCACAGGATGTTGAGCCTATGCAGAGACTGGACCATGGTTCAGCTTTTACCACCACATTCTTTCTCCTGCTGGGGGACTGGGCTCATCTTTATCTGTAGCACTCACCCGTCAGTAATTTCTGTGTGTGTTTGTGTGTGTGTGAGTATGTGCGTGTGCATGTGTGTGCGCAGAAATTGGGCCAGGTGCTGCCAGGTGACTGTGTATAAAAAAATTGTCCGAGCGTAGCCTCTGTTTGTGCCAGAATGACAAGCTGCAACACAAAAATGTGCTGTTAAACACAGCTTTAGGGATTTTTATTTTATTGTGAGAGACCTTAATGTCAGGAGGCAGATTTGGTATTCATTCTGTTCATTCCTTGATGTGTCTGTCTCTCCTCCTCCACCCCTCACCTCGTCTCTGGGTTCATTTTGTTTTGGTTTGTCCTGAATATCAGAGGTAGGAAACTGCAAGGACCTGCTTTTCCCACATCAAGATAGGGAACAATTATGAACTTTTCCATGCCCTTGCATAAAGTAGCTTTCTTCCGCCATTTAGTGCATGTTTTCTCTCTCTCATTTAAATTGTTTATTGTAAGCTGCAATACAATAGGCCCAATAAGCAACAGTGTCAATGTGTCAAGTCAGTAAGTGAGAGTAAAAGACAGAACTGAAAAAACTATTATGGAGTGTGTAAGAAATAGATAGCAAGAGCATGAGAAAACAAGAGAATATGAGTGTAACAAGGAGGGACAGTATATGAAAAGAGTGAGCATTAAGGAGAGCAAAGAAGAGAGTTACAGTGAGAGGGAGTGACCATGGATGTGTTTGTGTGAAAGAGAGTGATAATGTAGTGTAAGTAAGAGTTTGAGGAGGAAGGCAGAGCGGGTTGAAACAGAGACAGCGGGAAGACAGACTTAGGCAGAGAGGAAGAAGACATTACTATAGTGTCATAGCAATGTTTGCCCAATCATCCAGTGTTCCATAAACATTGGGCAGGAATCCTGTGAACCACTCGTATATGGCAGACATTACTTAGCCATGTAAGTGATTGAAAGCAATCCTGTGACCCAGCAACCAATGAAAGCCAGAATATGACCCACTAATTTGCAGACACCCAGTGGCATAATGACTAATAAACACCTATTATATGCCGTAGCAAAATACAGACAGGTAGGATAATCCCTAGTTTCAACTTGGGACACACCATGTGGCCCATTAGGGGAAAGGCAAGAAATAAATGAATCAGTACTTGATGCATGGCCAAGTAACAGGCATCATCTGGCCTAATATCTGAGAGTAAGCATGATGTGGCCTAGTACCTCTTGTTCAGGCATTTTACATCCCAGTAACTTGCAGACCTTTATGGCTCTTATTATATGACGTAATAACAGATGAACAATGTGTTCTGTTCAGAGGGACCTATGATCAGGTATTCTGTGATACAGTGACTACCAGACAAGCAAAGACAGTATAGTGCTTGCTCTCGATATGAAGTGAAATTCCAAAACATCTTTAAATATTATTGCATTCATATTTAACTTTTTGGCATATGGTAAATGCTAACAAATAGTATGACTTCACAGTTCTTTTATGTTCTTTTGATTGCATTGTTCTGTGTCACAGGTATTTCAGGGACATATATAGTAATTGCTGATCCTGTGATCGAAAAAAAGATGCTTAATATTTTAGCTTGCATATAAGTTGTGATGGTAAATATTTTGGCTGTGGCACATTTTCACGTGGCCATACCAGCTCTTGTTGCCTATATATTTTTGTGTCTAGAAGTGATGTGAAGTTTTCTACATAAACAAAATGAAGAATGCTATGTACAGTGGCCATGACTGAAGTACTGGACACATTTGTGAGTTATCAATTTCAACGTGGCTGCAAATGGAAAACCTTGATGATTTAAGAAAAAAAGATATTGCATCTACCAGAAAGATTCTTGAATATTAATGCTCCACTTCTATTTTTGAATTAAATATCAATTATACAATATGCACAACATATTTTCAACTACTTTCCACACGGTGGACGTTAAGAGATAAACCACCAAATAGGTTGGCCCCAATGGAGCACATAAAATGTTGATGTAAACCCTGGAATCACACCTCTAGTTCTTTAATGATATTATCAATTTCAACAGTATCTAAACCTAGCATGTTTTAGTCAGTTTCATTAAAAATAGGTGCTTTAAAATGCTCACTTTAGAAAACGTGAGGTTCCTTACTTATATGTCTAGCGCCTTGACACCTTCGTGTATAGAGAGCTTTATTTATTTATGTTATTTATTAAGCGCCTGGCTACCCGGAGGCTTCCAAGTGCTGACAATAAGAACTGATTCTTTTTAAAAAAAAAAAAATTTTGACAATAAGAACTGAAGTGAGAGAATGATCCATTAGTGGCTAGATGGGAATAGCCAGGTCTTCAGCTTTTTCCCTAATATTAGTTCATGTTTTTGCCCTCTGAGGACCAGCGGAAGAGCTTCCCACAGTTTTGGAACCAGGAGGGATAAAGAGCTACCTCCCCATCTGGATTTTTTATTCTGGTGGTGGTGAGGAGGTGAGCGTGGGAGGAGTTTAAAGATCTCAAGGGGGTGTAGCATGAGATCAATTATCTGAGTTTCGGTGGGCCTTTGTTGTTTAAAGCTCTGTGGGCAATACAGAGGACTTCAAATTTTATTCTTGATGATAAAGGAAGCCAATGAAGTAGGTTCAAGGATTCTCTAACCGGAGCTTGTCTATGGAGTTTGAGCAGGAGCCTGTCTGCCGCATTTTGCACCGTCTGGAGCCTCTTGATCACATACTTGGGAGGGATCACTGAAATAATATCGAGGGACAAAATATCGACTTGCCAAAATATCGTGGACAAAATATCGACAGTCAAAATATCGAGTTTGTATCTACAAACAGGTAAGTACAAAAATATTGAGTACAAAATATCGTTAACAATAATATAGATGTAAAAAATATCGACTTTATTAAAAACAGTGTTAAATTAAATTAATATTAAATTTTAATTACTAAAATATACTTAAAAATACTTAAATTAAATTATAATAATTAAATAATAAATGAAAATAATAAAAATAATTTTTTACAATCTTATTTGTTGACCCTGAACCCTAAAAATACCCCTTTACCCAAAAACCCAAAACTGACCCTGAACCCTAAAAACACCCCTTTACCCAAAAACTGAAAACTGACCGTGAACCCTAAAAATGCCCCTTTACCCAAAAACTGAAAACTGACCCTGAACCCTAAAAATACCCCTTTACCCAAGAACTGAAAACTGAACCTGAACCCATAAAATAGCCCTTTACCCATGAACTGAAAACTGACCCTGAACCCTAAAAATACCCCTTTACCCATGAACTGAAAACTGACCCTGAACCCTAAAAATACCCCTTTACCCTAAAACTGAAAACTGACCCTGAACCCTAAAAATGCCCCTTTACCCAAAAACTGAAAACTGACCCTGAACCCCAAAAATACCCCTTTACCCTAAAACTGAAAACTGACCCTGAACCCTAAAAATGCTCCTTTACCCAAAATTTATCAATATTATTTAATTACCAATTAATTATTAATTAACAATAACAACAATGTAAATATATTAGCACATTAGCTGTAATTATTTTAATAATTAATATTATTTTTTCCAAATTAATTACTTAAAAATAACACAAAATTATAAAAATAAAAAATGTACTCTAATTAATGTAATTAACTAATTACAGTTAATTAATTACCAATTAATTGCTAATACAAAATATGTTCAAAATTATATTAATTAATTAACTAATTAATATTAATTAATTATCATTTATTTATTAATTAAAAATATTAACAAACATATATTAATCAATTAATTATTATTAAATTACTTCCCACCCTATTCCCCTATAAACCCACAACCCGCTACAGAATTACATTACGCAAATATTATAAAAACAAAATTCATTTAATAAAATATTTTATAACATTAAGACACACTTTTCACACATATTATTACATAAAAATACACTATAAAATATTATATATTATTAAAAATTCGATATTTTCGCTATCTATATTTTATACAGTCGATATTACTTCACTTACCTGAAAAACGATATTTTTGTAGTCGATATTATGTCCAGTCGATATTTTGTCCAGTCTATATTTAAAACTCGATATTATGTCCAGTCGATATTTTGGAGTCGATATTTTGTCTGTACACCACTTGGGAGAGCCCAGATATAGGGAGTTCCCATAGTCCAGACAGGAGACTATCAAGGACTGTACAACAGTTTCCTGAGTGTCTCCAGAACATCTTTCTGAGCGTCTTCAGGATTCCAAAGCAGATGCCCAACAATTTGCCTGTTCGCACATTGAGAGTGAGCTGTTGAGCCACATACCTAGATTTTTTACTACCAGTTTGGGAACTGGAGGCTCACCCACAGAAGGAGGCCAATTGTTTAGGGGTCTTGGAATGGCCCTGTTGCCTGGATCATACATTCGGTCTTATCACTGTTCAATAATAAAAAGATATCTAGCATCCAGTTGGCCAGTTTTTCAAGGCAGGGGCACAATAAAGAGTCTCCCTGATGGTCTTCCTGGGGCAGCGCGACATCCAACTGGGAGTTGTCTGCATGCGAAATGCAGAGGATGTCAAATTCCTGCATTATGTTGGCAAGCTGCCTGACATAAATATTAAATAGAGTAGGGCTTAAGGAAGAGCCCTGTGGCACTTCAGACTTATGGGGCAGGCTGTCAGAGAGGCAGTCCTGAACCATGAATTGGATCGACCGGTCATCTAGAAAAGAACATAGCCACTCCCAAGCTTTGCCCTGGATGCCAGTTTCCCTCAGTCTGTTTTTTAGCAAGGTGTGGTTGACGGCATCAAACGCCGCCCTAAGGTCAAATAGTATAATAGCAACCTGCTGTCAAGTAAGAATTTAAGTTTCTTTGTGACAGCCAGAAGTGCTGCGTCGGTACTATGGAGGGCATGGAAGCTCATCTGCGTGGGATGGAGAAGTTCGTTCTCTTCCAGAAATTTGACAAAAGATTGATTGACATATTTTTCCACCTGTTTATCCAGGAGAGGGAGAAGAGAGATGGGACACAGATTGCTCAAAGTGTCAGGGTCCAGACAAGTTTTGTTTTTTAGGATGGGTTTGATTATAGCGTGCATCCAGGCCTGAGGAACCAGCCCAGCTTGAAGTGATTTATTGAGGATAATCATTAGGGAGGGGAGGACCACCTCGGTCACCTTAAGAATAGCATGTGGGGGTGCAGAATCCAGCAGAGAGCCTGATTTGGTGGATTTGAGCAGCTTGAGACTGGCTTCCTAATCGAGGCCAGGAAAGTGTGTAAGACTTGGGGAGGAGGCTGGGGCACCAACCCTGTGGTACTCCACTAGAGCCGGTTGAGGAGTACTTTGAAAGAGATCATAGATATCTGCCGCTTTTTTTCTGAAAGAAAGAGGCTATTTGATTGCCCCTTGATATCGAGGCGTTTGGGGGGGCGTTGGTTTCTTGCGGAAAGGTCCGGTATTTTACCACTCTAAAAAGTTATTTGGGAGAGTTAAAGGCCTGGCAGATTTTTTCTTTATAAAATTTGGCTAGAGCCAGTTTTAGTTCTTTATGGTAATGTCTAATTGAAGCTGGACATTAAACGGTGGCAGGTTTTCAATGAGCTCCGATAACTCCCAGCGAAGAGGGGCTTCGCGAGTAAACCGGAGAGTAAACCAGTCCATAAACGAAGAGAGCGTTTACCTCAGCGCGAGTCAGGAGCGGTGTTCACCAATATCCGCAAAGAACAAACGACCTGCAAGAGAGCGTCCCGTGTGACTCCACAAGACCACCTCCCCTTACGGTCAAAATCAGAAAGACGCAATTTCAGCGCCGGAAACAAAATTCTACGATGCCTCCTCACTGTGCAGTCTCGCACATCCAGGACGCCAGAATCGGGAATCCAAACCTCCAGAACAGAGGCATATCAGAATTACGCGTGTGGGAGGATCGCGCATGCTGGGAGATAAAACACGACACCCCGCCCCTTCCTCCGGGCAGGCCTTCTGGGAGATGTAGTTCTTAGTTCTCCCTTGTCGGTAGGCGCCTGGATTCAGCATCTGACAATGTTTTCCTTATTACACTGGTGAATAGCACAATAAGTGCTGCAGTACACATGTGACATTTACTTGTTCATGCCCTGATTGTAGTTTCTGAACCATGTACTATGGCCTTTTGGCCAAATAAGGGCCATATGTACAGCACAGGTTTTTGAAGAAGAAGCGCAGGCACTTACTACTATATAGCAGTTGTAAAGTGCTCAGAAGTAGAAAGCCAGCAGTCCAGTAACAGAAAAATGAGAGCACCATGACAAAGAAATTGGGTCTTTTCTCACAATCATGTTGCCTAAAAGGTAGTTTAAGAACATTTCACAGAAATCATTCCATCTGATAACCTTTCTATGGCAATGAGATGGTCACAGGACAAATCATGGCAAATTATCTTCACAATTAGTATGATTTCGAACAAAACAAGAGACAGATTCAAGACAGTTATCTTGCATGATGACTACAGCCCCTTGATTGTTGTTACCTACTTCCAGAGTAGGAAAGAAAAACACACACCTCATCTGCTCTTCACACATTTATTTATGTATCTAAAAAGTTTTCTAAAGTACTGAAACATTTGCAGTCACTTTGGAGGGCCCAGGGGCAAATGTAGGCGCAGGCTTTTTTCATTTCTAGAACTGCATCAGACTATGATGGTTCGTGCAGTTTTCTTGGAAGAATAATAATAATAAAAATATAACATTGAGAGTTCCTAATCAATAGATTGCGACTTTCTTACAGTTTTACAAGATCAAAAACAGGCAGAAAACGTCAAGGCAGTTGGGATTAATTACCCGATTTAATCCAGAATTACAGGAGAATTTTCAATTTTACAAGTCAATACAGGCTTGATTATGATCTAAACTGGCCAGTATTTGTTCCAGTTTAGTAGAATATTTTACAGCATGTGTAGACATAAAACAATTCTCAAGGGGAAGCAGCCACATTCAACCTATCCAGGTGGTGGAAAACAACTGTCCCCTGTCCATTAAGAAACTAGGGGGCATATTACCAAGCAATAGCGATAATTATCGCTATTGCTTGGTTAGAGACAATAAATTACCGCTGAGCTGCGGCGATTTTTATCGCAGATAAACCTTGGTATTACCAAGGTTTATCACAAATGCGATAAAAATCGGCCGCAATGCATGAATATCGCTGAAAAGTCAGAGATATTCATGCATTACCGAGCTAATGCTCTTAGCCATGTTATCCACCTCCCATTGGATAACATGGCTAAGAACTGCTCAGGGCAGGTGTTAGCTTTTGGAGATTTTCGCGCTTAGCGCGAATATCTCCATAAGTTGGTAATAGGAGATAGCGATGTTAGCGACTGTTTTCAGTCGCTAACATCTTGGCACGCCCACTTTGCATGTCATTAGTGATAAATATCACTGACATGCAAAGTGGGGCCCAAGATGGTCGCTATCTCCTACTAGCTGTCGCTAACTGGTGTTAGCGACAGCTAGGTAATAGGGAGATAATTTTATCTCCGCTTTCTTGGCTTTTAAAGCCAAAAAAGCGGAGATAAACCCCCTTGATAATATGCCCCCTAGGAGTGGGTAGAATGTTTCATTCTGCCAGTGGACCCGGCAGAATTTGGTGACTCTGTGCTCCTATCTAATTCCACCAATTGCCACTTGCCCAAGTGGAAGATTTTTTCGTCCCAAGGCCCTAGAAATACAATCTTGGTCAAGATTTGGCATCCATTGGTGTAATTTTCTAACACAGGTGGCCGAGCACTGCTTCTCGAGTAGATTTGCTGCAGCTCGAGTCGATTTTCAACTCGAGTGGCAGCCAAATAAACCAAATGGCAGCTCACTATCGGCTTGGTGAAGTTCTTGCTGATTTTTCTGCTCATGCTACTGGTGCTACATTGCAGTGCAAGCAGCATGACATACATATTTTGCCTGTTGTTGCAACTCTTTGTCAACTTTCGAGTTTTTCTGTAACTCAGAGGAATTCGGTGGAAAGAAACTCCACGGGCCTTATTTATGAAGGCCTTTCGTCAGTTTTGCGCCGCCGGTGCGTCACTTTTTGTGACGCACCGGCGGTGTAAAAAATGCGCCCTGTTGCGCCATATTTAAAAAGTGACGCATCTAGGTAGATGCGTCACTTTTTAAACCCCTGCGCCACATTATACCTGCGTCAGGTATAATGCATGCAGAGGGGGCGTTCCCCCGCAAAAAGCCTTATGAGATTTCACTGCGTCACTTTTAGGACGCTGTTGCGTCAAAATCTTGCTCCTGCCTCACAGCAGGCATAAGACTGATGCAAGCCCTTTCACATGGGGCTTTTGTCCCATGTTAAAGGACGCATTGCTGGAGTTGCGTCACTTTTGTGACACACTCCAGCAATGCGTCACTTTTGCGCTTACAGATGCATCAGAAATACTGACGTATCTGTAACTCCTTGCGTCATACATTAAATATGACGCATCAGGAATGTCACAAGGAGTGCGCAGTGAAAAGTGACGCATCGCTGTTTTCACGCAGCGATGCGTCACTTTTCATAAATGAGGCCCCACGAGTTTTGCCCACCTCTTTAAGCAACACCATATTGGTGCGACTCAAGGCACGACCAAGCCCAAACAGCAACCACATTTTCAACCAGCACAGGATAATACCGAAAAACCCAGATGTTTGTGTCAGGAATCCAGTTTGGGAAAAAAGAACAATAAAACTAACCTTTCTAACACATTCTAACACAGTCGTTTTAACAAGCAAGATACTCCGACTGAACATGCAAATTACTTTTAATCAGTCAGTAAAGTACTAACTCAGCATCAAGCATTCCATTGACCATCCATGACCGAAATATGGAAAAGTACTGTGCTATCCTAACAGAGACAGAGATTATAATGTTCATTACAGCAGTGATGAGAACAACAATTTCTGCAGAAAAAGTAGTAGCTAATGTCAACTCAAGAGGCCCAAGAGAGCAACAGTTTGCATTGCATTTATCGTGAGTATATTGCTTAATCGCTTAGGTATCCAAGTTATGTCATGCTAGTTGCAACTTATGTGTTCTTGCATGAAGATTATATCAAAAATTGTTACTCCATTACTCTTGCGAAAAAAACAACTTTCTGAGGTTTTTTATTTTGCAAATGTTTAACCGTTGCCAACCGTTACCGTTGAATGACTTTTGCCATTAAAACTATTTAGTTTTCTTTTCCCATCGGTTTGTACATGATAATTTGAAGCAACCTGTTTTCATGGTCTGATGTGGGATGTGCCTTTTAATTTGTTATTGGGAGGCGTATTAACATAGATTTGTTTTTGTATTGAATAATGACTTCATTTTACAACATGATCATTGACTCAACTTTGAAACAGTGTAGTTTGCGATACTATTGACCATTTTAGTCCATCAACAGTTTGGCTCAAGCATGCTTCTTTCAGCAAATCTACATTATAGTGCTGATAAATGTATCTTCCTTCAGACATGCCCACCTCAAGTTTGCTGTTTCCCTTGTGTCTTTCCAGATCCCCCACAGAAAACACCCACAGTTTTAGCAATTCTCAAAGCATAGTATTCTATAGTGGTTAAATGTGCAAGTCAAATATCTACATATTGGACAATGTGCCCTGGGTGGCTGTTCAACACTTAAACTCAAACCCCACTCAAAATAAATTCATCATCTGCAATTTTTAAATATATCTCTGCTCTTCAATAGCGGCATTTATTACTGACAAATGAAAGATGAAAGGTAAATATATTCTGGGAGATTCACTTTTGTTCATATTGCACACAACCTCTAAATAGGCATATGTATTCTCAATCGAATCACACCAAAAAACATCAATTTCTCCCACAATGGAAAGCAAATCATTTCTTCCCACGGGACTCATTCACCTTTGTCAAGCAAACTGTTTTATTTTTCATTTTAGACTCTTAGGGGAAGATTTATGATGCCCTTGCGCCGCATTCGCGTCACTTTATTTGACGCAACGGCGGTGCAAACAATGCGCCCTATTTACAACGTGACGCATCTAAGAGATGCGGCACGTTGTAAAGCCCTGCGCCATAAGGAGGCGTTCCTGCGCAGGGGGGGGCGTTCCTGCGCAGGAACGCCTCCTGAAAGTGGCTGAGTGAAATCTATGAGATTTCACTCAGTTACTTTCAGGCCAATGCTGCGTCAAAACCCTGCGCCTGCTTGAAGCAGGCGTAGGTCTTGATGCAGCATTGTGTAGATGGGGCACCCCCGAGCCTTGCTGGAGCTGCGTCGCGCTTGCGACGCAACTCCAGCAATGCGCCACATTTCCGGCACAGATGCGTCACGCATCTTTGCCGTTTTTGCACCATGGTGCGCCGCATTATAAATGCGGCGCACCATGGGAGGCGGAGCTGTGGCGCACTGTAGCTCACGTTAACTGGCGCATCCCTGGGGATGCTCCAGTTAACATAAATCTGCCCCCTAGTACCTCTATATCAGAGCTGAAACATTGAATTACACCAGGAAATCCTCACACATCTAACCCATTGAGGGATGACTCCAAAATCCTGTGTTATGTTAAATTCTGAATACTCAAACATCTGTTTACTCAGACATGAGTGAGCTTAGCTTTTTTTTTACATTTTGCATTTTTCATAACTGATACATCATATAAATAATTCATAAAATGCATCATTAAAATCACAGCCAATAGGTATTCCAAAATGTTGTGTTGTTTAATGACGTCTTCTAAGGTTTGGAGAGCTATTGGGGGAGCATTCCCTGGATGACTGTTTTATTTTATTTTATTAACTTTAGGTTTTTGGTCAAGAAAAATGGAAGCAAAAAAAATTATAAAGCAGAAAAACAAAATGGGGTCTCACATTGTATACAACATAGCATACTGCCTAAACTGCTGGAACAGACTGAGGTTAGAGATACTGAAACCCTTTTTTCCGGTCCAAGATAGACCTGGGTTGGCAGTTCAGGCTGGACTGTTCCCGTGAGGAGTCGGGTAAAGACTGATTTACATATGGCTGGGTCCAAACTGTGGTAGCAATGTGAGCAAAGGAACAATGGATTCAACCCTGATCACTGGACTGGGGGTGAGTGGTTGAAAAGTTTCTGCAGTCCTTCCATCATCTTGTTGTGTTTGCTTTGCTCACCCTGAGTGGCCAAGGGTATGCCCAGACATGGGTTCCTAGCTCGCTGTGCCACTAGATTGAAGCTAGCCTGGCTGATGAGGGGTGATACCCCAGAAACCGGTACCAGGATGGTTTTTTCTGGTCCATGGAGGACGTGGCCTGGCAGTGCGGGCTGGACTGTTCCCATAAGGAGTAGGATCAAGCCTGATTTGAATATGGCTAGGTCCAAACTTGGGCGGCATAGCGAGCAAAAGAACAATGGATTCAACCCAGATCTCACTCCATCCATCATCTTGATGTATTTGTTACATCTCCTATAGATCCCAGGGCAACAACTAGGGGTGTAGGATGAAGCGCGAGGGCACCCATGAGGGAGATATCCCTGAAAACCCCCAAACAATACTTTGCTACAGGAGGATACAACCAGGCAAAGTGAAAGTGGCACAGCATCGCCAGCAGGTGTCATCATCCCTCAATTCTCTCTCTGCCATACCCTAGGCGTGTGGTAGACCTGATGTACGAAATCATAATTTAGCAAACTTATTCTGCCACTTTGGGTAAAGAAAAAGGCCCACTTGCCATCTGCAACGTCTTTCCTAGGGTCCCTGCGAGGTTATCCTGTAGCCCTTGCTCAAGAACTGAACCATAAAGTTGGGAAATCAGTCACCTAGTTTCTGCAGTGTGAAGCAACATTGATAGTGCTTGGAAGTGCTCCAGTTGTGAGGAAGCTGTTGGGAATTTTGCAATACAGGTTGACCTCAACTGATAATACAGAAAAAGATCCAGAGGAGTACAGGAAGTTCCATTGGCAAGTGACTGCCATGAGATGAACTAGCCATTTGGGAAAAAAGTTCATAACATAATGACACCTATCTTCTTTAATTGGGATATGACATTGTATTCCATTGTTGGTGAAAGCTGTGGGTTTCCTAACAGTGGCAGGGCTGGGGAGTACAGCCTATTTTTCCTGTGTTTTTTACACAGTCTGATGCAGGCCCATCTTGTACAGGCAGCTGTATACTGGCAACTGGCCTAACTTCCATCAAGGATGTCTGGGTGCCTGGGGCGTCATTGTCTAAAGCAACAATTAGGTGGGTGTTGATGGGTGGGGCTCACAACCAGAAATCTGCAAATTGTACCCAGGCACAGAAATAAAAATGTTCATAGTCAGATGCTGAGAGTTCACCCTACTCACAGTGTGATGTGAGGGCAGTTTACCCAGTTCTGGGCTGCTTACTTGCCCATACCAGATTGACCATGAGTGACCTCAGCTTAAAATAAACAGCTTAGCTAGCCTGAACAAAAAGTTCATAAATATGTATAACATTTTAGGGAGGATGACTAATTTTATCAGTGCAATATGGCCAACCATAGACAAGGGAAGTCAAACCTATTGATTAACCGGTTTCACTATTTCAGCATATGTTACCCCATAGTTATCCATGAAGACAGAGCAAATGTGACAGCTAATCTGAATCCCTCTGTACTACTGGCTTCTCCCTACATTCAAGTGGGAAGTTAAGGGGGAACCTTTGGTGCCCGGGAGTCAATTGGAATATGACTGATTTGCCCCAGATTATTGCAATTCTTAAGAGATCACCAAATCGGATACATTTGATATTATGGGACTCGATGGGTGCTTTAAACTTAGGTGTAAAGGGATTAGTGAGAGTAACTGTATTTACACTTCTTTTGAAAAGAAAACAATGGATTTTCCTAAGAACTGCAGATGCCCTGTAGGGGTGCTGCCAAGATGGAAAAGGGTGCAAGCTGGACGTCCAAGTGCCACATATTGCCACAAGCAGCAGCACTAGGAAGAAGATCTTCTATCTCGTAGCTTTCTTTCCAGTTTTGCTAATACACACATTTTGTGATATAAAAAAGAATACTAATAGAACTCATGGAGGGGCGAGCAATGCTTGTAAATAAGGTGATTGCTCATTCAAACGGACATTGATAGTGGTGCTAATTACATACTAACTTCATGTCTCTATGCGTAATGTTACGGCATGTTTAAGCTGCTGCCTCAATGTCCCCTTTCCATAAAAAGTCTTGGGGAACTACTAGTATTAGGGGCCACTACTAAGGATGGTTCCATAGTGTAATGGAGATTTCTAAATTTAAGAACTGTAGGACACTTTTGAGGCCCTATCACTGAACAGAAAACATTTTGGCAATCTTAGGACTGTCATCAATCGAAGAGGCCGGAGTCTCCCAACTGACTTAATTGCATATGAATCAGACCTTTAGGTACCCTGGGCAAATTCAGCATACTTCAAGGAAATTTTAGATTATGACCATCATATCTTAGGTTTCAGAAGTTAGATGAACACATAGGTTTTGTCTACTTTGCGAAAACGTTTTTTGTCCAACTAAATTATGATTACAGTGTAATTCAGTTTCAAGAACAAAATAAATGGTCTGGTTATGAGCGATATTTGAATACTGAGACAGTTACACTTACAGTGAAATCACTTTCATTTTATATGCATTATTCAGTCATTTTGTGAAGACTAAAAAGAACATTTTTGATGGGTTGGGTCAGAGGGATAAAGCCATATTCCCAAAAAAGTTTCAAACCACTTTTTCAGTACTAGATATTTGTAACATTATTTCAAATTACGAGCTAGCACCCACATGTATGGTATTATATGTTCTGCAAGGACAACACATGATATTGACTCGCCCTTTTTACGTTCAGGCCAGAAAGAGATGGATTAAACCAATATGCCTACTGCTAGGCCTGAGGTCATGCTCACAGGCTCTGAGAATCCTAACTACAAATTCATCGCAACAGATAACATTCAGTGTCAATAGATTTTTACTTTCAATTTCCTATCAAAGAAAAAAATGGGGCATCAATTGTAACTGAACTGATTCGCTTGGAATTAAGGTGATGGTCCATCCTATGTTTTATGAATGTATTGTTTCCGCCCCAATTATCTTCCAACATGAATTGTACTCTTTTAATTAATGTTTTTATATGTAGTGAAATGTTTTTATTCAATGAATTGCAATGTAATGTATGCACTGTTCTTTTATGGCATTTAAGCCGAAATAAAGAATTTGAACTGAACTGACTCACCTTCTTCATTACCAGAAACTATTGTATATACAATAGTTTGATTCAAGGCGGCTGCAAGAACAACAGCTACTTCTGTACCTAGGGCTGCATCTTCGGACACTGGGGCTGGTCTGTGGAATTCAAACATATTTTGTAACCATTAAAATTCTGTATGCTTCTTAACAACTATAAATAAACAATATATAATGTATTAAATAAGAAATACAAAACTCTAAATCAGATGTCAATACAGTTCAATGGAAATACGCAAAATGTGTTATGGTTACTAAAACTGCAAATTGACAGATCTCTGAATTGTTTGCACCATTTCTAGCACATTCTGGACACTGCATTCGGCTTTGCAGATGCATTCCATACAGTTTTGAGGGAGTGTAATAGAGCTTATACATGCAGTAGAATTGAAACATATATATTTATTGCACTTACAATTAATTGAGTGGGCCAGATGCATCAAAGCGTTTTGCCCATTCTGTGTCTATGGCAAAATGTGTTGATGCATATGGCCCTAGTATGTTGGCTTTCAGCAACTTCATAACATTGACATGGATTTGACCGCCCATTTGCCAAATATGCTGTATGCCCTCACCAATGAAAGGACTCACTTGCACAAGGTTTTATAAAACTGGGATTTTTTACTGGTTCAGGAATAAAAAAAATCTGTTCTCAATTGCACACCGGCAGGGTTTATATCTCCACCGTATTAATGTAGTATTTAAGTTGGTAAAAGCAGGATCAAAATGATTGTGCAGTATGCACCCCAAAGTGCATACTAGTGGCTGAGATTAATTCACACATTCAACCCATCCATTTTTAAGCAGTCTGGCAACATCTAGGAGCACTTTTCAATGAGATGTGTGTTCCACTCTCAGTGGACCACAATTCTCAAGCTGCATCTAATTGATGAAGCCCAATATTGCTGAAATCATCCTGTGGTTGTGTCTGCTGCAATTTATTTAGGGCACTTTCAGGTAACTTGGCCTGGACTATCGCTTTCAGGGTGAGTGAACGATTGATTTGCATATGGCTTGCCCCTTTCGATATTTGCACAGACATGCTAAAAAAAAAAATCAAAGAAGGCATGGGAGGCATTGCACTTTTGGCCAAGAAAAAATCATATTTTCAAAGCAATTTCCATCTAAAGGAAGAAATGGATGTAATTTTGTTGCGGTGACAAACTGTTTAACTGTGATGTAAATTGCAATTCAATGGTTTTCTTCCTGCACCTTACTGCAACCAAATTGAACAGTATTAACATTCTCTGAACTACGAATTCCATTTTTCTCCGATTGCCACAATCCTATTCTGGAGACAACTTTATCATATCTAGGGTCAGTATTGCAATAACTTTAATTTTGAAATGTTGGGAAAAAATGCTGATTTAAATTTTGGAAACTGGGTCGTTCCAAATGGAAAAAAACGATCTCATATTTCATATGGTATACGTCGCGCTGTACACCCATACCAAAGATAGATTGGATTGAATGTGCTTGGAGGATAGTCAAGCATATGAATTTATTCACAACAGTGTCGATGAAGGTGTTTGCTTCCATCCTTTCTAGGATGTCAACCATATTTTTATGAGATCTATGAAATATATTTCGAAATCTTCCACCTTGCTCCGAAAGGATGAAATTGCCCATTTGAATAATCAGATTGTTTGGGCTGATTTGATTCCCGTGTTATCACTCTTTCTCCAGGAGCTGCATTCAGAAGGAATGCTATTTACATTCTCAGATACAACATTTTCGGGTTGGCCAACTCCATTAAGGCTTGCTTGCTTTTCTTTGCCTCTTGCACTACAGCCAAAATAAGTCACTGAGTAAAATGGATTGTGAATCATTCCGCTGGCTTCCCAAGAGCTGTAAAGTCTTCCTACTGCAAGCCATCCTTTTAGTCAGACTAATTAGTAATGCCACTCATACTGATGTACAATTTTCAGCAGGTAGCAATTCATGACCTAGAGACTGCTGGGGAAGGTAGTTATAAATAGAGGCTTGTCCCTCTGGCCAGCTAATACCCATGATGCTGCATCAAGGAGGAAGGAGATACAAATACAATCAGTCTTGGGAGAGTGGCACCAGAGATGTCAAACATAAATAATTCCATGCAATGATAGATACCCCTTTAAAAACATTATCCAGAAAAACCTTGCTAGTGACTGCACTCAGTAGCAGCTGGCAGGGAATGAAGGTGGATGGGCAGGCGAAAGGAGGGGTTTCAGGAGGGCCCAAAAAAAAATACTACTTACCTCTTCCACCATCCGCATCTCTCCTCCGATTCTCCAGCAAGTCCCGGAACCAGGAAACAACCAGGCTCCTCCTAGCTAACCACAATGCTGCAATGCAGCGTTGTGGTCGATAATCAGATGGGGACTGAGGGCTCGGGAATGTTCTCCACCAGGCTGTGTAATACAGCCTGGTGGGAAAATGCAAAGTGTGCATGGCTGTTTGGCCAGCACGAGGCGGCCTGCCATTCAGTCATGCACACTTGGAGTGTGCAATCCACTCCTTATCGTGTGCCAGCAGCTCTGCCCTAACCCAGTCCCGAACCTGTGCAAAATAAAATTATAATAACCATTTTATTATCATTTGTTTTTCCTGCGCAAAGAGCAGAGGAATGACACTCCTCTGCCTTAGTGGAGAAGCCGCCCCAGACTGCACTGTCATAGCATCATTGTATTCAGCCACCTCATATTGTTAGTTCTTGTAATCTGCTTCTTCATCTTTTCCCATGTTATGTTCCATACTTCGAAACCAAAGGGGTAATGGACGGAGTGTTGAACATTGCAAGCACTCACCCCCAGTCAACTCATCTGGGTATAATTCATCATCATTCTTTAGCTCACTCCGCCACCCCAGTTCAGACATGGCCATATGCAAATCAGTCTGACCCTATGCCTTATGTGAACCGTCCAGCCCAAACTGCCAAGCCACGTCTTCCTTAGACCTGAAACAAGCATCCTGCGACCGGTTTCTGGCTAATCAGCCATCATCAGCAAGGCTAGCTTGAATCCAGTGCCAAAGTGAGCAAGAGACCCACATCTGGGTATACCCAGCCAACTTAGGGCAAACGAAGCACAACCAATGGGGATGATGGATGGAGTGTTGAACATTGCAAGCACTCACCCCTAGTCAACTGATCTGGGTTCAATCCATCATCATTCTTTAGCTCACTCCGCCACCCCGGTTCAGACATGGCCATATGCAAATCAGTCTGACCCTGTGCATCATGGGAACAGTCCAGCCCAAACTGCCAAGCCATGTCTTCCTTGGACCGGAAACAAGCATCCTGGGACCGGTTTCTAGCTAATCAGCCGTCATCAGCCCGGCTAGCTTGAATCCAGTAGCAAAGTGAGCAAGGGACCCACGTCTGGGCATACCCTGCCAACTTACGGCGCACAAAGCAAAACCAAAGGGGATGATGGACGGAATGTTGAACATTGCAAGCACTCACCCCCAGTCAACTGTTGTGGGTTTCACCCATCATCATTCTTTAGCTCACTCCGCCACCCCAGTTCAGACATGGCCATATGCAAATCAATCTGACCCTCAACCTCATGGGAACAGTCCAGCCGGAATTGCCAAGCCATGTCTTCCTTTGACTTGAAACGAGCATCCTGGGACCGGTTTCTGGCTAATCAGCCATCATCAGCCAGGCTAGCTTGAATCCAGGGGCAAAGTAAGCAAGGGACCCACGTCTGGGCATACCCAGCCAAATTAGGGCAAACAAAGCAAAACCAAAGGGGATGTTAGACGGAGTGTTGAACATTGGAAGCACTCACCCCTAGTCAACTGATCTGGGTTTAATCCATCATCATTCTTTAGCTCACTCTGCCACCCCAGTTCAGACATGGCCATATGCACATCAGTCTGACCCTGTGCCTCATGGGAACAGTCCAGCCCAAACTGCCAAGACATGTCTTCCCTGGACCGGAAACAAGCATCCTGAGACCAGTTTCTGGCTAATCAGCCGTCATCAGCCAGGCTAGCTTGAATCCAGTAGCAAAGTGAGTAAGGGACCCACGTCTGGGCATACCTTGCCAACTTAGGGCGCACAAAGCAAAACCAAAGGGGATGATGGACAGAATGTTGAACATTGCAAGCACTCACCCCCAGTCAACTGTTGTGGGTTTCACCCATCATCATTCTTTAGCTCACTCCGCCACCCCAGTGCAGACATGGCCATATGCAAATCAATCTGACCCTTTACCTCATGGGAACAGTCCAGCCGGAATTGCCAAGCCATGTCTTCCTTTGACTTGAAACGAGCATCCCGGGACCGGTTTCTGGCTAATCAGCCATCATCAGCCAGGCTAGCTTGAATCCAGTGGCAAAGGACCCACGTCTGGGCATACCTAGCCAAATTAGGGCAAACAAAGCAAAACCAAAGGGGATGTTGGACGGAGTGTTGAACATTGAAAGCACTCACCCCCAGTCAACTGATCTGGGTTTAATCCATTAGCATTCTTTAGCTCACTCTACCACCCCAGTTCAGACATGCCCATATGCAAATCAGTCTAACCCTGTGCCTAATGGGAACAGTTCAGCCCGAAACTGCCAAGCCATGTCTTCCCTGGACCGGAAACTAGCTTCCTGGGACCATACTTCACCAGAGGGTGTTCCTCATCTGCTCATATAAACAACTCAAAGGCTTTGGTAGATATTTAGTGTATGGCTGGTCGCCACCAGCGTATCAGGATGGGAATGGTCTTAAATCCAGCCAGCCTAGCAGATAAATCGCCATATTTAGAGAACTTTGCATGTCCAGTAGAGATCTACATGTCTTCAGTGGAGCCATCACAACAGCTGCTCCTCTGATGTCTCTGTAGGTTTCGTGAGTGGTCACCCTGTTTCACACAGCCACTCAACAAACATTTTTGTTTTTCATAAGGAAACTAATAGAGCAAGAGGTTGGTTTTGAACATTAAAAGGCTAATGGTCATGACCTCCCGAAGTTTTCTCCAAGTTGTGGTGGTCATTTCTACCTGTTTCTGTTTGAGACTGCCGGGGTTTACTTGCGGTCTTGAACAGGAAAAAAGTATATTAGAATATCCACCCGATGTCCAAGAGACGTAAGGATTATGGTTGCACCTGTGGAGTCTGTGAGAGCCCACTGGCAGAAACATGGCAGTTGCACAGGTGTTGATAGACCGAGCAGACCATCAGTTTAGCAGAAAGGGCACCCTGTCCACCCAATTCTGAATGTCCCCTTTTGATTGTATGTCAAATCAAGATCCTGATGTATTCCTGTACAATGTCAGGCACCGGAGTAGAATGAGGACCGATATGCCCAACTATCATGTCATAGTTGTTAATGTGATCAGAAGCACAAAACAATAGGTGGTCTGCAGGACTAAAAGATGACCTAATGGGCTGCACTTCACTCAGTTATGAAAAAGATGCCTTGAAGAATATTCCCTACTGCAATGATGGCCCTCTGCCCCCACCCTACAACTTTAACCCTATGAATTATGTAAGTACAGAGGTCCTTTTTATGAACTGCTCAATTTCACCTGGAGCACTGAATAATTATGCCACCTGCAAGGAGTGTGTCCTGGCCTATACTAATCTGGTTTGCAAACTTCAAATCAACAATTCCGGCTCATACCCAGTATTACCGAGTCCATATAGTTATTATTAGTCCAGGTAGACCATTCATAATAGCAAGACTTTGTTACAGGAATACAAGCTGGAATCTGAGAGAATGGCACCTGTTATCCCTCTACACAATTCTGGCCAATTTGTAATGAATAGGGAGGCATCCTTGACATTGCTTCTAGATATGTGCCACTGGGATCAAATCAGTCCTCATTCAAAACTTCCATTTATAAAATGATTCCAATGCAAACTATAACACAGCGCACCCTTAGTGATGAAATCAGAATTGGCAGAACATAATTATTCCAGACATTTTTTCAAATGGCTATGGGTATTATTATGAGTAAGGTAGTTCGATGGACCACAAAACCAACAGTGGCTACTGCCACACCCATGGTCCAACCGCCCTATGACAAGTGGGGCAGTCGGACTACCAAGGAGCCGTTGCTGCCACCAGGGAACCAGTATCCCTGGTGGTATTGCAGCAGTCTGAAGCCCCTAATATGCTGGTGCGGCCGCTGCGGCACTGCCAATCATATTAGGAGTTTCCTCACTGCCATTGTTTTCATGGTGGTGAGCCCACCACGAAAGTATTGGTGGTGAGGAAACAAAGTGGGCCCTACAGGGTCCTGTTGCTTCTGTACCAAGAGATGCATGCAGGGGGGGCACATGATGTGCCCCCCTGCATGCATGTGCCCCCAGTTCCTGCAAGGTGGGATTTGATGGTTCATGCCCTCCATGAACTGCATTTGACGCTCCCATTGCGGTGCCTTTTTTCATAGGCACTGCAGTGGGACCGCCAAAGAACTGCCCGCCAGAGACAAAAAAAAGTCTAATCTGGAAGGCAGATTCTTACAGCTTTGCTGGTTTTAGAGCAGGGCAGGAGCATGTTGGCCCACTCCAGGACTACCAAAGTCATAATAAGGCCCTAAGTATATATGCATCCTGGGATGATTCACAAACCATAACACATAGACAGCAGAAATTATAGTGATAAGATGAAAAGCATGGGCTGCAGAAAACATAGCGAGGGCAGACAGCATATCCACTTAGAGCCTGGATAAAGGTGCTGCGTGTGAACAGCATTGTGCTGGCCTTTGCTGAGGTTGATGATTAAGTGCCTCATCAGTATTAAACACATGCAGATGAGAGCATGAGTTTTGTTTCTTTGTGCAGCAATGGATCGCCCTCTGCATTGGCAAGACACGCGGCAATTGGTATTTCAAATTCCAGCACTAGTTTAATGACTGCCTTTTGTTTTAATGCCAAACTGTGCCCCTCACATCTGCACCAGACTACAATTTATTATCTACCAAGCGGGTCTCCAACTTGCACTTGTAGCTGCTGGTGCTGCTTTCATGTAGTGCTAAATGGTTTTAAAGTGCTGCATCTCTGTTATGAGCACTTGCGAAGCAGCTGGCCATACACCAATAACAGAAGAAAAGCAATTTCATAGAGTACAGGAAAACAGGCCTGGCACAATACCACCACTCCTGTTTATGCTGTTAGGGTGGGGAGGAGCTGCGTGCACCACCTCATGGATCGACATTGTGTAGACTATCCTGCACTGCACTGCATGAGCTGACATGACATCATTATTATGCCATTCAGTACCCAAAAAAATATAATAGCGTTTTCCCAACCTTTTCCCTGAGCTCAGTCGAGGTTACTGATTCCCATGCCAGGCATTTCCAAATGAAAAAGGCAAAGCCTTTTTAAGGTAAAGTGGACAGACTATAATTGTCATTTGCATGCACCTTGAGGCCGAACTACTGTACCGCTATCAGCACAGCTCCCGGAAACTGAGATTCAGTGAACAGAGCAAGTAAAGGCAAATGGGAGGATGATGTATCAATCAGTTTTGCTGTTGCAGCTGCCTCCACCTCCTAATGTCCTCCAAAGTGGGAAATCAGCAGCAGTACCTTTAATGGACACTGGCTATGTTTAAAATATGTTTCCCAGATGAACATGCAGCAATGGATGTCTGCTATTCTTGCAGGCCTCCATCCCTTCATTTAAAACCAATCACACGGTGTCTCAAACTGTGGTTCGGCTAATTATTATTCACGAGGCAGGGCATTTTGTGAGCCACTGTGAGTGTACGAAGGTCACATCCCAAATTGCCTTTTCAATCTAAACCAGTTGATCCGCAAATTGGAGATCCCTTTGTGAATAGGGCACCTAAATTTCCTTGCATCAGTTCTCCGATTACTTCTAACTATTCATCTCATACTACCTATAAATACTTTGAAACCTTTGCATGAAAAAGTGTCAATTTGTGTGCACCAAACACATTTTACTTTATAGAATGATGCGTTCATACTGCCAATCATTGTAACTGGATGAAGAGTTTGCAATAAGATGCTCGGAAAATTTAAATATCTAAAGGTACACTTTCTGGCTGTAGAAAGAGATGCTTATTGAAGGGAGTGAATATCTGACTGGAAGGTAGACAGTATATGGTCATAGGAGGTGTAAATATTATATTAGAATCTATGACTATGAAAGGTCTGGCTACTTTTAAGATATGTCATTGCTAGGAAACCTACAAATTATTTGGTTTGATAATTGAATGGAACATCAGGGAGACCATTGCTGTATTGTGCTGCTGAGTTGTTAAATGTACTTTCATTGGTTGCTGTTTGCATAAGGCAGTGTTCTTCGATGGTGATGTACGTGCTACATGGGAGACCGTTGTGATTCAAGATTGATGTTCAGGCCTTCTTCATGCTACATAATTCTTGAACACTCAGAGGTGGAGTATTTCATTTGTTTGTCCATGGCAATATTTACTGTATCAACACAGCCAAAAACAGACGTGAGGCTTGATCTGAATACCACCTGGGGGATTCTCTATGGAGAGGAATGGGGGATACTTTGAAGGGAGTGAGGATAATGCAATGATGTGTTTTCTACAGATTCTATCTGAGAGTTAATATTAACTTAACCTTTAAAGTGTGAATTTGACCTTAGTATTATTAGTAAATGAATGAGTGACGTAATGTGTATGTGTAATAGAACGTAAGTGTGCCTTTGGCATCAACTAGCCATTAGAATATTTTTCTTCACTGATATTCAAGAACACCATTAGAGAAGAAGCATGACACACAATAATGTAGGGCTATCGTGTGTTTCTTTTAGTATTACCTGGTGTAAAAAAGGCCTCTTTTTCATGATCACCCGCATTGCTTTGGTCCGATGCTGTTGGTTTTTAGACTCTGTACACTGGGACCCTGATAACCATGCATGTGCTTTGATCTTTAAAAATGTGTTGAATTAGTTAAACACCCTGATAGGCATAATTAACCTATCTATAAACTAATAGTATTGATACCTGGTGTACCCAAGTCATGTAAGTTAAATGTCACTAGTAGACTACTGCCCCTCTTGGGCCACCAATAAAGTGACAATACTAAACATGCTATCAGGTCTTCCCCAGCCTTTGACCTGGCGAAATAAACCAGTGGCCAGGTGTGCTTTTGTAAAAAGATGTCCTGGAAGTAAAAAATCTCAAAAGTAATGTTTCACTGTGGCATCACTTGCTCTCCCATAGAAAAAACACTGACTTAAATTATATCACCTTATAATGCATAACTTCAGTTTGGGAATAGCTACACTAATGTTTCAATGAGTCAAACTAATAGCAATTTATAATCCAAATTAGTGGTCAAGCCAGAACGTAAAGTATACAAAAAAGTGATTGATGGAAAGCTTGAATTAATCTCAGGCACTGGTAAATACTAAGGACTGCATCCCAAGCCATTGTTATTTTTCAGACCATGTCAGATCGGTTTGGACCCAGACATATGCAAATCAGTCTTGTCCCTGGTCCAATGAGAACAGTCCAGCCCGAACTAACAGGCAAGTGATCCCGGAATGGGAGCACAAGCAACCTAGGATCCGTTTTGTCCTACTTAGGGCTCATCAGCCATGTATGCAGTGTACACAGGACCCCCATCTGAGTATACCCATCCCACGTAGGGCAACACACTAAAGTATACAAAAACAGTGATGGATGGAATGCTTGAAATACTATCATTCACTGGTAAGTATTCATGGCTGCGTCTCAATTCAAAGTTATTTTGCACACCATGACACCTCAGTTTGCACTCAGCTATATGCAAATCAGTCTTGACTCCGCTCCAATGAGAATAGTTCAGCCTGAACTTCCAGGTCAGGTTCTTCCTAAACGGGAACACCAGTAACCCAAGACCAGTTTCGCATCATTTATGTCTCATCAGCCAGGTATAGTTTGCTTCAAGTAAATTAGAGGCAAAGTATGAAGTATGTATGCAGCACAACAGTAATAAAGTGAAAACGCAACACAAGAAAAATCCCACAACAAATTTAAAAACATTGCGTAAAATGTAAACAATTATTCGATACTAAACAACACAAATCCAATCAGTACAACCCAAGATATGTAATTTTAAAGTTTTAAGTTAAAATAGTGCCTACAAGCAAAAAGCACCAACTGTGGTTGTCTGGCCACACCGGATTGGGACAAAGTCACAAGTTCACGTCGACTGAGATGGAGCGTGGAGAGAATCAAGGACCAAGGCAAGTCTTCTGAACAAGAATACCTTAAATTCTGGTTGGGAAGTACCGAGGATGCATCGTGCAGTGACGGTTCTAAGGAGCTGCGAGGCTGCGATTAGGAGTCATGTGTTGCCATCAAAGATGCAGTTGACAAGGGGCTTGAGGGGCAAAGTCCTGCATTGGGGATGCTTTGTGCAACGGTGATTCCACCGAAGTTGTGAGGGATTTGCACTGCAGAGTCCTGCATCATCGTTGAGGATGCCATCAACAAGAAGCTTGCAATGTGAAGACCTGCATTGTAGTTGCATCAAGCAGAGGCAGTTCCAGGGAGGCTTGGCTGTAATGTGAAGTCCTGCATTGGGAATGCAGTGGTGGTTCTGAAGCAGAGCTGCGAGGAGATGAACTATGCTGAGTTGGTTCTGACCACACCACCACAGCCTGGCTTTAGGAGCACCTTCAGGTTCACTTCCAAGTGTCCAGTACTGGGCTGACACCACTTGGGTGGAAAAGATCCAAGTGCTGCGTTCAAACTGGTTGGAGCCTTTTCTGTCCCTGAGGCTTCTGATCAGGAGACAGTCAACTGGCCCCAGGAGTCACTCTGGTGGTCAAGGGTCTTGGAGCCTCAGAAACATCTTGACCAGATGATGGTCTTGTAGATTCACATCAGCAGAGATCAAAACGTCAACGCTGTAACCAATTTTCCTTTGTTCTGTGTTAGGACTTAACCTGGAAGACTTTTGTTCCTATGCATAGGATAGTCTCCTTTTTGTTGTCTTGTGGGAAATGGGATTTAGAGTATTGATGGCTAGTGAAGTTTCAATGTTAAAAACATTTTAGTCCTGTTATCAATATGTTTGAAGTACCTCATTACTTTGGAACCCCTTATACAAGACAATTCGATTAAGGAAGACACACAGTTGTATTGATGTATTCCTTGGTTTTGAATTTATATAGACCACTCAGAATTTCATCGATTGTGGATGTCATGAAAAGACATCCATGAAGTATTTGCTAATTTCACTCAAACAAATATTTAAATATATCCCTTGTTGGCAACATTATCCGCCAACTTTCTATAAGTGCTGTTTTCAGAATCAGACTTAAAATCCGACTTTACTATTAAGGAGGGCTTTAAATTACAATACCTTTGAAACCACTCTACTTTCTCCCTACTCCCAGTTCAGTTGTATTACTTAATAAATGTAATACATTAACCCAGTATTGCCCTATTGGATAGGTTGGCCTGTATTATCGCGAAACAAATTTATGAGTTCTTTACTTCTAGGACATGTAAAACTTAAAAGTGCATGTCCAACTTTTTAAATACACGCTGCACACTGCACTACAGACTATTTAGTGCTGACCCTACTGTGTGACGTATATTTATTAATAAGGTAGGTTTGGGCCTGGCAAGAGGTTCATCCTGCTAGGCTGATGTGGCAGTTTAAAGCTGCACACAGAAAGGCTGCAATGACAAACCTGAAACATGTCCAAAGTCTTAAGCCTGTTACTGGGTCTTTGGCTCAGCTCTACAAGCCATAAACTGAGTCTTTGGCTCAGCTCTACAAGGTTTGTTTTCACAATCACAGGTACACAAGTAAACTTAGTTCAATGCACCGCAGCTAAATGTGAAAAAGCGCGTTATTGTTGCACCGCAGAACCACACTCAATATATAAATGTGGTGGTGTCAATGCTTTAAGGGTTACTATCAGGGAGCAGTGCTAATCCAAACAATCATTCATTAAAGACTTACAAACTAAAGATCACTTGGAATGGAATATGTATTTCAACATATTTATTTTAAAATAGTTATTTTAAAATACTGAGATTGAGTGCACATAAAATTTGTAACATCACAGACAATAATAAGCAGCTAAGTTTTTCAATAACAGTAAAAACAAGAAAAAATCCTATCATTCATCATTCATCACTTGTTACATGTTCTATAACATGTCTTCAAAATGAAATTAAAAAGGGGTCTCTGTGCTGGAAGGCATGATTCTTACAGGACGTAAGCGGTACAATAAGTGCTGCAGGCCCACCTGTATTTACAGTCCATTGGTGCAAATAGTAGAACTTTACTTGGGTCTTGCAAGTAAATTAATGGATATAAGTCAATGTTGTTCTAAGGATGATTATAACCCCCAAGACCTGACATCAGATGATGAATCCATTGGCAAGAATTCCTCCATAAATTCATCCAATAGTTCTGATGACAATACGAACAGAAGAGGTCGAAACAATTTTAGATACCAACGACCCAGAAGGGGCAACCGATGGCAACGACCATACCGCCAGAACTATAACATACCATACTTCCCACCGTTTATTCCACAATATGGAGGATGGATGGACCCCTATAATCAAGGGATGCAACAGATGCAACACAATGGAGACCATATTATAACAGGCCAGCAAAGTGTGCACCAACAAGAACAGCCTTTTTTATCAAGGGGTCACAACCAAACCAGAGGAAAAAGGTAGTCCATAACCTGGCGCGACCAGCAGAGAAATGTATAGACACGGAGCATGGCGGCTGCCCAACCAACAACAAGCAAGACCAATCCTTAATTGTAAATCTCTCTAACATTGAATTAACGGAGGAGCAGAACTCGGTCCTGAACAAAGGTTTAGGTTTTGTGCCGACCCCAGAAACAGATACTTTCAAACTCAAATGTGAGTTATCAGAATTTTGCAGAACTCTCAAATTAAAAGCCTTCTTTTCAGGAAAGGAATCACCTCCCAATGACGGAGATACCCAACTAAGAAGGAAATCAACCTTCAACCCCCCGACAGGGAGTGTACCACCTGAATTCCAGACCTTCGAACAAGCTTTATTAAAAGGAGTAGACACAATAACTAGAAATGACAAAAGAACTTACCAGAACCTCACAAAGAAGGAATATTTGGCTTCGGAATCCCTAAGGAACAATGACAACATTGTAATTAAACCAGCCGATAAGGGCGGAGGCACAGTAATCCTCAACAAATCTGATTACGACCAACAATGCCTAGTCCTTTTGTCGGACACGAGATTCTATGAGAAGATAGACACCGACCCTACAGAAAGATTACAAAACGCCATTTCCATCATGGTATATGAGGCTGAGTTAAAAATGTGGATTTCAAAAAAGGAAGCAGAATTCCTCATACAAAAAGAACCAAAAATTCCATATTTTTATTCCCTCACAAAAACTCATAAAAACAGATCACCGCCCCCTGGAAGACCTATCGTCTCAGGGATAGGCTCGGTGTTAGAGCCTTTATCTAAATTCGCTGATGAGTTCCTTAAACCCCTGGTACAAAAGACAGAAACCTATATCAAAGACACCAGGGACCTGCTAGTGCAGATTGTGGATACTCCATTTGACCAGAATACCATGACCTTGGTTGGACTAGATGTCGAGTCATTATTTACCAGTTTACCACAAGACGAAACCTTACAGATGCTGGAAGATGTATTGTATATGGAAGAATGGCATTACAATACACCCAGGCACTTCGTCCTTCAATGCTGTAAAATGGCCCTAAAGGAGAATTTCTTTGAATATGATGGTGACCTGTATGTACAAGTCCATGGAACCTCCATGGGCAGCGCCTTTGCGCCTTCGGTAGCTGGATTATATGTGAGCCAGTTCGAATCACAACACGTCCTAAATGAAACAAACCCTTTCTCTTCCAGTATTTTATACTGGAAGAGATATATAGACGATATATTTTTGATTTGGGACATTAAGAAAGACCTGTCTACCTTTATCATGTGGCTTAATAGCCTGGATCCTTGGCTCAACTTCACTTATACTTGTAACAACAAACAACTGGATTTCCTGGACCTCACCATTTTTACTGAAAAAAACACACTGCAAACTAAGACCTACACAAAACCAACGGCTAAAAATAGCCTATTATCGTACAAAGGTTTTCACCCTAAACCCTTAGGGACAACTTACCGTACAGCCAATTTCTTCGGCTCAAAAGAAATTGCAGTAAAAATGAGGATTATAAAAACCAATCAGAGGTACTCAGCCAAAAACTGAAAGACAGAGACTACACAGAAAAAACGATCAGGAAATGCAAGAAAAGAGCCGACAACCAACCCAGAGAGTGCCTCCTACAATTACATCAGAAGGAGCCTACACCAGACCTCACTACCTGTGTGACAACTTTCAACCCGGCAACATATGCTATGCAAAAATTGGTAAATAAAAACTGGCACATCATAAATACAGGCAAATTCAATTGGCCAAGACCAAGGTTTGCCAACCGCAGATCGAAGAACCTTAAGGATACATTGGTACATACACGCCCACAAAAACAAAAACTACCTGTGGAAACCAGAGACATCACAATGACACCAGTAACAGGACATTATCCATGCGGGAGCTGTGCAGCCTGTAAAACAACATCTGCCTCAAAAACACTACAATTATCTGAGAACTTTGTATGGACACAAAAACAACACACCACATGCAATTCCTCCCATGTCATATACATGATCTGCTGCCCCTGTAAAAAACAGTATATAGGGATGACATGTCACAAAATTAAAACCAGAATCAGTGAACATAAAAGTAATATCAGGCTTAAGAAAAATACCACCAAAATGTGTTCACATTTCACAGAAATGAATCATTCTTGCGACGAGATGCAGTGGACAGTGATAGAAATGCTGCACGACAAGTCAAATAATGCAGAGAAGGTGTTATATGAAAAAGAGCAACGGTGGGTTGACCGTTTGCGTACTTGTGAACATGGTCTCAATGATGACATAGCATGGCACCATTTTGCGAAATAATCCACCTAAAAACTATTCACAGGTCTCAAAAAGCCCTCTACAGCACACATCATTCTGATCTTCAATGAGAACTTTATCAACTGAATCAAAAAAAAGGAATGTATCAGGCACATCGCCTTCCATCCCTCCCTCTCCCCTATTTTGTGAAAACCCTGTTCTCAAATTGATGTGATACGAGTAAACTAGAAGAATGGTACACAAAACGGCGCTTTATTCATCCAAATGGCTGAGGCTCCTTTAAACATTTCACTTTACGTCAGCCGGCTCCTTTAAAACTAAGCTACCGGAACAATAGAGACATCCGGGGGCAGAGCCAGCACAAGTTGGATGCAACTTCCCACGCGGGTAATGGCGCCTGAGACAGACCACCCGCTACACTGGTAAGATCGTTCAGTAGCAGCGCCATTTTGAAACTCTACCTCCGCCCTTTATTTACAGCTCTGGGCTTCAGAAACAAGCGAACCCTCGCAGCGGCACAATCTTTGCTGATTTAAGGTACTTCGCCGCACTGCATCCTTTAACGCGCGCATGAAGTAGAATTAAGCATTTCTGCACCGCGTCTTCAGTTGCTTTTTAACCGCGCGTATAAGTAACATCTAACGTTTGCAGGCACAGAATAACCCTTAAACCCTGCTGCATATACCGCACTTAATAAGGCTCCTCCAGCGCCCATAACAAGGCGACCCTACCGCACCGCTTTTTCAATTGCTTTCTTAATCGCGGGCAGAAGTAACATCTAATGTTTGCGGGCACAAAATAACCTTTAAACCCTGCTGCACATAAAGCCGCATTTAACAATGCTTTTCCAGCGCACGCAACAAGGTGACTCTACCTTAATATATCTCGGCGCCACAATCCTGCTTACAATGCCTATAAGTGTACCACATACATTGCTATTGCGCATAAGAAGTATACTTGTGTTGTTTAAAAACTCATACGACCAACATACCTCCGTATGATACCTACTGAGGTCCCCTATTTCCTTGCTATCAGCCTTAAACTGAACCTGCTAACCTCACAATTTCGCCTTTATAATGCAAAGCGCTATGGAAACTTGTTTTTATCACAAAACATTGTTTAATTTACGTAACCCCAAATGCAAAAAACCCCCACTATTTGTGATTACAAAAATGTACTTGCATATTAACATGTAATTTTTTTACAGATTATGAAAAATTGCAAAACAGATACCGCACAAATTGTGTGAGTATACCATTTATGTTTTATGTTTGTGAATAAGTCCTGACGAAAGCTCCATAGACCCCTAGGGCCCAGGGAGCTGAAACATGTCGACGCTTTTCTAATAATATACCAATAGACCCAGTAACTCGGTCTGAAAAAAAGTATAGTCCTATTTTAAACCTACAGTGGAAATATACCCCTCAATAAATCCTTGGGGCTACTTCCATTTTTAATTTTTTTCACATCACTCCTTTTGGTCACTTTTTCTTTGCACTGTATATAGTGGGGAAACCCTCATATCTCTGGACACTGCACCAATAACCCAGAGGTGCCTCGGGCGAGGCTGGCAGTTTACACACAGAAGATAACCCAATGATAACTGCCTTAACTTCAATGCGGGGCGTACGAACCATATATACCGCACCTACGATTGCATTGAGTCTTTGAGGGTACTCTTCATCCTTTGAACCCATGGTTATAAAGGTGTAACAAGTGTCCATTTTTTCTGATTAACTGTATATAAGTCAATGTTACCAAGTTTAGAGGAAAGAGGACAAGCATTTTAGCCCTGGTTCGCAGTGGTAAAGTTAGCAGAGTCCTAAAGCCAGCAAAAACGAAGTCAGCAGAAACAGGTGGATGGAAGGCAAAAGGGTTTTGAGAAAACCACACCCACAGGGCTGGACTGGCTACCCAGCGTTTCGGTGTGCTACTGTGCTACCAAGCTGGGGCTAATTTCACTGCGGTGGGGGCTTATTCTGTTGATGGGGACCTGTGTGTGCTGCTAAATAAATAAAGCAAAATGAATGGCTTTAAGCACATGCAGGTCCCCATCAATTAAAATCAGCCCCCAACTTGGCAGCACACCAAAACGTCCGGTAGCCAGTCCAGCCCTGCACACCCAGCATGTCAGGTCCAACAAGAGTCAAATCTGATTGGCACATAGCTGGGGAAAAACTGAGGTGGCATGGTGTGCATGATAATGATGGGTTGGGATGAGGCCCAAATAATGACACACGTCTGAGATTATTTCAAGCATTCCATCCATCACTTTTACTTTTTTGTAAACTTTGGTGTGTCACTTTTAGAACATCTTTATTTTTCTGCCTAGGCCACATGGGCCTTTCTTCCAGTGGTTAGTGTGACCTAACTGTTAATGGATCCTATGTGTCGAGAACCCGACAGTGGATAAAGCGCTTGGGTGTCAGGAGATGTTTTTCCTCCTGACAGGATGGCCATCTGGGCTGTACCCATACACTTCATTACACTACAAAAGGTGCCTACCCTGTCACATGCATATTTAACTCACACTTTTTATTGTCCAGCTAGCCACCCAGGCACCAATCACAGTAGGAGACAGGCTTCCGTCAGAATCAGTTTTGAGTGGCCTTTGAGTGTCCACAAGGGAGGGTTTGTCTATTATCCAAACTATTACACTTCTGGGTGAGAACAGGGAGTTCTGTACATGGGTAGAAAGCTTCTGCCATGTTGGGTTTAGATAGCGAAGAGCACTGTGAGATAAATGGCAGCACAAAACACAGGAAGTGTTGAAAAAGTGACCAGGGGGGTCCATAGACCTTTAACCTCATTGGTTAGAGAATGGACAGGAGATGTCCCCACCCAGAGACTGGCACAACATGTGGCACCGGCAGTACCTCCTTCAGAACACATCTCAAACTATGGAAGGCAAAAGGACTGCACCAGCTGTTGAACCTGTGGAGAAAAACCCAAAAGGCTTGACCTGAACCCACTTGTACCCAGTACTGAAAAGTGGACTCCAAGGACTTTTGTCTCACCTCCTTTTAAGTTATAAGGGCACAAAAGTTGCAATACACCCATCTTCTTGAAGAGCCCAGCTGACTAGTGCCACCGGGTACTGCTCAGAACCCTGCCAGTGGCTTCCCCTGGAATGAGTCCAGACCCCCATGTGGTGTCACAAATGTCCTGGTGCTCTAGGATGAGTCCCACAGTGTACGCCTCCTGACTAACAATAAAAGCTGAGAATTAGAAACTTTTCAAGAAGCTTTGCCTTGAGAAGTGAGCGAAGACTGGGACCAACCTACCAAGTCAATCCAACACAACTGTGTTGCTACTGGGCCAAAGATTCAGGTTGCTTCCATTTTGAGCTTTTCTACAGCAGCCAATCCATTTCAGGAGAACATTATGAAGAATATATTCAGCATTGCGGAGACCTGTTTGACACCAGCTTGCAACCTTGCCTACTGGAGGAACTCAAGGTCTATAAAAGTGACAAATTCTGAATGTACAAATCTTAACCGGTTGAAGGCGGCAAAAGTTTCTGGCCATCCTTGAGCATGAATATTGAACTTGTCTTGCTCTAAGCATTCTTGCCAAAAGTGAACAGCTTCTTGAGGACTTCGTCTGACAGCTATCCGGCCTCCTGGAACCCATCTCGGGCACAGCCTTCTGTCTTGTCCCAGTGAGGATTTTTGACTTCCATTTCAGAGACTAAGTCAGAAAGTACACTTCTGACCAAGGCCATCCAGGTCTTTGTATCCGGCCTGTGCTTTATCATGATCTGATTTAACTTTTTAGTTCTTGTTGTTTCGATATCCATTTATTTATTAAAATGTTCTCTGTTTTTCTAAATTGCAGTGTGATTTTTGCTGTTACATTTTCTACCTTTTAACAGTTTTTCGTTTTGATAAATGCATCACACATTTCCTCTAAGTTAACCATGTCTCCTTTGTGCTATTAATCCAATATGCATTAAAATGGTTAATACCTGCCACCCAAACCATTGTTATAGCTTTGGGGGCCTGGAATAGTGTGAATGGTCACACTAGTAGGAAAGTGATGGTCGTAGTTGTTTTGGTACTATCATTTAAAGTGCTGGCAGGGGCATAGCAAGTTTCAGTGGGCTCCTGATGAGGGCCTGACATCTATTTATTTACAAATTAAGCACTGATGTGAGAATTATCTGGAGCGAGTACAGAATTGTGGCATTATTACTTGGTGGGGACTCATATACTTCTCAACTAATAATCCATATGATAACACCTGGATGGAGGGGAGTGTCAATAGCATCAGAATAATACAGAAAGTGACGGGCACTGATAATGTTCAGCAGGTTGAATGGTTTAGGTTGAAAACCACTGGTAACAAAAGGGATTATTCAAGGTGCAGCATTATATTTTTCAGGATTTAGACTGAAAGAGACCTAGGCTGATTTACTAATATCTCTTGCAATGAAGTGCAGCAACATAATTTCTACCAAGATATAGCAGTCTGCTCTCTAGGAAAATGCTGGTGCACAACCTGACTGACTTTTACCATGTAAGCATGGGAGACTGCCTGTGGTTAGCATGGGTTTTGAATTGGAAGGGCACCTTTCTAATACAAAACACTAAATTTAGAGGTAATTTAAAACTGTTCCCACTTTGTTTGTCTGTTGTACAGCACAGCATATTTGGAAAGTTACAGAAGTGTGAAGAAAAGAAAACCATTCTCCTTCTTCACCCCTACCTCATGGAAGCTTGTTTGGCACTAAGCCCTGTCGAAGTGTCTCTAAATGTTAGCAAATAGTATGTGCATAACAATCATGGGTGGTACCCTGGAAACTCCCATGTACCACACATGAGAGCCGAGTCTGGTGGCTCAGTGCAGTAATGCGTCCACTGCAGGATTCTGTGTTTATCCTCATGGTCACAGGTTCAAACCCCGGTGAGTCCACTCAGCCTTTCATCCATCCAAGGTCAATAAAATGAGTACCATTGAGTTGGGCAACATTAAACATCTGTTATTCAGTGCCAAGATACCTCTGGGTGAGCGTGTGCTTTACAAACACACATTATGTTATATTTTATGACATGCCTTCTTAGCACAAAGTATAGAATGACGTGAATTTGTTTTACAACACTCTGGAAAGTAAATTCCAATTCAAACAGAGGTCGGAGCAGTCCAGCACTTCTGACATATGGAAAAGACAATACATTTGGATCCTGGGGTCTATGACATTGATCATCAATATATATTATATTAGCTGGGAAAAAGTATTAGACCTTTGGTCGCTTAACAGAGTATGGTGTTTTAATGATGCTTCGACTTGGTAATGGGTGGCAAGTTCAATAGGGGAGCCAGTCTACTCAGTAGAGCTCTAATAAGTATGTATCACCAAGAATTCGTCTTTCTAAGGATGGTCTGGTTATGTGGATGGCCTTGTAGAAAATGAAGGCTACAAATTCAATATTTTTTAGAGGTCGGGGATGAAGCGTTTGCAAGTGGCATGCTTTGATATCAGTGTTACAATGGCTGCTAGGCTTACCCTCGAACAGGCTTACAATGCTCTGGTCACTTAGGGTTAAACACATCTCCAGCATAAGACCCAAAATAAGCCCTTTACCTTTAGTGCCATTGAGTCCAATAAACATTAGAATCGAGTAAGCAATGCAAAGTATACCTGAGTGATTGCCATTGTGTTTTATCATATTTAAAAAAAATCACATTCTAATCGTAATTTCAATGAAACCAAAGAGCTAAGGTAGAAATTTGTTGTGTCTACATCATGTACTTTTTTACGATTTGAATTGTATTATTGTATTTGCGCTCAAATTATTAGTGTTGTATTATTCATAAGGAATGACGGCATTGTGACAAACACTGCAGAACAATAACATATTTCCTCCCTTCTAATAATAGAATCTGTTTGTTTGTTACAGAGGTACATACTCATATGTCAAGCCTTGAGTTAATTCTTCTCGTTACCTATGCTTTGATATATTGGAAAGGTTTGACCTTTTATGGCATGTTCCTTGGTGAGGGCTCTGTAAAACAGATGCCAAGGGAAGGTATGTATCACAGGAGCGAGGTATTCTCAAAGACTATTATCAAAGGGGACAAATGTCAATCTGTAATGTTGTTGATGCTTGCTCACCAGAAATGGTCTACACCATCAGTCAAGGCAACATATTTGTAAAGTGAAGCCTGTACTGACCTTTCAAATAGAGGCATCCTGAAGCAAACAACACGGATTGCTTGTAGGAAACATCATGTTTAGTACCTGATGAACTATTATTCCATTGGCATAAAGTTGTTGCTATTTTTGACTGGCAGAGCATTTTGCAAACTAATATACTAATAGGTCAGTTCACAAAACACCAAATTGCAACGGATCACAAAACGATCTGCCTAATTAATATTCATTAGCCAGGCATTCATTTGCAACCCCCAATGGTTTGCTGCAATCACACTGATGGTGGACAGCAAGGATCAACAGAACATATCACTCTGATTGCATCAATTTATTTTCAAAAAACCTGTTGGTGTTCCTTAATAGAATGGTGGCGCTCTACAAAAAACATTTTTCTGCTTTGGAGAAATTCAGGGGTAGCAGGCAATGGTTACCTCAATCACTGCCTACTCCGATCAGGCTGCCAACCTGATTCCCAAAGGAGAAGGCATCCTAGCGGCCCCCCTTCCGCTTTGTGAATGAGTTACCACCACACCTCAGGGGGTGGGTAGCTCATCAATGGTTTACAATTGCAATTGTGACCATGACCATAAACCATTGTTACAATTGTTGTCTAAAAAGAAATAGGAGGGGGATACCCCTTTAACGCCCCCTTCTATTTGAGAATCATAAAGGAGAGCACATTTGTTTTACGAGTCGAAAATAATTTTGTAACTTGTACAAAAAAAATATTTAAAAAAAAACTATTTTGTAGCTCTAAGCGCTGAGATTTTATGAAATGCAGGGGTTGCAATTGCAAAACGGTTTTGTACATTAGGCCATTAGTTTTTGTTTGCAATTGAGAAACATCGAATATCGTTTTTGTTTCAAAGTCTTGAGGGGTGAGTTCACTTTTTGCTTGTTATTGGGAGTATTAAGTTTAGCTTTTGTTTGTGACTGTGGAACAATGAGTTTACTTTTTATTTGTTACTGGAGAAAATTGCATTTAGCTTTTGTTTGTTGCCGTGGAACATTGTGTTTGTTTTTTGTTTGCTGTTCAAGTTCATGTAATTTAGCTTTTGTGTCTCAGTCAGAAAGAACCAGGACCCGTGAAAGGTTGTTTTGTATTCAAAGTAAACATAACCACAGAGAGCTTTGATTACAAGGCTACTTGAGAGGCCGTCAGGGTTACCATCACATTGAATTACAATGCAAAGTACCATAGTAGAATATCTTTGTTTATAATGCAGTAAATATAATCCAAATCCAAGTAAAATTCTGCAAACCGGCTGAGAATTCTGTCTCCTAGTTATCCATACTGAACAAAGTGGCACCGCAGATGATTTACTGCTGAAATCGAACAATGGAGTGCCAATTCTGATTTTTTAATCTGTTTTTAATTTAAACATGTCCTTGGCGAATTTCCTATCCAGCTAGTTTCTAAGAATACATATAGATGCATTCCAGGTAAAGCTAGAGATATTAACTTTCTTTTACGGACCTGTGCTCAAAGATTTTACAGCCACATGCATCAAAGGAAATTGCATTCGCAAACGGTCCGGATCGCAAAATTCAGCAGTTTGCAATTCCTTAATTGCGATTCCGTATTTTTCGCAATTAAGGAATCGCAAAATGCAATATTGATGCATGTGCCTGTTAGTCCTTTTTCAAGGTCATCGGTGTTGGTCCTCTTCCCTATCCTGCTTGAGCATGCCATGTCACCTGGCATCTACCCCACTGGGTTTCACTTTAAGAGGAAGGAAATAAAGCAATGGGAAAAAAGAAACACATTTTCTGTGTGGATGCAGTTGTTAGCAGTGGCTGACTACCCGGAGAACACCCCCTAATTGCAATGTCAGATCAATTCCTTGTTTTAAAATGTATTTAATCTGTGTTTTAGTGTATACCTATTTAAGGTTTTAGGTAGGCATACAAGGAGCAGTATAGTCTATACTGTATAGCCAGTCCAGTCTTTTTTTAATTCACATGGCTTCTACTTAATCTGGACCTATGCTAAAAGCTGGTAGTCTTGATTCTAGGTCATTGATCATCCTTGAACCTCCACACCCTGCTGAAACATTCCCTGTCATCTGACTTTGACCCACTGAGTCTGACTTAAAGAGGATGGGAAGCAGGGGGAGAAACACACTTGCTACATCAACATACTTGTGAGAAATTTGATTATAGTCTGGCTCACTGGCCATCCCTTCTAATTGAAAATATGAGAGGTAAATCTCCATTTCAAAATAATATTAACCTGAATTTATAGCACATGTTTAATCGAGGCTTAGATCCATGTTCAATATTACAGCGCCAAGCCGGACAACTTGTTTAAGAAAGCAACTTCAAATCTGCTGTTCAAGTCCTTTTCCTCTCACATCTGGATAGTGGTAATACTCCATGACCTCCAGGACTGCTCACTAACATCCCCAAAGCACATCCTACACACCTCAGCATATTTCATCCAGGATCTGAAGAAATGTGATCACATCACCCTCATCCTGCAGGAAGTTCATTGACTCCCCTTACCAGCCTGCATCATCTTCAAAATCAGCTGCATCCCTTACACAGATATCACAAACAGCACCCCTGTTTATCTTGCAGAAATCCTTCCTTTCTCTGGTGGTTCTCAAGCCACTACATACTATCTATCATTCTCCATCTGCACAGCTACAAACAGCTGCAGCAAAAATTATGAAAAGTGTGCAATCCAGTGCAAATAAACCTTCTCATTGCTAATGGGAAATTGAATCTAATTATAGTACCACTCATAACGATACAACCCATGATGACAGCAGTCACCCTATGCCCGATGATAGTGAAATTCTTAATTCATGAAGTACATTTGCCGTAGTATAAAGGTTTCTGTCAATTGGAGGGCATATGGCAACTCACTCTACTTCCAGTTTGTAATGATATATTTCAAACATGAGCTAGTTATTCAGATTATCCTTTGGGCTAATTGAACAGATGCTTATGTGTCCAATATGTACCTGCTATAGAAAGCCACCACCTAAACAGTAACAAATGGAGTTCTTTATAAGTGCAACTATGGGGGTGATTATAATGGCGGGCGGACCGCCACCGCTGGGGTGGCGGTGGCGATCCGCTCGCCATCCCAACTTGATTTACCCCCGCCATATTATCATGGTGGGGAGTATCACGGCAAATGGAAAATCTGTCCGCAACTTTTCCGCTGGTCGGCAATTGTTGCGATTACTGACCAGGTGGAGCTGGGGCATATCCATATTATGATGCCAGGTTGACAAGGCCTTTCCATGGCGGCAATGCCGCTATGGAAAGGCTGGCAGGAATGTGCTTTGGGGGCCAGTTGAGGGCCCCCAGGGAGGTGGGGTCCACTTGGGGGGTACCCCCTGCATTTCCATGCACAAGGTGGCAGTGCCATTTCACCATTGCGGTGGTTGCTGCTTACAGGGTCCCTATCTGTTTATAATTCGAAAACATACATGTTTATTTTTTCAAAGATGACCATGGATTACATAAATATTTTTGCATGACCTGTGGTGGCAGTGAAATGTCCTCTTAGAGACCATATTTATGGTACAACAGCAAAGTTCAATATGAGTAGCTGTGGTAGTCCTAGCTTTGTTTGTGCTCCATGCACTATGTCCCATACTGGGAAAAGTAATAAAGAAAAGTGATCATTTTTTTTTCATTTTGTGAAATTACAAAGATTGGCCCTAAAACATATCTACTTAGTCATTAGTCATTTTGGCATTTTAGGGCTAGGGTATTGAATTGTGGAACTTTGTGAGAGACATTTTACAAAAAGTTCTAGATTATTATTAATACTTGGGTAACGTGTAGTGCTACAGATCTGCTTATAGTCATACCAAAAGGGTTAGTTTTAAGGTTAGATAGAGTAATGGAAGGAATTGTTTACAGAGGTAATGGTAGGAAATGTGTACATCTATATTGTTTGGCGAAAGGTCCAGAGAAATTAAGGGTTAGGGTAAGAATTGAGGGAGGGTTGTTGTCATTGATTTGCTTCATTTTGGCATTCTTCATCATTATTTCTTCACATTTTTCAAAGCAGTGCAAGATGCAAATTGCTTCATCTCTGCTTAAGTGTGGTGATGAACTGTTCACATGCACAGCACTACCTTCATAGTGTGTTCTCCACTACACATCTAAAAAAATCGTTCTGGTGTGCGAACCAGAAAAAAATCCTTTTTAAAAATAATATTGGCAAATGTGGCAAGAACTTTCCTATGCCCTGAGATTTGTTTTTGATCAATGGGATGATCAGTGCTCACAGAGCTATGACATTGCACTTCTTCAAAGGGAAACCAGTTGGTTAATTTAGCTTGTGACTTGTTTCACTTCAAACAGTTCTTGGGTAGGCATATCTCAGTCCCTTGGGAACTAATCCAAGTGGGAGAGGTGCTGTTGGGAAGGGAATAATGTCTCCTTTCAAGCATACCTCTTCTTAGTGAACCCAGCTTGGAGTTTGCTGCAAGAGAGAGTTCCCTAAGCAGGGATGCCCCTTCTAGACCATAAGGAGGACGGAGCGCCCCATGGGCATTGTATAGTGCTCCCTCCACTTAAACAATCTTTCTTTCCCCTGGATAGGAGATTGGTGAGTTTACCCCCAATCATTGCATCAAGGTGGTGGAAAGTCCACTACATGCCAGGGATATTATTTGTTCAATACAAGGAGGTGGGGTGGCATAATCTGGACATCTGATTGTGCCTCCATCCAATAATGGCCTCAGCAATATTTCTGGGGGCAGAAAGCCAACTACACACATAGATGTTTCCCAAAATGAATGGGGTGGTGTCTGGCCATACACCCATCCCTAAGGCCCCAACAGTCCTTTTGTGTCAAAATAGGAAGATTGGAGGATTTCCCCACTATTTGTCCCTAGAGTGAGCAAGCCCATTAAATGCCAGTAAAGTTTTCAAAAATATTGAGTGAGATCCGGAACTTCCTCATATTAGGCTGCACCCTACCCCTAAAGCCCCAATAATCTTTATACCCTCTCTGGCTTAAAACATCCAAAGGCAAGCAAGAGGAAATCACATTATTTTGAGCATAGGTTCAACATATCCTCCAGCAGAGAAGTAAATCCAAACTTCCTCTCACTTTCCATGGTGAAAGCCACACTCTTTGGACTCAGTTGGCAAGTAGGGGAACCCACAAACCCTGAGCTTTTCTGAAGCCTTGAGACCCAGGTGTATTTGAGGTGGTGTCACTTGCATTGATCCCACTAGGTTTTCCAACCCAAAATGCCCCACAAACGTTATCTTTGGCTAAATCCATATATTTTCTTCACATTCCCACCCAAAAAAATTCTGGGACATGCAGAGATCTGCTAAATTCCTACAACCCATGATTCCTATATTTTTCTCATGAAAACGGTATCTAAAGAAGCTCACAAATGAAACAGTATTGGCAAGTCTGCAAGTCATCCGCAATTGTGGCATTCACTTTCATATTCAATGTTCTCCCATATGTTATTTAACTACAGCATATAGATCCCTATTTTGTTGTTTGGTGAAGTGGGACATCAATGCACCCTAAATACAGTGGTGGGGCATCCATCAATATTTGGTAGATGTCCTCCATCTCCCAACTTAAAAGAAGGCCCTAAGTCATGGGAAATATGTTTGTGTAATGCAGATCAAGACTATATTCCCCATTTTCCATATGCAAAAGTAATACCTTCTCTTCTACTGTTTTCTATTATCTAGCACGATGAGCTACCTCAAGCAAGCCTTCTTCTATTCCTTTTTCTGTCCTTATTATGATTTGTACCTCACCAAATCCGTGATCTCTGATCTGGTCTAAATTTAATTTGTGTTGGCCACTAACAGGAGCCATAGAAGGATTGTGGTTCACTCTGTAGCATTATAGCACCAGTTATTACTAGCTGCAGCTAATCTTTCTCATGATACACTTTTTCAAACAGTTATTTGTCCTTCTCTTCTGAGAACCTTTGCACATGTAGAGGTTCTGCTAGCTGTAGCTCGCAGATACCTTCTTTTAAAGGTGATTTGTGTTAACAGTTTGTCCATAACACTGGAAGACCCACCTTGCAGTAGTATTGAGCTTGGGGTGTGACCCCTTTCCTTGCCTGCCTCATTGAATGCTTCTTGTAAAAATTCCTTTGACCTTTCAAACTGAGCACACTTTGTGCATACTTTCCCTTGAGGAGATGTGTTGATTTTTTTCAAACACAATTCCTTCAAAGCAAAACACATCCCATTTCCACAGTCCAGTATATCACAATCCATTTCTTTGTGTACTCAGTATCATTCGCTTCTTTCCCATTATTCTTATGTGAAGATTTTGTTGAAATATATGGAATTTTTGTACAGCAAAAGGACTGAACTCTGCACATTTACACTGCAGCAGAATTTCCTTTATGCTCCTGGGGCAAGCATTTCTTATCATCTCTCGGTCATTGATGGCCTTCTGGGTGGGTCCTCGGTGGTATCAGAGTAAAAAAGAAAATGTATTGTTTGCATTAAATTCTTTTCTGCTAATTAAATATTTTATATTGACACTCCTTCCATTAGTTCATGTGATGTATCTAAAGCTGCTGTTTTGTGCTCGACCGACAGGTAAAGTGTGAGTTGGTGGCAACATGCAGCAGTTTCTACTGACACAGACCCTACTCTGCCCAGCACTGCTATCTTTAGATGAGGTCACTCTGTGGAAGATGTCAGCAGCATTGGAATTGGAATATAATTTCGCCCATGTGGTCCCTGATTTCCTTGCCATGAGTTTATTTATTTACCATTTGCATCCTGACTGTTAGAATCGGCCTCGTGGGGTGGTCCTCTCTGACCCGTAGCAATCCAACGCTGACCCATGCACCACACCAGTCCCCTGATTATCATGGCTTACCGGGCCCACTCCCTCCATGACCCCGCAGACAACACTGGACTTCCCCGTCCTCACCCCCCATTTTCCCGGTCCCGGATGCACCCAAACCCTATCGGCCGAAGGCCTCCGGTGACCATTCCCCTGCACCTAAGATGTCTTCCCCAGGCCCAGAGCAACCTCGGCCCCAGACGCGCCATGCCCGGCTGGGGGTAGAAAGCTCCCAGTGAGCGAGAGAGGGAGGAGCAGTTTCTATCACACCTCCAGTCTCCCCTTAAGAGATGGGTTTCGATCGCCCCTCCGGCCTCCCTGAGGGCTGGCTCCACGCCTGCTGTGTGTCTGGGATCCCTCCAGACCCAACTTGAAAGGATCAAAGGGCCGCGTGGCAGGAAACCACGACAAGCGACCCCCAGGTGCTAAGACCCCTGCCTGCGAGGACTCCAGACATCAAGGAGGAGCAGACCTATAACAAGGGGCGCTCTGGGACTATCGGCAGATTGAATCCTGGAACTAAGAGAGGCCTGCTGACGTGGTCGCGGCTCACTGGACATCGAAGAAGACACTATTCAGACCTTGGAACCTTGGTGAGCCCTGCCGACATCGTCGCGGCTCCCATCTGGTAGAGACGGTCTTCTGCCTGAACAATCTGAGCCCTGCTGACGTAGTCGCGGCTCCCTTGAAACCTTGAGAACACCTGAGCCCTGCTGATTGGATCGCGGCTCCCCAAAAAGATCGTTAGACTCCCGACATCCTTGCTCGAGCCCTGCTGACTTGGTCGCGGCTCGGAGACTGTTCTGGTCCGGCTGGACCCAAGATTGTATCGTATCCCACGGCTCGAGGATTGAGAGCTGTGCGCCAGATACGCACCTGCATTGACCCTGATCCTTAAGACTGTCCCGCTACCCCTACCCTTACCGAGACATTATGAGCCCTTGCTCTGCTTGTAAATACGAACTGTGCAGATCATAAAGATCCTGATATCATGCTAGATAAAGAATACGTTCTTCAGAACCTAAGGTGTGGTGTCTCTTTGTCGAAGTGGTGCTAGCTCAGTGCTTACGATCCTAGATACGAGACTCTTCCGCAGAAGGGTCTCCCGCCAGTGCTCGGCTGTATTCCTAGGAGAGGTGGGTCACAGGGTGGTCAGGCACAGGTTCTGTCCTCCCCTGGGATTGCCCCTTCTAACACTGACCTTAAACCAAAAGCCAGAGCACTGTTCCAGGGAAAAGTCTGGGTACAAAAGAAATAGGTGAACCTGGCTTAAAATTAAACAACATTGTTTGTATCTACCTGATCCGATTGCAAAAAGTTTATTTTCCTGCTAATCCGCACACAATGTTAATCTGTTCTTTGTTTCATTGCTGTAAGCCAACAACAGTACTGAATCACAAAAGCATTTATCAACACAGGAAGTAAAGGAATAGGAGTATGTACTGGAATACTCTTTTATTTACACCTAATTGACTCTGTAAATCAGAGAAAAATTACAACTCTGCATTAGAAAAATTTCAAAGATTGCACAGTCCTTTCTAGTTCTACTAATTGTATTTGAATATTGCCTGAATTTCCTCATTGACTATTTCCCAGGTAGATCCATTACATTCAAAATCAGGAATTTTGGGGCTAATTTACAAAAGAAGGTAAGAGTGCATAAAAGAGTACTAGAAGAGTATTGCTGTTTATACTCCCAAATACCTGTGAAAATAAGTCACAGTGTTTCTCCAGATAGCATTTTGATTTAGCTTTGGAGTTTCAATCAAAGAAATAACAAATCAGTAATGAAATGAAATGAAACACAAAAGATGAACGACTAAACTAGCATACAGACCATTTGTGCAACAGACAACAATTACATGTTGATACTCTCACTGTCTTGTAAAAAGTTAAACCATGATAGGTAATGTATTATTACTCAATAAAATGATACAATATGAAAGGAGCAAGAATTAATTGTGCTATGAAACACTATTGGGTAGCATGCAGCTCTAAATAGGCAAGCAAAAAAAAGTCATAACCCTGGGATGATCTTAAATTCAGCAGTAACACATTCTACAGTTATTTTAAAGGGTGTTAGTTATGTTAGTAACAGAATCGTGGTATTGGATATTTATTTGTTTCATTTAGACTTCTGTCTTATATTATTCATCTGTATGAACATTCATAAACACATGCTCATATGTTCTACATACCATTGGGGGAATGCATTACTTAATTTAACCTTGATCAAAAGAAAGTGAATGTAATTGAATATATTTTAAGTTATTTCATTTTAATTAAAAAATTAATTAATAGCGATGTAGCATTTTTTATTTAGTTCTATAGTTCAAATAAATATATAGAAATAATTTACATTTGGGTTCACTGACAAAATATCAAAACCACAAACATCGTTGTATATAAATATTGAGTCAAAAATATTGATCCCATAGTATCGTTTTCCTACAATTATAATGTGAATGACAAAATAGTCAAAAATATATATTGTTGTACACTAATATCTATTACAAAAATAACATTCTTAACATTTATATAATCAAACATAGTAAACATAATTATAATAACATTAAACAGTAATATAAATTACAGTAAACATATTTAAATTATAAAAAATATATATAACTATTATACCCATTTAAAACAATACACACAAACATATATAGGTATGTAAGAAACCGGACTCCTCACAGGATAGAAAGGAGAAGAGGCCACAACAGGGAACTTAACAGGAGCCGTTTAATAGTAGACAGCGTGGCAATATGCATTTCGGCGAATAGCCTTCTTCAGTTGCTGTTGCTGTCACGTGATGACCCCGCCTGCACCTTTAAAGTGTCCAGTACCACCCTCATTGGAAGGTGAGTATGCTCCCGCCCCCAAGTCACATGTGTATTCAACCATGGTGGCACAAATGAGACTCCAACTCCCAGAAAACATCTCTTCTGGTGAGCATAGCTTGGGGACGGCAGACAGAGTTCAGGGCAAAGATGCAGTGATGAAAGGAGGTCAGCACGCCAAAGTGAAAGTCGCACGCACTCCCTTCAGTCCCAAACAGTTCAAACCTCGAGTGCAATGCAGCCAAACAATGAGCCAAATGTAAAGCCGAAAATTCAATGAATACGACTCCTCGTTCGGTAACGAGCTGCCACTGGCAGTGGGCTGTGGCAGACAAAGCACTTGAGGCGGGCAGGAAATGATCCAGGAAACGGAGAAACAAACATGCCTTGACAGCAGATGCCAGCTCGTTCCTGCCGCTTGTTGAACCGGAGCCTCCAGCGCACCTCTGGCATGTGCGCAAAATAGATAAGAAACCGGACTCCTCACAGGATAGAAAGGAGAAGAGGCCACAACAGGGAACTTAACAGGAGCCGTTTAATAGTAGACAGCGTGGCAATATGCATTTTGGCGAATAGCCTTCTTCAGTTGCTGTTGCTGTCACGTGATGACCCCGCCTGCACCTTTAAAGTATCCAGTACCACCCTCATTGGAAGGTGAGTATGCTCCCGCCATCAAGTGACATGTTTATTCAACCATGGTGGCACAAATGAGACTCCAACTCCCAGTAAACATCTCTTCTGGTGAGCATAGCTTGGGGACTGCAGACAGAGTTCAGGGCAAAGATGCAGTGATGAAAGGAGGTCAGCACGCCAAAGTGAAAGTCACACGCACTCCCTTCAGTCCCAAACAGTTCAAACCTCGAGTGCAATGCAGCCAAACAATGAGCCAAATGTAAAGCCGAAAATTCAATGAATACGACTCCTCGTTCGGTAACGAGCTGCCATTGGCAGTGGGCTGTGGCAGACAAAGCACTTGAGGCGGGCAGGAAATGATCCAGGAAACGGAGAAACAAACATGCCTTCACAGCAGATGCCAGCTCGTTCCTGCCGCTTGTTGAACCGGAGCCTCCAGCGCACCTCTGGCATGTGCGCGAAATAGATAAGAAACCGGACTCCTCACAGGATAGAAAGGAGAAGAGGCCACGACAGGGAACTTAACAGGAGCCGTTTAATAGTAGACAGCGTGGCAATATGCATTTTCGGCGAATAGCCTTCTTCAGTTGTTGTTGCTGTCACGTGATGACCCCGCCTGCACCTTTAAAGTGTCCAGTACCACCCTCATTTGAAGGTGAGTATGCTCCCGCCCCCAAGTCACATGTGTATTCAACCATGGTGGCACAAATGAGACTCCAACTCCCAGAAAACATCTCTTCTGGTGAGCATAGCTTGGGGACGGCAGACAGAGTTCAGGGCAAAGATGCAGTGATGAAAGGAGGTCAGCACGCCAAAGTGAAAGTCACACGCACTCCCTTCAGTCCCAAACAGTTCAAACCTCGAGTGCAATGCAGCCAAACAATGAGCCAAATGTAAAGCCGAAAATTCAATGAATACGACTCCTCGTTCGGTAACGAGCTGCCACCTGCAGTACGCTGTGGCAGACAAAGCACTTGAGGCGGGCAGGAAATGATCCAGGAAACGGAGAAACAAACATGCCTTGACAGCAGATGCCAGCTTGTTCCTGCCACTTGTTGAACCGGAGCCTCCAGCGCACCTCTGGCATGTGCGCGAAATAGATAAGAAACCGGACTCCCCACAGGATAGAAAGGAGAAGAGGCCACAACAGGGAACTTAACAGGAGCGTTTAATAGTAGACAGCGTGGCAATATGCATTTCGGCGAATAGCCTTCTTCAGTTGCTGTTGCTGTCACGTGATGACCCTGCCTGCACCTTTAAAGTGTCCAGGACCAAACTCATTGGAAGGTGAGTATGCTCCCGCCCCCAAGTCACATGTGTATTCAACCATGGTGGCACAAATGAGACTCCAACTCCCAGAAAACATCTCTTCTGGTGAGCATAGCTTGGGGACGGCAGACAGAGTTCAGGGCAAAGATGCAGTGATGAAAGGAGGTCAGCACGCCACAGCGAAAGTCACACGCACTCCCTTCAGTCCCAAACAGTTCAAACCTCGAGTGCAATGCAGCCAAACAATGAGCCAAATGTAAAGCCGAAAATTCAATGAATACGACTCCTCGTTCGGTAACGAGCTGCCACTGGCAGTGGGCTGTGGCAGACAAAGCACTTGAGGCGGGCAGGAAATGATCCAGGAAACGGAGAAACAAACATGCCTTGAAAGCAGATGCCAGCTCGTTCCTGCCGCTTGTTGAACCGGAGCCTCCAGCGCACCTCTGGCATGTTCGCGAAATAGATAAGAAACCGGACTCCTCACAGGATAGAAAGGAGAAGAGGCCACAACAGGGAACTTAACAGGAGCCGTTTAATAGTAGACAGCGTGGCAATATGCATTTCGGCGAATAGCCTTCTTCAGTTGCTGTTGCTGTCACGTGATGACCCCGCCTGCACCTTTAAAGGGTCCAGTACCACCCTCATAGGTATGTGTGCATGTTTACTTAACCATAAAAAATTTGAGCATGGCCAACCATCATGGCTGTGTGGACATGAATCTGCCTGGCTCCGCTCCGAGCCCCGGGAATCAGGCGCACAGATGAACTAAGGTGCGCTGAGCCTGAGGGTCACTGAGACGGGCCGTTGTGCATCGGCATTTTGTCTTTTTGCGCCGGAACCGAGGGAGCCCGTTCCGTGGCTAGGGAGCCAATATGGCGGCTTACCTACGCAGAGTCAGAGAGAGAGGCCTACGCTGATTCACCGAGGCAGTAGGAGCAATGAAAATCACACTGCAGGACCCCATGAACGACCCCCATGCTCATACCTGATACCAAAGCAGCGTGGTCACTTGGAAGAAAGAGGCGCAGTCCAGGCACAGTGGAGCAGAAGGGGGATGGTCAGCCGTGTGAGTTGCCAAGAACGAGGAGCCAGCTTTGCTGCCCATCCCACATGAGGGAGCAAGTGGAGTTGAACGGTGTGGTGCGGCCTTAATTTCCCCTGCTATAACCTATGCACCGGGGTGGGATGCTGGAAATCCTCTGCCTGGCTTCCTGACTTTAACATGAGCCCGTTGGGCGTTCTGCATAGCATAAAGTCATGTGGTGAGGCTGCCTAACGCGGAGAATGAAGGGCCCATGAAGAGGCACATAAAGGTGTAATTTGGACTGCTACTGTTAGAATGCTGGAAGCGAACTGGGGGATGCTGAGTCTTGTTTGCTGGTGTTGTCTGGAGCCTCAGGAGCCGGTGACTGTCACTGGTAGCCTAGCTGTGGATTAGTGGGCTTGTCTACCTTGGCATCCGGCCCGACCGGAGGGAGGGGGGCCCTGAGCTGACCGAGTTCGCAAACCCTATGCCACCTAAGAAGGTGCAGTCCAATAGAGTCTACAACTATTTCGCTCCCACTGAAGCCAGGGTGGACAAGGAGGGAGTCACACAATCAGGGAACGTGATGGCTCTCACCTCAGACAAGATGCTGAGTGTGCTGAGAGACTTTGAGAAAGATTTGAGAGAAGATATTAAATCCAACACCTGTGTCTCCTTCAGCACATTTTGAGCAGAGGTAGGAATGAAGCTGGTGGCGCTCCAGGCAGACGTGGATTCAGTGGGTACACGCACCTTAGACCTTGAGACAAAATGTCAAGAGCTGGAAGGCCATTAGAAGCCCCTGGAGGAGGAATCGGTCAATGAGAACTCTCCACTACATGCCGCCATTTTCAGATGCGAAGACCTTGAAAACCGTTCGCACAGAGACATCAATGTGCGAGGCCTGGAAGAAGGCTGTGAAGGGCCTGACCTGGACTCATTGATGGTAGGCTTTTTCTTTACGGTTCTTGGAGAGGGCTGGAACGAGTACACAGGGTGGGCCCATGATTACAAGGAGAAAATAGGCACCCTAGGGACATTCTGGCCAAGTTCAGCTGCTTCAGAACTAAAGAACTGATCCTCTGGAAGGCTAGAAGCAGAGACAAGGTCACATTTCAGGGTACAACATACTCCCTTTTTTTGAACGTGGCTCAGGCCAAGCTAGAGCGCCGGCAGCATTTCCGCCCTCTAACCGAGATTCGAAGTGACCATCAAGTTTGATATAGGTGGACATACCCCTTCGACACAGCCTTCCTGCTCGACAACAAATTGTATCACTTCACGGAATTTGAAGAGGCAGTGGATCTCTACTCAGTCTGAAGAACAAGCCACCACAACCTGCTGCGACTTCGGAGAAGGGTGCCTAGAGCAGAAGACAAAGCGATGCTCACCTGGCCCATGGCGGACATTTAAGAGAGGTGGCTAGAAGGTGAAAGGTTGACAACTTTGAATACTCTGGTCCCCCTGACCCCTTAGGGGCGATTCCGCTGGTGTGTGAGCGGTGTGCGACCCAACTTCGGAATATATTTTTGCTCTTTTGTGCTGACGAGCACGGGACCCCGCACCTGTGCTCCTTTGTATGGCATTATACCTGGAGATATTTGGCAGCCACGTAGCAACCCCAGAAGATGGCCTAATCCCTGCTGACGAGGGGTAAATACCCCGAAACACGTGTCCAAGGATGGCGAAGATGAAGATATTTGAGATTTTGATAGAAGATACGGCGTCGAGAAAAGGTAACTACAATTACCATGATCCTTAGGGGCGATTCCGCTGGTGTGTGAGCGGTGTGCGAACCAACTTCGGAATATATTTTTGCTCTTTTGTGCTGACGAGCACGGGACCCCGCACCTGCGCGCCTTTGTATGGCATTATACCTGGAGATATTTGGCAGCCACGTAGCAACCCCAGAAGATGGCCTAATCCCTGCTGACGAGGGGTAAATACCCCGAAACACGTGTCCAGGGATGGTGAAGATGAAGATATTTGGGATTTTGATAGAAGATACGGCGTAGAGAAAAGGTAACTACAATTACCATGATCCTTAGGGGTGATCCCGCTGGTGTGTGAGCGGTGTGCGACCCCACTTTGGAATATATTTTTGCTCTTTTGTGCTGACGAGCACGGGACCCCGCACCTGCGCGCCTTTGTATGGTACTCTACCTGGAGATATTTGGCAGCCACGCAGCAACCCCAGAAGATGGCCTAATCTCTGCTGACGAGGGGTAAATACCCCGAAACACGTGTCCAGTGATGGCGAAGATGAAGATATATTCGAGATTTTGATAGAAGATACAGCGTTGAGAAAAGGTAACTACAATTACCATGATCCTTAGGGGTGATCCCGCTGGTGTGTGTGAGTTGTGCGACCCCATTTTGGAATATATTTTTGCTCTTTTGTGCTGACAAGCACGGGACCCTGCACCTGCGCGCCTTTGTATGGTACTATACCTGGAGATATTTGGTAGCCACGCAGCAACCCCAGAAGATGGCCTAATCCCTGCTGACGAGGGGTAAATACCCCGAAACACGTGTCCAGGGATGGCGAAGATGAAGATATTTGAGATTTTGATAAAAGATACGGCGTCGAGAAAAGGTAACTATAATTACCGTGATCCTTAGGGGCGATTCCGCCTGTGTGTGAGCGGTTTGCGACCCCACTTCGGAATATATTTTTGCTCTTTTGTGCTGACAAGCACAGGACCCCGCACCTGTGCGCCTTTGTATGGCACTATACCTGGAGATATTTGGCAGCCACGCAGCAACCCCAGAAGATGGCCTAATCCCTGCTGACGAGGGGTAAATACCCCGAAACACGTGTCCAGGGACGGCGAAGATGAAGATATTTTAGATTTTGATAGAAGATACGGCATCGAGAAAAAGTAACTACAATTACCTTGATCCTTAGGGGCGATCCCGCTGATGTGTGAGCGGTGTGCGACCCCACTTCGGAATATATTTTTGCTCTTTTGTGCTGAGGAGCACGGGACCCCGCACCTGCGCGCCTTTGTATGGTACTATACCTGGAGATATTTGGCAACCACGCAGCAACCCCAGAAGATGGCCCAATCCCTGCTGACGAGGGGTAAATACCCCGAAAACACATGTCCAGGGATGGCGAAGATGAAGATATTTGAGATTTTGATAGAAGATACGGCGTCGAGAAAAGGTAACTACAATTACCATGATCCTTAAAGGCGATCCCGCTGGTGTGTGAGCGGTGTGCTACCCCACTTCGGAACATATTTTTGCTCTTTTGTGCTGACGAGCACGGGACCCCGCACCTGCGTGCCTTTGTATGGCACTATACCTGGAGATATTTGGCAGCCACGCAGCAACCTCAGAAGATGGCCTAATCCCTGCTGACGAGGGGTAAATACCCCGAAACACGTGTGCAGGGATGGCGAAGATTAAGATATTTCAGATATTGATAGAAGATATGGCGTTGAGAAAAGGTAACTACAATTACAATGATCCTTAGGGGCGATCCCGCTGGTGTGTGAGCAGTGTGCGACCCCACTTCGGAATATATTTTTGCTCTTTTCTGCTGACGAGCACGGGACCCCGCACCTGCGCGCCTTTGTATGGTACTATACCTGGAGATATTTGGCAACCACGCAGCAACCCCAGAAGATGGCCCAATCCCTGCTGCTGAGGGGTAAATACCCCGAAACACGTGTCCAGGGATGGCGAAGATGAAGATATTTGAGATTTTGATAGAAGATACGGCATCGAGAAAAGGTAACTACAATTACTATGATCCTTAGGGGCGATCCCGCTGGTGTGTGAGCGGTGTGCAACCCCACTTCAGAATATATTTTTGCTCCTTTGTGCTGACAAGCACATGACCCCGCACCTGCGCGCCTTTGTATGGTACTATACCTGGTGATATTTGGCAGCCACGCAGTAACCCCAGAAGATGGCCTAATCCCTGCTGACCAGGGGTAAATATCCCGAAACACATGTACAGGGATGGTGAAGATGAAGATATTTGAGATTTTGATAGAAGATACGGCGTAGAGAAAAGGTAACTACAATTACCATGATCCTTAGGGGCGATTCCGCTGGTGTGTGAGCGGTTGCGACCCCACTTCGGAATATATTTTTGCTCTTTTGTGCTGACGAGCACGGGACCCTGCACCTGCGCGCCTTTGTATGGTACTATACCTTGAGATATTTGGCAGCTGTCAGGATTCACCGAGTAGCCACTGTAGCTTCCTCAAGACTGTTGGTCAGCTCCCTGTCCTGGCCCCGTTCTGCACGATCTAATGTGTGGTTTCCTTGTTCCTCTGGCAGACTGAGAGATTCCAGAGGTAATCCGAGTCATTGAACTAAAGAACTGTTAAGACTGTAAATAGTTCCCCTTTCCCTGCTGCTGGTGGTCTTGCTCTTGAAGCGAGGGTACCGGTGGAAGGGTGATCGGGACATTCGTCAGTACTGCCCCTGCGAAGCGTTGGAGCACCTGGATATCGTGACAGTTTGAAGTGCCCACGTATTTTACCTTCGCCCGGGCAGTATGGCTGAGGGAATGGACTTGAAGGAATTAGGCGCAATCTTAGTAGGGATTCAGAGAGATTTGGGAGCCGTTCGAGATGAAAACCAAAGTTTAAGGTCAGAGTTAGTGGCTTCCCGTCAAGAAGCTAGGTTGTTAGCACAAAAGGTAGATGGTTTAGCTATGGGGAATCCCGTACAGAGTTCAGCGGTACCAGTCACTAGTGGTGCCGCTGTGGATCCAAAATCTGTAGCTCAGGTAATTCATTCGGTATCCCCGTTGATCCCATTGGCAACTCCTGAAAGGTTTTCGGGAGATCCTCAAAAGGCTCAATATTTTTTGACCCAATGTTCCCTTCATTTCATGTGTCGACCCACATTGTTCCCAGACGCCAATCTCGAGTAGCATTTATCCTGTCATATTTAAGTGGAGATGCTGCCAATTGGGCCATGCCTTTAGTTAGTGAGGATGATCCTTTGCTTAGTGACTTCACTAAATTCAAGGCTGAGTTTCTTAGAATTTTTGATCGGAGAAGGATATCTCAGGCCACCGATAACGAATTATTGGAGCTGCGTCAGGGATCTAAAGATTTGATTACGTACCTCACACAGTTTAATAAACTGATCCTAGAGACTAACTGGTCCGAAGAAAAGAGAGCTGCCTTGTTTTATCGTGGCTTAAGAGATGAAATCAAGGACACCCTGGCTCAGATTCCCACTCGACCCACCGAGTTGTCAGCTTTGGTAGTTTTGGTTTTGGAATTGGATTTTCGGAACTCAGAACGCAAAGGTGAGAAGAAGAAAGATTGGAAGATAAATTTCCCGCGCTTTGACAGAGCGAAGAGCGAAAAAGGACCCGGAGGGAATTCAGAGTCGGAACCCATGCAAATTGGGACAGTTCGAGGCCCTTTGAGCAACGAAGAAAAAGAACAACGGAGACAAAAGAAGTTATGTTTGTATTGTGGTACGGCCGGCCATTTTGTAAAGGATTGTTTGAAGCGTCCCAAGACTCCGTTTAAGGGAAACGAGGTGAACCGCCAGTAGACGGGGTCGCTCTGGTGGTGAAAGAAGATAAGACGACTCCAAAGTCACATTTGATTTTAAATACGCTACAGACCATGACTCCTCATGTAATCCTTCATGTAACCATGCAATTCCGTGAACATCGGATTTGTGGAGTGGCCATTATGCTCGATTCCGGTGCTACTGGAAACTTCTGTGATATCCGTATTGCTAAACAGATGGGTATTAAGGCAATCGCAAAGGATCATCCCGAGCCTGTACGTGCCGTAGATGGGACCAATTTGACCTCCGGACCAATTACTAGTCACACCGAAGAATTGGAAATTACTCAAGGAGAGGGACATCGGGAAGTGTTGCAGTTCAATTTAATCGATGCCCCCCAATTTCAATTGATCCTGGGACTGCCCTGGTTAACCCTCCACAACCCGACTATAGATTGGGAAAACCGGACAGTCAGTCTGCATTCAGAGTTTTGCCTGTCCCACTGCTACGGTACCAAGAATATTGAGAAGGAACCTACGCCATCTATGCTGTTGTCGTTTGGCGGACAGTCCATTGGAGCGATAGTGACGGAAGAAATTCCTCCTGAGTACCGAGATCTCCAGACGGTGTTCAGTGAACAGGAAGCTGAAGTATTGCCACCCCACCGTGCTTATGATTGCACCATCGACTTGGAACCGGGAGCCGCTCTTCCTTGTAGTCGAGTTTATGCGTTGACTGAAGCTGAAAATGTGCATTTAAAAGAATACCTGGATCGATATCTTGCGAATGGATTTATCCGGCCATCTCAGTCCCCAGTTTCCTCACCCCTGTTCTTCATACCGAAGAAGCAAGAAGGTAGTCTCCGAACTTGCATAGACTATCGTGCATTAAATCAGGTCACCATTAAAAATAGGTACCCATTGCCGTTGATTTCTGTTCTTTTGGATCAGATTAAGGAAGCACAAATTTTCACCAAACTGGATTTACGAGGAGCTTATCACTTGGTTCGAATGAAAGAAGGGCATGAGTGGAAGACCGCCTTTCGAACCAAGTTCGGTCTTTTCGAGTATTGTGTCATGCCATTCGGCCTTTGTAATGCTCCTGCAGTGTTTCAACACTTTATCAACGACATAATGAGCGATTTAATGGATAAGATTGCCATCATCTACCTGGATGATATCTTGATTTACTCGCAGAATCCTCAGGAACACACCCAGCATGTACGTTTGGTCCTAGAACGACTGCAAGCAAACCAGCTATTTGTTAAATTGGAAAAGTGTGTTTTTCATGTGTCACAAGTGGAGTTTTTGGGATTCGTTATTTCACCTCAAGGAGTGACCATGGACCCAGGAAAAGTACAAGCAGTGGAAGATTGGCCAGCCCCCAAGAATGTGAAAGAAATTCAAAGATTTCTGGGATTTGCCAATTTCTATCGGCGATTTATTCAAGGATTTTCGCAATTGATAACTCCCATCACAGGTCTCTTAAAGAAAGGAGTAAAGTTTGAATGGACAGATGAGTCAAACTCCGCTTTCCTGAATCTGAAGAAACAATTCACCTCTGCCCCCATCTTACTGCATGCGGATCCTGCCGAACCGTTTTACGTGGAAGCTGATGCTTCAGATCAGGCCATCGGGGGAGTTCTCTCTCAACGCCATCCAAAGACTGGACAGTTGCATCCCGTGGCGTACCGCTCCAGAAAATTGAACTCTGCTGAAATAAATTATACCATCACAGAGAAAGAGCTATTGGCAGTAAAGGATGCTTTTGAGGACTGGAGGCACTATCTGTTGGGGGCACGACACACAGTCACCGTCTATTCCGATCACAAGAATCTGCTGTTTTTAAAAAACGGCTAAGACCTTGACTCCTCGTCAGTTGCGCTGGTCCCTTTACTTTGCTGACTTCGACTTCGTGATTACATACCGACCTGGCCCCAAGAACGGGAAAGCAGATGCGCTGTCTCGATTACAGACCGAAGAATCTTAGCATATCGTAGAAGCGAAACCAATCATTCCAGAAACAAAGATCGTGGGGGGGCTTACATTGGACAATTTCAAAGAAGAGGTCCGTAAGAGTTTAACCTCAGAAGAAGTACAACAGTGGGTGCTACTGGGAGAAGAGCGTCAGTGTCGACAGCAGTTACCATATGTCAAAGAAGCCTTATACCTTCCAACCCTTGAGCTCCAAGAGAAGGCTTTGCGAAACTGTCATGACCATCCTCTAGCGGGTCACAAAGGAATTGCCAAGACTCAAGAATTGGTGCAACGTTATTTTTGGTGGCCTGGAATGTCCGATCAGATCAAAAAGTATGTTCAGTCTTGCGAGTCTTGTGCTCGGAGTAAACCCACTAGACAGGCTCCCCAAGGGTTGTTACAGCCTTTGCCCACTCCCCCTTCTCCTTGGCATACAATTTCCTTAGATCTCATCGTAGACCTACCGTTGAGCCAGGGATTTGATACCATCCTGGTGGTGGTAGATACATTCACAAAGATGAGTCATTTCGTCCCCTTGTCAGGAATTCCCACGGCAGTCCAATTAGCTAGATATTCAGCGAAAATATTGTCAAGATTCATGGTGTCCCTAAGATAGTGGTCTCAGACCGAGGTCCCCAATTTATTTCCCACTTCTGGAAGGCCTTCCTAAAGGGGATGGGGATAGAGGGTAGACTGTCCACTAGTTACCACCCAGAATCCGATGGGCAAACAGAGAGGACCAATCAAGAATTAGAACAGTACTTGAGGTTATTTCTATTGGATCAGGGTGGGGAATGGTCCGAAAAGTTGTGGATGGCCGAGTTTGCTTGTAATAATGCGAAGAGTGCATCTACTGGTTACTCTCCGTTTTATTTGAACTTTGGTAGACATCCTAACTTTACGGTGTTACAAGAGGAGTTAGATGTCCCCGCAGCCAAGAGGGCCCTTTTGGATTTGAGTTCTTTGCACAAATCAGCTGAAAAGAATCTAGAGAAAGCTAAGGCATCCTATAAAAGGTTTGCAGATTCACATAGGAAAAAGCCCCCACAGTACCAAGCAGGAGATCAGGTGTGGTTGTCCACTAAAAATTTACATTTGAAAGGAAACAGAAAATTCCAGCCTAGATTTGTGGGTCCTTATACTATCGAAAAGGTGTTAGGACCAGTTACTGTAAAACTGAAACTCCCGGCCAAGATAGGTGTACATCCAGTTTTTCATGTATCCTTGCTGAAAAAGGTTCAATCGCCTATACGGCTTACAAAACCTCCAGATCCACTTAATGTTCAAGGGCATCCAGAATATGAGGTTAAGGATATTTTAGATTCCAAGTACGTAAAAGGGAAATTGAAGTATTTAGTTGATTGGAAAGGGTTTGGCCCAGAGGAAAGGTCTTGGGAACCTGTCAGCAACCTTCACGCTCCACAACTGTTAAAACGTTTTCACTCCAGATTTCCACACAAACCAGGACCGATGAATCGGTCCTTGAGAGGGGGTACTGTCAGGATTCACCGAGTAGCCACTGTAGCTTCCTCAAGACTGTTGGTCAGCTCCCTGTCCTGGCCCCGTTCTGCACGATCTAATGTGTGGTTTCCTTGTTCCTCTGGCAGACTGAGAGATTCCAGAGGTAATCCGAGTCATTGAACTAAAGAACTGTTAAGACTGTAAATAGTTCCCCTTTCCCTGCTGCTGGTGGTCTTGCTCTTGAAGCGAGGGTACCGGTGGAAGGGTGATCGGGACATTCGTCAGTACTGCCCCTGCGAAGCGTTGGAGCACCTGGATATCGTGACAGCAGCCACGCAGCAACCACAGAAGATGGCCTAATCCCTGCTGACGAGGGGTAAATACCCCGAAACACGTGTCCAGGGATGGCGAAGATGAAGATATTTGAGATTTTGATAGAAGATACGGCTTTGAGAAAAGGTAACTACAATTACCATGATCCTTAGGGGCGATCCGGCTGGTGTGTGAGTGGTGTGCGACCCCACTTCCGAATATATTTTTGCTCTTTTGTGCTGACGAGCACGGGACCCCGCACCTGCGCGCCTTTGTATGGTACTATACCTGGAGATATTTGGCAGCCACGCAGCAACCACAGAAGATGGCCTAATCCCTGCTGACGAGCGGTAAATACCCCGAAACACGTGTCCAGGGATGGCGAAGATGAAGATATTTGAGATTTTGATAGAAGATACGGCGTAGAGAAAAGGTAACTACAATTACCATGATCCTTAGGGGCGATTCCGCTGGTGTGTGAGCGGTTGCGACCCCACTTCGGAATATATTTTTGCTCTTTTGTGCTGATGAGCACGGGACCCCGCACCTGCGCGCCTTTGTATGGTACTATACCTGGAGATATTGGGCAGCCACGCTGCAACCACAGAAGATGGCCTAATCCCTGCTGACGAGGGGTAAATACCCCAAAACACGTGTCCAGGGATGGCGAAGATGAAGATATTCGAGATTTTGATAGAAGATACGGATTTGAGAAAAGGTAACTACAATTACCATGATCCTTAGGGGCGATCCGGCTGGTGTGTGAGCGGTGTGCGACCCCACTTCGGAATATATTTTTGCTCTTTTGTGCTGACGAGCACGGGACCCCGCACCTGCGCGCCTTTGTATGGTACTATACCTGGAGATATTTGGCAGCCACGCAGCAACCACAGAAGATGGCCTAATCCCTGCTGACGAGGGGTAAATACCCCGAAACACGTGTCCAGGGATGGCGAATATGAAGATATTTGAGATTTTGATAGAAGATACAGCGTCGAGAAAAGGTAACTACAATTACCATGATCCTTAGGGGTGATCCCGCTGGTGTGTGAGCAGTGTGCGACCCCACTTCGGAATATATTTTTGCTCTCTTGCGCTGACGAGCACGGGACCCCGCTTCTGCACGCCTTTGTATGGTACTATACCTGGAGATATTTGGCAGCCACGCAGCAACCCCAGAAGATGGCCTAATCCGGGCTGACGAGGGGTAAATACCCCAAAACACTTGTCCAGGGATGGCGAAGATGAAGATATTTGAAATTTTGATAGAAGATACGGCGTCGAGAAAAGGTAACTACAATTACCATGATCCTTAGGGGCGATCCCGCTGGTGTGTGAGCGGTGTGCGACCCCACTTCGGAATATATTTTTGCTCTTTTGTGCTGACGAGCACGGGACCCTGCACCTGCGCTCCTTTGTATGGTACTATACCTGGAGATATTTGGCAGCCAAGCAGCAACCCCAGAAGATGGCCTAATCCCTGCTGACGAGGGGTAAATACCCCGAAATACGTGTCCAGGGATGGCGAAGATGAAGATATTTGAGATTTTGATAGAAGATACGGCGTAAAGAAAAGGTAACTACAATTACCATGATCCTTAGGGGCGATTCCGCTGGTCTGTGAGCGGTTGCGACCCCACTTCGGAATATATTTTTGCTCTTTTGTGCTGACGAGCACGGGACCCCGCACCTGCGCGCCTTTGTATGGTACTATACCTGGAGATATTGGGCAGCCACGCAGCAACCACAGAAGATGGCCTAATCCCTGCTGACGAGGGGTAAATACCCCAAAACACGTGTCCAGGGATGGCGAAGATGAAGATATTTGAGATTTTGATAGAAGATACGGCTTTGAGAAAAGGTAACTACAATTACCATGATCCTTAGGGGAGATCCGGCTGGTGTGTGAGCGGTGTGCGACCCCACTTCGGAATATATTTTTGCTCTTTTGTGCTGATGAGCACGGGACCCCGCACCTGCGCGCCTTTGCATGGTACTATACCTGGAGATATTTCGCAGCCACGCAGCAACCACAGAAGATGGCCTAATCCCTGCTGACGAGGGGTAAATACCCCGAAACACATGTCCAGGGATGGCGAATATGAAGATATTTGAGATTTTGATAGAAGATACGGCGTCGAGAAAAGGTAACTACAATTACCATGATCCTTAGGGGTGATCCCGCTGGTGTGTGAGCGGTGTTCGACCCCACTTCGGAATATATGTTTGCTCTCTTGTGCTGACGAGCACGGGACCCCGCTTCTGCACGCCTTTGTATGGTGCTATACCTGGAGATATTTGGCAGCCACGCAGCAACCCCAGAAGATGGCCTAATCCCGGCTGACGAGGGGTAAATACCCCAAAACACGTGTCCAGGGATGGCGAAGATGAAGATATTTGAAATTTTGATAGAAGATACGGCGTCGAGAAAAGGTAACTACAATTACCATGATCCTTAGGGGCGATCCCGCTGGTGTGTGAGCGGTGTGCGACCCCACTTCGGAATATATTTTTGCTCTTTTGTGCTGACGAGCACGGGACCCTGCACCTGCACTCCTTTGTATGGTACTATACCTGGAGATATTTGGCAGCCAAGCAGCAACCCCAGAAGATTGCCTAATCCCTGCTGACGAGGGGTAAATACCCCAAAATACGTGTTCAGGGATGGCGAAGATGAAGATATTTGAGATTTTGATAGAATATACCGCGTCGAGATGCTCTTGGCCTCTTGAAACGGAGATAGCAGCCGCTTCATGATTGCTCCTTTCTTTCTGCTAAGACCCCTTTGGCCCTACGCGTTTCGGAAATCACTCCTTGTTCACGGGCCGTGCAAAAGATGGGACACACAGCGTGTGGTAAGTATTCTGCTCCTTATTGAAAAAATCAAGCCGCAGTGGGCGTGTCCGCATGCCTCGTGGGCGTTAACATCAAGGCATTCTGGAATATGCAGTTTTCAATAAAACCCTCAGTGGGTGTCGCTGCGTGTCTCACCTCAAAATAAAAAATAAAAATATATATATATATATAAATTCGAATTCCTGTTCATTTCAGCATCAGAAACCACACAAACAAAAAAGGAAAAAAAAGGCCTTTAATTAGTTTTACAAGGCAAACACTCAACGCGTTTCGGGGATTCTACTCCCTTGTTTACGAGTAACAGTGCTCTAACAATGATAGTTTTTTAAATAAACATGTGACTTGTTGTTACAAACAAAATAGAAAGCAGACTCCTGCTGCTGAAAAAATAATAACTTAAAAAGTGAATCAAAATAACATAACAAATGCTCCAATTGCGGATTTCAAAGGCATTTCTCATTAACAGTTCTGATATTTCCCAGGATTATGATTCAAGGTAATTGTTCTAGTCATTTATCCGATTACTCAAATGGTATTCTTTTTGCCTTTAACATACCAATACAAAGCTTTATTGAGCATTACTTTTCGCATGTTTTTTGACAACACGGAAACGGCTATAGTTACTATTCACTGCCCCTTTAATAATCGTTTTACAACATCTACCTAGATGTTTTTCTGAGATATCCTTCCCTAATGGGCAACATTCAGTTTTTGGTTGCTGTGATATTTTTTAAGGCACTATGTTATATTGCCTTAAGTTAACCTGCCCTAGTGGGCACGCATTCTTCTAGCCTTCCCATAATTCTGAATTTTTCGGTTGGCTTAAAATCAATAAACAAACAAAAGTTACTGTGGGTTAATTATTGACAATTGCTATCCTGGAGATTACTGTATTATTTTCATGATCATTCCATTTCTGCAATTTTCACTGTGTTCTAAAAGAACTATACAAAGCAAAAATCCATAAATATTTCATACACCATTAGTGATTAAAATCTTACTAAAACTTGGGACCAAAGTAACTTCATATCTGAACCATTTCTGAGACAGACTTACAATGATCCAATCATGGTTAGCTTAATTAATCTTCTACAGTAATTTTTCAAGTTTTTTACAAGTTTTTTACATAATCAAAGAAGCCGCAATGACCAATTGATCGGTTACAGTGATACATATTTAAATTTTCTACCAAATCTTAACCCAGATGAACTTCAAGTTCCTCATTACAGTTCTGACCGATGGGAGCTACTGTTTGATACCTAATAATGAATCTTGATTCTAATCTTCGTAACCTCTGAATTCTGTTACCTCCTCTTTCATCATGTCTGATCATGTTGAACACACAAAACCTGAGCAGATTGGTGTTTTGGTTGTGATGGCTCTGGAAATGTCTAGCGATGGGGTATGCCTTATCTCCATTCTTTATTGCCCTTAGATGTTATAGTATCCTGATTTCAGCTTTGTGAATTGTACTGCCTATGTACCCCTTATCACATGGGCAGAACAGAGCATACAAAGCAAATTCAGTGTTGCATGATGTGTGCTCTTGTATTTTGAAAGGTTGCATGTTGGGCGACAGTTTGACTTCCTTGCAATTCCTGCTATTTTTACAGGCTTTACAGTTTCTACAGGTATAGAAACCTTGTATTCCCGCTATTCTGTCCCTTACAGGTTCTACTGCACTGCATAGCTGGTCTTTCAGTGACTTAGCTCTCTTGAAAGTTATTTGTGGGAACGCTTCTTCATAATCCGCTATCTCGGGATCAGTTTTTAACACTGGCAAACACTTTTTCAAGCTTTGTTTAACCATAAAAGCTTGACTGCTGTAGGTGGTAATTTCATTTTTTTGACCAGTATCTTTTATTTTCTCTGCTAGGAGTGATTCCCTAGTTCGTTTAGACACAGCTAATTCAGCTCTGTTTAAGATTTTTTGTAAATAGCCTCTTGCTATGAATCTTTATGTCATTCTCTTTTCTTCTGCTTCGAAACTAAGAGTAGTACTGCAGTTTCGTTTGGCTCTGAGATATTCTCCCACCGGAATACTAATGCGCTTTGATGACAACTGCGAGCATGCAAGAGACTATTCCCAGCAGTAGCTTTTCCGAACAGGGTACTCTCTAGCTGGTTGTTCTCAATTTTCAAAGTCAAATCAAGGAATTCCAAACTGTCTTTTGTCCAGTGACTTGTGAATTGCAGATTGTAATCATTCACATTTAGGGTTTCTACAAAATTCAGTTCTTCCAATTCTGTTCCAGCCCACACTACAAAAATATCATCATTGTACCTTACCTATTTCACTACTTTCTCTCTGTACATTGATGATCTGTATACTACTTCCTCCTCTCAGTACCCCATGAAGAGACCTGCAAAACACGGGGCAAAACAGGTCCCCATGGAAATACCGAGGGTTTGCCGATAGATCTTACTGTCAAAGAGGAAGTCGTTTTGTGTGAGGCAGATTTCCATTATTTCTAGTAACATCTGTGTGTGATGGAAGTATGAGATGGATCTTTTGGATAGGAAATGTTTACATGCATCTAGACCAAATCTATGAGGGATGCAGGTGTAAAGTTCTCTTTCCATTTCAGCGTTTTCAGAAATTTCAAAAAATCACCTGAGTCTTTTAGATATGACGGCAGCTTTGGACTGGAATTTGCAGAAAAAAGTCTGCATATCTGGATGCATTTTCGAGGCAGCTGCCTATCGAGGGGACGATTGGTATCCCTGGTGGATTTTCACTGTCTTTATGAACCATCGGTAGAATATATAAAGCCGGGATTTTAGGAGATTTACTCTCTAAAAATTGAAATTCTTCTTTCTCAATGAGACCCTTTTCCCTCCAGTTCGAGAGTTGTGTGTGGAATGATTTAACTGAAAGTTCATATTCCATTCCATTGCTTCTGTTGTATCTAGCTGTATCGGATAGCTGTCTAAAGCCTTCCTTGATATATTTTGTTTTAGACTGCACAACTACATTCCCGCCCTTGTTGGATTTTTTTTATAATTATCGTGCTATCTTTTTTCAGATTTATAAGTGCCTTTCTCTGTGGAGCTGTTGCATTGTTCCAACCTTTATATCTTTTGTTGTTCGCAATATGTTGGAGTTCTTTATTCATACCCTTCTCAAATACATCAATTACATCGCTTTTCATTTGAGGAAGAATGTTGACTTGGGTTTAAACCCGCTGTTCGCACTTGAATCTAGTGATACTCTGTCTGAAACAAAACTTTCAAATGGACAACTGATCTCATCTACTTCATCTGCTAGGACTTAAAGGGAGTATTCTAGCTCTGCCTCTGCTATACTGATATCACTAGGTCTTTCTTTCAATGTCACACTTTTATCCGATACTTTTGTAGCGACCCCTTTTTTTATTCGCAAATTTCTGGTGAAGAAAAACAAGTCAATTCGACTTTGAGTGTAATTAAAAACATTGGATGGACAGAAACTTGAGAGAGAGAGGTTGATGACTGTTAACTTATCCATTCTTTCGTATCAGTAGACCCCTTGTTCTGGTTCCCACAGGGCTTCCTAGTCCTCCCAAATTTGATGTATTCTGGTTTCTGCCTCCTCTGTTTCCTCTTCCTTGATTTCAAAATATTTGTTTGTTGCTGGTCTGTTTTCCTTTTATGACCATGTCGAACTCTGTTAAAACACTTGTTTTTGCTCCAGAATATTCTCGGATACTGGACACCTCACTTCCACTTATTATGCTGCCTTCAGTAGATGTTTCAATTGTTCCTTGTTTGTCTATTTCTTCTGTTTGTCCTGTTGTGCCGGCATTTCCTACTGCTGCCGTCTGCATTGCACCTCTGATTTTGTCATATATCCTTGCAAATGTTATTATTTGACCTCTTTGATAGTCCACCAAGTCTCTCTGGAATTTTCTTTGTTTTTTTACCTTTATATCATTTTCTTTTTTGTTCAGGCTTGTTTCCATTATTTTCTTTTTTGAATTCATCATCACTGCACATACCTTTCAGTTCTTCTGTGTAATCATCAATTTCTTTGTTCAGTCTCTCTACATCTTTTGACTCGAATTTCACCAACATATTGGTGGAGCATTGGTGATTATTTTTGGCCCACTCTGTAACAAGTTCCGGATTTGGGTTATGAAAGGTTGGCGTGATGAAGATTCTTAATCCTCTAGGGACTCTGGACACATCTGTATATTTCTGCAGGGTGGTGGCTTCCCACCATTTATTTTGTTCTGTCTTCAAAGCTTTCCACAGCTTGTCCCATAGAGGTCTCTTTGCTGATTTCCCTGTTGTTTGCACTTCATTTGTGCTGGTAGCAGTTACATTGGTTCATTGGCATTGATCAAAGATTTCATTAGCCACTTGTACTCTTTTGTCTCGTCTCACTTTTGCCGTTTTCTTAATGTCTTCACGTAATATTAAAGTACTCTCTTGTGCCGCCTTTTATTGCCATATCATCAAAATTTAGTTCTTACTTAGACTTTAGATACGAATCTGTCTGCGGTTTTGTAGACAAACAGCCTGATTCATCAAGCCGAAATCGGCTCGCAAAGGGCCAGATTCTGAGAATCTGGCCCTTTGCAAGCTCTATTTTTGCATTTGGGATTCATCATCCCAAATGCAAAAATCGGTAATAGCGATGTCGCAATTTTGCGAAGAATTACATTTAAGGAATCTCTATTTGAGATTCCTTGAATGCAATTCATCATCCATTAAAAAATTGCGAATTCGCAATTTCGGCCCGCTTTTTACCGCGAGGTCAAACCTCGTGGTAAATAGCGAAAACTTGCATGTTGCACACACACATGTCCTTTGGACATGTGTGTGCTCAACACCTGTTTTAATTTTCATTTAAGGGGTGCTACAGGGTGTCCTTTGGACACCCCTGGCACCCTTTAAATCGCTATCTTATTTGTGATTAGCTAATTGCTAATCGCAAATAAGGAATACTCCCCATTCATTCGTATCAGCCTTTTGGCCCATAGGAATGAATAGGGAGTTATTCCTTATTTGCGATTAGCAATTTGCTAATGGCAAATAAGGATTGTGTAGGAATCGCAAATCTTTTTGCGATTCCTACATGAATCCCATTTTGCGAGTCTGTATTAGCGATTCCTTATGAATCGCTATTATAGACTCGCAAAACGGGTCTATGATGAATCAGGCTGAAAGTGCTTTGCACCGGGGCCACTTCGGGGTTCTTCGAGCTCCGCGTCTGCTTCAGTATCAGCTCGACTCTGGAGTTGGATCCCTCGCGATTACCGGTGTTACTTTCTCGTTGCCTTCCGGGGGCCAGGGCAAATTCAATTATGAAAATATATGCAGTTAAAAATACAAAGGTTGCAGGTAAGTTATCGTTAGGCTCAGGTTTCACTCATACAAAAACCAGTGAAATTCAGCCATTATAGTTAGTGAGCTAACTATAACTTGCACCCCGCAATGCACTGATTATGACCTCACAAATTACATCACTCATGCCATGGTCAGTAACATCACTGATGCATGTACATTGAGGGGGTGTGAGTTATAGTTAGCTCACTAACTATAGTGGCTGAATTTCACTGTTTTTTCTATCAGTGAAACCTGAGCCTAACTATAACATCCCTGTAACCTTGTTTTTTTTGTGAATTTCTAAGTTTCTTTATACCATTTCCTAACTATAACATCCCTGTAGCCTTTTTTTTCAGTGAATTCATAAGGTTTTTTAAGTGCTAATTCCTGACTATAGCATCCCTGTAATCTTTGTTTTTTCAGTAAATTTCAATGTTTTTTTAACTAGTAGTTGCCTTCACAGAGTTGTGGAGACAGAGGGCTGGGTCTCCAACTAGCTCTCTGAAGTCCTGCTATGTTGGACTTATTGGAGGGCTTCATGGCCCCCAAGGTCCCTCAGGAGTAAAGTGAACTTTAGATCCCAACCAGTAGTGCACCTTGAGCTGCATTTGCAGAGTGTTAGAAAAAGGGGGCTTGGTCTCCAAAGATCTCTTAGCAATCCCGCTATGTTGAAGTTATTGGAGATAATAGGAGGGATAGTTAGCCCCAAGGACGTTGTTTCAATTTACAGGGAGGAGGGCTGCGCAGCCAGTGTCCTGGGCCATTTGTGGCCCAGGGATCCCTGACCCCGGGGTCTACTCTTTTTTCTATATATTTTAATGGGTGCTTTAAATGAAAGTTGGGCCGTGCGGCTCCCCTCTCCTTGGCTGAGGTTGGCCTCGGGACTGCATCCCCGGAGCCTGCCCTTTTCTTTTTTTATTTAAAGGTTGAAGGGGCCAATCGACCTCCCTCCCGGGCCGATGTTTTCCCAGGGTTCCCAATCACCTGGGGCCCAGCCTGTAGTACGGGTAACCAGTGACCCACATTTTACACACTGGTTATCATGGGGGGAGTTCGAAGGCCTACGTGGTCTCAGCCAGCTCCCCGCCTCCTGCAAGAGCCTTCATTGCGTTTACACATGCTCCCCATATGTAAAACGCAGTGTTCTCCGCTATGAGCACAATGCTCTCACTTGCTAAAAGTAGAGCATTGTTTGCTTTGGCATGATGGGAGCAGTGCTCTCGCCATGCTATAGCAAACTGCAATGTCCACAGGTGGGCACCTCAGGACACTGCTGAGCCAGCCCTGGAGTTGCGGTCCTCAGGGCCCTGTATGGTTCCAAGAGGTGAGATCATGTTGCTCCATTCCCATTTCTTTAAAATAGTTTGGCCTCAGGGAGGTGGTGGTCCGTGGGGCAGGGTGTCCTCAATACATTAGCCCTGCAGAGGTGGAGGTCCACAGGGCTGCAGGGGAAGCCATAGGGCCTTCCCCATACTTCTGTAATATTTAGCCCCAGGTAGGTGGCATTCCAGAGTCTGCGGGGCTATGAGGGCCCCACAGATTTCATTCATTAGGTTTTCCTGGGGAGGTGGCGGTCCCCGGGGCACGAGGGTACCACATAGCTTCCTACATTACTATATAAACTGTCCCCTGGACCTGGTCCACCCAAGGGCCTTTATTTGACAAATTGCAATAGACCATGCTTTGTTTAAAAAAAGATTTGTGTGGGAGTCAAGGATCCAGTGTGACTTCCACCAAAAATTTACAAAAAAACTTTAGGGCCCTGAGAGGTCCCTGTGGATCCCCCTAGTGGCCTAGGGGGCCAGGCTGTTTCTACGCTGTCCCCTTTTCTTTTTTTTACCTTTTTTTTTGTGACTCAGTTCAGTCAAGTCACAATACTGCTGTCAACACTTCCTGTCTAGAAGTGTTTGGCAGCCAGTTTGATCTCAGGCACAAGACCTGGAGGATTTGCAGATCCACAGCTTCCTCATTTGTATATCTGAAAATAATTCTTTACATTCCTCAGCAACTACTGAACAGATTAGCACCATTTGGACCATTACACCATCTGGACCAAGAGCTAACTTTCTACCAAATTTGGTGTTATTCCGTTCAGCAGTTCGGGCTGTAGTCGTATGTCCTGTTTCCTATGGAAATGAAAATGGAGAGAAGGCATTTTGGGAACCCCCTTTTTCTCTGCCCCACAATTTTCAAGACAGCAATAGAAGTGAGCGTCAAACAAATTTTGAAAATTTTGCAAAGGTTCGTCAAAAGAAGCCAAAAATATTGGCAAATGATAAAACACTTTTCCTCTGAAAACTACATCCTAACTATACCTACCTACTGGCAACCGCCAATAAGTAATATGTTATTACGTATGTATACAATATAACGTATCGAAGGGCCAAGAACTTAAAAGACCGATTAATTTCCAGTCATTTTCAGGATCAGAAGGAACCGGAGGCCTGGTACAAACCCAAAGGTTTCTACAAATGTTCTGGGTGTAAAGTTTGTTGCATCGCCAAGAATATTAAAGAACTGACTATGGCAAACAATAAAACCTGGATAATTAATCAATTGATCAATTACAAAACACAATTTGTTATCTATGTTTTGGAGTGCCCGTGCACGTTAAAATATATTGGCAGCATCAAAATAGAACTGAAAATGCGCATTCTGGAGCATGTACGTGCTACAATTAACAATGACAGGAGTAACGCAATGGCTAAGCACATGGAGAAGGAACACAAAGGGAATTGGAAAGAACTTAAATTTTACGGAATTGAAAGTGTTGGGCCAAATCAGCGTGGAGGTGATCGTGAAAAAATAATGCGGCAGAAAGAATCAAAACATATAATGAGTTTCCGAACCCTCAATCCTCATGGGCACAACTTGGATGAAGAGTTACACTGCCATCTTTAAGCTCAGAACTAATTGAAATGATCATGAACTATCTCTCTCTCTGAAACTGTTTTTAACAATGTTCTCCTTTTTTTTAAACAAATGTAATTCAAACCAATTTCCTTAATTTGTTTAATTGGATGCACAGGATCAATAGTAGGAATGGATAGGCCATATGGATAGATGTATTAAATTTGATAATGGATTGTAATTTTGGAATTGTAGCCCACTAGAGGGTGATATCAAATATGAATTGAATATTTGAAGTAGAGTATCAATTTATCATCCCACCAGAGGGAACCAATGGATCTATGTTTCCGAAAGTTGATTTGTGCAATGTTTAAAAGTTAGAAATTACCATTATGAATTAAATGGTGGGTTCAAAACTACATGTCCCACAATTCCTGTGCGACTAACAGGAAGTGGTTTGTTGACATAGAAGATGTCTGGTTATTTAAGCTTTGTAAAAAAATGTAGTGACGGTTTCCTGTGACCAAGGTCTCCGTAGAGACCGAAACGCGTCAGGTGGTGCTGGTCGGCTGACAAGCGAAAATAAATCTAAACCAACCTACTAACCTTGGTGTATGATTATAATTGGTAAAAGAATAACCGGGAGTGCATGGAGATTCAACTCCCCTTATGGGGAAACTGGAATTGATATATACAAAACAAAACGCGTTTCGGATTCAATCCTTCATCAGTGTTGCAAGGATTGAATCCGAAACGCTTTGGTTTACCGTACTATCTGCTGAATAAACAACGTCGAGGGTAGCCTCATGTTTGCCTGAATTTCTGTTTTGCACGTGATGGAATTGGTAGCGCTGATATATATATATATATTAATATTACCTACTGGCAGTCGCCAGTAGGTAGTTATAGTTAGGACCTAGTTACCATAGGAAAACCGCAACATTCTATTCATAATAATTTTGGCGCCGATTGATAAATCTTTGCAACAGTTTTGAAACTTATGGCCTGCTCCTATCTTCAAAGTTTCGGGGTGATTCGGCAAGCGGGGATCGAGAAAAAAGGGGGTCCCATAACATGTTTTCTCCAAGCAATTTTCCATAGGAAACTTTAGACAAAGCTACAGCCCGAACTGCTGAACAGAATTACACCAAATTTGGCAAAAAACGGCAGCCCTTGGTATAGAAAGAGCCCTTTTTGTTAAATGGTGTAAATCCGTTCAGCGGTTCATGAGAAATTAGAAAAAGAAAATGTTTCAATATCTGGGCGGAGCCTAACCACACATCTCATCATGAGATCTGATTGGCTGTCAGCACTTCATCCAAGAAGTCTTGGCAGCCATCTTGGGACCAATATACATGATAGCACCTCATTAAAAAGCAATGCAGTTAATAGAAAGTATTAAGACTTTAGTTACATTATAAATCATTTGTTGATGGTATCATACTCATCTTAGGAATAGTGGTGTGTTCTAAGGTGATTTTACCATGTGAAAAAGCCTTCTGCTAGGATATCATGAATCATGTTTGAGAGAAAACTATTTTCTCTTGCTTTTCCTACAGAGGTTTGGAAGGTGATCTATAAGCTAAACTGGGAGCAAATTTTCTGTAAAATTCACATTATCTTTCTCAGTCATGTGAGAATGAAGTCTGACATTCTCAGTAAACCATGTACATCCAGCAAGGGCAGAGACTGTCAGTTGATTCCTTTGTGTTCTACTGCAGCTTCCCAGAGTGTTCTAAAGAACAACTAGAGCGCTAACAGTTTAACTTATGACAAAAGTATGGCCCACATGAAGGGATCTTGATTAGACTTAAAACATATAATTTAAAAAGGAACCAAATGAGGGGGTTCATTTTGCCATAGAAAGTATGATTAGGGCTGCAGAAAGAAAAATTAGGGCACATTTTGAGTGACTTCTCAAATCCTCTTCTATTTCATTAAAAAGTTCTGATATGCAGGCTGAAACATGCACTTTCAACACCAGCAGCAGACGTCCCTGGTGAGCAGCAGCTTTACTACAGTGATCAATAAGCAACTAGAGTGCTAACATTCAGTATTTATGGCAAATGTGTGCCACATCGGAATGCCTTCTTGATGGAATCAAAGTAAAAAACTGAAAGTATTTCCTACTGAGGAGACTGCAGTAAATGAGGAAAATAGGAAACTTCATAACAAATAAGTGTCCCAGGATGGCCACCAAATGTAGCACAAATATCGCCCATATGTAGCCAAAGTATGGCTCAATGACAAAATGTCCCAGAGTGTTCTTAAGAACAACTAGAGCGCTTACTGTCTTACTTATAACAAAAGTATGGCACACCTGAAGCCATCTTGATTGGAATAAACTGGTAACACTTAAAACATTTAATTTTAAAAGAAACACAATGAGGGGGTTCATTTTGCGATAGAAATTATGATTAGTGCTGAAGAAAGAAAAATGTGATACAAAAGACATGGCTTGGCAGTTCGGGCTGGACTGTTCCCATGAGGCACAGGGTCAGACTGATTTGCATATAGCCATGTCTGAACTGGGGTGGCAGCGTCGGCTAAAGAACGGTGATGGATTAAACCCAGATCTTTTGACTGGGTGTGAGTGTTTGATTGATTCAGATGCTCCGTCCATCACCACCCACTTTTGTACCGAAAAAAAATTTGGGCACATTTTGAGTGACTTCTCAAATCCTCATCTAGTAAAAACTGAAAGCATTTCCTACTGAGGAGACTGCAGTAAATGGGGAAATTAGGAAACTTCATAACAAATAAATCTCCCAAGATGGACAAAAGAGCCCAAATATAGCACAAATATCACCCAGATGTAGCCGACATGTAGCCCAATGACAGAGGTGTGCAAAACACCTTTTTTTTGTGTTTTTGCAGTTTTATATAGTGCTAACTTTTCAGGTATCAGCATTGGTTACATCACCCAAGAACAAATTCATTTTGGTTTTAGACGTGGGGAGATTAAGTGATTTGACCAGAATCACAGAATGTCGAGCTGAAGCAGAAACTCCAACCTGGTTCCCCAGTTGTAAAGTATGCAGCTCTGGAAGTAACACCACTTCCTCTCCCCTAAGTGCACCATTTAATCAAATGGTCAACTTGATAATAAAACATAAAGTTAACAATTAATTTAAAAGTGCTTTGTCGCTATTTGAAAACTTAGAAAATATGTCCTCATTTTAGTTTTTTAGAGCACTACCCATAATTTTGATGCAAATAAGACCCTCTCATATATATAATTTCTAAAGGAAATGCTCTAGGTTTTATAGTTTTGATTATATCAAGATGACATCAGGCGTTCCACACTTTTGTAATAAATATAGAATGTTAGCAATCTAGTTGATTATTAGGATACTGTTGAGAGGCAGAGGCCAGGGGCACGGACTCTGAAAATTGAAGGCAGGTAGAAGGGTGCAGAGGCAACAATTTGACCACACTGGGCAGGCAGGAAACGCAGTGGCAGCACAGCAGACTATGAAGGGCAGTAGAAAGTGGGGCAGGGGCAACAAACAACAATACAGAACTGGCAAGAGAGGCTGTGGCAATATAATAGACCATTGTAGGCAGAAGGAAGAGGCAGTAGTAATACAACCATACAAGACAACAGAGGAGGAATTGGGGTAGGGACATGGACTCGGATAACAGAGGACAGGAGGGACATGGAGAGTTGCACCAAACTGACCTGACAGGGCAGGCATCAGGCTTTGCAGCAGCACAATACACCACACAGGGCATGCGGGATGGAAGTGCAGCACAACAATCCATAGAAAGCAATAGGGAGGGGACAGGACCATGCACATGGACAACAGAGAACAGAGGGGAAGAGGCAATCGTAGCTAGCTGACCATAATGGACCGACAGGAGAGAAAGCTGCATCAAAACGGACCATAAAGAGCAGGATGGACAGATCAGGGGCATTACAATGGAACAGACAAGCCAGGATGGAGGGAATAGGGGTCTGCACATGGAAACAGAGGGCTGGGGGCAAGGGGGCAGGGCAGGAGCAGCAAGATGACCATGGAGGTCATGATGCATTCCCCATCATACATTGTAAGAGCAAAATGCCTTTACTGATTGTTTTTGTGCAGGAAGGTGTCCCTTCCTCCACAAAAACAATCTCCACACGACACAGACATTCTTGCACCATGGTGCAAGGGTGCCTGTGTCACTGCATGGCTGCAGTTTGTGCAGCAGTGCAGAGGGAAGCACAGAGTTGCAACATATTCATGTACATATGTCACATCCCTGTGCTTCGGAAATGCCACAGTGCAGTGCAGCTAAAGAGCTTGAGGTGTTACTCTGCAGTACATCCTCATAAATCTTCACCTATAAATTCACCATACACTACTAGCCAATCATGCTGTATACATATATTCAACCAAACTTTCAGACTTTACCTTGCAATTATAGTTCTTTCTTTAACCAGATAAGGTAGTTCTGATAAGAACTTTTTTTCTTCAATTTTGTTTTTTTTCAGGTGTTTTTTCATAAAATGAACAAACAAAAAAGAACGAATAAAACATGAAACATTTGGAATTACTTATCATTCCAAAAACAAAAAAACAATGATGGTTGCGTTGCGCAGCACAAACTGCATCCACCGACTGCTCACCAAAGAATATAAGTTTCTTACACTTCACGCAGTGTTGTTAAAGAAAGGCAAATTCTGGCCTAATGTCCATTGCAGGTGTACCTGAGGACACTCCAGACAAACTTGCAACAGCAAATTAGGGGTTCAAAGCAGCTCGCCTCATTTCCTCCCAAGCAAGATTGAGAGGATGTGTGGTCCGGAGATGCTTGTACAGAGAAGCTGTGCCACAAGAGAATTTTTTTCACTGTTACTTGATAGTACTCGGTCACAAATTTTGCACGTCACCTTTCTCGCATTTACTTTCTTCTCTCCAGGTGGAAAAGTAAGGAATTTCCACACAACAGATTCCAGCCTCTGTTGATGTGGTGCCTCCAGCAAGAATTCTTCTTCAGAAGATACTTCTTCCTGCTGCGGCTGCTGTCCAGATGCCATTTTGTTTGATATTTTTTGAAAAACACCAAAAAAAACAAGCAAAAAGAGTTCTTGTAGGAAAAGAGATATCTCTCTAAAGATGCTTCAACAAGAATGATTAAAATGGGTGGGGTCCTTCAATAGTTACAGTGGGAAATGTTATGAACCAATGAAATCTTTTTTTTTTAGGTCAAATGGGATCCGCATACTCTGCGCTCACGAAGCATGCACCCGACGCGACTTCACGAAAATATGTCTAAAAATAATATAAGTTTATTATAAGTACAAATATATTATTTTCATGAATATCTTAGATAATCTCTTGCCCTAATATGTATATTAAAGACACATACATAACATTTTAGAACATAATTTTTTTTTGCTGGAGTCACGCCCCCAGCACGCCCCAGCAAGTATATGATGTCATGCAGGACCAACCAACGTGCAAGCGGCATGTACCTTAATGCACATGTGTTGCGAATGTGCAGGAGCAGGAGTCCCGGACTTGTTGCATAGCAATCGTGCACATCATGTAATATTAAATGTATATGATGTAACTAAACAACACGCAGCCATTGCATACTGTACATAGATCCTTCGTGACTTTTCTAAAACTGTAGAAAATGAGTACAAAAAAATAGGTATAACTACTATTACGCTTAAAAATCAGCACTTAAAAAACCTTTGGAATTCACTGGAAAAAACAGGTTTCGGAGACGCTATAGTTAGAAATTAGCATTTAAAAAGGTTTTGAAATTCACTGAAAAAAACATAGGTTTCAGGGGTGTTATAGTTAGATGGACATTTCACTCTTACAAAACCATATAAATTCCTCCGTTATAGTTAGTTCTGCTAACTATAACTCGCGAATCCCCCAATGCACTGCTGATGATGTCACATATTACATCATTCATGACATGGTCAGTGACATCACTGATGACATCTCAAATGACATCATCCATGTGACAATCTGATACACCTCATCATACACTAGTATAATCTTTCATCACTCACTGTAAAATACAGAGTACCATATTTGACAACATTGGCACACCGATACCAGTTACTACATACCCGCTCATTGATTCCTAAGTCTACACATACAACTACTCATTCAACAACAGAATCACTTATACATGCAGTCACTAATTATTAGAACACTATCAAATGCACTTATAGACTTAGAAAGCTTAGCAAGGGTTGCCGCAAACAGGAGAGGCTGTGGTGTGCTCACTTAGAAGCTCTTAGTAGGGAACGGCATGAACAATGTCTGAAAGATTATAAATTGGCCATTATGGAGGAAAAGAGACTATACTATTCCAGGGTTACTGCTTCTATGAAATCTCCAAGAGATCTCTTTAAGGTCACTAATTCTCTCATCTCCCCACATGTCACTGACCCTTCTGATGCTTCACAGGACTTCCGCAAAAAATATCGAACTTCTTCCAAGCCAGAATCTCAGATATTTATGACCTATTGGGAGCAGCTAGCTCCAGTAATAGTCCAGGAATGCAAGTTCCTACTAGACAGAGTGAGACTCTGCCCATGAGGGAGATTCCCAGGCTTCTTACCTTCCCCACTATGTCCTTGGAGGTGATGGATAGAATCCTGGATCGTGTTAACTCGGGCTCCTCTTTGGATCCTTGTCCCCTTAAGGTGTTAAAAGCCTGTTGAGAGATCATTGCTCCCCATTTCACTCAAGTTATGAATGCTGCCATCTCTGAGTGAGTGTATCCCTTGTCATGGAAGACAGCAGTAGTGAAGCCTCTTTTGAAGAAATCCTCCCTGGATCCTGGGGAATTGAAAAACCTATAGGCCAATTTCCTTGCTTCCTTTCCCTTCCAAGATTTTGGAGGCCTATCTTAATCTCCATCTCAGCACCCACCTAAAAGACCACCACATTTCTGATGCCTCCCAGCATGGTTTTAGGAGTCACCAGAGCACAGAGACAGCCTTGATCGCTGACTTTAACAACATCCATACTCAGATGGATGCAGGCCATACTACCCTTCTTGTGCTATTGGACCTCACTGCAGCATTTGATACTCTATGTCCTCACAGGCTGTTGGCTCGGCTGCAAGAGATGAGTGTTGGGGGTGCTGCTCTGGGTCTACTTGCCTCCTTTCTTGTTAAGCGGGCACAGATGGTGAAGTTAGGCCAGTTTTACCCACCCCCTAAACCATTGCTGTGCGGTGTTCCTCAGGGCTCCTCCTTGAGCCCAACACTTTTTAATATCTATGTGGCCCCCCTTGCAAAGGTGGTATGAACTTTTGGGTTTGAGGCGTTGTCCTATGCGGACGACACCAAAAGAATAGTTTTTATAAAACACAGTGTAATGGACTCTGCCCTCAGCATTAGGTGTGGTATGGAGGCAGTTTCCTCTTGGATGACAGAGAATTTTCTGAAGCTGAATGGAAAGAAGATCGAGGTCCTGATTTTTGGGAGTAAACTGGATATCTGGTCCAGTGATTGGTGGTCGGACACACTTGTGTTTGTCCCTGTCCATTATCTCATGGGAAGAACTTAGGTGTGATTGTGGATAATGCTCTCTCTCTTGACCTTCAGGTCAATAGGACTGTCTCTACCTGCTTCGGGATCATCAGGATCCTTAGAAAAATCTTTCACTATCTGTCCTCCGAAGCGTGCAAGCAGGCCGTCATTGCCTTAGTAACGTCTAGATTGGACTATTGTAATGCCCTGTATTTGGGCATTGGTAAAGGCCTTGTTCGGCTTCTGCAGATGGTGCAGAATGCCGCGGCCAGGCTGGTATTGAATCTTCCTAAACATCACTCAGTCTCGGTCTCGATTAAGCTCTTGAACTGGCAGCCGATGGACCGTAGGATCCTTTTTAAGACCCTCTACCTGAATCATGAAGCCTAATATGGATCTGGCTCAGAGGGCATTAGGTCAATGGTCCAACACTATGTTCCTGGCAGGCCGCTTCGGTCTTAAAAAAAAACCTTCTGATATTTCCTAGGTTTAAGAAGGCTAAATGGGGTGGCAGAGCCTTCTCGACGGCTGCACCTAAGCTGTGGAACTCCCTCCCAGAAGTACTTTCTAGTCAGGTGAGTGAGTAATTCTTTATTGCTCGGTTAATTAAAACCATTACAATGTATGTAGTCAGGTGTCCCTCCCGCTTTTTTGTAATGCCTTAAAGACATGGCTTGTGTAAGATACGTCAGTTGGAGCTTGTTCTCTTTTTCACTGCATCCTGATACCTTGCAGGTGGCGCCTTGTATGCCCTTGGGCTAAATCTGCGCTCTACAAATCATTATTCATTCATTCACATAGACATTGACACATCGCAGTCATCTTAGTGGGTTATGCAGTCATCCTTCTCACTCATGAAAAAAATTAATCATACTTACATTTACTCACTTTCACAAGTATACACACAACACCTCATTCATTCAAACACATAATAACTCATAGTTAATATGTTAAAAAATCACCATTACAATTATACACTCATTCATATAGTTACTCTCACAATCACAGACTCTTACAAACACTTATTTATATACACCGACTCTCACAGAGACAGTGATGCACACATTCACATAGTTTAGTTACTAATCCATGTATTAAGTGAGACACTTTTAATTACTCACTTAAACAGACAGTCAGACAGCTATTAAGTCCTCCTCCAGACAGTTATATATCCACTCAATCTTCAATACAGATATATATATATATATATATATATAGAGAGAGAGAGAGAGAGAGAGAGAGAGAGAGAGAGCGAGAGAGAGAGAAAGAAAGAGAGAAAGAACGAGAGCGTATTTGGCTTTCAGTACCTTTCCAGTGCTCAATTATTTCAGGAAAAGGTTATTTCAGTGATGATGACATCTGGCCTTTAAGAGGTGAGTACAGAAAAATGCACCTGAAAGGTATACTTGAAGATCAATTTTTCGTTCTTTGCACAGAATTTTTTTTTTCATACATAGGAAATGGCAACAAAGAAGAGCTGGAGGTCATAGCTAATTGGTAAAATGATAGGAAGGGTTTGACTTGTAACTTGTGGGAGAAACATTTTTATATTTCTTGTTATCATTCTTGCTTTATTATAATATTTTTATGAAAACAGTAGCTGTAGAGAAATGAAGCAATGCACTTCACATATCGCTCGTGCTTGTGTGCAGAAATGAATATAGTATGCAAATTTCAGTTGCCTGCTGAAGACACTTTTCATGTTTTTTGTTGGTAAGAATTTTATAATATATTCTAAGAGACAAATACTTTCTCATTTCCATTACAATGAGCCATATCAATTAGAAAGCCAATGTCTTAAAGCAAATGAAGTGAAAAAAAAAGAGATTATGTTGAAGGAAAAAAGAAGAGCATGGAAGAAAGAATGAAATAAAAAAGTGAGAAATTATAACACTTTCCAAAAACTGACATTTTTACGAGTGTTAATATCACTCAACCAAAAACATGATAAAAAAAATATTGTGAGAGAGAAATATTTTGTCCAAAAAATTGTGATGTCAGTACTGGGGGGAACATGGCAGCGGGCTAATGCCGGTCGCAGGAACTCCCGGAATGAGGAGAGAGGGCAAGCTGGGGTTGATGGAACCCGCATGAAAGGCTTACTGGTTCATTGAAAGCCTTTTGGAGTGCTCCCATGGGGGAAATCTTTAAGCAGCGGCTCGGGGGGGGGGGGGGGGTATTCCACTTCATTTTTTTTTCTGCCTCTGTGTGAAGCACATGGAAGCTGAGCAGCATCGTATCGTTTGATGCTGGACAGTGGCTCTCTGGAGGTGGTCCCGCGCTCCAGAGGCACTTGCTGGGTTCCAGGTGGGGCCTGAGAGAAACAGCACTAGGCAACAATCAGCAAGTAAGCAGCAGCAGCAGTATGAGGAGCCATACGAGCTACATCAGCTGCAAGAGGGGGCCCTGCAGAAACAGTTTAGGAATGATGGAGGGGTAGGTATGGATGTAAGGAGAGGTACGGGGAGTTAGATCCTTCAGCAGACACACCGCGAGAGCCACAACCAAGGAATAAGTATTAGCTAAGGTTGGGTCTTGAGAAATAAAGTGAGAGTAAGGGTGCGATCGACTTCCGTGGCTAAAGCTGTGTCACCTATTAAGATACCGCTAGAAGTGGTGGGAAAACCAAAGAGGTGTGGGCTGAAAGAGACACATGTTTTACCTAAACCTAAACCTTCACCATTGTTTTTTCTTTTTTAAATATTTGTATTTGCTTTTTGCAACATATAAACATAACAAGCATGTCACATGAAATTGTCCACCGTATCCTACCCCCCTTCCACCCTCCACCCACCCTTCCCAGAACCTCACAGCAAACATAACACATGGATACCGTGGTACCCCACCTATCGCCACACTGCACAGTGCTGTCTACAATCTCCCCCGCACATACCGGGACAACAGAGGGGCTGACCTCAGCCCATCACAGTCCGCCATCCAGGCCATAATAACGTCTCCATTTCCCCCACACTCTATAGAACTTCTTGGGGCACCCTCTAGCTTTGTAAGTGACCCTCTCCGCTGCCATGTACATATCCATGCCTCTTCTCCAATCATCTAGTCGAGGCGGCATGGGAGCGCCCCAAGTTCTAGCCACATCTCTCTTCACTACCACCTGAGCCAGTGTAAGGAAAATCAAGAGTGGGCAATTCAGAGCCACCTCAGTTGTTATACCCAACAGAACCAGTTTAGGCTCCACCGGGAGGGTCGTTTCCAGTATTTCACTTAATTCACGCAATATCGTGGCCCAGTATCCCTGAATTACACAGCAGTCCCAGATGATATGATAAAAGTCTCCCTTCACACACCCACAACGCAAACAATTAGGGTCGCTGGCCCGCCCCATCCGGTGCAGTCGGTGTCTATCGTAGCATACCCTATGAAGGATTTTAAATTGTATAAGCCGAAGCAGAGACTTTATCGCAACTTCCCTGGGATGCATCAAGGCTGTCTCCCAATCAAGTGTGTCCACCTCCCCTAGATTTAGTTCCCACGCTCCTTTCAACTTCACCAGTCCATCTGGCATATTGTTAATCAACGTTTTATAGGTCAGGGACACAAGTTTAGCCGGGACTTGCTCCTGCAGCAGACGGCCCTCAAGCGGTGCATACTCCGGTAGGGGACCAGTGAGCGCCACCTCTGCCCTCCATGTATGATGTACTTGCATGTATTTCAAGTACTGGGTATGATGCAATCCATACCCCACCCTCAACTCCTGGAAGGACTTCAAAGCTCCCCTCTGCAGCAGGTCACCCAGCGCTGAGATACCAATATCATCGCACCTTTTAAACCCCTTCAATTTATGTAGTTCCTTTAGCTATGTACAGTGCAAAATCTGAGTTTGTTTTGAAAGTCTGTATGCCCAGTCAATCCTCTAAGTCATCCTCTCACATGTCTCCACAGTCACACGTGTTGCTGAGAGTAGTCTTTCCCTTCCCCTGCCTCCACATATAGTGCAGACAGGTACGCTGCGCCATTGTCCCTCCCTATAATCTATCTGTGGGGTGATCCGCCGGGGCGTGAAGCCAGTCATTTATTGGCGATAAATGTTCCACCCAGTAATACTTCTTAAGATTGGGTAAGGAGATCCCTCCATTATATTGGCTCCTCTGTAATGTCTCTAGGGCTATTCTGGGATGTTTTCCCAGCCAAAGCAATGATCTGATCTCCTCATTTATAACTTTAAAAACCTGTTGAGGAAGGGGGAAATACTCGTTCTGTAGGGCGTACAGGAACTGCGGCAGAGTTATCATCTTGAACATTGCTGCACTGAACATAGGCATCACTGTGGGAAGACCAAAGAACTGCCCGCCAGTTACTGAAAAAGTCATAATCTTGGTGGCTCTGCACTCACAGGTTTTGGGGTATGGGAGCAGGATGCCAGCGTAGCGGTCCCGCTCCTGCACCCCCAAACTAATAATCAGGCCCTGAGCGAGGTTGGTGTGAAAATAATAAATTTGACCCTTCCACACTTTTTTTATCCCATTTTCTATACGTGTTAATATATATCATTTTTTATGAGGATTATTTATTTTAATGTTTATGTTTGTAGTTTTTTTATTTGTGTATTTTTTCATGTTGCATATTAAATTGTATCTATTTTTCTTTAATATCTAGTGCTGCTAATCATAATTAATGTGTATAAATATTATTTATAATTGGTGCTTAAGTAATAATTTTACAGTTTAATAATATTTTTTTGCAATTATTCTAGAGTATACATTTTATTTTAGGTTTTTAAGATATACTATTTCATACACTGATTATATTGTAAAAAATGTTTTAAAAATATATTATAACTTTTAAAGTTAATATATGTTTTAAAGCTAATATAGTGTATAATTGTTTTTTATATACGTAGATTTTGAAGATATTGTCGTCTTCTATAGCTTGGTCAGCAAAATGTATGACTTAGCAAACAAAGGGGTCTCTTTACTAAGATTTAACGTCTAGTTTACATCACAAAAGTGATACAAAACAACGCTAAATCTTTTTTTACCTATTTACTTTCCAGCGTAAAATCTGTTTCACACTGGAAAATAACACATAGCGTTGCTTTGCAATATTTAGCACCAAGGGAGCATACCATGTGTTGTGAATGGACATTCCCATGTAACCACCCAAGGTTTCTGACGCTAAGCCCTATGTACTTTAAAAAGTAGCCAGGGTTTAGCATGAGAAAATACCACCCATGTCAGTTATGTGCTGTGAAGGAGGACTCCTTTCATTTCTCCTTTCTTTTCTGACTTTGTTTGGGTGCTGCACGGTACATCAAACATACAAAGTGGGAAATGGTGTAAAGTTAGCCTAATCATGGTATTTTGTACTGGAAGTCTTCAATTCCAGTACAAAATCTTTGCTAGAGTCACAGTGACACCCTTCCACTATGGTGCAAAGGTGTGTCCATGGAACAAAGCAGCATATTTCTGCACCAGAGTTAGGGAGAGGGGAGAGAGTGCCATACTTCTCTAAATATGGCACTCTCCGGCTCTCTCCTCATGAGCTACATTTGCAACTGCTGCACTGCACTCTGAACATGGGAGAGAGAAGTCAAAACCTATTGTAATCCCAGAAGCAGAATGGTTTATGTATATTTCCCAACTCTATGCTTTAAATCCCATAGTTGGACATAACCAAGAGGTTAATACCACCCTTTCTATGGGGGGCGACTATGGGCCACTATCATGCATGGAGATTGAGGGTTACATTAAAAGGGCAAGATAGACCAGCGCAATGGGCCCAGATGATATAATAGTAGCTATAATAAAACAGGATTGTGAAGAATGGGCAAAGGTTTTGCATCCGTTGTTTGTCCATTGTTACACCTAAGGTGATATTCCACAATCCTGGAAGGGAAGCATACTAGTTCTGCTACATAAAAAGGGTCCAAACAAATCCCTGGCTAGTTTTAGGCAGATTTCGCTCCTCGATGCAACATGTAAACTGTTTGCAAAGAGTATTCTCACTCATGTCCAAGAGTGGGCATTTGGAAATAACTATATCCCTTTGGAACAAACAGGATTCCGTAAGAATAGTGGCACATTGGATAATATCTCCATTCTGCAAATGTTAACTGAAAAATATCCAGTAAGTCGTGGCATGCCATTGTATTCGGCTTTTATAGATTTCTTCACAGCATTCGATAGGGTAGATCGGGGGAAGCTCTGGAGGAAAGTGGTCACAATGGGGATACCAGGGAATCATTTAAGATTAACAGTTGCTCTCCACTCTGCTACCTGGACTCAAGTTTTATTAGGGGGAACACAAGGCCTTTCAAAGAAAATAGTGGAAAGGGGCGACCAACTCGGTCCCCCCGAACTTATGGCAGAGTGCCTCGATCCCCCCGGGAAGCCATTTTTGGGCGGGGGCGCGTCTCGGCTGGTATGCCCGAAGCGGCGTAGCTGGGGCGCGCCCGTTCCCGCCCTAGAGTGGGCTGGCCTAGACACTGACGCAGCCAGCCACGCCCTCGGGGCAGGCAGGGGCGGGTATACGCCCGCCCTGAAGACGGATAAAAAGGGACGCAAGACCAGAAGACATCCTCTTGTTCTTGTGCCCTGAAGCTGCACCTCCTCGCTGCACGTGAGCTCGGGACAGAACGAAGAGCCAATTTTGAGCGTTTTAATCTTTCTTTTTGTCTTCTAGATACTTCGTTGGAAAGATGCCCAAGAAAGGCGCGAAGAGAATGACGACTGACCAGATGGTTCGGGTCCTCATGAAGGAGATGTCCGAAATAAAGAAGCGGTTGGCGGAGCGAGACGGGGAGGAGGGATCGGGGCGTCCACCGGCTGGAGGGAAGCCAAAGAGGCCGAGAAGGGGGCCAGCCGGGGGAGACGTCCCGGTCCCCTGTTCCCCGCTCGAGGCGCCAGCCCCGGTACCGGCCCCGGTGCCGAAGGAAGGGAATCCGATTCCCGTCGTAGTCACCCCGACATCCACTGAGGATATGCCTACCGAGTTGGCGGCACAGTTAGCAGCGTGGTTGGGGGACAGTAGCGAGGGCGCCACGGCTGCCGAAGCGCAAGCACTGATGAAACAGTTGCGCGAGAAACGTGATACAGCCAAGGTACCCGCGCCGGCTGCGGTGATAGACAAGCCACAAGTGGCGGAAGCAGCGTTCGGTGCAGGTAAGCGGCCATTGCCGATCGCGAGGGATGAGTCAACACCCTCTCGTAGAGAAAAATTGGGGCAACATGTTCCTTTGACAATAAAGGAGAAGATTTGGGCGGGGGAATATGTAAACATTTTCTCCTTGCTTGTTGATCATTATGAGGTTGAAACTGTTAAGAGTCAAAAGGATCTGATGCATCCAAGTGTTTGGCGCGCGAAAATGGCCGCCTTTAAAGTGAATGAGAATATTGGCAACTGGGGCAATGCATGGGGAATTTTTACATCAATTTTGGGGGAACGTAGGCCTGAATTGCTCCCTGAGTTTCCAGTATATCAGTCACGAATTATGGGGTACTCGACATCGCACCAAGGTAACCAATGGTTCTGTTATGATAACCTTTTCAGGAAAGCGATGGAGCATAACAAAAGTTTAACCTGGGACTGTTATGATTCTTTGACATGGGATAAAATGAAAGAGTCAGGGATGTTGAAAATGCCGTTGGTGGGGAGTACTGTTGGTGAATCCTCCCGCCAATATGGGGGGACGCCCTTTCGGTCGGGTACGGGTACCGACGATTATCCGAGACCCGCCGGCAATGCAGGGAAGAAGGGTTTCTGTTTTAATTTCAACAAAGGTAAATGTACTAGGCCCCCGGGATCGTGTAAGTTCAAGCACGAATGTAGTGGTTGCGGGGCACCCCATCCTGAGTCCTCGTGCAGAGCCAGAACGGGTGAGAATGGGGGTAGAGGAGGCGCCAAACAGGTCTAATGTAGTCCGAGGGGCGCCTTTACCAACCCCGATTGATACCTTGGCGATGATTCCCTGGCTCAGCGAATACCCAGATCGTACTTCTGCTGGGGTGCTGCGGAACGGTTTTTCATATGGTTTCCGCATCCCGGTGGGGGACTTTCAGGGTGTCGGGACGTGCAAAAATCAACTTTCCGTCTTGCAGCATACGACTGTAGTGCAGGATAAGATCCGGAAAGAGGTTATCCGAGGTCGGGTTGCCGGCCCGTTTAGTGTTCCCCCGGTACAGAATTTTGTCTGTTCTCCTTTAGGGGTGGTCCCCAAGAAGGACCCAGGTGAGTTTCGGTTGATCCACAATTTATCAGCTCCTCATGGCCTTTCTGTGAACGATGCAATTGATCCAGAGGTATGTTCGGTGCGGTACGCATCATTCGATGAGGCCGTAGCCATTTTGAATCGCTTGGGGCCCGGGACGCTGATGGCGAAATCAGATATCGAGTCAGCGTTCCGTTTGCTCCCGGTACACCCGGGCGACCAACGTCTTCTGGGATTCATGTTTCAAGGTTCGTATTACATGGATAGGTGTATGCCGATGGGGTGCTCTATATCTTGTGCATACTTCGAGAAATTCAGTAGTTTTCTACAATGGGTTTACACGAAGGAAACGGGTTTTCGAAATGTGATGCATTACCTTGATGACTTTCTGTTCCTTGGGGCCGCTGGGGATGACGAATGTGCCCGGGCCTTGACTGCATTTTGTGTATTAATGGATCGATTTGGCGTGCCATTGGCACCAGGTAAAACTGTGGGTCCCACGACTTGCCTCGAATTTCTGGGGATCGAGTTGGACTCTAGTGAGGGTTGTTTTCGTTTACCAGCTGCCAAAGTGTCGAAATTCAGGGCAGCCCTGCAAATGTGTATAAATGCGTCTAAAGTTACGCTGCATCAATTGCAGCAATTGGTGGGGAAGTTGAATTTTGCCCTGAGGGTGATCCCAATGGCCCGCCCCTTTTCCCGTTCAATCGCCCAGGCGATGGTCGGCCTAAAGGAGGGTCATCATCGCACGAGACTATCGGCCGAGGTCCGCCAAGACATGCGTATTTGGTTAGCATTTTTGGCGGATTTCAATGGTCGAGTCGTCTGGAACAAACCAGCCTTGTCCTCTGAAGAGCTTGGTCTATGGACGGATTCAGCGGGAAGCATGGGCTTTGGCGCCATCTTCGGCACAAAATGGTCGGCACAAAGGTGGCCAACATGGTGGCATGAAGAGGGGCTGACGAGTAATATTGCTTTCCTTGAACTGTTTCCCATTTTGGTGGCCCTCAGAACCTGGCCCGATGGATTCAGAAATCACTCTGTCATATTTTGGTCTGACAATATGACCGTTGTAGAATGCATCAATAGTCAGGCAGCACGTTGTAAAATGATTTTAAGGCTGCTTAAAGAAATTGTCTTACTGTGTATGCAACTGAACGTGGTATTCAGAGCGAAACATGTCCCAGGGGTGATGAATCAGGCGGCTGATGCACTGTCTCGTTTTCAAATGCAGGCTTTCTCGGGTTTCCTTCCCTCAGCGGACCCAGAGCCGGCACCCTTTCCCGAAGCTCTCTGGTCTCTCGGTGCCCCGAACTTCGTTACCTCGTGGGAGAGAGTCTAGCACCAAGGACGAGGAAGGCATACGAAGGGGCGTTTCGGGCCTATTTAGCCTTTTTGGGGACTGAGAGAGGGGGGCTTTGGGGGCATGAGGATTGGGTAGTACATTTTCTGATGTCCTTGCGTAGGGCTGGGAAGTCGGTGGCTACAGCCCAGAGGCATCGTGCTGCCATTTCCTTTGTTGCCAGGGCTCATAATATCCAGGACCCGACAGCGTCTTTTGTTGTACAGAAAGCGCTGCGTGGGTGGCAACGCCTTGAGGGTCGCAGAGTAGATGAGAGGCGCCCGATAGGTCTGGATAGGTTGTCCCAGTTGCTGGCCACACTCCCCGCCACATGCTCGTCTCAGTTCGAGGCCTGTTTGTTCCGAGCTGCTTTTACGCTTGCATTTCACGGGGCGATGAGGATAAGTGAGCTGGTGGCAAGGAACAAACAGGATGTGGTGGGGGGTTTGTGCCGGGAACACGTTCAGATCTGGGGTGAGACGATGACTGTATCTTTTGTCAAGTCCAAAACTGATCAAGGTGGGGTAGGGGACTGCATAGTCATTCGCAGGATCCCAGGGTCCTCCATGTGTCCGGTAAAGTGTTTAGAAGACTACCTAGCACGAAGGGTGGCATCATGGGGAGGGACATTGTTGAGACACGCGGACGCCACCCCACTGACGAAATTTCAGTTTCAGCGGGTGCTTGCGATGTCAATTACCGCAGCGGGCTTGGACCCGGGCGAGTTTGGGACCCATTCCTTTCGGATAGGGGCTGCCACTGAAGCTACAGCCAGGGGTCTCAATGTGGAACAAGTGAAACGAGTGGGGCGCTGGTCCTCCAATTGTTATAAGAGGTATGTGCGGTTGCACATGTTGTGAAGCTATGATAATGTACTCACGCTTCTTGTCTTTTGTTTGGTTTTCAGTTACGCAAGCCTTCGAGGCGGGGCGGACTATGCAGTCGACCCAACACCAGGCCAGCGGTCAGACATCACCGGCTGTGAGGAAAGAGGTGTGGGTCGTGGGCCACTCATACGTGAGGCGTGCCGCTGACGTATTCAAAGCAGGTGACATGATTCACGTAGCTGGGGAATACGGGTACAGGGTGTCCTTCTACGGAAGAGGCGGTCTCTGTATTGACCAGTTTCAGGCATTCTTTGAGGATTTGTTAGGGCGGACGAGGTCACCGCCGTCTATAGTCATAGTACATTTAGGGGGCAATGATTTGGTCACCACCGGTAGACGACTTCTCCTAGAGGCAATGCTTTCCACTGTAAGTTGGTTGGCGAGGAAAGTTCCGGGGTGCATAATTGCGTGGTCTCATATGATCCCACGAAAAGTGTGGCGGGGGGCTGTTTCGATTCCTGCTTTGAACCATTCTGTTAGAAAACTTAATAACAAAGTGAGTAGGTTGTTCCGTTCCAGGACATTGCATTCTATCTCGCATGGTTGTATTAATGATGACAGTATGTATCTAGGGGATGGTGTGCATTTGTCTCGGGTGGGAAATGAGTTACTCATAGGAGACTTCTTAGCATGGTTAAAAACGTTGAAACATGACCTTTAGGTAGGAGTTTTGTGGGGGTCCGGATAGCCGGTCAACTATCCGGCCTGTGGCGGTAAGGTCATGATCGGTGAGCACTAATTGGTAGATCCCTATGAGTGGGCGTCACCCAACACGGATGGGAGCGCTCGGGAGAGGTGGCCATTGGCCCCTCAATGGGGAGGCGGTCCCTTCTAAGGATGGGTCGCCGGAAGTAAAGGAAAAGGCGGTCAAGGCCCCTTCCTTTGTAGGAGGGGTTACAGCCCCCTCCTGGGGAATTTCCCGGGGCCAGTGACATCTGCGACGGCAGATGCGGTAAGTTGTGTGGGGTTGGGATAAGGTCTACGACACCTTCTAGATACCTCACACGGGTATTCGAACGACCTTTAACTGGCGTCGAGTCTTTAGGTGCCCCCGTCAAGTCAAGGGAAATTGGTAGTAGTTGCACTTGAGGTACGCCTCCGTGCTGTCGCCCCTCCCAAGGGGGAGGGGTAAGTCGGGTTAGGGATCTTGACACCGGTTATGACCTTGCCGTTGGCCTTTAAACGTTAGGATGTACAATTTCAATATGTCAAGAAAATGTTTGTAGGATGCTAGTTCGGCTAGGAGAACCTCTGTATTAGAGAATCTGTTAAGGATAGCCAAACATCGTAATGTGGTAATGAAATTGTACATAACATGAAACGTTTAATGTTTTAATTTTGTTTTAATAAATACGGCCGGGATGGTCACTCCATCCCACTTCCAAAAACTTCAAGAACGGTTTCCGGTTTCCCTCCTTTGGGGATTATGTTGAGAGGGGGTGGCGGGTATCTCGGCCATATGGGAAGGGGCGACCAACTCGGTCCCCCCGAACTTATGGCAGAGTGCCTCGATCCCCCCGGGAAGCCATTTTTGGGCGGGGGGCGCGTCTCGGCTGGTATGCCCGAAGCGGCGTAGCTGGGGCGCGCCCGTTCCCGCCCTAGAGTGGGCTGGCCTAGACACTGACGCAGCCAGCCACGCCCTCGGGGCAGGCAGGGGCGGGTATACGCCCGCCCTGAAGACGGATAAAAAGGGACGCAAGACCAGAAGACATCCTCTTGTTCTTGTGCCCTGAAGCTGCACCTCCTCGCTGCACGTGAGCTCGGGACAGAACGAAGAGCCAATTTTGACCCACCCACCAGCCCCTGAAGACAGCCAGTTGTTTGTAATAAAGTTGATTAATTTTGCTTACATTTTCGTTTACAGGTTGTGGAGTCATGTTGATGTTGAGTATAATAAAGAATGGTCGGTTTGAGTACGTTTTGCCATTAAAGAGATTCAGATATAGTGTTGAATTTTAAGCATGCTCTTTCGGTCATAGTGGCCAATGTATTCTTAGGTTTTGTTAGCACTGTCTTTGTTAGCACTGTCGTATTTATTTTGGTAGGCGGTAAGGTCATGATCGGTGAGCACTAATTGGTAGATCCCTATGAGTGGGCGTCACCCAACACGGATGGGAGCGCTCGGGAGAGGTGGCCATTGGCCCCTCAATGGGGAGGCGGTCCCTTCTAAGGATGGGTCGCCGGAAGTAAAGGAAAAGGCGGTCAAGGCCCCTTCCTTTGTAGGAGGGGTTACAGACCCCTCCTGGGGAATTTCCCGGGGCCAGTGACATCTGCGACGGCAGATGCAGTAAGTTGTGTGGGGTTGGGATAAGGTCTACGACACCTTCTAGATACCTCACACAGGTATTCGAACGACCTTTAACTGGCGTCGAGTCTTTAGGTGCCCCCGTCAAGTCAAGGGAAATTGGTAGTAGTTGCACTTGAGGTACGCCTCCGTGCTGTCGCCCCTCCCAAGGGGGAGGGGTAAGTCGGGTTAGGGATCTTGACACCGGTTATGACCTTGCCGTTGGCCCTTAAACGTTAGGATGTACAATTTCAATATGTCAAGAAAATGTTTGTAGGATGCTAGTTCGGCTAGGAGAACCTCTGTATTAGAGAATCTGTTAAGGATAGCCAAACATCGTAATGTGGTAATGAAATTGTACATAACATGAAACGTTTAATGTTTTAATTTTGTTTTAATAAATACGGCCGGGATGGTCACTCCATCCCACTTCCAAAAACTTCAAGAACGGTTTCCGGTTTCCCTCCTTTGGGGATTGTGTTGAGAGGGGGTGGCGGGTATCTCGGCCATATAACCAACAATGGATTGAAGCAGGGGTACCTGCTGGCCCCCTTACTTTTTTCCATCTACATTAATGTTTTGCCAAGAAGAGTGGGGCTTAGCAAAGGGGACCCCCCTAAATTAGGTATACAGAGGACTATTATCTAAAAATAAATATTATAAAAAGCAAAATCATGATTTTTAGTGATTAAGGATGTAAGGTCAGCAAAAATGTGAATTGGTTCCTGGAAAAAGAGAAATTGTAAGTAGTAAAATGTTATCCATATTTAGGAAAAATATTTACAAATAGATGCTCAGTGAATAGACATATGGACCATTGCAAAGGCAAAGAAATTTCACAAGCCTTTACAATCAATCGTCTGTACAGACACTGTGGGAAAATACATTTCTGACATATTATTTCAGTTTATAAAATAAAGATTCTACCAACCCTGAGCTATGCCAGTGAAACAATAGATGCACAACAGTGGGCCAAACTCGAGAAAGTGGAAGGACAAATCTGGCGCCAAATATGTAATCTGAATCATACGGCACCGATGCCAGTGCTTAGGCTAGAATTTGGTCTTCTCTCTACATACGTGCTTTCAATGGCTGCTTGCTTAAGATGGAGTAATGCACTGTTAAATAGCTCTGGAAATTTGCTACAGGTAGCACTACACAGAGAAATATTTGTAAATATGAAGGAAAAAAGTGCTATTTTTAGGAATAATTTGAATTCATTATCAATGTTTGGTTTAGATATGGATGGGGTAATGGTTCTCCCTAAGAGGGCTTTGAAAATGATAATTAAGAAAACAATCTACGGGGTCTCTCGTGAAAGAGATATTAAAATGTGTTCAAAGAATAGTAAAATGGATTGTTTAGCTGGAGTAATATTGTCAAAAATCCCCAACCTTATGTTGTATGGAACCTAAAACATGTAGTGCGTAGGGTGATCTTACTATTACAATTGAATTTACCCCCTTTCTAATTGTAACACAAATTTGTGAGGGTGTCCATAGACATGAAAGGTTATGTCATTTATGTAACTCTTGTCTATAAGTCTTGAACCATGTTTTAATTGTTTGTCCCGCATTACAGTCAATACGACGTAGATATTTAAGAAATTGCTTTATAAAGTATAAAATTGTTACTGCAGAAGAGGCCCAAAATTGACTATTCCCCCCATCCGAACTGATGTGCTTTAACATTTTTAGCTTTTTTAAACAATTTTTAAACATATATTAAGTGCGTAAAGATCTTTTCAATACATATGTACATAGAACTTGCACTTTTTTTATTATGTGTACAATTAAGCATGTGCACTTTATTTTTTTATTTTTTTTTTTAAATATATTTTTATTGCAGGAATCAGTAAATCAGTACAGTAACGACCAGCATGGCATCATAAGCAATAGTAACAGAATAAAGCCCTCTGGCCCCCCTCCATAGAGTCTGTACACAGCCAACCAGCCCACAACCCTGGGGTCGGGCGGCGAATTGCAATGGGGGTCAGTAGGATGCTGGAGCTGGTCCGGATAATGCACTGTCCGTCGTCTGCTTTTCCAAACAAGCCGAAAACCCCCAAAATAAACCCCCTCCCCATAAATGTCTACTAACTAAGAGAAACCCCCCCCCCCCCCACCACCAGCGCCGGGGAGCTATCAACATAGGATCTGCTATCGGACCCACGGGGAAGGCAATAGGACTGTCAGTACTAATGTTCACCGGGACTCGGGGCGAGTTGCTTCTTCACTTTCAGAGTCGCTAGGGGCACTATAATCTCTGAGGGCCTGCACCAACATTTCCCACTCCAACGCGGCCTCCTGCGCCTTCTCATTACCCTGCCTCCAAGCCAGTTGATATCTCAGTGCGCTCTCTCCCGCCGCCCACTTCAAAAGCTCACTGTGCCATCTGCTGCCCGCCGGACCAGCTCGTGCCTTCCAGTTCCTAGTCACCTCTCGTTTAGCAAGGAGGAGCCCCAGGTCGATAAACTTACTAGAAATTTTATTCCTGGGGGTATGGGGAAACCAGTGTAGGAGCCCCACCGCCGCATCCAATGATAAGAGCCTCCCTGTCACCTCCTCCAGGGTCGTCGCTACCTCCTGCCAGTAGGATGTCAGTCCTGGACAGGCCATAACATGTGTAGGAGGTCCGCCTCCTGAGCCAGGCATCTAGGGCATTCCGCCGAGGCCGTGGCAAAATAACGCCTGACTTTCACCGGGGTCAGGTACGCTCTATGGAGAACATAATAGTGGACCAGTTGGAAACGGGCGTTGCGTGTGCCCTTCCAGGCCCGTCTCACCAACTGGGACCAGGTCGTTTCCGGGATCTCCCTACCAATGTCCTCCTCCCAGCGGGTCCTCAAAGTGGTGAGAGGAGCCAATCCCTCGGTAATCAACCTGCCGTATAGGCAAGTGACCGCCTTCACCGTGCCCGCCGACATCATTACGTACTGGCACACCTGAGATAAGTGGGGTTCCTCCTGCCCGTTCTTCCAGTGTGCCTGGATCGCTCGTACAATGGCCGAGTGCAGCAGAAAGTCACCTCGGGAGATCCCGAAGCGGTCAATAAGATCCTGAAAGGACAAGAGCGCGCCGTCCTCGTACAGATCACCTACGAGCTGTAAACCGGAATCCTCCCAGGCCGCCAAACGTGACCAATCCCCTCCGTGGGGGAGGGCCGTCAGCATCCCCAACGGTATTTCAGGCGCATATGGCGTTCTCAGTTGGCCTTGGGCGTGGGCCCGATTCCAACACAGGCGGACAGTCCGCTCCTCCATCGACAAGTCCCGCAGGACTAAACGTTGTCGCAGCGCTATAAAGGAGAGAACATGCCTGGCCATACCTGTCCCTCTTCCGTCTTCCGGGCCCCGGAATTCCCTGGCGATCTCCTGGGTGAAGGTCTGGAGCTGTGCCGCCAGATAATACTTTTCGAAGTCTGGCACAGCGAGCCCCCCCTCGTCTTTCGGCCTCATCAAGGTATTGAGGGCCACCCGCCGTCGGCCCGTTCCCCAAAGGAATCCGACCACCATAGAGCGTAATCGACGGAACGTGGCCGGTGGGACCCAGATCGGCAAAGTCCGGAAGTAGTACAATAACCGGGGAAGCGCCACCATTTTGAGCAGGGCGATACGTCCCGCCACTGAGAGCGGCAGCGTGGCCCAAAAGTCCATGCAACCTCGGAGTGCTCGAATGCAGCGGGTAATGTTTCCATCTAGGAGGTCGGGTTGTTCGTGGTAAACGAATACCCCAAGGTACTTAAAGCAATCGGGCTCCCATCTAATCTCCCAACTCAGCGCAGGGGCGGGGGTACCCCTGCGTACCGGAAAAAGACAGGTCTTAGACCAATTCACTCGGAGGCCCGAGACCTCTCCGAACTCCGTGAGCGCTAATTCCGCTCCCCGTAAAGCGTCGACCGGGTCCTCTAGGAAGAGCAACAGGTCGTCCGCATAAAGCGAGACATAATGCGGGCCCGCAGACGACCATAAGCCCGTATAGTGGGCTCCCGAGCGAAGGTGCAGCGCCAGTGGTTCCACTGCCAGCGCAAAAAGAAGCGGGGACAAGGAGCACCCTTGCCGCGTGCCTCGTTCCACCTGATACCGCGATGAAATCAATGGGCCCGCTCGGACCCTGGCCGAAGCAGAAGTATAAAGGACCGTGGTCCATCGGACAAATCCCTCCCCTAGGCCGAATCTCCGTAACACCGTGCAGAGGTAGTCCCACTCTAGGCTATCAAAAGCCTTCTCCAGGTCTACCGATAAGACTACCGGGGACGGGGCATCCACAAATGGTTCCCCTAACAAACGGAACAACCTACGAATATTCATAGCCGTGTTCCGCCGTGGGATGAAACCGGCCTGGTCCTCATGCACCAGAGAACTCATGTGTCCCAGCAGCCTCGAGGCCAAGATACTGCTCAGTATTTTGTAGTCCACTGTCAACATCGATAGGGGACGGTAGGACCCCGGGTCGGATGAGTCTCGGCCCGGTTTGAGGAGAGGAACCACCAGCGCCTCACACATCGAGCTCGGGAGTCGCCCCAGCCTCTTCGCCTCCCTGTAGACCACCAGTAATCGAGGGGCTAGTAGGTCAGCGTAAGTTGCATAAAACTCCACTGGTAGGCCATCTAGGCCCGGGGTCTTGTTTCTCGCCATCCGTTTAATGGCCCCGCGGATCTCCCCTAATTCAATGTCGGAACCCAGAGTTTTCGCCACTTCCTGCTCCACCGTGCGGAGCTCCAGTGGGCGAAGGTAATTATCAAGCCGGTCTGGGTCACGTGCGGAGCGACTGCGGTATAAACATTCATAATAATGCCGGAAGCAACTGAGAATCTCCGGTTGGGTGCATACCTCGGTTCCGTCTGCTCCACGCATATTTGTCGTCGTTTGGGACTGGCGCGTAGGGTTGGCCAACCACGCCAACAACGCACTCGCCCTGTCCCCCTCCGCGATAGACCGGACCGTATAGGCCTTATAATCAAAACAGCGGAGCCGTTCGACCTCCACTGCCACCTTCTCCCTCGCCTCTGCCGTTTGTGCTTGCAATTCCGGGTGTCCGGGGCGTCGAATCTCAAATTCGCGGAGTTCCCGGTCCGCTGTGTCTAGATCAGCCAGGATGACACGCCTCATGCCCACCTTCTTGGAGATACAGTAGCCCCTCACCACTACCTTAAAAGCGTCCCATTCTAACGCCCTAGTACTCGCGGAGCCGCCGTTGGACGCAAAATAATCCGATATTCTCTCCCCCAAGTCCGCCTTGAAGACACTGTCCTCGAGGATCTCGGGTCGCAATTTCCAGGTGGGCACCGCCGGTGTCCCCGGAAACCAGCGAAGGTCCAGTAGGAGGGGGTTATGGTCCGAGATGGTCCTCGACAAGTACTCCGATCGGACCGCTGCCGAAACCAGTTCGGGCGATCCAAGAAATCCATCTAGTCTGACATGCAACTCATGGAGGCTCGAGAAGTATGAATAATCCCTAGTTGCGGGGTGATGCGCCCTCCAAATGTCCGTCAAACCCCAGCGAGTCTGCCAATCCTGACGACCCTTAGCCGTGCGACGGACCGGGGAATCGGGAAGCGGGGGATGCGAGCGGTCTATGTCCACATCCACTACGGAGTTAAAGTCTCCCCCCAGCAGGAGGGGCCCGGCGAAAAAGTGGGCCAACGAGCCCGATAACCTGGAAAGGAAGGCAGTCTGGTCTACATTAGGAGCGTATACACAGCAAACATTCAGGTCCCTCCCCCCTAGAGTGCCCGAGATGGCCACGAAACGCCCCTCTGGATCCAATACTGTCCTCGTGACTTGGAAGGGGACCCCTGCCCTGATCCATATTAGCGCCCCCCTGGCATAAGCAGAGTACGACGTGGAAAAGACCTGCCCCCGCCACCTACGCTGAAGCGCCGCCCCTTCCGCCTTGTTCAGATGAGTTTCCTGTAGCAGCGCCATTTGCACCCCCCTACGCACTAAATAAGCGTGGACCTTGTGGCGCCTGGACATAGTGTGAAGCCCCCTTACGTTCCAAGTAACACATTTCAAGTTAGCAACATCAGCCATTGTCCCAGATTGTTCTTGCACAGTCCCCCCATCCGGGTCCCCTCAAAGAAAGGACATCAATCCTCCCAGCGCTGATGGCGGCCATTTTCCCCAACCCAAACCAAGCAACCCAAAAACCAACCCAACTCCCCCCCACCCACCCCAGAACAGGACCCAAACTGCACCATCTAGATCCCATCCAAACCTCGTCCTCCATCAACCCCAGAACCCCCTCTAATCCTACGGTCGCCACCGTAGGAAGGCCTTATGGGCCAGGTGCGGGCTGGGCGGAGGCAGTGGGCCTTCGTCGCCCAGGCCACCAGGACTATAACAAGCCCCAAACCGTGCCAAGACCTCCCGGGGCAAAAGCAGAGGCCCCCCAACCCTCTCCCCCTCGTTGTCATCAGTAAGGAACGGCAACTGCCTCCCCCCTGCCGGGCCCCCACCCAAAACAAAGCAGTATGCCCCGTTACCCTTGTCCATCCAAAAGGTCCTCCACCGATTTCGGTGTGATCACCGGTGTATGGGCACTATCTGCTACTGAACCCTCCGAGTCCGATGGTGCTCCCTCATCACCCGGGTTTTCTTCCTCCTCGATGACTTCCTCCCGTGCTCCCGACAACTCCGACAATACTTCCAGCACTCCCCTCCGTTCCGATGATGTCTCCGCAGTCGAGGGCCCTCCCGTGCGGCCGCGGTGATTCCTGACCCTCTTGGATCGCCGCCTTTGTTCCGGCTCATCTGCTTGTTGGGACGAGGAGCCAAAGCCATCTTTCCCTGTCCTGTATAGGTCGAGCCAGGCACATACATCCTCCGGGGTGTCGAAGAACTGGGTTTTGTCATCGACAATGATGCGAAGCTTTGCAGGATATAGGAGTGAATACTGAATGCCCTCGCTCCTGAGCTCGCGCTTAACCGCCAGGAAGGAGAACCGCTTGCGCTGCGTCTCGTAGGTGTAATCTGGGAAAATGTTCACCTGACTGTTCGCTACTTTGAACGGGCCATTGTGCCTGGCGGCATTGAGGATTAAGTCCCTGTCTCGGAAATGCAGCAACCGCGCCACCACCGGCCTCGGGGTGCGTCCCTGCTGTAGGGGCCGTGCTGGGACTCTGTGGGCACGTTCCAGAGTGTAGAAGGAGGACAGTCCCTCCGGGACCACCGTGTCTCGGAGCCAGGTCTCCAAGTATTGCACCATGTCGCCATCCTCAATCTTTTCCGGCAGGCCCACCACTCGGATGTTGTTCCTCCTGTTGCGGCCTTCTGCATCCTCCGCCCTCCGTTCCAGGGTCTCAATTCGGGATAGGGCGTCCTTCATCGTCGCAGCCAAGGTTCGCTGCGCCGGCTCCAAGGTTTTCACCGTGCCCTCCACCTCCTTGACCCGGTCTGAAAGTTTGCCATGGTCCGCCCTGAGGAGGCCCAGGCTCGTCGCCACCTGAGCAATGTCCTGTTGGAGGGCTGATCTCGTAGTCTCTATCGCCTCCAGGACACGGTCGAACTGTTGCTGCATCAGCGCGCCACCAGAACTTTTTGGGTCCCCATGCTCCTCTTTGTCCTGGGCTTCAGAGTCCGAGGCGGTCTGGGTGGATCCCTTAGCTCCTCTGGGTTTCCCCATGCCTCCAGGGGCACTCCGTGAGGGTCCCGTAGTAGGCGTCTCCGTGTGCGGGTGTCGACCACGACCTTCCCGGGTGCTTGTCCTCAATTCGGGTCCGGGCGACCTCCTTCTCCAGAGCCTGTGGAGACTCCGCCGCTTCGGCTCACGCCATCGCCACTGCGTCCGAGGGCACCGATGAGGGGGCGGAGACAGCCGTCGTCGAGTGGGGCAGACCCGTTCACCCACTATAACCCCGGGGTGAGGGCCACCTACTCCCTCGGGTGATCTGTGGCGCCAGAGTGTCGCGCCTCCCATGTAGGTGGACTGGCCAGGAAGACGTAGCTAGTCGCGGAGTCGCGAGGCGGGCCACCGCTTGGATCACAGGGCGTCCGCTCCCGGTGCCCTCCGCTGCGTGGGCACCTGCCCGGCCGTCCAACCGAGTGCAAATCCGTTGCAAGAGGTCCAATCCAGTAATGTCCAATGTCCAGAACAGCCGGGGATGGCGAAGCAGGGCGCCAGTCGCCACCCGCGGCACCTCTTCAACTCAGTAGTTCCGAATAGGGGGACAAAGGGGTCCGGGCGCCATATTGGGTCGCACTCCGCAACTCCGCAAACTTCGGTTTTACTCCGGAACAACCCTCGCCCGGGCTTCACCAGGGGCCCCGGCAGGTTTCCGTCGGTACGCTCAGCAGAATGCGGGGTCTGGGGTGCCCCGCAGCCTCCGATTTTCAGGATAATTCCGGGCTTAGTTCCGGAGCCGAGCTCTTAGGCGACCATCGCCATCGGCGCCCAAGCCACGCCCCAAGCATGTGCACTTTATAAACTGTTTTTGCTGCTAGTTACTAATCATTGGAGCTCAAGCACTTTCCCAAAATCGTTTTGCTGCTATACTATTATGCATTAGATGAATATTGTCTGATTGATTAGATTTGGAATTAAATATGGACACTATTATAAACTTCCAGTTTCTTATCCTCTAGGATCCCAAGTACCTCACTAAAACCCTATTTGCTGCTAATCCATTGTAGATTTCGTACTAAAAGAAACGAGTTTATGGTATTGAACTACGTTGTAACATTATTATGCTGCTGGTTATACAGTACAGTTTAGTGAATAGATAAATTATCTTTTTACATGGTTCTTGTTTTCATGCTCTAGTACTGTATAGCGAATTTTAAATTTCTTTATTACATTTTAATTCCGATGTTTAGGATAGCGTTCAATTATAAATCCGTATGAATTTATTTTCGTCAATATGAATACTCAATGTTCATGCCCTCTTGCACTTGTACACCAGTTGTCCGACTGCTACTGTTAGGTTTATCCGGGTTCTTAGATGCAATGATAGTAAGAATTTATGTTGGTAAATTTTGTGAAATGAAACGTGTTTTTAAGATGTATTTTTATGTGAAATTCTGCGGAATTACAAATCATCTATATATACTAATACAATTAAGAGAGAGCCCAAACCTTTGATGCAGGTTATCTCAGGAACACAGCACCAATCACAACGCCCAATACAGCGTTGGAAAGGGCAGTTGCAGCATAAGGACATAGGCTATGCAGACGCCCACCATATACATTTAAAAAGTAAAAGAACCGAGCCAACAAAGTAGCCCCTTGTGGGCGTGTCTGGATTGTGCTGTGGGCGTTTGCTCGGGGCGTTACAAACGCTGGGGGCGTGTGGTATGTTCCGCCCTTCATGCCATGTCTCATATTGTGTGCTGTGGGCGTGTGCTGGGGGCGTGGGCATGTGCGGGCGCGTGATTACGGAAAAAAAAAGCGAGCGTTGTGCCCAATATTTCATTGTTTTTTTTTCCTTGGTTCTGTACATTCCAGCTCTGGGTGTGCTTGCCCTGCGCTCCCAGTGACGTGCACCTGCTTTACTGTATGGAGGTCAGGCATGGCGCTTTTCCCAAGTGCCGGAAGGAGCGCAAACAGGGGCCATTGTGCAGGAAATGTAATCTCGCCTTAACTTCCGGTGACGCCTGAAGCGCACACTGGAGATTTCCCACTTCTGTTGCGCACAGGCCTCGCTCCACGCACATCCAGACACAAGGCCCGCCTCCACTGAAATAGCAAGAAAGGGACTATCCCTCCCCCTGGAATATGTGATGATATTCCGCAAACCAACATCCCGCATACCATCACTCCGCAATTTTTATAACTTGGAACTATAACTCCGCAAAAACATAATTTCTAAAATGTTTACAACGCATATGACTTTATTACGCATGCCATTATAACGCAAATGCATGTTTGGTAAAGTCATATACATTGTAAAAGTACATTATTAAATATCAAATAAATGTTTGTATATATGTGGACACCTGAAATGAAAATACAATCTATTAAGATATAACCAGAACGTAATTACCAGTGCGAGTGCATCATGGGACTTGTATTGTGATGTCTGCCACGTGTTTTCAGGAGTTTTAAAAGTGCACCAAATTGCACTTTGTAAATGATTCTCTCCCCCTGTGACCAAGGCTGACGCCGAAACACGTAAGGGAAAAGGAGAAATATTGCGTTGCTGAGCCTGTCATTAAATGCCTCTTACCCGGTATTGGGCCTCTTGTGGTGTTTTCTCAGATGGAATGTGACCGGGGTGCTCCGTGCCTGGTGTTCAGAGGCCGCTCTGCAGGGTATGTTGTTCCTTTGCTCGGAGGCTTTGTTGGAAATATATATATATATATATATATATATATATATATATATATATATATATATATATATATATATATATATCCACACATTTTTTTAATTTAATTAAAACATTTATTCTTTTAAATTGCATTATTTATATTATTTTTATTTATTTTATTTTATTACCCTTTACACCCTAAAAACTAATCCCACCCTGCTCCCTTTAAATACCCCTGCACCCCATAATCATAACCCACCCTTACTCCTTAAAATACCCCAACACCCTTAAACACTAACCCATCTCAACCCTATAAATATACCCTGTACCCCAAAACCCAAACCTATCCCTAAACCCTAAAAATACCCCTGTACCCCAAAAATCAAACCTAGCCCTGAACCCTATAAATACCCCTGTACCTCAAAATCCAAACCTACCCCATACCCTAAAAATACCCCTGTACCCAAAACCCAAACCTAGCCCTGAACCCTAAAAATACCCCTGCACCCCCAAACCCAAACCTACCCCTGAACCCTAAAATACCCCTGTACCCCAAAATCTAAACCTACCCCATAACCCTAAAAATACCCCTATACCCCAAAACCCAAACCTAGCCCTCAACCCTAAAAATACCCCTGTACCCCAAAACCCATACCTATCCCTAAACCCTAAAACTACCCATGTACCTCATAACCCAAAACGATATCTGAACCCTTAAAATACCCAAACACCCCAAAAGATATACCTCAGTACCCCAAAACATATACCCCTATACCCATACTTCCCTTATCCAAACATAAAAAAACATGCTTTTACCATTCATGCATTTACAACGAATTTCGTTGTAAATGTATGTGTGGTAAAAGCATATAAAATGTAATGCCATGTGTTATAATAGAATTGCGGAGTCATGGTACTTTCGTAATGAAAGTATGCGGAAAGATTGTTGCGGAATAATTGGTGTTAACCCTCCCCCGGTAAGTACATTGGTGAAATGGCGGCCCACATCTCCAGCAACATACTCATATTTTTTCACCACCCATTTGAAAAATGCACAGGTCTCTCTCATTGTTGGCCAGCACCGACATACACTTTTATGTAAAAATGTAATATGTGTCTTGTAAAGCGGACTTCTGCCCTGAGGCGTTGTGGCGCTGGAGACCGCTGGGGAACCCGTCCTGGCTATCCCTGTGAGATGATCCCTACTGGGTATCTCTAAGGTGAAACCAGGCATCCCCGGCGAATGTGGGGGGCCGTTGTAGAGATGAGGCAAGCTAATGCCCAGAGTTGCCGAGTGTGATCCCTGGTTAGAGTAGGCACCGAGGCAAGAATTATCGAGTCCACTGACCCTGGTGCACGACCCTGCCGCGTTGGGATTTGAAACCTGGTCCCGGGCCGTTCTCTGCTTCTGGGTCTGCCGCCTCTAACCAGTGAGCCACACCACTCCACGACACACCTCCTCCCACAAGTTCTAGAATTGCGAACTTTAGAGCTGGGGAGCTACGTTCGAATCTCGGCATCGCACAACATCCTGTGATTCCAGGCAAATCGATTTGTCTAACTGTGCCTACCACAAATGAATGTGTTCTTCTGTAATGTAAATTGTGCTCATGCCATGTTGTCGAGTTTGCGCTATATAATATTGCAAGGAAAAATAAAGTAGGGAAACTCGAGTTCACACACTACTGAACGTGCACTCTTAAGTGCACTGAGAATCGGAGCGTTTCACAGGCCTGTCACAGATAAGAAATGCTATCAAAACGAAATCCTACAAAACAATATACTACTGGCCGGCAGCAATTCATACCCGGACAACGTCGGGACGGGCTGCTAGTAATAAATAAAATTGAGTTGAATTGCTGTGAACATCTAGTAAATCTATGTAGTGTTACATTTGTTTCCTGGATATTTTGGGCGATATTTGTGTTGCCAATATTTCATCATTCGAGTGAGCTACTAGAAAAAAGTGAGGAAACTATGACAAGTACCACTAAAGACATGGTAGAACTTGACATGGGATGTTTACATTATCAAAAAAGAGGACAGAAGTCAGATGGGTGGGACAAAAAGAAACAAATCAACAAAAGAATGGGCAAATAACTTCTAAAATATGGTTACCAGTGTCAGCAGTGAATCAATATTCTGTAAATTGTGAGCTAATCATTCAGACATCACTAACATAAAACACTGGTCAACAAAAAGGAATTTGAGTTATATACCAAAATTGCTGCCCGAAGATGAGCAGTTGTATAGTGTGCTACATCCATACATTTAGTCAATCATTGATCTACATTATTGCATCGGCATTGTGAAAAAGGGTGCTTGAAGTAATACATTTCACTTATACCAATACATCAACATTGAGCGATTGATGGACCCAGTGCACACATCCACTGAGTACAGTAATCCGGCACCTCAGAGAATCACATCATTAACGATTTAGCATTTAATGCACCTCTAAGAATGTGTGCCAGAAACATCTCACCATTGTGCTGTCAAACATAGCACCCCACATAGAAGGGGATTCCTACAATGAAATCTAAAAAAGCCAATTGACGGCATACAAGGGAGGAATGAGGGATGGGACAAGTGAGAAACATACATACCAGCTACAAGGTCTAAAGCAGTTTTCTTATTGCACAAGGTCATCACTGTGTCTGTTCTGATTGAAGTCATTCTAAGGGTTTAGTGGTAAAAATGATCATTCTGCCTAATTCTAAAATTCTAACACAGACATATTCCTGTTCTAAGGAGGTCTCCAATGTGTGTTCCCTTGCGTGGTGTTTGACTGCCTATGCATTTTCCCATTGTGAAGTGTTAGGCTGCCTGAAATTTTCTATACAAATCCAGTTTGTGGTGGACAGTGTGTTGAGGCAACTTTAACCCTTTGCGTGCTTGTGAGGGAACCGTTCCGTCACGGCCCGCTCGGCGCGCCTGCGCGGCGCTGATTTCGCGCCTGCACGGTGCGTTCCATTGAGCGGGCGCGTTGTGACGGAACCGTTCCGTCACTAGCACAGCTCACCCGCGAGCCATGACGGAGCGGTTCCGTCACAAGCGCGGGACCGCCGCGCGATCGCCCCACCCCCTTAGCGCTGCGGCGGAATCGCCGCCGCAGCGAAGGGGTTAATGGGCTTTGCTACATTTCAAGTTAGCTCTAGTGCGTAGGTGTATCTGCTATTACATAAAAGATGAAAGAAGCAACTAATTGAATCCAAAATATATTACCATTATTTTCAAACAGAGATCCACGTTTTGGTGCTTCTGTGTTATGCAGAAGACCGCGATTCTTCACTGCAGTAAGAGCTCTAGTTGTGGTTTCCAGATGAAATGTTTCATAATGATCCTGGAGACACTGTATGCGATTGCAGGAGCATATTTCATTACACTGACATATCTCACGCTCCTGTGTCACTTTTTTCTATTTTGTTCGTGCTTCCTAGCAGATTCGTCAAACTAAACAAGATGTTTCAGTGAGGGGGATGTTGAAGTTAGCTGACGTTCGTGTTCTAAGCAATGTTCTTCCATAATCTGATGGTGGTTGGAGATTTAACATTGATTCATATTATGAAAGGATATGACTGAGTGCCTGATTACGACTTTGGGGGTCCTGGACCACCAAAGTCGACTGTTGCCTGCCACCCCCCGCCAGATTACCAGTTAATTCATGGTCTTGTAGGCAGCGTGGCAGTCCCGCTACGGTGCAGTACAAAGGCTCATATGCCGGTCTAATAATATGGTGGCCATCACACTTCCACCACAAGTTTGATGGTCCACCGTACCGCTAAATTCATAATTAGGCCCTCAGTCCGTAATCCATACTTTTCTTCAGTGCACATGTCCAGTCAGATAAAACTATTATTCGCAAAAAAATTCGTTTAATTTAATTATATATTTTCAGACTTTAGAAAACTAGAAAAATATTATTGCAAATTGAATTACCTTCTTTCATAGATATAACTACTCTAGTTTCCCTGCCGTCTTTGCAAAATTATTTATTACACGATTAAAAAATACTGCTAATCTCACAAGCCAAACTAAAACAACCTTTCACATTAAAAATGATTTCCTTGTTCTAGTTCAGCCATATTCACCTTCTTAATCTGTTGCCATTTACTTTTCGTTAAAAAAACCTCTATGCAGCTTGCGACTTTGTCTGCTTCTATGTGTGCAGAAATGCTCAAGACGAAGAGTCCTTTGCATCTGCCTTTGCCTGCTTAGAAATATTTGTGCCGTCAGACACTGCCTGCATTAGCAAGGAACCCCAACAAATATCTTTAGATTGAGTCCAGCTTCTACTGCTTTTTTCGTCATCATTGTTTCATTGCTACCAACAAACTTGAATATCTTTCTTCATTTTGTTATTTTCTCCTTATGAAAGGTCCATTCATTTCTCTATGCATGTTCCTCACGGTAAACAAAGTGCAATAAACCTGTTTGTGCTGCTAGGACAAAACGTCTAATATATAAAACGGTATCTGAGATATAGAGACAATATACACAGCTTTTGTGCAAAATGAGTAGACTAAGGGCCATATGTATCAACACATTTCCCCATAGACACAGAATGGGCAAAACCCTTTGATACATCTGGCCCTAAGAGAGATCTCATTTTCATTTCATCAATTGTTAAAATGTCTAGTCATTTTCCTGCAAATAATCAAAACAGTTGATCAGTATTGCGTAGGGCATTGATGTAACTGTAAGAGCTGCACTCTACCTGTACTCATCCTGGGTAAACCGTGGAATCACTGATGGTTGCAAGACGGTAATCATTACAGTTGTGGTGTTTGACTTCACAGGGTCACCGTCATCATAGGCAATGATAACCAGCTAGAAAGAAAATGAATGTGAGTATGTACTGGAATTTAAATGTGACGATAGCATGTGCTCATAAATATTCTGCTTGATGGAATACAAATTAATAAACCATCATCATTCTAATGATAAGAAGCATTGAGATTGATGTCTTCTCACAATTTCTGTATAAATATAGCTTTCAGCAAAGAAGCAGCATATTCATACGAGAAAGGAGTATTGTTTATAATTCACTTCACGAAAAGACTGATTTTATGAAGAATTGTCCTCGGCGTTGCTTCTACTCTGCTGACCAAATGCCAGAGTTCCTTTTGCGATGCAGGGTGCCCTATAAAATTCGTTTTATTTAAAATTGTTTACTTACCTCCAATTATCCGTATACCGGGTTTTAGCACCCCCCACCATGTCCCTCCCCCGCCCCACTGGAACACCCTCCACGGGCCGCGGCTGGTGTAGTTGCATCTGTTTTTTGGGCCCCAGGGCCCTATGTTATTATAGAAGGAGCTACACATGCTTATCTGGCTCTTTCTGTAATACTAATAGTGATGGTGCACATGTAGCACCAGTGCTAACTTCAGAGGGTTTTCCTCATTTGCATAGAGGCGTGGCCCCATGCAAATGAGGGAATCACTTTTCTGCGGCACTGTTTTATGGATTGAGATGCACAGACAAACATGCCCTTAGGTGGCACATTGAAAGTACCATACTAAAAGGTGGTGCACTACTAGGGCACCCCCCTGAGGGCAGCCATCTGGAGGGGAGAAGGGGGGGTCCAAGGTACCTACCAGATAGATCTCCCTGTGCAGGCAGGATCTGTTCTCACTGCACCCACCAGCAAGGGGATATCTAACCCCTCTTGAAAGTGCAGGCAGATTGCCATCTGCACTGATGAACACATAGACACTTTGAAACTGCTTCCCCAGATTTCACTGAATGCTGTGCATCCAGGCTAGCTAAATTGTATAGTAATAGGACGCTCTGTCCTTTTTTTCCCGCTGACACACCTGCTCAGGGGCGAGCCATAACACAATCAAGGACACTGTGCCCTATCTGTAATATTAGCCCAGGAATATTTGAGAACAAATATGAGGCATGAGTGGTTAGCTCATGCATGTAGCCTGTTCCATACACCTAAAGCCCCAACAGCCTTTCTGCCTCCTTGGGGACTACAGCATCCCTGTATCGAAGGCAGGTGAGAGAATATGTTCATTCTTTTGGATGCTGGTTTGCAATATTGGCTAGCAGGGAAGAGGTGAATTCCAATGTTCTCTCTCTTATTATAGTGAATGCCAATTCCAATTTTCTCTCTCTTATTATAGTGAATGCTATTACTATGTGGATGCAGGGGCACTTAACAAAAGTGAACACGGTAAACCTGATAATTTCTAGATGAATCCAGAGTTTTGTTTTTGCATGGATTCTGCTATGTTTTCTTGCACAGAATGTCCTGCACACTTCAAACTTTAGATAAAACATGCATTTTCCTCACATTTCAGTAAGGGAAAGTTATAGAATCTGTGGCGGTTCAAAGAATTCCTACCACCCAGTACTCTCATACTTTTCCCAATAAAAAAACAGTGCCACACATGTTAGACTGGGCCAATGCCTATGTGGGAGGACAGAATAGTAGAAAATTCATTATTATGAATTGAATTTCTTTTCATTTTTGCCTTCCAAAATATAAGCCACAATGCAAGAAAAGAACACCTTTTACAAAACATCCTCTGAATCACATAATATTCTGAGTGGCCCCAAATTCAGAGCCGTACAAATAGCAACTGTTCCTAAACTTAGTATCTTTGGCATATCTAAAAAAATTACAGGTTTCCTTTATACACATTTTTTCTTGGCTAATTTTTACTAGTTGGTACCCACTGACAAATTGTTATAAACAGCTGTTAGTTTTTGGCTCTGCTTACCTTATGTTTTAAGACAACCAACAAACATATTGTATTCCTATAACTAGAAGGGTTTGACAGACAGATGTAATGCTATATTGCTTTTATTAATTGGCAATTGGGGCAAGAAATTACAGATTAAAATGTTTTCAACAATTGCTATTTGCCTGAAGTATTTTCATTCGTTTTTTATTTCAGCAGTGTCTTTAGAAAACCAATAGGGCCCTACATATATTAACCTTTGGTAAGTTGAGAATTTCGCCTTGTTTTCAGAAATGTAAATCTTTCCATGTTCATTCATGGATTACACACCTGTTATCACCACAATCTGCAAGTATGCCGAAAAAATTGGAAACATGGACTAACATTTACAAAAAGCAAACACTTTGCAAAAAAATGTAATCAATTCAACTCTGTTGGCTCCCACAACATTTGAAAATGGAAATCTTAGCACAGCAAACGTTTCTTTGCGAGAATTGCTATGTTTTAAGCTATTTTCCCAGTTCCCTTAAGTGGAATCTAGAAACCCTGTGCACCTTTAGAATCCCAAACACGTGGAACAAAGAAAAACATTTAGACTGTATATATTTTGTGAAAAAAAAGTTATAATGGCTTCAGTGTGCGCTGCCCGAAACATCAACTAAGGACTCATTTCTAGGTTTGGACAAGCTTCTGTAGGTAAGTGGTTAAAACATGACTGGCTTGGAGAAAGAAAGTAAATTATGCATGTGAATGCAATGCACAGTATTGTCAATAAGAAGTCCTCAGTAGCCAGATGATGAGTAGATATTTTCATAAGATTTATTGATAAGATAATAACATCAGTAAGTCACTGGAAGATGGTAAGTCCAAGTGATGCCCCACCAGGAGCAGCCTCTGCCCTGCTCAGCCTGCACACACCAACTGACACTCCACAGCTAACCAAGCACTCAACATTCCACAACATCATCATACAACCAACATTCTAGACATCTTCAGCCACACCAACATTCACACTGACTGAGCAGTAGAGAAGGGAACCATAGAGAAGGGAAATGCAGCAGTAGATTATAACACATCCCCCTCCCTAAAGAAACCAAACACAATGAAGGATAATAAAAGATGCATGAAGATACACTGAGCAAATGAAAAATGTACACATAACATAAATGAAAATGCATGACAATTCTAAATGCCAATGTAATCACACACCTTGAATTACAATAAAAGAGTTCCCGGAAAGCATAAACTAAGGCAGTATTAGAATAATCAAACCAACATTACATAAGTAAAACAGAGAACCTCAAATAGACTCATAACTAGGTAAAGCCCCAAATTGCTTCAAGTCAAGTATTTAAAAAGTAAGAAGCAGAGAAAACTCACAAGAAAGTGTCATAAACAACACAATCCTAACTAGGAAAACACTTAAAGAAAGTGCAGGAAAAAACATTCACCCACCAACCAAACAGTGAGTGTACACGCAGAGAAATTTCATGTGAAGACATTTACTCTACGCAGACAAACCACAACACTCAATGAGAAAAACCATAAGCACTTAAAGAAAGTGCAGGAAAAACCATTCACCCACCAACCAAACAGTGGGTGTACACGCAGAGAAATTTCATGTGAAGACATTTACTCTACGCAGACCAAACCACAATACTCAACCAGAAAAACCATAAGCACTTAAAGAAAGTACAGTAAAAACCATTCACCCATAAGCAAACAGTGGATGTACACGCAGAGAAATTTCATGTGAAGGTGTAAGCTCTGCGCAGACCAACATAAATACATTCACTCACCCAAACTAAAAGTGAAGTGAAATAACAAACTAATGTCAACCAGGAATAACACTAAATGTGAAACATAACACGTAAAATGTGAATCCATAACCACAATAAGTGGTTGATAATCCCAAGGAAACAGGCAAACTAGGGATAAATACTATACCCCAAACTCAAAGCAACCCGTAACGGAAACCACACCCACCTTAATATGAAGGCAAAGACAACAAAGACCACACACACACAACTTCCTCTCATTCCATATAAATGCAGAAAAACAAACAGAAAGAACCCATAACAAATGCAACATCTCTCCATACAATACTGCAAACACACCGTTGTTAATAGGTAAAACAACAGTAACACAACAAATTAAAACAAAAAAACGTAGTCACCGTTGTCTATGAACGATGAGCGAATTCTCACCCGAAATTCTTGTAACCTCTCACCCGAAGTCCATGTGGAGCAGGTTAGATCCAGTGTATCCACGTAATTCCACCACCAGTACCATAGTCCAAATCTTGCCAGCAACATTGCAATAAACATCCATCGTATGGGTGACTTCCAATGACCTTCCATGGATAAACTCGAGATCTCCCATCATAAAGTCCTTAACAGTGGCTTCTATCAGCCCACAAGGTGAAAGCCCACAAAGTCCAGGATCAAGGGACGAGCTAACAAGGACAGGATAAATCCACAGTCAAACAACAAAGAGAAACGCAGCATCTGTAGACAAATCTGAATGACAGAGGGAACTGATAGACCTCAAGAACAGAGTTGGAATACCAAATGACTTGATGTCCCTCAAACTGTAATGTTAAACCTCGCGATCCTCAAAACTGTAATGTTAAACGTCGCGATCCTCAGAAAAACAAAGAGATTATTCCCAATGTGCCAAGATGGCCGCCACGCGTCGTTAGCGTCATTTTTCAAAGGAAATTGGCCACGTTTACACGTTTAACGTGACGCAGGTAAACCTTCAGACATCCAACGTCACAGGGGTCACTCTCACCAACACGCCGGAGAATTCGAACAACGTCATCAATTGGACACCAGACGGGAAAGAGAGAAGAGCTCCGCTGGCCAACCGTCGCCGACTCCACGAACGGTGAGTTAACGTAATGAAATGTCCTTCTCGTAAGGAATTACAGTTCAGCTATTGCCAAAACACGCTGCAAGTGCACAGAAAACGCTGCAGTCCCTCAATGTAACAACAGGGCGGCACCACAAATCTTGAGCAGGCCAGTATGACACAAACTGTACTCCTTCGCTTGTTCACTATTGACCATCCTTGCTGAAAAATAATGCCATCATTTGTCCACAGCCGATATCCGACGCAAACTCCCACAGGCTAAGGTCACAACACACGAGGGCTACACCAAACAGCTGCAATTTATCTGCGCAGACGTCACGAAGGTGAAACGCTTTGGCAATATAGGGTGTCCGAAAAGCCACAGATAATGGAAAAGTCTGTAACAGCATCCAATTTCTAACGAATCACACACAAGCAGACCCTTAATTCAGATGACAATTGAAAACCAAACAAACTTCAAACGCTCTGGTCTGCAGGCTGTCCTGTTGACTAAGGACACTGGTGGGGCTTACCAGAGCGTAGTTCCTTGTAATCTTCTTCTTTTAACCACATGGCTGCTGGCCATTTCCCCCCCCTGTGCTGGAAAATGCCATTTTAGTGGCACCATGACGAGCTCAGCTCGTCATCAGCACACGACACCCGTGGGTGATGACGAGCTGAGCTCGTCATCAGCAACGAAAGGGTTAAGGTGTAGTTCATAAGTTTCAGTAATTAATCCAGTCCTTAGTTGTAAGTAATCCAGGGTAATCCAGGGTAATGTAGGGTAATCCTTCACTAACGGTGCACAGACATAATATCGACTCCAAAATATCAACTGGACAAAATATCGACTTTTAAATATAGACTGGACAAAATATCGACAGGACAGAATATAGATGACCAAAATATCGTTTTTAAGGTAAGTGATATAATATCGACTGTTAAAAATATAGATAGTAAAAAATATCGATTTTTTAATAATATCTAATGTATTATAGTGTATTTTTATGGTATAATATGTGTGAAAAGTGTGTATTTATGTTATAATTAATTTTTATTAACGATTTTTGTTTTTATAATCATTGCGTAATTTAATTCTGTAGCGGGTTGTGGGTTTATAGGGGAATAGGGTGGGAAGTATTTTAATTATAATTAATTAAATATTTAAATGTATTTATTGATAGTAAATTTTAATTAATACTTAATTAATTTATAATAGTTAATTAATTACATTTTAATTGGTAATTAATGTTAATTAATTGATTAATTGGTAATTATGTAAATTTTACTAAATTATTTTTGTAGCGGGTTGTGAGTTTATAGGGGAATTGGGTGGGAAGTGATTAAATTATAAATAATTAATTAATTACATTTATTTATATTTAATTAATTACAAATAATTGTTAAATACTTTTTCATTATTAAATAATTAATAGTAAATATTTCTATTAATTAGTATTAATAGGTGATCAATAGAAATATTTATTGTTAATTAGTAAATATAATATATTAATTAATAAATTGTATACAAATATTATTTATTTTTAATTAATTATTAATAGATATTCAATAATACATTTTATAATTATTTATGAAGTATTTACTTTCCCTAATGTTGTATTCTCTGGAGTGGGAATAGTAATTTTAACCCCTACGCTATCCAACTTTTTCCCTACTGTTGCACCCAATGGAGTGAGAATAGTTATTTTAACCCCTACGCTATCCAACACTTTCCCTACTGTTGCACCCACTGGAGTGGGAATAGTAATATTAACCCCTACGCTATCCAACGCTTTCCCTACTGTTGCACCCACTGGAGTGGGAATAGTAATTTTTACCCCTACGCTATCCAACGCTTTCCCTACTGTTGCACCCACTGGAGTGGGAATAGTAATTTTTACCCCTACGCTATCCAACGCTTTCCCTACTATTGCACCCACTGGAGTGGGAATAGTAATTTTTACCCCTACGCTATCCAACGCTTTCCCTACTGTTGCACTCTTTGGAGTGGGAATAGTAATTTTAACCCCTACGCTATCCAACGCTTTCCCTACTGTTGCACCCACTGGAGTGGGAATAGTAATTTTTACCCCTACGCTATCCAACGCTTTCCCTACTGTTGTACTCTTTGGAGTGGGAATAGTAATTTTAACCCCTACACTATCCAACACTTTTCCTACTGTTGCACCCACTGGAGTGGGAATAGTAATTTAAACCCCTTCGCTATCCAACCCTTTCCCTACTGTTGCACTCACTGGAGTGGGAATAGAAATTTTAACCCCTACGCTATCCAACGCTTTCCCTACTGTTGCACCCACTGGAGTGGGAATAGTAATTTAAACCCCTATGCTATCCAACACTTTCACTACTGTTGCACTCACTGGAGTGGGAATAGTAATTTTAACCCCTACGCTATCCAATGCTTTCCCTACGTTTGCACTCTTTGGAGTGGGAATAGTATTTTTTACAATTCTGCTATCGTACGGTAATATAATAGTATCTTTAATTTTAGTATGTTACTATATATATATGTTTTAACAAATATGATTGTAAAAATTTATTTTTATTATTTTCATTTATTATTTAATTATTATAAGTTAATTTAAGTATTTTTAAGTATATTTTAGTAATAAAATTATAATATTAATTTAATTTAACACTGTTTTTAATAAAGTCGATATTTTTTAAAACTATATTATTGTAAACGATATTTTGTACTCGATATTTTTGTACTTACCTGTTTGTAGATACAAACTCGATATTTTGTCTGTCGATATTTTGTCCACGATATTTTTGCAAGTCGATATTTTGTCCCTCGATATTATTTCAGTGATCCTCCACTAACACGTAGTTCTTTTACATCGTCGCCAGTATTGTAAATAAGAAGTCCTCAGTAGCTAGATGATGAGTAGATATTTTCATAATATTTATTGATAAGATAATAACATCAGTAAGTCACTGGAAGATGTAGTGTGGCTCACTGGTTAGAGGCGGCAGACCCGAGAGCAGAGGACGGCCCTGGACCAGGGTTCGATTCCCGGCGGGGCAGGTTTCTGGACCAGGGTCAGCGGACTCGATAATTCTCTCGCCTCGGTGCCCACTCTGATCAGCGATCACACTCGGCAACTCTGGGCATTAGCTTGCCTCATCTTCACTAACGGCCCCACCAGACCGCCGGGGATGCCTGGTCTCACCCTGGAGATACCCATTAAGGGACCATCTCTCAGGGAAGCCAGGAAGGGTTTCGCAGCGGTCGAAGCGCCTTGGGACCCTACGGGTAAGTAGTGCACTATATAAATGCCAATACATTTACATTTACACATGGTAAGTCCAAGTGATGCCCCACCAGGAGCAGCCTCTGCCCTGCTCAGCCTGCACACACCAACTGACACTCCACAGCTAACCAAGCACTCAACATTCCAAGACATCATCATACAACCAACATTCTAGACATCTTCAGCCACACCAACATTCACACTGACTGAGCAGTAGAGAAGGGAACCATAGAGAAGGGAAATGCAGCAGTAGATTATAACACACAGATATTCTCCTATGCTGCAAAGGTGTTCTAGACTGTGGAGGAGATGAAGGTGTGATATTTCCTGGGACTTTCCTGCAATTGATGTCAAAATATATGCTATCACTTGGCTTTGGCCTTTCTAATAACTACCGGTTTCCTGGTTCCTTATCAGTTTCTCTTTGTACTATCCATGTAGTAGGGAATGAAGGTTATTTTTTATTCAGTCAGCCTGAAATGGTATCATGAGGAAGGTTATATTAGTTGTAGTGGAGTTCTGGCAAACCGTATCACTGTCACATTCTTGAAAGGTATTGTAAATTAACAGTGAGGTTGTCCTCAAATATAAACAAATATTACATAACTGGAATGACATCACACTACTGAATGAGGCCTGCACTTTTATGAGAACCTATGCAGAGCCCACAGTTCCCCATAGTTAGCCTAAAGAAAAAGAGGTGTGAGGAGGAATCATTACATTGCTTGAATAAGAAGGTTCTATTTGTGCCTGCTCGAGCAATAACAGATTAAGCTGTCGATCAGCGTGTGTTGAGATACGTTGTCGAAGGCTGACGAGAGGTCAAGGAGGATCAAAGCTGCTGTTTCTCCTCAGTCAAGGTGGGTTTGGATGTGTGGGTGGCTGTGATCAGGGTGTTTTTCAGCGCTGTGATTGAGTAGGGTTGTGAGTTCCTGGCCCATCCCTTGGTGCCTGAGGTTGAAGATGTGGTGAGTGCATGGGTCCGTGGGAGCTCCAGAGTGTTTGGATTTCATGATGGAGGTGGTGTCCTGAATGGAGAGGATGTTTCAGGTGGTTTGTGTGCTGTTCGTGTGAGTTAAAGTGGTAGGGTATCTGTAGAGGAAGTATGTAAGTGTGGGTTAGGTTTAAAGTGTTTGTATATGGTTGCAATCTTGTCATGGAAGAAGTGAACAATTATGTTACACAGCTCCTGTGAGGTTGTGATGTTGTCTTTGCTGGAAGACGGGTTGAAGAATTCCTGAACGATGTTCAAAGATTCTTTGCTGATGTTGGTGCTGGTTTCGATGCCTGCAGCAAGGGCTTGAAGATTCTCCTTACATGGTTTAAAATGTTTACTGTCACCTACGTCTTTAAATATATAGAGTTCCCTTAATTAGTCAATCAGGGACTTCCTTTTCAAAGGAAAATGGTAGGAATGCACAGTATATATGAGATAAGGTGCTCTTGTCCTTTTCTACAGCACTGGTGCACAAATGGCTGCCTAGCGCCAATGCAGACACCCATGCACCATGGTGCAATAGTGCCTGCATTAAAATCAGGTTGTTTTAGTGCAGTAAGGGTCATTTTCCTGCACAAAAATATCAGTTACACCACCCTTGGGGAGGTGTATGCTTTTGAAGCATTCCTAGGTTTATCGCATGTTGTAAATCTGGAAATATGTTAAATGACATGGGTGTTACATGGCACACCTCCCTATTGCAGACTGAGTTAAAGGAGTGACTTGCGCTGCGTTGCCTCACTCCATAGCTATGAGGCCATAAAAAGCCAAGAAGGGTAGTTTTCTGTGGCACCATAGATATGATTGAGAGGCCTGCGCCACCAGAGCATCATTATAAGTGGACGCTTCAGTGGCGCAGGTTTCTTGTAAATTAGGCTCTCAGAGAGAATATGTTGTGAATTCCGTTTGTCGTTCTCTGAACTGCATGGTATCATCCATAGCAGCCATTTGCTAGAAATTGAGAATCTACAGCTCTGCCTCATTGACTGACTGCAGACAACCCTCCTTCAACACAGTGATGGCTACCTCTCAAAGGGGGTGGTGAGCGGGGGTGGGGGTGAAAAATAAAAAATAAAATCAACACATCTTCTCCACCACCACAGCTGCCGCTGAAATGCTCTCCCACCTCTCCTCCATCTGCTGGAAGCACAGGAAGCACTCGAGATTCCTTACTCTCCCAGCCAATCACAACGCTGCCTGAGCAGCATTGTGATTGGTCTGAGTGGCCTGTTTGGCCTCTCAGGCAGTGACTGGTGAGGCTGGGCCTGTTCTCAACAGGGATGTGCAACACAGCCCAAAGGAGAACATGCCAAGTGTGCATGGAGGTTTGGCCGGCCCTAGAGGGCTGGTCAATCCGTCATGCGGACATAGTGAGGGAGTGCAAACCACTCCTGCTCCCTATGCATCAAGCCAGCACCGGCCCAACTTGGCTGGAGCAAAGAAAAATAAAATAATAATAATTTCTCGTTATTATCTTTTTTTTTTTGCACTGCTCAAGTAGCAGCGGGGCGATACTCCTCCGCTGTAGCAGAGGAGCCACCACCGCTTTCACCTTGACTTTACAAAAATATTTCCCTCCACATAATGTTCTTCAAAAAATGTATTCCCCTAGAAAAAACAGTATAATTAATCCATGGCCTGCGATAAATGTGGTTTCAAATAAATTAAGGATGCAGACGCTTTTACAAAGTTTTTTTTTATAGAGGCCGACATTTAATTAAATAAACCTCAAGAAATATACTCATTGCGCCCGAAGAGCGATCTCACGGATTGTTTTCTTTAATTAAAACCTCCAATTACTCAGATTTATAATCATAGTATTAAACTGTGCAAATGGTTGCAGTGGAATATTTTCTGAGTGGCTTTGGTAATGGCAACTATCATTTCCTACAGAAGGAAAATTATGTAAACAGAATGGGGCATTGAACATCTATGTACATAACATTGTCATGGGTTCCAACGGGCAAGCCACTATATGCCATCCTTTTGTGAAAGCATGACCGGTCTCTTGGCAGGTGGAGCAATGGCCGGCTCAGCAATGCCTTGCTAGAGTGCCAATTGTTTTGGGTCGCAATTTCAAACTAAATACGCCAGTTTCAACACAGTAGAAGGTAGAGTTCCTCATCTGGACACCAAGGTCGATTCATGCATTTACTTCCTTTAAAAAGCAAATGCGAAGACAATATTTGGGTGGTTTTGAACTGTGTTATTTTTCCACAATGAAGATCTGCAGATAGTTATGCAAATCTCATTTTGATTATACAGCATATTAGTTTGCTCTTATTTTAAATTAAAATGTAAATGGTTTCAATTAAATGACATTTCAGCTGGGAGACATGATAAAATTCACTATATTTCCTTATTATAAAATACATTATGAAGCATTCTGTTCAGAAAATACCTAATTGTAAGTATATTTTAAATACCTTTTCACTGGTACTGCAATACTTTAAAGCGCTCTTAACTTCACAGTGTTAAGGCAAAAACTATTCTAATTACATTTGTATCTGCTGCTAAGAAGACATACTGTAAATAACAATGCTACCTCCATTTCATGTATACCTGGAATAAAACTAAATAAAACATCATGAAAGCGGCAATGCAGGGCAATTATACTTAATTGATGGAAAGATACTGTACACATTAACACTGTTTGCTCTTCCTCGTCCCACTCTGAGTCAATGAGATTAGTCTCCACCCCTGGAGACAGGCATCCAGCCATGGCCAATGCAGGTGAGAGAAGTGGGGCGGTGGGGGTGAGTGGGGTCCGATTTCGATCGACGATGACAAAGGAAAAGTAATCAAATCATTTTTTCCTTCTTTGTCGTCTGTCGAAATCCCCCCACCCGGCCCCACCGCCCTACAACTCTTACCTGCATGGGCCGTGGCTCCAGGTATCCATCCTATTGCATATCCCTGGCCTTATCCGTAGCCTTATCCCTACTTCCCATGTGAATATCTGTCTAAGTCCTTGCCTCTTTAACCCCTTCCATGCGGCCGCGATTCTGCGCCTGTGCGGCAGAATCGAGAGTGAGCGGTTGTATGATGGTCCCCAGCCGTCATCAGCACATGAGCACCGTAGTGCATGACGGCTGGAGCCTTCATCAGCATGCAAGGGGTTAATAAGAACACCAAACATCACAGCATTAATCAGAATTCCTCCTGTTATTACCTGTAACCACTGAAAAAAAGCAAAGTCTCCCCTAAAATAAAGCAAACAAAATCGTCTAGCGTAAGCGTTATTTGCAATCTGTATGGTCTGGTGCCAGACATGAACAATTTTTTGTCTTTTTTTTATCATCCAAGTTAGACAATTCACGGGAATTTGGCTACTTGGGCTAGAATGGAGAAGAACGCTCCCCTGAAAAACATTGGGCATAAGGTCACAATACAGACAGATTTGGGAAAAGAGATAGTGTGCAGACTGCGGTCTTTGGTGATTTCATGTGTGTAATGTTGTAGACTTGAGTACTGTAGTGCATAGTTTGGGGGCTGAATAGTCCTGGAACTGCACACTCAAATGGCAAGTGAGAGCTTAGATAAATGCAGATTAAATATGTGCAGAAGAACTCTGTCACCAGCTCAGTCTCTCTGGATTCTTGACGTGGAAATAGTAGTTAGCATTTTGAAAGCAGGAAAATAAAGGACAAAAGGATTAAATAGATGGGGGAAAAGAAAGTGAAGGGAATAAAAGCCAAGTAGAGTACTGTCTATAGAAGTGAAAAAAATTGATCTACAACTCTAAAATTCACAAACCTTCACCAACAGTCTATTTCTTCACAGAGTTTATTTTACATTATATGAACATGGGATGTCCACAACACCGGAAAATCTAGGAAAAAATAAATACACTGGGCGAATATGTCCCAAATGCCTAAAAAGTTTAGAAAAGATCTCGACTTTCTGGAGGTACAACTACTGTTCCTTCTGAGTGTTGAGTTTGTTTCTTCAGTTTCAATTGACGTACCAAGCAAAGCTAACTCTGCATGAAGACCTAATGAATGGAGATGGAGGGGGATAGAGAATATGTATTTCAATACTCCGATTCATTTCAGGGATATCTGCTTTTGAAGGGACTGAAAACTTAATGCCTTAGATTCTTTAGTTATTGTGGTCAAGAAAAGAGAATTAGAAGGTCACCAATAATGTCATTTGCAATATCATGAGTGATGTCATGAATGATGTCACTGACCATGTCATGAATGATGAACTATGCGAGGTAATATGCAGTGCATTACGGGGGCATAAGTTCTAGTTATCTCAGGTAAATACAACTGCTGAATTTCTATGGTTTTGTAAGAGTGAAGTCTGAGCCTAACGATAACATCCCTGTAACCTTTGTTTTTTCCAGTGTATATGTATGTGTGTATATATATATATATATATATATTCACTGAAAAAACCATAGGTTTCACACCAGTTATAGTTAGGAATTAGCATTTAAAAAACCTATTAAATTCACTGAAAAAACCATAGGTTTCACACCAGTTATAGTTAGCTGGAAATTTTACTGATATAAAACCATTGAAATTCCCACGTTATAGTTAGTCGGACTCACTATAACTTGCGCGTGCAATGCACTGCTGATGACATCACATATTACATCACTCATGACATGGTCAGTGACATCAGTCATGACATCACTGATGACACCATCCAGTGAATATGTGTCTTAATGAAAAATAAATATTAGTGAGTTATGTTTAAATATTTAAATTCATTTATTAGTGTTTCACTTTGTGTATAAGTGGCTACATGTGTTGGTAAGTAGCTACATGCGTATGTATATGGGTTATTAGATGTTTCTCTTAGTATCAGTATGAGTGTCTATATGGTTTGGTGGGGGTATTACTTAGCACATAGATGCATGAGTGACTGACTCGCTGTTTGTATGTGTTTTGAAGACAGCATATGTGCAGGACTGTATGGATGGATGAGTGTGTATATGTGTTTGTTAGTGAGTGAATGACTGTCTCACTAGTGTCTTTATCAGTAACTACATATGTTTTAATCTAGTATATGTGAATATTGATGTATATAAGTGAGTATATGTGAGAGTAAGAGATTGTAAGAGTTCCTGTTTAAATAAGTATGTGTTTCTATAAGTGATTGTTTAAGTGAATAAATATGTGTAATTTTCAATACAAGTAAGGTGGAAGTGTGTGTATAACTCTATATTCAAATAAATGGATGTTCAATAGTTTATTTGCACGTGTGAGTATGTGTGTGAGTAACTTTTGGATGACTGTCGGTGTGTAACAGGATGTATAGGTGTATCACTTCATATGATAAGTGAGTATATGTATGAGTGACTATATAGAACTGTTGGTGAATGACTGGATGTGCATATAGATGGTGGAAGTACAGAATTGCTTGTTGTAACTGATATAGGTATATCCACTTTTTGGAAAATATTAGTTTCTATTTTTGAATATGTGTTTCAAGGGTTACATTATAGTGAAAGAAGGTCTGTCACTGTGTCACAAGGATGGTGTCATCAGTGATGTCATGACTGATGTCACTGACCATGTCATGAGTGATGTAATATGTGATGTCATCAGCAGTGCATTGCACGCGCAAGTTATAGTGAGTCCGACTAACTATAACGTGGGAATTTCAATGGTTTTATATCAGTAAAATTTCCAGCTAACTATAACTGGTGTGAAACCTATGGTTTTTTCAGTGAATTTAATAGGTTTTTTAAATGCTAATTCCTAACTATAACTGGTGTGAAACCTATGGTTTTTTCAGTGAATTTCATAGGTTTTTTAAATGCTAATTCCTTACTTTTTATTCATACTCATACCTATGTGTTTTTTAGTGAATTGCTAAAGTATGTTTTTGTAAAAATGAACACTAAATGTATATTGAGATAATATTTTTAATTTACAATATTTTTTTTATATTTCGCTTTCGGTGCGCGCACGGGTGCGCGTACCGTCAGCGCACTCACAAAAAAAAGAAAAAAAAAATGAAGGAGGGACTGTGTAATAGATAGTAAGACAGATAAAAAGTGTAAAAGGAAGTAACTGAGAAAAGAAAAATGAATAAGGGAGCAAAAGAAAGAAGAAATAGGAAGAAGACTAAAGCAGAGGTTAAGGGAGATTGTAAATGGATGTTGAAAGTAAAAAGAAGGACAGTTAAGTATGGGAATGACAGGTAGTGACGGAATCAGAGGAAAAGAATAGTAGTGATTGAGGGAAAGTAAATATCAGTGTATATAAGTAAAGAGGGGTGAAAGAGGGTACATGTAAGTGAATAAGGGTAAGACATGGGGAGTAATAGAGACAAATAAGAGAGAGAGTAAAAGTAGGACTGTCACAAAGGGACTAAGTGAACCAGTAAAAAAGGTAAGTGAAGGAGTGTGCATAGGCAGAAGTACTGAAAGAAATTGAATGTGGTCGGAAGTGAACATGGAACAAAAGAATAAGTGAGGGAAGCAAAGTAAGGAAATAGAGGTGCGGTAGGGTGACAGAAAAATAGTGAAAATAAAACAAAAGGTGATAACAAAAAAGATTTTGTAAACACACTTACCATATAATCAATGCAAACTTGTATCTATGAAAGATAAAAGAAAAAACACGTTATAATTTCTTAAAAATATATAATAAAATAGAAGCAACAGTTCATGAGGTTTAAAAATCTACAAAAGTTTACTAAGAAATGATGCAATAGTGAAGGATACAAAAACAGAAAGAAAGTAATGTAGAAAGAGAAAAAAAAAGGAAAAAGAAATAGAAAGAGAACAAATTCCTAAAGGTAAATAAGATACTAAAAGAATGTAAGATATCAAATCAAAATCAGTAAAGATAAGAAAATAAAAGAAAAATGAGTGAAAAGGAGAGAAGTCTGATTGAGAAACTATAAATAAAAAAGAGGAATAGAAGATGATTGAGAGTGAGTGAAGTAAAGTAACAGAGTGAAGGGATGAAAGGAATGAAGTTAGTATAGAACGATGGATAAAACAGGAGTGAGAGAGTAAGTACACAGAAAGACAAAAGGAAGAACTAAGTGAACTACAGTACAATGGATGCAAAAGAAAAAAAAAGGAGAAAAAGAAAGAGAGGGTTAGGAAACTAAAGCAGTGGTACTGTGAGAATATGAAAAAGATAAAAAGTGGTGGAAGGAACAGAGGAAATGCAGACAGTTCCTATTAGATTAAGAAGTTGTGAATGAAGTGCATTAAAGAAACAGCGATGAAAAAAGAGTGTAAATTAGTAAAGAGAGGTAAATAAGGTTGAAAAAGAAAATGAGTATAAGACAATGTGAACACAATATAAATTACACAATTCAAACTACACAATAACTTCTACAATATGTTACATTATTTATTTTTGCTGTTCTCAGAATATATTGAATTTCACTTAAATTAGTGAGATCAAAGTCTTCATCAGATAACAGCGGGGAAAAAAAAACACAATCTAAAAGATTGTGTTTAAAAAAACCCATTCAAACATACATCTCATATAAGTACACTAATCTTTGATTCACTTACTTTTCCGTGAGACCAAATTGCAGATAGTGAAGGTCCTTTTGGTGGAAAAAAGTCTGCTGTGCTCTATAACTTCCATTTCATCGACTTCCTATGAAAAAAGATCTAACAACATCATATGTTACACTTTCCTCACGGCCAATTTGTGTCAGATATATCAGTATTTTTTACTTTGAGATCCACTTAAAGTATCTACATGAGATTGCAGATAGTGAAGGTCCTTTTGGTGAAAAAAGTCTGCTGTGCTCTATAACTTCGATTTCATCAACTTCCTATGAAAAAAGATCTAACAACATCATATCTTACATTTTCCTCACGGCCAATTTCTGTCAGATATATCAGTATTTTTTACTTTGAGATCCACTTAAAGTATCTACATGAGATAAATAATTTCAAATATTAGATTAACTAACTAACTAACTTTTATTAACTATTCCCGTCTTCAAAGGCCAATTCCCTTTACTAAAACTTTGGTTTTAAAAACACTAGATAAGAATTTGTAGAGTCATAAGGCAAACGTTGTTTATAAGTTAAATGAGAATCATTGCAGTAACTCCATCCATTTTCAGATTTTAAGTAGCATGTATAATGTCCTGAGGTGGTCGAAGGTCCATCATGATAAATAATAGCTTCAGTTGTAAAGGTCCTTCCAGAAATTGATAACTGAGAAGCCACAAAATTTTTGATAGAAGTTGTCAATTTAGTTCCATCAGGTCTACATCGTTGGAAAACTAAAATGATATACTGCCCATACCTTTGTATAAATAATGTGGACAGCATTGTACAGTTACATTGGGTACACACCATATTATGATCTGCTGCTTTAACTAGATTTTTAAAAGACACTGATTTACAGTCTGGTAAAGTCAAATATATAAATCTTTCAGTGTCTATTGTAGTAGTACTTGATAAACTACAATTGTGGCAGTCATGCTGCCATTGATAAGAAAGACTGAAAAGATTATCTACATCTACACCTTCATCTTCCAAAACACCAAACATATACATTAAAAATTCCTGACAATCCTGCTGAATGTTCTGTGAAAATTTATCTTGACCAGAACACAAATCTAAAATATTTCGAATTTCTGTTACACTTTCTATTTGTGCTGTAACACTGCTACATTTCTGAAACACAGAATTCAATAAACCACACAATCTTTGATCCCGATTTTCAACAATCTGTTCTTGTAAACTTTTAAGAAAAAAAACAACATTAACCACTACATTAGCATAGCAGTTGACACCAGAACTGTTTTCAAACTGAAATCCAACAACATTTTCTCCACAATTCTTTTTCTTCCTGTTTTCAATTACAGTTTTCTCTACTTTTTGTCTTTTTGCAACTACCTCACTACAATTATCCTCATTTCTTCTTTTTCGGCCTACCACACGTTTTTCAAACAGAGGATATTGAGACAAATGTGGAGCATACTCTCTTCTTAACCTATTGTATTCTTTAACACAATCTAGATCTGCAGAAATCTTTGTCTCATCACACGCAATCAAATACAATCCTGATAAAGTTCTGACTCGAGATAATGCCACATATGCCATACCCTCTTTAAACACAGATCTTCCAATGTTCACCAATGCACTATCTACACTTAAACCTTGAGATTTATGAATTGTCACTGCATACGCCAAACAAACAGGAAACTGTTTTCGGCGAACATATAAGTCTTTTACAAGTAAAAATCTAGCAGAACAACGACTTATTTGTTGTACTTGTTCAATGCCATCAAATTTTATTTTTAAAAATTCAATTTCATCTCTATTTCTGTAATTCACAAAATCAACAACATAACCCATTGCTCCATTTACCAGACCGCTTTCAACATTTAAATTCCTTCTCAAAATGATACGACAATTTAAACACACATTCAGAGTCTTTTCAAAACCAGCTGTTTTTGAAATACTTTTCTCCAATGAATGCAATTTAATTTTCAAATTTTCTGACAAAACAATTGTTGCACCCATATGCTCTATTTTATCTATTGCTTCTAGTTTCACAATCTCTTCATTTTCTAAGTCTAACATTTTTTGGTTGAAGATGGAACATTCTTGCAGAGTTGGCATCAAACATATCCCAGATTTCTTCTCAGTCATTTTTTTAAAAATATTCTCTGGAAGAATGTTTTCATTTGGATACAAATTTGAAATTAATCGACTATGCAAAGCTTTTTTCCCTTTCTCAGTCATTTTTCCAATTCTTACATCTTGTAGAATATTTTTATAATCTTCATCCTTGGCCTGTCGCATATTTTGAAGCAGTTCAGCATATTTAAAATTTAGCCATATATTAACATTTCCAATGCTTCCAAGGGACTTCCTGGTATCTTCATGCGTGAGCATTTTAAACACTGGTTGTCCTTTTACTGGAGTCAACTGCAATAGATCTCCAAAAACAATAATGTGTTTTCCTCCAAATAACACATCATAGTCTGTTTTAAGAATTTCTTGCATTCTCAAATGCACAAAAGCAAGCATTAGATTTGAGACCATGCTTACTTCATCTATGATAAGAAGTTTCATTTTCTTCAAGACTCTTGAAACTTCAGAACACGCATCTCCAGATAGCTTGTTGTAATGCAATTTATTATCATGTTCAACTGGCAGCATCAATAAACGATGTAGAGTAATCCCTTTAATGTTATGTGCTGCCAGACCAGTTGGAGCAGTTACAACACAAGACAGTGGTGAATCAGTCCTTTTCTGCAGATAACTTGCAACGGCTTTAATTAGAAAACTTTTTCCTGTCCCCGCTTCTCCACTTACATACAGTCGGACAGGGTCAAATAATATACATGAGCACTCTTTTTTGTCATGTCTGAATCCATGTTCAATCTGCTCTGTGACTTCATCATATATCTTTTTCTGCTCAATGTTTAGTTGCCTTACCAAATCTTCTAAGTTAACTCCATCCTCTTGAGCTTGTTCCATAGCTCTTTCCACCTCATCCATGGCAGTGGCAGCTTCATTTTGGATAATTGGTCCTCCTAGTGGATCCTGGCTCAATGAAGTAGAACTCTGACTATCTTGAGAACTGTTTCTAGCTATCTCTTCAGCAATTGTGGTTTCTTGCTCCATTTCTTCATTCAACATTTGCAGATAATTTAGAAAAATAGGACATTCTATGGTATCCTTAGTTGCATTAAAAGAGTCTTCATAACAGAGAAAATCTCCAAGTAGTTCCTCTTCTGTACGCCATGGCTTAAAGAGTTGCAAAAGAGCTAAGTAGTAAAATTCTCTTTTGTCTGGAACTTCACAACTCAATTTTCGATGATTAATCAAATGGCCTTTTTTCTGCTTCACTAGACATCCTTCGTAGCCAATGAGTGCATATTTTCCATTATTGATATCTTCTGTGATGTTCCTCTTATAACTGTAGTTTTGAAGAACTTCATACAAACATGTGTTCTCAAGGTGAGTACTTCTATTTGGATAGTATGTATCCAACATATTTGTCTTCAAAATATCTGTACTGTTTGGTTCTTTTTCCGCCAAATATTCAATTTCTTGTACAGATTTCAAAACTCGGTTTCGTGTAGCAGCAAGACCAAGACTCACCCAAATGATTGTTCTTGATTTGGCATAGAGACTTGCTGATGATAACCGATCAGAACATTCATATGCTCCAATTTCTCGATGCGACAACATCTTCAGACTGAAACTGTATAATTTCTTGCTTAGACTCTTTTCATGTGAAATGTCCTCCCACATTTCCTTCAGTTCTGTCTTTTCTTTTTTGGTGATGTAAGATGTCACATATCGAGCCACAGCAATAGAGTTGTCAGCAACGAACTGAATATCCATGTTAGCATTCCACATGGACAAAATCACTGGGTTGTAATCGTTGATGTACTTAGATTCTTCATTTCTTTTCAAATTATATGTGTTTTTGGGAGATTTTCTCGTCACAGTATGTCGTAGAGATGACATCAAATTATTTACTCTTCCCTTAGAAATCACTGGTCGAGGAAATGCAAAACGACATTTCGTGTAGTACTTTTCCTTGTTTTTAAATTTTCGACGACAGTACTTTCCACAACGATGAGATTGAAAACGTAAAACTTGTTGCCTTAAATTGTTTTCTTCAGTAGATTTTGGAACAGCACATGTTGAATACTCTTCAATGAAACTCATCACTGTTTCATCTGAATCTGTTCCAAATTTGGGTGCATCTTTAATCCACAACAACATATGTATATGAGGAGCACCTCTCGCTTGATATTCCTTCCTCCAAAAGAAATCCAAAACCTCTCCAAGGGGAGGATTTTTTTTGTTGGTAATAAAAGACATCATAGCTTCAAATCTATGATTAAAATATCTGCAAACATTCACTGGATCTAAAGAACACAGTTCTCCTGGTGTTTTCAATTCTATATTTGGTATGTTTTCATTTGCCTCTCGTAGAAATTGAAGTAAATCGTCCCATGCATACTCAGCACAGCTAAGAGTGAGGAACCATGTAGGAGTTCCTAAGTTTCTTAGCATACATTTCAATTCTCCATGACGACGAAACCAATACTCATTGGTTCCACGTTGACATGCCATGAGATTGATTAGCTGAGATTCCAAAATACTGTCTTGCAGATTAACTTTCTCCATAAAGTCCCTTGCACATACATTTTGCAAATGAGGTCCACTTTTTAATATATGATTAACTGCATAAGAAAGCCCAGACAAATCACTTTCAAACAGTAGATGAAATAAATATGGAATGCATTGACGAAACCTTGGATCTTCTGCATATAATCTTAGAGTCCGGTATTCAGCTGCAGGAATTTGAACTGGTCGATCATCATATCGTCCACCACAACCTGTTGGAAATAATTGTGGAAAACAACGAGCTTCCAAACTTTCTTCCCATACACTAATGGGACTTCCTTTTGCTGCCTTCATTTGAAACAAGTCAATTGCATTTCCCATTACTTCTTTGGAATGCAAAGGATGAACAGTATAATGTTCATATATTTCTTCAGTTCTAGACACATCAACTTTTTCAATTTGACCAACTGAAGAATCACTATCTTCTTCTGTAGCTGTTTCCTCAACTCCAACACTTACATGTTTGTAGTACTCATTGTTTTTAACTAAATACAACGTTGCCTTCTTGACTTTTTTAACATCCACTAAATCTTGCCAAATTTTCTTACTCTTTGTTGGAACCCCATTAACTAGAATAACTAAAGGATCTTCTTCTACTCTTTCTACACCAATTGTATTAATATTTTTCTTTACATCTAGAGGCAAATAAACAACTCTTCCCTTTAATCCTCTCACTAAATCTGATGGAGGCAATTTCCCTGTCTTAGGCTCCATGCGTACAATAGCCTGAAAAGGATGGACACATTGAATCAAAATAGATTCATAAGTATTTAGATCCATCAATTCAGAAGGAATATCTATCAACTGAAGATTATTATAAATTGCTCTTGCAGGCATTCTATTTTCATTTAATTTTTTCAAACAATAAGTGCAAATACGCTGATCCAAACTCAAATCAAAAGAATTCTCCACCAACAAATAACTTACAAAATCCTCCCATTCACTATTATTTTCCAATTCACTTTTTGCATATAAATCAACTAACCTAGTCTGAATTTTATAATGAGTCCGTCGACAACACACACAAGTTACATTAGGCCTCTCACTTGATTTCACCTTAAACTTGATAATTTCCTCATCAAACTTTTCAATACTTGAAATTTGTCCATTATCTTCTGCATTACCATCCATTACTATATCTATTTCTACACTGTCCTCTTTGTTCCCAAAATAACAAAACTCAATTTCTTCACAAATAGTCTTCACATCCACTTCAGATCCATGCAAAAGAGCACTATTTAACTGTTTAAGCTTAAGTGCAGGACTTTTTGCATAATACAACTTCCTCACTAATTTCCTTACGTTATTATGATGCACTGCTAACATCCTAAAATGATGAAAAACACTCCGACAAACTTTTCTAGAAAGACATGCTAGTGAATGCCCTTGCAAACCTGTGCTTTCTCTCACTCTGCAAGGATCTAACTCTTGCAGGATCTTCATTTTTTGTTTGAGACTTTTTTTACTATATGTACGTAAGAAATTTCGAAGCAAATCAATTGATTCCTGTCGCACACTACAAATACTACTGCATTTCCATGTGTACACTGGACCCTTAGTACGTCTCCCTAAAACTTCATCAGCTAACACCTCTTCTGCATCTCTAGGTACAAGTTTCTCTTTTTCCATCACACAACTATCTTTCACCTCATAGGCACGACCACTGGTGTCAACCGCATGCACCAAATCATTTTCCTGAAAGTAACTCTCCTCATTAAAAAAAGGCTCAGAACTTGAACTATGCATCCATTCACCAGAAAATACTTCACAAAAATTACTCCGATTAATAATTCTTTTCCATCTACTGTTCGATTTGAAAACATCCATTGCCTTATTAAGTATCCTAATTCTATTGATTATTAAAATAAATAATTTTTTCTTAACTTCAAAAGCCTGATCAACAATCTTTTCTACACTTTTCTTTTTCTTGTAAAAAGCAGCTTTTAGTTTACTTTTCTTTTCATTTTTTAGCAAATTTAAAACTACCCTATTGCGAAACATTCGCCTACGAATGTCCCTAAAAACATTTACCCTTCTATTGCTAACCATTCTCTTCTCTCCTGGTCCAATGGAAACATTTTTTGTGGGCTTCTCTTTCCTTTTTAGATTTGTTGACTTTTTCTGTATATTCACATTAGCAATTTCATTTTTTTTCCTACGACATATGTTACGAAGAAAAGACTTAATTGGCTTACCAGAAGCTTTTCTGGTGTTTTTTGAAGTAGTTGTTGAAGAGGATTCCATAAACTCTGTTGTTGATGTTCTCCTTTTCCGTATGGTATTTTTAATATTTCTTTGCCTTGAAGGCATTTTTGCTTGCTTTTCAGAAGTTGATTTGAATCTGTTGTTCTGTTAAAAAAACACATGAAAGACCACTATTAGCAAACAACAAAGTAATGTTAAAAAGCAAACAATATAAACAATAAATTGCAACATATTTAAGTTTATACAATAGCAAATCATGGCTTTATTTTTAAAGGCCTTGCGCCACCAATGCGTCACGTATTACCCATGTTTAAAGTCAAGCATCAGCTGCACATGGCATTCATAAATAAGGGCCAAATACATATACCAATCAATTGCACCCAAAAATCGATTTTTCAATAACATGTAAGGAACACTGCGCAGAACCTATGTACAACCAATCAATATCATCAAACAAAGTCAGGGCCTTATTTATGAAAGCCTTGCGCCACCAGTGCGTCACTTATTACCCATGTTTAAAGTCATGCATCAGCTGCACATGGCAATCATAAATAAGGGCCAAATACATATACCAATCAATTGCACCCAAAAATCGATTTTTGAATAACATGTAAGAAACACTGTGCAGAACCTATGTACAACCAATCAATATCATCAAACAAAGTCAGAGCCTTATTTATGAAAGCCTTGCACCACCAGTGTGTCACTTATTACCCATGTTTAAAGTCATGCATCAGCTGCACATGGCATTCATAAATAAGTGCCAAATACATATACCAATCAATTACACCCAAAAATCGATTTTTGAATAACATGTAAGGAACACTGCACAGAACCTAAGTACAACCACTCAATATCATCAAACAAAGTCAGGCCTTATTTATGAAAGCCTTGCGCCACCAGTGCGTCACTTATTACCCATGTTTAAAGTCATGCATCAGTTGCACATGGCAATCATAAATTAGGGCAAAATACATATACTAATCAATTGCACCCAAAAATCAATTTCACAATAACATGTAAGAAACACGGCGCAGAACCTAAGTACAACCAATCAATATCATCAAACAAAGTCAGGGCCTTATTTATGAAAGCCTTGCGCCACCAGTGCGTCACGTATTACCCATGTTGAAAGTCATGCATCGGCTGCACATGGGAATCATAAATAAGGGCCAAATACATATACCAATCAATTGCACCCAAAAATCGATTTTTGAATAACATGTAAGGAACACTGCACAGAACCTAAGTACAACCAATCAATATCATCAAACAAAGTCAGGGCCTTATTTATGAAAGCCTTGCGCCACCAGTGCGTCACTTATTACCCATGTTTAAAGTCATGCATCAGCTGCACATGGCATTCATAAATAAGGGCCAAATACATATACCAATCAATTGCACCCAAAAATCGATTTTTATTTAACATGTAAAGAACACTGCACAGAACCTATGTACAACCAATCAATATCATCAAACAAAGTCAGAGCCTTATTTATGAAAGCCTTGCGCCACCAGTGCGTCACTTATTACCCATGTTTAAAGTCATGCATCAGTTGCACATGGCAATCATAAATTAGGGCAAAATACATATACCAATCAATTGCACCCAAAAATCGATTTTTCAATAACATGTAAGAAACACGGCGCAGAACCTAAGTACAACCAATCAATATCATCAAACAAAGTCAGGGCCTTATTTATGAAAGCCTTGCGCCACCAGTGCGTCACGTATTACCCATGTTGAAAGTCATGCATCGGCTGCACATGGCAATCATAAATAAGGGCCAAATACATATACCAATCAATTGCACCCAAAAATCGATTTTTATTTAACATGTAAGGAACACTGCACAGAACCTAAGTACAACCACTCAATATCATCAAACAAAGTCAGGGCCTTATTTATGAAAGCCTTGCGCCACCAGTGCGTCACTTATTACCCATGTTTAAAGTCATGCATCAGCTGCACATGGCATTCATAAATAAGGGCCAAATACATATACCAATCAATTGCACCCAAAAATCGATTTTTATTTAACATGTAAGGAACACTGCACAGAACCTATGTACAACCAATCAATATCATCAAACAAAGTCAGAGCCTTATTTATGAAAGCCTTGCGCCACCAGTGCGTCACTTATTACCCATGTTTAAAGTCATGCATCGGCTGCACATGGCAATCATAAATTAGGGCCAAATACATATACTAATCAATTGCACCCAAAAATCGATTTTTGAATAACATGTAAGGAACACTGCACAGAACCTAAGTACAACCAATCAATATCATCAAACAAAGTCAGGGCCTTATTTATGAAAGCCTTGCGCCACCAGTGCGTCACTTATTACCCATGTTTAAAGTCATGCATCAGCTGCACATGGCATTCATAAATAAGGGCCAAATACATATACCAATCAATTGCACCCAAAAATCGATTTTTATTTAACATGTAAGGAACACTGCACAGAACCTATGTACAACCAATCAATATCATCAAACAAAGTCAGAGCCTTATTTATGAAAGCCTTGCGCCACCAGTGCGTCACTTATTACCCATGTTTAAAGTCATGCATCAGCTGCACATGGCAATCATAAATAAGGGCCAAATACATATACCAATCAATTGCACCCAAAAATCGATTTTTGAATAACATGTAAGGAACACTGCACAGAACCTAAGTACAACCACTCAATATCATCAAACAAAGTCAGGCCTTATTTATGAAAGCCTTGCGCCACCAGTGCGTCACTTATTACCCATGTTTAAAGTCATGCATCAGCTGCACATGGCATTCATAAATAAGGGCCAAATACATATACCAATCAATTGCACCCAAAAATCGATTTTTGTTTAACATGTAAGAAGCACTGTGCAGAACCTATGTACAACCAATCAATATCATCAAACAAAGTCAGAGCCTTATTTATGAACCCTTGCACCACCAGTGCGTCACTTATTACCCATGTTTAAAGTCATGCATCAGCTGCACATGGCATTCATAAATAAGGGCCAAATACATATACCAATCAATTGCACCCAAAAATCGATTTTTGAATAACATGTAAGGAACACTGCACAGAACCTAAGTACAACCAATCAATATCATCAAACAAAGTCAGGGCCTTATTTATGAAAGCCTTGCGCCACCAGTGCGTCACTTATTACCCATGTTTAAAGTCATGCATCAGCTGCACATGGCATTCATAAATAAGGGCCAAATACATATACCAATCAATTGCACCCAAAAATCGATTTTTATTTAACATGTAAGGAACACTGCACAGAACCTATGTACAACCAATCAATATCATCAAACAAAGTCAGAGCCTTATTTATGAAAGCCTTGCGCCACCAGTGCGTCACTTATTACCCATGTTTAAAGTCATGCATCAGTTGCACATGGCAATCATAAATTAGGGCAAAATACATATACTAATCAATTGCACCCAAAAATCGATTTTTCAATAACATATAAGAAACACGGCACAGAACCTAAGTACAACCAATCAATATCATCAAACAAAGTCAGGGCCTTATTTATGAAAGCCTTGCGCCACCAGTGCGTCACTTATTACCCATGTTTAAAGTCATGCATCAGCTGCACATGGCATTCATAAATAAGGGCCAAATACATATACCAATCAATTGCACCCAAAAATCGATTTTTGTTTAACATGTAAGAAGCACTGTGCAGAACCTATGTACAACCAATCAATATCATCAAACAAAGTCAGAGCCTTATTTATGAAAGCCTTGCACCACCAGTGCGTAACTTATTACCCATGTTTAAAGTCATGCATCAGCTGCACATGGCATTCATAAATAAGGGCCAAATACATATACCAATCAATTGCACCCAAAAATCGATTTTTCAATAACATGTAAGAAACACTGCACAGAACCTAACTACAACCACTCAATATCATCAAACAAAGTCAGGGCCTCATTTATAAAAGCCTGGCGCCACCAGTGCATCACTTATTACCCATGTTTAAAGTCATGCATCAACTGCACATGGCAATCATAAAAAAGGCCAAATAAAAATACCATTCATTTGCACCCAAAATCGATTTTTAAATAACATGTAAAAAACACTGCGCAGGACTTATATACTAACATACAATTTCACTTCTAAAACATAACTATCTGCTTCCAAATATTCTCCATAGAGAAAATAAATCTCTATCTAAATTAAATGAATCATTACTTACCTTTAGAAATGCTTTTGGAGATTGAAAACAGTGTCAGACACACACACCAATTTTTCTTTAGCAGAGGAAAAGGTGTGCTCTCAATACACTGAAACCAAGACTGGCATAGAAAATCTCTATCTTTGTACACATATGCCTTAATTCAACCAATGAAAACTCTTCCCTCACTATTTTCAAACCAACACCCATCCCCCTCTCAAACCTTTCTATCTGTTACCATAGCAACTCCCTCCTAACTGAACTCTAAGGTTCAAAAGTTTATCTTACAATGTTGCAAATTAACTCAGCAAGGATGTTTGACCTGTCAATACAGCAGCCTATACAGGGTATTTTTGCTTTTGGTGACTTTTTTTAAACCATTCAAATTGCTTCTTTCACACAACATAACCATACACCCTAACTTTCAGTTTTCAACTATCTGAATCCACCAATCATTGCTAGTGATTCAAGAGCACAGAAACTCCACAATTATTTTTTTGTGAACTCCTACTGTTCCAACTGCCATTTCATTCCCACACTTCATCTGACTGGACCAGAACCAACACACATCATGTACTCTGTTTGGATTATTGGACATAGCTACATCCACTGGGCTCAAAGGTATGCAGCTAGCAGAAATTTTCATAACCTTGATTTATCAAATGTGGAAATCAAGTGGATTGGCCACAGAGGATTAAAATGTCACCAATTGATACCATTGGTGAAAACCTTTTTGCATCTGCCAGAACCTGACCTTATAATTGTGCACTGTGGTGGAAACGATCTAGGCACATTAACTGGGGTAGGTCTGGAAATGCTATTAAAGGACACCTTTCATCAATTGATGATACTTTTTCCCCACACTGCCTTGGTATATTCCAATATATGCCAAAGACAGAAATGGAACTGGTCCAACCAATTTGGTCCACAATTTGAGAAAGCACGGAAACATGTAAATAAATCTGTTTCTGCTTACATGAGAGACTATGGAATGGGTTCATTATACAATAATAACTTGCGTTACAACATGCAAGACATCTACAGAGGAGATGGAGTGCACTTCTCAGATGAGGGGAATAGAATATTCCTCCTGAATTTAAGAATGTGTATTGGAACCTACTTGTAGGTACCTAAATCAACCACAGAACCCAAAAGCTCTTTTCAGAGCTACCCTAACTCTGATCATTCAAAGCGTTTATTTTTTTCTAACTTTTTTCACTATTTTTCACCAAAGTACGCGTACGAGTACGCTTAAAAGTGCGCGCACCAGGCGCTTCCCCCGCGAAAAATTAATTTTTTTTTTTTTTTTTTTTTACGTTTATGAGCCTCCTAAGCCCCCCTCAGAAAACCTAGAGGGTCAAGAACTCTCTACAGTTCCCCCTTCTATCCATTCCGAACATTGTTTACCCTCCATCTTGTGTCTCGATTGTTCCGAAACACAAAATGGATGACTCCCGTTACGCTGCCCGTGCGCGTACTAGAGCGCGCACTAGTAAGCGCAAAATAAAAAAAGGTGGGAAAATAATTTACGGAAAACCCAATGGAGACACTTTCATCAAATATAGAATACGCCCTACTACATAGCAGTCCCTACCATTTGCCCAAATTTGGTGAAATTCCATTGAGACATTTAGGCTACAGGCCTGTCTAAATATCCTGAGGTAAATTACATGACAAAAACACACTTGTAATGTTAGAATTTACAACCAATTAAAAAGTATCTCTCATTTTCTACGATTTTTTCCTGTCGTTTGATTGGTTAAGTACAACAATATATATAAAAGAAGAGAGGGAAACACAGCCATTTTGACTACTGCTTCCTGAAGTACACTTGAAAACAAATTTCACTGTCAACTTCAACTAATTTCTCTAAGGTAACTTCTAATTATGGAAGTATATTGTACACGTTAAGTTTATTTCTTAAAAAATATTCTGTTAGTGATATGCTATCCCTCTTTAATAGTTAGAGATAGACATAGACTTCTCTGTAATAGTTATGGATTGAGTTAGGCTTCTCTGGTATACTAGCTCTACTAATATAGTTAATTTATATGCAATTTTCAGAAAGAAAATGGAAGGAGAAAATAAGGCAAATGATACTTCTATCAAAGTAAAGGTGGAAAAACCAGAAGATGAAAAAAAAGAAGTTGATTTCATGGATGACTCTTTGGATGAACAGTTTATAGAATGTTTGGAAGAAATTGAATCATGTACATATAATTATGAGGAAATTCCGGACAATATTATGTTAGAAATTTTATTAAATTATGAAAAAGAATCAGAGGAATAAATTTATCTTTAATAATTTCAATTGTTTCAGACAATATTCTTTTTTATATGTAATTCATGAAGTATTACCAAAAATGTTTAAAATATAAAGTGAGACTTATAGTATACTGTTCAACTATTTTTCTGTTACATAGTAAGTTTACTCATACTTACTACCTTTCTCCCACTATATTATCTCATATGAATATTTTACACCTCATTTTCATAAGTGAACAGGACAGACTACTCATGATCCCCTAGAAATTCTCAGGGAGTGCTTAAAAGATCTTTTTCACCAAAGTACGCGTACGAGTACGCTTAAAAGTGCGCGCACCAGGCGCTTCCCCCGCGAAAATCGAAAAAAAAAAAAAAATTTTGAGGCCCCGCGGGGCCCTTTAATGACCCCCATATCAAACCTAGGGGGTCAGGGGGGGTCTACCCTGCCCCCTTATGGTCAATTCCACCCTTTGTTTTTGCCACCTCTTATGACTAGATTTTACCGATAGACAAGATGGCGGCCGCTCCGGACTGTTTAGAATGTTTACAGACAACTGAGAGCCAATCAGCTTTCTGCGCGCAAGTCGCGTGTCGCGCACGGGAGAGCGCCTATAGATATATATATTTTTTTGAACCTAAATTACTCAAAATCCACTGGAGCACATATCTTGAGACATAGCAAAGGCACATCGGGCTACCAGTCCCTACAATTTTGCCAAGTTTCGTGCAAATCCATTCAGCCGTTCGGGCTAAAAGTGAAATCGACCGCCCTATGGAAATTAACATGGGGAAAACGCGTTTTGGGACCCCCCTTTTATCTCGGCCCCCGCTTGACGAATCCCCCCCAAACTTTCTGGGAAGGACCGGACCGCCATGAGACCATTTTCCTGAAAATTTCAGGCAGATTCGACAACCGGCGCCAAAGTTATTCAAAATAGAATGTTGAGATTTAACATTGAAAATTATCCTAACTATAACTACCTACTGGCGACCGCCAGTAGGTAATATATATATATATATATATATATATATATATATATATATATATATATTCACTGAAAAAACCATAGGTTTCACACCAGTTATAGTTAGGAATTAGCATTTAAAAAACCTATTAAATTCACTGACAAAACCATAGATTTCACACCATTTATAGTTAGCTGGAAATTTTACTGACATAAAACCATTGAAATTCCCACGTTATAGTTAGTTGGACTCACTATAACTTGCGCGCCTGTAATGCACTGCTGATGACGTCACATATTACATCACTCATGACATGGTCAGTGACATCACTCATGACATCACTGATGACACCATCCAGTGAATGTGTGTCTTTCTGAAAAATAAATTTGTTTTATATATGTATTTGTAAAGGTCGATGGAGGAATAAATGTTTAAATAAGTGTGTAAATGGATGTTTTTTTTAAAAAAAATTGGTTGGGTAACTGGCTTATTACGTGTATCTTAGTGAATACATATATTAGCGAGTATTGTTTAAATATTTAAATGTTTGTATCAGTGTTTCTCTTTGTGTATAAGTGGCTGCAGGGGTTGGTGACTGACTCACTGTTTGTATGTGTTTTGAAGACAGCATATGTGCAGGACTGTATGGGTGGATGAGTGTGTATATGTGTGTGTTAGTGAGTGAATGACTGTCTCACTAGTGTCTTCATTAGTAACGACATATGTTTTAATCTAGTATATGTGAGTATTGATGTATATAAGTGAGTATAGTATATATAGTGAGAGATTGTAGGAGTTCCTGTTTAAATAAGTATGTGTTTCTATAAGTGATTGTTTAAGAGAGTAAGTATGGGTAAGTTTCCTTAGAAGTAAGGTGGTAGTGTGTGTATAAATGTATATGCAAATAAATGGATGTTCAATAGTTTATTTGCATGTGTGAGTATGTGTGTGAGTAACTTTTGGATGACTGCTGATGTGTAACAGGATGTATAGGTGTATCACTACATATGATGAGTGAGTATATATATGAGTGACTATATAGAACTGTTGGTGAATGAGTGGATGTGTATATAGATGGTGGAATTACTGAATTGGTTGTTGTTACTGGTTTGGGTATCTCCATTTTTTTCAAAATGTTTGTTTCTATTTTTGAATATGTGTTTCAAGCGTTACATTACACTGAAATTAGGTCTGTCACTCTGTCACAAGGATGGTGTCATCAGTGATGTCATGAGTGATGTCACTGACCATGTCATGAGTGATGTAATATGTGACGTCATCAGCAGTGCATTACAGGCGCGCAAGTTATAGTGAGTCCAACTAACTATAACGTGGGAATTTCAATGGTTTTATGTCAGTAAAATTTCCAGCTAACTATAAATGGTGTGAAATCTATGGTTTTGTCAGTGAATTTAATAGGTTTTTTTAAATGCTAATTCCTAACTATAACTGGTGTGAAACCTATGGTTTTTTCAGTGAATTTCAAAGGTTTTTTAAATGCTAATTCCTAACTATAACTGGTGTGAAACCTATGGTTTTTTCAGTGAATTTCAAAGGTTTTTTTAATGCTAATTCCTAACTATATAACACCTGAAAGCCCACCAGGAATCTCCAGTAAGCGCCAGGGGACTGCATTGCAGAGAGGTGTAATGAAGCCACAACCCTTTTTACACCTCTCTGCAACGCAGCCCCCGTGCATGTTTGAAGAGGGGGAACTAATTCTCCTTGCATACTGGGGGCCCCTGGGGGCCAATTAGCCCACCTGGAACCTCCAGTATGCGCCAGGGGCTGCATTGCAGAGGTGTAATGAGACTATGCCCCTTGTTACACCTCTCTGCAACGCAGCCCACTGCCGCGTTTGCAGAGGGGGAACTAATTCCCCTTGCATACTGGGGGTCCCTGGGGTCAACTGGTCCACCAGGAGCCTCCAGTATGCGCGAGGAAGCTGCATTGCAGAGAAGTGTAATGAGGCCACACCCTTGTTACACCTCTCTGCAATGCACGCCACTGGCGCGTTTGTAGAGGGGGGACTAATTCCCCTTGCATACTGGGGGTCCCTGGATCATATCTGCCCAAACACCGATATTCCGAACGATTGTAAATTACTTTTCTTGAGAAACATTTGGATTTGGATTATCATGTCCTATACTTTGGAATTTTTGAAAGACTGACTTTGAGGATGCTATAAATTACTCAAGTCTGCCCGAATTGTGTGGGTAAAATTGATACCTAGTCACTTTGAATAAGAATATACTTATGTCTCGTCTAACATTTGGAAGAAATATCTAGTCATATGACAACTGGATACCGACATAACTTGAAGGAAATAAGAACGCCCTGAAGAAGTTCTGTTGTACAGAACGAAACCTTTCGGCTGGCTGTGGTACATAAACTTAAGGAAAATAAAAGCATTTGAATATACACCAAGATTCAGCGCTTCAATAAGGACTCTAAGTGATATGATTTGATTGGACTCATTGTGAAAGTGGTGCTGTGCCAAACTTTGGAATATTCTCCACTACTCTCTACTACTTACTCTCTCCTACTCCACTACTCTCAAATACTCACTGTCTACTACTCATTCTCTACTACTCTACTACTCTCTACTACTCTCTCTCTACTACTCACTCCCTACTACTCGCTACTCACTACTCCCTACTACTCACTATCTACTACTCTCTACTACTCACTCTCTACTACTCTCTCTCTACTACTCACTCTTTACTACTCACTACTACTCTCTACTACTCACTCTCTACTTCTCACTCTCTACTACTGTCTACTACTCACTCTATACTACTCTCTCTCTACTAGTCTCTACTACTCACTCTACTACTCACTCTCTACTACTCACTACTATTCTCTCTGCTACTCATTCTCTACTACTCTCTACTACTCACTCTCTACTACTCACTCTCTACTACTCACTCTTTACTACTCTCTACTACTCACTTTCTACTGCTCTCTACTACTCACTCTACTACTTACTCTCTACTACTGTCTACTACTCACTCTCTACTACTCACTCTCTACTACTCTCTACTACTCACTCTACTATTCACTCTACTACTCTCTACTACTCACTCTCTGCTACTCTCTCTACTGCTCTCTACTACTCTCTACTACTCACTCTCTACTCTCTATTACTCACTCTCTACTCTCTACCTCTCTACCTCTCTCTTCTTCTCTCTCTACTAATCTCTACCTCTCTACCGCTACCTCTCTACCTCTCTACCTCTACACCTCTACCTCTCTACCTCTCTCTACACGCACACATATACACATATATGCATATATATATATGCATATGCATTTATATATATATGTATGTGTATGTATAAAAAAAAAAAAAAAACATTTTTTTTTTAAACAGCTACTTTTAAAACTGTCATTCTTTTTCCCCATGGTACTCTCCCCGGTACGCTTACCGGTGCGCGTACCGGGCGCTCACCCCGCGAAAATCAAAATTTTTTTTATTTTTTTTTTGCTCCGCGGGGCCCTTTTATGGCCCCCACATCAAACCTAGGGGGTCAAGGGGGGTCTACTCTGCCCCCTTATGGTCATTTCCCTCTTTGTTTTGGCCACCTCTCGTGTCTCGATCCTACCGAGACACAAGATGGCGGCCGCTCCGGACTGTTTAGAATGTTTACAGACACCCCAGAGCCAATCAGCTTTCTGCGCGCAAGTCGCGGTAAGCGCCTGGTGCGCGTACCGGTGCGCGTACCGGAGCGCGGCTATAGATATATATATTTTTTTGAACCTTAATTACTTAAAATCCACTGGAGCACATATCTTGAGACATAGCAAAGGCACATCGGGCTACCAGTCCCTACAATTTTGCCAAGTTTGGTGGAAATCCATTCAGCCGTTCGGGCTAAAAGTGAAATCGACCGCCCTATGGAAATTAACATGGGGAAAACGCGATTTGGGACCCCCCTTTTATCTCGGCCCCCGCTTGACGAATCCCCCCCAAACTTTCAGAGAAGGACCGGAACGCCGCGAGGCCATTTTGAGGAAATTTTCAGGCAGATTCGTCAACCGGCGCCAAAGTTATTCCAAATAGAATTTTCAGATTTAACATTGAAAAAAATCCTAACTATAACTACCTACTGGCGACCGCCAGTAGGTAATATATATATATATATGTCAGCTCCAACGCTTGCGCACATAAAGCAGGCACAGGCACTCGCGGGGCTTTGTTTGCACAAATGTATTGGATCGCAGACGCGTTTCAGTGGTTACCAGAAATTTGTCCTGTCACAGAGGGAGCGCTGTATGTTGGTGCCCACGTCGAGACCAGGACAGGGTCTTGTATTAACTGCACACAAAAAGAAGAAGGCTTGAGATTCACCTATACCACAAGTGCTAAAGAAATCGAATTCCTGGACACAAAAGTTTATGTCAAGGACAATAAAATACAAACTACGGTGCACAGGAAGAGGACTGCAACAAACAGTTTATTACATGGTACAAGCTTTCACTCGGAAAAACTCAAAAAAAGCATACCATATGGTGAACTTTTGAGAATGAAGCAAAATTGTTCGGAGAATTCCGAAATCGAAAAGACGTTCGCTGAAACCAAAACGCGGTTTGCACAACGAGGATACAGGCCAGCAGATGTAAACAGATGTGAAATAAAGGCCAGATAAAAAACTAGAGCTGAGACCTTACTAACAAAAGACAAAAAGCAGAGAACACAAACTGATGGATCAAGTGAAGAGACTCAAAACAAATCCAGGCCCCCAGAATCAGCAGAAGAAAAACCTCGCATGGTAGTGACTTTCAGCAAAGAGAGCTACAAGATCCAAAAACTATTAACAAAATACTGGCACGTCCTACAAAAAGACCCTGACATTGGAAGTACAAGAGGGGAACGTCCTCTAACATCATATCGGAGAGCTCCAAACCTCTCCGATCACCTCGTACGGAGTAATTTCGAAATGAAGAAACCAGAGTCTTGGCTTGAAGCTAGAGCGAAAGGCTTCACGAAATGCCCAACATACAAGGCATGCAAAATCGGAAGAAATATGAAAAATCTCAAGGATCCCATGGGCAAAAACTTTGAAATCAGAGACAGCATCAATTGTGAATCTTCCTTTGTGGTTTACATGCTCCAATGCTTCAGTGGTAAGCAATACATTGGCAGCACCATATGTCCACTCAAAAAACGGATTTTGAGCATGTCCGTGCAATCCTGAACAAGGATTACACCTATGCAATGGCTAAACACCTAACATGCCATAATGGAAAAACATGGACAGACGTGAAATATTTTGGTCTGGCAACAATTCCAAAACATGAACGAGGAGGAAACAGAATGCAGATGTTAAGAAGACTTGAGTCGAAGCTGATAATGAGATTTAAAACCAAACAACCGCTAGGCCGTAACGGGGACGAGGAGATATACGTTCACCTATAGCGCTAAGAACTGCGAACTCATGAAAAAAGGAAAAAGAAAGAAGAAAAGGGAAAAATGAGAACTAAGAGACTTCCATTACCCAATTTGTGTGAATTATGTACCAAATTATTATTTTCATAAACTCAAAAAACTTTAAATCTTAGTAAACAATAGTAGGTTGGGTGGTTGAATAGCGGTGGCCAGAGCACTCAGCCCTAGTAAATCTCTAAAGACACTCCGTCATAACACTACACACTAGGTCCACACTTATAACAGAAAAGTATGGACCTTTGCAGTCCTGGCCACGCAAGGAGTGCCGTCACGCTAGATTCTGTGCTCATAGTAGGGCGTGCTTGCTGTGTAATGTAATTTGCACCGCTATAATACACAGCCACAAAGTGTAAATAAGGAAATACAAATTTGTCTCGAGGGTTTGAATAAAGGTTAATCAAAACATGTAAAAAACTACGTGACCCACAATACACTAGTAATACATAAGGGTGTTGCATGTATAAAAAGAGAAACTAAAGAGGGACAAAATGTACAACACCACTGAGAACAGGAACTACGGTTCGAAACGTGTAGGTTTGCACAGTCTGAATAAAATTCTTTGAACTATCAAGAAGAGTGCCACGATTTCTTTTTGCGTGGATATATATATATATATATATATATATATATATATATATATATATATATATATATATATATATATATATTTTCAAGCAACTTGAAAGGAATACGCCGCATTCTTCTTGGATTAATCAGCTCAACTTTTAATGACCTTCACCTTCTCTCCACCTACGCGTTTCGAACTTTGGCAGTTCCTGATCACGTTAGTAACAATAGTCCTTTGTTTATTTCACCCTTTTATTCCACAGCTTCCACTTTTTCCGGCAATGAGGCATTGTGGGTTTGGTAGTTTCTTCACTTCATTGTGCACACATTTTGTGCTTCCTGATTCTCTGTTTGTGCTGTCCCATGACATAGGTATTTCGCACTGGTGAAATATAAAAACATAAGAGGTGAAAGAATATGCTAGATCCCATAAAGAGTGATGAAAATGTTTCACTCTGTTTTACACGCAACGCATATTATTTAAATACACGCATATAGGGTTCACAGTCGAGCAGTTGCTCTCTGTTGAACCAAAGTGGTATACAATTATACAGGAGCCCATGAAAAGTGAAGCTCTTTATTATACAAATTGCACATTAATGAAATATGCACATATGGGGCTCGCAATCGCTCTATTGTGAGCCCCATACACGCATGAAATAAATGTTTTGATAGAGATGGTGGCAGAACAACCTGTGGTCAAGGTCTTAGGGTAGACCGAAACGTGTTAGGTCGTAATTGCTGTACTCACATGCTGAAATAAAAAAGAAGAAAGTTGCCTGAGAGTGCGCTCCCGTTCATTCTGAGCCGCTCAGCCAGAAAAAGTAAAGGATATATAAATCTATCAGGCGGGGGTCGAGAAAAAAGGGGGGATCCCAAAATGCATTTTCCCTAGTTCATGGCTTTGGGGACTTTTCATTTTTTTAACACAACTGCAACCCGCACCGCTGAATGGAATTACACCAAATTTGGGAAAAGGCTAGCTGTTGGTCCTGAGAGCGTGGTTATTGTAGTTTGTTGAAAATCTGTTTACTGGTTTCATAGGTATTTAAGTTTTTTAAAAAAATATAGCTGTCTGGGAGCCCAAATCCTACTGAAATTCTACAAAAAATTGATTGGCTTCCAACACTTCAGCATGGCGCTCATAACAATAAGAAAAGGTGGCAGGGTATGACCCCCTACGCCTCTTGAGGGGGTCCCGCAGAACCCCCCGGGCTAAAAAAGCATTTTTTTAAAGAATTCTACAGGATCCACGGATCCTGCCAATTTATTTATTTTTTTAAAGAGTGGGCTCCTGGGGGCATTATACAAATATAGGAAAAGGGGCACATGGGACCAGCACCTCCCTGGGGCCTCTTTCTAAAAAGATGCAGGGGAGGCACACACGGCCTCCCCTGCTGCACCTGGGACAGCCTTCTCCCTGGATAACTTGAATGACAGTCCCCCTGCTGCCCCATAGACTGCATCTTCCTCGGGGCAATTATTTATAGAAGTGTGGGGTGCCCTTATGGCCTCACTGCAGCCTGGAGAACCACCACCTCCCTGGGGCAGTTAAGTTATAGAAATATGGAGAGCCCACTTGCCACTGCAGCCTTGTGGTTGCCATTTCCCCGTAGCTCAAATACTATAATGGAGGGGATCCGTTGCAGACCTCCAGAGGCTAGCACCTCCCCAGGGCTAAAATAAAGATTGGAGGGGGGCGGCGCTGCCCATTCCTGTAGCCATTGTTGGCCCTGGGGAACCACACCCCCCCAGGGTTGGCTCCTGCTCTGTCCTGGGGCGCCCACACTGGGACATAGCTGTTTGCTATGGCTTGGCTGGAGCATTAACGCTCCAGTTATGCCAGGTCCAGCCAGCCGGGCATTAAAATTGCTCTTGCTTGCTGAAAGCCGAGTAGAATTGCATTTGGACAGAGGGAGCTGCATGTTCAGCACCTCACTCTGTCCAAAAGCAATGCCGGCTGTCGCAGGATGCCGGGTGCCAGCAGAGACCATAGTGGCCTTCAGACTCCCACCTCAGTCCCTAACAAAGTGTCTGGACAGGATACGCAGCCTAGAGGCTGGACCCTTGGGCATGGGATCCCCGGGCTTAAATGAGCCCAAAGGAGGCTGTGTGGGCCCCCTCCCATTATTTATAATAAAAGTAAAAAGAAGGCCGGCCCTGGGTATGGGGTCTTCGTGGCTGGAACTTGTCTGGACAGGAGGGCAATACATCTCCCCTCCCCATTCTAAAATTGCCTGGCCCAGCGGGGAAGGGATCCAAAAGGTGAGAGCTGAAATCAGTCCAGGGAAGGGGGCTACACTCTGTTGATGGACTGGTTGGTGGTTGCTGGTTGGGGGATGAAGTCCCCTGGTCTCCAGAGTGTCTTTGGGGCCAAGAAGCCATCCTGTTATCTCAGGTAAGTCCCACACAGTGGTATTGCTGAGATGTCTTCAGAGGCCAATCCCCTTTTCTCCACCACTGTGCAAACATGCCTCCTGGTGTACTACTGGTTGGAGGATGAAGTCCCCTTGGCTGCTGAGGATCCTCGGGGGCCAACAACCCCTCCTGTTACCTCCAGTTAGTCCCACACAGAGTGATAGCTAAGAGGGCTTCTGAGGCCATTCCTGCTTTCTCCACCACTCTGAAAACATGTCTCCAGGTGGACAGCTGGTTGGGGGATCAAGTCCCATTGGCTCTAGGGTGTCCCAGGGGGCCAATAAACCTTCCTGCTACCTCACGTAAGTCCTACACAGCCTAACTACTGCAAGGAGGCCACACACCCTTTCTCCACCACTCTGCAAATGTGCCTCTTGGCACACATATGGTTGTGGGATTTAGTCCCCTTGACTCCAGAGGGTCCTAGGAGTACAACTACCACTTGTGTTAACTCTAGTAAGTCCCACACAATGGGATTGGAGAGTACATGTCTGGATGAATGCCTGTAATGGTGAGTGGGCAGATGTATGAGTGCTTGTGTGGATGTTTAAATTGCCATTTGAGTGGTTGTGTGAGTGTGTGAGTGACTGTGTGAGGCTGTATGGGTGAGTGAGTAGGTGTGTGGGTGACTGTGTAGGTAAATAGGTGCCTGTGTGAGTAGCTGTATGGGTAAGTGTGTGGCTGTATGGGTGAGGGAATGATTGCATGACTGGCTGTTGGTTAAATATGAGGACATTTTCCCGGACAATGCAGAAGACTTGGTGTTTGGTGAAATGTCGGGTTCAAATCTGCCCAAGTTCATGTTGTTTAACCCAGTTAAAATGTTCTAGATGGAGAGTAGGTTATATTTATTTGTGGGATGGAGCTTCAGGTAGATACAGGACATCTCTGGATGAGGTGAGGGCAAAGTCTGAGATGTTAGATATTTGGAATGAAGAAAACGTTCAAGTAGATTTTTGGTTTGTCAGTGTATTCATGATTTCTGATCCTGTTGTCAGTGAGCAAAGTCCTAAAGGGCTTCATGTAGAGGCTAAAGTTGACTTGGAAACGACAGAGCCCAGGGGACTACACATATGCTAGGACTTGAGATATTAATTAATTAATTGTGGGTTTGTAACGCGCTAGAATCGACTCCTGAAGGAGTATCTCTGCACAGTAGACCTCTGGGGAACCCATCCTGGCTTTCCCTGTGAGATGGTCCCTACTGGGTATCTCCAAGGTGAAACCAGGCATCACCGGCGTATGTGGGGGCCGCTGTGGCGATGAGGCAAGCTAATGCCCAGGGTTGCCGAGTGTGATCCCTGGTTAGAGTAGGCACCGAGATGAGAATTATCGAGTCTGCTGACCCTGGTCCATGACCCTGCCGCGTCGGGAATTGAACCCTGGTCCCGGGCCATTCTCTGCTCTGCCGCCTCTAACCAGTGGGTCACAAACACTCCACTTAAGATGTCCATATGAGGGAATTGTTGGTTAGGCAGGAGAAAAAGCAGTGAAGGATGTTGCCAAAGATTCCAATGTGAAACTTGATAGAGTTAATGAGGGTGGCATTATCACTGCTGTTGCGTGCTGCTGAGAAGTCCAGCAAATCAGTAGACAGAGGTAACCTTTATATGTGCTCAGCTGGACAACATCTACTTGCTGCAGCATAATCAGAAGCTGGTTAGGCAGTCATGGAAGAAATGATCTGCATTGCTGTGGTATTAGAGTTGTGTGCAGACAGTTTTTCAATGGTGTTCCCTATGAGTGGTAGTTGAGTGATGCAGTAGTAGTTGGTGAGGTCATGAGGTCAGGGGTGGGTGGATGGGGCTTTTCTTGAGAGATTCTGAGAATATATATTGAGCTAGGAATTTGCAGCCAATGATCAATCAATTAACTTGGATGTGTAGAGCGTGGCTAAGCACACAAGTGTTTCCAGGTATTAGTTTCTCTCTGGATATAGTCAAAAAGCAACTCTTGAGTCCATTTCTGAATTCCGGAAGAGATGACGCTGTTCGGCGGTCTTTCAGGACTTGGCGAATGGTGAGTAGGGTTGAGGGATCTTTTCAAAAGAGGTTTTACATGAGGGAGGAGAGTAAGTCAGTATCATCAGGAAGCAGCTTTGAGGTAGTAGAGGATGTTAGTGAGGGCAGTGAGAGGAAGGGATTTAAATGAAGGCCACTATGGTATGCAGATGAGACAGGTAGGTATTAAAAGGGAAGCAGGTTTAATGCTGTTGATGTGCTTGCGGCTTCTCTGTATATTTAAAAAAAGAGGAGAATGACGGGGTTATACTTGTCTATAGATGTGGGATTGGCAAGTCGAACTGGGTGTGATGCAGGGCTTGTCTGGAAGAACATTTAGTTTTGGTTGGCAACTTCATTGATGGTGTTTGTATAATACTTAGGTTTGGCTGATGTGATGAGTTGACTGACTGTTTTTATAAATGATCTTAAGCGGCCTTAGAATGTTTAGAGACCTGGATTTCTTCAATGTTTCTTCTTTTTGTGGATGAAGGATTTGTTGTTGGGAAGGTCTTGAAAGTACAACTGTGCTGAAGGATTTAGCCTGCACGTCTGTCTTGTTGTTTTAGAGTAGTTGTTCATACGATTTTCCAGGATTGTGTTTAAATCATTTAGAAGGTGTGAGAAAGTGAATTATTAGTCGAGGTGGATGGTAGTCCTCCACAATTAATAAAGTTACCACCTTGGTTTCTGTAATTTATAGCTGAGTTCATCCCTCAGTAGCTATGGCACATAGCAGACAGGCCAAACTTAAGGAAAATATTTACAGCATTAGATGTATCAAAACTGTTAAAAAGTAAAAATACAACAAAATAAAAATCTTACTCCATTTTATAAAAAAAGAGTCACATTTAAGAAGCAAAACAACAAAATCAAATAAGGGGGACTGGAGATATATGTTTTTAAAAAGATTTAAGTGAAAATAGTGCAAATAAACACAAAGTCACAGTACACTAGGACCTAGGTCCAATTTACAGCTGACTTTGATGAGCATAGGTCAAAAATTCCAAATATATTGGCCTGCTAGGGCCTGGAAGTAAGGACTATAAATAGGGCTCTAATGTGAAAAGCAGCTTTGTCTTATTTATGTTAATAAACTATTCTCTGCACTGGACAAACTTACATTACACCGCCGGTGACTACTGGTTGGATACATTTCGAGGCTGGTCTCCTTGAAGCTCTGGAACTCTGGTGAACAAATGTTGAAAAAGTTGCCACAAGTCTGTTGGTGCCCAAACAATCACAGAAGTATACTTTTAAAGCCGCCAGAATCTCTGGTGGAGCACTTAGAAACTTAAAGGATATTAAGCAGAGGGCAGCAACGAAGGTTAGTCCAGGTCCAGATGTCACTGGTCAGCTGGAATTCTTCACAGAACCATCCTTCTCATCTTGTGTTATGTTTCTGGAACTACCCAGCACATCAGCCTTATGATACCTAGTCATATTTCTGTCCTCTGAAGTACAATGATGTTCAGCCCTTCTCACAGGTCACAGATGCGAGGTGAGGTAGGTGCAGTCTACTGGTATCGTTTTACAAGTCCAGCAGTGTTCTGATGAAGGGTAAATCAGGGTCCAGTTTTCTAGGGTTCACCAGCCTGTGAATAGAGGTCCATTTTGCTCAGAATTACCCTGTAAATATTCATGTTACCCTGGACCAGCTCAGTTGAAACTAAATGGCCACTTGTAATGATAGCCACACTGTGGTTTGGAGACAGTCTTGAGGCACATGCTGTGATTATGAAACAAGTCATAGGAATTCGGAAAGTCAATATCCAATTTGCAATCTCCAATTGTCAAACATGTAATGAACTGCTGTGCAATTTATATTAGAATAAGTTGAAAGTGTTTACTTTATTTTTATTTTCTGCCTGTTAGCTAGGTAATTTATTACTAGTAAGTGGGATGATGGAAAGGTCTGCATTTGTGAAGTGGAATTGGTATTTGCCCGTTATGTTTGCATTTTAGGGCACTGGGATGAAGAATATCTATTGATTGATAAGGAATTACGTGATTAGCCTGCTGTGTAGACAGTGTTACTGAAGTAGCGTACACAGTGCAATGATATTCTCGATCGGCTCCTTTCTGCATCGTGTACTGCCTTCGCTCTCTGTTCTGTTGAGATTATGGGCCCGATTACGATGGAAGGCGGACTTACGTCCGCCCGCCATTCTATCAGGGATTGGGACCACCCAACAGGTGTTTGGCTGTCTCAGCATAGGTATTTTGATGTGACCGCTACCACAGCAGTCGCAATACCTATTTTTTGCATTGTGGCGGTGCTGCTGGCTGCAGCACCCGCCGCAATGCAAAAAGGGACAATTTACATATAGCTGCACTATGTGGTAGGCACCATGCGGTGCCTACCACAAGGTGCAAGAATCTGTACGGGGGGCACCCTAGGTGCCACCAATGTCCCATGTCTGGGTGCCAGTGGGGAAGGGGGGCCCACTACTGCCCTCCAATATCCCTTTCTGCCAGCTTTTTCATGGCGGGTTAACCGCCATGGAAAGGCCGGTCGACCACCGACATGGTAGGGACTATAAGCCCCTCCATCGTAACGGCGGGCTCAAGGAAACCATTGGATGCATGGGTACCCCTCCCGCCATTGTAATATGGCTGGCGGGAAACATGTATCCGATAACGGGGAGACCACCTTCACAGCCTGCCGGTGACTGTCTCCCCACAATCATAATCGGCCCCTAAGTTCCCACTAATAATGAAACCAACATAGATAATCAGTAAATGCATATCTCTTCCATTTGATTGTTTTGTTTAAATAAACCTAGCTTTATGCAACAATCAATTTAAATCATTGGAAGAATGCGATTAGACACTAGTCACATATTGAATTGAAATGAATCATTTTACAGGTTGCAGAGATAACCCTATTATTAAATACACAACAGAGTGCAGCTGCAGCTGACCACACTGATATCTGTACCTTAAATGTTGTGCTTGGGTCTTCATTAAGATTCACACGTGTGATGACACGTCCAGTATTTTCCTCAACATCAAAGATGCTGCCACTGTAAGGAAACTGCTTCACATCCACCGTATACCGTACAAGACTGGCTGGGGTACCCTGTAATAAAACAATTAGTCATTGTTATAAGTGTAAAATATAAGACACAGTGGTTAAAGGCTTGTTTAGAAAATGGAAATCATTGCATCAGCTCATTGCAACCTGGGTAACGTCACCACAATTCATGTATTATTTGGACAGCAAGAGAGCAGACTGTCTTGTGAATTACTTATCTCTGCCTTTAAGTTATCATTAATACATTAAGAACATTTTAAACACGACAAGTTGAGGCTTAGGCATTTTCAAACATGCCTATTCTTGCGCGCATCTTTGGGTTTGAATTTTTTGTTATTATTGTATGACAGAGACAGTCTTGATTAGAAAATGTCACACAAAAGACTGACCAATACATTGAGCACGTATTGTGAAGGTACAGAGGGCATATTTTGAATAAAATGCAATGGAACATTTCTGCCCGGTATATTTATGTGGCATCTTGAGTAATGTTTTCAAGCAGACACTCACACAAATGAAATTTTTAAATTTGCATGATTTTCACGAAAATTACAGTTGTTAGGTGCTTACACAATTTCAACCAACATACTTATGACTTTAGTATCCTTTATTCAAGAAACCTTCAACATGTTGGAATGAATACAAGAGTTCATTTTTCATTTTTTTCAGGATAACATCAATTCTAGGAATAGACAGCAGACATAAAATATTACCACAATAAAACATCATCCATAGAAATAATACTAAAACAGAACATCTCTAAACCCAACTCACTAAATTAAATGTATGAAGATATCTCTACTTTGGCAAAAATCCTGAATTAAGGATGCCCACGTCAGATAGATTTTGTGCTTCACAACCTTTTTAAAAAGGAAGTATTGTCTAACATGTTTCCATAATAAAACGCTGAAGATTTGTAGATGGATACAGTAAATTCTTGCCTTGGTCAACAGTAGGTGTGAGCAGCTAAACACTACTCCCCCTCAACTGATCACCAAGAGACCACCTTGACCACAGAATTATGGTTGAATGGCAATCTGCATTAATATTTGCAAATACCCCTGACGAGAAAGTGCCCCTACCTAACATATAACCAAAACATGTGTCAAGGTGTCTGCATCTAAGGGGCGCTAGAGGGCTCACGGCACAATGGCTGAGCACTAGTGCAGCTCAACCGGCCATTTTACTAATCCATCCATAATCCTGTGCTTTGACGAGGCAGCACACCTCATCCGGAGTGGCTCGGTTTTGGTGAGTGGCCCAGCACTGTGGTGCCATCTGACACCCTGTGAGTCGAGAGGCAAGGGTGAAATAATGAGTGCGGTGAGGTTGGGGCTGCGACTCATGATGGATCGCTGCTGATTTTCCAGGCTATTGCTGCTATCAGCTGTGGACCCTGCACTTCTGCTGGCTGCGGTCTGAGTGGGGAGCGGTGGCTCGGCTGGCGGAGTATTGCTATTGCCATGCCATGACATCATAAGATCATAGGTCAATGATCATGCCGCAGCAGCCTGGAGGCCTCAATACGAATTCATCGGTACCTGCTGCAGCAGGAAGGATACAGAGTTGGCGTCGGACACCAGGTGGCGGAGTGATATCCAATGGACACATCTACACACACGTGGGCACACAGGGATGCCAGTGTCTGATATATTGTATTGCCCTGGTGTGCTGAATGTGAGGCCTGTCATGCTGTTACCTCAGTGGCTGAATTGTTCTAACGGTGGGCTGCCAACAATCGGAACGCCCCGCAACAGCCTGGCAAGAAGTGGCAGGTCTTTACTACCCTGCAAAATGACGGTGTGGGGGCCTAAGCTGGGCATATTATAGTGTGGATGGGTGGCGCAACCAGTATCCCCGGGCCCCAATTTCTTTTTTCTTTGGACTTGCTGCTATTACCGGGAGCTTTATTGGAACATGGGGTGCGCAAACTGAGAGCCGGGGACTCTGAGGCAGCACAGTACTGTAACAACATTGTTATATTTCCGCCTGAGCACCCCTCATAGGCGAGTAGTGGGATAAACGGCGAGTAGCTATAGTGTGCGGCATGTGTGGGGTGGGAGCACTTTGCCAACACTGCCAAGGATCTGTGAATCATGGGCAAGCCTAACAAGACACAACCGCACCTCACGTTCAAAATGCGCAAAACAGGCAGATCTCAGCTAAAGCCAGACTCGGAGGCGGAGGCTCCTTCGGACACTGCCACAACTTTAGAATCTACGCTCCTTGCTCTGAAGCACAGCCTGCAGTCAATTGACAGAAAGATTGATACCTTAAACCTACATATGGATCACATGGTGGCGTAGCTGGACAAGCAGGGCACAAGGCTGGGTGAGGTCGGGCAGCAAGTGTCTACTGTGGTAGACGACCTGCTCACTGTCTTGGACAAAACTCTGAACATGAAAAAGGTGCTTGCGGTCATCCAAGCCAAAAATGAGGACCTGGAGTCGAGGTCTAGGAGAAATTATCTACTGATAACGGGGTTGCCGGAATCGGCCATAGTTGGTAAGATGGAACAATTTTTGAAGGGGCTGCTCAAAGAGATTTTTGGTTCTGATAATCTATCACCTCCAATAATAGTGGAGCATACCCACTGCTCTCTTGTGGCATGCCTGAGCCCGGACGCTCCACTGCATCCCATAATTGCGCTGTTGCTAAATTATCATGACTGGGACACAATTCTCCAACTAGCCCAGGAAAAGGGTCAGGTCACACATCTGGGAAATGCAAGGGCAATCTTTCAGGACATCACTACTGTGGTCCAGGCTGCTAGATGAGTTCATCCTTACTAAAATATATTGCAAGCAGAGGAAATCTCATACACCATGCTGTACCCAGCACAATTGAGGATCAGTTCAGAGGGCCCTTCTAAGATTTTCACGAACCCATGCGCTGCCATGGAACGTGCAAAACTCCTAAAAAGCACCAGCGGGAAACCACTGCTGAACCAAATGAGGATGAACAGTGACCACTGGATTGTAACTAAGATAACTAAATAAGTGCACCACTGAGGATTATTCATAGTTATTTTGTCGCACTGGTGGGTGAGTTGGGGCTGGACTCTTGCTCCTCACCTCAAAAGATGGTTCCCTTAGATGGCTTTCTAAGTCCATGCTGGGGGGACAGCACCTGGGATTGTTGTCTTGACGTAGCATGGATATATTGAGTGAAATAGTGAATTGATTTAGCCGTACGATCATTGATTACTGCTCTGTGCTGCCCAATCTATGACAAAATATTGAATACAAAAATCTACATACAAAAATATGGCAACAAAAATATTGATTACAATAATATCGACATCCTATGTCTAACAAGGTAAGTACAAAAATATCGAAAAAAATATAGATGTCAAAAATATTGTTTTTTGAAAAATATCGTTTTTTTAAAAAACTAAATTTATTATTAACAAAATAATACTTATAAATGTATTAAACATAGTTAAAAAATATGTTATAATATTTAAAATTAATAAATAATGTAATACAAACAAATAATAAAGATATAATGCTTAGTATATACTTCATTAATAATAACTCTAAAAAATGATATTAATAACTTATAAATAAATGAAAATATAATAAATTACAAATAAATTTATATACATAAAATAATATTATAAATAAGAATTAATAAAAATGTAATACAAATTAAAGAAAGTAAGTAAATGTTGGATAGCGTACGGGTAAAAATTACTATTCCCACTCCAGAGAGTGCAACAGTAGGGAAAGTGTTGGATAGCGTAGGGGTAACAATTACTATTCCCACTCCAGAGAGTGCAACAGTAGGGAAAGTGTTGGATAGCGTAGGGGTAAAAATTACTATTCCAACTTCAGAAAGTGCAACAGTAGGGAAAGTGTTGGATAGCGTAGGGGTATCAATTAGTATTCTAACTCCAGAGAGTGCAACAGTAGGGAAAGTGTTGGATAGCGTGGGGGTAAAAATTACTATTCCAACTCCAGAGAGAGCAACAGTAGGGAAAGTATTGGATAGCGTAGGGGTAAGAATAACTATTCCAACTCCAGAGATTGCAACAGTAGGGAAAGTGTTGGATAGCGTAGGGGTAAAAATTACTATTCCAACTCCAGAGAATGCAATAGTAGGGAAAGTGTTGGATAGCGTAGGGGTACAAATTACTATTCCAACTCCAGAGAGGGCTACAGTAGGGAAAGTGTTGTACAGCGTAGGGGTAAAAATTACTATTCCAACTCCAGAGAGTGCAACAGTAGGGAAAGTGTTGGATAGCGTAGGGGTAACAATTAGTATTCTAACTGCAGAGAGTGCAACAGTAGGGAAAGTGTTGGATAGCGTAGGGGTAACAATTACTATTCCAACTCCACAGAATGCAACAGTAGGGAAAGTGTTGGATAGCATAGGGGTAAAAATTACTATTCCAACTCCAAAGAGTGCAACAGTAGGGAAAGTGTTGGAAAGCGTAGGGGTAAAAATTACTATTCCAACTCCAGAGAATGCAACAGTAGGGAAATTGTTGGATAGCGTAGGGGTAAAAATTACTATTCCAACTCCAGAGAGTGCAACACTAGGGAAAGTGTTGGATAGCGTAGGGGTAAAAATAAACATACTTATAAATAAATGTATTTTTTTTAAATAATAAAAAACTTAACTATTAAATAAATATAAACCATTTACAAATACCAATACATAATTATTAAAAACATGATTAGCAATAAATAATGAACTAAAAACATTAATAAAAAAAATCATGTAATAATATTTAATTACCAATCAATAATTAATTAACAATTATATAATTAAAACAACAAATAATTAAAAAACATTTTTACTTAATTAAATTTAAATTACTTGCCACCCTATTCCCCTATAAACCCACAACCCGCTACAGAACATAATTATCAATTAATCAATTAATAAAAATTAATTACCAATTAATTAAAATTAATTACCAATTAATTAAAATTAATTTATAATTCCTACTCATTAATAATTAATTTAGTATAATTAAATTACTTCCCACCCTATTCCCCTATAAACCCTCAACCCGCTACAGAACATGATTATCAATTAATAAAAATTAATTATCAATTAATTTAAATTAATTTCCAATAATTAAAATTAATTTATAATTCCTACTGGTTAATAATTAATTTAGTAAAATTAAATTACTTCCCGCCCTATTCCCCTATAAACCCACAACCCACTACATTACTAAAATACAAAATGTAATTAAATTACATAAAAATAAATTTAAAACATAATGAATACATATGAATATACATAAAAATAATTTAAAAGTCGATATTAGTACCATCGAAATTATTAACATCGATATTACTAACATCGATATTTATCGATATTACAAATATTGATATTAAAATCTATCAATATTACTTAACTTCTATATTATGTCCCTTCGATATTTAAACTTCGAGATTATTGTATATCGATATTTAGATATCTATATTTTGTCTGCATACCGTGCTGTCATGTCAACTATAGACATACTCGGCCACCTCCCCCTATCAACAGGAGGCTTTTTGCACACTTGTGTCCCCTAATTGGTGTACGCCATATTATCATTTGTTTGAGTTCTCTGGGTGTTGGGGTATTCATTAGTTTCAGAATGGGTTGTCTTTAGCAAGTTGGGGTGCTGAAGTGGGGAGGTGCTGTGGGGGTGGGGGGGTTACATGGAAGACATGAAGTAGAGTGGAAGTAAGGTTCCTTTTAAAGTTCTGGTCTCATCAATGTATTGCATGTAGTAGGATATGTGAAATTGCAGGTCTGGGTGACACTATTAAGTTAATAACATGGAATGTGCGTGGCCTAAACAACCCCAAAAAATTTGCAGGTAGCTTTTCTTCAGGAAACACATCTCACTAAGCGCACAGAATTGAATGGTGGGTCCCGTTCGGCTATGGTGCACGTCGCCTCCTCGTTTTCCTCCTACTCTAGGGGTGCAAAGATTCTGGTTAAGAAAGGTACTCTATATACGCTCATCAGGTCTGAGGTGGACAAGCTGGGGGGGTGCTCCCTGCTCTGGGTTAGCTGGGAGACACAATGGTGTTGCTCGCTGATGATCCCACTTTCTTTAATGATGTATGGAGGTGTATCTCTTCTTATCCGCCATCACTTGTGGTTAAGGGTGGGTACTTGATTGTCTGTTTGGTACCCCGACTGGATCGCTACACCAATGCAGATGGGCGTGGAAAGCAAGCGGAGCTGACCCTGGGTGAATTGATAGAAGCAGAGGGTCTTATAGATGTATGGGGGGCTCGTAACCCAGGTGTGAGGGAGGGCACACTTGTATCCGCAGTACATAGTTCTTGGTCAAGATTTGATTATTGGCTGTTTTCCCTGAAGGTGGCCCACTGGACTGTCTTCATAAGACACTTGTCCAAGACACTCTCGGGTCATTCCCTAGTGTTGACAGAACTGACGGTGCCGGCCTGTACTGGGCCTCCATTTCAATGGCGGTTACAGCCGTCCTCCTTGATTGACCCAAGTTTTACCGATTCGGTATTTAGGAATCAGTAGTTCAGATGTAGGTAAGAATTCGGTAAAAAACACTGAAATCTTAATATTCATTATTACTGAATCGGTGATTGAGATTCAGTAATAACGAATACCTACCCATTAATTCCTATGGGCTTGGAGGCCATAGGAATGAATGTGAAGAACGTCTGTATTACCGATTCGGTATTACCAAATCGGTAATACCGGGAGGTATTTTAAGGGTGCCAGGGTGTCCAAAGGACACCCTGTTGCACGCCTGAAATGTGCATGTGTGCACATGTGGAACACATGCATGCCCTAAGGGCATGGATGTGTGCCACATGGCACATTAAGAAAAGCAAGAAAGTGCTTTTTTTAAGGAATTCGATAATTACCACGAACTTGAAGTTGGTGGTAATTACCAATTCCTTAAATGCAAGGCCATAAGGAATCAGTATTAAGGAATCAGCATTTTCCCATTCTTTACCGAATCCTCCCTACATCTCAAATGCCTAAATACCGGTCAGTAACGGTGAAATTTAACGAATTTCACTGTTACCGACCTGTATTGGGCCACCTACATATGGCCCTCTATTTGCTAAGCGTGCAGTTGCTTTGCACTTGCACGCCAAGGCAGTGCCAACCTTGGGCAAGTGGATTTGTGACCTTGTTTTCTAAAAGGAACAAATGAATGTATATGCTGAGGAGCTTCCTGAGGCCTGCAGTCCCATAGACTTCTGGGCACCACATACTTTTTAGCACACCCTGATCTGGCATAGATTTATGTTATTAACATAGCCACTGATGAGGCAATGCTGTTATAAGAACTGAAGTTGCACTGCATTACACTGCTGAACATGTAACATATTGCTTTCTATTCCTCCTACATGCTTTGCCATGGTGTTGTTGATATAAGGGCGGGGAAGAGGGTTGGAGTTATATAACACAAAAACACTGTTGTATAGTATGTGGTTTCAGTATCGCTGCTGTAATCAGATTTTCAGACTTGCCATTGTCTGGATATGCGATTTAATTAAAAAAAGGTGTCTACATCTATTGTCTTTGAGAATTTAACCACACATTCCCAAATGAGTGTAGTAGAGGACACACATTCATTCAACCTACTGTGCTCGCAAATTCACTGGTGCCATCGGGAGAAACTCACTCAGTCCTAACCAAGATCTAGGGAAAATAAAACGGGAGGTATTAAGGGGTGAGTGGCCAGGCTACACCCACAGGGCATCCACTTTCATGGACTTCTAAGAAAAGTTTTAAAAAACTGCTATAAACCCATCATCCCCTTACACAACAACTAGGATGAAAACTGATATTATCTCTAATACCAGCAGAGAACTAGAATTCCCAAAATCTCTGACCCTCAAACCACCAGGCATCACCATCCATCCACCCAAGAACTTTAAATTAAATTCTCTGCCTGGGGTATTTTCCAAATGAAAACCTCACTATGAATAAACAATCATCGACAATGACCTCTTGACAAGCAATCATGATTTGTTATTGCCAACAATTTCAACCTTCGTAAGGTTGTGTTGTTTATGAAACATTGCCCAATTAAACATTCTATTAATACTAGCTGAAGGAAGCTTTTATCAACATTGTGCATGCCTACATTCTAGCCTGCCTTCTCAGAACAATCAGTAAACAAATGCTGGTGGTTCCTAACCATCTCACAGCCACACAGAGGCAAATACGTTATGTTGTAAACATACTAAAAAAAAAAAGAAATGCATAAAAATAAATACCTCATTCAAATAGTTCATTCAACCAATGGAATTTCCTCCAATTAGTCTGCTATCTTCCTACTAGCCAGATTTTGAACGTCAGAAGAAGAGTTCCACAAGCACATTTCTAGCGAAGGAGCATGGCAGAGCCGACTAAGATTGCAATTGTTCTACAATAGAGCTAATGAGCCTCCTCCATAATCAAGCTAAATCCTCTGTATATCTCTTGCCATTAACCTGTCCAGCACGGGACTTCTGTCAGTGGACACACCCGGGTCCAGGCCAAATGAAGAGGGAGAGAAGCCTCAAGCCTGGGTGGTTGCTGCAATGCTTTGGCAGCAGGCCGCCCGTGGTCTGAGCACCTCAGCCGCATTGGGTGGAGTGATTTCCAGTGGCATTGGAGCTTGGTGACTGCGCCGGGTTCTCCCAAGCGTAGACGGGCAGGAGGCCATGGCATCAAGGTTTTATTCCCTCAAGGGTTGCAAGAGGGGAAGTTGTATCACCTTTTTTCACCGCAGGCTTGCAGCAACCGTGTGCCAGGGGAGAGAGAAGCCTTTGGGGAGGAGGTCTGGACCCTGAGTGTGCTAACCAGCACTGTGCCCTGAGTTTTTACTGGGCCCAGCTACATATGGGGGCCCTAATGCAGAGACTTCTAGGGCATTCCTCAATTCAGGCAGTTTGAACAAGAGAAGGCACCCCCTTTGAATGGTGGCCCCCTCAGATACTGAGAAAAAAGTAGGGGCCCATGCCCTCATTACTAAAGACTACAAGAATGTATAGGGACCAAACATGGGGGCAGGGCAAGGGCGCCCACTTACACCTAGACATGCTGCTCGGTTAGACTGGAGTGGGGCCTTGTGCTCCTGGTTGATAAGTAAGATAGGGAGCCCCACAATGATACAGAATGTGTTGCATACTCCTAGCGGCTTCTGCTACCCTTTTAAATGGTGGTGAATAAGGCAGGAGGGCTGAGGAGTGACAGACACTTCCTGCTATCCCCGCACCTAGCAGCCCAGGACTCTCAACTCAGGAACTCAAGGCCTTTTTTTATGTTGAGAGCTGTAATGGGGAATCGATGGGCAAGGACCCTAGTGCCTCCACGTAAACCACGATGGACCAATACACAACTCCAGCCAGTGATGTACTGGTGGTAGGTGATGTCCCCACGATACATCAGTAATCCTACAGGAAACCTGAGCTTCCTGAATGGCTGTTGACAAGAAGATAGGGAGGGTGGGGGCCAATGTAGTGCTCCTGAGACAGGATCTGTGCAACACAGTGGAAAGAGTTCCAGAGTTGGAGAGCTGTGTGTCCACACTCAAGGATGAGATGTGCACCTTCTGCACAAACGTGAAACACCTACCAAGATACTGGAAGATAGGGCGGAAGATTTAGTTCACAGGTCCAGATGCAATAACTTGTGATTTGTAGGGTTCCCAGGGACCGTAGGCATGTTCTCTCTGCGTTCTGGCCTGGAGGAATGGCTCAAGAGATGGGTGCCTACTGGGGCACAACCGCAGTGGTTTGCAATTGAAATTGTGAACCTAATTCTTGCCCCCAACCAAATTTAATTACTTGTATATACAACTTCCAGGACAGAGACGCAATCATAAGATTTGCTCACAAAAAAGGGAGCTATTATATCAATCTTTCAGGATAATGATCATCTCCTACTATAGCAGACACGTCCAATCCCACTGTAAATCCTTTGAGGGAGTAAAAGGGAAACTGTGTAAGATTAACCTATCCTACATGCTGTTGTACCCACTAAACTGAGAGAGGTGCATGGCAACAATCCCTTTTTCTTTGCTATCCATGAATGGGATGTGAATGGGCTGCTGAAAATAGAGAACTTACTCACTAAGAGCCCCCACTGCAACCAGTGTGGGTAAACTGTGGAGGCATACCCACAAGGGTTAGAGGACGTGCCATTAAGCATAGGCGTTTTACACAGAAAGCAACAATGACATTTGCCCCATGTTGGGTCCAGAGGGTCTTTGCTGAGGTGATGGCTTCAGGAGGAGATTGAATACTTTAACATAATCAGCATCTATTATCAGCAGGGAGCTCTAAACCATCCCTTCCCCTAGTTGTTTGGTTTATCATTATCTGTGGGGTTTTGGTTCTGAACTCATATGCAGGAAAATTGGGGACCAGTTAGGGGAATTTATTTTATGTTACAATACCACTGAAGTTCTCACACTAGATTGACACTGCACGCAGAATCACATACAATCTTGGACACCAATTTGGCTACTTTGTTGCTAAACTGTAATGATGGCAACACCTGATGTTGACCAAGCCCGATTGAGACTACTTTCCTGGAATGTTAATGGGCTGGTTAACAGGACTAAAAGGGGGGTTAGTGGCACAGTTTATGTGCTGACAAGCTCAAGATATGGTGCTACTCCATGAGACCCATCTTCTCAGATTGCAATGTAGGTGCCTCCAGGGGGGCCCATATGCATTGCTCACCCATGCTGGCGACAAAAAAATCATTTCAGGTGACATAGAAATGGGAAGATCCGGTGAGATGCTACATTAGAACCCAAGGCACCTGGGGTCATCAATCCATAGTGATCTAGAATGTCTATGCCGCCCCAGACAACAGCAAAAGGTATATGAGGCGATAGGCCCCATTATCCTGCAATCTACTGCCACGAGGCATATCATATGGGGAGACTTTAACAGCGTCCTTCATAGGGATCAGAACAAGCCTGTACTCCCCCACAAAAATATCTGCACGTCCGGCCACTGAATTGACCCAGTTCACCCATGCCCTCGGCTTGACTGACCTGTGGACACTGAAACACTCCCTAGCTGAGGGTGACATCTCAGTTGTATTTCACAGAGAACACTGGGACAGTTTCATCCCTTTTGACACTCTGAGAGGCACATAATATGGTCCTGAGGCACAGGGCCCAAAGTCGGATATCCCAGGGGAAAAGTGTAAGAAGATGACTTTTTATTTAGTGGACTAAAATGATGTACACTGTGTAAAGAGTCCAGGCAACCCTTATTGGTTTTCAGAGGCAAAAATAAAATCACTAAGTCCTCTCTTTTGTGGTAGTGTGGGCAAGCAGTTTAATCTTATCAGAGGGTAGTGCTAGCCTTGTTTTGTACTCACGGTGGCACTAAATCGGACACACACTCAAGAATGCACCTGAGAACAATTTAGAAGAATACATTCTGATACCAAGAACTTTGGTATCAAATAGGTACTTTTTAAAAATATTGATTTTTACAAGTAAGTAAAGTGTTCACTTAAACGTGTCTTTATGCAGCAATGCTTCCCTTTGGGAGGAAAGGCATTTGTTGCATACAGTTATTTGTGATTTTTCTGTGGGTCTCCTTTGGAACTTAGGTTTGTAGGGGGCCAAGGTTCACAGTACCACGAGGAGCTACTCGTTACCTGCCCTGGGGCGTCTGGGTGCAGAGGTATTGGCTGAATTGGTAGCTGTGTGCGCTACACATTGGAAACTAGGGGGGTATTATAGAAACAGTCTGCTAAGGGGGGGTTTGTGGACAAGTCCGGGAGCTCCCAATGAGGGGCTCGTGCCACAAGAGTCCTGAGGGACATGGGGGCACAGCCGGTTTATCGGTACCTGAGCTGGGGCCCTCGGTGCAGAATGGATAGCTCGGCTGGGCGCTATGTTTCCTCTGGGCTTGCAGTAGTTTGTCCTGCCAGTTGAGGGTGAAAAATGAGGAAAGCTGGGCCACTCTGAAAGTGGATCTCTTTGAGGCAGAGGACCCTCAATGGCAGCTCCGTCTCGGTGCAGTAGGAGTACGAATTGGACCCTCACATTCTCTATTTGCTGCAAGGGGTCTGGTAGACTGGGTATTGGTCCTGTGTGGCTCTGGTCATTCCTGGTGTCCTCTCACTTGATGGGAGGATAGATCTGACCTTCAGGAGCACTGTGTCCTCATTATGGGGGGCTGCTGTGTTGGGCTGGCTAGGGTGATGTCAATCGGTAGACCAGACTTCGCGTTTTCAGTGCCTGTGGGCTGAAGTGGAATAGCTAGGAATACTGGGGGTCTTGGAAGCTGTTCAGCTGAAGGAAGAGTCACTGCTCACGATTTTCGAGACTTATGTAGGCACCGTCTATCTGACCACTTCTTGTGGGAAGTGGGCATAACCCTAGTACTACCCAAAACCAAAACCAAAAAGGTTGGATTTACCTAGTCGTGTGCACCTAAAGTCGCCCACCTTAGTGGTGGTACTAGCCTGAGAGTGAACACACCTCTTTAACACCTTCTGCCAGAGCAGTTATTGTTTCTGACCTCTGAATTTGTGGCTTTCAACTCTCAAGGGGTCAGAAACCCATCTTTAGTGAGTAGCTGGCCAGTCATTCAGCCAGAACACTAGAGGTCTAGTAGGATTCAAGGGGTACCTCTAAGATACCCTCTGGGTGCACATATTAATACATTCATCACAGGATTCAGTGTGAGTTTATTAATAGGAGGTCTGTGATACTGACCACCATAGGTTTCAGTGAAGCCATTATGTATCTGGGAAACTTGTATCAACCAGTGCCTAGTGCATGCCTGGAGTTGGTTTCCATGCTCACTTGTAATATTTAGCAATAGAACTAAACATTACTGGGACATATCTGCTCATGTCAATATGTCCTCACAAGTGCTATAATTCACCCTGCCTTTGGGCTCCAAGGCCTGCTGTATGGCTCACTTACATATAGCCCATGCAGTGTCTTTGGCATGGCAAACAGGAGTGTGCCACGTTTTGTCTTCAAAAATAGTTTGCACCATGTTATGCAGCCTGCAAGGGCTATCTGTGTGGAATTTATGTGTGGGTCCCTTAGGGTGACACAAGATATGATGCAGCCCTTAGGGACCCTCTTTAGTACCCATGCCCTACGTGCCTATGGTATACCATTTCCAAGAAACCTACAGGATGCTGAATTCCTTAAAAAATTGTGAAACAATAAGACATCACTTGGTTTTAAGGGAAGACCACTGACACTGAGGTCTAGTTAGCAGGCCTCAGTGCACTGTCAAAGTCAAAAATCAGCATCAAGCAGCAAAAAAGGGGGCGAAAAGTGGGGGACAATTGCAACAAAAGTCCAATTTACTACAAAAAGACAAAAGGCCAAGATTGTAGAGGATTTGGAGAAAGAGACAAGAAAGCTCGTTATTTATTGACCAGAGCAGAGGAAGGCTTGAGGCTCCTAGAATTATGGAAAGAATAATACAGGGTTGTGACTGCATAGGCTGCTAGGAGCTAACATATCACACAGCTTTATGAAGAAGGAGACAAGTCAGGTGGAGTTTTGGAGTTGTTCAGCCAGAGAGAACAAGATTCAAGATGGGTGGGAGAAATTTGGATAGAAGAGAGGGAGATTATCTGAACAGACCATGGCATAGCGGAAGCATTTGACAATTACTTCCATGACTTATACAAGAGAAGACTATCTCCTAAAAACCAGGGGATAAATCACGTTCTGGCTGAATTGCATCTTCCGGTGTTGACAGGAGCCAAAGGACTACACTTGGAGTCTCACTGAAGATGCTCGCAGAGGCCTTGGCAAGTATGTCCAATGGGAAATCACTGGGATCTAATGGCTTCATGCCAGAACTATAAAAACAACTCTTAGCAATCATTAGCCCTCAGATGTTCAACATGCTTAAAGGGGCCTTTGCGATGGGGGCACTCCCCCGGACCTATACCACACCATTATAGTAGCAATCTTAAACCCTTGTGTAGTGGGTATCAGCCCATCTCGCTCCTCAATATAGAGGTGTAATTGCACGCTAAAATACTGGCCATTCAGTTGGTTAGTGTACTCTCCCAACTAGTGAATGCTGATCAATCGGACTTCATGCCAGGAGAGGGGCAACACAACACAATTTACTGGGTATACGTTCACCAGACACTGCAGGTAAGTGGTAAGAGTCAATGGGGTAGTGTAGGTCTTCTTCGCTTTGGGCCATGGTACAAGGCAGGGGTGCCTGCCTTCAGGTCTTTCTCTTTGCATTGTGCATGGAGCCTTTGGCCTGCTGGGTGAAGGTGAGGACAGATGTGACAGGTTTTCCAGGGAATAAATGTCACTCTATGCAGATGATATCCTTCTATACCTTTTGGACTCAACCTTCTCCATTCCTACAGCCCTTGTTGTATTTTAGGCCTTTGAGAGGTACTCAGGGTATAAGATAAACTGTGGAAAATCTACACAATATGCTGACCCCTGAGAGTTGTTAGGGGACTCTTATTATAACTTGGATGTTAGAAGGGATAGGTTTCGATATTTAGGCATGGAAATAACAAAGTATAAGTGGAAATATCTAGATAGAAAAATAGAAGTGGCCATCCATGGAATGGCAGATGAATGCAGATTGCTGGAGATGATGGGAGCTGTCACTGTTGGGAAGGCACACCATATTGAAGATAGTCACACTCCATAAGTTTACCTATGTCATTCAAAACACCCATTAGCACATTCCAGAGTCCTACTTCAATAGAATAGACAAAACAACACGAATGCTCCTATGGGATGTAGGAACTTCCAGAATAGCCCTACACGGTCCACCAACAACTCCGGTATTGCACTACCGGATGTCAGCATGTGCTAGTGGGTGACACAACTACAATACATTAATGAATGGGGGTTAGCACCAAGGCTAGACCCGGCATGAAGGCTGGAGTGGTCAGTTATGGAAGAAAATTCATATTTGCATTATCTATATGACAACCAAAGGAGTAGGAAACTTCTGTTACAGCCCATCGGGTCACCCTAGAGGTGAGGGATTTAGCCAATAGAATAGGGCTGGTATGGCTGAGTCAATCAGCATGCACCACTGTGAAAGAGGAACATTATACCATAGGTGGGGAGACTTGAGAGATTCCACCAATAGGACCGCATCATATCTTCAAGTTGGGCGATTTTCTAGCCGCAAAGGGGTTGAGGGATTGAAATCATTTGAAGCCTAATAAAGTGAATACAACATGGATCCCACATATTACTATGAACATTTACAACTAAGACATGCTCTGCGAGTGGAACACTAGGACTGGACCTTGATCCCTGAGGCTACTCCCTTTGAGAACCGAATTCTCAGTGACGAACTGAGCAAAGGGGCGTGTCTCAGATCTATTAACAAGCCAGATACCCTGGAGAAACTCTGACCAGCCTGGGACCTATGGAGGATCTGGATTGGAAGGCAGCTGTAATGCACCTCCAAAAAGTGAAATTAATTACATTGAAAGTTCTTCTTAGATTCTATTATATTATAAGCCAACTGCATAAGATGTGTAGGGCAGCAGCCCCTCAATGTTTGCACTGTGCGTTGTTAAAAGGCACCTTCCTCTGTTCTCACTGGGAATGCCCTGCTGTGGCCAACTATTGGACTGCCATTAAAAAGGAGCTGGAAGTAATCCTGACAGTGACCATCCCAGCCAGCCCAAAATAGCTCCTTCTAGGAATCCCATGCGAAGTGGACCTTACATGTGCACAGTTTTTATTCTGGAACGTGGGTTTCATGTTAGCGAAAAGAGCTAATGCTATTTACTTAGCAGGCAACAACTGCCCATGAGAAGACAATGGATTGCAGGCTTGTGCATGGAGGACAAACGGGCAGTTTATATTGCCAGAGGGTGCCCCCGAAAGTTCAATTTGCTTTGGGGAGGATGGAGAACACACTATGGACTTGGTTAAGGATTGAATGTTGGCCAACTATGATGTACAGAAGAACAAGACAATTGGGAAAGAACTGCTTGGACTTGCGAGAGAGCCATGGGGTAGGGGACTAGTGACAAAATGGAAGATGGAGGAAGCCAGTGTGGGTCCTAACGAAAGGAAGAGATGGGCTGGGAATGGGAGCTTTGCTAAACTTTATGTTATTGCTTCAATCACAATCCTATTGCAACTGTCAACTGTATATATGTTTTGAAAACAGCAATACAGATGTTTTTTAAATCTTGTTATTGATATCTTTTCATATATGTAAAACGTTGTGTTAAAATTTCAACTTGAACTTTAAATGAGCTTTTTTTTATAAACATAAATGTAATTCAGGTGTCATAAAATAAAACCTAAGTGAGACAGACTCGAATTTCACTATTTGTACTAGACAGCTCCAGTAAGCATAGTTCCAAAAGACCACAATTCATATGGGATTTTTTGAGCCATTAAGTGATACATATGCATGCACAGCTAATGTATCACAATTGAAATGGAGCATTTCAATACCTCAACATGCAAACCAAGTGCTGTACAAACGAGTACATGTAAAATACATGGTAAATTGCTAATGTGTCCACTGTATGGAGAATTAGGTACTACCTAGCACTTCAGGCCAACCAATTTAGTAACCATTTTTAGGAATACTGCGAACATTCAGTTCCATTTGAGTGTATCACTGTGATAATGTGTATTAAGTGTTGAAGGAAATGTGATTTCTCACTAAGTAATAATGTCACTGTTCCAAACCATGTCCAAGTAGGTTCCAATCATTTAAACCTGAGCTCAGCCATTTGTACCTGTAGCACAGAGCAGGCAGGATTAACTTGAAAGGAAATATGTAAAGCATATGTCAGTACCCAAAACACTTAAAAAGTCGAAAATATACACAATAAAAATGTCACTCTAATTCATTAAAATAGAGTAAAATTTAAATAACACATAGGAGAAAATCAAAATATTTATCTCAGGAACATAGATATGATTTTTTGAATTCTTAAGTCAAAATAGTGCATAAAAACTCAGTGTTAACCGCGATCATCTTATCACTCTAGACTGAGTCCTAGTCAAAATTTTAGGCCGACTGTGAGCTGCTGCCAGTCATATACAGGTACCAGGTTTGTCCCGGTAAAAAGTCTCCTTTCTTAACTGGAAGATATTCTGGAAAAAAGTCCTTGTTGAATGGCTGTTGGCAGGTCTTGGTGCAGGCTAAATCCAAGGTAGGATTTGACAACAGTAGCCTGGTGAAAAGGGGATCCTCAGTGTGAGCCGGGAGGGTTTTTGGCACTGTTGATTTACACAGAGGAAATCTTTGAGTGGCAGAAGTCTAGAATCTGCACCCAGGGATGTCTTATTGGCAGCAGGATGCTTTTTGACAACAACTTCTGCATACATACTTAGAAAGGTTTCTGGAAGTTGAAATCCTGTCAGCAGGAGAAAACAGTTGTCAGACCTAACATCCTTGGCATGGTAGTCCCCAAAACGCTTTGCCTTCACTCTTCTCGTTTTGTTGGTTGTAGGACTCTGTGCACTTTACCACTTCTAACATGTGCTAAAGTGCTTGTGCTCTCTCCTTCTAACATGGTAAAATTGGCTTACACCTAACTGGCACATTTAATTTTGACCACTTCACATTACACTTGTAAAACAGAGTTCTCTGTCCAAAGTCCACCACCTGCCTCATGGCAGTCTTTTTTCTCATGTGCGGCTCGTCACCAGTAAGTTAGCAGGTGCGACCGAGAATTAGTGTTTCCTAGCACCATTTATGGGCACAAGAGGGCACCCAGAGAGATTTTCTCAATGTGGGTGGTCGTGACCATTCACAGTGAGACTACTGCAGCTCGAGTAGAAAATCTATCCAAGTGACAGCAAAGAAGCAGCACCCTTTGCCGAGCCACGTGGTGCCATTCATGCTGATTGCATAGCATGTATCAAGCTCTTGGCACTAAAAATCAGTGCGGGCTGCACAACATGCCAATTTCTGCCCGTTTGTGGCGCTCTGCAGAATTTCACAGAGTTTTCATGTAACAACACAGAATTCCCTGGAGTTAAACTCCACAAGCCATTTTTCACTGCTGTAAGGCCTACGTCTTTTAAAGGATAACAGTGGCCTACCTTTTTTACATTTAATAAGTGCTAACTTTGAATTGGAACAGACAGGTATGTGCTGTTTACATTCTAAGTGATTCTAATTAAAAATCCTTTTCAATAGTAAAGTCAGATTTAATTTAGAATTCTAAAAATGCCAGTTTTAGAAAGTTGCCATTTTCTTGTCCCGAACATTTATGCTTTCTGCAGTGTCCTGGGTCAAATGATTGAATAGCTTTGACTGCAAAATTAAACTACCACACAGAAATGGCTCAGTGAATGCCGATAGACTACTGCAAATTTGAGCTAGCACTTAAAGCTAGGGTTGGGTCATATTCCTTTTTGATATTTTACTGTAAGCATATGTGGTTTTGGCGCAAATACACACATTCAATTGCTCCTCTTCTTGTCATGCAAGGATGCAAGGGAAAAAACAGAAGAAGGTAGCTGTTCGACTTGGCCCTTTTTTGCAGGGTCACCTCTAAACTTTTTGCCTTTCCCCTAGCCTTTTTTCTGACATGGTGTTGGTGGTTTTAGGACTTTGGGCACTTTAGCAAGGTTGTCCAGTGTAAAGTGTGTGTTAAATATGGTAGGATTGGTCTACACCTGTTTGGCATTTTTAATTTCACTGTCAGTCCCTTGTAAAGTGGTATCTCATAAACCCAGGGCTGGTAAATTAAATGCTATTGGTGGGCTTGCAGCGCTGATTGCGCCACCCACCAAAGTAGCCTTGCAAACTGTCTCAGGCCTCTGCCATTGCAGAGCCTGTACGAGCATTGTCACTGCCGCTGAGACATGCCACCTAAAGTGGGTTCCATGTCTGTAACCTCCTTTTACCACATGTCACCCCTAAGGTAGGCCCTAGCTAGCCCTATGGGTAGGGTGCATTGAAGGTAAAAGATAGGACATGTACCTCAAGTGTGTGACATGTCCTGTTAGTGACAAACAGCCATCTTGGTTTCGTCACTACTGTGGAGCTGCCCTCCCATAGGAATGCATTAGGGATTCCCTGATAAGTGTTTCAGTGGTAATTCCTGATATGAGAGGAGCAGCATGGTCAAGTTTGATATGTTTGTAATAGTAATAATAATGCTACGCAATTGTGTGAGCAGATTTATTATAACTATTTTAGAAATACCACTTTTAAAAGTTGGGATTTCTGTGTGCTATGTGGCTGCCTGCCTGATATGGATTGCATGTCTGGCTGTTGAGTGACAGGGGCTGATGAGGTGTGTGCATCTCCAGGAGGGGCAGGGTGAGTCAGCGCTAGGCTGAATAGGACATCTGCATTTTGAGTAGTAGGAGGAGTAGTCCCCTGGCCCTGAATAGAATTGTGCCTGCCCTATTGATGTGTCTGATCACCAAGCCCTTATCAGACAGAGGGGAAAAGGAGCCTTGTACACAGAGGGCTCCAATCCTACCCTGAACCAGTTTTTCTTGGTTCCCACAAGTCCTGCACTGCAGACAAAGATGAATATGTGGTATAAATATAGGGGCTGCGACCGATGAAGGTTGTGCTGTTCCTGGACTTGCGGTGGGCTTGCTGCTGCTGAGGGCCCAGGAGGAACCGCCAAGAGGGCTTGCCTTCCTGCTGGAGAGCCCTGGGTGCTGGCCTCCCTGGGCCCAGCTATGCCCCTTGAACCCCTATGGACATATCGCCTTATGAGCGCTTTATTTTTATCCTGAAGAGGAGTGCTGGAGCTTTATCTTTAAGGCTCTAGGATTAGGGGAACAGTTCAGTTTACATCCCAGGGCTGTGACGATTTTGGTGGGATTCCCCTGCACTGCCACTGCTGTTAACGGTGGGAGTCCACCACACGTTTATACATTGTGGAGGTGCGGGTACCCACTCTGCTTGTTATGCTTCTTGTGCAGGTGTGCACCTCGCTTTGTGCATCTGTGAATAGCGGGTGCCTACCACGCTTGTTATGCTTCTTTTGCGGGTGCCCACCACGCTTTGTGCATCTGTGAATAGCAGATGCCCACCCCGCTTGTGTGGATTAGGAAATCACCGCCGCAACCCGGTTTTGCCCGCCCAAAAGCCAGGCAGCCTTGCCTGACTGTGGGCGCGACCCTGGAAGCAGAGCAGAGTGGTGCCAGAAGGAGGACGGGGGACCACCCCCCCCTCCGCGAAACATCGCTGAGCTGGGGAAGACCCGATCCCAGGAAGGGGGACTGGGTGAAGACAAGAAAGGAAAGGGCGGCGGGTCAACGGGGTAACAATGAGCATGAGGGAGCCTCATGTTTAGCAGCAGTGTGGTGATTGCGGTGGAGAAGTCCAAGGCACATTGTCGATGCCTGTCCCCGCCACATCCAAGGAGAACTGCCCAGAACAGCCCGGTGAGTCGTGGGCTGCAGAAGGCACACATTGTGGGACTGCACCATTGTCCCAGGAGGGGCCCGGTGAATCGTGCTCCTCAGGCACTGTTAGTGCCAGTACGAAGTTCGTTTGGGGCCATATTTGTTCTTTGGGCCCCAGTGGGGGTCCTGAGGTTATGTTATGTTACATTATGTTATGTTTATGTGACTTGTATAGCAAGCAGCTGCCCCAGCAAAGGGGCGTCCCGGCGTTTGTGCCTTCTCTCTGAGTTATTGGACACAGCTACCCCGCCTAATAGAAGGCAGCTGCAACGTTTGGGCCTCCTTTAATCAGAGTCTCTGTGGGTACTCCAGAGGGCACAATTATTGCCTGTGTTCATTCTTTTGGGGGCATTATATTGTGTGGGCAGTCCAAGGGCACAGGGGTGTAGATCGGGGTAAATTGTTGGTGCTCATTTGGCCACAGTTGTTTTAGAGATTCCAGGTGGGGGGCTCCAGATGGCACAGTGACTGCCTAGAGATTTCTTCACAGCTGCACCGCAATAAGCGGCAGCTGCCACGGTTAGGCCAGCGCAATTGGGCACTTTTGGGATTCTGCTGCATCGGCAGCCAGCCCTGACATTTTGGGACAGAGGGCATTTTGAGCCCCAGTGCAAGTGAGATTGCTAGAGCACCAGGCTCTACAAAGCTACATAATGTGTTTTATGCCTCATGTGATTGTGATTGCATAATTTGATTTATGTGATGTGATGTATGCACCCAGATTTAGGCCTCTAATGTGATTTATGCTAAGGAGGTTATTGCATACTGTGTTTATGCTGGTGAGGCCTAGTGCGTAATGTGTTTATACTATTGAGGTTTGGGCCTAATTTGATTTTTTGCCTAATGTCATGATATGATATTTTAGGATGGTGTCTAATGCTAATGGGATAATGCTTAGGTCATTATGGTACCCGTAGTCACTGGTTGTGTTTTGCATTTACTTACCTGTCCCAATGTTTCTGACCAAGGCCCGATTGGCCTAGTCCTGTATATAATCCCCTGTGAATATTGCCTTGTTCCAGTTGGCACAGTGTAAATCTGTGATTACGTTTTTCTAATGTGATTATGATAATACAAAGGCTATTTTTTAGATAACCTTGTGTGGAGTTCCTTTTTGGGGTGTGCCTAGTGTGTTGCTGATGTGTGAGTGTGTTGCGAAAACGCTTTACAAATTGCCTCTAGGATAAGCCTGACTGCTCATGCCAAGCTACCAAGGGGGTGAGCAGGGGTTATCTTCACCTTGTAACTCCCTTGCCCTGACTAGAGTGGAAGTTTCTGTCTGGCTAAGGCGCAAGCCCTACCCATCCAAAAATCCACAGCAGCCATCAGTCTTGAAATAAGAACTGATTCAATAGTTAAAACCCGTCCATACTGTCAGATGTGGAATAGTTTGTATTTATTTTTCTAAATGGATGGTACATGTGCTGTCCACTTCATCCACTGACTGCCTCGTGCTTTCAGTGCCATTTATTTTTCTAATCACATATGCAGATCAACCTAAACAAAGGCCACTTAAGCGCAGTTGATGGAAGGCCAATACTTTACGTTGTGTTTTGTTTTTCTTTCCAATCTTTTCATTTTTCAGTCATCCCTGTGTGTTCAAGCTACATCTTCGGATTTCTGTTATTCAAAGCTGCGATACTACCTTTTCTTTGCACCAGTAAGAATCATATTTTCCTGCGATATGCTTTAAAACTAAAGAGAGTTCCAATACCTGGTCGGGGCATGGCGCTATGATTGGGCATAATAGTTTTTTTGTCGCATATTCTTGCAATACTACACACACACACACCTATTGACTTTTCCAAGGCTTATTTTTAATCTATTCACAATAAGGAAGGGTGGCAACAAGTTTCCAAAAAGTTTTTTTCTTAGTTTTATTTTATTATGTTTTCTAAAGAATGCTGCGAAGCTTGTTATAATGTCCAAGTAGGGACTGCAGAAGGTTACCAGTAATCCCAAGGACACTGTTTACCTTCTACTGTTGATGTTGATCCTGCTTTCGCCATCTATGATGTGAGGAATCACAGAGGCAGTGGTAAGGGTTAAGGAGAAGTGTGGCTCACTGGTTAGAGGAGGCATACCCTGAAGCAGAGGTCAGACCTGGGACCAGGGTTCAATTCCCGACGCGGCAGGGTCTGAGCCAAGTGTCCACGGACTCGATAATTCTCACTTCGGTGCCTACTCGAATCATGGGTTCACACTCTGCAACTCTGGGCAAAAGCTTGCTTAATCTCCACTATGGCCTCCCCGCGACGGGATGCCTGGCTTTCACCCTGGGGATGCCCAGTACGGGTTTAACTCACAGGGAAAAAGACAGGACGGGTTCCCAATGCAAGCGCTGAGATGCCCAAGGGTAAGCCGAGCGCTATATAAAAACACACATACATACATACCAGGAGCAACTCAGTTGCCCCAGCTGTAACCTTTGGATACCAGTGTATGACATCTGTGGTTAAGATAGGGAAAACTTTCCTGAGCCTGATATGTAAGCTCTCTTTTGACTGCATCGGTTTATATTTCTAGACTGTAATTTCCTCACATTGTTTATGTATCAATTGTTTATTAATAATAGGTTCAAATTTTTCACTGCACAACTTAGGTTTTCATTTGAGGTACGATAAAATAGTACGAAAGCTTAACTCCCCAGTGATTAAAGCTGCACTGGTTTGCAGCCAAAAATAAAGTGGATACATATGAGAGGTAGTACATTTACATGACTTAATGCAAGTATCAATGCTTTTCTATTTGAGTATGTATCAAGATGCTTCATTTATGCAAGTATGATCTTTGTCTTCATAAAGTATATTACTTATTGTAATATTTGTGCCGTCCTCAGCATTTTCTCTTATTGCAAAACAAGTATACAAAACCAAGTAAACAATGGGCAGTTGCCCCCGTATAAAGTGTTTTCTATTTACTGCACGCATTCATCGCTCAGCAATGCATCAAGGCAGGAAAAATGCCCAAATATCTGTTGGACTATTGTAAAAAATATCGCCAAAGCCCTTTTTCTGTAGGATTTAGGGAATGTTTAAGATTTTTACAGTTAAATATTCAAGTCTACAGGGTGCTTCAGCTGGTTAGTGTCTGCTACTGACATGCAGAATGATCTTGAAAATAAGAGTTTGAAACCCGGCAGAACAGACTGTGCCCTCCATATTCTGTGGTTGGGACCACGAGTACCTTTCAAGAGGTTTAATTTACAGCGATTAGAGTCGGATCCATGTTCAAATTACTACATATTTGTCTATTTTAGTGTCGGTTGTGAAGTTATGCGTTCTCTAGTTGTGTATACTGTTTTGCCTGTGTAAGCCGTTTGTCTTTTGCCATGCGCAGTGCTGTTAATGTATGTTGCGCGTGCCAATTAAAGGATGATTGAAATACAGGCAAGTAGATGGAAAATAATGCTGCATGATGCGCAGCAGGTGTGACACCCGTGAAAATATAATTTCCTCGTAAACAATTGATTAAATGCGTTCTCGTTCTCATAGCTACACGGATAGCCAGTTGTTTGTGCAGGTTAGCGTTCGAGGACTTCGAGGAATCACGCTGGTAGTTCAATATCCAGTGAAGCCACCCGCCACCCTCGCCGAGCCTCTGCTGTGTCGCGCGCACACTTGTTTAGTTGGGGGAAGGGTTGTAGCTATTACATGTGAAGAACGCATGCCCTGCACACAAGAGTTGTCATTCTCTCAACCTGAGAGACTCGGGGCCCCGCTGGGCTCACTGATAATGTCACTGTTCTCTGAACTTCAGTTTGATTAGTCTCAGTAGGGGTCGAAGCCAGACAGGTGTGAAGAGAAAAGGAAAACATTCAAATTTTCAGCTGGACACAATAGATCGCTTCATTCTTTTCTCACAAACCTTTCCAGGTGGGAGAGGTAAAAAATTGCTGCACAAAATCTAAGTAAAAGTAAACAATTGCTTAACGTGGCTTGATGGAAAATAATTTAATTTGTTTTTTTCTTAAGCAGGGCATATTTTAATTTTGGCACTCAGGTTCTTTAATTTTGTACTTTCAAAAGTAGAGTTGTTTATGTGGCGTAGAATTCAATTGAAATGCTTTTATGTCATGGAAAAATGAGTAAATCCTGCTGGGAAAAGAGAAAGCAGGAGTGAAATAGGAATTTAATGAATTGGCATGATTAATTAATGAAAAGCCTGGAGTGGAAACATCTTGGCTTACTCAATTGACACTTTGTGTACGGATCAAAAAAGCGGGTGCTTCCTGCTTTTATTGAATATATTTAACCGGACTGAGCCAGGTCTCATAACAGTGGGCTTTTTACCTAGGCTCCCACCAAAGTTCTATTGGAAAACAGACTTTGTCTTCTTATTTTTCACAATTACTAACGTACGGGTATTCCATGCAGGCCCAGTAGAGCTGAATATATGCCCTATTTTGAGAGATAATCATCGAGTAAGTTGATGGGTCATATTTTATTTTAAAATGATTTAGATATATCTCATGTGGATTTCTGTAGGTAACGTGGCGGGACTGGGAAACCCCTAATTTATCTGACATAATCACTGCACGGATAAAAGTAAGGCAGTACCATGCCAATTATCTTACAAAGAAATGGCATACATGTAAATGTTTACTTAGTCCAGAGTTAAATAAGACTTAAATAAATTAGGGGCTTATTATCAAGCCTGTGCGCTAAAATTATCGCCGCTTTATCGGCCGAAAACGGCCGATAAAGCGGCGATAATGGGCTTGATAATATGCTCTGTGGAATTCCAATCGAAGCCCATGTTAGATGTCTTCACATCTAACATGTGCTTCGATTGGAATTCCATAGAGCATATTATCAAGCCCATTATCGCCGCTTTATCGGCCGTTTTCGGCCGATAAAGCGGCGATAATTTTAGCGCACAGGCTTGATAATATGCCCCTTAGTTTTGAGTAAGTGGAGAGAAAGGCAGGTTGGTGTTACAGTTACTGTATAATATCAGTTATAGTATGGAGATGGTACATTTTAACTAGACTATAATTGTTAAAAGTCACGTTCTTCTTTTAACACACATAAAATGCTTAACTAATCCACTTTCCTCTAGTGCCAGTTCCTGATGCAATAGGTTATTTAAAAAAAAGCATGAAAATTTGTTTAAAATTCATCTCCATGCTATTACTACAGCTAATGTAGACAGGTAGGTAATCAGTGGACAAAGCGAGTTGTCTGAATGGGCACATTACACTCCGGGTGGCCTAGTATCGCCTCTTTCCTGCAGCACTTTTTAGTTGGGATGCTATGATAGAAAGAAGCGTCCTAGAAGAGCTCCTCAGCAATGCATAGTTAATTCGCCATACATCCATGTGATTAACCCTTAACAGCCCAGCGCCTGAATAAACATACAAGTGACTTCTCTCCCAACTTAAATTGTAAGCAAGAATCCGAGTGTTCCCCAGAAACAAGGGGGTTTCCATGCCTAACTAGTGTGCTGTGCACCGAGTTTCATATGTTTCTGTATTTATTCCATATTTTGACAGGCTGAAATTTACCTTTGGGAAGTCTGAAGGAGAGATGTTTGCTGTGAAACCTGGGATTCTGATATCTCTAGCAACATGAGATAAAGCACACATTGGAACTCAGCCACATACTTGTAAATCATGGCCATGATAAAATACGAACACTTGAATTTAGAGGAGTTTTTAATGTTGTTTAAATTAGGTCCCTTCCAACTTAACAGTAGGCATCATCTGAGCAAGCTGTGATTGGAAACATTCATGTATGAGGCATTAGGAGGAAAATGCCACTTGCTGTTTGGCCTCATAATACACATGTACACATCACCAGGTGAACGGGCCTGTCATGAAGCCGTTTTACAGTGCACTGGCTAATAATATTATAGACTGCATAATAACGGCCAGGTGTTCTCCCTAATGTCAGTCTAGTACCATATTAACAAGACCTACAGTAAATTAGGAATTAATGTAATTTTCAAGACTAAAACTGTAGGGGCACAAACAGGTCAGATTGATTTTCTAAGAGCAACAGTATTAAAGAAACTTTGTTGGAGTTGTTGCTGAGGCATGAGCCTTAGCAGAGCTGATCCCCACCAATTCATTGAGCATTAGCGTATCTCCTGAACTGAGTTCAGTTTTACGGGATGTTACTCCATGAGGCCACATCAATCATGCTAAATTTGTGATTCTCTTTTCAGAGCAAAACGCTCCAAAATCCTAATCAGTTGTGTAAACGTTACATTCATGGACCTATCTTGAAGGCAAAGGGGCTTATTTACAAGCCCCATGCCCCTCCGGGAAGTCACTTATTTCTCTATTTAAAGTGGTGCACAGCTGCGCAAGGGGCTTGTAAATAAGCACTTTTGCCTTCAATCAAGATGGTTCAATGAATACAAAGTTTTCACAACTGATTAGGGTTTTGCCTCCCCTCTTGTAAGCATTCCAATTAATTATTTGAAGAACGAAGTGCGTCCTGAGGAAGACCATTTGAAATGGAGAGTGAGCCGAAATGTTAAAGCAATGGTTGCAAAGTGCACCCTGGATCCTACTTGGACTGTTCTTGTGAGATTGCTGGTTAAGGATCTTAACGATTCATGTTAGAAAGACTTTGGTCTGTTGATGTCAAGATGTGGAAAGGGTACTTGTCCTCTGTATACTGTAAACAACAGAAATATATCCATAAACCAATTTGTGAATGTCTACGCATATTTTTCAATAAAATGACTGTTGCAGTCAGTTTTAAAATGTTCTTGTACTTAGACTTGTAATTTTCCAGGCTGTTCTCTGTGCATTTATTGATCTCTCATTGTTTTGGTATTTGGTAAAAGGGTATTTCTATTATTTATAAAATTAAATTGAAAGAAATAGATCATGAATGTATTAAGTGAGACTAGCACGGATCTGTGTATGTAAAGACAATAGGTGAGCTAAGCTGCCACTGGTTATCTACACACAATGTGCAGATAAGGTAGGGATATGTCTATGAATTGAGAGTGTTGTATATACATGGTTTCAGTTCACAAACACCTATTTCACTGTGTTGCCATGTATAATCTCACAACTTTTAAATAACAATATTAACATTTTCAAACTTATAGTGTGTAGATGGCAAATTGATTGTGAAGTAATCATTTTGCACAAAGGCCATTGTGTTGTAATATTTTAAACTATAATACTGTGACAAAATTAATATCATATTATACTAGATTTAGCCGCAAGCAAATGAAATTCTAGTAAACAACGCGATATCAGTCTGGCTCACTAATTAATGATTTGTTATTATCACAAACAACGCGATATGCAATATATAATTGCTCATAATATGTGCAATTGTAATGCAAATGTATTTAATTTGACATGAAAACAACTGTTATCATCACTAAACATTCACTCAATTGGTAAGCCATTATGGCCATAATGAATGCAAATTATTAGTAAGTGTATGTGCAGATGCTGCACAAATGTTTGCTAGAATACCAACTACACAAGTGGCACTATCTTTAATAGAATACGGTGGTCCTCATTCATTTTTTTATCAGTGAAACTGCTCATGAATAATACAAGCAGACTGCATTATGAATGGGGTGGGAGAAAAGAAAGCATTTCCCAATGAAGATAGGCAAAATTTTGTGACTACGCGGGAAAAATCAGAAAACTTGTAGCAATGTTTACCTCACTCATATCACTGCGAGTGATGATGAACTACTAAAGGATGTGCTGTCAATGAAGAGATTCATGTCCTCTAAAGGACAACTGATTTGAGGTCAATTTTTCCAGCAGGGAGGGATGCCGAATGCTAATTAAAGCATTGCAATTCTATTTCGCAGCTTCCAATCAGGGTTTCCTGAGTTAGGCGGGAAACACTGCTTTTGTTCAGTTGAGATATATCTAAATCCTGCCTCTCAAAGAACCATTAGAAGGTTGGAACATCAGGCAGGGGAAATGGGTGATCATGGCTTCAATGGGTGGTGGCCGCCTATGTACTGCGACTCAAGGCCTTGGGCAGAGCTACAGATGTATTCCAGTGCCTGCAAAGAGCCAGTAAGTCTGCCCTCTTTAAAATGTTGCTACATTCTCATTCACTGGAAAGCATTGGTGTTCTCCACCACTATAGAAAAGAAAAGCTAGGTAAATGTAAGCCAGTGAATTAATGAATCATCATAGATTTTGGAAGATGAAAAAGGATAGAGTAAAATAGCAAAAAATAACATTGTCTGAGAATTTTCCGTGCTGTTTGCTGACATCACTGTAGTCCTAACTGTGACTTGCACAATTCCTATGCCTTGAAACATATTTTTACAGTTTCACTTGTTTGATCTCATCTCTCAGCTGATGTCTCACATTATTCTCCTCCCGTCGTTTTGGGTGGCTGGCTGCTAATATGTCGCAGAGCACAAACAGAAGAAGGTTCTTACTCCCAAATAACATTTCCTCACCAACAAACGCCTGAAGGAACCATTATTCAAGAATACCTCTATGCAGCAGATCAAGTAGTTATTGTAAATTTCTTTTTATTACTTCTAGAGCCTGAATTGGGAAAAAGAGGGGAGCCACCACTGCAGCAAAGCCTGTCAGTGTCTGTACACATTGAAGTAAAAGGCCAGTGCCCTAGCCATCTATGGTACCTGTTAGACTTGGCATCCTTGGGGTTGTTTCCTTGACTTTTTGCCTCTAGATGCTGTATTTATGATGCTGTGCTGGATTGCGTTTTTTTCTGGCTTAGATGCTTTGGGCACTTTGCCACTGCTGGTCAGTTACGAAGTGTAAGTGCTCCCTGTATAAATTACTATTGTGGTTGGTTATCCATAATTTGTATATTTGATTTACTGGTATCGCCTTTGGCAGCCAGAGATCCGGCCTCGACCTCTGCACTGACGCAGCAGCTTCACAACTCCTTGATTTGTGCATTGGTCTTTGTTCGGAAAGCTGCTGCACCCGGTGCCATTCCTGAACTCTGGTTCTGTATGGACTACCGTGGGCTGAATGCTGTCACCAGGCACCATATCCCCAGAGCTGATGAGCTCATTGATCAGTTAGGAACTGCCAGGTACCTTAGTATGTGTGATCTAATGTCTGGGTACTGGCAGATTGCCTTGACTGATGTGGGAAGAGAGAGGTCTGCATTTTTAACACCAGAGGGGCACTACCAGTTCCGTGTCATGCTATTTGGGTTGAAAAACGCCCCTGCCATATTCCAGAGACTTGTCAACCAGGTACTGTTCTGGCTGGAGGAATTTAGCGCCACCTACCTGGATGACATTGCTGTGTCATCCAGCTGGGAGGAACACTTGCAACACCTCTGCAAAGTGTTGAAGGCTCTGCAGAAGACAGGATTCAGTATCAAGTCCAGTAAGTGCCAGATAGGAATCTGTGGTGTATTTAGGGCCAGGTGGCGCCCCTAAAGGCTAAGATCAAAACCATTCTGGCGTGGAAGCCCCACAAGACCCATACAGAGGTGCAAGCCATTTTAGGTCTCATCAGGTACTACAGATAGTTTGTCAAGGGATATGGCACGATCGTCACCCCCTTGGCAGAGCTGACTTCAAGTAAGCAGCCCAGGAAAGTGTTCTGGACTGATGACCACATTTGATGGCCTGAAATCTGCCATGTGCACAGCGCCTGTGCTTAAGGCACCCAATTTCTTCCAAGAAATTGTTGTGCAGACGGATGATTCTGATCAAGGTGTTGGGAAGTACTCTCACATTTGAACAACGAGGGCTTGGGCCAACCCATAGCTTTCATCAGTAAGAGGCTACTTTCCAGAGAACAGAGGTGGATCACAATTGTCGACATGGCCGTACTGTTGGCCAAGAGAACACTCACGATGCAGTGGAAATCAGCTAGGCCACCGGACCCTGAGGCCTGGCATAGGGAGGTAGTACGATGGGGGAGGGCCGAGGGCCTGGAACTGCAGAGGGAGAGCAAAGAGGACTCCGCAAAACACCTATATCTATGGACTGGAATGCAATGCAACTAGAATTTGAAGCCTATACGGATAACGTTTTGAGTCAATAAATTACTGTTGGAACTGGGGAACTCATGCACCAATGGAGGAGCTAAAAGTAACCCCCCCACCCCCCTTTTTTTTCCTATCCTTCCCCCCTCCTCACGTTTCCTCCCCTTTCCCCCCTGCCTCCCCCCTCTACCCCCTTCTGCGCTGTCCCCCCGCCCCCCAAGTGACAACTGGGAACACTTGAACAGGTGCATAGGGAACTAATGCAGAGATAATTGGCAAGTAAAGGAAGGTGCTATTGGCAGGAGTTAACACTGAATGTTATTCTTATTACCAATGCAAACTCGGTGCAATGCGAATGTGAACAAGGTTTTCAAAGTGCCAGGGAGGTTGTGGGTGGGGGGGTTATAAATGTAATGGGAAGAAAACGAAAAAGGACTGCAATGTTATGTATAAATTATGCATAAATAGTTATCTGACATGTAATGGATAAACGATGCACCGATTGCAATTGTACTTGATAATGAAAGTATGCAGAAATACAAATATTTTCATAAAAAATACATATCGCTTGTTTGCCCCAGTGTTTCCACTTTGCGACAACATAACTATAATGAGTTAGTAATGTAAAAGTTACATTTCTAGCAATCACATGAATGTCATTGTTGCAACAAAACCTTTATGGTTGCACTTGCATGAGTTAGTCTCATTACTCAGCACCTCAGTATTTAATCTCAGAATCTTTCCCTCTTTCCCATGGCCTATTTTCTTGGCTACCTAAACCCATATCCTCGCCTATTAAAACAACCAGCCAGTACAGCCAATCATCAACCATGAGGTCCAGAACTTTATTTTACTTAGAACTCAGGATACTTAAATGGCATGTCTACTTCAAACCACCTTCCAAGAGGAGTTGCTTTATTTCAGTCTAAAATTTCTGTTGGTTTAGGCAATGTCCTAGACTGACCTCATTAAGTTTCAATATAAGGTTGAAAACTTAAATCACTCATGAGCCAACACATCTGAAACACACCAAGTGAATTATTTTGAGAAGTGAGCTATAGTCATAAACAGAGTAATGATGCCTTTCAGGGTAACAAGAACTACGCCTTTCTGTAAAAGCTTTTGCCTAAATGAAAAAGGCTCTTCTGAGAGAAACAACATTGTGTAAACCTGCTTAATTTTCCTATGTGCTCCATCTCAAAAATGCTTTATTCTCAGACTACTTGTACAGCCCATGTGTATCCATAAATTGCAGGCTCCCTCCTCCGCTGACCACCGTATGGGTGGAGGGGCCATGCCCCACACCTTTTTTCAGAGAAAAAAAAGGATCTGTCAGGCTCAGAGCATCCTGGGACTTACATAAGGGGTCACTCGGTCAAGTCGTTGAAGATTTTTTCCCAATAGATTTGATTAATCTTTGTAGCTGAGATGAAGCATTGACAGGGAGAAAGCATCAACACTACAATTTAACATATGAGGTTTATATAACTCCATATTGAGGACCAGCAATCAATGAATATGATAAAAGGGGATATTTGGAATACTAATCAAAGATTAAATTGACAGACACTCTACTTGTTCATATCAGGCAGCCAGGAGCTATATATGTACTAAATGTGCAGGCTCCGGGCTACCTCAGTTGGACTTTGCCAGTCTGAGGATTTCACAACCCTGCGGGCGTGACCTCCTCAGCCAAGCAAAGGTGCCTCAAGGCCCTGCCCCTCATGAAGTGCAGGAGCATCACTGATTGCTTCACACCTGGGTGCTTCCGTTTTCAGCCCTGAAGTGACAAAGGTGAATGTCAATCACTGACACATTATCACAGAGTGGGGTGGGGTCAGCAAGTATCACTGACACCATCCTACTCCTTGACCGGTGACGGACTGTTGTCTTCACTCATTGGCTGACTTAAGGTTTGTCTATACCAATGACATTACAAAACATGTAAGATTAAATGAAACATTTGACCATAAGAGTTTCATATCAAGCCTGGTGGAAGTCAGAACACCAGTTATTATTCTCAGTTTAGTAAGTAGGCAATCAATATTTTTTTATTGTAATGGGCTATTAGCAAGGATTATTATGCAAATTCCATAGCAGGAGCTAGATACACCCTTCACCATAACACCATAATGTTTAATTTTTGTTTTTTTCTTACTTTATTGAACATGAAACAAAAACGTTATCTTATAATAACATAGTGGAGAATAGTATGATATGATGGAAACTAGAGTAGACTATCCTATTACAAGGATCATGATTCTTGTAATGGAGGCATGTCTGTCACATTACTGACTACAGACTTTAAGTAGTTATTGAACTAAGAAAATTGGTTTACCTGTTTTCTTCATAGGGATTAGAAGTCCCACATTCAATTTAAATGTGAATGTAGCATTCAGTGGGGATGCAGATCAGCATCCATAAAGGAGACAGTTCATATTTTGAAGAATAATTGTCAATTATCAGTTTTCATGGTGAGCCTGGATCCCAATTACATTTAAAATAACTCTACATGACAAAATGTGTAAGAAGGATCCTGTGTATTGCAAGGTTAGCAGCTCTTCTCTGTTCTGCAGTGTTGGATGCTATAATGTATTCATTTGGGCAAATAATCAGTTCAGTTGTTCCTTGCCTCCTATAGACATGACACATTTATTAGACTCTTTCATGTGCAAAGGTATTCAGTTACTTCAAAATATTGAGTCTTATACTTTACATTTTTGGCAACCGGTATTGGTACTTCACAGTGTCATGCTTCATATTTGAATATCAGCATGTGTGTAATGCAAGAGAAGCCATTTATATGGGCCTAAGTCTGAAATAGTGCATGCATTACCATTTTCCATTTATAAATCTTTGTCTACTTCTCTAGCTTTGTGCAAACACCCACCATAAGCCAACTTCATCCCCCTACTGTTGTGTCCATGCTATAGGTGATCTTGCACCTCAGCCAAAAGTCATATCAAGTAGTGCTAAAGCTGAGTACCTGTTGGATGAGTGGAATGCCAATACGAGTGATCCAGTAGACACTGCTGCAACACTTCTTTGTAGGTAACTGTCGAGAACAGGGCTCTTGCTACAGTTACCCCCCTCACACACACACTTTGTGTCCCCTTTGTTAGCTACTAAATGCTATTTTTTGACTCTGACACTGCACTGAGGCCTGCTAACCAGACCTCAGTGCCAGTGCTCCTTCCCTAAAACAATTTAAAGTCCAATTATGCTACAATTAGCTAAGGACTTTAGCACCTCTATACGCCCTAGTAGATGGTACTCTTGGTATCTAGGGCAGGGGTGCTAAAGAGCGTCCCTAAGGAATGCAGCATATCTTATGTCACCCTAAGAGACCCACATACAAATTCAACACAGACTGGCAGTACAGATTGTGTACCATGGTGCAAACCATGAGTGAAAACAAGACATAACACACTCCTGTGTGTCATGCCAAAGTCACTGCATCTGATATATGTCACCCCTACAGCAGGCCTTAGAGCCTCAAGACAGGGTGCATTATGTGAAGTCATAGCAGCATGAGCAGATATGCCCTTGTGATTTCTAGTTCTATTACTGAATATTGCAAGTGATAAGGGAAGCCATTTTAAAAGCATGTGCTAGAAACTTGTAAAAACCTGTTCCCCGGTTACACAATGGCTTCACTGAAAGTAGGGATGTTTGGCATCAAACATCTCATATAAATGAACACACACCAATGCCAGTGCTGGATTTATTAATACATGCACTCAGAGGGCACCTGAGAGGCACCCCCTAGAACCTACCAGCCCCTGGTGTGTTGGCTGACTGGTTTCTGCCAGGCTCCCACCAGAGAGGAGTGTGTGCCCCCCAAGGGGGAGAACATTTTTTCTCAGGAGGCCAGAAACAAAGCTTGCTTGGGAAGAGGCTGATAACACCCCCTCCAAGAGGATGGCCTGCTGATCAACATTCTAAAGGAGGGAAGCTTCAAAGAAGCTACAGCATTTGAAATGCAAGTCTGGCTCCCTTCATAGGGGAGGAAGCTGACAGCCTTTTTCCACAGCCCTTTAGGACCTCGACAGGTGGGAAAATTAGCTAATCAGGTAGGGGGGCCAACCCCCAGACTAGTATCACCCCTAAGGTGTCCTTATCTGAGATAGACACGTCTTTTCAGAGTTAGACATTTTTGTGTTGACATACTTAGGACATCTGAGACAGAGTTCTGCTCACTCCCCACAGGAAGTGGTCATTTAGGGGGCATAGTGACAACAGGGGGCATGTAGCCCATTGGCTACTACCCCTCACTTCCCTTAGAGCCTCTAAATTGACCATTTAGGGGACCCACTAATACCAGATCTTCATATTCCTAGTGATCAAGAGAAGGAGTGGACAAAGAAGAGTCATGTCGTGAGAACTGAGGAGCAATGACTGACTTTGCATGATCCCAGGCAGCCTTACTGCTGCCCCCAACAATTGTGGCAGAATCTGACTCATCCTGCCACTCTGCAACCTCCAAGGAACCCCCTGGGCTGCCAGTGCTTTGTGAATTGCCTGAAGAAACTCCCCTGGAGTAGAGGAGCTACCCCCCTGCAGATGCAGGCAGAAAAGTTTCACAGTGCGGTCCAATGAGTTACAGCTCCCTGGCCACCACAACAAAAGAGCTCCACAGGAGAAGTACCTTGCACTTCTAAATTACAGGTCTGTCTCTCCACTGAGTGGTAGGACACCCGGTCCAACTGGGGCCACACTGGACCAATACCCTGGTACTGGACCCTTTGCAGCAGCCAAGGCTTGTTGTGTCCAGCCCAGACCACCACTGAGGCAGACTTATCTGCACATCAAGGGACTTCAGGGACAGTGAACCACATGTTGTGAGTGGCCCAGCTGTCCATTGCACCCTCTTGAGCAAAACAAAAACAAAGACATGAGTCTGTGACCACCACCCCCTGACACCTCAAAGCACCTATGAACCAGCACTCCAGAACCTGAGTACAAGGGAGATGACAGTGCCAACTGGGTCCCCTGACCTACAAGAGCAAAGCCCATGCTTGAGTTTGCCCAAACTGGCATTCCATTCAACACCTACAGTCTCTTTCTGCAGGAACCCTCAAACTGTGAAAGTCTCCTGCACTGGAATTTGACCCCAAAAGACACCATTGCACTCGAGCCCTACACCCCGAGGAAAATTGGACCAAGGGTGTACATGCTGGCGAGAGGATCTCAAGGGTCGAGCCCCCCTTTGGGTTCCCTGGACTGGTCCCCTGGTTCCAGCTTGCAGATTCTTTGGAACCGGACACTCTCCCATTGAAAGGGATTGAACACACAACGCCATGGCACACCTCTGCACCCAGACACTCCAGAGGTAACCTGTTTGTGTGGTCTTGGACCATGCCCCATACACACCTTAAGTACAGAAGAACAGTCCCAGAAGTTGCTGACAAGTGCCTGAAAACAATACATATTTTTCCTCCATAGGATAATATTGCCGGTCCAGAAAATGCACTGTTTTCATTTCTGAAAACTATAAAAATATATACCTCGAAAAGTACTTAACTGATTTTGATGAAGTATCCATTATTTTTATAAATTGGTGCTGAATTTCTTTGTTGAATGTGTGACTGAATTACTGACTTTGTGTGTGTAATAAATGATTACCACTACCCTCTGATATACCTAACTGCTCACCCACACTACCACAAAAGAGACCATTTGGGGTGTAATTTGTGCCTCTGTAATTCGTTAGGGGTTTGCCTGTGCTCTTTACATGGTGTACCTCTTTTTGGTCCACTATATAAAGAGCCAGCTTCCTACACTAGCCAGCAGGTGCAGCTGCTTTGCTAAATGTGCAAGTTTGAGCATTTTTTAGCAGTAATGGCCCTAGCCCCTCTAATCTGGCACTCACTCTGTTCTTGACTGGATGCGGACGTGTACTTCTCCTCCAATACTTCATAGTAATCCAAAAGACCTGCTCCGTCACGGTCAGAAAATGACTTCTCATTTTGTTGGCCTCCTGGTTTCTTCTAGATGTTTTCGGTTAATTGTGTATTTCTCCAAAGCTTTAGGTTCTACCTTTGGCTCCCTTTCTGGAAAGCTTCACTTTTTAAGACCCTGGAATTGACTGCATCTCCTCTTCCAAGGGCAAATTCGAACACCTCTCTCTTTGGATATTGTTCCCAGATGTTTCAAACATGCCTTAGTGACTCATTCTAAAAATGCCAACCCTAACACTGACGTGTAGGCCAGTTGACACTGAATATCTTAGCTCCCTTATAAAGATAAATTGCTGGAACATGTAATCTTTCTCCAACTCCAGGATTTTGTGATCAGACACTCCACAAATCACTTTCGGGCTGGCCTCAGTACCAAGGTAGGAAATGTATCAGTTAAGGATGAAATTTGTTGTTGTGCCGATTGCCATCTACCTGCCTCCTTGATTTTATTAGATATTTTGGCAGTTTGAATACTGTTAACCATTATATTCAGCTGAATAGGCATTCTTAAAAAATACCACTTGCACAGCATTTCCTAGGTTTCCCACTTTCTAGATGGTAGAGCACTTCATATATCTACCTCTGCACTTGCTTCTACTAACAGAGCCTTGAACTCCAGGGTGCCTCAATTCTCCATTCTTTTTCCCCGGCTGCTCCATTGAAATATGATCCCACGAGCCTATGTTATTTAGTCTGGTGGTTTTGATTATTGATTATTCATTTATGCAGGTCAAGCTCATGTTGCACTGAAGATTAAAGGAGATGTCAACTCCGTAGCCCTGCAGCTTTATTCCTCTCTCTCCAAACTTGAGGTTAGGGTGAGCTTGAACTATCTGAAATTAATCAGTGATAAAACACCTGTCATGATAGACATATGCAGATCAATAGTTCTGGCATGCTTCTTTAGGCCCGGACCGGCCCAGCTAACTGTGTAAGAAATTTGTGAGTAAAAATATATTATGTTTTAACAATCAATTTACAAATAAATAATATGATATATTTTACCTCCATTTACTTTTTCTCATAAGGTGCATATTGTTGATATGTTTGCATCTTCACTGCAACAACTTGGTATGCCTTGATTTACCCACCTATGTGTTTCAAAAACTTCAGTAGGTTCAAATATTTGAGTCTAGCAAGGTGTTTTATAGATATTGAGGCACAGATTTAATTAGAATTCACGCAATGCAGTGCAGTGCAGCAAGGAATGTTGTGTTGTGTCAATGAAAGTTAAAAGTGGGATAGAAAGTGATAACAACCATATCTGCTAAAATATGGAGCTCTTATGCTCTTTCTTTGTGCTTGTGCACTTGAAGCTGCCTAGTGCCAACGCTGGTACCTTGGGCCATGGTGCAACATGCCTGCATTACTTCAACGTGCCTGCATTACTTTAAGAAACAACAGTGGTCCCATGCGCAATGAATTCACGACAAAATAACAGTTAGAACAAAGAATTTGGAATGCACCTTTACTCCCCCATGGCAATGCGATTGCCCTAAGGGAGTGTAAACCGACTGAGCCGGTACCCCCTGCACCCAACGCGCTCCGAATAATTGACGCGTCTCCGTGGCTTATGAATCTGGGAGCCCCAGGCACGAACCATCCCTTCCATGTGCTCTAGATCCTCCTAGGCAATAGAGGCTTGATTGAATTAGGCATAATTCATGTCCTGATGATGATCCTCATGATTTAAAAGTGGGATCGAAACTCAGTCGACCTTTTATGTGCCTTATACACTGTTTATACCATGTATTATGTTGATGTAAAGGTGCATTCCAAATTCTTTGTTCTAACTGTTATTTTAGAACCTTGAAGCTTTTGCCTAAAAAGCCCTGTTCTTGTTCACTGCTTCTTCGAATGTACTAAACTGTATGTGCTTAAGTAGGGTACAGGCTTGTGCCCCACCACGTGAAATTGTTGAAGGAAATTCCTTGTTTAATCCTTGTTGAGTAAAAACATTGAGACCTCTGTCCGGCTGGACACGTCATATTAATACAGAATCGATTGTGTCTGTATTCATTGTTCTCGTGAATTCATTGTGCACTGTTGTTTCTTAAAGTATGCTCCCGAGGTCCTGTGCTGACTTGTTTCGGGTACCCTTGTTGTGCTAAATATGGAAGGGATCCTTCCAGCACAAAAGCAATACTTGAAAGCATATTCCTCTTTCTATGAGTGCTGCAGAATGTGTACACATGGGAAAAGGAAATAACGAGGAAAACTATCAATATTTTTCCTCATTCCACTACACTTGGGAAGGCGTAGCATTTTGATACAGTCACAGATTCATGAGGTGTAGTAAATATGGGAATGCGCCAAAATCTAAAGGTGGATGCATGGGATTATCCATGCTCCCCATATGGAACTCCTTCCCAACGCAAGGTAACACAAGGCAGAGCAATACTCTGCTATGTGCTGTTTTGTAATGACTAAATCAAGCAAAAAAAAGCAAAGTGGCCTTGCATGGCTCAGCAAATATCATAAATGATTTTGTGTCAGGGCTGTAGCACAAAAGTGACTCAACCCTGGTGCAAAATCATAGTAAATATGTCCCCATATATCTCCTACTCTAGCTTCCAGTAAAACACCAGATTTTTGTCAAATCCATGTGCCTTGTTCACAAAATCGCATTTCTTTCTTATGGTCGTCCTCTTAACTATCACTTTTCTTTGGTACCAGCTTTCTCGCACCCTGAGATCTAAGTATAATCTCCTGCTGTATGCTCCCAGAATGCATCTCAAATCTCTTGGCTGTTGTGCGCTTTCTGTAACCCTCGCCTGAAAGGGTATCCCTCTTACACAAACTTCGAGAGATATCTAACCCTGCAAGTTTCAGGAAAGCTCTAAAATTGTGGTTGTTCTCCAAGTCCAATTGGAATTGGGTTCTTTTCTTTCCTTTTCACTTCATTTACCTGTGTTTTGATTTTCTTTAAGCCCCACTGTACAGCTTTTGAGGTGAACATTTGACTACACACAACAAAATGAATAAAATTGAATATTTAGGGCGGGAAACATTCTTTACAATGCAACTTTTACCACGCAGTGCTATTACAACGCAGGTTTTACAACGAAAACCATTACAACGCATTGCGCTGGGGGGCGCTCTAGGATAGGGAATAGATTTAATTTACTATCCAACACCTTCCCTAGTGTCCACGGGGACTGGAGTTGGAATAGTAAATTAAACTTTTCACTATCCAGCACCCCAAAGCGCTATGCGTTGTAATGGTATGCGTAGTAAAACCTGTGTTGTAACAGCATGCATGGTAAAAGCATGCGTTGTAACATCATACATCCATTTAGGGCTTGGGTATTGTTAGTGCCCACCTCACAGTGTGGGTCAAGGAAGAGTTTTGTTTCCTAGTGAAATTTGATCTATTGTCCTTTGCTGCAGTATTCACGATTAACTAGCGACGAATCAGTCAACAACCACAACTACAAATCTCCATTGTCAGAGGGGATTTTCCATTGCACATGGGCTATCCCCCACATTAGTGGGTGTTTTACTAACTGAAAAGCGTGTTTTTTTTTTAACAAACGATATTGCCTGGGCCATCTTTCGTCCAGTATCTCGGATTTTAATACAGTTGACAAAACGTAAACAATAAAATAGACTAGAATGGCAAAAACCAGAGCAAATTGTAAATCCTTGCATTTAACATTAATAGTAATGATAATGATAATGCTATGTATAAAGCGCACAAATACCAAAAACGGTGACTCAGCGCTAAGGACAACAAGCAACCTGCAATACGACCCTCACTGAAACAACCAAGTTTTCACGTTTTTTCTCAAATTCAGGAGGGAGCTGGCATTCCTGACCTCTAATGGAAGAGAGTACCACAGTTTGGAAGTACTGTACTGAAAGCTACGCCCGCCCCAGTGCAAGGTCCAAATTTTGGGCACCACCAAAATTCTGCCCCCGTTGAACGGACCTGCCTGGCTGGCTGATACCACACAAAGATATTCTGAAGAAAAGCTGGACCCTTCTGCATCAGATCTTTATAGGCCACACAAAGAGACTTGAATTTGATTTGTTGCACCACTGGAAGCCAGTGAAGCTTCTGAATCTCCTCTGAAACAGATTTATACCGAGGCAGATTCAACAAAAGACGAGCCGCCAAATTTTGCACTACCTGGAGTTTCTTCAGACGCTGCTTTTGGGCATTAAGATAAAGCCATTGCAGTAATCCAACTTTGACTGAATAAGGGAGGTAACCACCGTTTTATGCGTATGAGCTGTGATATAGAGTAGTACCTTCCTAATTTTCTTTATGAGGAACTGTGCGGCAGACACAATAGCAATAGTTTGTTGACCAAACGTAAGTCTGTTGGCTAACAACACACCCAGATATTGTCTTCACCGTTGGGGTAGGCGGAACACCCATTTCTGCTGGCCACCAGAGATTGCTCCAGGTGGGCTGTAGATTGCCGAAAATCAGAACTTCAGTCTTATCGGAATTCAACTTAAGGCAATGCCTACTCATCCAATTGTTGATCGCAACCATGCAATTTTGAAACTGCGAAGCAGGAGAGATCTGGTTTTTATACGCTGCTACCACAATCTGAGAATCGTCCGCGTATGATGTTAGCATAAAACCAAATTCCCTGATCAAAGGGGCAAGTTCGGAGACATATACATTAAATAACAAAGGACTCAACAAGCTGCCCTGCGGCACTCCACAAGGCAGCAAGTAGGAATCTGAGTTGAAGCCATCAAGAGACAGTGTTGATCTCCTCTCGTACACAAAGGATGCTAACAGGGCCAATGCCATTCCATCCACACCCCGTTTTTTTAGTCGACATAGCAGGAGAGTATGATCAACAGTGTCAAACGCGGCAGATAGATCGAGGAGCACCATTGCGGCAGTCCATCCATGACTGCTCTAATCTCTACGGTAGCCTCAATGAGCGCTGTTTCAGTACTATGTTCCTCGCGGAAACCAAACTGTAAATGATCCAGCAGCCCATTGTCATTGATAAAGTGTGTCAGTTGACAGTTCATGATTTTGTCAACAATCTTAGCCGGCAAAGGGAGACAAGCAATGGGACGGTAATTAAGCGTGTTGGTAGCATCTAACGTAGGCTTTTTTAATAATGGGAGAATAGACGTCTCCTTCGGGCTCACGGGGAAAATGCCTGATGAAAACATCCTATTAAAGATCTCTGAAAGTACAGGGCTCACCAAATCTGACAAATCTTTTAAAAAGACCAGTGGACATGGGTCCAAAGGAGAACCTGCCTTGGAATCGGATATGTAAAGGCTCACAGTTGCAGCAGAAACAGGTGAAAAATTAAGTAGTCTGCTCGTGCCAGAATCCAAATCCTGCCCCTTAGGTGCCACATATGAGTTCGAGCTATCCTTAAAAAAGCTAAAAATGTCCATAACTTTCGTTTGGAATGTGGAAGCCATGTCATTACCAAATTGTTGGCTCCCCAACTTACCCAATACTTTGGGAACGGTGAGTTTGTTGATAAATGCAAATAATCATTTTGAGGAATTTTTAGCGGATTCAATCTGAGCCTTAAAGTAATTACTTTTCTCCGCAATCAGTAAGTCTTTATAGGTCCTAAGTACCGTCTTATAAGCTTGTTTGTCAAAGTCAAGATTGTTCAGGCGACAATGATGTTCCAAACTGCGGCATTTCTGTTTCTCCTTACAAAGGAGATCAGAGAACCAAGGTGCCGATGGAACAGATCTGTGTGGGAAATCTTTTTCGTATGAACCACTAAGCTGATTGGTTCGGACAACTAATTATTATAATTGTTGACAGCAATATCCACCTTATCCGAGCATTGCGGGTAAGAATCCTCCAATAAAATCCGGAGGGCTTTTTTATCCGCTTTGCTCCATGCTTTGCAGGAAACGGCCAGTGGCATGGAATTGTTAACCTGACCGAAATGACTACTAGGGAAATTAAAACTAATAAAAGAGTGATCCGACCATAAAAGAGGAGTCACCGCTTTGATTTTAAACCCCTTGACCGATGAGAAGATCCCATCCAACGTGTGACCAGCCGCATAAGTAGGAAGGCACACTAATTGAGCTAGTCCAATTGCGCCAAGGGGGTCTAAAAACATAGCTGTCACTTTGTTCTCAAGGTCTTGTAAGTAGAAGTTAAAATCTCCTAAAATAGTAAAATCTTTATTGGACATAATGGTTTCTAGCATCCCATCGAGATTAGCTAAGAAACTGGTTTTTATTACCTGGAGGACGATAGACTAAAATGCCCTTAAACGTTGGATTTGCACTAAGTCTAAACGTAAATTGAAGTGCCTCGAAAGAGAGAGCAGAAATAGGGTGAATAGTGACTAGAAGAATTAGGGAGCAGAGCATGGGCTGTAAATAAGTACCTGTATGCGACATATTTCCATTGTGAGCTGCCTTTCCTTTTGCCAAACACCCTATCGGGAATTTGGGGTTGCAAAATGTAGCTCATCTGGCTGGTCCACCTCTCTCGGGTTGAGGTTTGGCATAGAGTTTGATAAGATCATGAGTCATGCCAATCCAGCGCAGCCAGGTTTCCCAGGTCCCTGCATGATGTGATATTACTGTCCAGATTTTTTCTTTGAATTTGGGAATTGTAGTATTATTTATTCCATTATATAACAGGACTACAAATCCCAGAATTCAAAGGGAAAAAAACATCAAGCATGGACCTGGGAAACATGCCGGCTGTGCCTATCAGAAATACACAGACCATTGGAAATAGGTTATTTCACATAGATTTATGTTTATTAGAGGAATATTTGTATCCCTTCAGTAAAACCAAATTGTGTCCCTTTTCAAAAACAGTGCCTTTGATCTAGGGACCTTAGCTTTGGTAATAGGTCCTCTAGCATTAGAGCCAGCCATTCGTGCATTTCTATTTTGAAATTCTCATCGTCAGATGTATTTATTACCTATTGTGATTTGGTTTTAAGGTTCTTCTAATGCATCAGATCAACGATAAGAGGAAATGATACAAACTGCTACGTCTGCATACTGCAGATTTTTTTGTCGCCTCTCAACTCACAGAACGCTCAAGGGACTTCACAATGAATAATCAACTACTAATTCTGCGTGCATAATTTCATGAAAAAAAGCAAGTTATTCTTCTGTACCAAACAAACATGAACCGCCTCGCTTTTCTGAGCGGCATTTGATTTGAATATGCGTAATGCATAGTGCCCTGTGCACCAAGCAAGCCTGTAATTTGTGCTGAAATAGAATTAAACTGTCAGGTGTTCTCACTCAGGTGTTAATTCTTATAATATGATGCTGTTTAGCGGCCTTCACAATTAGCCTCTGTCCAAGGACGTGTTTTGTAGAAAGCCATGCAATATGCACCTTGATATTAATCTTTTTAGTTTCCCTTCTTTAGATCTTACTGATTCTTATCTGTCCCTGAAATATCGCTTCTCACAAATATTATTTCGTTTCTTTGTTTTCTCTCTTCAACACAGATGCATAATGTGGTGGGAGAGCCACCCAGCCATCACAGTGACTTCTGATCATTTTGTTAACAGCTTGCTTTCAAATGCTCCCAGTGCATCCACGGACTAAATTAATTACCATGTTTTCTGCATTTCAATGATGTGAACGACATAGTCAGGCAGCATCCATGGCCCTAAAGGGGAATTCAACTCTTCTGTGTAGGCAGCGTGTTGTTTTGAAACTGAACGCAATAAAACAAAAATGATACATAGGCTAAAGTGAAACAAACCCGGAAAACATTTTAAATGTTTGCGACATGAGACAGAAGGGCATAACAAAATAACTGAATTTACAGCTCTTATTTATAATGAACAAGAAGGGAAACTCCAGCACCAGGCTTAACTGTAATCGTTTCAGATCAATAGTGCCACCTAGACCTAGATGGTAACTAAAATAATTTGGGAGGATAGGGACATGTATGGCATTTTTTAAGGTCATAACGCCACTTCTTAAAATCAAACATCTCTAGTAGAATTTAATTAATCAGAGCCTCGTTTAGAAGATGCTGGCATCAGACATCTGTCGAAAAGGAAAAGATGCTCCCCGCCCTCCGCTTTTTTTCATCTGCATCATTTAGAGAAATGCAAATATTCCCATGCAATTTAGCTGATGTCTGCTGGACCATTGAATACAATGATCTTCTGCCCAGTGTGTGCTCTGAAAGTAAGTGAACTGGACGCATGGGCCTGCGCATCGCCAAACCCTGTGTTGAAAGCCCACAAGATACAGTGGAAGGCCACGGCAAGCCGGTTCTGACTGTAGGCTGGACACAGGGTATAGGTAATGACCCCAGAGTCTGCTGGGAACTGTCACAGGACATACCAAATTGGCATTGGAGTCAGAGTAACAGGCATTTAACAAGCACCCAGCTCAAATATATCCAAATGAAAAATAACCACAAAATTCACTGAACAATTATAAAATACATAAATATTTCTTTAAAAGAAATTAGGATCATTATGGCTCTCTCTAAAATCTAATTGAAACAACAGACATTATTCAGTTATAATTTGGTATACAACTATAACTCCCATTCAGTGCCAATAGTTTCAGACTTGCCACTCAATATAGCATAACAGTTTACATTATCATAAACTTTTTCTTTTAAATTTCCATGCTGGACCTTCAAAAAGCTGTGAAAATGCTGCGTGGAGTTCACTGCCCATGTGTACTGTGGGTAATGGTATTCTAAACAATAACTGGCTTATGACCAAACCCTGTGCCCCTGTAACCCTGTTTTGTGGCCACAGGTACAGATCTTAGTGTGTGGTCATAGACTAGTCCATTTTCAAAGTGTCTCTTGGGTTATGCTGGAATGTGATACTATGTGCAGGTGCCTTGTTTAGCTAACAGACTTGAGATCGATGAGTGAGTCTACCTCACTAACTTCTTCCACAACTGGATGCAACAGTATCCTCAACTCAAACTTCTGTCCACATCACAAACCTGTCTGTGACATTCACATCACATCAGAGTTCAATCAGCTCACAGATGGCTTTCAAGTTCTTATTAGCTTATTATGTGCTACAACACAATGAGTGTGATGCCTGGCACATAATGCACTATGCTATGTGATGACTTACTTTTTGTTGTAGCTAGCCTTCCCTTCTCCCAGAAGTCCGAGGAGTCAGGTCAGGTAAAAAGGTGCCTATATAAAATGTAGTCAGAGCACAACAGACTATTTCATTAGCATAAAGGGGAATTAGTATGAAGCGCAGCAAGACATAATAGGTGTGGGTGGACATGGCACAAAAATAAATGAATGGCATGATTAAAGGTAACCAGTCAGATAACTATTATATGTGGTACAATGTTAATGCTGTAAGACATACGCATTGAATTACTGTTTGCAGTTACATAAATAACTGTGCTTGAGTAGGCCCCATAGGTTGCCCTGTAGCAACTACCAAGAGATCCATGGTTTCTTTTAGATAATGAAGACACATTTAAAATGAATGTGTTTCAAAAGATTCTCACACTAATACACTAACCTTATAATTCATTGGAAAAAAGCTGGAATATTCATACAAATATGTACTATTGAAATGCAAGTGAACAAAATGTTCATTCCAACTTTGCTGCACATTATTTTTTGACTGATATATTGTGTTGCATGCCATGGTCAATCAACTGTTTTCCAAATGTTCGCAGAATTCTAAGGTGCACCAATGATGTTGCTAATGATGTGCCACTGAACATGGTTTTGTGGTTGTGGTCCCTATGTTGGCATTTTTCTTTTTCATTTTTCCTGATTGGATCGTATGCCATTTTGTTGCCGCTTAGAGGGTGTTGATGGTGTCTCTGTCAGATGATCTGGATTACAGGTGGCAAACCATATACCTGCTGTTTTAATATGTATTAATGTGAAATAAATGCTTGCAGAAATTTCTCAGCTACTCTATCTCTTGTGACGTCATGCCCGCGAAGAAACTATGGGCCTGATTCACAGAATGAACTTACTACTTTTGGCATTCACAGAATGCACTTACTACTTTTGGTATTCACAGAATGAACTTACTCATCTCGGTATTCACAGAAGTTAGGACTACTAACTTTTGGACTCCTAAATGCCTTCTGTGAATACCGAAAGTCTTAAAATTAGGATTTTTCTCAATTTAGTAGTAGTAAAGTTAGGAGTCCTAACTTTAGGACTCCTAAATGCCTTCTGTGAATACAGAAAGTCTTAAAATTAGGATTTTTCTCAATTTAGTAGTAGTAAAGTTAGTAGTCCTAACTTTACTACTACTAAATTGAGAAAAATCCTAATTTTAAGACTTTCGGTATTCACAGAAGGCATTTAGGCATCCTAAAGTTAGTAGTCCTAACTTTACTACTACTAAATTGAGAAACATTGAAGGGTGGCAGGGTGTCACTTTGACACCCTGTTGCACCCCTCAATTGGGTATGGGTGCCAATGTTGCAGACATACATGCCCTAAGGGCATGTATGTATGCAACATGGCACTGTTGGAAAAGCAAAAAAAAATGCTTCTTCAAAGGTTTTCATTATTTACCACCAACTTCTAGATGGTGGTAAATACCGAATTCTTAACTGAGGAATGCACTAACTTGAGTGCTCCCTACATCCTGGATTCAGTAATTTACCGAATCGCTATGTTAAGAATTTGGTATTTTACCGAATCCTTAAATTACTGATTCGGTAAAATACTGAATCCTTAAAAAATGTCACCTACATCCAAAAACCCAATACCGGTCAGTAACGGCCGAAATTCGGTAATTTCGGCCGTTACCGACCGGCATTAGGTGACCTACATCTGGCCCTTAGTGTGTTTTATGGCACAATGGGATTCCTACATTATTTACATGTTGTATGTCTGGCTTATGGCCAGCCTAAACACAGTTAATATTTATGAATTTAGTGATGTTTTAAAAACATTTTTTGCTCTCTTGTTTTGTCTTTTAGTAAACTATGATATGGTTTTTAAATCCAAAGATGTATATTTCTAACATTGTATAATGTGTTTTTTTCCTTTAGGTACCGTGCCTTTTTTTGATATTTATTTATCGAAATAAAGATTTTTGACTGACTGACTGACAGTTATTATTGTTTGGGATGTGTATTGCATATGTTTGACTTTTTTGGATGCATTTTCAACCACAATTGTCCTCTTTTCAATATTATCTAGACTATGACTTTGCCAGTGCCATGGATTTGTGTTGTGTGCCTTGCTTCTTTGTACATCTGTTGCTTTCACGTTTTGGGGGTCCATGGTAATTTCTTCTTTTCATGGCACGTACATACTCTCCTGCCCTATATTTACTACTGGTTTTGAGCTTGAGTAGAGTAACGTCACAATGTGAGTACAATACTGACATTTACCCATGGTCATTGTGTATTGTTTATGTATGATATTTGATTAGGTAGACAAGTATGCGTGATCGTTTTGCCATTTTGGCTTAAATTTGCCTGCTAAAGCCCTATGCTTTCTAACTCATTTCTGTTCACTGTGCATTTTTGGTGTTAAGAACTGCAGTTGTGATTTGTATTAGGTGCCATTCTCTCAACTGTATAGTTCGCACAATCAGAGTCAGACTAAATAATTCATACAGTTTTGGGTAAAGGCCTTGTCTTTAACCATGAAATCATGACACAGTTATAATTTTCCATTACATCCATATAGAAGAGTACTTAAGCCAACATATATTTTATCATGTGTCCTTATTTTTAGAGAATGATTAATATACTTTAAATATTTTCCATTTGATGCTCTTAGATAAATTACCTTCTTTCACTACATCAGCTACAGGAAACCTCCTTACAAAGTCTTTTTCTTGCCCCATTCTAGACTGTCCCAACTTATCTGAAATTTTTAAACTTTTTACTTGTTGATGGGTTCTGCTGTAGGCACAGTAATTATCACGACAATGCATCAACATTCTAATCTCACAGCTTTTTGTAATGGTCATAATAACTCTTTTTCATCGAGTGGCACATAGCAACTTTTCAAAACTTGTCTATTATCTGATCCTGTGACAAATACAGCTTTGAGAACCCATCTTAATAATTCCTGTTGTTTTGAGATATGGTCTCCTATGAGGGAACACATTTTCCTCTCTTGGGTACACAATATATTCACACCATCCCTTGACTTACCGGGGGATCCTGATCCTGAGCTGAGACGGTTACAATAATAGTTCCCTTCACTGCATCTGGAGCCACCATGCCCCAGTACATGGACTTGTCAAATACAGGCGAGTAGTCATTCATATCCTGCAAGAACATAGATAACAGTTGTAAGTATCGAGAGGAAAAACATCTAAGTCTCGAGAGGATAACCATCGCAAGAACAATAGCAACAATGATTTTCTAAAACATGACCTCCAACCACTTTTTGTTCTTTGACAGTACATTGGCCATCTCGGCCTCCTCGACTTTCCAGGTAGATGAGGACAAGCAGTTAAGGTATATTACTAAGGAGGTGGTATAGAACACGTCTATAGTACATTATTGTAATCACTGTTGCAATAAAGAATTTAATGTAACAACAGGGTTTCTGGTAAAACTCTACTTTATGTATTCAGAATATATAAATATATGTAGAAGTAGTGTATAAACTAAAGAAAACAAAACACTATACAAAATGAAATGGTGATGCAAAAATGAGTGAAAAAATTATGGAACCTACTATTAACACTATGTATTATTTTCCATCACAAAATACTGATGAACATGAACACAATCCAGAAGTTGTTAAAACCTAGACCGCAGTGTCAACATTATCGGCGCCATCTTGCCCCCTTTTCGAGCCCATTCGTGCGTGTAAGCGGCAGCCATTTTGAGTACCATGGCCTCTCTACCCATCGCCGATAGCCAGCGCGTCTCTCTCTCTCCTGACCTCGCAAGCATCCCCCGCTCTCACATGCCTTGGGTCATAAACCCCTCTTCAGCGCAGCTCTGCCTCGGAACCCCATCCTGTTCCCAGCGCGACACCTCCCTTTATTCCTTTCATGATCCCGGGTCCTTTGATAAAACCCCCTTTCCTGTGTGCCCATTTGTCTTACTCGTTCCCAGGCCGCCACCTGGCCCTGCGGATACTGTTTATTGCCCCCCTATACAGTAGGAAGCTTCCCCATCAAAGGATCCACAGGTTGATCAAAGCCCCCACCCCATGAGACCCGATCAACCACATACATTCCGTGAATCGGCAGAATGTCCAGCTGCGCTATAATCATCACCTGTTGTGACCGGGGTGGGGACTTCAACTGTAAATGTGTGTGGGAACGGGCCTGAAGTGGGGATTCCGAGGATGTCTTTCCTTACATCAAAGTATTGACAGAGATGTGTTTTATGCAATAAAGCAATAAACTTGTGTATAAGAGGCCAGGCCTCAGAGATGCGGTTAGAGCACCTCGAGAAGATACCCTGTTGTCTGATTTGATGTGTTCTGCTCCGTCGGAATAAAACTTCTGTTTCCTGCCTTCCAGTCTCCAGCGCCTGCCTCTTTGTTTGGTAATTTGAGTGGGTATAGAGGCGGTTAACGCCGGGCAACTCTGACAAAGGTCATCGGCCCTACCTTTTTCCACAATTGGCGTCCCAAACGTGGGGCCCATCAGCGACTCGTGGATCCAGTGGGAGAGGTCCTGACGACAGAGTGAACGACTGCAACGATCGGGAGAGCTCCTGTCCGATAGACCCTCGTCTGACAGCCGATCATCCGAACTTCACTGGTTCCGAACAGACCTCTCTCGAGTGATCTACGGTCCTGACTGGGAACCATCAGGAGTGCCGCGAGGATCACGAAGAATAGAGGATGATTGGGCGCTGGATTCGGAAGACAAGAAACTGTCCATGCGGTCCGGGTAAGGTCGTGTAAACACGACAAATTGCGAAATGATTGTTTGATTGTTTGGAAAATACTAGTATTACTCTTTTGTTGATTTGTTTGGAGATTCACTGTCTGCAAACGGAGGAACAACAGGCTCTCTCTTTGCAAGCAGTGAAGGATAGGTAATCCGTCGTGCCTATCTTCCTCCCCCACTGATTGATTGTTTGGCCCGAACTGTTGTTGGCGGATTGTTTTCTGGAGATTCTCTGTCTGCAAACAGGGAAGAACAGGTTCTCTCTTTGCACGTAGTGAAAGGGTAGGTAACGCAGACTTTTGTCCCCGTTATAACCCGTCGTGCCTACTTATTCTCCCCATTGATTGTTTGATTGACCGAACATTGACTGTTCGATATTGGTTCTTTTGAGGTATTCACCGCCTGCAAACAACGAAGAATAGAAATATTCTGTCTAGTCTTTTGCACGCAGTGATAAGATAGGTAGTGCAGACTTTTGTCCCCGTTGTAATCCGTCATGCCTATCTTCTCCCCACTGATTGGTAGCCTGTTTAGCCCGGACCGCTTATTAGAGATGAACCATCCGGCTCCACTGGAAGGCACCCCTAATAAGGACATGTTCATGAAGCATGGATTGATCGCTATAGCTTATAGCAAGCTGTGGCATAAATATACGAAAAAGGATCGAGAAAGTCAGTGGCCACTGATAGGATTCTTCGATGAGGATAAAATAAGCGCGCTAGAAACAGCCCTTGGGAAACACAAGACAACGCCCACTATGCTTGATAGTCTCGGCATGTGGCGCAAAGAAACTGAACAGCGTAAAAAGAGAAATGAGAGTAGGTTGGGAAAAGAGCTGCGAAAGGCAGCCCACCTAGCTGCCAAGAAATTAGAAGAAGAGATCAAGGAAAGAGAGGAAGCCAAACAGAAACTAGAGGTAGAAACATCAAGCCAGTGTCCAGTTAGAACGCCCTCTACGCTCTATCCTGAGTTGCCCTTGAAACAGCGAGCCAACGATGATCTTTTGTTAGGTCCTCCGATCATCTACATGCCCCCTCCATATGCCCCTTCCCAACCCTTAGCACAGCACCCGCTACCCCCAAGCACAGACGAGAGTAGCACCAGAGCTTCGGCCCCCATGGCCTCTGTGCCGGCCGAACCCCTTGTATTAGATACAGCACAAGCGACAGCGTTAGATGACCCTGAGACCCGAAAGGCTGATTCCGCAAGAACAAACAGATTAGACAAGGATGAGCGAGCAGGGATTGACAAGATAGTGAGAACATTGGTAGAAAGAAAGGAAAGTGAAGAGCACATCACGGATATGTTCAACTCCTATGCAGGGAGCCACAGACGACATTTTACCGTACGACTGTGTTATCATGTCTTGAATGCGTACGAGGACCGATATCGAGACAAAGGTCCCGAGAGCCTAACGACTCTGTACAGGAAGGTCGATATCGGGGATGAGGGCGTGTGTGATGTGACGGACCTCCTTACGCGTACGCTTGAGGTTTTCCGACACATCACTGAACAGGAATCAGAAGCTAAACCCACGACACCCGTAGCAACCGAACCACAAACTGAACGAGCTAGCGCTATGATGTCAATAAGAGAGGCTGCCCCCTACTGGGTTCCTCCACGAGGTCAAGGAACACACGATGACGTCAACCACCAAGATGCAAGAGGGAGGGTAGTGTACAACTGGGTCTATCAGCCATGGGATCGGCAAGAGATTCTGACGTTTCGGAAATCTCTGCCTGATTTACGGAAAAACCCCACTGCCTTCTATACTGAATTAGGTACAGCCCTAGGTTCAACGATTATGACCCTGGCTGACATCGACTTGTTTTTCGGGTTATGTCTACCAGCTGATGTGTGGAAGCAAATCCGGAAAGTCGACCACCTTGAGCTGTTCGGACATACCTGGTCACAACTCGATGGCATAGATAAACAACGAGAACCTGGACAGAAGCCATTGAAATCCATTTTAGACCTCCCAGATAAAATTGTACAAAAATTGAAAACCCTGATTCCAGGATAGAAAGTGGACTGGTTGATAGTAACGGCTTGTCGTCAGAAACCCCAGGAGGATGTATCGGACTACTTCTCCCGGTTTGAAACGGTGTTCTCTGATTACAGCGGCCAGGACATGACCACTGCAACCGGACACCATCTGTTTGTCCAAAATTATGTTAAGGGTTTGTCACCGGAGGTCTCCCAGAAACTGCAGGCCAGCGAGAGTAGTTGGGCGGCCTCCAAACCTGCGGCTATCCTTCAGATGGCCCAATATTACGAACACCAGAAAAATGAAAACGATAGAGCAACAGAGAAAAAGAAGAAAGACTTAAAAGAGAGGGTGATGATTACACAATTGCAAGGGGTGACTATAGGACGAGAGCAATACAAAGGAAACTACCATACAAATGTCCCTAGGAACGCACCTCCTAAAGACCGCACCTCGACACCCCACATTGGACGTACAGACATTAGAGAGGACCAGTGTGCCTTCTGTAAAGGATTCGGCCATTGGAAATCCCAGTGCCCGGTCCTGTTAGAGATGATCAGAAATAGGGACGCCAAGGACGTAGCAGGTGGACCGAGAAATAGAGGACAGCAACGAGGGCCCACAAATGACACGACTAACGATAGATCAAACAGACCAAATACGTTTGACCGACCCAGACAGAACCAGTACCAGCAGTCTGACTGCGACGATGCCCACAACTTCGCATAGGACTGCCAAGGGCAAGGGAGGGATCCAGTCGAGCTCTATGTTGACCAGCAAGGTCCTTATGTCACTGCTAAGGTCCTGGGTACAAAGTCTCCATTTCTGGTAGACACTGGCGCAACACGTAGTGCGTTATCTAAACGACTGATTCCAAGGGCACCCTTGTCTGGCTCACTTGTGACATCGATAGGTTTCGATGGAACGCCCTCCACTAACCCTTTGTCCAATCCGATCCCCTTCGACTTAGAAAACAATACCACTGACACAACGTTTTTGCTTTCCTCCAATACTCCTGACGCCATTATGGGACTTGACTTACTGAAGCACTTCCGAGCGACTATTAGATGTTCCCAAGACGGAGTTCGAGTTTTCCTGTACGACAACCCCATTCTGCTTAGACATTGCCCTTCCCGACGCATGTTTTCTATCAATGACGCTGACACGTCCCTGCTTGACACCCTGCCTCCGTATCTGTGGGCCAAGACAGATTCAGACGTAGGGCGCATGATGATTGACCCAGTGCACATTACTGTCCGACCGGACGCAATACTCCCAAAACTTCCACAATATCAGATATCGCCCGAGGGCGAGAAGGCATTGGTAAAAATTATTCAGTCACTGATAGACGCAGGAGTGGTAGAGGAAGTGGTTAGCAATGTTTGCAACAGCCCTATCTTGCCCATCATCAAGAAACAAGGAGAGGGAGATGAGAAAGCATACCGCTTCATCATTGACCTTCGAGAGATCAACAAAGTGGTTGTACCCCAGTACCCCGTGGTCTCAGACATCACCACAATCCTGACTTTGATTCCTTCTACTGCCACCACCTTCACTGTCATTGACCTCAAAAACGCATTTTTCTCTATCCCCATCCACCCAGACAGCCGATATCTCTTCGGCTTCACCCTAAAAGCCCGCTCATATAGGTTCTGCCGAGCACCCCAAGGCTACACAGAAAGCCCCAGCATCTACAGTCAGGTCCAGTTACCCGATGGAGTGGTGTTAATACAATACGTCGATGACATCCTTTTGGCGGCCGACACCACTCCACTAGCAGTCACAGCCACCATTCAACTCCTACACTTCCTTGCGGGAAATGGCCACAAGGTCTCCAAAAAGAAGTTGCAATTCTGCCAACCCCAGGTCACTTACTTAGGCCACCTCCTGTCCAAAGACGAAGGAAACTTACTCCCGACCGGATCCAAACCAATCTTGAAACCCCTGTCCCTAAAACTCAGAAACAGGTCCGCTCCCTACTAGGCCTCACCTCCTTCTGCCGACAGTGGTTACCAAACTTGAGCCTCATTGTGAAACCGCTGCTTTCTCTGCTAGCTAAAGATGTCCCTTTCCCCCTCCCTTGGACCCCTGAATGCCAAGCCTCCTTCACAGAGCTACGAGATGCCCTCTGTTCGGCCCCTGTCCTAGGCACCCCCGACTACACAAAGCCCTTCTCCCTATACACTCACGAAAGGGAGGGGTGTGCTTTATCTGTCTTGACCCAGTCCATTGGCCCAAAGCAACGACCGTGCGCTTACTTCTCTGCCACTCTTGACCCCGTAGCCAGAGCCTTACCTGCCTGCCTTATAGCTGTAGCTGCCGCTGCTATCTCTATCTGACAGAGTGAGGGGATCGTGCTCTCGAATTCCCTCACAGTACTAGTACCCAATGCAGTTGACACCCTCCTGAACCAAACCAAGACGCAACACCTGACGAGTGCACGACTGACTGGATACAAACTGACTCTGCTCGCACCCCACATCACCCTGAAAAGATGCACCACACTGAGCCCAGCACCTCTGTTACCCCTACCAGAGAATGATCCCAATGTGCCCCCTGTACACGACTGTGTGACCCTCACGGACGAACAGACTAGAAGTAGAGTTGACCTCAGAGATACAGCTTTTCCTGACCCTGACGGAGAGCTGTGGGTGGATGGCTCTTGCATCAAACTCCCCGATGGCACCACTTCAGCTGCCTATGCAGTCACCACGGCCCGAACTGTAGTAGAGACAGCCCGCATTACACAACGATCTGCACAGGCAGCGGAACTGATTGCCCTGACACGAGCATGCATCCTAGCAGCAGGAACCACAGCGAACATTTACACTGACAGCCAGTATGCCTTCGGGGTGGTTCACCATTTTGGGCTCCTTTGGAAGGAAAGGGGATTCTTGACCTCACACGGTACTCCCATCTTACATGGAGATCTAGTCTCCGCCTTGATCGAAGCTGTCCTTCTCCCCAAAAGACTTGCGGTCATCAAATGCCAGGCACACAAGAAAGTGACAGACATTATTGGACAGGGAAATGTACTAGCCGACCTCACTGCTCGAACGACAGCTGAAAATAGGACGACGACACGCATGTACGTGACCAGGTCACAAGCAGAGAAATGGACCGACGTTAGGGACACTATTAGGGACATTCAAATGGCTAGCACACAACACGAATTGACTGAATGGGCAGGGGTGGGATTGAAAGATGACGAATGCTGCTGGCGGACAAAAGACACAAACAAATGGTTGCTACCTGACTCATACCTGATTCCCATACTGACTATGGCACACTCCCCTGCTCACATAGGATCAGCCCCCATGATTGAACTTGTCACCAGAGTTTGGCACAACGACAAAATCACAGACTCCGCCAAACGTCTGGTCCAACAATGCTTGATATGCCTGCAACATAACCCTGGGAAAGGAACTGTGGTACCCCGGGGAGGGTTTGGGGTCCCCAATCACCCGTTTGAAGTCCTGCAGATGGACTACATCCAACTAGACAGATGCCAAGGCCTGAAATACGTACTTGTCGTGGTGTGTGCATTTAGCAAATGGGTGGAAGCATACCCAACCCGTGATAACACTGCTATGGCCACTGCAAAAGTACTGCTAAAAGAATTCTTCTCTCGCTACAGCCTTTGGCGAATTTTATGGAGCGACAATGGCCCCCACTTCGTAGCCGAAGTCATCCAGCTCATCTTAAAGGGGCTGGGTATCAAGCAAAAGTTCCACGCAGTCTTCCACCCCCAGTCTGCTGGACTTGTCGAGCGACACAATGCCACACTAAAGCTAAAACTGGCCAAGATAGTGGCTACCACGGGACTGAAATGGCCAGACGCTCTCCCACTGGCATTGCTATTGATGCGTTCCACCCCCACCAAACACCACTTGACACCTTACGAGGTCGTTTTCAGCCGACCCATGAGCGTCTGGTCTGCACCAAAGCCGACTTCCATTCATGACGTCCCGGACGTCCTAATGTCTGATTATTTGTATAAGTTGACTGAAACTCTGTCTGTCATTCACCAACAGGTGCTGCATGCCATCCCTGATGCTTCCAGGGGTCCCGCACACAACCTGCAACCCGGGGATTTTATCCTCATAAAAAAATGTCAGCGCGCCAAGAGTCTGGAACCCCGGTGGACGGGCCCCTGGCAAGTCCTACTCACCACCCGAACAGCTCTTCGAGTGGAAGGAAAGCGGACATGGGTGCATGCGCACCATTGTAAGAAGATTCCCCCGACTCTGATGACAACTGAAGACGTGACCACCCAGGAAGAGCTCCTGAACAAAGACCGACCATCGCTGAATTGCTACCCGGACACAGAGACACTTGAACTTGCAAAGATTTCTGACTCTACCGTGCCATCCAAAGAAGGGTATAACCTGCGTCGAAAGGAGAGAGTTTCGGCTAAGCAGACCATTGACTAAGTCATAATTCTCAGATCGGTGGCCTAACACAACAAGGGCTGTCAGGAGAGAAAGCCAGACGAGGTCTTTGGTTCTGCCCGCTACCGAGCTCCCTTGAAGGTGATGGAAGCGCCCGATAAGAAGGTGATGGAAGCGCCCGATAAGAAGGTGATGGAAGCAACCGGACATCCGAAAATTCGCTACAGAAACCCAAAGACAGACAGACTCCACAGCTCAAAGACAATTGCACTTTTCATCACAATCCTTTTCTGCTTTCTCCTCATGACCACACTCTGGATTGTGGAAGAAAATGCACCTGATCATGAAACATTCCTGACCACTGCACAGCCTACCACCATGAAGGAACATTATCTGATCTCGCTCTCTCCTCAACTCAGAGAAAGGCGAAAGGAGTTTTGGAACAACTCCTTTGTGCAGCTGCTGCACCAGCACAATCTTGCCACCAATGCCACCAACTGCTGGATCTGTGGGTTGCTACCCCACGCCACTGGGCATTCGATACCTTTCATCCCTTCACCCTTCTCAATTCATGGCTCCTGCCTTGCTTGGCTGATCCTCCTACAAGAAAGCTATAAGGACAATGCCACCTCCAGCAAAACCATGACACATTTCTTTCATGAGGTCTGGCGAAACAAAACAAAGACACACTTCTGCCCGCAGACCTCCAACGACTCTGTCCACATGGACATCCCTGCTAAAGAACGAATTGAAATGCAGGTGTTCAACAATCCAACCAGACCCACCTTCTCCTACCTACGGAAACGAACAGCTGCCACTCTGACTGTGGCTCTATCTGTCATCAACGTCACAGGCCACATGTGCATAGAAGGGCTTGGGACACAGCTGGTAGGCCGCAGTGCTTGCTGTTTCACCAGAACTTTGGACTCTACCGATCCACCTTCCTTTGTATCCTCTCCAAACATGTACTTCGTTTGCGGCACAAAGGCTTACATCTGGCTCCCCAAAGGCTGGGGGGGCACTTGTTTCATCTCCTTCATCCTTCCTCCAACCTATGTGGCCCCAGCGAATCACCATAGACAAAAGCAAGCCAAGGACATTGAACAAGCCGACTCAACAGGAGCACAGTTCCTCGATGCTATGAAGGGACTGGTTCCACTCTGGGGCCCGATGGCAAACAGCCGTGCCATCCGACATCTGACTCAGGCAGTCGAGACAACAATGAACATCACAGCTGGTATCCTTGCTAACAACACAGCCGAGCTTCAAGCGGTCCGCCTGGTGGCTCTCCAGAACCGCCTTGTTCTAGATGTGGATCTAGCGGACCGTGGTGGAGCATGCCGCATTATTGGGTCCAGCTGCTGTACATATATACCGGACAACTTACCCTCAGTGTACAAGGCCATCGAACACCTCCACAGACTTTCCTCAGAAGTCCACCAAGAGCAGGAAGAATGGTCGCTTGGTGGATGGTTCTGGAGTACTGTTAAGAACTGGGGCTGGAGACTGTTTACCATTATCCTGATTCCTATAGTCGTAATATGTGGGTTATGCTTAGGAATTCAATGCCTGCCGCCTCTGTGTTCATTATGTGCGAATTGTATTTGCCCTAAGACTGTGGACTTTGAAAAGGAACGCATGGGAGCATTATATGATGCAGAGGTTAGGAATTTAATGAAGATTGACACTGCTGGCTAGATATGTTGAAAAGGGAGGACTGTTAAAACCTAGACCGCAGTGTCAACATTATCGGCGCCATCTTGCCCCCTTTTCGAGCCCATTCGTGCGCGTAAGCGGCAGCCATTTTGAGTACCATGGTCTCTCTGCCCATCGCCGATAGCCAGCGCGTCTCTCTCTCTCTCCTGACCTCGCAAGCATCCCCCGCACGCTGACAGCCCCCGCTCTCACGTGCCTTGGGTCATAAACCCCTCTTCAGCGCAGCTCTGCCTCGGAACCCCATCCTGTTCCCAGCGGGACACCTCCCTTCATTCCTTTCATGATCCCGGGTCCTTTGATAAAACCCCCTTTCCTGTGTGCCCGTTTGTCTTACTCGTTCCCAGGCCGCCACCTGACCCTGCGGATACTGTTTATTGCCCCCCTATACAGTAGGAAGCTTCCCCCATCAAAGGATCCACGGGTTGATCAAAGCCCCCACCCCATGAGACCCGATCAACCACATACATTCCGTAAATCGGCGGAATGTCCAGCTGCCCGATAATCATCACCTGTTGTGACCGGGGTGGGGACTTCAACTGTAAATGTGTGTGGGAACGGGCCTGAAGCGGGGATTCCGAGGATGTCTTTCCGTACATCAAAGTATTGACAGAGATGTGTTTTATGCAATAAAGCAATAAACTTGTGTATAAGAAGCCAGGCCTCAGAGATGCGGTTAGAGCACCTCGAGAAGATACCCTGTTGTCTGATTTGATGTGTTCTGCTCCGTCGGAATAAAAATTCTGTTTCCTGCCTTCCAGTCTCCAGCACCTGCCTCTTTGTTTGGTAATTTGAGTGGGTATAGAGGCGGTTAACGCCGGGCAACTCTGAAAAAGGTCATCGGCCCTACCTTTTTCCACAAAGTGAAAACAAAGCACAGTAAATATGTAGTTATGGTGGGCCTGATTCACAAAATTAATCTGAGACAAAATCCTAACTTTACGACTTTCGGTATTCACAAAAGGCATTTAGGAGTAGTAAAGTTAGGAATCCTAACTTTTCTACTCCTAAACTGAGACAAAATCCAAACTTTACGACTTTACCTATTCACAAAAGGCATGTATGAGTAGCAAAGTTGGCTTTACTACTCCTAAATGCCTTTTGTGAATACCAAAAGTCGTACAGTTAGGATTTTTTTCAGTTTAGGAGTAGTAAAGTTAGGAATCCTAACTTTGGTACTCCTAAATGCCTTTTGTGAATACCGAAAGTCATAAAGTTAGGATTTTGTCTCAGTTAAGGAGTAGTATAGTTAGGAATCCTACGACATATTAACGGATTATGATAATAAAACTGTAAAATGGAAGATGTTCTTACCGTAGATAAAACTGAGATAATGTGCTACAAAGGTAAACAATAACCTATAGCTTGATACCATAGTATTCACAATTGCTAGAAAAGAAGGACAATTGAAAGCAAAAGAAAGCATAATGGACATTGACATTATGGTGTAACTTCAACCTATAAAGTACAGGAACAGGGTCTCAGAGTTATGAAAAGAATGTTAATGCATCTAAAGAAGTGAGTTTAACTCTTGGGTTCAGAGGTAGGGATGTTGGTCTCCTAAAACGGAAATAGTTGGTTTTCTGTGGGACCTATTGGCTCCGGTCAGAATTCCTAACTTATTAGGTACAAAACTAGATGATGAACAAAATTGGGTATAAGTCAACATACAAAATGGATTATTCTGGACCACAGAGGTCTCCCTGTGTCTGATTGAATTGCTTTTTACTGGACTGTCGCCAAAGTAGCAGGTTCAAATGAAGAAAAATATAATATGGGTCAGAGGACAGATGGAGTTTGCTCAACAAGTAGAAGTAGTATTCAGTGCATCTGACCTTTTTGTTGAAGTTCTTGGACCATTCCTCCCTCACTCTCTGTTAAAAGGTATTGATGACTTTAAAGCAGTAAAAAACAAGGAGAAATAAATATATTTCTCGTTGTTACACCTGCCCTGGGTAAGTGGAGAATTTTGACGCATTCCCAGGTCCATCACTCACAGTAAATCTGTGAACCTGCCAAAATCCATGAGTACATGCATGGGAACACCATGTTCTATCCATAGAATGCCTTTCTAGGGCTGAGTGATGCAAGTAGCGCTGCCTTGTGTTATTGCAAATGTACCAAGCAACCCAGGGCCACACGAGGCTGCTTTGCATGGCTTGGAAAATTTCATGTAACTTTTCCTTGTGGTACCTTGCGTTTCCCAAGGGTGTACAAAACTCTGATAAATATTGCCCTAAATGTGATATGTGGGCTGCAGTGTGCATCCACGTATATGACAAAATACCACTATGCTCTAGCTGGACTGCAATTTTTAAAGCACTGCAGTGACGTATGAAAGGATATATTGCCTTTGTCACATAAAGAAACGTTTTAATGGAATAATAAATAACTTATAAAGTGCACCCACATGCCAGGGTGAATAATATATAAAAATATGGCACACTACATATCTAAACTCGATGCCCTCATGGTGATTTAAAGCCTAAAAATAGTTTTCAGATGTGTGTGTGGTAAGGTTATAATTAGAAAGGAGATGCCTCGTATGACTGAAATTAAAATATTTCACATCTCATTGTAAGAAAATACTATCAAAATGATTCAAAGCTATTTTCTCCATAGTTTTCAAAATCTCATGTAATGGTGGAATCAGAGTTTTCATGAATTTAGTGGAAAGGTAACCCTATAAAAATTTACTTTGCATCCCACTCTAAAGAAAAGTTTAAAGCTCTTGCACCAACGTAGTAATTCTGTAAATTAGTTCTCTGGAAAGCAAAGCTCAGGAGTAAGGAGAGGCAACCTCCATTCCACGTTTTTTAGTAGAATCATACATTTATTATTCACTGTACTTAACAATTAACCTTCATGGGCTATTTTAAATATATTTTGTTGCTGGTGGTAGCCTCAATCTGTACAATAGTACCACAAGCATTTTTTTTAAGTATTGTGGGGGGTGGCAGGGAGTACAGCAGCCCCTCACAATTTGTATTTTTTTTAAACATATATTTCCTAGGGTCTTTAGAATATGATCACAGGAAAGGTGAATGATATTTCCAGGCACTCTCTGAGCTGGAGCCTTTGCTCTTCAGCTTAGGAGTAAAGAGACGTTTTGTGGTAGGCTCTATGGCTACACTCTGTGGCCACAGAAGTGTAAAAAATACTGGCACATGGTGATTTTTTTTACTGTAAGTGTTTTATTGAGATGTTAACTGACAAAATGAATAGACTTGCCTTTCATTTATTGAGAATAACCTACATTAATAAAAAATCTAGAAATTCACTGAAAAAAACTAAGGCTAAAGTGACAGTTATAGTTAAGAATTAAAATAAAACTAGAAATTCACTGAAAGGAAAAACATTAAATTGGCGTTATAGTTAAGTTTGTCATTTTGAACTATCAAAACTACTGAAATTCACCAATTATAGTTATCTCAATTAACTGTAATTAATGCTCTAAAGTAACTATAACTCACACCTTTTTTTAACATCATTGATAAAATCAGCGACATCATTGATAACAACACTATACAAGGTGGGATGCATGTTATATTTACTTTAAGGCATGAGTTACATTTACTTTCAATAACTATAGCTGGTTAATTTCAGTGGTTTGAATTGTTTAAAATGGTACACCAAATATAACATCCCTCTAACCTTTGTTTTTTCCAATATATTTATGTTACAGTCAAAGTGTGAAATCCCGGTATTGTATAGAATGCCTAGGTAATGTATAGAATGCCTGATGGTTTTCGGCAAATTATGAAATATACGTTTTTTGAGAAAATGTTATATACTTTTCCCAGGCATTCTATACAATTACTAGGCATTATACAGAATGACGAGTACCATTTACGCAAAGTGTTAAAAGGTCACAATATGAGATTTCTAGGCATTCTGCAAAGTGTGAAATCCCGGTATTGTATCGAATGCCTAGGTAATGTATAGAATGCCTGATGGTTTAGAGGCAAACTAGGAAACATTAGTTTTTTGTGAAAATGTTACATACTTTTTCTAGGCATTCTATACAATTATACAGAATGACCAATACCATGTACGCAAAGTGTGAAAAGGGCACAAGATGAGAAGCCTTTATTAATTAATACGCATTTGAAACTGAAAGAACAAAACTACGAAATAAATCACAGGATATTCTTACCGGAAAACAATGAAAGCAGAACTGAGATTGAAGTACTTGATACACTAAGAAAGGCCGGATTAGGTGTATTATATACTTTGCGGGCAGACAATCCGGCAAAGTATACAATGCCTAGGCAATGTATAAAATATAAATAATTTCATACTTTGACGTTTAATTTTCAGGCATTCTATACATTACCTAGCCATTCTATAGAATGCCGGATTTCACACATTGCCGGGCGGGAATAAAATGGCGGGATTAGGCGTATTTTATACTTTGCCGGCAGACAATCCGGCAAAGTATACAATGCCTAGGCAATGTATAAAATATCAATCATTTCATACTTTGACGTTCGATTTTCAGGCATTTTCAGGCATTCTACACATTACCTAGCCATTCTATAGAATGCGGGATTTCACACTTTGACTGTAACATATATACTGTCACTGACAAAAACAAAGGTTGCAGGCTAAAGGTTAAGCTTAGATTTTACTTGCATAAAACCAGTGAAATTCGGTGGCTATAGTTACCTGATCTAAGTATAACATACGCCCCTGCAATGCACTACTAAGCTAATGACCTCACATATTACATCACTAATGACATGGTCAGTGACATCACTCATGACATCACTGCTGGCATTTCAAATCACCTATGACATCATCAAGTGAGTGTTAGTGTTTCTAAGAGTTTATCGTTGTTAAACATATTTATTGACCTACTACAAAAGTTAAATTTGTTTACTAGTTGTACTACTAAAAAGTGATACTACTTCTAATATTTATTATGTGATCGTTGTGTGAGTGCTTAAGTGGGTGTGGGAGTTGCTGTGTGGGTGAGTGAGATGTTGTGGGTGACTATATTGGTGAGTGGATGAGTCAGTGAATGTATGGGTGGGTGAGTGGGGGTGTGAGTGACTATGAGTGGGTAAGTGGGTGTGTAGTGACTGTATGGGTGAGTGAGTGGGTGTCAATGGCGGTATGAGTGAGTGACTGGGTGGGTAAATGGCTGTATGGGTGAATGCTGTTTGAGTGGGTGTTAAGTGAGTTGTTGTGTGAGTGGCTGTGTTGGAGAGTGGGTGTATGTGAGAATGGCTGTATGGGTGAGCATGTGGATGTATGAGTGATTGTATGGATGTATGAATGGGTATGTGTAGTAAGCTGGTTCTGTGTATACTATACCAAAGTAATGTATAGTATGCACAGAGTCCAGTGGAACCCCAAAGGTAGGCAGAGGTAAAAGTAGATAATACCTTTCTCTCTATTTATGGTAGTGTGGGCGAGCAGTAAGGCTTTATCAGAGGGTAGTGTTAAGCATTTATTGTACCCACTTAAAGACTGAACTCAGACCAATTCTATTTGTATAAAGAATATTATTTAGTTCTTTTATATCTAGAACAAAGCCAAGGCTGGTGCCAATAGGTGAAATAATACTTTGTAAGATGTATGCAGTAAATTAGAGATGAATGCAGGTTCAAATTCAGTTGGTTGATTTACAGGTTAAGTCACTAATCATTTTTCAGTTACTTTGTAGATTACAATACACATTACTTCTTGAATTACTTTTAAAGTAATCCAAGAAGTTACCTTTGCTAATCAGTGTGATATGCCTAGATATAACACAGAGACATCTCCTAGACAAAAGGTAAGTAATTCACTTATTTCACATATGCAGTTTTTCAAGTGTTAATGTTAACCAATTCCACACTTCAAAGAAAAGCAGTCAATGCAATCCTATGAGAGGAAATTAGGCTATTGGTTTGCAGGTAAGTACTTTGTTGAATGAGTTGGGTTTCTGGGGTTAGAACCAGGGTTCCCCCAGGGTCAAGAATGCACTCTCCAAACACCCTCAGGGGCACTATGGTGGCTGGGTGCAGAGTGCTGAGGCCCAATGTTATCCAAAGGGGGATAGGGGCCTCCGGTTGTTGGCTGCTCATGAGCAGGCCACAAGGTTGTGAGAGCAAAGCTCCTGGTGTTTAGCTCAGGGGAAAGGGGAATCTGAGTTAGCACACAAGGTGCCCCCGCAGTGGTACTGGGGTGGCTGAGTGCAGGGTGCTGGGTGCTGTTTTGGTATTTGGTGCCATGTTGATTTTAATAGGGATTCTCCAGTTGGAATTAATACTGCAGGCTAGGGGATGAAGATTTTCTGGAGGTGACCACCAGTTGGAGAGGTAAGTTGCAATGCCTAGGGATGCCGGGATACCATTGGTTGGGCCACCCATGGCTGTGGACGTCGGGTGCAGGGGTGTTTTAAGGCATCAGGTTTTTCTTACTGGCTCCGGTCGCAGTTGGGGTGATCCTCCAGAAAGGGGCTGGGGAAATTCGAGGCAGGTCAGAGATCACCAAATCTCAGGTCAGGATTGTCAGGAGAGACCTCCTCGTGGTGTTGGGCACTCGAACTTGAGCCTTTGGCTTCAGGTGCAGAGTGGTGCAGACTCGCAGATTTGGCCAGAGTCTTTGGGTGAGCAAATCTGGCGCTCACTGGAGATAACATCTTGGCTTGGGAAGGCAAGGCAGGTCCTCCGTGTTCTTGGAAGCTGCTGGCTGCAGAACAGGCGGGGATTTTGCTGGAGCAGCTTTGAGATTGGGACAGGTTGGAAGGGATGGGACCAAGTCAGTGGGCGTCCTCCTCGTAGTTCAGCACTGCATTTTTGATCTTTCTTCTTCTCTCTTCTTGTCGGATCTTATCTTCTTGGTTCAAGGCTGCCCCCTAAATACTGTATTAAGGGGTGTTTTAGAGGTCTCGAGGTAGTAGCCAATGGGCTACTGACCTTAGGGTGACTACACCCTTGGTGTGCTCACCCTACATGTGGGAGTGGGCACAATCCCTAATCCCAATTGGAGAGTGCCTGCCATCTACAACATAGTGGGCACTGAAGAATGGGCTTCATCTTGCCTCCCCCACCTGAGGGGTGGGGTTGGGAGGTTTTACTGTCTGTCTTCCCACTGAAAAGGAGGGGAGGCATGAAGGGAACCTGCTCCTGATAGCAGGGGTGGTAGGGGGCCACATTACATAGGCAGCAGGGCCTTTGAAGCTCCCCTGACACAGATGGCTCTTCCTGACCTGGGGGAAGTGTGAACACCTTTGCCCAGAAAAGGCTTTGTTTCCGGGCTCAGAGAGTGAAGGCTCCCGTCCCAGGGGTCCAGAAACATGTCTTGTGGTGGCAGACTGTGTTTACCAGTCAGGCAGCTCACAAGAGGCTGGTCGTTTTTCAGAGGGCATCTCTAAGATGCCCTCTAAGTGCATTGTATAATAAATTTCACACTGGCATCAGTGTGGGTGTATTATGATGAGAAGTTTGATACCAAATTTCCCAGAATTCAGAAAAGCCATTATGGTGCTATAGAGTTCGTAATGACAAACTCCCAGACCATATACACTTTATGTCCTTACAATGTCTAAGAATGGATTTAGATAGTGTAGGGGTACAGTGTTCATGCAACTGTACTCTCACCAGTGGTATAGCGCATGCAACTAGAGGGTTGTCTTACCTATACCATAGGCAGTGGGCTGCTGGCATGGCACACTGGAATGTGTCAAAAGAGGTGGGACTGTGTCCAGTCCCCAGCTATGCACAGCCATGTGCCACTTGGCTAAACATTATTCAATCATTAATTCCACTTTCTTAATGCAATGTAATGAAAACGGGACCACAAGCTCAGTCTGTACGTTATTTTCAAGTTTCTACTGTTAAATGGGGTCTCTAGGACTTTCACCAGAAACAGGAATGAAACGTAGATTCAGTCAAGCAGTGTTTATTAGATCATATAACTCAATGCATTTCGGGCTGCCACGCCCTTCTTCGGGGGTCACTGCAAGTAATAATAACATAACACAAATTACCAAACTGTTATCAACAATATGCGCTTATCATGCATAGATAGGTGCGGCAACATAACCAATGTATGCGGTAAAAAGAGATAATCATAAGCACCCCGAGCATATGCATGATAGCTGAAACTTTAATAATGCAAGACCTATTGCATTGCAAATGCTTGTTAATTTAGAGCGTGTGCTGTTATGGCCAGAACTTCCGACTTTGGAACTAGAGTCCGAGTCCTGGTGTCGCCTTTACATCCTGTGATTTTGGGCAAATCACTTACTCCCCTGTGCCCAAAAATGAATCTAGCCTTGTGTAATGAAATTCATGCTCGTTTGAAGGACTCCAGTGCCCTTGAGCCGAGTTCGTACTATGTAAAACTGCAAAAAGGAAAAAATCAGCAGTAGGCAGAGGTGCTATGGTAGTAGTGTTAGGTGTATACTGCACTTGGGGTTCACTGCACTGCACACAACCACACATAGGCCTGATGAGCCCATTCCTGTTCCACACTAGGGCTTGTGCTACTACTCTTCTGTCTCACTTCGTAGGGGACTGTGGGATATGGGTAACAGGATCTAAAATAACATCATTAAATAAAACTTGCCCACATAAATTCAGTGGTTCACCTGCCTCAATGCAAACATGTTTGCTGGCTTAGCTGCAGAGACCTTCAGGAGAGACAGCAACAGTTATACAGAGGAGGGCACCCTTTGTGTGCCCTGAAAGGCAGAAAAGTGAATATAAGTAAAGGTCAGATTGTTTATGTAGTATATCATATCAGTCAGTAAACAGCCTGTTTCTAAACAGTTAAAATTAGAGCACAAAAGGGAACTTAAGCAAATGTGGATGTGATAATTAACTCCTATTCTAACTATTTGGGGAGCAACGCGTATTTAGGTTCGTTATGCACCACCACTCTTGTATCCAGGCTACACAAGTCTTTTCTTCTAATTCTATTACGAAAGGTTTAACCGGCCAAAGTTTAACAAAGAGAATTGGTACCAAGCTGATAATTGCAGGTGCAATAAACTTCACACCACTTCCACTGCTGCCCCTGTACAGGAGTTTGTTTGTGTAGGGATTGCAATTTAATGTCAGTTGTAATTAGGCCCTTGCTGAACATCACATCACATACCTTCATTTAGAGCACGTCATGCTATTTGCTGCCATAACACAATTCTGGGGACTGCAGTAATGGGATCATGAACTGTGATTTTACTGCAAAGATGTAAATGGAGAATAACGTGTAGAAAAGGTGTTTCGTTGTGTTTTTCTACCTTTGCAGTTGCGGGATAGTCATGACAGGATTTCTGCATTTCATGGCGCAGCAACAACACTGCTTTCTAAACTGACATCTATTTTCGCATATTTAACACAAATTTATACCGCAAAGAAACTGAGCGCCTCACTGTGCAAATATACGCCGAGCAGGTAAGGAAGGCAATTGTTAGACGGTAACGTAAGAGCAGCTGGTCTGCAGTCCACCCTTTAGACAATTCATTTTGTAGTTATTTATGCTGCGGCCCTTTGGTACCACCCCGTTCGCAGTTAATATCCAACACTGCAGTGCCCTCAAGGAGCAAGAAGGGGCAGGTGCAGTAGTCATAGCGATTAAAGAAGGGATGGGTGACAGGAAGCAGTAACAATAGAAATTTCACATCACAGGAAAGGCATAAAAACATGCAGTAAACCATATGTAGTGTGTGTATGCAGTGAAAAAAGAGCCACCCAAACAGGTACAAAATAATTTCTACAATCTTGATTTCTTTCCTAAATGCTACTGGTGCACAGCGCTCCCGTCTCTCACACGTCACCCACTACACTGATGTGCTGTATTACACATACACTAATAGTTGAGCGAGTTAGGCGTATGATACTTTCGGCTTGTTTCACGAGGAAGCTTTGAACAACCATGTCAGCCTTAGTGGTGCATGCGCACCACAGAGAAGCGGGGGCGAGGGAGCCTGTTGTCTGTGTCGTGCTGCAGCGCATGCTAGACACGGACGGGAATGGGCGGAGCAAAGGCGGGACATGCGCTTGCCTTTGCCCAATTGCATCCGTTTTTTTTTTTAAAAACACGCTACAGCCAATGCTAGCCTGTGAAAGCAAAACCACATGCACGAGCTTGTGGTTAGCTTGCTGAAACCCATACAAGAGGTCTCGTGCTGCGCACTGCAACGCTAGGCACGAGACCTAAAAAGGGCACTTTTTGGACCAACAGCTAACTTTCTGGCAAAATATTGTAATTTTGTTCAGCAGTTCGGGCTGTAGCCGTGTATAAATATCCTACGGAAATTAACAAGGGAAAATGCATTTTGGAAAACCCCCTTTTTCTCAGCTTCTTCTTCGTGGATCACACCAACATTTTCAAGAGAGCAGCAGAAGTGACTGGTTACCTAATTTTAAAATTTCCGTGAGGATCTGTCAAACAACACCAACGTTATTGGCACATGAATAAACACTCTTCTTATGGAAACTACATCCAAACTATGGCTACCTTCTATAACTGCCTACTAGTGTTAGAAATGGGGCTTCTGGTTGCCAGGTGTCCATGCAATAGCCACAATTCTAAGCAGGGTAAGTAACTACACAACCAGAATTATCCTGTGGTCACCCTCTGGTAGCTTGGCACAGAGTCAGCCTTGGCTTAAGAGGCAAGGTATAAAGTATTTGAGCAACACATAAACAGTAAAACAGTGACAACACGACAATTTAGAACAATTAAGTATGACTTTATTATAAAACAATACAAAAATGATGAAAATCTAATAAGTAGAAGTTGAGATATGAATATTGAAGGAATAATGTCAAAGTAGTGCTTAGAAGCTAATAGCGCTTTAACGGTTAATTGGTCCTTCTGGACCGGGACAAAGTCAAGATTTCAGGACAACTGAGAGGGAGCACAGGCTAATTACAGGGACCCACCTAGGCCTGCTTACCAAAAGTGCCTTGATCCTACTTTTACATCGATAAAGGTGGGGGCAGCCAAGGGATGCTTCAGTGATCCCAACGCAGCAGCGGAAATGCAACAAGGGCTATGAGCAAAATGTCAGTCCTGGAGTGCAGTGTGTATGAGTGTGAAATAGTGGCTCCTGGTGTGATGCAACAATCCAATTCCAGTGGCATCAGACGGTACATTCATGGGTCAGGGACTGCGTTAGCGCCACTAAGCAGGAAAGGCTCACCAGTAGATGTGTCCCTGAGACTTAGGCATCAGGAGGCAAGCCACAAAGCCCTTGGAGTTACTCTAGGTTCAAGAAGTGCAGGTCAAGTCCTTCTTACCCAAGCAGAGAGAGAGAGAGAGAGTGTCATCAACGGGGTAACACAGCAAAGCAAAGGGACAGCAAAGAGGAGATCCAGCAAAGTGGCAGTCTTTTAGCAGCACAGCGGTTCCTCTTCTTCCTGGCAGAGTGGTCTCAGGTCCAGAAGTGTACTGAATTGGTAAGGTCAGAGTCTCAGTAATTATACTCAAATGTGCCTTTGAAGTGGGGGTGACTTTAAAGAAGGGTCCTTGAAGTACACATAGATCCTTTCTTCCCAGTCCTGAGTCCAGGGGTATTCATCCATTTGTGTGGGAATAGGACATTGCCTATTGAAATCAAGTGTCAGCCCTACCCTCCCTTCCTGCCCAGGAAGAGCCATAGTATGCAGAAATATATAGATGGCTACTTCTAGCCTTCCTGTGATTGTGGCTGTCTAGAGAGAATGCAGAGAATGCACAAAGTGTAGCTATTATCCACCCCAGACATGTATTGGAGACAGGCTGAAAGCCACACAGAGCAGAGAAATGCCCACTTTCTAAAAGTAGCGTTTATAAAATATTATAGTTAAATCTCACTTTACTTTGGCCAAAGATATAAAACATAATCCAGTTACTTCTTTCTGAACAGGAATTTCAGGATAAAAGTGCATCAAGGAATTCCCAATGTTACCCTATGAGAGGAGTAGGCCTCACAGTAGTGACACCAAATTGAGCTGTCTGTCAGTACTAGGGCATGTAAAACTTAAAAGTATAAGCCCTACCTTACACTTACACAGCACCCTGCCTTTGGGGCTACCTAGAACCCACTATAGGAGTGACTGAGGTGTAATAAAAGGGAGTTTAAGCCTCGACAATTGATTTTAGTTGCCAAGTCAAAGTGGCAGTAAACAGCACTTGCAGGCCCTGTAATGGCAGGCCAGGCCTGAGCCTAGGTGAAGGGGCTACTTATGTTGGTGAAAACAATCAGTGTTGCAGTCTCACTAGTAGCATTTAATGTACAAGTCCCAGGCACTTGTAGTGCACGTTACTAGGTACTTATAAGTAAACTAAATACACCAGTTGGGAAGGAACCAATATTACTATGTTTAGGGGAGAGAGCACAAGCTCTTTAACACTGTTTAGCAGGGGTAACGTGTGCAGAGTCCCAAAGCCAGCCAAAACAAGGTCAGAAAAATGCAGGGAGCAGGGAAAAAGCACAGGGAAGACTACCCTAAGGATGTTAGGTCTAACATATATACTTTATTAACACTTTGGAGGCAGACAGATTTGCGGGGTATTTTCTTTGCACTTTGAGCCAGAGAAGACATTAGGAGCAGGCAGTTACACAATTATATTACAACTACGAAAGCACAAGGAGAAGTGCCCTGGAGGAAAATGTGAGGTATGCTGCCACTCAGCACTCACGTAAATGACTCCTTTGAGGCACAATGAGGGCATTCTTTCTCATTATTAGCCTTTAAGGCACGATTTTACTTTTAGAAATGGGAAGAACATAACTGTGATTATGATGACATTTGAAAGGCATTATGGACATTGAAGTCCTGTTAACATGTAGTTACTTGGTTCAGAGTCATACAAACCCGAACATTGCTTGTAGGGAGTGCACTTGGAATGACTTAAGTTAGAGTACTCGTTTTATAGAGTGCTCTCTTATACTTAACAACAAGCAACAGAGGAATCATTTACCATTTTTTAACACTGCACTTTTAGCCCTTATTTACTTTTTAAGATTGCAGTGTATTTAATTCTCAGAGCAACTGGCCCTCGTATTTGGCATATGATTAAGAGCAAGCCAAGGTCCAAACACGTCATGATATGCTATTTGGATTGCCTGCTACCAATAAAACCCTGTTTGACTGTTTCTCGATTGCAGGTTCTTGTTTGTTCATGCTGCGGACCCTGAATGATCTTTCTGGTGTTTTATATGTATTTATAATATATATAGGTGTATAGGTCTGTGTATGTGTGTGTGTGGAGGGGTTTGTGGTAAATGGTGGTACGGGTAATTCTAAGGTTTAAGGGTTGAAGGGTGGATAGTGGTAAAGGGTGGGAAGGGTAAATTTAAGGTTATGGGGTCTATAGTCATAAAGGGTGGTAGGGGTGTTTTAGGGGTGTGTAGTGATAAATGTATTTGCTTGGTAAAGGCTGTGTGGAAAAGGCTTGAGTGGTGAAAGCATATGGTTTATTGTCATACATGCATCCGGAGAAATTATCTAAAAATATCTGGACAAAATGAGTTGCTTTTCAAGACAATCTTTCTACACAATATAGTACTAACGCGAATAGTGTGACTGATCAGGCATGGTATTAGGCACAGAATGTGCAAAATCCTGCAAACAATCCATCCACCCGTGAAAGGTGTCTATTCTATTGTGTCCAATTCATATGTTAAATATCAAATTCTTTAAAAACTACTCAAAAATACAGAGTGATCACTGCCTCTCGACTGTGCTTACCCTACTCTCAAAGAAATAATGTGCTTTTTACCACAGCAGTTTTGGCATTTCTCTTTAAAAGTGGAAGTTACTATTATCAATTTAATGACCCTCAGTTAGCCAGGCTTTAAATGGAGGGATGCTGAGATTGACTTCCTGCGTTCAGAAGATCGCCATCATTTCAACAGTTATCATTCAACTCTAAGCCTTGTGGGACCCACTTACATTGCCCCTTGCTGGATTAAGTATTGCTTGTGGAGTGAATACAACAACAAAAAAAGTTAATAGAGAACCAAAGCAAAGTGAATACTCTCTCGCAGGTGGGTACTCGTGGGAGGAAATTGGTGGTCATTTTGAGATCGCATTTTGGGGTACAAGCCAAGAGCACCCATGAAGCCAAAGCTAGAGCACAAGTGTGGCTGAAGGCAAAAGAAGGGTTGGTACCGAGTAGGTTAAAGAACAAGCAAAGCAGGTGTACCATTTTTGAGGGGTTGTCCTGGAGCTGCACCTTCATCTGACCATCAAACAGCCTGACAGCCCTCTGCAAATCATCCTGGTCTGACCCAAATTTTGCATACACTTCAGCTAGTGAGACTCATGCTACCTTCTTGACTAGGATCAATTTTTCTGGACCTGAGGTGTAATGCAAAATGTTGAGGCTCGGGCTCCGCAGCAGAATGGGCTCAGTAGGGGCCCCCTAAAAAAGGCTTTCCAGAGCGTTTTACTATTTCTTATTCCATGCCATTGAACACATTCAGCAAGGCATGGAATGGCATTACTTGGAGGGTAAGGGAGCTCTCTCCAAATATAGAAATCCTGGTGCCCCGCACTGCGGGGGCTGCGGAGGCCTTGCCTACGCCCCTGGATTGGACACAATGTATACGCCAAAAGGGAGGGAGGAGGACAAAGACATGTCACATCTGCCTGATAAGGCAATGTTTCTCTCTCTAGTGTGACTTCATGGTGTCATGCGAAATCCTCACCATTAGATGGTTGATGGCCTTCTCTGCCTAGTCTCACTACTGTGTAAAGTACCAATACTCAATATTCAGTTACTGCCCTTGCAACCCAGCTGTAATGGCGTTGAGTTCCCAAAAAAGAGTGCTTTTTGGGCTCAATGCCAACAACCAACACGCACTGACTAATGTGCCCCTGGTATTGAACTGTAAAAAATAGTTTCAATTGGTACAACATAAAAATAATACATGAACGCCTTCATTTTAAGAAGCCCAGATATCTCTGATCACTCCTGGAACCCATACTTGTTCAGAGAATGCAATTACAAGATACAGACATTATCGCACCCAGTAATAACTGTGTGATAAAGTTCGACAAAGTTGACTTCCTCTGTTAAATGTCAGCTGCTCAACCTACCAGATTATACATTCGGAAATAATTCTTTATCTAGACAAATGCTGATTTTAGAGGAGTAATAAATAAACAAATAACCTAAAACTGCGGGTCATTCCATATTACTGGTGAAAGACTTGAAGTAGGGGCAATGTATCGCACCAGATGAATAATGAGCCCCATAGTAACTTTTTCAAGTGCAATAAATGTCACACCAAACATTGGGCGGCTCATAAGGAGAGGCTTAGAGTAACTTTTTACTTTCAGAAAAACGTTGTGTTAATTCTTAACAGAAAACGGGTATTGCTGAAATGAATAAAGGGTCAACCTGAAAAACACAGGATATATTTCAGTTGGTCCGGTTACAGAGATAGCCAGATGGCGAATGTGTGAGTGAAATTTAACTCGTCTCACAATAATGAAATGGTATTTAAGATAATTAAAGAACAAACGGACTGTGAGTTTCTCATTGGTGAAGACTATAAATGGGTAATCCGTAAAACAATGATAATATATATCACTGGGTCACAGTAGTGCAACTTTAATTTTGGTAACTTCTCCATGTGTGTAATTACTTCAAAAAGTTCAGAGTGGGTCGCTGAACATGTCAGTGAAAACAGCGTCTGAGGCCTGTCTGTGGGATGGGACACACCGGAGACCGGAGTAGCACCCGCGGGGCAGTTTTGCAGAAAATTAATTGTAAGAGCAATTGCAAAATGGTGAAAAGTTTCATTTGACAGCACATAGTCCATTTACATGATTTTTATCTTCTCTCTCAAAATCAATGCTAAGCAATTACATACAAGACCTTCGGGTTATAACTTATAAATCCTCAACATTAATCATTCACAGTAGCTCGCGTTCAACACACGGCAAGGCGAAACAATCTGCGGGTTGGCGGCATGCGTGACTCATATCGAAGCATAATTACTTTGTCAAAAAAATTGGACACAATTCAAATGCCTATATTTATAGGAACAAAAAATCTACAACGTGATTGTTGAAGAGAATTATTTATCTTTCTCTTGATGTTATGTTTTTCTATAACAATTGAATATACAATACATTGCATATGGTAACTCAAAAATATTTGTTATAAAACATGTCTCTCTAAATGACTGATTGCCTCTCCCAGAATACCGATTTTAAAACTGCGAGCCTGGGTAGCAGCGCCCATTACTGTATTAAGTAGGCCATTTGGATTCAGACGTTTTTAGATGTAATGCAGGTGGAATGTAAAATGCGTCGCCCTTCTCGTGACCCCAGTGACTTTAAGTTATTAGTTTGCAGGGACTCGGAACTGTTTGCGGTTGATGCAAGTAACAAGATGAACTTCCAAGAGTCAAGCAATTTTGTTCTAAAAATAGATGGCCCTTAATAACTTCGTTTTCAGTGAGCTGGATTCCTGTGTAGAATACATTACTACCAGGCACTCACTGCCTCTGCATCAGAAAAAAAAACTGAATGCCACGTTGCTGTGGTTCAAAAGATGTGTAGCCTAGCTGTAAAATGTAGATTTAATCTCGTATATACACGATAATAGAAGGAATTCCTCCATGCTAATTCTTTCCTGGAGTGCATTAAGTGACATTGGCGTTATTTCGCATGAAAATGGAAAAACTGTCAGTTTTGAAGAGGATTGGTTTACTATGAAGAAACATTAGCATTGGCACCATTTACATAACTTATTACTAAGTTTTTTTCTTTCAAAATGTCAAATCACAAAACCTACCTGGAATATATTTACAAAGTGCATGCTGAAAAAAACGGTTATATATGTTGCTAAACATACTAATAGGTTAATTTAGGGCCACATGCAGTAAACACTGTTCACAAAGTACTGGCCATCAACTGGCCAGGCTGATCTGTGGGCTTCCTAAATGGCAGTCCATCAGGCCAGGCCTGGCAGACCTGCATTGGCTGCCGGTAGCCCAGAGGGCGGCTTTTAAAACCGGCTGCATTATCTTTAGGGCATTACAAAGCAAAGGCCCCAAATTTATCATCAACCTGCTTGCCAGATACACCCCCTCCCGCAGCCTCCGTTCTGGTCACAAAAACTTGCTCACGGTGCCGGTTGTTAGGAAGCAACGTCAGGGCGGCAGCTCCTTTCATTTTCTTGCTGCCTCCCTCTGGAACTCCTTGCCAGCTTCTTTAAGGTCACAGGAGGATATTCTAGCCTTTAGACTAGCCTTTAAGACCTGGCTTTTTAGAGAAGCCTATCCTTAGACGTTCTAAGTTGTCCTCCTGTTGTTGTGTTATGCTCTGAAAACTTCCTACAGCGCCATGAAGCCTACGGGCGTACGTGCGCTTTATAAGCTAAATTTAACATAACTATGACCAGTATTTTTAACCCATTGGCTGCTGGGGTCATTCCCCTGCCGTGTTGGGGGGAGGGGGGCGCGCACAGCACCCTGGTACTCATGACGAGCTCAGCGCGTCATGAGCCACAGTGGTAGTTTGCTCATGACGAGCTGAGCTCGTCATGACCACGCCCGTTTAATTAGAACGCTCGCACAGCAGGGGAATTTACCCAGTGTGCGAGCGTTCTAACGGTCATGACGAGCTCAGCTCATCATGAGCAAAACAGAACCGTGGCTCATGACGAGCTGAGCTCGTCATGAGCGTGGGAGGGGTTAAGACCAGTGTGGGAGTTTGCAAAACCGACATATGTACTAATAGGTCAGGTTTCAAAATTCTGAAACATGGTTAGTCTCAATCCATCCCATCCTATTAGTATTCATGAAGCAGTTGCAAATTCCAACTCCTTAGAATTGGTGGCCAACACAGGGATGGTCGTCTGCTAGGATCAACAGAACACCACGTTTGCAATCATGTTTTATTTATTTTTTAAATGCAACCCATTTTCCTTAAAGGAAACAGGAATATGTGTAAATAAAAAGTTTGAAATGTTTGGAAAGTTTATTTGCTAGTAAACAGTGGTCATCTGGACCCCAACATTGATAAGGAGGAACAGGTCCTAAATGGAGTCCTTCTCCTTTGCAAATGGGTTACCAGCCCAACTTGGGAAGTAGTAGTAACATTTAAATGGATTATGACTGCTAGTTCAGGCCTAAACCTTTGATACATATCGATGGAAATCTGTATTTGGAAGGTATGCCTACAATACGCCTCTTCCAAATATCAATTCCTTATCCATTTCTAATCAAATTTCAGGAGCAGGGAAATAAATTGTGACTCCTCAACTGAGTCTAGGACATTGCAAATAGAACTGTGCTGTTACAAAATTTTCTGCGGAGCATTTGCGACTATAAAAATGCTTTGTACATCTAGACCTTAATATAACGTATTCTGAAAAGTATAATGACTGATAGATAGATGACTATAAAATGTGTCCTTAACCTTTTTGATGCGTCGGACGGCCTCCAGCCGCCCGGTGTTGCGATTGCCGTGTGTGTCGGACGGCCAGGGGCCGTCCAAACTGTGCATGCGTCATTTTTTTCCGTGGCGAAGCGGTTAAAAGCACCAAGAGAAAGAGAATCCTGTGTCCAAATTTTACAGGAGGAAGGGCTGAGCTTTAAGTGTAAATGTGACCTCTGTGATATCACAGAAGTGACACTGTGGGCTGTGGCACCACCAGAAGTAATGTAAATAAAGTTGGCAGTTATATGCACTAGAGCTTTAGGAAATATCAACTGAAAGATTTAGAAACTAGAAGATTTAGAAACTAGAGATGTAGGGCACTATTACAAAGTTCTCAGAACACCCACCATACTCAGAGATTCACAAAGTGACACCAGCTTTCTTTCTATCTCTTTCTCTTTCTTTCTCTCCTTCTTCCTTCCTTCCTTCCTGACCTTCTCCTTTTCAGTTTTTTTCTCACTCCCGGAAGCATGTGCAATAAACAGCCAGAAGTATCATACTGGCAGTTGAATGGAGCCAGTGATCTGCACCAAACATAGATGGAAGCAGCCGGAGCTTAACCAATTTACTTTTTCTTTGGTTTTGGAGCTGGGATCCTGCAGGTGTTGCAGTTCATGATGTGTTTTACTCAGTAATATATATTGAACGTTGTTGGAAATTTGCCCTTGCAGCAGATTCACTCCAGATTGTGTACTTCTGTTGTGGAATCATTTCTGTTGGTCAAGGAACTCGGGAAAACAGTTTTTCCCAGCCAACCAGCCAACCAGTGATAAAGTGCTTGTCCTCTTCCTCTCAAACATATTACAGTAGGCATATGCTAAATTGGCACAGTTATTTTAATCAAAGTCCCAGTTTATGATATCACAGGTACCCAGGGTATGAAATGTAATATTACTAGTGGGCTGCAGCACTCATTGCCCCACTCACTCTTTCCCTGTAAAGCATGTCCCCAGGCCTGTCCATTAAGCCTAGGTGTGCAGTTTTACACTGTCATCTTGCCCTGACAAAATAATCCTTTTGCCAGGCGTAAACTTTCATTTTTAATACTTAGGATTCACCCTAAGGTAGGCTTTAAATGCCCATAGGACAGGGTGCACAGTATTTAAAAAGCAGGACTTATATAATAATTTATGTTTTACATATCCTGTCAGTGAATACACTACAAAGCCATTTTTCACTGTGAGAAGGCTGGCTCTTCAATAGATTGATGCAGGTTTAAACTTTTACCTTTAATATGTGCTAAATTCAGTTTGGGAGTACAAGAAAATGATTCAAGGACTCATAAATAGTAACGTAAAATTCAACTTAATGGTCAAGTCATATTTTATAGTACTATTTTGGAAATGACACTAGAAAGTTGTAATGTTTCTTCCTAAAACCAAAAGGGTTTCCTGACAGTGTCCAGCTGTTCCATCACCCCTGATGGTCCCCTGTGGTGAAATGTAAATTGCGTCCAGGCAGTGGACAAAGTTCCCTGGGAGTGGGGAGGCAAACTCCTCCATTGACAGGATGGCTTGGGAATGGATGTGCCTACCTTTATCCTGAGCCTCAACGGATGCCTACGTTGTCACTGGCAGACAACACTTACACCTAGGCCTACCTCCTCTTTGTCTCTCTAGTCCGGATAGTAAGAAACCCAGTGGGAGTAGAGAATTTGACCAGAACTGGTTTAAGGAGTAGACAAAGTCTTGCCCTCCACCCAGCCGCTGCCAGTACAGTTAAGAGCGGTGGGGCAGGGTGTGGGGGAGTCGACAAATGACAAGGGAGAATAAAATAACATTTTAAAAAACACTTATCTTGCCGGGTCGGTGATGTGGAGAGTGCAAGATAAGTGTTTTTTTAAAAGTGTTTTTCCTTTTTTAAATTATATTCTCCCTCGTCATCATATGCCAATTCCCCCTACCACGCCTCACAGATCTTACATGCACTGACTGCCTCCGGCCACCGGCCATCGGCTGGCATTACTCTTGAAGGTGGATCCCAGAGACCTCCCCTCAGAATAATCCTGGACGTGTGAAGATCAGAAAAAGGGCAGCTCTGCTGTCTGAAACCTGAAGGAAACGCTGGACCTGCTATCCTTTAACCCAGGACCCCGGAAGTGACTCCAAGGGTCCGTTGGTTGGTCTACTGTGTGGTCTACAGGAACACAAGAAGCCTTCAAGACCTTTCCCTGCAACTGCACAGGTGAAAAGTATCAATTGGATCTGCCCCGTACCCGGCTGCTGGCCTCTGTTGAAGTGAGTGAGTCGGAAACTCAAAATGCCCCCCCACCCCCCCTCAGTCCTGGACCCTTGTATGTTGTTAGAGTGTATTCCTACTGTTTCCAAAGAGCAAGAAGGGGAACTCATAAACTTTGTGACAAATTTGTGCCTGGAAAATGGTCAGAGACCAGGACTACCATTGAAGTGACAACGGTCGATGTGAAATCACCAGTCAGCCACAGCTTGCTGGTTTGCCCTGCATTGGGAGATCTGGCTTCCCCCCAAAAATCCTTGGCCCAAAATTAGAGGCACTGATGCCGAGCTGCAGCCTATTAACATCAAGGCCTCCCTGGGCACAGAAAAATTCACCTGCTTGGAGCTTTACGCCCTTTGTCAATGACTGTCCTGGGACCCTGCTCTTTAGCAACATGATGTTGGTGAGCCCTACTTCAGATCATCTGCAACCACTTTTCCTCCCCCAAAAACATTTCTAAGCCACAAGGTAAACCTTCCACTAGATGTATCTGTTCCCTTTATCTGACCTGTGCTCCATCACAGTCGGCCTTAACTATTGACTTTGACCATTTCTAGTATGACCAGATAACAGTGTTTGGCATGTTGTGCTTTTTTTAAATCCTATAGTGAAACTTTTAAAATGTATATCTACGGTTATAGTTATTGGATTTCTATCCTTTTCATGTCATTTTATGTATTACATTTACTCTATTTTTTATTCGTTTGGGATTTGTCTGTGTTTTATTTTGTACTTTATTGCTGTTTGAGTACTGCATACATGTTTTATATATTTCCTCAAAGTTAAAGCTGACCGCTTTGTGCCCACCTACCAGACAGTTAAGCACAGTTTTATTTAGTGACTTTAGTGGTTCACCCTGACAAGGATTGTTAATATTAATTGAGGTGTGTTCTCACCCACCTCAACTAATACTCCGATTTCCTACAAAAGTGTTCTCACATTCTGTCCATATATCACATAGCAACCTCAAGGTGTAGCTAAAATGAAAGATCAAAATCATATATATTGTTCTCAGAGCAGTCCTCCATCAAAGTTTGTACTCCTAGATTTGCCAGTTTTTCAAAATAATACCCTGAGAAATGGATTGTAATTTAAGAACCAAGCACATCCTACACCACTCATGTACTCAATTGATTTGTGTCAGAGGACAGCCTACATTAAAGGGAAACACATGAAAGCCAATACACACATTCTGTTCCATAGTACTAGTGACCATGTATTTTTTGCTGAATTTTATTTCTGGTTTATAGGCTCTGCACACCAGGGCACTTCTTTCTTGAGGCCATTGTATGTGATTGGTCCCCTAAAATATGAAAACAACTGGCTATTCCCTTATTGGCATATTTAAGTCTCCTGTAACACCCTAGAATATGATGTCTTCAGGCCAACTAGTTTAGCCTGACTGCTGCAGTTTAAACTTGCATCTGCTTTGCCAAAAGAACCCTTTTCAACAGGTGAAAACATTCCTTTTAAATAAGAATGTGTGGCTCTTTTGTAGGCCTTGCAGCCTAAATGTGTTATGCTTACATGTCCTTACAAGGACATTGCCCCAAAAGATATTCTCACTGTTATCTGACTTCCCTTTAAGGAAAACTAAAGTGTAGATTAAAATATTACTGCTGCTATATTGGCTTTGGGACCAACTGGAAAAATAATTCAAAGTTACCTTTACCCTAGTTAGATGTTCTAGAGACTAATTTGCATTAGCTCTCCAGCAGCTACCTAGCCAGAGCTTGACATGAATGAGGTGTGGAAACTGATCCCAGAGAAGGAACAATGGCCTGGGTGAGGGATGTGTTTTTCTTCCTCTTGCAGGAAGATCACTTTGTATGATCTCAGGTGTTTCATTAACTTGTAAAGGGGCCTGGCCTTCCACATATAATGTTAAAGTGAGGTCTGGAGCAGGCAACCCTTTTCCCCCTACCAGACTAGCACCAAACTAATTTGGAGGAGAGCTACCCCTGCTCTGGTTTTGAGTGACCAAAGAAGAGGGGCTGCTCATTTATCTGGCCACACCCATGGGTGGGCACACATACTCTGCAAAGGAGTGAATGGGCTCCCTATTTTGAACTTAGGGAGTAAGGTGAACTGTGAAATGTTTACAGTAGGGCACACAGGAACTGTTGCTGAAGTAGGTTAGGATAGTCCCTGGGAACTTTTTCCTCAGTGGTTAGGGAGGGAGATCTATTAGCTGGTTCCAGTCATAAAACTGCACACCAAGGTACCCTCCTCAGAACACTCTGCCGCCCTGTGGATGAACAAAAAAAGGACTTTACCAGCTATTTTAGACCTGTGAGGAGACAGAAGGTCTGAATCTGCTCTTGTCTATACCCAGGATAAAGAAGTGGACTTCAAGGGACCAAATGAAGGAACTCCTGTGTGACACAATTTGCTGCAATAAGCCTTTTATCTGATGCACCCGTTGATTAGTAGCACCTGACCTGGACCATGCTGCAGGCAGTTGTTCTTCATCAGTCAGCAGCGTTTGTCATGCATCTGTTGAAGTTGGTTCTGGTATTGGTGGGGTGTCAGCAGTCATGGCTGGTACAGGTAAGAGTGGTGGGAAGGTAGGGTCATGGATGATCTGGGTCAATCCGAGGCTGCTCATACTGTTAAGGATCTGTGCTGTGTTTTTGACATTGGGGTTGTCAATGTGGATATCTAGATCACCAAGGAAGATGTAGTCCTTTGAGTCTAAGGCTGGAGGCACAATGAAGTCTGTGATGGTGTTGCAGAAGCTGGAGCGCAGGTCTGGGTTCTTATACGAGGGTGCCTTTGATGGATGTCTTGTTGTCCATGTGGGGCTTACAACTGAGATGTTCCATGGGGGTGGTGGTGGTATTGGTGGTTGTGGTACACTATATGGTCTCTTTGTGGCTGATAGCTGTTTCTCCTTCCGGTTTGTTGATGTGTTCCTGGTGAGAGATTTTAAATCCATGGGGATCGCTTTGGCAATGTCTGGAGTGGATGTGGGGTTGAGCAATGTCTCAATGAGGAAGTCTATGTCAGATGAGAGGTTATCTATGGGGTCCCATAAATATGTGGAATGCTTGTATAGTGAGGGTGTGTTGGGAAAGGTGCATGCGAGTTGGTGTTTTTGTTCAGAGTGGGGGTGGTGAGTTTTTAGTGACAGATGAAGTGGCAGTGGGTGTAGGTGGAAGGTCCTATAGTGGAGCATGGGGCGGCGCAGTGACTGCGTTTTTTGCAGCGTCTGGAGTCGAGGGTGTAGAGCTCAGTGTTGATGTATCTTCAGGGGAGGGGAGGGCTAGGCGTCATTGTACTGAGTTCAGGTGCGGACAGGCACAGACAAGCTTGTCTTTGGCAGGCCTTCTCCGTGCAAGTGGTGCAGTCGTACTGCGGCATGCATTAGGGAGGTCCTGGAGTGGGTGGGGTTTCTTTTGGCAGGAAGAATGGTGAGTGGGAAAACCCGGTTGGGAAAAGCCTAGCGGGAAATCCCAGGCAGCTGCTGTGGCACTGGATCAGTCCGGAACAAGCAGGAACTATATGCCACAGGCAAATGGCAAACTAGGTGTACAGGTGCATACTATTGGTATTAGGACCACATACTCCTCTTTTGTTGCCCATGAATTAACCCTCCAATTAAAGCATGTTTGCTTGTATTCATTAAAGAAATCATGAACTGGAAACCCTGCAACTGCTTGCCATTTCTTCTTCAGAAGAGGTGAAACAGATACATACATGAGTCACCCTCACAACCAGGGCACCTGCCCATTGCGGTTGGCAAGTTCCTGGGAGAGCCGTTACATTATGAATATACATATATTAACTGAAAAAAAGCACAGGTTCAAGTGACTTTATAGTTTGGTGAAAGTTTGAGTGGCAACATAACGTTTTAAACTAAAAAAACACTGAAGTTCACCAGTTAAAGTTATCTCTGGTACCTATAACTTGTAGCCTAAGGTAAATATAACTTGTGCCCCCACCATCCACAGTCTTCTCATCAATGATGTTATTTCAAATATTGCAGTGATGTTATTAATAATGTTATGTAACATGTCATGAATTATTCATAATGTGGGATAATTAGCTGTGCATGTCGAGAGTGCAAGTTATAGTTACCTTGAGGCATGGGGGTTTCGCGTTTTGAGACCACCCTTTTTGTCAAACCCTGCTTGGTGGATCACCCCGGAAACTTTTCATGCATAAACTAATTAAAAAAGCATTTTATTTTGAAAGTTTTTGAAGATTCATCAAACGGAGCAAAAAAAAGGCATTTTATATAGGACCGTTGCGACATATATATATATATTCACTGAAAAAACCATAGGTTTTAGGCCTTATATAGTTAGGAATTAGCTTTAAAAATAGTTTGAAATTCACTCCAAAAAAGGTTTAGGGGTGTTATAGTTTGCTAGACATTTCACTCATACAAAACCATTGAAATTGCTCCTATATAGTTAGTTGGACTAACTATATTTCTCGCACCCGCAATGCACTGCTGATGATGTCACATATTAGATCATTCATGACATGGTCAGTGACATCACTGATGACATCTCAAATGACATCACGGATGACATCACTGCTGACATCATCCAGTGAATTTGGTTTGCTTCTTTATTTAAATATGCATTATATAAATAGCAATTTGCATTGAAGAATGAGTGGATATATATAAATAAATATTTGGATGGAGGATTTAGTAGCAGTGTAATTGACTGTGTACATGACCAATTTATAGTGTCTCACTAAATATAGTGGATAGGGACTAAACTGTGCGAATATCTGTATCACTTTGTCAGTTGTTGTGTAAACTGGTTCTCCAGTTGGTTACTAGCTATGTGAAAGTCTATATTAGTTATTGATTATGAATAGTGTGAATAGTTGATTCAGTAGATATATGAAGTTAAAATTACATGTTCTAACAATTTGGGTGAGTGAATCTCTTTAAGGGTGTGGTGATGAGCAAATATATTTCTCAATGGTACATGTCCAAGAAACTAGAAAAATAAAAGGCAGTGTATGTGTCAGTTGTTGTATATGAATAAGTATCCATATGACTCAATGACTGTGTGAGTGACTGTATGGATAACAATATACTTGTAATAATGATTTTATAATTCACTAAGTATGACTTACTATCTAAATGAATAGATGAAGTGGTGTTTGTATAAGTGTGTAGTTAAGTAAGTATGCAAGTATGATCCATTGTTTGCCTAAGTGAGTAGGATGACTTCATATGTGAATAAGATGTGTGCTGCTGTGTAATGTTGATAGAGGTGTATATGTTTTTTTGATAGTGTTCTATTGTTCATTGACAGCATGTACGAGTGAATCTACAGTTAAGTGATTAGATGTGTGCATACATCTATGAATCACTGAGTGGGTTTTTAGATACTTGTATTGCAGTGACAAGGGATTCAAATATGATGCTCTGTATTTTACAAAGAGTGATGAAAGATTTTACTTGTGTATGAGAAAGTGTATGTGATTGTCACGTGGATGATGTCATCAGTGATGTCATCCGTGATGTCATTTGAGATGTCATCAGTGATGTCACTGACCATGTCATGAATGATCTAATATGTGACATCATCAGCAGTGCATTGTGGGTGCACAAAATATAGTTAGTCCAACTAACGATATAGGAGCAGTTTCAATGGTTTTGTATGGGTGAAATGTCCAGCAAACTATAACACCCCTAAAACATTTTGGAAGTGAATTTCAAAGTTTTTTTTAAAGCTAATTCCTAACTATATAAGGCCTGAAACCTATGGTATTTTCAGTGAATTTCAAAGGTTTTTTTAGATGCTAATTCCTAACTATATAAGGCCTGAAACCTATGGTTTTTTAAGTGAATTTGATTTGCAAGGTTTTTTAAATGCTAATTCCTAAATATATAAGGCCTGAAACCTATGGTTTTTTAAGTGAATTTGCAAGGTTTTTTAAATGCTAATTCCTAACTATATAAGGCCTGAAACCTATGTTTTTTTAAGTGAATTTGCAAGGTTTTTCAAATGCTAATTCCTAACTATATAAGGCCTGAAACCTATGGTTTTTTAAGTGAATTTGCAAGGTTTTTTAAATGCTAATTCCTAACTATATATTGCCTGAAATCTATGGTTTTTTCAGTGAATTTGCAAGGTTTTTTAAATGCTAATTCCTAACTATATCTAGCATGAAACCTATTTTTTTTTCAAAAAACTTCAAAGGTTTTGTAAATGCAAATTCTATTAGCGAATAATGTTTTTATATGTTAATATCCTTCTGGTACCACCTGAGCAGACATCTAATTTCTCAGTAGAGCACAAAACAAGAGTGGAAAATGCAAAAAAGGGGCAGGTTAGAGATCCCCTGACCCCCTAGCCCTTCTCAGGTTGTCCCAGAAGGACCCCCAAGGGCAAAATTATTTTTTAATAAAATCATGGGGTACGCGCACAGTACGCGCACGGTACGCGCACTTGTACGCGTACCGTGCGCGTACCCCGTGATTTTTCTTTATTGTTTTGCCCTTGGGGGTCCTTCTGAGACCCCCTGAGAAGGGCTAGGGGGTTTGGGGGTCTCTACCTGCCTCAGTTCTCCTGAGAAACAAGATGGTGGCCAACTCTTCCTGGTTTGGACAGTTTGGAATGTTGACAGTCGACTGCCAGCCAATCAGGATCGCGCTCGCGCAGGTTAGGGTACGCGCACATATGCGTACGGTTCGCGTACGGTACGCGTACGGTGCGCGGACCCGTAAGCTCATAAAGAAATATATGTGTTTTTGAACCTAATATTCATAAAAACCACTGGAGCAATGTTCACCAAACATAGCAAAGGCACATCTGCGTACCAGTCCCTACAATTTTGCCAAGTTTGGCGTAATTCCGTTCAGCGGTTCGGGCTGTAGACTTGTCAGACCGTCCTATGGAAATTAACATGGAAAAAACACGTTTTGGGACCCCCCTTTTTTCTCAGCCCCCACTTCACGAATCCCCCCGAAACTTTCAGGGAAGGAGCGGAGCGCAGCAAGACCATTTTAAGGAAAATTACACGCACATTCATCAACCGGCGCCAAAGTTATTCCCAATAGAATGTTCGGAATTTCCTATGGTAGCCAATCTTAACTATATATACCTACTGGCTATCGCCAGTAGGTAATATATATATATATATATATATATATATATATATATATATATATATATATGTTACGAAACAGCATTCCAAAGCGTGCACTCAGGTCCAAAAACAACAGCACACGCGTGAATTCCAAGTTGTAGGGTTTATTTACGCCATAAGCCCAACGTTGGGCTTATGGCGTAAATAATCCTTACAACTTGGACTTCACGCATGTGCTGTTGTTATTGGACCTGAGTGCATGCTTTGGAACGCCGTTTTGTAACTTATATTAATACCGGCTGTGAGCCACCCAAGCAAAAGGCGAAGGATTTTCGGTAGGAGGTTATATATATATATATATATATATATATATATATATTACCACGGTAGCACCATTGTTAATTGAACAACAAACAATTAGTTGTAAAAAACTTCCCATTGCTGTAATTTTTGATTAGGGGAATAACAATGGTGCCGTGCCTCCTTCGTTGTACAGTACAGTGGTTTTGAACAACTAATACATCTGCTTTTAGTTATATTTTTAATATATAAGAGTTTGGTCTTTTAAATAGTTTTTCCAGCACGTTTTACACATTTTCTTGAACATAAGGTACATGTTGTTTGCACTGAAATTGCCGCAGGGTTTATGGTTGTTTCCAATTCTTGGATCATAAATGTTAATATAAATTTAACCCACTTGGATCTAATTATCCTAGGACTTTGTCTTAGTTTCGGTTCAACTGTATCTATTTTTGTATAGATCAGAATGACATGAATTTATTCATTGATATTTTTATACGTTAATAATTTTTTTAAAGGATTGCCAGATTGCTGTCTTTTATAATATAACGTATTTTGTGATATTCATTCCACATTAACAAATATGAGGTTTTTAACATTGTTTTTAAACCCATAAGTAGTATGTTTTCTATTTCCATTCATGTTGGCAATTGTGACAACCAATCATGTAACTGACCTACTTGCACTTTGCACTTTAAATACTGACTGCTCCTCTAATAGCGTTGTGTGATCAAGGCCTCTGGGTAGGCCGAAACGTTATGCTGGCAGGCTGCTAAAAATTGAATAAATAACTTTCACCTGCATATTTTGGGTGGGCTCTCGTCTCCTTTTCCGGTGGTGTCCTTGAGCATAGAGGATTTCTGGAAGTTCGGTTTCGAGTTTGTGTTGCATATATATATATATATATATATATATATATATATATATATATATATATATATATACATATATATATATATATATATATATATATATATATATATATTCACTGAAAAAAACATGGGTTATAGACCATATATAGTTAGGAATTAGCATTTACAAAACCTTATTTTACTCACACAAAACCATTGAAATTTCATATATATGGAGCACCCGCAATCCACTGCTGATCATGTCACATATTACATCATTCATGACATGATCAGTGACATCACTGATGACATCACTGGTGACATCACTGATGACATCTCAAATGAAATCACTGATGACATCACTGATGACATCTCAAATGACATCACTGATGACATCACTGATGACAACATCCAGTGACTGTATTTTTCTGAAAAGTCAAAATATGTCTTACATATTGAAGAATGAGTGGATGTATAAGTGTCTGGATGAAGGATTTAGTAGGTGCATGACTGACTGTATGAGTGAGTGATTAAATGTGTCTCACTGAGTGCATGGGTTAGTGACTAAACTGTCTTAATTTGTGCATCATTATATCTGTTGTTCTGTAAACTGCTGCATGTGTTGATCAGTAGCTTTATGATTAAGTATATGGGTTATTGATTGGTTGCCCAAGTATTTGTATGTGAGAGTGAGTGTGTGTGGGGGTGGCTGTGAGGTGTGTGACTATGTGCATAGATGTGTGAGCAGTTGATTCACTAGATGTATGGATTCAAAAGTGCATGTGGAAACAGTTGTATGGGCGGTTGACTGGGTGCATTAGTGTATTAGTGAGTGAATGGATATCTCAGTGCTACATGTCAAAGTAAGTACATATGTAAAACACAGTACATGTGAGAGTTGACATATATAAATAACTGTGCATAAGAGCCAGTGAATGTGTGAGTGGCTGTATGGATCATTGTGAACTTGTATCAGGGATTGTATAACAGAGTAAATATGTGTTAGTATATGTTTGAATAAGTAAGGTGTGTATACCTGTAGTTGAGGAAATGGAAGTGTGATTGATTCTTTGCATGACTGACTAGGTGTGTGAGTAACTCCATGGATGAGTGACAGTCTGTGAGTGTCTGTTTACTCTGAGTGTATCTAAGATTATATCAGAGTCTGAAGAGGTTCACCGTATTATCACATGAATGATGTCATCAGTGATGTGATCAGTAATGTCAAATGAGATGTCATCAGTGATGTCATCAGTGATGTCATTAGTGATGTCATTTGAGATGTCATCAGTGATGTCATTTGAGATGTCATCAGTGATGTCATCAGTGATGTCACTGATCATGTCATGAATGATGTAATATGTGACATGATCAGCAGTGGATTGCGGGTGCGCGATATATAGTTAATGCAACTAACTATATATGAAATTTCAATGGTTTTGTGTGAGTAAAATAAGGTTTTGTAAATGCTAATTCCTAACTATATATGGCCTATAACCCATGGTTTTTTCAGTGAATTTTCAAGGTTTTGTAAATGCTAATTCCAAACTATATATGGTCTATAACCTATGGTTTTTTCAGTGAATTTCAATGGTTTTTTGATAGCAAATATCAAAAGCTTTAAAATGTCAAGTACGTGGTAGGTAAAAACATTTTCGTGTTTATGCACGCTGATGTGCTTTGAACGCTGCCCCACCTCCTCTTTTCTTTTAGGAGTATTCTCTCTTTGCAGATAGTGAAGGGTAGGTAACGCAGGCCTTTGCCCCCGTTGTAATCCGTCGTGCCTGCTTCCCTCTCCATTTGATTGATTGTTATCCTAGCATTTATTGTTTTGGAATTGGTTCTCTTTGGTTCATTCTCTATTTCCAAACAAGCACAGAGTCGCAATACTCTGTTTAGTCTTTGCAGATAGTGAAAAATCGTTAAAAAAACAAAAGTAATCAAGCAAAATCAGTAGGCCACTAATGGGATCTCTTTTTGACCTTGCTAAAATAGAAACATTATGAATAACCCCTCATGAGAAATACGAATCTAGTGAGAGGAACTGAACTCGACACCATGATGGCTGCAAGACAGCTCGGCTCCGCCGCCCACCCCACCCAAAACAACGACAAACCCTATGCAAATACTATAAATATATACAACACACCAGCAAAGTAACAGGGTAAAACGTTTTATTAAATAACTATTTACATGGCAGCCTGCTGCAACATCGATTCAAACAAGCCTTTGTATTTGGGGCTGAAAATCAACAAGTAACAGGGTAAAACGTGTTATTAAATAACTATTTACATGGCAGCCTGCTGCAACATCGATCCAAACAAGCCTTTGTATTTGGGGCTCAAAATCAACCATCAATAGTGAGATTTTCATAGGTGAGTGTAGGTTCATGGTTTTCCATCCACAGACTAAAAGCCTGGAGTGGGAGTGAAAGAACAATAACTAGGTAAGAAGGAAGGCAGAGGCTGTGGGAAGGACTCTGGATATGGTATGTTGCTTGGTCCCTGAGATGCTTCAATGTCACTGCCTTGCACAAATGGCATAAGTCCTGGATGTTGGGTGCCATAGTTGAGGGTTCAGAGCAGTGCTTGTAACACTGTCTGAAGCTTATTTGCACCTGCTGCAGCTTCACTATTCTCAAAGTAAGTGGGGGCTGTTTGTGGACCTGACTGCATTGGAAAACAATGTGATGCGGTGCCTCCCTGAACCACTTGACGGAGGCCCCCGAGGAGCGGTGTGATGGCGCGGACTCGGAGGGGGCGCTTGGCTCCTGCCCCCTCCCCAAGTCTTGTTGCCCTGGTGTGGCCTAAGATCGCCCCCGACGTAGGCGGCCGGCTCCCGGGATCAAGCGCAACTTTTTGCCTTTTGGTGACTCTTCCATTCTGGACCTTGTCCCACAATCCGTTCGACCTGAAGACACGTCCTGCGGTGCCCTAGTCCGACCATCACATATTCCTGCGCCAGGAGACGGCGTGGGGTGCACTAGAAGGGAGAGGCGGCGCGAACGTGCCTCCCCCACCTCCCCAGGTGGAGGTTTCTCAGCTACACCCCAGCGCTTCACGCAACCAGCTGACTTGCGCCCGCTCTTGCGGAACAGTGCCTCCCTCGGCCATCTGAATTGCGCCTGCTCCACACCTTGTCCCACAATCCGTTTGACCTGAAGACACGTCCTGCGGTACCGTGATCTGACCATCACATATACCTGCGCCAGGAGACGGCGTGGGGTGCACTAGAAGGGAGATGCGGCGCGAATGAGCCTCCCCCACCTCCCCAGGTGGAGGTTTCTCAGCTACACCCCAGCGCTTCACTCGGCCAGCTGAATTGCGCCTGCTCTTGCTATTACAGCGTCTCACCCGCCATCCAACGGAATTGCACCCAATCTTGCGGTACAGCGACAGGCGGCTGCCACGGAGCTCACGAAATGGCGGTCGGCTCCACAGACTTGGGCCTGGCCTGCAAGGATGGCTCTGGGCAATTCTGGAACTCGGACGCTTGACTGCTAGGGCATGGGCCCCATTCCCAAAAGCGTCCCCTCAGCCTTGAAGATTCTACAAAAGTCACCGGGGCCCCCGACTCCCGCAGACTTCCGGTGGGGAGCGACTGCCATGATTGCTCGCGGAATGGCCACGACGTAGCCACGGGGTGCTCTCATACTGACGCCAGCTTCAGTCTGAAACATCCAGAAACACTGTAGACTACCAATTCGATCAGTTCCGGTGGAGCCCCAACGTGACCCGGTAGAGAAGAACTTGCCCTCCCCTCTTTGACTGATGGTTCTTGTTGCCTGTCCCTTCTGTTGTCATTTAACAGAACTTTTTGGACTGCTGAAAGGGGTTGTGTTCCGACCGCTGGTTGGTGGAGACATTTTGACTATATTCTGGACCTACGTTGTCGCGTAATGCGTCATATGACGCGCCACGTTAGCGCACCCGGAAGTGCTCCGGTGCGCGAGGCGCGAAGCGCAGCTTCCCGGAAGCGATCCGGAGCGCGTCGCAGAGCGCGTAACATAAGCATAACAGGTCATGTGACTTGTTAATAAAACTTTTCATTGGTTCATTTCACTTTTGGGTTCCTAATTATGTAAGGCTAGGTCATGTGACCTAAAAATAACACGTTTCATTGGTTTAGAACTATTTTTTGTCCCAAATGATGAAAACCCCTCCTTGTTTCCTCACTCTGACTTTCATCTTTGTGAGAAGAAGACCTTTTTTCATCACTTAGCAATAGCAAGTGTTGTAGCTTCAGCTGGTGCATCCCCACCACCACCACCTCCTCCTAGGAAGAGAGGACCACCTCCTCAGATCATCCTACAACAAGAGGAGGAAGAAGAGGAAGAGGAGCAAGGGACAGGGAGGTTTTTACCTGAACAGCCAAGGAGGTCCCATGGCAAAGAAAGTGACTGGGAGGGGGCGCTTGGCTCCTGCCCCCTCCCCAAGTCTCGCTCGGCCAGCTGAGTTGCGCCCACTCTTGCGGCCTACAACATGGAGAGGCTGGGGCGTTGACTAGGCGGGGCCTCCGGCCGCAACCACAGCGCCAACGATTGCTGCTGACGGAGGGGAGCCTTGCCGGTGAGAGCCACTGATCTTAAGAACCGCTGCCTGCGGTGACTCCCTGAACTGCTTGACGGAGGCCCCCGAGAGGCGGTGTGGTGGCGCGGACTGGGAGGGGGCGCTTGGCTCCTGCCCCCTCCCAAAGTCTTGTTGCCCTGGTGTGGCCTGAGATCGCCCCCGACATAGGCGGCCGGCTCCCGGGGTCCGGTGGAACTTTTTGCCTTTTGGTGACTCTTGGAAACAACATCTCCTTCTTTCACCTGAATGCGCTGCCCTCAGGGCAGTGTGAGTTGGCGGCTGGTCTGAGAATAGCTCATTCACAGTAGTAGGGACCAATTTCCCTGTTTGCACAAGGCGTACCAGTATGAAGGTGTGCCGTGGTGCTTACAGGGAAAGTGCCCCCTCATTGTAATACAGGCTCTGGTAAATACTGCAGTTAACCATATTGTTCTGGTGCACAATTACCAGCTAGTATTGCATTGAGCTCCAAATCAACCCCACAGAGGCAAAACAGATTTGGATTTCAAATGTGATGGTAATTTTAATATTACAATTACCTTTTAAAGAGCGAAATTATGACTAATTGACTGTAAGAATTGGTCTTGAAAAATTGAAATTGTCTGGCATTCCTGGTTTTTAAGAATTATATATATGTTTATGTATCTTTTATGGTTTGTTTTAACCGAAATTACGATTTCGATTGATTGATGGTAATCTGTGAAGTCACCCTCATGTTAATTTGTTACCAGAGTTGCATGACTCCGTGACATTGTCCTCCTTTCCTGTCCTTCTGCAAGTGTGTCAACACCATGCACTGAGGACCGGTACTGTAAAGGATCTGTAACAACTTGCAAATAGAAAGTATCAGCAATACAGTGTCATGGTGCTTGTCTTACAACCATTTGCTTTTAGTTTCACACAGCAATGTGGGATTGAATGTTTGAACACTTACCTTCACTCTGACTGTGACTGTAGCGAGGCCGGGAGGCATGCTACCAGTTATGTCAAAAGCCTCGACTACAAAGGTATATGCTGCATCCTTTCCCGTAAATGATTCATAATCCAGCGGTTTTAGAAGAGACAACTGACCGGTCAACTGATTCAGAGCAAAAAACTGAGTGGCTTCTAGGGTCCGTATGCGGTAAGTAATGTTTGAAGTGAGATCAGCGTCTTTTGCCTGGAAAACAAGATGTATAAATATAAATAGAAGCACACAGAGCTACAAAAGATTAATCAACAAAAAAACTCAATTACAGTAGCAAAGAAAATGCAGATGGATTCAAAGTGCATAACATGAACACAACAAGTAAAGCAGTTGGTTGAGATTATTATTAGATCCATTCATTGTTGTGTACCAAGCTAGGAAGGAAAACATTATTAGTACATAGGATTTGTTTGTCTAAGTCTGGTAGATAATGCTTTTTTCACTGTACTACAAGTAGGCAATTGACTCGCGAAAAGTATAGATTCAAACATGGGCTTTGCTATAAACAGAGAGACAGCCAGCCATGAAAAAATGTTGGGGCATATTACCAAGGGCATTATCTCTGCATTAGCGGGACTTTTTCCCGCTAATGCGGCGATAACTTTATCGCCCTATTACCAAGCTGTCGCTAACACCAGTTAGCGACAGCTTGTGGGCGATAGCGGGCATTTAGGGGCCCACTTTGCATGTCAGCGATAATTATCGCTAATGACATGCAAAGTGGACGTGCCGAGATGTTAGCGACTGAAAACAGTTGCTAACATCTCTAACTCCTATTAACAACTTTTGGAAATATTCGCGCTAAGTGCGAATATCTCCAAAAGCTAACGCCTGCTAAAAACAGTTCTTAGCCATGTTATCCAATGGAAGGTGGATAACATGGCTAAGAGCATTGTCACGATAATGCATGAATATCGCTGATTTTTCAGCGATATTCATGCATTTTGCAAGATTTTTAACGCTTTTGACATAAACCTTGATAATATCAAGGTATCTCAGCGGTAAAAATCCTCGGCGATATTTTTTTCCCGCTAACCAAGCAATAGCGATAATTATCGCTATTGCTTGGTAATATGCCCCGTTGTTTTTTTAATAAATGGTTTAATAGAGAGTTTGCCCAAGTAAATTAGGTAAATTAAACAAGATTTGCATTACACTTTATCTTTAAGCTAAGGAAGAAAATTAAGGTGCAGGAGCTACACTAAAATACAGACAATCAGCTATGAAAAGCCAACTAATATTAAAAGGATTGATTTACTAATTTAGGCTCATTTCAAGTTATGCAAAGTGGAGTTACCACATGGAATTTTACACCACTTAATCACAAGGGTCGGAGCACCAGATTATATTTTACTAGCTTGAACAACAGGCTGGTAAAATCACGATTCCCCCAGCAAGGGCATCTTTCACTTCTTCCCCACTACGCTCTCAAACCACATTCCTTCCACCCGCCCAGCACTTGGCCTTGGTTCACATTTACTATTTGCTGAGATCTGGTGGTAAATGTGAGCATTAACTGCACAAAACAGGGAATTCCGTGCTGTTTTACACCCGGCAAAACTAGGTTTGCGCAGGTATTCCCCATTCCATGGAATTTACCCATAATTGCACTGTATTGTTGAGATGTTACTGCACAATAGCGGTAATCACGGGTGCAGAATTTGCACCACTTCAGTACCGTGTAAGTCATAATGAGGGCCCAAGACTTCAACACCTAGGGGTAGAACCACTTCATTACACTTAGATTCAATTGGATAGGGTGGTTTAATGAAAAAAAAATTATTTTTTGTAATCAAATTTGCAGTGGCTGGCCTTCCTAGAATTTTGATTAAGAGACCAAAACCCAGAAACATTGTCAGATGTCATAGAGTAAATAAGAAAATATTCTTCACAAATTGAAGCAAGAGTAGAATACACACGTTTGTCTGTCAGTCAAAAAGAGTGAGCCCAAACCAATCAATTCATAGCCTAAGCACAGATCGGAAAGCCTATAAAAGCAGTGATAACATAACATAAAAAGTCCAGTCAAAGGAGTGCAGTAAGACTTATGCGAAGACACCCAGCATAACTCATGTCCAAAAACTTGCCCATGAGTCTCCCAACACCCATGGAAATTGGTGCAGGCTGATGCAGGCATGAAAACATTCTCCTTGATATTAACTACCACCAACCTATACTCAGGGCAATTTAATGTGCAAGCACTAAAACTCAAACCGTATGACAAAATCTTAGCAATTTCTGAATATGTGCCTAAATTGCATTTCATATTTTCATTTATTTCAGGTGCACATTTTTCATTTACAAAGGTATATTGCTTTTAATGTTGTCTGCACATATGTAACACATATTTGCCTAATTAGAGATTTATAGTGCATTAATTATTCACAAATATGCATTTAGATGATTTTTAGGGCTTTATAGAATTGAGTGAAGGTATGAAAAAGACTACTATGATAATTCTTGCAATTAACATCCTTCCATGGAAGTCCTTCCCTTTTCGATTAGAAAAGTGTACTTAATCTTGTTACAGACAAGCAAAAGGTAGAGGCTAATCTTTGACTTTCTTGGATGTTGATAGAGCAAGCAGAAGTTGTAAACCTCCTTTGTGAAGGCCATAGGCAGGTATCTCAGACCAAGCATGACCTTATAGGGTTGCTGAGACCCCAATGCTACTGAGTGCAGAGATAGACAAAAACATTCTTCATAGAGAACAACACTTCTGTAAACTATGGGGGCGAGAGGGTGAGAAGCAAACTTAGAAATTTACACCGGACCTTTTGGTGCTAAAAGAGCTACGCTGGAAGCAAGAAACGATGTTTTAGAGGACAGGGATGGAATCCATCTTTTCCATTCAAGGTAATTCTGAAATAGCATTACAGTGTTGCATTGATTGTCAATATGTTGTTTATTATACGTTTTTTTATTTTACCTATGTTCTTCATTTGTATAGTTACAACCACACACATTTTCTTGCCAAGGAGAGGATGTTGATTTTAATAAAAATCATAAAACATATTCTTGGTTCTTGAGTGCATCGGTGGAAAGTGGTTCATGTAGTATTGTACGAGTTAGCAATGATGGAATCCTTTTACCTCTTGATGGACAATGAATTAAGTGTTAGAGTGTAGTGAAGTGAATGCTGGTTTAGAATGTTGAGTTTGCTGTTACACGCAGAAGAATAAAGACGTGTTATAATAAGTTCTTTGTGTGGTGTAGTCATTAGTGGAAACCCAGGCGGGGAGGATGCTACAGTTCAGGGTATCAACAAATAATCCTTTGTGTCTCACAGGACTAATCATTACCCAGGATACACCATCCTCATGTAATGCTCAGTTGGTTCATGGGCTATAGTTCACCAGGTTCCCCTGTCACTAGTAGGTAAATTAGCATTGGGCCTGTACTTTTGCCAGAGGTTCTAGAAAACTTAATCTCGGCTCACATTTGTTTTGGATAGCAAAAAACATATCAAATATACTATTCAAATGCAAATGAATGCCCCACAACTATGCAACAGTACTACCATACAAAGACATGTACACATTCATCCATATCTATTTCTGGAGGCTTGAACACATGCTCACAATGACCACAAATGCAAACCTAACTTCAAGAGCTAGCATTCCACATAAGCCAGTAATGCTGCATATGGAAATATGCATTCCAAGAAACATTCTGATTGCTGTACCAATAAAAAAATGCGTAAAACCTTTGAATACACCATGGAAAGGTCCACAAATTTGCATTCAATACAAACCTAGATCCCTTTATATTTGCAAGGAAATTCCAGGAAACCAGCCTTTTGTGATCTGCACTGCACACACACAGACACGCACCCACACACAATGCAGAAGTAGCTGAGAAGCCCAGAACTGTCAGAGGCATAAGCAAATATAAACATTGGAAAACACCCACTGCAGCCAATCATATCAATAAAATATGAATCTATAAATATAACTACTCAGACCTTTATTTACATAAACGTATTGGCACAGTTGACTCCCCTGCAAGCAACTCAACTGCAGAAGACAGTAGGACGCATTGCAGAGATAGCAAAAAAAGTATAGTTATGAACACACCCCAGAAAACGTCTCTGCAAAAATAGGCTCCCAATAATGCAAAATCTTCTTTATTCCTATTCATGAGGTCATCCCGGGGTTTAGGAAACAGAAATCTCAGGGGCATGCAATATGGTGCAGGGAAAGTTTGAAAAGAATTCCAAAATAGTATGATTTCCAGTTAATTCACATGAAAATTAAACCCAGAAACTACACACACCTAGATCTGGATTAAAATTGAAATTCAAGTTTATCATAAAGACACGGATTGACTGCTAAAGATGCAACCAATCTTAGTAGACAGAACTGTATCCTTTAGACCTGGCACCCACACTCCAAAATATCACACATCTTAACACTTTATCATAAAGAATTATTCTCCTTCAACACAATACAGAAAATATAAATAGGTATGCAGATATATTTATTTACAATAGATTTCAAAACTACCCATGCTACAGAAAGGCATATTGGGTTAGTAGGAAAGCAGTACACATCAGCTCATTGTATGCATGCAAAAGGGAGACTTCAGCACATTGTGGTCATGCAAAAGGGGTCACTGCTACAGAAAGCCAACTCTTCCATTTGTGATCAGTGTGTGACTGTGCACATGAAGCACACCAGAGCCAATCATATGAGGCCTCACAAGTTGCTAGCCTTCACTGCAAGAAAACACAATCCTGGCACAAAAGCTTGAGGTGTTGGAAATTGGGCTTCTGGTTAGCAAAGGTGTGCACCCTGTCCAAGCAAAAGCCACAATCCTAGGCAGGGTAAGGTAAGTACCCACTAGAAAATAACCTCTGCTCACCCTCTGGTGGCTTGGCAGTCAGGCTTATCTAAAGAGCTAATGTGTAAAACATTTGTGCAACACACACACACACACACAGTAACACAATGAATGCACCATATAAAGACTCCAAATAGGTTTATAAAAAAATGATTATTATATTATAACCAAAACATGAACACAATGACAAAAATCCATTGTATAGAAGTTGAGATGTTGAGGTTTAAACGAATAAATGCAATAAATTGCTTAGAAGCAAGTGGCGCTAAAAGGTTACTTTAGGTCATGCAGTACCACAGCAAAGTTCGGGCTGCTATTATAGAAGAGCAGGCCAGATTCAGGTACCACCCAGGTGAACAAGGACCTTTCCTGGTCACAGCAATGAGATGCGTCAATCTCCTTAACACAGTGAAGGTGATGCGTCAGACCGAAGACAAGTGCTGGAGTCGAGAGGCTTTAAGCAATGCACCAGATTCTGTGATGCAGTTGAGGGGATGTGTTGATCTCACCAAGCTGCAGTGTTGGCGATATACTGTCCAAAGCATCTGTCTTGGGAGGCAAAGTGATGGTTCCAATGAGTTATGCCTATTTTACTTGTGGAAACAAGTTGATGCCCCGGTTCTCCGGTTCTCCTACATGCAGACCGGAAATGCATCGCAATCCGTGTTGCAAGTATCTTGGCCACTTCCAGCAAACCAGGCACAGGAAAAGGGGTAAAGACTTTGATTTCCCTGAGTCAAACAACAGCAGGCAAGCCAACACACCATTTGAGACACCTTGGAGTGAAGCCAGAGTTCAACTTTCATTCAGCAGAGTCAGAGAGCAGCAGGAAGCAGGGCAATGTGAGAGGAAAACAGAACTTTCATGTCTGCAGTCTAAAGAGGATTTCTTAAAGCAGCACAGCAGTCTTTCTGACAGAGGTTCAGTTCAAGATTCAGAAGTGTCTTTCATTAGGGAGTCAGAGACCCACAAGCGCCTTTGATGTGGGTTGACTTGAAAGTAACTGCCTGAAGTGTACAAACATCCCTTTCAGCCCAGCCCTGTCTACCAGGCTACCTGTAGGGGGTAATGAGTCCTTGGTGTGGGGACAGGACACTGCCTATTCAAGTAAATTGTTGGCCCCCCGTTCTATTCTGCCCAGGCAGGGCCATCAGAATGTAGACTTATGTAGATGGGTACTCAGACACACCTATCCTTCCTGTGCTGTGGCTGTCTAGAGGGAAACAAAGCGTAGCTGTCACCAACCCCAGATATGCATTGCAGACAGGCTGTCAGGCAAACAGAGTAGTAAGTGCAGAGAAATGTCTACTTTCTGAAAGTACCATTTCTAAAACAGTAATGGTAAATCCAACTTCACCAGTATACCAGTGTGGATTTATCATTACCATTCCAAACATATGCAACATGAAAAAGCTACTCCTCTCTAACCAGGAATTACAGCTTGAAAGTATTAAGGAATTCTCAATGCTAACCGATAAGAGGCGTAGGCCTCGCAGTGGTGAAAACAAAATAGACTGCTTGTCACTACCAAGGCAGGCAAAACATAAAAGTACATATCCTACCTTTTACTTACATAGCACCCTGCCCTTAGGGCTACCAAGGGCCTACTTTAGGGTTGACTTATGTGTAATAAAAGGGATGGCAATTAGTTTTAAATGCCAAGTCAAGGTGGCAGTAAACTACACACACAGGCTCTGTAGTGGCAGCCTGAGACAGGTTTGAAAGGCTACTTTTGTGGGTGGCAGAATCTGTGCTGCAGCCCTCCAGTAGCAACTAAGTTACAGGACCTGGCTATGTGGTATACAACCTTACAATGAATTAACAAGTACATTAAATGTGTCAACCAGGTATACACCAATTACACACATGTTTAGGGAAGAAGCACATGCTCTTTAGCACTGCTAATCAGTGGTAAAGAGCTCAGAGCCCTAATGCCAAAAACAAGATTCAGCAAAATGTGGAGGCAAAAAGACTTGGAGAAGACCACCCTAAGGTTGACAAGTCTAACATGAGGTATATATAATTTACTCTAGCTCCTTGACAACAGCAGAGAGTCCTCCAGAAAGCGAGATGGAAACACCTCATTTGCAGAAACACACAGAGGACAGCCCTGAGAAAACCCCTTAGTCCTCTTTTAAAGTGCTAAAATAGAAACATATTGTGGCTATCGAATTTATGAAAAATCACATTACAGATTTCACAGGCAACATAAGGACAGGAATGTACTTTATCAAAGGGCAGGGCAGGCCTGGGCGTGGTCTGCAGAATTTTGCTATGTGGAAGGCTGTGAATTTACCAAAAAAACTCTGCGAAGTTCCGCAAGTAGCGGAGTGGAGTGCGAACTGTAGTTTGTGGTGGTATTCCTGACACTCGATTAGAAATTCTACCCGAGTGGCTGCTCGCAAACTTACCGTTCGTGATCGCGAACTTACCATTCGCAATCGCTTACGGGGGAAAAACTCCGCTGCGCTATGCAAAGCGGAGTTTTCTGCACTCTACGAGCTCCACGGAGTGCAAAAAACTCTGCCAACTCTGCAAACGGAGCAAGGTTCACCACCCAGGCCTAGGTAAGGGCAATGATCTGAGGAGAGCTGCTTGTAATAGATCGTGTGAACTGATAGCAAAACAGTGATGCCAAGGCTACACACCACAAGGTCATACAAGGGTTTGCAACATTGGCAGCATAAACTACTGAGCTGTGGACCAAGAATTTCTATGCATCTGTAGTGGGTCAATTGTTCGGATACACCCAGCAAGCAAAGAGGATTTTAAATACTCAATACATTGATTCCCCACAGTGGAGCACAGGTTGTAATGATTACCAAAATAATGTTCCTAGGAGTTAGGGTTGATACCAATTATGTAACCCAAACTCTCTCGGGCCAGATGGGATACAGAAAATATCTGAGGAAGAGCCCTCACCTATCCCTAGGGGTGGTAGGCTTCTCCATTTGGCTAGCTCCTCAGGCCGGTGATGAAATGACCCCATAAAAAGGGGATCTTTGCTGGAGATTTTAACTTAAATTTGCTGTTCGATACTGGGGATCCCTCCAGACACCCAGTAATGACTTGAAAAGTAGATTGGTCAAATCAAACAATATTAACATTTACTAGGGATACCTTAAAAGCACTTTATTCATAGGGTTCCTGTTAAAGGTTAAAAAAGTAAGAGATTGAAATATAAAAGGAAAGTGTACCCCTGAATTTGCCTAAGAGGTTGATATGGTTCTTGCTAGGTGCAAAATATATGTTTGACTGTATGGTCACAAGTCTGAATCAATGTTTCATCCGATAACAATATTCTTTGCAAATATTTGTGCTAATGGGGAAATAATTCACCAGTGAACTCTACTCCTGATCTCCTGATTGTGGGATTTTTTGGCTGCAACCTGGCCTGTAATAATTTAAAAAGCAAACTATAGGTTTCAATTAGAGATTGGCAGCACCATAATTTAGTGGTGCTCTCACACCACCAAACTTGCAGGTCTCCTGCCCTGTATGGAGGCAGAGGAACAACTGGGTTTCTATTGGTGGATCCACAGCTGACCCAGCCAGCGGAAATCCTTGACTTAGTGGCAGGTATACCTCTGGACCACCAGGTGATTTTTAAGGCAGCATGATGAATGTCACTAGATTTACCTGCCCAGGACCACAGTGTGATATCAGAAAATACCTGCAATAAATAGTAAGACATCATCCTGTGCATCGTATCCATTGTTTCTGTTGTTTTTTTAGAAACAAACTTCTGCACTGGGAGTTGTTATATTTTTTTAAAAAAACATCTTTGTAGAGTAGGCGAAATAATGATGAAACCCAGAGAGTGTTCTGACTTCAGAGTAACTACTGCTCTGAAGGCTATGAGACCCCTCCACCTCAGGTGGGGGTCTCTTAATATAGTGCATAAGGCTCTCTGTCGAGAGAGTGGAGGCCAGAGCCTCCATTGATCTGGTGGGCTGGCAAGCTACCCAAAAGTATCTAAATTACTCCCTATGTGGTCAGTGCAATAACTGAACTTGAATATACTATTATGGAAAAAGGTGTACAAAATATGAATAACAGGAATAAGGTGAAATATGAATATTTCTCTCTGATATGTGTTAGGGATTGGCTTACCCAAACAAGTGCTGTATATATCAATCAATACATTTGTAGAGCGCGCTACTCACCCGTGAGGGTATCAAGGCGCTGAGGGGAGGGGGGTGCCGCTACTGCTCGAATAACCAGGTCTTGAGGTGTCTCCTGAAGGTGAGATGGTCCTGGGTCCTTCGTAGGTGTGCGGTAAGGGAGTTCCATGTCTTGGTTTCCAGGTAGAAGAACAATCTTCCTCCGGTGGTGGCTCCGCGAATCCGTGGGACGGTGGCGAGGGCGAGGCTGGTGGAGTGGAGCTGGCGGGTGGGGGTGTAGAACGAGAGGCAGTTGTTGAGGTATTCGGGGCCCATGTTGTGGAGTGCTTTTTGTGCGTGGGTGGGCAGCCTGATCGTGATCCTCTTGCTGACGGGGAGCCAGTGCAGGTTTCTAAGGTGCGCGGATATGTGGTTATGGCGAGGGATGCCGAGGATCGAGGAATAGTCGTGCGGCGGCGTTCTGTATGCGCTGAAGCCATTTCTGAAGTTTGGCTGTGGTTCCTGTATAGGGCATTCTTGTAATCCAGTCGGCTGGTGACGAGGGCCTGGGTGACCGTCTTTCTGGTTTCAGTGGGGATCCACCGGAAGATCTTTCGGAGCATGCGCACGGTGTTGAAGCATGAGGACGAGACCGCATTGACTTGCTTGGTCATCGTGAGGGAGGAGTCCAGGATGAATCCCGGGTTGCATGCGTGGTCCGTGGGTGTCCAAGGTTGTCAAGGTTGTCGAGCAGGGTGGTGGTGTTGTTGTCGTTGTTTTTCCCCAGGTGGAAGTTCAGGTCCCCTAGGAGGATGTACTCTGGTGAGGCTAGGGCTTGTGGGCTGATGAAGTCGGCGATGGTTTCGCTGAATTGTGTCCATGGACCCGGGGGTCTGTAGATGAGCGTTCCTCTGAGGGTGGTCTGGGGGTTGGTGTGGATCTGGAAGTGTAGGTGTTCGACGGCGGTGAGTGTGTTTTTGGTGTTGGTCGTGACGCTAATGGTGTTCCAGTAGATGATGGCGATTGCTCCTCCGGTTTGTTTGACACGGTCCTTCTGGGTGATTTTGTAGCCATCCGGGATGGCTATGGCGATGTCGGGGGCCGAGTTTGACGGCGTGTTTGTGGACGGAGCGGGTGTTGAGGAGGATGCCATTGAGGTGGTTGTTGTTGTCGTTGCTGTGTTCGGTGGGCAGGGTGCAGGTTCGGAGGCAAGGTGAATTTGCATGCTTGGCAGGTGAAGGGTCCGTGGGTGCGCCTCGGGGTGGCTTGGTGGTAGGCGGCAGGTCGTCCTGTGTTGAGTGCGTAGAGGGTGGCGGTGTCGTATCTCAGTCGGGTGCACTGGCAGTGGCTGGGGCCAGGGGATCTGGCGCTGGGCGCGGTCCAGGCGCGGACGGGCGCAGACAGGCTTGCTTTTGGTGCGCCTTTGGCACGCCCGCTGCGCGCGTCCGCTGCATGACGGCCGCGCTGCCTCCATAAGAGACAAAGTGGGAGGGAGGAGCAGCTGGGAGGCGGGAACGGGGTGGCCAATGGGCGAGGGCAGGGGGTACAAAAGGAAAAAGGGGGCGGGCCGCAGGGGGGCAGCGGCGGGAAGCGGGAGCAGGGGGGTCACAGCGGGCTGGGGCGCAAAAGGAGCGTCTCCAAATACAGTACAGCCACAAATGAAAACAGTAGAGTACACAGCACAACAGAGGGGGAAATAGAAAAAAGTTAGCAGTAAACAGTTAGCAGCCATCAGGGGCAAACCCTCGACAGCGGCGGAGCAGAGTGGCAGAGACTCGGCGATCAGCTGGAGCCGTGCGGCATCGGGAGTGACCTGGGGTCAGGTCACACTCACCTGAGCCGCGCTGCCTCCATAAGAGGCCAAGTGGGAGGGAGGAGCAGCTGGGAGGCAGGAACGGGGTGGCCAATGGGCAAGGGCAGGGGGTACAAAAGGAAAAAGGGGGCGGGCCATGGGGGAGCAGCGGCAGGAAGCGGGGACCCGGGCGGGGGCGTCACAGAGGGCTGGGGCACAAAAGGACTGCCTCAAAATACAGTACAGCCACAAATGAAAACAGTAGAGTACACAGCAGAACAGAGGGGGAAAAAGAAAAAAGTTAACAGTAAACTCAGGTCGTATGGATTGGAACTCTCTAGCGTCACTTACAAATGGGTCACTGACAAGATTCAAATTTTATCAACTATCTACATGGTGGGCAAGCCAGGCATTACAGCGGGAAAAAGACACTGGAATTCCGCCACAGAGGGCTGGGGCACAAAAGGACTGCCTCCAAATACAGTACAGCCACAAATGAAAACAGTAGAGTACACAGCAGAACAGAGGGGGAAAAAAAAAGTTAACAGTAAACTCAGGTCGTGTGGATTGGAACTCTCTAGCGTCACTTACAAATGGGTCACTGACAAGATTCAAATTTTATCAACTATCTACATGGTGGGCAAGCCAGGCATTACAGCGGGAAAAAGACACTGGAATTCTTGACTCAATCTGTAGGGGTAAAGGGTGGAACCGAGAAGTATCACTGTGGTATAAACTGCTCACAGAGGCTAAAGAAATATTAGATCACGAGTTGATAAGCCTCTGGGGTAATATTATAGCTGAACACCCTGAAGAAACTAGTAAGATATGGACAGATTCTTTCTCTTTCTCTCAGAGATTAATAAAACCGGCTAATTAAAGGATAAACCATCTGTTTACGTCCTATCGGGTTTATTGGACCCCGGCCAAATTGAACAGGATAACACAGGAGAACTACTGTTGTCCCCGCTGTAAACTCCTAGCAGCAAACGATCTGCATATTTTTCTAGACTGCCCTGGGATCCAGGAGTATTGGAAGGCCATTATTGGTTTTATGGGTGAGGTTTTATTAACTACTATCTCCCTTTCTCCTAGGCTAGTATTCTTTGGCCTACCACGGGGATATAATATGAATAATTATTCATCATTATTCATATTTTACGTGGTAGTCATAGTTAGGAGGGAGCGCAGACTGTTTAAAAAAAATTATGGAAGTTTTCAAGATGGACATGGCGGGTCGGACGGAAAGCTCAGAGAGTGCATGGTCAAAACTAGAGGTCTGGTTAAAAAAGTAAACGGTCCAATGATTATGCCAGAGGTCTGTGTCGGTCCTGTCCTCCCCTAGCCCGAGGCATTCCATTTAATGGCAGGAGAGTGGGATAAGAAAACAACCCGCCTCTGGGAGATCTCTGGTTGCTGTATATTGACCCCAGGGTGGCATCAATAAAGTCAGTATAGAAGGCACCAGAGAGACCCACCTAGAGCATATAACATCTGGTGGCATATATGAGGACAAAAAAAAAGCAGTAAACAGTTAGCAGCCACCAGGGGCGAACCCTCAACAGTGGCGGAGCAGAGGGGCAGAGACTCGGCGATCAGCTGGAGCCGTGGGGTGTGGGGAGTGACCTGGGGTCAGGTCACATCTACAACAAACAGTCAAACTCATGCAAATTAGTATTTTAAATGTTGCTTTCCCTGTCTCAAATCAACTATTTCTTGTTCTAGACATGTATTTACAGTACTATCTCTAAATCATAGGTTGGAATCCCACAAATTTATGGAGGTAGTTTACATTTACAGGCAGGTTTTCATTTGAATGCACTGTTAGTAGGATAGGTTAGTACATGTATTTCTTACATCTACTATCCTCCGTAAATTGTTGATAGAATGTGTGTGATCTATGCTGTTTTGCTATTTATGCACATGTATTTATTTATTTAGTTGTGGTATTGCCGAATATCACAAACCACCCTGTTTCAGTCTCAATGCATGTTTGATTGTATGTAAATATACGAGGAAGGAGCCGATTGCGATGTATTACATTTGAGTTCTCTGCTTGTGAAGTGCAAGGTGATCATCAGAAGGGATGGACAGGTACTAAAGCAATCTTCCGACAACCTTAGAGTGGTCTTCCCCAAACATTTTCCATGCTTACCTCCACTTTTCACTGTATTGTTTTTGTTGACCTTAGGACTGTGAGCGCTTTACCACTGCCAACCAATGCTAAAGTGCATGTGTTTCTTCCCTCAAACAGGGTTCGATTGACTTATCAACAATTGGTATATTTAATTTACCTATAAGTCCTTAGTAGCGTCCCTACCTGTGCCTACCCTACGCAAAGGTTAACATTGGGAATTCCTTATTATACTCATAAGCTGTATTTTCTGATTTAGAAGGAGTCCTGTCATGTTTAATATTATCGGAATGGTGAAGATAAAGAATGCCCTCATGTAGAGAGTATGGAGCCTGGGCTGTGAAGGGATGGCCTCTGTGCCCTGAAATGCCCCTCTTTGAAGTCAACCTACACTTCAAAAGCACAATTGGGTAGAAGTAATGGGTCTCTGACACCACCAAATCAGTCACTACTAGGCCTGAAAATAACTCTGCCTGGAAGAAGGACTGTTGTGGTGATACAAGGACAACCAATCAGCTGGACTGCTGCTCTGGGAGAACAGCTTTTCTGTTGGGCTTTCCTGCTACCCTCCGCCCCTCTGAGGAAGAACTGGACTCTTGCTAGAACAGCAAGTAATCTTCAAGGGCATGCTGGCTTACCTCCTGTTTTGAGACTCAGGGATATCAAAGTCTGAAATCCATCTATAGTGCCTGGTCCATTGGAAGTGAATCCAGGTGCTTTCTCCAGTGGAACCGATGCATCCTCTGCTGTGTGAAGCAGAATACATGCATTGTCACTGTTTCTGGAACAGAACCGGTTGAATTGCACGTGAAACTAATGCATCACCTCCAGAGCTGATGCATCAAAACCGCCACATCGCCTCTGCTGCAGTGAGAGACTATCGACGCATCACCTCGACTGCGTGGAGAAAATTGGCACATCAGCTTTGGAAACTGCTTCTAGGCTACTGTGCTTCATCTGCGGAACATGTGCATCACCATCGTTCAATGGAGAAAATTGATGCATCACCTAGACTGCTGGAGCGACACCAATGCATCACTGGGCTCCATCAGGTACTTTCTCAAGTTACTTTGTTCAGCGGGCCTTGAGTGGCTTCTGTAGCCGGCCCATGCTCAAACACAGTCGGCCTGACTCTTGAATTTGCCCCAGTACAGTGCAACCACACAGCCCTACAAAGGCGCCTATAGCTTCCAAGCACTATTGACACTTTTATTCTTTAAAAATTCATATGTCAACTTCTACTCATTAGATGTTTGTCATTTTGTCTTCTTTTATTTATAAAATCATAATCTGTTGTTCTAAACTGTTGAGGAGTCTTTTTGTGGTGTTCTCACTGTGTTACTGTTTGAAGTGTTGCACAACTGCTTTACACATTGACTCTTAAGCTAAGCCTGGCTGCTCTTTATCAAGCTATCAGAGGGTGAGTACAGGTTAATTGAAAGTGTGTTTTAGACTTACTGTGACTAGGACTGTGGTTTATGCTTGGACAGGGTGCATACCTCTGCCAACCACACACCCAATTGCTAACATCTTCCATCATAAAAATCCCCAACATGATGACAAGGCTTTAAATAAGAGCATGAGTCTTGTTATCCTGGAAAAAGAAGGCATGGCATTATTGGGCGTCAGACTGAGCAGGCCTTAGGGATCCAGCAGGAGACTGCACTCTTGGAGACTCTTGATTATACAAAAGTCAGCGTGAAGAAGTACCTCCTTAAGAACTTTCTGATTTTGAGGACATTATTTTCCAGGTTCAGATCAAAAGGATACAAGTTCCTTTGGAGAATTCCCTGGGCATGGATTGGATTTTATGTCAGAATATAGTGAACCTAAATATTGTGCTACAAGAATAGTCTCTCTAAACTATCGACTACTAAGATGTTGACAAGGGAAGTGTACACAGGTAAGTATAATTTTACTAATTTTAACTTGACATCTATATTTATCATCTTTGTGCATATATGTGAATGTAGGCCAAGTACATCTATATATAACTATGCTCACTTAAATTGATGACACATATAGGCCTCCTAATTTTAGATAGCATGAATTTCCTGCCACCCCAAGCCCCCTTTGTTCCACTTGTGATGTTCTATACAATGACACATCAGGAGATCAGGATTATTATATTAAGACATTTGCTCGCATTTACAAAATGTCCTTTTCAATGTTTGCATTATTTGTCCAAATATTTTCTCACACTCTTATGATCTTGAAGTTACTGCTTTCTTTGAGTGCAGTCTAACGCTCTCAGTATTTCAGTATATATGTGCCATTACTTTTCATTTTCAATCACTTAGTTGATCAACTGATCTGGTGGGGGAGGTAGTCTAACAGTAGCCTAGTACTGGGCAGACTGCCTGATTCTAGTGCCTATCAATAATACCTGGTATAAAACTTTATGTATATGCAAATAATGTACTTTTTCATAGTCTTTCAACCTCAAATTGCACGCTGTCTCGAAAAACATGCTCCTTATCACTAAAGTCTGACCTGAAAACTGCCAGTTACTTGAAACTTTTGACTGTCTATTCTTATTTCTTTCTTTTAAATGTCCCTCTCCTTTACATCCATCCATTGCATAACTGCTCTTGTTGTGCACAAACTGCTATTTTGTGTACATGTTTGCCTCAGTCTCTATTATTGCATTTCTGCAAATGTCCACAACTTATTTACAAGATCAAAAGCTCTCCTTTCAGTCATACCCCTGCATCCAAGCAATACCTGATCTGCTGTAGCTCATCTGTGAGCCACACCAACCTCCTGCATTAGCTCACATACTCACCCCCATTAAAGATCACCCCTAAATCCTATTAATTTAATCTACCACAAAGCAACTAGAGTGAATGCATGGATGGTTTCCTTGAGTGCACAAGACTCATCCCCATATACAACAATCTCTAATAACACTGGACTGACTGACCATTAACCTTGGTTTGCAGAGCAGTGTACCGTCTGGCATAAAGTGCTTCAATGCCCCACCATTAAGCCCCTTATAAATTCATTTACAATACATCAAAGTATTTTTTCCCACGGTGTTCTGCTGCTACTCCTCTGGAGGGTTTTTACACTGCACCTTTTGTATTTCAGCAGTACAATAGACATAATTAATGATTAAATGGCATTGGGCTTCTGGGCAACTGCTTTGAATGGTCCTTTGGTGAGCATCAACGAAAGCCTTGTGTATGAGGCAAAGTGATTTAAAGGTCAATCTTTCTTTGTCTAGGATGAAAATGCAGGGATTTAGGATTCAGTATATGATGTTGATGCAGCTATCAGCATCTGTACTGCATGGTTTCGAACTCCCTGCAGTTTTTAGAGATCCATGCTTAAGAGAACAGTGTATAAGTTATTGGAATATTCCAAATGTTGCTCCCTTATACATTTAAACCATCAGGTTGTCCTGTATTTACGAGCCACATACCAGGTCTTAATACAATCCACAATCGGGTACAATTTCCTTTTTTTTAAGTTAGTAGTGCTCGGGAATGTTTGCCTATGATCACATTTTCACTCTTTGATTACATGCCTATTTCATAGTGCAAGGATTTGGAATTAGATTTAAATAACACTGTTCCAGTACCATGTATTCTTACTTGCAAAATTGCATACATTTCCTGACAATTGACCAGATGTAATTGGTTTATTTCACTTTATCAAACACAATGGAAACTGTGCCTATATATTGGGTTATTTGTTTTTTATCATTACAGGCATCGAGTCATTTTATCCTGTGCAAATATAGTAATAAATACATAGTTGCAATGTCCATGAACCTTCGTTTATTATTTCATTGAATTTCACAGTGAATAATAATATTAACTTTGAGCCGAAACAGCAATTGATATTGATGAAGGGTCCCCATTGTCTCCAAACTCTACTTGCATTGTGTTTCAATCAAGGTTTTGAATTTGTGAGGCTTCTAAAACCATATTTAATGGGGTAATGTCTTGAACCGCCGCAAGATGTCCTGGAGTCTGTGAAGCTCCGCGCCTCGACCAGGACCATTGCTTATTAGGAGCGGCAGCAGACATCTCCTGGCACCACAGAGTGGAGGCTTTGAGGGCGCGGACTAGGGGCACAGGTAGCGCTCTTAATTGTTTCTTCACAAGAGTCTCCAGTCCGGTTCCCAGGTGAATTAACATCAGTTTTTGGATTTCATCTGGTGGTGTGTGCTCTTTTTTAATATGGTGCGCACTTGATAACTGAGTGACTTTTGAGGATGAGGTGCATTAGTGTTGTTGCTTCCTTTTGTCTTTACATGGAGCCTCCCATCTCCCTCAGCCAAAAGGGGGGTTCTGAGAACATGTCTTCCCTCTGCAAAGACTCCACTACTGATGCATCAAAAAGCCAAAAGAAGGAACCTTGTTCTCCAATAAAATCTCCATTACCCATAACGCTGGATGACCTCATGGAGGAAATAAAGCTTTGTTATCAACACCAATGCTACTCTTCAGAGGTTAGAGGAGAAATGGTCTAATTTAGATTCAAGAGTGTCGGTGGTGGAGCAAAAGATTAGTGATGCTCAAGAGGTGATCCCTAAAGTTGATGCTATGACCAAAGAAATAGCTCTTCTTAAACAACAAACGGAGGACTTGGAACATCACAACAGACTCAATAAACTTAGAATTGATGGTATTTTTGAAGGGGAGGAGGGGTCTGACATGCTTTCTTTCTTAAAATTCATATTCCTAAAATGGTTGGCCTCAAGGAAGGTACTAATCTTAAGCTGCAATGTGCCTACTGCCTTGGTCCCAAATCTGGAGGGTCTTCCTCTGCATAGTCAGCCAGTCGCTCCAGAGGGATAATTGTCCTTTTTCTGGAATATACTGAATTGTTAATATGTTTGTCCATGGCTAAGCAGAAAAAGCAAATGTTATGGTCTGGCCAGAGTTTTCTTTTCTCAGGATGTGGTTCGTGCTACTGCAGCTTGCCATAAGGAGTTCCTTTCCTTTTGTCCTGCTCTTCGCTCCATGAAAGCCAGATATGGTCTACTGCATCCTTGTTTTTTTAAAGTCACCTACAATGAAGGGACTCACTCATTTAATTGCCCAGAGGATTTAAGATAGTATATTTGTTTGCCACAAAGGAGAAGATATGGACTTTGTGAAATCCAGAATATTGATCTTCTTAACAAGTTACAGTTTCTATTTTCATAATATTTCTTTAATTTTTAGGTTCTAATGGTTTTCAGCTTTATTCGCTTATTTAACGTGTGGTGGTTGTTTGTCTGCCCTCTCAGGCGGTGGCTTTTACCTAACAATTTTGTGTTTTCTCTTTTTTTTTTTACAGAAGTCTCTTGTCTAGCACAGCCACCCTTCCTCGATGTCTCCTCCTCCCTGTGCCTCTATTCCCAATCCTAGTGTTTATAGTTCTTCTTCGTATGTTGGTAAGTGTTACTCCCTTCATTAAAAATGCATGTTTCTTATGTTTGTCCTTTGTATTATAATCATGGTTAATTCTGTTTAACATCCCTCACACAACTGCTGCTCCCCACTCTATTCATTTTCATTGACCTGTTTAGTGGTCTTTGTCATTTCTCTTTGACTTCGCTGGCTCTGTCGTCTGTCTTCTTTTTTCGCATTTCCCTGCCTCTTCATGTTGTTTTCTTCACACTGGAAGTGTATTCTACCTACTTTGAATGATGAAGTCTCTTGGCTTCCTGTCAACATATGTTCCTCTATCATTCAAACCCTCTTCTCTTCTCTTCTCTTCTCTTCTCTTCTCTTTCCCATTCTATCCTTGGTCTTTTTTTTCTTATTCTTTATTCTTTGAATGGTGGTTCTTCTCCTCTCTTGTATTTTTCTAATTTACTATCTCAAGTTATTTTTATAAATTTTTCTTATATTGCGTTTTACCTCATTAACATCAGTTTTTTGTACTTATTATTATTACACACTTTTTTTATGTTGGCCTAACACACTGAAATTCATAGTATTACCAATTTTAGAATGTTCATAGTTGCACTTACTACTCCTCCCTTCTCATTATGACGAATAATGTCCGGATTGTGTCTTGGAATGTGAAGGGTGTGCATAACCCCATCAAGAAACAAAGAGTACTTACCCATCTATCTAGACTACATTTTAAGATTGCAATGCTACAAGAAACCCATCTTCATGAAAATAATGTTATTTCTCTTAAAAAGCACTAGGTGGGACATGTGTATTGCCCTCCGGCTAGGGAAAGAAAAAATAGAGTGGTGACACTATTTCATAAGTCAAATGCCATTACTATAGAAAAGGAGGAGAGGGACTCTGATGGCAGATGGCTTCTTCTTCACCTAGTAATTTATGGGTCCCTATTTCTCTCCTTATAATTTACGGCCTCACTGGTACAGATTCACCTTTCTGGAAATCCATGTCTTCTGTCCTGCATTCCTGTTCTAATTCCAACCTCCTGGTAGGTGGAGAGTGTAATCAGACTATGGACCCCTTCATTGACAGGAAATCCACTTCTAGAAATGTTTCTAATAAAATGCAAAAAACCTTTACAGGCACTATCCATTCAAGAGGTTTGGCAGATGCATGGAGGATATATACCCAGGACAATTTGGAATTCACATTTCACTCTCCCACACCTAATTCCAAATCTAGAATGTATTACATTTTTTGTCTCCTCATCTTCTCACTAACCAAACTCAAGCTGAAATTGGAGCTATACTTCTTTCTGACCATGCGCCTGCTTTTATTAATTTAGATCTCCCTTCTGAAACCTCAGAATCCCGTAGATGGCGCTTGAACAACTATTTACTTAAAGATCTTATTTTTATAAAGCGCTTCAAAGTTTTTTTTATCCGAATTTTTTCTCACTAACACCAGCCTAGACATACCTTTCCATCCTATTTGGGATGCTTTTAAAGCGACAGCCAGAGGTTTTATTATTGACTATGTGGCGGCTAAGAAGAAAAAACTTCTTAAGGAATCTGCTTCCTTATTATCTTCTATTAAGCAACTCAAGTATGCTTACTATTCCTCTAATAATGAAGTTACTCTAAAGCACTAGTCCAGGCTAAATCACATTTTTATAGGAAATCAACTGGGGAAGCCTCCGGGTTGTTACTAAAAATCAACTCTAAATTCTACAGTGGACACAATAGATGGTAAATTGCTAGCAAACTATTCGAAAGTCAAATCTCAAAAAATCCAAAATAGTTTATATAATTGATGATAAAGGTATTCATCAGTTTAAAGAAGAAGAGATATTAAAATGCTTCACAGATTTTTATAAGAATGTATATACCCTTGGGCCTTCTCTTCCAGACACAGCTTTGGATTCCTTTTTTGATTATTTGCGTCCTAGTTCCTCGACTTACCCTGATTGTACCTTTTTGGTTCAAGACCTGTCCCTCCCTGAGATAAAGCTAGCTTTAGCTCAGCTACTTAAGGATAAGGCGCCTGGCCCTGATGGCTTTACCGCCAAATGTTATTCCTGCTTCTCCCATATCTCCTATCTCTTTTTCAGCACTTTATTCTGCCTAATGAGGCCCGTTGCACCATTTTAGAAGCTATGGTCTGTTTAATCCCAAAGAAGGATAAATACCTTTCAACTTGTGCCAACTGTCATCCTATTTCTGTCATAAAACTTGATTGCAAAATGTTTGCTAAAGTGCTGGCCCTTCGTTTTATTCAGGTAATTCCAGATCTGATTCTGAACAGACTGGTTTTGTTAGGGGTAGAACCTTGGCTGATAATTCAAGACCGTTTTTAAATATTATTCATCTTGTTTCCAAGAGTTCCGCACCTTTAACTGCCATCACCTTAGACGCTGAGAAAGCCTTTGATCGCCTTCACTGGCTTGTTATGATGCATGCACTTAAATGGCATGGTTTTGGCCCTGTTATTTTGTTTTTTATAAGTGTTCTCTAGTCTTCCCCTCCTACCTCGGATATTGTTAATAGATCTCAATCCTCATATTTTACCCTTCAATGGGGCACTTGTCAAGGCTGCCCTCTCTCTCCTTTGCTTGATATATTATCTCTTGAACCTCATTCTTTACAACATTCTTCCTTATTCTGGGGTTTTATTTACAAATCAATTGAAATCAAATTCTCTGCTTATGCTGATGACATTTAGTTATATACCTCTAATCCCCGTCTCTCGACCTGCTTTTACTGATATCTTATCGTCATACACCACCTTGTCGGGTTATAAGTTAAACTTTACAAAATATGAAGTCCTTCCACTAAACAAATATTGCTTAAAAAACATGTTCGTAGATATGGGTTTCAAATGGACCACAAATGACATTACATGTTTGGGGGTCAAATACTCCTCTTCAATCGCCAAAATGGTTCAACTTAACTTGAAGGCTGTTTCATTGAAAGTGACTGTTAGACCTGGCACCTTGTCGTGGGTCTCCCTTCTATTTTTTGCTGTTGCTGCATGTGTTTTGCTGGTGTTAGATGCTTGGGGCACTGTGCCACTGCTTTTCAGTGCCACAGTGTAAATGCTCCCTTTGGTAAATTGATGTATGGATTAGTGATTCCACAATTGGCTGGTTTGGTTTACCTTTCAGACCCTAGTACAGTGCACCAGGGGTGCCCAGGGCTGGTAAATCGAAATGCTGCTCATGGGCTTGCAGCACTGGTTGTGTCACCCGCAGAAGCAGTCTGTAAATGTGTGTCTAAGTCTTGCCATTGCAGAGCCTATGTGCAGTCTGGTACTGCCATGCTGACTGGGCAAGTGCACCCACTTGCCAGTCCCTAAACCTTCCCTTTACTTCATATCAGACACCCCTATGGTAGGCCCAAGGGCAGGGTGCATTGTAGGTACAAGGTAGGACAAGCCCTGATGTGTGTGGCATGTCCTAGTAGTGAATTACAGCCATTTCTGTTTTTTACTATTGCAAGGCTACCTGTAACCCATAGGTCAGAATGGGCAGTTTGATTATTACATCTTATAATCCAAACTGACTCAGGGAACCAGGTAGACATTCGAGTTTAGTATGCTTGAACTCAGAATGATAAAATACATATTTTATTGATGTTGGTTTTACCATTCTGTGTTTGAAAATACCACTTTTAGAAAGTAGGTATTTTATTGCCTAACTATCCAAGCCTGCCTCTGCTAGGTTGTGTATTCCTTACCTGGAGTTTGAGTGACAGGGACTGGGGGATTCCAGGAGACAGGCTGAGTCAGCACAGGGCGGAATAAAGAGATATGCATGTGGATGGGTGGCAGGAGTTGCACCTGGAACCTCATTAGGGCTGTACCTTCCCTCCACAATGCTGGCTCCACCTCCTCTGTTGCCCTGCTCTGCACTGTGAAAGGAAAGAAGGAGTCATGTAAACAGAGTTCTCCAGAACTGACCAGAACTGATTTGGACTAGGCAAATGCCTCTCTGCCTTCAGAGAACAAAGATAAACTGTGTATAAAAAGGGGGACCCAGACCCCAGACCTTTAGATCACTTTTGGGAAAAGAAGAAGAAACCTTTGCTAAGGAGAGGAACCCGAGAGAGTGAGGAGAGACTATCCCTAAGCTGAAGTGCTGCTTGGGGGATTGGCTTGTAGTGGTTGCCTGACTGCCAAAGAAAGGAGAGAGGAACTTTGTGTGTACTTTCATTAACTGGTGAAGGATCTCCAAGGGCTTGAGAAAGAGCTTGCCTCTTGCTGAGGTCACAGGGACAACAGACTTCACCCACCAGCTACCCAAGAGTTCTTTGGAAGTGCCTGCAGTTGTGTTGGGCTTTCTGAGGGACTGCATGTCGCAAGGAGATGGAAGCGCGACTCACGAAGGAGAAGCGTGTCCCCGAAATGCTGCAGTCGCTTCACAACGCGAAAGCACCTCGCATTGCCGGAGAAGAGGATCGACGTTTCACCAGAAGTCCCTGCATCTTCAGAGAAGCGTGTTGCAGCTGCTGTTTTCGCATCGTTGGGAAAACGTGTTACTGCTGCAAGCTGACGCATCATTGCTGAAGCGCCTCGATTCGCCGGAGAAGAGGATCGACGGCGCAGCAGATGCGGCGGCATCACCGGCAAGCGTGTCACAGGGCCAGTCATGGCTCAGAAGAATCGTTGAGTAGCTGCACGGCCGTCGGGCGTGAACGTATCATGTTGCATCCAAGAAAAGACACCATCTTTGTGATGTAGATTGGAGGATTCTTTGATTTATCCCTTTCCTTTTTCTTCGCTAGCTAATTTTTCCCACCCTCCTCATTGACTTAAGTCCCCCAAACATTTCACAAAGTAAATCGACCATTTACCCGTCCTTACCAAATCTCATTCCCCTTTGCAAGTCTTCCTTGAGTCTTCCTTATGGCATAATAAATCGATTCCAATTTGTAACCGAACTATTTTCTGGAAGGACTGGGTAGTCAAAAGTATAGTCCAAGTTAAACATTTATTTCAAGGTACACACTTTTTTTTCTTCTCAGGAAGTCCGATCCAAATTTGGCCTGCCCACCACCTCCTTTAAGTACAATTCTTTAAGAAACTCAATAGTAGTTTCTTCTTTCTCGATCTTCTTTATTAGATACATGCATTTTCAGTGTGTGCTAATCATATGGTGACACAAAAGAAGTTTCCACAGTTAAAACAGGGCATGTAGCATTGGACTTTCAGGTTCTATGAGTGATCTCTCTTGGTACATCTCAATTTCTGAGCTCCTCTGCTCTATGGGTGTTAGGCAAAGCTCTACGGCTTATAAGCATTTGGAGACTCAATTAGTGAATGCCAAATGCCAACAGCAGATAATGACCCCCACTGTGTCTTGAGTGAATCCGGAATCTGTCTCTTCCAAATCTTGCTGAAAATCATTAGTTAGTGACATGTCACTGGCCAAGCAAACATAGCTTTCTGCGTCTTAAGACTTAAGACTGTCTTGTTATGCAAAAATGGGCACAATGCCTGTTGTCAAAGAGCAACATTTATCAAGGAAAAATTCCTCAGGTGTTTGGCACCACACTTCTGCCTTCTAGCTGCCATTCCTACACAACCAATAACCTTGTTTATCCTCTCTTTGTCAGTAGTTTGACCTACTACTTCTTGTAATTTATTCTGTTCCAATTGATTTCTGACTAGACTGACTGTATTCTGTCCAGTGTCAACTGGAAGCCAGTTGCTCAATAGTGCTATTGCTCAATTATTGATCAATTGCTTGGTGGACAAGTTGAACTGTGTTGGTGATACTTCCTGCTGTCCTCCACTCATGCAATTATTAATCCAGCTCCAACCACACCATCTTCTGGTCGTGATGGAGACCTCTGCAATGTCCCTTAACCCTTGTCAAGAAATACATACTTTTTCCATCAGACATAGCCCTTCTTTACCCTCACTAAGCGTGGCATTCTGACAGGCGGTCCTTATACTAAGGAGAGACTCACTCATTTAGTTCAATCCTACCCCAACATCTAATATTGTACTCATATTCTAAAAATACATGGATAAAGGCATGAGGTCTGACAGACTAAGGCAACACTTAAAAGATAGAATGGACGTTCAAAGAGGTCCTTTGGATTACTACCTATTTATTTATGTTTGTATGCATTTATCTATTTATTTACTAGTTTTGCAGTGTTATTAAGAACATACTAGATCTGGCTGGGGGATTCCAGGAGACAGGCTGAGTCAGCACAGGGCTGAATACAGAGATATGCATGTGGATGGGTGGCAGGAGTTGCACCTGGAACCTCATTAGGGCTGTACCTTCCCTCCACAATGCTGGCTCCACCTCCTCTGTTGCCCCTGCCCTGCACTGTGAAAGGAAAGAAGGAGTCATGTAAACAGAGTTCTCCGGAACTGACCAGAACTGATTTGGACTAGGCAAAGGCCTCTCTGCCTTCAGAGAACAAAGATAAACTGTGTATAAAAAGGGGGACCCAGACCCCAGACCTTTAGATCACTTTTGGGAAAAGAAGAAGAAACCTTTGCTGAGGAGAGGAGCCCGAGAGAGTGAGGAGAGACTATCCCTAAGCTGAAGTGCTGCTTGGGGGATTGGCTTGTAGTGGTTGCCTGACTGCCAAAGAAAGGAGAGAGGAACTTTGTGTGTACTTTCATTAACTGGTGAAGGATCTCCAAGGGCTTGAGAAAGAGCTTGCCTCTTGCTGAGGTCACAGGGACAACAGACTTCACCCACCAGCTACCCAAGAGTTCTTTGGAATTGCCTGCAGTTGTGCTGGGCTTTCTGAGGGACTGCATGTCGCAAGGAGATGGAAGCGCGACTCACGAAGGAGAAGCGTGTCCCTGAAATGCTGCAGTCGCTTCACAACGCGAAAGCACCTCGCATCGCGGAGAAGAGGATCGACGTTTCACCAGAAGTCCCTGCATCTTCAGAGAAGCATGTTGCAGCTGCTGTTTTCGCATCATTGGGAAAGCGTGTCACTGCTGCAAGCTGACGCATCATTGCTGAAGTGCCTCAATTCGCCGGAGAAGAGGATCGACGGCGCAGCAGATGCGGCGGCATCACCGGCAAGCTTTCACAGGGCCTGTCATGGCTCAGAAGAATCGTTGAGTAGCTGCACGGCCGTCGGGCGTGCACGTTATCATGTTGCATCCAAGAAAAGACACCATCTTTGTGATGTAGATTGGAGGATTCTTTGATTTATCCATTTCCTTTTTTTTCGCTAGCTAATTTTTCCCACCCTCCTCATTGACTTAAGTCCCCCAAACATTTCACATAGTAAATCGACCATTTACCCGGTCCTCACCAAATCTCATTCCCCTTTGCAAGTCTTCCTTGAGTCTTCCTTATGGCATAATAAATCGATTCCAATTTGTAACCGTACTATTTTCTGGAAGGACTGGGTAGTCAAAAGTATAGTCCAAGTTAAACATTTATTTCAAGGTACACACTTTTTTTTCTTCTCAGGAAGTCCGATCCAAATTTGGCCTGCCCACCACCTCCTTTAAGTACAATTCATTAAGAAACTCAACAGTGGTCTCTTCTTTCTCGATCTTCTTTATTAGATACCCCATTAGAACCGTTATCTACCTCCCCTTCCGTTCAGGCCTCTAATATCTACAATTATCTTCATTACTCTCTTCCCAATCGCCCCAAGAGTAAAATTAAACTTTTATGGAAATCGGACTTGCAGCACACCTTTCTGTACACACCTGGAACTCTATCTGGACACAAATACAACACACTTCCTGTAATGCCAGCACCACTCAAACTCTATATTAATTTTATCAGAGGTTGTATTTAACCCCATTATCTATTTCCAAATACAGCTCCGAACTATCCCCTAATTGTTGGACCTGCACAAACTTTCCTGGCACATATTTAAATTCCTCTTTCCTGTGTCCTAGCATTACCTCTTTTTGGACAAAAATATGTAAATCAATCTTCTCCATTTGCTCTGCTACTTATCCTAATGAGATTTACTCCATATGTTTGGGTAGTAACTCTGCAAATTGGTTTGGTGCTCACAAGCTGGACTCGTTTGTGGATTTGCTACTTGCCATTGGTTTTCAGGTTATCACCTCTAATTGGAAGGATGCTACTGAGGACACCTTTTCTGTCTCGTGGAACCTTCTCTGTTATCATCATAGTCTAGATAGAGCTTCTGCCACTACTTCTCACAAACTTCTTCGAAAGGAAGCCTTTTGGTCTCCACTCACCAACTATTTATCCTCACCTGTGATGTGTAACAAAGATAGTACTTTTATTATTCGGCCGCCATGAGTAATGTGATTTATTATTTTTATATTGTTCATATTAAGATATTATATTATTATCAATTTATCTGAACTTTTATAGCGCTTGTTATTGGATTTTCTTATTCACTATATTTGGTATGGATGTTGATTTCTTTTTAATTTCTTTTTCTTTCTTTTCTTTTCTTCTCTCATTCTTGTTTCCCTCTTAATTTAAAAAACATAACATGCTAATTTGCCAATCCTGTATTACTGTTCCTTGTTTTTGTTTCTGCTTTTTGACAATAGTAATTTTATCAGGTTTCATGTTATTAAGGTTATACATAGTGTATACTATCTTTTGTAATATTCTTATAATCACTGTTGTAATATTGTGCCTTTGTTCTTATCTGCTTCAATAAAGCTCTTTAAACTAAAAAAAAGAATTTTTTTTAAGAAAAACCCTTTGGGGTACATGTCTAGAATAGCTTTGTTTCTGTCTGATTTTATACTTTTGTAAAGTAATAGCCAATGACAGAGTGTATGCATTTTCAGTGTGTGCTAATCATATGGTGACACAAAAGAAGTTTCCACAGTTAAAACGGGGCATGTAGCATTGGACTTTCAGGTTCTATGAGTATTCTCTCTTGGTACATCTCAGTTTCTGAGCTCCTCTGCTCTATGGGTGTTAGGCAAAGCTCTACGGCTTGTAAGCATTTGGAGACTCAATTAGTGAATGCCAAATGCCAACAGCAGATAATGACCCCCAGTGTGCCTTGAGTGAATCCGGAATCTGTCTCTTCCAAATCTTGCTGAAAATCATTAGTTAGTGACATGTCACTGGCCAAGCAAACATAGCTTTCTACGTCTTAAGACTTAAGACTGTCTTGTTATGCAAAAATGGGCACAATGCCTGTTGTCAAAGAGCAGCTTTATCAAGGAAAAATTCCTCAGGTGTTTGGTACCACACTTCTGCCTTCTAGCTGCCATTCCTACACAGCCAATAACCTTCTTTATCCTCGCTTTGTCAGTAGTTTGACCTACTACTTCTTCTAATTTATTCTGTTCCAATTGATTTCTGACTAGACTGACTGTATTTTGTCCAGTGTCAACTGGAAGCCAGTTGCTCAATAGTGCTATTGCTCAATAATTGATCAATTGCTTGGTGGACAATTTGAACTGTGTTGGTGATACTTCCTGCTGTCCTCCACTCATGCAATTATTAATCCAGCTCCAACCACACCATCTTCTGGTCGTGATGGAGACCTCTGCAATGTCCCTTAACCCTTGTCAAGACATACATACTTTTTCCATCAGACATAGCCCTTCTTTACCCTCACTAAACCTGGCATTCTGACAGGCGGTCCATATACTAAGGACAGACTCACTCATTTAGTTAGATCCTACCCCAAAACCTAATATTGTACTCATATTCAAAAAATACATGGATAAAGGCATGAAGTCTGACAGACAGAGGCAACACTTAAAAGATAGAATGGACGTTCAAAGAGGTCCTTTGGATTACTAACTATTTATTTATGTTTGTATGCATTTATCTATTTATTTACTAGTTTTGCAGTGTTATCAAGAACATACTAGTTCCGAAAGTGCCAGAGCTCTCTACAATATAATAGGAAAGATGGACTAATAACATAGAAAACATAGGCATTATAGCAAGAAGAAAGCAGAATGCAATCACTAACTAGAGGGGGAACAAAATGGATTCCCTTACAGTGGGTTTGAGGGTGGTGGGAATCTACAACAGAAAAAGTGAATGCACAGCAGTTTCTGGACCTTATGCGAAGCCTCACTTGAAGTTTAAGTGTACATCCCTTACGGATGCACAATCCATTGGACAAGTTTGTTAGTTATGTAACAACTTCTGAACTAATAACTCTATTAGGTTGGGCAGAGCTTGGTTTCTCACAATTTGCAACTGGTTTTGTGTTAGCTATGGTCTTGATAATTTAATTTTCATTCATTTCTCTGAACTTGGGCCAGGAAACATTGGTCAGTGGGGTGGTATGGAAGGTTAAGAGGTAGACTGAGATAATAAGCAGTGATTGTTTGATTATTTTAATATTATCAGCAAATAAATCCGATAGCTCATCACATTCATGCTTTGCAGTATTGATGTCATCTTTGTTAGTGAGGTTGTTTTACTGCTTTATGATTTGAAATAGTTTTTTGATGCAAGTTCCTGCTTGGTCTAGTTGTGTCAAGAATGTGCCCAGTCCCAGAAGCACGAGCTAGGCTCTTGGCATGGGTGATAATCCATCTATCTCCCCATTAGGACTTCCAGAGAGGCAGAAAGATCACATAACCTCCTGGATCATTTCCAGCAAAGCAGGCAGCACAGATGGGATGCATGGCAGCCAAGAGTCATAGGAATCTGGCAAGAGAGAATGTATGACAACCTGGGGGAACGGAAACACATATCAGGGAAGGGTATACACAAAATCAGTGAAAGAAAAGCAATTCAGTGACAAAGTAAATGATGTCAGCTATACAACAAGTGGAAAGTTGCAAGGTGTCATTCTGCTCGTTTGAGGCCCTTTATATTGACCAGGTAGTGCTATGCTCCCTCTACTGGCCCTGACCTGGAAATTATTGTTCTTATCGCTCAGCATGTGAGCTAGCCGCCAAGAGCTGGTATTTAACAGTCTCCAGTCCCTCTTGGAATTTTACATGTTTCTGGCCTCAATCCAAACAGGCTTGTATTTGTGTCTCCTTTACAAAGTATTCCTCAATGAAATCCTGTCAAGGTAGGGTAACAAGAAGGAGACCATTGTTTCAAAGCAATTGCTGTTATACCTTCTTCTTTTATCATGGAGTATAATCACATTTAATGCTGATGGGTTCTGTCTCTACATTCTTTCAATTAACCTAATCGGTCTTCTCCCCTCATTTAGCTCCCTTAGGAAACACTGAAAAGAGTTTTTGAGTTGTTACCTCGAGTTTCATAGGAGTTGCACATGGTGTAATTGCACTGATTATTCAGGAAGGCTGTTTATCACTCTTCAGTCAGGGGATTAAGTAGAAATCTGATTTGTCAGAACATCACATTGGTGTTAACATGTTTTGTGTCTGTGATCCTTATTTTGGTTGACAGACATGATCTTTGCTTAAGGATTGTTCTGAAGTGAGATGGAAAATGATAAAGAAATGATCAGACCAGTAGCACAGGGTAAATCCGCAAAACATCTTATTTCACAAATTAAAATTCTAGGGTTAGACTCATGCACAGTTGGGTTATATCACTTGATACCTAGAAATAAATACTGTTGAATTGCTTGAGAGTCCATATGGTTGTTCCAGAGGAACTTGATGCCTGCTACAAAGATGTAGATTCTGAAGCGAGAGAGTGATCAGTATTGAGCTCCATTAGTTGTTCAATGAACTTTTGGCTGTCTTCTTGAGGGTGGGATGCAATGCGAATCTTTTTAGAATTTAATTCCCCAATGCTGTGATCCTCACCCAAGCACAACAAACTAAGCACCAGATGTAGAACCGTTTTTAGCAGTCGCAAATGGGAAATGGGCCTGTTTGCGATCACTAAAAAGGGTTGTAGCGTGTACCAAACCTATTTTGCAAGTTGGTAACTTGTTACAAACTCTATAAGAAGGGGTGTGCCAAGGGCATCCCTTCCTAATAGCAAGTTGAATGCGGATGATAGATTATTTTGCGCCTGAAAATGTGGTCACAAAACAATCCCATTTACCACCAATTTCAAGTTGATGGTAAGCCAGTCGCAAACAGGAAGGGGTCCCCAGGCGACCTCCTACCCTTTGTGATTGGCAGCAAAAATATTTTTTAAGAGCAGGCAGTGGTCCCACGGATGACTGCATGCTCCTAACAAATGAAACTGAAACAGTTTTTTTTTTTTTTTAAATGCATCCAATTTTTCTTTAACGAAAACCGGGTGCATTTGTTTTTTTCAACATCATGGTGGTCTACTGACCTCAGCAGGCCACCATCCCTGTGAGTGCTGGCCATTCCCAATGGGTCACAAAGGGCGACCTGCATCATGAACATTAATGAGGCACGTCCTTTGGGACCCATTTGGGAATCGCAAACAGTTTCTCAGACACTGTTGTACATCAGTGTTAGCGACTTTCAATTTGCACATTGCAAACAAATACAAATTGCGAGTTGCAAATACTGAGAGTCATACATCTGGCCCCAAGTAGTACACATCTCTAAACACGTGAGCTGGATTGCATGTCTGTGTTTGATAGTGATATCTTCTCTGGGACAACTCTTTCTGTCAAGGCGTTTGCTGACAAAGTTGTGAATGACCAGTAAATCAATCAGAAAAGTAGTGGATTTATTTTTGAGGAATACATTGTTCTCATTGTAGGATAGAATCATCTTGGCTTTATCTTAGATCTGTTTAGCAGCTGAATTCTATCAATGGGTAGTGGGGGAAAAATCTGCTCTTCCTTTAGGCACCTCACTGTAGTGCAAAAATAATGGTCTGTGACAAGTATCTCTGAGTTTTCCTCGGGCAGTCTATGTAAGCCTACGTCTAAAGTTCTTAGAGAAAGTTTCTCGAAGCAGTTAGGCCTGGCTATCACTGTTGTACCTGACTACCTTGAATTTGTCTGCACCTGCAGATGGGATAAAAGCGGTATTAGTCAGTGGGGCAGGCCCTGGTGAAATAAACGTGGGTCCAAGAATGGGAGCCTGATGAGTATGCCATGGTCTATATGTCCATTAGTGTGTGTGGGATGATCCTCATAAACGCATACACAGAGAAGAAGATCAGTCATGCAGAGTTTGATAGAAACTCCCCCGGGGTTTACTGTTCACGCTGGTGGTAAACTGAATGGCAGCCACTCAGCTATACAAGCTTCAATGGTGGGTCATATTTGTTCGTCGGTGGTAGCCTTCAAGGTATACAGTCTTATTGAGATACAGTCTTCTATTACTTTGTATTAATTTTAACTGAGAAGAAAAGTGTCTACAATAGTCACAGTGAAGGCATTTGAATCTATATTGTTACCTTCTTGTCACATTGTTTGTATTTTTAGTACCCTTTTTCTAATTTGAAAATACATAAAGTGAATATTATTTCTATATACACCCGTTTCTGCTCTAATTTTTATGTAGGCCTTTTTTACTGCATGACAATTAATGTTGGTCATTGGGATTTTGACTTAATGTATGTAGTAATTAGGCTGTGATACCAGGTATTGAAAGCTACTAATGGGAAGAGGCAATTATTCATTTGGCCTGAAATTCAATTGTAAAAATAACTCAAATAGGTTCTAAACCAAATCACTTGAAGGTACATTTACTCTATCGTTTCATTTTGGCCCGAGCCCTCAAGAGTAGATTGGGTTGCCCATTTCTGCACAATATTTACAAAGTGACGCTTCTAGGCTGATGCATCACTTTGTAAACCCCTGTGCCACATTAAACCTGCGTCAAATCTGTCAATCCTTGCGACATGGAGCACCGTACAGTAAATACGGCGCATCCAAGGTGTCGCAAGGAGAGCACAGTGAAAGGTGTTGCATCGCTCTTTTACTGCAGGGATGCAACACGTTTCATAAATGAGGCCCTGATACTTATAAATACCTGAGCCTGTAATGAGAACTGCTACTAAGGTTCCTCTAAGGCAGACCTTGCTATTAGCTAAAGAGTTAATTGTAGATACTTCGTACTCACTCCTGTCCCTCATTGCCCTCTCCCTTCCTGAGTAATCGTAGACAACATAGGCCAGTCCTGACCTTTTGTCTGTCTGTGTGCCAACTCATAACTGGCCTGCTGTCAGTAGGACTAGTCCTTTAGACAAGGACCTCAGTCAACTAAAGTCTCTTAAATTATTTTCAGGCCTACATGTTTATGCCAGATATGATTTATTTAAAAATGCTTGGATATTTCCTGGAGGGTACTTTAGGTATGATGCTTATATAAAACATTACCTGCTATAAAAATGCAATCATGACATATTTTTTGTAAATGCCTTTCAAGAAGAAAACAACATTAATATTATAGAAAAGGTAACATATATCTCTTATGGTGAAATATAACTTTTATAACATGCCAAGGGATCGTATTTAGGAATCTATTCTACATTTCAATAATTCTGAGTGTAGAGGTCAGATTTGAAGTTTACCTTGACAATGCCATATCATTTTTGAAACTCCTATATAATTCCCATACAACCAGTGGCAGAAAATAGATTTAGTGTTATGCGTGAATCTCTATAATATGCACCATATAAACCAAATGAATGCCACCTTGCGCATCATTGATCTGTAAATCAGTCAACTACTGTATGAATTTAAACTTATGTCAGATAGGTTGACAGTTTTTGTGCTAGTCAAATATCTTCTTCAAAGCAGAATTAGGAATAGAAGATTTTTACACAAGACTCTCTAAATGTAATAATTCTAGGTGACACAAAAATGAAGAATTATTTATTTGAGAATTAGACACGAAAATGGTTTCCTTCCCTCCTGCCACATTTCTAACCACGAATTACTGCCAATAGAACAACAAAAATGGATCAGTGAAACACAGTTCGAATTATACCTCACCTGAACTTGTAAAAAGATTGCTCCAGGTGATAAATTTTCGGGAACCGTCACTGCATATGAAGCATTGGTGAAAACTGGACTATTGTCATCGATGTCAAGGACGTTGATTGACAGGGTTATTGACGAACTTCGGGGGTCAACGCCTCCATCCGTTGCATCCACAATAAGTTCATAAACATCCCTTGTTTCCCGGTCCAGCTTGACTGATGTATAAATACTTCCATTGGAAGTGATACGAAAAATATTGTTCAGATTTCTGAGGCTGTACCAAACCTGTCCATTGACTCCTGCATCAACGTCTGTAGCCTTAAGGAAAACACAAACCCAGAAACATACTGTCAATATGAGCAAATAGTATTCGGATGCATTAGTAGATGGTCAAGAAGCTAATACTTGTTTTTTTACCACTTGAATCAAATGCAGAAAAAACAAAAAAGAGCATTAAACATGCTTATTTTTATACGGTATGTTGGAAAAAGGGTGATTCATTTGGTAAGGGGAGACTTAGTAAACAAATCAACACTGTGGTTAATAATCAACACAAGTCTCAGTGAAACTCTGCTTAGTCCATGTTAGATATTGTACAAACAGTGGGCTCTTCTCAGGGAAATGTATGCTAAGTTGAAGCAGTAATAAAAGAAAAAATAAAAACATAATATTAACAAACCATTATAAATTAAGCAAAAATACACCAACCTGAAGAAAATCAGATAAGGGGTACAAAAGATATATTTTTTACTTTTTTAAGGCTAAATGTGCTTAGCAAAAGAGAAATTACACTCCATTGCAAAATAACAGTTGTTATTATCTGAAACATTGTTTCAGTCTGCCTGCAATGGAGCAGTGGTCGAACATACCGAGTTGGTTCGCCATGTCAACATTTTTACTTTTTGTCTTTGTCTACTTTTTGCAAATCAAAATCCTACAACAGGAAAGGTTCAATTCATCATTGTCAAGCTCCTGCTGAAGCTGTTGGTTTCAGAGCTAAAAGTTTAGAGTAGGATGATGAAACTGAATTTATAGCAGCCTAGGTTGCCTCAGTGCTGGAATAGATTTGCCACATTGTATCTTCGGGACCTGGTATGTTTTTGGTTCTCACAATCAGGCAGCAGAGCAAAGCTGGAAGTTCCGGCCTCGTAGGGTTCTCGTGATTGGATATCATTATTTCTATATCATGCTGAACCAGCTGTCAGTGTAGCAAAAACCTTGTCTTAGTCTGTGGTAACTTTTCACACAACAGCACCCTTCGAAATGCATGTCTGGCGCTGTGCAATGCAGCACAGTGATTTCAGCTGCATTACATGACTCGAGATTTATGAAGCCATACAGGGCCACGCAAGATGGCCTTGCATGGCTTCATACATCTCATTTTTCATTTGTTTTGCTCTTGCACCACATTGCGTGGTGCAAACAGCGAGGCAAAAAGACTCATAAATATGCCCCTAGGTCTCTTGCCAGGCAGGACTCCAGCAGGGTCCTGGAAGGTCCAATACCATGTGGTCAGCTGGGCCCTCTTGCTATCAAGAGTCCTATTTTTTATGTGCCTGAGCAGGTAAAAAGGAGGTCAGCCCCCTGACCGGTACAGGCCGTAGTTTGGGACCTTGCGCCTTCTTTTACCAGCAAAGCCTTCTTAAGTGTAGTCTTCCCAGGAATATTCCAAGGAGGTGATGGTAAGTTGTCCGCCTAGTCCTGTGTAGTAACCAGTGACTCTTTCTAACTATGCCCATCTCCTTTTGCAACAGTTACTCTCAAACACCCTCAGTCAAAATTGCCTCACTCCTTCTATCATCAGAATGGGGTATGGCTCTCTCAAAACCGCTATTCGGATGAGCTCTCTGTTGTGGGTCAATAGCCAATTTCTCCGTGCAGGGGCTAGATCCCGGAAGTCCACGAGAGCCTAGTGACTAAATGGGAGCAGGATCTGTCAGCCCCATTTGGCATTTTCAAGTCAATGGAAGTAGTGTGAAGGTTGACTTTTGTTTTGCCAGTTCTTCCTGCTCCCTTCACAGATGGCTAATTACTACAAATGGCCAACTGTTGACAAAACTACTGCCTTTCTAGGCCCAAAGTCCACGCTAGTGTCCTCTGTAGAGCATGGTTGTCAACTCTGGAGGTAAAACGAGTGGCTAAACTTGTTCTAAGTATTGTCTCAGGAACAAACTACATTTTTATAAGGTTAGATTTCCGCCTATTTGATCAAAAACCTTAAAGTTAGATTTTTAAAACGAAGTGGAAAATAACTTTGAATAATTCATGTTGCTAGCATTTTTTCATGCAAAGATGTAAATAAATGGCCAGATTCACAATGGTAAACGTACAATTTTGTGTAGGTTTTCTTTTTTTGCTATTCACAAACTTCTGGTTAATAATGGCCCCCATCCACTTCAACTTATATACAGCGGACTTGGGGGAGGCCCTAAAAGGAGCCAGTTTAGTAGCCCCAAGAATAAGAAGTGGGAGGCTGCCAGTGTTACAGTATGCCGATGACACAGTCATACGAAGGTGGGCCTACAAAGAGCCCTAAACGCATTAAACAGCTTTAACATCATTAATAACCTGATAGTTAACCAAGCAAAAACCAACGTCATAATTTTTGGGTCCTACCATCTGAAAAAGAATGCACTGTGGCAATTGGTAAACGTGCAAATACATTCGGTGGCTTCACACAACGACCTAGGGGTCTGGTTGACGGAATGGGCCAAGTCGAACTTACACCTAATACAGCAAAGCTCCAAGGCCAGCAAGGTTACACATCTATTAAAACAACTAAGCCAGCACTTGATCAGTCCGCCCGCAGGCCAATTCTGAAAGTTTTAAGAGCGAAGCTCCTTTCAGCAATTAGCTACAGACATCTTTCCTTCCCTGGGAAATTGGACGCTTTCCTCAATTCAGCCCAAGTCAAGGCATACAAGTCAGAGCTATATATATCGAGGACAGCAAGAAAAACAAGGCTAAGACTGGAGCTTGGCCTGGAGACACCAGACCTGACATGCCAGGGGGAGATCATAAGGCTACATTTAAGGATGTTAAGGGCAGCAGCTAACTCCCTAAAAAATCATTTGAGATCCATCTTTGATGGCCCAGGCTCGGCCTGACGCACTAGGCTAGGAACACACAATCAAAGCACTGAAGATCGAGGAAGAAAGCATTCCGCGGCTGGACATCCCCTTGAATGCCTGGAAGGGAGCTGTTAACAAATATTATTATTATATGAAATAAATGTTCCTACATGGGCAAAGAAACTGTTTCTTCAGTCAGAGCACAGTGGTGCTCCTGGCAAGCCTATGCTTTTGTAATTTATGTGGGTAGATTAAGTACACACTGCAGGCCACCTAAGCCATTTCACTCACAACTTATTGGTGCACTGTCTGTGCTATCTACTGTGATCTTCCTGGAAATTGAAGGAAACCAATAACTGGAACCAATTTTGTCACTATTATTTTAACGAAAGTGCACACTCAAGGTGGCAATAAATAACGGTGTCACAGTGCACAGAATGATCACCCAGTAAAAAAAAAGTGTTCGGAAAAATGTGGACACGCCAGCCTCACCATGCAGAAAAGCTGGGTTTGCTAAATGGTGCAAATTATAATGTCATTGATTGTGCTGTGATGGTCATATTCACGATGTAATATGCGCTTTCACCACACAGGCATAAAATGAGATTTATATTATCCAATGAGTTTTCTCACTAGCCTTTTTTAAACTATAGTGCTTCTGTTTTTTAATAAATAGACGGTGCTGTATTCATAAATTACCAGTTTTTGCCCTTTTCACTGCCTCTTCGTTGAATGCAAATCTGGGTTTCGGTGAATTTGCATATTTTTTCCTTGCATGATATGCATTGTATATTTCATTTGAAAATTCTGAATTTTAAGCATGTTACACATGGGTGGTTATCTGTATGAAGGCTGTACTAACAGTGTGCTCTCACATTCCAAAAGGTAAATGAGGCAGCAGCTCATTGTAGTGTTCATTCAGTTTATAAAGCCATTAGTTAATGGTGGTGAATTGCATGTGGTCAGGGCACAGATCCAGTTTCACAGTTGCTACAATATATTTTCTGCTTGATCAAGGACTCCCGTGATTTATAATGATGCAATCAGCGTAATCGTAAGGAAAAAAAAATTGCGTGAGAAGCACAGATCAATACATGGATTTACAAAATGTTACACTTGCCAGAATTACTTGAGCCAACCAAACATGCAGCTATATTGTATGTTTACATATTCTTTATCCCTCTACACTTTATTTAGGTTTTGCTGGTCCCCATTTTCAAACTCACAAATACATAATGATTGAGGGCTAAGCGCAGAAATGTTCGCTAGCATGAAGTGTAGATTGGAGGTTCCTCTGACTAGCACCTAACATTCAAACTTTGAATTCAAGTACATTTGATCACACTTCAACATTTTGTAATCCCGCTTCTGAACAAGACACTAGGTATCTTGTAAAAGTTAATTTCAATAAGGGCCATTGTAGGGAAATGCCTAGTTTTGTATGATCACCCCACATTGTTTTTGGACTAATGCTGCTGTTATATTTGACTCTGTTAATTGGGACTCTGCTGACCAAGTCCAAATCTATGTGCTCTGATCCCTAAAACATTTTGAAATTGGCTCTACTCCCAAGTAGCGTATGTAAATTGCCTACAAGTCTCTAAACTATATTACACAAATCTACCCAGGCTTGTCAGTTAAGTGTCATTGGTGGAATGCAGCACCCACTACAGTGACAGCACAAATGTGTCTACAGGGCTAACTACCACTGTAACCTGTCTGTACAGTTATAAAATTGGGATCCATTAGTACATTTAAAGATGTTATCTACGCCTAATAAACAGCTACAAAGTTTACTCTTGGCATTTTAAAAATATTTCTTACAATCCCAATGTATTGGTAAATTTGGATTTGTAGTACATATTTTACACATGGGACTTTGATAAAGTCCACACAGTAACCTTAGCATTCGCCAAGGGTGGGAACCAGAGGCACGGGGCTTAGGGGCAAGCAGCCTCCACACTACTATGAATCCACAAAAGAGGGCTGCCCCTAAAGAATCTACAGAGTTTGGGGGAAATGAGCTAGCATTGAGCACATCTCATAAAAAGTTACTGGCTGGACTCACACACCGCCTAGTGTCATGCTTCATAATTGGCTGTCCTCGCCCTCTAAAAACTTGGTTTGATAGAGGGTCGGTACACACCTGGAGACAGGGATGCACTTCTAAATCTAAGTAATGGCCGTGAGGAGAGTGTACAAGTGTATTGAAAACCATTACCCTTGTCCATACCTAATGTTTATTCAGGGATCAGAGGTATGATGGTTAAAAGAGGTGATCGGTGGTATGAGACGTTATTTTGATAAGGTCACCTTTTCCATGCCTAAAGCCTTGAGAAGTCAATTGTCACCCAGGAGCTGAATGGCCCCTTGATGTGGTTTGAAGTTGCTAACACAGCTGAGCCAAACACCTTTGGTCTGGGATGGTGTTCTGTTCATCTGGCTACAGGCCCATCTAGTCTCTGCCCAGGATCTTATTTTTGTCAATTCACTTTTAATATCATTTGAATGTTTATGACAAACAGAACCACAGACATGGTCTTGTGTAAGGAGACTACTTTTTTGCCAGATTAAAGTCATATTATTGCAGCACAATGAATAGGGAACACAGGTAGATGGAAGGAATGGGTGCAGTGCACAAGCAATATTAACTAGAGGTAAGGAGGGGTCGGCTAAGAGTATGATTCGTGAGGCTGCAGGGACAATCATGATGGGTGAGTCTGGATGTGTAGCACTGCCTCGGAGGGTGTGTAGCCAGGGGCTACCCAGACCCATCCGACAGCTGATATGGGTATGTATTTGTAGGGTATGCTTCAGAGGAGGTAGGCTTGATACAGGCCCCATATATCTCCTGGCTGAGATGTAAGTGGTTACAGGAGGGTATAGGTTTTCAACCCAGTCATTGCAGACCTCCATGTTGCGCAGCTAGTCAGCAACTGTGGGCACTCTGGCCTGGCCCCAGTTGAGAACAACCCTACTTTTGGCTAGTAAATGTTCCATCGCAGTGAGGCATCGGAACCCAAGTGGGACCTCCCCAATGTAGCCAAGAAGGGTTGTCAGAGAGTCTGGCAACAATGAATGTTGGGTTATGTCAGCTGTCACAAGAAAGATCTGGCCCCACTATGTCTGGGTAGGTAGGCTTTCCCTAGTGAGGTAAAGAAAACTAGCATTGTCTCACTGACAAAGCTAACATTTATGAGGGAAGGGGCAGTTGATTCTGTGGCGCTTTCATGACGGTGACATATGTCTGGTGTAGGAATTGAATGTAATAGTGCATGTCTGTGATTCTAGATAGTGTGCCAGTTTTTGCAGAAATTCCATCTGGTGGTAGGTATGGCTAAGCCTAGTTCAGATTCTGATGCTACTATAGAAAAATCATTCCTGGCAATCAAGACCTGTGACACCAGGCAGTGGAGCTTTGAGACCCATCTAGTAGAATCAGTTGATGTAATGAGCTGTGTCAATTGTAAGAACTCAGTGGGATCCAGGAATCCCAGAAAGGCATTTTTTACCATATCAAGTAATCAGGTGTATATAAAAATATGGAGGAAAGTAGCATTACCCCTGCTGCAAAAGTAATCTAAGGATAGAAAAGCATAATTACCATATAGGTGACCCATCTCAGGATAGCCATCTTGCACAGGGTATTCTGCACTGTGCGTTCAAGAATGACTGGGAGGGTATGATTAGAAGACAATTTTGCAGCCGGGGAGTATAGATCGCACAGGTTTTGCGACATACCAACCTCCAGACCCAGCAGCTGGTGGTGAAAGTTTGAATTTCCTCATGCAGTTTAGGTAAGCCGTAAGGTAAGATGGAAGCCCACAGTATCCCATTGCTCTGGGCTTATTCACGAACCAAATAGGGAATATGTGCATCTTGGGGATGTCAAGACTTGTCAAAATGGCATTGTGCTGCAAAGAAATAATGTTCAGGGACAGGAACCTCTAATCCCCCTTCTTCATTGTGTAGGACCAACAGATCCCAAGCAATTCATGCAGTCTTATTAGCCTAGACAATCAACAGGGAGTGGAGCATGGTGAAGAAAGGCTTATTAAGGGGTATTGGAATATTCATGAAGAGGCATAAGGATTTAGGATGAATGATCTTTTTTATCAAGGCTATCCTCCTCACCATGGATAGTGGGAGCTGCAGCCAGAGATCTATGCCACCAGAGAGATCGTCTGTCACCTGGCCATAGTTGAGCTACACAAATAAGGAGCCGGGCCAGTATCTTGCTGGGCCCCTCTCTTTTGCTGTACTGCCCAGCTATAGCATATTTTTAAGTGATGTACCTCCCTATCAGCAAAGTCACATAATTGCTGAAGAAGCTGGTACTGCTCAGCCAGTGTGACTTAAAATGAACCTAAGGATGCATGACAATTCACACTACTGGAGAGTAAGTGCTGTAAAAAGAGACAAAATGGTGTGGGACCATTTAGAGACGAAAGAGCATGGGCACGGTATGTCTCCTGTAGGAATGCAGTTTCTAATTCATGACAATCTAGATAAGCAAGTAACCTGCTTGTTTTGTGGTGATCACTGAGCCCACTAACATTGGAAGTTAGCCAGATCAGAGAGCAGGCTTCAGGGGGGTTATGTGACAGGATCAAGTGGGTGCACAACCATGGTAACACATGAATCTCAGCTGGCCAGAAGACCAGATCACAAAAACATATCATCTGACACGACCAATTGAACATAAAGGAATCAGAATCCCAAACCCTCCACCCATCCACATTTATAACTTCAACCTTAAGTGCTGGAATCCCAAACAGAAATAGACACAAAAAGGAAAAGAAATAAACTATTGGCAATATACACAAAGAAAGAGAAAGTGAAACAAAGGAAAAGTGGATATGGAAAAGACCACCCCCACAACATTCAACATAATAGTAGCAGTCAAAATGAAAGGAGCTGGGGAGGTGACTGCCATGTGGATCTAGACGCTTATCCCTAACCGGGCACAGAGGTACAGTAGGCATCACTTGGCAGGTGAAGGACTGAATCATCTGGGTCTAGCAGTTCAACCCTCCAGACTCTCAGCCCAAGAGTGATTATTGGATCAGCCACTACCCGTGGGGCTCGTCGGGGATGCAGGAGTGGAGATAGGGGTGGAGACTGAATTGTAAAACCTGTGGACTCACCAAAAGGACTCACATTATGGACTCACTGAAAAAGAGTGGGCTTTAACTCCAAGTTCCACCTTCAGCCTCGCAGGGTATAACATGGAATCCATGATACCACAGGATTGTAGCATTCGGCTGACCTCAGCGAACGTCTGCCAAACCTCCTGAACAACAGCAGTGAAGTCTAGAAAGATGGAGATCACTGAGTCCTGGTGGTGCAGGGGATCCTTTTCACAAGCCAGTTGAAGGTCAATGCCTAAAATCTGGAAGTTAAGGAGTCTGGCAATAATGGGTTTCAGTGGAGTACCCGGTGGAGGGCAAGGACTCAGTGACCTGCACACTTTTTCATTCAAGAATGCTGCAGGGAAAGATTGGCAGTCGAAAAGGGAGGCAAGCAATGACTCCAAAAACTATGCCATGCTACCAATATTAGAAGACTCTGCAATACCCATGATGTGGATATTATTGTACTGGGAGCTTGCTCCCAGATCATCAGATTTCATTGTGATGGTCAAAAGCGCCCTCTCAAGCATGGAAACCTTTGTTTGAGTGTCCATAGTGTCTCTTCTTTAAGGTCAGAAACCTGGCGCTTCATGTAATCCTTCTGCACTGCCTGTTTTTCCATATGGTCCGTGAGGAGATCCAATCTCGCAGTCCTAGAATAAATCTTAGAATCACTGTAGAGGTGACTGGTGCAGAGCTCCAGGAGGATGGCTGAACGGGTGCCCGAGGGTGTGCTTCCAGCTGCATCTTCCAGCTGCATCTTGTGCATCATAAGAGTCAGTGTAGTGCAGGGTCTCTTTGAAGTCAAAGGGGAGCTTCCCCTGCCTTGGGTCCCCCTTGCCCATCATGAGACCGGGGATAGGTAATGAAGCATAGAAAGCTGAACCAGGAGGTTCACCTAAGTCACAGTCAAGGAGTCGGAGCCGTGCTGAGGGTCTGCAAGCAGCTATCAGTTGAGAAGGGGAGGCATTCAGGAGAGCTACAGGGTTATTTATGTGTCCAGGCCCAGCATGTCCCCGCAATGAGCACACTGCAATGATGCGAAGATGAACAGGGGAAATCTATTTGCATCAACAGCTGGATCAGGCATCTCCATACAAATAGTGTAAAACAAAACTCAGCGGCCAATCCTAGAATTAAGAGCAGGTCCGTTCTCTGCAGGAAGCTGTCTAATAAGGTAGGAATACTGCCATAGTCTGGTATTATCAGTGGCTGTCTCAGGGAGGCCACCTAGCAGCTTGTGGATCAGTGCCATGGCACTCAGCCGCTGGCAGCTGGAGCAAGTGTCCCATGTCCACTGTGGGAGGTATACATGCCAGAAGAATGGGAAATGGGGGTTTCCGGTGTCATGATACGGCAGTGAGTGCCCCCCTGGTTTGGCAGGTGGACCAAGGGAGCCAGCCTAAGGTTCACCAGCACCCCCTGTTGCTGCTGGGCTTCCGAGGCCTGCATTCCCTTTTGCAGCCACATTTGCGGTGCGTGGCCAAGTGGAAGATTCGATCAGCACTGGGCTGCCCCTGGGTTTCACAATGCCAGATGTTTCTCGCCCTCTGGAGCTCCATCCTAGGCCGCCATCTTGGTTGCTTACTTGGCCACGCCCCTACGTGTACAGAAACTTAATAGACTTCAAAAGATGCCTACCCTGTCACAGGCAAATGTTAGCTGACACCTGGGCAGGGCCTTCTTTTGTCCACCTCATCAGCCAGGCACCAATCCTAGTGGGAGAGGAGCTGTCCCCAGAACTGGCTTGAAGTGACCACAGAAGAAGGGTTGCTCATTTGCTTGGCCAAAACCCCCGGGGGGACACAGGAGCTCTGCTCAGAGGATGAAAGGTTCTGCCATGTTGGAGTTTGGTAGACGGGGTTGTTTGCAGTAGAGCACACAAGAACTGATGCAGCTCCGAAGGTAGGATTACCCCTGAGAACATTTTCCCTATTAGATAGGGATGGGTCTGGAGTTAACCCTGACCACAGACTAGTACCAGACATAATGACTTTGTGTATTGCTCCTAGACAGTGAGACAAAGGGGGAATAGATGTTGGCAGGATGGGCCATGTCCGACTTGATAAGGGAGAGGAGCTGTCACTTGGTACACTTGCACACACAAAAGCTCTGCTGAGAACACTTCCAAAGGTTTGACACTAGTATTTTGTGTCTCTAGAGAAGCTGGGGCCAGGGCAGAGAGGCAGGAAATTCAAAACACCCCAGGCGTGGAAACTTCCAGAACCTTCTCCTACGCTGGCACCACATGTAAATATGTTACTGTCAGGCTCATCTCTTCAGCACACCTCGACCCTTGGAAGACTCAGAAGGACTGCTGTGCTGTCTGCTTCATAAAGGACTGCTACTGTACTGCCCTGCTACTCTGATGCCCTGTTGCCTCAGTGAAAATGACTGGACCTGAATCTTGATCCCAGGACCACCAGAGTGACTCCAAGGGTTAGTTGGCTGATCTTCTGATCAGAGCCTCAGGGACAGAAAAGGCTCCAACCACCTTGGACCCAGCACTTTGATTCTGTCTAGTGTGAGTCTTACCCCTCAAGTGGTGCCAACTCAGTCCTGGCCCCTTGGAAGTGGGGCTGAAGATGCTCTGACAGCTCAGCTGTGGCCTGTGAGTAACACCCACTCTGCAGAACACATCTCAATGCAAGTGCTTTGGAATTGCCTCAGCGGGATGCATCCTCAACGCAGAACCTCACATCGCAACCTGCATCTTCCTCTGAACTGCCACTTTGTGACGCATCCTCAATGGTTCACAAGCCCCTCATCAATGCCATCCTCAACTATGATATAGCACTTCACATTGTAGCCCAGCAGCTTGTTTGGAACAGCTGCTGCATGATATAGCCTTGAAACTAAACTTTACATTGGAAGCCTCTCGTCGATGACATCCTCAACAATGATACATTCTCCACATGGCAGCCCCCTCAGAATGTCGATGCATCCTTAACATGGGATCTCACAACGCTCTGCAAACCGGGATTTAAAGTACTTTTTCAGTGGGCCTAACTTAGTCTCTGCATCCAGCCAATGCTCCATTGTGGATGGCAGGACCTAGTGACAAAGTTAAGCCTGACTGTTTTGTGCTAAGCTGCCAGAAGGGGAATCACAGGTTAATATGAGGTTTGCTTGTGAATTCATCCAGACAGTAATTGTGGTTACTGCTTGAGTAGGTTTTCACTCCCTCACCCAGTAACCCAATTTAGTACAAGTCATACAAAAAAAGTGGTGTAACTTTTTATTTATAGGAGCCGGCTCAGATTAAAACCTCTTAAACTGGTCACACCCGGATTTGAGAGTCATTGGATCAGCCTCAAATACATTTTTGGGAGATCCAAACAACCCTGAACTCTGAGGAAAGGATGCCAAGTGCATGTTCTCTAAAAGAGCAATAATGCTCTTGAACATTCATGTCACTTTACTCCTTATTTTTTTCTTTGTCTTTTTCCTTTTTCTTTTCGGTTTCTGGGTCTTTTCCAGTAGACCAGAGAATCTGTTTGGGGATCTCATCATGAAGAACAGCAATCTATTCTAAACTTAGACTATATCCGTGCACTTTTGTATTTTTCTTTTTCTTTTTGGCTTCTCTCACAAACTTTACTCTGGAATACAATGCTGATTGTAGTTGAAGCTAGAAAACACACAAAAAGCAACTAAATTAAGGAATACTTGGACAGATATGATACAAACAACAAAAGTGTCTTGAGACAACCGGTAAAATTGAAAATGTTTCGTGTTGTCTATCCTGGAGATCTGCAGTGGTAAACAATCAACGATTTATTTATCTATATGGGCTGTAACAAGATGTGAATCTTTCCAAACAGCTTGTTAGTAGAGCGAGTGTAGCTGCTGATTTATTGGGTGACATGCTTTGTGTTCAGAAGGGCCTAACTTGCACAGTTTTCTATAAGGGTGCCTACTGAACATTTTAGCATTGTGGGCACACTATACCGAAACATTAATGAAGAAAGAAAAGGTTTGATATAAAAAAAATGTATGTTCATTGTTCAGATAAGTACTCCACATAATTGTTGCAGATGATGTCATAGTTTTCTATTGATTATCTTTGGGGTTATTATATTTACTTGAAATGCTACAAAAGTTCACATATCAATGTTTTCAGAAGAATGGTTAGGAGGTGAAGGATATCCTTATATTTCACTTCTACAGTATTAGCTACTTTGTCTTCTTCTTTTTTTTTTTTTATAAAGTTTTATTGTTTTATTGCAAGGAAATACAGCGAAGCATAATAAGCAAAATACCACAGTATATTCCAAAAGCAAAATATATAGCAATTTTTAACAGAATACATAATGGAAGAAAAATAGAACATAGCATAAAGAAAATTAAATCCACTCGGCAGTTGGTGCCCATATCTTTTCCCCCATGATTCTTTTTTTGACCCCCTTAACCCCTTCCATGCTGATGACGGAATCGCTCCGTCATCAGCTACAGTTGAGCTGTGCTGATGACGGAGCGGTTCCGTCATGGCCCGGCCGCCGCGCCTGCGCGGCGCTGATTTCGCGCCTGCGCGGGCGTTCTAAAGAGCGGGGCGGGTCATGACGGAACCGCTCCGTCACCAGCACAGCTCAACTGTAGCTGGTGACGGAGCGGTTCTGTCACCGGCATGCGGCGGCCGCGCGGCCGCCCCGCCCCTTTAGCGCTGCGGCGGAATAGCCGCCGCAGCGAAGGGGTTAAGCTTATAAATAGCAGATTCTATGTTATACATAAATAATAATTTTTCCCGCCACATGAAAAACGTGGGGGGATCCTGGCTGATCCATTCTTTAGTAATGCAGGATCTGACTGCGGCCATGCAAAGAAAGAGAAAGTAAGAGATTGGTCTGGGCCTAGTAACGGTGTGGTCTATACCAAGTAATACTAATTCAAGAGTTATCTTTATGTCACATTTCAAAATAATAGATAAGAAAGTTTCAATTTGTTGATACAGCAATGACAATTTAGAACAAAGAAAAAACATGTGCAATTCATCGGCTGCATACAATCCACATCGACTGCAGTTCGTGCCTACCGTCGTACTCCATTTAACTACTTTGCTTGGAGTATAGTAAAGATTATGGATGCACATGAAATGTTGGGATTTCATCATCCCAGTTATAAGACACTCTGCAGCCATTCTAATCGACAATAAGATATCAACATCCGATATACCTAGACTGTTAGCCCATTTCATCTGACATTGGCCTAGATCATCCCCATATTCCTGCATTAAACTTAAGTAGATAGCTCCTATCTGGGTTTTTTTTTGTAAAAGCTCTAGTAAAGCTACTTTGTCTTCAGTACTAAGTTGCCTGTTAAAAAATAAATATGATAACATTTTGCACTTTCTTAATCAGTCCCATGTGATAAACACAAAATAAATCACTGACTGGCTTTTGTGAACAAATATATAGTTAAATTATTCAGGTTGTAAATCAGCCACTCATAGTCCTAATGACACCTAACTAAAACCACAAAGTTCACAATAACTTGGGATGAGGCCACGGTTACGCTAATCCCAAAACCAGGGAAGGCCATTAATGTATGTGACTCTCATGAGCCCATCTCTTTAATGAATTGTGATTATAAAATCTTTGCAATAATCCTGACAGAGAGACTCAATGGGTGGTAGGGGGCCTCCTTCATTCAGATCAGAAAGGGTATGTTGAAGGTAGAGGAATTCAGGAACTGACTTTCAATTTAATGGGGGTAGCCAATATTACTTCCACTTACAAACTCTCCTTAGCAGTTATTACACTGGAGGCTACTAAAGCCTTTAATCTAGTAAATTGGGCCAACCTGCAGGTGATGTTAAAACGTTACAATCTTGGTGGGAACTTTTGCAGGACTTTGGCCATGATATACAGAAAACTGCTGGCCAGAGTTCTAATAAATGGTCATCTTTCCATGCCCTTCAACATTTCAAGAGGGACAAGACAGGGATGCCTGCTATCCCCTCTCCTTTTTAATTTATACATCGAATCATTGGCAACCAAGATTGGGAAAGAGAGTTGCATAGTTCCTTTTAAATATAAGGAGTGAGAAAATAAGGTGGATTTATACACAGATGATTTGTTGGTATTTACATCAGATTTGGAGACTACGATCCCTTTATTAAGTGACTTAACTTCACAATTTGGCCGTGTAGCTGGGTATTCAGTAAATCGGGCAAAAACAGAGGATATGGCTTGGAACATAGAGTCAAACTTAAATATCTGCAAAAAGGAGATGAGATACCTAGGCATAAAGATCACTCAGAAAATAAAGAACCTTCCGTAAATACATTTTCTTAATGTAACAAAGCCAGAAATCTGATGCTAAACTGGTCTCATCTTTCATTGACAATTATAGGAAAAATTCATCTGGTGAAAATGATAAGCCTTTAGAAGTTTACCATTCTTTTTGAGACGATGCAATTTCTATTTAAGGTGGAGTGTTGAAGATAATACAGGGTAAAACTAATACTTTTCTGTGGAATTCCAGAGGCACCTGAATCGCCTGGAAACAACTATGCAGAAGGAAGGAAAAGGGGGGCTTATGTCTGCCACATTTAATTTATTATGCCTGGGCCTTTCTGCTAAGGAATGGAAAGATGTTACTAACTCAACCAGACAACTCGGACATTGGTAAAATGATTAGTTGCATGTTGTCAGGTATTGAAGGAGGGACACCAGTTTTTATGTATAAGTTTGGCAACCCCAAATACTTCAAGATGGGGCTCCATAAAACTTTACAGAGTATGGAGCAACTTTGGTCTAAGATTAGAAAGGATGTAAAATGTATGTACTTTTGCAGGCGGGCGCCAATATGGAATGCCTCAGGGTCACTTGACTGGACGAAGAATTTGCAGACTAGTCCGCTAAGGGAGGCAGGGATGCTGAGATGGGGGGATGTGGCGGAAGATGGAGATTTGGTATCCTGTGATAAGATAGTTGAGGTGTCCAAGATTAAAATTTCTAAGTTTAAATACTTCCAAATGAGGAGTTGGTTTCAGTCATCTGAGGAGGAGAAAGGCATGTCAAATGACTTGGAAGATGACTTCATGTGTGAGGCACCAAAGAAGAAGGAAGTAAGGAGGTGGTACTGGCTATTGGTAGAACTATCAGAGAGCATCTTCAAACTTCCAAGTGACCTGTAGGGAAGAGATTGCCAGGGACACAGTCCGAAGACCTATGGCAAGTATCTTTTAACTATCTTTATTCCACAGTACATCCAGCCAATTTAAGAAGGAACCAAATCTTCTGTCTTCATAAAGTACATTGGATGCCATACAGGTTATCAAAGTTGGGGAAGGGAAGAATGTCAAGATGTATAAAATGTTGCCAAGAGAAAGCAGATGATATCCCCATGTTCCTGAAGTGTCCTGTGATTCAGAAATTGTGGGGTGATGTAAGTAGAGAAATTTCAGCTATACTGGACACAGCGCTCCAGGTAAGCCTACCTCTTGTATTTTTTGGACTATCGTCTGTTCATGCTGATTTTACCAATTACAATTAAAAGTTGGTCTATCATTTGATTCTCTTGGCGCGAAGAGAGATATGTAAGAAATTGATTAGTAATCTGTTGCCAACTGAAATATTTTGTATTAAAGCTCCTAAAAACATAACAGGTCTGGATAGAATTTCAGAAAAAAGAAGGAATAGATTTTGGCCTCCTGCTCTAAAGTGGTTAGAGCTTAACTGAAAGGATGATGCAGCACACATGTAAGGTACAAACTGGCATTTTAGGTTTTTTTATGTGCAGGAAGGGACACCTTCTTGCCCATAAACAAACCTCCCTGCTATCAGACACCCTTGCACTCTGGTGCAAGGGTGCCTGCCCTGGTATAAGTTGTGAAACTTAGCGCCATCACAGGGTGAAAAGCAAGGATGCACCATGTTGAAGGAGATGTTATGTCCAACCAGTTGTCGCTTAGATGTGGGTTTCCCCAGGGCTCACCCCTGAGCCCAATGCTATTTAACATCTATATGAGACCCTTGGTGAAGATTGTCCATCCTTTTGGCATAAAGATCATCACCTATGCAGATGACACTCAGCTCGTGGCGGCATTATACCACCCAGTGAGGTCATCTAGCTCCCTAGGTCTTTGCCTAGAGGCGGTGGCCGAGTGGATGGAACTCTCATGCCTCAAGCTCAATGGAGAAAAGATAGAGCTTATGCTGCTCTGTAACTCACTCTCCTTCAACCCTGCCCTTCTCTGGCAGGACTGTCTTGGCCCTGCCTAAGACCTAAAAGTCCAGATCAAGAGCCTTGGTATGTGGCTTGATTATTCTCTTAGCTTTAACTATCAAGCCACCAAGCTCTCAGCTACCTGCTACGGCCTGATGAGGATGTTGTGTAAGATCCTCCCACTCCTTCCCTTCCAGGTGAGAAGGATCATGGTTCAAGCTCGTATTCTCTCTCGCCTGGATTATGGGAACTCCCTCTACCTGGGATCCCCTCATTTTACCATTCATAAGATCCAGATGACCCAGAACTGTGCTGCTCGCTTGCTCCTCCAGATTCCTCACAGGCAATCTGCCAAACCTGTTTTGAGGAACCATCACTGGCTCCCTATCATGGCAAGGATACAATTTAAGGCCATGTGCTTGGCTCATATGGCCTTCTGGAGGAAGGGTTCGGTAATCTCCCATTCCTTTATTACCCCTTACCATCCACCCAGAAAACTCCGCTCTAGCTCCTCATATCTTGCCGTCTCTGCAAAAATACAAAGAACAAGATGGGGCAGACGCTCTTTCTCTTTTAACACCTCTAACCTTTGGAACACCCTTCCTTTAAATCTTCGGAAGGAGCCAAACTTGCTAGCATTCCCAAAACTCCTGAAAACCTGCCTTTTCAAGGACCTGCTTTAAACTCTCTGCCCTGTATCCATCTGCTTCAGTCCTCAGCGCAGGGAGGCCTCAGGGTAGCCAAGCGCTATAGAAATATAAATTCATTCATTCATTCATATCCTTGTGAATATGGTGCAGCATTGCTTTTTTTAGAAGTGACCGTGAGAGGCGTTAAGCCAAGAAGGCAAGCGCCTCTCTCCGCCACTTCCTTGTGAATATCCCCCAAGACTGAGCGGCAATTCAAATGTACTTATATTCATATTATACTGAATTATTTACTTTTTCTTTTACTAATGATATACTTTGCCTTCCACCAAGTATAGACTGTGACTGTGTGACTTCCATTTCTTGTCAATGCTTGCTTCTTGCAGAGGTATCTAACATACAAAACATTTCTGTTCTACCTGGTCCCATTGTCATGACAACATGTAAAAGTAGTGCGCGACTCCTCAGGCTATGTCTTCATTATGTCCAGGGCTGAATTTATTAATTCTAGAGGTAGCTTGGAGTCACAGATTTCACAGGACACAAGGGCATTGTTGTCATTAGAGTGCCCCATTTCAGTCACTAATGAGGAATAAAGCGATACCAAAGGGGATTATGGACAGAGCGCTTGGGCAAATCAAACACTCACTCCCATTCAACTGATATGGGTTTAATCCATCATCATTCTTTAGCTCATTTCACCACCCCAGTTCAGACATGCCCATATGCAAATCAGTCTGACCGTGTGCCTCATGGGAACAGTCCAGCCCGAACTGCCAAGCCATGTCTTCCCTGGACCGGACACAAGCATCCTGGGACCGGTTTCTGGCTATTCAGTCGTCATCAGCCAGGCTAGCTTGAATCCAGTGGCAAAGTGAGCAAGGGACCCATGTCTGGGCATACCCAGCCAACTTAGGGCGAACAAAGCGATACCAAAGGGGATGATGGACGGAGCGCTTAAGCAAATCAAACTCTCACCCCAGTCAACTGATCTGGATTTAATCCATCATCATTCTTTTGCTCACTCCACCACCCTAGTTCAGACATGGCCATATGCAAATCAGTCTGACCCTGTGCCTCATGGGAACAGTCCAGCCCGAACTGCCAAGCCATGTCTTCCCCGGACGGGAAAAAGGCATCCTGGGACCGGTTTCTGGCTATTCAGCCGTCATCAGCCAGGCTCGCTTGAATCCAGTGGCAAAGTGAGCAAGGGACCCACGTGTGGGCATACCCTGTCAACTTAGGGCGAACACCAAAGGGGATGATGGACGGCGCGCTTGAGCAATTAAAATGCTCCCATGTTCCCATGAGGCACAGGGTCAGACTAATTTGCATATGGCCATGTCTGAACTCGGGTGGTTGAGTGAGCTAAAGATGAGTGAGCTAAAGAATGATGATGGATTAAACCCAGATCAGTTGACTGGGGGTGAGTGTTTGATTTGCTCAAACATTCCATCCATCATCCCCTGTGGTATCACTAATGAGGAATAGATGTAAAGTGCTAGCTATGTCCAGCAGTGTATATAAAAACGGGTCCATATATCTTCTAACTAACTACTCTCACACCGCAATTGCTGTTAGGTTCTGGCTTGACAGCGTAGCTGTTGCCAGATAATTGTGTGAGAATCACCAGGAGAAGGGCTTTGACTCCGACCAGCTATTGGGAGACTGGAGTACTTTTTTATTGGACAGAAGTTGTGCACTTCCAAAAGAAGTGCTTGCACTCCAGACAGCTACGAAAATATTGTTTGTTTATGCAGCTGCCTGAGCTTGAATTTTCAAGCCACACACAGTATTATAATTCTATTGAAGTGTCTTAAAAAACTAGAAAAAGTATAGTGTTTTTTTGTTTGACAGCAACACATATGGAAGGAGGTCAGTCATTAACCTACATTGATTTTTAGGTCTGGCTTAACAGTGTCACTGTCACCTGGCCTTTTACCCTACATCAACACTCTACGGTTCTTTGCATCCACACAAATACATATCCATTCATATGGTATTTACTAGTAATGCTTCACATTACCATGCAATGGTCCTTTACAGCAGACCTATTGGAATGTCAATGCTTGTTTGAATACTTGTTTGAATGCAGCAGTACTGGGGCCACAGGGGAGTGAAGGACCACCTGTCTCACAGTTATGGTGGTATTTTACTACCCAATCTGGCTTGCGGGGGATTATGCTTACAATTAAGACTTTATGGCACTTTTGCTGCTCCATTCAGTGCATTAGATACATTTATGAATTTTAAATGTAATCTCGGCTTGGAACTTGAATTCAGAAATCCTTCAAGCACTTTTTGCCTCAAATTGTAAGTGTGTAAATTATTTACGTAATATAAAACTCGGGTACAAGGCCCTTAATTTACATATTTTCACAATATTTCACACCCCCTCAGTGATGTACACCTCTAGAGTGTTCCCACTTGCGTTCTAGATTTTCACAAATAGAACATTTCTTCCTAGTTTTGCATAAAAGAGCCATTACAGTTCCCCAAGGAACTGAGATGTTACCGCATTAAAATGACTATCTTGGAACTTCAGTAACAGTTTCTGCATCATCATAGGCACAGATCCCATTTCTTGATAGGCCAGCTCAGCTATGAAAATGTAGAAGCTTTCATAATGCTATAAAAATCTCTATATATGGTAGTTAAAGGTCACATTTGAGAATGGTCTTATCTGCAGCACACATTTTCACTCACATACAGCTCCCTTGGCACACTGTGTTCTCTCTAATAAAACCAAACTTGCTTTTCCGAGTCCAGACTATACAAACGGTAATGAGTGCTGCTATTTTTGGTCTTTGCTCATTTACACGTTGGAGTTGTTTAGAATCGTACTACATATTTGTAAGTGTATATTACTTTGCTCCACTTTCTTTTCAGAGCAGTACGTTTTCTTATGGGGCAGGAAATCAATGTTGGCATTTGGCCAGGTGTTGCAATTGCTTTCTTGAGGCAATACACTAAAGAAAATAGAACTAGTTTGAAAAAAACAAGCTCAGTTTCAGCTACAAGCACTTCAACATGTGCACAATGACCTCGAATTTGACCTTCCCCCTACCATAATATAGTATGACCTAGCCAAACAGATTGACTTAATCAAATAATTATAATATTAATTTGATATTGTCCCAGCAGATACATCCCCGATGCACTCCTTGCTTGATGCAAAAGTTTAATTTGATTCCACATTATCCCGTTCAGTGTACTATGCTCCTGCCCGGCATAGTAATATATGACCCCTAAGCTGACCCTTGAAAATGGTGGAACCTCTATCAATATTTACATTTGAAAAAGCTGTTGCCGAGTACACGAGGGGCAACATAATCATTTATTATATGTAAGAATTTGCTCTTATGGCCCCACTTTTCCTTAAAAAAAGCGTAAACTTAATTTTAAATGGTATAGCTTTCCTTTCATTTGTTAAACCACTAATTAAATGAAAATGCAAAAACCTCTATTAGGGTGTTGTTTGTTTGTTTGTTTGAATAGTCTTAGATAATCTCAGTAAATATAAACACTGTAAGATACAACGGTTCGGAAATAAACATAATGAACTGAATCTCGGCCATCCTATAAGCAAGTGCTAGGCTGTGTAACCATAATGGTCTCTGATATTTCCTTAGGCGAACAGGCATTTTACTATTAAAATAGGGGGCACATTAAAATTGCTTCTGTGATATTACCCTTTTGAGGTCACATGAGATTCTTGCACATTTAAAAGGTTGCTCCCTCTAATGCATAGCGTGACTCATGTCAATATTATCGCAGGCGTTAGTGTTTCACTGTATTCTCCTATTAAGGAACGTTTGTGGGATTGACACAGCTCCTCAAAAAGGTGAAACGCCTAAATCACGCATGAGCTGTGACTAATTTGAGCCGGTGGTTGCCGGAGGGGGCCACCCCCAGTCATTTTTGGGACTGGGGGCGTTTATTGTTCTGCAGCAAACGTTTACCGAGACAAGAGAGGGAAAATACACACAAAGCAGAAAGACGGATGAAAAGAAAGACAGACAAACCATTGCAAAGGGAGAAAGCAGAAAACTGTGAGAGTATGATAAAGGAGCAGGGTATGTTGGGTAGTAATTTATAAGGTAAGAAGTGGATTTAAAAATGTACAGCCTTGGTATGCGATTCTCCAACATTCAATTGCCCTATCTGCGAGTTTCTGAGCAGAGTTTTGGACACCGACACTCATTCTTTTACAAATTTAGCACTGCAAACAAGGTGTCATACAATTTGCAAACACACAACTGGTCTCACATTGAGAGTCCTGCAAGTGCCCAAAAATATCCGAACATGTGCCTCCATTTGGACCTCACATGCCAATCCAGGGGTGCAGAACGACAAAACTGGCTCTGCATCGGGGAAGTGGAACTCCTGCTTGCTGATTGCAGTATAGGATACTCCTCAGTTAAATAGAGAGTCAAAGACTAAACCCACCATTCTTGGAAGAGCCAGCCTCCCTTCAAAGTCCATACGGGCCCACTGCACATCCATATAGAACATCAAATGAGGCCGTAATGGTGTACAGCTGCAACAACAAGAAGGTGATGGATGGAATGCTTAAATGTATCTCAGCCACTGGCTTGGACCACATCCAAATCCATCATGTTGTGCTCACCCTACCACCTCAGTTTGGTCGGATCCATATACAAATGAGCCTTGACCCTCCTCCAATCGGAATAGTTGAGCCTGAACTGCCAGGCCAAATCCTACCTGAATTGGAAAACAAGCAAACCAGTTTCACCCTTATTATGGCCTCATCAGCCAGGTATGGCTTGATTCCAGTAGCATGGTGAGCACAGCACCTATGTTTGGGCATACGCTGCACTTAGGGCAGCAACAACAACAAGGTGATGGATGAAATGCTTGAATTATTCTCAATGACTGGCAATTTCACAGGCTGGATTATTTTTCATCCACCGTGCCACCTCAGTTTGGACCCAGCCATACGACAATCAGCCTTGACCCTGCTCTAATCAGAACAGTCCAGCCATAACTGCCAGGCCAGGTCCTCCCTGAACCGAGAATATGCAACCTAAGACTGGTTTCACCCTTTTTATGGGTTCATCAGTCTGCTATAGCTTGATTCCAGTTGCACAGTGGGCATGGGGCCCACCTCTGAGCATACTCGTCATGTTTAGGGCAGCAACTGCCAGAACAGCAAGGTGATGGATGGAATGCTCAAATTAATCTCAGCCACTGGCAATCGTTCAGGCTGCATCCCAATCCATCATTTTTCACCCACCATGCTGCCTCAAATTAAACCAAGCTATAAACAAGTAAGCCTTCACCCTGCTCCAATCGGAACACTCCAGCCCAAGACAGTTCCACCACCTGACCCTTGATGGGGCAGCTGGAGGTCCACAAGATGTTAAATGCAGACTACCCTCCCTTTGCTGTGCTTTCTGGACCATAAGACGGGCTAGCAAGCTTGGCTTTCACACAATGTAAGAAGGATTTCTTAAGGATCAGACTCCAGCATCTGAGTGAGGTTTTAGTTTTCCGCAGTACAATCACATCTTGGTGGTTGGTTGACAATCACATTCTTGAGGAAGTGCCTTTCTCCCCTCTGATCTAACCGCAAAAGCCAGACAGCAAGGGTGGAGGAATTCCCATGGGGAAGGAGCAATAAAGGATAGATGCAAGCTATTGGAGGCTTGTCAGTGATCCTGCAGGAGGCAATTGCCATTTGTTGAAATGTTCTCAGATTTGCTCATCTGATATCAGACCATCCTGTCTTGGTACAAACAGACACCTGCGTGCATGGCCTGACTTAATGTAAACAGGCAGAAGAGAATCCAGGGGCCACCCTAGCTGTCACGGTCTATGCACTGTGTTTTTCTGCAGAGGCCAACCTGATGTCCTTGTGGGCCCTTCTCCAAATGCTTTGAACCAAATCATAGAGAGAGGGAGCATGGATTGTGTATGTTCTTTATTTTCCATAGCCAAACAATCATCTGAATGCGAACACCCTGATTCCAACCCTCTCACGTGTACTGAGGAACCGTAAGTGGATGATTGTGTGCTTAGTCCTGATTGCACTGCATAAATGGGCCAAGATGCCCATAGCTTCCCAACCTTCTCCAGCTGACAATGGCAACTATCATCAGGCTTACAGTACATCATACTACATAGATAATTTATTTGCCCCGTAGATGTATCTTGCTATGTTATGCCTGTCAGCTTAATGGTTGAAAGAGAATGGCTTCATCAGATGGAATACTCCATTGAGGTAGAAAAGGTAATTTAGCTTGCTATGAAACCCTTTAGGCAGACAGGTTTTTCATGCTGTTGGGTGCCTTTTGACTTTGGATGCTCACTTAAAGAGCATTTATGTTGTCACATCATACATTATTGAGTCTTGATTTTATGTGGAATGGGTTCCTTTAGGGTATAACTATATCCTTTCAAATGTGTTAGTTAGTAGTGATAATGACCTCTAGTGCTCCTTAAGTATAATTTTCTACTCTGGAGCTGCAGGAGTTCTGGTTGCATGCAGCTTCCCTTTACTCAGGTCATTGTGTGTGAGTCCATTTCCTTTCTGGTATCTACCCTTGAGGCTCTTCGAGCTGCTTGACCGAGCTGTCTCCTCCTTTCCTGTCACCAAATTGTCCTTCCTTGTGGTCATTGCTTCAACAAGCTGGTTGTGGGAGTTGGACACTCTGGTGGTGACTGAGCCATTTATGCAAATCCTACAAAATAGGATGTTCTTCTAGCCTTGTGTGGAACTTGTTCTCAAAATTTCACCATAATTGCATTTACCTTCTAAATTCTTCCTTTAAAGGAACGTGGTGATTTAGATGTGCACACTCTCAATGTCAGCAAGGTTCCTTTGACCTATCGGACTCAGCCCCATCAAATGACTTCCTTCTACAAAGCAGATGCCCTGTTGTCTACTTTTGTGCCTGCAGGGAAGGGGGAATGCGGGTGTTCCTCCATTATTAGTACGCTGGTTTTGTTCCCTATGGCTAATACAAATGATGCTTTGGGGGATCCCACTTCCTCTGGGCATCCAAGTGCAGTTTGCCTCATGTGAGATTTTCCTTGTTGATAGAGCTCAGACTTGTGATTCTGTAGGAAGCGAACAATGTGGTATTTTGGGTAGCCATGAATATAACAAGCAGTAGGAGTTGTAGCCCCATCATTAGATGATGGACTATTGGTTTCTTATTGTGGTAATGCATTTGTATGTTATAAGGCTAATCACCTCATCATACAAGGAATGAGCTTAGAACTGAGTCTGTGTACTATACTAGCAAGCAATTGTGTCATTACTTCAGTCCTCTACAACGCTGCCCATCTGTAATAGCTTTAGTAGAGAGCCTCCTAACATCATTTCAAACTCTCATTAGCATTCTAGTAGATCTTTCCCTCTCAGCAGTATCACTGGGAATAAAATTGGTCTGAAACCATTTGCTGATATGATCTTTAAAAATATTTTCATAAGACTGCTCCTATTCCTTAGAAAGGTGCAGGTACCATTTTCGTAATACTTTTCCTAATCTAGTTTTGGCTACCTTTGATTCCTGAGTTAACCAGGGAGTGTGCCTGGTACTGGCGGAATCTACATTAAATATTTTGTCAGTAAATGACACTGAATGTGTTGGTCATTCACTTAAAAAAAAGATTCATAAAGATTGTTCATACTGCCCACGGAAGGGTGCTGAGAGTTATAAGGTCCTGTATGACTTCCTCACAATTCAGACTTTTCCATTGGATCATGGTCAAAATGTTAACATTACAGGTACATATACAATATAATTCCCTTACCTTCCAAAAAATAATAAATGGTTACAACAAGACATCTAAGGCTTGTACATCCAATGCCCAAAGGTGAGCTAATGTGTTACTCTTGATGAATGCAGATAACCGTTTACATTCAACGAGTTTTTTAAGGAACCAAGAAGGTCTTAAAATTCAGCTGCTTTAGGGTCAGCTAGCAGACCAAATCATAGGCCCAGTCGTTAAATCACCTATGAGGTACTGCATGGAGCTTAGGGGAGTTGTATTAAATGAGAATCTTCTAATGGAAAGTGGGAGCATTGCCCAGGAGGTTGATAAGTTAAAAAAAGCGGAAAACTAGTCTGGTGACTCTTTATGAAAAGTAGGATGTTGACTATCCCTTTTAGACTGATATCCTGCTGAACAGCAATTATTAATTCCTATAAATGGCTGCTACCCCCCCTCCCCACCACCTCTTATGCTAAGGTAGCAGTTTTGATAAAATAATTGATATACCTTACATACTCTGGTAATTCAATTGGGGTCTGCTAAACACATCACAATTTTCAAGAACTTGGGACCAGAAGTTATGTTATGTTGTGTCATGCCATGGCATGTTTATTTGTAAACTGCACTATCACCCGTGAGGGTATCCTGGCGCCGAGCAGGTGTACGTGCCCAGCTCTGCCTATGGTAGATTCATTATTTGAGAAGCCAGGTCTTTGGCCTCTTGAAGAATTCAAGAAGGAGGAGGCTCTGATATGGAGCAGGAGGGTGTTCCATGCTTAAGGAGCGATGTTAGAGAACACCTGTCCTCCTGATATGGTTCTGTTTTTGAGTGTAATGTGTGCTTTACAACCATTCTCAATAATTCACAGAGAAGATCCTGCCTCATAAGAGGCAGTATGTGAGCAAATCCTGGTGAGTGGCTGCTCTTCGCTCTACCATATTATTACATCCAGTATAGTGCAAAACATTGTCTGATAAGATTGCAGAACGCAGGGTCTGGTGGCACAGTGGACTAATGCATCCTGGTGGGTCCTGTGTTTGACCTCATGATCACAGGTTCAAATCCTGGTGGATCCACTCAGCCTTTCGTCCATCCGAGGTTGATAAAGTGAGCACCATTTAGTTGGGTAACAATAAGCATCTGTTATTCAGTGCCAAGATACCTATTGGTAAACGTGCACTTTACAGATATATAGAAGCTATGCAGAAACAGTGACGCAATACAGTCTGGTGAATAGTACAGCTAGCCCTTGGTTCATAGGTCTAAACGTACTTACAATCGAAAGTTTTAAATTTCATTATGCTTCAATGATTCTTAACACAGCGTTGGCCACTGCATTTTAGAGATCTTGGTAGTTAAGTAATGGTAAACCGAATTAAATTAATTATTTTCAAAGGCAATGTAATATCCTTAAAGCAGGAGCCTTTCAGAAATGTGACAACGGGGGCATACGAACAGACGGCTTGGAAAAAGGACCTGGTACTTCAAATAATACATGTAATTAAAAGTCAGCTTGTAGTATCCTGGTATTACTCAAGATACAGTTTGGATAATAGACAATTTACGATCCAGTCTGATTGAGCAACATCAATTGCTGCCTGTTACACGTACACCTGAATAATTAAACTTTGTGCATTTTCCCTTTTCACGGCGCCATGCACATTTTCCTCATTAATTTTGTAGTAAAGTAACAAGAGATGGTAAAGCTCAGAACTTTGTTAATAATGACAATAGGATCCATGAAACTAAAGGTAGGTGGGTTTTATTCAATGCCGTAGTCATCAATTCAGCATCTAGACTTTCTCCGGCAATTTATACTTGTTCTATAAGACTGTAATAAACTACACATTTCACTGTTTATTTCTTCCATAAACACATCACCTGCAGCACAAAAGGCACATGAAGGAAATCAAGATTTTAAGGCTTGGTAGAATGGTTTAGGAGAATGGTGAAAATGTATTCACACACAGTTGAACGCCACAAGTCAGCGGTCTGACAGCTTTAACTTTAGAAAAAGGTTGACATCCAAGAGTTTGAGAAAAAATTGGGAACTATCTTTCGAGGTTCTTAGAAGAATTTCCTTGAATTGCCTAAATTTCCCAAGATCTTTTTTTACATATAAAATGGAAAGTAAAGAGAAAATCCTCGAAATAAGGAAAGATGATGATTTATATTTTCCTTAATATGGAAAAGAATGATACTGTACCGGGATGATTGATATCACAGGAGGACAAGCATCTCCTCTTGTTGCCATCTTGGAAGCGATATCAATGTGCTTTAACAGAGTCATCATGACACTCTGCTATCTGTAGCACCACAATCAGAGCCTTTACTTCGCTGTCATGTCCATGTACCGTGGCGCCCCTGCCAGCCGAACCTAGGGCTGATACAGTGAAAGTTCTGGGGACCTCGTGGAGAATGTGGGCCCGAGGCAGCTGTAGTGTCGTCCTTGCAAGTAAGAGACCGACACTATATTCATTTAATGGAGCTTTATTTATCATGTCTGCCTCGTACCTCGTCCCTACTCTAACTGACCCCTTCCTGTCCCCACTCCTCCTCTTCCTGTTACTCCCCCGAATCCACCCCTCAAACATTAGACTGCATCTCCCATTATTACATCTCCCCCTTTCTTAACAAAATTCAAACAAACTTCTGACTTGGTCATAGTTCCTCAATCAGCCGTACAGGTCGGCGGACAGTCCGTTTGGGCCGCAGGAACACATCTTCATTCCCGGATTCGGCTCCTGGCTGGTCCTCAGGCATCTCTGTTGCAGAGTCGGTCTCGGGCATTTCTGTACTCGGTCTTTCAGTCGCCTTAGTGAGGGCGTCTTTGACTGCCGGAGTGCACCGTTGAAAGTGTGAGACGTTTTGTGTGATTCTCTTGTTCTCTGACTGCAGTTATCATGGTCCCTTTTTGCTGTGTGATTACCAAGGGTTCAGCTCTAAATTTACAGTCTGTCTTCTTTTGTTGTTCCTGCTTGACCAGCACCCTGTCCCCTTCTTGAATAGACGGGGATCTGGCTCTCCGCCGGGCATCGGCATAGGACTTCATCCTGTTCGTGCTCTCACGATCAGCGACGATCAACTCCTCGTGTGCATCGTTTGAGGAGGCTGGGAGTAAGGTGCCTTCCCAGGTAGGTATCCGTGTCCGAATTGGTCGTCCCAACATGAGGGTGGCAGGACATTTCCCTGTCGTAGCGTGGGGAGTGGTCCGGTAAGCTCGCAGAACTTCATTCAGAGCCACTTGAAGGTCTTTCTTGACCAGTGTGGCCTGCTGGAATGTCTTTTTCATGGTGGCCATGAACCTCTCTACCATTCCATTGGCTTGCGGCCATAAGGGAGTGAGTTTGCGATGCCTAAAGTTGAGATGTTTCGCAAACACCCCAAATTTATGACCATTGAATGGCGGTCCATTATCTGTCTTAATTTCCTTCGGAGTGCCCCAGGCGGCAAAGACTTCGTCCAGAACAGCAATGGTGCTGGTGGCGTTGGTGGACGGCACAAAGTGTGCGATGGGAAATCTTGAGTATTCGTCCATTAGGACTAGGACGTATTTTCTAGACTGATGAGGTCCATAGAAATCTAGAGCAAGTTCTTGCAACACACTGCTGGGTAATCTTGACATTTGGAGAGGAGCAGGAGGGTCTCCTTGATTCACAAGTTGGCACTGAGGACAATCTTTTAGAGTGAGTTCAACCATCTGGTCCAGTAAGGGGAACCATACCCTTTCTAGGAGCGCTCTTTTGGTGGCTACCGCTCCACGGTGTCCTTCATGTGCGAGATTGATGACGCCCTGGCGGAGTTGCATGGGGATGACTATACGGTGGTCTCTCAGTAGGAGTCCCTCTTCGGTGGCCGATAATTCATCACTCACATGTTTAAAAGCCTGTATTTCTTGTCGGATGTTTGGATCTTCACTTTTATCCTCAGTGGAATGACGCCAAGTGTTTGTCTGCAGTTGTCGCTTCACCTGTTGCAGGATGGCATCCTGGGCTGTGGCCTCACATATAGCTTCCAGGGGGACCGCCGGCGGCCTGGCTTGATCCACCACAAAGTGAATGTACTCTTTCGCCAGGGACGGTTCTGACACGTGCGACACCTGGGGATGTCTCGACATGTAGTCGGCAGGATTAGCGGACTTTCCGGGTTTGTGTACTATGGTGTAGGTGTACTCCTGCAACCGTAAACCCCAGCGCTCTATTCGAGGTGGCATCTTGGCCCTGGGATTTCCGAATATGGTAACTAGTGCTTGATGATCGGTTACCAGCGTTAAATGCTTGCCGTATACAAAAATGTTAAAGTGTTCACAGGCCCACACAACGACAATACTCTCCTTCTCCGGTTGGGAATAGGCCTTCTCAGTATCCGTTAAACTTCGGCTGGCATACGCCAGCCGAAGTCTCGATCTGTGTCATGGTCAAATTGTGCGAGGATCGCACTCAACCCGACTGGGCTGGCATCGACGGTAATCTCTGTTTTTCTTTTGGGACTGAAGTAGGCCAGATTGTCAGCGGACTCCACAGCTCTTTTGATTTCCTGGAATGCATGCTCGCATTGGGGGGTCCAGATGAACGGCTGCCCTTGCTTGGTAAGAGTTCGCAGCGGGTGACTGATGGTAGCATAGTCCTTTATATATCTGGCACAGTAGCTTGCCATTCCCAGGAAAGATCTGATGTCACTTACGTCTTGTGGGCTTTTTGTGTCATTTAGAGCTATCACCTTTTCGGGATCAGGCTTCATCCCAGCTCCTGAAAATATGTGTCCAAATAACTTTAAGGTGGACTTGTTGAATTCACATTTCTCCTTGTTGAGTGTGAGGTTGGCTTCAAGGAGGGCGTGGAACACCCGGTCTAGCGCCTTGTCGTGCTCCTGGACATTTGCACCATATACTAAGATGTCGTCACTGTAGTTCAGTGCATTTGGGATGTGATGTATGGTCTGGCGGATGGCTTCTTGGAAAATCTCAGCAGCCGACGAGACTCCAAAGCTGAGTCGCTTATATCTAAAGAGATGAGTGGCGAAGGTGGTTATATATCGTGATTTCTCGTGCAATTCCAACTAGTGGTACCCCTTGTTCAGATCTAGCTTGGAGAAAACTCGCGTACCATTTAGGGAAGAAATCATGTCACTTAAGTGGGGTTCCGGATGACGCTCCCGCTCGATAGCCGTGTTTGGGACCCTCATGTCTACGCACAGGCGCACCTTTCCTGGTGTGCCCTTCTTCGGCACAATCACCACGAGTGAAACCCACGGGGTTGGGCCTTCTGTCCGCTCGATGATGTCTGTTTGCAGCAGTTCTTGAATTTCATCTTCCACGGCCTGTTGAAGATGGAAAGGGACTCGCCTGTGATGTTGCGCAACGGGTCGTACCTGCTCGTTGATGTGTAAACGAATCTGACATTTTGCCATCTTCACAAGTCCGGAGAATAACTTAGGAAATTTGTGGATGATGTCAGGGTTGTCGCTCATGCGGTATAAGATTTCGACTAACCGGAGACGTTCAGCTGTGGGTAGACTGAGGAGGCAATCATCTTCCGGCCCTTTGATGACATGAATGTGTGCTGGCACAGATGTGCTTTTGTGCGTGAGAGTGGTTGCGAACTTTCCCAGGCATGGAAGAGGTTTTTTTTACATCCACGTGTACACTCTGACGTGTCCCAGGCTCAGGGTAGGTGGCGGCTGCATTTTCTTGTATTCGGTTACTGGGATGTAATTTAGTGATGCCCCACTATCCAGTACAAACTTGGTTGCGTGTTTTCCTATGCAAATGTCTAATCGGGGTATTTCTTTAATTGGTCTGGATCAGCTACCATGCTGATATACTCGTCACTGTACGGCGACACCGGAGACGCCGACCTTGACTCTCGGGACGGTGATCTTCTCATCCATTGCGATTTCCGAGACTCTCTACTCGACTGTGAGGAACCAGAGGATGACCCTTGACGGTCTTGAACTGCTTTAGCATGATGTCGCTTTGTGATGGGGCGAGAAGATCTTGTTTGCTCCTTCAGTCTGTCCTTACGATAATCCCCGCAGACGTTCTCGAAGTGGTTTTCTCTTCCGCACTTTCGACACCGCTGTCCAAGCGCCGGAAACGCATCCGTGTGTGGAAAATCATATCCACACCGATAGCACCTGAGTGGACGTTCTCGTCTCTTGTCTCCTTGACCTGACTCGTGGCGCTTGTGCCCTGTATAATTTTGACGGGCATTGGGACTGGATGTCCGTCGCCTGTCTCGAGAGTGTCTGCGAGTGGTGCTGGCTTGTAGTCGGTAGGCTTGCTCCCGTTTTTTGGCACGTCCCACCTCCATTTTCTTGGCATGTTCTTCAGCCTGATCATGGACTCTGGTAATTTCTTCGATTTCATCCAAGGTATGACTCTTCCTTAGGAGACGCCTTCTGAGAGTCTCAGACTGACATCCTTCCATGATCCGCAGTCTGATAGCATCCTCCGTGGAAAAGTTGTCAAATTCACAATATCGGGAGAGTCGTCGCAGTCTTGTTATGAAAGTACTCATGAGTTCTTCCTTTTCCTGACAGGCTAAATTAAAAGTGTATCTTTCATAATCTACATTTTTCTTATGTAGGAAGTTTTTGTTCAGAGCATCTCGTACTTTGATATATGATCCCGCATCAGCAGTAGGCAGTTCTCTGATTAGTTTGCTGATCTCTTTCCCAACCAGGTTTCGCAGAGCAATTAGTTTTTGATCATCATCTGTAACCTTTGATCCTTGCATAAAATCTTCAAAGTCCTCGAACCATTCCTGCCACCTGAGGCCCATTCCTCCTCCAGCTATAAGGGCGAGGGGCTCTGGGGTGCGTAAGTAGGAGACGCCCATCACGCCTGTTTGGTTGAGTGCAGCTGGGCCCACAGCGTTCCTGTGTGGCGATGTCGACATTTTGTTTTATTTCTTTGTACTCTTGTCTTTACACGCGCTTGTCGGCCTCACTCTTTGCACTGGCCTGTGCTTATTGTATTTACTGTTGCCTTTGCTTGTGCTTGTTGCTAAAAGTCACTTTTGTTCATTGCACTTCTTGTTGCTTGTAGTTGTGCTTGTTTGTACTCAATGTTGTCTCTGCTTGCCTCTAGTATTTGCTTGTGCTTGTTTCATTGTAACTCTTGCATTCGCCAGTGCTTGTTGTGTTTATTGTTGCCTTTGCTGGTGCTTGTTGCCAACAGTCTGGTTGCCTGACCTTAAAATGGCCACCTTGTATCCCTAACAGGAGATTGGAGGAGTCGCCTGACTCCAAGATGGCCGCCAATCTGAAAATCTTGTGTCTCACGAGACCTGGCTCTCTTTATTTCCACTTTCAGTTGGGCACTCACCCGGCAGGCGCGCACCACACTGGACTTCAGATTCTCCCCAGGGGCTTCCTTGTCGAGGTCACTCAGCCTGGATGGCTTCACGCTGCCAGCAGGACCGGGGTAGGCTTCCGACGTCCCTTTCTTCACTCACTGCGCGAAACCGTGCGCAACACCACGCATCTGGGGTGAGCACCCAAAGTTCAGAGCTCGACAGCACTTTCAGACTTGCGCTCCACGTGGTTTTCCGACCACGGAGCAACGGGGCATGTACCGCAGGGCTGTCCGCGTCGTCTTCAGCGGCGGTCTTCACTCGGGCACATTTGTCGCGACGGCGACCTTCTGCCTGTGCCTCACGGGACGGGTCATGCAGCTCCTGGGATCCGCACAGTGGCACAGCGCGGCGATCCCACCCTCGTCGCCAGCTTTAGTGTCGTCCTGGCAAGTAAGAGACGGACACTATATTCATTTAATGGAGCTTTATTTATCACGTCTGCCTTGTACCTCGTCTCTACTCTAACTGACCCCTTCCTGTCCCCACTCCTCCTCTTCCTGTTACTCCCCCGACTCCACCCCCCCAAACACTAGACTGCATCTCCCATTATTACAGCAGCCATGCTGCAGCGACCTGAAGAGGATAAGGCCGAGGTGCAAGAGGAAGCGGAGCCTGAGAAGCTGTGGCTTTCCGTTAACTCCGAAATTTATAACGTCCACAAACCTGGGAAGAAGCCTTTCACCCAGCACTGTTGCTCTTCATCGGCAACCTGCCACCCGACTTGAGCGAGGAAAAGTTTAGGAAGCTCTTCAGCAAGTATGGCCAGCCCAGCAAGGTGCTGATGAATCTAACCGCCTGGTAAGCATCCTGTTGGGACGGGAATGGAGGTGGCGAGCTATTCTGAGGCTGCCCTGATTGCAGTGTCCCCCTTGAAGACCTCCCTGTGTAAATTGCACCCTTTGTAGACCTTCCATTCTCATTCTGAAGCTTAATTTTGGTGTTTTTTTTATAGTGCTCAGTGTCTGATGCGTTACTATCTCTGTAGAGCTCGCTGTGCACCTACTATGATCTCCATAATAACCCTTTCTAAACTCTTACCTCCTCTTTCCCTCCTTTGATTCCTCCCAAACCTCTTTTGACTACTATGATCTCCCAAATATTACTGTCTATACACTTCCGTCCTCTATCCCTCCTTTATCCTATACAATCCAACTAACAGACTCACACATCCACGGCTTGAACGAACAACTTGGATTTCCTTATACTAATCCATCACTAATCCACTTTAGGTTTCAGAGTAGTGTGTTGCTCACCGAAAAACACTTCAAGGCCTCATCTGGGGTAATAAGAGCTATATAAATGCCTTTACAATATTGTTTTTTGCTTGAACATTATAGGTATTTCAATAGAAAAATGCTTGAACTCTATTTAATTGGGTGTACACCTGATTCAGTTATTGATTATTATTGTAATTGCGTTTTTTTATCCTCTCAATTTAAAATGTTGACCATGCAAGTTTTAAACAAGCTGAATTACTGGAGATGATGAAATATTGACTTTTTATGTTTTCATTTTGTATTTACATTATGAGACGCATACGCTGTGTATTGGACTAGCATGTGCATTTAGTATTCCCATCATGTTTCCATGATAGTGTTTGCACCATCTACATTTGGTGCCACTAGATGTGAGTGAAGTGGAAAAATCTTCAGATGCCCAACTTTTCAAGTTTTTTAACCCTTCACTGGTTACAAAAGTGCAAAGCTTGAGAAGTTTATGAAAAGAAAAAGACAGATTCCATGACCATTTGTGGCAGCAGCCAACCTTCCATCACCAGCAAAAGAACGATCAAGGATATGGATGTCTGTCATCACTTGGGAAGGAGGCGCCTTTCTCTTCTCTTATTGGCTTCCCCTTATGCCAGCAAAGACAAATATACTACCCCAACAAATCCACCCCTGGAAGGCTTCTTGGCCACCATCCCAGGCTTGTGATATGCCTTCACTTCTTGTGGGCCAAACTCCATAGTAATGGTGTGCGCAGGAAGTGAAACGTACTGCCAATAACCAGCAGTATTTCATACCAACCAGCACAATGTTCTTCCCTGTACCTCTCTCATTTCATTACAGTCCTGCCGGTGATGCTTTATGTTTATGAAGATTGATTTACTATTAATAAAAGAGCTCTATGATTTGAGCTTACGCTAAAATTTGCTTGCGTTTACACTGCCCTCCATCTTCCCTCAAGGTCACAGGATATCATGCGATGGCTGTTGTTGATTATGTTTCTAAAAAAAAACTTGTCTACTTTTGCTTGAATACATAGAAAATGCTCTCAAAGATAACTCCTCATTGTGCTGAATCAAGGACAGTTCTTACTGTCCCAGGCTATGTTAACAATGTATCAGCTCAATTATACAGCTAGAACTGTGAGAATGGGTGACTCTTAATGTACCCTTATGATGAAAGAATGTTTGAATGTATTCAGTAGTAAACTGTTTCTTCTAAGATGTTCCCTATTGGTCCAAACCATGAGAATCATGTATTCCCATTAAATATATGAACCTCTTAGCCTAAAGCGCTATATCAGATTGTGGATTTTGCTAGTAAATAAGACCCCCATATTCCCTATCTTAGAAGGCAAATCTATGCTGAAATACATTTAGAACTGTACTGAGTTTTTATACTTATGATTTATATGCTTTCCTGCTAACTTGTCATGGTACCTTTTCCATAATTTGTCAATAAATTCTGATCTAAATACTGAAAGAGAACCGTTGTCTGTCATACTTGTGAGAATGTTTTCCTAACTAAACAGACAGTTCCAGTCAAGAGAACCAAAATTCACATCAGGACTACAGCCTGCCCAACCCTAGATGTTGGCGCGTCTTATGAGTTAGAATTTGTAAATTAAGTGGAAAAGCAGTTGCAAATACTTTTAAGCAAAACCAAAGGGGATGATGGATGAAGTGTTGAACATTGCAAGCTCTCACCCCCAGTCAACTGATCTGGGTTTAATCCATCTTCATTCTTTAGCTCACTTCGCCACCCCAGTTCAGACATGGCCATATGAAAATCAGTCTTACCCTGCGCCTCATGGGAAAAGTCCATCCTGAACTACCAAACCATGTCTTCCCTGGAGGGAAACAAGCATCCCGGGACTGGTTTCTGGCTACTCAGACGTCATCAGCCAGGCTAGCTTGAATCCAGTGGCAAAGTGAGCAAGGGACCCACATCTGGGCATACCCTGCCAACTTAGGCGAACAAAGCAAAACCAAAAGGGGATGATGGACGGGGTGTTGAACATTGCAAGCTCTCACCCCCAGTCAACTGATCTGGGTTCAATCCATCATCATTCTTTAGCTCACTCCGCCACCCCAGTTCAGACAAGGCCATATGCAAAATAGGCTGACCCTGCGCCTCATTGGAACAGTCCAGCCCGAACTACCAAACTATGTCTTCCCTGGACCGGAAACAAGCATCCTGGGACCGGTTTCTGGCTAATCAGCCATCATCAGCCAGGCTACCTTGAATCCAGTGGAAAAGTGAGCATGGGACCCACGTCTGGGCATACCCTGCCAACTTAGGGCAAACAAAGCAAAACCAAAGGGGATGATGGACGGAGTGTTGAACATTACAAGCACTGACCCCCAGTCAACTGATCTGGGTTTAATCCATTATCATTCTTTAGCTCACTCTGCCACCCCCGTTCAGACGTGGCCATATACAAATCAGTCTGACCCTGCGCCTCATGGGAACAGGCCAGCCCGAACTACCAAGCAATGTCTTCCCTGGACCGGAAACACGCATCCTGGGACCGGTTTCTGGCTAATCAGCCATCATCAGCCAGGCCAGCTTGAATCCAGTGGCAAAGTGAGCAAGGGACCCATGTCTGGGCATACCCTGCCAACTTAGGGCGAACAAAGCAAAACCAAAGGGGATGATGGACAGATTGTTGAACATTGCAAGCACTCACCCCCAGCCAACTGATCTGGGTTTAATCCATCATCATTTCTCAGCTCACTCCACCACCCCAGTTCAGACATGGCCATATGCAAATCCGACTGACCCTGCGCCTCATGGGAACAGTCCAGCCCGAACAACCAACCCATGTCTCCCTGGACCAGAGACACGCATCCTGGAACCAGTTTCTGGCTAATCAACCATCACCAGCCAGGCTAGCTTGAATCCAGTGGCAAAGTGAGCAAGGGGCCTACATCTGGGCATACCCTGCCAACTTAGGGCGAACAAAGCAAAACCAAAGGGGATGATGGACGGAGTGTTGAACATTGCAAGCACTCACCCCCTGTCATCTGATCTAGGTTTAATCCATCATCATTCTTTAGCTCACTCCGCCACCCCAGTTCAGACATGACCATATGCAAATCAGTCTGACCCTGCGCCTCATGGGAACAGTCCAGCACGAACTACCGTGCCATGTATTTTAAAACATGTTTTTGCACTGCCATGGAGATAAACACAATGTACGGATTGCTATTTACTTTCAGGGCAGCACAAAATGCCAATAATTTCAGCATCCAAGGAAGTGGCTTCAATGTGAAGAAAGATGGCAACACTTTGTGTCGTAATTCTGATATTGCTAGTTAATCTCATAGTTATGCATCAAAACATAGAGACATCATGTGACATTCGCAACCCATAAAACAATTATGTCCACAGTAGTAGTGTAATACGGATGCAGTTGGAGCTTCTTAGGGGGGTAAGAGTTTATCAATGGTTTTGTTTGTTTGGTGGGTGTTATTTTTCTAGTGTATTACTAGTGTTTAGCTATTGTTGAGAGATTTTAAAGCTGCTGGATTTACATCATGGGCATAATGTTACTTTGAATAATACTGCATTAGCTACGTTACCACGCGGGCCAACATCAAGACATTTAAAAGCTGAGGATTCTGTATTTACATGGAGCAGATCCTATGCACGACCAGCCAGACATTCATAGAGCTGTGTCAAAATGAAGGCAGGCTGTCTAAGCATTGTTCAATGTTTTTCATAGCAGAGGAAAAAGACTACAATGTGAAAGTAACAGCCCTGTAATAACAGTAAGCAAACACTACTTTGTGTGGTAAGAGTGTGGAATGTGAGCTGCGTTATATCAATTATGCCACAGATATAAACACCGATATTTTTCAACACAAAAAAAATACTTGTGTTTACTTCAGGGCCTTTGTTCATATGTATGAAGCACATAAAGATATTTCCCATTCCAAGGATAATTATAGGTTTTTATGGCAGTTGAGATATCAATCATTTCAGCTTTTTCCAGTCATTACATTTTGAAAAGGAAGCGCAAGTGATTGTATGTTCGTGAAATGTTTCTTTGTACAGCTGTACATCAAGCATGGCAACAGTATACAATAATACAGCCAGAAAACACTGACATATGTCTAATACCCACCCACGTTGTGCAGTGCAAGGCAATAGAGTGGAAGTGTTACTCTTGTTGTTTAATCCATTAAACATTGTGGCCCTCATTACAAGTTGAGATGCTACTTATTGCACCTGTTTACCCCTTGCATGAGTCAGACGGCCCCCGGCCATCCAACGTCACAGTCGGCGTGTGCGGAGGACGGCGGGGGGCCGTCCAAACCCTGCCCACTCATTATTTCCCCAGCACCGCCGCGGAATTTCTGTGGCGGTCAAGGGGTTAAATAACAATAGCAAGGGGTATGTTATTTATCAAGTTTGATAAATGACTCCTATTATGAGTTGGTGGAGAATAGCATGCAGATTTTGTTGTTTAGTGTTCCTAATCTACATAATACAACAAATGCTGTATGCTATTCCCCCGTTACATTTTAGCAAGTTTGAACTGTTGAAATGTAATGGAGTATTTAATTCATCAGATAATTATCCGACTAACTCATAATTCTGATCCATGCGTAAACAGGGGTTTAGGCACTGTTTGGAATATACAGACCAACTTGTATTAGGGTCTAAGTATAACTGCCGGTGGTTGAAATCACACATTTCTTTCCCCCTTTAGCTCAGTGGTGACTCCTCCGCAATGGCGGAGGCGCATTGCCCCACTGCCTGGCTCAGAGCCAGCAAATATAGAATACCACAATGCTCTTGTATCGTTTAATTTTACATTTGCCAGCTCTGCCAGCGGTGTTGAGAGGGGCAGGGCTTAGGAAGGGGAGAAGGGAGGAGGATTGCTATGTGCACTCCACTCCCTTAGTGCACACATGTGTTTTGGCCCGTCGTCTCAGGCCGACCAAAAGAGGGTTTGGGGTTTCTCCAGCCCGGCTACTCAATGCAGCTGGGCTGGAGAAACCCCACACACTCACTTGTCTAAGCAGGGTGTCTTCCCTGACTTGAGCAAGGCGTCTTCCCTGACTGCTCAGACCAGTCCCCACTCTGCAGCATGGGCTTGGATGGAAGTCTGGGTCCCAGGAGCTACTAGTACCCAGGACGAGGAGAAATGGCAAACACAATGCTGCTGGCAGCTGGCCGCAGAGGCAAAAGGTACGTTTTATATTTTTTTAAATATTATATTCTCCCCAAATTCCCCGTTCCCCTCCTTCCACGTGACCTCACCCACCCCATCACCCTTTGTTTATGGCAGCCACTGCTGCATTAGCTGCATCATTGTAATAAATAAATTCACCTGGGGAAGGGCATACTCCAACATGTAGATTGACAAAGATTCCCAGTTTTTGAGGACATGGCTCTGGAGTCTCTCTCTCGAAGAGAGAAGCTAGGTAGTACATCTACTTCATATAGACAAATAAAACAATATTTTGCTCACATCTATCCACTTACTGCAGGCTCATCTGCAGCCCCCTAGGTTTGATTATGGTGCTATTCTCGTGTAGTACACCTGACTCAGCAGAAGACTCCATGGGCCGGATGTAGGTCGGTCGGTAACGGCCGAAAATCGGTATTTTCGGCCGTTACCGACCGAGATTCACAAAATGGTATGTAGGGCCACATATTTTACAGATTCGGTAAATTTACCGATCGGTAAATTTACCGAATCTGTAAAATACTGAATCGGTATTTTTACAGATTCGGTAACAATGAGATGTAGGTGGGACTCTTCTGAGTCCCACAAGCCTTACAGAATCGGTATTTTACCATGAAATACAACTTCATGGTAAAATACCGATTCCGGTGTGATTCCGGTGTGTGTGCATGCACACCTGTGCCATATGACAGCCTGCCACATGGCCCCCAAATCTTTTTTGGGGGTGCTAGAGGGTGTCAAAGTGACACCCCCTGCACTCTTGTCAAAATCGGTAAAAATCAGCTAGCATCATCTCAGCGATAGAAGACAAGAAAGACCTAGCAAACCGAGCACATGGATGGCTAACGGTGGGAGCTTATGAAAAACTGCGGCCACAAGCGTACTTCAGTATTGGCATGAAAATAAATGTTAAAGAAAAATTCCTAAAATTATGACTTGGTGTAATTCCCATACTTCCACATCTTCCACCTTGGGAGAGAAATAACCCGTCACAACAGTGTCGCATGTGCAAAACCGGCAAGGAAGACATAATTCATGTGATTTGCATCTGCCCTAGCATAAAGGACCTAAGGTTCAATCTCTTACGTCCTTTTTTTAACTTTTATGCTGTCCGGACTTGCAGACAGGCAGCCATATTGTGCTTTTCTACTAGCGACACTAAATTGAACTGTCAAGTTGTGAAGTTCTTTGACCTAATAAGAAAGAGACTTAACCATGCCATATGAACTTTTAATCCTATGATGCTAACCATATAACTGTTAACATCACTGTAATTTTATGCACCTTATTTTTTGTTTTTGTTTGTACGTTAAAGCAAAAATTACTACGGATACTTTTCAATTTTGTAAAGATTTTAATTAATCATATACAAATAAAATTTTTACTTACTTTTTTTACTTACGGTATTTACCGATTCGGTAAATACCGACCGGTAATGCCCCATTCATTCCTATGGGCTTCAAAGCCCATAGGAATGAATGGGGCATTACCGGTCGGTATTTACCGAATCGGTAAATACAGATATTTACCGATTCGGTAAAAGGAACATCTGTATGTTCCTACATATCCACCCCTAAGATTTACCGATTTTTAATTACCGAATCGGTAGAATTCGGTAATTAAAATTCGGTAAATCTATTTTACCTACATCTGGGCCCATATGCCCTGGCTATTCCCCTTCTAGGCCTACTCCGACCAAGCATCCCCCCCTGGAAAGTGTGTTGCATGCTTTTAGTCTCTCGTCCCTTGGTGACCTGTTTGACGACGGACACCTCTTGTCTTTTAATGACTAGTCAGACTGGTTTGACCGCCATAGCTGCAAGTTTCATTGCATAACTTGACTTGAAATACACTCTCTGCAAATATTGATCCATATCCAACCCTAAACCAGAGGCACATTCCTTCAACCAGGCCCTCCACATCATGGAGTCGGGTTACCAATATTTCCTGGTTCTATAGTGTTCTCTTCCTCACACCATTTTCCCTAACGTACCTCATTGAAAATGGGAGACAGATGTGGGTAGGGCATTCTATAAAAATGAAGGGTCAAGGGCCCTCGTGCACGCCTGTATCCCAAAAAGCTAAATTTAAATTGAGACACTTCTTTATTCTACACAGGGCCTTCCTCCCTCCCACACTTTCAATAAATACTACTTGCAGGTGAACACAACTTGTCCCCACTGCTCTGTAAAAAAGCGGATTTCTCCCACATGCTCTGGTCATGCCCCTTCGTTGGGCCCTTCTGGTCTCAAATATTAGACTCCAGAAATGTTCCACCCATGTTGTCCTCTCATCCCACATCCTATGATAAAGCAGTTCCCCAAGAAATGAACCCACAATATTACACCCAGCATTTCCCCTCATGGAAGTGTTGCCTGGCTGACTTTGGCACATTTGCTTCACCAGGTTCTGGACATAACCAATGCACTCGCTTTTAGCTTAACATCCCCTTTACTCCCAGGTTTAGTTTTTCACATTTAACTTTGAGTCTAGACTCATGTCATTTTACAGTCTAATTAATATGCTGCATTCGCTAACATCATGTGGAAGGCAGTAAGTTATATAGGTGCCTTTCAGAGGGTCTTGATGTTTGCATAGCCCTCAGTAAGGGAAGTAAGATTGTACACTTGATTCATTTCTGCTCTGTGTTTAAAAATAAATACATTTAACATAAAAATACTTGCTGTTGGAAATGGCCCTTTTTGCAGGGTTATCCCTAAACTGTTTTGCTTCTTCCTCCTATTTGTTTCTGACCTGTGTTTGTTGGCTATAGGACTCTAGGCACTTTACCACTGCTGATCAGTGCTAAGGTGCATATGCTCTCTGAGTAAATTGTTATTGTGATTGGTTATCCATGATTGGTGTATTTGATTTACCAGTAGGTCCCTAGTAAAGTGCACTGAGTGTGCCAGGGCTTGTAAATCAAATGATACTAGTGGGCCTGCAGCACTGATTGTGCCTCCCAGATGAGTAGCCCTGAAAAGATGTCTCAGGCCTTCCACTGTGGTGCCTGCGCGCAGTTTGTTAAAAGCCAGGTTGACTTGGCAAGTGCACCCTCTTGCCAGGCCCCAACCTTACCTTTTCTTACATATGGGGCACCCCTAAGGTAGGCCCAAGGTAACCCCATGTGCAGGGTGCAGTCTATGTGAAAGGTAGGACATGCACTGGTGTGTGTAACATGTCCTGATAGTGAAATACTGCCAATTTCCTTTTTCACTATTGACAGGCTAGCTTGCCCCATAGGACAGAATGGGGAATGCTTTGTAACATTTTACAAGCATATCTTCCCATAGGTATATGATGAAAATATGGTGTTTGTAATCCCTTAGTAATGATGGTTTTTAAATTGTGTGTTTGGAAATTCCACTTTAGAAAGTTGTTCAACCATTCTGTGTGCCTCTGCCTGTTTGTGGATTTACTGTCTGGCTTTGGAGTAACAGGGGCTGGGGAGCTGCAGTGGCACCAGGAGTCTGGATGAGTCAGCACCAGGCTGAATAGGCCTGATCTGCATTTGGAGTGGTGGGAGGAGTAGCACCTGCACCTGAATAGGGCTGTGCTTGCCTTCCACAATGCTGGCCCTGCCCCCCTGTGGTGTGCCTGCGGCCAAGGTTCACACTGACAATGGATGTTGTTGTGCACTTGCAGAGTGCCCCAGAACTGGTTTGAACTTGGCCCAGAGCCACTTGCACAAAGAGAACACAGACAATTTGGGGTATAAGTATCAGACCCCAAACCCCAGACTTTAGATCATTCCTAGAATTCAAGAGGAACCTTTGCAAAGGAGAAGAGCTGGAGAGACTGAGGAAAAGTACTGCCCTTGCTGTGTGTCTGGAGTTCACCTGCAATTGCTGTTTCTGCCATGGAAAGGAGAAGGACTTTGCTGTGTGCTTCGTCCCCTGATTGAAGAAGATCTCCAAGGGCCTGAAGTGAGCTGGCCTCCTGTTCAGAAGTCTCAGGGACACAACAACTTCACCCCCAGATCCCCTGAACTCTGCTGTTGTGAGTTATAGCCTGCCTTGAGGTGCCTGTGATAGTTTTGGGCCTCTAGAGGTTGTTGCTGCTGTTTGGGAGCTGGAAGAGAGAAGAAACTCAAAGAACAACAGAAATTGACGCATCTCTCATCTTGCACCTGTTTTTCCGACGCATCTTCACGGTGTGAGAAGAATTTCCACACATTGCCGCTCTGCTGCGAAAACCGTTGCGCTGCAAGAATGAACGCATTGAGGGATCGGGGCTGAAGAGGACCAATGCAGCGCCGCGCAACCCTGCCGCATCGACTGCTGATGCATCCCGGATTTCCACGCATTGTACCTGTGCGGCGAGTTCTTCTGACGCATCACCTGCGGTTCAGACCTGGCACAAAGAATCAACGCATCACTCCCCAAACAGACCCGAATCAACGCAACTCTTCCTCTGTGTGTTGTGGGACTGTCGCATTGCTTCCTTAGTGTCTCAGGAGTGTTGTATCTCTTTGTTTTCTGACGCTGCAGCTGTTTGGCTTGGTGAACTTTTACGCAACTACAGGTACTTTGGTGAAAAGTCACACATTTATAGTTTCCTATGGTACTAGTTCTTGAAACCTTTTGAAGTCATATTTTTAACTGAGTATGTTCGATTTTTTGTTGTTTTGGTCTTGTTTAGTTTAGATAAAGATATTTTATTTTCTAAACTGATTTGGTTTCCTTTGTGGTGTTTTCACTGTGTTACTGTGAGTGTTCTTACAAATACTTTACACATTGCCTTTGGGATAAGCCAGTCTGCTCGTGCCAAGCTACCGAGGGTGTGAGAAGGGTTATCTAAAATGTGTATCACCCTTACCCTGACTAGAAGCAAGGGTCCCTATTTGGACAAAGGTACCTAACTCTGCCAACTAAGACCAACATTTCTAAAACTTACATAAAAAATGTTTTAACTAGAGAAACAAGTAATAGTGGTGTCACAATTGTTAAATTGATTCTACTTTTAAAATATATATATATATATCAAATTAATTTACTTAAACTTTTCACTTAAAAATATTTCATTATGCATTACCACAAGGAGATCTCCGGCCCAAAGTGGAAACCCACACCAAGTGGGGAGAACCTCAAATTCGATCATTAATTCACAACTAGTACTAACTTTACGGTAGTATATAGCATTTTAACTGACAGCCGTCTGTTTCAGGGGTGAGGACATGTAAAGCAACATTTTTTTGTAAATTAACACTCATAAATGGTGACCAGCCCAAAGTGGTAAAGTTACTCAAAAGTAGAAGAGTGAACTTGCTTGTGTAGATGTACTGCCATGTAAGTTCACATTTGTAAATCGACCCTTATATACCATTTAAGCACAAAAAAAGAACTTCACTTAGAAAATATTCCTCTTGTGGTTAGTATTCAACTGACCGAGAAAGTTTTAGAGACATTATAATATGAAAAAGGTGCTAATTTGACGCTAAATAGTTCTAATTTAGAGATTTCTGGATGGTTCTAAAGTGTGCTTCTTGCTTTGCCTTGCCTAGAACTTTATCATCGGTTGATGACATTGGCCTACTCTTATCTTGTTTAACTTTCTCATGTATCTTTAAATTGACACAGAGCTGTACATGGGGGTGCAAAATTAAAGGATAGAGATAAAAAATAGTTATTTTGCTGTGGTACCCTTTGAAATCCTCATTAAATGTGGTAGTTGTTTGCTATGTTTAGTTTTTTGTTGGTATGCTATTGTCATGTTTTTTTTGCAGGGCCACCTAGGGTGAGCAAATAAATTTTCAAGTATTAATACATTTTGCATTATTTAATTAATCCACTTGGAAATTGGCAGGTTGTAAACAGATTAAGCCCAATGCAGAAATCGCATGGCTATTAGGATTGATGTTTCCCTGAGTAAATCATTCTCCAATCCAGTATGAGAAGCAGTAAAAACAGTTTTTTGCCCGTCAATATCATTTCACTATGGTAATAAACCAGAATTTGCATATGACTATATAGTGATAATTGTAAGAATATGTGTTCATTAGTGCAGTTCCCCTAAATCACGTTATAGTGTCACTTTTATTTTTATTGCCATGGTGTAATATATTACATTGCGGGCCCCATTCATGAAAAGTGACGCATCGCTGCGTGAAAACAGCGATGCGTCACTTTTCATTGTGCCCTCCTTGCGACATGCATGTCGCAAGGAGTTACAGATACGTAAGTATTTCTGGCGTATCTGTAGTCTCAAAAATGATGCATTACTGGAGTGTGTCACAAAAGTGACGCTACCCCAGCAATGTGTCCTTTCACATGGGGCAAGCCCCTTGTGAAAGGGCCTGCGTCAGTCTTACGCCTGCTGTGAGGCAAGCGTAAGATATTGACGCAATGGCGTCCTAGAAGTGACGCAGTGAAATCTTATAGATTTCACTGCATCACTTCTAGGGGGTTTACTTGCGTGGGAACGCCCCCCCCCCCTGCATACAATATACCTGACGCATCAATAATGTAGCGCAAGGGTTTACAAAGTGACACATCTGCTTAGATGCGTCACTTTGTAAATAGAACGCAACAGGGGGCATGTTTTACGCTGCTGTTGCATTAAAAAAAGTGACGCAGCAGCGCAAAACTGATGCATGGCCTCATAATTAAGGCCCTAAGTGTTTTCAGTGTAGTGACATCATGAACAAAGGCCAAATGTTTGTAAATGTCCAGAGAACATTGAAATGACAGCAAAGCAATAAAGGGCCATGTTATATATGTTGCCTCGTATGTATTTTGTATATTACATGGTTATTTGGAGGAAATTAGCTTAAAAAAACTTTTGGGCATCGGCTGGAATTGTATCTTTTTTTAACACGTCAGAAAGAGAAGGGTCGCTGAAGAGCCAGGTCCTGGTGCAGTCAAAAATGAAGGTAGAGAACTGCGAGTGGGCAAAGTCCAAAGTCTGTGTCCAGGAAGGCCTTGCCTTCAATGGGTTGCTGCCTGATGTCGGCCCTAATGAAGCACTTTTTGTTCGGACTTAGAACATTTTCTATAAGTCAGATCTTCTCTAGGAGGGCAAACCAGCATGCTGAAGCTGGCCAGTGATTCAATGTTGACAGATGCGGCTTTAATTGCAATCCCGGTCTTCTTCGGATCTACTGTCAGATAACAAAACATTTCTAAGTCCCAGCTTTTGAAGTGTGGACCGGAGGAGCACACTCTAACACCACCTAAGAGTTGAGGACGAAGGAGGCACCATGTAAGGGTTAGGACTCACTCCAGCAGAGGCCAGCAACAGGGTCCAGGAAGATCCAGTTGGAACTGGTCAGCTGGGCAGTTGCAGGGAGAGAGGCCTCTGAAAGTTTGTTGCGTCCCTGTAGCTCTAACAGGCGGTCAGCCAACTGGCCCGTGGCATCACTTCTAGAGTCCTGGGTTCATGTCAAGCAGATACAGACTGCTATCAGGCTCCTCACACAGCAGGAAAGTCCTTATTCAGATTCTTCCCAGATCCAGGTGTTCTGAGGGGAGTTCTGCTGGGTGCCGTTTTATGCCCAGTGTTAACCTGAGGTGGACCACTTCTAAACCAGTTCCCGTCAGTTCCTCTACCCCACTGGTGTAAGTGCCATGTTTGCTTTAGAAACAAAGAGAAGGCAAGCCTAGGTGTGTGCTTCGGCAGCTAGAGACATCCACTAAAGCTCAGGAAGAGGCTGGGCCCAGCCCCAAGGCCATCCGGTGAAGGGAAGAGTCCCCATCACTACTCGCAGAGCCCTTGGTACCTTGCCTGGGAGCAATACACATTTCACCATGGGGAGCATCTCGAGGCCGGTAGAGCTGAACACTGGTAGGAAATCCTTTTGGTTTCCAAACTTTCTAAAAATGTAATTTCCAAAATACTAATATAAAATCTGCTTGACAATTAAAGTTGTATTTTAAATTACTAATGAAATATGTCAGTGAAACATTTTTCCATTCCAAAACTAAATTGATCACAGTTTGAATGTCTTAATGTAAACCATTGTTAGCCATGCCACAGTGACAAACAACTTTGGAGGTTTTTTACTGCCAGGAAATGTAAAACATTAAGGGCCAGATGTACAGCCATTCCATATAGCGAGTCACAAATTGCGACGTTTTGTGACTCGCAAAATGGAATGTACAACAGTGTCTCAGACACTGTTTGTGATTCCTAATGGGGTCGCAAATGAATTGCCCCACCAATATTCATGAGGCAGGTCACAATTTGCGACCCATTGGGAATGGCCAGCACTCACAGGGATGGTGGCCTGCTGGGGTCAGCAGAGCACAATGTCTGTAACTGCTTTTTCAATAAAGCAGTTTTTTTTTTTAATGCAGCCCCCTTTCCTTAAAGGAAAACGAGATGCATTTAAAAAAGAAAAATTAAATGTTTGTGTTTCAATTTTTAGGAGTAGGCAGTGGTCCATGGGACCACAGCCTTCTTTAAAAAATATATTTGCATCCATTCACAAAGGGGAAGGGGTACCCTGAGGACCCCTTACTGTGTGTGAGTGGCTTACCACCTACTAGAAGTAAGTGGTAAACTGCAAATGTTTTGCAAACACAAATGCGGTCACAAAACAATGGTACATACCATTCTAACTCGTACTTAGGAAGGGATGTCCTAAGCATGCCCCTTCCTAATAGCGACTCGCAAAATATTGTTTGCACATCTGTTTCTGCGATCACAAATAGGCCGATATCCCGATTGAGACCGCAAAAAAAGTCATACATCTGGCCCTAAATTTACATGTCCTACTTTTTAAAACCATAATCTCTGTCCTATTGGCATTTAGGGCCTAATTTAGGGGTGACTTTTGAGTATCTGAAAAGAAGTTTTAGGGCTGGCAAAAGGTTTATTTTTCTAGGTTGAAGGGAGAGGTCTGAAGATAGGTTTTTACAGTGCTACTATAGTGGGTGGCATAATGAGTGCTGCAGCCTACTGGCAGCATTTAATTTACCAGGTGCCAGGTAGTGCGATATACAATGGACGTATCAGTACGTCAAGTGTGCCAATTTGGTGTATAACAATTTCAACATGCTTAAAAGGGAGGGCACAAGCACTTTACCTCTGGATAGCAGTGGTAAATGTGTGCAGGTCCTAAGGCCAACACAAAACAAGTTCAGCAACTGGAGGCAAAGTTTTGGGGTGAAGATGCAGAAAGGGCACGTTTTCAACAAAGGTCTTTCAGCATCCATCAAGATGAACTGCGCTTCTTTTTCTTTTTTGAATAATGTTTTCATTTTTCTTCTACATACCAATGCACATTATTGTTTTGTGCAAGGAAGCAAGACTTACATTATGTTTTAAAGATAATCTTTAATCAGCCAATGGCCAAACCATCTTAAGAGTTGTTTATCTAGGTCGTTTGGTTAAAATATATGTGTGTGTTTGTATTTAGGTAAAGTAAGGTACATAGTGTGCCATGTGGGTAGGGTACTTCAACAGCTGGTGGAAGCGCTGGCCTCCACGTTTTCCACTAAGTGAACATGTTGTTTTTTCTCATATACATCCACCAACATGTCACTATCACCTAACAGTCAAATTTTGTTTTCATAAAATGTATATAGATGAAGTAGTGACTTGAGTAACTCATCCAAAAAGGGCTTGCGATCGCGAAGGGTTAATTAGACATCTTCTATCATTAAGCCTAGGAATAATTTTTATTACGCCAAAGTAATTTGAGTAATTATGATAATTCTGCATCACTCTTTTTTTGTCATGGAATTACAGATTATAACCCAAATATAGCTGCTTGCGTAATTAAGAGTAATTTGGTTAAACAAACCCTACTGCTTGAGCACATTTAGTGGGCTTAAGTAGATGCTCCCTCTGCTGTTTATGGTCTGTTTCATTTAGCACTATATTCTTAGTGCAAAATGCATCTTGGAATCCATTTTAGACACAAGAGTCCATTTTGCGTTACATGCCAGAAGAAAGTTGGGGGAAATCCTACTCCAAGTGCACATTTAACCAGGATGAGTTGCTGTGAGCACTCGCTACTCATGTTCTGTTGATATTTCTTAGCGTAAAATGTATTCTCCCATCCATTTTGGAGGAGAGAGAGATTTTAGTGTTAAGAAAATTGTGCTCAATGCAGAATTACTTTTCTTGCTTAATTCTGTGTAATGTTGAGAAACCTTTAGGTAATTCTGCATAATTACACCTCACGAAATTACACAAGTTACGCCCACCCCTAGACATGATATCTGAGGTTTTTTAGCTCACTGTGCATCCTGCAATCAAACATTTGAATGGTTCAGGTGGGATGTTATGTTTCTGAAAGCATTGTAGCTGCTCAATAAATCAGACTGTCATATCCCTCAACACAGTGTCTGAGTTATTCTGAATTCTTTTCTTACCATGTAGAATGACCAGATCCAAAATGGTCATGGATTGGTCAAATAAAAACTCTTTGCCTTCACCCCTCCTGTTTACTGAACTCTGATGTCTTTTAGACTCTGAGCAGTTTACCACTGCTTACTAGTGCTAAAACTGCTTGGTCTCTCTTCTTTAAACATGGTACAGTTAGCTTACACCCAATTATCACATTTAAATTACCGATAAGCCCCCAGTAAAGCGGTATCACATGTATCCCTACCCTACCTAAAAGGAGGAGACTTGGGAAACCTTGGTACTCAGAACTACTCAGAGAACACAAGAAAGCATGCAGAAGGGCAGAAAGGAAATGGAGATCAAGTTACGATGAATCCATGAAATCCGAATATGCACACACTCTAGCTATTTATAAAGGGCTGATTCTTCAGGAAAAAAAGTAAATATTTTACTAATAAGATTCTCGAGGCAGGAAACTCAAGTAGAGAGCTATTTAACCCCTCCCCTGCTGATGACGGAACCGCTCCATCATCAGCTACAGTTGAGCTGTGCTGATGACGGAGCGGTTCCGTCATGGCCCGGCCGCCACGCCTGCGCGGCGCTGATTTCGTGCCTGCGCGGCAGTCTTAATGAGCGGGGCGGGTCATGACGGAACCGCTCCATCACCAGCACAGCTCAACTGTAGCTGGTGATGGAGCGGTTCTGTCACCAGCATGCGGCGGCCGCGCGGCCGCCCCGCCCCTTTAGCGCTGCGGCGGAATAGCCGCTGCAGCGAAAGGGTTAAAACAGTAAAACCTTTAGCCACTCTTCCCGGAAACCCAAACAAATCGCTAGATCCAGATATTTGTAATATACTCGGAAAATTCTTCATTGACAAAGTCGATTCAGTCTTTCAAACTTTCTTAAATATTCCCAATAATAACTCGGATCAATAGATACCATTTACCTCACACGGTGTGAATTTCAGCTTCTCCCCATCGACGGTGGAAGAAATTAAGCAGGAAATTAAAAATACCAAATCAGGAGCCCCTGCCAATCCATGCCCCCCAAAAGTATTCCATCTTATTATAGATCTAATATTGGAACAACTCAGTTTACTGTACTCTGAGATAATAGCATCAGGACTCTTTCCTAAATCTTGGAAGACTGAATCAGTACGGCCACTGATTAAAAAAACAAATCTGGATCCAACAGAACCTGGCAACTATCGGCCGGTCTCCAGATTGCCCTTCCTCTTTAAAGTACTGGACAGAATACTTAACAAACAAATCTCTAAGTATATCCTACAGAACAATTTCCTTGACCATTCACAGTATGGCTTTAGAGAGGGACATGGAACTGAAACTGCACTAATTACAGTCACAAAAGAAATTAGAAAATCCCTAGATGCTGGAAAAAAGGCCGCCTTGATATTATTAGATCTATCGGCGGCCTTCGATACCATAAACCACGAAATCTTAGCAGACCGACTAAAGAATCTAGGATTCCATGACACCTCTATCCGCCTTATGCAGTCATACCTGAGCAATAGGACATTTGTAGCCGAACTGGAAGGATCCACCTCCAAATCTTTGAACTGCCATGTGGGGTACCTCAGGGCTCCTCCCTGAGTCCCACACTTTTTAACATCTATGTGACCCCACTGGCAGAAATCATCAGACAAGGAGGTTTCTTGGCCATATCATACGCCGATGACACACAGATAGTGGTCTCAGTCTCAGATAACATTGATGAAACTGCTGACCGCTTTAATGCCTGCATGACGAACATCAATAGGTGGATACCAAACAACTGCTTAAAACTGCAAAAAACGGAAGTCCTCCTCCTCGTTTCAAAGACCCCTTTTTGGTCCCCCAGATGGTGGCCTAGTGAAATGGGAGATTGTCCTCAACCAGTAAAAAAAGCTAAGAATTTAGGGGTCATTTTTGATGACAGATTAACCTTTGAGCACCAAATTAACAAACTCACATCGACCTTTCAGGGCATCCTTAAAATGATCAAAAAAATTCAGCGTTTTCTTCCACCCGATTCCGTGAAAACAGTTGTCACAGCTTTGGCCCTTTTCATGACACGATTACGGCAATGCCTTATATGTCGGCATACAATCCCAGCTGCTGACTAAGCTTCAAAGGATGCAGAACTCAGCCGTAAGATTGATCCTCAATATACCAAAACATCAATCAGTATCACATCGGCTGAAGGTACTCCACTGGCTCTCTGTGGACAAGAGGATAGCGTTCAAGTCCCAGTGTCTAGCATTCAAAGCAGGACAGGGATTAGGTGCCCTCTATTTGAGAACCCAACCAAAAAAATACACCTCTGCCAGAAACTTGAGATCCTCCCAGGCACTTTTACTGAGCACTCCCAGACACAGGCAGGTCTGTTGGGGAGGCAGGAGTTTCATATTAGGGGCAAAGAGAATCTGGAACTCCCTGCCGCTACAACTAAAAAACTGCAAATCACTACTCGAATTTAGGAAACAGCAAAAAACATGGCTATTCTATAAATAGAAGAAATCATACATTAACAAAGCAAACATGGTTTTCTTTTCATCAGCTGGACATTAGCGCAAAGACTCCTTTGGGTACTCGAGCGATTAACAAGTTTCAAATCCATTCCAATCCAATCCAGGGGTTGTAAATTAAATGCTACTAGTGGGCCTGCAGCACTTATTGTACCATCGACTTAAGTATCTCTGTAAAACCTGTCCAGGCCTGCTATTGCAGACTGTGTTGCAGGTTTTAACTGCCGTTTTGATATGGCTAAATACACATTTTTTCCAGGCCTAAACCATACTTTTTAATACATTTGTCACCCCTAGGGTAGGCCCTAAAGCAGGCTGTGTTGTATTTAAAACATTGGACATGTACTTTTGGGTTTTACATGTCCTAGTAGTTGAAAACCATTAAACTTGTTTTACACTATTGCAAGGTCTACCTCTCCTACAGGGTAACATTGGGGTACCTTATTACATTTAATAAGTGACAACTCTTATTTGGGAGTAAATAGAAATATCATGTTTGTTGTCTGAGGAATTGTAATGTCAAACAATCTTTGAACTGAGTGTCTCAACATCCTGTGATTCTGCGCAAATCACAAAATCTCCCCTCCCTGAACAAAAATGAATGTGTCCTTGTGTAATGTAACTGGTGCTTGTGTAAAGCGCTCTGATACCTGATATCTGGGTTTGCGCTATATAAAACTCTAAAAGACAAAATTAGAAAAATAGTCGGACTTTAAGTCACAAATCTGAAAATGCCACTTTTAGAAAGTTTCCATTTTTGTGTCCTAGCCATTTGGTGCCTGCATCCTGAGTCCTGGGTCACATGCCTGGCAGTTGTTAGCCATCAGCCTTTGTGTATTAGCCCCAGACAGTATCACAATAGAGGGTTTGGGTGTTGGCAGAATGGGCCGTCCTGAATTGATGGGAGGGCGGAGATGTCACCTATTACACTTCCACTTTAAAGGCACTGGCCCAGCACAGTCAAAAAGAACTTCACATTAATCTATTGTGCCCTTGGACAGACTGGGACCAAGGAGATGGGCAGAAAATTCCAGATACTTCTATGGGAGGGAGGCATCTCCAGAAGCTTCTACCACTTCAAATGGGGCACCAGGTATAAAAATGGGACCTTCAGAACCACTCTTCTGTACACTCCTGGACCTGTCTATACTGCAAGAGGACTATTGTGCTGCTGGAGGCCTGCCCTGCTGTCTGAGAAGGATGACTGTACCTGCATGCTTCATTCCAGGCTCCAAGGCTCAGTTAACTGATCTCCTGTTGTAAGCCGCAGGAACACAACAAGCTCCAGAGGCCTCTTTGGAACTGTCTAGCTGACCTGCTGCAACTAGCAACTGGACCCGCCTGAGCCCTGCTGGGCTCTGCTGGAGTGAGTTCCGGATCCCAAGATGTACCTTCCAGGTCCTTGAGCCTTAGAGTTGCATTAGTGGAAGTCCTCCATGAAGAAAAGAAGAAACGTGAAGTTTTGGACTTTATGAATCTGCGAAAAGGGGCCCGTTCACTCCACGATCTTTCCGCCGATGCTGACATTAGAATGTGAAGCTCTGGTGAACCCCACTTTTCATGCTACAACAAACACGAGCAATAATCAGCGAACCAAGCTCTGCAGTTTCTGTTATAGCATCAACAACCCGCCGAGACTGCCAACGCAAATCTCCAGCAACAACTGTCCATGACACCAGACAGGATTTTCTTGCTACAGTGACGATCTACAGTGACGATCGTCCACTATGGCTGGCCTTCTTTTCATGCTACAGCGATGACCATTTGCGACCATTGCATTCTCCTCCACCATGAGCAGACCTGTTGGCGATAGACTTTAGAATGTAACATATTCTGAGGGAGCCCAACCTGTTCTCTGGATCCAGCTTGCACTCCATTGACGCCGGCCTGTACTTGTGACTTTTACCTGGTCTTGCACAACCAGGTAACCACAAGTGGCACTCTGTGCTTTTAGGCATTATACTTTTCTGAAACCTTTAAAATCATATCTTTAGTTCTGTTGATTGGATTTTTGTCATTTGAGTGCCAGATAATTTATTTTTACTCTATTTTTCTAAATGAGTGTGGGATTTTCCTTGTATTGTGTTTTTGCTGTTTGTGTGCTGCATAGATTCTTTACACATTGCCTCCAAATTACACCTGGCTGCTTTTCTGCCAAGGTACCAGTGGTTTATGCAAAGGTTCATTTATCCACCTTTTGTGGTTCACCCCGGCAAGGATTTTGGCTGGTGCTTCTGAGGGGTTTCACTCAGCTCAATCAACAACCCAATGTCTTGCATAAACATATTCTCGTAAGGCCCAGTGTACTATATTTGGTATTCATTACAGTTTCAGTCTCAGTTTCAGATCTTTATTCGGATACATTGTATCCATAAAAGCACAGATCATCCTAATGAAAAGGGGAAATATGACAATCCATAGACAAGAGCCAGATAAAAACAAAGTCGTGCATAACAATGAATATAGCATAAAACCAATTTATACAGAAAATCCCATAAATCAATTACTTTTACAAACTCATTCTCTATATAAAAACAGAACCTCATCAAGTGCACATTGAATCGCAAGCGCGCACTGACAACTTTAAAAAGTTACCTACACGGGCCATTAACTCCTCATTTTCTACTTACCGATTGTTAAGTAGGCTTCTTCTAAATGTATGGGTCGTGTATTCTTAAAAAATGAGAGCAAAAACTGATGGGTATATCGGCTATAAAATTTACAAAAGAATAAAAAATGGAGTGTTGTCTGCCCACTCCTGTCATTACATGGGCAAGGTAATTGATCCAGATTTGCAGTGTACCCCAAAGGAAATCAAAGCATAAATTTGACTGTATCAGCCCTTAGACTAAACAATAATCCTCTCTCCCAACGCCCGATTGGCTTTAGGAGGTAACTAGGTGAGGTATTTGATTTTTCCACAACTGGCAAATGACTTTCTACTGATTTTTTCTGAATCTCCCTTTTGACTCTTCGAGTCCTGTAATGATCATATAAAACCCCACAGAATCACTCTTTTATTCATGTCAATGGAGTCTTTTGGGTTTGTAAAAATCTGAGCATGATTGATACTACTCAGAGCATCCCATATAATTATTTCATATACTGTAGCATGTGGGGCGGTTATAACCATTGGGGCCAGATGAGCAATGCAAACACTTTAGGCTAGGCAGAGGCCCTTTAGGGTGGGCTTCCACTGCACCAAAGGGGCTACAGAACAATATTTTCCTGCTCCTAATTTATTTTTCATCTACCTCGGTTACATTTCCTTTCAAATGGAACAAATATGGCTAAATGAAATATCGGAAATTCCAACTTTTAATTTCATTGTAATTTCGCTGATTATTTTTTGTCTGGTGCTTTCCGTGCCTACTATGCGGTTCATTGTAAGGAGAAACAACATTGGCAAGGCCTGTTTTGTATGCGTTGCGGACAACAGTGCTGGTCCACCCCTTCAGTTTTCAGAAGCTGTACATCATAAACCATGAACATCATTTACGGGTTGCCAGGGGTTGCAGCTGCCTCTTGTGACCCCTGACACTGCCTTTGCCACCCATGGGCTCAGCGGTTGCAAAATCCGTGCCACGAGGGCCCAACTTCATTGTTTTCTGCTCCTTTTTTTATTACATTAATAGTGAATATTAGCCTATTGTTCACTATTAATTTAATAAAAACTGGAGAATTTGGGTTAGGAATGACATCTTTACTGGCATTTTAGGCAAATAAAATCAAATGCTTTGAAATGTATGTTGTGTTCATGCATGTAGGTGAGAGAGAGTTTAGGTGCGCAAGTATGTGTGTGAGCGTGTATGTTTGCATGTGGGATCATGTGTGTGTGTGTGAGAAAGTACAAGTGAGTAAGAGTGATTGAGAGAGTGCGCATGAGTGAGTCAATGTAGGGAAATGAACATTAATGAGGGTGAATGTGTGAGCGAGAGAGAGTGTATGAACATGAGTTAATGAATTTCAGTGAAAATGTGTTCTCATGTTTGCAATTCTGCTGGGGGACCTGGCATGTTTCTTGACTCATAGATACGCATTGATCAGGGGCGGCTCCTCCATGTGGGCGGAGGAGCGTCGCCCCACTGTTTTCTCGTAGTGCGAGAAGCAGTAAACTAAAATAGTATAAATACCAATTTGTGTTACTGCTTCTCGCACTGAGTGAAAGCAGAAAGGTTTGTTTGGAGGCGGGCAGTCCTGCAACAGGGCAGGGGAGAGTGGCTAGCCCAATGTTGCAGGCCCTGACTGGATGGCCCTCTTGGGCCGACCAAAGGAGTCAGGTGCACTCTGCCATTTTCCTCATGGAAGCTGCATGCATCCTACATGGAGAAAATGGCCTCCCCATCGGCGCCTGGCTGAGCGCCAATAACAGTGCTGCCATTGCAGTTTTGTGATTGGCTTAGGGGAGGGGAGGGTGGCTGCCTGCTTCCTGCGAGGAGCAGAGAAGCAGAGACAACACAGGACTTTATCGGGCCAGCTAAGGTAAGTTATATATATTTTTAAAATAAAAATTAAACCTCCCCTGGGTGACCCCCTCCCTGTGCGATCCCTCCCACCTGCGAGTCATACCGGCCGCGGCTGGCATTGATGTCATTTGCTGTGATGTCATTAAGATAAAAGGGTGCATGATGTCATTTCTGCTACACCTGGGTTTCTGGTGAATCGACACCCATATCATTGCCCCGAGCTTCTCCAGAGGTCTACATTTATGAAATACAGTGTAGTAAAATATATGAATAAACCATCTGTTTATAATGTTGCCTTTTCGTGAAAGGATGATACAACTGGATCTTAGGAAGAGCTGGCAATGCTAGAAGCATGATGTGATATGAAAATATTTAAATCAAGTTCCGCTTGAAAACCCCAGGGCATTTGGTTGGAGGCGTTTAGATTTTGATGAAATGCAGCCTCGCTTTCCTCTGCTGTACTACACTTTGGTTCAAGAGCAGTATTTTCTATCGGAGAGGTGGTTTTAAGAAACAAAAATTCTCTTTGACAAGATGCACTATTACTAAGTAATGGGAAAGCCGAACATACGGGAGGTTGAAAATTACTCTTTTTACAGAAGTAGCAGACAATCTAAAGACGTGGTGTTTCCAATCATTACAGAGAACCATTACTGTACCTTTCTCCGACTCCTTAAAATATATTTATTGTTTTTGTCAGCAGTCCAGCATTATCTATGGCTTGCTTTGCATGTTTTACATAAAGATGCCTGCAAGGGAATTCAAACCCACTTTAAAGTAGAAAACGGTTCACCTCGCCTATGCAATGAGTCTTGTTGTTTAATAATAGCTTACAGTAGCATGTAGGTCTTCTTCAAAGACATACTGCTGTTATAAACCAGGTTCTTGATAATGCAATTCAGTTAAAAAATGTGACAAAGGAAGAAAGTCGCCATGAATACCTATTTCTAGATTGCTGAAATGATGCACTAGGGCATGAATCTGTGACCACAATTGGGCTTTTAAAAGTACAGCTCCCCTTTTAGAAGTCAGAATAGATAAAAGGGCTTTTGCAACCCTTTCAAAATCATAAAGAGGATGGCACATGTAGGGTCCCCCCCTCATTTGCTACTCTGAAAGGTATGCACCAAGGGAAACATCCTTTACCCTGCGGACTTTACAACAACCAGCCTTTAGAATGAAGTTAGTACCCCTCACGGGGGCCGGACTGGCCGTAGCCGGCACGGGCGTTTCCCCGGTGGGTAACCAGGGTGGGAGCCGCTTTTGTTACCGGGGCTGGCAATATCGTCCGCCTGTATCAAAATCGGCCGAAACCGGCTGTACCAGACAGCCCAACGGTACACCCTCCTGCCCCCCAGGGGGGCTGGCCATGTTTTTTGCCCCTCATGTGACATTATCAAGCGCTATTTTACCATGCAAGTCATTACAACGACTTGCTGTAGGGGGCGCTTTGATGGACTAGTGTTGGATGCCCAACTCCTTCCCTACTGTTGCATAGACGGGAGTTGGAATAGTAGCTTATGCTTTTCCAGTGAGCCCTGACAGCCTCTATTGATGCTTTAAAAAAACAGCACCTGTCCCTGCAACGGAAACAGACTGCTTCATAGAAATGTTTCCTCTTGGGAATGTGAATTCAGGTTCAGGTACGCTGTCCCTTTCGGGCTTCCATCCCTACATTTGCAGCCACTCTAGAGGGGACAGACATTTTTAGCTGCTAAATTAACATTCATTGGACATATCATTATGGGGTTCCCTGCAAACAGGGATTTTGAAATGCAACCTTTTCCTACATAGATGACATACATCACATTGCAAAATTACAGGAAGGTTGCAAAGAGTTGTCGGCCCCTACTTTCCATGGAGTAGGACAATAATTATCTTCTGCCCAACCTTATTCTTCTCCACATTTTAACGTAAAGTGCATACAAAGCCTCGACAGTAGCTAGATTGTTTAGGTCTGCTCAAGTATGGCTAAAAATATAACAAAATATTGCTTTCTTCTTGAAATTAATGGATGCATTTGCAAAGCACTATATGCTTGTATACGTGCTTGTGCCTATGCAAGAGATTTAGTGAGCTCATATTTCTGTTCTATTTCTTTTCTTTTTTGCTACACTTCTAATTCAGTTTTGAACTTGTCTCTGATAATAGAAAACTTGGGATTGTGCTAGAGTCAAGGAGAGAGGCAGGACAAATTTGTAGTGTACGACGAGACCGTGACTTTCAGTGACTGTTGGTTCATTAGGTGCAGGCTGAACGCGTTTGTTTTGCTTTTTAAAATGAGCGAACATAGAGTGTCTGGTGACATTCCCAGGATTTGTAGTCTTCTGGATGGAACTTAATTTGTGCTGGTAGCTTCTGGTGGTTGGCACCGTCACTCATATATTGGAACCATGAGTTATTTTTTATCTACAGCAAGAGAGTGAAAAGCAGAAAAGGCAGAAAAGGCAAAAAGAAAAATATAAAATAAGAGTGACAAAGGGAGAAAGCAGAGATGAAAAAAGAGTGAGATAGAGATACGAACTGCAGGATGTCAGGTAGTAGAGGACAGGCACGGCCCATGCAGGGCGTTATACTGGGGCGGTGACGTCAGGAAGGGGAGGGTCAGGGTGGGGGGTTGTAAAGTGCAGGATATGGACCATTACAGGTAAGTACCGAAAAAAAAAAAACGAAATTCGTTTTTTTTTTCGGTACTTACCTGTAATGGTCCATATCCTGCACTTTACAACCCCCCACCCTGACCCTCCCCTTCCTGACGTCACCGCCCCGGTATAACGCCCTGCACGGCCGTGCCTGGTAGAGGAAAGTGGAAGATGACGGAATCGAAGCTAGGAAGCCTGGTGTGTGGTACTCCCAGTATTCACTAGACCCGAGGGGGGGGGGGGGGGCTTTAGACCCCTGTATTTACATTTTTTACAAGCATTGGCAAAGCCAAAAGGATTTTCCTACGTGACAGCTACTGACTTTCCCAATGTTTTTAGCCATGTTGTACATCGGTGTTTAGTGCAGTAGACAGTAGAGTAGAGTGTAGTGGCATGGCATGGCATAAAAGTGGCATGGAGGGACATAGAGTGGAGTGGTGCAGATTGGAGTAGAGTGGCTTGGAATGGCATAGAGTGGTTTGGAGTTGTGTAGAGTGGGGTAAAGTAAAGTAGAGTGATGTAGAGTAGAGTGGCATATAGTGGCTTACAGTGGAGTGGTATAGAGTGGACTGGCGTAGAGTAGAAGGGAGTGGCCTGGCTTAGAATAGAGTAGAGTAGAGAGGAGTATAGTGCAGTGGCATAAAGTGGATTGCCAGACAGTAGAGTTGAGTAGAGTAGAATAGAGTGGAGTGGGTTAGACTAGAGTGGCATAGAGTGGAGTAGCGTGGAGTGGCATAAAGTTGGAGTGGCAGAGAGTGGAGTAGAGTAGCATACAGTAGAGTGGAATAGAGTGGCTTTGAGTGGCATAGAAAAGAGTGGTGTAGAGTAGAGTGCCGTAGAGAAGAGTGGCGTGGCATGTCATAGAGTAGAGTAGCGTAGAGTAAAAGGGCACTGTGTGGAGTAGAGTAGAATAGAGTGGTATAGTGGCTTACAGTGGAGTGGCATACAATGAAGTAGCATAGAGTGATGTGGAGTGGCAAAGAGTAGATTAGAATCGACTGGTGTAGAGTGGAGTGGCATAGCGTAGTGTTGTGCTAAGTAAGGTAGAGTGCTGTACAGTGCAGCGGCATAGAGTAGAGGAGTGATGAAGAGTGATATAGAGTAGAGTGCTAAAGAGTGCAGTTGTGTAGAATACAGTAGCATAGATTGGTGCAGAGTAAAGTTGTGTATAGTTAACTGGGGTGGAGTGTAGTGACGTGGAGTGGTGGACAGCACAGTAGAGTAGCATAGAGTGTAGTGGCATGAATAGAGTGGTGTACAGTGCAGTGGCATAGGGTAGAGTGCAGCTGCATAGAGTGCAGTAGCGTAAATTACAGTTGTTCAAAGTAGAGGGGCATAGAGTGCAGTGGCATAGAGTTCAGTGACATAAAGTAGAGTGGTGCAGAAGAGAGGAGAGTGGCGTAGAGTTTAGTAACAGAGAGTAGAGTGGTGCAGAGGATTGGCATAGAGTGCAGTGATGTAGAGTGCAGGAGCATAGAGGGCAGTGGTGTAGAGTAGAGTGACTTAGACTGCACTGCTGCAGAATGCAGTGATGCAGAGTAAAATGGAGGGGTGGAGAGTGCAATGGCATCAAGTAGAGTGGTGCATAGCATGGTACAGTGGTGTAAAGCGTTGTGGCATAGAAACGAGTGGTGAACAGCAGAGATCAGTGTCGTAGAATAGTGCACTGTAGAGTGCAGTGTTGTAGACTGCATTTTCATAGATTGGAGTGGTGCAGAGAATAGTGTTGTAGAGTTTGTTGCATAGAGTAAAGTGGTAGAGTAGCATCGAGTGCAGTGACATTGAGGCAAGTGGTGCAGAGAAGAGTGCAGTGGCATAGAGTACAGTGGCTTAGTGGTACTTGATATTGTAGCTGTCAGTCAGTATTTCATTCTTGAGATAGGAAGTCTCATTTGGCAACTTGGAACACAGAAGGGTTGATGCTGTTCAAAACCTGAGCAAATTATTTGATCCTGGATTCTCTATCTTTACGAGTGTGGAGTCTCATCACATAAAAATATTGAACTGTTCCATCTTTTTATGTTCCAAGACTCTGCACTCATAAAGATACTACTTATAAAATATGTTTGTGAATAGCAAACGATTGTAAACGTACACGAAAGTATTATAGTTCACCTTTGTGAATTAGGCCCTGAGTTTTTAATCCTGATCTGTAATAATATCAGCAGCAGCATAACTACTATGACAATAACTATAAACTAGATAATTGTGTAAGCATGGATTCACTATCCTTCCATCCGCTTATGTTGAGGCTATATTTATGTTTGTAGAATTGGAATTATGAATAGAAAAGTTACACTTACCCACGTATGCTTCCCTTATGATATTCTGACATATAATAACAGAGAAGACCCTGCTATGTTTTAGCGAGGGGCGTATGCTTCACACTTGTGCCTGATGCACTCATTTGTATGTCTTACTTTCCAAGGGAAATATACTTCCTTCATAACATATGGCATAATTATTTTGATGACAGTCACTGAAATCTTTTAATTAAAACTTAAAAGCAGGGTTCAAGCAGTCACTTTTAAAATAAATTCTATTTAGATGTACCTTGCATATGATTTAAAAAGTCACAATTTGCCCATTTGAAATAATCGGTTACTTTTTGGAGAAATTTGACTTGTACAAAGAAAGGCAATCGAGAACAGCTAGAGGGTGGCCATCACATCTCAGCGGAAAATCTGATTATTAAGCAATATAGGAAGAACCCATGCAGGGGAGGATTACATTTGTTTCAGAGCATCTAGTTTATCCTCTTGTACGCTAATAGTATTGATATCGTTCTAAATATCCTGTGGATAAGCAAATGACATTTTACATATCACTGGTAAATAATGCACAATTTATAATCCAATATAGCTATCTGTGTCTAAACAAAACGCAAATGTTTAAACTTTGATCACAATGATTTATTTTATTCCAGTGCAATCGCTGAAAATAATAAACATTTAGCCGGGTGTGCTGGTTTACTGCCAAGGAGCTGCAGGAATGCCCCTGTGCAAACACATCCTTGCGAATAGTGGCTGGCATTGAAAGTGATTTTCTGGAACAATGGGGATCGGTTGACAATCTGTATATATAGGCCGAAGGCAGCACTGATCAAGGGATGAGGGAATCCGAAAAGAAAACAAAACCCCTGCACTCTATTTTCCCCTCCTTGCATTGGTTTGAGTAGAAAAAGATGGGTTAAACAGCGTAGAACAATAGTTAACAACTTAAAACCTAGCTATATCTTTTTTTCAAATATCACTCAAGAAAGGACAATTTTACAATTGGTTCTCCGTATCAGATTGTATATAAACTGTACTCGGACAAGACGGAAGTCCGGATCCTCGGCCCAACCCTCTCTGCCTTGGTTACCGACCACACTGGGAACAGCACCAACACCCACGAACCACGCATGCACGCAACCTAGGAATCATCCTCGACTCCTCCCTCTCCATGGCGAAGAAGGTCAACGCCGTCTCCTCCTCCTGCTACAACACCCTCCGCATGCTTCGCAGGATCTACAAGTGGATCCCGACCAAAACCAGAAGAACGGTGACCCAAGACTTCATCAGCAGCAGACTGGACTACGGCAACGCACTCTATGCAGGAATCCCGACCAAACAACTACAACGACTGCAACGCATCCAGAACGCCTCTGCCCGCCAGATCCTCAACATCCCTCAACGCAGCCGCATCACCTCCCACCTAAGAGACCTGCACTGGCTCCCCGTTGACAAGAGGATCACCTTCAAGCTCCTCACCCACGCACACAAAGCACTCCACAACACCGGACCAGCCTACCTGAACAACAGACTCAACTTCTACACCCCCGCCTGCCAACTCCGCTCCACCAGCCTCGCCCTCGCTGTCATCCCGCGCATCCAACGGACAACGTCAGGCGGCAGATCCTTCTCCTTCCTCGCCGCCAAGACCTGGAACACCCTCCCCACCCACTTGCGACAGACCCAAGAACTGCTCACCTTCAGGAAGCGCCTCAAGACCTGGCTCTTTGAGCTGTAGCAGCACCCCTCCCCTCAGCGCCTTGAGACCCTCACGGGTAAGTAGCACGCTTTACAAATTCAGTGATTGATTGATTAATTGATATATGAGGAAACATTGGGTGTCATGAATGAGGGCCAGAGGTGTGCTCCATTTATGCAGCTACTAGCTTGTGCTGCAGGTAGATGCGTCACTGAACAAAAATGTTAAAATATGTTCACACTTCACAATATATACTGCCCTCCGCTGGTTTCCGCAATTGGAAAGTTAATTATCAGTTTATGGCGGGCCTGTGTTGAGTGGTTATCTTGATTGGGAGGTATAGTCAGCTGTTTGTCAACGGTCTGTCTTTTAGGTCAGCTGTTCCTAGCCTGTGTTCTGGGGAGCCCTGGGGGTCTGAGATATCCACGCAGGGGATCTCCTTTGAAAATTAAATCATATTCACACATTAACCATGGCGTAAATTCCGCCACAGTGCGGCGGTTTGAACGAGTGGGCAAGGCCTTGTTACGCAAGGCAGTGACTTGTGCTGCCTTGCATTACTCCATATTTACCAAGCACCACTGGGCCATGCAAGGTGACCTTGCATTCCTTGGGAAATCTGAGTTTATAGTGCTGCATTGCCCTTGTGTTACCTTCAGTGACGCAAGGACAATGCAACACTATGGTAATTCTTCCTCTAAGTTGGTATCCTCAGATTGATTTGTGGAAGACGTCCAGGTGCATTAATAAGAATATAGTATGGACAATAGGTGGACTAAATTGAATTTACAAAATCTCCAACCTTCCAAATACAAATTAGATTTTTTTACATTTGTTTGTGAACAAAATTAAATATTTCATAATTTGTGTATTGTTTTATGAATGCTTGTTTCCGTATTTGTGCCTATAGTTTGCAGTTCACCTACAGCGAGGCTGGAAGAGGTGTGTAACACTTCTCAGGGGGGACGGAAAGGGGTGGAGCTTAGAGGAGCACTTGTAAAGTAGTGCACAGACAAGAAGAGAGTTAACAGACGTAAGATTATATACAGAGAGGTATAAAACGTTTGTCATAAAAGTCAGGTCCATAGTAAACATTGCCACGCATATTTAAAGGATTAAAACAATAAAATCTAGTTTTTTACACAACATATAAATAGATGGAGTAACGTAAAGAATGTCCTAAATACCTACCAGCAAAAGCAAAGCAAAGTAGGGGAATCGGGTTACACTTGGGGCTGTTCAACCTCAGGTCAATAAAAGTCAATGTTTGAAACCATACTCCTCCACTCTTCCATACAGGTCCGTGTTGGGAAGGCTGGTACTCTGACAATGGTCGAGGGGCTGTTATCGAAGTTCCAGCTGTGGGCTGCTTTTTTGGCAGCCTGGGGGCCGATTTGGGCTGTGTCCGGTGTGTTCAGATGTCGCCAGCGGCCTTGTGAGACCCTGAGTGGCCTTTCTGGAGGTTGATGGGCGTCCATTACCTCCCTTTTATCAACTGGCAGAGGTGTCACTCCCTTTATTTTGCTGTGCCGACCAATTAATGTGTGCACACTGAGAGGGGGCAGGGAGCCTGAGCAGAAGTGGCCTCACTTGTTTACAGCTATTTATAAAACTTCGCCGAAGCAGTGTTTTGCGGCGAGGCAATGTGTAATTGTGGACCACTTTTTGTTTTTGCGTGCCCGGGCCGATTTCTAATCCCAATCCAACCCTGCTTCCATACAGTTCAGTCCTTCTGTGGTGAAGTTGCATGTACTGATCCATTTACATTCGAGTTTCTGAAGAATCAGGGAAAGTTCACCCACACCAGAGGGAATTTTAGCAATTTGAAGCACTTGCCAATTAAAGGCATCTGCTGTGTGTTACTGTGTTCTATGGTGAGGCACCAAAGGGCTGTAACAGTCCCACACCGTAACCTGCTCTCGTGCAGTACGATGCAGACCTTGATTGGCTGGGTTGTTTGTCCATGTAAATCTTCCTGTGGGGGCACCATATATAAGTAGATATCATTGGTAGGGTTGTCGTTTTGTGTTTCTTCTATGAATACATGCAAAAACGTTTTTGTAATTGTGGTGTATTTGCAGACCACACAGTTGCATGGAAGAGACCGGAAGCACCAGCAGAGGTATCCATGACACTTTTCTTTCACGGGAATAGCAGGTATCAATTGCACTTAAAAATGTAAACTCTGCAAGCTTCACTCTTCGCAATGGCCCTGTCATATAATCCATATATTTGCCTAAAGAAAAGAACCATTTAAATACGTCAGAATACTCTTGAAAGAAAATTCTTTAGCATGGGATTTGTATATTTGCAAGGCACGTCGAAATGACATAATTTCTCATTTACACCCACGAGAGCCTTTCAAACTTGATTGCAAGGACTACTGGGAGGAAAAGAGGAAACACTTTCGAATTGTCATGCCCCGCTGTGCTCCTCAGATATTTCAAGAGTCCTGGGCCTTCCGCAGGCAACCTCTTCAAATGAATTTTGAAACGAAATGCATTTCCTGGAGCACTGAAGAAAAGAGCGATTTGTGTACAGAGTAAGATAAAACTGCATTTTCAAATATCTTGGGTTCACTGTTTACCTCCAGATGATTTTTAGATTACTCATTCAATTGAGCTGAAAATAGTTTGCAAGTAAACACGTATTCTGACACTAGCCATGCAGTGTTACATATTTTACTGTACATTAGTTGTTTCTTAATGAAATGTTGGTTCATTTATAACCTTGAATTGTATAGAAGGAGTACCTATATTGGACCATCAGTTGCCTTCACAAGGCACAACATGAAACATGTACATAGATGAGAATGCATCGACTATTTTAATATGAATGTATTTATTTATAAAAATGTGTATTTATTATTTATTGACTCATCTGTGTGCTTCTTTCATTAATAGTGCATGTACTGCGCTTGTAAAGCATGCCATGAAGATGGGAGTTAGTGAGGGGCAAAGAAATGATTGTGAGTGTAACGGTAGCTCTGAAGGAGGAAGAGAGAAGCTACTGTACTGCACGATGAGCGAAAGAGGCCACAATATAATCAAGTACCAAGAGTCCCCAGTCTGGCCTTAAGCATCTGTCAAGACTGAAGCACGTTATGGAGTCTAGATAAGTTTGTGACAATGGTAAAACATAGTCATAAATGGAACGGATAATATGTCTCAGGCCTTTCCAGTACTCAAGGATATCTTTCTTTTCGGAATGCGGGTAGATTTTTCTGCAAAGTGTAACCCTGTGGAGAAGTGTGGCTCACTGACCCGGGACCAGGGTTCAATTCCAGACGTGGCAGGGTCTTGAGCTCAAAAATGTCCACGGACTCGATAATTCTCGCCTCAATGCCTACTCGAATCATGGGTTCACACTCTGCAACTCTGGGCAATAGCTTGCTTAATCTCCACTATGGCCCCACCACGATGGGATGCCTGGTCTTCACCTTGGGGATGCCCAGTAGGGGTTATCTCGCATGGAAAGCCAGGACGGGTTCCCAAAGCAAGCGCTAAGAGACCTGTTGGTGATTTGGCGCTATATAAATCGAAATTAACATAACATAACATAACAACATAACATAAGGAGAGATCAACAAAGTGTATCTACATGGATGTGTGCTAGGCAGTGCTTAATTTGAGTAGGTGGGGGCCACGGGCACTCATTTTGGGGGACCATCACTTATTTTTACTCCGCAGACGTTTCCATAGAACAATTAACCCTTTCCGTGCTGATGACGGGAAGTACTGAGGCAGTACGTTGATGGAAGTTAATGTTTTAACTGACACCTTTTGCTGCACAGATTTTCTAATGCGGTTAGTCCCCGGCGTTCGCGAGTGGGTGCAAACTTAGGGCTGCCATTCAAGTGGATTTTCTGCAGCACAAGAAGATTTTCTTCTTGAGTGGCAGCAAAATCAAATCCAACGGCCAGGCGCTCTTACACAACACATGGTGCTGTTCGCACTGATTGTTAGTGCTGCTTCTACTGTCGGTACTAAAATGCAGCACGATCAGTGTGAGCTGCATATTTTCCACTCATTGGCGGAATTCTGTGGAATCTTGCAGAGTTTTTCTGTAACTCCAGGGTGAAATTCTGCGAGTTCCACCAATCCCCTAAAAATAAAGGGGCATATTATCAAGAACAGGCAATACAATTATCGCCGCTTTATCGGCAGGAAACTGCCGCTAAAGCGGCGATAATGGGCTTGATAATATGCCCTTGTGAATTCCTATAGCAGCCCAGGTTAACACCAGAACCTGGGATGCTATGGGAATTCACAAGGACATATTATCAAGCCCATTATCGCCGCTTTAGCGGCAGTTTCCTGCCGATAAAGCGGCGATAATTGTATCGCCTGTTCTTGATAATATGCCCCTTTATTTTTAGGGGATTGGTGGAACTCGCAGAATTTCACCCTGGAGTTACAGAAAAACTCTGCAAGATTCCACAGAATTCCGCCGATGAGTGGAAAATATGCAGCTCACACTGATCGTGCTGCATTTTAGTACCGACAGTAGAAGCAGCACTAACAATCAGTGCGAACAGCACCATGTGTTGTGTAAGAGCGCCTGGCCGTTGGATTTGATTTTGCTGCCACTCAAGAAGAAAATCTTCTTGTGCTGCAGAAAATCCACTTGAATGGCAGCCCTAAGTTTGCACCCACTCGCGAACGCCGGGGACTAACCGCATTAGAAAATCTCGCTCAATATCGCCATTCTTGAACCTCGTAGGAGAAAATCTCTGCCACACAGTGATTAGCAGAATTTGGCTGAAAATCCATGTTATTCTTTAACATAGTTCTAGCAAAATTCTTGCAATTCCATGGGTAGAACGGAACAATCTGCCTATCCCTATTCATTTCGAACTATTAAAAACGAAATCTGTTGGGTTCAGGAAAATCCTGCTGAATCAGAGATGGTGGCCTCTCTTTGAATTAAGTATTTATTACTGGGCTGCTACCGGTGACAGCTTGTCATTACGACCGGGCTTGAAAGTAAGGATTGGAATTTGATGGATTTTCATACTACAAGTGATACATGGGTTTGCAGTTTTAACCCTTATATTTCAAGGTTCAAGCCTTTGGATACTGTTTAATCAAGTGGAAAGAATTGCTTAGATATATTGAAAACACTAAAATCACTAGATATACGGTATTGTGAGATAATGCCATTTCCACAGTGATGTGAGGGACTCTGGTACTCTGACCTGGCAACAAACAAAATTACTTAATAAATAATTGTAATATGTGGGAACATTGCATTTTGATCTGTTTTACAATTCCATGAGTTTTTTAGGCCTGAAAAGCACCAAATGATATACCCTTGAAACAAATGATTCTTTTTGAGTTGATGCATGATAGGAGGGGCTCGTGTTAAAGTCTGTATAATACCAAAAGTGTGGATAATTGATGCATTCGGCCAGCAGGTAGATGGAGAAGCTTGTGAAGGAGGTCATGGGTAATGAGCTGATTAATAGTACCTCTTCAGGTCAAAGCAGTTTAACATTGAAAATCTTAGAATGCAACAATATACACCGATACATGGTACAACATATGTACCTAAAAATGTTGGGCCACAGACTGTAGTCAAGACTCTTTTTGCTTTAATTCAGGGGAGCAGGGGGCAGATCTCACAAACCAGTCTGTTTAAAGTAAGATCGGGAAGTACTGAGGCAGTACGTTGATGGAAGTTAATGTTTTAACTGACACCTTTTGCTGCACACCTTTTTTTGGTATACACGACTGATAAGGCTCCAAAACATGAATGTGTTGTTTTTAGTGCTATATTGATCACTAGAATAAGCATTTCTTAAGACTGTTTGATAATTCAATCCTACATTTTCACAATTGGTGGAACTGTTTCAAGGATTACGGGGCATTTGAAAATGAATGCTGTAGTTGGCTCGCTCAAATGTAGGGCACAGTTGTATTGATGATGAATGTTAGGTATTTTTCCCTATCATATATGATATTATTTAAACTCATTGTAAGAAAGTGCCTCGTTTTGTGTGGTCTCCTGTATTTGGATTGGACTGATGCTGCTTGTCTATTAACTCTGTACACCGGGGTACAACTGTCCAGTCCCCAGTGCATGTGCCGTGACCCCTAAAACATGGTAAAACTGGCTCCTAATTGGCATAGTTAACCAGCCAGTAAGGCCATAATATACACTGCAGGCAAAAGTTACATTTCACCTGTGGACTGGATCTTATGTTGTGCCCCCCACTAGTGGATAAAGGAAACATGGCTTCAGGCTTTACTGGTGTTGCCTGACTCCGGTAGCTTTTAACCTGCAGGCTAACCTGTCCAAAACAATATGTTATTTACAGGTAAGAACTCTACAATTACATATGAAATATGTCACCTCTAAGTAAGCATTGTAGTCTTTGAGATAGGGTGTCTGGTAATTAAAAGTGGTCCATGCATGTATTTAGTGTTGGCACACACCTACAATGACTAGCTCCCAAAAACTATGGCCACTATCAAGGCTTTAACTGTTCTATGGGAAAAAATGGAGTTCAGAATAAAAATATAACCCTGCGATCTCCAGTTTGGGACACACTTGGGACACTATTTTACTGTTTCTTAAAAATTCAATTCAGTAGTGAAGTTGAATTTGTAATACATATTTAGGAAAAGTGACCTTTAAAAAGTTACATTTTACATGCCTCAGGCTTCTCTAGGCTAATTGGCAGTAGCCTGCTGACCGTTGTCCCTGCCAGTGCTTCCAATTAAGGAGTTGTGAAAACTGGTTCTAGAGCAGGAGCTATGGTTTAGGGCTTTTCATAGGAAGAATTGGGTGTGATAAATATTAGCTGAGGAAGGTCAGCTTGGGATGGTACAGGCATTTCATTAACTTAAAAGGGACCATCACAGTTTTTTTCTTTTCACAATTAAGTGTGAAAGGAGACCTGGGGAAGAGAAGCCTTTTGTTCAATGGGCCACCTGTAGCCAGGTAATTCTAGGAATCAGTTGCCTGGCATGATACCAATTGGTATATTACATGAAGCACCTGAATTTAAAAAAAATCCGTAATTTAGAAACCAACAGGCCTTGCACAATTAGTGCCTGTTCAGGAATGCCAAACAAAAAAAAATATTTTATTTATTTTATTTTTCCCGACATTTGCTCCTTCTGGAATTGGCGGTTATTTCCCTCATCGTATTGTAGACCCACTTAAGCAGAGGAAGCACCTAAATTGATTCCATCACTGCAAGGGTTTGCAATTAGATTATTTTGCAATACACCGCAATACATCGATATGTTAGTGTACTACCCAATTAGGTGGTTTACTCTTTTTTTTGTATGACATTCCTGAACATGAACTAATAGTGTAAGGTCTATTGCTTTCTAAATTACAAATTATTGTGCAAATAAGGTGCTTCGCAGCTGATAATATTTTAATATGGAGACCGAGCCTTGTGTAATGTAGTGATTTTTCTGGCACAAAATTAGTTCTGAACCCTCTAACAATTGGCCCCATTTGTCAATTCCCAAACTGGTGTTCCAGGTGATTTCCAGATTGAGGCATAGTTGCTGTAATATGGGATTGGCAGTATCCTCCGCGTTTGAAGCCATACCTAACATGCTGCTTGAAAACATTTTCAGTCTCAAAACAATTCTCCAAAAATTTCGGGTCTCCCAATTTAAAAAGAAAAAAACTGGATCGATCCAGAGGGCTGAAAGTAAGAGCTTGAAAAAGTGGTGAAAGGTCAGCGGTGTCCCTTAATAGGTGCTAAAAATGTTTAGATGGAAGGCTCTCTGGTATTAAAGGAGGTCTGGACTGGCTACTCCACCATTTTCCTTTTTTTCTCTGAACTTCTGCCAGGCTATTCTCGGTCTTTTCTTCCCCCATATAAAACTAGAATAAAGGTCTTGCACTCTCTTTATCCAGTCCTTCTAAAACTCTATTGGGATACAGCTAAATAAAAGGTATATTTAGATACTATTGCTATTTTCAGGCAATTAGATTTGCAAGGATAGAGGTAACGATTCCCACTGTTGTAATTGTTTGCTGACCTTAGAGGTAACTTTATCAAATTTGTTTTTGCTATGGAAACAAGTTTCTGGACCACCTCGATACCTAAGTACCTAATGCTTTGTCAGACTTAGGCACACCTGTAATTTGTGTTCCATTGCATGTTCTCTGTTTTAGCAGGATTACCAGTATATCCATATATTTCCCCAAAACTCTCTAACATTTCCCAAATGGCTGGTATTGAGACCTATAAGTAACCAGTAAATATCATCATGTCATCTGCATAAAGGCCAATTTTTTTTAGCCCATCCATTACAGGAAAATGGTATGATATTCTTACATGCCCTTAGTTTAATGTCAAGTGGGTCTATGTACAAATTGAACAGTAGGGAGAAAGTGGGCACCCCTGCCTGCTGCACTTACCTATTGTAACCTGCTTAGAAGAAGTGACATTTACCAACATTCGAGCTGATGGATTTTTATAGAGAGTCTTAATTGCAGAAACGAAATTATGACCTAGGTTAAAATGCTGAATTACCTCTCGAAGGAAAGGCCAATTAACCCTATCAAATGCTTTGGTTGCGTAGCATGTCATCTCCGTTGGGAGTTGGAACTTTCCGTTGCTAAATCAACTGTGCCTATCAACTCATAGGTTAAGTCATGTAAATGTCTACCCTTTATAAAACCCTTCAGCTCATTATGAATCAAGAGGCCGACCATCCGATCCAACCTTTTAGTGATTATCTGAGTATACAAATTATAATCACTGTTAAGAAGGGAGATCGGCCTATATGATTCACATAAGCTTGGATCTTTATTCAGTTTTAACAAAATAATTATTGTGGCTAGGTGCAAGGATGGGGGAGCTCTTGTTTTAAGATATATGCCTAAATTGAAAAGAACAAGCAAAATGGGAGCTAATTTGTCTCTCAAATGGAAATAGATCTCGTTTGGAAGAGCATCAGGCCCTGCAGCCTTGCCTTTTTTTAGGCTTTGTATTGCGCTATAAATGTCTTCTATTGTGAAGGGCAGATAATTCTTCTCTAGGTTCATCACGAGGAGTGGGTGATTGATATCTTGAAAAAAAGCTGCCATTCAATCCCTATCTGGGTTAGTATCTTCTGTGTAGAGATCTTAAAAGAATTGGAAAAAATCCTGATAAATCTCCCCATCTTCAGTGATTCTATTCCCGGTAGTTTGTCATTTTACTTTCTGACTTGATCAGCTTTCGCCTTCCATGCCAAGAGTTTACCACATCCTTCCCCGTACTCATAATTAGCCAGTTTGCTTGCTTCCCATTTTCGCTTTACCTTAATTTCCAGATAATCGGCTAAATAATTTTTTGCTTTCGCTAATTCTGTATCAGGACCCAAGCCATTAGTTGGATTTGCGCTACACCCTATATTCTCCTGAATTACTTTGATTGCGTCTTCTAAAACTTTAATCTCCTTCTTAACCTTTTTATTGTGTGACGCATTAATACCAACTAATATACCTCTGAAGTAAGCTTTATATGTGTCCCATAACTTATTTAAGGGAGCTGAGTCCAAGTTAAAAAGAAATAACTCATTCGTAGAGTTTTTCAATTTGTCAACTATTACAGTATCTACAAGTGGCAATCGATTCAAGGTCCAGCGCCTTTCATCTGTCTTTTCATTCATCAAAAGTTACAGTGATACTGCCTAATGATCGGATGAATGCTCCGGAATATGTACCACACTTTTAATATGGTCATCAATAGCGGCTGCTACAAGGAAAAAATCTATCCTTGTTCGGTGTCCGTGTTTTTTGTTATGGAAAGTATATTTTCCTGATTCTGACCTTATGCCTTTTAAGACAAAATATCGACAAGACCTAGGTCTTGGATTATTTGCATTAGAGTCCTTCTCATTTTTGGTGCAGTGACAGCCGCCCTCTAAGATGTTGTATTGTGCGCAAGATTTAAAGGATACATTAAAATCGCCCCCCATGATAATGGGTTCATTTATCTCAATTAAACGTGAACATTCAAATATTATCAGTTACTAAGCTGGCCCAAAGCGTTTGAGAAAAAGCGGAAAGGGAAACAACTATTTCGAGTCAAAATTAACTTTGTCTCCACCGGGCTGAAAGGAAATTTCTATATGGTACTGGATGTTGACACAGTCTCATGAAGATTCACAACCTTGGTTTAAATCAACTTGGAGGAAGGAGCTGCTGAACTACGATCTTGACATACTATGGCAAGTATCTCTATCTTTTTTATGGCACAGTGTTAAGTCTGCACCTCTAAGAAAAAATTACTTATTTACTATCCACAAGGCATATTGGTCTCCATGAAGGCTATCCAAATTGGGGTTACACATCGTGAAGATATGCCAAGAGTGCGGTGAAATAAATTCAGATGAAGCGCATATGTGTTGGAGGTGTCCTTCGAGCCAAATCTTCTGGGGAAAAGCAGGTGCAACGATATCAAGTATTGTGGGGCATGAAATTAAGGTGAGTCTAGCGCTGGTCATTTTTGGAGTAATTTCAGATGAAGACTCTATAATTAATATAACTAAACAATATAAAACACTATTTTTTTGTTAATTTTATTGGCGCATAGAGAACTGTGCATTAAATGGATCTTACCCGTTTCACCTTTAGAATGTGAATGGCTTAATTCTATACATAGAACCTCAAAATTAGACAGGGCAACATTTTGGAATTTATGGGATAATTGGTTTTAGAATACATCCAAGAATACACCTATTAAAGAGGAAGTTCTGTAAGCATTCTTTTTTTTTTAGTTTTTTCTCTTCTATGTATTTTCCCTTTCTTTCTTTTTTTAATGTGTATTGCTTAGTCCTATGATTAAGTAGCTGTAACGCAGGTTGTCAGGGATTGTCCAAATTGGATTGGTAGCCCTGGAGCAGTAAATCCATACATACTTGTAGTACCTGGAGCGGTAAATCCGTATATACTTGTGGTAATGGAGAAAAAAAAGGAAAGCAGCTAGGCCAATAGAGGGTCTGAGTTGTTATACATTCCCTCCGTAAAGGAGAGATCGGACTCCTTATACATTGTGTGCCCGCAAAAAAGCTGAATAGGCAATTTTTTATTTTCAAACTTTAACTGCTTAAGATAAATGAGGACACAAAAAGAAAGAAAATAAGGTGCTTCACCTAAAATACCAATTGGTATCATTCCAGCCAACTGATTCTCAGTCCTGATTATGATCCCTATATTCTCACAGGATCGAAATGCTGTTGACAGAAACTCCGACCCGTTACACTATGTTATGTATTGGTTCTGTTTTGGCTGCAGCAGTGTTTGATTTTTTTAATTAAAAGTGACCTACGGGTCACATAATAATGTTGGTCACTGTCTTCTTGCCTTTATATGTTCCTATGTCTTATAGTGTCAGTTTTTAACACCTGATGTTTTTTGCTCTTTGGTTTCTTAAATTATTTTAGTGTGGGTAATTCCTACTTTTTTGGCAAAATTAATTTTTTGTATAAAATTCAAAAATTCTGATCACTGAATCCATTTATGGAACTGAGTTCTGCATCCATAATGACTGGTTTCATTATCTTTGTTAAGGGGTCATTACTCAAACACCCTTGGACCCTTACGATCCTAGGGTCTGTCTTGTGTATTCATACTACCGATAGCCAGGTAAGCAAAAGTCCAGTGAGAGGGGGAGCAGGTATCAAACCAGTTTGGTGTAGCTCAAGATGAGGGGACTAGCAGCTGGTAAGGATGCGGGTCCCGACGGGATTCCCCTCGAAGTATATAAATGCTTGGAGGAGGAAATTGCCCCACTCCTTCTGGATTTATTTAATGGCATAGTATGTACAGGCCTCATTCCAGACTCCTGGAAGGAGACAAATATTGTCATACTCCATAAAAAGGGCAAACCCAAAACTAATCCAGGTTCATATCGCCCGATCTACCTTTTTAATGCGGATACAAAATTATATTCCAAGGTCTGGGCAAAGAGATTGGGGGGGATCATTGGCCGTCTTGTCTCCTTGTGGCAGCATGGGTTTGTGCCAGGTTGAGGCACTACGGATCACACAAGACGTGGTATTGCACTATTTGATGCCCATGCTGCCACGGATGGAGAAATGGCCATGATCCTCCTCGATGCGGAGAAAGCATTCGACCGCGTGGTGTGGGAGTATTTGTGGGGCATTCTAGTCAGAAGAGGCTTCGGGAATGAGAGTATGAGGGCTATCAAGGCACTGTACCGTGACCCGGTTGCGAGGGTTACGGTTATGGGCCAAAGATCGGACGAAATAATAATTAGAAGGGGTACTCGGCAAGGATGCCCTTGCTCCCCGATCTTGTTTTCACAATATATCGATCCTCTCATACAAAAAATTCTGGCCTCCGAACAGATCACCCCAGTGATACTCAACGGCCATACCACCAAACTTCTGGCTTATGCCGACGACTTGGCAATTATAACAACGGACCCCAACAAGCTTTGGTTAAGCTATGTCAATTGGCTAAGGACTTTGGTGGACGGTCAGGCTATTGCCTGAATGAGGAAAAAACACAGATTATTTGTACGAGTAACATCACTAAGCTGGTTCAAAGATATCTGGAGTCAGCTTTGTATTTGGGTGTAAGGGTGAATGCAAATGTAAATAAGATTATCGCAGATAACTATCTACCCCTGATAGACTCAATTGAAAAGGAGCTTAAAAGGATAGATGTGTTACATTTATCATTGATTGGTAGGGTAAACGTACTGAAAATGACTATGTTCCCCAAGTTCCTCTATCTGTTCCGTGCTATTCCTTTGTTATTGGAAGAGGGGATGATCAGGAAAATAGAAGCAGTATTCATTCGTTTCATCTGGCAGTATGGGAAAATTAGAAGATCGATTGCCCGTATGTTTTTACCACTTAAGAGGGGTGGCCTGGCGATGCCTATCCTCAGGCTGTATCACTGGACGTGCCTCTTGGTACAAATGAATATACTGTTTCAATATGATCCTGAAGCAATAGAATCCCAGTCAGGTAATTATGTACTCCCTTCCATTTTTGAGCTCTTAGTAGGAAGGAAGGCTGTGGGGTTAATAATGTGTGAAGTTGACCGCAGGTATTACAAGAGAGCTAGATACAAGACTCTGATGGGGGCATGGGGGACCTGGAAGTCTGTAATGACATTTTTGAGCATCCCAAAAATTAAGGACAACATTGACCTCTGGAACTCTAACATCTTTGCCTATTTAGGTCAAAACAGAAATAGTCGACTATGGAGGGAGTTGGGTGTTAGGTGCTTGGGGGATGTTATGGTAGGCAATGATATCCTTGGCTCCAATATACTGCAGCAGAAATTTGGTATCCCAGCAAGTCAGTGGCGATTGTTTGGGCAAATCGCTCAAACACTTCGCTCAACTAGGCCTAGGATCTCTCTTTCGTTGAGCAATCCAATAGTCGACTATCTGAGAAAGGGGGGTAGTAAAATTAGAATAGGGTACAACTACCTACAACAAGAGCTTGAAGATGATTTGGAAAAAACGGAAACTACCCTGGCTCAGAAAATTGGCGATCCAGATGTGGACTTAGATTTGGCCCTAGTTCTGTGGGGAAGTGTGGCTCAGGGGTTAGAGACGGCAGACCCGGAAGCTGAGATCGGCCCTGGACCAGGGTTCAATTCCCCACTCGGCGGGTCTTGGGCCAAACAATCCCACGGACTCGATAATTCTCGCTCAGGTGCCTTCTCGACTCACGGGTTCACACTCTGCGACTCTGGGCAATAGCTTGCTTAATCTCCACAACGGCCCCTCGCGGCGGGATGCCTGGCTTTCACCTTGTGGATACCCTGCCGGGGGTTATCTCACAGGGGAATACCAGGACGGGTTCCCTAAGCAAGCGCCGGGAAACCCACTGCGGGTAGCTGTGCGCTATATAAGCTCGAATACATTTACATATTCTGAACAAAAAGATCTTTCGGTCCTCAAATTTGAGGGCTCAGCACTATAAGACCCTTTTTAATTTGTATTTTACTCCCTCTAAATTGTTCGCTTGGGGCGTAAGAGACAACGACAGGTGCCCTAGGTGTAATACGAGTCCAGCAGATTTACTCCATATGTTTTATCACTGCCCGAATCTGACCCCGATCATTAGGGAGATACAGATATTTTTGGAGTGGTTGCTAGAACAAAACATCGTTCTATCCCCTACTGTGGTTTTAGTAGGTACTGATGGCAAGTTGAAGGCAGAAGATGGGGCTGAAGCCCTTGTTTTTATATCAGTAGGTGTTTTGCACATATTAATCTCCGCTGGCTGGAAAGACACCACAACACCCACATTCCAGCACTGGCTAACTAGGCATTTAGGAATGCACAATATTGAGGAGTGCCTGTATGATTTTAAGGGAAAGAAAACACGTGAAATGGGTAGAAACATATGGGCCCCCGTTAGGAAATGGAGGGAATCTAGATGCTGAAAATACAAGTGTAAGTGCGTATGTTGATGGGCTGCCCTCATGTTTTTATCTATTTATTGATTGATCCGTCCCGATATGAAAGTTTCTTAATATCATCTGCCTTTTTGTACTTGCTATTTATTGTTGTTAATGTATTTATTCTGATTGTGTAATGATATGATATATATGCTGATTTTTGTTTTATACCTCAATTCATCGAAACATCTCAATAAAGAAAATAAAAAATAAAAAGATGAGGGGACTTGTCATTTCCTTAGACACACACTAGGCTGACACTTAAGCACCCTACAGGAGTAAAAAGAAACTGCAATGTTTGATTTGTCTCTGAATAGCACACTATGGAATTGATTGCATTAGGAAAACAGGATGTACTATAAAAGTGGTAAGAGTTGGCCCTGGGAACTTTTTTCTCATTTTTTAAGGAGTATCCAGTAGTGACACACCCAACCACTGGCTAGTGAAACCTCTGCCTCATTCACAGCTCATCAGAACGCTCTCTGGACCTTTAGAACAACAGAAGAGGACTGTATTTGCTGTTAAGGACTGTGTGGAGACTTGAAGAGTTGCACTTGCTCACACTTGAATTCAAGATAGAGAAGTGGACTCAAGTATCAGTTACAGACCTCCGTTGTGACTACAGGGGCACAACAAGCTACAAGATGCCATTTTTTTCCTGAAGTTCCCTGCTGACCAGTAGCAACTGGAACTAGCATGTAGGTCTCTGATGGAGTGGGTCATGGCCCCTAAGTGCTACATCAAAAGCTCTTCAAATCTTAAAAGTGACAAAGAGGAGCTGCTCCTGAAACTCTGAAAAGGTGGTTCTTAGAAAATGGTCGGCATTCCTAGAATGTCAGCAGGACCTCTCAGCAAAAGTGTCCAATTTGGAAAATGTCTTCACCAGATACAGCTTTGGTATTGCCCTCAATGTGTACTTCATTGGCTGTGAAATTACATTTTGTCCCACTAAAACCAACTACTTCAGCAGGAGCTCAAACAGCTGTTATCTGGCTTTGTGTGGAAATTGGTGGCTACAGCCTAAAACCTTGCTCCACCAAAGGGCTTGCATTTCCATTTCAGAGATTAAGTCAGAAGATAACGTTTATAGGACAATGGACAAACTCACTTGATGTATCCAAACCATGCTCCATTGCAGTTGGCCTGATATCACACCTTAGACTACTGATTGCCACTTTACATCTTCTTGTCACTTTTTGCCTTCAATCATTACCAATTCAGGTATCCAGTTTCCCTTATTTGATATTTGTCATTTTGGTGTCATTGTATTCTCTAGATTGATTGCAGGATTTTTATTATCTCATAGTTTGACTTTTTTACTGTTTTCGTATCCCGAAATAATGTACACATACTCCTGAATCAAGACTGTGTGGTCTGTGTCATAGCTACCAGGAGGCTGAGACCAGGTTCAAATAATTGAAACTATGTTTTACCGTAATATGTCTGTGGCATTATTAGCTGTGGTGGACTCCCAGCCATCTGGTTAATTATCCTCTTTCTTACACTTTTGGTTTTTATTCATGTTTTACATTTATTGTGCCACTCAGTTTGTCTACTTATTGTTTTTAATTGTGTACCTACTTTGCATGAACAAGTGTGTTTTTTATTGTGAACTCTAATAACAAAATCAAAGGTGTTCCATATTTTTAGGCATGGCCCTATGACTATTTCTATTGTACTTGGGTCTAGGAACAGATTGGGATGGGGCGTGAGTGGACCTCATCTTCCTGTGAATTTAAATTTGGCCTTTTGGAAAGCTTTGCATAGCAATTTTAATACAATATGAAGCTGAAATAATGTGAGAGGGAACATGTCAAGCATGTCATTTCTGCCATGTCATGTCTGAGCTATATTCCAAGGCCTCATATCAGTTAACAGAAGCAGAAGCGGCGTGAATGAGTAGAAATGAACTGCGACAAACAGTACGGAGGAGAGCAGGACTGGTAGCGAGAACCACGAGGACCAGTCCAAATTTAGAAAGTCTCGGAGAGGTGAAAAAAAAAGCCCAGCAGCCCGAGAATGAGGATCTCAGGTGCAACCGGCAAAGACGGGTAAGGTTAGAGCTGTGGTACATCTCAGTTGTGCGGAGGTGGCTGGCATTTGGCCAGTGCGGCTTGCACAGACTGTGAGGACTGCTCCCGGTCCACTCTCACCCTGAGGAACTTGATCTACCCCCAAGGTTGGCAAAGCCTGCCTCTAAGTATTGGAAATACTTTGTATTACTCCCAATTGAGAAAAGCAGGGCTTTATACAAAATCTTGAGTGAAGGTATTGGAAGTGTGTGTAAAGCGAAGCAGTGTGAGTAGATGGGAGCTGACCGGTTGAGGGAGAAAAGTGCTTGACCGGTGCCAGAGCAGAGTGGAGCAGACTATCTTACCACCAAATTTATAACTCACTCCACTGCTCCCCATCCTGATCAGCTCTTCAATCAGCCCAGAGCAGTCCATAGGTACAGTGCAGTGGCAGTGGCGACGCTAGCTAGAGCAGTAGCTAGTATTGTGATTTTGCATTGTATTGCGGAAGCAGCCAGTGCTAGGCTTGCAGGACAGTGTGGTTCATTGCCCGCCTGCCCGCCTGCCTACTCGTCCACCCACCCACCTTTCCTCACCACCGTCTGGCTGTGTTTGAGATCCAGAGCTGTTGTTATCCTGTAGTCCAGATCCTTAGACTTTCTATGTTTGCATCATGAGGTCAGGTCGCACAGGGGTAATTGAAACCCTCATTTCAAATCCAACAACAAAAAAGGCAAAAGGCAGCAAGGAATAGCAAACTTGCTTACATAAAGACACTTTGCAGGCAAACAACATTGAATTTGAGGACTCGCAGGTCACAGATGGGCCTTCACCAAGCCCGGGAAGAGTACCGAGTGCTGCGGGAGTAGTTTACAATCAACTCCCGGGAATAAACTTCCTGAGTCCCTCAGGCACTGCACGGACCATTTGGTTTTTAGGAAACTGTTAAAGACTTTTTTATTCCAATTCTAGCACCTTCCCTAGATCTTTAGTTTTTTTCACTCTTGGTCTGTCTTTTGCAAGGGCGTAGAGGTACTCCTTCGGGAGTCGATTCTAGCGCGGTACAAACCCATAAATATATAAATTCCCCGCTTGAGGGGTCGGTGTCACCCATTCCTCCCAGTCAAGTATAATGGACTTTTTTAAACCAAATGATGCTGCTCAGTGTAAAGGCAACAGTGAAGCTGAATTTCCCCTTTCTATGCCTGAATTGAAACATTAATTCGAAAATATGTGTGTGTCTATTGTGCATGCACTTCGAGATGATGCCATACTCCACTGCAACAAACTGAGAGGTACTGGAAGACAGTCAGCTAGCTGTACGCCTTTAAAATCAAACACACCCGCAGCATTACATTGTAACGAACTGAGAGATTGGGAAACAGTCTGCCAGTTGTTCGCCTTTAGTATTTAACTCACCTGTGGGAACACATTTATCTGGTGAGGTTGTAGTTATAACTCAAATTCACTATGACTCCAAAGTTGGGCAGGTAAATGTGTTGACTACCCAATCAAATCTGAAGCTTAGTCTGAATTGTGCGCAACAGGCAGAAGATGTTCTTTTGGCTATATCCAAGTGTAACAATCTCTCAAATCTCTCAAATGTCAGTGATGATTCTGTTATTTGTTTGGGTGAATTGTATATAAATCTAGTAAATCAAAGCCTCTTAGAACCTCGTTTACCTAAGCCTGGGGCCGTGAGGAAAAACAAGAGCCTAGATTCACCTACATTGGAGTTATCTAATATTAATAAAGCATGGAGTCCATTTGGCTCAGGGATCTGCGATGTGGATCAGGACACAGATGCCCATTCACTTTTAATCCCCTTAAAAAGTTATGCCATAAATATTCAACATGGTATAGTGACTGCGGAGCAAACGGATAACTCATTAAACTCCGCAGATCTTGTTCCTGGATAAATATGATGTTCGACCTATACCGGATGAGCGTTCTGCAATCCATAAAAATGCAGATAATAATGGTGTGTCGGAAAATGTGTTAAATACAATGAATGCTATTACAACTGTGCTCGAGTTCCACTCTAATAAACTGGTAATACAGGTGGAGCTTTTAAACACTCTAGCTATCTATGTGGCAGGCATTGATACAAAACTACAAAATCTGACAAGTTTGGTGGTTAAGGCTCAAAAATAGGACAACAGCCAATTACTAAAATGCACATGTTCTCATATTTTAGGTAAGGTGGCCAACCTTCCTACAATAGTAGGATCACTTGTCAATGAAGTTAAAATACTCAGCGTGGAACACATTTTTGGATAAAATCTTATTTTCCCATGACTACTTGGGAATGAGTGCATCTAGTGCTGATATGAAGCAGCAACAAACCCAGATAAATGCAAGTTATGATATTATAAGGGAGCCAAAGGAATAAGGTGGGGCTCCGGAGATCTGTTTTGGCTTAGACACACAAAACGATGAAGGTCATGCTTTATTTATTTATTTATTTATTTTCGACATTTTTATTGCGCAAACGAATACCCTGGGGTGTCTCGGTGCATGAGGAGCTAATAGAGATCAGTCATCAATTTACTGGATGTCAGACATCAGTTACTGGTTAAACAACCACATTTTTAAGAGCCTGCGGAAAGTCATCAGGTTAGGGGCTGTTTGAATCGCCAATGGCAAAAGATTCCAAAGTTTCGGAGTAGCCACCAAAAAGCGCCTATCTCCCCAGGTGGCAGTTCTCGTGCGCAGTACTGAAAGGAGACAGGTATTAGCAGATCTAAGTTGCCTCTTGGGGGTATACAACTGAAACGCTTCTGTGAGGAACCTGGGTCCGACGCCATGCACTGCCTTATAGGCAATACAGAGGGCCTTAAATTTAATTTGGCTCTCTACTCTCAGCCAGTGGAGGTGAGGAATGGCGGGAGTAGTAGTCTGGCGGCGAGGGATATCAAGAAGAAACCTTGCGGCCACGTTCTGAATAGACTGTAGCTTCGTTAAAACACGCTTCTGAGTGTTTAAGAAGAGGGCATTCCCGTAGTCTATTTTTGAGAATACTAAAGTGGAGACCAAAGTCTTCCCAGCTGAGATAGGGAGATAAGGCAGTAACTTCTTGATCTTTTTTAAGATAAGAATGCTGATGACACAACCTTGTTGACGTGAAGGCCAAAAGATAGTTTACTGTCAAAAATAACTCCCAGGTTTCTGGCCTTTTCTACCGGGACAGGAGGAGGGCCCAACTGTGCAGGCCACCAGATAGTAGACCATTCCGGGGAAAGCCTGCCGAAGGTCATGATCTCGGTCTTGTCCGAGTTAAGCCTCAGACAATTAGAGGCCATCCAAGTACTGACCGCAAGCATGGCTTTTTGGAAGTTGGCTGCCACAGCTGGGCCGTCTCTATGGATTGCCAGAACCAGCTGGGTATCGTCTGCGTAAGATGTTAGCCGTACCCCATGGGCCTTTATTACCCTCGCTAAGTCCGCTACGTAGATGTTAAATAACGTGGGACTTAGCGAGGAGCCCTGTGGGACTCCACACGGGAGTGCAGAGATAGGGGAGTAGAAATCACCCAGCCTCACTGTCTGGGTACGGTTTTCCAGGAAAGATGAAATAAGATCCCTGGCCGTGCCGTTTATCCCCAGAGCTGTGACACGGTCGACCAGAGTGACATGGTCGACCGTGGCAAAGGCTGCAGACAAATCCAGAAGGATCAGGACGGCCGCACCTCCCTGGTCCATAATAGCACTGATCTCGTCTGAGGCCTTTAATAATGCGGTCTCCGTTCCATGCCCTTTTCTAAAACCAAACTGCGTTTCGTCAAGAAGTTGGTGAGTATCGACGAACTCTGAGAGTTGCTTGTTCATCAGAGATTCGCATATTTTGGCAGGAAAGGGGAGACACGCAATAGGTCTATAGCTGGCCGCAGCTGTAGGATCCAAGGAGGGCTTCTTCAGAAGAGGTTTAATCACAGCCTTCTTCCATGACCTAGGATATTGACCGGTCTGGAATGCAGTATTGCAGATTTCCATGAGTGGCCGTGAGATCACTTATGTAAGGTTTGCCATCACAGATGGAGGGCAGGGGTCCAGGGGGGAACCAGACTTAATGGTGGAAATGAGTCTGCTAATATGGTCTTGCGTAATGGAAGCAAAACAGGGAAGGCGATCATGATCATGATCAGAGGTTACTTCTTCCTCAGTGCAAACTCTAAGTCTAGTCCTTGTATCCCCTTCGAAGGATGAGTATATGTCTGCCACCTTGGTAGTAAAAAAGGTGGATAGATCATTACAAAAAGTCTGTGAGGGTTCAACCCCGGGGCCCGTGGAGGGAGTGGACAGAGTGGTGACAACAGAAAACAGCTCTCTAGCAGAGTTTTTGGCATTCTCTATTTGGGCCGAGAAAAAGACAGTTTTTCGAGCGATAATCGCCATTTTGTATATTATAAGGGAATCTTTATAGGTTTGCTTGGCTATGGGGCAGTAAACTTTCCTCCAACGCCTTTCCAGGCTCCTGCAATGTTGCCGATGGAGTCCGAGATCTTCAGTGTACCAGGCCGCCGACGGAGACGTTCTATTAGGTCTCATGAACTTCTCCGGGGCTACTTGATCAGCGGCATTCCGAATCCAGTCTTGGAAATCAGAAGCTAGTAATGTAGGATTGCTTCCTCCCTTGGGACAAGAAGAAGCCAAGAGATCTAGCATCTGAGGGATATCCGCATTCTTCCAGGCACGAGTCCCAATCCTGGTTCGTGGCCTGGGGGGAAGAGGGTTAGTAATCCGGATATGTATCCCAAAGATAATAGCCCTATGATCTGACCACGTGATGGGAAAAGTATCCAATACCAAAATATCGGGGTTATTGGTGAACAGACCGTCTAGAGTATGTCCTGCCTGGTGTGTGATTCCCTTGACCAATTGATGAAGTCCCAAGATTGAGAGATCTGTAATAAGTTGACTGGTTTCATAATTATCCTGCTCTTCCAAATGGAAGTTAAAATCTCCCAATATAATATATTCAGCAGAACTTATAATATGGTCGGCGAAGTCCGAAAGAGTGGAAAGAAAGGGGCTTCGGGGGCCGGGAGGTCGATATAACAAAATTCCTTTAAGGGCTTGTTTCTGATTAAGGTTGATAGCAAAGATTGCAGCTTCACAGTTGACGGAGTTTATGGGCTCGAAGGTGGTACGATATTTGTTCTTATAAATAATGGCGAGTCCGCCACCTCTTCCTATAGGTCTATCATGTCTAGCTACACTATAGCCTTCTGGGGTGGCAGATGGCTTTGCAAAGAAAGACGGTAATTAAGTCAACTCAGGATGTTTATCTTCAATGTTCAAGCTCTGGAGATAGTTTTAGTGATTGTTCTCTATTATCTAAGAGGGCATGTAAAAGGTTGCAGAACTCTCGTAATAAGGTTCAGAATTCAGCTGCTGTTGTGGTTACAGCAGTAAACTCAAACAATTGTTATCCCATTTTTAACTGCACCAATAAGAAGTGTGCCATTCAGGACACTGCCCAAGATGGTTAGGAACCTCTTATTAGCTTATCTGGCTTAGTGAAACATTTGAGATGAGCGGCAAAGCATCTGTAAATGGTAGTAAAGAGGAAGCCTCCACTGCCATTGATGAAAAGATGCATGAAACAGTAGGGACTAATAAGGGGAAGGGGTCTAGATATGATAATAAACTTCAGGAAATTCTCCCCTCACTTCAAGATCAGGTAGTTCAACTCAGAATTGCCTAAGTATGGTGGAAATGATTAAGCCTATTGGCACCCAGAATCTAACACCGTTAAAAGTATCCACAAACATTCCCTCAACTAAAGATAGTAAGTCATTCCCATCAAGCTTTCTAGGCAGCATACAGGTTAACAGTATAAATAATCAGGCAACAAAACTGGTACCACATTGTTTATATGAATCCCGGGGTATCCATCATAGCCTAAATGGGGGCCTAATATTAAAAATACTATCAACTAATCTGGATTTAGCATGTCTTAAAACCTCTGATCTGGTGTCAGTCCAGTTTAAACAAAAACAACCATTCACTTCTTGTGAGTCCACTATTACAACTGGGACCATTAATGAAATTGTGAATAAAATCTTAGCTTCAAGTTGTTATTTTCGGGAATGTGGTATTAAGATGGAGAATTGGATCCCTTAAGATTACCACCCCGATTCTAGAGGCATTGGCCCCTGAGGTAGAAAAGGACAGAATAAAGGTGGAAACAATAAGCCAAATCTAGTACTTGGAGGAGCAACAGGTCCATGAGCTACCCATTCTTACAGTACAGGCTTGCTGATTACCAATTTGCAATCTGGGAGCCGAATCTACGAGTGGTTGCCAAAAAAAGTGTGAATAGAAGATTGTTCCTGGTTACTAGCTACCCTAGCGAATGTGCATTGAGGAGATGGAAATTGAAAGCTTTTAGATACAGATAATAATGTTGTGCAATTGCCAATATGTTCTTGGAACATCCATGGGTTGGCGCATTTATTGTCTGACCCTGAAACAATATAATTTTTAAATACTTTTACAATTTTACTAATACAAGAAACGTGGAGCGAGCAAATGACCCCCTTGCTTGGATTTAAAGAGTATAGTCTCAGGCAGTACAAGCAAATAAAATGGGCTGTGCAAAGTGTGGGCTCTCATGCTACATAGTGAGTGATTTAAACTTAATGGTGGAAGTGGTTGATCTTGATCTGGACTGACTACAGTGTCTAGTGTTATACAACACCAAACTTAGTCTAATCATACTCAATGTATATTTAAGTGCTTAGAAAAATATAACCATGCAGCTGTATGTTCTACGAGATATTCTAGCCTCATTAATAATTAATCACTCGGAAGCTGGCCTTATAGTTTCTGGCGATTTCAATCTTCATTTGATTCTGTTTCAGTTAGAAAAATGTAAGATTAAGGGAACTGTAAAAGAATGCTGTGATATAATGTCCCAGGCGGGGATTACTTTGTTAAAACAAAACAACTAGGCTCACCCCATTATTCAAAAATTCAAATCACTGATCAATAATTGCGTATACGTTTATTTGAGATAATTTAAGAACAAAAGTTTCCGAAAAAGCAGTATTACCCCGGCTCAAAAGTGATCATAATCCTCCGATAGTGTAACCCTAGATATAAAGAAGTTCCTAATGTGGCCCACTCCTTATAGAATCTGAAGCGGTTTGTTTGGCACATGGATAAAGTAAAAGAAATTATAAAAGCTGTTAAAAATTATTAAAAGAGGTAGAACAATGTGATCTGGGGGATGTCAAGATGATCGACAAATGGAACTGCATAATTACATCTCTGGTGGAGACATTTGTCGTTAAACAGCATAGGAAACAAAATATGGTACAAAAATTTGCAATACAATGCTTTTCCTCCAAGCTACTTAGGTTAAAAAAATCCCTTAATAGAGGTGTGCGGAATGTGCATGCCCATAGATTTCATCATTCCTACTCTGTTTATAAAGAAAATATGAAGGATCTTAGAAAAGTCTATAAACTTGAAGTTTGGAAGGCTAAACTTAATTATCAAGCACAACTTTGAAACAGCCTATTATCTGCCCCCAAACTAAACAATGCAAAAATATTTTGGACAATAATTAACAAGCTTGGAAAAAGGGGTAGCAGGCCATTTTCTGTAAATTTCTTTGAGACTGATTGTGTAACTTTTATCTCAAAACTGTGTGGTACGGTGGGTCAAAGAGCAAATCAACAAGATTAAGTGTAAGTAGTAATCAACTAGTAACTCCGTTGCATGGGCTTTGCACAAATGGTGCACCTGGTCCTAATGGGCTGCCTAATGCCTTGTTGCACCAATGTTGACATGTGGTTCGATATTCTATACAAATTGTTTAAAGAAGTATTGACATTGAAAACAGTGCCTACATCATGGCAGGGCAGTATATTGCAGCCCATTTATAAAAGTGGTTGACAATCCCGCTAACTATTGTTTCATCTCGTAACGTTTGTTGATGCTAAGTTTTTTGCCTCAAGTTCACTGAGAAAATTGAAAAAATGGGCTAAGCAGGAAAACATCATTCTGTTTAACCAAACTGGATTACTGAAGGGCTAATCTACCACTACCCTACTAACCCTACTTGCAGAGAAAGCTGTCTGAAACAAACAAAATTTATTTATAGCCTTTATTGATTTAAAGGCAGCTTTTGACTCAGTGCTGCGGCATCTGTTATAGAAAAAATTACTTGGCTGTGGAGTCCCAGGGAAAGTGTTGAGGGCCATTATTCTATTGTATATGGATACCTGGGTCTAAGACAGGCTGGGTGGTGGTAGCTCATTAACAAAGAAAATTAGTACACATAATGGCATAAAGCAGGGGTGTGTTTTTGTTCCCTGCCTATTTAACATATTTCTATCAGATCTTGCTAAGCATTTAGACTCTGTCAATGCTCGAGTGAGCAATAGGTTGGAGGAATTGAAAATTAGCTACCTCAAATACTCAGATGATACTATCTTTCTGAGCCACATGCCTATTGGTCTCCAACAACTTATAAAGGCTTTCGATGACTATATACAATCAAACGGCCTCAAATTGTATGTTGAAAAGACTAAAATCATGAAAATTGGACTTACTAAACAGATGTCTAATACATGGAGAGCCAGAGCAGGACCAATTGATGTTGTCAAAGCATACGGGGTGGTGTTTGATCTAGGTGCAAAAACTGTGGACTTAATTCATGCTTTTAAAAGGTTATAAAAATAGTTGAATTTTCAATCTTATGATTATATTCTTAAAGTCATGAAAGCTAAGCTAGAACCAATGCTTTTATATAGTTCACCCATTACCAGGGTGAAATATGTAAAACTTTTAGATTTATTTCTGATAAAGGCTTTTAAATCAACTTTTGGGATCCACAGATCAGTAAAGCAAGTAGGAATAAGACTAGAGTTTGGTCTCCAAAGGCAGAGTTTGGTGTCAGCTGGAGATTTTTTGAAATGTATATTCTTTGTGTATTCTGCTGCCCCTTCCTGCCTTGGGAACTATTGCTGGATTGATATAAAGATGTCTGCCTATACTGTTAAATAGAGATCTCATATCTCAACATGCCTAAGGTATATTGGTCTGCAAGTAGCACTTCACGAAATGACACTGTCAAATTATAAATTGCTTTTAAAAAACGAATTAAAGTTGAATCCCTTAAGTTGGATAAAACTGCTTTAGCAGGGAAAAAGAATGTACAGTAATTAATATCAGTCGTTACGTATTCAGCCCTATTTGACGGCATATTTCTCTGCTAAAATAAAAAATAGATTTCTAAATCTACGGATGGGAATACATCCGACAAAAAAGTGTATGGAGCCCTGGATTGAGCAGTGGACGGATACTAACTGCATATTATGTGAACAGCCACAAGAATCATTAGTTCATATATTATGTGTGTGTCCGAAATTGATTACAATTTGGCGTATTTATTTAAAACCCCTCTTTTTGAAGATTGGGGTTAGATCAGCATGCCAGGCACTTGTTATGTCCTCATCTGGTGAGTCTATTCCGTTGTTATACAAACTGAACTTCTTGTATCTATTTTGGGACAGATATACTTGTTGCACTTTACTATCATCTTGGAACTATGACAATACAATTTATGGCACGTTGGCACTTTAACTCAAAATATGTGCAATACCTTGCTATAGTACATGTTGAATTTTTCTTTTAAAAACTACACTGGCTCAGAACTAATTGATGCACTTTATGATTGAGCTGTGGATTAACTAATTATGCACGTTGGCACTGTAATTTGTAATATGTGCAATATCTTGCTATAATATTTATTGACGTTTCTAAAAGTAATTTTTTTTCTTTTTTTAATTATTTTTTTGCATGATCTGGTTCATGTTTGATGTTATGACATATTTATGAACGTATTGGTACAATTGTTAATAACATTTACAGTACAGAGTTCTCTGTTTTTATATATTATGTGATTGTGAAGATGTTTTTATTGCAATGATTTGTATTAATCACACAATAAATAATTTACTTTACCTTACTTGCTAGCTCACTGTGAGTCATTTATGAAGACCTACTAATGTTAAGATTGATCTACAGGAAGAAAAATAAACATTGAGGGGCAACAACCAGATATGACTACCACATCCAAATGCTGAGTTTCCACATTAGTTCTTTCGATATTGATTCTTTGCAATAAAGTTCCCTCAAGAAGTCACTGAGTTCTAAATATTGAACTCTAATGACTGCTGATCCATTCACATTTACTATCACATAGCCAAAGATGTATATGTTGGAAGATGCAGTTTATCACTTAAAAGAGACTGGGACTAAAGTATACCATAATTATATTGTTCCAATACAGATTGGATCCTAATTTGGCAGTACATCAACATTGACTGGTCAAGGAAGAACAGAGAGGCCGCCACCGCTTATTGCTATTTGCTACCAGAACTTTTCCCTGAGGAACTTCTGAGTTCCTATCCTGGGAACTTGCCTCCTTGCCCTGTAGACGCGACAGGGTCTCGTAACTGGCTTGAAGGTCGACGTACCCCTACAATTATATCGAGGCTGTGACCTGTTCTCGACCCCGCCCTTATCCTGTGACCTTGGCTCTTTTTCACTGTATATCCTACTCTGATGTGCTCTCCACCCTTTTATATGCCTCCCTTTGAACCACGGACGGGGACAGCATTTTCCAGCCCATATTTTGACATTGGGTCACTAGGACCATTTGTCTATCCCATGATTGCTATCGCTCACATTATTTAGCACCTTCGGACCTGTGGATAACATTGGCGCACTTTTTCCCAGTGTACTCCAAATTTACAGCCTGTGAGCTTGCTATATCACATATCTGGTGGTCGCTCCAATTGAACTCAGATGGCCCCCCAAATACCGGCTTATATATTCTCGCGCTGAAGAAGGACCTGTGTATATGTTTGTTTTTTCCGAAACGCGCGTAGGCGGTTTACAGTTTATTCTCTTTTTTTGTATTGTTGCTTTATTGTAATATTGTATTGTGTGTTCTTTTTCACGTTTGAATAATTGCTACCCACCTAATGTCAGTGTTGTAGATGTAGTGTTGTGTATTTAGCCTAGTACTATAACCATGGGCTTCTGTCTATGTATTGTTTGCACTGTTGAGAGAAAGGAAAACAACTTTTAAATGTTTATTTATGTGATTCTCTTATTTAATTTTGATACTAATAAAATGTGAATTTAAAAACTGCTGTGATGCTTCACATTCGGCGGGACAACTAATTGTTTAGTGTGGATGAATCACCCGCAATAGTATAATCCTATGGAGGAAGATTCTTTTATTTACCTTGTGTTTCTCCCTGCTCTCTTCTTCCCCATTGAGCTTTCAAGGCCCCTCTTACGTTTATTGGTGAGTACACCAACATTGACACCATTGAACAAGCAGAGTCAGAATCTGTTAAAAGTCAATATATAAACTATAAACAAGAATAATTCAGTAACTGAAGCTGCCTCACAGAAAGTACCAGATTGTTATAATTTCTGTTATTCAATGGCCTTTAGTGAAGCAGACGGAGTCCCTCAATAGTCCCCATACCTTCTGAAAAATTAAAAGCAGATGTTCCACTCATACACCACCTTTGCAGTATATTCCCACATTAAAATGTATTTCTCTCAAATGGTGTAGCAATTCGCCAGGACTAACAACACTTTCACTCACATTAAACATTATTTTTTCCCAAATCGGCCTAATTTATTTTAACATTTTTTAATGAGATTCTAAATGTAAACATTTTGTCATTATATTGCCTCACTCTCAGCAAAGAAAACAATTGTAAGCTGTGTTTCTTGTGCTATCCATTAACGCAGTGTTTCTCATGAATCATTTGAACCACTTACCCTCACTTGGCCCACAAAGGCATTGACTTCTTCCTCTTGGACAGATAGATTTTTTGATAAATAGGGATCAAAAACAGGTCCATTGTCATTTACATCAGTCACCATCACATTAACTGTTGCAGTTGAGTTCTGCAGGAAAAATGAAATGTCTTCAGTTGGGCTAACAGTGGAGTTTCATAGCATAAGATGCCCAAATTGAGTGAACCATTCCATTGGAACGCCTTATAAAGGTTCATCAAATGCTACCAAAGTTATTAAGAAAGTAAAGAAATGCCTTTTCAATTGAAACTATAAAAAAGTTCTACTAAAATCATTTCTAAAATACAGTTTCAAGATTGGTAAGGCAATTCAGAGTTGCAGTGCAAAGTTACGCAATAGTGCAAAATACTCTACATGTGCAAAAGGCAGGAAGAACTGTGCAAAAGGTGATGTTTCCCATAGTTGGGCTTTTTGACATACATAGTTATAATAAGCCATTGTCCATATACAAACCATTTTAAGAACTGTACAAAAATTATATAAACAGTCTGGTTTACAATCTTACATAGTGCATTGTAGTAAACATGAGGCATGTATATCATAGTCAAGTACATGCAGTTACTTTCTATCCACCCAATCTTTTTGGCTAGCAATATAGAATACATGCTATGTAGCTAATTAAACATAACCGCAAATACCTGGACTATAGTTCGCACTGTCCATGTATAACAAGCCAAAATGCATATATATCATCCATAATGTTTGAACAAAATACAATGATCCTCATGGTGAGGTAGCAAGAGCAGTTCATGATGAATGTTTAAAACAGAGTATTATCAACATTGCTGGGTGGTAGCCTGCTTCTCAAACCCAAGTTCAAATTGCCCATGTTATGCAATCAATATTGATTTAAACTCGAGTCAATCCATCAACTGACAAATACTACATAGTGCAACAAACCCCATACATAATCTAGTCAGTCCACTAAATAAGTGGTGACCCTGACAGGGTTCCATGAACTGAGTTCGGGTATATCTGGCCCTTGTGGGCCCTGGGGTGGAGACAGCCGCAATCCAAATGTGGCTTATAATAAAACCAAATCACATCAGTCAAATAATGCACTTAATAAAAATTGAATTAAAAAAATTTCTCCACCATTGAGATCAGTATAGTCATTCAACTTTCATCTAAAAAGGCATTAAAAACAAACCCATAGTACCCTATCCCTTTAAACAACAATCCAAAATATTTATTTACCGAAATCCCATACATGACTGTTTTTACGAGCTCACTGTCTTGGAAGAAACCCTCAACAACAGGATAAAAAAGTGTCTTTCCTGGAAGTTACTAGATTAATAATAATACTATTTGGTAATCTACTCATGTGGGGCCATGATCGCCTATATGTCTAATCTGCCCTAAAAGTGGTCACAAATCTGTGAAAAAAAATGGTAAAAGAGTAGTGAAGTGCAAATAGGTAGCAGAATCCCACCATAGTGTAAAATTATATATTATGGAAAAACTAAAAACTTCTCACGTATGGCTGAGTCATTAAATACGGAGATCAGATCTAAAACAAGCTGCTTCGGAAAGGTGGATACAAGTATGGACACAGAACTACTAGCTGGGGTACATTAAAGGCAGGTATAGAGATCATCACTCAAGTTCAGTCCATTTGGGGTTTCGGTGTCTAACTCGAGGATATACCTGGGTTCAAGTTTTCTAAGCAGTGCCTCGCGGTCACCCCCGCGTTACAATTGTGGGCCCATGTCCGCCACAAACTAACTTAAAGCAACTCCCATGGATTTCCTTAAAATGCCTAGCAACTGGGTAGGCTGCATCGTTGTTGATCATGGCACACATGTGCTGGAGTATACATTTATGAACCTGCAATTTGGTACTACCAACATATTGCAGGCCACACGTACACTCCAGCACATACACCGCAAAATCTGATTTGCATATCAATTTCTTGGCAAGGGGCACGGGTATGTCACTAAAGGGAGTAGTATATGACATTTTATTCCTGCCCATTTTACAGGTTTGCAAGAAGCACATTTGATAAAGACCTTAGTGGTTTGCAACCAGCAACTGTTGGTGTAAACCTCAGGACTGCTCTTGACAAGCCTGTCATTCATGGAACGTGCCCTGCAAAATGTTATTTCGGGGAATTTAGGTACAGTGTCACCAATCACTGTATCCCTTTGCACAACCGGCCAGTTTTTATGGATTATCATGCGTAGTGGTTCGACTTGCCGACTGTATGTTGTTATCAGTCTAGGTTGACCTGCCACTTCACTATGTGTACTGGACAGGTTGACTTGTGCAGAATTGTAGCCTAACGCTGACATGCGAGGTATCAAGTTTTCTTTCTTGATAGCTATGTCTAGCATGCTCGCCGAGAAGCCCCTAGCTAAAAATCTGTCCTTACTTTTGATTTGAGCCTGTGTACACTTAAAGTCTGTGCTGCAGATACAAATTAGATGATCAGGGTGGTGACTGGTGGTATATATATATATATATATATATATATATATATATATATATATATATATGTATATATTACCTACTGGCGATAGCCAGTAGGTATATATAGTTAGGATTTTTTCTCTATGGAACTTTTGAAAATTCTATGCCTAATAACTTTGGCGTTTGTGGACGGAATTGGCTGAAATTTTCAGGAAAATGGCACATTTTGTTTCTGAGCAGCTCCTGGAAATTTGGGGGGATGGTTCGTCAAGGGGGGGCCGAGAAAAAAGGGGGGTCCCAAAACGCGTTTTTCCCATGTTAATTTCCATAGGGCGGTTGGCCTCACTTTTAGCCCGAACGGCTGAATGGATTTCCACGAAACTTGGCAAAATTGTAGGGACTGTTAGCCCGATGCGCCTTTGCTAGGTCTCAATATATGTGCTTCAGTGGATTTTGAGAAATTAACGTTTAAAACAAGATATATATCTGTAACAGCGCTCCGGGTAGCGCTCCGGTTCGCAAACTTTTCGCGTATCGGAACTTTGCGAAGCGAAGCTGATTGGCTCTCCGGTGTCTGTCAACATTCTAAACAGTCCGGAGCGGCCGCCATCTTGTCTCTCGGTAGGATCGAGAGACAAGAGGAGGCAAAAACAAAGGGGGAAATGAAGGAAAGGGGGCAAGGTAGACCCCTTCTGACCCCCTAGGATTGATGAGGGGGATATTATAGAGCCACGCGGGGTCCCAAAAAAAAAAAAGAAAAAAATCAAATTTTTTCGCCGTAGAGACGCGTCTTGGTACGCGAACCGGGCAGCTAACCGGGCAGCTAACCGGGAAGCTAACCGGCAGTGTAACGGGAGTCTGAGGAGTAGCTGATTGGCTGTCAACATTGTAAACAGTCCAGAGCGGCCGCCATCTTGTCTCTCGGTAGGATCGAGAGACAAGAGGAGACCAAAACAAAGAGGGAAATGAAGGAAAGAGGGCAAGGTAGACCCCTTCTGACCCCATAGGATTGATGAGGGGGATATTATAAAGCCACGCGGGGCCAAAAAAAAACAAAAAACGATTTTTTCGCCGTAGAGACGCGTCTTGGTACGCGAACCGGGCAGCTAACCGGGCAGCTAACCGGGAAGCTAACCGGCAGTGTAACAGGAGTCTGAGGAGAAGCTGATTGGCTGTTATCATTGTAAACAGTCTGGAGCGGCCGCCATCTTGTCTCTCTGTGGGATCGAGAGACAAAAGGTGGAAAAAAAAGGTGTAAATGAATGAAAGGGGTAAGGCAGACCCCTCCTGAACCCCTAGGATTGATGAGGGGGCTATTAAAGTTCCCTGCGGGGCAAAAGAAAAAAAAAATTGCGATTTTTCGCGGTAAAGGTGCTTCCTGGTACGTTAACCGGGCAGCTAACCGGCAGCGTAACGGGAGTCCGACATATTGTGTTTTTTGAACGTTTGTGATATGTGCACGTGTGGATTTTGTCTAATTAAAGTTAAAAAAATATATATATATCTTTAAGCGTGTTCTGGCGCGCTTACGTTTTGGGTTTGGTTTGCGCTGCAGAGACGATACGTCACGGTTATGCGATGCATCATGAGGCGTCTCACGGGCTACGTGATACGTCACTTAATAAAGAATATATTTTACAGCTATAGATATTAGCTTTTAAAAAACCAATGAAATTCACAGAAAAAACCATAGGTTATAGACCATATATAGTTAGGAATTTGCATTTACAAAACCTTGAAAATTCACTGAAAAAACCATAGGTTATAGACCATATATAGTTAGGGATTAGCATTTAAAAAACCTTATTTTATTTGCACAAAACCATTGAAATTCCATATATAGTTAGTTGCACTAACTATATATCGCGGACCCGCAATCCACTGCTAATGATGTCACATATTACATAATTCATGACATGGTCAGTGACATCACTGATGACATCACTGATGACATCTCAAATGACATCACTGATGACATCACTGATGACATCTCAAATGACATCACTGATGACATCACTGACATCTCATTTGATATTACTGATTACATCACTGATGATATCATTTATGTGATAATACATCTTCAGACTCTAATATAACCTTAGATACACTCAGTGTAAACAGGCACTCACAGACTGTCACACATCCATGGAGTTACTCACACACCTAGTCAGTCATGGAAAGAATCAATCACATCTCCATTTCCTCAACTATACAGTTATACACACCTTACTTATTCAAACATATAGTAACACATATTTACTCTCTTATACACTCCTTGATACAAGTTCACAATGATTCATACAGCCACTCACACATTCACTGGCTCTTATGTTCAGTTATTTATATATGTCAACTCTCACATGGAGTGTGTTTTACATATGTACTTACTTGACATGTAGCACTGAGATATCCATTCACTCACCAATATACTCATGCACACAGTCAACTGTCCATACAGCTGTTTCTACATGCACTTTTGAACCCATACACCTACGGAATCAACTGCTCACACATCTATGCACAGAGTTATACACCTCCCAGCCACCCACACACATACTCAGTCTCCCATACAAATACTTGGGCAACCATTCAATAACCCATATAGTTACTGATATAGCTACTGATTTAAACATGCAGCAGTTTACAGAACAACATAAATAATGATTGCCGAATTAAGACACTTTAATCACTAACCCATACACTCAGTGAGACACATTTAATCATTCTCTCATACAGTCAGTCATGCACCTACTAAATCCTTCATCCAGACACTTATACATCCACTCATTCTTCAATATGTAAGACATATTTTAACTTTACAGAAACATACAGTCACTGGGTGTTGTCATCAGTGATGTCATCAGTGATGTCATCAGTGATGTAATTTGAGATGTCATCAGTGATGTCATCAGTGATGTCACTGACCATGTCATGAATGATGTAATATGTGACATCATTAGCAGTGGATTGCGGGTCCGCGATATATAGTTAGTGCAACTAACTATATATGGAATTTCAATGGTTTTGTGCAAATAAAATAAGGTTTTTTAAATGCTAATCCCTAACTATATATGGTCTATAACCTATGGTTTTTTCAGTGAATATATATATATATATATATATATATATATATATATATATATATATATATATATATATATATATAGACAGATAGCTAGAGAGAGAGAGAGAGAGAGAAAGAGAGAGAGAGAGAGTGAGAGAGAGAGAGAGAGAGACATGTATATCTTTTTTCTCACTGTAAAAAACAAAGGTTTTATATAAGAGAGTGCAAACTGGTGTGACATACCAGTTCTCCAAGTCATACCACCCACAAACCAATTATTTGCTGGGGCAGTTCAACAAAACACTGAAGAGCATAATGGGAACCCTGCCAGATAACCCCAGGAGGAAGTGAAATCTTCTCCTGTCATTTCTCTTGCTTGCCTACTGAGAGGATCTGCAGATGGGAGTGGGGTTCAGTCCCTTTGGACTTCTGTATGTACACCTGGTGTGGGATCTACTTATCTTAATCAGAGAGGGGTAAAAGGGAACCTCAGAGTCTCCTCTGAAGGATGTGGTGGGCTATGTAATTGGCCTCAGGAAGCTGATGGTGCAATACACGAGTCAGGCAAAAGAAAAACGTCAGGTTGATGAAAGGAATGGTATGACCAGACAACAATCAGGAATATCAGGAGGTGTTAGTGCTAAAGCCTATTTGTCCAAGGGGTCTGGACGACAGGTAGTTCATGTTAATGTACTATTTTACCTTATTTTGAAATATGGACTTTTGAACCATTTACATTTGTAATAAAGATGCTTGAAACTGAATACTTACCTAATTAATGATTTTGATTTAACAATATTTCTTAATACATATTTTTAAATGTATTCCAAGCTTATTTTCATTTCTTGTAGAGTCCCACTGGTTTTCTCCCTTAATGGTATTCTATGTAAATGATTGCTCCTAGAAATCTCTCCACATCAACAAAAAATAGTCCATACAACCAGAGGTTGGGGTTGTATGATAAACGAGCAGGGTGGTGGCAGCTCTCTGTTTTGTTGTTGGGTTAGCACAGATTGCGAGGGGATCCTCTTCTGGACGCTACCGGCCGCTGTGAAACGCTGACAGCATTTGATTTTAAAAATGTATTTGTCATCTATGCAATTGAATCACTAAATTGTATTTTTAAAGAAAAATCCATTCGCTTAACTTACTTTGTGTGCACTACTCCTACCCTTTGCCCCGGTCCATCGCGGCTCTGTGCCGTTTGCGTGGAGGGCAGGGTCAGCTCAACTTCGCCTCAGCGCTGGCTCTCCAATCACAAGGGAGCTAGCGTCTTAGCTGGGGGCGGGGTTCCGGATTTAAGGCGAAGCATCAGCGAGCCACTCGACTAAACGAGCAGGGTGGTGGCAGCTCTCTGTTTTGTTGTTGGGTTAGCACAGATTGCGAGGGGATCCTCTTCTGGACGCTACCGGCCGCTGTGAAACGCTGACAGCATTTGATTTTAAAAATGTATTTGTCATCTATGCAATTGAATCACTAAATTGTATTTTTAAAGAAAAATCCATTCGCTTAACTTACTTTGTGTGCACTACTCCTACCCTTTGCCCCGGTCCATCGCGGCTCTGTGCCGTTTGCGTGGAGGGCAGGGTCAGCTCCACTTCGCCTCAGCGCTGGCTCTCCAATCACAAGGGAGCTAGCGTCTTAGCTGGGGGCGGGGTTCCGGATTTAAGATGGCCACCCGGAAGCGCAGCGGTAGAGCGCAGCGGGAGCGTCGTCTCCGCGCCGAAGCCGCGCCAAAGGGGTGCCAGTCTGCGCCAGTCCGCGCCGGGTTCGTGCCGCGTGCCACCTCTTCTGCCCACCACTCACCCCAACAATCCTCTAAGGTAACTACCTATCCCAGGTCACAACTCCTGAGTATAGGCAACAGATTATCAGACAAGAATTGTTCCCCCTTTGCTTTTAGTTCACTGTATAATTCTTTATACTCCGTCTGCCCTAATTGCGCGTTTACAACTACACCTGCTATCTCCCAACATTCTTTGGTCACACCTTCAGGGGATGACAGCGCTACATATATAAGCTGCATTTTGATAAATACACGCTCTCTCGTTAAACACAGGAACGACGTTGCAGAGCTAATAACCAGCCAAAACATTGACATTGTGTTTATTACTGAGACCTGGGCAGATCTCGCATCTGGCCCGGATTTCAACGTCGCTACTCCAGCCGGCTATCTAGTAACAAGACTAGATAGGGCATCAGGGAAAAGAGGAGGAGGGCTGGCTATTATACATCGAGCTAACCTAGCCTTAAAAACCGAACCGCTGGATTATTGCTGTGCGGAAGCCCTTGCCTTTACAATTTCTCTTTCTCCCACACAAACTTTCAAAGGAACTCTCCTTTATCGATCACCCACCTCACGCACGCTTTTCCTAAAATCTCTCAATTCTTTATTAGAACCAGTAGCCGCTAATCAGGACTACACCATATTGGGTGATTTTAATTTCCATTTGGAGAATGCAAACGATAAGGACTCGCGTACGCTGATCTCGGATTTTCAGGCCGCTGGTTTAGAACAGCAGATCACTACAGCTACCCATCAAGCGGGGCATACCTTGGATGCCTTGTTTACCAACAATGCCCACATCACCATTTCCACAGTACTCCCTCTTACCTGGACAGATCATCTAGCTGTCAAATTCATAATTTCACTTAAATCTTACAAGAATCTTCCCTCTAGCACCTGCCCTTCGATCCTATGTCGTGACTGGAAAAATATTGATGTCACTGCCTTACGTAACATACTGGAATCATCGATACCCGAAGATCGACCTGATCCCCACGAAGCCTCTCAGAACTACCAACGCTGGCTATTTAAGGCATTAGACCACCTAGCTCCCCAAAAAAAAATGCAGCCAAACCGCGTCAAACCTTCTGCGGCTTGGTTCTCGGAGTCATTACGGCTCGAGAGACAACGCTGCCGAAACCTGGAGCGGCGTTGGCGCAGGAACTATGCCAGCCCCGACCGGGAGACCTACAAGAACGCGATGACTAGCTACAGAAAGCTGATCACTGCCGAAAAATGCGCCTTTTATAGTACACAAATAGAAAATGCTCTCAGCTCTAACAGACAGCTCTATAAGGTAGTAAAATATCTAGCCAATCCCCCAGCTCCACCTTCCATCGAACCATCCCAATCATTTTGTAATAAGGTGGCAGACTTTTTTCAGGCCAAGGTTAACGATATTTTCGATAAATTCACCACAATACCGATGGCAGACGGAGTCTCTTTGGTGACTCTTCCTCGGCCATTAAAACCAATCTTAGAGGCGTTTACGCCACCTGCATCTATGATGGAATTCATAAATACTGTCAAGTCAGGATCCCCACTGGACCCCTGCCCCCCACGTATCATTAAATCAGTTTCTGACGTAATCGCCCCAGTACTTACCAATATCTGCCAAGCTATATTTCAGACAGGTGTATTTCCCGCTATTTGGAAAAGGGCAACTGTAACACCACTCCTGAAAAAACCTGCATTAAACCCGTTAGAGCCCAAAAACTACCGTCCAATCGCTTCCCTTCCCTACCCCTCAAAAATAATCGAAAAGGTAATAAACCAACAGCTGTCGACCTTTATCGACCAGAACGATCTGCTTGACAACACGCAGTTCGGGTTTAGGAAGGGCCACGGGACAGAGACAGCTCTAATAAAAGCGTCGGAAGAGGTCAGGATTATCATGGACAGGGGCGGCGCCGCTGTCCTGATACTCCTGGACCTATCCGCGGCCTTCGACACGGTCGATCATTCTATTCTGATCGACCGTGTCGCCACCCTTGGCATTCAGGGCAGGGCCAGAGCAACGTTAGCATCCTTTCTGGCCAACAGGATACAGTCCGTAAAGATGGGAAATTTCAGCTCCCCTGATTTCTCTCTCCCGTGCGGTGTTCCCCAGGGCTCCTCGCTAAGTCCGACACTTTTTAATATCTACGTGTCGGACTTGGCGAGGGTAATTAAGTCATTTGGCATAGGGTTAACATCGTACGCCGATGACACAGAATTGGTCCTGGAAATACACAAAAACGGAGAAGCTGTGGCAGCGAATTTTCAGGCAGGCATGAAGGCCATCAGCACCTGGATGAACCAGAATTGCTTAAAGCTAAATTCCGACAAGACGGAGGTACTGGTTTTTGGCGAACTAACCCCGTCTTGGTCTCCAGTCTGGTGGCCTTCGGAACTGGGTATACCTCCACTGCCAGTAGCCAAGGTGAAAAACTTGGGCGTGCTTTTTGACAGCAAGCTTACATTCCTTAGTCACGCCAATGCCGTGGTTTCGGCCTCTTTTCACACTTTGAGAATGGTGAAGAAACTGCTCCCTTTTCTTCCTCCTACTGCTGGCAAAACCTTAATGTCCTCCTTGGTACTATCCAAGGTGGATTACTGCAATGGCCTTCTGCTCAATGCACAGGAACAAGTGGTGAACAAGCTACAGCTTGTCCAAAATGCCGCTGCAAGGATCCTCATGGGGATTCCAAAATATGCCTCTATCTCTCCCACAATTCGAGAGCTTCACTGGCTGCCCATAAGAAGCAGGATAAAGTTTAAGGCCATGTGTATCACTTACAAGGCGCTGAAAAATAATGGGCCTGACTTCTTTAAAAACGCCTTTAAAATCTACAAACCCAGCCGAACACTGCGGTCATCTACGGCCCAACAGCTCCAAATCCCCCCTACAAAAAAGGTGACATGGGGAGACAGACGTTTTGTAGTGGCTGCATCCAAATTATGGAACCAGGTTCCCTCTCAGATTAAGGAACACACTTCGTTGTTTTCCTTTCGAAAACATCTTAAAACCTGGCTCTTTAACCAGTAACATCTTATAACCCTTGCAATCTGAAATATGCTAATATTAGCGCCGAGACGCCGTAAGGCATTTGCGCGCTTTTGAAATTTTAAAAATAAATAAATAAATAAATGATAACACATGATCTTTGAAATGTAAGACTCTCCACTCCATCAAGAGTCAAGTATGGATGGAGTACTTGGACCATTAGCTCAGGATCTATAGTAGGCCAGGCGCTGTTACACCTGGATACAATTTCCTCATAACCATTAGTTGGGCTCAGTAACCCCTGTGTGCTTAGTCATACGTGGCACTGTTACATGTATTGCACAAACATACAATCTTTTTTATATAAATGGGAGACTTTGAAGAGTACAAAAATAATCAGCAAAAAAGTTCCTACTATGGAACATTTGTATGCACTTTAAATTTCTCTCATTTAAAAAAAATGCAGTATTTTTCCTTTATAATAATGGCACAGTGTCTACTGGTGATTGGGAGTGAGAGGCCTGCTCTTTGCAATGAAACAGTTTGAAATGGTAGAAAATTGAAATGAATAGTTAACTTAATCAATCAATACCATTTGTAGAGCGCACTACTCACCCGTGAGGGTCTCAAAGCGCGGGGGGCGGGGGGCTGCTACTGCCGCTATTTTCTTCCATTTAAAAGCGTTCAGAAAAATAATTTTGTTCACAGCTCTAATAGTGAGTATCCAAAGTCTTTTATTTAAGAGTCAAATATCTCAGTGTTTCAGTTGTTCACTACTGTGACCCGACCTGGGTCATAAATCTGACTGAGCACTCCTCATCATCAGGCCCTGCTACCTGCAGCTTGATGATGATAATGTAAATTGAACAAAGCCTTCCCTTAACTTTAAAAGGAAAATATGACCTTGTGGTTATTTACAGATTAACTCAAGGCTGTGAGCTTCTTTGAAGGTGTTTGGAAAGCTACCAATGGACTGGTTGGAGACACCTGCTCGATAGAAACACTTTCATGAAAATGTCCCCTAATCTGGAACTCCGTACCCATGGACATAAGGAAAGCTGCCTTCCATGCCATTTTCAATACTGAATTGAAATACCAGTTGCAACCTCACTCCACAAGTTTAGGAAGTAGACAGTTCTGGCTTACACCTGGCTTGCTTCCATCATTCAGTAGTAAGCCATGACCATTAAAAGAGGAAGTCACTGCAAAATATTTCCGAAGTGTCACATCTGTGTTTTGTTCCATCAAGTCCAAAAGTATTCATTCCTGTAAATAGGGATGCATTATGCCACATACACTATTTGGTATGCTGTATGATAGCATCTATAATTTTTTGGGTCTGTGCAATATGTGGCACACGAGGTGCCTAACGCTCAACATTCTTTTATTGTGTGATAATGTTGTTGCCTTATGTTTGCTTTATTTCATTCACATTATATTTAATGGTCTTGTCTGTAACTTGGGTCCCCTGTGAAAGCTCTGTGCCCCTCTGGTCTGGATTGTATAAATCTGCTAATACATACATAAGTAAATATGAGGCATCTCAAATAATTCATACCTTCTCTGCATATCTATATCAAGTAAATAAGTCCTTTTTCCTTTGATCATTTTCTCATTCAAGTGTTAACAACAGTAACGTTTTGACAGCTGTCATCAAGCATGAACTTTTAAGGAGAGTATACCTTTTTTCCTCCAATATGGTCCTAAAAATAATGGCAAAAATGTTCACGGCAGGTCAGGTACTTTGCTACTGGATCATTTCAACATATTTTATATGATTTAAGCATTTTATGTTAGCCAAAATGTTCTTTATTGGTGAGAATTGTACTAGCACTTGGTGTTCACAACCTTACATGGTCCTGAAACATAAAAAGCATTAGAGTGGCAGCAATGGTGAGAACATGACAATCATTGAGTGACAGAAATATATGACTGCCACTTTGCCAAACCATTTTTGCCATTATCAGCAGACCTAATGGATCATGCTTAATTATCAATGTCTTCTTTCTGAAAGAGTTTGACATCGAATTATAGTTCAGCGAATCACTTAAAATACATGAACTACTTCTCAGAAACCGAAAGACAGAACCCAAACTTTGGAGAAAATGAAGCATGAAATTATGAATAAAAAAGATTCAACCCTTCAAGTGCTATTTTGCTCAAACTGCATTTGCTGATAATTGGGCTGCCTGGCACATGCGTTGCAAATATTGTATTGCAATTTATATTTTATTTACATAGCCCTTACTACCACTGATGAGGCATTGAAATGCTTTGTGGCGAGTAGCATGCTACTCCACAACCCAAGGTTGGAGTTAATTTGTTAAAACAATATTAATATTTGCTTCAGTGTTTTACTTGTGGATTAGTTGTGGGAAGTTTGTTAAGTGTGTGCTTTCGTGCTCTTACGTGTTTAGTAGTGTTTTTAGTAGGGATAAAAAAAAATATGTCGATTAGAAGGAAGAAGTGAGTTTAATTGTCAAAGCAATGTTTATTTAGACCTTAGTCTTTAAACGGATATAAAACTAATTTGAACAGATTAAAACATCACTGTTTGTACATTCTCATTGTTAAAAGGTTGGTAAGCTTTCATTGAGTGGTGTAGAATTCGAAGTTCCTGCTCGGGGAGACTCAGCACATTATAAAATTATATAGAGTATAAAATGTTCTGTAAAATACAAGCCCTCTTTTTTAAAAAAAAATGTAACCTAGTACAAAAGTTAAGATAGCTTAAAATCACTAAAAGTATTGGCTAATTCTCTCTAAGGAAACTTTTAATTTCTTTCATATAATTCCCCACTGCAATCGCTATGTCAATATTTTGCATTTCTCTAAGTAGTTCTGCTGCCTTAATCCGTTGCCTTATATCATATTTAAAAAATATCGGCGGAGATAACGTTTACGCTGCTCTAATAGTGTTACACAGTCTAACAAAATGTGCAATATATCACCTTTAGTGCCCAAACTACACTTACAGTAACCATCACAGTGCAACTATTTTCTTTTCAATTCTTCATTTACTAGCCAGGGGTTTATACCTTTTCTCAGTATTGTATTGTAATTTATATTTTATTTATATAGCCCTTACTACCACTGATGAGGCATTGAAATGCTTCGTAGCATTCTACTCCACAACCCAAGGTCAGAGTTAAATTGTTAAAAGAATAATAATATTTGCTTCAGTTTTTTCTTTGTGGATTAGTTGTGGGAATTTTATTGAGTGTGTGCTTTGGTGTTCTTATGTATTTAATAGTGTTTTTTAGTAGGGATAGAAAACAAGATGTGGATTAGAAAAGGGAAATTGTGAGTTGTTATTTTGAAAATGTGCACCTGTTATTTGGGTGACTTGGCTAACTTGAAGGGCGAAGTTTGAAAAGGGCGTTTCAGAGTTCAGAGTAGTCGGGAAGGTTTGGATGGGTCAGAGAGAGGAGGGATGAGACAAAAGTAGAAGGAATTGATTTGGGGTTTCATTTAACTTTATTTTATTTTTAACGAAAAACTGAAGTGAAAACATGCATGTACAGAGTCATACCCACACATCTAAATATGTACTAATATGCATGCAGACTTATACACACTTGACACATAGTAACGTTTTAGTACCAGACTTAAGCCCATCTATATATACAGGCATAGGTACATAGAAGCATCAATATTTACATGGTTTGATCTACACGTGTGTCTTGTGGCTAAGTATTCAAGGTAGGTTTTTATTTATTTTCCCTCCTCCTATATTTATGTTTCTGCTTATAAATTAAAGCATAGTTCCATGTACAGAGACACAAGTATAAAAACAACCACATCTCCATACCTTGAAATGCATGTTGCTCAGATAGGGGACATTAGCTCTCACAATGGAGACAGAGGATAAACAACAAGGCTCATTCATGATGGGTTTGGCACAGGAAAACAAAATTGAAAAGGAAGGAATCCATGTACATAACTCCAGCACCATTAATAATTCAACATATTCATTTATTAGCAAGGTAGCTTTTAAAATTATCCTTAGAAAAAGGTGCAACAGGCATGAAAAATGTCACAGCGCAGTGCTCAATTGATAGACATGCAATAAAGGAACAGTTAGTCTAAGAAGGCAAATTTGGAAGACACAACAGTGGTTGTCAATGTATTTAAGAACCACCAGGCTGGTTCTAAAGTCAAAATCCTTGACCACTAATTGAGCTAACCCTTTATGTACTGGCAGCAACATCAGACTCCACCAGTGTTCTCCTTCTTAATAAGATTCCTTGCTTGCCTATTATTAATACTCATGGCAAGCTATTTTCTAATGAATTCCATGCTACTACACATTTTGTGTTACATTCTCATTTTTCATTTATAATTTATATACATGAATGCCACCCCATATATTTTGTCTCTCCTGATGATGACCAACGAAGGTTGCAAGTTGGGATCGCTACATTAATTACTACAGTGGGGGACTGTCTTTATTCCACCTGTTGAAGTGGAAATTTCATTTTATTTGTAGGGGTGCATCATAATAATGTGTTGTGTGCACCCGCATATTATTTTGCAAAAATTTGTCATCGTGAAGTGTTAGATTTTGGAATGTAGTAACATATATACGTGAAATATATTAGTCTATTGACAAGTAGCATGGAGAATTAACGTGGAAAATGAATGTAACTAAAAGAAATGTTAACATGGGGAATTAGTATTGTGAAACTGACAAATACTCTTGTATTAAATGTGTTTATTAATTATGACATTTCATACATGTATTAGTTCAAAATTGCATTAATGTTTAAGTGAATTTGTAAAGCTTACATGGTGAATTCTTATGTTAGCTTAAGTTACAGTCCTGAAATGCAAGTCCCTGAAAACTCTAACTTTAGATTTAATAGTTGAATTTCATGTGTGCTGTGGAATCTGTTTTTGTCACGTTTTGCAATCAGGTGAAGAACCACTCTTTTAGGCAGAATAATGTATTTATTTTACTAGCTAGTCAAGGAGAGATGTTACAATTGTGTGGCTTGAGTCGATAAAGGAAGGCCACTATGATTCACACAGGAGACGGTCTGGGAACCAAAGACAAATTGTTGCAAGGAAGGTACACAGGCAACATTGTGGAAAAATACATTCAGGACCGTACCCAGAGCTGATGGCTTTAGCATGGTGCATTGTAGGACCTCTACTGATGGATAACTGGTTGTTGGAATTAGGGAAAGAGCCTCCCTTCTTCTTTGCCTTTTAGAGAGAGAGCATCTCAATCGAGCCCTATCTTTGTGATGGTGGTTTTAAGCCAATTGACTCATTGATGGTGGAGGTATTTCTTAGGAAGACTACAAACACTGACACTTTTTATCTTTTCCTCTTGAAAATGCATGTGTCCTTTGTCACCACTCCTATTCGCCATAGTCCTAGAACTACTGGCGACGTGGATCCATCAGGATCTGACAATACGAGGGATAAAATGGGTTGACGATGGGAAAACCGCATCTCGCTATACTCGGATGATATACTACTGTACCTAATGTCTCCGACGCGATCCATCAATTGCCTCTTTGACATCTGTGCGGTCTATGGGCAGGTATCGGGATACACTATTAACTGGGAGAACTCTCTTCTGTATGTTCTGCATGGTCCTCCTCCGCGGCTCCCACGGGACTGTGCACTCCAAATTGTCACAGATGGGTTTAAATACCTTGGGATATTTATCACACAGAACCGTACACTCTTCAAGGAACGAAATCTGACACAACCCCTATCGCACTTCAAAAATGATGTCAAACACAGGCGCACGCTGCCTCTGATGCTACTAGGAAGAGCTGCCCTCTTTAAGATGATGGCACTCCCACGGTTCCTATATGCACTGCAAAACACATTCCTGCAACATAATTCACGGCGATTGATACGGAAGTGACAACCTTGCTATGGGACGTAAAGGCGCCCTACACAAATTAACTAGAAGCTGGTACAATGAAGGTATATCTCTACCGGACATCAAGGTCTATTATTGGGCATCTCAGCTAGTAGATTGAAATTACTCATCCAGCTTTTAGATTAGACCGGCACTAACTAGCCCCATCGGGGATCATGGGGGCACAGTACAACAAAAAGAGGAGACTCAACATAACAGGTCCAACGGCGCATGCACTAAGTATAAGGTTTGAGGCACAGAGAGCCTTGGGATGGAACGATGTAGTAACATTAGCGACACCCTTATGGAACACAAAACAGCTCGGAATGCTGGGCAACACCAAGGGATTCCGTACCTGGGACCAAATAGGTATATCCACAGTCAGAGATCTATGGCAGAAGGGGGAAATGGTTACTTTTGCCTACTTGCAAGCCACCTATGACTTAGCGCAGACAAAACAATCCGATACTTACAGATTAAGCATGCACTCCAGTTCTATTATTGCCAGGGACACGACCTGAGGAATCCTCGCCGCTAGAGGACAGACTCTTAACAGATCACTTACACACAAAAGCGATCTCACTGACCTACCGTAAGAAAATTAACAACTATCCAGACCCCACAGTGGCGCTAAAGGCTGCATGGGAGTGAGACCCAGGAGCCATCGAGGCAGCGGACTGGGGGGAAGCACTTGTGTAGCCCAGAGAGGCAGCAATCCCATCGAGACTGCGGCTAGTGCAGCTTAAAATCCTGCAACGCACATATTACACGAGGACGCTCCTCCACAAAATTCACCGCGCAGACACAGCACTCTGTCTTGGACAATGCGGAGAAGCAGGTACATTCTACCATACAATTTGGCAATGTCCCAGGGCCGTTTCTTAATGGGTGGCGGTGATGCGAACAATCTCACAAGTCACACATGTCACAGCATTACCGGAACCAAGGTGCCGCTTGCTCAATATCTGGGAGCCCTCAGATCTCACCCTAATGATCCAAGACTGGGTGACGCTCGGCATGTCAATAGCAAAACGCAATATAGCACAGTGCTTGGGATCCCAGAATGGCCTTACCCTCGGCCTTTCGGGTAGGGATATGGATGTGGTAATGATGGCGGAAAAATCTGTGTATGTTCATCGAGGTTGTCAGAAGAAATGGGTAAAGATATGGGGAGTCTGGAACAGCTATAGAGGTGACATATGTGATCCTCCTCCGGTGGAGGACTCTGAATCAGATGCAAGTATATGAAAAAGAAGCAGTCAATAGGTTTGTATCAAAGTATGATTATTGGAAGTGAGGAATATACAGATTGATATTCCAGGCCCCTATTGAGACTTTTGTCTTGATAGGGGCCTGGAAATAAACACAGCAAAAACCAAGTTTATGGTCCTCACGGGCCGTAAAGCACATGGGACTACCAGGCCCTATAGAGGGACGATAAATATTAATGGCTCCCCATTGGAGCATGTAGATGCCTTAACTTATCTGGTGGTCACTCTCCAGAAAGATCTGGGGTGGTCTTGACAAATAGACATTGTAGTCTTAAAACACCGACAGCAGGCAGGCATTCTTTTGAAAAAAATCTCTTCTTCATTGACAAAGCCCATTAGCCCTTTATTAGAAGTATATGGGATGAAGGTCCTAAGTTCGGCCCTTTACGGTGCCGAACTTTGGGGTTTTGATGATCTAGGGAAATTGACGCTAGCAGAAAATGAATTTCTAGTAAAAGCTACTAGCGTTCCCGTAAGTACCCCGCTAACACCCTTAATGTGGGACCTTGGAAAAAAAGCGGTGCAGGATCTCGCCCTTTTGCGGCCCCTACTTTACTGGCACCACCTATGGACCACAGAAGAACTAAGCCACTATGCTCAGGGCCTGAGGGAGATAATGAACAAGGACTCCTCCCGAAAAATACAATGGTTAAAGGCCATTCGGTCTTTACTTTTTAAATTGGGAATGAGGGAATTGTGGGAAGATCCGGAAAATGCTTTTTTCCCCTCCAAAACTCTTCTTAAACGAAAGTACTGGGAGATGGTGATTACAAAAGAGAGGGCAGAGAGTCTCTCCCGGCACCTGACAGGTCGTTTCATGGATATTAAGGCCCACCCGATCCTGGAGCCCTATTGGGATATAATTGGGAAACAGCTGGATCGTAAGCTCTCTTTTCAGCTGAGAGTGGGCACCCTCCCAATAAGGTCTTTTACAGCAAATTGGGCAGGGAAAAATGGTAACGACAGATGTCCAAAATGTGGGGAGGAACAAGAGTCTATAAGCCATTTCCTCTTCTTTTGTCCCATGTACACTGCCCCCAGAACGATGTGGATTAAACCTATATGTAAATTGCTTGGGATACATAGGCACGAGGAGGCTCTTAGAATTTTAAGTACTGACCCAACCCCTACAATTGCTGTTGCTGTGGCTAAGTTCCTAAAATGGGCTTGGGTTATTCGTGCAAAACAAATAGCGACAGACATATGATGATCTAGCCTTAGCTGTGAGTTCCTGTGTAATTTACCCTGAAAGAATTGTATTTTGATCAGATTGATTTTAAATATGTAAGTTAATATTCGTCAATAGTCCATTGAAGTTTAATTCCTTTTTAATATTTATTGTATGAATTTTAATGGATTTTAAAATACTGTTTTTTCTATGTATACTTTTATGACTTAAATTGTCGAATAGAGTTTATGAATTGATAATAATGCCTAATACTCTGCCTTTGAAACACTGTAAAAATTAACGTAAACAGAGTATCGAAATATTTTTTATATGTTGAATGCCATGCAGATATGTTCTCTATGCAATGTCATGTGGAATGTTCAATAAAAAATTGTTTTATAAAAAAAAGAAACTGCATGTGTATGGATGTCATCTTAGCGTTGGAGTGGGGATAGAATTAATGCATTTTACTCATCAACCCCTGATGCAGAGACATTTGGCTTAATGCTCACTTGTTTTCTGTATCCTACTTCTTGAATTAATTGCTTTGCTAATGCAGCACAATCTTAATCAGAAGCGTCGTTTTGGCTTCCCTCTAATTCCATTGTATTTCTGTACCCCAGTGTTGAGGTGTCTTTATGTCGTTATTTTTTAGCTTTGTAATAAACAAAGTAACCTTAAGTACTAGTCCATGAGTTAATTTGTATCAACGGGCTTTATTGGCTAATTGACAAATTCTCTAACGACTTTTCTCCCTTTCATGCTTACATGCTGTGAAAAAGAACCATCCGAGTGTGTCTCTAGAACAGGTCTAGAACTAATGGACCTGGCCCTTTCACACCTCATAAGAGGGGACTTAGCAGGGAACCTAAACATTTTGGAACCTATCTGCTAACGGTTAAATGCACTTTGGTTTCCCATAATGTTGCTACCCCTAGTATAATGAACCTGACAGAACCATTGTTTTTTAAATGCATTGGCACTACCCAGGATTTTAGGAATATTGGTCTGCGCCTTGTACAATTTTGTCCTAGCATTCCCATCTAGTATAAGATGATTCTGAGTTTTACAGCTGGAATAGGGAACAGGGAATAACATGAGGTTATCAGTGTATGATTGCCGATTCCTGACTGTTATTTCACCTTTCAGCTGCAATTTTGCTCAGAGCTTTCACCAGCATTTAGCATCTGAAACGCTGTAATGAAAACTTCCTGGCCTGCATTTTTCATGTAAAACTCATAATTGTGGTTTATCTGGTAACTTTTTTTAGATAGACAATAGGCTGTATTTAAAAAAAAGATGATATGCTAATCAGAAGCCTATGACCAGCAAATAAATCTATTACAAACACGGCCTCCCAGGATTCTTCATCAGACAGGACCCAAAAGTAAGCTATAAATGCATAACAAAATATAAATGCCTTGGGCCTTTTAATCGAGGTTTCTCGTGACTACATTTAGAATTCCTTTAAATTATACGTATTTGAACATATAAATATCTCACTGGGTAAAAAAAAAAGTACACCTTTTTGATCGTGATGCAAATACATAGGGCCCAATTCACAAAGCTATTTACCCATGACAGCTGGCCAAAAATGACACTTGTCAGGTGTAAATTGTTTTACTATTATGGAATTCTCAAGCAAGGCTTTATAGGATTCTGTAGTACTATGCCTCATGCAAGGGGTGGGAACTGTAAAGAACAAGGTGTGGGTTGCCTTGTCAGTTAGTGGATATCAATAAACGTGAGCTGTGGCCATTCAGAAACTTTTATATGACCGTCTTTAAGCATAAGGACTACCGTTGAGAGATTATGGGCTTCATTTAGATGTTGGTGCTGTAGTAAGAGCAAAGTACGTCACAGAGTTTCTGCACTGTGAAACTTTTGCTCATGCTATTCTATTTACACCAATGGATCTTCTACTGACTCCACCTGAATAAACAATTGAACTGCTAGCCTGTCCATCAATGGGCCATGAGAACTGATTGATGGTTTCTCCACTTATTTAAGATTGGGTGATCATTTCTCAGTTGCCATGATGGAGTCCACCATGCAAGGTATAGCAGTATTGGGCAGGAAAAGCACACAATCCCCCATGCCTGTAGAGAAAAAGCTTCCTTCACTGGCAGCCATTAATGTTTGATTTCCAGAAATAGACTCCTACTTTGGGAGTTTGCTTTTTGAAAACAAGACCTTTGCCGAACAGGCATCCACCATGGCTCTCTCTTGGTAAATCCTCAACGTTTTCACCAGGACTGTTGCAGTGCTGGTGCAACTGAAAAGATAGAGCTCGCTGCCTTGGAGGACAGTCCTGCACCAGAGAAGCTGACTCCATATCCTCAATTGGCCTGGAGAGGCCGCTCACAAAAAAATAAAACCTGTTCTTAATCCAGTGAATTACAGGTCGTGCAAAACTTTACCAATGAGCAGAATAGACTTTAATTAGCTTTTCCCCTCACTGATTAAGCATCAGTCATAAACATATTGGGTATTTTCTTTTCAGGAAATTAAGAAAATACTTCCTAAGTTTCAATTGAATTCACATGCTCAATAACCACTGTGTGCATTCTAAAAAATCAAACTTCTAAGTGGTATGTGTCCTATAGATTCAATTTCCCCACTGCATACAGCCTGCTTTGTGGTTTCTGTTCCCAATAGCTTGAGGATGCTTGCTTGTTTTCAGATGAGGGTGGTATCAATATGTTCTTAATCTCTAGTTTATGTTCCTCTATCTAATATTGTACCACCCTATATTGAGCAAAGAAGCTTTATTGGAGGGGGATATGGAGGAATCAGATTCATCTATTTCATTTAAACAAATAAATTAACTAAGAATCTGTTTTTGAACTGCATGGCACCCATAACAAATTACTTTGGTTGATCAATTGCTGCATGATCATGCACAGTGCTTAATCTGAGTCGGTGGTTTTTAGTGCTCAGCACTGGTATTAGTCCTCAACACCGATGCTTATAGCGCAAAACCGACCCAAAGGCACTTTTCATGAGCACGAGTTAAGGGTAGATTCATTTTTGTAGGCACAAGGAGAATAAGAGCAATGGGTTGATGGAAGCTGCCTCCTGATGAGAGCCTCAGCACTTATTTTTTCACAAATAGACCACTGATCACACATGATACTGACCCACAATGTATTAGGTTTTAATCTAAAGCGTGTGGCAGACTCAAAAACACAATTTTTGATGTACGGACATGTAAGCTTGTATGTGGTATCAATATAATAGAAACCTAGTCAAAAGGCAGTAGAGGAGTGAACAGGGTCAAAGGCAAGGATACAGTCAATGAGTGATCAAATAACATTTAGGATTTTGGGGATTTAAGTGGACTGTTACTTCGTCATGCTAACCAGGCTACTGTGTCCTTTATAAAGGTGTGTCTATAAGCTCCTTCATAAATTGGAGGCGATTTTGGGTTATTCTGATAGATACACGGTTGTCTTTCAGATGTCATTGCATCTGTTTGCACCTTAGCAGTGCTTTTACATTTTCAATTTTTAAAAGTGTGCTTTGGCTGAAAAACATTACACTACACATATTAACCCCAAAGAAAGCAATTTTTTGGACTTTAATGCATTAAATTCTGCTACACGTCTGAGGAGATTGAGGATTTAAAATATTTATTTGGATGTGTAAATTTGTGAGGTATACTAAAAACGTATGGCATGTTACTTTCTGCTTTTTATTGGTTGTTGAATTATTCCCTCCTTGTTCTACTTTTTAGCTTCATACTTCAATTTTCTATTGTTATCCTGAGGTGGTCTCCGCAACAGTTCCAAATTTTTGACTTTGGTGAACGGGGTGGGGAGAACCCTTAGTTCCAGATGACACCATTTGGGGGACCAGGAAGATGTGCCCCTAGCAAACAACAAGACCTTCGTTTTGTCAGAGTTAAGTTTTAAACAATTGCTTGTCATCCACCTTGCTACTTGTTGCATGCAGTCATGGAAGCAAAAGGCAGTCTTGTCAGGATTCTCTGTCACCACCAACATTTTTGCTGGCATCAGCAAATGAAACCAATGCAAATCCAAAGGTCTTAATCAATTTAGCCAGGGGGGTGACATACAAGTTAAAGAGTTTAGGACTCAGGGGCGAGCCCTGAGAGACCCCCATGGCAAGGGGAAAGACTTGTGGTCATTTAGCTCCATAAATTGTTCCCTGTCGGAAAAGAAGGACTGGAGGAGCTTAAGAGCCTTACCCTTAATGCCTAATGAGAAAACAAAATTGATTAGAAGGCTGTAGTTTACTGTGTCAAACGCTGCCAAGAGGTCTAATAAAATCAAGGCAGCATTTCCTACAGTGTCAAGAGTTTTTCTGATTTGTTCTGATGCAGTGATCAATGCTAGCTAGCTCTCAGCTATGTTGAAGCAAAATTAGGTGCAATCCAACAGCTCATTCTTCAGGTGTAAAAAGTGAGAGTTCCGTGTTGATGGCTTTTTCCAAAATTTTTGTGGGGGAAAGGCATGAGAGATGTGCCTGTCGTTGTTGACATTGCCGCTGTATAAATTGGGCTTTATTAAAAGGGGCTAAATATTGCCATCTTCCACTTGTTTTAAAAACAGCCAGAGGAGAACATTCTGTTACAAATGGGCATGAGATTTTCAGGAATAACGTCAGGGTGTAGGTATAGAACCCTGAGGTGGACAGGGGTCCAGGGGAGCCTGCTCCTCTTAAAGAGGGGTAAAAGACCAGATCAGTTGAAGAGTTTTCCTAGGATGCAGAAACACTATTTATTCCCTTAATAGCATCAGGAAGGGTCATAGTGTTCCCAGCCATGTCTACTCCAGTAGCTGTAAACTTGGATGTGGCACCAAAAGAGGGACTGTTAAGAAATGTATTATAGATGACATCAACTTTATAAGGAATAAATGTTGCTAGCCTATCACAAAAAAGCTGGTTGGCTATAATATTTGTTGTTTCCGTTAGCTTGCAGAGTTTTAACACTGTGGTCAAGAGCTCTTTGGGATTTTTTAAGGAAGATTTTATTTTATTAATAAAGTTGCCAGATTTAGCTTTGCACAACATATCCTTGCATGTCTGAATGGCCATCTTTTAGGAGGTTTTGTCACCTGGATTGTATTTAGAGCACCATTTTCTTTCAAGCCTTCTACATGTTTGTTTGTTGATTCTCAGATTCTCATCAAACCAAGGTTTAGATAGAGATAGTCTGTTGTTGTTGTGGTTGTTTGGAAGAGCGAGTATCTTGATGTTAGAGTTAATCCACTGATGGTAGGATTCCATTTCAGCATTTTTGTCTGCATTTTTCTCTCACAAAGAATGAGCGAGATATGCCGAAAATTGGTCTGAGGTGATTTTATGCCAAGGTCAGCACATGGAGTTACCCATCAAACAGGGGGTCTCTTGGGAGGTTGTTTTCCAAGTTTAATTGGAATGTCACTGCACTAAGGTCTGATCAAGTGAGTGGGAGAAGAGTGATAACTTGTAGATAGGGGTTGCCTGAAAAGACCCTTCCAGTAAGTGACCACCCAAATGAGTGGGAGCCTTCACTAGCTGGGTTAGTCCCAAATATGACAGTGAGTCCAAAAGGTCAATGATGTAGTTTTCTGCCAAGTTCTCAAGATGGGAATTTAAATTGAGTGAGTTGGCTTCAATATTCAAGTCGAATGAGTTAGCTTCAATATTTAGAGCATGATGTTATAATTCATGGGCCTGGGGGTCAATTGTTAAGAGCACCATTAAAAGAGTAATGATTAGAGAGTGCAATTTTGTAACCTAGTGCTAAATATTCTGTTGCATTCAGTAGAGGGATGCATTAGTCTTTAAACTGGTCCTTATATATGATAGCTAGAATAACCATTTGATTGTTATAATGCATATATATATATATATATATCTTGTACTTCAAAGCATGATTGCTGACCACCTGAATTATAGCATTGACTATATACAGTATATTTGGGGTGTTGCTATCAGTTGACCTGCATGTTATTTGAAAACAAATAGCTAAATTATCCAACTAAAAGATCAGCACCACACTCTTAGTGAAGGTTTTTGATTAAGGAACAATTTGCCCAACAATGTCTGGCATTTATCATTTTACTTAACACCTTGGCTGCTAGGCGTTTTCCCCCTCCTGTGCTGTAAATCACTAAATCTCCTTTATTCATGACGAGCTCAGCTCGTCATCAGCACAGCTCAACTGTGCATCATGACGAGCTGAGCTCGTCATGAGCATCGAAAGGGTTAAAAAGCACTACCATATCAACTGCCTCTATCCTGAGACTACCCCAAAACAAAGCAGCTGCACTACATGAAGTTACGCTATTTCTACTTTATTCAGAGTGACAGTGATGAGTATGTGTTTAGTATAATGAGCTTCCAGCTTCGGAGCAGATCGTTAAAACTGCTCTTCATAAAGCTATTCAGATGATTCAAACTTTTATGACACTTCGGAAGTGCAGTACAATCAAGTGTAACTATGGTGCCTTTAAATTGCAGCACATTTAGTGCACAGTGGTACTCTTGGTAGCCATACATGTTTGTCATATGTGCAGGTGGTATAAACACACTGCAGCCCGCTTATGACTTTTAACTACCATATCATTAGTGTTATTTCTCAATCCGCTATGGCCATGCAGGAGATAGACCAACTAGGTGAAATAAATTGTACCAATACAAATACCATTTTAGGGGTTATATGATAAAGTAACCACAAAAATGTTTGGGTGCAAAAATATAATTGTCAGAATATTAACAACGGAATTATTGGATTTATATGTATGAAATTTAAAGTGCAAGAATATTTACTACAAAAGTATTGTGAACCAAAATATCAACATTGCATTGGTAAGTATGTGTATTTTTTAAACAATGTATTTAGATATAAGGTATAATCAAGCATACAATCATGCCACTAGGAGGCATAGTTCAATCTCAAATATCTGAATATTGGTAGATGAACACATTACAACAAAGGACATATCAGCACCAATCTGATACAGTCAATGATGACAACATAATTTTCAAGATGGACAAACTAAATGTACATTTCCTAGATTCACAGTTCAATGTGAACCACATGACAGTCTTATGCCCGAGTAGTAGGGTGCTGTTGTAACAAAAAGGTACAAAGAGGTTCCAAAAGTTTTTAATGTGAGCCCTAGCATGCACAGAAGAGGTGTAGGTATTTTAATACTGGGCGGCCTGGCTAAACAATAAGAAGAAAAGATACAATTGCCTCTTTACATTTTTTATATTAACCACATTTCCAATGCAGAGCTTAGCTATGTGCTCCAGGGTGTAGTATAAACAATGAAGAAATCAGAATTTAATTAAATTATGCCTGTAGTTGAATTATCTCTAAACTCAGAACAGGGATACTCCTAGCATCAATCGAAGAGTGAACAACACAAATCAGCCTCCCAAATCTTTGGACATGTACTTTTGGCTCCTCCTAATGACCATCAACTCCGGGTACATAAAGAATTTTTTTTTACTATGATCACCCCTCTGAATCATTTTTGTAAGAAAATTAAACTCAGAAGGGGACTGAGGAAAATTTGGGGCAAACAGACTTCATGGCCAATCGGTCTATAGTTGAGTAAATCACCAATGCATTATTATCCACCCTAGATTTACATTCTTGAATAACTGTAAAAAATCATCTGGGGAATAATCACACATTACTCTTATTGTTCAATACTTTATCAGATATTGCCTGAAGTGAAGATGGTAGAAATGAATCATGAGTCAAACTCACTAAGGGTAAGAGTGTACAATGCATTCAGCCTGCTCAACTACTTGCCATGAAGCCCATCCAACTACTCTAATTACATTAATATCATTCCTTCTAAAAGATGTTAGATCATACTGTTAGACGTGGCATCCTTGGCGTGGCCTCCCCTGAATTTTTGTCTCTACCACCTGTATTTGTTATGCTATTCTGGATTTCATATAGCAGGTGTAAATGCTTTGGGCACTGATCAGTGCAAGTGCTTCCTGTACAAAGTGTTATTACAATTCGGAATCCATGATTGGCATATTTAATTTACTGGTAAGCCCCTAGAAAGTTCCCTGAGTGTGCCCAGGTCCTGTAAATCAAATGCTACTAGCAGGTCTGCAGCACTGATTGTGCCACCCACATGAATAGCCTGGAAAATGTATCTCAGACCTGCCACTGCAGTTTCTGTGTACAGTTTTAAACTGACATGTCAACCTGGCAAGTGCACCCACTTGCAAGGCCCCAACCTTCCCTTTTCTTACATGTAACACACCCCTCAGGTAGGCCAAAGGTACCCCCATGGGCAGGGTGCAGTGTATGTGGAAGGTAGGACATGTACATGTGTATGATATGTCTTGATAGTGAAATAATGTGTATTTCATTTAATTTTAAAAGTATAATTTCCCATTGGTACAAGATAGAATAATAACGTTTAGGCTCTCTGAACTCAGAAATTAAAAGCACATCTTTTAGAATATATGATTTTAAATTATTGGTTTGAAAATGCCACTTTAGGAAAGTAGGCAATTTCTCATTTAACCATTGTGTGTGCCTCTGCAAGGTTTTGTATTAACTGTGTGGTATTGGAGTGACAGGGGCTGTGTATTCACTGCAGACAGCCACTGGATGGGGGGGGGGGGTTGAGGTGTGCCCTGCCTTTCCTGGATTACTCGGAGCTGAGCTGAATAGCCCATGGCTGCATTTAGAGCAGTGGGAGGAGCTTTCCTTGCACTTGAATAGGGATTGTCACCGTTGCACAATGCGGTCTCCACCTCCTGTGGTCATGCTGCACCAGAGAGAGGAAAACTGTTTTGGACTGGGATCAGAACTCATTGCCACAGAGAAGAACAAAAACAAAATGGGCAAAAAGTAGTGGACCCTAAAACCCAGAATTTTAGTTTACTTCTGAACTCAAGAGGAATCTATGCCAAGGAGAAGAGCTGGGCAACTGTGAGGAGGAGTACTGTCTCCTTGCTGTGTGCTTTGTGGGGTTGGCTTGCAGTTGCTTCTTCTGCCAAAGAAAGGACAAACACTGAAACTTTGCTGATAAACCTGCTTGATGAAGAAACTCCAAGGGCTTATGTGTGCTGGCCTCCTGTTCTGAAGTCTCAGGGACACAAAGACCCCTCCAGCTCCCATGAACTATACTGCTGAGAGTTCCGACCTGACAGGAGGTGCGTGGTCCAGTTTTGGGCCTCAGGAGGTTGTTCTGGGTGGCAGACCTGGCCTGGCAGTTCGGGCTAGACTGTTTATATGGGAAACAGGGTCAAGTCTGATTTGAATATGACTGGGTTTAAACTGGATTGGCACGGGGAGCAAAAAAACGATGGGTTTAGGCCCAGATCTCTCTACTGAGGTGAATGCTTGACATTGATCAGCATTCTGTCCATCAATTGTTCTTTTTGCATTTGTCACCCCTAATGGGACAGGTATGCCAAGATGTGTGTCCCGTGCTCTCCATGCCACTGGAGTCAAGTTAGCCGGGCTGATGAGGGGTAATTCCCAAAACCGGTCCCAGGTGGCTTGTTTTTGGTCCGAGGAGGACCTGGTCTGGCAGTTTGCGTTGGACTGTTCCCATTGGGAACAGGGTCAAGACTGATTCCCATATGGCTGGCTCAAAACTGAGGTGGCATGGTGAGCAAAAGAATGATGGATTTAACCCTGATCTTTTGACTGGGGTGAATGTTTGGTTTGCACTACAATCTGTCTATCATCTGTGTGTCTTTTACACTAGATAGGTGAGAACCAGTTGAGAAATACAAGGATTATTAATCCCATGTATAAGCCAGCATATTTATCTCAGCACAGTACTATAATGTATCTTTTTTTTTTTTTTTTCAATTCAAAGAAAACTTTATTCGGATTGCAAAAAATCCATAAAAGTCACATATTACATAAAAATACATATTTAGAAATAATTCACACAATTTCCATAAAATAGTTAAAAATTGCAATTGGTTTTCAAGTATTAATGTAAACAATCAAGATCAGATTATTAAAGTGCATTCCAATGTGCGTTCCAATTAGCTAAAGTGCTATTGCAAGGGAGGCATTTTAGGCACGTGAGCATTTCAGGGAGATTCCATAGATTTCCGTGCATAAAAGATGACTTTCAAAAATGAGCTTGCACGAAAAATCAGTTCATCATTTTCTAGTTTTAAAAGCATGAGATATGATTGAGTTAGGGAAACTGGTCTTTGTTTTTTAAAATATGGGGCTAAAAACCACTTAATATATTTCATAAACAATTTACAATGAAAGAAGAAATGTAAGTCATTTTGTCTGCTGTGTCCATCGCAGGGGCAGGGGCCAAGCTCGTGTCCAAAATTCATCGTGCTGTGGCCCATGGGAAAGCAAAGTGAGTATTTTATAGATCCAGCTCTTAGGCGAAATAAAAGCGACCTTTCCCAGTTGGTCATGGGGAGTCTTAGGTATAGAGGTATTTGTTGTGGAGATAAGTCATTGTTTATGTTGATCACATATGATTTAACAGTTTGTTTTTGTAGTTCTATCTCCAACCTCTTTTCCCTAAAGAGGGCATAGAGTTCGATTTGTGTGTCCTTTTTGTCCGTACTCTTAATCTGGGAAGGATCGTTGAAAAGATGAGTTTTACCAATACTATCTAGGCTTTCCTTTGTTGCCCGAAGCCACGGGATGCTCATACCTTTGTCACAGTTTAGACATTCGGACACAATTTCCTGTGTTAAGGTAGCACGTTCATTGGCCCAAATGGACAACCAAAATATTGCAGGTCGCGTGGCAATGAAATCGGTTATGTAGGGCAGATTGAGCTCGGCATGGCAGATATACCCAGAAGAGGAAATTGGAGCTCCTAAAAGTTTTCTACATAACCGGTTTTCTTCTGTCTGCAGGCTAGATGGGCTCACTATCCCCCAAATTTCTGCGCCATAGGTTGCAACCGGGACACATTGCAATTTATAGATTTTCACAATTGCCTCAGTTGTTTCTGACCTTTTTGGCTGCGGCAAGGCAAGGATTGAATTTATGGCCTTTGAGAACTTGCCTGTGGCGTGGGCAAGATGCCCACTCCACAGGCCGTTCGCAGCAAAGACCATGCCTAAGTAGGGGAATGATTTGGTGGAGTGCAACTTCTCTTGTCCAATCGAAATGGAGTTGAGTTGTTTGGCCCCTGGCCCACATGTCATAATAAATGATTTTTTAAAATTCACCTTCAAGTCCAGGTTCCCCATAAAATGTGCAAAGCTCTTGACCAGGGCACGGAGAGCATTCGGTGTTAGGCCCATGATCACCGCATCATCTGCATAGAGGAGTGCGGGTAGCAGGTTCCCTTGGATTTTCGGGACATCCGTTGTCGTTTTTTTCAGGGAGTCACTCAGTCCATTTATGTAGATTATGAACAGCAGGGGTGCTAAAACGCACCCCTGTCGGACGCCTCTTTCTACCTTAATTGCCCCCGAGATTTCACCCTCCATTCCAATTCGTACCTGGGCTTTAGTGTCCACGTGTAGATAGGCTAGGAAGTGTACCAAGGGTTCATCGAGGCCGTAGGAGAGGAGTGTCGCCCACAACTTCGACCTATTCACTAGGTCGAATGCGGACGACAAGTCCATAAAGGCTAGGTAGATAGGAGAAGCCTTGGCTATGGTATATTTGCCTATTATGAGATTGAGATTCAGGCACTGTTCTGTTGTCCCAACCTTACTTCTGAAGCCCATCTGACATCTGTCCAGCACCCCTGTTTCTTCGGCCCAATCATTCACTCTGTTGTACAACACCCGGCCCAGGATTTTCAGGGTGTTGTCTAAGAGTGAGATGGGCCTATAATTTGCAGGGTCAGATCTTTCACCTTTTTTGTAAATAGGCACTATTGTGCTTGTTGACCAGGTGGCAGGGATGGCGCCCGTCGATACGCTGTTGAAAACATTGACCAGAATAGGCCCCCAAAATTCTGGCTTGTGTTTGATTAAGTCAATTGGGAAGCCATCTGGCCCTGGCGCCTTGTTCCCCAGGCTTTGGTTGATGGCCAGAACGACCTCCCCCAGGGTTATATCAAGTGGGCTCAGTTTATCGTAGTTATGGTCTTCTACGGGAGCAGCGGGATTAGCATATATTTTGGAAAAATGTTGCTCCCAATTCTGACTTGAGATAGTACAGCTGATTGGTGACAATTGTTTCCCCATGTCCCGCATCTTCCTTACAGCGGGCCAAAAAGTTGCACTATTTCCCACAGCAGCGGAAACTGAAAGTTCATTCCAATGTTCCTCTACCATGGTGGCCTTCCTTATCCCTATAGCTGTTTTGTAGGCTTGCCTGGCGGACCGTACATCTACTTGGTTCCTTGGTTTGGAGTTTAATGCCTTGCGAAGACCCTTATTTGCCCCTGAACAACAACTGTCAAACCACCTAGGTTCGCCGTTATTTTTCCTGTGGCGGACTGTCAGTAGAGTCTTAATAACATGGCACAGATTTGCAAAGTCTTTAATTATCCTATGGTGGTTCCCATCGGTGAGTGAACAGGAGGCAACTGTTGGTTGATGATTGTTTATAATTATGTCCATAATGGCTCCGCAATTCACCCCTTTCCATTTTAACCTGAGGGTATCTGTTGATGTCGTGATATCCCTTGCTCCCAAGGTGCGGGGTGGTGCTTGGATCGGGCCCATTCTTAAGCTGAGTTCTAATGCATTATGTTCTCCAAAGGCTGTTTCTACCACTCCTGCTTGTCTAGTAGTTCCACAGACGTGAAGATGTAATCTACTGTGCTGGAGAAATCTCTCCCTCTGAAAGTTGGAATATAAGCAGTATCGCTATTTATAAATGTATCCATTATATTCGATAGGGTGTGGGTATTTATGAAATTTTTCAGTTCATTCCAGCGTTTGGTGGCCCTATCTGGTTGGTTTGTACCTGCTTTGGTTTTCGATAGTTTGGCATTAAAGTCTCCAGCTAGGATGATCCCATTGTTTGCACAATTGTTAGCTGATTCGGTTATTTTTGTAATGTTCTCGAATAGCTCTATATAGTTCTTATTAGGGGTCGAGTGAAAGTCGTTATTATAGAAGTTGATCAGGTGTAGCGGTGATCTACATGTAAACTCGATGATTTGAATATTTGGGCTCTTGGTTGGTATTGCCTTAATAGCCCCCCCTAGAGTTATTCTGAACCCAATCAGCAAGCCTCCCATGGGGCGTCCAAAGACTGGCTTTTGAGCACAGATGCTATAACATTCAAAACCCTCTATGGCTATTTCAGAGGTGGCCCATGTCTCTTGTAACATTATAATGTCTTTGTTAGATATAAATTTTAACCATTCCTGGTCCGACACCCGTTGTTGGAGTCCGGCTACATTCCAGCTGACAATTGTTAGCACACTATTAGGGTTTTTATGAGTATATGGATCTGGAGGGTTGGATGTTTTGCATCCTGTAGTGTTGTCCATTACTTGGTCTTTCCTTGCTAGTGGCAGCCTATGGTAGTTTTGGGCCAGTTGGGTGCTTGGTTTCTCCTTATCGTACATCTCTGTGTTTTTAACGGACTCATCGGGGCAACCCAGTTTTGTTCCCTCCAGTTCAATGTTCAGCAGCCCGGGTGGTGAAGGGAGTCAGTCAACCATCTCAAGGCTGCTGAATCTATTGAAAACTGGTATGCCCCAGTAGGCATCTCTGCTTAGTGTGTTCCTATGGGGATGTCTATGATTATCTAACCCCCACTCACCCCAGTTATTTCCCGCATCTTCTTGCCCCACCTGGCACCAGTTTCTATAATGTATCATATTTCATGTGCCTCTGTTACCTGGACAAACGCAAAGAATGTAGGAGTATGAATTATTTTCTCATAACAGGTAACCTCCCAGTGCTATTTGAGTAGACAATCAAGTATTTTGTAACATCTTGGAACAAGCAAATACCACCCTTCAACCACACCAACCCCAAATATTAGCTAACAACCCTTCCAGAACTCAAAGGAAAAAACTTAGCATTACACTGACCAAAATCAAGGGAAAATATCTGACTTAACTCAATTGATTTGCAGCTTTGAATATCTACTAAACGGAATCACATTTTTAACAATGTGGACCATTTTGAGTACCAGACGCTGGGCATATACCAACTCCAACCCCAAACATTAGCAAACATGCCTCCCAGACTAGATAGAAAGTAATGAGCATTAAAGCAACCCTAATCATCATTGCATTTGAGCTACATGCAGGGGGGTGCCAAATGGCATGTGCCTGGCCCAGGTCATTAAGTAATGTCCCTCAGGACATTGAAGGAAGGGCCATCAAGCCCACCACGCATAAGACTGAAGCGGCAACAATGTATCGATTAAATGCTAGCTGACATCTAAAATGAATACACGCTGTCTAAGGTTGTTAGTAACAAATGTTTGTCTCTAATGCACCCTCTTCCCTATACCTCTTCCTAACCTATACTACACTTAGTAAAAGTGTGCATCACACTCTAAGGGCCTACTTACGAGTCTGGCACTCTAAGGAACATCACAATTTCTGGATGCAGGGGTGGCGATCCAGCCGCCGCCTCATCTTTGGTCTGACCACCCAATTACAAGTTTGGCGGTCAGGACCACCTTTGCACCACTGGATCAACAGGGAACTGCCATTCCCTGGTGGTGGCACGGCAGTCATGGGCTCAGCAATATACTGGTGGAGCTACTACGGCACCACCATGCATATTTTGAGTTTCAAGACCGCCAGCGGAGTCTTGAAGGTCTTTATTCCATGAAAAGGCTGGTGGTCCTGAAGCAGTGGGGGCCCTACAGGGTGCATGGGAATGCATTCAGGGGAACAATATGTACCCCCCTGTGTGCATGCCCCCTAGTTCCTGCATGGCATAGACTTTACATTCCATGGCGTGCAGGAACTGTTTTTGGCATCCCTAAGTGGTGCCCATTTTCAGAGGCACCACAGTGGGACAGCCCAAAAAAGCCTGCTAGACATGAGGAAACTCATATTCTGACAGGTGATGCACACACTGGTTTGGCCGTGCGGGAGCAGGCTGCCGGTGTGGCCCTACATCTCAATAGAATTTTTTTTGTTAATGACATGTAATATGCTGCCATTTATTGTTGAGTAAGGCAGCAACAGCAGCCTCTCGGTTTTTATGGTGGAATCCTAGGCTGCTGGATGGAAATCTAAGCCCTGCTCTATGTCTCAAGTGTGTGTCGATAAATTCTACCTATTTTAAAAAATAGGACTTTCTATCATGCTAGACTCTCTGCTTGACATCCTTTTACATTTTCTTTTGGACTTCCAGCAAAGGATGTCTAGCTTCCTACACCAACTAGGTAAAATTGGGATAAAATGCCACTAGGGAACGCTGTACTGGAATACTCAATTTTCCCTAGTCAGGCTCAACAATACTGCTTATAAGTAAGAAGGTGTACTAATATTGGACTCGCATTCTGTCCCTCTGTTGCATGTGCCCTACCCTGTATGAACACCTGATAGAAGGCCTCCCATTCAAATAGGAACTCACGCATGTCCACCATATATTTCTACATCTTAGATACAGCTTCATTGTCTGCTGCTTCCATTTTGTTTCAGCATGGAAGCTACTCTAGGCCCTACCCTTCTTGGACACTGTAGTGCTGGGTATCAGTACTGCGTCAGAGTCACCAGGCTTACTCAGATCAGGATTTTCAGGCCCATGACCATTCACCCAATGGTGACAGAGAGCCCCCACAGGCTGCAGCCTACAACGTTACCTGAATAGCACCCACCGCTCAAAGTCACAAGGCCCTAATAAACCCACCTGCTGGAGAAAACTATACAGAACCTTATGCATCATGCTCGTGTCTGAATCACGGCCTCACCTGTACCAACTGTTCAGGTGCCCAAAGGAATAATGATGACAGGCGGACAGTTAGGTAACTAGTTATGTTTATCGCTTTTCCAACTGGCCCGGTGGAGAACACCCTTAAGCCACTATGACATGCTCTCTGGCATTCTAAGTATATGTATTTAAAAGTAATTAACATTATTATAACTTTCTATAGGTTATATACATTTAAAAAAATAATTACATTACAATATATTCACCAGCAAATAACAAATAAAAAATACTTTGTTCTTTTTCAAAAAAATGTAATTTTTGAAAATATATGCAACTTTAAAGTAAAAATAACAATGAATATGAATATTTCTCATATTAACTTATGAATTAAAATACTTTTATTTCAAAACGAATTATAATTTGAAAATCTATATTATATTTTTAATTTCTATTAAAGAACAAAATATGAACATTTATAGATTTTTTATGAATCATAAAAATAATAATCATAATAATATTGATAAAAGATATTTATAAAGCGAGCAACCACCCCAAATGGGGTCTCGCGGGGCTTACACAGACAGCAACAAAGGTAGAGGTATATACAAATCTAGTCATTGCGACTAAAAAGCCAGGTCTTCAAGGCCTTTCTAAATTCCTGTTCGGAATGCATTGTGCGTAATCGAGCAGGTAGGTTGTTCCAGCATTTAGTGGTACCCACCTCAAATGTCCTTCCCCCATTATTGTCTTCGTGAATCGGGGGGGGGGGTGAGGTATCGTTTGTGGTTGAACCTTAGGGATCTGTCCTGCTGGTAGGGACAAAGTCTACCTTAGGTAGTTGGGCCCTCTACCTTGATACCCCCAAAAGGCCTATGTAAGCGCCTTAAATTCGATGCGTTTGACTACCGGGAGCCAAAGGAGTGGTCTACGATGAGGAGAAATACGTTGGCGGAGTGGGACCATGCAGACCAGTCTATCTGCCGTGTTTTATATTATCGATGAGGCCGATCGGCAGACCCATGTAAAGTCCATTAGCGTAATTGAGGGGGTAGGTGATCAATGCAAGGACAACGGTTTTGCGAGCTGACTGTGTCAAGTAATCAATACATTTTCTGCTGGTTTTCATTTTGCCAAAGCAGGCCGCAGTTACCAGTTGAACATGGGTAGTGAGGGACAGGTTTTTGTCCCACCTGACTCCTAAATTCTGGATTGAGTCCTTAGGTGTGGGGGCAGACCCTAGTTCAGCTGGCCACCATAAGGCCATTGGTGGTGGTACAACTTGGTTAAAAAACAAGACCTCTAACTTGTCGGCGTTAAGCTTTAGGAAGTTGCTGCTCATCCAGGCTGAACTGCTTTAAGGCACTCTTTTAGTGAGTCAAAGGTGGATGCCGACACCCCGCTGAAGGTGAACATCAATTGAGTATCATCCTCGTAGGATGTCACCTTGATCCCCATTTTGGCGATGAGATCCGCCAATGGTGTCAAGTAGACATTCAAAAGTAGCGGGCTCAGGGCTGATCCCTGTGGCACTCCCATTATAGTGGTTGAGTGGGGACGGTAAAAGGGTGGATCGAGACCTGTTGTTCTCCATCATGCAGGAAAGACGTGATCCAGTTCAGCACCACCCTCTGGATGACAATCCGTTTAAGGCAATCGAGTGAGCTGGAATGGGACACTGTGTCAAATGCTGCTGGCAGGTCGAGAAGCACCAGCATTGCCGCGGAGCCTCCATCCATCGCCCAGCGAATGAAGACAGCCATCTCAATCAATGCTGATTCTGTACTGAAGCCAGGGCTAAAGACGGACTGGACTCATGCAGTAGACCATTGTACTCAACGAAAGCTGCCAGCTGATGATGGGCTAGTTTCTTGAAAACCTTTGCGAGGGTGGTGAGCAGAGAAATTGCCCTTTAATTACTTGTGACTGCAGGGTCAGCATTAGCTTTTTTCAATATGGGGAGAAGAAACGCATGTTTCCAGGCCGATGTGAAGATCCCCTGTCTGAGTGAGGAATTCCAGATAGCATTAAGAGCGGGGTTAAGGCACTCAGCCAGAGCACTGTATTGTTTTGCTGGCCAGGGATCGCTGGGTGACCTGGTTTTACATTTCTGAAGCTCGGCCAGGAATGCCTCCATGGGGATCGTTGTATATTCCGAGAATACTGGCTGGGTGGCAGAGAGGTTGCTAGATGTGGCCACTCCTAGGGGGTGGGGTGGGGTGGTGCTGAGAAAAACACATATATGTGGGCTATTTTCCCCTCAAAAAAATTAAAAATCCTGTTGCATAGCTCATGTGATGGAGAAATCGGCCGTCAGAGGGCTAATGGATTCATGAAGGACTTCATGAATTTAAAAACTTCTCTAGAAGAGTTCTTGGTGCTGGCAATGCGTTCAGCCAGGAAATCTCTTTTTGGTTTCAATGAGAAGTTTACAGTACTCGTTTAGTGCTGCTCGATAAATAATTTTGTCATCCTGAGAGTAAGATGATCTCCATTTGCGCTCCAGTCTTTTGCACTCACTTTTATTGGCTCTGATCTCTGCTGAGAATCAGGGGACAGAAGGGGATGTTCTCGCAGAGTTAACAGGCCTCTGAGGTGCAATTATATCAAGTGCATCACTGACCCAAGTATTAAAGTTTGTGATGCTATCATTAAGGTTATTTGAGAGGGAGGGCTTGGGAGTCCTTCTGAAGCAGGGTAAGGGACTCAGGAGAAACCCTACTTCAATTCCTTCTTTATTTCTTCGGCAAGAAAGTGGCCTTCAGGCCGCCCTTCAGGTGTATCTGGAAAGGGATCAGGAAGTGATTTGACAAGATCACCAGATCGGTGGCATAAACTGTAATGTCCGGTAGGTTCGAGCATATAAGTTCTAGTATGTGACCTGCTTTATGAGTCGGGGAAGAGACTAGTTGGATCAAGTTGCAGCCAGCAAGCGCTGAAATTAAATTTGTGCTATGCGAGCAGGAGGGATCGTCCACATGGAGATTAAGATCAGCCAAAATCGTGAAATTAGAACAGCGCTTGATGGCCTGGGCAATATAGACAACCAGGGTTTGGGAGGAACTATGGGAACAGTCCTGGGGTCTATAGAGAAGGAGCCCCGAGCAGGAGGCAGAGGCGGATATTTTAATACAGAAGGGGAGTCCTTCAATACTGGCTATCTGCCCAAAGTTGGAAGTAGCGATCTCCCAGGTGTCTTTATGGATGATCGCTAATCCCCTGTCTCTTGTTTTGTCTATTTGCCCAAACTATGCCATAGTCATGGGGGATGGCTAAGGCTACTGACGGGTTAGAGTCTTCCCGTAGCCATGTCTTGATAGGAACATGAGGTCCCAGTTATGGTCTACTAGGGATTGATGCATATCAAGGGTGTGTTTTGGCAGTGTCCTACAGTTAATGAAGCAAGCTTTTAGCTCAATGCGCCTGTGGGGCTATGAGAGGGTCATACGCGGACCCTTGATCCGCCCAGATTTGTGTCTGGTGTTGAGGGAGAACTTACAGCAGGGGCAAGAATAAATCTCATTGGGTCCCCTAGTAATGCAAGTGTCTGGTTCTGGTAGGAAGGTGGTCTGAGGGAAAGGAGCTCCTCACAATTCAAACTTCTCGAGCAATCACCAGAGTTTTAGACAGCATAACTGGCCCTGGCCGCTGTCTGGATGTGGACGGGTGCAGCCAGGTTTGCCTTTGGCGCACCTTCGGCGTGTCTGCTGCACGTTGGCACCATATGGTCCTGAAATAGTCAGGATCATTTACCAGAGGTGGGAAACTGGAACGTCTCACCGACAAGGTGGCGGCCCGAAATGGCACACAGGAAGTAAGGGGAACCAAGATATCCTCCCTCTAGCCCAAGTGCCTCCCTCCACTCAATCAGCAGGAAATCTGCTGTGGTGGACCAGGGAGCTGGGAGGCGAATACACTACGCAAGGAAGCATCAAATAGAATGTTAATCAACCCTGGGTAGGTCAAATGTAATTCAAAGTATTTAAAAACAATATAACACGCAGTAAAACCACTTTAGGAAGCGCTGGGAATAGTTAAAAATCACATGATGCAGAGCGTAGCGAGGGAGCAGAGAGATACAGCTGTACCTCTTGTCAAATGCGCTACCTCTACACATCGCTTATTGTTTAAATGTTTAAAAATAGATCACTTTTAATTATCACATGCACTGCATCATTTTCCATTTGGAAAACCATATTTCTAAATATGCCCACTTTTATTAAATCATTTGCTACTTTCAATAGTCTGCACGATTTTGCAAGGAGGAGCATTTCTACTTTGCAGCCTGTTAAATTGTATAAACTCTCGATCTCATCTGAACATATGAAATGTTGCTCTCCATGATTTGTAGTCTCACTGCAAATATGAGTTCAAAATGTGGTTCCCGTAAATAGCAGATACAAATCTGATATTTTGTGACCCACACTTTTGTTGTTAGAAAATTTGTTTACCTAAACTAAATGCTTTAATATATTTAAGACGGTAAAGTCATGACTCAGAAATATTTTCCACTGTCTATTTTGGTTTAGGGATTTATGGCATTAACACTATCTGAGCCCTTAGCCTGGAGTATACATTTAGGCCTAAGGAAATGTTGATTACTCAAGCTTCTAGAGCCTGTATTGGCTCGATTTGTCTAAATTGATGAGTAGCTGCATCCTATAGCCTAAAATTGAGATTTGTGCTATGTTTAATTTTCCCATGCTACATCTTCCAGGTAAATTGATAGCCATGTGATGGGCAATCTATTTAAAATGGAAAGAAAAAAGTGACAGTAAGGGGCTGATTCCGATCTAGGTCGGAAAGTCGAGCCGGAACCGGAGTGTTTTCCGACCGAGCTGGACTCCTGCAGTCCGACCGAGCGAGTACGATGCGGCCGCATGCTGCCGGACTCAGTTTGTTCGGACTCCCATTGAAGTCAACGGGAGCCAGTCGTACGACATGTACATGGACTCCCATTGACTGAATGGGTACGTCTCGCACAAGGGCGCCCCTTACAGAGGGTGTGTGTCAGTGCTATCCGCACCATACATGCCTGTGTTAGGGAGACCCTTGGGTCTCCTCCTGTGTCCAAGTGGTAAGGCTGCAGGTGACGGTGGGGTCCGATGATGACCCCCAAAGGCAGCTTCCCGGATGTTTTGCAAGCCTGAAACTTCCGCTCTATCTGGCTGTCCGACGCATGTATCGTACTGGCTCGGTCAGAAATCACCTCCATTGCACGGCACGGTTGCTTACAGACGAGGCAAACGGAGCAGTTCAGACCCGGAAACAATTTGGTTGGTCATTTTGCATTTCTCACATCGTACTTTGCTGGCTCGTACAGCTGTATGAGTCAGGCGGAGAACACGCGTACGGCTCACACTTTTTCCGGCCGGATCGCATTCAGAGCCCTTCTGAGCAAGATCAGAATCAGCCCCAAAGAATTTTTTAAAAGATGCTCTGTACATCTTGAAAAATACTATGAGGCCATTGCGACTAGCAAACTCAGATTCTTTGAACTGACTAAATTTTACAGAACTTTATTAACTTCACACATGTAAATTAATTCATAGGAAGTTGAACACACCCATTTCAGTGGGTGGAGGCACGTACATCTACACCTAGGTGTAACTCTGCATTCCAAATTATTGAACAGGAAAAAAGTGAAGAGTTACACTTATGCATGCGAGTAAATCTACACTTATCAATTTACCTTTTGTGAATCAGGCTCTTTGGGTAAGATGTATAACCATTTTTTGCGCTCGCAAACAGGAAATCAGCACGTTTGTGACAGCAACATATGTCTGCCCTATTCACAAACCCAATTTTGAGAGTCGGTAACCTATTACCGACTCGCAAAATAGGGTTTGCCACTCGCTATTAGGAAGGGGTGTGCCACGGGCGGCCCTTTCTAATAGCCACTCGCACTTCAATGTAAGATTGCTTTGCGGCCTCATAACACTTGCAGTTTACCACGCATTCAAATGGGTGGTAACCCACTCGGAAATGGGAAGGGGTCCCCAGGGGACCCTTTCCCCTTTGTGAATGGCATTGAAAATATTTTTGAAGAATCCGTGGGATCACTGCCTACTCTTAAAAAAATAAACAGTGACATTTCATTTTTTTTTTAAATGCATCCTGTTTTCCTTCAAGGAAAATGGGCTAAATTTTTTTTTAAAACTGCTTAATTTAAAAACCAGTCACAGACTGGCCACCATCCCTGGGAGGCTTATGATTCCTAAAGGGGTCACAAACCCACCTACCTCATGAATATTAATGAGGCAGGTAATTTGCAACCCCCATTAGGAATCGCAAACAGTGTCTGAGACACTGTTGTTCATTCCTATTTGTGACTCACAAATTGTGACTCACAAAATGACTCGCAAATTGTTATGGTCGTACATCTGGCCCTTTGTTTCCAAAGTTTCCATGAGTGTGTACGGCGCTGCTCTAAAAAACACTGGTGGAGGCTTGTACCTTCATGGGACCCCCAAGAAAATACTGAACTACATTTAAAATGCCCCCATAACAGCTCCTTGTAAATCTTGGAGCAAATTTGCTGCAAAAAATGCGCAGGTAAATGAATTATTGCCGTCTTTTTTTAAATGTTAGGGGGAGACCTTTCACAGTTGCCCTCTTGTTGTTCACTTCTCTTGATGTGAACTTCTAATGTGTCACTTCTTTCAAGGTTCATTAACTGCCATGGTTTGTTTTAAGTAAAATGTGGTGGGAAAACATTGAAAAGAACAAAGAATACATAACTGTCAATTATGTTGCTTTGTAACTCTCAAATCGGACAGAAAAAAGGGAACCTACAGTAACGCACTAACTATAACTGCACATTCTTGCCAAGTAAACCTATGTGATTATCAAATGATTTCACCATGACAGCAGAGCACGCTGACGTGCTGAAAGAAAATGCTCACGCTCAACTGACAAAAAGTGCTTCACATTGAGAACATTCGCGAATATCGCCTTTCAGCTCTTCACAAAACATTGAGTTATCCTGGAATTCGATTGTGGGCCCTGCTGACAAAGAACGCATGATTGCACTTTCTCAAACGTAAATTGGATCTATAGGGCTTAACTTCTAAGAAGTAATAACTATGAAGTCGCAGCGAATAGAATTTAGTTTGACAAGTACAAATGGAAACTGCTATACCTTGTAGCACTCTGAGGCTGTATCTAATGCTCATTGAGGCACAGATGTACCAGCATTTCCAACCGGATCCCTCACTATGCCTGCTCAGAGTGCAATATAACACAAGCACCTCCCTGTACTGATAAAATGTTAACTCTTGGAGACAAGAATGACTTAGCATGAAGCCTTTATTTTGGATTCTCATAACAGGCACTATTCTTACCCCTCAAGAATTATCCTATGATTAGGGGGTAAAAAAACCTTAACTTATCCATCTTTATAAAAATGTGAGGAGGAATGCTTTGCATTGTTCTGAATATAACAAGGATGATTAGACTAGTCATGATGTAAATTACTATGTAATACAAATAATACCGACTTGTCTCCGCATCCTCGTTATCTTAATAGCAGAGGGCCTGTTTAAAAAGCCTTTTTACATTCACAAACGGCTAATTCACAAAATCGCCTCGTTTGCGACACAAAAAGGCATTTTGGTATGCAAGAAACCTAAAATGTGAATCAGTAACACATTCCCTAATAAAAATGATTGTTAATGAAATTTTCTCTTTTTTAAATATAACTATTATGAAATGTGTTTTTAACTGTAAAAATGCTTTTAAGATATTTCATGTCGAAATCAAGCTTTGTTGACTGACTGACTGACTGACAATACCTAATCACAGGTTGGGTTTGCGACTACATACCAATTTGGTATTTGGAAGGGGCGTGTTTAGCGTGTCCCTTTAAAATATCTAATTGCAGGGGGATGTATAAATGTTGTGCAACAGAAATCTGGTCGCAAAACATTAATGTTTTACCGACGACTGAAAGGTAATGGTAAGGCCTTCACAACATTTCATAGTGGATTGCAATTTGCAACCTACCTTGTTAATAATATTCACATGCTAAAACTGCGACCAAGTACAAATCGAGTTTTTCTCTGCAGGTCAGTTCTCGAGAACAGAATGGATTCGCTGAAGGAGGTGCACAAAGTGTGATGACTTTTAAGTACTCCATTATTTGAACATCTTGCCCAACTCTCGTTATTCTGTGTCACACTGTTATGAACTTAACTAAAATGATTCAACTCGAGGGGTGGGAGGCGGATGAGGTATTGCTTGGATTTTCATTGGAAAGGTCTAGAGGCGCAGAAAACATGAGCAGCACCGCGTAAGCATATGCACATCCTCTAGTGAATTATCCCTGTGTATGTAACCCAAAAATAAAAAGTTCTAGGCCACAAATATGAAAATGTAGAGGAACAACTATGACCGAGGGATTTTCCCAGGGAGAAATCTGATTTAAACCTGGTCAAATTCAAAAGCCACAATGCCATACTGTATTCTTGATTCACAAAAAGTGAAATGGGAATGGGTTTAGTGATATACAAGCACATACTCTATTGATTCATTAGTAACATCGACTTTGATAAGTCCCAACAAGGCATGCAGACAGTGGGGCACTCAAGGTCCTTTTATGTCTGGCCCTTGCAGCACAAAAGTATTCAAACAAGGTCAACATAAAACATCAGGAGCAGCGTCTCTATACCGAATTTCAAAATTTACATTTAAGGTCATTGTATTGCTATATGAGGCCAATATTTTGCACTATTTTGTTGAACTGTCCTTGGGAACTTACTTTGAGATTGGTCATCTGGCTGTTTCACAATGTATTTTAGTGCAGTTAGATGTGTTCTGTGTTTAAACAGAATCTCTGCTCCAAGCCTGCCAGATCTTTGTGCGGTTCTACATGCACTATCTCATTTGTTCACAAGATATCATAGGAATATTGCATCATTAATATTCATTAGGTGGTCTCTGATATGCAACTCCACCTGCAAATGGAGGATCTTGCACAAATGGCAAAGCACACCTCAAGATCTGTATTCACAATGGAAAAGTGCAGACATTGCGAAATCTCCCCCTTAAGGGACATGATTCACAATGCAACAATAATGGATATACTGTGAAAGGGACATCACGATTAGCATGAAATACTCCATGAGAGTACTGTCTGTTCCTCCGTCAGCAGCAGCAAAATCCAGTATCAAGAGCCTCCACTTAGTGACTGGTTATTCAATTTTCTCTACTTTCATACACAGTGCCCAATTCACAAAAAACATTTTGTAGTATGCATAGCAATACTACAGTAGCACTATATACTTGCTCTAAAAAGCAAATCACAAACCTACAAGTGTACATCTCCAACTCCACCTCTCATATCTTTTCTATGGGGAGATCCTTGCACATGTAAGTTTGCTACTTAGGGGACGATGTCATTAGGAATGGCTCTGGATGGGATTCGGTATTGCAGAATCTGGTTCAGAACCCTTGTTTCCTACCAAATCATACAGATTTCTCAACAGCCGATTATGATGCCCGTAAACCATTCAAGCAGATTGAATCAATTCTGAAAGGCATCCAACCAGTCCGATTCCTTTCAGAGCTGATTCGCACAGCTCTATGGACTTACAGCCAGATTCATGAAGCTACCATTTTGCGATTAGCAAATAGCGAAAAATTGCGTATCGCTATTTGAGAGTCGCAAAATGGCATTCATGATAAAATGCGCAGAAAAATTGCGATTCGCAATCGATCGCAATTGGCGATTGCGATCTAGCCGCAATCACTAAATAATCGCAGTTTCGGCAATTTCCCATGCCGAAATTGCGATATCGCAAATAGCGATATCGCAATTTGCGATCTTGCTAACTGCGAGATCGCAAAAACGGGAAGGCGCATTTCGAGCCCACTGATGACATCACAACCAGGAAGTAGGCTCACCACACCCACAAACCGAACACAGAGCCAGGGAGTGGCAGCAGGAAAGTTTGGAGCTCCAAAAGCAAGACCCTGCAGCAACCCAGCCTGAAGGAAAGTTCAGAAAGATGTCCCAGGATGCAGCAGGGAGCAGTGGGCAGGAGAGGAAGAGGAAAATGAAATTTTCCGAAGCTGAATTGGAGTATGTAATTGAGGGGGTGTGGAATGACTATGGCAAGCTGTTTGGTAAAGACTCTCGGAGGGTGCCAGAGCCCGAGAAGCGCAGGATCTGGCAGCGCATCCGCGCCAAGGTCAATTCTGTCGGTGTCACCCAGCGCTCCATCGACGACATCAAAAAGTGCTCGTATGACCTGAGAGGACGTTCCAAGGAGCGGATTGCTTTGAGGCTTGGGGACCAACTGGGCAGCGGTGGAGAGGATGCATTAGCCACACCTAACACCCCATTGGAGAACATGATCGAGGAGACCATAGCGCCAGCAGCCTGCGTGGGGGTCATTCAGCTGGACTCCTCTCGTCCCGGCCAACAACAAAGTCAAGGTAAGTGCCATGCGACTGTGACCCAGTCCCCTAACAATGACCATACGTCCTGAACTAGCACCATGACATCCCCAAATATGCAGACCAAGCTCACCAAAAAAGCCCCATTGCATTGTGGTACTTGTAGTGTAATCATGAGCCCGCAGTCAGCCAAACAGTGCCAGAGCACTCATTGCTAAGTCTAAACAAAACCCAGTCAGGGAAAGCAAGGCTGTGTGCATGTGTTAAATTTTCCTGTGCAAGACACATCACATTAATCATGCACCCTTTCACATTACAGGTGCAGGTGATCAAGCCAGCACCGATAGCGATGCGCTACACATCGCTGAGAGCCCGGAGGACACTGAGGGTGAGGGACAGTCCTCCCAAAAACCTGGCACATCACAGCAACCAGCATTGCAGCCAGCACCACTCACAGCACCAACACCCCGTGCCGACAGGGCCACCCCTGCCGCCAATGCAGTGCAGCCAGCACCAGCTACAGCACCAACACCCCGTGCCGACAGGGCCACCCCTGCAGCCACTGCAGTGCAGCCAGCACCAGCTACAGCACCAACACCCCGTGCCTCCACAGCAGTGGTACAGGCTCCACCACCAGCGCCTCGGAGGCAGATGACAGACCAGCGCACAGAGGCGCCAGCAGCGCCAGGGCCCAGCAGGCACCGGCAGGGCACTAGAAACACCAGACCCAGGCCTGGTCATTGAACGCCGCATGCTGGCGGTGCATCGCACGCAGGCACGCCACATGGCAGCAATGCTTGCACAAATGCAGGCAAACGGACAACATATTGCCCAGATGACAGCAGCAGTGAGACAGAACAACCAGCTGCTTGTCTCCCAGCAGGACATGACCCGTCGACGCCACCGCCAACTAATGGCCCGCCTATCGGCCTACACTAGGTCTAATCATGTTGTTGGCCACGCCACATCTCAGCTGGCACGACGGTCACTTGGTATGCAGGCCCAAATGGTGCAGTGTTGCCAGGATGTGGCCAGGTCACTCGACCTACTCACTGCAGCTGTGCTTGGCAGACAGGCCACTGGCCAGGAAGAAGCAGAGGGTGGTGACGACGCAAGTGAGGCTACATCGACCAATAGCAGTGCCTCCTTACCACCGTTGCCTCCACCTCGCCGCAACAGCAGGCCAACATCAGGGAGTAAGGCCAACACCGTCCCTGAGAATGCGGAGAGACGACTTGGGGCGTCTCGTCGTCAACATCGCTGAGGACTGTAAAACTATGAGGGAGGCCATGCAGTCGACCCCTGCAAACCCCTACCCCAGCATGGGGAGGTATGGAGGAATAGACTCCCCATCAGACAATTTGTATTTTTGAAGGCCTATTTATTGTGATGTAACATTAAAGAAGAAAGGTCAAACTTCATACACACTCATGTCATTATTTCATTCGTCATGCATGGGTGCAGTGTTGTGATAGTGGCATGTGTGCACTAGAAACAGTTTGTAGTGATGTGGTTGCGGCGCCTGTGTCCTTCCGCAGGATCTTCTCCGCGGGCATGACGTACATGTGGAGGTGGCCAGTCGTCCCCTTCAGATTCACTGCCAGAGATGCCAGAGATGTCGACAGGTATCCGGCGATTGGTTGCCATGTTATGTAGTATTGCGCAGACAGCCACAATGCGGCAGCACACTGCTGGACTGTAATACATGGCCCCACCTGTCTTGTGCAGTATGCAGAACCTGCTCTTGAGCAGCCCAAATGTCCTTTCTATGCAATTCCTTGTCCGTATGTGTGCAGCATTGTAACGCCGTTGCTGGGGTGTGGCAGGGTTGAAGTAAGGGGTCAGGAGGTATTCACGGAGGGCGTAGCCACTGTCACCTGAATGAGAGGAGCAGATGGTGATTGGCTGTGCTGCGCAGTTACTTCATAGCAATGTGACATTGTTGACAAAGTGCACTTACCAAGTAGGTGTCCTTCACCAAACTCTCCCCTGACCAGTCGTGAGTGGAGGCCGCTGTGCCGGAATATGAAGGAGTCATGGGTACTCCCTGGGTACTGGGCCACAATGTCAGTGATGTATGACTTAGCATTGCAGACCATCTGTATGTTCAGGGAGTGGTAAGACTTTCTATTGCGGAACATATACTCTGTGGTAGCTGGTGGACAGATGGCGACGTGGGTACAGTCTATGCATCCAAGTACATGGGGAAAATGGGCTACATTGTAGAATTGTAGCTTGGTCAAGTCCAATTCCTGTTGGCTCGTGGGAAATTTGATGTGACGCTGTAGCTGGGTGAGCATGGCGTCAACGAAAGTGTGGAGGCAGCGTGACATGGTGGGCTGGGATATCCCCCCAGCAGCCGCTACTATCCCCTGGAAACTCCCGGAGGCCAGGAGGTGCAGGCTACACAATACCTGCACATGTGTAGGCACCGCATTGGTACGGCTTGTTGGGTGCTGCATCAGGGGGTCAAGGTCCTGTATTAGCTGCATTATCATTTCCCCATTCAGCCTATATTTTGCATATATCTGCTCTCTGGTTTGGCCCAGCAAGGTGACCCGCTGGAGGAAAATTCTGTCCTGGATCCTGCGTCTCCTCTGTGCTACTCGCTGTAGCCTTCGACGCCTCACCACCATGTACATTCCTGGCATTGTGGCACTCCAAATGCTGTTGCTGAAAGTCCTTATGTGTGATTGGTCAGGCCTGAACCTATTGCTGATTGGCCAACAGTTTTTCAAATGTAATTTTTTCATGGCTTTTATGGTTACAACCTGCTTTGAGTTCTCCTCAATTTGCTCGGCGCAAACAGCGATTTTTGGGTTTTTCGCTATTAGCGATTTTTTATGAATGCCGATTGCGATTATTTAGCGAATTCGCAATTTATTTAGCAGAATCCGTGGTTTGTCGCTTTTTCCGATTCGCTAATGATCGGCTACCGGGATTCTGCGATTTTTATTGCGAATTCGCTATTATGTGTTAGCGAATTCGCTATTTTGATGTTGAATGCCGATTACGTCAATTGCGCCCACAATTGCATTTTTGCAGCGATTGCGGGCGCAATTTCACTTCATGAATATGGCAGATGGTTTCTGGATGAGTGATTACGATAACAGATTAGGATAGCCATTCCGATTCGGTTTGCCTGAGACAAAATGGCTGCCGGAATCTGTATTTGGGGCCTGTTTCGGGCTCCCCTTCATACTGAGACATACAAATGTAGCCCAACCATTTACCATCTACCCAACCATTCCCAATGTGGCAGGCACCATGGGGTGTTCGCCATCGGGCAAGGTTTTTCCCAACTAACCCCCTTTTTTATGGGAGCCAGCCTTCTTGTTCGGAACACAGTCTTCCATTGAAGTCAATGCGAGTTCGACTGAACGATATGCGGAAGCATTGTAATCGGTCATCTGGACTCACAGGACCCAATTCGTTTGGAAACTAGTCCAGAATTGACTCGTTCAGGACAGTTTCCTAAAAACATCGTAATTGGGCCTTTAGTTGTAAATGAGGGAGGATCTGATAGAGAGACTGGAAAAAGAGGAATATTCACCACTAAATTCCAGAGGTATAGGGAGGATTACAAAGAGGTTTAAGGAAGGTCAGTCACCCTCCAAGAAAAGAGTACGTCCATAGCGATTCACAAACAGCACCTCTAATTTTACTACAACCAAAAAGGGACCAAAGCTGTGATAAATGTAGTCCAGCTCACACCTGGAGTACAGCCTGCACTACAAAGGGCTAACAACTTCAACAGCGTCACCCGCACCTTCCTCCCCTATAAGAAATGATGGTGTTAGGGTATTAAAATAAAATCCTTTAGGGAATAATGTTAAACTAAATTAAATGATTTAAGAGTTAAAACTATAAATAAAGGTATTCAATGTAAAAAATGATCTAAGAATAACACATATTTATACTTTTATTGTAATATATTTTAAAAAACATTTGTAATTTAAAAATGATTGTAATATTTATGTTTATTATAATATAATTAAATGACTTTTAAATAATTGTAAACATTACATTTAGTCGTTATTAAATACTAAATAAAACAAAAATAAATGCTTACTTTAGGCAGGATTCTTTTATTTTAAACTTCAAAAACTTTTTTTAATTTAATTTAATGTATTCCCCCAAAAATGACATTTTAAATTTAACGTAGGTTATTAGTGTTATAGCATTTCTTTATTTAAAATATCATATGAAAATAACTTACAGTAATATTTTACATAAATATATATACTAATTATTTCACTTTAACTATACATTACTACTTTTCTCTTGAGATCACCACCACTAGGGCAGAGAACTCCCAATGGTAAAGTATGGAGAAATTGGTAAAAGTGTTTTAATGTTATATATTAATTTGAATTAATTTATATATTTATTTTAACTGGAGAACAAAATACTAAACAACCATTATTTTAGTTGTGAGATAATTAAGTATTTATTTAAACTAAATTAACATTATTTTGTAACTTTGGAATGATTTATAAACAAAAGAATTAATCTAAAATAAAATGGTTTTATTTATTTATTTATTTTTTAATTAATACCTTTGCTGCGGCGGCTATTCCGCCACAGTGCTAAGGGGGAGGCGGGGCCGCGTGGCGGTCCCGTGCTCGTGACGGAACCGCTCCGTCACGGCCCACGGGTGAGCTGTGCTTCTGACGGAACGGTTCCGTCACGGCCCCGCCCGCTCTTCAGAACGTCAGCGCAGGCGCGGCGAGCGGGCCGTAACGGACCGTTCCATCACCAGCACAGCCCACCCGAGGCTCGTGACGGAACGGTTCCGTCACGAGCACGGGAGGGGTTAAAATAACAAAACATTATTTATAAAGTTAAAGTTAAAATAATGCAAGAACATTTTTTACAATTTAAAGTGAGTGTTATTTTTTAATTTAAAAATGTTATTAAAATATTTTATTAAACTAACATTTACAAACAGTAAATTAATGTTAGATATATATTGAAAAAGTTGAAATGAGTTAAATGAATTTAACATTATTTCCAATGGAGTTTGATATTAAATCTCTGTGGAAGTGCTTTTGGTTCTAGTAACTTATAAATCACAAATATTTCTTCACCCCCTGTTTTTGGGGATGAAGACATGCAAGTCCAAACTTTTGAACAGCATTACTCATGTAAATGGTGAATAGCTAAAAGTAGCAAAGTTACTCCAAATTATAAGAGTAAATTACCATGTGTAAATTTACTCGTGAAATTGTATCTTTCTCCGGGGTTTAGGAGCAGGCCCTGATAACAGCAGTCCTTTAGCTTTCCCTGTGTAAATGTAGCAATTCATCCATTGCTGATAATAAGTCTAACTGCTATCAATATTAGAGTTATTTTTCTTTCAGAATACTTTCTGACTATGTCTTCTCACAGAAAAACACAGGAATAGCCCAGACACTTGCACTAAGAACTGAAGGGAAGGTTTAACATTATTTCATGCAGCGCAGCAAGTAACCTTGCCGTGCTAAGCTGAAGGAAAGGGAAATGGCAGGAATGTGCCATAGTTAACATGATACAGTGCATTCCTGTCCTTTCCTTGCACTGGCACAAAATGTTCTGCTTACTGCCAATGCAAGCACCCTTGCACCATGGTGCAAGGATGTCTGCTCTGCAGGCAGGATTGTCTTTGTGCAGGAAGGGGCACCTTAATACACCATAATTCAAGGGTGAATTTGTAGGAACATCCACGCTCCACATTTGGAACGCCTTCCGGGGGCAGACTGATGCAAGGCAGCGATTTGTACTGCCTTGTGTTACTCTAGATACATCAAGCCACTCACTGTCCTTGCGTGTCTTGATAAATCTGACTTTGTTGCTGCAACGTATTAGGAAACACCCACTCAGTACAGTGTACTAAAATGAAGTACACTATGTAGAGAGTGCAAGAATTCCCCAAAAGGCAGGTGGAGGTATAATTACATAGTATTAACTCTCTTTTGTGTTAGTGTGGGTGAGCAGTTAGGCTTATCAGAGAGCAGTGTTACACATTTGTTTTACTCACAGAGGCAATAAATGAGACACTCACTCAAGAATAAATCCAGTACCAATTTGTAAATATAACATAGATTTTTATAAAAAGAACACAGTTCTAAGATAAGTACTTTAAGAGATACGATTTTGCAAAGTTTGATAAATATATCACTTCTATTCTCAATTTCGCACAATAGGCAACAACGGGGAAAAAGCAGAAAATTTATAGAAATTTAGGAAATGCTTTCATGAAATTCACCTTCTCGTTTCAGGTTGATGTCGGGACCAGGTCCAAAGTTTCAGTGGTAGGAGTTTGGGAGCATCCCGGATCGGCCGAGAGCAGAGGTGCTGAGGTCTTGGAAGCTGGAGTGCAAAGACAAAGGGGTCACTTGAAAAAGCACTGCACAGAGGGACTTACAGATAAGTATTTTGGTTCTTCCAAGAGGGAGGAGGTTGCAAAAGGTTGGTGGCCAAGTGCAAGGCTGGTAGGTCAGTGCTGGGGCCGGTGTGACTGGATGCAGAATAAACAGGTCAACCGGGTACCATGCATCTTGAGGTCCTCGTGATCAGGAGCAGGCAACTTGCAGAGGCGATCTTGGGACAGCGGGTACAAACAGGAAGTGGGTCTTGGTTGTCTTGATGCCCCTCGATGGGTGCTTGCTTCTGGTGCTTTAGGAGTCCGGAGTGGACTCTTCTACTCAGTGTTTGCTGTTGGGTGTGCGCTACCCGGTGTATTGGTATGCCAAAGCTACGAATAGGTTTTGGGTCCTCCAAATTTGATGGGGAGACAGATATCCCTCTGGAGCTGTTGTACCCTTTCTCCCTTTGGTACTGCATCAAGGTGGTTGAGGAGTGACACGCTGATAAACAGGACTTCATGGGATCGGTGTCTGCTATGTGCAGGGGAGTGATAGCTTCACTCCAAGGGAGTTTCAAGGCAGTTTTTCAATGGGTTGAGATGCTCCGGTGTTCCTTTAGTCCTTTCAGGCTTCATGACGACAAGGCAGCAGCGATTTTCAAGTCCTGGGAGCAACAGGCAGAATTTGGCACCTTTTTCTTCTGCAGTAGGGCTTCAGTTCTCAATGAGAGGGTCTTCTTTGTGCTGGTCTCCTCTTGTCCACCCAATCTGATGTTCAGGTCTCGGGGTGCCATCAAAGGATTGAATTCAGGGGTGTTACAAGAGGAGACAGTAGCCAATGGGATACTTACCTTTAGGGTGTCTACACCCTCTATTGACCACTTCCATTGGGAAGAGGTACTACCCAATCCTTGGAAGAAGGTTTTCTCGCCATCTCAAGTATTTTGAATTTCAGGAGAGTATTCCATCACCTACCCTGCCCTAGGGTGAAGTAGGCTGAGTAGGGACACTCCTAATTGAACACATTTTTCTATCTTTCCTACCATCGAGAGAGAGGAACAGGAAAGATGGTATGGCTTACCCCACTACCTGGAAATTCATGGGTTGGATTTTAAAGGCAGCATTGCCTTTGAAGCTTCCTGCCCAGGAAGGCCATCCTGTCCTGGAGGCGGTGTGAAACACCTGCGCCCGAGCAGGCATTGTCTCAGACCTCTCAGAGTACTGGTTTTCACCCCATGCGGTCAGACATGTCTGGTAGTAGCAGGCTGATGAAAACAAGTCAGGAACCACACCAGTGTTTGGTAGGTTTTCCAGGGACCCTCTAGAAGGGGTCTCCCTCTAAAAGGGTCTCCTGTATGAATGTATTACCAAATCCAAACACCTTTGGAATAAGTGAATTCATCATGGAGATATGAAAAGTATCCATCCCATGTACTCTTTATGGCTTCCCTGTGCACTTACAATGTCTCAGAAAAAAAGCAAACACAAGGAGATAATGGATGGAGTGTTGACACTTTTCAGACACTAACCCCAGGCACAGATCTGGCTTGAATACATCATCGTCCATTAGCTCACTTTACCACCCTACCCCAATTCAGACCCAGCTATATGCAAATCAGTCTTGACCCTGTTACGCATGAGAACAGTCCAGCCTGAAATGCCAAGCAAAGTCTTCCCTGGACCGGAAACAAGCATCCAGATTCAACCCAGTTCTGTGACCGGGGGGAGTGTCTGAAAAGTTTCAGCGATCCGTCTATCATCTCCTTGTGAATATCTCAAAATAGGTTGGACATTGTAGGGACATACCTGCTCATCCTGATATGCCCACACATAGGATATAGTTCACCCTGCCTTCGGGCTAAGTGCCTGCAGTAGGGGTGACTTGCCTATTTTCCATGCAGTGTATGGAGGCATTACACACAGGGCTGTGTCCCATGTCGACTCTTCAGATTTCTCTGCACCAGGGCACGCAGCCCGCAGTGGTAGAGTGCATAGTCTTGGTGAGGGGTCCCTGGGATCTAACAACCAGTGCTGCATCCCCAGAGGACTCTCTACAGTACCCATGGCCTAGGTACCAGGGGTACCATTTACTTGGGACTTACAGGGGTAACCTACATTGTGCCAACTGTCGTATAGTTTTAGGGAAAGAATACTGGTACTGGAAACCTGGAAATCAGGGACCCAGTACTCTATAGTCAAAGCTGCATTAAAAGCCAGGAAAAAAGTTGTAGGGTACTGCAACAGAACCCCACTTTCCTACAGTCACCTTTCGTGGGCAAGGGCGATGCAGCACTATGATAAATATACCCCTAGGGACCTCATTTAAAGCTTAGAAGATCAGTAACTCACAAACTTAATGGCTATATCATCTGCCTGCACTGTGTCATATGGCACTTGTAATAAAGAGGGTGGGCTATTTATCACATTTTGACAGAGTACATGTCCTCCAAACTCTAAATCAAGTCATATATATCTAATGTTTGTTGGATATGATAAGAAGCTGCTAATATTCTTGAACTCAAAACTTTTCAAGTATTGTTTATCATCAGCTACAGCCAACAATGGCTTCTTTGATAGGACGCTGGTTCACCGCCCACCCTATTTGCATACTGGGCTTGGATCATGCCAGTAATAGCTATTTGCAATTTCTTTTAGAATGCAAAGTAACAACAGTGTTAATGTTACTTAGTATTCTAAAAGAAATGCAGAAGCGATCTGACAAACTGCTCTGCTGACTTCCTGATGGTGATAGATGACACTCGCTCAGACAAGGCTTTCAGACAGGGCAGGCACTCAGGCTTCTTGTAACACATGCACTAGTGTGCATGTGTTACATAATTGCTTAATAGCCTAAGGAAATATAAGCTGACGTGTTGCCAGTCCTGCAGTTCAATGTTTGGAGGGCCTTTGAGACCTCTAACAAATGACGTGAGGCAGTGTCATGTTTAAAAGCAGTTTAGGACCTGTACATCCTGAGGTGGGTTATATCTTTATCTGCTACATGATGACTTGCATTTTCCCAAATTGTCACTGGATGGGGGAGGGGGTCATCAAGCATAAATGACCTACCCATCTTTGTGATGATGTGAGAAAGGAAGGGGTTATTTAATAGTTTTTGTTTTACAACCTAAGTAAGGTACTACACATTGTCTTTTGTTGTGATTACAATAGTAATGCTGCATTTTGCACACAAAACAATTTGTTTTTTATCTATTATGACGTGACATCACAAAGTCATGACACTTAACTAATGACCCTGTAACGTCAAGTGTCATGCAGCAAGCTGTAAATAGAATACACTGAGCATTGAGTCTGCAATTCTTCTAGCCCTGGACCTATAGAAGTTGGTGTTGTGTACCACAGAGGAGCCAGTAGAACAATATTTCCTGTTAGCAGGTTGTTAAAGGGATTACACAGAACAAATACTGTGAAATCTGGAACATATAAGTCATAGAGGACACAGAAATTCAAATAAGGCTCAAAATATAGGATTTATATGGAACGAGAAATCATGTATACATCTCCCAGCAGTGGAGAAAAGGTAAAAAGGAAGACATTTATAGTTCACACACAAGGGAGACTATTAGGTCATCCCAAAGTGGCTACTAATAAAAGCACAAGCATGACAAATCGTATCTGAAATTTGAAGGATGTGAAATTCCTAGGTAGAAACTGATTGTGGCACATGGCCCTTTTTGCAGGGTCGTCCCATGACTTTTTGCCTTTCTCCTGTACCTTTCTATACCTGTTGTTGTTGGTTTTTATGACTCTTGGCACTTTACCACTGCTGATAAGTGCTAAATTGCATATGCTCTCCCTGTAAATTGTTGTTATGAATTAGTGATTCCATGATTGACATATTTGATTTACTGGTCAGACCCTAGTTCAGTCCACTATGTGTGCCCAGGGCCTGTAAATCAAATGCTGCTATTGGGCTGCAACACTGATTGTACCACCCACAGAAGCAGCCTATAAAAGGTGACTATGGCCTGACATTGCAGTGCCTGTGTGCAGTCTAGTACTACCATTTCTACTTGGCAAGTGCACCCACTTGCCAGGTACTAACCTTTAGTTTTCTTACATGTCAGTCACCCCTAAGGTAGGCCCAAGGTACCCCTATGGGCAGGGTACAGTGTACGTGAGAGGCAGGACTTGCCTTGGTGTCCAGATAGTGAATTACTGCCAATTTTGTTTTTCACTATTGCTACCTGTTGCCATAAGACAGAATGGGGAGTTTGTTTGTAACATCTCATAAACATAACTGGCCTCGGGAACAAGGTAGGAAAATAAAGTTTAATGTGCCTGAACTCATATTGTTAAGAAACATCTTTTAGTGAGGGTGATTTTTACATTCGGTGTTTCAAAATACCACTTTTAGAAAGTAGGTAGTTTCTCGCCTAAACATCCAGTGTGCCTCTGCTAGGTTTGTGTATTGCATGTCTGGCTTTTGGATGACAGGGGCTGGAAGGGGCAGTGGCTCCAGAAGTCTGATGAGTCAGGGCTGGGCTGAATATGCCTGGGCTGCATTTAGAGTAGGGGAGAAGATTTCCTTTCACCTGCATGGGCCTGGATGCCTTCAACAATGTAGTCACCACCTCATGCCAGGAAGCTGCACCAGTGAGGACATAACTGGTTTTGGCTGGGTACAGACACTCTCTGCCTTCAGAGAACAAATAATCTTTGTGTATAAAAAGAGGGTCCAAGACCCAAGACTTTTAGATCATTTCTGGGGAATCAAGAGGAACCTTTGCCAGGGAGGAGAGCTGGAGAAGCTGAGGAGGAATACTGCCCCTATGCTGTTTGCTGTCTGGGGTTGGCCTGCAGTGGCTACTTGCTGCAAGGAAAGGAAAAAAGGACTTTGCTGTTTTACTTTGTCATCGGCTTGAGGAAAATATGTTCAAGGGCTTGAAATTAAGCTTGCCTCCTGTTCTGAAGTCTCAGGGGTACAAAGACTTAATTTTTCTGTCTCTCTGCATCTGGAACTTCTGGTTCAACTGCCACAAAAGGAAACTGCAACACCATGCCGGCGAGCGATGCCGTAACCTGCACCAAAGCCGTGGGTACCACTTGTGAAGAGCACAACACACCGTAGGACCGATGCCTGCTGATGCCATGCAGAATTGAATCCAAAGCCACCACCGAGGCCACTGCCTGCACCGGAGCTGAGGACACTGCTGGTGGCGTCCCCAATGCAATGTCCTGACTCGCACCGCAGCCCCGACTTCATCAATACGGATCCAATATTTAACTTGGGTGACTCCTGAACCCTTCAACACTGCACCATCGTAAGGAACCAACGCCTCGCAGCCACCGTGACATCACCTCCCTGACCCAGTAAGGAACCGACGCTTCACCTCCCCTGGGGTCGTAAAGAACCGACACTGTTCAGAGCCAACAAAGCATCACCTCCCTGATGCCATGCAACGTTTTTGCTTTCATCCTTTCAAGGTACTGTTCTTTGTGGGTCTGCTTGACTCCGCGCCCGACGCCGCACACATTGCGTTCGACGCCGTTTGTTGGGACTTTTATCTGTCAAAACAACATCATAATACCTCCAGGTGGAGTTATTTGTTGCTACAAACTTTAATTGAGTGAATAGCCTATTTTTGAGGATATCTTAGTAACTGTATTGTGGATTTTTATTGTTTAGTCTTGTTTTGTTTTATATAAATATTACTTGTTTTCAAAACTAGTGTTGTGTCCATTTGTAGTCACTGTATTACAGTATGTGCTCACAAATGCTTTACACACTGCCTCTGAGATAAGCCTGTCTGCTCGAGCCAATATACCAATAGGGTGAGCAGGGGTTATTTTAGAAGTGTATCCCCCTCGCCCTGACTAGCAGCAAGGGGCCCCTAATTGGACAAAGGTACCTACCTCTATCATTTAGAGGCCCTATTTCTAACATTGATGTAACAGGATTGTTTTCATTGGATTTGAGTTAAAAAAACACTATAGAGATGTAAGTTCTACAGGAGAAGTCATATCAAAACAAATATTACCTCCTCAAAACAACTCCTTTCCAGTCCTTACAATGTGAGATAAAGCACCTCCCTTAAGGGAGGCACAAAGTGAGCTAGTTAGATATTAAAAATGAATTGGAGTTCTTTTAGGTTCTTCCCCCAAATTGTCCCGTAAGTAATCTTCTCTCCTGCACATCATTCCATCTTTTTTTCTTTGTCAATGTTTCACCTACATCACGATGGACCTGGGCTGGGCCTGATCAGTTATCTAACTTTTCCTTCCTTCTTTTTAAAAAAAATTATGTCTTTAAAACATTTATTATGGGAAGGTGTGCTTCTTGTATTTGTCGGTAAAAAATCTTTTTTTGAACTAATGGAGGGCATAGCTGCCTGGGAGTTATTGGAAATCTGTGTGACTAGCTTCTAGGTCACTTCATTCAGTTTGAGTCACTTCATCTGCCATTTGCAGTGAGCTGTATGACTAAATAATCAAACTCATAGGTCCTGTTAAAGAGTAACAACATCTAAAACTATTTCACTCGAAATACTTAGTGGAATTAAAAATTATACTTTATTTTTCGCTGTAGTGATTTCAAGATGATTTCTCACACAAATTTTAAAAAAAACAGTTCGGCAGGTTTTAGAGTACATCTGCTGTTTTAGAATTTGGCGAATAGTAAAGTGCAGACTTTTTCAAACTTTTAAACTGGAGCATAATAAACACACTGTAAAAGATGATTGATAACACCATTAATAAAGAGGATAAATAAGGTGGCTACCTTTATCCCCAATCAGCACAATATCCTATTTTAGCATAATTATAATTATTAACCCCTTCGATGCGGCCGCGATTTTCCCCGTGTGCGGCCGCCGGACAAAACCGGGCGGGCCGTGACGAACCCCAGCCGTCATCAGCACACGAGCACCGTGGTGCATGACGGCTGGGGTTCGTCACCAGCATGGAAGGGGTTAAGAGGTGGTGGTAATTGTATCACATACAAAATTTACCAACTGTAATTCAACAAAAGCCACATACAGTGGCTTGTTGCGAAGTCCTGATCAGTTCTACTCACATTCCACTTAAAGTCAATCTGATAACTTGAAAGCACATTTTCAGCACCATGATATTACATTTGCTACTACGTATATGTATGGATCCCACACATTATACTTGAATTTATAGAGATTCACTGAGATGTTGTGCTTTGGGGTTTTGCTCTCTTTTCATGAAAGAACAGTATTCGATACTACTTTTGAAAGAAAAGGACCAGCAAAATGAAAGCCAACATTTATTATATTTCAACACCATATTAATCAGAGACAAGCCTCACAAGTACCCTCCATGTATTGAAGAAAATTTTGGAAGAACCAAAGTTGAGGGATTTGGTAGGACTGTAAAAAGACTTCCATGGACAATAATGTGCTAAAATGAACACATATCCGTTGATCCAATCATTGTGAGAAATTGTGCTCGTTGTTCCATTTCTTTCAGGTTCTTTTCTCTTTCAAACAACACCTGACACGTTTTTCTTGCATTCATTATATTTTATCTTTTGCCTCCCTGAAGGTCAAATACTAAAGCTTTTTTGAACTCTCTACAAGTCCTTTCAACCCAAGTGTCAGAAGCGAGTTCCACTTTTTCCCATTTCCTGCTCGCTTCACAAAATAGTTAGGTAATTTCTAGAATTCTAACTGCAGTAGATCCTGAATTTCAGAAGCATTTAAGGAGTTTATGATAATGGACTCAAAAATGCGGGTCAAATTGAATTATAGAGTCCCTCTTTATGATTATTCAATTTGTCTTGACCACCTTCCATTCTTAAAAGTCAGTCAGCCAAGCTATGGTATCTCATATATTGTAAAGACTGGGACAAGGTAGGATTGAGGTGTTAATGCATGGACCACTTACTGATAACCTTAATTACGAAAAATTACCTCTAATTAACCAAGTAATCAAGGGGCAGATGTATCAACATCCGTGTTTGCGATTCTCAAATAGTGATTTTTTAGGAATCGTTATTTGAGAATTACAAAAAGGGATGTATGTACAAAATCGCAATTATTTTGCGATTTCTTAGTTTTCCTTAATTGCGATTAGCAAATTGCGAAATAGCAATTAAGGAATACTTTGCCATTCATTCCTATGGGCCAGGAGGCCCATAGAAATGAATGTGAAGTCATTCTCAATTTGCGATTCGAATTTGAGAATCACAAATTGAGAAATTTCAAGGGTGTCATAAAGACACCATGATGCACCCCCGAAATGAACATGTGTGCACATATGGCGCACATATATGCCCTAAGGGCATGTATGTGCGCCATATGGCACCTTCACAAATGCCAAAAAGTGCATTTGTGAAAGAAATCGCAAATTACCACCAACTTGAAGTTGGTGGTGGTTTGCGATTTCTTAAGGAGAAATCGCAAAAATTGAATGCTTGTTGCCTAGCATTTAAGGAATCGCAATTTGCGACTCCTTAAATGCTTACGCTAAATTAAGGAATCGCGAATTTTGCGATTCCTTAATTTTGCGATGCGATTTCCCTACTACATACCATTTTGTGGATTTGTAGTCGCAAACGCTGCTTTTAGTGAATCGCAGCGTTTGCGACAAAAAATTGTGTTGATACATCTGCCTCCAAGTCTCACCCTTCAGCTCCTGTTCATAACCACAATAAAATTTGCTTGAGGACATCAAAATGAGATTAAGGCCATTTTTCGGAGAACTCTTTAGAGGTGGGTTATAAACTCCACTCCTCCGGCGGAGATCTCAGAGTTTTGCCACTCCAGAGTTTTTTGTTGCGTGCAGGAAACTCATGAGCTAGACCGCTTCCCAGTGAGATTTCTCAATGCAGAAGGACATAGCACGTCACGGCAGGTGGATACCGCTTGCATTGAGATAGTTGCAGCTCGAGTCAAAAATCTACTCGGGAAGCAGAAAGAAAAAGCACCCTCTGCCAAACCCTGTGATGCTGTTTGTGCTGATTAAATAGCCTGGGATAGGTTCCTGGCTCTAAAAATGAGCACGAGCAGTGCAACTTACTAAAAGTCTACCGCTTGCGGAATCTAGCAGCGGTTTTAGGTAAATCTACGGATTTCAGATGAGTGAAACTCCGCAAGTTCCTTCCAGCCCTCGACCTCTTTGAAGGGGAAAGGGAATTTTGATTTCTTGCTTGCTCACCTGGTGTCTGTTGAGAGGTGGCATGCATCATATTGCAAGCACTGGGGCAAGGAAGAGTAACTTGAGTAATGAAGATTACCAGTAAGTAATCGCCCCAATATCCAACTGAGCACTCTTGCTCACACATTCAGATGCAACATCAGAGTACCTGCCTTCATATCGTTATTTAAAGTCCTTCTTATGTTTTATGACATCACTGTTCAGTGCTTTATCATCTCTGATTAAATCATTGTCCACTCCTTATTTAAATCATGTGACATTATTGTCTGATACCTGCCCACAATATTGTTACACGCAAATCAAATTACATGGTATTGGCAACAAATGGTGGATGTTAACTCTCCATTAACACTTGTGGAAGTCTTTCTGATAATTCGTCTTCAGTTCTTCCTTGGCATCCTCAATGCATCCCGGAAGCACGTGCTTGAAAGCTTTGGAATGTATAGTTCAGCATCACTTTGCTTTCCACTGACCTGAACAAGGACTGTATTTCACATATATTTATAGGAAACTGGGCCGATCTAAGGTGTCAATGAGCAAGCAATGTATATTTTAAAGGACAGAAACTGCCCCCCCTAGCGAATTTTATTAGTGCAAACAAGAACATTTATTTGAATATTGAGTATCGAAGCAAACTGTGGGCCTCATTTATGAGGCCGTGCGTCACTTTTACGCCGCCGGTGCATCACTAGTGGCGTAAAAAATGCTCCTTGTTGCACCATATTTACAAAGTGACGCATCTAGGTAGATGCGTCTCTTTGTAAACCCCTGCACCACATTATACATGCACTAGGTATAATGTATGCAAGGGGGGCATTTTGACGCAAGAAATGATCATGGAAGTGACGCAGAGAAATCTATACGATTTCAGTGCGCCATTTCTTGGCCGCCAATGCGTCAAAATCTTACACTGCATCATGGCAGATGTAAGACTGATGCAGGCACTAACAACATGGGACTTGCCAATGTGAAAGTACACATTGCTGGAGTTGCATCACTTTTGTGACACACTCCAGCAATGCGTCACTTTTGCACCTACAGATACGTCAGAAATACTGACGTATTTGTAACTCCATGCGCCATGATGCGTCATATTATAAATATGACGCATCAGTCATGACGCAAGAAGGGCGCACTGAGAAGTGACGCATCCCTGCTTTCACGCAGCGATGCGTCATTTCTCATAAATGAGGCCCTGTATTTCTTTTATCCAGTTGCTAACGTCCCAATATAGGTCATCTGCATAACACAATAAAGAAAGAGAAATGCACCAATGACTACATAAAATGTAACACATTCATCATATGCGCAAATAGAATTTAACAAATCAGATTTAAGTCAGTCCAACCTCATCTCAACTATCAACAAAAGGGTCTTGTTTGTATGCTAAACAATTAGTGATACCGAGATGCGCCCGTTGAGTCTTGGTTCCTACATGTGTTTGTGTCTTTTGCAAAAAAGATTTTACTTGTGCAGTATTTTTCAAAGAACTGAGAGGAAAGGATGAAAGCTATACTCACTCCATCCGGCCTGCCATCTGAGGCAGTGATGATCAAAATATACCGATCAGTGCTTTCTCTGTCCAATGACTTTGCTAAAGATAAGATCCCAGAACTGTAAATAAAACAAAAAGAAGGCTTTCATCATAATGTGCACCAGAAAACAACTTCCACAAATGACAGGTGTTATTTGAGCAGCTCTCTCTTTTCGACAGCGACTTTTCAAACAATTTCTCGGCTGCTGGGAGTTGTTAAAGTCTCACTGACTGCACTGGAGAGCTTTGCCTCTCTGACAGCACTCGATAATAATGCACTCCGTGCTGGAGCTGGGAGAACAATTTAGGCCCTCTCTGAAAGTGCGGGATTACGAGTCATGCACAAACCTCAGGCAGACCTAGCTGATTTCTTCTGTGCAGTTTTTTTCAGATAAACCTGGCTAAATGTATGCAGGTAAAACAAAAATATAGCATGTTGTAATGCATGCTATTACCTTGCGTGTTTTTACAATGCATCATTACAAAGACTGCGTTGTTAGTATGCGATACCTTTACATCGCAAGTCATTAGAACGACTTGCTGTTAGGGGCGCACTGGACTAGAGAAATAGTATTATTTACTATTCCTACTCCAGTTTGCGCAACGGCAGGGAAGGTGCTGGATTTCATATCCATTACCTTAGCGCCCCCTACAGCAAGTCGTTCTAATGACTTGCGGTGCAAAGGTATCGCGTACTAACAACAATGTCACTGTAACAACAGCGTTGTAAAAGCACTGCAATGTTATGACAGTGTTGTAAACGCTGTTTCCCGTAAAACACTAGATCGCAAGTTTTGGCTTCTCGAAACGGGGAAAGCATTCTGGCCCGTTTTACAAACCTTTCTCGTAACGCAATACGGCATGGCACCTTTCTCCATTGCGTTGCGGGAAAGAAGGAGAGCAGAAATGCGTCATATCTACTAAAATTTGGACATTCATTTTCTCTCATATGAATGCAGCACACATGTAGAGAGGAAGTAACAAAGAAAAATTAAGATATTTCTCCTCGTTATGCCTCTCTTGGTTACGCGCTCCATTTTGGCTCAAACCAAGGCTTACTGCTGTTCGTAAATCTGGGTTATGTTCAACATACAACAGTAGATGCATTGGAATGCCCACCAGTCCCAGTGTTACGCCACTCGGAGCAAGGCGCTGTGCTGTGTTACTTTTTTTTTAAAAAAGGCCATGCAAGGCAATAACAAATGGCTCCTTGTAATTCTCTTGTAGCAATTTGCATATGGCTGTGCCAAAAAAGTGGTGCAACCACAAAGTAAAATGTTAGTTAACCTCGGGCCACGTTATCTTATTCAGTAAAACCACTGCAGGAATGTGCCCCCTCTACAGCATGCACAACTCAACAGAGGGGATGATTTCGCTCAAGTGTAAGAAACGAACCATGCGGTATCTGAAATTCCCAGGATATAATGACTGTGTTCGAATCCTGCAACTCTTGGAATGCGTTGCGTAGTGCTAAGTTTAGAGGAGCAATACTTCTACAATAGTGCAAAGATTTCACTTTGTCGGTATGTAGTACTACTATATTTATGTACAAGACCAGAATTAAAAACAGCAGACACAAGAATTAAGGCAGTTTTAAAGTATAGCAGTGTAATTGATTTTCTTGAACTATCTCTGCAGATACATTATTATTATGATTTATTACATAGCAATATATCACAAGTTCTTCCACAGTGAAACTGCTTCAATAATTAATTCAAATTGTGATGCTTTAACATTCTATAATTACGCAATGATAAATGTTTTCTTCATAGGTAGGGATTGTTTTCATACCAGGTCCTTCTCCTGAGACCTCTGAGCACATTAGTTTTCTGTACATGTTCCAAAAGTACCCCCTTCACATTAGAATAACTCGATTTTGTTTTACAGAATAAGGTTCTACAGACATTTCTATACTTTGATTGTACATAGAATTACAGAGCATCTGCAAAATATGCATATATATTCACACTCATACTTATGAGAGAATGATGATGAAAAGGCATAGGGTGCATCACATGAGTGAACGATTCAAATGTGTGAATTAACTGGGATAAATTTGTTGATTACCTGGAGAAATTTGACAGGTAACTGTTGAAGGAAACACTATCCTTCTGATCGTGCTTTATCATTTCTGTAATCAAAGCAGCGTTAACTCTGCTAATTTCCTTGGGTCTGGATGTCTCAATTATCAACCCAAATGTCTCAATCAATCTTTGCCACTGCTGGTGTAAGTAATCACCAGTATGGTGTCTTGTTGGACAGTGCCATCATTGGGTTTCGCACCTAGGTACTCGCGTTCCTAGGTGAGTACCCCCTCCTTCCAAGAGAAAGTACTGGTGGGATCCATGTGGTGGTGTGTGAAATTACATCCTATATAAAAACAATTGGCGTTTTATATGGGTGAAGTATATAGGGCTAAGATTAAATGGTGAAGTAGTGATGTTGTTCAGACGTGTTAATTGTCTTTAGCATCACATGTGAACAGTCAAGATGTTTCGGCCTCTGCTACCCATCAGCATCTAGGTCGTCATCTGGACCAAATTAGGAGATCAACAGATCCCTTTATGTTGAGATTGTGGACTTGTTATTCTTTACTTATGAGTCTTCATTCCAATTAATTCAGTCGGAAAGATATATATCGGCTTTTATTGAGCCTATGACTTCAAGGAGAAAAAAGAGTACTTTCCCTCGGAACGAGGCAGGACTCTCCTAGGGAAGCACGTACCTAAGTGCAAAAACTAATGATGATGCCACCCAACAAGACACCATAGTGGTAATTACTTACACCATCATTGGCAAGGATTGTTTGAGGGTCCACTATTGAAACACATAGACCAGGAGAGTTCACACTCTTTTTATTACAGACGTTACCATTGCGGAAGCTGAGCGAAATCTTTACACACTTCTTCCTCCCCCCCTTTGATTTTTTGTTGGTGCTTTATTATGGTCATGATGCACCTGTCCTGCAGTCCGTGGGATAGATATTTGACGTTTTCGCAGGGGTGTTACGAGTACCAGGAATCAGTATGGTGATTGGCATGTAGGTTACTGTATTAGAAAATATGAGTGTATTATTCATAGGGCCGTTTGCATTAGTATCTCTAGGATGTGCAGCATTATGCATGTGGCTGACGGTGGCAAAATTGTGCTATGTTTGTCAATTCTTATTTCAACTTCGATTTGTGTTTATTTGTGGCCTATTTTGTGTATTGTACCTCCTCAATAATGTGTCAGGGATGATGTGGTTTGTGCAGTAAATGATGGCAGGGATAGGGGTACCATATGGTTATTTTTTATAGTTATGTTTCCTAGTTAATTGTGTATCAATTTCTGTGGTTTGTGAACTCAGTGTTATCTTGTTGTACCTGCCTGATCTGGGATGTGAGTGAAGCAGTTGCAGTCTTCTGTATCATTTTGTTCAGGTGCTCATGCCCATATTGAGTGACGCACTTGGAAAGGGTTTAATTTGTAGCAAAGTATCAGTGCTTTTGGGACATCGTGTTGGTGGCATTAATTGTAGGGTTAAATGTGTGGGCTGGTGAATTATTTTGTGTTTTCAGATAATCTTTTGGTCCATTCTGACTAAATGTGGGTTTGTTGGTGTGCCAATACCGATATATGATGCTTAGTTCATGAAGGTGGTGTGGGAAATGTAGTCTGAGGGTTTTGTGTGCCACTGTGTCAAAGATGTGCTTTCAGTGAGTCTTTGTTGTGAGTTTGAAAACATTTTGTTTACTTCTCAATGACTTTGTGAGCAGGCGTGATTACTGCATGCAATACCTAGATTGGTGAAGGTCATCTTTTTAAATGCAAGATTTATGGGGCACATTTTTTGTTTCTCATCAGAGTCCTGAATGTCTTAATCGTGTTCCATTGTGGCATTGTAATTGTTTGCATCTTGCTTACATAAACGGCTCCTACAGAAACTACTCATTGGCAAGGCAATATATCTGGTTCTAATATATTTCCTGAGAACTGCTTGTATTGCTTTCCGTGTCGCTGGGTGGAAGTGCGACCTCCCTGAGGAATCTTGCTCTCATCACTTGACTCCTGACCCCTGAAAGCGTTTCCAACCTCGCCGGACCCGCTTTGCGGGTCCCGCAGCGCCTGGACATCTAAGGCTGCTGATTGTGGAGAGTTTGCAGCGGAGGAGCGGGCAGGCAGAAGAGCCGGCGGGGCTGCGAGCACAGGCAGGGACTCCAGTATCCAGGAGCCCCTGCGCGCCCATTCCTCACACCTGGGCTGCTCTCCCCGCTGGCCACGCCCCCCGCTTCAGTGCTTGAAAACCGGGTTGTGCCTTCTGACCCGTGGATTTCCTGAGAACTGCTTGTATTGCTTTCCGTGTCGCTGGGTGGAAGTGCGACCTCCCTGAGGAATCTTGCTCTCATCACTTGACTCCTGACCACTGAAAGCGTTTCCAACCTCGCCGGACCCGCTTCGCGGGTCCCGCAGCGCCTGGACATCTAAGGCTGCTGATTGTGGAGAGTTTGCAGCGGAGGAGCGGGCAGGCAGAAGAGTCGGCGGGGCTGCGAGCACAGGCAGGAACTCCAGTATCCAGGAGCCCCTGCGCGCCCATTCCTCACACCTGGGCTGCTCTCCCCGCTGGCCACACCCCCCTGTCCACCAACCAACGATAGCCGCCATCAGCGTACAAAACAGTCCATAGCTCCCGCTGCGCGGGAGCGCGCGGGAGGGCGCCGGGAGAAGCCCGGGACAAGGGCGGGACCGTCTGTGGCCGTCTGGGGCCGCTGGAGGCCGGGCTGGGCCATCCCCCTTACTAGTGACCTACTGCACCTTCTCCAGTCAGTGATATTGACGTATTGTATTCGATTGGCGTGGAGTATGGCAATGCCGGCTTCAACAAGTACTGCTAACAGCCACTCAACTACCCCTCCGGTTGAGACTGGTCCTCTGGCAATTGGCCCTTTAGATACATTCTTTTTTAATCGTTCATTGTCAATCGATAAAGAGTTATCCTTGGCCGAGAGGCGCGCAGAGCGCAGACTATCAATAGAACTACTTAAAAATTCTACGGACAAGCACGTAACTCTAACATATCCCACCCTGGTAACTCCGCTATCTTCAGTAAGTCTTCCAGCTGCTAACGAACATCTTGGGGGACAGGCACAAATAACAAACAAGGAAATTGTTGCAGAATTGAACAATCCCTGTGGGAGTAATATCCACTCTATATTGCTCCCTGACTCTGTTGCTCAGGTTACCCCGGCTCAACCTAAACTCGGGTCCAAAAGGAAAAGATCAGGCCCACTGAGAAAATGTAAAATGGTGGTCAAATTCCCTCAAAAGCACAGGAAGCTACATAAAACAGTGAACATTGGAGAGGTTGTTGCTGAAGCAAATCATAGTATAGAAAGTGTCCCGCTCGTTAATCTTGCTCCTTTGCATAGCCCAGATATAGAAGAGAATACTTGTACTGACTCTGCTTTATCAAATAATGATAAGCTGTTATCACTTGCAAATCTGCTCCCTGAGCTGGAAAAATTACTTAGACTAATACTTACCCCTATCGAGGATAGAATTGTGAAGCTTACAGATAGGCTAAACCATTTTGAACAGGCAACACTAGACAATTTCTATTCTACAAAATCCTTGATTAAAGTTAATGCTAGGGTGGATGTAAGTACAAAGTCTCAGGGCCATATTAACCCTGCCACCCAGGACAAGGGAAGAAGGTCTCAAAATAACTCCCCTTTATCTTCTAAGCCAAGTAACTCCGCTGTCGTTACTACTACAAAATCTGCTGACACAGCACACGTAGGCCCTGTTCAACCTCAGTCTAACACTACAAATCCACCGCAGTCTAGGGTACCCCAGCCACAAAATCCATTACCTGCTGCTAGTCCTGGGGTTACTGTACGCCCCCAAACGGGCAAAGCTCCCGTATCTGCAAAAGTAACCAGCAACAAGCAGATAGTTTCAAACAATCCCGTGGTTGGGAAAGGGGCTAATGTATTCCCTATAGTGGGTAAAGCTCTAGTACCAACTCAACCAATTAATAACCAGCAGATGCTAAAACCCGCACCCCACCCTGTTCCTATAGTTTCTAAAACAATCCCACCTCCCTTGACAAAGCCACCTTACAGAAAACCCATGGTGAATCTTACTCCGGATTCCTTCCCCTATGTAGCTGTCCTCATAAATGTACCACCATTACCTATAGGGCAGAGAGAAACTTTCCAGATGCTCAAAAATAAGATCATGCACTGGTTAAGGGAAAATTGTCCTCTCCCAGGTGATATTGACGGGTTAATCATAGGGGTAAGGAGAATAGACTGGATGGGGTATACACCGAAAACCTTGGGCGGGGACTGTATCGTGGTTAATTTCCAAGATCCAAGGGTGGCGGGATGGATAACTAGGCAGGGATGGGGTACAAACAAGGGAGGTATCGGAATTGTAGACCTTACTTTTTTTTACCCCCGCCCAACCAGTGTACTGACTAGCCTGCTGAATGAACCCCCAAACCCCCCTACTGTACCATGGCCAGTCAATCCCATACCAGCTCCACCATTTGGCCATAATTATACCACATGTATAAACTATAACCCTCATGTTGGATGGCAGGACCCGGGATGGGGATGTTGACAAAACAACAAAGAAAGGAACAGTAAGATAGGAGGGAATAATAATGAGCCCAAAGAGGCTAGTGGCGATTACGTTGATACTACTGTTACAAGCTCAACGGTTGGTTACATAGAGACGGGGAATTTTGTTGAAGATGGTGGTCCTAGATTGGAAAATACAAATGCTAGTGCTGTGACATTACCCTTAACAACAGCTTACATGATTGTTGATCCCTCTGATGACCATGGGAAGCACATCAATAACATCGACAGCCCGATGATTTCTCAAGTGTCCTCCAACACTAACAATCATGATGGGATTGAGTCCTGCTTTGGTACGCTTTTATCTTGGAATGTTGCTGGGTTGGGTGGTAAGTTAGACTCCCAATCTTGGGTGGAATATATCAGTGGGTTTGATGTCTGTTGTTTCCAGGAAACCTGGGCTTGTGACCCTCTTTTTTGTTTTGGTTATTTAAACTATTATATACCAGCATCAAAAGGAGGAAGGGGTCGGCCTAAGGGAGGCCTTACTGTTTGGATAAAACAGGACTTGGACATCACCACCAAAATGTTGGACCTGGGAACCAGTGATCTACAACTGCTAAGAATTTCCACAGGCAAGGGTACATCAATGGATTTGTATAACATTTATGTAAGAGGCAGTAACACAACCAATTCTCCCACCTTAGAGCTGCTGTCTGCTGCCTTAGAATCCAAGTCCCAAGATAGCATGGTAATAATAGCTGGGGACTTCAACAGGACTTTTGAACCTTTGGACTGCACAAATGATCCCTTAGGGAAGGATGAGGACAATCTGTGGGGAGTACCTTCTCTATGTTTAAAACCCGTACACCGGTGGACAAAAGACATCTTACTGTTAAATGCTATTTGTATGGAACATGGTTTAAGAGCACTGAATGGGAGAACACCAGGGGATAAGGAGGGTAGTTGTACTTTTGACAATGGTAATAGCAGGAGCAGAATTGACTATATATTATGTAGTCTCCAACTGTGGGAGGGGGTTATTGATATGGCCATTAGGCCCAGAGTTGAAAGTGATCACAACCCACTTTGTGCGACCCATAGGTGGTGGAATGTTGGTGTGGGGAATTTGCATCTAACGAATGACCAAGTCCCAGTTATGAGTAATGATGAACGTAGGCTAAAATGGCCAAGGGTATTGGCAAATGAGGCTACCATGACCTATATCAACCAAGAGGTTGATAGTGCAATTTCCGCAATGGAGGCGGCATATCCAATAGTTCCTGGGGCTAGGGGCATCACTGATATCCACAATAAGTTATTTTCCCTCCTTAAGCCATGTTTCTTGAATAAAAGCAAGAAAAGGAGGAAAACTCCTGATGTCGGAAGGTGGTTTGATTGCCAATGTAGATCGGCACGACTAGAATTGGGACAAGCTATTAGGAACAGGGACCGTGCTGCAATAAAAGAGAAAAGGAAACTGTACAAGATGGCCATTTTCCAAGCTAAAAAGAAATGGGACGAAGACCACTGGGCTGAGTTAAAAGAGGCCTCTAGTAATAAGGACTCCAGGACCTTTTGGGAAATTATTAAGTGGGGTAGAGGAGGTGGCCCTGCAAAGCCAGATAATAATGTAGCTGAAGATGCCTGGGTTGACTACTTTAGACCACAATATGCCGAAGTCATCCACCCAGGGGAGGGTGAGGGCATAACGCCAGTCTATGCTATCGACAATTTGTTTTCCCTTAGAGAAGTAGAAATTGCGATCAGTTCTGTGAAATGTGGGAGAGCGCCTGGGCTAGACGGGATACCCCCAGATATTTTTAAGTACGACATGACAAGATGGGCGAGGTATATCTTTTTAGTAGCAAATGCCCTAGCCAAGGGGGAGGTGGTCCCCACCTCTGGAAAGGTGCAATTATTATTCCCATTCACAAGAAGGGTGATCGCTCACTACCTGCCAACTATAGGCCCATAAGCCTAATAGCAACCATGCAAAAAGTAGTGGGGAGAATGGTTGCAAACCAGCTTATGGACTGGGTTGATGACAACAACGCCCTTTCCCCATACCATTCAGAATAGGGGGTGGTGATGAACAGAGTGTCTGAATTAAACAGACCACTCTTACCCAGTCCAAAGATCAGGGCTTGATCCATCACCGTTATTTATCTCACTGCCCCATCCCAGCTCAGAACCTGGCTATATGCAAATCAGTCTGTCCCTGGCCCAGTGCATCATGGGAACAGGGCAGACTAAACTACCAAGCCAATTCTTCACCAGAAAGGAGACAAGCTACCGGGGACCGGTTTCTGGCATTTCAGCCGTCTTCGGCCCGGCTTGCTTGAATCCTGATGGAGCAGTGAGAAAGGGACTCATGTCTGAGTATACCCTGCCACACCTATAGTGGCCAAAAACGATTCAGAATAGGGGGTGGTGATGAACAGAGTGTCTGAATTAAACAGACCACTCTTACCCAGTCCAAAGATCAGGGCTTGATCCATCACCGTTATTTATCTCACTGCCCCATCCCAGCTCAGAACCTGGCTATATGCAAATTAGTCTGTCCCTGGCCCAGTGCATCATGGGAACAGGGCAGACTAAACTACCAAGCCAATTCTTCACCAGAAAGGAGACAAGCTACCGGGGACCGGTTTCTGGCATTTCAGCCGTCTTCGACCCGGCTTGCTTGAATCCTGATGGAGCAGTGAGAAAGGGACTCATGTCTGAGTATACCCTGCCACACCTATAGTGGCCAAAAACGATTCAGAATAGGGGGTGGTGATGAACAGAGTGTCTGAATTAAACAGACCACTCTTACCCAGTCCAAAGATCAGGGCTTGATCCATCACCGTTATTTATCTCACTGCCCCATCCCAGCTCAGAACCTGCCTATATGCAAATCAGTCTGTCCCTGGCCCAGTGCATCATGGGAACAGGGCAGACTAAACTACCAAGCCAATTCTTCACCAGAAAGGAGACAAGCTACCGGGGACCGGTTTCTGGCATTTCAGCCGTCTTCGGCCCGGCTTGCTTGAATCCTGATGGAGCAGTGAGAAAGGGACTCATGTCTGAGTATACCCTGCCACACCTATAGTGGCCAAAAACGATTCAGAATAGGGGGTGGTGATGAACAGAGTGTCTGAATTAAACAGACCACTCTTACCCAGTCCAGAGATCAGGGCTTGATCCATCACCGTTATTTATCTCACTGCCCCATCCCAGCTCAGAACCTGACTATATGCAAATCAGTCTGTCCCTGGCCCAGTGCATCATGGGAACAGGGCAGACTAAACTACCAAGCCAATTCTTCACCAGAAAGGAGACAAGCTACCGGGGACCAGTTTCTGGCATTTCAGCCGTCTTCGGCCCGGCTTGCTTGAATCCTGATGGAGCAGTGAGAAAGGGACTCATGTCTGAGTATACCCTGCCACACCTATAGTGGCCAAAAACGATTCAGAATAGGGGGTGGTGATGAACAGAGTGTCTGAATTAAACAGACCACTCTTACCCAGTCCAAAGATCAGGGCTTGATCCATCACCGTTATTTATCTCACTGCCCCATCCCAGCTCAGAACCTGCCTATATGCAAATCAGTCTGTCCCTGGCCCAGTGCATCATGGGAACAGGGCAGACTAAACCAGCAAGCCAATTCTTCACCAGAAAGGAGACAAGCTACCGGGGACCGGTTTCTGGCATTTCAGCCGTCTTCGGCCCGGCTTGCTTGAATCCTGATGGAGCAGTGAGAAAGGGACTCATGTCTGAGTATACCCTGCCACACCTATAGTGGCCAAAAACGATTCAGAATAGGGGGTGGTGATGAACAGAGTGTCTGAATTAAACAGACCACTCTTACCCAGTCCAAAGATCAGGGCTTGATCCATCACCGTTATTTATCTCACTGCCCCATCCCAGCTCAGAACCTGGCTATATGCAAATCAGTCTGTCCCTGGCCCAGTGCATCATGGGAACAGGGCAGACTAAACTACCAAGCCAATTCTTCACCAGAAAGGAGACAAGCTACCGGGGACCGGTTTCTGGCATTTCAGCCGTCTTCGGCCCGGCTTGCTTGAATCCTGATGGAGCAGTGAGAAAGGGACTCATGTCTGAGTATACCCTGCCACACCTATAGTGGCCAAAAATGATTTAGAATAGGGGGTGGTGATGAACAGAGTGTCTGAATTAAACAGACCACTCTTACCCAGTCCAAAGATCAGGGCTTGATCCATCACCGTTATTTATCTCACTGCCCCATCCCAGCTCAGAACCTGGCTATATGCAAATCAGTCTGTCCCTGGCCCAGTGCATCATGGGAACAGGGCAGACTAAACTACCAAGCCAATTCTTCACCAGAAAGGAGACAAGCTACCGGGGATCGGTTTCTGGCATTTCAGCCGTCTTCGGCCCGGCTTGCTTGAATCCTGATGGAGCAGTGAGAAAGGGACTCATGTCTGAGTATACCCTGCCACACCTATAGTGGCCAAAAACGATTCAGAATAGGGGGTGGTGGTTGTTGTAAATATTTTTGTCCACCCTAAGCGTGGAAGGGTATTCTCAGATGTGAGACCCTTGCTCATTGCACCATCAGGATTCAAGCAAACCGGGCCGAAGACGGCTGTAATGCCAGAAACCGGTCCCCGGGAGCTTGTTTCCTTCCCAGTGTAAGAATTGGCTTTTGTAGTTTGGTTTGCCCTGTTCCCATCATGCACTGGGACAGGAACAGACTAATTTGCATACAGCCAGGTTCTGAAACTGGGATGGTGCAGTGAGCTAAAAAACGGTGTTGGATCTAGCCCTGATCTCTTGACTGGGTGAGAGCTTTCTGCTTAATTCAGAGACTCTGTCCCTCTCCACCCCTTGTTGTAAATATTTTTGTCCACCCTAAGCGTGGAAGGGTATTCTCAGATGTGAGACCCTTGCTCATTGCACCATCAGGATTCAAGCAAGTCGGGCCGAAGACGGCTGTAATGCCAGAAACCGGTCCCCGGGAGCTTGTTTCCTTCCCAGTGTAAGAATTGGCTTTTGTAGTTTGGTTTGCCCTGTTCCCATCATGCACTGGGACAGGAACAGACTAATTTGCATACAGCCAGGTTCTGAAACTGGGATGGTGCAGTGAGCTAAAAAACGGTGTTGGATCTAGCCCTGATCTCTTGACTGGGTGAGAGCTTTCTGCTTAATTTAGGCGAGCAACCAGCACCATCGACCAGGTCTTCCGCTTCACTATACTGCGGTGGAAGACGGTTCCACTAGGAAGGGGCTGTTTGTATGTCGCGTTCGTCGACCTGCGGGCGGCATTCGATCTAGTCCCCCGGTTTAAGCTATGGTTGGTCCTGCAAAAGCTCAGAATTCCTGTCGATTTGCTCACACTAATCATGCGACTGCACGAATCTAATGTTGCGAGAGTTCAGTGGGGTGGAAATGGGGAGACAACCTCAGACTTCCCCGTAGAAAGGGGTGTCCGACAAGGCTGTTCCATGGCTCCCTTACTCTTCTCGCTATTTATTAATGGGATTGTTAAGAGAATGTTGGAGGCAAGCGTAGACGCTCCGTCGTTAGCGGACACCAGGGTCCCGATCCTCATGTTCGCTGATGACACCCTTGTCTTGTCCAAGACCCCTGCGGGGCTGCAACGTGCACTAAACATTTTCGATGTTTTTTGCACAGAGCATGGGCTTGAAGTGAACGTGGGGAAAACGAAATTAATGGCCTTTACCCCACGTCGCAGAATATATCCTAAGGTAACCCTAAATAATAGCAGGTTAGATACTGTTAAGGAGTTCACTTATTTGGGAGTACAGATAGCAGAGGGCGCTGGCTGGTCGCATCATTTGGAAAAAGTGGCCATAAAACACCAACAGCTCGCAGGTGCTTTGAGGGGGGAACACCGCAAATCACAGACAAAACCAATTAAACCCGCACTCATAGTGTACGACGCTAAGGTCTTAGGTGCCACTTTATATGGTGCGGAGTTATGGGCTTGGGACAATCTTGTGGCTCTACAGACATCCGAGAACAAGTTCCTGAGAGGGATTACAGGACTTCCACAGAGCACCCCCTTAATCCCACTGTTTCTGGAGCTGGGTAGACGCCCAATTACCGACAGAGCACGACTGCGCCCTGTCTCTACTGGAGACGTCTTTGGACGACTCCAGAGATTAGACAATATGCGGAGGGTTTTCTTTGGATAATCAAGGAAGATATCTTCCACAAGATAAAATGGCTCAAAAATTTGAAGGCCATGCTAATCAACTTGGGGTTCTCCAATCTTTGGAATAACCCCGTGGGAGAAGACTTCCCAAGTAAAGAAGCCCTCAAATCACAGTGCTGGGACTGGGTGGGTGGTAATCTGTTGAAAGACGCTAGGTCTGACTCTATGGCTGGTCGCTACCTGGAGACAAAACTTTTTCCTATCCTAGAAAATTATTGGGACACTATTACGGTACCAATGGATAGGAAGCTTGTCTTTCAGTTAAGATCCGGATCTATCCCCTTAAAGAAACTGACGGCAGGTTGGCATAGATCGACCAATAGGCTATGCCCAGCCTGTGAAAATGCTGTGGAGAGTGTAGGTCACTTCCTATTTGTATGTAAAGCATACTCATCACCGAGGAGAATATGGCTTACGCCTGTATGCAAAAACCTGGGGACACGCGACAGTGCAGTGGCTTTAAGAATCTTGTGTACAACAACCCAGGAATCGATAGTTATTGGGGTAGCCAAATACCTGGGTTGGGCTTGGGCAATCAGGCGACGATCTCTGGGGGGGATTAGATAATCAGGTTTTCCTTTTTTAATTTTTGGTTTAAAATGGAAAATTACCTTGTCATATGTAAATTTTATCACGCTAATACTGTATGAGCTGCACAGAATGTTTATATGAATTTATATCTGTAAATGTTATGTTTTATTCTGTAATGTTTTAAATTTTATACTGTGCTTTTATGAGAAATTATCTCGAATAAAGCTTATACAACAACAATATACTCACTCAGGCACACAACTCAGCCTGCACTCAAAGCGGCAGACTATTCAACCTATACTCAAATGAACACATCCATCCTTCAATGCTTATACGGGAATAGCTCTTGTTGACTAACTCAGATACACCCCATATTATATACCATGAGCAGCCCGTGCAGGTAAGAGTGGGGGGGGGGCAGTGGGGTCGGATTGGGGGTGAATTCAACAGATGACCAAGAGGGAAAAATTAAAAATAATTTTCCCTTGTCGTTGTCTGTGGGAATTCCCTCTCTCCACCTGGCCACACCGCTCTTACCTGCATGGGCCACAGCTGATATATATTACAGACCTTATACTTATACTGCTATAATGCTCATGGTACACTCATACAGATCACCTTGTATCCATACAAGCCCAACTCTCACCATAAACTTGTATGGGCACACCTCTCCTCCTACAATCACAGAAGGCACACATAACCACACCCCTTACTATATACTCATGCACGCACACATATCTTCATGCACTCAGACAGGCACCCCACTCAACCTGCATTCATACCCTACCCCTTCACACACACAGGCCACCCCAGCAACCTGCACTCACACAATCACACATTTTACCAAGCATTGACACAGACACATCCCTCAAAAAAGAAACTCATACTGCACTCATACCGGCACACCACACATGTTACTCTCAGATCGGTACACTCCTCCACCTACACACATACAGGAACACTGCACACATTGCATCTATATATGCCCTACACTCCCACAGACACAATTCTTACTCACAGATACACCTCAATACACCGAGTTGGCCTGGCACTGAAACAGGCACATCCGTGATGGTACACTCACAAAGGCACACTCAATATACTTCACTCACAAAGGTGCACACCATCAACCACATGGACACATTGTTCAATGCATAAAAACACACACACAGCACGCATAGTGTCACAGCAGTCTTGGACCACTTATACAGACACTCCTCTCTCCCAACATTCACACAAAAATCACAGGGACATCTCTTACCCACCATTCACACATCCATACTGTGCACTGAGCACTCACACACATACACTGGACACACTACACTTGCACATACACACTCCTTTTTTGCACTTTGTGAGGCACACTACTCACCCTGCACTCAGGAACATTGTGAACCCTGCACTCACAAGGGTCCACTGCACACCCTGCACTCACAATAACTCACTGTTCACCCACACAATCACAACTATCACCCTACATTCTTCTCACTCTGCACAATGATTTCTCACAAAGGCAAAACTCTCACTGTACACTCAAGCAGACATCACCATGTCCCTGCATGGAAAGATGCACATTTATACTGGCAGTCCATCAAATTCCTGTTGTGTTCATAGAAACACCATTACCCTACACTCACAAATACACACTCCTCTATTAAAGAATGCATAGGCACACTCCCCCTGTACCCATACAAGCAAAATACTCACTAGCACAGGCACAAATTGTAATCTTCAATAACACAGACACACCCCCTCCCCTAAATGAACATAGAACACAGGAGCATCAGGACAACAAACACTCCACAGTCATGCAAGTACACTGCCCACTTTTCAGTCACACAGGCACAAGTATTATCCTACACTCACTCAGTCAAAAATCTAACCCTGCACTCTAAAGGACACTCCTTCACGGCCGTGAGATGAACACTCCTACCTGGAATCATAAGCATACCACTCCACTTGCAATTATACAGGTCAGCTTCTTCTTGTACACTCAATTTTTCCACCATGCTTTCATGTAGGTACATTGTACACTCACATAGGCACTACTCAGAGCATGCTCTCTATACACACCACTCAAACTGTATTGACTGATGCACACCCCTCAATATACAGTGGTGGACTTACATAGGTGTACCACTCATGGTATGCTCACACTGGCAGACTACTCTCCATGCACTCACATAGGCACACTGCTTAACCTAAATTCACATAAATGCAGTGCTGACACATACAGGCACAACTCGCAGTCTACACTCATACAAGTACACTGTTCACATAGGCAAGACTCTTGGCACTCACACAGACACACATCTTTCCCTGACTCACACAGGAACATTGTCTCCAACACTCAAAGAGATAAACTCTTCACCCTGCAGCCATGTAGGACCACTGCTCACTGCATACTAACACCTACCACCTTGCACTCATTCAGCACACTTCATTCATACACACTCTTCTCAGCCTACACTCATCCCACAACTCATGCTGTATTTGACAATACTCACATTGACTCACATAGGCACACAACTCAACCCCCACTCACACAGACACACCCCTTACCAAACTCACGTAGACAAATCCCTCAACATGTACTCTCTCAAGAACACTGTTCACTGTCCAAATCTCACACGACACTCATATAAATAGACCCCTCTACTGCACTCATATGGTCACACATCTCATTTTCCACTTAGAGACATGCTCCTTGTTAGACCTGGCATCCTGGGATTGGTTTCCCCTGACGTTTTGCCTTCTGACCTCCTGTTTTGATGACTTAATTTTTGCTGGCTTTAGAATTCTGGGCACTTCACCACTGCTAACCAGCGCTAAAGTGTTTATGCTCTGTACTCAAAACATGGTAAAATAGACTTATTCACAATTGGCATATATAGTTTACTTATTAGTCCCCAGTATAGTGCACTATGTGTGCCCAGGGCCTGTAATTTAATGCTACTAGTGGGCCTGCAGCACTGAATATGCCACCCACTCGGTAGTCCTTTAAACATGGCTCAGGCCTGGCACTGCAGAGCTTGTGTGTGCAGTTTTAAACTGCCATTTTGACCTGGCAAGTTAACCTGCTTGCCGGGCCTAAACCTCCCCTCTTATTACATATAAGTCACCCCTAAGGTAGATATTCGGTGGCCTTATGGGCAGGGTGCAAAGTATTTGAAAGGTAGGACATGCACTTTTGAGTTTTACATGTCCTGGTAGTGAGAAACTGTTAAATTTGTTACTTATTACTGCACGGTCTATCTCTGCCATAGGTTAACTTTAAGATTGCCTTGCAGCATTTTTAAGTGTAATTTCCAGATGGAATAAGATAGATATTTGGAGTTTGGTGTCTCTGAACTCACAATTTAAAATGACAACACATGGTGAGTCTGATTTTAAATTGTAAGTCCGAAAATGCCACTTTTCGAAAGTAGACATTTTCTTACTTTAACCATTATGTGCCTCTGCTGTTTCTGAATACATACTTGGGTTTGGTGATAGCTGGACTTTGTGCATTTCTCCTAGACAGTCAGACAATGGGGGCTGGGTTGTGACATTTGCATTCAGGTAGCCAATCACCAGGCTGATGGGCCTTCCTGCTCAAGATTGGGAGGCAGAAGCTGACACTTGTACCTGAAGAGGGCTGTGCCTGTCCACACACAAAGAGCTCTATACCCACCTGTAGTGAGTCTGGAGCCAGGGCAGGAAAGGCAGGGACCTTATTATCTTCAAAGGCTGCCATTAAGTCTCCCCTACTTCAAAGGCACATTTGGGTGTAAGTACTGGACCCCTGACATCACCAAATCAGAACTTTGCTGCAAAGAAGGATATTCTGTCTGGAAGAACTGCTGGGCTGTAAGACGGACTGCCACTGTGCAACCTGCTTTGCTGTGTTGGCCTGCTGCTTGCTGCTTCTTGCCTGGGAGTGAGAAGGGCTGGACGTGTTTCCTATATCCTAGAGCTTAAGTTTCTTCAAGGGCTTGTTGGCTTGCCTCCTGTTCCCTGACATTTAAGGATCACAAAAGACTTTTTGCAACTCTGCTGGTGCTACTGGACTTGAGTCCTATGCTTCGCTGAGGTGCCCCTTCCAGTCCTGGGTCTCTGAAGTGAGTTCTGTAACTGCTTTCTGCAAAAATAAACACAGTGACCTTGTGGCACAAATCGGAAGCGACACAGTGCACTCTGACGCCGATCAAGTGCCGATTCAATAGCGACGCTGGTCTCGACTGCAAGGTTTAATGACAATGCAACGCCGATCCCAAGACATCAATGCGAGGCTCAACTTCAATGCAGCACTGACCCTTCGACACTGACTGTAAGGCTTGACTTCGACGTATCAACCCAATGCTTGCTCCATACAAGGTACATTTTCAGTTGGCCGTGCATGGGTCCTGTAGTCAGCCTGCCCTTCATCTTGGTCGGCCTGATCTAATGATTTACTCCAGACTAGCTTGAGGTCAAGTAACCTTTTGGCATTAAGCACTGTTTTTGGATTTAATATTTAAAAATCCATATCTCGAGTTCTACTTTTTGTTTTTTTGTTCTGGTCTTGTTTTATTCAGATAAATATTCTCTATTTTGCTAAACTGTGTGGGTGTGAAGTCTGTGTGGAATGTTGGATGTATGACCTTACAATGCAAATTATTACAACGTGTACCTTTACAACGTGGTTTTTACAACACAACTTCAATTACAACGCATGCCATTACAACACAGGCCATTACAACAAAAATTTCTATTCTATTACCGCCAGGTGCTTACCTCAGGGATGATGCTGGTCAGTGTGGGATATGCATTGTAATGGCATGCGTTGTAATGGCATGTGTTTTAATGGAACTGCGTTGTATTGACTGCATTGTAAAGGGATTGCGTTGTGATGCATGTGTTGTAATGGCTGTTTCCCTGTGGTGTTTTCACTTTTTCACTGTAATTAAAGTGTTGCACAAATACTTTACACAATGCCTTTTAACTCCTTGCGTGCTCATGACAAGCTCAGCTCGTCATGAGGCATGGTGGCCGTGTGCTGATGACGAGCTGAGCTCGTCATGACACGCGTCGCGCTCACCCGCGGTGCTGAGCATTCTGAAAAACTGGTGTGGCGTGGTGCGTCATCAGCACAGCGCCACCGTGCAGCATGACGAGTCAAACTCATCACAAGCACCGTGGCGCTGCGCGCGCTCCCTCCCCCCCAGCGCCGCGAGGGAATTAGCCCCACGGCGAAGGAGTTAAGTTAAGTCTGACTGCGCTGTGCGAAGCTACCAGAGAGAGCACAGGTTAACATAGGTTGTGTGTATGATGTACCCTGCCTAGGATTGTGGCTCCTGCTTGGACAGGGTTTAAACTCTGCCAACCAGAAACCTACATTTCTAACAATTCTTACCCTAGACTTAGACCGTCACAAGCCCCAACATGTGCTCAAAGGGACACTTCTCACCATACACATAGCACAGTTTCCAACCTCCACTCACAACACCATACCTCTCACCCTGCACCCACAGAGGCAAATGACTCATCCTACACTCACACTGACACACCACTCACTCACACAGGCACACGCCTTGCCCTTCACTCAGAAGCATACTTCCCAATCTGCAATCTCATGGGCACTCTCCTCATCCTTTACTCACAAAGGCAAAACCCTCCACCCTGCACCTACCAAAACAGGTCTTACCTTGCACTCACACAGGCACACTGTATTAACTACACCTTATTCCTGGGGGCAGGGAAGCTTGAAAGGACCAGTTGACTGACAGATACAAAGGCCCAGCCTCTCAACACTCCCTTTATGGTATACTACAAGATATGCCATAGTTGAATGCACACATTCCTTTTCAATCTTATTGGAACATACCTATCCTTGCATGATAGGGAGTTCGATTACTAAATGAAGACCCTTCTCCGTGGTTTTAACATCCAGTCTGCTGAGTACCACTTATGGCGTCAGGATGACGCAATAAATAGTCCACATTCGCAACACCTTGGTTTGTGGACCATTCAAAAGACATGAGACATCAATCTGTCTTTTTATATGAAAATGCACTTCGAGCTACTGTATCCTAAATGTCCTGTTTGAAATTCTTTGGAAAGGAAATACTGCAATAGACGCGCTTTTGGGAAAAGTCATTTACAGAAACCTTCTCAAGCAGCCACACCATGCAGGAAAACTATTATCCCTTTTGTCATTATATTTCCATACAAAGGGGTCGATTAGGATCGCGGACGGACTTGCGTCCGTCCGCGACCCCAGAGCAGGAGGGAACCTCCGCATGGCATGCGGAGTTCCCTCCTGTGCAATTAGGATGTGACCGCCACCCTGGCGGTCACATCCTCTATTTTTAACATTGCCGCGGGTGCAGCTTCAAGCTGCACCCGCGGCAATGTTAAAAATGCACGCATTTCATTTGCATGCAGAAAGAGGCAGGCACCGCGCGGTGCCTGCCGCTTTCTGCATGCAAATGCAGGGGGGTACCATAGGTACCCCCCATGTGCACCCCCCACCCCCCCTTTCACCTAGGGGGCCCGCAACGGGCCCCCGCAGTGAAGATCCGTATGCTTTTCCACGGCGGAAAACCCGCCGTGGAAAAGCACTTTTTAAAGCCCATCCTGATATGGCGGACGGTGTCTGAGAGACACCGTCACCATATCAGAGCTTTTCCGCCGCGGTTGTAAGCCGACCGTGGCGGAAAAGCTGCGGACGGAAACCAGGACCCACCAGCCATCCTAATGTGGCGGTGGGTCCTTGGTCAGTCCGCTGCGGTTTTTCCGCATCCTCTGGGCCGGCGGTGGCTTCCGCCGGCCCCGAGGATGCGGAAAAACCGCAATCATAATCGGCCCCATAGTGTGAAAGGTCATGTTGCTCTAATAAAGAATACAAAGACTGTTAATAAAAAGCAGATATAACAAACGCAAGCAGACACAATCGAGAAATGAACAACAGACACCTACCTCTATATATGACTTTCTTTAGCTCTGCCAGCGACTGCCCAAATCACCCCCCCTCCCCGCCTCGATCCCCTGACCAAAGGTCCCAGCAACCCAGACAATGCGAGCAAATGGCCTATTTCACTGAATATTGCAGGGTAGTATGATACAGGGCAGCAGTGACTCCAGGAACTATTTCTCGGACACCACGCACATGCCAAAACCAATCATTATAATGCTGCCATTGTCTTCAAACATCCCCTGATTATCAGCCGTAGCCATGAAAGCAGCCACACCAAAAGACACATACACTAACACTTATAGGCATTTATCAATTCATCAATACAGGCTGCAGGCATTACTGGCAAAGGCAGCAGACATGGGCCAAAGGGCACACAGCCTGTGCAGGGCGCTAATAGTAGGCTGCTAATCTGCCCTCGGGAGCTATCAGCGCCAGGTCCTACACAAAAAAATGTGAACTTTCAAAGTTGTCCGCACCCGCTCAGAATGATTGATGCTGCTCCTCCAGGGCAGAGTCCATGTTGCCACAGATTACTGGCAGAGGCGGGGATGGTGTGTGGCTGTAAGGCAGGACAGAGGGTAACTTTCGCATGAAAAAATTATGCAATGTGCCTAAATCAGTGGTGTTCATTGAGAATAGCTCTGCCTTCAAGCAACCAAGAGGTTTTGCTCCTTTAAAGAGATGCTTTCCAGCAGAAGTATAATTTTCTCTTCATCTTTCACCATAGCCGCTCCTGCACTGTAGATTTCATTTTCAGCACTTCGAGTGAAGAGGGGCAACCATGAGCCATGACTCACACGATCCTCGTGATGTGGTGGTAGAGTTTTAAGGAGCGGGCGGCACCTTAATGTCAGATCCCCTGGAGGGGTAGACACAGAGGGCCCGATTCGCAGAACTAACTTAAGACAAAATCCTAAACGTACTACTTTTGGTATTCACAGAAGTTAGGATTTTGTCTATAGACAGACTTAAGACAGACTTAAGTTAGGATGCTGTCTTAAGTCTGTCTTAAGGCAAAATCCTAACTTCTGTGAATACCAAAAGTAGTAAGTTTAGGATTTTGTCTTAAGTTAGTTCTGTGTATCAGCCCCTGCATCACAATCTGAACTGCACAATATACTGACTCAAGGAAAGTACATATTCATGACCCGGTTTGCAGCGCATTTGCCCCACGCACAGTGATACATGTGCGACGCAAACTTAAGTGAGATTTATGAAGGTATGCAACGGCACTTTGCTTGGACCTGAGTGTCTCTATAAATCAAGAGTAAAGCAATGTGGCGCAAATTGCATGGATTTTGATGCTTTTCCAGATTTTCAGGAATTAGTAAACCTGGGAATGCTCCAAAAAGATGCACCTTTCCAGGGGTAGTTAACAAGGAGAAATTACTTTATGTCTCCTCGTTACTTCCTCTTTCACAGAAAGTGGAATATGCCTCAGGGGATTGTTTTGTGGCAAAACGGTGCACCTTCATGCACAGAACAATCCTAGATGCAACAAAAAACCCTTGCACCATGGTGCAAGGCTGCCTGATTGGGAGCCAGGCTGCCAAAAGGGCACCAGCACAGGGAAAAAGGCAGGAATGCATCAAATTCTTTCAAGTACGGTACATTTCTGCCCTTTTACTGTCACACAGTGCGGCACAGCAATGTGACGTGTTGTGCTGCCCTGCATGAAAATCTCATAAATCTGTCCCAAACTGTATTATAGGGCTCCATGTAGAGAGGTAGGTTGCATGATTCTACGGTGCTTGTGGCTATAGAAAGGTGGTTTCATTGCACCCATGGTAAACTTTAGAGCACAAAGCAGCAAGTGGTAAGGGGTGGGGCTAAGAGGTGATGTATTACATATTCTTGCTCTTGTTCCATTGCCGTGTCTCCATGACAACTTCCCTCAACTAGTAAACATGCATGCCTCTCAGTCCCCCTAAGGCGCATGGACCACTCTAAACAAGCTTGCATTTAAAAAAAAAAAGTAAATAAGAAAGTCATGACTCACATAGCGTAATTGTGACAGATCTATTTCAGCAAATAAGATTATTGCATCATTAATGCTTGAAAAACATCCAGGAACTCATAGGAGTAAAATACACGCACTCATTAAACAGCAGGCCAGAACCTCTGCCCAAGGATAACCTGAACTCATGGTAACCATCATGAGTACAAAGTCGGAGCACTTCTATTTAAAGTGCTTTTTAAAGCCCTTACTTTGTTTATCACAAAATGTCTTTTAACAGCTGTACAGTCCTACCAGACCTACAAAAAGTCACAAGCTCAGCAGTGCTCCCAAATGAGAGTCTAGAAAAACACCTTGCTGCTCCATTTATTAGGTCGAGCCTATAGCAGCAGCGTGCATGCGCTGCTCGCTCTGAGAGGCATGCAGTAATGGAGCATGCAGTGGAAGCTCCACCCATCCTCTGACCATGTTTTTTTTTGTGTAAAATTTTTATTTATAGTATGCAAGGTGAAAAATAGAAAGGGGAAGGGGAATAGTGCAAGGGGAGCGAGAAAGATAAAAGAGAGAGAGAAACAGGCGACATCCCGCCACATAACCCCACACAGGGGGTGCTGAAAACATTATCGCAAAGGAAGGAGCAATAAGGAATCAGAGCCTTCATCAAAAGGGCGGCAACCAGGTAGGGCAGCAGAAGTTCGACCGATAAGGCCAGCCCATCACAGTGTCCGAATCATGCCTGGCAGTTCCAACAGTCGGTGCAATGTCCCCAGCTCGTGAGGGACAACCCAAGCTCCGCTATAGTCACAGTGCCCATTCTCGGGAGCACAGCAAGTCGCAACAAGAAACAACTTCCCCAACTACCACCCCTCCGCCCCCCTTCCCTCCCCAACACCCACCCCCCACCCAGTGGTGGCGACCAACATTCATACAATCAGCAACAGTCATACCGGTAATCAAATTTGGAAGAGATGAAGTGCCCGCAGCGCTGACGGGCAAACTGCCGAGGGCAGGCCTCGGGACAAAAACCTCACCAAGGGGCCCCAATTGAACATGAAGTTTTTAAAATTCCCCAGGAAGATATCCGAGAGCCGCTCCATGCTCAAAAGGCGCCATAGCCGTGCATGCCACAAAGAGACGGCAGGGGCAGACGGGCTCTTCCAAGCAGCTGCCAAAGTCAGCTTGGCCGCCCCCAGGCATAGCCACATAATGCGTTTATCAGCCCTAGTCTGGTGCTCAAGCAGTGGGTCTCTAAGGCCCAGCAAGACAAAGTCCATGGAGTTTGGGAGTGGGTAACCCAGCACATCCTTGATGTGGGAGAGAATCTCGGTCCAGAATGGCCGGATGGTGGGACAGTCCCACCATATATGGCTGAAGTCTCCCAACATCCCGCAGCCCCGCCAGCACCTGTATGAGGTAGTTGGAAATATTCGGTGTAGTTTAGACGGATTCTGACCATGTTTTTAATTGTCTCGTGGGATTGTCTTCAATAAATGCTGCCTTCTGATTTATTATGACACTTGTTAGTCCCTCCTTAATAAGTCCATGTCATCATTTGTATCCTCACATGGCACTGGCCCCTTTACTTCGAGTGTTACACTGTAGGGTACTCTAGCCCCCTTCTTACCCCTCCCCTGGCCAGCACTCCCATTGTCCGTGCTCCCCCCTCCCGCTGTCCGTGATTCAATGCATTAGGTCTCGCGTAAATGCGAGTCCTATTGCATTGCAAATGCTTGTTTTATTCAGTTATTAGCCCAGTAGCCCACCTTGTGTTACCTTATTTCTTTCCTTACAACTGTGGATTTGTTTTGTTTCCATTTTGCTTTTAGTACCGCCTGCATTTTTATAGTGAGCGTCCTATTCGCGGAATCTCCTCACCCTCGCCTGTCAAGAGGAAAAGGCTGAGCCAGACCCAGAGGTGCTCATCTTGCCTGGGCGGGGGGGGGGGGTACATTGATCAGGAGCTGGTGCCCCCTGTCACAAACCACTTTGTCCATGAACTGCTCTTCACCCCACTGCAGAAAGTCAAAGTAGGTCTTCTTTATGTTTGTGGTTCTAATTGCATGTACACATCTCTGCAAATAAACGTGTTTCCTCGCTTCTTGTAACATGTGGGCAGGGCCCCAAGAACATGTCTCATGATGATGTGTGGAGTACCAGATCATCATGAGACATGATGCACTTGACTGGAATTGTGTCACCTCCATATTCAGTGAGGGTGTCTGTCAAAAGTGCATGTCACATGCCATTGAAAGATATTCCAGTACCTTACCTACCACATGCTGACCACACACAGCCCCCTCCGCTGCACACCAGCTTTTGACATCAAGGAGGGCAGAGCTCCTTATCTGCAGTTTAACCCCGGCTGCATGTACACGGCGTATTTGTTGTGAGTAAGGCTTGTCTCTTCCTTTACATCCAAGGCGAGATGAGATGCGTGTGGGTTTTCGCTGCATAGTGTACACGAGCCAGCCTGACATGCTGTCGCTCATGCACAACGTGCCCGCCCCTCAGATGCTAAAGGGCCACTTGTATGTGTGTGTCTGCCTGGCGTCCATGAGGCCTAGGGGTTCCACGGAGACACAGCTCCCCTCCACCACATATGGAGGAAACCAGACATCCCTCCACTTACGGAGGAAAGCAGCCAATGCCTGTGCATATGACCTGCTGACACGCAGAGTTTGCTTTACTGCTGTCAAAATGTCAGGTTGGACTCTCCCTGTACACCAGTGGGACACTTTATGTATGTCTTCATAATACAGTCCATGTCCAGACCTCAAGCTAGAGTGTCAGAGGTGACTAGAATAATTGAGAGGAGCGCGAGTCCCCAGGCCAATTGTTGGTTATGTGGGCTTGGGGTTTTATCACTATTAAAATACAACACCACAACGTCCCTTGTTTCACAATATGTTTTCAGTGTAATATGAAGTGCACGCATAGCTGCAGCAGTATGGCACAAGTGAGGTGAATTTGGAAAGTTAAAAATAAGAGCGCCCCAGCCTTATTTACACAAACGCCAAATCCTGAGAGGTGCGTCTGTAGTTTCTTTAAAAATGGGCAGCTGGGTCCGGTGTGTTAACACGTGAACAGTTTGCTGGAATGAATTCCACCTGGCAGGATGCACTAGTTAGCATCTGCATAAATCCAAGAGTTTCTGACCCGTTATACAAAGATTCCTTAACCTCTGACCTCGAGTAAAAACCAAAAATTGTTTTGAAACATCCTTTCCCACTTTTTAATTTTAGTAAAAATAACTGCGGCCAGTTTCCCATCAGATTGGGAAAGTAGTAGTATTGTAGATAAGCCTCATCGAACATTATCACGCAGCTGCACATGTGGTGTAGGGGAGGGGCTCATTTTTGAGCGACAGTGTACAGCATCAGGGACTGACAAAAATGTTTGCCAATAACGAATCCCTATCATTGAATATCTGCCTAGATTATTGGAACAGGCAAGAAGAAGTTGCCAGCACTTCGAGGACACAAAAAACTATAATACATTTTGATATTCTTTCTTTAATAGAGTCTTTCAGTTGTACATAATTTCTTCTTGGTTATATTTAAGGTAACAAAATACTTATAACACTTTTATAGTATACCTTTTCAACATACTGCACAGTAGCCACACTGCTCTACAACATAGCTAAAAACCTTGGCAAAGCCAATAGCTCTGCCTAAACACTTATAAGTTACATAAGGACCCAAAGGCAAGACATATTGGCTATGCCAATGCTTGCTTTACGAGTAGCTACATTTTTTAGAAAGAGAAGCTTGATTAGAATTGTGCTGAGTCATTCATCTATTCTCTGTTTCCTCATTAAGACATGGTAAAACAACTAAAACAACTGCCTCTTGTTTTGCGATCATCAGATCTCTTCAAAAAATTTCCCATTACTACCTTCTCAGGTACGTGCCCTAGTTGCAAGACGCACAATTCTTAGTAGGCTTGACTACTGTAACGCTCTCTTGCTTGAATCTCCTAACTTCCTGTTGGACAGACTGCAAAGGATCCAGTCAGCAGCTGCCAAACTAGTCTTAGGGTGGTCGGGAAGCTCTTCTGCCTCTGCAGCTCTGGCAGTACTTCATTGGCTTCCCCTTAGACAGAAAGTGCAATTCAAATCTCTCCGCCTTGTTTTTAAAGCCCTTCATGGGACTGGGCCTGTGTGTATGCAAAAAAAATTTGATTGGTACGCCCCCACAAGAATGCTGCGCTCCTCGTCAGCGAGATTGGTGAAGGTTCCTAGATTTAGGAAGGTAAAGGTCAGGGGGCAGATCCTTTGGGGTGTCAGCGGCTAAATTGTGGAATAGACTCCCTTGGGAAATCAGGCAAATCAGGGAGCTCCTTCCCTTCAGAAAAAGGGTAAAAACCTGGCTGTTCCCCAAGACCTGGTCGCCGGACCCTGCCGCTGACTCACTCCTCCCTTGAGCTACTTTAGCGCCAGGATGCCTGCAAGGTGACAGTGCGCTTTATAAATTGAATAAATAAATAAAACATGATGCCATGGTGTAACATCTACAATCCTTACGTCAATTTAGGTAGTGATACAGTTAAATATGCATTCAGATGTAGATTTGAAAACAAAAGTGTGCAAATCATTGCAGCAACCCAAGTTGCTGCACTGTGTTGTACTTGAGGGAGAGAGCAGCGCGGAGCCATTTTGACAAAATATGGGCTATACAGTACAGTACAGATGCAGTGTGTAAAATATAGGGAGAAAAAATGTCTCCTATTTTCCACCTGCTGCAAAGAGGCGTTAGTTTCTGATGCAAAGCCGGGTCTAACAATTTTAGAAGGCAGGGCATCAAACACTTTGTGGTTGAGCTGGAAGTATCCCTCATAGCCCCGTTTACGCAAGGTAGTTCAAAGCACTATTTGCAGTACAAAAAGAATAGTTCTACATCACCAAATGATTTTGCATTGGAAAGTAAGGGGCATATTCATGAAAATCGGCATTTTTCGATTCTGTAATACCGAAAAAAAGCGAATCGCTATTCAGAATTTGCAAATCCGAATTCATGAAGAATTGCGATAAAAAAAAGCGATTCGCACGCGATCGCAAATTCCGTTAGCGATGACCGATAATCGCAGAATAATCGCTATTTCCGGCTACCCGCGCCTGGACTGCGATCTTGCAAATAGCGATATCGCTATTTGCGATATCGCTATTTGCGAGATCGCAAACTCGCGAGATCGGGAAAACGGGAAGTCGCATTTCGAGCCCAGTGATGACATCACAACCAGGAAGCTGCCGGTTCCCACCACCATTCTCCACAGTGAGGCTGAGAGAGAGGGAGCATTTTGGAGAGCTGCAGCTAATCAGGAAAAATACCACAGAACCCCAACCCTGGTACAATGGCTGAGCAACCTGCACCTGGTACCAGCAGCTCGTCTGGGTGCAAAAGAAAATTGAAATTCTCGGAGCAGGAGCTTGAACACCTCATAGAGGGGGTTGTGGCAAATCATGACAGACTGTTTGGCACTGATTCTAGGAGGGTCCCTGAACAGGAGAAGCGCCGGATATGGCAGGGGATAGCCGCGACTGTGAACCCCCAGTTGGAGTGTGCTTGACAAGTCCCTCGAGGAATTAAAGAATCGGTGGTACGACCTCCGAGGCCGTGCCAAGGAGAAGGTGGCGGCGCGCCTTGGGGAGTCCTTGGGCACTGGAGGAGGAGGACCAACTGTACCACCCAATACTGCCATGGAGGACCAGGTGGAGGACACCCTGGAGAAGGAGGCCTGTGTTGGATTTACGAGACTGGACTCATCCCGCACCACCCAAGACACCCAAGGTAAGTGGCATGCGACTGCGACCCTGCCCCCTATGGATGTCCATGACCAAATAGGCTCCCCCAATGTCCCATAGGCATGCCATAGTTGCACATCAAGGAATGTCCTGAAGCATTGTGGGAGATGTAGTCTGGCCACAATGTTGTAGTACCACAATGCAGCCAGACAGGTCCCAAAGCACACAAAGCCACTGCCATTCAGGGAATGTCACCCAGCATGCATGTAGCAACTGCACGTCTGCCAGATACATGCAACTAATGATCCACCACTTACCCCCACAGGTGGCGATAGCAGCGACAGCGAAAGGCTGGAAATCGATGAGGGGGTCCAGGAGGAGGTGCCACCACCAACCCAGGCACCAGCCCCTGCCGCTGCATCAATACCAGCAGCAAGAACCACCTGCAGTGTCCCCCCTGCGACTGGTGCAGCACCTACAGCCGCTGCCAGGCCAGCCACCATCGTGCCACCTGCTACCGCTGCTCCTCCTAGAGCCGCAGCCAGGGCAGTCACCACTGTGCCCCCTGCATCTTCTACACCAGCCACACCAGCAGTCACAACCCCTGCATCTGGCGCACCTGCAACACCTGCGGTCATACCCCCAGCAGCTGTCGCCTCTACATCCGGGGCTGCACCACTTTCCACGCTGCGGCCAGCCACACACTCAGGCCAGCAGGGCAGGCGTGGCAGGTCACGCCGGCATTTCACTCCAGCTAGCAGGCGGGCCAATGATCAGGGACTGGCGCGGCTCAGCGTCGAGAGACGCATGCTTCGGATTCACCAGCACCAGGCACAGCAGCAAGGAGCTGTACAGCTGCAGCTGCACATGATAGGGCGCAATGTGGCCACTGTTGCACGCCACATGGACGGCATGAGGGCAGCCATGGCAGGTGTGGGAGAACGATTGGACAACATGACTGCAGTCATGGCCGGTGTGGGTGAGGGAATGGCCCGCATGGCTGCAGCCGTGGAGGCCAACACCGCTGCCATGTCGAGACAGCGCAGTGGAGCACGCCGGCGCCACCGCCAACTAATGACCCGGCTGGCCACTTACAGCAGGGCAACTTATGTAGCAGCAAATGCTACTTCTCTGTTGGCGCGGCGCTCCCTGACCCAGCAGCACCAAATAATACAGTGCAGCGAGGACATGACTAGGGTGCTGGAGACCCTCCCCACGGCCGTCATTGCTCTTCACCCTCCAGCTATTCCATCTGTTGTGGGGGGTGATGATGCGAGTGAGGGGGCGTCCAGCGTCAGCTCTCAATCTGCCTCACAGGTCCCACCACACACCCGCAGCACCAGGCCCACCCCATTGCCTGAAGCCCCGGAGGAGGATGCCCCTCAGAGGCGCTATGGGGGAACGCGCACTAGGCGCTCCTGAGAACTGCAGTAAATCAATGGCACAGGCTGAGGCTAAGCCTGCCATGTAGTGATGCACAGCAGTATGGCGTAATACTGTTTGTTGTACTTATTTGGACTGGAACCTTATTTTTATTTTTGTGAATTGAACAAATACATTTATTTTGCTACACACATTAGCGTTGTGTCATCATTACATTTTGCATGCATTGTTGATTTGTGGGGTGATGGAAGTGGTTGTACTAGAAACTGTTCACTGTGATGTGGTTGCGACGTCTGTGCCCTTCTGCTGGGTTCTCCCCATGTGCATGGCGCGCATGTGCAGGTGGCCGGTTGTCCCCCTCAGATTCACTGCCAGAGATGTCAACAGGTATCCGGCGCTTGGTTTCAATGTTATGTAGTATTGCGCAGACAGCCACAATGCGGCAGCACTTTTCAGGACTGTAATACATGGCCCCACCTGTCTTGTGCAGTATGCGGAACCTGCTCTTGAGCAGGCCAAATGTCCTGTCTATGCAATTCCTTGTCCGTATGTGTGCAATATTGTAGCGCCGTTGCTGGGGTGTAGCAGGGTTGAGGTATGGGGTCAGGAGGTATTCACGGAGGGCGTAGCCACTGTCACCTGAATGAGAGGAGCAGATGGTGATTGCCTGTGCTGCGCTGTTACATCTTAGCAATGTGACATTTCCAACAAAGTGTACTTACCAAGTAGGTGCCCTTCCCCAAACTCTCCCCTGACCAGTCGTGTGTGGAGGCCGCTGTGCCGGAAAATGAAGGAGTCATGGGTACTCCCTGGGTACTGTGCGACAATGTCAGTGATGTATGCCTTAGCATTGCAGACCATCTGGATGTTGAGGGAGTGGTAGGACTTTCTATTGCGGAACATATACTCCATGCCAGCTGGTGGGCAGATGGCGACGTGGGTACAGTCTATGCATCCGAGCACATGTGGAAAATGGGCTACATTGTAGAATTGTAGCTTGGTCATGTCCAATTCCTGTTGACTGGCGGGGAATTTGATGTGACGGTGTAGCTGGGTGAGCATGGCGTCAACAAAAGTGTGGAGGCAGCGTGACATGGTGGGCTGGGATATCCCCCCAGCAGCCACTACTATCCCCTGGAAACTCCCGGAGGCCAGGAGGTGCAGGCTACACAATACCTGCACATGTGTAGGCACAGCATTGGTACGGCTTGTTGGGTGCTGCATCAGGGGGTCAAGGTCCTGTATTAGCTGCATTATCATTTCCCCATTCAGCCTGTATTTAGCATATATCTGCTCTCTGGTTTGGCGCAGCAAGGTGACCCGCTGGCGGAATATCCTGTCCTGGATCCTGCGTCTCCTCCATGCTAATCGCTCTAGCCTGCGACGCCTCACCACCATGTACATTCCTGGCATTGTGGGACTCCTAATGCTGCTGCTGATGATGGTCCTTATGTGTGATTGGTCAGGCCAGTACCTGTTGGTGATAGGTCAACGGTTTTTTGAATGTTTTTTTTGCATGGCTTTCATGGTTACCACCTGCTTTGAGTTGTCCTTATTTTGCGCGGTGCAAATAGCGATTTTTGGGTTTTTCGCTAATAGCGATTTTTCTTGAATACCGATTGCGATTATATTGCGATTTCGCTATTATTTTCGCAGAATCCGTGGTGTGTCGCTATTTCCGATTCGCTAATGCTCACCTGCCGGGATTCTGCGAATATATTAGCGAAATCGCAAATATGTGTTTGCGAATTCGCTATTTTGATGTTGAATGCCGATTACGGAAATTGCGCCTGCATTTGCATTTTTGCAGCGATTGCGGGCACAATTTTACTTCATGAATCAGGCTGTATGTACCATATCAAGATTTTGAGTCGCTTTACACCACCTTGTCTGACTCCTGCGATGTAAAATCTTGGTAAATCTGCCCCTGCTGAGAAGAGGTCAGAGGTATGCAGCTGCCGCACAGAGAGAAATCAGTCTGGGTCCCTAACAGTAATACATTCTAGCTGAGCTGTTTGACGTACATGATCAAAAGCATGTAAGTAATAGACTCTAATGCTCGTTCAATTTCACTCCTGACTATGAATACATACATGATGCGTTTAGCATAACACAGTGTTCTTTAAAAAAATGTTTTCAACAAATTCCTAATGAGGATGTTAAATGTTATGTGAAAGCAGTTTACCACCTAGAGAGCATCCAGAGAACCGTAACTCTTAATAATTACGAAAGACAAGCCCGACTCGCTCAGACTAAGAGTGAACACAGAAATCCCAACTGCTCAGGACTGTCAAAATAATTAGTCATCATCGAGATCTAACGAAACTGCATAACCAAATAATTTATAATACGTACTAAGACTGGCTGGTGCTGCCGGGCGTTGTGTTTCTGTTTATTTTAATTTGGTGGATGGATTGGATTTATAATTTATAGAGCGCTTATCTACCCAAGGGCATCTTGGCACTAGGAGCTGTCGGCAGAAACAGCTGCGAGAATAAAAAGAAGACAGAGACAAGGGGTCTCATTTATGAGAAATGACGCATCGCTGCGTGAAAGCAGCGACGCGTCACTTCTCAGCATGCACTCCTTGCGACATTCCTGATGCGTCATATTTAATGTATGACGCATCATGTTGCAAGGAGTTACAGATACGTCAGTATTTCTGACGTATCTGTAAGTGCAAAAGTGACGCATTGCTGGAGTGTGTCACAAAAGGGACGCAACTCCAGCAATGCGTCCTTTCACATGGGGCAAGCCCCATGTGAAAGGGCCTGCGTCAGTCTTACTCCTGCTGTGAGGCAGGCGCAAGATTTTGACGCAACAACGCCCTAAAAGTGACACAGTGAAATCTCATAGATTTCACTGCGTCACTTCTACGACCTTTCCTTGCGTCAATACGCCCCCCTTGCATACATTATACCTGGCACAGGTATAATGTGGTGCAGGGGTTTACAAAGTGACGCATCTACCTAGATGCGTCACTTTGTAAATATGGCGCAACAAGGCCCATTTTTTACGCCACTGGTGCGTCACAAAAAGTGACGCACCGGCGGCGTAAAAGTGACCCAAAGCCTCTTAAATGAGGCCCCTGGTGATGCCTTGTGCTGTACAATATATTAAGACTAGAGAGCCTTGATCCACACAGGAAGGAATACTAGTTAGGAGGCCACTTGGCTGAATTTCCGGTGGTAGGTCTCAGGTGGAGGAGAGAGCAGACAAGCACTTTGCCCTCATACTTGGTACTGCTCAGAACATTCTGACAAGCCAAACGTCCTGTGGTGAGTGCAAGCACGGTGAATGCTGCCTTCGCAGGCCCTGTATGCAAACTACATAATGATTCAGTCATTTTGAAATTGATAGCTGACACATTATCTGGATTCCTGTGAACATCTGGTATTGATTTGGTTACATAGTACATATTTCAACATACCAGACTATCCTGTCAAAAACATTGTGTACAGAAAAGTCGAGGTTACATACTTTGTATGTAAACTTCCTAGACATAACATCAAAATGATAGTGGAACAAAATATTGCGAAAAGAGGTAAGTACATGAAAATATAAATAAATATTATTATACATATTTTATTTACAATATTAAACATTTTTGTCTCAAATAATGTATTGAACTTTACTCCATTTTTCTAAACTGGTGGGAGGTTTTTCTTGTGTTGTGTTTTCACTTTATAATTGTTTGTGAACTGCATAGATATCTTACACATTGCCTCTAAGTTAAGCCTGACTTCTTTTGTGCCAATCTACCATAGGGTAGATAATATTGCAGTAAACCTAATTTATCCTGAAGTGCATCTATGCCCAGGGTTTCATATGGCCTCATCAACATCACGTATCTCTGAGTAGTTCCTGAACATATATACATGATTTTTTTAGGCATTTGCCATTTTTTGCCATACAAATTTGAACCCATTCCCCAGACAAAATGGCATATATGTTTCTTTATAATTTCCTATTTCTCAACATGATCAATAGCAGGTGGCATGCAACTGAATGACGCATTATGGGCAGCTTCCCATGCAAAATAGAATATTACGTAGAAAAAGTATATGGCACTGGGAGGGCAGCTTAAAACAGTCTGCAATTGTTACAGGACATGATTACTGTTAGGCATCATCTGCATGTTATAGTCACAATAAAGGATGAAGAGCCAAGCATGGTCCAGTACTTTAAGTCATGTGGCACTCTTCCTGAATAGTGACAGTGAGGGGAAAGCAACTGGTCAGCATGCACTTTAATAATGTTGTGGTGTGTGCATCTCTAGCCCTAAACCTAAATGCGATCTGTAGACCACATTGGTATAACCATCACCCTAGCTCCAATTGGGCATCTTCTGCAATACTACTAGGGGCTACGACAGCTGGCACGTATCCAATTTAGCTGCTCTTTTCCTCCCTTTAATCAAATGAAAACTGCACTCTGTTGATGTGTATAGAGCTAGGATTAAAAATTCATAGGTCATTTGAAGGGGCCAATGGGATGGTGGTGAATGTGCTGGGATTAGCTAGGAGAGAAAGTAAGGACAAGGATATGATGGCCGAAGCGCTGAACCTTTCAAACACCCCAAGTCACAGATCTGGGTTGAATCCATCATCGTTTATAGCTCACTTTGCCACCCCAGTTCAGCCCCAGCCATATGCAAATCAGTCTTGACCCTGTTCCTTATGGGAACAGTCCAGCACAAACTGCCAAACCGGATCTACCCTGGCCCGGAAACAAGCATCCTGGGACTAGTTTAGCTAGAAGACTACAGATAATTTGCAGTACTCTACACACTCCTGTAAATTATGCCCTTAATGATTTTGGGTTACAAAGGCACAAGGGAACCCTCAAGGTAATTAAGGACCTTGGTTAACAGTTATGTATACAAAACACAAGGACATTTCAGGTAAGGCAAATATAGCTTGTAGGATGTAGATCCCTGGGGGTCAACATGTAACAGCTTGCACGTTAATCCACTGTGTAAAAAAGTGCATGTCTGTTCTTTGTAAACTTGACTTGATCTACATCCTACAAGCTATATTTGCCTTGCCTGAAATGTCCTTGTGTGTTGTATATGATTGTTAATGTTTTGTTTTCTATAGGATGCAGGACTGTGTCCCACTTAAATGTTGCTCTTTATTCAAGCTACTTTTTTGAATACATTATTAAATTGTTTGTCCGGCTGGACATCCGAAATATAGTATTGATTCTAATCTATATTTATATAATTTTTTGATCATATCTTTAAGGACCACTGTGTTTATACGTAATGCCTTTGAGCCAGTGATCAAAACCTGGTCAGTCCCACAACAAAAAGAGATAAACATATAAGTATCAAATAGAATGCGTTCTCTCCACAATGTCCAACCATTCTGTAAACATTTGTAGTCGCATGCATAGAAACTATGATTGCCAACTGCATTTTAAAACATAATTCTATTCCAAATACAATATAACTGCTCTCCACAGTATGCTAATCTAAAGTGTAATAGCAGCACTAAACTTTAACATGGTTGTTGTTTAGTTAATCTGATGATAAAGTATATTTCAAATAAATTCATATTTAAAAATAAAAAAATACATCAATTGGAGCTTCCACTAAATACTTATTATTTTTTACCCAAAGTTTTTTGCCAAACTCTTAACTCAAAATGCATACTCCACTACATACCTTTCTAGCGCAATTGATGTGTTTCCAAAATAATTTTACTACAATATCTGTTGAAGATACCTATTCAGAGAGAAGTTGAATGGAGTGGGACCAAGTAAAAGGTCAGTTATGCAGCTTTTGATAATAAACACCTGCAGAGTTCTGACAGCTGAATAGTCAGAGAGCATTAGGTTCAGCAGCTCTGAGTGAACCTCTATTATTGCGATTCGATTCTGATGTGACTTTGGATAGTGCGCAAACAGATAGAGTAATGTAATGTCAAACAAGTGATCTCTCTTGCAGTTTCTGCTGAAAGACATAGAATCTGACTTTGTCAACCTAACTACAGTATAATATTACGTATGATTTTCTTTAAACACAATTTGTCTTTCACAGAATGTCTATCATAAGCTTCATACTGCATCAGTCATATGGTGTATAAAAATGTAAATGCTGAAATGTAGAAGCAAACATATATGTTCCCTTTATAAGCTAACATCATCTCTACAATTGTAATGTAGAATTTGTCACCTTAATTACATCCAGGCATAAGGGTGTTTGTGTTGTGTGTGTGTGTGTGTGTATATATATATATATATATATATATATATATATATATATATATATATATATATATATATTACCTACTGGCGTTCGCCAGTAGGTATATATAGTTAGGATTATTTGTCTATGGAACTTTTGAAAATTCTATGTCTAATAACTTTGGCGTTTGTGGACGGAATCGGCTGAAATTTTCAGGAAAATGGCACATTTTGTTTCTGAGCAGCCCTTGAAAATTTGGGGGGTTTCCTCAAGGGGGGGCCGAGAAAAAAGGGGGGTCCCAAAACGAGTTTTTCCCATGTTAATTTCCATAGGGCGGTTGGCTGAATGGATTTGCACGAAACTTGGCAAAATTGTAGGGACTGTTAGCCCGATGTGCCTTTGCTAGGTCTCAATATATGTGCTCCAGTCGATTTTGAGAAATTAATGTTCAAAACAAGATATATATCTGTAACAGCGCTCCGGGCTGCGCTCCGGTCTGCTTACTTTTCGCGAAACGGAACTTTGCGATGCGAAGCTGATTGGCTCCCCGGTGTCTGTCAACATTCTAAACAGTCCGGAGCGGCCGCCATCTTATCTCTCGGTAGGATCGAGAGAGAAGAAGAGGTGAAAAACGAAGGGGGAATTTAATGAAAGGGGGCAAGGTATACCCCTCTTGACCCCCTAGGAATGTTGTTGGGGTTATTAAAGGGTCCCGTGGGGAAAAAAAAAATATATATATTTTTCACGGTAGAAGCGCTTCCCGGGCCGCGAACTGGGCCGCAAACTGGTAGCAAAACGGGAATTCGCCATTTTGTGCTTCGTTTTAATTAAATTACTAGGTATAAGGGGGTGCGGGAGACGTATCCTAATCCCTTATGTTTTCTGAGGATGGCTGAGGAGGCTCATATATGTTGATATATGTCTTCCAGCGGCTGTGCGTGCGCCATCTTGTCTCTCGGTAGGATCAAGAGAGAAGAAGAGGTGAAAAACGAAGGGGGAATTTAATGAAAGGGGGCAAGGTATTCCCCTCTTGACCCCCTAGGAATGATGTTGGGGTTATTAAAGGGTCCCGTGGGGAAAAAAAAATTGATTTTTCACGGTAGAAGCGCTTCCCGGGCCGCAAACTGGTAGCGAAACGGGAATTCGCCATTTTGTGTTTTGTTTTAATTAAATTACTAGGTATAAGGGGGTGCGGGAGACGTATCCTGATCCCTTATGTTTTCTGAGGGTGGCTGAGGAGGCTCATATATGTTGATACATGTCTTCCAGCGGCTGTGCGTGAGCTTTTTTTTTTTTTTTTTGCTGCATGACGTCTGTTAACGTTCAATTCGATGGAAATCAGGAAGTGTTGACCGCCAATTTGTCAGTGCGATAAAATATTTTGTTATAAATGAATCCTTATTGATAAACATTGTCTGCGCCATCTTGCCTTTTTTCCAATGCCACAATTTTGTCGTGCACGGCAGCCATTTTAGATGCCAGGCCGGTCCCAGGCTATCACCTAGCCCTGCGGATGTAGTTTATGGCCCCAGCTGTAGAGAATCCAGACATGCCAACCCTCCCGATTCAGGCGTGAGACTACTGATTTCAGTGCTAGTCTCCCGCCTCCCGATTTCTGCAAGCAAAAACCCGGGGGCATATTACCAACAACTAGCGATAATTTTTGTCTCTAACTTGTTTAGAGACAAAAATTATCGCCGCACATCGGCGATTTTTATCGCAGATAAACCTTGCTATTAGCAAGGTTTATCGCAAATGCGATAAAAAACGGCCGCAATGCATGAATATCGCTGAAAAGTCAGCGATATTCATGCATTATCGAGCAAATGCTCTTAGCCATGTTATCCACCTCCCATTGGATAACATGGCTAAGAACTGCTCAGGGCAGGTGTTAGCTTTTGGAGATATTCGCGCTTAGCGCGAAAATCTCCAAAAGTTGGTAATAGGAGATAGCGATGTTAGGGACTGTTTCCAGTCGCTAACATCTTGGCACGCCCACTTTGCATGTCATTAGTGATAAATATCACTGACATGCAAAGCGGGGCCCAAGATGGTCGCTATCTCCTTTTAGCTGTCACTAACTGGTGTTAGCGACAGCTTGGTAATAGGGAGATAATTTTATCTCCGCTTTCTTGGCTTTTAAAGCCAAAAAAGCGGAGATAAACCCCCTTGATAATATGCCCCACGATTCCTCGGGGGTTTCAGGTGACAGGGCTTGGTATTGTGTTACGTGGTAATTCTTCCAGGAAACGTCAGAGGGTCGATGCAGGGGTTCTAGAAGGGGTGATAAACCATTTAAGCCTCATGAACAAGCGCATGGTCTTTTAAAGATCTGTGAAGTACTCGGGGCGGCGGTGTGTGTGTGTCCTCTTTCAGGAGCGGGCGGGGGGGGGCACTGCCAGCAACTTGCCAGGCCAGGCAGTGTTCAACACTTGCATCACCCTTTCTCTGCCTGCTATTGCGCTCCATGCTTCGGAAAGGTAAGAAAAAGAACGTGCATTTGAGTTTGAAATGTCCGATCCTGTAGCAGTACACTTGCAAAGCCCACACATGACAATAACCCGATTCAAGGCCCCATTCACCGGATTTTTTAAAAATATATAGCACTCCAACAAAGTAGGATTATAAAACTTTATTAACTTTTAAATATAACGAACGCAACAAAAACTGTAAATACATTTAAACATTTTTTAACAAAAAAAACAACAATGGTCAGAAGCTGTCTTTTGTGCGAATAGTCCCAAGGCAGCACAACGTGCTGAGTTCTGGACGGCACCCAGGTGATGTCACCTGGGTGCCGCACTGGTTTTTGGTTTCCTACAATGCAGCTCAGAAAAACAGCGTGGGGCGTCCCGGGTGGTGCGGGGGGAGGCCTCGTCAGTAGCGGTCTGTTGTGCGAATAGTCCCAAGGCAGCAGAACGCGCTGAGATGTGGATGGCACCCAGGTGATGTCCAGTAAACTGCCGCACTGGTTTTGGTATCCTACAATGCTGCTCCGAAAATTGGCGTGGGGCGGCCCGGGGGGGGGGCGTGGGGGAGGCGGCGTGAACGGGCCTCCCCAGGTGGCGGCCATCCAGCTGAGTTGCGCCCGCTCTTGCGGCTACAGCGTCTCGCTCACCATGTAGTTGACTTCCGCCCACTCTTGCAGTGCAGCGATAGGCGGCTGCCACAGGACTCTTAAAATGGCGGACGGCTCTTCGGTTTTGGGCCTGGTCCACTAAAATGGCCCTGGGACACCTTGGAACTCGGACGCTTGCCTGCTAGGGCTTGGGCTCCATTCTCGAAAGCGTCCCCTCAGCCATGAAGATTCTACAAAAGTCTTGGGGGCCCTCGACTCCTGCAGGCTTCCGGTGGGGAGCGGCTGCCATGATTGCTCGCGGAATGACCACGACGGAACCACGAGATGGTGGTGCTCTCATGCTGACGCCAGCTTCAGTCTGAATCATCCAGAAACAAGGTGGGGCTTTCATCGTTTGGGAAAAAAAAATGTTCTAAACCAATGAAAAGTTTTATAAACAAGTCACATGACCTGTTATGCGGCATAGGGCTACAAAAAGCGTAGAACATCCGTTGGCACGTGAGGCGGCGTCAGTAGCGGACCGATGTGCGAATATGCCGAAGGCAGCACAACGCGCCGAGATCCGGATGGCACCGAGTTAGTGTCCAGCAAGTTGCTGCACTGGTGTGGCTATCCTACAATGCTGCGCCGAAAGTCGGCGTGGGGCGCCCCATTGGCCTGTGAGGTCGCGTCAGTCAGTGGGGGCTGTGCGTCTCCCCCAAGATGGAGGCTCCTCGGCTGCAGTGGAGCGCCCCTTAGCGTTTCACTCGCCGTCCAACTGAGTTGCGTCCGCACTTGCGGCTACAGTAGGCCGAAGGCAGCACAACGCGCCGAGATCCGGATGGCACCGAGGTGGTGTCCAGCAAGTTGCCGCACTAGTGTGGCCATCCTACAATGCTGCGCCGAAAGACGGCGTGTCCAGCTGAGTTGCGGTCACTCTTGCGGTACAGTGACTCGAACGCGCAGAGATCCGGATGGCACCGAGGTGGTGTCCAGCAAATTGCCGCACAGGTGTGGCCATCCTACAATGCTGCGCCGAAAGACGGCGTGTCCAGCTGAGTTCCGGTCACTTTTGCGGTACAGTGACTCGAACGCGCCGAGATCCGGATGGCACCGAGGTGGTGTCCAGCAAGTTGCCGCACTGGTGTGGCCATCCTACAATGCTGCGCCGAAAGTTGGCGTGGGGTGCCCCGTTGGCTTATGAGGTGATGTCAGTAGTGGACCGATGTGTGAATAGGTCGGAACCAGCACAAGGCGCCAAGATCCGAATGGCAAGTCCTGGATGTTGAGTGCCATAGTTGAGAGTTCTGAGCAGTGCTTGTAAGACTGTCTGAAGCTTATTTGCACCTACTGCAGCTTCACTATTGCCCTGGTGTGGCCAAAGATCGCACATGACATAGGCGGCCGGCTCCCGAGGTCCGGCGGAACTTTTTTCCTTTTCCTTTTTGCTTCTTGTCCCACAATCCGTTTCACCTGAAGACACGACCAGGTCCCTGAATGTGTGCAGGGGGACGTTATTGATTGAATCAAAATGGCGGCTTCACACAAAGCTGACTCAAGCGTTGCTGTTGATGCTATACAGACAAAAATTGGTTTTCAGTTTGTACATTCTTCAGGATTTTTTTTCCATCCAAGGCTGATTGAGAGTTTGTAGAAAAATGGCTTCAGATTTTCCACATACTACTCTTCAACATTCATCCTAAATGTAACAATGTGAGACTCACTAGGAGAACGGCTGTTTATCTTTCCTTTCAAAATACTGCCAACAATATTTTCTGAATGGAAGACACCATCTTGTAGCATAAAGGGCCGAAATGGGTTCTGGTCTGGCCGATGGTTGGTGGAGACATTTTGACTATATCTTGGACCTGCCCGGCCTCGCCCAAAATGGCGCCGGTATAAATGGGACTCGTAACTCCTTGTTGTGTACTGGTTGAACAACCTTGATATCACGAGATATGAATGCAGTTTTGATGCTCATGGCGGGCGGGGACGAGAATTGATTGAATATTTTGACATCCCTATTGATATTAAGTTCTGATGTGTTATTGATTACTGTAGTATTGAAAGTTCGAATTAACGTCACCCATGGTACTTGCCCGCAAATGTATATCTAGAAACATTTTTTGTAACTGGCCCTGTCGTAATTTAATTACAAAATGTACGTCCACCGATTCCGCAACTGTTAGACACCTTAGTTCTTGCAACCTAATGGCCCGCTCGTTACGTTCCTCTATAATGTAAATGTCTCCTCATCATATACGATTTCAGTTTGCTCCGTGGCCGGCCCACGTGGTTATAGGCCCGTATTTGTATACTGACATTTTCACAATAAAGGTTTTTAAAACAAAACATGGTAGTAGTATTTACATTGGTAAAGTTTTCACTTTTAGTCACTGTTTTCGAATCAGTAAAAGGCAAGTGAAATAAAGCAGTCCAATTACATGACGGATAAAAGGTATAATACGTAGGAACGCAGTAAAGATAAATGGTCAAGGGCAGTTGTGTTTTCCACTCCTGCAACATAAAGTGATCGATAAGAATCTGATAATCAGGCGTATCGGCGACTAAGACAGCAGGCCGAGTCTCTTTTACTCAACGGCTCCGTCATGGAACGAAGAAACGCCCTTTTTCTCGAAAAAGGAATATATTTTACTTGCAGGACAGTTGTAAATTTTTCGGGAAAGTACATTAGCCTGGAATATTATAACATATATGTTTAAAAAAAAAAGTTCGAAATCAATAAAAAGCGTATTTTTTAGGTCATATGACCAAGCTTTTCATTATTAAAATAACAAAAGTAAAATGAACCAATAAAAAGTTTTATTAACAAGTCACATGACCTGTTATGCTTACGTTACGCGCTGCGCGCCTCGCCCCGGATCACTTCCGGGTGCGCTAACGCGGCGTGTCATATAACGCATTACGCGACAACGTAGGTCAAGAATATAGTCAAAATGTCTCCACCAACCAGCGTTCGGAACACAACCCCTTTCAGCAGTCCAAAAAGTTCTGTTAAATGACAACAGAGGGGACAGGCAACAAGAACCATCAGTCAAAGAGGGGAGGGCAAGTTCTTCTCTACCGGGTCATGTTGGGGCGCTACCGGAACTGATCGAATTGGTAGTCTACAGTGTTTTTGGATGTTTCAGACTAAAGCTGGCGTCAGCATGAGAGCACTACCATCTCGTAGGTCCGTCGTGGCTATTCCACGAGCAAACATGGCAGCCGCTCCCCACCAGAAGCCTGCGGGAGTCGGGGGCCCCCAAGACTTTTGTAGAATCTTCACGGCTGAGGGGACGCTTTCGAGAATGGGACCCAAGCCCTATCAGGGAAGCGTCCGAGTTCCAAGGTGTCCCAGGGCCATTTTAGTGGACCACGCCCAAATCTGAAGAGCCGGCCGCCATTTTGAGAGTCCTGTGGCAGTCGCTTATCGTTGCATCGCAAGAGCGGGAGCAACTCAACTACATGGTGAGCGAGACGCTGTAGTCGCAAGAGCGGGCGGTAAACAGCTGAATGGCGGAAGAGGCACAGTGTAGCAAAAGCGGGCGGAATGGCAACTAAAACGGTAAAGGGGCGCCCCACTACAGCGTGTCTTCAGGTCAAACGGATTGTGGAACAAGGTCCAGAATAGAAGAGTCATCAAAAGGCAAAAAGTTCCGCCGGACCCCGGGAGCCGGCCGCCTATGTCGGGGGCGATCTCAGGCTAAACCGGTGCTATAAGACTTGGGGAGGGGGTCGGAGCCAAGCGTCTTCTCCGAGTCCGTGCCATCACACCGCCCCTCGGGGGCCTCCGTCAAGCGGTTTAGGGAGGTACCATATCACATTGTTTTCAAATGCAGTCAGGTCCACAAACGACCCTCACTTACTTTGAGAATAGTGAAGCTGCAGTAGGTGGAAATAAGCTTCAGACAGTGTTACAAGCGCTGCTCAGAACTCTGAACTATGGCACCCAACATCCAGAACTTATGCCATTTGAGAATGGCAGTGACATCGAAGCAACTCAGGGACCAAAACCATTAACGTACTTTCACGTATGAAAATCTTACTTGGGGAGGGGGCAGGAGCGAAGCGCCCCCTCCCAGTCCGCGCCACCACACCGTATGTTGAAAATCTGAAGCCATCGTTCTACAAACTCAACCAACCTTGGATGGAAAAATCTAGAAAAATGTACAAACTGAAAACCAGTTTTGGTCTGCATAGCATCAGTAGCAACGCTTGCTATCAGAGTGCATGAGTTTCATGCTCGATCGATTGAGCTAGCCGGATCGGGCAATAAAAAGTATAAAATAGTTATGTAAATAGTTATTTAATAAAATGTTTTACCCTGTTTCTTTGCTGGTGTGTTGTCTATATTTTTAATATTTGCATAGGGTTTGTCGTTATTTTGGGCGGGGTGGGTGACGGAGCCGAGCTGTCTTGCAGCCCTCATGGTGTGGAGCTCAGTTCATCTCACTATTTTCGTATTTCTCATGAAGGGTTGTTCCTAATATTTCTATTTTAGCGAGGTCAAAAAGAGATCCAATTAGTGGCCTACTGATTTTGCTCGATTAATTTTATTTTTTTACACGATTTTTCACGATTTTTCACTATCTGCAAAGACTAAACAGAGTATTGCGACTTTGTGCTTGTTTGTAAATAGAGAATGAACCAAAGAGAATCAATTGTAAAACAGTAAATGCTTGGATAACAATCAATCAAATGGAGAGACAAGCAGGCACGACGGATTACAACGGGGGTAAAGGCCTGCGTTAACTACCCTTCACTATCTGCAAAGAGAGAGTACTACTAAGAGAAAAGAGGGGAGGGGGGGGGCAGCGTTCAAAGCACATCAGCGTGCATAAACACGAAAAAGTTTTTACCTATCACATACTTGACATTTGACAGCTTTTGATATTTGCTATTAAAAAACCATTGAAAATCACAGAAAAAACCATAGGTTATAGACGATATATAGTTAGGATTTGCATTTACAAAACCTTATTTTACTCACACAAAACCATTGAAATTCCATATATAGTTAGATGCGCTAACTATATATCGCGCACCCGCAATCCACTGCTGATGATGTCACATATTACATCATTCATGACATGCGCGGAGAGAGAAGCCCGCAGGGCGGAGGAATGTCGAGTGCCTCCCCAAAAGCTTAGGCACATTGGATAACAAAATTCTTACCGGCCGGCCGGTCAGGGGGACGGCACCATCGACTGCAGCAGCGGACACAGAGTGCGGCAGTCTGAGGCAATTCGCTTCCACACGAGTTGGAGGTTTGAGCACAGGACTCCATGAGAAAACTAGCGGACTGAACCGTAAACACAGCCTACAAAGGTATGAACATTAGCTTCACTTTTCAAGAAAGACTTAATGAAAATTACATGCATCAAACGGACTACCTATCCCAGAAAGCATGGCATGACGATGTACTGAACACACGCCTACCATGGGTGTGGTTAAAGCAATGCCCGGTAAATATGAATGCATGAACAAACATTTCTTGAAAGCAGCCCCTGATGACGGGAAAAGGCTCCCAGAAACGCGTCGGGCAGATGATATGTGATGTGAAACGGGGAAGTGCGCGGAGAGAGAAGCCCGCAGGGCGGAGGAATGTCGAGTGCCTCCCCAAAAGCTTAGGCACATTGGATAACAAAATTCTTACCGGCCGGCCGGTCGGGGGGACGGCACCATCGACTGCAGCAGCGGACACAGAGTGCGGCAGTCTGAGGCAATTCGCCTCCACACGAGTTGGAGGTTTGAGCACAGGACTCCATGAGAAAACTAGCGCACTGAACCGTAAACACAGCCTACAAAGGTATGAACATTAGCTTCACTTTTCAAGAAAGACTTAATGAAAATTACATGCATCAAACGGACTACCTATCCCAGAAAGCATGGCATGACGATGTACTGAACACACGCCTACCATGGGTGTGGTTAAAGCAATGCCCGGTAAATATGAATGCATGAACAAACATTTCTTGAAAGCAGCCCCTGATGACGGGAAAAGGCTCCCAGAAACGCGTCGGGCAGATGATATGTGATGTGAAACGGGGAAGTGCGCGGAGAGAGAAGCCCGCAGGGCGGAGGAATGTCGAGTGCCTCCCCAAAAGCTTAGGCACATTGGATAACAAAATTCTTACCGGCCGGCCCGTCGGGGGGACGGCACCATCGACTGCAGCAGCGGACACAGAGTGCGGCAGTCTGAGGCAATTCGCTTCCACACGAGTTGGAGGTTTGAGCACAGGACTCCATGAGAAAACTAGCGCACTGAACCGTAAACACAGCCTACAAAGGTATGAACATTAGCTTCACTTTTCAAGAAAGACTTAATGAAAATTACATGCATCAAACGGACTACCTATCCCAGAAAGCATGGCATGACGATGTACTGAACACACGCCTACCATGGGTGTGGTTAAAGCAATGCCCGGTAAATATGAATGCATGAACAAACATTTCTTGAAAGCAGCCCCTGATGACGGGAAAAGGCTCCCAGAAACGCGTCGGGCAGATGATATGTGATGTGAAACGGGGAAGTGCGCGGAGAGAGAAGCCCGCAGGGCGGAGGAATGTCGAGTGCCTCCCCAAAAGCTTAGGCACATTGGATAACAAAATTCTTACCGGCCGGCCGGTCGGGGGGACGGCACCATCGACTGCAGCAGCGGACACAGAGTGCGGCAGTCTGAGGCAATTCGCTTCCACACGAGTTGGAGGTTTGAGCACAGGACTCCATGAGAAAACTAGCGCACTGAACCGTAAACACAGCCTACAAAGGTATGAACATTAGCTTCACTTTTCAAAAAAGACTTAATGAAAATTACATGCATCAAACGGACTACCTATCCCAGAAAGCATGGCATGACGATGTACTGAACACACGCCTACCATGGGTGTGGTTAAAGCAATGCCCGGTAAATATGAATGCATGAACAAACATTTCTTGAAAGCAGCCCCTGATGACGGGAAAAGGCTCCCAGAAATGCGTCGGGCAGATGATATGTGATGTGAAACGGGGAAGTGCGCGGAGAGAGAAGCCCGCAGGGCGGAGGAATGTCGAGTGCCTCCCCAAAAGCTTAGGCACATTGGATAACAATATATATATATATATATATATATATATATATTCACTGAAAAAACCATAGGTTTCAGGGGCTTTATAGATAGTTGGATGATTGACTCTTACAAAACCATAGAAATTCCCGGTTATAGTTAGTTCAGCTAACTATAACTGCGCCCCCGCAATGCACTGCTGATAACTTCACATAATACATTACTCATGACATGGTCAGTGACATCACTCATGACATCACTGATGACATCAATCAGTGTATGTGTGTTGTACTGCATGGGTGGATGAGTGTGTGTATGGGTGCGTTGGTGAGTGAATGACTGTCTCAATAGTGTCTTTATAAGTAACTACATATATTTTAAACTAGTGTATGTGGGAACTGGTGTATATAAGTGAGTATATGTGAGAGTGAGAGATTGGAAGAGTTCCTGTATGAATAAGTATGGGTTTCTATATATGATTGTTTAAAAGAGTGAGTATGTGTAAGTTTCTGTAGCAGTTAGTGTGGTGTTGTGTGTATAACTGTATATGCAAGTCAATGGATGTTTGATTCTTCATTAGCATGAGTGACTATGTGTGTGAGTAACTCTATGGATGAGTGTCGGTGTGTAACAGGATTTATAGGTGTATGAGTACATATGAAGAGTGAGTACATGTATGTAGTGACTGTATAGGACTGTTGGTGAATGAGTGGATGTGAATGTAGATCTTGGAATTACTGAATAGGTTGTTGTAACTGGTATTGGTATATCCATTGTTTTGAAAATGTTAGTTTCTATTTTTGAATGTGTGTATCAAAGGTTATATTAGGATGAGAGGAGGTCTGCCACTCTATCACAAGTATGATGTTATCAGTGATGTCATCAGTGATGTCATTTGAGATGTCATCAGTGATGGCATGAGTGATGTCACTGACCATGTCATGAGTGATGTAATATGTGATGTCATCAGCAGAGCTGAACTAACTATAACGGGGGAATTTCTATGGTTTTGTAGGAGTGAATGTCCAACTAACTATAACATCCCTGAAACCTGTTTTTTTTCAGTGAATTTCTAAAGGTTTTGAAAATGCTAATTTGTAACTATATTGTGCCTGAAAGCTATGTTTTTTTAAGTTGATTTCAAAGGTTTTTTTAAATGCTACTTTCTAACTATGGCTACAGAGGTAAGACAAGTGAAGAAATAAAGAAAAACACACAGAAAGAAGAAAAAGAAATGTAGAAAGAAGCCATAGAAGTCCTCAAAGACAAAGAAAAGTGCAGGAAGAAGGAAGACGTGCAGAAAGAACAAACAGAGGAGCAGAAAGAGGCCGTGTTGCAAAATCACCCTGTGCCCTCAACTTTTTCCAATGGGTACTGATGGCAACTGACTCTGACTAACCAGTCTTGGAGCCAGTGCTATGCTAAAGGACACATAGAATACAGTTAAAACACCTACATACACTCAGGAACACTATGCATTGGGGTATCCCTGTGATTACCATGGCCTCCTCTGTAAGACCCTAGTACATATTAGGGCAGGGGGATTAAAACTACCTCTTAAAACGCACCACGGGTGCGTTTGCACACTGGTGAAGGAAGGGGGCGGGCCTGAGATGACATGAGTCCAAACAGGCCTTGTGGCATGTTTTAGGTTGGGGAATTAATTCCTCCTCAATCCTGAGGGTCCCTGGGGGCCAACTAGACCTTTAGGTACCTCCAGTATGCACCAGGGAGCTGCGTTGCAGAGAGGTGTTCAGAGACCACGCCCCTTTTTACACCTCTCTGCCACACATCTCTGTGGCGTTTACTGGAGGTACCTCATGGGCTAGTTGGACCCCAGGGACCCTCAAAATTCAAGGGGACTTAATTCCCCAACATAAAACACAGTTAGGACCTTATTTCTATTCAAAAAGCATTTTTCTTTTGCCAATATCTCTGGTGCCGTTTGACGAATCTTCGCGAAATTTTCCATACTAATGGTTCACTCAGGTCAGCTCCTGTCTTAAGGTTTGGGGATGATTCGTCAAGAAGGGGCAGAGAAAAAAGGGGGGTCCCAAAACTCATTTCCCCCATGTAAATTTGCATAGGAAACTTTAGACAAAACTACAGCCGAACTGCTGAACGGAATTACATCAAATTTGGTAAAAATGGTGTAAGTCTGTTCAATAGTTGCTGAGAAATTCAAAACATAAAAATGTTGATATCTGAGCACTGAGGAGGATTTGCGACTCGTCCCGAACACGAGCATCATTCTGATTGGCTGTCAACACTGCAAACCAGAATGTGTTGGCAGCCATCTTGTGACTAGGTAACCGATTCCCAAGAAAACAGTAAACAAAAAAAGAAAAACAAGAAAAGGGGGCAGGATAGAATCACCCTGACCCCCTAGGACTGCTCAGGGGCTCTCAAGGCCCAAAAAGCATTTTAAAAAAAGAGAAATTGTCCGAATTCGCGCTGAGAGTGCAAATTCAGCCAACATTTTTTTAAAAGTGAAGTGCGGTCTCCTGTGCTTCGTTTAATTAAGCCCCCAGGGGTGCCAGGTTCCGGGGGCAATCAAAAAATACAGTGTGGGGGCCCACGGGGACCACCACTTAACTGGGGCCTTATTAAGGCTTGGGGGGTTTTGCCTCCCCACGCAGCCCCAGGGGCCTCCACCTCCCCAGGGATTTAAAAATTAAACACGGGGGCATATGCCCCCCACAGCTCTGGTTACTGCCTTCTCCCCAGGGCTTTGTATTAAAAAAAATGTGTGGAAGGCTTGAGCCCCCCCCACATGGCACCAGGGACCACCACCCCCCGGGGCACACTTCATTTACATATGGGGTCCGTTGCAGACCTGGACCCCACCACCATCTCCCCTGGGCTGTGCAGCCCCACTCCTGGAGCCCTAGATGGCCCTGGGGACCAGCACACATTGCTGTTTGCTATGGCAGGGTGGGAGCAGGCTCCCGCCCAGTCATAGCAAACACTGCTTTGCTTCATTAATGGGAGAGCAGGAAACCTGAATTTCTTTTGGGCAAGGGGGCGGGGAGCCGCCAGACACCGTGGGGGCATTGGGGATTCCACCACAGTCCCCATCAAAGAGGTCAGGCCCCGGGGGAAGGGTTACCCAGGGCCGAAAAAGGCCCAGGGATAGGGGGCCCCCCTCTCTTATGTATTTAAAATAGTAATAATAATTAATAAGACAGGCCTGGGGATATAGGGCCAAAAAATAATAAAGGGAAGGGGGGCCACTCAGCCCCCTTCCAAAAACCAAATAAAAAAAAAGCATGTTGCTCGCGGGAGGTCCCGCCCGTCCCTGCACAACTGTGCAAACACACCTCCTGGCACATTCTAAGCAAGAGGATTAAGTTCCCTTCATTCCTGAGGGTCTCTGGGGGCCAGCAAGCCCACCAGGTATCTCCAGTGAGCCCCACACAGTGGGATTGCTGAGAGGTGGTCCGAGGCCATGCCACTTTTTACACCACTCTGCAAACGCGCCTCTTGGCATTCTGCTGGAGGTGCGATGTGGTCCTCTTGTGTCCTGAGGACCTTCCTTTTCTGCACCTCACTTGCCTATTTCTGCACTTCTATTGCTTCTTTCTACACCTCTTGCTTCTTTCAGCAATTCTCTTGCCTCTCTCTACACTTCTCTTGCTTTTTCCTATACCTCTCTTGCATCTTTCTGCACATCCATTTCCTCTTTCTGCACCTCACTTGCTTCTTTCTGTACCCCTCTTGCCTCTTTCTGCACCCAAACCACTCTTTCTGTACCTCTCATGCCTTTGCTGCACCCTTGTTCCCTTTTACCGTACCTTTCCTGCCTGTGTCTGCACCTCTCTTGCCTCTTTATGTACCTCTGTTGCTTCTTTCTGCACTTCTCTTCCTTTTTTCTACACCATCCTGCCTCTTTCTGTACCCCTCTTGCAACTTTGTTCACCTCTCCTACCTCTTTCTGCATACCTCCTGCCTCTTTTTGTACCTCTGTTTGTTCTTTCTGCACTGTTCTTGCTTCTTTCTGAACCTCTTTTGCAAATCTCTGCATCCCTCATGTCACTTTTTACACCTGTCTTACATATTTCTCCACCTCTCTTGCTTCTTTCTGCACTTCTCTACTTCTTTCTGCACTGTTCTTGCTTCTTACTGCACCTCTGACTTAGAGGTAGCTTTAATCCCTCTGCCCTATTATGTACTAGGGCCTTACAAGGGAGGTCATTTCACTCCTAGGGGTACCCCAACCCAAAGTATACGCTAGTGTATGTAGGTGTTTTCTGGCCTAGTTAGTCAGAGTCAGTTACCACCAGTACCAGTCAGGAAAAGGTTGGGGGCACATGATGACTTTGTAACAAGGCCTCTTTCTGCACCTCTGTTGGTTCTTTCTTCGTCTTTCTGGACTTCTCTTGCCTCTTTCTGCATTTCACTTGCTTCTTTATGCACCTTTCTTCATCTTTCTGCACATGTCCTACCCCTGTAGGCCCAGTTAGAAATTAGCAATTAAAAAAACCTTTGTAATGCACCCAAAAAACCCACAGGTTTTAGGGATGTTATAGTTAGAAATTACCATTTAAAAAACCTTGGAAATTCACTGAAAAAACCACAGGTTTCAGGGACGTTATAGTTAGTTGGACATTTCACTTGTACAAAACCTAGTTAGTTGAGATAACTATATCTCGCGCCCCCGTAATGCGCTGCTGATTACGTCTCATATTACATCATTCATGGCATGGTCAGTGACATCGCTGATGACATCACATCACTAATGACATCACTGATGACATCTCAAATGACATCACTGATGACAACACTGGTGGCATCATTCACGTGATAATCTGATGCACCTCCTCATACCCTAATATAACCTTTGATACACCCACTCTAAAATATAGACTACTATTTTCGAAACCATAGACACACCAATACCAGTTACTACATATCCACTCACTGATTTCTAGGTCTACACACGCATCCACTCATTCACCCATACAGTCCATCATACATGCAGTCTCTTATCAATACAGCACTATCACATGCACTCATACACCTACACAGACCCTCACACACCGCCACTTGTCCATAGAGTTACTCACACACCTAGTGAGTCATGTAAAGAATTAATCACACTCCCATTTACTCATCTATACAGTTATACACACATTACCTCATTTTTCATACAGATAATAACACATACTTACTCTTCTATACAATAACTGATACAAGAACACACTCATACATACAGCCACTCTCACAATCACTCACTCTCACATATCGTCATTTATATACTCCAACACTCACATATACTGCATTTTATATATGTAGTTACTCTCACATGTACCACTGAGACATCCATTTACTAACCAACACACCCATACACACTCTTGCCCACCCAAACAGCCCTTCACATATGCACTCTTGAACCCATACACACAGTGAATCACCCACTCACACATGTATTCACAGAGTCACGCACCCCCACCCACCCACACAGATACTCAGGCACCCATACAGATACTCAGACAACCAATCAATAGCCCATATAGACACTCATGTAGCTACTCACCATCCCATGCAGCCGCTTACATGCCAAATGACAGACTGATACAGACATTCACACAGATTAGTCCCTAACCCATGCATTCAGTAAGACACGTTTAATCAATCACTTATAGAGTCAGTCACCCATCTACTAAATTATCCATTCTGAAACTAATACACCAACTCATCTTTCAATACACCTTGGCATATACATATATAAAAACATATTTAAACTTTACAGAAACACACAGTCACTGGATGATGTCATCAGTGATGTCATCAATGATGTCATTCGAGATGTCTTCAGTGATGTAATCAGGTATGTCCCTGACCATGTCATGAATGATGTAATATGTGACGTCATCATCAGAACATCTATAAAGTATTGTAAGTACACCAAACAGATAAAAGAAAAGGTGCATAAGGGACAGGAAGGAGCCAACTATTTTTCAGGCTCTCAGAAATACTATCTTTCAGCAGTCTACAATCCAGATCTTGCAATTGTAATGAGAGTGAGAGAAATACTAATATATGGTGTGGTCCACAAATACAGTTTTGGAGTAATTTGTGTTTTACGTTGAAGGGGAGCTGATGCAGTAGTTGGTTACCACCTTTGGACAATGTGAATGGTTGTTGATTAGTGGAACTTTAATGACATTTTCTGCTTTCAGCCGAAACAAAGATATTTTTGCGGAAATTCTGAACACAACAAGACACAATAGCATAACACAACAAGACAAAATAACAACATAACAAGCACATACTCTGACACAACACAACAGAGGAACTACAACAGAATGTTACATAACAATCACACCACAGCATACTAAGAACAAACTAAAAGTGCAAATTTAGAGCATGACAAAGACCACAACACGAAATGGGGGGGAGAAGGAGGATAAACTAAACTAGGTCGGCCTCCAGTCTATATCAGAAAATAAGGAACCCACTGTGATGGGTTCAGAGACCTAGTGTGTGTGTATGGTTACTGCCAAATTTTGTCAGTTTCTACCAAAATGAGAGAGAAAAATTTCTTTCTAGAGTCCCCTCACTCACCGGGGTTTCCCCACGGTGACATGCTTCATCATTGGGGCCATCCCAGTTCTCTACGAAAAGGGGCGTGCTGCGACTAGCGGACTATGCAGGAGCACTATATTTGTGAAAGGCTATGTGTGGTGTAGAGTGTTGTGGTGGTGGAGTGGGTGCGTGATTAAAAATACCGTGCTAGTGGGCCTCAACAATTTATTCTGCTCCTAGTTTGGTATACTAAAATGGGGTAACACTGTTATCTAACCTTAAATTTGGGCTAGATCAGTGTTCTGTGGTCGACATGTTTCAAGCTCCCTAAGCTTTTCATCAGGACCATACAGGGTCCAGCCCTGTATATTCCACTCCTATATTTAAATAAATAGGTTTTTTTTTTAAATTTATTTTACTTTGCGCTGTTAATGATTAAACATGCGTTTTTATAAATACGATTTGTATCTTATTGGCGTATCTGTGAAAGAGAATGACACTTAGTTAGTGGCAAACATCCCCCCCTAAAGAGCAAGGGGATCACACATGCAGCTCACATTGTCTAGGGCGTGAGTGTGCCTTGTGCACCTTATCGGTGCGTGCAGGCTAGAAATTTTTCTTTCTCATTTTGGTAGAAACTGACAAAATTTGGCAGTAACCATACACACAAACTAGGTCTCTGAACCCATCACAGTGGGTTCCTGATTTTCTGATATAGACTGGAGGCCGACCTAGTTTAGTTTATCCTCCTTCTCCCCCCCATTTCTTGTTTGCATTAGGCAGCCACGGGCTGCGGGAGTTTTCTCTTGATTCTTACACAATAGGTCATCTGAACGGTGAAGCCCAGGTGACCTAGTGACTAGACACCACACACTAAACATCACTAAGTTATCATGGCACAAAATACAGGTCTGTCTTTATCAGAAGATTAAGTAGACAGGGCTATTGCCTCCATGCTACCACACGCAGGGGCACCTAACGGAGAAAATAGTGATGCAAGCCAGTGTTGGGATGAACTCAAAGAGTTAAAAAGGACACAGATCAAAACATTGATACATGGCATCATGATGGCGGAATACCTACAAGCCAATGCAGCACCAAGAGGCCTCATAGTCAGGAACGAACCATTTATATTTCAACATGACAAACAGTTCAAGCTAGATTGGTCACAAATATCATGGCACTGCACCAGGGACTGGCTAGTTCTGATTATAAAAACAGCGACCAGACTAGTAGATTCCCTAAAAGAGGAGATTCAATCCATGGAGATTCATCTGAAATCCTTCCAAAATCCAATAGAACTTAAAAAAAGATTGGATGAGCTTAATAAAACCATGGCCGATTTTGAGATCAGTCTTAAGGACTCAAAATATATCAAACTATCTAAAGACAAAAAAACATTCTCACACGAGAAAGTGTATCCATATGTCAGGGATGACTATAGAACCAGCAGCAGAAATCCAGGTTACAACACTGATACTGACGGGCCTGACACAGGATCAGATAGCTCAGGGGGAACAAGTAATTATAATACCACCCCCAACAGAAGACCCAAACGAGGAAGAGGAAACATGAGGAACTATAGAGGAAACTCGGCACCTATGTGGCCAATGTATCAAGATCCATATAATTACGGTCCTCCACCACCAACCTTCTTCTACGGCTGGGCTGGACCCTGTATGGTCCTGATGAAAAGCTTGGGGAGCTTGAAACATGTCGATCACAGAACACTGATCTAGCCCACATTTAAGGTTAGATAACAGTGTTACCCCATTTTAGTATACCAAACTAGGAGCAGAATAAATTGTTGAGGCCCACTAGCACGGTATTTTTAATCACGCACCCACTCCACCACCACAACACTTTACACCACACATAGCCTTTCACAAATATAGTGCTCCTGCGTAGTCCGCTAGTCGCAGCACGCCCCTTTTCGTAGAGAACTGGGATGGCCCCAATGATGAAGCATGTCACCGTGGGGAAACCCCGGTGAGTGAGGGGACTCTAGAAAGAAATTTTTCTTTCTCATTTTGGTAGAAACTGACAAAATTTGGCAGTAACCATACACACCATCCCCAAAGACCACAACACTCCATCAACATAAGAAAAGTGGGACATGAAAAAATTTCACTTTGCATACATCTATTTTGACTAGCCTCTAAAAGATATTTTCATTGGGCTGTAAGTGTCCGATCAGAAAAATAAAAGTTCATGATGAAATCACTAGTCAGTTAACGTTGGATTGAGATACGATATAGATGCGATTAAACCACTATTTATAATATTTTTATAAAAAATGTAATTCATTGGTGAAGTTTGATTTTCAGTAAATATATTTAGGGAATGTGACTTTTAAAAAGTCACAATTTACCTGTTTGAGCCTCCAGGAGTCTAATTAGCAGAAGAATGCTGGTAGATGGTCCTGCCAGTGCTTCCACTTAATGAGGTGTTAAAACTGCTTCCAGTATAGTAACAATGGCTTTGGCCTTTTCACAAGGTGAGTGAGGTTCATGACAGATCTCAGCTCAGGAAGGACAGCTCGGTGGGTCCAACAATTTATTGAACTTGGAAAGGACCATAGTTAGGCCTGACCATTCATAGTTGAGTGTAAAAAGAGAACTGAGAAGGTAAGCCTTTTCTTCTGTAGGCCCATTGAAGCTAATTTGCCACCATCACAGTGGGAGGGGGAGCTGGTCTGAGAACCTGTTAGATTTAATTGACAAGGGAACTCTTGATTTTTCTAAACACACCCTTGGCGGGTAAACAAGCTCCTCTCAGGGTCTGCAAGATTCTGTCATGTTGGATTTGTCTCAGAATAGTGTACTGTGGCATAGTTTGCAGTAAGGCAAGCAATTGGGTCCTATGTCCAAAGGTAGAAATCTTGACCACCTGCGAAAAGTCATCCCCGTTCTGCGAAGACTTTGGCAACTGTAACATTTTACTTTCTCTAGCTCAGAGCTTTCCTGCTAAAACCAATGGCTTCAGCTGGACCTTTTCTATAAGCTATCTGGCTTTGACTGGACGTCATTAGATACAGCCTGTAACCTTTCCAGGCTGATGGATTTCAAGTTATACTTCAGATATTCAGTCAGAAGGTAAATCATTCAACAGTACAAACACACTTGGTGTATCCAACCCGCGCTCCGACGTGGTTGACCGAAATCATGCCTTGGTTCCAGTCAACTGTGAAAAGTGACTACTGATAGGAGCTTTACTTTTTCGCAACACGTTTTGCCTTAAATATTTAAAAATGTATATCTCTGGCTCTTCTTCTTGGGTTTTTGCCCTTTTAGTGTCATTTTATTTTCTCTATATGAATAAATTGTTTGTTGGATTGTTTTTTTACTGCTAAATAAGTTACACATGTTCCTTAGTTAAGCCTGTCTCTTCTGTGCCAAAGCTACCAGGAGTTTCAGCCAAGGTTTTTAATGATGAAACATTGTTTTACTCTAACAAGTTTGAGGCCTTACTCCTTATAGAAAGATCACGTCCACCTTAATTATTAACCCACTTACTGGCAATTTATTATTTTACTTGGCAAAAAGAGACAAATTATACAACATTATTGAGCATATTCTATGGTACTATTGTTCTCAATTTAACACACATGATTACTGTCTGTGGAAAGGTTGCACCTCATTAGTACCAAAATCGACTGAAAGAACCTGTAATTCAACTGGAAATATGCAACTAAAAGGGAAATAGTCATCATTTTCAAAGGTTTTTCCACTGCAAAGACACATTGCAAATTACAGTTCTAAGTACCTTTCATTGCATCTGTGTCAGCAAATCTTTTATTTATGTTCAATTCTGGGAATTGTACTACAGGTTGTTGAATATGTGACAACTATGATAAATCCATATTTATGTTGAAAATGCAATGGCTGCAAAATAATAATTTTAGTGACATTGACAATGCTCTAGCAAAACAAGACAGAATAGTAAATGGAACAAATGTTAATATATGCTGAAATTGTATGTGTTTATGTGGCAGACTGCAATTGAACGTTATATGCATTGTTAGGGCCACCAATAAAGCCTTTCTATCTTAATGATGAAAACATTGTCACAAATGTCAGCTTTTTTGGCCCACATTTATTAGGTTTTTTTTAATCTCACTTCTGTATCTGCAGTATACATATGAACTGGTATTCTGTTTATGTACACCTATAGTGATTTGCAGGTGATGTTTTGTGTGCACGTCGGGTCACCTTTTGATTGAAGGCTCCTCAAAAAGCAATTTTATTATGTGAAGGAAGCAAATAATAGAAGCACATGCTGTTGTTGCTTGCCCACTTCCACCAAGGATTTGGGATTTCATTATTCTCTGTCTTGCCTATCCTGCACACTGGTGAGTCACATGATATATGGTCCGAAGTTGGGAAATTATTTTCTATTTGTGGTGTGGCATCACGCATATTAAAAAAAAGATTCTACTTCCTTATTTTGTAATGTATTATACCTATGACTGCACCACACTATGAGGTTGATTATGATGATGGTGGGACCGACACTGATGTGCTGTCGCTACCTGTCCCTCCGACATCTATATGAGTGGTCAGACCGCCACATTATGATATGGCCGATCGGACTAAATTGCCCTAGGCACCGACTGACAGCTTCCAACTGGCTCAAGGAGCCATTCGGTCGGTCTGTCCGATCACATTCCCCACAATGGAGGCTGTGCCGACTCAGGCAACGCCATGGGGATTACGATCCACCTTTCTGCCACCGTTTGGTTCTTCCAACCCAAAAAGGCTGGCGAAAAGGTTTTATTGGAGCCCCTAACAGGGCCCCTGTCTCCATTGGCCCTCTGTTATGGGCCCTAGGCAACACCTGTGGTTCCGCCCTAAATATTCCTGCATCATGTGGCAGGCACCACATCGTGCCTGCCACATTGGTGCAGGGATGTTTAAAAATATCTCTTTTGGCATTAGGGCTTGTGCTGCGGCCCTTTTCTGGGCTGCAGCACAAGGCTCAATACAAAGAGGCATGTTTCCGAGTGCCTACATGGCAGTTGGATCCTGATTTGGTGATCAGGACCGCCAGCTATCTGACAGCTGGTACCTTTACCACAATGATGCCGGTCGTAAACTCATCTGACTTGCATTGTAATCTGCCCCTAAATATCTACAATATCATCATAGTGTGGACATTTCGTAGGTTAAGTACTAAACAAAAACAGTTGCCAATCGTATGTAATGATCAAGCAAACAATGCAACCTAAAATAGGACTTTGACCTATGTATTTGCCAAAGAAAAATGCACAGTATTGTTAGAGCAGCTAATTAATAATTTCCAACACCCTACAGTAATCCACACAAGCTATGTCCATTCAATTTAATGTGAAAAATAGGAGCATCTCTAAGTCAAACCAAACAGCCTACCCAGTTTACCAAAGAATACTCAAAAACCATTGAAAGGTAAGAAAGAAACTGCAATTCAACTAGAAATATGCCACTCCAAAAAAGGACACACCAACACTAAAGTACACATTTTGCAAGTAAGAGAAGCATAATAAGAGCCATAAAAGTGAATTCTGGTACAAGTATAAATTCACATTTATGGCACATATTCTGGTGCAGGGCGTAAGTTTTAATTCTGAATTTTATTAATTCAGCGTGACTCTTGAAAGCGGAATTACTTGATTAACTAAATGTCACCTCTCTTCCGTCGGAAGAATGCAGTGATCTCTAAAGTTTAGAAAATCAGTGCATACTTCTCAGAGCCTTTGAATACTCTCCAGTGATTAACTTTTAATCACTGCAGAGTATTGTTGGGGTGCCTAGTGTTATATGCAGTGGTTTCCACTGCATATTTATCAGTGCCCTTCAACACTGTGCTGTATTTAACTTTTAATTACTGCAGAGTATTCCAGGGACACCGAGTGATATATGCAGTGGTTTCTAAAGTTTAGAATAGAAACCATTGCATATTCCACTCACCGACCTACTTCATACTGTGCAGTGATTACAAGTTTTAATCACTGCAGAGTATGTAAAGGGTGGGCGCCGAATTGTATGCACTGGTTTGTAAACTTTAGAAACCACTGTATACCACACTGAATGTTTGACTGCGCTAATTTCATAGCTCAAAATGCACACTAGCATCCGTTTGTGGATGCGAGGTTGCATTTGCTGAAAGAAAATAGCACCAGATGCCTTCTTAGCCCCGCAGCGGAATTTTAATGCAGATTTGCATACTTCAGTGGAATGAAACTTTGCCAATTCTGCCCACCTCTGCACAATTCCTCTGCTTGTGCAGCTAAGGGCCAGAGAACAGCGGGGATCTTTTCTCCAGTGATCACTTTAAATCCAGATTAAAGCTACATATTTACACGGTTTTGAACTATGATAAGCTTGCTGAAATGTACAGTGAACCTTCTTTGCAGATATGCTTTCAATCATCTGGGAGTTACACCTACTGGGGCTCAATATGCCATGGGCCTCATTTATGAAAAGTGACGCATCGCTGCGTCAAAATAGCGATGCGTCACTTTTCACTGCGCACTCCTTGCGACACCAATGATGCGTCATATTTAATGTATGACGCATCATGTCGCAAGGAGTTACAGATACGTCAGTATTTCTGACGTATCTGTAAGCGCAAAAGTGACGCATTGCTGGAGTGTGTCACAAAAGTGACGCAACTCCAGCAATGCGTCCTTTCACATGGGGAAAGCCCCATGTGAAAGGGCTTGCGTCAGTCTTATGCCTGCTGTGAGGCAGGCGCAAGATTTTGACGCAACAGCATCCTAAAAGTGACGCAGTGAAATCTCATAGATTTCACTGTGTCACTATTACGAAGCTTTTTGCGGGGGAATGCCCCCTCTGCATACATTATACCTGACGCAGGTATAATGTGGCGCAGAGGTTTAAAAAGTGACGCATCTACCTAGATGCGTCACTTTTTAAATATGGTGCAACAAGGCGCATATTTTACGCCGCTGGTGCGTCACAAAAAGTGACGCACCGGCGGCGCAAAACTGACGCAATGCCTCATAAATAAGGGCCCTGGTATTTTGTTTTACTCCATGCCTCTAATGTTAACAATACATTCTTTGTCAAGGTTTTCGTAAGTACTATATATAGAAGTTAGATTTTTTTGTTTTGAAAGTAACATGAATTTTTCTAGAGTTTTTAAAATACCAGAAATGAAGAAAAAAACACTAAACTTACAACTATATGGATTTCTTATTACAGAGTAACGCCTGACCTGTAAAACTCCAACCTGTTGTCAATTTGCTACTAAAGTGTCTTTGACACTGAGAAATAATATGTGGTTATTTATATTCAAAATATATCTCGAGGTAAAGATTGCAGGCAGGACGTCAATATCAATGTTCTCATTTGCAGCCAAAAGCAAAACAACACACCGATGAACAGATTTTAAAAAAAATGAGATTTCATTCGATTGCTCATGGCCAAAGACACGGTGAAGTAGAAATCGAATCCTCATGGTTTTATTTGCTTACCTTCGAGACAGATTGAAGACTTGCTGGGGGTCTCCGTTCTGAATGAGGTAAGTGATTGGATCGCCTTCCCGGTCTATTGCCTTGAGAAGGGAAAGACAATAAGAAATTGTATGTTATACAACTAAATACTAAAGACAATGTACACGTTGTACACACAAGGGTATAGCTATTGACAGAACTGTACCAGCCACAAAACAAGGGTCTTCACTCAGAGTATATATATTAGATGTCCTGCCCGAAAAACCATATGCTGTTTATTTTAGGAAGACCTCTCTTCATTAAATAAAGGGGCATATTACCAAGCAATAGCGATAATTATTGCTATTGCTTGGTTAGAGACAAAAATGTACCGCTGAACTGCGGCGATTTTTATCGCACATAAACCTTGGTATTTCTAAGGTTTATCGCAAATGCGATAAAAATCGGCCGCAATGCATGAATATCGCTGAAAAGTCAGTGATATTCATGCATTACCGAGCTAATGCTCCTAGCCATGTTATCCACCTCCCATTGGATAACATGGCTAAGACCTGCTCAGGGCAGGTGTTAGCTTTTGGAGATATTCGCGCTTAGCGCAAATATCTCCAAAATTTGGTAATAGGAGACAGCGATGCTAGCGACTGTTTTCAGTCGCTAACATCTTGGCACGCCCACTTTGCATGTCATTAGTGATAAATATCACTGACATGCAAAGTGGGGCCGAAGATGGTTGCTATCTCCTACTAGCTGTCACTAACTGGTGTTAGCGACAGCTAGGTAATAGGGAGATAATCTTATCTCCGCTTTCTTGGCTTTTAATGCCAAAAAAGCGGAGATAAACCCCCTTGATAATATGCCCCAAAAATCCTCTACATTCCTTTACAGTGGCGCTCTCATTTCAGCTTTGTGATTTACTGTATTTTATAACTCCCCCCTCAGCAGCATAGGAAAACTGAACTACAAAATACACTCAAACTAATGCAATGTAAGTTATTGCAGGCCTCCTAAAAGTACAGCAATTGGAAAGAAGCGAAACAACAAAAGATGAGCTGTACATCTTTCAGGTATGCAAGGGATTTAGTTCATCTTTGATATTTGGTGGGTGGGAGGGGTATTTTAAGCCTCTGTCACAGTACTTGTAAAAGGTCGGCTGCCCAGCGTTAAATTGTCAATACAAGAAGAGAAGAGCAGACCTGAATCTCAATAATTTCCATAGACATTAGATTGAGGTGCCTGGCGCCTCTATGCATACAAAGTTGCAAATTAAATGAGGCGCTTAACTTACCATAGTGTGACATAAAGGAAAGCAGGTCTATTAAAAAACAGAGAACTAATGGAAATAAGCAAGACTCCAATGAAGAATCGAGGGGCAGAGTTATTACCCTTTCACGAAACGCAGCGATACACTTTGCTGCGCTGTATGAAAAGGAGAGGGCAGGAATGCACCATAGTCAACATTATATGGCGCAATCCTGTCCTCTTGTTGCTCCTATACACGATGTGCTGCCTAGAGCCAGAGCCAAACCCTTGTGCCATGGTGCAAGGGTGTCTGTGTTGGAGGAAGGTTGTTTTTGTGCAGGAAGGGACACATTGCGGCACCAAACCAATCCTCTGAAGCGTTTTCTTCTTTCTAAGTGTGCTTAACCTCTTCGCTGCTGATGACGAGCTCGTCATCAGCCACAGTGGTCGTGTGCTGATGACGAGCAGAGCTCGTCATGTAACGCAGCTTTTTTAAATTTGCCGCACTCAGCGGGAAAAGCCGCCGCAGCGATGCGGTTAAGAATGTAACACACATAGAATAAGGAAACAACGAACCAAAGTAAAAATGCTCCTCCTCTTTGCACCTCCCCTGGGAAGGTGTAGCATTTTGATGTAGTCCCAGGTTTACCAGTCTTAGTAAATCTGGGAATGCACCAAAATCCGTAGGTGGTTGTGTGGAAACACCCACGCTTTAAGCATGGAATGCCTTCCCAGGGCAGAGTAACGCAAGGGAGCTCTTGCCGCTGCCTTATGTTACTCTAAATTCACCAAACAATGCAGAGCCATGCAATGTGGCCTTGCATTGCTTGGTAAATCTGACTTAACCCCTTCGATGCTCATGACGGAACGGTTCCGTCATGAGCTTCGGTCGAGCTGTGCTCATGACGGAACCGTTCCGTCATGACCACGCCCGTTTTCATTAGGGCCCAGCACCGGCGGTAAATCTGCACCGCACGGATGAGGTTAAGCATCGCGTTGCCAATGTGACACTGACGCAAGGGCAATGCAATCCCTTGCTAAATCTGCCCCAGAATGTATTTTTTTTTAATTCACATGTTCACTATAACCAGGGTCGGACTTGGAACAGAAACCGGCCCTGGCAAACTGCTCGGCTGGCCACCCTGGTGGGTGGGGGGGGAACAAGCTGTTTGCTAGGGCGGATTTTGTTACAGGGGGCCGATATTGACGGCCCCTGGTAACAAAACCGGCTCCCACCCTGGCGGTCCACCGGGGAAATATCCGGTGCCCGCTACAGCCAGTCCGGCCCTGACTATAACTCTACCTCCTCAGCGTATCGAGCAGAAACATTAATGTCCTGGTTTCTGCTTGGAGAAGTCAATATTTGGCAGGGTATGTTTACCTGTAATTGGAATTGTATAAGTCCCAAAAAGCTAGAAAACGTAGCAATGCGGGAAGGCCATCAGAGCTGATTAAAAACAGCATGTCTGATAGCAAACTTCCCAACCTGTATCAGAAGTAAAGCAGTGCTCGCTGGGACTAAAGCAGAGGTGCTTTCCAAAGTTTGAGGAAAATAATACAATTAGGGGGGAGGATGTAGCCTTACAGCTAGAGCGGTCGACGTGGAAAATGAGGAATCGGTTTCGAGTCTCGGCAACGATGCTCAACATCCTGTGATTCTGGGCAAATCACTTACAGCCAGATTCATCAATGTCCCGATTTGCGAGTCTTTAATAGCGATTATTAAGGAATCGCTATTAATGACTCGCAAAACGGGATTCATGTAGAAATCGCAATATTATTTGCGATTTCTACAACTTCCTTATTTGCGAGAGGCTAGGCCCATAGGAATGAATGGGGAGTCATTCCTTATTTGCGATTAGCTATTTGCTAATCGCAAATAAGGATGTGATTGCAAGGGTGCCAGGGGTGTCCAAAGGACACCCTGTAGCACCCCTGAAATGTAAATGTAGACTGATGTTGTGCACACACATGTCCAAAGGACATGTGTGTGTGTAACATACAACTTTGAAAAATGCACTAAAGTGCTTTTTTCAAAGTTTTCGCTATTTACCACGAAGTCAGACTTCGCAGTAAATAGCGGCCAAAAATAGCGATTTCGCAATTCAAAATTGGTTCATGAATTGAATTTAAGGAATCTGAAATAGAGATTCCTTAAATGCAATTCCTCGCAATTTAGCGATTTTGCAATTTGCGATTTTTGCATTTGGGATGATGAATCCCAAATGCAAAAATTGCGCTCGCAAAGGGCCAGATTCTCAGAATCTGGCCCTTTGCGAGCCGATTTTACAATGATGAATCTGGCTGTTAATCTCCCTGTGCCTAACACATACAATTAATTTGTCCTTGTGTAACGAAACTGGTGCTAGGTAAAGCGGTCAGATACCCGATATCTTCGGGTCCAGTTCGCGCTATAAAAAAACAAAAATTAAACCATACACTGTGTAGATCAGACAAATATTTTTGAGCTGCAATTTCTCCTGACCTTAGGCAACCTTTTACTAAAATGACAAAAGGGAACTGTAGAGGAGAACTTTCTGAATAAAACAATATCTTAGCCCAATACGAAGCATCCTCACCGAAGTTTACACTTTGAAATAAATAAAGCATTCCACTGCTCAGCGCAATGTTTCTCTTGAACTACAGGGAGACCTGCCTTTAGTGACAGGAAACGTATTTGCATTGACATTGTTGGTGGCAACGAGTAATTTTACCCATCTTGCAGGTGGCACAGCACAAATATTGAAGTTGTGACAGGTCCTTTAGCACAGGTTCAGGGCAATGTTACTTCTTTGCTAGGCATTTCTATGATGAACTTTGCACCGACGACTAGGAAAACAACTTTTGCATTGAATGTCTGGGGGCAAGAATTGCGTATTTTTAACTAGTAAATAAGTGCAAACGTTGGTTTGAACTTTACAGTAAAACTGCTTCAATTTACTTGCTCTGTCTGTTGATCCTCTAAAAGTAAGTATGCTTTTAGTACTGGGGTCTGCTTGCATGGGTCTTATCGATCCCTATTTATCAACATGCCAACGAAGCTTGTTGTGGAAAAAAATGTAAAATTTACAACAGCCCATCAGGGGCGGCTCTAGGGTCATGGTGGCCCTGGGCAGGGAGCGTAGGTAGGGGGCCCCGGGAGAGGGGGTCCAGGAGGGGCAGAGCGCAGAGGCCAGTAAAGAGGGGGGGGGTCAGGGTGTTTAGAAGTGGAACTGAGCCGGAGGCCGCCAAATCCCTGCCAGAGGCCGCCACACAAATATGTATCCATCCTCAGAGGATAAATATATTAAGGATATATATTGGTGTGGTGGCCCCTGGGGTTTGGTGGCCCTGTGCAGGTGCACAGCTTGCACATGCCTAAGGCCGGCCCTGAGCCCATCATTTGGTGTCAGTGAGTAGTTCATGAAACCACTTGTAACCTAATTTGCAGGATAAGTATGTGTGATATCTCGAACGTACCCCACGATTCTGGCAAAATGACTTCGGTGAATACACAGACGAATCAAGTTGTTTAACAAGTGTTACCCAAACGATTTTCTTCAACATAATGGGATTCGTTCTGGAGTATTTGATGGATTCACAAATACTATAAGCCCACACATGTAAACCAGGGGTCAAATTTATCAACATTTTACACTAATGCAACATCAATATAAGTGACATTTACCAACGCAAAATGCTGAATCAGGATTTACTTTCAAGCGCAAAACTTAAACTCTGAAGTAGCCCCGAAGTTACACAAAGTACCAGTTTGCACCACTGTGTGTCAAGGTGGGTGTCCCCTGAGCATTCTCACTCAACCACCCATGCCTATTGACACTTGAGGGGAGATTTACTAAGATTTTGTGCTGTGTTTGCGTCACAAAAATGAAGCAAATTGGTGCCAAACTTGTTTAGCGCTGGAAATAATGTAAAAGAATGCAAAGCAGCCATTGCGCTGCTTCGCTTTACTTTGCTCCATGGGGCGCACCAAGGGTGGTGCATGGGCGTTCCCATGGAACCACCCAAGGTTTCTCTCTCTAAACCCAATTTATTTAAAAACAGTAAATTGGGTTTAGCTTGAGAAAACTGCGCCTCTTTAAACTAGATGCAAGACAGGAGAAATGCTTTAATTTCTAGGAAAGAGAGAGCACAAATGCACCGGGTTATGCGCCTGTTTAAAAGAGTGAGAGACGACGTTGCACTAATGAATCAATTAACACTGTATGTGTTCTTGATGTATACTGATATTTTATTTATTATTATTTCATCTTTTTTATAGGAGATTTTTCGCTAATAAGACATCTATACAGACAAGGTGCTTATACATGTGACAGATATATTATGAGAAGGTAATACAAAATTGTAGTATCAAAAAGTCAGAATAATTCATAGAATACAGTAACACATTCCCATTTTATTTATATAGAATGGGAATGTGTTACTGTATTACCTTCTCATAATATATCTGTCACATGTTAATGCACCTTGTCTGTATAGATGTCTTATTAGCGAAAAATCTCCTATAAAAAAGATGAAATAATAATAAATAAAATATCAGTATACATCAAGAACACATACAGTGTTAATTGATTCATTAGTGCAACGTCGTCTCTCACTCTTTTAAACAGGCACTTTACCCGGTGCATTTGTGCTCTCTTTTTCCTAAATATTGTTTCCCTGCTAGGGTTCATCTCATAAGGCAGGGGCCCCATTCTTCCAAACATGAAATGCTTTAATTTCTCCTTCCTTTCTGACTTTACATGCATGCTTCACTGTGCAGCACATATGCAACGTGGGATAAACTTTGCATTGTGCCTAGCATAGTATTTTGTACAGGAAGGTTTTCCTTTCTGTACAAAACCTATGCTACATTCATGCACACACCCTAGCGGTACGGCGCTAAGGTGTGTGCATGGTGCATAGCAGCAGAAATCAGCACTGGCGCAAGGGAAAGGGGAGGAGAGAGCCATATCTTCGTAAATATGGCTCTCTCCTGCTCCCTCTCTGTCGCGCAATGCAGCACAGTGTTGCATGCCATTTTTGTAAATCTCCCCCAAAGTCCTATCTACTAACGTTTGTTGACAGGGCTGTGCACCAAAAATGTAGGCGTCCTTGAGGCAGGTGCAAAGCTGTAGAAAACATTTCTAACTTTGCATGCGTGCTGTACTGTGCAGCTCACATAAAAAGGAGAAAAAGTTTTAAACTATGTCAAAGTCCATGTCAAAGTCCAGTGAGCATGGAGGAAGCTACGGGGAGGAGGAAAGTGTTGCAGATGGTCATTGCTATACCACAAAGAACAGGCCTGGCATTGTGGATGGACGCCGCTGCAGCATAAAGATCCTGTCAGGTGTAGTGAACGGTGGTTGCTGGAGAGTAGTGTTTGCTGTCACCTCAGCCTGTCAATGCTTTAGTGCGAAGTGCAGAACTCGATCGCAGTTGTTGCTGGTGCTCGCTGTAGCATGAGGAGTCAGGTTCACGACGCTTCGAGTTGTCGCTTTATGTGTGCTGCAAGGTCTTAGCTGTGAATACCCCAAAACTTCATGATTTATTCCTTTCCTCAAGGAGGAGCTAAACGGATGCCATGCCAAGGGCCCAGGAATGGGAAGCACCTTTAGGGGATCAGGAACTCACTCCAACAGAAGCCAGCAGAGCTCAGACAGGTCAAGTTGCAGGTCCAGACAGATTAACTGGGCAGTTGCAGGGAACCCTCTGAAGCTTGTTGTGTCCTTGTAGATTAGAACAGTAGGTCAGTCTGCTGACCCCTGGAGTCACTAAAGACTCGTATGAAGGGTGCAGGGCCAGTATTTCTTTTCAGACAGCAGGGCGGGCCTTGATCAGCAGGGCAGTACTTCCTCTGAAGTATCTACAGGCCCAGAAGTGTACTGAAGAGTGGACCTGACGGTCCTGTTTTTAATACCTGGTGCCCATTTTGATGTGGGAGAAGCTTCTGGAATTTTCCCCTTAAAGAGGTGACTGGAATTTCTTGTCTTCATGCTTTGGTCCCATTCTGTCTGGGGTCACAAATAGCTAGTGTGACATCCTTTGTGTGTGAGCTGAGGCAGTGCCTTTTAAGTGCAAGTGTAGTAGGTGACAGGTCTGCCCCCATCCTGCCAGAGATGGCCCATCCTGCAAACACCCAGACCCTCTAGAGCCCATCCTGCAAACTACAGCTAGTCATGTGGCCCAGAAAACAGGTTGCAGGCACCAAATTGTTAGGAGGGTAAAATGGCAACTTTTGAAAAAGTAGCATTTTCAGATCTGTAATTTATAATCCAATTTTAACATTAAAGAAGGTTTTAAGTTACAATTCCTCAGACACCAAACATGACTTTCCTACTTGCTTCCAAAGTAATGTAACACAATGTTATCCTATGGGAGTGGTAGGAGTTGCAATAATGAAAACAAATTCAGCTTTTTCATGACCATTGTAGAGTCTTCCCAGCCGGTTGTACTTGCCACACATGTAGCTTAGTAATACACACCTTTATTCCTCTGTGAGTAACTGCAGACTCAACATTCCAAAGCAGCCTTCATTGCAATACACTCTATTTATTACATCATAGCTCTAGTAAATTCATCAGGAGCCACATTTACAAAAAGATACACACATATATATTTACATATCTTCAATGAATCTCTTTGGTGCTGTAGCTTCGAACTCAACACTCAAAAGCAGCCTTCACTGCAATGCACTCTAATAATTACATCATAGCTCTGTAGAAATCCTCATGAGCCATAAGAACTACATCATTGTTAATTTGCAATACACTACAACCATGACATGTAAAACTTAGAAGTACCTGTCCAACTTTTTGAATACACTGCACCCAGCCCTACAGGATATTTAGGGTCTGCTCTGGGGTTGATATATATGTAGGGGCATAGCTTCACATGTGGTGTTTGGCGTGTTACACAACCTTAATAAATGTATTTTGTGATAAATAGTTGCATACAGGTGCCTTTAGTCACTTACGTTGAGGTGTCTGTCATATTTCACCTGGAATTTTTACACATACAGACAAAAATACACACACTTTCTCTCCCCCTTTCTGTTTGGAAAGACTTAAAAATTTTTGGTTATTTCAGAAAATAATGTGTTTTTCTCACTTAGTACCCCTACCAATCCACTTTCCTCTCCCTGTACACTGCCCATTAAGCAGCTCTCAGGCTTGCTGCTTCTCGTATAGGGCCCGATGTAGGTTATAGGGAAATACTGATTCCTAAATACCGAATTTTAATGATTCGGTATTTAGAAATCGGTATTTCAGATGTAGGTAAGAATTCGGTAAAAAATACCGAATACTTAATATTGGTTATTACCGAATCGGTAAATGAGATTCCCCCTTCCTGCACATAAACAATCTTTTTAAAAAATGACACTTTGTGAATTCCATGTGTTCTGCATTAAGCATAGAACCTTTGATATCTTTACAAACCGATCAACCTGTATGTACCATTCCACTAGGTTTTCTCTCAATTTGGAAAATCATTTGTGAATGACACAAGATCAGTCCTGCTCCAAGGTCTGTGGACTGAACCTTCACCAGGCACTTCTCTCATTGGAATCATGTGTATATCCTCATCCTCCTCTTCAGTTCCAAATGGAGGCAGCTCAAATCTGACTTTTGGTTCCTTTTTCTTTACACATCTGCCTTCCCATCTAACCAGCTCACTCCATTATCAAAAATAAGCAATTCATTCTTTTATCTGTAATTTAATTTCTGGTGGTTAGAGAGATCATGGTCATTAAAGCTTAAACAGTAACTTTTCTATAAGGCTTTAGAATTCTGCAAGTCAATTTCTTATCTATGAGGCAACTCAGACAATGTTTCATGAGTCGGAGCTGCACGTCTAGTAATGTCTTTAAACATGAACAAATGCTCATCATCTTAGTAAGCATTTAATTGGGACATGTCATGATTTCTAAGTATCATTTCATCTAATTCTAATTTCAGTTTGGCCAGATGTACTGTCTTTTCCCTTTCTGGGATTCACACTACCAGTCTGGGTAGCTATACCTTTGAATCAATCATCGAGTTCTCGGGCAGTAAGACCAGGTTGTTCTACCAGAGTATGAAGAATTATCTCTCTGATAAAAAAAACATGATTTGCATCAGGTGGTGAGTTCAAAAGAGACATGTCAGAACTTGGCAAAACTATAGGCTTCTCTTTCCTGGGGGTAATGTTATTAACACTGGGAAGCACATTCCTGTTGGGCTTGAAAAAGGGTGGCGATCTTTGAGAAAAACCTTCTATTTGGATCAAACTCTGTCTGATTTAATGTAGGCTCTGCACTTCCAGCACATGGACTATTCCCTTGTGTCAGGACTAAAAGATTTTGATGAATTGGTCTTGATGTCAAACCCACCAGATTTCTTTTTTTATATATATATATATGATTGCTCCACAGCAGCATAAAAACAAAACAATACAGCTTGTTAGCATAGCAATTTCACAAATTCAAGTATGGTCACAAAAAGCACCTCAGATTCTCAAACCAATCTTACGTTTTTTTGCCCCCAGAAAATAAACTACATTCTAAATTAAAAAGATAATACATTTTAGCCCGACATAGCTCAAATGTAGAGCGTTCCATTTGAAGCCAATTGGAGGCAACACAAGGCCGAGCAATTATCATTGCAATAAAAATAAGATAACAATATTCATACAATGGAGTACCTTTATCAGTTTCAGCCCCATCCCTAATAACAATATTGCAGGTGTGATCCTCAACGGCCTCCCAATAATTATAAACATGCATAAATCTAGACAGTTTACAACAACTAAAGAAAATGTGCAGGCTATCAGCATTATCTCCCTGACACCGGAAACATTTTCCATGATAGCTTCCCCCTCATTTAAACATATGAGCAGTGGTATAGTATTAATCAAAAACAGTTTTAAAAAATTGCACTTTCAAATTAGCTGACAATAGCACGAGCCGAGATCTGGCAATAGCATTCTCAATAGATATGTTAGGTTCATCCAGAATTTTACACCATTTAGCATTATGTTTCTCTAAATCATCTGCTCTATATGATAATAAAATATCATACAACACCCCAATTTTATCCTGCCGCCTTACAGCCTCTACAAATGAATTGGGTGCAACCATAACATTTCTCCATGATAAATAATCCCGGATTTAAAGAAATTAGAAAAATTGAAGATTAGACAAATTATAACATATCACTAATTCTTCAAAAGACATGAGTGACCCTCCCCTTGGCAAAGAAATCCCCAATTGTTATAATACCTTTGTTCCTCGATGAGTGAGCTATATTATCACAAAAGATGGGAGGAAGAATCTTCACAGCATTCATAGGTGTATAGTATGATCATTTCTCCAGTAAGCATAGTTTTTGTATTCTCTTCCATACTTTGAAGGCTTCTTCAACAAATTTACATCTTGTTCGCTTAAAATAAATACCATCAATTTCTTTAAATAAGCCTTGTCGGGCCTCAGATCCAAACAAGATCTCAAAAATCGAAGGGGCCTCTGCTTTACTAACCATTCCTTCCTGTGTCAATAGTATCCGCATTTTCAACAAAATACATACATAAAAATATAAAGTAAAATCTGGTATAGCTAAGTCACCTCACTCCACCAGTAGCTTCATAAATCTAATGGCTCTTCTTGATTTGCCAGGAGCCCAAATAAACTTTGAACACAAAGATTGAAGATGTTGCAACTGAGCACCTGTTACCTCCAAGGAAACTGATCTGAATATATATAGGACCTTTGGTAAAATATTCATTTTAATGAAGTTACTTCTACTGACTAGAGTAAGCTGTAGTCGTCCCCAGTTATCAAGTGAGTCCTTAACAATCGTATTCCAATTGGCGTCAACCACCTCTGACATTGATGTCCTAATTTTAATGCTAAAGTAAGTCAACTCTTTAAACACTCTATTATCCTGCAAAACAATGTTGTCTGAGCAAAGGATTTGTGTTTTAGTTACATTAAGTTTGTAACCGGACACCTGGCCAAACAGTCTTGCTAATTGCTCAATCTCTTGAAGTGCATCAGCCAATGTCACTGCAAAGCGAAACAAAAGGGGATGATGGCGGAGCGTTTGAGCAAATCAAACACTCACCCCCAGTCAACTGATCTGGGTTTAATCCATCACCATTCTTTAGCTCACTCAGCCACCCCAGTTCAGACATGGCCATATGCAAATCAGTCTGACCCTGTGCCTCATGGGAACAGTCCAGCCCGGGCTACCAAGCCATGTCTTACGTGGACCTGAAACAAGTATCCTGGGACCGGTTTCGGATTCATAATCCTCATCAGCCAGGCTATCTTGAATCCAGTGGCCAAGTCAGTAAGGGACTCACGTCTGAACATACCCTGCCAACTTAGGGCGAACAAAGTGAAACAAAATGGGATGATGGACGGAGCGTTTGAGCAAATCAAACATTCACCCCTGTCACTGCAATGTCATCCGAGTAAGCGAAAACGGAGAATGGGGTGTCATATACATAAAAAGGCTTAATACAGGGGTTGCTGCCCAGCTGCTCAACAAACGGATTAATATATAAGGCAAACAAAAGTGTCGAGCAAGGGCAGACTTGCCTGGTACCTCTAGTGATTTTAACATATCCTGATATCCATGGCACTAATTCTACCAATTGGTGAAGTATATAGTATCTGCAAAGCAGTCATAAATCCCTGTCCAAAACCAATACGACGCAACAGTTACCATAAATACTCCCACTCGACCCGATCGAATGCTTTCTCCGCATCCAATTAAATTAGCCCTAAATCTCTATTTTCAATATTGGCAACATCAAAAAGTGTGACCACTTTATTTACATGTGTAGTGGTCCCTCGGGATGGTATGAACCTATGTTGGTTTTTAGAGACTAATGAGCTAAAAACCTTGGATAAACGATTGGCCAATATCTTAGAATATATTTTGCTATCCCAGTTTAATAACGAAATCGGACAATAAGATCCAACTAGTTCTTGGGCTTTACCCTTTTTACAAAAAAACACTATAGTGGCTTCTGCCTATGACTTTGGAGCATAACCCTTCTGTGCAGCCCGAAAAGTATTCAACATTTCGTCCTAATGAAAGCGCATTTTATAAATCCTCGCCGGCATCTTGTCTGGCCCAGCCGCTTTTCCTAAGGCAAAACTTTCAACGGCCATCTCTAATTCTGCCATTGTAATTGGACTTTCCAGTTTTTTCGACTCAGGAGGATCTTATTCCCTGCTCCACGAATACGCTATTGTCCACCCCGCCCCTTCCTGTTCTGTATACAATTCAATTTAAAACTGACAAATAATAGACAGTATCTGCTGTGGATCCTGACAAGATTGGCCAATTTTTATCCTTCAGAGAGGTGATAGAACGAGAAGATTCTTTCACGCGTAGCTGTAAAGCCAGACATCTGCCAAATGTTTCCCCGTACTCATGATTTTGCCTTTTGTAGAATAAATAGTCTTTGGCCCTCTCAATATTCCATAAACTCTGGATTTTAGCCTGTGCTCCCGCAACAGAGTTTTCTAGCTCCAAAATATTATTACCTGGCTGTGTAATCCCAAGGTTAAGTTGCCCTACTGCCTCTCTCAAAGCGGCATACAGAGCCAGTAGTGCTAATTTAATTTTCCTTTGCTGATAAAGTCCGAAACTAAATACTTCACCCCAAAAACAAGCTTTAAACGTATCCCAAATAATTGCACTATGGGCAGACTTCCTATTATTGTCAAAAAAGTCCTTCATCCAACAAATCATATGCTCTCCAAACTCATCATTAAAACATAATTTCCGATCAAAAGAGAAAGTCTGAGGTGAGACCTTCTGACCTAATGCACTCACTTCCAAAACAATTGGGGCATGGTCAGACGAAATCCTGGGATATATTTGAACTGAGGCTCTAGGCTTGGGATCCACCTGACCAGCTCTAAGACGAATATTAAAGGGAAACCTGTGGTTGCGTTCAATCTCTCGGACCCAGTCCCACCTGGTCAACTAAGGAAATGCTTTTTTAAACAAATCAATAATAAATCTACGTGGGTCCTGTCCTTCCTTCCCCTCGGGGATCTGAAGTATTCTTAAGTTATTTCGTCGCGCCCAGTTTTCTAAATCCACCATCTTCCATTGAGTGCCCTCCCTAGTAGCCTGTAGCACTCAGTAGCGCCCTTTTTTTGGGTGAGTTCCTCCTCCAGATTAGACATTCTTGATTCAGCCTCATTGATCCTGGCGATAAAGTCAACATGAGATTTTTCAATGCGCCTAACCGAGGTCTGTATTTGCGACACAAATTTTGCACTCTTTGGCTCTCTTCTCGAGTTTCATCCTGGTGGGACATAATGGATCGATAAATTAAAGTTAGGGATATTTTTCTCTGTCAGCGTTGATTTGCTCCTTTACTGTGTCATCTTTATTTGTATTTGTATTAGTATTCAATTCCAATTTTTTTCCGTACAGTATAAGGGTGATTTTCAGCAAACTCCCCTGACTCTTCCAAGAACAGACTGCTGTGATCACTACAGTCTGCTATACTCAATTGTGTCGTATTTTTTGTAGCCAAATCCTCACAGAACGACATAGATTGCTCAGAAAGCGAATAAGAGTCCCCCGATTTTGCATCAGGTATTTGTAATTGCTCAAGACCCAGGCAGGTTGTCGGGACATTAGAGTATTGAATCTCCCCTTCAGCCCCCGAAACCCTGTCTCCATATCCTCTAATACCATCCACGGCCCCATCCAAATCTTCCAAAGAAGGCGGATTGTTATTAGAAAAGCTAACAGGTGCACTAAGTGGAGGCCCCAAACATCCTCAATTATTATCCTCTGTGGGTAGTGGATTTGTAATTACATTCACATTTATCGCACTCAGGAGCCCCCGTCAGTTGAATCTGCCAAGTCAGCTACTCCTTCCAGTGAAAATTCAGCTTTTTTTGCCGTCCGCTGGTCCTTGGCTGCAGCGAAAAGTGCTGGTATATTTTCCCAATCATGCCTCCCTTAGCGCTTACAGCAGCAGCATCGCCATTCTTGCCAAATCCGCAGCATTGCTCGGGTTGACATCTCTCACCTGAGCGTCTTCTGCAACCTTCTCCGAGCTCCCAGTTTCTTGACCGCGGGGTCTCCCTCACATGCCCTTCTGTGGCATCTCCTGGATCCGATCCTATCAGTATTCTTTGGCGGTAACGCCCACCAACTACGCCGATACCGGTTCAGCCTCGCAGCTACGCTGAGCATGTCTCCAACATCAAACGCTGGCACAGCAGTGCTCTCAAAGGTCCGTGAAACAAAGTGTTGATTTTCAGTCTACAATCTTGCAAAGGAGCTTCTGAGGCATTCCGGCAATATAAGCAGCAGCAGAAAACAATGTGTGAGCGATTAAGAAAACTGTCTCGCTACTCCTCAAAGATGATTACCGCGAGGTCCAGCAGGAGCGATTAGCTACGCGTCGGCAGCAGCAGGCGCAATCTTGCCTATGAACCCACCAGATTTCTACCTGAGTACTCATCCCAGTAGGAACAAAGTATGTGTATTATTTCCTGCCACTCCAAGTTTATATAGAGGATCTACAGGACCAATTGTGAGAGGAACAGTCAGTGAATCTTGGGCATTTAAAGCAGTTTAATTTAGAGGGATTTTCATACCTTAACCCCATACTATCAAATTAGAATGTGCATCTACTTGTGATGTATGCACATCTAAATTCTCACTCCTCCAGTTTGGGTCACATGTATGGGAGTTGCATTGTTTAATAATAATTTGGTTATAAAATACTCATTTGAATCACTATCACTGTCCTCAGCTACATTTTCTTTATCATCTGCCTCTTTCTTGTTTTTCTTAGTGCAGGGTATAATCTAGCTCCCTCGATCATATCAGTTCGGAAAGTGTTCTACTCTGCATTCCATTTAGCATCCGCACAAGTGCATATGGCTTTCTTGATCCATCCTTCAAATTTCTCTCTCTACCTTAGGTGAACTGTAAGTTCCCAGGTTTTAAGTGTTTCGTGTTTTGTATGTCTTGGAGGTGGTTTTATGTCATAAAACGTCCTCCTTAAATGTTCAATAATTCTCAAATTAAAGTGCCATAATGTGGAAACGTTAAAGAACCATATTTCACAGTGATATTTTGTCAGTGTTCAACCAAATACACGTATGAAGTCCTACATCTATTGCCATATGATGACCTAGCATACCCTCAGGTGGTGCCTCTGCCCCCTTTCTACCCAGCACAATCACACCCCCTCTCATTAGAATTTGGAGTGTGTTAAAGAATTTAATTTCTGATCAAAGTAAGCAAAATTTACAAATAGCTTTTCTTTTAAACCAGGAAATGACCTGAATTGCGTCAGAGGTGTAGCACTGGGGGGGTTGACGGACCAGTGCTTGTGGCTCTGGGCATGATCCAGGCATATGAAGGTGGGAAGAAGAGAAGTGAAGACGTGCAGGAGAACAGGTAAGGAGCAGAGGCAAGAGGGGGAATGGGTGAAGGCCTCTGGGAGCTTCGGAAGAGTTGAATGAAGGGGGACAGAGGAGATGGCAAAATATGATGAAGCAGAAAGGAGTAAAGAGGCATGAGAGAAGGCAAAAAGAGGCAAAAGCTTAGAAAAAAACAGGGAAGCAAAGAGGCAAGAGTGGAAGGCAAAAAGGGGCACAAATAGGCAAAAGCCAGAAAAGATGATAAGGACAAAAAGGCACAAGTAAAAGGCAAAAACAGGCCAAAAAATAAAATAGATTGATGAAGCACGAGTGAGAGGGGAAGAGCAAGAGAAGTTAGCGATAGAGAGAGGAGTTCAGAATCAGTGGCACATAGATGGGTTTGAATGGGCCTTGACTGGTAGGAGGACCACTCCAGGTAAGTGGGGAGTTGTGGCTGGGCACCTGCACAATGGGGTCGCACTGCTGCTGCCATTAAGTGGGTCCAGGGAGCAATGATATGTCAAGATGGAATAATATAAGTAGTAACACAAAATAGGTTGGCAATAGGTTGCAATAGTCAAGAGTGAAATGGGAAGCACCCATTGCTCCCCATTTGGGCCTTAGTACTTGGTGTTAGTGCCTTGGTGCTGGGAAGATATACTTCATGATAAATATGTTCACATCGTTCCGCCTACTTGCGACTTTCAATTTGAAATCCATACAGGAGACGGTCATTTTTTTCTAGAGGTATGTCCTCACCCATATATGATAACTAGCAGCCCGTCCCGACCTTGTCCGGGAGCAATCAGGCTTCAGGGCCCCCGCCCGCCCCGGCCCCCGCCCGCCCGACATTGTCCATGGGTCACCCGGAGTAGCAGCCCGTCCCGACCTTGGCTTCAGGGCCCCCGCCCACCTCGACATTGTCCGTGGGTCCCCCGGAGCCTTACCTCATCTGCCGCACTTCCCCGCGCTCCTGAGTTCACCGGTCCGCCGCTCCCCGCTGCTCCTCCCCTCTCCTCCCCGCCTGTCCGCCGCTCCTCTCCGCTCCTCCCAGCCTGTCCGCCGCTCCTCACCGCTCCTCCCCGCCTGTCCGCCGCTCCTCCCCGCGCTCATGTCCGCCGCTCCTCCCCGCGCTCATGTCCGCCGCTCCTCCTCGCGCTCCTGGACGTTGCTCCTCCCCGCGCTCCTGATGTCAGCAAGCACGTCGCGGCCGGCGCTACTTCCATGGGACTACTTTTTTTTTCTCTTAAATCTTTTAAATAACGTATATTTTTGGTAATTTATATAGCCTATGTCCATCTGCACACCCTGACAATTTCAACGATGTATCGGGTGTGTGGATTGGCGCTGTGGTTCCTGAGTTTATCCACCTAAAAGGTTCAAAGTTCTTCCTTTATAATAGTAGTATAGATTTCCACGCCAGTATTCTTTGAAATCTTGCTTCCCCTTCCTCTGTTTTCTACCTCATTTAGTAGGACATTTGCCTCTATTAGTTAAATAATCACTGCTAATGCCTGTTCCAGACTACAGGCCATAAGTTTGAATCTTACCAAGGCCAACGCAACCTTCCATCCTTCCGAGGACAGTCAACTGAGAACCATCAACTCTGTGAAAAGAAGAACTCATTGATAACAGCACTTTAAAATGACAAAATGGTGGTATGGATAGCTAAATAAAAATAAGTTGGCATTATTTTCTCTTCCACAATCTCCTGTAAGGGTTTGAGCAGATTCTCCACGGGCCCTCAACTCAGTGCCATATATAATAATGCTTGGGGAATGAGCGACTGTCACTACCAGTGTACCAAAAATTCTTCAAAGGGTGGCCCCGTGCAGCCCAAAGACTAATGCCGATCTCGATATCGATATGGGAGACTCGTGTACCATATCACATTCTGTAGGGGGGGCAATCATTTTGCACTACGCCACTGGCTTTCCTCTCAGTGTAATTGTGTTGTGGGCTAATCTCCCATCACTGCTCAGTGGTCTGAGAAGATTAGTCCTTCCTGCTCAGTTGCAGCAGGGGGGAGAGCAACAGCTGTGACTGCATGTTAGAGTCTGTGGTTTGCAGTATAACCCCCACACACAGAAAAGTGACAGGAAAGAGCGGTAACACCTCTGCTGCTACAGATGGGCATTATGAAGATCACACAGTGCTAAAGTGTACACCTGGACAGTGAATTTCGACCATGAAAATGTTTTCTTCACCCCGACTGCTGCTGGTAATCAAAATGTCCGGGGAGCAAGTGGGACATAAATGTTCATACATTTAAAATCCGCACAGCTGCATGAGGGGTACTAATTCATTAGGCCCAGGGCAGAACCAGTTAATTATAATCTGGGTTAATTGAACTGTGTGGCGGGGACGATCATGCCTCAGAGTTGACTTCATTTGATGGCAAGAAAAGGCAAACTATGCAACATAATGCATCGCATTTTGTGATAGTATTACTTCGTTATTACAATTCTTAACACTGTCTGTGCGTCGGTTTTACTTCATTAATAAAAGTTTAACACCCTGATATAGCAATATTCAAGAGAAAGGTGACCAGTCAAACATTGTGAGGGGCCTTCCATTGCACTGCAACTTGTAACCACACTTTTAGTCACTGTTGATCAGTGTGAGCTACAAACAAAACATATTTTTGTTAAAGTCTTCAGATTATGCAGCAGTTGATGGATAATGTGGCAAATGTGGCAAACAACACGAAAATAGCATGAGTGCAGTGACCATGATTATAAGCACTTGCACAGGAAGACTCTCCTCAGACCCTCCAAAACGCGAAAAGAGGTGTGCAAAGGGAGGCCTAGCTACGAACCTTACCCGAGTTTTGGAAAAAGAACAGCGAAGCACGTCTTTTCCTAGAAGCAAAACTCATGTGCTCTACTCCCATTCTTGTAGTGATGGGTCAGGTAAGAGCAATGAGTGGTTAGATGACTGGATCTACAAATCATTAATGTCTCCTACACATTTCTTCTTGCGCCATGGTGCGGCATACATTCAAACGGAGCTCCCGGTCTCTGCAGGAACCAACAACACGTCATTAATAATTACGGCGCAGAGGCACAGCAGAGGCATAGCACTGATGTCAGCACGCACGTTGCGGCCGGCGCTACTTCTATGGGACTACTTTTTTTTTTCTCGTAAATTTTTTAAATAACGTATATTTTTTACATTTATATAGCCTATGTCCATCTGCACACCCTGACAATTTCAACGATGTATCGGGTGTGTGGATTGGCGCTGTGGTTCCCGAGTTTACCCGCCTCAAAGTTTCAAAGTTCTTCCTTTATAATAGTAGTATAGATTTACGCTAACTCAGAAGACTGAAGAGAGACCTATCTTTGGAGAAAAAAACTATACATTCCAAGATAGAGGGATACATATGATATGGTGAAAATTCAGTGAAAATAAGTGGACAGGAAAGGGACATGCAATAACTGACTAGTAGAAGTTTGTTGACCACAGAAAAACTGCAGAGAGAGATGATTAAAAATCTTAATGAGAACAGCTGAGATAAGGGAAATAGCTGTTAAACTGTTCAATGACATTCAAAATGGAACAGCAGATATCTTCACGGCTATCCGTTTGGAATTGCTTTGGTGTGTAAAAAAAATTGGAGAGTGAAACAGAGAATCAAAGGGCAGAATGTGATGAAAAGAAGCAGATAATAAAATGGAGGCAACATGTTAAAAAAATGAACAAAGATATCCATGTTCAGTATATACTCACAAAACACAAAACCCTGCATCCCAAACGTAACCCCCTCTTCAACCATAGTCACCCCACAAAAAATCCAAAGGGTTCTTTCAAAGGTTCTGAAATTGTTCCCTTATTTCCCTTAATTCTGTTTGCTGCTCTTTATGGTAACACGTGGAGTAATAATGGTACACTTGAACTACAATTAACATGTGCTTCAAGGTAAGTGAAGAAAATGTAAACGATACATTGTTACATGCATGAGAGATGAACATGAACAAAACGCAAACACATAACAAGGACATTGTATAGTTTCTACATGTTGAACTTTTGAAACCTATAGTTTCCTCTCCACCAGTGTCAAACACTGTGCTTGGTGATTCTAGATTATTAGTTGTTATTTGGTGGTCTATCACTTATGGCAGTGCACGATTATTTGAAGGCAAAAGACACACTATAGAACAATCAATTCAGTTAAGGTGCATTGATGTTCTAGTTCATTCAATAATTCTCATATATATATACTAGCAGCCCGTCCCGATGTTGTCTGGGTATAAAAAAGAATGTCAGGCTCTGCATTTAATAATGACGGTGCCAACGTTCAGCGTGTATGGCCTCACAGTGTTCCAAAGCGGCACTGCGATGCTGTGCTGTGCTGATGCAGATGCTGTGCGAGTCTGCAATCCCCCCCAATGACACAGTGCGGAAACACGCCTTACCCGTTTTGGCCTGCACAATGTTCCCGGGTGCTTCTGTACGCGATGCTGTGTGTGTCCCGAATTTACCCCAATGACACAGTGTGCACATGCGCCTCATCCTTCTTGGCCTGCACAATGTGCCCAGAAGCACTGAGACGTCATTACCATCTACGTGATACGGCGCTATCCGCACACACCATGGGACACTCTGCCCACGTCATAGGACGCTATTCTCACACCCCTGCACAGACGCTATTAGATACGACGCTATCCGCACACACCATTGGACGATCTGCCCACGTCATAGGACGCTATTCTCACACCCCTGCACAGACGCTATTCCCTGCCCAGGCGCTATTCCCACGCTGCAGGCGGCGTATGCTCCTCAGAGCCGGTGCTACTTCCAGCGGACTACTTTGTCCCACAACGTGCTTTGTCCCTTGCAAAGTATATGTTGCGCTGGTGTATAGCCTATGTCCATCTGCTTTGCCTCACCTTTCCAATGCTGCATGCGGTGTCCCGGTTGGCGCTGTGGTTCCTGAGCTTACCGGCCTCAAAGGTTTGGGCTCTCTCTTTATAATAGTAGTATAGATATACAACTACTCCAATAACAGTGCACCATGAGCCGGTTAGCAAACATTTTGTTTTCAGAGCAGGTAACCCAAAGTTTTTTCTTCTCCTTTCCCAAACCAGCAATAGATCTTTACACACTGCACATGAATACTCTAGGAAAACAGAACAGCTATAGTACCTGAAGATTTAAGAGAACAGCTCCAATCCGCATTGCTTCGCTAAGTTCCAAGTTGTACATTGACTGTGGAAAGCGAGGAGGGCTCTGGTTATTTGGGGGTAGCACCTCAATGTAAACAGTGGTAATGGAACTCCTGAAAAGAAAAGAAAAAAGAAAATTATCCTTGTAGGCTATTTTAAATACCAGATTCATCAAACTAAAATCGGCTCGCAAAGGGCCAGATTCTGAGAATCTGGACCTTTGTGAGCGGTATTTTTGCATTTGGGATTCATCATCTCAAATGCAAAAATTGCAATTCTAGAAATCGCTAAATTGCGATGAATTGCATTTAAGGAATCTCAATTTGAGATTCCTTAAATGCAATTCATGAACCATTTTAAAATTGCGAATTCGCAATCTGGTAAATACAAAAACTGGTAAATAGCAAAAACTTTGAAAAATGCACTAAAGTGCATTTTTCAAAGTTTCATGTTGCGCACACACATGCCCTAAGGGAATGTGTGTGCGCAACATATGTGCACACATCAATTTCAGGGGTGCAACAGGGTGTCCTTTGGACACCCATGCACCCTTGAAATCACAATCTCAATTTGCGAATTGCTAATTGCGATTAGCAAATTGAGATTGTCTTCCCATTCACTCCTATGGGCCTCTAGGCCCATAGGAATGAATTGGGAGATATTCCTTAATTGCGACTCGCAATTTGCGAGTCGCAATTAAGGAATGTTTAGAAATCTGTATTTTTGAAGTGATTTCTTGATGAATAGCATTTTGCTATTCCTTAATAGCGAATCGGTATTTTTCGCTAATAAGGAATAGCAAAATGTAATCTTGATGAATCTGGGGGTATGAGGCTCATTTATGAGAACCCTGCGAACGTTTTCACTATGTAAATTGGTACATATATGACGCAAGGCTCTCATAAAGATTAAATGAAGCCAAGAAAAGCCACTCTGTGTGGCTTTGAGTGGCCTTATAAATCGTGAGAAAGGTGGTACAGAGCAATTTGCTGCATTGCCTTACTCTTCGCCCAGGAGGCGGTCAATGGGTATTGCAGTGGGTTTTCCTACGCAACACCCATGGAATTTGATGCTGCCCCAGATTTACAATATGGTGTAACACTTGGGAAGCATCAAATCCATATGCCTCCTAAGGTGAGGAGTAACGAGGAGAAATGTGTTCTCCTCGTTTTTTCCAATTTCCATGTTATAGAAAGTTGAAAGCTTCTCATAGGATTGTTGGTGAGCATGAAGGTGCCCTTTCATGCACAACAACAATCCGGCATGCAACAGAGGCACCCTTGCTCCATGGTGCAAGAGTGCCTATATTGGTGCCAGGCTACCAAAACGGTGTCAGTACAGGCAGAAAAAACAGGAATTCACTGTATTGCTTAAATACAGTACCTACCTTTTCACTTTGGCATACACCAAAGTGCCATAAATGAGGCCCTGTGCCTCTAGGAACATGACTGCCTTCACTTTCGCTTTGCAACCATTTTTACTTCCACATTTGGAGTGGCCTGTAAGCATCAGGTGTAAAGACCACCAAGGCACATAATGTTTGCAAAAGGCATTGGGGAATAATGTGCAAAATTTTTTTTTTTTTAAGATGGCATTTTACTTCATCACTTCATCATACAGTTATACAGGAGTTCTGCAAAGTGTGTGCCATAATGAAAATCATTCCTGTTCCTATTGTATGTGCAAGGGTGCAAATTGATGGTGAATTCATGTGTTATATGCAGGATGTATGGAAACAGTAAGTGCTGTTGTGTTAGTCTGCTCTGACTGGAAGCACACCTCACTAGGGTGGACCACTTGTGACTATTGTGCATGAGCACACCAGCTCATATATCTATTATTGTGATGAGTATAAGTCTACCGTCATCATGCCTTCAGAGCATGCAAAGGGTACTTGGTGCGACACTAGAGTCCTCCCTAACATATAAGTAAATTATTCAATCTCGGTGACCAACATGATAATCAAATTGAACTCAGTAAACCATAAGTCTTTCAGCTTCTGATAAGGTTGAGGCATTTCTCTCAGGGAGCATCTGGTTCAACCAAGTCTTAACACTTCCTGTGGTGAGTTACATTAAGAAAGTGGGTCATTAGTTGCAAAGGTTGTGGGTCCGTCAGCCTACAGTTATCTCCTTACTGGTAATCAAGTACCCGATTGTATACTTGGCTCTTTCGAGGTAATGAAGCAGAGAATCAAGGGGCAGCTGGTCAAAAAAAGTGCCATTTATTGTTTCTTTAGATATGCTGGAAATGTAAGGCTTAAGTAGGGTGCTGGTTTTAGGTTCTTGTCATTTTTAATCATCATCCAGGCAAGTGATCTATGACAAAAAGGGATTTTGTCTAACAACGGGGGTAGAATATTGTGGCTTTATTTAGAATGGGTTTAAAAGTTGTAGAAGATAAGTTATTATTCCACAACGGTCTGAATATTTTTTTATTTTGTACCAACATTTTATTGAGGTGGTCATTTTCCCTACTGTTCCATTTATTAGCCTAATTTCCAGACGCATCTGCAGTGCTGGAGCATTATGGGATAGTCTAAATACCTGCTTATATATTGTGGCCTGTATCTTGTTCAGAAGAGTATTTTCTGTGAAGGACTGTGCTAGCATAGGATATCCTTGAGAGTATTTTTTCAGCTATTACAAATAACAGTGGTTTAAAAGAAAGACCCTAAATTGTTTTTCCCAATGAGCTGGAAGCTAATGCTAGTGTGTTGGCCCTTTTTGACATGTAGTTCTTCAGTTCTTAATGATTGAGTCAGCTGTCAATGTAAGCTCCCAAATACTTGCGGCTAGTTACTTCTTTCAGAAGCTTTCTGTCTAACAAGATTTTCTGTAAAGGGCTTAGGTGGTTACTAATTAGCATGTTTTTTGTTTTTGATAAGTTAATTTCCAATTTGTTAGCGGTGATGTACTTATGCATTTCAGCCAGTGACCTCCGGAGGCCAGCTTGAGTTAAACTCATTAGTACCAAGGAAGCTAGGGCGACTGAACCTTGAATCTGGGGATCACGGTTCGATTCCCTTGCACCGGTGGCAGATTAGCCCAGCACCATGTGACTCTGGGCAATAGCTTGCTTAATCTTCCTGAAAGCCCACAGCCCCTAGAGACCCTTGTGGGTGATTGTGCGCTTTACAAATGTGGATTTATTATTTATTTACCAAGTTGTCTTCATATGAAAGATTAAATAAAGTTTGTTTGCCCAAGCGAGGTGGATATCAGTTAGTCTGCTTGAGCCGGGGTGTTAGATGAGACATAGACAGGTTAAACAGGTGTGTGGCCAACACACCCTCCAGCCTTGTGCACCTGTTTGTCGTGAGTTTTCCTGAAATCCTAAGCCATCCCCAAACTTCACTCTTATCCAGGTGTGGGTATAAAACAGCATTATTCGTCCCAGTAGTCATTCAGGAATGTTCCAATCTTTTAGTTTCCTCCAGAGGATGTGATGATCTACACTATCAAGGCTGTAAGTCAATGAAGCAGAGGTGTGGTTTTTGCTTTTTTGCTTTCATTTGTCAGCTATTAGTGCACGTGGCAGAATATTTGCTATCATTCCGGTACCTTTTCTGAAGCCTGGCTAGAATCAGTTTGCACATGTCGGACCAGTCAATGAGATCTGCTAGGATCAAGGATGCGTAGTACTTTGCTTCGGTGCAGAGTAGTAATATCGACGTAGAAATATCATCTGACATTAATATCTTCGCAGAAATATCGAGTGGAACAAATATCGACAACAAAAATATAGTTTGACGAGAATATCGACTGACAGGTAAGTAATATCGATAACAATATTATAGTTGTAATAAATATCGTTTACAAAAATATAGTTTACAAAAATATCGATGTATTAATAATGTTATGTATTTTAGTGTTTTAAATGAGAATTGTTTGTTATTTTATTATATGTTTTGGAATTGTATTAGTTATTAATGCTTTTTATGTTTAATTTTGTGTTGTTACTTCCGTAGCGGGTTGTGGGTTTATAGGGGAATAGGGTGCGAAGTAATTTAATTATATAAAATTAATTGATTAATTAATGTGTTAATTCATTAATAATAGTGTAATAATAAGTTGGTAATTAATTTCAATTAGTCAATTAATAATTAATTATGTTAATTGTTTAATTAATTTTAGGTGTGTTTTGTGGAGTTCATACATGTAAATGGTGTAAAGGGTGGTAATTAATGAATTTAATATTGATTAATTAATAAATAATGTTTTAATTAATTAACTAGTAATTAATATTTGTAAATGTGTTATTAAATGTAGGTGTATGTTGTGGTGTTTTTAAGTGTATATTGCAGTGAAAGCTGGTAATTAATTAAATAATTATTTTTAAAAAAATAAATAAATTTTCATGAATTAATTAGTAAATATTAAATGTAATTGTGTAATTAATTTTAGGTGTGTGTGGTGGATGTTATAGTTTTAAATATCGTGTAAATAATTAATTTTTATTATCTTTGTTAATAATAATATATTCAAATGTATATATTAATTATGTTGATATTGGAAATGAAATTTAAAAAAAACACGTTGATAGTTAGTTTTTTTTATTGTTTTGTTTTCCAGCGCTTTCCTCACTATTGTACTCACTGGAGTGGAAATAGTCATTTTTACCCCTACGCTATCCAACGCTTTCCCTACTGGTGCACTCTCTGGAGTGGGAATAGTAATTTTCACCCCTATGCTATCCAACGCTTTCCCTACTGTTGCACTTTCTGGAGTGGGAATAGTAATTTTCACCCCTACGCTACCCAACGCTTTCCCTACTGTTGCACTCTCTGGAGTGGGAATAGTAATTTTTACCCCTACGCTATCCAACGCTTTCCCTACTGTTGCACTCTCTGGAGTGGGAATAGTAAATTTTACCCCTACGCTATCCAACGTTTTCCCTACTGTTGCACCCTCTGGAGTGGGAATAGAAATTTTTACCCATACGCTATCCAACGCTTTCCCTACTGTTGCACTCTCTGGAGTGGGAATAGTAATTTTTACCCCTACGTTATCCAACGTTTTCCCTACTGTTGCACTCTCTGGAGTGAGAATAGAAATTTTTACTCCTACGCTATCCAACGCTTTCCCTACTGGTGCACTCACTGGAGTGGGAATAGTAATTTTTACCCCTACGCTACCCAACGCTTTCTCTACTGTTGCACCCTTTGGAGTGGGAATAGTAATTTTTACCCCTACGCAATCCAACGCTTTACCTACTGTTGCACCCTTTGGCGTGGTAATAGTAATTTTTACCCCTACGCTATCCAGCGCTTTCCCTACTGTTGCACCCTCTGGAGTGGGAATAGTAATGTTTACCCCTACGCTATCCAACACTTTCCCTACTGTTGCACTCTTTGGAGTGGGAATAGTAATTTTTACCCCTTCGCTATCAAAAGTTTTCACTACTAATGTTTGTATTTTGTTATTAAATGTATTTTATTATTATTTTTTTATACTTTAATGTGTTATTTAAATATAGAATAATATTTTTTGTTCTAAATGTTTTATATATGTGTTTATATTATTTTTATATAAATATTAAAGTTTATAAATTAAATAAAGATAATAAGAAAATGTAATTAAGAAAATATATGTATATGTACATATTTATTGTGTTTACATTCATTAAATTAAGTTTATTTGTTATAATGTGTTAACATATAAATGTAATTTAATTTATTTTGTTAATAATATTAATATTATTTTATTATTTAATTTAAGTTATATTATTTTTTAAAGTCGATTGTTTTTTAAAGTCGATATTTTTTACATCTATATTTTTTACATCTATATTTATGAGTCGATATTGTTTAACTTACCTGTTTAAGTATAGGCATTCAATATTTTTGTAGTCGATATTTTTACATCTATATTTTTGTTAACTATATTGTTGTTATTATCGATATTTAAACATGGAACCCTTTGCTTCTACGTCCAGTAACACTATAAGTCTATAGTTTGCTATGTTTAATCTATCTCCACCTTTATAGAAAGGCTTGATAATTGACCCTTGCCAACCTGGCGGCATGCAACTTAATAGTTTCTACTTCTTTGAATAGGATGGATAAATACGTACTGCAAATAGCCGGATCACATTTGAAAACAGCCTGGAGGATTTCCCTTTGGTCCTGGTGCACTGCTCTTTCTGCCCTTGTGTATTATGCTGGTTACTTCTGCTACTGAGTAGGTAAACAAATGTGTCTCATGTTCAGGATAAGTGCTGTTTCTTTCATTGAATATGCTGGATTTAAGTATTAATAATACTATACATCCGTCAATATATCCTCTACATCCACTTTCGCATTTATCCCAAACCCCATACCACTACTATCAATATCTTTAATCTACATATACTTACCTCCTTTATGTATCTATATACTTTCAATATACTTATGGATCTATATATTTATTACTTTCTTCTAATTTAGCATGTTTAATGCACTACCCTATTTCTCAGCCTATACTTCACTTAATATATCTGCTAGCCAAACCTTCTGACTCATCTCAAACTTCTTTGTACTACTCTTTCCAATGCATTACCCTATCTCCCATCCTATACATCTATCAATATATCCTCTACATCCACTCTCTCTGTTATCCCAAACCCCATACCACTACTATGATTACCAAAATAACCCTTTCTAAACTCTCTCCTACTCTACTCCTCCTTGCATCATCTGACACCTCTTTTTACTATACCGATCCCCTAAAAAACCTTTCTAAACTCTTCCCTTGCCCCCCCCTCCAAAACTCCTTTTTACTTATCCAAAAGCCTCCTTCTACTGCTAAGATCCAAAACAAAAAAGAAATCCTTCACTCTTTTATCGCCCCACTATCCTTTTCAATCAAAATTAACAGACTAACATGTTCACTTCTCAAATTCCATATTCAACTATACTAATTCACCATTAATCCTTTATTGGGTTCCAGAGTAGCATGCTACTCACCAATAGTGTCTCAACTCCCCATCAGGGTTATAAGTGCTATAAAAAATGTAAACCTTTTTTCCTTTTCTACCCCTCCCCAACCCTTCTCAAACCAAAAAACTGACTAACATATCCACCACTAAAATTACTCTCATGTTTCACCTTACTAGTTCAACACTAATCCTGATGGGTTCCAGAGTAGCGTGCTACTTGCGCTTTAAAACCCCATCAGGGGTAGCAAGCACTATATAAATACAAACATCTTTCTCTCTTCTTTCCTGCCGCCTACCCTTCTCTACCCAAATAACTGAATAACATATCCACTACTCATATTTTACTATAATAATTTTAACACTAATCCTTTATGGGTTCCAGAGTGGCGTGCTACTCACCAGAAAAGCGCTTCAACACCCATCAGGGTTAACAAGTGCTAAATGAATGCAAATATTTCTTCCCATGTTATCCCTCTGCTATCCTTCTCACTCCAAATAACTGACTAATATCCACTAGTGAAATTACTTCATATTTCACCATATTAATTCACCACTAATCCTTTATGGGCTTCCTAAATATTGTGCGTCAACAAGCGCTATATAAATACAAACCTTTTTCCTCCTCTATCCTTCTGCTATCATTCCAAATACAAATAACTGACTAACCTATCCACCACTTAAAATGTACTTGCATGTTTCACTACACTCATTCAACACTAATCCTCTATGGGTCCCGGAGTGGGGTGCTACTCACCGAAAAAGCGTTTCGACGCCTCGTCAGGATCCCCTCTTTTCTCGTTCCTATTTGTTTCTCCTTCCCATTAAGTTTTTTTTTATTCCTTCCTCAGGCACCGTACATTTTCCCATGCGGTTTAAAGTTGTCAATTAATCTTAGTTTCCTGACTGCTTTTCCTAATTGTCTTTTCAGTCCTTGCAATTTACATGATGTTGTGTTGCAGGCCTTTCTTGGCACATGCCTACGGTCACCTGGCATTAATCATGTCAGATTTCTTGTGAATTCTGTTCAGGTGTCTATTAATTTGGTTTTCTCATTCCAACTGACCTTTGCTAGTTCCTTTACTGAGCTATGCAGGTCCTAAAGTGTATTGTTTGTTCACTTCAATCACTTTAAATTGATCAAATTTTTGCTCCTGGCCTTTGTTGGGTGATACTGTGCTTTTGACGGCTTAAGCTAAAATGTATATGTTGATGGGAGTGATCGCTCAGGGTGGTAAATTCAATGGAGAACTGTGCTAAGAATTTCAATAATGATATTGAGATGACTGTGAAGTCAGATGAGGATCATACTTTATCTCCATGATAGGTGAACTTTAGGTAAGTGTCTTCCATTATTCTGCCAATTATCACACTCATTTCCAGGTACTCTACAGCTGATACCAGCAACTGGCCAGTGTGGTTTTGGTGGGTTGTTGATAGTTCATACTGTGGTTGCACAATCCAGTGTATGTTGTCTATTAATAGGTTATCATCGATCAATCAATCAAGGAATTATAAGTGCGCTACTCACCCGTGAAGTTCTCAAGGCACTGAGGGGGGCGGGGTCCGCAGTTATGTTCAGCCGAGGAGCCCGGTCTTGAGGGTCTTCCTGAATGTTTTCAGAGAGGGGGCGCATCTGATGTCTGCCGGTAGCTCGTTCCAGGTCTTAGCCACAATGTAAGAGAAGGGTCTTCCGCCTGCTCTGGCTCTGTGGATGTGGGGGGCTTCGGCCAGTGCGAGGATGGAAGATCGGAGATTTCTTTTGGGAACGTGGAAGTTGATTCTGTCATTGTGGTATTTGGGTCCGGTGTTATGTAGACATTTATAGGCGTGGGTGAGGATCTTGAAGGTGATTATTTTCTCTACAGGGAGCCAGTGGAGACTTTGTAGGTGTTGGCTGATGTGTTCCTGCCGGGGGATGCCGAGGACGAGTCTGGTGGCGGTGTTCTGTACGGTCTGGAGTTTGCGGAGTAGGGACTTGCTTATGCTAGCGTAGAGTGCGTTTCCATAGTCCGGTCTGCTCGTGATGAGTGCATGGATGACTGTTTTTCTTGATTCAGGGGGGATCCATTTGAAGGTCTTCCGGAGGATATGGAGAAAGTTAAAACAGTTGGTGGTGATTGAATTGACCTTTTGGTTCAAGGTGAGGGATGAGTCGAGTACGATGCCGAGGTTTTTGGCATGGTCTGCTGGGTTTGGTGGTCTTCCGAGGGAGGTCGGTCACCAGGTGTTGTCCCATGCTGAAAGGGAGGTTCTGAGGATGAGTACTTCTGTTTTCTTGGGGTTGAGTATTAGGCAACTATTGGTCATCCAGACTGCGTAGTCATACATTCCCTTCTGGAAGTATAGTCTGGCGGTGGTGGGGTCTTTGGTGAGGGAGAGGATGAGCTGGGTGTTGTCAGCATAGGATATGATGTTAAGGCCGAGTTTTCTGACGATGTGGGACGATATGATCGGGGCAAGTCGTGACACAACCTCATCACCCATCCAGACAAATAGTCCTTTAAAAATGGGTCATGCCTACTAGTACAGACCCTGTCTCCCCACTCCCACTGTCAGCTTCACTTGAAATGTAAATGCTGTTTGTTAAGGCTTAAATCCATATTTTAGTACACATAGCTCACTGCTGAGCTGTGCTGTAGGTATGCCTTAAAGCACTATTCTTTGTGCTTAAAAGATTAGGAGATATGCTTTTGAGTTTTATTAAGTTACTCATGCACAAGTAGAACTTTAACCTCTCCCCGTCAGGAGGGATGGAAGCCTCAATTGAGGGAACCAAGCCAGTAACTGGCCTCCCTTCCACTTTGAATATATTTGCTTCACTATCAACAAATGATTCAAAAATGCTTCTTACATCAGTCAGACCAGGCTCTACCTGCCCAAACTCAGTGGTTAAATTAGCCCCGGAACCTATTGCCACATCACTTACCTCCCTGTCTAATGCTATGTTTGGATCAGGGCCCTTCCCCAAAACCTGGAAGCTAGCTTCAATACTTCCACTGCTGAAAAAACACAATTTATATCCCAGGGATCCCAATACTTTTCGGCCAATTTCTTGCCTTTCACTGCCGGCAAAATTGGTAGAGAAACCAGTGACCTCTCAGCCTATTGCCTTTCTTAATGAAAAGAAGACTTTAGATCCTACTCAATTTGGGTTCTGAGGAGGGCATAGCACAGAGCCAAGGTTTGAATCAGGAAAGAGTAAGAGGTTTCACAACTGTATGGAAGCAACTAAGATCTGGATGACACAGATTTGCCTGAAGCTTAACTGAGGCAAAACCGAGATCATTATGTTTGGAAATAATGCCAACTTCCGGACCCCGACTAGTGACCCCGAAGAAATGGACACTCTCCCCAAACTCACTAGGAAAGCTAAAAACCTAGGAGTCATAGTGTATGACAAACTAAACTTTGGTGATAAAAAAAGTGCCTTTGTCTCGGCCACTTTTCATTCTCGTAGAATGATTAAAAATATAAAGCTGTTACTGCCAGAAGACAGTCTACGTACTGTCATCACATCTCTTGTCTTATCAAGGTTGGATTATTGTAACAGCCTCTACTTCAATATTCAAGAACGATATTTAAACAAACTACAAATTCTGCAAAACGCGGCAGCAAATTCTTAAGAGCACACCAAAATTTGTCTTAGTCTCTAAGGAAATCAAAAGACTTCATTGGCTACTAGTCAGAAAACAGGTGCACTTCAAATCACTATGCACCGTTTTCAAGGCCCTACAAGGACTAGGACCAGAATACCTGAAATGGCAGTTTCAATGGTATAACCTTAAAAGAACCCTGCGCTCACTAGGGGCTAAGCTGGTGACAGTAACCCCCATTAAAAAAGCTAAGTGGGGAGGGAGAAGCTTCATCACTTGTGCAGCAAAAGCCCGGAATGACCTTCCCTGCCATCTTAGGAATGTCATTGACCTTTTGGCGTTCAGAAAATAACAGGCTTTTTAACACAGCATCTCCATAATAACCTGCGCTCAGAGGGTAGTAGTAGTAGTAAATTTAGATCAATGCAAAATAAGAAAGTATCCTAAATTACAGGGACAGTCACTAGCATGTATATCAAAGATAGTGTACAGAAGCACCTTGCTTCACTCTAGAAGGTTAACTGTACACCACAATGAAATGTAAAAATGAGTTAGGAGGCTTTACTATCTCAAAATTCCTGCCCTATGTTTAGGATACATGAATAGAGCTCTTGTGCATGGTACAGTATCAGAGGTAGAAAACGTGGGTGATGTTTTGTTTCTTTGTTCCTGAAGAGGAGTGTACGGAAAATGTATCTGCAAGTGTGGCGGAACAGGACACATTTATTACTGTTGATAACTTTCAAGAAGAGATTAAAAGTGTAACACAATCTGTTCAGACAACCTAAACTATGTTTGTATATGATGTTGACATACTCACTAAAAAAGTCAAACTCGTTATGCTATTGCGTCATCGAAAACTGTAGAGAACAACAGAGATAAGTGGCAAGAATTTGCAGCTTATTTATTAGTAGAGGAATGGTTTGATTGTTCCACATGACAAATTATATGTAAATACTGTTATAATAAGTAGAGGATAATAAATTGCCAACTAGAGCAGTGCATAACAAGTTAGAACTAGTTTGTGTTCCACAGGAACTTCATGATTTAATTGTGTATGAATCAATTCTTATACAATGTATACATCCATTCCAAGGTATAGTCCATATGGAGCCAGGGAAGTTACTTCTAACTAAGCTCCCTACCAAGAGCTAAGAAATATGGCATAAGTTGGTGGATGTTAGTAAATTTCAAAAAGCAACATTATATCTGATACAAAATAATATTTATCATAAAAATATAGAACTTTTTCAAGATAACACATGTGGAGGATGATACATCATCTTCAAGAGGTCAGATTGAAAAGGCGGATTGATACAGATCAGAAGAAGTTCATGAACCCTACAGTATTCGTCCTCTGCATTCTAAAGAGATTATAGTTGATGCTATTGATCTTTCTCAAATGAAAGAAATGAAAGGAGGGATGTGGGAGAAAAGTTTAGAAGCTCGCTGTTTTACGCATTTGCTTCCTACTGGAGTAGGTGGTAGATATAATGACCGGTTTGTACAAATACCAGCAGCCGAGTACAGATCGACTAGTCTATATTCAGAAGATCACAGATTTCACCAGTGTAGTCTCAATATATTTCTTCTACTATTTGAGAGTGACTTTTCAAGGGCTCTCTCCTGCTGTAAGTCACATTCTCAAAACAGGAATGAATCTGCAAAATCTCACAGCAAGAGAATTTGTTAACAAAATGAGAGGAAAAGATAAAAACCTGGATACAACTTGATTAATTTGATGACCTGCCAACGTGGCACCAACAAATATTGCCATAATCAGCACGGTGAACTGAAACACATGTTGAGAAATCTTGGAGCAGCAACTTGTTGTTTAACACCCAGTTGTGCTGAATATACATGGGATGACCTGCTTAAATTCTTGTGAGTAGCAAACTCAAACATAATTTATTTATTTATTAATTTATAAAGTGCAATATTCATCTGTATGGATATCACGGAGCTAACGGATGTCCCTTTACAACTGAAAAATACAGTAGTGAGGGAGATTCTATAACATATCAGGTTTTGGGAAATAGGTGTGTTTTCAGCTTTTTCCTGAATAGTGGGTGGCAATTGATAAGTCGAAGTTCAACTGGAAGTTCGTTCCAAGATTTTGCCGCCAAATAAGAAATGGAGCAGCCCCCTAATCTAAACTTTTTAATTTGCTTAGTGTTTGCCTTGGCCAGATGGCATGTTCGCAAATTCCGATTGGGAAGATAGAACTTTACTCTGCCTTGGAGAATTTTCGGTCCGGCCTGATGCAGGGCCTTGTGTGCATGACACAATAATTTAAACATGGCCCTCTGTCTCATGGGGGGGCAGTGTATGGTATTCATGCATTCTGAGGCTGAGTTATACTTCTTCATATTACATACTGCTTTAGCCGCCGCATTCTGAACCAGCTGGAGTCGGGAAAACACGTAGTCCGCCATACCGACAAAAAAGCATTCCCGTAATCCAGCCTACTAATAAGCAATGCTTGAACCAGGGTTTTTCTACACTCCAGCGGGATCCACTGGAACGTTCTCTTTAGCATTTTTGGGATAGCAAAACTTTTCCCACAGGGTGCATGTACATGATTCTGCATGGTGAGTGTGTTATCCACGAGAATTTCCAGATTTGTTGCCACCTGTTTGGGAGCAGCAGGGTTACCCAAGGTATAAGGCCACCAAGTTGTGTTCCAAACTTGATGAGCACCCCCAAACAATAAAATGTCTGACTTGTCTGCATTTAATTTCAGACAACGGTCCGACATCCATGCTGCCATTTCTTCAAGGAAGCTGATAAGTCTGGTCCTAGTGTCAACTTGTCTATCTAAAGCAGCCATCAGCTGGGTATCATCCGCATAGGAACATATACTGATGCCCCATTTTCCACATACCTCTGCCAAAGAGGACACATAAACATTAAAAAGAGTGGGGCTCAGCGATGCACCATGTTGTACACCATATTTAATGGAAGATGGAGTGGAAGAGAAAGTACCCAGCGGTATGGTTTGCGTTCGGTTGGTCAGAAATGAGTGCAGCCATTGTAGATATTTAAAGTGTATGCCCCTGGTGAATAGTGTTTTTAACAAGAGATTGTGTGAAACAGTATCGATCGCTGCGGGCAGGTCCAATAATATCAATGCTTTTACCTGATCTGCCACACATCTGATGTTCTCCAATACTGCTAAGAGTGTCATCTCAGTACTATTGTTAGTTCTGAAGTTTGTCTGGGAGATATCCAGAAGTTCATTGGCTTCCAGATACTGTGTTAAATCTCTGTTCCCTAGTTTCTCCATTACTTTAGACAGAAAGGGCAGTTACAATATAGGACGATAGTTCCCTGGATTATGGATGTCAGTACCTGCCTTTTTTAACAAAGGAGTTACCTTAGTGACCTTCCAGATCTCTGGAGATACAGTTGTGCACAATGATTGGTTGACGACTTGATTAGCAAAAGTGCAAATAACTGGGGCAATCCTCGAAAAAATATAATGCGGGCAGGAGTCTAGTGGGGATCCTGATTTAACTTCCATCATGGTTTTTTTCCACCTCTTGCTCGGTAAATGGACCGAGGCTATCAAGGTGGACCGGCGTGTTTGGTTTGGAATTAAAAACTCCAGTTTTAACTCACCAAGTGGATGCTTATCATGGAAGGAGGTATAAATCCCCTCAATCTTGTCCATGAAAACCCTACTAATCACCTTGCAGCCTTTATCCGACGGAGTCAGGGTTTGCGACATACTGGCTGGATTGCAAAGCTCTTTCACAATTTTGAATGATTCTTTGGACGAGCGGCTATTCATAGACAGGCAATTAGAGAAGCGGGTCTTATTAACATTCTTTATTGCATTGTTGTAACTTTTAATTTCCCCCTTATATGACTGTCTGTCTATGTCAGTTTTGGACATCCTCCATTTATGCTCAAGAATTTTGCATTTTGTTTTCAGTATCTTGAGATCCACGGAGTACCAGTTTTCTGATTTAGTTCTAGCCTGATGCCTATTCCTTAAATGCACATCAAAGTGACAACAGCTGGAGAACTTTGCTCATTGGATCCTGCTAATGTTTGCAGATATTTCAACCATAGGCTTCACACCATGATGTCTTTATCTGCAACAAAGGTAATCCCACCCTCGGGGAAGTAACTGGTTTATTTTGGCATAAAGAGTACCAAGCTTGTGGTGCTGCACATATTCAAATGTTGGTATGGGTAAAAGATGCCCCAAAATGTGGAACACTGATGAGTCTGTTGTGTCTTTCATATAACAGTATGTGACATGCACCATCCCAAAAGACAGTGCTAACAAGGGCTTGAGACAACAAGTTCTATGGTTTCAAACTCTTAGAAGTGGGAAGTAGTGTCAGCAAAAATACAGATGCAAAGAAACTTTTTAAACAAGATGTCATTTCGGATTACTACAACCTTTCATCTCAGAAGGAAGAGTCACCAGCTTTTTGTCTGCAGTCAGACATACTCCAAAACGAAAATCACCCAAAAACACATACAACCTCAGAAGAACAGAGTCATTGTTTGCCTGTTCTGACCCTGACTTTCTTTCTATGCTGCCCTGTGTGATATAATGCAGGGATCAAACTGTAGGAGCAAGAATGATTTTGAAGTGGACTCTAGTTAACTGGATGGGGGAGATTGGCATTGAAGAGTCAGATTTGCCATGCACAATGATGTGAGTAGAGGGTTTAATTTCAAAATCTTTCAGAGCAGAGAACACATTATAATGTAGTGAAATGGGAATTCTGTGGGACTTTGTATTGATCATATTATGAATCCTAACTGGAAAATTATTCATTGCCCTAACAAATACATGCTTAGTGAACTAGAACTTCAGAACAGGAGTGGTTTGTCTGTCTCTGGTGCTACGATGAGCCCCAGAAGACTGTCTTAGGTCTATTTTAAAGTTGTTTCTCCCATTTAACTACAAATTATCCACTTAATGTATTAGGTAAGTGCAACTCATCACATACATTGGTGCACTTCAGCCTCACTTTGCTTTTTTTCGAACTTGCTTATGGGAGTCATCATGCTTAGGATCTGAGAAATGTGTGGAACCAGAGGGAACTCTTAACTAGAGGGAAACCTCTTTGATGCAATTGGATTCCTTGGAACGTGCCAAGAAGCTATGAATGCCAATGCTTTTTTTTATAGGAACTGCCTTTTGTCTAATAAAGTATTAGCTTGCCACATCTTCTGCATAGAAACGGAGGACAATTTAAATTGCTAATGGTGAAAACAACTTCAAGTTGAGGCCTCAATAAGTGACACTGTCTGGTCAAAGCTTTATGCAAGTGCCACACCTACAAATGGAACCTGGTGCATTTTTGGATCAACGCCACCACAACAGACGTAAGATTGGAGATTGGCTCAAAGGACATAGCGATACTAAAGAAGCTTTAAGTAAGAGGAACTGACTAAGCAGAGTCTTTCATACATCTGAGGACATTACATGAAACGTTGACTTCAACAGGTACCCTGTCCCAGGGTGCTCCTAGATGCACCTGGTTTCCAGAGGATGAATAAGCCACATCAATATTAATTGTTGGCTGCACAGACCCCTGCTGCCTGCCCAACTGAATTGCAATTGGATTGAACTTAAATTTCCCCCAATTACCTGCATCTATCATCTATGCTCACACAGTTCAACATAGAGTCCCTTGCCAAGTGAACAATTCTGCATTAGGCCTTTCCAGCATTTGATTATTTCCTAAAGTTAGGTAATTAGGCAGGGCCTTCTGGCTTAACCCACTAATGGAAGAAAATCCTACAGCCCAAGTACTCAAGCCAAATAACCTGATACCTTTCACCATTCAGACTTACAGGGGGCATTACCCATACAATGTCAGTTTTGGATATTTTCAGGCTACCCCATTGATTCACTGGACCCTTTTCACCACAATACCACCTTTGTATGGTATTATTTTACCTGCAGAACGTTTAAAATAGTTGTAAACTGTTCTAATACTCCCCTGCATCTTACTTATTATATGAATTACATTTAACTTTTAATTTGTCTAATTGTGCAAGCTTCTTATGACTTCAAGTGTATTCCTGCTTTGTTGGTTTGTTACTCATAGCGTTTCATGTCACACAGGTCAGGAGAAGCTACCATGGGTGAGTCAAGGTTAGCATTATTGAAAAATGTTGGCCCCTTTGTCATATTTTACTCTGCAAAGCTTGCTAGTTAAATTTCCTAAAATGATTTCACAACAGTATGTAGAACACAAGTTCACAGGTTAAATTTACACTTATAAATGTTTCTTCAGTCACAGCAATAAACATGGATGCCAGGTTCCTTTAAATGTCGGGCACACGTCAAGTCATGGACAAATGATGTATCCGGTGTCTTTTTCATGTAACCAATATAATAACCCAAGGTTAAAAATCATGTGTTCGTTATGACATAAATTACCTTCTTTGTGTCAGAGGAGCATTGTCAGATGCTCTGACAGTGAGCGCATATGACTGCCCAACTGACAGCGTGATTCCTGGAGCGATGGTGATAAGGCCGGTTTTGTTATTGATGATAAAGTCTCCCTGAGCTCCAGCCAGAATTTCATATGTGATCAGCCCATTCAGCCCTTCATCTGCATCCAGAGCCGTGAGCTAAATTTGGAGAAGAAAACAAAAATGTACTTGAGACACAATTTTTCATAAGTGTGTGTATTTTTAACACTAAATACTAACAGCCTGATTCATCATGCAGAATAGCACTCGCAAAGGGCCAGATTCTCAGAATCTGGCCCTTTGCGAGTGCGATTTTTGCATTTGGGATTCATCATCCCAAATGCAAAAATCGGTAATAACGATTTCGCTATTTTGCGGTGAATGACATTTAAGGAATCTCTATTTGAGATTCCTTAAATGCAATTCATCATCCATTTTAAAATTGCGAATTCGCAATTTCGGCCCGCTATTTACCGCGAGGTGAAACCTCGTGGTAAATAGCGAAAACTTAGAAAAATGCTTTTAAAAGCATTTTTCTAAGTTGCATGTTGCACACACACATGTCCTTTGGACATGTGTGTGCGCAACACCTGTTTCAATTTGCATTTAAGGGGTGCTACAGTGTGTCCTTTGGACACCCCTGGCACCCTTTAAATCGCTATCTTATTTGCGATTAGCTAATTGCTGCCTGCAAGACCCCGTGTTGGTAAATCTAGCACTCTGTCGCTGCAGCCTGCTATCCTGTGGTGGTGAAGCTGCTGATACCATTATCGCCGCTACAGCGCGAACTATGGTGCAGTACGCTTAAGGAGCTGAACAGCCGTCCCTCTGCGAAGACATCCAGCAGATTCCAGCTGCCCGCGGACGCTGTCCCCCCTCCTTCCTCGACGCGCTGAAGAGAAGCCGCTGCCTTTCTCGTGCAGAGAAATCCAGTCCCGGCGCTTCCGGTTTACCCTCGCGGGTGACTGGGATATCGAGAGAGACCCCTGAAGGAGATACCAATCCTCCATCATTCTATTCAGAGGTATGGTGTTGACTAAACCCTTAGACGAGAATTCTTGAAACAAACCTTGGCAAAACCAACTTAACTTAAGCTACTTACTTACTCCCCTTTTCACGTGTTAGGCTTAGGTCAGGCACACTGGGGTAGGCTTAGTTAGAAGCACCAGTTGAGTATGTTAGCCTAATGTATATATGACTGTATATATGTTTTATTACTTTCAAACCATTGTATGGCTAAGAAACCATATCAATGCTTTTACAGTTCTATTTCGCAATACTTATCTTACTGTACGTACTTTTTATAATAACAATCATTGCAATTGTGGCAATTTGATTTGAAAAAAATTTGTAAAGCGCGGCTAACACCATTAGGTTTCTTGGCGCTGTGCTGGGGCGTGCTGAAAAGAAAAAGATGTGAGACAGGATCTAAAGGTATGAGATAGTGAAAAGGTAGGTTTTAAGAAGTGATCTGAAACCAGAGTATGAAGGTGCAAGTCTAAGGGAGAGTGGGAGGGAGTTCCAGAGGGATGGAGCCAGAAGAGAAAACCTCAGGCCCCCGTGTTTTTTCCTCTTGAACCTGGGGACGGATAGCAGGGCCATTTGGGATGAACGTAAGTTGCGGGACGGGGTATAAGAATGGAGAAGGGAGGAAATAAAAGAGGGACCTAAACCAGAGAGAGACTTGAAGATAGTGCAGCCCAACTTAAATTTGCAGCGGGCGGATATCGGCAGCCAGTGAAGACTCTTTAAAAGTGGGCGGACATGCTGATCTTTTGGCTGGTGGAAAATCAGGCGGGCAGCCTGATTTTGTATCAGCTGGAGTCTTCTCTGTTGATACTCAGGGATGCCGACGTACAACGCGTTAGCATAGTCGAGTCGACTGATCACTAACGCCAGGAGTGCTAACGTGAGCGCTTCGGTAGTAAGTAGGCGAGATATTTTCCGGAGTTTCCTGAGTTGGAAGTGGCTGGCGGACACCACTGCACTAATCTGGGGAGTCATAGAGAGGTCATTACTAATAATGACACCTAGACTTTTGGCAGAGTTGACTGGAGAGGGAGGGTTTCCAAGGCTGGCAGGCCAGATGGAAGGTTGCCAGGGGTTGGAGGCTCCCCCGACAAGAATCAGTTCAGTCTTGTCGGGGTTAAGCTTCAGATGGTTTAGGCTCATCCAGTCACTGATAAAGCAGAGTGTGTTTTGGAAAGTAGAGATGGAATCCTCGGAAGAGTCAATATTGAAAATCAATTGAATATCGTCCGCGTAGTTGAACGCAGTAACGCTCAACCCGCGGAGAGCACGGAGTAACGGAGCTAAATACAAATTAAAAAGGAGAGGGGATAGTGAAGAGCCCTGGGGGACACCACAGGACAACTCAACCTGAGTGGCGGAGAACTGAGACAGCCTGACAGCTTGTTGTCGTTCCGTCAGGAAGGACTGAACCCAGTCAAGAGCAGTCCCTCGGATGCCGGCCTCTCCGACACGGTCGACCAGGATCCCATGGTCGACCGTGTCGAAGGCGGCCGATAGGTCCAGAAGGACAAGGGCTTGTCGGGTGTTAACATCAGCCCCTCTGCGCAGTTCGTCCAGCACGGAGAGAATGACAGCCTCCGTGGAATGCGCAGGTCTAAACCCTGCCTGTTTAGAATCTAAAACACACGAGTCCTCGATGAAGGAACTGAGTGTGTGGGTAACGTGCGATTCCAAGACTTTGCTGAGGAAGGGAAGAAGGGATATAGGGCAGTAATTGCTCAGAATGGAGGGATCTGCCGAAGGTTTTTTTAAAATGGCAACCACCTCGGCCTGTTTAAAGGAACACAGAACTACCCCGGTGGCCAAAGAGTTGTTAATGAGGGCCAGGGGGGGCTCGGGGCAGGAGATGAAGGCAGCTCGAAGGACCGAGGGAGGGCAGCAATCACGAGGAGAACCAGAGGAAATTTTGTGCAGAAGCGAGGAGAAAATGACTGTCGAGATAGGAGGAATAGCAGTGAGAGTGTGAGAATTGGAGTATTTAGGGGGCTCAGTAGTTAGGGGGTGAACAGGCGAAGTGTGGGCAGCAATACTGGATTGAATTTTTGCTATTTTTTCGATAAAAAATTCGTTCAGGGAATCGCACAGGGCTTGGGAGGGGAGTGGCCCTGGTGTAAGTCTGGCTGGGTTGGATAGTTCTTCTACAATAGCAAATATGTCCTTTGACTTTTTTGTGGAGTCCATAATTTTATTTGAAAAATAAGTAGATTTGGCCAGGGCTATAGCGGTTTTATAGTTTTTGAGTAAAGAGGAAAATACCTCCTTATTCTCAAGGGAGTACCCTCGGCGCCATCGTCGTTCTGCTTGGCGGAGGCCTAATTTAAGAGCTCTTAGGTCCTCGGTGAACCACCTTTGAGCGTCATGGCAGCGTCTGGCTCTGACTAGTTTTAAGGGAGCTACTACATCAGCAGCAGAAGTGAGCCAACGGGTAAGGTTTAATGACTGAGTGTCAATAGAGCCAGGTAGATCAGAGGTAGAGGGGACTGAGGAGCTAAGAATAGAATGAAAAGTGTTTAAGTCTGACCTATTCCAGTTGCGGGCCAGGAAGTTCGTCTCTCGAGGCTTGATGGTAAGCCTGGGTATCCCTAATGTAAATGTGATTAAAAAATGGTCTGACCATAAACATGGCAGGACGCGAATGGCGGATATGTCCAAACCGGATGTCCACACCTGATCTAGGATGTGCCCTTTTATATGCGTGGGCGAATGAATATGCTGAATGCAATTCAGGCCTGACATGAGGTCTGAGAAGGCTAGTGAGCTGCAATACATTTGTCTTGTACGAGAAGAAAGACTGTGCAATAAATGTTAACCCTTTATTGACAAACGCCCGTCTCTCTATTCTCTACATCTCGTGAAAGTAAACTGCACTAGACTGACTGAGTGAAATACATGTCTATTGTTTCACACGACCCTAGAGATTGACTCTTGATCTGAGGAGCAAAGTTGTCATGTTGCACGGTTGTTGGAAAGCTGAATCCCTTCTTGTCTGTGCCAAGGAAGCTGATCACTTCCTATGCAGAGAAGAAAGTTTCCAGTGACCTCTGAGTTAGTTGGTAACACAACCCAATTAAGTTTAGCATAGTCAGTGGAGGCCTGGAATATCCGCAGTTCCACGTCGATACTACTGTTTATGTTATTCCAATGCGCAGGGCCTAGTGGGAAACTAGGAACTACACTACATGGCGCCCAAACGTTTGGTAAGGCGATAAACTAACGCAAGACAGTAGAGTAACTCAGTCGTGCATATTTCACACAGACCCCTTTCTCCCGTAAATACTCCAATAGACGTCTGGAGTGGGTGAAAGGTTAAAAATCCGCCCGACCTTAGTAGGAAGAGATTCCTATGTAAAGCTCTGGTTTATTCAACGTTGAAGCATACAGTGTTCCAAAATATTGTGCACCTAATCTTTGTCTCCTTGGAGACCTACTCTGCAAACCTTGCATTTTTACAATGCCAGAAAATAACGGAACCTCTGGGGCCGCAGTAGATGCGACTCAGCAAGGTCCCGAACACACAGACCCGGATGCAATAATCATCCCGGTCAAATTAAGAAGATCTATAACGTTAAAACTTATAGAAAACGGACTGACACCTCAAGGTGGTACAGTAATTTTCGTGATAGAGGCTCACGAGTATCGGCAGACAGAGGTATTCTATTCATGGATAAACTTTCCAGCGGCAAACCCTACAACACAAGAGTTTCACTATTACAAAATAGAGAAACCTCCGGAAGAGTACGCTCCTTTCGAGGAGATTGAAATTCCACTTAAATTTCAAGAGCACCTGCTCTGGTTTAATGGTGCCCTAAAACACAATGATCACATAACTAGGCTCGGTCCTCTAGGTAGACCAGGAGCCACGTAGCCGGTTCTAGCCAGCTACACACCACATCCTGACATTGTAAGAATGTCAAGAGAAGAGCTGTTAGTACAGCTAAACACATTAATAAAAATACATAGGCAATTAGTCCAATATGTAATGCGGACTGCAACAGTCCAGCCAGCTGTTAATTCACACCAGCTGACCCCTCACCAGGGGAACACAAATAAAATTACACCACAGAACATACAGTCATGTCTTGGTAAAACACCCGTAAAACGGGAACAAATTCCTTTCTGGTTAGCACAGAAAATCACTCAAATAGAGGCAGTATTTCCTGATACTACCCCTATTGAGAAACACAGAATCTTGACCATCTGCCTTCCTATGGGAATCGCACCACACGTGGAGGACTGTGACACTTGGGGTACAGTCTTTGCTTACATTTACACAAAAACACACGGTGTTCCGTCTATGGCGGTAATACCAGAAGTGCTAAAACAGATTCAAAATGAATTCGGTCCAGAGCCCGCTTTAAATCTAGGTATGAAATTACTGAAAGACTTCAAGCAGGTCTCGGCTATATTATTAGCCAACATTAAAGGAGAAGCAGCATCTGTGGCGATTCGCCAGAAGGTGAGGGAAACAGATATAAAAGATCCTGTTGAGCTTGCAAAAATCATAGAAAAATGCTATGAAGAATTAGGTAGAGACAGCTTGGGTGGGAAACCAGTAAAACCCCAACTGCTCGAAAGTCCTGAAAAATTATTTATTAAAAATAATGTAAACACTCCTAAAAAGAGCTGGGATGGAAATAAACAATCCACTCCCAAGGAAAAAGTTTTCCAGTCCAGAGGAAGGTCTCCTCGACGGAGGGAAAGAACTCCGACTTGAGAACGCCAGTCTCCCCAGAGGGAGCCCTCTGAGAAAAGATATAACCTTAGAAATAGGGATAATCTGAAAAAACCTGATAGATATCAAAGTATTGATACACGTCCCTCTCGATCTTCTCCACAGAATTCGGAAAGAAGAGGACGGTCAGACCCAGGAGAGCACACCAAGTCCAAAGACAAGGAACCTGCTCAGAGTAAAAAATCTCAATTTCCTAAAAAGAAGGTAGCCAGTATTAGAGTAATCAACCATGCCGAGAATACTGAGGACACAGTTGAAAAACGGGGAGTGGGCATTGACAATGTTGGACAGTGCAGCAGAGATCAGTATAGCGCGCAAGATCTTGATGGGTCATCTGGAGACAGTGGACACGAATGAATACATTCAGGTTGAAACTGCCGACACCAGACTTAGCGAGCCCCATAAAATATACGAAATAACATTGCGTATGGAGGGTGATAAGACTAGGAAAATTAAGGGTCTATTTTGGGATAAGCTCTCAAAAGGCTATGATATTCTGTTAGCTGAAAAATATTGGCCCCCAGAGTTTGTCAGGGATTGCCCTTGTGGCGAAGAAGTGATTATGCCTGCCTTCTCGAATCACATACCGATTCACAAAAAATATACATATGCAAGGAAATGGGCAGTGGCCCAGGCACCTGCATTGTATAAAAATCATGTAGGATGGGATGAGGACTCTCCTCCTCACAAAATCCAACTAAAAAGTGAACCAACTGCCCAACGGCAGTATCCCATAAAGCAAGAAGCTAAAAAACAGGTCAGGGAGATCTTAGATCAACTTGAATACCAGGGGGTGATTGAAACATGCACCTCTCAAATGAACAATCCTTTGTTTCCTGTCTCCAAGCCAGACAATTCATATTGTCTAGTTTTGGACTACAGACATCTTAATACATGTTGCAAAACCTTTGCAGTACAAAACTCGCATAGTGCAGCCCTAATGAATAATATAGTTAGGAAAAAATACAAAACAACATTAGACATATCTAATGGTTTCTTTTGTCAAAATATTGCACCAGAAAGCAGATATTTGACCGCTTTCTCCGCATTTGGGTCGCAGAAAAAATTCTGTCGACTCCCACAGGGGTTCAAGAACAGCCCAGGACTATTCTCAGCTAGGGTAACAGAGTTACTACAAATCTATGATGATGAGGCATTATCTTACGTAGATGATATTTATCTCACAGATGACGACTTGGATACTCACTTGAAGAGAGTGAACACCATTATACTTGGGTTCGCAGCAGAGGGTTACAAATTCAACTTTAAAAAGTCCCGAATTGCCCATCTGACAGTACTATTTTTAGGGTACGAATTATCAAGTGAAGGGAAAAGCCTAGCGGACAACTTCTTAGAGAAGTGCGCTGTACTCCAAGCTCCAAAAACGCTGAAGAATTTACAATCCATTCTAGGTTTTCTGAATTTCGGAAGAACTTACATCCTAAATTACGCAGAGAGGGTTAAACCTCTCTACGAACTAATAAAACCTGATTTTAAACAAATCAATTGGACTCAAAAACACACAGAAATTTTGAGATCACTGCAAACAGACATGTTAGCAAAAACAAAATTAGACACACGTGACAACACACGTGATCTTGTAATCCGAGTCATCCCAGGAAGATGCGGATTCACATACCTAACCTCTAATGAGGGAGAAAAGGTACCAATTTCAATTAAATCTCACTTGTACACACAAGCAGAAAAAACATTCAGTCACACAGAAAGAACTGTGAACGCAGTGCAAATCGCATTAGCAAATGAACGAGAACTAGCACACGGCAAAAGGATTAACATCCTCACAGCGGAATCCGCCTTCGAAGCGCTATTCAGCCCAGTAAACCTGCCTACAGTGTCACTGGATCCAAAATGGATACAGTGCATAGATTCTCTAGTAGCGGAAGACGTGAAATACTATTTCGCCCCGCAATACGAAGAACTGACTGATTTAGAGTATGAAGAAGAATATCCTCTGCCAATCGAAATTCTGCCTCTCCAACAATATGCCTGTATAATCTATACAGATAGCTCTGTACAGCATTTCAACGTAGAGAGAAAATCCTACGACGCAGCATGTGCGATCATTAAATGTCATTGGCTGTGCGGTAAAATCAGACCGAAAGTAACAAAAACTGAATCTGTAAGAAAGTGTTCGATTCAGAGAACTGAAATCAGATCTTTAAAGATGGCGCTTGAAAATGCAGAACGCGAATTCCCGACACTTATAGTGTGCGATTCTTATTTTTGCGTCAACTCTTACAACCATAAACTGCAGAGTTGGATCAAAAACGACTACAAAGATGACACAGGTGCCACAATAAAGCATAAATTGCTCTGGAACGAGGTAGCTCTTTTAAGTAAAGAACTACAAAAGACTCACGTGATTCACGCACAGAGTCTTCAACGTGATGGCGTTCACGTTGCAGGGAATTCATTGGCTAATACAGCCACCGCGGAAGCAACTAACCCGGCTTCCGTAGCCACAAAAAAGCGTACAGATAAATACATAGACGGGGAAACCATGCTGGCAGTAAAAATGACCGTAAAAGGCGACTGTGCAGCACTACCCGTAAACTATCCACTCAATTATGCATACATAATCGATGCAAACTCCGTTCCTTTTGCTCGAATCCCTGGAGTGGGGGACAGAGTAATTCCAAACAGGAGCAGGAGGGGCTTCCTCTTACTGGAAGCACACATGGGGTTGGGTCTGAGACACCAAACAATCAAAGCCTCTCTGAAAGAATTACAATCAGAGTACTGGTGGCCAGGAATGAGTATAGATATTCAATGTTTTGCTCAAAATTGTGAAAACTGCAACCGAGATCGCAGAAATGAACAGGCCAGTGTAGTTTCAGGATCCCTTCTAGACAGCATAAGACGGTCTATCTGCGCAATCAAAGAAGAGAAGCGCGTCCCAGTGTACACCACTAAGACGAAAAGCACTTAAAAAAATGAGGCCTCCAGCGCTCGGCTGACGCTAGAACGGTTATAAAAGATTTGCGAGTCCATATCGGCATATACGCAATTACCACGTTCCATTCTGACCAGGGTCCTGCTTTCAGCTCTCGAGCCTATAAGGAGGCCATGGCTAGCATGGGAATTGGGTTGCGGTATTCTTGTCCGTCATACCCCGGAAGGGAACAGTGTGGTAGAAAGAAAAAACCGGGACATAAAGCAATCTATAACAGCGAAGGTATTAGGTTCAGGCGCTGGGTGGGTCAAACATTTAATAAGTGTCCAGACTAGTCTTAACAACATGCCAAGAAATTCTCTAAAAGGTTTCAGCCCATACGAACTATTGTTCGGAATTAGAATGCGAGTTCAGGACCTCGATAGTCAGATGTCAGTGGTACAAGAAGAAACAAAGCACTTTGATGTAAAGGATCATTTGGCTGTTTTACAGGAACTGAATGAAACAAGAAAATCATTAAGCAACATAAAGTTAAAGCAACAGCCAAGTACCACTGACGAGGCACCACCCGCAACAGCCCCAGCAAGGCCTGTCTGGATTCCAAAGATTGGGGATCTAGTCAGAGAAAAGATCGCGGTTAAGAAGGAATTTGGGCCTTCTTACAGAAAAGCAGTACCTGTCTTGGCAGTCACCGGAACAAGATCAGTTGTGCTACCGCCCCTTGCTGGTAAAAAGGAGAACAGAGTCGTGTCTATCGATCTGGTAAAACCACAAGCATGTGGCCTATAATCAACAGTAGGCCCAGTGGACTCCCAAGAAACAACAGAATACCCAAACTTGCAACAATCCAAGAGGTTCAAACTGAAAGACTAATCACATTCGATCAGCCTGCAGTGCACAATGAAGGACTATGCAATAATGCCATGGAACTCGTGCCTCTTGAAACACAGATTGAAACAGTTCGTCAAGAAACAACACCAGTCTACAATGATGTGGCATCAGAAAGTGCTACCTTGAGACAGATTGAAAGAACAATCCCATCAATTGACAGAACTGCCTCTGGTTATTTCATCAACTTCGACAACTTCTCTGCAGATCAAAACGACCCCGAAGTGATGCCAGAAACAAAAAAGTATTCTAAAGAAAATACAACAGGACTCCTTCAACAAATCAAAGAACTATATCTGGATTCACCGTTGATTGAGCACTGGATTATCTCAGGGGTATTCATACTCCTATTATGCCTAATTTTAGTTTTAATTTTAGGGAAATTTATTACAATTGAATGGACACAGCAAGTCAGAACATCAACCTAGTCCTGAAACCACACAGATCATCCCACGTGAAGAAAAGAGAACTGTCAACAGTAAATGTCACAGCAATTCCAATACCTGGTGGGGTAGTATGGGAGAAAACAGACTATGAGATATATGGTCCGGTCGAAATCCTGAAGTATCCTCATCAACTAAAGGTTTCCTTAAGTGACTTTGTGACACCAAGTACATTCTCTGATGATTGGGACTTTAACAGTATTAATGACATGATGTCTGATTTAGTAATGTCAGCTAGATTCACAGATCATGATTATTTACAAGGTTCATCTAGTTATGAGCAGTTATTCTGTTACACCCACTATGGGGATCATTACTTGCATAAATCTGCACAGCCTAGAAATGTTTTTATGTATAATCAATGGGAACATTGTTCTACACCACCTAAAAGCAGTTCTAAAGCATTTTTTGAAAAATTCAAATACTTCTCAGGGTTTAACACCAGTAATGCAGAAACATTTTATTACAAACTGTTAGATAAAACAGGAATGAAAACAATGCTGACAAATTCTAAATTGATATATTCAGAAGCATTTTATGACAAAATGATGACATATTGTTTTGATTATTGGAAAAATAATATTGAAACGAAAACAATTTGGGGTACAAAAGATTGGCAGGTGCAAGGCATAGAAGCACTATTTAGAACCTGCATGATACCAGAACAAATGTTGTTTTTAAATGACACTATACACCAAACATCTTGTCTTGGCCTAGCTAAGATCAAAGACCTTAAAACACCGTCTATACCAAAGCCAATACCTGAAAATGTAACCGCAGATATTGAGTTAGGCGTGTCAAAAATTTTACATTTCAACAGAACACATCCTGATTGGAAAAAGTGGTTAATCTGGCCTACTGACACAAACAGCTGTCAAGATAGATTCCTGAATAAAACACAGGGTTTAAAAATGACCAGATTAGACTCGAGATATTCCCAGAGACAACATCCAGGGATTATAACAACATACAGTGTAGGGAAGCTCTGCCTTGAATGGCTAACAACATCCACACTGGCTGAAATTAAGCAACACTTGTCTTTACTAAAAAATGGTGCTGATTTGCGCGATTTCATTCTTGGACCACGCAAACAGCGTCAAAAGCGTTTCATAGCGACCAATATCTATGCTGCTTACAACGAGGCATGGAAAGTAAAGCAAATTGAAACTGCTGAAAAAATACGAGAAATTGATCGTATTAATTTGGAGAAATCACTTTCTGTGGTAGACAATGGGTTAATGACTCTGTCTTCCAGAATATATTCGTTGGACAATATTGTATCCTCTGCCTTTGATGTGATAGACAGAGATTTGCTTATGTTACAACATGGCCAGTCTCAATTACGTTCTATTATAGAATTAGGCTGGACGCTGCAAAATCTTCGTTCAGGCTATGTGCCTTGGCGTTTAATCAACACAACGTCATTATTTTTCAGTTTTAACCTTACTGATAAACAGATCAGTTTGGCACAGAAAGGAGCAGACTATACAATCCTGAGCATCGAAAAACTTGAGAGATTACCATTGACAATGTCAGAGAGTCCTGTCATTGAATGGATAATACATGGAATTATCACAATTCCGATAACAACTTTCCGATTTAAAAAGTGCCTTGAGTACATACCTGCTGGCCAGTATGAACAATTGGGTAAAGGATATGTAAAATCTGAATGGAAATTACCATACACTCATTCTTGCTATAGTGACAGCGACAAAAATGTATTTCTTAGTGGTGATAACTGTAAACACTCACTAAGCGGTATACTTTTGTGTCAGAGTATTAATTTACACGGAGCATGTGATGGAAATTCTAACAACCTTTCATGCCACCAGCTAGTCACACCTGCAACTCAGATAGAGCCCTTCTTTATGCAACTTTCGAACGTGAGTTACATTCTTAGAACGGATCACAGATGTTGTGGCCTCGTGCCAGGGAAAAGTTATCTAGTAGAAGTAACATCCATGGTCAAATGCTGTATGCAAGCATTGTTTCCGAGTGGGCCTCCAGACATAGTGACTCCCATCTGGCCTCGTCTGAATCTCTATTCTATACGAATTGATACTTTAAGCAAAATGAAATCTGTACTTTTACAGACAACAGTGCCTATAACGTCATCTAAAGAGACGTATGATCTTCTAGTTGCAAGGACAGCTACTGAAGTTCATGACCTTTTATCAACAAATTGCCCCGTGCATTTCGTAGAAATGTTCAGCCAACTCCTTAACATGTCTAGTGCAACAAGCATCCCAGGCATATTTAAGACAGTCTTTACGGGACTGCTAACACCCTTCCAGGCAATTTTGGGAATCTTTCCTAATTTTGTGCACTCCATTTTTGGCGGCATACCGTTATTTTTGGGACTCGTCGCAGGGATTTTATTTTTGACCCTCTTGCTTCGTTATGGCAAGCCTCGGCTCAGACATAGCTCCCATGGGAATGGAAGAGACAATCCTAGCAATGCGCTACCGGGACAGGATAACTAACGTCCTTGGATTGGCCAGGCTGAGAGATCTAAACATGACCTGGTTCCTTTCATTCAGACCGATATGGCAAAATTGCATTTTACCTGTGCTACGGTGTATGCTTTGCGGCGATGAATGCGTGTTGGACATCTGTCTTTCACTTCCATCAGCAGTACCAATGGACGTCGATACTTTGCTCAGTCCAATAACGGCTCACGCATTGTGTTGTCCCCAGCGGCTACCAATCCTGATGACGGCATTTGTGGAGAATCCTGTACTACAGCCAAGTGGTAACAGTGGAGCGAGTGATAAAAGCAACATCACCCAGGTACAACGTTCTGTGAGCATTGCTGGTCCTGCCTTCGATGACAGCAATCATTCTCACACCTGCCAAGTTACAGCGCTATCTAATTTGGTTGAACTATCACCTGAATTTGTAGACCAATTCTTTGAGAGCCTGTCTGATACGATGTTCTCACCCGTACAGAAACAATAACTTTTAGAAGCTTTTCCGACACACAGCGTTCCCATGAACTCTGAATTCGGCCTTCAGTTTTGATCAACAAAAACTGCCAAGAGCTTTGGAAATCTATTTTCTTTGAATTGGACAATTTTTCTAACATTGACCTTTTTTTTTTGGCACGAACAATTCTTTGCTTAACGTAAAAACTATTCTTAGAGAACAGAAGCTTCACACTTCTATTTCTAAACACATCTAGAGACATAACAATACTACACCAGCCTCTAGCACACATGTTATTACAATGCATTTTTATGTGATGATTTATCTCGCATTTCTTCTGTCAGAGATACTTCATGTGTAATTCTTTATGCATAATCGTTCATTGATTTCATATGCAATAATTTTTGAATGATTTCTATGCTTTTAAAAAAAAAAAACGTACAGTACCTAAAATTCATGTATTGCAAGTACGCCTATTTCGAATGCATTTATGTATTTTGGGGTGGGCAATGTTACACATGCATCTAATTGCTTTAGTTTTAGTAATTTTGATGGACATTAACCCGTGGAGTGGGTGTTGCGTGTTTATCTAGGTTCCTGATCGATACTGTGACCTTATGCCCCTATTCGGCTATAAATCCATTTATTCCCTATATTGGCATAACCGTTCAAGTGCGATTTTCTGAAAAGTCATCTCTGGCCTCACACGAACAGAGCCAAATTCCAGCATAGTTCTCTCTGCCACTTCCTTTGCGACCAATTAGTGCAATGACAGAGCAGTAGTCACTATCTGGTATTCCTAGATAACACTCCGAGTTCTTCAACAAGATAAAAACTTAGCAAACCTGGAAATCCCCGCTTGCTATGTTTTGATTAGTAATGGAACTCCAATGAGCAACTGATAACTATCACTTCCTAGTGACATATTTAATTGACGTCTTATGTCCAGCAAACTTGCGTCGAACCCGGCACCTGTCAGGTATAAATATTACCAACATTGCCTTAAGCAATGTGAGCTGTGAGCTGATGCTGGCTGCCTGCAAGACCCCGTGTTGGTAAATCTAGCACTCTGTCGCTGCAGCCTGCTATCCTGTGGTGGTGAAGCTGCTGATACCATTATCACCGCTACAGCGCAAACTATGGTGCAGTACGCTTAAGGAGCTGAACAGCCGTCCCTCTGCGAAGACATCCAGCAGATTCCAGCTGCCCGCGGACGCTGTCCCCCCTCCTTCCTCGACGCCCTGAAGAGAAGCCGCTGCCTTTCTCGTGCAGAGAAATCCAGTCCCGGCGCTTCCGGTTTACCCTCGCGGGTGACTGGGATATCGAGAGAGACCCCTGAAGGAGATACCAATCCTCCATCATTCTATTCAGAGGTATGGTGTTGACTAAACCCTTAGACGAGAATTCTTGAAACAAACCTTGGCAAAACCAACTTAACTTAAGCTACTTACTTACTCCCCTTTTCACGTGTTAGGCTTAGGTCAGGCACACGGGGTAGGCTTAGTTAGAAGCACCAGTTGAGTATGTTAGCCTAATGTATATATGACTGTATATATGTTTTATTACTTTCAAACCATTGTATGACTAAGAAACCATATCAATGCTTTTACAGTTCTATTTCGCAATACTTATCTTACTGTACGTACTTTTTATAATAACAATCATTGCAATTGTGGCAATACATTTCTCTTGTACGAGAAGAAAGACTGTGCAATAAATGTTAACCCTTTATTGACAAACGCCCGTCTCTCTATTCTCTACATCTCGTGAAAGTAAACTGCACTAGACTGACTGAGTGAAATACATGTCTATTGTTTCACACGACCCTAGAGATTGACTCTTGATCTGAGGAGCAAAGTTGTCATGTTGCACGGTTGTTGGAAAGCTGAATCCCTTCTTGTCTGTGCCAAGGAAGCTGATCACTTCCTATGCAGAGAAGAAAGTTTCCAGTGACCTCTGAGCTAGTTGGTAACACAACCCAATTAAGTTTAGCATAGTCAGTGGAGGCCTGGAATATCCGCAGTTCCACGTCGATACTACTGTTTATGTTATTCCAATGCGCAGGGCCTAGTGGGAAACTAGGAACTACACTACACTGACAAAATGTCACATGGGCAATTAGGCAGCCGTCTAGTCCAATCATTAATTACTGGGAAGCTAAGTAACCTATGAACAATGCCCATCCTAAATCGTGTTAGTAAAAATCTTTCAAAATCAGAGCTTGCATAGGTTAAATACGGCTGTATCCTACAGGTAGTTATAATATTTTGGTGGACAGAAGCTGAAGTTTTTTTTTTTTTTTTGAAAACCTTTATTTAGCACTGTTCATAATACAAATACGGGCCTACAACCATCCGGCCGGCCACGACACTTGTGAAGCTTGATAGCAAATTATACGTCCACTCAGTAGCTCGTCAGCACATGAAAGCATACAACATACGTTACAAGAATTCCACGTGCACCAAGTGTCAGGAGATATTAAGGTTAATTTAAAAATTTTTATATAAGGAGATACAGAAACTAGAACGGATCAGTGTACAGCACATGTATGCAGGTAATAAATGGGCAACGTTCAACAGGAGAGGCCACTAACAGTAACATATTGAAATTGGCGGCACAAACTAAGATACCAGGATAGTAAAACGAAACGAAGCGTGCCCCCCAACCGTCACCCTCCTACCAGCAGCTCCACCCACCGACCCAAGAAACACAGAAGAAAGAGAAACAGAAAAAGAGAAAAAGAGGCACCATAGAAAATAAAAAACGAATCGAGAAAGACCCCCCACCCTACACGCATGCCGAGGCTATGGCCTACCCCCCCCCTAGCAGTGTGTCTGTCGCCCCAAGGAAAACCCGAAATATAGGAGCAAGTAGAGAAAGAAAAAGGAAAGGTAATAAATTGTGTATATAAAGAGATACAGAAACTAGAACGGATCAGTGTACAGCACACGCATTCAAGTAATAAATGGGCAACGTCCACCAGGAGAGCCCACTAACAATGACATATCTAAAATGGCGGCACAAATCTAAGGTACCAGGATAGTGAAACGAAACGAAGCGTGCCCCCTAACCGCCACCCTCCTACCAGCAGCTCCTTCCACTGACCCAAGAAAGCACAGAAGAAAGAGGATTAGAAAAAGAGAAAAAGAGGCCCATAGAAAATAAAAAACGAATCGAAGAAGACCCCCCACCCTACACGCATGCCGAGGCTATGGCCTACCCCCCCCCTAGCAGTGTGTCTGTCGCCCCAAAGGAAAACCCGAAATATAGGAGCAAGTAGAGAAAGAAAAGGGAAAAGGAATAAAAAATCCAGAAATGCACGGTAGCACGTAGGGAGAGAGGGAAGAATACACTACCCTACTACCCCCAGGAAAAGGAAAAGTGGGGAGGAGCCCACCCTGCAACCGAACTCCCGGCTCCCCTCACCGTCGAGATCTCCCGCACCAACCACCTTACAATGACAAGCAACTGTGTCCCCAGTCAATCCGAAGTGTTAACAACCAGTACCTCAGTCCGGCGCAAACCCCCCCCCCAGCAGGTAATAGAAACAACTGGAGCAATCGACAATAACGTGCAGCAAAAAATCAGGATATTAAAGGTTACTCAGCCAGTAGTGAAAGCATAAGTCAGTCCAGGTCCTCGCCAGCCGATCCCATCATGACAACAACAAATAGTCCCTCAACCCTGACCAGACCGGCAGAAACTCTCCAGGCCTGTCCACTGCTGCGAGGCGCCTGTAACCAGGACAAAGAGGCAAGATGGCCGCCTACTCGGAGGGAGAACGATGAAGATTCCAATCGCCATAGTGACCAAAGCAGTACATAGACAGACCCCGGGGGCTCCAATGGTAGGGGCAGCGAGTGACACAGGTAACGATGAGAAGGAGTTCCTGAGCCCCGGTGGATAGTTCATAGGCAGAGTTGTCTCGTAGAAGGTAGAGGGTGCCTCTGCTACTGTTGCAACGTAAATGGACAGACTCTGTACATTGTATCCAAGAGAACGCCTCGCCGTCCTCTCCACAGTCGGCAACAACGTATCCTCTCCAAATTGGAGCAGGGACGGCGGGGAAACCTCCAGCCAGGATCGCCCCTTGTCTGGGAGCGTGTCATCAAATCTTCGGACCAATGCCCGGGCTGTGCTTCGCATTTCAGCCCTCAAGTCCATGAGAGCGGCCAGGACGTCTCCACAGGTCGGGTCACTCCGCATCGGCAGCCGGTCCGCAACATCCCCCGGTTCAATCAATTCGGCCACTGGTCCCAGGGCGCATGGGCCTCCAGTCTCTGCAGTCCCCGGATCAGCCAACACATCGGCCCGGAGGACAGGCGCCATGTCCGTGCCTGCAGCCCCAAGGAAAGGACAATGCGGGGACAAGAGCGGCCTTGGAGGAGGCGATAGCGGAGCCGCCGGGGGAACTCCGTGAGCAACTGGGGAGCAGCACCGGATGGGAGTCCTCTACACGTCCCGTGGGGAACCGCCGTTCACCACGGTGAAGACGCACCAAGATGGAGGTCGCCCAGCTCACGACGGGGATGGCGGGGGAGTGACGACCGTGGGGGAGGCCTCCGTGTCTTCCACACCGCAAGCTGTGCAAGGGAGAGTCTGACCCAGTTGGAAGGGTACGATTCCGGTCGTCCGAGCAACGCTCTACGCCCCCAAGGTCCACAGCGTTGCACCAGCTCGTCACCCCATACACTTCTCACGGCGTCCAGCGGCGGCCATCAGCGCAGGGTCCAGGGGAAGCGCCGGAGGTCAGAAAACTTCGAGTCTGCCACCGATTCCGCCGGTAAGGATACCGGAAGATAGCCAGTCGATTCAGTGCAACCATTCCACGCAGGTAGGTCGGTGCAGGACAGGATAACTGATCAGCATGTCCAAGCGTCCGTCCCGTCCGCCATCTTGGCTCCTCCCCCCAGCTGAAGTTTTTTTTGATCTCTGTATTTAATCTGATGTTTTAAAGATATTGTAGGCAGCTGAGTTTAAAAACTTTCCTTTCTATTTCAGTTAGTGTGATGGGGTTATCAAAATATTCTTGATGACCGAATTTGCACAGAAATTCCTTGTTGTACTTAAGCCATCCTATGTGTATAACACCATCTAGCCCACAACAGTCGCTTATCATTTGTCGATTTAAGCTCTGTAGTCCAAATGTGGTGCCAAAGAAGGATTGGTTGAATGGCATGGACATTCTCTAAATGCGATAAGTCCAGTTCTGAATGACATTAAAATTGGGGACGCTGACTGGGACAGCAAGCAGGTGTCTAAGAAATCTGTTTTCAGCCCTCTTCAAAGATGTCAAATCTGTGTGTCCCCAAATGCCCACCCAATAAATCGCTATTGAAACACATTTAGCTTTGTAGATGTGAAGTAGTTCTGAGGGGGGCGTTGCCTAATTTTCTAACAAAAGTTAGTCGGGGCTGCCAGTGCCTTAGAAAATAGCAGTCTCCTTTGATTAACGGCCTGTTTCCATGATCCAGTAAGATCAAATAAGACCCCAAATATGAGAAAGTATTGGCGCATGTTAGACGATTCTTCTCTAAAAAGAACGAGCTGCACTTGTTGGTCCCGGAGCCACATTTTAAAATAAATGTTTTAGATGCATTAACAGAGAGACCCAAGTTGGACATAATATTTGCAAAACTATATAAAACCTTCTGGAGAGTATTTGGGGAGCGGGCCATGAGCACAGCGTCGTCAGCATACATGAGCACAGGGAGTGGATGCTTCCCTACCCCCGGGAGGTCCTGGCACTCCTCTCTCAACACCAGATCCAAGTTGTTAATATACAAGGTAAATAGAAAGGGTGCCAGGACACAGCCCTGCCTTGCCCTTCTTCCAACAGCAAAAGAATCTGTGCACTTGCCCCCTATGCCAAATCGCATCCTGGCCCTGGCCATAATATAAAATTCTCTCATTAAGGAGATTAAAGGTAATTCCATTCCCATCTTCTCCAAAATCGTCCAGAGTTTATTGTGGATAACGCAATCAAAGGCCGTGGATAAATCCACAAAGGTCAGGTAGAGAGGACCCCTTTTGGCCTTAGTATATTTGGCAATAGTTAGTTCTAAATTCAGGCACTGGTCTATCGTACCCAGGTCCTTACCGAACCAGTATTGGATGGTGCTAATGATAGAGTGATCATCAGGCACAGCTCGTGCAGGGCGTTATACCGGGGCGGTGACGTAAGGTGGGGGAGGGTCAGGGTGGGGGGTTGTAAAATGCGGGATATGGACCATTACAGGTAAGTACCGAGAAAAAAAAATGTGTTGCCCGCGCTGCATTGCCAAATGTGATGCAGCGCGGGTAACAAAATTCATTTTTTTTCCGGTACTTACCTGTAATGGTCCATATCCCGCATTTTACAACTCCCCACCCTGACCCTCCCCCGCCTGATGTCACCGCTCCAGTATAACGCCCTGAACGGCCATGCCTGGTGACCATCTGCCTATTCCTGCAGTCTGGAAAGAAGTACTCTATCGTTTATCTTGACCGTGGAGTCTAGAAGCAAGATAGGCCGATAAAAAGCTGGGTTGTGCCTGTCCCCCTTTTTAAAAATCAGAAGCAAACTCGATTTGCTCCAGGTAGAAATAAGGCTGGTTGAGATGCATGCATTTATGACTTGAGTTAAAATTGGTCCCCAGAAAGCTATATTATGTTTAAAGAGGTCCACATGGTTAACATGTGGTAAGGCCCTGGGGCCTTACCACTCTTACTCTGTGTGATTGCCTCCATTCACAAATGAGAAGGGGTCCAATAGGCCTCTCCCCCTTTGAGAATGCAAAAAATATATTTTTTCAGGAGCAGGCCGTGGTCTCATGGACCATTGCCTACTCTTAAAAAATTTCAATTAAAAGTTGTATTTTCTTTTTTTAAATGTATTAAAACAGGCTGCATTTTAAAGAAAATGCTTAATTAAAGCAAATTACAGACATGGGTGTTTGCTAACTCCAGGAGGGCATAATCTCTGTGATGGCAGTGATTCCTAGTCTGTAGTGGTCATAAATTGTGAGTTAACTCATACAGGGCCCGATGTAGGTAAATTTACATTTACCACTTCATAAATACTGAATCATACCGAATCGGTATTTATGAAGTGGTAAATTAGAGGGAGGGAGATGTAGGTATTTCCCGAATCTGTAAGATTCGGTATTTACCGATTCGGTAAATACCGATTCGGAATCCCCCATTGCTTCCTATGGGCCTTGAAGCCCATAGGAATCAATAGGCATTACCGAATCGGTAATTGCCAATTCGGTAATTACCGATTTGTGCAAGGGTGCAGGGGGTGTCACTTTGAGACCCCCTAGCACCCCCAAAACAGGCATGTGAGCCATGTGGCACACAGAAATGCCCTAAAGCCATGTCTGTCTGTCACATGGCATAGGTGTGCATGCACACATGTGCATGCACACCTGGATTCGGTATTTTAACACCCAATTGGATTGGGTGTTAAAATACCGAATCTGAAGGGCCTGTGGGACAGAAAGTAGTCCCACCTACATCCCAAATTTAAAAATCGGTAAAATTACCGATTCGGTATTTTTGCGATTCAGTAATTTTACCGAATCGGTAAAATACCGAATCGGACAAAAAAAGGTCCCCTACATCTCAGTAGGCCAAATACCGGTCGGAAACGGCCGAAATCGGCCGTTTCCGACCGGTATTTGGTACCTACATCGGGCCCTAATATTCATGAAGTAGGTCAATTTGGGACGCCACTAGAAATCACTGTTTTAAAAATAAGTCTTTTGTATATTAGGAATTGCAATTTCCAATTGAAAAAAAGATTCCCAATTTGGAATTCACATATCCCTATTTTTGTTTTTACTCTGGCCCCAAACTATGTTTAAAAAAAAGATTTCCCCATTGGAATTAAGCAATGTAAACTCTACCCAATAGCACAATATTATTATAAATCATAAATTGGACACAAGGGTGCATATCTACAATAAAGTGGTGAAGCACGCCATTAAGCCAAGAAGGCTAAAGATACGTTTCATCACTTTAGAAATGCATGGCTGCACCATATTTACTGGAATATGGTGTAGCCCTGCGTTTCCCCCTGCGCTGGCGCTAACTTTAGCTGCCTAGCACAAACTCAGGCCTTGCACCATAGTGCACGGGTGCCTGTGTTGAGGGGAAGATTGTTAATGTGCAGGAAGGTCCCCCTTCCTGCACATAAACAATCATTAAATACCACTTTGTAACTTCTGTGTGCTGCTTAATGCAGCACACATAGAAGTCACAAAACTTCATTTTTTTAAAATGATTGTTTATGTGCAGGAAGGGGGACCTTCCTGCACATAAACAATCAAAGGCAAATTGCTGTTTCTATGTGTGCTGCACATGGCAGGACACATGGAAACAGGACAAAGGAGGAGAAATAAAGCAATTCTCCTCATATCGCCTTTTTGAGACCAGGTTTTCTGTGGTTTTAATTTGGCACTGCCTCCTATTTACGCTGCCCTTGTAAGAAGGGAGCAGCGTCAAAATCAATGTGTGTTGTGGTGAAACACCCACCACAATTCCCATTGCCCTCCCCTTTCAAGTTAAATACAGCATGAAAGGGTGTCTTAATTCCTAGGCAGAGTTAAGCTCCGGTAAGTGGCTTAACGCTGCCTTGAAAATAGGGCGAAGCCCCTATAAATATGCCCCAAAATGTCTGTCAGAGGATATTTTTGCTAACTAAATTTAGCAATACATCCATAGGCACACCATAATGTCACCACAGTTGTCCTGGCATCTTCTTGAAGTTCACCACTCATATTAAATTACTCCCATACACGGAATATTTCGATTAAAATGTGAACAGTTCCTTCACATACATGTTTCAAAAGTGTTCTGAATAAATTTATAAAATTGTGCTGAATAAATTACCACCCGTATCTATATATATAAAAACAAATGTATGCATGTCTGTTTGTCCTTTAAGCATTACTACACCATTCTTCCGATCGGCATGAAACTTTGGGAAGTTGTTGAGTACACTCCCGCGAAGGTTTCTGGCAAAAAAAAAAAGTGTTAAAAGTTGTTGAGTACACTCCCATGAAGGTTTCTGGCAAAAAAAAAAGAAAATGTGTTAAATATCGGCCCCCCGGCCCCCCAGGGCCCTCATAATCTTTCCAATACTGAACGTTTACAGTTTACGGTGCGACTCGCTTTTGCAATGACCATCAACAAAGCACAAGAACAATCGCTGCAAGTGTGTGGACTTGATTTGGAAAATCCATGCTTCTCACATGGACAACTGTATGTGGCCAGCTCACGCGTCGGAAAACTTTCTGATTTATTTGTGTACGCACCAGACGGAAAAACAAAAAATACCGTGTATCCACAAGCACTCAAATAAATAAAGCGAATTAAAACACATTAAAATGTTTTCCATAATAGCCTCTTAGGTGCTGCGCCTATTCCAACGGCCAACGGCACCACTACCTCAGGAGTGCTGCCGTTGGCCGTTGGACTTTCGAACCTCACCTGCGCAATGGAACGTTCAGCACTGGTGCTGGACGTTCCATAGCTGCTAAGAGGTTAAAATGAATAAGTTTCAATAAAAATGACACAATGTAAATTGAATGTTATCATAACAAGTTTCCTTAAATTTCCTTTCTTCTGAGATCGCAGCAACGCGCAACTAGTCTGTTTTAATACAAGTTTGAAACCGCTCGCGCTCCCCATAAGCTCCGGAACGTGAGAATACTCCCCCGCCAAGACAGCTCTGTTTACTTAGCAGTCCCGTCTATTTACTAACGCTGCTGTCGTTGAATGGGAAATCACATCAATGACCTTATCTGTACTGTTAGGCCCGAGTCTTCACCTGTGAGGGCAAGTATATTTTATGTGTTGTCCATCGGAGTATCACACAGACTTGAACTTTTGTGACATGGTGAATACACCACAACCAGTATATCATAGTAATGTCTGCGCTTGTTAAAGAAAGGTTACACACAAATGTACTGTTTGTAATTCTAGCAGTCGTCCTGAATCATAGGGCTGTCCATGCGCATGATATTTATTCACTCTGATGTGTGACATTTGAAATGATTTTACTATTGTATCCTTTTCCCTGGTGGTTTTGTAACAATGTGCTTCTGGTTAAAAGCCGCAGGCATCTGTTGACCTGAAGATTACTTTCAGCCTTCTGTCAGTATTCTTAATGATACAATAGAGCCAACCTTTCTAAAATATGTATTTTCAAAGGCTTTCAAAATGGGCTTCGAAATGCGTTTACTTGGAAAGGGAAAGCTTTATTCCCACGAAAGGTCAGATACCTTTTAAATAATTTTGATGTGCGGCTCCAGACTTTGTTTTCTTGTAGTCTTGACGGCTATACCCCTGATGTTTTAGAGGAATACCCAATGAACGTATCTGCGTGCTGCCTAACCTGTGGACGTTCTACGCAGTTTGCTTAACCAATCACCCTTTGCTCCTGCGGGTCTGAGAAAGTCGCTAAATTATGCATCCCGTTTCTGTCAGAGGGCACTCCGAGCGATTTTGCATTTCTTCTAATGGAATTTGCTCACATCTATAAGATGCCTGCACGAAGACAAATGCCAGACGCGTGCATTCCTCAATATGAGCTCAGCAGATCAGCTAGGCGCAATGCAAACATAACAGGAGTGTTGAGATTCGGCCATTGTGCGTTTGGTCACTGCATGTCTTCACGCAGTCGGAAAGCTTTTAGAGTGATTGGAATAGTGCACACGGGGTGACAGGGATAGAAAGATCCAGGATTGATGAAAGCTGTGAGAAATACCCGCATGCACAGGCTCCTTGATACTGATGGGGAACGACTAAGTGGATGGAGTATGGTAGCAATCAATCTATAAAGCCACAGCTGGACCAAAGGGAATCGCTTTTAAGTAAAGGCCGCTGGGGTGCAGTCGCACAAGCTTGATCTATCAGATAGTGCTCCATGCGATGGCCAGTCTTCATCTGTGTGTCAGTCGCGAACAGGAAAGGCAGGCAATAGACATGCGTGATTGTGGGACATGTGAAGGCTACAAGTCTGGATACTTAAAATCTGTGAGAAAAGCAATGGGGGTATCAACTTGTAATACCTCATTGCGAATTAATATCTGAATTAGCATGAGTGCACGATGACGCTGGTTTACTTACACAGTGCATGCCTACAGGATTTAGGCCCATATTTACGATTCTTTGATGCAGGGCAACACAATACGAAAGTTGTTGCGTTACCTTGTATGAAAGGAAGAGAGTAACAATGTGCCGTATCAACGAAGATAAGGTCAGGGCCACTGGAATTATGTTGCAGGAGAGTGCTGAAATATGCGGTAGGAATTAGTAAATTATGTGGCAAGATAAAAGCAAATTATGACACATTTTGTAATAGTATTACTTCATTATTTCATCATTTCTAAACTTGGTAACACTATCTAGGCATTGGGTGCACCTCATTAGTACTAGCTTAACACACCTATATATAGCAACAAGGAACAGAAAGGTGACCAGTCCAGGTTTGGAAAGGGCCTTCCAACGCGCAGCAACACATGTTGTCTCAATCTTTTTTTGTTAAAATCCGCAGATTATGTGGTGGATAACGGATCATGTGGCAAATACAGCAAATCTATAATTATGCAAATATAACCTCAACCATATACATGTATAATTTCAGTGGCCCCGGGTATGGCACATTTTTTTCCCCTCCAACAATGGTGCACTTTTGGCAGTCATGCGCCAACACGCACATATTTGTGCCATAGTGCAAGGGTGTGTGCATTTTCTGAAGTATAGATTTGGTATAGGAAGGAGTCCCTTCCAGTGCAAAAACATTGCTTTAAATCTTCTTCCAGATTGTATGTGTGCAGTACAGTGCAGCAGGCAAGAAAAGTTTGATGCAAATCCCTACCTACATACTTTTGTAGATAAGGGATTTGCTTCAAAACGCATTGGTGAATGCATGGAAAAACCTACGCGCAACTCGCGGAATGCCCCCTTGACGCAAAGTAACACATCGCAGTTCATAGATCAATTAAAAGTTACTTTGGGAAACTACCTAAAGCAAATCCTGATTTTTGTTACATAGTAAATACCACTCACAAAAGTGATGCAAACCTGGTGCAAAGCATTACAAAATCTGGCCCCCAGTGTTGTAAAGGGTATGTTGCCTCCACAAAGGAAGTTGCATTTACATTTTTCACTGGCCTTTTGTGAATATAATGACGAAATAAGCAGGGTTGAAGACACTGGTTTTGGCTTCAATGTGAATATGCACATGCACAAATTAACCCAGATTCTTCGTGCTGTGCCTCTGTCCAAAATGCTGAAAGAAACACTTTGAGCACAATATTGAAAGTTGTTTTCAATCCTTACGACCCACATATTGCAGTAAAAAGGTGTAAAGTAGGTTTCCAAAAATGACATCCACATATAACAGTATACCAACTGGGATAAGCCAGTCAAACAGATGCACAAAACTTATGTTCATTTGTATAACTTGTACACTCCTCCCATACTTCTATGCTTGTCGGCATTTCGAGGAGTGTTGCAGAGAGTGGCTAGAGAAATCTGACACAGTTGCAAGAAACATCCTCATAGGTGTATGCTAGTAGATACTAATCAGTTAACTTAAATTGCACATGTTGCAGAAAGTGTGGGAAAGTAAACCATTTAACTGATTTCACTGGGAGATGTTAGACGAACCGGGAAGGTCGGCCGAGATTACGGGGAGAGGTCTCCGGGGAGAGCCGCCTCCAACGACTGTACAGACAAGTAACTTCCCCCCCACAGACGGACACCACACAAGACTGAAGGTTAACGAGACTTTATATGCAATTCTTAGGTTACGATGGTATGATACAAGGAGGTCTGGACTCAGGGGTCCCCTCGATTTAAGTCTTTGGCTGAGGAAAGGGGTAGCGGGACAGTCTTAATTACCAATGAGTACGAAGTAGCTCTCAATCCTCGAGCTCGGCGTTGAGATGATCGGGCCGTGGAGGAGCCAAGCAGGTCCCGAGATGGATGAAGGAAAGATGACGGTTACAACGGTCCGCGGCCACGCCAGCAGGTCCCGACGACGATGAAGACTGTAGGTTACGACGGCTGTGGCAGCGCCAACAGGCAGGATGATGGTGCACAGGACAGAGCTACGGCAGCGCCAGTAGTCCGTCCAGGATGAGTTCCTCTTTACGTCTCTCGACTCCAAGATACAACTGCCTTCCTGCTCTGGAACTGCCCCAGTTATAGGGCTGGCGTGCTTTGATGTCCGGACCCTCGCACTTGGAGGTCGGGAGGTCCGGGATGAGGGAGTCCAGACACCCAGCAGGGGGGTGGAGCCAGCGCCTGGGGAGGTGATGGGCGAGCGGCACTTGGCGGGGGAGAGCCATCGGCACCTCTTTCTCCCATTGACTTGCCAAGTAGCCCGCTCACCTCCTGGGTGGAGGGTGGTGCCGGAATGTCTGAGGCCGGGCTAGGCCCAGGGTTGAGGTCGATCGGGGGCCAGGCGGCCTCGTGATGAAGTGTCCAAGATGGCGGCCCAGGCTGGGCGCGTGGGCCGGCAGTGGATCGGGCCCATGAGGTCGATATGTTTGAAGGCAGGGGTCCCTGAGGGGACGGAGGACGTGCAATGGTGGTGTGTGGTACTTGCGTGACCGGGCTCGGGCCTGGTCGAGCCGGGGGAGAGCGGCCCTTCACGTGGCCTGTCCAACATGCGTCCCCCCCAGCTGAAGGCGGGGAGAGCTACCCATCCTCTTGGGGACTCTCCTCGTCGAGGCGGAAAAACCGGGACAGGCCATCCGCGTTGGCGTGATCTGACCCGGGCCGGTGTTCGACTGTGAAGTCCATACCTTGCAGGGAGATGGACCAGCGTAGCAACTTTGGATTTTCCCCCCGCATATGCATCAGCCACTGCAGGGGTCGGTGGTCGGTCTGCACCCGAAAGTGGGTGCCAAAAAGGTAGGGCCGGAGCTTCTTGAGGGCCCATACCACCGCGAAGGCTTCCCTCTCTATGGTGCTCCAGCGTTGCTCCCGTGGTAGGAGTCTCCGGCTGATGAAGGCCACCGGTTGATCGAGACCTTCGGTGTTCACTTGAGACAGGACCGCCCCAATGCCCTGGTCGGAGGCGTCCGTCTGGACGATGAACTCCCGGCTGTAGTCGGGGGCCTGGAGCACAGGGGCGGAACACATGGCGGCCTTCAACTGTTCGAATGCCGTTTGACACTCTGAGGTCCAGTTCACTTTCTTGGGCTGATTCTTTGACGTGAGTTCTGTGAGAGGCCCCACTATGGTACCATAGTCTTTCACGAACCTTCGGTAATAGCCCGTGAGGCCCAGGAAGGCTCGTACCTCGGTTTGGGTGATAGGGGGCTGCCAGTTCTGGATGGCGGCAATTTTCAGCTGTAGAGGGGCCACTAGGCCGCTTCCCACCTGGTGTCCGAGGTAGGTCACAGACCCTTGTCCAATTTGACACTTGCTGGCCTTGATCGTGAGGCCAGCTCGCTGAAGGGCTTGCAGCACTGCTCGGAGGTGGTGAAGGTGCTCGGTCCAATGGTGGCTGTACACCGCGATGTCGTCGAGGTAGGCGGCGCTGAACCCTTCGAGCCCCGCCAGGACCTGATTGACGAGCCGTTGGAAAGTCGCTGGGGCATTCTTCATGCCGAAGGGCATGACCGTAAAATGGTAGTGGCCATCGGGGGTGGAGAAGGCAGAGCGTTCTTGTGCTCGGGGGGTGAGGCCGATCTGCCAATAACCTGCTGTCAGGTCGAAGATGCTGAGGAAGCGGGCAGCTCCCATTCGGTCGACCAGTTCATCTGCCCGGGGGATGGGGTGTGCGTCGGTTTTGGTGACTTCATTCAGGCCCCGGTAGTCGACGCAGAACCGGAGTTCTGGGGTGGCTCCGGGGGCGGCTGCTTTGGGGACCAGTACGACCGGGCTGGCCCATGGACTGTCGGAGGGCTCGATGACCCCGAGCGTGAGCATTTTGGCCACTTCCGCCTGGATGCAGGCCCGTACCCGATCAGGTACGCGGTAGGCCCGGTGGCGGATAGGAGAGCTGTCGCCGGTGTCCACATCGTGCACACACCAGGAAGTAACACCTGGGGTGAGGGAGAACAGACTGGCGAACTGTGACAGGAGGGCTTGGCACTCTTGGCGTTGTTCTCTGGTGAGGGTCTCCGAGAGTCGGACCCCATTCACGGAGCCGTCCTGCTCTTGGGTCCGCAGGAGGTCAGGGAGAGGCTCGGAGTCGTCTTCAACCCCATTGTCTGTGGCCATCAGTAGGCTGAGTTCTGTTCGTGCAAAGTGGGGTTTCAGTCTGTTGGTGTGGAGAACTCGGAGTGGGTTCCGGGAGGACTCCATATCGATCAGATAGGTGGCAGGGCCCTTGCGCTCGATTACCTTGAAGGGCCCCGTCCATTTGTCTTGGAGAGCGCATGGCTCCGTGGGGGACATTACCCATACCTGTTGTCCCGGTTCGAATTCAATGGATGAGGCGTTCTGGTCATACCATTTTTTCATGTCCTCTTGACTGGCCTCGAGGTTGGCTTTTGCTAGGTCTCTGAACCGCCGGGACTGGTTGCGGAGGGTGAGGAGGTACCGGAAGACATCTGGAGGGTTCTTGGCCGGAGGCATCTCCCAGCCTTCCTTGATCAGGCTGAGCGGCCCCCGCACTGGGTGCCCGTATAGTAGTTCAAATGGGCTGAAGCCTAGCGATTTCTGTGGGACCTCTCGGTAGGCGAAGAGGAGGCACGGTAGCAGCACATCCCACTGGCGACGGAGGGGCTCCTCCAATCCCCCGATCATCCCTTTTAGCGTGCGGTTGAACCGCTCAACAAGTCCGTTCCCTTGGGGGTGATAGGGGGTCGTGAATCGGTAGGTGACCCCACACTGTTGCCAGAGGGATTTCATGTACTTAGAGATAAAGTTCGTGCCTCTGTCGCTGACGACTTCTCGGGGGAACCCTACACGGGAGAAGATCCCCATCAGGGCCCGGCCGACCACTGGGGCTGTCACGGTCCGGAGGGGAACAGCCTCAGGGTAGCGGGTGGCGTGGTCCACTAGCACCAGGATGAAGCGATGGCCTTGTTTTGTACGCGGGTCCAGGGGTCCCACAATGTCTATTCCGACCCTCTCAAATGGGGTCGTGACTACTGGAAAAGGTTGCAAGGGGGCCTTTAGTTTGCGGCCGCTCTTCCCACTGGCTTGGCACGTGGGGCAAGATCGGCAATGCTGGTGCACATCGTTTCTCATTTTGGGCCAGAAGAAGTGGGTCACTAGGCGACTGTAGGTCTTATCTTGTCCCAGGTGCCCTGCCAGGGGGACATCGTGGGCCAGGTTTAGCAGAAAGTCTCTAAAGCGGAGGGGCACTACTAGTACTCGGTTGGCCCCCAGCTCGGCGATTCTTTGCTCGCTGTACAACAGATCACTGTCCCAGTAGACCCAATGAGTTCCGGAGGTATCCCCTGCGCTTTGGGCGAGCGCTTGTTGGCGAAGTCCCTCTAGGGAGGGACAGGTCTTCTGTTCCTGGCGAAATTGTTCTTGGGTGGGCCCCCCCTCTTGGGCCCACTGGTCAAGGTTAGCGAGGTCGGAAGGTTGAGCAGGTTCGAGGGGGGTGTCATGGTCGGAGGTCTCGGCTGGGGCGACCGGAGGCGGTGGCGCCGGCCATTCTGGTTCTTCCGGGTGATGGTTGGCACGGGCGGCCATGGACCGGGTGGTGACGCACGCCCAGTCCGGGACGCCTAACATCCCCAAGTGTTCTTTTCGCTCCACGGCTGCCCACGGGGAGCTCTCTAGGTCATTTCCGAGGAGGCAGTCCACGGGGGCGTCGTCTCGGACCGTCACCTTCAGCATGCCGGAGACCCCTCCCCACTCAAAGGGGACGCAGGCCATCCGACACAGACTTTCCGAGTTGTCGGCTGATCGCACAGGGCAGAGAATGTTCGGTAGATATTGTTCTGGGGTCACCAGGTGACAGCGGACGGCTGTCACACTGGCCCCGGTGTCCCGAAGGGCTTCGGCCCGTTGTCCATTGATGCTCACCCATTGGCTGTACTTCCGGGTGTTAGCGGGTAGGGGGACCCGCGGGACCATGTCTCTTCCCCCTAAGCACGCGAGAGTCATGGCGGCTGGCTCCCACTCCTGATACTCTTGCTCGCCTGTTTCTTGTTCCTCGGAGATCTGTTCTTCCCCTAGTGCCGCGGCGGCCACTTGGCGGGGTTTTGGACTCTGATACTGCGGGCAGCTTGGGTCGTTTGCATAGTGGCCGACTCGTTGGCATCGGTGGCACGTGACATTGGCTCTGAACCCCGGTCGCGCCGGGGTGCTGCCCCGGTTGGCCGGGGGGGTGGTGCTGGTAGCGGGGGCGGCCGGAGTGTTGTCTCTTCCTCGTCCTTGGCCCCCTCCTCCTCCTCTGGGTCGGTAGTGACCATTGTTGTTCCTGCTCTGCTCGTAGGACCCATTCCGGCCCACTCTGGTGATCTCCCACCGGTCAGCTTCGGCTGCGAGCTGCCGGGGATCGGTTAACTTGCTGTCGAGGAGGTGTTGGCATAGTTCAATGAAGCAATTGTTGGACAGATGCTCCCATACCATCAGATTGAACAGCTGCTCGTAGGTCGTGACGTTGTTTCCTTTGATCCAGCCTTCGAAGGCTCGGCTAAAGTACGTGACATAGTCCACCCAAGTTGTACCCGGGATGCGTGTGCAGTCTCGGAACCTCTGACGGTACATCTCGGGCGTGAGGCCATAGCGGGTGAGGAGGGCCGCTTTCATATGGTCGTAGGAGGTCATCTGGTGGTCTGGGAGCTGTAACAGGGTATCGCGGCCCTCATTGAGGAATCTGCCCCATAGGCCGGCTCCCCAATCGTTTCTATCGATCCGGTGTGCAGTCATAGCGATTTCATAGGCCTTAAACCATTGCTGGATGTCGTCTTCTCTGAAATATTCTCGGACCACATCCTTGGGGATGTGTACCTTTTTTTCCGTGGTCCCTGGGGTGTGTGGTCTCTCGGGCACCCCTAACTCTTTATTCTGTTTGCGCAGGTTGATCTCGGCTAGGTTCCGTTCGTGCTCGTACGCCAGTTTCTTTTCCTCGAGCTCCCTTTGTCTCTGTTTCTCCTCTCTTTCTTCTCGGAGACGTAGGTGCTCTAAGTTGATTTTTTGTTCGGCCAATTTGAGTTCTACGTCCATCTTGAGTCGGGCCATTTCTAGCTCGTGTAGTCGGGTTTTTTCTCTTTCTTGGATTTCGTCTTGCGAGAGACCGGTTCTTTGCCCTTCAGGGGCCGTGCTGGTTTTGTTCGCGGTGCTTTGCTCAGGGGCTTCGGCATCCCTGGTCTCTGCCCAAGATTCTAGGGCATGCTTAAAATCGTCCTTGGTGCTTAGTCCGGTGGTAGCGATACCTAGTTCGATGCAGAACTGCTTTAGTTCACGATGACTGTATTCCTCTAGTTTTTCCCTTTGGAACTTCTCAGTTGATCCGCTTTCTTTAGTTGTCATTGTGGTTCGTTGTGGGGTGAGCTACTCTCTGTACGTTATGCGGTGATTCGGATCCCGTCGCTGGCCACCAATGTTAGACGGACCGGGAAGGTCGGCCGAGATTACGGGGAGAGGTCTCCGGGGAGAGCCGCCTCCAACGACTGTACAGACAAGTAACTTCCCCCCCACAGACGGACACCACACAAGACTGAAGGTTAACGAGACTTTATATGCAATTCTTAGGTTACGATGGTATGATACAAGGAGGTCTGGACTCAGGGGTCCCCTCGATTTAAGTCTTTGGCTGAGGAAAGGGGTAGCGGGACAGTCTTAATTACCAATGAGTACGAAGTAGCTCTCAATCCTCGAGCTCGGCGTTGAGATGATCGGGCCGTGGAGGAGCCAAGCAGGTCCCGAGATGGATGAAGGAAAGATGACGGTTACAACGGTCCGCGGCCACGCCAGCAGGTCCCGACGACGATGAAGACTGTAGGTTACGACGGCTGTGGCAGCGCCAACAGGCAGGATGATGGTGCACAGGACAGAGCTACGGCAGCGCCAGTAGTCCGTCCAGGATGAGTTCCTCTTTACGTCTCTCGACTCCAAGATACAACTGCCTTCCTGCTCTGGAACTGCCCCAGTTATAGGGCTGGCGTGCTTTGATGTCCGGACCCTCGCACTTGGAGGTCGGGAGGTCCGGGATGAGGGAGTCCAGACACCCAGCAGGGGGGTGGAGCCAGCGCCTGGGGAGGTGATGGGCGAGCGGCACTTGGCGGGGGAGAGCCATCGGCACCTCTTTCTCCCATTGACTTGCCAAGTAGCCCGCTCACCTCCTGGGTGGAGGGTGGTGCCGGAATGTCTGAGGCCGGGCTAGGCCCAGGGTTGAGGTCGATCGGGGGCCAGGCGGCCTCGTGATGAAGTGTCCAAGATGGCGGCCCAGGCTGGGCGCGTGGGCCGGCAGTGGATCGGGCCCATGAGGTCGATATGTTTGAAGGCAGGGGTCCCTGAGGGGACGGAGGACGTGCAATGGTGGTGTGTGGTACTTGCGTGACCGGGCTCGGGCCTGGTCGAGCCGGGGGAGAGCGGCCCTTCACGTGGCCTGTCCAACAGGAGACAAGACAAGAAAGAGCATGGTAGCAAATATGTTAGATGAGTTATATCAGGACTGGTAAACTTCATTGGAAATGTGTCTTTTTCCCTTACACAAAACTGGCATATTTTACAGAATATTCAAAACAAGCAAATATAGGGCTCGACAACAATTGTGATTTAAGAGCCTTATTTTGAGATTAGAGGACAGGATACTGAGTCAAAAATGGGTCCATATCTAGTACTCTAGTGCTACAGGCTATAATACACTTGTAATACACAGGGCACGATATCCACCATGCTTCTGATAGAGTATCCCATTCTTCAAAATGACCCAGCTTAAATAGGGAATAATAATATAACAACAGATGTAGACATAACATTACACATGTCTTTCTCAGCAATTCGGAGCCTATGCTATTTAAATCATTCTTAATAGTTCAGGCAAGTCACTACTTCAGGCAGATAGACAATGTGCATGGGATGTTACCCATATGCCAGAACTGTTAGCCAGGAAAGTCTCCCTTACTAGAGATAAACAGGCAGGCATCATTGTAATATTGAGTGGGAGAGCTCAAAATCTAGGCCTAGATCTGGTAAACAATGATAAACAGTTGTGGACAGAGGTCAGAAGGTTCTCCTCAGGTTTGCCTATCCATTCTGATCTAAGGCATGCTGTTCCTGGACTTTCGCTTGCCTTTATCATTCATTCAAGGCCATCAGGCATGGGGCTAAATGCTCAGCAAGATGCAGTTGCAACATAGATGACTGCCAGAGGAAGGAATACAAAATCTGTATGCAGTGTTAGGAAATATGAAGAGTTTTAGAGCTGGGAGGACACCTCAATCACACTATAACAGCATTCCTCCTCCAGTAGCAAATAAAAAGACTCATAAAATCACAGCTTGTTTTCTGGCTTTTATTTCTGTTGATATACAGATTTTCAAACCAGCATGGATATGCTCTTTGCTAAATTTGAACTGGTGGATGCGAAAATTGGTATCAAGTTTAAGGATGGATATCAAAGGGTAAAATGACAAAATGTGAACAATAATGAGATGAACCGATCAGATTTTTGTTTTTTGATTATAAATCAATTTGCAGGCTATGCAGGGGAATAGGGAAAATAGTGTGCTGTATTGTCTGTTGGCTTTAGGAAGATCAAATTGAAGGGAAGGATGGAAGCATATGAACAGTTAATAGATATTTTCATTTTAAATTGACTGGAATAATGAGTCTGTAGTTGACGGAAGTAATGCAGCAGTTAGATGGTTTTAACTAAAATCAATAGAATATTTATGAATTTCAATAACTATTAATTTAAATATGGGTTTTTGACAAATGCAGGGTAATATATTGCTTTTTGGGATGGATAATCTGTATTTTTGCTTGTATATCAGGTGATAGACCTTCCCTAGAGATTCTGTTTGTATATTAGCAGATATTAATGTGGATCCTTGGAGACCAGTGTTGTAACATAGTCCCCCGCAGCCCCTCTGGTGCGGGAGACCCACAAGCTCCAGGGGCCCCTTCAGTAAAGGACCCTGACCTGAGACCTCCTGATTTGTTCTGGTGAGGCCCCATTGTACCTTGCAGGGGGGACCCTCACATTTCATTACACCACTGCTGGAGACATGAACTTATCATAATGAAAGTTATTTTAGTTTATGTAGTTAATACATAGTTGTGACCTCCAAAATATTGGGACTTTCGCTAATATCTCTAAATAACAGATGGCCTTGAAAGGTGAATGATGGAAATTTCAGTAGACCTAGTATGCAAAATTTCTAGCAAGGAAAGTAGTACTTTTCCATAGAAAATGAGAAAAGATGATTGCTGTAAGATTCATATATACTTTTAATACATGATCTAGTGAAAAGGGGTTATATGTGATCTGGTCATGAAAATGAGGTTATTTATGTAACACATTTTATTTTACATTAACTCTAGTATGTCTTCTCTCAATAATGCATGAGCCTATATTTTTTTATGGGAAAAGGAGAAAATCTCTAGCAGGAACGACAAGCAGAACTAAACAAGAGACCCACGTTTTTTGTGGTCTATGGCGGAATAACTCACCTGCTATGATTATTTCATTTTCAAAAACAACTACATATGAAATCAATCAATAAGAATTTTTTTAAGGTATTGCTGTGCAAAATCAAGGAAAATGATCACCTACAAGAAAACATTCTTCTTCACAATGTTTCTAATAGTCAAATTGTGAACCATGATACATAAATTCATATTACAAACAATCAATTTCAGAGTAACAACCAAAATGATAACAAAAAATAAAGAAAAAGGTAGGTGAAAATGGTATCCACGAATGACGACCCTTCTTTGGGACAAAATCAATCGGCCATATATAGATACCAACAATCAATTCACATTAGACCAATTAGTGCACTTCAAAAATCAATTGGTTGCAATATTAGTTCTGTGGTCTAAACAAAACGTTTTATTTTCTTTTATTCACAATGAATGGTGTTGGTCCTAGGTAGTAAAAGTTGATGCGTGTCGGCCTCCAAATATGTCCTCCTCATGGCAAAGCGCAACTGAAATCACCGAATTTTTCAAGAAAATCTACAATGTTTGAAACTATAATAAGGAACGTTCTAATTGGAAACTCCAAAAGCCAAGGCAGCTTCCTGGGTCCAATATACTCAGGGAAATATAAAAATAAACCTAAGCAGCACACAAAATGTGTGTCCTTCTGAAGGTGAAGGAGAATAAGCAACTCACTCTGTGCAGTGATCTTATTTACGGCTTGGTATCATCCAGGAAGATAAGTTGGGTCACGTCCAAGATCCACAACTATTCTGTGGTATCTTGCTTCTTTTGGTGCAGGATGTTGGCCTCAGTATGCTTGGAGAACACAAATACATTTCAAATGTGAGATACCTGTCCCCAAAAAGTCATTCGTCCAAGGTGTCAATATGTTTAATGTTTGAGTGGAAACAAAAGACTTATAAATGTAGGTGAATATAATGTGAAAACTCTGCAAGTAAAAATGTATATTTGACACCATTTATCGTCCAATTTAATTGCACCAACATCCACCAAAAAGGGGAAGTATGCACTAAAAGGAAATGTACAAGATGACAAAAATGAGAGTTAAAAACAATCCGGTTTTTGGCAGAATACTAAAAAAAGTAAACATGTTGCTTTTCCCAACATAAAAGGTACGAATTCCAAGGATATCCTATTTTGCCCTAAGCTTGAGTTCTCATCTGCAGCACTTTGCCACATGATCTCGGGCGTCAAAAATGAATATACATCTTTGTCTTCTTTTCTTTAAATGCTGAAGTGTCTGGCCATATATGATTTTAATTTGAAATGCCTTTCTTACGTTTGGTTTTCCCAGGATAGGCTAAATATGATTTCCTCTTGCTGGGTGGTGTTTTGCAGAGATAGGATAGCAGACTAGCAGCAACTTCAGTCATCAATCAGGAGATCCAATGATAGTTCTACACGGGTACATCACTGTTCTGTCAAGAGTGCACTGGCTTTCCAAGTAGCTATAAGTAAAAGTGAATGCTGACACCACAACTGTTGCTTGTTTCTATATGTCCAATTCAGATTCAAAAATCACTTCAGCGGTTTTTATTTTACGGGTGGGGGGGTTAATTGTTGCTAGATGTTTATATAATGTGACTTGAGGTCATATACCTTTTGTTTATGAGCCACAAGGAAAAGCTGGAACTTATTTTCCTTCAAGATGCACAGGCTGTGGTTGATGAATAGATGTATTGCCTGAAATATGCACTGGAAAATATGCTAGTCCTGGTTCAGACAGTTCAACAATCTGAACACCACTTAGGTTTCATTAAAAGAGTTAAGTATGTTTGCTTCCAGCATCCATAAAATATAGTTTAGTAGACATAAATAGATTATTAATAGGAAATATGAAAGGGAGCCACCTTAGAGAACTATTTAGCTGACCACAATAGAACAAGAACATCATTCACCTATGTGCACCCTATGTTGTCTATTTCGACCTTCCTAGGTAAATGTCCTAATGTGTTGTACATTTGTTCTCACTGTGAATGGGAATGATTTGTTATTTACAGGGCCATTGTAATTATGCAATTCTGCGGCCAAAGCTGTTTTGCATAATAATTGAGTTGCTGCATTTGCCATATAATCCATCTGTTTAATAATCTTCAGATTTGAAAAAAAAATGTTTCTAGCTGAAGCAGATCAAAAGTTACAAAGAATGTGGTGATGTGTTTGTGCACATAGCCAGGCCCTTCAAAAAAATTAACTGGTCTTCTTCCAGTTGCTTATTCCTGTATTCGGTTGTTAAACTGGAATTAATGTGGTGAGATCTTTGCCCAGACAGTATTACTATGTGAAAAATTGACAAAACAATAGATTAATACACTCACAATGATGCCACACAATTAACCTATCCGTACCCCAAAATTGTGCCCTGCTGCATAATATAGAGGTTCCCTGCCAAATAATTTCAATTGCCCTGGTTATAGAGCAGAGCCAAGAGACTCACTGCGGTGCACTTTGCGAAGACCAACTTTTACTCATTGCCAGTCCCAGTTTTTGCTTTTTTATTCCTCCCTAGTAATATATCTGTTTAAAGTCTTGCCTCTTGAAAAGTGTGTATAATGTGAACATAAATACATTAGTAGCTCATTCACGTTAAGTGGATAGCCAAATTCCCAGTGCAGTAGGTGCACTGCAGGCAGGACTGAATGTGGTTGGGCCATATTTGTTTTTAGCTCACTCAGCATTCCTTTCCTTTAATATAAATAGGCACTCAACAACTGAGCTTTTCCAGGGAATACAAAAAGCAAAAACCATGACAAGCACACCTTTTCTCCTTGCCTGTTTGGACCAATTTGTGTTTTCCCTGCCCTTGACTGCAAGACTTGTATGTCAGTCTGAGGCATGGAAATTAGTGATGGTGTCTTACCCGCGAGGGGTCTCCTTATGACCCACATAACCCTTTGGTTTGTTTTCAAAATAAAACTTTCAGGCTTAAAGGTAGGTAGGTATGTAAATTATTCATTACTATTTAGACACAATCTCTAAAACAATATACATATTTCTACAATAGAGCCCCTATTGCCCTACCCCTGCTATCCGCAGAGTCTATACCTCAACTTTATAACCCACCTATACCTACCTCACGCATCATCCCCATAAAAGATACAACATAAAAACACCTATTGCAAGTTTGTTGTGTCAGTGCTCCAACTCATAATTGACGATGGATTCTGCCAGCCCTAGGGAGCAAATATTTCAAACAATTCTTCTAACCCCAGCTAGCTTTTAAGTATTTTGCTGATGCATAAACTGTGAGAAGTTGGCCTGATATGCAACGTTCGCTATTCTAGCGACCGCTATGTATCGTTCCAACGACCCTTATGGTGTTTGGTTGTAAGTCAACCTATAGACCAGCTATCCTAGTAGCGTGGATACGAGCAGTCTAAGGCTAAAGACTCGAGAGGGCGCGTTAAGCCAGCTGTTTACCACACATGTACCCCTTGAACACCCAGTGAGAGGACACCACACAAGTGTTATGAAAATAAACAGTATATTTATTAAGAATCACAACAGCCCTGTACTCTTTATGAGGACAGGGTACTAAGCACAACCAAATCTCTTTAGCAAATACTTCAAGTGCACGTTTAAAGACAAGTGTCCGAGGACACGGAAAGGTTAAGGCAAGTCGGAAGCGAGGGACTCGGGACCCTAGAGTGAGGAGGCTATGCAGGCACCGAAATGCCGAGTTACCTAGCCACGAGGGCTGCGGCTGCAAGTCTTACAGGCGTCGGGGTCTTCGCTGACGAGCCAGGAGCCGGAAGAAAAGGAGTTGCTGGCCGGCGACCAGTGGTGTATAGTTCGTAGAGATTGATGAAACCTGAAAGCAGAGGGGACCAAGTTCGTACTACTAGCCAGTAGTCAGAGGGTACCAGGAAGGCACCGGTTGGCCGTCACCTCGACCAGGTGAGTGGGCGACGCTCGGCTCTGCAGTCTCACGGACCAGGAGGCGTTGTCGGCGACCACGGTGGAGGTGCGAGCTGTCCCACGACGGATGTCGCTGTCGGCGTCTTGGGTGGACCAGGAGGGTCCGGGGTGCTTCTCGGAAAGATGGAAGCAAGGGCCAGTCTGGAGCAACCAGACCGGCAGTGTTGATTCTTGGTCGTCGTCACGGAAGGGCACAAGCCAGCGGCAAGTGACCAGACAACGTGCTGAGCAGCGAGCAGAAGGGCCCCACGCAGATCGTGGAGATGCTGGGAGACTGCACTTCGGTGCTGGAGCGGCTCAGGGTCGGGGCTTCTCGGACCCCAGAGCACTCACCAGAGAGTTACCTCGATGGTCGTGCTGGTTTTAAGAGCGTGCAGGTTCTGATGATGGCCGGTCCCTCGAGGTCTCGTCGCACCCACAGATCACAGCTGAGCTGATGACGTGGGTAGAGGTCAGAGGTGCCAGGGAAGCCGGTTCTCGTCGAGCTGGGCCGTCGGATTCCTTGAGGAAGGACTTACAGCAAACCGCAGAGTTCTTAGATGGTGCCTGCTGATGCAGGGTGACTACTCCTTAGTCACAAGGGAGAAATCTTAAGAAGAGTCTTGAAGTCCTTTCGTAGAAAGTATTCTTGATTCAAAGATGATCTAATTTGGAAGGGTCCCCGCTCCGGCCTTTATCCTAAAGAAAGGGGTGGGTACATGACTAGGTCCTGCCCTAAGGGTGGGACCAGGAAGGGGGGTAGTTACACCCCTCTCCCCTGCCGGACTTTCCCCAGGCCAGGGCTGTCGCCCCTGGAACTGGTTCTAACCGGCAGATGCGTAGTGAGCACCGGGGTGCCACTCCGCAGTCACCTTCTCGCAAAAGCCCTACCTACCCAGAATACACAAACCCTGTCTGGGACGGTGCGAACACCGCCCTTGACAGGAAACCCTTTGTCCAAGTGCTCCTCGCTGGAAGGACTCCCAGCAGCAGGAGGTCAGACTTGTGTCTGTGGTGGCAGCATCCATTTTGTGGAGCTGAGGCCTTCGTTAACTTTAACCGGGGTTCACAGTTACGTACATGTCGTGTCCCTCTAGAAGGGCGGAATGCTAACCTCGTCGCCAGAGGTGGTGAGAGGGCAGCATCCCGATTCGTATGACACCTTACTCGACATGTCTTGATAACGCGACACCGGAGTTACCGATGTGGTACGCGTTATCATGGAACAGCCATTGGGTCTCGATTCCGCAAGCTGCAACCGGGCTCGGCTCGGGCCAGAGCTTAGTTCACGCGAGCCCATGCACTCTGCCTTCAGGATTGTCAAGGCCTGCCATAGGAGTGACTGATAGGAACTCGGGTGTCCATTGGAGGGTTAGATATAGGGCTACTATATCTACAGCAAAGGGTGATTACACGACTTTGCCCCAGCTGTCATGCAGCCAGTTGTGTCAAATTTAGGAGGCCAGCCAGGGGTGGCATAATACATGCTGCAGCCCCTGACGGCCCTGGGTACACCTACGCCCTGGGTTACAGGGTCTGATAAGGTGGCCCAGTACCAATTGGTAAATGCACCTAGGGTACATCTCGTAATTTATAAAGAGAACAGCCAGGCTGTGGGTCTGATTGGCAGGCCCACAGCCAGAGGAAGTCGTAAACCAGTGAAACAAAAGCAAAAAATCTGGGTGATCATAGGATTGCAGACCCTACTCTCCTACATGACCCCCCCCCAAACGTCGGAACAACTAACTAACCTTGACCAGGTAAGTCTTCTTGTTCTAAGTGGAAATATCTGGAGAGCCCATCGGCATTGCCATGATCAGTACCAGGTCTATGTTCCACTGTGAAGTCCATCCCCTGTAGGGAAATGGACCACCTAAGCAGTTTGGGGTTTTCACCCTTCATCTGATTTAGCCACAAGAGGGGCTTATGGTCAGTCTGAATCTTGAAGTGAGTGCCAAACAAGTATGGCCTCAGCTTCTTCAGGGCCCAAACCACAGCAAAGGCCTCCCTCTCAATAGCTGACCAATTCTTCTCTCTAGGGGTCAGCTGTCTGCTTATAAAAGCAATGGGCTGGTCTTGACCATCAAAATTCAGTTGAGAAAGAACAGCTCCCACACCCAACTCAGAAGCATCTGTTTGGACAATGAATGGTTTGGAGTAGTCCGGACTCTTGAGGATAGGCGCCGTGCACATGGCCTGCTTTAGGTCATCGAATGCTTTTTGACAGCTCGCTGTCCACTGAACCTTTTTTGGCATTTTCTTACTTGTCAGTTCATTTAATGGTGTCACGATGGACCCATAGTTCCTGACAAACTTCCTGTAGTATCCAGTCAGGCCCAAGAAAGCTCGAACCTGAGTCTGGGTGGTTGGAGGAGCCCAGTCCCTGATTGACTGTATCTTGCTCTCCAGTGGCTGGACCTGACCTCCACCTACAAGGTGGCCCAGGTATACAACCTGTGTCTGCCCTATCTGGCACTTGGTGGCCTTGATAGTGAGACCTGCTGCTTGCAGTGCCTCTAACGTCTTCCGCAGGTGGACCAGGTGATCCTCCCAGGTGGAGCTAAAGACAGCAATATCGTCAAGATACGCCGCACAGAAGTCATCCAGCCCAGTAAGGACATGATTCACCAACCGTTGGAAGGTGGCAGGTGCATTTTTCAGACCAAAGGGCATCACCACGAACTGATAATGTCCACCAGGGGTTGAAAATGCTGTCTTAGGCTTGGCGTCCTCAGCTAACCTGATTTGCCAATACCCAGCTGTCAGGTCAAACGTGCTTAAGTAGTTGGCCGAAGCCAGCCTATCAATAAGCTCGTCTGCCCTTGGTATTGGGTGGGCGTCAGTCTTAGTGACTGCATTGAGACCCCTGTAGTCTACGCAGAACCTCATCTCTCTCTTACCACCCTGGGTGTGAGGTTTCGGCACTAGAACTACGGGACTAGCCCAAGGGCTATCCGAGGGTTCAATGACTCCCAGCTCCAACATTTTCTGCACTTCACTTTTGATGCAGTCTCTGACGTGATCAGGCTGCCTGTAGATTTTACTCTTTACGGGCAGGCTGTCACCAGTGTCGACTTCATGGGTGCACCAATCGGTCTGACTGGGTGTCAGAGAAAACAGATGTCGGAACGACTGAAGAACCTGTTTACAGTCGCTCTGCTGATGGTCGGAGAGGCTGCCGCAAAAGACAACACCATCTACCGAGCCATCGTCAGGATTCTGAGAGAGCAGGTCGGGGAGAGGGTCACTCTCCTCCTCCTGTCCCTCATCTATGGCCATGAGCAAACTCATGTCCTTCCTGTCGACATATGCTTTTAGCCTGTTGACATGAAGCACCCTGTGGGGGCTCCGGGGAGTTCCCAGGTCGACCAGGTAGGTGACCTCTCCCTTTTTCTCCAGGATGGTGTGGGGCCCGGACCATTTGTCCTTGAGTGCTGCTGGGGCCACTGGCTCCAACACCCACACCTTCTGTCCGGGCTGGTAAACAGTCAAGACAGCCTTTTGGTCATGCCAAGCTTTTTGGAGTTCTTGGCTGGCCTTAAGGTTTTCGGATGCCTTCTCCATGTATTCAGCCATCCGCGAGCGGAGGCCGAGCACATAGTCCACTATGTTGGCTGCAGGCTTTTTGAGAGGTCTCTCCCATCCTTCCTTCACCAAACACAGGGGTCCTCTTACAGGATGCCCGTACAAAAGTTCAAAAGGGCTGTAGCCAACCCCCTTCTGTGGGACTTCTCTGTAGGCGAACAAGAGGCAGGGGATCAGGACGTCCCATCTACGCCGAAGCTTTTCCGGTAGTCCATGAATCATCCCTTTTAGGGTCCTGTTGAATCTCTCAACAAGCCCATTGCATTGTGGATGATAGGGTGTAGTGAACTTGTAGTTGACACCACATTCCTTCCACATAGCAGTTAAGTAGCTCGACATAAAGTTTGCACCTCTGTCGGAGACGACCTCCTTAGGGAAGCCCACTCTGGAGAATACTCCAACTAGGGCTCTTGCCACAACAGGGGCTGTAGTGGTCCTAAGGGGAATAGCTTCAGGATACCTGGTGGCATGATCCACTACCACCAGTATAAACTTGTGCCCTGATGCTGTCGGTGGTTCCATGGGACCGACGATGTCGATCCCCACCCGTTCAAAGGGCACCCCCACCACAGGCATTGGTATAAGGGGGGCCTTTGTCGTGCCACCTGACTTACCACTGGCTTGGCAAGTGACACAGGAGCGGCAAAACTCCTTGGTATCTTCGTTCATGTGAGGCCAGTGAAAGTGCGAGACAAGCCTGTCCCACGTTTTCGTCTGGCCTAAGTGACCTGCTAAGGGAATCTCGTGGGCCAAGGTAAGTAGGAAACCACGCTGAGACAAGGGGACGACCAGCCTCCTGGTCATGCCAGGCTTGGGGTCTCTTGCCTCAGTGTACAGGAGTCCATCTTCCCAGTATACCTTGTGGGTACCTGTGGCGTTCCCAGCAGCCTCAGCAGCAGCCTGCTGTCTGAGGGGTTCAAGAGAAGGGCAGTCTAATTGGTCCTTCCCCAGATCTTCCCTTGAGGGTCCCCCTGAGCCCAAGAATTCAACTTGATCAAGTTCGAACTCTCTCGGCTCAGTTTCCCTCAATTCCTGTAGGTCAGCCTCCTCTGAGACTTGATCCTCGACCCGGGGCAAGGGGGAAGGCGCAGCCTTAACCCTACTGCTCTTTTTCTTGGGAGGTGTCTGGTCCGTTGTTCCAGGATCCAGCACCTGTTCAGTGGGGCATTTCCTGACCTGTGACCTAGTCACAGCGAACACATGTGCTGGCAAACCTAACATTTCCATGTGAGTCCGGTGCTCCACTTCTGACCATTGTGACGACTCCAAATCATTGCCCAACAAACAATCCACTGGGAGGTCTGGACTAACTACAACCTTCTTTTGGCCAGTTACCCCTCCCCAGGAGAAAGCTACAATTGCCATACTGTGATTGGTAGTGACATTGCTTGCATTGGTCACCAGGAATTCTGTACCTGGCATGATCTGTCCAGGGTCCACAAAGTTAGGCGTCACCATGGTGACGCTGGCACAAGTGTCCCTATAGGCCTGAGCCATCTTTCCATTTATGAAAGGCGTCTGTCTGTATTTGCCCAAAGTATTGGGGCTTACGTCAGGGGACACGTCTACGTCCCCTGTACTGACAAGGACAGCCTGAGTGAGTGTGCCAACTAAGTTGTCACGCCCCTCAGAACCCAGGGTTAACCCTACTAAACCCTTGGGAGGCGCACTACCACTGCTGACTGTACTAGGGGGCACAGGTGCCTTAGGGGCTGCAGTGGCAGGAGTCTGCCCTCCTCCTTTCTTGGTGCACTCACTAAACCAGTGAGACTTACTTTTACAGTACTGGCACCATCGTTTGGATTGGCCTTCTTTCTTCTTTTGGGGAGCCTGACCCCCACCCTCTTTGGGTTGTTGGGGACCTGTCGAAGACTTCTGGTCATTTTGTTCCCCCTTAGAATCTTTACCCTTCTGGTCTGCTTTCTTCTGACCACCTTGATTCTGGCCCTGGTTCTGTTTAACTCTCGTACGAACCCATTTGTCTGCCTTCTGCCCCAATTCTTGAGGAGAGGTCAGATCCGAGTCGACAAGATGCTGATGCAACAACTGGTTCTGACAATTGTTTAAAATTTGTTCTCTCATCATCAAATTATACAATCCTTTGTAATCAGTAACCTTACTGCCCAGCAACCAGCCCTCAAAAGCCTTAGTGGCACAATCGACAAAATCAGACCAATCTTGAGACTGCGTTTTCTGGGTATCCCTGAACAGCACCCTGTACTGCTCAGTGGTTAGGCCGAACCCTTCAACGAGTGTATTCTTCAAGACTTGGTAATTGTTGGCGTCCTCTACCCTTGTGGTGAGGAGCTTGTCTCTTCCTTTACCTTCAAAGGAGAGCCACAAGATAGCTGCCCACTGACTCTGGGGAACGCCTTGCACAGTGCAGGCCCTCTCCAAAGCAGTAATCCATTTGTGGATGTCGTCCCCTTGTTTAAAGGGGGGCACTATCTTCCCAAGGTGTTTCGTATCGAAACTCTTTTCCCTATTACTAGGTACATTGCTGCCACCAGTGGGGACTGCCCCACTTAACTGTTGCTCTCTAGCAAAAGCAAGCTTTTCCTTGGCCAGGGCAAGTTCTTCCCTTTCGATCCGCAGATTAGCTGCCCTTTCCTTCGCTTCGTACACTCTCCTCTGAGGGGACGTCATCCCTCTTTGAGAAGAGTTGTGAGAGCCGTTGGTATGAAGGGATCTGCCAGAGCCTCTTGATAGAGATCTGGCTCGTCCATTCCCCATGTTAAGCTGACCTGATAGTGGCCCCAGGGGTCCCCCAGTACCGCTATCATGTTTGCTTAAGTTGGACCTGCTTAGTCTGACGACTTCTACCTGTCCCTTATCTGCCTCGTCCCCAGAGAGATCCTCATCCTCATCCTCCTCCACATCCTCGTTCTCGGTTGCGAGATGAATGAGGTCAGGATCGTCTCGGGTTCCCTCGAGGGGAGGCATGTCTCCTTCTGGATTAGAAGAGCTACGAAGTTTCTCAGCTCTCCTGGCATCATAAGTCTCCAAGAGACCAATCAGAAAGGACGTTGTGGGGTTAGACCCCTGCTGAATCTTCCGGGAGTGACACAATCGTCTTAACTCCTTGAAGCTCAGCACAGTATATCCTGAAGGGATGACCTGTGGAGGGTCAACTGACACAAGGGGAGACTCAGAGTTTCCTCCTTGGCCCGACATACTGTTTCTAGTGTGGTGTAAGTGATGCACCTACCTACACTATGTGTTTTCCTACTTTTCCCTTGCTAAGAGTTGTAGCCAAGGTGTGCTAAGCCTTGAGGAGCTACAACAGCTGGTTCAGTAGAACTCAGAGTATTCTAAGCTTTTAGTTATATGTACTAACAGTACTTGTGCGATCTTTCAACAAGATATTCTTAGGATACGTGTGGTAAAACAACAGCAAGCTCAAATCCCAACCGCTGCTCACCAATGTGAGAAGTTGGCCCGATATGCAACGTTCGCTATTCTAGCGACCGCTATGTATCGTTCCAACGACCCTTATGGTGTTTGGTTGTAAGTCAACCTATAGACCAGCTATCCTAGTAGCGTGGATACGAGCAGTCTAAGGCTAAAGACTCGAGAGGGCGCGTTAAGCCAGCTGTTTACCACACATGTACCCCTTGAACACCCAGTGAGAGGACACCACACAAGTGTTATGAAAATAAACAGTATATTTATTAAGAATCACAACAGCCCTGTACTCTTTATGAGGACAGGGTACTAAGCACAACCAAATCTCTTTAGCAAATACTTCAAGTGCACGTTTAAAGACAAGTGTCCGAGGACACGGAAAGGTTAAGGCAAGTCGGAAGCGAGGGACTCGGGACCCTAGAGTGAGGAGGCTATGCAGGCACCGAAATGCCGAGTTACCTAGCCACGAGGGCTGCGGCTGCAAGTCTTACAGGCGTCGGGGTCTTCGCTGACGAGCCAGGAGCCGGAAGAAAAGGAGTTGCTGGCCGGCGACCAGTGGTGTATAGTTCGTAGAGATTGATGAAACCTGAAAGCAGAGGGGACCAAGTTCGTACTACTAGCCAGTAGTCAGAGGGTACCAGGAAGGCACCGGTTGGCCGTCACCTCGACCAGGTGAGTGGGCGACGCTCGGCTCTGCAGTCTCACAGACCAGGAGGCGTTGTCGGCGACCACGGTGGAGGTGCGAGCTGTCCCACGACGGATGTCGCTGTCGGCGTCTTGGGTGGACCAGGAGGGTCCGGGGTGCTTCTCGGAAAGATGGAAGCAAGGGCCAGTCTGGAGCAACCAGACCGGCAGTGTTGATTCTTGGTCGTCGTCACGGAAGGGCACAAGCCAGCGGCAAGTGACCAGACAACGTGCTGAGCAGCGAGCAGAAGGGCCCCACGCAGATCGTGGAGATGCTGGGAGACTGCACTTCGGTGCTGGAGCGGCTCAGGGTCGGGGCTTCTCGGACCCCAGAGCACTCACCAGAGAGTTACCTCGATGGTCGTGCTGGTTTTAAGAGCGTGCAGGTTCTGATGATGGCCGGTCCCTCGAGGTCTCGTCGCACCCACAGATCACAGCTGAGCTGATGACGTGGGTAGAGGTCAGAGGTGCCAGGGAAGCCGGTTCTCGTCGAGCTGGGCCGTCGGATTCCTTGAGGAAGGACTTACAGCAAACCGCAGAGTTCTTAGATGGTGCCTGCTGATGCAGGGTGACTACTCCTTAGTCACAAGGGAGAAATCTTAAGAAGAGTCTTGAAGTCCTTTCGTAGAAAGTATTCTTGATTCAAAGATGATCTAATTTGGAAGGGTCCCCGCTCCGGCCTTTATCCTAAAGAAAGGGGTGGGTACATGACTAGGTCCTGCCCTAAGGGTGGGACCAGGAAGGGGGGTAGTTACACCCCTCTCCCCTGCCGGACTTTCCCCAGGCCAGGGCTGTCGCCCCTGGAACTGGTTCTAACCGGCAGATGCGTAGTGAGCACCGGGGTGCCACTCCGCAGTCACCTTCTCGCAAAAGCCCTACCTACCCAGAATACACAAACCCTGTCTGGGACGGTGCGAACACCGCCCTTGACAGGAAACCCTTTGTCCAAGTGCTCCTCGCTGGAAGGACTCCCAGCAGCAGGAGGTCAGACTTGTGTCTGTGGTGGCAGCATCCATTTTGTGGAGCTGAGGCCTTCGTTAACTTTAACCGGGGTTCACAGTTACGTACATGTCGTGTCCCTCTAGAAGGGCGGAATGCTAACCTCGTCGCCAGAGGTGGTGAGAGGGCAGCATCCCGATTCGTATGACACCTTACTCGACATGTCTTGATAACGCGACACCGGAGTTACCGATGTGGTACGCGTTATCATGGAACAGCCATTGGGTCTCGATTCCGCAAGCTGCAACCGGGCTCGGCTCGGGCCAGAGCTTAGTTCACGCGAGCCCATGCACTCTGCCTTCAGGATTGTCAAGGCCTGCCATAGGAGTGACTGATAGGAACTCGGGTGTCCATTGGAGGGTTAGATATAGGGCTACTATATCTACAGCAAAGGGTGATTACACGACTTTGCCCCAGCTGTCATGCAGCCAGTTGTGTCAAATTTAGGAGGCCAGCCAGGGGTGGCATAATACATGCTGCAGCCCCTGACGGCCCTGGGTACACCTACGCCCTGGGTTACAGGGTCTGATAAGGTGGCCCAGTACCAATTGGTAAATGCACCTAGGGTACATCTCGTAATTTATAAAGAGAACAGCCAGGCTGTGGGTCTGATTGGCAGGCCCACAGCCAGAGGAAGTCGTAAACCAGTGAAACAAAAGCAAAAAATCTGGGTGATCATAGGATTGCAGACCCTACTCTCCTACATAAACCACGTCAAAAAATGCAATATTCGTGAGGAGTGCCAGTGTCTATTTGAGATGGCATACAATATATTTTAAAAACCGACATCATAATCTATAAAAATGCATGCAATCCAACCAGGGATGCACATTCAAATTTACAACACATAAACAGCAGGTGCAGAATTTCTAGTCTCATCTAGCGAGTCAAACTCATCCCCTTTTAAAAAACGACATTTCAATGCCACACAAATTTTAATAGAAGCATGCACAACTTGGGGCATGGCAACGTGGCTATAGAAGGTTACATTCAACCAATGTCCCAGGATCTAACATATAGTTCGCTGAGGATTTTTTTGAAAGATAACACAAATCTGCTGCCCTACGGGCTACTCTCAACTCTCGCTTTGAATTGTGGGACACCTCCTTTACGCTAAATGTGTCCATCTTCAATAGTGCACCGATTTTCACTAATCCAGCTCTGCCCTGTGCAGCCCACTTTAGATCACTTCCTGATAGTTCTATTGCACAGATATTTGACACCTTATAAAACACTGAGGTCCAGAGCGTATCCCAAAAGTGGATGGTACCTTTATAGGCTAAAAAATTCCACGCTACTAAATTCCCTTCTAGTCGTATTGCTGGGCATGTTTTGCTTTTGGGTAAGCCTAACAGTTTTTCAGGCATTTGCCTTCACATGTCTCCCAACTTGCCTCTGTCCCTAGGGTCAACAATGCTGCACCATATAAGCATTGAGTTGGGAGGATAGCATTATAGGCGGCAAGAACTGAGGTGTGAGAAGGACCTCTGTAAGTGGTTTTGAATTTGACTAGGCCACTGATAGTGTCCAGGGCACGAGCCTCCAACATTTCTGTGTGCAGAACCCAGTGTAGTTTATTAGTAAACATCATACCTAAATATTTATACGAGGTTACCACCTCCACCAAATCATTACCTAATACCCACCTATATGGTTTCAGCTTTTAACTGAAGGTTATTATTCGCCATATTCACCTTTATTTTATTAGCTGCACAATACATATTAAACCTTTCAAACTACCTTTGGAGGCCCACCTTTGTCAAATCAAAGATAGCCAAGTCATCCGCATTGAGGAGACATGGAATATGTCTGCCACCCATCTTCTGCAAGAACGATTTTGTATTATCAAGGATAGATGGCAAATCTGCAAGGAATAATGCAAACTATGTAGGTGTCAGGACACACCCCTGTCTTAGTCCATTGCCCAATGGGATTTGGAGGGAAGCGGCCAGTTTAAGTCTAGTTCTACTTGACTCCAATTCTGTTGATGCAGTTCCTGGAGGATTCCACGAAAGCTACAAGAAATGTTCAGGTGGCACAGCTATTCCCGCAATATAGTGTCCAAAGCTAAACTAATATCTATAGAACAGACAAAAAGATTCTGTGTTGTTCCCATTGCCTTCCACCCAAGGGACCATAGACTGAAGCAATGGTCTAATGTAGAATGCCCTTGTTTAAACCCTCCTTGTTCTATACAGACTAATTTATAGGACACTATCCAATCTTTCAGTGTCTGTTTGGGCATCAAGTTGAAAGAAATAGGCACCTTTTTTAAAAAATGAACCAAATATGTTAACAAGATCCAAAATTGCTAAAGAAAATAATCGGTGTACAGGATCCGGATGTATACTTATTTGCAAGTGGTTTATATTTCCATAAATAATACACATAAAAATAATACACAAATATGTAAGTGGGATAACAACACAGTGGTTGAGTGTGCAAGAGTGCAAATGGAGTGATAATAAAATAGACCAAAATAATCCAAAACACCAATGACTGTCAGCAATATGTCTCTCGTGTGACCAAGAGATGAGTCAGAAACTTTGTCCTAACAGGAACCATAAATAGGCTTCTTGGACAGTCCAAAGGTAGGGAAACGGTTATGTCTGAACCTAATCAAAGTATTCCAAGAAATCTTCATCAATACATAATGTCTAGACATTTGTAAGTGGTGACCTTTAAACTATTTATGCATACAAAACCTAGGGGCATATTATCAAGACAGGGGATAAATAAAATTATCGCCGCTTTAGCGGCAGAAAACTGCTGCTAAAACAGCGATAATGGGCTTGATAATATGCTCTATGGAATTCCAATTGAAGCCCATGTTAGAGGTGAAGGACATCTAACCTGAGCTTCCATTGGAATACCATAGAGCATATTATCAAGCCCATTATCGCTGTTTTAGCAGCAGTTTTTTGCCGCTAAAGCGGCGATAATTTTAACTCCTGTTTTGATAATATGCCCCCTAGTGCTGTGGTAGGGTGCCCTCAGTCAGCAAAATGTCAGAACTGGTGCCCTAATATGTGTACGGCGCACTTTCCCTGTTTGCGCTCTAGTGTACTTTGAAAGAGGTGCGCCGGGCGCAAACAGACAAAGTGTGCCCTCCTACATAGAATGTACCACCCCCAGGGCAGCCGCACACTTGTGCTGCCATGGGGCAGCACATTCAAGTTAAGTGCGGAGAGGCTTAGAAGCAGCCACTCCATTTTGTACTGTGCAGGAGGCAACCTGCCTGCACTTTTAAAGGGGATTAGATATCCCCTTGCAGGCGTTTTTTTAAAGTTATTTATTTATTTATTTATAAAGTTTTATATAGGGCGAACTTGACCCAAGAGGGTATCAGAGCGCTTTACATTTAGGATTGTAGCGTTACAAGTTACATCAGATACAAGAGCATAGTGAGGTACAGTACCCATAAACAATGTTTCAATAATTCGTAGGAGGTGAGAGGAGGAAGGAGAAGTAGCGGGGAGATGAGGAGGAGCAATGTCCAATGTCAAGCTAGGTAGGTGACGGTCAAGGGGAAAACCAGGGCCAATCTCCTCATTAGCTGTCAAGCAGTTCCACTGGCCATCGGCAATGTTGCCCAGGTCTCAGCGTTCAGGAAAAATCAGTTTTTAGTTTATTTGATTTGCGAAGGATATATAGCGCTATCTAGACCCGGAGGTATCAGAGCGCATAACCAGGGGAAAGTAGTATTAGAAGGTACATCAAAAGGATTATGGAGTGCTGGCGAGACCCGTAGGTATCAGAGCGCTATAACAGAGGAACATTGCGTTACAAATTAATTCAGACTGCGCCCACCTGCAAAGGGATGTTAGGTGGGTACATAGGCACCCCTTTCCTCCCTCCAGCGGGCTGCTATCAGGGGTTGCACCCCTGGTAGCTTCTTTGCCTCAGTGACAGTGTCTGTAATACGGTACAAAAAGGGGTGGTGATGGACGGAGCATCTGAACCAATCAAACACTCGCACCCAGTCAAGAGATCTGGGTTTAATCCATCACCGTTCTTTAGCCCACTCTGCCACCCCAGTTCAGACATGGCCATATGCAAATCAGTCGGACCCTGTGCCTCATGGTAACAGTCCAGCCCGAACTGCCATAGCCATGCCTTCCCTGGACTGGAAACAAGCTTCCAAGGACCAGTTTCTGGAATTCTGCCGTCTTCAGCCAGGCCTGCTTGAATCCAGTGGCAAAGTCAGCAAGAGACTCCCGCCTGTGCATACCCTGCCAAACTTATGGTGAACAAAGCGGTACAAAAGGGGGTGGTGACGGACGGAGCATCTGAACCAATCAAACACTCACACCCAGTCAAAAGATCTGGGTTAGATCCATCACCGTTCTTTAGCCCACTCTGCCACCCCAGTTCAGACATGGCCATATGCAAATCAGTCTGACCCTGTGCCTCATGGTAACAGTCCAGCCCGAACTGCAATAGCCATGCCTTCCCTGGACCGGAAACAAGCTTCCAAGGACCGGTTTCTGGAATTCTGCCGTCTTCAGGCCGGCTTGTTTGGAACCAGTGGCAAAGTGAGCAAGGGACTCACGTCTGAGCATACCCTGCCAGTTCGGACTGGACTGTTCCCATGAGGCACAGGGTCAGACTGATTTGCATATGGCCATGTCTGACTGGGGTGGCAGAGTGGTCTAAAAAACGGTGATGGATTAAACCCAGATCTCTTGACTGGGTGTGAGTGTTTAATTGGTTCAGATGCTCCGTCCATCACCACCCCCTTTTGTACCGCTTTGTTTGCCATAAGTTAGCAGGGTATGCTCAGACGTGAGTCCCTTGCTCCCTTTGCCACTGGATTCAAGCAAGCCGGGCTGAAGACGGCTGAAATGCCAGAAACTGGTCCTCGGAAGCTTGTTTCCTGTCCAGGGAAGGCATGTCTTGGCAGTTCTGGCTGGACTGTTCCCATGAGGCACAGGGTCAGACTGATTTGCATATGGCCATGTCTGAACTGGGGTGGCAGAGTTCGGGCTAAAGAACGGTGATGGATCAAACCCAGATCATGACTGGGTGTGAGTGTTTGATTGGTTCAGATGCTCCGTCCGTCACCACCCCCTTTTGTACCGCTTTGTTCGCCTTAAGTTTGGCAGGGTATGCTCAGACGTGAGTCCCTTGCTCACTTTGCCACTGGATTCAAGCAAGCCTGGCTGAAGACGGCTGTAATGCCAGAAAGCGGTCCTAGGAAGCTTGAATCCGGTCCAGGGAAGGCATGGCTTGGCAGTTTGGGCTGGACTGTTCCCATGAAGCACAGGGTCAGACTGATTTGCAGATGGCCATGTCTGAACTGGAGTGGCAGAGTGGGCTAAAGAACGGTGATGGATCTAACCCAGATCTTTTGACTGGGTGTGAGTGTTTGATTGGTTCAGATGCTCCGTCCGTCACCACCCCCTTTTGTACCGCTTTGTTCACCATAAGTTTGGCAAGGTATGCACAGGCGGGAGTCCCTTGCTGACTTTGCCACTGGATTCAAGCAGGCCTGGCTGAAGACGGCTGTAATGCCAGAAACCGGTCCAAGGAAGCTTGAATCCGGTCCAAGGAAGGCATGGCTTGGCAGTTGAAGCTGGACTGTTCCCATGAGGCACAGGGTCAGACGGATTTGCATATGGCCATGTCTGAACTGGGGTGGCAGAGTGGGCTAAAGAACGGTGATGGATCAAACCCAGATCTGTTGACTGGGTGTGAGTGTTTGATTGGTTCAGATGCTCCGTCCGTCACCACCCCCTTTTGTACCGCTTTGTTCGCCATAAGTTTGGCAGGCTATGCTCAGACGTGAGTCCCTTGCTCACTTTGCCACTGGATTCAAGTAAGCCTGGCCGAACACAGCTGTAATGCCAGAAACCGGTCATAGGAAGCTTGAATCCGGTCCAGGGAAGGCATGGCTTGCCAGTTCAAGCTGGACTGTTCCCATGAGGCACAGGGTCAGACTGATTTGCATATGGCCATGTCTGAACTGGGGTGGCAGAGTGGGCTAAAGAACGGTGATGGATCAAACCCAGATCTGTTGACTGGGTGTGAGTTTTTGATTGGTTCAGATGCTCCGTCCGTCACCACCCCCTTTTGTACCGCAGTCTCTGTAATACAGCACAGGCACAGAGGCAAAGCGAATCCCTCATTTCTACGGGACATGCCCCATGCAAATGAGGAAACACCCGCTTGATAAAGAACTGGTGCTTTTTGTGCACCAGGGCTTTCAGTGTTACAGAAGGGGATGCACAGGTGTCTTCGGCCCCTTCTGTAATACCAAAGAGCCTGAGGAACGCAAAGCAGGTGCAAACCCCCACTTCACCCCCGGGTCACTTTGTTTAATACGGCCCTTGGAGTTTAAAGTCTGTAGCAGCTCAGTGGTGTACAAGTCATCAGTACAAGGATTTCAGATGGAATTGCCATCTGAGGCTCTGCCATAAGACAAGGTGCGGATCCCTTAACTTTAAGTTTGTTGGAACAGCAGGACCACCACCAGATTAGTGTGGGTCTTCCCTGCCACCTATTTTTAATAGAGGCCATTAACTATCTTACACTGTACAACATCCTAATAGCTGCAGGAATATGTAAGATCTCTTCTCTTAGCATTAGGGCACTGAGCAATTGTGTTTTCTTTTCTATCAGTCTCCAGTGTATCAAATATTGTAACCTAACTATTAGCATTATTTTCTGTACGATACTTAAACTATGTACAATATCCACAGATCCGAGATATGCTTATGTTTGGCCGTAGTAATCGCTTTTGCTGCACATCACTCCCCATGTTAAAGTGCCTACTATTGTTGCTCTATTCAGAACCGCGGGTAATGGGTAAGATATACCTAGAAAAAGAAGCACAATAAGATTTCTTTCAGTTCAACATTGCTTTTATATCTGATACTAGATGCATTGCTTATTTGAATGCACATCTATTTTTGCCACAGCAAGTCCTTACAGTGTGTCACGTGACAAACAATTGGAAAAAATAAGGATGGAAACACTTGAAGACAAAATCTTTCATTTCTATAGCTGCATGTTATTGTAAAGCTTCCGCACACAGAATATGCATTGCAGATATCGTAAAAACACATTCACCTCCGTTTCAAAGGCGAATAAAAGAATAGGAGAAGCGAAAGCTATCATCATCTCAGATTTTAGTGTTCATTGTCTAAAAACACTTTATTGTATCATTCTGGCTCTGTAAGCTATCAGTAGGTGTCTCACTATTAGTGCTGGACGTGCACAAAAGGTATCAGTGATCAAAAATATTGTTGTTGACATCGGGTCACTGGTTACCAAGGCGTTTTGCAAAATATAGGTGCTTTTTGTTAAATCAGATCAGATAAGACCAGATTAACTCTCTTCAAGTCCTTTTCAGCACTATAATAGCACAGGGCGAAAAGTGAGCATTTGGCTGTCGAGCCTAGATGTAAGGAAAACATTATTTGAGTGTTTCAGGCTTTGGAAATAGATGATAGAAGTGCGCTTTCAACAGCTTAAGGTACACTTAGGGGGTCATTATGATTGCGGATTTTCCGCATCCTCGGGGCCGGCGGAATGCGGAAAAACCGCAGCGGACTGACCAAAGACCCACCGCCAGATTAGGATGGCTGGTGGGTCCTGGTTTCCGTCCGCAGCTTTTCCACCGCGGTCGGATTACAACCGCGTCGGAAAAGCTCTAATATGGTGACGTTGTCTTCCAGACACCGTCCACCTTATTAGGATGGCCAGTAAATTATGCTTTTCCGCGGCGGGTTTTCCGCCGCGGAAAAGCATACAGAACTTCACTGCGGGGGCCCGTTGCGGGCCCCCTAGGTGAAGGGGGGGTGGGGAGTGCACATGGGGGGTACCTATGGTACCCCCCTGCATTTGCATGCAGAAAGCGGCAGGCACAGCGCGGTGCCTGCCTCTTTCTGCATGCAAATGCAATGCATGCATTTTTAACATTGCCGCGGGTGCAGCTTGAAGCTGCACCCGCGGCAATGTTAAAAATAGAGGATGTGACCGCCAGGGTGGCTGTCACATCCTAATTGCACAGGAGGGAACTCCGCATGTCATGCGGAGGTTCCCTCCTGCTCTGGGGTCGCGGACGGACGCAAGTCCGTCCGCGATCCTAATCGACCCTTTAGTTAGGAACTAATCTACGAAGTCTGTAAAAATAAACATACACGTTTATATTGTTGCATAGCACTTCAGCCATTTCTAAGGTCAGTAAGTAACACATATCTCTATTATGTAAATCAATCATCTTGTGCAAATTTGTTTTCTTTTCTTAATTTTACTCTTGAAAGGACTTTGAATTTTTTTTGTGTCACTCTCGCAGTTATTTGTAATAGAAAAGTGTTCCTTGATTTTTTTATATATATATACAAAGATTGTAATTAATTATTATTAGAAATGGGTGTCTCTAGTTGGCAAAGGTAGGTATCTATCCAAATAGGGACTGTTGCTTCCAGTCAGGGCAAAGGGGATACACTTCTAAAATAACCCCTACTCACCCCCTTGGTAGCTTGGCAGAGCAGACATGCTTATCTCAGAGGCAGTGTTTAAAATATGTGTGAACACATATAGTAAGACAGTGAAACCACTACAAATAGACACCACACCAGTTTAGAAAAATAAGTAATCTTTATCTAAACCAAACAAGGCTAAAAATGACAAAAATCCACAATACAGTAATAAAAATATGACTTTCAAATGGTAAAAATAGTTCAGTTCAAAGCAATTTGTAGGTGCAACACTTTTCACAAAATACCTTGGGCGTAGGTTCCTGCAGGGATTTCAGAGATCGGTACACTCGATGTGGTGTGCGGCGATTTCTCGAGCTGCGGGCAGGTGCTGTGACAATTTTTTGGGCGTTGTGTCGGAAACAGGTGCGGATGTATCGCGCTTCTCGAAGTTGAGTTACTTTTCCAGCTCCCAGCGGCAAACAGCCTCCAGTGGTCCAAAACAACAGCAGACACCTCTTAGCAGATCAGAACTCCCAGCAAGGAAGGTCAGGGGAGCTGGTGGTGAAGTCTTTGTGTCTTTGAGACTTTGGTAAAGGAGGCAAGTTCAGTTTCAACCTCAACCAGGGGACACATCAAACAGCAAAGTCCTCTTCCCTTTACTCAGCAGAAAGTAGCTACTGCAGGCCACCTCCAGACAGCAAACAGCACACGGGCAGTATTCCTTCTCAGTTTATTCAGCTCTGCTCTTTGGCAAAGGTTCCTCTTGATTCCCAAAAGTGATCTTAAAGTCTGGGGTCTAGGCCCCTATTTTTATACAGCAACATCCTTTGTTCCCTGATGGCACAGAAGCTCTGTGCTCAGTGAAAACCAGTTCTGTCCTCTTTGGTGCAGCTTCCCAGAAGGAGGTGGAGACAGCATTGCGGAAGGCTGGAGGCCAGGCCTATTCAAGTGAAAGAAAATCTCCTCCCCCTATTCTAAATACAGCCCAGGTCTATTCAGCCCAGCATTGACTCATCCAGGCTCTCTGAAGCCACTGTCCATCCCCAGCCCCTGTCACGCCAAAGTCAGACTGTCACTACAAATCCTAGCAGAGCCACACTGGATGGGTAAGCAAGAAAATACCTACTTTCTAAAAGTGGGATTTTCAAATACAGAATGTAAAAATCACCCTCACTAAAAGATGCATTTTAACATTCTGAGTTAAGGCATACTAAATTTTTCCCCCACCTTGTTCCCAGGGGTAGTTATGGTTATAAGATGTTATAAGCAAACTCCCCATTCCATCTTATGGGAACAGGCAGCCTAGCCATAGTGAAAAACGAAATTGGCAGTATTGCACTATCAGGACATGCCACACACATCAGGTAATGTCCTACCTTTCACATACACTGCACCCTGCCCACAGGGGTACCTTGGGCCTACCTTGGGGAGACTAACATGTAAGAAAAGGAAAGGTTAGGGCCTGGCAAGCGGGTGCACTTGCCAAGTCGACATGGCAGTACTAGACTGTACACAGGCTCTGCAATGGCAGGCATGAGACCTTGTTGCAAGGCTGCTTGTGTAGGTGGCACAACCGGTGCTGCAAGACTACTGGCCCCCTTTTGTACCGCTTTTGGCCGCCATAAGTGTGGCAGGGTATGCTCAGACCTGAGTCCCTTGCTCACTTTGTCACTGGATTCAAGCAAGCCGGGCTGAAGACGGCTGGAATGCCAGAAACCGGTCCTCGGAAGCTTGTTTCCGGTCCAGGGAAGACATGGCTTGGCAGTTCGGGCTGGACTGTTCCCATGAGGCACAGGGTCAGACTGATTTGCATATAGCCATGTCTGAACTGGAGTGGCAGAGTGGGCTAAAGAACGGTGATGGATTAAACCCAGATCTTTTGACTTGTTGTGAATGTTTGATTGATTCAGATGCTCCGTCCATCACCACCCCCTTTTGTACCGCAAGACTACTGGCAGCATTTGATTTACAGGCCCTGGGCACACACAGTGCACTGTACTAGGGACTAACTAGTAATTCATGTATGGCACTCATGGAATCACCAATCCATAACAACAATTTATAAAGGGAGCACTTGCACGTTGGCACTGAACAGCAGTGGCAAAGTGCCCAAAGCCTCTAGACCAGCAAAATCGAAGTCCAACAAACAGCAAAATAACAGGTGGCAAGACAAAAATACATGGGAAACTAAAGCCAATGATGCCAGGTCTAACAATTATGCATAATCAAATATTATTGTTATTAAGTCAATCAAACTCAAATTACTGACCTCAGAATGGTGGATGACTAGATTGACTTCATCTCAAATGTAATTACTGGTAACTCATAAGGTAGTTTATCGGCATGAGATTACATGGTGGGTATTCTTTGAATAGTCAATAAGTTATTTTATTTAAAGATGTCCATTAGAGTCATCATGCATTTAGAACGTTTATTTTGATGTTAGTGGGTGCATTGGGTCTGCTGAGAAATGCTCTTGTGGCAAATGATGATATAACAATATAACAGATGAAAAGTGATAATGTAAAAATCCATCGCTTAAACCCATTTTGTACTCACCTTCACAAGCGAAGGATTGTCACATGTTGAAACACCTTTATTGCTGAAATGCGGCTTTTGGGATAGTGTGGCACTTTAGAGAAACAATAAATTCGCCCATCTTGTGTATTTTAAATCATGCATCCAAAATTTAAAAGCTTTAATCTTCCTGGAAGTAGTTTTATAAAATATTTTATGAGAATAAAAGTGTATTTCATATTTGGGGAAAAACTATTATCATAGATTTGATGTTAAACTGGAAGACTATCAAAACCCCTTAGAAAAAAATCTTATAAAAAACATCAATGATTAAAAAGACGATCTTCCTAAGAATAGGAAAAAGCAACATACGCCCAAATGTGGATAGTTCGATTAGTAAAATGTGTTCTTAAGTATCACTTGAAAAGCTCCTATGCAAAAAGAAGTGTTGATCACTTTAGAGCATTTGGCAAGATGTTGGTGAATTATATGTAGGGTAAAAACACACCATGGAAAGTTCTTCTTGTATGAATATTGATGTATATTAAGTCTTGTTCCTGCCCCTTTTTCTGATGTCTGTTCCCCTTTACTTGTGTGCACACTTGTATTCCCTACCATTATTGACCATGAAGAATGGTCTAATGTATGATGACCTGCAGGGGTTGTAGTCAGCTTAAATGGTGTGGGACCAACATATTGACTTTAAAATATGAACCAGGATCAATATTGACTAGACAATATCGATTTGCATAATGTTATGACCAAAAGTAGATCTGAAGTTGAAAAGGAAATCTAACTTATCACTCTGCATACATTGTAATTTTTTCATGTTGGTATTTTAGATTCTTATGTCCTCATTATGAGTGGCCTGGTAAATTGCAGCTACTCTGCAAACACCTATTTTTGCAGGCACTGGGATTATAAATTAATCAGAACTTTCAAAGGCCTAGATGTAAATCTCAGAAGTTAAAACCTGTTAAAGTTTAATTGGGATAAAATTATGGTTTGACAATGTGACATACAGGTTTTAGTTCTACCATAATAAAATAATGATATGGTTCCTGTTAGAAATGGGATTTCTGGTTGGCTAAGACTTGCGCCAAAGCCAGGCAGAAACCACCACTCCAGTCAGGGCAAGGGAGTTACACACTAAAGATAACCCCTGCTCACCCACTTGGTAGCTTGGCACGAGCAGTCAGGCTTATCCTGGAGTCAATGTGTAAAGTATTTGCGCACGCACACAACAGCAACAACATCCCAGGCACACTACAAAACGAACTACACACAAGGTTATATAAAAATAGCCTTTGTATTCTCAAAACAAATCAGATAGTAATCACACAATATACATGGTGCCAACTGGCATGGGCAATATTCACAAGGGTTTATTTACACAGGACAGGGCCACGTGGGCCACTGTCAGGATCCGCACTTAGCAGAAATTGGTAAAAGTAACATAGGTCATAAACATCCAACCAGTAACCACTGGTAATTACTGTACTCCACCTCAACCTGTAACATAAACTACATTATGCACAGTCACCTTAGGCGTGAATTACATTCTGCGTCAACCTCACCAGCATAAACACATTATGCAATCTTCTCACTAGTCTAAGCACATTAGACCCTACCTCCTAAGTATAATTCACATTAGGGGTGTGAATCACAGAGTGAAACATAATCTCACTTAGCATAACCACATGAAATGCAAACCTAAACGTTGCAGCTGCCCACTACTTGCTGGGGAGCTGAGAACCATCATATGGGGCCTAAACGCTGCAGCTGGCACTAAGTGCTGCACAGCTGTGGAAGGTCAAGGTAGGGGTGAAGGAGTGCATCTCACTCCTAGATTAGAAAGCACAGGTCCCCTGAAAGAAAGAACCTAAACGGTGCAGCTGCCCACTACTTGCTGCGCAGCTGTGCAAGCAAAACTGTGGCATGGGCTCTCAGAAGACCTGGAAATAAATTGTGCCACACGTTGGAGCCATCTGGGCTCTGTAAGTAAGTACCGCACAGGTGGGAGCCATCTGGCTCTGGAAATGATGAGGCACAGCGTTGGAGCCACATAGGCTCTAAAAGACACACATGGCCCCTGGAGCACTCTAGCTCCTTAACTAGTTATGCACCCAAACACTAGCGCTTTAAATAAATGAGGCCAGGTTTAGAGCCACGCAGGCTCTTTAAACAAATCATGCTGTCACCGTTGGAGTGGCCCGCTGCCCAGTGCGGCCGCTCAAGAAACAACCCGGGACAAGCCCCTCCTTGCCGGGCTGCTTTCTCTCACCGCTGCCGTCTCCTCTCTGGGGCCAGAGAGCTGGATTAGGCCTCCAGGGCTCCCCTCACTAATTGGAGCCACTGTACTCAACACCTCGCTCCAGGCTGAGGTGCATCGAGCGCGTCTTCACCTGGTCCCCCATCTCGGGACCGGGACTTGAAAATAGAGCCCACGGGGCTCTGGGCGGCTTCAGGCAACTTATACAGGTTGCCAGGCGTGCACAGGACTTCCTCCTTACAACTGAAGCCAGGCAGATGGCTGCCTGACTTCGTGTTTTCACTGCGAGCCGCGACGGTGAACTTTCGGGGGCAAAAACGAGGGGTAGCTCCCTCGAGACCAAAAACAAACCTAGCATGCGGGGTGGGCACCCTCCAGAACTCCAATAAGCGGGGTGGGCACCCGCCGTCACACTAACACAAAAACGAAGATGCAGGGTAGGCACCTGCGCACCGGGCACAATCAAACAAGCTGGGAGGCACCCGTAATTGCGCAAACACGGGGGAATCCCTTCACCGGGGATTCCCTCAGGGCAAAGGGGCAGCTCAGCTCTCCATGCTCCAGGGCTCCTTTGGAGCCAAATCTCAGCGCTCCCAGGGCGCACAAAGGCAGCATCAATTCCTGGGGCAAAGAACAAAGCCCAAAGTCCCCAAGGTCCCTAGTTAAGGACATACAGCAACAAGGGTTCGCCCTAAAGAGGTCCTCCAGCATCCAGGGGCAGGGCAGGGCCCAGGCAGGCAAGCCTTCCCTGGGCCCCAGCAGCAGCACGCCCCTTAGAGATTCAAGTCAGGAACAAGAATATTTTTCATGGGGTCACTGTCCCTTTTTATACACAGAAATCCTTTGCCTCCATAGGTGCAGGCAAGGGGCGAGCCAGATGCACCTGGTCCTGGAGCACTTTGTTTTGCTCATCCCCTCTCCCTATTCACAGGACAGGCCAGGGACATCAGACACACCACAGGGGGTGGAGCCTGCATTGTGGAGGGAAGGCCTAGCCCTATTCAGGTCCCATGTGCAACTCCTCCCTGCCATCAACATGCAGCTCTCCCCATTCACCACCGGGCAGACCCATCCTGACTCCTGGAGCCAAGCACACCAGCCAGCTACAGCCAATCACAAGCCAGACAGTCAATTTAAATTCTCTGCACAGACATGCCAACTTCTAAAAGTGGCACTCCTACACTAGCCACAATCAATCCGCGCACATCATCGCGCAGCATTTCATCTCACGAGTTCGCCCCTGCACTCCCCACATATCAGGAACTGCCATGGACACACATATCCCCATGCATTCCTATAGGAGGGCAGGCCACTCTCACCACACATACACAGAGAGCGCACACACTTTACACTGGACCACAGTGAAAAAGTGCGCAGAGGCCCAAAATTACCAACACCGGGTTACAGAAACAGGCTAGGAAAGTGCAAAAAGTTTCAGGGTGAACCTGCCAAAAGGCCCAAGTCCAACAGTTGCCAATTTGGATAGGGAAACCTTGTGATTGGATTTATATACTGGTTCAATAAATTCAGACCTCCAGACTATCAAAATTTATCAGGGCTGAAAAATACCATATCTCTGGGCAGAGCATTCTCGATGAGAACATGTATTATTGAGGGTTGACATGCACCCACTTGGATGAATGGTTAATGTCAGTGTATGATTGTGTCTTCTGATTTAGAATGTTGAGTTTTAATTTTGAGTCAAACCCAAGTCAAGCTTGAGGGCTTTGTTTGACAAACTACTGTTGAATGTGGTTTCTGAATATTTAAAACCTTAGTGAACAAGATACACAGAAGAGGAGATGCTCTAGCTGAAACAAGGGATCCGGAAATAGATCTTAAAAATTCCCAATTATCTGTCTACTTTTTCTTCAGTGTGATCACTCAGTCAAAGCTGCCAAAGTGTCTGTGGATCCAGCAGTTTGAATAAAAGTCTGTCTTCTATCAAGAAATATCAAGCCTAGATGCCCTGGAATAGGCAGTTAATGAGGGGCAGCAAAAAGCATCTTTCTTAAGAAGTGATTGATGATGCTGCAACAGGATGTGAGTTTGAAGGCAGAAATTTTAGCGTTGAAGTAGAATATGCTGTAAGATGGAAAGACTGATATGTTAAAGGTATTTATACTAAACTACAGTTTTCAAGAAATTAAGAGTAGGTTCCAATGAGCCCAGTCTTTTTTGAAAATGTTCTCCCTCTTGATCAGCACCATTTCTTGTCCTCTGCACCTATGCTTCTTAAAGCAAGTTCCCCAACAAACAGACTGTTCCCAGCATAGCGTGGTGCTACTGCTCCTGTGTACAGAATAGGAACATCTATATTTTTCCTTTGATGTGGAAAGTCGAGTAGACCAGAGAATAAAGCTAAGAATTAGCAGGTTTTCCAGTGGTTTACGGATAAATACCAGGATCACTTTTTTAGCACAGCAGAAAGTGATGGCTCTTTTTCTTCTTGGTTTGAACCTTCAGTAAATTAGGTATGTTTCTTAAAGTTAATCTATATTTAGTCATTCTGCATGTGTCCTAGTCCAGTCTCTAAAAATGTTCCACAGTCTACATTCGTATTTCAGCAAAAGTGTGGTATGTTTTCTACTCAGAGCAAAATTTGTGACTCCACAAGTTGCCTAGAGACCACTGAAATAATAATCTAAAATTGTGAAATCACCAAAAAAGAGAGGTGAAATCACTCCAGTCTATCAACTCCTTCCTATGGCAGCTAATTTATTCCAGTCTTCTTTTAAGCAATTGTTGTGCCTTCTGGGATGACCTGAGTGGGATTTATTTTCAACAGAGCACAGTATCTAGAATAATGTGGTTTGCCACCCACATGGCTAGTTAACAACAGAACTAGCCAAATTTAAATAGACTTGTTCATGACCAGGCAATTTGATCCTGACTATTTTCAGGATAGTCTTTACTATCCATTAGATGTTCTCAATGTTGGCCCATCATAGCCCATCGCCGTCCACTGGGAAATGTGAATCAGCATCCTGTGTAACACAAGAGAGATAATTACTGCATTACTTTACCTTGTTTTGCAAGGGCAGACAATTTTCTGTCCCTCATGACTTAAAAGCTAAATCAGGTAATAAACATCCAGATTCAGACCTGATCTTCTCATTCCATGTTCTTTACACACTGTATGTTTCTTGAAATGAGGGTGCAGAAGACCATTTAGCGTCAACATTTGATATATATGAATGAGATGTCGACTCCTGGCTGTCGCTGTAGCATTATTAACTAAATACCTAAGTTTAGAGCCGTGGGGTTGGCATTCTATCTCATTGAGCCCCAATAATCTTTGCGTATGCTATTGATTAGGGTAAATAATACACAAGAGTTTGCTCACAAATTGTTGTTTTGCCATATTTTTACAGCTCCTAAAGAAATTATGAAGCACAATACAACGTCTGGCCAGACCTCCACTACCACAAACCCTACTGGAAATAGAAAGATCTAGGGCCACATGTATCAAAGGGTTTTGCCCATTCTGTGTCTATGGGGAAATGGGTTGATACATATGGCCCCTATTGCTTAAACAGTATATATGTAGCTAGGATCTGTTTAGCGGGCTTCAGAACAAAGACCAGCATCAAAATGTAGAAATCAAAAAATTATAATAGGAGATCCACACGAGAGCAATTGATTTGCTCAGCATTGCATTTTGTCTCTTTTTTGTACGCGTCGAATTTATATTCTATGAGTAAATGTAGTCCTTTATTTAAAAGTTTGAGTGCACACATGTCTGTGTTCTTTCGGTGATGTTGGTGACTGTTATGATAAACATCACTGCCTCTAGCATTTGTGGGATGTAGAAATCATTGTTAAGTCTTTGTAAACTCTTTGGCCATAGGTCATGTGCAGTGATTGTCCTTTTGGTGTGTGCCGATTGTATTTCTTTTTCTGAAGACTGCAATGTGCTGGCAAGTGTTTATGGTTGCACGTTTGGCCAACGGATGTGCCTTGAAGTTCTATATTTATTCGCAGAAGTTGTCAGGTGTTCACATGAATTTAATGCTGAAATGTGGCATTTGGGATAGTGTGGCAATTTTCAGAAACAAGAAACCCGTCATTCTTGTGTATTCTATATTATGCATACAATACCCAAAAGCTTTCATCATCCTGGAAGTAGTCTAATAAAATGTTTTATGAGAATAAGAGGGAATTTCATATTTGGAGAGAAACTATTGTTATAGGTTTGATAATAAACTGGAAGACTCTCAAAACCCCTAAGAAAAACATCTTATGAAAGACAGTAATGTTTAAAAAGAGGATTTTCTTAAGTATAGAAAAAAAGCTACATGCTCCCAAATGTGGAGGGATAGATTAATTACATGAGTTCTCAAGTATAATGTGAGAAGCTCCTATATGAAAAAGAGGTTCTGGTCACATATTTTAGAGCATAAGGCAAGATGTTCGTGAAGTATATGTAGATTAATAGCACACTATGGGAAGTTCTGAATATTGATGTATGTGTAGTCCTATTCTCGCCCTTTTGACTTTACTTCTGTGCACACTTTCCTGCATTTCCTCCCACTCACAACTATGTGGACTGGCCCAGTGCATAATGACCTGCAGGAGCCTACAGTCAGCTTTTATGGTGTGGGACCAAAATATCACATAATGTGTGTGTGTGTTTGCTTCAGTCTATGTGTGTGTGTTTTGTGTGTGGGGGAATTGCATTTTATGTGCCTTTGTACTGTAGTGGTCAGTAATTGGCAGCACACTGTTGTCTTCATCATTATTTCAAGTGTGTGTTCGAATATTTTCTATAAGGTATGTTAGAATATAGACAATCATTATTATTAATTAGCCTCAAGTGATGTAGTATTTTGAAATTCATATTTTAATATGATTTGTGGTTGACATTCCAACTAGAAATAACGTGTTGTAACGCAGCATTGTAATTTTACCATACGAAGTGGATGAATGTTTTGACGTGAGCATTTTTTATTGGTTTACATTAAAATCCCTATAATTCCACTAGGGTTTCTGAGCATGATGCTGCATCAGGGGCGATTACAGTGCTTTATTCTTTGTTTTAGCCATTCAAAAAATAATATCAGACATGATTGAGACTGCGGGGAATGAGATTTTGGTATCAATTTATGATCAATTTAATAATTTATCTCATTCGTTAATTTTGGACCGCTAATATCTGTCGTTGAGTAAAAGACAACTCCCACATAGGTTTAGTTAAACCCCATTAAATGACGCCACTCTGAAGAACCACTTACAACTGATAAAGTTTTAAAAGGTTTATATAAAATCAAATTTGAATGCAAATTACAATCCTCTCAGGATAAATCTCAAAGTATACAAAGAATACAATCAGTTCCTTAATCAGCAATTTAAAGCTTCGATGTGAAGTGGTTCCTTTGCGTCATCTACAGAAAGAGAAAATAATCAAGTTAAATCTGTCCCTACTCTATACTAGGTGACATCCCTACTTCGCAAGTTCCTTCCCTAAAAAGGTGTCAGCAGTTTGACTTCCAAAGAAGTTCAAACTCTCTTAGCCTCTAAAGGTAACTTAAGTTTAAGAAGCAGTACCCTCTCTGCCTACCCATCCGCTCTTCTAAGGGTCCTCGGCCTACTGCTCCCTTGCGCTCTGATCTTTCTCAGCGCATCTGCTCAAGGCATCTACCCTTCTAACTTGCCTCTCGCTGTTCTCTCTCTGAGCTCTTCGCTATCTTATCCCCGGGGTGCTGTCCCTAAAATACACAATCACAGTGTGGGTGAAACGCCCCTTGACGCCCACCACGGACTTTCCCCGATGATGTCAGTTTCTGGCTCTTTCCATTGCTTCATCTCCTCGCGTCGTCCGTTAGGTTGACCCTTCTCCTTAGATGTCATCTTCATCTTCTCGTTGGCGACTTTTAGTTGACACTTTCATCCAAAGTCAGATAACCTTAAACAAGACCTTAACATTACAACTCTTTCTCTGACCTTACTAGATCCTGTGAATGGTCATTCAAAACAAAGCTCAAATTCCAATCGCCTCCTCTCATGTTTAGGCAATAACTTCGTTCGACATTTGTCACCTTAAATCTAACAAATGCTAGACTCTTCGGCTCGCACCTTCATGTGAAGACTATTCACGACTCCTGTGAGCCCACTAAATTACATACATTGGACTACACTCTTGCGAACCCTTGGTCATTCAGGTTATAATCACAAATGACCTAAATTCTTCTAGCATTCCTACAAACTTCTTCTCCACAATATAACCTTTAACATACATTTATATACAATCGTATCTACCAAATACTTCGTTCGTATGTGAATAGATCTTAGCTAAATACAATTTCGTAGAATATAAACCTTAATACATAAAATATAAAGTTCATAGAATACGACTTTATTCTCATTGGTTACTTCGTTATGTATGCTCTCTGCACGTTTCTCCATGTTACATTTCTCGCCGTCTCTGCATTTAAAGCTACACACGTACATGAATTCTACTCTGCACGTTCTACTGTTCGTAGGCATTTCTACATTAGCCCACTACGTATACGCCTTCTAAATCTAATGCATGTTTAACGTGTAAATACATTTACGTTTCCTATACCATAATATCACTTTAATTGACTTTATGCTATAGTCATCAACTTCACATTACGATATGCATTTCATTCCTACGTTTATAACATATACGTCTAAATATGGCTACGATATACTTTATATTCAAATTGCGCTCTCTCAGTTCCCCCCTTTGATGACTTTTAGGAGTCATCACTAAAAGCAATTTGAATACAACCCTTTATACAGAACTAGTTACATCATTTCCTCTTTTCATCATTTCAAGTGCTCTCAAACTTTTATACTGTTGATCTTGTAAAGTAGCTAATCTCCTTTCTTGTTCTTTCATCGATCTTTGTAACCGGTTCGTCTTATACCATTTATATAGTTTCACAAATCCTAACAATGAGATTATGCAAATTAATACTATTAATACAGGTTTTAATATATACCATATAATACTTTTGCCAAGGTTAGCAAACCAACTCCCAACTTTTCCTACTCCGTTACCTACTTTTCCCCAAACATTTATTTTTGTCAAATCTTCGATTTCTTGGTGAATCTGTGTAATGTTTCTTATAACCTTCTCAAGTGGTTTTGAATTATCAGGAATATAAGTACAACATTCCTGAACCTTCAAAGATTTACAAACTCCGCCTTCTTTTGCTAATATTACATCAAGAGCAAGTCTATTCTGAAGAACCATTGCTCTAATCGATTGCATCTCACCTTCTATTAGCATTAATGATCTTGCAGTACTTGCAGATAATCTATCTACGACTGTAGCTAGTCTCCTGATCTTAACATCGTTAAGTATTAAACCTAACATAGGAAACATCGCTCCAAATACGTCTCCTACTACTTCTGCATCTCCTACTTCCCTTTTCATTCTTGTCGAAGCCTTTCTTTCTATTATCGCTAAATCCTTTGCATGGTATATTTTGGGGAAGACAATTGCCAAGTAACACGAACCATACCAATTGTCAGGCAGTTTTACATAGGCATTTCTCCCACATACAAAATATACATTAGGAATAGCCTGCATCCCTTTCATAAAATCTTTCGTATAATACTCTAACTTAAAAGCATGCTCACAATTCACTTCACCTACGAATTCACTCTCATAATATGTCTTGCTTCGAGTTAAACATAACTTTCCTTTCTGTGTTCTATCCAGTGCTATTGGACCATTACTACCTTTCTTTTTATGTGCCTTCTCTTCTTCGGTCCAATCAGTTTTCCACTGTCCTGACATTTTTAAAATTTTCTGCCTTCTGTATCGATCATCTACTTGTCCTATAAACTTCTTTTCTACCTCTGACACTTTGCAAGTCAGATTATTTCTGCGTGCATATGATGTATCTAACGTATCCCAAGGAAGAAAGAATTTGGCTAGTCTATCCTCCTTTTTGTAATAGTCCCACTTATTCATTTGCTTATAATTCGGAACTTCTGGCAGTACCGAATCATAATTTGAAAAGTAGTACTCGAATCCTTCTCTACCATAAAATATACTAAGCAGTAAGCTACATGTTATCCCATAAGTCAATGGGAGATGATGATATCGGATGCCCTCGTCTACAGAAGCCGGCAATTGCATACAAACGTAGCAATCTTTGGCCTCCATGGCATCGATATATTCGTACAATAGTTTAGCATATGCGTTTGACCTAAAGTTTCCCTGTGACTCATCTACATGTAATCTACGAGTTTCATCTGCTAGTAACGCCTTTTCACGTATAACATTTCTCTCCTCCTTCTTTCCCTCCAGAGCAGGTTTCAAAGTCGTTACAATTTTTACATCTGCTATTTCTTTATCGGTTTCATGTCCTACTATGTATGATATTGTCACTACTGTAATTATGAGAAATATCACTATCGCTATAAGTGTACCTACTATACATCTAGCTTTTCTGTTTGGGTTGCCGTTCTCCATGTTGTCAAAACAGCGTGACTCTTTCCCTTGCGAAAAAGTTTATCAGTTCAGTCCTTAGCTTGCCCTGTTTTCTTCTCAGTTTGTAAAGTTCTTTTTATCAACAAGAGTCTCTTTTTCGCAACAGCGTCTCTTTATTTTTAACAACAGACAACCCTAACCCTTCTCCGTCCTCTAAATGTAAACCCTAATTTTATTCTTCTTTCCACTCGGCGCTAGGTTATCTTCTTCTTTATAACTTATATACAAAAGTCTTTATACATCAACAATTATTCTCGTACCTGCAGCTCTTGCAACAAGTTCCAATAATTCAAAACGAATGATTTTGTCTTCTTCCTCTGATATTTGATGACCAAATGTTGGAAATTGTAATCTGTTCAACACTAAATCCTTAATCCGACTCAAGTATGGGGGTATGGGAAGTGTGAAAGTCAGTAACCCCTCAGTCTCGAGTCCAGGCGTCAACATCCATATCTCCACTGCCACAAATGGATCGAGATCGATTATTTTCACACTCTTCACTCTCCCAGATTTCTGTCCCCAAGACATCTGCTAGATAAGTCCACTCTGGGGTGGCGTACCTTCTGCAGGGCACACGTACCCTTCTCGACCTTCGTGGACTCTCAGTTCCTGAGTCTGTCGTTTCTTCCTCCTGATCCGATTCTTCAGCGATCGGGACAAGAGTTCTTTCTTGCTTTTCTTCCGAGCTTGGCCTTTTCTTTCTCTCCAGCCAACTGGCTTCTTCACTCCTTGTTCTTCTGCTCCTTGTTCTTGGACCAGTCTCTTGGTCACTCTCAGCTTGTTCGGTATCCGATTCAGTCTCCCAGTTACTTTCTTCTCCTGAGGCGACTTCGGTCTCGCTAGTGTCTTGACCTTCGTCGACTTGTTCCAACACAGGTTCAGCCTCTTCGATCACCTCCACAGCTTGGCTTTCCCCCTCTATGGCTTCTCCGCTTTCCTCCGGATTCTCATCCGAGAGAGGAGCTGTTTCTTCTAGAGGTGTTGGCACTCTTCGAGTGTGTGAGGCATGTATCCAATTTGGCAGGCCTCCACACTTCACCGCTGTGTTCGTGACAAGTATGACTTGAAACGGTCCTCTCCAGCGCACGTCTAAGCAGTTCTTCCTGACATGCTTTTTCACCAGGACCCAGTCTCCAGGACTCAGGTCATGGCACAAGTCTTGTGCTGATGGAACCTCTGCAGCCTGGACCTGGAGGGACACAGAATTAATGGCATCAGATAGTCCCTTGCAGTAGTCCAAAATCAAGTCGTCTGTGATGTTCACTAGCGCTGCAGTTGGAACCGATGGCAATCTCATAGCTCTCCCCATTAGCACTTCATGTGGAGAGAGGCCTGTTTTCCTATCAGGTGTGCTACGTATGCTCATAAGAACCACTGGAAGTGCGTCTGGCCAACTCAGGGATGTCGATGAACAAACTTTAGCCAGTCTGGACTTGATTGTACTGTTGATTTGTTCTACAATCCCTGAAGCTTCTGGTCGATAGCTGCAATGTAACTTCTGATCAATATTCAAAGCTGAACACAACATCTTCACTATTTCGCTATTGAAATGAGTTCCTCTGTCCGATTCCAAAGAGGATGGCACCCCAAATCTCGGTATTAACTCTCTAAGTAACAGTTTTGCTACTGTAAGTGTATCGCATCTACGTGTAGGGTAAGCCTCAACCCATCTAGAAAATATGCAGACAATCACTAAAACGTATCTGAGTCTGTTACATGGAGGCATTTCTATAAAATCAAGCTGCATTCTATTGAAAGGCCCCCCAGACCTCCCAATGTGACTCAATGTAACAGGTGTTCTCTTTCCCACGTTTAGTTGCTGACAGATCGCACATCGCTGACATACTGCTTCTGCCGCTACTCTAAACTTAGGATTAAACCACGTTTGTCTGAATACTCTCACCATTGCATCTCTTCCTATGTGTGCTGATCCATGCAATTTCCTTGCCATTGGACTAACAAGCTCATTTGGTAAAACTGCTCTCCCATCGGCAGAAACCCAAAAATTCATCTCGCTTTTCTCACAACCCGCTGTTTCCCAGCCCTTTTTCTCATCATCTGGTGCATTCTCCTGAACACTCCTTAATTCATCCCACGTATCTACAGTGTCTAACAACATCGTCAATTCAGTTCTTTCTTGAATTCCCCCCACTTTCACATCAGTGTGAGAATATCCTTGTTCTGCACAATAACGTGCTACTTCATCAGCATAGCGATTGCCCTGCGACACAAAGTCTACGTTCTTCGTGTGCGCGGCACATTTGACAACGGCTATGGCTGACGGACCTTGCAATGCTTCTAACAAAAGTCTCACGAATTCTCCATTCCTAATGGGAGAACCCGAGGAGGTCATGTAACCTCTTTGAGACCACAACTGCCCATAATCGTGAACTACCCCGAAACCATACTGGCTATCGGTGTATATGGTGACTCGAAGTTTGTCGCCTGCTAAGCAAGCACGAGTCAAAGCAACAATTTCAGCTACCTGTGCGGAGTGTACTCCTTCCAGGCAAGCGGCTTCTACAACTCTGGTAATCGTGCAAACTGCATAAGCTGCTCTCAGCTGACCGATATCGTCTCTTACGCATGAACCATCAACAAAGAAAATTTCATCAGGGTCAGTCAATGGCTCATCTACGATATCGGGTCTCGGTTTGGTGCATAGTTCAGTCACATCGAGGCAGTCATGATCTGTACAATTTTCATCTTCCACTTCATTCGGAAGTGGCATCAAAGTAGCAGGATTCAAGACGGAGCATCTTTTTAGGGTCACATTCTCGGCAGCCAGTATGACTTGCTCGTAGCGTGTGAGCCTGCTATTCGTCAGATGCTGAGTCTTAGTCCTGGTCATTAACAATTCCACAGAATGCGGTACGTACACCACTAACTGATGTCCCATCACCACGCTTTCAGATCTTTCGATGCTGACACCCGTTGCAGCTACGGATTTGAGACATCCGGGCAACGCTGCGGCTACTGGATCTAATGTAGCCGAAAAATACGCCACTGGCCTTCGCGCATCTCCGTGGATCTGAGCTAAAACTGCTAAAGCGCATCCCTCTCTTTCGCAGCAGTAAAGCAAAAATGGTTTTGTATAGTCAGGCATTCCTAAAGCCGGGGCGCGACATAAGTCCTCCCTCAGCTGCAAAAACGCCATCAAGCAGTCTTTGTCCCATGGTACCGGATCACTCACTCCTTTGTGCGTCAGTTGTAATAACGGCTTTGCCTTCAGTGAGAAGTTGGCTATCCACTGTCGACAATAACCGACCATGCCTAGAAACATCCTGACCTCTCTTTGTGTGGTAGGCGCGTTCATTTTCATAATCGCCTCTATTCTGTCTGGAGACACCTTCCGTTTCCCCTTTTCAATCCTGTGGCCCAAGTATTGCACTTCAGTCTTACAATATTGCAATTTACTTGGTGACACCTTGTGCCCATTCTCGGCCAAGTGATTCAACAAGGTGATGGTGTCTTCTCTGCAAGCTTCCTCTGTGTCTGACGCAACTAGGAGGTCGTCTATGTACTGGACTAGAACTGAGTTCTTGGGCAGTACTAGACTTTCAAGATTTCTCTTTAAAAGCTGGTTAAAAATCGATGGGCTTTCTGTATACCCCTGAGGGATACGACACCATGTTAAAACGCGATCTTCCAGCTTAAAAGCGAAAAGATACTGGCTATCTTCATCTAAAGGAATCGAAAAGAAAGCCTGACACAAATCTATCACAGTAAACCATTCAGCTTGGAACGGTATCTGAAATAATATCACTGATGGATTCGGTACCACTGGACAACATGAGACAACAATATTATTAATCTTTCGAAGATCCTGCACTATTCGGTATTTTCCACTAGGCTTCTGTAAACCCATAATCGGTGAGTTACATGGACTACCCACGATCTCCTTCAATATTCCCTGTTTAATCATGGATTCAATCACAGGCTTTATTCCTGCAATCGTCTCTGGTGTCAACTTGTATTGTGGTGTTCTTGGGTACTCAGCATTGAGTCTTACCAAGATCTTTACTGGTTCTACTCCTTTGATCAAGCCTATTTCTTCTCCAGTAAAATCCCACACCTCAGCTGACACTTTCTCCCTCAAGTCCTGTGGAAGCTCCTCCACTGTCAGGGTAGGATATAATTCCACACATTCCTGCGAATTTACAACTTTGAAATCGGCATCTTCATCGTTGGTCTGTACTTCTACTCCTTCAGGTGTGCAATGTATTGTGCAATTCAGTTTACACAACAGGTCTCTTCCTAACAAACACACCGGGCTAGAATCACAGATCACGAACTGATGTTCGTCACTGTAATTCCCTATCTTTACTGACACTGGTTCTGTCAGAGGATTCGTCATCCTCTTGTTTGCGACTCCTACCACCTGAATCATTTCTCCTGATATCGGCAGACCTGGGACTACCGCTGATCTCAACGTGGATCGAGTGGCTCCCGTATCCACCAAAAAGGTTGTAGGACATCCAGCTACTTCAGCTTCTACGTATGGTCCTCTCTGATCTACTTCCAGGGCTGCTCCTAAAGTGCAATCTTCTTCCCTATTCACTCGTTGCCCTGTAAGAGGATCAACGTAGTAGCATTCTTCTCCTCCTACGAACAATGGCATTGTCTGTAGGTTTTCCCTCCATTCGCAATTCGAGGCGGTTGAGGAAACGGGGCTCGAGGAGTCTGAGTCCCCCCTTTGATAAACTTTCCCTGCGGGACTGTTGCTCCCTTAACCACGTTGTTCTGTACCTCTTCCTCCTCCTGTTCTAATTCCCCTGTCTCAATATTGTAAGGACACTCGCGTCTCCAATGTCCCACCTCGTTACACTGATGACACCTGGTTGTCCTTTTCAGTGTTGCGATATCCATTCTCGGTCTCGGTCTTTCTTCCTCTTCTCTGCTCTGGTTATTCTGTTTCTTTGCCTGCGCTCCTGTTCCCTGCTGTCGCTGTCCACCCTTTCCAGCTGCTTGCATCTGTACTAACATTAACTTTTCCTTGAGCTTCTTCGCCTTCGAGTCTATCTCATCGCTACAGTATCTTGCATACCTCAGAATTTCGTCTAAAGGTTTGTTCTGCCAACAGATCAAGTGCTGTTGAATCATTAGGCTTATGTCTGGTCTCAGTCCGAGAACAAACTTCGACACAAACTGTCCTATGTCCTTAGGATCCATTACGTCCAACCCACTATACTGTTTGAATGCTTTCAGTAACCTCTCATAGAACTCGTGAACTGTCTCTTTAGGCTCCTGAGTTGTTCGATCTATCTTAACCCAGTCTATGTCTTGCACCGGCACTTTCTCTTTCAGCCATGTTATTACCCTTTCGTATTTTTCCATGACTCTGTCTGATGGACCACCTGTCTGGGTATCTCTCTGAGGCTCACAAGTGGGCCATTCAATACTAAGTTTGCATGCCGTCCACAAATCTCCGGGTACCACGATATCGAACAATGTGTTCAAATCGATCCAGAGAACCTTAGAGATCTTCACGAATCTCTCTACCTGCTTGTACCACTCAACGGGATTTTCTCTAAGTTTCGGGAAGGAATTAGTGAATGCCGCTAAATCCCCCCTACTCCATGGTACATGCACGTAGTTTCCGTTCGCGATTTCTCGCAAAGGGAAAGCTTCCATTCGCATTAGGTCTGTATCCTGAGACTTCACAAGTGTACTCCGTCTAACAGATCCCTTCTTGGACCATCTTTCCTCCCATCTATCCAGATCTCTCCAAATTCTAATACACATGACCAATTCCCTTATGTGTACTCTTAGCCCAATCGTTCTGCGCTCATCTAAGTCTAGATCCGTGCAATTCAGCCTATGATTGGCCTGCAAAGCCTTAGTTCGTGATATGTCTATCATGTACTTGTCAGCCAGTTCAGATAACTTTTCATGAGCTGCTCTTGCCTTTCGAGTAACATCCTTGGATAAAAACAGTATCTCATCTGGAGCGTACAGCTCTAACCTCTCGATTGTCACTGTGCCGTCAATTATTTCATCTAAGTCTGATTTTAAACTCATTACATCTATGCGTCTTGCTTTTATTTCGGCTTTCAGTACGTCAGTCCTAGGTTGTTCTCTTGCATCCCTCTCTCCTCCACTATGCGCCCTACGCCTGAGCACAGGTGAGTTATGAGGAATCTTTCTTCCATCTCTTTGTTCCCACCTCTCTAAATCCCAAGCCTTTCCATCTTCCCTTGGGGTGTGGTGGAACAATACTCCATCCCTTAATCCTACACTCCGTCTTTTCGGTTCGGTTTCTCCGGATACAAGATAAGATCCTCCGTGCTGTTCTAAACCACTGTAACTCGCTTGCTGTCTGGTATCACTTAACAGACGATAAGGTCCTTCATGGCTCTCCATGCTCCCGCGATCTCTTTCGTGATCACCGGATGTATGGCGAGACGTTTCGCGACTCCCTAAATTCTCATGACTTCGTCCACTATCACCGGATGCATGTCGAGACGCTTCGCGACTCTCCATGTTTCCGTGATTCCAATGTTGCACATTTTCATCCGGAGTATGGTGTGTGCATCTGAAAGTGTTCCGGTATTCCTGCGTCCTTCGTTCTCCTTCACTAAAGGTGACGCGAGGCACTTCGCCACACCCTGCACTCCTGTCATCGCACATTTGCCTATTGCCACTAATGGTAGGGCAATTATCTCTTCTGCTTCCTTGACTCCCTCTCTCCCACTCTGGGCTGCTTTCGCCAGCTCCACAATGAGAGAGGACCTTGTTATCCTGGTCTCTCCATTCAGCTCCTGTTTCTAAACTTTTATTCCTAGCCTCTTCAGCAGTGTCCCATTCTTTCAGATATTCCCTTAATTCCTTATAGGATTTCGGTTTTGGTCCCCTCAAATCCATTGATCCTCTTTGACCCCCTTGTTCTATCCAGGGACCCGTCGCGGAATCTAATGGGGTACTCCGACTTACTGGTGCTAATCTCTGTCTTTGAGGATTCATCGCGTTATTCCTATTCTCCATCTCTGCCCTTTCCCTGTCCCATCGTGCCTGTTCCTCCTGCTGGACCCCCTCTGGGTTGTAGATTGACACAATAGGGCCTATGGTAACAGGTACTTGTAAAGCGTCTGGCATTTGGTACGACCTTGCACATTGCGTCTCTGGCACCTTCTGGACCACGAATCTTCCCACTACTCTCTGTTCGGAACTAGTTTGGGGTATTTCCTCACTTTTGTTGGAGTCCCACTCTGTTACTGGGATCGATTTATATTCTCCCCATCTAGCTCCTTCCCCTTGCTGTAATATGGGACTTGCGGATTCACCGCTATACGGAGGTGGTCTCTCTGTTAACAGCCTCTCTAACAGTTCTTCTTCCGTTTCGCTATCCTCGTCTTCCTCTTCTAGGGGTTTCTTTTCTCCCGTAGCTTCTATCATGGTGAACAGTTTGTCTGCTTCTATCTTTTGCACTCTCCACTTCTTAGCTTCCTCATCCCATTTAGCATCCTGTAATGCCTTTACTGATCGTCTCACTCTTTCTTGACGCCTCTTTACGCCTTTTGCGTGTGCTGCTCTAAACCATGCACTAAGAGCTTCGAATTGTGTTGGCCTCGGTAGAGGTCTTGTTGCAAGCATTACCGCTTTCAATTGGTTCAACACGTCTAGCTTAAACGTTCCGAATCTCGGAAACGTCAATTCCTTTTCTCCTTCTGTTAGCCTATTCCACTCGGAAATCCATAATATCGAGTGTAAGCCTACATTTACTGCCATATGATAAGCTGGTGTGCCTTCTGGTGGAGCTTCTTCTCCGGCATATAAGTTTCTTCTATTCTTCCTAAAGATCTTTCTTAAACCCTTAAAGCACTTCATTTTTGATGATCTACGATTTTCCTCTTATTAATTCTCTTCCTTATTTACGTCCCGATGACAACCACCAATCCCGGTGCGACTCTCGCTAGTCAGCCTATCTCAACGCTGTTCTACGCCGACTGACCAATCTCAGCGCGACTCTACGCTGACGTCACTTGTTCCCTCTGCAGCAATTTCCTTCGTTTCTCAACTCGTCTCGCGATCTCACATGCGTTTCATTCATACACCGAAAAATGACTACTTCCGTCCAAGCGATCACTTTTCTCTGACTGTACGGCCACAGTCTAACTGTAATTGCCACCTCAACTGGCGAGACGTCTTTCCTCGTACGGTCAGACGTTCACCTCAACTGATAGGTTACTTTCACACAGTAAACGTACGACCAGCATGCGTTTACTCATACACTCACTCAAACGCTCCCCCTATCATCGGTCTGCGGGCGATCAATGGTACCTCATGACCCCCATTAAATGGTAGACAAATTACTCTGGGTGTTCGATACACCCGAACCACTTAAGCCCTCTGGACATAAGATTTTATCCGGTTGCGCGCGCTCACAACCTTCCCTCAATCACACTACAGGCATTCAACTCCGCTTGACATTACAACACAGGAACAACATAAAACACCGCAATCTTACAACGCATGACCCTTATACTCACTCTCGACCGATTCTGCTGCTTTTCTCTCGACGCACCGTCAGCACCTTCTTCGGCAGGGATTCGTCTTCTGGTCGTCGATGACTAGGGACCTTGGGGTAAACTAAACCTGGCCTAGGTTGTCTTCCTCAAGAAGATAACCATCATACTCTGCTACCAACTGCGGGGAATGAGATTTTGGTATCAATTTATGATCAATTTAATAATTTATCTCATTCGTTAATTTTGGACCGCTAATATCTGTCGTTGAGTAAAAGACAACTCCCACATAGGTTTAGTTAAACCCCATTAAATGACGCCACTCTGAAGAACCACTTACAACTGATAAAGTTTTAAAAGGTTTATATAAAATCAAATTTGAATGCAAATTACAATCCTCTCAGGATAAATCTCAAAGTATACAAAGAATACAATCAGTTCCTTAATCAGCAATTTAAAGCTTCGATGTGAAGTGGTTCCTTTGCGTCATCTACAGAAAGAGAAAATAATCAAGTTAAATCTGTCCCTACTCTATACTAGGTGACATCCCTACTTCGCAAGTTCCTTCCCTAAAAAGGTGTCAGCAGTTTGACTTCCAAAGAAGTTCAAACTCTCTTAGCCTCTAAAGGTAACTTAAGTTTAAGAAGCAGTACCCTCTCTGCCTACCCATCCGCTCTTCTAAGGGTCCTCGGCCTACTGCTCCCTTGCGCTCTGATCTTTCTCAGCGCATCTGCTCAAGGCATCTACCCTTCTAACTTGCCTCTCGCTGTTCTCTCTCTGAGCTCTTCGCTATCTTATCCCCGGGGTGCTGTCCCTAAAATACACAATCACAGTGTGGGTGAAACGCCCCTTGACGCCCACCACGGACTTTCCCCGATGATGTCAGTTTCTGGCTCTTTCCATTGCTTCATCTCCTCGCGTCGTCCGTTAGGTTGACCCTTCTCCTTAGATGTCATCTTCATCTTCTCGTTGGCGACTTTTAGTTGACACTTTCATCCAAAGTCAGATAACCTTAAACAAGACCTTAACATTACAACTCTTTCTCTGACCTTACTAGATCCTGTGAATGGTCATTCAAAACAAAGCTCAAATTCCAATCGCCTCCTCTCATGTTTAGGCAATAACTTCGTTCGACATTTGTCACCTTAAATCTAACAAATGCTAGACTCTTCGGCTCGCACCTTCATGTGAAGACTATTCACGACTCCTGTGAGCCCACTAAATTACATACATTGGACTACACTCTTGCGAACCCTTGGTCATTCAGGTTATAATCACAAATGACCTAAATTCTTCTAGCATTCCTACAAACTTCTTCTCCACAATATAACCTTTAACATACATTTATATACAATCGTATCTACCAAATACTTCGTTCGTATGTGAATAGATCTTAGCTAAATACAATTTCGTAGAATATAAACCTTAATACATAACATATAAAGTTCATAGAATACGACTTTATTCTCATTGGTTACTTCGTTATGTATGCTCTCTGCACGTTTCTCCATGTTACATTTCTCGCCGTTTCTGCATTTAAAGCTACACACGTACATGAATTCTACTCTGCACGTTCTACTGTTCGTAGGCATTTCTACATTAGCCCACTACGTATACGCCTTCTAAATCTAATGCATGTTTAACGTGTAAATACATTTACGTTTCCTATACCATAATATCACTTTAATTGACTTTATGCTATAGTCATCAACTTCACATTACGATATGCATTTCATTCCTACGTTTATAACATATACGTCTAAATATGGCTACGATATACTTTATATTCAAATTGCGCTCTCTCAAGAATGTGTATTTCCCAATGCCAGAATGTATTTTTGCATTATGGAAATAAGACCTTGAAAACACATTCAGCAATGCATACTACAACCAGATATCTTGTTTCAAGGTCATCATAACATGTTCAGTAAGAAACTGAAATGTGAAATGAAATTGCTTGCCGATTTATCCTTTAGGATGCATTTCTGCCCCATAAGACGAATTACTGAGCAATATAGGATTTTCTCTTATAAGTTTTTCAATTGCAATACTTCATTCCCAAAGGATTCCCATTCGGTTGTTCATTTTGTGTGACGATGGTGTGAGTACAAACGAAATATGTTTCATTAAATGTGAACATATTAGTATGCCAAATGTATTTTTATCTCTATGGATTTAATTGAATGTTACAATTTGTGTGAGACGTTCCATGTTACTAAAATTAACTGTTAAGGAAGTCTTACATAATTATACTAACCCACTGTTAGTGAAGCAGACAGTTGAATTACATTTGCTGGCACTTGATACCATAAATATATAGATATATGTAGAAGTTTATTGAGAACTTTTTTTTCTATCACATATGCTCTGCTTAATAATTGTTTCTGCCAACTTAAAAATATACCTGGGCGGAGGGCAGAAGATTTGAAGGCCATTGTGCCTCTGGCCGACTAAGCTCTAAACCAATATGATTAATGCACATTTCCCGTAAAATAACAGCTAATACAAAAGGCAGTTGTTCTGCCCCTCTTGGGCTGAGAGGGGCCCGAGAAAATCCATCAGTCAGAAGAAGACCATTAAACGACCTCTTGTGGCTCTGCAGTGATGTCGAAAACAAGTTAGGTGAAAAACGTCTTCCTGAAATGGGAAGAGCACTAAATTCAGACATTCCTCTGAAAGATTTTAAGAAGAGCAGCATGGTAAGGTGGAGAGGAAGCTGTTTGGGTGAAAGGATGTAGGATGGCAGCATGTGAGACATGGCAAAGTTACAGTCACAATCAAGTAGACAGGTCATAAAAGAGGCAGCACTGATACAGAAAACTATTTGGACCCATGCGCTTGGTGCAGTCACTTTTCTGATCTGTATGCAAGTTTACCAGTGACCTGTGCAAATCTTACTCTACCACTTGAAGCCTTTCCTCACAATATATCAAAATTGACTCTTCAATTTAGTAAAGAAGAGACCAGAATAGCTATAAACGCTATCAAATTAGAAAAAGCTCCAGGACCCGATAACATACAGGGGGCTTTCTTGAAACATGACACAGAAATATGGGCACCATATGTCAACCTTCTATGTATTGCCTGGCTCTTGGGGCATTAATCTCAGAATCCTTGAAGGTGTCAGAAATGTGCCCCATCCATAAGTGGGGTAGCAAGGATGACCAGGCAAATTGTAGGCCCATAAGCCTAATAGACATTCTCCAAAAAGTCTATGCAGAACGGCTTCTGAATAAAAAAAATGAGTGGAGAGCAGAGAAAGACATCATCTCACCATGCCAAGCTGGCTTTGGAACATAAACTAGCAGGATTAGCCAGGTCTTTAGAGTGTCTTATATAGCCTGGAAATATATTAAACTAAACGCAGGACACTTGTATGTCACATTCATAGCCTTGAAAGCGGCATTCTACCTCGTACCAAGGGATCTCTTGTGCGAATGCCTGTGACAACAGTGGGTGCCACAGGAGATCCCGACTCAGATTGTCAGACTACACCAGGCAATTTTGCTAAAGTACTTTTGGGTCCGGGGGAAGAACTTACAGAGGCCATTTCTGTTCAAAGGGAAGTGAGACAGGGCTGTGTCCTCGCCCCTACCTTTTTTTGTACTATATGTGAATGATTTAGTACAGCACTTACAAAAGTGTGTGCACGATTCACCAAAGTGGGGAGGTCCCATATATGTGCATTAACTTTTGCAGATGCCACAATCGTCCCCGACTTCAAGGGGTCTTCTTTGACTATTAGACAGTTTCAGCCAGTATTGTAAGTCAAATGGACTAGAAAAAAAAACATAACAAGACCAAAAACATAGCTATTAGACCACATATATATATTTTTTTTAAATGAAATAGTGTTAAATCACATACCATTAGAGCTGATTTTACTTACCTTGGCATGACAATTGATTCAAAAGTATCATAGAAATCATACATAAATTAGGCCAAAGACAGTCTTAATACAAAACAGCATGCCAATTGTCAAAAAATTACAAGCCACTGATACCAGGGCAATCTCCCCGGCGTTGGAGGTTTATAGATATAGAGCCCAAGAAGTAGCCCTCTATGTATCTGTGTTATGGGGTGGAGAAAATCTGGTGTCATGTCCTTTAGGATAGCCCTTTCATGTGTACTCCATTTTACATACATTATCCTATCCACACAACTTTAACGTTTCTAAACAAGTGACCTTTAACCTAATAGCTTGCTCCTGTCTCTTCAACACCAGGCTCTCAATTTTCTATCTGGATGCATGTACCTGAAGAATTAGGGTTGTCATGTTCAGTGGATGCCAGAGACTACATTCAAAATTGTAGAATACAGGGAGTGTTAGGGGCACTATATAGCTAGCTGGTTTAATGGCCGACATATCCAGTGAAGGTGTTCGGAAATGGTCAGGAGAGCAAGCCCTTAGGTTAGGTCATCCAAAACGTGCAGGTCCTGGCGACCTCCTAGGAACTACACAACACTGAAGCCACTACTTTTATGGGAAAATAAAGCAATGCAGATGTTCCCATCGCTTCCTCAAAATACTCCTTTGATTCCCCTGTTTTACGACATTGGCATTAAGAGACTAGAGTATCTAGCTGTACTTAGAATTACTGGAACTTCATGGCCAACTTACATTTTCATGGTTTTGTCATTTGAGAAACAGGTTATTTAGGTTGGATTAGATTTTTGACAGACCCTACCTCGTTGACTGTAGTTTTTAAAAAGAGCTAAAGAGCATTTATTAGAATTTCGTCCTGAATAAGGTGACATTAGAATCTACAGTGGGAAGTCTTACCACACATTTCTCTTTTAAGTCAACCCCAAGCTTTGAACTTTTTTTTAAATCTAATTCAACTTCAATTAGCAAAAACCCTGTTCATTAAATTCTGTCATGAGATCCTTCAGGTTAACTTTTTTATAGTGGTCACCTGAACAAGTGGTAGGGAAAGAACTTATATGCACTCTATGTGGGTTAGACGCTGAAGAAGATATTGCACACTTTCTATTTTTTTCCCAGAATGTGCTATTTCCAGAAGGGAATAGATAAAGCCGATTTGCTTGCGGATGATGACTAGGAAATATTCGGAGGCCCTAAGAATACAGAAAACTAACAACTCACGAATATTTGTATTTGGCATTAGTACATTTTTACTTGCTGCAAGCTATCTACTGAAAAAGAGAGGTCTAAATGGTTAATGTTTTTAGATTACACTATGTTTTATTGAGTATGAGTTATACACATGTCATATTGTATCATGATCTAATTGCTATGACAAATTTCACCTATGCAATAAGATGATGTCTTTTTAGGTCAATGGCAATTAATTGCATAATCCTAACTGTTTTATACGTATAAGCAACATGTACTTTATGTACATAATTTTGGATACAATGGACTGAGAATTTAATTATGAACAGGCTGCCAGATACGGAGGGCCCATTACAGTCTGTTGCAAGATGCACATAGAAACAAATTACCTATTGTTTATATGTAACTATTTTACTAGGGAGAGGTATTCAGCTCTTTGTATCTGTATAGCTGTACACACGTTGTCCTATCTTTTGCATCACTAATTTATTATGGATTTGTATTGTGATTTCATTTGGATGTTGTTATTATGTACTTTTATGGGTCTTCGAACCAAAATAATGTTGGATGAAGATGATGAAGTAGATATGTATTGTGGTTGTTGTGATGAGCTACATGTAGTCCCTTCATATGATGGGATCCTTGGGGAATAACAACAATCTTGCAAGAGGGGTGGTCGGTAGCACTGGGAAAACAGACGTATTATATGGCACTGGGTGAAAACCCCTAGCAAATTGATTCAGCAGAAGTGTAGCTAAGAGAGCCAAGGAGGCATCAGAATACAGGCCATTTTCAAGGATTAATCAGCCCAAGCCACCCAAAGGCTATGTAACTATGTTTTATTCCTGCAGGCCAGGTCTCCACAATATGGATGGTACCTGTGCAAGAAAGTGTGTCCCATTATCTAGGGTCCCGAAATCCTGTGAATAAGGAAGATAAACATGCAATTATAGCAATAGATAGCTCATCCATGGATCCAGTGGGTGCTAAGTCCCACCACACCTTCCAGTAGAGAGATACTAATCATGTGATTGTGATAGCAATTGAGGTTAGAAACTACATAGGTAATCATAGTAAACAATAGGAGAAAGGTAAATTTGCATCTACGCCTCTGCATGTTGATTTGCGAGGAAAATCTGTACATTACCAAAGGGTTTCACAGGGCTTCACATGTATTCAATCTACACAAATATATGGTAATTGATCATCCCGTAATTGGAATCCCTGGTTTGATTAGTACTCTTAAACAGATTTGACAGACAAGGAAAGCACTGCATTTTAACTATAGTTTTTTTCTTCTGGAAGCAATTATAGATGTTACTGGTTCTTAGTTTTTGCTCCCCCACCACAAATAATAAAATAGCCTTCCCCTTTTATGCCTCCTGTTGGACCAGGCCCTCTATACAGGAAACCCCAACGTTTTGCCTTTGTTTGCTGAACTCGTTTGTGTTGCCATTAGGACTCTGCACTTTATGCCCACTAAGTGCTTGTGCCCTCTCTCTTAAACATTGCAAAATTTACTGACATCAATTGGTACATTTAGGTGTCTTATAAATGGTACTACATGTACCCACAGCCTGTAAATTCAATTCTGTTAGTGGGCTGCTGCACTCATTGAGCCACCCTTTCCTGTAGCACTGTATGTCCTGCCTTTTGCCTGCAGTGCAGCAGTGCCGTTTTACACCTCCATTTCGACCTGACTAAATAAACCTTTTGCCAAGGCTAAACCTTCCTTTCTTTTTTTTTCAAAGTGTTTTATTAGAAGATAATTTTAAATACAGTTCAGTACTGATACATGAGGGTAATACCGGTAAGTTCCAGACGCCGTTGTGGTTACAGTGGCCGTATTAACAACCGTTGATGTGCTGGAGACATTCTTACTAAAGCTTATAAGCCACCCCTAAGGTAGACCCTAACCATTCCGAGGATGGGGTATGGGGTGCAAGGTATTTAAAAAGTGGGACATGCGTACTTAAGATTTACATGTCCTGATAGTGAAAAAGTCATTAAGTCATTTTTCACTGCTGTAAGGTTGTCTTGCCTATAGATTAAAATGGGGTTACCTTATTGCACTTAATAAGTGAGAACTTCAGTGTGTGAAGAGATAAAAATGTTTCTGTCACTCAGAAATTGCATTCCTCTTTAATGGTAAAGTTGGATTTTAAGTTACTATCCTGAACATGCTATTTTAGAAAGCTGGCCTTTTATGCCTAAACCAAATGTGCCTTTTTGCCAGTGTGCAGGGTAACATATCTGAATTTCTCTCCCATAGTGTTCTGTGTATTCCTTCCAGTCATGGGAGAAATGAGCCTTAGTTGTGGGGCAGGGTGTTCCTCTCCTGAGCAGAATGTCCTGGGGGGTGGGAAAGGGTGGTAAGCCTGCCTAAGCTTACAAGGGTAGTCACAGGGCTTTGCCCGGTGCCTTTCTTATTTCTAAGGGCTTCCTGCCCTGCCGTTGACAAATGCAGCTCACACCTTGGCCAGTCTGCCCTTTTTTACCTTAGACAATTCAGAGTCAAGCCTAAAAAGTGGGAAAGTTAGACAAAGGAGGAATCCCCCACTCACAGGCTAGAACTGGGAATAAAAGTGTCACCTTCGGTACCTCTCATTAGTACTCTCATTGACCCATGGATGATTCAGAAGAACTACCTTGCTATACAAAGAAAGACTGGACCATCTTGCCTTGATCCCAGGTTCCCCCGAAGTGACTCTAATTATCAGTTGGCTGGCTCCCTGTTTCAGCTACATGGACACAACAAGCTTCCAGATGACTCTCCTGCAACTTCCCAGCAGGCCAGCAGCAGCTGAACCTGCTTGAGCCCTGCTGTTGACATCTTCTGGAGCGAGGCCTGATACTAAAAGTTGTCAATTTATGTCTTGGACCCTTGGTTGGCATCAGAGAGTACTTGTTCTGCTCCAAAACCGCGATCCCTGATCTCCAGTTGAAGATCCTGGAGTATTTGGTCTCATCGTGTCATTGAAAGGACTCCTCGTGTCACAGGTCGAACATCCATAATCTCCCTCAGTGCATCCAGAGATGACCTGCTCTTCACATTCACTCTGAGAACCAGCAGCAATGGCAACCATACGTGTTGAAAGCCAAAAAGAAGCTCCAGCAAAGACCAACTCTTTGTGCTCATATTGACCAACCGCGGTGGCCCAATAAACTCCTGTCTTTGACCGACAATGAAAGCTCTCAAGCTCCTAAATCAATCTTTTTGGCTCTTCGCAACCAATAATGACCACGCTCTCACCATAAATCAGCATGAGCCACCGCAAGCCCGTCTCTTCACCTAGTAAGCATCTATTCCCTGTGAGGACTGTGAACATGGAGTACCAGCCTCCCAGTCTGTGACACCCTGCCTGCTCTCTGTGCCACACGAGCGACACTCTACATGCTCCCGGCGACCCTTTCCAATACAAACAGGACTCTGCATAAAACTTGAGAAGGTAAACCTTCAGCCGAACTAATTTTGGACTGTGTCCAACCCACGCTCCACATCAATACTCTTGAACTTTATAATTTGAACTGATCTAGTGAGAAAAGATAGCCATGGTTGGTGCTTTCTGTTTCTAGGTGCTAAATTACAGTTAATTTTTTTTTAAAGTTCATAACACTAGTTCTACGGAGTTTTGATCTTTTGATCTTGTTTTATTTATTACATTTTGCTCTATTTTCTCCAACCTGGTATTGGATCTTTCACGTGGCCTCTAAGTTAAAGACTGACTGCTCTGTGCCAAGCTACCAGGGGGATGAGCATAGGTTAATTTGGGGTCTGCTTTTGCTGACTAGGATTGGGGTTTCTGCTTGACCAGGGTTCCCACCCCGGTCAACCGGTATCACAATTTCTAACACTTCTGGTAAATACTTTCCACATTTCCTCTAAATTAAGCCTCAGTGCTTTTGTGCCATGCTACCAGAGATTAAAGCACAGGTTCACTTTGTTACTTTTGTGGTTCATCCTGTGTTTATTATTTGAGTGGGGCTTCTCCCTCTCAAACTAATAGCCCACTTTTTACACCTCCTTATTGGATGGTGATCAATGAAGCTCCTTAAGAAGCACTCACAATCTAGAGTAGTTGATCAGTGTACGAAATTTGCTGTCTAATATTATGGGGTTGCCATCTGGGAAGAGATATATAGTAAAGTAAGTGCTACTTTCTTTGTATTTTTTACTTTGAAGGTAGACTTTTTTCCCACTGTGATCAGTTTTCACCCTAGTCCACTTTCCATTTTCTTTGTATCCTTTCGTCCTTCTGACATACATTATTTGATCACTTTTTTGGTTTCCTCCAGTTCTGCTTTCTGCTCCTCTTAGAAGAATTTCACATTGTACTTCCATATGAGGGCTAGATAGCCCATTGTCCATCCAGCTGAGGTGTGTTACCTCAACATTTATTTAGGACATTTCAGTGCCTACGCTTGAACGCATTGTGTTTACTTCCAAATGTTGATCTTTAATTTTTAGCCTTCCCTTTCTATGTTAAACTCCCTCACACGTTTGTTTGTTGTTTAGCCATATCCCAGTATCGCTTCTCATTCTTAATCCTAATGTTTTGCATGAATGCAATTGAAATGGACAATGCATTTTTTGAAGTGTTTCTTAGATAACATAAGCTAATAGATGTGACCCAGTATGAGACACAGAGGTAATCCAACTTAAAGGTCCTTGAAAGAAGGCTCAGATTACAGAGGCGAAGATCCTTCAGAAATATACTGGGATTCGACTTTAGTGAAAATACTGATTGACTTGTACTAGCTTGAGGCATCTCTTAAATGTGACCAGCATTGCCTTTCGAGTATTTGTAATAAAAGAAAGCTTTTCTACTCGTCATCTCAAAATCAATCTCTGAAAAACTTCAAGCCCTTTCCGGCCATTCTATAGTGATTGCCAAGCATAACCCATCAATTTGGATAAGAAATGCAAGATTTTCATCAATGTCATCCCCACAAAAATTGCTGTTGAACTAGAGAAAAGCCATACTCATGTTTTCATTTTAAATCTGGCAACCTTTCTATGCCTAAACCGTGAAATATTTGTGAACTCTTTAAAATCATAACCCACAACCAATTACAGAGAAAACCTTTTCAATCATAATTATCCAACGTGTTTCATGATTAGGCCCTCTGAGTTCACGGGCAGTCAAAAGAGATTACAGGGTACCTTGGTGAGGTAAAGTCCGTTTGAAGGCTTATCCTCCAGGTTTATACTTATACAATCTAATTGTACATGTTACGGGCAAGATTTTGAATTTGTCTTTAATTATGTGCTTCTTTACAGTTGGCTTACAATGATTATTTGGATAAGACGCGGAAAGAACTCTGGGCTAGGGAGTCTTTTTTCAACTCAAGCTCAAATCTGTGGAAATCGTTTATGACTCTAGGGCATGTTTTTACTGAAAGTAATGGCTAAGAGCCAGATGTACATAGATTTTTCTGTGTATTTCGGGCCCTTTGTGACCGGAGAAATGCCTTTTTCTATCTACCAAACCTTATTTTGTGATTTGGTAACTTATTACCGAATCGTAAATTGGGTTATCAATTCGGCAAAAGCAGGGGCATTTTAAGGATGTTCCTTCTTAGTAGCAACTTGCTGTGGTATGTGTTAATGTTTTGCAAATTAAATACAGTTGCAAAACAATCTCATTTTATTTCATACTTCAAGTAGGTGGTAACCCATTGCAAATGGTCAGGGGTCCACAAAGGTTCCCTTCCCCTTTTTGAATGTAAAGAGAACAACTTTTAAGCGCAGACAGTGGCCCCATGGGCCAATGCCTACTCTAAAAAAATTAAAAGAATAATTTTCATTTATTTTTAAACACATCCTGTTTTCCTCTAAGGAAAACAGGTGGCATCGCTATATTTTTAGAGATTGCCAATGGGTCGCAAATTGTGACCTACCTCATGAATTTTAATGAGGTAGGTCACTTTCAACCCACTGGGAATTGCAAACAGTGTTAAACACACTGTTGATCACAGCAGATGCGATTTCCTAATAGCAAATCACAAAAATTCGCTATTAGGAAATAATAAACAGATATTTATGTACATCTGGCCCGCATGTTCCATAGGTAGTTTAAAATTATTCTCCCACTTTCTTTCTTAAACTGTTTTAACATGGCTCTGTATTTTAGGAGCCACAGTGAAAAGATGGCAGAGACATTTTGTAGAGTGTGCTGGACAAGGTACTGTTGTCATTTGATATTTGATATTTGTGGGGTATTTCTAGAGCGCAACGTTCGCTCCGAAAGGAGCATCTTGGCGCTGAAAGATCCTGTGAAAGCCAGTCCAAGAGGATTAGATAGCTGCTTGGAGTAATCGTCAGGGAGAGTGAAAATCCAGGTCTTAAGAAGCTGTCTAAAAGGTTTTTCCTGGGCCAGTTGTCTGAGGGTTTTAGGCAGACTATTCCAAGCTTTTGTGGCAAGAAAACTGAGGGTTTTCCCACCCTTGGTTTTCAAATTGTATTTAGAGGGAAGGATAAGATTGTCATGGGTAGAGCGAAGGTGGCGACTAGGGGTGTAGTGGGGAAAACGCCTGGTGAGGTATTTAGGGCCTGTTTTGTTGTAGGCTCGGAAGGCTATGATCAGGATTTTAAAAAGAATTCTTTTGTGAAGGGGTAGCCAGTGGAGGGATCGCAGCGCTGCAGTGATGGAAGATCTGCGGGGCAGTCCAAGGACTAAACGCGCGGCTGTATGTAGTACGCTCTGAAGTTTCAGAAGCGTGCTTTTTTTAGCCCCAGCGAGCAGGCCGTTACAATAATCCAGCTGTTATATAACAGGGGTTGACCCACTAAAGTCCAAGGACCTGGGTATTTAGCAGTATAGACAACAATTGGTCCTCGACATAAATTTATCATCAAGAAAAAATCATAGTATTTAAACCAGTTCACTAACTCTACGTTTCGACTGAATCGGTTGTTCTAGTAGTATAAAACAATACTAGCTCACAGCCTCAAAGATCATTTACAACAGATGCCCATAAAGTTGATCAAACCAAACAGAAGAATCAAATCAAGATAGTCAATTTAATGTACCATATGTCAATGTATAGACTGTCAATGCAATTATATACAAAAATATTTACACATTTATAGAAACGTGCACAGAGAAAGATAAAGTGTGTGCTCAAGTGAATGATCAAGAAAGATCGGAAAGAACAGTGTAGATCATTTATACAAAGGAGAACATTGAGCCTGTCCTATGTAATGCTTGTAAAAAATAATCCTTTTTTACTTTGCAGAACGCTATTTACAGTTCCTTGGTCCTTAATCTGAACCGCTGGCAATGGGATCGCCAGACAAAGGAATGGGGTTGGACAAGGGGCGGGGGTTAGTAGGTACAGGCTCCCAAAGGGGAGTGTCGTCGACGTTTCGACCCAACCATGTAGTGGGTGGTTCAAGTCCTCAACAACGGGTCTTCATCAGGATGGTGAAAAATGGGGGAGTATCTCTCAGAGTGCACGTCAAGTTAAAAGTACGTCGGGCACCCTTCCGTGGTGCCTTTACAATGCCAAAGTGCGACAATTAGTCCGCACTCCGAGTCTGACAGTATCCAAAATTATACCAATGTGTTCAACTGGTTGCTTATTCAGTTGCACCATTTAAAGTTGCACTTCGAATTTGTAACACGAGCGTGTTGGCTCAGTCGGGCTGAAAGGAAAAGAATCCGCAGCTCCGTGTAATCCGTGTCCAGCCTCACGTCTGGATCCGCGTTATGGAATGCGGAAGCACATTCTATAAATGTGTAAATATTTTTGTATATAATTGCATTGACAGTCTATACATTGACATATGGTACATTAAATTGACTATCTTGATTTGATTCTTCTGTTTGGTTTGATCAACTTTATGGGCATCTGTTGTAAATGATCTTTGAGGCTGTGAGCTAGTATTGTTTTATACTACTAGAACAACCGATTCAGTCGAAACGTAGAGTTAGTGAACTGGTTTAAATACTATGATTTTTTCTTGATGATAAATTTATGTCGAGGACCAATTGTTGTCTATACTGTTACAATAATCCAGGCATGAGATTATAAATGCCACTGTCACCGTTTTTCTGGCGTCGATGGGGAGAAAGTCGAAGAACTTTCTGAGGGATTTGATCATTCCGAAGCATTTACCTGCAACGGTTCTGGCATGCTGATCAAAAGAGAGGTCGGAGTCAAAAATTACGCCGAGATTCCTGGCCGATGACACTGTCTGAGGGGGAGCAACTGAATTGTCTGGCCACCAGAGTGCTGGGCAGAAGGAGGTGTTTTTTCCGATCGGGAGGATCTCCGTTTTACTCGAATTACATTTTAGGTGATTGTTGTCCATCCATAGGAAGACTTCGGTCAAGCAGTGTTTAAGATTGAGTTCAGCTTCCGTGGTGTTATCCTCTAGTGGCACAATGAGTTGTGTATCATCGGCATACGAGGTGACAGGTATGCCGAATGATTCAATCAGGGTCAGAAGGGGAATAAGGTAAAATATTAAAAAGGAGGGGGCTCAGGATGGACCCTTGCGGGACACCTGAGGAGACTGGCTTATCTTTGGAGTGGAAGGGGCCCAGAGCAACAGTTTGAGATCGGTCAGAGAGGAAAGATTTGATCCAGGATAGGGCGGAGTCGGAGATGCCAATGTCCTTTAGTCTATTGATAAGGATGGAGTGGGAGATGGTATCAAACGCCGCCGTTAGGTCGAGGAGGATGAGAATGGAATTTTTCCTCTGATCTTGTAGGGTTTTTATGGTGTCAGATAGTTCGATTAGTGCGGTTTCGGTCGAATGTTTGGGCTGGAAGCCCGACTGTTGGGGGTGGAGAATGTTGTTGTCATCCAGGTAGCGTTTTAGCTCACTATGAACTAGTTGTTCCGTTATTTTTCCCAAGGCCGGGAGCAGCGATATCGGGCGAAGGTTGGTAAGGTCTGTCGGGGGTTTATTTGCCTTTTTCATAAGGGGTTTGACAATTCCCTTTTTCCAACGGCTGGGTACTAAGCCTGTGCTGAGCGATGAATTAATAAGATTGTTAATGGTCGGGTTAACCACGTCGATTAGTTGGTGAAGCATTTTGGGGGGACAGGGATCAGACGGGGAACCCGATTTGCAAGCCAGGATGGCGTCTCTGGTTTGCTCTAATGTGACCGGGGAGAAGCTACTGAACGTGCTGCCTTGAGGGTCCGGTGGAGGGGACACAGAAGGAATAGCTGGGGGGGGAAAGTTGATTTGAATAGAGGCGATTTTGTCCTCAAAGTAGTCTGAGATTTGGTCGCAGAGATTCTGAGAAGGGGGAATTTCAGGCAGAAGTGCCTTGGGCTGCGTAAATGATTTTACTATTGCGAACAGCGCCTTTTGTTTTTGGCACGAGTTTTTGATGGCGTTTACGTAGTAATTTTTTTGGGCCATTTTGATGTCTGCTTCTTGGGCAGAGGATTTCCCTTAGTCATGTATTTCCCCATAAAACCCCATTCTAGTCTAAATGTGGGAAACTATCAGCAGGGAGTGCTTTTCAGAACAGGGTATTATCTGCTGTTTCACAAGTGTATGTGCTGGTTAATAAACCGCTCGGTGTTTGTATTTACAGAGAACTCTTGTCTCTTGGGTGGCGGGGCACTAAAAATTGCATTATAGCTTGGGTACATCTTCATGTAAGTAAGGACTTGAAAGATGAAAGGAAATGATGATATTACATGTCATTAATCAGGACATTCAGTACAATTCACACATTTGAACCTTTTCACAGTGTGAGGTGGTAATGCATCTCCTCATACATGCTGTAGAAAGTTTGGCAGTAGGGCACAATTTCTACATGCACAAATTAGCAGAGGTGAGCTTGAAATTGTTTCTGCATGAGTCTACCATCTGCACTTGAAACTCAGCCCTATCTCAAGCAACGTGGAAAAAAATGACTTCCAAATGTATATTTGCACCATTTTTGCCTTGAAATTCTATGCATTGCATGCAGAAATGTGAGTACTTTGGGTCCCAAAGCACATCTAGCAAATATTTGTACTTGCATAGAAATCCAGGAGTGTTCATGAAATTCTGTCAGAGATATATTTTTCCTACTGATTTTTTTGTGAATTGGTAATGTCTACTTGCTAATAATGAAGCACCCTTGAGAAAAAAAACATCAATGTGATTTAGGATCCTCTGTCTGTTTGAAATGTTCGATACAATTTCAGTTTTACTCACTGTTTCGTTAAACTATTTGCTTGTTCATTACTTGACCATTGTTTGGAACTTACGTTTATTAAATTAGGTGTTAAGATTTTTGTATATTCTAATTGCTAGCATTAGTATAAATGTTAGCATCTTGGCTAGCAGTCACCAAAATTAAGACTTGATAATTTAAAAGGTAATGATCCTGTGAGTCGTAAATACATATTTTAGACTTTTTTTTGTCCTTCTTTCTGGTCAGACTTAGGTCACTGGTCTGTTAAACAAGGTAAGAGAGTAAACTATTAAGCATGGAAAAATATTCACCCACAGTGCTTGACTGCAGAATAAAAAAAGTGCCATATTGCTAGAAGCTGCATACTGATGTACTGTTTGACCAATTAGAACTTTCCTCGTTAATTATAAGTAAACCTTCCATTGCATAGAGTCTGTGAATTAAGTGAAGATGGATTTTGGACACTGGTGAATTCGGGTTTATCCCTTGTAAAGCTATTTGCGTAGAGGAAGCACAAGTGTACGTATGAGAACCTCTGCTGAAAATGTATTTGAGTAAAGCAACATCTAAGGCAGATGTAATTTTGTAGTATAATGGTGAAAGTTTATGCAAAGAGCTCTATCAAACAATCAAAACAGAAAAATATATAGAGTATGCTTTATACATGAAATCACAAGTTCCTATCGGGAATCTGAATTGAAGCATCAGAAAATAGTTCCTACTTCAAATTTAGCCAGGTTATGTTATACATGACATCCTTTTAGTGGTTTCCCCTGACTTTTTGCCTTCTGACCTCCTGTTTTGCTGACTTCCTTTTTGCTGGCTTTAGGATTTAGGGCACTTTACCACTGCTAACCAGTGCTAAAGTTCATGTTATTTGTACACTAAACATGGTAACATTGACTTATCCACAATTGGCAGATTTAATTTACCTATACGCCCCTAGTAAAGTGAACTCCATGTGTTCAAGCATCATACATGTAATGCTGCTAGTGGACCTGAAGCATTGATTGTGTCACCCACTTAAGTAGCACTTTTAACATGGCTTGTGCATGCCACTGCAGAGTCTGTGTGTGCAGTTTAAACTGGCATTTTGACCTGGCAAGGTAACCTGCATAGTGAAAATGTTATAATGCACTCACATTTTGCAAACATAAATAGTATACAACTTAAGTAACACATGAACACAGTAATATTATAAAGTAAGTGAAAATCACAGTGTACATGCAAGACTGATTACTTTTGAAGCCTCAAGGCCAATATGGTAGTATGCTTTGGGTCTGGCCCACCTTTGTGAACCAGCATTCCATACATTAACATACTTGCCAGATCCAAACCTTCCTTTTTAGTACATAAAAATCTTCCCTAAGGTAGGCCCTGGACAGCACTAAGGCCATGGTGAAGTGTATTAAAAAATAGGATATGTATTTTTAAGTTTAACATGTCCTGGTAGGGAACTACTCTCAAATTTATTTCTCAGCACTGTAGGGTTAACATGGGGACGGTCTTATTAAATTTTATAAGTGTATTTTCCCATTAGGGCAAGATAGACAAATCGGATTTTGCGTCCCAGTATTCACAATTTAAAAACAAATCTAATGGTGATGGTGGTATTTAAATTGCAGTTCTGAAAACGTCACTTTATTAAATTAGCATTTTCCTACTTAAACCATTTGGTGTCTTCTGCCTGTCCCTGTAATATGTGTCTGGGAAGGGTGACAGCTGGCTTCCTGCATTCCCTATAGACAGCCACACACAAAGGCTGAGTAGGTGAGACTGAGCAGCCACCTGCATGTTGATGGGTCATCTTGAGGCAGGATGAGAGGGAGGAGCTGACACTTGCATCTGAATAGGGCTGTGCCTGTCCTCATACAAAGAATTGCCTACCACCTGCAGTGAGTCTGATGTCAGCACAAGAAAGGCAGGGCTTTTTGCACTTCAAAGCATCTCTTTGAAGTCTCCCTTCTTCAAAGACCACATAGGGTATAATTTCTGGACCTCTGACATGATTTGAGCACATTGCTTGAACTAAGGAAACTCTGCCTTGAAGAAGAACTGCTGTGCTTTAGGAGGGACTGACAATTTGCTAACTGCTTTGATATGTTGTCCTGCTACCTGCTGATTGCTGTGCTGTAGGAGGGACTACCACTTTTCTACCTGCTTTGCTGTGTTGGCCTGCTGCGAACTTCTTTTTGCCTGGGAGTGAGAGGGAGTGGACCTGCTCTCTACATCCTTGAGCCCAGTTTTCTTCAAATGCTTGCTGGCTTGCCTTCTGTTTTGAAGTCTCAGGGCATTCAAAGACATTCCTCAACTCTGCTTCAGCTGCTGAACTCTGCCAACTGTGATGTCGGCCTTGCCAAGAGGTACCAATCCAGTCATGGGGCTGGAAATTGGATTCTGCAGCTGCTTTTCTGCACAAATCGATGTAGTGACGACTTTGCACTGATTAGAACCTTTACAGTGCCTTTCGATGCCGACTCGGTGCAGATTTGAGAACATCCCTGAGATGTTAAAAAATGATGCGGTACCCGACGTGACGGCAATGCAGTGCCGCATCATAATTGGTCGATGCCGTAGGAGGCCTAACTGCAAGGTTCAATGACAATGCCTCGCCTGCATCAAAAGGAGCTCATCAACGAGGCAAGACCCGAATGAGAGGCTTGACACCGACGCATGGACCCAACTGTGTAGATTGGAAATGCAATTCATCGCTGTCGGCTGAAGTTTCGATATACACAGCTCCAAATCAACATCCAGTGACCCTCTATGCGCTATCATCTTTTAAGCACTATATCACAGTTTATTATTTTGAAATTCATATCTCAAGTTTCACTTATTGTGAGGGCGCTAGGTGGCGCTTGACCGCGATGGCCACACTGCCGTGAGGCTCCAGCCCGCCTGAGCTCTATATTATCCTCCAGACCATCCTGAGGCATATAATTGCTGATTCAATGGCACCGATGACATGGTGAAGGCACACTGAACACGATGCTATCAAACACGTCGCTACAGGTGACCCGAGCGCCGAGATATATCGACCCTGCACGGCCCGGAGAGGAAGGCCTGCACCCCGAACTGCGCAGCTGCCAAATCAACACCGCAGCTTTGGGGCCTACACGAGCTTGTAACTCCACATCGCCGGAGCGACACTACCCGACAGGCCGCCCTCGCTGGAGTGAGCCGCTACAAAATATGGACCAGGTGTAGCGGACGGGAGAACACAAGCTGTACAAGGAGCACACTTTCCCCCGTCCGGCCGCAACAGTGAGTAGTGCACCACCGCCCGCGCTCTAGTGCTCTGCCTCCCCGGACTGCTGCAGGCCTTGCGCGAGCACCAGCGCCACTCACAGGCCGCCCGCTATGATCACGCGGACGTGCGACTACGGGCCGATCTAAGTCCCCCGAGGAAGACCCGTTCCGGAGGACAAAGGTAAACGCCTATCGCCCGGGGGCCTGGGCGGTTGAAGTTTAGATACCCCGTGGTAATTTAAAGCTTATTACCGGTGATTGGGCCCAGTCACCCTGTATGCCGCCATTTTCTTCCAATTTCTGTAGCGCGCTGTGGAATTAAAATTCCGGCTCAAGCACCTCCTCATAGCGCTACTGCGGTAAGACTGGGACTGCCTTCCCTCTCAAACTCTGAAACATCTCCACTGCAGAAGAGGGTCTTGTGTGACACACTCATCCTCCCAAGCGCTGGCCGGGAACATACATCAAAAAAGACGGTTGACTTGTCCCTGTACTCTGCTGAACGCCTGCCTGGTGATTTCGTGCCCTGGAAACCTCTCATTTAGCCTCCCCACTTCTATTCCTTCCACGATGGGGAAAAATGACCCTAGGCAGTTCAAACTGCCTTACAAAACTCGCAGAACTACTGGCTCCCAGACGAGAGTGGAGCAACCATCTGGCGCCACTGCACCCCCTGAGGAGGAGTGGAAGACTATACACCTGGGAAGGAGACAAAGCCTCTCCAACATCGACGCTAAAATGGATGCGCTGTCCACCAGAATGGATGCAGTGGTGCGCAAAGTAGACCAGCATGACACGCGCCTAAAAGAAGCTGAAACAAGGGTCTCGGATCTGGAAGACGCTTCTACCTCTGCTGAACGCCAACTCACCAAAATGGACAGGCTCCTGAAAATCATTGCGGAAATAAATGAGGATTTAGAAGCCAGGTCTAGACGCAACAACGTCCGCATTCTAGGCCTGGGGGAATCGACAAATACAGGCAAAATGGAAGACTTCATTGAACAATTGATTGGAGAACTTTTTGGGAAAGAAGCGTTCTCCGCGCACCTAATAGTCGAAAGGGCACACCGTTCCCTTGCTGCTCGACCCCCTCCAGGGGCTCCCCCAGGCCTATCATTGCGCGGTTTCTAAACTTTCGAGACCGAGATACCCTTCTACATTTAGCTAGGGAGAAACAACAGGTGCAATACGGCAATACCACCCTTTCTTTCTATCTAGATTTTACCCCCAATGTTTAAGAAGCACGCCGTAAATTCACAGGAGTGAAGAAAAAACTGCAATCTCTGGAGATTCCGTATACCATGCTCTACTCCGCGAAATTGAAGATTACACACAGCGGAAAACAAATCTTCTTCACCTCGCACCAGCAGGCGGAGGACTACATCAAAAGGTGCAACAAAGGCCCTCTGACCCAGCAGCATCAGGCTGACATTTCAGGTCGCCATCTCCTCTATCCCAGCAAGACTGATCTTGCTGGCAAAAGACTACCCTTCACGGACGCTTTGCTAGCTGCCTGACTCCGATGACATACTACACCCTGGTGATGTATAAGACTGTTTATATTCCCCACCTTTCTTTCTTTGTTGTAAATTTTTTGCCTCAAACTTATTAATGCGGCTCAGGTTTCATCTCCGTCCCACTGCCACAGGCCTTACTTGGGCCTTGGCACTAGTGGATAAAAGAAGGAGATGGTGGGCTGGTCGAGCGCCCCTAGTGACTCTACTTCCCCCCTTTATATCAGGGCATTCCCCTGTTCCCTAAATTGGACTACTGAGAGACTCTTGGTTCCCACTTCCCCTTTTCCCTTTCAAGTGTTGGAATGGATTGTAATTGTCGGGGGGGGCTCTATTTTCCCGGCAAGTTAGGGTCGCCGGTGTGGGTGGGGGTTTGTATTGTTCATTTACAATGTGCCGAAGATTGGAATATGTCTTTCTCATGCTTTAAGTCTGAAAGCAGGGCCCATAAGAGTATGCTAGCTACAGCCTCCACGTGGGCATGCTCACTGTTACAGATCATACCTTATGCTATGAGGAATGGGGGTCGCTAATGCACAGCTGAATCTTAAAATAATCTTCTGGAATGTTAGAGGCCTAAATGAACCCAGGAAGTGTAGGCAGATTCTAGGCTACCTTGATAGACACGGAGTTAATATAGCCCTCTTGCAGGGGTCACACCTCGCCCCTCGCACCAACACATGCTTTGCGACCCGTTGGGCCCCTAGCTGCGTTTTCTCATCTTATTCAAGCTATTCCAGAGGGGTGACTGAGCTTATCAAACGCGGAGTTGCCTTCACTCTAGGTGGGATGGAAAACGATAGGGAGGGTAGGTATTGTTTGCTTTGGGTGCAAATTCACACACATGACGTCCTATTTGCCAGTGTTTAAGGCCCCAATGTAGATGATCCAGCTGCACTACTTACTTTATGGGGCAAAATCCAGACGCTAGGAATTACACATGTGATCTGGGGTGGTGATTTCAACACTGCACTTAACCCAGGTACAGACAGATCACGGCCTCTACCCTCACACTACACAAACTTACAGGGAACTTTAGGGGGCATTATTGAGGTCGTCAAACTACTTGACACATGGAGACACTCCCAACCCACAGTTAGGGAAGGCACACACTTCTCTTACCCACACTCTACCTGAGCTCGTCTAGACTACATCTTTGTCTCGGGTGGGGTCACCCCCTGGCTAACCCGAGCCGCCCACTTGACACGTACATTTTCCGATCATTTCCCAGTCCTTCTGGAACTACGACTCCCCCTAGACTGCTCTCCTTATTTGTCATGGCGGCTCAACCCAGCGCATCTTTGAGATTCGGCCTTCAAGGCCGAGATGGAACGAGACGTGAAAGAGTTCTTTGAACGTATCATCTCCTCAGAAGACAGCATCCTCACTGTCTGGGAGGCTTTTAAAGTTATGGTCAGGGGATGGTGCATAGCCAAGGGAGGGGGAGTTTTGAAGTCCATTCACTCAGACCTACACAAACTAGAAACTGAACTCCGAGATTTAGAGGATTCACGCAGCAGCAACCCAGCTGACCTTTCACTTAATGCCCAAATCTGCGACAAATTATCAGAATACACATTGCTCGCCGATAGGGAGGGTAAATTCTTGGGTCGCCCTCAGATGGCCCGGGTGTATGGTGAGGGAGACAGGCCGGGGAAAGCATTGGCAACCTCTATTAAACCCCCTAGATGTGCCAACTACGTAGTAGAGATACATGACTCCGAAGGGAATATACATAGAAACCTCTCTGATCAGCTTCACACCTTTCGGGACCACTACCAAACATTGTATTCTTCTCATAGAACGGAACCTCTTGACCTGTCTACATACTTTGAGGAGGTTGCACTAGCATGGTTGGGGAAAATCCAACAGAAATTCCTGCATCTGGAATTAGAACTTGATGAGATAACGGATGCTATTATGAGTATGACATCGGGTAAGGCGCCCTGGTCTGATGGCCTTCCTATCGATTTTTATAAATTATTGGCCCACATTCTGGCCCCGATACTGAAACAGGTTTATTACGCAGCATTTGAAGAGGGCAGTCTTCCCTGTACTATGCGTGAAGCACTTATTACCTCCCTACTCAAACCAGTCAAGGATCCTACCCAATGTGACTCCTACTGCCCGCTTTCCCTACTCAACTGCGACACCAAAATTCTTGCTAAAGTGCTGGCCACTCGCCTTAACCTCCTTATGGAGAAACTAGTGCTGCCAGATCTTGCGGGCTTCGTGCCCAATCGTGCGACCTCCCACAACCTTTGCACACTCCACGCTGTGCTGCAAGACATTAACCCTAAATGCGATGCAGTGGCAGTGTTTTTATACGCTACAAAAGCTTTAGATTCTTTAGAATGGGATTACCTATTCGGCGCACTACAGTACATGGGACTGCCTTTTAGTTTTATGGATTGGGTGAAACTGCTATATCACCAGCCCATGGCTACGGTGTTATTTAATGGCGCCAGGTCTGCTCCGTTTATTGTCCAAAGGGGCACCCGTCACGGATGCCCTTTATCTCCCATCCTTTTTGCGATAGCGACCGAGCCTCTCGCTGCCATGCTCCGACAAAAACACAATCCCCGCTCCCTCATATATCCATTCCGTCAATTACTTATTTCCCTCTATGCCGACGATATGACACTCTACATAGAAAAACCCCGAGACAATCTGAATCCGGTGCTCCGCGAAATAACTACATTTGGAGGTATAGCGGAGGTACAAATTAACTGGTCCAAATCTGCCATTTTCCCACTCACAGACAACACGTCCCCGTTCCAACTCGACTACCTCTCATGTGGGAACAGGACGAATTAAAATATCTAGGCATTCGAACAAAGATGCAATGATAAGGGCCAATTATGGCACGACGCTAGATAAAATTACTGACAATATCTCCAAGTGGCTACATCTCCCCCTATCTATGGCAGGTCATATCGCGCTTATCAAGATGGTGATTTTACCCAAACTACTTTATTTGTTTGTTAATTTCCCATACAACCCTGGCAGGTTTTTCTTTCGCTCCCTAAACTCCCATATCATCAGGCTGATTTGGGGTGGGAAACAAGCAAGACTCAGCCTCACTACACTCATGCTACCCTTCCACCAGGGAGGGTTTGAGATGCCCAACTTTGAAAAATACTATACCTGCGCCCAGGCGCATTTCGCCGTCTACTGGTTTCATCCTCCTCCTTATATGGCACACTTGGCTGTCGAAGATGGATACATGGCCCCCATAGTCCCTACAGGCTACATTCACACCTCGGTGCGATCGAGGGAAGGTGACCCCTCCACTGTAGACTGCACTGTACAGGCCTGGACCCGCATAGCGGGCATTCTGGACTGCTCATTTTATCATTCACCCCACCTTCCTTTGATTGATGACCCACGATTGGAGGTTACCTGCAAAGTCCTCTGCCATAACCTGCTCAAGAAGCTGGGATTTCGGACCTGGGGAGATTTATATACACAGGGGACCTTCCGCACTTCGGAACACTTTTTTGGAGATACGTCCCCTTCTGTCATGGATACCTTTCTATACACCAGACTGCGACAAAATGTTCGTGCCCTAACCCCTACGGAACCTGATATCTTCGCACCACTCCATACCATAGTTCAATCAGAGGCATGTTCTCTCTATGGTATACAAACATGTACAGGCTGTTCCCGCCTCCACACATCTCAGGGCCAGAAAGGAATGGGATAATGATTTAACTGAACCACTTACTGATGAACAATGGGATAACTGTTGTATGCATACAAGCGCTGTTACCGACAACAACAGATTAAGGCTCATCCATTACAAATTTTTACACCGCCTTTACCGTACCCTGGTCAGGCTGCATAGATTTCTCCTACGCGAAACGGCTTCCTGCAAACGTGCGGCGCGGCCGACGCTGACTTCTTTCACCTGGCCTGGTCTTGCCCCCGAGTCGCCCATTACAGGGAACAGGTCTTTAAAGGCCTTGATCACATGCTAGGGACAGCGTTGCCACCTTGCCCTCGTCAGGCGCTTCTTGGCCTTACACAATCAGTGGTTACTGTTCACAGGAAATTCCTAGCCCTCAGTCTGTTACTTGCCAAACGCTTAGTTGCCTGTAGATGGGGGCGGGGGAGAGCTCCCAAGTTTAAGGGCTGGCTTCGCTCCATGACTACGTGGCAGGAAGGACTGAACGACTATGCAGAAGTCCTGCCCTTACGATCTCGCCCAAAGGACATCTGGGCGCCATTCACAGCATACCTGATTCGTCGAATGGAGGAGGAGGCTGATGAGGCGGATGGAGGGGAAAATGTCTGGAGGATGTGCGCTGTGAATTTATTTGTACTGAATGTTTTAATACTGTATCCCAAGGCTCTGAGCTATTTGCTTTATCATTCTATACCTGGGGCCTTTGACGTTACCGAATCCTATTGCTGTTGCCTACTGGTGATCCCCCTCAGACAATGCTATTGAGTGTTTGAGCCCACTGGACTGTGCTATCATTATGTGATATAAAAATGGATTGTGCTGGATGGAGTATTTCAGACTATTCCTTATTTAACCACTTCAGATGTTTTTCCAATCAGCACTCCGATAAGGAGTATTCTTCTGTGGGAGGGAGTTGGGGATTTTTCGAATGTAAACTTCATGATAATTATATTCTGATGTATTCTGCTTGCATGGGAAGATGCCACTATTATGCCGTGTTATATGCTATATACAAGCTCGCTTTCATTGCATTGATGTACCATGCTATTCAATACAATAAAGGTTTTTGAAACTTAAAAAAAAAAAAGAAATAAAGTTTCATTTATTATATTTTTATCCTTTTGGTCTTGCTTTACTCAGATAAATATTTTCTAATATTGTGAACTGGTGTGAAGTCTTTTTGTGGTGTTTTCACTGTGTTACTGTAGTTAAAGTACTGCACAAATACTTTACACAATGCCTCTCAAATTAAGCCTGCCTGCTCTGTGCAAAGCAACCAGAGGGTGCGCACATGTTAATATAGGGTGTGTATCTTTCTTACTTTGACTATGATTTTGGTCCCTATTTGGAAGGGGTACATACCTCTGCCAACTAGAGGCCCAATTTCTAACACCCATTATCATGCCTTTAAGGGTGTGGTTGTACCTTAAACCAACCCCTTAGTTGGGGAGTGGAAAGGAGTGGTGAATGCTCCTTCCGTATGGCCTTCATGCAGTTGGACATCTAGTTGATACCCCAGTCAGATACCACCTTCTTTGTGAAATCCACAAGAGTAAAGATCCACATCAGTGTCCTGGCCACAACGGGTGCAGTCCCTGTCCTCACAGGGATAGGTTCTAGGTACCAGGTGGCATGGACCACAAAGACCAGAACAAATTTGTTGCCCATGGGTCCAGAGGCCCCACAATGTCACTCCCAACCCACTCAAAATGGGTGCTAACCACATTAAAAGGTTGCAGGGGGCCTTGTACTGCCCCCCAGACTTACCACTCACCTGGCATGTAGGACAGGACTTACATAACTCATCTTAAGCCTTCCTCGCTTTAGACCAATAAAAGGTCAACAAGAAACTGTCTTATTGACTGTCACATATAGTCTGTCCATCACCTGTAGTTCTCCTTCTTCTTTTTCTTATCAGGAACAGTGACCTCCCCTTTTTGAAATATATGTAATTTTCGGAGCACGGGCACTGGACCTTCATCAGCTCTTAGTCCCCCTTCTTCCTTTTTGCAGTACAAGTAGTTTTTATTATGTTTTTTTTGTTTCATTTTACACAGTTTTATATAGAGGAAACTTGACCCGAAGGTATTAGAGGACTTTACACGAGCACCAGTTGCATTACATGAGGACACATTCACTTTTGTTGGGCACAGGGAAATTAAGTGATTTTCCCAGAATCACAGGATGTTGGGCGTCCTTGCAGAGACTCGAAACCGGGTCCCCAGATTGTAGGTCAACCGCCCTAACCGTTAGGCCTCATGCTCTTCCCTTAGCTTAACTTGCCAGCTCAAAATGGTAGTTTAAAACTGCTCACCCGGGCTCTTCAGTGGCAGGCCTGAGCCATGTTTAAAGGGCTAATGAGTGTGTGGCACAATCAGTGCTGTACTCCCACTAGTAGCATTTTATTTAGGCACATATAGTGCACTGCACTTAGGACCTAAAAGTAAATTAAATATGCCAATTGAATGTTACCATGTTTAGAGTTCAGAACATATGAACATTAGCTCTGGTTAGCAGTGCTAAAGTGCCTAGATTCCTAAAACCAACAAAAACGATGTCAAGCAAAAAAAGGGAGTAAGAACGCAAAAGGTTTAAGGGTGACCCTGCAGAAAGGACCAGGTCGAACACAGCCACCCTCTAGCCTAAACCCAGGGTAGGACTAATCAATACTTCGATGGTCTTCCCTGTACAAGACGATAGATCATGGACAATAGTCCACAACTGCAGGGACAATTGCCAGTTTTATGCCTCTTTGAACCTATGGGATCTCTCTGTGTATAATCTCATGGTCCACTGGACGGACCCTTGGGGAACTCTTCTCCTCAACCCTCTGCCTATGTGTGGTACATGCAGACAACTGAACGTTTTGGGCGTATGTGGTGGCTGCCCCTCCCCGTCCGGAGGAAATTAATTCCCCAGAATGCAGTCTACGGGCATCTGGGAATTAACAATGACCATCCTTTGATCACCCCCCCTCCCCACTCTAAGGATAACTGGGCCATAGGGTGGAAGAAGTCCTGGCCATGGACTGGACTTACACTACACACCTACTGGTGTATTGATTTGGAGAGACCAGTCTGTTCTGCACCCATGGCCTGTCTAGCCCCAGTGTCCCTCACAGCAGTGAATGGGACCCCATCCACTGTCATCTGGTGTAAGTGACAACTCCCAGCCTCGGGGATCACCAACTCACCCTCTAAGTCCACCTTTAAAATAAGGGAGATCACATCAAAGTCTATAACCTGCCCTTGGGACTGCTTACCCATAGGGCCCCGATGGCCACCCATGTCGAGGAACTACCAGTGGGTGGTCTCTTAGAACAGACAGATTACCCCTGTTTGTGTCCTAGTTGGGAACACTGAAAACAGCAGGGTTGGAAATTTGGGGTCCTGGGTCACTGCCCATAAGAACATTTTTCCCTACAAGGAGCTTGGGAACCCTTACCTCCCTCCTTATCCATGGACCTATCTGAGTTTCCCTTGAGCTCCCCACACTCTGCTTTGGGGAGCCTGACCACCCCTCTAAGTGTCTCTCCCGTGTATACATTCCATTGGACCCTGGTGCTGATCCAGCAGTCTTCCGCCCTAGCAATCTCTGTGAGTCCAGTGAGCTTACTATCAACAAAGTCCTGGCACAGATCTGGAAAGCCAAGACTGAACTGATGTTCTTTTGCAAACAAATTATACAGCCTCTAATATTGTTTTACATCAGTGCCCTTCACTCAACCATCTAGTGCCTTGCAAAAAGAATCCACACAATCCATCCCTTTTATTGAATCATTTGCAATAGCCATGGAGTCTTGTATGGAATACTTTAACTTCTCCATACTTGGGGACTACAACTTTCATTTAGAGTCCATCGATAGCTGTGATACGAACAATTTATTAGACATGTTCAATAGTCTAGGTCTTAAACAAATAAGTACGGAGTCCACACACAAAGGGAATCATACTATGGATGGTATTTTCATGAACCACCCACAGATAAAATTTAGGAGTAAGCTGCCGCTAATTTGGACTGACCATGAAGCTACATTCTTCAATTTACTTCTGAGTGAACCATTTATTATTATTATGTTTCTTATATAGCGCCTGAATCGACCCCCGAAGGGGTATCTCCGCGCTTGCCTTGGGAACCCGTCCTGGCTTTTCCCTGTGAGATAGCCCCTACAGGGTATCCCCAAGGTGAAAGCCAGGCATCCCGCCGCGGGGGGGCGTTGTGGAGATTAAGCAAGCTTAATGCCCAGAGTTGCAGAGTGTGAACCCATGATTAGGTCAGGCACCGAAGCGAGAATTATCGAGTCCATGGACATTTGAGCTCAAGACCCTGCCGCGTTGGGAATTGAACCCTGGTCCCGGGTCTGACCTCTGCTTCAGGGTCTGCCTGCTCTAACCAGTGAGCCACACTTCTCCACTTACCAGAGAACATAGAAAAACAAGTCAGGCGGAGTACGCCTTTGGAAGCAAATAAATACCCCTGATCTTGAAACTACTCTACAGGTCCATTATCTCCATATAGATGTCGATCCAGATACAGCAGCCCTAAATGTAAATAGCTGGATCAATCAAGCCAACCAAAGATTTGGCCCTAAAACTTTCAAATATATCGGCAAAAGAGCACCATCAGCCCCATGGTACACCGCCAACTTAAAAGAATTAAAGAGGAAGTGTAGAGCTAAGGAACAAATCTGGAGGAGGGACTACTCGATACTGATAAAACACAGTATAATGAGGCACTAGCGAAGTATAAGGAAGCAATAGTCCAATCAAAAACTAGCTTCTTTACTGAGAAAATGATGACCTCCAAGAATGCGGCCAGAGAACTTTTCAAAACAGTTTCTAATCTATCTAGTTTTAGTGATAGCAACAAATGTAACTCTACTAGACAGTGCTGCAACAAACTGGCAGATTTCTCTCAGGATAAAGCAGCTGAAGTTATTGAGGAGTGTTCTACCAGCAAAACCAGAACAAAATCTCAAATATCCAATGACAATAAGGAAACCACAAGGTCTTCCTACATGAATTCCATGCTCTAACCTCAGGCAGGGTAGAAAAGCTAATACTGTCAACCAAGTCAGGATCCCCCTTAAATCCTTGTCCAGCCATGGTCTTTCATATGGCACCTAGCATAATTGCGAATAGATTAACACCCCTTCCTAATAACTTTCTGTTTAAAGGGCATTTTCCCAACACATGGAAAAGATCCCTGGTCAGACCCATTCTAAAAGAGCCAACCCTAGACCCTACGGAGGTCAGCAGTTACCGGCCTATTTCATGCCTACCATTTCCCTCCAAAGTTTTGGAAAAAGCCTATAATGAGGAACTTTATCCTTCATCGAGGCCAACAACAAACTCGACTCAGCGCAACACGGTTTCCGTCCACGTCATTGCACAGCATCTGCATTAATTTCTGCTACTGAGGATATACGTATTCAACTTGGTGGAGGGGGGAAGGCCATACTGATCTTTCTCGACTTATCGTCCGCATTCAATACGGTCGATCAACACATTCTCATTCAGTGCATGGCCAAAATAGGAATTGTGAGCAACGCATCTGATATTCTCCAATCATACCTAACTGGTAGAGAGCAATCAATCACGATGGAATAATATAAATCACATCACTACACATTGACTTGAGGGGTTCCCCACCGATCATAGCTTTCCCCCACCTTGTTCAACTTTTACTTTACCCACTAGCCAGACTCATACGGTTTCATGATTTTAAAGTGGTATGTTATGCTGACGACACACAACTAGTTGTCTCCTTAACATCCAAACTTGAAGAAGTGGCACTTAATTGGAGAAATTACATGAGGCACATCATTACCTGGATGTTGGACAATTTTTTAAACACCGGAAAAACCAAACTGGTCATGTTCGGAAGAGATACTTCTATCTGCAACTCTACCTGGTGGCCAGAAGCAGCAGGACCTTGCCCTCAGCCTGTTCAACAAGTTAAAAACCTTGGGATTAGGATAGATGACCAGCTCTCTCTATCTGAACAGGTTAACAACATTACTTCCTCCTGCTTTTTTACTTTAAAAGTCCTTAGAAAGATTTTACCTTTTATCCCCAAGGCCATCAAAAAGACAGTTATTACGGCCTTAATACTGTCTAAAATTGATCATAGCAAACCTCTCTATTTGGGAGCAAAAAAGAGCGCGATTCGCAAATTACAGATGCTACAAAATGCGGCGGCATGTCTACTTCTCAAAATTCCAAGGTTTAGCCCCGTAAGCCACACCATTTAAGACCTGCACTATTTACCAGTCCAGGTAAAGATTCATTATAAATCTATGTGCATTCTGCATAAGACTCTGCATGGGGCTGACTCAGCCTACCTTAACTCACATATCAGGTGCTACACACCACAACAAGAGCTTAGATATGTAACTGCCTCTCTGCTGGTGGTTCCAAGGATTAAAACATTAAAGTGGGGTGGCAGAAGTTTTCTACACCAGGCCCCAAAACGATGGAACACGATTCCCATTAATCTCAGGAAACAAACCAATGTTAATGTTCAGAAAGTCATTGAAGAGATGACTGTTCGCTCACAAAGATTAGCTGATTAGCCAGGTTCCTTGCACAGACCCAGGACATCTAGCGCTAAGACGCCACAGCAAACACACGCTCTATATAAACTCACATTTCATTTCAAGAGTTATGTCACCTACTTGGTATACCTCAGGACTCCTAGGAACCATTTGAGGGTACCGCATATGAATTGCCTCAAGCCCCACTTTGAGACTTTTACGATTACCATGCTCCTGGCCACTGATGATGGGGTAGAAGAGGAGAGCAAATGTTTTACTGACCTGCTATCTTCCAAGGAGCAGGATTTGTCAGTGGAGGGTGTAAGCCTCTCCCCAACACTGACCCTAGATAAACAGAGAGAATGCTGTCAGTTGTTGGGGCAGTTTTCCTCTTTGTTCTCCCTTACCTCAGGACTCCTTACATTGCATGCCCATGATATAGATGCTGGGGACAGCATACCTGTGAAGAACATCATTTACAGTTTGTATGACAAAGTGAATGCTAGCATTAAGGAGGAGGTCTCCAAGATGCTGGTGTTAGGAGTGATTAAGCCCTAAAAATGTCCTTAGTCCACCGCAGTAGTGACTGTGCGCCGATCAGAACTGATGAGGTGCCCTTCGATAATGACTCAGTGCTGATTCAATGACATTTCTGTGTGTCTCAATGATGACGCAGGACCTAACTGTAATACTTGATGAGGACGCAGCACCAGCATTGTAATCCGTTCGATGCCAATGCCGAAGTGTTACCCAGCTGCGAGGCTCGACAACAACGTATCACATGCAGCAAGAGGGGTTAGACGATGATGAGGAAGCCGATTTAGACCCTCAACACCAACATATCTACCAACTGCAAGGAGCGGAACCGATACATGGAGTCTTACACGCCGACACTTGCTCCATTCAGGGTACGTTTTCAGCAGGCCCTGCGTGGGTGATGCAGTGAGCCTGCCTGCCATCGTAGGCAGCCTATACTTTGGATTTATCCTGGTTCAGCGCAACCTCAAGTAACCCATAAGTGCTTTTAGCTTTTAAGCACTATATTGCAGTTTATTATTTAAAACGTAATTGTTGGACTTGGCCCTTAAGGCTGGTTCACCCCTAATCTTTTTGTTTTTAATCTGTGATAGGCGTGGATGATTTTCTGGTCTGTGCACACTTTTTCTCTGTGTCCCAGAGTAAAGTGCGTGCATGTAGTTAGGCTGGCCTGCTCTCCCATAGGGATGCATGGGGAATGACTGTGTCCCTAGTAATTCCTGATGTGTGGGGAGTGCATGCTCGAGTTTGGTATGTGCGTGTTCGTGGGAATGAATGCTTCGCAATGATGTATGTTGCGTGAGTGTGGCATGTGTAGAATTGCCATTTCTGGGACTTGGCATATTGCTGTAAAATATGTCTGCAGTGTGATTGGCTGGAGCTGGCTGGTGAGCCTGGCTCCAGGAAGGCTGGATGGGTCTGCCCGGTGGTGAGTGTGAGATCAGCATGCTTGATGGCTTGGGAGGAGTGCACCTGGTCCCTGATGGGCCTGGACTTTCCCCGGACAATGCTGGCTCCACCCCCTGTAGTGCGACTGATGGCCCTAGCCCTGCCAGTGAAGAGAGAGGGTGGTTGAGGTAAACAGAGTACTTCAGAACCAGCTGCGACTGGTTTTCCCCCACCCTGCACCCTTGAGACAAAGGGAGTTTTCTGTATAAGAAGGGGCTGTGTCCCCATACAATTTGTCCTGTTCTTGGTTCTGCCTAGGATCTTGCCAGAGGGGGCTGCTGCTGCTGCAGGGGCCAAGAGGACCGCCACTTGGCTGTCTCCCTGCTTGGAGACCCAGTGTGCTGGCTCTGGCCCTGCCTTGCCCCTCTGCCTGCCTCCAGACCCTGCTGGAGCTTTCCTGTGCCTGGAGGCACCCTGATCTGGACTTGTAGCGCTAGGAGCGCTTTCCTTGTGCCCCAGCGCTTTGCTGATATTTCTAGCGCTAGGCGCGCTTTCTGGAGTCCCTAAGCGCTTGGGAGCGCTGTATTTTGCATTGCCGGTGCCCACCCGGCATTGGGACCCATTTCGCCGATTTTCGGCATTAGCGAGTGCCCACCTCGCTTTATCTTTATTTTGAAGGCCGGTGCCACCCGGCATTGCCCCGTACTTTGATGTTGTAAATACCTCGAGGGAGCCCACTCCTCGGGTACTAAGAAGCCGCCTGCCTACCTGATACGAGCCGCCGCGCTGCCCGCGGCGACCCGGAAGTCTTTGGCCGACCGGCCAATCATAGCGCGGCCCCTCGAGGCCGACCGGAAGTCCCGCCCCCGCAGCAGAGAAGCAGCCGGCGTGTCCTGCCCGAGGCTCCCGATCGGAGGGAGAGCCCCGGGACGAGGGAAGAGGAGACCGGCAAAGAGTGCTGCCCCGCCCTGCAGGCCCAGCGAGACCCGGTGAGTGAGGGGACGGGGTCCCTTGAGTTTATTTGAGAGCGGTCCCGGTTGGCAGCGGACCGCTCCCACGACCCTTGGCATTGGTCCCAAGTCCCTGTGAGGGACTCCCCCGATGCCCCCGTTGTCTCTTTGAGCCCCGAGAGGCTCCCGGCATTGAGAAGGTGACAGAGCGGCCCCGAAAGGCAGCGGGCCGCTCCAACGTGCATCGGGGCTGTTTGAGCCCACATCGCTTTAGAGCCTGAGAGAGGCTCCACCTGCCCGCATTGGTCCTTTTAGAGCCCCGAGTGGCTCAGGGCATTTCATTCAGCGAGCCCAGCGAGGCTCATTGCCCACCTCGAGTGAGAGCCCGGAGAGAGGCTCTGGGGGCATTTTTCCTTGTTAATTATCCTAAGAGCGCTGAGCTCTAGATTGCGCATTTTGTTTGGCGAGCCCCTGAGAGGCTCCTTGCCCACTTTGTTCTTGAGCCCTACTGGCTCCAACGTTGTGCATCTGTATTTAACAACTGTCCAGCACTTAGTGGACAGTTGCCACGTTTAGGCTTTGTGTTCTGTGCTGCCTGCACAGACCCCCCTGACACTGAGACTCAGGGCATTCCGCCCCTTTCGAGGCCAGTTGGCCTGAGGGACACTTTTGAGTGTTGTGCTTTGTGCACCCCGCGCATGGTAATTTCTTGTTATGTAATTCTTGCGCATGTGTTCTAACCTGTACCTTTTCTAAAAGTAACCTGATTAGGTATTCTTATGGTTATCCCCTTTTGCTAAATGTGACCTGCAGAGAGGATTGTTTATGTTTATCCATTATGCTGAATGTGACCTGCATAGTGAATTGTTGATTCCGCTTACCTTTTCTAAAAGTAACCTGATTAGGTATTCTTATGGTTATCCCTCTTTGCTGAAAGTAACCTGCACAGAGAAAGGTTGATTCCTCTTACCTTTTCTAAAAGTGACCTGATTAGGTATTTTATGTTTATCTCCTGTTGCTAAATGTGACCTGCATAGTAGATTGTTGATGGTTCATTTCATGTTAGGTTTCCTTCCCTTTGCTAAGAGTGAATTGCTTAGGTGTTGGTATTCCTTCCTTAGGTCCTAGTTACCTGCGTGATTACCTACAGTGTTTTAGGGTTGCGTAGGAGGTCCTTAATGTTCCAGTGATTACTGGATGTGGGTTGCATTTATAATTTTGGTGCTAATCATTCTATGTTTACGACATAAGTGTATATCTACCAGTATTATTATCTAACAAGTGCCTACCCCTGACAGTGGTCCATGTGGCCCTGTCCTGTACATCATTCCCCTTGTAAATTCTGCCCGTGCCTCTGGCACATTGTACAGTTTGCTTGTGTTATCTAATGTGTTTTGTTTATTATAATACAAAGGCTATTTTTGATATATATCCTTGTGTGGAGTCTTTCTTTGTGGTGGGCCTTGGGTGTTGTTGCTGGGGTGCGTGCGCAAATACTTAACTCATACCGCCTCCAAGTTTAGCCTAGACTGCTCGCGCCACGCTACCTAGAGGGCGAGTGGGGGTTGCCTTGGTGTGTGACTCCCCTGCCCTGACTTTAGAAATGGTGATCCCTGACTGACCTCGACGCGAGTCTTGGCCGGCCAGGGTCCCGTTTCTAACAGTAATATTTCAAGATCTGCCTATTTGATTTTTGATGTTATGGTCTTACTCATATAAGTAGTCTCTATTATTCTAAATTGGTGTGGAGTCTGTTGTGGTGTTTTTACAGTGTTACTGTGATGAAAGTATTGCACAAATACTTCACACATTGCCTCTTTAGTTAAGCCTGGCTGCTCTGTACCAAGCTACCATAGGGTGAGCACAGGCTAATTTAGGTTGTGCATCTGACTTTCCCTGACTAGGCTTGTGGTACCTACTTGGGCAGTGTACATACTTCTGCCAACTAGAGACCCCCTTTCTAACTGGTTACATCACCCCTCCACTCCCTCAGCAAGGGCATAAGTCAAAATTACACAGTGAACATTCACAAACATGGTTCATGCCATGCCATTTTTTATAAGTATGTTTTTAAAAACGTTTTAGAAGGAATAATTATGTTTAAGAGACCTGGTGACAATTAGAGGATTGTTATCCAGAGTAAAGTCGTCTGACTGTAACATGAGGTCTGTGTGACAGGAAAACATTTTTTGAATGTCGATTTTTCTGTACTGTGGCGGTAATTAGAGGAAATTATTCTTGCATGAAATGTGTGTTTAATAATACAACTGCTTTAAATTATATGTATTCTTGGGATATGCAATACTCTTGGGACAACATACTTAAAAATCGAACATATAATTTCAAAAGAGGTCACAATCGTTTAAAAATAAGTTGTACATCTGAACAGTGTCCTATTATTTTCATAAATGTTTTATCACTGTCACATTCAGTAGAATTAGAACTTCATACATTTATTATCAAGAAAAAAGTTACATGCCTTGAATGTTTATTAATTATGCATAATTTCTTTTTTTCTTCTCAAATAATGGAGATGGAACGATTTAGACATTTCTTATTTTCTTAACAGGTTTATGAATTGCTCTGGAAGGTACTCCATGGCCAAGCTTGATAAAAAAAAATAAAAAAAGGCACTTTGTGCATTCATGAAATTTTAAGGAAAATTCGCAACACTTTGCCAGACTTTCTTAACTTGTTTACTCGATTACTCTGTCAGGATCTACTTTTGAAGCATAAGTGGCAGTCGAAATTCGCCAATGTATTAGAAAACGTGTGCCATCTGGAGAAGTTTACACCTTCAAAATATTATGTTCAAATAGAAGAAAAGTTGCAGCAAGTGAGCTAAGTTTGGAGAGAATTAAGAGTTTGGAACATGCATGTTTTAGCCTCTAATAGATAGTAACACACTGATAGGGATATTCACAATGAAGTGGAATCATTAGCCTCCTGGGCTTAACAACACACTCCGCCACTTCGGAAACGGAAGGCTGCACCATATTCACAAGGATATGGTGCAGCCTTGCGTTTCCCCCTGCCATTGCGCTAAGTTTAACAGCTTAGTGCCAATGCAGGTACCCTTGCACCCTGTGTGCAGAGGAGGATTTTTTTATATATTTAGGAAGGTGTCCCTTCCTGCACATAAACAATCCTAAATGCAATTCTCTCACTTTCATGTGTGCTGCCTTATGCAGCACACATTAACCCTTTCTGTGCTGATGACGTAACCGCTCCGTCATCATCCGCGGTGGCGCTGTGCTGATGATGGAGCGGTTCCGTCATGGCCCACCCGACGCGCCTGCGCGGTGCTGATTTCGCGCCTGCGCGGCGCGTTCCATTAAGCGGGCGGGGCCATGACGGAACTGCTCCGTCATGAGCACAGCTAGACCGTGGCTGGTGATGGAGCGGTTCCGTCACCAGCATGGGTGCGCTGCCCCCCCCCCGCCCCTTAGTGCTGTGGCGGAATAGCCGCCGCAGCAATGAGGTTAAAGTGACAGAATGGTATTTTAAAAAAAGGTTTGTTTATGTACAGGAAGGGACACCTTCCTGTACATACATAAACCATGGCAATTTCCCTTTTCCATGCGTGCTGCACAAGGCAGAACACACGGAAAAAGCAAAAACAAGGAGAAATAAAGCATATCACCTCGTTTCACCTGTTTAAGACCAGGATTTTGCTGGTCTTAATTTTTGGCGCTGCCTCCTATTTATACTGCCCTTGTGAATAGGGGGCAGCGTCAAAATCAATGGATGTTGCTGTGGATTCCCACCGCAACACACATTACCCTCCAGTTTCACACTAAATACTGTTTTAAAGGGTGCCTTATATACAAGGCAGCGTTAAGCCACGTTAAGTGGCTTAACACTGCCTTGTGAATAAGGCGAGACCCGTACCGCCATCACAACGTCACTGAAAGTGGTGTTGTGGTGGCGATAGGGGCTTGTGAATATGCCCCTGAATGTTATCCATATTAAATTCTGTGATAAACTCTGCAGCAAGAGGTCTCAGCAGCATTAAGCACGTGCTCTCTCTCACAGTTTCTAGTCGCAGGTAGGGGTGTTTAGCATTTCATAATTTGAAATTCACTAAAATAAGTATCATTGAAATAGTGCATTGTACGATACCACGCAATTCACTACATCTTTAGGTTTTGATGCTTTGGGTCTGTGACAGTGGCATGTCCAGAGCACTGGAAAGACCCTTTCATTCTTCTTAGGTTGCTTAAACCACAAGAGGTTTCGCAAATCACTGAAACCCTGGTTCGTTCAGCAATAACAAGAGATTACTCATGGTGATCTGAGTTTTGTGCTGCCGCTGTGAGACCTATGGATGATCATATGCTTAACAAATACCAAATAACAATAACAATAACAATTAAACGAGTATAACTGAGGAGTAAATGCCCTTCAGAAAGAAATTAAAAACTCATCTATTTGAAAGGGCGATGACTCCAGCATAGTCGATGGGTAGCCTGAGGGACTTGGGTTAACAGTGCGTTGTGTTGTTCTGTTTCTAAGCGCTTAGAGACCGGCGGTGATAGGCGCTATACAAATAAGCAAGAACAATAACAACATTAACATTATGTCTGGTTGGGTTTTCATGGCTGACCTGCACCACTTAAGCACACTGTTAAAGTCAAAAATAGAATTCTAAAGAGGGTCACTCACAACAAAGGATCAGTATTACTGAAAGACTGAGTATGAATAGGAGTTGTGCCACCTTCCACCTGCTAAGCCTGCAAACCAAAATAACATTAAGGGCATTGCTTTAATAAGACCACATGCAAAATACCGGCCCAGATCACTCACACACAGGGATATTCCCACAGGTTTCAAATAACATTTAGCTCAGACTTGAACAAACCCACATCAAAACTATGCCCCAATTAACACAGAACCTTCTTGTTGTGCCTCTAGACAGCACAGCTTTCCATGAGGCTTCACATAAATTAAAGGTTAAGGAGTCAGACAGCAGAGCTACCTCTCAGTCTAAACAGAATTTAGTCTCATTCCTCAGATTGAAGAGTTATCTCTCAGTCTACCCAGATCACTTAGATGCAGGCCATCAACAACAGGGCTTTCCCTCTTGATTAGAGACACATACATCTCAAATAAATTGTGCCTATCTGATTGCCGGGATATATACTGTCACTCCCCTTTCAACCATGCTAAGCCTATCTTAATTTTTGAAGACTTTCAAGATAGAAGGAGGGCCATTGTGTGTATCTTTTTTCTCGTTGAAAGTAGCACTGTCTGCTGTTACCCGACAGACACCTCATTATACCCAATTGAAAGCGCCCATATCCAACTATTTATTGGAAAATTAGTTTAGGAAGGGGTTTCACACCCCCACCACCGTTGCTACCCCCCTGGAAATCTTGTTCAGGGCAAGCTTGGCTCTAACCACACGTCACTGTTGGCACATGCTTTAATCACATTTCCAAACTGGGACTAAAACACACTGTTTTATTGTAAATCCATAACTATAGGATCCCTGATGCAAAGTGATGTTAAATAAAAAAAACTGAACTGAAGGGAAATGTTGCTTATGACACTGGGCTTCTCTGTAGAATGGCAAGACCTCGACAAATGGATATTTCCAGCAGTATTTTGTTTTAAACATACATCTTTTAAATAAATATGGGAAGACCTGAAACAATTCATGAAAACTGAAAACAAGAAATTATTTGCAAAATATTGCTAGATCAGTGAGTTTCTTTGACATTGTCTACTGAGCCAACTGGCGTTTTCAGCAAGCGGAAGCTACCACAAACTTCTGCATCTTAAACACTAAAGCGTTCAGGAAATGTAAGTGAACTCAGAACCTTAAAAACCTCTTGGGAAGTTTGGAGTTTGGCTGAAACATTTTATCCAAACTCATCCAGGGTAATACTGGGCTAGTGAAAAACATGCCCTAATGAGGGCTATCAGTTACAGTGCTTTAAGATGGCTTGCCAGCAACCCGACTGAGCTCGGACCACTGGTTCAGGTCCAAGCTTTAGAGTTACTCTCTGCATGTGGGTATGCTACTGAAATAGACTTGCAGTTGGTTGTGAAACCTCCACCTGCATTGAAACTTAACTGCCTGGTTTGGTAATAGAGCACAATCAAACAGAGAACACAGATGTATTTGCTAAATGTTCTTCTGTTCGGCAGGAGGGTTTTTTAAATGGGGAAGCTAGCTTTATTGCACCTCTTACACTCTTCTGAGGAAATGCTGCAGATGTGTGCCATGACTTTGCTGATTATTGGAACTGAGAGTGTCTCAAATTGCTATTCGAACTACCCACTTTACAGCTATGAGACAATTCACATTCAATCTATAGTGACCACTCACTGCTCCCCCTGGTGTTTCTGCACAGCTGTTGCGTTTCACTCCTCCAAGTCACCCCACCAGGAAATACCATACTTGAGGCCTTTTTTAGATCCTTTCGCATTTAATTGTCTTTACGGTATGTTCATTCAAGCATTCTAAGTGAACCCATAATGCCATCGGGACTGAAATAGCCACAATGTCATTGGAAGGGGAGTCTACATGTTACATTATAATTTAGCAGTGAGAAACAGTAAATGTTATTCAGACCTCTTTTCATGCCAGACTGCCTTGTCAACAAGCGCTATAGAGTATCACCTAGGCAGACGAGTTACTGTTGAACTCCCATTTGCATCTAGATGAGCTGTGAACAAGCATATCAACTTTCCACTTAGTGCATCTGTAGCCTTAAATGAGGTTTCTTTTTATCAAACTGTTTTACTGCTTAACTGTTCAGAGTTTACATTTGCTGAATCGGAGCAGCACTGGAATAACGTTCTATTGCGTTTCCCCTGATGATGTTACCTAATAATGACTGGGCAATGGATAGAAGTGTATGGAGGGTTTCGGGCAGTTATTTGAGTCTTTATGAAGACACTTCACATTTGGTTGAATTCTGGTAAATTTTTTAGATATCATTTGAAAGTGTTCTTCCTCTTCAGATTGACGTTTGGATGTGTTTTTGCAGCTTTATTCAAACACTGAGCTGCACGAATGTAGCAAAATGTTTTCATATTAATCGTGTTGCATTAGCACAACATTAAAGCACAGTCATGCTAATGCTGTTTATAGAAAGAAATTATTTTAAATTACAACTAGATTGACTATAGTTATGTAAGTCTGCATTTTATACGGCTCTCATTGGTTGCCAACTTTGCTTTGTGACCTGAACATTTTATTTCTAGGTGGGTTGGTGTTCTAATTGTTTTTCCATGTGAAGAAATGTTGTCTTTTCTTTGTGGTGATCATAGAGTGTTTTAATAGACAGCACATTCATAAAGACATCTTCAGGGTGTAGACTACTCCCTTTGTCTTAATCTGTTATATGTAGTATATGTTAAAAAGGGAGCAGAAAGGAGCTGGTATTGTAGGAAACCTTGAGAAACTAACAAGTATGTCATGGTATCATCTCATTTTAATCTGATTGGATAGTCTTATGAGAACTGCATGCAGGTGTGTAAAATGTTAGAGCTTGTGTGCTTTAGAGCAGATGAGTTCAGTTTTTAGGATAGAGCTGAGTAGGATTTTTAGAGTACTCTCTTGGAGAGAGGGCTGATTTTCCTTTGTCTTTCTCTTTTGAGGTGACTCCATACCGGTTCGTCCTCTGATTAATAGATTTTGATTTAATTTGAATTGCACATTCTTCGAACCATATGCATTTTGATTATTAAATGATGCTGACATTGATTTTGCTTTCTGTAACCCACCAACTTTAAATAAACCTTAATGGTTTAAAATTCAATATTCACAGTTTTTCTTGGAAAGCCTATTGTGATTCACATACAATTGAATGTATTGATTTGTTGACCAGGCTCAGGAGGGGAAGCAGCAAAATCCTTAGATGAGTAACACCTCCATCAGTCTATTTGATATTGCTTTGTTGTCCATGAATGTGTCACATATAAAAGCGCTAACAGATGTGCGAGCAATCCAGTTGTGTACACCTAGAAATAGAAACACCAGCTGATAGTCACTGGACCAGCTACATCTTGGCACGATCCTAAGTTAATATTTTGTCCCAGAGCTTTCTACATTTTTCTATCTGATGTCAGTGAAATGAGTAGTTCTCATGAGTAGTGTTTCATCTTATTTGTAATGTGTTTTCCTGCTTTCTTTTTCCCTGGTATGATGTAGTGCAAGCAACACTGGACCTTGTCATTTGTTGCTGATAGCCATTCGAAAGATGAGTAGACGGTCTGCCTTCATATGAAGTGGAACCCTGATGTCTTTGGGAGTTCTATGTCGAGGATATTATCTAGCATGTAACTATCCAAATTGATAATAATAATAATATCCATGTTCCTCAGATGTATTACTTACATTGCACTGAACCAAAAGGGACACTCACTAACATAAACAAAATATGAGAAAAGCAGTGTGGCCAGATCATATTACTATTTAACTTAAGATCCCTGCTTATGGCACAAAATAAACTCAATAATGCCGCGGTCCATGTCCAAACTCTGGTTCCCTGGTATTAATAGGTGGAACAACTGTGCTAAAGACAGTTACCTGTTCTTGGTTGTTAGAAGTTGGGTTACTGGTTCACTGGGGTGTGAGCTCTGGTCAAGCTGCAACCACAGTCCTAGTCAGGTGAAGGCACAAGCAAAACCCAAATTAACCCTAACTGACTGGTAGTTTTGCACAGAGCAGGAAGGCTTAGCTTAAAAGCAATGTGTAAATAATTTGTGCAAAATTTCAAACAGTGAAAACACCTTGCAAAAAGACCCCCACACCACTTTAGACAATTAGAAGTTAATTTAATGAAACAACAAGACCAAAATGGCAAATATCCAATCAGTAGAACCGGAGTTATGAATTTTTAAAGAATAAACTGCAATATAACTGAATTTGGACAAAATATCAAGTCATAAATATCGAGTGACTCTAATATTGAGTATTTTATATCGTGTCACAGAAATTTTGTGAAGCAGGAATATCGTTGATAAAAATATTACGTTTTTGAGGTAAGTAATATAGTTTTCAAGAATTTCGTTGTTGCTAATATCAATGACAATAATATTGTTGTAAAAATATAATTTTTTATTTATCTTTGTGTTTTAAATATTATTGTAAATATATATGTTATCTATTGTTTGTCTAATTGTTTTAATGTTTTCCAAATCTAGTTTGTAATTTTAAGTTTTTTCTAATTGTGATGTAATTGTTAATAGTAATTTATAGTCTCATAGTGGGTTGTGAGGATAATAGGGGTACGGGGTGGGAAGCTAATTAAGGGCCTGATAACGAGAACGGCGATCCGACTGCAGCCAACTTGGCGGTCGGAATGCCCGATAACACGATGTGCGGTGGGACCCCTGCAAGACCACCTATGGACCATCCCCAAGAGTTAAGCACCTGCGGCGGCGTGGATAGCGGCAGACAATGGGGTCGACCGGCTTCGTAATTATGACATGAGGTTCTACCAAACTTTTCTTTGCGAGGTCACCGCTATAAAAAGGTTGGCAGAAAGGCAGATTTTAGGGGTGAAAACATGTTTCCAGGGTGAATGTGCCCTGGACGCATGTTCATGGTGACACCTATGTGCACTCCCATGCCATGTGCTCCCCTGTTCATCCCTGCACATCTCTGTTCATCCCTGCACAGGGATGAACACAGACTCCCATTCCTCTATGGGAGCTTATTTTATGGTCTCTTTACACTCATAACAAGAGCTCCCATAGGAAAATGGAAGTACGCGAACAAACAGTGTTTGATGCATCATGGTGGGTTGGTCAGTCCGGTTTCCATGTCGGTCCACCCAAAATCATAATCACCCCATATATATGAGCACATAAACATACATTCATACATACATGCATATATATATGTGTGTGCTTAAATAAGTATATGTTTATTTGTGTATATGTCTGAAAATATTATTTAAACATATTTAATTATTATCATGTTAATGTTACATGTCAAAATAGTTCATGTTTACAATGTTTACCTACATATATATATAATTTTTTTTAAACTACATTTTTTTATATATTATTCGATATTAGTATAAAACAATAATTTTTATAATATTTTTGTACTTAACTTTATATGTATGTAAAAACAATATTTTTGTGATCAACATTTGTGACATCATATTTTGTTAGCACAATATTTATAGTTTCGATATTATGTTAGTGAACCCAATATACCACCTAAAAGCAGAAAGCGTACAACATTGCTATTTGGTCACGCTGGCCTTTCTCAAAGTCAAGCGCGGGTCAGACACAGCCACAGATTAGCCTCACTGAAGGTTTACCATCTCAAGTTTTTTGTGCCAAGAGACCCATTTGTGTTGGGAGGGTTGCTGGGACTAAGATTACTGACCTCAGAATGGTAGATAGCTAAATTGACTTCACAACAAAAGCAATTACTGTTAACTCAACAGTTATTTTACCGGAATGAAATTACAAAGTGGATATTGTTAAAAAAATTCAATAAACTACTTTCATAACACATGTCGATTTAGTCATTGTGCGTTCAGAATGCTCATTTTGATGTTACTCTGTGCATTGCGTCTGTTGAGAAATGCTTTCCTAGCTCATGACGACATAACAACATATCTGATTGAATGTCCCATAATGTAAAAATCGATTGCTTAAACCAATTGTCCACTCTCCTGTCTAACAAAGGAATCTCATGTGTTCAAATATACTTATTACTGAAAAGTAGTATTTGGGACAGTGTGGCACTGTATAGAAAAAAAACCAGGCCATCTTGTCCATATTAAATTATGCATACTTTATTCAAAATATTTTATCACCCTGGAAGTAGTCTGATAAAATGGTTTATGAGAATAAAAGGGTATTTCATATTTGTGAAGAAATTATTATCATAGGTTTAATGATACATTGCATACTTCTTAATGATAAGGAAAAACAACATGTCTCAAATGTGGATGAATGGATTAGTGATATTTGTTCTCATATGTCATATGAGAACCTCATACACAAATAGCTGATGATCATATATTTCAGAGGAAATGGCAAGATTTCCGTGAATTGTATGTAGGATAAAAGTGCTGCTTGAATTAATATTTTGTATATGTTGCCCTATTCGCTCCCCCATTTCTCTTATCTTTCTTTCCCTTTACATGTGGGCACACTTTCTTGCATGCCTTCCCACTCCGAACTCTGAAGACTGGCCCAATGTGTGATGATCTGCAGGAACCCGCAGTCAGCTTAAATGGTGTATGACCAAAGTATAGACTTTAAAATGTGAAACAGCAACAATATTGAATCTTCAATATAGACTTGCATAATTGCAAGTCTATATTTGGAGTTAAATGCCTCACCGCCGCACTCCCAAACCTATGTGCGAACCACCCTCCAGATTACACGTTTTCTCGTGTCTGGGGCTGTTCTTTGTCATTCCCAGGGGGATGCTTATGAAATAGGTTCAGCAATAGGAATTTCAAAGTCAGTACCTGCACAGCATAGACTGCTGCAGTCCCTGCCATGCAGGTACTGGGGACTGGGTCGCTTGCACACAGAGGGGCACACCATGTGTCCCCTGAATGTACCCCATGGACCTGAGGCAACAGGGGGCCCTGTAGGGAGCTCTTTGTTTGCTCTCTGCCATGGTTTCCAATGAGGAGGAACCTCTATGTATACCATGGCAGAGTGGAAACTTGTAATATGCTTGGCAGGACCGCAGCGGTCCCACCAAGCATATTGTGGCCTCAAGCATGCAACACCACTGCCAGGGATCTCTGATCCCTGTCAGTTGTGGCGGTCCCAGGGCGTTTCAACTACCCGAGTCAGAATAGGGCAGTCAGAACACTGCCCCCACAAGTCTGGCAGTCCATATCCCTTATGTGGATCCTAATTTGGATGAGGAAAAATGTAAATGAATGTATATACTGGCTCAATAAACACCGACCTTCAGATTCTCAAAATTTATCAGGGCTAATAAATAACATATCTCTGGGAAGGCCACTCTTAATGAGAAAATGTATTGTTGAGAGTTCAAATTCTGAAATGCAACCACTTGGATGAATGGTTAACATAAGTGTAGGATTTTTCCTCCTGACTTAGAAAGTTTTTTCTCATTTTGAGTCAAACCCAAGTCAAGCTTGAAGGCTTTGCTTGACATACTACTGTAGAATGTGTGTTTTGGATATGTAAAGCCTTAGTGAACACGTCACACATAAGAGAACACTCCCTAGTTGGAGCAACTGATCTTTAAACATATCTGGAAAATTCAGTAGCATGAATACAAGTATGACTTTTGTCAAGTCAGTATCAAGCCTAGATGCACTAGAATTTCCAGCAAATGAGGGGCAGCAAAAAGCATCTTTCTTAAGAAGTCTTGATGATGCCATCACACAAAGGGTGTTTGAAGGTTGAAGTTTTAAATTTGAAGCAGAATATGCTGCTAGATTGAAAAGCTGATGGGGTAAAGGCAATTGTACTAAAGTACAGTTTTCAGATTTAAAGCAGGTTCCAATGAGCCCAGTCTTTTTGAAAAATGTTTTCTCTCAACCGCAGCACCTTTTAGTTCAAGAACCATCTCTTGTCCCCTGCACCTAGGCTTTAAAGAGCCAGTTCCTCAACATGCAGACTATTCCCAGAATTGCAAGATCATACTGCTCTTGGGTACCCATTAGAAACATTCCTTCGCTTTTATTTGATAGTTGAAAGCTGAGGGTACCAAAGACTAAGGCTATGGTTGAGTAGGTTTTCCAGTGGTTCACTGACAGAAACCGGGATCTCTTCTTAGCACAGTGAAAAGGAATGTTTCATTTTCTTCTTAGTTTGTGCCTTCAGGAAGTTAAGCATGTTTCTTAAAGATAATATATATTTAGTCATTCTACATGTGTCCCTGTACAATTTCTAAAAACTTTCCAAAGTCTACTGTCGTATTTCTGTGAGAGTATGGTGTGATTCCTACTCTGAGAGAATTATGAGTGACTCCAGAATTTGCCAAGAGACCATTAAAGAAATAATTTAAAATGGTGGCATTTCAAAAAAGGGAGGTAAAAAGCACCCACTCCTTCCCATGGAAATGATTTTATCGCAGTCTCCTCTTAACACATTTTTGTGCCTTCTGGTATAACCTGAGTGGGATTTTCAAAAGAGCAGTGTACCTCTTGGTTTGGCACCCACATGAATTGAAGTAGTTAATAGCAGAACTAGTAAACTTCAAGTAGACTGGTCCAGCACTGTTGGACATGTCAGTCTTAGGGTGGTCTTCCCCTACCTTTTTTCCCTTTTGCCTCCCATTTTTACCTTACATTTTGTTGGACTTAGGACTCTGGGCGCCTCACCACTAAACAGTGCTGAGGTGCAGGTGCTCTTCCATAAAACCATTTGACGCTGACATATCTGCCACAAGCCCCTGCTACCGCAGTAAGGCTGAATCCTCCATAGACTAACATTGGGAACCCCCCTTATGGGATAATTTCTGACAGGGATCTAATAAGTCTGTCATGTTTTGTCTTGTTGGACTCAGGGCGGGGAACCCTTTCTAATGATATATGGGATTTGGGCATTGCTACGCTAGGGATACCACTTTTAGAAAATTGACCCTTTCCTGCCTACACTTAGCCTGGGCACTGTAGACTCCCCCCTCCCCTCTCCATACTGATAGCCTGCTGGGGTTGGGAGGTGGGAGTGGTGATTCACACCTTCTTCCCGGGTAAGGGCTGTGATGGGCTGTCTCTTGTCAATGTGACAGCTAGGTCAGGGAAGGCAGGGAACATACCAGGACTCCCTGGACTCTTCCAGAAGCCCCTGCCTCCACACCCTTCCAGAGACATCTACCACTTTGTAGCCCCTAGACTGGAAGATATATAAGGGAGGGTCCGAACCTCACTACTTTGTTACACTGCTGGACTATGGGGAACCTCTGCGGGAGTGAGCACTGCTGCACCAGGAAGGATTGCCATTTGGAAGGAGGCTGACTGCTCCAAAGAACTGCTGCCCCCATCTACTGAGCTGTCCTACTGCCTGTTGATCCTGCCCTGCAAGAGGAGACTAGATAAACACCTCCAGAGTGTCTCCACCATACTCATAAGAACTGCCTTTTGGGGACTGCACCCTTTTTGAATTAAGGAACACTACCTTTCTTTGGATAACATCGTCATAAGGCCTGCCTTTCTGGGACAACAACCTTTGCAGGACTTGCCCCACAGCGCTGAGCCTGCGTGCAATCTCGCTGGCCCCTTGACCTTTAAGGAAACTGCCCCTGCGACACGGCATGTGGGACTGCCTTATTCCACGGAGGAACAGCTGCGTCTCTGCCTGGGAACTGCCCGGTTGTCACCTTTGTTAGTGAGGGTGACTCATGAGTTAAATTGCCCAGTTTAACCGCTGCCACCCCGGGGGGCAGGATTGTGCTGAGATGCGCTGTGCAAGGACTGAGCACTGTGTGGGGGCTGAAGGATTGAAGCATATCACCAAAAGCACCCCATGCAGCGCTGTACATGGGTGCCTGCTTCTCTTTGTTTTTTCCTCTTCTCGACGACTGGAATTGAAACTGACCCCCGGGATCACCACCGCTAGCTTGGGCCCCTGAACGCGCTGTGAGTGAAAAGCGCTGGGGGCCAGAGATCACTGCAGCCGGTTGGGAGCCTCGGGACGCCGGTGAAGATTCCCCTTTTTGATGTCAGGCTCTCGCCATGCTGGGATTGGGTGCCGGCGCGCCAGTTATCCTGGCAACAGGAGCGTCATCAGGGAAGCGACATCGGACTCGGAAGGAGAGCCCCCATGCTCCCCCGTGCAGCAGCGCCAAGGACTGTGTGCGCACAAGGAGCCGACTCTCCAGCAAAAGGCGCTTCCTGCCGCACTGCTGTGTCTTGTGTGTGTGGCCGGGAGAGCGTGGGGAGTTGGTGGGACAGGGCGGATACCCTGGGCATAGTGAACGGCGTACTGCTCACCAACATAGTGCAGTAGCTCACTGAACCTCAGGAGACTCGGTGGCATGATTTAGACCCCCTGACGGCAGCGTGAGAGGCCCTGCACGCTAGAAACAGCGCCCAAATCAAGAGACCTCAGTACTCTAAGTCCCTAATATGTTTTCCCACGGGACTCTCCCCACCACTTAAGAGACTGAATAGGTGCTTTCCTTTCTGTATGGACAGTGTCCCTTAGCAAAGACTCACCTAGGCCTGCACCTCTAGGGTTTTCCAGTACAAGGGAAGTCCTTAGCCCATGTGAATTTCCTTATTAATGATCTGACCTGGAAACTGGATTCCTTGTATTATTGATCTGACCTGGAAACTGGATTCCTTGTAGTATTGCTCAGACCTGGGAACTGGACTCATGTGTATTGACCTTGCTTGGAAACTGAATTAATCTTTCATTGTTAATCTTGCCTGGAACCTAGATTTATCTAATTATTGATCAGGCCTGGAACCTGGATGTATCTGAGTAATGATCTGCCTGAAACTAAGATAAAGATACTTTTATTTTTATAACTCATTGGTGTAGTGTCTTTTTCTTTTTTGCATGTTTCACTGTGAACTGTTGGTGTGTTGCACAAATACTTTACACATTGCCTCTGAAGTTACGCCTTTGCTGCTCTGCACCAGGCTACCAGGTCGGAAGCAGTGGTCCCTACTTGGACTAAGGTGCATACCCCTGCCAACTAGAGACCCCGGTTCTAACAAGCACCAAGCCACTTGCTGCTGCCTATTTTCTGGGTGTTCCCTGCTATCTATTTGATGTTCTGCGTTGTGGCCGACTAGAAAATGTGAATGAGCATCCTTGGTAACACAAGAGAGATAGTTACTGCATTACTTTACCTTGTTTTACAAGGACTGACAATATTCTATAGCTCATAACAATAAACATCTGAATTCGGGTCTGATATTCTCATGCCGCCTGCTTTATACATTTTATGTTTTATGAAAAAAAGGCACAGAAAACCAATTAAGGTCAATATTTTACATTTCTGAATGAGATGTAGACTCCTGGCTGACCCTGCGGCATTATTAGGAAAAGATTCAAGTTTAGCTCTGTGGGGTAAGCATTCTAATTCATAGAACCCCAACAATTTTCACACATGCTATTGATTAGGGTAAACAATACACCAGAGTAAGCTCACGAATTGCTGTTTTTTGATATTTTTAGAGCTCCTAAAGAAATTCTGAAGATCAAACCAATGTCTTGCCAGACCCCACACTACCATGAGCTTTACTGGAAATAGAAAGGCTGGCTCGAGACTTTTTTAATGACTCACTGATTTTGTACTTTTTTAAATATCACTTGTTTTAAGTTAGGCTGTTTTAAGTTAGGTTGTGCAAATAGTGTTTGGAGGAAGACTTACATGTGGCTTTGCCCCTGCACCCTGGTCCGTCACGGCAAGTGCCTTTTGAATGGAGGGTGTACCTATGGCAGCTTCACTTCCCTTACTTCCGACCCCTGTGGTTCCGGGCGGGTGGAGCGGTCTAGTCTTTTCGCGCCACAGGTAGAACGAGCATGCAGCGAACGTGTGCAGCGGGCGTGCGCAGCGGGCGTGCTGGCGGTGCGACGAAGATGCTCCAAAGGCAAACACGTCTGTGCCCATCCGCACTCCGGAAGCGCTCAGCGCCAGGCATAGTATAGCTATCAGGTAACCAATTGAGCGACATAGGGCTTACGAGAGATGGGAAAGGGGAAATTAACTGGGAAAAAATGGCTGGTCCAGAGTCAGATTACGATAGTATGGAGTCCTTGAGGTGTGGGCTGCTTGATGTGAGGTCACTATCAAAACATCACATAGTAGCCCAACTATTATTAGAAACTAACCATCTAGATATCCTGTTTATCACAGAGACATGGACGCAACCCAGGTCCGATCTGAAACTGGGCCTGACATGCCCTCCTGGCTAAAAGGCTCTACATAAAGCTAGGGCGGATGGCAGAGGAGGGGGGTCGGGATTATATTCAAGGAGATATGGGATATCTCATCAATGGATATCGATGAGGTGCCAAGCATTGAATGGCTGGGTCTCTGCCTTAAAGGCCGCAATGGGCTTAGTTGGACGGGCATTCTATGTTTTAGACCCCCGGGGCTTTTGGTCTTCAACTGCAACAGGACATGGGTGATGGACAAAGAAAAGGAAATGTAACTGGCAGAGTGGCAGTGGAGGAAGGGATAGGCAGAGATAGACAAAGCCCTCTGGAAGGAGAAACTAGTCAGTTACAAAAAGGAAATTGTGAATACTAAGGCAGACTACTACGCTGAAACTATCCTGAAGGTGCCCAACAGCACCAGGGGTATTTTTAAAATCATGAAGGACATCGCTAGTCCCGAATGCACTAATAACAGCATCCCACCCAGTCAAGATCTATGTAATAGCCTAGCCACATTCTATGATGACAAAATAAGAAAAATCATAGAAGGGCTGGAAATTGATGATGTAGTCATATCTGTCGAGGTAGAGGGCCAACCATCTAGGGGTAAGCAAAAGAGCCGGGAAAGGGGGGCTGACTCGGAGGATCAGGCAGCCCATTTGGATAATTTTGAGCTTCCCTTTGAGGAGGAGTTTAATAAGATAGCTGCAGGAGTTTATTCGGGCTCCCCTTTGGATCCCCTCCCTCCCAAAATTTGGAAGGAGAATTGTTTCCAATACTTTGACAGCTGTGCAATCAATCTTTGAGCAGTGGACAGGTCCCGGCAAGCTGGAAACAAGCAATAATTACACCCTTGTTGAAAAAACCTACACTTGATCTAGCATGCCCAAAAAATTACAGACCGATATACCTCCTCCCATAACCAGTAAAGATCATAGAACGTTTGGTTAGCAGGGCACTCTGCCAGTTCTTGGAGCGTAACAACAAGCTGGAGGATGTGCAGTTTGGGTTTTGCCCAGGTTATGGGACAGAGACAGATCTGGTTACCGTCTTGGAAGACCTTCGAATGCGAGTAGACAGAGAACAACCAGCTATTCTGATCTTACTGGACCTGTCTGCCTCATTTGATATGGTTAACCACACAGCACTCATGACCAGGCTGGAAACAGTAGGGGTGGGAGGTGTAGCACTGGATTGGTTTTGATCATATCTGACAACCAGATGACAGGCGATGACCCTCCCCCCCACCTTTCGGACTTCAGTGAGATTAAGCACGGGGTCCCCCAGGGCTCTGCAATCAGCCCAATACTCTTGAACACCTATATGAGCCCCCTGATCTCCATTATTAAGTCTTATGGAATCAGCTTGGTAAACTACGCTGACGATACACAGCTTATTGTATCGTTGGAGGGAGACCAAGCGCCTCGCTGGAAAGATTTCATGCCTGTATGCTAGAAACGGTGCATTGGCTGAAAAACAACTCCTTACAATTTAACTGAAAAAACTGAGATACTCTGCTGTGCAGCAGGTAAAGTCCCCTGTTCTCTTCCTTTGGGTTTCTGGCCCATTCCCAAGGAGACACCCTTGCTAACGGTCACGACGATACGCATTTTCGAGGTCAGTTTTAACGATAAACTGAACCTTGAGACCCAAGTCAATAAAATTGTGGGAAGTTGCTTTTCGCTCATCTGGGTTTTCCGGAGGTTTCTTCCGTTATTCCCATATCAGGTGCGAGCACACGTAGTAAGGAGCGCCATTCTGATCCGACTTGACTATGGGCTGCTGGAAACCCCTAGTTACCTGATTGGGAGACTCCAGAGAGTCCAGATGGTGGCGGCTAAACTGGCCCTTTCTAGACCACGCCGGTCATCCACATCCTTGGCATTGGCAGAGCTGCATTGTCTTCCGGTACTTTAGAGGAATCAATTTAAGTCACTTTGCATTGTCTACAAGGCACTGCATGGGATGGGACCAATACTGCTTCAGTCTAAGTTCAACTGGTATAAGCCCACCCGGAACCTTCGGTCCTCCTCGACTAATCTGGTGAATATATCCAAGATTAAGAAAGTTAAAGCTGGCGGAAGAGCCTCTAGCTATACATCAGCACGCCTGTGGAATAGTCTGCCTGTTGAGCTAAGACAGATGCAGGATTTGATGAAGTTCAGGGGTAAAGGTAAAACCTGGCTTTTCCTTAGAGTGTAGGCTGAGCCTAGCAACCAGGGAGCTCGGAAGCATGGTGATGGAGTATCTGTACCGCAGTGTCAGGATGCCCGTAGGGTTACAGCGCGCTTTATAAATCTGAAATACAATACAATACAATACAATACAAACAGTATATATGTAGGTAAGATCTGTTTAGTGGGTTCAGAACAAAGAGTAGCGTCAGCATTTAGAAATCAATAAGTAATAATAGGAGAACCACAGTAGACAAATAGATTTCCTCAGCATGGCTTTTTGTCTCTTTTTCGAAAGCACCAAATCCATATTTTATGTGACAATGTAGTTCTTCCTTTCAAAGTTTGAGTGCACAGATGTCTTATTCTTGCTGACTGTTATTATGAACATCACTGCCTCGAGCGTTTGTTGGATGTGAAAGTCATCCTGTAGTGGCAACGGTTAAATTATTTGGCCTGGGGCAAGTGCAGAGATTGTCTTTGTGGATTTGGTCAATTTTATTTTTATGAATGCAGTGTGCTTCATGTATAGTATTGCCAAGTTGCAATTTGTGTTGGGAAGTGTTTATGTTAGTTAGCGTGTTTGTCCAATGCATGTACCATGAAGTTAGATTATTCGCAGAGGGTGTGTGTGTGTGAGTGTATGTGTGTCCGTGTTTATGTATGTCCGTGTGTGTATTTGTGTATGTGAGAGAGAGAGAGAGAGAGCGAGAGAGAGAGAGAGAGAGAGGGTGGCCGAATTTGGCATGTATGAGTAGAATCACTTATTGTGGTTGTGTGCGTTCGTGTCTGTGTATGTTTTGTGTGGGGAAGTGCGTTGTATGTGCCTTTGAACTGCAGTGGCTAGTAATTTGTATTTTGTAGCACATGTGTAGTCTTCATCTTTATTTCAAGTGTATGTTCGATAATTTTCCTTAAGATATGTTAGAGTATATTATTATTATTATTATATAGCCTCAGTGATGTTACATTTTAAAATCCATATTTTAATATAATTTATCGTTGGCATTCCAACTAGAAATGATCTGTTGTAACCCCTGCATGAAATCGTAGCATACGCAATTGATGAATGTTTTGGTGTGAGTTTATTTATTGGTTTAAAATAAAAACCCTATGATTCCACTAGATTTTCTGAACATGACAATGTACCATGGTCGATTTCAGTTGTTTATTCTTTGTTTCAACCCTACAAAAAATAGTATCAGACATGATTGAGGCTGTGTATAGCCCAATGTCAGAACTTGTTGTTGCGTTTGGAAATCAGATTTTGAAAACTCATCCAGTAATGCATACTACAACCAGACTTTTTCTTTCAAGGTCAGCATAACATGTTCTGTCAGAAATTGAAATGTGGAATGAAATTGCTCGTCTAGTTATCCTCTAGGATAAGTTCCTTCCCCCATAAGAAAAATTACTCAGCCGTATAGGATTTTCTCTTATAAGTTCTTGAATTGCAATTCTTGGTTCCCAATGGATTCCCATGCGGTTGTTCATTTGTATGAGCATGGTGTCATACAAACGATATATGTTAAATTACATGTGAACATAATGATATGTCAAAAGTATTTTATCTCTTTACAGTTCAGTGTGAGTTGTAACTTGCGTGAGACATTCCATGTTGCTAAAATGACTTGTTAAGGAGGTCTTACATAATTACGCCTACAAACTGCTGGTAAAGCAGTTACTTAAAAGCCATTTAGTTGCACTTAACAAACTAAAAAAAAACAACATGTAGAGGTTTGTCGAAAACTTTCTTTTCTGTCACACATTCTCTGCTTATTGAACTATTTCAGCCTACTTAAAAAAAAGGCACCTGGGCGAGGGCAGACGCTTTGAAGGTCATTGTACCTAGGTCCAGCTGAGATATAAACCGGAAGCATCAATGGACATTTCCTGTTAAATGCATCTAGTTCAAATAGGCAATTGCTGGAGCCCCAGCTGCTTAATGAGACTTTCTGAAGGATATCACAGATGCTGCTCCTCTTGGGCTGAGAGGGTCATGAGAGCCTTAGTCACCTTCTGATACACTTTGAGGTAACTGGGGTCACAAACATTGTTTTTTTCTGGAAAATATGGAGAGAATACCAAGGAACAGTCTTCCATAGCTCTGAAGTGATGAAGAGAAAAGGTGAAAAACGGCTTCTGAAAGAAAGCGAACACTAAATTCAGGCATTCCCTCAAAGGAGTACAAGGTGAGCTGCATGGTAAGGTCGACAGAAAGCTGTTTGTGTGAAAGGATGCATAGAAAAGCTATATTCACATATCAAGTAGACAAGTATTGTGGTTGTCGTGGTGAGGCAGATATATTCAAATGATGGGATCCATGTGGAAGACATTCAGAAATCTACTTAACAGAACCATACAGACATCAGAACACAGGCCCTTTTCAAAGACGAGCCACCCAAAGCCACCAAAAATCAATCAAATAATCAAAAACGTTTGTAAAGCACAGCACAGGCCCCCTTTAGGGGTATCTGGCTGTTGAGCATGTCTCGGTTGAAAGGGTAGATCTTGAGTCTCTTTCTGAAGTCCATGAGGGAGGGCTGCTGTTCTGAGCAGGAGGGGCAGGTTGTTCCAGGTCTTGGTGGGATATAGGATAAGAAGCTGCCCCATTTATGGCTGCAGCGGGTGAGGCCGAGGGTGGAGGAACAGAGGTGTCTGGAGGGTTGATGGAAATTCGGTCCATGGTTGATGTAGGGTGGTCCCTGATTGGTGAGGGCTTTGTAGACGTGCTTACGGATCTTGAACTGGCATCTCTTCTGGATGGGGAGCCAGTGGAGGTCTGTGAGGAGGGGGTATGTGCGATTGCTTAGGAAGGTCCGGACTGAGTCTGGTTTCGGCATTCTGTCTGGAGTCTTCTGAGGAGCTGGGTGGAGATGCAAGTGTAGAGAGCGTTGCCGCAGTCGAGGCAGCTGGTGACAAGGGCCTGCTGACTGTCTTTTATGTGTTGATTGGGATCCATCTGAAGCTTCTGCAGAGCATGCAAAGAGTGTGGAATCAGGAGGTGGCAACTGTACTGGCTTGTCATTTCATGGTAAGGTGGCTGTCGATGGTGATTCCCAGGTTGCGTGCATGATCTGTTAGTTTAGGGGTTCTTCAAATTTCAACAGGCGTGGTGGACAGAAAAAAGGTTCAGGTACCATGCTTCACGATTTGGAGCAACCTCGTGAAGAAGTCAGCCGGCCCGCACAACAGGGGTGTGGTGTGCCCCTTGAAAGTTAAGCCTAGAGCCCATGGGCCACCTGGGCAGTGCAGCATGGGACCTGTGTGCGACACTAGGTGGCGGAGTGCCTGGGAGAACTGGACCCCGAGCCGAGCCACGTAGGTACCTATGCAGCCCCGGTTTTTGGAGTCCCCATAGAGGGCAACAAGGTTTCTTTCTGCTTGCGCTGATCCTTTGTTTGAGAAAAGTGGTTCCAGAACAAACAGTCCTGTTTGCGGTTGCAAGGAGCCCAAATGCTTGATTTAAAATGCTCAGGAGATGTAGCTAATGAAAACAGCTGCAGAACTGAATTCTGAGTCCCATAATTTGGAGGGGAACCTCAGGCAAGGGTTGGACTCACAGAAGTTAGAGTCCAGCAGCTCCAGCAGAATTGTAGGTAATGAAGCAAGATTGTTTTGCAAAATAATGTTGCTCAATGAAGTCCACCCATAACTTTGTTATTACCAAAACCTAAGTGACTAATAGGGTGAAAATTAAGAAATTGGGGTTTTGGAAAATAGTGTGAAAAATGTGCAAGGGAGAAAGGGCACATTTGTTAGTTAAAAGGCCCATAATAATTTTATGTGTAGAAAGAGAAAATGTTTAAAAACATGAGGTTTCATGTATAAGCGAGAAGAGACCTTTTTTTATCTATATTAGAATGTATACGAACAGTATGAAAAATCCAAAATAATAGAAATACATTCAGAAATGGTTTGCGTGAATGCTGTGTTTTTTGCTGCTTAAGAACAAGAGAGCATTAATCGTCATAGACAGTAATAGAAATAATTATACATTTTTGAGTCAAGTAGAATAATGAAAACTAAAGCACATGATTTTTCTCATGCATTTTTCTTTGTGAACATTTAACTGAAACGTGTTTTATTTTCCTAGACGAAGATGACTTTACAATTTGCTAGAAGGCCTCAAAAAGCTGTTAGAGTTATTTTCCATTCACTAACATGGCCTCTAAAGAACGTATTTTGTCCTTCACTATTTCTAAATGGTTGATTTAATTGTTTAGTTGTGTATAGTGTATACAAGACATCCTTTCCCTCTGGAACAAATGTTTAGCTTTTGAGGGCTAACTGCATCGATTATTGTTTCAAGTGGATACGGAAGCATCAGAAGAAGAATACAATAATTTACTCCTTTGCTGAAGGACGATGACGTCATTCTGCACTAACAAAGAAATATAGAAATCTTAGCGAGATGAAATGAGAAGACCGATCACCTTACGACTATTGTCCAATGAGAATTCTGGATATTCGTGAAAATGAAACATAGAGAGGGATGGACTCTGTCATTTAGGGTATTATTACTAGTGTACAAATAAAATTTTTGGGAGTAGCCGATTCCATATGACAGGAGAGCCTTGTTGCTGTTTTCTCTGCATTACCCTGGCTGGCTGCTGTCTTTGATATATCTGACTGAGGCTGTCCTGACCAGTTGCACTTCTGCCATAAGCTATACCTTTCTGGCCGGAGGGTTAGCTCAACTGACTATTTGCATCCTGTGCATTTGTTTCCTAGGTTTGTATGAAATCTGAATATTGCATATTTATATTTCCAATGAAATTTCCCTTTTGTCTCTTCTCCTATCCACACATGCCCATTATTGAGATGTTGTCATAAACTGTATTTCTTTTCCTTGTGAAATTACCTGTAATACAGAACTAATGAAGAATATTTTGTTGTTCTTTATTGTATTCTTGTGATGGTGATTCATATTTTGAAATAATAGATAACAGTGACTGATAAGTAATTCGAGTTTGTCATTATTGATGGTTCATTGATAATCTGTTATATTGTGGTTAAGTTTGTTAGTTAGATATTTCTTTTGTTGTGGGTCTTCTACCCAAGTCTTATCGTTGCCAAGTCCATATTAGCTCTACTAAAAGGATAATCAGAGGAACTGGTATTGTAAGTATATTTTGAGTTCCTATAGGCCAAAACCCATGGTTTTGAAAAGATCAAGTATAATGAAATTAGTGGTAATTATAAATTGGTTATCAAATGTTACCGTTTCCACTGGATCATAGGTAAAGATATGGAGGATTTCATTCAGAGTTATACAGGGGTCAGATTTGAGTGAAAATACTGATTGACCTAAACTAGCATGATACATCTCTGAGATTAGTCCTCAGCAGATGACCAGCATTGTCTTATGAGTATTGACAATAAAAGAAAGTTCAAGAAATGGGTGTCAATAAAAGGAGCAAGAACTTAGTACAGAGAGAGCAATTTGCCGCTGATCATCTCAAAATCAATCTCTGAAAAGCTCCATATATCTTTTCAGGCCGTTCTATAGTGACTGCCAAGCGCGAACCATTATTTAAGTAAAGAAATACAATATTTGGATTAGTGTCAGTTCCAAAATATTGTAGTTGAACTACAGAAAATATATTTTCATGTTTTCTTTTTGAAATCTGTCATCCTTCCCAGGTATAATCTGTGAAACATTTTTTAATTTGTTAAGTGCATAACACTCTACCAATTACAGAGAAAATATTTTCAGGCATAACTTATCTAGATTTTGTATTGTTAATAGGCCCTGTGAGTTCAAAAGACAGTCATCAGTGGCTACATGGTACCTTGGTGAGGTTTAAGTCCGTTTGAGTGATTAGCCTGTGGGGTTTTATGTGAACAATCTAATTGTACATGTTATGGCCGAGGTTTTGAACTTAAATTTAAATATTTGCTTTTTACGTGGCTTACTATGAATATTTGAATAATGCCCCGGTGATCTCTGGACAAGGAAGTCTGTTTTCAGCTCAAGCTCTGGAATACTTGTATGACTCTTCGGTGTGTTTTTACTGAAAGTAATGGATAAATTCCATAGGGAGTTGGAAATTATACTCCCTCTGACTTTCTTAATCTGTCTCGCCACACCCTTAATGTTTGTAGAGAATTATGCAACAATTTGAAACTTGTTGTTTCTTTTTATGAGACATAGAGTCTCCTTGTAATCTGTAGGCAGAGCTTAACACAGCCGGGCGGTCAAGAGCCAAAATGTAAAGGTGACAGAGAAATGTTGGAGATGTGTGGGGACAAGCTACTGGAGTCATTTCTGCTTCTTGGGCAGAGGATTTCCGTTCATCATTATTTCCCCATACAACCCCATTCTAGTCTGAAATGGGAAACTATAAGCAAGGAGGGCTTTTAATGAGAACAGGGTATTCTGCTGTTTCATAAGTGTGAGATGTTGGTTCATAAACCACTGGGTGTTTATGTTCACAAATAACTTGTGTGTCTTTTGGGTGGCAAAGGCATTATGGAGTGAACCCGGCTACACCTTCATAAAAGTAATGATTGGAAAGGGTAAAGAAACTGATGACATTTTCTTTAAGTAATCAGGACATTCAGTACAATCCTTGCATTTTTACCTTTCCTCAGTGTGACAAGGTGGGGCATCTCCTCATGCATGCTGTAGAAATGTTGGCAGTAGGGCGAAATTTCTGTAAGCTCAAATCCAACAGCAGTTGTGAGTTTGTAGTAGTTTCTGGATGAGTCTACCATCAACAATTGAAAGACACACAAACTCAAGGACTTGCAAGTAGTTACAAATATTGATGGGGTTTTTAACCGAGTCTTTCTCCCTGTCAAATACATTTTACACATGTAGACAAAGAGGAAAAATAAGGACTTTCAAATGTAGACTTCTATCTTATTTTGCCTTGAAATTGCACGTTTCTGCAGGCAGAAATAAAAGTATTTTAGACCTCAAATCACATTTAGCAGCTAATTGTACTTACATAGATAAGCAGGAGTTCTTTCAGAGGTAGGTTTAATGAATATTACACAGTGAGCATTCACATATATGGTTCATGCCAGGCAATTTTTCATCTGCATATGTTTAAAAAAGTAATTGAACCAAAACTAAGACAAGGAGTTAAATTTAGGGCCATATGTACGATGAAGTGGCGGAGCGTGTCATTAGTGTCCTGGACCTAACGACACACTCCGCCACTTCGGAAAAGCACCTAACGACACACTCCGCCACTTCGGAAAAGCAAGGCTGCACCACAAGAATGTGGTGCAGCCTTGCGATTCCTCCTGAGATGGCGCTAAGTTTAACAACATAGCGCCAACGCAGGCACCCTTGCACCACAGTGTAAGGGTGTCTGTGTGAAGGGGAGGATTGGTTATGTGTAGGAAGGTATCCCTTCCTGCACATAAACAATCCAAAAATGGCATTTTTAAAAAAGGTGTGTTTATGTACAGGAAGGGACACCTTCCTGTACATAAACAAATCACAGCATTTTGCTTTTACCATATATGCTGCACAAGGTAGCACACATGGAAAAAAACAAAAAGAAGGAGAAATAATGCATTTCTCCTCATTTTGCCACCTTAATACCAGGGTTATCCTGGCCTTCATTTTGGGCACTGCTTCCTATGTACCCCACCCTTGTACAATGGGGCAGCGTCAAATACAATGGGTGTTGCGGTGGAACGGCCACCACAACACCCACTGACCCCCCTTTCACGCTAAACATAGCGTAAATGAGTGCCTTATGTACAAGGTAGCGTTAAGCCACTGTATAGTCATCGTCTGAATTTAACTATGTGGCAGGGAACAATTTTTCTCAAGTCGAATTTGTTGTTTAAAAGTACAAATGCTTTAAATAATATGTATTCTTGGGAGATACAATGCTCTCTGGACAGCATATTTACAAAAAAAACATAATTTGAAAAGAGGTCACAATCGTTTAAAAACAAGTCCTACAACGGCACAGTGTCCTATTATTTTCATAAATTTTTTTATTAGTAGTCACATTCAGTAGCTTTCATTTTAATTAGAACTTCATACTTTTATTATTGTGAAAAAAGTAGCACGCCTTGATTGTTTATTATTTATGCCGCATTTTGCTATTTCTCCTCAAATAATGGAGATGGAAGGATAGCGGCATTCTGCGTGTTTTTACAGGTTTATGAATTGCTGTGGAATGTACTTTATGGGCAAGCTTGATTAAACATTAAACAAAATGCATTTTGTATATTCATGAAAATCCAACGAAGATTTGGAACGGTTTGCCCGACTTTGTTAACTTGTTTGCTCGATGAATCTATCAGGATCTACTTTTGAAATATAAGTGGCAGCCAAAACTCGCGATTGTAGTGGAAAACGTGTGACGTCTGGAGAGGTTTACACTTTCAAAATATTATGTGAACATAGAAGAAAATTGAAGAAAAGTTGCAGGAAGTGAGCGAAGTTTGGAGAGAAGGAAGTGTTTGGAACCTGCATGGCTAAGTGTTTTAGGTATAGTAACATACTGTGCATGTTATCCATATTAGATTATGTAATCAATCAATCAATCAATCAGTGACACTTGTAGAGCGCGCTACCTACCCGTAGGGTCTCAAGGCGCTGGGGGGGGGGGGGGGGGCGCTACTGCTCGAACAGCCAGGTCTTCAGCTTCTTCCTGAAGGAGAGGTGGTCTTGGGTCAGGCGCAGGTCGGACGGGAGGGAGTTCCAGGTCTTGGCGGCCAGGTAGGAGAAGGACCTTCCTCCTGTAGTTGCTCTTCGGATGCGGGGGACGGCGGCGAGGGCGTGGTTGGCTGATCGGAGGTGGCGTTTGGGAGCGTAGAAGTTGACTCGGCTGTTGAGGTAGCTCGGGCCTTGGTCGTGTAGGGCTTTGTGTGCGTGGGTGAGGAGGCGGAAGGTGATTCTCTTGTTGATGGGGAGCCAGTGAAGGTCTCTCAGATGTCCGGAGATGTGGCTGGATCGTGGGATGTCGAGGATGAGTCTGGCTGAGGCGTTTTGGATCCGCTGGAGTCTCTTCTGGAGCTTGGCGGTGGTCCCGGCGTAGAGGGCGTTGCCGTAGTCCAGTCGGCTGGTGACGAGGGCCTGGGTGACGGTCTTCCTGGTCTCTGTGGGGATCCACCAGAAGATCTTCCGTAGCATGCGGAGGATGTTGAAGCACGCCGAGGAGACGCTGTTGACTTGCCTGGTCATGGAGAGGGAGGAGTCCAGGATGAAGCCCAGGTTACGTGCATGGTCTGTCGGTTTGGGTGCGGTGCCCAGGGCGGGAGGCCACCAGGAGTCGTCCCAGGCGGAGGGAGAGGAGCCCAGGATGAGGACCTCCGTCTTGTCCGAGTTCAGTTTCAGGCGGCTGGTCGTCATCCACTCGGCTACCTCTTTCATCCCTTCGTGTAGGTTGGCTCTGGCGGCGGCGGGGTTGTTGGTCAGGGAGAGGATCAGCTGGGTGTCGTCGGCGTAGGAGATGATGCTGAGGTGGTGTTTGCGTACGATGGCCGCGAGGGGGCTCATGTAGACGTTGAAGAGGGTGGGGCTCAGGGATGATCCTTGGGGGACGCCGCAGATGACTTCGGAGGCCTCTGACTTGTATGGTGGTAGGCGGACTCGCTGTGTTCTTCCGTCGAGGAAGGAGATGATCCATTCCAGCGCCTTGTCCTGGATTCCGATGTTGCTGAGGCGCCGTATTAGGGTGCGGTGGCAGACCGTGTCGAATGCCGCGGAGAGGTCTAGGAGGATGAGGGCCGCTGTTTCTCCATTGTCCATCAGGGCTCGGATGTCATCGGTGGCGGCGATGAGGGCGGTCTCGGTGCTGTGTTTGGCTCGGAAGCCGGACTGTGAGGGGTCGAGGGATCCGTTCGTCTCGAGGAAGGCGGCCATCTGCTTGTTGACGGTCTTCTCGATGACTTTGGCTGGAAACGGGAGAAGCGAGATGGGGCGGTAATTCTTGAGGTCGGTGGGGTCCGCTGTTGGTTTCTTGAGTAGAGCGCTGAGTTCGGCGTGTTTCCAGCTCTCGGGGAAGATGGCGGTGTCGAAGGATGTGTTGATGATGTCTCGCAGGTGGGGTGCGATGACAGCGTCGGCCTTGTTGAAGATGTGGTGGGGGCAGGGGTCGGTTGGTGATCCGGAGTGGATTGAGTTCATCGTGCGGATGGTGTCTTCTGTGCTGATCGGGGTCCAGGCGTGGAGGGTGGTGGTGGGGGGGGCTGGCTGGTCGGTCGTGGTGTGCGTTGGTTGGTTGTTGAAACTGCTGTGTATGTCCGCGATCTTGTTGTGGAAGTATGAAGCCAGGGAGTTGCAGAGGTCTTGCGATGGGGTGATGTCGTTGTTTCCCGCGTTGGGGTTGGAAAGCTCTTTCACGATGTTGAAGAGTTCCTTGCTGTTGTGTGCGTTGTTGTCCAACCGGTCCTTGAATGCTGTTCTCTTGGCGGCGCGGATCAGCTGGTGGTGTTTCCGGGTGGCAAGTTTGTAGGAGGTCCTGTTGTCCGGTGTCGGATCCCTTTTCCAGACTTTCTCGAGGGCTCGGCAGTTCTTCTTGGAGCTCTTGAGTTCGTCGGTGAACCATGGGGCCTTCTTGCTGCCGGGTCTGCTAGGCGGGGTCCTCAGCGGGGCGAGTTCGTCCGCGCAGTTGCTGATCCACTTCGTGATGTTATCGGCGGCCAGGCTGGGGTTCGCTGAGCTGGCAGGAGGGTGTTGGCTCAGGGAGGTGGCGAGCTGGTCTGCTGTGATCTTGTTCCAACTTCTGCGGGCGGTGTGTTGCTGGTGTTGGTGGGTCGTTGTTCTCTTGAAGGTGAAGTGGACGCAGCTGTGGTCCGTCCATTGAAGCTCTGTGGCGTGGCTGAAGTCGATGTCTGTGCTGGATGAGAAGACGGCGTCGAGTGTGTGTCCGGCGAGGTGGGTGGGGGTGGACACCAGTTGCTTGAGTCCCAGGTTGGCGAGGTTGTCCAGCAGGGTGGTGGTGTTGCGGTCGTTGTTGTTCTCCAGATGGAAGTTGAGGTCTCCCAGGAGGATGTAGTCAGCGGAGGTGAGGGCATGCGGGCTGACGAAGTCGGCGATGTCGTCGCTGAATTGCGTGCGTGGTCCAGGGGGTCGGTAGATCAGGGTGCCTCTGAGGGTGGTGTTCGGGTTGGTGTGGATCTGGAAATGCAGGTGTTCGGCGCTGGTCAGGGTGTTGTCGGTGCTGGTCGTGAGGCGGATGGTGTTCCTGTGGATGATGGCGATGCCTCCTCCCATCTGGTTGGCGTTTCGGTCCCTCCGGACGATCTTTTAGCCCTCTGGGATAGCGATGGCGATGTCGGGAGCTGAAGAGGCGTTCATCCAGGTCTCCGTGAGGAAGGCAACGTCTGGGGCTGTGGTGTCGAGGAGGTTCCAGAGTTCGATGGCGTGTCTGTGGACGGAGCGGGTGTTGAGGAGGATGCACTTGAGGTGGGTGCTGCTGGAGTTCGACTTGGCGGGTGCTGGTGCGGGGCTGGTCCGGCTGCAGGAGAACTTGCAGGCGTGGCAGCTGAATGGTCCGTGGGTGCGTCTTGGAGTGGCTTGGTGGCATTCTGGGTGTCGGCCGGTGTTGAGAGCGGTGAGGGTGGCGGCTGAGTACGTCAGGCGGGTCGGTCGGGCTCTTCGGGGGCCAGGGGTCCTGGCACTGGGCGCGGTCCAGGCGCGGACGGGCGTAGACGGGCTTACCTTTGGCGCGCCTTCGGCGCACAATCGGCGCGCCCGCTGCGCGTGACCGCTGCGCGTTCGCACGGTCGCCATTTAAGGCGAAGTGCGCGGGTGGGCGGGGCAGCTGGGAGGCGGGAGCGGGGAGGGTTACAGAAGAAAAAGGGGCGGGGACAAGCGGCTGTGGCGGGAAGGGAGGGCGGGGGGCGGAGCGGTAGGTGGACAACCAGGAAGGAGGGTACACACGTTACAATACTGAACAGGCACAAAATAGCGACAAAAACGGGAAAAAAGCAGAGAAAACAACAGATCAGTGAGACAAGCACAAATACCTGACAAAACAACCAAAACAAGGGGAAAAGCGCTCGCAGCGGCGGCAGCCGGCGAACGAGGCAAAAACGAGGCAGCAGCGAGGCAAGGGGCACACGCAGCAGCTGGTGGCCGTGCGGCGCGGGGGTGTCCCACAAGTAATAACCATATATGTGAATGCTCACTGTGTAATATTCATTAAACCTACCTCTGAAAGAACTCCTGATTATGTAATAAACTCTGCAGGAAGAGGTGGCAGCAGCATAATGCACTTGTTCTCTCTCACAGTTTCTAGTTCCAGGCAGGGGTTGTTCAACATTTCATAATTTGGAAATTCACTAAATTAAGTATCATTGAAATAGTAAATTGTATGATACCACGCAATTCACTACATCTTTGGGTTTTGATGCTTTGGGTCTGTGACAGTGGCAAGTCCAGAGTACTGGAAACACCCTTTTATTCTTCTTAGGTTGCTTAAATGAGTATAACTGAGGTGTAATTGCATTATGTCTCGTTGGGTTTTCATGGCTGACCTGTACCGCTTAAGGGCACGGTTAAAGTCAAACATAGAATTCTACAGAAGGCCACTTATATCAAATGATCAGTATTACTGAAGACTGTGTATGAATAGTAGTTTTGCCACCTTCCACCTGCGAAGCCTGCAGACCAAACCAAATTCAAGCAATTTCTTTAACAACACCACATGCTGCCTACAGGCTCAGATCATACACACACAAGGATATTCCACAGGTTACAAAAATTGTACTCTCAAACTTTCCCTCTAACTTAGGGTCACACATACATTGCAAATAAATTGTGCCTATCTGAATGCCGGAACATATACGTTCACTCCGCTTTCAACCAAGCTATGCCAATTTTCTTACTGCTGCAATAAGTAATTTTAGCATTCAGATTTTATTTTGTTATTTATTAATACTTTAGAATTTGAAATATGGAACAAAACTTTCATAGGCATTAATCCTTTAAGCTCATTCACTGTACCTTCTTTGTCTTTCGCGCCCAGACTCCCAAACCATCTTCTTAATTCACTGTCTTTCAAATCCCCCAAAACTGATGAAACTAGTGGGTTCTTTGCAACTAGAAATCTTCAGGGGCGTAGCTTGGTTAGTAAGATTGGGGGGGGCGTATAATGTTAAAACACATTATACAGCTAGCAGGACACATGCGAAGGGATCAAGGAGGAAAGGGAGAGGAATGGGAATTGATAAAGTTACTAAATGATGGAAATTGCAATATTTTGTAAACTAACTTAATTTGTGAAGACTTTCAACACAGAAAGATGGCAAGTGTGAATGTTTCTTTTTGTCTCTGTGTATGCAGTAATGCCTGGTAATATCAAACAGAAACAAACCATACCCAATTTAAAGCGCATGTAGACAGCTATTTAGCAGAAAATACATTTAGTAATGGGGGATGTAACACCACAAACATCATCTCCCCCTTGCTACACCCCTGTAAACTTTGTTCTGGGTATCCATGGCAGTGACCCGACGTCCCTCTTGGCGCATTCTGAATGTGCAATTGCTTGAATTAAATTTCCAACCTAGGACTAATAACACACTTTAATAATTGTATATTCGTAACTGCAGGATCACTGATGCGAAGTGATAGCTACAATAAAACAGAACTGACAGGAAGTGTTGTTGGTGATACTAAGCTTCTCTGCAGATATGGAAAGACCCCTACAAATAGATATTTCCAGCACTACTTTGTTTTGAACATACGTATTTTAAATAAAACTGTCTGGGATAACCTGAGACAATTCATGAAAACTGAAAACAAGAAATTGTTTACAACAAATTGCTGCAGCATTGAGTTACTCTGGCAATGTCTATGCAGCCTCTACAGACTTTTTGAGCAAGATGAAGCTGTCACAAACGTCCGCATCCGAATCACTAAGGTGTTCAGGAAACATTACAAAACTATTGGAAAGTTTGCACTTTGGGTTGAAACATGTTATCAAAAGTCTTTCAGGGGAATCCTGGGCTAGTGAAAAGCATTTCCAAATAAGGACTAGCAGGTACAGTGCTTTTAACTGTCATGCCAGCAATCCGACTGAGCTTGGAAAACTCAGTGTTCGGTTAATTATTTTCCCATGGTGTTCAATTGTCAAAAAGGCTTCTTGGCGCTGGCTGAATTGATAGACAGAGAGGACCTGAGGGGAGGGAACATATTTAAAGGTAAACAACCCTAACTTAAAGGCTTTACTTTAACCTCATAGCTGCTATGGAACGTCCAGCTCCAGTGCTGGACGTTCCATTGCGCAGGTGAGGTTCGAACGTTCAACGGCAGCACTACGGAGGTAGTGGTGCCGTCGGCCGCCGAACGTGCGCAGCACCTAAGAAGGTAAGCCAGAAGGCTGAGTATGGCTTCGATGACAGAGGAAAAGCATTCCATGCTTTCGTTGAACCCAGCGCAAAGCTTCTGCTATAGTGATCAGGTTTTGATTCCCTTGTTGTTCCTTCACAATTGTTGCTTGTCACTCCATCCAGTCACTCCACCCAGATATACCATACTCGAGGCCTTGTTGAGATGCTTTCTCATTTAATTGTGTTTGTTCCAGCATTTTAACTGAGCAAGTATTGCCATTGGGAATAAAATAGCCACAATGTCATTGGAAGGGGAGCCTACATGTTACATAATAGTTTTGCAGTGAAAAATAGTAAATGTGATTCAGACCTCTTTTCATGCCGGAGTGCCTTGTTAACAAGTGCTTTTGACCATCACCTAGGCAGACCTGGTACTGTTGAACTCCCATTTGTATCTAGATGAGGAATCAACAAGCCTATCAACTTTCCTTTTAGTGCTTCTGTAACCTCAAATTAAGTCTCTTTTCATTAAACTATTTTACTGCGTAACTCTTCTGAGTTGACACTTCATCTTGCTGAATCACAGCACCGCTGTGATAAAGTAGTATTGTGTTTCGCTTGATTAAGTAACTTAAAAAGGACTGGGTAATTGACATAAGTGTAATGAGAACTTTGGACAGTTATTTGAGTCTTTAAGAAGCCACTTTAGAGTTGGTTGAATTCTGATACATTTTTGAGATATCATCTGAAACTCTTCATCCCCTTCAGATTGACTTTTAGAGTGTGCTTTCTCGCAGCTTTCTTTGAACACTGAGCAGCACAGATGTAGTGAAGATTTTCACATTTAATGTTTCACATCACCACAACATTAAGGAATAGACACTCTCATATAGTTTGCAGAAAGAAATTATGTTAAATCGCACTTAGATGTATTATAGTTAATGTGCGTCTAAATTTCAAAGTGGCTCACATTGGTTGCCATCTTTGCTCTGTGACGTGAAAAGTTTATTTCTATGGGAGCTGGTGTTCTAATTGCTTTTCCTTTTGAAGACATGTTTTAATTTCTCTGTGATAATAAAATAGTCCTTAAATAGGCAGCACATTCAAGAAGACACCAGCATGTATGAAGACTACTCCCTGTATCTTATCTCATTAAAGGTAGTGTAAGTTTGAAGAGAGCAGAAATAAGCTTGCATTGTGCGAAACTAACAAGTATGTAATTCTATCATATCATTTTAACCTGATTTCACAGTCTTATGAGAACTGCATGGAGGTGTGTAAAACATTAGAGCTTGCGTGCTTTAGATCAGTTTTTATGATAGAGCAGAGCAGAGTAGGAGATTTAGAGTACACTCTCAGAGAGAGGGCTGACTTTCCTTTATCGTTCTCTATTGAGGTGACCTCATGCTGATTCGTCCTCTGATTTATAAGATTTTGATTTCATTTGAATTGCATATTATTCAAACCATACGCATTTTGGTTATTAATTAATGCTAACCTGATTTTTCTTTTACGTAAACCAGTATCTTTTAATAAACGTTCATGGTTTGAAATAAAATATTCTCTGTGTTTTTTTGTGAAGCCTAATGCGTTTTACATATCTGGTAATGTATTGACCATTAGATGATTAACACTACATCCTGTCCATTTGAAAGCGGTTTCTAATCCATGAATTTGTCACATTGAAAATTGTTAGCAAATGTGTAAGCAATCCAGTTGTGTATACCACCTGGAAAGAGAAACACAAGTGGACAGCCACTGAAGCTACTTCATTTTGGCACGGTCCAGGTTATTATTTTGTTCCAGAGCTTTTTACATTGTTCCTCCTGGTGTCAGTGCAATGAATAGTTCTCAAAAAACGTATTTCATTGTATTTGTAATGTGTTTTCCTGATTTATTTTGTTGATAGCCAAATAGCCATTGGACAATGCGGATACATGGTTTGCCTTCATATAAGGTGGAACCCTGATGCCTTTAGGAATGTTGAAGAAGGAATCCTATGCAGAGGATAACTTCAAGCATGTAACTATACAGATTGAAAAATAATGATGATATCCATGTTCCTCAGCCATATTGTTAACATCAAACTGAACCAAAAGGGAAATTCACTAATGTAAATGAAATATGAAAGAAGCAGTGTGGCCAGATCATATTACTATTTAAAATAAGATCCCTGCTGATGGGACATACTAAACTAAAAAATGCCCCAGTCCATGGCCAAACCCTTGATCCCTGGTATTAAAAAGTGGAACCACTGGGTTGAAGATAGTTACCTGGTTTTGGTTGCTAGAAATTGGGTTACTTGTTGGTTGGTGTGTTAGCCTTGGTCAAGCAGCAACCGCAAATTTTGTCAGGTTAAGGCACAAGGAAACCCCAAATTAACCTGTGCTCAACCTCCTGATCGTTTGGCACAGAGCAGTCAGGCTTAACTTTGAGGCAATGTGTTACGTATTTGTGCAACGCTTCAAACAGTAAAACAGTGAGAACACCCCACAAAAAGATCCCACACCATGTTAGAAAAATAGAGCTTAATGTAATAAATAGAAAAATACCGAAATTCCTTACATTCAATCAGTAGAACCTGAGTTATGAAGTTTTAAAGAATAAACTGCAATATAGTGCCTAAAAGCATAACGCCCAAACCCCAGCTATCTGAGCTCGCTGAACCGGATCAGAGTTAACATTTCAGGCCGACCCTGATGGAGCAGAGGTCATATGCAGTCCCAGAATAGCTGTGCTGAAGGTTTACTGTCTCATGATTTTTGTGCCCATATTTATGTTCACTTTTGAGAAGGTCGGGGGAACAAGAAGATCATCGCAGGTGGTCGTCGGCATTGTGCAAAGAGAAGGCCAGACAGGGGGACTGGAGCTTTGTGTTGGTGGTCCTCCATGGCGATCAGTGCTTGCTGTGTGAGGAGAAGGGGGAGGCGGCAACGCACGCTGAATTTCCATGTGAGCGGCGCAGTTCTGTTGCAAACGTGCACAAAAGCTTAAATGTAAGAGCTCCAGAGTCCCACTAAGGGTCCAGGACCTGAGGGGCAGCTCTTGGGGGCCAGGAACTTGCAAGATGGGTCAAGGAACGGTTTAGGACCCTAGTATGTCCCTGAGGCTGAGATCAAGAGGCCAGCAGACTAGCCTTTGAGCCACTCAGGGGTCCTGGTTTCAAGATGGGTTGCAAGTCCAGTTCTTTCCCAGGCAAGAGGGCAGCAGACAGAAGGTCAGCAAAGTGGCAGTCCTTATGGCAGCAGAGCATTCCTTCTTTCTGGCAGAGTATCCACTGGTCAAGAAGTATACTGAGGTGGTACCAGCTGAGGTCCTTCTTTTCTACACAGTTGTGCCTTTGAAGTAGGGAGAAGCTTCTAGAAGCATGCCTTTGAAGTGCACTGAAGCCCTGCCTTCCCTGCTCTAGGTTCATACTAAAAACAGAGGGTATTCAGGCCTTTGTGTAAAGACTGTACACAGCCTATTCAGGTGTAAGTGAGGCTGGGTCAAGCTCCTTACTCCCATCCTGCCAGTGCTGGGCAATCCAGCCACACCTAAGCTTCCATTGTGTGTGGCTGTCTAGGCGGAATACACAAAGCCCAACTGGCCACCTACACCCAGTCATGTGACCGGAGACAGGTTGCAGGCATCAAAGGCCAGAAAATGGCAACTTTCTGAAAGTTACATTTTCAGAATTGTAATTTAAAATCTGACTTCGCCATCAATTAGGATTTTAAATTAGGATTCCAGAGACACAAAACATGAACCAGTTACCTCTCTCCATTTGGAAATTACACTTTTCAAATGTAATAAAGCAACTCCAATGTTATCCTATGGGAGAGAAAGGACTTGCAGCAGTGAGACATGTATTTAAGTGTTTTTCACTACCAGGACATGTAAAACTTAAGAGTACATGTCCAACTATTAATTACAGTGCACCCCGCCCTTGGTGCTGCCCAGGGTGTACCTAGGGGGTGACTTCTATGTATTAAAAAGGAAGGTTTCTCCTTATCAAAAGGTTTATTTTGATAGGTCACAATATCAGTTTAAACTACACACACAGACCCTGCAATGGCATTCCTGAGACATGTTTAAAGGACTATTTAAGTGGATGGCACAATCAGTGCTGCAGGTCTACAAGTAGCATTTAATTTACAGGCCCTGGGTGCATGCAGTACCCTTTAATAGGGACTTATAAGTAAATTAAAGATGCCAATTGGATGTAAGCCAATGTTATCATGTCTTTAGCGGAGAGTTCAAACACTTTAGCACTAGTTAGCAGTGGAAAAGTGCCCAGAGTCATAGGGCCTGCAACAACAGGGAATCTGAAGGGAAAAAGGTTAGGGGGAGACCACACCTAGGATGCCAGGTCTAACTTTAGTTCATTCAGATGATACCAGATTTAGAGGTGGTCTACCTCAGATTCCAAAGCCTAACGTAACCAAAATTTGTTAAGATGATATAATGAAGGTATCACTATATTCAAGGTAAAATAATTGCCAAGGTGAACACACTCAACTACTGACTGTAAGAATGTCCACCTTTTCTCACATGATGGCTCTGAATTTGAACCAATGACCTAACTTGAAAGGAACAATATAAAAAGCAATGTTCTGCCAAATTAAAGGAACCAGAAAGCATAAGATCAGCATCTGAGATCACCCAAGAATGCATGAAAACTATGTTGCATGCGTAATAACAAAAACTTTGCATCTGTGATTGGCAGTGATTTACTGACCTGCACACACATCAACTACACACACACACCCTCTAAACAAAGAAAAACATGCATGGCCATGTTTGAGAGCAACATAATTAAATCAGACAGAAAGAGAAACAGAATCAAGCTCTTGCGTGGACTACATAGGGTCACTAATACATCAATTGAATCAGTTGCTTCCAATAATTTAAAGGACAGCTGACTTCGTCTTCCATCAAGTTTTTATGATTTGAAAAAATTGAAACTATTAACATAAATTCAGTTTATGGAAAATGAAAAATCTACTTGGGCTTTCTCATGCAATACGATTTAATAATCTAAACTCAATGTTCCATATTATATACTCCAAGTTGACAGAGCTGGATCCATCAAGTGCTCACTGAGTGCCACCAGGGTACTTCAACAAGTGTTCCCAGGGTACTTCAACACAAACTCCATGGTAGTAACCAGGATTCATATTCTGTTATGGATGTAGGAAGTATTGCTAGAAGGTTTCCAGCAGGCACCGTATGTTTCAATTCTAGCACAAGTAGGTCTTTCCCTATACATTTATTGTACACTGTGACACTGAGCACAAAGTTAGAGATAAATATCTAGATGAATGCACCATTGAAAGCCTATGTCTCTAGGCCCCTCAGTGCTCTCTCCTTTTTCTCTCAAATGTTATCTTCTGCAATCATTCAGAAACTGGACAAACACATGGTTAAAAACATGTATATAGCAATTGTCTTTTCCTGCTATCTCCATCATGAAGTAGTCCTAAAATAGCATGCTCTGTCCATTTCTTTAACGTTATATTCACATGTTCACACATTTCTTAAATAGTTGGATTTTGTGGCATTGCTTTCAACCTATATATACATTTTATTAAGGTGTTGCAGAGTATATGTGCATGATTCAAAAATAGGCTGTATATTTATATGCAACATATTCTTCTATTATATTTACATTGGACACATTCTTCTATTACACATGCATTAACATACACATTTTGGATGTATACAAAGAGCTTGATTCACAAAGTTATTTGCAGCTGAAAGAATTTGTTTATAGTTGAAACTAACTCCAAAATGGTATCACTACTGCGTAAATGTATGCCTCGATTCTGTACCAGCTTGGAGTAGTGAATAGTAAACCCTCCTTTGCAAGGCATTGAGAATGAGTGGGTCAAGGCATTATTTGCATGTTGGAGCAAGGTATTTCCAGTTATTTGCAAACCTAGAAATGGGTGAAGAGTTCCTCAAGTAAAAGGATGCAATAAACCCCCTACCGGGTTGGTAAAGAGAACACCTCTATTTTAGTTTAGGAGAAGACATTTCTTCATGGGGAAAATGCTTGCCATGGTGAACAAAACCAGAAAAATAAAGTTAATTTCCACAACCAGACATTTACTGTGCACATAACTCCCCTTTTGAGGAATAGTAGATGTCACCTAACATTCTGAGTAGTGTGCTTGGAAATCTGTGACTGGTGCAGTTTTCAAAGCATACTTCTGGGAAAGGTGAACCTAAATTGGAAAGTCGAATGAGGCCTTTGTGAGCACATTTAAGGGAAATAATATAGAATCAAAAATGTCATGAAGGATGCTGTATGACCTACTCCATTTCTTTCACTACTGAAACTGTTGATCTGTCTACACCAACAATTGCTTTTAACTTTTTAGAAACCATAGGTAAAAAAGTGAGCAATAGAATTGCTATTTTAAGACTGGTTTTAGGGAGTTGCGTGCACCGTGACCCAAGATGACCGCCTGATGCTGTGACTCCGCGCGCCGTTGGACTTTTGATCGGCCTCTGAGCGGCTCCAGGGCATTCCGCATTGAAATAATGCTGGAATCAGGCATCAGAACATCAAAGCTTTAAAGTGATGCGTTTTGCAATTTCTACAACTTTGTGAACATGGAGAATAATATGCAGGTGATGTCTGTGGCTCATTAAAGGCCGCCATTTTATTTTTTCCTGCCGTTTTTTCTCTCACCTCAACTTCTGCATTTTCTTGAATGGTGCTTCTATTACCATATTCCAAGTGCTTTGACTGGAGACATTTGCCTTTTCTTTCCACATTCAATATCTACTCAGAGAAGTGCTGTCTTTTTGGTGTCTTGTAGAATGATGCTTCGATTGAGGTGAACTTTGCATTGCAGTTTTGGCGGCCACCATTTTGCAACATGATGGTTTTCCTGCCGGATTTCTCCTCACGAAATTACTAATGACACCCTGTATTTATAGTTTTTGGATGCCTATGCACTATTTTTTATGTCTCTCTCTGTGATACCAGCTTTCCTTGGCGACTTCACTATTTTTGTTTAATATTACTTCTTCCTTTTCTGTGTGACGATTTTCCTCTTCCAAACAACTTCCACGCCACTTCATGGGTAGGGGCAGACGTCTCTTACAGCAGCATAAATTGACACCGCACACTCCTACCTCTTCCACATCGAGAGTATCTAAGTTTAATAAATTTTCCTGCTAATCGCAATTACCTTCAGACTGTGATCCTCTAGAACTTTCAGGAATTTCTTCCAACATGTCGTCTAAAGGGTTTTTATCCTCCACTACTGACAAGAGACTCAAACAAGAACCTCCTTTTCCCCCTAAATCTGCCTCTTTGGTTTCCTTGGAGATGGTTTAGGAGGAATTGCTCGTTCATCGCTCATTTATAGAGGAAACTAATTCTTGCCTGCAAATGTTGGATGATAAATGGTCTTCCATGGACTCTCGCATCACGGCAGTGCAGCATCAACTGGATGATGTTCAAGTCCTATCTTCCAAAGTTTTCTCATTGGAATTAAGGATCTCCCAGCTGAAAAGAGTGTCTGAAGTCTTGAAAAACAGAAATCGTTGTAATAATCTCCGTATTTATAGACTACCTGAGGGTCTTGAGGGAAAGGATCCCGTCACATACTTTATGTCCTTTTTACCTCAGTTTTTGGACCTACCTGCCACCACCAAATTAAACATTCATAGACTAGGTCCTCATCTCTCCTGCTCATCTGCACCTGCTAAACCCTGTGGCATAATTATTCTATTTGTTGAAACTTACTGACCTTTTGCTTGATCTTAATGCAGCTAAGACCAAAAAGAACTTATCCTGGCATGGTACCAAAGTTTTTATTTCTCAAGATGTCTCTTCATTGACTGCTAAAGGTCTTAAGAATTTCTGGATCTTCGTCCTCTTTTTTCCTTAGGTGCAAACTATGGTTTATTCCATCCTTGTCTCTTCAAAGTCACCTTTCTCAACAAGACTTCTACCTTTGAGGACCCAGCTGAACTTCGAAAATATATTCAATTCCACTCTACTCGTCAATGGAGACATCTCCCTCTTCGTCTGGTTCTTGACTTTCCTATTGTATTTTGATTTCACTACTTCATTGGTTTAGTTAGCTCATTTTATATCTTCTATTTATATTGTTATTTTTTCAAATCCGTTTTAACTAACTTATTATTTCCTTTGCAGGTACATTGGTGTTATTTTTGTCCTTGTCTTTTATATGTTTATCTCTTCATTTTCTTTCTATTAAGTGTTCTATTGTGGTATATGCATCCTTGCATTTGAATTAATTTTGGTTTATTCTCTCCTATTTACAGGTTTAATATATTCTTCAGTTTCCATCCATGTTCCGTGTTCCTTCTCCTTCTCCTAATCCTTTTATGGATGTCCTGACGAGTTGTGTCGCTCCTAGTTGGTTATGCTGTCTTTATTGTCCCTTGCCGCCTCCCATTCTCTCTTTCAGCCACTTGCATCAAGCTAAAAAACGGTCGCACATGGGCGGATTCTCAGAATCTGCCCCTTTGCGACCGGTATTTTTGCATTAGGGATGCCTAATGGAAAAATCGCAATTTAAGGAATCTCTAAATTGAGATTCCTTAAATTGAGATTGCATTTAAGGAATCCCAAATTAATATTCCTTAAATGCAATGCATCAAAGTAAAAAAAATTGTGATTTCGCTAATAGGAGTAGCAAATTACCATGAAGTTGAACTTCATGGTAATTTGCAAAAACTTTGAAAAATGCACTTTTGTGCATTTTTCAAAGTTTCATGTTGAGCACACACATGCCCTTAGGACATGTGTGTGTGCAACATATGTGCACAGATCAATTTCAGGGGTGCAACAGGGTGTCATGTTGACACCCTGGCACCCTTGAAATTGCATTCTCAATTTGCGATTCTCTAATTGAGATTCGCAAATTGAGAATGTCTTCCTATTTATTTCTATGGGCCTCAGGGCCCATAAGAATGAATGGGGAGGTATTCCTTAATTTCGATATGCAAATTGCAAGTCGCAATTAAGGAATGTTTAGAAATCGCTATTTTTTAAGCGATTTCTACATGCATAGGGTTTTGCGATTCCTTATTTGCGATTCCTTATTTTTCGCAAATATGGAATCGCATAAACAAATGTTGATGCATGTGCCCCTTTGTTCCTTAAGGTACGTACTGCAGTCGTCGTTTGACATGTACTGTCTTCTTTTGTTTCTACTCTTTCTTTCCTACCTTCTTTTCCCCCTTTCTTTCCTCTTTTCCTTGTCTACCTCACGGTTTTTGTATCTCTTTGGTTTTCTATTGGCGTTTTTTATTTCTTTGCTCTGTCTATTTATTTACACTTCATTCTTTCATTTCACATATATGTTTTATAAGTTTTCTTGACGACTTGAGTTCAGTTAATCTTGGAACGTGAAAGGTTTTATTAATCCCATCAAAAGACAGAGAATATTGTCTCATCTTGCCTCTTACAACCCTGATTTGGTCCTTTTACAAGAGACCCATCTTACAGAACCCAAGGCATTAAAGATAAAGCATACTCCCCTCCTTTGAACTTGAAAAATGGTGTTATAATTTCATGTCACAAAAAATTAAATTGCAAAGTTATATCACAAGAGATTGATTCTGAAGGGAGATGGTTATTAGTTACAGTTTTTAATGTTTATTGGCCTGTACATCCAGGTTCTTCTTTCTGGCCCTTAATTACACAGAAATGTATTCAATGCAAAGATGATTATTTTATTTTAGGAGGTGATTGTAATCAAGTGGTTGATCCCTTTGTTGACCGCCAATCTCAAGCTCATCTTGTGGATTCTCTCCCACCCTGATTCTCTAGACTTCTTCTTTTCTCCTCCTCACAATTCTCTCTCTCGTTTAGTCTATATCTTTCTCTCTCAATCCTTGTCTCAAAATCTTTTATCTTCCTCTCTTGAACCTTTTGTTATCTCTGACCGTGCTCCATTTTTAACTGATCTTGATTTACTTCCACCGCATCCCAGATCCTCTTGTTGATGTTTTAATAGTTCTCTTCTCCTAGATCCTATTTTTTCCTCCTCCTTTACTGCTTTTATTAATGAATTCTTTGATTTCAACACCAATATGTCTTCTTCTCCACATATTTTATAGGATTCCTTTAAAGCCACTGCAAGAGGCTTCATTATAGACTATGTTTCGAAAAAGAAGAATTGCTTCATTCAGCAACATAAAACTACCCTAGCCCACATTAAGTCTTTAGAACATGAGTTCTATACGTCATTAAAAGATTCCGTACTTTCAGCCTTGATACGCGCTAAGTTAGCGTTTAACAAAACTTCCACTGAAAATGCTTCTTCTATTCTCTTACGCAGCAGTGCTTGTTACTATGGAGGTTGAAATAAAGTTGGGAAGCTTTTAGAGAATTATTTGAAAACACGTAAGGATCGAACTCTGTTTGACTCTATTTACTCTCCAGATGGTTCTCTGCTGCACAAAGATCACGATATTCTTGAAACATTCAAATTGTTTTATATGGATCTTTACACCCCAGAGTCCCCTCTCTCGAACTTCCTTGTCCAATCCTATCTAGATAATATACCATCACCATCCACCTCCCATCTTAACCTAACAGATCTTGAGACAGATTTTTCTTTAACTGAGTTGTCCTCTGCTCTAAGTCTTTTAAAGAAAGGGAAAACGCCTGGGCCAGATGGCTTTTTTGTTGGATTTTATTTACATTTTGCTACATTGTTACTCCCTAAACTTTTAAATCTTTTTCATTCCTTTTATCTTTCTGGGAAAACAGAGGGCACTTTTCACGAAGCCACCATGGGCCAGATGTAAGTAATTCATATTTACCGACTCTTAAATACCGAATTTTACCGATTCGGTATTTAAGAGTCGGTAAATAAGAAGGGGGAGATGTAGGTATTACAGATTCTGTAAATACCGAATCGTTAAGATTCGGTATTTACCGAATCTGTAAATACCGAATCGGTATTGCCCATTGATTCCTATGGGCCTTAAAGCCCATAGGAATCAATGGACAATACCGATTCTGTAATTACAGAATCGGTAAATACCGAATTTTGCAAGGGTGCAGGGGGTGTCACTTTGACACCCTCTGGCACCCCAAAAATAGGCATGTGCGCCATGTGGCACACAGACATGCCCTAAGGGCATGTCTGTCTGTCACATGGCTAGGTGTGCATGCACACATGTGCATGCACACCTGAATTTGGTATTTTAACTCCCAATTGGATTGGGTGGTAAAATACCGAATTTGTAGGGCCTTTGGGACTCAGAAGAGTCCCACCTACATCTGGGAATTACCGAATCGGTAAAAATACAGATTCGGTATTTTACAGATTCTGTAAATTTACTGATTCAGTAAATTTACAGAATCTGTAAAATCTGGCCCCCTACATCTCAAGATGCCAAATAATGGTCGGAAACGGCTGAATTCGGCCGTTTCCGACCGGTATTTGCCACCTACATCGGGCCCATATGCCTTATTCACAAGGAAGGATGGACCCCATGTTTTGTAAAAACTATTGACAAATCTCTTTGGTTAATGTAGAATATGAGCTCTTTGCCAAAAGACTTGCACGACATTTAGACCCTCTTATGCCACACTTGGTAGGTAAAGAACAGTGTGGTTTTGTCAAAGGTAGATTGACTTCGGATAATTCTTGCCTCTTTTTTTAATGTTTTAAATAAGGTTCCCTCCCTTTCCGCTTCTTTAGCGGCTATTTCTGTCGATGTAGAAAAAGCATTTGATAGAGTGGATTGGTCTTTTTTATTTGCGGCACTCAAATGGCATGGTTATGGTCCCAAATTATTCTAGCTCATTTCCCTATTATACTCAGCCCCTAGAGCATCGGTATTAATCAATGGCTCCATTTCCTGCTATTTTCCCCTTCAGAGTGGAGTTCGTCAAGGTTGTCCCCTTTCCCCTTTGGTTTTTGTCCTCACTCTTGAACCTTTCTTATCTTCCATTCGTAATAATACTTCTATTTCTGGCTTTTCTTACAGCAATGAACATTTAAAACTTTCCGCTTATGCCGATGATATTTTACTTTTTGTTTCTGACCTGGATATCTCTATTCCCTCGCTATTGCATGAATTCACTTCTTTCTCCCTTGTATTTGGGTATCAAATTAACTTGGATAAGACAGAAATACTCCCTCTCACCAACTCATGCCTTCCACATTCATTTTCTTCATTGGTTTTACTTGGAGTGGTTCCAAAATCAAATACTTAGGTATGTGGTTCTCTAATTCGATCGCTTCTACCATCAAACTAAATATGTCTGGGATTCTATCTCGGATTGATAAATTGCTTTCTTCTTGGAATCCTCTTTTTCTCTCATGGTGGGGCCGTTTAGACTCAATCAAGAAGATGATTACCCCTATTTTAATCTATTCTCTTGCTATGCTTCCTGTCCATATCCCTATTTGCTATTTTAAAAAGATTGATTCCTGTTTATCCAAATTCCTTTGGAAAGCTAAAAGGGTCAGAATATCCTTATCTTCATTACGTAAAGCAAAACCTAATGGAGGTGTTAACTTTCCTGATTTCCGTGTTTATCACAAATCATGTACCCTTCGCCAAGCATCAAAATGGCTTATCTCCGAAACCTCACCATTCACTCCCGTTTGGATATCCATCGAACATGATCTCTTGTTGGCTTTATCCTTTAGGGAAGTTCTCACCTTTTCTGCAAAAGCCTCTTACACTGCCCCCCCCCCTTGTTTAATCAAACGTGTTCTTTATTAAAACCTCTTATATCTCCAAAACCTATATCCAGAGAAGCTTTTTTGGAGTCGTATATTTGGTATAATTCCCTTATTACTGTAAACAATAGACATTTTTCTGGAAGGCATGGCAACTGAAAGGTATAATTTGGGTTAAACATATTTTTGATGGCACCTATCCTTATTCCTTTCCCCAATTCCATTCTACTTTTCAATGTCCTCGCTCATTCTTACTGAACTTTTCTATTCTAATCACGGTAATTCTAGATACTTTTTATTTTCTTCCATCTCTCTCTCCCCTTGTTGCTCCAAATCCTCTTTTACATATCCCCCTTTTACTCCCAAAGGCTTCTCTTATTTATGAATGCTTTTCGGCCCTCAACCCAAAACATATTAAGACTAAATTGGAACTCTCATGGGAATTTGACCTGGGATGTGAGTGGAAAATTTCCTTTTGGGATCAACACTAGTCCCGTTCCCTTAAAAGTTCTCACTCTGCTTCTCTCACTCAATCAATGTTCTTTCTTTATCACAGACTTTATCTTACCCCTATCTCCATGGCTTGTTTTTCTCTGTCCACTGATACTAATTGCTGGTCTTGTGGTTCCTCTAATGCTGATCTCAAGCACCTTCTTTTCCTTTGCTCTTCAGTTTCTATTTTCTGGGAGAAAGTTTGTTCCTATATTTCTCGTATATTTAACATTTCTATTCCTTATTCTATCCCCCTCCTTTATTCTGGTAGTCTATTGGATTCTTTAGATCTTTTCCCTCACACACAAGGGGGCATATTACCAAGCCTGGCGATATTAGATTATTGCCGCTTTAGCGGCCATTTTCGGCCGCTAAGCGCCGATAATTACATCGCCCTATTAGCAAGCTGTCGCTAACTGGGAGGTTGATATTATGGCTAAGACCCTATTTGCGTTAATGCTTGAATATCGCTGTATTCTCAGCAATATTCGCGCATTTCGCCGCTATCGCCGGATATTTTATCGCTTTACAGATAAGCGATACTAATAGCAGGCTATCTCTGCGATAATATCCGGCGATGCTTGGCGATAAAAAAAAACTCGCTAAGCCCATTTAGCGATAAATATCGCAAGTTGTTGGTAATATGCCCCACATTCTCTTTGACCTTATGCTTGCTTTAGCCTTCCAACATATTACACTTAACTGGAAAACACTCAACAAACTTTCTATACAACATTGGTGGAACAGTCTTAATATTGCTTTCTCCTCTTCTTGCAAACCAACTCTAAATAGGGATCTCTTCTGGTAACCTCTGACTAAATATTTAGACAACATAAAGTCGACACTTAATTGTCTCTCAAATGTTGCAAATTGTAAACCTCCTTGAATGTTCTCTCTGTTCCTTTGATTTCTATAATTTAGTGATTTAGTAGTTACATTAAGTCATTTGAGATTACTTCTTTTTTTTCCCCGAAGTTTGCACTTATTATTCATTTCAAGTTACATGCCTTATTTCTTTATGAATTTCCCCTTATTCCTCCCTTCCTCTCTCTCCCTGTTATTTTCGTTTAAAAATATTTAAATAGCTTTCTCTTCTGTTTTAAATTCCAGTCTACTATCATTTTAATGCTTGTTTTGCATTTTTTCTCTGTATTGCTGGTTTGCTTGTACATTTGTAATTCTTCCAATAAAGCTTGTTAAACTTAAACAAAAGACTGGTTTTAGCCACAGCTATAAGCTGACTGGCAAAGAGCTTAATGAGTGATAGTTTGCCATCTTAAAAGTGTGATAAATGGTTCCTTGTTACAGGACCTTTAAAGGCATGTGCTACACATGGCTGAAAATGTTGAAGCATTTATTAACATCTCTAAAGTACACAACAGCACACAACAAAATGTCATACACATTGCAAAATTATGATACACTCAATATACCAGGGCACAATAAAACATTACATTCAAATCACAGAATAGCAGAACACCCAATGTGCAACACAACAACATTATATTGCAATAATGTGGCACAATAAACCATCAGCACAAAACCAACATAACAAATCACCACTACAGCAAAATGCCACACAACAAACATGGACAAAAAGTTTTGCCACATTTTCCCATCTCCAGAAATCTGCTTTTATAATATGATGGTGAAAGGTATTTGCACCAAGGGCTGCCTTACTTACAACAGGATATATAATAGTATCTGTCAAAAATGTCTTGTTGTCCAGACCCATGACAGTGCCTGAAGTATAGAACACAAGATTCATTTTGACCCGCATTTACTACATTAATATAAACCATCACACAAACTTAAGGGAACACTAGTCTTCAAAAAAGAGAAAATGGACTTCAGGTTACCATAATGATGATATCACCAGGCTTCATATCGGTGTAAATCTTGACACTGTACGAGATGTTTGAGAAGGTGGGAGAGTTGTCATTTGCATCAATCACCAGGATGTTGACTGTGACCGGTACACTCTCTTGTGTGCCATCAGATGCAATCATCTAAAACAGACAGGGGACATATTAGTGGCCACTTTATATTGAGTTTAATTAAGACAAATATTGAAAATAAAAAATATTCAGTTTTTTCTAGGTATCAACATTAGAAAAGACACATGGGCATTGATCCATGGCTACAATTTAACTGTAGTGTTTAGTCCAGTATTTGTAGTTAATATGTATTTGTCTAAGGAGAGCTCTACTTCTAATCAATCAATCAATCAATCAGAGTACTTGTAGAGTGCGCTACTTACCCGTGAGGGTCTCAAGGCGCTGAGGGGAGGGGGGTGCTGCTACTGCTTGAAGTGCCAGGTTTTGAGGAGTCTTCTGAAGGCGAATAGGTCTTGGTTCTGCTGTATGTGGGCAGGGAGGGTGTTCCAGGTCTTGGCGGCAAGGTAGGAGAAGGATCTGATGCCAGAGGTCGTTCGTTGGATGCACGGGATAGCGGCGAGGGCGAGGCTGGCGGAGCGGAGCTGGCTGGTGGGGGTGTAGAAGCTGAGTCTGCTGTTCAGGTAGGCTGGTCCGGCGTTGTGGAGTGCTTTGTGTGCGTGGGTGAGGAGCTTGAAGGTGATCCTCTTGTCAACGGGGAGCCAGTGTAGGTCTCTCATGTGGGGGGTGATGTGGCTGCGGCGGGGGACGTTGACAATCAGTCGGGCGGAGGCGTTTTGGATGTGTTGTAGTCGTCGTAGGTGTTTGGCTGGGATTCCTGTGTAGAGTGCGTTGCCGTATTCCAGTCTGCTGCTGATGAGGGCCTGTGTCACAGTTCTTCTTGTTTCAGTCCGGATCCACTTGTAGATCCTGCGGAGCATGAGGAGGGTGTTGTAACAGGAGGAGGAGACGGCGTTGACCTGCTCAGACATGGTGAGGGAGGAGTCGAGGATGAATCCTAGGTTGCGTGCATGGTCGGTGGGTATTGGTGCTGTTCCCAGTGTGGTCGGCCACCAGGAGTCGTCCCAGGCTGAGGGGTTGGGTCGGAGGATGAGTACCTCCGTCTTGTCCGAGTTCAGCTACAGACGGCTGCTCCTCATCCAGTCGGCGACGGCCTTCATTCCCTGTGGAGGTTGGTTTTGGCAGTGAGTGAGTCTTTGGTGAGGGAGAGGATGATCTGGGTGTCGTCGGTGTAGGAGATGATGTTGAGGTCGTGATGGTGGGCCACTTGTGCGAGAGGGGCAATGTAGATGTTGAACAGCGTCGGGCTGAGGGATGCATTTCAGATGCAGCATAGAGTCCATTACTTGCCTTACATTGTGTGTGAATAATTAATTTGAATGAATGACTGAAGGACTTATCAAACAAATAACTACCTAGTAAGTGTGTTCAGGAATTAGGAACGTTAACAGTGTAGACAAGTCAGGTTTTAAGGGCTTTGTGAACCTTCATGTGATTGATTTTTGAGCATAAGTTGAGAGGAAGAGAGTTCCTTCATTTAGGGGCAAGATAGGAAAAAATCATATTCTCTAGCCTTACACGGTTAATGTGGGGAACTGAGAAATGTAGAAGATTGAAGTTGGACACTTTCTGAGAAACCAAATATGAGAAATCCAAGACAGTATAACGCTGGGCCTGTTTTCTAAAAAAGCTGTGTTAAAATAGCACAGGGCTTCAGAGGTAAGTTGTTTCTACTCTTGCAGCCAATGTAGCTGCCTCAGATGAGGTTAACAAAGGAGCAGTGTGGGGTAATACAGAAAAGATCCCTAGCAGCAAGATAGTGAATAACCTGTAGTTGGAAGATAATGTTGTTCAGAAGTCCTAGATCTAAGGAATTGCAATAACCCATCAGGGATAGGATGGTAGCTCAAACCTTAAAACACCCTGGACGCACAAATATTAACAACCCATAGCAGTAATGGGGGTAAACATTAATGAAGTTTATGATTTGCTTGGAGGTAGCTAGCAACTAATTCAAAAGATCAAAATAATAGTTGCAATCAATCCAACAACCTACTAGGGTCAGGCTTATTATAACTATTGCAGAAGAGCAATTTTAGAACTTACTATCCTCTAGTTACCTAAAACAGCCCTATATCAGCCTCTTCTGGTTGGCCAACCTCTGACAGCCTGAGCCAAGCTGCTCCCTGAGTAGGTGTGCAGTAGGTGTGAAGAGGCCTGGGGCTGAAACAATACAGCCATTTGTTGGAAGGATATTTTCTTCCTGGAGAAGACAGGGTCGGGAAGGGGGCCATGGAGATAAACTGGACTTTTAAGGTAGAAGCACAGGTAGAAGCACCCCTAATTAGATTAGGAGAGGGGCTGGAAGGGAAGTGAAAGGAAACGTTAACCACACCTGTGGGTTGGATTAGCCTGGCCTGCACCCCAAGGAGAGAATTTCTCTATTTTGATTTTTGGAAAACAGTGCATTCTGTGTCACAAATATTCCACACTTCTCAGAAAGTGGTCATAGCAGAGGCGGACAACTTAATGGTGAGGAAATAAGGGAGGTCTGCAGGAGGCCCTTAGAACACTGGAACAAGAGAAGGAGGACTGCCCTGCTAGACCCTTGGACTGCAGCACAGAAGGCTTGCATTCAGAAGGATTGCACCTGTTGCACTCTCAAGGCTCCACAGATAAAGGACTGTTCCTATTTTAAAGGAACAGTAGTGGGCTCTCTGAGCAGAAACAGGTAGACAAGTACTGGAAGAAGCCACTTGCAAAAGCCCAAATAGAGGACTACTCCATCTGACAATTATGGGAGACTGAGTCCTAGCACCCGAGTGGCAAACCACTTAGCCAAGGTTAGAAGACACTGATCTCCCCAAAGTAATCATGAACCAACTGGGCTACAGCTTTGGGACCCATCTGCAACACTTTCCTGACCCCAAAAGGTGCCCCTCAGGTAGTGAGCTCTTAGGTGGTTCTGTTGCTTTCAAAATCGAGCTTTTGGACAGGCATGCTCTTGCTGGAACAGTGCTGCTGGCCCGAAGAATCAGTGTGAGCCACAGCAAGGTCATCCCCTCGCACAGCAAACATCATCTGCCGGCGTGGATCAAACCATGAGGCTCCAGCTCATCCGCCTACAACACCTGGCCTGGGCTTTGTGCCCAACTGACCACCACCCGAATGTTCTCCTTTCTCACTGCATACTTCTTCTCCATGAATGGGACATTTGGCACAGAACTTGAGAAGGTAAATTTTCAGCTGGACTAACCTGGGGGACTGTATCCGACCTGCGCTCCATCAGGGTCGGCTAGAACTTTCAGATTTTACCCAGTACAGCATGACTAGATAGATGCAGTCATGCTCATTGCTTTTAGGTGCTATACTACAGTTTCATCTTTAAAATTCATATCTCTCATTTGCTGCATTGGATTGTTGTCATTTTGGTCTCATTTGAAAGATTACAATATTCTCTATTTCTATAAATTGGTTTTAGATTTTTACTGTGTTGTGTCTTTTACTTTAGTTACTGTTTCGGTGATATTAAATGCTTTACACACCATCCCCTAAATTAAGCTTCACTGCAAGTCTGCCAAACTACCTAGGATCGAGCAAGAATTAATTTGTTGAGACTTGACTGGATCGTTATAGTGATTGTGGTATTATGCAAAGCTATAGGTACCTAACTGCACCTACTAATAACCCAGCTTTCCACGCATCTTTAAAAGACATCATTTGAAAAACGTGAATATGAATAAGGTCCACTACTGGGATCAGGCAGATGTTAAAAAAGATATGGCACAATGAAGAGCCCTGAGTGAATCCAAAGACTAATGGTTTGGATTTTGAACACTGCAGTTATATGGTCATAGCTGGGGAGCGATTGAACAAAAAAACTTAAGCCATTTCATAGTTGGGGCTTCAGAATCCAATTGAATACAGACAGTTACAGAGCCATACATTGGAGACAGTGTTGAAATCTACACTTAATTCTAATAAAATAGGAGCTGCATGCCTTCTTGATCCTACAAGGTATGAATTTTATCTTTGATTGCCAGCAGTGTAGTCCCAGGGCTGTGTAGCTGTTGAAACCCTGCTTTAATTGCACTCACTACATTGCTGTCTTCTTTGAAAGCCAGCAATTGATGATACACTTCCATTTCTATGAGATTAGTATGGAATGGAAAGAAAGAAATGGGATGATATTAACTTAATATTGTCAAGACAGCATTTGATTTTTTCAACAAAGGGACAACCATGGCATTCTCCTGAGAATTATAGCAGTCTTAATGATTCATTGGTAAGTGAGACAAGTCCCAAGTTACTAGTGTTATTAAACTAACTGGAAAACGTGTGCCAGTCAGAGATTTGTGGAAGAGCCTGACTTCACTTTACACATAGATGTTTTAAAATTGACACTGTGGATTGGATGGAAAAGGTTGAGGTAGGCGACCAAATATTATTTGAAAAGTTGCAGAGAAATATATGCCACTAACCATATATGATATATTTTGAGCATTTTTCCTACAAAATAGGAGGAAATAGAAAAACATGTAGCTTGCGGTGTGGTGGGTCAACTAGTTTTTTTTTTTTTACAATCTTGTACACATCCCTGGTGGGGGTATAGGCTGCTTGAATTGCAGAGTAATTTAAGTAATTCTACCTCTTCTTCAAAATATTTTTCAGGCTCTAAGGGCCAGATTTATGACCCTGTAACACAGCGCAGCACAGCAACCAAATTTGCTGCGCTGAGCTGCGTGACAGGGAGAGAGGAGGAAAGTGACATATCTACAGACATATGCCTCTCTCATCCCCTAACCTTAGCACCAGTGAACACTCAGGCTGCCAAGCCCCACACACACACCTTTACAATATTGAGCAAGAGTATCTGTTTGAGTCTAGCATAGGATATGTACTAGAAGGGTGCCATTCTAATACAAAATACTATGCCTAAGCATATAGTACAACTTTTCTTTTTTTATGTGTCTTGTGCAGTGCAGCACACATGTAAAGTCATAAAAGAAAGCAGAAATAAAAGTATTTCTCCTTTTAACTCCTGCTTCAAAATGGCTTTCATTTTTGGTGCAAAACCCTGTGTACTATTGTTAGAAGCATGGGTGACAGCACAGGAACGCCCATGTACAACACATTTAACGCCCCACTGACGCAGAGTAATGTAAAGCAGCATTTTGTCCGGCTTTGCGTTAATTTTAGAGAAGTTTTCCACAGAAAACAATTTTTGTGCTGGAAAGTTAATTTAAAAAAACATTTTACTCGGTTTTGCATCACTTCTGTGATGCAAACCCAGCGCAAAAGATGTATAAATCTGGCCCTAATTTTAGGAGCGTAGGTTAATACCTGAGCCATTTTAAAATCATTTCCTATTATTGATCAAATGATCTTAGGAATATACATTGTTTATCCTTCCACTAATGAAAATGTTTTAACCCACACATATTTAATATTTGGGAAAATTTTGCAACATATCTGCCTCACAACAACTAGTTCATATGAAGCACTATACTCTTGATTTGAGTAAAAAAGGAATATTCAAGAGTTGTGTAGTATGACAAATTATTTGTTTATTTATATGTTAGGTCCCATGAAAATAACCACAGCTCATGCATGTTTAAAGATATATCTACTTATGAGATTACTCAAAGCAAATGATCTGTAGCATGGTTATATTAGAGCTTGAATAAGTGGATAGTCAATATTGTTCTATCAGTCACCAGTGAATTGCTTTTTTTGTAGGACCAATCTGACAAGCAGAACATGTACTTTACAATACAACCAAGCTCTTAACTATTCTTATCTTTGACTGCATCCACGGTTATAGTGCCATGATATTTTTTCATCTCACTGTAAGGTTTTACTGTGCTAAGGGTCATAATCATACAACTATGGTAATTGTGTTATGAGTCTTACCTAGATAGCTATCTTTACTGTGCTAAAGGTCTTACCCACACAGACATATATTTTGAACAATCACCAATATTTGTACCAGAAGAGCAGAGCTAGAACCGTCTTCATTTCAGAGCCTTCATTCAATTTACACACATGCACACATGTTCACACTGTTCTTGTTGTACTCCCCATGTGGTGCCACCCCAGCCCAAAGCTATGGATTCACAAAGGTCTTTAATTTTATTTTTATTGAAGAACAGATTAAAAGCTTAGTACTGGGGCATATGATAGGAGGATTTAAAAATGAATGCATAGTATTAGAGAATTCCTTGGATTAATTGGATTCTTGGACTAATTTATTTTCCTGGTTTCAAGTATAAATTCCTTATAGATTCATTTGGCATACATAAGCTTAAAATTATTCAGTTTTTAGTTTTGCTTTCCCTCCAATTGGTTTTGAGCCTTTAACAACTATGTTTTGCAACAATAAACATGTTTCAACCATTGGTTATTCTTTCTTCTATTCTTTGTGCCAATATTGTCAGACAAGTTAGTAAACAGACTGATTTTATGAATTAGCTTTCCACTTCCCTATCTGCCATATGCTCCCTTCATGAATGATGACTAATTTTTTAGAGATGACATTAAGACAAAGCCCTCTCTTATGGGAGGGGAAGACAATCTTTGAGGACAGACAGTGCACATCCATGTGAGGATAGCATTGGCCATCTTCCACATATTAAAATTTCATCGTATGTGGTGGGAACTATTCACTCTTTGCGGTGCTAAACTCTCTTCACATGGTACACAAGGGGTTGCAAAATAGTAGTGTCTAAATCATTGTTTTTTCTTTCACTTTATTATTTATAGTAAGGTCCCAAATTTCCAAGAGTAACAGCAAATTACACTCATTCACCCTCACTGAGCTAGTGTAATTAGTCACCACTCCTCCTCCCTTTTGCATTATAATTGTTTTCAGATGTTATATTGTAACCAAGGTATCATATTGCTACCCAATAGAATGTGATCACCTGTTTGCAATGTTTCCATCGTGAACAAGCAGTCAAGTTTAATAGACAGTAAATGATGACATTTATACAGAATGTAAGTTATGATGGATTAGAAATTGAGGAAGCAACAGACAAACCTCAGAGCTTGATCTATTTATATTTCAAAGACAAGGCATTTTCCTATTCCAAGCGAATTCCCTGAAGAAGAATGTGATATGATCTCAAAACATGACCCAGATCTTTTTTCAATACATTTCTAAGCATTTTTTAACATAAAATAAGATGCACATAGCCATGGGCAGTGTGGGGTTGGGCATAGACCAGGCCTAGTGCCCAACCCCCCGCCAACAGGCACCAAACCCCCTACTGTGCTTGGCCTTTGGCCTTTAATGGGTTTGTGGGCAGGGACTGACCTGCAGCCAGGTCCTGAACTCAATCCCATGCAGATGATCAATAGTCTAATTTTTAGTACGGCAGACCTACTGAAGTTGTCATAGGGTCAAACACTCAATTATAAAAATTGGGGATCAACAAATTAACATATATAGTGCCGACCTATTGACTTTGTAAAAAAGTCACCATTAATTTTATTCAATTGTATATTTTATAAATTCACACTTTGCAATACTTAACAATAGGGATTTTTACGTGTTTTTTGAATAAAGCATTTTTAAATGAAAACATTAAACATGCCTATGAGTATTGTTTTAACATTTTTCAGGCTATAAAGTACCAATCACAAAAATCGTGGGAACCACGTGACCGGAGAGCTGCAGAATCACATTGTGGGACACTGGCTTTGGATTAGAGCTGTCACTGCTGGTTGGGGGCCCATTTGAGGGCACAGACTGTTTTTTCCAGGAATAAGTGTGTCCATTTGTGGATTTAGGTATCAGGACTTTGTAGACCACAATGCTTTGCCTGGTTTTGGAACCCGCCCATCTGGGGGCGTGTAAAGCAGCATTGATTTATAAGGAACAAGGTCCAGAGAGCACACATCGATCCTTCAATGGCCTCTGAAAAAGGAAGTCATATCCTTCGAAATGTGTCAGGCATGCTGCACGGGAGAGACTGGATTTGAAAGCAGCAGGCAGTTATCAGCTCATACTGAAATAAAAGATTGCCACATTTCACCTGTGTCTGAGTGAAACTCAATTTTTGGGCAAACAGAGCAGGAATATAAGGCGGCTGCCCAAGTTGCCGAGTTTGCGCCACCCCAAAAATCGTGGGGGCCATGCGACCGGAGAGATGCCGAATCACATTGTGGGACATTGGTTTGGGATTTGAACTGTCACTGCTGGTTAGGGGCCCATTTGAGGGCGCGGATTGTGTTCTCCAGGAATAAGTGCGTCCATTTGTGGATTTAAGTATCAGGACTTTGTAGACCACAATACTTTGCCTGGTTATGGAACCTGCCCATCTGTGGGCGAATAAAGCAGCATTGATTTATAAGGAACAAGGTCCAGAGAGCCCACATCGATACTGCAATGGCCTCTGAATAAGGAAGTCAAATCTTCTGAAACGCATCAGGCATGCAGCACGGGAGAGACTGGATCTGAAAGCAGCAGGCAGTTGTCAGCTCGTACTGAAATAAAGGCTTGCCACCTTTTGCCTGTGTCCGAGTGAAACTCAATTGTTGGGCAAACAGAGCAGGAATATTAGGTGGCTGCCCAAGTAGCCGAGTTTGCACCACCCCAAGAATCGGGGGGGTCATGTGACGGAGAGATGCTGAATCGAATTGTGTGACACTGGCTTTGGATTAGAGCTGTCACTGCTGGTTGGGGGCCCATCTGAGGGCGCGGACTGTTTTCTCCAGGAATAAGTGCGTCCATTTGTGGATTTAAGTATCAGGACTTTGTAAACCACAATGCTTTGCTGGTTATGGAACCCACTCATCTGGGGGCGTGTAAAGCAGCAATGATTTATAAGGAACAAGGTCCAGAGAGCACACATCGATCCTGCAATTGCATCTGAAAAGGAAGTCAAATCTTCCGAAATGCATCAGGCATGATGCACGGGACAGACTGGATTTGAGGTTACCGGTTGTCCAAAATGGGCCTTCCAGGCTCCTTCTCCATATTCCCGCTAGAAATAGTGTGAGACAACATCTGAGAGCACTAAACTGATTACCTGTAGCTGTGCGGGCGAAATTCAAATCCTTTGTCATAGCCCACCATGTGCTCCACACCTTGGGTCCAAGCTATCTCCAAAACTGCTTTTCTTTATATGTTCCTTAAAGATCACGCCTTTCTGTGTACCTACTTTTGGCCACAGTTCCCCGGTTTGGGCGACAAAGCATGGGGGGCAGCTCACTTACCGTGACAGCAGTTCTGACCTGGAAAGTGCTTCCGCTTGCCCTTCGCAGCATCCAGATACTTGCCCTTTTTGAAAAAAAATTGGTAACCCTTCTCTTTAACTAAGCTGACCCTGTACCTCCTCTCAAGGCTCGTGCCGGGACACTCTTGTAGTATCTGAGCGCGGTACAATTAGGAATAACATAGCATAACATTCCCGGATTTACTAAGACTAGTAAACCTGCACATCCTTCAAAATGATAAAACCTCCCAACAGAGGCATAACAAGGAGAAATTTGGTTATTTCTCCTTGTTATTTCCTCTTGCTATGTGTGCTGCATTCTGCAGCACACATAGAAAGAGGAAATGGCTCTGAGGATTGTTTTAGGTGCAGAAAGGGGTCCATTCCTGCACAAAAAATAATCCTGCCTGTACAGCAGGCATCCTTGAATCATCGTGTGGGGGTGCCTGCATTTGCACTAGACAATATTTACTCTGCCAGCACAGGGAGAGCGCAGAATGTGTCATATCTTAGTAAATATGGCACATTCCTGGTCCCGCCCTGTCACCCAGCACAGTGCAGCAAGTTGTCTTACTGCATTGTACTGATGTTTTTTTAGTAAATGTGGGTCATAGGGCTTTGGGGATTACTGTGCCACACACAAGTGTACCTTCCAATTCCCTTCAGCTTGCCCATTTCTTTATTCCCTATTAGGCACCCTCTTGCATCACAAACACCTTTAGTCACCAAAATGTACCCTCACATATTGTAACATTAGACAAGAAAACCAGGGTCCAGATTAATCAAGGGCTTGCGTCACCCTTGTGTCAGGCAGGGTGACGCAATCTCTCAAGTCAGATTTACTAAGCCATGCAGAGCCACCTTGAATGGCTCTGAGTGACTTTGTAAATCTATAGTAACGCAAGGCAGCACTAGCCTCTGACTTGCGTTATCCTATATTGGGAAGGTGGTCCATGGGTGGAGTGTGGATGTTCCCATACATCCATCCAAGATTTGTGTTGCATTCAATGATTTACTAATGCTAGTAATCCTGGGAATGCTTACAAAACGGTAGGTTTATCCAACAGAGGCATAAGGAGGAGAAATATGTCTATTTCTCCTAATTACTTCCTCTTTCTACATGTGCTGCATTCTGCAGCACACATCTAAAGAGGGCAATGCCTCTGAGGATTTTTTTTGTGAAGGAAGTCCCTTGGTGGAAGGGTGCCTGCATTGGCGCTTAACAGCCAGCAGGCAGTGAGAGATATATGGGGCCTCATTTATGAGGCCTTGCGTCAGTTTTGCGCTGCTGATGCGTCACTTTTTGTGACGGATCGGCGGCGTAAAACATGCGCCTTGTTGCGCCATATTTAAAAAGTGACGCATCTAGGTAGATGCGTCACTTTTTAAAACCCTGCGCCACATTATACCTGCGTCAGGTATAATGTATGCAGAGGGGGCGTTCCCCCGCAAAAAGCCTCGTAATAGTGACGCAGTGAAATCTATGAGATTTCACTGCGTCACTTTTAGGACGCTGTTGCGTCAAAATCTTGCGCCTGCCTCACAGCAGGCGTAAGACTGACGCAAGCCCTTTCACATGGGGCTTTCCCCATGTGAAAGGACGCAGTGCTGGAGTTGCGTCACTTTTGTGACACACTCCAGCAATGCGTCACTTTTGCGCTTACAGATACGTCAGAAATACTTACGTATCTGTAACTCCTTGCGACATGATGCATCATACATTAAATATGACGCATCAGGAATGTCGCAAGGAGTGCACAGTGAAAAGTGACGCATCGCTGTTTTCACGCAGCGATGCGTCACTTTTCATAAATGAGGCCCCAGGAATGCCCTGTATGTATGTTAGTAAAAATGGCACATTCATGCCCACTGCATTTGACGCAGGGCAGTGCAGCAAGTTTCCTTGCTATTTGTCTTGCTGCGTTGTGTTGTATCAAACCTTAGTAAATCTGGCCCGGGGCAGGGTGGTGTGAGACATCTGATTCAAGAGGCAGAGTGTCACCATTTGCCATAAAAATGACACCATGCTGAATAACATTAACATTAAATGTATTTAGCCCGAAAACATTGACAATCTTTTGAATAAAATATAGGTGTTTCTACTGATTTATAGGTCCTAATTGGTGAATGTAAACTTTTCTTATTCAAGTAGTTAAAACAGTGTGACACCATAAACACTGCAAAATATCATCATATAAATTCCACTGAAATTAACAAGAATGGAGTCGGAGTACTTTGTTGCTAGACAAAGACATGGAATCTCTTTAATGGAGTTCATGCAATTCTCCGACCATCTTTTTATTGTTTTTGTTAACTGAAGTCCTCAGCATTGGAAGCATGTGCAAAAACAGTGCATGTCTGTATTCGCCAACTCTCCGGAGAAGGTTGAAAGAATAGATTGGATTTCGGTCTCTTTCAATTTGTTATATTGACAACAAGGGTCACACTTGTCAAATATGATATGTGTTCTTTTTCCCCAAGGCAACACCTTCACACTCGAATTAGAGGACATTTAGTCTGTTTGTAAAATGATCTCATGAAACAATGCATGCTTAATGTAGTGACATTTATAATAACAGTCTCACTTCTTATTTTCAAATGCATATCTTCTATCACTTTAGTGCTTTCCTTATCATTGCGCTCGTTCTCTTTTGTAGTGAATCCCTTCTTTTTCTGTATATAGGGGCATATTACCAAGCAATAGCGATAATTATCGCTATTGCTTGGTTAGAGACAAAAATTTACCACAGAGCTGCAGTGATTTTTACCGCAAATAAACCTTGGTATTACCAAGGTTTATCGCAAATGCGATAAAAATCGCCGCAATGCATGAATATCGCTGAAAAGTCCGCGATATTCATGCATTACCGAGCTAATGCTCTTAGCCATGTTATCCACCTCCCATTGGATAACATGGCTAAGAACTGCTCAGGGCAGGTGTTAGCTTTTGGAGATATTCGCCCTTAGCGTGAATATCTCCAAAAGTTGGTAATAGGAGATAGCGATGTGAGCGACTGTTTTCAGTCGCTAACATCTTGGCACGCCCACTTTGCATGTCATTAGTGATAAATATCACTGACATGCAAAGTGGGGCCCAAGATGGTCGCTATCTCCTACTAGCTGTCGCTAACTGGTGTTAGCGACAGCTAGGTAATAGGGAGATAATTTTATCTCCGCTTTCTTGGCTTTTAAAGCCAAAAAAGCGGAGATAAACCCCCTTGATAATATGCCCCATAGTTTTTTATCTTGGTGCAAAGTACCGCAGTTTTTGCTAAATTCTTCGTAGCACTCACTGGGTCCAATACTGTCATGACGTAGGTGGTCAGTAGGTAACTGCTTCCCAAGCCACCCATGTTTTCGAGTGTCCGACTCCGTTCCCACGAAAAAATCCTTTTTTAATAGATTTTAAAACAAGATTGCCTTCTTTTCTTTATTTATGAGGATGCAGCTAATATGACGAATTATACAAATTGCAGAAGATGCTGGACTTTTCCAAGTTACTACTTTCCATATCGGACATTTAGTTTAAACTTAAAAGCAAGTCCTCCTGATATGGCCCCCCCCCCCCCACCACCACCTTCGATGTGTTGATCTGACAGGCTTACCTAATTCTTCTCTCGGCCGCCATTTTACATTGTAATTTAGTGAAGTAACATCTCTGTGCTACGAGATTTTTTTAAGAATTTGCATAAATAAATTACATTTGCTTATTTACAAGCCCCTTGCGCCACTTTGAGTCACTTTTCCCATGTTAAAAGTGACGCAAAAGTGTCGCAAGGGGCTTGTAAATCTGCCCCATTGTGGTTTGCATCTGCGATCTCTTTTGTATTTCTTTTTGAAGAAATTGACATCTCCGGATAGCATCAATTAATTCTTTACATTCATCATAAAGCTACCCAAGGGAAATAGTCTTCTACCCGAGGACAGAATTAATCAGACACTAAAACTTATTGTCTTTTCATTTTGTCACAATTTAAAGGAAAATTGTTTCAGCACTCGCTCACTTAAATGTTTTCATATCTCCAATCTACACTTAGATGTAAGAGACATCATTCTGGTAGATGTCCCTGGCACCACGAAATCTTATCATGGGTGGAACTTAATAGTTTTTATCTTGTGAATTTACTGTAATAATCCTGAAAACTATTAAGAATGAAGTTTTGAGCACGTTGGTTTCCCACAACATTTAGTACCTTCCTGTCCCTTTTAAGTTGTTTTTATGAAAGAAAATATCACCAACTAGATGGAGGAAAGTCAGCAATGGGGAAATACGTTGCTTTTTGAATCCCCACTATTTGCTCAATGTATAATGCTTTGTTTAAATCATGAATGGTATAACACTGATTCCATCGTATCTGAAATTTACATCAAATAATGGCATAGATCTTTGATGGTCATGTTATGCTTTCTTACGATTTTCGGTCACACACGGTTACCATCAAGCCTTATTGTGATTGTGTTACCGAATTTGATTTTCCTGTATATCTTGATTATCCGTATATAAAATTCTAATATCATTCTTAAGCTGAGGGAACATATATATTTATAATTTTTCACAGAAAGAGTGTATGAGTGGATTTGTTGTCACCCCAGCGAGTTGCCCAGCCATTACACAACATGACAATCCATAGTTAAAAGCTCTTTGTACTATTTTCCAGCGCCTGGAGGACCATTGATAGCAACAGAGCACTACAGATTATTGATTCATTCATACAAATACAAAAATGATTAAGAATCGCAATAAGATGTTGCTTACCGAGAATGTATATATCTGTTGCCGCTCCCTGTCAACCGGCTGGAGCAAAGTGAGGTACCGTGTAATACCAGACTGGGTCACAGTAAAGTAGGTGGTATAGTCATTTAAGGATAAATGTAGTTGGGGGTCTTTTGTCTGAAAAACAAAGTTAAAAATATATTTCCCATGAATTGCACCAACAGCTTTAAGACATATTTTAGTAAATAAGTAGTGCACTATACAAATTCCATATCTGTATTAAAAAGAAATCACACAGATTGAAAATATATTGCAGAGTAACATAACCAGAAGCAAAGAAATACCATTATTGCAAATTGGACTGGATCAATAGGCCTGGGTCAGTATTTCTTGTCATTCTTGAGAAGCTTCTTAGTGAATTGAAGAATTTTACACTATTGAATTTGCTGACTTCGAGATGAAAGTGAATGAATGCATTTTAGAGACTAGCAATGACGTTATTTTAGTAGGGTAGTATGTCTTAGACCACAGGGTTGATTAGTGATTTAGCCAAATAAAAGTGAAGTCCTTTCTCTATCTGGCGAATGTTAAGGAGAGGGAATCAGGCAGCGCTAGAGCTGAAGTGATCAATGATGATAGCTACATACTGTCTGGAGTTTAAGTACTTGACTGAAACAAGGGGGTGACAAAGTCAGATTATGTGCGAGGATTGGGGTGGAAGGAAATCTGTAAATCTGTTTCGGGGGGATTTTTCTACGAAGGTTTTTTTAAATGGCTGAATATATATGGATGTGGTAAATGATTGTACTTGCAAAAAGGAAAATGGAGCATCACACATAACGTGTATCATGCATGCATCAAGGAGGAAGACTGATTTCTATCTAGCATTGTAAATCTATGCATCTATCAATGTATCTGTCTTTCTGTTTTAATTTTTAAACAGAAAAACACAATGAAAATGTACTAGCTAGATTTAGGGCCATATTTATCATCAAGTTACCTTGTTGTGCTGTACTGCATGATAGGGAATGGTGCGGTACTTAACATGGTATGGGGTATTCTAGCCTTTTCCCAGTGCTGGCGCACAATGTGCTGCCAAGGGTCAACGAAGTCACTCTTGCACCATGGTACAAGGGTGCCTGCTTTGTTAGCATGATTATTTTTGGCAGGAAGTGGCACCTTCCTGCACAAAAACAATGCTCTGAGGCATTTTCCTCTTCAAAGAAAGACAAAATAACAAGGAAAAATAAATATATTTCTCCTCGTTACACCCTCCCTAGGGATGCCTAGCAGTTGTGGTGCATTCCCAGGTCTACACTTATGGTAAATATGGGAATGTGTCAAAATCCATGGGTTTTGTGTGGGAACACCCACGCACCAGCCATGAAATGCCTCCCTGCGGCAGAGTAACGCAATGCAGTGATTTGCATTCCGTTACTCTGTTTTTTCCAAGCCACTCAGGGTCATGTGTAGCTTGGTAAAGCAAATCTTAGTGTTTTCCTCTCTTTTGCACCACATTACATGGTGCAAAAGCAAGACAATCCCTAGCTAAATATCCCCCTTAGTTTTTTAAATATGTGTAGTTGATATGCCAAAACAGAATTTATAGACAAACAGTGATGAGATAAATAGCTTGCATATTTGAATACACTTACTTGCTGCTTACAATAACTAATTAATGCAAGCCAATTTAGAGGAAGAACTTTACTGCAACTAAAATAATGAACAAAAGCTAGTCTTAGGTTTGGCAAACAAACTCTGTCCCATCCTTCCATGCTAAAATACAAAGGTGAAAAGAACACTGGAGAAACCTGGTTGATTGGGGAGCAACAACTTTTCTGAACTATTAGCGTATTACACTAGGCTTCAGTAATGTTCCCCATTTGCTGATCAGTCAATAGGTAGACAAGCTGATACACGGGTAGATAATACTCGTCACTCAAAATAAGTTTGGTATTCATTATAACCAGATAACATGATAACAGTTTCAGTAGAGTTCTAAGCTTCAATTCTTGCCATTGAAACTCAGTTTGTTGTTTATATTCCATTACAAAATAATTTAGTAAGGTGGCACCTCCACTTTCTATGATTAGATGACAGAATTGCCTATGCTATTTGTAGCAGTGTGCATTTACATGGTGTCTCTCTTCCTCTTATTCTGTTTTAGTACCCCCTAAGTACTTGCTCTCATCTCAAAGAGATAGAGCTCGCATGTGAAATTAAAATGTCTCTTTTTGAATGATCAGCCCCATTTTTTTGTGGGTTGATGCTGCTGGATTTTTTACAATTTGCATTTGGGCATTTGTTAACCTGGCCCTAGTGCATGTGCTCTGACCCCTAAAGCATGTTGAAATGCATATCTCACTTACCTATATGTCCCTATTATGTAAAAAAAAATTGCCCCAGGCCTTTAAGTTATATGTCACTCGTGGACGGCACCACCCATTATTCCACCCACTAAAGTGACAGTGCAAACTGCAATCAAACCTCTCAAAATAAATTGTTTTTGACGGGTCAAACCCCCCTTTGAAATACTATCAAGTCACCTGTATGTAGACCTAATAAGTCATAAGGGTGGGTGCATGGTATTTAGAAGTAAGATATAGAAATTCAAGATTACACGTCTTTACAGTAAAAAAAGCTTCAAAAGATATTTTCACTGTAGCAAGGCAAGCTGTTCCATTGTAAAGCATGAATTTAAATTATTACATTTAATTATGCTAATTTCAGCTACGAAAGAGAAATATAATTCAGAGACTCTTTTTAATAGTTATGTCAAATTCAATGTAACAGTAACATCACTTTTTTGTAACTATTAAGGAAAAGTTACCTTTTCCCCTGACTAAAGCCTCCAGACAGGCTCTGCACAGAGGAAGAATGGTTCTGCCATTTTGGACTTAGGTAACGATGTGCAGTGTGGAATTGTTTACTGTAAGGCAAACAAGACTGCAAACATAGTTAGGGTTACTGAGAAAATGTTTTATATTGATCAGGGAGGGGGAGGAGTCTCCCTACCCAGAAGCTAGTGCCAGACGCAAATGTGAAAACCATGGGGTACCTTCTTCAGAACACTTTGGACCTGTGTAGAACAGAAGAAGACTGTACTTGCTGTTTGAGCCCTATAAGGAGACATGACAGGCTTGTCCTGCTCCCACTTGTACCCAGAACAAAGAAGTGGACTCAGTTGGTTGACCTCCTGCTAAGCAGTGGCGGCACAACAAGCTGCAAGAAACTCTTTTTTGAAAATCCTAGATGCCCAGTTCCACTGGACATTACCTGGACTCTGCTTGTGGCTTCTGCTAGAGTGAGTTTTGATCACCAAAGTGCTGTTCCTGAGGTCATGTGACCCTTGGCTGTGTCGAAGTTTACGCCTCTTAATCTCCTGAAACACCGGTATCTTCAAAACATTTTGGCTGCCAAGACCTCCGGAGACCCAAAACAAACCTACCAAGTCAATCTGATGAAGTACCATTGCCACTGAGAAAAAGATTCCAGTTTCTGCCGCTCCAAGGTATTCCGTAGCAGCAAATCTGTTTTAGCAGGACATCGGAGGGAGTGTATCCAGTCTCATGGAGCCCTGTTACACACTATCGTGCAGCACTGCACAGCTGGAGGAATCCAAGCTCCAAAAAAGGGACTAAATGTGAACATGGAAATCTTTACAGAGTGAAGGTGCCATGTGCATCTGGCCGGCAAGGGACCTTTCCTGGGCACAAGTTTTGAATACCCCCTGCTCTAAACTTTTCCACCATAAGTCAATGGCTTTATTAGGACCTCCTTCAATGGCTCTCTGGCCTCTTGGAGCACCTCGGGCGAGAGCCTACTACCTTGCCTCACTGATGATTTCTGACTTTTTATTCCAGAGACTAAGGCCAGTTTTAGAAACATTTTGAATCATGTTTGTGCTACTCTTTTAATGCAGACCCGGCACAAAACGAACCAGTGCAAATTGGAATTGGTGTTAGTTTGAAAGAAACAGTAACGCAAACCAGTGTGAAGCACTGCTTTGCATAACTATGCTTCAAAGAGGTGTTCCATGGGTGGTACATGGGTGTTCCTGTGCTACAAGTGTTGGAAGGGGTTACTAGTAGTTGTAAATATGCATATACCACTGGCATTAAGGCCACTTACACAGTCTAGGGCTCAGAATAGGTCTCAGTACATATTCCCATGCACAAGCATTGGTAGCTTGGCTGTGAACAGGTAGTCTTAACTTAAGAGACAGGTATATAAAGCATTTAAAACACCAATTAAGTGAATAAGTAAGACGCAACACTTAATACAACTCCCACACCAACTTATAAAAATAGGAAATATTATTATCTTTAAAATGACACCACAACAACAATAATTCAATGCAGGGAACAGGAGATATGGATTTGGATTTAGCACTATATAGCACTTAAAAACTTATAGCGCCATCTTGTGGCTTCTGGTTGTGCTTCACCGGGACAATGGGAAAGTTTCAGGCTGACCACGATGGAGCCCTGCTCAGATACCCCTCGCGGTACGTCTCGGTCCAGATTTTACTTTAGGACTTCAAAACTTTTCTGGAGGTTTTGCTGCTGGGCTCCCTCGATGCGGTTCACCAAGCCAAGTTCTGTGAGAGTTCACCGTCTTGCTTTCCAGGGAGCTCCTAGTCAAACTCTGAAAGACTGAGCTCCAGAGCTTTTCAGCGGAATGAACCAGAAGACCTGGCCATTGAAGGTGGGCGGCTTGTCTCTTGCAGTTGAGTCGGTCCCCTTATAGAGTTTTTTCCAAAAGTTGCTCCAAACTTCTGGAACTTCTTCTTGAAGTTCTTCTTGAGGGTCCAACGTGTCCAAAACACATTCCTATGGTCTGGAATCCCCAAGACGGTCCTTGAAAGGACAAATCCACTGGACGCACTCCAGGTAGCGCATTCTTGGTGGTGAGATCCAGTTGAGCTCTGTTAACCTGTAGCCTGCAGGGAGGCCACTCTTTATTCCTTTTAAGTAAGGTACATAATATGCCCCTTAGGACTTTTTGGGAACTGAGGCATGAGTTGTCATTAGAAGGAGGTCTAGTTTTAAGACAAGGAAAGATGGTACCTCCTGAGACCTTAAGAGTAGAATCTTAAAGATTTGCCACGAAGGGCATTTAAGAATCAACAAAACCAAATGCAGAGTCAAGCTGTGCTATTGGTGGCCTGGATGTGACATAGCTATTGAAAGGAAGGAGAGGGAGTGTGCGCAATGTGAGAACACTGACAAGGCTCAGGTGACTTTCAGGCCAATGTTACACCCCTTGTCTAGCCCAAGTATGCCCTGGGAGAGAATAGGCATTAACATAATGAGACCTATAAGAGAGCAGGGCGGTGGATCATTTCTCTGAAGGGCCTGAAGTGGATATACTCCACAAAACCGATTCAGACAGTATCATCAAATTCCTCGACAAGATTTTCACTAGGGAGTGTTTACACAAGTACATCCTCAGTGACAACAGACCCCAGTTGGTTTCTGAAAATGTTTTAAAGTACCGTGAAGGGTATGGTATTGTGCACAAAACTACCTGAGTTTACCATCCTGCTGGCAACGGAGCAGTAGAACGGTTCAATCATGTCATCAAGAGCATAGTGCAGATAGCCAACAATAATGGTGTAGCCTTGAAAAAAGCATTGTTTAAAATGGTGTGAGCATAAAGAGTAACTTCTTGTGAGAGCACAGCGTCTAGCCCTTTTGTTTTAATGAGAGGAATAACGCCTATATCTAAAGACAATATCGGGTGGCTTGAGACAGCCTAAAGGGCTGTGTGGTCTCCTGAGACAGTGAAGGACAATTTGCTACGCTCACAACAAGTTAGGAAAGAGCACCACGATTCTAAACACAAATTCAGACCAGTGACCCTCAAAGTTGGCGATATTGTTAGTCAAATGAAGTGGGTTAAATGAGAAAGGGCAGAGTCGCTACACCCAGTCACTAGAGGTAAAGAAAATATTTAGCAATTCTGCTTTGCTAAGTGACGGTAAGGTCTGAAATTTCACTGCACTCTCCACTGGTAAGAGAAAGTATGTTGAAGTCTCAGACCAAAGTGGTGGAGACTTACCCCCTTATCAAGAGGAGAATTGTGCACATAAAAAACTGAGTTTGGAGAGAATGGATGACTATGATTCAGACATAGGCAATAGTTGTGGGGATGACCAACCCCAAGATGCTGATGTTGCACCAGTTCATGGTCTAGAGGTAAACCCAGAAGTGAGCACAGCTAGCAATGCTACCGACCTTAGGGTGATTCGGGGTGCTCTCTGGATGATCAGACCAGTGGGGATACAAGTATGATCAGGTCTGGTCATGTAATAGTTAAACCTAACTGGTTTAAGGATTTTGAATGCTATTAGCTCGTCATTTATCTGTATGCTATTCTCCTATGCATTTTCTTCCCTTAGGAATGTTATAACATTATGCATATTGTTGTCTTATTTTTCTTCCTTGTTCCTCTCTTCCTCCTTCTCCTATCCCCTAATCCCTTCCCTCTGGAAGGGGATGTGTTTACTGTAAATCCCCTTCCAGGACGTTCTACCCCTCTCCTCTAGGAACCGGTACCCCTCTCATGCTCATACCTGCATTGTGACGCATCAGCTGACATTCTAGAATGTCAGTTTATAGAGCGGCAGTTGAGGCAGAATGGTTGGGGAGTAGACACGCATTGTGCCACTGCACTGCACTTCCGTTTCTGGTGTGCTGTATACTACAAGAAGAATGAACTATCTCCATCTTACCTGTGTGTGAGTAATTCAGCTGGAGGAAACATATAATACCATGCAGTCCACATTGCCAACAGACTGTATAAAAGCACTGTCAGCCAACAATGTACAGTGAAAAACAGGCCAATCAGCGCATAACTAGCTCACACGAATGGTAAGTCAACACTGCATAGTGACACACAGTCTACAGCCTGCTCACATGCACAGAGAGCCAACAATGTGCAGTGAAACACAGTCCACACACTACACAGACTGCTCACATGCATTGAGAGTCAATGTGCAGTAACACAGTGTAGAGAGCCAAAACCTGCTAACACGCACTGACAGCCAACCATGTGCAGTGACACACTGTATAGAAAGTGCACAGCATGCATACATGCACAGACAGCCATCAATGTGAAGTGATACACAGTCCAGACAGCCTACAGCCTGCCCACGTGCACAGAGAGCCAAAAGTGTTTAGTTACATTCAGGCCAAAGAACTAGGGGGCAGATTTATGTCGGACTTGCACCACGTGTACGCCGCCGTTGCATCACGCAACGGCGTGGAAACGTGGCGCATCCCTGCGACCTATTTACAACGTGATGCATCTAGGCAGATGCATCACGTTGTAATGTTAATGTTAATGTTATTTGGCATTTGTTAAGCGCTCGTACGCCCGGAGGCTTCATGGCGCTGTAGTAAGGAACAGGCGTGGCCATCGGTAGGAGGAGATAGGGTAGCTTAGTGATGTGCCTGAGAGAAGAGCCAGGTCTTCAGAGAGTGTCTGAAGCTGAGGATGTTATCACTAAGTTTCAGATGAAGAGGGAAAGAGTTCCAGAGGGCAGCGGCAAGATGGTCAAAGCAGCTGCCTCCGAGACGCTTTTTCTTGTACGGAGGGATAGTCAGAAGGGCTTTATGAGCAGACCGGAGGTTGCGGGGGGGCTGTATTTTTTAAATAGGTCTCTAATGAAAATGGGACCGATGTCGTGTAGAGATTTGAAAAGGATACACCCAGCTTTGAAGGCCACGCGTTGCTCAACCGGGAGCCAGTGTAGCTGTTTCAAGCCAGGTCTGACTGATTGCCTTCTAGGGATGTTCAAGAGGAGTCTGGCTGCCTGGTTTTGAACCAGCTGGAGGCGTTTAAGCTCTCCAGTTTGGAGCCCAAGGTATAGACTGTTGGAAAAGTCCAATCTGGACAAAACCAGGGAAATGACGATCTGAGTAAGGGCAGCTTGGGAGAAGAAGCGGGCGATTTTTTTTATTTCTTCAGTTGAAAAAAACTGGAGGAAACAACAGCTCCAACTTGTTTTTTCAGAGAGAGGTCCTCACTAATGAAAATGCCAAGGCTCTTGACCGAGGATGATTTGGATGGGGGGGGCGCCCATACAGGAGGCCAGAAACTGGGGTTCCAGCTGAGGGTGCTCTGTCCCGGCAAGACCAGTCCGGTCTTGCCTGGGTTAAGTTTCAGGTGATTGCAGCTCATCCAACTCAAAATGTGGGACATGGTGTTTTGGAATTCTACCACAGAGTCCTTGGTGTTCAAGGGAAAGATGAGCTGCAAGTCATCGGCGTAGTTGAAAATGGTGACCTTAGCGTGCCTGAGGGAATACAGAAGAGGGCGTAGATACAAATTAAAAAGCAGGGGAGACAACGAGGAGCCTTGAGGTACTCCACAGATGGTAGATATGGTGGGAGCCGTGAAGGAGCCTAGTCTGACCGATTGAGTTCGGTCAGTGATGAATGAACGGATCCAGCTCAGTGCAGGGCCCCTGAGGCCTGCCTGTTCGACACGGTCGACCAAGATGGTATAGTCGACCGTGTCGAAAGCAGCAGAGAGGTCTAAAAGCACCAGAGCCTGATGAATCCCTTCATCCGCATTCCGCCTCAGGGTATTCTGCACCGAGAGGATGACCGCCTCCGTAGAATGGCAAGGGCGGAAACCGGCCTGATTAGGTGCAAGATCTTCCGAGTTTTCCAGGAATGTGGAGATGCTGTCGCATACATGAGACTCCAGAAGTTTGGCGCAGTATGGCAGCAAAGATATAGGCCTGTAGTTGAGTGGGTCTAATGGATTGGCTCCTGCCTTTTTTATGAGGGGAATAAGGAGGGCTTATTTAAAGTTGTTTGGAACTTTGCCCTGAGCAAGTGAGCCATTCAGCATGGGAAGTAGACCCCCAGGGATGCTGGTACCCACTTCTTTCAGGATGTAAGGGGGGCAGATGTCATCAGGGGAGCTGGATTTGATCTTAGAAAGAAGTTTAGATAAATTAGCGTTTTCAATGTGGGGGTAGGAGTCCAGGGTAACAGGGTTATAAAAGGTGTCTGCAAATAAAAGGGGAGGCTGAGTGGTGGGAATGTTTTGTTTAATAGTGCAGATTTTGTCAAAGAAAAAGGAGTTTAATGAATTACAAAGTTCCTGAGTGGGAACTGTCGGGAGGGAGGTTCTATCACTGGTACTAAGATCTTCCACAATGTTGAACAGTTCTTTAGATTGATTATGGGCTTTAAGAATTTTTTCCGAGAAATAGTCGGTTTTGTGTTTTAAAATAAGCTTTTGGTAATTTTTGCGAGCCTTGCAATAGTTAGCCCTATCTTGTTCTGAATAGGCTGTGCGCCACTTTCGCTCCAGTTGACGGACTTCAAGTTTATGGGTTTTCAGAAGAGGTGTAAACCACCTGTGGGCGTCATTGGGGCGGGAGCGTGGAAAGTAGGTACAGGGGGCGTGAGCGTCCGCTGAGTAGCCACCCTGAGAAAGCTTCTTCCATCTTTTCGATGTCCTGATCAAACGGGGGAAGGGAGGAAGTAAGTGAACCAATAAAAGCGGGGACATCAACATTCTTCCACCTTCTGGTTTTTCCTCCTGGCATGGGCAGGGGATTTTTACTTCTCCCGGTGGTCAAAGTAAAGTTGATCAGATAATGATCCGACCAAACACAGGGCATGATAGACTTAATAGCCAAGGAAATGTTTTGGGACCAGATTTGATCTAGGCTATGCCCTTTTTCATGAGTAGGAAGGTGAATATGTTGGGAAAGGTTCATGTCGAGGAGGGTTTCTTTCAGCGTAGCAGCCTGAGAGTCAGAGTGGGCAGAATCCAGCCACAGATTGAAATCTCCTAGCAACACAATTTTATTATGGGCGATTATCAAAGGAGCAAGTTGTTCAGCTAGGGATGCCGCAAAAGAGGGCATTTTTTGAGGGGGGCGATATATAAGGATGAGAAGTAATGATCCAGTATTAGTATCCTTTTTAAAGATCAAGTTGTCTGTAAAGCCCTGCGCCACATGAAACCTGCGTCAGGTTTCATGTGGGCGTTCTGTCGCAGGGTGGGCGTTCCCTCATAGGAAAGCCCAGTAAAACTGACGCAGTGAAATCTGCAAGATTTCACTGTGTCAGTTTTACGACGCTGCTGGGTCAAATCCTTACGCCTGTTTGAAGCAGGGGTAAGGAGTGATGCACCACGTTATGTATGGGTGGCCTCTGTACATTGCAGTTGCGTCGCACTTGCGACACTACTCCAGCAGTGCGCCGCTCGTACACCACAAGATGCATCACGCATCTGCCCTTCCTTGCACCATGGTGCGCCGCATTGTAAATGCGGCGCATCTGTGGTGCTGCAAGGAGGGAATTTCGTGAGGCACCAGTTCTGGCGCATCCCTGCTGATTTGCAGAGATGCGCCAGAACTCATAAATCTGCCCCTAAGAATCTGTCTTTTCTGGGCTGAAGGGGTTGGGAGGGTCCATGGTGTTATCAACGTGTAAAAACTTTAACAGCTCAATGTCCTGCTGTCTGTGCACCAACTCGCTGAGATGCCTATCAAAGTTACTCTTTCACTCTTGCACACAGACGTTTTTATTAGAGACGTGTTTCATTATGCGCCTCTAACATTTCAAGTGCTGAAAAGGCAGGTAGGCGCTATGGGCAAAAGAGTGCTCTTCACTGCATTAAATATCTCTGGATTCGCTGGTACCCTCCATCTGTAGACTTTCTTCCACTGGTGATGGAAGGAAGTACAAGGCATTCACACCCACCAGGAGGCACGCACACTGCCGTACACATTATACACCTGACTCTACCGTGAACTTGCATGGCATGTGAACAGCAGGAGTGATGGATGCTTTTGAGACATAGAAATAAACAATAGCACATTAAGTATGTTTTTAAAAAAAAATTTAAATACATCGATAAAACTCCCTTTCCCACCCCAGCCTCAATGTGAGAGGGTGTGGATAATGGCCAGAGCTGCGGATTTTGGAGCTGGAGAACCAGGTTGAGTCTTGGCATCAGCTCAACATCCTGTGAGTCTGGGCAAATCACTAAGGGCCAGGTGTACAACCGTTTTTTGTGGCTGCAAACGGGAGAACCTCTCATTTGCGGCCGCAAAAACGGGTAATAATATGTACAAATGCTATTTTGCGAGTCACTGATACGCAAAATAGCATTTGTGACTTTCGCTATTAGGAAGGGGCATCCCTTTCTAATAGCGGGTCAACATGCTGTGTACTAGTGTTTTGCAACCACAATTGCGGCCGCAAAACTCTCACTGTTTACCACTTACTTCAAGTAGGTGGTAAACCACTCGCAAAGGGGAAGGGGTCCCCAGGGGACCTGTTCCCCTTTGTGAGTATGTTGGAAAATATTTTTTAAGAGCAGGCAGTGGCCCCAGAGACCCCTGCCTGCCCTTAAAAAAATGAAACTGAAAAGTTTAATTTTTCTTTTTTAAATGCATTCCGTTTTTCTTGAAGGATAAGAGGCTGCATTAAAAAAATAACTGCTTTATTAAAACAGCTGTCCCAGACATGGTGGACTGCTGGGCTCAGAAATCCACCAATCCCTGCGAAGGCCTGTCATTCCCAATGGGCTCGCAAATTGCAGGAGGCTCATTAATACCCATGAGACTCGCAATTTAGGACCCCATTGGGAATCGCAAACAGTGCAAAACACACTGCTGTACATGCAAAATAATACTTTGCAAAGTGCGAGTCGCAAATGACTCTCAATTTAGGATGTGATATTTTGCATGCCATACATCTGGCACTTAATCTCCTTGTGCATCCCAAACATGAATGTGTCCTTGTGCAAATAACTGGTGCATATGTTATTTTTATTATTTATTAATTTTTAGAGTTTTATAGAGCACGGACAAGACCCTTGCGGGTATCAGAGCGCTTTCCAGTACATGGGGATAATAATAACATACATACAGGATAGGTCAATGAAGAGTACATAAAACCATTGGGCAAACATAGAGCAAGGCAACAGGAAGTGACCTGATGAGTGAAGGTAATACAGTAAAGGTAAGTAAGTCAAAATAAAAATATCATCATTGAGAATGACAAAAAGCAGAGCAATAAGGTGCCAGACAAGAGCGAGCTGAGGAGACATGGTAACGACGAATAGATTGATTAGGTAGACTAGTTTGATACCATGTACATATGTTCTTGCGGAATCATAGGTCTGTGTTTAAGAGAATTTTGCCATAAGAATGCCTTTTACTTCCTGTTTGAAAGCTGCAGTGGAGGGGTTCAGCCTTGTTTCCGGGGAAGGGCATTCCATATCCTGGGCGCCATTGCAGAGAAGGAACGCTTGTATGTTTTCTTTCTTGTTAAATCTTTGTGGCTTCAATGGGAGGTTTTCTGCAATTCTTATGGATCTTATCCCGCCGGATATTGTAAGTTTCTGTGTGAGATAGCTGGGTGCATTGTGGTGTATGGCCTTAGCCGTCATGCACACTATTTCCAGGTGAATTCTGGCTTCCCATGGCAGCCAGTTTGAAGATTTAAGGTCAGGGGAGATGTGGGCCCTTCTTTTTGAGCCAGTGATGAGTCTCGCTGCCGCATGAGTAGAGGCTCTTAGGGGAGCCGTAGTAGCTGTGGGGAAACCGCATAGCGAGACACTTCCGTAGTCCAGCCGAGGTAGAACTAGAGCTTGAACCGCCATCTTGAAATCATTGGCCAGTAGGAAGGGTTTCAGTTTCCTAAGTGTGTTAATCTGAGAGTTTGCTCCCTTCGTTGCGTTACTAATGTGTTTCTGCATATTGATGTTGCAGTCAAGTATTATACCCAATGATTTTGCTTAGTCCACAATAGTTAGTTGAACGTTGAATGTAGTGAGGTGTTTGATCCAATCATGCATTATGGGGACTTGGTGGGGCATTTAGGAGGAATTCTGTTTTTGAGGCATTCAATTTGAGGTGATTCTCTGCCAACCATGTTTGGGTGGTCTTAAGGGTAGTGTTAAGCAAATTGATATCATCAAGAGTGTTGATCTTAAGGTAGAGTTGGGTATCATCAGCGTACACGTGGAGTTGCACATTGGCGCTTGTAGCAGATCGGTGAGTGGTTCAATGAATAAGTTAAAAAGTTTTGTTGAAAGTGAGGATCCTTGTTGTACTCCTAGCGTAACTGGAACGGGTTTAGAGAGGGTGTTGTTGACCTTGAATTTTTGGGTCTGGTTTTGCAGAAAAGAGGTAAACCAGTTAAGCGCTGATCCAGATAGGCCCATTCTACGGTTCAACAGATCTATCAAGTTCTGGTGTTTGACTGTATCGAAAGGCTGATGAGAAGTCTAGTAGTATAAGAAGGCATGATCCGTTTTGATCCAGAATTTGAAGGGCCTCATCAATAATGTGTGTCATGGCTGATTCCGAACTGTGATCTGCTCGGAACCCGGATTGGTGTTTGTTGAGAAGGTTGAAGCGATCAATATATTTTGTTAATTGATGTTGAACACATTTTCCAGAAGTTTGGCCAGCGTGGGAATATTGGAGATAGGTCGGTAGTTGCTTAGGTTCATAGGGTCAGCTGTGGGTTTCTTAAGGATGGGTGATACCTGCCCCACCTTAAGGGAGTCAGGGATGCAACCTTGTAGGAGTGAACTGTTGATGATTTTGGTCTAGAGAGGGAGAAGCAATGGGCTAAGCTATTTAACCGCATTTGCGGGGAGAGGGTCGGTGAGGTGATTGGCAGGCCTAAGGGCATTGAGAAACTTGCCTATAGCGTCTTCAGAATAGGTGTTAAAGGATGACCATAGTGCGTCGTTTTTTAAAACATACTTTGAAGGTGCTTGTAATGTTGCATTTGTGAGTAGAGGGAAGGTTTTGGTGTGTGGACAAGAGTGAGAGATTAGATCATTGAGGAGATCTTTCTTGATGTTCTCAGTCTTAAGATTGAAGAAGGTAGAGAATTATTCACATGTGGGTTGTGGAAGAGTTAGGTCTTGTGGACGTTGAGGTGCATCCTTAGATTGGGTTTTGGTTAATTGGAAAAGTTTTTTAGGTCGATTTCTTGCTTGGTCAAGTTGGTGACTGAAGAAGTCTGTGTTTATTGCGCCTTATCTTTCGGTAGTAAGCATTTCTCTTTCCTTTTAGAATCATGAGGAGCTTGGCGGATGGGACCAGTGAACCATTGAACCAGGGTTTATAGTCATTTGTGGAAACTCTCTTTAGTTGAAGGGGAGCAAATTCGTTAATTATGGAAGTCATGGAGTTGAGATAATGGTTGGTGAGATCATGTACTTTGGAGACACCTACAAGGTGCAAGATTAGATTGTGGCTGGAAAGGGGTAACGTGTTTAGGTTGAGTTTCTTCCAGTCTCTTTTCCAAACTTTGGGTTTTGTGGATTGAGCCAAGTTGATAAAGAAGGTGATGATGTGATGGTCTGACCAATCGCAGGGGAGGAGCGACTCCAGGTGCGTGGAATCGCGCTTGGAGATTATTAGGTCCAGAGTTGCGCCTTTATTGTATGTAGGGCTGTTGCAAATCTGGTTGAGGTCTAGGGCGTTGAGGACGTTTTTGAGACGGATGACCACAGAATCGTTGAAGTCGTTCCAGTGGAGGTTGAAATCACCCAGGAAAATGTGGGTGTTAGTGACCATGTCCTTGAGGTGTTCTGTGAAGATGAGGTTGTCACCAGGTGGGTGATAGATGGTGTGTAACGTACAGACGGGTTTGCCATTACTGTTGATGTCCAGGCATATTTATTCACAAAAGGTAAGTGCGGGGATATGGCTCTATTTACGGTGATGTTGCTCTGGTGGATGCATGCAATTCCTCCTCCTGTCTTGCCACTCATGTCCAGCCTGATGACGTCATAGTTAGGTGGTACTAGGATATCAATGAGAGGCGAGGAAGATTCTGTAAGCAATGTTTCAGTAAGAATTATCAGATCCAGGTCAGTGGAGATAATGAGGTCTGCTATGTCCGTTGCGTGCTTAGAGGCCGATCTGCAGTTCAGGAGTGTGCATTTAAGCCGAGGAGTGGCGGGGGAAGTGGTGTAGTCATGCATGATTGGAACTTTACTAAGAGTGCCATAGTTTATTTCTCTATTGCTATGGGTGGAGGGCCTATTGGGGTTGGAGAGGATAGAGGGTATGGGGATGTGTCTGGGACAAGTGGGACTCGCGATGGAGGGTTCATAGGAGAGTAGAAGAGAGCGAAGATCGTTCTCCGAAAATGGGTTGGTGGAACGCATTGGGCTGGAGGATAGATTACGGTAGGGTATTGCTTTCCAGCAGGGAACATTATGTATGGGGGTGTTAGGTAAGTGGCCTGGGGGCTTGCTAGGTATACATGTTCTGTAGGATCTAGAGAGCCCTGGCTTTCTCGATAGCATCACTTTAAAAAGGTGGAGATCCTCTTTAATTGAGTGAAATGTGGACATGATCTCATCTAATCTAGTATCAAATGTGGTAATGATTGGGATGGGAGGTGGTGACACAGGTGTGTGTGTGTCTGAAGTGTGGGCTGCAAGGGTGTATGAACAGGTGCAGTGGTGGAAGGGTTAGTAAGCGCATTTGAGTGTGTGTGTGGGCTGGCTGTTAATGTGCGTGGCTGAGTAGAGGGATGGTGGTGGGCAGGTGTGTGAAGTGTGGTTGGAGGCGGTGCGATTTCAAAGGGTGGACAGTTATTTGAAAGGTCAAGGGGTGACCCATAAAGTGCAGGCGGCTGAGTTGATGGGGACTGACTGGCCTGGGTGGGGTCCTTCCTAGATGTGGTATTGCGAATAGAGGAAGAGCTAGAGGGAACGATGATTGATGGGGGGGGTTGTGTTAGTGGGATGGGGAGCTATGGTGGTTCCTGAATTAGGTTCCAATGCTGTTTGGGGGGAGCTGTGATCGCTCCTGGAGTGGGTTCAATAGCTATTGGGGGTGTGTGTGTAGTTTCGGTAGTGTTGGGTGCCGGTAGATTGAGTGGGAGGGAGTCCGCTTGAGGTGAGGTATTGTGAAGGGGAGACGGGGTAGGGGGAGAGATGACAGGAGCAGTGAATATGTAGGAGGGGTGATGAGCTATGGTCGTGCCCGGAGTGGTTTCAGTAGCGGGGGTGCGGGTGTAGTCGCGGCCATGCCAGCTGGAAGATAAATGCGCTGTTTCGGTGAAATGTCACTCGGTGTATCGGTGGGAGTGGTTGTTAGGGTAATCAGGGAAGAGGAAGAGATTGGAGTAGGAGTGGAAGCAACTGGGGTGATGGAAGTGGGGGTGGATTGGAGGCAGCTTGGGGATTATCCACTTGCTCTTTAATAAATGGAGAAGATGTTATTTAGGAGATTTAAGCTGCGGTCCGAGGCTTGTATGAGGATGGTACCATTGTTGTAGATAGTAATGGTTGCTGTTGCTTGGAAGAGTTGGGAAGGGGCAATAGAAATAGCTAGACCATGTGCTGATTTTCTAGAGGAAGAGAAAGTAAATGTGGCTAGGAGTACTTTCCTCCATTGGGCACTCCGTTTCGTGTGAAAGATGATGTCCATGGTTGTGTGCCCGTTGCGTGGGGAGAAGTAGGGATCAGCGAAGAGGGTTTCAGGGTGTGATTTGATAAAATTGTGTTTGAACCTTTTGTCCTTTTTTCTTTGATTTGCCAGGGGGATAGATGATGTTGTATGTGTGCATGCCTGTGAGTTCCATGATATGTGTAGTCCGATAGGTGCGGAGAAGAGGGCGCCAGAGAGAGTACGAATAGCTAGGACCCAGGAGAAATGCGAGTAATCCAGGGAGAGGGAAGGGAGGCAGAGGAAGGTTAGGTGGGTTGAGGACCGTTAATGTGGATGAATGTGATTGATTCCTAGAGGGCTAGGGGGATGCAGAGGTGGGGTTGAAGATGCCCTGAAGAAGAAAAAAAAATGCCCCCAGGGCCTCGGGCAGGTGGGGGTATAGAAGTAGATTAAATTGTTAGAGGTATACATAGAAATTCTGACCTTTAGCAAGTCGGGAGGGTGGAAGGAGGGCGTAGCTTATGTGTTAAATTCTTGTGGTGGAGTCATTCCAATATGGCCACCTCATTGGGAAGAGCCTCATAGACCACTGTGAAGTCCTATGTCTTTTTCCATTAACTGTGGGTCTCCTGGTGTAGTCTTATTTCACTTTCCATACAGCCTTGAATGTTTTTAGTCCTTTCTCAGTTGTATGTTTTTGGTTTAGGTTCCACAAGGCTTACTGTTAAGCTCTGATTATAGTGACCAGTGGAGGGGGGTGGGCCCCTCTCTCTTGTTATTGTTGTGGTCAGCTGTTTTTGCCAATCTGTGACCAATCAATGCTGCCAGCCATGCTAGCGAAATGCAACAAACGGCAAAAGTCAGAATACAATAAGTACCAGTAGCAGTAAGGTGTCTACAATGTTGCTACTGTAATCGTAGTCTAACCGATCAGATTTAGCTGCAGGCTAGGTCAGGGCCACCTTTTGCTTGTCATGTGCTGTGTGGTGTTGGTTCCGTTTCCTCTGCGTGCAAATTTTTTTTCACAGAATTTCAATAAAAAGAGAGAGACAGATCGGATATCTATGCGCTCTCAGCGTTGTTATGGGCCAACCTGGGGGGGGGCGGGGGGTGTTCGGCGGGGCTTAGCAGCAGCTTTCTATGCTGAACCAAGCGACGTTTCCCACGGACCGTCCGACCCCCCGAAACCCTGGATCTGCGCTGCGTGCAGTTTAGAACAAACAAATGGACAACTAGAAGGACCCCTGAGGCTCATAGAAGGGTGGAGGGTCCATTGTGCGCTGTGCCAAGAGGAAGCGTGAACATGTTATGATGGCCAACAAAAAAAGAACTACTGAGTGAAAAAGCCTAGGAGGGAACCTAGCACCCAAAGGAGGGACATTTACAATGAATGCACAAAATTAAAAGGCTTCATTTCTGAATGGCACAATAAGCAAGGAAGGCCAATCACGGGCATGCCAAAAGCCCACAGAGGAGATAAGTCAGTTTTGCAGACAGCTTCAGAGCTGTAAGTTCGACCCAAAAAGTGATGCATGTCAAAAGGAAGAGATACTTGTATTAAAGTGACCAAGGGCCATATGTATGAACACCCTCATTTGCGATTCTCAAATAGCGATTTTTTAGAAATCTGTATTTGTGAATTGCAAAAAGGGATGTATGTCAAAAATCGCAAATTTTTAGCGATTTCTTAATATTCCCTAATTGCGATTAGCAAATTGCAAAATACTTTCCCATTCATTTCTATGGGCCAGGAGTCCCATGGGATTGAATGGGAAGTTATTCTCAATTTGCGTATTGCAATTTGAAAATCGTAAATTGAGAATAATATAAAGGGTGCAAGGGTGTCATAAGGACAAAATCTAAATGTGCGATCCTCATATATGCATATTGTCTAGTATACATGACGAATTTCTTTTAGAAAAGTGGTTCCTTAGCAGACAATAATAATGACACAAGTTCTCTAAAAATCCTATGTGCAGTTTAGGCCCTTATGTAGAATGTCTGCAAAATATTACAGAGTGGGCTGAGCCAATATTTACACTATCAACAGCCATACTTGCAATTTTCGAAGCACATCCGTCAACTCTAGTAAAGAGCAGGAGCAAAAGAAGCAAGCATTGAAAATACAATAGGTCTCGCCTTTGATTAAGTTAAAGCCATTTGCTTTGCTAATAGTATTGTATAGCAACACAAATGCTTAAACTTAATGAAATGCGCGATCTTTTGCATTTTTAATGCTTGTTTATTTTCTTTAGGCACAGGGAGACTAAGTGATTTGTCCATAATTACAAAATGCTGAGACTAGAACCTGGTTTGGCCTGATCCAAATCTGGCAGCTCTGCCCGTAACACCACATCCTCATCTTGAAAGTACCACCGGTTGACCTCTACCAAGAGTAAAAGAGTGCAATAGTAGCCCATATATCCATTTAATCCTAATGAAGGGGTGGTATATGGAATATAAGGCCCTCTGTAATGAGGTTCATGAATATTACAAGTCACTAAAGATTTTAGGGGGATAATGGCCATGGATTTAGATGTTTAATAGAGCTACGGAGAGCGATGTGGCTCACAATTTCCTTATAATACACTCTAGGTATAGTAACGGATGATCATGGACTACATATCATCTGTCAAAATTGTGTCCTAAAAGTCATTTAAAAAATATATCACCCATTAAATTCTATAGACAAAATTGACACCAAAAGATACAATATTTTTGTAAGCAATATTTAGGACACACTATTATGTAAGATGATAATTTTGTAGCCCATATCCTGACATACGAAACCATGCCAATGCATTTAAATATCTGTAATTATAATATAGTTTTATAAACAACCATAAAGAGTACTGTAACTGATAAAGGTTGTACGGAGTTTGCAAGAGTTTCTGGCAGGCTGAAAAACAGCTCCCGTTGCTTTCCGAGCAGGGTGATTCCATTGCATGAAAGGTGCCGCAGCTGGCGTCCGTGCACCTGTGGAAGGGACTCGACGCTGGGTCCCTGCCATGTGCCACATGACCGCTTTAAACCGAAGGAGGAATTCAACCCTGCCTGTCCTCGACCACCTAGCCATGTAGTGTAACTGAGCTCACCGTGTGAACCCCGGCTGATTCATCCCACCTCAGCTCCTCACACCGGCGCCATCCTGTCCTCCTTGGAATGAAGCCCCTCAATCTCTTTAAACCTCTTTTGTCTTGAAATGATTAATGGGAAGGCCAGGGGGATGTTTAAAGTTGGAAAGTGAGTGAGCGCGAGAAAGTGGGTGAGCGTGAGCTTTACTGGTTAGTCGTCTAGACTACGGCAACGCACTATTTGTGGGCATGAATGAGCACTTGTTCACACGCCTACAAGTACTGCAGAACTCGGCGGACAAACTTATCTGCAATAAGGGCAAGCTCGAATCTGCCTCAGAGTGCCTGAAAAAACTGCACTGGCTACCAATGCACCAGACGGCAGTCTTCAAATTGCTTGGCCACACACATAGGGCCCTCTACAAGACAGGTCCCACTAATCTTCAGGGGAAGATCGAACTTTACGTTCCCACCAGAAACCTGCGCTCACTCCAATCTGTCCTTGCCAGACCTAAGCGCATATACAAAGAAGGACTGGTGGTCACTCATTTTCCCACCTAGCTGCAAAGAAATGGAATGAGCTTCCCCTAGATTTAAGACACACCATTAACTACCTCCTGTTTCGGAAGAAATTAAAAACCTTCTTCTTTCCCAAACCCTAATTCCCGCCCAGTGTCAGCTTGCAGTAGTTTCAGACCTGGTATAAGCGCCTTGATATCCCTCGGGATGAGTGTTGCGCTCTACAAATACCGAAAATAAATAAATGTGCAGTCCAGCAGCGCGCTGAGGCGCTGCATATCTCCAGCCTTCCACACACTTAGAAAAGCATTCGCATTTTGCAAATTCGCAATTAAGGAATAATTTCCAATGCATTCCTATGGGCCAGAGGCTAATCGCAATTTAAGACTTATTTCAAGGGTGCAGGGGGGTCTCAAAGACACCCTGCTGCACCCCTGAAATGTACATGAGTGTGCATATGGCGCACATACATGCCCTATGGGCATGTGTGTGCATCACATGCCACCTTCAAAAATGCCAAATTGTGCATTTTTTGAAGAATTTGCAAGTTACCATCAACTACAAGTTGGTGGTAATTTGCAAATTCTTAACCATAATTTGCAGCCCAAAAATGCTACATACATAGCATTTAAGGAATCGCAAAATTGCGATTCCTTAAATGCTATGGCAAAATAAGGAATCGCAAATCTTTGCTATTCCTTATTTTGCGAATATCGCAAAACATGCAAAAAGGTCGTTTGCGATTCACGAAGGCTGAAATTCTGCGAATTTCGGCCTTTGTGATTCGAAAAAGGCTTGATACATATGGCCCTAAGTCTTTAAAAGTTGCAATTCGCAGGAGGTGACGGGGTCTAAGACTGTTGTCTATTTTACAAGCACAGTGATTTACGAAGAAGTTTGCATCAATTATTCCTTATGACACAACAGACCTCTTCATCAGCATGGGAGAATTTCTGTACAATGAGATAGGCATCCATTTTCAACTGCTGTTGGTATATAGATAAAAATGGTTCTTGGTTGTCAGTAATACAATTAGTTACTTTGAACCTAAAGCACCTTTGTCAGTGTGATTTAATCCCTTGTTAGCTATGCACAATTACTTAGTTCCTGTAGAAGTTGAATCAGTATCATCATTTGAGATATTTCACCATTTTGAATGACATAAACATTTCTCTTCTTTCAAATCCTGGCATCTATTTATATATCACAAGGACATCCCGCTTATAAATTATTATTGTTTACGCTGTCGTTGTCAGCATACTCTTTAAAACTAGACATCCATATTGATAAATATAAATTGTACATGGTGTTTCTATAGGTAGTCCAACGCCAGGTAGCTAGGCTATGATACAGATAACTGGGGGCTTATTTACAAGCCCTTTGAGCTGCCGGTGTGCCAGTTTCTGTTTTGCACTGGTGGCGCATTTTGCTGCCCCATATTTACAAGGACACGAAAGCCACCCTGCATGGCTTTTCTTGTCCTTGCAAACACGGCCCCTTTAGGTGCAGCACTTTGTGTGAAAGGGGCGCCTAATGGGTGTTGCTATGGTTGTTCCCACACAACACCCATGGAACGTGACACATTTCCAGATTTACGAGAAATCGTACACCTGGAAATGCGTCTGAGAGGAGGAGTGGGAGGTGCAATGAGGAGAAATGTATTAATTTTTCCTCTTTTTTTCCTCTTTCCATGCATGCGGCATTCTGCAGCACACATAGAAAAAGGAGATCACCTCTTATGATTCTTTATGTGCAAATAAACACTCATTAAAATATTTACGTTTAAAAGTTCAATTTGTGCTAATGCAGCACACATAAAAGTTGTAAAACGGCATTTCAGATTGGTTATGTGCAGGAAGGGACACCTTCCTGCTCATAAACAATCATCCCCGTAACGCAGGCATCCTTGCACCATGGTGAAAGGGTGCCTGCATCGGAGCATGGCAGCTAATTGTGAACCAGAGGAGAGCAAAGGGATCTGTCATGTCCTTATAGATAGGTTGCATCCCTGTGATTTGAAAATGCTGCAGCACTTTCTTGTAAACGAGGCCATAAGTCATTTGAGTTCTCCATAGTGCCCTCTTTTCACTGTAGACTTTATAATTTTGAGGTTGACACATTTTGGCCAATTGATTTCTGGTCTCTTCAGAACACGATAGGGTAGAGTGGGACCATTTCGCTAAAATTAAGTACATATGGATACCCCTTAAATGGCAATTGGATATATGATCACATAGTCAAACAGTCTACAAATCCATTTCTTGACTTCTGTCTGTGTACATTAAGAAGTGTTTTTTAATATAATTTTTATTTTAGTTTTTCGATAAGCAATAACAAGAAACATTTGTTCATCTCACTCAAGCTGACATAGTCATAACGGATAGGCAATGATATATTAGGGTTACATTAATGTAAGTACTTCTTCAAACATATTACGTTTTGTAGATTGAACAGCAATGTACATGTATACCCTTAATCAGTAGCATTCTTCCCGAGCAGTATCCTCTTCCTATATATTTGGTTCTTCATATTTTCTCCCAAGTTTCTGATCTTCACCCTCATGATGTTGTGGTTTTGCGCAATTTTAAGTATACTCTACTGGGCTCCCAGATATCTCTAGATTGTGGCTTTGGGTGGATAAGGGCACTGTGGGGCATATTACCAAGCAATAGCGATAATTATCGCTATTGCTTGGTTAGAGACAAAAATTTACCGCTGAGCTGCGGCGAATTTTATCGCAGATAAACCTTGGTATTACCAAGGTTTATTGTAAATGCGATAAAAATCGGCCGCAATGCATGAATATCGCTGTAAAGTCAGCGAGATTCATGCATTACCGAGCTAATGCTCTTAGCCATGTTATCCACCTCCCATTGGATAACATGGCTAAGAACTGCTCAGGGCAGGTGTTAGCTTTTGGAGATATTCGCGCTTAGCGCGAATATCTCCAAAAGTTGTTAATAGGAGATAGCGATGTTAGCGACTGTTTCCAGTCGCTAACATCTTGGCACGCCCACTTTACATGTCATTAGTGATAAATATCACTGACATGCAAAGTGGGGCTCAAGATGGTCGCTATCTCCTACTAGCTGTCAATAACTGGTGTTAGCGACAGCTAGGTAATAGGGAGATAATTGTATCTCCACTTTCTTGGCTTTTAAAGCCAAAAAAGCGGAGATAAACCTCCTTGATAATATGCCCCTGTATTCCTTGTTAACTGTGCAACAATAGGCCATATCATTTAACCATGCAGTTTCCTTGGGGGCTACAGGTGACATCTATTGCACAGCTACCTGTCACTTTCCTGTCATAGTATGGCCATTGTTTTAAATATGTGGATGGATTTTATGTAAATATCTGTTCAGCCATAGCAAGGCCAATTCCAGTGTGAGGTTTAGAGGAATCTCCAGCATCTCTGTCAGTATAGAGAATACCTTTCCTCAATATGGCCATCCCAGGCCTACGCAAGAAGGTTGCATTAATTGTCTTACATTATTTGCATCGTATGGCACTTCTAAATGGAAAAAAGGGCATTGCAACAAGAATTTAAAATGAATGAGCTCATGTCAATGCATGAAGTGGGTGGCGTTTACTTGAGAGCAGAAGCCTTGCCAAACCTTATCTGGGATCACCTTTCCCAAATGAATTTCTAATTCCCTTCTAGAAGCATATGTCTGAGGTACTGTGGCGTTCGCCACCTCTTGATGTAAGAAGGAGATTATTTTAGCTATGTCTTCTCTCTGAAGCAATTTAGTGAGTACAATTTTGTTCAGCCTCAAAGAAGATAGTCAGATCGGTTCTCAATGCATCATGATGCAGACTGCGTTACAGTAGTACAATCAGATCGTTATTTTTACTCCACTCTTAAAATGCCTGCAATGCAATAATCTATGCATCAGGGAACAGATCTCCTAGTACCACTACCTCCAATGTTAAGAAAAGCATGATCATCGACTGTTTAGGTAATGGTAGGAGGAAGGGGTTATTGTCTATTGACAGGATTGGGGAGTTTACTCTATCCATTTCCAAATGGTTTACAATGTGTCACCATACTCTGGTCATATTGAACACCACACCCACCTCTTCTAGGGATTGTTTCCAGGCTATTACCATAGTAAATGAGTCTGGCCTGCCAAGAGTACTCCCGAGCTTACAATGTATGAATCTTCAAATGTCACAATACCAATATTGTGCATAGTGGGCATGTGGCACAAGATAATAGAGTTATGAATCAGACCTACCAGTGTGCCCTTGTCTAATGGTTGTGTCAGTACTGACCAGTGGATATATGGCTGCTTTTCGCCCAAAATCAGTCTGGTGAGTAACTGTTGTGGTTGATGGATCAAGCTGTTAGGCAGATCTATCGGAATGTTGGCAAATAGATGAAGATATTTCAGTAAAATTACAATGTTAATTATAGTGATCCTCTCGAGCAACAATATAGGTAGATATCATCATCTATCCTCTTGTGTTTTAAATGATTCGAGTGTTACCAGAAGTTTTGTCTTGCTATCTCTCTCATATCTCTTGTTATGTGGACCGCTAAAGGTTTAAAACCATCCGTCATCCAGCGCAATGGGTGTTCATCCTACCAGGGAGTGACCTTTTCTGCCAATTGGAATATTTCTGACTTGTCCCAGTTAATTTGTAGGCCCGGGTAAATTATATGATGTTTCTAATGAGAGGATTTATATTTACCTCTGGATGCTGGCGGTACAGGATTATGTAATCTGTGCATAAAGAGGACAGTAACACTGGGCCGGCCCCACTCAAATCCCCCTATAGGGGTGTAACTCTTGCACCCAACATTAACCCTGGGTGAAGCACTACACTACGCTCACGTAGTTTGCGAAGTTTGCACAACGTCGCAAACTACGCAAAACTTCTGTTTTTTTTACTTTAGTGTGGCTGTGGGCCTGCTAATCAGACCCACAGCCCAGCTGTTCTCTCTCTAAATTGATACCATGTACTTTAGGTAAATACCTGATTGGGTATTGGGTCACCTTTGTGAGCCCTTTATATTGTACCATAGGTACCCAGGGCATAGGTGCATCCAAGACCAACCAGGGGCTGCAGCATGTATTATGCCACCCCTGGCTGGCCATCCACACTGACACCACAGGCTGATCACTCAGCTTGGGTGAGGTGGTGTAATCACCCCTTACTTAGATATAGTATACCTACATCTACCCATATATATATATACACATATGCACCTATAAGTCACTCCTATGGTAAGCCTCGACAATCCTGGAGGCAGAGTGCTTAGTTTTATGTGAGAGGGTGCCCTAGAATGAGCTGAGCCCCTATGCAGCTTTTGGAACCATCTCCTTATAGCTGTTCTATGATATAGCCATACCATATACTCTTAAGTACATTATAAAAACATGTTGTGTAAGGTGTCAAACACTTTGGAATACTACCTGGACTGTCGGGGGTAGCATTCCACCCTTCTAGAGGGAGAAGACATGTAGTTATTGATTTACCAGGTTAAAGTTGAACAGAGCCCCAGCATCACAAAATGGATGCTGCTGCCACAGACACGAGTCTGACCTCCTGCTGCTGGGGGAAACTCCAGCAAGGGAGACCTGGATAATAGGTTTCCTGTCGAAGGAGGTGCCAGCACCTCCCCAGACAGCCTGTAGTGTATTGGGGCAGGGTGGGTTGAATGGAAAGATGCTTTTCCAGACACTGCCTGGGGCACACAAGGTGCTCCATGCATAGCCCAGTTCAAACCAGTTGCTGGGGCACTCCAGCCCCGCTCTGGCGCGAAACTGGACAAAGGGAAAGGGGTGTAACCACCCCCTTCCCAGGTCCACCCATAGGAGGGGCCTAGTAGGTGATCCAGCCCATGTTCTTAGTATAAAGATAGGAGCTATGTCCCAAGGACTTTAGAATATCCTGGAATGAAACTTTGATACAGATCTCTTTGGCCTTCGACATTCTATTCTGACAAGAAGACTGAAGACATCTCGCTTGTGGTCAAGGAGTGACCATCCCGTGCAAACTGGCACCACCAGTAATTTGCCGGTCTGCTTTGTCTATGCTCTTGCTGTAACCCGAAGACTCAGCAACACAGGAATTAGACTCTCACCCAGATCCACAGCAAAGCTGAGACCCGTGGCGGACACGAGAGACATGGGACCAGACACCCTGGACATCCTGCATTTTGCTAACTGTTCAACGACCAAGGTATCCTCGCAGTTGTGCATTGGGATACAGGAAGCCACAGACGCGAGCGCGGTTTGCACCGAAGCTGAGCCCTCCACACTCCACGAGTGCGGCTTGGGGCTCGCTCTTGCATTTCAGCTCAATGTGATTTCCCGGTTGCTAGCCCACTGGCTAGTTAGCCCTTTGAAGACTTTCATTTAAAACTAAACTGCTCTCCTGGTTGCTCAAGGGTTGCTCCAGCTTCCCTGCAAAGGAGAAGCTACCCAGACCTTGCTGGTCTGCACTGAAGCCAATCTTTACTTCCTGCATGGATTGCATTTGCCAAGGCTTGTAGGGTCCAGTATGGATGCCAACACTGCAGTCAACTAGATCCTTTGTGGGAAAGATCGAATCCAGCTCTTGGTTATCGTCGACACCTTCTGGTCTTCGTGGCTGCAGAGACAATCTTCACCTCTTCACCTCAAATCAACTCAACATCGCCTGGTTCCTTCCTGGTTCCTTCGTGGTCACTGGCTAGTGACCCAGACTATGTCCCCTCTGCTTTCAGGTTCTTCACATCTTCAATCCACCCTTGGATCCACCCGGACACTTTTCCTCTGGTCGCCTGCAGCACTTCTTTGCAGATCTCCATAGAAAACATTGAAACCCGACACCAAAAGGGATCAATGCACCCGGCTTCCCTGGGTGAGGTAACTCGAGTACTCCGGTGCTCCAGTGGGTCTTGACACTCGAAGTGTCCTAGTCTAAAGGGGTTTTGTCGTAGTCCATCCAGAAGTGCCCTTAAACAGTAACTTTGTAACACTTATGTTCTCCATTATAAGTCAAAGGTAACTTGCGACTGTGTTTAGACACTGCGCGCGCCTCCTGTGGGTCTCCTACTTCCCAACCTTTGGTTGTTTAGTGTAGCCCCAGTGATTCCCTAGGCCATAGGCCTACTCCTTATTTCTGTAGTGGTTCTTATACCACTTACTTAGCATATGTTTTTTGAGGCCCCTAGGGCATAACTGTATTTGTGCAACTTATCGTATGCTAATTGAGTAACTTGTGATGTATTTCTATCTCTGGCCTCATAAAGAGTGCAGGCGTTGTGATAGCAATAAATATATATATATTTGATATATACCTTGTGTAGTGTCCTTTCATTTGGTATTCAAGGGATTATAATTGGTAAAACAGCTTGCTTCACATGCTCTCTGAAGTCTTAGCCTATGACTGCGCTTCCATGCTACCACTAGAATAGCTTGTCTATAAGGTTGACTTTACAACCACCATCAATAAGGGTCGTTTAGACTGGTGCAAGGTGCCCACTGGAATAGTGGACATCATATGCCAGGCTAACTCGCGGTAATCAACGTCAAGTTGGCGATCGCGAGCAAGCAAAACAACATCCTTGCAAGACTTTTTCCTCGTTCACGATCTACAACATCAAGTTGCCGATCACAAGCGTGGAAAATAAACCTCCTGGCTAGATTCTCAATGCGGGGAGGTCAAGTTTCTCATTGCAAGTGGTCGCGTATGCTCGCGACTGCTCACAATGAGAAACTACCAGTCCGCGTTGAGAAAGCTGCCGCTTGAGTAAAAATCTACTCGAGCTGCAGGAAACTACAGCTCACACTGCGCAAGATGCCGTTTTTAATGGTTGCACAGTGCCGGATGTTTGTCCGCACTGTGCAATCATTGAAAACAACATCTTGTACAGTGCGAACATGCTACTACACAGTTCACGTAGTGCTAAGCGTAGCTCGCGTTGTGGAAGTGCACTTCGCGTAGTGCTACTTCGCGAACTACGCCCAGTCCTACCCAACATGACAAAGGCTGCACTGCCAAGGCAAAAATCAGGGGGCATCTTTGCTGCGTTCCCCATGTAATCTGGAATCCACCTGTGAGAGTACTATTAACTCACACCTGTGCAATCGGGCCTGTATATAAAAAGTCAATCATTTTCAAGACCTGTGTCCTAAGCCCCAGTCAACACAGGACTTCTCCCATATAGTACACCTCCAATGATTCAAATGCCTTTTCAGCAACTAGTAAAAGTGTGTCTGCCAGTAACCCCATTTCAACTCAATTTAATAGGGCCATTAGTGTGCAAAAATTGGGTGTTGTGGACCGCTGTGGTATGAATCCCTCCTAGTCCACTTTTATCAATTGCTGCATTAGTGGTTGTAGTCTTTGAGCTAGTATTTTGGCAAGAATTGTGTTAGCAACATTCACATGTGACAAGGGTTGGTACTAGGAGCATAACCCTAGGTCCCAGTCTGCCTTCAGAAGCATTGTTATTATAACTGCCCCTATTGTCAATTGTGGTAGTGGGCCTACCTGTATAGCTTCGTTATGTACCCCAGGAATTCATGGCACCAAGAGTTTCACATATTTTTTATGAAATTCCACCAGGGACCCACCCCCTCCTAGTGGTTTGCCGTTAGCTGATGTTGCTATATCCAATTTATACTTTCTAATGCACTGGGAGAGTTGAGCAGCTTACACCCATGCCGTTGCCACATTGTGAAGGTATTTTGCAATATCCTGCTGCATATATGATGCGCTGGAGGAATACAAGACCTTGTAACATTTGCAAAAGGTCACTGAGATGTCCTTTGGGGATCTATTTGTGATCCCTTCTTGGCTTTGAATACTCGCAATTCGAGTGTGTGGTCCATGTGTCTTCTACACCCTAGCATCCTACTTGGCTGGTCACCTTTCCCAAAAGCTCAGGCTTTTGCCTGTTTTCTTGAATGCAGAATTTCTCTGTCAGGAGTTTCAAAGAATTCTTCCAGAGTCTCTTATATGGAGGCCAGCAGTTAGGGGTCATGAGTCACATCATAGTCAGTTTGCAGTCTTTTGCTTTTGTCTTCAAGCATGCCCAGTCATGATCTTAAGAACCTAAGGATACCAGCACTCTTGGAAATGTACACTCCCCATATGTATGGTTTTAAAGCATCCAAAAGTACACTCACCTTAGATAAAGAACCGGCATTGCATTTAAAGTATTCTTGGAGACCTCAGCTTTAAAAAATAGGTCTCTCAAATGACTTCCATCAGCTGCCATTGTCTTCTACCTCGCAATGAGCAGGGTACTGATAACGTTCTTGATAGGATGCTAGCTTCTCACATACTTCCCGTGGTTGTAGGTGATGGTAGCCAATAAGCAATTCCTGAGGTAATATAAACTGCGGAGTTGAATGTAAATTTTGTATTTTGTGGATATAATGTTCTCGATGCATCTCACAATGCATAAAGGTCCATAATCTCACTAAGAGCTACTTCTGCCTGTGGGAGACAGAGGTGTGGCAATGTAGAAGGGTCCTGTTCTTGGGTATTGCTACATTAAAATCACCACCCCAAATCATTGGTAGGTTGGTAAATTTGTGGCATTTAGTCATAAGGTTGTAAAAGATGTCAGGGCTATCCATGCTTGGTCCAAAAATGTTGGGGAGAACCAGGGGTGTGTCATGTGTGTATCACACTTCCAATGTCCAATGTCTTCGATTGTCTGCCTGTACTTCCTGCAGTGTGAAAGGTACTCTATTGTGGATGAGTAACATAACTACTAGGGAATGAGAGTAATATGCTAAAAACCATTTGGTCCTAGTTAAGTTAAGCGTGTGTTCCTCATAACATATGTATTTCTTGCAGGAAACAATTCACAAATGATGTCTTGCTAGATAGGCTAATACCTACAGATGCTCCTGGAGCTTATTTAGCCTGTGTACATTCGCATTAAGGGCTCCATTCGTTGTACATTCGAACTAAGGGCTCTTTGTGTTGTAACTGTACAGTTTTGGACTATCTGTAATTTTTTGGTTTAAGAGGTCTGTGCCATATTGTTTTCCGGACAAAGTTACAATGGTGTATCCCTTGCATGCATGTGAGATGATCAGCAATAAAAATAACAACACCCTCCCGGTTCATGGAATTACTCTTCCCAATCAAAAGCATAAAAATACCTGTGCCACAGTTTTCAGAGCTGCCGCCATAGGTGGCATGCTTGGGGGTGCCAGGGAGGGCACCTTGTCCATAGCTGCATAAGCAAGTGTTTCATAAGCACTATACAAGGTTCCATAATTAGAGTAGCGGTTGAAAGTGGATTAAACTTCCACCACCTCCAACTCTCATACCTGTGTCGCCCACAAGTAATTAAAGATTGTCTTTATTGAGTGAGCAGGAGCAAACAGCAGTAACCCCAATGTAGTCATGGTTCAGTCATGGACCATTGGGGCTATGATCACATCTGATTAGAGTTACCACCGGTAAACTATACATAATATTCAGAACTTGATAGAGAGTTCACCTAGAACACCAGATGTCCTTACATAGTCACTCCTCATCAGTGTATGGTGAGGTCTTTCTTAATCCATTCCAGGTGGTCATTGATGCTGCAGTGTTGGTCTCCGAGGTGGCATCAGACAGGTGGTTGTTTTCCACAAAGTCCAATGCCACTTCTGGTTGTGTGAAGAAGTGTTCCTTGCCAGCTAATTGAACTCTCAGTTTACCTGGAAATAATATTGATTACCTGATCAAATGCTTGCCTACATGTTTTTTCACCTCACGGAATGACCGTTGTGATTCTTGGACCACAGTTGTAAGGTCTTGGTAGAAGGTCACCCGAGAATTACCAAGCTGTAGATCTCCTTGGGCCCCATTAACTCGCAAAATTATGTGTCTGCTCCTGGAGTTTATTAATCATGCAATGATTGGAAGGAGAGGCTGTCTCAGTTTGGGCTTAGGCGTTAAGGCATTAAGGACCTGCTAACGTGCTAATGTGTTAAAAAATGAATACCGGAGAGAAGGTCTCATTGCAACGAAGGATATAAGCAATTGCTTCAAAAAAGTTTCCATGTTTAATGCGTGTTCTGCTTCCGCCATGTTTGGTGTGTGTTCTGCTTCCATCACACCTGTTCTCCATACATATATTCTTCACAAGCAGGCTTCCAGGTTATCGTCTCTAACTTGCAATTGCATTGTATGGTAGTATACTCCACTTCTGATACAGTGGTTTCAACCTTTGTTGATCTGGTGTCTCAATTATTAAAGCAGATATGGTCCATTCAGATTGTGAGATGGTCAATCTTACTTTGAATGGTTTCCAGGCTTTCCTTCAGCTCTTTGAGGTGTTTATTGACCTCCTTATTCTCAGTTTGCATTGGTGCTTGTTGTAGTTTGTTGGCCTGACAGGCTTGTTTCTGTTTGCCAATTGGAGTTCTATTTTAGGTAGTTTTTCTCTCAGCAGGGGTCCCAACCCACTAAGGGAAATCAGCTGTCATTACCACCTTGATGCCTGGTGAAGTTGGGTTGTGAGCGTAGCACTAATTGGCATGGTCAATATCCATAGCTGTTCAGTGTATTGTTAAACAGCTCCATGAAGAGGGTGGCTTCATCAATCAATGTGCTCTCACATGGATCTAGACCACATCGCTGTCTCTGGGAGTTTTAGCTTTGTGTGTGTCTCTTATAGGAAAGGCTCAACCCAAGTGTGAGGTGCCTGCCCAACTTCACGGGGGCCAAGTGGCTGTCCGCCTCTTATATTCATGCACCCCCCTTCACTGAGGCCTCTTCACTGCCAATCGCCAAGGAGCAACCCCCAAATCCTTATCCATGCAAATACTCACCACCCCAATCTAGAACACCAGACTGCCACCTCTTTAAACCACTGATGCTCTGTTTGCAAGTAGACGTCTACTCATTGGGGTGAGGGAAGAGGCGGTGGCTTACCACACATCACAGTACTGCATCACCCATGCACCTCATGCCCAGAAAACCTGCCCAAGATCCACCACAGCATCCCCTAGAAGCTCGTCTGGGGCTGCAGCGCAATGGCAGAGCCCCTAAGTGAGACTGCCTCGCTGCCCTGGCTTTGTGGGACCCTTGAGATTCTCAATCGGTCTCCATTGCTGCTTATCTATATTTCTGCCCGACACCTTTGCTGTTACATACTCTCACAGCAGGCTGCAAATGGGCCCTTGTAAGACTATGGCTCAGTGACTATATCTGAGGGAGTAATCAGCATCTCATCGGCAAGCCAAGGGCTTCGTCCTGCTCTTGCTTCCACTTACAGGATTTCAGTTGGCTAGTAAGGGCAGATGGAAGCATTTTTTCCTTTCGAGCCAGGAGAAAGCACCAATCAGGCAGCCATCTTGTGTGCTGCCTTCTAGCACACCGTCCGGTAAGTAGCTTTGAGCCATGTTATGACCATCATAGGAAAATAAGAATAGATTAAATGAAAAGTAGAAATGAAAAGACACATGATTGGTATTTTTTTCACTAACTCTTCCAAATGTATGTCACTGAAAGCAAAGTAATATAAAACATTTTTTTCATTTTCAATTCATATCTCAAAGACTTCGGCTTTAAAAAGTACCAGAAGCAGCAGCAAATGCTAATTATTGTTTTAAGGGCACTCACAACAAAGCTAGAACTCATACTTCCAATGCATTTTTTAACCAAGAGGCACGTATTCAGTCAATTGCAGCCCTCCTCATCCATTACTCAGACACAGTCCTCAAGGGTGCAAAGTGGTATTTGATTCCACTCCCAACTAATTAATGAAATAGAAATGCTCAAGCAATTAAAGAAGAAATAGCAATTTCAATTTCACAGGATATGAATGGTCTAAACAGCAAAACATTTTCACTCTGATTCAGGAGATTAAAACATAAGGCAGTAAAGCGTATGTAAGTAGGGGACCTGAGGGAGATTAAAAAATATTTAATGTAGCAGTGAGTTATGCAGTGATTGTTAATCACAGGTTTAAATGGTAGAAATATAATTAGATTAAAACTAAATGTAGAAAAAACCTACTTCCTCTGTCAGTACACAAGTATGCCTAAAGTGGGGGTTTGTTGAATTATAACGTTTTCCTACTGAATTAGTTTGTTTTGAAAAAGAATACTATTTTATAGAAAGAAAACAAAATGAGAAAAGAAATGGACACTGAGAATTCAATGTGAAGAATCCGAGGATGTGCCACGGTCCTGGCCTCCTCACTCTTCTCACCCACCTCAGCACTACATCTTACATTATTTATAGGAAATAAATACATAGAATGTTTGGATTCAAAAAGGCTTGTAGTTGAACAGTTTTTTAGTGAGAGTACAACTGTAATGTCAGTGGCGGCTCCTCAGCTAAGGCCCCACCATTCTTTGAGCAGTGCAAAAAATTAAATAAAATGATAATAACAAGATGTTATTATAATTTTATTTTCCTATGTGGGACTCAGCGCCAAGTCTGGGTGCAGCTGAGCTCGCCAGAGCAGAATGAAGAGTAGTTTGCACTCCCTAAATGCACATGACTGTTTGGCTGGCCCTCTTGAGTCGGCCAAACAGTCATGCACACTTAGCATGTTCTCCACCTGACTGTGTTGCACAGCCTAGTTGAGAAGATGCTTAGGCACCTAGGCACTGCCTGAGTGGTCAAACATGCCGCTCAGACCAATCACGACGCTGCTCATGCAGCATCGTGATTGGTGGGAGAATCCAGGAGCCTGGGTGCTTCCGATGCTGAGAGAAGAGGACAGAGGAGAGGTGTGCAACGGGAAAGGTACGTTTATTTTACTTATTTTTTTATCCCCCTGCCCTACTACCCTTGTTCCGAGGCAACCGTCACTTGGTAAAATAGGAAAGCAAATCCCAAGTAGGGGTGTACGAAATTCATGTAAGTTGCTTTCGCATAATGACATGAATTTCAGCAAAATTTTGCGTAATTAGGTGCAATGTAAATTTACCATTTAGCACAATATTTTGCCGGGAAATGGCTCTTCAGTTTTTGATGCAAGGATGCATTTCTGGCTCAATAAATAGTAAAAAAAGCTAAAGCATAGTGCAAAAGTGCCATTAACATTCAGTGATCCTGCGTGTTTGTGGTACATTTCTACCACAATTGTAAAATTACATAAAGTGTCATAATGGGTTAATTTGGGGGATTTTGCATAACAAGCAAAACAGGAAGCTCCTGAAAGTAGGATTAGGAAAAACTATGACACCATTTTTTACATTTCACCCAGGCCTCATCTAAACGTAGCTGCTCTGATGACACAGTCTGATCCAAGATGGGGCAACCACTTCCCTGTGAGCTTCTCCAAGTACATTATGCACAGCTACAGCATACTACTTCTGTTTTCCTTTCCACTGATGAAGTTGATGACAGTAGATGAACTGCCTCATCTCAAAATGTGAAAAATACCTCTCTAGACTGTTGACCACCACCAAATCTACTGACAAGGTGCAGGGTGATTTTTTCCTTGTGCTGCCTATCCACTGGCGTCGCTTCCTTAAGATAAACTCTAATATTCCTAAGGCAATTCCTTAATTCAGCAACAGGTGAAGGCTCTGCTCCTGTGGTGCCAACAAAACCTCATGTCATGCCATGACAAGTCATGTCCTATCATGTCATTTAACCTGTGTTTTTATAGAGCACTAATCACCCATTTAGGTATCCAGGTGCTCTGTAGTAGGCGTGTTAGGCTATCCCTGGAGGTTTCCCTGAAAAGGCAGGACTTCAGCTTCTTGTAAAAGTGAAGAAGAGAGGAAGAGGCTCTGATTTGTGTGGGAGGCCCTTCTGGGCTTTAGATGGCAAGTATGAGAAAGCACTGCCTCTTGCTCTGTTTTTGTGTATGCATAGAGCATATACTACTGGTAAACCGGCAGAGTAGAAATGTCTGATAGGCTGGTGGAAGGGAACACAGGGAGGGCTAGTGTTGGGACAGCTATGTAGATGTGTGTGAGGAGTTTAAGGGGCAAACAGTTGTGTATCAGGAGCCAGTGGAGGACCCTATGGTGCGATGTGGGCTTGGTGTAGGAGGTTGAGGACTAGTCTGGCTGCTGCCATTTGGATGGTTTGCAGTCTTCTGGTAAGCTTGTTGGCAATCCCTTTCCAAAGGTTTGGGGGATTGTTTTCCTAGTGTTTTTGTGTAGCCACTTGAACATTTTCTACAGCATCCTTAGTGTGTTGATTCAGGCCGTGACCACTGCGTTGACTTGAGCTGTCATGTCCAGTTTGTTGTCTATGATGCTTCTGAGGTATCTCACTTGCAAACATGTGGGTAGGTCCAAGGTCTATGGGCAACCAGGTGGAGTCTAATGGCGATGCATTCTTCCCAAAGACAACCGCCCCGGTCCTGTACGAGTTCAATTTGAGGCAAATGGATTTCATCTAAATGACTACTTCTGTCATGCATGTGGTGAACATTGTTCCAGTTTTTGGGTGTTTCTCTAAGCGGGACAGTATTAGTTGTGTGTCATTGACGTAAGTGAGGATGTTTATGTTGTGAGCTCGTATAATGTCAACCAGCGAGGTCATGTAGATGTTGAAGAGTGTCGACCTGATTGAGGAGCCCTGCAAGATCTCATGCTTCAGAGAGGTAGGGGTACATGCTGGCAGTTTGGGTTCCTCGTGTGAGGAAAGAGAAGATCCATTCAAGGATTTTGCTCTGTGGCTTTGTTCATGGGGGCCAGGCTGTCAGCGCAGTTTGTGATTCTCTTGTTGAAGTACTCAATGTCACATATCAGGATGCCTGTGGATTTCAGTTACTTCTCGAGCAAGGCAGTCATCCAGTCCACATCTGTTTGGTTGTTCCAGTGTCAGCATGCTTGGTCTGCTGACAGAGCTCTTCTGGGTTGTTGGGAGTATATTGTAAAACTGACAATCATGTGATCGTCTGGGTGATGGGCCTTACTGTGTTGATAATAATGTAGAAATATGTGAAGACAGGGTCTAGGATGTGTCTGGTGGCGTGGTTGGGCTCTGTGATGTGTTGGGTTAGTCCCATGTTCCCAAGGTTGTCAAGAAGGGCTGCTAAGTTGTCATTGGTCCAGCCTTCAAGATGGAAATCGAGATCACCTTGGGGCTGATGTCGAGGACTGGGGGTGCGATGAAGTCTGTGATGTTGTTTGCAAAATTGGTTCAGCAGAAGCTGGGGGCTGTACACTAGGCTTCCACCCATGGTGTAATTTACTGTGATTTGAAATTTGAAGTTGAGGGGCTCCATGCAGTTTGTTCCAGCTTCGACAGGCGCAATGCAGATGAAGGTGTCTTTGTAGATGATGGGGATTCCTCCTCCAGACTTGTTTTGGTGGTCTTGCTTGGAGATCCTGTATCCGGCTGGGATGGTGATGGCAATGGCTGGCTTTGAAGCTGTGGTTAGCCGTGTTTCAGTGAGGAAGAGGAGGTCTGTAGTGGTGTCTCTCAGCAGGTCCCAGACCTCCGTGGTGTGCTTGTTGTGCAAGAGGTTTTTAAGCATGAATGCTATTGGTTTGAGGTGGGTGAAGGTGTGTTTGTTGGTAGTTGGTTAAGCATGTGTGGGAGTTAGTTTAGTGTATATGTTCTTGGTTATTTTTTCAGGCACAGTGGTGCAGGTTGGTTGACAGAGGGCGCAGGTGAATGCTTCTTTCCTGTTGTGTGGTGTGAGACACCAGCAGAGGGGGGTGGTCATCCAGGGTTCAAGGCCCAAAGAAGAGCAGCAGGATAGTAGTGCGTCAGGATGGGGACCATGCATTCTGGCACTGGGCACCGTACAGCTACAGACGTTCTTGCCTTTGGCAGAAACTGGCCTACCCACTGCACATGTCTGCTGTAGGTCTGTGCTAATGCTACCATTAATACGGTTCAGGAAGGGGAAAGGAGCACAGAGAGAGCTGGGAAGGGCTGTGGTAAAGGTGAAAGTTGAGAAGGAGCAGTTAAGGAGTCGAGGGAGGAGGGCAAGGGGGTCACAGAGGGCTGAAGTGCAGAGATTCCCAGACAGAGAAAGAGAGAGAGAGAGAGAGAGAGAGAGAAAAGAGTGAGAGAAATGTCACAAGAAGGCAAAGGGGCGAGAAAATGGAACAGAAAGGTCACACAGAGAGTGGCATCAGGTCCACAGATACACTAGGGAGGCAGAATTTTACTTAGAAAATTGTGCCATTCTTAATCTGGCCTCAGTGTTACCTCTGGGCAACTACCGAATGTAGAGCGAATATGCATGGATGTGATAAGGGCAACTGAGTGGAATCTAGGACACACCTTTTGTTTCTGTGCAGCACTTGTTTTGACTTTTTACCAGTAGTAAGCCACACAAAAAGTGTTATAGAATTTCCTTGAAGTGCCCAAGACAAAAAACAAGGACAAATATGCTCAAGTGGCCCACTTTGTCTCAAAATGTGCATATGGAATTTACGAAATGCTCCTGAACAGAACCCCAGTTTCGAATTGAAGGTCATGGTTTAATTTTGACATGCAATATTTGGCCAATAAAATGCTTTTTGATGGTAGGTCAAGATTTTAGAGATGAGTGGATTAGGCACTTAATGGCATCAAACAAGACACAGAACAATCCAAGCGTTTTAGCATAAATCTGCTGTACGAAGAGATCTGTCAATTCTGCAAGTAGTGATTTAGTGGAATTTTTTGGTCCAAACTACTAACAATGTTTTAATCTAGAAATACAATTACACCTTTCATTCTGAAAAGATGTAATAATTTGCTATCTAATATATAATTGAACTCCACAACCATTATGTTTACAGTATCTCCAAGCCAGCAAGAAACATTCTAAATGTGGCCGCTCTTCTAGCATTGAATTAACTAGCCATTAACTCTTGAATTGGTCACTTAAAAAAATGTATCTTTATGTGGATCACACATTACCTGTACAAAGAGCACATCTCCATGACATCCATCAAAGTAGCACTGAATCCACCAAATACGAGAAGAGAATAAACCTGTTTTTCGACACCCTCCACCCACTAACCTTCTATTTTCCAGCTAGGAATCCAACAAATTATGAGGCCTCACTAGAGGCAGTTTCACACAATATAACAATAATTTAAATGTGATTGAATTAGTCCTCATATTTAAAATTTTCGGTGATTTTGTGATGAGGTGTTTTGATCATGACTTTTCCTACAGCAAGAGATAGCTTCCAATCAAAGAGAATGAATTAGATGTTTATGTGAAGCATACAGAAAATTTATATTATTAGAAATGATCTTCATATTGGGTGGTAAATATATAACATAACCTAATCATGATAATAATTTAATCTGGCAAGAAACATGTAAAGAATTAGCCTTCAATGAAAACAAAACAAAAAACGAAGCACTGTTGCCTGTGCTTACGAACTCTTTGACACAGTGCAGCCAGACAACTTGTTATGCTGCACCCTGAGTCAAATGCAGAGGGCAGGAATACAACATGGGCCTCATTTATAAGAAATGACGCATACCTGCGTGAAAGCAGCGGTGCGTCACTTCTCAGTGTGCACTCCTTGCGACGTACCTGATGCCTCATTTTTGATGTATGTTTTGATGTATGTCAGAACCGGACACTCCTCCCGCTCCTCGTTGTGACTGATTTCCTTTGGCAACATCGTAACTCCATCTGCTTCGACTGCCTGCTTGGTATCGTACCCCTGCATCAGCGCCCAGAGTAGCATTGCATTGCTTTGCTTTTATTTGATTTATTATAAGTGTTGTTAATTTCCTCCGTCTGTTTCCACACCCCTGCATCTGCGCTTCGATTAGCATTCTGTGGGATTAATGCTAGTGACCTCCTGACTATGCCCTAATCTCGGCTGCATTATTGTTGTGCCATTTGTTGTGCCTCTCAGCCCGTCCCTGCCGCTGCTCCCCCGCGGCCCCACCCCCGTCCCCTACCGCATCTCCAATTCAATCCCTTCCCCACTCGCCACCCCGCTCCCGCCTCCCAGCTGCTCCACCCTCCCACTGGTATCCCAAGGTAAGGATCACGAGAGGAGCTGTAACCGACCTGACCTGGTAAGAACCGGACAATCCTCCCGCTCCTCGCTGTGACTGATTTCCTTTGGCAACATCGTAACTCCATCTGCTTGGACTGCCTGCTTGGTATCGTACCCCTGCATCAGCGCCCAGAGTAGCATTGCATTGCTTTGCTTTTATTTTATTTATTATAGGTGTTGTTATTTTCCTCCGTCTGTTTCCGCACCCCTGCATCTGCGCTTCGATTAGCATTCTGTGGGATTAATGCTAGTGACCTACTGACTGTGCCCCGATCTCAGCTGCATTATTGTCGTGCCATTTGTTGTGCCTCTCAGTCCGTCCCTGCCGCTGCTCCCCCGCAGCCCCACCCCCGTCCCCTACCGCATCTCCGATTCAATCCCTTCCCCACTCGCCATCCCGCTCCCGCCTCCCAGCTGCTCCTCCCTCCCACTGGTAGCCCAAGGTAAGGATCGCGAGTAGAGCTGTGGCCGACCTGACCTGGTCAGAACCGGACACTCCTCCCGCTCCTCGCTGTGACTGATTTCCTTTGGCAACATCGTAACTCTATCTGCTTGGACTGCCTGCTTGGTATCGTACCCCTGCATCAGCGCCCAGAGTAGCATTGCATTGCTTTGCTTTTATTTTATTTATTATAAGTGTTGTTAATTTCCTCCGTCCGTTTCCGCACCCCTGCATCTGCGCTTCGATTAGCATTCTGTGGGATTAATGCTAGTGACCTCCTGACTGTGCCCCGATCTCGGCTGCATTATTGTTGTGCCATTTGTTGGGCCTGTCAGCCCGTCCCTGCCGCTGCTCCCCCGCGGCCCCACCCCCGTTCCCTACCGCATCTCCAATTCAATCCCTTCCCCACTCGCCATCCCGCTCCCGCCTCCCAGCTGCTCCTCCCTCCCACTGGTATCCCAAGGTAAGGATCGGGAGAGGAGCTGTGGCCGACCTGACCTGGTCAGAACCGGACACTCCTCCCGCTCCTCGCTGTAACTGATTTCCTTTGGCAACATCGTAACTCCATCTGCTTGGTCTGCCTGCTTGGTATCGTACCCCTGCATCAGCGCCCAGAGTAGCATTGCATTGCTTTGCTTTTATTTTATTTATTATAAGTGTTGTTAATTTCCTCCGTCTGTTTCCGCACCCCTGCATCTGCGCTTCGATTAGCATTCTGTGGGATTAATGCTAGTGACCTACTGACTGTGCCCCGATCTCGGCTACCGCATATCCAATTCAATCCCTTCCCCACTCGCCACCCCGCTCCGCCTCCCAGCTGCTCCTCCCTCGCTCCGCCCCCCTCCACTTTCTACTAATGACTGATGCACTTACGAGCAGCGTTCACGCGCAGCGGGCGCGCCCCATGCGCGCCGAAGGCGCGTTAAAGGTAAGCCCGTCTACGCCCATCCACGCCTGGACCGCGCCCAGTGCCAGACCCCATGGTCCCCGCAAAATCCAATCCACCCGCATAACGTACAACGCCGCAACACTCTCTGCACTCAACACCGGACGTCTCCCCGCCTGCCACCAAGCCGCCCCTGGACGCACCCACGGACCCTTCACCTGCCAGTCCTGCAAGTTCGACTGCATCAGGACCCACACTACATCCACAAACGCCAAACAACGCTCCAACAATAACCACCTGAAGTGCATCCTGCTCAACACCCGCTCGGTCCACAAACACGCCATTGAACTATGGAACCTACTAGACACCACAACGCCGGACGTCGCCTTTCTTACTGAAACCTGGATGAACGCCTCATCAGCGCCCGACATCGCCATAGCCATCCCGGACGGTTACAAGATCATCCGAAAGGACCGCGGCAACCAAACAGGAGGAGGCATCGCTATAGTTCACAAGAACACCATCCGCATCACGACCAGTTCTGACGACACCCCCACAGCCACCGAACACCTTCGCTTCCAGATACACACCGACCCTAAGACCACACTTAGAGGCACCCTCATCTACAGACCACCAGGACCCCGCACACAATTCAGTGAAGACATCACTGACTTCATCAGCCCACACGCCCTCCCCTCCGAGGACTACATTCTCCTAGGGGACCTCAACTTACACCTGGAGAACAACAATGACAACAACACCACCACCCTTCTGGACAACCTCGCCAATCTCGGGACTCAAACAACTGGTAAACACCCCCACCCACTACGCCGGACACACGCTCCACCTAATCTTCTCCTCCAGCAAGCACGTCTCCTTCAATCACGCCACAGGACTCCATTGGACGGACCACAGCTGCGTCCACTTCAACTTCAGAAAGACCACAACCCACCACCACCCACAACAAGTCCCCCGCAGAAACTGGAACAAAATTACCACCGACCAGCTCACCACATCACTTAACCAAAACCCTCCCACCAAATCATCGGACCCAAATCAAGCAGCCATCAATCTGACACAATGGATCTCCCACAGCGCTGACGAATTAGCACCCTTGAAAAACCATCACTACAAGTCAGGTAGCAATAAAGCCTCCTGGTTCAATGACGACCTTAAGAACTCCAAAAAGAACTGCCGCACCCTCGAGAAAACCTGGCGAAAAAAACCAACCACAGACAACATGACCGCCCTCAAGGACGCCACCCGCAAACACCACCAGCTGATCCGATCCACCAAGAAATCAGCATTCAAGGATCGACTCGACAACAACGCCCGCAACAGCAAGGAACTCTTCAGCATCGTCAAAGAGCTCACCAATCCCAGCGCCGGCACCAACGACATCACTCCCTCTCAAGACCTCTGCGACTCTCTAGCCTCGTTCTTCCACAGCAAAATCGCTGACATACATAACAGCTTCGGCGACCAGTCCACCCCCCTTACGACCGAACGGAAGCCCCCCACCAACAACTTTAGTGCCTGGAACCTGATCAGCACTGACGACACCATCCGCTTGATGAACTCCATTCTCTCTGGGTCACCAACCGACCCATGCCCCCACCATGTCTTCAACAAGGCCGACTCCATCATCGCACCCCATCTCCAGGATATCCTCAACTGCTACCTCAACACTGCCACCTTCCCGGAAAGCTGGAAACATGCCAAACTCAGTGCCCTCCTGAAGAAACCTACAGCAGACCCCACTGAACTTAAAAACTACCGCCCCTTCTCGCTCCTCCCTTTCCCTGCCAAAGTCATAAGAAGGCCGTCAACAGTCAGCTCGCCGCCTTCCTCGAGTCTAACGGCTCCCTTGACCCTTCACAGTCCAGCTTCCGAGCCAAACACAGCACCGAGACCGCCCTCATCGCAGCCACAGACGACATTCGAACACTACTCGACAACGGGGAAACAGCTGCCCTCATTCTCCTGGGCCTCTCCGCAGCGTTCGACACAGTCTGTCATAGCACCCGTGAACAACGCCTCAGCAACGTCGGGATACAAGGAAAAGCATTGGATTGGATCATCTCGTTCCTCACCGGAAGAACCCAGAGAGTCTGCCTCCCTCCTTTCAGATCAGAGGCCACCAAAGTCATCTGTGAAGTACCACAAGGATCATCGCTCAGCCCCACACTCTTCAACGTCTACATGAGCCCCCTCGCATCCATTGTGCGCCAGCACAACCTCAACATCATCTCCTACGCTGACGACACACAGCTGATCCTCTCCCTCACCAAAGACCCAAACACCGCCAAAACCAACCTACACGAAGGGATGAAAGACGTAGCCGAGTGGATGAAGAACAGCCGCTTAAAACTAAATTCAGACAAGACGGAGGTCCTCATCCTAGGATCATCCCCCTCTGCTTGGGACGACTCATGGTGGCCACCGGCCCTGGGCAGCGCACCCAAACCAACGGACCACGCACGAAATCTGGGCTTCATCGTGGACTCCTCCCTCTCGATGACCAGACAAGTCAACGCCATCTCATCATCATGCTTTAACATCTTACGTATGCTCAAAAAGATCTTCCGATGGATCCCCACTGATACAAGAAAGACGGTCACCCAAGCACTTGTCACAAGCCGACTGGACACTGGAAACATCCTCTATGCCAGAACCACAGCCAAATTACAGAAAAAACTCCAACGCATTCAGAACGCCTCCGCCCGACTCATCGTAGACATCCCCCGCCACAATATCATATCCGGTCACCTAAGAGACCTTCACTGGCTCCCCGTCAACAAGAGAATAACGTTCCGTCTCCTCACCCATGCACACAAAGCCCTCTACGACCTAGGACCCAAATACCTCAACAAGCGCCTGACCTTTTACACCCCCACACGCCAACTACGAACGTCCAATCAAGCCCTTGCCGCGATTCCACGCATCAGAAGATCCATCATGGGAGGAAGATCATTCTCCTACTTAGCGGCCAAAACCTGGAATTCTCTCCCCACCCACCTCCGCCCTACACAGAACCACCTCTCATTCAGAAAACAACTCAAAACTTGGCTATTTGACAAGTAACGACCCCCCCCCCTCAAGCACCTTGAGACCCTCTGGGTGAGTAGTGCGCTATACAAATTTTGACTTGACTTGACTTGAATCAGTATTTCTGAAGTATCTGTAAGTGAAAAAATGACACATTGCTGGAGTGTGTCACAAAAGTGACGCAGCACAGAGCAATTCTGTGAGGCAGGCGCAAGAGTCCTAGAAGTGACGCAGTGAAATCTCACTTCTATGAGGCTTTTGGCGAGGGAACGCACCCCTGCATACATTATACCTGACGCAGGTATAAAGTAGTGCAGGGGTTTACAAAGTGATGCATCTGTTTAGATGCGTCACTTTGTAAATAGTGCGCAACAGGAGACATGTTTTACGCTGGCAATGCGTCACAAAAAGTGACGCATCAGAAGTGCAAAACTGACGCAAGGCCTCATAAATGAGGCCCCATATTTACTAAGACATGGTGCATTGCTGCTTTCTCACTGTGCCGTTGTGCTATGTGCTGCCTACCGCCAATGCAGGCACACTTGAACCACGGTGCAAAGGTGCCTGTGTAGCAGGGAGGATTGTTTTTGTGCAGGAAGGGACACCTTCCTGCAGAAAAACTATCCCTAGAGGCGTTTTCCTCTTTTTAAATGTTGCATTAAGGCTTCTTTCCATGAGTCATACATTAATGTACTAATACAACCACTCATGGGATTTGATGCAAGTCTCTACTTTAGTAACATTCATGAACAGGGATTTGAAACAAAACCTTACACCTTGACAGGGCAGGCATTACGAGGAGAAATGTTTTAATTGAAATTAAATTTTGGTTGCTGAGCTGCATTGTGTCAAATATTAGTAAATCTGAGCCTAGGCTTTTAACCTGATTTGGTGGAGAATGTGAATCTTCTACATGAGGACACATTTGCACATGTCTTCTATGAAACAATTAGGGGACACTCAGGCTGAAAAGAAAAATATTTGTCAATGTGGTCACCAAGAAGAAACCTTAGCCGCATGACTATTTAAGATTTTTAGAATCAAAATGGAGTTGATCTTATGCATTTACCTGCAGATGTTCCTGAACCTGTGGGTCATCAGACACCAGCACAACTCTATGTTAATGATGCAAACTTGTTTGACAAGACCAAAAAAACCTCAGTACGTTCTTACCACCTTCCATTCTCATTGACTGATTAAGAAGCTAGAATTCAATGTCCCAATGTCCAGTAATTACTAGCCCAATACAGGTAAACATAGCATCCATTAAAAGGTTAAAAATCAAGGTGGCTGTGTAGCAAAGTTAGACTTTCTACAAAGCTGAAGTGCACCATTGTTTCTTTTGGAGAGTTTGGAAACAAATATTCCAAATTTTGTGTCTTCTTCTTAGTCTGGAATTATTAAAATGCCAATGCAATGTGCACAGCTTGACTTAATATTTTTAGGGTTATTACTTGTACAAATCACTATCAATTGCATACTTTGCCTCCACTCATTCATGGTGTACTGAGATGGATGTGGGCTGTAAGAACAAACAGATTGCTCTTCATCCAGTCGTACTCTTGGGAATTGCAGAATGCTTTCATATTGATCTCATCACTAGCACTCTAACTAATAACATATAGTTATGGGCTATCTTGCCATTGATCGATCAAACATATAAACATGTTTTCACAATATTGGATTGGTTTATCTTTTTTATGACCATCAACTAATTAATAAACAGACAAACTGAGAATTGTATACTATTTTCTGGCACTGGATTGAAGCTGCCATTCTTGCCAAGGAAAGACATAGCAAGATGATACTCCTGCAAGGGGACGATAAATTGACAAGCGAGAAAAATGTGTCTTTGTAAATGACATATTTGCTTAAATGTAATCCCACTTGCTGCAGTGTGGTCACTAGACCTACAATAGTTTGTTTCAGATATAATGCTGATAAGAGATTCGGAACTTCTGGTCACTTCTTTGTTTTCCCCTGTTATATTATTAATAACCATCTTTTTGTAGTTTCTAGCAGTAATAAGTAGCACACCATATCACAACAAAGAGACCGTTACACTGTGCTAGTCTAGTGATATTTGTATTGTTGTTCATGTCAATAATTTATATATTATAGGCACACAAAACCCCCTTACTGCACTCCAAGCACTCCATTGTAGAGCTTGACTCTCAGGGTGGCAAAGCAGAGCAGTCAAATGCCTACTCAGTGGAGGTGGTCTGGGCAAGTAATCACCATTTGCTGGCACGGAGTAATAACTTTCAATAAATGATTGTGTAATCTGTGCTTTTGCTTTAAAAAAGGAAACGGGCATTTATTGCACACACTCAACTGAAAACTATGGGACATATTCTCAAGGACTTATCGCTGAGTTATCCGCACTTTAGCGCTGCAAAAGTTTCTTCTGATCCCCATCCTCTCACTGGGGTAACCATGTGAACTTTATCTGGGGCAAGCGCAGCAAGCACTGGGCAAAACACGAAGGAACTTCAAGTCCCAGGATGCAAGTAAGCACACGCCCACTGGGGCGGGACTGTGGAGTATAATTATATGGTGTTCCTTCGCATGACTGCTCCTGCTTCTGTTCTTCCATGCCCGTGAACAAGGACACACGCTGTCTGAAATGCGTAGGGCGTACTTGGATTTAATTTGGCTGTGGTGACGAAGCCTGCAACTTTGTGGTCGGTGATTAAAGAAGTTAATACTCACCTGTGTGTGGCGTTTTCATTGCTGGGCAATGTTTTGATGGATATATATATGTATGTGTATATGGATATATATATATATATATATTCACTGAAAAAACCATAGGTTATAGACCATATATAGTTAGGAATTTGCATTTACAAAACCTTGAAAATTCACTGAAAAAACCATTGGTTATAGACCATATATAGTTAGGGATTAGCATTTACAAAACCTTAATTTACTCGCACAAAACCATAGAAATTCGCATATATAGTTAGTTGCAATAACTATATATCGCGCACCCGCAATCCACTGCTGATGATGTCACATATTACATCATTCATGACATGGTCAGTGACATCACTGATGACATCACTGATGACATCTCAAATGACATCACTGATGACATCACTGATGACAACATCCAGTGACTGTATGTTTCTGTAAAGTTAAAATATGTCTTACATATTGAAGAATGAGTGGATGTATAAGTGTCTGGATGAAGGATTTAGTAGGTGCATGACTGACTGTATGAGTGAGTGATTAAATGTGTCTCACTGAGTGCATGAGTTAGTGACTAAACTGTCTTAATTTGTGCATCATTATGTCTGTTGTTCTGTAAACTGTTGCATGTGTTGATAAGTAGCTATATGAGTAACTATATGGGTTATTGATTGGTTGCCCAAGTATTTGTATGGGATACTGAGTGTGTGTGTGGGTGGCTGGGAGGTGTGTGACTCTGTGCATAGATGTGTGAGCAGTTGATTCACTAGATGTATGGTTTCAAAAGTGCATGTGGAAACAGCTGTATGGGCGGTTGACTGTGTGCATGAGTGTATTGGTGAGTGAATGGATATCTCAGTGCTACATGTCAAAGTAAGTACATATGTAAAACACAGTACATGTGAGAGTTGACATATATAAATAACTGTGCATAAGAGCCAGTGAATGTGTGAGTGGCTGTATGGATCATTGTGAACTTGTATCAGGGATTGTATAAGAGAGTAAATATGTGTTAGTATATGTTTGAATAAGTAAAGTTTGTATAACTGTATAGTTGAGGAAATGGAGGTGTGATTGATTCTTTGCATGACTGACTAGGTGTGTGAGTAACTCCATGGATGAGTGACAGTCTGTGAGTGTCTGTTTACACTGATTGTATCTAAGGTTATATTAGAGTCTGAAGAGGTTCATCGTATTATCACATGAATGATATCATCAGTGATGTTATCAGTCATGTCAAATGAGATGTTTTCAGTGATGTCATCAGTGATGTCATTTGAGATGTCATCAGTGATGTCATCAGTGATGTCACTAACCATGTCATGAATGATGTAATATGTGACATCATCAGCAGTGGATTGCGGGTGCGCGATATATAGTTAGCGCTTATAACTATATATGGAATTTCAATGGTTTTATGCGAGTAAAATAAGGTTTTGTAAATGCAAATCCCTAACTATATATGGCCTAAAACCAATGGTTTTTTCATTGAATTTTCAAGGTTTTGTAAATGCAAATTCCTAACTATATATCCACTATAACCTATGGTTTTTTCTGTGAATTTCATTGGTTTTTTAATAGCAAATATAAAAAGCTTTAAAATGTCAAGTACGTGACAGATAAAAACATTTTCGTATTTATGCACGCTGATGTGCTTTGAACGCTGCACCCCCCCCCCTCCCCTCTTTTGTCTTAGTAGTACTCTCTCTTTGCAGATACTGAAGGGTAGTTAACGCAGGCCTTTACCCCCGTTGTAATCCGTCGTGCCTGCTTGTCTCTCCATTTGATTGATTGTTGTCCAAGCATTTACTGTTTTAGAATTGGTTCTCTTTGGATCATTCTCTATTTACAAACAAGCACAAAGTCGCAATACTCTGTTTAGTCTTTGCAGATAGTGAAAAATCGTGTAAAAAAATAAAAGTAATCGAGCAAAATCAGTAGGCCACTAATTGGATCTCTTTTTGACCTCGCTAAAATAGAAATATTAGGAACAACCCTTCATGAGAAATACGAAAATAGTGAGATGAACTGAGCTCCACACCATGAGGGCTGCAAGACAGCTCGGCTCCATCACCCATCCCGCACAAAATAACGACAAACCCTATGCAAATATTAAAAATATAGACAACACACCAGCAAAGAAACAGGGTAAAACATTTTATTAAAAAACTATTTACATAACGTTGGTTTATAAGATGATGTCAGTAGTGGACCGATGTGTGAATAGGTCGAAAGCAGCACAAGGCTCCAAGATTCGGATGGCAAGCTCCTGGATGTTGGGTGCCATAGTTCAGAGTTCTGAGTTTGAGCCTTTTTCAATGCCTGTGCTTTGTTGAATCAAAATGGCGGCTTGACACAAAGCTGACTCAAGCGTTGCTACTGATGCTATGCAGACCAAAACTGGTTTTCAGTTTGTACATTTTTCTAGATTTTTCAATCCAAGTTTGGTTGACTTTGTAGAACGATGGCTTCAAATTTTCAACATACGGTGTGGTGGCGCTGACTGGGAGGGGGCGCTTCGCTCCTGCCCCCTCCCCAAGTAAGATTTTCATACGTGAAAGTACGTTAATGGTTTTGGTCCCTGAGTTGCTTCGATATCACTGCCATTCTCAAATGGCATAAGTTCTGGATGTTGGGTGCCATAGTTAAGAGTTCTGAGCAGTGCTTGTAACACTGTCTGAAGCTTATTTCCACCTACTGCAGCTTCACTATTCTCAAAGTAAGTGAGTGTCGTTTGTGGACCTGACTGCATTAGAAAACAATGTGATATGTTACCTTCCTAAACAGCTTGACGGAGGCCCCTGAGGGGCGGTGTGATGGCCATGGACTCGGAGAAGACGCTTGGCTCCGACACCCTCCCCAAGTCTTATAGCACTGGTGTAGCCTGAGATCGCCCCCGACATAGGCGGCCGGCTCCCGGGGTCCGGCGGAACTTTTTGCCTTTTGATGACTCTTCAATTCTGAACCTTGTCCCATCCAGCTGAGTTGCGCCCACTCTTGCGGCTACAGCGTCTTGCCCACCATCCAGCTGAATTGCGCCCACTCTTGCGGTGCAGCGATAGGCGGCTGCCACAGGACTCTCAAAATGGCGGCCGGCTCTTCGGTTTTGGGCCTGGTCCACTAAAATGGCCCTGGGACACCTTTGAACTCGGACGCTTCCCTGATAGGGCTTGGGTCCCATTCTCGAAAAGCGTCCCCTCAGCCGTGAAGATTCTACAAAAGTCTTGGGGGCCTCCGACTCCCGTAGGCTTCTGGTGGGGAGCGGCTGCCATGATTGCTCGTGGAATGGCCACGACAGAGCTACGAGATGGTAGTGGTCTCATGCTGACGCCAGCTTTAGTCTGAAACATCCAGAAACACTGTAGACTACCAATTCGATCAGTTCCGGTAGCGCCCCAACATGACCCGGAAGAGAAGAACTTGCCCTCCCCTCTTTGACTGATGGTTCTTGTTGCCTGTCCCCTCTGTTGTCATTTAACAGAACTTTTTGGACTGCTGAAAGGGGTTGTGTTCCGAACGCTGGTTGGTGGAGACATTTTGACTATATTCTTGACCTACGTTGTCGCGTAATGCGTTATATGACACGCCGCGTTACCGCACCCGGAAGTGATCCGAGGCGCGGCGCGCAGCGCGTAACGTAAGCATAACAGGTCATGTGACTTGTTAATAAAACTTTTCATTGGTTCATTTTACTTTTGTTAATTTAATGATGAAAAGCTTGGTCATATGACCTAAAAATTACGCTTTTTATTGTTTTCGAACAATATTTTTTTTTCAAACATATGTTATAATATTCCAGGCTAATGTACTTTCCCGGAAAATTTACAACTGTCTTGCAAGTAAAATATATTCCTTTTTCGAGAAAAAGGGCGTTTCTTCCTTCCATGACGGAGCCGTTGAGTAAAAGAGATTCGGCCTGCTGTCTTAGTCGCCGATACGCCTGATTATCAGATTCTTATCGATCACTTTATATTGCAGACATGAAAAACACAACTGCCCTTAAGCATTTATCTTTACTGCGTTCCTACATATTATACCTTTTATCCGTCATGTAATTGGGCTGCTTTATTTCACTTGCCTTTTACTGATTCGAAAACAGTGACTAAAAGTAAAAACTTTACCAATGTAAATACTACTACCGTGTTTTGTTTTAAAAACCTTTATTGTGAAAATGTCAGTATACAAATACGGGCCTATAACCACGTGGGCCGGCCACGGAGCAAACTGAAATCGTATATGATGAGGAGACATTTACACTGTAGAAGAACGTAACGAGCGGGCCATTAGTTTGCAAGAACAAAGGTGTCTAACAGTTGCGGAATCGGTGGACGTACATTTTGTAATTAAAATACGACAGGGCCACTTACAATAACATTTTCTAGATATACATTTGCGGGCAAGGAGTTACGAGTCCCATTTATACCGGCGCCATTTTGGGCGAGGCCGGGCAGGTCCAAGATATAGTCAAAATGTCTCCACCAACCATCGGCCAGACCAGAACCCCTTTCGGCCCTTTATGCTACAAGATGGTGTCTTCCATTCAGAAAATATTGTTGGCAGCATTTTGAAAGGAAACAGAAACAGCCGTTCTCCTAGTGAGTTTCACATTGTTACATTTAGGAAGAATGTTGAAGAGTAGTATGTGGAAAATCTGAAGCCATTTTTCTACAAACTTTCAATCAGACTTGGATGGAAAAAAAAACCTGAAGAATGTACAAACTGAAAACCAATTTTTGTCTGTATAGCATCAACAGTAACGCTTGAGTCAGCTTTGTGTCAAGCCGCCATTTTCATTCAATCAATAGCGTCCCCCTGCACACATTCAGGGACCTGGACGTGTCTTCAGATGAAACGGATTGTAGGAAAAGAAGCAGAAAGGAAAAGGAAAAAAGTTCCGCCGGACCTCGGGAGCCGGCCGCCTATGTCATGTGCCACCTTTGGCCACACCAGGGCAATAGTGAAGCTGCAGCAGGTGCAAATAAGCTTCAGACAGTCTTACAAGCACTGCTCAGAACTCTCAACTGAGGCACTCAACATCCAGGACTTGCCATTCGGATCTTGGCGCCTTGTGCTGGTTCCGACCTATTCACACATCGGTCCACTACTGACATCACCTCATAAGCCAACGGGGCACCCCACGCCGACTTTCGGCGCAGCATTGTAGGATGGCCACACCAGTGCGGCAACTTGCTGGACACAACATCGGGGCCATCCAGATCTCGGCGCGTTCGACTCACTGTACCGCAAGAGTGACCGCAACTCAGCTGGACACGCCATCTTTCGGCGCAGCATTGTAGGATGGCCACACCAGTGCGGCAATTTGCTGGACACCACCTCGGTGCCATCCGGATCTCGGCGCGTTTGAGTCACTGTACCGCAACAGTGACCGCAACTCAGCTGGACACGCCGTCTTTCGGCGCAGCATTGTAGGATGGCCACACCAGTGCGGCAATTTGCTGGACACCACCTCGGTGCCATCCGGATCTCGGCGCGTTCGAGTCACTGTACCGCAACAGTGACCGCAACTCAGCTGGACACGCCGTCTTTCGGCGCAGCATTGTAGGATGGCCACACCAGTGCGGCAATTTGCTGGACACCACCTCGGTGCCATCCGGATCTCGGCGCGTTGTGCTGCCTTCGGCCTATTCGCACATCGGTCCGCTACTGACGCCGCCTCACGTGCCAACGGATTTTCTACGCTTTTTGTAGCCCTATGCCGCATAACAGGTCATGTGACTTGTTTATAAAACTTTTCATTGGTTCATTTTACTTTTGGTTTCCTAAAGATGGAAGGCTTGGTCATATGACCTAAAAATAACACTTTTCATTGGTTTAGAACATTTTTTTTCCCAAACGATGAAAGCCCCACCTTGTTTCTGGATCATTCAGACTGAAGCTGGCGTCAGCATGAGAGCACCACCATCTCGTGGCTCCGTCGTGGTCATTCCGCGAGCAATCATGGCAGCCGCTCCCCACCGGAAGCCTGCGGGAGTCGGGGGCCCCCAAGACTTTTGTAGAATCTTCACGGCTGAGGGGACGCTTTTCGAGAATGGAGCCCAAGCCCTAGCAGGCAAGCGTCCGAGTTCCAAGGTGTCCCAGGGCCATTTCAGTGGACCAGGCCCAAAACCGAGGAGCCGTCCGCCATTTTAAGAGCCATGTGGCAGCCGCCTATCGCTGCACTGCAAGAGTGGGAGCAACTCAACAACATGGTGAGCGAGACGCTGTAGCCGCAAGAGCGGGCGCAACTCAGCTAGATGGCCGCCACCTGGGGAGGCCCGTTCACGCCGCCTCCCCCACGCCCCCCCCCCCCCCCCGGGCCGCCGCACGCCAATTTTCGGAGCAGCATTGTAGGATACCAAAACCAGTGCGGCAGTTTACTGGACATCACCTGGGTGCCTGTCGTACATGTTGTGTCAGCCATGGGACACTGGACACAGTCCCATCAACATCTCAACGCGTTCTGCTGCCTTGGGACTATTCGCACAACAGACCGCTACTGACGAGGCCTCCCCCCGCACCACCCGGGACGCCCCACGCTGTTTTTCTGTGCTGCATTGTAGGATCCCAAAACCAGTGCGGCACCCAGGCGACATCACCTGGGTGCCGTCCAGAACTCTGCACGTTGTGCTGCCTTGGGACTATTCGCACAAAAGACAGCTTCTAACCATTGTTGCTTTTTGAGTTGAAAAATGTTTAAATGTTTTTAGTTTTTGTTCCGTTCATTATAGTTAAAAGTTAATAAAGTTTTATAATCTTACTTTGTTGGAGTGTTATCTATTTTTTTAAAAACGGGTGAATAGGGCCTTGAATCGGGTTATTGTCATGTGTGGGCTTTGGAAGTGTGCTGCTGCAGGATCGGACATTTCAAACTCAAATGCACGTTCTTTTTCTTACCTTTCCGAAGCATGGAGCGCAATAGCAGGCAGAGAAAGGGTGATGCACGTGTTGAACACTACCTGACCTGGCAAGTTGCTGGCAGTGCCCCCCCGCCCGCTCCTGAAAGAGGGCACACACACACCGCCGCCCCGAGTACTTCACAAATCTTTAAAAGACCATGCGCTTGTTCATGAGGCTTAAATGGTTTATCACCTCTTCTAGAACCCCTGCATCGACCCTCTGACGTTTCCTGGAAAAATTACCATGTAACACAATACCAAGCCCTGTCAGCTGAAACCCCCAAGGAATCGTGGGGCATATTATCAAGGGGGTTTATCTCCGCTTTTTTGGCTTTAAAAGCCATGAAAGCGGAGATAAAATTATCTCCCTATTACCAAGCTGTCGCTAACACCAGTTAGTGACAGCTAAAAGGAGATAGCGACCATCTTGGGCCCCGCTTTGCATGTCAGTGATACTTATCACTAATGACATGCAAAGTGGCGTGCCAAGATGTTAGCGACTGGAAACAGTCCCTAACATCGCTATCTCCTATTACCAACTTTTGGAGATATTCGCGCTAAGCGCGAATATCTCCAAAATCTAACACCTGCCCTGAGCAGTTCTTAGCCATGTTATCCAATGGGAGGTGGATAACATGGCTAAGAGCATTTGCTCGATAATACATGAATATCGCTGACTTTTCTGCGATAATAGCAAGGTTTATCTGCAATAAAAATCGCCGATGTGCGGCGATAATTTTTGTCTCTAAACAAGTTAGAGACAAAAATTATCGCTAGTTGTTCGTAATATGCCCCCGGGTTTTTGCTTGCAGAAATCGGGAGGCGGGAGACTAGCACTGAAATCAGTAGTCACACGCCTGAATCGGGAGGGTTGGCATGTCTGAATTCTCTACAGCTGGGGCCATAAACTACATCCGCAGGGGTAGGTGATAGCCTGGGACCAGCCTGGCATCTAAAATGGCTGCCGTGCACGACAAAATTGTGGCATTGGAAAAAAGGCAAGATGGCGCAGCCGCTGGAAGAGATGTATCAACATATATCAGCCTCCTCAGCCACCCTCAGGAAACATAGGGGATTAGGATACGTCTCCCGCACCCCCTTATACCTAGTAATTTAATTAACGAAGCACAAAATGGCGAATTCCCGTTTCGCTACCAGTTTGCGGCCCAGTTCGCGGCCCGTGAAGCGCTTCTACCGTGAAAAATCATTTTTTTTTTTATTTTCCCCACGGGACCCTTTAATAACCCCAACAACATTCCTAGGGGGTCAAGAGGGTGATACCTTGCCCCCTTTCATTAAATTCCCCCTTCGTTTTTCACCTCTTCTTCTCTCTCGATCCTACCGAGAGACAAGATGGCGGCCGCTCCGGACTGTCACGCAGCAAAAAAAAAAAAAGCTCACGCACAGCCGCTGGAAGAGATGTATCAACATATATCAGCCTCCTCAGCCACCCTCAGGAAACATAGGGGATTAGGATACGTCTCCCGCACCCCCTTATACCTAGTAATTTAATTAACGAAGCACAAAATGGCGAATTCCCGTTTCGCTACCAGTTTGCGGCCCAGTTCGCGGCCCGTGAAGCGCTTCTACCGTGAAAAATCATTTTTTTTTTCTTTTCCCCACGGGACCCTTTAATAACCCCAACAACATTCCTAGGGGGTCAAGAGGGGGATACCTTGCCCCCTTTCATTAAATTCCCCCTTCGTTTTTCACCTCTTCTTCTCTCTCGATCCTACCGAGAGACAAGATGGCGGCCGCTCTGGACTGTTTAGAATGTTGACAGACACCGGAGAGCCAATCAGCTTTCTGCGCGCAAAGTTCCGAAACGCGAAAAGTAAGCGGACCGGATCGCTGCCCGGAGCGCTGTTACAGATATATATCTTGATTTAAACGTTAATTTCTCAAAATCCACTGAAGCACATATATTGAGACCTAGCAAAGGCACATCGGGCTAACAGTCCCTACAATTTTGCCAAGTTTCGTGCAAATCCATTCAGCCGTTCGAGCTAAAAGTGAGTCCAACCGCCCTATGGAAAAATGAATGGGAAAAACGCGTTTTGGGACCCCCCTTTTTTCTCGGCCCCCCCTTGACGAAACCCCACCAGATTTTCAGGGGCTGCTCAGAAACAAAATGTGCCATTTTCCTGAAAATTTCAGCCGATTCCGTCCACAAACGCCAAAGTTATTAGACATAGAATTTTCAAAAATCCCATAGGGAATTAATCCTAACTATATATACCTACTGGCGATAGCCAGTAGGTAATATATATATATATATATATATATATATATATATATATATATATATATATATATATATATATATATATATATATATATATATATATACATATATATATATATATATATATATATATATATATATATATATATATATATATATATTATATATATATATATATATATATACATATATACATCAACAAATTGCCTGAGGCATACAAGAGGAACACAACAGTTCTCTGCCCTCCAGGCTTCCCATATGGCACGCCTTTCCGCTCCACAATTGTTAATCATGCCTGAAGCATTTCAGGGACTTTCCCCCTTCCTCATGGACTGCTTACAAAACACTGGATATAGCACCATTCCATTTTTTGAAATTTTATTAAAACAGGCCCCCTAGTGGGCGTGTGCTGAGTGCACCACCATCCACAGTTCACTGGGACTTGTAGTCCATATGGTGCACATTCAAATTATTCACTTTTCAGTAAAGTCGAGAGTTCATGTTTACATCAGGCATTATTTTAAACCTTTAGTAGGCTGCGTTGCGGTTGGGCGTGCCTTGTATCCACTAAGAGTCCTGTGCTTGTGGCACCTCCAATTTGTTCGGAAGTACAAGCCTCGTACTGCTGACTGAGTTCCCATTTCAGCATACGATGGTGCTCTCTTCACGGCCAGGCCGCCGTGTAGCTATAGGAATCACCAAATTGCCTGAGGTATACAAGAGGCACACAACAGTTCTCTGCCTGATCAGCAGAGAGGGGAGGATTAAACTTAATACACTGCATCACTCCTTATGCCTGCTCCAAGCAGGTGTAAGCTTTTGACTCAATGGCGTCCTAGATGTGGTGCAGTGAAATCTTGTAGATTTCACTGCGCCACTTCTATGAGGCTTTCTCCCGTGGGAACACCCACCCTGCATACATTATACTTGACACAGGTATAATGTAGCGCATGGGTCTACAAGGTGACGTATATGTCTAGATGCGTCACATTCCAAATAGGCTGTAACCTGGTGCATTGTTTACGCTGCATCACAAAAAGTGATGCAATGGTGGCCCAAAAGTGTTGCAAGGGGCTTGTAAATAAGCCCCAAAATGTGGCTCCCAAAATGCAGCTTGTCTTTCCCCAACAATCTCTGCAACTGCAGGAAGCCATGTAACTGGATTAAACTATGCATTAACATCCACTCAATCAAAGAATGCACGTACTTGTCACTATTTATTTATAAGAAGTCGCAATAAGATTTTCTTCAACATGTCATAGATCCTGGACATTGCAAACCAGTTAAAGTTTTACCTGTATTCAATCTGAAAGCACTTGAATTTTAAAGGGTGTTGTTCAATTAATTGCAACAGTTGGCATGTTTATATGTTGAAGACTCATGATCTCTGAAGTCTGTCACATAAAACTCTGCCTTTGATTCTTCATCACTCCTTTATGCTTTCATTCAGGGTAATGAGGGTAGCGCAACCATGTTGCATAAATTTCTTTAGGAAGACTAGTGCTACTTGTTAGTCTAAAACTAATGTTATTGTTTATATTTTTATACAGGTCCCCTCATGGATCTAAGTTTTAGGTTATGTAATAGAATTTGGCAATAGACTTAATCCTGTAGTGCATTTGGAACTTGCTTGTTAATGGCATTACTAGTGTTTGGTAAATTAGTATTTTCAGTAGTATGCTCAGTGCTTGATTTGAGCCAGTGGTTTCTGGTGCTCGGTACTGGCACTTACATCAGCACCGGCGCTCTAGTTTCACACTCATTTTTGGTAGGCACGGAGATTTAGTGATTTGTCCTGAACCACAGGATGTAGAGGCGGTGCCAAGACTCAAACTTGGCTCCCCAGCTCCGGAGTTGGCAGCTCTGGTCATTAGGCCACATCCTCTACCCACTTAATATTTGGCTCGGTTTTAGGCATCGTTACAGGAGAAATGTGCTGGTGCAAGCTTCCTCCTGACGAGAGCCCCATTTGTTTTTACAAATTAACCACTGTACATGCTAGCACTTCAGGTACTCCCACTGTTGATTTAAGTAGGTTGGTGACTATTGACTGTTTCATGAATTCAAATGTTTTTTTATCTGGATAAAGATACAGTAATCAGGTTTTTATTATCTGGGGAATGTCAATTTAAAATTTTTAATTCCTGCTAATTGTATGCCTTCCTCCTTTGTATTCTGTCTGTGCAGGGTTAAAGGTAAAAATATAGGGGCATATTATCAAGGGGGTTTATCTCTGCTTTTTTGGCTTTAAAAGCCAAGAAAGCGGAGATAAAATTATCTCCCTATTACCTAGCTGTCGCTAACACCAGTTAGCGACAGCTAGTAGGAGATAGCGACCATCTTGGGCCCCGCTTTGCATGTCAGTGATATTTATCAAAAGTCAAAAGTCAAATTTTTTTTATTTGTTTCGGTACTCGATTGAGGACCACAAAATAAAATATATACAATATACATTCACATTTAATACATTTTTAGTGAAATTTTCAAAAACTTAAAAATTTTATAGCAAACATATTCGTTTGGGGGATTTTTACAAATTAATAAAAAGTCCTTTGAGTTTACGATCCTACATGATCGATAAATGGGTATAAGACATGATAACCTTGCTTTCACAATTACTGTATTAGGACATATAAAAAGAAGATGTTCCAAATTCTGACTGCCCCCCTGACAAAAGGAACATAAAGCTGTCTTTTCTGATCTCCAGGTAGAGGTAAAAGTTAGTACAGGAAGGATTCCTAGACGCAGCATCATAATTGCGCGTCTTGCACCGTGTATGAGGGTATAGTCTAGATATGGTAGGTATTGCTTATATTCATGGGAGTCTACATAGGTTTTATACAAGGATAAACTAACACAATGTGAATGGTCAGTGTCATAGCTCAATTTAGGGGTGAATTTTTTTAAAAATAGTTTGAGTTGGGCTGGAGACCATGTAGACAATATTTCTACATTAATTTTAGCAAGCTGAAGAGCCTCTCGCATATTTTTTAAAAAAGTGAGATTGGTGGAACCGATGTTAAATGTCTCGATTTTTAGTAAACTTCGGAGAGTGCCTTCCTTAGAGTGGAGAAGATTATAAGCCCACCTTATGATACTAGCTACAGCCGTAGCGTAGGCACTCGTGATGTTGCATTCCAGTCTCAACACCTGTACTGGAGTAGATGTAGAGAACTTCAGTAAGTTTTTTAGTATTTTACCTTCAATTAAGTTCATGTATGTCCATTGATAAATAGGAATGTATTCCGAAGCATATGAGACAACTGGCGGAATCTTCGCTCGATAAACTTGAATCAGTGCCGAAAAGTGCCTATGTCCAGTAGCAGAATATAGGCGGGACAATGCCCCAGCATGTAGGTCACTTTTCCTTTTTAAATGATCAATTTGACTCTTGTTACTCATATTTTGCGAAAAAATTCTGCCCAAGTAAGTATATTCCTTTACCTGCTCTACTTTCTCCCCTCCCAACTTCCATTCATATCTCACCCTTTTCTTTTGGTTAGAGAAAGCAACCACTTTGGTCTTACTAATGTTTGGAATTAGGAAATTTTTCTTGGAGTACTGATGTAAAGTGTCTAGAAGATTTTGAAGTCCAAATGGTGTTAGATCAAACAGGACAATGTCGTCCGCATACAGCAGGGAATGAATATACTCGTTGGCTATCTTTGGCGACGTACTTAAACATTGTTGTAAATTACTTGGTAAATCACTTAAGTACAAAGAAAATAATATTGGAGCCAAGAGGCACCCTTGTTTTAAACCATTTGATGTGAAAATTACCCTTGATAGACCTTTATCACTCCCCATTTGAATACGGCACCAAGTGTCGCTGTGAAGATTCACTATTAGGAGCAGTAGCTGTTCTGGTATGCCCATTTTTCTCAGTTTTGACCACAGGGTCGGTCTGTCTACTCGATCGAAGGCCGTCGAGTAGTCTATGAACGCTGCATAGATGGTTTGCTTTTTCCCTGATACATATTTGTCCAGAATTGTTTGAAGAATAGCTACATTGTCAGTCACTGCATGGTTTGGACGAAATCCAGACTGAAACATAGGGATTAAACCCAGGGAAAATGCCCAAGTTTTTAACCTGTCCAATATTTCTGCAGCGAAGATCTTGCCGACAGCATCCATGAGGGCAATTTGCCTATAGTTTCCCGGGATGCTTCTTTTTCCTTTTTTGTAGATCGGGATGATTATACTCCCCTTCCAGGAGGTTGGCATTTTGCCACTATCGATTATATAATTAAATAGTGGCGAAAGTAGCCGTCCCCATTCTTTGTGGTCAGTTTGGTATGCCTTGATAGGTATCTGATCGGGTCCCGATGCGCCAGTACTTTTTGCCCATCTTATGATTTTAGAGACAGACACGGCCGACGTTTTATTAATTTTTTCGTCACTCTTTCCCGGACCTTGTACTTCAGCTTCGCCATTATTAATCAACCTGTTTGGACTATAAAGCTCTCGGAGGTAAATTTCCCAATCCTCTTCAGTAACAGGAGTTGATTCTAACTTTTTCTTGGTTCCAGTCATTATTGCAATCAGGGCCCAATATTTGCGCTGGTTTTTTTGTTTGGCTGCTTCTTGGATTTCAATCCAATTGGTGTCCTGCTTCATTTTTTTCTGTTTAGTTTTTTCTCGTCTTATTTGGTTTTTTAATCTATTAATTTTCTTTTTATTTGTAGGTGAGAAGTTCAAAAACTGGGCACGTATCAGCCTGTTGATTTGTTTTACAACTGGTTTGTTTGAATTTTTATGATTACTACTTCGTTTACTTTTCCTTAATTTTGTTTGATCTAACTTACTTTGTAGTACATATTTCAGCTTATTTAATATGCAGTCAAAGTTCTTTATAAGATCGGCTGAATATGTAGTAGTCAACAAATTCGTTTGAGAGACCAATAGCCTCACATGGTCCAAGTTTTCTGACCCCCAGTAAATACGGCCCCTCGTTGCATTTACTTCCAGTGTAGTTTGATGAAATATCGGCTGATACTGGAAAGTAGTTTGTAGAATCCATTCAGTTGATAGACATAGAATAGCATGGTCACTTTCCTCATTGAATGTGATTGATAGTTGACTCATTCGATCTTTTTCGCCGATCCCACATATGAAATAGTCAAGGATAGAGGGAGATCCATTACCCTGCCTCGTGTACGATGCTGGTTTATCGCCATGTATATTACCATTTAAAATAGTCCCGTTTATTCTTGGGAGAAATGATAATAATGCGCGACCTCTCCTATCAGATTTCATTCCTTTTGGGAGTACGGGGAGTGATGTTTCCAAGGATTCTTCATTTAAGAGGAGAGCCCATTTCTTTATTTCGCAGTTAGACATTTTTGCATTCATATCTCCCATTATAATAAAAGGCATGTTGGGTTGTTCTTCAATGATTTGAGAGATGGTCTCCATTAGGTGTTCAAACAACAGATCGCAGTTACTACTGGGAGGCGCATAGATGTTGAAGAGTAGTAAAAAAGTGGGTAATATTTGGGATTTAAGAGATACCTTTAAACATTGTAAATTATCCGTCTTTGTATTAATTATTTCTTGTGACCAAGAATAATCTTCTTTTAATAAGATTGCTAAACCGCCTTTAGCATGGCCCCTTCTAGAACTTTTTGCCAGGGTTTCAAATACATAGTATCCTTTTTGAATAAAAGGTTTAGTATTCCATGTTTCCTGTAAACTCATAATGTCAGGGAGGCTTTCTGTTACATACTTCATTTTATTGTCCATCTTCCCAGCCAAGTTCCAGGACAGTAGCGTCATACCTTTGCTAAACTTGATTTTTTTGAGGTTTAACAATTTTTTTACTGTTTAGGGTTTCAGATAACCATGCCCAAGATTTTGTCGTATTCTCATTATCGGTAGGTCTTAATTCCCTGGACCATACTGACCTCTCTCCTTCCTTTACTTGTATTTTTAGCGAGTCTTTTCTTGTGGAATTTGAAGCTGTTTCTCCCCAGAGTGTACTATTAATTTCATTCCTTCGGTTATTTTGTCCCAAGGTACCTTTGTTTAAATTGTTGGTAGGTATGGGCTCCACTATGGAAATAACATCATAACCATTTTTATGAAGGATTTCCTTCTCCCTGAGTATGATTCCAGGTAGAACTGGCGAAAAAAAGGAGACTTGTGCTAGTTTCTTATTCTCATTATTAGGAAAGAGAACTAAATCGATTTCGTTACTTGTCAGTGAGGTCAGTGATGGCATTTCTTGTAAAAGGTTCAATATTCTACCGCGGTTAAGTGGCATCTTGTCAGTAGGGAACAGTTCCTCAATGATTAAGTGTTTGGATATAATTCCTTCCCATGGTTGCGTAATAATAATATTCGCTTCTTCAGCAGCCTTAGTGTTTTGATCTGTTGTTTTATATTCTACCACTGGACAGAATTCTTCAGCTTTTGGGTTCAAATGTGTTAACAGCGGAGATTTTTGAATTTCTGAAGAATTCATCAAGATTTTGGGAGTGAATTTTTGAAATTTCAGTTTATTTCCTTTTTTCCTTTGTATTCTCCTTAGTGGTTTTCTCTTCTTCCCCCTAGCATTTTCCTTCTCATTTCTTTTTTCAGATTGATCTTGTTGACTATTTTTCTGTTCAACGGTAACGCCCAATGGCTCTGCTTTGTTATCCATAATACCCTGGTCCTGCTTGTTATTAGACTCTTTGTACGAAAAAATAGAAAAATGCTTGTTAGTGTTTCCAGTAATGGATTCCGATTCTTCTTTAAACAATTTTTTTAGAGAATATGTGATAAGAGGTTTGTTCTTCTTTCTTAACTCCTTTGTTTTAGTCACAGTTTTAGCTATGTTGTTTGTTTGTGTACTAGCTTCTCGCTGTTTTGAAGTTGTATTAACGTTATTTTGAGAGTCTTCATCTTTTAATGTTTCAAGTGGATCAGATTTTTTTGATATGTAATTATTTTGAATTCCTTTCTTTTTTTCCTCGACTAGGTATTTCAGTATTCCTATTTGCACGTCCAAAGTGTCATCGGAATTAGCAAGAATTTGGCCAAGATGAGTGAGCACTGATTCCAGAATTTCTTGCAATGTAAAAAGCGCCTTTGAGATAGGAGAAGTGATATTTCCAAAGGTTAAGTGTGAAAAAATTGGATCAGTAAAGTTGGCCTGGTTAGGGTATAGGATAGGGGATTTTTCCGGTGAACTGGTTAAAGGATGTATTTGACTCAATGTTATTTCAGATTTTTCTTGTTCTTGCTTCGTATTCATACTCGTAAACACATCAGAGGGTAGCTCATAATCCTTTTTACTTATTGGAGTTGTGGGGGTTATTTGGGCCGTTTCCACGGGAATATTTTGATCTTTCCCTGTGAAAGAAATAATTGCCAGGTTACTTTCTGATTTTGTGCGTCCTCGATAGTCAGTACTCTGGACGAAGAGAGGTAAAGAATCGTATTTTTCCTTATTTATAGGTGATTCTAATTTATTTTGATTTTCAATTGAAAGTGAAGATACAGTTTTTCTCTTCGAAAGGGTGGAAAAGTACGTGTTTATAGCTGGAGTACTTGAAATTTGGCCAGGTTTCAATGAGTTGGCAGCCGTCTTTCTGACAGCGGTTTCAGTCCCCATACGCTTCAAATAAATTGTTCGTGAACGGAGTTTTTTTATAGCCCTCATATTTGGGATCAGAGGTCAAATTGACAATATATTGGCCGCAGTTGATTTTATCTGTTTGATAGGATCTATATTTCTGATGTGTATTAGAAAAGATTCTATCAAGAATTTAGAAGTGATCATATATTGGTTACGAAGTATAGATTTGGTAGTACCTCTGTAGCCAAGCGTAAATGGGGTGGCCCGTCCCGTCCTCGGTCGTCCCGGACGGCCACAGACGGCCCGCCCTTTGCCCGGGCTTCACCCCGAGCTGCGTCCCGCGCGCGTCCCGCGTCGCGGTAGATCTGAGGGCAGCAAAGAAGGAGGAGGTTGGGGGCGTGGCCGCCGGGGGAAGAGGCAGCAGCTGTGTGCAGCTGAGGCTGCTGGACCTCGCAGTCCCCCGGTAGGCTCCACGCACAATCAGATGATGCAAGCCTCAACCTGGGAGCGCGTTACTCTCCACGGACTGTGGAGCCGCTCACACCAGGGAGGACAGGGCAAGAAGGCAGTGAGCGGCACCCGCGGAGCGGGTGTCGCGAACAGTTGCTTGAAATACCAGGAAGCAGGGAAGCACACAGCACGAGTCTGGCTCCTCTCGAGTTGCAGGTAGAAAGCCCAGAAAGCGCCAGGCAGCCAGAAGCCCAGGTGAAGTTATTTGCGGAGGCTGGGGGCGTGGCCGCCGGGGGAAGAGGCAGCAGCTGTGTGCAGCTGAGGCTGCTGGACCTCGCAGTCCCCCGGTAGGCTCCACGCACAATCAGATGATGCAAGCCTCAACCTGGGAGCGCGTTACTCTCCACGGACTGTGGAGCCGCTCACACCAGGGAGGACAGGGCAAGAAGGCAGTGAGCGGCACCCGCGGAGCGGGTGTCGCGAACAGTTGCTTGAAATACCAGGAAGCAGGGAAGCACACAGCACGAGTCTGGCTCCTCTCGAGTTGCAGGTAGAAAGCCCAGAAAGCGCCAGGCAGCCCGAAGCCCAGGTGAAGTTATTTGCAGAGGCTGGGGGCGTGGCCGCCGGGGGAAGAGGCAGCAGCTGTGTGCAGCTGAGGCTGCTGGACCTCGCAGTCCCCCGGTAGGCTCCACGCACAATTAGATGATGCAAGCCTCAACCTGGGAGCGCGTTACTCTCTACGGACTGTGGAGCCGCTCACACCAGGGAGGACAGGGCAAGAAGGCAGTGAGCGGCACCCGCGGAGCGGGTGTCGCGAACAGTTGCTTGAAATACCAGGAAGCAGGGAAGCACACAGCACGAGTCTGGCTCCTCTCGAGTTGCAGGTAGAAAGCCCAGAAAGATATTTATCACTAATGACATGCAAAGTGGGCGTGCCAAGATGTTAGCGACTGGAAACAGTCGCTAACATCTCTATCTCCTATTACCAACTTTTGGAGATATTGCCCTAAGTGCGAATATCTCCAAAAGCTAACACCTGCCCCTGAGCAGTTCTTAGCCATGTTATCCAATGGTAGGTGGATAACATGGCTAAGAGCATTTGCTCGGTAATGCATGAATATCGCTGAATTTTCAGCGATATTCATGCATTTCGGCCGATTTTTATCGCTTAGGAGATAAACCTTGATAATAGCAAGGTTCCTAAGTGATAAAAATCGCCGCAGCTCAGCGATAAAAATATCGCCGCTAAACCAACATAGCGATAATTATCGCTAGTTGTTGGTAATATGCCCCCTAGTTCTGAAATAAGCCCTGTGAAATCAAGAGGTGGGATGTTTGCCGTCATACATTTGTGTTTCAAGATCTGAAAAAGGATAAGAGGTTTTTGTGAACAATGTAGGATTGCACATATGATATTCCTCGTAGAATTTATAACCTGGAAGATAATGTTAGTTTCCCATCACTGATTATGTGTACTATTTATAATGAAATGTTGAATGCTGTTTTGGCCCCTTCAGTGCTCTCAATTCTGCTTTCAAGTTTAACGTGTATCCCATATTATGTCTATCCTTATGTGTATACTTTCATCTTGCACAAAGTTCCCAACATTACCCTCCATGTTGTCTACTTGAACTTCTTGGAGGTTTTTGGATGAGTTTATGCTGCATGTGATGGTCTTAGTGCAATGTTAGATGGGACAATAAATTTCTGGGAAGGCTAATTTAGCTTCCTTACTCCAGACACTGTTCAATGCATGTATGTTGGTCTTGATGAGTTGAACTTGCTTTTCTTGTGGGTGCACACATTTTGCGGTGAAAGATGATCTATGAGTAGTGTGATCCTATTTTAGGTTTAAATTACCCTGTTGTCTCATAGGTATGATAGAAAATTACATGCACAATATGCTGAGACATATTGTGCATTGCATTACCAGTTGGTCATAGAACAACCGAAATTCAATTTTCTAGAACACCAGCTAAGAAAGTTGTGCCAGTTCAAGGATTGTATCAAGAGGGGACCCATCACATCATGCCAAGAAGTAGATAATTAGCATGATAATGGAAGTGATTGTATGTACAACACATCATGCAACTCTGCCTTTATATAATATACACATTTCAGTCTGGATCTCTGCACATGAGGACTTTTAGGTGTACATTACTTACTGATTTTATAGTCTTCTCATAGAGCCATTTATCCATATTGGTGTTTAAATTTGCCATATTTCCTTAAAGCCTTTGGAGAATCATTTCACCTGGTTAGCGTAGAGTGTCAAGTCTTTTACCTTAAGGGATATACCAGATGTTTCCTTGCAGATCAGTTACATGACTGGCTTGGTACTATGTTTACATGATGTTTGGTTCTAGAAAATAAGGTCAATCTGAGTCCCATGACTTGGAGCTGATGTTGTGCTTGTTCATTTCTTTAGCTTGACTCTAACTTAGGGCTCGATTAGGATGGCGGTGAATCCGCATCCTCCGGGCCGGTGGAAGCCACCACCTGCCCGGAGGATGCGGATTCACCGCCGTGGTCCCTGTAATCACCACCGCTAGATCCGGATGGCGGTAGGATCAGCAGCGGACGGCAGGTCGGTCCGCCGCTAATCCGCGGGGTGTAGCCTGCTATTTGCTGGCGGTGTTTGCAAGACACCGCCAGCCAAATTAGGAAGCATGTGTAAACATGCATTTCTGCGGCGGTTTTTCCGCTGTGGAAAAGCATGTGGACCATAGCTTCTCGGGGGCCCTTGCGGGCCCCCAGGGTGAAGGGGGGGGGGGTGCACATGGGGGTACCTATGGTACCCCCCTGCATTTGCATGCACAAAGCGGCAGGCACCACACAGTACCTGCCGCTTTGTGCATGCAAATGCAATGAATGCATTTTTAACATTGCAGCGGGTGCTGCTTGAGGCAGCACCCGCCGCCATAATAAAGATACAGGATGTGACCGCCAGGGTGGCGGTCACATCCTAATTGGCATGGAGGGACCACGCTGCCCTAGCCGACGGTCCCTCCACCTCGGGGGTGGCGGACGGACGCAGGTCCGTCTGCCATCCTAATGACCCCCTTAGTTAATATCTGTAGATTCTCATTAACAACACAAATAGATGGGTGGTTCCAATGCTTCCCATTGCTCCTTTTCTCCCTCTAAGCTTTGTTTTTCGTTAATTCATCAGCCCTACTTTAACTTTAAGTTAATATCTACGGATTATCATTGTCTGAATAAATAAATGGTTACCTCCCCTGCTTCCGTTGACAGCATCAGACTGGTGACCCAACATAACATGAAGCACTAAAGTAGAATTGTTGGAAGATTATGGGATTGTTCAGTGGAAGAAGGTGACACAGTCAGGGAAAAAAATCTATCTCGAATTGTAAAGAAGCATATTATATTAGTATTAGTTGAACATAGGAACATTTGCAGTGCATTAGTATGATATGTTCCTGTATTTTCTTGGTGGCTCATCATCATCAGTTTGTGATTTGTCACTAAATGGACAGCATAGTCAGACACAATGATCATATATCAAGGAGGTGTGTGTGACTATGCACAGAAGGACCATATGAGATCAGAAGTGATTCAAATAATTTATAAAACAATGGTGATGCATTCCATGGTTTCATGTCATTTCCAAAAGTATTTATGTTCCATTTGATATATTCCACTTCTGGAACTTTGCGCCAGATGTGCTAAGCCTTTTGTGGCCTCAAACCCTGGCAGTAGTATTCCCCATTTTCCAGCACCCACCCCTTGTACCAATCACATTTACTAAAAAAACCTATACCAGAATTTATCATCAACATTGCAGGGGTCCCCACACAGAAAAAAACAGGAGAAGCTGAGGTCTTTTGCCATAGGTTTCTGGATAACATTTTGTAGTGCCTGGGTAGTCCTATAATAGTACTACTTTATGTACTACAAAATGCAGTGTGTGAATAGGCCCTTTATCCTTCTGTCATTCCTTGAATGGAGCTAATATTTTACCCCATCCAGCATATGACCCCAGTAAATCTTTGCATTTATTAGATAACAGTCATTGGAAAAAATGCTGCATGCGTACACAGAAGTGTTTGGAAGTAAAACTGTGCATGTACTTTAGATATAAATGTATTGTGTTAACACTGTTTTTCATACAGTATATCACCTTAATATTTCCTTAGTGTAAGTAAAAGGTGTATGAGACCATCGACAGAGTTGTACACTATTAACACCAACATCAGAGACATCAGAAAGAATGAAGCAAGGTTGTGTTAATTGATGTAGTCAGCCATTCCAGTGCATGGTCAAACACTGAGGATTGACTTTAGGGCAGACTTTAAGAACATCCATCGACACGTAATGGATATTGTATGCTTCAACACCATACTTATGCAAGGAGCAGAACTGTGAGAACAATTCCAATAACAAACATGACCTTGAAGATGAACAACATTCCATCATAATTATGTTGATATTAACTGAGGTTTCAGAAGAGAGAAGTGAGAGAAGCAATCCAGAAAGAAGGAGTTTGTACAGGGCAAGCAGAAGAGCAAACACAACAACACAGCACTCAGAGGTAAAATGTAATATCACACAACAGGCAAAATACCTACAGGAATGGCACCTGGAGCAAGCTACAAGCAAAACAAACATATACATCAACATATGAACATAAATCAGATACGTATTAACATGTTTCAAATAAAACACACTGGTAAACATTACACAAACAGCATCAATGGACATTAAACACCTAATTTCATCAAATAGTTTTCCTGATATGGTTTCCTTGTACCACACATTCTTAAATTAGCCTATGCTTTCCATGTTACAACTTGAACGTCACATAGTTTAGCCCCAGTCCCATTACTGTTCTCAGTCCTGTAGATTTGTCTCTGACTGTTCAGCTCTCTTGGGCAGAGACGTTTTAAGGCATGGGCAAAGTGGGCTCTGGTCGAGTGCCCCAGCCTTTCAGGGGGCCCTCTGATAGAGCCAGATCTGTTCTACAGTCTTGCCCTGATGACCTTGAATAATTCTCAGAAGATATATTTGTCTATGATTAGATCTTGTGTTTTCATTTTGTGAATAAGAGAACAATCTAAGTACATTTATATTCTACGAAAAGAAATTATAAAAAGAAATTACATTGCAAGTAATATTTGCTGCTTTCCCTGAATGGTGAACTAAAAGAGTAAAAACAAGTATTGAAATAAATCCCTTGAAGGCGCATTTACCTGTTAATTTGAATCTGCCCAAGCAGTCAGGGGTATATTGGGTTTCCCATTTCATTAGATAACTTTTAGAACATTGGCATTTCTTGCCCTTACCATTTGGTGCCTCATGACAAATGATTGTGCACTTCCAGATCCACACGGACCCCAAAACCACACTCAGAGGCACCCTGATCTACTGACCCCCGGGACCACGCACACAATTCAGCGAGGACATCGCCGACTTCATCAGCCCGCATGACCTCCCCTCCGCCGACTACATCCTCCTGGGGGACATCAACTTCCACCTGGAGAACAACAACGACCGCAACACCATCACCCTGCTCGACAACCTCGCCACCCTCGGTCTCAAGCAGCTGGTGTCCACCCCCACCCACCTCGCCGGACACACACTTGACGCAGTCTTCTCATCCTGCAAAGACATCGTCTTCAGCCACGCCACCGGACTCCACTGGACGGACCACAGCTGCGTCCACTTCACCTTCAAAAGAACGACGATCCACCACCACCAGCAACAGGTTGCTCGAAGAAGCTGGAACAAGATCACAGCCGACCAGCTCGCCGCTTCCCTGAGCAGCACCCTCCCGCCAGCTCAGCGAACCCCAGCCAGGCCGCCGACAACCTCACAAAGTGGATCAGCAACTGCGCGGACGAACTCGCCCCACTGAGGACCCCGCCCAGCAGACCCGGCAGCAAGAAGGCCCCATGGTTCACCGACGAACTCAAGAGCTCCAAGAAGAACTGCCGAGCCCTCGAGAAATCCTGGAGAAGGGAACCAACAGCGGACAACATGACCACCCTCAAGCTTGCCACCCGGAAGCACCACCAACTGATCCGCGCCACCAAGAAAACTGCATTCAAGGACCGGCTGGACAACAACGCACACAACTGCAAGGAACTCTTCAGCATCGTGAAACAGCTCTCCAACCCCAACCCCAACCCCAACGCCGGCAACAACGACATCACCCCATCACAAGACCTCTGCAACTCCCTCGCCTCCTACTTCCACAACAAGATCGCGGACATACACAACAGCTTCAGCACTCAACCGACGCACGCCACGACTGAACCACCGCCCCCCACCACCACCCTCCGCGCCTGGACTCCGATCAGCACCGAAGACACCGTCCACATGATGAACTCCATCCACTCCGGATCTCCAACCGACCCCTGCCCTCACCACGTCTTCAACAAGGCCGACGCTGTCATCGCACCCCACCTGCGGGACATCATCAACACCTCCTTCGACACCGCCACCTTTCCGGAGAGCTGGAAGCATGCCGAACTCAGCGCCCTACTCAAGAAACCTACAGCGGACCCCACCGAACTCAAGAATTACCGCCCCATCTCGCTCCTCCCGTTTCCAGCCAAAGTCATCGAGAAGACCGTCAACAAGCAGCTGGCTGCCTTCCTCGAGACGAACGGATCCCTCGCCCCCTCACAGTCTGGCTTCCGAGCCAACCACAGCACCGAGACCGCCCTCATCGCTGCCACCGATGACATCCGAGCCCTGATGGACAATGGAGAAACAGCGGCCCTCATCCTCCTAGACCTCTCCGCGGCCTTCGACACTGTCTGCCACCGCACCCTAGTGCAACGCCTCAGCAACGTCGGAATCCAGGAGAAGGCACTGGAATGGATCATCTCCTTCCTCGACGGAAGAACACAGAGAGTCCGACTACCACCGTACAAGTCAGAGGCCACCGAAGTCATCTGCGGCGTCCCTCAAGGATCCTCGCTGAGCCCCACCCTCTTCAACGTCTACATGACCCCCCTGCAGCCATCGCACGCCAGCACAACCTCAACATCATCTACTACGCTGACGACACCCAGCTGATCCTCTCCCTGACAAACGACCCCGCCACCGCCAGAGCCAACCTTCACGAAGGGATGAAACACGTAGCCGAGTGGATGACGACCAGCCGCCTGAAACTGAACTCAGACAAGACGGAGGTCCTCATCCTGGGCTCCTCGCCCTCTGCCTGGGACGACTCCTGGTGGCCCCCCGCCCTGGGCACCGCACCCAAACCGACAGACCACGCACGGAACCTGGGCGTCATCCTGGACTCCTCCCTCTCCATGACCAGACAAGTCAACGCCGTCTCCTCATCGTGCTTCAACATCCTGCGCATGTTACGGAAGATCTTCCGGTGGATCCCCACCGAGACCAGGAAGACGGTCACCCAGGCCCTCGTCACCAGTCGACTGGACTACGGCAACGCCCTCTACTCCGGAACCACAGCCAAGCTCCAGAAGAGACTCCAGCGGATTCAGAACGCCTCAGCACGACTCATCCTCGACATCCCCCGATGCAGCCACATCTCCGGACATCTGAGAGACCTGCACTGGCTCCCCGTCAACAATAGAATCACCTTCCGTCTCCTCACCCACGCACACAAAGCCCTACACGATCAAGGCCCGAGCAACCTCAACAACCGCATCAACTTCTACGCTCCCAAACGCCATCTCCGATCAGCCAGTCACGCCCTCGCCGCGGTCCCCCGCATCCAAAGAACGACAACAGGAGGAAGGTCCTTCTCCTACCTGGCTGCCAAGACATGGAACTCCCTCCCTCCCGACCTGCGCCTGACCCAAGACCACCTCTCCTTCAGGAAGAAGCTCAAGACCTGGCTGTTCGAGCAGTAGCAGCACCCCCTCCCCCCCCCCCCCAAGCGCCTTGAGTAAGTAGTGCGCTCTATAAATGTCTTGATTGATTGATTGACTGATTGATTGATTGTGATTTCTGAAAGACCATACTGGTATAGGCCCTTTATTATTACGGGTGAAATTATGGAGCACTGACCATTTTTTCCCGGGAAGTACGGAGGGACTGTTTAAACTTAGATACATTGAATACCATTCCATGGATGGCATATGCTAAAAAGGTTTTCAACACTTTGGATCTAAGAGCCCTTTTTGATTCAACAGAAGGCATAGGCCCTCAGACAAAAAGAAGGGTTATAGAGGCTTTTGTCTTTTTTAATGAAAAAAGTAGAATTGGAAAGTCTCTCACCTCAAGTACTGCCATAAGTTTTATGCAAATTTTTAATGGTCCCGGAATTGATTGTCATTTAACATGGATAGGAGATCAGCAGTACAGATTTTATCTGACAAGGTTAAGACTACATTTGATTCCTCATTTAGTCGCCTTTCCTTTGGCCGGCTCTAGGGTCGCCTTGGACACAAAGTGTCCATGTGATGCTCTCTCCACAAAGTCCACTGCACACTTTATGCAGGTTTGCACATTCTATGGCCCAATAAGATCTCAACACTTAGCTTTATACTTGCTGCTGAAAAACTCAGGAAAACCTATTCAATGGAATCTGGTTTGTTTTACTTGTGATATCTGTGTTGTTGGGATTTAAGGTTTTTAATAATTGCATTTTTTATAATTTGAATATTAACTTTGTATTTATTCTGTCGGTTTTATGACCAGTTGTTGGTTGAATAAAGGTATTTTGACTTGACTTGACTGTGAATAGCTTAGCTGTTGGACTTTGTGTATTCCTCCCAGACAGTAAGACAAAGGAAGTCGAGCAGTCAGCGTTCTAGCTGCTCACTTCTGAGGGCTATTTAGGCGGCGAGGAGGCATCAACCATTGCGGTAAGGGACGACGGTGGCAGCATCTCCTGACCCCGCTTGGCGCCTGCTAGCGATTTAGAGCGGATGCTCTGCAGAATTTATGCAGAATTTATGCTGAACTGTATTTTCGTTTTTAAATGCACAAGTTTTAAAATTGAATAATAATTTTAGAAACCACTTTTATAATACCTCAGCACATTGAACTTTGCTCTAGCAGCGGATAGCTGTAGGGATTGAGTATTATTTCCTACAGCATTTAACCTGTGTTGCCATCTGCACTCTGCTAAGGGTTACACCGCATTAGGCAGCAGTCTGTGCTCGATATTCCAGCCTGCCCGCCCCGGTCCGACTCGGTAGCCAAATCCGTAGTACGGAGGGCGGGGCAGGCAAGAGCCAGACACACACAGGAAGTCGAGCAGTCAGAGTTCTAGCTGCTCACTTCTGAGGGCTATTTAGGCGGCGAGGAGGCATCAACCATTGCGGTAAGGGACGACGGTGGCAGCATCTCCTGACCCCGCTTGGCGCCTGCTAGCGATTTAGAGCGGATGCTCTGCAGAATTTATGCTGAATTTATGCTGAAGTGTATTTTCGTTTTTAAATGCACAAGTTTTAAAATTGAATAATAATTTTAGAAACCACTTTTATAATACCTCAGCACATTGAACTTTGCTCTAACAGCGGATAGCTGTAGGGATTGAGTATTATTTCCTACAGCATTTCACCTGTGTTGCCATCTGCACTCTGCTAAGGGTTACACCGCATTAGGCAGCAGTCTGTGCTCGATATTCCAGCCTGCCCGCCCCGGTCTGACTCGGTAGCCAATACCGTAGTGCGGAGGGCGGGGCAGGCAAGAGCCAGACACACACAGGAAGTCGAGCAGTCAGCGTTCTAGCTGCTCACTTCTGAGGGCTATTTAGCCCCTCATCGGATCTGGCGCGCAGCGACTGCGCGCAGCGGGGCGCCTTTGACGGCGCCGAAGACAAGCCAAAGACCTGCCCATCTGCGCCCGTCCGCGCCAGAACGGCGCCAGGTGCCAGGGGCCATGCCCAACAAAAATAACCGACAGAAAACAATCAGGTATTCTACCCCAGATTTGTTAGCTCTGAAACCTGTTCACTCCCCATCCTGCACTACCGAGAACTGGCCCTTCCCTGAAGGCCCTTTCTCTTGCAGAGAATGTCGCTTTCAAGCCAGTATCCATCCCCGCCAAGACCTCAAGACACTTGAGGCAAGTAAACATGTAAGCAGTCTACAATGTATCCTGCTAAATGTACGATCAATGCCCAAACACCAGCTTCAGATATGGGACTTACTACATACATATCAGCCAGATCTGTGTTTTCTCACAGAAACTTGGCTGAAACCCCATACTACGCCCGCTATTACAATAGCAATTCCCCCAGGGTACAAGTTTTTACATATGGATCGACCTATTAAAATAGGAGGCGGGCTAGCTATCATTTATAAGGAACATCCGAAAGTCACCATTCTTGAGGAAAAATGTAGCCCTACCCTGGAAATCATAACTTTCCGTATTAATCTATCTACCATAATAGCCATGAAAGGTGCACTCATATACCGTCCACCTGGATCATGCGCAGGATTCTCCCTCTCTCTCATGGAATTAATAGCCCCTTACCTCAGAGCCAAAGAAAACTTTGTTCTCCTAGGCGATTTTAATATTCACGCAGACAATCTGGAACTTACAGAAACTAAAGCTTTGCTTGCAGATATGTCTACGATAGGGCTCCAACTTCACAATTCCGACCCCACCCATGAAGGGGGACACCTTCTAGACTTACTTTTCTCAAACAGTCCCACCTTGCCCTGCAAAACTATTTCTCATCTGAACTGGACAGACCACTACCTGCTAGAATTTAACATCCCCATATCACATAAAAAGACATCAAACAAAAATCTTCCTCCAATATGGCGACGCCAATGGCATAAAATCACTATAGAAGGACTACAGACGACCTGGAAAATACCCATAGTCCAAGAAACAGATAAGGTAGATGACATGCTCGCTAAATTTAATGACTCTCTAATGGAAGCAATAGACAAACTAGCTCCGCTAAAACTTCACAAACAATTCCCCACCCATAAAAAGGAGAAATGGTACACAGAAATACTGAGAACTGAGAAGCAAGGGTGCAGAAGACTGGAAAAAAAATGGAGGAGGTCGCACTTAGCAGAGGATAAGAAGGCCCACTTAGAAGCCCAATCAAAATATTATAAAAACATTAGAAAGGCTCGGAAAAACTGTCTGGCCCAGCAACTGTCAGAGGCAGGCAATTCCTCGAAGGATCTATACAAAATATTGGAATCCTTCGTAAAACCCACAGCTTGTATAAGCTCAGATGATTTTTCATTACCTCTGTGTAACGAGATATCCCTGTTTTTTGAGAGCAAAATCAACACGATTTACGATAAAATCCTGAAAACAACCAGTTCCAACTGTGGAAACCATGTCCCCCTGACACCGCAACCAAAAAAATCATCATCCTTACTTTCCTTTCCCCCAGTGTCCAATACTGATCTCCCTCCCCTAATTAACCACATAAAATCTGGCTCCCCTAATGATCTCTTACCAGCGAAAATGATGGCCCCTTTAAACTCCATCCTAGGTCCATCCATACAAGCTATCATAAATCAATCCCTGAGTGAAGGACAGGTACCTACAGAATGGAAACTAGCTGTAGTCAATCCAATTCGGAAAAATACCACACTACCTTGGTCAGACCTTTCAAACCTTAGACCCATCTCCCTCCTACCCTACCTCAGTAAACTCACAGAGAAGCATGTCAACACACACCTGTCGAAATATATCGAAGCAGCGGAAGGCCTGGACCCATCCCAATCTGGTTTCAGGCCTAATCACAGCACTGAATCAGCCCTCCTCTCCGTGACCGACAACATCAGGATGTCACTGGACAGGGGGGAATCCGTGATTCTAGTGCTGTTAGATTTATCCGCTGCTTTCGACACTGTATCACATGAACTTCTCCTCGAAAGACTGAGTGATGCGGGAGTAGGAGGCACGGCTCTCTCATGGCTGCAAAGCTTTCTTTCCGGCTGCACCCAAGGAGTCAGACTAGGCTCTCACTCTTCTCCATCAAGAGTGCTTACTAAGGGTGTGCCACAGGGCTCATGCCTTAGCCCCACGCTTTTTAACATTTATGTGGCCCCCTTAGCAAATATGATAAGATCCTTCGGATTCACTCCGGTGTCATACGCTGATGACACCCAACTTCTGTTTCCCTTTCCAACTCTCACGCCGGCAGTTCTATCATCATTTGCTAATGGGATGAGAACGGTAGCACACTGGATGGCAAAAAAATGTCTTCAATGCAACGTGACCAAAACAGAGGTCATGCTGTTTGGAGGGGCAACTCTTCTCTGGTCACCAGAATGGTGGCCTCTGGAGCTAGGCCCGGTCCCTAACCCCAAACCCATAGCAAAAAACCTTGGTGTCAAGCTGGACCAAGCGCTCCTGCTCAAAGAACACACCACTCAGGTGGCAGGTGCCTGCCTTCATGTGGTGGGGCTTCTAAGACGTGTCTTTCCATTTCTGCCAGACAACCACAGAAAGACCCTTATCCAAACTCTAATTATAGGCAGAATGGACTACTGCAACGGACTATACCTATCGGCGAATGAAGAACAACTAGACAAACTTCAGGTTGTCCAAAATACAGCAGCTAGATTGGCCCTCAATGCCCCCCCCAGAACGCCTTCCCGCCCCTTACTTCACCAACTCCACTGGCTTCCTGTGAAGCAGCGCATCAAATTTAAAATCTGTAACATTATACACAGATGCTTGTATGGCACCAGCCCCAAATATCTAAGAGAAAAATTTGTACCATACATCCCTAGACGCGCACTTCGCTCTAGTAACCATCTGCTGCTACAGGTTCCAAAGATAAGAAGAGCTAGACAGGGAGGCCGAGCCCTGTCTTACAAAGGACCCATACTTTGGAACTCCCTACCCACCGAACTGAAACAGATCAGGAATTTAGTATTATTCAGGAAAAAACTGAAAACTTACCTCTTCACCAGGCCATAGTTTTCATCCTCCCTCTTCAGCTTCTACTCACAAAGTAATCTGCCCTAAATTGCAAGCAACAGCGCAGAGATATCCCTTCGGGAATTGACTTAGGCGCTTTACAAGCAAATAAATAAATAAAATAAATAAAGGGAGACTAAGTTATGGCAGGATGGGCCATCCTGCCAGGATGATTAGGACAGAGCTGTTCCATGCCCCACTTACATTTCAAAGGGCTGCCCCCAGCACACAAAAAGGTACCTGACACTAGTCTTTGCCACCCAAGACTTCTTGGCGCCTTTGCAGGGGAAAGAAAGAAATTTTCAGAACCAGATGTGGGGGTAGCCAGGATGTTCCTCCACTTAAAATGCTGCCACCAGGTACGCTCCTGGATCTGTGGAAGCCTTCAGAAGGACTGCCTGGCACATTGTAGGACTGCCCTGTTGCTTGAGGCCTGGCTTGTTCTCCAGAGGACTGCCCTGCTGCTACCAGGGGACTGGTCTGTTGCTTGAGGCCTGCTTTGCTCCCCATAAGTCTGCCCTGCTGCTAAAAGTATGCCTTGTTGCTTAGACCCAAGACTACCAGAATGATGAAGGGCTAGTTATCTGGCCTTCTGTTTGAAATACAGTGACATTGCAAGCTCCAGAGATCTGAAGCACTGCACCTGGCCTTTTAGGTGGGTCCTGGACCCCGGGAAGTGAAGTTAGAATTGTTGCTCCTGGCGACCTTAAACATTGGTACTTAGAAACAATTTCGCCAAAAAATGCCACTATTGAATGGTGGAGTATGGCCTAGCTCAGCCCCTTCTCCTCCGACCCAGACCAAAGTGTTGGGGAACCTTGGAGTACAGTAAGATAACAACTTGTCTTTCAAACCTCAGACAGAAAATGTTGTCTTGAACTGCTTCTGTTTCCTTCAGCTACTGAGGAAAATTCTGTTCCTGCTTCCAGTCACTTCCCAGAAGATGATAATCCATGCCCTTATACAATCTCGGCCGGACTGCACCAATGCTCTATACTGGGGTCTCCCTCTGTACCAACTCAAGAGACTACAGTTGGTGTAGAGCGCTGCCATTTGCCTCTTGCATAATATCCCCCAACACACCCGTATTCAGGCTCATCTGAAGAAACTGCACTGGTTACCCATTCGCGAAAGAGAGTGAAGTCCAAGGGTTTAGTGCTTGCCCACAGAGCTTACTATGGCCTAAGGCCCAGATACCTCGCCAAGCATCTTTCTCACTATCTTCCTGCCTGTCCTCTGTGCTCTGATGATGTGCTGCTTGTAGTAGTTCAAATAACAAGATGGAAGAGATGGGGAGGCTCTTTCTCTTCTTTCTCTGCATTGGCTCTCACATGTTGAAATCCCCTTCCCTTGCACCTTTATGCTACCAAAGATGCTTGCTCTTTTAAGCATAGCTTATAGACCTGTTTATTTATCTGCCTTCTAACTCACTTCTTATGTAGAGTTCAGTGGTTACAGTACCTACAGTGCTGGGACACTTTCAAAGTATCTTTACACATTATACGTGCTATATGATTTGATTTATAAATGGATTTGAAACATATACTTTCATATAATAAATAATGCATGTGCGATTGGCGAGTTGTAGTTGGTTAGGTGTATGAGCGACATCTGAAATTTTATGTTGCACTGTGGGCTGTAGTGTAAGTTGGATTAAAGACATAAAAAAAGAACAATAACTATTGTATTTCTAATGTTGGTGTAGTTTAAATGTGCTGTGTGGTACGGTGCTATTATTATAAAACCTAACTATAACTTACTTCTAAACTTTTGGGTTTTCTTGAGAATTTCATGGGTTTTTAGAAGTTGTAATTGTTTGTACACTTGTTCCTATATTAGTAAGGTAATTTAGATATATATTCATCTTAATAGTTGAATGGATAATTTTTTAGTTTTTGGGCTACAATTGTGTAGCCTAATATAATGTGTGTATATGTTTGTTTTAAAAAATGTCAAAGTATTGATATTTAGGGTATTATTAAAAATGTTAGTGTTTGTAAGGAGGATGTGTGTTCTGCAGTGTGATTGTACCCTTTATTTAATATTTTTTTTCCCACCGGTACTGCGGTACTATTTTGGAAGCACCACAGTACTTTGTGATACTGACACAGCTTCTGATAGGCTGGAAACATTTGTTTCCAAAGCAATAGAAAGCTGTTTTCCTAAACATTCTTGTTGTGCTTTTTACCTGTTCAAACATGTGACAGTGCTGCTGCTCATGCTGCAATGGGGAGGGAGAGGAGGCCATTTCTGTCAAGAAGCAAAAACTGGAGCGGCAAAAACTAGTTAAGGAGTCAGTGGTGTGGCAGTTCTTCACTCTTCCAACGTGTGAGGAAAAAGTGAAAGGCCAGCATGTGACAAGCTCATTGTGTCACAAGGTGATATCTCATGGCAGCGGATAGCAATACTCATTGTGGATAACAGGGATTAGAAAGCACGTTTGAGCCATGCAACTCATTTGGCTGGGGCAGAAAGGTGCAGAGAGCTGGATTTGGCCCAGCTGGATGATGGAACATCTGCTGGAGCTGGGGATATCACAACAACTTGACAATTCACCCAAGTACTCCCACCATCTAGTACTTCTGCACCACCCACTATTCCACAACCTGGCTCTGCAGTTGATGTCAACCTCTTGAGGCAGTGGCAGAACATTGTTGAGCATTATGGGGGCGGCAACGTACTGTCTATATTTCCAAACAGTTATAGTCGCAAGGCCTGGCAAAGGACTACACTACGCTTGCGTAGTTTGCATAGTTTGCGCAACCATGCGCTATGGGAATTGCATATAGCACAGTGCAAAAACAAGTAGCAGGCATTTTTTGCTTGCTCGAGGTCCTCAACATCAAGTTGGTGACCGCAAGCGAGCAAAATAACATCCCGGCGAGACTTTTTCCTCATTTGCGATCATCAAGTTGCCAATCGCGAGTGTGAAAAATAAACCTCCCGCCGAGATTCTCAACGTGGGGAGGTCAGGTTTTTCATTGCGAGTGGTCACGTATGAATCGGAGGCCTGCAGACACCAGTGGTTGATGCACGGCAAGCTTGGTCACACAGCAATTTTCTGCAGAGGGCGGGGAAAGGCAGAAGGAGCCCTAACCCAGAAAACACCTGGTGTGAACATTACCAGCGCAGCAGTCCTTGCCGTGGGAGAGGAGCACCATTTCCGAAGGTGTGTATTGGAAAGGCTTGGAATGCAAACTGTTTTCATTCCATAAGTGTGCAGCCCCAGCGCTTACACAGCCTGCAGTCTTTTGATCCTACCTACTATAGGTTGAACAATGCTCTAAAAAGTACACAGAAACAATGAGACTACGACAGGTTTCTATTAATGGTCACCATTGGAACCACATGTACCAGCATGCCGTAAGGCATTCTCTTGTGTGCCACGCCCACTGTGGGTGGTGTTCTCAATAAAACAAAGATGACAAGCAAGAAAACACTGGTGAGCCCTCATTGTAACTGTGCAGTAGCCCACGGAGAAGAGGCGTTCTGCCTCGAAACGCGTCGCCAAATGGAACAATGAAATAGGTCCAAAAAACTGCAAGCAGCCTCGAGGTGCAGATCGGATGACAGGGGCTGCGTCGTGTGCCCTCTCTGAGGCTTAAGGGCATTTGGTGTCGCCAGTAGGTAGTTATAGTTAGGATTTTTTTCAATGTTAAATCTCAAAATTCTATTTGGAATAACTTTGGCGCCGGTTGACGAATCTGCCTGAAAATTTCCTGAAAATGGCCTCGCGGGGTTCCGGTCCTTCCCTGAAAGTTTGGGGGGGATACGTTAAGCGGGGGCCGAGATAAAAGGGGGGTCCCAAAACGCGTTTTCCCCATGTTAATTTCCATAGGGCGGTCGATTTCACTTTTAGCCCGAACGGCTGAATGGATTTCCACGAAACTTGGCAAAATTGTAGGGACTGGTAGCCCGATGTGCCTTTGCTATGTCTCAAGATATGTGCTCCAGTGGATTTTGAGTAATTTAGGTTCAAAAAAATATATATATCTATAGGCGCTCTCCCGTGCGCGCACCGGAGTGCGCTCCAGGCGCGACACGCGACTTGCGCGCAGGAAGCTGATTGGCTCTCAGTTGTCTGTAAACATTCTAAACAGTCCAGAGCGGCCGCCATCTTGTGTCTCGGTAAAATCGAGACACAAGGGGTTTGAAAAAAAAAGGGGCAAATGACCATAAGGGGGAAGAGTAGACCCCCTCTGACCCCCTAGGTTTGATGTAGGGACTAAAATAGGGTCCTGCAGGGCATTAAAAAAAAATTTTCGTTTTGCGCGGGGGAAGCGCATGGTACGCGCACCGGCGAAGCACGGGGAAAATCCAGGACCATATTTATGAAGGCCTTGCGCTGTTAGTTTTGCGCTTCTTGTGCGTCAATTTTTGTGACGCACCAGCGGTGTAAAAAAATGCGCATTGTTATGCAATATTTAAAAAGTGACGCATCTATCTAGATGCGTCACTTTTTAAATATAGTGCAACGAGGTACATTTTATTACACTGCTGGTGTTATGCGTCACTTTTCTGTGCGCACTCCTTATGACATTCCAGATGTGTCATATTTAATGTATGACGAATCATGTTGCAAGGAGTTACAGATACGTCAGTATTTCTGACATATCTGTAAACATAAAAGTGATGCGAGGCAGGTGCAAGATTTTGACGCAACAGCATCCTAAAAGTGACGCAGAGAAATCTTATAGATTTCAGTACGTCGTTATTACCAAGCTTTTTGCGGGGGAATGCCCCCTTTGCATACATTATACCTGACGCAGATATAATGTGGCGCAGAGTTTTAAAAAGTGACCCATGTACCTAGATGCGTCACTTTTTAAAAATAGCGTCAGGTATAATGCATGCAGAGGGGGTGTTCTCCCGCAAAAAGCTTTGTAATAGCGACGCAGTGAAATCTTTGAGATTTCACTGCGTCAGTTTTAGGATGCTGTTGCGTCAAAATCTTGTGCCTGCTTTACAGCAGGTATTAGACTGAGGCAAGACCTTTCACATGCTGCTTTCCACATTTGAAAGGACACATTACTGGAGTTGCGTCACTTTTGTGACGCACTCCAGCAATGCGTTACTTGGAATGTCATAAGGAGTGCGCACAGAAAAGTGACGCATCGCACCAGTAGTGTAAAAAAATGTGCCTCGTTGCGTTATATTTAAAAAGTGAGGTATCTAGGTAGATGGGTCACTTTTTAAAATCAAGCGCCACATTATATCTGCGTGAGGTATAATGCATGCAGAGGGGGTGTTCCCCCACTAAAAGCTTTGTAATAGCGACGCAGTGAAATGTTTGAGATTTCACTGCGTCACTTTTAGGATGCTGTTGCATCCTTTAAATATAGTGCAACGAGGCACATTTTATTACACTGCTGGTGTGATGCGTCACTTTTCTGTCCACAGTCCTTATGACATTCCAGATGTGTCATATTTAATGTATGACGAATCATGTTGCAAGGAGTTACAGATACGTCAGTATTTCTGACATATCTGTAAACATAAAAGTGATGCGAGGCCGGCGCAAGATTTTGACGCAACAGCATCCTAAAAGTGACGCAGAGAAATCTCATAGATTTCAGTACGTCGTTATTACCAAGCTTTTTGCGAGGGATTGCCCCCTCTGCATACATTATACCTGATGCAGATACAATATGGCGCAGAGTTTTAAAAAGTGACCCATGTACCTAGATGCGTCACTTTTTAAAAAATAGTGTCAGGTATAATGCATGCAGAGGGGGTGTTCCTTGCAAAAAGCTTGGTAATAATGACGCAGTGCGTCACTTTTAGGATGCAGTTGCGCCAAAATCTTGCGCCTGCTTCACAGCAAACCTTTCACATGGTGCTTTTTCCATGTGAAAGGACACATTACTGGAGTTGCGTCACTTTTGTGACGCACTCCTGCAATGCGTTACTTTTGTGTTTACAGATATGTCAGAAATACTGACATATCTGTAACTCCTTGCGAATTGATTAGTCATATATTAAATATGACATATCTGGAATGTCATAAGGAGTGCGTCCAGAAAAGTGACGCATCGCTGTTTTCACGTAGCGATGTGTCACTTTTCAGAAATGAGGCCTCCAGTTTATTCACTGTGTCATAACTTTCTTTTCTAACACTCACCTTCTTTCATTCCTCCTACTTCACTTCCTTTCACCTCTCATACCTTTCTGTTCTTTCTTACTCATTCTCCTTTCAATTATCAATGCACTATATTTCACTTACTCTTCATTTTTTAAGATTATAGCTCTTTGATGAGAATTGGAGGTAGTTCTGAAAAGAACTTTTGGTTTTCTTCTTTTAACTGAACAGGAACAAAAACAGGGAATAGAAACTGCTCAACAGGAGCAAAAAGAAAAGAAAAAAATTAGGGGTGGGAAGGGCAGTGATGGTTCTCCAATGCCCGAACCATGAGCAGGACACTTTGCTCCCCATAGGTGAGGAGTTGATTGCAGTATCTGCATCTGACGACCCCATGGTTAAATGCAGGTTGAATGTTTGCTACCTGCCCCTGTGATTGTTCTCTTCCAGAAGAAGTTGCTCCTCCTGTTGATGTAGAGGCCCCATCTCTGGGAACCTCTTGTGCCAGAGCCCTGACACTTTCCCGGGCAAAATTCTGGGGGTGCCTCCTCTCCACATGGCGAATCATGGTGAAGTTGCCAAAAGAGTATTTTTTTTGGGGGTTACCCCGTGACAGGACCTGTTTGCAGATCCTGCACTCTACTTTTGGTGCATTCACCTTCTTCTGGTCTGCTGGAAACTTAAAAAATTTCCAGATGAAATGTTCTTTGACCTTCGGCTGAGGAGGCTCTTCATCAATGAAATCATTGGAGTCATCTTCACTGCTGGATGGTCTGGCAGCCATGATGAATCCAGGAATATGGAGCAGCAAAAAAGGCAGGTCTTTCAGTCACAAAAGTGAAAGAAGAAGTGAAGGAAATGGGTGGGGATTTCATTCATTGTAAAAAAAAACTGTTAGCAACCAATGAAAAGTGTTATTTTAGGGTCACATGACCCGACGCGTTTACGCTGCGCGCTCCGGAGCACTTCCGGTGCGTTTACGCAGCGCGATCGTAGGCGCTTCCGGGGCGCAAACGTGGCGCGATCGTAGACGCTTTTGCGTGCGTTTAGGCGCCGCGCACGTAGGCGCTTCCGAGGGCACTTACGTTGCGCGCCGAAGTGACGTCATCAATCTTTTATAGAAATGCATAATCATTTTCCATATTAAAAAAACAAATTTTATTTGTATGGTACGAAATGTTTTGCATTATTATTAACTTTTCATTCATATTTTTTTTTCACGAACGACAGTTGCGCTCTGGGTGCGCTTTCAGATGAGCTCTCGGAGAAGCTTACAGGAGAGCTTAGCTGAAAGCTTCCCGGAGCGCGCACCCAGAGCGCAAAAGAAAAAAATTATATAAAAAAAATGAATACTTAAAAAAAAACAGCAAATTGTAAAAAAAAAAAAGGTTAGAAACTCGATATACAAAGGAATTAGCATTTAAAAAACCTATGAAATTCACTGAAAAAACCATAGGTTTCACACCAGTTATAGTTAGGAATTAGCATTTAAAAAACCTATGAAATTCACTGAAAAAACCATAGGTTTCACACCAGTTATAGTTAGGAATTAGCATTTAAAAAACCTATTAAATTCACTGAAAAAACCATAGGTTTCACACCAGTTATAGTTAGCTGGAAATTTTACTGATATAAAACCATTGAAATTCCCACGTTATAGTTAGATGGACTCACTATAACTTGCGCGTGCAATGCACTGCTGATGATGTCTTATTAAGCCAGTTAACCAATCAATTTTTAAAAACCATCCATTTAGACACTTATTTAAACATTTATTCTTCCATCAACTTTTACATATACATATATAAAATATATTTATTTTTCAGAAAGACACACATTCACTGGATGGTGTCATCAGTGATGTCATGAGTGATGTCACTCACCATGTCATGAGTGATGTAATATGTGATGTCATCAGCAGTGCATTGCACGCGCAAGTTATAGTGAGTCCATCTAACTATAACGTGGGAATTTCAATGGTTTTATATCAGTAAAATTTCCAGCTAACTATAACTGGTGTGAAACCTATGGTTTTTTCAGTGAATTTAATAGGTTTTTTAAATGCTAATTCCTAACTATAACTGGTGTGAAACCTATGGTTTTTTCAGTGAATATATATATATATATATATTCTTTCATACCATGCTAATACGATTGAAGAAGGCGCTGACTCCGTGAATCTGAATCCAAACTTTTATTCTTAGATCAGTGTCTGCTTAGACGCGTTTCGGCGTTGCCGCCTTGTTCACTATATATATATATATATATATATATATATATATATATATATATATATATATATATATATATATATATATATATATATATATATATATGTATGTATGTATGTATGTATGTATGTATGTATGTATGTATGTATGTATGTATGTATATATATATATATATATATATATATATATATATATATATATATGAAATCAACTTCTCCTTTTCCTCACGGTTTAGAGAAACACAGGACACAGTAGGATTCCTTTTGTTGTTTAATGGGTAGCTTGCATAACCGGTTTCGGCGGGATGCCTTTCTCAAATGCTGCATTCCCAACAGTGTATCACCCACTTGTAAATCTTTATATTAGGCTCCGCCTTCCCAAGAGGGGAAACACACTGGAAACAAAATTAACAAATAAAAGTCCCTTTCTTTCTTCCATCGCGATGGAGGGTCAAGGGAAAATCTGATACCTCGGTTAACATCGCAAAAAGTTCCCATGTTGACTTGACCACGATTATGAAAGGGTCCTGTGTTGGCGTCATTGGCAGCGCGATGAAAAAAAATCAACTTCTCCTCTGCCTCAGAGTTTGGAGAAACACAGGACACAGTAGGGTTTCTTTCGTTCTTTATTGGGTAGCTTGCATAACCAATTTTGGCGTGATGCCTTTCTCAAATGCTGCATTCCCAACAGTGTATCACCTACTTGTAAATCGTTATATTAGGCTCCGCCTTCCCAAGTGGTGGTTGGCCCACCTGTCCCTCGTTAGCACTGCTCGCATAATCCACTGAGGGACTACCAGTCCCATAATCCTGCAAGCTGCTCCTTCGGTGCAGGTAAGAGGGAAAACACACTGGAAATGAAATTAACAAGTAAAAGTCCCTTTCTTTCTTCCATCGCAATGGAGGGTCAAGGGGAAATCTGATACCTCGGTTAACATCGCAAAAAGTTCCCATGTTGCCTTCACCACGATTATGAAAGGGTCCTGTGTTGACGTCATAGGCAGCGCGATGAAATAAAATCAACTTCTCCTCTTCCTCACGGTTTAGAGAAACACAGGACACAGTAGGGTTTCTTTAGTTGTTTATTGGGTAGCTTGCATAACCGGTTTCGGCGTGATGCCTTTCTCAAATGCTGCATTCCCAACAGTGTATCACCCACTTGTAAATCTTTATATTAGGCTCCGCCTTCCCAAGTGGTGGGTGGCCCACCTGCCCCTCGTTAGCACTGCTCGCATAATCCACTGAGGGACTACCAGTCTCATAATCCTGCAAGCTGCTCCTTCGATGCAGGTAAGAGGGAAAACACACTGGAAATTAAATTAACAAGTAAAAGTCCCTTTCTTTCTTCCATCGCGATGGAGGGTCAAGGGGAAATCCGATACCTCGGTTATATATAATGTAATCAACACCACAGAGATCACTAATGATTTATACAAGAAAGCATGGTTTTCTTCTTAATTTATAATTATACGATTTTGTATGTACTCTTGAAAGATACATGTTGGACTTGGCCCTTTTTGGCTGTGTTCCCTAAACTTTTTGCTTTTCCCCTAGACTTTTTTTCTGACATGTGTTGCCAACTTAGATGCTTTGGACACTTTCCCACTGCTAAACAGTGTCAAAGTGCAAATGCTCAGTGTGTAAAGTGTAATGGAGATGTTGCTCTGGTAAGTGAATGCACTTACCAGACCCTGCCCTTTCCACACACATCAGGCACCCCTATGGTAGGTCTAGGGTACCCCCTGGACAGGGTGCAGTACATGTGAAAGATTGGACATGTACCAAGGTGTGTACCATGTCCTGGCAGTGAAATAATCTTCATTTTGTTTTCACTGCAGAAAGGCCATCTTGCCCATTAGAATAAAATGGAAAGGCTTTGTAATTTGTTTGCCAGTCTATCTGTCCAAAGGCTTAAGATGGAAAGGTGAAGTTTAATACGCCTGAAGTCACCCTGCAAAACACATCTTTTTATAAAGATGTTTTTTTCATTATGTGTTTTGCAAGCCACTCTTTCAGAAGTGGCTGAGTTTGTGTGCTTTAAACATTTCTGTGTGTCTCTCCCTGGTTGTTTGTTCATTAACTGGCTGGATTTGAAAGCAATAGGATCTGGGGAATGCCTTGGTCCATGGGAGGAGGTGAGTCAGCACAGGCTGACCAGCATCTGGAGTGTGCAGGGGGAGGAGTAGGCCTAGAGGTGAAGAGGCCTGGCTGGTTCTATAAAACAATTGACCCATCTCCTGCTGAGTGATTGAGAATCCAGGCCCCCACTAATCAAAGGAATAAGGTGTCACTGGTAGAGAGGCACCCAGAACTGGTTTGAGCAGGGGTCAGTGTCCCCTGTAACACAAAGACTTCATAGCCATTGAGGGGTATAACTATGCGAGCTGAAGCCACTGAACTTTGGAGAAAGGCTTGATCAGGTGTGAACAAGACTGGAGCTACTTTGTGGATCAAGAGGAACCTTTTAGACTGTTGGATAGGACTGCTCTTGCTTTGTGATCTGGGGCTGGCCTGCAGGTAGCTGTTTCAACTAAGCAAAGGCTGTAGGGACTTTGCTGTGTGCTGTGTCCCCCTGCTTGAAGGACTTTGCTGTGACCTGAAGCTGGCTCTGAGTTTGGAAACACCGGAACACAAATGTTTCCAGAGAAGACTCTCAGATACACTGTGGGTGCCTGTGCTCTGTCTAGCCTGAGACCATCGCCAGTCGTGCCCTGTGATATTGGGCACATGGCGTTCCAAACGAGACTCAGAGAGAAGCTGTGCATGTGCTCTGTCTAATCCGAGTCCTTCAAGAGGATCGTCCTGTGAACGTTTGTACCGGGGACCCAAGTAAGTCTCCGCGACGCAGTGTGCTTGTGCTTGGGGGCAGCCTGAGACTTTCGTGTGGATTGGCCCATGATCGTGTACATCAGAAGAGCAAGTGTGTCTCAGTGACGCTGTGTGCTTGTACTGTTTGCAGCCTGAGATCCTCACTGGAGGTGCCCTGCGATCAGGGGCACGGGAAGATAAAGTGTGTTTCAGCGGCGCTGTGTGCATGTACCTTCTACCAGCTGAGACCTGCACAAGTGCTGCCCTGTGATCATGGGCACCAGAAGATCAAGTGCGTTTCACCAACACTGTGTGCGTGTGCCGTGCGCAGTAAGAGACCCTCGTGAGGAGTTGTCTGCTTATCATGCACTTGGAGTTCCCGTGAGTATCACTGACTCGTGGGTGTAGTGTGCAGCCTGGGGTTTCCCATTGCCCAGAAATTCAGAGAAATTGCATCTGAGGCCCAAGTTGCTGCATGAGGAGAAGAGAGTAGGTTTGCACCCCCAGGTAACGTGTGTCGGGTCGTGGGGCGTGACACGGGCTCAGAGGGAGGCGCTCTCGACCTCTCTCTCTGTCCTGCAGCGCGAGCCTCTGCTTCCGCTCGGATTGAGGCCAGTGTGCCAAGGGAGTGACAGCAACTGGGCCTGCTTGCGAAGCTGCATTTACTGTGTTCTATCTTACCCATGTGGGGGGGGGGCAACTGTGGCCAGAGACTAACCGCAAGCCAGCATGAGTGGCGGAGATACCACCAAAGGCACCATGAATGGTGCCAGAGTAACTTACGTATTGCATTGCTTCTGCATACCGGAGTATCTGATGACTGTATTACGAATTGCTTTATTCCTGCACAATGGACTGCCTGTTTTGTCGTATTGCCCATTGCATTAGTTTGCCTAACAAACTGCCTGATAGGTGTGTAATGCATTGCACTAGGTTTGTTTAACAAACTGCCTGATAGATGTGTTATGCCTTGTCTTAGTCCTGCATCAGGATCGACGTATTACACATTACATTAGTGACGCATACCAAACTGCCGGATATATGTGTTAGGCATTCCATTAGTTTCGCATAACGAACTGCCTGGTAACTGTATTACACGTTGCATTGCTTTTTCCTAACAGAGTACCTGAAAGGGGTCTGTACACATTGCATTACTGGGGCAAAGCAGTTTACCACGTTGTTGCTTTGCGCATTGTATTACAGTGACAGTACAAATCGCCAGATAGCCGTATTACGATCTGCATTTTTTTATGTTGTGAAGTACCTGATCCTTGCATAACAAACTGCATATTACGACATTAGGATTACCTAGGATTGTTTAGTTTAGCCCAATAATATTCGGCCAGTGGGAGTATTACCCCGACGCATATGTTGGTATAGTATTGTGTGGTCGCATCGTATATCTTCTTATAAACATATACTTGTTTTTCTATGAAACTCTTGTGGAGTCTATTTGTGGTGTCATCATTGGATTGCTGTGAGCATATACTTTACACATTGGCCTTGAAGATAAGCCTGGCTGCCCGTGCCAAGCTACCAAGGGGGTGGTGTGGGAACTATCTGTAGAGGCGACCTGTCTTTTCCCTAAAGTTTGAGCTTGGGGTCCCTGTTTGGCCTAAGGTGCCTACCTCAGCCAACCAGGGATCCTGGGAAATCTAACAATACATATCTAAGATCTGACTGAATATTCGTCTTGTCCCATCTAGTAATGGAAATAAATACTCATATTTCCTAAGTTTCTGTGCCCTGTTGTATATATATATATCAGTGGTCGTTTTGCTTTCTAAAATTGATCGCTCTGTCAACATGGCAATAAACAAAAATGATCTTTCTAACTTAACTAAGCCCTGTATGTATAATGTGTGCTCCCTTTAAGGCTCGCTAAGGGATTCTGCTCAATGACGTGGCTTAGGAAGGAGGTCATTAATTGAAAAACTGCTTGCCAATAAGAAATTTTGTGGGGGCATACAAATGCAATATGGTGTCCGGGCCTATTTTCTGACCCTGTCCAACACTGATCTAAAGGAAGTTACAAATAGTATAATTTTCGAGTGAATCCGGCTGCAATTTTATATCATCTCAGATACAGTTTTCTGCTGAACAATAGCATTTGATAAAAGCTGCAGCCGGAAAACCATCATCCCTCTCTATAACTCAGTCGCTAATGCAGCTGATAGAAACTGGCAGTGTGGAGTCCCATGGCGATCGCATTGTGTGCCGCATCCCATTTGTAGTCTCCGAGTAATCCCACATTTGAAAACTGGAGATGTGGAGTATCTGCCAGATGTTCTCCTTGGCCCTTCAGGCTAAATTCAATCGAACATTACCGATCTTATTCCAATTTAAATAGCAAACAAAGACCTGTAATCACACTTTCGTTAGAATGGTCCAGCCCTGACTCAGAGCCATACATAAGTGAAAGAATAAATTGGAAGTAATCCCATTTCTGAAGCATGGCTCGGGGCCGTGCGTACACAATGGAGTCTGAGCAGTTTTAAGTCTTCCCTGAGCGGCTAACTCAGCATTCAAGGTATTTATGCATCTTAATTAAACCAATGCCATGTAAACAGCCTGCTTAATACAGATGATTGAGATCACTTAAACTAACTATGCGAATTGTGAGATGTTAATTTAATTTGCCACTCACTGCTTGATTAAATGCATAAAACGTGCAGAGATTTTTCAGACATGCAATGGGAGTGTCCACCTGGAGTCTAGTCAGAGCGCTGTGACACAATTGTGATGCACTCTGCCCCTTTATTAGTTTTGAATGCATACGTATTAATGACTGGGGGCACTTTATCATGTCCTTACAGTCTAGGAGGTCATGAAAGTTCCACATAGGCATTACACACACACTCATCGATGCATATATATTACCTACTGGCGGTCGCCAGTAGGTATATATAGTTAGGATTTTTTCTCTATGGGATTTTTGAAAATTCTATGTCTAATAACTTTGGCGTTTGTGGACGGAATTGGCTGAAATTTTCAGGAAAATGGAACATTTTGTTTCTGAGCAGCCCCTGACAATTTGGGGGGGTTTCATCAAGGGGGGGCCGAGAAAAAAGGGGGGTCCCAAAACGCATTTTTCCCATGTTAATTTCCATAGGGCGGTTGGCCTCACTTTTAGCTCGAACGGCTGAATGGATTTGCACGAAACTTGGCAAAATTATAGGGACTGTTAGCCTGATGTGCCTTTGCTAGGTCTCAATATATGTGCTCCAGTGGATTTTGAGTAATTTAGGTTCCAAAAAATATATATATCTGGGCGGAGCCTAACCACACATCTGATCTGATTGGCTGTCAGCACTTCATCCAAGAAGTGTTGGCAGCCATCTTGGGACCAATATACATGATAGCACCTCATTAAAAAGCATTGTAGTTAATAGAGGGTTTTAGGACTTTAGTTACATTATAAATCATTTGTTGATGGTACCATACTCGTTTTAGGAATTGTGGTGGGTTCTAAGGTGATTTTACCATGTGAAAAAACCTTCTGCTGTGATATCATGAATATTGTTTGAAAGAAAACTAATATCTCATGATTTTCCCACAGTGGTTTGGAAGGGGATCTATAAGCTAAACTGAAAGCATATTTTCTGTAAATTCACATTATCTTTCTCAGTCATGTGAAAATGAAGTCTGACATTCTCAGTAAAACATGTACATCCAACAAGGACAGAGACTGTCAGTTGATTCCTTTGTGTTCTACTGCAGCCTCCTAGAGTGTTCTAAAGAACAACTAGAGCGCTAACAGTCCTACTTATTACAAAGGTATGGCACACCTGAAGCCATCTTGATTGGAATAAAGTGGTAACTCTTAAAACATTTAATTTAAAAAGAAACAACATGAAGGGGTATATTTTGCCATAGAAAGTATGATTAGTGCTGCAGAATGAAAAATTAGGGCACATTTTGAGTGACTTCTCAAATCCTTTTCTATTTCATTAAAACATTCTGACATGCAGTCTCCCAAAATGGCCACCAGAGACAAAAGAGCCCAAATGTAGCCCAAATATCACCCAGATGTAGCCCAAGTATAGCCCAATGACAGAATGTCCCAGAGTGTTCTAAAGAACAACTAGAGCGCTAACAGTCCTACTTATTACAAAGGTATGGCACACCTGAAGCCATCTTGATTGGAATAAAGTGGTAACTCTTAAAACATTTAATTTAAAAAGAAACAACATGAGGGGGTATATTTTGCCATAGAAAGTATGATTAGTGCTGCAGAATGAAAAATTAGGGCACATTTTGAGTGACTTCTCAAATCCTTTTCTATTTCATTAAAACATTCTGACATGCAGTCTCCCAAAATGGCCACCAGAGACAAAAGAGCCCAAATGTAGCCCAAATATCACCCAGATGTAGCCCAAGTATAGCCCAATGACAGAATGTCCCAGAGTGTTCTAAAGAACAACTAGAGCGCTAACAGTCCTACTTATTACAAAGGTATAGCACACCTGGAGCCATCGTGATGGGAATAAAGTGGTAACTCTTAAGACATTTAATTTAAAAAGGAACAAAATGAGGGGGTATATTATGCAATAGAAGGTATTATTAGTGCTGCAGAAAGAAAAATTAGGGCACATTTTGAGTGACTTTTCAAATCCTCTTCTATTTCATTAAAAAATTCTGACATGCAGTCTCCCAAAATGGCCACCAGAGACAAAAGAGCCCAAATGTAGCCCAAATATCACCCAGATGTAGCCAAGTATAGCCCAATGACAGAATGTCCCAGAGTGTTCTAAAGAACAACTAGAGCGCTAACAGTCCTACTTATTACAAAGGTATGGCACACCTGAAGCCATCTTGATTGGAATAAAGTGGTAACTCTTAAAACATTTAATTTAAAAAGGAACAAAATGAGGGGGTATATTTTGCCATATGAATTATGATTAGTGCTGCAGAAAGAAAAATTAGGGCACATTTTGAGTGACTTCTCAAACCCTCTTCAATTTCATTAAAAAATTCTGACATAGTCTCGCAAGATGGCCACCAGAGACAAAAGAGCCTAAATGTAGCCCAAATATCACCCAGATGTACCCCAAGTATAGCCCAATGACAGAATGTATCAGAGTGTTCTAAAGAACAACTAGAGCGCTAACAGTCTTACTTATGACAAAAGTATGGCACACCAGAAGCCATCTTGATTGGAATGAAGTGGTAAGTCTGAAAACACTCAATTTAAAAAGGAACAACATGAGGGGGTTAATTTTGCCATAGAAAGTATGATTAGTGCTTCAGAAAGAAAAATTAGGGATCATTTTGAGTGACTTCTCAAATCCTCTTCTATTTCATTAAAAAAATTCTGACATGCAGACTGAAACATGCACTTTGAATACCAGCAGCAGACGTCCCTGGTGAGCAGTAGCTTTACTACAGTGATCTAATGTCCAACTAGAGTGCTAACATTCAGAATTTATGGCAAATGTGTGACACATCTGAATGCCTTCTTGATGGAACCAAAGTAAACAAGCATTGAAAATGCAATAGATCTCGCCCTCATTTAAGTTAAAGCCATTCTGTTTGTAATGAGGTGGCTTTTTAGCTTTGCTTTTATTAGTGTTTTTTCAACTTTCATGTAAATAACGCACCGTTTTCACCAAATCGACTTTGCCCAAGCACACCCTTCCCTTCGGCCAACAAATCCCAAAAATTCGGCACACCTGCCGATCCACTCTCCCTACAGCTCACCCAAGCCCCGTCCCTCTAGCGCAACTGGAACATCCCAAATTCACCTTCTCCATGCGCACCAAAAACTCCCATTGAATAACATGACAATTCGCTACTCCGCACAAAAATTGCTCTTTAAAGCACTTCCACTGCTCCGATCCGCTTCAAACTTGGCTGGACACTAGTTCCAGCGATTTCCTAACATCTCACCAAAAATCAGCTCAATCCATCCACTAGAACGGGGACGAATTTCAACCCGAATACGCGCCCCCCGCAAACACAAAAAAAAGCCATAAAACGGCCAAATCTCGACCAAAAACCGCCAAAATCCCTCAAAACCTTGCCAACACCAATACGCATGAAACTGAACCGGCCCCTCAGCCCTAGGCTCCGGGAACCCTACTTAATTGACCCAAAAGCCCTAAAAAAGCAACATAATACACACGAAAACGCCCTAACAACCCTAAAATGCATATAAGTATATGTATGCATGCATTTATGTTTGTATTTATATGTAGATATACAGATGATATATGTTTATATATGTATGTATATATATATATTCACTGAAAAAACCATAGGCTATAGACCATATATAGTTAGGAATTAGCATTTACAAAACCTTGAAAATTCACTGAAAAAACCGTAGGTTATAGACCATATATAGTTAGGAATTAGCATTTACAAAACCTTGAAAATTCACTGAAAAAACCATAGGTTATAGACCATATATAGTTAGGAATTCGCATTTACAAAACCTTATTTTACTCACACAAAACCATTGAAATTCCATATATAGTTAGTTGCACTAACTATATATCGCGCACCCGCAATCCACTGCTGATGATGTCACATATTACATCATTCATGACATGGTCAGTGACATCACTGATGACATCACTGATGACATCTCAAATGACATCACTGATGACATCTCAAATGACATCACTGATGACATCACTGATGACATCTCATTTGACATTACTGATCACATCACTGATGATATCATTCATGTGATAATACGATGAACCTCTTCAGACTCTAATATAACCTTAGATACAATCAGTGTAAACAGACACTCACAGACTGTCACTCATCCATGGAGTTACTCACACACCTAGTCAGTCAATCAAAGAATCAATCACACCTCCATTTCCTCAACTATACAGTTATACAAACTTTACTTATTCAAACATATACTAACACATATTAACTCTCTTATACAATCCCTGATACAAGTTCACAATGATCCATACAGCCACTCACACATTCACTGGCTCTTATGCACAGTTATTTATATATGTCAACTCTCACATGTACTGTGTTTTACATATGTACTTACTTTGACATGTAGCACTGAGATATCCATTCACTCACCAATACACTCATGCACACAGTCAACCGCCCATACAGCTGTTTCCACATGCACTTTTGAAACCATACATCTAGTGAATCAACTGCTCACACATCTATGCACAGAGTCATACACCTCCCAGCCACCCACAGACACACTCAGTATCCCATACAAATACTTGGGCAACCAATCAATAACCCATATAGTTACTCATATAGCTACTTATCAACACATGCAACAGTTTACAGAACAACAGACATAATGATGCACAAATTAAGACAGTTTAGTCACTAACCCATGCACTCAGTGAGACACATTTAATCACTCACTCATACAGTCAGTCATGCACCTACTAAATCCTTCATCCAGACACTTATACATCCACTCATTCTTCAATATGTAAGACATATTTTAACTTTACAGAAACATACAGTCACTGGATGTTGTCATCAGTGATGTCATCAGTGATGTCATTTGAGATGTCATCAGTGATGTCATCAGTGATGTCACTGACCATGTCATGAATGATGTAATATGTGACATCATCAGCAGTGGATTGCGGGTGCGCGATATATAGTTAGTGCAACTAACTATATATGGAATTTCAATGGTTTTGTGTGAGTAAAATAAGGTTTTGTAAATGCGAATTCCTAACTATATATGGTCTATAACCTATGGTTTTTTCAGTGAATATATATATACATAGACACACACACAATATGTATATATATGTATATATAAATATATATATAAATACACACACACACACATAGACATGCACACATATATATGTGTGTGTATATATATATATGTATATATATATATATATTTATATATATATATATATATTTATATATAATGTATTTATTTATTTATTTTCAAATAGTTTAAACTCTTTGCCCCTTTCTCTCGAGAGGCTATACATAGAGTGACTACCTACTTGACTGCCTGCTTTTGTGTCTGTCTCCTATAGTGCAGTGACAGGTTTAGCTCTTGAGTGCGTAGGGGCACTGCATAGCCTCCTCACTGAGGTGAAGAGTTCAGTTTAGCAAGAGATGAGTTTCCAGCAAGGGCCGCCTATAAGCGGAGGAGGGGCAGAGGTGATTGTTTTTGTTCCCAGCATTTAATTGTACGGGGATTCAAGAGGCCGTGCCTAGCGGGCAACATCCTCCTCATTTTGCCCTTACTTCTCTAGCATTTCTGGGAGTGTGGCGGCCCCCTCTTTTGCAACTGTATGTAAGTTAAACTCACTTTTTAGAGCTTGCGCCCTGCGTTGTAGTGCGCAACACTGCTCGCGGGCGAGAGCCTTTTTGCCCGGGGTTTGAAAACGGACCCTGGAATCGCACACGCTTGTGCATGTGCTTTTCCTATTGGGCTTTGTTTGCGTGTTTTTTTTAACAGTGCACGCAATAGGCCAAAGGCGGGCGCATTGCTCCGCCCACGGCCTATTGGTGTCTGTTACGCGCACCTTAGCTCATATGTTTTCAATTATCGTGCCCAGACACGGACGGGATAATTGAAATCATATGGCTCGCAGTGGCGGGTGTGTTTTTTTTACAATAGCGATCGCTTTAGCGATTACTTTCAGTGCTGCTTGGTAGTTTAATTTCATTGTGTAAGTGTGCACAGCTGTTGCCCTATCAGTCATGATATGTGCATCCCAAAAAACTCACCTATTCTTCATATTTTTAAAATACTTGGAAACAAAATGCAGACAGAGAAAGTGCTCGTTTTCTGTCTGGTTTTATCTGTACAATTTAGTGAAAACTAGGACCCTAATTGTAAATGGGCACTTTGTTAATTTTTACAAAGCTATATACACTTTAAAAAAAAAGTACTATCATTATAGCAAGCTGAGATTACAATTCAATATACTGCCTGTGCATTCGACCCAGTAGTAAAGGTTGGTTCAGTAGACCACATATGTATCCATATGTAGAAGATGTTAAAACTGTTCATCTTGCCTTAGCTGTAGCAGTCCTCTTTCCCTCAACGCTACTGTGGCACTGTAAAGAGTCAGTTACAGTGTGTGCAGCCAGGGATTGGACCTACCTGTAGAGTGGAAGAAATAAACGTGAAAACTTGCTGGCCTTAACTCCAAACAATCTGTCCTAGTCATTTGTCTATACTATGAGATCTTGTTTCTTACTTATTGCTAAATGCCACACTTAAGTTTCTAAACACTAAATAACAAATGTTATTAATCAGTTTTTGGTGCTCTGTTTGTCCATCTCAGAAGTGCCAAAGATCGAGTCTGCATAGTATTATAGTTGAGCAATTTTTCTGCTGCTTGTCTATCCCAAATAGGTGGTCGTTTATGATTGCGGTGACTCCGCATCCTCTGGGCCGGTGGAAGCCACCGCCGGCCCGGAGGATGCATAATCACTGCTGCGGACCTTTAAAACATCCACCGCCAGATTATGATGGCGGTGGGATCAGCGGCGGACGGAAGGTCCGTCAGCCGCTGATCCGAGGGGTGTTGGCCGCAATTTGGTGGCGGTGTCTGCAAGACACCGCCAGCCAAATTACAATGCGTCTGGAAACATGCTTTTCCGCGGCGGATTTACCGCTGTGGAAAAGAATGTGGACAATAGCTTCTGGGGGGCCCTTGCGGGCCCCCAGGGTGTCGGGGGTGGGAGGTGCACATGGGGGGTACCTATGATACCCCCCAGCATTTGCCTGTACAAGGCGACAGGCACCGCATGGTGCCTGCCGTTTTGTGCATGCAAATGGAAAGCATGCATATTTAACCTTGCCGTGGGTGCTGCTTAAACCAGCACCTGCCGCACTGTTAAATATACAGGATGTGACCGCCAGGGTGGCGGTCACATCCTAATTCGCACGGAGGGACCGCTGCTGCCCCTGCGGACGGTCCCTCCACCTCAGGGGTGGCGGACGGACGCTGGTCCGTCCGCCATCCTAATAGGCCCCTAGGTTCATGTAGTGTGCCATTCCTGATTTTTGAAAGTATTCAAGGAATAAACCCTCACAAGGTTAGATAGGTTCTTAAATTGCTTCTTTGCTGCTGCAAATGTTGCCCAACTTTAGTAGTATTAAAATGTCTCAGAGTACACTCACTGCACTTTCATCGACTTCAGCTGCTGCGCGGCTTGTCCAGCGAGTATGTCCTTTAACTTAATTCAGTGCGCAGGCAGGGCGTTTCCTACAGGCCTTGGGGACTCAGAAGGCTTTCCTAGAACTTGAAACGTGGTGAGGTTGTTGTTTATGACTCTTGCCTTGCCTCTCCCACCCAATTACCCTCCTTCTGTTGCCCCCCCACTGGCATTCAAAAAGCGCCCTGACACGGACAATACTTGCCGCATCATAGAGTTTTCTTTTCTTTACCGGTATGTCGCCTCTAAAGTATGTGGCCGCCATTTTTTAACTATCTGTTTAGTTTTTATTACAATCACGGCACCAGTGCTTTAGCTTTAAGTATCTCAAGGTAAAGTGCCAGTGCGGCAATTGCTTCAACAGTAAAGAAATATAATTTTTTAGATTTTCCATTTGTTTACTTTTAAAGCAATTTCAGCACCCACGCTTTAGCTTAAGATGTTTGAAGCTAACGTGCGAGTGCCGCAGTTGATTTTTAATGCAATAGAAATTTGAGCTGAGGTGTTACATTATTATTAGCACCGTCAATAGCTCAAACTTTCACTAATGCAAGACCTATCGCATTGTAAATACTTGTTTGAATTTGTTGTGTCCACACAACAGGCCACTACTGTTCTTTGAGATGCTGGCTGTCATTATGACATAAGTGGGAGATGGGCAAGGGGAAGGTTTGATGGCTTACTGTTGTTGAAAATGTTTAAGGCTGGCACTGAATGCTTTTCTCATGAGCATCCTGTGCCACCAAAGCCAGGATGGCACCTTGCCAAGAAATAAGTGCCATATAGACACCTCACCAGGGTAGTTCAACATTTAAATGCACAGCACTCACAGAAGAAGTCTTTTTTAGACCGGGAGTTTGAGGCCTGACAAGATCGTTTTGCACTTTTGCCTAGCTGATGTCGGGCAAGTCAACACTACAAACATTACAGTTTATTAATGTTAGACTCCTTTTACTCTTCCACAGACGTTGGGAGGGGTAGGCGAGAGTGGTGCTAATTTTGGGCTCTGCAGTGTTCCTCCTCGCCGTGTTCTATTCAGTCTCGTTTTTAGGCTTTTGAGTAGTTCCGTGTTTGTATGCTCTCTTGGAGTTCTAAATCGTCTCCGGAGTGTTCTGCTTTATGGGGGATCATTGATTCATGCCTAATTTATTGTTTGGTATTTCTGAGTCCACACATTTTAAAGAGCTTTTCTTTGGGTGATTATACATTGCAGTAAAACCCTACCAACCTGCAATAGTGTGCTAGTTCTCGCTGTGGGTAGCATTTTCATCCTGAAGACTGAAACACTCCCTGTATAGAATATGATTTCGTGTATGGTTTGTGCCTGCTAACACTCTTTTTTCAGACATAACTTGTTCAAACACACTTTTGGTTGCTCTTGCATTTATGCAGAAGATACCTTATTTTTTATTCCTGTGTTACTTTTTTACTCTTTTCTTTCTATATTTTTCATCATTGCTGGTTGACTCGTTTTTCCCTGGCGTCGGATTGTGTGCAGGACGCAAAAACCAGGCAATATAGTGGTTTTTCAGACTTGGAATTTGGCTCTGTTCTCTGATCTCAACAGGCTGCTTACGTTGAAGCCTTATTATCTCTACCACTAGAGGTATGCTCTATAATGTTTTTGGACCAGCTGTCAGTTCTCCTACTGATCTAGAGCATCACTTGCACTGTGTGTAGGTGGCTGACTGAGATTCTGCTCCTGAACTCTTTCCCAGCTGTACAATTTGGCATAGAGGGTAGTAATATTTGGGGATTGCCTTTTTCTATCACTTTTTACTTGACCTATGAATTTGTTTGCCTGATCATCTTCATGGACGCATGAATTGACGAAAGTTCAGATACCTCCTCTCTTACTGTTCCATGTTGGGGAACCTGCCCCAAATCTACTTTAGGGGAATATTTTGGGGGGATGCTTCTATTAGTCACTTTGCTTTCTTACGAGGGAAAAGGCTATAGCTTTCATAAATTGCCACTTGAGGTGTAATAATTAATAGTTATGACTTTAAGCATGATAGTTAAGAGTTAGGTTTTTGTCATGTCTACAAGGTCGTTTCTATCTGTAGCTTAAGGTTTGGTTTACCTGTTCCTCTTCCAGTTTTAAAAGAAACAGCAAGTTGTCTTTGTACCTACATTTTTATAATGATAATAATCCACATTTGTAAAGCGCAAACCATCACCCGTTAGGGTCTCTAGGCACTGGGGGCCATCAGGAAGATTAAGCAAGCTATTGCCCAGAGTCACATGGTGCTGGGCTAATCTGCCGCCGACCCCGGGGATCGAACCGTGATCCTCAGATTCCGGAGTCAGTCACCCTGGCCGCACAGATCAGCTGGTTTTTCTGGTATAAGGCTTTCAAGGAGGTGGTAAGTCCTTGCCCTCTCCAATACGTTATTTCCATTTATATCTCTCTAATAGGAGTAGCAGTCATTGCTCTCTTGTTTCATGAAAGCAGGGATGTAACTTAGGGCCAGATGCATCAAAGGGTTTTGCCATTCTGTGTCTATGGGAAAATGTGTTGATGCATATGGTCCTTAGTCTCTGAGATTTGGGTGTGAATCTTAAATTTAAAAAGTGGTGGGCCTAGGGTGGAGGAGTGAGACGATCAACGTGTGGGATGGTCTGCTTCCATGAGGAGCAGGATCAGTACTGATTTTCATCAGGTGGGCCTCGGTCTGCAGTGGCACAGTAGGTGAAACAATATGGGTTGAAAGGCTACCCAGAGCGATTACCCAGAGCACCCTTATACAACGCCTCAACAACGTCGGAATACAAGGAAAAGCATTGGACTGGATCATCTCATTCCTCGCCGGAAGAACCCAGAGAGTACGCGTCCCCCCTTTCAGATCAGAGGCCACCAAAGTCATCTGCGGCATACCACAAGGATCATCACTCAGTCCCACCCTCTTCAACGTATACATGAGTCCCCTCGCATCCATCGCGCCCCAACACAACCTCAACATTATCTCCTACGCAGATGACACCCAGCTAATCCTCTCCCTCACCAAAGACCCAAACACCGCCATAACCAACCTACACGAAGGGATGAAAGAAGTAGCTGAGTGGATGAAGAAGAGCCGTTTAAAACTGAACTCGGACAAAATGGAAGTCCTCATCTTAGGATCATCCCCTCTGCCTGGGACGACTCATGGTGGCCACCGGCCCTGGGAACCGCACCCATACCAACGGACCACGCACGTAACCTGGGCTTCATTCTGGACTCCTCCCTCACGATGACCAGACAAGTCAACGCCGTCTCTTCATCATGCTTTAACATCCTACGCATGCTCAAAAAAATCTTCAGTTGGATCCCCACCGAAACAAGAAAGACAGTCACCCATGCACTGGTCACAAGCCGACTGGACTACGGAAACACCCTTTACGCTGGAACCACAGCCAAACTACAGAAAAAACTCCAACGCATCCAAAACACCTCAGCCAGACTCATCCTAGACATCCCCCGCCAAGCTCACATTTCAGGCCACCTGAAAGACCTCCACTGGCTCCCCGTCAACAAGAGAATAACGTTCCGCCTCCTCACCCACGCACACAAAGCCCTCTATGACCTAGGACCCGAATACCTCAACACACACCTGTCCTTTTACACCCCCACCGCCAACTTCGATAGTCCAATCAAGCCCCGTTATACATGGACCTGGTAGTTATAGATGGCATACAAAGTGCACACTCCCCAGATACATTTTTTCCCCCCTTTTTGATAGAGACACCTGAGTCCAGTTTGGTTTCCGCAGTGTTTATATTTTTATTTAAAATTACAGTTCAAAACCAATTACTCCATTGGTCTCCATATCTTTATTGTAAACTTTAAACTTGTTTATCAACATCACAGTTGTTCAAATATCAATATTTACACGTATGACTTATTCATTCAATTTACAGCCCGTTCTCCAACGGGGCATTGCTTGACCTTCGGGCTGTGCCAGCAGGCCACAACCAAGTTAGCCTGCTCTCCTTAATGTAACCACCCTCCGGTTAACAGAGCCGCAGGTAAGTAAACTGCCACCACTTGTGGCACCCAACGGCTTCCAGGGTAGAGCTAGAGAATGCAGGGCCACCAGCAGGTCAACCCCAAATCTCCCGCCAGCCCGGAGCCCATGATGATATTTAAGACCCGTTCTGGGGTAAAAAATGGCACTGACCAAGGAGTCCCTGTGATAGCTCTTGCCCAGGACCCCGCAACCACACATAAAAAAAGCCCTACTTCGGGGATGGGTGGGTGGGCAACTTCTTTCTGCGACGTCCGACTCCTGGGAGGTCAAGTGGACAAAGAGGGCGTCCTCACGTGCGGCGCGGGCTTTTAAGCTACGCGCTCCAGACTAATTCCGGTCCCATCCAACCTATTGGCGACGCGTTTCCTGTTTTACCCTTCGCTAGTCCCTTCCGGGTTGTGCGACCCGGAAGGGGGTTTCCTAACCTCGTGGCCCTTTGGCTGCCACTAACGGCACCACGTCCCTTAAGTGGGGTGGCGCCTTGCATAGAAGGCATACAAAGTGCACACTCCCCAGATACATTTTTCCCCCTTTTTGATAGAGAGACCTGAGTCCAGTTTGGTTTCCGCAGTGTTTATATTTTTATTTAAAATTACAGTTCAAAACCAATTACTCCATTGGTCTCCATATCTCTATTGTAAACTTTAAACTTGTTTATCAACATCACAGTTGTTCAAATATCAATATTTACACGTATGACTTATTTATTCAATTTACAGCCCGTTCTCCAACGGGGCATTGCTTGACCTTCGGGTTGTGCCAGAAGGCCACAACCAAGTTAGCCTGCTCTCCTTAATGTAACCGCCCTCCGGTTAACAGAGCCGCAGGTAAGTAAACTGCCACCACTTGTGGCACCCAACGGCTTCCAGGGTAGAGCTAGAGAATCCAGGGCAACCAGCAGATCAACCCCAAATCTCCCGCCAGCCGGAAGCCCATGATGGTATTTAAGACCCGTTCTGGGGTAAAAAATGGCACTGAGCAAGGAGTCCCTGTGATAGCTCTTGCCCAGGACCCCGCCACAGGGCGAGGCGCTTACTGGCGGACTCGACCTCCCCCCCTGCGCTCAAGAGCTTCCGAAATGGCCCCTAACACTGTTTGTATGAAAAGTTCATTGCCCGCCTCTGAGAGGTGCACTCCGTCCCTAGCGTACAGTTCAGACCTGGAGGTTTGTATCAGTTTATGCCTGATCGTACCAATGCTCGATTTCTGCAGTATTTCTGCTACTGACTGGTTCAACCTCTTCACTGATTTGTTCACGGCCTTTGGGGGTGCGCCCCGCGCCCATACCTGCCTCGGAATGACTTCGGACCATAGCAAAATTACATTCGGTACCATATTCTTAATAGCTGCCAGCGCAGTGAACAATGCTTCTTTTACACCCCTTCTTCCCGCCGGGATCATGTCATTGCCTCCGCAATGCAACACCAGTACATCTGGGGTGTGCATGCCTCTGTCCATGGCTGCCCGCAAGTCGCCGGGGGCGTCGGCTAAATGTTGTCCCCCTACCCCCACCCAATGGTGGTCCAGCCCATGGGTCTCCAGCAATTTTTTCTCCTGCAAACTGGGGATGGCTCGCCGCGCCCTGCGACTGAAGGAATGGCCGCACCAACATATTTGGGGTCTTTTGGGCGTGGTACCTAAAGCAGAGATTTGGAATGAAACAACCGTCAGTCCAAACTATGTACAAGAAGGAGTGGGGGGTGGTTGGAGAGGGGGGCGCGCTCCTACCTCAAATTAGTTGCAGATGAACGTAACGTTCATAACATGCTGACTTCCAGCGCCCTACTCTCTTAATAGTTTCCTCGGGGATCTCAGACCTGCCGCTGTAGTAGCCCCCCCAATACGGAATGAGTGAGATGTAAAACACATAAAGTCTACACCTAGTCTAGTTAGCACCATCTTTACTACCCTCGTGAACTGAAATCTAATGAGGGGGGAGCCGTCCATATGCAACAAGACCCTGTAGTTTTCCCCTTGCGGCATGATGTGCAGGAACTCCCTTGTCAATCTAACAGGACAGTACGACTTTCCCGCCCCACTGCCTAAGTGTATCCATGTCCCTTTACCCATAGGATCTGTCTTCGACCTACGCACCCTGACTTTCAGGACGCCCCCTGACTCAATAAGGTCCCCGCACCATAGGCCCCCCTCCATGTCCGCCTTAGAAGCTGGCAGTAGTTCCAAGATCCTGAGTGCCCCATAAAAGGCCAGCACGCAAGCTACCCTAAACAGCTGGGTTTCATAAGGGGAAAAACAAATCTTAGGCAGGGTCTCCAGGATGTCTACCAGTCTGGCCACGTCTATGGGCCGTCTTGAGTCCTTCGACCCAGGGGTTAATCGTTCCCAGCCCTTCACCGCTCTCCTCACTCTCTGGTCTTTTGTTGGATCTACCACCCCACTTAAGCCAGCGTCGAATGCTAGTGCCGACAGTTGCCTCTTCATCATTGCCACTGATTTCCCACTGTCCCTCTGAAAGACTATGAAGCCTAACACGCTCAAGGGTGAGAAGACCTCTGCTAAACCTGCCCCTTTTAAATAATCTTGATAAGACTGCCGCGACCTCTCATACATACTCTTGGTCTTGGGGGCCACTGATGCAGTTATCAAATCGGGGGCCGCGGGGCACCAAGTTTCCATAGCACCGCTGGGAAGTCCGTGATCTCTCTGTCTGCTTGCGGCCAATGTGCGCGGAAGTCTGCCAACTTAAAACGGGACAAGGCGTCAGCGGCATGGTTGTCCACCCCCAGAACATGTCTTGCAGTAAAATGTACATGGCACCGCTGGCATTGCAACACTAGTTCTTTCAGTAGCCGTCCTGGTGCTTCCAGAAGCGGCCACTCCCCACGCTCCCTGCTCAGTGGTATCGTTGGCTGCACTAATTTGATTTGCTCCGCTTCTGCTGCTTGCCATAGCGATATCGAGTGTTTGCAACCACTGATAGCGATCCCCATACTTAAGAACTGCTTGATTCATTTGCGCAGGCTCACTGGTCTGAATCATCGCTTTGACCCTAATTAGCAGTGTTCGTTTCTGTGCTTTAATCCTTGTAGCGCTTATTGTTTGTAATTAGCAGTGCTCGCTTCTGCGCTTTTATCTTTGTAGCGCTTATTGTTTAGCATTGTTTGCTGATCTCGTTTTGCTCTGTGTGCCCCATCCTGTTCCCGGTTTTTCACTCTGCTGCCATCTTGTTGCTATTGTGCCTCGGAGCCCGTCCTCTCCGACCCGATCCCGCCTCCCAGCGGATCCTCCCTCCCACTGATTACATATCCTGACCCCCGCCCTCAGAAGCGCTGTGACCGTCCTGGTGCTTCCAGAAGCGGCCGCTCCCCACGCTCCCTGCTCAGTGGTATCGTTTGCTGCACTAATTTGATTTGCTCCGCTTCTGCTGCTTGCCATAGCGATATCGAGTGTTTTCAACCATTGATAGCGATCCCCATACTTAAGAACTGCTTGATTCATTTGCGCAGGCTCACTGGTCTGAATCATCGCTTTGACCCTAATTAGCAGTGTTCGTTTCTGCGCTTTAATATTTGTACCGCTTATTGTTTGTAATTAGCAGTGCTCGCTTCTGCGCTTTTATCTTTGTAGCGCTTATTGTTTAGCATTGTTTGCTGATCTCGTTTTGCTCTGTGTGCCCCATCCTGTTCCCGGTTTTTCACTCGGCTGCCATCTTGTTGTTATTGTGCCTTGGAGCCCGTCCTCTCCGACCAGATCCCGCCTCCCAGCTGATCCTCCCTCTCCCCTCCTCCCCCTCTAACTTCATATGTCAGAGGTAGTCGCACTCAGCGTTCACGCGCAGCGGTCGTGCCCCAGTCGCGCCGTAGGTGCGCCAAAGGTAAGCCCATCTACGCCCGTCCGGCCTGGATCGCGCCCAGCGCCAAACCCCCTGTCACCCGCAAACCGCACTCCTCCCGCATAACGTATGGCACCGCCACCCTCTTAGCCCTTAAACCCGGACGCACACCACAATGCTACGAGGCTGCCCCAGGACGTACCCAAGGTCCCTTCGCCTGCCACTCCTGCAAGTTCGCCTGCATCAAGAATCACACCAAATCCACGACTTCCAAACACAGCTCCGACTCTAACCACCTGTTAGACCTGACATCATTGGCTTGAGTCTCTCCTCCATTTTTTTTGTTTGCCTCCACTGTTTACGATGTTTTTCCTGGTATACTGCTTTGGGCACTGTGCCACTGCTGATCAGTGCCACAGTGCAAGTGCTCCCGATGTTAAATTACTGTATTGATTGAATTCCATGTTTGGCCTATTTGGTTTACTATCAGTCCCTAGTCTAGTGCACCAGGAGTGCCAGGGCTTGTAAATACAAATGCTGCTCGTGGGCTTGCAGCACATGCGCCACCCACAAAAGCGGCCTAGTAAAAGTATGTCTACAGGTCTGCCATTGCTAGGCCTACCTGCAGTCCAGTACTGTCACGCTGACTGCGCAAGTACACCTACTTGCCAGTCCCTAAACCTTCCCTTAACTTCGTGTTAGTCACCCCTATGGTAGGCCCACGGGCAGGGTGCATTGTAAGTATAAGGTAGGACAGGCCTGACCAAGTTGGCATGTCCTAATAGTGAATTACAGCCATATTCGTTTTTCACTATTGCAAGTTAACCTGCTCTCCATTAGTTAGAATGGGCTGCCAGGATTATTAATGCTATAATCCTAGCTGGCTCGGGGAGCATGGTGCAATGTCGAGTTTGGTATCCCTGAACTCGGGGTTTAATTACGCATCCGTTGGTGTGGATGGTTTTTGGACTCTGGGTTTGAAAATAGCACTTTTAGAAAGTGGCTATTTTCTCGTCTAACTATTTCTGGTTTCTGCTGGTTTGGTGTGTGTGTGACAGGAGCTGGGTGGCTCCAAAGATCTGATGAGTCAGTGTGGGATGAGTGGGACATTTGCGTTGAGAGTAGGGGGAGAGTAGTTGCTGATAGCCTGCCCGGCCTGATACAATGCTGGCTCCACCTTCTGCCAGGCGACTGATGGCTCTGTGCCTGCCATGGACGATCCTGGCCCCACCTCCTACCAGGAGGCCAATAGCTCTGCTCCTGCCAGTGACAATGCTGGCTCCACCTCCTGCTGGGCGTCTGAGGACCCAGCCCTGCTCAGTGAATAGGCCAGGTGCCTCCGCCTGGCTCCATCCACAACAGACCCAGGATGTTGGGAAATTCCCCTGCATGGACAAAGGGATCAAAGCCAAAAAGGGGTATAAGAGAAGGACCCCTGAACCAAGAATTTAGATCACTTCTGACAAGGAACCCTGAAACCAAGGACAAGAAGCCTGCTGATCCAAGGACTTGCCTACCCCTTCTGCCAGTGTGCTGTTTGCTGGGGGGAATCCTGCATTGCTTCTTTATTTTTGCCAAGGAACCAGGAGAGAGGAACTGTGTGTGTACTCTCACGCTTTGCTAAGAAAATCTCCAAGGACTGGAAGAGTGCCAGTCTCCTGTTGAAGTCACAGGGCTAAAGGACTTCATCTGCTTAAAGTGCTGTTTGCTGGAACCTGTGAATCCAGCACCTCTGAAAGAATCCAGCAATCTCGACGCCGACGGACGTCGCCGAATCCAGCTCGACATAGTGAGTAACGGCTCCAGTGTCCCGCTTCCTCGACGCCGGCCGCCGGGCCCGATCGACGCCAGCAGCAACGACAGTGAGTAGTGAGTTCGGCTCCAGCTCCAAGGGACCTCGTGTCTGCACCGCTGCTGATCGCATCGACTTCGAAGCCCTCTCGACGCCGTGAGCGCTGCTCACTCTTGCAACAGCATCATCAACATCGACGACTACTGAGGCCTGGCCGACACCGACGACGCGACGCCGGATTGCTCGACGCCGCTGATCATCGTTTGCTTCATTTTCCTAAGGTACTGTGTTGTTGGGGGTCTGCTCGACTCCGGGCTCGACGTAGCGCTCCTCGCGGTCGACGCCGAACCCTTTGGATTAACTTTGCCTCGACGTCGTGTGACTCCCGTGTGGGTTACATTGTTGCCAAGATCTGTGTTTTAAAGAAGAAGAGTTGCTTTTGATACTAAAGACTTTGTGCTAAGAAGAAACTACACTTGAACTATTATTTTCCCTTCCAAGAGTATTTATTAAGATTAGGGTATATTTTTGTCGTTATTTGGTCTTGTGCTAAGCCTTATATAAAAATCCTTATTTTTATAATACTACTGTGTCGTGTCCATTTGTAGTGTATTCACTTTATTATTGTATGTGGTCATAAATGCTTAACACACAGCCTTTGAGATAAGCCTGTCTGCTCTGCCAAGCTACCAAGGGGGTGAGCAGGGGTTATCAAAGGGTGTGATCCCCTTGCCCTGACTAGAAAAGGTGTGTCCCTATTTGTCAGAAATGCATACCTCTGCCAACTAGAGACAGCCGGTTCTAACACCACCTGAAATGCATCCTGCTAAACACCCGCTCGATCCACAAACACGCCACAGAACTCTGGGACCTACTCGACACTGCGTCACCGGACATTGCCTTCCTTACAGAAACCTGGATGAACGCATCATCAGCACCCGACATCGCCATAGCCATCCCGGACGCGTACAAGATCATCCGAAAAGACCGTACCAACCAAACAGGAGGCGGCATCGCCATTGTTCATAAGAACACCATCAGAATCACGACCAGCTTCGTCGACTACCTTGCAACCACCGAACACCTCCACTTCCAGATCCACACCGACCCCAGGACCACACTTAGAGGCACCCTCATCTACAGACCACCAGGAACCTGTAAACAATTCTGCGAAGACATTACTGACTTCATTAGCCCACATGCCCTCCCCTCCGAGAACTACATTCTACTGGGAGACTTTAACTTCCGCCTGGAAAAGATAAACGACTGCAACACCACCACCCTTCTGGACAACCTGGCCAATCTCGGACTCAAACAACTTGTTGACACCCCCACCCACTTAGCCGGACACACGCTCGACCCTATCTTCACCTCCAGCAAACACATCTCCTTCAATCATACCACAGCTCTCCATTGGACGGACCACAGCTGTGTTCACTTCAGCTACAAAACTACCACGACTCACAACCCCCCACAACCTATTCCTCGAAGAAACTGGAACAAAATCACCACCGACCAACTCATCACATCGCTCAATCAAAACCCTCCAGCCCTCTCATCAGACCCAAACGAAGCTGCCACTAAACTCAAACAATGGATCACTCACAGCGCTGACGAATTAGCACCCCTAAAAAACCACCAGATCAAACAAGGTAGCAAAAAGGCCCCCTGGTTCAACGATGACCTTAAGAATTCCAAGAAACTATGCCGTACTCTCGAAAAAACATGGAGAAAAAACCCAACCACTGACAACCTGACCACCCTCATGGCAGCCACCCGCAAACACCACCAATTGATACGAGCCACCAAGAAATCAGCATTCAAGGATCGACTAAACAACAACGCCCATAAAAGCAAGGAACTATTCAACATCGTCAAAGAATTTACCAACCCCACCGCAGCCTCAAATTACATCACTCCCTCCCAAGACCTCTGCGACTCATTATCCTCTTTCTTCTACAACAAAATCGCCGACATACATAACAGCTTTAAGAACATTTCGAAAGAACAGCCCACCCCACCCACTTCCAAAACCAAACCGCTTTCTAACAACCTTAACGCCTGGAACCCACTCACCACTGAAGACACCATCCGCCTAATGAACTCCATCCATTCAGGTTCGCCAACCGACCCCTGTCCCCACCACATCTTCAACAAAGCAGACTTCATCATTGCACCCCATCTCCGTGATGTCATCAACTGCTCCTTCAACTCCGCTACCTTCCCAGAAAGCTGGAAACACGCCAAACTCACTGCCCTCCTGAAGAAGCCCACAGCTGACCCCTCTGAACTTAAGAACTACTGACCCATTTCCCTCCTCCCTTTCCATGCCAAAGTCATTGAGAAAGCCGTCAATAGCCAGCTCGCCGCCTTCCTTGAATCCAACAACTCCCTCGACCCCTCACAGTCCGGCTTTCGAGCCAAACACAGCACCGAAACCGCCCTTATCGCAGCGACAGATGGCATCCGAATGCTACTGGACAACGGAGAAACAGCTGCCCTCATCCTACTCGACCTCTCCGCCGCCTTCTACACAGTCTGTCATAGCACCCTCATACAACGCCTCAGCAACGTCGGAATACAAGGAAAAGCCTTGGACTGGATCATCTCGTTCCTCGCCGGGAGAACCCAGAGAGTCCGACTCCCCCCTTTCAAATCAGAGGCCACCGAAGTCATCTGCGGAGTCCCACAAGGATCATCACTCAGTCCCACCCTCTTCAACGTTTACATGAGTCCCCTCGCATCCATCGCACAACAACACAACCTCAACATCATCTCCTACGCTGACGACACCCAGCTGATCCTTTCCCTCACCAAAGACCCTAACACCGCCAAAACCAATCTTCATGAAGGCATGAAAGAAGCAGCCGAATGTATGAAAAACAGCTGCCTAAAACTTAACTCAGACAAAACGGAAGTTCTCATCCTAGGATCTTCACCCTCTGCCTGGGACGACTCTTGGTGGCCATCGGCCCTGGGCAGAGCACCCATACCCACAGACCACGCACGCAACCTGGGCTTCATCCTAGACTCCTCCCTCTCGATGACCAGACAAGTTAACGCCGTCTCATCCTCTTGTTTCAACGTACTCCGTATGCTCAAAAAAATCTTCCGTTGGATCCCCACCGAAACAAGAAAGACGGTCACCCACGCACTGGTCACTAGCCGACTGGACTATGGAAACACCCTCTACGCCAGAACCACAGCCAAATTACAGAAAAAACTCCAACACATCCAAAATGCATCGGCCAGACTTATATTGGACATCCCTTGCCAAGCTCACATTACCGGCCACCTGAAAGACCTCCACTGGCTTCCAGTCAACAAGAGAATAACGTCCCGTCTCCACACCCACGCTCACAAGGCCCTCTACAAACTAGGACCCGAATGCCTTAACACACGACTGTCCTTCTACACACCCACCCGCCAACTAAGATCCTCCAACCAAGCGCTTGCTGCAGTTCCGCGCATCCACAGATCCACCATGGGAGGAAGATCCTTCTCATACCTGGCGGCCAAGACCTGGAACTCTCTCCCCACTCACCTCCACCTCACACAGAACCACATTTCCATCAGAAAGGAACTTAAAACCTGGCTATTCGATAAATAATGCACCCCCTCCCACAAGCGCCTTGAGACCCTATGGATGAGTAGTGCGCTATACAAATTTCTGAACTTGAACTTGAACCCATGTGCACGTTGCTCTCTGGTTATTAATCGCCATCACCACCGACATGCTGTCTGACCAGAAAACAATGCGCCTGTCTGCTAGCAGATCCCCCCACAGATGCAGTGCCACTACTATGGGAAACAGTTCTAAGAAGGTAACATTGCATGTCAGACCCTGCGGAGCCCATTCCTCCGGCCAATACTGCATGCACCACTTGGGATCCAAAATTGCCCCGAAGCCTACGCTCCCTGCCGCATCTGTAAAAAGGCATCTTTGAGGAGGCAGGTTTCCGCCATATCACAGACCCACTGAAATTGTCCAAGAAAGCCTTCTAAACGCTCAAATTATTTCTTACCTCATCTGACAACCTAACCCTACGGTGTTTTGCGGGGAGCCCCGACATCGCTCTTGCTATGCTCCTAGAGAATGCCCTGCCCACCGGGATGACTCGCAAGGCAAAGTTCAGTTGTCCTAGTAAGACTTGCAGCTGATGTAACGAGACCTTCCTTGACCTCAAACAGTCCTCAATAGCAGCCTTGAAAGCAGAAATCTTTGATATTGGTAGCCTACAAACCCCCTCTCTTGTGTCGATCTCAATGCCTAAGAACGTCAAGCAAGTGGTAGGCCCTTCTGTCTTTTCCGCTGCCAAAGGAACCCCTAGGGCTTCAGCCAGGTGCTGGAATCCCAGCAGGGCCTTCCTGCATGACTGTGAACCCCGAGGACCGAGGAATAGGAAATCGTCTAGGTAATGTAAGACTGCATGGGATTTATCCGTTGAGAGGAATTGTTCCACCGCCCATTCTAAAAATCTGGCAAAAGATTTGAATACTGCGCAAGCGATTGAACAGCCCATTGGCATGCACAGGTCAATGAAGTAATCTCCCCTGAAGGTGAAACCCAAGAACTTAGTATCGTCAGGATGTACTGGCAGGAGCCTAAATGCAGCCTCGATTTCAGATTTGGCCATTAAGGCCCCTTCGCCTAGGTCCTGCAGTTTTTGAATTGCTGTGTCAAACGTTGTATAGTGGACCGTGCAAAGGTCTGGGTCAAGCTTGTCATTAACCGACAGGCCTGGGGGGCTCGACAGGTTGTGTATCAGGCGAAATTTCACTTTCTCTTTTTTAGGCACTAGCCCTAATGGGGAGCAAACCAAATCGAGTATTGGAGGCTGACTGAAAGGGCCCGCCACCCTCCCCAGAGCGACTTCTTTCATTATTTTATTCTCTTCTGCTTCCATATTCGGCAGCACCGAGCTCTGGTTGCACGGGGGGACACTGGTAGGGGTGGCTGAAGACGGGAAATGAAAACCAGATTGAAAACCATTATGTAAAAACTGAGCCTCTTGCCAATTTTCGTAGCTGCTACGGAGGTGAGTCAGGACATGTGTCTTAATGGGAGTTTGCCGATTTCTCGGATGGCTGTGGTGGCTTTCCTTTGGCTGGGGTTTGGGCCGGCTGCTCTCTTGGCCTTCCTGACTTCTTAAAGAACCTAATCTCTGGGTGAGTCGCGCCCCCACAGTAGGAGCAGCAATGCTTGAACTTACATGTAGCCCTCTAGTGCACTCATTTTTGTTATACAGCCAGCAGGCCTGTTTTATGGACCCAGCCCCCCTGTCGCTACGAAAGGACTGAGTGTTTGAGGGGTGAGTAGCCTTGTTCGATGGAGCAGAGGAATAAAATACTGCATGCCACACATTGATCTCCCGTTGGTCCCACGCTATCCCGGGATGTACTGCCTTCATTTGCCTAAACTTGGTGTCATACTGTAACCACCCTGTGCCTGGAAACTCAGAAGCTACTCCTTGTATCAACGATATGTAACTGATTATCTGGGGGGCCAGCACAGGGTATCTCTCTACCATGATGGCGGCATCAATGGCGAATCCTGTAATCCAATTCCTTATAGACCACTCAACATATACCTTTTTCTGCTTGTACTCGCCTTCCTTGCCCTCCCTAGTCTTACCAGGAACAACACCCGCATTGATGAGATCAAACACGTTGATATATTCCCCACGTAGAATCTTTTCTTTAGTATCTGCGGGCACGTGCCATGTGATCTCTGCGGATGGTGATAAAGTCATGGATGAGGAACCATAGATCAACGGGCTGTAACCTAATGACGGCTGCCCCATCGGCCCAGGGGGGCTGCATCTGATGAATCGCTGGCCCTGTCGTATTTGCGCCGGTGTTTGGTCTTTGCCCTTGAGTAGACAAAGTAACTACATTTTGGGCAGGGCCCATGACCCCTGGTCCAACAATTCCCGTGTAAGCTGAGGAAAATACCATTGCACTAGTAGGGCAATTACTAATTGCTTGCCCGTATGAAGTTGTCGCTGCTACCCCTGGGGATTGCGCTACCCCCCCCGACTGTACCCAGACTTGGGCTATTCCGCTACCAGGTTGTGTAACTACAGGGGGCAAAGACGTATGAGCGCAGGCCGCCTCCGCAGTAGCAGCAGGCGCCACGCCCGGATGAGGGATATTGTTCTCTTTAGTTGCGTTGGGAATCAAGTCTAATGTCACGAGCATCTCCTTTTCACCTGCGGATGCTGGTTGGGACTCGGCTGCCCTGGGCCGTTTTTCCTTTGCCGCGTCTTTGAGCCTTTCTGGCGTGCGCCGCGCCCTTTTGCCTCGCCCTCTTTCCTCCTGGGCATCCGCTCTAGCTCCCTCTCTCCTTGCTTTTAACGCCCAATTGACGCCTTTCTCCTTCGTGAATTCAAGCAGCTCCGTCAATGCGAGGTAGTCATCACTTTTGGCCGTGGCCCCTTTGCCTTTTGCTGACCGTTTCGGCGGCATTCTGCACTTAAAGATAAAAAATGTTAGCGCTTACTTGGCAAAGACACTATTCTTAGTCTAGGATGGTCCCCACGTTGTACCTGTCGGAAAGAAAGCTGTATTCGTTTGCCGCTGTATGGCCACTGAGCCCACCCATTATCTGCTGCATAACAGGCTGAAGGACTGGGTTCTTTGGACCCAGCGGTGCCAGGGCACAACACCTGAAACCTTCGTGGGTAACCTGCTCCGGCGTACAAATCACAGAGACACGGGACACTTCCTTCGGCGTCAAAGAGTCAAGGTTTATTTACTGCAGGGAACACAGAAGTCACAAGAAGTACATCGAGTGTAGTTCGGGGAGACTGCTTCAAATTGTATTTGTGGATCGCTCCTTTTATACAGTTTCTACCCATAGGATAACATGATACACAATAGTTTACAACCTGGTTCCCACAAGTCGCTCTCAGAGGGGTCGCTTAGATCACTTTGAAACACACAAGATCCGGAACATAAGTGCGGAAACATTTGGCGGTTCCCAACTGTAAAAACCCATCTTCCCACCATTAGCAAATTCCAATCAGCAGTAAAGTAGATCGAAACAGGAACGAAGACAGGTGCAGAGGAAGACGGAGACAGTGGGGAGATCGGAAAGGGTGTAAAAGGGGAGTGTCGAGAAGCACGAGATACAGGCATCAAAGGGACGTGCCTAATGAGATGCACGGCTGAGACAATAAGCCCGTGCGGCAAGATGAGCCTCGAGCGGCGCCATCTGCCTTACAGTAGCATCCCCCTCGTCATAAAGACACTTTCAAAGAACATGTGTCTTCCGCAAATATCTTGGGAGTCCCAGGGTCGCGAAGCGGACAGCGTCCGTTCGCTGGCTACTTGAGGGCAAGAGACAAAATGGATGCCGTATCTAAGATGGAACCCGTGGGTACAGATGACAAACCCACATAACAAACGAACGGTTTAAGTTAGCACAGCGAAACTGCGCACACTTGCTAAACTCGTCATTTGCGGTTCATAGATACTAGACTCGACCATATTCGTGTGAGTCGAAAACACCACTTACAATTGTCACGGAACCTCAGACGCTCCTTTTGCCCTCATGTAGGCAAGCACTAGTCGGAATCATACTCGATATTCATCAGACCATCAAGATGTCGTTGTAGCATAGCTCTGTCCAACCGAGTCCCCTTGGTAACAGATGGTTGTCTCATACACGTTGTAGCACAGAGGCCACATAAGGCAGGACCACACTGCACACAAAGGCAACACGTGAACAGGAACACTACCACAACCCCGATGATCATCAGAATCTTCCAACCCCAAGTCGATACCAGGCCCCAAAACCAACCAAGTAGCGTCCAATCCCCTACATCCACGTGTATGGATTCGGAGATCTTGTGCAACTTCGAGATGGCTTGATAGACAGTAGGAGCATTATCTGGAATGAAAATGCAACAGCTCGAATGGATCACTTTACATACCCCACCGCGATCTGCTAAGACAACATCTAAAACCATACGGTTTTGTAATGTCATAAGTCTCTCCGCCTGAAGTTCTGTGGTGATATTACCAAGGGCACTGGCAGTAATGTTAGCTGTCGATTCTACCACTCGAGTCAAATGTCTCAGGTTCCTACTATTAACCATAGGTCCCCAAAACGGGAGGAAACCCTTGAAAAAGTCTCCTGCCTCTTGACCGGCAGTATCCTCTTCACTAATTACGCCTCGTACAACTCTAGTCTTATGATAATCGGCATCTACAGTAAACGTCGGAGGCAACAGATTTGCAACAAAACATGAGCCCATGAAGTCTGCGGGCAACCATGTGTATGCACGATCATGACAGATGAAGTACGTACCCTTGGCAGCCAGAAGCACAGGGATCGGGGACATTGACAGAACGTAACTTTCAGTGCAAGCACTTACTCCAAGTGAGGCTTGCGAGCCACGACCCACAAGACAAAAATTACCAGTGTGGGGTACGACCCATATTGGAGACGAGCTTTTAAGCTGCTTTTCATTAGTGAACGTACTATATTCCCCTTTATTCGGTGCCCTATAGGCTTGTACCTCTGCCTTAGGGATGAGATAAGCATCATAGATCTCATCTTCCAAATCCTGTATTATCATCGATACCACCCACTGCCATGAGGTAGGACCCGGTTTGGGGGAACGTTCTGGAGAGGGGTGGAAACCTAGTGCGCTTCGAAGCATTGTTTGGTATGCTCGAGCTGACCCTTGGGAACTATACGGTAACACCAGATATGGAATTCCCTTACCCGTAGTATGTGGCATCAACCCACACACCCAACAATTAGTAGTGTTAACCACTAACTGATGCTGATGGAGGAGCTGGATAAAGGAATTGTTGCGGAATTCTACACGTCTAGCCTGTTCGTGTTCTGGTAACATATGAAAGGAATGAGGAGAAGCAGTAGAAGTAATGTTAGGGTAAGGAGTAGGAGTAGGAAGTAAGAAGTAAGACATAGTGTAATATACCCCACCCGCCAAAAATGCAGAAGCAGTTAAAAACAGTACAAACAATTGGAATACAAAACATTTAGTACGACTAAGTTTCTGCAGTTTGACTCTATACGCCTGCGTTCCTTCCAAATCGTTCAGCTTCAAAAATGCCATTTCCCTACGACCGTCCGCAACGTTTCTTGACGCACTTCGTTCTGTGCAGCAATAGTCAATTCCCAGGAGTTCCTAGGAACCGACGGCCTTCAACCTAGCGTCAAGACCTACTGTCCAGAAGGAAGTACGCGCGCGGCCCTACGGCCTTCAATACACAATATGTATTTTATTTAGCACAAATAATTCAGCTGTGGAAGGAAAAAGATACAAGAAAAAATCTTGATATATGTACAAAACAATTTTCAGTGATACGAATTGTTCACAGTTGATCAGGGGAAACGAAGATATTGCAGTTATCAATTTCAGCAAAGCAAGCAAAAAATTTATTTGTCCTTAGTATGAGAACGCAAAGAATATCGATGTTTCCCAGGACGTGTCTGCTCGTCAAACAAAGGATCTGTCGAAGAGACAGCGTCCTGCTGGTCAGTTCGTTGGTCTGGTCTTGAGTCTCTTGCTGACAATGTTCCAACAATGGCTTTCTGCTGCGCTGAGTGTTCACCAACAAGTTGTGCGTCACTGAAAGGTACAAACGCCGGCAATGTCGCTGCTTCTGTTGACGCAATGCCTTTCCTCACCCACGGGTCTGCCGGCAAAGGAATAGGGACTCGCTTACAATGGGTAGCATGTACCCAGTTCTTCCGTCCCTCAAGACGAACGGCAGTCCTCGTGGCCAAAAGCACCTGGTGAGGTCCAACAAAGCGGGGGTCCAGATTCTTCTTGCGCGAAAAATTTCGGGTGACAACCCAATCACCAGGCTGGAGCTGGTGGCCTGGACCCTCCGTCTGCGTCGGCAAGGCGTCGTAAACCTGTTGATGAATTAACCTCAGTTTAGCAGTCAAGTCATGTAAGTAGTCAATCAACATCGGGTACTCAAGATCAACAAACATACCTGGCCTAGGAACCCCCCACACATTCGCAGGACGGCCGAACACTATTTCATAGGGACTAAGCCCTATTCGGGAGTGTACAGTCGCCCTAGTTGACAGTAATGCTAGAGGCAAAGCGTCAGGCCACGAAAGTCCAGTCGTAGCCTGGATCTTTGCTAATTTCAGTTTAAGGGTGCCATTGTACCCTTCAACCAATCCAGCTGACTGGGGATTATTGGCGCTATGGAATTTCTGATTAATTCCAAGGCCCTTACACACACTCTTCATCACACTTCCAACAAACTCACTTCCGTTATCTGACCACACGACTCTAGGCATTCCATACCGAGGAAAGTATTCCTTCAGTAGGATTTTCGCAGTAGACAAGGCAGTATTATCTTTGAGGGGATAGGCCTCGATCCATCGGGAGAATGCGCAAACCACAACCAAAACGTATTTCAGGTTATTGCATCGCTCCATATGGATGAAGTCCAATTGGATCACCTCAAAGGGATACGAAGGAGGAGCAAAACTGCCAGGGGGAGTTGGGGTTCCTTTGCCAGGATTGTACATTATACACACCATACAATTCTTCACCAAACGTTCAGCACACTTAGTAATTCCATCATTCTTCCACACATCAGCCAACAACTTGCAAATACCTTTCGCGCTAATATGTGCTAACCCATGTGCCATTTGCACAACGGCCAGTACATACGCATCAGGCAACATCCATCTTTTCTGATCTGACAAATCAATCCAGCAACCATTCACATCCAACCTTCCCGTACTTTCTTTCCACTTCATCTTTTCAGTGTCGGTGGCCTCATTCTGAATTGCTTTCACACTCTCTATAGTATTCTCACACATACTTGATTCTGTAGGCCACCTAACCGAATTCGTCACATACATTCGAGTGCTAAGGTTCCGGGCAGTCTCCTTAGCAATCTCATCTGCAAACGCATTACCACGACCAACATCATCCGTCACCTTACGATGCGCACTACATTTAACAATTGCAACTTGAGCAGGCAAAGTCAATGCATCCAAAAGATCGTTCACAAGCTGGCCATGCTGTATTTTCGTGCCATGTGACGTCAAGAAACCACGTTCTCGCCACAATCGTCCGAAACTATGCGCTACACCGAAAGCATACTGACTATCGGTGTACACATTCACACGTTTACCTTTTGCTAATACACATGCTCTAGTAAGGGCGATCAGCTCTGCAGCTTGGGCAGAATTCTGACTCAATCTCGCAGTCTCAACAACAGTATTCAATGTCACCACAGCATAAGCAGTAGTCACATCACCATTCGGCAATTTAAAACATGACCCATCCACATACAGGGTGCCATCCGGGTCTTCCAATGGGGTGTTTTTAAGGTCCACACGACCTTTTGTTTCCTCCTCTGTACGCAAGTAGCAGTCATGTTCTGCTACTACATCTGACTCTGCACTAATTGGTAACAAAGTTGCCGGATTTAGGACATTACAACGTTTTATCTGAATGTGGCTTGCCAAGAGCGTCAATTCGTACCCAGATAACCTCGCACTCGTCAAGTGCTGAGTTTTCGTACGGTTCAAAAGAGTATCGACTGCATGCGGAACCATCACCGTAAGCATATTATCCATGACCAATCCTGCTGATTGTCGGATGGAGACCGCAGCTGCCGCAGTTGCTCTCAAACAACTCGGCAATGCTCTAGCTACTGGGTCTAAGGTCGAGGAAAAATATGCACATGGACGTTGCTTACCACCAAAAGGTTGCGTTAAGACGCTTAAAGCACAACCTTCCCTCTCGTGAACATATAACGTGAACGGTTTACTGTAATCAGGGGTACCTAACACAGGAGCCGAACACAATGAATCACGTAATTCAGAAAAACTTTTCTGACATTCTTCCGTCCATGGTAAAGGAGTCGAAACATCCTTGCACGTAAGAGCCACCAATGGTTTCGCTAGCAATGAAAAATTAGGAATCCACTGCCTGCAGTACGATGTGATACCTAGAAAGGCACGCACATCTCTTTGGGTTTGTGGCACAGCCATGCGCGCAATCGCTGCAATTCTCTCTGGGGTCAATCTCCTTCCCTCCTTTGACAATAAGTGACCTAGATAGGTTACTTCTTGACAACAATATTGGAGTTTAGAAGGTGACACCTTGTGATTTAACTCACAGAGATGTTGCAGCAACGACACTGTAGCAATTTTGCAAATGTCCTGAGTATCAGCAGCCACCAATAAGTCGTCGACGTATTGGATTAAAGCCGCACCAACCGGCAACCTAAACGCATCTAGTTGACCCTTCAAAGCTTGACTGTAAATCGATGGACTTTCACAGTAGCCCTGAGGAGCGCGTTTGAACCGGAAGCTACGTCCACCAAGAGAGAAACCGAAAAGGTCCCTGCTTTCTTCGGCAATCGGGATGCTGAAAAACGCATTTTTCAAATCAATCACCGAAAACCATGAAGCCGTAGCTGGAATCAGAGTCAGTAGCGCCGTAATGTCAGGCACAACAGGGAATTGAGGAACCACAATTTTATTCACCTCCCGTAAATCAATAACAAAACGATAAACAGGCGGTTTGGTAGGATCAGTACGTTTAAGAATGGGCAGTACAGGACTATTGCACACGTTTCCCCGAGTTTCTTCAATGACATCTTTCTCGATCAAATCATAGATGATCGCTAACAAAGCTCGTTCACCATCCAGGGAGATACGATATTGGGGAATACGTGGCAATCGCACATTCGATTTCAACTGAACAACATAAGGGGAGATATCAAGTAGGCCCACGTCGTTTGGACCCGTCGCCCACAAAGATGCAGGAAGAGAACTCAATTCCGGTGGAAGCTTATCGAGGGACAAATACATGGGAGAGACTACTTTCTCTCCGAACGTAAGCTTTACACCCGCAGGAGAACAATACAAAGTCGCATACAAGCGTTTAAGCAAATCCAGACCCAAAAGATTTTCACCACAACCAGTGGTTAAAATCAACGGAGCTTCGAGCTCACGAGGCCCAATTTTAAGGGGCAAAGGGCGCGAAACTGGATTGCTAACGGGGGCGCCAGAGAATCCAACAGATACATTTGTTAAGCCAGACAAAGGTGCGCCAGGGAGTTTCGAATGCATGATAGAACTTTTCGCTGCACCAGTGTCCAACAGAAAAGGCTCAACGACGCCCGATGTAGCAACTGCGACGTAAGGCCCTCTCTGATCAACCGGAACTGATACCACTCCCTCTCCTTGTCTTTGGCTGTCCTAGTAATTACTATCGTCAGTTCCCTGATCGACGTAATAATCGTCTACATTGTACTGCGCAGATCGTCCTTGCGATGATCCACGTTGATCGAAACAGTTATTAGAATTTGATGAATGGTCAGAGCGATCATTGTGAGCACCACGACCTCTACCACGTGATGCGTTCTGTGAACCACCACGACCTCCTCTAGACGAATTACCACCACTACGGTCATTTAAAGCAGGACAATCAAATTTAATGTGTCCCTCCTGTCTACAATAAGCACATTGGTTGTACCCCAACGAAGATCTCTGAAAAGATGAATCATTACGCGGCTGCGATCTATTTGATTGCGACTGCGATCTATTCTGCTGAGGCGCATTCTGATTAGAACGCGGCGGATATGCTTGTTGTAACAACACTTTAGTTTTCAGCTCTTTCGTTTTTTTATCGGCACGGTCATTTTCCTCTTTTTCTCTATTTTCGTAATATTGTGCCGTAGCCAATATCTGAGCTGAGGTAGAAACGGCCCACGCACTTTCTGAATTCTTCAATTTATTGCACAAGTCGGGCAATAAGTTCGATACAAATTTATCCACAAACAGCCTTTGTCCACCCTCAGTACCCATATCCTGCCCACTATGATCGGCGAATGTTTCCTCGAACCTCGTAAAGAAGTCTGAAACACTCTCATCTTTCTTCTGCTTACAGGCTGACAACTTGTCCCAATTTACCCTCATAGCTGGCATAAGCGTTTTCATTAACGTAATGATTCGCTGGGGAAGAAGTTCAATCAACTGATCTGGTTTAGTAGCAGCCACTTGTCCAGCGTCTGCCGCTGTAATGGCAGCCCAATCACCACCTAATTCATTCGCGTGATCTTGGTGACGAATCTTGGCCCATACCGGTTGCGGTACGACATTGCCAAACAACATGTCGATATCGGCCAGATTCATTATCGTAGCGTCTACGAGCTGCGATAATTCTTTGTAATACCCCGCAGGATTTTTGCGAGGATCAGGCAAAGTTTGTTTCACCTGAAGCACTTCCGATCGTTTCCAAGGGAGGTGTATCCACACTCTCTGGAAATGTGCTGGTATTGGAGCATTAGCATTGGTATTATCAGCGGGTACCCAAACTGGCGGAACTTCTCGCATAGGATATTGGCCAGACCCATCTCGTTGTTCAATGTCCTCAACGAACAATGCATGAGGAATAGGAGCAGGACGAAGAGATAGCAACCGTTCAATAGCACGTCGGACATTAGTATCGACTATCAGTCCAGTTGCGAACTGAAGCCGAAGATTAGACAGGGCGGTCAGCACCTCGTCAGGCGCAACAGCCGCTATCTGATCATGTAAGAACTTGCACATTTCATCAAACACATATCTCTGAGTAGGTATGTTGAATTGATCAAACGTTTCGAGGACAACACGAGGTGGATTTCTAACAGGGTTTATCATCCAACCCATCGCCATATTGTATAGCGCAACACGTTCTCTATTACCAGGAAGCTGGCTACGTCTCTGTGGACCATCAGAACCTGCAGACCCAAAAACAGGTCCGAGCGACTGAAAGAAGTTTGTCGCAAGGGGAGAATCACGATTACGAGTAGAGGGAGAAGAGTAAGACACAGGACTAACAAGAGAAGGAGTAGAGACGTTAGCAGCAACAGGGGTTAACAACACAGGAGCAGTAGTGTGAGTAGGAGTATGTGGAAGCGGAGGAGCAGTAGGAATAGACACAGGCACAGGAGCAGGAACAGTCGGAAGAGCGGGTGCAGGTTGAGGAATAGGCGGGGGAATAACAAGTGGGAGAGCAGGTACGGCAGGGACCACAGGAACTGCGGTACCCTGTACGTACGGAGGTGGCGACTTCATAAGATAGGACATTAAAGAATCCTCAACTGCCTCTTCCTTCTTATCCGACTCCGTAGACAAAACAGGATAGCATTTGTCTATGGACATACGCTGTAATCTCTCAAACACTTCCTTATCCTTATCCTCCTTATCACGCTGAAACTGCTCAGCTTTCTTTACAATAGTAGCAACAGTATCTCGCTGACTACGTTTATTTTGTCTGATCTCTTTCTGTCGGGCTTCTTTGCGCCAGAACCGAAAGGCATCAAACATGGCCGGCCTAGATTTACGTTCGAACAACTTTATTTCCAAATTATCTAAGATCGACGCTTCGAAGCTACCGTGAGGTGGCCAACGAAGATCGCCGTCTTTCTTTGTATATTTGATCCAATAATCGTTAAAAGCAATCGGGCCTAGCCCATGTTTGCTATATAGGTCATAAGTAGGAGTTCCAACCGGAGGTATCGGACACGAGTCCTCCAGCAGGGAATCCGCACCACAAGGTCTAAAGCAACTGAACAAAGTACTGCGACCAGGCATCTTGCACACTAGCCGAGTTTCACAAACTTCAAGGGTTACGGGATTTCGGGATTTACCAAGTCCCAGCAAAGAACTAAACCCTCGGTCTTTGGCGGCTGCAGTCGTCAAACAAATACAACAACAACAAAGTACGCTAGCAAAGTGTCACCGACAAAAACACTCACACAGCGTGTACAACAAAGACACCCGCTAAAGTGTCTACAACAAAAACACTCGCTAAAGTGTTTACAACAAAGACACTCGCTAAAGTGTCTACAACCAAGAACTCTGGGAGCGACCCACAAATACTTAACTCAAAGATCAATGGCGTCCTCAGGAAGGCCCGTCAATCGTCTCGCTATACCAAGGTCTACGCCAGGCGCCAAAACAGGTCTACAGTCAGGGTAGCAGTCCGTCGCAGCCGTTAGGAGGCGGGAATCTTCGCGGGAAAAGTCTTCGGGCCACTTATTTCGACAACAGGATCGATGAAGCGGGGTGCACCTTCCCTCGGAGATTTCACACGAAGTTCCTCACGATCGTCAGGCTTGGACCGGTACCACTGATGCAGCCCCACGTTGGGCGCCAACTGAAGGACTGGGTTCTTTGGACCCAGCGGTGCCAGGGCACAACACCTGAAACCTTCGTGGGTAACCTGCTCCGGCGTACAAATCACAGAGACACGGGACACTTCCTTCGGCGTCAAAGAGTCAAGGTTTATTTACTGCAGGGAACACAGAAGTCACAAGAAGTACATCGAGTGTAGTTCGGGGAGACTGCTTCAAATTGTATTTGTGGATCGCTCCTTTTATACAGTTTCTACCCATAGGATAACATGATACACAATAGTTTACAACCTGGTTCCCACAAGTCGCTCTCAGAGGGGTCGCTTAGATCACTTTGAAACACACAAGATCCGGAACATAAGTGCGGAAACATTTGGCGGTTCCCAACTGTAAAAACCCATCTTCCCACCATTAGCAAATTCCAATCAGCAGTAAAGTAGATCGAAACAGGAACGAAGACAGGTGCAGAGGAAGACGGAGACAGTGGGGAGATCGGAAAGGGTGTAAAAGGGGAGTGTCGAGAAGCACGAGATACAGGCATCAAAGGGACGTGCCTAATGAGATGCACGGCTGAGACAATAAGCCCGTGCGGCAAGATGAGCCTCGAGCGGCGCCATCTGCCTTACAGTAGCATCCCCCTCGTCATAAAGACACTTTCAAAGAACATGTGTCTTCCGCAAATATCTTGGGAGTCCCAGGGTCGCGAAGCGGACAGCGTCCGTTCGCTGGCTACTTGAGGGCAAGAGACAAAATGGATGCCGTATCTAAGATGGAACCCGTGGGTACAGATGACAAACCCACATAACAAACGAACGGTTTAAGTTAGCACAGCGAAACTGCGCACACTTGCTAAACTCGTCATTTGCGGTTCATAGATACTAGACTCGACCATATTCGTGTGAGTCGAAAACACCACTTACAATTGTCACGGAACCTCAAGGCCCATACTCGGCCTTCGATGGGTATTCCCCTCGGCCTGTCACGGCTGGCTGATTAATTACTCCCTCAAATGTTCAGTGTATGTTGCGTTTCTAGGAGGGAAGCTTGGTTATTTCTGTTTTAGAGGGCACGCGCTTCGTTTCTCACTCAACGCGCATCGGATCCCCCCAAACCTACGCGCTCCCACGCTTTGGAAATCCCGCCGGTCAACCCTCCGCGGTGTTCGAGATTCTCCTTCTGGATCAGCACACATCGTTCGCATGGGACATCTACCCACACATTTCCACACTGCGAGGCCCACTCACCTAAGCCTGAAGTCAGAAGATTTCACGCACCCTTGTTCCGCTGCAACTTCTTTCTGCGACGTCCGACTCCTGGGAGGTCAAGTAGACAAAGAGGGCGTCCTCACGTGCGGCGCGGGCTTTTAAGCTTCGCGATCCAGACTACTTCTGGTCCCATCTAACCTATTGGCAACGCGTTTCCTGTTTTACCCTTCGCTTGTCCCTTCCGCGTCGTGCGACCCGGAAGGTGGTTTCCTTACCTCGTGGCCCTTTGGCTGCCACTAACGGCGCCACGTCCCTTAAGTGGGGTGGCGCCTTGCATTACTGGAAACTCATGACTACTGTCATGTACAGCACAAAGGCCTGGAGTCCCTGCACTGGGATCACTTATTTGAAATGTATTTTCACTTCACACACCTTTCTTCGTCTCTATTATGAGAAACTTTGATGCCAGAGTTGTCAAATTGGTGTCTATAGGCAGGGCTGTTGTTTTCCAGTGTTCAGCTTTTATATATAATTTTAACAAGTGACAGACGGACTTTTGTGAAAAGAATAAGTCGCAAATAGAAGTGGGAATGCCAGCAAATTAAATGAGGAAAGCTGAGCCAGGGCTCAGTAAAGGGTCTCACTTGGCTCTAGGACTCCATGCACGAGCCAAACCATGAAAAGGTTTGGCATATATATTGTGCATCAAACATAATGTAAAAATATGATACCTGTCTTCAATAGACAAACACTGTATTTCTCTAACATGCGGAAGCATTTCATATTTGTACATTCGATTAAATAACTGCGCTGCACAGACAGACATTTAGGAAAGAGTGATAGTTATTAAACATGAACTTAGAAAGATGAATTGCTCACCGGCCAACAATAATGCCATTGGTGAACTAAGAGGCAAGTCAGAAGTCATGTAAACTGTAAATATGGCCTTCATATTTATTATAGATAGGGCAACATTTATAGACTAACAAATCATACATAAGAGGTGCTTATGTAGCATGCATCTTGAGCTCTCATACGTGACAAAACAGAAAATGAGCCTCTGTGAAATATAATGTTTATCTAGGATTACACAATTTGAACAAGTAGGGATGCCGGTATAGATTTCAGGTCATCTGCTTTCATATTTTGACATTTAGCCATCAGATGATTATCTCTGTCGCTCCCTCTCTCACTCAGCACTGGCGCAGAACGTTCGAAGCAACAAACGGGTTACGGGACTGTGATTTCTGGAATTATTGGGGAGGCATCAACTCAGAGTGCATCTATGCCAGTTGTAGTCGTTGTACTATTATTATAGAGATTTTATATTTTGGTCAGGCTAATTTGCTTGTTCAATGAGTGCTTCTGTATTAATTTTCAACTGTGAGGTCTGATTCTTACTTTTGCTGATTCTTCGTGTTGCTCTTATAGTCTGCTCAGGAGTGTGGTGTCACAAGGGCTTATTCTAAAAGTCAGGACCCACCCCTCTATGTGGTTAGAAAGCTAACTACGATTCTTCTCAGACTCTGGGTCTCTGAAGGGGCTCTCTGTTTTAGGGATTGTGGTTGTTACTATTTGGATGTTGTTTTTGATTCTGCCACCGCTATGCCTTGTTTGACATGTCTGAAGAGCGGCAGCCATTGTGGGGGCATACCAGTAGGCTTGATCTAGTGTTTTTTCACCTTTAAACTCATCGACTGACACTATGGCGCTAAAGTTAAGTGGTCATCCCTTGCAAATTGAGTCATCTGTAGGTAAATGGTTTGAGTGCTGTCAAAATCTTTTTACAATTTGTTGTAGCTCATATTAAAATACTTTGATGTGATGGATTGCAGATATTAGTACTCTGCAAATGTACACTCTTTGCACTTATAAACACTCTCAGAGTAGATGAGTGACAGAGTTCTATACTCCCTCCTCTCAACACTGTATGTTTTGTTAGTATCTGGCCTTGGTACTTCTGTTGTTGGAATTTACATGTGGTTGTTTACCAGTGGCTCCCACATTCTTACTTGTGGGAAATATAGAAAAACAGTTTCCTCTGCCGTGCAGGGCCTGTTTTTGGCATTCCGATTGCGGTGCCCATTTTCAGGGCACCACTGTGGGAACATCAAAAACAAAGCCAGCCAGACAGGAAGAAATTCCTAATCTGGCTGGGGGTCTGGCCACTGCTTTGGCAGTGCGGTTGCAGAGCGGACCCGGTGCTACTTTGCCAAAGCCGTAATCAGGCTCATAGTGTTGTCATTGCAAACTATGTGGTTCTCAAACTCACAGGGTTAGAACTGCAAAACAGTGTTTTGTTATATACAAATCCCTTTTTGAGGGTCGGAAAAGTCCAATTGACTCACAAAAGGGGTTCTATGGCTAATTCAGAATCATAATTGGAAGGGGGTATAAAAAGGGCTGTCCCTCCTAATTTTAATTTGCAATGACAGATATCAATGATTAGTTACTGTAATTGTGATGTAAACCATTAATCAGCAACTTCACCTGAGTTTTGGTGCTATCGGATGTGCAAAGTAAAGTAGATGCTATCCCTGTGGGACAACTTACACTATGTGAAGTGTGTTAGGTGGCCTTGGGAGGCAACCAGCGTTGTCCAGGGAATTATTGCATGCTTTCCTGGTGGCTTTTCAAGCAGAAAACTAGTAAACATTTAAAGCAGCACCTCTCTCTTTAAGGGGCACATGCTGCTCACAAAAATCCTTTAAGTAATGTGAATGCTGCTGTTTAGGTCTGGTCTCCCTTGCCGGCCACCATGGCTACACTCGTTGCCAGTCACAGGAGCTCACAATGAGAGACCAAACAAATTAGTATTCATTAAAAATGTTATTTTGATAATCTCTATAAATGGGAAATGTGTTATTCAAGCTCTTTGCACATAGGTCACATACAAAATTGCATCTCTTTCAGCAGAACAGCTGGTGTGTAATTTGTGCATGATTTGTGAACAAGTATAAGAGCATCAGGCCCAAAATTACCTCCCTGACTGACACTGTAAAATCCAAAAAATCTTTTCAAAATATCAGTGTAATAAAACTAAATGCTACTTTACCTAATATGTCATATTCTCTAGTAATAATGGAAACTTGCTCTACCCTTCCCTTTCTTCAATTGCATCTCAGAAACAATGGATGGTTTACTAACACTGATGCTTCCTAATATAAAATTATTATTCTGATTAGCTATCCTGATAAAAAACAACATAGAATTCTATTTCCCTAAACATACTAGAAAATTCATTATCATATTTATGATTTAAGAAGATAAGCCAGCAATTATAATCTTTCAGTCTGAAAATTGCAATGGCTTTTGATTGTACATACTCCTGGATTGAATGTTTCGTAAAGGAAACTAAGCACCGTTTGCGGATTCTGAACATACTACAGAACTAGTAGATGCTGCTGTGTATTGCCTAATGCAAAAAAAACTATTGATGGACAGAATGCAAAGTAATGTTAAACTTTCACGCCGGTACAGAGATCTAGGCCTAAATACATCTTATTTTGCTCCCCATGCAATTCCAGTTTGAACCCAACCATATGCAAATCAATCTTGAACCTGCTTCCTATGGGAACAGTCCAGCCCGAACTGCAATGCCAGGTATTCCCTGGACTGCAAACAAGCATCCTAGGACCAGTTTTGGGGTTTATCAGCATCCGCCAAGTGTAAAATATTGGTCTCAATAGTTTGAGAGACCTGCACTGGCTCCCCGTCAGCAAGAGGATCACGTTCAGGCTGCTCACCCATACACACAAAGAGCTCCACAACATGGGTCCCGAATACCTCAACAACCGCCTTCCATTCTACACCCCCATACGCCAGCTCCGCTCCACCAGCCTCGCCCTCGCTACCATTCCACGGATTCGCAGAACCACCACCGGAGGAAGATCGTTCTCCTATCTGGCAGCCAAGACATGGAACTCCCTCCCCAAACACCTACGACTGACCCAGGACCATCTCACCTACTGGAAACACCTCAAGACCTGTCTCTTCGAGCAGTAGCGGCTCCCCCCCCCCCTTAGCGCCTTGAGACCCTCACGGGTGAGTAGCGCGCTCTACAAATTTATTGATTGATTGATTGATTTGTTAGCATCCACAAATTCTAGTTTTTGTTACTCAATGAAAATAACTTTTTGTGTTAACTTCTCAAATTAGGCTGCTTGGACTTTTTGATTGCTATTACCAGATGGACTGCCCTTAGAATGTCTTTGGAATAGAATTAGTGGCTGCTGAAGGAATGGGTAGAATTTCCTTTGGATTCTTCAGATGAATGTTGAGTACCCAGAGCATCAGAAGACATATCGTGCTGTGCACCCAGATTCAGTGCCTTAGCTGGTCTTAAGTTTTCTATGAACATCATATTAGAAGGGTAAAAAATAGCATATCTTTGAATTGCCCCTTCTCAGGTAGTTCTTGAGTTCTTGTATACCTCATTTCAGTCTGTTCAGGCAAACTGTTCATAATGCTAGGTAGAGGGTGTCTTGTAGGCAGGGAATAGGTTCTTCTATTAAGCACAATCCATTTAGAGTCTATAGAAACCATTTGTAATGGGCCAGGTAAACTACTTGCTTCTCCTCTATCTTGTCTGCGACAACATTGGAAGACTGAATCGGAGGTTCTCTCTGCGGGTCTAACAAGCAGTTATCCATTCTTTTTTTTTCACAACAAATTTTATTGATCGATAAAGCAGAATAATATATGTGGCTCCTCACAGTCAGGAGATCACCACCAAGCATCCTGGCACAGTTTACATCACGAGCACAATTTCCAATCAATAATAGGTGAAAAGACCAAGAAGAAAAACCCCCTCCCCCTCCTCCACCCCCCGCCAACCCCCACCACCCAACTACCCAACTACCCACCTTTTATCCCTCCCTAACCCCATGCACGTGTGAAAAGATAGGATTCAGTACTTGGTCGTAGTGTGCTAGGCATGACACAGTTCTCAGGCCCGTGCGGCGTCTTCCACCTATATGTCCTCCTCTTGTTCCACCGGGGGATCCAGTGTCAACCCCCTATAATCCGCCCACCGCTTCCAGATCTTAAAATGCTTACGGGGGCATCCTCTCGCTTCAAACACCGGGCGTTCTAGCCCCATACAGTAGTCTAGTCCAGCCTTCCATGCACACAGAGGGGGGGCTCATTCTCCCTTCCATGCTCGGGCCAGGCCTCTAGTCATCCATTCTTGATGCAAAACTAGTTGAGGTTCTATTGATGGTCACTGACTCTTTGAGCATTCCTACATCGGCTGCCACCTCCTTTGTATTAGCTATACCACTGTTCTTAGGATTAGCGGAGGTGGTTAAATCTGATTCTTTCTCAATGCAGTTCTGCTGAGCAGTGCATGGGACTCTGGTCTGATGGCTTAGAAGGCTATGTGATAGTGAGGTGTCGGGTTGGCAGAGCTTATTGTCATAACATAGGGGCTGATAAGGCTGCCGGGGGGGTTATGAATGCCTTCTTCAGTTTTATCCTCAGTGACAGTCAGAATAGAATCAGAACTGGAAGCTTCGGAGTGAGTTGGAGGTCAAGGTGTACTTTGGCTGGCATTCCTCCATTAAATTTAGACTTGCAAAATTCTCCCTTGTTGGACCGTGTTTGCCTCCTACGGTATTAGTAGCCACTTTCAGTGTTGGTGTCGCAGTCTGTGACAGTAGGACTAGGACTTGCTGCTGCTGTTATTTCAAGCCACATTGCTGCAGCAGCTGCTACCCGTCCCACGTTAACGTTAGTTTTTTCATGGTGCCTTGTAGCTCTGCCATTGCTAATTTTAAGTAATTTCTGAGTTTCCATTTGAAACAGCCTGGTGTTTCTATGATTAATCACCTTGGATTTAACACCAGCCATCAGGGCCCGACTGTTGATCTGTATTGCCCAGGATCAATGTAGTCAAATGAACAGTACATGAGCAGATAGCGGTGAGGTACTCCATAAGGGACACATATGGAAAGTATAACGATAGGCAGAAATAACAAAAAAAATAACTTAGGCCCGATCAGTCAAGCCCAGGTTCCAACGAGAGGCAGACACGCACATCCCAAAATATTCCCAATACAACCTTCCTTTTAGACCCACTCTATTTTATGAATATAAACAGGTGGCAGCAGGGCAGTTCATATTGGAGTAGGCCCAATATCAGCTTCACCCCTGCCCTAGCAAAAAAAGTTAAATCCCTGAATTCAGCAACAGTTCCGATCAGGTAGCCAGTAAGTCAACCGCCTTCTCTGCCGTGAAGATAACGTGTGGAGAGCAGTATTAAAAATCTGCGTAGAGACGCTTTTCAGTGCGGCCTACTTTCAAGCTGTTCCTCTTTGGTTCTGCTCCATAGCTGGACTCCCGCCATACTTGGCACACTATCAGAGCCCGAAATGCTCAGCGTTCTAGATTTGCCTCGAAAATCGGAATCGGCATTTCTGCTGAGCCACACCCGTGAAACTGCATGGTGCCGACTGCCAGGACCGCCCCAAAGGATCCAGAGTGAACGTGATGCGCAGGGGCGGTGGGTGGCTGCATGAAGCGGGGCGGTGGGTGGCTGCATGAAGCGTAAGGGGAGGTCGAAGCCACACTACGGCGCATGGGAGGTGCTGTTCATCAGAGCTACTCGGCAGCTGCATCGGGTGAATAAATTCCTAGAGAGCGACTTCCAGATGCCAAAATATCCCTGGAATTGTTCATCATTCCTAACAAATTTCACATGAATTTCCTCTGCCACAGTCCATTCAGTGACATTTTCAACCGAATGCTGTAATGTTGGTTTAGGCGTTAACCAGTGTATTGTTTAGCTTGCAATAAACTAATTTTCTCAAATCTTCTCTCAGTTTTGCTTTTTGTGTTAATTGCATCTATGCCTAGGAGGCATGTCTCTGGATGAATATGTAATAAAATCTGTGTGTGGATTGCCTACCTATCAATTTCTTGCCTCCAATATTCAGCTATGTTTGGGAATTCCCATACCAGATGGAACTATGTGATCTCTTGATCATTACACTTAGGACAGCAAGTATATTTGTTCGAGTCAATCCTATGAACCATTGCATGTATTACATTAGTTCTGTATACAAAGTTGAAATGTGAGAGGTAAAACCACGTATTGTTTGATGCCTCATGTATAAGTGTGAGTGCACACTACCATTGCCTGTCTGAGTTTTTCCCACTGCACTCAGATTCCCATTTGTCTCTAGATCTAGTTCCTTCTAAATTAAGTGCTTTGTTACATTGCATCAATAGTTTGAAAATACAGTGAACTCTCATCACAAAAAATAATAAAAGTTGAACATATTTTTTAAAATATTTCCTTGATTTTTCTGAAACAGTTCAGAAACTGAAAAAGTGACACTTTTGTGAAGTGTATTAAGTTGCAGGAACATACACTTGGTTGTCTAAATGGCATGTGTTGAAGTTCTAAATATTTTTATTACTGCATTTCATTTATTTTGATGCAATTTAAAACAGCAATATTGAAGAAGGAGAGTCTAATTTTACTGGCTTTTTGTGAATTAAATGTGAGTTATATTCATCAACACCAAAACAGTATTTTATTGCACAATAAACATCTGCAATCAAATGCAACCCTCTTTATTAGAGATTCTCATGATATGCCAGCTCCAATAATGATTTGTTTTTTTGTGGATGGGCAGACATTTCAATGTGAAAACAGCATAGTTGTTCAATTTCCAATCAGTGCTACATATTTCAAATGCCAAGTTTCTTTGCCAGTATCATTTTGCTATGATACAAATGACTACTTCTCCTAAGTTGTTTCATATATATTCAGCATAATCATGACCACATTTGGAATAATACTTTATCCCAGAATGGTACAAGGCAATAGAATGACATCATAATCATTGTCTTAAATGTTTCATCTAACAAGATAAGACCCCACTATAAACACCTTCCAATTTGCCGCAGAATTCTCTTGACTGCAAAAGTAAATCTGCCTTCCCTCCATCAACACTCCAGATTTTGCATCTTTTTCTGAACCCTATTTTTGCTGTATTTTTATTATTCTGTGTACCTTAGTCCTGCTAAACAGAGGTAAAATGCCCGTGTTCCCCCTTTAAGCATTGTCAATTTGGCTTACTCCCTGATTGACATATACTTGCCTTTAACCCCTTCACTGCGGCGGCTATTCTGCCGCAGTCCTAAGGGGTTGGGGGGACGCGCGGCGGTCCCGTGCTCATGACGGTACTGCTCCGTCACGGCACGTGGGTGAGCTGTGCTTGTGACGGAACGGTTCCGTCACGGCCCCGCCCGCTCAATAGAACGCGCCGCGCAGGCGGGCAGTGACGGAACCGTTCCGTCACCAGCACAGCCCACCCGAGGCTCGTGAAGGAACGGTTCCGTCACGAGCATGGGAGGGGTTAAGTCTGCAGCGTAAGGTGTAGAAAATATTCCCAGGGACTGGAAGTTACATGACACCTGTGAACTGCTCTACCTTTTGTGCCAGCCACCCAGTGGGCCTGTAAAACATGGCTCCAGACTGACACCAGGTGCCTAAACACTTGGGGGCCAATTACGATGTCTGTCGTAAAGCCTGGAAACTTAGGCCGAAGAAAAACAAAACGAATAATCCATATTCAGTATGTAGAGGTCATCAATTGGTTGAAAAACATGCAGACTTATTAAATAATAAGGACCTGTCTTAAAGTTTGGGGCATGTGTACTCTGTGACAAATGTGACGGATATTCTGTCTCCCTTATTATAAGTACATTATATCTTAACGCACAGGTGTACAGAATATCGGTATTGACTGCAACGTCACCATCCACCAAACTCTAAATCAGGCCCAAAGTTTCTAATGTACGAAAAACTAGATTTCTTACCAAATAGCTTAGTGAATGGCACAGAATAGAAAAGATTGATTACAGTATTATTATACAAATGTGATACAAATGATTCACAATATAGTATAGACTTATGAAAACAAATGTCTAACAGGTGTTATGTGCACCAATTATGTCAAAGAAAAAAATTTGAACTGGTATATCACAAAGCATGATAAAAGTCTCACCTCTTCTACGTCGTTGTCTAAGGCTATTATTTTCAGGGGAGCTGTTAGATTCTGGTTGGCAGAGATGGTTGTACCCACAGGAGAAGATTCCAAAATGAAACCTTGATATCCATCTACCGTGAAGAAAGGTGCTTGGTTGTTCTCATCAAGGATATCGATATGCAAATTGGCAAATGCTGGAAGAGGATGGCCGTTGTCTTGCTCTGCCTAGACAAGAGAGAGGTGTGCATTAAGGGCAAGAAGGAACCCATCCGTGTTTATATTTCCATAGCTGTGCAATGATAAAGTTTCAAATGATCACTGAAGATAACCTTCCTAAATGAAACTGCAAAGGACATATAAATTACTTGTTTTGTGGCCATGGACAGTCACTGAGTTGAGCTGGGTTCGTGAAGTAACTCGCACTGTCTACGGTGTATGCACAAAAGAAGTTACTCAACATACACTGCATATATGGAACACAGGTCAGAAATACAGAGATCCTTATTACTAGATGCCCAATAATTAAAGGGTAGAAATGGAGCTTGAGATAACGATTGTGTGTTGTATCCCCAAATTACAATATAGCATGAGTTTTCAGGCCGGCAAGGAGGAATAGCATGTAGGACCCAGATTTACTGGAAAGGGGCGACCACTCGGTCCCCCCGAACGTATGGTGGAGTGCCCCGACCCCCCCAGGAAGCCATCTTGGGCGGGAGGCGAGTCTCGGCTGGTATGCCCAAAGCGGCGTAGCCGGGGCGCGCTTTTTCCCGCCCAAGAGTGGGTTGTCCGAGACACTGAAGCCGCCAGCCACGCCCCCGGAGGCGGGTGGAGGCGGGTTTACGCCCGCCCGAAGAAGGATAAAAGTAGCGACAAGCCAAGGAAGCATCCTCGTGTTCCTGTGCTCTGAAGCTGCACCTCCCCGCTGCACGTGAGCTCGAGACGGAACGAAGAGCCAATTTTGAGCGTGTTAATTTTTGTCGTTTTTCTTTCAGAGAATCAGCATTGGACAATGCCGGGCAAGAAGGTCGGAAAGCGGGTCGGTACCGATCAGATGCTACGCATTCTCGTGAAAGACATGGCCGAGATGAAGAAACAGATGGCGGCAATGAACGGTGTAGGGGGCCCTAAGCGAGTCATCGGACCAGCATTGCCGGGAGTAGTCCCTAACGGGAGAGGTAGAAGGGCCAAGAGGGGAGCAACTGGGAGAGAGGCCCCGGTTCCCAAGACGCCGCCGGCGCACCCTGATACACCGACTGAGGCGCCGATCCCGGTCCCGAACGAGGGGCGACCAATTCCCGTTGTAGTCACCCCAGTGAACGGGGAGGATATGCCTCCCGAGTTGGCCGCACAGTTGGCGGCATGGTTGGGGAAAGAGAGTGAGGGGGCAACGACAGATGACGCCAGGGCAGTAATGAGGCAGTTGCGGCAATCAAGAGAGGCTGCAAAGGCACCATGTCCTTTTGTTCCCCCGCAGGCTCCAGTGGGACAACCCGCAGCGGGCATGAGTTCGGCAGCGACTACGGTCACAGCTTCCGGTTCAGGTAAGCAGCTATTGCCGATTGCGGGGGAGGGGTCAGTACCCTCGAGAAGGGAGAAAGTGGCTCAGCATATTCCGATGGAAATCAAAGAGAGGATATGGGCTGAGAAATATATAAACATGTTTTCTTTATTAACTGATCATTACGAGATTGAGCATGTGAAAGTCCAAAAAGAGTTTCTGCACCCGAGTGTTTGGCGCGCCAAGATGGCCGCTTTCAGAGTTGATGAAACGATAGGTAATTGGGGCAGAGCGTTTGGGATATTCACTGCAATTATGGGGGAACAGAGGCCTGAACTGTTGGCCGAGTTACCCGTGTACCAGACACGTATTATGGAGTTTTCTCAGACATATGAGGGCAATCAGTGGTTTTGTTATGATAATATTTTTCGTAAGGCCAAGGAGTTCGACACATCTCTGACGTGGGATTGTTACGACTCCATTTCCTGGCAAAAAATGGAGAAATCAGGCATGACAAAGACGCCATTGTTGGGGGGGAACGGGGCGAGTTTTCCCGCCACTCATCTGGGGCGCCCTTTCGGGCGGGATCAAGTAACGAGCACCATGCAAGGTCGAATGGCAATACAGGTAAAAAAGGGGTCTGCTGGAATTTTAACAGGGGAAAGTGTACGAGGCCCCAGGGGTCATGCAAGTTTAGGCATGAATGTGGGGGGTGTGGACAGTCCTCGCATCCCGAGACCATGTGCAGAGCCAAAACGGGTGATAACGGAAGTAGGGGAAGCGCCAAACAGGTCTGAAATAGTCCGAGGGGCGCCTTTACCTACCCCGGTTGATACCATGGCAATGATTCCTTGGCTCAATGAATACCCGGATCATGTCTCCGCTGGGGTGTTGCGAGACGGTTTTTCGTATGGTTTCCGCATCCCGGTGGGGAATTTTCAGGGTAAAGCACAGTGTAGGAACCAACTGTCGGTCCTGCAGAATACGGCGGTGGTACAAGCAAAGATTGGGAAGGAGGTGACCCGGGGTCGGGTTGCTGGACCATTTGACATGCCACCAGTTGCTAATTTTGTTTGTTCACCCTTGGGAGTGGTCCCCAAGAAGGACCCGGGTGAGTTTAGAATGATACATAACTTGTCAGCCCCGAGAGGTCTTTCGGTGAACGATGCGATAGACCCGGAAGTTTGTTCGGTGCGGTACGCATCTTTCGATGATGCCGTCGCCATGTTGAATCGCCTGGGGCCCGGAGCGCTGATGGCCAAGTCAGACATCGAGTCAGCGTTCCGGTTGCTCCCGGTATACCCAGACGATCAGCGTCTCCTTGGTTTCATGTTTCAGGGACGCTATTACATGGATAAATGTATGCCAATGGGATGCTCCATATCTTGTGCATATTTTGAGAAATTCAGTAGTTTTCTGCAATGGGCATTCACAAGGATGACGGGGTTTCAGCATGTTATGCATTATCTTGACGATTTTCTGTTCCTGGGGGCAGCCGGGGACCCAGAATGTGCACAGGCTTTAAATGAATTTTGTGGTCTGATGAGTCAGTTTGGTGTGCCATTGGCGCCAGGTAAGACGGTGGGGCCATCTACTTCGCTCGAGTTTCTGGGAATAGAGCTCGATTCCGAAGAAGGTTGCTTCCGGTTGCCCAAGGAAAAGGTGATGAAATTCAGGGCCTCGCTTAAAACATGTATTAGCGAGACTAAGGTAAATTTGCATCAATTTCAGCAGACTGTAGGTCAATTGAATTTTGCCCTTAGAGTGATGCCAATGGCCCGCCCTTTTTCCCCGCTCGATTGCACAAGCCATGGTCGGTCTTAAAGAGGGGCACCACCGCACGAGGCTCTCGGCTGAGATTCGCCAGGACATGCGCATTTGGTTGGCATTCCTGGCGGATTTCAATGGTCGGGTTGTCTGGAACAAGCCGGCGGTGTCCTCCGAGGAGTTGGGGTTGTGGACAGATTCGGCAGGGAGTATAGGCTTTGGCGCCATATTTGGTAATCACTGGTCAGCTCCAACATGGCCGTCATGGTGGCACGAGTGTGGGCTTACAGGTAACATCGCTTTTCTCGAACTGTTCCCTATTCTGGTGGCCTTGAAAACATGGCCGGAGGGGTTTCGGGATCGCTCTGTGGTGTTCTGGTCTGATAACATGACCGTGGTTGAGTGTATCAATAGTCAGGCAGCACGATGCAAATGGTTTCTGAGATTGCTCAAGGAAATTGTCTTGCTATGTATGCAATTGAACGTGCTCTTTAGGGCAAGACATGTGCCAGGGGTGCTGAATCAGGCTGCTGATGCGCTTTCTCGTTTCCGTATGCAGGCCTTCTGGGGTTTTCTGCCCACAGCGGACCCGGTGGCGGCACCATTTCCCGAAGCTCTCTGGTCTCTCGGTGCCCCGAACTACAAAACCTCGTGGGAGAGAGTTTAGCACCCAGGACAAGGAAGGCATATGAAGGGGCGTTCCGTTCCTATTGGTCCTTTTTGGGTTCTGCTAGGGGGGAGCTTTGGGGCCAAGAAGAGTATGTCTTAAAGTTTTTGCTGTCATTACATCAGGCAGGCAAATCGGTAGCTACGGCCCAGAGGCATCGGGCCGCCATTTCCTTTATGGCACGGGCTCATGGTATCCAGGACCCCACGGCGTCTTTTGTAGTACAGAAAGCGCTGCGTGGGTGGCAACGCCTTGAGGGTCGCAGAGTAGATGAAAGGCACCCGATAGGTCTGGAAAGGTTGGCCCAGTTACTGTCTGTACTCCCTGCGACATGTTCATCTCATTCAGAGACAGTGTTATTCCGGGCCGCTTTTGCATTAGCATTCCATGGGGCTATGCGGGTAAGCAAACTGGTGGCAAAGAACAAGCAGGATACGGTTGTGGACTGTGCCGAGAGCACATTCAAGTTAAGGGGGAGACGATGATTGTCTCGTTTGCCAGGTCCAAGACTGATCAGGGTGCGATCGGGGACAGTGTAGTAGTCCAGCGGATTCCCGGATCTCCCATGTGCCCTGTTGCATGCGTTGAGGAGTATTTAGCGCAGAGGGCGGCATCATGGGGGGGGACCTTGCTGAGACACGCCGATGCCACCCCACTGACGAGGTTTCAGTTCCAGCGGGTGCTTGCAATGGCAATTTCGGCCGCGGGCTTGAACCCGGGCGAGTTTGGGACCCATTCCTTCCGGATAGGGGCTGCTACAGAAGCTACAGCCAGGGGTCTGAGTGTGGAAAAAGTAAAACAGTTGGGGCGTTGGTCCTCGAATTGTTACAAAAGGTATGTGCGGTTGCACATGTTGTGAAGCTGATATCATGTACTCACGCTTCTTGTTTTTGTTTGGTTTACAGTTTCGCAAGCTTACGAGGCGGGGCGGACTGTGCAGTCGACCCGACACCTGGGAACCAGCGGTCAAAGATCACCCGCTGAGGAAAAAGTGGTGTGGGTCGTGGGCCACTCATACGTGAGGCGTGCCGCGGACGTATTCAAAGCAGGTGACATGATTCACATGGCTGGGGAATACGGGTACAGGGTGACCTTCTACGGAAGGGGCGGGCTCTGTATTGACCAGTTTCAAACTTTTATGGAGGGTTTGTTAGGGCGGACAAGGTCACCGCCAGCTATAATCATAGTGCATCTTGGGGGCAATGATTTGGTGACCACTGGTCGACGGGTACTTCTCGAGTTGATATTGTCCACTGTAAGTTGGTTGGCGAGAAGGGTTCCGGGGTGCACGATTGCATGGTCCCATATGATTCCACGAAAGGTGTGGCGGGGGGCTAATTCAGTGTCTGCTATAAATCATTCTGTGAAGAAAGTAAATAACAAGCTTGGTAGACTGTTCCGTACAAGTACATTGCATTCGATTCCTCATGGATGTATCAGGGGGGACCATATGTATCTAGAAGATGGGGTCCATTTGTCCCGGGTGGGGAATTCTTTACTCATAGGAGACCTCGTAGCCTGGTTAATGAGTTTACAGCATGACCTTTAGGTAGGAGTTTTTGTGGGGGGTCCGGATAGCCGGTCAACTATCCGGCCTGTGGCGGTAAGGTCATGATCGCTGAGCAGTAATTGGAAGATCCCTAGGGGGGGGGCGTCACCCATTACGGATGGGAGCGCCCGGGGGGAGGTGGCCATTGGCCCCTCAACGGGGAGGCGGTCCCTTCTAAGGATGGGACGCCGAAAGGAAAGGGAAGGTGGTCAAGGCCCCTTCCTGGATAGGAGGGGCTACGGGCCCCTCCTGGAAATTTCCCGGGGCCAGGACATCTGCGACGGCAGATGTGGTAAGTTGTGTGGGGTGGGGAGGGGGGTCTACGCTACCTTCTAGACACCTCACACGAGTCCTCGGACGACCATTAAGATGGCGTCGAGTTTATTGGGGCCCCCGTCAAGACAAGGGAAATTGGTATGTGCACATGAGGTGCAGTCCTCTGTGCGGCCGCCCCTCACAAGTGAGGGGGGAGTTCTGGTTTAGGGATCTGACACCGGTTACGACCTTGCCGTTGGCCCTTAACGTTAGGATGTACAATTTCAATTTAAAAATGAATTTGTAGGATGTTAGTATCGGCTAGGAGAACCTTTGTATTAGAAATGTGTTAAGGTCAGCCAAAACATCGTAATGTGGAAATGAAATTGTACATGATATGAAACTGTTATTTTAATGTTTTAATTTTGTTTCATATTTTAATAAATACGGCCGGGAGGGTAACTCCCTCCCGCCTTCCAAAAGTTCAGAACTGTTTCCGTATTCCCATTCTTGGGGATTGTGTTGAGAGGGGTGGCGGGTATCTCAGCCATATGGAAAGGGGCGACCACTCGGTCCCCCCGAACGTATGGTGGAGTGCCCCGACCCCCCCGGGAAGCCATCTTGGGCGGGAGGCGAGTCTCGGCTGGTATGCCCAAAGCGGCGTAGCCGGGGCGCGCTTTTTCCCGCCCAAGAGTGGGTTGTCCTAGACACTGAAGCCGCCAGCCACGCCCCCGGAGGCGGGTGGAGGCGGGTTTACGCCCGCCCGAAGAAGGATAAAAGGAGCGACAAGCCAAGGAAGCATCCTCGTGTTCCTGTGCTCTGAAGCTGCACCTCCCCGCTGCACGTGAGCTCGAGACGGAACGAAGAGCCAATTTTGACCCACCCACCAGCCCCTGAGGACAGAAAGTCGTTTTTGAAATAAAGTCATTTGACGTGGTAACTATTTTTCTTACAGGTTGTTCTGAATAAAGTTGTGATGCAGTATGCAATAAAGTGGATAATTCTTTACAGTATGCTTTATTGAATAAAAGTAGTTGCACCAGAGTTGATCAGTGATGTTTTAGACAGTTCATACTTTGAATGTCTTATTGTCTTTCTCCTCTTTAGTAATTAGCATCTTTAGTAATTAGTTTGTCGTATTTATTATTTGGTCGGGCGGTAAGGTCATGATCGGTGAGCAGTAATTGGAAGATCCCTAGGGGGGGGCGTCACCCATTACGGATGGGAGCGCCCGGGGGGAGGTGGCCATTGGCCCCTCAACGGGGAGGCGGTCCCTTCTAAGGATGGGACGCCGAAAGGAAAGGGAAGGCGGTCAAGGCCCCTCCCTGGATAGGAGGGGCTACGGGCCCCTCCTGGGAATTTCCCGGGGCCAGGACATCTGCGACGGCAGATGTGGTAAGTTGTGTGGGGTGGGGAGGGGGGTCTACGCTACCTTCTAGACACCTCACACGAGTCCTCGGACGACCATTAAGATGGCGTCGAGTTAATTGGGGCCCCCGTCAAGACAAGGGAAATTGGTATGTGCACATGAGGTGCAGTCCTCTGTGCGGCCGCCCCTCACAAGTGAGGGGGGAGTTCTGGTTTAGGGATCTGACACCGGTTACGACCTTGCCGTTGGCCCTTAACGTTAGGATGTACAATTTCAATTTAAAAATGCATTTGTAGGATGTTAGTATCGGCTAGGAGAACCTTTGTATTAGAAATGTGTTAAGGTCAGCCAAAACATCGTAATGTGGAAATGAAATTGTACATGATATGAAACTGTTATTTTAATGTTTTAATTTTGTTTCATATTTTAATAAATACGGCCGGGAGGGTAACTCCCTCCCGCCTTCCAAAAGTTCAGAACTGTTTCCGTATTCCCATTCTTGGGTACTGTGTTGAGAGGGGGTGACGGGTATCTCAGCCATATGGGCCCAAGAATGCATGAGGTTCACATTTCAACTTTCAAGAGCCATTTGTGTGCACATTTGGTGTTACCCGGTTCACTACATACAGTTAGTTAGGGTGGTATCCCCTTCTGGATTACTGCTGCTCATGTTTCATTATGGGGAAAAGAGTACTGAACACCATTTCAGGTTTTCAAACTCTGATGCCCATAAATAATGTATTAACTTACAAAATCACAACGTTGGCACATGCTCAGCGATTGTGTGCTGTCTTACAAAATGAGTAAAACGCTCTGTTCTTAACCAAGGCTTTAATCACATGACAGGTTTAGTACATGGCACCTTAAGTACTAGGTGATTTTGAACTATACTTTCTGACTTCCTAAATTATTTCTTCTTTCTAGTAAACTCGTTTGCTGACTGAAGCAGATCAGATATGTTTTAACACATTACTTACTAGGAATGTTAAAGGGTGTTTATTGCAAGTGCTAAAAAGGTTAAACTTTGAATGTGGTGCAAAAGTAACCAAATACAAGAGCTAGAAGAAAATCAAATATAATTTTTTAAAAGTATATCCTGAACATACATATAATGGTGCCGAGCAACACATTCTGAATGGAAAGAGATTATGTGGACATTTCACAAACAATGATCATAACACATTAAATAAAACAATCATAGAAACATAGATTTCAGGATGTTCAAGCTCCTTATTGTCTGAATTCTTAAATTATCCAAAGGATACTCACCACACTGGAGATAGTTTACAACATGAAGTATACACACAAAATAATAATTACAAAGTACAAAATCATGTCACCAGTGTCAACATTCATGACATCTCTATTACAACACTCTTCATGATTTTAGATTACATAAACCTGTTAATAGTGATGTAGATATACGTCATGATACATGTATGTTCAAAAACTAGATCGAATCACTGTTGTCGAAATAACCTCTCCATCAATCTTTAGTAAGGATTATATGGTTAGTCAGGCCCTGGGACCTAGGCCTGAGGCTACTGATTTACAGATCACAAATGGGATGGCACCGAACCAGCAAATAGCACCAGTCTTAAAGGAAGCTCCACCTCAGAATCCCAGAGGGTTTCTACCCAGTCCTAACAGCAGAGGTCATGTTGTCTAGCAGCATCCAGACCTCAGAGAATGCTTCTATTGCCATGGAATGGGTCACATGGCCAACCTATGCTGGTTAAAGTTGTATCATGAGCAAGGATCGATAAGCCTAGACCAGTCCCTGCAAAATCCCCATCCACATAATCAAGCCCAGACCAACCTGAATGCACCTTACATTCACCCGCAGGGAAATTATTCAGCAACCATTCCACTACAACAAGGACCAGATGATTCGCTCAACACATGGCAACAACAGCAGCAGACAGGGAACCCAGCCCAACAAGGACCGGGGCAACAGCTATTTCAGGGAGGGATGACTGTCTGGGGAGTTAATACCTTTACGCTAATGTAAAACCCAAATATTCAGAAAGCCTAAACCACCAACCCGAAAATCCTATTTTGTTCGCACTTCAACATCATATCAAACAGTGAAGATTAGGGACACAAGAATAGGAGAAAACTCAAACCTTTAATTGTGTTCGGGAAGCATTCAGGGCTGCTGCACGTTTTATTGATCAGAAATCTGCGCTAGAGTCCACTATACAGGTTCCAGTGGGGGCCTAGGCCCTCCTCTGTTGCTGATCATATGGAATGACCCCTTGTTTGTTGGTAAATTCACATTCCAGCAAATAGTAATAGTAAATAGTAGTAAATAGAGCTATTCTCTTTTTTGAGGCTGAACTAAGATTTTAACAAATTTGATGCATTGACAGTAGGTGGGTACTCAAATGAAAACATTGCAGTACAGCAGTGTTAGACCTGTCATCCTTAGGGTAGTCTTCCCTGTTAGAAATGAGGTCGCTAGTTGGCAGAGCGAATGTGCAAAACATTTGAGCAAAACTTAAATTAGAGTAGCTCAATGAAAACACCACAAAAATACTCCACACAGGTTTAGGAAAATAGAGAATGTTACTTGAGTAAAACAAGGCCAAAACGACAACAATTCAATAAGTAGAAGTAGAGATATGATTTTTTAAAGATTAACTGTGAAAACAGTGTTTAGAAGTCACTAGGGGTTAAAAGGTTACCTGAGGGTGAAAGGGACCGGTGCAAATTCAGAGTTCAAGCCAACAGCAATGAAGGCAAGGTCTGCTACAGAACCCAGACAGGTCCACTGAAGAAATACCCTGGATGGAGCTTTTGCCGATGTTGAAAGCATATTGCATCATTGTCGAGATGCACAAAGGGGGTCCCACATAGTCGCTGAGCTCCATTGAAGTGAATGCAATGTATCATCGTTGAACCATGCAGTACGTCATCATCAAGCCACACAGGCTGTGGATCCATCATTGTTGACCAGCCTCTGTGTCGGTGTCCAAGGGCGATGCAGCAGACAGTCTCCTGCAGTCAAGGTGATGTGCTGGTTTCTGCAGAAATCAGCTGCAAAACCCACTTCTGGGGCCCAGGACTGGAAGGGGCACTTCGGGCAAGGGTAGGACTTACAGAGTCCAGCAGCACTAGAAGGATTGCAGGAAGTCCTTTGTGCTTGTGAAATGTCAGAAAACGTGAGGCAAGCCTGCAAACGACTGGTGTCACTCTAAGTTTAAGTGAGATGGGTCCAGTCCTTGTCCTCAGCCGGGCAGAGATCAGCAGGCAGCAGTGGAGCTCACCAAAACAAAGAAGCAGTTCCTTAGAACAGTTGGTTGCAGCAAAGTGGCAATCCTTACAACAGAGCAGTCGTTACTCTAGTAGAGTTCTTCCCAAGTTCAGTAGTGTACTGATTTGATAGGTTCAGAGCCCTAGAAAGTATACCCAAAAGTGCCTTTGATGCAAGTTGTGACTTCAAAGGAGTTTTCTGAAGTGCCCATTGATTCTTTTCAACCCAGTCCCTTTTGTCAGGCTTTCTGTGGGGGGCAGGCAGCCTTTTGTGCGGGACACAGGGCACTGCCTATTCAGATGAAAGTGTGAGTCACCTCTCCCCCTAACTACCCACGTCGTCTATCAGAATGAAGTCCACTGTCACACCCAGCCTTTCGTGTGTTTGAGGCTGTCTAGAGGGAATGCACAAAGTATATCTATTACCCAGCCCAGTAATGTATTCGAAACAGGCTGCAGGCACACAGAGCAAAGTTAGGAGCAGAGAAATTTCTCCTTTCTAAAAGTGATATTTCTAAAATGGTAATGTCAAATCCAACTTTACAACTAAAGATGAATCATCACCATCATTCCAAAGATATGAAATTTTCATTATCTATTCCTAATTTTGCTGAAAATGGTTTGTTTGGTTAAATATACCTTTTTATTAGTAAAGTCAGCCTTTACCAGTGCTTTAAAACAAATGAAATTTATGAGAGAGAGGTCCTATTAAGAGATGAGGGGCACTTTTGCCTGGAGGTCCGTGGTCTTGAGGGAATCCGAGAGGGGGGGGGGCAAAAATGATCGTGACACCGGGCACCAACAGCTCTAAAGCCAGCAATGTGTGTCCTGTACAACGCGAACATACATGCAAATTTGGAAACATTTGCACATTTAAAGGTGCCTCCACTTTTACGCCTGCCCAATTTGGCATAACTATTAGACACAAATCTTTATCTACAAATGTTAGTAGATAGGGATTTGCTTCAAAAGCCTTGGGTGGTTGAATGGGAACACCCATGAACCATCCATCCGATGCTTTGAAATAGCACAAGTAACACACAGCACTGTCCTAGTTTTTTTAGTCTAGCCATTTAGGCCCTCTTTTACAGGAAATTGGCATACGACAGCACCGCAAGTCTTTGCCAAGGAATAAGGACAGGTATGCACCGTATTTATGAAATACGGTGCATTCCTGTCTTTTCCCCCTTTTGCTGGTGCACACTGTGTTGCCTAGCCCCAATGCAGGCATCCTTGCACTGTTGTGTAAGAGTGCCTGCCTTGCATGTAGGATTGTTTTTGTGCAGGAAGGGGCATCTTCCTGCACAAAAACTACCCAGAGAGGCGTTTTCCTCTTTCCACATGGATAAAGGAAAAAAACTAGGAGAAATACAAATATTTCTCCTCATTATGCCTGCCCTGGGGAGGCGTACGGTTTTGGTACTGACCCAGGTTTACATCATTAAGTAAATCCAGGGCAGCATCAAAATCCATTGGTGTTGCGTGGGAAAACCCACTACAATGCCCATGGAACGCCTCCCTGGTGCTGTGTAAGGCAACGCAGTGACTTGCACTGCTTAGTCTTACTCCATATCTATGATGAGGCTATTCAAAGTCACGCAAGTGGCTTTGCCTCGCGTCATAGGTATGGTTGAAACGTTGGCGCCACTGAGGCATCAAAAAAAGTTCGGCGACGCAAGCTTCTCATAAAAAAGCCTCTTAGTGTTTTTTTTCTGTAGTTTAACCCCTCCCCTGCTGATGACGGAACCGCTCTGTCATCAGCTGCGGTGGCGCTGTGCTGCTGACGGAGCAGTTCCGTCAGGGGCGGCCCGACGCTCCTGCGCGGGGCGAATTCCGCGCCTGCGCTGAGCGTTCTATTGAGCGGTCGGGGCCATGACGGAAGCACTCAGTCATAAGCACAGCGCAACCGATGCTGGGGACGGAGCGGTTCCGTCACCAGCATGCGCCCGCTGTATTTCCGCCCTGCCCCCTTAGCACTGCGGCGGAATAGCCGCAGCAGTGAAGGGGTTAAAGGTGACACGTTCTTTCACATTGCACAACAAGGACTGTTTTGTTAAACAAGTGATCTACCATTTTTAAGCATTCTTTTTGATTGTTAAATGTTTTCTCTGTTTGAAGGAATACCTGGAATGCTAGTAAAAAGGTCTGCTTCTTAAGGTGTTGATCAGTTCTACCTCCTGCACTCAGAATATGCGCGTGGATGGCTAGTTAAAGGTTACTGTTTTATTCGTGTTGGCTAAGCTTGCATCCTTTATTACTCTCTCTGTATAAAACAGTTACTAAACACACTGCCAACATATACTTGTAAATGCACTCTAGAAACGACCAGATTAATTGCTTGAAGGCTGCTGTTCTCAAAGCTGTGATGCACTCGTAAAGAATGGAGGGAGGCATAATGCACTGTGGGTAATTTAATGGCAGTCATTATTATCTCATGTCATCAATCCAGACACACTGTCATCGGTTCCTGAACATGGCGCTTGTTCTTCTGAAGAAAATTCAACACGTTTGATCTTCTTGAAAATATAAGGAAAGTATTTTACCAACAGAACGCCTGCCTGGGAGAATTTAATTGTTATAGGAAATGCATGCTGACAAGCTGACAAACGCGCCCAGTTCTAATGGCATTTGTTGTTCATATACTTTAGCGGAAAGCACAGTGTAGCTTTAGCTGTGATTTAAGCAGAAAATGCATATATCTTATTTTCATCTTTTTTTGTATCGTTTCTGTCAAAGGAGGACTGAATCATTCCCCTATGTGGGGTTCATAAAGAAGGGGGCATATTACCAAGGGCAAGTATCGCTGCTTTTTAGGCGAATTGTGCTGAGAAAGCGGCGATACTGCTGGAGCCCTAATAACAAGGGCATTTTAAACCTGGCCCAAGCCCACGTCCAACCACATGAAAAATGTGGTTGGAGGTGGGAACACCCTATTACCAAGGCAGGCGTTGGGAGGAAAAGACCTGCGATAAACTCGTTTATCGCAGGTCTCCCAACGCCTGCTCTGACCAGGCGTAAGGCATTGATAACATGGGAATGTGGATCATAAAGCTGAATCAACCCCCCCATATTATCAAGGCCCACATTAGCGCGTGAAAACAACGTTTGTTTTCATGCGCTAATGTGCCATATCGCCGACTATAGCTGAATTGCAATTCGCCTACCTGATGCGCATTGATAATTGCGCACTAAAACGGCGATGAAATTTGGCGATAGCTGGCGATACGGGAATGTGCGTTGTGCGTTTTCCAACGCACTTCTTGGTAATATGCCCCAAGATTTTTAATGACAATCAACATCTCGCCAGTAAAATGAACGTGATTGAACTAATTGAGACCACTTCCTTCGTCCTCTAAAAGTATTTACAGTGACCCAAATAGTTCACGATCACACTGGAAAGGATCACAGGCCCATATCTATATTTTTTTAATGCAGCACAATGCAGCAAGCCAAGAAAGGGAATATTTCAGGAATTCCTAGTGCTGGGATACTTTTGCTGCCTAGCACCAATATTGGCACCCTTGCGTCATGGTGCAAGGGTGGCTGTGTTGTAGGCAGGATTATTTGGGTGCAGGAAGGAACACCTTCCTGCTCAAAAACAATCCTAGAGGCATTTTCCTCTTTCTATGTGTGCTACGGAATGCAGCACACATAAGAAGAGGAAAAATGAGAAGTAAAGATATTCCCACACTAATGATAAATCTGAGAATGCGCCCAAATCTATTGATGGATGCAAAGGAACATCCATATTTCACTCATGGAACAACTCCCTTAGGCAGAGTAACATAGATTAACGCAAGGCAACTATTTGAACTGCCTTGCATTAGTCTAGATTTATCAAGCCATGCAGAACCATGCAAGGTGGCCTTTCAAGGCTTGATAAGTCTCATTTCAGTTTTACCTTGTTCTTGCGCCACTTAACACCTTGCCTGCTCATGATGAGCTGAGCTCGTCATGAGGCACGGTGATCCGGTGCTCATGACGAGCTCAGCTCGTCATGGGCCGTGGAACGCTCAGATGCGGGGATAATTCCCCTGCTGTGCTGAGCGTTTCACGGTAGCCAATGCACCTGTGACGAGCTGAGATCGTCATGAGCACAGGAGCACTGTAGCTCATGACGAGCTCAGCTCGTCATGAGCATGCGGGCGCTATGCACGCCCCTCTCCCCCCCAGCACAGCGGAGGAATTACCCCCGCAGCGAAGGGGTTAAATGGCGGATGATCCTTGATAAATCTGGCCCAAAGTGTACAAGTCACAACTACCGGATGCCTCCCCTTAACCAAGCAATCACCAACATAGTAGCAGTGTTGCAAACATAATCTCACTGTAGAGACCCAGGGTCTGACTCACACAGCTATTTACAACGATACATCTAACTTACAAGAGGAATTTGCCTTTTTATGAACAGCAAAGCACTTTTGTAATTCAGAAAATTTGGTTTTGCATTTACAGAATGTTTTACTCACACTGGTTTCTCCAAGAGTAAATGTCCTTCTGTAGGTGGGAATTGGGAGTGTGTGAGGGTAGCAATGACCAGGAAGTTTAAGAATGCCCACAAACCCCTTTCTGTCCCTTTCCCATCATTTACATGTTTAGAGACTAACCTCCATCAATGGTAAGAGCAGACCCATTTTTAGGGTGGGGAGTAGAAAGGAAAACCCCCTATAATTTAAAGGAATTTAGGTAAAGAGGTTTCTTCACGGGGCATACATTTTCAATTTGTGAAAAAATATATAAATGTTACTCAACGAGGTTGCAATAGGTTGCTCTTTTCCTCACGCAAAAATGTAACCGGATAAAAAGGAATAATGAAACTTTTTCAGTCTTACACCAGGAATTGTCTTACTTTACTGACATAACCTTGAAAGGTTTTTGGAATTCCAATCAGTTGTAAATCTGCCACCTGCCCAGGCACATACACATTCATTGCAGAGATTCCTTCTGGCAGGATCTTTAAATATAGCAGGTGCTACGTTGCTACCCTGTTGGGCATATGGACCATTACCCAGCTCTATATGAGTCTCCTGGTCTCCTAAATCTAGACCCTCTTTTATTACCAGGACAACATTAATAATCCCTTAATCTATGGAATATTTTAATATTTGTTCAATTGTGCTCTTAGTATGTAGATCAACATATAAAAAAAATCTTTCTTATTAGAGTAATTTAAATTAAATAGTAAACTATACAATTTTGTTAAAATTATATCGTTTTTAAAGTTGCAGATCGTGAAGTGGCGAAAACACTTATTTAACTGAGGAGCATTATAATCTCAGTCCATCGAACATAAATGTTAATTTTGGCAAAAACTGAAGGCTATTTGCTTGTAACTGCCTCTTTGCAACCTTGTTTCTAAGTATGCATATGTCTTTGTCACAGCAGGTTATCCCTGCTCCTGCATTAACTCCAATAATGAACACATTACAAGGAAACACGTGATGAAGATAAGTAGATAATGTAACCAATTCAATTAATCTCTCCGATAAAAACTACAATGCCCTGGAGAAGAGCACAATTGATCACTCAGATTCTCAATTGATGAAGTTATAATACGTTAGTTGGCACATCACAAAAAGGCAGTAGCTCTGGGCTATGCTTTTTTAGGAAGATGTTCCCTGGCAAGGAAGTTATTCGAACTTAACTTGAGTTTCCTTGAACCACATTGAGATGACCTTCAATGGAAAGTCTGTATCATATGACACACACTATTTTATGATTTCCTTTTTATATTTAAACATTTTTTTAAAATAATAAGTAGACTAAGAACCATTAAATATGGCGTTCTTAATAGTTACTAAATAGATTTTTTTAGAGGGGTTCTGCCTACTCAGCAGCAATGGCTTAGAAGGTATTAGCTCTTTCTAACTCAGAGAGACTCTCATTGCATTTATAAATAAAATGCAATATCAGGAGATTAACCACAGTTCATTCATTCATTTCAATCTTTATTTCGGCATGAATGCCATAAAAGAACAATTGCATACATACAATAAAACATATCTTTTAAAAAACAACTTGGTACATAAGTTCATTCAACCACAGTTCAGTTTAAAGAGCTACTGGAGAGTTCTAAATGTTCCATTGTAGGGAATTTAGAGACATGCCAATTTAAAACGTCTCTCCTAATTCTTATGGGAACTTTAGGCTCATAAAGAATAACCAAAAATCCACAAAAGCAATGAATTCAAGGCGAAGTGCACCAGTGTTGTACTACCTTTAGTGTTACATGAGGCAGACCAGAAACAACATTTAGAGAACTTTCTAAAGATCAGAGGAGAGTATTACAGCAAAGGAAACTAAGTGTTCAAATAAACAGCAACAACAACAAAAATATTAACAACATTATTCATAAGAAGAAGAAGAACAACAATGAGAATAATAGCCATTATCATCATCATCATAATAATAATAATAAATATTTTGCTTCATCTTGCAGCAAAAAAACGCAAGTGATGCTCTTTTTCTTATGTCTTAGTAAATTTATCGGCAAATGCTATTTTGAGGGCGAGTAATTTCCATGCAGACTACAGAGTAACTTCGACTAATATTAATAACAATCCAATCAGCAAAAGTCTGCAATATGCAACAGCTCTCAGACTGGTGATAGGCAACACTCTTTAGAATGACACCGGATACAGACAGAAGTTATGCAAGAACACTACAGACTGGCATATGAAGCATGGCTGGCAATGTTTAGCACCCCTCAAAGTCCAAAAGGGCATACACCTCTTACTGAGAAATGTGAAAGCGCCCGGCAGAATGTTAATAGGCAGCATCCCGGCAATATCTAGAAAACATATATATATATATATATATATATATATATATATATATATATATATATATATATATATATATATATATATATATATATATATATATATATATATATATATTCAATGAAAAAACCATTGGTTTTAGGCCATATATAGTTAGGGATTTGCATTTACAAAACCTTATTTTACTCGCATAAAACCATTGAAATTCCATATATAGTTAGATGCGCTAACTATATATCGCGCACCCGCAATCCACTGCTGATGATGTCACATATTACATCATTCATGACATGGTCAGTGACATCACTGATGACATCACTGATGACAACATCCAGTGACTATGTTTCTGTAAAGTTTAAATATGTTTTACATATTGAAGAATGAGTGGATGTATAAGTGTCTGGATGAAGAATTTAGTAGGTGCATGACTGACTGTATGAAAGAGTGATTAAATGTGTCTCACTGAGTGCATGGGTTAGTGACTAAACTGTCTTAATTTGTGCATCAGTATGTCTGTTGTTGTGTAAGCTACAGCATGTGTTGATCAGTAGCTATATGAATAACTATATGGGTTATTGATTGGTTGCTCAAGTATTTGTATGGGAGACTGAGTATGTGTGTGGGTGGCTGGGAGGTGTGTCAGTCTGTGCATAGATGTGTAAGCAGTTGATTCACTAGGTGTATGACTTCAAGAGTGCATGTGGAAACAGCTATATGGGCGGTTGACTGTGCATGGGTGTCTTGGCGAGTGAATGGATATCTCAGTGCTACATGTGCAAGTAAATACGTATGTAAAACACAATACATCTGAGAGTTGACATATATAAATAACTGTGGATAAGAGCCAGTGAATGTGTGAGTGGCTGTATGGATCACTGTGAGCTTGTATCAGGGATTGTATAAGAGAGTAAATATGTGTTAGAATATGTTTGAATAAGTAAGGTGTGTATAACTGTATAGTTGAGGAAATGGAGGTGTGATTGATTCTTTCCATGACTGACTAGGTGTGTGAGTAACTCCATGGATGAGTGACAGTCTGTGAGTGTCTGTTTATACTGAGTGTATGTAAGATTATATTAGAGTCTGAAGAGGTTCATTGTATTATCACATGACTGATGTCATCAGTGATGTGATCAGTGATGTCAAATGAGATGTCATCAGTGATGTCATTTGAGTTGTCATCAGTGATGTCATCAGTGATGTCACTGACCATGTCATGAATGATGTAATATGTGACATCATCAGCAGTGGATTGCGGGTGCACGATATACAGTTAGCGCATCTAACTATATATGGAATTTCAATGGTTTTATGCGAGTAAAATAAGGTTTTGTAAATGCAAATCCCTAACTATATATGGCCTAAAACCAATGGTTTTTTCATTGAATTTTCAAGGTTTTGTAAATGCAAATTCCTAACTATATATCGACTATAACCTATGGTTTTTTCAGTGAATTTCAATGGTTTTTTAATAGCAAATATGAAAAGCTTTAAAATGTCAAGTACTTGATAGATAAAAACTTTTTCGTGTTTATGCACGCTGATGTGCTTTGAACGCTGCCCCCCTCCCCTCTTTTCTCTTAGTAGTACTCTCTCTTTGCAGATACTGAAGAGTAGTTAACGCAGGCCTTTACCCCGTTGTAATCCGTCCTGCCTGCTTGTCTCTCCATTTGATTGATTATTATCCAAGCATTTACTGTTTTACAATTGATTCTCTTTGGTTCATTCTCTATTTACAAACAAGCACAAAGTCGCAATACTCTGTTTAGTCTTTGCAGATCGGGAAAAATCGTGTAAAAAAATAAAAGTAATCGAGCAAAATCAGTACGCCACTAATTGGATCTTTTTTTGACCTCGCTAAAATAGAAATATTATAAACAACCCTTCATGAGAAATACGAAAATAGTGAGATGAACTGAGCTCCACACCATGAGTGCTGCAAGACAGCTCGGCTCCATCACCCATCCCGCCCAAAATAACGACAAACCCTATGCAAATATTAAAAATATAGACAACACACCAGCAAAGAAACAGGGTAAAACATTTTTATTAAATAACTATTTACATAACGTTGGTTTATAAGATGATGTCAGTAGTGGACCGATGTGTGAATAGGTCGAAAGCAGCACAAGGCGCCAAGATCCGGATGGCAAGTCCTGGATGTTGGGTGCCATAGTTCAGAGTTCTGAGTTTGAGCCTTTTTCAATGCCTGTGCTTTGTTGTTTCCCCTCCATCAAAAACAAAAAAAATATATAAAACTGTGCAAAAATACCAAAAAAACAAAAAATGTTTACAAAAGCAGTGCTTGTAAGACTGTCTGAAGCTTATTTCCACCTACTGCAGCTTCACTATTCTCAAAGTAAGTGAGGGTCATTTGTGGACCTGACTGCATTTGAAAACAATGTTATATGGTACCTCCCTTAACCGCTTGACGGAGGCCCCCGAGGGACGGTGTGATGGCACGGACTCGGAGAAGACGCTTGGCTCCGACCCCCTCCCCAAGTCTTATAGCACTGGTGTAGCCTGAGATCGCCCCCGACATAGGCGGCCGGCTCCCGCGGTCCGGCGGAACTTTTTGCCTTTTGATGACTCTTCTATTCTGGACTTTGTCCCACAATCCGTTTCACCTGAAGACACGCTGTAGTGGGGCGCCCCTTTACCGTTTTAGTTGCCATTCCGCCCGCTTTTGCTACACTGTGCATCTTCCGCCATTCAGCTGTTTACCGCCCGCTCTTGCTACTACAGCGTCTCGCTTACCATGTAGTTAAGTTGCTCCCGCTCTTGCGGTGCAGCGATAGGCGGCTGCCACAGTACTCTCAAAATGGCGGCCGGCTCTTCGGTTTTGGGCCTGGACCACTAAAATGGCCCTGGGACACCTTGGAACTCGGACGCTTCCCTGATAGGGCTTGGGTCCCATTCTCGAAAGCGTCCCCTCAGCCGTGAAGATTCTACAAAAGTCTTGGGGGCCCCCGACTCCCGCAGGCTTCTGGTGGGGAGCGGCTGCCATGTCTGCTCGTGGAATGGCCACGACGGAGCTACGAGATGGTAGTGCTCTCATGCTGACGCCAGCTTTAGTCTGAAACATCCAGAAACACTGTAGACTACCAATTCGATCAGTTCCGGTAGCGCCCCAACATGACCCGGAAGAGAAGAACTTGCCCTCCCCTCTTTGACTGATGGTTCTTGTTGCCTGTCCCCTCTGTTGTCATTTAACAGAACTTTTTGGACTGCTGAAAGGGGTTGTGTTCCGAACGCTGGTTGGTGGAGACATTTTGACTATATTCTTGACGTACGTTGTCGCGTAATGCGTTATATGACACGCCGCGTTAGCGCACCCGGAAGTGATCCGGGGCGCGGCGCGCAGCGCGCAACGTAAGCATAACAGGTCATGTGACTTGTTAATAAAACTTTTCATTGGTTCATTTTACTTTTGTTATTTTAATGATGAAAATCTTGGTCATATGACCTAAAAATTACGCTTTTTATTGTTTTCGAACATTATTTTTTTTAAACATATAGGTTATAATATTCCAGGCTAATGTACTTTCCCGGAAAATTTACAACTGTCCTGCAAGTAAAATATATTCCTTTTTCGAGAAAAAGGGCGTTTCTTCGTCCCATGACGGAGCCGTTGAGCAAAAGAGGCTCGGCCTGCTGTCTTAGTCGCTGAAACGCCTGAATATCAGATTCTTATCGATCACTTTATGTTGCAGGAGTGAAAAACACAACTGCCCTTGACCATTTATCTTTACTGCGTTCCTACATATTATACCTTTTATCCGTCATGTAATTGGACTACTTTATTTCACTTGCCTTTTACTGATTCGAAAACAGTGACTAAAAGTAAAAACTTTACCAATGTAAATACTACTACCATGTTTTGTTTTAAAAACCTTTATTGTGAAAATGTCAGTATACAAATACGGGCCTATAACCACGTGGGCCGGCCACGGAGCAAACTGGAATCGTATATGATGAGGAGACATTTACATTGTAGAGGAACGTAACGAGCGGGCCATTAGGTTGCAAGAACTAAGGTGTCTAACAGTTGCGGAATCGGTGGACGTACATTTTGTAATTAAAATACGACAGGGCCACTTAAAAAAAAGTTATCTAGATATACATTTGCGTGCAAGTACCATGGGGGACGTTAATTCGAACTTTCAATAGTACAGTAATCAATAACACATCAGAACTTAATATCAATAGGGATGTCGAAATATTCAATCAATTCTCGTCCCCGCCCGCCATGAGCATCAAAACTGCATTCATATCTCATGATATCAAGGTTGTTCAACTAGTACACAACAATGAGTTACGAGTCCCATTTATACCGGCGCCATTTTGGGCGAGTCCGGGCAGGTCCAAGATATAGTCAAAATGTCTCCACCAACCATCGGCCAGACCAGAACCCCTTTCGGCCCTTTATGCTACAAGATGGTGTCTTCCATTCAGAAAATATTGTTGGCAGCATTTTGAAAGGAAACAGAAACAGCCGTTCTCCTAGTGAGTTTCACATTGTTACATTTAGGAAGAATGTTGAAGAGTAGTATGTGGAAAATCTGAAGCCATTTTTCTACAAACTCTCAATCAGACTTGGATGGAAAAAAAATCCTGAAGAATGTACAAACTGAAAACCAATTTTTGTCTGTATAGCATCAACAGCAACGCTTGAGTCAGCTTTGTGTCAAGCCGCCATTTTCATTCAATCAATAGCGTCCCCTGCACACATTCAGGGACCTGGTCGTGTCTTCAGATGAAACGGATTGTAGGAAAAGAACCAGAAAGGAAAAGGAAAAAAGTTCCGCCAGACCTCGGGAGCCGGCCGCCTATGTTATGTGCGACCTTTGGCCACACCAGGGCAATAGTGAAGCTGCAGCAGGTGCAAATAAGCTTCAGACAGTCTTACAAGCACTGCTCAGAACTCTCAACTATGGCACTCAACATCCAGGACTTGCCATTCGGATCTTTGCGCCTTGTGCTGGTTCCGACCTATTCACACATCGGTCCACTACTGACATCACCTCATAAGCCAACGGGGCACCCCACGCCGACTTTCGGCGCAGCATTGTAGGATGGCCACACCAGTGCGGCAACTTGCTGGACACAACCTCGGTGCCATCCGGATCTCGGCGCGTTCGACTCACTGTACCGCAAGAGTGACCGGAACTCAGCTGGACACGCCGTCTTTCGGCGCAGCATTGTAGGATGGCCACACCAGTGCGGCAACTTGCTGGACACCACCTCGGTGCCATCCGGATCTCGGCGCGTTCGAGTCACTGTACCGCAAGAGTGACTGGAACTCAGCTGGACACGCCGTCTTTCGGCGCAGCATTGTAGGATGGCCACACCAGTGCGGCAACTTGCTGGACACCACCTCGGTGCCATCCGGATCTCGGCGCGTTCGAGTCACTGTACCGCAAGAGTGACCGCAACTCAGCTGGACACGCCGTCTTTCGGCGCAGCATTGTAGGATGGCCACACCAGTGCGGCAATTTGCTGGACACCACCTCGGTGCCATCCGGATCTCGACGCGTTGTGCTGCCTTCGGCCTATTCGCACATCGGTCCGCTACTGACGCTGCCTCACGTGCCAACGGATTTTCTACGCTTTTTGTAGCCCTATGCCGCATAACAGGTCATGTGACTTGTTTATAAAACTTTTCATTGGTTCATTTTACTTTTGGTTTCCTAAAGATGGAAGGCTTGGTCATATGACCTAAAAATAACACTTTTCATTGGTTTAGAACATTTTTTTTTCCCAAACGATGAAAGCCCCACCTTGTTTCTGGATCATTCAGACTGAAGCTGGCGTCAGCATGAGAGCACCACCATCTCGTGGCTCCGTCGTGGTCATTCCGCGAGCAATCATGGCAGCCGCTCCCCACCGGAAGCCTGCGGGAGTCGGGGGCCCCCAAGACTTTTGTAGAATCTTCACGGCTGAGGGGACGCTTTTCGAGAATGGAGCCCAAGCCCTAGCAGGCAAGCGTCCGAGTTCCAAGGTGTCCCAGGGCCATTTCAGTGGACCAGGCCCAAAACCGAAGAGCCGTCCGCCATTTTAAGAGTCATGTGGCAGCCGCCTATCGCTGCACTGCAAGAGTGGGAGCAACTCAACAACATGGTGAGCGAGACGCTGTAGCCGCAAGAGCGGGCGCAACTCAGCTGGATGGCCGCCACCTGGGGAGGCCCGTTCACGCCGCCTCCCCCACGCCCCCCCCCCCGGGCCGCCCCACGCCAATTTTCGGAGCAGCATTGTAGGATACCAAAACCAGTGCGGCAGTTTACTGGACATCACCTGGGTGCCATCAACATCTCAGCGCGTTCTGCTGCCATGGGACTATTCGCACAACAGACCGCTACTAGCGAGGCCTCCCCCCGCACCACCCGGGACGCCCCACGCCAATTTTCGGAGCAGCATTGTAGGATCCCAAAACCAGTGCGGCACCCAGGCGACATCACCTGGGTGCCGTCCAGAACTCAGCACGTTGTGCTGCCTTGGGACTATTCGCACAAAAAACAGCTTCTGACCATTGTTGCTTTTTTGGGTGAAAAGTGTTTAAATGTTTTTACAGTTTTTGTTCCGTTCATTATATTTAAAAGTTAATAAAGTTTTATAATCTTACTTTGTTGGAGTGTTATATATATTTTTTAAAAATGGGTGAATGGGGCCTTGAATCGGGTTATTGTCATGTGTGGGCTTTGGAAGTGTGCTGCTGCAGGATCGGACATTTCAAACTCAAATGCACGTTCTTTTTCTTACCTTTCCGAAGCATGGAGCACAATAGCAGGCAGAGAAAGGGTGATGCACGTGTTGAACACTACCTGACCTGGCAAGTTGCTGGCAGTGCCCCCCCGCCCGCTCCTGAAAGAGAGCACACACACACAGCCGCCCCGAGTACTTCACAAATCTTTAAAAGACCATGCGCTTGTTCATGAGGCTTAAATGGTTTATCACCTCTTCTAGAACCCCTGCATCGAACCTCTGACGTTTCCTGGAAAAATTACCACGTAACACAATACCAAGCCCTGTCAGCTGAAACCCCCGAGGAATCGTGGGGCATATTATCAAGGGGGTTTATCGCCGCTTTTTTGGCTTTAAAAGCCATGAAAGCGGAGATAAAATTATCTCCCTATTACCAAGCTGTCGCTAACACCAGTTAGTGACAGCTAAAAGGAGATAGCGACCATCTTGGGCCCCGCTTTGCATGTCAGTGATACTTATCACTAATGACATGCAAAGTGGGCGTGCCAAGATGTTAGCGACTGGAAACAGTCCCTAACATCGCTATCTCCTATTACCAACTTTTGGAGATATTCGCGCTAAGCGCGAATATCTCCAAAAGCTAACACCTGCCCTGAGCAGTTCTTAGCCATGTTATCCAATGGGAGGTGGATAACATGGCTAAGAGCATTTGCTCGATAATACATGAATATCGCTGACTTTTCTGCGATAATAGCAAGGTTTATCTGAGATAAAAATCGCCGATGTGCGGCGATAATTTTTGTCTCTAAACAAGTAAGAGACAAAAATTATCGCTAGTTGTTCGTAATATGCCCCCGGGATTTTGCTTGCAGAAATCGGGAGGCGGGAGCCTAGCACTAAAATCAGTAGTCTCACGCCTGAATCGGGAGGGTTGGCATGTCTGGATTCTCTACAGCTGGGGCCATAAACTACATCCACAGGGGTAGGTGATAGCCTGGGACCAGCCTGGCATCTAAAATGGCTGCCGTGCACGACAAAATTGTGGCATTGGAAAAAAGGCAAGATGGCGCAGCCGCTGGAAGAGATGTATCAACATATATGAGCCTCCTCAGCCACCCTCAGGAAACATAGGGGATTAGGATACGTCTCCCGCACCCCCTTATACCTAGTAATTTAATTAGCGAAGCACAAAATGGCGAATTCCCGTTTCGCTACCAGTTTGCGGCCCAGTTCGCGGCCCGTGAAGCGCTTCTACCGTGAAAAATCATTTTTTTTTTATTTTCCCCACGGGACCCTTTAATAACCCCAACAACATTCCTAGGGGGTCAAGAGGGGTATACCTTGCCCCCTTTCATTAAATTCCCCCTTCGTTTTTCACCTCTTCTTCTCTCTCGATCCTACCGAGAGATAAGATGGTGGCCGCTCCGGACTGTCACGCAGCAAAAAAAAAAAAAGCTCACGCACAGCCGCTGGAAGAGATGTATCAACATATATGAGCCTCCTCAGCCACCCTCAGGAAACATAGGGGATTAGGATACGTCTCCCGCACCCCCTTATACCTAGTAATTTAATTAACGAAGCACAAAATGGCGAATTCCCGTTTCGCTACCAGTTTGCGGCCCAGTTCGCGGCCCGTGAAGCGCTTCTACCGTGAAAAATCATTTTTTTTTTATTTTCCCCACGGGACCCTTTAAGAACCCCAACAACATTCCTAGGGGGTCAAGAGGGGTATACCTTGCCCCCTTTCATTAAATTCCCCCTTCGTTTTTCACCTCTTCTTCTCTCTCGATCCTACCGAGAGATAAGATGGCGGCCGCTCCGGACTGTTTAGAATGTTGACAGACACCGGAGAGCCAATCAGCTTTCTGCACGCAAAGTTCCGTTTCGCGAAAAGTAAGCGAACCGGTGCGCAGCCTGGAGCGCTGTTACAGATATATATCTTGTTTTAAACGTTAATTTCTCAAAAACTACTGGAGCACATATATTGAGACCTAGCAAAGGCACATCGGGCTAACAGTCCCTACAATTTTGCCAAGTTTCGTGCAAATCCATTCAGCCGTTCGAGCTTAAAGTGAGTCCAACCGCCCTATGGAAATTAACATGGGAAAAACGCGTTTTGGGACCCCCCTTTTTTCTCGGCCCCCCCTTGATGAAACCCCCCCAAATTTACAAGGGCTGCTCGGAAACAAAATGTGCCATTTTCCTGAAAATTTCAGCGGATTCCGTCCACAAACGCCAAAGTTATTAGACATAGAATTTTCAAAAATCCCATAGGGAATAAATCCTAACTATATATACCTACTGGCGATAGCCAGTAGGTAATATATATATATATATCAAAAGAATGAGAACAAGCTTGCTACCATCCCAATGTACTGTTATACATGTCTTTCACTCATTTTTGAAGAGCTCTCATCCACCAACCTAATTGGTGGCATGCTTTATCATTGGGTTCCCATCTAAGATGTAAAATGCATCTTAGGTGTGCTACCACGCTTGATTACAGTGGTGCTAGTTTCTTTCTGTGACTTGGTGAATTTGTAACTGAATTTTAAATCTACCTCCAGGATATTCGCCCTCAGGGAAAATATTGTAATTGTGGATTCCTTGGGTAGGGTTAAAAACAGTGATAGTGGACTTGTAGTGAAAAATGGGTGATCTCTCACATCCTAGTGTTAGGTCGGCATGTTTCAGCCAAATATGAGTGATATTTGAGTCACAGTTGGTTTCTTAAGGACCAAAATGCTAGGGAAAACCCTAATCAGTGAATGCACACACACTAAGGCATGTGTATGTAGGCTGGATCATTTGTAACCTTTGATTTGCACCTAACTTCTTATTGAATCTAAAAAATTGATATAACGAGAAAGATATTCTGCATGCTTCACATGGCATTTTAAATCAATGATCAAGATTGTGCAGAGCTGGCACAGCGCACTTGTGTCATGCAACATGCTTATCAGGCAAAACAAGAATCCAGCTCTGCTGTAATCAGGCATTGTAGCACACCTAGGTGGGAACCCAAAGATGAAGCATGCCACCAACCAGGTTGGTGGGTGGGGATTTTTTAGACATCTTAATGGTTTGTCTGAAACATGAGTGTAAGACATGTATGACAGTACATTCGGATTGTAGCAACCTCGTTCTCATTTGCTTGATATATTGATAAGGGGAAAAAGAATGAGCTCTTTTCTTCTTCTCACTCTCTTCTTTATTTATAATATACAGAAAACTATAAAGTTACAGAAAGAAACACCACTGTCAGTGGCAATAAGCAGTGCACCTATGTCTGGAAATATTGAGCGATGTACAGAATGGCTCTGACTAACAAAATACAGCAGCCATGAATATGGCAAGGTGCAGCACCACTCACTGTGGAAACTTGCAGCACTCCTCAAACTGGCACTATGCAACATTCCTCAAACAGGAGCTGCGCAAGCCCACTGCAGACTGGATGTTTAACACTTGCCTCAGACAGGCAATATTAAACACCCCTCACACTGACAATATGTAGCATCCGCACGACTGCCAATATAAAACGGCCCAAACTGCTGCAAATTTCGGTACTTCTTATGCTAAAAGTATGTAGATAACCTGAACATGGAAATATGCAGCGGTCATCAGAATGGAAATACGCAACACCCCTCACATTGGCAATATGCGGCACCCCACAGGCTTTAGGCCTGCAACACCAATCAGACAAGCAATTTGCAGCACCCCACAGGCTGTAGACATGCAAAACCACTCAAACTAGCAACATGCTGTACCCCCAAAAAGACAATGTGCAGCTACTCTGAGAACTATTCGCACTCACAATAAAACTTCCAGTATAGCCACATACTGGCATGACGCTAAGCACACCATTTCCCAAATACGGAGTCAGGTAGTAAAACTTTTAGATGGTGTTGACAACCACAAGAGATTATTGCAGAGGGAGGTCTATTGGATAGAATTTCTTGGTACATCATTTCCCAAAGGGTTAAATGATCGGGTTGATTACAGTTGCTTCTGTTAATGTATTCCAGTAACAGCTGACGTATGACTATAGGATGATTTTGGGGATTCATATTCATAATTCACTGTTGCTCACATTCCTTTCTCTTTTTAAATTTTGTTTGGTCCACATTCCATCAATGTGCACTGTCACGACATAGTTGGATGCGGTTGTGGTTTCTTCACCATCGCACATTTTTGATATACTCACTGCGTGCAATTAGTCACAGATGCGCTTAGGATAACGACGCGCACTTGATACACTGAGTATATGTACTATAACACTTTCTCTATATATTGGGTTGTCCATACATATGGTACAAACATTCCTACTATACAGAGACGCTGTTACGAGTCCCCTTTTCAGTATCTAGTACCACCAGTCCTATTTTTAACTCTGATTCGCGTCGCACGTTCACTCAAAGCTTCAGAGCTGATTTTCATAGGGCGGTACGGCACCCTTGCGTTTAGTGAGGGTAAGCAGATATCTCGATATATAGACTGTATTGTAGTTTATAACTACTACATGTGAATTTAAAACTGTGTGTATTATTGCCTCTACAGTTTTCGGCGGTATACCTTAAAACTCTTAAACTCCACATACACACAGTACTCGGTAAGTGATGGTTTTGGCCACAACAGGCACATTTTGGGCGGCTAGTTGTATGCATTTCAGGAGTTTTTTGCTCCTTTTAAAAGAGTTCATCAGCAATACCGGTATACAAAAGAGTGTGATATCTACCCTTCGTAAGAGTATCTCCTAATCACCGGTGCTCCAGAATTTGGGTACGCACACATAGGCTAAAATTCGAGTTTTTCATTTACAGAATAATCACTTGTGCCCGTTAAGAATTGGACCCGATTAGGACGGAGCCTAACACTCCATTAAATAGCAGGTGAGCTACGATGCAGCACCATTCTTATAGAACTCCCGGCACATTGTTTCTGTTAACATCACTATATTTCACATTTGTTATCAATATGAGCAGCACACCGTTTCACGGATTTACACTTGCACCTTGTGTAACACGGCATATCTCGTGTGAGGCACTGGTATTAAGGTTTTCATTCATGGTTTTTCACGTCGTGGGAGCACATGAATATGATTAGGTCACACGTTGGATGTGGCACCACTAAAATATAATTCTCTGTTGCAAAGAATTTTTTGTTGTTGAGGCAGTTTCCTCTGTTTAAATGTACATAACAAAGTGTATTAATCTGTTTGTTCACAGATGTGCCCCTGACGAAGGGACCACCCAGGTCCCGAAATGCATTGGGCTAATTTTCTACATGTCTGCTAAAATTTGCAAATGTTGCATATTGTAAATGGTTTTCTGAAAAAATGGGTGGAGATTTCATCCACTAAAGTACAATGTTTATATACGGTGTGCATTATAATTCCATGTATGAACATAATTTCTAATGCTGTGAAGTGAACACAGATAGAAGTAAAAAATGTTGTTGGTTAAAAAGTTTTTTCAGATTGAATTGAATATTTGTTACTATACTTTTGGCATGTGTTGCCACAGGAACAGTGCTACTCACATGCAGGAATTTTTTTCTGTCATAATACTATTGATTATAGCCTGGAGGGTCACATCAGGCAGTGGGCACGCACCCCTTGTTACAAACTATTGATTATTCAACTAGAGACAATAATCAGATAATTAGGCAGTGCATCTCCCACCCCAATATGCTACTCTGAGAATGTCATGTAACAACCCCTTTCTCCTGTATAAATCAGTTACACAAAGAATGCAATTGATTGCAAAGAACAGTATCATTAAAGGAACAGTATCATTATGGACTGATATCCTAAACTGTCTGCTAGCCTTTTTTAATAAAAAATAATCATACACAAAATAGTTATGTGTCTATATTTCGAGCAGTCTTGGGCACCTTTCTTCCGCCACTACCCAGCAGGGCTCTCATTTTGGATCAGCCATCAAGTACAGAATGGTACAAAGAGGCAGCCTCCTTCAGCTCTCACCATTGTTGCAAGTGTCATTCATGTTGGTTGAGCCAGCTCCACAGTCATTTGGATTCTGGTGTGTCAGAAAGTGTGACTTATTTCTGGCACTTTTTTATGTGAGTGCACAATAAAAAGGAGCATAAAAGACCGATGAAGGGGCCCATCTCTACTCACCGCTATCATCCCTCATAGAGGTGTTCTTTGTAGTAGTGGTGGTGGGGAGGCAGAAGTATGGACCCTGCATTCAGAGTATAACTGCAACTGTAAAAACCTATTAAAGCAGTGTGTCAACTGTTTCATTACTGGAGATGTGTCCGTCTCATATACTTCATGTGCCATTGGAATCCGTATGTGATAGTACATAGGGCTCTTATCATCTGTGTTCTTTATTCATGGCTGCTTTCCCATTGTAGTCCTACCTCTATGACTATGAACTGTCCTGATTTTTGTTTTCAAAGTATGGCCATCTCAATTAGAACTGGACTGCTGATGTTTCACTGGACCACAGGAAATCCATTAGGACAAAACTATGGTGCATCCTCTAACAGCAACACCCGTTCTCTATACAACTAAATCCTGAATAGAAACAGAGAGTCTCCAACTGCAACTTTTTATGTAGGTGATATCCATAGTCCAACTTGGTGTCCTAGCCTGACAGTGCGAGATGCTTCCTGACTACATGTATTTGTTTTCTGCTACCAAAACACAGTGTAAGCAGAGCCACCAAATTCTCTCCATAGATTGACCTTGTATCACAGAAGGTGGTGCAGGTAAAACCAGGTTCTGCCTCACAGTGAAGTGGTGAGGAGGCATGTAACTGACTGCAAGGGGGTGGAGCTGGGCTGTTAAGCCCCTCAATGATCAGCCATATTTACACGGCAGCCATATTTTTATGACAGATAATTGAATAGGGGTCTGCACTGCATGCTCTGAGTATTACCCTTAGATCAGGACCGTCTTCAAGCTTTATCATGAGATGGCTGTCACAGAGAGAAGGTGGTTCGTTTCAAAACATTGTCTCATTGCAGTTTGAGGCCAGAGAGAGTGGCACCTTATTCTCTCTTGTTGTGAACAATGAGGACACATAACATTGGGGTTACCCTCCTTCAATTAATTGGGTGCTTTGGCTGAGCATCATCCTAGAGACAGGTGAACACACGTTCATCATCAGTGATCTCATTTCAGATCAGGGTACAGGCGTTTTCCGCAATGCAATCACTGCCCAACCATGTGTTCCTGGGGCCGACCTGGGAGGGAATGGGATTTGCAGTAAAATAAGCTTGGAAATCAGTTTGCAGTTTGCAGAGGCAGTTCCTCTAGATTTCTCAGAACTCTTTAATTGTGGGCAAAGTAAGGCCTCAACACAAATGATAATATCTTATACATGTGTGTAGAGAGGGGAGCACTTTATTCAAACGTTTATTTTAATCACTCCCCCTTCTTGTTCCCTCTGCTCTAGTTTTTACATCTTTTCTATCGACTCGAACCCCCCCCACCTTCCCACCCCCCAACCCGGTAGTACTATTCAGCAAGCGCAAGGCAGCATAAAGAGCAATATAAAAGCAAGAAACAATGTGAGATAATCAAACACACGATTCTATATTAACCTTCTAGCCCTATGATATGAATCTGAAAGAAACACATTTGCATTGCTCATGGATTAATCAGAAAAAAACAATTCTCCACTGCCTGCTGTTAAAAGCAATTTGATTGTTTAATGTACCCTACAAGGAGCATAAATCCAAAAAAAGGTTTATTTTGCTTATACACGTATATTCTTTCTTATAGGATTCTGTAGTTTCGTATAACGGTATGGAATGCTTTTTTTATGAGGGGTTCTACCAAGGAATCTAGAACTCAGCTGTACAATAGAATTAAATCTTTGCTGTTACACAGAAATAAAAACAATTTAAAAGGAAACAAGAAACAGGAAACTAATTGCGACAATTTCTGTTGCTTCCTTAAATAGGTTATTCAATCTTCTCCTGGGACTGTCTTTTTTTATCGCATAGTACAGAACTACCAGGTAGATTCATCAAGCCGTTTGCGCCCGCAAAAATGGCGTTTGTATTTCATCAATGGGTCATGAACTCGCAATTTGAAAAATCGCAAATAATTCCGATTTCTCAAATTGCGATCGCATTTAAGGAATCTCAATTAGAGATTCCTTAAATGCTATTCATAAACCTTTGAAAAATTGCGAATTCGCTATTTTTTACCGCTATTTACCGCGAAGTCTGACTTCGTGGTAAATAGCGAAAACTTAGAAAAATGCGCATTAGTGCATTTTTCTAAGTGGTATGTTACACACACACATGTCCTTTGGACATGTGTGTGCGCAACATCAGTTTACATTGACATTTCAGGGGTGCTACAGGGTGTCCTGTGGACACCCCTGGCACCCTTGAAATCGCATCCATATTTGCGATTAGCAATGGGGATTCAATCCTTATTTTTGATTAGCAATTTGCTAATCGCAAATAAGGAGGCAGTAGGAATCGCAATTTATTTTGCGTTTTCTACATGAATCCCGATTTGCAAGTCCTAAATAGCGATTCCTTAATAATCGCTATTAAGGACTCGCAAATCGGGACATTGATGAATCTGTGTGTACGCCTCATACATACTACCCCAATTGAGTCGGAGAGTGAATCCAGACATGTGGGTATTATGCTCTGCTTGGAAGCAGGAAAACAAAATCAATTCAATGTCCTCTAATTACATACCAGGCTTTTCACTGCTCAAGTCAATTTTTCCTGTGACAACATTTTATTCCATCCATCCCAGAAAAAAATGCAATATCTAAGATTTGCATCTGCAGCCTGTTCACAAGTACAGATATAATTGCATCCACTACTCTCTTCAATTGTTCTGTGTGTGTTATGTTTCCCCTGGCTTCCATGTTCATTTTAAGGCACTATTATTTCTAAAGAGCTTCTCTTCCACACTGATTTTCAGTTTCATCACCAGAGGTTGATCAAATTGTGTTACACTTTCTATCAAACTTTTCCCTTTCTCCCTTCAGGAAAAGGGATGATTTCCCTAAGGAAGAACAAATGAAATCTGGAAATGGACTATAGTCCAGCCTATTTTAAAGGACCATTTTTAAACTTGCTTGCATGTCACTATTAAATACCTGATAAAAACAAGAGTTCAATTGAAAGAGAAAGAAGGCACCTGAAAGGGATGCAAATAATACATATAAGGATTTACAAAACATATCCAGTACAAGGAGTGAAGTAAAAGGCATCATGTATAAGAAATACCTAGAACGTTATGCACAGATCAAGGTCCATTGTTGATGAATTTTCATAAGATCCGCCTTGAGAAAAAAGACGGACATTCATTGTGTGTCATGGGGGTTTAGTAGTAGCAACTGATCTATTATTGCACTTTTGGGCGCACACACTTCACTACAGTCCTCTTGGAGTATTTCACAGTGATTAAAGTAATTTGGATATGAGTTCCTTCTAACCCCTGTGTATTTTGTTTTGAATGCTGATAGACCTTTCAGAAAGATATGCGTCTTTTGAATTTCCTTTTTCTAATTCTTTCATTGCATAATGTTTTATATGTTTTCTATGTGCATAATTTCAATAAAACTTGCTCAAATAAAAAAAAGAATAGTCAATGCTTTTTTGAATTGTGCAGAGACAAACTATTTTTCTCAAGTTATCTTACCATAGCAAATGTCAAGACATTACATTTTGTGTTGGTGAACAATTAATAGGTTCGGGTAGATGTGGGTGGACGGATTTATGTGGATAAAGGAATAATTATGGTAGTTCCTGGGTGGATATATGTGTGGTGTGAGTTGAAGGATCACTGGACATACAACTGTGGCAGGCGAATTTATAGATGCATGTTTGTCTGCGGTATTAACTTCTAACTACCTCGGGATTCAGACTAAGAACATTTATTTAAGCATTCACATCATCCGCTGGGCTATGCACCCAGCCACACATGACCCACAGTCATGAACAAACTGGAGTATTGCTAATAACAAGATTGTATGTTTTCATAATATAATTTTACCGGAAAAGTAGGTTCCAACATTTCATGACATTTACAAGGCTCAATTGTCATGTCAAAGAACTGTGACATGGATGACAATCAGAAACACACAGTCTTTTCCTTCAGTAGCTTTTTGAAAATTGGATGAAGAGGTACTCTACTGTGAAACACATGAAAACAAGTTTTGCGCTGGAAAATAAATAGCAAAAAAAAAGTATTGCGCTGGTTAGCGTCACTTTTGTGATGCTAAACCAGCGCAAAATGTTTGTAAACCTCCCCCTTTGTGTGTAAGTTCCTTTACGGACTGTTTCCCTACACTTTACTGATATCTCTTCGCGAAGGAAAGCTGCACTGCTGCCGTTTCGTGTGTGTGTCTTTGAAGGCATATTTCCCTTTTCTTAACTCCTTCGATGCTGATGACGAGCTCAGCTCGTCATCAGCCACGCGGGGCGTGTGCGGATGACGAGCTGAGCTTGTCATCTAACGCGGCTTTTTGAAAAAAAGCCGCGTAGCGCGAAAATTACCGCCACAGCGATGAGGTTAAGAAAGCTTGTGTGGCTGATGCATGTTTTCCCTGTTAGGTGTGAGCAACACATTCTACTGTTTCCAAATCTTTTCCTATACCAAATGTAAGTTTAATTTGTGTGCTCTTTTAAGAATTGTTTGCATTCCCTAGGTGTGTGGGAGAACTTTGCATTTCCTGCTGTGTATGATGTGCTTGTTCTCTGACTCTGATGTGAAGAGAAAGGCGGGGCCTGCATCGTCCCCTCCGCAAGTATGGTGGGCGCACCAGCCCCCACCCTCTCTCGGTGTTGGGGCAAACACCGTTGTGTCACAATGCTGATTGGAGCCCCGGGTCTCCCAGTGACCAGAAAGTGATGGAATCACTTCTGGGTCTCCAGGGAGCAAAGGCCAGGCCGGTTAGAACCGGCCTGGTAAGTAAGGGGTTAAAAGGTCGAGGAGGCGGGAGTCTGCCTCTTTGACTCCGCGCTCCACGGCCTGCCTCTCCAAATTCTTTTTCTTTTTATATTTCAGAACGTGTTAAGCTCAACTGAGAAGATTCCATTCGGCACTGTGTGGTTCGTTGGATGCCGGTAGCAGAATCGGGCAGCCTTTTAACATCTTGTTTTCTTTTGCAGGCTTTTGTCTGAAGGGGGCCGTGAGCCGATGAGTTTCGAATAGGATAGAGCCCCGGAATGGGCGAGCAGCTGATTGCAGGCCGAGAGGGGTGTCGTCATGGCCATAGCGGGGCCCAAGCGTGGGTGAACAGCTGATCGCAGACCGTGAGCGGCGCCAGTGGTGGCGGGAACGCCGCGAGTGGGACCATGAAATCTGTTACTGGTGTTGCGTGCTGCCCGCCACCTGCGCTGAATGGGGATGCGGTTTTAGGTCCCTAACCAAATGGCGGGCTTTAGCTGAGCTGCGTGTGACCTCATCGCTGCCCCCAGCATGGTCTAATACATGATACTGACGTTACACTGAGGCACGGCGTAGTGCTTAGAAGCATGAACTAGGCAGATCACAAGTACGGGCGCTTCGGTGATTGTCATTGTGTTCAATGCACTGCTGGGCACGAGCTGTTGTGTAATGTCACCAATTGTAATGTTGCTGTCTGTCAATGAAACGCTGCACCAGGGTAGTTGGTAATCACTTATTTATTTGTTTAATTCAGAGCTTCCTAAAGAGCGCCGAGCCGGCGCTGATGCTTGTATGCGTTTGCGCCTCCTAATGAGCTGCGCGCGCATCCTACCCCAAATGGCCGCCTGCACGTCACGTCGTTACGTGACGTGCAACAACTAGTGCGCCACTACATATCTCCCCTTTTTCCAACAAAAAGATTAGTCACTTACAGTTCGCTGTCCATATCGTAATCTTGAAACCTGGAGGGTCTCACCACAGTCCTTCCGCTCCGGGTTACCCTGGTTGGGGTCACCGGGGCCTCCCTGCTCCTTATCTCTGTGCTCCTTCTCTCTCTCAGCGCAGCCGCGCTCTCATCAGTGCTCCTCCTTCGCATGTCTATCTCTGGCCCTTGGTCATTGTCAGCACTTCTCTCCTCCGATTGATCTCTTCCTTCGCTTCTCTCTGCTTGCAGCTCTCCTGCCTGATGTTCCAAGTCCACATTGGGTTCCTCCATGTCCTCCCATTCAGTTCCTTCTTGCTGCCATCGCATGATTTTGAAGCATCTGGCCATGCGATCTTGGGACCACACGTTCCCATCGCTCAGCAAGGCCGCTCGGTCGTACACTTCCTTAACTTGCATGGGTTTACTATATTTGCTGTCTCCTTTCTTCTGTAGTGTAGCCAATTTTACTCGAACCCACTCGCCTTTTTCCAGCTCTGTCTCTTTCACGTTCCTGCGTTTGTTGTAGTAGGTGGTATAGATGGACTGTGCCCTCTCCAAGTTGGCTTGTACTACTGCGGGAGACCCTTCACTGGTGATGACTTATTCTTTCCACACACGGTTATCGTGCGTGAACGGTTCACGGCCTCTCAATATCTGGAATGGACTGTATCCGGTTCCGGTGGGGGTAATTCTGTACGCCCATACCATGTTCCATATTGCCCTTTCCCAGTCCTTGTTGCTGGAGATCGCCGCTTGTACAGCTCCCATCACAATCCTGTTAAATCGATCCACTAAGCCGTTGCCAGCGGGATGGTAGACCGACGTGTGTTTGACTGTGATACCGTTTCTCTGCATGAATTTGTTCCATCTTTCAGATGTAAATTGGGGTCGGTTATCACTCAGGATGGACTTGGGGATGCCTTCTCTTACAAATGTGTCCGACAGAAATTTCAGTATGTTTTCCGCGTCCATGGCCTCATCAACCTTTACTTCCGGCCATTTGGAGTATCTATCTATAAGGACACATACATACTTCTGGATGCCTCGGCCATCAAGGATTGGTCCCAAAATGTCTATTGACAATTCTTCCCATGGGTTCTGCGGGGGGTCGAACTTTCCCAGCGCCGGACGTAAGGGTTTGAGTGTCTTGTCAGCTCCTTGGCACTGTGGACAATCTCTAACATGTCTCTCCGCCCGAATGTCCATGCCTGGCCACCAGTAGTTTTGTTTCGTTCTTAGCTTCATTTTTCCTATACCCAGGTGGCACTCATGTAGGATGTCTAGCAGCTTGGGTATGATGCTTCTAGGCGGGACAACTTTGCCTCCTCTGTATGTGAACACTCCTTTGTCACCTAACGATAATTCTTCCCTAACTTCATAGTAGGGTTTGAGGCTTTCGCCCAGTTGTCTTTTGTCTGGCCAACCCTTTACGATGTGCGTCTTCACTTCTTGCATGACACTGTCCTCTTTGTATGCCTCTGTCCACTCTTGGTAGCTGATGGCTCTTTCTTGGTCTTCCATGAGAGCTACCATCTCCTCCTTACCCGTTGGGTCTTCCTCACCGGGTTCCATGGCTGCCGCTCTGCTCAGGTAGTCTGCTACTCGGTTCCAATTTCCGGGAATGTACTCTATGTCGTACCAAAACTCGAGCAACTTCAGAGTCATTTTGGATATTCTAGGGGTGGCGTTGGCATGTCCGCTGGACGTTAGCACCTTCACCAAGGGCTTGTGATCTGTCCTTAGTTGGAATCGGGTTCCCCATAGGAATTGTCGAAATCTGGTCATGGCCCCCACTACCGCCAACATTTCCTTTTTGATTACACTGTATTTCTTTTCGGTGTCGTTCAATGCACGGGAGGCAAAACTGATTATCTCCATCTTCCCTTGCCCCCGACCTTGCATGAGCACCGCACCTAGCCCCTTGTCGCTGGCATCGGTCGTGAGCACCGTGGTGCCTTGTGGGTCATATCCTTGGAGCGGTACCGCTCCTGCGACGTCTTTCTTGATGGTCTCAAACTCACTTTGAGTCTCTGGTGTCCACTGGAAGGTGGTGCTCTCCCTGGTCAGCATCCTCATATGGTGTGTTTTCGAGGCAAAGTGTACCACAAATTTGCTGTAGTACTCCGCCATGCCCAAAAATGACCTGACCTCTTCCTTGTTGGTGGGGGGGCGGAGCTTCGGATATTGCCTTCACATTTTCTGCCTTAGGTGTGATTCCTTGCATCCCTATCTCGTGGCCTAGGTAAGTCACCGACTCTAGGCCTAGTCGGCACTTTGTCCATTCTGCCGTGAGGCCCTTGACCTCCAGGGTTTCCAGCACTTTGCCAAGCTTCAAGTCGTGGTCCATCTTGTCACGCCCCATTACCAGGATGTCGTCCTGGAAATATTGGACACCTTCCGTGTTCCTAAACAGCTGGTGCATTAGCTTCGGGAAAACTGTGGCTGCCGAAGCCAATCCAAATGTCATACGGCAGAACTGATAGCATCCGAATGGGGTGATGAATGACGTGAGTTTTCTGCTGTCCGGGTGCAAGACTATTTGGTGGTAAGCGGATGTTAATCAATGGTGGAGTACCACTTGACTTCCCGGGTTTTCCGTCAACATTTCGTCAATCCTTGGGAGAGGGAATTTCTCCACCACTATGTTCTTATTTAGTTCTCTCAGGTCAACACAGAGCCTGACCTTCCCGTTCGGCTTCATGACTACCACCAATGGGGCGAGCCACTCTGCACACGTGATGGGTTCAATTATCCCTTTTTTCTCCAAGTCTTGTAGTTCCATTTGGACCGCGTCCTTCACCCCTATGGGCACGTTTCTTACTTTGTGGGCGATTGGAATTGCTCCCTCTTTAAGTATTATCTTGTGTAGGAATCTCTCCAGTTTTCCCACTGTGCCTCCAAATACCTTCGGGTAGTCCTCTTTCCACTTGGCTAGATTTGGCCACTCTTCTGGTTCCGTGAGCAGTATCTGTTCTTTACCTCCTCGGTCCAATTTGATTCCCAGGTCACCCTGGTCCAGCCATCCCAAAGCTGACAGTCCCTTTTCTGAGATATATAGCTTGCAGAACGCTGATCGGCCTCTAAACTCGAACTTCAAGGGTCGAAATCCCGCCATTGGCATGCGGTCGCCGTTAAATGTGACTGGTCGGATGTCCAGTTTCTCTAGTTCTGGCCCCAAATGTGGTCTGAGGGTTTCGTCCCATACTGCTCTCTGAACGATGGTGTAGGGAGAGCCAGTATCTGCTAATACGCTTATGGATATTCCGCCAATCGTCATTTCCAAAACCGGTTTGGTTGTCCTTTTTCCATCCACACACAGCACCTGGTCGTATATGCACAGTACTGTGACTACCTCTTCTTCCGCGTTTTCTTCCTGGTCATTTTCGCCCTGGTCGACGTATTTCACCACACTCTTGGATGATTTCTTCCGGCACACTTTGTCATAGTGGCCGATGATGCCACAGTACATGCATTTGGCACGGAACGCGGGGCATTTCCTGTCATGTGCCTCATGGGACCAACTTCCGCATCTGTTGCATGTTTTCTTGTTGTCGCTGCTTGCTTGTTTTCCCTGGGGTACCGGCGTTGCCTTGCCATTTGTTGGGTCCCTTTGGGTGGAACCCTTGTACTTTTGGTCTCTGCGCGGTTCTTCGTTGTATACCCTGTTTACCATGGTGTTGGGCGTCGTTTCTTTCTTGGTTGCGTCTGCGCACCTGCGCGCCAGTTCCGCCCTTTTGACGATGACCATTACTTCCTTGAGTGTGGTATCCCCACTTGCCCACATCTTGTCCTGAACGTTCGTGCTGGTAGTGTGCATCACTATCTGGTCCTTAATGAACTCCTCCTCCCATGCTCCGTACCTGCACGTGGTCGCCAGCTTCTTCAGGGCAGCCACATACTCTTCTACCGACTCTCCCGGCCGTTGTCTCCTCTGCTGGAAGTTGAATCTGTCGACTGACACACATACCGTGGGGCGGTAATGTTCGTTCAGGTCATCTATGGCATGGGCATAAACATGGTCGTCTGTGCTTCCTCTTTGTTTGGGTACCAGGCTTTTGTATATACTGAGTCCTTCTGGTCCCAGATTCAGTAGTAGTATGCGCTTTTTCCTTTTAGGGTTAAATTCTTCCTCACTCTCGTCTTCCAGAACACCTATGAAATTGTCTATATACTCTCTCCAGTCTTCCCACTTCATTAGTGGTTCTTCTGGCTTGGGCAGGAATTGGACTGGCGCAATTGCATATCCAGCTGGTGTGTTCATTTTCTCCTCCCTAACTTTGGGTGTAGTGCTCCCTTTGTTACTGGGGCTACCTGGTGTGCTGTCCGTTTCTTCTGTCTTTGGTTGCAATTGGGGACTATCAGAGTCAGCCCCCTCCCCCTCCTTTGTGGTAGCCAGCGCTAATGCTCAACTCGTGGCGGTTGATTTGTTTTGGCGCGCTTCCGCTTCCTGACTCTTTTGGGTCTTTATGCTGCTGGCCTGTTGTGCTACTGGCCTGCTGCTTTCCCTCACAGGGTGTAGATGGGCTCTGCGCGCTCTTTAGGGTCTGTACCTTAGTTAGAGGCTCCTGTGCGAGCTCTGTCCGCTTTGTGCTCGTCCTGGCCACTTGTCCGTGCTGACTAGACCTCTATCAGGGTCTGGGCTCACTGGTGTGCAGCTGTGTCCCTCAGTGTACCCTCGTGGTGGGTCCGTTTTTTTTTTTTCCTTGGGTGCCTGGTGGTGGCTTCCCGACCTCGTTGCCACTGTAATGTTGCTGTCGGTCAATGAAATGCTGCACCAGGGTAGTTGGTAATCGCTTATTTATTTGTTTAATTCAAAGCTTCCTAAAAAACGCCGAGCTGGCGCTGATGCTTGTATGCGTTTGCGCCTCCTAATGAGCTGCGCGCGCATCCTACCTAAAATGGCCGCCTGCACGTCACGTCGTAACGTGACGTGCAACAACTAGTGCGCCACTTCACCAATGTTGTGCATTAGCTGGATTGTGTGGGCAAGGCTTGTTATGCCTTACCCGAGCTGTGCGTGATGTGAACAATTCCTTTTAACGGTGTTGGTGTCGCGGCAGGTGCAGGAATGGCAGAAATGTCATTACGTTCCCCGGGCAAGTGGCGCCCTGTCTGTTATACTTTAATCAGGGCACATTTGGCATGTGAATCCCTCGTGGGTTAGGGCTGAACCTAAGCTATGTATTGGAAGTGTTCTGCAAATTGAATCCTCTGTACATGTGTGCAGATAATCTCCGAATTGAAGATTAAAGTAGTTTAAAGTCTCGGCCTGGTCTGCTATACTTGTGGTAGCGCAGTTATTCCGGTGGCTGCGCTTGCTGGGGGGTCTGGTCCCATTGTTTCTACACTGTTGCCCCAATTTTACAAGTGTTTTTAAAAATATTATCACTGCCAGGCATGGATGCCGGGCTCCAGGTTGTTCAGGCAGTTACTTACTGTACATTGACTCATCTATTAACCAGTCCGTACTTGGAACCGGCACCTAATTTTAAACTCCGGCACATTGGACAGCCCAAAACTAGGGGACCTATTTTGTATAAATTGTAGGGAGAGGACGAAAAATTCCCTTTAATTTTGTTTAAGATATGATATACATCTGAGCTCAGGTAGCCACTTTCCAAGCCATTCATTTTTACAGCCGGGGTGATATGGAGCAATCATTTAAAAATGTACACAGCTAATGAATAGGTCTCCCACGCCCGCCGTGTGTGGGCTAGGACTTCGGTACAAAATTAACCGTTCCTGATAAATCTTAAGCTGTAAGAGGCTATCGTGTTAGGGCGCTTTGCGCTCTCTTACCAATCAAGCGCAGCCTGGATGCAATAGTCGGGTCGCATGTGGTCCCATTATAACTCAAGACTGACAAAGGCTTTTTCATCTCCTTACATAAGTGGAGTTACGGAGTGTTTGCAGAGCCTGTGGGTACCGTTGTCTACAGTGCAGTCAGTACATTGGTGACCCCAGAGGGCAATTTTTCAACCGCTGTTTTCCAAAGTGTTCTGGTCAAGTAAAAGGCAGCTGATCTTCATCATATAAACACAACACATTGTGAATAGTGAGTAGTGGAGTGGTGTGGCTCACTGGTTTGAGGTGGCAGACCCGGAAGCAGTGAACTGCCTGGGACCAGGGTTCAATACCCAACGCAGCAGGGTCGTGGACCAGGGTCAGCGGACTCTATAATTCTCGCCTCGGTGCCTACTCTAACCAGGGATCACACTCGGCAACTCTGGGCATTAGCTTTCCTCATCTCTACAACGGCCCCCCACATTCGCCGGGGATGCCTGGTTTTACCTTGGAGATACCCAGTAGGGACCGTCTCACAGGGATAGCCAGGACGGGGTCCCCAGCGGTCTACAGCGCCACGACGCCTCAGGGCAGCAGTGCGCTTTACAAGACACATTACATTACAGTGCATGTACTTAGAACATTATAATCAAGTGTAAAGTTAGCAGAGTGTCCTGGTGTGTGACAAGCAATTATTAAATGCAAAGGTAAAGTGTACAGAGTGTCCTAGCAATTTTAAGCACAAGATAAACTTAACGCATTTTTTTTGGTGGGTTTATATGTGTGCACTCACTAAGCACAGAACAGACACATTTATAATTTACAGAGTGTTCTTGTACATGTTTGATACAGGATACACAATACTGTGCATATTTCATCTGTGTATGTCGGTGCACCAGGCACATGATAAACATGGGCAAGGTTGACAGTGATCTGTATGTTTTTAAGCACAGGATAGAAGTAGCACACTGTATAGTGTGTGTGTGTGTGTATGTGTGTGTGCACAAAGCACCTGAGAATCATGGGTTAAATGGACAATTGGCCATGTATGTTTTAAGCACAGGATAAACATGAACCATTGTTATCGGGATCGCACTAAGCATAGGATAACCACAGTGGTAAATTGACAGGGGTATCTGTGTTAAGTACACGATACACACACTGCAGTATCGAGTTGTGTGCAATAGGTACGTCATGATTTTGGGTACGTCTGTGGGTGCCTGCAGCAGGATAAACACAGTGTCAGGTTAGCAGTGTGGATGTCTTAAGTGCACGATAAGCACACTGCAGTATCTGGTGGTGTGCACTAGATAGGACATGTTTCTGGTACGTATGTGGTCGCACAAAGCAGGATAAACACAGTGTCAGGTTTGCAGTGCGAATGTGTGAAGTACACGATAAGCACACTGCAGTATTCAGGGGGTGCACTAGATATGTCAGGTTTCTTGTACGTCTGGGTGCACTAAGCATATTGCACATGCACTACTTAATCGGGGCACTTGCTGCCAGGTTTGCAATTTTATGCGTGTGCAGGCACTGGGCCCATGAGACAACAGTGGCATGTTTACAGTCTAAATGTGGGCAAAAAAAATGCGAGGAATTACATAGCATCGTATTATATGGGACAGGTTGATTCAGGACATAATGCACATACTACCATGTGTATAGTTTAAAAAGCACTGAGGATACAAGAACTTATTATATTCCACTGTATTCTTCCATTCTTTCATTAGTGGGGCACTCGCACACGTGGAGTACACCTTCAGGGGGGCCGGGTGCATGGTACATTGTATGCTGTTAAATATAAGCCTGTTCTCTAACGAAAGTAATGGATTGCATTCCCCACTAGTTGGGCACAGGGGGTCAGCCATGTGCATTTCACTTTGTTTGCAACATTTCTCAAAAGGGGTCCAAGGCTTCATTTATCGGGTCGTATCAATGACATCGACACAGGTGATTCTAGGGAAAGTATTTAATCTCTTAAGGTTATTTATGAAGAGGTCCCCAATTATACAACTGGGGCTATGCCAGCCACCCTCACTGTAAGCCTAATTTCAACGTTCCCCAGGTAATACAACTGATACTGTGCTAGGTGCTCTCAGTTGATAGTCAGATGGTAATGCAACTAGTGCTATGCTAGACGGGCTCATTGAATGTTGGATTTTCAATGATCTTTATCTAATACAACTGATGCTATGCTAGCCTCTCACATTAAAACGTTAGGGCAAGGACCATTCATGGTTAAATTGAGTTTGGACCAGTTCACAAGAAACACGAATTGTATATTCAGCTTAAAACCTACCGGGGGAGTAAACAAATCTCTCTTGTGTCATATTAATAATAATGTTTGATTAAGGAAGGGGGTTTCTGGCAGTCCCTGACCATACAAACCTTGCACTTCTGTTTGTTCTGCAGGGCATGTTCTCTCTTTAATATGTCTTGAACTCTTGCAGCCCACATTCTATTCCTAGAGAGTGTGACTGGTGTAAAACTGCTGGTTATGTTGTTCTTGCAATGTGTGTCTGGTGAAGATACTATTATTATATATAATACAAAATGTTATCCGTGTTACTACCTGGAAATATTGGCCCGGGGGTGGGGGTAGGAATTAATGTGCATTTAACTCAACCATAACTGCAAACCTTCAACTCTTCTGTCAGTGACAAACCTGTTCATTTAGCATTGGTAAAACAAACACAAATGTAGATCAAGGACCTTATGTCCTGGGTCTGATTTTGACTCAGATAGAAGCAGAATCTTTAAGAAAATCACAGGTGTAGAAGTGGTTAATTTGTAAACAAAAATGTGTTGGGGCTCTCGTCAGTAGGCACCTTGCACTAGACCATTTCTCCTGTTAGCGCCGCCTAACACAGAACCATGGCCAGACCTGCAGACTTCAGAGTTGGGGAACCAGGTTTCAGTCTTGGGGTCAGCTCAGCATCTTGTGATTCTGGGCAAATCACCTACTGTCCATGGAAATAAATGTGTCCTTAGCTGGTGCTCATGTGATGTTGAAGATTAAGTGCAAGTGCTGGGCACTGGAAACCACTGGCTCAAATTAAGCATTGAGGTGTAAGCCTGATGCCTTTAGCAGCAAATCCTCGTGCAGAGAAAAAAGCATGAGCAAGCAAAAAGTCAAGTAGTATGTTGCCTGATATACATATATGTAACAAGCCTGCTTTATCCTAGAAGCACCCCTCACATGTCTTACCTCTGTGTTGTTACTATTCAATGGGATGTGTAGTTGAGGTTGTATCCCTGGTAGAAATCTTATGCTAGACAACGCTCGAGTGTCCTTGCATCATAGTACAAACCTGATAGTCACTCAGAACAACCACTTTTGGCACAAACACCATCAATTACATCATTGGTGCTGCACTTTTTTCTGTCCTTTTCACAAAGCAGTGCTGCAATTTTTCACACAGTACACTGTTGCATGAAGGATAGTAAAATATGGGTTCAAAGTTCAAAAGATGTTTTGGAACTGATTACATTTTTAATTTTTAGTCAAGCCAATGCACTAGTTCACAATGCCACGTCAGTCTTGAGACCTTCAAAGAGCCATTGTCTTGTGTGGTCTCCCATGACCCTCTTTCCATGTTATGGAGCAGCATTAATCGAAGAATTCTCTGAATGGAGATAGTTAACATAACATAATAGCATACCGAAACTTTCAGAATAATATCATTTTATTTCACAATGGGAATTTTGTCAATTGCAATTATCAATCTCATGAGCAAAGAGCTTTCCTGCAGGCCTACAGCTGTTCATAAAAAATGCAGTGATCGTCCTTCTCAAAAGCAGATTTAAAATCTAAAATAGAATTCTAAAATGCAGATCAAAGAAGCTACATTTTAATACTCACTGTTAGAAATGGGGACTCTAGTTTGCAGTGGTTTGCTACCTATCCTAGTAGGGACACTTACTCTAGTTAGGGTAAGTAAGTTACACACCTAAGAGAACACCTGCTCACGCCCTTGGAAATTTGCCACAGAGCAGTCAGGGTTATCCAAGAAGCAATGTGTAAAGTATTGGATCACACATAGTCACATACACACACAGTACCACAGTAAAACACTACAAAAGGAGTCCACACCAGTTTAAATACATAGCCAATATTACCTGGAATATAACAAGACCAAAATGACAAAAATCCAACATACACAGGTAAAGATATCAATTTTCAAATATTAAATAAAGTTCAGTTCTTAAAAATCAATGGTTGAGCTTGATCAGGACAAAGTACCTTAGATGGGTCAAAAATCAAAGACGATGCAAGGTGCAGGGGTTGTGAGGTGGCAAAAAGCAGGCGATGCATCAGTTCCTCAAAGCTATAGAGGAGGAGAGGCATTGGTTCCTTACTGCTAGGCAGGGGAAGTGATGCAGCAGTTCTTTACTGTCTCAGGGGAGGTGATATGCGATTTTTGGACATGTTGCCTAAGTTCCTGACAGCGGTGTGGGGTTGATGTGGAAAATGGCACTGAGGAACAAAGTGTCAGTGATGCATCGAAAGTCAAGTTGTGCTGTGTCGATTCTACTGTGTTGAAGAAAGTTGGGCGATGCGTCATGGACTTCGATGATGCAGTGCTCGAGACTTACTCAGTGCCAGTTCTTCGCAAGTGCTATGATGAAAAGTTGGGACCTGCGTTGTACGCCTTGGTCGTTGCATTCAGCGAGAACCATGCTCTGGTGCAGTAAGCAGCAATGATTGAAGTTTTGGTGGTGCAGCACCGATCCCGTGCACTGCTTGAAGTTGATGCATGGATTTTCTCCATAAAATCACCAGAATTCACTTCCAAGGGCTCAGGAACTGGATTTAGCATCACTTGGCAAGTCAGGACTCTTAGTAGAAGATCGCAGGTATTGGCAGGTAAAGTCTTTAATGGCCCTGGGACTTCTTAACAGGAGGCAAGCTCAACTCAAGCCCTTTTAGAAACTTGGAAGCAGGATAAAGACAGCAAAGTCCAGTTGTTTCAGTCTATCAGGACAGAAGAGGCAAGGAGCAGGCCAAAACAGCAAAGCAAACAACAAAGTGACAGTCCCTCCTGGCAGCTTATCAGCTCTTCTTCCGGCCAGAATGTCCTCAGTCCAGAAGTGTTCTGAGTATATGGTGTCAGAGGTCCAGTAGTTATATCCATTTCAGCCTTTATAGTAGGCAAAAAGAAAAGTCTTTGTAGTACACAAGACCTTGCCATTCCCTGCCCTGTCTCTAGACACACTACTGGGGGTGGAGACTTCTTTGTGTGAGGACAGGCACAGCCCTATTCAGGTGTCTGTGTCTCCTCCCACCACTATACCTCAGAAGGGCCCGTCTTCCTGGTGATGGGCCATCAGTATATGCAGAGCGCACCTCAGCTCCCTTTGTGTGACTGGTTAGAGTAAATGCACAAACAGCCCAGATGTCATACTGAACCAGATGTGTATTCAGAGACAAGACCAGACACAGAATGGTTAAAGTAAGAACATGCCCACTTTATAAAAGCAGAATTTTCAGACCTGCAGTTTAAAAACCACCTTTACTAAAAGATGGATTTTTAAATTGTGAGTCCAGAGACACCATCCTCCAATTTTCTATCAGCTCCCAATTGGCAGATACACTTGTAAGATGTTACAAGGCATCTGCAATGCTAACAATGGGATGCTGTGGTGAAAAATGAAATTGGCAGTATTTCGCTAAAAGGACATGTAAAACACAACAGTACATGTCCTATCTTTTAAATGCACTTCATCCTGCCCATGGGGCTACTTTGGGCCTTTCCTAGGGGTGCCTTACATGTAATAAAATGGAATGTTTGAGCCTGGCAGGTAGGTGCACTTGCTAAGTCGAAATGGTAGTTTAAGACTGTACACGCAGACACTGCTCTGGCAGTTCTAGACATGTTTGCAGGGTTTTTCATGTGAGTGTTACAATCAGTACTGCAGGTCCACTATGAGCATTTGATTTACAGTCCCTGAGCATACACAGTGCACTGTACTAGTAAATCAAATATGCAAATCATGGCCAAACAAAATACTATTACATTTTAGCCCTGGAGCACTTGCACTTAATAGCACTGAGCAACAGTGTTAAAGTGCCCAGAGTCTTAAAACCAACAAATTCAAAATGCAGCACACAGTCAAAAACATGAAGTCAGAGGCACAAAGACAGGGAAATCAGAGCCAAAAGATGCCAGGTCTAACAATCATATTGTGCAGCATTTATTTATATGTATATGCATATAATTATTTATATGTATATTTAGTTTACTCATTTTATATATAGCATGTTGTGTATTCAACCTTGTAGCCAATCTAATTAAGAAAACTAATGAAAAGTATGCATACTTATTTTTTAAGGCTGCTGCAAAGCATCTCATTTGTACAGAAATAGGCACCACAGTCTCTCTCTCTCTTAATTGTTAGTGTAACCATTTTAATGTCAGCAGTTAACATGTCCATTGTAGGAAAGCAGCAGATGCACCATAAAATCGTTAATGGGACAGTTAAATCGTATTGGACCGGAATTTAATTATGGTTTTCATTTTAGGCTACGAATGAAAATACTTAATATATAACTGAAAAAAGAGGTTTTATTGTCTATTTTTGGCTATATAAACAACAACAAAAATGTGTTGGGCCCTTGTTTTTCCCTGGTCAAGCGCAAGTACTCTTTGTTCATTTCCAAATAACCAAGAAGCAAAAATGTTGCTAACGGATTCGAAATGTTCTTTTTTCCGCCCAAGTGCCGAGTCGACGGAATGTGGCAGGGGTTGAAAAGCGAGGCATCACCTGACAGATGCAGTGCACGCTCGAACCGATCCTATTACTGATAAATGAGGTAAAATAGGAATCAGTAAATGTGTCAATTTTTGCTTCAGATAAAAGTGGTGTAACAACAAATGTTTATTGTGAACATGATGCGCCTGGTTCACAAATCTATGCGGGTGCTTAGACATCGGGCACACCGTCTCGATTTCTGCCATAGTGCACACTTATATTGACGTTCCTGTTACACACTGTGACAGTGCATTCTATCGCAATAAAAAGGTCTCTGTCTTCAGGTCTGATACTTACTCTGACAGGTTCATGCCTGCCCTGAGTAGAGATTATTAGTGAACAACAGAGTTATAGGTACAAATCACAGCTACATAATTCACTGGAGGGAGAGCGGATTCCATTTTAAGAGGGGACATTACCCCTATCTTGAGTGGGCAGTGGCATAGCTAGCCATTCTTTTGCCCGTGGCGGTGATATGCCCAACAGCTGCATGTGAGAGGTGGGGGTGGTGTTGACAATTTCCGGACCGCTTCCCTTCGCTATGCCACTGTGAATGGGGTTGCCTGGGTGGTCCCTGAGACTCCGCTACCTACTCCAAAGGAGTGCCCTAAGGTGGTGCACCACCGTCTACATGGCACAGATTCAGTGTGCCTCTGGACAGCTTCTTTTCTATTGCACCCCTTATCTGGATTACCATGTGGATGCTGAGCAAAGGTTTTGATCCCTAATTTTACTGGGGTGGTGCCCGATGCAAATTAGTGACCCTTCTTGTGATTGGGCTGTTGCACATGCGGTGACTTAATAAATATTGTAGAAAATGCCGCACAAGAGTCTGCAGTCCCTACTGTAATATGAAATAACCTGGGGGTTACATAGTCTCAACAGGCACCCTTGATTATTGCATCCCAGGACAGTTTGTATAACTTAGTTAGGTGCAAATGGCAGCATATGCAAATGGCAGTTCAAATTTGTTATTCACAGCGTGTAATTCTGCACTATGGTCACATCTAAATTACACATATATGGTGTAATATTGCAGGTGAATAAATGATTTTGCAAGCGCAGTGATTACGCATTGTATGCTTTGGATACCTGGAAAAGTTCAAGAACATCTACAAACACACTGATTTTGAGTATTCGTAAAATGGGTCCAGGGAGTTTACCATCCTGAAAATGGTAGAATGTTCACTCCTTTCACAGGCATGTATAAATAGATGTTTGCTTTGTGAAGGGAACAGATGTAAAGTTCTGGTGAAGGCATTCCTCCATGTGAAATAATAGTTTTCACCATCCAAAAAGCTGCCATGTACACATTTTATTATGAGTCTTATTTTGATGTTATGCGGGATTGCTACTGCCCAACACCGACTCGGTCCTGGGACCAACTGACACCCAGTCAGCGATCCCACCCGGCACATTATAATGTGAGCGAATACTGTTTGTTGCATTCACAGTCCTTTCAATGGGAGCTTGTGTTACGTGGGACTCATAAGATTGAGTCCCACAATACACTAGGATAGTCATTTCATTACTAGTTCCTGGTGAAGTGGCAACAACATGGACTCTGCACTCTGTGAAGTGTTCCAGATGATGGAAAGGGCGGTACAGTTCGAGTAACTGATGGTAATTTTGCACACTGTGAAATATCTATTTGTATGCCTTGGTAGAACATAAACTGTATACAAAGAACCAGTTAGGACACACATAGCTAATTTAGACATATCTCCTTTGCAGACCCACAGTTACTCTTTCGTAGTTTATATGTTCTGTTTAGGGGGCTGTAACTGTGTTTAGGTCTTTAAATATTCCCTTGGACCCTCCCTCACCCTTTTGTTGTTATTAATGATTCAGAAAAGGGGGTGGTGATGGACAGAGTATCTGAATTAAGCAGAACACTCCTACCCAGTCCAAAGATCAGGGCTTGATCCATCACCGTTTTTTAGCTCACTGCACCATCCCAGCTCAGAACCTGGCTACATGCAAATTAGTCTGTCCCTGGCCCAGTGCATCATGGGAACAGGGCAGACCAAACTACCAAGCCAATTCTTATACTGGGAAGGAAACAAGCTTCCGGGGACCGGTTTCTGGCATTTCAGCCGTCTTCGGCCCGGCTTGCTTGAATCATGATGGTGCAGTGAGCAAGGGACTCACATCTGAGTATACCCTTCCACGCTTATGGTGGACAAAACGATTCAGAAAAGGGGGTGGTGATGGACAGAGTATCTGAATTAAGCAGAACACTCCTACCCAGTCCAAATATCAGGGCTTGATCCATCACCGTTTTTTAGCTCACTGCACCATCCCAGCTCAGAACCTGGCTACATGCAAATTAGTCGGTCCCTGGCCCAGTGCATCATGGGAACAGGGCAGACCAAACTACCGAGCCAATTCTTATACTGGGAAGGAAACAAGCTTCCGGGGACCGGTTTCTGGCATTTCAGCCGTCTTCGGCCCGGCTTGCTTGAATCCTGATGGTGCAGTGAGCAAGGGACTCACATCTGAGTATATCCTTCCACGCTTATGGTGGACAAAACGATTCAGAAAAGGGGGTGGTGATGGACAGAGTATCTGAATTAAGCAGAACACTCCTACCCAATCCAAAGATCAGGACTTGATCCATCACCGTTCTTTAGCTCACTGCACCATGGTCGACTGAAGCCAGGAAAAACCCCAGGCCCTAATGTCCTTCCAGGGGAATTTTTTAAAACAGACAGTGCCATACTGGCCCCATACCTGCTTAAGATGTTTGAGGCTTCCAAACAAAAGGGAATACTCCCTCCAGACCTCTTAATGGTGACAGCTGTGGTGATTCCCAAAGCGGGGAAACCCCCGGATGAGTGTGGTTCCTATCGTCCCATCTCGCTACTAAATATAAAAACCAAGATATCGGCTACTATCCCTGCGACACGCCTCTTAACTGTCATCACCTCTCTGATACACGGAGATCAATCTGGTTTTATGCCGAAACGAGCCACTCGCTACAACCTACAAAGGGTGGCCAACTTAACAGCTGCTGTCCGAGATCGTGGAGGCTTTCCTGCTCCTCTTCCTTGACAATGAAAATGCATTTGACACCATCCATTGGCCTTTCATGAAACACACCCTGGAGAAATTTGGATGTGGCCCGGGATTTAGGGAATGGGTGGTGCTGTTTTATGCTGAGCCCGAGGCGAGGGTCAGGGTTACAAGAGTTCTTTCGGAGCACTGGACGATTCTAAGGGGGACCAGACAAGGGTGTCCCTTTTTCCCCCTACTGTTTGCTCTTATTCTTGAACCTTGGCCTATGTCACAGAGCTTGCCCAGGGTTGGGTTGTTTTGTTTCTGAAGCCCAACTGCTAGATGAAGAACGCATTTCTTTATAAGCCGACACCATTCTATTATATGTGACAAATCCGAAGGAGATGCTCCCTCAAATCCTACAGATTTTGTAGCACTATTGGTGTCAGGCCGGCCATAAGATCCACTGGAGTAAATCTACACTATACCCGGGGGGTGGGGGGGAGCCCCAGACATACCCTAGTTATTTGCGCTCGTTGACATTGTGATTCAACCATCTTGGCCTCTACATTACCATGGACGTGGCGGCTAGTCTTGCGCGTAATATTAGACAGGTCTTCTTAAATTTTCAAGAAGAAGTTAAGAGGTGGAGGAGACTTCCCTCTACTATAATGGGAAGGGCTGCCATGTATAAAATGATTACACTTCCCCACTTGCTATACGTGCTGCAAAACATTTATAGTAAAATTCCAGAAACAATGTTCAAAAATATAGACAGTGAACTGCGCTTGCTCCTATGTGACGGGGTCCATCCCCGCATTGCACTTCAAACATTACAGAGAAACCCATATAATGGGGCTTTGGCCCTCCAAGATATTAGGGCACACTATAGAGCATCCCACCTCATTGTCATCAATGAATGGATTCATGCACCTGGGGATCACTCGACATATAGGCTGTAAAGGCTACAGTTTAGGGAACACACACTCCTTCACTATATCTATGGAGGTAAGGGGGTAGCCTCTTGCTACCGGCGACCCATAGGACGTCAGAGGCATGGAAAACTGTAGAACGACAAGTGAAGTGGGACCAAAAATGCACCAGAGAGACCCTGCTGTGGAAAGGGAATAGACAAACCGAGATTGGGACGCTGAGAGGCTTTAGGCAATTGGACCTAATTGGCATTTCCAAAATAGGGCACGTCCTGGAAAATGGTGGATTGGACTCTTTCACTACACTCCAAGCCAGATACCATCTCCACGTCACTCAGGCATATGCATACCTCCATTTGAAACATACCTGGATTGCAGAGGGGTTGGAGTGGGAGACAATACTGGAATATGCCCCATTAGAGGGTCGACTACTACAGGAGGAGATCCCGGCCAAAGTCATATCGTTTACCTATAAAACGTTACTCAATAACATGCCTGACAAATTTGGCCCACTTCGAACCAAAAGGGAAAGGACTACAGGTGTGTTGGACATAGACTGAGAGGCCGCTCTAATGCATCCTCATGCAATGGCATTTAAACTTCGGTTATGTCTCATCCAATACAAAATCCTGCATCAAACGTATTTTGATAGAGCAAGGTTGCACAAAATGGGGATTCCTGAAAGCCCAAACTGTCTGAGAAGCCACATAGAATGCAGAACATTCATACATAACCTTTGGGAATGCAGCGAGATCCAGGCCTCCTGGGGAAGAATTGTGGGAGAGCTTCACAACATACAGGAAGCCCAAATAGAGCTGGACCATGGTTTCTCCTCCTGGGAATCCCGACGGATGTGGACATCCCACGACGTAAACTTGTATTCGCCGATTTGGGGTTGGTAGTGGCCAAACAGGATATACCTAAACACTAGGGCACCCCACAACTACCTACAATTAACAAATGGACGGCAAGTCTTGATCTATATATGGTTGAGGAACAAGTGATGTATAAGGCTAGGGGCTGCCCTCGAACATTTCGGAAGATTTGGTCACCGTGGATAAAATACTATGGTTTGGAAGTGGACGGGGAAGAGGAGGGAGGAGGATTGTTACTTGGAAGATTAGGGGAGGAGCCTTGAAGGATGAAATATATGTCTTTGTTGTTGATAACCAAGAACATTGTAACTGAGACCTTTTCCCCATGTGTGCCCTGATTGCTCGATCCCATCTACGGTTCCACTTACAACAGACGTTTCACTTGTATAACTGCCTTATAAGTCCATTGTGGATGGGTAATCTTTCTGCATTGTGTATTCATGCTGTGTTCGATGTTTTGTTTTATGTACAAAACAAAATTGAAACATTTTTTTTAAATACTGTGACCTCTGTGTAGATCATCTATATATCTTGTCCTATTTTTATTACTTCTAACTGGAGGCTTCGATTTTTGACTGTCCTTGCACATCATATGTTGTAACCTTGTCTTATATAAAGCAATCTATCACCCCTTCGGTTCTTGTCTGTGCTACAGAAAACCACAAATACATAAAGTTCTATGTAATATATCATCATCAATAAGGGACATTTTTCACGTTACCTAAAGTATGTGCACTACTAGATAGATTTATTTCCACTCAGGCAAATGTCTTTAATCTTCTATATATTTTGACCTCTGTGTGCATCATTTAAATATTTGCTCCATTTACAACTCCTAACTAGATACTTCAGTGTTTTGAATCACCTTGCACATCGTGTTTTATAGCCATGACCAATAGAGCTCTGTCAGCCATTCTGATCTTGCCCTAACTATAGGAAACCACAATCAATAATGTAATGATGTGATACATCAGCAGAGGTGTGGGACTTTAACTTGTTTTCACACAGTAAGTGTTCTGCCAACTGCAATTTTTTGCCTCAGGAAGGTCAAGGACCTTTTTCTAACAAAGCCTATTTGTGTGCTGGTATATGAGATATATATCTAACTGTCAAAAGTTGGTAAATTGGTGATATATTTAGCTTCTTAATATGGGTTTCCATGCAGTGCTTAATTTGAGCTGTGGTTTACGGTGCTCAGCATCTCTACTTTATTGTCAACGCTGGCACTTACGTGAGCTGCCACATGGTGGCGCTGTTTGCATAATTTATAGATCAGCAAAACAACATTTTTTAATTAGTTCATTATACATAAATAACAACTAATACCTCCTGCCCAAGCCATTCTTTTACTATCCTACGAGAAATAAAGATCCTAGGTAATGCCAAAAACTGTATCTCAGATCTCCAAGCAGGCTGTGCATCAGACATTTATGGAGCTTTAACTCTGGCAATCACATACAAAATAGGCCTCACATCTTACCAACATCTCCAGGCAAATGAGATCCCTATTCAAAATCAGTAGTTTTATCCTTTCCGTGTGTTCAACAAAGTACATCAAAATTGCAGAGGAAAGCAACAATAGAGTTGTGATTGTGTGCGTATCCAATTATTTTACTCTCCACAGTAGAAGTCAACAAGTTTCAGTACAGTACTGTTAAAATACACCTGTCCTTCAGTGTGGTTCTAGCATTTTTCTATGAAAGTCCAACAGCCATGGAGAGAAGGGACTCCACTATCATATTGCAAGAATGGTGATCATGCTGTCTAGCGGATACTGAAAACTCTTGTCCATCTATGCAGTAACATGTGTTCTGAGAATTCATGGTACTGTCCAATCTAAACACAGCAGTCAAGCTCGGAAATATTTCTAACGTTTTATTGAAAGAGGGTCAACTCTGGTCAGATATGCCCATACTGTGCCATTGAAAGCACATGCGCCCTCCTGTGTGACAAGCTGTCCTGTCTCAATATAAATACAATCCCGCGAATGGTAAGTGGTGGTTGCAGCCATGCTGAGAGTTAACAAGCTCTGTTTGTAAACAACATTAGTCTGACTACAGAGAGTTTCAGCTTGGTGATACTAAGAGCCTAATGAGCTTATTGAAACAGTAATTGTTCTGTTCTTTTACTGTTTGAGTACATTTCGAAAACAGAATGTGTCAGTGCAAGTGACCTCACTCTGTGAGTGCATCAGGGCTGCAGAAACAGTTTGGAAGGGTCAGCCCCACGTACAACATGAACACCTGCCCTGTGACAACATGGGCTCCAGGTGTAGGCAATATGATGCAATTTTAGAGTTCTTTGGACTCGATGCACTTGGACAGTAAAAACAGTGTTACACAAATTGCGGTGTTTGTCAAACGAAAGAATGGATGGATCACAAAACATTTTACTTGACACTTTTTTATGTCCTCGGTGGTAAGGTAAGGCAGTGCTTGAGGCAAACTATGTTTTTGACTCTATTATGAAAGCTCAATTATTGAAGTGGTAATGTGAGACAAGAATATGTTTGCATACATGCTGTGTTGCCTTTAGTTCAGGTGGTGATGTGCTTTTTGTGCTGCTGTAATTTTGTGCTGAAATATTTCTAAGTGAAATTCTTGTCCTGTTATGTTGTTGTTGTTCTACATTTTATTTTGAGTCTGTTGTTTTAGTGTGTCCTTTATGTTTTATTTGTGCTGTATGTTTCTTGTTTTTTTGCCAGCACATTCTGCCACATTTTAAGTCTAATGAAGCACATTGCTGTACATTTCCAGGGACAAACAGCCATTTACCACTGTCCAAGTTGGTACAATACCACTTCTCCAGGTATTCAACTATATGAGGCATCAGTCACCCCAAAATTACGGCTGATAACTTTTCTTAAATGCAGCACTCACTTTAGGCAATAGAGTCCAAGTCTTAAATTCGCACTTACAGTGCTCATTGTATCCCATAAATCCATTTTCCCTTCTTTTGTTTAAAGCTTGGTATCCTTTTCTTTGTTTTTGTTTTGTTCATTTCAGCATAATTTAAAATAAGCACCTTATAGTCTTCATCCATTACCAGTGTGAAAGGTAATCAAGCATTGACAATGCAATCCTACCCTCGGACTCCGCCTCCCACTTACCCGCTACTACACCTCCCCCTGACTCCTCTTTGCACTTACCTACTACTATACCTCTTGCAATCAACCACTGTAATTCGCAACTAAAAAACGATGCCTACTGGCATAATTTCCACCCTGTTACTGAGCTCGAAGTTTTTAACATCATTGCTAAACCAAAACCGTCTTCTCACACAAAAGACCCCCTCTCTTCTAACCTTGTCCAAGAACTAAAGCACATCATTGCTCCATTTTGGACTACAATCATCAACTCCTCCCTTGCCACGTGGTGCGTCCCCAACTCCCTCCAACTCAGACAAATCACTCCCACTATTAAAAACCCTAATGCCCACCCAAATGACCTTAACAATCTCCGCCCCATCTCTAACCTCCCCCTTCTTTCCAAAGTCCTCGAAAAATGTTCTGTGATCCAATAGGACAAACACATAGATACTTTCAACCTACTGGACCCCTTGCACTCAGGCTTCAGAAAAGGCTGCAGTACAGAAACTGCCATGCTAAACATAATTGATACCGCTCCCTTGATAATGGCAAGACCTGCCTATTTATCCTCCTCGATCTCTCCACTGCGTTTGATACAGTTAACCACTGTGCTCTACTTAATGTGCTCAGAGATCGCTTTGGCCTCAATGGTCCTGTACTTAAATGGTTCGCCTCCTATCTCCAACATCGATCAGAGGAAATCAAAATCTTCTACTGTCTATCAAACCCCACACCTGTCTCCCTAGGTGTCCCCCATGGATGTATTCTCTCTCCCTCTCTCTTCAACCTCTTTATGGTACCCATCACCCTCATTCTAAAACAAGCTGGAATCAACTACCACCTCTATGCCGATGACACCCAACTTTACTATGAGATTAAATCCCACCCGCGTGTTTTACACTTTAACAATACCCTGTCTAAGATCCCATTCTGGTTACATTCAAATCATCTCAAACTCAACCCTAAAAAAACTGAAATCATTTTCTTCTCTCCAAAAAATAACTCTCTCCCCATCCAAACTTGCATCTCTGACCTCAATGCCCTCAACTGTTTGCTCTTCTTATCCAACCCAGTAACATCTCTTGGTATCACCATTGCCAATAGCCTAACTCTCAATGTCCACATAAAGAATTTGGCTAAAGGAGCACTCTTTACTCTCTGTAATCTCAAGAAAATTAAACACTTTATTCCAAATGATGACTTTAAATTAGTTGTCCAATCACTGGTCCTCTCGAGAATGTACTATGGCAACGGTATCATCACCGGAATCCCCAGGGTCTACATAGCCCCACTCAAATCTGTGCTCAGCCTAGCACCTAGGCTTATCACCGACTGCAAACGTTTCGACCACATCTCCCTTGCCTTCAAAACCCTTAAATGTCTTCCCGTTGAAGGCAGATCCTCCTACAGGACTGCTTGCATTACGCACAAAGCCCTTCACCAAAACACCCCGCTGTACCTCTCGAGTAAAGTCAACAAAGTGGGCTGCTCACGACCGATGAGAAGCCCCAACACTGTCCTGATGCAAATCAGGGTGACCCTGTGCCTCATGGGAACAGTCCAGCCCGAACTGCCAAGCCATGCCTTCCCTGGACCGGAAACAAGCTTCCTAGGACCGGTTTCTGGTATTACAGCCGTCTTCAGCCAGGCTTGCTTGAATCCAGTGGCAAAGTGAGCAAGGGACTCACGTCTGAGCATACCCTGCCAACTTATGGCGAACAGAGCGGTACAAAAGGGGCTGGTGATGGACGGAGTTTCTGAACCAATCAAACACTCACACCCAGTCAACAGATCTGGGTTTAATCCATCACCGTTCTTTAGCCCACTCTGCCACCCCAGTTCAGACATGGCCATATGCAAATCAGTCTGACCCTGTGCCTCATGGGAACAGTCCAGCCCGAACTGCCAAGCCATGCCTTCCCGGGACCGGAAACAAGCTTCCTAGGACCGGTTTCTGGCTTTACAGCCGTCTTCAGCCCGGCTTGCATGAATCCAGTGGCAAAGTGATGAAATGACGCACGTCTGAGCATACCCTGCCAACTTATGGCAAACAAAGCGGTACAAAAGGGGGTGGTGATGGACGGAGCATCTGAACCAATCAAACACTCACACCCAGTCAACAGATCTGGGTTTAATCCATCACCGTTCTTTAGCCCACTCTGCCACCCAAGTTCAGACATGGCCATATGCAAAGCAGTCTGACCCTGTGCCTCATGGGAACAGTCCAGCCCGAACTGCCAAGCCATGCTTCCCTGGACCGGAAACAAGCTTCCTAGGACCGGTTTCTGGCATTACAGCAGTCTTCAGCCAGGCTTGCTTGAATACAGTGGCAAAATGAGCAAGGGACTCACTTCTGAGCATACCCTGCCAACTTATGGCGAACAAAGCGGTACAAAAGGGGGTGGTGATCTCCATCTCATATCATAGTATAACATTTGAGCTCCCATATCCATGTCATCAATGTAAATAGCTCTTGTTTTATCTATCTGTTAATTCGATCTGTACAAATTCAAGCGTTCTCTTTTGTTAACCTGTCAGAATTCTGTTATTAAAAAATTGTTATATGCCTTTATTATCTTCATACTCATGTAAATCGGTCTGATACCTCCAGGTATAGCCAGCGCTATATAAAACCTTTAAAATAAATAAAATAAATAATAGCCTCAATAATTTGAGGCTATCAGTAGATTAGTTCTTTTCTTTGCAATGGCTATATGCTGAATGGAAAAATTATAGCAGCGTATTGCAATGCAGATTACAGAAGCCACTGAGACACTTTTGAAGGTGGTGAGAAACAAAGAAAGAGAATTGTTAAATATTTGTTAATCATAATAAGCAGTATCCTAGGAGAGGACATGATAAACTCAAAGACTGGGTAAAGATATTTGGGTGCTGTCCTTCTAATTATTCTCACACAAAAAAGGCAAAGATACTGCTCAAAGAATATATGGTAATCATGAACCCTGAGATTGGCTGATACAACAATCTACAGTGCCCACTTTTGTTCTAGGTGCTCTTTAAAGCCGAGTTGCTTTAATTTTTTAACTCACTATATAACTGCTTATACAAAACATCATATTGTTCATCAGTGGAACGCAGAACTGATAGAGAATCAGTAACGCGTCACCGGGGTCACATGGGCTTTTCCCGGGGAATACAACTTAAGTCAGCTGTCAAAATGAGGGATCAGCCAATGGGAGTGATACTGACAGAAAATAAAAAGGATTTGTAAAACATACTCCAAACATTAGCAGTTTCAGAACTACAGACGAGAGCGAGGAGACGGGATTCGGGTGTTCAACAAAGAGGAACAGAGCGCAAGGTAAGAAAAACGAATCCCTGCGTTAAACTAGATAGATCCCCCCAAAGAAGCTAAATCAATAATGTAATTCAATTTCCATTTCGTAGGAAACCCCAGCAACACTGAGTTTTAAAAACAAGGCGCCTCCCCATCAGTGAGCGATAGAGCGCAAGGTAAGGATAACAAAACCGCCGTGCACTAATTGTTAGAAACCTAGTATGAGGCAGGTAAAACAATGAAGCCCGCATTTATATTACAGAATACGCCTGTGATTTTACGCCTGGAAATGCGGTATCCTCTCCATCCACCCGACCCCAGGACTAACTTACCGTAATTTTAGGTAGGTTTGTTTCAAGTCCTTTAAAGAAACCTGCTCGCAGTAGATGCTAAATATTAAAAGATTCAATTCATTATATTTTTGCAACGTAATAGAAAGGAAAAATGTTGAGGTGAAGATTAATATCCACGGCAACACTGCGGCCAATGACAAGGTAGACCAAAAAATAATTGATAAAAAGACTATGACCGTTGTATGAGTTAAAGATTATCCAAAATATATTTTAATAGAGTACTCCATGTTTATTGTCCCATAGGGGGGTACATTTCCTTAATTTTAATTGGACAACGGTGAGACAAGAACCACCGGAGTACAAGAAAACAGGTAAAAAAGCAGGGAAATAGGTTCAGACGATTGTGCCCCAGAAATGATCTCTTGGCAAATATTCCCCTAACAAAATCCTTATCCTTTTAGATTTTAATGAACGGTTACGGTGAAATTATGCAAAACCAGAAAATAGAAACCAACCCTCTGTCCAAAAATTGAATATGGAATAAGGTAATTTCAACTAATATTTAATTAAGTTTTCTTTACCCCTGAGGACACAAATCCACAGTTCAGACAATAAAGGTTATAAATCACTGGGAGCATCCCGGGAGGTGGTTGTTTCAACAGATCAGACCATAAGAGCTGTCAATTCAATGGGATTACCCCGGGAGGTGGTTTCTCCAATAGCTGCCCACACATTGGTTTGACCTATGGTGAAGTAGCAAAAGTATACCTGTAAACCAATGTATGTCATTATGGCAATTGTGAAGAAAAAAACATGATTCACCTTTAATATAAGCCTCAATGTTTAAAACTGTTAGCTGAAACTACACAGAGTACCCGGTTAGTTTGCTAAAAAACAGGATGTTATTGATTATTCGTGGTCTGATGCCATATATTGACTCGAATATATTTATCCACAGGACTTATCTGTATAGGCAACCATCCAGTGCCATTATAGGAGAGACAAAAAAATCTAAAAGTTTTGAAAAAGATGGCATACGAATAAATAAAAGCTATCGAAATGCGTCGACGCTCACTGTTGCATAATCCAACCACCCAACTCACCCCAAGAACAAGAAAAAAAGCCAAGTCTTGGATCGAGTTTAAATGAGGGTCATGATGTGCATTTTCGAATGACAAATTGTTGATGTCTTTGTGTGTCTCTTCCTTCTCGTTTTTCTTTTTGATATATAGAAAGTTTTTTAAATCATTTGTTAGATTACAGTACAAGTATTTGTTTACGTATGTGAACTGTGAATGAGTTTTTGTAATTGATGTAAAGGGTCTTTTTTATGAAAGAATAATGCTTTTAATATGTTTTTATTGTGCGTCTGAATAAAATTTCTATATTTTATATATAAAATTGTTTTTGTTTATGCTTTTGCTTAGTGAAGCTTTGTGTCCAAGACCAATATTTGGGCATACTTACTCAGTTACTCACCCAAGGGAAACTGTTTACTCTACTGTTTACAAGTACCCCATTCCTCTGGGCCACAAGGGGTCTCTCTCCTTTTTTTCCATATTCCTCAGCAACAGCTATAAAACACTGGGCACTCAATTGGAACGTCCACCTCTGCCATTTGCGGGCCTGGCTGCAAAGATTGTAGGAGGAGGTTATGACAGTTGGCCTCTGGAGCCAGATTGTGGCTCCACTAAAGAATAAGATCTGCATGCCATGATCTTGAGGCAGGCAGGATGGAAATTTAGGGAGGCATCTGTGGTTCAAAGGGAGACCCTTTGAACAACCCTCAACGTCAAAGCCACACTCCAGTACAACTATTGGTCCTGCAGTATAGGGTGAGATGCGCATGGGGACCTGAGAACGGAGAGCCTGGACCTGTGTGGTGCACATTACCAGAAGACTCTGTTGTGCACAAGGAGGCTTACTGCCAGTCAAAGGGGCCGCATGCCCTTCCTGAATAGTAGCTGGCCTGGGTTGAGTACCTGCTGCTGAAGTGTGTTCTCCAAGGGCTTGCCAAGCTTACCTCCTGTTCTCTCTGAGGGCTTATGGACATCAAAGATCTCCTAAGAGGGAACCACATGTCTACCTGAGACTTCTGAAGTGGGGTGCCCTCTCAGATGTCCACATCTTCTGCTGACTTCCTGCCTGGAGACCGAATCACCTGGTGTAGAGCCCGATGTCTGTCCTGCTTGTAAGGTGTGTGGTCACGCTCGATAGGAGCAAAGCAGTATAAATGCATGTTGTTAGAACTGGCTATTTCTGGTAGGCTAAGGCGGACGCCAAAGCCAGGCAGAAACCACCAATCTAGTCAGGGCAAGGAAGTCACACGCCAAGATAACCCCTGCTCACCCCCTTGGTAGCTTGGCACGAGCAGTCTAGGCTAAACTCAAAGGCAATGTGTAAAGCATTTGCGTCAGCGCACAATAGCAACAACATACTAGGTACATCACAAAAGAGACTCCACACAAGGTTATTATAAAAATACCCTTTGTATTGTAAAAGCACATCAGATAAAATCACACATATACATGGTGCCAATTGGCACGGGCAATATTCACATGGGATTATTCACAAGACAGGGCCACATGGGCCACTGTCATATTCAACACTTTCCGAAATAGAAATACTTGTCAGAAATTAGAATAAGCATATAAAATCACTGTAGCACAAAGTAACAGTTATGAATCACATCCAGTAACTACTGGGAACAGGTAAGTACACACTACGCAACCCTAAACACCTTAGGAGCATGTCACGCAGGTACCCAGGACCTCACTAGGACCACCTGTACTAGAAAGAACAACCACCTTAGGATGAAATCCACTTAGGGGTATAAATCAGGACACACTACCCATGATGCATGACTATACATTCAGAGGAGTAGTGAAGAAAACACATGATGTATAGACCTACACATTCAGCGGTGTTAAGGACAGAGCACATGATGTAATCACAATACATTCAGGGGTGCAGCGCAAGAAGACACATGATGACTAAACATTCAGAGGTGCAGCGCATGAAAAGAAAGACACATAATGCATCAAACATTCAGAGGTGTCAAGAGTAAAGCAATAGCGCAAAAATCACATGAGGCCTAAAAACCTTCAGAGGTGCAGGAATAACACATGATGCAAAAGATCACATTCAGAGGTGCAATAACCATACCATTGCGCAAACTCACATAAGCCACCACCTGTGGCAGTCCCTAGGCCAATGGCCTTGTTGGGGCTCAGACGCCCTGAGTCTCAGTGTCAGGGTGCGCTGCCATGCAGCGCCAGTCTCAAAGTTCAAAAAGCCTAAACGTAGCAGGTGCCCACTAAGTGCTGGGCACCTGGGCATCGCAATAAAATGAACTGCGACAGGGTCCTCACTGACCCTTGGGCGCAAACTGCGCCATGCTGGAGCCACACAGGCTCTGGAACAACCACTGTGGCCAAACGTTGGAGCCACCCAGGCTCTGCAGACAACGCCCCCCTCGAGCCTAGCAGGCTCTTAGCACAGCTGTGGGGTCGTTGGAGTCCCTCACGGGGGACTCGACGTCATGGAAATGGCCCCCAAGCCTCTCTGGGCTCTCAAATCACGTAGGGCACCTCGAGCCTCTCTGGGCCCGTAGAACAAATCTGCCCCCTTAGAGCCTCCATGGCTCCGGACACAACGATAGGGGCAAGGAGCCTCTCGGGGCTCTACACGCGTTGGGGCGACCCGCTGCCAGCCAGGGCCGCCCTTTCTGCACCGCCAACACCGTGCCCCACGGGGCTCTCGTGACCAACATGGGCGTTGGAGCCTCAGGCTCCCTTGAAACGTTGGGGCGGCCCACTGCCAGCTGGGGCCGCCCTACCTCCACTCCCGCCCATGTGCCGCTCTCCGGCACCAACAGCAGCCGCACGGAGCCATCCCCAGCCCTTCAGACTCACTGGGCTCTCTTGGGCGGGCTCCTCCGGGCGGCGGCCTCTCTGCTGGGCGGCGGCTCGGCGGCGGGTCTCCTCCTCATAATGAAGCACCGCCTTCTCCTTCCGCCGTCGTCCTCCCGAGTGGAGCCGCCAGGCTCCCGATCCACTTCTCCTCCGGGGCGCCGGGAGCCCCCAGCAGCGGCGACGCGACCTCTCCTCTTCCCCGGTCTCCCTCTGGGCACGGGAGACCGGCAACTCCCGCAAAAGCTTCCCCCAGGCAGGGGGAAGCGGAACAACACGTCCTCCCGGCCCCGCCCACAACCAGGCGGCGGGCCGGACCTCTGCTTCCGGGGAACAGCCAATGGCTGCGCGGCAACTCTCCCTGGGCCACCCAATGGCAGCGCGGCCCTCCTGACGAGCCCACTGGCTCTGGTCGCGCTGTCGAAGCCACGGCGGCGATTTCTTCGCCGAAGCACGGGGTGGACTCCCGTTGCAAATGTCCACAAATAAACAGCGCTCTCAAGCGCTGGGGGAGACAAAGCGCTTAGAACACAGCTAGAGCGCTCCCAGGCGCCACAGGAAAGTTAAAGCGCTCCATGCGCTAAAAATAACAAGTCAAGCGCGTCCCAGCGCTATAACAGAAAAATAAAGCGCTCCTAGCGCTAAAAGGCAGCCAAAGGTCACCAGTCCAGCAACAGTCCTTAAAGATGCAGTAGGCAGGGGGACAGGCAGGAAGAGTCCCCCAGCAGTCCTCCAGGCATGCAGGCGTCCAGGGGCTGGGCAGCGCCCACCCCTGGTAGATCCAAGTCAGCCACAAGAGCAAAGACAAGAACCAGTTGGAAGGAGACTCATCTCCTTCTTATAGCCAGAAATGCCTTTGAAGTACTTCGTGCAAGGGACCCTGAGTGCTGGAATGTTTCTGGTTTACGTCTTTCCTGACAGCTTCAGGGCCAGAGGTGACAGTGAGCCGTCAGGAAGGAGAGCTAGCAGGGTGGCCGCCAGGCACGGCCCAGCACCACCAGACGCTCTTTCCTCCCATCCCTGACAGCAGAGGGGCCTTTCATCCACCGCTGACTCAGACCCCCTCCTCTGGGGCCTTGCAGACCCTGCAGACCCTGTCCTACTCAAACCGGACGGTCCATCCACCAGCAGGTCCAGGCACTCCTGGGCAGACTCACCAGCCAATCAAACGCTAGCACCAACTTACACAATTATGCCAACTTCCAAAAGTGGTACTTCTAGACTAGACACAGTCATGCTGCATACATCATTTTGCAGCATTCATTCTCACGAGTTCACACATATCAAACTCGACCCTGCACTCCCCACGCATCAGGAATCTACCATGGGCATACATATTCCCCATTCATTCCTATGGGAGGGCAGGTCACTCACTCTTCATACAGAGAGCTCAAGCACTTTACACTGTACCACAGTGAAAAAAATGCGCAGAGGCCTAGAATCACCAACACCAGGTTCCAGAAACAGGCTAGGAAAAAGCAAAAAGTCTAGGGGTGAACCTGCCCAAAAGGGCCGGGTCCAACACAGCCCCCTTCCAGCCAAAACGCAGGGTAGACCAATCACTCCACTGATGGGCTTCACTGCTTTGGGCGACAAAAACCACGGACACGGACCTGCCCGGCAGGGACAACCCTCTGGTTTTTCGCCACTCTGAACCTACCTGGTTACCTCTAAACAATAACTCTCTGACACAACTAGGATACCCCACTGGTACTCACTAGTCATCCACAGCCAAGACCATCCAAATCACAGGTCCTAACTAATCCACAGAGCGGGGGGCAATAACCCCTGGCACACAATAGCCATTCTCCACTCTCTCTCTCAGTGTAGCTACAACTACCACTGATCCAACAACCTAGGGTCCACACCCCCAAGCTGACCAGAGGTCTCGGGTAAGAATGCCCCACCCTACCTCTACTTCTGGGTTTCCACACCCTCACAGAGAAGCATTCACCAGAACACAATTCTCCTACCAGATCAGGACCTCACTCCATCACTGGTCTACCACCTGGAAACTATTTCACTTCTGAGGTACAAAGCACACAGCACAGTTCCTCTTCAAGCAGGTGGGGGGACACAGTCCACAGCAAAGCCCCCTTTCCTCTACCTTAGTGGAAACAACAAACTGCATGCGGGCCCCAGAACACACAGCATGGGCAGCCCCCTCAGTCTCTTCAGCTGATCCACTTTGGCAGAGATTCCTCTTGACCTAGAAGTTTCCTAATCTCCCAACCTAAGATCTAAACCCTCAGGTTGCACCGGGGTCAGAAGTAAGGACACCGTCCCTCTGCACCCCCTTCCAGTTCCACTACTACAGGCCCAGTATGTCTCAGGCTAGACAGAGCACACGCCAGCGGCGTATCAGCGACACACTCTCCTTCAGTACTCCCTATCACAGGGTGATTCTCAGTATGTCTCAGGCTAGACAGAGCACACGCCAGCGGCGTATCAGTGACACACTTTCCTTTAGTACTCCCTATCACAGGGCGATTCTCAGTATGTCCAAGGCTAGACAGAGCACACGCCAGCGGCGTATCAGTGACACACTTTCCTCCAGTACTCCTCCCAGGTCAGGCCACAACCCCAACCCGGCTTTCCCCCCTCCTCGGGGAACAACCTCCAGAGGCCCCACTAATGGTCAAGCACTCTAGACGGTCAAATGCTCAGCGAGCCAGGACTTCTGCACCCTCCACTTAGGAGCGGTACTGCCCAACACTAGGACCGCCGGAGTTCTGGTTACCGACACTCCCCGTCCTCTAGACACAGGAAGATCCTCCTCAAATAACCTATGTACAGCTTAGGCCCCTGCCCTGGCGCTCCCTTAGGGAACCCTCCGGGCCCTGAGATAAGGTTTCAGGCCAACGTGGGACACACCGTCCCACACTCACTCCGCCTCCACTGAGACAGGACGTGAGCCCCTACACCCCTACCATGCTACTGGGATCTAGCTGGGCTACACAGTAACCTCTTCTCCTCCACAGGATCATCAGATACACAAGCCACTGCTTTTAGAATCACTCCCTAATGCCTTTGCAAGACATCTAGCACACCGCCAGACATCCACCTTCTTGTCCAGTTCCTCTGCAGGACCTCCTGCACACCACCAGAGGTACACCTCTCATGCAAGCTCTTTAACAAAAAGAAAACTCACACCAACTCCTCCAGTTCAGCACATAACTCATGCGCACACTCCCCCCCCTCGGACTGGTAAGGCAGTTTTTACCACCCCTGATCACTCAACCTGACCACACGTGACACAGGTACCAAACTCTGGGAGCGGGGAATGGGAATTAACACACTGGACACATTTAAAGCTGCCACCACTGGATCCTACCACACTGGGGAATCCAGACACACACACTACACCCAGGGAACAACTACCCCCCTGAGCTAGTCTTTTCTACTCACACTCCTTCCCTCTCCTATCTACCCACACAGGTACAGGATTTGGGATTGGACACTGGACCCAGCAAGGGATTCCTAATCTACGGGAACCTACCCCTCTACTGGCGTCCCGCCCTGTCACTTTCTCTCATCTGCCACTAAACATAAAGCGCAGAAACACATTTGAAAATGACACTCTTGAGGAAAAAAATCAAAAACAATAATCCCAAACATGTGACTATCTGAAAAAAACAATTGCAGAGTTTTGTAATGTAGCCAGTTGTCGCTATGGCCCTGCGCAAACACAAGTTCCAAATCCGCACCGCTGACCCACCAATGTTAGAACTGGCTATTTCTGGTAGGCTAAGGCGGACGCCAAAGCCAGGCAGAAACCACCAATCTAGTCAGGGCAAGGAAGTCACACGCCAAGATAACCCCTGCTCACCCCCTTGGTAGCTTGGCACGAGCAGTCTAGGCTAAACTCGAAGGCAATGTGTAAAGCCCCTTGGTAGCTTGGCACGAGCAGTCTAGGCTAAACTCGAAGGCAATGTGTAAAGCATTTGCGTCAGCGCACAATAGCAACAACATACTAGGTACATCACAAAAGAGACTCCACACAAGGTTATTATAAAAATACCCTTTGTATTGTAAAAGCACATCAGATAAAATCACACATATACATGGTGCCAATTGGCACGGGCAATATTCACATGGGATTATTCACAAGACAGGGCCACATGGGCCACTGTCATATTCAACACTTTCCGAAATAGAAATACTTGTCAGAAATTAGAATAAGCATATAAAATCACTGTAGCACAAAGTAACAGTTATGAATCACATCCAGTAACTACTGGGAACAGGTAAGTACACACTACGCAACCCTAAACACCTTAGGAGCATGTCACGCAGGTACCCAGGACCTCACTAGGACCACCTGTACTAGAAAGAACAACCACCTAAGGATGAAATCCACTTAGGGGTATAAATCAGGACACACTACCCATGATGCATGACTATACATTCAGAGGAGTAGTGAAGAAAACACATGATGTATAGACCTACACATTCAGCGGTGTTAAGGACAGAGCACATGATGTAATCACAATACATTCAGGGGTGCAGCGCAAGAAGACACATGATGACTAAACATTCAGAGGTGCAGCGCATGAAAAGAAAGACACATAATGCATCAAACATTCAGAGGTGTCAAGAGTAAAGCAATAGCGCAAAAATCACATGAGGCCTAAAAACCTTCAGAGGTGCAGGAATAACACATGATGCAAAAGATCACATTCAGAGGTGCAATAACCATACCATTGCGCAAACTCACATAAGCCACCACCTGTGGCAGTCCCTAGGCCAATGGCCTTGTTGGGGCTCAGACGCCCTGAGTCTCAGTGTCAGGGTGCGCTGCCATGCAGCGCCAGTCTCAAAGTTCAAAAAGCCTAAACGTAGCAGGTGCCCACTAAGTGCTGGGCACCTGGGCATCGCAATAAAATGAACTGCGACAGGGTCCTCACTGACCCTTGGGCGCAAACTGCGCCATGCTGGAGCCACACAGGCTCTGGAACAACCACTGTGGCCAAACGTTGGAGCCACCCAGGCTCTGCAGACAACGCCCCCCTCGAGCCTAGCAGGCTCTTAGCACAGCTGTGGGGTCGTTGGAGTCCCTCACGGGGGACTCGACGTCATGGAAATGGCCCCCAAGCCTCTCTGGGCTCTCAAATCACGTAGGGCACCTCGAGCCTCTCTGGGCCCGTAGAACAAATCTGCCCCCTTAGAGCCTCCATGGCTCCGGACACAACGATAGGGGCAAGGAGCCTCTCGGGGCTCTACACGCGTTGGGGCGACCCGCTGCCAGCCGGGGCCGCCCTTTCTGCACCGCCAACACCGTGCCCCACGGGGCTCTCGTGACCAACATGGGCGTTGGAGCCTCAGGCTCCCTTGAAACGTTGGGGCGGCCCACTGCCAGCTGGGGCCGCCCTACCTCCACTCCCGCCCATGTGCCGCTCTCCGGCACCAACAGCAGCCGCACGGAGCCATCCCCAGCCCTTCAGACTCACCGGGCTCTCTTGGGCGGGCTCCTCCGGGCGGCGGCCTCTCTGCTGGGCGGCGGCTCGGCGGCGGGTCTCCTCCTCATAATGAAGCACCGCCTTCTCCTTCCGCCGTCGTCCTCCCGAGTGGAGCCGCCAGGCTCCCGATCCACTTCTCCTCCGGGGCGCCGGGAGCCCCCAGCAGCGGCGACGCGACCTCTCCTCTTCCCCGGTCTCCCTCTGGGCACGGGAGACCGGCAACTCCCGCAAAAGCTTCCCCCAGGCAGGGGGAAGCGGAACAACACGTCCTCCCGGCCCCGCCCACAACCAGGCGGCGGGCCGGACCTCTGCTTCCGGGGAACAGCCAATGGCTGCGCGGCAACTCTCCCTGGGCCACCCAATGGCAGCGCGGCCCTCCTGACGAGCCCACTGGCTCTGGTCGCGCTGTCGAAGCCACGGCGGCGATTTCTTCGCCGAAGCACGGGGTGGACTCCCGTTGCAAATGTCCACAAATAAACAGCGCTCTCAAGCGCTGGGGGAGACAAAGCGCTTAGAACACAGCTAGAGCGCTCCCAGGCGCCACAGGAAAGTTAAAGCGCTCCATGCGCTAAAAATAACAAGTCAAGCGCGTCCCAGCGCTATAACAGAAAAATAAAGCGCTCCTAGCGCTAAAAGGCAGCCAAAGGTCACCAGTCCAGCAACAGTCCTTAAAGATGCAGTAGGCAGGGGGACAGGCAGGAAGAGTCCCCCAGCAGTCCTCCAGGCATGCAGGCGTCCAGGGGCTGGGCAGCGCCCACCCCTGGTAGATCCAAGTCAGCCACAAGAGCAAAGACAAGAACCAGTTGGAAGGAGACTCATCTCCTTCTTATAGCCAGAAATGCCTTTGAAGTACTTCGTGCAAGGGACCCTGAGTGCTGGAATGTTTCTGGTTTACGTCTTTCCTGACAGCTTCAGGGCCAGAGGTGACAGTGAGCCGTCAGGAAGGAGAGCTAGCAGGGTGGCCGCCAGGCACGGCCCAGCACCACCAGACGCTCTTTCCTCCCATCCCTGACAGCAGAGGGGCCTTTCATCCACCGCTGACTCAGACCCCCTCCTCTGGGGCCTTGCAGACCCTGCAGACCCTGTCCTACTCAAACCGGACGGTCCATCCACCAGCAGGTCCAGGCACTCCTGGGCAGACTCACCAGCCAATCAAACGCTAGCACCAACTTACACAATTATGCCAACTTCCAAAAGTGGTACTTCTAGACTAGACACAGTCATGCTGCATACATCATTTTGCAGCATTCATTCTCACGAGTTCACACATATCAAACTCGACCCTGCACTCCCCACGCATCAGGAATCTACCATGGGCATACATATTCCCCATTCATTCCTATGGGAGGGCAGGTCACTCACTCTTCATACAGAGAGCTCAAGCACTTTACACTGTACCACAGTGAAAAAAATGCGCAGAGGCCTAGAATCACCAACACCAGGTTCCAGAAACAGGCTAGGAAAAAGCAAAAAGTCTAGGGGTGAACCTGCCCAAAAGGGCCGGGTCCAACACATGTCAACTAAGATTCTGAATGAAGATGATTTAATAGCCTTTTTGTATCAGGTACTGTGGAGCGGTCAGAACAGTATATTGAAATAATATAACTGAGCAATATATACGGTTTTACTTTAAGAGATATTTTAAATACTGATAGGTGCATTCTCTGTACTTGCTTAAAAACCTTAAAATTGCATACTATTTGAGAAGTAAGGGAAATGAACAATGGAATTGATGCATGGAAAAGATATACTGCTATACATGGCACTGTACACGTGCTACCTGTTGAAAGGGCAAGGGATAGTTTTATTTCCAAAGGAAACAGATTTTCATTTGCCTAATATGGGCACCCCAATTTCAGTATGCCAATTCTGTCTTCCCAATGCACTCTGTGGGTTGAATAATCAAAATGTGTGGCCACCAAAACCTCAATAGTGACTCAACTGGCTACCACTGGCTCTCATCCACTCAATGAACAGAATGAGGATGCGTCCTTAAACTTGATCTTTCTCCCTGTCCTTGCAACAGGTTTGTATCCACCTTTCTCTGGACCATGCGGTTAGGATTCACAATTACAAATACTTTGCTGTAGTTTAGCGGCATTGACAGGTCATTTTTAATTTGCTTCAGGTGTCAGTATTTAGGGTTAATAGTACTCTTAAACTGTGGATGGCACAGCTTTTAAACGTTTGATGTTAAAACATGTTCAATGACAACACATAGTTCACAAACCTGACTCTGCATGAAATGTGAACACAACTGAAGTCAGCCTGCCATTCACCATGCCTTCTCCAGCGGGATGGAACACTGATTGTCCGGGGCCGCAAATGAAGCAGTATAAGGGACTTGGTAAGGACACCTAGAGCCTGCATGCTAGCAAGAAAAATGCTCTCAATCCAGGTTGGGTAGTAACATCCAGCCATAGTATGAGTGCAGTAGTGACCTCACACCCTTGTGCTTTGGTGCCACTGCATATTATCGGAACATGTACACCGGCGCCTTTTAACAGAGTACCTTAGGATTTTTTTTTGCTATGATCCTTTCCTGCATACCTGCTGCTCATGGGTGTAAGTTCTATGCATAAAGTAAAAAAAAGGGTCAGACTATAAGTGGAGGCAAAAATATAAAAACTCAGAATATGTCACCACTAGCAGAATCAGACCCCTAATGCAATAAACATAAGTGCTAGAAAGGGCCATGTTTCCACTACTGCAAATATCTAGGGGACTTCCCCGCAATTCGACTGAAGATGAAAGTGAGAGGAAGGTGGATCAAAATGAATTATTCATAATATGTATGCTTCATAAAATGTATTACTTGTATAAAATATAGTAAATGTACTGGGAAAATCTGGTGATAAAAGTGTGCACTTGTGTCATGTTTGAAGTACATTCTCTACTCACATATTTGTTTCTGTAATCTTTACCAGCACACAGCATGTGTTCCTCATGGATGCAGTCTGTGGGTTGTGACTATAGTCTTGTCCAGTGCTTAATTTGTAAAATAATAAGTGACAGAACTCTCACCAAGAGGCCACTGCAGCTTGCACCACCCATTGCCCATGCTGTCGCTGCCAATGATGGTACCAAAACAACTACTAACTATCTCTCGCCTGCAAGTGCGACTGTTCAGTTTATTCTAGGTCCCCAAAGGTTGGGTAGGCAGGTATTAGTACTTTTTATTGCATATTGTATTCATAAACAACTGCTGTTCTGCTCATCTCTAAATTAGATAAGCAGCGCCTCCATGTGGCAGACCGTCATAAGTGCGGTGTTCACAATTAAGTGTCGGTGTCCCACTCTTGAAACCAATTGATTGCCGGTGTCGAGCACTGGAAGCCACTGACTCAAGTAAAGCACTAATCTTGTCTCAAGGAAAATTTCAAAAATTGAAAGAGTAACCATATGGCAAATTGTCAACATTCATTATCTTGTATTTCTTCTGCAAATTCATCCTTGACTCAACCACATTATCGTTACTTTCAACAGCTTAGCTGTTGCAACCACCACTAGGATATCCAGTGTAATGGGCCAATGTATGTGTGTCTCAGCATTCATCACCTTGCCTAGGTTAAGCGAACACCAGGTAGGGAGCCTAGGCTGTACTGGTAGGCCATCCATTGAGGGGGATCTCCTAGTGTCAGAAGAACGTAGAGCGTCTGTAAACAGAGATCCATCAGTTCTGGTATCTGGTCGTGCCACTCCTAAGTGGAGGGGGTAGAAGTCCAGATGGAGGGTGAGAGGGGGATGCGGTCCCCAGTGGGAGAACAAGTGGGTCAGTGACCAGCCATAAGGGCTGAGCCTCCTAGGAGTGACCATGGGGACACCACTTCTGTTCATTCCTGGGAGGTCTTCGCGCATTGACAGATGGACAGGTCAGGAGATCACCGCCAGGCAGACTGTCACACAACACATGAGTTATGTATTACCCTTGGGAGGGGGCATGTCTGCTCCCCAGAAGCTCTGGTGTGCCAGGCGGGTGCACAGCCGCAGGGTTTTGTCCCTGGGTTTACGAGGCCAGGTTCAGGTTCTGCCTGACCTGGAGGGAAGGACATCTGTAAGTAGTGTCCTGACCGGTTTTTCTTCCAGGGGCACCACTCCAGGTGGGAGGGTGCAGAACTCTGGAAGGGGATGCAGAGGGAGAGAGTCCTTGCCTCTGACCCCAGTTCAACCTGAGGGTTTAGATCCTAGGTTGGCAGACAAGTTGCAGTGTCAAGGTTCTGGAGAATTGTTTGAGAGGGCTGATTCCAGCGTCCTGAGAGTTGTAGGTGCTGGGGGTGCTTATTCCTAGGAGGAAAGTGTGTGACCCCAGAAGGAGAGGTAGGGGGAGCAGAGCTTCACCCATGACCTCTGGTCAACCTCAGGGTGGGGACCCTAGGTTGAAGGATCAGTGGCAGTTTAGAACTGCATGGATGAGATGAAGAGTGGAGAATGGATACTATGTACCAGGGGTTACTGCCCCCCCTCTGTGAGATGACAAGGACTAGAGACATCTGGATGGCCTAGGGCCTGGTCCTGGCCGCGGACAGCTAGGGAGTCCCAGTGGGGTAGCCTAGTTGGTCCTGAAAGCTTTGATAGAGAGAACTGCATGGGTTCAGATTGGCGTAGAACTGGAGTGTGCCCCTGCAGTTGCGGACCCGCATCCGTGTTCTATCACCCCAAACAGGGAAGCCCATCAAGGTAATGATTGGTCTACCCTAGCTTTTGGCCGGAAGGGGGTTGTGTTGGACTTGGCCCTTTTTACAGGGTCATCCCTGAACTTTTTGCCTTCCTCCTAATCTTTTTTCTGACGGCTGTCCAGTGTAAGGAGAGTGTGCTCTCTGTGGTAAACATGGTAAGATTGGTCGACACCTGTTTGGCATATTTATTTATCTGTCACTCCCTTGTAAAGTGGTAGCTCATATACCCGGGCCAGTAAATTAATTGCTACTGATGGGCTTGCAGTGCTGCAAGCGCCACCCACCAAAGTAGCTTTTCGAACCTGTCTCAGGCCTCTGCCATTGCAGGGCCTGTGAGCGCAGTTTACTGCCGCTTTGACTTGGCACATAAAGTGGGTCCCACGTCTGTGACTCACCTTTTACTACATATCAGTTACCCCTAAGATGGCCCTAGCTAGCCCTATGGGCAGGGTGCATTGTAGGTAAAAGATAGGACATGTGCCTTAACTGTGTGACTTGTCCTGGTAGTGACAAACAGCCATTTTGGTTTCTCACTAGTGTGAGGCTGCCCTCTCATAGGAATGCATTGAGGATTCCCTGATAAGGGGTTCAGTGGTAATTCCTGATATGAGAGGAGTAGCGTAATCAAGTTTGGTATGTTTGGTATAGTGATAATAAATGCTGCGTAATGGTGTGCACTGATTTATTATCACTATTTTAGCATTGCCACTTTTAATATTGGGTCTTTCTTTGTGCTATGTCTCTTTGTGCCTGCCTGATGTGTATTGCATGTCTGGCTCTGGAGTGACAGGGGCTGGTGAGGTGCAGTGGCTCCAGATGGGCTGAGTGAGTCAGTGCTAGGCTGAATAGGCAGATCTGCATTTGGAGTAGTGGGAGGAGTAGTCCCTGACCCTGAATAAGTCTGTGCCTGCCTTGTACAATGCTGGCTTTGCCTCCATGTGGTGTGCCTGGGGCAAGGACCTACACTGACAATGAGGACTGTTGTGCACTTGTTAAGTGCCCCCCAAAACTGGGAACAGTCCAGCCCGAACTGCCAAGCCAGGCTCTCCCTGGACTGGAAACAGGCATTCATTGTCCAGCATTTCATCCATCAATTGTTTCTTTTGCATATGTCGCCCTAAGTGGAAAGGGTGTGCTCAGATGTGGGTCCCATGCTCACTACACCACTGGATTCAAGCTAGCCTGGCTGATGAAGGATGATGCCCTGAAACCGGTCCCAGGATGCTTGTTCCCGGTCCAGGGAGGACCAGGCTTGGCAGTTCGGGCTGGACTGTTCCTACAAGGAACAGGGTCAAGACTGATTTACATATGGCTGGGTCCAAACTGGGGTGGTGTGGTGGGCAAAAGAATGATGGATTAAACCCAGATCCTTGTGACTGGGAAATGAATGTTTGCTTTGTCCAGCATTCCATCCATCAATTGTTTATTTTGATCAGTACTAAAAGTAGCAAGCATGTTATAAGAGGGTCAGTAATGTGCACCACACAGTTTCCCTTAACCATAGTCAAACTGAGATGAATTTAAATAGGTTATGTTTTTATTCTTCAATGCTGATATTGTTTAAGTCTACTTTCATTCAGGTATCTAATGGTTGCATTCAGTAAAAACTCAAATAAATCAATCCAATTTGTATTCGGTAGCATGAGAAGCTCCCATAAAAGCTGAAACACAATACAAGTGAAGTTAAAATGACAGTTCATAAAAATGTATAAGAAAATTTGCATAAAGTACATAATAATATAATTCAAAAACAAGCAGAAAGTACAAATCAGGGAGATTATGGCAGCATGGACTGGTGTGCTCGCACAGAAAGTTTTAAATAAAGCTCCTGCATACAAAATAGCATCCATTTCAGATAAAAGTGATAAAAAGCTGAAGGCAGGTCAATGTTGGCCGATATTGCAGCAGTACTTTTTTTTGAAGGGGTATTAAACAAAATTTTGTGTAACATGTATAAAATTGACAAATGAACATGAAATGAAGCTTAGCATCAAGATTATGAATGTAGCCCAGAGGGAAACAAAGCAAATATCAGCAAGTATCAGACTAAATCTAAACAATAAAGAGTGCTCTCAATGACTTTGAACATGTCATATATAGTCGGCAGTACTGTCAGCTTCACACGGATTTAGGTACTTAACAGTTATCTTTTCCGCAAAAAGTTTTAACCGCTGAGTTTCCTCAGGATTATAAAAAGCACTAGCCACGCTGTTTCTGTTTGTTTTATAGCAGGTTGATGGGTCCGTAAAAAACAATTCTATCCCAATTTGCTATATACAGCTTTAACATATGCAATCCAAGGGATCTCTAACCCTTTGTGTAACCTGCATAAAATTGACAAATGAACATGAAATGAAGCTTAGCGTCAAGATTATGAATGTAGGCCAGAGGGAAACAAAGCAATTATCAGCAAGTATCAGACTAAATCTAAACGATAAAGAGCGCTCTCAATGACTTTGAACACGTCATATATAGTCGGCAGTGCTGTCAGATTCACACAGATTTAGGTACTTAACAGTTATCTGTTCCGCGAAAAGTTTTAACCGCTGAGTTTCCTCAGGATTATTAAAAGCACTAGCCACGCTGTTTCTGTTTGTTTTATAGCAGGTTGATGGGTCCGTAAAAAACAATGCTATCCCAATTTGCTATATACAGCTTTAACATATGCAATCCAAGGGATCTCTAACCCTTTGTGTAACATGCATAAAATTGACAAATGAACATGAAATGAAGCTTAGCGTCAAGATTATGAATGTAGCCCAGAGGGAAACAAAGCAAATATCAGCAAGTATCAGACTAAATCTAAACGATAAAGAGCGCTCTCAATGACTTTGAACACGTCATATATAGTCGGCAGTGCTGTCAGATTCACACAGATTTAGGTACTTAACTGTTATCTGTTCCGCGAAAAGTTTTAACCGCTGAGTTTCCTCAGGATTATTAAAAGCACTAGCCACGCTGTTTCTATTTGTTTTATAGCAAGTTGATGGGTCCGTAAAAAACAATTCTATCCCAATTTGCTATATACAGCTTTAACATATGCAATCCAAGGGATCTCTAACCCTTTGTCTAAGGAAACCAATCAGCTAATATGCCTTTCCTTAATACAGCCTCATCATTTTTCCAGGCTGAGAGCCATAATAAGGTGGGCCGGACCTTAAACTGGTCTTCTATGAAAGATAGCCCACATTCCTTTTGACAAATAAAAGTCCAAACATAATGGGGAACAGATAGGATTTTTCCGGAAAAATCTGTTTTCCTCTTTTTGGATGGCTGCACAGTTTGAGATTCCCTCCACCTCAGCCCCACATATAGCTGTTGGTATGCATTGAGACCTATACATTTCCAATAAAGAAGTAAAACAACTTCCCCACTGGGTTGACGGAGACCCCCAAAGGGGCCCAATGTCCGTAGAAAATTAGGCAGAATCATATGCAAGATTGGATGACCAAGAATTGTGAGCAGTAAAATACATATCCAAATAAAGATCCTGATCAATGAATGCTTACCGATTACCATGGTACGGAGAGATCTACACTTCGGCCCCAACAAAAAGATGTGAGATTTTGAGAAGTTGGTGTGTAGATTTAATGAGGCCATTAATACTCATTTTCATTTACCTAAATGGGTCATGCGTGTAAGTGTGCAGATGTGTTTGTGTGTTTGTATGCAGCTCTGCGTATACATATTTGAGTGCAAGGGAGTACTTGTGTGTGTGTCTTAACAGCAGGTATGTCTTCCTTCTAACAATTTGGCATGTACAACTATTAAGTCATAAGTCATATACTCTTGTATAGCGCACGTTTCACCAAAAGGTCTCAAGGCGCTCGGCAACAGAGAAAGAGACGACAACCTTGCTTGATTGGAGGGTGGGGAGAAATTACTTGGGAAAGAGCCAGGTTTTTAGGCTCCTGCGAAAGGCCAGGTGATTGGATAGGGACAACAGATGGGAAGGCAGTTTGTTCCAGAGTTGGGGGGCTACATAAGAAAAAGCCTGACATCCATTTCTCGATGTCCGGACCCGCGGCTGGACTAGGAGGGATTTAGAAGTGGATCTTAGAGCTCTGGAGGGTTTGTACCAGACCAATTTCTCCGCCAAGTAAGAGGGCCCTGTGCCGTGGAGGAGTTTATGGGTAAGACTAAGGATCTTAAATTGACTTCTTTGGCGCACAGGCAACCAGTGTAGCTCTTTAAGACTGGGCAGGGAGGGAGACCTGGGGGGCAACCCTAGCACCGGACATGCGGTGGCGTTCTGTAGGGTTTGAAGCTTTGTCAACAGACACTCATTGATGGTGGCGAACATGGCATTACCGTAATCCAAATGGCTGATGATTAGTCCGTGAACCAAAGGTTTCCTGGACTCGAGAGGTAGCCATTTAAAGATTTTCTGAAGTTTCTGCAATATTCCGTAACAGATGCCTGATACTTGGTTGAAATGTGCTTTCATAGAGAGAGCACATTTGATCATAATTCCCAGATCACGGACCACTTCTTTGGGTTCGGGGCAAAGTCCGAGTTCTCGGGGCCACCAGTCCTGTGACCAGATTGTCTTTGCCTTGCCAAATAGCATAATTTCTGTTTTGCTATAGTTTAGTTGGAGTTTGTTTTCACTCATCCATTCACTAATCTTGATCATGCACTTCTTAAATCTGGTACGGGTATCAAGGACATCTAGGCTGCAGGTGATAAGCACCTGAGTATCGTCCACGTAGGACACTGTAGAAAAGCCATGAGATTTTATAATGTTGACCAGGGGGGGTGAGATACAGGTTGAATAGCATGGGGCTAAGAATAGAGCCCTGTTGAACCCCTACAGAGAGAGGGGTCTTACTAGACTCCAAGGTATTAACCTTAATATATGTATGCCGCTCCGCAAGATAGTTCTCAAACCAAGCCAGTGCTTTGCCTCTGACATCAATCTCCCACAGCAGTCGGGTAAGAATGCTGTGGGAAATGGTGTCAAAGGCAGCTGTAAGATCTAATAGGATCAAAATTGCGGACTTGCCTCTGTCTAGCGTGAGACGGATATTGTCCACTATCTCAATTACTGAAGTTTCCGTACCATGGGCAGCATCAAACCCTGACTGCAAGGGATCTAGAAGCGCATGGGCTTCTAACTAGGTGTTCCAGTACTTTTCCGAAGTAAGGCAGTAGCGATATTGGCCTATAGTTAGACATAATAGTGGGGTCACTGGTGGGTTTTTTAAGGATGGCTTTTACCTGGGCCTCCTTCCAGCTACTGGGTATGGCTGCAAGCTCAAACTATGTATTAAAGATATTGGTGAGGGAGCTGGCCAAAAGCGGGAATATCTCATTACACTTTCGAGGGGCCAGTGAGTCGGTGGGGGAACCCGAATTCACTTTCCTGAGGGCTTCTAATACTTCATCTGTCGTGGTGGGCTAAAATTCCATAAAAGATGGACGCTCAATATGTTCTAGAATAGAGGAATTATAAGGGATGCCTCTCCGACTTGGGTGACATCAGGTCTGGAGGCTGTAAACGTAGAGTAAATCGACTTAATTTTATTGTCGAAATAGGCTCCCAGTGAGTTAACCCACTCCAAGGTGGGAATGAATACCGATTGTTCCACCTGCGGAGAAGCAAACTCATTCAATATTTTATACAGTTCTTTGCTAGAGTGCCTTTATTGATCCTTAGAGTAAGATAAGCAGGCAGATTTAGCTGCACTTATGTTTTTTAGATAATTAGCGTGGATCAGTTTGTAGTTCTTACGATTTTCCGGCGTTCTGGTTTTCCTCCACAGCCTTTCCTCTGATCTACTAGCGGTTTTCTCCATTTTTAGATCCTCCGTAAACCACAGGGATGCAATGGTTTTTACGTGGACTTTAGTTTCTGGGATGATTATATCCAGTGTGTTCTTAATGGTCGCTTCCAACTGGATTGCCATTAGGTCGATAATATTGGATGTATCATCAGGGGGTTTAAAATGGGTCAAGAAGGCCTCCGGTGTCAATTTGTGCCAGGGCCGTATTGACATAATCTCTGTGTGGTTGGTAGTCCTAGGCTCAGTAGATCTGGGAAGACTTAATTTCACAAGAAAGTGATCAGTCCAGATCATAGGCAGAGGTGGTTCGCAAGTTAGGCTAGGCATGTTGTTGAAAATTGAGTCAAGGGTATGCCCTGCCTGATGAGTGGGGCCTGACACCCTTTGAGTTAGTGCCAGGGTTTCCAGGGTGGTGATTAAGTGGCAGGAGTCGATATCATGTGTGAGTTCCACATGGTAGTTAAAATCTCCTAACAAGATAAAATTGTCTGTGGCTAGCACGTAGCTAACACGTTGTTTGGAAAACAATGTGTTTGTGGGAACACGTGTACTTTTTCTAGTTATAATTTTTGTCTTTTGTAATTCATATCATAATTTATGTTGGCATGTTTGTGCAATGATGCCTCTACAAGGTGTGATGTGCGGGTGTGTTGTTATCAAGGTAAGTAGAGTTAGAAATAGAAAATCGACTCTTAGGAATATATATTTAGTATGGTATAGTGGTAGACAATGTTCTGGAGTTAATACAGTTGGAGGTTGAGTTAAAAAATGTATTAATGTGGTTAAGCACTAAGGGGCTTATTTACAAGCCCCTTGCGCCACCGGTACGTCACTTTTCCCATGTTAAAAATTACACAATAGTGGCGCAAGATGTTTGTAAATAAGCCCCTAAGATGTAACAGGGACTAACAATACGTGGGTGCACATGGGTGCATTAGATTTGTGTTTTCAAACTGGGAGAAAGAAGGGGGTGTCAAGCCAAAGACAACATATATTTTTTATTCTGTCTCAGAATATTTTCTTTTTAAAGGCAATTTATCTGTGTCTTTTTATTTCCCTATAAATTAAAAGAAAAATGGACTGTGAAAGGTAGGAACGTGGTCAAAAGTACTGACTCTTCGCTCATGCTAAAGTATGAAGTGAAATTAACAGTGATAATCCAAAAATATATAAAGCAACACGTGTCTGAATGCCTGTCTCTGTTACCTGACCGATTGGTGTATCCTTGCATGCTTACCCTCATGAGATTCTTCTACAAGTGTAGCATCACCTATGCCCTGTTTACATTTACATTGCTGTTGCCTAGTTCCTGCATTTTGTACCGATGAAAGGTGCCTCTTGAAATATAGTTAGCATGAGGCGCGGAGCAATACCTTACACCTTAGACAGTAGTGGCAGTTTTCTGGAGCTTTGATATGTGAACTGCAAGTAAATTAATGTGAGAGATATCTGGAAAATCTAATTTACTTTGAAAATAGAGAGCTGTGTTGAATATTGTTCCCTGAAAGCAGAGCAGTTAACTAGTATGACCAACCTGTCCAGGGTTGGAAGACTTCAAAATCAACACAGCATGTCAGAATCCAATCTAAAAATGTTCCAAGGAAAGCAATAGAAGAAGCTGTTGGGTTACATCATCAGTATGGCATCCAGTGGGGAATTATGGTGCTGAAAGTAAAATGTAATTACTCTGCAAGTGATTGTGAGACAAATAAAGCTATAGGAACTAAAAGATGGCTGATTGGACAGAGTGGTGGTCATTTGCACCCATTGTGAACTTGCTTCAGAATCAAAATCGAATTTTTGATGAGAACGGTCTCAGGGGGACATTTTAATCAAATAACACAACTTAGTTCATAAACTTGTTGCAAAACAATAAGAACTGAATATGTAGCCTATGATGAGATATAGACCTATAGGAGATATGAATGAGATTAATTTAGTAGGGTTAACTTAAACGAAATATTGCAGAAAAGTTAAAGTGACCCCACTCCTCATCACTGTGGTATATAGATGCATCAAATTGGAGCAAATAATCAGATCCATATTGGAAATTTTGTGACGGCATAAATACAAATTCATGTAGGCAATCTCTTTGCCGGCAGAAAGTTCTGTGAAATGTCCATTTGTCTAGGCTGTCAAAAGTCATAACATTGGCATTGAATATACTCTCTTATTTTCCAATGTATAACAGTGGGTGCATTGTTGTATTGTATTATTTAGGGATACAGTCTAAGACACCTATGTCATTGAAGAGGCAAACAACAGACCGACAGCCCTTTTGTCACCATCTTAGCATCTTACAACTCCCACTATGTATAAAAGAAGCTGCATCCACGTCTCAAAAGATGGTAGGCAAAGCATCCTTTTCTCTGACATCCTTGGACGACCAAAGTCGGGTTAAGTGTGAAGGTTTGTTAATCGGATTTAGATTTGGTAAGAAGGTAAGTCTTGATCAATTTAGTAGGTTTGTCATCTTAATGGGACACATACATTGATGCAGATTTAAAAAAATGCCAGAAGTTGTGTAAGTTAAATCAGTCAACTATTACATAAGAGGAAATGACATCACATGATCTTTGACCATGATGTTATCACAAGAAACCATGTGACTTTCGATTCTGAAAGTATCACAGGAAGTGCCATCATTGCAGTAAAAAATAAAATAAAAAAACACCACTAAAAAAGATAACTATCAATGTTTGTTACTACCTAAATATTAGCTATAAAACTGTCCATTCATTGACGCAGCACGAGTTCCATCGAAATCAGACATGAGAAATGAGCCATACTAGCCCCCTGTTTGGTAGTTAAAACATCCATAATTGCCCTGAGTCGTGGTACCAATGATCCTATTGCCCTATTGCTATACTGTCCCCTAGGTCCACTCACAACCAGCGCAGGCAGGTGCTTTAATCGCATAGGGCTTACTCTATTCTACAAATTCACCTTATGAAATAAAACCTAATTCTAGATGGACAAAAGTAGGTTTCAGTTCACAGCAGAAACCTGTGAACATAAACGTTTGCAATGGCATATTGTAAAGCATGCAGTTAAATGTAAAAGAAGTTGACGGGCTGAAATGCTTGTCAGAAGGGTTTCATCACACAAACACTCTCCCTCTGTGTAAAAAAATCTGTTAACTCAATGTCAGGGCCAGGGCCGGACTGGGAACACAACCAGCCCTGGCAATTCAGCTGGACTGGCTGTGGGGGGAGGAATGATAGCAAGAAGCAGCACCGCTTCTGCTTCAGCACTGCTGCTGGTTTTATTACAGGGGGCCGATACTGCAAAACCAGACCCCAGAAACAAAACAGGCCCCCACTAATTGAAAACTGGTCCCCACTCTTCCGGCCCACAGGGAAAACACCCAGTGCCCACTACAGCCAGTCTGGCCTTGGTCAGGGACATCATTCTCTGCCCTTTGTGACACTTTCTTTTGTGTTCAGTGTTGCACCTGGTAACAGGTGTTGCAAGGAAGCTAACTGGAGCCTTGCGGGGTTGCTAGTTGACCAGGCAAACTGTAAAATTCAAAGGGCAGCTGCTAACGGATCTCAGGTGAGCTCAGCCTCAAGTTTCTGTTTTCTTTTATTAAGGAGTTGGGAACTGGAAGCACTGTTTTGTGTCCAAGAAGAGCAGGGGTTACAAGAGCAGTGCTGGAGGTCAAAAGGGGCCATATAAGTGTCACAGTGATCTTAATTGACTCCTAAGTTGCATCATTAGCCATGCCCCTTTTAAACATTAGAAAGTGACACCCTTGTTGTCACAATGACAATTAATCAAGCTGGTACGCAAAGTGGGGTGTGTCCATTCTCAAACAAAGCTATTGTGACTAATCAGTTTAAAAGCCCCACTTGTGTGATTAAGCTTGTTATATTGAATCCCTAACCTCTAGTTTATCAGAAAAGAGCTGTAAAAACGCTGCTGACAGCTAAAAATGATAGTTGGTTGAGTCATGATTGTAGAAGACTTGTCAGTCACCTTTGATTAAGTTTGTCACCTGCTGCTACTGAACAGGCAAGGGATAGGGATGTCTGCACACGTGGGTTTAGGTTTTTATTATTAACATGGGAGGGACAGGGATAAGTGACTGGAGAATGGGAGATACTTACTATTAGAGGGGACGGATTTAGGGAGGATTAAGGAGGAGTTAACAGGGGGCTCAGGAGGAGTGTAGGGAGGGATATTTACCCACCCAAAAAAAGTAAGCCATTGCTTTACAAACACGGCAACTCTATAGTGACAAAATCCAAAAAGGGCCCAGACAATTGTAAATGCACTCCTTCTCAGAGCAGGTGGACGTCCAGCACCACCCATGCCCACTAACACGTACTGCAACACCTTCGCATAGAAAATAATAGAGATAAGGACTTAAAAAAACCTTAGGAAATAATGTTAAAATAAATCAAATTATTTCAACCTTGTTTTAAAATATATAACTTTATTTTAATGTTAAAAATACATTTTTAAGTTTTAACTTAAATTAATTCTCTACATTCTTTTTAGTAACTTTTAAATCATAATTGATAAATATAAACATTAAACTTTAGGGTGGTGTTACGTTTTTAATACATATTTAAAAAAGTAATTTTTAGGTCGAGCATTCGAGCCCTCTTGTATATACTTTAGTGTATACTTATTATATTCTTATTTGTGTATGTACTTTGTGGGCTTTGGAGGTCAGCCCTAGCACTTGTCTGCTTCCGCTTAGGGACTTTTTTCTGTTCAACTGCCTCTATTTACCTGTCTTGATAGAAAACGACCAGCAGAGGTCAGTAAAATACCAGAATTGCTTTCTGCTGAGGGACTTTATTTTTTTTATTTTTCAGGCAACAACCTCTATTTAACTTTCTTGATAGAAAACGACCAGCATTGGTCTGGAAAAAAACAGAATCACTTTAGCATTCTCTAGATTCCAGTCCATAGAAATTGTCTTCCACAAGCATCCTTAGGCAATAACACTTTTTTCAAATCTTGTATTTTTAGTGATATGACCACCGAAGGCCCTGATTTTATATTTAGAACAGAGCTTTTGACAATACCATTTCCGACTGAAAGGCAATATTTCTCTTCATGTTTTCCCATACCTAGTGTGTCACGTAGTTTGGTGCTTACTTTCCCTCTATGTTAAAGGATAGTAGATGTTTCAACACCCGGGCTAATGTGCTGCACAGCTAAATACATATAAGGTCCCAAAAACGAGATCGGTTGCATTGCAAATGCATGTTATCTTTTGTAATCTCTAAACAATTTTACTTTTTAAATGTTAAATGTAGTTTAGTGTTTTAGAATTTGTTTTAAAAATATTCTGCATTTAAAATTCATATAGAAATTTTATTTAACTTTATATATAATTGTCAAATATTTGAGATGTTTTTAAACTTACATTTTTAGAAAATGTCCCTGTACTATGCCATAGGGATATATCTTTCTTGATTTTGAAGGTAACAACCAAATATACACAATGTCACATCCAGTCATAAAATCACTAGTAATATGAATTTTATGATCTATATAATGCTTTTTACAGACTCCACTCTCTATTTCAGGGGTTGGCGACATGTAGGTCTAGACTTAAGAGTATGTTTATAATGAGAAATTGTGAATAGCCAAAAGTAGCAGAGTTACTCATAGGTGTAAGAGTTACACTTCTAGAATTACCTTTGTTCGCAGGCCCCTTTGTGTTCATTGGCTACCCAAAAACATTGTCTTTACAAAAGGACTCAAACCCATCTGCACTGCCCTCATCTTGACTCTAAACAACTCTCTCACCATCGCTACCTTCCCAGAGCCATCAAACACCACCATCATGATGCTTGCCAAGAATTATCCATTTAGGCGATATGGGTGCACATGTATTTTGGCCCAGACTTGGCCCCTACCCAGAGAGCTAATAAACCCAGGCATATTTTAACACCTTGGCTGCTAGGGGGTTTTCCCCTCCGGTGCTGACATACTATGAATCCCATTATTCATGACAAGGTCAACTCGTCATAAGCACAGCCCAGGCAAAACCCATGACGAGTTGACCTTGTCATGAGCATGGAAGGGGTTAAACTAGAAGTGCAGAAAGTCCAGATTGGTGTGACTCTGTGGATCCAAGTAGGTTTTCTTACCCAGAACGATCTGCAAACCACACGCTTTAGCTAAATTAATTACATTTTTATCGAATATCTGTGAGACAAGGTTCTGTAATCTGTAGGGACCCTCAAAATTTCTACCAACCTGCATTAACAAACTTTTTCCTCAAGAAAAAAAGTATCTTACTTCTGTGGATGATCTTATCACCCACAACACGAAAGGCTCCAAAATGCAACTTGGAAACTTTCACCAAAATAATTGGTGCTTATGGGTGATTTCTGTCACAATAGAATTTGGGCCTGGTAGGCCGCGACCCAGTGGATTCTACTAAACTCGGACACTTCTGAAAACTGTACACTCTACATTTTCTTACCAAGAATTGCCGGCAAACTTTATACTATGGATAAAAGCACATATTTTCCTATCACTCTTAAGGGAATGTTCCACAATCTGTAGGAATCCACAAAAGTCCTAACATTCATCTTTTCCACATTTCTTCAGATAAAATTGTATTCCACGTCTGGGTGGGCCTATAATCTGCTATTGTAACTGCTGAAAACTCTGACCGTATGAAGTCAAAGTGGCCTTAACATAAATTCTTGTCTCAGGAAACACAATTGTGTTACCATTCATGTCAAGCATGCTACGGAAGTAATGTGTGTGATGTGAATGGTTCATCATTTACATTTAAAAGGTTAATATCAGCCTACATCCACTGCCTGTGTCTTACGGCTGAGTGAACTGAGTAAATTATTACAGATGGAGAGGTGGATATAAGCTTAGATCAACAGGTGCTGGACAAATGATCTACCATACCCAGGCAAAAAAATGCTTCTATTGGGAGGCAACTAATAAGAAATGTGGAGTCACACTTTGAAATGCCATTCAAGGAGAATTTCAAAGAGATACAGATCACTGCTAAATCTGTAGAACCCCGAAGATACACTGTGACATTGATCAGGCACATGCTACACACCCTACAACGGCTTTTATGAAACCCTATTCTACAGCATCTATCAAAAGCCTATAACATAAGGTGTATATATGGTTATTAAATGCAAGCACATTTTATAGGCCATGGATTTCATCACATTTGACATGGATTTTTTAAAGTTTGGATAGTTTCTTCAACCTTGAATACTTGTAAGATATTTTTACTGATATCCAATTAGTCATTTACTCCAGTTATGTTCTTGTGCAGACAGGATTTCAACCATAATTAGAAGTGACTGAGCGTCCTTCGCAGAAAATGTGCTGTATGGACCTCAAAACAGAATGTTCCAAATGCATAGGCTGAACTGCTGAATCAAGCATTTTATTGATGCATCAAAATGGATTGATTGAGTGCATTAATGTAGCTCCTCATCAGAAAGATGTTCTAGTACCTGCCACTACCTGCCTCAGATCCAGCAAAATGGTGCAGCCGTAAAGCATCAGCCAAGGATCTGCACTTGCTGATCTTGCTTCTGCATTCCTTTCCGATAATATTACTCACCTAAAATGAAAATCAATTCAACCCTGTTTTAGTAGTAGAATTTAGCTCCTATTGACTAAGATTATAATGATAACAAAATACAGATGACTTAAGGAGACAGTTCAAAGGAAAGTTTAGTGACTATTACTCTATGACTGGGAACAGAGGTTTCACCTTAAAACACACAAACTTAAAAGTTTTAATCCTACATCTTACTGACAAGGAATTTAGTGTAGGTGTTTCACAGCAAATTCACACATTATAGTCATACACAATCATCTATTCTATGCTCCTTTGATCTGAGGCAAGCTTTTGAGAGCATTTGGGAATACCGATGAATAATTTTGTGAAAAGCACTGTGTCACTGAGGTACAGGCACGGCCCATGCAGGGCGTTATACGGGGGCGGTGACTTCAGGCAGGGGAGGGTCAGGGTGGGGGGTTGTAAAATGCGGGATATGGACCATTAGAGGTAAGTACCAAAAAAAATATATATATTTTGTTGCTAACGCTGCATCGCCAAATGTGATGCACCGTGGGCAACGAAATTCGTTTTTTTTTTTTTCCGGTACTTACCTCTAATGGTCCATATCCCGCATTTTACAACCCCCCACCCTGACCCTCCCCTGCCATACGTCACCGCCCCAGTATAACGCCCGGCACAGCTGATGTATGCTTTTGAGGGCCGGCCTGATATTTGTAATAGACAGAACATCACCTCCTCGGATACCCATATTCTGTAACTTCCACTAAATGAAAGGTAGTATTTCTAGTCCAGGTTTCAAAAATGTTTACCAACTTCACATCCTCATTGCAATTGGTTTCCGCAGCCTTTGTGGGAATCTAAAAGGAGAAATGTTTTTATTTCTACAAAAAAATACGACTTTGCATGTATGCTGGGCTGTACAGTCCACGTCTAAAATGGGGAATGTTTTAAAGTTTGGCTAGGCATAGCATTTTATACTTGAGAGGTACCCTTACAGGACAAAACCTATGCTAGAAATCAAGTAGACAGATTAGCATTATCGTAGAAAGGTGTGTGAGTGGCGCCAGGCAGCCTGACGAGGCACTAGTGCTGAGGAAGGGGTAAGAAGCATCATGGGCCTTATTTATGAAGGCCTTGCGTCAGTTTTGCGCCGCCAGTGCGTCACTTTTTGTGACGCACCAGCAGTGTAAAAAATGTGCCTTGTTGCGCCATATTTAAAAAGTGACGCATCTAGGTAGATGCGTCACTTTTTAAACCCCTGCGCCACATTATACCTGCGTCAGGTATAATGTATGCAGAGGGGGCGTTCCCCCATAAAAAGCCTCGTAATAGTGACGCAGTGAAATCTATGAGATTTCACTGCGTCACTTTTGTATGTATGTATGTATGTATAAACCATTTTATAGCGCGCTCCGTTACTTGAGAGTATCCTGGCGCGGGTACGGGAGAGACAGACAGCAAAACAAAGAGAAGGCATCTTAGATTACACTCTTGAACAAATGTGTTTTCAGATGTTTTTTGAAAGCAGCCACTGTTGGCATAGAACGCAAATGGAGAGGGAGAGCGTTTCAGGCCCGAGCCACGATCACGGAGATCGATTGGCCACCGAGTCTAGCTCGTTTGAAACGGGGAAGGGACAATTTGAACAGAGTGGAAGATCTGAGGGTGCGTGCGGGGACATAGCTGGTAAATCTCTTTCTCAGGTACAGGGGGCCTTGATCGAGAGTAGCACGAAAACGCAAGCACCAGAGATTTAAACAAAATGCGCTGTGCAACAGGAAGCCAGTGGAGCGTGCGCATCTCAGCGCGAACGCTCTTCCATCTAGGGATGTTAAATAATATACGGACAGCCGCATTCTGGATAATTTGCAGGCGTTTCACCAGATAGGCCGGAATGCCACTGAACAGTGCATTCGCGTAATCCAGCCTTGCCAGTATGAGCGCCCGAGCAACCGTCTCCTTAGCATCCCTAGGGAGCAAGGGGAAAAATTTGCAGAGCATTCTCAGAGTGGCAAAGCAGGTGCCTGTGAGCTTTTTAATATGGTCCTCGAATCTGAGGTCCTCTGTGAACCAAATGCCAAGGTTTTTGGCAGGTCTCCCCATCTCTTTCGGGCTGGGAAGGTTAGGAGGCCACAGTGTGTTCTTGAACGAGGGGGGGAAGGAACCATAAAAAAGCACTTCAGATTTGTCCTTGTTGCATTTCAGCTGGGCCTGCGTTAGCCAGCGAAATACAGAGGACAAACACAGATGGACTGCCGACGTATCCAGATTGTCGTCTGGCCAGGTGAACAGCAGTTGGGTATCATCTGCATACCTTATGATCTTAGCCCCAAACTGTTCAGCTAGATAAACCAGGGGGGTAATGTAGACATTGAACAGTAGGGGGCTAAGAGTGGACCCCTGCGGGACCCCTGTAAGCAATGGTTTAGGCTCAGAGGCGTGGGGAGGCATCCAGACCTGCTGAGTCCTGTCAGATAGAAAAGAGGACAGCCAGTCTAGAACAACCCCCCCAATACCAATGGCAGACAGCCGGCCGAGGAGGAGCTCATAAGGGACGGTATCGAACGCGGCAGAGAGGTCCAATACAATTAGGACCGCTCTGCCACCTCCGTCTAGGCAGTCCCGAATTGCCTCGGTCATCTCCACCAGCGCCGTCTCGGTGCTGTATGCAGCCCTGAAGCCCGATTGAGCAGGGTGGAGGGCATTGGAGGTTTCAACAAAACTCTCCAGTTGTTGAAGAGCCACCTTCTCACAGATTTTCGTGAGTGCCGGTAAAAGGGAAATGGGGCGGTAGTTCCCGGGAACCGTAGCATCCAGTCCCGGTTTTTTCAGAAGCGGCAGAAGTTTGGCCTGTTTCCAAACTAGAGGCACCTCGCCTGAGGCCAGGGAGAGATTCACTATCTGCGTGATCTCGGCGCAGACTGTTTCAGCCACCTCCGAGAGCACTCGGGCTGGGCACGGATCGGCTGGGGAGCCGGATTTCAGGGACTGGAGGAGAGGGAGAACAGCCCACTCCGCAATTTGTGCGAAGTTCATAAGCTGCTGTCCAGGACATGGACATAGTGTAGGACACAAGTCAGCTGCTGAACAGTCGGCGGGAAGGGCCGCTAGAAGGTCCTGCTGAATCCTCGCTATTTTAGTAATAAAAAAGGTGGACAACTCCTCGCACCATTGCGCAGAGGACGGGAGGGTAACAGCATCAGCAACAGGTGACACAAAGCTTTTAACAATAGCGAAGATCTCTCTGCTGTTGTTATCTGCTTTGGCGATGCGCCCTGCATAGTAGTTCCCCTTGGCTACCTTGATGGCTGCATAATAGTCTTTTTGAGCGAGCCGTAGAGCGGATTTAGCTTTTAGGACGCTGTTGCGTCAAAATCTTGCGCCTGCCTCACAGCAGGCGTAAGACTGACGCAAGCCTTTTCACATGGGGCTTTACCTATGTGAAAGGACGCATTGCTGGAGTTGCGTCACTTTTGTGACACACTCCAGCAATGCGTCACTTTTGCGCTTACAGATACGTCAGAAATACTGACGTATCTGTAACTCCTTGTGACATGATGCGTCATACATTAAATATGACGCATCATTGGTGTCGCAAGGAGTGCGCAGTGAAAAGTGACGCATAGCTGTTTTCACGCAGCGATGCGTCACTTTTCATAAATGAGGCCCCATATCTTTAGTTGATATGGTGATTTCCTGCTCTCTAGCGCTCTCTTTTTTTGTATCTCTCTCTCTCTCACATGCAATGGAGCGCAGCAAGTTTGGTTCACGCGCTGTGTTGTGTGATATATTAGTAAAGCTACCCCTTAATTTCTTGGTGGCCATCCACTTTCAATTCATAGTGACTTTTTTTAATGTCCTTTCGTCTACATGTAGTTATAAAGTGCCAGTCATGGTTATTTGTTGTCCAGGGTGTACCTTCAACATATCAAACTAAAAGTAGGGCACACAACTATAGATGGGATGAAAGCCTACTTTGAAATGATATTCCATATGTTAGCTGTTAGGCAAACAATGACTAGCAGATGGCACTTGGTGAAATACAGTGTTTCTTTATTCAGTAAAATGGAGCCCACTCATTGACTTTGTTATATGACTTTCAAAGCAAAGAACAGGGAAATAGCAGAAATATTAGCTCTTTTGCCACTTTCTGTTTGATTTACAACCTTAGGCAGGTATTAGACAATAGTATATAAAGTGGGAGTATTTTGCCCACTCCTTTGAAAATACCTCTTTAAGAGATATGTATCTCTTTTATGAGATTTCTATTCAGAACTTTTTAAATAAAACTAATTAATTGAAGATTTGATTGACACATTGGAAGAAGTCTGGGCCCTGACCCATCATTTGCTGACTCTGATTGATATGTTTTGTAACAAGAGTCTAATTGAAGAACGTCTGTTACAAGCTTATTTAAATGAGATATCAGGGTTTGCTAATTTTCACAATGTCAGTAACACTTTCTGCCACTTATCTGATTTACACTGTTTTTTGGCCAGGAATCCGAATTTTCCTTCAACTCAGTCTTATGTTGTTACTTTTGCTAAATCTGTGAAGTTCATTTTTTTACAGCCCATTGATTAAACTTCAACTTATAAAAGGTGTTATTAAACTTATCTGATTGCTACCATGCTTCCAGCTAATGAGCCCCGACTATTGAAAACAGTACATTGATCTGAGCGGATTCTTGGTATTTTGCACACTTATTTTTTATAGCACAACACAGAACAAGTTATACAGGCAATTTGATTGTCTGCTTTATGTAAAATCTTGAAATGTATTCAGTGCACAAAGTGCAGTTTCATTGTGCGGTTATCACTGCCTTAAATTTTGTCACAGTCTGGTTTCCGGCTACTGCATGTCAGTGATTTTGGCGACGGTTGTGCCTGAGGATTTAGATTCTCATTGCCACTTTAAGTACGAAAAAAAACACTTTATAGTCGTGCTAGATATAGGATCCTTTCTAAATGAGCCTTTTTAATGAGAAGACTCTTGCATCAAGCATTTTGTTCCACCAGTGAAAGTCAAAATGTCTGGACGGTTCAATTGCAGCCTAATTTACTGTATTCTGCGTGTTCGAGTTTGCAGTGTACTGCCTAGGGTTGTTTAGCAATATGCTGTTTTTTTTTTTTGTTGTTGTTAAGGGAGAAGCGATTTGCGTAACTTGTTTGTTCCACATGCACGCCTGGCCAAACGACGACATGTTTGATATGAATGTTCTATCTTAAAAAGAAAGATGCAGGTGATAAAATGCAGGAACAAATTTAGCAAGAACGCTAATGAGTGTAGTTCCAATCGCTGAGAAACTCCTGTAATGTGCGGGTCACCAGATGCTTAAACGCTGATTATTCTCGCATGAATGTAACAGCTGGTTAACATCTAATTAAGCACAATGCATGTGATAAGTGCGTCATTAGGCGGTAGATGGTTGCCTTTGTGATTTCACACAGTGGAGATTTCTAAAGCAGAGAAAAAGATGGGTACGAAAGGAGAGTCGTATTGAGAACGACAGTGCTTCGAAAGTTTAGGGTCAGTGGCCATTGGCCAACTAAACAAGCACTCTGTAAATTAAAGGAACGACTAAAAACCATAAGCAATGCAGTGTAAATAAGAATAGATGAATCACCTATTGCGTACAACATTTTTTATGGCCGATATGAACACCTTTATCTTTAAAATTCAATCCTTGCAAATAATCCTAAATGTTTTTTAACAGATTCTTGAATGTGTTGGTAATCACTGGGGAGAACTCCTGGGTATGCTGGTTAGAGCTCTTGAATCACAGTCTGACTCACCAGGAAAATGTGCTTGTGAGGTTTAGAATGGAAGCCATTGCAGCTCAACAATGTCATGCAAAGCGATGCAAAAGTTTCGATAGGGCTTTTTCTTGCACAGGAAAAGTGCAATTTATTGTATCACTTTGTACAAGGAAGCTTTCCATGCACTCCACTACAACCACACATGGTTTTGAGTCAAAATCCTATCTCCCTAAATTGTTGGATAGAGTTATGCCATAACAAATAATGGCCTTGAGGCAGGCCCAAAGTTGCAGAAAAAATGGTATGTCTCCTAACATTTCATGCATTGTATGCAAGGTACAGCACATATCGAATTTGTGCAATGTTTAAAGTTTGTCTATGTAGAGGAGTTTGTACTGGAGGGGTATCCATTCCACAAAAGCCTATCCTAGACCATCCATACAAACAATTGCACTATGGTACAAAGGTGTGTGCCTGACCATACACAAGTGAAGGGAATGAAAGAGGAGTATGCCATATTTATTAATTATAGTTCTGCTCTTCTACTAGTGGAACACAGCAAATCAACTTTGATATATCTCAGTAAATCTGCACTTGAGTGTTAGAGAGATCCGGGGGCGAGGCAGGCTGAAATTGATCACGTGACCAGAGGGATTGAGCAGTTCTATGCTGCCATCTTCCAAGAAAACACACCCCATCAATCCTGCAAATTAACATAGGGGAAAGAAATACATTGAATACAGTGCATGTCAAAACAAATTAATCAACTTTTATGGGGTGGTGCTATATTGCGTAACATATATATTAACAACGTGGAGGGAAGATCAAATGAAAGAAGGGAAGATAAAGAAAAGGTGAAAAGGATATTCTAACATACATTATTTCAAGCTACTATAGGTAACATAACTATTTTATATGATTTATCTTTCACTATTACTGCACGCGTCACTGTGTCATCTTCTGCTATGACCGATGCAGGTTTTACCATCCATTGGACTACTCAAGATGTAATGCCGAAAAGGAATGAATCAAAGGAGTGAACAATATATAGTTTCTATTCTGAGATCTCATGTTCATACAGATTTTAACTCAGACATCTGGCACCTGGAGAATTACAGCAGTGACCAGAAGACTAGTAAATCTGATGCTTTCAGGATCCTATTTTTCCATTGACATTTCGTATAAGATGTTGCTGGAAGTGCCTCAGGACCAACAGTGCACCGGGGTTATCAGCCTTTGACAGAATAGAAGTTTATAAAAATCAGTTTCTTCTGCTTTTTTATCTGTTTTGATATGTAATACAATGCCTAGTTTTTGTTTGGTGTATGAGCTGAATCCATGCCTTGGACATCTAATACCGCTTCTCTTGATAATGGTTTTGTAACATGTCTTGGGACTCGCGTCATTAGAAAAAGTGTAAAATTACATTTGGCTATTTTAGTTCCCACTTTAACATTCTTTATTCATTTTTAGGAATTTACAAAACCGTCCCAGAGTTCACATGGAAAGTTAAAAAATGTTTTGTGTATTTCATTCTCGATAAAGGCACTGATATTTAAACAATATGGACTGCTATGCAGTGCCTAATTGTACTCATTCTATCTCAACACACATGTGCAAGAGAATTTCTTTCCTTTTTTTTTCTCCATGTGGAAAATAGTAACCCATATAACCCTCCAACGTTTAAAGGTGCTCTGTTCCCCTTACCAACTTTAAAAGGGATTTATTCTAGACTATTTCCAGCATGGAAAATGATCCGCAGAAATTGTGTCCATGGCCACAAAACTCATTTTTGTGTGTGTTCACAAACCTTTAAGACACACCACACCTTGAAACAGCAACATCCCATCCCTTGGGTGCAATTTATTACTACATAGAAATATGCTATTGTGAGAAAATGCTTTATTAGTTGGGGTGCATTAGAGTCCGCCACAATAAATAAAGTCACTGTTTTGCTAGTTGTAGTCAAAGGCTTCAGTAATTTAAACCTGAGCTCAACACCTGATAGCTGAGGCATAGAGAAGGCATGTTTAACTTGTGTAAAGCATAGAAGTGAGCTGTTATGGTATGTAACCTTAAATTATCATGTTGCCTTATGTTATGATATCATATGGTTGAATATGAGAGTGGTCTCCAGGAGTAAATACAGCTCTAACGCTGTTTGAAATTGCCATACAGAAATGTTTGGATTAGATTCTGTAGACTACGCAAAATATCTGCACAGCAAGAGTGTCATAATTTTTTCCGAATGGAGGGAGTGGAGCTACTGAGGGATTGCTATGGACTCCATTGTACATGTACACAGTTATCTATTGCCATTTTGAATAATGTATGGTCCCGCCAATCTAATGGATATCGCATACTGGACATATGCAGAAATAGCTCAATCACGACTAGGCCTCTCTCTATCATCAGGTAGCAATACTTGGGCTTTGTAACATAACATAACATAACATAAGATAACATAACATATAACATAAGATAACATAACATAACATAAGATAACATAACATATAACATAACATAACATAACATAACATAACATAACATAACATAACATACAATGTGAGCACCATTCTCATCTCATTTCAGTCCCAATTATTGCAATAAACTGGTGTCTCAATGTTTCTTTGACATCTTTGCTGTGAGAAAATTAACCAATGGCATTGCATCTGTAGCACTGGTTTTGGGTGTCAGTGTAAGGTCATTACAGCTTCTGTTCATACAATTAAATTTCAGCTAACAAATGGCATTTTGAACTATTTTTTTCATAAGCTATACTAGACACTGTGATACTTTTTAATAATTTTTATTACTAGCACCAAACTTTGAAAAACAATAAAAATAATGTACACAGAAATTAATAAAATTATCATGTTCAATTATGGATCCGCGCAAATCAAATGCAAGGCTGTCAAGATCAATAAATGTGAAAATATCTTTCTGGCCAGGTTATAAAATTCTTTCAAGTAACTTGGGGATCTTAATATACTTTCTGTTATGTAACTGTGTCTCAAATACACGGTTTGCACAATGATTATGAATAAATAAAATGCTCCTCAAAGTCAGAATAGGAAATTTTTGCCTATTGCCACAACTTCTCATGGTTCTGCAGGTGCCATTCATTTATTTGATAGTAACGCTTGTCATTCCCCAAAGTTCTGGGCACTAATCAGTGGAAGACAAAGCAAAGCGTGTGTTTGTGTAATTGTGTGTTTGTGTGGGTTTGTACGTATGTGATAAATATCTGTATAGGGCGAACCTAGCTAGAGCGCAGCAATTTGCTGAATAATGGGCGTACTCGCTAAGATATGATTCATGGTCATTTTCACGGAGGGAGGTTCACGTAGGTTTGATTATGTAGGGAGGCAGTACTCTTTACGGTCTTTGTGGATTTGTTTTCCTGGTCTTTTCCTTCCTGTATTTTTTTGTCACCAGTAAGGCAATGTGGTGGTTCCATGTTTGGTGATTGCCACGTGGGTCTTGTCATTTCATCACCAGGCAAAGGAGAGCTGTTGCTGAAGGACTTGTAAGTGACACAGCTGGACTTCAAAGTGATACAGACTTGGAGGGGGCATCGATGTAGACCATCTTTAATTACTGGACTGATGTGGTCAGACTCTGACCTTGAATAACAAGGTGCTATTTTTACATGGCCTCCAAATAATGTCTATCTCAAAGGACCCCTTACTTGGACTTTTATTACACATAAAGTGATGGGTCCACAAAATACAGCTAAACAATTAAAACTATCCTGCTAAAGCTGCAGTTTATGTCCAGGCCCTACATATCATGATTCATAGGAGGTAGGCCCAGACAACAGCACAATTCTTGACCCTGTATTTTCTGGTGTTCCTCCAAGCATATCAGCAGCAGGCAGGTAACTCTTGTTCTGATACACAAAACGTTTTGTTAACCACGTGAGTTGGGAGATGAGCTCAATGAAGTTCATAGACTACCGATGCTTCACCCACACCATCCATGGAGCACTATTGGTAATGATGGTACTTAAAGGAAAAGTACATTACCTTGAATCATATTTATACTCATTAAGGACAGGAATGTGATTCTCGACTCCACGTGCCTTAACAACATCAGAATGCTCCCAACACAAATACTAATTATGTCTGACGCAACTCTACAAATCAGCAGGGATGTGTCCGAACAGTTCCGTCACACGATACCCCCCTTGCGCCACTACAGATGCGTCGCATTTACAATGCGGCGCACCATGTTGCAAGGAGGGGCAGATGTGTGACACATCTTGTGGCGTAAGGGCGGCACATATCTGGAGTCGCGTCGCAAGAGCAATGCAACTCCAGCAATGCACAGGGGCCGCCCATACTTAACATGGTGTGTCACTCCTCACGCCTGCTTGTTTGACGCAGCGGTGCCGTAAAACTGACTCACTGAAATCTTTTACATTTCACAGCGTCAGTTTTACGGGGGCTTTCCTGCAATGGAACGGCCACCATGCGACGGAATGCCCACATAAAACCTGACGCAGGTTTCATGTGGTGCAGTGCTTTACAACGTATCGCATCTGCCTGGATGCGCACCATTGTAAATAAGTCGCAACGTGGTGCATGATTTACGCTGCCGCTGCGTCACAAAAGAGACGCAACAGCGGCGCAAATGTGTCATAAGGGGCTTGTAAATCTGCCCCTGAATAATCAGTGGAGTGCAGGGGGCTGCAATGATGTCAGTGGACAGTTCAGTAACCTGCCAAACTTGAATATTCCTAGCAGCCTGTACATTCTTTTTTGAAACTGACGACAAAGGGGCCAATTTCCACAACAGATAAGTCTGTATTATGCAAAGGCATTCAATAAATAATGAATACATTAATTAATAGGCAAATGAAAAAGTAAAATGAGCGAAGGATGCAGATCTTGCCTCATCCTTCCTGTGCGAAGGATGTGCTCCTGCATCTGACACACATCATGGTCAACCTCCGAGAGCACATTTTGCTCTGGAGGCAAAGGCGTTTGTGCAGAGTGTTTTTGTACACAAAAAAAGCATTATTTACATATGTAGGAAATGGGACCCCCGGCTGGCCAGGGCTTGCGCCACAGCCAGTCAGAGACCGCCACTCCTATGTCAAGAAAAGCCCTGCTCACCCTCTAGGTAACGCGGCACGAGCAGCCAGGCCTAACTCGGAGGTCATGCGTGAAGCATTTGCGCACGCACCCACCAACAACAACGTCCAGGGCCTCCCACAAAAGGAACTCCACACAAAGTATATATGAAAATAGTCTTTGTATTAAGAAGGACACATAGGAACACACACTTTACAAGGTGCCAGAGGCACGGGCAGGGTTTACAAGGGAAAAGGTACAGGGCAGGGCCAAGGGACCCCTGCCAGGGGTATGCACATGATGGATCTGGCATTAGAACACATATCAACTGGGAGCTTCCTAGAACTAGCAGTAGAACTCACTCTGACCAGGATTCACATACAGGGGACATTAGATATTCAGGAGGGACGGAAGGACAAGGTATATAACACCACAGAGGCCCCATCAGCAGGGCAACATGTAATAACTCTCAGAATCACAATAATGTTAATCAATAGCGTTCCACAGGCCAGCTGGCCTTTCTGGGCTAGGACGCCCAATGTCTCGATGTTCAGGGTAGGCTGCAGGTAGCCAGGGACAAACCTACACGTGGCAGCTGCCCACGAAGTGCTGGGCAGCTGAGGGGCATCGATGGAGCCTCGCAGGCTCGAGGGAATGATTGCGCTATGAGGGAGCCTCTAGGACTCCAGAACAAAGATGCTGGGCGGAGCCTCGCCGGCTCGAGAAGACAAGGGGCAATGGTGGAGCCTCTCGGGGCTCAGGGACACGTTGGAGCCTCTCGGGGCTCGGGTCAAATGGACTAAGGTGGAGCCTCTCCGGGCTCAAGGGCTTAAGATACCGGTGGAGCCTCTCAGGGTTTACTCCATGTCTGGGGGCATCGTTGGAGTCCATCCAGGACTCAAGAACAAAGGGAGGGGCCCTCGGGAACCTCGCAGGCACACGGCACTCCCCTGGCAGAGGAGCGACCCGGAGCCCGCCCGCACTCACCGGCTGTCAGAGGCGGCGGCTCCTCGTGGCATCAGCTCCTTTTGGCTGGGCTCCTCGGCATGACGGTGGTGGGGCTCTCTCCTCGGGGGAGCCTTGCCCAAGGACAGCACTCGTCTCTCGGCAGGCAGTGCGGGGTTCCCTGGCCAGGCGGTAGAGCTCCCAGGACTTCCGGGTGCGCGTGGGGAAGGCCTCAGGGTCGGGCCAATCCCTGCGCGGCCCAGCAATGACATCACAGGAGTCCCGGCGGCCCGGGCCAATGGGCGTGCGGCAATGCTCTCTCCGGGGCCGCCGATGACAGCGCGGCCCTGGATGGGAGGGCCGGTGCAGCGCCTCACAGGCTAACTCCGGGCTGTGGCGGTGACGATCTCAGGCAATGCTGGGTGGGCACCGGTTTGTGGAATATAGCGCTCCCAGCGCTAGTACATAAATGAAGCGCCCCAAAGCGCTAGAGGGCAGGAATCAGGCTTCCAGGCACTGGGTAGAAGGGACAGCGCGCCCCAAGCACTGGGGGTCAAAAGAAAGCGCTCCCAAGCACTAGATGAAAAACAGCAAAGTCCATAGGAAGTCCAGGACCTCAGGTGGAGCACAGCAGCTCCGAGAAGGGAAAAGACCATCAGAAGTCCAGGAGTAGGCAGGGCCCAGGGAGGCAAGCCAACCCTGAGCCCAAGCAGCAGCAGCCCCTGGTAGATTCAAGTTGAGAACAAGAACGTCTTCAGAGTGACACAGCACCCTTTTTATACACAACATCCTTTGTCTAAAGGGGCAGGCAGGGAGAGAACCAGCTGGAACTGGTTATGGGGGATTCTTTTCACTGGCCAGGCTAGGGACATCAGACGCACCCCAGGGGGTGGAGCCAGCATTGTGTGGGGAAAACCCAGCCTCATTCAGGACACTCAAACCAGACAGTCAATCCACAAGCAGACCCAGGCTCACTCCTCCCCTCACATCAGCATGCCAAACACTCCATTCACCACCGGGGCAGACCCTCCCAGGTTCTGGGAGCCAGGCTCACCAGCCAGCCTCAGCCAATCACATGCCAGGCACACATTCCACAAATATGCCAACTTCTAAAAGTGGGACTTCTACACTAGACACACTCATGCCGCATATACCGTTGGGCAGCATTCAATCTCACAAGTTCATACATACCAGACTTGACCCTGCGCACCCTACGCATCGGGAACTACCAGGGACACATACATTCCCCATGCATTCCTATGGAAGGGCAGGTCTCTCTCTTCACACGCACTCAGAGTGGGAATCACCATCCCCAGGCTACATATAACAACAAAAACTTCAGGGGTGAACCTGCCAGAAGGGCCAAGTCCAACAACATATGAAACTTTGCAAGCGCAAAAGATACATTTTATACAGCTGCATTAGCGCAGATCGTGAAAAATCCTATTCAAACCGAACGTACACCTACATGGTATTTTCTTCCTGTGATCTGTGCTTGGTCGCTTTGATCAATATAGAAATGTTATCAGCTGTATTTTTGACTGATAAAGTTGCAAATAACAAATTCTAATAAATGAGAGGCGAATCTGACCCCTCAGGCACTGTTGTACCTTATGAATGATGCACAAAAAACCTTTCTCTGAGACTTATTATAGTCCAAGTGGGGATTTCTCTGAGGAGTTGCTTGTCAGAGCAGCCTCTGACTACCGTTCATCTCTGAGTCATACGCGATGTCTTAATTGTCAATCTGTCTTCAAAAGGAGGACGTTAAAGGACATGTGGGTTTGGATTTAAAATGACCAACACATTTTACCTCCATGGCTTTCCTTTTCTAAACGACATTGTTCACATTTGTTTTGACTAGATTTTCCAAAACTGGAGTAAAATCAAAGATTTTTCACATCTTAATTCTGCTTACAAAATGGAGAACGAAATTAAACAAACCAGTGCAGGTAACTGATGTAAATGTGGAAAGCTCTGTGACTCTTAAGAACTTGTGGCCTTGTTTATGAGAATTTGGCATAGGGCAGCGCCCAAATGTTCTTGCGGCACTGCCTTACGCCAATCTAAAAGGGCAGAAATGCCCAGTTTTTATGAAATATGGTGCATTACCGTCCTTTCACCCGGTGCTGGCGCACAATTTGCTGCCTAGGGCCAACATAGACACCGTTGCACCTTGGTGCAAGGGTGTCTCTGTTGCAGGCAGGATTTTTTTTGTGCAGAAAGGAGCACCTTTCTGCCAAAAACAATCCCTAGCCGAGTTTTCATCTTTTTATGTGTGCTGCAAAATGCAGCACACATGGAAAGAGGAAAACATCTGGAGAAATAAACATTTTTTACTTGCTACACCAGCTCTGGGGAGGTGTAAGGATTTGGCGCCGCCCCAGGTTTCATGCACTGGCGTAACGAAAAGTGAGGGGCCTCCCTGCACGGTACTTAGGGGGGCCCCCCTCTGGGCTCAATCAGGAGCTCTTCCGGCCAGAGTTCAGTGCCGAGGGAGCCCATTGGAGGTAGGGCCCCCCCGCACCGCATGGGCTGCGGGCGCCTGTGTTACGCCCCTGGGTTTATGTCATTAGGTAAATCTGGGGCAGCATCAAAATTCATGAGTGTTGTAAGGGACACCCACCGCAATGCCCATAAAACGCCTCTTTGAAGCAAAGTAAGGTAATGTTGCTACTTGCACTGCTTTGTCTTAACCCATATCTATGAGGTCATGCAAAACCATGCATGATGGCTTTGTTTCATCTCATCGATATGATTAGGAGGCTCGCGCAAAAAAAGTGACGCTCCGTGGTGCAAGCCTCTCATAAATAAGTCCCTTAGATCTGAGCAAACTGCTAGTTTGACAGTTGAATGGATCCCTGAGCAGTTCTTTGTTACAAAGGAATTATTCCAGCAGGTGGTAAGTTGCTATTTTTAAAGATTAATAATTGGACTCAGTATACACTTGTCTACACACAAAGCACTAATTTAATTTAATGATGTCTCTTAAAGTGTAATTTGATTTCAGTGCACAACTAATGTTGTTTGCGATAAGTGAATACATGCATTTTGTAGAAGAGTGTTGATATCCACCCCTATTATTATTAAGACAATGGGGGGCTTATTTACAAGCCCCTTGCTCCACCGGTGAGTCACTTTTAATATGGGAAAAAGTGACGTATCTGTGGCGCAAGAGGCTTGTATATAAACCCTGGGAGTGTTAGGGGATGGGAGCAATGAAACTCCTGTGGATTCCCGCTTGAAGTCTGATGTACTAAAATAGCTTGACTTAGCTTTGTATGAAGCACTAAAGCCAAACGTAATCTGTCTCGAACAAACTGCTACACATCACCTATAATTTCTATAAAACCAAAAATGTGTCATTTCTTATCACTGAGTAGTCCTCACAATGAAATTTGTACTTAGGTTACAAGTCGAGAACAACTTTCATGCAAAGCTCTGCTGATTCACCTTTGTAATTTAGTACAATGCTTAGCACCATATTACAATTTATTTTTTACTGGTTACATATCAGTACACAACTCTCCATATTTATGGTGCCACACAACTTGTTACCGTTCCCATAATGCAGCAATGCAGACTTTCCAGCAGTGCTGCTGTGCACGATATTTGGTAAATCTCTGCTGCAGACTCTGAAATGTAGCAGTGTTCTCTTATAGATTTTCTTTGACAGAACTTATAGTCAGTGATCAAAAGTGAAATTGTGGTACAGGTTTTAAGTTGGTTCTGCACTGTTCTAGTGTAGCTTGAAACAAGTGATCTATCAAAGAACTAGTGCTCCACTAGTGTGAGTTAAACATGGCCATCTTGTGGTGTTTTTTCCTTTGATTTTTGCCTTTTTCGCTGAATTCATTTTTGTTAACCATAGGATAATGCACACTTTACGCCTCATAAACAGTGGTACAGTGCTTGTGGTCTTCCTTTTAAATATGGTAAAATTGTCTTGAACCTAATTTGGATGTATAATTTACTTATAAGTCTCCAGTATATGGTACTATATGCACCTAGAGCTGTAAGTAAAATGGAACTAACGGACTGCATCACTCAATGTGCCACCTACAAAAGTAGCGCTGGTTGTGCAGTTTTGGGGCCAGATGTAGGTAGCTTAATACCGGTTGGTAACGGACAAAAATTGGTAATATTCCCATTACCAACCGGTATTTAGCCCTTTCCAATGTAGGTAGCCCTAAATAAGGATTTGGTAATTTACTGATTCGTTATTTTAAGGAATCTGTAAAATACTGATTCCTTATTTTAAGGAATGGGTAAATTACTGAACCCTTAAAACCTATGTAGGAAGCACTCAAGTGAGTGCATTTCTGCTTTAAGGATTCGTTATTTAACACCAACCACAAGTTGGTGGTAAATACCCAATACCTTTAAAAAGCAATTATTTGCATTTTTAAGTGCCATGTGGCAGACATACATGCCCTTAGGGCATGTATGTGCGCCACATGTGCCTCCAGGCCCATAGTAATGAATGGGAAGGTATTACTCATTACAGAATCGGTATTACCGATTCGGTAATAAGGAATATTACTGAATTGCTAAATTTTACTGATTTATTTCCTACATCACATTTACCGATTGTTAAATACCGAATCGGTAAAATTTGATTTAAGAATCGGTAAATTGTGATTACCTACATCTAGCCCTTAATCTTTTGCCAGGCCTAACCCCTCCTTTTTATTATTTATTAGTCACCCAGAAAGTAGGCTCTAAATGACTATTGTGTACGGTGCATGGTATTTAAAAAGTATGCCATGGATATTTAAAGTTTACATGTCCTGACAGTGAATAAACCTCCGAAGTCATTTCTTTCTGTGTCAAGGCTGACACTCCCATAAAAGAGTGGGGTTACTTTATAACACCTTATAATGCATAATTTCAGTATGGGACATATTTGAGTAGTAATTTTAAATCTAACTTAATGGAAAAAGTTTGATTTTAACTTACTATTTTGAAAATTCCACTTTTAGAAAGTTGCAATTTTCCTACCGAAGCTAAATGTGCTTTTTTACTCAGTATTGGCTCTCCTGTCGTGTCATGTGTTTTGCACGCAGACAGTGGATAATGGACCTGGGATGGAGAGTTGTGGTTCTTCCTGGCAGGATGGCTGGGGAGGAGCAGCAACCAGTGCTGATTACACTTCTAAGGGGCCTGCCCTGTTCCACACGGAAGAACCTGACACAAGGCCTGCCCCTGCCTTTTTTTCACTATAGAGGTTGAGCCACATTCAGCGGAAAGTGAGGAACTAAGTGTGAGAAGTTGACCTGTTATATGATGTCCACTAATTAAAGCAGGCAACTTGCACCAGTCCCAAAAACCCTTATGATGATTTAAGAGGTCAAAGATAATCTTAGAAAGCCTACCCAGTGGTAGCTGTGGAGAGTAGCCTTCAGGCTTAGTCTTGAAGGATTGTTAGGCAGCTTGTATTACCAGAATGCAACCTTAATATATTAGCTAAATGAAAGGTGTATTTCTTATTATGACACACCTTTACTACCTCACAGTATCTGCTACAGGCAGATAAACGCAAAGTACACAATACTTTAGCACAGAAACAATCGTAAGTAGCAGTAATACACAGTGGGCTCCAGGGGAGACCAAACCATATACTAAAATAGTGGTATAAGAACCATGACTCGAGTCAAGACAGTGTCTAGCAGTTGTAGAATCACAGGGACACAAAGGAGCCACACAAGGTGAATAAGGAGGCACCTCACAAAGGATGGGTGCAGAGTAAGAACACGACTGTGTGCTACGTACAATTCAATAGGAGAGTTGTGGTTTCAGTTTTAAGGTTTAAGGACCCTTTCCAGTGGATTAAATGGAAACCCTTTAGAACATAGAAGGTTGGAGAGCCACCCCACCTGTGGATACTAAAGTACCAGAATTACCTATCCCAGGGAAGCCGGGTGCATAGGGCTGAAGTGGCGTCGGAATCCGTCGTCGATCTCAATGGCAGTCTTCAAAGAAATGCCACTGCTGGAAAGAAGAAAAGTGTCCGGTGGAACCCACAAGTGGATTTGTGATGGAAGGAATGTGAAAGCAAAAGGGGACAGAGTCTGGGTCACTCAGGCGTAACCACAGGCTTGGTAGACGAATGCCCACCGATGTCGGGTGCTTCAGGTGTGAATATGGAGACCTTGACTCTGCAGCCATGGGGACCAGGAGACATCAAGGACAACCAGGAGCTAAATACAACCTGCCCCACAAAAGATGTTGAGTGCTAAGGGGTCGGTGTCTGGCAGGAGCACCAACAAGCCTTGGCAGTGGCAACCCAAGAAGAAGGTTATGTGCGGTCACGGTCTGGCACAGAAAGGACCAGGAGACTCACCACAGCAAGAGGAGTCAGGGTAGGCCTCAAGCGACCAGTGGAGCACAAGAAAAGCAGTGTTGTCTCTCAAATGGACCTACAGGCAGGAGGCACAGGAGTCACAATGCGACCTCTAGCAGTTTCACAAAGTAAAATCTTGCAGGGCACAGTGTGAAAGAAGGCCAAAGTCCTTTGAACAAAATGTGTACAGAGATGGGGGCTATTGATAGCTCAATGCACTTAGTTAGGGAGCACAAACAAGCATACGCACTTGTAAATGTATGCAGAGCGAAGGGATTCAGGTTATGCAGTCCCCATGAGGGATTCTGGCCTCAAACTTGGTGAGAGGCCAGCTCAACCTCAAAAAACATAGGAACCCACCTTCTGTGTTGCTGGAGCCTTCAGAGTCCACAGGAGCTCAGGATCAGCAGACTAGTCAGTTGTGTTATGGTGCCTGTGAACGCAGGGGAGTTACTCTGTTACTCCAAGGGAGAAAACTTCAGTTCTCCTTGATGCTCCACAGGTTCTGCACAGAGTCTGTAGTATGGTGCACAGGCAGAGACGATGCTTTGGACAGAGAGGGAGATGAAGTCGGGCCCAGTCAAAGTCCATCAAAGTCCAGAGTGCCCAGACGGTCGAAGATCAGTGATTTCTTGTTCAGAATCTTGTACACATCGAATCTAGGGTCCTACAGCCAGGTAATCCCTTATGTACCCACGGGAGAGGGTTGGACAGATGCAGGGGAACCCTCCTAAGGGAGGGTCCGGACAATGGGGAGGATACTCCCCTGTTCTTTGTCCAGTTTCATAGCAGAGCGGGAGGCAACGGCTCCCAGGACTGATTGGAACTGGACTATGCACAGGGACATGAAGTGTGGTGCTCCAGATGCAGACTTTTAGGCACTTTGGCAGTCCACCCACCCAGCCCCAATACACTAGATCCTGTCTGGGAGGTGGTCACACCTCCCTGTGACTGGATGCCTATTCTTCTGCCTTCCTCTGCTTGAGCTTGGATCAGCAGCAGTAGGGCAGAAATGTCTCTCTGGTTGGCAGCAACCATTTTGTGCTGTCTGGGTCGAGAAGCCAGTCACAGTGAAGACAAGGAAACCCACAAACCTCACTTCAGAAGGGTGGATTCATACCTCTCCCACCAGTTACCGGTGTGGAGGTGTGATTCCAAGGTGTTTGATACCAAACATGACATTTTTTTTGCAGCCTTTTTCGAGATAGCATTTTACGCGAGCATATAATGCACATCTACCAATATGTCTGGCTGCATCACCGACAACCCGGGAGAATGGTCTTCGAAGGCTGCAGGAGTTGCTGTGCTCATGCAGGGGCACCATCTCATGTGAAACCCAGCACCCTGCCTTCAGGATTGTCAAGGCCTGCTAGAGGTGTAATGACATATAGATATAGGAAACCTATATCTAAAGTAGTTGGTGCATGCACCATCTTACACAGGGTGCAATGGGAGACCTGTATTTCCATTTTGCATGGCCTCTCATGGGTGGCATAATACATGCTTCAGCCCATGGGAAGCCGCTGGGGTACCTATGCCCTGGGTACATGGGTACATGTGTACCATATACCATGGACTGACAAGGGTACCCCAGTATCCAATCTGGAGTGTACCTAAGTACATGCATAAGATTTTAGGGAGAAGGCAGATAGACTGGGGTCCTGATTGGTAGGATCTCAGTCAGGCTAGTCAAAAACAGTGTAACATCAAGAATAAAGTGGGATAACCATAAGAAGCAGATCCTACTTTCCCACACTAAGTAGAACCAGTTTTCAAGTTAGACAAAGGGGTGTCTCCCAATCACAGGCTGGCAGTAGGCCTCAAATGGTCATCCACAGAACCAGAAATCAGAAAACTCTGGATCTGTGAAGGCCAGAAGGAGGATTGTCCAGCTGACTGAAGATCCGGAAAGAAGATTGGACCTGCCTGCCTTGAACCTAGAACAGCAGAAGTGTTACCAAGGTTCAGTGGCTGGCCTCCCTTTAGGATTATAATATACAACAAGTTCCAGGGGCCTTTTATGCTTCTCAATGGACCAGATCCAACTGAACTTGGCTTGATCCCCTCTGCTGGCTTTTGTGGCAGTGAATGTGCATCCCCAGATGGTGTCCTCAAAATCCTTGCTGGAGTCAGAATGTACTTCTCCCTTCCTAACTGAAGGTTTACTCGGACCAACACAGAGCTCCCAGGTCTGCACATTTCCAGACTGAAAGCATCACTCCATCCAATGCAGAGTGATGCTGAGCAAACCCTCGCTGTGTGCGTCACCTGTTCCAACACAGAGAGATGCAGAGCCCCACAGAAGTGTGCAGTTCCTCTCCAAAGGCTTCACAGGATATAATGCATAGCGATGCAGAGCCCCGCAAAGCTGCCTGCATCATCCCCGTATCAAAGTCAGAAGATAAGACTTCCAGCAGCATCAACTTGGTCCTGCATTCGGCTCATGCTCTATCTCGGTTGGCCTAAAGTTGTGACTATTTCTCAGTCCGGTGCATCCAGGTAGCTGCAGTTGGTGAATCTTGCCTTTTGGCTCTATTTTCAACCTTAAATTTAAAAATGTCATAACTCTGGTTTTACTGATTGGATTCTTGTTATTTTGATGTCATTTTATTTACGAAATATTACTTTATATTTCGCAATAGGTTTCAAATTTTTAATGTGTTGTATTATCATTGTATTACTGTATGAGCATTGCATAATTACTTTACACATTTCCTCCAAGTTAAACTTGACTGATTTGTTTCAAACTATCAGAGGGTTAAGCACAGTTTTATTCTGTGACTTTTGTGGTTCACCTTGGCAAAAATTGTGATTTTTAATTGAGGTGGGTTCTCACCCCCCAACAACTAATACCGCAATTGTTTTTGCAAAGCGTTTCCAAAATGGGAGGCGGCAGCACTGGAGAAAATAATCTACAAAATAAATGATCAACATTAACATTTTTCAGCATACACATTTTCAAATGTAATGGCAGAATTTGATCAAACAGAAACAATCTACACAAGACCTCAGAGGCTACAAGTCTTGGATCGGAACAATTGACTATAAGAAAACCAAGAAAGGGCCTTGGCCCCAGGGAGGAGAGAGGATGCGAAGGCTCACTTTTGGACTGAGAATAACTTGTGTGTGTGGTAAGTGTGAGGTATTACCCGGGGTGGAGACATTGGGCAGTTTAGGGGTAAAGTTTGGGGAAAGGGAAAAGGGGGAGAGCAGAGAAAATAGTCTTCACTGTGAACATTGTATTGTTGTGACCATTCCTGATTCTCCCAAATAAAAATTGTAGAAAGTAAATAAGACTTCCCTGGCTTTGAAGTACTTTTTAATTTGGAGACATACAACCGCAAATACACAAATATACCACGTCAACTAATAATTTAGCGCTTGATATGAAAAGATTTTACCCTCACTATGTCTGGGAAAATGTGTTAATCCATATGGGCATTTGTTTATTTTTTACAAGCGGGCATCATGGCTCTGTAATGACCTTGCTGCACTAATAGGTTGGTCATGAGATTGAAACCCATCAAGACAGATTTGTTCTTTCATCCTTCCGTGGTGAGCATAATGTGTCCCATTGCTTTGGGTAATAGGAGCATGTTAATAGTACACCTAAGAAAAGTCAGAAATGCAAGGTGAAACACTGTCTAAACAACTAGTTATTTTTGCTTTATAAAACACTAAATCGAAAGATTATGCATGTTTCTTTACAAATTTTACAAATAGTGAATCAAAATTGGATTCTGACAGCATTGATATGTAACCCCTTGCACAGACGAAAGTCAACTTGCAACTATTACAATTTAATTGTTGTAATGTAGAGCAGTGTTGCCAGAGCACTAATTATCTAAAAACATCCCCCAGACACGTCGAAGTACCATTTATTTTAATCTTACTAGGGTAACCCCTAAATAAAACACTTGACAGTTTATGTCCAAGAAAATTTTAGTTTTGTTACCTGATCCTTATTAACATCAATAGCTCCCTCAGGACGGCTACCCCAATCCATCATTCTGGATGAGGGACTCGATAATGAAGCATGTCAGGAACACACCATGGGTGAGAATTCCGATCAAAAACACCTAAAGGGTTTCTTTTTTTCAGGGAATTTTGACTACATAGTGTCACCCTCCTGCCATATTTCTGGGATCCAGGAACCTTATTTTATGAAGTACCTTGGTCAGTTTGGGAGATGATAAGGTACCCTTCAAACTCCTCCGTTCCCTTTTCTGTGTTAATGCAAATTCAAAGGTAAGAATAACAGTATTTTTTAAAGAATAAGTAATTCCCTCTTTCAAATAAGGTGATTTGATCATTTGAAATCATATTTGGTCTCTGGATGGGTCAAAGGGCACATCACCAAAATGTCTATTCTGTGCTGGTCAAATAACAGGGCATAACAATTTTTTATTACTATTTCTGTAGCTTTGTTGTTGTATTGTGAGTGATTCTAAAGGTGTATTTTCCCATTTGCATGGATTCCAGAGCTACCAGATTTCTAGGGAGGCTAGTTTTTGATAGAACTCTGTGATTCTAATTGAAAGGTGTCATACAAAAAATGCACATTGATATACAGGAAGTGTTTAATTACACTTGTCTCAGCTTCTGCTTTGCCACTGGTAGACATTGATAGGTTTGTATCCAAAATAAATGCAGCAGTTTTGTAGTGTACAATGGTCTCATTTACAAATGGTAATAAAGAAAGCGGAGCCAGGAGAAAGAGAGTGAGAACATGAAACCTAAGAAGATGGCAGTACATGCTTACAAACTCACAGGTGTGATTCACACTCCAGGCAAAGACATGTCTGGACACACGTCCCTGACAATTGACATATGTAAAGGAATAAAACTAGTGACACTCTAAAAAAATATGTTTTAACACTGATGCTTGACAGAGGCATGTTCAATATAGAAGAAGAGAGTCATAGACAGTTCCAAGTGTTATGAGAGATAAAGACAGTTTCAAATGTGAAGAAAAACATCAGGGAGTGATCCAAGAAAGTCCTTGAACATAACGTGCAGACATGAAAATGAGTCACTGGGAGAGCATACTTGGATGCTAGAGTGTGATGACACTGACTAGCTTTATGAGAAGAAGAGAAAGGAATAGCAGTTAACAACTATAACCAGACCCAGCACAACATTTCCTTGACAACATATTTAGACATACACATCTTTCATCACGAAAGTATATAGTAAACTACAACAGGAAACAAAAAAGGAAGCAAATAGATGTGGTTAAAATATAAAGACTGGTGACATAGCTAAACATGAAGGGTATATGCCGTATAATAGCAGGGACAATAAAAAACTTCCTGGAAGCCCTTCCACAGAAGAAAAAAGTGGGCCTGGACTAAATCTAAGATATTTAAAAGAAACTAGAATCACCTGAGCTCGAAACAAGTAAAGGTCTGCAATTAATTAATGTCTGCAGTTCTCTTGCCTCCTTCTGCACCTCCGTTGGTTCTTTCTGCACTTCTCTTGTCTCTTTCTGCACCCCTCTTGCCTCCTTCTGCATCTCTGTTGGTTCTTTCTGCACTTCTCTTGCTTCTTTCAGTACCTCTCTTGCATATTTCTCCACTCACGTGCCTCTGTGTGCACCTCTCTTGCCTCTTTCTGCTCCTCTCTTGCTTCTTTCTGCACCCTTCTTGCCTCTTTCTGAACCTCATTTGCTTTTCTCTGCACTTCTCTTGCCTCTTTTGCCACCCCTCTTGCCTCCTTCTACACCTTTGTTGGTTCTTTCCGCACTGCTCCTGCTTCTGTCTGCTACTCTTGCACATTTCTGCATCCCTCTTGCCACATTCAGCACCTCTGTTTATTCTTTCTGCACCTCTCTGCCTCTGTCTGCACCCCTGTTCCCTCTTTCTGCACCTCATTTGCCTGTTTCTGTAACTCTCTTGCCTCTTTCTTCACTTTGCTTATATTTTTCTGCACCTCTGTTGCTTCCTTCTGCACTTCTCTTGCCTCTTTTTGTACCTCTTTCTGCACCTCTGTTGCCTCTTTCTGCATTTCTCTTGTTTCTTTCTACACCTCTCTTTTTCTTTTTACGGCACTCCTCTTGCCTCGTTCAGCACCTCTGTTTGTTCTTTCTGCACTGCTCTTGCTTCTTTATGCAATTCTGTTGCTTCTTTCTGCAACCCTCTTGCCTCTTTCTGCACCATTCTTCCCTCTTTCTGCACCTCTCTTGGCTCTTTCTGCACCCCTGTTTGATTTGTCTGCACCTCTCTTTCTGCAGTTCTCTTGTCTCCTTCTGCACCTCTGTTGATTCTTTCTTCACTGCTCTTAATGCTTTTTGCACCTCGAGTGCCTGTTTCTGCACTTCTCTTGCCTCCTTCTGCACCTCTGTTGCTTCTGTCTGCATGTCTCTTTCCTGTTGCTGCACCCCTCTTTCTGCTCCTCTGTTGCTTCTTTCTGCATTTCTCTTGTTTCTTTCTGTACCTCTCTTGCTTCTTCCTGCACTCCTCTTGCCTCTTTATGCACTTCTCTTACCTCTTTCTCCACTCTTCTTGTCTGTTTCTGCACATTCTGTTCGGTCTTTCTGCACTGCTCTTGCTTCTTTCTGCACCTCTCTTGCAAATCTTGGCACCCTTCTTGCCACTTTCGGTACCCCTCTTTACAAGGACAGTGCTACAATGTTCTGGTGTACACCTGGGCTTCTATTGGAATTCTCACAAATTCTCAAAAGTCTATTATTAAGCCCACTATGGTCGTTTTAACTGCACTTTCCTAATGCTAAAGCGACGATAATTTTAACGCTGTCCATGTAAATATGCCCCCAATATCGCGAGACATACAGCAATAATTAATGCTCACAAGTGAAAAGCTTGTTAATATAAGACTGTGGACTTAACATATCAATCCACCTTGCATAATAAACATGCTTTAGACTACTTCAGAACAGATGTTAGGATCCGACATAAACCGCAATTACCAAGAGTTTTGCTATCGATCCTCAAATCCAGGGTCACCTTGTAAATACAACACTGTTGTCATACCTCCCTCTTCCATGTTATATTGTCATAGGAACACCTACTTTGCCACTGGGAATGCCTACTTTGCATCTCATTGGAGCTACAAGACGAGCCGTTAGCAAACTGGCTGCTAACATGCGTTAATGCATCTTAGCGTCGCCTAGTAAATAGGGCGATATAATTTTCACTGCATTTTTGGCTTTTTAAAAAGAATTGCATCAAAATGGCACTTGATAATATGTCCTCAGGTTTGCTATGACAGAGCGTGAACATCGAATCCCTCCCTGCCATAGCAAACAGCAGTGTCCCAGTGGTAGGCACCCCCAGACACATCAGGAACTGCTCCTGGGGGCTGGTGTTCCCTAAGGCTATTGAATGCTCCAGAATGGAGACCATGCGCCCCCCCTCCCAAAATATAAAAAGACCCAGAGGGTGGTAATCCCCGGGGCTTAGACGGACCTTTGAGCTCCCTCACCCATTTATTTTTTATAGCACCGACGAATGGCGCACTGACAAATTGGGGAACATTATCAGTCACAAGTGTCTGAGGAAAGCCTTCCTTTCAAAAGATCTAATTCTCTGAAGTGACCCCACTTACCATTTTAACCTCCTGCCATTTTGAGTAATAGTCAATCAGTATGATCCCAAAGCCCTGCTGACCGAGTAGTACCGCACCCGCAAATGGACCGATAATATCTAAACCCAATTTCCGTCATGGGGCAAGGGGAAATTTAACAGGTTGTGAATCACTACATATGTTCTTAGCAAATTTGTCACTGGAGGCACATTTGCCACATAACTTTACCTGATGATCAACAAACATGTGCAATCCTAGCCACCAAAGGCTCTCCTTGATATGCCTTCTAGTGCTTGACATTCCCATGTGGCCTTCATGGGCTATGTCTACAATCATTTTTTTCAAATTAAATGGTGGAACAAACTTATCCCCACATAGCACAATGAAGTCTTCCACGGCTATCTCCTCCTGCACTGTGGAATACCCCATACATTTCCAACAAGCTTCCTTTAGTCCGGCCATCCATTTGTGAGCTCAATATATTTTTCCTTATCCTCCACCCATTTAGTTTCAATAGGAATCTCAATGTGTAATGTGTATTGTTGGCATCATGTCTGTTTTTTTAAAAAGCATACTGAGGAAAAGAAAAAGTATAAACTGTCAGCTTCTTGCATAGTTTAATGTATTTTTAACTGAACATATTCAATGAACTGTTATTTTGTATTTTTCTGCTTTTATCAATTTCTGAAATCGAATAAAGCATTTTCTGATTCTGATTCTGAATTGGAAGCTCAGCACCAACAAAGGTATTATCCTGTGGAGAGAAGGCTACTTTGCAGTCCTTCTTATGCATCACCACACATTCATTAGCGTTGGGTGGGGTAGGTAGTCTGGACATGCAGTTAGCATGTACATTGATTTTCCCATGCACAAATTCCAAATGACACTGACAGTTTGGCAGTCAAGATGCTATTCTTGCTAACCTTGCAGACTTAAAGCACCCACCACCTGGCACCATCATGTAGACTAAAGGCGTATGGTCCATTTTAACGATAAATTTGGTTCCCCATAAGAAGTTTCTAAAATGCTCTACACCCCACACACATGCTAACAATTCTCTTTCAATTATGAAGTAATTATTTCTGCTTCCCGCATAGCCCTAGACCATAATTGCTGGCATCTACCATTTCAACACACTGCTTTGTGACAACAAATGGTTTCAAACATGATGCATTATCAATGAACACATTTAACATTTGAAATGAGTAGACATTTATTCAATCCAGTTAAACTTTGCATTTTTTAGAAATAAGCATCTGAAAGGTTCCACATTGGCAACATACTTAGGAATACATTTTGAGTAAAAGTCAGTTATTCCAAGAAAAGCCACTAATTGTTCCTTGGACAAGGGAATGGGAGCTTTAGTGATATTTTCAACATAGTTCCACTTAGGTTTAATACCTGCGCCAATAATCCAATAACCTAAGTACTCAACTTCATTTTGTTTAAATCTTCATTTGACGCGGCGTAAAGCAAGGCTTTTATCAGATAAATCTGCCAAAACCCGCTTTAGGATGCGGTCATGCTCTTTGGCATCCTTGTCAAAAACTAGTATGTCATCTTGGAAGGCAACTGCCCTTCCAGACCATCAAGAGTTTTCCTCATTAGCCTCTGAAAAACAGATGCTCCACAGGCAAGTTCAAATGGCATTCAACAAAACCCAAACAACTCTTCTGGAGTTATAAATGCAGTTAAGTGAATTGATTCCTCATCCAAAATGACTTGGTGATAAGCACTTGCTAAGTCAAGACAAAAAAAACACTTTTGCTCCAGCTAAGGTGGTGACATCTAGTGTAAGGTAGGCAAAGGGTGAGCTTCCACCCACATAGCACTGTTAAGGCTGTGAAAATCAATGCAAATCCTGAGCTTGCCTGAAGATTTTACAGCACTTACAATTGGAGAAACCCATGCAGAAGATTCAACAGGTTCAATGATTCTTTTGACAAAGATCTTGTAAGATATCCTTTAGATCACTTCTATATGATAAAGGTACATTGCACACTCTCTGGCAAATGTGCACAGAGCCTTCATGCAGCCTAATGCAATGCTTACACCCTCTGTACTCCCCTACATCCAACTAAAAAAAATTGGAAACTGTGATTTTAAATCCAGAATAAAATCAGGTAAGTTCCTCTCCTCAGTAACGTTTGAAGCAACATTATACACAGGAGGAGAGGCTGTAGGATCTAATTTGAATCCCATTTCTTCTTGATGTGGCCAGCCTAAGAATGATTGTCTGTTTCTAGCCACATGAATCATCCCAAAGGTTTATCATCCAGAAAATTCTATTTTATCCCAGCAAAAATACTATCAATTGATGTTATGGCTCCATCAGGAGGAAGCAGGTTCTTATTAGGCCATTTTGGTGTACCTTGCACAAGAGTCCAGAAGGCTACGTAGTTCAAGCTCATCAATGGTAACAACGCACAAAGGAAATTTTGTAGAATAAGGACCCCCACCAATGTTTAACACAGTTATAATTTCAGGGTCACTACTCTCATTGGAACGGTCATATTCCTCATAACACTGTACAATGTTCACTCTTCTGGGAGCTGACCTGCAGACTCTGCTAAAATGTCCTTTCTGGTCACATTTTGAGCACACTACTATAACACCTGTAACATAATTGGACACTTCTTCTCCCATCATGCTTCAGCCGCTTAAGTTTTACATCTTATGTTTGCATGTAACTATTTTTATGATAATGAGACTTCTTCACTTTGGATCCATCGTCAGATACAATGTGGATGTCACTTTTCACAACACCCCTTATCTCTTGCACAAATTTCTCAGAGTGCTCAATGTCTTTGGAAAATTAAATAGCAGCACTGAGCGACATGTCAGTACTGGTCCATAATCTTTTTTGCATTTTTTTTGTATTGGTTCTCATCAAAACATGGTCCCTGAGTACTCGTTCATAGGAGATGTGCTCAAAATCCCATGTGACTGCCAGAGATTTAACTATTGACACATAGCCCTCAATTAACATAGCAGGATGTTAGTTTCTAGAATAAAATATGAATCGTTCCATTACCACTTTGGTTTTCCTCCCATACCTTAAACACAATTGTTTGGTTGCATACTGGTAAACATTAAAATTACCCAGTTGACTAAGGCCTTAAATCCAATCCCACATAAGTAAGGATAATTTCCTTTCAGGTTCCCACTCTTTCCCTTCTAAAACGTCTACATTTGAAAAGAAACAACCTCCCATGTTTCCTAGTCAATAGGAGGTTCTCCAGGTGCAGTGAGAAATGAGGGAAAAGTTACAATGCCAGACATATTAGTGGGAGGAAAATGCAAGGTAAGGAAAGTATAAATTAACAGATAAAATACACTTTCAAATAATCAAAGTAGTCACCGTTGTCTAGGAATAATTGTAGTACATTTTAAAAATAATAAAGGTAGTCGCCGTTGACTAAGATAGGGGTGTGTGCATCACTGTGGGAGTAAACTGTGAATATGATGCACAATAGTACTTTAAATGTCATAAAACAATAAATAGGTTCACTGTTGTCTCCGTTCCTTATGCACCAATGGAGCGAATAATTTCCTAAAAACAATAGCGAGAGGCAAAGACAGCAGGAGTGAGAATATAACCTGCTATGGTGATCGGCAGCTCCTATATAGGAGTGCAATCACAAATGAAAATGACAAGAGAACAGCAGGCTCTCTACCAGCGGGTAGCAATTAACAACCCTCCGAACCCCAACGAACTCCAGGAAAAGGGCGTGACGAAAGATAGTGATCTCCTCTCAGGACATAAGCTGTGTACTGTTGGGCCAATCACAAACTTGTAACAATTAACAACAGCCCATGAAATCCAATGAACTCCAGAGAAAATATGACAACTGCATGTTAGTGGACCAATTACAAACGGGAAACATCCAAGCTCCTAAATCCATGGCAGGAGGTAAAACGATGCTCCAATAAAATCAGTGAAATGAACGACGTCAGTGGCGAATGCCCAATAAACAAGCTCCAAAATAGTTTTGACGAAGAAATATGCAACCTGGAAATAATTTACTGCGTGGCGACATCCCTTCCTTGTCACCAGTTTAGGAAGTCGGAACCAAATACCAAAAATTAGAAGACTTGGAGAAAGTACTGTTAACAATCCTGAGTTTATTCAGAAGGAATCCTCTCTCTAGTAGGTACAACTGTAGCATGCCAAATCAAGAGTACTCCATAATATATATATATATATATGTATTCCAACCCCGTTTGAAAACATACCCTTCCCCTTTCACAAGCGTAGCCCCGTCCAATCTCAGAGCGACAAATGAAATAGACATGAGAAATAAACTGCAAGGTTTCACTCAGGCCTACCTCACGACAGTGCAGTGACATTAAAATGAAAACAACGTGCAAGCGGTAAAGAAAGAACGTTTGCGTGCTCTACCACAGCACCCATGACTGGACCTGCAAAGTTAATCCTTTCTGAAAAGCAGGCAAAATTACAAATTCAGCAAAGTGTTATTTGTTTAGATCACTCATACAGTTCCTGAAGCAAATAATCACTGAAATCAACACATTCATTAGTAATATTGTGCCCCAATGACAGTTATATACTGTTACATCTATTAGAACTTTCTAGCCACAGGTATATATATTGTTTAGTGGTTGACCAAAAGCATGTTATACCCGAGCCAACACCTGAGCTGCATCTTATTATATTTCAATTGTATGGAAAAATCTGATGAATAGAAATTGACTATGAAGGAAAAACTATGATTTTTTTTTAAATGAGCACACATAACTGAACAGGAAAAGTGGGTATTTGTATAACTTTGAATTGTGGTTACCCATGCTATCATGTGAATGAAAGCGCATTTTGCAAAATGAATACTGTCTTGCACACTGTCCTATATGTAAAGGCCAGAGTTGATGGATAGTAACAAATGCTCTACTATTATGTGTTTCCACCCTTGCCTGGTAGTTTCAGTGAAGTGAGGAAACCTTCCAGAATCTGCAGGGTTTCCATAAAATTCCTAACACCCAAGACCATATTTACAACAGTATAGAGAAGCGTGGCGATAAGCAAACATTGTGAACACCGTGCTTCTCCTTTCTGAAAACCTAGGGATGCGACGTATTCACAAGAATGCAGCGCATCCCCGCGTTTCCCCTAGCACTGCCACTGAGTTCAGCTGCCTAGCGCCAACGCAGGCACCCTTGCACCATAGTGCAAGGGTGTCTGCATTGGGGGAAACGATTGTTTATGTGGAGGAAGGTCTCCATTCCTGCACATAAAGAATCATTCAGGGGATTTTGAAACTTCTATGTGTGCTGCTTAATGAAGCACACATAGAAGTTGCAAAAGGTAATTTTTTTATTGTTTATGTGCAGGAATGGTCACCTTCCTGCACATACACAATCAATGGCAATTTGTTGTTTCTTTGTGTGTTGTACAAGGCAGCACACATGGAAACAGCAAAAACAAGGATAAATAAAGCATTTCTCCTTGTTGCGCCAGGGTACGACTACGTTTTCCCTGGCTCTAATTTTGGCACTGCCTCCTATTTATGCCACACTTGTAAATAGGGAGCAGCATAAAAAATCAATAGACATTGCGGTAGAACACCCACCACAATACCCATTGTCCACTCCTTTCGCGCTGAGTACAGCGTGAAAGGGTGCCTTAGTTACAAGGCAGCGTTAAGCCACGTTAAGTAGCTTGACGCTGCTTTGTAAGTAAGGCGAAGCCCCTATCACCACCACAATGTCACTAAAAGTGACATTGTGGTGGTGATAGGGGCTTGTAACTATGCCCCCCAGTATTTTCACACTTCTCTCAGTAAAAAACAGTATCTTATTTTTGTGGCTGGGCCTATCACCTCCAACATGACAGTGCCCAATACTCAAGTCGAGACATCAAATATCTGCTTTGAAAATTTGACCCATTGACTTGGCATAGGTATCTGTAGTATTTTTGCCTCTGTGGCAGTGCTGGGTTATACCCTGTGGAGACCCCCTCGCAAATTATCTCCTAATACCCACTGCAGCGGATTTGTTTATAGCTGCCAGCTGCCAGAAGATTAGCTTTTAAGAGAGAAACTGTTAGGTGAATTTGATGTCTCTAGTTTATGTGCTTTAAATTGTATTTTGATAAGCTATTGTGGGGCCTCTAAAAGGAGTGGGGCCCATAGGCCAGTGCCAAATTTCCCTATTTTGTAATCTGAAACTATTTGTCAGCCTCCAACCAGAGAATACTACTAAACTCAGTCATTTCTGAAAGCTACATACCCAGCGGAGTCCAGGGTGGTCTTACCTGCTTCAATCCCACAATGCTATCTCATCTAGAATGCCCTGAAATCTCATAATTTGGCTACAATTTTCAAGCCTTAATGTCCCTTTACAATGTACATTGCTATAGTATCTTCAGCTTGTTTGCTTGAGCAGCATCCCTCATCAACTGACCCCTGAGAGTTGTCATGCTGACTGGACAGACCCCTCAAAGTCTGCACAGTAGACATGCATTGGATTTTTCAGGACCCCCTTTTCCCAGAGTTGCTTTTAGTGTGCTATGTTAAGAAACCAGACTTTACTGACTGGCTTACTAATGGCCCAGTTTACCATCAGGCTCATTGGATTGTAATCTATGAAGGAGCCTTCCAATGTACTAGAATCCAGCATAATTGGTGTGGTCACGTGGGAGGTAAAAGGTAGTTGATTTGTGATTATGTGCGAGGGACAGCTGAAAAGTATGTGTATTCCTTGTCCCAGGTGTGCTAACGGTGCCAAATATTAAGGAGACCCTGGTCAGCCAGAACGTCTCACAGGATAGCCCTATCCCTGTTATTATGGACATCAAAAGGGCCTATGTGGTCAAACATGGCAACCAGCACTATGTTCCAGTCCCCCCACTAAACGTGTAGGATGAAGTCAGCTCCCTCACAACACTATTAAGACCAAGAAGGAACTGCTCCTGCTCCTGTTGAGGGCATATAGAGAACCCATTCACAGTACTTTGGTGCCAATTCTCAATCTTTGTAATCACAAAGCACCTCTCATCATCAGTCCTGGTGGAGAGGACTGTACATTAGAGGGATTCCTCATTGGCACTAGGGCAGGATGATCAAAGGGAAGCAGCTGACAAGTCACAAGACAACTGAAGACAACATTACCTACCCAGTCCATTTTCAGCTTCTTTGTATGTTTCCTGTAATAAAACGATATCTGCCTTTGAGGGGTGATAGGATAGCATCTTCTTCCTCCTGTTAAAGTGAGTGAAACCATTCACATTCAGCATACCAACCATTAGAGGTCTAGCAGCCATGGGGGACCAGTAGATGAGCAAGTAGTGGAGCTTGAGAGATATATGATGTCTGACATGCGTTTCTACTAAAATTGAGAGATCCTCACTGGTGACCTTTGCGAGCAGAGCATTTGGGGGTTTAGCAAGTAGCCATGGACTTAGTGGGGTAAGTGAAACAGTTGAGGGGGCGGAGGGACAGAAGAATGCTGAGAAATGACCGTGAAATGACCGTAGGGTTGATGATGATGTGTCCGAGGGGAATGGCTGGGATAGGTGAAAGACCGAGACATTGTGGAGTGGCCTGGGTGTTGTCATAGCTAATAAAATAATTATAATGAACCACAACAACATGCACTCACTACAACACTGTCAAAGGTGTGACAATCTCTCTTCACCAGCCAAGATGACACTCAGTAGGGGGAGAGCAACCCAACAAAGCAGAAGTCATAGTCAAGCCATCATTAGTAAAGGAGAGAAGGTGGCGGGGCGAAAAGCCCTCATGATATGGACAGTAACCAAATGGCCATGGGTTGCCAGTGGGTGGCAGGTGACCTCCAGCGCATTGTGATGCAGGCAGAATAAGTGATTCAAGATGTGTGGACTCACATGAGCAAAACCAAACTAGGTGGGTGAGAGAATGGATGCAGAAGAATATTAGAATCACTAAAAGTAACATCACAGTCCTCTTTTAACCCCACTAATGGAAGACCCAAATTGCACGATTGCCAGTCACAAAATAATGAGTCCCGGGGCATGTGTGGACAGGAGGCCAGGATCAGATACATTACTAGACCTCCACCAACCACTAACACAATGAGTATGAGAAAGGGTATGGGGAGAACTAGACCTCATGACTCTAGAAACAATGGCAAAGTATTGCTACTACTTGCGAGCAAGGTAGGACACAGTCATTAGTCCACTAATGTTCCATAAACCACGTAAAAACATGTACCAGAATCAGTTGAGGACTCCATTCTCCATAACTCTGCACCAATGAGCGCAGGAGATGGGGATCTCCCACAGCATGCTTTTCAGCACAGGAGGCTTCCCACAGCACCGGAATGCACTGCCTCTATTTGGGGACTCCATTCCTCATAACTGCACCTGTGAGTCCAGGAGGTGGGGCTCTACCACAGCGAGATTTTAAGCACATGCGACTTTCCACAGTGTGGGACATGCCAGCATCTGTTTGAGGATTTCATCACACATAAGTCTGTACCAGTGAGCCTAAGAGGTGGAGCTCTAGCAGAGAGAGCTTTTAAGCACAGGAGGATTTCCTCAGTGTGGGATGCGCCAACATCTGTTAGGGACTTCATCCCCCATAACTGTGCACCAGTAAGTCCAGGAGGTGATGCTCTACCACAGAACTCTTAAGCAGAGGAGGCTTTTTGTGGCACAGGACCTGCCTGGGACGTGCCAGGGCACATGTCCGGGGGAAAACTGGGTCAAAACAGGTGCACCTCCATCCCTGCATGACCGAACAAAGCTGTGCATCGCCACCACTATTATCTCAAGACAGCCCGGTAAGATGAGGAAATGTAAGTGTGTGAGGACTCCTTGCCACCAAGTAAAAGTTCTTTCCTCAAATCTTCCATTGTTTCCTTTTTGGTTTCGGCAGTGGGAGCAGTGACTGAAAAACTTCCACAGTGGAACAAGAGCTGGGAAGACTAGTCCCTGGGCAAGAACAGAATTCTATGGGGGGTTGGGGGAACCCAATATTCTACATATGGTAAATCTTATTTGGGTCATATTTTGGGCGAGTTTAGTAGTTGTTTTAGTGCTAGAGCTTTAACTGTGGTAGCTGAGGTTCACTCTATTTCCTCTGAAAGTAGCAAGGAAGTCCAGAACCCTCCATCTGACTCAGCCCTGCCACAGCCCATTAAACCAAGCAATGAACTTGCTCAGCTTCCTTTTTCTGGTCTTAAGTGTGTATCAAATTCCTCCAAGACTCTTAAGGAGAAACAAAGGAAACTGGTTGGTTCTCCTTTGGACCAATTACTGTTGATTTTTACTCTCTGATCAAAGGCCTAGTTACCAGGTCATTAAATGATTGTCTAGCCAGGACTGGGGCAGTGAATATGGCCCTGCGTGCTCTGATAATTCAATCAAACAACTAGATGCCTCTTTTGGACTCAGCTTCTAACAAAAGAGCCCAGGAGTCATCCTCAAGTGTTTCTATACCTATGAATGCTGGGAGTGAGGCATCTAACTTTGTAGTGACAGCAGATACTGGAGGAAAAGTGGGGGAAGAGGGCTCAGTTGGGGCGCATTTAGATTGGGGAAATCACTGGAGTAACCCTTTATGGCCTAGTTTGTGCAGTGTGATAGGTTTCTAGACAAGGTAAGCACACTAATATCTAGGTCTCCTCAATAGGCCTGTTCCGGTAACAAAGCTAAACCTATTATTACTTTGCCCATTGATGCTATGCCATATGTGGTCATGCAGTATAAAGCTCCCCAGCATAGAGGATGGGGAGACATCTGGCTGGATGGGGGTACAATTAGCCCAGTACATTATCATAGTCAAGAGGGTGGGATAGATTGAGTTCGATGCAAAGCCGTTTCAAGGTGACTTCATATTGATTACATTTATTACGTTAGGTGTTGCTCTGTTTTGGCTCAGTCAGTAGCTATGAAGAAGGTTGGGCTTGTCCATTAAGGGAATGCTTTAATGTTTTTTGACAAACTCTGCAGTGATTGTGGTAACGCCACTCACCAACCAGTAAAGGCCTGCCCCTTCATGTCCCTCCCCATCACGGCTAGTAAAAAAAAAAAGTGCCATCCATTGTATTATGTTCAATGTTCAACAGGTTTGGTGTCATTAGTCTGATAGCCAAATGTGGTTGACGCAGTCTAAATATAAGGACTGTTGTGTCCCCCAGTGGATTGTCGGCCAGAGCTAATGAAGGTAGGGCCAATCTTGCAATCCTAATCTGGAATATAGCAAGTATTTCATTCAAGAAAACATTCAAAACATTCAAAAGTCATCCAGGCCCTGTGTTCTACACTCAACGGTCCTCATTTATGAGGCTGCGCGTCACTTTTACGCCGCCGGTGCGTCACTTTTTGTGACGCACCAGTGGCGTGAAAAATGTGCCTATCTACAAAGTGACGCATCTAGGTAGATGCGTCACTTTGTAAACCCCTGCACCACATTATACCTGTGCCAGGTATAATGTATGCAAGGGGGGCGTATTGACGCAAGAAAGGGTCATGGAAGTGACGCAGTCAAATCTATAAGATTTCACTGCGCCATTTCTTGGCCGCTAATGCGTCTAAATCTTACGCCTGCTTCAAGGCAGGCGTAAGACTGACGCCGGCACTAACAACATGGGACTTGCCCATGTGAAAGTACACATTGCTGGAGTTGCGCCACTTTTGTGACACACTCCAGCAATGCGTCACTTTTGCGCCTACAGATACGTCAGAAATACTGACGTATCTGTAACTCCTTGCGACATGATGTGTCATATTATAAATATGACGCAACAATCATGTCGCAAGAAGTGCGCATTGAGAAGTGACGCATCGCTGCTTTCACGCAGCGATGCGTCATTTCTCTTAAATGAGGCCCCTGGTGTGTATGTGCACCCTTCTATTTTGGTGTGTCTCAATGCCTACTTCTAACTATAACTTAATTGAAGTTGGGTGTCCTTTAATAGTGGAACACAGGGCTTGGATGTCTTTTGAATTTCTCTCTTTGGACCGGGCATGTTCCCTTAACCTATTTCCCATCTTTACTTTGTCTTTCCTGCTGCAATACCACCGCGGCTATAGGCTGTAATGGTTGCCTATATGCACCATAGTCGATCCGATTTCACGCACAAGCTGTTTTTTGTGCTGCTGCAATTGGTGAATAATAGACTGGGCATTTAAGAATAATGCAAATGTAACCTTTTTTGAACAATTTAAAAAAAACACACTCTTTTTATCTTTTATTTTTTCCTTTACATTTAGATTGAACGCATTTTCTTTATTGTCCTGATGATGACCTCCAAAGTGATTTGTTTATACCCCTACATTTCATGAGGTCGAAATGCATTGGCATTGCTACAAGGGGATCTATTAGGAGTACCACCTCAAGGATAAACCTTCTATCTATGATTTAATCAAGAATTTAATCTCCCTTCAAAAAGAAGTATCAATATTATTGGAATAGTACTGAGTGTGGTAACATACATTAGGTTATATAACTCCATGCTATAACCAAGGGGCAAAAAAAACCTTTTTGGATCCATTGGCTAAAACTGCGGTTTGCTCAGCAGCCAATGGATATTTTGAATCATTATGTATATGTTACATTATATTGTATTGTGATTTGTTTTTGTTTATTGTTGGTGCAGTTCATCTAAATATATGTCTTGATTGTATCAGATGGATATGATTTTCATGACAATGATAAACACTACAATAAACAAATGAAAAATGAGAAAAAGACTCAAACACACAAGATTAATGTATGTGTAGTGTTTTTGTGGTATTAATGATTAATTATAGGCTGTGTGTTTTTTTATCTTTCTTAAACATTGTCAAATATGCATGTCCAGTCTCAGATCTGGGTTAAATCCATAGTTTTTTGTTCACCTTGCCACCCTAGTTTTGACCCAGCCATATGCAAACCAGTATTGACCCTGCTCCTCCCGTGAACAGTCCATCCTGAACTACCAGGCCATGTCCAACCTCGACTGAAAAACAAGCATCCTGGGACCGGTTTCGTGGTATCACTCCTCATCAACCCGGCTAATGTGAACTCAGTGGCATAGCGAGCACGAAACCCACATTCATAGCAATGGGCACAGGTTCTCCCCTTATTCAGGCTGTGTTGATTACGTTTTTAAAATCTATACATTTTGTGTTGATTAATTTTTATAATGCTTGTGCATTGTTATATAATCTTCAGGTGTCATTTGCTTTCATGGAGTTTTTCCCTGATTAGTATAGTAACCCTTTTGTGTTTCTTCTGGGGACTTTAATATTCACTTATGTGAAGAGAGTTGCGGGTGCCAAATTTACCAGCTATCTGCCCTTTGAGTTTAAATTGTCTGCATATGAAACACTTGCACTAAGAAGAATTTCTAAATTCAATAAGTAATTGATTTGTCCTGGTCTATACACTAAAGTTGTGTTATCATACAGGGCCATGACTATCCCTCATGCATTTATTGGGAGAGGTTGATACTCAATTATTGATTATATTATTGTTTCCCCCACTTTGCTCATGGTCGGCATTGACTTTAGGGTGCATGATTCTATCAGTAACAATCACAATCCCACTAGTATTGTTTTGTAAAGGGCTAGACAAAGTTGTAGACCTCAAAGCAAAGAAGCCAAAGAGTTGTTAGTGGTGGCACTGGATAGGAGAATCAAACTGAAAAAAAGAAATCCTGACAGAATTGTTGGTCAAATTGTTTAACATGTGTACCTCAGAAGCACTACTTGTTTAATGGTTGATGCAGAAGGGTCAGATGTCCTAGCAGCCTTTCGTAAAATGGGAGACTGTGTGCTACAGTTATTGATCTCGCCGGTGGTTTGATGTTGCTTGCTCCAAGTCTTATAGAAGGTTAAGGCCCTTAAGACCTCTCAGGGGGATAAGGAGTTGATTGTAAGTTGTCCCCCAATTCGAAAAGTGAGATTCAAAGGTGTAAGTCATTCCTAGTTGTCTAGCCAGTGATAGCAAATTTCAGAGCATAGTTAACTGTCCTTTGTTTGCTCCTTCTGGTTGAGCCGAGATTTGTTCCCATATTTCAGCTGAAAATTGGGTGAGTCATTTTGCCAAAATTTATTCTGGGCCTGCTTCCACTTTGGAGGCTAGCTTAACTGTAAATGACACGCTAGGCTTCTTACCTTTGGTCTGCACAATTGAAGAAGTCAAGGTTGGTACATTACTGCTAACTAATATCAAGGCTCCTGGCCCGAACTGTATCTCAACAGACTTGTATATAAGTATTCCCGAGATATGGGCTCCTGTGCACACATAGATTTTGAATACAGCAGTAAAGCAGGGTTCCCCTCTCTCTTGGACTACCTCAATCATAGGTCCTATTTTTAAAAACGGGGACTACGGAGGACACTAAATGTTATCAGCCCATTTCCCTAATAGACTCGGTTGGTTTTAAGTATATTTTTCCGATAAGAGAATGTACTTGGGCGGCAGTAGTGACGCCCGCTGTACAGTTTTAGTTTATCTGTGTAGGTCAGGTGTCAACTTGATCGGTGAAGGAGGGATGCCATATCCATGCTCTGATGATCCATATTAGAAAGAAAGCATGACAGATCTTCCAGAACAGTGAAGTATTTAGGAGCGTCATCTTTTGTCACCAACTGGTCACAGGGTCCAAAAGCCCTTATTTAATATCTCATTTTTTGAGTTGTGGACAAAGAGTGACCTTGCACTTGACATTAGCGTCAAAAGAGAAATAACCTGAGATATAAGTTCTATGACCCTCCTCGTCATTGCCATTGCCTAGACAGAGTTATCCTCATTAGTGAGGAGAGACAGGAACATATTCTATATACCAATTGGATCTCCGATTGCAGTGAGGAATGGAGACCAGTGAAATGAGGTGGTAGGTCTATAAGGAAGTCCTTCATGTCAAACCCTTCTATTTTCTCCAGTATGCAGTAAAAGCATACATTATTGCACCACGAGGTCCATAAGCTTCTGTTTGATGTTCCACACCTTGTATTCCATGTTTTCAAGGCAATTCAGTTTCTCTTCAGCACAGGTCACTCGATGATCAATCTCAGCCACTTTACCGTGGAATGAGCCGATGTGCACCCGGATGGGTTTAACATCTTGGGCATGATCAGTGGTCTTAATGGCCAATCATCAGTAAGTGTATCTAACAAAGCTTCCTGTTGCTGTGTTGGGGTGTGAACCAGAGGCTTCCTTCCCCCACCACATCTGTGAGAAGGAGCTGTCGCAAGGACTTGCCTGAATCTATTGCAGGAATATGAAGGTAGTATTAGGGTGCAGGGTATTAACAGCTCCCATCAGCCACCTCTAGGAGGAGATATCACAGCAATAAATGGTAGAACGTTTGGCTCAGGGATCTCCACTGGTGGGTGTTAGGCTGCAATATAGCATCGAGTACTGAGTAAAGGTCATAGAGGGGAGCTATTGGTTATGCCATTAAGTCACAGCCCCATCTGGTGAGGGCATTAGGTGTTGCTGTGCCCAAGTCTGTTTTTGCCGTTTTATATAGCGCAATCTTGACCCAAATGTATTAGAGCTCTTTACATGAGCACCAGTTACATTACACAAGAACACATTCATTTGGTAAGCCTAGGAAAATCAAGTGATTCATTTAGAATCACAGGATGTTTAGCGGATGCCAAGATTCAAATCTGTTTCCCCAGTTCTAAAGTCAGCAGGCCTGACCATTAGGTCACATCCTCTTTATGGGGCAATAATGGAGGACAGAGATCATTGAAGGGAAAATCCCCGAAGGAAAGTGAGACATGGACCTAAGGTAGAATACTGCTGGATGAGCCTCTATGCGGGAAGTTTACGGGTGGGTTGGTGAAAATTAAAGTAAAATGGTCAAAGGATATTAGGCCAGTTGAAGACCCCAGTTTTGTGCAGGGAGCTCTCTTTCCATCGTATCAACCCTCGGTTGCCAAAGCGGTTGATACTGCTCCTCTGTCAGACCATCTAGGCTGTGCCACTCACCTTCATCCAACCGCATTACACTGATATTGCCTGGATGGCTTTTGGTCATGTAGTGATCGTTGGTGCCCGAGACCAATGCTGCCTATCCCGATGAGGCCCAGGGAGGCGAGAGGTCTCCCACTAACTCCAAGCACAATCAGCGAGCTGTGTCTCCAGCATCTGTGCCAGCAGAGGGAGACATAAGGATCAGATTGCCATTGGTCTATGATGCTGAGACACATACACTCATGTACCGAGTAGAAAGGCACCCAACAACTCAAGAAGGTGACGACCATACAGGGAGTCACCACCATTCCAGAAATAACTGCAATTGCTGTGATATCTGCCAAAATGTTAGCGTTCCACCCTGTGTTGCTGGAGTTGAATAGAGAAGGCACCATCTTGTTCCTTGGAATGACTCCACTCCAATAGCCTGCTCATCCTCCATTTTAACTCCCAGATATGCTGCCAGGACTAATCTCACTGGCTTACGTTAGTTGGGGATATGAATGCTTGGCTGAGAATTTGGAAAAACAATGAAACTGCATTACAATGGATAGGCCTGTGGGAGAAAGGTTTTATGATGTTAAGATGGGCTGCACGTATAAAACAAATATGTATTCTAAGTGTTAATTTTTCAATTGTAACACCTATTATGACACCAATATTATAAACATTGTGCCTTATGTGCATTTAGCCAGTAGTTGATTTAATTTGAAACATAATGTGCGACTATAAAAGGAAGCAATATTTCAAAGCCACTTCTAAATTACAGTACAATCAAATATGGATTTGTAGAAACCATCACAATCATAACCTTTGTTAACTTTCTGGTTTTAATGAAATGCCATGCTGTTTGAAATTGCATAATTAGTCCAGAAAGGTTGCCTGCTGGAATATGTAATATTCTAATTAATTATTCTAATTGTATTAGTCAAGTGATTTCTTGATTTGCAAAGATGAGACTTAACCTCTGATTTGCAGAGCCCCTGCTGGGAAGTGCTTAACACCATTCTTGAAATGGATCAGCAATAATTATAGATGCCCAAATAATTCATGTTGTTTCGATCTCCACAAGTTGATAAATGTGCATAATAGTTACATGACGAGAAAGGTATGGTACTCGATTCAAAAATGCATTTTAAACAATATTGGCAATTGTGTTGTCTGTGAGCTGAGAGTTTTGTGTCACCTTCCTTTGCTAGAGTAAGTGCTACTCTGTTCACCCTTTGACTCAACCTCTAGGTCATAATTGACTTCAACAGAGGTTCTCATATTTTATTACAGGTTGCAGAAAGAATTGATGGAATGGTTTGAGAGACCTGCTTTAAAGACCTGCACAAAATCTGTTTTGTCAATTCAATTCTTAGATTTCATGGATTATACTAAGTATCAATTACTCGCAATATCATTGAAATTGTTTGTTGTGACAAACAAAGCAATTCTTACCCATCAAAACATCACAGTAAAGATGTCTGCTAATATTGAACGTTTTTGAACTATGGATTTCTTTTCATGAGATGGTCTCATTTTTAGAAGTACTGCATTTGTTTAGTGACATAGTTCCCCACTTTTGCTTGGCATTGTTTAATCTATATACTCAGTGACCCCAGAAAAAGGTTCACTTCCACTCCTACATGAGTTGTGATTCTTGTTCAGGAAGCAACGTTTTTAAATAGAGGTTGTCTGAGTTGAGTAAGTGTCTAATTTCTGTTGCCAGTTATTCCCATAGTTGAATTGCTCCAAAATGAATAAATGTTGATCATTCATATATTTATTGGTTTTGTTAAATTCCAATATGAACGCTCAGGCCATAATTCAAATTTCTCCGTTAGACCCGATATCCTTGTCGTGGTAATCCTCCATCCCTTTTGCCATCACTCCTCTTGTTTTGCTGAATTTGTTTTTGTTGACATTAGAACTTTGCTAAACAGTGCTAAATTGGCTGTGCTGTTTCCTTCAATCATGGTAAAATTGGCCTACACCTAATTGGCACATTTAACTTACTTGTGAGTCCCTAGTAAATGGCACTATATATATTCAGGGCTTGTAAATTGAATGCTATTAATGGGCATGAAGCTCTCAGTGTGCAACCCACCCAAGTAGCCTACTCATAAATGTCTCAGGCCTTGTACTGAAGCCTGGTGTGCAGGCTTAAACTGTGATTTCGACTGGGCCAAAGAAACCTATTGAATCAACACAAACAAATCCTTGGGTCTACAATTATAGCGCAAGCATGCACAGTGACAGACCAGAATCTCACACCATCTAACTGTGGGAGAAATCCCTTTCAGGACGAAAACCCTCCCCTACCAGAGGTGGCATGCTTCATCATCTGGGTTTCTCCTCTTGGAGGGAAAGCCTAGTCCCACCTATGGCTACAACTTATTCTCTGAGAGGAAGGAGCTCAGGGATGTTTTTGGTATTCCTACCCTATCGAGGATATACTAAATCCAACAGATGCTGGGAGAATAATGGTAAGGGTGCAGCGCAACAGAAATATATCGAACTGTGAAGGTGGTGAAGTTAAAACTGCCTAGTGGGAACAAAAGGACATTTAATAACTTGCTTCTACTGACAGGATTAAAAGACAGTGCAAAAGCAGTATGGATTTAAACTGCTTAGTGTTAGACAAAGAGGTCTACATGTTTCAGCCAAGTCAACCCAAGAGGTGACAAGGCTTTCGTCAGGACCTGAGAAATTGCTGCTGCCAACGAAAAAAAATAAAAAGTGATAAGCGCTCTGATATCAAACCAGTAATCTTTTCTTTCTCATTTTTCCAGATTAACTGGTTGTACCTAATAGAAGTGAGACACAAAAAAACAGGGGAAAAAAGGACAAACATATCAGTCAGTGCATTCTCACAGTGTACTTGGTCACATGACTGTGAATGGCTCTACTGTTGGTTTTTGTGTATTCCTTCTCGACAGCAACACATAGGGGGCTTAGGAGTGGGCAGATTGCCTCATACTGGCTGGATTACTGGAAGGAGCTACACACAACCCAACCTGCACTTCAAAAGACACTGCCTCATACACACACAAAGGATCTGACCCCAGTCGTGCACTGTCTATTCTCAACCCAGACTTCTTTTAGCCTTGACAGGAGAAGGGAAAAACCTTCCAGACCCAGATGTAGGGTGAGTGTAGTATAGGAATTCTTACCACTACTTCAAAGATAGGCACCAGGCATAAACATTGAACCTCCAGAGTCACTCATCAGTACACTCCTGAACCTGTAGACTTTACAGAAAAAGGACAGCCTTGCACCCAGAAAAATGCACTGCTTCTACCCTGCCCTGCTGTTGAGGACAGCTTTGCTCTCTGAGAAGGAAACATGGACCTTCTCCCTTTATCCCAAGCTAACCTGAGTGACTCTAAGGGTCAGTTGGCTGACCTCTTGTCTGAGCTACAGGGACAAAACAAACCACGGCTGTCTCCCAGCAACTGCCCAGGTGATCTGCTACACTAAACTTGCCTGGACCTACAACTGGACCAGCTCGAGCCATGTTGGCTTCTGCTGCAGTGAGTTCCTGATCCCCAAGAGGTGCCTTCTCAGGTTTAACCAAAATAATTATTTTTAGTTTAAAGGACTCAAGTATGTTTCGTCAGGGGGTAGTGGCACCTTGTGAGTGTGCTCATGAATCCCTCACCCACCAACCTAGTTGGTGGCATGCTTCATCATCGGGCCCACCCAGTGACACCTAGCGTGTCCCGGGTGTGCTTCGACGCCTGATTACAGCGGAGCAGGTATATCGCTGAGTGTGCGGTGAAGAGTGTTATGAAATGTGGGTTAAAACGGCTTGGCGGGGGTCCCAGTACCCGAAGGTGAATTAGACTTTAATACCTGGGCCACCGTCAGCGGTTAAAAATAAGTCTGTGGGATGTTAGAGGCGAGTTACGACCTCCTACATCCTTGCCACTACCCCCTGACGAAACATACTTGAGTACTTTAAACTAAAAATAATTATTTTGGTTAAACCCCCTCTTACTTAGCTAGTCTCCTTTTGATTAACCTTATATAAACTCGGGGATTTGGACTAGCTATCTGGTCCTCTCTCTCCCTCTTGATACACAAAAGTATTGGGCTCTACCTGATTACAACCGGAACCCTTTGCAGTGAGACTCTGCTGCCTGTGATAACCTCCAATGCGAAGTTCCAGTGAACCCGACTCTTCGTACTACATCAACCTCCAGCGGTGTCCAGCAAAGCATGGCTCTTATTTTGTGCTACAGGAACAACAGCCTGTGGTGACTGCCAACACAAAGCTCAAGCAATGACCATCTACCATACCTGATGGGATCTTTACACTACAGCGGCAACCATTCACGATGCCAGGTCAGCTATTCATGCTACAGCAATGACCATCGAAAGAGATCTGCCTGTTTATTATGCCCTCCTCCATCACGCCAAAATTTGAAAAAGTAACTTTTTCAGTAGATCTAACCTGGTCCCTGTATCCTGCCCGAAGTCCATTTCTGTTAGTCTGAATTTGCGACTTATGACCAGAAAATCAGGAGTGGGACTTTGTGCTTTTAGTTGCTATAGCTATGTAAAAGTTTAAAATGTAACAACTCTAGTTCTCTTGATTGGAATGTTGTCATTCTTGCATCATTTTATTTAATAGAATGTATTCTATTTTGCAAAAATAATTATTTTTTTCTTGTGTGGTGTTTTTACATAATTACTGTTTTTGTGCTGCATAGAAACGTTGTCTCTAGTTAATTTAGTGACATTTTGTGGTTCACCCTGACATGGATTGTGGTTGTTTTTTGAGTAGAGCTTCCACCCCTCTAAACCAATAACCCTATTTTGAATGGTATCCATTTATAATACATTGAATTATGTAATCCCTGTTTAAGCAACATTCTCTAATTTCTTTATAATTGGCAAATTGTTACGCACTGAGTCGCCAATTATAAAAAAAAGGATGTCGGAATTCAACTGTAATAGCTTATTACAATCAAATTCTGACATCACAATGCCTTCTACCAGAACAAGCAACTGAGGTGAAAGGTTGGTCAGGTCACAGAGCATAATTGAAGCAGCTGTTCAAAGCAACAAACAGAACCCTACTTTTCTTTCCTCTGATCTATTGTAATAGCTTATAATAACATGCAGAAATAATTAGTTTAGTATTTGCACTCCTTAGGTAGAGAAAAGCTAGAATATTTCTGCATGTTTCTACACATTCTGAGTTACTGAAGCTTTTTTTAAAACTAACTGACTTTTTAACTGTTCCGAATATCTGCTTGCAAAAAATATCTAACACGATTTTGATGTTTTAATTTTGCGCTAGAGGTTTTATTAGGTCAAATCCTATTGGACAGCACAGCAGTCTGGTTTGCTAATGACATATTGGTGACATTAGAAAGCTTCCCCGGGAATCCATTCTGCCAGTTGCTTACCATTGCCTTTGACTTTGTAACTCACAAGCGCATGCTTTCTATTTGCTGGTTCTATTTGCTTTAAGCGGCCATCTTGAGTTTGTTTCTTCTGTTGCCTAACCCCTATTTACTGTATTCTTCCTTCAGTACTGGATTTCTGCAAACAGGCTTTTATATCTTATTCTTATCTTGTCACGTTTACAGTGCTTTCAAAGACAAAGGTCAATTGTCAGGCTGTTTATTTGATCTTGGCCTAGACTTTGTCTCTGTCTTCCTGGGATCTTGATGTTCACTTTTCTTTCTCTGACTTCAAAGTGAGAGAATGTATGTGACAATCATGTTGGCTAGTGGGTTGTGCTTGAGGAAAGCTGTGTGATGTTAGTTTATGTATCAGAATTAGAAGTACATTTGTAGGTAAATTTGAAGTGTGGTAGAAACAATTATTGTATTATTATCAATACAAATATCAATACACTAGGTGGTAAAACTTTCATTCATTATAATTTGTGTGCTATATAGTTTTATCAGTAATGTTGTATGTCTGCGCAAAAGTAATGCTAAATGTAATGTACTGTGTGCTACCACGCCTTGCAAACTTCACTTTAACCAACTCTGCTCTGCATCACTCCACATTGAAACACTGCATTCTACTCTGCACCACTCCACACCACTTGACTCCACGCCTCTCTACTCTACACCACTCTACTCTATGCCAATGCACTCCACCCCAAACTGCACTACTATGTACCACAGTCCTCTTCAACCACTGCACTCTAGACCAATCCACACTGCACCACTCCACTCTATGCCAATCTACACTGCACTCTATTCCACATGCAATAAGCTCTACTCTGTCCCACTCCTATCTATGCCAATGCACTCTATGCTAATCCACTCTGCACCACTCCAATCTACTCTGCAGTCTACACTACTGTGATCTACCATGCACTACTCCACTCTTCTCTGTAACAATCCACTCTACGCCACTGCACTTGGTGCTACTGCACTCAGTACCACTCCATTCAGCGCTACTCCACTCTACTCTGAGCCAATCCACTCTACTCTGTGGCATGCACTTTACTCTGCAACACCACACTCTACTCCACTTTACTCAAAACAAATTAACTCTATGCCACCGTATTTTATGCCAATCTTCTCTGCAACACAGAATTCTACACCACTATACTCTACTCTGCAACACTATACACCACTGCGCTCTGCACCATTGCACTCTGGATCACTGCAATCCACTCTACGCTGAACTACTGTACTCTATGCCACTGCTATCCTTGTCTCTCTATTCTGCACTAGTTTATGCCACTGCACTCCATGCCTCTCTACTATACACCACTACACTCCATGGCAGTCTACTCTGCAACACTGCACTCTCTGCTACTGACGTCTATGCCATTGCACTCTATGTTACTGCACTCCCCTCTACTCTATGATAATGCACTCTATACAACTACACTTTATGCCACTCCACTCTTCAACACTCAGCTCCACACTACAGCAGTCTACCCTACACCACTGCACTGTACTCTGCACCACTCAGTTGAACGCTACATAACAACACTGCTCTCAACACTTCGCTATCCACCACTGAACTCCACACCACTCTTCTCGGCACCACTGCAATCTATGCCACTGCACTAATCTACTCTGCACCACTCTTCTACACTCTAATGTAAATGTAAATGTACAGGAATTTATATAGCGCAAATCACCGAGCGGTTTCTAAGCGCTTGCTTAGGGAACCCGTCCCGGTATTCCCCTGTGAGATAACCCCGGCAGGGTATCCGCAAGGTTAAAGCCAGGCATCCCGCCGCGAGGGGCCATTGTGGAGATTAAGCAAGCTATTGGCCAGAGTCGCAGAGTGTGAACCAGTGAATTGAGTAGGCACCGGAGCGAGAATTGTCAAGCCCATGGACATTTTAGGACTCAAGACCCCGTTGAGCCAGGAATTGAACCGTGGTCCCGGGCTGACCTCTGCTTCCAGGTCTTCCTCCTCTAACCAGTGAGCCACACTTCTCCACACTCCTCTATGCCAATGCACTGTATGCCATTACACTCTATGCCACTGTATTCTGCATTGTTCCACTCTATGCCACTGCACTCTATGCCAATCCACTCTAAGACACTCTAATCTATTCTACAATACTCCACTCTCCAACATGCACTCTACTACACTGCACTGCACTGTATGATACTGCACTCCACAATACTGCACTCTACTCTGAAACAATCCACTCTACACCATGGCACTCTTTTCCACTCTGCACTGTTTCACTCTATGCCATGCCACTCTATAACACTGTAATCTACCTTGCGGCACTTCACTCCACACCACTCAATTCTATGCCATGCACTCTATGCCACTGCACTCTACGACAATGCGCTCTATACCACTAAAACACTCAATGCTACTGCACTCTACATCAATCTACTTTTCACAACGGCTTCGAAGGTCACTATGTTCTACACTGCAACGTTCTACTCCATGCTACTGCACTCTATGTCACTCTATGCTAAACCATTTTACTCCATGTCACTTTACTCTGCATCACTCTATGCTAGTGCATTCTACTCTATTGCACTGTAAGCCACTCTACTCTACACCACTGCTCTCCACAACACTATACTCTACAACACTGAACTCTCTGCCACTGAACTCTACTGCATTCTACTCAGCCCCACTTTAATCTATGCCACTCTGCTCTGCACTCCTCTACTCTATGCCACTCTACTGAACTCTATGCCGATGCACTCTATGCCACTCTACCATGCACCACTGCACTCTATACCACTCCAGTCAAGACAACTCCACTCTACTCGTCACCACTCCAATCAACTCCACTCTAGGCCACTACTCTGCAGCACTGTACTCTATGCCACAGCACTCTACTCTACACCACTACACTCTATGCCAATTCACTCTCCTCTGTACCACTCAACTCCACTCTGTGCCACTCCACACTACACCACTGCACTATATGCTGCTCTACTCTACACCACTCTACTCTACACCACTGCACTCTACCTGCAACACTCAACTCCATGCCACTTCACCCTACTTAGAAACATCTACTCTACCCCACTGCACTCTACCCCACTATAATCCACCCTTTGCCACTCTAGTCTATAACCACTGCAGTCTATACCACTGCCCTCTACACCACTCTACTCAAAACCACTGCACTCTATGCCATTGCATTCAACACCACTTCACTCAAAACCAATGCATACTATTCCACGGCACTGTATGCCAACTACTTTGAACCACTGCATTCTATGGTACTATACTCTACTCCGCCATACTCTTCACCAAGGCACTCTATGCCACTGCATGTTACGCCTCTCTATTCTGCTCTTCACCCACTCTAATCTATGCACTGCTCTCCGCACCACTCTGCTCTGCACTTTTCAACTCTGCAGCGGCAGTTACTGCCACTGAACTGAATGTCACTCTACTCTGCCCAACTGCACTCTACACCACTGCTGATATGCCACTGCATGCTACGCCACTGCACTCTATGCCATTCAACACCATTGCACTATAAGTCACTGCACTCTATGCCACTCTATTCTTATCTGCACCACGGTACTCTACACCACTCTGCACTACTGCTATATATGCCGCTGCATGCTACACCACTATGTTCTGCTCAGCACCACTGTACTCAATATTACTCTACTCAGCTGAACTGCACTCTACATCACTGCATGATATGCCACTTCATGCTACACCACTGCACTTCACACCTTTGTACACCATTGCACTATAAGTCAATGCACTCTATGCGACTCTATTCCACTCTGCACCGCTGCAGTGTATGTCATTGCTCTCTACACCACTCTACTCTGCGACACTCTACTCTTTATGCCACTCTACTCAACAGCACAATACTCTATACCAAGATACTCTGAAAGGCTGCATTCTCCACCACTGAACTCAATGTCACTCTACAACATGGCACTCTACCTCATTGCATTCTTCGCCACTCTTTTCTACTCTGCACCACTGTACTCTACACCACTGCTCTCTGCATCACTCTTTTTCAACCACTCTAATTTGTGCGACCGTGCTCTGCACAAGTCTAATCTATGCCACTGCACTCTATGCCACTGCAATCCATGCTATTGCACTTTACTCCACACTACTCAACTCAACGCCACTCTACTGCACTCTGTGCCTAAGCACTCTATGCCACTACACTCAGCATCACTTATGCCTTTCTAAACTATTCTGCACCACTGCACTCCATTCCACTGCCCTATACACCACTCTGCTCTTTGGCACTGAACTCTACTCCACTGTACTCTACATCATTGGACTCTACGCCAATGCACTTGACACCTCTTTACTCAAAACCAATGCCCTTAATGCCACTGCACTCCATTCCAATGTATTCTGAACCACTGTACTTTATGCCACTTCACTTTAGGCCACTCTACTCCTCTATATGACCCTATGGTCAATTATACTTGGCTCTATGATTTAGGAGGATTTTTTCAGAACACAGTGCATGGTAGAGTTGCAATTTATATTTAATGTAGTATAGACAGACAGACAGACAGACAGACAGACAGACAGACAGACAGACAGACAGACAGACAGACAGACAGATAGATAGATAGATAGATAGATTGATAGATAGATAGATAGATAGATAGATAGATAGATAGATAGATAGATAGATAGATAGATAGATAGATAGATAGATAGATAGATAGATCTTTATTGCCTTTATACTGCCCATTTATCCATCAGTTTTTCTGTCCTTACAACGTTTTCATTTAAAACTACTGTACATCTGTTGGACAATGGCAGAAACATGATTGGACAATCTTTTTTTCGCAATAATATAAAACATTGGTTGATAATAAGATGGAAATGTAAACATAATTCAACGAACCTTAATAACCAAATCGAATTTCTGATGCAAATCTCTGCTTATTGGTTTTAGAAGAGTGACTACCGCCGTGGTCTGATTCATACGGAAATAGTCATTGTAATCCTCGGGGATTCCTGTGAATATAAAATAGGAAAACATAATTGAGAGGAAACAGTACAAAGTCATCCTTGAATAATGGTTATTTTACACGCTTTGGCCAAAATGCTGAATAAAACTACATTCTGTGACATGCCTATGAATTTCTATACCTCTAGATAATTTTATGTTCAATATCACATCGGCCAGCTGTTATAAAAAACCAAAAAGTTCTCGAGAATTTCAAATTAAACAAATTCTTAAACCTATAAAGATAGGATGACCGACCCTTCATTTAGCATGCAAAAAGCATATTCAGGGGCTGTGTACATGGCGTTGGTGTAATACTTCAGGAATAGAACTACAAGCAACAATGAACCAACGCTAATGTGAATTAACCAACAGTTTACAACATGCATGAAGGGAGAGTGGTTGGAAAATGATAATTTCACAAGTCCACAGTAGGTTCTGCAACTAATGTAAGTGCATTGAAGAAAATACATTTGTACATGAGGAATGCAGTGCCATACGTTTGGAATAGAGTCAGAATTATTGAGCAAAGCAGGCCAAATCACAAAGAAGATAATATATTCTGGAAGGTTTGCCCACATGGATACATGGCACTCACAAACTAAGTAGAATGTTGAATGTGGATTCTAGGAATTCTTTCACTATATACCATATTGTATTTTATTTCATTGCAGCATTTATACAACATCCACTACCATGATGTGGGGCACTGAAGCCTACATGGATAGCATGCTACTCCTTGTATTGCGTATGGCTAAAAGGATCTTGTCTTATTTTTGATCCTGTGTGGGGAGTGTTTCCATGTCATGCATGATGACCACCAAGGGGCAGACATCATGTAATGTGATACAGCACTTACCAGTGTGATGGATAAAAAAGTGTGAAAGTGACAGCGTGCTTTTAAAAAACATCCAACCATAAGCCAGATAAGCACAGTCATGATGGATTTCCTCTACATTCAGACATGCATACATTCTAATCCATAAACTGACAAAGGCAGAGCATGCATATGCATTCAGGAACCCAATAATGTATGCATACACAGATGCAAACCAGTGAGGTTGTTTAAAGTAGTTTCAGAATCAATCAATTCACTATGCAAGATGATATTATGTATTATCATAGGGAAAAACTTGTTTTTAGGTGGTGATTTCCAAATAAATGTGAAGATGGTGGCAAACATTACAACCACTACTCCACATCTGTATATATTTTTCTAAGTTTGCCAAAAAATCTAAAATATTTGTAAACCCAAGGGTACATCCACAGAGCTTATACAATATAGATATACACAATGTGGACTAAAACTTTTCTCCAACATTACCTAAACTTTGCTTTGTGGCAAATCCTCATGGGTGAACTTTGGACATTTGTAAACATTCACTTTTTTTCTTTTATGGAAACGTTTTTGATGACAAAGGCTCAATATTACGGGCAAAATATAATGGAAAATGCATTCTGCGCACCTTCTTATGTGTTCTGCACCACTTAAGCCTGCTTTATTCAGGTGGAGAACTTGAAGTTTACATAAGTGTTATAAATATTTCCGAGTATAGCCACAAAACTACGGCTTTGTTGGTGTTCACCTATTTGGCAGAGAATCCAACCTTTCCTCCACTGCACAACAGAGAAAAGGCACGCCGTGATAAGTCCCTGGGCATACATACTAACAAAGACCTTTATCCTAACAGGCAGTTCCTCCCTCTCCCCATGCACACCAAAACCAGGTCCCTCATCCTGCTTGGAAACCTGGGGCCTCATTTATGAAAAGTGACGCATCGCTGCGTGAAAACAGCGATGCGCCACTTTTCACTGCGCACTCCTTGCGACACCAATGATGCGTCATATTTAATGTATGACGCATCATGTCGCATGGACTTACAGATACGTCAGTATTTCTGACGCATCTGTAAGCGCAAAAGTGACGCATTGCTGGAGTGTGTCACAAAAGTGACGCAACTCCAGCAATGCGTCCTTTCACATGGGGAAAGCCCCATGTGAAAGGGCTTGCGTCAGTCTTACGCCTGCTGTGAGGCAGGCGCAAGATTTTGACGCAACAGCATCCTAAAAGTGACGCAGTGAAATCTCATAGATTTCACTGCGTCACTATTACGAGGCTTTTTGCGGGGGAACGCCCCCTCTGCATACATTATACCTGACGCAGGTATAATGTGGCGCAGGGGTTTAAAAAGTGACGCATCTACCTAGATGCGTCACTTTTTAAATATGGCGCAACAAGGTGTATTTTGTACGCCGCTGGTGCGTCACAAAAAGTGATGCACCGGCGGCGCAAAACTGACGCAAGGCTTCATAAATAAGGGCCCAGATATATTATCAAATCTGCGCGACTTGTACGAACATTAACAGTGCATTCTTGAACTCTCCCCCATCAAACACAGCACATGAATACATTCACACTACTGCGTCACCTCGCAAACTTGTCATCTGGCTATATGCAATTTTCTTTGCTGCCTCCCGGACAGATGCAGAGTGCGCAAGCTGGCATGGACAGCAGAACTGGCTATGGGGCCATCACCAGAACAGTGGCAATACTCCTGCAACCAGACTGAAAGACTCTCCCCTAATTATATGCTACGATTGATACACTTCAAATTCTTACATAGAATATACTGCATCCCAGTGGCCCTCCGCAAAATGGGTTTAATCGCGGATGCGAGGTGTAAGTGCTGCCCTGCACCTGATGCCACATTCTTACACCTGTTCTGGACATAGTCGAGGATAGCCAATTACTGGCAGGCAGTGTGCAAAATCATTAGCGCTATCACTTCTGATCACATTGCATCAGACCCGTTTACGTGTCTACTGGGTTATGTCAAAGAGATCCCTGATGATAGCTGCAGATTGGTGGCAATTGTGTTAGTGCTGGTCCGTAAACGTTAACTTTGACCAAAGATTGACTTGCGGACGCAGCACATTGCCAGACACGCCTGACTAAATAATGGAACTTAATCCCCCTGCGAGCTGACCACATGACATCTGGGCCACTCTGGTGACATGCCTCAGTCAATTAGATGATGCTGACAAATGCCCTAATCCCCCTGGGGAGGAACACCAAATCCTGCCACCCTGAGCAGTTGCGCAAATCAATATGGAATCATACTCATAAACCCTGTGTCCACGATGTTCTATCCAATAACCTCATGACCGCCTTGTAGATACCTATACGGATCGCTTTATGATTTGTCACTGCATACCCTTCTGTGCCATTGTTATTAATTTATACCGCTAAACCATTAATGCCAGAAGGTACTAATTGAATACTTATACTGTAATGTGCTTTAATTTCAATAAAAGTTTCTACAAGCAAAAAAAGAAACAAGCCATGGGGATGGGTTCTCCAGGGCCCAATAAGACTCAGGAAGGGTGGTACACAGCCCTCTCCCCTTTAATTTAAATAAGGCCCTGGAGGATGGGGCCCCCGGAGCCTAATGAGGCTAAGGGAGGGGGGAACGCATGGCACTCTTCCCTTTAAAAAAGGCCCTCTAGGTTAAGGTCCCCACAGCCAGGTCCTGTGCAGGCCATGCGCAGTGTGGAATTGGTTGCCTTTGGGGGGTTGGGCACAAGACCTGGCTGCAGGCCAGACCTTGTGGCCGAGCCCCCACTACGGCAGGGTTTTGGATTTATGTATCCTAATTAAATATTACTTTTTGTTAAAAATACCCCAGAAATTCACAGAAAAAAAAGGTAAAGTAAGGTTATAGTTAAGAGAATTTGTCAGTGACAACATTAAAGTTTGGAACTAAAAAAAAAACACGGAGATTTACCAGTAATACTTAGCAGAGCTAGCTATAACTTTAGCCCCTACCATACACTGCATGTGACCTCACATCTGAGATCACTCAAGACAAGTTCTATGACATCTTTTATGAAAGGATTGGAATCTGAAACGACACCATTGATGACATCATCCAATGAGTGTGTTAGTTTGTTTCATAGTGTACATAAAGGCGGCTAACTATCAAATTACATTTCTACCGAATTTTGTGCAGCCTATGCACAGCTAATTGGTATAAGTGTTTACAAAATACATGTGCTCCTAATGCCCCTTGTGTGTAGGTACAGTATTGAAGAGTAATTATGTGTGCAGATGACAGTTGACTTGTGTTCATTATATTCCACATACGTTTTTTGGTACTGCAGAAAGATTTCCAGCAGGGCAAAGATTTGACATATTAAGTAAACTACATATTAAGTATTGTATGCAGCCTTGCACTATTGGACAGATTTATCTCAGCATGACAATTTCTACTTAATATAGAGGACTGCATGCAGTAGGTACTAATCTATGTAAATGTGCTTGTTTTGCTTTAGAAGATGGGCTATCTGTAAAGTTTTCATCACAGTATGAAGGCTGCAGGTTATGTGATTTTTAGCATCCTCAGACCTTGGTTATTTTGAGCGAATAGATGCTCTTTGGACAGGTTTTTCACAGAGTGTTCACTGTGCTCTGTGCTGTATTTCGCATGTAAGTTTCATTGTCTGCAAAATTTATATTGGCTTGTCTAGACTGGAAGGGTTAAAAAGAGGTGCAAAGCAGTGTAGCTTCAAACTGCTAAGATGTAAAAATTGGTTGACATGTTTCAGCCTCCGGTTGCAGCTCATGTACCACCACGGGGTACCAACGGAGAGAGCAGTGCCCTCTTCCCTGGGTTGTTACCAGGTAGAGGTAGGTCTACTTATCCATCGGTTTGGATACTTTTCAGTAATACCGAACCTTACATTGGATTACTGGTTTTGTATCCCTATATTTACTATTTGCTATTATTGTTTTTCTAATTTTTTCACACAGCAGCAGCAGCTTTGTTTATTCTTTATGGTCCTGATGAAAGCCTGGATACTTTTAAAGATCAATCAGATAGGCTGAAATATGTTGACCGATTTTTACCTCTTAGCAGTTTGAATCTACCCTGCTTTGCACTGCTTTTTAACCCTGCCAGTCCGGACAAGCCAATAAAAAGTTATTTGTCCCCACTAAGTAGTTTAAGAATCACATTTTCCTTTTCACTCACATTTAGCGCTGTAGCCTCACGACACCTAGCGCTCACATATAGGATTTTAGCATCCTCAACAGCTTAGGACATTCTAAAAACATCCCAGAGCTCCTACCTCACAGTGAGGGAGTTGTAGCCATCAGTGGGACTAGGTTTTCCCACTGGGAGGAGATGCCCATATGATGAAGCATGCCACCTATGGTGGGTGAGGGCATTCATCCGGAAAGGGATTGTTCCCCTTTGGGGCTTTACTGAGAGACACAATTTCAACTTTTTTTGTCAAAAAACTGGTCACACTTCAGCATAGACCTGAGAAGTCTTGTGTTATGATTAGATGTATGCATAACCTGTTGTGCTAAGCACAATATTATCAGTAGCTACTGGTCTCTAACTGTAATGGTCTTGACAATGGCCCGATTGGCCTTGTGATGTATGTAATGTTATGACAAAAACCAGATTGGTAACGTGATTTATATAATCCCTGTAACGTCATGACAAGTTGCTGGTTGTGCAGTGTATATATGTGATAGGGTTCAAACGTGTTTTATGGATAATACAAAGGCTATTTTTTTATATACCCTTTTGTTTTGTGGTGTGCCTAGTGTGTTGCTGCTGCCTGAGCGTGTTGCACAAGCGCTTTACACATTGCCTCTGGTATAAGCCTGACTGCTCTACCCAGCTACCAAGGGGGTGAGCAGTGGTTATCTTCATTGTGTAACTCCTTTGCCCTGACTATAGTGGTGGTTTCTGTGTGGCTCAGAAGCATGCCCTAGCCAACCAGAAATCCCATTTCTGACAAGGACCTTAATAAATATAGTCAGATCCCCTCTGCAACCGTTTGGTGTGTGTTTGTAAGTCCAGTTTACTTATGCGTCTTCGTTGAAAAATAGTCATGGACTGGTGGGGCAAATGAAGTACTCATTTATTGGAAGTTCCATGGAAAATGGAGTATCTACTAAGAAATGTGGGATTTTTTGAGACGTGATTCTGCTGGCTTGGTTACATGGTGCGCAGGCCTGGTTGGTTTTTGCATCATTGTGCGTTATGCCATATATACCTGTGAAGTTAGTCATTTGCCCAATTAAGGTCTGATCTAAGATCACATTTCATTCTTCTGTGTTTTTTTATTTTAAGTTGGTCTTATATATGGGTATTGAATACATACAGTACTTGATAAATTACATAAATTAAAATAATCCATTCATTAAATACCTGTAGATATATGACTGTGCCTCAGAGGAATCAGGTGAGGCGATCGTCTCATACCAATCTTAGACCAGACGCAATAGAAATAGGTTTCAAGCTCAGGGATGTGTTGTGAGTACTGTTAACTGGGCAGTATAGAGGTTTTGTTGTTTAGTATGTATACTTAACAAACTGTTTAGCTCTGTTTATGCAGCACGGCAGTCATCAGAGTTCTATTTAAAACTCACAAGTATAAGAATTCTGCTTAAAAGCATATTTTCTAATAACGTGCCTCAGCTGAGAAGTACCCAAATGGGACACTCCTCATCAAAAACATGTATCAAGTTAAGGACTATGGTGGGTAAATCTACCACATTTGTGTGTGAAACTGACAAGGAAATAAAACTACATATCAAGGAAATTATTGCACTTACTTAGGGCCTCATTCGGATGGCGGACGGACCTGCGTCCGTCCGCCACCTCGAGGTGGAGGGACCGTCCTTAGCGGCAGTGGCGGTCCCTCCGGTGCAATTAGGATTTGACCGCCACCCTGGCGATCACATCCTGTATCTTTAACCTTGCGGCGGGTCCTGCTTGAAGCAGCACCTGCCACAAGGTTAAAAATGCATGTTTAACATTTACATGCACAAAGCAGCAGGCAGCGCGCGTTGCCTGCCGCTTTGTGCATGTAAATGCTGGGGGGTACCATCCGTACCCCCCATGTGCAACCCCCAAACCCCGACACCCTGGGGGCCCGCAACAGGCCCCCAAACACCAAAGACCACATGCTTTTCCATGGCGGAAAAGCCGCCGTGGAAAAGCATGTGACGGTGCACCTCCTAATTTGGCTGACGGTGTCTTGCAGACACCACCACCAAATGGCCCACCACACCCCGCGGATCACCGGCGGTTGGACCTGCCATCTGCCGCTGGTCCCACCGCAATCCCACCACCATCCTAATCTGGCGGTGGGTGTATTCTGTGGCCGGGGCGGTGAATCCGCATCCTCCGGGCCGGCGGTGGCTTCCACCGGCCCGGAGGATGCGGATTCACCGCCATCCTAATGAGGCCCCTAGTTAGATTCAGATCCCGGCATGTCCCCCTAAATCTCCCTCATCCATTCTGGATGATGGATGTACTGTGAATTCTCGAGGCTTTTAAAGCGGGGATTTAATCACCAATCACAGTTAATTGTTTGCAGGTGCATGTTGGAGCATTTGGATTAGGGCAAGTCGTTTTTAGAAAAAGATCTAATTGTGCGCTCCTTGATATTTCTATGTGTCATTGTGATCACATTAATAGACATAGAATTGATGTGCTTTTGAGGTGTTGGTACTTGTTTGCATATATGGTAATTTGGTAAAAGTCAATAAATAAAATAAAATAAAATTACAACATATAAAATTTATGGGCCACTGGTATTAATTTATCATGTCGCTAAATCGCGCTTTTGACCTCCAATGAAGTACTACAGTCAGAAAAGTGATATGGTGTAGATAGGTTCATGTTTAAACCTGATAGGGATACCTAAATTATTAGAGAATATGTACATTAGGACCGTAACTATCCGCATATTTGCAGGTGGTCATTGAACTTTACCGTATGTAAGGGTGTGGTGGCGACCAGTGTTATATCCGATGGGTGCGGCATGTGGCCAGGCCCTCCTGTGAGGTGAGAAAAGTAAAACCTGTTTAGGTTATTAGTATGGCTGTACTCACAAATGTCATAATGTAAAATTACAGCATGAGGAGCTAGCTGGCAATTCATGTTGTGTGGCAATGCCGTTAACGAAAACTCTTGGATGGGATGGGCATGCCTCTCTTGGATGGTCCTCGAAGTGAGGTTCCTGTCCACAAATCTATCTACATGCCTCCTATAATTTTAGGGACATGAAATTAAATGTATGTATTATTGCCATGAGTGTGTTCCGATATCAATTTTTGACTATCCGCTTGTTTTGAATGGTCATTACACTTCACAGGGTGAACTTTGTGGTGTCTACCTGAGAATTATCGAATGGGTATGCCTGGTTCTAATGCCCCCTTTTTTTTGGTTGTATTCATAGCACATTTCAATACAACCTATCTAGGTGGTGTGTTTTTTAGGTCGGTCACGGTATTGACTGTGGTATGTGGTGTTGTTTTAGTTGACATGTGTCTAGTGACTCATAATTTCATTTTATCAGCCTTTGGTGTTTGTTATATATGATTATTGCCAGGTGCAGATCTGTCCTCTTCATGTAGGCATCTAAATGATTAAGTGCCAGCCATGGAATGTTGTCATTCAGGCCTTTGTTAAAAGTTTTGAGCCAGGAGATCTAGTGTTATTTCATTCGATAAAGGGTTTTCTCTGCATTTGTGTCAATGTGGTCAGTCAATATCATGACTAATCTCAAGAATACATCACCCAGAGATGCTCCGAGACTGGGCCAACAACTCTAAGAACTGCTCTATGACTATGATGTGCATTCTGGGCGCACAAGTTATAGTTAGCTGAACTAGCTATAACGGAGGAATTTCAATGGTTTTGTATGAGTGAAATGTCCAGCTAACTATAACATGTGTGAAGCCTATGGCTTTTTCAGTGAATTGCTAAGGTTTTTTTAATGCAAATTCCTAACTATAACGTGGCTGAAACCTATGTTTTTTTTCAGTGAATTTCTAAGGTTTTTAAAATGCCAATTCGTAACTATAACGTGGCTGAAACCTATGTTTTTTCTGTGAATTTCAAAGGTTTTGTAAATGATAATTTTTAAATGTATTAATTGTTATATTTTTTATACTGATTTACTACATTGTTTTAAAGTATCTATTTTGAGATATTTTATTTTTTAAATTACATTACATATTTTTAATATAAATTGATTTTTTGTTTAAAAAAATATTGAAACTGTAATATTTTTTTTAATTTATATATGTTTTAATGTATATATATATATTTTATATAGCAGGCAATGATATCCTATGGAAGGAAATTCAAGTTACTGGTAAGTACGGTTAAAAGTACTTATCAGGATCAGTACTGGGCTGAAAGATGCAGCACTGGGGTCTCGACTGATAACAGGTGAGAAAATCGGAATTCGTAGTTTGACTAATTTTGGAGGAATATTTTAAAGTTCCAAAACTCCACACTAAGAAGAATTTCCAAGCCAAGTAAAATCAGTCAATGTTAGTCTAAGTATGGTTAGAATTACTTTTCAGGATCAGTAGTGGGCTGAAAGATGCAGAGCTGAGGTCTTTCCTGATAACAGGTGAGTAAATTGGAATTCGTAGTTCGGCTGATTTTAGAGGAATATTTTGCTCAATAGTGAAGGAAGGGGGCGGGGCCTGAGCCGACATGTGTGCAAACACGCCCTGTGGCGCGATTTAAGTTGGGGAATTCATTCCTCTTCAATCCAAAGGTCCCCTAGGGGCCAACTAGCCCGCCAGGTACCTCCAGTATGCGCCAGGGAACTGCATTGCAGAGAGGTGTTCAGAGGCCACGCCCCTTTTTACAACACTCTGCAACGCATCTCTGTGGCGCTTACTGGAGGTACCTGGTGGGCTAGTTGGCCCCTAGGGGACCTCTGGATTGAAGAGGAATTAATTCCCCAACTTAAACCGGGCCACAGGGCGTGTGTACACACACATCACCTCAAGCCCCGTCCCCTCCCTTCACCACTGTGCCAACGCTCCCCGTGACGCGTTCTAAGTTGGGGGATTAAGTCCCCTTGAATACTGGGGGTCCCTGGGGGCCAAGTAGCCCACCAGGAACCTCCAGTATGCACCAGGGGGCTGAGTTGCAGAGAGGTGTAATGATGTCACGCCCCTTTTTACACCTCTCTGCAACGCAGCCCCATGCGTTGCATTGTGCTATATCCGTTCTGCTCACAGGATCACAGCTGGGCTGGCAGAGCACCTTCAAACCCACTTCCTAGGGTCCAGAACTGGGGTACCACAACTTAGAGAGCAAGACACACAGCAAATCGAGTTCAGGTGCAGGGTTCAAGGTCGCTGGAGCCTTATCTTTCCCTGAAGCTCTGGTGATTAGGAGGCCAGCCAACTAGTCCTTGGTGTCACTCTAGTGGTCCTGGTATCAAGATTCAGGTCCATTCCTTCTTCCTCAGGCAGCTGTGCAGCAGGGCAGCAGTGCACAAGTGCATCAGGCCTACACAATAGAATTCTTTCTGGTAGAGCAGTCCTTCTGAGTCCTCCACTAGTCTAGAGGTGTACTGAAGAGTTGGGTCTGAGGGTCAATAATTTATACCTCATGCCTATATTGAAGTAGGAGAAGGTTCTGGAGGTTTCCGACCCCTGAGGTGTTTGGAATGTTCTGCTTCCCTTCCCTGACACCAGCTCAGCTCACAGAAGACTAGTGTCAAAAGAATTTGTGAGTTTGCTGGACAGAGTCTTTGTGATGTGCAATTGTGGTAGGTGGCATCTCCTCCCTTCCAATGTCAGAGATGGTCCATCCTGCCAGCTACTGTTCCACTTTATCTCACTGTGTAAAACCAATACACAGAGCCCAACTGTCAGCTGGACCTAGTCATGTGACCTAGGTTATGGCTGCAGATACCAAATGGTTGGGACAAGAAAATGGCAAATTTTTAAAAGTGGCATTTGCAGAAATGTGACTTGAAATCTGATTTTACCATTAAAGAGGGCTTTCAATTGTGATTCTTTAGACACCAAACTCAATATTCCTACTTGCTCCCAATTAAAATCTATCACTTATTAAATGTAATAAGTTAACCCGATGCTAACCTAAGGGGGAGGCAGGCCTTGCAGTAGGGAACCACGTATTTAGGATTTTTTCACTCCCAGGATATGTAAAAGTAAAAAGTACATGTCTAACTTTTAAATACCCTGGACCCCACCCAAAGGGCTATTTATGGCCTACCTTAGAGGTGACTTATGTTTATTAAAAAAGGAAGGTTTAGGCCTGACAAAAGGTTTATTTTGTGAGATAAAAATAGCAATCCAAAATTGGACACACAGGCTACAATGACAGGTCTGAGACATATTTAAAAGGTATAATTAAGTGCAGCAGGCCCACTAGTAGCATTTCATTTACAAGCCCTAGGTACATGTAGGACCGCTTTACTAAAGATTTTCAAGTAAATAAATGTGACAATTACGTGTTCGCTACTTTTACGCTGCATAAAAGAGAGAGCACCTGCATTTTACCACATACACACTTTAGCACTGGTTTGCAGTCCTTGGCTATGTTATGTTATGGTATGTTAGTGCTATTTGTATTGCGCACGGCTGCTCCAGCGAAGGAGAAAGACAAGATCAGCAAAAATGGAGGAGTGAGGCAAAGGGTGTGGGGAAAGACCAGCCTAAGGCTGTCAGGTCTAATATTTCCCTTCTGTTGTAATAAGACTTGGTTTAAGAGCATATCATCCACTTCACCCTTCAACTGGCCCCCTAATGCTCTTGGGCATACCATGTTGAAAGGGATGAAGACTACTATGTGCCGCTGACAAGAAATCTTGAGCTGCGTCTTTTAGAATAGTGCCCCTATTGCACCTGTCTAGGCTCTGGCCTCATTCTCACCTGAGAGCGGTGTGCTATCAATGGAATTATCCAGATACCTTCCCTAAACACACTATCTAGAGTGGCGCACACACACACTAAAGTAGGGCTCGACAGGAAACAGTTTCATATACAGTGCTATTTGTAATCTGAGTAACACACGCTCATTATTCTAACTGATACTAATATTAAGAAACTCTGTGACAGCAGGAGGCTGGTATGAACAGTGTAATTGCTGGTGGCATATTTGACTACATTGTAGCCAATGTTAGAAAAGAGTAATCCTAGTTACCATTTTTCCCAATTTCAGTGCCTTACGCTTGAAATCCCTGCTAACTTGTCATGCTTCTACTGAAGACTGTAAAATTCCTCATGGCTGCTCATGTGGGAGTAGGTGTAAATGTAATAATGCAGCATTAATTTAAGTCCAGAAATAAGTCAGACTGCAGGATTTTGAAAATAGATGGACAGTATTTAACAATGTGTGTGCAGAGTTTGTGCATTAAAAATGTGGCAAGGTAAAAGACATGCTTCCATTTATATTTACCTGGCTCAAAATGAAGGGGAAATAATCATAGCATTCATGTAAGTTGCAGATGCCAATGTTAGAAACCAAATATATTATTAGCTTCCAATGCAAGTATGGAAACCTCGTTCCTCTGTATATTTAAGGAATGAGTGAATGTATATACTATGTGATATTTCAGAGCACCAACCTAGCCAAAAGGAAACAGGAGCACTGTGCTGAGTTAAAAAAATAAATCAACAAGTTTTAGGAGAGGTAGCTGGGTTTTAAACGTTTAATGCATTGTGATGTAGTGTTTTTTAAAGAGGTGTATCTTAAACTCTTTCACAAATTAGAGCAGTGTTAGAGTGGTCCTGATGGGTCAGGGATGATGTTCAAGATCCTTGGTGCACAGATGGCAAAGGGTTTGTTACAAAGCATGTTTTGAAACTAAGAATATTTACTAGAAGATTGTGAGATAACAGAAATGTATTTCAAGCTAGTGTTGATAATTCCCTCATTATATATATTCCTCGAAATATCTCTGAGCATGTTATTATTTGAGAAGGCTTGTTGACCGAAGAAGGTGATTGCTCCCTGATCAGATATGCTGTGATTTACAGCTATAAGTTTAAATCTCAGCTTTCTATCCTTTAGAAGGTTGGTACATTGGATAACATTAAATTAGGTCATGTTAATGTCTGTTATTGACAGTCTAGAAGCATTCTGAATTACTATAAAATAAACGATGTATTGTTATTTGCATTTACCCCATCCATTACAGCATCCTCCCACTAATTGACGTATAACATGTTCACCATAGCCGTGTTATGTGTATTTTGGGATATTCGCTTTCTAGACATGAGAACAAATTAGTGAGATAGGGGCCAGAGTAGTAATTGCAAGATTAGAAATGAGAAAACACTATTGCTCATTTTATTATGAATAAAATTAGCATAATTGAATGTATTGTGCCTCATATATTTGCATTTGTGATACTTCAATTAAAGTATACCAGAATAAAATGTACTCAGATATGTTAGGAATATTAACGCTAATTACTAGCATAGAAAGGATAGTAATTTAATGTATGCTGTGGATTAGTTTATAACTTTAATTCTCAGAAATATTTACAAAACACTTACACTCATGGGATGATCTCATCAGTGACTTCATCAGTGATGTAATTTGAGATGTCATCAGCGATGTCACTAACCATGTCATGAGTGATGTAATATGTGAGGTCTTAAGCAGTGCATTGAAGGGGCGTAAGTTATAGTGAGCTCAGGTAACTATAACTGCTGCATTTCTATGGTTTTGTATGAGTAAAATCTGAGGCTAACTATAAAGTCTGTGTAAGCCTTGTTGTTTTTTAGTGATAATATATCAGTCAGTCAGAAAACTTTATTTCGGCTGTACAGCCACAAAAGCACAATACATATTAGATTCCATAAAATAAAATTGGTTATTACAAAAGTGATGAAGTCAAAAAAAGATATTCAAGACATCAATCATTTTATGCAAGATGATATAATGCATTCTTATTTTAATATTGACTATCACCAGCTATCTACCTGACCCACTAGAACTCACATACATAAATATCAAAGAAACACAGGTCACCTAAATGGAAGTTATAAAGCTGTTAAAAAGGATTAAAAAAATAACTTAAAAGGAAAACATTAAAATTAGTTTGCCATAGGAAGATATAATAACAATACAATTCACTAGGGGCCAAATGTAGGTAATCTCTATGTACCTATTCTTAAATACCAAATTTTACTTATTCGGTATTTAAGAATACGTTAATGGGATGTAGATAATTATTCAGTACATTATACCGAATCTGTAGGATTCGGGGATTAAGAATCGGTATTTACCGATTCGGTAATTCCCATTCATTCCCATTCATCCCATTCAACCTTTTTCTAAGGTTTTTGATATTTACCACCAACTTGTAGTTGGTTGATGGTAAATAACGAATCCTTAACTCAGAAAAGCACTAACTTGAGTGCTCCCTACATTACGGATTTGGTAATTTACAGAATCCGTATGTTAAGAATTCAGTAATTTACCGATTCCTTACGTTACCGATTTGGTAAAATACTGAACCCTACAATCATGCCACCTGCATTCCAAATGCCAAATACCGGTCGGTAACGGACGAAATTCGGTAATTTCGGCCGTTAACGACGGGTTTTTGGCGACCTACATCTAGCCCTAGATGTTGAGGTGTGAAAACACAGGACAATGTTGTTATTACCTCTGGTTACTCTCAAACTCATTCCTCTTTAGGCTGCCTCTACGTATACACCACATTGCAAGTAGAAATGTTGAGGTGGCGACTACAAATAATGGAAGTGTTGCATATTTGAGTAGCCTAAAAACCTCAACATGATTTCTGAGGCAACATTTTTTACAGAGTTGGAGGACCCACTTTGATCTAGACCTATTATAAGCAGGACAGAAAAGTATTACATGGAGTTCTGTTTGTTCAGACGCGGAGCAGCCAGGGCAATCTGCTTTGGTTGCACCCTTCCATTTGTTCGTAAATGCCCGAAGCAGAAGCGTACCGTGCCTGAATTGAAGATACAATTGTTTTGCCATGAATGGTTGGATGCTGTCCAAGGCCAATTCGAATTTGTACTGCTGTTTGACATCCAGAAACCTAGATGTCAGGCAGTATGAAGTCATACCTTGGGTCAACAAGGCAAGTTTATATTCCTTAAAGGCAAGTTAGGGGCATATTATCAAGCAGGGCATCAAAAATTAACGCCGTTTTAGCTGCAGAAAACTTCTTCTAAAGCGGCAATAATGGACTTGATAATATGAACTTGTGAATTCCAATAGAAACCCATGTTCTGGTGTGAACATGGTTTCTATTGGAATTCTCCAGGGCATATTATCACGCCCATTATCGCCGCTTTAGCTGCAGTTTTCTGCTAATAAAACGGCGATAATTTTAACGCCCGGCTTAATAATATGCCCCTAAATTACTTTTTAGGAATACTGGGACCAGTCTCTTCCGAAGTAAACCACATGTTTGCCCGCCCCAGTGACAAGCATACACTCCTAACATAAGAGAGCCATGGTAAGTTGACTGCTCCTAGTGTGGACATAACATCCCTCCGTTCCTCCTTATAGGTAGCTAACTCTGGCGTGCTCCATATGCGACGCCAAAAAAGGAGGGGAGGTGAGGCGATTGTATCAGCAATGGGGCCAATGCCCAAATCCATTCTGAGTGGTGTTAGTGGTGTACTTCTTGGGACTCCCAGCAGCTGCCTAATAGAAGTATTCTCTGTGACCGATAGAGTGTGTGTTGGGCAGTGTCCCCAAAGTTCAGCTCCATTTAAAGAGACGCCCCTTGCTTGGGTTTTGTACATTTCTGCCGGGGGGCCAACCACTTTTTGGGTGCAATTTTTATAAACTTTCAAGATACCACCTGTTAATTGTAATAATTCCAAATTGGCCTTCTTTGTTTTGGTCCCCAATCCATCTTGTCATTGAGTGTGATGCCTAGGTAGTGAAAAATTGGCACTCTCCCTAGGGACCTGCCCTCCATTTTAGGACAGGGGCAATTCGTGATTTTAGTGTGGAAGACTATATATATGGTTTTCTGGACATTTATTTCCAGATTCCTATTCCTGAAGACTGCACTAAACTCATCCAGTACACGCTGCATACCCATTGGTGATTTATACAGGAGCAGCATGCCATCAGCGAACATTAAGGTCGTTTTTTGCGGTTTGCTAACCTTGGTGAGTCTATATCCTACACTGCCAAGAGGGTTTTGATTAAGCCATTTAGAAAAAGGGAAAAGAGGGTTGGCACAAGCACGCATCCCTGCCTCACCCTTTTCTCCACTGGAAAAGGAGCAGTCAATTCACCTTTCTTGCCATATCTTACCCTCGCGTAAGTACCTTCGTGTAAGCGCTTGAAAAGTTGACAAGATAAATTGGCGCTCCCACGTCAAGGAGAAGACTCCATAGCTGGTCATGATGGACCATATCAAAGGCGGACTTAAGGTCCACAAAGGTTAGGTAAAGGCTACCCCCCTCCAGAATTACTGTTTTCCAATAGATTAATTGCAATCTACAAATCTGATCGTTGGTCGAGGTTTTGGACCTAAATCCTGCTTGTAATGGAGTTAAAACATTCGACTCATCCATCCATGATTGCAATTGCCCCAGGAGGACACGAGCAAATATCTTTTGGGAAACATCAATTAGGCTTATTGGCCTGTAATTCGCCGGATTAATTGGGGAGCCTTTTTTAAAACTTTTTAATAATTTCCGCACCAGCCCACGTCAGAGGGAGTGCCATTCCCTGAATAATGGCATTAAATATGATCTGCAAATAAGGGGCCCACACTACCTGTTAATTTCTGTACAGGTCACCTGGGATTCTATCCAGTCCCGGTGCCTTGTTAGGAAGTATTTTGCCCGACGCCCTAGTGACTTCCAATAATGTGCAGAGTGGTGGATCCAAATTTAGGGGAATTTGATCTGGGTCTAATAGCCCATGTTTTACAACTTCACCTAATGACTTAGAATATCAAACATTAAAATGTGATCTCCAAGCTTTTTCTGTCAGATTTGGTTCGGAACAACCAGTCTTAACTAGGTTCCAAGAGCCTCTCATATTTCTGGTGTCTAAAGCTTTCTTGATTGTATCCCACTTCTCTTTCTCCCAAGCTGCTTTAGCTCCATCTATGGTATATTTGTAGTGTAACCTGGCTGTTCTGGTACCTATAACGTCCTTGTTCTTAACCCAGAGTACCAGTGCACGTTTGGCTTCCCTACATGCTTTGTTAAACCAGGGGTGTTTGGATTTGGGGTCGGAGTGATTATTATTTCTGTAGGTATAAAAGAACTCTGCCAACTTTAAAAACAAATCCATATGGTTTGAATTGATCAACAACAGGGATTTGTGGCCTTGATGATTTTCAGACTCCCAAAAGGCAGTCTCTAAATGGGAATAGGTTGTGTATACAAGGAGACCATATTTTCATTAGATACAACAAAGGTTATCCACTGTACTCTTCTCCCACCTTTTTGCGATTCGATTGGGGGGGGGTTCGGTTAACAGACCCTGATTATCGTTAAGTTGGGGATAAGCTATCACAAGTACCAATGGGTTCTGGTCACTTTCACAACGGGTTGGACCACGAAGTCCTTAATTCTGTACCAATTCTCAACATCTACTAGAATATAATCGATTATAGAGCCCTGTCCCAATTTATTAAAGGTTGGGTTTCCCAGACTGTCCTAAGGAAATCAACCATTGCAGGCCCGAAGGGAGTGAGTGAGTGTAAACAAGGTCGTTTGAAGAACAAGGGGGGTTTACCCCCTTGTTGGATGGATGTTACAGTCCGGAATTGACAAAACAGAATCTTCTTCGCTTGTGATTGTAGAGCTTATACCATTAAGGGGCTCAAAGTGACAATTGAAGTCCCCCTAAACAATTACATGAACAGACTCAGGTAAAGTGAGGAGAAAGAGTAGCCAAAGAATCTAAGGTCTGTGAGGTTTGCCCCAACCTCACTGGGTGAGAATATACAATGAAAACAGCCAGCTTAAATATGTCATCAAAAGAGAGGAGGATACACAAAGAATCATTGTTCAGCACTTTATTTGTACAACCCAGATGGGTGGCAACCCAAATACAAAGGCCCCCTGAGGGTCTCCTCCTAGGCCCCTGCAAGGCTGGGATACAATATGCTGCGTATCCTTCCCTAAACAGTGGTACAGTGAACCATGTCTCTTGAAAGAGGCATATCTCATGTGTATCGATGTATTCTCCCCAGTCAGGAAGATCCAGCTTAGATGCAAGTCCTGCTATGTTCCAGGCTATAACCCTTGTATTCTGTGGATCTTTTAATTTGACCTTCTGGGTTTACGAAGATTCCTGCACCTGTTGGGACACTTGGCAAGATGGCCCCTCCCATCCCTGTATATCTCCCTGAGCCTCCCCCTGTGCTTTTAACGGGAACCTAAAACTTCCTGGGGCCACTATGGCCTCAAAGGTTCTCCTGTGAGAGTGATCCACAAAATCAGATCTGTCACAATTTTTGGACATAGCTAGCTGAGGGGCTATACCTTTGGATGTTTGGGCTGAGGGATCCAGTCAATCAACTAAACTGCTAATTCTATTGCTGACAGGGATGTTGAAGGTCGGGAGTGTTTCAAAACCCCTGCCCATATTTGGCAAATCATTTCCCATTTTTTGTATACACCTCCCATTCTTTCTATCAGGGGACTAGGAGGATAGAAGTAACCAAGGGGGAGCATCTGGATGCCACTAGTCTCCCTTATTCAAGATATGTTGGACCACCCTCGTGTCTCTAAAGTTGATCAAGACATATTCCCCCGGAATTTCTTTCTGTCTCTGGCCCAGCCAACTAACCTGCCTACCAAATAGATTTTCACTCTGTATTAATGATGGGAGTGGTCTATGTTTATTTAGCCAAAAGATGGTTTTGTTTTTTAGTTCAAGGTAAGTCTCCCCTTTACCTGTTTCTAGCTCTGGTACTCCGGTTAAGATGACAATATAGGGATTTGAAGCCGAAGGTAGGTCTATACATGGCAAGGTAGATTTTGTTGGGCTTTTATTCGATTGTCGATTATTCCCATGATCTCCTCTGCAATTACCGGGAGAAGTTTGTTCTACTCGCAGACCCAAAGTGGTTGACTTATTCATAGGGCCCTGGCCGGCATCGCCCTTATAGTTAGTTGGACTCACTATAACTTGCGCGCCTGCAGTGCACTGCTGATGACGTCACTTATTACATCACTCATGACATGGTCAGTGACATAACTCATGACATCACTGATGACACCATCCAGTGAATGTGTGTCTTTCTAAAAGCATATATATTTTATATATGTATTTGTAAAGGACGATGAAAGAATAAATGGTTAAATAAGTGTGTTTTTTAAAAAAAAATTGATTGGTTAACTGGCTTATTAAGTGTATCTTAGTGAATACATATATTAGCGAGTAATGTTTAAATATTTAAATATATGTATCAGTGTTTCACTTTGTGTATAAGTGGCTTTATGGGTTGGTGACTGACTCACTGTTTGTATGTGTTTTGAAGAGAGCATATGTACAGGACTGTATGGATAGATGAGTGTGTATATGTGTATGTTAGTGAGTAAACGACTGTCTCACTATTGTCTTTTTCAGTAACGACATATGTTTTAATCTAGTATATGTGAGTATTGATATATATAAGTGAATATATGTGAGAGTGAGAGATTGTAAGAGTTCCTGTTTAAATAAGTATGGGGCATATTACCAACAACTAGCGATAATTTTTGTCTCTAACTTGTTTAGAGACAAAAATTATCGCCGCACATCGGCGATTTTTATCGCAGATAAACCTTGCTATTAGCAAGGTTTATCGCAAATGCGATAAAAAACGGCCGCAATGCATGAATATCGCTGAAAAGTCAGCGATATTCATGCATTATCGAGCAAATGCTCTTAGCCATGTTATCCACCTCCCATTGGATAACATGGCTAAGAACTGCTCAGGGCAGGTGTTAGCTTTTGGAGATATTTGCGCTTAGCGCGAATATCTCCAAAAGTTGGTAATAGGAGATAGCGATGTTAGGGACTGTTTCCAGTCGCTAACATCTTGGCACGCCCACTTTGCATGTCATTAGTGATAAATATCACTGACATGCAAAGCGGGGCCCAAGATGGTCGCTATCTCCTATTAGCTGTCACTAACTGGTGTTAGCGACAGCTTGGTAATAGGGAGATAATTTTATCTCCGCTTTCTTGGCTTTTAAAGCCAAAAAAGCGGAGATAAACCCCCTTGATAATATGCCCCTATGTGTTTCTATAAGTGATTGTTTAAGAGAGTAAGTATGTGTAAGTTTCCTTAGAAGTAAAGTGGTAGTGTGTGTATAGCTGTATATGCAAATAAATGGATGTTATATAGTTTTTTTGCATGTGTGAATATGTGTGTGAGTAACTTTTGGATGGCTGTCGGTGTGTAACAGGATGTATAGGTGTATCACTACATATAATGAGTGAGTATATGTATGAGTGACAATATAGAACTGTTGGTGAATGAGTGGATGTGTATATAGATGGTGAAATTACTGAATTGTTTGTTGTAACTGGTATGGGTATCTCCATTTTTTTGAAAATGTTAATTTCTATTTTTGAATATGTGTTTCAAGGCTTACATTACACTGAAAGGAGGTCTGTCACTCTGTCACAAGGATGGTGTCATCAGTGATGTCATGAGTGATGTCACTGACCATGTCATGAGTGATGTAATATGTGACGTCATCAGCAGTGCATTGCAGGCGCACAAGTTATAGTGAGTCCAACTTACTATAACGTGGGAATTCCAATGGTTTTATGTCAGTAAAATTTCCAGCTAACTATAACTGGTGTGAAACCTATGGTTTTTTCAGTGAATTTAATAGGTTTTTTAAATGCTAATTCCTAACTATAACTGGTGTGAAACCTATGGTTTTTTCAGTGAATTTCATAGGTTTTTAAATGCGAATTCCTTTCTATATCGAGTTTCTAACCTATGATTTTTTATTAAATTTGCTGTTTTGTGTAAGTATTAATTATTATTATTATTTTTTTTTCCTGGGGCGCTCTGGGTGCGCGCTCCGGAAAGCTCTCCGGAAAGCGCACCCAGAGCGCTACTTTCGTTCGTGAAAAAAAATATGAATGAAAAGTAAATAATAACGCAAGACATTTAGTACCATACATATGAAAGCAGGTTTTTTTAAATAAGGAAATGAAAATGATTTTGCATTTCCGTGAAACTCTCAAAACGTCACTTCGGCGCGCAGCGTAAGCGCCCCCGGAAGCGCCTAGGTTCGCGCTGCGTAGGCGCCCCGGAAGGGCTTACGTTCCCGCCGCGTATGCGCCTACGTTCGCGCCGCGTGTGCGCCCCCGGAAGCGCCTACGTTCGCGCCACGTATGCGCACCCGGAAGCGCTCCGGTGCGCTCAGCATCAGCGCGTCAAGTCATGTGACCTTAAAATAACACTTTTCATTGGTTGCTAACAGTTTTTTTTCAAAGAATGAAATCCCCACCCATTTCCTTCACTTCTTCTTCCACTTTTGTGACTGAAAGACCTGTTTTTTGCTCTTGGATCTTTCTTGGTTTACCATGGCTGCCAGAGAATCCAGCAGTGATGATGAGCCTGAATTCATCGATGAAGAGCCTCCTCAGCCAAAGGTGAAGGAGCATTTCATTTGGAATTTTTTTTCAATACCACCAAACCAGAAAAAGGTGAATGCTCCAAAAGTGGAGTGCAGGATCTGCAAACAAGTCCTGTCACAGGGTGACCCCAAAAAGAAATATTCTTTTGGGAACTTTACAATGGTACGGCATGTGGAGAGGAGGCACCCCCAGAATTTTGCCCGGGAAAGTGTCAGGGCTCTGGCACAAGAGGTTCCCAGTGATGGGGCCTCTACATCCACCGGAGGAGCAACTACTTCTGGGAGAGGGCGATCGCAGGAGCTCGTTCCAAATATTCAACCTGCTTTCAACAATGCTGTCCTGAAATGCAGATACTGCGATCAACTCCTTACCTATGGGGAGCAAAGTGTCCTGCTCATGGTTCGAGCATTGGAGAACCATCACTGCAGTTCCCAGCCCTAATTGTTTTTGTTTTTTTTGCTCCTGTTGAGCAGTTTCCATTCCCTGTTTTTGTTTATGTTCTTAAAAAAAGAAAAAAAACATTATTTTCAGAACTACCTCCAATTCTCATCAAAGAGCTATATTCTTAAAAAAATGTAAAAGAGTAAGTGAAATGGAGTGCATTGATAATGGAAAGGAAAATGAGTAAGAAAGAACAGAAAGGTATGAGAGGAGAAAGGAAGTGAAGTAGGGGGACTGAAAGAAGGTGAGTGTTGGGAAGGAAAGTAAGGAGAAGAAGAGTGAATATGGGGAATGTGGATATTCAAAGAAAATGTTGAAAAGGAACGGGGGTGTGGAAGGGTAAGAAAAGATGCATTGCTGGAGTTGAAGACTGAAGGCCTCATTTTAGAAGCCATGCGTCACTTTAACGCCACCAGAGCGTCACTTTTTGTGACGCATCAGTACAGTAAAAAATGCACCTTATTCAGTCATATTTACAAAGTGGCGCATCTAGGTAGATGCGTCACTTTGTAAGCCCCTGCTCCACATTATTCCTACGTCAGGTGTAATGTATGCAAAAGGGACGTATTGACGCAAGAAAGGGTCGTAGAGGTGACGCAGTGAAATATATGAGATATCACTGCGTCACTTTTATGATGCTGTTGCGTCCAAATATTACGCCTGTTTCACAGCAGACGTGCAGGCCCTTTCACATGGGGCCTGGCCCCATGTGAAAGGATGCATTGCTGGAGTTTCATCATTTTTGAGACACACTCCAGCAATACATCACTTTTGCGCTTACAGATACGTCTGAAATACTGACGTATCTGTAAGAACTTCCAACATAATACGTCATAAATTTAATATGACGCATGAGTAGAAGACTAAAGGCCTCATTTATGAGGCCATGCGTCACTTTAACGCCACCGGTGCGTCACTTTTTGTGACGCACCAGTGCTGTAAATAATGCACCTGTTCAGTCATATTTACAAAGTGACGCATCTAGGTAGATGTGTCACTTTGTTAGCCCCTGCACCACATTATACCTACGTCAGGTGTAATGTATGCAAAAGGGTCGTAGAGGTGACGCAGTGAAATCTATGAGATATCACTGCGTCACTTTTATGACGCTGTTGCTTCCAAATATTACGCCTGTTTCACAGCAGGCGTGCAGGCCCTTTCACATGGGGCTTGGCCCCATGTGAAAGGATGCATTGCTGGAGTTGCTTCATTTTTGTGACACACTCCAGCAATGCATCACTTTTGCGCTTACAGATACGTCTGAAATACTGACGTATCTGTAAGAACTTCCGAACATAATATGTCATAAATGTAATATGACGCATGAGTAAGGGACTGAAGGACTCATTTATGAGGCCATGCGTCACTTTAACGCCACTGTAGCGTCACTTTTTGTGACGCACCAGTTCTGTAAAAAATACACCTTATTCAGTCATATTTACAAAGTGACGCATCTAGGTAGTTGCGTCACTTTGTAAGCCCCTGCGCCACATTATCCCTACGTCAGGTGTAATGTATGCAAGAGGGACGTATTGACACAAGAAAGGGTCGTAGAGGTGACACAGTGAATAAACTGGGGGCCTCATTTATGAAAAGTGATGCATCGCTGCGTGAAAACAGCGATGCATCACTTTTCAGTGCGCACTCCTTTCGACATTCCTGATGCGTCATATTTAATGTATGACGCATCATGTTATGTTATGTTATGTTATGTTATGTTATGTTATGTTATGTTACTGGCATTTATTATGCGCACAGCTGCTCCAGCGAAGGAGCGTCCCGGCGCCTGACAAGGAAGCCACACAGCATAACTGAGAAGATGGATGTTAAGAAGGGAAAGGACTATGGGAACAGTAGAGTCTTGACAGCCCTACGGAATGAGAGCAGGTCAACAATGGTCCGGATTTCAAATGGAAGGGCATTCCACAGGGCAGCAGCACGCACCTGAAAGGAGCGCCCCCCAACTCGGCTGCGTTTAAAACGTGGAACTGCTTCTAATTCACGGTCCGAGGAACATAAGGAACGGCCCGGAATGTAGGGACACAGAAGATTATGAAGAATCTGGGCGGAGGGACCTTTTAAGATCTTAAAGGACAAGCACAATACTTTAAAGTGAATCCTCTGCCTGATGGGGAGCCAATGGAGAGCACGCAAGGTTTGAGACACAGGACAAAACCTAGGAAGGCCTACAACTGCTCTGGCAGCTGCATTTTGTACTCGCTGGAGGCGGGTGAGCTCGGCCTGATTTAACCCTATAAAAAGGGAGCTGGCATAGTCAAGCCGAGACAGCACCGTCGCCTGAACCACAAGTTGACGGGTCGTGGCGTCAAAAAATTTGAGTACCGGTCTCAAGTTACGCCGGTCTCAAGTTACGCAGAATGCCAAAGCAGCAGGCCGCAATCCTTTTGGTGTGGCATACAAAACAAAGAGTAGGGTCCAACCACACCCCCAGATTTTTTATCTCCGAAACCGGAGTGGGGGTGGGACCCAACTCAAGGGGCCACCAAGTGTCGCCCCAGAGATCCGTCTGTTTGCCAAAGACCATAATCTCTGTTTTTTTGGCATTCAGTTGGAGACAGTTGGACGTCATCCAACTGGCCACCGCCCGTAGTCCGTCCCGGAATCTTGGGGCCTCCACCTCAGAATCCCCGCTGATCGTGACCGCTACCTGAGTATCGTCTGCGTATGACACCATGGTCATACCGCAGTGCTTTACGACCTCAGCCAGCGGCCTCACGTACAGATTGAACAACGTGGGGCTCAGTGAGGAACCCTGCGGGACCCCAAGCGTCAGAGGATGGAATTTGGACTGATAGGGCGGGACAGCCACACAGAAAGAACGGTCCGCCAGGAACGATCGAAACCACTGCAATGCAGTGCCCGTCACGCCTGCCTCCTCAAGACGCTGCAAAAGGATCCCATGCGAGACGGTGTCAAAGGCGGCGCTCAGATCTAATAAAACAAGCGCCGCCGTTTGACCCGCATCGAGCACCGCCCGCGAGTGCTGTCTCCGTACTGTGGCCAGCTCGAAAACCATTCTGTGTGACATCCAGAATGTTGGTGTCGCAAGGAGTTACAGATACATCAGTATTTCTGACGTATCTGTAAGCGCAAAAGTGACACATTGCTGGAGTGTGTCACAAAAGTGACGCAACTCCAGTAATGCGTCCTTTCCTTTCACATGGGGAAAGCCCCATGTGAAAGGGCTTGCGCAAGTCTTACGCCTGCTGTGAGGCAGGCGCAAGATTTTGACGCAACAGCGTCCTAAAAGTGACGCAGTGAAATCTCATAGATTTCACTGCGTCACTATTACGAGGCTTTTTGCGGGGGAACGCCCCCTCTGCATACATTATACCTGACGCAGGTATAATGTGGCGCAGGGGTTTATAAGTGACGCATCTACCTAGATGCGTCACTTTTTAAATATGGCGCAACGAGGCGCATTTTTTACACCGCTGGTGCGTCACAAAAAGTGACGCACCGGCGGCGCAAAACTGTCTCAAGGCCTTCATAAATAAGGCCCTGGATTTTCCCCATGCTTTGCTCCCCGGTGCGCTCCCCCCGCGCAAATCAATTTTTTTTTAAATGCCCCGCGGGACCCTATTATAGCCCCCACATCAAACCTAGGGGGTCAGGGGGGGTCTACCCTGCCCCCTTATAGTCATTTCCCCCTTTTGTTTATACCACCTCTTGTGTCTCGATCCTACCGAGACACAAGATGGCGGCCGCTCCGGACTGTTTCGAATGTTTACAGACACCCGTGAGCCAATCAGCTTTCCATGAGCAAGTCGCGTTGCACGCCCGGTGCGCGTACCGGGGCGCGCCTATCGATATATATATTTTCTTGACCTAAATTACTCAAAATCTACTGGAGCACATATCTTGAGACATAGCCAAGGCACATCGGGCTACCAGTCCCTACAATTTTGCCAAGTTTGGTGTAAATCCATTCAGCCGTTCGGGCTAAAAGTGAGTTTGACCGTCCTATGGAAATTAACATGGGGAAAACGCGTTTTGGGACCCCTCTTTTATCTCGGCCCCCGCTTGACGCATCCCCCCCAAACTTTCAGGGAAGGACCGGAGCTCGACGAGCCATTTTGAGGGAATTTTCAGGCAGATTCGTCAACCGGCGCCAAAGTTATTCCAAATAGAATTTGAGATTTTGCATTGAAAAAAATCCTAACTATAACTACCTACTGGCGACCGCCAGTAGGTAAAAAAAAAAAAAAAATATATATATATATATATATATATATATATATATATATATATATATATATATATATATATATATATATATATATATATATATATATATATATATATATACATATATATATATTTGCCACTGTTCCCTCTCGAAGGAACAAATTGGGTCGCACTCCACGGGTCAATTTTGCAATTTTTTAATTTTTTCATTACATTCCACAGACTCAGGCAGATGTTACGGAATGTAATGAAAAAATAAAAAAATTGCAAAATTGACCCGTGGAGTGCGACCCAATTTGTTCCTTCGAGAGGGAACAGTGGCAAATGGATTAGCAGCGTGGTTCAGCTGCAGGGCGCCGCACCCGTTCCGAGCGCTGCACGAGTGGTAAAGGGAACCAGCAATGGAGAATATATATATATATATACACACACATATATATATATATGTATATACATATATATGTATATATATACACACACACATATATATGTTGTTTATATAAATATAAATATCTATACACAATATATCTAGCTTATGTTAATTTTCGTCTATTTTGCGCCACTTAACTTCTCTACATATATGCCCCGCGTGATATTACATCAGACTAGCTTCATTAAAAGACACAAACAAAATATTCACAAGCTTATTTTTGTATGTTATCAGAGAGAGTGAGACCCGAGCAACTATCCAGGGAATATTTCCCACTGAAAAACGTAATGGGCTCTGCAAACCTTCTGCTAGTTACAAAAATAAGACATTTAATTTAAATCGAAGAATAATTGCATCTTGCGTTGGTGGCATTATCCAGTGGGCTAACTCGTCAGCTTCAACGTAACCACGTTTGCACTCACTCCTACTTGCCAAATCCTAATGCTGATTGATTACAGATGATAGCATGCTTAGCTGCTTAGCAGATACCAACCAACAAGGATGGAGAAGAGGATGCCGGGTCGATCCGAAGGTGGCTGAATGTCACGATCCTGATCTGCAGCTCGTATTGGTGGAGTGACATTGATGGGGTTCACTCGTGCCTGAAATGGAAAGCAGACAAATTAATCTAGATAAATTGCAAAAACGGTTATCAAGTCTTCAGGCTTTAATAAAAATGCATTGTTGAAAGAAACAGTCTCAGAGAAGGACTCTGGGGACACAGTTAACAAAGAGCAGGAAACGAGACAAAACAGGAGGCGATGGGAAGAGAATTACAGAAGACTGGTGCAGCTTTCATTTTCTAGACATGTTTTGTTGCGGTAACCTATCTTTTGCAAATAAATTGAAGCTCTAAATTTTTTAAATATCTTCACGTACCATGCAATAAATACATAGAAACACTTTGTGGTTTCGTGCTACAGTTGTGACATAACTAGTCACCAACAATAACAAAATGACATTACTATTGCAATGTGATATTTTACTACATTTGAGTAGTGATGTCACAATGGTGCAGCCAACAGCCAGTGTGAAAGTCAACCAGCTTTAGACATTGGCTAGATTCACAGAATAACGGCATACAAGAGCATGTTCACACACGAATTAGTTCTGCCTTTCAGCACTGCCTAAACCTCTCAATATTTTGCAAGCTATGTGTCCAGTCATTGAGCTGATCAGCTGCTCTTGCCAAAAGCAGCGGTCTGACAGTAACCTTTCAGGGGACACATTGCTTGTTGCATGTGCTTATCAAATGGCTAGAAGTGGAGAAAGACATCCTAGGAGGCCTCAACCCAATAGCCCTTCTAAAGTCAAACAGACACCCCCATAGATCCAACCCAATACTTAAACATACCAGGGAAGCTCTGATGAAAACAGACAGACGCATGATGCGGAAATTGAAAGGCACAGCATGGGAATCCATCTGGTTCAACACAAAAGTAACTTACCAGGGGGCAACAATGCAGAATGATACATGGATCGAGAAAGGAATCAGCCTTCCCAAACAGATGGAAACTAAGCAGAAGCCGCTGACCTTTCATCCATTCACTTATATTTTTTGTATCAATAAAAATGTATTAAATAAAATAAATTACAAAAATCACCTAATATAGCACTATCTCACACGCCACTACTGTTGTTTATTTCTACATCCTCAGATTGCACGCAATCTCAAAAAAAGACTCCTCTGTAGTCCCACGAAAACTGACCTTGGCATAAAACTTCTCATTGCTGAATCTCTTTATCGCTTTCAAATGAACCTCCCCACACATTCCATCTTCTGTATGTCTCCTTTCTCTGAGCATAGTCTATTCTATCAGATGCAAGTTTTACTCGATCCCTATAATTGTATTTCTGCAAATTGTCAATGCCTTATTTACAAGATCACGACTTCTCTTTTAAAATGTATACTCCTGCAACCTAATGTCCTGTAGCTAATCTAGCAACACGGTGATTTCAAAGAATTTACATGCATACTCCATGTTGAACAAAGTGTTGACATTGACCTCCTTTACATTAATAGATTACAATTTACAATTGTATCTTTGCTCTTCCTTCCAGATGCACACTCCATGATGCCTTTACAGTTTGAACTTGAAGTTCATCTTTTGTCTCACTAGTATTCATATGTTAATGTATTTCTGCAGTTCAAGGTTTCTGGATATTTTTTGCATAACTCTGTACGGCATGTTCTTCAGGAGAAATTCAAAACCTTTTAATTGTTACTCAGTCATGGCAAGCAAACTGCAGTGAAGGAGAACTGACTCAGTAAAGGTCAGCAAACATCAGGAAGAAAATAGTTGTGTTTTCTTTCAGTAACTATATAGTCACTTAATTTTAATTAAGATATAGCCCTTTTATCTTGTATTAGTATATTAATTTTCAATTCCCCTCTGAAATATCAGTGAAAAATAATCTATTGTGCCAGAAAGTCATGTATTTGCCCTGAGAGAGAAGAGATTTTGAAAGGTAGCGAGAAAAAGCACTTGTTAGAGAAATTGTGGGCAAAATATTTGCAGTGGAGCATATGTTCGCTCAAGCAAATTTGTTGTGGTTGTAAAATTGGTACTATTTTACACCTAAACCCAGAATAGAACCCAAGTTTTTATAACAGGAGAGGGGAGATAGAATTTCGGTGGGGCATAGGATACTATCCTCCTAATGAGAGAAACCACAGGCGACATAATAGGTTGTTTTTTAGACACCTCACCCACTCTATTGTTGGCAAAATTCATCATCGGCTCTCACACTGGTCCCTATAAACCAGTGTGGGCTCAAAGTTATTCTAATCAGCATTTTCAATATTTCCCTACCGAGGTCTTTGAATATAAAAATACTTTTGGCAACCCAGGTATCCTTATATTGGTGAGTGCCTGAGGTATAATGAAATCAGAGGAGGTGTCTGCAGGATATGATGTCCCTACACCCCAGATAAAGTCAACATATTTCAGCCTTTAACGTGTGGCCTCCAAGGCTCCAAGGCTTTCTTCAGGACTATAGATGCCCTGAATCTTTGTGGGTAACTCTACAGTCAAAAGCAATCATGCCAGCAACACAGACACCCTTGCACTGTGGTGCAAGGGGCCTGCATTGGCGCTCAGTTGCAAATAGTGCATTGATGCTTCTTGAAAGGACATCTTGTAAATATGGTGCATTTCTGCCCTTTTGAATTGGTTTAGGGCAGTGCAGCAAGATTATTGGGTTCCTGCCCTACACCAATTATTTGTAAATGAGGCCCTAGGGTTCTTACTCTGCTACAACTGTGCATTGATAGGCCTTCTTGAATCTGCCAGAAATAAGATGTTTTCAGGTTGTCAGAACCGTACAGGTAATAATTCTGGGGTATGATGAGCTTGTACTGATTGATCCAAAGGGATTATTTTTTATAAATAATATGTGGATAGCAGGAGTGGCTCGCCATTGGAGTGAAGGTCGATCACTAAGGTATATAGAATGATTTAGCTTTTTTATCGAATGCTTTGTAAATGATAACTATTGCTGAGGAGGAAAACAGATGGGAAACTCCGGGGAATATTTACAAGAGGATTGTGGCACTTTTTTGATGTTATGGTGGCGCATTGCCCCGAACCATATTAACACTGTGACGTTCAGCAACTTTTTCTTGCTTAACGCTACTTTGTAAACATGGTATCCCTTCATGCAGTTATCTGTGTGAAAGGGGTGAGCAATGGTTATTGCTGTGAAATTCCACCACAATACCCATTGCTTTCTGATGCTGCCCCCGATTTACAAGGAGGTGTTATTCTGCAGCAGCACCAGAAACTAACACCATGCAATAGCAGACGTTAGAATGGCACAACACAGAGAAATACTTTTATTTCTCCCTGTTTTTGCTTTCTTCTGCCTTTTTGCAGGATTGTTTTGTGCAGGAAGGGGCACCTTCCTGCAAAATAACAGTTACAAGAGGCATTTTCCTTGTTCTACACACATGGTTAGAGGAAAAAACAAGGAGGAATGTAAGCATTTGTCCTCATTATGCCTGCTCTGAAGAGGCGAAAGTTTTTCGTGCTGCCCCTGGTTTACGCGATGTAAATCTGGGGCAGAATGGGAAACACCAATGACATCGATGGAAATACATCGCGGTGCTATTGCACCGCGATGTTTACATCGCATTGTCGTTGCCATCGCAGCATTTTGCTGCAATGGCTACAACGGAACGATGGCATTAACATCGCATGCAATTACAACGCATGCGATGTTAAAATGCCATTACTCCGCATAATTCGCGAGGACATTAACATCGACGGATCGTCATACAACCGGGCAGAACACACTCACAGCAGCGCCCAGGCAACACCTCCTTGATGTAGAGTAAGACAAGACAGCGCGTTGTGCTGCCTTGTCTGACTCCATATCTATGAGGCCATGCAAAGCCATACCATGTCAAGAGTGGCTTTGAATCACCTCATAGACATGATTGAGAGTCCTTTGCCATCGGATCGTCATTAAAAGTGACGGTCCGGCGATGCGAGCCTCTGGTAATAAGGACCCAAGTATTTGAAACAGATTACCCAATCATCCCATAATTATTAGATGTAAAATTAGATTTATATGCCATTGAAACAGACTATGGAGTTTTTTACAGATGAAAAACACAGCAGCAGTGGACATGTCTGTGGGCTTTAGTATGTGTTCCAGATTGCAGAGAGAATATCATTTGAATTTTCTGTTATAGCCTCACCTAAATTCCTTGCTCGGGTTATTACGAATGTTTTCAATGCTGTTCCTGCAGATGGCAATAAAATAGATGGCAATAAAATAAGGAAATAATTTCCAATCTATTTACAGTTAAACGCGTATCTAATATCAGGCATTCATCTGTCTGAAGGGCACTCGTGTTCTTAATTTAAATGGCTACAAAAGCAAAGTTCTGATTTTTGGCGAACGCTTAGGAGCCTTGATTTTTTTTCTCTAAATGTCTTGACCCAATTCCTGCCTCCGCCCAAATAGTAAGAAATATGTGTGTCTAACGCGATCAAAGACTCAGCTTTGTCCCTAAAATCAAAGATTTAACTAAATTATGCCAAATTCAAATTTTGATAGGAAATGTTTCTCTCTTTAAAATACACATCATCTATGCAGGTCCCATGGTCTCCATATCATGGCAGGCACATAACTGTAATAGTTTGCATTTGGGACTGGCACACCAAACTATTTTTCGTTTCTTTGAACACATTTACATTCACGTGTTGCTCATCCCAAGTACTAATATTTCAATGGTGGGTGAGAAAATACATTGTATGGCCTGCTGCCTAATTCACAAGGCTTGACAAGGAACTGGCCTTGACTTTTTTTCAGCAGAGTTAAACTATAACACCCTTTTAGCGCAATATGATTTTTTTTTACCTGTTTTTCATTATTGTAATGTTTCAAAAAGGGTAAAAAAAGAAAATCCTTATTATTAAATGTGACCCCCAACCATGGGGTTATGTTTTAAATTCTGAGTCTGTGCTTCTCAAGACCAAGCACTCTTAAACAATACTGCCTGTCAGTATGGATTGTGACTCACCTTGTAGTTTTATAGCTTATGTAACATCTCCTTTACACTGATTTCCACACATATGATTGATTGCCTCAGTGTAATGAGTGTGCGGTATAAAGTGCTCCGACACCCTAAATTGGTATAGGTGGCGCTATATAACTAATCAAACACATCTGATAGGGAGAGAGTGGTTATGGATACTTGAGGGGGCATTGTTAGAGGGTGGTAGTGAGGGAGTCAGTGGGGGGCGCCAGCAAACATTGTCGCACAGGGCAGCACCAGTGCTAGAGAGGCACATTCCTTCAGCTTTCTGACTGAAAACCTCCAAAAACCGCATCAGACTCTTATCTGTTAGGGAGACTCCGTAACCATTGTGAAGGTAATCCTGAAACGACATAAAAGACTGACGTTCCATGACAATGGCAGATACAGTTCTCTTCAAATGGCTAAGAACATTATCAGTAACGAGCACAGTTATAAAACTTCAAAATATCAAATATTTCAAATGCCCCATATATGCAACAAAACGTTTTACTAGGCTACGAATACCTTTCGGTTATTAATAACTATAATTAAAATATTCTACCGACTGAGTTTTATCCTACTGCACGGCAGTTTATTCATTTCTATTTTGGTTCTACTTTCTTTTAAATAGGAAAATAAAAATAATATAGAGCACTCTGTACATCCACTGTCGGAAGCGCGAATCTAGTGGGAGGTTACTAAATTGCCACCAGTAAGCTATCTGTGTGGTAATCACGTATTCGGACTGCAAGCGATATGTTAATCTGTTGGATTTGTTGCATGGTAAGCGCATCTATTTATTTATTCAATTCAATTATAATAAGCTCTTCTCTGAGGTCTCCAGGCCTCTCTGTATTCTAAGAACATGCACTACACAGACACTTGAGTTAAAATGTTATGGGGAAATTAATTAACAAAGGGAAATGGGCATACCGTCCAGTTCAGTCAGAGATTCTAAACGATAAACATTGGACATGTATGAGTTCAGTCTCACCGGCCATATCACAGAAATCTAACATTGGTGCAAATGAACAGTGCAAATTAATTGGCAACAGTAGATTTGCTGGTCATTGTATAAGTGATCAAAATACATTTTTTTTTCTTTTCAGGTGCGATGTGGGACTATACTTCAAGCTAAATCTGCACAACCAAGCATGGAGACCTCACTCCTTTAACACATTCAAGACCATGGGATCAGTGAAGTGTCTCACATTCGGCCAGGCCCTGCGTGCACCCAACCCCCTTGATGGCCAGCCTTCTGCTTTAACACAGTATCTCCGCAGACACCCCTGCAATTTTGGTTTTAAATGTTTTATTTGATCCAGTTGTATTCTTGTGAGACATTACTGGGTCCCACCGCAGTCCTTTGGGACAAAAGGCGGCTGCATTCAATTACTCAATCAGGTATTCTCCTTTTTGCCCTGGTGCAAATTTACTTCTGTAAAATCTGTTTGCTCCACACTACATTGCAGAAGGCCCAACCACATCAAATTGGATCAATTTACAAGGGTTGAATAGTCATGGGTGAATAGACATGCTGATCGTACGCAAGTCTGATGTATTATTATGCATAAGTAAATATTCGCAAAAGTGAGGGAGATGATGCCTTGAAAAGTTTGCTAACATTCCCAAAATTAGTTTGTGGAATTCAATATTTTTTTCCAAGTGTCTTTGATCCTGAAAACAGTTGGGGGCATATGTACAAGGACTGGCAAAAACTACTGCTAAAGCTAGCTTGCGGCAGTTTTCTTACCGCTGTTTACCACTGAAAACTATTACCCTGTTAGAGAAGTATGTACAAGGTGTCACTACATGGTGATAGCATCAAGGACCAGCAGTGAAAACTGCTGCTAACATTAGCGTGATGGCGATAGGAATTCCAGCGTTAGGGGTGAAAACCAACAATAGGCCCAGTAGCGGTAAAAAAAACGCACGTTAGTCATCCTACCATGAGTTTTTTGTCTGTAATGGAAAAAATAGCCTATCAGTCGACTTCCTGTAGAAAATAGGCAACAAAAAATAAATTAATGCAGAATGGAGCAGCCAGGGCCAAGTGCAGCACACATCAACAACTCCCTCATCCCACCCAACATCCAGGATGAGCAGGATGAGAGCCTGGATGCCTTGCTAGACCTGTGCCTGTAGCCTGGATGCGTTGCTGGACGTGCCCCTGGAGCCTAGTTGCGTTACTGGACCTGTGCCTGGAGCCTGAATGTGTTGCTGGACCTGCATCTAGGGCCTAAATGCCTCACTTGACCTGCCTCTGGAGCCTGGATGCCTTGCTGCACCAGTGTCTGGAGCCTGGATGCCTCGCTGGACCTGAGTCTGGAGCCTGAAGGCCTCACTGGAAATACATCTGGAGCCTGGATGCCCGGCTGGGCCTGCGTCTGGAGCCTGGAGTGAGATGCAGAGGAGCTGTGGAGTCGATGAGCAGTGGTGGTAGACATTGAGGCGCAGCCATCGCCCATACCTGGTGGTGAAGTCTGGCTGGTCGCATGGAGACACATTGCTGACCTGAGTGAGAAGACTGCCTTGCGCCCCTTGGAGCTGTGAATGGCAGAGGCACTCATGCGCACCAACATAGGGAGGTCTGTATTGCATACTATGATCCACCACCACACATGGATGCACAGAGAGGATTACTAATAGTGGGCGGCACCTCTCTGCATCATACGCCGGATGAGATTGCACTGGCCAGACGCTATGCAGGGTGAGGCCCCTGAGCTGCGCCAAACTTGTGTTGCGGCAGCGCTGCAAGTTCACGCCTTGGGGCTGCATCAACTGCATCAGGAGGTTCACCAGGGGACTTGGCTATGATGCTGTACCCACGCTTGTGAAATCCCACCTGGAAGAGGCTCCGGCTGGTGAGTCACAGATTTGGAGAGATTTTAGCAGATTGCGTCAATGTGTCAATGTCCAGGTAAGGAGAAGGTGGGACACGTAGCAGAGGAGGCCCGGGTGTCGAGTCGACCAGGACTAGAACCAGTAGATGGCGCACCCCCAGGCTTACCAGCAGCGCAAGAAGAGGAATAATCATCACAGGATGATAACTGTCTGATGTTATTGTGCCATGTTTCCTTTGTGGGTGGGAGGGTGGGTAGGGCTTCTCCACTCTTGGAGCAGGGCAGGGGGGTAGTGGCATGCCCACTCAAGTGCGCAGTGACTGTTTTATCAGCCCGCTCAGGCCACACAAAGCAGGCATGTGCACTGTCCTGGTCGCAATGGAGGCTGCATTACAGCCTGCATGGAGAACATGCCCACACCTCCAGCCCCAGGCTGAACGCCTCGTCCCAGCGCCAATGACCAATCCCAATGATGCATTGCAGACTTGTGATAGGCTAAGGGGAGGGAGCTTTGCTGCCTACTTCCTGTTCTTCTAAGCAGATTCAGGAGAGCAGGAACAACAAAGACATGAGACCTGGCCTCAAAGTAAGATTTCTCTCATTTAAATATTTACAACACCCACTCACACACACACCCCTGCGTCCATGCCCCATCCAGTGTTCTTTCCGGCGTTTTCCACCTCCCAGCTGTCCAGGCCCCCCGCAGCACTACTCAATGTCAGCCAATGTGTAGGCATGTGCAGCGGGCATACCACTGGTGTGCCAAACGTATTTATAAAGTTATGACGCATACTATTATTATTTCATATTCCATTACAATACATACTAATACTAGGCATATTGCAACAGTAGGGGAGGTGTTGGATTGGGGAGATGTAAACATTATTTTTCCCACTTCAGTGGGTGCAACCCTAAATCTGATCCTTGCATCCCAAAGCAAACCCTGAACACTAAAATTCATCTTGAGCCCCTAAAACACACCCTAGAAATCATATTTGATGTAAATGCACTCCTCAATTTTCATATTTGTCCCATATGCACACCCCAATGTTCATGACTGACCCCAAAACACACCCCAAATTTCAAAATGTACCGGATATTACACCCCACATTTCATCTCCGACACCCAAAACCCATACACACCCTAAACATTTTAAATACCCAATTACTGACCTCACAGAGCATTGTAATGGAATGCGACGTAAAGTCACCTGCGTTGTTGGATTTGCATTCTAAAGGAATTACGATGTAATGCCTGCATTAATGGAGGTCTCCCGTGCCAAAGCAAGCCATAGGCAAGGCTGTCTGCATCCGTCTGCCCCTGGACCGCGCTCAGCACCAAGGACCTTTCCTCTCGGACACTCCACCCCTACTGCACCAACACTCACCTCGCCATCAACCCTGGATGCCACATCGCCTGCCATGACCAACATCTGCTCTGGACTGGACAGCGCCATCGCCATCACTGATGGCTACTAAATCACATGCAAGGACCCCCCTGACCATCCAGGAGGAGGCATTGCCATCACCTACAGCAGCACACTCTGACTGACCATGCACTCTAATTACCTAACTGTGACCATGGAACATCCCAACTTCCAGATCCGGACCAACCCCATCCTCTGTGTCACCTTCATCTACATGCCCCCGGACCATGGACACCCGGTCACCTATTTCATTGTAGACATCATTGCACACCAGGCTCTCCCATCCACTGATGATGTACTACTTGGCAAACTCATGTTCAACCTGGACAACCCCAGTGACCAGAATACTACCCCATCCTGGGGTAGTTCCCCAACATTAGACTCAAGCAGCAAGCCACATAGCAGGACACACGACCGAGTGCATCTCCTCCGCCAGCGGGACCTGCAACTACAGCCACACCACTGGACTCTCCTGGACTGACCATCATTATATACATCACGTCTTCACCATGCCCACAGTACACAACCACCATCATCGTCCCCCTCACAGCCAAATCAAGGACACCGATGCACGTCTTGTCAACTCCCTCAGTACCACCACTCCGCCAAAACTTACAGACAATGACACCGCAGCGCGCAACTGCCATCGATCCATCTCTAACTGCGCCAACACCGGGCACCCATCAAGAACGGAACTCCATCAGTACCTTACACCTGCTTTATGGGAGGCGTAAAGTTGACGCAGTGCCACAGGGATAGGCTGGCCCCAAGCATTGCTAAAGTTGCGTCATGGTTGTGACACAACTGCAGCAATGCATGACTTTAGCACAGACAGATACGTCAGGATTCCAGACGTATCTATCATTACTTGCATCATGGAGCGCTGTTTAGTGAATACAGTGCATCTATGGTGTCTCAAGAAGCGGGTGGTGAAAAGTGTTGTAATGCTGTCTTGTCGCAGCACTACAACACTTTTCATGAGTGAGGCCCAGGAATACAGACTATCTTATGGATGGTGAGCAGTCCTGCCTTGTAGTTTCGTCGCAGGGCAGCACAGCAACATTGCTTGCAGCATGGTCCAGCAACAAAACCTGCTGAAATTAGGCCCCAAGGGTTAACTCCATTTTTAAGACCAGCTATTTTCTGGTCTTAGAAAACTGCCTCTAACTGCAGTTAGGGGCAATTCTTTTGGTCCTCAAAACTTAAAGAATCCCCTTGTAAGTATCTTGTAGTGGGGTTAGCTTGCGTTTTTGCACGGTAAAGCCTACGTTGCATATCATTAGCGATAGTAATCACTAACATAGTTGGCGATGTTGGATGCGGCCGCTATCGCCAGAAAGCTGTCGCGAGCGGCTGTTAGCAACAGCTTGTTGATACAGCAATATAAATATTGTTGCATTAGCAGCAGAAAAGTGCCGCTAAAGCAGCATTAACTTGTTGCACATATGCCACTTGGAGATATACCCCTGTCTTGGGCATGAATAAACCTCTTTCCAGTGTTGAAAAAGACAGGAGAAAACAATAAGAAGTGGTGAGTGTTTAGGGAAAAGAAGGCTCCTTCTCAAAGAATTCATATTTTCTCTGCAGGAAAACTTAAAGATTACACCAATGCAAATGCACTTTCACGTACACAATTGGCCACTGAGTACACTCATCCATGCAAAACAGCTTACTTGTGTGCTTAAGTGAGGTCACAAATGTTTTCCTGGTGCATTTTCGGAAACCTGTGACTGAGGCAGGTTTAGAAGAGTACTATTGGGAACTTTTTGTATTCCTAAATTTTGGAAATTTGCATCTATAGAGAAAAACCTTATTTATAGGTATGGTAGAAAACTTTCCTTTCCGTTACTCCTACCAATTACAAGTGATTAAATAAAACTGCCCTCTACCAAACTCCTTCCCGAATAAAACTTCATGAATCACGCTCTGGCAGTGAAAATATGGTGCATATGGATTTTTCTGATCCTTTTTTTATTTGTACCAGTGCAAAGTGTTTAATTATATGATTTGCACAAGGATATGTACAAGGTTTGACTGTCAAAATGCTCTGCTGGCTTCCTCTTGTAATGAAAACCGAAGACAATTGGCTGTATTACAAATTATTAATAAGGAATAGTTAAAGGGAACTTCAGAGTGTTTCTCAGGGAACCATTACACTACAAAATAAAGACCTTTCTGCTACAATTCCCATGGGTAAGTGCTAATAATAAGAAACATATGAAGATCCCATATTTCTTATATTTTAGCATAGGATTTCTGATCGAATTGACAAAATTGAAATCATGGTTCCTTACTATTTAATAAGCATATTCACCTGAATGTGTGTACAAAAATGTTGCATAAACCCCACTGTCTTGGTATCTCAAGTTACACGGTGAAAAAAGTCTCAGGAGCATATTCTAAAGAATGTGTGATAACTATCACAAAAGTAGTTTAACGCAACTTCCAAAATCGCAATCTATCGCAGGAAAATTTTGCTGTGATAACGAAGCATTCTCAACACGGTGGCCCCATGTGATAGTCTCCAGATAACACGTCAAATGACCGCATTAAAATCAACGCCACACCTCAGAAATTCAAAGCGCGAATGCAAAAAAAGCTGCGATGAGGCCAATCGTGATACAAAAATCCACGAAAACTAGCTACATGCCTGCAATTCACACGTGTCAGGCAGGAAAAATCACCATAAAAGTAGAAAAAAGCTGACAAACAAATGCCAAACAACAGCGAAGCACAATGGATGTTGCCGGAGCAAGTACTGAGGAGAAACAGAATCCCACAATCCCCCCTGGAGAACCTGCCTGGGACCTCGGGGTCAGGGAAGGCCAAGGAGAAGAAGAGTAGGAAGAAGCGCTTCAGTACACAGGAAAAAAGTATCCTGATAACGGAGGTGGTAGAACACCATCAACAACTGTTGGTCACCTCCACTGTGTCATTGGCAACCAAAAATGGACTATGGCAGTCCATCGTGGATATGGTGAATGCAGTGGAAGTGCTGAAGAGGACAATGGAAGAGGTCAAGAGGTGCTGGAATGATGTCAAGCACAATACCAAGCTGAAACTCGCCAACAACCGGAAGACAGCAATACAGACCGGAGGTGGGAGTCCTGCGCCACAGGAGCAGCTGGGCGACATGAAGGAAATGGTGTCCACAGTCATCAGTGGGAAGACTGCGGCAGGAGTAGGGGGACTGGACACTGCTCAACATGACCAGACACTACAGCAGCAGGGTGATTAACAACCAGGGACTGGGGGGACAGAGGAGATGGGCACAATGGCACACATGCACAATTTAGCTGAGCACATCTGCGGACAAACCATTCACAAACCCCCAACTCCCAAGTATGGAACATCTCAGCACTGTATAAGCACAGAAGTCAAAGGCACACCCCATGAAAGGGATATGGGACATCAAAAGCAGAGTGCAGGATCGAATCTCCCAAAATGCAGCACACACACAAAACATCCAGAGCACATCAACACTGACAACAATGTGGCACAAACCATAACACATCCACAACAGAACACATGACACAACTGGTGCCGACTGGGTGTAGACACTGGCCAATCACAATTGGTATTGCAGGGAAACGTGAGTTGATAAAGTACAAGTACAAACACACACGTCTGTTGTCAAAATGTCCGCTGTCCTCCATCAAATAGGCAGCTCCTCCCAAACAGCCACAATGTACACAGTCATGCAGTCTGTATGTAAACATGGACAATGCAACTACATACATGTGAACACATTGTTAAACCACATCTCCCCTTCACATTGCAGAGGGACAATCAACACCTCCTGCAGAGCAGCCCGAACCTCTCTTCTCTGATGACGAAGAGGACCACCACAGCTTTGACTCTGACGCCCTCCAAGAGTTCATTGACAGCCTCTGCAGCCCACCTCCAGGAGCAGGTCAGCCCAGCTGTAATGAGGACACCCCACCCTCTGCACAGACCACAGAGCAGGCAGCCCCCACCACCCACCACCCACCACCACTGTTGCCTCCCAGGACCCCCAAGAATAACACATTGCCTTCCAATGCTGTATGTTGGGATGCCAGGAGCAGCTGGCTGAACAGGTGCGGGTGGGCTTTGACCGCATGACAGACAAACTAGATTTCATACGTGGATGTCTAAGTCCCATCAGGGACCACTCACAGTCCCTAATGGACAACCACAGTCTGTTCCATGCTCTCCAACGGGCCATGGCTGACATCGCTGGAGCCCTGACTCAGAGACTAGAACCACTGTCCAGTCAGAGTGGCTCCAGCGATGTTACCTGGAAGTTGGGACACATGCGGAAGTTAATGGAGACATGGAGCAGGCCAATGTGGAAAGAGAGACTGACACGGCTGCACACCAGCGTCTGGTAGCTGTGTTCCTCAATGACCTCAATACCATCCTTATGGCATTGCTGCCACAAGGCCTGGCGCAGATGCATGCTGCTGCTGCCACTACATCCCCATCTCCGCCCCGGAAGTGTCAGTGCCACATAGTGTGGCAGACATTCCACCTCCTGTCCCTGAGGTGTCACTGCCACACATTGCAGGAGAAAGGCCAGCAACACCCACACGTGAGGCACATGGAACAGCAGTGGTAAGAAGAATGCAGTAGCATTCATCTCTGCCATATGGCCGGTTTCAACTTAGTTCTGCCCTCTGCACCATCACCTTCCACTGTCCCCTGATGTACTCTGCAACACTCACCTTGGCCCTCACAATGGACTACCATATTCTGTTTGATCCCCAATGACAAAGCAATCAGACTGTGGACTAAACTCTTCCTTGTCCTTAGGACATGTAATTCCCTGAAGGACTCTGGCTGGCCCTCCATGGGCCAACATCATCATGTAGGGGTTGAATGGCCCTGTACTGCTCCAAAAGCAACATTCCACTGAATGTGCATTAAATATTCTGAATCACACAGATGTGTTGTGTCTATGGTCTTTAAAGTGTGGTAGTATGGATGAATGTAGGGTCAGTGAATTCCTCTTACGTCGATGTGCCTCAAGTCGTTGGACTTGGGACACAGGGTGACACATTGCCGAATGTTGTCCGGATGGCGCCGATGCAACAACAGCGACACACGCAATTGTTACTTCCTTGTCCAGCTCAGTACAGAACCACACCCAGAGCCCCGGCGTCCTTGTTCACACCCTTACACTGGACTGTCACAAGCCAGGCCAGCCCACTTTGCTTACGCTCACAACTCTACATATGCCAGGACTACACTGGCTGGTTTACACCCACACCACACAAATCCAGCACACCCGTCACAGGACATGTGACCCTGCCAATAAAAAGGGCCTGACCCACGTGCCCAATGCAGTTTCCAACCTCTCTCGGGTTGTATCCGTGTGGTGTGCATGTACGCATGGGGCCCAGGGACTTGCGACATCACATTCCGCCGGCCCGGAGGTGACTTGATGGCGTGCGCATCATGCTACCTAATTGTAGAAGGTCAATGACTTGCGTGCACAGATTTGGTTGCACCGGATACACTGTGGCCGGCACAGGCACACTGCCACGGGACAGTGACTTTCGGTGCACTGAGGTAGGGGCACCTTAAGTGCTGAGCAGGCTTGCAGCCTGCGATGATGCCCCATTCCGGCTGTCCGGACTGCTCAGGTTTTGTGTGCCCTGCTGGAATGTAGTGTAGGCCTGAGCCAGAGGTTAGGGGACCTACCGCCATGTGGCGTGGCCTCGAGGGTCACAGAGTTAGTGGCAGGGCTGAGCGGGTGTGCAGCCTGCGATGATGCCCTGTGCACTAGTATGTCCTCTGTCATGACAAAATCAAGACCCATCATCAAAAGTGAGACCTGGTGGCCTGCAGAGTGGAGCTGTGGGGCTGCATGATGTAGAGGGTGCCATGTCTGCGGGTTCCTGGTTTGGGGCTTGCAGCCGCCTGTGGTGGGCCCTCTTTTCTACAAGACAGTGGCTGAAGGTGAGCAGTGAGGGCTGGGTGCACAGGTGCGGGCATGCACCGTTGGGAGACAGGAGGGGCTGGGGTGCAGCTGCCTGGGTGCGCAGGGGCGGACATGCACCGCTGGGTGGCAGGAGGGCGTGGGGTGCAGCTGCCTGTGTGCGCAGGGGCAGACAGACGATGATGTTGTGTGCAATTGTATGTTCTGTGCCATTCATGTATCTGGACTCTGTTTCAGATGACGGGTCTGTCTCAGATGTGGGACCTGGTGAACTGCACTACATACCGGCACGTGGTTGGAGACACGCCGGTAGCAGCAGGTGAGCATTGTGTCCTGGGTGCGCAGTGTCGGCACTCTCTCTCTCCCTGTCCCTCTCTTCTTTTCTCTATGTATCTCTCCCCTCTTTGTCCGTCTATCACTCTCCCCCCTCTATCTACTTATCTCTCTCTCCCCCTCTCTATCCATCTATCTCACTCTCCCTCTATTTCTCTCTCTCTCTGTCTCCCTCAACTCCTTTGCTCACTCTCTGTCCCTTGATGTGTGCAGGACACACCTTCTCATCATGATTTTTGTCTTGCACGCTGTGACCTACTGTGGGGTGCCAGCACGTGTCTTCATTTCTGTTCTGTTTATTTGAATACATTTTTGTTTGTGGATTCGAAGGTGAATGTGTGAAGCTCATGTTTGTGATGACACATGCATGTCACCAGATGTGATTGTGCGACTTCAGGCGTATTATTTGGTACATGATTCCGTGTAGTTGTTGTGGCATGTCTATGGCCAGGGGGCCCAGGGAGGGGGGTTCTTGGGGTGGTGGCGTGGGTGTTGTGGTCCTGTTGGGGCTCCAAGCAGCATGATCAGTGGCTCCTTGGCATCTGTTGCCCTTCAGGTGTGGCTCTGGGCTGGGCTCCCTTTTGTTGTGCAGGCTGTTGTCCAACTCTACACCAGGTCAGAGCAGGTGTTAGTTTCCGGCTGCTAACGCGCCTTATCACATGTTTTGTGCTTGTATCGCCGATCTGGCTGGTCATTGAGAATGTTGCGGAGTGGTGTTGTCACAGATTTTTGCATTAGCGATAGTTGCGTGTGTCATCTGTGGCAATGTTTTTTGCGGCTGCTATCGCAAGTAAACTGGTGCTATGGGCTATTGGCACCAGCTTGTGAATGGGGTGATAAATCTTTCACAACTTTGGCTGCGATAAAGTGCCACAAACTTGGCGATAACTCCTTGAGAATATGCCCCTCAGTTTCTAAGTAAAACTTGTAATATGTAGCATAAAATAAGATAGATGCTTCATTGTCTAATGATGTTGGCCAGCGTAAATTGCTTCACATTTCATGATATTACGTAATAAGCCCTCAGGGACAAGGAGTAGTCAATGCTTACTCAAGCACCTGGAAAGTGGGCGGGGCATCAGGAAACGGGGGGTGTGTTGCCCGAGTCACAGCGCAGAGTGGATGATAGGTGAAGATGTCTGTTAGAAATGAGGGTCTCTAGTTGGCAAGGGTCTGCACCTTTGTCCAAGTAGGGACCCCTCTTCCTAGTCAGGATAAGGAGAATACCCTACTAAATAACCTCTGCTCACCCCCTTGGTAGCTTGGCACGAGGAGTCAGGCTTTTTTCAGAGGCAGTGTGTAAAGTATTTGCACATAACCAACAGTAACATAGTTAAAACACTACAAAAGACACCATACCAGTTTTAGAAAAATAACCAATATTGTATCTGTGCAAACAAGACCAAAAACAATATAGGTCCACCACACAGTTCTCAGAAATCCCCAAAATCAAAGTTTTGGCTTAAAATACAGTTCCTTCAAGTCGATAGCTCCAACTGAGGCTACCATGGTGTAGTGAACAGTAAATCCAAACTGTAAATCCAAACAGGTATGGCTGACTGTGGTGTTGGGGACACCTGCAAAACAGTACCTTTTAGAAATGCAGGGCATCAGCAAACTCTCATTCGAGTCACGAAGAGCTGACGACCACAGGCATTGTTTCCGGTGGTCAGTGCAGGAGTAGTCGGGTAATTGAGGTCACATGTGTTACAAATCAGACTCCTTGCTGTTAAAGTTGGGTGCGCCGGCAGGCATTGGGGCTGCGGTACGCAGTGCAGCCGTGCTGCGTGCCATGCCCTCAGGTCACGGTACAGGCAGCGGCTCGGTGACAGTCATCCAGTGGCTTCGGTGCTCTCCATAGTGCTGGCAGATCACTGTGCAAGCAGCGGTGTCATTGTTGCTAAAGCCCTGTCATTGGCTGACGAACTGAAGCTGATGGCTTCGGCATCGGTAGGCCAAGGCTGCGGTGCGGGATGAGGACGGTGCCTAATGAAACTCACAAGTGGTGCCCTCGAACCACGGTGCATGCAGCGGTGTTGAGGTTGGTGTGGAATAGCATCATCAGTGATACTAGGGCATGAAGCAAGGCAGTTTGGAGTGCAGTGCCCAGAGGTCATGGTGCAAGCAGTGCATCAGTGGCAGCTTCGGGTGTCATCGTTATGAGACCAGGGTTGCAGTGCAAGATGCGGCGGTGCCCTCTAAGGTGCCTTCAGTTCGCAGTGGGGTCATTGATGTGTAGGGTTGCTTTTTATTCTGTTGCAGCACAAAACACACAGTCCCCTGTGCCGGTAACAGATGAACTTGAAGTCTTTGCTATTCCTGAGACTTCTTGAACAGGGGGCAAGCTCTACCTCAAGACCTTGGAAAAACTCACGGAAAGAAGTTGTAGAAAGTTCAGCCCAGTCCTTTCACTGCCCAAGACAGAATCAGCCACTGCAGGCCAACACAACAAAGTGGTAATTCTTCCTCAAAGTTTCTCCAGCTATTTTTCTTGGCAGTCTTCTTGGTCCCAAACGAGTTCTAAAGTTCTGGGTTCTGGGCCCTAATATATATATTCAAAATTCATTTTTTCCCTCAGGCAAAGTGTCTTTACTTAGTCCAAACCAGTTTGTCCTCTCTGGCCCAGCTTCCCAGCGGGAGGTGTTGATAGCATTGTCTAAAGCAGGCCAGGGCCATTCAGGTGCAAGAAAATCTCCTCCCACTGCTCTAAATGCAGCCCAGCCTGACTCAGACTCATCCAGGAAAGGCAGGACACACCTCGACCCCTACCCCCCCAGTGGCTGTTTGAAGAGAATGCACATCCACAGCCCCTGTCACTCCAAAGCCAGACAGTCAATCCACAAATCTGGCCGAGGCACACAGGATGGCTAAGCAAGAGCATTCTTACTTTCTAATTGTGGTATTTTGGAACACAGAACATAAAAATCAACTTTACTAAAAGCAAATTTTTTTAATTTTGAGTCCAGGCATACTAAATTGAATTTCCCTATCTTGTCTCAATAGGAAGTTACGCTTATAAGATGATATAAGTAAAACTTCTATTCTATCCTATGTGACAGATAGCCTTTCCATAGTGAAAAATGAAATGCACTTTAATTCACTACCAGGACATGTCACACACGCCAGTGCATGTCCTACCTTTAAGATACACAGCACTCTGCCCACAGGGGTACCTTGGCCCTACCTTAGGGGTGAGTTATGTTTAAGAAAAGGGAAGATGAGGGCCTGGCAAGTGGGTACACTTGCCAAGTCAATATTACAGTTACAAACTGTGTGCAGATTCTGAAGTGGCAGGTCTGAGACACCTTTACAGGGTTATTCATGTGGGTGGCACAATCAGTAGTGCAGGCCCACTAGTAGCATTTGAATTATAGGCCCTGGCACTCTCAGTGCACTGTATTAGGGACTTACTAGTAAATCAAATATGCCAATTATGGAAACACAAATCCATAATTAGTGAGAAAATGCACAGAGACACTAAACTAGCAAAATCAAAGTCAAAACCAGGAGGTCAAAAAGCAAAAAGACTGGGAAAACACACCAAAAGATGTCAGGTCTAAAGATGTCTAACAGGTTGAACTTTCCCCGTAAAGCCTGTTGCGAAGAGAGGAAAATGTAATCTGAGAATATCACACCGGTCGTCATTAGTTGTATTTTACCTAGTCTACAGAGAGTTCCAGGATCCTCAATGATGGGAAAGGAGGGGTGACCAATTGGTGGCAAAGAAGGAGTGACGAGGTGACCAACGTGGAACCTGTGTCTGAGCCTGTTCCACGCCCAGACAGTGCACGCGCCTATGTCAACCTGCAATCGTGGGTGCTTAGGAGCAATGAATAAAGCCATTGGAATGGGCAGGAAGCTGTGTGATTGACTTCAGGGCCAGTTTGGGCAAAGAACAGAGTTGGGAAGAGCCAGTGATGGGCAAACTAAGCATGAGCACACATGTCCATGTCCATGTCAGGGGCCCCCCAATCCACCCTGCTCAAAGGAGAGAGTCATTACTTCCAATGGGATATCTGGATGTCCACCTGCCTACGCCAATGAGACAAGGCAGGATCTGAAGTATAGTGTTACAGGAATCAGCAAATTGATGAAGATTTAAAGCAATTTGCAATTTTAGCAATAGCTAGGCGACCAGTCAGCAACACAGGAAGATGCCTCCAGGACTCGACACGATCATCTGGCCATGTAAGCAATTTGCTGTAACTGAGCTTCCACAGATCGTCAACATCTCTACTCAAACAGACCCGAGGTACTTGACAGGGCCATCAGCCCAAGCGAGAGGGTATTCCGGGATAAACTGTGACATCACATTTGTCAGTGGGACAATAAGCAATTTTGTCCATTTAATCTCAATACCAAAAAAAACAGCCAATTCTAGTGAATTGCCTAATAAGAGAGTAGCAATATGGGTGCAGGTTTCTAACATATAAAGTGACATCTGCAACATTTGATGACACAAGAATTCTGAGAGGGGAGAAAGCAAATCCTCTGTGGTCATGGTGTTGTTGGAGTCTGGCCGCCAGGGGCTCCAATGCTATTGCAAAAAGTATAGGTGACAGAGGGTACTCCAGTCCTGTGCTCCTTGTCCCTTCAAAAGGATCTGAGATCCGGCATTCACCCGCAGTCGAGCCATGGGCTGTGATTAGAGTAGGTGAATACATTTAAGAAAGGTAGTCAATACAGTGAAAATAAATTAGCATTCAAGAGAGTCGATTGCCTTGGTGGCGTCTAGGAATACCGCCACTTGTGTACCAATGATGGGTCAATAGTATGGAGAAGGGCAAAGAAAAAGTGAAGAGTAAGAGATGTAGATCTGCCAGACACAATGCCTGGCTGGTCTGGCTGAACCATGGCACGAAAGAGTTAAAGGACATGTGAAGTAAAGTGTTTAGCAAGTATCTTATTATCTGTGTTAATCATGGGAAAATGGGCAATAAGAATTGCAGTAATGGGGGTCCTTGCCAGGTTTAAGAATTGTGACAATGAATGTTTTATGTAGGGATGAATGCAAGAATCCAGAAGAGAGAAATTCTTGATACATTACAAGAAGGTGTGGAGCCAGAAGAGGGGCATAAGCCTTAAGGAATGTTGCATTGAGTCCATCAAGCCCTGGTGCTCTATCTTGCGAGCATTGTTCCAGTAATTCCGACACTCTATTCAACCATGAATGGTTCATCTAGATAACTCCAATGTCCCTCCTCTAGACATAGCAGTTGAATGCAGTCTAAGTAAGCAGTAAGGTCTGGGGGGTAGGGCCCAGTCAGATTTGATAGAGAGATAAAAAGAAATCAACCATGACAGTCTGTACGGCCTCTGTGTCAGTGTGCATCTGTGAGTGATCATCATGTTTCTCGGTGATATAATCACTGGCCCATGGATTGCGGAGTAGTAGGGCGAGGCACTTCACCGGTCTGTCATCCTCACCACACCTTCTAGCTCATGAATCCCTCCTTAGGTAGTGAGTCTCCCAATGTGCAGCCTCCTCAAACTCAAATTATAGTTTACCACAGATAGTGGTTAGAATGGAAACATTATGTTAAGTGAAAAATCAAAGCTCAAACTCCTTAATCTCTTTTTTTATGCGTGCTAGGTCCCCATGGAGTGCATGGAGAACGCCAGCCTGTTTGGTAATACATGCTCCATGGATGAGCACTTTAAAGACCTCCCACAGTGAAGAACCTGAGATCTCAGTAGTGTCATTATGCTCAAAGTAAATTTCTATCTCTGCCCTGATGTCTCACCGAAGCAACTGATTGAGCAAGCTGCCAACAGGGAGCCTCCAAAAAAAGGTGCAAGAGGGACTGCAAGGGAGCTGAAGCTCAAAAAATACCGGAGCATAAACAGAGTCCTCAATAACTGTGATACCTAGGTCAACCAAGATAACACATCTCTCAATGCCAGCCAGTAGTTTGTGCCTGACCAGGAACCATGGGCAGTTGTGATACATGCCCCTTCCTGGCATCAGCATGGCAATAGTGCCAATGGTTAGTCAAATCAAAATCCTCAATAATTTGAGCAACAGCACAGGGCAGGGGCCATCTGGATTCACTAGATCTGTCTAGTTTGAGGTTGAGTATAATGGTTAAATACCCTCCCCATATGGCAACACCAGGGCCAAGAGACTCAACAAGCTTCCAGACCTCAGAGACAAACTGGGGATCATCTAGGTCAGGACCATATACAGAAGAGAGTTTGACTGGACGATCATGCAATATAGCAGCAACGAGGACCAATATACCATGTGAGTCACAGAAAACAATGTGTGTATGCCATGGCAACCGCTATCTAATGAGCATTGTGACTCCACTGTCGTAATTTGAATATCAGGCTACATGTTTTCCCCAATCCACCCAGAACTTAAACATGCTAGTGTACTACCCATGAAGGGTAATTCTTGTAAGAATGAAATGTCAATAGAGAGACGTTGTAAGTTAGCAAAAACTAAGAGCACCTTACGACTATCATTGAGCTTCCTGACATTCCATGTCACAGCCCTAATTGACAGTATGTAAAGGTAAGGCTAAATTAAAAAGATGATGTCTCCACCCTTATCTTCTTTCAATGAATAAGGAGAGCAAAGACTAAGTCACACTAAAACCAAGAAATAACGAAACCGTAGGCAGCCAGAAAGCTGTAATCAAGCCCCATATCAAACTAAACCCCCCTTCAACCACTCTGGTCCCTGAAATGGACCTAATGCACCAGACCCACCCAGGAAGAAAACCCAAACCATAATGAGTTAAGCCAACTTCGAAAACATCCTTAAGGGGCGATCTAAGAGACCATCACCCTATGCAAGCAGGGTGGCTGGAGGAACACAATGTATATTGTTGGTCACCATTGAGATGTTATGCCAGGAAACATGAACCTTGGGAAGGAGTCTGTCCACCCAGAGCAGCAAGCGGTAAGATCAGTGAGCTAAGAGTCAGGGACAGTGTGCGGCCACTAGACAACCATCAGACATCTAGGCTCAGCCAAAGAAGTACAGTGACCTTGGGTAAACTGGAAAGAAAGTTGCTTGTATGGGTGGAATCCATAGATTACTCAGTCTCTCTAAGTCAGGCAGATGAAAATCATTTCTGGGCAATGATGTCATTTTTAACAGGAGTGTCTTTACGAACCTGGGTGCTTTTTTGGAATCTGTGATGAAGAATGTTGTTGTGAGTGATCCGCAGTTTGACGGGGTAGAAGAGTGAGCATGAACCTTCGGTGCACTGGAGAGCCCGCTTAACAGGCAGGAAATCCCTGCATGCAGACTGAACTGTTATAGTAACATCCAAAACAAAGGAATGTTGACCAACTTGTAGTGCAGTGGCCACTCTTCCCTTGGAAAACAAAGAGTAATGTCTTGGTCCCTGTAATTTAGCAATCTAGCAATGAATGGGTGAGGCGCCATGCCAGGTGGAGGTCTGGGGCCAAAGCACCTGTGTGCCCTCACGACGGTGATCATGGATGAAAGATCTGTACCAAAAAGGCACGCGTAGCTTATCCTCTATAAAGTCCTCCATCCTGCCCATCTCTGGCATGCCAATATTTTGTAGTTTGTTTCACCTGGTGCAGGCAACCAGATCTTCATTTTTGGTGCTTATCACTTCCAATACTCGTTCCATTTGTAGAAGTTTCTTCCTGTTGATAGGAAGCTCATCTTCAACTTCAGCTGTGCAATACTCCAGTTGATCCTAGCCATCGTGTTTATCCACCATTTCTTTACAAATATTGAACCAGTCAGCTAATAGGTCAGTTTTGGTGTTGATTGCTATTAATCAGTGTTTAAAGTCCTTAAACATGGATTTGATTTCTTGACCTGGGGTGGGACCACTCCCGCTAGATGTTCCCCCCTGCATCCTGTTAACTGGCTGCTCCGTAACACGCATCTGGCATTTGTTGTCAAAGGAGAGTTTGGACTGTTTAACATAACCTTCCCCAATCACTCCACTCAGCGCATTTGGCTAAGGGCAGACGCCTTCCTCCCACTTGGGCTTGTACGTAGAGGATTCAGAACCAATAACACGGGGAAAGTGCAGGAGTCCAGGTGGCTTAAAGTACAGTCACTGCACACATAATCAGATGCCAATATCTGAAAAATCCCGGCCTGTGATAGGATTGCCACAAGGAAGGTCCAAGAAGGGATTCAGAACCTGCCACACCCTTTCGGATGCAGGGGGCATGAGGATGGTCCAGGATGAGCACTCTACTAATGTGTCACTGTGTACACAGGGTGTTGGTGTTCTGCAAGTCCAGGTGTGCAGTGCTGCAGAGCTTTACAGGTTGGCCCTGCCACACCCCAATTAGAGGGGGGCACAAGCAAGGCAATCTAGGAGGGTCCATGGCCTCAAGCACTGTAGGGATCACAAGGAGGGTCACCCAGCCTCAGGAATTATTTATTATTATTATTATAGACATTTATTGAGCGCACAGCTACCCCCAACGGGGGTGTCCCAGCGCTGAAGAATGCAGATCAAGGGGGCAGGAATTAGTGGCCTGAAAATAGGAAGGTTTTCAATTTGCCCCTGAACTGAGATTCAGTGTCAATAGTCCTAAGACTGATGGGCAGAGAGTTCCACAGTTTGGATACTGCCACTGTGAAGGCTCTGCCTCCCTTTCTCGCGAAACGAAATCGGGGGGTTGACAGAAGGTGAAGGTGGTTCGATCTAAGATTGAGAGAGGAGTGGACTGGTTTTAGTCTGTGACTCAGGTATTTAGGGCCTTTTCCATTGAGAGCTCTAAAAGCTAGTACCAGGGCCTTAAATTTAACGCGAGCAGTGATCGGTAACCAATGCAATTTCTTCAAGTGGGGGGAGATTGAGTGTCTATAGGGGACTTTGCAGATTAGCCTGGCAGCGGCGTTCTGCACTATCTGCAGTCTGTGAAGCAGATAGGCAGGTAGTCCCACATATAGACTATTCGCGTAATCTAAGTGCGACGTGATTAGGGCATGTGTCACTGTCTTCAATGCTTCCTTAGGAAGAAAGGGGGAGATTTTTCTTAGCATATGCAGTTTCCCAAAGCATGCTGAGGTGACTTTCTGAATCTGGGTTTTAAAAGATAAGTCATTATCAAATTGAACTCCAAGATTGCGGGCCACCCTCACCGGGGAAGGTGGTGGGTTGAGTTGCACAGGCCACCAGATGGAGGGGGATAAGGGAATCGTTAGATTAAAAAATAACACCTCAGTCTTGTCCGTGTTAAGTTTTAACGTGTTTGAAGTCATCCAAGCCACGATATTGGAAAGACAGATTCTGAAGTTGTCAAAACCAGAGGGTGAGTGATCTTTAAGAGAAAAAATAAGCTGAGTATCGTCAGCATACGATATCACTTTTACCCCCAGAGACTCAATTACCTTTGCTAGAGGTGCAACATAAATGTTAAAAAGAGGGGGCTCAGGGCAGATCCTTGGGGCACCCCGCAGCCGAGAGGCTTCCTGTCTTTGGACCAGAAAGGGCGGCACCAGACTTGTTGTGTGCTGTCAGTAAGAAAGGAAGTAATCCAGGCTAGAGGGGTGCCGCAGATCCCCATCTCACAGAGTCTATTCAGGAGGATGGCATGGGAGACCGTATCGAAGGCTGCAGACAAGTCGAGGAGCACAAGCATGGCTACCTCCCCCCTGTCCACAGTCTCCCACACGGTCTCCGCCACCTCTAGAAGTGCTGTCTCCATGCTATAGCCGGTCCTAAAGCCGGACTGCGAGTCATGTAACAGGTCATGGCTTTCAATATAGTCCGATAGTTGTTCCTGTACTATTTTTTCCAAGATTTTGGCAGGTTTAGGTAACAGGGATATCGGGCGGTAGTTACTGAGAACAGCAGGGTCCGCGTCGGGTTTCTTTCAAAGGGGGATGAGAATTGCCTGCTTCCAAGTCTCCGGAAACTGACCTGCTACAAGAGAGGAGTTCCATATCGATAGGAGAGGTTGCACAATCGCCGGAGCAACTGTGGAGAAAACTTGAGCAGGCATCGGATCTAAGGGTGAGCCTGATTTACATAGATGGAGTTTATTCAGTGCAGTATCTAAGGTGATGGATTTGAACGTCCTAAGCCTCTTATTCTTGGACCTGAGATCAGTGGGAGGTGTGTCATCTGTATCAGGGTTGTGCACTGTATTAAAAGAGGCATAGATGAGAGTAATTTTCTCATGAAAGAAATTGGATAATTTATCACAGAGTTCTTGACAGGGCTCTGTCTTGTGCAGAAGGGCAGAAGGGTTGGTGAAATCTTTTACTACTTGGAAGAGTGCCTTGGCACAATTATCTGCAGATTTTATTTTACTGGCAAAGTATTCCCTCATGGCAGTTTGTTTGAGTTTGTGGAAATTTTTTAGTGCCCCTCTGTACGTTATTTTGGCGGCTGGGTCATAGGTACGACGCCAGAGGCGTTCAAGCTTTTTACATTTACTTTTTTCTTCCCGCAGCAGCTGGGAGAACCAGGGAGCAGAAGGCTTGGTTCTGGCTGAAGAAAGGGTAGTGAGGGGGGCAATGTTTTCAATGGCCGTAGTAATGTATTGATTTAGATTAGCAACATCCTCATTTATATTCGCGGAGGGTTGCCATTTGAACTTGGCTAAAGCAGGCTCAAGCTCCTCAAGCGTTACTTTGAACCACTTTATTTATTTATTTATTTTTGAGATTTTTATTGCGCAAACAAATACCCTAGGGTGTCTCGGCGCATGTGTGAGCTAGCAGGACCATAATAGCAGAGTTCACTGGTCAAACAGCCATGTCTTTACGAGCCTCCGGAAGCTCATCAGGTTGGGGGCATTTTTGATATTTAAAGGAAGAAGGTTCCAGAGTTTTGGTGTAGCTACTAAAAAGCGACGATCTCCCCAAGTTGCCGTTCTAGTGCGAGGTACAGGAAGAAGGCAGGTGTTAGCAGATCTCAACAGTCTTTTGGGGGTGTACAACTGAAGTGCCTCAGTCAAGAATTTGGGTCCTGTACCATGCACTGCCTTGTAGGCAATGCAGAGAGCCTTGAACTTAATACGGCTCTCTACTCTGAGCCAGTGAAGCTGGCGGATGGCAAGGGTAGTGGGCTGGCGGCGAGGGATGTTTAAGAGAATTCTGGCAGCCGCGTTCTGTACCGACTGTAATTTTGACAGCACAGATTTCTGGGTGTTGAGGAAGAGGGCATTTCCATAGTCTATTTTGGAAAATACCAGAGTGGTAACTAAAGTCTTCCCAGCAGAGGAAGGGAGGTAAGGCAGCAATTTCTTTATTTGCTTTAGCGTGAAGAAAGCAGAGGAGACAACCTTGTTAACATGAAGGTTGAAGGTTAGTTTGCTGTCGAAGATGACTCCCAAGTTCCTCGCCTTTACCACTGGGACGGGTGGAGAGCCCAGTTGTTTGGGCCACCAGATGGAGGACCATTCTGGGGCGAGGTTGCCAAAGGTCATAACCTCGGTTTTATCCGAGTTGAGCCTTAGGCAGTTGGAGGACATCCATGCACTGACAGCAAGCATTGCTTCCTGAAAATTAGCTGCCACTGCTGTGCCGTTCTTGTGGATCGCCAGCACCAGTTGGGTATCGTCTGCGTAGGAAGTTAATCGCACCCCATAGGCCTTTATTACCCTCGCTAAGTCCGCTACGTAGATGTTAAATAACGTGGGACTTAGCGAGGAGCCTTGTGGTACTCCACATGGTAGTGCAGAGACGGGAGAGTAGAAATTACCCAACTTGACTGTCTGGGTGCGGTCGGCCAGAAAAGATGAAATGAGGTCTCTAGCCGAACCGTCAATCCCCAGAGCTGTGACACGGTCGACCAAAATAGCATGGTCGACCGTGTCAAAAGCAGCGGATAGGTCCAGAAGAATTAAAATGGCCGTTCCTCCCTGATCCATGATGGTTCTGATTTCATCAGAAGCTTTTATTAAAGCGGTCTCCGTCCCGTGTCCCTTCCTAAAGCCAAACTGCGTTTCGTCTAAGAGTTGGTGCGTGTCGACGAACTCTGAGAGCTGTGTATTCATCAGAGCTTCGCAAATTTTGGCCGGGAAGGGAAGACAGGCAATAGGTCTATAACTGACCGGGGCGGAGGGATCCAGGGAGGGCTTCTTCAGAAGAGGCTTAATCACTGCCCTCTTCCACGGGGCTGGATAACATCCGGTTTGAAAGGCCATGTTGCAGATTTCCATGAGTGGGTGGGAAATCACCTCACTTAAATTAGCCATTACTGAAGGAGGGCATGGGTCCAATGGGGATCCAGACTTAGTGATGGCAATGAGTCTGCTAATTTGGTTTTCTGAGGTGTCAGCAAATAAAGAAAGATGGTTATGGTTATTAAGGGGAAGCTCCTTATTGCTGGCAGTGGATCCAGCCCCTGAGTCTCCACCAAAGGATGCATAGATATCTGCCACTTTAGTAGTGAAGAAGGTGGACAGTGCATTACAAAACAGTTGGGAGGGTTCTACTCCGAGACCCGATGGGGGGGTGGATAGGGAGTTGACCACTGAGAATAGTTCTCTGGCCGAATTCCTGGCATTTTTTATTTGGGCCGAAAAAAAGGTCATTTTCCGAGCAGTGATGGCCTTTTTATAAATGGTTAAGGCATCTTTATAGAATTGCTTGGCAATGGGGCAATAGGATTTTCTCCAGCGTCTTTCTAAATTCCGACAATGTTGTCGGTGCAGTCTGAGCTCTTCTGTATACCATGCCGCCGAAGGTGACCTTCTATTAGGTTGGATGGATTTTTCTGGGGCGACCTGATCAGCCGCGTTCCTGATCCAGTCTTGGAAATCAGAGGCTGAGGGGGCCGAATTGGGCCCTATGGTAGGGGAGGATAATAAAAGGATGTTTGCCATCTGAGGGATGTCAGCATTCTTCCAGGCACGAATAGCTGCCCTACTAGGTGGTCTAGAGGCGGGGAGGTTGACTGGGCGAGTATCAATACCAAATATAATGGCCCTGTGGTCGGTCCAGGTAAGAGGTAGGGTATCTAATATTGTGATAAGAGAGTTATTCGTGAACACACCGTCTAGAGTGTGTCCCGCCTGATGTGTGGGTCCATTTACCAATTGTTGGAGTCCTAAAGTGAGGAAGTCAGCAGTAAGTTGGGAGGTGTCATAATTTCCCTGTTCTTCCAAAGGGAAGTTAAAATCTCCCAACACTGTGTAATCAGCAGAGCCTATTATGTAATCGTTTAGCTCAGAGAGGGACCCAAGAAAGGAGTTCCGAGGTCCAGGAGGTCGGTAGAGCAAGATGCCTTTGAAGGTTTGTTTGCAGTTGATATTAATTGCAAAAGTTGCAGCTTCACAGTAGATAGATGAAATGGGGTCAAGCGAGATATAATACTGATTCTTATAAATTATAGCGAGTCCTCCACCTCTTCCTATTTGTCTGTCATGTCTCACAACACTGTAGCCGTCCGGGGTGGCCTGACAAAAGTCAGGTCCCGAGCCCGCATCTCCCCAAGTTTCGGTGGCAAAAAGAAAATCCAGATCGTGAGTAGTTATAAACTCACTAATATCTAGACTGTGACAAGGGAGAGAGCGTGTGTTAATTAACGCCGCTCGACATCCCTGGAATGGGGTGATGGGCGAACTGGAGAGGGCGTCAGGAACTAAAGATTTGGATAACAGTGGGAATGGTAATTGATAGTTACATCCAGGACACGGGGCAGGCTTAATACACACATCGGTAGGAGGAAGCAAGGGAATACAATGATGGCTGAGATAGCCCGGATTAAGCGCTTTAAGTTGGAGCGCGGAGTAGCGCACAAACAGGCCAGGGGTTATGGGCCTGGGCCGTATCCGGCCGCGGACGGGTGCAGACGGGCTTGGCTTAGGCGCGGCTTCGGCGCGCGCCCGCTGCACCAGCCCGCTGCGCCGTCTGGGCATAGTATGATTATATAGGACGTGAGGAGGGTGGGAGGCCGGCGCGACTAGAGCGCAGCCCCAGCCCACACCAAAGATGGCGCCCGCCGCCACCTACACCGAGTAAAAGAAATCGGCTGGGCGAGGCAGGAGAAGTGAATATGAAGCGTGAGAAGGGGTGTCAGTGTGCCTGCAGTAAAATTCCCTCTCAATTAATGATTTTAAAAGCCCCCACAAAGAAATAAGATATCGATTTTTAAAATGTCATCAAGCAGTTTAAATCACAAAGTAAATCACAGTAATGCCAGCAGAAAAGGTAAAATAGTCGCTGATAGCTCGCAGCCCTAGACTCCCTCTAGGGAGAGCTCTGAAAGGCAGTGAGCGCCGGAAATAACCCTGCTAAATAATCTGGGAGGGCGGGAGGCCGGCGCGACTAGAGCGCAGCCCCAGCCCACACCAAAGATGGCGCCCGCCGCCACCTACACCGAGTAAAAGAAATCGGCTGGGCGAGGCAGGAGAAGTGAATATGAAGCGTGAGAAGGGGTGTCAGTGTGCCTGCAGTAAAATTCCCTCTCAATTAATGATTTTAAAAGCCCCCACAAAGAAATAAGATATCGATTTTTAAAATGTCATCAAGCAGTTTAAATCACAAAGTAAATCACAGTAATGCCAGCAGAAAAGGTAAAATAGTCACTGATAGCTCGCAGCCCTAGACTCCCTCTAGGGAGAGCTCTGAAAGGCAGTGAGCGCCGGAAATAACCCTGCTAAATAATCTGGGAGGGCGGGAGGCCGGCGCGACTAGAGCGCAGCCCCAGCCCACACCAAAGATGGCGCCCGCCGCCACCTACACCGAGTAAAAGAAATCGGCTTTCTACCTGTACTCTTCAACCTACAGACTGGGGTCACAATAGTGGCGAGTTTTAGGTTAAAAGGGATAGTGAAGTGGTCCGACCAAGTCACCGGGAGAGGGGCCAAGGTGGAAAGGCCGGGTAGGTTGGTGAAAATAAGGTCTAACGTGTGCCCAGCAGAGTGTGTGGGGCCAACAACTTTCTGCAGAAGGTTAATACCCTCCATGGTCTCTACCAAGGAGCATGCCTTTGCACAATTACTGTCATCTACATGTAGGTTAAAATCCCCCAGGACAGTAAAGTGAGGATGTTTTAGTGAGAGGTCAGCTACCCTCGACAGTAATTCGGTGATATAGATGGGGGGAGTATTAGGTGGGTTGTAGATAAGTACCCCTGCACAAATAAGGAGAGCTGCCTCGGAAATGCAAAAATACATAGCTTCACTGGGACCCAAATTGTCTAGTTTCCTAGAAGAGATTATCCAATGGGATCTAAGAATAATAGCTATTCCTCCCCTATCTTTGAACCAGATCTATTAAGCCCAGCAAATTGATAGTTTGGAGGGACAGCTAGGGCGATGTCGGGGTGCGAGGACTCTTTAGTCCAAGTTTCCGTGAGGAACATCAGGTCCCAAGCATTCATTGTAAGGGAAAGCCAGATGTCACTAGCATGTTTAGGCAGGGAACGGCAATTGATCAGACAAGCCTTTAATTCACGTGGAAGGGTGCTACGGCAGCTCTCTCTGGTAACCCTGCATGTATTGCGTATTGAAGGATGCAGGGAAAAGTGGCAGTTAGGGCAAGTATAGCTTTGCTGGGCTAGCGTCGTGTTGTACCTCGAGTGGTTATCAGCTGATAGGGGTCTAAGGTCTAGGAGACTTTCTCTGGACCAGCTAAGGCGTTTTATTGGGTCAGTTCGGGCCTAATGACCGGCGCTGGGCGCGGGCCAGGCGCGGACGGGCGCAGACGGGCTTGCCTTAGGCGCGCCCGCTGCGCTCGCCCGCTGCGCGTTCTCTGACGCTTTAGATATATAGGGAGCGGAGCTTGCAATCAGCTCCGCCCCATGTGGTGCCGGAACCGCCCTGCGGGTTCTGGTGCAGGTCTCCACGCCCTCCACTCAAACAGCACACAGCTGCGGGGACCAAGGCGGGAGCCGAGAGGTAGCAATGTAAGTGTGCAAAATAGCAGGTTTAAATGTGGTTAAAATCGCAAATCCTTTTTAAAACATTCTGAACGCTGTTCAAGTTAAAATAATGCCACCAGTGCTCAAAATCGAGTGGAATGTAGCAAATGGCCTGCTTTGTTCACAATAGAGTTGTGGACTAAGGATGGTTCAGGGTGGGGTGGCATAAATGAGAAGGGGTGTAAATTGCAAGTTCATTAGTGAAGGCTGTCTCCAATGTTACAGTTGTAAATATAACCAGGTCTCTAGTACACATCCGCCATCATGGATTGTAAGGAGTACTCTTGATCCAGGTGTTTGAAAAATTGCATCACATCAGTACGTTGCAGTGCCCCATACAGCATGATATTCAGTGGCAATGTTTTTATCATGATGTTGCTGACCATATTATTAGTGATGCAATATTTGAGGTCATAGGCAGTGCATTGCGGGGAGTAAGTTATAGTTATCTCAGGACACTATATCTGCTGAATTTCACAGGTTTTGTATGAGTGAAATTTGACCCTAAGTATAAAGACCCCGTGTCCTTTGCTTTTTACATTGAATTTCTAAGGTTTTTTTAAATTCTATTTCCTAACTATAACGTCCCTGTAACCTTTGCTTTTTCAGTTAATATATATATTCACTGAAAAAAACAAAGGTTACATTGATGATTTTGTTAGGCTCAGATTTCCTCAAACAAAACCATAGAAATTCAGCAGTTATAGTTACCTGATATAATTACATTCCCACAATGCACTGCTTATGAACTCACATATTATATCACTCATGACAAGTTCAGTGGCAACACTGATGACATCATTAATGACATTATCTAGTGAGTGTAAGCATTTTATAAGAGTTTATGATTGTTAAACATATGTACTAACCTAGTACAAAAGTTAAATTAGTATACTAGATGCACTAAAACTGATTGAAACTACTTCTAACTAATATATAATGTGAGTGGCTATGTCACTGTATTGTATCCTGGTGTGTATGGGTGTATGAGTGGGTGGCTGTATGGATGTATAAGTGGGTGTGTGAGTAGCTGTGTGGGTGGGTGGGTGGGTGAGTTGCTTTGTGATTGGCTGTATTGCTGAAAGAGAGGGTGTGTCAGTGGCTGTATGGGAGAGTGAGTGGCAGTATCAGTGGCTCCATAGGTGGGTAAGTAGTTGTGTAGTGACTGTATGGGTGAGTGACTTGGTGTCTGAATGGCTGTATGAGTGAGTGATTGGGTGCGTAGGTGGCTGCATGGATGAAGGAGTGGCTGTTTGAGTGGATGTTTGGTTGATAAGTTGGTATATGAGTGGCTGTATTGGAGTGTGAGTGTCTGTATACAGCTGTATGGGTGAGTGAGCGGATGTGTGAGTGTGTGTATGGATGTGTGAAGGGGTATGTAAGTAGTTGTGTTGGTGTGTGAGTGGGTGTGAGTGCTTGTATGGATGAGTGAGTGACTGTGTTGAGAGGCTGTATGGGTAAGTGAGTAAGTGTATCAGTAACTGTATAAGTAAATATGTGGGTGTGTGAGTAGCTGTATGAGTGATTGTGTGACTGGCTGTACAGGTGAGTGACTGGTTGTATGAGTGGCTGTATGGGTGAGTGAATAGTTTTGTAATGGGCTGTATGACTAAATGAGTGGCTCTATAGAGGAGTGAGAGCGAATGGGAGTAGGAGTACTGGTATGGGTTTGTGAATGGGTTTGTTAGTGGTTGTGCAGGTTTGTGAGTGGGCATACAAGAGATTGTATGGGGTGTAAGTAGGTTTGTGAGTGGTTCTGCGGATGATGTAATCAGTGCTATCATCACTGATGTCATTTGAGACGTCATCAGTGTTGTCACTGACCATGTCATGAGTGATGTTCTGTGTTGAGCCCGACTCTTTTTAACATCTTTGTGACCCCTCTGGCGGCATTGGCGGAGTCTTTCGGGGCCCAGATCGTATCCTATGCCGACGATACCCAGCTCCTCTTTACGTGCGGGAAAGGAGAAGATTTTGACGGAGAGAGTATCCGTGGGTGCCTTGGGGCTGTTTTCAAATGGTTCCAGCTTAACAGCCTCAAGTGCAACTCAGATAAATCTGAGGTACTCTTCTTCGGCTGTCCATCTGACCCAGACTGGCGGGAATGGTGGCCCGTTAATATGTTTCCTCCAGCGGGTTCTTCCCAGCTAGCAAAGAATCTGGGGATCAAGATCGATAATGGCCTGACGCTAAGATCTCAGATTCTTGGTCTCACAGGAACATGTTTTGGCCTCCTTAGGATGCTCCGTAAGTTCATTCCTTTGCTCTCAGAAGATCATAGGAAGACCACGGTGCAGGCCTTAATTGGTTCAAGACTGGACTACTCCAATGTCCTATACCTGGGTCTGCCGGAGTATCTCCTGCATCGGTTGCAGGTGGCCCAGAACTCGGCTGCGCGGACCATTTTTGGCCTCTATAGGCGAGCCTGAGCCTCCGGCCTTTTGCAGTCGCTTCATTGGCTGCCTATCCGGAAGCGGATAGTTTTTAAGGCTTTGACCCTGGCCCATAAGGCTCTCCACGCTTCGGGAGCAAAATATCTCCAAAGGAGGCTAGCCTTCTACCATCCGGCCCGATCCTTGAGATCTGAATCATTATTCCTTGCTGTGGTCCATCGAGTAAAAAGGGCCCGCATTGGAGGTCGCTCTTTTAGGCTGCTGGCGCCACAGATTTGGAACACTTTGCCCTTAGCATTACGCAGCACCTCTAATTTGCTGACTTTTAGGAAGGGCCTTAAAACTTGGCTTTTCGCACTTTAGTATGCTCTTCTTTCTTTCTGCTGGGACCGTTTTATTTACTGTGTTGTGTTACTCTGTTACAGGTTTACAATAAAAGCGCCGGGACACTCCATGGAGTAGCCGTGCGCTATAGAAGACTAAACTAACATAACATAACATAACAATATGTGAGATCATAAGCAATGAATTGCGGGGGCGTAAGTTATAGTTAGCTCAGGTAACTATAACTGCTGAATGTCTATCCTTTTGCATAAGTGAAATCTGAGCTTAACTATAATGTCCCTGTAACCTTTGTTTATTTCAATGAATTTCTACTGCTTTCCATTTTTATTTCCTAACTGTAATATCCCTGTACCTTTGACTTTGTCTGTGAATTTCTATATGTTTTTAACTGGTAGTTCAGTTAGCAGAGTGGAGGAGAAATGGGGCTGGACCTCTTAACAGCTCTCAGGAATACCTTGTGTCTGACATACCGGAGGCAACAGGAGGGCTTCTTGGCCCCTAAGGACCCTCAGCAACCATGAGGCCTTCATCCCCCATCCAGTAATGCACCAGGAGGTTCATTTGCAGTGTGGTGTAGGAAGGGGGCTGGGCCAATGAACAGGTCACAGCAATCCCACTGTATTGGACTTACTGCAGGTAACAGGAGTGTTTGTTGGCACACAAGGACTCTCAACAGCCAAGGGGACTTTAAACTTCAACTAGTAGTGTGCCAGGAGGAGCATTTGCAGAGTGGTGGAGAAAGGGGGTAGAGAAAGGGGCGTGGCCTCCAATGACCTCTCTGCAATCCCATTGTTTGGGACCTACTGGAGGTAACAGGAGGACTAGTTGGTGCAAGGCCCCTCAGTAGCCAAGGGGATGTCATCCCCCAACCAGTAGTGTACCAGGAGGCACATTTGCAAAGTGGTACAAAAAGGTGTGGGTCTCCAAGGATCTTTCAGCAATCCTGCTGTGTCGGACTTAGTGTTGGTAACAGGATGGGTTGCTGGTCTTCAAGGACCCTCAGCAGCCAAGGGTACTTTATCCCCCAACCAGTAGTGCACCACGAGACGGGTTTGCAGAGTGGTGGAGAAAAGGGGTGTGGCCTCTGAGGACCTCCCATCAATCCCACTGAGGATTTTCCCACTGATAGATTTTTTAGTTGCCTATCTCCGGCTGTACTGATTGTATTTTTGTTGTTCAAGTACCTGCCTAAATACTTTATGTCAACCTACTAGAGGGTTAAAAACAGGTTAATTTTGTGACTTTTGTGGCTCATCCTGGACCACTGTGGTTGTTTCCTGAGTGTGGCTTGGATCCCCTCAACCAATAACCTAATTTCTTACTAATATTGCTCTCAACACTTTCACAAGCCAGGGCCTCAAAAGTAGTTATGAGTATGCTGTGTACGTAAACTGTTAAGCCATCAGTTTATATCATTATACACATATGAACCCTCTTGTTTCTGTTTAGGAGGGAGTCCATTATTTTTCTCACATTGACAGCTAATCATTCGATCATACTGGATTGTAAATCATTTCACTACACATCATCTAATATTCTCATTATACATCGGTATCATTGTAGCATGATAAAGTTGCATGACAAATGTTTCCCTCCTAGAAATGTCACGTACAAAAACCTAGTGAAATGCTTTTGCTGGCAATGGGCACAGACCTGAGAAATTACTCTGGGATTCTGACATTCAGGCACCCCGTCCAGAATTATTTCCGATTTCCTATGAGATTTTGTGTAATCCTGCAGTAAACCTGTATCCTAGAATTACCAGTCCACATGGTTTACTAATGCACTTAATGTGCACCGCTAAAATGTATGCTATCAAAATTACATAAACTGACGAAACATTCTGGCTGCCTGTGAACAGTTCTTTCGATCCAATGGCTGGTTGGCTATGGAGAAATTCAAATTCGCATTTATTTTGTATGCTCAATATACACATTTAGCAAATTTCACTTGTCAGTATTTGACATGAAAAATGCTCTGCCTATTTGCCTATATCAGTCTTCCTCTGCATATGCAAAATGATATGCCTGCAAAATGTTCAAAACATTGAGAGATTTTGTACATAATGGAGAATGTGTGAATAGTGTGGGGATTTTATGGGTGTAAAGAGATTTCCCCTAGGCCTATTTGTTTATATCACCCTAGGGAAGGTCAGTCTCTTTTGTCTGTATTTATCCATTTTCACTAACTGAATATGTTTGCCATTTTATGCGGGAACACATGCACATTAGTCTTTGTATAAATTTATAAATAAATAACAGTTTCGCATTTATTTTTGAGATGCCCATGTTTACCAGCAGGATACAATTCTAAATTTGAATTTCTTCAAAGTCAGTTTAGTGGATGACTTGAATGCCCACTGCTTCCATAGCTTTCCAGGTTGGCAAAGATATCAGTGGCGTTATTTAAGTAGTATGTCTTGAAGATTCAACCTCTAGCAGCCAATAGACGATTGCGGTCCCATTCTTCATTAAATGACTTTTTGAAAAATGCCTTTACAATGTCTGTAAAAGGGATTACCCCGTCTGAAGATTCCATACGGTTCATTAGATACAAGGAATTAGCTTCCTGTCATGTGGAGGCGTCAGCAAACTAAACAAGATTAGAAGCTTTGTTCTGAAACTCACTGTTAGAACTGGCTATTTCTGGTAGGCTAAGGCTGACGCCAAAGCCAGGCAGAAACCACCATTCTAGTCAGGGCAAGGAAGTCACACGCCAAGATAACCTCTGCTCACCCCCTTGGTAGCTTGGCACAAGCAGTAAGGCTAAACTCGGAGGCAATGTGTAAAGCATTTGCGCCAGCGCACAACAGCAACAACATACTAGGCACACCACAGAAGAGACTCCACACAAGGTTATTATAAAAATAACTTTTGTATTGTAAAAACACATCAGATAAAATCACACATATACATTGTGCCAACTGGCACAGGCAATATTCACAGGGATTATGTACACAAGACAGGGCCACAAGGGCCACTGTCATATTCAGATATAGCACTTCTAGATAAAATGTAGAATATAAAATCACTTCTAGAATGAAATAGTAAAACATAAAATGGTAATCACAAAGATAACAACCAGTAACCACTGGTAACAGGAACCAGGACCTTACTAGGACCACCTGTACTAAGAAAGAAGAACCACCTAAGTATCACACAGCATTAGGGGTCTAAGAAAGAATACATTACTCATGATGCAATAAACCTACATTCAGAGGAGTAGAAAAGACAACCACCTAAGTATCACTCAGCATTTAGGGGTCTAGGAAAAGGACACATTACCCATGATGCAATAACCTACATTCAGAGGAGTAAGAATAGAGCACATGATGCAATAAACTACATTCAGGGGTGCAGCGCAAGAAGACACATGATGACTAACCATTCAGAGGTGCAGCGCATGGAAAGGAAGACACATGATGCAGTAACACATTCAGAGGTGTTAAGAATAGGGCACATGATGCAATAAAATACATTCAGAGGTGCAGCGCATGGAAAGGAAGACACATAATGCATAAACATTCAGAGGTGCCTAATAAATCAATAGCGCAAAAACACACAGTAGGCAATTACTATTTAAAAACATAGAAATCACATTGCGCCAACACTACATAAGCCACTACCTGTGGCAGTCCCTAGGCCAACTGGCCTTGTTGGGGCAAGGATGCCCTGGGTCCAAAGTCAGGGCGCGCTGCCATGCAGCGCCAGTCCAAAGTACAAAAAGCCTAAACGTGGCAGCTGCCCACAAAGTGCTGGACAGCTGGGATCAAAAAGTTGTGGCAGGGCTCTCAGTAGCCCCCAGAACAAATCTGCGCCACCTGAGCCACACAGACTCTAAAACAAACGTTGGAGCCACACAGGCTCTTAAAAACACATATGGCCCCTCTGAGCCACACAGGCTCTCTATTCAATGATGCCCCCACGTTGGAGCTCTCAGGCTCTGGCACAAAACATGCCGTCAGGGAGCCTCTCGGGGCTCTAGAACGTTGGGGCGACCCGCTGCCTATTGGGGCCGCCCTGACTCTGCATTCACGAAATGCCTCTTGAGCCCACGCAGGGCTTAACACAATCAATGCCCTTCGCGGGAGCCTTACAGGCTCTCTTCAGCGTTGGGGCGACCCACTGCCATTCGGGGCCGCCCTGTCTCTGTTCACTTCTCGAAATGCCCCCAGGTGCTGGAGCGGCCCGCTGCCAAGTGGGGCCGCTCGTTGCAGTCACTGTGCCTTCAGCAGGCACCAACAGTGGCCCACGCGGAGCCCCCCAGCCCTTCAACTCACCGGGCTCTCCTGGGCGGGGCTCCTCCGGGCGGCGGCTTCTTCTTCTGTGCAGCGCGGGGCTCCTCTTCCATCACGGAGTCCCGCCTGCAAGCTCAGCTGCTCTCGGCCTTCGCTCGGCGCCCTCCTCGTGCTGCAGCTTCACCGGCGACGGGGGCGGGAACCGACCAGGTGCCCCGCGCCCCCTCCGCTCTCGCTCCTCTCGTGGCAGGGCTCCCTCGACACACGGGAGCCCTGTTCACCGGCCATCTTTCTTCCTCCTCTCGTCACCCGGGGAAGCCACGAGCGATGGGCCAATCCCATCGCGGCTCTTGCGGCGAGCCCCCAATGACGCGGCGAGGCTGGAACAGCGCTCGGCCAATCCCTGCGCGGCATTTCCGGAGCAGCCGGCTTCCACAGCCAATCAGGGAGCGATCTCTTCGCACCAGCTTTACGAAGCCCCCAGTCGGCTTCAGGCCCCCGGGTCGCGGCGGTGAGCTGCGGCTTGATGTCTTCATGACGCCCAGGGTCAGCAGGGCGAATTAGGCACCCCCCAAGTCCAAATACCAGCGCTACCAAGCGCTTAGGGGCAACAGCAAAAGCGCGCTCAGCGCTATAAGTAAAAATAAAGCGCTCCTTAGCGCTATGAGCAAACCACAGCGCTCCCAAAGCGCTAGAATAAAAAGTAAAAAGGGTCCTTCCAGCAATGCAGCTCCACCATGCTGCGCAAAGGTCCAGAGAGTCCCAGGGGGGCAAAGCAAAGTCCCCCCCATCAGCCCAGCAAGGCAGAGGGGTCCCCCAGGAGTCCAGGAAAGTCCATCAGGTGCCCAGGGGCTGGGCAGAGCCAGGGATTCCCCTTAGCTCAAGCAGCAGCAGCCCCTGGCAGATTCAAGTTGAAAACAAGAACAATTTGGAAGGGGATACAACCCCTTTTTATACAGTGCAAAACCTTTGAAGTTCTTTGAAGTCCTTTGAAGCAGGCAGTGTGAGAACCAGCTGGACTGGTTTAGAGGGAAGTCCCCTTCAGTATCAGGGACAGAGGTGTCAGTCGCCCAGCGGGAGGTGGAGCCAGCTTTGTAGTTACACAGGAACAGCCCCTCACTATCAGGTGCCATCTCCTCCCACTTCCCTGGCAGCAGATGCTGCCTTTCATCCATGGGCTGACTTCAGACAACCTCCTGGGCTCTCCAGCCCCTGTCATCCTCAAACCAGACAGTCAATCCACAAGCAGGCCCATGCACTCTGGGCCAGGCTCACCAGCCAATCACACGCTAGCACCAACTTGCACAAATATGCCAACTTCCAAAAGTAGGACTTCTAGACTAGACACAGCCATGTCGCATACATCATTTTGCGGCATTCATTCTCACGAGTTCTCTCATACCAAACTCGCCCCTGCACTCCCCACGCATCAGGAACTACCATGGGCATACATATTCCCCATTCATTCCTATGGGAGGGCAGGTCACTCACCATTCATCCACAGAGAGCTCAAGCACTTTACACTGTACCACAGTGAAAAAGTGCGCAGAGGCCTAAAATCACAAATACCAGGTTCCATAAATAGGCTAGGAAAACGCAAAAAGTCTAGGGGTGAACCTGCCTAATGGGCCGGGTCCAACACTCACTCATTACTAGTAAAATGGGTAAGTGGTACAGCTGGGCTCACCACATGAGTGATGGCAGTGCCACCACAGACAGCGGATGCCTTCGATCTGCACGGCCAGGAAGCACTGGCAAGGTTTAACAAGATATGTAAATGCCACTGTTAGTAATCTAGATGTAAATTATGAAAAATAGAACGTATTAAGAAATCCATTAAAATCAATATAGCGCTCTGTAGGGGTATTCATTTCCCACCTTAGCCCACTCTAAAGTTGTGTTTATTCCCACATTCTCTGTCGTTGTAGTTTTTTCAAAACACGTGCTTTTGTGTATATTTTGAGGACTTGTTAGGCGCTCCTTCGATTAAATGTGTGCTCGATTACAGGCCTTGTTTCAAGCAGAAGGTCCCGTCTTTCTCCAGTAAGCATCTGCGCTCACTAGGAAGCTCGGCGGTACAATTAACGTCACACACAGTGAATTAAACAGTGCTAACATCTGTTTACACGTCTATAGTATTGTAGTTCTACGATTTCCCCGAATATGAAATCTCTTTACTGTTATTAAAATAATTTTATGCGCGCTCGGGAGAATTTAAAAACCTTGAAGTAGAGGCTTTGATTCTGTCACAAGTTAAATCGGATTAAGTGAATAAATGCGCTTGCTTGCAATATTCTATACACACTGTCTAGCAATGCTGGAGGATTAAATGCTCAGTGTCTATTTAAAAAAATAATCTTCACTTATTGTATGATGATTTGGATATAAAGGGTTAATTAGTCCATGATGTCCACAGTTACCAGTTTGGCTGGTTGTTTTATATATGAATACAAACAGAACATATGATTCCTTTCTGTGTTTTATTTAAAAACGAAAAGATACAGAAATGTGATCTTTTTGAATGCCCCTTCGCGTTGTCAGTCATGAACTCTTGCCCAGTGACAGTGCATACCGACTTCAAGGGGAGGTAAAAAACAGGGCTCGAGTCGGGGTACCTCGCGGGTGGACGTTGTCCCCCCACTTATTTTACCGGGTGGATACCATCCCCCCCTGCCAAACTGCTGGACTTCACTCTTTGGCCTCTCTGGGGCGAGATCGGATCTCGACCCAGAGAGGCCAAGCGCTTTAAAAGTGATTTGAGAGTAAGCTAAGGCAACAGAGAACAGGCAGTAAAATCTGACCCTGTGACCCTGGGGCTGAGAGGCAGCATGAGCCACTGAGTGTGGAACAATCGCATCTGAGGGGTGAGCGAGGGGAGGCAATGAGCCGCTGGTGCAAGCCACCTTTCGTGACGTCACTTCCTGTCGTGACGTCACGAAAGGTGACAGCGTCCCCCCACTTCTTTATTTAGGACTTGTGCCCTTGTAAAAAATAAGTAATGACATTTTGGAAAAGAGTTTTATGATGTGAATATGGCTGCTTAACACACTCTTGCCTACTGACATCGAAGTGTACAGTTGTCAGGCAAATTAATGTATTTCGTTTCACTGATCAGAAAACGAAATATGTATAAATAACACATTGACGAGAACAAACTATGGATGAACAGAGACTGAAATGTCAAACAATTAATACCGTAAAACTGAGAGCTTTATTTAAAGGTTCATCCTGAATGAATATTACCTTTCACCGTCATCTGAATTTCTCAAGAGGCTGGCCATCAAAGGTACAGTGTGTCTGAAATTGCTAACTTTGCTCTATTGAACCATGACCCTGAAGACGTCGTTTTCAGGATCAGAGGCCACCGAAGCCCAATGACATTGGCTCAAGGTCTCCTTTTTCTGGCTGAAGTCATAAGACAGGAAATGATGGATCTCGTGTCGGCCAAACAACATTTCTGTTTTACTACTGAAGTCAATCGGAACCGTTGACCGCGTGAACTCTTAGGAAAGCAATATAGGGAGCCCCCTCGTTCGCAGTGTTAGAAAGATGGGCGCTCTAAAAACTCATCTGTGGAATAATTGGAACTGCAGGACAGGTGCATTTGTCTTCCTATGCAGTGTGCAGATCATAACAGAGAGGTCATTTGTAGGACAGTGGGTTATCCGTTTGTTGGGTCATCGGGTCGGCTGGGGGGCCTGGGTGTGCTTCCACAAAGCGCGTGATTTCTGTTACTGATAACAAATTGTAAGGGCTTGCTTCTATTTGAATAACGTGAACTTACATTTCACAAGGTCTGAGTACTACACTGCGGAACTTCAACACTACGCGTTTCCTACCCAAGGGATGAAGGGTTTAGAAACAAAGGGGTACCACGGAAATTATATCAAGGAAACACTGCATTTCTTAAAACGGAAGGGGATAGAAATCTGAACAGCAACTCTATGTTCACTACTGATCTAAACTGTGCGTTTTCATTGTAATAATTCCAAATGAATAAAATAAGCTATAGTTCTAAAAATAACTACACATAATAAACGAGATTAGAAAATATGAATAGAGGATCATCTCAGCCGCTCTCCAAGGCCTGATACATTGGTACATGTTTTTCTGCTAATAGTTATGATTTAATGTTGTTTGGTGTGTGAAACAGACTAACTACTACAGGGACCACTGTAAACCTTAGGTGGACGTGGGTACTGATTGCAACAAAAACAATGTCCACCAAGGTAGCATCTTGTAAAGAAAATGAAGCTTTTTGGGGATACATTAAATTTATTATAATCAATATCAAATGTGAAGAGGCATATAAATAATACCATGCGAACACAGCTAAGCCTGTTGATTGTTTCCATATTGTAGCGGTGTAGGACATAGACACATAGTTATCAAATAAACATAAAAAACGTATATGTGAACAGTCTGCAATGGGCATCACACAAAGTGCTGGGAGTGAAATAATGAGCCATAAATGGGATCAAACAAACATTATAGTCAGACACTCTATAAATGTAGTTTGCAGTGTGTGCCTTTTCAAATACAGTCGTAGTTCTCAGAGTTGCAGTCCTCACCAAGTTTTCAAAAGTGTCCTTGTAGCCGTATTAATGTTGATGGCGTTCGACCCTTGGATAATTCAACAGGTCATCATCAGGACCAATGAAAGTAGACTCAGAGACTCAGTCTATGACACTTTGTAGCATAAGCCATGGTTAACAAATCCTCAAAAGTCCAGCATAATTTCTGTTCCCAGAAGACAAAAGTGACCCGGGTATGGCCGGATCACAATGTGAATGAAGCTTTAGGGGTGAATTACTCATGCATTTTTAATACTCAGACCCTGATTCGTAAAGTATTTTTCCCTGAGTCTTACTCTTGAAAAATGATGAGAAAATCACAAATATGTCTACAGTATAACACAATTAAAAACACAAAAAATCGTTGGGCCTTATTAGGAAAACGTCGGTCCGATCACTGCGACTCTGCCCGCAGTATAGCAAGTGTGGCGGTTGGACTGCCACTGGATCCCATGGTGGTGGCATAGCGGTCAGGGGCAGGAATATTCTGGCAGTGCTGCTGCGACAACGCAGAGCATATTCTGAGTTGCTTTTCCACTGCCCAATTCATGGCAGTGAGTCCTCCATGAAAAAGGTGGTGGAAATGCAACTATGGGGTCCGGAACAGAGTCCCCTGCCGCTTCTGGGGTGCATGAGGGGGGGGGGGGCACATTTTGAACCCCCTCCCTGGAATTGCACCCCTATTCCTGCATGGTGCGGCATGCACAATATGGTGCATACCACACAGTGCAGGCGCTGCCACAGCGGGGGTATGCTGCTAAGGCTCTCCTATGAGCCTAAAACAGCTGCTGTCATGAGACCGCCGCAGCACTGTCCTCCTGACCTGGATCAAACTCATAATCCAGTGGGCAGGTGCACCACAGGCTTGCCGGTCCTCCTGCAGCACAGCTGTGGCGGTGCTGTAGGAGGACTGCCACACTGAGACCATCTGATGGGAAGGAGATTGAAAAAGACCACGGCCCAGATGTACTAAAAATTAGGCTGCAAAAAGGGATTGCACTGCTCGTTCACAAAAAAAGGATTTAGACTGCATTACATTCTGACCTCTCTCTTTAACAATCAAGAGGTAGATCACAAATTACCGCCAACTGTTTTTGGAAGCCATCACAGGGATGAGGGCCTTTAAATAAACAGCACATTTCTTAATATAGCCCATTTCTTAAAAGAAAATGGGACTGCCTTTAAAAAAAAATTCCTTTAAAAAAAAAAAGTTTGTTTAACACCTTGCGTGTGGCGCCGATTCTCCTCCGGTGCTGAACATTCCATTCGCGGGTGTGGTCGTGACGGAACCATTCCGTCATCTGCACAGCTCAACCGTGAGGCATGACGGAATGGTTCCGTCACAAGCATCGAAGGGGTTAAGAGTTTAATGTAACGCTGGGCCTCTGCTTACTCTCGAACGAATACGTCTTTACATTCACAAATCGGAAGAGGTCCCAGGGAACCCTTTCCCTTTGACACCCTAACCCAGGAGTTGGTTACTTTTCAGTGTTTTGCCATGAAGATTGATACAAAGGGTGCTGAACCGGTATTTGGAAAGGATGATCAAAGCATGCTCCTTCCAAAAACTGATTCTGCATCCATTTCTAAACACATTTAATGGTTCATAAACTTTTTTCTGAATTGATATATGTGGTTAGTAATTAGGAAACAACGTTTTAGCATTCCAATCTCTTGGATTTAACAATTCGAAGGTTTTACATCTGGCCTCAAATAGTTTTAAATACTTGATCCCATTAGTAATGTGCATCTCCTTCAGCAATAGACTGCAATCACAAATCTGCAGGCATTATTTCTTTTGCATGTTATAAAGATGTATAACAGGCAATGAAGGAAGGGGACGAAATCGATGCACACATTTTATCAAGCTATGTGTCAAAAAGCTGTGCCCCAAAATCAAAGGATACTAATAAAATGGAACTAAAGTAAAATGGAACTAAACCTTTCTTTTCCCTGCTGCAGTCCATTACCTGTTCTTTATAGCTAGTTTTGCACATAACAGTTCTACTAGATAGCAGACAATGCCCAACAACACACATTAGACATAATGCTAAGCACATACACAAGATCAGATATTGCATATGGCTGGTTGTCTCAAAGCTCATAGTACTACCATTCATAAAAATAAAAAACAATAAAAACCTGCATCAAAACACAGAAAGCAGATTCCAGTCGGTGACGCAATCCTAGAGACTCGGGCATGCAGGTTAGACACAGCCTTACATAATATCACAGAACATTACAGGCAATTTTGTGTTGAACGCAAGACATAATGACACATAAGACTCAGGGTCATATTCACAAGGAGCTATCGCCGAATTAACAGCATTTTATCGCAGCCAAATTCGTGATGAATTTACACCAACATTCACAAGCTGGTGCTAACAACCCACAGCACCAGTTTTCCCGCGATAGCAGCCGCAAAAAACATCGCACAGAGGACCACTCAACTATTGCTAATGAGATGCAGAGTAGGCGTTCCCGTTCACAACAACACCACACCTCAACATTCATAATGACCAGACAGATCGGCGATAAGAACACAAAACATGTGATAAGGCAAGTTAGCAGCAGGAAATTTACACCTGCTCTGAACTGGTGTAAAGTCAGATGGCAGCCTACATCACAATAGGGAGCCCAGCCCAAGGCATCATCGGAAGGGCAGCAGATGCCATGGAGCAACTAAACATGCAGCACGGACACCCAGGAGGGCCACAACACCCACCCGGCACACCTCCCCTGCCGGACCACCACAGAGGCAGCGCAGACAAAGGCATCGGCCCCCAGGAAACACACCTGCCTCACAGGCACAACATCTGACAATGTCACTGTCCACAGGCTGAAAGGGACAACCATCCTACGCATCCTGGCCATCATCGCCCAACTGGCCAACGGCTCCAACAGAGAGGACAACCAACATCCCATCCCACACCAAGATGCTGGCTGCGCTGTACCTGTTGGCCCCGGGCCCACCCCAACCAACAACCGCCAGAGTCGGAGGAGTCTCACAGCCAGTCACATCCAAGTCCCCCAGACCTGTCCTGGACATTACCATCACCCTGGCACCCCAGGCCCCTTACGGCCAACGCAATGCGCAGGATACGCTTGAGACCAAGCAAGGACATACGGCATACCTGGATGCACGCACATGTTGGGGGCAATCCACTGCACAAGTGTCCCACCTGTGCCCCCTGGTGACACAGCACACAATTAGTGCAACAGGAAGCACACATCACACAACAATGTGCAGGCAATATCAGAAAACCATGGGACCTACACCAATGTCGCCTCCAAATACACAGCCAGTGCGCATGATCCCTTCACCCTCTGACATTCCATCAGCAACCAGCCTTCCCAAGACGGCACCCAGGGAAATGCACAGCTCCTTGGCAAGTTCCCAATTAACACCCCACTCACCTCAACTCCACAACCAGGTAATCCACAAATCTGGCAATGCAAACGTCACAAGTTCACAACCAACATGCACAACAACATGCCCACCCACCAGACACGATAGAACAACTTACAATGGTTACCTGGGCAAGCCATTAACATGAACAATCAACAGTATAGCACCTCAGCCACACAATAGATGAATGTGGGGTGAGGATGCAACCAGGCATGTATGAAGGATGCAGTAGAACCATGATTGGGAAAGTACACAATGTCAAGAGTGACGGTGAAGTGCTGAACAGACCGCAGTATGCAGAACACACCCATATCCACGGCAACATACACCTCTGGTGTATGGAGTATAGTGGACACAACCATGTTACCCCAGCCAGTGGGGGTCCTCGCATAAATGTTGCCTGTTATACCCCCCATAAGCATGAGCAGAGTGGGATGGGTCGGCGTACGGCAGGTCAGTGTAGGGGTGTGAATAAAAAGCACGTAGCCCTGGGCATGGTCCTTTTCCAGAAAGCCCAACATCTCTGCCAGGGCGGAGCCTCCCACCCGGCCACGAGGCTGATGCAGTCCTCGTTAACGAAGTTGCCTGAGACCATATGCGCCTGCCATACCCCAGCCTGCTGCACCACGAACCCGTCAGGACCGGTCCTGCGCAGCAAGGCCACACTGATCAGCAGCCAACACAGGCGTGTGTCAAGGAGGGCCCACCACCTACCAGTGTCAGCTGCAAGCCCAAGACCCCTGATCCAGCCAGCCTTTCAGACCACTGCTGTCCCCCCGACATTGGCCCACATTACACCTTTCTTATTGACATATTCTACCGGCGTCCTCTGCGGGCCAGTAAGTCCCATATGTGAAACTGTGTCCTAGTTCATGAATGGAAGTGTCCCCAAATCCGGGCCAGCGGCCACAGTGGCAGACCCCCCTGATCAGAGATGCATAGTTCCAGATGGGCATCTTGTGATACGTGGTGCCATTAACCCTGTTCAACCCCATCCGGAGACATGTGCTGCCACAAACCCTGTTCAATGCCATGCAGCGACATGGGCTGCCACAAACCCTGTCCAATGCCAGCCAGCGAGCTGTGTTTCCACAAACCCTGTCCAACGCCAGTCGGCGAGCCATGCTGCCACAAACCCTGTCCAACTCCAGCCAGTGATATGTGGATGAGGGACCAGGACTACCCTGCGGACCAGTAGGTCTCACTTCCAGCACCAAGTCGCGAATCCCAAATGGCTGAGTCCACACCAATGGTTGCAGGAGAGGAGCAAAAGGAAGATACAGCTCAGTCATGACGAAAGCCGGGTTACAGTCACGGAGGTGACCAAACACATGGTGCCACTGAACCTGAACTACGCAGGCGAGTGGGGCCACAAAAGCTATGCCGGCGACACTCAGTGAATGGCCCGTGCTGACCGCTGCCTCCGGCCTACACTGCTCTCGGTCTAGGCTGTACTCCAGTAGGTCACAGATTTCAAACTGAACATCCAGTATGCAAAGGCAGGCTACACATCATTGCACGCAAGGAGAGGCCTAAGAAGATGTCACCTTGCATCTTGGCAGAGAGAAAAGTATCATTACAGAGGTGTACGTCACTACAGACAACTGCCCTGGTGTCACTAGTGCTGTGCATTGTGAGTCAATGACACGTGGCTGTGGGCCACTGCTGACCGCTGCCTCCAGCCTACAATGCAGTCCAGTAGGTCACAGAGTCATGATTTTGCTGTGGAGGAGTTCATATAAGTGTACGTGCATCATTGCGGATTCGATTCCCACTCAGCCACGGTGCAACTAAGTCTGTTCCCCGACATTCATGGACACTCTCTGGTTGAACTCTGGCAGCGTCTGAGTCTATGGTCTAGGGGGCAGTTTTCATCCTCATGTAGATGATACCGAATTGGTGGTGGCAACAAAGTTTACGCATTCCACACCTCCATGTACTGCTTTTAGATAAAATGAAACATTTTGGTGTCTTGCCCTTGAGGACACCTTCCACTGTCTCCCGAAATCCTCCGCAACATACATCTCAGACATTGATGGTGACCTTCTCAGGTCGCATGGCCCATCTGACTGCACTGCAAGTCACCGTCCTGTGGTTGGGTGCCTGTGCCGGCCGCAGTGCATCCGGGGCCACTAACTCTGTGCTGGTCAAGTCAGGGACCCCTTCTCCGTAAGACATTGGATGGGCGCTGAAGCATAGGCCTCGGGGGTCATCAATACCATTTCTCTGTGGCCTTGTGCTGTACGCAGCCTCTGGCCCAAATGCGGCTCACCAGGGCTCACACACCAAAGTGAGCCCAGACAGGCATTGGTGTCGCATCTCCGCAGGAGGCACTCGCCACCACCACAAGGACCACCTGCAACCGCCATCTGCCAAAGTTGAAACGGTGGTCCTGACAGACTTACGAGTTGCTCAGACCTGTTGTGGATGCCATCATCAGCCTGATGCCCTGTCCAGCACTCCAGGTGCCAGTGACTCCGTGCACCGCAGGCCATTGTACGTTGCTGATGGAGTTATGTGCTGTGGGGAGTTGCGCAGCTATGTCACCTCAAACAGTGTGGGGGCCCTGAGACGTTGATGGGGAAGATGATGTAGGTCTAACACACCCCATTGCATCTGCATCATGTACATAATGAAGGGACACAATCCGAGACTTTTTCTTCATATGAGCGCGCTCATCTCTAGTGTCCAAACGCCAGTACACTCCAACTCACAGACACTTCTGTTTATGTGTTGGCTGTCTTCTGGACTTTCTCCGGCTCACTGCATGTTGCTCAGCAGTTGACTCTGTATTGCATGTGTTTTCTGTTTCCATTGCACTGGTGTCCAATGTTAAAGCGGTTGCCAGCACCTGACATTCCGTGCAGAATGGCTTACACTCACCCCACACATATCAAGCACAGGTGTCACTGTACATGTTGCCCTGCCAATAAAGGGGCCAGGCGCATGTGTACGCAGCCAGTTTAACATGATATCTGCGTGTGTCCCTGTGGTCTTGTAGTATGCGTGTGTGCCCTGGACCCTACGACATTACATTGTGATGTGTACATCAGATGCAGACATGCAGGCAGCGGGTTGGAGCTTGGACATGTAGCTTTGTCGTCACCCACTCAGTTTGTGAGGGGAGAGGCCAGGGCCGTCATGCGCACAGCCAACATGGGTGTGTGACTGCTATTTGAGCACCCCTGGATGTGGTTCTGTGCTGTGAATGTGCATCTGCATGTGTCTCTATGACAGTGTGGGTCTCCTTAGTTGGGTGTGGGTGGGCCCTGAAGGGTGATAGACCCTACAAATGTGTCCTGGTTCAGATTCCATGGGTCCGGCCCCCACCCACAACTGTTGGGCCACCTCCTTTTGGCATGCTGACACATGGCATTGGGGTGCCATGTGTGGGTGGGTGAAGTGTTGTGAGCCAGCTGTGCTTGCGGTGCTTCCTGCTGTGTGGTCTGTTGCAGGCATGGTGTTCTCCTCTGAGTAGCTTGGCTGTCCGGGTCCTGGTGGGGGGTTGCGTGGGATATCCATGTGCTGTTGTGGGGTGTCAGTATCGATGGTTGGGTGGACCTCTCTGGCATCACTGATGTCTTGTATTGTGTGCTCTGCTGCAGGTGTTGTGTGCCCCTCTGCGATGTGAATAGGAGGTGTGTGTTGCCTTTGTGTTGACATACATGCTGGCGCATTGTGCTAGTTTGCATGCAGACTGTATGGCAGTGTGCATTGTGCCTGTTTGCGGGTGCTGGATTCTTCTGCGGGTAAGTGTACATTTGGACTACATGACCGATGTGAGGTTGTACCCGTACATTTCCATTTCACTGTTTCCGGTTCTGTCGGATGTAGTGGGCATGTTTCTGTGCATATGCGGAGCCAGTTGTGTCCTCTGTCCTGCAGTGTTGGCTATGCACGTTGTTCCACATTGTCGTCGATGTGGGTATGCTGTTTGTGCTATATGTGTGTGCTGCAGTGTTCCAAGGGGATCTGGGACATGATACAGGGTGCCAGTGGATGTGCAGTGTGCTACGTCTCATTGTGCATGTATGCTATTGTGCCCATCTCCCCTGTCTCCCCAGTCCCTGTTCGTTGCACTCCCTGTTGGTGTTGTGTCAGGTCCTATTGAGCTGTATCTGTACTCCCTGCTCCTTACACTGTCTCCACACTGATGACTGTGGCCTGGGTGTCCTCCAGCTCCTCCGGTGGTGCTGGACTGCCACCTCCTGTCGCCGCCTTCCTGTTGGCATCAGGTTGGTGCACTGGTTTAGGTTGTTATGTAAAGCCATTGCCTATTGGCCTCCTGGATTGGCCTAATTGGCACTCTGACTATATTCCAGGTGGTTTGCTTGTGGCTCAGTTGCTGGTGGTGTTCTGTCACCTCCATGATACTGGTCTTGTTTGCCTGCGGACTGCACCCAGTCTTCCTCTCCCTCTTTTCCCCTTAGCCTTCTCCGACCATGTTGTACCTTGCGGGTGGTTTGTGGGGGTTGTGGGGTTCGAGTTGGCCTCTGCGCTGGGTCAGGCTGCATCCATGTTGCTAGGTGCTTTGGCTTGCTTCTGGTGTATTTTTACTGTGGTTTTTATGGTGCATTGTCCCACCAGACGCGTGGGATTTGCAGGCCTGTGGATGGTTTTCACTACTTTTTTTACCACGGTTGGCCTCATGGCATGTTTTTTAGCATTCGCATATCGCATTTTTGAGGCGTGGCATTGATTTCACACGGATATTTGCAGCGTTATCTGGTGTTTATTGCATGCTACTGTCTTGTTGTGAATTCCACGTTGACACTGGGTTATTTTCCCACGATAGGCTGCGATGTTGAAAGTTGTGTTTATCTACTCTTGCGGTAGTTATCACACGTTCTTTTGAATATACCCCACCGTTTTTTTGTTTCGCCTTGGAGATGTGTCGTCACGTAACAAGTGAGGCTGCAGTTATATAATAGGTCCTCGGCATCTGTGTTGGAGGTAGGCAAGGCTGTCAGAAAAGGCATCTGCCAGTAAGTGCTTGAAGAAGCTTCTAGACATATTTGATGGCTTTTATTGAATGCAAGGAGATATGTGTAGTGGGTGAAGGCAATGGCAGCATGGTTTGTCGAGGCTGCTTTTTGCTATTCACATTTTAGGGTTATAAGAGGGTAAACAACCATACCAACACATGCATTACAGCACATGTATTTACCCCACACGCCATTACAACAAAATGGCTTGCTGTAGGGAGGTCTAAGGTGTCGCCTTCCCTACTCTTGCACAGCCTGGAGTTGGAATAGTAAGGTATAAACTCCAGCACAACCCTGCCATCAAGTTGTTGCAACAACTTGCGTTGTAATGGCATGCAGGGTAAAAGCATGCACTGTAATGTCATGCAACCTTATCAGAGAGGTGCATAAAAAGTCCAAAATGATCCCATTTGGGTGGGTTGATAGCATGACGAGCCCAACAGGGCTACAGTGATGCCAAGTTTAAGATGACATGCTTCCTTTTGTGTTTAGTTGTAATCTGTTAATTTCAGATAACTTTAGTATGCATGGCATTGTAAGCACAAATCCAACATAGAGCATTTAAAACATTATCCTGTGTGCAAATACTCTTATCTGAATACTTAAAGGAGTTCCTCAAAGAAGCACCTCAAAAGAGAATGTACTGGGTTTCGGGCAAGGGGGAAGATGGTATTGTGAAATAACTCTGGTAATTTCTGTGCTAATAATTCTCACTTTAATCAATCAGATGCTGTGGTAGGATACATACAGTTGGTAGCCAACAGATGCCGAAATTGGACTTTATAGTATGTGGTTGTCAATTGTAGAGATATGTTTTTATTACATCACTCCCTAGAAGATTCATAAATGCGCCTTTTGTTTGAAGGGATAAGGGTTACAGGAAGTGATTGAGGATGCTTTCTCTCTGAATGAGATGAGATGAACTGTGTGTGGTAGAGAAATGAAGCAGTTAATATATTAGCAAACTCAGAAGTGTGATATCATTGTCAGAAAAAAAACCTGTACAGCTATTGAAATTAAGTCTCCTACCGTTATGTGATATTTTCAAGAAAATAGAGAAATCTCATGCTATGTAGGCTTGTTTGTAGTGATAGAACAGAAAACATCCATGATTTGTAATAAATGTGTGATGCTCAGGGAATTGAACTAATTTACTAATTATCTATGTGTATGAATAAAAAGTGTAAGACAGTTACTCATTTAAGCTTAAAGATATAATATTGAAAGCAAATGTCAACCTGCGAGTTGTCAGATACCAGTGTAATTAAATATTTAGGTGGTTTACAATCATTTAGCAAAGCTGTATTGAAAATTATGAAATTCAAAGTGTGAATTGATACATTTGCTATGTAACATGTTTTGGTAATTATCTATCTGTATATCAAATTAAAGTTTTGAAGACCCGTTAACCCGCAACTGCTTGCCATTGAATGTTCATATTTTTTTTAAGACAAGGCCAGTTGTTTACGAGTTGACAACGCTGAATGTTCTTTGTTTAATGGTTCCCCAATGCCACGTTTCTCAAAAGTAAGCTTACTTACTACCTTTCTTCCTGCTGACTAATATTGCCAAGGACACACGAGACTAGCAATTTCCCCCCAAGTCCTATCTAACTGATGTTATCCAAACACTCCTAAAATAGCACACTGTGAAATAGCTGCAAGGAAGCAAAAATCACTTGCTACAGCAAATATTTTTCGTAAGTCTTTCTCTGGAGTTAAACCACATCTTTAATGAGTGAGACACAGCATGTTCTCATAGTAAACTGTTTGAAGAAGACGCTACGGTTTTCTACTCTGTGTGTGTGTGTCTCATAACCAGAAATACGTTGGGGCATATTACCAAGCAATAGCGATAATTATCGCTATTGCTTGGTTAGCGTGAAAAAATTAACGCCGAGCTGCGGCAATTTTTATCGCAGATAAACCTTGGTATTACCAAGGTTTATCGCAAATGCGATAAAAATCGGCCGCAATGCATGAATATCGCTGAAAAGTCAGCGATATTCATGCATTAGCGAGCTAATGCTCTTAGCCATGTTATCCACCTCCAATTGGATAACATGGATAAGAACTGCTCAGGGCAGGTGTTAGCTTTTGGAGGTATTCGCGCTTAGTGCGAAACTCTCCAAAAGTTGGTAATAGGAGATAGCGATGTTAGCGACTGTTTCCAGTCGCTAACATCTTGGCACGCCCACTTTGCATGTCATTAGTGATAATTATCACTGACATGCAAAGTGGGGCCCAAGATGGTCGCTATCTCCTACTAGCTGTCGCTAACTGGTGTTAGCGACAGCTAGGTAATAGGGAGATCATTTTATCTCCGCTTTATTGGCTTTGAAAGCCAAAAAAGCGGAGATAAACTTCCTTGATAATATGCCCCTAAATTATTAAATTATTATCATCAGTGCCTAGGATTAATGACAAAGTTAAAAAAATAGGGACGTCAAACAAATAGAAGAAAATGAAAATGTAAATGGCAAGGTCATGAATTTTGTTTTAGCTTTTAATGAGTTAATGTGAAGTATCATCAAACATTCAGGGCACCATTTGGTACATTAAGGTAAGCACATTGGGGCAGATTTATTTTAACTGGCGCATCCCGAGGGATGCGCCAGTTAACATGCGCCACAGTGCGCCACAGCTACGCCACCCATGGTGCGCCGCATTTATAATGCGGCGCACCATGGTGCAAAAACGGCACAGATGCGTGACGCATCTGTGCCGGAAATGTGGCGCATTGCTGGAGTTGCGTCGCAAGCGCGACGCAGCTCCAGCAAGGCTCGGGGGTGAACCCATTCAACTAATGCTGCATCAAGACCTACGCCTGCTTCAAGCAGGCGCAGGGTTTTGATGCAGCATTGGCCAGAAAGTGACTGAGTGAAATCTCATAGATTTCACTCAGCCACTTTCAGGAGGCGATCCTGCGCAGGAACGCCCCCCCCTGCGCAGGAACGCCTCCTTATGGCGCAGTGCTTTACAACGTGACGCATCTCCTAGATGCGTCACGTTGTAAATAGGGCGCATTGTTTGCGCCGCAGTTGCGTCAAAAAAAGTGACGCAATTGCGGCGCAAAGAGGCGCAACGGCCTCATAAATCTGCCCCTAAGTATATCCGCATCGCTGCGGTGGCTTTTCCCGCTGTGTGCGGCACATTTTAAAAAGCTGCGTTACATGACGAGCTTGAGACGTCATCCGCACACGACCACCGTGGCTGATGACGACCTGAGCTCGTCATCAGCAGCAAAGCGGTTAAGCAATATCTAATTACAATACTTTATAAGTAGAGACCTCTGTGCAGAATATGTAAGCTTTTATTAGGCCCAATCTTTACTCAGTTATATATGGAGTATATTATTTAAAAAAAAATAAAGGCGCTCACGAGCTCAAACCTACCCTGAAATTCAATCTCATGAGATTGGAATGGATTAATAATTTATGCATGTGGCACCAAAACTGTAATTAAGTCTACCATGTCACTACACCAGGTGCATTTACCTATTTTTTTCTGTTGACGTTTTGTTGTCTCTGCATCACAACAGAACTTCCTTGTTCAGAACCTCAGTCACTCTACTGGTATATGCTGTCCATATTATCTAGCTAACGTTATTGACCTCAAGTTAGTCATCTATCAAATAAGTTCAGTGCCACTTTAGCTAAATAAACAACTAAATGCTCCTTTTTTGCTACATTCATACTCCACGTGCAACTGCGTTTTCGATTCTAACGCCATTTAATAAACATGTATTTTAAAGCAAGCAGGCAGAATTTTATTAAGTGTATAACCAGATCCTATGCACTGTTCTCCCTTAAATAGCTTGCTACCAATTTCTCCTCTGTTTCCATAGAAACATTACAGGTCATTGTGTTTATTTAGTCCTATACAATGTTGGCTTTTTTAAGGCATTTATTGGATATAGACCTACAAATTATTGTCTAAATCTTCTAAAGGGACCCACAGTAGAACAAACCTTTCCATTGTTTAGATGCACAGTGACAAAGTTAGAACATGTGTTGGGTTCAGGCACTACAAAATAAATCACCTCAGGTTTAACCTGTACAACACCAAATACTGTGCTCACTTTAATTGGATAAGATAAAGCTTAATAATATAGAACCATTTCACAGGTAAACATGATACAGATGAAAGCCATGTGTCCTTTATTTTAATGCCCAATTCGATATCCATTTCGCCTAACTCAATCATACACAAGTGGATATGGTTAGAGAATACTACAAACACTTACTAGTTTAATCTTTGTCACTATACAAAAAAACAGAACAGCAGTGAAACTCGGAAATAAAGCAATCCAAATGATATGATCTTAAAAGCGTGGTTCAATTTATTCATCTGCAGTGTCATCCTAAGGATTATGGTTGCCAGGGAAATACATATTTTGGAGGCTCCTGTCTGGAGTAATTTTAAATGTTATTAGTCAAATCAAATCCGCCTTTATTTCAATTGTGCAGATCATAAAAGATACAGATAATATTTACATTGTTATAATAAAAAACTAAAAAATAGAAAAGTAGTTATATACTAGCACTAGGATACAGCGACTGTGCTGGGCACTGAGCAGTATGACGTTTGATATTTAACAGTGCATAATAGTAGAACAAACTATTATTACACAACAGTCAAACTGTTGTGTCTTGATACCTTTAAGAGCATTTACTACCATTTCATCATAATACTAAAAACATTATTTAAAAAAAATGTTCCTAATCACTGGAAGGGCGGGATCCCTCTAAGCAAAGCGTGTTAAGGTGCAAAGACCATAATCATAATCCTACACAAACATTCTTAACGTTCAATGACTCTTGCTTCTTAAAAATATTTGCTCGAATTCCCCACATCCAGCCCAAATATTTGGCCATGGCTGTTGCTATGGACTCGTGTGTCGGTCTTTAATATTCGAAGGCCAGTAGCACATGACCTGGTACCCATGTTGGTGCATATTGGCTTGAGCCATTTGTCCCTGGGAGACTTATAGGCGGTGTCGTGTTCCGACAGTGTGGGCGACGGACAGTAGGGCGCTAGGACCCTGTGGGTCCTCAGGCAGAGTGACCAGGTCACCGGACACCAGATCCGGTGACGAGACAGGAAAGGGGACAGACAATGACCAGGACACGGACGGAGACGGAGGTGCTGACCAGCAGCTGCGCGAGGGGCTAACCAGCAGTAATGAGAAATGCAAATAAAGAAATGTGAGACTACCCTGAGTCCCGTGTTTGGTGTAACCCCCGACACACACACAGAACACGACAGGCGGGACATACAAATAGGATGTGGGGAACAGTTTCATCCTGCTCAGGGCAGGATACACATTTGTTGTTCGGTGAATTGAGCCAGTTTTGTGTGAAGGAATTGACAGGGAGTGTGCCTACCCTAAATTGATGGAATAATTGCCTATCGCTGGGTTTAGATATGAAGTCCCAATAATCTTCGTACAAGGAGTCAGGCTTATGCTCTAAAAAAATACCGGTCAATGAGGTGTGCTTAGTTAGTCGTGAGCTTTGAGCTTTGACTAAAGACCAATACGCGTCCTTAAAAAACTTTTTTTGATGGAAATAGGTTACCAGAGGGGTCCTCCTACAAGTAGCACAAACCCATGTTCACCAAGTCACACTATATCGTAATTAACTAAGAAATCTTAGAAAATAAATCAGCGTCTCTAACATCTTTTAACGCTAGCGCATACTGTGACAACTCTGGAGTAGACCATATTCTTCTCCAGAATGCTAGTGGTCTATATCAGGCTTCCTCCTCCAAGGTACAACATCCCAAATCGGAATAAAGGGACTTGAGTGGAGTAGATTGTGGGAGACCGGTTAGGGCTCTCACAAATTTGTTCTGAGCTGTGGCTAAAGGTGTAAAAATATCGAAGCCCCAGAGCTCTGCTCCGTATAAGAAGGAGGCCCTAACCATGGTGTTATAGATCTTTAATACAGGGTCTACTGGCTTCGTTTGGGAGAGCCTCTGCTCTTTTATTATTGCTCCCACCAATTGACAGTCTTTAAGGGCCATTAGGTCAATCTGGGGCTTCCAGTTTAGCTTCCTGACCAGTGTAATCCCCAAGTATGCAAAAACATCGGTTTGTTCTAGCTGCACCTTGTACATAAAGACCCTTCCTTTAATAACTTTATGTTTGTGGAGAATCATAAACTTAGTTTTCTCCACATTAACCCCTTCGCTGCGGCTGCAATTTCGCCGCAGCGCTAGGGGGGGCGGGGGGCCGAGCAGCGCTCGCATGCTCGTGACGGAGCCGCTCTGTCACGAGCCGCGGTTGAGCTGTGCTTGTGACAGAGCGGTTCCGTCATGGCCCCGCCCGCTCAATAGAACGCGCCGCGTAGGCGCGGTGGCAGGGCCATGACGGCACCGCTCCGTCATGAGCACAGCTCAGCCGATGCTCATGACGGAGCGGCTCTGTCATGAGCATGGGAGGGGTTAACAACCAGTTCTTGGTCACCACCGAAGTCCTCAAATCTTTTCAGTGCGCTCCGCAACACTGCTTGTGTTTTGGAAATAATAAGGGTATCATCAGGGGAACATAAGTATAGGTACCTTTGAACCTGCAAGAGAGGGAGCGTCAGTAGGGTATGAAGAAGAATGGTTAACAACCCCATTTATAAATAACGAAAATAAAGTTGGGGCCAAAACACACCCTTTTCGGACCCTTTGGATCCTGGAATCCTGGTTGTGACATTACCCTGGGAGCCCCATTGTACCTGTGCAAAGTTTGACTCGTGCAGTTTCACTACCAGCGTTAGTAATTCTAGAGGCATCCCTAGATCTTTTAAAACAGCCCATAGCTTATTGCGGGGAACCATATCAAAAGCGGATTTGAGATCGATAAATGCCACATAGATGTTTCCTCCTGCAATAATTACCACAAACCAGTAGATTATTCGAAACCTAAAGACCTGGTCTATCGTGCTTACAAGTGTGTGGAACGCAGCCTGAAGAGATGATAGTATGTCATTATCTGTGATCAAGGTCTGAATCCTGCTCAACACTAACCAGCCATAATCTTTTGGATTGAATCGATTAGACTGATTGCCCTACAGTTGCTGGGGCTGGGTTGGTCCCTCTTTTTATACATTGGTAATATTTTGACACAACGCCGAGATTCAGGAATGGGGGCTCCACTGGCTATCACATTAGCCAGCATCTGGATGTACTTTAGCCAGTTATCTTTATCGTGTAAAAACAAGTCAGCCGGGATACAGTCAGGGCCGTAAGCCCTTCCTCTTGGTATTGCATTCAGGGCAGATTCTACCTCCCCTCTGTCTAAAAACACTACAGTGTTCGACTTGGGTAGTTGAAACTTGTCCTTACTACCTCTTAGAACAGCAAATTGTGCCTCAAAGTGGGAGACCCACTGGTAGGGTGCTACATGGTTATCGAGGGATTGCCTAATTTCGCCGCTACCCCATTTTACTAGCTGCCAGAATTTTTGCATGCTTTTTTCCTTACTTGCCAGAAAGAGATCTTGCCATCTTTGTTCATCCCACTCTTCTTAGCTTTATGTTGGGTAATTTTATAAATTTTCCGTGTATATTTGATGTTACCCATATCTTTCAACTTAATAGCAAGGGACAGCTGCTTATAGGCTTCTCTACATGTCTTATTGTACCATTCTATGGGCTTTGGAGTAACCAATCGATTTGATTTATAAGCTTTGACGAAAAAAGATTTAAGTTTATCAAACATATCGTGTGAGCTTGGAAAATGCTAGCATTGATTTCACCCTGTGTAGTTGTGTTTTGAAGGGTTGCTAAAGTGCACTCCACTGCTTCCTTCATCTGTACTAGTGCGGTGTAATTTTCGATAATCCTGGCCCATTTAACCCTCCTCATATCATTACATAATATGACATCAGCTGTCACCCTCTCAATTCCCTGTGGCTGGATCGGTGGGAGACCTGGCACATGCATTTTTAACAGCAGTGGGTTATGGTCACTTTTACTTCTCTCATAAACCTCCATATCAATAAGGGAAGACCATTGCTCCAGATTCATAAACAAGTAGTCAATACGGCTACTTTTTAGGCATTGCAATAAGTATGAGAAACCAGGGTGTCCTCGCATTTGCCACCCTGATATCCCTCTCCAAACATAAAGCTTTCTATCAAAGTGTGGCCTCAGTCTTTTCCTTATCCGTAGTAAATCTAAGGATGGGATGCTCAATTGTGCATCCTTTTCAGCATTAAGGCTGCCATCCTATTGGTTGAGGGGCTCGAATGAGCAGTTGAAATCACCTGCGATCACCAAATTACTTCTGCCTCTATTGTTATCTAAAAAGGTGTCAAGTGTAGAGATTGAGTTGGATGATTTACCTCCTGCCATACATCTTGCATATATAATAAACACTAGTATGTCGGAAGGATATTTTGGACGTAAAAGAATGGCCATGATATTTGGGCTTTCAATCTGAACTTCCTCAATCCTATAACCAGAATTCTGCCTGACCCAAATGGTTAGCTCTCCTGCGGGTCTACCTTTTTGTCCACCGAGTGCTGGTTTAAAAACATATAGATAGCCTGGGCGGTAAATTGGGTTGAGTGACCATGTTTCTTGAAAGGCCCATATGCCATACTCCTCTATAAATACCGACTAGTCAGTAGATGGTATCTGGGAATGCAGTCCCGCTATATTCCACGAGGCATATGTCAGGCGAGTCAGATCATGTGCGCTGGAAAAGGCACAGACGTCTGCCTGAATACGGTTTCCCAGGGCACATGCCTGTTGGGCTGGATTGTGATTAACAAGAAAAGTATCTGGAATGTTTATAGGGTTTGCTCTGTGCCTAACTGACCCTTCCACTAACCCCTCACCCCCAGTGCCAACATTAGAAGTAGCCATAAATAGGCTATTGACAGCACCCCCTTTTTATATTTCCTCCTCTCGATGGATTAGAGGGGGATTGTTCCTTAATTATCAATCTACTTTTTCTAGAGAGGAGTCTTCATTGCAAACTTGGGCTAGTTTATTACAGTTGAGGCTGATGTTTGAAACTGGGGTGTTGTATTTTATCCTGATGTCAGTTGTAATCAAGTGTGATATCTTTACATCGAACGCCACTAGATTATCTGCTAGGTCTACAGACTCCAATGTAAGGCACACATGATCTATACTAGAACCGTTAGATATGAGCCTTTTAGCGGAAAGTATCTCTTCCCTGATTACTGATCTTCACTTCCACACGTATCATAACCATTGGATGCTATAATTAATCAGAGATTGCTCATCTTCGTTGGTTAGACTGGGAAAGAGTTTGGGGATATTGGTCAGAAAAAAATTGGCGTTGACTTCTCTTGACTTGTATTGCCCTTATTTAAAGATGGACCAGAGTACCATAAAGATTTTTGAAAGAAACTAACATTGTCTCCTGGTCCCTTACTCTGCAGACAGGGCCACACTGTCTGTCTTGGCTGTTTTAGGCTGTGGGATACATTGTAGCCTGGCTTAAACAAGTTCTTTTGTCGCTAACTGTGTGGGGGACTGCTGAAGCAATATCTGAATCTTTGCATGTTCTTTCAATATGAGCAGTATTTGGTGCTCTATTGGTAAATTGCTGAGGCATGGTTGATCAAACGTTGGCTAGGGACATGTTTTGGGTGGACAATTTCATTATGTTTGATAAAGTGACAGTCATGCTTTTTAGTAAGCTAGCTACCTCTATGAGTTTACATGTCTGTTCCTTTAATTCCGCTAACTGACTGGTAAGGTGGCCTGAGCACGAACACTTACACAAACCAAAGGGTGTACTACTTGCATTGGATCACCCAACCCTGTCCCTTCTATCCACTGTGAGAACAAAGTTTTCTCATTTACATTCATCAAAGGGGCAAATCTGTTAGTGTACTCTATTACAGACTCGACATGGGTTGCATTGACTGAGTTGGAACAAGAGGGTGAGGTGGGTGTCTTCCCTGAGTGTGGGTTGTCTACTTTATTAGAGCGTGGAGGTTCCATCAGTATTGATCTTTTGAACATGTCCGGTATAGATGCAACAACCCTTGAGGTCAGGGGTAGTTAGTGTAGGGTATATTGAGCGTGCCGCACTCCGTGCCCAGTGGGGCTGCTAAGATCTCTTTACAGTCACTGATAAGATTGTCTATGCGTCCATAACACGGTTTCTGCTTTTGGGCTTTGGGTATTTAGTCAACCTTCTTGCCCTTTCAGACTGTTCCTCCCTCCAGGGCGTCCACAGCCTTCCTTCTGCCCATGCTACTCTATTCGAATATACAATGCACAAGAACAAAAAGAGATACAAACAGTAATACAAGTGATAGAATTTAAAAAGTCCAAAGAGACGCTAGCTCAGGACTAGGCCAGACACCAAGTGGCCAGTGAACAAATAGGGAGCTACTTGCAATGCTCCACTTCCGGATCAAAAGGACTTCTAAAAATAAAGTTACTACAACTATGGTGAGTTTTACTCCTACGAGCATAAGGCCAGAGCGAAAATATCACTACCTTGTTTGTGCCGCTGCACAGTCCTGAAACCGGATGTCAGGGGGTGGCCCTGCCCTGCCTCTCCCTGGCAATGACCAGGTTCTGAGATGGGATGGTGCAGTGAGCTAAAAAACGGTGTTGGATTAAGCCCTGATCTCTTGACTGGGTGAGAGTATTCTGCTTAATTCAGAAACTCTGTCCATCACCACCCCCTGTTGTTTAATTATTTTGTCCACCATAAGCGTGGAAGGGTATACTCAGACGTGAGTCCCTAGCTCATTGCACCATCAGGATTCAAGCAAGCCGGGCCGAAGACGGCTGAAATGCCAGAAACCGGTCCCCGGTAGCTTGTTTCCTTCCCAGTGAAAGAATTGGCTTGGTAGTTTGGTTTGCCCTGTTCCCATGATACACTGGGCCAGGGACAGACTAATTTGCATATAGCCAGGTTCTGAGCTGGGATGTGCAGTGAGCTAAAAAACGGTGTTGGATTAAGCCATGATCTCTTGACTGGGTGAGAGTATTCTGCTTAATTCAGAAACTCTGTCCATCACCACCCCCTGTTGTTTGATTATTTTGTCCACCATAAGCGTGGAAGGGTATACTCAGACGTGAGTCCCTAGCTCATTGCACCATCAGGATTCAAGCAAGCCGGGCCGAAGACGGCTGAAATGCCAGAAACCGGTCCCCGGTAGCTTATTTCCTTCCCAGTGAAAGAATTGGCTTGGTAGTTTGGTTTGCCCTGTTCCCATGATACGCTGGGCCAGGGACAGACTAATTTGCATATAGCCAGGTTCTGAGCTGGGATGGTGCAGTGAGCTAAAAAACGGTGTTGGATTAAGCCCTGATCTCTTGACTGGGTGAGAGTATTCTGCTTAATTCAGAAACTCTGTCCATCACCACCCCCTGTTGTTTAATTAAGATCTCTTTACAGTCACTGATAAGATTGTCTATGCATCCATAACACGGTTACTGCTTTTGGGCTTTGGGTATTTAGTCAACCTTCTTGCCCTTTCAGACTGTTCCTCCCTCCAGGGCGTCCACAGCCTTCCTTCTACCCATGCTACTCTATTCGAATATACAATGCACAAGAACAAAAAGAGATACAAACAGTAATACAAGTGATAGAATTTAAAAAGTCCAAAGAGACGCTAGCTCAGGACTAGGCCAGACACCAAGTGGCCAGTGAACAAATAGGGAGCTACTTGGAATGCTCCACTTCTGGATCAAAAGGACTTCTAAAAATAAAGTTACTACAGCTATGGTGATTTTTACTCCTACGAGCATAAGGCCAGAGCGAAAATATCACTACCTTGTTTGTGCCGCTGCACAGTCCTGAAACCGGATGTCAGGGGGGTGGCCCTGCCCTGTCTCTCCCTGGCAATGATGTGCAATAACAGGCCTGAGCTTGGCCCGGGCGCATCCCCCGCCGCAGAGGGTCGAGGCAGCACTTTGTAGCGTGGTGATGACGCCTCCCCTTCAGCAGCTGCAGGTAAAGGTTAGAGTAAAACCCTGGGACACTGAGTCCCACCAGGATGTTGTTGGCGCCTGTCTGCTGCACACGGTGAGTCCACCCACCACGGCAGGGCAAGAAAGTGACAGGAGAGTGGTGTAACCCAGCGGGGGTCTCCAGGAAAAACTCCCGACAGAGAAGTGTGTCCCAGGCCACGGGGGTCGAGGCAGCGCTTTGTAGCGTGGTGATGACGCCTCCCCCTCAGCAGTTGCAGGCAATGATTGGCATTGCACCCTGGGACACCGAGTCCCACCAGGATGTTGCTGTCTGCTGTCTGCTGCACACTGTGAGTCCGCCCACCATGGCAGGACAAGAGAGTGACATGAGAGTGGTGTAACCCAGAGGGTGTCCCCAGGCAAAACTCCCAGCAGAGAAGCGCGTTATTACTCATTTTTTGATAATCCAAGCCCGGGACCGGACTTGCCATAGAGGGCACCGTGTGTTTTCCAAGTGGGCCCAAAGGGCGCGGACTGGTTTTGACCAGTGGGGCCTGTTTTGTTACTGGGGGATGGTTTTGCAGTGGTGCTGCCATTTCAGCCCCCTATAACAAAAAACAGTGGTGTTTGCTACTGGCAACCCCAACGCCACCAAGGGCCGGTCGGTCGCGTGGAACTGCTGTGGCTGGTTTATGTTCCCGAACCGGCCATGTTCAAGCCCTATGTTGGTAACAATATTAAATTGTAAATTAAAGATTAATAAACAGCAATAAACAGAAATTATATGGAGAGCCCACTTTGGCCGACCCTTTAAAGGTCTCTGCCCGTGTTATCCATATAGCAGAAACTCAGGAAAGGTGTTAGGTCGAGTCAGTTGAAGGTTGTATACTTGATAAATGAGCTTTCGATTCACAGAACTGCGAATGTTTGCAAAACAAAAAAATCACTTTTGCTCAGCCCTGGAAGCTGTAAAACTTGAAACGTTCTCATTGTCCTTGTAGTCATATGTACGTAGGTGTGATTGTCTGACGCATGCTAAGGTGACCAAGTAAATGTATAACAAAAACTTATAGTGATTGCTTGCCACATGGCGAGTGTAAATATAGAAACCTATTGTCTGTGTGCGGTGTGAAATCAACAGGAAATGCAAATCTGCGCATGTACCTGCTCACCTCCTTGTCTAACACGCTGGGAAGTATTGTAAGTTCAAGGTAGAAATATGTATGACTAACTCAGGCTCTGTAGAGATGTCATTCCGTTTATCAATTCTTTTTTGTGCACCATAGTGAATATTGTAAGAAAATAATGCGCATCATTATATTGGCGGCGGTAATATAAGAATAGATGTTTAAGTCAGGAACAATGGGTCCAGGTCTCATATTATATGTGGATGTGCAAATTGTATTCCTCCTTTACCATCAATCCATTGCATGAATCGTTGCTTTCTCTCCTATGTTTGCACTTTTGCTTTAATGGAACCGATTACACATGTTCCTGTTTTTTGCTTGCGTGCATTAAGTATATGAGGTGATACTATTCAAAAGCTCTCTGAAAATACGAGTGGCCCGCACTATTAAGTGTGATAAAGATGACCATACCGTTTGCCATAACGAGGCTGTAAATCAGCCCATCTGAACATGTACATTGTTAGGGCACATGAACAATTCAAACACACAATTAGCACTGGTACCATTACAATCTGATAATGTGCATTATTCTGCTTGAGCGGAGTAATGGGTTGCTAGTGGAGAGGCACGAGCACATTTCAGGAAAGCTCTTAACATTTGGACTATATTCATGCTTACTTTGGATTATAGAAAGTCTGCGTGATTTTCCAATTTGGGCCTTCCCCAACGGATTCAACCTTGGGAGGGCGGGATTTTTGATCTCTATCTTATCACTCTAGATCTAAACCCCGTTCAGGTCGATCGAATCTTTATTGCCTGTCATTGAGGAAAGAAAGTGCATCCAATAGCAGGTTAGTTTGATCAATAATGGGCTCGACTCTGAAAAACCACATACTACTTCTAAGTTTTAAAGGTTTATTACAGAGTCATTGATAACTGCAAATACAGGCATCTCAAAACGAGATTCAAAAGGTATAGAGGCACTAATATAAACATATGTTCTCTAAAATTTCTTAGGCGAGCAAAGAACACTACCAGAACTAGTTCCAGAATCAGCAGGGATGCAAGCATAGACACGAATTGTGATCTGTCCGTCATTTACAAAGGAAGGAAGGAATCAGGTTAGGCTGTCCCTACCCTGTATTAGATGGTATCCCTACTTAACCAGGTCCCAACCTATCAAAGGTGTCAGCTGTGAATGTCCTCCTAAGAAGATCACCCACTCTTAGTCTTAGGTGAAAACCTATGATCTCCAGTCATGACCCCTCTCTGCCTACCCATCCGCTCTCTGAAGGGTCCTCAGGCATCTGCTCTAACTCCACCCAGGGGTGCTGTCCCTAATACAAAAACACAGATACAGTTGAAACGCCCCTCACGAGATGCCCCTCACGTGGTGTCGGTTCTGGCTTTTTCCATGATGATCTTCCTCTGGGCCTCGTGTTTAGGGTTGACCTTGCTTCTCAGGCTCTTCTCCGGCCCGCTGATACCCCCTAAACATTCCTGAATCCTCCTCCATGTCTGTACCAGTCTACTCGAACAGAGCTCTATTCATCAAACTTTTGATTGGAACCCCCCTCGCACCTGCAGACAGACATCCGCAACTTGAATCCCAATTCTCATAGACTTCTAACATAAGTTTGCAACTTATTTCTCAACCCAACTAGGCATGTATCAGCACGTGCAAATTAGAAAAAACCCTTTTCTCTTTTCAGGCCTACAACCCTTCTCGCAAAAGTTTATTCTCTTCAAATCCTTTCGTGAATTAAAATAACATGTTAACACTTTATTCTTTGATTATGAGAAACACTTCTATGGAATATAAATCTAACGAATAAACAGAATTACTATAACATTAGTGCAATCCATGTTTATGTATAAGTGTACATTTCTAAACCCTTCTGCCCTGGCCATAAGGCCTGCTCCCTTCTATGCTTTGCAGCATGACATTCCTCCATTAGCAGCTACATAACATGGATCATGATTAATCACGTCTAATAGGAATACATTTTCCACACATTTCTGCGTCAGTCCCACTTCTATATGAATTCTCTATGTTTACTACACACGTCTAAGTATAGGTGAATGTATCTTCAACACTTACAAGCACTTCTATTATATTTGTGCGACTAACTTATACTTGTGGTGCACTCATGCATTTTGTTCAGTTTGCGCTCTCTCAGTTCCCCCCTTTGATGACCTCTCGTGGTCATCACCAAAATTCAAACTGAACTAGTTGCCATCCCCCCTCGTTTCAGCATTTCGAGAGCCCTCAGACTCTTGTACTGATTGTCTTGCATGGCAGCTAATCTCCGTTCCTGTTCTCTCCTGGATCTCTCCAACCTATTTGATCTGTACCATTGGTACGACCTCACCAATCCCCACAACATGATCACGCAGATCAGTATTATGATGATAGGCTTCAGTATGTACCATACAAAGCTCTTCCCTATGTTGGCGAACCAACCTCCAACTTCACCCATTCCATGACCCACCTTTTCCCAAACATTTACCTTAGTCAGATCTTCGATCTCTTTGTGAATGTTAGTAATGTTCATGATAACTTTCTCCAGAGGCTTTGAATTGTCCGGAATGTAAGTGCAGCATTCCTGGACCTTCAAAGCCTTACAGACTCCGCCCTCTTTTGCTAGCAGAACGTCTAACGCAAGACGGTTCTGAAGCACCATGGCCCTTATCGATTGCATCTCTCCTTCCACCAGCATTAAGGATCTAGCAGTACTGGCAGACAATCTGTCTACGACTGTTGCCAGTCTCCTAATTTTGACATCATTGAGGATCAGTCCTAAAATAGGAAATGCAGCACCAAATACATCTCCAACTAGTTCCGCATCCCCTAGGTCTCTACTTCCCCTTGTCGAGACCTTGCCCTCTATGATCTCTAAATCCTGGGCATGGTATATTTTGGGGAAGACAATAGCCAAATAACATGATCCGTACCAGTTGTCAGGTAGTCTCATGTAGGCATTTCTTCCACATACAAAATATACATTTGGAATCACTTGCATTCCCTTCAAAAAGTCCTTTGTGTAATATTCTAATCTAAAAGCATGTTCACAACTGACCTCCCCTACGAATACATTTTCGTAGTACGTTTTGCTTCTGTGAAGGCATAACTTCCCTTTCTGTGTTCTATCCAAAGCTATAGGACCACTACTACCCTTCCTTTTGTGGTCCTTCTCCTCCTCAGTCCAATCTGTCTTCCACTGTCCTGATTTCTTCAGAATCTTTTGCCTTCTATAACGATCATCCACTTGCCCTATAAACTTCTTCTCGACTTCTGACACTTTGCATGTCAGGTTATTTCTACGGGCATGTGAAGTATCTAAAGTATCCCAAGGAATGAAGAACTTTGCCAATCTGTCTTCACTCTTATAATAGTCCCACTTATTCATTTGCTTGTAATTTGGGACTTCTGGTAACACCGAATAATAATTAGAAAAATAGTACTCAAAACTATCTCTACCAAAAAATATGCTAAGCAATAAGCTACATGTAATGCCATAAGTCAGTGGTAGGTGATGATATCTAATGCCTTCATCTACAGACGCAGGCAGTTGCATACACACATAACAGTCCTTGACCTCCATGGCATCTACATATTCATATAACAATTTGGCATAAGCATTTGACCTATAGTCGCCTTGGGACTCATCCATGTGTAACCTACGGGCTTCTGCTGCTAATAACGCTTTCTCTTGTACTGTTTCCCCTTTCTTACCAGCAGCAGTGGGTTCTGGTGTCACTACAGATTTCTCGTCTGGTTCCCTTGCCTCACTCTCGTGTCCCATCACATATGATACAGTAACTACTAAAGCTATAAGAAGTATCACTCCCACTATTAATGTGCCTATTATACATTTGGCTCTGCGGTTCGGATTACCGGCCTCCATGTTCTACAGACAGTATGGTTCCTTTCTCTTTTCAACACAAAGTTCTTTCTCGTTGAGTTCCTTTACAGTCTCTTTTGTCTCGACTTCAGTCTTTAGAACCACACAATCGGAAGCTGGCAATTTCTTTTTGCAAAAGTCTTTTTGAACTTTATCACAGACAACCCTAGCCCTTCTCCGTCAACTTAAAGGAAACCCCTAAGTCTTCTCTGCTTTCACTAGGCGCTAGGTTATCTTCTCACTCTCGTTTATTTACAAAGTCTTTAAGCATCTACAATGAGGCTTGAACCTGCAGCTTGGATAGCGTAGTTCAATATTTCCAACCGAAGGATGTGCTCTTCATGACTTGTTATCGTTGTTCCAAAGTCGGGGAATCGTAATTCGGTGAAGAACATGTGCTTTAACTTGCTCAGGTAGGGAGGGTTGGGGATTTCGAACGTTAGTGACCCTTCGGTTTCGACTCCAGGCACCAACAGCTGTACTTCTACTGTGATGATGGGTTCAGTGCTGGTCACTATCACCGCCCTTATTCTCCCTGTGACTCGTTCCCAAGACATCTGTCGCCAGATATGTCCACTCAGGAGTGGCGTATCTTCTGTTAGGCACACGTACTCTCCTTGACCTTCTTGGGCCTGCTGCTTCAGCGCCCAGAGCACCTTCGCCTGGGTCTGAGTCTTCGGATATTGGAGCAAGGGTTCTCTCTGGAGTTGACCTCAGACTTGACCTTCTCCTTTGCGGCCAGCTAGCCTCTCCACGCCTTGCCCTTCCGCTCCTTGTCCTTCTTCTTTGCTCGTGCTCACTTTCAGCTTGGTCAGCGTCTGATTTGTACTCCCAGCTACTTCCTCCTTCTGTGGCGTCGTCGGTTTCACTATTGTACTGACCGTCCTCAGCTTGGTCAGACACGTTCCCAGCTTCTTCTGGCACCTCTACCGCTTGGCTGACCCCCTCTGTGGCTTCTCTGTCCGCAGCTGGACGTCCATCCGAGAGAGGAGCTGTTTCTTCCAAAGGTGCTGGAACCCTCCGCGTGTGAGACGCGTGGATCCAGTTGGGCAGTCCTCCCACCTTTACAGCAGTGTTCGAGATTAGGATGATCTGGTAGGGCCCACGCCAGCGGACATCTAGGCAGCTTCTTCTGACGTGCTTTTTGACCAGTACCCAATCTCCAGGGCACAGGTCATGACACAAGTCCTGACACGACGGGACCTCGGCAGCCTGCACCTGAAGGGACACAGAATGAATGGCGTCAGACAGACCCTTACAATAGTCCAGGATCATATCATCTGTGATATTCAACAAGGCTGCAGTCGGTACTGATGGCAATCTCATTGCCCTCCCCATTAACACCTCGTGTGGCGATAGTCCCGTTCTTCTGTCTGGGGTACTACGGATGCTCATGAGAACTAGTGGCAAGGCATCGGGCCAACTCAGAGAAGTTGATAAACACATTTTGGCAATTCAGGAATTTATGGTGCCGTTTATCTGCTCCACAATCCCCGAAGCTTCTGGTCGATAACTACAATGCAATTTCTGGTCTATGTTCAGGGCTGCACAAATCATCTTCACAAGCTCGCTGTTGAAATGTGTTCCCCTATCTGATTCCAAAGAGGCCGGTACCCCGAAGCGCGGAATGAGTTCCCTAAGCAATAACTTGGCTACTGTGAGGGTGTCACACCTGCGTGTAGGGTATGCCTCGACCCATCTGGAAAATATGCAAACAACCACCAGCACGTATCGAAGGCCGTTGCACCTTGGCATTTCAATGAAATCCAGTTGCATTCGATTGAATGGACCTCCAGACCTCCCTATGTGACTCAATGCAACTGGTGTTCTTTTCCCTATGTTCAGCTGCTGACAGGTCACACAACGCTGGCACACTGCTTCTGCTGCTACTCTGAACTTGGGGTTGTACCAGGTTTGTCTGAATACTCTCAGCATAGCGTCTCTCCCTAGGTGTACTGGACCATGTATTTGCCTTGCCATTGGGCTCACCATCTCGTTTGGCAACACTGCCCTTCCATCTGCTGAAACCCAAAAGTCGGTTTCGCCTATCACACATCCTGCAGTCTCCCATGTTCTTTTCTCAAAATCGGGTGCATTTTCTTGTACACATTTTAACTCGTCCCAAGTATCTACGGTTTCTAATATCATGGCTAATTCAGTCCTTACACTGATTCCACCCACTTCCACCTCAGTGAAAGAGTATCCTTGCTCGGCACAGTATCGTGCCACTTCGTCAGCGTATCTATTGCCCTGTGACACAAAGTCCATGTTCCTTGTGTGTGCGGTACATTTCACGACGGCAATAGCTGCCGGACATTGCAAGGCTTCCAACAATAGGCGTACAAACTCTCCATTTCGAATGGGGGAACCTGAAGAGGTCATGTAACCCCTTTGAGACCACAATTGCCCGTAATCATGAACTACCCCGAAACCATATTGGCTATCAGTGTATATGGTGACTCGAATTTTGTTGCTTGCCAGACAGGCACGCGTCAATGCAATAATTTCAGCTACCTGAGCGGAGTGTACTCCTTCCAGGCATGCGGCTTCCACAACTCCAGTAATTGTACAAACAGCATAAGCTGCTCTCAACTGACCCACATCGTCTCTTACACATGAGCCATCGACAAAGAAAACTTCATCAGGGTCAGTCAGTGGCTCATCCACGATGTCGGGTCTCGGTTTGGTGCATAGTTCAGTCACATCGAGGCAATCGTGGTCTGTACATACATCATCATCAATGTCACTTGGGAGTGGCATCAACCATCCTCTGCTACCAACTGGGAGGGCGGGATTTTTGATTTCTATCTTATCACTCTAGATCTAAACCCCGTTCAGGTCGATCGAATCTTTATTGCCTGTCATTGAGGAAAGAAAGTGCATCCAATACCAGGTTAGTTTGATCAATAATGGGCTCGACTCTGAAAAACCACATACTACTTCTAAGTTTTAAAGGTTTATTACAGAGTCATTGATAACTGCAAATACAGGCATCTCAAAATGAGATTCAAAAGGTATAGAGGCACTAATATAAACATATGTTCTCTAAAATTTCTTAGGCGAGCAAAGAACACTACCAGAACTAGTTCCAGAATCAGCAGGGATGCAAGCATAGACACGAATTGTGATCTGTCCGTCATTTACAAAGGAAGGAAGGAATCAGGTTAGGCTGTCCCTACCCTGTACTAGATGGTATCCCTACTTAACCAGGTCCCAACCTATCAAAGGTGTCAGCTGTGAATGTCCTCCTAAGAAGATCACCCACTCTTAGTCTTAGGTGAAAACCTATGATCTCCAGTCACGACCCCTCTCTGCCTACCCATCCGCTCTCTGATGGGTCCTCAGGCATCTGCTCTAACTCCACCCAGGGGTGCTGTCCCTAATACAAAAACACAGATACAGTTGAAACGCCCCTCACGAGACGCCCCTCACGTGGTGTCGGTTCTGGCTTTTTCCATGATGATCTTCCTCTGGGCCTCGTGTTTAGCGTTGACCTTGCTTCTCAGGCTCTTCTCCGGCCCGCTGATACCCCCTAAACATTCCTGAATCCTCCTCCATGTCTGTACCAGTCTACTCGAACAGAGCTCTATTCATCAAACTTTTGATTGGAACCCCCCTCGCACCTGCAGACAGACATCCGCAACTTGAATCCCAATTCTCATAGACTTCTAACATAAGTTTGCAACTTACTTCTCAACCCAACTAGGCATGTATCAGCACGTGCAAATTAGAAAAAACCCTTTTCTCTTTTCAGGCCTACAACCCTTCTCGCTAAAGTTTATTCTCTTCAAATCCTTTTGTGAATTAAAATAACATGTTAACACTTTATTCTTTGATTATGAGAAACACTTCTATGGAATATAAATCTAACGAATAAACAGAATTACTATAACATTAGTGCAATCCATGTTTATGTATAAGTGTACATTTCTAAACCCTTCTGCCCTGGCCATAAGGCCTGCTCCCTTCTATGCTTTGCAGCATGACATTCCTCCATTAGCAGCTACATAACATGGATCATGATTAATCACGTCTAATAGGAATACATTTTCCACACATTTCTGAGTCAGTCCCACTTCTATATGAATTCTCTATGTTAACTACACACGTCTAAGTATAGGTGAATGTATCTTCAACACTTACAAGCACTTCTATTATATTTGTGCGACTAACTTATACTTGTGGTGCACTCATGCATTTTGTTCAGTTTGCGCTCTCTCAACCTCTTCACAGAGAGAATATCGATGTAAAATACATAGATGTAAAAAATATCGATGAAAAAGCTATAGGATGCAAAGATATCGACTCCCTATACTTAAACAGGTAAGTACAAAATTCTCCCCAAAAAGTTTTGATGAAAAAAATATAGTTCTACATAATATCACTTTTGATATATAACATAAAATAATAAATATTAAATATATTAAATAATAAAATGAATGCAAAAAAATTAGGTGGATTTAATATAGATTTTAAAATATATAACAAATAAACCTAATTGAACAAAGTTAAACAAACATATATAATAATTAAATAAGTAATTTATATATATTTACTTCAAAACAAATAATAAACTATCAATTGTAATTTATTTTATAATTATATAAACATTTCCAAATATATATTACCTACTGGCGGTCGCCAGTAGGTATATATAGTTAGGATTTTTTCTCTATGGGATTTTTGAAAATTCTATGTCTAATAACTTTGGCGTTTGTGGACGGAATTGGCTGAAATGTTCAGGAAAATGGAACATTTCGTTTCTGAGCAGCCCCTGACAATTTGGGGGGGTTTCATCAAGGGGGGGCCGAGAAAAAAGGGGGGTCCCAAAACGCATTTTTCCCATGTTAATTTCCATAGGGCGGTTGGCCTCACTTTTAGCTCGAACGGCTGAATGGATTTGCACGAAACTTAGCAAAATTGTAGGGACTGTTAGCCCGATGTGCCTTTGCTAGGTCTCAATATATGTGCTCCAGTGGATTTTGAGTAATTTAGGTTCAAAAAAAGATATATATCTGGGCGGAGCCTAACCACACATCTGATCTGATTGGCTGTCAGCACTTCATCCAAGAAGTGTTGGCAGCCATCTTGGGACCAATATACATGATAGCACCTCATTAAAAAGCATTGTAGTTAATAGAGGGTTTTAGGACTTTAGTTACATTATAAATCATTTGTTGATTGTACCATACTCGTTTTAGGAATTGTGGTGGGTTCTAAGGTGATTTTACCATGTGAAAAAACCTTCTGCTGTGATATCATGAATATTGTTTGAAAGAAAACTAATATCGCATGATTTTCCCACAGTGGTTTGGAAGGGGATCTATAAGCTAAACTGAAAGCATATTTTCTGTAAATTCACATTATCTTTCTCAGTCATGTGAAAATGAAGTCTGACATTCTCAGTAAAACATGTACATCCAACAAGGACAGAGACTGTCAGTTGATTCCTTTGTGCTCTACTGCAGCCTCCTAAAGTGTTCTAAAGAACAACTAGAGCGCTAACAGTCCTACGTATTACAAAGGTATAGCACACCTGGAGCCATCGTGATGGGAATAAAGTGGTAACTCTTAAAACATTTAATTTAAAAAGGAACAAAATGAGGGGGTATATTATGCAATAGAAGGTATTATTAGTGCTGCAGAAAGAAAAATTAGGGCACATTTTGAGTGACTTTTCAAATCCTCTTCTATTTCATTAAAAAATTCTGACATGCAGTCTCCCAAAATGGCCACCAGAGACAAAAGAGCCCAAATGTAGCCCAAATATCACCCAGATGTAGCCCAAGTATAGCCCAATGACAGAATGTCCCAGATTGTTCTAAAGAACAACTAGAGCGCTAACAGTCCTACTTATTACAAAGGTATGGCACACCTGAAGCCATCTTGATTAGAATAAAGTGGTAACTCTTAAAACATTTAATTTAAAAAGGAACAAAATGAGGGGGTATATTTTGCCATATGAATTATGATTAGTGCTGCAGAAAGAAAAATTAGGGCACATTTTGAGTGACTTCTCAAACCCTCTTCAATTTCATTAAAAAATTCTGACATACAGTCTCCCAAGATGGCCACCAGAGACAAAAGAGCCTAAATGTAGCCCAAATATCACCCAGATGTACCCCAAGTATAGCCCAATGACAGAATGTCCCAGAGTGTTCTAAAGAACAACTAGAGCGCTAACAGTCTTACTTATGACAAAAGTATGGCACACCAGAAGCCATCTTGATTGGAATGAAGTGGTAAGTCTGAAAATACTCAATTTAAAAAGGAACAACATGAGGGGGTTAATTTTGCCATAGAAAGTATGATTAGTGCTATAGAAAGAAAAATTAGGGATCATTTTGAGTGACTTCTCAAATCCTCTTCTATTTCATTAAAAAAATTCTGACATGCAGACTGAAACATGCACTTTGAATACCAGCAGCAGACGTCCCTGGTGAGCAGTAGCTTTACTACAGTGATCTAATGTGCAACTAGAGTGCTAACATTCAGAATTTATGGCAAATGTGTGACACATCTGAATGCCTTCTTGATGGAACCAAAGTAAACAAGCATTGAAAATGCAATAGATCTCGCCCTCGTTTAAGTTAAAGCCATTCTGTTTGTAATGAGGTGGCTTTTTAGCTTTGCTTTTATTAGTGTTTTTTCAACTTTCATGTAAATAACATGCATCTGTATGCATATAAGTATATGTATGCATGCATTTATGTTTGTATTTATATAGATATACAGATGATATATGTTTATATATGTATGTATATATATATATTCACTGAAAAAACCATAGGTTATAGACCATATATAGTTAGGAATTAGCATTTACAAAACCTTGAAAATTCACTGAAAAAACCATAGGTTATAGACCATATATAGTTAGGAATTAGCATTTACAAAACCTTGAAAATTCACTGAAAAAACCATAGGTTATAGACCAATCTATAGTTAGGAATTCGCATTTACAAAACCTTATTTTACTCACACAAAACCATTTATTTATTTTTTTATTTTATGGAGTTTATAGAGCGCGCAGCTACCCCCGAAGGGGTGTCCCGGCGCTAAAATCCAGGGGTTTCCCAGGTGAAAGGGGAAGTGAAAAAGAAGGAGATAGTGGGGAGACTAGAGTCCGGAAAAGAGCCAGGTTTTAAGTTTGGCTCGGAAGATGGTTTCAGAGGGGCAGAACCTCAGTTCAAGTGGAAGGGAGTTCCAAAGTCTGGCGGCAATGACACTGAAACCTCTGCCACCGGTTCTGGACAGTCTGAAACGGGGCGAGATCAAGAGGCGAAGGTCATTGGATCTGAGGGATCTGGTGGAGCGGGATATCGAGACCCGATTTTTCAGATAAGTGGGACCGAAGTTGTTGACGGCTCGATAAGTGAGAGTGAGGACCTTAAACTGGATGCGGCTAGCCACAGGGAGCCAATGGAGTTTCCTCCGGTAAGCAGAAACAGATTGACGGTACGGGATATTACCGATCAGTCTGGCTGCAGCATTCTGGACAATCTGCAGCCGGCCAATCAGGTACTGGGGGGCCCCTGCATAGAGACTATTAGCATAATCCAAGTGGGACGTGATGAGGGCCTGAGTGACTGTGCGGCGGGAATCCAGGGGGAGATAGGGAAGGATCTTTCTTATCATGCGTAGTTTCATAAAGCAGGCGGAAGTAACTTTATTGATCTGGGTTTTGCATGACAAGGAGTCATCAAATTGGAAACCAAGATTCCGTGCCGAGTGAACAGGGGAGGGGGCGGGATCAAGCGCCGTAGGCCACCACCAAGCAGAGGGGATAGGGGTTTTCTGATTAAAAAACAGAACCTCTGTTTTATCTGCGTTCAATCTAAGGTGGTTCGAAGTCATCCAGCCACTGATGTTATTAAGGCATTGGCGAAAGTTGAGGAATGCGGAGTCAGAGTGGTCCCGGAAGGAAAACACCAGCTGTGTGTCGTCAGCGTAAGAGACCACCCTGACTCCGTAAGATTCCACAACGTCAGCCAAGGGGGCCAGATAGACATTGAAGAACAGGGGGCTTAGGGCGGAGCCCTGTGGCACCCCACATGACAGAGGTTTTTTCTCTGACTTAAAAGGACGTAATAGGACCCTTTGGCTTCTGGATGAGAGGAAGGACTCGATCCAGCTAAGGGCAGTGCCACCGATGCCTATCTGCTTAAGACGATCCAGAAGGATGGGGTGAGAGACCGTGTCAAATGCTGCGGACAGGTCGAGGAGAACCAGCATGGCCTCCTCGCCCCTGTCCACGCATTCTCGGATGGTTTCAGATACCTCCAGCAGGGCCGTCTCGGTGCTGAATCCTGCTCTGAAACCGGATTGGGATCCATGAAGCAGAGAGTGGTCTTCTAAATAGTCCGTAAGTTGGAGCTGTACGGCTTTTTCCAGGACCTTGGCGGGTTTAGGAAGAAGGGAAATGGGACGGTAGTTAGAGAAGACAGCGGGGTCTGCGTCTGCCTTTTTCAAAATAGGGATCACCAAAGCCTCCTTCCAGGTGGTAGGGAAGAAGCCATGGTGAAGGGAGGCATTCCAGACGGAAAGGAAAGGGCAGGCCAGTGAGGGCGCCAGTTCTCCCATGATTTTTGCGGGGACCGGATCAGAGGGGGCACCAGATTTACAGCAAATGAGTAGTCTGATAGCCTCGTCCAGGTGGAGTTTGTTGAATGAAAGGAAAGATGGAGACTCTGGGGGACTAGTAAAAGAGGATGGAGTGACAGACTCTGTGGGGAAGGAGACACAGAGTCTGTTAATCTTTTCCAGAAAGAAATCTGAGAGTCCCTCACATAGAATCTGAGAAGCGGTGTTCTGGGGGGCCCTGGCCGGAGGGTTAATAAGGTCTTTAACGATGCTAAAGAGCGTTTTTGATGAATTTTTGGCTTTATTAATTTGAGCGGCAAAGTGGTCTTTCATCGTGCATTTTTTAAGTTTGAGGAATTGTTTTAGGGCCGTTCTATAGAGATGTTTGGCTTCAGGATCGTAATTAAGTCTCCACTTGCGTTCGAGAGCCTTACATCTGCTTTTCTCCTCCCGAAGGGGGGTGGAGAACCAGGGAGCAGAGGGTCGCGATCTGGTGGAGGAGATGGTAATCTGGGGGGCAATAGAATCAATTGCTTTAAGGAGAGTAGAATTCAACCTAGAAACATTTTCATCAATGTCCGGGGAGAGGTGCTGCGACTGAAAGTGGAATAGTGGGTCCAAGGTAGCGCAAGTGACCTTGTGCCACTTTCTTCCGAGTTCCTTCCTAGGGGCCATAGGGGCAGATTTGCGTCCCAGAGTGATAGAGAATGGGATGAGGTAGTGATCAGTCCAGGTCAGGGGGAGAGGCTGAAGGACAGTGATGAGCGGAAAATTGGCGAATATAAGGTCCAAGGTGTGGCCTGCCACATGGGTGGGACCTACAACCAGTTGTTTAAGATTGAGGCTCTCCATGGTATCCACCAGGTTGGTAGCTTTAGCGCAGAGCGGGTTATCTATGTGGAGATTAAAATCGCCCAGGACAATGAAATTTTGGTGTTTAATAGATAGGTCAGCCAATAAGTGGACAAGGGTAGTGAGGGGGGGGGCGGTGACGGGGGGGGGGATAGTAGACTAGTGTGCCAGCTAAGATAGCTGACGCGGAGTCAGAGATAGAGAAGTACATGGCTTCGAGTGTACCTAGATCAGCAAGTTTAGTGAAAGTCAGCTGGAAAAAGGATTTAAATATGATGGCAAGACCGCCTCCAGACTTACCTCCAGCCCGATTCAGGCATTTGATGTCATATCCTGGGGGGATAGCCAGATAGATATCCGGCGAGGAAGAATCTGTGATCCATGACTCGGTTAAAAAGAGAATATCCCATTCGTCAGATGAGATGGACAACCAGATGTCATTGGCGTGACGGGGAAGAGATCGGCAATTAATCAGGCCTGCTCGCAAGGTGTACTGATTAGAGGAGAAAGGCTGTGGTGGTGGGCAAGGGGGGAGAAGAGGTTGGCAGGGCGGGAGAGAAAAGTTGCATTGTGAGCAGAGATAGTGAGCGGTATCCAGGTGATTAGGGGTGCAGCGGGGGCTAGTCGGGCATAGACGTGTGTTAAGTGAAAGTAGTTGGGCAGTAGTCCAGCAGATGCAGGCAGGGCTAGTGGAAGAAGCAGGGGGACTGGCCCTGGGCCCGGTCCAGGCCCGGACGGGCCCAGACGGGCTTGCCTTTGGCGCGCCTTCGGCGCGCTGACGGCGCGCCCGCTGCGCCCGTCCGCTGCGCTTCCTGGCGAGACACATCTTTTATGTCTGTGTGAGAGGGAACATGGGGGTGTGGCCAGCTGAGGTGGGCGTGTCCGCCGTGGCGCCTCGCCCTCAGTGATGGCGACAGGTAGCGTTCGTTGCAGCGCTAGGAGCGCTGTTTAAGTGCACAGGGGGTGATGTTAAAAAGCAGAGTATCACACAACAAAGTTTTTAAAAGACGATATTCACTCCCGGCTTCCGCCTCAGGAGACTCCCAAATTAAAGTGACGCGCTTTCCAGCTGCGCGCACTTTATAGTGTCCGGGGGGGGCGTGGCCAGCTGAGGTGGGCGTGTCCGCCGTGGCGCCTCGCCCTCAGTGATGGCGACAGGTAGCGTTCGTTGCAGCGCTAGGAGCGCTGTTTAAGTGCACAGGGGGTGATGTTAAAAAGCAGAGTATCACACAACAAAGTTTTTAAAAGACGATATTCACTCCCGGCTTCCGCCTCAGGAGACTCCCAAATTAAAGTGACGCGCTTTCCAGCTGCGCGCACTTTATAGTGTCAGGGGGGGGGCGTGGCCAGCTGAGGTGGGCGTGTCCGCCGTGGCGCCTCGCCCTCAGTGATGGCGACAGGTAGCGTTCGTTGCAGCGCTGGGAGCGCTGTTTAAGTGCACAGGGGGTGATGTTAAAAAGCAGAGTATCACACAACAAAGTTTTTAAAAGACGATATTCACTCCCGGCTTCCGCCTCAGGAGACTCCCAAATTAAAGTGACGCGCTTTCCAGCTGCGCGCACTTTATAGTGTCAGGGGGGGGGCGTGGCCAGCTGAGGTGGGCGTGTCCGCCGTGGCGCCTCGCCCTCAGTGATGGCGACAGGTAGCGTTCGTTGCAGCGCTAGGAGCGCTGTTTAAGTGCACAGGGGGTGATGTTAAAAAGCAGAGTATCACACAACAAAGTTTTTAAAAGACGATATTCACTCCCGGCTTCCGCCTCAGGAGACTCCCAAATTAAAGTGACGCGCTTTTCAGCTGCGCGCACTTTATAGTGTCAGGGGGGGGGCGTGGCCAGCTGAGGTGGGCGTGTCCGCCGTGGCGCCTCGCCCTCAGTGATGGCGACAGGTAGCGTTCGTTGCAGCGCTAGGAGCGCTGTTTAAGTGCACAGGGGGTGATGTTAAAAAGCAGAGTATCACACAACAAAGTTTTTTAAAAGACGATATTCACTCCCGGCTTCCGCCTCAGGAGACTCCCAAATTAAAGTGACGCGCTTTCCAGCTGCGCGCACTTTATAGTGTCAGGGGGGGGGCGTGGCCAGCTGAGGTGGGCGTGTCCGCCGTGGCGCCTCGCCCTCAGTGATGGCGACAGGTAGCGTTCGTTGCAGCGCTAGGAGCGCTGTTAAGTGCACAGGGGGTGATGTTAAAAAGCAGAGTATCACACAACAAAGTTTTTAAAAGACGATATTCACTCCCGGCTTCCGCCTCAGGAGACTCCCAAATTAAAGTGACGCGCTTTCCAGCTGCGCGCACTTTATAGTGTCAGGGGGGGGCGTGGCCAGCTGAGGTGGGCGTGTCCGCCGTGGCGCCTCGCCCTCAGTGATGGCGACAGGTAGCGTTCATTGCAGCGCTAGGAGCGCTGTTTAAGTGCACAGGGGGTGATGTTAAAAAGCAGAGTATCACACAACAAAGTTTTTAAAAGACGATATTCACTCCCGGCTTCCGCCTCAGGAGACTCCCAAATTAAAGTGACGCGCTTTCCAGCTGCGCGCACTTTATAGTGTCAGGGGGGGGGCGTGGCCAGCTGAGGTGGGCGTGTCCGCCGTGGCGCCTCGCCCTCAGTGATGGCGACAGGTAGCGTTCGTTGCAGCGCTAGGAGCGCTGTTTAAGTGCACAGGGGGTGATGTTAAAAAGCAGAGTATCACACAACAAAGTTTTTAAAAGACGATATTCACTCCCGGCTTCCGCCTCAGGAGACTCCCAAATTAAAGTGACGCGCTTTCCAGCTGCGCGCACTTTATAGTGTCAGGGGGGGGCGTGGCCAGCTGAGGTGGGCGTGTCCGCCGTGGCGCCTCGCCCTCAGTGATGGTGACAGGTAGCGTTCGTTGCAGCGCTAGGAGCGCTGTTTAAGTGCACAGGGGGTGATGTTAAAAAGCAGAGTATCACACAACAAAGTTTTTAAAAGACGATATTCACTCCCGACTTCCGCCTCAGGAGACTCTCAAATTAAAGTGACGCGCTTTCCAGCTGCGCGCACTTTATAGTGTCAGGGGGGGGGCGTGGCCAGCTGAGGTGGGCGTGTCCGCCGTGGCGCCTCGCCCTCAGTGATGGCGACAGGTAGCGTTCGTTGCAGCGCTGGGAGCGCTGTTTAAGTGCACAGGGGGTGATGTTAAAAAGCAGAGTATCACACAACAAAGTTTTTAAAAGACGATATTCACTCCCGGCTTCCGCCTCAGGAGACTCCCAAATTAAACCATTGAAATTCCATATATAGTTAGTTGCACTAACTATATATCGCGCACATGCAATCCACTGCTGATGATGTCACATATTACATCATTCATGACATGGTCAGTGACATCACTGATGACATCACTGATGACATCTCAAATGACATCACTGATGACATCAATGATGACAACATCCAGTGACTGTATGTTTCTGTAAAGTTAAAATATGTCTTACATATTGAAGAATGAGTGGATGTATAAGTGTCTGGATGAAGGATTTAGTAGGTGCATGACTGACTGTATGAGTGAGTGATTAAATGTGTCTCACTGAGTGCATGGGTTAGTGACTAAACTGTCTTAATTTGTGCATCATTATGTCTGTTGTTCTGTAAACTGTTGCATGTGTTGATAAGTAGCTATATGAGTAACTATATGGGTTATTGATTGGTTGCCCAAGTATTTGTATGGGAGACTGAGTGTGTGTGTGGGTGGCTGGGAGGTGTATGACTCTGTGCATAGATGTGTGAGTAGTTGATTCACTAGATGTATGGTTTCAAAAGTGCATGTGGAAACAGCTGTATGGGCGGTTGACTGTGTGCATGAGTGTATTGGTGAGTGAATGGATATCTCAGTGCTACATGTCATCAGTGATGTCATCAGTGATGTCACTGACCATGTCATGAATGATGTAATATGTGACATCATCAGCAGTGGATTGCGGGTGCGCGATATATAGTTAGTGCAACTAACTATATATGGAATTTCAATGGTTTTGTGTGAGTAAAATAAGGTTTTGTAAATGCGAATTCCTAACTATATATGGTCTATAACCTATGGTTTTTTCAGTGAATATATATATATATAAACAAAAGTATGTCTGTTTGTCCTTTGAGAAACTTTGCGAAGTTGTTGAGTACACTTCTGCGAAGGTTTCTGGCAAAAAAATATATATATATATTTGTGCAAGTCGACATTTGGAACGCGTATTCTGTCTGAATATCAATTCAACCCAGCGGTAGGGCCCTCAATCCAATCCTTAACAACTCTCTCACTACAGCAACCTTTCCAGATGCCTAGAAACACACCTCCATCTTAGCACTCCTGAAAAAAAACCTTCAGTGGGCCTGGAGAATCTGGCGAACTGCAGACCTAGTTCCCTCCTCCCTTAGATAGCAAAAGATTTGGAAAAACTCATCAACAATAGACTGGATAAACACCTCAATAAAAACTACCTCCTGGATTCCTCCCAATCTGGTTTTAGACCTAAACACCGTACACATCATCCTCATCACCACCAACAAATATATCCATCTAAACATAGACAAGGGGGATCCTGCTCTACCCATTGAACTCAAAGTCCCCTCTGCCTTTTAGACAAACTCTTACCTCATCCTCATCCAACACCTCCATGAAATTAGAATTAAGGGACCTGCCCTCTGTTGTTTCAGCTCCTTCCTCACAGAATGCATCCAATCAGTTGGCCTCACTCCATACTCTTCGGTAGCCTCCAACCTGATTTGTGGTGTCCTGAGAGGCTAGTCCCTCAGCCCCACACTCTTCAACATCTACATGGCCTCACTTTCCATAATAGTCTGATCTCAGTATCATCTCTTATGCAGGTGACACCCACCTCCGCTTCTCCGTCTCCAAAGATGCCTCAAACACCCAGATACATTTTATCAACTGCAGTTTTTAAAATAGCAAAATGGATGAGAATCAACTGCATGAAGCTTAACTTCGAAACAACAAAAGTGTGACACTTCAGAAATGATATCTCTCTCTGGTACTTAGTCTGGTGGCCTTCATAACTAGCACTGACACCAAGCCCATCAATCTCAGGCAGGAACCTAGGGGTAATGACCAACAATCTTATGTTATGTTATGTTATGTTATGTTAATTTAATTTGTAATGCGCATAGCTACCCAACAAGGGTTTCCCAGCGCAAGCCATAACCGAAACCTAAAGATATCTGAATTAGCAGTGTTGATTAAAAAAACAGGTTTTTAATTGCTTCCGGAAGTTGGGAAACAGCTTCTCCCTCCTCATCACATCAGGTAAGGAATTCCACAAAATCGGCCCAAGTAGAGAGAAGAAGCGACCTCCCTTTCTCGACAATTTGAACCTTGGAATTTTAAAGAGCTCTTCTGAAGAGGAACGAAGCAGGCGCGAGGGACGGTAAGCGCGTACCAGATCTTGTAAATATTTAGGTGCAGAACCGATCGTAATTCTGAACAGAAAGCATAGGGCTTTAAATTGTATACAGTGATCTAACTTAAGCCAATGCAGTTCTCTCAGGGCATTTCCCATGTTGAACATAGCAATCTGGCTGCAGAATTTTGCGCCACCTGAAGCTTACGTTGTACATCTCTGTTAGACCCCAAAAAGAGAATGTTACCGTAATCCAGGCGAGATGTTATAAGAGCCTGGACTACTGTCCTTTGGGTGTCACCATGGAGCATCCAAATTGCTTTTTTTAACCATTTTAAAATGGTAAAGCAGGTGGATGCAGTCTGTACTGCCTGTTGTTTCATTGACAATTTATTGTCAATAATAAAGCCTAGATTGCGAGCCTAGGAGGAAGGCGTAGGTAAAGGTCCCATTTCAGCTGGCCAGTGTTGATGTCCCCTCTGTTCAGAATTTTTCCCCAAGATAAGCACTTCCGTCTTTTCCCCGTTCAGCTTCAGCAAGGTAAGTTGCATCCATTATGCAATATTGCACAAGCCTAATTGCAGAGAAGAAGGGTCTTGTTTCCTATTAGCCGATAGAGAAAAGATGATTTGAGTATCATCGGCGAAGAAAACAATGCAAGCCCTGCTGCTTCAGCAATCACTGCTAAAGGTTGCACATGAATGTTGAAAAAAGTGGGCTAAAAATGGAGCCCTTTGGCACTCCATATAGGGATGTGTAGGACTTTGAATGTCCAACCAGGTCAGCATGGTCACCTAATCCTGATTCCACACTCTCACAAGCCTCAGAAAAGGATTCATACAGCTTCTGCTCAACACCCAAAGAACTGTCCTGCAAGCCAAGACCACCATTAAACTGGACTGTGTAGTGTCCTCTATGTCAGCATCACCGTGCAACTCACCAAGAGATTCCAAGTCATTCATAAGGCAGAAGTAAGATTTACTTTCAATCGCCCTCTCCACACTCATAACCAAAAACCTCAAAGACTGCCACTGGCTCCCCATTCACAAATGTGTCTCATCAAGCTCCTCACATACCTATAAAGCACTACACAAACAAGGCTCAGCATTCCTGAACAACTGCATTAGCTTCCACAGTCCCACCAGTCACCCCCATTAATCAAACTTTCTGCACTCCAACGTTTCCCTCATTCATAGAGCCAAAACTGGTGACAGCATTGCGTATGCTTCAGGCAGAAGAGGATGCATCAGTTCCACTGAAGCAAGCACCTGTTTCCACCTCTAATGAACCATGCACAGGGGCAGGAGGTGAGACTTTGATTGTCCTAAATCTCAAAATAGGAGGCAAGCCAGCATGCCCTTGGAGATTACTCTGGACTCAAGTGTGAGTCCAGTTCTTCCTCAGCAGAGGTTAGCAAGCTGCAGGTCAGAACTGCAGAAAAGCAGTTCTTCAAGTGCAGCAGTGCAGCATGAGTGGCTGGTCGTGTAGCAGCACAGCAGCCCTTCGTCTTTGCAGAATTTCTTTACAGGGACAGAAGTATTTAATTTGGTGGGGTCAGAGACTCAGTACTTCTACACAGGTCTGTCTTTGAAGAGGAGGTGACCTCAAAGAGGGGCTTTGAAGTGAACAGAGATCCTCCCTTCCCAGCCCTGATTCCAGACTCACTATGGGGTGTAATTAATCCTTTTTGTGGGGACAGAACACCGCCCATTCAGGTGAAAGTGTTACTTATTCCCCCATCCTGCCCAGAATAAGTTATCATGATGCAGAAGGCCATCACACCTACCCTTCCTTTTTGAGTGGCTATATAGGGGGGGAATGCACAAAGTCCAGCTGTCAACCACCCCAGATGTCTATTGGAGACATGCTGCAGGCACACAGAGCTTTTAGAACAGAGAAAAGTCATCTTTTTAAAAGTGGCATTTTTAAAATTGTAATGATAAGTCCAACTTTGCCAGCAAAGATAATTTTTCAGTCCCATTCCATGGATATGAAACATGAGAAAGCTACTCCTTCTCAATCAGGAAATACAGATTAGAAGTGAAATAAGGGTTTCCCAACATTTACCTATGAGATGGGTAGGCTTCATACTACTAAAAAACGAATTTAGGTGTTTTTCACTACCAGGACTTGCAAAACGTATAAGTACATGTCCTACCTTTTAGTTACACCTCACTCTGACCTATGGACTACCTAGGGCCAACCTTAAGAGGGACATATGTCATAAAAGTACAGTTTAAGGCTTGGCAAGAGGTTTTAAATGTCAAGTCGACATGGCAGTGTAAATGCACACACAGGCTCTGCAGTGGCAGGCCTGAGACATGGTTAAAGTGCTGTGTGTGTGAATGACACAATCAGTGCTGTATGCCCACTAGAATTATTTGGTATACAGGCCCTGGGCACAGGTAGCACCTTCTACTAGGGACTTATAGAGAGATTGAATATACCAATTGTGGATAAGTCAATTACACCATGTTTTAGGAGAGACGTACATGCACTTTAGCATTGGTCAGCAGTGGTAAAGTGCTCAGAGTCTTAAGGCCAACGAAGGGTGGAGGTAAGCAGGCAAAAGGTTTCAGAAAGACTACCCGAAGGCTGCCAGGTTTAATACTGAGTTACTACAATTAACTCTAAATTGTCAATGTATCCACTATTTGCAGTACTAACTCCTCAATAAAATGATCATTTTGTTTTAAATTTGGTTCTGCACAAATGATTTGTCACAAATGGAAATTGCCTGAATAATGTTATTGGCAAAAATAGATGTTTACTGCATTATATTCTCACCTTCTGTGTTCACTGTCCTAACTACTTTTAACAAGGAAAAAGCTGTGCTTAATTTGAACTGATGATTGATGGTGGGGTTCACCGGCCCTTATGTTTGGAAACCGGCACTTATTTTCCCTCATCAGATATAAACTGAGAGCTAAAGAGAGCACAACACACAATTCTGAAAAATAGAGGAAGAGAAGGACAGCAAACACATCACAAAGGAAGAAAGCAGGAACCTGCAAGAGTGCGTTAAAAGGGAAGGCAGTGCCTAGTGCTGGATTAAATAGGTATGATATGGTTTAGGACCACACTTCCGCAGTATATGGGATTAACATTTAGGGGCCGATTCTGATTTGGGTAAGAAAGCACTCCAACCGAGCCGGAGCCGGGGTGTATTCCGACCGATCCGGACTCGGTTCGGTCGGACTCCCATAGAAGTCAATTGGAGCCGGTCGTACGACGCATATATGGTCTCCCATTGAGTGAATGAGTACATCACGGATAAGTGCGCCCCCTACAGTGGGTACACGTCGGTGTCATCCGCACTATACATGCCTGTGTTGGGGAGACACATGGGTCTCCCCCCGTGTCCGAGTCGTAAGGCTGCAGGTAACATGGGGTCCGATGCGGACCCCCGAAGTCCAACTCCGGGAGCTAATGCAAACCGGATGCTCCGACTCAATGTGGCTGTCCGAATTGAGCATCGTACTAGCTTGGTCATGAAATGTCTCCATTGCACACCATTGTTTGCTTGTGACCGAGTCGTACGGAGCGGTTCAACCCAAAAACGATTGAGAAGGAGATTACGTGCTTGTTCGCATCGTACTTCGACGTCCGGACCCGTGTATGACTCGGACGGATATTCAGCCTCCGAATCGGGTCCGCTAATGCCGGACCCGATTTGGTGTCCTTCTGACCAATATTGAAATTGGCCCCTTAATAGCACTAGCCACAGACTTCTGAGTAGATCTTCAGGCACTGGTACTCTTTCTTTTGTAAATTAAACACTGGATACAGCAGAACTGATGCAAATACCGATAAGGTCTAAACCTGAAAAACTGAAATTGTAGTAAAGGATGCACATGTGGGATGAGGAAAGGCACCGACACGCGGGGACCCCTTAGTAGAGTTTGACATCTTATATTTCTTCACATACTGAACCGAATGCTGAATTCAAAGAAAAAAATAAAGTATATAAAATGCACGTAGAATGTCGTTGTTTTCTTTCTGAAATAGCAGCCAATGCAAGCTAGCATTCATATATGTATTCGGCTAATTGATGTTGTTTTTTTTAATTTTAGCTTGTTCTGTTTGCATTAGCTGTAGATATATATGTATAACAGGACTTGCCCTTTAAACCATACGTATGCCCGAGCATACTCAAAGACTCACAGTAAAGCTTAGAATGGTATAACGTGGAGGAAAAAGATTATCTCACCATGAAATGAATTATAGACAAATAACCCCTTTAGTCGACATCATTTCAATCCCTTAATAAATGATATAATTATCACCAGGACAAATTGAATCTGTGGAATCCAAGCACCACGGCTTCAACAGATGTTCCAGCAAGGTTAACTAGAGAAGATTTGCAAAAGCATCCAAAGGATTTGCTAAATTGCTGGAGGGAGGAATGAATAACCTTCACCAGCAACATCAAGAGAAGGACAAAGCACTCTGTGGTTGCTGATGCAGAGGCTAAATGGAACAGAATCTCGTATGGCTGCTGGAGCAAAATGTTTGCCGGAAGAGAGGTGTCCTCACATGGACGTGATAGAAACGAAAGAATATTGCACAGGAACTCTCAACCCCATATTCTCTTAAAAGAAAACCTTGTATATATCAACAACTTCAAATAGAACATCAGTGTTTAGATAGAATATCAGAAACAAAAATGTCATGAGATTAAATTTGTGTCAAGAATATCGAACTAAAAAATATTGTGAAGGAAAGTTTCTGTAGGTAAGCAAAGTTTTACTATATATAACTCAACATATATGTATCTTGATGATGTATGTATCTTCAAGGAACATAGATGTTGAGTTTGGGTAATAAATCTATACTAACCTACTTGCACTTACCTTTTCGATATTTTTTAAACAATATTCTGTCAACACAATATTTTTAGTTCCGATATTCTGTCATTGATCGTACAACCTCTTAGATTCTTTATGTCCAACATTGACAAAATCCCTACATTCATCGATAGCATGCCTGTAGTTCCTGTCTATCCCACTACCTATACTAGTCTGTATAAATGTTCATTCATCTCTTTAAAATCTTTGGAAACATCTTACATTCTAAATATGGCCTTTCAAACAAACATGGGTAAATCTTTGATCAACCCTTGTTCAACTGTTTATTTCGAACTACTCTTTCTTTTGAAGTGTACACAACCAATGTCATCAATGCCCCCATTGTATCTGGAATTGTACCTGGCACTCTGAAACATATATTTTCCAAATCTTCCTTTACAAATAAATGGCTCACTGACCAATACCAGTTAACATTCACCGAGATCCAGCCTACTTTTTTCCCAACAATAGCCTGGAAAATATTATAGGGAGGAGACAACTTCAAGAGTGTGTGGAACTAAATCACCTTCACCATGACCACCAGTGTGCATTTTGCCCAGCAAAGGGTAAAAACTACCTTTTTCAAAATAGAGAGGAATTCCTTTCATCCTTGTAGGATTACGATACCGTTCAGCAGTCCTTGACATTTCTGCTGCTAAAAATGCCGTCAACCAAACATATTAAATGGCAAGTCTTCAACAATGGGTAGCCATGTGTAATACTGCACTACAGTTGATCGGATCCAGTCTTGATGAACTTAGGGGTTGTTCCTCTCATGTCTTCTGTTCAACATCTTTGTAGTCCACATGGCACAGATTCTCAAACTGTACCAACAAAATTTGCAAAAGCACTTCCACTTGGAAAATTACACAGCTATCCCAACCAACAATTTGTAGAGCTTGGCCTATGAGTTTCACTAGGAGGTCTTTCTGTGGATGAATGATATCAAGATATCAGGATTATAATACGTTAGCCTTTGTCTGGCTCTCCGGCTCTTGCAACCCTCCATCAAGTCTCCAAATTACGCAATCCTAGGATTCTCTTTGATATCGATCTTACGTCAAAACAATGTTAAGGGTGTAAACAGCTGTAGTTTCTGTGAAAAAATCCCTCTCTTTTACATGCTGATACTATAGTCAAGGGCTTTCATTTTAGGATGCCTCAATTCCTAAAACAAAAAAGAAACAGACCTTCTAAAAAAGTAATTGCCATACTTTAAAGCATACGGAATGGCACAACCAGATTGTGCCACATCTGCATGAGTGGGGTTACAGCAAACCTGCCCTTAAATAATTTGATTGGATTCTAGCAGATGCCCACATTAAATTCAAGGTTTTGTGCATTGTCCTAGAATACTGGGAGAGGTTTTACATATCTCACCATAACACAGAGTCATACTTTCAGCATCAACCCATATGATAAACTACAACATCTAAATGGATATGGAGCACATGACTAGACATTCGAGAAACTAGACTCTGGAACACCCTCAAACTACATTGATGATCTAAAAATAACCAAATATAATTTACACAAAAATGTAGTTTTTTCTTTATTGAAACAGTTCAGAGTTTTCCTAATAATAGGAAGACTTGTAAAGGGTTTTCTTAGTGAGTATGCAAATCTATTAAGACACTTAAGGACATGCTTGTGTCATAGAAAAATTCACAATCGTTTGCTTAAGAAGTATAATCCAGCTGCCAAAGAGAAAAAGTATTCTACTACTGCGATCAGTCAAATTCTAATTGTTCCATGCAATGGGAATTTCAATAGCGAATATAACAGATTAATTTGTTTGTTATGCTCTTCTTTGCATTTGATCTGCATGACTTGAACTGATTTGAGAACATTATCATAAATAGTGGGAAATGCAATGACCTTCTGATTCAGGATGATCTCCTTCTAAGTGAGGTTTGAAAAACTATTAAGAGCTCCTCCAATTTAGTCATCACAATTTAATGCCAGCACATGTGGCCAAAGTTACTGTCAAGGTACTGCTGATCACAATAGGAAAACAGTAGAAAGGTACAAAGATTCTAGCATGCAGATGTTGTCAAACTGTACATTGAAAACTGGTGAGACAATGTTTGTCTAATGTTGTCCCTCAACCCATGCTCTTCTGGCTGGTCTCCATACTCACTTACCAGGGCTTCTATCATAGGGGAACTCTTCTCCCCAGGAATATGCTCCCCTGTACCAGTTCCACAACTCACCTCTGGGACCCTGGGCAACACTGGAGTTACCTCACAATCCTGAACCCCCTGGTGTATGTCGACCCCACTCCTTGAAGCAGGGCACCAAGTCTTTGTGTGTGTACCTCATCCTCAGTACTGGACCTAACATTTTTGTTGTCACCATCTGAGCTGGACCCAGCCCTCCTGGCTACCCAGTTCAGCTCCAGCTCCACCTCTCTCATTTTGAGCTCATAAGGAAGAATATGTACCCTTCCCTCAATCTCCAATTGCCTTTTTACCCTTTCAAATTCAAGCCTTCTGGATCTCAGCCTATTCTCCAGCTACTCTAGATATAGACCTGCAGAGGGACTACTGCCACCTGACCCAGAGGGCACCTCCCCTCCTAACAGCTTGTGAGCCCTCAGCACATTTTCCCTGTGAATTTGCTCCCTAGTCTCCACACTAGGATCCTCGGGATGCCCACTGGCATTCCTGGATGCTACCCAGGTCCTCAGCGCCTTTTGTAGCTCCTCTTTTTTGGTGAGATCTCTCAATGGGACTATGAGGTATTTGCAAATAGCTTTCATTTCCTTTACAGGGCAGGTTTTCAACCTATCGTCTTCAAAGACCAATTCTAGGAATGTAACCGACGATGCTCTTGAGTGAAATGAAATGAAAATGAAAATGGATTTTTTAGAGCGCGAATTGCTGCCCTGAGGCGTCCAAGCGCTAGAGGAAACCAGATGGAGGTATAAATGAGGATAGCAGACTGGGAGGAGGGGGTAGGGCTGAAATTGTTTAAGGGGATTTGAACAGATGTGTTTTTAATTGTTTGCGGAATGAGGCGAGGTCAGGGTTTGATCTCAAATGGAAAGGAAGGGAGTTCCAGATCTTCGAGGCGTTGAAAGAGAACATCCTTCCGCCTGACCTTGTCCTTTTAATTCTGGGGACTGTTGCCATAAAAGCCTGGCTAGAGAGCAAGTCTCTGCCTGGACGATATTGGCTAACTAGGCTACGCGTGATTTGGGGCCCCGAGTCCCAGAAGGCCTGGTGGGCAATGCACATTGCTTTGAAAGTGACTCTCTTGCGTACTGGAAGCCAGTGAAGGCTGGTCAGTCCCTCCCTGACTGGGGTTCTGCGAGGGATTTGCAGTAAGGTACGGGCAGCACAGTTTTGTACCAGTTGTAGTCTCTTCAATGTGTACTCTGGGGCACCCAGATAGAGGGCGTTGTTCGAGTCCAGTCGTGACTGTATTATGCCCTGTATGGCTGTTTGCTTTGCCTCCATTGGGAGCAGAGAAAGAACTTTCTTCAATGTCCTGAGTAGTCCAAAGCAGGTGGCGGAAAGCTTTGTGGCCTGAGTGTTAAGAGAGAGATTCCTGTCCAGCCATACCCCTAGGCTTTTGATGTTTTCTTTCGGAGCCGGGGGGGGGGGGCCTAGACAGGTGGGCCATAATGAATTGAAGAAGGTCGGATCAGCTGGGCCCAGGAGCATAAGCTCCGTTTTGTCACAGTTGAGCTTTAGTGATGACAGGGTCATCCAGGCCTTCACCTCCTCCAAGCATTTTGTTAGTCCACCTGAAAGTGGATGTTAAGCCTCCTGCGCTAGAGAGACCACCAGCTGGGTATCGTCCGCATAGGAGATGATCTTAACTCCATACGGACGAACTACCTCAGCCAGTGGCCTCATGTAGATATTAAAAAGCGCGGGGCTTAGAGAGGAGCCCTGGGGGACTCCACACTTCAGGGGTATGCTGGAGGAGACTGTCTGTCCGTCAAACACCTGGAACGACCTGTTGCTTAGGAAGGATTTTAGCCAGAGCCAGGCCTTGTCCACGATGCCGACACTTGAAAGGCGGTTCAGTAAGGTGTTATGACTGACTGTGTCAAACGCCGCGCTGAGATCAAGGAGGATCACTGCCACTGATCCTCCTTGATCAAGAATTTTCCTGGACTCCTCGATGATCATTAGGAGGGCGGACTCTGTTCCGTGCTTAGGCCTGAACCCTGTCTGGGAAGGGTCCAACAGCTGGTTATTTTCCAGAAAGCTAACCAGCTGGAGATTGATATACTTCTCCGCGATTTTGCTCACCCAGGGAAGTAGTGAGATCGGACGATAGTTGGCAAAGTCCGATGGATCTAGGTTTGGCTTTTTTATCAGTGCTCGGACCATTGCCTGTTTCCAGGCCGGAGGGACAATGCCAGAAGCAATGGAGGCATTCAGAAGGTTCTTGATGATAGGTAGGACCGTCTGAGATGCGAGTAACATGGCCTCTGGAGGTGCCGGGTCGGTTGGAGAGCCGGATTTTACTTTCCGAGCCATGGATTCTACCACTTCCAGATCCATGCAGGGAAAATGGTCAAGTGTGGGTGAGGAGGCTAGCCCAAGGTCTGACCCCCTGATGGTATCCTGAACTATCGGAGAAGTAGTGCAGAGAGGGAAGGAAGTGTATATTTTATTTACTTTGGCCGAGAAAAATTCCGCCAAGACGTTGCATTGGGAGACAGATTTTTCCTCATATACACTAGGGGGGGGGGGGGTTGTCAGTTTTTGCAAGGTTTGGAAGATTTCCCTGGATTTAGATTTTGAAGCTAGGATCTTGTCAGAGAAGTATGCTGTTTGAGCAGCTTTTATTTCCTCTTTATATGCTTTTATTTCTTCCCGATATCGGATTTTTTCCGCCGTAGAATAGTTTGAGCGCCATTTTCTTTCTACTTTTCGGCATTGGCGCTTTTTGTTCCTAAGGGCTTCCGAATACCATGGTGCTGTTTTGTGGGAGCGTTTTACCGTAGATTTCTTAAGAGGGAGGATAGTTTCGAGGGAGTGCAGAATCCAATTTTCGTACTCCTGGTTTGCCAGACAAGGATCTTCGTTATTAGGGGGAAGTTCTTCCGATAGTTTATTTGTCCATTCGTCCACTTGTATCTGTGCCCAGGATCTAGCATCTCTTGTCATAGATGTTACCGGGATGGGTTTCTGGGTGGACCAGGTGAAGGGCACCAAAAAATGGTCGGTCCAGGGCAGGGGGAGTGGGGACTCAACTACGAACTCCACACAGTTACTAAAGACTGGATCTAGGAGGTGTCCTTTCACGTGGGTTGAGGTATTTACTCGTTGAGTAAGTTGTAATGCGGCCAGGTCGTCGGCTAAAGTAGTAGCTGTAGAATCCGACGGTGAATCAAAGTGTAAATTAGGGTCGCCTAACACAGTGAAGTTGGCGGCCGTGCAGATGCGTGACGCCACTATTGCTGGTAAGCAGTTATGAAATTGTTTGGGGGGGCCAGGTGGGCGATATATCAAAGTGCCCGAGAAGCAGTGGTTGGGGGAAAGCTCCAGCGAGAAAGCTATGCTTTCACAATCTGGGATATTTTCCAGGGAGAGTCTGCAGCGATATTGATCTTTGAATATGATTGCTAGTCCTTCCCCTCTGCCGTCTGGGCGGTCTTGACGAGTGATTTGATAACCAGAGGGGAGGGATGCTACCACATCAGGGTCGGAGTCAGACGTTAACCATGTTTCCGTAAGAAACACTGCGTCAGGCCTGCGTTCCTCCAGTAGGAGGGATATTTCCACCTTATGTTTAGGAAGAGATCTACAGTTTAAAAGGAGCATGCAGTATTCATGCTTTAAGGGTTTGCTCTGCCATGTGGTGAGAGGGGCGTTACATTTTGGACAAGTGGCTGGAAGGGACTTTGTATCAAGACAGTACCTCAAACAGTCATGTCCCACGGGCCTCAAGCCGTGAAGAGCGTCTGTGCTGTAGGCTGTGGTCTGTTTAGCCTGGGATGTAAGGGGTATGGCCCCTGGCCCGGACTCAGCGCGGACGAGCGCAGACGAGCTTGCCTTATGCGCGCCTTCGGCGCGCATTCGTCGCGCCCGCTGCGCTCGTCCGCTGCGCTTCCTGTATAAACACATGTTTATAGGAGGCAGCTTGAGGGAGGGGGGGCGTGGCCTATCCGGTGGTCGTGGCCTGTGTCCTAGTAATGGCGGAAAGGTAAACAAACACTCGCCGGTGGCAGCGTATTATTCAGCTGACCTCCGGGGGTTTGTTGCAATGCTGGGTGCTCAGACGGTGAGTGCAGCGAGTTTTTAAAAACACACACAACAATTTACAGTTTTAAAATAGCGTTTCCGCTCTACTCCCGGCTCAAGCCTCAGGAGGTTTCTCAGTTACAGTGGCAGCGCTAGGATTCAGCGCGCTTTGTACCATGTGGCGAGAGAGGGGGGCGTGGCCTATCCAGTGGGCGTGGCCTGTGTCCCAGTAATGGCGGAAAGGTAAACAAACACTCGCCGGTGGCAGCGTATTATTCAGCTGACCTCCGGGGGTTTGTTGCAATGCTGGGTGCTCAGACGGTGAGTGCAGCAAGTTTTTAAAAACACACACAACAATTTACAGTTTTAAAATAGCGTTTCCGCTCTACTCCTGGCTCAAGCCTCAGGAGGTTCCTCAGTTACAGTGGGCAGCGCTAGGATTCAGCGCGCTTTGTACCAAGTGGCGAGGGAGGGGGGCGTGGCCTATCCGGTGGGCGTGGCCTGTGTCCTAGTAATGGTGGAAAGGTAAACAAACACTCGCCGGTGGCAGCGTATTATTCAGCTGACCTCCGGGGGTTTGTTGCAATGCTGGGTGCTCAGACGGTGAGTGCAGCGAGTTTTTAAAAACACACACAACAATTTACAGTTTTAAAATAGCGTTTCCGCTCTACTCCAGGCTCAAGCCTCAGGAGGTTCCTCAGTTACTTGAGTGAGACATGATGCAGTATATAGTACAAGTTCAAAAAATAGGGAAAGAAAAAAATTAATTAAAAAGTAAAAACCCAGTATGTGGAACATAATGGTCTGAGATATGGTAGTAGTGTACACTAATCACTGTAGGTCAAGTGCAACTGCAAGTCCTATCCTTACAACTGACAACGAATGTTAGATATGGGTGTCTCTAGTTGGCAGGTTCTTACTCTGTCCAAGTGGGGTTCCTTCTTCCTATTCAGGATAAGGGGGATGCACTACTGAAATAACCCCTGCTCACCACATTGGTAGCTTGGCACGAGTAATCAGTCTTATCTCAGAGGCAGTGTGGGAATAATTTGCAAATAACACACAGTAATACAGTGAAAACACTACAAAAGGACACCACACCAGTTTTAGAAGAATAATAAATATTTAGTTGTGCAAACAAGAACAAAATGATAAAAGACTACCATACAGTAACCAAAAATATGCACTTTGCATGAATGACTTTAAAATGCAGTTCCTTAAAGCCAGTAGCTCCATCCGGGGCTACTGCAATGCTGAAAACAACAGAATCCAACAGTTCCAGCCAACCAGGTCAGTACGGCCTAGCATCAGTGTTAGCAGACTAGTAAACAGTACCATTGCCTTGGCCAACCACGTCAGTGCGGGCCAGTCGTGGTAACTGTCAGGGCTGCAATGTGAAGTGTAGCGGTGCAGCATGCGGTGCCCTGAAGTTGCGGTGCAGGCAATGGTTTGGTGATGGTCATCCAGACGCGTCAATAAGAACAGGGCTATGGTGCTAAGCGGGTTGGTTCTCATTGTGGTGCTGACAGGTCATGGTGAAAATGACAGTGCTGGCTAATGGGAGCTGGCGTTGGTTGTCCCAGACTGTGGTGTGGGACGGGGGGTGCATCATGTGACTTATGAGCTGTGCCCCCAATCCATGGTGCAGACACAGGTGTCAAGATCAGGGGTCGGAGACCAGGGTGGCAGAGTGAAGTGAGGCAGTGCAGAGTGCGGTGCCCACAGGTGGCAGTGCAAGCAGCAGCTCGGTTGCGGCGGTGGTCGTCATCTTCGGAGACACCAGGGTTGTGGTGAAAAAATCGATGGTGTCCTCTGCAGTGGCTTCAGGACATAAGCCTGCAGAGGTGTAGGTGATGGTGTTGGCTGCTTTCCCCCTCTGTGGCAACTGAAATCCATGGTTCCAGAGGCGGTACCCAGAGGTACGTGAAGTGTTTGCTATCCCTGAGACTTCATGAACAGGAGGCAAGATCTATTTCAAGCCGTTGGAGATACTCAACAACAAGTAAACAAAGTCCCGTATTTTCACTGCCCAAGGTAGAAGCAGTGACTGCAGGCCAACCCAGCAAAGCATCAACACAGGAAATGGGCAGTACTCCTCCTAGCAGTTCTTCCAGCTCTTCTTCTCTGCAGGTCCCTCGATCCAAGCAAGTTTTCTGTAGTCTGGTTTATCTCCCTGAGACTTCCAACAGGAGGCATGCTCTATTTCAAGCCCTTGGCGAAAACTCTAACAGCAGGATGATAAAAGTACAATCCAGTCCATTCCCTGCCCAAGACAGATCCAGCAAGCAGCAGGCCAACACAGCAGACCACACAGCAAAGTGGCAGTTCCCCTTGACAGCTTTTACAGCTCTTCTTCCTGGCAGGTTCCTTAGTTCAGCAGGAATCTTAAGTTCTGGGATCTGGGTCTGAATATTTATACTACATTTTCCTTTGTTCTCTTGTGGAAAAGCCTCTCAGCTCAGTCCAAACCAGTACTGTCCTCGCTGGCCCAGCTTTCTGGCAGGAGGTGGAGAAAGCATTGTACAAGGGAGACAGGGCATATACAGGTGCAAAGGAAATCTCCTCACCACCACTCTAAACACAGACCAGGCCTATTTGGATGCTAAGGAAACTCCTCCCACTACTCTGAATGCATCCCAGGTCTATTCAACCCAGCCCTGACTCATCCAGGAAAAGTATGATACACCTCAAGCCACCAGTGGCTGTCTACATCCCCAGCCCCTGTCACTCCAAAGCCAAACAGTCAATACACAACCCAGCAGAGGCACACAAGATGGCTAAGCAGGAAAATACCCACTTTCTAAAAGTGGTATTTTCAAACACAACATAAAAATCATCTTTACTAAAAGATGCATTTTTACATTCTGAGTTCAGGCATAATAAACTCCATTTCTCTAGCTTGTCCCATTGGGAAGTTATACTTGTAAGATGTTACAAAGTATCTCCCATTCTATCCTACAGGACAGATAGCCTTTCCATATTGAAAAACAAAATACCCTGTATTTCACTATCAGGACGTGCCACACACACCAGTACATGTCCTACCTTTCACAGACTCTGCACCCTATCCGCAGGGGTAACATAGGCTTACCTTAAGGGTGACTCGCATCCAATAAAAGACGTTAGGTCCTGGCAAGTGGATGTACTAGCCAGGTCGACATTGCAGTATAAACTGCACCCAGGCACTGCAGTGGCAGGTCTCAGACCCTTTAAAAGGTTGTTTGCGTGGGTGGCACAATCAGTGCTGCAGGCCAACTAGCAGCATTTGACTTACAGGCCCTGGGCACATACAGTGCACTTTACTAGGGGCTTATTAGTAAGTCAAATAAGCCAATCATGGAAACACCAATCCATAAACTAAATTTACCTGGTGAGTATATGCATGTAAGCACTGAATAGCAGTGGTGTGCCAAGAGTTCTAAAACCAACAAAAACAGGCTCAGAAATAGAAGGCCAAAAAGTCTGGGATAAATCCGCCGAAAATGCCAAGTCTAACATACACCTGTGATGATCACTCTTGAAATGAAAGATACATAAAGTTGACTTACCCAACTAATAAAAATGAAGCCTATACAAAAAGCATTTTCTCTCTGTTTTATCTGTTCCAGGTTCTCTATCCAAACAACTTCTCCTTATCTCCAGTCTCTGTTTATTGTTACCCTAGGAAGTTTTAAAACATTTAATGACTTGACAACTTAATTGCACTGCAATATGCCTAATGCATAATAGAGCCTCAAAAATAGGTATGGTATATTAAGAGCACTTGCGTAACTTTTATCGATAGAAATCTGCAATTAACCTCCCTTTTCACTTCAGCACTATAAAGAACCACTGAACTTTAAAAATAAAAGACTTGTGGCACAATTTTTCCTGGGTAGTACAACAAGAATTGTGAACTCACTACCTCCAAACCTTCGAACTATCACCTTGCTGGTGACCTTCAAAATGGTACTGAAAACACTTCTCCTTAAAATATTTTTGAGCTAAGTCATTGCAGCCAATCCCCTCCATTTAGAACATGTTCATTCACCTTCACCTTCTGAATGGAACTGAAAGCCCTCCTCCTCGACTATATTTCATCTAAGCATTGCAGCTATCTGTCTCTATTGGGAACATGTTCACTCTTGGACTTACTCCTGGCACAGTACTACAGTACCTCCATGTCATTGGGTGCTGACAAATACTTGTATTCTGTATATACCTATGGAATAACATGTTTATTTTTTCTAAAATGATTTAGCACTTTATTTTTCTAGAGTTTATGTATCTATATTTAAAAATATTTGGTAATTCTTGAACCATATGTAACTATCGATATAATGCAATATGTCTACTTTTAAGGATGCTGGCAGCTTTGGGTAATTTTTGTACTATATAAAAATGTATAAATACTTAATTAAATAAAGGTATTTCTGAGAAATATCTGACACTGAAGTGCCACATAGCAAAACCTTTATCAATTTTCTTCCCTGGTGATGGGCCTGATGCCATTTAATTTTCAATGTGAATTAAAGACGACACTGGTTTCTGGAGAATCTTACCCTTGTGTAAACATGCTGCACTTACAGACTACACTACTTTCATTAGGCACATCCCTGATGGGTCATGGCAAGCCCTCATCTAAACTCAAGGAAAAACTCAAAAACACCTGCTGGCATGGCAGATTAGTGAACAAATATTCCACCTTGAAGGACCTTTTCAGAAGAGATAGATGGGTAAGTCTCAGGTATCCAAACTCTAAAGAAAAATAGTGTTTCCCACAAAATACCCAAATTACAGTCGGCCATGAAAAGAGTGCAAAATGTATTGTGCTCAATGGATTCCTTTACTACATGTATTGGGTGCAATAAATAGCACCCAGTTTCAAATATTACCCTCGAAATGTGTCCTACAATTTTGATTTTGGTGCACTGAGCACCAAAATCTCCATTTCCATTATTTACCAGGCATTTCTCTTCAGTATATTAAGGCAAGTTTCACATGCCAAAATTTCCCTTGGAGAAAGTGTGGCTCTTACCACTCAACTCGTAATTGTGTTATCTGTGGAAACAGGAATTACTGTACCTATCTCTATCGGGCCAACAGTAAATAGCCTAAATGTAGAGCAATAAACTGGAAATAACCGAACATGGTGACTAGAAGCTTACATTACATTGACTGCCTTGTACCTTGGGGAGAGTGTTACATCATGCCCATTTTTTAAGATCCTTCTTAAATGATACCTTACTCAAGTGAACAAGTGAACCCTTTCTAAATCTTCTCCATTGTTGACACTAGGGGGCATATGTAACAAAGTCAGTTATTGCGATTCTCAAATAGCGATTTTTTGAGAATCGCTAGTTGAGAATTACAAAATGGGGTGTATTTAAAAATTCGCAAATATTTTGCGATTTCTTGGTATTTCTTAATTGCGATTAGCAAATTGCGAAATCGCAATTAAGGAATACCTTACCATTCATTCCTATGAGCCAGGAGGCCCATAGGAATGAATGGGAAGTCATTCTCTATTTGCGATTCGCAATTTGAGAATTGCAAATTGAGAATAATTTCAAGGGTGTCATAACCACACTCTGATGCACCCCTAAAATTAGCATGTGTGCGCATATGGCACACATACATGCCCTAAGGGCATGTATGTGTGCCACATGGCACTTTAAAAAAATGCCAAAAAGTGCATTTTTCAAAGAAATCGCAAATTACCACCAACTTGAAGTTGATGGTAATTTGCGATTTCTTAAGGAGAAATCGCACAACTTGGGTGCTTGTTACATAGTATTTAAGGAATCGCAATTCCTTAATAATGCGATGCGAAAATGTCTCACGCATCCCGTTTTGCGATTTTTTACTCGCAAACACAGTTTTTTGTGAATCGCAGCGTTTGCAAATAAAAAACACGTTTCATACATATGCACCTTATTCCGGTATCCAAGTGGTGATAAAGATACCTTCATCAGATGCTCTCTTGCTCGTCAATAAATATGTGCTCTAAAACGATGGTGAGGTTGATTACAGAACTAGCAGGCATGGCTTGCCTAAGGCTCCCTCCCACCTCCTCACATATAATTATTTGTTTACTTAGAGAAATCATGTTAGTCCTGGCATCAGGTTAAAAACAAAGCTATATGCTTACACATAAGGACTGGGTGCATGTTGTGTAGCATCACCAGTCTTTGGAAAAACTGACTCATAGTAACAAATAAGAGCTGCGAAAGTTAAAAATATTCCAGTTATTCACAAACGTAATGTTACTGTCGAGGTACATACAGCTTTCTAAACTACCGAACCTCATTATGCACATTGAAGGTCAACGGAGGTCACGATCATTTTCATATGTTCACTAATTGGGCATATTTTTAAATTTACATAAAGATGGCAATCATCCCGGAATGCAATATTTATACATCTGCCAAGCGTTGGTGTTCCTGTGTCAATCATATATTCTTTTGATTACATTTCTAGCGCTTTAACCTATTCCATATGTTGGCTGCAGAAAAATAGTACATCCTCGCAACAACCCTGTGTGCCTCTAAATTGCATGAGCATCATTTTTTTCTATTGGATGTTTACGTTTCTTTTTCATTACAGTACACTTTTATAGCCTATTTTCCCACTGTCCCAGAACATGTTTTCGGTGGCTTAAACTAGAGATTGTGGAGATCCACCTGTTTATTTACTGTAATTAAGATGTGTCTGGAGAGCAACAAAGTATCTGTTTGAAAAGGTTTAACTAAATCCTTTGCATCAACAATTCACATGAGCTTCAGAAAGGGGGGCAATCAATTGTTGTTGTAAGATTAAATGAAGTTCTTGTTTCTACACTTGGTTGCGTTTGTTTTTGCCATATACAATGATGTTCAATATTGCATGGAAGTGAATGCCTTAACCATCGAAAGGTCCAATTATGCAGAGCAAAATTCCAGATTTTTCTGGGTGTGGGAATACTAGCCTCAGACTACTGGCTGGAAATTCAGGTGGTTAAATCACATATGGACAGGGCTGCTGTGCAGCATGGACTGACTCTTATTCCATCTCCTCCCAGTTCCCAGCCAAAGCACACAGGAGTACATAATGCATCCCATGCTATGTTACTTCTTTTCAATTCCTTCAATGCCCATGCCTTCGCCACCGCACTCTCTCCTGCCCGCGCCCATGAAACCTTAAGCCATTTACCACCGCCTCAGAAGTGATGATATGTTTCTACATAAATCCCCCCAGAATAAGGAAAACTGTGCAGAATTCCACCCAACAATTCCAGGGTTGCATAGTTATTGCCCATTTTGAGGGATTTATCTAGTAACTGCACAGATTTCAGGTAAAGATTCTGCCCAGAAATGGTAACCATGAACAGGATCAGGGCCGGACTGGTAACTAAAACCGGCCCTGGCAAACTGCTCGGCCGCCCCCTCCTCACTGTGCCCAGTGCCCGCTACGGCCAATGCGGCCCTGTGCTGGATGTATATACTGGCTCGCTCTATGAAAATGGCCATTACAGGAATTCTAACAATGCTAATGAACACAGAAAACGTCAGTTTAACTTCTGATACATAAATAAAAGAGTGCTGGAGGCCAAAGGCTTTCTCAGAAGCCCTCCTCCCGCACTGCTGAATGTCAGTGTCACCTAATACGAAGGCTGTCTAAACTTGATTTTACCTCATGCCTCTTTCATCCTCTAAAACACACTCACTGTAACTTTAACTCACTCTAGAAGGTTCTTTTCCATGCTTTCTCCGTTTGTCCATTTACACCTCCTCTTTTGATCTCTCTTTTCTGCCTTCCTCTTACTTGTTCTGTATCAATGCCCCACGTGCCCAAAATGAGTGAAACCACAGACTCACATTAAGCACAGCATGTTGTATTCTCTTTTTTTTTTTTTACTTATTTTTTTATTGAGCAGATTCAAGGGATACATAAGAGGAAAAAGAAAAAAAAGAATATGCAATACTTTTATACAAAAAAGATTCTAAAGTTCAGAAAAGCAAAAATTCAACAAAATTGTTAGAAGGATAAGTAATACAAACATCATAAAATGCATTCCAATTTCATTTCATAAAGACAATTAAGTGTTAGGGGAAACATTAAAGGGGCAAGACTCTCTAAAGTAAATTGTTTTTTAAAGACTATCTTTTCATTTGAGCGAGTATTTAGTTCCTTTGCATCTCATACCAGGTGGCAATTGGTGCCCAAATTTGTTCACCGTATGATCTCGATTTTTTACCTCTAGTTCTATAAATTGCCGTTTCTTGTTTGTATATCGCTAGTAATCTATTCAGCCATCCCTGAAAGGTAGGGGCTTCGGAATCTTTCCATCTTGCTGCTAGGATAATTCTGTAGACAGCAGTGCCAATATAGATAGCAACGGTTTCTGTATTGCTATAGCCTAGGGAATCATCATATCCTAGAATAAAAAGGGTTGTTGATGTTCTTATGTCATGTCCAAAAATTTCAGCCCAATACTTCACAATACTTTTTTTAATCTCGTCAAGTTTTGTGCATTCCGCGAACATGTGAATGAGGTTGGCAGGTCCTAATGCGCATCTGGGACATTGATCATGTGCCCTTTTTCCCCAAGTGAACAATTTAGAAGGTGTAAAGTATAGGTTATATATGGTTTTGTAGGTTTGGGCCTTTAAATTGGAGGCAAGTAAAGCTTTAGATGATAGTTGTAGAGACATATCTATGTCAATGTTTGCGTTATTCAATTTGTTGACCCAACTTGCTTCGGTATATTCAAGATCGTCAGGATGATTTCTTATAAATATATCGTATATATTGCTTATTCTGGTTGTTCGTTTACCTATAAGATCCAAGAGTGGTATGGGTTTTAGATCTATATTTGACATCGACTGTCTAAGGGATGTGTAAATTTGTATGAATTTTAAATAGTCTGTAAGGGGGATTTGGTATTTAACACAGAGTTCTTCCAATGTTGTTCTGCATTCTCTGCCAAGAAAATCACCAATAGTTATAAGACCTAGATTCTCCCAGCGCCTGGTGGTATTATCATTAAGGTAGTGTGGTATTACTGAGCTATACCATAAAGGTGTGTATTTGGTATATTTTGGAATTGTCAGCGCTTTGATGGTTCTATTCCAAGTTTTTAAGGCATCTGTGATAGTTTTAAATTTTATCTTTTTAAAATAAGATGGTTCCACTTGCCTTAGCAGCAAGCCCCTGGCTTTACTACCCAACGTTAGTTCATAGATTGATGGTATAATCTGATCTCGATTGGTATCACTAATACTGCGGGGTGAGAGCAAGATGGTCATTTGTTGTAAGAGGGTTTTGCCCATAAATAGTATGTTAGGTTTGGGATTGCTAAACCACCTCTAGAAAATGGCAGTGTTAGCTTAGGTAATGCTCTTCTTATTTTCCCATAATTCCATATACACCTAGATATTACAGACTCTGGAAATTCAGGTGGTAAATCACATATGGAAAGGGCTGCTGTGCAGCATGACTGACTCTTGTTCCATCTCCTTCCCAGTTCCCAGCCAAAGCACACAGGAGTACATAATGCATCCCATGCTATGTTACTTCTTTTCAATTCCTTCAATGCCCATGCCTTCGCCACCGCACTCTCTCCTGCCCGCGCCCATGAAACCTTAAGCCATTTACCACCGCCTCAGAAGTGATGATATGTTTCTACATAAATCCCCCCAGAATAAGGAAAACTGTGCAGAATTCCACCCAACAATTCCAGGGTTGCATAGTTATTGCCCATTTTGAGGGATTTATCTAGTAACTGCACAGATTTCAGGTAAAGATTCTGCCCCGAAATGGTAACCATGAACAGGATCAGGGCCGGACTGGTAACTAAAACCGGCCCTGGCAAACTGCTCGGCCACCCCCTCCTCACTGTGCCCAGTGCCCGCTACGGCCAATGCGGCCCTGTGCTGGATGTATATACTGGCTCGCTCTATGAAAATGGCCATTACAGGAATTCTAACAATGCTAATGAACACAGAAAACGTCAGTTTAACTTCTGATACATAAATAAGCGAGTGCTGGAGGCCAAAGGCTTTCTCAGAAGCCCTCCTCCCGCACTGCTGAATGTCAGTGTCACCTAATACGAAGGCTGTCTAAACTTGATTTTACCTCATGCCTCTTTCATCCTCCAAAACACACTCACTGTAACTTTAACTCACTCTAGAAGGTTCTTTTCCATGCTTTCTCCGTTTGTCCATTTACACCTCCTCTTTCGATCTCTCTTTTCTGCCTTCCTCTTGCTTGTTCTGTATCAATGCCCCACGTGCCCAAAATGAGTGAAACCACAGACTCACATTAAGCACAGCATGTTGTATTCTCTGTGTAGTTCTAAACATGGTATGTGAATATAATTCCAAAAAACCTAATACTGCAGAATTCCCTGGTGACACATATTTAGGTTAGCAGAGCTGAACCCCACACTATGTCAGCATGGCAGGTGGCATCTGCAAGTCATTTGGTTTTCTTTCAATTTCCATAGCAATAAACAAAATGCTTGATTCAATGTTTAATAGATACATGATGCTAAAAGAAGTTTATGTACACCTGTTTTTCATAGAAAGTTGTGCTATGGAACTGCAATGAAAGTGGACTGACCATTTAATCACAATGAACTACATGTAGCATTTTGCAAATCGTACCTATCAGGACTTGACAAACTGTTATTGCCATTTTGACGAATTGTCAATCATTTAAAAATATATTACACGGAAAATTGTTTGAAAACATAGTGATTGTTGTCACTGCCACCAACCTTCTAGACATCTGCGCACTGCCGGTTTCTCACTTGCACACACCCCACACATACATAAAAGGAGAGCATGAGGCGTGCCTTCTCGTATATGGCCCCTAACGCCTGGAAAGATTCCCAAAAAACATCAGGGCCTCTTCCACTCTTCTTCTCTTCTAACTTTCACAAGAAGCTGAAGACCTGGCTTTTGAGTGAGCTCCAATGGCTGGCCTCACACACCTGCCACAGAGTGCCGGAATACCCTCACGGGTGCTTATTGTGATACAAAAATACTGATCACATAATATTCAGAATTTAGGGCTTAATACGAGTACCACATTGTGGAGGCTATTTTCAAAGTACCGGATTTAACAACACAGGGGGTCCTGATAACAGCATAGGTCGCATAATTAACTAGGATTCTGAGCTGAACCCTGGGAAACCCAGGGAAATGAGGACTTTCCAGAGTATTTAGTAAGCCTAGGTCTGTAATCCTCAGTAATTCCTCATTCTTTTCTGTAATTTGCTACGAAGTGTTGAGCTGCTAAGAGAAGCCACAATGTCTGAGAGAATCATAAAAGACATATGATGGTTCCACTGACCTTATAGGCCAGTAACTCTGCTGCCTACTCCATCAAAAATTCTTGGGAACTCGTAACGAGGCCAAAAGTTATGAGAAGTTATTTTTTATTAGACACTCCTATGTGTCAATTCTCAACAGTTCGACAAACAGCTATGTCCTTTCTACAGCCGTCCAAGCAGACGGACACAAAAACTTTAATGAAATGTCGTGAAATAAGCGGTAAGTGCCCTGAGGATATGTTGTTTTACAGCAGTAAACACTGTCAGGTCAGCTGGACCCACCATGTTGTTGTTTTATAAATTGATGGCTTCAATGTCCTGCTCCAAACTCATTTTGCAAAAAAACAATGAAAATAGTTTAATGAATCAAAACCAAGTGGGAAAGGGAGAGAAATACGCTTGCTGTTTAACAGTGTCCTCCATGCGTCTGGTCTCTGAAAAAGAACAGTATTACATCAGTATCTGATCACAGTGTTTAAATTGCTTTTCTTGTATCTGACAAGCTTTATAGAAAATGTCTCCAAAAGAGCACCTGTGTTGAAAGCTAAATGAAATGTATTATGAAATATGGCTCTCGACTGCATGTGGCGGTATAATCTTATGTGCAATTCAGGCAAAGTGGGGAATTCAATTTGAAGATGTCATTTGCTACAATTTGATGATTATGATTAAGGAACCATATACAGTTCCTGCCTGACATTTTCCTTTTAAAACCTGAATCGTGCAATCACTGTGGTCTTCCTTCATCTGACTTTGTCACATTGTTCAGGCTCCCAGTGTTTTCTTGATGAAGGACAAAAACAACAACCAATGACTTACAGCAATAAGTAATAACATATTGAGAGTATCAGCCACATGCATCAAGCTAAAAACCGGTCTCAAATGGAGAGATTCTCAGAATCTGCCCCTTTGCGACCGGTATTTTTGCATTTGGGATGCATCATATGTGCACAGATCAATTTCAGGGGTGCAACAGGGTGTCCTTTCGACATCCTGGCACCCTTGAAATTGCATTTTCAATTTGCGATTCTCTAATTGAGAATCGCAAATTGAGAATGTCTTCCCAATCATTCCTATGGGCCTCTAGGCCCATAGAAATGAATGGGGAGGTATTCCTTAATTGCGATTCGCAATTTGCGAGTCGCAATTAGGAAATGTTTAGAAATTGCTATTTTTTAAGCGATTCCTACATGCATAGGCTTTTGCGATTTCTTAATTGTGATTCCTTAAAAATCGCAATTAAGGAATCGCAAAGCCAACATTGATGCATGTGCCCGTAAGTTTTTTAAGATGTTCCTTATAAGGTATGAAGGAGCATTCTCTGCTTTGTTTATACATTTCTTCAAGACAATGTTTAACATGGAAATGTAAGAGTTTTAGGGGCATATTAATGAGAGCCTAATTTTACTGTCTACAACACGCAAAGTGGTACATGCATGACGCAAGGTTCTGAGTCAGATTTATGAAGCCACTCAAAGCCACATTGCATTGCTTCAAATGACCTCATAAATCTTGTGTAAGCAACCCAGTGCAAATTGTTGTGTCACCCTACTCAGCGCAGGGGAGGTGTTTCATGGGTGTTGCAGTTGGTGTTACCAAACAACTCCTATGGGTTTTGAAGCATTCAAATGCATCAACATCTTATTACTCCCAGGGCAGGTGTAACAAGGAGGAATATCTTTATTTCTCCTCACTTTTTCCTCTTTCTCTGTGTGCTGTACTCTGCAGCGACAATAGAAGGAGGAAAATTACTATATGGATTGCTTTTGTGCAAGTAGGTGCCCCTTCCTGCACAAAAACAATCCTGCTGACAACACAAGCACCGTTGCACCCTGGTGCAAGGGTGACTGCTTTGGCCATGGGCTGCCAATACTGCACTATTGCAGGGGAAAAGGACAGGGATGCACCATATTAGATAAATATCTTTTCACTTTGATGTAGGGCAGCGCAGTAAGGTGACTTGCCACGCTGACCTACACCAAATCCCCATAAATGAGGCCCTGAATGTTCCCCCTCCAATTTTGTCTGTAAAAATGTCATAGGTCGTGCATGACACAAGCAGCACTTTTTTAATTCAACGAGATAGATAGGAGCTTAGATTGGATTGTTTATAGAAATAGGACAATAGAAACATCATACTGCCAAAATGTTATGGCCAAGTATCGAGGACCATTATATCAAGAAGGCAATGTTCATATAAGTAAATATAGATTGACTGTTCTTAAATCCATATCTACGTATCTTGAAGATACATATATAGTCAAGGTACAGATATGTGGTGTTTAGTAAAGTAAACCTATACTAACCTATGCAAACTAAAATTCAACATATTTTGGTCCTCGATATTTTGTACATGTTGGAGTTGTTATTAAGGTGGAATACCATACATTGCGCCCTCTTTCATAATGGCCAACTGAATAAGGAATCAGCTTTTGTTCTCTTTAATTATGGACCTTGCTTGGATTTCAGCATTGTTGGACAAGCCCTCTACCTCATATCAGCGCAAGGATGCTTAGTATTTGTAATAATATTTGTTTTTTTTAAACTGCGGATTATGATTCGCAGCTTTTCAGACGTTAGAAGTTCTCATCATTTTCAGTATTCTTGCATTTCATGTTACCACAAAAGATATACAAATTAGCAAAACATTGAATGAGCCCAGACCATGTTCCAGTGCCAAACCCTTGATGTTACTTTTTCCATTCAAAATTAACGGCCATTAAAATGAGATAATATCTCATACCCATCCCACCTAGCAATGGGTCAAAGGAACCAAATATCATTCAATGATTAGCTATGCTGATTATTTGCAATTTCCCTGGCTTCTGCATAGATTGTACAGCTTCTTATTTCTCTTTTTCTAGCAATGCATTTCATGTCAATCTGCCAGCAGTAAACCGGTCCTCAGTCTGTCAAGATTATAAAACACTTTAGCCCCCCAGAGGCTCCGGCACCATGTGCTTAATTTCTTTAAATGGAGATACACATTATTTTCCTGTCTTTGCATTTGTTGTTTGTGTCGTCGCCGCTACTTATCAGTTTATGTCTCTCCTGGACGTACATCAGTGGAGCCTCTTGTGTTCTTTTGCTTGTAGGTTTCATTACCATATTATACACAAGGGATATGCTAGGAACGTTTACTCAAGAGAATAAAGTAAGAAGCGCGGTAAATACCCCAAGGAGCCAGACTAACATAACTTGCATGGAGGAAGGGTTGTCAGACATGGAAACAGTGGATAGAGAGGGAGAGCAACCTGAGATGATAGTGATTTGCAACTTAAAGCTGGTTCCATCTAAAATGCTGCAAAGCACATGCTCGCAATAATTCTCCCTACTGGCAATTGCTTGTGCCACTTTTCAGTCCATGGTTTATCACCAATTATGCCTCTTCACACAGAGATCAGGCTTATGCAAATCACCTTTTGTCTTGCTAGAATAAAAAATGTCCAACACGAGCACAGTAAAAACAGATCAGCTTGAGCTGTCAGGCCACGTCCCCTCAGAAAAGAACATAACATGTATTTGTAAAGTGCAAGTTCACCCGTGGGCATCTTGGAATAACAGATGTTTGATGTAACCCAAAGGGTCTCATTTTAGTGATCTCAGAAAGATGAGTGGATCCAACAGGATTTGAACCTACGACCATGGTTGTATGTCAATACAACGCAGGCATTTACCCCGCATGCCATTACAACGCGGGCTTTACAGCACAAGTCGTGACCACGACTTGCGTGGTAGGGTGCTAGACTTAGGACTAGTAAGATTTACTAATCCAACACCAGCCTACGTACAGCAGGGAAGGTGTTGGAATAGTAAATCTACTATTCCTTACCCAAAAGCGCCCTCCAGCGCAAGTCGTGGTAACGACTTGCGTTGTAAAGCCCGCGTTGTAATGGTAGTGCAGTGTAAAAACCGAGTGGTAATGAATGTTCCCCACAACCATGAGGTTGAACACAGGGCCTTACTGTGGATGCATTAGTCCACTAAGCCACCAAACCCAAACATCAAACATCAACATTAACAACCTCAGAATGGTTTTGTCTTAGTTATGCCTCAATAACGCCGTCTAGCTTGAGTCTTGAGCCACACGGAGCACACAATTCAGTCCAGAAACCTTGTGTTCTTAATAGGCTGCAAACTCAATTTGCATAAACAAATCAATCAGGTTACAAAGACCTGCCTCAACCAACTCCGTGCTCTGCGCAGACGTTTTCCCTTCTGCTCTTTTTTGCATAGAGTGACATCAGCTAATGCTTTGTCCATTAAAAAGTTAATGGCGGGAAGTCAATCTATTTACACTCTAATCCATCAGATTAAAATCACAAATGCCTGCAAAAAATGCTGCAGTTGGACAGAAACACTTCTACTTTATATCTAGGCAATGATAGGTAGGAAAGACAATCATACTTAGATCTCAGTGACCAATGTAATGAACATAGAAAGGTGGAAGTAGACGAAGGTACCGAAATTTGGGAGTAATTCCCCCTTGAAGTAAAAACAGTTAGCCGGTGAGAGAAATGTGATGTTCTTATATTTCTCTGAAGCTGTCTTTACACAATGGCTTACACAGTTTCAAGAAAATTAAAAATAGTTTTTTTTACATAGTCAGTCTCCCTGTATGGAAACCCTATCTGTAGCTGTTACAACATGCTTCAGCTTCTTGAAATATTTCATCACTGTTGGTATGTTATTTGTCAAATATCTATAAAAGGCTTCACTGAATCAATAGGTTCATCCCAGCCGTCGGTTTCAGTCAGCATATATTAAAATGGTCGTTGCTTGGATGAGAATAAAATACAGCAAACATAAATGTATTAGAATGAAAGAAGGAAGGGTCTAAGAAGGTAATAGGAAGTCTGTTTGGTAATCAGGATTTAGGAGAGATGAAAATAAAAGTATCTGCTAAGTCAATCCTGATCCAACATTTTTATAGAATCCATTGGTCACACCTCGCACAAGAGATCAAGATTTTTTAATTCTTAGGACCAGAGACATTTGGGGAATGGGAACAAATTAGAAAAGTGTATGGTATAAAAATAGAGAATATACATTTGATAGATATAGGAGAACTTGTCCTCAGTTAAAGTTTTAATACTTGTCTGCATCGTCATAAAATATAAAGTACAAACATAGGGGTCGATTAGGATGGTGGAAGCACTGCCACCGACAGCCATGTGGTGGCGGCCCGTCCGCCCGCGAATTTCCCCCTTCCAAAATAGGATGGCGAGGGGAATTGTTTCCTGACCACAGCAGACAGAAAGACCACCCGCCATTTGTCCGCAATAACCATTCATTCAGATTGCCTGGTGGATGGTCCAGGGATCATAAAATGGTGGCGGTGCTGAGCAGGCACCGTCCACCAAATTATAATCATGGTAATTGCAGGCCTTTCCATGGCGGCATCACAAAGCATGTGGGTATAACTTAGAGGGATCTGTTGTGGTTCCCCATGTGTTGGGGAGGTGAGGGTGCACTTGGGGGGTACCCATGGTACCCTCCTTTTTATTTATTTATTTATTTATGAAGCTTGTAGAGCGCACAGCTACCTCCGGCCGAGGTGTCCCGGCGCTAAGATTACATAATTGTCCCCATAAAGAGTAACCAGAGTCATATCCCACAGAGGGACTAGGAGAATGCGAGAGTCTGACAATGCCAGGCCCTAACGCTTAGTGAACAACCAGGTCTTGAGTTTGCCTCGAAAGGCTGGCTCAGATTCGCAAAACCTGAGATCAAGGGGAAGGCTGTTCCAGAGCTTGGCGGCAGTGATGGTGAAAGATCTGCCGCCACTCCGAGAAAGCTTGAATCTTGGTACCATCAGAAGACGAAGGTTGTTGGATCTTAGATGTCTAACTGAAACAGAGATTTTGAGACGCTTTCTCAGATAAAGCGGGCCAATTCCATGAATAGCCCGAAATGTCAGGGTCAGGATTTTGAAATCGATGCGTCGTGAAATAGGAAGCCAGTGAAGCTCTTCTCGATAGGCTCTGACTGAAGTACGGGCAGGGATATTGCCAATGAGCCGGGCTGCCGCGTTTTGAACTATTTGCAGGCGGTCGATAAGGTATAGAGGGGCACCTGCATATAGACTGTTAGCATAGTCTAGATGGGTGGTGATAAGAGCCTGGACCACAGTTTTGCGTGAAGATTGAGGGAGGAAGGGGAAGATTTTCCTGATCATACGTAATTTGGAGAAACAAGTCCCTACCACTTTGTTGACTTGTGCACTTCCAGACAAAGAGTTGTCAAAAGTGAAGCCAAGGTTACGAGCTGCCTGAACGGGGGTGGGTGGAGGATTCAAGATGGTAGGCCACCAAAGGATTGAAGGGGGGGGGGGATTTCTTGCTGAAAAAAAGAACCTCCGTTTTGTCGGTGTTAAGGGCAAGATGATTGGCTGACATCCAGGTGCAAATGTTGCCAAGGCAGTTTCTAAAGTTGGAAAAAAGGGAGTCAGAATGGTCTCGAAAGGAAAAGATAAGCTGAGTATCGTCAGCATAGGAGACCACCCTGACACCCCAGGACTCAACTACCTTGGCCAGAGGAGCCACATAAGCATTAAACAATAGAGGGCTCAAAGCAGAGCCCTGGGGCACTCCGCACAAGAGGGGTTTGTCCTCGGATTCAAAAGGGTGCATCGTAACCCTTTGAGAACGAGTAGACAAGAAGGAAGTGATCCAGGCCAGCACTGTCCCACCAACCCCTAGCTGTTGTAAGCGGGTGGTAAGTATTTTATGGGAAACAGTATCAAAAGCAGCGGATAGGTCGAGGAGGACCAACATGGCCTCCTCGCCCCTATCCACTGATTCCCTGATGATTTCTGAGACTTCGAGCAGCGCTGTCTCAGTGCTATAGCCGGTTCTAAAGCCGGACTGAGAGTCGTGTAGTAGCTGGTTTGACTCAAGGTACAGTGCCAACTGTTTCTGTACCACCTTCTCCAGAATCTTGGCAGGTTTGGGCAGAAGCGAAATAGGTCGATAGTTGCTAAAGAGTAAAGGGTCGGCACCGGGTTTTTTCAGTATGGGGACAAGCCTGGCCTGTTTCCAAACTGAGGGGAATTGGCCACGCGACAAAGAGGCATTCCAGATGGAAAGAAACGGGTTCACTAGAATGGGGGCGAGAATGCCCATATCTTTGGCCGGGACTGGATCCAGGGGGGAACCAGACTTGACGTTGCGTAGCAAGACTAACGCAGGGTCTGGAGTTAGCTCGCAAAAAGAATTGAAAGAACAAGAGAGGGGGCAAGAGCGATCTTCAGGGTGGTCAGGAGTCGTCGCTGAAAAGGAGGAAGAGAGTTTAACTATCTTCTCTTGAAAGAAATCCGACAATCCATTGCAGAGATCTTGAGTGGGGGTACAAAGGGATTTTGAAGCAGGGGGGTTTACGAAGTCTTTTACAATGGAGAAAAGGGTTTTAGAGGAATTCTGCGCCTGTTGAATAAGATTGGAAAAGTAAGCTCTCATTGAAGAGCGTTTGAGTTTGTGGAATTGATTTAGGGCAGATTTGTAAGCCGATTTGGCTAAAGGATCATAGTTCAATCTCCATTTGCGTTCCAGCTGCTTACACTTGCTCTTTTCCTCACGCAGCAGAGGGGAAAACCAAGGGGCAGAGGGGCGGGATCTGAGGGAAGTAAGAGGAGCAAAAGGGGAAAAAGAGTCAAGCGCATCGGAGAGAGACAAATTAAATCTCAAGGTTTCAGAATTGAGGTCTTTTTGCTGGTTGAAATGAAAATGAAGATGAGCTTCCAAGGAGTCACAAGTAACTTTGGCCCATTTACGTCCTTTAACTCGATTAAGGGGGATAGGGGGAGGAGGGGTGGGGGCCGTGAAAGAAAAAGGAATGAGAAAGTGGTCGGTCCATGTCAAAGGAGTGGGGGGGAGGGTGGAGAGGGTAGGATGATTAGAAAAAATGAGGTCAAGTGTATGGCCTGCTATATGAGTCGGGTCTGTCACAAATTGGGACAGGGTGAGTCCTTGTAAAGTTTCTAACAAAGAGGAGGCTAATGTACAGGAAGGATTATCAATATGTAAATTAAAATCTCCTAATACAGTAAAATGGGGGTGTTTGAGAGAAAAATCAGCGATAGAATGCATCAAAGTAGTAAGGGAGGACGAGGTAACGGCAGGGGGGTTATAGACCAGTATGCCAGCACAGATGGTACTGGCGGTGTCCATAATTGTAAAGTAAGCGGCTTCAATGAGGCCTAGATTGGGAATTTTCGTGAGGTTTAATTTGAGATGGGATTTAGCAATAATCGCAAGACCCCCTCCGGTCTTGGAGTTGTCTCGATTAATGCCAGTGAAACAATAACCAGGGGGAGTAGCTAGAGTGATATCAGGTTTGGAAGAGTCTTTTATCCAAGTTTCAGTAAGAAACAATAAATCCCAATTATGGGTGTCAAGAGATAACCAGATATCATGGGCGTGGGCTGGGAGAGATCTGCAATTAACTAATACGGCCTTTAAGGTGGTGGGTGGCTGATCATTGACAATTGAGGATAGTAGCGGTGCTTTAGATACCACAGGAAGAGAGAAGTTGCAGTGAGGGCAGGAATATGCAGTAGATTCAAGGCTAAAAGTATTACAGCAGCTAACGGGGGCGCAAGTAGCAGGACGGAGGTGTAGCAATTGATCTGAGGACCAGCGGATTTTAGGGGCGAGTGGAGCAGGGGTTCTGGCGCTAAGCGCGAGTCTGGCGTGGACGGGCGCAGACGGGCTTGCCTTAGGCGCACCTTCGGCGCGCCATTGGCGCGCCCGCTGCGCCCGCCCGCTGCGCGGACGAGAGAGCCCTTTCCTTTTATCCATATCTTGCTACATCCTACATTTCACAACACTACTTGGCAGGCACCGTGTTGTGCCTGACATCTAGTGCAGTGAAATGCACAACATGGTTTTTCGCTGTGCAGTGGGTGCTGCTGTGAGCAGCATCTGCCGCAATGTTAAAAACTAAAATGCGACTGCCATGGCGGCGGTTGCATCCTGATTTGGTATGCCGGACTGCCGCATGTATTGCTGACGGTCCCGGTTTACCACAGGATAGCGGATGGACTCAGGTACGTCCGCCATCCTAATGAGCCCCTAAGCGTGGAAAGGGGGTTATGAAGAGTGAAAGTGAAAAGAACTGGGGGGCATATTACCAAGCAATAGCGATAATTATCGCTATTGCTTGGTTAGAGACAAATATTTACCGCTGAGCGGCAGCGATTTCTACCGCAAATAAACCTTGGTATTACCAAGGTTTATCGCAAATGCGATAAAAATCGCCGCAATGCATGAATATCGCTGAAAAGTCAGCGATATTCATGCATCACCGAGCTAATGCTCTTAGCCATGTTATCCACCTCCCATTGGATAACATGGCTAAGAACTGCTCAGGGCAGGTGTTAGCTTTTGGAGATATTCGCGCTATTGGTAATAGGAGATAGCGATGTTAGCGACTGTTTTCAGTCGCTAACATCTTGGCACGCCCACTTTGCATGTCATTAGTGATAAATATCTCTGACAGGCAAAGTGGGGCCCAGGATGGTCGCTATCTCCTACTAGCTGTCGCTAACTGGTGTTAGCGACAGCTAGGTAATACGGAGATAATTTTATCTCCGCTTTCTTGGCTTTTAAAGCCAAAAAAGCGGAGATAAACCCCCTTGATAATATGCCCATTAATGTCATAATTTTTATAATTGTACCAGACACCCGTCATAAACCTATTTGTGACAGGACTACATAGTTTCCAAAATAATATCGCCTCACTGGAGTCAAGTGAAATACGTATTCCTTATTAATTGGGGTATGGTTTGATTTTCTTGTCATATGACAAACTTCATGATTGAATAAGAGAGCACTTATCTCTGAGAAAGTTTTGCAGGTTGCTGTACATGTACCATATTACAAACAATCAGTTGATTGGTCATACTCTGGGCTGCTAGCTAAAATAGTGTAAGTGTGAGTAGGGTCCTTATTTGGCACCTAGACTTAAACCTCATAGAGAGCTATGTTGTTTTACAGGAAGATAATATTTCCTCGGTATCCAGAATCCAGCAAAGCAAGTCTATAAATGTATTGCATTGTGTAGACTGTTAAAGTTGATAGTAATTCATTCAGAAGATGTTCACAGTTTAACTCGGTCTATTCTGTAAGTTTGGCAGTGCAGTATAAATCATTTATAGAGGGAAATGCACAATTTAGTGTTTAATGGTTTTCACACTTCAAAGGAAAATTAAGAGAAACCGAGTTGTTTTAATTAAATGATCTGCTCATTTCTCTGATTGGCACCTTGATTTTTAGTACAATTGAGGAATTCATTGATATTCGTATTTTTACATTGAATAGTTACATTTATTTATAATTTATTTCACCTTTTTTTAGGGTAGCTTATTGTGGTCAGTATTTTTCCAATACAACTGGCTGTGTTTATATTTATCGAAATTTAGAAGTATCCATTAACTTGATCCCTGCTTTCTATGTGAATCAAAATGTATGCACAACATTCTTATAATCTCTCTCTCTGTAGGACAGAAGCAGGTATTTTGATTTTGTACAGAGTCTCACTGTAGGCAAGGGCATATATCAACATATAAAGTAGAGCCAATCACAAATCCGCACAGAGAAGAGCAAGGTCTCTCTTTAATCTGTTGTTCAGGAGTGAACTGAACATTTGAGATTAACTCAACCTAAAAGGCGTGCATAGTATGGAGACAATGACTCGGATAAGCATGAGAGCCCAGTTCTTACCATCAAAAACTTATTGCTTAATCCTGCTAACCATTTCTGAATCATCTAGAGACAAAGTGCACGCTTATGCCCCCGAATGACTTGTTAAATATTTTATGGGCCCACCATAGAGATTACTCTGCCAGTTCAGAATAGATCTGTTAAACAGATGTACTCTAATGGAGTCAACAAAGCAGGATGTGTGGTGGATGGTAACAATTCAAGCATTCCCTTGAGTGCAGGAGGCCTGTACATAATAAACATTCAACACAACTTTGTAGGGATAATTTTTCAAGGCTTCAAAAAAGAAACATAGAATTTTGTTGTCAAAAGTGTTCCATTAAAAGAGCGTATCAGGACCATGAATGCAAGGCCATTCCTAATTGCCAGAATGCCCTCCAGAATGTATAAAAGGTTTTTGTAGGCAGTATAGTTTCTGTGACAGAGTGTTTTCAAGACACCAAATAATACCCTGTTCCATGATCATCTGAATGTTTGCCCAAAAACAAAACATTTAAGCCTTAGCCATTCTAAACTCAAAACATCAAAGACACTGCAATTTTGTACTTAATACCGTGGGTCCAAACATAAATCGGGCCATAAATTACTGATTACAAACTACAATCAAGATTTTTGCAACCATTAAAGATTTTTGGGGATGTACTAATAGTTTGGTCCCTAAAAATTCAAATCATAGTGGGTCGCAATCCAACCTACCTCATGAATATCAATGTGGTAGTTCACAAATTGTGATTCACTACAATTAGAAGCCATCACAGTGGTGATAGCTTGCTGGGGCTAGCAGGCCATCGTGTTTGTGATTGCAGTGTTGGTTTAAAAAACTTTTTTATTAATGTAGACCATTTTCCCCAGAGAAACCGATGTATTTAAAAAAATGGTTTATTTGCAGTGGTCCCTAGACTACCGCCTAGTCTTACTTTGAGGTTCTGCTAAATTTTTGATAATTATTGTTCAATTTTCAATGTTTTGCACAATTCCATTTACAAAGGTATAAAACCAGTTTTGGGCTCCTAAAATGAGATTAGTACATAGGAAAACACATTTTAACTGCTGCATTTGCTGAATTGCAGTTTGTGCTACTATTAAACTGCTTAGTTTGCCTGGCCCTAGTTTCTAGGCAATGGATTTAAAGAGAAGGAATAGATATGATGTTAGAAATAATGAGAAAACCCTCCAAGCAATAGTGTTTATTGGATTTTCCACAGACGTTCAGAAGGGGTCCAAGGCAAGAGTTCTTAAATGAACAGTGTTCTATGGTGTACACCTAGATCAATACATTGGGCTACACAGAAGCCTTCAGAGTACTTCTGGCTGATTCTTAAGCATCATATCATCCACAGAAGCATGTAGCAAAATACTAAGGTCTTCTTATCTGAGGGGAAAACCTCAAGTGCAGGTAAACTGACCTCAATACTACCAACAAGCAAATAGAATGAGCAGGGATCTAGAATCCATTCCTCCTTCAGGCCATTGTAAGTGAACCACAGATTTGTAATTTAACCCTGAACTAGGTGTTGGAGTGTGAAGCAACATTTAACGTTGACAAGGGAGTGTCAGGCATTTGTTTACCATACAATGGATCCTTCAACCCTACAAAAGTTTATACTACAAATTACAAAAAAGGGAAATCTTTGTTTTTTGGACAATGCAGGATTGCAACAATGAAGAAAAATGTGACTTTATCCAGAGTTGAAGGCCCCCTCCTGAAACTAATCAAGATAGGTAATTTTAAAGAGCAAATTAAACAACAACTTGATTTTCGGTTCTAAAACAACAATAAAACTGTGATCGCAAGCTTTCATTGTATTGCACTCTTCAGAAATGAGAACCATGATGCTACCCTTATCTTGATGGTGAACCAGATATGGTTCCACGACCAGAGAAGAGCAGTTAGGCTGCTTGCCCAAAAGGTTCAGAAGCTCTGGAATGTTTAGCACCTCTATTTAGGTCTATAAAATGTACTGGATTTCAATTCTGCCTACAGGCCTCTTACCAGCTGACTACATAAGATTGTACAGAACCATAATCACCATAATGTGACCTGGCTTAATTCTACAGCAGGTCCATAGAGATCTGAATCCAAGATTCCCTTCAGGTATCTATTGTGACCAGGTCACAGAATATTTTATTTTTTTGCTATTCCTACTCCAGTTTCTGCAACAGTAAGGAAAGTGTTGAATATATATATATATATTCACTGAAAAAACCATAGGTTTCACACCCGTTATAGTTAGGAATTAGCATTTAAAAAACCTTTGAAATTCACTAAAAAAACCATATGTTTCAGCCACAATATAGTTAGGAATTAGCATTTAAAAAACCTTAGAAATTCACTGAAAAAACCATAGGTTTCACACATGTTATAGTTAGCTGGATGTTTCACTCATACAAAACTATTGAAATTCCCCCGTTATAGTTAGTTCAGCTAACTATAACTCACACGCCCGCAATGCACTGGTGATGACATCACATATTACATAACTTATGACATGGTCAGTGACATCACTCAACAATAAGTTGTAAATACTGGAACAGGTATTTACAACTTACTGTGTGGCATGGGGTCCAGATGATCTAAGGACCGACCTGGTCACAGTGTGGACGGCCAAATGATATGACTGATCACTTGGTTTGTTTGATGGTTATCCACAAGCAGCTGTTCTGGATTTTGTTGACCAGTTTTTGAGCAAGCTTTAATTATTTGAGTTTGTATTCCTCACACATGTTGACTCATGCCCTCTCTTTCTCTATATAAGTTTGTTTTGTGGTGACTATAGCACCCACTGACATAGCGTACCGCATGTCAGTTTGGCCAAATGAATTGGCTGATAGACCTCACAGGTTCTTTGTGTTATTGTTTATTAACACTATCTGCACACAACAGCACTTACGTGAACAAGGCTTGTCCTCAAGCCAAAACATGTTGTAGGTGTGAATAAAAACCCTTGGATTGTGAAGCCTGGCATGGCGTGCTAATTTCTGAGAGCGTTGCGATTTTTGGAACTTTCTCTGGTAAATATATATATATATATATATATATATACATATATATATATATATATATATATATATATGTGTGTATATTAAAATATATATATATATGTGTGTGTGTGTGTGTGTGTGTGTGTGGGTGTGTGTGTGTGTGTGTATATATATATATATATATATATATATATATATATATATATATATATATATATATATATATATATATATATATATATATTTATATATTCATATTTCCACTGAAAAGAGCAAAAGTTATAGGGATGTTATAGTTAGCAAATACCTAATAAAAAACCTTAGAAATGTACTGAAAAGAACCAAAGGTTACAGGGATGTTATAGTTAGGAAATAGAATTAAAAAAAAAACTTAGATATTCACTGAAAAAACAAAGGTTATGGGGTTGTTATAGTTAGGCTGACATTTCACTAATAAATAACCAGAGAAATTCAGCAGCTATGGTTAGCTGAGCTAACTATAACTCACGCCCTTGCAATTAGAAATATTATAGTAATAATACCATTCACCCTTCTGAAATCCAGCACTTTTCCTACTGTTGCAGAAACTGGAGTGGGAATAGTACACTTTACACCTTCAAAGTCCAACACTTCCCTGCTGTTCCCCTGACTGGAGTGGGAATATTAATTTACACCCATCCAAAATCCAAAAATTCATCCCATATGACCTCACATATTACATCACTCATGACATGTACATTGACATCACTGAGGACTTCATCCCGTAACTGTCAGTGTTTTGAAAAAGTTTATGAATGTTAAATATAAATACCAAGGTGTACTGATGAATCTGTGGGTGTTTGAGTGCCTGGATGAATGATTCAGTGGGTGCATGACTAACTGTATAACTCTGTGCTAAGATGACTCAGTGGCTGTATGGGTGAGTGACTACGCGGTGTGCATGTCTACATCAGTCTGTCAGTTGGTGTCTAAGTGGCTGCATTGGTTGGTGAGTGGGTACATGAATGGCTGTATGGGTGATTGATTTGTTGTCTGAGTACCTATATGGGTGTATGAATGTCTGTGTGGATGGGTGAAGGGGTGTGTGACTGCCTGCATGGATGAGTGAGTGGGTGTTTGGTTTTGTGAGAACATCGGTGAGGGGCTGTATGGGTGACTGGGTGTGCGTATGGCTGTGTCGGTGAGTGAGTAGATGAGGGAATGAAGGCTGTCGCCGACTGGATGAGGAGCAGCCATCTGAAGCTGAACTCGGACAAGACGGAGGTCCTCATCCTTGGACCCACCCTCTCAGCCTGGGACGGCTCCTGGTGGCCGACCACACTGGGAAAAGCACCAATACCCACCGACCATGTGCGCAACCTAAAATTCATCCTCGACTCTTCCCTCTCCAGGTCCAAGCAGGTCAACGCCATCTCCTCCTCCTGCTACAACACCCTCTACAAGTGGATCCCAACCAAAACAAGAAGAACGGTGACACAGGCCCTCATCAGCAGCAGACTGAACTACGGCAATGCACTCTATGCAGGAATCCCAGCCAAACACCTACGATGACTACAAGGCATTCAAAACGCCTACGCCGACTGATCATCAACATCCCCGCCGCAGCCACATCACACCCCACATGAGAGACCTACACTGGCTCCTGGTCGACAAGAGGATCACCATCAAGCTCCTCACCCATGCACACAAAGCACTCCACAACGCCGGACCAGCCTACCTGAACAGCAGACTCAGCTTCTACACCCCGACACAGCAGCTCCGCTCCGCCAGCCTCGCCCTCGCCGCTGTTCCCTGCATCCAACGAACAACCTCCGGTGGCAGATCCTTCTCCTACCTCGCCGCCAAGACCTGAAACACCCTCCCTACTCACATACGGCAGACCCAAGACCTACTCGCCTTCAGAAGACTCCTGAAAACCTGGCTCTTCGAGCAGTAGCTACACCCCCCCCCCTCCCCTTAGCGCCTTGAGACCCTCACGGGTAAGTAGTGCGCTTTATAAGTAATTGATTGATTGATTGATTGTGCCAGTAACTGATATATGGAAGCAGCATAGGTGAGTGTTGGAGTAAATGAGTGACTATGTGTGAGTGAGTGATTGTAAGAGTGGTTGTATGGGTGACTGTGTGCTTGTGTCCATGACAGTATAGGTGAGTGAGTATATGTTAGTATCTGTATGAATAAATGAGTGTGTGTATATCTGTATAGGTGAGTAAATGGCTGTGTTGTGTGATTGACTCTATGGGTGACTCAGTAGGTGTGTGAGTAGCTCTATGGAGGACTGACAGTGTGTGAGTGTCTGTATGGATATATGAGTGGAGATATCAATGGCTGTATTAGTGAGTGAGTTGGTGTAGAAGTAGCTGTATAGGTGACTGAATGGATGCGTGTGTAAGTACTGGAATGGGTGTGCCAATGATTTTGAAAATGGTAGTGTGGAAGTTGGAGTGGTTTTATGAAAAGTATATTGGGGTGTGAGTGGGTGCGTCATAGATACTGTGGATGATATCAACAGTGATATCATCAGTGATGTCATTTGAGATATCATCAGTGATGTCATCAGTGATGTCAATGCCCATGTCATGAGTGATATATTATGCGAGGTCATAAGTTCATTGTGGGGATGTGAGTTACAGTTAGCTCAGCTAAATATAGCTACTGAATGTCTCTGGTTTTGTATGAGGGAAATGGCAGCCTAACTATAACAACCCTGTAACCTCTGTTGAATTTCTCATTTTTTTAATTCTATTTTTTAACTATAACGTATAAAACCTTTGGTTCTATCAGTGAATTTCTAAGGATTTTTTTATTTCTATTTGGTAACTATAACGACACTGTAACCTTTGTTTTTTTCACTGAATTGCAACAGTTTTTATCTAGTAATCATGTTTGCAGAGTGGTGGAGAAAGGGGGCTGGGCCTCCGTCAGCTCTCAGGAATCCTGATCCTGCTGTGTAGGACTTACAGGAGGTAGCAGGAAGGCGTCTTGGGCCCTAAGGTCCCTCAGGAGTAAAGTGTACTTCATATCCCAACCAGTAGTGCATCACGAGTGGAGCCACGTTTACAGAGTGGTGGAGAGATGGGACTTGGCCTCCGGAGACCTCTTATCCTGCTGTGTGGGACATACTGGAGATAACACGAGGGGTAGTTGGCCCTCAAGGATGTCCTTGAGGGCCAGCTACCCCTCTTGTTACCTTCAGTAATTCCCACATAGTAGGACTGCTGAGCAGTTGTCAGATACCAAGCCCTTTTTCTTCACCACTGTGCAAATGTGGCTCCTGGTGCACTACTATTAGGGGGATGAACTCCCCTTGGCTCCTGAGGATCCTTGGGGGTGAACAAATTATATTGCATGCTTTGCAATGCCAAATCGGGGTCACAGCATGCAATGTCATTCATTTTATTTATTTATTTATATACACAACTCCGTTTGGCCGAGTTCTGGAGTTTACTAATCCCACTCTGCGCCTCCCTCGCCCCCTCCCCCCACTGCCCCGCAGCACTCCCTCGAAGAGCCCCTACTGGTGGTGGGAGTTACCATCCTATGAGAAGCTCTGGTGTAAGGATTCTTTGAGATGAAGGCACAAAAATATGTTTATGTCCACATAACACCAAAGCCATGTTTAGACGACAATACTTCAGTTAAAAAAAATCACTCCGGACTTTTCTTGAAGTAAGACATCTTTATTGAAATACATTAAATTAAATTTGCTCTGAGAAGTGAATACATATATCTTTAAGGTTCCCCGGACTTGTATTATAGTAGTATTTACCTACGTGTGTGAAGGGCCCACATAGACAGTGTGTCAAATTGGGGAAAATAAGCTTTGATTTATATATCAGTCATGATATCAAGTGTCCTGAAGCCAGCATGGTGTTTGCACAATGGTGGCCTGTGCAAAATAATATGGTTAATATCCTACGAAAATCTCTGGTGTAATGATTCTCAAGTATAAAGGCACACTCATGACTGACAGTTTTGTTATACGTGCTTCTACTCCAATAAAAACCAGGTCATGTCTAAGTCATTACCCCATGATGCTTCAATTAAAAAATACATCACTCTGGGCTTTCCTTGAAGCAGAACGTATTCACTGAAATACATTGAATGAAATTTGCTCATAGAAGTGAATACATATGTCTTCAAGGTTCATGGACCTGTATTACAGCAGTATCTAATTACGAGAGGAATGACAGTCTCACAATTGCCAAATTACTTTTGAGAGAACTCATTCCTAGGTTTGGATTTCCAGTCAGTTTGGAATCAGATAGAGGACCTCATTTTAACAGGCTTGATTGTATGCCACCTTTTTATGATACACAGTCAGTGTGCCTCATGCCAGTATCTTTGCCATCCATAGTGCAAAGGGAAAGTGTTTATCTCATTTGCATAGGGTTGTGGCCCAATGCTAATGAGGGAACGCCCCTCATTGAATCAAGCCAGCACCATATGTGCACTGGTGGTATCTGTATTACAGAAGGGTCTGCACAAGTATCTGAGCCACCTTTTGGTACAATAATAGTGCCCTGGGGGCAAAGAAAGCAGGTACACTTACCCATAATGCACCCTCAGGGACTTTATGTAACACCCCAGGTGTACATTTGTAAATTAGTTTAATACAGTGTTTGCAATACTTTAAAGGACGTGATATCAGAAATGAAGTTACAATTGTGAACATCTGGCTGAACAGTACATTTTTATGTGGTCAAGCCCTTTTTACACATACTTTACAAATGTTTTTGAGGAGCCCCAAGTATGTTTGTATAATGCAAAACACAGCTGAGCTGCAATATGGCACTTTCTAACTTGATAGGCATGCGTTCATTTATCTGTGTTGCACCGGGCAACTGTTCGCCATTTTCAGTTTTATGATTAGGTCAGACTCTGTTCACAGCTCCATAATACAAATTGTGACGTATAAATATTAGTATGAAAAGAAAATCTTTTGCGGAAAGCAGCGATTTTAAATGCTTGCAGTATCGCGCAGTCCACACATTATCATCAAATAACCAAATACAATGATAACCTCTTATCTTTTCCTTAAGTATAGCAAAGTAGTTTGGGTCAGCCATTATAAAGTACAAAAGTTTTTGTAAGCTCCTTTGACTTTTAACTGAAAATCTAAACTATCTGTGTTCTTTTGTAAAATGGCGCTTGAATCCACAAATTGAGATGTAGTCATGGCAAGGTCATGGCCAATTACATTGTAACTTGGCAATAGCCTGGCTTGCCTACAATACGTTCAGGTAAGCCTTGCTGTTTCTTAAAGAATATAAGAGTCGTTTTGATTGTATGTTAATTACAAAACCCGAAAAGAACTCAGCAGAGACCAGTATAGATTATCTCTAATGAATCTTTAAATGGCAGTGCGAGCTAAATTAGCTACAGGGTATTGTCATTTTTCCGCCTTTAACCTTAAATTGAATTTGCTCTTGTCAATAATCAGCTGTCACTCACACATTGACATCTGCACATGCCAACAAGCCATCAGTGCCTTAACTTAAGGCAATGCTGAAGACCATATATAATACGTTTAAAGTGGTACACAGATTATATTGTTATAGCACAATTACTGCCTCCCCTAATCAAGCCTCCAGTACATTTTCATTTATCTGTTTCCCCTATCGGTTGTGTGGCATGGAGGTACTTGCCTCCTTGCATGCCTTCATAAATCAGAAAATAATTTCATCGAAAAAGTTGCAGTTCAACAGAGAATATTATCTAGTTATCATATAACTGAAAATTCTTGAATTATTAAATAGATGTTATTTTAATCATTGTTAGGCCACCTTCCTTTGTAACCTCGGTTATATTGCAATATATGTACTTTATTCCAATCTGTTAAATGCGTTGTTTAATACATATTTCTACTGGATATGCAAGAAACAATTAAAATACAATTCATTTTCTGGGATGATTTTAGATGAAAAAAAATACCTATGTTAGTGAGAGCCTCCAATAGCAAGACAGTGAGGAGTGACAGAAATATGTAGTGCACTTTTCTGCGCACACAAAGCAGCCAATATATTTGTGCAAGAGAGGGTACCCTTGTTATTGCTTTATTTGTTTAAATGTATGGTGCTTGAAAAGTTCACGCTACAGATTCTAAGATCAACAGAACAAGTAGTGCGCCAATGTGACATGTGACAATGGCCTTTGGTCTAAGTGCCTTTATAAGTCTGCTATGTAATGCTGTGTAAATAGTTCATGGCAAACATATTGTATTCCACATGTACTTTCAGGAAGGTAGACCTTCCACAGTCATGAGCTTCTTTGGCTCAGGAACCCTCAGCCGTTGGCTTGAGACATTTGCAGTCACATCTTGAATCAACCCACAGGGGAATTTTAGTCTCACTTTCTTTCTGTTGGCTATTCGGGTATCATCTTTTGCCTTATTTTGAACGTATGATGTTATGCATGGTGTTAAACTTTCTAGACCATATAGCTGTGAATACTGTCAAAAAATTAGGAGACTCCTCAAGTAAGCCACCATTCCATGTTGCCATTTGGTTAACATTCCAACAGGCAGGACTTCAAATCAACAGAGAACTCATATGTTCGCAGGGATGCTTGCCAGGTTCAGCAGTTATATGGCAGGAACACCAAATGTTTATACTAAGATATGCACTTTTAGTCAGTGGTGACTGCTGCCAATATAAAGAGGTGGTGCAGCAGGGGTAATAATAATAAATAAAAAAGATGACTTTCCTGCCGTTGATGCCGCCAGCCGCCTCAGTGCTCCTCTGCTCAGTAGGCCACATAGCATAGACTCCCCACCCAATCTAGATGCTGCTCTCATGCTATTACCAAGCATTAGGAAAGCGCTGGGATTGACCTGTGCGGGCTGGTTTGACGCTTGCTCAGGCAATGGGAGCTTGTGCCTTTTGTCCACCAGGTTGGAGAAATATAAGAGTGCAATATAAGTCCTAAGATGGCTGACCAAACCGGCATGTGCACTTACAGTGCCCACCACTCCTCTTCCCTGCCATTGCCAAGCTCCATCCTGCTCTACACTTACATGGCTAAGCCAGTCACTGAAAAATAAAATGATAAACATTTGTTATATTATCATATTATTTTTCAACTTCTGGCTCTGAGCAGTGGGGCACTCTCTTCTGTTTTTCCGGTCACAAGACTGCTGAATGCATGCACAGAAATAGGCAAATGATGAAAGTCCGAACTGTTAGCCAACGGGTAATGAAACATTCCTTATGTACCTTATGTGTCTTCCTACTTTTTTTTATAGTATCCACCGCAGTATGGTTCAGCAACATTAACAACCCTTGGAACTTAGATGTACACAGGTTGTCTTCCCCTGTATTGAAATAACTGAAGGGATAAAGTGAAAGTGAATGTTGTGGGCAGAAGGAATTAGTGTTTTTTTGGTGTTCACATCATTTTTAAGGCAAAGGGATATTAAGGGCCTGATTTTGAGGTTTGCAGACAGGTACATGTGACTGATATCCCACCTGCCTTATTACAAGTGTCATGGGGTATAATGTATTTTCAAGAAGGTGGACAAGATATCCGTCACATTTGTGATTGAGTAACCCATCCACCTACTCTAAATCAAGTCTAAGTGACTTGTTCAAAATCACACGATGTTGAGCCGAGGAGGATTCAAGCGTCATTCCCCAGTTCCAATACAGGCAGATTCACCTGCTAGGCCACATCTACTCCAACATCTCAGAGCAACATTACATAATTTCACATAGCGTATTATATATATAATTGAAAATAAAATAATTTCTTCAATTGGGATTCGAGTGACAAGCAATGTTTGAGCTATTTGAGCTAATATTAAATTGCAAGATTTTAAAAACTAGATGAGCACAGGAGGTTGTACAAAGGGCACAAACTTACAAGCAACTCTAGAGGTGATATAATGTATATTGTTCACAAGAGAATGTTTTACTGACTTGATTAGACTAAAAGCTCCACTGTTCAGATACAGCTCTAGTAGCATGTGCTGTGCAGGATGTACATATTCATAGGTATTTTGTGAATAAACAGGTTTACTCGGGTTACCTATTCGCGGAAAGGTGTATGTGGTAAAAAGGAACTGGTATTTTGGGGACGTACTGTGTGGGATTACACAACACTGTTATTGAGCCTAGCGAGAACATAGTAGGTCAGGGTTATGGATATAATTGTTTGTGAAGAGTTGGGAATAGTGCACAAGAAACTAAACTGAAAAACATGCAGGACCTTAGAATAAAGTTGTGTTAGCATAATTCACTATGTGAGTGGTATGTTTCAAAGATCTTACTTGGTTGAGGAAAGCAAACTACAAGCATAGCAATGCTGGGATAGTGGATTGCATTTTTGGGCATGCAAAGATGCTGGAAAGGATGGTTGAATGTGACACAATTGGTTATAATGGTTGGCATTTATGCTTCAGAAGAGACAGCAGGAGAGCAGGTTCTTGCAATTTGGGCCTTGGTGCTTCGTTAAGGCAGACTGAGAGAACGTGGACTATTGGATACCATTGTGATCTTTGTATTTGGGAATGTTAGAGTGTGTTTGGGTGCATTGTGTCTTTTTGGGCATATATTGTTGATTGGTTATTATTTTTGGGGGGAAATGGATAATAATAAGTTTGTTCAGGCTGTGGAAATGGAGGAGATGTGCTCTGTCCTGGATAGTTTTGCAGTGGTGTCTGTGTTTTCCCAATCTCATGACTTTGACCCATCACATTTGACTTGCTTTTGAAATGTCAGACTGGATAGTTAATTTAAAAGTTGAGGTTGTGTGTGGGTAAATTAATGTCTTCTTCTGTCAGCAGTAAGTTTCTTCTTATTTGAATAAAGAAAATTATTTCAACATTGATTTCCATCTATTTATATATTGTATTCTAGCATTTGTATGGAGCTTACTTCCCTGATGTGGAGCTCTTAACTGCTTATCTTAATGAATAGCCCACTGTATTATGTCGGTATGAGGTCATAAGCATGTTGTTTTGTTTTGGGTTTGAGTGGGTTTGAGTGGGAAATGTTTCCATGTAATTAGTGATGACCACCAGAGTGTGGTTATCAAGTTATGTGACTAGGCACTTGGCTGTGCCAGTGATGAGGAATTGTGAGTTAGATATGCATTTTTGTAGTTTGTGGTATTCTGGCAACAATGATTGTTCTATAGGACTATTTATTTAGTTTGTATTTATTTCTTGTTCTTATTCCAATTTCCTATGCTGGGTGTTCCAGGTAGTCATCTTCTCTATGATCTCATGGAGCTGAGGAAGTATGTGGTGTGCAGAAGGGTGAGTGAGAATTAGCCCAGATAGTCTGGATTACAGCTCTCCTTTATATGATTTCCATTATGAGTTGACAGTTATAAACATCCATTTGTCATATAGAATGTTGATGTTCAGAGTATGTGGCTATATGAGACCTGCATGGAGGACAGCAGTGTTAGAGTACTCGGGTGCCTAGAGCTGTGTGGTAGATCTATGTCATCTTCTCAGATCTGTGTGAGTAGTATCACATGATTAATTAGAAGGGCTAGAATAGCCTGTACCTATGGTCTCTAGTTGCCACCAAAGGATGTTCACACATTACATGTCTGTACCACTAAAGATGAGGGATCAATTGTAAATTAGCATATGGTATCACAATGCAGAGAGCGCAGCTTTGCAGAGAGAAGATGCTCTAGGACTGAGCAAATATCCAGTGGCCGCTAGTTGGGATACAATACTAACAGACTTCCAGGCCTCCCATGCCAGACAGTGATGGGAGTGGACACAACCAGTAAATGGGCTGGGGTCAGCTAAATAGATTATTGTCATCTCCCTGAGCTGACTGTTTTTCATACTACTACACCTCTCCATTAACTGAGGTCCCACTGGGCTGTATCTACATCTCCATATTCACAGCTGAAGCTGATCATGTGCCTCATATGTGTGGGTGGGGAAAGAAAAGGCAGGCAAGTGTGGAAAAAAAACCTGTAAACACAGGCTCCAGTTGTTAAGTTAGCTTTGGATTTTCATATGATAGACTCTTTACATTACTATTGTGATGATGTGCCACACTAATGGAAACTCTTGCAGACTCCTATTTGAGGGCTAACTAATCTGCTTACTTAATACCAGTTATTTGTTGAAGGCATTAATTGCTGACTGTAAGATATCATCTCCATGTACTGTATGGACAGCATATGAGTCTGAACCTCCTACCATCTCATTATATAAGATGTCAAAACACACAAGATGATGGACGGAATGTTGCACAATGGCAAAACATTAACCCACAGTCACAGATCTGGGTTTAATCCATCGTTTATTTGCTCACCAAGCCACTCAAGCTCAGATATGGCCATATGCAAATCAGTCTTGACCCTGTGCCTCATGGGAACAGTCCAGCCCAAACTGCCAAGCCATGTCTTCCCTGGACTGGAATCAAGCATCCTAGGATCGGTTTATGGCTATCTGCCGCCTTCAGCCAATATAGCTTGACTCCAGTGGCGTAGTGAGCACGGGACCTGCGTCTGGGCATACCCTTCCCACTTAGGGTGAACAGCAAAACACACAAGATGATGGACGGAATATTGCACAATGGCAAAACGTTCACCCCCAGTCACAGATCTGGGTTTAATCCATCGTTATTTTGCTCACCAAGCCACCCCAGTTCAGACATGGCCATATGCGAATCAGTCTTGACCCTGTGCCTCATGGGAACAGTCCAGCCTGAACTGCCAAGCCATGTCTTCCCTGGACCGGAATCAAGTATCCTAGGACCCGTTTCTGGCTGTCAGCCGTGTTCAGCCAAGATAGCTTGAATCCAGTGGCGTAGTAAGCACGGGACCCACGTGTGGGCATACCCTTCCCACTTAGGGTGAACAGCAAAACACACAAGATGATGGACGGAATGTTGCACAATGGCAAAACATTAAACCCCAGTCACAGATCTGGGTTTATTCAATCCTTATGTTGCTCACCAAGCCACCGAGTTCAGACATGGCCATATGCAAATCAGTCTTGACCCTGTGCCTCATGGGAACAGTCCAGCCCGAATTGCCAAGCTATGTCTTTCCTGTCAGCCGTCTTCAGCCAAGATAGCTTGACTCCAGTGGCGTAGTCCATCCCCTGTTGTTTTTGCATTTGTAACCCCGAGTGGGACGGGTATGCTCAGACCTGAGTCCTGTGATATCCATGCCATTGGAATCAAGCTATCTAGGCTGATGAGGGCTGAAAGCCCGAAACCGGTCCTTGGATGCTTGTTTCCAGTCCAGGGAGGACCTGGCTTGGAAGTTCGGGCTGGACTGTTCCCATGGGCCACAGGGTCAAGAAGGATTGCATATGGCTGGGTTCAAACTGGAATGGCATGCTGAGCAAAGAAACAATGGATTTAGGCCCAGATCTCGGCACTGGGGTGAATGTATGACATTTTTCTGCATTCTGTCCATCACCTGTTGTTTTTGCATTTGTCACCCGGAGTGGGGCGGGTATGTTCAGACGTGAGTCCTGTGCTCTCCATGCCACTGGAATCATGCTATCCAGGCTGATGAGGGCTGAAAGCCCGAAACCCGTCCTTGGATGCTTGTTGCCAGTCCAGGGAGGACCTGGCTTGGCAGTTCGGGCTGGACTGTTCCCATGGGGCACAGGGTCAAGACTGTTTTGCATATGTGTGAGTTCAAACTGTAATGGCATGGTGAGCAAAACGATGGATTTAGGCCCAGAACTCTGTACTGGGGTGAATGTATGACATTGTTATGCATTCTGTCCATCACCTGTTATTTTTGCATTATATATGATGTCGACAGAGCGTATTAATGACCAAATGTATTAAAGAAATTCAAACAAAAAAAATGGCGGCATATGGGACCACAGGTTGAGAATGAGAAGATCACCAGAAAGAGTAGATTTACTGTTCTTCATCTTGAGGTTGGAGAAAAAATTGGTCGATCCTGTTGCTATTCGTTTCTAAATAGCAAGTTGATGTTCTAGGGTTGACTGTCTTCTCCCTGAGGAATTGGAGGTGAGTTGCACCTGCGGTGGCCTTTCTGCTTAGTTGATCTATTGGTAGGCTGAACATAGAATGTTAAGCTCCTAGAGCTCAGTAGTTTGGCTGAAGCCAGGACTGATAATCACTTAAGAGCCCAGTAGGTGGTTTGTACCTAGTGATGATAGTGTTGAAAAGGCTAGTACAAGCAATCCTCACCCTGTGGAAATAACCCAATTAAACCAAACCCGTAGAGACCAGTTATCCCTTTAGTGGTTTGTTTCTGGTGATCTGGAAGTAGAGAGACAGGGTCCCTGTCCCTATACCCCTGCCTGGCCTTAAAAAGATCCAAACAAGCAGTATTCCTAGCCTGTCACCCACTTTCTGGAAGCTGGGCTGGACACCGTAAAAGATGTCAGTAGTTGGGAAAACCCTAATTTCAGGTGAACTAGATCCAGTGGGAGCTAGGCCATAGTCAAAAGAAGATGCAAGACAAGCTGTTTTCTGAGGTGTTCATTCATTCAAATATCAGAAGGGAGTTTGTGCTCCCTCCTATTTTTATTTACTAGCATATATGTTTCAGATCTAGAACATAACCCTTTCTTTTTTATATGCATGCCTTTCTGCTGCTGCATTCTTATGGTTTACCAGGAGCAGTACAGATAGAGCTATAGTTTCCTCTGATGCTCAGCTGAGAATACGAATGTGAACAGAGAAAGTAAAAACAGAAGGTAGATTCAAGCATTTTTCAGAATAAAACGTGTTTAAATAACCAAGGTCTGTTTTTTATAATGAACAACCTTCATATACATATATATATAGTGATTAAGATGTATAGCCAAAACGATGAGAAATAAAGCATTTCTCCTCCTTTTTTCTGGTTAAAACCAGGTTTTTCCTGGTCCTAAGTTTGGGGCTGCCTCCTATTTACACCACCCTTGTAAATAGTGGGCAGTGTCAAAATCAATGCCTTGTAAATAAGACTAAGCCCCTATCGCCATCAGAATGCCACTGAAAGTGATGCTGTGGCGGCAATAGGGGCTTGTAAATAGGCCCCTTAGAGTCTGTAGAGAATGGTAGAAAGGAGAGAAAGATTTCCAAGTTGTCCAAATAGCAACTCAACATGACCACTCAGTTCAATGCCATTAATGTCGTGCTTCCATACTCTTAAGATGCTGAGGAAGCTTTCATGTAGCTCCCAATCAACACCCAGAAACTCATTACACATGCCCTGATCACAAGAAAGCTGGACTAAGGGAACACCCAATATGCCAAAATCAACATAAAATTAGCCAGAAGGCTGCAAACCATTCAGAACTCCGGGGCCAGACTCACTCTCAACCTCACATGTGGCCTCACATCACACTACACATGAAGTTTCTCCAATGGCTCTCCATTCAAAAACAAGCACAATTCAGACTTTTCACTCACTCACAGTTTTCAAAGTACCAATAACACGGGCCCAGCATACTTCAACAATTGCATCGACTTTTACAAACCTTCCAGACACTGCAGCTTATCCAGACTCCTGCTTGCACAAACCCACACATACTGAAAACTAGATCCATCATGTGAGACGACTCCTACATCGCTCCTAAAGGCTGGAATGACCTGCCACTGCACATTAGAGCCTCTTCATCACATGTTGAATTCGGAAAGAAGCTGAAGACCTGGCTTTTTGAGCAGTCCCACAAGGTCCTCGGTGTGGCTAGATTCGCACCTGCTCAGTGCCAGGGTACCATCCAAGGCGATAGTGAGCACTCCAAATCTGCATAACGTAACCAATAACCTTCATTATGGCATGGCAGAAGGGAAAAAGAAGCTACTTTTAGAGCTCAACACTGCCTTTCGGGAGCACACTGTGCTGAGTTTTAAATTGCCTGCCTTACTTTGAGAAACACTTGGTCCTGGTGACTTATTCACAAAGAAATGCACCTATTTACCATAGGGCTATATACATAGCAACAAGAAAGCTCTTCAGATGGACTCAGAGTTCACCTTCCAAAACTCAAAGGGGCATATTTACAAGGCATTTGCGCCAATTCTGCGTCACTTTTCCCATGTTAAAAAGATGCAAAAGTGACACAAGGGCATTGTAAATAAGCCTCAAAGTGTCTGCTCCTTCTCAGAACAGGCCCATGTTCCTGAAAGTTGCTACCACAGGAGACTACGCTTTCCCTATCACCAACCATCCTCAAAAATCACTTTAAGAAGAGTTTCTTTGAGTAGGCAATATTTTAAAACCAATACTAAAATACCCAATCCTTATTACGACATGTGCATAAACACTACATTAATAATCCCACACCTGTTATTACATATACCAGTTAGTAGATAATTCCCATGTGCAGGGTTATCAGCCCGTTGAAAGCTATACCTGAAGGGATAGCAAACAACCACAGGAATCAGTATTTGCACAGCTGCAGGCATCTTTTTACAATTCTGGCCTGTTTCTCAGTATATATTTCACCAGGTTTTCATTGCAAAATCTGCATGGGGTAGAGTGCTCGGGTATGACGTCCCCTTTCATCTTGCAATTCTCATTCGGATGGAAAGTTCCAGGTCACTCTTAATCAGAATCACAATACCACCTATCCGGGGCTCGACTTTGGTAGCGTGTTTTATATTAATGCATTAAGTAACTCCGTAAGAGACAAATTACTGTTATATCTTTCACAGCTGGTCCATTTAATGTCTAATAATTAGACACCTTTTAAATGCACACGCATGCTACAGTTACTTAACCGATTCATAAATAACATGTGTGAATCCATAGGGTATTAAATGTAGATCCAATTTACCAAGCAATGATAAGGTTACTAAATTAGATTTGTGTCTTGTGGACATTAATTAACAACAGTAAATCAGTCAAATTTCTCTTTAACTGCTACAAAATAAATAGGTGTTAAAATGAATGTTTGCTACAACATTCTACCAATGCCCCTTGGGGAAATGACACCAAAAGGGCTGAGGAAACACCACAGCCTAGCTAGAGCACAGCGTTAGACGCTAAACGTCTCATGCAATTTCACTTCTTGAATACAATAATTTTATCTCAAATACTGCACAATTGATTACAGCCTTTGAAAATGTGTATATTTCATACTATCATTTATACACAGGCATAAATGTAGCCCTACAAATCAAACATGAACAAAATGACAAATGTGTCAAAGAAATACCATCAAACATCTGCGTTGCAATATATCTAACTATGTACAAAAAAACATTCCCAATGCATTTCGGGTTTGTCACTGAACCCTTCGTCAGGGGATAGAAGTTGAATCCAATGTGTAAAATGTACAGATGATGAGGTGGTCCTCCACAGCAATACGATGATTCCAGGATTACATTTGAGCAGAATCAGAATCAGAATTTGCACTCCAAAAATAATTTATCACAACTCACATAAGAAAGAAAAGAAGAAAAAAGAGAAAAAGAAAAAAAAGAAGAAAAGATCCATGTGGATCCCAAGAACCTATATCCAAAGTGATGTCTCAAATTGAAATAATAGTACCCACGAGGACTCAAAAGTGTCAAAATTACACAAACAATCTTCGCTAAGATTTTGCCTTATATCCCATGTGTGTTGGAAGGTCCAATTAAAAGGTCACAACAGGCTTACCCAGTCGGCGTACTGATTCTACAAAAAGAAAATAACAACAACAGAACATATGTTGAATCACCTGCACTACAACCTAGTGCCATTGATAAGATAAGCGTTAGCCTATGTTGTATTACTCTTACCCATGTTGTAGAGAGGATGAGGAATTCAGCCCTTGATATAGTACATGTGGAAGCCCCTGCGTGTAAACCATTACGAAAGTGGTGGGGAAATGAGGCCTTGTTTGCTTTAAAACCTCAAAACCCTACAACCCCACAAATATCAGGAAGGAATCCACTCCCATTGTCTCCCAGTTGCTAATTATTTGGGGGAATGCCCCCTAAACATGTGTTCCTAGCTATGGGCCTCGTGGAAGCCTCAGGAGGCATAGATTGGGTGGGTTAAAGTTAGGTCTATTTTGAATCTAAGACATGTGTAGATCCCCATTGCTAGGAAACACTACTGGGCTGGGGGTGGGAGGCAGGAGAAAAGGGGGTGAACTTAACCCAGGTGGGTAGCAAATGCGCTGAAATTGATTCGAAACAGAATGCTATCTAACATATTTAATGTTTCCTTTCTAATGATTGACAGGCAAAGTCTGTAAATCAGTCCTCTACCACATGACAACATTCCAAAATGGGGTGTGCAAGGATGACAGTTTCAAGTTGCTTGCCACTGTGGAGGCGTGGGAAACATCCCTTGTGATTAGATGTCCTAACTCCAATGACAATCCCTAGGAGCAGGGCTAACGTCCTAAAAAAAGAAGTTGGGGGATTCACCAAGTTAGGCAGAATGGGTGTGACTTTGTCAGGTGTGACATCACAGGAACTGATATCACTGTGTGTGACATCACAGAGCGTGAAATCACAGGTAGTGAACTCGCAGTGTGTGGCATCACAGTGGCTGGCATCACAACCCATGACCGCACAGTAAGTGACATCAGATCTTATGACCGCACATATGTTTAGCAGGTCTATCATGAGTACACATGAGCACTTTACAATATTTATCAATTTAGATTTTTTGCACTAGGGTTGTGTCAAAATATTGACGCAACCCAGAAGCAAAATCTGGGCCTCAACTTATACATGTTTTAGCTCTACAACAAATATATTGGCAGAAAGGAGAAATGTGGCAGTAAAACTGTTCTGCTTAATTAGTTGCAATGTCTGCATTTTTAAATATCTTATGGGGTTAAGCACCTGCTGCAGAGATCTTTGTATGACAACTAAATCTCAGGGAATACTAATAATGATAAGATAACTCTGGAGGATAACATATTTGATGCATAGATCTTTGTTTGCCTAGTCCTAGTTTTGAATCAAAGTAGCATAGAGGGTTAATATGTCTCATGCAAAGCACATTATGTAATACACAGATGACAGATTTTTATTTTATGTAAATGGGTAAGTTGGTTACTGCTTTTAGGAAAGAGATCCATTCACTACTTGCAGTTCAAATTTGCATTCCTTCTAATAAAAGCACAATGATGTATGAAGGACATGTGGCTCCCACACTATGTACCCCTCGCTGTCTTATGTAATACATACTTTATATTGATGTACATACATATGATTTGTTGTCAATATATAATCTATTCACGTGATGTAAAGCGCTATGACACTCTGCATTGGGATGAGTAGTGCTAAAGTGCTCTTAAAGAAATACAACAAAATAGTGGTATTTAAATTGTTATTTGTCGAAATACTAGGGCGACCAAATCATCTGACATTCTTACAGTGCATGCACATATATCTCTTATATACAGGGATGAACAAAGTCAAACGGATTTCTCTCTAACGTACCTCTGAAGTGACAAGATGTGAGCCTTTGTTTCCCCTGCATTGCAGGTAGGTGTGAGGCTCCCGATAGTTCCAACCGAGGATACCCTACCAAAAGAGGCCTGATGACCCCTCAACTTCAGCCTATTTTACGGCTTTTTCATCAGGTAAGCTTTCCTGCCTGCACGTTGCTACTCTGAACAAAGGCAGACAATGTGCAAGGGTTGCTGATAGTGGTTAGCCAACGTCTACCCACATCTGCCCTAGCCTCAAGACCTGCCTAGGAGCAGGGGCAGCTCTAGGCTCATGGCGGCCCTGGGCAGGGAGCGTAGGTGGGGGGACCCTGGAGGAACGCAGGCGCATAGGCCAGTGAAGAGGGGGGGGTCAGGGTGTTTGGAAGTGGAACAGAGTCGAAGACCGCCAAATCCCTGCCAGGGGCCGCCACGCAAATATGTATCCATCCTCAGAGGATTATTATATTAAGAATATATATTGGCGTGGCGGCCACTGGGGTTTGGCGGCCCTGTGCAGGTGCACAGCTTGCACATGCCTATGGCCGCCCCTGCTAGGAGTCGTCGACTGGGTAGCTTAAAGCTAGGTCCAGATCATGAACAATACACGTTTAAAAAACAGTGCCCCAATTCTAGGAAAAGGAAATACTACTTGACTTGGAGCGGGCAGAGAGAAAAAGTGGAGAAGTTCATCCAAATGTGAACAAAATGCTCAGAAGTACATTTTAAACACAATACAATCAGATGTAAACTTTCTTTTGTTCGAAATAAAATAAAAACTCAGAAAACCTAGGCGATGCTATGTATCACAAACCACGACTGTGAGTCACATGTATTCTTCCATTCGTTCAATACTCATGGTACACAACTCACTATAGGTGTATCAGGACTGAAGTTGAAGAAAAACTGAAATCACTTATACAAGTCCTCCATTTTTTATATAAAAAAAGGCAATCTAATTAACACATCCTCTGACGAATGCGAAGTATTAACTAATAAAATAATAATAAATATTGTATAAACTAATTAGAGCATACGGTGGATAGGGTGAGAGATAGAAATTCCTCCCGACGCCGGTGTCAAGGTAGCAGTGCCCTGGTTTCCATGGTAAAGTAGCATGGCATTCGAGGGGCACCCAAGCACCCCCTCCCCCCCAGCAGTACTAATTTCGAAGTGGCATTTCAGATGAGCTCCACTGCTGTTCCTGCCCCCCGGGGAGAAAATGTACTTAGATATGTGTACACAGTTTTCTATAAATGTCATAGCCGAGGATATATCTTAATTTGAACGATTAGTTTTGTTTAATTATGCTACTTTCACACATCTTCGGTATATGTCACGAGGCATTCTCTTTCTCTCACCCTATATAATAAACCACCGGTCTGGTCTTTCAGAAAGGCCTGGCAGCTAAAATTATCTCTTGCCGAGAAGTGGCACCACGAGGAAGATGAGAAATGGGTCTGAAGTGAAATGTACTGATAAGCGAGCCTCGTGGAATTATCTTGTCTGCATGTCAACATTACAAAGCCTTTAAAAGGTTCAAAATGACATTTACAGATTAAAAGTAACACGCCCTGGTCCCCTTTATGGAGCTTTATTTGACGGAGTTCCTGGGAGCGAGGACACTGTGGTGTGTATTTAATTCCTATGAGGGTGGGTTATTTTAGGTATTGGGTTTCCTGAATGTTATTAGCAAAATAAAACATAAACAGTGTTCTTGGAATAATATTGTGGCATATTATCAAGGGGGTTTATCTCCGCTTTTTTTGGCTTTAAAAGCCAAGAAAGCGGAGATAAAATTATCTCCCTATTACCTAGCTGTCGCTAACACCAGTTAGCGACAGCTAGTAGGAGATAACGACCATCTTGGGCCCCACTTTGCATGTCAGTGATATTTATCACTAAGGACATGCAAAGTGGGCGTGCCAAGATGTTAGCGACTGAAAACAGTCGCTAACATCGCTATCTCCTATTACCAACTTTTGAAGATATTTGCACTAAGCGCAAATATCTCCAAAAGCTAACACCTACCCTGAGCAGTTCCTAGCCATGTTATCCAATGGGAGGTGGATAACATGGCTAAGAGCATTAGCTCGGTAATGCATGAATATCGCAGAATTTTCAGCGATATTCATGCATTGCGGCGATTTTTATCGGATTTGCGATAAACCTTGGTAATACCAAGGTTTATTTGCGGTAAAAATCGCTGCAGCTAAGTGGTATATTTTTGTCTCTAACAAAGCAATAGCGATAATTATCGCTATTGCTTGGTAATATGCCCCATTGTGTCTACAAGTGACAGCAATATTTCTGCCTTTGAACCATGTATAAGACTACCAATTGGAATGATGTAAGTTGTTCATTGTAGCTGTAGTTAGTGTGTTTCTGTCGCATTTTTATTTAAAGACAAATGAAGAGACTTGACGTAATGAACATAAAATCATTTTGGTGGCTTCGTCAGTACAACTAGCATGAGAGAGATCAAAAGAAATATTCATCTTTTCTTCGTGGTATTTTCATATACGAGATGTTAGCTTCACTCCTTTATATAAAGTGTTCCTCTGCTTAACATGATATGTTTACATAATTTGGTATCTGACAAACGCATAGGAAACTGTACGTGCCGAACAATGTCACTGTAGTGCAAGAGCACCAAAAGTGGAACATTCACAAATTGTAGCGTTTCCACGTTAAAATTCCCACCAGTAGTAAAGTAGTGCTCAGCCGACATTAAATTCCATACTAAGAATAGTGGATAGTGATATTGTGATTATACAATACCAACAGTCATATGAAAATACTGCAATGGGAAATAGCGCCGGGGTAATTACCACTGGTAAGCAAAAATCCATGCTGGATGAACACATTTCCAGTTGTGTGGAGGATAACCTAATACACCTGAGCCAAGATTTACTAAGAGTTTAAACACCACACATCGCAGTGCAGCAAGTTGCAGTGCTGCCTTGCCTAAGGGGGTGTCGTGTAGTTCCTACCAATCCGTAGGATCTGCACATTTGCTGGATAACATAGAAGAGGGGCTTGGGGCCTAGACTATTTCTGGACACCTCCGCAGGATATTTTGACCTAGAGACCAGCTAGCTTCAAGTGCCACCGTAAGCCCCCTAACATTACCAGGGCGGAAATGGTTTCTGGCAAACAATGAACATGACAACCCTGACACCTCAGGGATCATAGAAACCGTACAGAGTCTTTCGCTCTGTCACTCATGCTCACTTATTCTCGGAGAAGTATACAGAAAAAAAACACAGCGGAACGTTTCCAATAAGTTTATTGAACCAACGTTGTTCTTGTATAAAATACGTGTGCTGAAACGATTAATAGACAAAAGCGGAAAAAAGTGATTACAAGCACCATAAGTGAAAATAGTACATATAGTTCTACCATGGTCCTAATACAATGTATATATGCTGGCATATAAAACAAGGGAGTAATCGAGCACACTCCTACCATGTGAACCCTACTTGAAGTGTACCTAGTGTGTGTGTAGGTGTAGAGCCCAGAGTCCCCCCAAGGGACTATCCACCCACTTTACCTGACGGGAGAGAAAGAAGGATCCCATCTTGGTCACAAACTGGACACCCCTCACAAGATGTCGGTTAGCTGCGTGGTGAAGTTTACGTAGGCAGGGACACTTGATGTTAGCAGAAGAGCCTACACTACTAACCTATCGGGATGCGCACCTTTTATAATAGAAAGCAACCTTGTGATGTGTGTATACATCAGTGATGTTATGGATAAGTAGATAGCCCTGTCACCCCGTGGATGAAGATAGAGATGACATTTGTACATAGTGCGAAAACAGACCTTGTAGATGATGTTCAGGGCATTGTGATAATGTTGTGCGAAGCTCAATATGTAAACAAGTTTAGTTTCACGGAAACTAATCCAACATTGTCATGCATGCAAATATGTGCAAACGGTCACAGCTGAAATGTTATTGCGAGGACAATGTAAGAAATAAGGTGCTTAGTTACATGGGCATAAGCCAAGAATATAACATGGGAGAGAGCTAATCAGTGCCCTATTTGCAAATATATGGCACTTTTCCTGGATTGGCGCACTAGTGTTGTCCTAGCGCCAACGCAGCCTCCCTTGAACCACGTTGCAAGTGTGCCTGAGTTGATGACAACATTATTTTGAGCAGGAAGGGATATCTTCCATCACATATCAATCCTTAGAGAATTTTTTCTCTTTGCATGTGTGCTGCAGAATGCATCATACATGCCAAGAGGAAGTGATGAGGAGAAATAAAGATATTTCTCCTCATTTTGTTAAGGTCGGGTAGGTGCAACTTTTTGGGGCAAACCCAGGTTTAGTCACTTTAATAAATCTGGGTTTGATTCAAAATACATGGGTGGATGCACGGAAACACCCATGCTCCAGCCAGGTAACGCCTCACAGACACAGGGTAATGCACGGCAGTGCAAAGCACTGCATTGCGTTGGTTTGCAGGGTAAAAGTAACTCAAGACCATGTAAATATTGTTTGGCATGCTTTCGTAAATCTCACTTAACCTCATCGCTGCTACAGAGATTTTGCTCCAGTGCTGGATCCTTTAAAATGGGTTTGGTCATGACGGAACGGTTCCGTCAAGAGCACAGCTCAACCGATGCTCATGACGGAACCGTTCCGTCATGAGCATCGACGGGGTTAAGCACTTGCGTTGTCTTTAACTTGGGGCACTAACTGCACAAAAATACTTTTTAATTACAGTAACAGCACCCCTACAAGACAAAGGACTCCACCATCATTGCTTGACTGTTTATTGACAATATAAGAATGTATTGACTCTGTAAAATCTGGTAATGTCTTTTTCCATTTCTAAATCAGGTTAAAGCTGATCATAATTTTAAGTGCAAAGAGCAGAAGTTCTGTACAGTATTTTTTGTTTAATTTAAATTGTTGTCTGTAATGCATTTACCCAAAGCAACAAAGTCACCTTCGGCTGTCATTTCTTCTATAAGGGCTGGAAAGGTAAAATGTTTACATTTTAGACTCAGTGACATCAAGCTGTTCTACCTGTTACAGGGCTGTTCACAGGACATATGTATTTCTCTTCAGTTGAAGAGTTCTCGAATATGCTGAAAATAGGCATTGTGTTTTGGCTCCTCGATGCTGTCCTTGCGAAGTAGGTCTTTTTTGCTCTCCATGAGCCTTTAACGTCTCTTTGTATGTCTCTAGAGGTGAGATAAGTATTTTGTGAAACTGCTTTTACAGTGTCTGACTCATTTTTCATAGTTCACATGTTCTCTGTTGAGCCCCTCATTGCCTAGTTTGGCCCCAGCTTCATTTTGGCTCTCTGTATGTCTTTGTGATACCACCTCTTATGTCACTTGCAGTGAGCTTCATCCGCCAAGTAAAGGTTTTGTGAAACTGATGTAATCATGTGTGACTCATTCTTTGTTGTTCGGCGTAGTCTGTGTTGAACCACTTATTGCCTCGACCTTCTATTTCTTACTCAACCGGGACAGCTAACCCAGTGAGTTTGTATTTAGAGAAAAGTCACTTGACATGCTGAACAGCAAATCTTGTTGCTGTTTTCATCAGTAAAACCTGTATGAGAGAGATCAAAGGAAATGTTCATCTTTTCTTCGTGGTATTTTCATACATGAGATGTTAGCTTTACTCCTTTGTGACAAATGTTCCTCTGCTTAATATGATATATTTGCTAATTATTCATATTGTTGTATCTGACAAAGGCAGAGCAAGATTCTTGTATGGGTTGAACTATGTCAGTATAGTTCAAGAGCACCAAAAGTGCAACATGCACACAATGTAGCGTTTCTACCTTTAAATATCCACCAGTAGTAAAGTAGTGCTCAACTGATATTAAAATCCATGCTGAGAGTAGTGGATAGCCATATTGAAATTATACACTACCAACAATCATATTAAAATACTGCTATGGGAAATACCGCCGGGCTAAGTACCAATGGTGACCTAAAATTCAAGCTTTAAGAACACACATTCCCAAGTGTGTAGTGGGTAATCTAATACTCGTGGGCCCAGGTTTACTAACAGTTCAAGCAACACAGCTCAGTAAAGTGCTTTGCTGCATTACATGGAGGGGAGGGAGCGGAACTGTAACATATTTATGAATATATGGAACTGTTCATCTCTCTTCCTGCACTGGCAGACTTGTGGCTGCCCAGCACACACATTGCAGGCACTATTGTTCCATGGTGCAAGTGTGTCTGCACTGTGGGCTGCATTAATTTTGTGCAGGAAGGGGTATCTTTTTGCTAAAAAAAACCTTTAGAGGTGTATTCCTCCTTGCATGTGTGCTGCAGAATGCAGCAAAAATGCGATTAAATTGCCTCTTCTGTTTTTGTACATACTAAACATATTCATGACAATTCTCCCTTTCATACCCATCAAGCTTCAAAAGACAGTTGTTACAGCATTAGTCCTGCCTAAACTGGAATACTGCAACACTCTGTAAATTAAAATGCAACAAAAGCTATTGATTAAACTATAAACACTGAAAAATGCTGATACATTTCTCTTGTTTGAACTACAAAAGCATCATTCAACAATTTCATACTTAAAGAACTACACTGGTTACCTATACAAAAAAGAAGGCTCTGGGTATTGCCTTTCAAGCACTGCAGAACACCGGACCAGAATTCTTAATTCAAAACATTTCTTGGTATATCTCTACTAGAGCACTACACTATATGGCTGCAAATAATGTTGTAGTTCCCAGATTCAGGAAATCCCATTGGGGAAGCAAAAGTGTTGTTGTCAGTACAGTCAAGCTGCAGAAATCTCTTCCTCTCAAGCTGAAAGAATGAGCAATCTTCTACATTTTAGGAAAGGTCCTAAAACATGGATTTTTAAATAATAGTTCATTTTTGTTCAGTTATGTTTTATTAGCGAACAATCACAGTTCTAAATTGTACAAAAGTGTCTCTTTTTGCATGGTTAGCCTGCACTTTTTCCTGATGGGATTTTGAACTGTAAGTGCACTGGGTCTCTGCTAACCAGGTTCTCAATGTCAGATCTTTTTCACAAACACTGTAGCATAATTGGCACAACTTCAGCTACCCCTGTAAGTCTCTAGTAAATGGTACACCTGGGACCTAGGGCATGAGTACTAATGAGGGTCCTCTGGGGCTGCAGCACTGGTTATGCCACTCAAGGGACACCTTAACAAGGCTGCGTATCTTGGTGCACAGAAAACCGAAGAGTTGACATGGCACTCAGTTCTGTGTGCCGTAATTCCCATATACTGTATAAGGTGTAGGTAAGTCACCCCTACTGCTTCTTGTCTTAATCAATCCTCACTGATGCCAGTGGTGAATGTATTAATACATTCACAAAGGTGGCCCATTTAGAGGGCCCCCCGAAAATCTACCAATCATTGGTGTGGTTCCTGACTTGTTTTCGCCAGCCTGCCACTTCCAGATGTTTCTGACCTCTTGGGGTGAGAGCCAGTGCTCTCAAAGGGCAGAAACAAAGCCTGCTCCAAGACAGATTGGCCTTTCTGGGCGGGAAGCTGCAAAGGTAATGCTGCCTTTTAAATCCAACCCAGGAACCTCCACAAAGTGAGGGAAACCAAACTCCCTTTCCTGCTCCACTTTTGGTGGGAGGGAAGGCAGGAAAATGTGTTGGATGAGGAGGAGGGTCCCCACTTAGCCTACACCATCCCTAGGACGGGTGCAGGTGATGTGAACCCCTATCCTGAAATTCCACCATCTTAAGATGGTGGAAAAACAACCTACCAGGGCAAGGGTAGTGCCTCTCCCCACAGGAAGTGCTCACTAGAGGGTGTAGACACTGTAAAGGTAGGAAATCCATTGGCTACTACCTGTCTCCCATTGAATTTAGGTGACACCATAAGAACTGAACATCAGATTCACTGGAGAAGAGAAGACCAGGACAAAGAAAACCTGCACTTGAGAACTGAAGCAGTGCTGCAGACGTGAAAGGTGCCAAACCATGCCTGCTGCTCCCAAGACTCAACAATCACTGCTGTTGTGTTGTCCAGAAACCTGAGAGGATGCCAAGAACACCAGAACACCTCCATCCTTCGGGAAATTGCCAAGAATCTCCCTGCACACTTTAGGCACCAATCCATGAAATCTGCTTTATCGACTTGCTACTCCTCGATGACCTCATTGCATCACCAAAGCAAGAAGAGGTACAACAGCTCTGGACGGTCAGATCTGTCTCCTCACCAAGATTGGAGACACCAGAAACTACCAAATTCACTGTGTACCAATACCCGGGGTACTGGATCCCCAATAGCAATACCAAGAAGACAAGTCCACTCCGGACTCCCAAAGCACCAGAAGCAAGCACCCTCCGAGTGATGTCGAGACACTCAAGGCCCACTTCCTGAGTGGCCCAGTAATTCCAAAAGCGCTTCTTAACGTTGCCTGCAGCTGACCTGCGAGGACCTGAAGATGTAATATGCCCGGCTCACATGTTTGCTCTGGCCCTGGCATTGACTAACCTGCTGTGCTCTGCCCCCTTTGTCTTTTTGTACACGTTTTCAAGACCCTCAGCACTCTGCTCCTGCCTGATCTGGGATGCCCCGGAACTTCTCCTGCTGGAACTTTGGACTTGGTCCCAACATCGACCAAAAATGAGATGGTGAACTTTGTGAATAGTATTGCCTGATTTTTAATGCAGGTTTCTGCTTTCTCCCTATTGTTTCCTATGCTGTGTAATTGCTCATGAAATTGATATCGTTTCCGAAATGTGAAAAAATTGTAACCCCAAAAGTACTTACCTTAGAACTGAGTTTGTGGTCTTAAAAATTCTATAAAAATAAATAATATTTTTAGAAATTGGTCTCGGATTTATTCTTGACTGGGTTCCATTTATTGCCTCTGTGGAGTACAACAAATGCTTAACACTACACTCTGATAAGCCTAACTGCTTGCCACACTACCACAAATAGATCATTAGAATGATCTGGCTTTACTTCTGTGTACCATTTGGAGACTCTCTGGACTCTCTGTACAGTGCACTTCTTTTGAGTGTGCTATATGGAGAGCCAGCTTCCTACATAAATGGTTATATTAAACAAGGCGGCACCAACACAATTTCGGGTATACAAGCGTGTTATAAAATAAATACATTAACATATATATTATACCAGAAACCGATCAGCTTGAAAAATGGCAAACTGAAAATACAGGGTACAAAATAGGACATCATCAACATTGCGTATGATATGTCACACCACAACTAAACAACATAACCTCTCAAATAAACCTGATATTCTTCTTCAAGTCTCAAATTCATATATAATATCATGAGCAGTGGCAGCAGTCATGGTAAGTTAATCCGAGCAGTGGATTGTTCCCTGTCACGGAAGGAAAACACATCTACACACCACAAATAAACAATGCAGCAATGCATTTTATTCTAAGCATGTGATGGTGTTTATATCCAGCAGTAAATGCTTCACTGAGATTTCACTCAATCGATACAAAATATCTCTGGAAGATTATTGTGACTAACATCAAATCCAACGAGTCCCCAGAGCCCAGACACTTAATTCAGGAGAAATTCTGAGAGAATGGCAAAGAAAAAAAGGAGTGCTATCCAGGACCTGATATAGCATGCAAGGTTGGAAAAGGGATCCACAGGGTAAAGTTGACAGCAATGTGTAACCAATGTGTGGGGTCACAGATAACATCAAAGGGTGCATTAATTCTGATCATAACAAAGTTGACAACATCCTTGATTATTTTGATAATGATACTGCTTAATATGTGGTCAAGGCCAAGTTGAACAGTCACATTTTATTAAGAAGTGAAGATCAACACAAAGTAGAGAAAGCACACAAGTAAACATTGCAAGTAAAATGGGTTCTGTGGAATATACAGCCAACATAAGTGAAGCACAAATAGAAGTGCACCCATAAATGCTCCCAATATGAGGAACAACATATTTCAACCTGAACTACAGATATATTTTACTACATGATGTATCTACAATGCTAGAACTTCCCAGTTTATGCACATGTCAGTGGATGAGGGAAATAGAGAGAAACCTATCTGCTTGTTATATAAAAAAACAGAAGCATCACACAAATCACCATTCAGATGAGGAGGAAGCCAATAATTCAAGGGGTACTGAATAAACCTCAAATATCTATGATATTTTAGCTCCATTGTAAATGATAGTAGCACTTGACTTCTTTCAAACCGCTATAACGTAAAATTAAGAATTAAAGTTTAGCTCTGCAGAGTGCTAAATGGTAAGTTTGAACTCTCATTTTCAAAAAGGCAATTGACTATATCAAAATAGTTTTACACCAAAATATTGTGATCATTGCTTCTTCTTGAGAGATTCTCTTAAATATTAGGGAAATTGATCAATCATGCATTTACTAACCTTTTTATTATTGACTATTTGAATATAAAGCAACTTAGCATTGGAATGAAATCATGATATTTGCAATCTTATCCATAACTAAAAACATCCATTTTCCTAATCCCTTTGACACCATCTGGTAACAGTCAGAAACATAGTCAAGATTTGCAACTTTTTTATGATCAATTTTTGTAATGGTTTTGTTGCCAGGCAGAACCTTTAAACAAGGCAGTGAGCAAATCATTGTTAACACCTTGGCTGCTAGGCGTTTTCCCCTCCGGTGCTTATTTGTGAGCTTTCCCATTATACATGACGAGCTCAGCTCGTCATCAGCACAGCTCAACTGTGCATCATGACGAGCTGAGCTCGTCATGAGCATCGAAAGGGTTAAGTAGATTTGAGGAGCATTAACACTTGCCTTCCTCTGTTTGTAAATATGAAAAACTAGGCATGTAGTTTAACCCCTTCGATGCTCATGACGAGCTCAGCTCGTCATGAGGTACACCTATTGTGTGCTCATGACGAGCTGAGCTTGACATGACCACACCCATTAACATTATGGCCCAGCACAGCAGAGGAAAATGTGAAGCATCCATGTGGTTAATAATTGTAGCAAGAGTACCAAACACAGAGGGCCTGAGTATGATGTCGGTGGCTGTCCCACCGACAGACAGGCCTTCGGTCTGACAGCCACATTAGGATGCAGGCGGTGGGCCCGCCTGCATCCTAATGGTCGGGAGAATGACCGCCACCTCCGACAGGATCTAGGATCCCGTCAGGGTTGCCACTAGAATTGTTTCCCTAGCATGGAGACGGTCTTGCGCAGGCATCAATGTAGGGATTATGATGTTCCTTTCCCATAACCTTTTCATGGTGGACCTACCTCCATGAAAAGGCTGTCAAAAATGGAATTTGGGGGCCCAAGCAGGGACCCTGTTCCTCATGGACCACTGTAAAGTGGCTCTGGGAGTACATGTAGTGCCTCCATGCACATTCATGCTCGTCTGCCAGGCACCACATGGTGCAGTGTGAAAGAGCACTTTTCTGCCTGCCTGGATGGAGTGTGCATCAGAATTGGGTGGTCAGACCACCGCCTGCCTGTCGATCGATCTCCTGACTGATGTGATTACAGATGGTGGTATGACAACCCTTTATCATAATCAGCCCCAGATTTGCCAAATCCATTTTTTTTAACACCGTGCCTGCTTCTCAGCCCAATGAAAGTGGTCTCTTTTTAGACCATCATTTTTAATGTCTAAAAGAGTAAAGTAACTATTAAAGCAATGACATCAAGAGGTTCTCTTCCTCACTGTAACATTTATAAAGAGTTTAAGGTATTCACATATACAAATAATGTAAATATTTTTGAATGTAGGTAATGCATGATCATTTTGATGTATCCAATCTATGTTAGATGAGATATTATGTCTTTTATGATTGAGTTTACATGTTAGTTAGTTTCGGTTTTGTTAGACCTGACATCCATTGTGTGATTTCCCCCAACATTTTGCCTTCCACCCTCATGTTTTTTCTGAATTCCTTTTTGCTGGCTTTAGGATTCTGCACACTTTACCACTGCTAACCAGTGCTAAAGTGCTTGTGGTCTCTCTTTTAAACATGGTACAAATAGCTTACACCCAATTGTCATATTTAGTTTACTTGCAAGACCTTAGTAAACTGGTATCACGTGTATCAGGGATCTGTAGATTAAATGCTACTATTGGCCCTGCAGCACTCATTGTGCTACCCAATTAAGTATCCCTTTAAACATAACTCAGGCCTGCCATTGCAGCTTCTGTGTGTAATTTTAAACTTTCATTTTGACCTGGCAAGATACACCTCTAAGCAGACCTTAACCTCCGTTTCTAATATATGTCACTCCCACGGTAGGCTCCAAGCAACCCATAGGGCAGGGTGCAGTGTATTTAAAAAGGTAGACATATACGTTTAAGTTTTACATGTCCTGGCAGTGGAAATATTCCATAGGATATCATCGGGGTAACTTATTATATTTAATAAGGGATAACTTTCAATTGGGAGCGCATAGGATCTCATGTTTAGTGTCAAGCAAAATTGGAAGGAAAAATTATATTTGATGGTAAAGTCGGATTTTAAATTACAATTTCGAATACGCCACTTTTAGAAAGTTGTCCTTTTCCTGCACCCAAGTGTTTGGTGCCCGTACTCCGTTCCTGGGTCAAATGACTTGGTGAGCTTGACAGACAATAGAGGGACTAGGTGTGCCTGCATGGGCCATCAACTGGCAGGATTGGGGTTAAAGCTGGGCACAGCCTCACTTGCAACTGAACAGGCTGTGCCCCGCCTTCACACAAAGGACTTGCCACCACTGCATTATTCATGTAGCCAGCTTGAACCCAGGACAGGAGAGGCACCAAACTTCAAAGACTTCAAGGGGAATTCACTAGAACCTTGCCCTAATTCAAAGTAGGCACTAGATATAAATATTGAAGCATCAGACCGAACTCTTTGGCACACCTCTTACACTGTTGCCCTGCTGCCTTGGTGCCTGAATGAAGGACCAGACCTGCATCTTAAACCCAGTACCACAAGAGGGCTAGTTGACCGGCCTCTTGATCAGAGTCTCAGGTACAGAAAAGGCTCCAACCACCTTGTGCTCAGCCCTGGACTCTGTCTGTTTTTAGTCCTACTTGCCAGGTGGTCTCACCCCAGTCCTGGACCCTTGAAATTGGGCCTTAGTGGGCTCTGCCAGCCCAGCTGTGGTCCCAGCAGAACCGACGAAGTGTGGCGCATCAAAAGACTGTTCAGCAGAATTACAGCGGGACACATGCCCAATGCAGGACTTGGTATTGCAGCCCTCTGCTCCCCGGAACCACCACTGCATCACTCTTTTCTCCACACAGGACCTTGCATGGCCTACTGTAGCCATTCAGAACCACCACTGAGTGACGCATCTCCAACACAAGTCTTGGCATCACCACTGCTGCATGATGCATCCTTGACAATGGACTTTGCATCACTCCTCTACCAGAATTTAAGGTACTCTGTACAAGCGAGCCTAACTTGGCTATTGTAACCGAGCCTTGCTCCTTCGCAGGCAGCCTGAATTTGTGACTTTGCCCCAATCCGGAGTGACCAGAAAAGCACAGTTAGAGCAGTGTGCTTTAAGTCCTGTCTCTCATTCTACTGATTGGATTATTGTTTTGGTGTCTGATAATTTATTACATTTTACTCTCTAATTTTAAATTGTCCTGTGATTTTTTTTGTGTGTTGGGTTTTGACTTCATTACTGCTTGAAGTGCTGCATAAACACTTTGCACATTGCCTCCAAGTTAAGCCAGACTGCCTTGTGCCAAGCTGCCGGAGGCTTAAGCACAAGTTCATTTGGGGTTTGCTTGTGTTCCACCCTGACATTGATTGTGGTTGCTGCATGAGTAAAGTTTCATCCAGTCAACATGTAACCCAATTTCCTACAGATAGCATGTAGAGATTGCTGGAGTGGTAGCATTGCTGTAAATCAGCAGAATAGCTGCTCCCCCAACCCCACCGTTTCCTGGTCTATTTAAAGTCAAGGGAGGAACTGTCTTTCTGCTAACGTCTGAATAATGAGCGACGTATTACAATTGAAGAAACGAATGAAACCCTACCAGCTCAAGCAATACGCTTGACTCCTCGTCGTTTTTCGCAACTAACACGGCAACTCACTGCACCAGGCCTTTACTGCAATGTAAAGAAATATTGCAGCGCCATTATTATTTGTTTGTGGTTGCCAGTAAAATGGACCCTTCCACTGCGTGCTGTAACAAAAAATCTAGCCTTACCTTAATTCCTATCACTGGTTTTGAAGCTAGTTTAAATTGGACTTCCGGTCTGTATAAATATCTAAAGTCAGTGCAAAAACCTGTGAACAATAATTACTTGAGTATTGATGAGCTTACATTTCTCATTTAAAAGCAACAAATGTCTATCTAAGGACGTGCTGCATCATCCTGTAATTGGGAGAAATAATACAATTCACTTTCTCTCCTTTTATCTGCCCTTTTAAACGCGTTTCTCATTCTTTTAATCAGTATCACCGTTCTAAAGTCAGCCGTACATATATAAAAAAATGTATTACCGGTGCATCAGCACCTTTATTATTTGTTTGCCTTTTTATGTGTCACTTGTTTACTGTGACATTTACTTAAAAGCAGAAAAACCTTATCAGTAAATTGCACGCGGAGGAACCACAGTTTATATAGAACCTGCACAGAAATAAAGAACCCATAAAAATGATTTTATGGGCATCGAGTTTGCACCAGCAACCGATCAATAGCCTATCAAGGCCCTCTGTTTTGACTTTGCTGAGACAGTCCCATGAAAATGCCGTTAAAAGGTACTACCAGCCGGTCCCAGGAGCCGAATAAAAAAGAAACAAGTCGCCAAGCAGAGATCACACAGAGAAATGAATGTCTAAATAAAAACAAACAAAATATCTGGAACACATCTTTCATTTGAGATGGCAATTTCGTTAAGTGTTAACCTTTGAAGAAAATCTCCTTTGGCATTTGGAATCCTTAAAATCTGTTCCTTTTCCACATATAAAGTGTTCCCAGTCATTACTTATTAATGCACATGCTAAAATAAAAACAATTTGAAGCTTTATGAGTAACTGTTTGCTTTTTTGAAGTCTTTTAACTCAATTCTTTTGAAATGCTTTTCAGTTCTGGAGGACAATAAAATTGCATGTCCGTCCATTGTGCGTCTGTGTTTAATGTAATTAGCCGAATTGCTATTGTTTGCCAACTGTACATTAAGCAGTTTGAATTTAACAAATAAATGGGCATGTCTGATGCAGTTCATTACCGCGACCGATAAGTATCTGTCGCAGAAATCAATCCTCATTTATCTCTTTTCCAATCTGATGAGTTCAGGGTCCAATAAGCCTCCCATAAAACCAACATCAGACTAGCAAACAAATAATCATTTGCAAAGTGCTTCAAATTGATCTGTGCCTGCTAGAGCTGAAGGGACTGACTGCAACGTTCGAGGATGAAGGCAGGATTCTGGAGTCAGTTATAAAAAATAACATTGTCACAAGGTCTGCTCCCCAGTCTGTATACTGATCGACTTTTACATATTTTCCAAGTAGTGAAATAAAATACCGTATAATTATCAGACTCCAGTAAGAGCTATTGTCAGAAGGTGTGTGTCTATATGGGCATTCTGAACTAGGATAACAGACTGAGAGGTACATTTATTATTTATTATTATATTTCTTATATAGCGCCTGAATCGACCCCCGAAGGGGTATCTCCGCGCTTGCCTTGGGAACCCGTCCTGGCTTTTCCCTGTGAGATAGACCCTACAGGGCATCCCCAAGGTGAAAGCCAGGCATCCCGCCGCGGGGGGGGGGGGGGCGTTGTGGAGATTAAGCAAGCTTAATGCCCAGAGTTGCAGAGTGTGAACCCATGATTAGGTCAGGCACCAAAGCAAGAATTATCAAGTCCATGGACATTTGAGCTCAAGACCCTGCCGCGTCGGGAATTGAACCCTGGTCCCGGGTCTGACCTCTGCTTCAGGGTCTGCCTGCTCTAACCAGTGAGCCACACTTCTCCACTTTACTAATGGATGCATAGGAGACATATGGCACAATGCAGTTTGGCGCTGCATTCACAGACCTCTGTAATGCATGGTAAATAGGTGCTATGTTTCCCATCGCATGCGCCACGCGAGCACCCTGCTAAAACTTTATTACATCTACATTGGTGTCTATTGGGCTAGTTGGGCACCATAATGGGCTGTTATGGGAAGGGCATTTTCCGGTTGCTGTGGATTAAATTGTAAAGCTTCCCAAACAGCAGTGTCTAAATACTTAATGCACAGTAACCACTTCTCCCAGGTAGTGTCGATGCAGCATAATACCCTCTTCGACCAATATTCACAGGGGAGTGTAGAGGCAGCGTAAAACTCTCTATGGCTAATATCAATTGGGGAGGGCGGATGTGGCATAATTCTCTTTATGGTCAATATACAGAGTGCGTAGCTTGCATAATCTTCCCTATGACCAGTATCCATTTGAGAGAGCAGAGGTGGCCCAGAGAGTTTAGAGGTAGCATAATCCTCGCTATGGTTACTATCCACCAAAGAGAGAGTTGAGACCATATAATCCACTCTATTGTCAATATCCGCCAGGGAGGGAGGAAGTAGCACAATCCTATTTATGGCTAAAACCCACCAGGGTGCTCAATATGTAGCATAATCTTTTGCATACATTCGCAGTTAAGGTGTTGAGTCTAGGGACCATATGTACGAACAGCTTTTCCCATAGACACCGAATGGGTAAAACCCTTTGATTCATATGGCCCTAGGTTATCTGTGCCTGGTTTTATTACTTGATCAGCACACAGAAATGTTTGATATCTGGGAATGGGAGAAGCTTTTGAATGCCACAGAGATGTACATCTCATTGACGTTGTTGAGCTCATTCATTCTGGGATCTGCAGGATGCCAACGTTGCGTTGACTAGATTTGTTAATGGTAGAGTTTTCTCATTCTTTTGAAGAGACAAGATGAAAATGGTTTAAGTATGGCTTAAGCTCATGTCATTTTGTCACTTTGAAGCTTTCAGCTATATGAACCTAATAAAAGAGGGTTTATTCAAGCCAGTATCCTGGGGGCATTTTTTCTTACAAGCATAGAGTCATATTTACAAGCCGCTATTGCCACAGGAATATCACTTCTCCGATGTTCCTGTGGCGATAGGGGCTATTCTTGTGAATAAGGTGCATCCCTTCGTTTGGAAACTGTTGGAGCATGGCGTTAGCTTACTTTGCCTAACCAGCACTCTGACAGTTTCCAGATAAATATGCCCCATAGTGCTATAAAAGGAGGTTTCCAGCATCATACATTGGTGTAATACGGCCTTAGAAATGTTGCACACACTGGCCACATTGATGTGAAGATTTGGAGGCAGAAAATATATTTGATCGTTTTTTTTTATTTTTGGTAAATATAGACATCATTTTGCAAGATTAAGCAATCAATTAAGAAGAAAAAAAAAGTATTATCTAAGCAGGAAGATTTGGAAGTAGAACAGTTTTCAGAAAAACCCAGTCAATAAAGTATATGATCATGCAACAAAAATTGTAGATATTGAAAATTTCTATCAAATACTCATACTTTGCATTGATGACAGTATATCCAGGCGTAATGCTTTCAAAGGACACATCACCAGTCTTTTACACATTTACAATATTGAACAATTATAGTAAACCGAGAAACTGTGATACCGATTTAAAGATAGACTCAAGGAAAATGTTACAAATTTAACACATTCTGTATTTGCTGTGCAATGGATATCCATACCTTCTCTTGAAGAGACGAAATCATCCCTATTTAATTGAAGTATTCCTCCATCTAGAATATTCCTCAAATGTCTTTCTGAAGTTATAATACATGTAAGTCTGAAATTCCTTTTTATAAAGCTGTGCTAGCTATGGTCGGCTCTAATTCCTAATTGGGGAGGTGATAGCAGGGAGCTGTCATCTGCAAATTTATCCACTGGCATTGCTATGCTTTATCTAACCAGGGTAGGTTTGCTTTTGGTCTGTAGCCTGACCCACTATTAGACTTTTTTTTAGAGTTGCTAGGATTTGGCCAACCATGAGGTCTCTGGGGTAAGATCCTTGCTCCAATGATGCAATGATTAATGACCACCAGAAAGGTAGTAGCAGGTGGAACATGGCTTTAATTTTCTTGGCAGGTAACAAGTCCTCAAAGTAATAAGAAAGGTGGATTTGTATTTCACTAAATGATCCCCATGTGTTGGTGTTTGGATTGCATTCAGAAGTAGTTGCGTTGGATAACATGACATTTCTTCGGATATTGGGGATATTATCCAAGAAAACCATTAGAATTCATTGCACTTGGCCATTGAGGGGTGGATCTGTGTAGTCATGGACTCGGATGGGTTCTCCTTTGGACATCTAAAACAGAATTGTTGGGTTCTAGGAGTGAATTATTTGAGGCTGTACAAAGGAAGTGTATGCATTCTGCATTGTCAACTTGTAGGCTTTTGTCACTTATTTTAGCCAAGACATGTTCCTGGCTGATTTATCAGAGTTACATATGTTCTCCAGAGAGCTAATCATACCTGAGTTTGTCCAGTTCTACATTAAACAGGGTTTGCAAGGATATATGCGTTTCTTTGGTGCAACTGCATCCCCAATTTTTTTATATTTACCGAGCTTTGAGGTAATTTGGGAGTCATTGTTCCGAAATCAAGCTAAGCAATGAATAGACAATCCCTGGAATCTTCTGTATTTTTCCTAGTATTTCTGATCTACATTGTGTCTCATTTGATCAGGTTGAATGGTCTGTCTAGTTCTAAGAATAATGTATAAGTGTACTGGAAAGTGAACAGACCATTCATCTTCTGATTTAGAAGTTTAGAAATCCACCTTTGATGTAGGTCAACGTGATGAAGGTTGTATCAAATTCAATAGCATTAGTTCATTTTCTAACTTCAGAAATATTTATGATTGTACAGTACCTCATTCTGTGTCCCTCACATAGATGTTGCAAATTATAACATTTGGTTGAGAGAGAAATATTCTTATAGTTATTTGATGAAGTCTTTAGAGGGTTTGGAGGTCTGTAAATTATATGTATGTCAAGGCTGAGAGGGAGATTGGTTGTGATGGCTACTTTCAGGCATTCCACAAAAGAAAAGCTAGGAGTAGGAATCTAGTTACAGAGGATACACACCTCCATGATTAAGGCAACCATGCCACCTCTTTTAGACTGTCTGACAGCTCTGAATATTATGTAACTGGGGATGGGACTAGAGAGTCCTTGATATTTTAAGAGAAGTCATTCAGCCTCCATTCTTCTAAGAATATTAGGTTGGCCTTGTGCGGTTCTAGATGAGGCCCTATTTGAAGGTGGTATGCGGTGGCAAACCAAATATTGTGACCATTCCATAGATGAGTGTATGCTAAGTGCAACTTTCAAGGGTGCGGGATGTTTGGACATTTTACACATTTTTAAATATTATCCATGTTAGCTTTATTCATCTGGGAATTATATAGATAGGGCCCTCGTGGAGAATAGGTATCGACTTCAGGTCCCCATGTGTTCACATTCTTGCTTACTAGCTAGTAGTGACCTGTTCATATCCTTATCTGTTGAGGTTCTAGGATAGGGTAGATTTCTTTAACAAAATCTAGAACACAATCCATTTAGGAGAGCAACTTAGAGCCTCTTCTATTTAATGCAATTATTAGTTAAAATATTAGTGTTCATATGTCAAGTATACTAAAAACCAATGTGTTTGGTTGTAGGTATTATCTTTAGTTTTGAATTGAATTAGCAGGAGGTAGGGTTGACCAACCTAGTTGAAAGCAGTGCTCCCTTTTGTCCAGAGGAGGAGGGGCAAAGCTGAATTTTGCAGGAGGACAATTGACATTGCAGGAGGTAGGTAGATCAATCTAGACATAGCCTGTGTTGCTGCTCAGCAATGACCAGCTGAGGTGAGCAGATGAGCTTAGTGTGCAGATGCAGAAGTATGGTGGACTGAGGATGTCTAACAATCTCCTGGTTTCATGTTACAGCTCAGTTTCTGAAACACTTACCAAATTATCAAAATTACCCACTACCAAATTTAAGAGTTACTAGACTGACAAGCATTTTACAGTTAGGACCCTTTCAGGTTGTTAGTTCAAGAGAGTACTACCTTCCAAATGGGACTCAGGAAGGAGGCGCTTCCAAAATAAAAAGTGGACACATACAGGCGTCAAGTTTAGTGCCTGTTTCCCCAAACTTTCTTTACATCGGACCTCTCAGCCAATGTGCATGATATTCTTGTCGAGATTTAAAGTCAAACATTAGCCTGGATCAACTCTTTGAAAGGCCTGAGAATTAGAGAACAGTGTATGATGTAACAAGACATGCATTGTCATTATTATACTTCTGACAAATAATTCATGCCCCTGGTTGATTATACCTAGATTCAGTACGTGTATGTTGAAAACTAGAAGTAAATATATTGTCCCATTAGGTCATAAAATCACATTCAACCATATTGACTTGTACAAATATTTATACCATATCATTGACATCCACTATATCGGCAAGGTACATATACATAGTTAAGTATACATTTCCCTGTCTTCATTCTTCATCTACTTATATTGACAATATAGTGATAGTCGATATTGCGGATGTAATATTATTTCAGGCTAGTGTAATAGCCATGATATTGAGACCCCCTCCCCCAGCCCATATGACTAGTCAAAAGGGATATGCACTATTACACATCCACCACTTGTTGGGTCTTTCAGGCAACGATTCAGAAATATAAGGTAGTGGGGAACATTCTTTCAAAAAAGTTCTATAAATGCTGTAGTAAATTGTGTTATCAATTAGACCATAGATGCTCCTATTTTTAGAATTACTATGACAAGAAAATTACATTCGACCATGGCATCCAAAGATAATGTGTTATAGAGATTGTCACTTGTTTAGTTTCACAATTGGATTATGTAGAATCTTAGAAATCGCCATTTTAAGACCGGACCAATAACGAATGTAAATTGCTACCCAACTCAATGGTACTTATTATATTGGCCCAAAAAAATGAAATACTGTGTTGATGATGCTAGTATCCGTTCTGTTCATTAAGGGAAAGTCTTTGTTGCACCCAGAAAGTATTTTTAGTGCAATTGAATCAAAGTTTTTTCCAGCAAAAGTTAAATATTGCACTAAAAATGGCCTTCTTCGACTTCCTTTTTCACACCCATGCCAGAACTCTTTGCAGAGTTTGGTGAATGTAGCAATACAATATGACCCTCATGAATTGTGTTATCTTGGTTACCTCACCCTTAAAGAGACTACGTATTCAGGGATAGATGTAGTGCGGCTCGTCTGATGTGAATTCATATAATTCCAGAACAATTTCGTTCTGCCAGGTGCTCTTCACCCCAAAGGAACCCGAGGTGGGTTTTTAATCACTTGCCTCGTTTTTGGAAGGGACTTTTCCTATCAGTCCAAGATGCAGATTTACAAAGCTGTCTCACAACGCAGCAGCCAGACCTGCTGCTCTGTGTTGCCTGTGAAGGAGAGAGCAGGAAAGCACCATATCTTCTAAGATATGCTTTCACCCTGCTATCTCCCTAGCACTGGCACACAATAGGCTGTCTAGGCAACGCACCCTCCTTGGCAGTATAGTCCATGGGTGTGTGGGTGTGGTCTAGTATAGGTTTTGTACTGGAAGAAAGCCCTTGTAGTACACAACACTATGCTTAGGCTAACTTTAAAACTTTTGCCACTTTGGAAGTGTGCTGCATAATGCAGCATACATGTGAAGTGGGATAACTTAAGATAAATAAAAGCATTTCTCCTTTTTAACACCAGCTTCAAAGAGGAGTCATTTTTGTGTAAAACTCTGTCTACTATAGTTAGTAGATAGGGCTTTGTGTCAAAAATAAAATTGTTGGTTGCATCAGAATGTCCAAATACCACCAATGGAACACTTTCATGAGGCAAAGAAATGCAAAGCAGTGCAAATCGTAGCTATGTATTACTTTCAGGCACCTTTGCAGTGCAGAACATTTTTATTCTGCAAAGTAAATGCAAAACAAAAAAATTGACACAGGTTTGTGCAACCAGTGCAAAATATTTCAGTGTGTTCTCAAATTATCGCAAGGCAATAGGGAAGGCTTAAGGAAACAAAACAAAAAACATTAAAATTGCTTTCAGAAGGAAAATTATAACCAAACTTGGAGCCCAAAATATCATTCTCACAAAGAAATTGCAACTGTTCTTTTTTTGCACAGCAACTGACTTGTGACAATAGTTTTGCATTGGCGGAATATGCTAATTAGTCAAATGAAAGTTTAGTTGGATATCCAGAATTCTTCCCCATTAATAATAATTAGGCATGAATACGTTATTGAACCCAAACAAAAGAACTGGGCATAACTGAATGGAGTTCTGCAAAGACAGCAGACCTCCACCAAAGCATTCTCATTTGCAAACTTAAATGATGCGAGGAGCATTTAAGGATTATGCAATGGTCGCTGGATATCTGTAAGCTCCTACAATGTCTAAGTGCACAGTTGTCACTGTATGAGTATGACATGCCACCCCCTTTGATGAGTCAATTGCTCATCCATGGTTTTCAATTGCGATTGCAGTCGCATGGCCTCCTTTATGTTCCTCAGACCACAGAAATCCAGATGTTCCGATCCTTCAGAAGGTCTTCGTTTACTTGGTACAAAGGGAAAGCAGTTCAATTCTTAGTCCTCTCCAGGAGTAGAGTAGTTATTCTGCTTCATGTTTACACATCCCAGGTGTGTTTTGAGGTTCTGGTCATGGGAACACTTCCTTATACTGGCCGCAAGCCAGTGATTGGTGAGAGCTCCTATTCTTATCTCCAGAAGGTTTTACATTCTCACCTTAACCTTTCTTTCACAACTTCTTGTCGTTTTGCTGTCGACTCGACTCTATTCTTTCAAGCACCGAGGATCCTGAAGCCTGTGTGTGGTACTGTTTGTCTCCAACCAGAGACTGTTCTAATAAAATCAATAAGCTCCCTTGGAAAATCAACACAGTCTGGTTTTGAGTCCAGATAACACCTTGTGTGAAAAGCAGGAAACCTGTCTGCGTCATGGTCACCATCAAAGACTTGCCTCATTTACTGTAGACATGTTATTCTTGGTGCTCCTGTCTGCCTTTTTGTGTCCTTCGTCTGTTGCCCCTGACTCCCTTTGCATGTTCTTTAGTTACACCCCACTGCCTTCTTATCAGAGATCTGATGGCAGTCAAAGCCCCTTTGTTCTTCAGAGAAAGGTATCTCACAGACAGGGAGAGTAATTACTAGATTAATTACTAGAGGAAAGGGAGCCTGGTATAGCCAGAGGAGAATCCCTTTTGTGAAAATCATTCCTGGGCCATAAGTTTCACCGAACAAGACGTTTAGTATATATTACCATTGAAAACAGATGATTTTTCGATCCTTCTTAAAGCCAACGTATTGAAAATATATCTGTTCTTCGTAAATAGGCCTTTACAACGCGGAAAGGCTTCCCTAACGCGCACAGTGAAATAGCAATTTCAATTCTGTCAGCAACTGACATGCCAATCCACATATTTATTGTGTCTTCCCTTTTATACATTATGCACTCATGCCTTGTGGCCCAAAGCAACTATCAAGGGATGATTCACATAATGTGAAAAGTTAGCTTTTACACATGCCAAAACCAATTTACTTTGACATGTGCTTGTTGCATCTTTTGGCTGCAGTCATTCAGGCTTGTAATGAAAGTCCTGAAGCCATGTTTTAAAAGACAAATAAGTAAGACCATACAGCAGGCTGCCTCTGCCATATGATCCTTCTGTGTACTTTTTAGTGCCGTTGAGAGATATGACAGTGCGAATTAACGTGTGTGCCAATATTTAAGGGGCAGAGCACATGCGCTGTGGTGGGGGGGATGCTCAGCCGCATTGATGGGCACAGAGTCCAGTATATCTGCATATCCTGTCATAACAAATGTGCCCTTTCATACACAAGGGAGATTACAATAAAAGCAGTATTTCTGGCACAATTCCAGCAATCTGTGCTGTAAACTATCATTGATACTTAGTGGTATTAGCCATTTTTTTAATTTAAATCTTTAAACATCCATATGTCAGGTTCCCCTTAATGGTTTTCTGTCATATTGGTATCATTGTTTTAATTACAATTTACTAGATTTTTCTAAATCAGTATGAGAGTTTTATTGCTGGTGTTTTGAATGTATTACTGTTTTGGACCTGCATATATACTTTGCACAATTTCCTTAAGTCTGTCTGCTCTGTGCCACAGCTACCAGGGGTTGAGCTCAGATTATTTTTGGTGACTTTTGGGGTTCACCCTGACAAGATCATTTTATTATTACTAATGGCATTATTCCTTAAGGTGGGTGACTGCTAACCTTAATTAATAATAATCTTACAGGAGCCAACATTAACGTGATATTTACATAATTCTCGTTCAGTTGGGCACTGAATGTACTTGTCTTAGTATCATTTGGGATGCTGTGACTCTGCGTCCTTTGTTCCCCATTCACTATAGATTCTTATATCTATTTAATGAGCATTACCCTACACTACAAAAGAATGTCGCTGTCTCACACAGTGGAGGCTGCTGCATCGTCACTGGGGCACGATTGACTTGGGCCATGTGGGGGCTGCTACATTGTGTCTGTGTCACTGGGGCGCAATTGAGATGAGCCATTTCCTGGAGATCTGCAGGGGACTGTCAATCTTCCTTCACTGCTGACATCTAGGCAGATAAAGTGGGGAGAACTGCTGCAGTCGGCAGCCACTAGGGACCACGAATCCCAAATTCCTCACTGGAGCTGCATCTGCAATCACTTGCAAGCAATCAAGTGCTACAAAAGTGCACTGCTATTCCGTGGAGTGTCTTGCAGTGCGGGACATGCCGAGGTGAAGGCCGGGTCAAGAGCGGGCCAATCTGTGCCCCTCTGCAGTCGTACAAGGCTAAGCAGGCCTCCCTTCTTAGTTCCTTGACCTGCCTGCTGCCTCACTAAGGTAGGCTCAAATTGTGTACTTTACTGGCATCATCAGGCACGACCCATGACGGGCGTGTCAACTGGCGGTGACGTTGGGCGGGGGCAGGGGGGGGGGGTGTAAAATGCAGGAAATTAACGATTTAAGGTAAGTACCGAAAAAAATGAATAAAACGAATTTTGTGGCGCACGCTGCATCACATTTGGCGATGCAGCGCGCGCAACGAAATTCGTTGTATTCATTTTTTTGGTACTTACCTTAAATCGTCCATTTCCCGCATTTTACAACACCCCCACCTTGCCCCTCCCCCGCCCCACGTCACCGCCGTTGGCACTCCCGTCACGGGCCATGCCTGTAGCATCATTAATCTATTTTGCCAAGGAAACACTTCCCCCCATCTGGCCCTAAATGAGTTGTCTCTTTCTCCCTCACTACTTCCTACATTTCTAGTGCAATGGAAGCGATTTTGAATGACCTTGAGCGAGTAGAGACGTGTACTGATGCTGTTCAAAAATTGATCAATTATCCTTCAATCTCTGCTTCACGCCTTATAATTGAGGGAAGCACTACCTCCGTAGGTACACCCACGGCAATTCAGCAACATCTCAAAGTTGTGCGAATTGTCCCCAAAGCAAATCCTTGGGTTGTGCAAGATGATGCCAACGCCCTCTCCAAATGCATCTAAATTTCCTCCCCTAAAGCGTAAATGAAAGTCCAGAAAGGGTGAGGTAATGAACAGCAAGTTCATTTCGAAGGATACTCTGCCATCTACTAGGCTGTCTCCCACTACGCTTCCTGACTATGGGTATATTTCAGGCATCCACAGTTTTGCCAATCTTATCTGGACAGGATGGAAACACTGTTTAAAAACCTGCATTGCTCCATCTTGCAATATTTGAAGTTACTAAATGAGAAACTCTAAGCTATGCCTGACGTTTATGGAAAACATTCACCGCCTCCTACCTCTCAGCCAGCACCAAGTGAAACCAGTCATTCATCCGATGTTAAGACCCCCAGCATCCCTACATCAGCCACCTCCTCAGCACCATTGGCAGAAGCTCCACAAACACCACCAGCAGTTATCTCAACCCGAATTTCCGGTGTGCAGGGCGCTACTGCTAAAGAAGAAAAACCCAGAAGTCCAATGTCTGCTGAGTGTAAAATTGTAATTACTTAGGTATTCTGCTGGATGTAAATTGTAAAGAGAGGGCACAAAATGAACTGTGCAGTCAAGGTTATCTTTAGTTTTCCCAGGAGAAGAAACCGGTGATCTCCTTTCTCTTTAACAAAGCTAAATGCATCACAGTGGGTACCTACGTGGCAGGGGTATGGGGGTATGCAAACTGCAACTATTTACAAGCAGCTGAAAACATATTTCTTACCAGACTGCTGGCAGTCCCTACTAGAACTGCCTACCTTATCACCCATACCGAAGTTGGTCTTTTGTCTTTTTATCGAAGAAACAACCAGATTAGCCTCTCCTTTATTATAGGCAAAAATTTGGAGTTCTCCTCTTACCAGGTTTTCCCACCATGTACTAACCAACTGCATTCATTTGGATCATAGCAATAATAACACTTTGCTGGCATAAGTCGAAAATATTTCATAGACCTGGGGGTCCAACATTTGTTCAAATCCCCAGTGAGATTATAGGGAATATAAAGCCTCAAGGGCCTAATGTACAACAGGTTTTCGCGTGTGCAAACGGGTTTTAGACCTATTTGCGCACACTAAAAACCTTGGGCCCATGTACAAAACCTATTTTGCGAGTCGCTAATCAATTAGCGATTCGCAAAATAGGTTTTGCGACTCGCTATTAGGAAGGGGCGTTTCCTTCCTAATAGCGACTCATGAGGCATCTATGAATATTTTGCGGCCGCAATTGCGATCGCAAAACACTTGCAAATTGCCACCTACTTTAAGTAGGTGGTAAGGCAATCACAAATGGGAAAGGATCTCCAAGGGACCCCTTCCCCTTTTCAAAGGCATGCGAAGAAGAGATCACAGAGACCACTGCCTGCTCTTAAAAAATGAAACGAAAATGTTTTTTTTTTTAATGCATCCAGTTTTCCTTTAAGGAAAACGGGTTGCATTGAAAAAAAAACTGCTTTATTTAAAAGCAATCCCAGACATGGTGATCTGCTGAACCCAGCAGGCCACCATCCCTGGGAGGGCCGGCCATTCCCAATGGGGTCGCAAAATGCAAGTGCCTCATTAATATTAATGAGCCTCTCATTTTGCAACCCCATTGGGAATCGCAATCAGTGTCTCTGACACTGTAGTACATAGTAAATTGCAATTTACAATTTGCGGGTCGTAATCTAACACAAATTACGAGTCGCAATTTACTGCAGTCTGGCCCCAAATGCTTTCCCTCTTTCAGTCACATTACAGCCGGAAAAGGTGGAACAAAGCACAAGCTATGGACACTGCCCGCTACCATATCACTGCGCCAGTGAGGGTCTAACCTTATCTAGTATTGATCCCAATCAAGAACATAGATTCTATTTTATATGTTTCAGGCTGTATACTGTCCACTTCTTGGCTGCTATCCCGCAGCAGGGCAGCTGGTTTTCGTCTTTACCCTGCTGCCCCTGCGATAACCTTAGTAAACAATCTACAATACCTTTTATGATTTATTTGTAGCTTTTTTGCAGCACCCACTGTTACATTCTTGTGACCAATTTTACTTTCTTTTAACTGCAGTTCGACCCGCTAGAGCCTTAAGATGCTTCAGTGTCTGTCATCTGAGTTTATTTGTCATTCAATTACTGGTTTTATTTGTCACGCTTTAAGGATTAGGAGGGACCTTAGGGCTCCCATAAACAATGAAGCTTGAAATTGCTAGTAATTGCATTTTTTTATGTCTGTTTTAGTGTGCATCCAACGTAAAGTGTGATTGTCATTCTAGCATCATCTGTGCTGCACTTTTTACTTTTAGAAATACTTTAATAGTCCTAAATTGTACATGTTACATCACTGATTGCATTTTAATCTCGTTTTTAATTAATTGTGTGATTATTTTGCATTTTTTTATGATCAACTTTGGTTGAATAAAGTTTTACTGACTAGGTGAACTCACTTATGGCTTATCAGTGACTGAAAGTGCAATGGGTCAGTAGCAGAATCTGCTGCAAGTTAGGCTCACCCCTAATCCTCACATGTCAGGAACATTTGTAACTTGCATGTAACAAAAATAACTGGAAGAACAGTAGTACCAATGTTCAGTCAGTCGAATGCTGCCTGGCTTTTTCCCTAAAATCATATAGATGTAGATAGATTCAACACCAGTGGAGATGCTTGGCACGAATAGTGCACATGTACATGAGGTATGTGCTACATGGAAGTGTGTTGGTGACTCTGCACAAAGGCATTTTTTTACAGACATTATATGGAATTTGTGCATTTTCAATCACAGCCAGTAACACAGGTAAAAGCATAGCCAATGCCACTATATCTTTCTTAACCTTGATAGGAGTGAGAAACACCCTTAAATCAATGCATTCCAAATGTGCCTCTAGCCCAAATGGCTAACCTGCACCTATGTTCAAACAACAAAATTTGAAATAGGCCTAAACTTTATACTTGCCTGATGCAAAGACTATTCTAGAAAATTGAGAGTGCACCCTTCTGTGCCAATTAAGAAAAAGGTGCTATGCAATGCTGAATAAATCATGCATTCACCCCCAGTCAAGAGATATGGGTTAAATCCATCGTTCTTCATAAAAAGATGACTGCTAATTCCCAAGGAAACAATTGTTTAATAGTCCTCCTGGACACCAAGGGATACCAAGGGAAATTGTTTTGCAAAACTGGTAATGAATTGGATACTTGGGTGATGGAGAGTCATCTTACTTCTTTCTTTCAATGAGTATTCCAAAAAGGCTGCAGTGTAGAAGATGACGAAGTAATTTTATAAACATAAGTAGATCGAGCAACGTCAGAAAAGAGTTGTTTACTAAATTCTGACTTTATACATTTTGCTAGACCATTCAATAACATCATTCAACCAAAGTTATGTGCCAAATTGTCAAAATGGATGCAACCATACGTGTGTAGCTTTCAGTGCATTGTTATCATCTACTACATATAAGTACAGGAGTGGAGCTAGGATGCATTCATGTCTTAAGCCCTTATTTGTATAGATTTTTCCTAACCTGGCATATTGTGTTGTGAATTGGATTTTTACCCAGGTGTCCATATACCAATACCTACTATGGCTCTTAAGAAAGATGGTTGTATTTTTGATTTGTTCCTCTTCATAAATGAATGTATGCCTCGCCTCTTTATATTAATGTTGCTAATTTTCTGTTCTATCACACTTAACACAGTACAAAATGAAACAGATAAATAGACATATCTAATGGAAGTAAAATATATATTTTAGCAAATGCCTACTTTCTTACTTTAAACTTCCTCATTATTATTTTTTTAGCTCAAACAGAATTGTTTGATATTACAGTAGCATAAATGAGGAAGCTGTATCCCACTGAATTTGTATGCTGTTTTGTGTTGCATAGTGTGTGTGTAGGTATGTATGTATGTGTGTGTGTGTGTGTGCGTGTGTGTGTGCATGCAAGAGGGGGATCCATGTCAAAGTTTTTACATTCTGCCTTAGACTTTTTTCCGGAATACAGACTCCTCCAGCAGGTTAATTACTGAGGATTAAGTTGAGTAGGGTCCTTCAAAATTAAGTTGTATACATCATCATTAAACTCCTTCCGAAACTATTGGCTGTGGTGCTAAAAGCTCCAAATGGAACAAAGCTCAAATTTGTGACCACTGTAGTCGATTCATTGCTGGGATGGATGTGTCGCCTTCCCCTGATCCGAGGATTTAAACTCAGTCTCTTTTTTTTTTTCACCGAAAACTCCAGTAGGGCAAGGCTAGATTTTGTCGCCTGTCCTATGAAAGAGTTAACTATTGGAGAACTGTTTGTACCGGATACTGGCTACTTTCTCACTCTTTGCCAATTCCCTTTTGGGGCACTGCCTCTTCACTTTACTGGAAAAGTTACCATAAATCCTCAATCTGAGATGGCTGAATGCGCCTGACACTAGGACTGCTTCTGCCTCTCTCACAATACTCCTTATTTAGATGAGGCAGCCTCTACTCCAACATCTGCGAATTAAAAGAGACACTGTCAAGGCTGTCCAATGTCCACTGGTCTTGCCCCCTCACAGATAGCTAATCCATCCTGTTGCAAACTGTCCCTCTCTGAAGGGCCACCGCAAACATTTTGCCTTCCTTCTCCTCTTTTTCTGACCTTGTTTTTGTTAGCTTTAGGACTCTGAGCACTTTACCACTGTGAATCAGTGCTAAAGTGCATGCGCTCTCTCCTCTAAACATGGTAACATTGGCTCATATATTTAGTTTACTTATAAGTCCCTGGTAAAGTGCACTTCATGTGCCCAGGGCCTGAAAATTAAACGGTACTAGTGTGCCTGCAGCACTGATTGTGACACCCACTTAAGTAACCCCATAACCATGTCTCAAGCCTGCCACTTCTGAGCATTTGTGTGTGATTTACACTACCATATCAATGTGGCATTTAAAACTCCTTGCCAAGCCTTAAACTGCCCTTTTATTACATATAGGTCATCCCTAAGGTAGACCCTAGGGAGTCCATAGGGCAGGGTGTGGTGTAATTAAAAATTCTGAAGTGTACTTTTAGGTTTTGCAAACACCCAGATTAATTGTCGACTACTGTGAGGCTTACCCCTCTCATAGGTTACATTAGAAATTGCTTAGTACACTTATAAGCTATAATTTCTACTTGAGAATCAGTAGCTCTGTCATGTTTCACAACATTAGAATGGTGTTTATAAATTATGTTCACTGGTAATGTTGAATTTATCAATACCCTTTTAAATATGCCATGCTTAGAAAGGATGCAAAAAGAACAATTGATGGACATAATGCAGAACAATGTCATACATTCACCCAGTACAAAGATCAGGGCCTAAATCCAAAGTTTTTTTGCTCACTATGCGATTCCAGTTTGGACCCAACAATATGCAAATCAGTCTTGACCCCGTGCCCAATGGGAACATTCCAGCCCGAACAGCCAGGTCAGATCCTCCAATGCCAGGAAACAAGCATCTTGGGACCGGTTTCTGGGTATTACCCTTCATCAGCCAGGCTAAATTGAATCCAGTGGCACAGTGAGCAAGGGACCCACGTCTGGGCATACCCATCCCACTTAGGGTGAAAAGTGCTATGCAAATAAATGATGGACGGAATGCTGAATAAATCATACATTCACCCCCAGTCAAGAGATCTGGGTTAAATCCATGGTTAAAGATTAATAAAAGAAAAGAAAACAACTTTTAGGCCTTGAGTCAATATGAAGGCCCTTTTTCAAATATTTATTCTGCCAATTGTTTACTTATGCACCCTGCATTATGGAATTGAAAAACATATTTTAGGGTTGACTTATCAATATATTAAAAGGATGTTTTACATGAAAAATTAACTCTTCTCCCATGTATCACTGCAGTGCATTTAAACTGCAGCCCAGCTTGCCCAGCATGGTGCACTTGAAGTAATATATTTCTATCATATATGTGGTTGGTGTAACTACACCTGCAGGCCACATGTTTATGTTTATGTTTATGTTTTGGCGATTTGTATAGCGCGCAAATACCCTGGGGTGTCTCGGCGCTTAAGGATTCTGTAATCAGACAATAGGGCAGAGGGCTAGTGAGTGAACAACCAGGTTTTGAGTTGCTTTCTGAAAATGAGGAGGGTGGAGCTGGTTTTGATAGTGATGGGGAGGGAGTTCCAGAGCCTGGCTGTGGAAACCACGAAGCACCTGTCGCCCCAAGTAGCTTTCTTAGTTCGTTGGATAGGAAGGAGGTATGATGAGGCAGAACTGAGTGACCTGGTGGATGCATAGAGGCGGAAGGCATTTTTTAGGAACTGAGGGCCAGAGTTGTTAATGGCTTTGTAGGCGATACACAAGGCTTTGAATTTGGTCCTACTTCTGACGGGCAGCCAGTGAAGCTGGCAAATGGAAGAGGAAATGGAACTATGTTTAGAGGTACCAAGCAGAATTCTCGCTGAGGCATTCTGCACCAGTTGAAGTTTGTTGAGGACCTTTTCTTGTGCATTGAGGAGGAGGGCGTTACAGTAGTCGGTCCTGGAAAAAATGAGAGCTGTGATGAGAGTTTTGCCAGCCGAAGGTGGGAGGAATGGTAGTAGCTTCTTAATTCTTCTAAGAGTGAAGAATGAGGTGGATACCATCGAATTAACGTGGTGATTAAGAAGAAGTTTATCGTCAAAGAGGACCCCGAGGTTTCTGACCTTGGTGACGGGTTGTGGTGGGGGGCCCATGTCGCTAGGCCACCAACAGGGGGACCAACCAGAGGAGAGTTTACCGAAGGTCAATACCTCAGTTTTTTCGGAGTTTAATTTTAAACAGTTGCTCGTCATCCAGGAGCTAATGGCTAGCATTCACTCCTGGAATCTGGCAGCAACTGTTTCTCCATCCTTGTGAACTGATAGAACCAACTGGGTGTCGTCGGCGTAGGACGTAAGACTTATGCTGTGTGATTTGATCACCCTCGCCAAGTCCGAAACATAAATGTTAAACAAGGTCGTCTCAGCGTAGACCCCTGTGGCACTCCACAAGGAAGGGAGAAGATGGGTGAGAAGTGAGGGCCTAGTTTTACCGATTGAGTCCTATTGGCAAGGAAAGAGGCCAGGAGATCTCTGGCTTTGTGATTGATGCCGAGGGCTGAGACACGGTCGATCAAGGTAGCATGATCGACCGTGTCAAACGCCGCGGAGAGATCTAGGAGTACAAGGACTGCTGAGCCTCCTTTGTCTAGGGTCATCCTGATCTCATCTGCGGACTTTAGGAGGGCGTTTTCGGTTCCGTGACCCTGTCTAAATCCGAATTGCGTGTCGTCCAGAAGATTATTTGTATTAATGAAATCGGATAGTTGTCTGTTCATTAATTTTTTGAACATTTTGGAGGGAAATGGAAGACAGGCAATAGGTCTATAACTGGAACGGGAGGTGGGGTCTAGGGTGGGCTTTTTCAATAGGGGTTTGATAATTGCATGTTTACAAACGGAGGGGTAAGAGCCTGTGAGGAACATGGTGTTACAAATGTTAGTGATGGAAGGTGTTATGACGTCGGAGATGAGTTTGAGGATGGAAGGTGGACAAGGGTCCAAAGGGGACCCTGATCTAGTGGAGGAGATCAGCTGAGAGATCTGTTCGGGGGAAACCTGATGGAAATCGGAAAAGGTGGGGGAGTTGGTGGTTTGATAGTGGTTAGGGTTGGGCTGAGAAGGATGAGATTGCGAAGCGAAAGATGAGAAAATGGTGGTAACTTTGTCGGAGAAGAAGTTGGCAAGGGAATTGCAGAGGGTTTGTGAGGTATTGGCAGGTGGCGCAGGGGGGTTAGAGACATTCATCTTCATTACACTTGAACATTTTCTGTGACATTTACTATGGCCTATAGAAAAGTTAAATAGATTAATTGGGTGAAACCAAGCACACACACAAAGTAATAGTGTCAAAGTGTAAACATTGATCATCTTTTTGACTGCCTCAAGGAGGTGCAGGATTTTGCCAGTGTCTACAATTCTTTGTTGATAGGTTTTTATGTGAAAACCCATGGGTCGTTGGATGGGAGTACCCATACACCACGCATGGAACGCCTACTTGATGGAAAGTAATTGAAGGCACTGCATTGCGCAGCTTTGTCCTACGTTTGGTTACAATCCAACACAAATCGTGATTTGCATTAAATTGTAAATACCACCACTACACTTTGTCTTGGGTTTGCGTTAAAGCAGTAGCAGAAATCCAAAGTAAAGGGTTTCTAAATCTGAGCCAAAGTGTTCAGACAAATGCAACAGAACTTCCATGTTCAACTCCATAATATCTGTTTTGTGTGCTAAAATGTTTGCATAACTTTTATACAGTACTTTTCATAGTCTCTAATGTTTTTTGGATAGAACCAAAAAAAATCCTCATTTAGGTGCTCTATAGCCAATATGATTTTGTTGATTTGATATATTTTAGTTTTGTATGTTATTAATATTATTATAATGTATTGCATATATTAAATGTTATTATTATTCAGTACAATAAGCAGCACCCAGAGACCATTTCTGCCACCATTCTAGCAAAGAATAGGATGCACCATTTTCCCATTAATGTCATTTAACTGATTACCACTTAGTGCATCATTATTATTTTGATGTTAAAATAGGGTGGTAGAATGAGGCCTTGTATTACCATTAATGGGTAGTATTACCTGCCATTATGAATGAGCACACGGCTATCTGTAGGCTGCTTGCCTCCTGTTTTTCCTGAATTTCTGCCACCTTTGATCTCACAAAAAACACTTCCTCCACTTAGATGGAATTTGTGACTGGAAAAGAAAGCGCAGTAGCACCCAGTAATAACACATAGTTACACTTGTAATCATACTGAATGATATCTCCCTGAAACTCAAACAGTCATATCACTGCACACTATTTGGAACCAAAGCCTAAAAGGTGCAGAAATATGGGTTGTTTCTAGTAAAATGTGCAAATAATATTGAGCCTTCAACCTCAATGTTATTTATTTTACTGCTGAATATGTACACTACTAAGGAGGCAGCATTACAATGTGACCTTTAAAATGTGGTGGCAATGCCAGGCATAGCAATATCATTATTGAACAATATAATTTATCAGCAATAGCAAGTATGAGGCCCAAAACATGCAGGGCCCAATTCACAAAGGAAAAGTTAGGCAATACTCTAATTTTACGGCTTTACTACTCGTAAATGCCCTTTGTGAATACCGAAAGTCTACCTTTACATTTGTGAGTACCGGAAGTCTAACTTTACTGTGTGAATACCGAAAGTCGCAAAGTTAGACTTTTGGCTCACTTTATCTTCCGAATCCGTCCCGCAGACTATGATAACAGCGGGCTGTTTACCACAGATTTTTCTGAATTCCGAGCCCTTTTTAACTCACATTTTTTACCTACTGTGAGCATGTGGCATTATTAATAAAACGTCTGGTCATACTTGTGACCATGCAGTGTGGTATTGCCACTGAAAATCATAGAGTAATACCACTCTACTCCACTTTCATTTCCTCTTCTCAATAATACATAGCACTTGGAAAGCAATACCACTAAACACTACTTCTATTTATCCTCCTCAATAATAAATAGCACATGGTAAAGCTATATTAACATGCTGTGCCATTCAGGATAAAATGATGGGCCTTTTATAGAGGAACACATTCAGAGGACCGCCTTAGCGCAATCCATTTAGGGGGGTTTCATACAGTGGTATTTTTATATTGTGATTTTTGAAAGATAATTCTACCCTCTCTGAAGATTCAATTGACAAAATTATTCACTGAGCATTGTACTGAGCTCTCTTATTTCAGCCTCTGACAGCCTACTATCAGAGGGTTTTTGGTGCAGCTGTAACAAACAGCACAGAGGGACCTAGTTTGTATTCCACAGCGCTGTTTGAAACGCAGACGTGAAACCAGATAGCAGACATTTCAGAAAATACTGTCTTTTTCTACTTTAGTTTCAGGAATTGCATGTGAGTGCCTCACATTTATTTTCAAATGTGTGCAACACTCAGCTAACATCCTTTAAAAACATAAGACAATATGTCCCTAAACCATGATCATTTTCTTTTTGAAATTGCTGTGATCGAATTGTAAGGCTTTAGTTAAACGTGATATGCACCGTTGCCCTGGAGATTGATGCACACGTTGCCCTCAGGCAGCCTAGAGGTGACTGCTGCATGGGAGCTTGGAAAGAGATTTTAAAAAGACATCTGCTGTGTGATGTCATCACCATGATACTTAGTGGCTTTTTTATGAGAGCCCAGGGTCACTTTTGCACCAAGTAAAGTTGTACATGAGTGAAGCAGGGTGTCAATTTATGAAGCCACGCAAAGTCAACCTGCATGGCTTTGAATGGCCTCATAAATCATGAGTAAGGCAACGCAGCGCAAATCGCAGAGTCACCTTACTCTGGGGCATATTACCTAGCAATAGCGATAATTATCGCTATTGCTTCGTTAGAGATAAAAAATTATCGCAGAGCTGCAGCGATTTTTATCGCAGATAAACCTTGGTATTACCAAGGTTTATCGCAAATGCGATAAAAATCGGCAATAATGCATGAATATCGCTGAAAAGTCAGCGATATTCATGCATTACTGAGTTAATGCTCTTAGCCATGTTATCCACCTACCATTGGATAACATGGCTAAGAACTGCTCAGGGCAGGTGTTAGCTTTTGGAGATATTCGAGCTTAGCGCGAATATCTCCAAAAGTTGGTAATAGGAGATAGCAATGTTAGCGACTATTTCTAGTTGCTAACATCTTGGCACGCCCACTTTGCATGTCATTAGTGATAAATATCACTGACATGCAAAGCGGGGCCCAAGATGGTCGCTATCTCCTACTAGCTGTCGCTAACTGGGGTTAGCGACAGCTAGGTAATAGGGAGATAATTTTATCTCCGCTTTCTTGGCTTTTAAAGCCAAAAAAGCGGAGATAAACCCCCTTGATAATATGCCCCTCTGTTCCTGGGATAAGTTCCATGGGCATTGCAATGGGCTTTCCCACACAACACCAATGGAATTTGACACTGCCCCAGATTTAGAAAGTCATGTAAACCTAGTGAAGCGCAAGATTAGCGTGCCTCCTGAGGTGAGGTGTAAAGAGGAGAAATATATTTATTTCTCCTCATGTTTCCCTCTTTCCATGTATGCTGCGTTCTGCAGAACATATAGAAAGATGAAAATGCATCAATGGTTTGCTTTTATGCAGGAAGGTGCCCCTCTACTGCACTGAAACAATCCTGTATGCGCCTTAGGGCAAGGCTTCCTACATTGGTTCTAGGCTACTGAAGCGCAGGGAGAAAGGACAGTAATGTACCTTATTGCATATCCTGAATGCATTCCAGCCCTTTCCCTTTGGCATAGGTTAGTGCAGCAAGGTGCCTTGCTGTGCTGCTCTATGCCAAAATCTCATAGATGAGGCCCTAAAGTCCTGCTTCATTTTCATCCCATAAAGTTTACTTTAAAGTGGTAAAAAGAGCAATTAATACATCTGACAACCCAAACATACACAAACTACTTTATATGTGCAGCCAAAGATGCACTAATACCTGCCGATAATGTAGCATTTAAAAAACATATATAACATCCAAAATGAAACTATAATTGTAAATTACAATTCTCTATCCTGAAAGTTTTCTTCCATATCGTAAGTGATGATTCTGCTTGACAAGTGTAAATAGTAAGCAACTGTTCAAAATTATCACAAACCAGTCTCATGAAAATAGGGTTTCGTCATTTTGTTTCCTTTATAGAGTTTTGTAAATATTCAACTAATATAATGCATGGAGTTTCGTCATTTGCACTTAGACTTGGGACCTTAAACAGCAGAGTAGTGATAAATTGGGTCCTTTGCTTATGTTTGGTGGCCTACCTAAGAGAAATGGTACATATTTACCACCCCTAAGCGCCAGCAGATTATACATTTTTTGATGCACTTTGCATGGCTTTACATGGCCTTGTACATGCTGTACCCTTTCAAACAGTACTCCACATTAAATGGGCATGTAATGGCTGTTGCTGTGGGTATTCCCAAACAACGCCCATGGGTTTTTGACACTGCCCCAGATTTACAAGGATCCGTAAATCTGAGACAGTACCAAAACCGCCTTTCAAAGGGAGGTGTTAAAGTGGCGCAATGTAGAGAAATACTTTAATTTCTTCTCTTTTTTTTAAATCTTTCTATGTGTGCTGCATACTGAAGTACATATAGACGGAGCGAAACACCATTATTGATTGTTTTTGAGTAGGAAGGTGTCCCATTCTGCACAAACATAATCAAGGGTGCCTGCATTGGCGCACTGCTGCTGTTTGTGCAGCAGCGCAGGGGTCCACTGAATTCAGGTCAATACTGCCCATCCCTGCGTTTTTGAAATGACACAGCTACGCGCAGTAAAATTGCTTGCAGCACCACGCTGCGCCATTTCAGTGTAATTATGCCCCATGGTGACACTCAGTGAAGCTGCCTTAGAATTGTATGTAAGAAATGTATCAACTATAGGTTAAGAAATTAAAAGAATTGCAGGATGGAGGACGAGATGGGTGGGTGGATGGACATTTTGTATGCATTAGGGTTAAACACTCAATGTGCACACCGTGCAACAATATGTTGTATGTAGTAACCATTTTCATATCGCAATGTCCCACCCGCCCTTCTATCCTAATTATTGCCTATTTACCATCTAACACATAGGAATCTATTTTATACAACTAATATACAAAACAACAATCCAAACGATTACTTTGAAATGTTTTTGTATTTACGTTTTTGCTAGACCCCAGCTCTTGCAACTTATTGCATAAATTACCAGAGGAGCGCAAAAGGTGTTTGCTCCTGTTTATGCTGAGCTAGGTCAATTCTCTATAACTGAAGGTCCACAAATGTTTGCACAACTCCTTCTGCAAAACAAATTTTGCAAACACAAAGCATTAGAAAGTGAGAATTGTTTCAATTACATTGGAAAAGTTCCACAACAATACCAACAAAAAGCTTTTCTTTGTACGGTTGATCTGTATGGCTGATCTGCAGTATAGCAGCGGGTATGTGGGCAAAATGTTAAGGTGTTCACCGCATGCCACAAACATTTGATTAGTTGGGGCAATTGCGGATTGCACCCATGCATCTACATCTAGAGATATGTCATGCACTGAGAGTGCATCAGGGGACCAAGTCTTTGTGTCGTTACATGGCGTACGACACTGTGGTCATTGAGGAGGGCTTTGAATGAGCCCACAAGGATGGGTGAAATCTGTGGCAGCTTCCAGACTCATAGGGAATCTCAGAGCCAACTTCAAGCATCTCTCTGACACCAGCAAAAAAATATATAGCTGCAAGAGAACTACCACTGATTACAAGTTAGGCATTGTTAGGTGTAGATATGCAGGGTAGTTGTAAAATAATTGGGTCAACTTGGGGTAAACACTGAGGTCCATTGACACACCATGAAAGAACTGGACAGTATCATAAGTGCCCTTTTGGCTTTATTTGAAACTTGGGGTTTTAAAAGCAGTTTTTGAACCCATCTTTTTCAAACTTTTCGATGGGTGGAACACCCCACTAAACCCTTCTAGATGATGCAAGGCTCACTTTGCTTGCTCACTGAAATTTGGGGCAGGTGTTACACCATACCACTTTTAAAGATCAACGGCTGCAACAGTTTTCCTGATTTAATATGCATATACGTAGTATCCAGAGTTCAATCGACATGAAATACATTATCTTAGAAACTGGCAGAATGAGCACTATACAATTCAATTCAATTCAATAATCTTTATTTTGTTGCAATTGCACCATAAAAGATATACAAAATACATAATATATATATAAAAAATACATAATATACATGGCCACATTTTCATCAACAAGTGTACTAGAATGTACAATTCAAAAAGTGCTAGTGCATGACCAAATACTATCCATTGCCTTCACAGCTAAATCACGGGAATGGGCTTAAAACACACATCAATAAATATATTTAAAAAGAAGTTTAAAATATTTACACGGTTAAAAAAGCATTAAATTGGTTTATAACAGCCAGACGCTTAAAATGGCAGTGTCAATTTTTGTCTAATGAATTTTACTGCCAAAAGGAATCTACTGATACCAAACACTATTACTTGACTAGTGTCCGTAATTAGTATTCTTCCAGCTTCCTTATACGAAGTTATTCCAATATTACGGCACAGAGGCACTATCCATTTTCTTCTAGTTTCTACATAGCTTGGACAGAAAAACAAAATATGAAAAATTTCTTCTCTTACATTATTTGTGCATAAGGTCCATTTATCATTACTGGTTTTCCCCCATTTTGACTCGGTTTCCCGGGTTCTTAGTATACCGTACCTATACTTTAAGTACAAGGTTTTCGCTAATGGTGGCTGAATCTCATCAAGAAACATTTCAAACTGGGCTACATTTTTTACCAATAAGAATTTTTCGGTTATGGGGCCATGTGCTCCAACATATACAGCATCATGGCTCACAAAGGCCCAAAAAGAGAGTTTGACTATTTTCTTTGAGGACACAGTCAGTGATTCTGGCTGGCTCCAAAAATGGGATAAACCCAATTTTGTTAACCAGCTTTTAACGTGTTTAAACCAAAGAATCTTGTTACTCGTGTCTAGTTCCAAAACTTCAACCAATCCATTTTTATATTCAGTTAGCTCTGGGGTGATCCACAACCTGACCCATAACAATAGTGGTCTTAATATTGCATGTAGGTCGGTGCGTCGTATCTTCATATCAAGGAGTAGGGGTAATAGTGGAGTGTTACTAGGAACCTTTAATAATCCCCTTAAAAATTTATTCTCCATGATTTCAAAAGTCTTTCTACACACGGGTCCCCAAAGATCTGCCCCATACAGAACCGCTGACTGAACCTTGCATTTAAAGAGTTCTAGCGCTGGGGTAACTGCTTTGTTTGCACAGTTGTTATGCCTTTTCAGTATTGGTAGACAATTTTGTTTGAACACAATTTTCGATTTTTCTAATTGGGGTCTCCAACTTAAGGATGAATCTAATAATACCCCCAAGTAAGTAAAACTTAGTTCGTAATCAAGTTTTTCTCCATTCAATGTTAAGTTTTTCCTGAAACTTTTATGAGGGTTAAGTGCCATATATTTAGTCTTTTTTACATTAATTTCAGACCCTTTTGTGATACAATACTGCTGGAACCTATCTAATAAGATCTGTAGGCCCCGAGGGGTTTGAGAAATGAGAATCGTGTCATCCGCGAAGAGGAGGGACGGAACTCGTTCCCCCCCCAGGCGAGGAGAGTCATTGTCACAATTCTCCATATAAACTGCAATATCGTTGACATAAAGGGAGAAGAGTGTAGGTGCCAGCACGCACCCTTGGCGTACTCCCCTCTTAATAGGGATTTCATCTGTAAGTTCACCATTAGGGCCCCATCTTACCCTGGCGTAGTTATTCTGGTGTAACCTAGTCACTAATTTCAGTAGTTCATCTGGGAACCCCTGCTTTTTCAATGATTTCCACAATAAGTCGCGGGGGATAAGGTCATATGCTGCTCGTAGATCTACAAAGGTAACATATAAATTACCTCTGCGGATGATGACATATTTCCAATACAAGCAGCATAGCCTTAGTACCTGGTCGATGGTCCCAGTCTTTTCCCTAAACCCTGCCTGATACTTAGATAAAATCAAGTTTTCCTCCAACCACGTATTTACGCGGTTTAGGATATGTCTGGCATAAATTTTCTGCGTTATGTCTAAAAGACTAATGGGGCGATAGTTCGCTGGATCCCCTCTATCCCCCTTTTTAAAAATGGTGATAATTTCAGCCCCGTCCCATGTATCAGGGATTTGGTCACCCGCTGAGATGACATTAAACAAATGGTTTAAATAAGGTGCCCAGATCTCCATATTGTGTTTATAAAGATCACCAGGGATCTTATCCAGACCCGGGGCCTTCCCTTGCTTCACAGAAGCAATTGCTGTTTCGGTCTCTTGTATGTCAAAGATTACCAATGAGCTTTCAACATGAGCACTATACAAAACTAATGATAAAATCATTCATACAGTTGGAACCTGGAATTACATTGTGTGCAGTGCTTTAAAATAATATGCAGCCGCAGAAAGCGAAAGCAAGTTTTCTGGTTTGGGAACCAATATCTCTTTTCTGTAATCAATTGCTCTTTTCAGTAATCCATGATATTAACTTTTTTTGTGTATAGGAATAATAGTTATCCTCTTCTGTTGAGATCTCACTATGCATGCTTGTATCCATGCGCCAGAATTTTGTACTAGACGTCATGTCTTATGTTCATTCATACCCATACCAGTACCCACTCCCTTCCCACTCAACGCCTCAGATGCCATCATTATCACCATCCTCTGAAACTCCATCAGGTGTCTGACCATATTTGATGTTTTTGTTATGCCTCTGACTTCATTGTGAGTAAATCTCCCGCTCTTAATGTAGAACAGGAGTTTGTAATCAGCAAGTTCGTTGAAGGTTTTTGCCCACCCACAATCCTTCATGGTAGTGCAAATTCGTTAACTCCTCTCTGAGCTCTTTCAGCCCTGGAAACAGTCAAAGTCTTTTGAAAGGCAGGATGGGAAGGGGAAGAGAACACACCAAAATGGGTGTGTCAGCTAAGGGAATTACCCAAAGTAAAAATATTAGGAGTCAGGCTTGATTCATTTTTAAATAATGAACACAACCTCACCTGGGCATCTTCCTTCGCTGCCAATAGCTCATAATCTGATAGTTTATAACGACAATAAAAAAGATATGATTAATCTTGCCTGCTAAAGACTATAATTAGTTACTTCTGTTACTCCTTTTAGTACACCAAATAGACATAAATGGTCGCATCCCCCAAACTGACGGACATTGTTAACTAAAAATTATTCTTACCTCTGTTCCCGTCAAAATCACTCTCCTATAGCAACTCAAGCTGCTCACTTGAACACAATGCAGCACCACTGTTGGACCTGACCCCCTCTGTAGGGTTGTCTTTTGTGCATGGTACTACTGATAGCCCATGCTGAAGTGCTTGTGGTCTCTCCCTAAAACATGGTAAATTGTTCTACACCTAATTGTCACATTTACGTTACTTGTACATGCCTGGAAAATTGTACTACATATACCCTGAGCCTGTAAATTAAAAGCTCATTGTGTCTCCCATTAAAGTAGCACTTTATGTCTCAGGCCTGCCACTGCAACCTGTAGTGGAGTTTTAAACTGCCATTTCACCTGGCAACTTAAACAAATGCCAGGCCAAAGGCTTACCTTTTAATACTTATACGCCACCCCTAAGGTAGGGCAGGATGCATGGTAAGTAAGTACTAGGGTATGGTTATTTAAGTTTCACATGTCATGGTAGTGAATAACTCCCAAAGTCTTTTTTCACTGTGGCAAAACCTGTCTTCTCCATCGACCTACACTGGGTTACCTTATTACAGTTAATAAGCGCTAACTTTGAATTGGGTGCAGATAGGGATATGCTGTTTAGACTCAGATATATTGAAATTTAGAATCATTTTTAATGGTAAAGTTTGATTATGAGTCACAATTCGGAAAATTCCACTTTTAGAAAGTTGGTATTTTCTTTTCCTAGCCTATTGTGGCTGGGTTACATGATCATGAATGTCTCTGCTGTTGTAGTTGGTGCATTCCTCTCAGACTATGACACAAAGGGTACTAGTTGAGGGCAGGATGGATCATCCTGCCTGAATGGCTGGGGGCGGAGCTGTGACCTGCCCCCTTACACTGCAAAGTGCTTACCTCTAGCACAAACAAAGGAACCTGACACCAGCCTATTGTCACCACAGACATTGTGGAGCCATGACAGAGGAAGGGAAGAACTTTCTAGAAACAGATCATAGGACAGAGCATCCCCCTTCCCACAATGCCTGACACCAGGTATACATATTGGACCCTCAGAACTACTCTAAAGAACACTCTGGACATGTGGCCATTGAGGAAGAAGGACTGCCCTGCTGCTGAGGACTGCCTTGGTGTCTGAGAAGGAAGACTGAACCTGCTTTATCTCAGGACAACCTGAGTGACTCCAAGCATCACTTGTCTGGCCTCCTGTGTGATCTACAGGGACCAAACAAGCACCAGAGGCCTCTCTGCAAGTGGCCAGCTGACCTGCAGCACTGAGTCTGCCTGGACCTGCAACTAGACCTGCCTAAGCCCTTTTGGCTTCTAGTTGGAGTGAGTGCCTGATCCCAAAGAGGCTCCTCCAGGTCCTGGACCTTTGACTGGCTCCTCCAAAAAAGAAGAGGTGAATTTATGTAGTTTGAGCTCTTCATACCCGCGAGTGGGCATTTTTGTGCTGACACTCTGTTGACTGCGACAACTACCAATGCAAAGCTCCGGTGAGACCTGCTCTTCATAATACAGTGGCCACCTGAGATGGCTGGCAACTTGAGGTCTGAAGCCCTGCTACTGTAATGATAGCCTGCAGTGACTGCAATGCTAAGCTTGAGCAATGACCATCCGCGAGGTCCGACTGGCTCATTGTGCTGCTGCAATGACCCATGGCACCAGGCATTTTCTTGGCGCTACAGCGACAACTATCTGCAACCCTCGCCCTGCTCCTCACGACCTCCTCCTACAAGGATGGAACTGTTTGCACAGAACTTTGAGAAGATAACTTTTATACCACGACTAACCTGATCCCTGAATCTGGGCTACCCTCCATCGCAGTCACCCTGAAATTGTGACTTTCCCCCAGTCTAGTATAGCCAGATGGCAGTGTGTGGCACTTTGTGCTTTTAGGCGCTATCTTTTTTTTACAACTGTTAAATTGAACAGCTCTGGTTCTACATACTGGAATTTGGTCATTCTGGTATGATTTTGTTTATTAACAATCATTCGAGTTTTCAAAATTGATATGGGATTTTTGTGTGTTGTATTTTCATTTTATTACTGCCTGTGTACTGCATAAATACTTTACAAATTGCCTCAGAGGTAAGCCTGACTGTTTTGTGCCAAGCTACCAGAGGGCAAGCACAGCTTCATTTAGGGACTTTTATGGTTTGCCCTTGCAAGGATTGTGGTTGTTGCCTGAGGGGGGCTGCCACCCTCTTCACTCCCTCAATCAGTAACACACTTCCTTACAACGATCCTCTTGAACTTTGCAAGCGTCAAGGGCCCTATTATGAGGTGTGTATTTGTGCAGGGCTCAGCTGCACGCCTGTTTTGTGTAACAGCATTTTCTAAAGTGCTTACAGGAATTATTCTGACTTCATTTATACACTGCTGGGAGCTCAACTCCAAAAAAGTGAGCAGTGATTGCATGTCTCTACGACCAAGCTGTACTTTCTTTAGCACTTACATTAAATGGACAACTTCATAGTTAAATGAAGGCACTTTAGAGAAATGGAACCACATAAAAACAAGCCCACATTGTGCCCTGTGCTAAAACACATCTTCATGATACAGCCTCATATCTTTTTGCATCTGTACACCCCTCTAATTAAATGTCTTCACCCTAGAAGCTGTAACATTACATAGGCCCTCATTACAAGTGTCCCATTAATTAGGGTGATATTTATCACACCTGATAAAATTCAACGCTACCGAGTTAGAATTTATCGGGAACAATGCATACCACCAAATTACAAGTTTTGGGGGAATATCTTGCAGATTTGATACTTGCTGCTGCAAAGTCTGCATGCTTTGGTAAACACCAGCCCAAAAAAATTGCTGGTTTGAGCTGCTGATTTTTTCTCCAAAAATCATAATGTGCGATATGTGTAGTGATACCAGATATAGCATACATCGCAAATAACTGGGCTACTTGTAAAAGGAGCAAAAGTGTCTTTATAAATTCTTTATACCGCATCCTACAACTTGAAGCGTTTTCTCATATCCCTAGTCTCTCATATAAAGACTCTTTAACCATCTGGTAAGGTTTTATTCCGAGCCTTCTCTCCCAAGTAATGGGTTTATTTTGCTATCATCCGCGAAGTTGAGCATTTCAGTATGAGATGCTCTGGTAACAGGTATAGATATTCAGAAAGAAGCACAGTACATTTAAATTAAAATGAATAAGCAGATCCATTGCATATGACTGGGTCACAGATCACTAGAGGCTGTGATATCCCCTGGGTTCATACCATTGCTTATGATTTGTCGCACACACATAAGAGGATAATGTAATGCACCCAAGTACAACTTCTCAGCATTCATCCCTTCAGGCAAAACATGTTTATAAAGTTTCCCTAAGGCTGAATAGTCAGTGTAGCAGGTTTTACATGGCAGGGCAGGCTGCCTCTCACAACCTGGGGGACCTTAAAAGAATCCTATTATATATTAATGCAAGTTGTCGAATTGCACAACCATGAAGCCAAATGATTTACAGTATTAATTTCCATGTTTATATATTTTGGATTTCAGCCATAGGGCACACTCTGAGCAGTATAATATGGATTTTCAGCCAATATATTTTTTTACTTCACCACATGTTCTTAATTTGCGAATTCTAGATGACTCTGTCCATACATGATCAGTGTTCTTTGTATAGCACACCATTAGTTGCTTGGGAGTATTTTCACTGTTTAGCTATTGCTCCAAAATTGTGACAAATAGGACTGAAGAAGAAATACGTGTACCTGCCTTCATTCATGCAGAAGAACCGAAAATAAAAGTATGCATGCACTCGCTTGCAGAGACGGTGTCACAAATGTTCTTCACTAGTGTGTTTGGACAAACGTGGCAACCAAATGGAAATGCAATCGTTCACATAACGGCACGTTGCTTTAATGACTAATTGCAACAGCTGTCATTTTAAAAATAATAGATGTATATGCAAAGACGAATGCTACAATATTTGCTGACATGCAAATTAGTCTCAAAATGTATAGTTGAAAACGTTCACTATAAATAAATAAAAAAATCTCACGTTACCTAACTGTAGCATTGCAGGGTTTTGTTAGATTGACATTCACCCTGGGATAGTCTTTCTTCTTTTACAGCGGTGAGTCAAAACAGGCTTTCAAGGAGAGGCCACTAGGATTGGTGTTATTTTGTCCAATGCAAGGAGCTGTATTGAGTGTCAGGCTGTAGTATGAAGAGGAGCTCGGCAAACAGTCAAAGTGGGGCCAGTGAGGGGGTCAAACACGAGTCCAAAAGATACAGAATGAAGGGATACCAGAGAAAGGTCAGGGACATTTAGGATTCCCTGTCTAAAACAGCAGTGAAGTGTTAAAGATTAGGGATAACAATGAATGAAAATCTTCAAATTGCCTGAAGTATAATCACCTCTATTGATATGACAATGACATGTGTGCCCATTACCTTCTCAGAAATGTTTATACATCTATGTCTTAAAATTGATGAAGTTCCCCCTGTATTATCACCTGAAACTAACTAAACATGGTAGTTTATAGCAATGATGGAGAGAGAACACAACAGCAATCTAAACCTGCGTTTCATGAAATTGATATCAACATGTATAGTCCATTACACCACTAGTTGTCTTTTGTACAGCAATCTTTGCAGAAAAAACCCATAAAGTTCCCCTCGCCAAGCATGTGGGAACTGCTGAAAGCTTTTAAATCATGCAGTGAAGGGATACCAGGGCCCGGCTGCCGTGCTAATGGTGACTCCACCCCAATCCCCTGGCACCATGAGAGGCAGACACAGGGAGGTGAAATGAGGGGCTACAATGTTTCTGCCCTTGCAGAAGTCCTGCATTTCAACCCCACTGTTGATCACAGGCAACTCAAAGTTTAGGATTACAAGCATTCCAAGCAGAAAAGAAGCGCCCTTCCTTAGCAACACAAGTGAGAACCACTCTTAGCATGTTGCTTGCTGCAGACTACATGTGTTCCCTGCTCAATGAGGCCAGACTTTGAGGTCCTAGCTGCCAGATTCCTCCCCAAAAACAACCCTTCAGCAGCACCCACTTCACATTCACACTGTAAAGTAGCGCGGCCTCCGGCCATTCACTTGCATGAAGCTCTTCTGGCTCCACCCTGGGCCACAACCACAGGGCTTCATGGCAACCTTATACAGTGCTGCTAAAACAGGCCATGCCCACTGGCCCTGACATCACTGCACTAGTTTTAAACCTTGAGGTAGAGTGACACCTTGACCGTCACAAGTGCATTAATAACCCACCTCATCACCTCTCCCTCCCTCTAAACACCAGGGTCACAGCTAGCTTACTCTGGGTAATCTGCCACCAGGGCCGGACTGGCCGTAGAGGGCACTGGGATTTTCCTCTGTGGGCCACCAGGGTGGGGGCTGATTTTTGACCCCTGGGAGGCTGTTTGTGTCTCTGGAGACCGGTTTTACAATATCGGGCGCCAGCAATGAAAATGCCACAAAGCTTTAAACTAGCACCACCCCCTACATCCCACCGCGCCACCCCTCACTCCCTCTCCTGGGGGCCGGCCGAGCTCTCTGCCATGGCTGGTTTAGGTTCCCAGTCTGGCCCTCTCTGCCACCCTTGGCATTGAACTGCTCGGAGCACTCCTTCTTTCTTTGAATGGTGGGGCCAGTGCTTTAAATGGGCCGGTGTTCACAGGTACTGAGTGCTGGCACTTCTTATTTTTTATCACTCTGAGTACTAGCACTTCTCTGCTGCCAAGGAGAGTACCTGTACTCATAAACGGTAGGCACATTGGCTGCTAGCACTGGTGGCCTATCTGACAGCCCAGACACAACCCCGCTGAACTATTCAGGGCGGGCTCATTTGCATATGGTCCGGGTGTTTACCATCATGCTGTGTTGCAAACACAGGATCAAGGCAGCCCGGTGACAGCGCAATTAGGAAAGCCAAATAAGGTAATGAGGTTAAAATGGCTTTAATCTTTCCTGATTCTTTTGCGTGAGTGTCTGCTTATGTTTGTCTGTTTGCCTGTGAGCGTTTTTGTGTGAGGAAAAAAGTGAGAAAAAGCGGAGGAGATTCGAGACACTCTTGGAAGGCATGTTAAAGGAAATATGTGGAATGCTTTGTGGGTGCACGTCTGCTTGTTTTTTTCTGTGTGTGAACAATGGAGAAGTCTGCTTGTTTCTTTCTGTGTGTGTGTGTGTGTGTTTGTGTGGTTACACTCGAGAATATATAGTATTGTGCCAAGAAACAGCAAATAACAGTATGGAAACTTCAAATAGTATAAAAGAAGGAAATATTAAAACATCAATACGTTTGGCTTTTGTTTTGTGTTAGGAGTGAACCTGTTTTGTTTATAGAAACACATTTCTCATGTGTTTTGGTACATGCTGCAACGAGTGCTGAATTCAATAAGTATCAGTATGTCTTGCTCTTAGTCCCGTCCCTAGCCCCGCCCACTCGCCCCATTTAAATGAGTACCTGCACTATGTTGTTCCCATATATACCCCTTCGCTGCGGCGGGAATTCCGCCGCAGTGCTAAGGGGGCGGGGGGGGTCGAGCAGCGCTCGCATGCTCGTGACGGAGCCGCACCGTCACGAGCCGCGGTTGAGTTGTGCTCGTGACGGAGCGGTTCCGTCACGAACGCGCCCGCTCAATGGAACGCTCAGCGCAGGCGCGAAATTCGCGCCGCGCAGGCGCGCCGAGCGGGCCATGACGGAACCGCTCCGACATGAGCACAGCTCAACCGAGGCTCATGACGGAGAGGCTCCGTCATGAGCATAGAACGGGTTAAAGCACTGGGTAGGTCAACGCCCCCTACGCTCCTTAACACCAGACGACAGTCGTCATAAGGCAAATAAAACACAGTAGCTACAGGACGTTTTACTAGAACCTTTTATGATCTTCCTAATGGCGAGCTTGAGCAATTTATAAAGCGCTTATTCCCTAGGACAGAATGTGAGGACTACATTTGCAAAAAAACAGTGTTGGTAATATCTTTAACACAGATGTTTAACCTATATTTAGAGCGTACTACCTGCATTTTATTCCGGTGCGTCTGTTTAATAAAAATTGAACTTTGCTTACAATTTCCTGAACCTGCGTTGTGGGAAAAATCAAGCATTTAATTGATAAAATTCAGAAACACACTCTACTTTTTCATCTTCCGCACAGTGCCCGGCTTTCTTTACTGAAATTTGTCATTCCTCAACACCATTTCTAATGGCAAACCCTGAATTACATGTCGTGTGTTGGTGATATAAATAGCTTTTTTAATGTTATCACCATGGTTAAAGTGTATTTATTAACTCTTCGTTCCTCACACAAGTTCAAGGTAAGACAGAGCTGCCGTGCTTGCCTGAGCGACTCACGAAAATAATGGAGCTTTTTTACACTGCGTTATATATTGTGAATTGCCGGTGCACACAATTACACGAGGTTATTGTTCGAAGTGAATGCCGCTGAACAGCTGTCATGTTCACTCATCGAGACAATCCATCTCAGTGGAAATGGCACGTGCTGATGACAGTGGTCACAGAGATTTGCCAAGCACATGATGGGCTAAAGGCATATTACAGAATAAACGTTAACTTTAGAGAAATCAGCTTCACGGGGCATTTCCCAGAAGAAAAACCTGTCAAGGTGAAAAGGTGATCGATTACGAACACGTCTCTCTAATCAATGGAGGGAACCGAGACTACAATGCAGGCACAGATTGAGGTTTGGAGAAACGTTGGTTTTATTGCTGTCCATAAAATGGAGTCTGTCACCCACCCCCATGCTCTTTCAACATACCCTAGCTGCTTAATTTCACAGTAGTACTTAATTGATGTCAATTTGCTCCTATAGGGCTCATTACTAAACATATCTCTCAGAGACACTTTGCCCTAGAATACTATTTCACGGACCCTCCGTTGCCTTATAGAAACTCTCTGTGGGGCGCCATGTCTGCACTCATGTGTACATAGGTGCGGCGAGCTCCACAGATGTATCACTGGCAATGAGGGCACCACTGGGTAGCTTTACATGCATCATTCTCCGATTCTTCGTATGTAAATTAACCTTTCTGATGAAAAATAGCCTTGATTTGAAAGGGGACTGCTGGACATAGGTGGGGCTCAATTAACCTTTTCTCTCTACCCACCATTCCTTTGTACTTCCGTCCCTCTCTCCATTTTACACCCTAATCCTCTATCCCTTTTCACTTCTCCTTTCTTTCAATCTCTAGCTCACTCTCATCTACTCAGCCCTATTTCCTCTGGCTACTGCCACCTCGCTCTAGCTCTCACTAACCCTACACCTTCCAGCTTTACCTTACCTCCCCTCTTCTATTGAGTATGCTTTTTCTATAAGGCACCCTTTCTTACTTCACTATTAGTTCATACTCCCTCTTCAACTCCCATCATGTCTTTCTCAATTCTCTCACAGGCTCACATTGTTCTACTTTTATTGTTCACATCTTCGCCACGCTCTTCCTCTCACCTCTATCTACCTGAACTTTCACTCGTTCTCACCTCTCTTCTGCTCTAACTTTCCGCGATCTCTTCTCTTTCACTGCCCCACATGTTTCTACACCTCTCTTTACACCTACAATAAACAACCATTACTTTGTACTGAAACACCTCCCTTTATCTGGCTCACAACACGCACTGCGTTCTGTTAATTTTACTACTAATATAGGGGCATATTACCAAGCAATAGCGATAATTATCGCTATTGCTTGGTTAGAGACAAAAAGTTACAGCTGAGCTGCGGCGATTTTTTTTTTTTTTGTAATTCTTTTTATTGACAATTTTTACATATTAAATGCATTCCCCCCCTCCCCGCCCCCCCATTCCCTGACCAAAAGCATGTCAAAAAGAAAAATATAGATAAATAAATAAATAAGTAGGCCACTAGTGATAAACATACAATAGAAATTAATCCAAAATGTGCTATAGGGATCCAAAGAAGTTTACATGTACTTAATACCAAATACTTATTATATACATACACCATCAGTTAATCTTAGCTACGTTATAGGGGTACAAAGTAATATACATGTAAATAATACTATAATCCAAGATGTGCTATAGAGATAAAAAGAAGTACACGTGTATATAATACTATATGCTTATTATATACATACAACATCAGTTAATTTTCACTGTGCTATAGGGGTACAAAGAAATATACATGTAAATAATACTATATACACTAAATGCAATCATGTTTGTCTCTGGATCCACAATAGCATTGGTGACCAAATCCGCATGCCCGTTAATCTTTTTTTAGCGCCTTTGTTTTTATAAATTGCAATCTCCAGACTACAGGTGGGTAATAACCTAGCCCTCCATTGTTGAAATGCAGGTGGCTCTGGATCTAACCAAGCTGATGCAATAGTAAGTCGAAGTATTGCCATGGCCACAAATATTAGCCCCTGAGTGTTTGTCTGCACTTCCCAATTTGCAACCCCAAGCATTATTTCCTCCGTTGAGATTTCTATTCTTGTTTGACAGTCCTCTGATAGGAATTCCGAGATATCATTAATCAGCTTAGTAAGAGTGTTACATGTAGCAAATATATGGATAATATCGGCGATTTCTATCGCAAATAAACCTTGGTATTACCAAGGTTTATCGCAAATGCGATAAAAATCGGCCGCAATGCATGAATATCGCTGAAAAGTCAGCGATATTCATGCATTACCGAGCTAATGCTCTTAGCCATGTTATCCACCTCCCATTGGATAACATGGCTAAGAACTGCTCAGGGCAGGTGTTAGCTTTTGGAGATATTCGCGCTTAGCGCGAATATCTCCAACAGTTGGTAATAGGAGATAGCGATGTTAGCGACTGTTTCCAGTCGCTAACATCTTGGCACGCCCACTTTGCATGCCGTTAGTGATAAATATCACTGACATGCAAAGTGGGGCCCAAGATGGTCGCTATCTCCTACTAGTTGTCACTAACTGGTGTTAGCGACAGCTAGGTAATAGGGAGATAGTTTTGTCTCCGCTTTCTTGGCTTTTAAAGCCAAAAAAGCGGAGATAAACCCCCTTGATAATATGCCCCATAGTTCTCTTACCCAGCCATCGCCATATGTCTGTCTTTGCCCCTCCTCTTTCTTTACTCTCATCTTACATCTCTTTTTCACTCTCTGGCCCTCAACTTCTCCCTCTAGCTCTACATCACTATCTCTCTACCATTCTCTTCCTAAAATGATGACACTGAGCAGATAGAAACACGTGCCATTACCATAATGATCCATCCAATGTGAGAATTGAAGCAACACTCTAAGGGCAGGAGGCAATATGACATGTATAGCTATTTTTTTGCTCTGATTTTCCACACTCCTTATAAAAGTACAACAATAATCTGCAAACAAGCAGGAACGTCATATGAGCATCCTCTGTGAAACACACAAAACCACAAAGCACTTCAAAAGTAGGCCACTGTGCATTCACACACTTTCTCTCCATCCATGGACTAGATTTTTAGAAATCGAAGCATCCTATCGGTCACTCATTTCTTTGCAAGACTAAAATATGACAAGAGAACAAATCTAGCCATTTGTGAAACAGTTAAAGACTCCTCACATTACCCTCACGACAGTCACACACTCGTCCTTCCAAACAATCTTATGAAGTAGCATGATCCCATGCATGCATGCATGTGCTCCTGCGTCTCATCATGGTTACGAAGCAATACAGACATGTAACTGCAGTACAATACAAATGCAACTTGTACCTCTCCTCTCTATATATCTCTACATCTCTCCACAAGTGGCTCACTCCATCTCCCCTCTTTCACTTCCTCACATCACATTCTACCTCTTTTCTTTTTTTAATTTCCTCACTACTTCACATCATCCCTTCATCTCACATCATGTCTACCTCACTTCTCTCATTTACTCCCATATGTCTAAACCTCTATGATCACTACATCCCTTTCTCTCTAATTCACACTCCTCTCTCTACACTTGTTCTCTTTATGTACGTCACATCTCTCTAATTTACTAGATCACTTTTCTTACAACTTCATATCCCTCGTAACTTGAAATCGGTCTATAAATCGCCTTTTTATAACTTATCTGCAACATATGTACTTCATGTCTCTTTTCATACTTTGCACTTCTTTTGTTATACCTCTTCCTTTATTCCAGCTTCCTCTCTTAGCTTACTTCTCTGTTTGTTCGGTAAACTATCATTTACATTACATTCTTTTACTCACCGTTATCCAACTCCCTCAGACACCCCACCTCTCTATATCCCCACTGTTGGAGGATGATGAGGTGGTTAAAGTCTCCAAAAGTTGGGAAGAGATCCAAAGTAGTGAAAGGATGTGGGCAAAGGCTGTCAGAATCAGAATAATTGCAATCAAGAACCTCCATTTAAAAAGTGACACAGTTACTTCTTGGCTTACCTTTCCAGGAAAAAGAGCACCGAGAGAATCCGCTGCTATGACATCAGAATCAATTGATCTATTGTATTTAACAAATAAATCATCCATTAGTTTCACGTTTGCCACATTCAGCCAGGATGGTGTTTTCCATTATTTATCACAGTTACCAGACCCAGGTTGAAGAAACAAAATCTTCAGCGTTAGGGTTGGATGTACTCCAATCTACTCATCCCACCCACATAGGACTAGGGTGCAGAATAATAGTGGTCTCTGTCCCTGGCCTTTGAAAGCTAAATGTACCCCTACGCATATTCTTATTGACTGCGTCTTTTATCTCACAAATCAAATCAAGTTTTTAAGTCCTCTGTTTCTTAAATATGATGTTCTTCATAGGAACAAAGCAGTGGTGTTATTGTCTGAGATGCAATATTTAGGTGTGGCAGTTGGGATTGCTCAGTTTTTTCGATCTGTCAAACAGAATTTTAAAGATGAAATGTAATGGGTTGGGGGGCAGGGCAGATAGGAAGGGGTTCATTAAAGGTTTTAATTGATACATGTGTTTTTTAGAATGTTTTAAGGACAAATGTCTAAATAAACTTGTTTCTGAACATGAACTTAGATCTCTGCCTTGAAGTTTTCTAATTGAACTTCATAGTACTCCGCATTTTGTGTGAAATAAATAACTAAAGTAATGCTCATCTGCAAATTTTCTAAGCGCATGCAAGCTGGAAACGAGAAAAAGGGGGTTAAACAAAGCAAAGACACGCTATCTTGTTTTTAAATCTGGTTCACAGCTGTATCTAAAACAGAGCAGATTCTATCACATGCCTGCGTACATTAAGTTCTTCTTTAACTAATTAAGTAATCAAATGTGTTTACTCTTCACTATTGACAGACTTTGAAGGCATCGAGAAAGCTGGAAAAACTCCAAAACGCGTAATGGGCTCAATTAAGCACCTGCTGAAGGTTAATTTATTGAAACCTCTTACGGATAAAAATAGAATTAAAAAAATAATTGGGAAACTAGTGCTTTCTTTTGCGCTTCTCCTGTGCTAAAGTCAGAACTTTGTTTACTTTGCGCTCTCTTCGACTCAACAAAACGTGCAGTGGGAATACACTTTAATTAAATGTTGGCATATTGCCACTTTATCTAGTTAGTCGCAGTTAAATATAGCGCTCTGTGTCACTTAGTTCACTTCAGAGAGCAGGGGAAAGAAGAAAATGAAACAAACAACGAGTTCTAAACACTGGGAAGGTAGATTTCAGCCAAGCGGATAAGATTGGCCTCTGGATCAGACCTTCTTTGGTTACTTGGATGTTGAAGTTGAAATTGCGATTCTCCTATTACCATGACTAGAGAATTTGGATTTCATTAAAGACAGTTCAGTGCCTGCTTGGAAGTTTGGTTTTCGGGAGTTTCCTGAATTTTAGGTAAGCAGCTATTGTTCAAGCTCAAAAGCTAAGAGTGTTCCATTGCTTCGGTGCTGGTACCAGTGTACTCACTTTTTGATCTATACATGATCAAGTGATCACTAATGTTTATGAGAACTGTGAGCAGTTAATCGAATACATGCTTGTGAGACATGTCTGAAGTATCAGCGATTGCACTACATGGCAGTTATGTTATGGTATAGAAACATGTATAGCGCGCATATACCCGTAGGTGTCTTGGTGCTTTCAGGAACATGAGCCTGCTGTGCCGGGGTATAGTTAATTGCTAAACAGCCAAGTCAAAAGTTCCTCTCTGAAGGCAAGGAGGGTGGGCATGGTCCTGAGATGCAATGGAAAGGAGTTCCACAGCCTGGCTGTGCTGTTAATGTACTCCTTTCTCCCCAGCTCGCTTTTCTGACTCTTATGGCAGCAATCAATCTAGTCTTAGCCGACCAAAGAAGTCTACTTGGAGTGTACCAGCTAAAAACCTTCCATAGAAATTTCAGTCCTTCTCTCCGCAAGGCCTTGTGAGCCACACAGTGCCCCTTAAATTTTATTCGCTGTTGCACCGGGAGCCAATGAAGTTCCTAAATGCTTGCGGATATCGGCTGATATTTGGGAGTATGCAGAATCAATCTAGATGCTACATTTTGCACCGCCTGGAGCTTTCCAAGTAATTTAACCTTGAGATTCATATATAACCTGTTACAATAATCCAGCTTTGACATGATTAGCGAGGAAACCACAGTCTTCCTGGTATTTCTGGTGATAAAAGGGAGGATTTTCTCAAAGTTCTAATGGTATAAAAAGAAAAGGACACCCGGGCGTCACATCTGAGCTTATCATCAAGAAAAAGCCAATATTTTTGGCTTTGATCACCGGAAGGGGAGGTGAGCCTAGGATGTCAGGCCACCAGGCAGGGGACCATGCTGAATGAGGCTTTGAAACTGACAATCCACTGGCTCACCTCTAACCAGCTCAAACTTAACGCAAACAAATTTCTTCTCATCTCCCCACCCAAAACCAATCCAGACATCCAAGAATGGGTCAAGGCCATCACAGCGCTAGACTGCTCTCCTACCTTTGTGGACTCTGCAAAATCCCTGGGAATAACTCTAGACGGCAGCTTGAACATGCGTGGCCACATCAATTCGATGGCTAAAGCTGCCAGATTTCACCTGAGTTACCTAAGAAACTTAAAACCATTCCTCGACCCTCCTGACCTAAAAATGGCAACCCAGGCACAAGTCACCTCTAGACTTGAATACAGTTGCTCTACTCTTGCAGGTCTGCCTAAAAATTCTCTGAAAGCCTGCCTCAATGCCGCCGCCAGACTCTTAACCGGCTCAAGGAAATTCAACCACATCTCTCCCCACCTGAAAGCAATGAATTGGCTCCCTCTCGAGGCCAGAATCCCACTTAAGATGGCCTGCATTACTCACAAGGCTCTATACTCTAACTCCCCTGCCTGCCTTGCCCAGAAACTCGTGTTATCAGGAGGAGCCAGAAACTCCCGGTCTGCCAGAGACCTCCTGCTCCAACCAGCTTGTTTCCAGATAAAGAAAACCTACAATCGGGCCTTTTCTGGGGCCGCTCCAAGAATATGGAACTCTCTCCCGCCTACCATCAGAAGATTGTCATCTTTTGCACGCTTCAAAAAGGAGGCCAACATTTTCCTTATGGGCAAATTCCTTGCCTAACGACCACATTACAATCTCCTCTACGTCCTTGTACCGCCCGCCGTGACAGATTTTTCCTTGACTTTCCCGGATGATACCTCCCGGCCCTCTGGGCTTTACACCCGGGAGCTGAGACTACCTACTTTCTTGTATATTAACTCTACCTGTTTTTATCCCAAGTCTATCCGGAACTTGAGACTGCCTGTTTTTCCTACATAATGTACATAACCCTTGTTACCCTTTGATATCCTCCCTTCCTATGCCCTTTGTATACCTCCCCCTCAATCATGTGAAGAGCTATGATATCCTCACAGGTCTGGTTCGCGCTCTATAAAACCTTAAAATAAATAAACAAATACATAAATAAATACATAGAACCTATGTTTTACTTGAGTTCAGTTTTAGATGTCTGCTCGTCCAGCTATTCAAAGCAGTCATGTATTCTTAAAGAGTAGTTGACATAATTGTCCACAGCTGATACAACCAGCAGGGTGTCATCAGCATAGAACATTGGATTTCAATTGGAACTTTTGATTAAAGGGGCAAGTTCTGAGACATAAATATTAAAAGGTGTCAGGCTCAATGAGGAACCTTGAGGAACCCCGCATGGCAGAGTAAAGGGTAAGGATTTACACTGACCGAGATTCAAAGTTTGAGATCTCTGTGTTAGAAAAAATGTTAACAAAGTAAGAGCTTTACCTTAACTGCTGTAGTGTTCAGACAGAGGAACAATACACCAAGGTCCACCGTGTCAAATGCTGCGGATAGGTCCAATAAAGAAGGAGCTGCTCACCCTCCACCCTCCCATGCCATTGATGGAGGTCCATCGCATGATGTAATTGAGGTGGATTTATTGACATTTTTTTTTTGTACATGTGAGGCTTCAGAGAACTCAGTCATAGAAAGCTGAGCTGTGCCAGCATCAAATATTTCAAAAGTAAATAATATAAAGGTGGTCAACAGTGTCACTTAGTAAAAGGCAGTGCCGTTTCGGAACTGCCCTTAGTACAGGCTTGCAATTTCTGAACAGTGTTTTAAGTGTTTCTCTATAATGAATATAAAATTGAGCAGAGAAAATACCAATAATTCTACTCTGTGTTTTTCCCCTTTCAACAATGTTTTTATTTGATTTACTTAGGCACAACAATCACCAACAAAAGTACAGTGCGCCACCTGTAAGGTATACACAGGCTTTCTTGGCACTATGTAATTTTATAAGAAACAATAGTTGATGTACAGAATGCAGAACAATGTCATACTTTCACCCCAGTACAGAGATCTGGGCCTAAATCCATCGTTTTTTTGTTCACCATGCCATTCCAGTTTGAACACAGCCATCTGCAAATCAGTCTTGATCATGTGCCTCATGGGAACAGTCCAGACCTAACTGCCAAGCCAGGTCCTCCCTGAACTGGAAACAAGATTCCTAGGACCGGTTTTGGGGTGTCACCCCTCTTCAGCAAGGATAGCTTGATTCCAGTGGCATGGAGAGCAAGGGACCCACGTCTGGGCATACCCGTCCACTCGGGGTGACAAATGCAACAAACAACAGTTGATGGACAGAATGCAGAACAATGTCATACATTCACCCAGTACAGAGATCTGGGCCTAAATCCATGTTTGTTTTGCTCACCATGCCATTCCAGTTCGAACCCAGCCATATGCAAATCAGTCTTGAGCCTGTGCCTCATGGGAACAGTCCAGCCCGAACTGCCAAGCCAGGTCCTCTCTGAACTGGAAATAAGCATCCGAAGACCGGTATCGGGGATTCACCCATCTTCAGCGAGCATAGCATGATTCTAGTGGCATGGAGAGCACGGGACCCACCTCTGGGCATGCCCGTCCCTCTCGGGGAGAAAAATGCAAAAAACAACAGTTGATGGACAGAATGCAGAACAATGTCAAACATTCACCCCAGTACAGCGATCTGGGCCTAAATCCATCGTTTTTTTGCTCACCATGCCATTCCAGTTTGTACCCTGCCATATGCAAACTAATCTTGATCCCGTGCCTCATGGAAACAGTCCAGCCCGAACTGCCAAGCCAGGTCCTCCCTGAACTGGAACCAAGCATCCTAGGACCGGTCTTGGGGTTTCAACACTCTTCAGTAGGGATACCTTGATTCCAGTGGCATGGAGAGCAATGGACTCACGTCTGGGCATACCCGTCCCACTCGGGGTGACAAATGCAAAAAACAACAGTTGATGGACAGAATGCAGAACAATGTCATACATTTACCCCAGTAAAGAGATCCGGGCCTAAATCCATCGTTTTTTTGCTCACCATGCCATTCCAGTTTGAACTCAGCCAAATGCAAATCAGTCGTGACCCTCTGCCTCATGGGAACAATCCAGCCTGAACTGCTAAGCCAGATCCTCCTTGAACTGGAAACAAGCATCCTAGGACCGGTTTCAGGGTTTCGCCCCTCTTCAGCAAGGATAGCTTGATTCAAGTAGCATGGAGAGCATGGGACCCACGTCTGGGCATACCAGTCCCACCCGGGGTGACAAATGCAAAACACAACAGTTTATGGACATAATGCAGAACAATGTCATACATTCACCCCAGTACAGAGATCTGGGCCTAAATCCATCGTTTTTTTGCTCACCATGCCAATCCAGTTTGAACCCAGCCATATGCAAATCAGTATTGACACTGTGCCTCATGGTGACAGTCCAGCCCGAACTGCCAAGCCAAGTCCTCTCTGACCTTGAAACAAGCATCCTAGGACCGGTTTCAGGGTTTTACCCCTCTTCAGGAAGGATAGCTTGATTCCAGTGGCATGGAGAGCACAGGACCCACATCTGGGCATACCCGTCCCACTCGGGGAGACAAATGCAAAAAACAACAGTTGATGGACAGAATGCAGAACAAAGTCATACATTCACCCTAGTAGAGAGATCTGGGCCTAAATACATTGTTTTTTTGCTCACCATGCCATTGAAGTTTGAACCAAGCCATATGCAAATCAGTCTTAACCCTGTGCCTCATGGGAATAATCCAGCCCAAACTGCCAAGCCAGGTCCTCCCTGAACAGGAAACAAGCATCCTAGAACTGGTTTCGGAGTTTCACCCCTCTTCAGCAAGGATAGCTTGATTCCAGTGGCATGGAGAGCACGGGACCAACGTCTGGGCATATCCGTCCTACTCGGGGTGACAAATGCAAAAAACAACAGTTGATGGACAGAATGCAGAACACTGTCATATATTTACCCTAGTACAGCGATCTGGGCCTAAAACCCTTTTTTTGCTCACCATGCAATTCCAATTTGAACCCAGCCATATGCAAATCAGTCTTGACCCTGTGCCTCATGGGAACAGTCCAGCCCGAACTGCCAAGCTAGGACCTCCCTGAACTGGAAACAAGCATCCTAGGGCCGGTATCGGGGATTCACCCCTCTTCAGCAAAGAAAGGTTGATTCCAGTGTGAACAGGAATTGCAGTGAAAACCTAATCAAGAATTCTCGCTTTCTGCCAAGGTTATTAAAATCCATGTAATACACTTTTGAAGTTATGTTTTCTACGAATATTCATGAATAGGTGTATCAAATCTTACGGTGTTCAGTTCAATTTCAAAGAGTGTTAGAAATCGGGTTTCTGGTTGGATAGGCTATGCGCCTAGCACAGGCAGAACCTACCACTATAGTCAGGGCAAGGGAGCTACACACCAAAGATAACCCCGTTGGTATCTTAGAAGAGCAGTCGTACTTATCCCAGAGGCAACGTGTAAAGCGTTTGCGCAACACACTCACACAACAGTGATACACTAGGCATATCACAAATGAAACTCCACACAAGGTTATATAGGAATATCCTTTGTATTATCCATAAAAACACATTAGAACATAATCACATAAATCACTGTGTCAATAGGCACTTGTCATGACGTCACAAAGATTTCTAAAATCACTTTGCCATAGGGCAATTGTCATAACGACCTAGATAGTGCAACAGGGAATCCTACATTATACATGCTATAAAAACAACCATCCCAACACTGTCCCTGGGGTGCAAATCCTAGCAATGTAACACATACATCATAATGTCAGGGCACCAACTGTAGCAGCTGGATAAAGCACCCAAGAGACAGGAATCCCCAATCACTGTACATACTCAGCAGTTCCTGTTACCATAGTACTGGTTATTCCAACATAGGACATGCAATGACCCCTTTGCACTACATTAGGGTATTACAGGCTGGTTAGGTCATACATCAATCATGGCTGCAACAGGATATACCTTTACCAACACAGGGGTCATCAATGCGGTGCCAACAGAGGCTATCACCATAAACAACATAAATGATGGCACCTGCACTGCTATTATGTGGTATCTGGTGCCCCTGTTACCTCCATGCAGGCTCCTGGGGCACCTGCCCACCTACAAAAGGGACTACAGTAATTCTCATCTAACCCAGACACTCGAGTGCACGTAATTGGCAGCTCCTCTGGACCAAGGCAAGATAGGAGGCCGATGTGAATCAACACGGTAAGTCCGCCCTGGCCCCTCATGACCGCAAAGGCAGTTGCGAATCCTCAGCTCCCGCACAGTATGTCGCAAGGGTAGGGGAGAGCACCTCGACTGCAGGAAGTGCGGGAGACCTCAATTGGTACCACCACAAGCGTGCAAGGCAGCTCCTGCCGGTCCCCCCAGTGATGATGCCAAATGGTGGGGAAGAGGAAAGGAGCCCGGGGCCCCAGCGAGAACACCACAAGCCCGCTGGGAGCACTCTTTTGAGGTCTCCGAGGCGGGAGACGCGAGGCACCAGCTCCTTTCAGCAGAGCATGACCCGACGGTCCTGTGCAGCTGGTGTGGCGAGTAAGGCTCCTGCTTCTGACCCTCAAGGAGCGACTTGGCCGGTTCTTTCTGGGTGAAGCTCCCACCTCACTGGGCCGGCCACCGATATAGCCGTCCCTCCTGTTAAAAAATGTTATGTTAAAATGTGTTTATATAGCGCTCGGCTACTCTAAAAGAGTGTCCCGGCGCTTTCCACATAAAGCTACAGTCTATAACAACATAACAAGAAAAACAAAAGCCCAGGAGAGAACAAAGAAGAAAATCCACCTAAACAGAAAGATTAAAAAGCCAAGTCTTCAAATTCCTTCTGAATTGAAGCAGAGTGGGAGTGCTGCGAAGTTCCAGTGGAAGCGAGTTCCACAGCTGGGAGGCCTTGAGGCTAAAGGAGCGCCCCCCAATCCGGGCCTTCCTCACGCGAGGAACCACAGCCGTGAAAAGGGATTCCGAACGCAATGAGCGGGCAGGGCGATAGAAAGCCAGTCTCTTCTGTAGATATCTCCTCTCAGTTACCTAGGCGGTTGCCAGGTAACAGTTTTGTTGGTAGGCCATCTCTGCTCACAGTTTTGCTCCGCACTGGGGGGGCTCATTTTAGAGTGGGGGCAGTGCAGGGTGTGACAAAAAGACAGCACCCGAGGTTTCCAGTGCATAAGATGCCCCGAACAAAGCTTCCTGCCCAGTAACTGCACTGGGGAATATTTCCCCACTTTAAAGCACAGACTTTCTTTTAGTTGCTCCAAAGATGAAGAGCTTCACCAAGCTCTAGAGTTTGCAAGGGGGCATAACAGCACTCCATGGAGAGCAGAAGGGGCACAGCAGCAGGGTGCAGGCTGGCAGGTCAGAATAAGGGTTCTCAGAGTAAAGTGGCAATCCTTATTTCAGCCCAACAGGCAGCAGGTCATCACTCCTGAGTAATCAAGTCCCAAGGTGGTTCCTCCTGGTAGTCCAGCAGTCCTCTGATAGCAGGTAGAGCAAGCAGCATCTGGTTACAAGTCCCGCGCAGTGTTTAGTTTTATGGGGTCACAGCCCCTGTACTTATAGTCCAAATGCCTTTGTTCTGGAGGCACTTGAAAATACATTTACAAGTGCGCAACATCCCCCATTCACAGTGTTAGCCTTGGCCCCAGACACACCACAGGGGGCATAGCCAGCATTGTAGATGGCAGGCACAGACCTATTCAGGTGCAGGTTCAACTCCTCCCACCATTCCAAATGCATGCAAGGCCTATTAAGGTGCAAGGGAAAACTCCTCCTGCTACTCTAATTTCAGGCAAGGTCTATTCAACCTAGCATTGAGTCACCCAGGAAAGGCAGGACGCACCTCAACCCCCCAGGGACTGGCTGGAGTGAATGCACATCCACTCTCCCCTGGTAATCAGAACCGGACGGTCAATACACATCCAGGCAGGGCACAAAGACCAATCAGCACAAATAAATGCCCACTTCTAAAAGTGGTATTTCTAAAATATTACCAATAAATCTGCTAAGCAGGATTCATCACTAGTATTCTAAACATACCAAACATGGTCACGCTACCCCTTTGATGTCCGGAATTACCACTGAAGCACATATCAGGGATTCCCAATGCATCCTTATGAGAGGGCAGCCTCACAGCAGTAAGAAACCAAATAGGCTGTTTGTCACTACCAGGACATGCCACAGAGTTAAGGCACATGTCCTACCTTTTAGCTACACTACACACTGCCCATAGCGCTAGCTAGGACCTACCTTAGTGGAAAAGAGATGTAGTAAGAGATGTAGTAAAAGGGAAGTTGCCGACTTGGTAACCACTTCATTATGCCAAGTCACAGCGGCAGTAAAATGCAAATGCAGGCTCTGCAGTTGCAAGGGCCTGAGTCAGTTTTGAAAGGCTTCTTTGGTGGGTGGCACAACCAGCGCTGCAAGCCCACCTGTAGCATTTAATTTACTGGCCCTGGGTATATGGGAAACCACTGTACAAGGGGCTTATAGGTAAATTAAATATGACCAACTGTGTAGACCAATCTTACCAAGTTTACCAGAGAGAGTACATGCATTTTAGCACTGTCCAGCAGTGATAAAGTGCCCAGAGTCATAAAACCACCAACAACAGGTAAAAATAAATACAGGAGGAAGGCAAAAAGTTCTGGCATGATCCTGCATAATGGCCAAGTCCAACAGTGAGCTATGAATTAGAACAAATAAAGCAGATGTTTTAAACAATTTTACTCCAAATCATACCATTTTAGGACAAAGACAAGTTTTGAGACCTGTCTCTCAATGAAATTGGAAGGGCTTTTTGCTAAGCATTGAAGTAAATGGAAATGTAAACTAACAATGATAGCTTGTGTTGAGCTGTGGCACAGCAATATGTTTGTCTGTTGTGCTATCCTTAATGAAAAAAAAATATAAAAAGTAGATACATATATACATGCAAACTATTGTTTACATTTTGCTTTCATCCCCTACAGGACAAAGCATGGCCAACGGGTCAGCCCATTTCAGCCGTATGCTCTCCTGCACTGTGAGTGACAGCATTTTCCCTTGATCACATGAGCACATCATCCGCAAAAGAAGAGCATCTTAGTGATTGGGATGGTGGATCAGTACTTTATGTTACTAAGTATTTTTTCTTTCTGTTCTTTATCCTTTTTTATAGTCTTTCTTATGCGCTTAAAGTATGTTTACTTATGACAGTTCATTGAAGCCAACAGTAAATTTTCATTTCACCAACAAGTGACATATTTTTGTTTACTGTCCATTAAGGACTGAAGTGGGGTTCCATACCTGTTTTAGCTACACCTTCCTACTCGGGATTGTATATAAATTATATGTAGTGGCTAAATCATGGTTCATTGTTGTGACTCAGCAGTAACTCACGCTTCTGAGTTCTGCTGTACGATGTACTTGCGACAGTCAGAGCCATCGCAGCCATCAAAACTAAGTTGAGGTGCAAAGAACTGAGGGCCAGAAGTGCCGGGGACGTAGTGGCGCAGCGGCAAGTGCCAACATGGCTGGTGTGAATGTGCCCTCCCGCGGGCAGTCAAGTCGCAGTAATCAATGCTGGATTGGTACCGGAGCACAGGCATCTCCCATACGGCAGCATAGCCCATGGAAGAAGGTGGCACCACTGGGGCTCATGTGCTGTGTAGCAGTCACTGATGCTTGAATTCTGCATTTGCCACCCCTAGTCCATCAGTTCTTACGAGCCTGAAGTATTAATCGCTCCAGGACCAAACAGCACTACACTGCACCATACAACACTTAAACAGTACTCCAAAGCATGCCACTGTGCCTTGAGCCCACCTAGCCCCCGGAGAGCCTCACCACAAGACCTGTTGCAGACCATGGTCTCCAGTACCAAGTAAACTGACAAAGAATGCAATAAGGAGGGTGAGTCGGCCAGTGTGCAAGATCGCAATAGCATACCTTCTTAAATGCAACAGCAGCCTTGAAAAGCTGCAATTGCAAACTGGGAACATTAGCAAAAAGTTCTGAAATCCTTAAAAGATGTGGTTTTAGGCGCACAGCAGCCAGGAGTGCAAGCACTAGGCTGCCAGCACTGTGCAATGCACGAAGGCGGTTGGCGTTAGGAGTCTGCCCCTCACCCGCCCACTAATCAGAACTGTAAAACCTTGTGCCTTATAAGTCATCTTTCTAACCACAAGAAAAATTCCCAGCATCCTGTTCGACTAGCCAGAAGAGATGCATCGGCAGACAATCACTTGAATATTCCTTTTTATATTTGCAGAGCCTTAGGAGTAAAGGCGTGAAGAACCAATCAGCAATCATCTCCAGGTGAGCTACACCTCAGGGCTAAACCACCAGTGGTGTTTCAACTCCTTTCAACAAATGGCGGTCTTGGAAAGTCTCCCATAAAGACTGGAAAGCTGTGAAGGGACCAACAGGCGGGCAGGCTATAAAAGGGTGCCACAACCTTCGATAAAGGTAAAGAAAAAACTCCAAACTCTGTTGACAACAAAAAGTGTAAAGGCAACTCCTGTCTGGCAGAACCAGTTGTTAATATCACCTGTGGGCCATATGTTTGAAAAATGTACAAAATACCACATAAATCTGACTTTTTAAAGGACCCATTTTCTCCAAATCAGGTGACATAAATTTCCTTCCAGTACCAATCTACCTAACCGTAAGTAATAACAGTATCTTCCATGAACCAATCCAAAAGTTTGAACCCACTAAGGAGACCCCGGACTTAGCGGTAAAGCCTAATGAGAAAGGGAACAAAGAGAATGTCTGAAACTCGATAACTGACCTAAAGCTAGTATAGGGGAAGTCGTGATCACCAAAAACGCCCCCCATCTATCTCCACCGTAAATGCCCGCCAGACCCCTATTAAAAAATGGCGCCTTGCTACCAATTAAGGTTAGAGTAGTAATTAACAACGGGCAAAACAACCTGGAAACCTAATTGCAAAACCCCACTGTACCATATAGCATATGGGCCACTGGAGTGACTACAGCTGAGTCCTAGAACCACACTGCGCTCACTCCAACAATAGGACTCGGGCCATATGGGATATTCTGTTCAGAACAGCACAAATGACATTAGATGCCCTAACATACCAGTCAAACCAAATGGATGTCCAAGAAAATCTGCTTAACATCATGGCTGAATCAGTTACAGGAATTGATCAGAAGCTAGATCACCCTATACAAATTTGTAATCTGGGTACAAAATTAGGCTGCATCAACCAATATAGCACTTGTGCACTGTGGTCAGCATGCTCGCAATAATCCCAGAAGTCCTGAGCACCCTAATAGAATACCTAAAACTGAATCTCGGCATCCCTCTTCACAAAAAGTACTCACACCCGCAAGCGCAACTGACTCAGGAATGTAGCAGAAAGGGTGACTTTACTAATATGAACATAGGACCATCTCTGGATGAAAATGCTTGCCAACTCGCAACTCCCATGGAGGAGGCAGATGAACTTGCCAAAGTCGGGATTACCCAATGAGAGGGCTCTCCCTGCAAACTTCCAAATACTTTTTCAAGCTCCACCAGTGAAAATAATATAAGGAAAACTGAGATAAGGCAACACAAGGCCAGAAACAAACAGAGAATTAGTCTAGTAATTATCCCTGCACTATGCAAGGAAACCAGCCGAAAATACAGTTGAGCGCAATGAAGAGTATACGCAAACACATATCCACCATAGCAAAAAACCATTAAGGAAAAGCAAGCCTTATCCCTTATTTGCTAAACAAGGATGTATGTCGTTACTACGCATGCGTTTACAACGCATGCCTTTACCACGCATCTTTTACAACGCAAGTCGTTACAATGACTTGCGTTGGGGGGCGCTGGATAGTGAATAGTTTAATTTACTATTTCAACTCCAGTCCCCGTGGATATTAGGGAAGGTTTTGGATAGTAAATTAAACCATTCTCTATCCTACAGCACCCCCAGCGCAAGTCATTGTAACGAATTGCGTTGTAAAAGTTGTGTGGTAAAGGTAGTGCGTGGTAAAAGTTGCGTTGTAAACGCTGTTCCCCGCTAAACAATCATGTAAACTACCTGAAGTAGCCGCACCCTTGAAGCTGGTGAGGTGGGTACTCCAGCCCGAATTCCAGCTTCCAAAGAATCCAGTGCCCCGATGGAACAAATTCAGATGGATGATAGCCATAGGGAGGAGGCGTAGCTCTGTCAAGAATACATGGCTAACAATAGCGGAAGCCCAGAAGCTTCGGCAGCAATCACAGACTAGGCTCACATCTTATCCCCACAAAGAGTGAATAACTGAATAACTGCATGGACAACAAAAATCATGCAGCTCAGTGGCACTCACTAGCTGCTACCAGCCATCAGACTAGAACAACTGATCCTCTGCAGGTCCGAGAACTAAGCAGCAATGGTCTGGCAATACTTGGTCTTGACAACACTGTCCAAATACCTGGAATCCTAACCAACAGTAATCAAATTGTTTTTACCCCAGAATACCAGTCTGGGGAGGAACAATATTCTTAACTGTGGTAACATCTTAAAATTGCCATAGGCAGTCCCAAACCTTGAGAAGATGACCACAATAGACATTGAATCTATCAAATTCCTGGCACCTACAAGAGTCTACCCTTGTGATCTGGGCCTAAAATGTGCTCAAAAGGAAAGTCAACCAGGAAAAAAAGTGCTTTCGCAGCTGGGGAATCAATATTAGCATGAATTGTTCTGTAGCCTACTGAGCTCCGCTTGCCTTTCAGAGGAGGACACTGTGTTGCATAGTGTAAAAGACAACACTCAAGCATACTCGATCCTTAGGAACCCCATTGGCAAAATGTCACCATCCGTTTTTCTGACACATAACAGACAATCCCCAGCAGACAAATACACTTCTGAACGACTAAACCTAGGCTGGCTATCAGCAGCCCTGTATGGCAGAAGACGATCCTGACAAGATGAAGTACAAAAACTCCAGTTACCTCAAGCATCTAATCAAACAAAACCCATGAAACTGTACTCATTGAATATAAACAGCTTGCATACTAAAAGCCACAACAAGAACTTGATAATACTTTTGAGGGAGCATCAGATGATATTCTTACAAGAAACCTGGGTAACACAGCGGTTCCCAATTGACAGTTTTGCAGGCTACTTTAGCCCAGCGCTCAAACCAAAGTAAATTTGGTCACCCAAAGCGGGCTTGGCCAACTTTGTATTAGCAGGGCTTAACCCCTTCCGTGCTCATGACGAGCTGAGCTCGTCATGACCACACCCATTTATATTGATCCTCAGCACAGAAGAAGAATAACTCAAGCAGCAATGGTGTTAAGATAGACAACAAACTGGTGGACACAGGTGATAATAACATCCTATTAGTCCAACTGCAGAAGTGGCAAAAAGACATTGAGACATCTCTTTTAATAATTAACTAAATCATTCACCCAGATCCAGGATCCAGCAAATGTATATAAACCACATTGTTAAATATTTTATTAGAAGGCCTACAAGACCCAACTTCCCAGGTACCTTAGCAACAAGGGACTTCGACATGAACCTGCTGTGACCCTTCACCCAAGATGAAAAAAGTATACAACAGAATCATCTCTGGGCTGTTTCTAACCAGTCTGCTGGAACCTCAAGCAATAAACTCAGGGATGCTAAGGCAATGGGCACTGGTAAAATACCTTGAATCCCTCAGGTTAGAAGGACTGAACAGCAGATACCACAAGACACCCAACCAGTGTGGTCACATTTTTCAGTTGACTCGCACTCAACAATTGATTTCATGGTAGTAACTCTGCCCCTAATTCGTTTAATCTCATCATACCAAATTAACAAAACTGAAAAAGTGACAATGGACAACAAACTATAGGGATAAACTCACAATACTGCTTCTATTTGCAGTCAAACTCTCTACCTGGGTGCTCGAAACAATAAATTATAGGAAGCTACTCTGGTCCGAAGACACTATAGGTTCAATTGGGTAAGCTGTTTCATCCCTTATCAGGAACTACTTTAGTAATGACCTCCTCACCCAGATCTTAAAGTGACTACTTTTTACAGACAACCTACTTAGAGTGTACAATTCAAAAAGCTGCTCAAGTACACACCAAGCCACAAGAATACTCACAAGACTTAAAAAGGATTAAAACATCTGCCTCTTGTAGTGCTGTAAAGAATAAACACAACCAAATCCTGGGACTGAGTAAAAGGCAGCCAGGGAATCCTGAGACCCAAGCTAATCTGAGGGGTCTAAATAAAATGTACCAGAAGACGATTTGGTAGGAGAAAACAACAACAAAACAAAATCCCTGAGTAAAGCATTGTACCTCAGCAGAAAGAAAAAATCGAGAGATTTTTGGAGTATGGTCAATAACATGAATAAGGCCCCTACTGCTGCTCAAGTTTAAATGTACCAGAAACACTGGGCTAAGTTTTTTAACTGAACATTTTAAACAATCCATAGAGGTCACTCTAGCTCTTTCTCAGGAGTTGGGAAATGTAAGCCTAGTAAGTGTCACAAGCTCAGATGACGCTGTTCATAGCTTTTATGAAGATTAAATATGTGAATCATTCCAAAAGTGCAGGTAAGGCAAGGGCATCAGGCACAAACAGAATTCCACAAGCACTGTATCAGACAAACCCCACCTTTTGGGCTGCTAGCCTGACAGGAATTTTTAACAGTGCCCTGAAACAAGAAATTATGAAGGACTCATGGAAAGGCTCCATAATAACCTCACTTTTTAAAGGTGGTGATCGCCACCGGCCAGAAAATTGCCTCCTCATCATTCCATTAGACACCGAGGCTAAGCTCTTGCCAGGTCGGATATATGATGTTAGCATGCATACTTTTAGCACGCATACCATTACCACGCATTTTTTACAACGCAGGACCTTTTACAACGAATACCTTTACAACGCATTACACTACAACGCAGATACTATTACAACGCATACCATTACAACGTAAGTATAGGTAAGTACATAATATTAATAAATAATGTAAAAATTATTTAAATATTTTAATTAATTTTTAAATATTTTATTATTAAATATTGTAATTAATTATATTAATTTTTATTTTATAATTTGTAAATATATATGTTAAAAATACCCCTGTACCCCAAAACCCAAACCCAGCCCTGAACCCTAAAAATACCCCTGTACCCCAAAACCCAAACCTAGCCCTGAACCCTAAAAATACCCCTGTACCCCAAAACCCAAACCCAGCCCTGAACCCTAAAAATACCCCTGTACCCCAAAACCCACACCCAGCCCTGAACCCTAAAAATACCCCTGTACCCCAAAACCCAAACACAGCCCTGAACCCTAAAAATACCCTAAAAATACCCCTGTACCCCAAAACCCAAACCCAGCCCTGAACCCTAAAAATACCCCTATACCCCTAAACCTAAACCCAGCCCTGAACCCTAAAAATACCCCTGTACCCCAAAACTCAAACCCAGCCCTGAACCCTAAAAATACCCCTATATCCCAAAACCCAAACCCAGCCCTGAACCCTAAAAATACCCCTGTACCCCAAAACCCAAACCCAGCCCTGAACCCAAAAAATACCCCTGTACCCCAAAAGCAAAACCCAGCCCTGAACCCTAAAAATACCCCTGTACCCCAAAACCCAAACCCAGCCCTGAACCCTAAAAATACCCCTGTACCACAAAACCCAAACCCAGCCCTGAACCCTAAAAATACCCCTATACCCCAAAACCCAAACCCAGCCCTGAACCCTAAAAGTACCCCTGTACCCCAAAACCCAAACCCAGCCCTGGACCCTAAAAATACCCCTGTACCCCAAAACCCAAACCCAGCCATGAACCCTAAAAATACCCCTGTACCCCAAAACCCAAACCCAGCCCTGAACCCTAAAAATACCCCTGTACCCCAAAACCCAAACACAGCCCTGAACCCTAAAAATATCCCTGTACCCCAAAACCCAAACACAGCCCTGAACCCTAAAAATACCCCTGTACCCCAAAACCCAAACCCAGCCCTGAACCCTAAAAATACCCCTGTACCCCAAAACCCAAACCCAGCCCTGAACCCTAAAAATACCCCTGTACCCCATAACCCAAACCCAGCCCTGAACCCTAAAAATACCCCTGTACCGCATAACCCAATACCCCTAATAAATGTTTCAAAAAAAAGATAAACTTACCTATACTTATACTTACGTTGTAATGGTATGTGTTGTAATAGTATCTGCGTTGTAGTGTAATGCGTTGTAAAGGTATGCGTTGTAAACGATCCTGCGTTGTAAAAGTATGCGTGGTAATTGTGTGCGTGGTAAAAGATGCGTGGTAACAGTTACATACCGCCAGGTCTTCTATTGATGGAAATATTGTTCTGGGCAGACAGAAAACACGTTATCTCTTTGTACCAATCTGGGTTTACACTAGGGGCTGGCACCTCTTCTTGGGAGACCTGAACCCTGCACTGGATGCAGTAAGCCCTCACTCCCCTAAACTAGGAGATAAGCAAATCTCCAACCTACTGTATGCAGGTGATGTAATTCTACTCAGCCAAACAAAAATCGGTTTGTAACGTCTCATAGACACACTATCTCACTACTCACTAACTACCCACATGTTAATAAATCAGAAGAAAACCGAGGTCATTGAGGTGAGTAACAGGATTCAGAAAAGGCACAGATGGAACCTACAAGGACAACAACTGGAGCCGGTGAAAACCTATATATAGCTTTTAGCATTATTCGATGACAAGGGCTCCTTCTACCAGCACGAGCTGGATTTGCAGAAGAAGGGTAACACCTTGCTAACTGCTTCTGCACTTTACAGAGAAGAGTCGGCCCAATCTTCTTGCCACTGCTAACGGTAAAAGCATCAAAAGGAATACTGAGCATCTTGTGGGGGGGATTCTTTTTATTGAAATTAAATGCAGAATTTAGTACAATGCATGTTTACAGTTTCGAATATACCAGGACAAAGAACAAATATCAGTTTTAACATTTACACATATCTTCATTTACCTCTATTCCTGTTGTTGGGCAGGATCAGCAAACAACACACATATCATCTCTCTACTTTTGTTCCATTCCGCCCAGATCTTGGACCATTTTTGTGGGATGCCTCTACCCTCATAGACCACTCTTTCGGCTTGCATACACCAATCCATGTCTGTCACCCAGTACCTTTGGGGATTGCTTTATGTAATAAGCTACAAACCTGAAGGCATCGCAAAGTTTCACCCCCATTCAGCTCATAGTCTCTTTGGAGGTCATTGAAAGAGACAATTTTCCCTCTTGCCCATAAATCTCAACCTTAGTGAGTCCAATCAGCTCCCATTTACCGAACCCCAGATACCTTGATAGTATCTCTAGTTGACCAGTCTCCAAAAGTGGAGTCGTCTTTGTTATCGTATTTTCCCACCCCAGCTCTGTCGAGGCCTTGTGCCACAGAGCGATCGTAGTAGAGGTTGGTGAATTTCTCGGGGCATTTTTCCGTCCTCCTTAAATTGCTATTTAATAATTCCACGGGGTCATGTTATAACTGTCCATTCTATAGGCTGGTTCTGTATGCGGCCAATGCACCCAATGGTTTGTCACTATCAATTGAGATGCCCTGTAATAATATTGTATTCCTGGGAGGGCAATTCCCCCATCATACCAACTTTTCATGAATCTAGTCAGTGCTTTAAGAGGGTTACCATTATTCTTGAGCAACGTACGAATCTCTGATTCTATTATGAAATACCGAGCATCTGTTATGGAAGTGAAGCTCTTTGAGGTAGAGACGCCACAATTTTACATTTGATCTCTATGAAAATATTCAGGTCACTTTTTTGTCTCCCCTTAATGCTTTCCCAGCCCAGATAAGAAAAGGGGCTTATGTCAAAGTATGGAAGAGAATAATGTCCCTATCAGTAAACCAACTATGCCAAGGTCTCTGGTAAAAGCTCAAACAATGAAAAACGCACATTTTTGTTGGTACCTAGAACTGGCCGTTGACGATCTGGGCGTCAGACCATTATGGGAAAGGTCTCTGCCTTTAGAGTCATTTAAAAAAATGATTAATGGTGTGAGGAAAGAAATCTCTGTGACTAAAAACAAATAATCTCTATCAAACAGATCTCACACCCAGCTGAGTTTAAATGACTATATAACGCATAAACCCGTAACCTTATTTGGAGGCTGGGTGGTCCAGGCATCTAAAAGTGCACTTTTTGAGTTATCACATTAGCCTCCTTCCAGGACCGTCCTACAGTGTTCCCTGGATCCAGGACATCAAAAAAGCTTCCTACAGACTGTGAATCAGGGGAAGAAAGTATTGTTACCATAACTTGTGTGTGCACTGGTCTACTCAATGAAAGGAGGGTGTTGTTAAGAGCACTTGTTAACCAACGTGGCATTCGATCCTGCACGCAGGCTGTGATTGCATGCTTTAAGGAAACAGACACAGGGGAGAAACACAGGCCCCCGCAGCCTACAGATAAATCCAGAGCGTGTACCTTGCAGAGGGCCCCCTCAACTTCCGTTACACCACTGAATGGACACTACAGGGCTCATTTATGAGCCCCTGCGTCACTTTTCCACAACCGGTGCGTCACTTTTTGTGACGCACCAGTGGCGTAAAACATGCCCCCTGTTGCGCACTAATTACAAAGTGACGCATCTAAGCAGATGCGTCACTTCGTAAACTCCTGCGCTACAATATACCTGCGTCAGGTATAATGTATACAGGGGGGGGGGCATTTTTAACGTATTTTCTCTCAGTATAACTTAATCACTAGACATTCCCACCATTGGTGTATGAACGTGTCTTCCTGACCACAGCTCCTGCGGCATAACGGTGAGCTTAATTTCCCTTTTTTAACTAATGCCGCACTGGCTTAATATGCTTTATGCAGAACCGTTAGCTGAAATTATTTAAATCTTGAATGAATCGCTACACCCCTAGGGATGCCAACGCTTCTTGCCACTCTTCATCACTCATAACCCCCACATCCTCCAACCATTTTGAACGCAGTCTTTCTAACTTTACTGGTGAGTTATTTAATATCGTCCTGAAAGTCACAGGTATTGTCCTTTTCGGTATATAGTTGTCTAATAGCCTACCTTCTAAAGACGAGGAGGCCAAAGTTCAGTACCTTTGGGGATTGCTTTACGTAATACGCTACAAACCTGAAGGCATCGCAAAGTTTCACCCCCATTCAGCTCATAGTCTCTTTGGAGGTCATTGAAAGAGACAATTTTCCCTCTTGCCCATAAATCTCAACCTTAGTGAGTCCAATCAGCTCCCATTTACCGAACCCCAGATACCTTGATAGTATCTCTAGTTGACCAGTCTCCAAAAGTGGAGTCGTCTTTGTTATCGTATTTTTCCACCCCAGCTCTGTCGAGGCCTTGTGCCACAGAGCGATCGTAGTAGAGGTTGGTGAATTTCTCGGGGCATTTTTCCGTCCTCCATAAATTGCTATTAAATAATTCCACGGGGTCATGTTATAACTGTCCATTCTATAGGCTCGTTCTGTATGCGGCCAATGCACCCAATGGTTTGTCACTATCAATTGAGATGCCCTGAAATAATACTGTATTCCTGGGAGGGCAATCCCCCCATCATACCAACTTTTCATGAATCTAGTCAGTGCTATAAGAGGGTTACCATTATTCTTGAGCAACGTACGAATCTCTGATTCTATTATGAAATACCGAGCATCTGTTATGGAAGTGAAGCGCTTTGAGGTAGAGACGCCACAATTTTACATTTGATCTCTATGAAAATATTCAGGTCACATTTTTGTCTCCCCTTAATGCTTTCCCAGCCCAGATAAGAAAAGGGGCTTATGTCAAAGTATGGAAGAGAATAATGTCCCTGTCAGTAAACCAAGTATGCAAAAGCTCAAACAATGAAAAACGCACATTCTTGTTGGTACCTAGAACTGGCCGTTGACGATCTGGGTGTCAGACCATTATGGGAAAGGTCCCTGCCTTTAGAGTCATTTAAAAAAATGATTAATGGTGTCAGGAAAGAAATCTCTGTGACTAAAGACAAATAATCTCTATCAAGCAGATCTCACACCCAGCTGAGTTTAAATGACTATATAACGCATAAACCCATAACCTTATTTGGAGGCTGGGTGGTCCAGGCATCTAAATGTGCACTTTTTGAGTTATCACTTTGGCCTCCTTCCAGGACCGTCCTACAGTGTTTCCTGGATCCAGGACATCAAAAAAGCTTCCTGCAGACTGTGAATCAGGGGAATAAAGTATTGTTACCATAACTTGTGTGTGCACTGGTCTACTCAATGAAAGGAGGGTGTTGTTAAGAGCACTTGTTAACCAACGTGGCATTCGATCCTGCACGCAGGCTGTGATTGCATGCTTTAAGGAAACAGACACAGGGGAGAAACACAGGCCCCGGTGGCCTACAGATAAATCCAGAGCGTGTACCTTGCAGGGGGCCCCCTCAACTTTCGTTACACCACTGAATGGACACTACGGCCTGCGTCACTTTTGCACAACCGGTGCGTCACTTTTTGTGACGCACCAGTGGCGTAAAACATGCCCCCTGTTGCGCACTAATTACAAAGTGACGCATCTAAGCAGATGATTCACTTTGTAAACCCCTGCGCTACAATATACCTGCGTCAGGTATAATGTATACAGGGGGGGGGCATTTTTAACGTATTTTCTCTCAGTATAACTTAATCACTAGACATTCCCACCATTGGTGTATGAACGTGTCTTCCTGACCACAGCTCCTGCGGCATAACGGTGAGCTTAATTAACCTTTTTTAACTAATGCCGCACTGGTTTAATATGCTTTATGCAGAACCTTTAGCTGAAATTATTTAAATCTTGAATGAATCGCTACAGCCCTAGGGATGCCAACGCTTCTTGCCACTCTTCATCACTCATAACCCCCACATCCTCCAACCATTTTGAACACAGTCTTTCTAACTTTTCTGGTGAGTTATTTAATATCGTCCTGAAAGTCACAGGTATTGTCCTTTTCGGTATATAGTTGTCTAATAGCCTACCTTCTAAAGACGAGGAGGCCAAAGTTCAGTACCTTTGGGGATTGCTTTATGTAATACGCTACGAACCTGAAGGCATCGCAAAGTTTCACCCCCATTCAGCTCATAGTCTCTTTGGAGGTCATTGAAAGAGACAATTTTCCCTCTTGCGCATAAATCTCAACCTTAGTGAGTCCAATCAGCTCCCATTTACCGAACCCCAGATACCTTGATAGTATCTCTAGTTGACCAGTCTCCAAAAGTGGAGTAGTCTTTGTTATCGTATTTTTCCACCCCAGCTCTGTCGAGGCCTTGTGCCACAGAGCGATCGTAGTAGAGGTTGGTGTATTTCTCGAGGCATTTTTCCGTCCTCCATAAATTGCTATTAAATAATTCCACGGGGTCATGTTATACCTGTCCATTCTATAGGCTGGTTCTGTATGCGGCCAATGCACCCAATGGTTTGTCACTATCAATTGAGATGCCCTGAAATAATATTGTATTCCTGGGAGGGCAATACCCCCATCATACCAACTTTTCACTGCATCACTTCTAGGACGCAGTTGCGTCAAAATCTTGCGCCTGCCTCACAGCAGGCATAAGACTGATGCAGGCCCTTTCACATGTTGCTTACCCCATGTGAAAGGACGCATTGCTGGAGTTCAGTCACTTTTGTGACACACTCCAGCAATGCGTCACTTTTGCGCTGACAGATACGTCAGAAATACTGACATATCTGTAACTCCTTGCGACATGATGTGGCATATATTAAATATGACGCATCAGGTATGTCACAAGGAGTGCGCACTGAGAAGTGACACATTGCTGCTTTCACGCAGCGATGCACCAATATTCATAAATGAGGCACTACATTGTTAAAGGTTGCAGCAAAAAAAATGGCAAAGCTGTGAGTTTATGCTCTTTTAAGCTTATTGTTGTGTTAAGGAACTTCCATTCTATCCAAAAACACTGCGATGGTTACAACCGTAACTCTTCTAAATGGATCGCTTATGTATGCTTAGGCTTAAGGGCTACCGCTGTGGCGGTTTTTAAAGTGAGCTAATGTGTGCAACGGTTTTTAATAACTATGCACAATAACATCTTGTGTAAATATTATTTTAAATGTGTAACTTAAAGCATGTGGCTGCCACATTTAGGAAAAGGCATAGAATATTTTCCCTTTTTTTCGCATCACTTTTGCACAAAAAAAGTAACATTAGCATTGCACCAGCTTGTCAAGACCTGGTCTATTTGTTTTCCAATTCTTATCTTATACAGCAACACATATGACATTCCTTCCATTTCCAAGGTGCTACTGCTACCCAATTAATGTTACTAAATTAGCCTACTTCGAAAAGATGGATGGCTGAACCTGCCTTAAAGGAATCCAAACTGCACAACTCCCTTTATTGGCAGCAAACGTTCAGATCACTGAGCCATGCTCCCAGCATAAAATACAATTGTTGCCTGGTAGGTGGCAACTGGGATTAAATAAATCCAGTATTTGTAAAGCGCAAACTGCTCACCCCTAAGGGTCTCAAGGCGCTGGGGGCGAGAATAATACTTTAATATTCTTTCAATGTGCTATTTTGCTTCATTTTCTTGCGTTACAGATTTGCATATTTGGGTCCACAATGTACAACGTTTCCAAATCCTAGCAGTAACACTGAAGTAGACCTTCCCCTGTTTTTTGAGTTTCTAACTTCCATGGTGGCGCTGATGAACTCGTTACTTGTCTCCAGCAGCATTCACCCTTTTCATCAAATGAATACTCGCCATCATATCCACTGTTTTGGGCTACACAATCCACATGGGGGCCAATTCAGACTATTTAATTTAAACATGGAGGATTACGAAGATTTCAGTGAATGATGAAATGCGTGAATCAATATGATTCACTGGTAATCAATATGATCCACATTCCAGTCCATCTTTTTTTGCTCGTCTGTGCTATTATAGCCAGGACTGCCTTTATGAAAATTAATCAGGCCCTGCCCTAACAGGGAAGGGTGGACACACTACCAGAAAAAACTCAAGACAATTTCAGTCTATGCCACATGGCGTCTTCTCATACTTAAGCATAACAATATGCTTGGAGCACATTTCGAAGAAAATACAAAAATTGTATTCATCTAAGAGAGTTCCAGCAAAGACAATGACGTATCCCATTTATTTATTTTTCTGGTTCATTGTTTGTTTAAGTTAAGCACTGTACTGATTTTTATCAAACATCCAATGCAAAAAATCAGAGAGAAGGTCCGAATTTTGTGGATTAAGCGTCATGCAAGAAATAATAAAAATAAAGACAGCAACATGGAAGTCAATTCGAAAAATGATATTGCATTTAATTAATTGGTCAATATTATCAACATTGAGTCCACACACATTTGATGGTCTATACGCATCATCTGTATATATTTTTTTCACTTTCCTTGTTTAGAAACAGCCCTGAGGCTAACATGCGATCATCATCGTTTTGCATTTGAAGGTCATAGTTTATCCCCTTCAGCTTGTGGGTGTGGTTTCATTGCTGCGTTCGCACACCTATTATTGTCAGAGAGCTGGAAGACGGACCTTTGTAAAGCTGTCGTGGGACATGACAGCATTTTAACGTCATAGTCATAATTATTGATGTGTAGACCACTTTAAGCTATGATTACAGTGCCAGAACGAAAGGCATAGTGATTTGGGAAAGATAAACATTTAAGTGATGCTACAGCAAAGCCGTGCTGCATGCAATCTAGTGACAATCGTTATGGAAGAACTAGTGTCAGAGACCGTCCTTGAATGCAGTGATATGATGCAGAAAAAGCTGGAGTCAATAATATACATATTTTTCATGTATTTTGATTAACAAAAATATACAAAGACTGGTAGAGGAAATGTCATTTTCAATGTATGGACATTAGCTGCCCAAAGAGACTGCTAGCCGTAGTGATGAAGTAAAAGTGAGCAGAATGAAAGCCATGCTTTTGCAGAGAGATGTGCCCTTAACCTCAGCCCGAGAGACTTTTGATCTCCAGGTTGCAAGGTCCTCAGCTGAGATATAGGCACTGGTGCCAACAAATTGCCCTTTCCGTTTCAGAGAATTATTACAACGTATCTTTAACACGTCTGCTACAAAGGTTATAGTACACCTATTTAAGTTTAAGACCATAGGTTCTGGACGGTTCAGCACCTTTCAGACAGTCTTTGAAGTAATTCCAGCATTCATACACTCCGTATTCGGAAGCATTTTTGGAGGACTGCCGCTAATACTACTACTGGGAATCTTGATTTACATTTTGCTGCTATGCAATGGATGTCCCAGTCACAAGGAAATAGGAAAAACGCCCTCGGAGCAATGTTACCGTGATCACATGGTACTCCATCTTGGCACGACTCGACTTCGGGAGCTAAGCGAGTCTTGGTTCCTATCATTTCGACCAGTCTGGATTGACTGTGTTCTGCCTGTTCTCCGCTGCCTGTTCTGTGGACAAGAATGTGTGTCGGACCCCTGTTTAACACTTCCATCAGTTGCATCACTGGACGTAGATGTATAACTGGACCCACTAATGGCCCACATACTGCAGGGTCCCCAGCGTATTCCCATGTTGATGTCAGTATTCTTAGAGCCACCACAGGATGCTTCAGCTCCTGTTGGACTGGCTACAGGCTCTACTACAGTCACACAGGCTTTGGATGTTTCAACTGCCCCCTCAGCATAGGCTGTGGAAAGTGAAGAAGATCACCTTTGCTTGATCGACCTGATCTGTGAGGTGTTACAGAGACCGTTGTCTGTGAAGGCAAGCAGCAGAGATGTTGCGTCTCCCACACAGGACACATAAACATTTGGCTCTCCCTGTACTGGGAAGAATCCGGCCTTTTTCCCAAACAACCAAAATTGGAATTTTAAACAAAAAATCTTTCCTCTCTTATTTACTCTGGCTGAGCACCATGGCTTTCAGACATACTCAGTTACTCAGACTTTATTCAATTGAATATATTTTAAGGGATTTTTTAGAGTTTATTTTTAGAGATTTTATGGACTTTTGGACAATTTTTAAAAGCCTTTTTAATAATGTTTAATGCTTAGTTAGAAGGACATTTTCTTTTTAAATATGTGGTCCGGTCGGATGAAGAGTGGGTGTTATGTTTCATGGGGTACCCCATTATAGGCTTGAGCAGTCACCTGACCCTTCACCTACATTTACCGTATCATTGTACTACATAACAGGTTTTGGTATTGACCTTTTACCTAGTTAAGTGCTGCATACATGTCATGTAATTTTTCCCGAAAACTATCCTCATTAATTATGCATAAGGATTCTAAGAATCACAGCAAGATTACCATCTTCTGCATAATAACTATATATAAGGGTCATCCCTTTTGTCATCCTCTGCAAACATGACACAGCAAGGTAGAGCCCCTGAGGGTATCTTTTGTGTATATATACAACATATCTTTACTAAGGTAAGCAGAGGAGGAAGACTTCCATGCTGACACACTGACACGAGATGCTGAGGTTCCTGCACGCAGACACTCCAACTCATAGTGGTCTGACATCCCTTGTGTGGTGTCCATCTGGGGACCTAGATGGGGCCCCCACAGTCTCTCATTTCAGGTACTAGGATGGCTTCATCCTAATGGGATTCTTGGCTATACACCTACATACATGTTAGGTACACTTAGGTACAACGAGTTAGGGTTGCATCATAGGAGCATGAATTATTACTGTCATCTATTTTAAAACCTGACAGTATTCCTTGTTTTAGCCCTATGGTAGGAATTTACCATTCAGTTCCTCTACTGGTGCTTATAATCATTTATATCTGTTTCTGTCTTATGGTTCTTTCAGCACACATTTTTAACACTAGAATGACGCTGGTTCAATAAATGTCCATTGAAAACATCCCCACCATTTATTCTGTGTATCTCTCTGAGGCACAGTGAACATGAGTGACTGAACGAAAAGTACTGCACTGTTTCCAAGATCCCTGATGGGACAGGGTTGTCATGTTCGACAGATGCCAAGAACTATTCTCTCCTTGGTAAGAGGAGTTTACAGTGGCACTGTGAGCTAGCTAGGTATACAGGCGAACATACCCAGTGGGATGTTGTCAAAGTGCACAGATCCTATATAGGTTTTTAGGAACTACATGACAATGCACATAAAACAGAAAGTGTATGCTATAAGTTTATTCATTAGAGGAGATACTGATGTAGCAAAGGATTTTACTCATTCTGTGTCCTTGAGGAAATGATTTGATACATAAGGGCCAAACTTATTAAAAGAAAGGCGCTATTGTTAGCACTTGATCAGTACATTACTATGGTACGTTCCCCTAAATGTTCCTGCTTTCAATTTTGATATTTTTTGACAAAATTTCATCATGGAATCATGTTGAAAATGCCCGTCTATTGTGCAGCTTTCCGTTTTTGTTGGCCCTGGGACTCTGGGCACTTTATTTCTGCTAACAAGTGGTAAAGTGTTTGTGCTCTCCCTCTTAAAGTAGATAAAATTGGCATTTCCTAATTGGAATATTTATTTTACTTATAAGTTCCTAGAACATGGTACAGCATGTACACAGGGTCTATAAATTAAATGCTCCTAGGGGTCAGCAGCACTCATTGTACAACCCACTAACGTGGCACTATAAAATATATCTTCAGGCCTGCCCCTAAAGTCTGGGTATGTAGTTTTAAACTGTCATTTCGACCTTCGAAAAGGTTTTCTCTGTACTATACTTTAATTTCTAATACTTACAAGTCACTCTTGAGTAAGGCCCTAAATGCTCATAGTGCAGGGCCTATGATATTTAAAAAGTAGGACATGATTAGTTATGTTTTACGTTTCCTGGCAGTGAAAAATCTCCAAAGATGTTTTTGATTGTGGCAAGGCTAGCACGCCCTTTGGAAAGCACTGGGTTACATTGTCTCACCTTATAATGCCAATTTGCAAATAGCTAGAAAATTATTCAAGAGTTAATTTTAATAGTACTTTAAAATCACACTTAATGAATGCATTGGATTTTAGATCACTATTTTGAAAAACATAGTTTTTGAACATTGTCATTTTCTTGCCTAAGCCAAGTGCACCTTTCTGCCAGAATTCAGTGTCAACTGAGTGGTTTAAAAAAAAAAATATTTTTATTGGTTGTATCCCATTTTTACCAAGAGTTTGAAATATAGAGCAGGTCATGGCATATACATCATACAAAATAAAATACAGAATACAAAAAACAAAGGATGCAGTCGGTTTAAATACATAGGGGCCCATTACGATGTCGGGCGGATTGCCCCAGCCAGGCTGGCGGTAGCCACCACCAGCCTGGCGGGGGCAATCCACCCAACATCGTTGCACTAAAGACCCCCAGCCATATTAGGATGGCGGGGGGGACCTCGGCGGGCGGAAAGACCTCCTTAAAAATCTCGTTTAGATAATCCGTACTTCTGAAGGTTCATAAATGGAGCAAGTTGAGCTCCCTCAAATAAATCCCCCAAACATAAAATTCCCTTAGCCCCTATCTAAAAGTGATGTGATCCTGAAAAATTACTGGGAGAGTACAGGAAGCAGATAATGGAGTATAGATGGTAGCATTTGGAATCTTCAAATTGCACCGATTTTGTTTCTTGACAGAATAAGCGGCTTTAAGCACTTTGAATTTTTGTTTTTTTTATAGCAGCTTGACTCTATTATCCTAACCAAGCAACTTTTTCCTTCATCCCCTACATCAAGTTCATAAATGGTTGGTCTGCTAGCTAGGGGGTCATTTAATTCTAATTGATTAAATCTGTAAATTTCTTTATTGGTATTTATTTTGAATTAATTGTTAAAATAATTATTAAATTGAAATTAATTAATTTTTAATTGGTAATTAATTTTTAATTGGTAATTAATTTTTAATTTTTAATTAATTTTTATTTGTTGATTAATTGATAATTATGTTAATTGTATTAATTTATTTTCCGTAGCCAGTTGTGGGTTTATAGGGGAATAGGGTGGGAAGTAATTTAATTGTAATTAATTAGATCTGTCAATTTATTTATTGGTATTCTTTTAGAATTAATTGTTCATTTATTTCTAATTGGCAATTAATTAAATTTAATTGGTAATTAATTGTTATTAATTGGTTAATTGATAATTATGTTAATTTAATTCATTTATTTTCTGCAGTGGGTTGTGGGTTTATAGGGGAAAAGGGTGGGAAGTGATTTAATTGTAATTAAGTATGGTAATTTATTTATTGGTATTTATTTTGATTAATTATTAATTTGTAATTAATTAATTTCTAATTGTTAATTCATTTTTATTTGGTAATTAATTTGTATTAATAGGAAATTAATTTTAATAACTAATATTTATTTGTATTTGTATTTGATTAATTATTACATAATTTTAAATTTGTAATTTAATGTAATACATTTTTTTATTGGTATTGATATTTAATTTATTTGTATCAATATATGAAATGTTTACTTTCCCTCCTGTTAAACTTACTAGAGTGGGCATAGTAGTTTTTACCCCTATGCTATCCAACGCTTTCCCTACAGTTGCACTCTCTGGAGTTGGAATAGTAATTTTTACCCCTATGCTATCCAACGCTTTCCCTAGTGTTGCAGTCCTCTGGAGTGGGAATAGTCATTTTTACCCCTACGCTATCCAACGCTTTCCCTACTGTTGCACTCTCTGGAGTGGAAATAGTAATTTTTACCACTACGCTATCCAACATTTTCCCTACTGTTGCACTCTTGGGACTGGGAATAGTAATTTTTACCCCTACGCTATCCAATGCTTTCCCTACTGTTGCACCCTCTGGAGTGGGAATAGTCATTTTTACCTCTACGCTATCCAACGCTTTCCCTACTGTTGTACCTCTGGAGAGGGAATTGTAATTGTTACCCCTACGCTATCCAACACTTTCCTTACTGTTGCACTCTCTGAAGTGGGAATAGTAATTTTTACCCCTACGCTATCCAACGCTTTCCCTACTGTTGCACCCTCTGGAGTGGGAATAGTAATTTTTACCCGTACGCTTTCCAACGCTTTCTCTACTGTTGCACCCTCTGGAGTAGGAAAAGTAATTTTCACCCCTATTCTTTCCAACGCTTTCCCTACAGTTGCACTCTCTGGAGTTGGGGTAGTAATTGTTACCCCTACGCTATCCAACGCTTTCCCTACTGTTGCACCCTCTGGAGTGTGAATAGTAATTTTTACCTCTACGCTAAGCATGAGCGAATTTTGCGGATCTCGCGTTCGCGAATTTTGCGGATTTGCGGATTCGCAATCCGCAAAATCCGCGAATTCCCGCGAATTTGCGGATTTTTTTTTTTTTTGTGTTTGCGCGGGTTTCTGCGAGTTCGCGAGGGTTTTGTACAATGTCGCAAATTGCGAACTTACCTGTCGGGTCGCAAGTTTCGCGAACTTGTTGTTTCTACTTGTCCAGCCTGTTTGGGACACTCTTCTTTCATCACTGCCACTCTCTGACTACTCATGCCACCCTCTGGCCCACCCATGCCACCCTCTGTTAAATCAATGCCACCCTCTGGTTCATCATCACTGTAGAAGATGGGGGGGAAAAGCAAGCCCACCTGCCCTGCTTGAACTGACATGAATTAATTTGGGGTTAGTTTATTAACAACACCTGCCCTGCCCCAAATGACAATAATGAATTAGGGGCTAATTAATGTGTCACTGAAAGAATTTAAAGTTCCAGCCTGGCACCTGCTTGTCTGCTCCTTTAGCTGTAAATCAGGACCTTTGTGGCATACAGTTAAGGTCAGAGCAGGGTCACACAATAGTTGCAAGCAGGCAACCGAATTCTGGAGGGCCCCCTCAGGAAGCAGTACAAAGAATCGTTACAAATCATGAGGTTGACCTTTTGCACCTGCTCATTGCTTTTGCTTTTGCTGAAATCGTTTTGCGGTTTTTTTCGCGCTATTCGCGGGGCGCGGCGTCGTGCGAAACCGACCGCGGAAGCCGCCAATTCGTGCGAATGAGCATTTTATTTTTTTGCGGCTTGTTGTTTCGCGAGTTTTTTTGCAGTATTCGCGAGCCGCTTGCAGCGCAACACGCGAATTTACCCCAAGGTCGAGTACGGGCGCGGCCATTTTGTTTGCGTGACGTATTTCCGTTTCCGCCCGCTATGTATAATCTCGCGCAGTAAGCGCATTGCGAGTAGAGGTTCGCACGAGATCGCGCGGGAAATCTAGAGGTTCGCACGAGATCGCGAGGAAAATCTCGCGCGAACTGACTTTCGCGCTCGGAAACGGGCGCCGGCCATCTTGTTTTTCATTCATTTCCTGTGTCTGGGCATGGTGTTTAATCCTCTTGATATCTTTCCCATCCTTTGCTTGTTTTCAGTTTTTTTTTTACGATTTTGCTTCTTATCTATCCCTCTCTTTTCCTAGCTGTATATTTTTGTCTTTTCTGCTATTTTTCTTTACTTTTAAACTACTTTTGTAAACTCTTTTCTTTTCTTCTTCCCTATCCTATTCCTTCTTAATTTTCTACTTCTTCCTACCTTACCTGCCCAGACCATGGTCAAGCCAGGCGCCGTGAAGCTGCCCAGGCACTTGAGGGCCGCAGCGGCGGCGGGGAGTAGTGCTGGACCCAGTGGCAGGACAGCAGGCGTGAGATCGAGGGGGGAGCAGGTGACGCGCCGGGAGATATTCAGCCCGGAGGAAGTGGGCGCGCTGGTCTACTTCGTCCAGCGCCGCCTGCCCAGGACCATCGCGGGAGGCGGCAGGATCGCGGCCGGCGGGTACAACATGCGGGAGCGCCGGAAGCGGTGGGAGAAGGTGTGCTGGGCCATATCCCACCTCTACGGGGTCCAGCGCACCTACAGCCAGGTCACCCATCGCTGGACGGACCTCCTGGACCGCGAGCGCGACCTGCTGGACCAGCTCGGCTTGGAGATCCCCGGGCTTGGTGAGTAGTAGTAGCCATTGGCATTTAATCACTCACTACTATGATGTTTTCTCCTGCTCTGTGTTGTTGTATTGCAAATATTTGTTTTTTACATGGAGCAAGCCAATAATGCCGCTGATGACGATTACATTGTAGTTAAATTATATTTCAAAATCTTCTGTGCATTTCAGGTGCACTGCTCTCCTTCTCAGTGGGGTTGCTACTATGCTTATTTGTTTTCTATTTCGTGGTCTCATTGGCCTGAGTAACTATTATGTATGAGTGTACTTAACAGAACTGCGTAATGCTAGACACTAGGGGGCAGATTACATTTACAAGCCCCTTGCGCCACGTTTACGCTGCCTTGCGTGACGCAACAGCGGCGTAAACGTGCCGCATCCCTGCAAGTCATTTACAGCATGACGCATCTAGGGAGATGCGTCACGTTATAAAGCCATGGGCCTGCACCACAATGGGTGCGTTCCTAGTACGCAGGGTGGGCGGTCCAGCGGCTGTGCGCCTCGCAAAATTGCCTGCGTGAAATCTACAAGATTTAACGCAGGCACTTCTGCGACGCTGCTACGTCAATTCAATTCCTTATGTCTGCTCGAAGCAGGCGAAAGGACTGACACAGCATGTAAAGTATTGGGTGGCCCTGAGCATTACTGGAGTTGCATTGCGTTGGCGACGTGACTCCAGCGATGCGCCGCTCTTACGTGACGAGATGCGTCACGCAAGTGCCTACCCTTGCGCCAGGGCGCGCCGCATTGTAAATGAGGCACATCTGCCGTGTCGCAAGGGTAGTTTTGCGTGACGCATTTGATCTGGCGCATCTCTGGAGATGCGCCAGAACGCGTAAGTAAGTATGCCCCTAAGGGGCAGAATTGCAATTACCGTCGCATCCCTGCAAAGTAGCAGGGATGCGCCATTAATTGTGCGGCCCGCTACCACCACCAAACATGGTGCGCCGTATTTGCAATGCGGCGCCCCATGGGCCCAAAACGTCACCGAAGCTTTACTGCTGGAGTTGCGTCGCAACGATGGCGCAGCTCCATCAATGCTCTGGGGTACCCTATCTCCCCAATGCTGGGTCAAGCCGTACGTCTGCTTCAAGCAGGTGCAGGGTTTGTGTGACGCATCATTGTCCTAAAGGTGACTGATTGATATTTTGTAGATTTCCCTCAGCCACTATTAGGATGTGTTCCAGCGCAGGAATGCCCTCCCTTGCGCCGGAACGCCCCCTGATGGCGCAGGGCTTTATAACGGGATGCATCTCCCAAATGCGTCACGTTGTTATAATATTATACGCCGCACCATGGCGCCCTTTTTTGTTTAGCTGCTGCGTCACAAAAGTCACGCAAGAACGGCGCAAAAGAGCCGCAAGGGCTTAAATCTGCCCCTTCCTTTGTAACCCTGACAATAAGAAAAATAGTGGCGGTGGATTGATAGTTTGACTATTTAAATGACTGGTAATGTAGCAGGCAACTGTTAGTGTTGTCACTGATCTGACTGAAAATCACAATGGAGTTTGTCTGTCACTTTGCGTCTTGCCTGCGGACTGCTGCCTGCCAGTCCTAGGTGAACGTTTCAGTACTTTGTTTAGTGAGTTACGTGACTTTCGAAGTCACAGGTCCGCAAATAAATAAAAAGTAACCATAATCAATATAATTTCGCGGAAATATTTTGTTATTGTTCTTTTGAAATGTTTGATTTGGTTGACATTGACAAGCAACAATCATCCATGTTTTCTGTTCTTTCTTTCATGTTGTACGTCAGCTCCCCCCAGGGGCGAGAGGAGGACACAGGAGCAGCAGGCGGTGGATGCTGTTCAACAGGGCCAGGATCGGGCAGGCGAGGGCTCCTCTGCTGGCCCCAGTAAGTTTTCATTTTAGACTAGTACCTATTTTTCCTAGCGTTCCTCATTTGAATTTTTTCAAAATTGTCGTTGCTCTTCTTGTAGACTGTATCTAAATTCTTATCCTGCCTCTACTATGACTCCCTGTGGTATTACTAGATTATTCTTATTAGTCTGTCTGTGTAGCTAACTAAGATTGCACGGTTGGCGAAACTCCCATGATTCTAGTCAGCAATAGCTCTATCAACTTAGTGCAGTTCTCTGGGATTGTCCATAATGTCTTTTGAAGTGTTCTATCTGGACTCATGCTTGCAAAAATTGCAAAACCTTTCGCTCAGTCACTCTAGTCTGGAGGACCCAAAAACACAGATTGTATTTAAGTTTAAAAGCTTTATTAAAAGTAAACACATTTATTAAAATGAAGTCATAATAAAACTAAACGTTTAACTGATAATGGAAAAGTGGTTAGTGCTGACGATTAATTGAAGACATTTCTTGTGGTCGAGCCGAGCTCTCACCTGGTTTCAACTTGATCTTGTTGTTAGAAGTCCATCTTCTGTCTGTGTGGAGAAAAATGGTGCGTGTTAAAAAATCAGCCTTCATCAGTTGTGCCAAAAAGTGCAGCAAGACAACCTTCCCTGGAAAAAGGGACATTTTTTTTAACTTTAACGTAGACAGTCACAAATTACATTGTTTTCACATGTCTTCATTCCTAGACCAAATACTAGTGACTAGTGAGTGCTTTATTCTAAGATTCTTAAATGTACTTTGTAGGTGGAACATCTGGTGGCGGGGCCAGTGTGGTGGTGGTGCTCGACACGGAGGCGGAGGGCAGTTTATCAGGGGAGGAGGCGGCGGCGGCGGCTGTGAGAGTTGAGACGGTGGTGGCGGCCAGAGGTAAGCTCTTATATATTCCTTACTTATTGAGATTGAAGACTAGCTGGGAAGGCAAGAATATGAGATGCATGGCTGGGTGAATGATGAAGCAATGATGGGTGGAAGGACAACAGCCTGGGTGGGTGACACAGAAACTGTATGTGTCCATATACCTGGATCATGCTACTATCTGACTCTTAGATAGCATATGTGTATCTAGAGCAGGGGTACTCATAGTACGGCCCGCGGGCCGGTGGTGGCCCGGCAAGCCTTCCTTGGCGGTGCGCAGACCTTGCAGACAATCACTGCTCCCCCGGCCCCCACAGAGCAGAGGCTTTTTTGTATTTCACCTGTTAGCGCCCCTGCATCTCCACTCTGACAATCACTGCTCCCCCGGCCCCCACAGAGCAGAGTGGAGATGCAAGGCCACAAAGAGGTGAAATAGAACAAAGCCTCTGCTCTGTGGGGCCGGGCAAGCAGTGATTGTCAGGGTGGAGAAGCAGGGGCGCTAAAACAAACAAAGCCTCAATAATATGTTAATGGTCTTTTAAAGACCTGTTAAGCACTTTGGTGTTGTTGTCTGTGTGTGCGCGTTGAGGAAGCGGTCTCAACCCGGGCTGAAGGCTGACACAGATAGACACACACACAGTGAGATGACAGAGGGGGAGGGAGAGGGAGGGCAGGAGGGAGAGAGAGATGGAGGGAGGGCAGGAGGGACAGCAGGAGGGAGAGAGATGTATGTAAATGCTGGGTCTGGTGGCTCAGTGGATGAGGGCATCTGCTGCAGGGACCTGTGTGCAACCTCATGGTCACAAGTTATCGTTTTGCTTTAGCCCCGCCCCCTCTGACTCCGCCCCCACCAGTGCGGCCCTCGGCCCCAAACTACACTGTAAATGTAGCCCCTGAGAGAAAGTTTGTGAGTACCCATGATCTAGAGAGAGTAGATGGTCAGTGGATGAACTAAGTGTAACTTTGAAGAGCATGTAACACTGCACCCGCACGTCCGTTCCAGTGTAGGAAAGGCAAGGAAAAGAACTTTTAATTTTGTCCAAATACTACCATAAATAGTAGCAGTAGTTTGTATTGCAAGCACTGCATAGATCCGGTTATTATGGTGGCCACTCCCTACCTCTCTTAATAAGTTTAGTAGTACTCAGTCATTCATGTGTGGATGTATCACTGCCTGTCACTCAATAAAAACCAAAGCACCTAAAGTCATCCCATATATAAGCAAAAACATCCCATGTGAAGTGATAGATAATCAGATTATTTATCTTCTTCAATTTTCCATTTCTAGTACTCATTTCCACTGTAGGGTGAAAGTTAAATTAATTAAGCAGTAGCCCTTGAGTTGTAACAGAGTATTCTCAGTGCCACCCGTAATAGAAAAGTAAGAGATTCACCACCTGCATGTACTGGACGGGTACAGTAACGCAACGGCAACGCAAGTCTAGGTCACTCCTCATGGCGTGCGTCTCTTTTTCTCGGGTGCAAGTTTACCGCGCTGGCATTATGCCGGCTTGCAGAAAATAACGTACCAATTTTCCAAAACAAGAGATAAGAAGAAGAATAAGACTGGTGTACTTTCATAGTCGACTCCAATGGAAGTCCACAGTGCTCATAGAATTTGTTCCTTAAACTCCCACTAATGTTAGAGCAAGGATGAAGAAGTGTGAGGTTAGATAGATACTGGCCTCAATAGTTATGTAATGCGCTTGCAAGTTGCTAGTTGTACTGCAGCACACATTTCTGCTGAATGATTGAGTTAATCTTAAAGAGCATTGGTTACAGACTATGTCTTTCTTTCTTCATATAGGTTCTCCTTCCAAACGAACAAGGAGGAAGGAGCTGGCTAGAGCGGCCCGGCAACGGAGAATCGAGGCCACTGTTGCGGAATATCGGCGGCTGGTGGCCCTGGAGGACGAGGAAAGTGTGCGGTCGACAACAACGACAACGTCGTCCGCATCGGCCTCCGTGGCCCCACCGGCTGCCACCCAGCACAGTGGTCCACCGAGACTGAGCCGGGCTGCCAAAGGCAAACGCCACCGCCGAGCAGCAAGGCCAACAGCTGCTTCTCACAGGCCTTGCACCTGCAAGGCAGTGAAGGCACGCCTGCGCCGCACTACCCTGATGGTGTCCCGCCTTCAGCAGGAGCTCGCCTTGCTCCGCGAGGAGCATGATGCCCTGGCCCAAAAAGTTAACAGCATCCACCCATAGTGTCCCTTGCCCCTTTTTTAGAGACTTTTGGGGGGTGGGAATTGGGAGTTGGGTTTTTGGGGACTTTTGAAGGACAATCGTTGGGGTTAGGGAGGGTCTTGCGGGAGATTATTTTGTTAGGGATATAAATATACTTTTTCAAACTTTATCTGAGCATACCTGTTTTTTACTGCTTGCCTGGTGGGTGGGGGTTTAACGTTGACTGTTTTCCTGAAAGTTTAGTTCCATTTTCTTCCTTTAAGTGTAAATGCCCAAATGTTTTCAACACTAAGTGCCTCTCACAGACTAAGTGAAGTGAATCCAAGAGTCCTAGGACTTTAGTAGTACTACCTTCAGTCTCTCGTCTCTCGTACTAATACTCCATTATACCCCCAAACGCTTATCTTACCTGTAATTTGTGTTTGAAAGTAGGGCTAGGCCCAGGGCTGGCTCCACGGGAAACACCGAATAACGTTGGCAATCTTGGTCGGATAAAATTTCCTCATAGCGGTGGTACTAGTGGTGTGACACAGTGGCAGTTGCATGCCTATGAAAAAAAAGAAAATGAAATCTGGTTTGTCCTCCTGAGCAATTCAACGGTACAACTGAGAATATAGCAGGTGACAGAAGTACAGTAGAGCAGTGCCACATTGTAGCCTAACAAATGGTAAAGTATAACTACTAATTCGGTTGAAGTTCTTTCACATTAGCAATGGTTCTTTGTCAAGCAGAGTAAGAATATATCATCGACAACTGTGGAAAGAAAGAATGCGACAGTACAGGGCCTGTGTGGAATTATTGATAACTATATTCAACATAAGGTCTCTGTAGCCAGATACCCGAGAGCCTTGCTGGTCACTATAAATCCATTCACAACAACACTCAATGGGGTTGGTCTGGAAGGTGTCACGTTTACTCCCCGTGATCCAGTCGATGCAAATATGGTTCCACCTCCAAATGTCACCAACACCCAGAAGTGTAAACACAGGGTGTTCGAGGCATTAGGCGAGGGAGAAAAATAACAAACTAAAATAAAAAATGTGGGATGGGTAAAGGTAGGGTCAGCAGGGAAAGGATACCTGTAAGAGAAGACAAGACAGGCATCAGTGAAGTGATGTCCTAACATACAAGGGTACTCTCATATAGTCTCACTAAATAGTCTGCAAGTCTCCCGCCTACTCATGGGAAATGTAGTTTCATAGTACGGTAGGCGCTTAGGGGCTGCGTAACCTGACAGAAGGTATAGTAGATAGAAAAGGAGAAATTGCTTTTTTTCTAGGTGTCCCCTCACTCACCAGGGTTGCCCCTTGGTGACATGCTTCATCATTGGGGCCATCCCAGTCCTCTACGGCCTGGGGCGTGCTGCGACTTGCGAATTACGTAGGAGCACTTACAAATGACTATGTGTGGTGCAGATAGTGGAGTGGACTAAGTGATGTGTTAAGGGATCAATGTAGAAGCCGAGAGAGAGCAAAGAAATGCAGTCACAGTCAGAGAAAAAGGCAAGGGATACTGTATCTATGTGGTTGTAGTGGTCCTGTTGGAAGTGGTAAGTAAGTTGCCCGCAGAAAAAAAATCCTCCTATTAGCGGCACTCCTCCATTGCAGCCGACGCTTCGTCCACCGATGTTGGTCACCAGAAGACACCCTGTCCACTGCCTGCCTGATGCTGAATTGTGGCTCGCTACTGTGAAGCCTGACTCCATCCTTTTTTCCCCATTGCAGAGACTGAAACCCGGCCTGTAATTCTGCAACGAAAAACAGGAAGTGATATAATATTACAACACCACTGATAAATAAATATAAGGTATGTAGGCTGTGGAGTGCAAAAAGTCACAATTTGTTTTTCCTAGTAGACAGACAGTACAATGTTTTTGAAAGTGCGTACTCTGAGTCACCTTTTGAAGGATAAATAAGTATGGGCAAATTAATGTAGCGGATCTTGCCCCTCAAGCTAGGTGTACTGTAAACTGTGTTTTAGAACAAAAATAGATCTTCCTAGCAGTGCTCCCACCCAAAAAACGAGGCCTAGCAGAAAACTGGAGACAAAACTTACTTTGAAAGTAAAAGTAGGCCGAAGTACCCTAATTACCCATTACCCCCCGTGGATTGCATTCAAACCACTTGCAAGCAACCAAGCAAAAGTAGCCATAGCCAGCATCGCTCCAAGACTCGAAATCCCCCCCACTCAAACACATGCAATAGAAATACTGCTAACCCTAACGAACCCTAAGTTAAGAATAGTGGCAAAGGCTTTCTTTAACTATGCCAAATCCCCCCTTTCCCACCATGGATTTTCTTCAAATGACTTGCAACCAAAATTACACATTCTCACGAGTGCTCTAAGACCCCAGAACTCAGTTTGAAAAATCTAGAACACCCCGATACACATGCAATCCTGCTGCTAGGGCTAACCCTAACGAACCCTAAGTTACAAAAAGTGCCAAAACTAAAGGCTTTTCCGCGCGGATTTTGTCCCAACCACTTCTACCCGGTATTAGACCTTCCCAGGAATGCCCCAAGACCCGGCAACCCACCCGCCAAGAAGCGTAACACCCCCAAACAGGCCAAAAGCAAACTCTCATACTTGCAATATTTCTGGGCCTTCGGTCCAAACGCGCTGCGTAGCTGGGCCATAAGTCGGGGTTGGCACGACGGATTTCCTGAAAAGCAAATGCAATCAAGATTAGAGTGTCCCAGCAATGCTCTCAGACCATGAAACTCACCCACAAACAGACGGAACCCCCCCTAAGAGCACCTCAAAGGCAAGCAAGTCATCAAAAACACAAAAAAATTTCCGCCTCGGATTTGGCACAAACCACTTTTAGTGCTGCTTCCCAGCAATGGCCCCAGACCCGTCAACTCACCTGCAAAGAGGTAGAACAACACCCCCACAAGTGCTGAGTCTTTCTTCATTGGGCGTAAACCAGCCCTCTGCTTTGATGGAAATAGGAGTCTGGAGGAGGAGGATAGAGGAGCATGTTCTTCTGAACTTGTGAACCTGAGGAATGCAGACTGCGGCACCTTCAAATAAATTAGCAAACAAGTGAAGACAGTTCTGCTGATGGGCTTGTCTTTGTGATTATCTGATTAAAGTTTGAATTATATTAACTGTGCACAACAAAGAAAGACAGACACACAGGAATAAAAGTGAATAAGGATGAAAAAGAAAGTTATTGATTCGTTGTCTCATTTTCAGGGCTCGAAGTCGGAATCACGGTCCAGGAATAAGAATAAGGCTTCGTCATCATACTCTGCGAATTCAGCCCGGGTGAGGTCAGTGCCACCTGACAGAGTAGAAATTCCCTCATCTATGGTGCTGGCCACCTCCTCTTCATCCGGCACGCTCTCTCGTACTCTTATATCTGGTGGTATGAGGTGCTGATTCATCTTGATCATTGTTAACCTCTCCACATTTTTGGGCGAGAGGCGGCTCCGTTTGGGAGTTACAATCCCACCAGCCGCACTGAAAACCCGTTCAGAAGACACACTTGCGAGTGGGCAAGACAAGTAGTTTAAAGCCAGGTTGGTGAGCTGTGGCCACAATTCTTTTTTCCCATGCCAATACGCCAATGGGTCAGAATTAACATAGACCTCTGTGGAGTCATTCAGATAGTCCTTCACCATCGACTCAAGGTCCTCCTCCAAGGTTCCTCCACTTTGCGTAGCTCTTGCTGTGCCTCTGGCCTTTTGAGAACCAAACCCACGCAGAGCTAGCCAATCCTCTTCAGCCTCCAATGTTTCTGCTGCCTTTCGTGCAGATGATGCGGTTGCCGGTGTCTTTAACGGCTGAGAGGTCACTTGTGCCACAGCCACAGGTGCAGAAGTGGATTGTTTTGACTGGGGATGGCCTGCTGATGTACTGCCATTTCCTTCAATTTCCAGCCGTTCTGTTTCAAACTTCTTGGCTGACAAGGCTAGCCAACGTTTGTACTTTGTAACATCTTCATCAGCAAAAGGAAAGAATGCTCTGCCTGCCAGCGCCTTTTTGTAGCGTGGATCCAGAATAGTAGCACAAATGTAATGCTGTTCTGAGTGGATCTTTTGAAGACGTTCATCACCTTGTAGGAGCTCTAATAATGTCTCAGCCAGAAGCAAAGAGTCTTTCTTTTTGTCATCTTTTCGAAACACAGAACACACCTCCTTCAGTTGGTCCTCCAGCATGTACAACAATGGGATAGCTTTTCCCAAATTAGAGTCCTCCTTGCTGACTGCACGTGTGAAGACCTCAAAAGGACGAAGCATGCGTGTTAGGCTTTCAACTATGTTCCATTGCGGCCCACCCATCCTCAGCTCCTCTATACCCTCTTTCAAGAAAAATTGATCGAGTTGCGTATACTGCTCATACAGACGCTCAAGCATGTAGAAGGTTGAGTTCCAACGTGTTACCACCTCCTGGATGAGTGCTTTCACTGGCATTTGACTTTGATATAGCATGCTCCTCAGCTGCTTGCGGGCCTTAAAAGAATGCCTGAAATGCTTGCAAATTTTTCGGCAGTTGTCCAATACACTGTACGCTGCACTGCGTTTATTACCCAAGAATTTTTGGACAACCAGGTTTATACAGTGCGCCAAACACGGCACTCTGAAATAGTAACCGTCCCTCATGGCCTTAACTATATTGGAGCCATTGTCTGTGGAAACATAACCAACCTTGCGTTTTAGTGGGGACAGACAGTTAAGGACCTTTGTGTTAAAGACATCCAAAATGTTTTCTGCTGTGTGACGTTTCTCCAAACCAAACATGGCTAGTGTTGCATGTTTCCGAGCACCTTTAAAAACAATGTTAGTGTCAACACCTGAGTTTAGCTTTGCTTTAGCCCCTGAAAAAGAGACCCAGTGTGCAGTGATGCACATGTAATCAGCGCCTGCGCCACTGGTCCACATGTCTGTTGTCAGATGTATAGTGTGAACAGCACTCTTCTCCAAAGCTGCCCCAATCAACTTCAGAACATCTTCATGTAGTGCTGGAACCGCAACTCGGGCAAAATAGAACCGGCTAGGAACCTTCCATTTAGGGCAGAGCACTGTCACTAATTCTAGAAAACCAACCCCTTCTACAAAAGAAAAAGGGAGAAGGTCCAGAGCTAGCATTTTAGCCAGCTTAGTGTTATACAGACGGGTCATTGGGTGGTTGCGTTCATATTGCACTTCTGTAAACAACATCTTTTTAATGTTGCCCTGGACCAATGATTTACGGGATGATGATGATCTCTTCGACCCAGTTACGCTCGCTGATGAACTTTTCCGCATTGATGTCTCACTCTCTCCCACACTCTTAGTGTGGCTCCCATGGGGTGTGCTGCTGACATGGGAACTGGGTGTAAGTGAAGTGTTTGAATCGTCTTCTTCTACCTCCTCGTCATCAGCAGATGACAAATCAACGTTTTCATTACGTGCAATTCCGGCTTTCTTGACCGCCTCTAGGTGCGGAAACCATTCGACAGGGTGCCTTCTCTCAAGATGACCTCTCTGGCCTCCGGTACCATAGTTAGAACCAAGCTTACCACGACTATATCGAAGCTTACAAAGGCTACAAATGGCTACGTTTTCCTTTTTTGGGCAAACACTAAAGAAGTCCCAAACTGGAGACTTGAAATGTCTTCGGGGGCCGGAGGAGGCGGCGATACTGGTGGTGGTGGTCCTGCTGCTAATGACAGATGAAGTGGAGGATGTGGATTGCCGAACTTCAGTACGTTTTGCACTTTCACCACCACGAATTGAGGTCGAGGACGAGGTGGGTACCTTCTTGCGAGGAAGAAATATGGAAGCGGTAGGTTTTGGTGTACTACTTAACTCCAAATCTAATGATTCCATTTCCATTGCCTCCTCGCCGACATCATCATCACGCTCAGCAGCTTCTCGGGATAGGGTCAAAATGTCTCTTTGCTGCATGCCCGGTGGGGCTGCAGTGACCTTTGTGATGACTGCCTCGTCGTCATCGTGAGAGGCTTCATCACCAGCAGTATCTGTCACTTCTTGTTGAGCCTCATCACACTCCATAGGTTTGAGTTTTTGGACGACCTTCCTTTTACGCTTAGGTACCGGTGGCAGATCATGGTGTGCCTCTGCCTCACTGTCAGACCGCAGTTGTCGTGGTTCCCAAGACAGATCACTTGCACCAGAACGAGGTGGGCTTGAAGAAGATGTAGACACCCCCCTTGATCTTTTCCTTGCTAGGGATGTGGAAGACAATGAATGATCATCAGGAGGAGTGGCTTCCAATGATACCTCAGCTTCATTGTCGATTTCCAAATGTGCCCCTACTTCGGGAGGAACAACTATTGTGGGCACTTGTGAACGTCCATGCACCTTTGCTTGCGCATCTCCTTTTGCTGCCTCTCCTTCCACATGTACTTGGGCGTGTACTTGCACATGGTGTTGTTGTTGCGGCTGTGGTTGTTCAACACTTGTCAGATGAGTTACAACAACCTGTGTTGATTCAGGGACATTGCTGCTACTTTCTTGCGATGAGCCAACATCACTGGTCGATGGTGATTGGAGAAGTACACTGACTGCCTCTGAAGCACTCAAGGGCTTTGACTTAAGTTGGCGTGGTGGTGGAGGCACTGAACCCAATGGAGCAGGGGTGCTGCTCTCAGGTTGGTCCCCAGCAGATCCTGCTGCTGCAGGCGTACTTTTTTTTTTGCTCCCAAAAAAAGTGGCGGGTGGCACACCAGCCTCCTTGGTAACTTGCTTCTTCTGCTCCTTACTAGCAACTTTCTTGCTAGAGGAGCTACGGAGAACTTTCTTTGGGGCCATCTTCTTCAGAGCAGGTCAGACAGCAGGCCGCAGTTGCACGAATTGTAGAGTTGTCTGAGGCCAGACGTGACGTCGCGTGACGTTATGCTGCACACACACACCGCTGCAGGACTTCTTCCTGGCACTGGTGGTTCTCTTGAGTCTTGTGCACCTAAAAAAAATGGAAGACAGAGGAACATCAGTTCAGTTATAGAGCACAAAAAAATCGAAAAACACTGCAAAATCAGCACAATCCCAATCCATCCATGCCCTCCATGATGTTTAAATTCAAGACAACCCACAGAAAGACTAGGCCCATGCAAGACTCACTACCCCTGGGCATAAATAAAGGTTGAAAAATAGGCAAAATGGTTGGAGGCCTAACAACAAAGCCTGCATTCAAAATGGCCACTTGCCTGCCAGCACATGGCCAGTGCCTGTAGCTGCACTCAAAATGGCCACCAGCCACATGGCATGTCCCTCCCCATGAACACCCCCAAAAATCGAAAAACACTGCAAAATCAGCACAATCCCATTCCATCCATGATGTTTAAATTCAAGACAGCCCACAGAAAGACTAGGCCCCATGCACCACTCACTACCCCTGGTCAAGGCCCCAACAACAGGTCAAAAATCGAAAAACACAAAATTTTACAAAAAAAAAAAATTGAAAAACACAGAAAAATCAGCACAATCCCAATTCATCTATGGCCTCCATGATGTTTAAATTCAAGACAACCCACAGAAATACTAGGCCCATGCAAGACTCACTACCCCTGGCATAAATAAAGGTTGAAAAGTAGGGAAAATGGTTGGAGGCCTAACAACAAAGCCTGCATTCAAAATGGCCACTTGCCTGCCAGCACATGGCAAGTGCCTGTAGCTGCACTCAAAATGGCCACCAGCCACATGGCATGTCCCTCCCCATGAACACCCCCAAAAATCGAAAAACACTGCAAAATCAGCACAATCCCATTCCATCCATGATGTTTAAATTCAAGACAGCCCACAGAAAGACTAGGCCCCATGCACCACTCACTACCCCTGGTCAAGGCCCCAACAACAGGTCAAAAATCGAAAAACACAAAATTTTACAAAAAAAAAAAATTGAAAAACACAGAAAAATCAGCACAATCCCAATTCATCTATGGCCTCCATGATGTTTAAATTCAAGACAACCCACAGAAATACTAGGCCCATGCAAGACTCACTACCCCTGGCATAAATAAAGGTTGAAAAGTAGGGAAAATGGTTGGAGGCCTAACAACAAAGCCTGCATTCAAAATGGCCACTTGCCTGCCAGCACATGGCAAGTGCCTGTAGCTGCACTCAAAATGGCCACCAGCCACATGGCATGTCCCTCCCCATGAACACCCCCAAAAATCGAAAAACACTGCAAAATCAGCACAATCCCATTCCATCCATGATGTTTAAATTCAAGACAGCCCACAGAAAGACTAGGCCCCATGCACCACTCACTACCCCTGGTCAAGGCCCCAACAACAGGTCAAAAATCGAAAAACACAAAATTTTACAAAAAAAAAAAATTGAAAAACACAGAAAAATCAGCACAATCCCAATTCATCTATGGCCTCCATGATGTTTAAATTCAAGACAACCCACAGAAATACTAGGCCCATGCAAGACTCACTACCCCTGGCATAAATAAAGGTTGAAAAGTAGGGAAAATGGTTGGAGGCCTAACAACAAAGCCTGCATTCAAAATGGCCACTTGCCTGCCAGCACATGGCAAGTGCCTGTAGCTGCACTCAAAATGGCCACCAGCCACATGGCATGTCCCTCCCCATGAACACCCCCAAAAATGGAAAAACACTGCAAAATCAGCACAATCCCATTCCATCCATGATGTTTAAATTCAAGACAGCCCACAGAAAGACTAGGCCCCATGCACCACTCACTACCCCTGGTCAAGGCCCCAACAACAGGTCAAAAATCGAAAAACACAAAATTTTACAAAAAAAAAAAATTGAAAAACACAGAAAAATCAGCACAATCCCAATTCATCTATGGCCTCCATGATGTTTAAATTCAAGACAACCCACAGAAATACTAGGCCCATGCAAGACTCACTACCCCTGGCATAAATAAAGGTTGAAAAGTAGGGAAAATGGTTGGAGGCCTAACAACAAAGCCTGCATTCAAAATGGCCACTTGCCTGCCAGCACATGGCAAGTGCCTGTAGCTGCACTCAAAATGGCCACCAGCCACATGGCATGTCCCTCCCCATGAACACCCCCAAAAATCGAAAAACACTGCAAAATCAGCACAATCCCATTCCATCCATGATGTTTAAATTCAAGACAGCCCACAGAAAGACTAGGCCCCATGCACCACTCACTACCCCTGGTCAAGGCCCCAACAACAGGTCAAAAATCGAAAAACACAAAATTTTACAAAAAAAAAAAATCGAAAAACACAGAAAAATCAGCACAATCCCAATTCATCTATGGCCTCCATGATGTTTAAATTCAAGACAACCCACAGAAATACTAGGCCCATGCAAGACTCACTACCCCTGGCATAAATAAAGGTTGAAAAGTAGGGAAAATGGTTGGAGGCCTAACAACAAAGCCTGCATTCAAAATGGCCACTTGCCTGCCAGCACATGGCAAGTGCCTGTAGCTGCACTCAAAATGGCCACCAGCCACATGGCATGTCCCTCCCCATGAACACCCCCAAAAATCGAAAAACACTGCAAAATCAGCACAATCCCATTCCATCCATGATGTTTAAATTCAAGACAGCCCACAGAAAGACTAGGCCCCATGCACCACTCACTACCCCTGGTCAAGGCCCCAACAACAGGTCAAAAATCGAAAAACACAAAATTTTACAACAAAAAAAAAATTGAAAAACACAGAAAAATCAGCACAATTCCAATTCATCTATGGCCTCCATGATGTTTAAATTCAAGACAACCCACAGAAATACTAGGCCCATGCAAGACTCACTACCCCTGGCATAAATAAAGGTTGAAAAGTAGGGAAAATGGTTGGAGGCCTAACAACAAAGCCTGCATTCAAAATGGCCACTTGCCTGCCAGCACATGGCAAGTGCCTGTAGCTGCACTCAAAATGGCCACCAGCCACATGGCATGTCCCTCCCCATGAACACCCCCAAAAATCGAAAAACACTGCAAAATCAGCACAATCCCATTCCATCCATGATGTTTAAATTCAAGACAGCCCACAGAAAGACTAGGCCCCATGCACCACTCACTACCCCTGGTCAAGGCCCCAACAACAGGTCAAAAATCGAAAAACACAAAATTTTACAAAAAAAAAAAATCGAAAAACACAGAAAAATCAGCACAATCCCAATTCATCTATGGCCTCCATGATGTTTAAATTCAAGACAACCCACAGAAATACTAGGCCCATGCAAGACTCACTACCCCTGGCATAAATAAAGGTTGAAAAGTAGGGAAAATGGTTGGAGGCCTAACAACAAAGCCTGCATTCAAAATGGCCACTTGCCTGCCAGCACATGGCAAGTGCCTGTAGCTGCACTCAAAATGGCCACCAGCCACATGGCATGTCCCTCCCCATGAACACCCCCAAAAATCGAAAAACACTGCAAAATCAGCACAATCCCATTCCATCCATGATGTTTAAATTCAAGACAGCCCACAGAAAGACTAGGCCCCATGCACCACTCACTACCCCTGGTCAAGGCCCCAACAACAGGTCAAAAATCGAAAAACACAAAATTTTACAAAAAAAAAAAATCGAAAAACACAGAAAAATCAGCACAATCCCAATTCATCTATGGCCTCCATGATGTTTAAATTCAAGACAACCCACAGAAAGAATCAGTCCACCCACCACTGAGTACCCCTGGGAAAAGGCCCCAAAACAGCCCAAAAATCGAAAATCCCAAAATTTTAGTTGCAGCAACTGTAATGCCCCAAACAAACTTACTTGTAAAATTTCTAATCCAACAGTGATCCAAAGAAAGTCAAAAAGGCCTCAAATCCAAAGATCCAGCAGCATCCACAAAAGGTAATCCTTCCAGGTCCACATCCGAATGAAAAGTGACCAGGAGATGGACAAAGCACTGGGAGGAGCCTGCTGAACAGGAACAGGAAGTTGAAGACTATGGGGCACTTCCTTCCTCCCACCCCCCTGCCCCCCTCCCCAAAATGGACTCCTCGCTAAAAAAGTGCAGGCAAATGTCAAACTAAGGAGTTATTCACATAAAAATCATCATTTCTAGAAGGTTTATGCTGCTTGCTGGTGGATTTCTTGTGCAGAATTGCAAATTTATATTTTCGCGCGCCGCATCTCAAATCTCGCAATTTGCGAAGTACCGCGAGACGTGATCTCGCCGTACTCGCGTTGACAAACTCTCGCTGGCAAGCCGCGATGACGTAATCGCGCTCGCCAATTCCCGCGGGATCACACAGCAAGATCCAAAATGGCGCAGCACTCGCAAACTATCGAAAAAAACAACTCGGCAAACGATGATAAACGCCGCGCGCCGCAAAAATTGTATCACCAACGCCGCGCGCCGCCAAAAAAATCCGCTGCGTGCGAATTTGCGGATTTTGCGGGAAATCCGCAAATCTCGCGGATTGCGGATTTCCCGAAAATCCGCAAAATCCGCGAGCGGAACGGATTTTCCGCCCACGCTTACTCTACGCTATCCAACGCTTTCCCTACAGTTGTACCCTCTGGAGTGGGAATAGTAATTTTTACCCCTACGTTATCCAACGCTTTCCCTACTGTTGCTCTCTCCGGAGTGGGAATAGTAATTTTTACCCCTACGCTATCCAACGCTTTCCCTACTGTTGCACTCTCTGCAGTAGGAATAGTAATTTTTACCCCTATGCTATCCAACGTTTACCCTACTGTTGTAGTCGCTGGAGTGGTAATAGTAAATTGTATTTCGATCAACAAGAGAGTAAGGGTCGGAATAAACACTCCCATGCCCCTCATCCAATCAATATTACCAACAACAAGAGAGTGTTAATTACAAACATCCAACACAGTATGCCAATAATGATTTAAACAGGCACTACTGAACTTTCAAGAAAGGGAATTAGTCACAGTAGGAAAAATTAGGGTGCACGTGCTCAAAGTTTTAGCTAGAAAGAACCCTCAGGCCCCAGTGAACCACTGGTAGCCAGTTGTCTTCATTGGGCTCTCTTTGTTAGCTAAGAAAAGTGACAGTGAATTAAAAAGAGTGTGGGCTACTCCTCGACATTATTTTAATAAGAGGGTAGCTCTAACTCTGTTAAAAAACAGTGTTTAGGAAAATATAATGGTTTTCCTGGACTAGTGAGAGATTATGCAAATTGAAACCAATCAGTCCCTTAACATAGTGCAAAAAGTAAAACTAAAAAAGGTCAACATGTTTCTGCTTTACGAGCGCTAGTCTGCTCAGCATTCGTCAGGACCAAAGGATTGATACCACTCACTGGTCAGAGCACGCTAAAGCGCTCGAAATCAGTGGTGGTTATATGAAACAATACGACCTGTGAGTGTCGATGCTCTGTGAGGCTAGTCTTCCTCAGATTGAAATTCACTCCTTATTGTAGGAGCTACTGAAGTAATTTGGGATTTTTAGATAAAGTGCCCCATGGGCATAGCGGCAGGGGAAAATCTTCACGTTCGGAGTTGTTTCACCGAACGTCTCTCCGCCGGTCTACCTACAGACGGCCACGTCCGCCGCCCGAAATGAACTGATTGGTTTCAATTTGCATAATCTCTCACTAGTCCAGGAAAACCATTATATTTTCCTAAACACTGTTTTTTAACAGAGTTAGAGCTACCCTCTTATTAAAATAATGTCGAGGAGTAGCCCACACTCTTTTTAATTCACTGTCACTTTTCTTAGCTAACAAAGAGAGCCCAATGAAGACAACTGGCTACCAGTGGTTCACTGGGGCCTGAGGGTTCTTTCTAGCTAAAACTTTGAGCACGTGCACCCTAATTTTTCCTACTGTGACTAATTCCCTTTCTTGAAAGTTCAGTAGTGCCTGTTTAAATCATTATTGGCATACTGTGTTGGATGTTTGTAATTAACACTCTCTTGTTGTTGGTAATATAAAATAGTAAATTGTAACCTCTTGCTATACTACAGTAAAAATACTGTATATTTTTAATTAATAATATGTTAATATATATATGTGTTAAAAAATCTAATTGTATTTTTATTTTTTGTAACTTAAATTAATTATTTAATAATATTTAAGTTATTTAAGTGTTTTAAGTATGTTTTAATTAATTATAGTTATTATTTCATTAATTTTAAATTACTTTTATGATATTTAAATAAATTAGATATTTTCACTGAGTATATATTTTTCTCGATATTTTTGATTCGATATTTTTGTACTTACATGCTTGTAGATAGGACTTCGATATTTTGTTTTTCTATATTTTTTCTTCGATATTTCTTTCATCTATATTTTTATATTCTATATTTTTTCAGTGAACCCTGCTGGATAATGAGTTTGTGAATTGAGAATCTTGGTTTTCCCAACATTTAATTTATAACCCAAAAGGTACCAAACTGCTCCACCAGAGATCTTTCTGCTGGAAGGGCCAAAGGGACATCGCTAGTAAGAGCCACAATGTCATCAGCATATGCCAATGCACTATATTCCATGTTGTGGATTTTTACTGACTTAATATTAATGTCTATATTTACTTTATTAAATAATGCGTCAATATATATCGCGAACAATAAGGACGAACATGGGCACCCCTGCCTGGTCCCTCTAGTGATACTAAACAACCTTGACTACTGCCCAGATATACGGATATCTGCTTCTGGAGAAACAGATAAGGCCTTAATTGCTTGAATAAATTCCCTACAGAATCCTTTCCACTGCAGGACATACCATAAAAACTGCCAGAAGACCCTGTCAAATGTTTTTTTAGCGTTCAAGAGGATCACCCCTAGAAGGGACTCTGTTGCCTGTGCCTAGTCCAGAAGTGCGATTACACGTCTCACATGGTCCGTCATATCCCTGCCCGGGACAATCCCATGTTGATGAATTGACACTAAAGGGGTGATAGCTTTTCCCAATCGAGATGCTACAATTTTGAAGAAGATTTTACTGTTGCAGTTACTAAGTGAGATAGGCCTATACAATGAAGGGTTCAATTCAGGTTTATCTTTTTTTTCAAAAACAACTATAGTAGTCTTACGCCTGGACTCAGGAATACTACCCTTTTGAGAAGACAAAAATAACACCATAGGATCCTGTCGTAATACCTGCCGAAATATCCTAAATAATTCCAAAGGAATACCATCCGGACCAACTGCCTTACCGGTGGCTAAGGACATTATAGCCCCTTCCACTTCTTCCCATGTTATTGGTGCCACTAGAATCTTCATTTGCTCATATGTACCCTTAGTTGTCTCAAAGTCTGAAAAGAATTCCTGCATCAAATCTTCTCCTCATATCATTTCCCCTGATGGAGCAAGGTTTCGCACGTAAAGAGACTTGCTCGGATTCAATCCTCTAGAAACAACATCTAATGTATTAATAAACATGTTTTGTATTACTAATAATTGCACCACACAACATTTCTAGTATCTAGGGGAAGCTTGACAATGTGCTTTTTATAACAATAACTTGAATGCATCAAAATGGCCGCCGCAACGCAGGAATTTCAGTGCGCATGCGTCTGTCACACTCACGTGACATGACTTACTCTCTGCTTTGGTGGGAAAACTTTGCTTCTGCGTACTGGAATTAAAGATGGCTGCTTTATGTTTTACATGCTGATGCTTGCACTGCTGCTTGTACTAAACCCTGTTCATTCTGCCTAATCACTACCGCTATAGTTACAATAAAGTAAGGAGAATAGAGTAGAGATAATTGGTATACAGTGCATTCATTTATTCTTTGTTCTAAAACTGTTTCTGTTTGACTTTGCTACTAGCTCGTATTTGGGCCTGATGTGTCATTGCTGAACTCCATCTTGAAACTCTCATCGCGCATGTGCTGAATTCTTCTGAGTCCACTAGCCATGGCATTGAATCTGTGCCAGTGACAGTCTTGCCTGTGATGCGCCTGGGAAAATGAACTCTTAACCCTCAGAAAGGAAGACAACTTACAAATCTTTGTATACATTGTATTTGTTATTGAAACATCAGTTGTTGGGTAGAATAAAGGTACATGGGAAAATAAAATTATGGGAGGGAACATTGATTTAAATATTTGAATGAAATGATCTTATAACTGGTATGGTGTGATCACCTCTCCTTGCGTTTCAAATTGAGGCAATACACAAACTTGCAACATTGGGGGGTGGTACATTGTCTTGGAAAATGGTAGAACTAAGGTAGGCTCAGCTAGTTAGATTGTCCGACTTGTCCGAATAGCTGACCTGTCACTGAACCAACGCACTCAATAGGCGATCGAGAGCAGAGGTGCTGGTGAAGCACTCTGTCAGAAGATATGATAGCCCAATTGCGGTTGTGGGAAGGAGTTTGGTAACCCAATCGGGGTCCGACTGTTAGCTGCAGAGAGGGGTGTGATGCTGGCATTGCACTTTAGCTGTGAGTCCCGGTCCTGATCTTCGGTGGTCCTGTCCTGATCCAATTTGGTCCGTACTTGTCCTGATTCTGGTCTGCACCTGTCCTGTTCTGTTGGCACCTGAACTATCGGGAGGTGTGTCCTTTATCCCAGCCCGTGACCAGGGTTGGTTTTCACACCATTCTAGGTAAATATAAATTTGTGTGGGTATGTCATTGTACTGTTTACTTTTTCTTACCCTTTTTATGTTTCAATGCTTAAAGAAAGTCTCGTAATATTTTCACATCATCTTGCTTTGATTATTTTCTTCCTAATTGAACGAGCTTTACTTGAATTGGTATGGACTATGACATTTAAGAATTTACATAGATAAAGAGTTTAAACCTTTCCTGAGTCTGTGGTTATTTTATAAATGCAAATGTTTATTTTCTACATATTATGCTAACTCCCTTGATCCCTTAGGACTCTAGGTACCGGTGACTAGGATTGGTAAGTCAATGGTATAGGTACTAAAGGTTAAATCCTGAGTAGCGAAGGTCTACCTGTTTAAAGTGTGTATGTTTATGGGCCCAGGTAAGTACGGTAAAACAAGCAGGCAAACCCGCGCTTTATCACCCCCTCCATATATAATTGTCTGTAAAACCTATTGAAGACATTTTTAATTTCAGCCAGGGCATCCTGTATCCGACCATAATGATCTTTAATCCTGCTAATTCTATTTGCTACTTCAGTCTGTTGCAGTCTCTTATTTATTTGTTATTGTTTGTGTATTTTGTAAAGCGCGCAGCGGCCCCAACGGCCCCTAATTCATAGATGTCAGTCCTATATTGCATATATTTAGCAGCTATCTCAATCCCAAAATGCTGATGTATCTTCATCCTTAAGATAGCAATGGCCCTTTGAGATTCCTCAGAATTACAACAGCTTGCTATTTTTTGCATGAGATCAATTTCAGCCAATCTCATTTGTTCGACCCATCCCCTAATTTATTCCAGCATTCTTTTCTGATGAGATATAGAGAAATTAATGTCTCACCGCGTACCATCGTCTTGAAGGCATTTCAGACCACAGTGTCAGAGGCTGTATTTCTATTAATCTTGAAAAACTCCTCGAACTAATTTATCATATGATCGCAATATGTTTGATTTAATAAGAGTCCAAGAGTTTTGTTTTTTTCATTTTGGTGCTCACTGATAATTCTAATAGCAGTGGATTACGGTCTGAGACAACTATGGGTGATATTTAAATTTTAACCATCTCTGCAATTTGATTAGATACAAAAAAGTAGTCCAAGAGGACTAATTTATTGTGTGGAGCAGAATAATAAGTCTCTCCTGGATCGTTTCATCTATGACTGTACCAGGCGTCTACCAGCCTGTGTTCTCTAATTAAACCTCGAAGAGCTTTAAACACTTTTAGTTTATTACCCTGAAATAGAGATGTACTAATAATATCAAAATCATTATATATATGGATAATAAAGTCTCCGCATAGATTTAAAGGATGCAGCCATAGTGCTAATTCAACACTCAAAACATTCAGTACACCAGGATCATCTAAATTAGACCCATACACAGAACAGATTGATATAGGAGAGCCAGAGATCATTATTTCTGCAATGTCCCAGTGCCCGAAAGTATCTTCCCTGACATGTTTACAAACTCTAAGACCATGTTTTGCCAAAATGGCCACCCGTTTATTCTTTGTAGCGTGCCTAGTACAAGCTACTATCTCAAATCCCAATTCTCTAAACCAGCTACAAGTATCCCAAAAAATATGAGTCTCTTGCAGCCATAATAATTCAATCTGCATAAAATGTGTAATTTTAGCTGTAAGGCCCCTTTTCTTCCTCTCATTTAGCCTGCATATATTCCAAGAACACAACCAGATTCTACCCATCATCCCTATGTTGAAAAAACTCAAACTCCACTCTTACCAATGCAAACCATACAAAAAATTCAATAACCTTCAAACATTCATTTTTTCTTATACAGAGACATATGCCATGGCCAAAAGTCACCCAAAACTGTAGTGCCACCCTCTCTCCACCCATCCCCACCCCCTACCCAATTGAGCATCGCCCTCTCCCCCATGTCCCTCCCTCCCACATGAGGCATCTCAGGACCTAGGTCCTTTGTGATGGGGAGTAGTTGCTCGGCCTCCCCTGACCCTAAAAATCCCCTACCCTCCCCCCAAAAGCCATAAACTATACAGAAAAAAAGGGATACCAAAAAAAGAAAGGAAGTACACCCCCAATGCATAGTGAAGAAAAGGAAAAAAAGAAGACCCTGCAACAAGACAATATCTTACTAAAACCGTGAGTCTAGACTTCAATATTTAAAATGCACCATACATTGCTAACTCTCAATAAATATATTGCATATCTTTATAGCCATGTGATCCTCTCATAGCGTATCCAAATATTACTTGGCAAAGATTGCTGAGACAAAAAATTGAATCTGTCCCTTAACTATTATTTTCAGCTTAGCAGGATTCAGCAGAAAAATCTGCGCCCCCTTCGCTTGGAATAGCGGAATCAGCTGTCGGAGGTGCCATCTTCTCTCAATTATGGCCTGACAAAAGTCAGACCATACAAAAAATTCACACCCCTTTCTTGCCTTCTTCCTATCATTTTTGCTCTAGGTTTTTCAGGAGACCTCCCAATTTTTTTCGGCTGATTAAAAGGAAACTGATGAGCCCTTTGCAGTTCAACTTTCCAATCCCATTGTGGCAGTTCAGGAAATGCTTCTGAGAAGAGTTCCACCACAAATTGCCTGACATTGTTACCCTCCACCCCTTCATGAACGCCCAGAATCCGCAGGTTATATCTTCTCAAACGATTTTCCAGCTCAATGAATTTCCAGATAGTGTTATCTTTCTGAGCCTTCAGGGATTCAGTGGTAGATTTTTGCTGTGCGAACTCATCTTCCAGTAATGAGATTCTAGCTTTGGCCTCTCCTAATCTAGTCGTGATTTCAGAACAAGTCTTAGCAACTCTACGCACTGAATTCTGCAATTTCTTGACTGCGCCCTGGGTTTGTGATCCTTCTGCCCTGGTCTTCTCTCTATGGGCCATTATGCTCTGATATAGGGTAAGGAGAGTAATTTCATCTTGTGACTCTGTATTCAGCCCCTCCAATTCTGTACAGCTCCCAGCTTGCCTGACTTCATTTTTGGGTAATTCTGGGGAGAAATAATAGTCCCAGTCCAGTGAGCCTGCTGGACCCAGATCTTTCTTTAGTGTTCCAGGTTGCTCCCTGTGTTTCTGAACAGTTGCAGTGTTCAACATCATGTCATCCCCTTGTTCTCCTTCTGGGCGTAAGCTACTCGTGTCGCTATCTTCTTCAGCCCAGTCTTTCCCAAGGCTCTCATCCCGAGGAGTTGGAGAGTTCCGTCATGGTATAAAACTTGTCCCCAGAGTCCCCTTCTTTACCCTAATCCATAACTGACTGAACGGTGTTTGGTGGAGACACATACTTTTCTGCAGTTCTTACGTCATTTACAAGGTTTGGTCTAATAGCTTCTTGTTCTTGCTCAGTTATTTGCTCAGTATTTTGACTTGTGGGGGCTTCAGGCATAGCTATTTGGTCCTTATCCAAAGCCCCAGCAAAGCCCAGTACTCCCTTATTTACTGAGGGATCATACTGACCAGGAGGGCTAGTAGTTCCTTTCAGGATTTCTTTCGACCCTTTCAAGCCTCCCTAAAGCCTCCCCATTTCCCCCTCTCCCCACTCTCATCCGCCACATAAACAAGATCAGTACCTTGTGAAAGTGTCTCCTGGAGAGAGAGAGGTGCTGGTGTTGCAATATTGTTTCTTTGTGCCTGAGCGTCCGAGATATCAGCAATATTAGTAGATGCGCCTCCCTTTCCCACTGAAGCTGGGGACAGATCGCCCGTCTGCCGGCATGTTCCTCCAGCAATTATTTTGCATATGCCCGTCTTGGCGGGACTTCCGGCTGCAACTTTGGTGGCATTACGGTAAACGCAGTTGTGAATCGCCAGCACAGAGGTCCCATCCAATTCGTACCTGAGAGTGCCGGGAACACCATACACCAGCAACCAGACCTCCAAATCATAATCCTCTCATTTCCAGCTTGCACCCACTCTTCTTTCAGCAAACATCAGACCTGAGACATAGGGGGCGAGGAAAGCCAGATCAGGAGGATGCCGGCAACCGACTCAGTTGGACGAGTGCACCGCCACCAACTTGCCTCCATCATCTGAGTGTTAATGGATCTCTGTAGTGAGATGAGTACTGTTCCCAGACAGTAGATAAAAATCTTGGGTAAGGGGGGATGCTTTTCTCCCTGAGCAGGCTGGCCTGAGGCTGTGCCGCACACCTTGTTCATTTTCAAAGGGAGCCTACCCTGTCACTGGCACATATAACTCACACCTAGGACTGCCTTCCTTATGTCATGCTAGTCATCTTGGCTCTGAGCCCAGTGGGAGGGGTAGCTGCTGCACAACAGTCTTGGAGTAATCACAAGGAAAGGTTTGCCCATTGCCAGAGCCACACCTCTGAGTTGGTTCTGGGAGCTCTGACCGGGGAAGGAAGGGTCTGTCATGTTGAATTTAGGTAGAGAGGGACACTGTTATAGTAGAACACACAGGAAGTGCTGCAAAAATGGGAAGTTTCACCCCTGAGAACTTTTATCCCATTGGCTAGGAAATGGCCAGGATTTTCCCCCACCCACAGGCAGGCACTGGGCATAAATGTGCCATCCCCAGTAGCATCCTCAGAACATTCCCTGACCTGTGGGGATCCAAAGAAGGATTGCTATGATGCCTGAATTCTGAAGGAAGAATAGACCTCCTTGTCTTCAACCTAGGACCCCAGAAAGGACCCAAGTGGGCAGTTGACAGGCCTCCTTTTTGAGTTCCAGGGTAACAACAAGCTTCAAGATGCCTTTTCCTGCAACTGTCCAGTCGACCAGAACCAATGGAACCTGCCTTGGACACTGTTGCTGGCCTCTGTTGCAGTGAATCCTGATCCCTAAGGGATGCCCCCAGTTCCTCAACGTTTGGCAGGTGTTATAGTGTACTCCTTTTGTCCCCATACTGCAAACTTGAAACTTGGAAACTTTTTGCCAACTTTCTGCCTGAAGAACCATCGGAGACTGGAACCTCCATCAGAGCTGCAGCTGTCCGCCTCAACTTGCTGGGTAGTCCCACTAGAGATTTGACTTCCAGAAACGTTTCTAAGTGCAAATTTTGGAGGCTACACCAAGACCAATTAAAATCAAAGTGGATCGATGCCGAGACCTCCTCAGGCACAGTCATTACACTTCACCTGATTGGTGCTTTCCCACCTTCATTGACTACTGTATTGGGGCCACGCTCTCCCGCAACTGCCCATCATCAAGCCCCTTGCCAGATGTAGCCTGCCCCGCTGTTGACTTGTTGATGACCACTTTTTGCTCCATAAAATGCGGGATGAGCAAGATCCCTGCATCTGACCTGCAATCCATTGCGGTCAGTCTTCACTTTTAAATTTGACCCAGTCTAGCATGAACAGATAACTGTGGTTGGCACACTGTGTTTTTGCGCTATTTTTAACTCAGACTTTCATATCTATCATTCTACTTATTGGATGTTTGTTGTTTTGGTGACAAATTATTTAATACAATATACAATATTTTTCTAAAATGATTTGGGATGTTATTCTGTTGTGTTATTACTTCATTACTGTTTGAGTACTGCATAAATACTTTACACATTGTCTCTCAGGCAGGATGAATTATATTGTGCTGAGCTACCAGAGGGTTAAGGACAGGTTTATTATGTGACTGTTGTGGTTCACCCTAACAAGGACTGGGATTGTTATTTGGTGCACATTCTCACCACCCACAACTAATATTCATTCCAGTCATAGAGTAAGGAAACTGAAGGAATCTTGATAATGAAAATATTAAATCCTATTTATGTGCATTACTTTCCAATTTCAATTTCAATTGAATTAGAATGCTTCTTATCTTGAAGTTTTTATATTTCTTATGATATACTTGTTGTTTTAACATCACTGGCATCTTTTTTCAATCAGTAATGGAATTTTAATATGTCATTTTTTTATAACAACATGTCTATGTTATTGTGTGTTTTTATATATTTATTGTATTGTTTAAATGTGTCTTTTACGATTGAATAAGATCATTACTTTCCAACTTCTACATATGATCCCATTTCTCGTGACAAATTAAAAAACGTACCTCCTATCAGCGCCCTTTTAATTTAAAGAGGCAACTCACATGATAACCATACACACTGCAGTGGTCTTTCTGTAAGGAACGCTCCTACATTCCTCTTGATGCATAACCCGGCCTGCCACTCAAGGCGATTTCATGAGAAGTCTAAGAAAGCCTCCTGTGCAGTGGCAGTATGGGGTCTCGTTAAACACATGCATCTTTGACTTGAGAGGCCATTGCTGGGATTGAGCTACAACACGTCACTTTTCATAACTATGCCGTCAGATCACGTCTTTTAACTGCTGGAGAGTCCAGGTCACACCAGTAAAACCTGCTATCGTGAAGGTGGGAGTTGAATGAGTAACACTTTTGACGTTGAACTAAAAGGGTCATGTACCTTACATTATTTTATTGCAAATTATGAAAAAATTGAATAAAACAAAGTCTAAATTCAAACTTTCAATTATATTTGGACCCCGTGATGTGGTATGAATGAATTAAAAACATGTATTTTCCTTTAAATATGGGGAAATGAATTTCAAATATTTGGTGGTGGAATTATTACAGATTTGCATGGGTACACGCATGGCACAGCATTATGCAAAATGTAGCGCCTATTTACTATACATTCAAAAGGCCCATGAGAGCAGCACAATAATGTGTTGTCCTGAAACCGTACCTGCACAAACGTTAGCAAATCTACCTCTAAGTGAACAATCTTACAGGACAGACAATGCTCTGGTGAAGAACATTCAAAGTCTTGGAAAAAATGAAAATGGCTTTACTTTTCCAATTTAAAGCAGGGATTGAAATTAAATGAATTGGCGTTTTATCTTTTTCAGTCAAGGATTCTATTATCTTATTAGAATAACTCAGTGAGACTTATTCCTAAAGTGTGGGTTCCTACTATGCTATGTATGTTTTTTTCTCTCTGGACAAGTTTTTATTGACCTGTGCTCTAACATCACATTCAGTTAGTAACACAGGACCCATAATAGTAATTGATTATTGTGTGCTGCAATAGTCAGCTAGAACATGATTAAAGTCCTTTCTGGCAAACACTGAACATTGTAATGTGTGTATGTCAAGTCATTTAAGACATCGGCAGGTGGTGGAGTTTCTCTTTCTTAAGCAAACACTTATTCGCGAAGAAAACCATGTGTGGGTCTTGTTCTTAGAAAAATAAAAAAGTCTGTAACCATAGGCTTAGTATCCTGCATAGTTACTTATGTATGACTTTCAGAATACAGAAACTTTCCAAAAGTGGCATGGATAGCTGCTAAAGTGCTGGATTACAAGAGTACCTCTACTAAACCTTTGTGACTTCCTATTTTTGAAAATGAGGAGGCATTTCCACTAGAGGGATTGTACATATACAACAATTGTACATCATGAAATGCCGAAGCCTTTGAGAAAACAAGTAGGTTTCCTTTTTTGCCTGTGGTGAAACTCCTTTTCTATACCCTAACCAGTTTTTAGGGTATTCCATTCCCCTTGCCACATTGAAAAGGGATTTACTCATATGCTTATAGGGGAATATGCAGGACCATTTCCAATGGAGTAGCATGACAAGAGCTTGAGACTGACACCCTTAATAGCCACTCCAACACCTATCGGTGTGATTTAGTCATGCATCTTATTACACAATTAAGGTTATTGATGCAGATAGGTAAAGTGATTTACGAGTGCAATATCAGCTTTTCTGAAAACATGCAGCTTGGCTCTGAGAATAAGGATAAGACATACAAATATTTAAAACTGAAACATGATAATTCACAATTAAAGAAATGATAAAAATAAGACACTGTTCAATATCGTATTTTTTAAAAGCACTGGATGTCCTGAGATGTAAACATAAACGGAAGCACAGCCAGGCACCAGTGTCCTCCGTACGAATAAATGAAATTATCGATTAATGATATGCATGTGGATTTGTGGTTTATACATTACTTTATATAACTACAATTCTGCCCACATTATTTTCACTTTCCTTGTACGGATGCAGCCATGAGGCCAATGAGTCAGTGCTTAGCGGTTTTCCTTGTGAAGGTCATTGTCTGTCTTCTTTGGTTTGTGTTTAGGTTCCACACACCTGTCACTGACAGAGTCCTGACAAACTGGACCTTTGTAGAGCTGTCATGGAACATCACAGTAGTTTGACGTCATAATTATTGATGTGTATAGCACTTTACAATATGATTACAGTGCTTGCGTGGAGATTATATTGATTTCTGAAGGATAAACACTGGAAGTGATGCGCCTTCAAAACTATGCTTGCATGTGATCCACTAACAGTTACTTCAGGAGGCTTTGCTTCTCTCCCAGCTTTTGATGTGATTATTCACTGCAGTGAGAGGAGGTGGGAGAATACAGTTTTGCTTCTATATAATTACTGACCGGGACTTTAATAGCGGTATAGCCCTACTACAAAGGGCTATAAGGCTATTACAACATTTTGGCCCTAGAGGGCAAATTGTTATAACAAATAAAACAATGGCCTCTCGAAGCTCGAGGGGATTTAAATCCCCTCGAGCTCCGAGAGGCCTTTGTAGAACATTAGAATGCTGCTCTGCTGGCCTTTACCGGCCCGTAGAAGCATGGAGCCCTCCATTGTCTACAATGGAGCTTCCAACATTCCAATGTGGAATAATTCAGTAATTTCTAATTATCTTCACGGTTAAAATCAAGGTTAAGCCACACTTAAAATGTTGAAAATTAGCTTCTTATGATCAATGGTGGGAAGGCTTTTGCTATAAATTGGGTCTCTTTCTGGCAAAGGTATGCACCCTGGGCAAGTAGGGACCAAAGTCCTATTCAAGGTAAGTCACAGCACAATCCTAAATTATCTTGTGCGCACCCTCCGGTAGCTTGGCACAGAGCAATCAGGCTAACTTAGAAAGCAATGCGTAAAGTATTTGTGTAATAACTCATACAGCAACACAGTGAAAATAGCACAAAATACTTTACAGCAGTTTAGAAAACAGAGACTATTTATCTGAGTAAAATAATAGCAAAATGAAAAAAATCCAATTGGTAGAAATTGAGACATTGAATTTTGAAGAAAAAAATGCAGTAAAATACTCAGATGCAAGCAGCGCTAAAAAGGTTACTTTAAGTCTCGCTGGACCAGGGCAGAGTCAAAGGTTGGGCTGATCGTGATGGAGTGCAGGTCAGCTACATGACCCATGCACGCCCCGGTGAACAAAGTTCCTTTTTTGGTCACAAGCAACTAAATGCATTTATCTTCACCAGACAGTGAGATCAATGCATTGGTCTGGATTCATGCAGTCAGATCGATGCATTGAGGTCAAGCCTAGTGGTATGGATCTTGGATAAGTGCTGTGTCATCGTTAAACCTCACAGTCAGGTCACACATCATCTTCAAGCCGGGCAGGGCTGTCTCTGCATCGGCACTGCGTTGGCATTAAAGGGCACTGCATTCATTGCAATTGGCACAGTGGTGACAATGCATCACATTTGTAGCAAAACAGCTGCAGAAACCACTTCTGAAGCCTAGAACTTGGAGAGGTCACCTCAGGTAAGGGTAGAATTCACAGAAGACAGAGTCCAGCAGCAACAGCAGAATTGCAGGTCGTCTTTTGTGTCTCTGAGACTTCAGACAACAAGAGGAAAGCAAGCAAGCCCTTGGAGATCCCTTGGAGGGAAGACAGGGTATATCTCTCCTTCAGCAGAGTCAGGGAGCTGCAGGCAGCAGGGCAGCAGAAAAGCAGTTCAGTTGAGTCCTTTCAGCAGCACAGCAGTCCTTCTGACAGAGGTTAAGTTCAAGATCCAGAAGTGTCTGAGACCCAGTACTTATACCCAAAAGATGCTTTGATGTAGGGGGAGACGTCAAAGCAGCTCTCTGAAGTGCCAAGGATCCTATTTATCCCAGTCCTATCTGTCAGTCTACTTGTGGAGGATAAACCAGTGCTTTGTGTGTGGACCTGTTGAAGTGTAAGTGTCAGCCCTTCCCATTTCTCCCTTGGAGATCCGCTGTCTTCCATTTAATCAGTAGAAACTAGAAGACTTGATCAACTGTTCTTACACCTTCCCTAAACCCTACTTGAAATTGGCTAGCAATGTTTTTCCTGCTAGCCAGGCTGGTAGATTATCTAGCACCTTTCTGCAGAAAAACTTTTTGCAGACTGTCTATTAGACTTATGGGACGATAGTTCCTAGGCTTAGAATGCAACCCCATTTTATGGGTTGGAATAATAAGTGTTCCTTTCCATGTTTCAGAAATTGAAGCACCAACAACTACAGCATGAGATGACACATTCATATAAGGAGCCCATGTGTCTTATATTTATATATTTTATTTATAATTATATTCACTTGGTCCGACACTCTTATATACAGTGGGCCTTATTTATGAAGGCCTTGCGCTGCCGGTGCGCCACTTTTAACATGGGAAAAAGTGAGGCACCGGTGGCGCAAGGCTTCCATAAATGAGGCCCAGTATGTATATCATGAAACATATCTTTGTGTCCCTAACAAAGTGGGCATTGGCAGGTTTAAAATTGCTTGTCATCACCTATTTCTCCATAGATCCGTGAAAAAGACTATGACAGTGTGAACGATTTGATAAATTAACAGGTTATGTGCAGATAGCTGTTCATGCTATTTTTAGTGATTACTAAGAACAGGCTCCTAAGCGCAGCTGTTGACATCCATTCTAATGTTTTTGGAACAACAAGCTGTTTTACTGCTCTAAAGGCTGTAATTCCATTAGCAAGTTAATCTGAGTTTTACACCAGACAAAGCTTTGACAGGAGCCAAGAAGATAATGAGTCTTAAAGGAGCATCTTGGAACATCTTACATGGGATGATTAATACCATGCCAGGAAATGTTTTGCTATTTCATCACCTAGGTCACTTCCGTAGGAAACATTATTTAAACCAGAACTTCTATTATGTCCATGCATACAGAAATAGATCATCAGGTTCAACATTTGTGTTGCCTTTGGTGGCCTGTTTCGGCTAAACATCACATGCATACCTAATCAATTATCTACAGAAAAAAGTGGATTTAACCTTTTTATGTCATCTCTTAGAAACACAGATGAATAATCGTAAGAAAAACGAGTTCCTCAAATTAACTGCTCATATTGTCTACTCTGTTCATAGGAACGCGTTAAATGAACAGCAAATTCGCGATTTATCACTAATCCGATTTGACTCTAAAAATTAACCATTGTACTTTGTGGACCCTTTCTCATAATGTATTTTAATCTGCTTAGGCAACTATCTTCAAATGTAAAGCTATTGCTTAGTTTAAATATCAGGTACACTTACAGCCTGCCCCGCATACAAACACACAGACACACACAAACACACACTCACACCCACTCTCTCTGCAAACTTAATTTGGCAACATTAATGTATGGGCTACAATACGAGTGTGATAAATAAATCCAACAGAGATAGTAGTGCTGTTTTTAACATTCGTATGCGCATAGAATTGTGTGGTTTTAATTACAAAAAAAAATTAAATATTAAATCTGGGTGTCATTTTTCAGTGTCTTATCCAGGAATAGCTTCCAGCCGTATTCCAGGTAGCATGTGATTAGCTTCCAAAATGCATAATCACACTGATTGGCCCAACAAGGTATGGCTTGGAGGTACATAAATAAATAGACATATTTGTGTAAAGAAAACCAGCACGCTGGTATCTCATTTTTCGTGTGTCTTATTACATTTCAAGTATCTACACAGTGTATAATAAAAGCATTTGTTTGCTGTTGTACCAAATATAAGGTGTCAGATAAACATTAAATGTCCACCCCTCTTTGATTTCGCTAGTGCCAAGCACAACTCACTTGCACATATTTAAGTTCTTGCCCTGCTTCACCACTTCCCTACTGATGCTTCCCCCTCACAACATCATCACTAACCAAACTTGGTGTACACCTACAAAATTTCAATTTTTGCTCGCAAAGGTCAATTGTTGACTTAATCCAATAAATAAAATTGACTTCAAAAACTGACTATAGCACAGTCACCTTGAGTATTTTTGAAGATGTGTTTATAAACAAAATACCTTGCAGATTGTAGGAGCTCCAAAAACTGAGAAATTTAAAAATAAATAAAAAAAGTATTATAGAACTACTAAACTCAATCATTTGAAATAGACTGGAATCAATAGATTCCATATTTGAAATTATGGAATGCATCATGAGCCATACTTCTAGATATCCCAAGGGAAAAGACTAATGGGCATATTCTCTAACTCCTATCGCCACAGGAATGTCACTTTTTTGTCCATTCCCTTTGCAATAGGGCCAGCGCCCTATTCTCAAGGCAGCGTTAACCCACTTAATGTGGCTTAAAGCCACGTTAAGTGGCTTAACGCTGCCTTGGGAATAGGGCCCTTTTCACGCTAAACAGCATGAAAGGGGGCGTGTAGTGGGTGTTGCGGTCGGCGTACCACACAAACACCCATTGAATTCAACGCTGCCACCTACTATCAAGGGCGGCGATAATAGGTTGCAGCGCCGAACTTAAGACCAGAAAAATCCTGGTCTTAAGGTGGCGAAACGAGGAGAAATGCTTAATTTCTCCTCGTTAAATGCCAGGGTTTCCTTATATACAGGAAGGTGTCCATTCCTGTACTTAAACAAACCTTTTGAAAAATGCTGTTTAGTAACTTAGATGTGTACTGCATAAAGCGGCACACATGTAAGTTACTAAACGGAATTTAGGTTTGTTTATATGCAGGAAGGGACACCTTCCTGTACATAAACATACCTCCCTGCTTGCAGACACCCTTGCACTCTAGTGCAAGGGTGCCTGTGTTGGCGTTATCGAGAAACTTAGCGCCGTTGCAGGGGGAAACACCAGGCTGCACCACATTCTTGAGAATAAGGTGCAGCCTGGAGTTTCTGAAGTGGTGGTGAGAGGCGTTAAGCCAAGGAGGCTAACGCCTCTCACCGCCACTTCCTAGTGAATATGCCCCTAAGAATTATACTTTAAAATTATCAATGATTTATGATTCCAGGAAATATGTTTGCATATGTTCATAAATCAATATCTATACACTCACACATGCAGATGCAAAAAAATAAGTTGTCCTTTCCTTTAAAGTTGTGGCTTATGTTACAAAATCAAGGTGCAAAGTGTAAGTTCATTTGTTCATCCATGTACTACTAAGCTGGGAAAAAACAGCATCATGTGAGCTAACATTCTACATACTCAGAATATATATAATTTTACCCTTGAAAAGTGCGTTATGTAAGTGCACACTTTTCCAGGATAGTGGACTTCCTGCATTGGAATATGCAAAATAACGGGCAGTATTGTGGTTATTCATAACAGCGGAAGCCTACAGTAACAACACAACATCAACAAACTGATTGGAAAAGTTAAAACATTCACACCCATAGATGTACACCTTTGCATTGGTGTAAACGTCCGACTTTTGGCAAAACGCATAAATTCCTTACAGTATGACAGGAAATCTTAACTAAAAAAATCTTTCTACTTATATTACTGGTAATTTACCCTTTGTTGGTGAAATGTAGCCCGTTGTGCAAAATAAAGTATTTTTTCTCTTCTTTGATTCTTTAACATGGAAAGAATTTCTCAAATTGGAAGCATCTTTCTCTGCACCCAAAAATGTGGAATTCGTTCGTGTGCCCTCCCCACCCTGGAAGGGGAGTTACACCAGCCCTTTGCTGCAGCACAGTTAACACCATTTACAGGGCTGGAATCGGTGAGAGGTGAGTCTGTGGTTTCTATTTGGGTTTTATGCGAGGAGAGACCGTATTATTTTTAAATATTAAGAAATCAAAAAGACCATGGTTATGGAAACCACATTGAGAAAACGGTTGATAACTGGTAGCAGTCATAAGAGAGCACATTGCAACTAGGGCTGTGCATGGAAATAGAACGGAAAATGAGGCACACTTCCCAAAAAATGTGTAAGAATGTACATTCTTGTAAATATTTACGTTGAGTATGGTATTCAAGTATTGGAAAGTCGATTAGTTCCACCAACAGCTGAGCTATGATTGTTAAAGCAATTATTGGTCAATCGGTATGAATTTTTAGGGAAATACTGGAAAATAAAATTAGGTTTGTGAATTATACACAATTCAATGTTTTGAATACTGAGAAGAAAGTGATGTAGCTCTATTCTGGCAATTAAAACTAAAAGCATGACATAAAATTCAACATTTACAAGAAGATGAGTTACGCTCTTCCATCAAGCAGTACTAGGTCATAAAACCCACCATTCAAGCAAATATTACGTTTTATTCACACTAATTATAAAAATATCGACTGATCCTAGAAAAAGGCTATCTTACTGATGACTCTTAGTATTGATAGACACAATGGGCATTTTATTAATTTTGGCAAATTGGGAACTGTGAGAAAATACCTCTTTCTACATGTTCACCCCATTTATTGAGCATTTATGCTGCTCCGTTTTGAACTCTGCACACTTGGTCACTGCTGTCCAGACCCCCGTGTATGTGCTCAGACCCACTAAAGCATGAAAAAGTTGGTTACCTCCTAATACACACATTTAAATTTCCATTAAGGTCATTGTGTATAATGAAGGAAAATACACCAGTGGCATGGAAAGTTTAATGTCAACTGTAGACTGAAGCATGTTGTGCCATCCACTAGGGTGACCAAGAAAACACAGCCTTAGGCCTACGTCAGTACTTCCATTTCATGAGGTGTGAAAACTACTTCTAGAGCTGAAAAAGTGGCCTAGGCCTTTTGGAAGAAAGAACTGTGTGTGAGGTATGTGGCTCCTGTCAGCCCAGAAAGGGCATCTGGAGAGGGTAAAGGAACCTCAATAACATTAAAGGGACCAGGATGAGGCCTGCCTATTTACATTTAAGTCTAAAGGGAGACCTGGAGATAAGAACTCTTTTGTCTTTCAGTCCTCGGTATCATCTTGACACTAGCCCAGTGAGAGGGAATCTGGCCCCACAACCAGTTTGGTATACCTTAGGAGGATAGGACTACATTCCCTAAACACACCGCTGGCAAGCACACCAGAAACCTCCAAAAGTAAAAAGATTAAATAAGGCAAAGCGGATGTGCTACAAACATGTTTAAAGTGTGTCGAGGAGTCACCCCGTTCTACTGGCTATTGAATTCCACAAACCTGGTAGCTCATCCACACCTCATCAGAATAAATCTGGAAATGATGAAGAACACAAGAGGGCTGGATGTGATGTCTCTGACCGCTGTGGTGGCCTGAAGCCTGGATGTGCTCCCACTTATACCCAGGGCTCAAAGTGAGAGTTTGCTTACCTCCACTGTGGCTACAGGGACACAACAAGTTACATTATTATTTTTTTCCAGGACTCCCCAGCATACCAATGGCAACTGAACCTGGACTGGACCTGCTAGTGGTCTCTGCTGGAGTGATACCTGGCCCTTAAATGTTGTCCCTGAGGTCCAGAACAGAATATCCTATTGCAATTGCAATCCAGTAACCTATCAGCCAAACTGTTGGTCCACATGCATCATTAAGAGACGGCCAGACCGCAGGTTTTCTGTCCCCGTTGGCTCCCTTGGCTGAAAAATACCTCTAATGGCTCAAAGCAGAAGTTTCAGGAAGGACATTACACCACCCTCCGTATTTAGAGTGACAGGTCTAATGCTTTTTTTTCTGTCCGGCACCAAAAAGAAAAACCTGTCGGTAAAGGACAGACACAAAACTATTGATCCTCACAATCTGGAAGAAAACTCCCAGGGTGTGGGAATCATTGTTTTTTTTTTGGTTTCTAGAAAAAAAATCTTTGGATGTGTTTCATGCACATCTATCAAAACTCAAAGAAGACCATAGGTTAGAAGGGAGTAATCATGACTGGTCAAAGACACAAGAAGTATCCAACCAACAATTTGACTTCAGTGGGCAGGAAACCTGAATTATCTTCTTTTTATAGCTTTTCCCATCAAAGCCAATAGCTTCAGATGGACCTCCTACAGTGCCTATCTGACTTCAGGAGACGTTTGGTGGGTACAGCCTAGCTGTAGCTTTGCCCCGGTGAAGGATTTTGGCTTACATTTCAGAGATTAAATCAGAAGGTAAAAGCAGTTACTGGGATGATCTCCTGGTGTATCCAATGTAAACTAATAACCCATTTTCTTACAAGAAGAGTATGCAAAGTTTTTCTCATATATTTACTGTAGTTATTGTGAGTATTTGATTAATACCGATAGTTTTTAAAATAAGTATTTTCATGTAACAATTCATTTCTCATACCCATTTTAGTTGCCTTGCCAACATCTATCAAGCTTAAAGTTCTAACTAAGTGCTACCTCATGAGAAAATTATACATCATTTTTAGTGTCCACTAACATACATGAACAAATATTGCCAGTATGCAAGAAAATTGTATGCAAGTGTGTAAATATAGGCAAAGCCGGAATTAGGCTCATAACAAAAACAGGAATCTACCTGAGACTTTGCTTGCAAAATAAAATATGTGAACACCCATGCAAATGGGCCAGGCCAGGCAAGTACATGCCTAATTGAACAGCAGAAAGCAAGGAAATATGTATTTGAATAAACAACACTCATTACTAACACATTTTCATTTACATGCAATAGCACCGCTGCTTCAGATCAATTCACTCACTATTTTGAAAGGAAATGTTAGAATAACTTTGATTCATTAATTGGATCTCAGCAGACACAATTTGTAAATTTAAGATACAAATATAATACGCAGTGGAAGATATGATAATCCATGTCTAAATTAGTGATGCATGGATATAAAATAAAATAGGAACTCAAAAGAGTAGCCCCATATATTCACACATTTTTACATCAGTTATTGATCCTTCAATTTCATAAATGATGCCAAGGAATGAAAATGCCCCTGTTTAACTATAATCGAAGATCAACTAACGTTCAATTATATGGTGATTATGTTATGTTTTATACTGGAGAAAATGTGCTGTGATTAAAAGAAGAGAATTTAGTATTGATAGAAAATTGCTCAAAGTGGTTAAAAGATCAATATTATTTTATGCAATGGAACTCTACGGGAAATATGCCTAATGGGAAATCAGATTAAGACATCCAGCATAATATACTAGACTGTTCTTGTAATAAAGATAACAGGACCTAGACATTCTTCATCTATAATGTATTAATGCTGGTGGGTTGGGCATATTAAATTTCCCTTCTGGTAAAATAGTGAAAGGTTGCAAGCCTTCACAAAGAAAAAACATCCCCGCTTCAACAACTTTGTGGACAAAGGTTCAACGTTTCCCTCGGCTTGTAAAAATAAAAAAAACGATTAAAAAGCCAAATTGGGGGGAGACGCGCAAGCGCGTCAGCCAAGATGGCCGCCGCCACTGGAGCTCCGTGACTGAAACGTCCTGTTTTTACATTAAACGACAAATTTTGTGTCACAATCTCGGCGCGAGTAACAGCGCTTGCCTGCTCATGCTGATTCTTACCTAGGAGGTGATTTATGAACGATTTCTACAGGCGGAACACTCCTTTTTGGCTCCATGGTTCCTGCTCCCAGCCTCCCCTTCAGGTACAGCCAGCTTTGAGTGCTTTGGGGGCGGAGTATTCTTCAGGAAAAGGCCTGGCTTGGGCCTAGCCACGCCCACAGTCCAATTTAGCTGCTGCACCACTAGTTTTGAGGAGATTATTGCTGTTTTTTTCTATAATTACCTCATTTCTTTTGTATTTTGGTGCTATTTTTCGCAGTTTGTGTATTATTCACACCTAGTCAAAATGGAAGCGAAGAATCCAGCTACTAATAAACGAAAGCAGCAAGTTTCTCCTCCCCCAAATAAATCTAAGGTAGTGGAGTCCTCTGAGCCTTCCCTTGCATCAATTTTGGAGCAACTTCAAGCATTGCGTCTGAATACTGACACTATTGCCTCAGAAGTTAAACATATTCGTAAAGAGATGGCTTCTATATCGATGATTCTATCAAAATTCAGGATAACAAAAATAGACTGGACGCTTTCACGCCTCTAGTGGCTAAAATAACTACTATGCATGCTAAGCTATTAGACATGGAAAATTGCAATAGGCAATACAACCTATGTATTTTTAATTTGCATGAAGAAGTTGAAGGGTCTGACTGTCGCCTATATTTGGAATCTTTACTTCCTGGTCTTCTGAGTATCAAGTTTCCAGAAAAATTTGAGGTGGATAAAGCTCATAGAGTCCCCTCACATCGTAATCCTCGACTTACCAAACCCAGGCAAATGATATTCAAAGTTCTACGTCATCATCATCTGGTGTTAATCAGGAAGGCTGCTAGAGAAATTCCTTCACTTTTAGTGAATGGTCACAACATTTTAATTCATCAGGACTTTGCTAAGGAAACGGTTGCTATCCGTAAAGAATTTTCTGCTTATCGCCCACAGCTGAGAAGCCTTGGATTTAAATATGGTCTCTTTGATCCTTCGACGATGCGTATCTGGAAAGACAATTTTTCCAAATCTTTTCAACGTCCTGAAGATTTAAGGCAATTTCTTGACCAACAAGCCTCACCATCCATGAATACTCAAGACCCTAATACTTGAGTCTTTCTCATTTGACTTTCCTTGACACATACATGCATAATCTTATGTTCATGGGCTCCAACGGTTTCTGGCCATGCTTGCGGAACAGGTGTGTGTTTCCATGTTTCTATTCATGTTTCTTGTTTGTTCCTTTTTCTTTCTTTTCATTTTCTCCTATTCCTCTCTCGCTTATAGAGTTGCTATGTTTATTTATACTCTCGTCATGTTTTGCTTCATCTCTTCTTGTTTCTATCCTTTTTCTTCCTTTCTTCTTATTTCTAATGGCTAATCTTCACAATGTTAAAATTACTTCTCTTAACGTGAAAGGTTTGTGACACCCAGTTAAGCGCACGAAAATTTTAGATTACCTGGGTAGTTGCAAAGCTGATATCTGTTTTGTTCAAGAAAAGCATGTTGATGATAAGATTTTACAGTATATGAGTAAAAAATGGGAAGACACTATTATATCTTCTCCTGCTCAGGGAAAGAAAAATGGGGTTGCAATTTTCTTTGCTAAACGATTGCATTGTCAGATTTTAAGTAAAATTTCAGACTCTGAGGGCAGATATATTATAGCCAAAATTAAAATTCACGAAACTACTCTATTTTTGCTCAATATTTATGGTCCTACGGCAGATGATCCGGCGTTTTGGTCCACTATCACTACTGAAGTTCTAAAATTGGGTAATGTCCCATTGATTGTTGGGGCGATTTTAATGTTATTGCAGACCCGTTGTTGGATAGGTTATCCGCCACTAGATTTCGTCCTCCCAAAGTGTTCCATGCATTTAAGGCCTTTCTGCACACCACAAATTTAGCAGATATTTGGAGCTTACACTTCCCCACTGAAACATTTTATACCTTCTTTTCCAATCCTCATGCTTCCGACTCCAGGATTGATTATTTTTTAATTTCACCATCTCTTATTCAATCTGTAACTACCCCAGTCATTGGTACTATTGATATATCAGATCATGCTTTAATTTCTTTAATTTTAAATGTTTCTTCCACTTTCCCTAAAAAAAACAGGTGGCGTATGAATACTGGTATTGTTCTCAATGAAAAACATAAACCTAAATTGTTACAGGCTATTCGAGACAATTTTTTGTTTAATCCAGAAGATTCTACTTCAGTTGTTAATACATGGGATGCTTTTAAAGTTTATATTAGAGGTTCTACAATTTCTATTATGGCTCATGAGAATAAGCTGTTCCATAATAACATTAAACATCTAGGGAAGCAAATTGCAAAATTTGAGTAATTATTCATTACATCCAATGATCCCCAGTACAAAGTCAAGCTACAAAAACTTCGATACGAATTCAATGCTATCCTTAGTAAAAGAGCTGGGGTTCAACTTGCTAACTCTAATGCTCGATTCCGTTTTAACTCTAATAGGTCTGGGAAACTCCTTGCAAACTACTTCCGTATTAAAAGGGGTAAAACGCAGATTACCTCTATTCATGGTCCTCAGGGTAAGATAGCATTGTCCCATAATGATATTGTTGAACAATTTTTACAGTTTTATTCCACCTTATATAACAAACCAGATTTTTGTGATAATTCATTAATTTATGCATTTTTAAGTTCCTGTGCTTTACCTCAAATTTCTCTTTCAGAAAGACTTGGATTAGATTCACCAATCACTAAGGATGAAATCCTAACGACTATTAAGTCACTTTCCAAAAACAAATCTCCAGGACCTGATGGTATCCCTGCTGAATGTTATAAAGAATTTCAAGTCCACCTTTTGCCCTATGTATTTCAACTTTTTTAGTTCTTCTGGAACCATTTCAGGATCTTTTGCGGAAGCTTTAATTGTTGTCCTTCCTAAGCCTGAGAAAGATCCTACTTTAGTCTCTAATTACAGACCTATTTCCTTAATAATTCAGGATTGTAAATTATATGCTAAAATCCTTGCCACTAGATTAGCCCCCGTTCTTCATTCTATTATTCATCCTGACCAGTCAGGATTTATGAAAATTAGATATTCTGCTAACAACACACGAACCCTGTTACATGTTATTGAACAGAGCTCTAACCTTTCTGACCCTGCAGGAGTTATGGCTTTAGATGCGGAAAAAGCCTTTGATAAAATTAATTGGCAATTTTTATTTAGTACTTTATTGTCATTTAATTTTGGCCCCTCTTTTATTCGTATGATCTCTGCCTTATACTTTGCTCCCACTGCTCGTTTATTTATCAATGGCCAAATTTCCTCTCGATTTTCCCTTTTCAGAGGTACCATATAAGGTTGTCCCCTTTCTCCACTTTTATTTCTGTTGGGAATAGAGCCTTTTCTTAATTATATACGTAATTGTGATGATGTTCATGGTATTACAATTAACGATGTTACTATTAAAACTTTAGCTTATGCAGATGATGTGTTATTATGTATTAGTAATCCAATTTCCTCTGTCCCATCCTTATTAGACATTATTGCCAAATATTCGGTAGTTTCTGGATATAAACTTAATGTTACTAAAACAGAATTTTTCCCTCTAAATGGTTTCTGTACCTCTCATATGTTACCGGTATCGGATATTATTTGGCAAAAAAATAAACTTAAATACCTAGGCATTATATTTTCCTCGTCCTTGTCATCCACATTAAAATTGAATAGTAATTTCATACTTGACTATGTTAAAAGCAAGACTTCTAGATGGTCTTCTCTTAATCTTAATCCCTTGCAATGATTCCCACTCAGTTTCCTCAAAAATTTTATAAAGACATTGATAAATTATTATCCAAATTTCTTTGGAACAATAAGCCGCCCCGAATTGCATACAAAAAGTTGAAAATCCCCAAATGTCAGGCAAGTTTCGGCCTTCCTGACTTTTATCATTATCATAAAGCTTTTATACTTAAACAAAGTTCCCTATGGTTTAATGTTTCCCCTTTACTTAAACCCCCTATTTGGTTTGATATAGAAAAATCTATTGTTGATCCTTTTCATCTCTCCTCCTGGTTAACTATGTCTCATAAAGCCACTATTGTACATCGGTCTTCCATAATCAAATGCTCAAGATTGATACTCAATAATTTAGATTTCAGTTTTGCTTTACTACTGTGTTCTACTATGGAACTGTCACTTTGGCACAGTACCTTTATTAAATTAAATAGGAAGATAACTTTCTGGACTTCATGGATTAAGGCGGGTATTTTCTTTCTTAAAGATGTATTTTGTAATGATGCCTTTATCTCCTTTGATCACCTTCAGTTAAAGTTTAAGCTGCCTGATGCTGATTTGGTGAAATATCAATTGTTATATAACTCAATTTTAGACTCCTTCCCAAATGGTATTCCCTCTACACTTACATCTGATTTGTTTTGTTACCTTCATGCTGTTTCTGCATCTTCCAAGGCTGTTTCTATTTTGTATAAAAAATGTGCTACTTCTATCGGCACCAATATCGATAGACTATCAACATTTTGGAATGCTGAGCTATCAATTTCTATCTATAATGACTCTGGAAGGTTATTTGGCTCAATATAATTTCTGGTTGGCCGCCTGTGTCTCTTTATCAAACAAATGCATATATTTTGTTTAATTCCTTGTGGTCACCAATACGTTTGCATAATGCCAACTTATTACCCTCAAATCTTTGTTGGCATTGTAATTCACACCCTCTTTCACTACGTCACATGTTATTTGACTGACTTATCATATTGAAATTTTGGTCTGAAGTTTGGGACATAATATTGAAAATATTACCAATCTATGATGCTCTTTCTTATGAATTGTTAATTTGTAAATCAATTGTACTTACACATTCTGTACCTGATTTTCAGGCAAAATTGTTTAACTTTTTGATTTCAAAAATCAAAAAATCAATTACTTTTTGTTGGAAAGATGCTTCTTCACTCTCTGTTCATGCTTGGTGGTCATGGATCATACTTACAAGAAGAGGTGCTCAGCTATCGCTTCAGGGAGTTAACCATAATTTGCTTTCTTTTCACTCTTTTTGGTCACCTATAGATTCTTACATGAAGTTGTAATTGCTGCTTTTATGATTAGTCTGCTTATCTAGTTACAACTTGTTTGCAGTTTATATTGTTATGTTTATAGTAACTCTACTTTTTCAGTCATATGATATAATATGTACCCTTCTTATCCCTCTCTTCCCCTTCCTCCTTCCTTCCCTGTTCCTATTTTTCTTTCACTCTGATTGATTGTTCTTTTATGCTGATTTATTAGTCCATTATTACCTCTTTATATTTTAATGTTGATCAATTGATTGGATTTTATTGCTATGTAATGCCCTTTTTTGTAGTGTCTTTTTATTTCACTCTCTTTTAAAACTTCAATAAAATTATTTTGAACTAAAAAAAAAAGCCAAATTGGGAAATCCCACAGCATAGCGTGTTTGAAACCGTGATCAATATTTTCATCATGGAAATAATAGCAATAATATATTTTTTTAAATTACTCCTTCACTATTATTTTACCATTGATCCTGCTTCATATAATGTTCTACTATCTGTAAATTCCACCATTGTTCCAGCCATTGTCCATTTAGTCTCATTTGTCAACTGTGTGCACATTGTAATAGATATGCAGGATATTAACAATGCTGAAAATAAATGAGGCTCTGATTCAAATCATGAGATTACTATAAAGTATTGCCAACAAATTAATATGTTTCTAGGGGTGTATTCAATGATGGACCGCGGAAGTGTGCTTTGTGAGAGTAGTAATGTCCTAGAATGCATGAAGTACAAGATAAAAAAGTATTGGTTTTAAGTAATCTTAACAACTCTTAATAGTCAGGTGCTGGTCCCTCCTTGAAACGTCCCCCTCTGATGGCACATTGTTTCTCCCAGCTTCATTCCCTGAGCTCACTGTTTTCCCTGCAATATCTTACAATTTACTGCCTCTGTGTTCACTATGGTTGCTATCACTACTGCTTCAATTGTATTTCTCTTGCACAGCAAACAATTATAAGTGGTTACGTTAGTGATTAATATGCCCCTTGCATTCATTTTAAAACACATGCACAACTTATTTAAACAAATTAAATTATCATTGATTGACTCAGCAGTAAAGATTTTAAGCAAGGTGGTTTTAGCAAAGATTTCTGACTGGTTCAAAGACAACAAGATCCTGTCCAACTTACAGTACGGATTCAGGAAAAGCAGAAGTACTATGGACCAATGTCTTAATTTGTATTTATTAATTAATAAATATTCAATAGCTAAAGATGGATCTCTTTTGATGGCATTTATAGATATAGCCTCAGCCTTCGACCTGGTTAACAGGTCGAGGCTGTGGAATATCCTGTTAGAAATGGGGATCGAGCTGTGTCTAGTTCATTTTTTGGCTGATCTCCACCTGGACCTCTAAGCGTCTGTTCGGATCTCGCAGGATGGCAAACGTACTAGGCCTTTTAAATCAGAGAGGGGCATCTGGCAAGGGTGTATATTGGCGCCCTTGCTATTCACCACAGTAATGCTTTGGACAAATCCCTTGTAGAGGTGAGTCCAGATATCCAGCGTGTAGGCGACTGTATGGTGCCAGTGCTCCTATACGCGGATGATGCCATACTCTTAGCACGGACCGCGATAGGCCTACAGAGGCTATTGGACTCTTTTGGCGCCTACATGAGATCACTGGATTTGATCATTAATACCAGGAAATCTCACATTATGATTTCCGGTAAAAGTTATAAGAAACCTAAGGCTTTTTATCTTAATGGGGTGCAAGTGACTAGGGTGTCTTCTTTTACATACCTTGGGGTCGTATTCGATGAGAGAGGCTCATGGGTTCCCCAAGAGAAAATAAAAAAGAATGCAGTCTCTAGATCTACATCATCCCTGTTAGGGTTTGCCCAACGTCTGGGGGCTAGGCCAGTGGAAGCCATCCTTAAGGTGTACTCCTCAAAGTGCCTATCATAGCCTCCCATGGCTACTCAATATGGGGTTTAAGCAGCAGGAGGGGTTGCAGCAAGTAGAAAATACATTTTTGCGTAGTCTTTTGTCCGTTCCCCATTCTACTCCAACTTTCTCTATTCATCAAGAACTGGGGCAGGGCTATGTTTCAGATGTCACAAGAACCGCCCGCTGTTGTGCTGGCTTAAAATGTGGCTCAATCCAGAATTGACTCTAAATCACCAAATCCTCCGGGATTGTGTCAAACTAGAGAAATCTAGCAAAATTAAGTGGGTATCCTAAATTAAGTCCATGCTATATAAACTGGGGCGCCCGGATTTATTTGAAACACCAGATAGAATTTGTAAGGAAGATGTGAAGTGGGTCAAGATTAATTTCATGAACCTATTGTTGATGGAACAGGAGGATCAGGAGATGAAGAAGCCCCTAGTTAGGGCTAATTTTTTAACTAAATCTACCCTGCTTATTGAACCCTATCTAAAATTGGTTAATCGGGCCTTCCATCACTTGTTACTGATTAGGTTCGTTTTAATTTGATCCACTTTACCTTGGGTGAATTCCCTGTGTGGTCTAAACCAGAAGATGCAGCCCCCTGTCAATGTGAAAGTTATTGCGTACAGGACAATATGCACTTTATGATGTTCTGTGGCCTTTTTAATGAAATTCGAAGGAAGTTTTTATTCCCTATATTAAGGGGCAAGGGATTCTTGCAAGTTAGACCAGCCCTGCTCTATCTTCAAATATTGAGTAGCCCCATGGATATGTTTGCCATTTCTAGTTTTCTTGCAGCTTCTGTTAATATAAAAAAGAGAAGAAGCGCAGACTAACATAATTTGTAATTATTCGGCCTATCTTATGTGATATTTATTGTTTTCATATTTATAGGTTATTTTATGACTATGAAATAATGTACACTGGATTTATGAAAATGTTTTTAAAACATGGATTAGTTTAATTTTGTTTATATTTTTTGTGTACTTTTATTATTTTAATTAATCAGATAAAGTGGATTGTCGGTCTGTCTGTCAAAAAGTTAAGAAATGTTTTAGTAATAGTAGCTTTTCATTTCAGAGCTGATGATCTCCATCAAATTTCTGAACAAAGCATAGGTGAAGGTTGATAAGGCCTTAATTTCTTCTATGATACATATTATGCAAATACCAAGTATTTTGTAGGCAGGAGATCGCCATAATTAAAATCCCTATAATCAAATACCATATCTAACTTCCCTAGATGAGCACTCTATAATGAAAAACACATATACCTTTAGCCTCTCTATCAAAGTCATCAGTATTTACTATGAAGCAGGATGCAAGACATTGCAAGGCAACCATAGGATGGGGAACAGCAGTGGTCCAGGATCTCTTCTCGTTCACCCGTATATTGACAAAATAGCAAAACCGAAGGTGGATTTTCCCCCATCCTTAAACTGGTGATATTAGACTTAACTCCTTCGATGCTGATGACGGAACCGCTCCGTCATCAGCCGCGGTAGCACTGTGCTGATGATGGAGCGGTTCCGTCATGGCCCGCTCGTTTCATTGAGCGGGCGGGGCCATGAGGGAACTGCTCCGTCATGAGCACAGCTCAACCGAGTCTGGTAACGGAGCAGTTCCGTCACCAGCATGGGTGCGCCGCACAGACGCCCCGCCCCCTTAGCGCTGCTGCGGAATAGCCGCCGTAGCGAAGGGGTTAATAAGCATACGGAGGGCATCGTTATCAAACATTCCCAAAACCACAGCCTGGAAACTGTGAATCCTTACACATTAAATATGGGTTCGGCAGATGAGTAACCTGGGTCTATGAATACATTAACTTACAGCACAAAATCAGTCCTTACGTAATTTTTCTTGATTGGAAAAACAGTGTAATAATTCGAAGTTTTCTCTTCTAATCCACACCCCTTGATAGCTCAACTTCGCCAGCTAATGATAATCCTTCATCCTTGCATCCTTGCTATGTGGGTTGTTTTCCTATTTTCCTTATAATATTCATTCCGTTGTTCCATACTGTTTGTACATGTGCATTTTTCTGTTGCACAAAGGCCAGAAGATCCAAAAAGTCTCTATAAAACATGAAACTTTAAAGTGTGTGTGACACATTTGGCTTTTAGTTAGAGGTACCCCTTTTACAAACATTGTAAATTACATGACAAATTAATTGTCCATTTCACTGAAATAGTGCCATTTGTTTTGAAAAATATTCTTAGCTACTGGGTGAGGTGTGCCTTATGAGAATTCATGTTTAAAAACGTATACTAGCTGATATTGTTAGTAAACTAATTTCTCTGTAATATGTGTGTTACACCTAGGGTCATTGGCGTTGTTTCCCCTAACTTTTTTTCCTTTTTTATTTATTGAATATCTTTATAGTGCAACTTGACCCAACAGTAGTCTAGCCGCTGCGTGGAGTGTGGACTTCAAAGGGGCTAGATGTGTAATAATCATTGCATTACCGTAGTCCAGCTTGGGGAGGTCTAAGGATTGCCTCACATCACAGTCTTTAGGTCTTCAATGGTGATGGAAGCCTTGACTTTTTGAAGGTGCTTCAACGTGTACCAGGCACTTTTAGAAGTGTCATTAATGTGCTCTTTAATGCTCAGGTGTATTTCAAGTGTAATCCCCCGGAATTTAATGGAATTGGATATAGATAGCTAGCAGTGTAATGCAGTGAGGTAGTCAAGCCAGGTATCTATGGTAAAGGTTTTTTCTGTGGGTTTGGTTTTGTTGGGGTTGAGCTTAAGATGGTTAATGGACAGCCAGAATTGAACTGTGGCGAGAGTGCTATATAAGTGCCAGATGTCTTTGATTGATGAGATTTTCATATAGAGTTGAGTGTCATCTAAATAGAGATTACAGGCAATTTTGGCACGTTTCAGAATCATTGCAAGGGGTTTTATATAGAGGTTGAACAGGGCGGGTGATAGGACTGATCCTTGTGAAACTCCTTGGGAAACATGCATTGACATGAGTTGTTTACTTTAACTAACTGGGAGTGCTGGTTCAGAGAAGAGGCGAACCTCTGAAGGACTGTATCTTTGAGGCCTGAAGGCTGCGAGAGGATGTCTGTGAGGATTTAATGGTTAAAAGTATCAAAGTTATCCCAGATGTCCACAAGGACTAGAAGGCAGGCCTAACCACCAACCCAGGATCTGCGTAGGGCATCTATGATGCTCAAAATTTAAGTCCCTATGCTGCAGCCTTTCCTGAATCCAGATTGGAATCTATTGTGCAAGTTGTATTTTTCAATGTGATTGCTGAGTTGTGCAAGCACACATTTTTGAAGGAGTGAGAGATTAGTTATTGGTTTGTAGTTGTTAAGGTCGCTCAGGTCGGTGTTTGTTTTTTGATGAGAGGGGAGCTGCACACTATGGAGGAGTTAATTATTTTGGTTCATAAAGTAGTGATGATGTGACTGAGATTTTTTACAAGCATCGCAGGGAAAGGGTCAGAGATGTGAGATGTTGCCTTCATGCTAGTGAGTAGGTTGCTGATTTTTTTCAGGGATGTGGCTGAATTCAGTCCAGGTTTTGTCGCTTTTCAATTGCAAGGGATTTAGGTTGGCGAGCTGTGTTGCTGGGAAGGGGAGACAGCCATCTTTTGAGGTAGTGATCATTTAGAGGTAGGTCATCAAGTGGACCCTCTGCACATGGGGCGGGCGTTCCTGGTGTAGGGCGGCAGGTTGGTTGGTTGAGAGTTATTGGTTAACGAGAGCTGCTGTCTTCACTTTCTTTCAGCTTGTTGGAGTTAACAGCTCTCACTGTTATGGTCTTTATTGAACCAGGGTATGTAGGGGTGCTTCTTGATTTCTTGAGTTTCACAGAGCCAACTGGTTTAACTAGTTCTGTCATTTTTGTGTAGTAGTGGTCAATAAGGTTATCGGTGGAGAAGAGGTCAGATTTGGGTAGGATTTGAGAGATGACTAGTGCTTCTACCTCTACCTGGGGAATACGATGTATGTCCCTCAACCAGTGTTTGGGACTACTAGTTTGGAGGAAAACCTTTGGTCTTAGGTAGGGCGGTATTTTCCTCGAAAATGATTCAACAGTGATCAGTTCAGTCAGATGGTAGGATAGCTTAGAGAGATATGGAGTTATGTTTACAGATGATTGATTCAAGGGTCGAGCCCTTATTGTGAGCTTGTTTATTGCAGTGTCATGTAAGATCGATCATTTCCAAGATGGTGGATAGGACTTGTTCTGTAGGATCCTCAGTATTATTCATGTGCAGTATTTGGTCTCCTAGTATAATTTTAGTGAGATTTGCGATATTAGGTCTGTTGAGGAAATGATGGTTGTTGCCTAGAAAGTGGTAGATGACATGAAGTTTGATGGGGTTGGGGTCATTAGGGGACAGCTGAAATCCTAATAGTCAAAGATGGGGTAATTAGTAGTGCAGAAGGGAGTTAGGCAAATATAGTTTTTGTGTATGGATGCTGCTCCACTGTCCCTGCAACCAGTTTGGTCACAGTGAAGGATTGAGAAGCTGTGTGGGGTGAAAAGGTCAATGTAGGGGATGACTAATCTTTTAGATAGGTATCAGTTAGAAAACAAATGCAATATTCTGTTTTAAGTATACTTTCAGTTGTATCAGTGGCATGCTTGACTGATGATTGACAGTTTAGTAGCATGCAGTAAAGCGTAGGTAAAGATCTTGTATCAAGCCCACAGGGTTGGATTGTAGTTAGTTTGATGGGCATCTTGGGAGGGCGCATAGTGTTCTGGGTTCTATTCGTGCCAAGGACGACCCGGATCTTGTGGTGGTAGTGTTGGCTGGATGCATTGACGGTGTTGCTCTGCATTACAGCTTTCCGCTTCAATATTTTAGTCACATCAAAGTGAGTTTTTGTGGCAGGGACAATGTTCAGCATAGATACATGGGGTTGGGGCAGTATGTGGCCACTCTTTGGATCCATACGTAATGGGTGATCACATTTGTTCCAGAATAGAGTTGATCTTGGGTTCTAGCTGGGCTATTATAAGGATCAGTTGAGAGATGGTTGGGTCTTTGGTGGGAGGGGAGTGTGAGGAAGAAGCTAAGGTTGAATCCAGTCTGCTGAGATTGATGGACTGAGAGCTTGGAGTTGAGGATACGGTTGAATCCAGCCTGTTGAGGTTGATGGACTTGGAGTTTGGGATGGAGGCTACTGTCAAATCCAGCCTGCTGAGGTTGATGGACTTATAGGCTTTGGGTGTGATAGATAGCTCCAGCTGGGTTGTCGAGGTGTGCCAAGGAGAAGGGGAAAGTAATTTGGTACCGATGCCGAGGTGTCAGTGCATCCGGTAGTGGAGCTGTAGGGGGGTGGATGTGGAGACACTGCAAAGGATATTGGTGGTATAGGGAGGTGTGCATGCATGGGTTAGTTCTATGCATGTCTTGACCCTGTGCCTCATGGGAACAGTCAAGCCCGAACTGCCAAGCTAGGTCCTCCCTGGACCGGAAACAAGCATCCTAGGACCAGTTTTGTTGTTTCACCCCTCTTCAGCCAGGATGTCAATCTGAGTGGGATGGGTATGCCCAGACGTGGGTCCCATGCCATCCATAACCCTGGAATCAAGCTATCCTGGCTGAGGAGGGGGGCACTGGGGGGCTGCTGATCCGTCTAGGCAGTGGAGTTTAGTAAAAGATCCAGGTCTTGAGGTCATTCCTGAATTGGGTTAGCGATAGGGTTTGCTAGAGGTGGAGAGGCAGGGTATTACACATTCCAGGGCACTGAGAAGGACACATTTAAAAAATACACAGAGACAATATTCTCCCTACCTGTGTTCCTTAGAGCAGATGGGGTGTTTTTCCCACTAAACATATCCAAACCCCCTGCTGACACCAAACTCATCAGAAAGAGAAGCAGAGGACTTGTGTCCCAAGGGGGCACCAAGGAAGAGCATTCTTAAGAATGATGAGGCCTTGCAGCTTTTATTTTAGAATGGACGACAAATCCCACGATCTTTTCCAGTCTACAAATTCATCACTTTGATAAGGGCTTATACAGCCTATGTGAGTCTTGAGGAAATATAAATTTTATGGGCCAGTTGTGTTCCCTAGCGTGTACCCCACCGACTCCATGTACCAGCTTAAAGTGCATGTAACTTCCCTCCTGTGCCAGCTATGAAGACGCAAATACATTTGCGTCCAACGTTAACATGTCCTCTTTCAGACCCACCCTGAATGGGTTGAATAGTCCGTTCCTAAGTATGCTATGCCAACGTCTTTTTGTGGTATACTTTACACGTTTTCCAGCTCTGGCAAAGTAGGCCCTGAATTCTGCCATCGAGCCTTTTTCTCCTGGCTTCTGACTCTGAAAGCCTCAGCCCAGGCTGCCTCTGTACCCATGACCTCTGACTTACATTCTGTGCGGCTCCCGGCGCTTAGCACAGCCTGCTGCCTGCTGCCTGCCAAGACTGACTTCAACTTTCGAATTATCTGTTCCGCTCCTCGAAAATACATTCCTGCCTACTAGTTTAAGTAAACATCCCCCCAGCTGCAGAGCGAAGGGCCCGGCCTCGCTGTCTCTGTGCAAATAATTCATAGCCCCTGTCACCATGGAAGGCCAATGCCCCTCGCATTCTCATGTAGACACTTAGGCGCTTATACACGCACTCACAGTCAGTATAGAATAAGCTTCTGCCCCAGAGACCTTTCCGTTTAGATAATATGGTTCCCAAACATCAGATATCAGATATGATAGAAGTACGAGTTGATCTGACATGCCAGACTCCTGTCTCTTCCCGCCCGTGTAAATGTCAAGTCCCCCTGCACCCTCCAGTTTCACGTCAATCACACGTCATGCAGCTGCGCGCGCATCCAAGCCTCAGATTTCTGCTGACATTACAAGATTTCTGCTTTGTGCCACCCACTTGTGACACCTATCTGTGACGTTTCTAGCACACACCTCTATGTTCACGCCCAGTTCACGCCTTCTAATTACGTATCACTACCACGTGGATGCTGTTATCTTGTCTTTTCTCAGCTGTTACGCCTTCTGTATTGGTTTCTACTGTACGATTTAAGTATATAAGTTATGTACTGTCAATAAAATATTGCTCTATCCCTTCCTGAACCCCTGTGGTTGCAGGAACATGATATCCAGGTCTTGACCATTCCTTTTTAAGGAATAAAACCCCTAAGAACTCTAACACCACGGACTCTGCCTTTTTCTTTCTGATTGAGTTATTATTGATTAAGTACTTACCTGCATAGAAATTAAGACGGTAAATCAAATATTTACCACATTATTCTGGCGCCCGAACAGGGACCCCTCCCCCACCCCACGCGCCGGTTGGTGCGTTGCAAGCTCTGTCCCCTGCCATCAGTTAGACGGAAACTACGCGTACTGGCAGGATTTCCTGTATCTCCCTCTGGCCCACGGAGGTGACGAAGACTGCGATCAGCACCCAGACGAGGCGGTGAGGAGTGCGGAGGATCCCGACCAGAGCCTAGCCGAAAGAAGCAAGGTCCGAGGTGTCAAGAGGCCCACCAGTTTCCGAGGTATCCACGTGTCGAGTCGAGTCCGGTCCAGTCCAGTCGAGTTTTCCGAGGCCTTCTGTTTCCGTGCTTCCCGGTGAGTACCATTGCTGGGACGTATCAAGACGGGTTTGGGTACACAAATTCGGTCTGCACTGTTTTTGGACAGTGTATCTGTACTGTTTAGCAGTACATCAGTTTTTCAAGTTTCTGCATTGTCTCTGACAGTGTATCTGTGCTGTTTAGCAGTACCTCAGTATAGGGGGTAGTCATATATGTCTCAAATGTCTTTCATGTGATTAATGTCGTGGTATGAGTGTGACTGTTTTTAATGTGCATTATTGTGTTCTTGTGTAACTAGCTGTATTAAGTAGCAGGGATTGAGCACTCAGTATTAAAGTAAACAAGATGCCGTTTTTCAATAAGTTAAAGCAGATAGGAACTAGGAAAGGGATACTAGAGGAAGAAATTCCTATCCCCCCTAGGGACACTCCTGGAAATTTTATGTACCACAAGCATGGCTTAGATGCCATATTGTATCTAGATTTATGGGCCGATTATACTAAGCATCTAGACGAGAGACACAGATGGCCTGTTACCGGAACATGGGATGCCGAGTGCATCATGAAGGTAGAAGAAGCACTATGGAAAAAGAAAGCCAGACAATCTCAGAAAGACGCCATAGAGTTTTGGCGTAAGGAATCACATAAGCGTGCTGAAAAAGCACTCCGTAGAGAAGACAGACTTAAAGAATCAGATAAAGCCCAAGAAAACGAATTAGTTACTGAAGGTATCCGAGTAAAATCAGAACAAGTAGACCGCGCACGAAACAATCTTGTCAATGGCATGTATTTAGTGGCCGAGGGTTCGCCTGAAGCCACTTCAGAAATACCGAAAAATCTGCCGCCACCATTGGTTCCAACTAAAGTAAATAACAGGACTACTAAAGACATATTTCTGAATTCCTATCTAGAGGATGTAGCACCCGCTTACACCAATCCACGTGCCCACGTCCCGCCTACTGACGGTGACGGGGGTGGCAACCCGCCTCCAGACCATATCCCGCCGTTACTGCAATCAGGTTTTCCCGTCCGACAGCCTGTCATTCCTCCACCCCCACCACTTCCCGCACCTAAGATTGATATACCAAAACCACTTCTACCTGATCCTACTAAAAGACAAGTTCAAGTACACGTACAGACTCCACAGAGAGATAATGTTCAAGCTTCCGCCTCAGGAGGTGCGACAGGGGGTCTTCGGACCCCACCAGCAACACACAGATTACACCTTAGGGATATGCAGAATCCTTTTACATTCCAATCACCCCGTCTCGACATACTCAAAGAACCGCTTTCAGTTTGCAGATATGATCCAGTACCCGGTAAAGACGATAGAATGATGATAGCATCACTACGCTTACGACATGCTACAGATTACCTACTGTTGTTCTCAGGAATGAAAGCGCACCTAGATAGAATATATCATTTTGTCCAGACTGGGGAAGGCCCTGATAGTATTAAGGAGGCCATGGCACATCAGAAAGTTGACACTCAAGCATATATATTACGTTTTTTAATAAATTGCTTAATAAGAGAACGAGACAGGCCTGAGACAGAACAAGAGGAATTAGAGGGACTCAATAAATGGGGTCAAAATATATCCGAAGGAAAACATGATAAAGGAAGTTGCATAGCCAGTATGTACAAGAGAATAAGAAAGGCAGTGATAGAAATACACGAAAAAGAGAAAGAAAAAGCTTCCTCCGAGGAGGAGGAAGAACCTGAAGAACCAGAAAAGACTACAGATACGATAGCGTATGTAGGTAAGGGAACTTACCTTAGGAAAGGCATTCGTCCAGAAAGCAAGAGAGTTTTTCTCTCGGGCATATCAAAACCGAATTCTCCTGAACATCAGTTCCAGGAGACTGATAAAAGACTTCGAGAACGAATGGGGTACCACGTACTCAATTCTATGGATGAACAAGAACTAGCCCGGTCAGCAGTATTATGGGCTGACAATCCGAACATATACAATGATGACACAGTAGCGCAGACATTTCTGAACCTTTCCCCAGACGAACAGAAATTAGCAGGTGTATACATGATTCAGCACCTCCTCACGTTATACAGAAACCAACATTCCGATCCAGGTCCCTTACACAATACATTAGAAGCACTACTCATGGATAGATGGAGAGGTTTAAGTACCAAGTTAATACAAATAATTCTAGAACAACGACATAGATACAACACTTTTGTAAGCTCCGAATATGTTCCCGCTCCGCCCCCAGAAAGAAAAATGTATCATATGGAGCGTCTGCATGGTCTTGAAAGCCAGAACCCTTTACGAGAAGTACATCCAGTTATGGGTGCCGATCAGACCTTGAAACGCGTGTATGTACACACGCCTCTGACTAAGTTAGAACTGTTAGAAATGAAGAAACTAGTACCGTGCCATGATAAAGACCCTGCAGGTTTTCACAGAGAACTTAAAGACATGTTACTGATGGGGGATTACACATATGAAGATATCATGAAAATGTTAAAGGTATTGCTGCCCACGGGCATCTACGAGAAACTCAAGGAAAAAGAATGGGAAGTGGGAGACAAAAAGATTGTATGGGCAGAAATAGAAGACGAGGAGGAAAAACGTACCCCAGGGCTAGGCCTTGGGGAGAAAACTAAAGCATTACCAGGTTTGATAGTACAGGTTCTGCCAAGATTACTGACAACTAGAAAGGAAGATTGGGACGCAATTTCGGCCTGTAAACAGAAACCAGATGAAGATACTAGTGACTTCTATTCAAGATTCGAGAAATGTTTCATTATTAATAGTGGTCTTAAACCAAGTAGCGAGTCGTACCCGCACCTTTTTGTATCGAAGTTAGTCGAGAACTCCCTGTTAGCAGTTAAAAACCGTGTATACAAGGTTGAGAGTACATGGCAAGCAAATACGCCATCACAGATGTTACAGATGTTACAATACCATCAGAACAGAATTAGAGAAGAACAGGATCATGAACAGAAACGCATGAAAGACACGAAAATGAAAATGTTAGTGGCCCAATCAGTTCCAGCCGACGATCAGAGAAAGGGTACGACCCAGACAGGTCACGCCGCAGCTCCCGTTAAAGGGACATGCAACTATTGCAAGCAGCCAGGTCACTACGTACATGAATGTCCAGTTCTGAAACATAACATAGCAACAGGTAAAACTAAGGAAAGACCGCATCCGCCAAGACAAGACCAGGCCCAGCAACAGACTTCACAGAATGTACAGCCCATGCAGAATACACATCCTATGCATGCTTCATCACATGCAGCACAGACAGTAGCGGTATCACAGCCACAGCCCATTGCCGCGACTCAGCAAGTTTCACAACAGATGTACCAGTATGCCCAATCTGCTTACCCCGATTATCCACGATACACATGAAACAGCCTAGAGAGGGAGGTTGGCTTGCCTCTTATTGAAATTCCTGTAGATCAAGAGGGTCCTTATGTACACAGTCAAGTATTGGGAAAAGACAGAAAGTTTGTAATTGACACAGGGGCAAGTCGCACTACAATCAGCCATAATGAAGTTCCAGGGGCACCCCTCTCAGGCTCACAGAATGTTTCCCTTGGTTTTTCGGGACAGCCTATTGTAAATGAGGTATCAGAACCCGTCCCCCTGGCTGTGGGTCCATTATCACGTGTTACAGACTTGTTACTTACGAAATCATGTCCAGAAAATCTGTTAGGTATCAAAACATTGAAGGCTCTAGGAGCAGTGATATGTTGTTCCCCGGAGGGAGTTAGACTCTTTCTGCGGGATTTCAAGGGTCACTATGTATTACGAGAGTTTGATGTCAGATTAAGAAATGTACCAGATCACTTGTGGGCACAAGGCCCAACCGATGTAGGCTGTATGCATATCACACCTTACCGTGTTACACTGAAACCAGGTGTTGTTTTACCAAGAATCAGACAATACAAGTTACCACCCGATGCTGTAGTGGCTTTACTGGAAATCATTGAAGAGCTCATTGCCCAAGGAGTGGTCGTAGAGACCGACTCCAATATCTGCAATTCCCCTATCATTCCGATTCTTAAACGTACTGATCCCAATGCACCGCCAGTATATCGGCTGGTGATTGATTTACGAGAACTGAATAAATGCATCGTACCACAGTACCCTGTGGTCCCCGACATCTCTTCCCTATTGACTGCTATTGATTCTGAAGCAACGTTCTTTACTGTAATTGATCTCAAGAACGCCTTCTTTAGTGTGCCTATTGACCCAGAGAGCCAATATCTCTTCGGATTCAGTTTAAATGGACGAAGTTTCAAATTTTCACGCGCACCTCAAGGATTCACAGAAAGCCCCAGCATCTATAGTCAAGCACTGAAAAGGCAACTAGATTGTATTCAAATGCCAGTTAACACCGTTTTACTGCACTACGTCGATGATCTGCTGATCACCGCACGAAGTGAGCCCGAATGTGAACAAGCATCACTGACAGTTTTACATTTTCTGGCCGACAAGGGACACAAGGTGTCTCCTTCGAAGCTTCAATTCTGTGTTCAGCAAGTTGTGTACTTGGGTCACTTGCTGTCCAAAGTGGGGAGACAGCTCACTCCCGATCGCATTCAGTTAATTGTAAATATGCCACAACCCCAGACACAAAAGGAAGTGCGGGCCTTTATAGGCCTCACCTCGTACTGCAGATAATGGATTCCTCAGTATGCATGTCTAGCTAAACCACTCATCCAGTTAACAACACAGGAGGCAGCGACTTCGACTGTCCTTCCTTGGACTCAGGAACACACACAAGCCTTTGAAGAATTAAAGAAAGCTTTATGCCAAGCGCCAGTTTTAGCGACACCATGTTACAGCAAACCTTTTACACTTTTTGTTACAGAACGTGATGGTACAGCGTTGTCTGTCCTCACCCAAGATCAAGCAGGTTCACATAAGCCTTGCGCTTATTTTTCAAGTACATTGGATTCAGTAGCCCAGGCACTCCCTGCGTGCTTGAAGTCCGTAGCAGCGACAGCTTTAGCAATAAGACAGAGCGACTCAATTGTTTTAGGACATCAATTAACAGTACAAGTTCCACATTCTGTAGAGGTTCTTTTAAACAGAACTCAGACTCAACACTTGACTATAGCACGACTGACAGGTTATGAATTGACGCTATTCCAGCCACACATAGAAATCGGACGCTGCAGCATTCTAAACCCCGCAACATTGTTACCTTCCATTATGACAGATCCAGCCCCGCATGATTGTATAGAGATCATTAATGCAGTAACAAAGCCCCGACGAGACTTAACAGATGTCCCACTGACAAATCCAGACCTGACACTTTACGTGGATGGTTCATGTATGAGAACAAGTACAGGAGAGTTAGTGGCCGCATATGCAGTGACCACTGAAACTGAAGTCAAAGAAACATATCGCATTGATACACTGTCTGCTCAAGCGGCAGAGCTCATCGCTCTGACCCGAGCCTGTATACTAGCCAAGAACAGAAATGTTAATATATACACTGATTCCCGTTATGCGTTCGGAGTTGTACACGACTTCGGAATGTTATGGCAAGAACGAGGTTTCTTGACCTCTCATGGTGCCAAGATTCAACACGGTCCCCTCATTCAAGCACTGTTAGAAGCAATACATCTGCCTTCAGGCGTATCCGTCATGAAGTGTAAAGCACATACTAAAGTTACAGATTCCGTTTCCCAGGGTAACGACCTGGCAGACCAGACAGCAAAACATACAGCATTGACTCATACTCAGACAACTGACGTGACAAAGACAATAGTACCGACACATTGTATGACAGTCAGGGATCCCACACCAGATGTAATCGATGTTCAGACACATGCTACTACAGATGAAATAAAGAAATGGACCGAACTAGGAGGGATCCAGACAGATCAAGGTTGGATGACGAAGGGAAAATCTACATGGTTTCTCCCCGACTCTATGGTTCAAGTCATAATCAATACAGTACATAGTCCTGCACATCTAGGAGAGAAAGCGATGTTAGACAGTTTACAGAATCTCTGGTATAACAAACACTTACGAGCAGCAGCAAAACAGAAAGTGCGTACTTGCATGATCTGTTGTCAGTTCAATCCAGGAAAAAGTGTCCCCGTTGAGCAAGGTGGATTTCATCCTCCTGATCACCCTTTTGAAGTCCTCCAGATGGATTATATCCAGATGGACCGTTGTCGAGGATTCAAATATGTCCTCGTAATTGTTTGTGCACTTTCCCGTTGGACCGAAGCATATCCAGTCCCAGATTACACTGCTCCGACCACTGCCAGGCAGCTGGTTCGAGAATTTTTCCCACGGTACGGCTTGCCTCGTGTCGTGTATTCAGATAACGGACAGCCATTCTCATCCGAATTAATGAAACAAGTTTCCCTGCTGCTAGGATATCAGTGGAGATTCCATTGTGTCCGACATCCCGAAGCCGCTGGCCGTGTAGAGAGGCATAACCAGACATTAAAGACCCATCTTGCTAAAGTTTGTAAAGAGAAAGGGATCGACTGGATAGTCGCCCTGCCAGTTGCACTGTTCTACATGAGAATGGTTGCCCATTCGAGATCAGGACTATCCCCGTATGAAGTGGTCTTTGGCAGACCACCGAATATGTGGGGGACGCCCTTACCTAAGAAAATTACCGATGTTGATTGTAATATGCTGACAGATTACCTTGCCTCCTTGATGTCTGCACTCCAATCATGTCGTTCACAGGTTGCCGCAGCCTTCCCTGACAACACTGATGTAAAGCCGCATGATGTCCGTCCCGGAGATCTGGTCCTAATTAGGAACTTCGACAGGAAAAGTCCGCTGGAGCCCCGCTGGAAAGAGCCGAAGACCGTTCTTCTTACAACGAGGACAGCAGTAAAGGTGGAAGGGAGAAAGGGGTGGATACATACCAGCCATATCAAGAAGTGCAACGAACTGTTACCCGATACCGACACATCCACCCCTTCCAAAGACTGTATCGAACCTAGTGACTTTAAAGTTCTGAAACAAGAGAAAACTCCCCAAGAAGAATACCGCATGAAACTCCGATCTAGCAAGTCAGACAGTTTAATTGTTTAAGTCCTCCCCTAGGTGAATTGGTTAAATAGTTTCTGACATGTATCCCCTAGATCGAGATAGAGAGAGAGAGAGACAACTCAAGAAACATACATATTGCAAATCACTCCGCAGTCACTGTATAGTGACATTATTGATTATGTTTTTCCTAAGTCTTCTGATTATTGTTGCAAGTATACTGCTTCCTATATATTACCCTATTTTCAAGCGTGAACAATCTGCTTACAATGTCACTGCTGAACATTCTTTTAGTGAATTACCTCCACACGAACTTTCTTACAGACTTGCGCTGCGCAACAACACATTCATTAGTATGTTACATCACTCCCACCAAACTAACAATGCTACAAACTGCTGGATATGTGGCCGACTCCCTCCCTACCAGAAATACAAGGGAGTTCTGCCCCTCTTTCCGTACCCGTTCACTCACAATGGCTCCTGTGGTGCATGGTTTAGAATAATTAATTCCGTAGATCCTGATGTCGCTGTTTTTAAAGGAAGCTGGGTTTGGGGAAACTTGAACTTAGTTCTGCTTAACGTCTGTTACCCTGACAAGAAGGGACTTCCCATTAGAATAGGAACTGATCTAGAAAATGAAGTATATGGATTAGGTAATTACACAATTAACCTTATGATTCTTACTGTTGAATCCGAAGCTGCACCAGTTCTCCCTGCTATGTCAGTATTACCAGTCACTGGTGAATTATGTGTCAGTAAGAAGGGTTCAGTACACTTAGGTCATAGTAAATGTACTACTGTGGTCGAATTCAGTGATCAAGGCAAGTCTTCTTTTAGAGCTACCCGTCATTCCTACTTTGTTTGTGGTCATACCGCATACATACGCTTACCTCCAGATTGGGATGGTACCTGTTACATCGCATTCCTTCTGCCACCCGTTTTTCTAGCCCCTCCTGATTATCACAGAAATACACATCTAGTAAAGAATAGACTCCGAAGAGATCTCCCGATTGTCGACTACACTGAAACGGCATGGGAGCAGTACACAGATTTCAATAAAGGATTCTTTTTCTTCACAGGCCCCGTCCAAAATAGTAAATTAATACGCAGATTAACTAGAACACTTGAAGCAGTAGTAAATGAAACTGCCTCCGCCCTAGGTAACTTAACAGAGGAGCAGTCCGCCATGCGGGTTGTTGTTCTTCAGAATCGTCTTGTTATTGACGTCATCTTGGCAGATAGAGGCGGAGCTTGTAAGGTCATCGGGTCAAGTTGCTGTGTTTTCATCCCAGAAAACGCGCCAACGGTATACCAAGCTATTACACGTCTTCATAAAATTGCAAATCTGATACATCAGAATCCAGGCACCTGGACTTGGTCCGGTTGGTTCTGGACAACGTTAACTGCTTGGGGATGGAAGATCCTATCCTTCCTAGGCATCGGCCTAGTCCTAGTATTCAGTTGCTGCCTGTGCCTACAGTGTGGGCCAGCAATTTGTGGACTGTGTGCCACATCATGCATTGAACATTCCAGTTTTCTCTCAAAACGTGAGAGGAAGAAAGAAGAGCAAATGATGTTACAAGAACAAACTGATCGATTCATGAGGATCGATATATCATGAATGGTCCGTAGGGAACAAGGAGGGAATGAGGAAATATAAATTTTATGGGCCAGTTGTGTTCCCTAGCGTGTACCCCACCGACTCCATGTACCAGCTTAAAGTGAATGTAACTTCCCTCCTGTGCCAGCTATGAAGACGCAAATACATTTGCGTCCAACGTTAACATGTCCTCTTTCAGACCCACCCTGAATGGGTTGAATAGTCCGTTCCTAAGTATGCTATGCCAACGTCTTTTTGTGGTATACTTTACACGTTTTCCAGCTCTGGCAAAGTAGGCCCTGAATTCTGCCATCGAGCCTTTTTCTCCTGGCTTCTGACTCTGAAAGCCTCAGCCCAGGCTGCCTCTGTACCCATGACCTCTGACTTACTTTCTGTGCGGCTCCCGGCGCTTAGCACAGCCTGCTGCCTGCTGCCTGCCAAGACTGACTTCAACCTTCGAATTATCTGTTCCGCTCCTCGAAAATACATTCCTGCCTACTAGTTTAAGTAAACATCCCCCCAGCTGCAGAGCGAAGGGCCCGGCCTCGCTGTCTCTGTGCAAATAATTCATAGCCCCTGTCACCATGGAAGGCCAATGCCCCTCGCATTCTCATGTAGACACTTAGGCGCTTATACACGCACTCACAGTCAGTATAGAATAAGCTTCTGCCCCAGAGACCTTTCCGTTTAGATAATATGGTTCCCAAACATCAGATATCAGATATGATAGAAGTACGAGTTGATCTGACATGCCAGACTCCTGTCTCTTCCCGCCCGTGTAAATGTCAAGTCCCCCTGCACCCTCCAGTTTCACGTCAATCACACGTCATGCAGCTGCGCGCGCATCCAAGCCTCAGATTTCTGCTGACATTACAAGATTTCTGCTTTGTGCCACCCACTTGTGACACCTATCTGTGACGTTTCTAGCACACACCTCTATGTTCACGCCCAGTTCACGCCTTCTAATTACGTATCACTACCACGTGGATGCTGTTATCTTGTCTTTTCTCAGCTGTTACGCCTTCTGTATTGGTTTCTACTGTACCATTTAAGTATATAAGTTATGTACTGTCAATAAAATATTGCTCTATCCCTTCCTGAACCCCTGTGGTTGCAGGAACATGATATCCAGGTCTTGACCATTCCTTTTTAAGGAATAAATCCCCTAAGAACTCTAACACCACGGACTCTGCCTTTTTCTTTCCGATTGAGTTATTATTGATTAAGTACTTACCTGCATAGAAATTAAGACGGTAAATCAAATATTTACCACAGTCTGCCCCTTCCTACAGCCCATCAACAGTTACTTCGGCTGTCGTGAGTTCTTCCTAATACTTCATCATGCAGTGACTCCAAGAGAAGGAACTTGAGGTGAGAGTCGTTATCACTGGCTGCTTTATGCTCCTTTCATTTCATAATACTATGTTTACCTCATTTTACTAGAAACCCCATTTTCTCTATTAGCATAGGCGCATGATTCCTGTTTCCACTAGGGAACAATGCCTTTCCAGTGCCACTCAGAAACACTGCTATCTCTTCATCCCACACCCAGCACTAGCTTTTTCTCTCTTTGAACTATCAAACAATTCAGCCCTTTTTTACCAGATGCTTCTTTTCTTGCGCTACTGGCAAATGATTAATTTTCTTCCTGCATTAGTCAACAGTGTCTCTCCCAGCACTATCAGGCAATGGTGTCATACATTCTTTAAGCTAGTCGATATGAATTTCAATTCTTTGAAAAGGCAACTATGTTTTCCCCACTCCACCAGCCAGCAAGGGTGCTCCGGATCCACTAGCCAGCACATTTCTTACCTTAATGTACAGACCAACATTTTTTTTGCCCCATCTATAAGACAATAGGATTTTGATTTCCCAGCATGTTTTTATGGTACCACCTTTTAGAAATTAATGCTTTCTGTTAAGTTTGTTCGATTGTTTGCTTTTGCTGCACAAGTAAAACATGTGTTTTCGTCCCAAAAGCTCTATGTGAAGCTTGAGTTGTGCATGGTGGATATTGAGGAACACAAGAGAGGAGGTAAAGTTCATCAGGAGGAGCTTGGGAAGGAGGGATGCAGGCAGGGACGTTGGGGCTGACAGGATGCATATGTCAGTGTTCAGTGTAAATAATTATTAACTCTGATGGGGCCTTTCATTGCAAGGGCCACGCAGCCAGGAAAGTAGTCCGGCTTCTGGCACAGGGGCACTCCAGCTGCACCCCGTGCAATACACAAATATGTCAATGTTTGTAGAGGGAGTTTACAAAATATGCCATTCATAACAAACAGAAAAGGTAGATATAATAATGTTTTGTGATAATAGAAGTTCTCTCTGCACTATTAAACTACAAAATCCTAGTATATTATAGGGAAATGGTTTACTGCAAACACACCCTCAGAGTGAAACTTGAATGTCACACTTTCTGAAAGTATACTTGCAATATTGTCCATATAAACATAAAAAGCATATACGTCCAAGCAGATGTATACTAGAGTACGGGTGGGTGGTGAAACTCCATGGAATTTCACTGAGTTTTTGTGCAACTCTGTGGAATTCCACGTACTACTACTCTGCAAGTTCTGCCCACCCCAATTATATCATTTCTTCAAACTAGTCTTCCTAAACTCACTGGTCTACATGACTCACCTTTTCCTAAAAGTCAAAAACTCATTGTCTTTGCTGTAAAGTTTCAAAATCAAAATAACTGTGAGCAATTATCTCTTTCTACAAAATACTGATCTTATGAACCTTCTTCATGCTGCAAAATAACAACGGCAATTCATCTGATCTGGCCACAAGATATATTTTTCACAAGACATCTCAAGAGCTTCTGCCACACGGAAGAAGGAATTTCTATCTCTGTGACCACAATGAAACTTATGATCACTCGCTATGGTTTCATCCTTATCTTTCTAATGATGCCTACAAGGAGAAAACTTTCACCTTTGAACATTCAGACAAGCTACTTGACTTCTTAAAAGAAGGAACTGAAGCACACAATTAAGTCCCAACAATTCTGATAAACACACAGTCCAATGATGCATCAGCAGTCGAGGCGAACAAAGGTTTTTTATTCTTCATGTTTTCAAAACAAGTCTTCATATTATGTACAACACTTATATGAAATGGCAGCTGACATGTTTCGTCTACAAGACTTTTCAGGGCTGTGAGTTGATGAGAAATCCTATGTCTGTGTGGTACTCTGTACTCAAAAGAAAGTCAAAAGACTATGCCACTCCAAGTGTGAGTCCTGAAGTGCATCTTAATTCAAATAAATCATGTAAAGGGTACTTGCTGCTACCCCAGTATCCAGTAGACATGTATGTTGCAATGACGGTCACTGGGAACCCGCAGAAAATGTGTTAAGCCTATAACAATAATGATAATAGACCAATCCCCAAGTGGAAATGAAGGCCAATATGTGCCTCCTACATATGGTTAGTCTACAAACAAAGTAAATAGAGAGCACCAAGTCCAGCAAGATAATGATGTGATTATGGAGTCCATGATAAGCTTTGAGTATAAAGTTTGTCTCTATAACCGGTGCTACTTGGCCTCATCAAGTTGCAGAGTTTGTTTTGTTCCTGAGTTGCTTCATGCTCTTGTTCCTCATATGAATGCTTCATTGATACATTATATTTTTGCTATAGTTTCCTTCCTTCATTAATATCTTGTTCATCTGTCTTAGGTTATCTGGTTTTTATGTTATATTGGAATTGTTCATTCCTATGTGTTCCCTGCCCTGTCAGTGTGATGATTGCTTCTTGGAATTCTGATTCTGCCTTCTACGTTGTCAAGGTAAATGTGTCATATGCTTGCCCAGTGTAATTAACCAACGTTATTGAACAATATGTTACTGGCTTCTCCTTGCCTATGATATCCAATTTCCTTTAGTTAGTTCTCCTTTCCGGTGTACACTTCTCTTTGAGTCTATGAGTGGCCTTCACCCTTTTGTGGTCCACAACACTCTATCTTTCAATACTATCTTTTCCTTTTGATACTTGCGATCTTTATAAACCCCACAATATATCCTTTACTTCTTTTTAAAAAAAAAAATGTTTTGTCTTCATACATGCCACCAGATAATGAATGCTCTATATGGGAACTCTGCGTGCCTTTCACACTGTTGATCTTGATTACCGCCCTGCAACACACAGGAATCTCCCAGAGGAAGGCTGTTTCCTTGTCCAACTCCTATTTCCTCTGATGGAACGCCTCGGAAACCTGGGAGGATTCAGAAAAGGGGGTGGTGATGAACAGAGTGTCTGAATTGAGCAGACCACTCTTACCCAGTCCAAAGATCAGGGCTTGATCCATCACCGTTATTTATCTCACTGCCCCATCCCAGCTCAGAACATGGCTATATGCAAATCAGTCTGTCCCTGGCCCAGTGCATCATGGGAACAGGGCAGACTAAACTACCAAGCCAACTCTTCACCAGAAAGGAGACAAGCTACCGGGGACCGGTTTCTGGCATTTCAGCCGTCTTCGGCCCGGCTTGCTTGAATCCTGATGGAGCAGTGAGAAAGGGACTCATGTCTGAGTATACCCTGCCACACCTATAGTGGCCAAAAACGATTCAGAAAAGGGGGTGGTGATGAACAGAGTGTCTGAATTGAGCAGACCACTCTTACCCAGTCCAAAGATCAGGGCTTGATCCATCACCGTTATTTATCTCACTGCCCCATCCCAGCTCAGAACATGGCTATATGCAAATCAGTCTGTCCCTGGCCCAGTGCATCATGGGAACAGGGCAGACTAAACTACCAAGCCAATTCTTCACCAGAAAGGAGACAAGCTACCGGGGACCGGTTTCTGGCATTTCAGCCGTCTTCGGCCCGGCTTGCTTGAATCCTGATGGAGCAGTGAGAAAGGGACTCATGTCTGAGTATACCCTGCCACACCTATAGTGGCCAAAAACGATTCAGAAAAGGGGGTGGTGATGAACAGAGTGTCTGAATTGAGCAGACCACTCTTACCCAGTCCAAAGATCAGGGCTTGATCCATCACCGTTATTTATCTCACTGCCCCATCCCAGCTCAGAACATGGCTATGTGCAAATCAGTCTGTCCCTGGCCCAGTGCATCATGGGAACAGGGCAGACTAAACTACCAAGCCAATTCTTCACCAGAAAGGAGACAAGCTACCGGGGACCGGTTTCTGGCATTTCAGCCGTCTTCGGCCCGGCTTGCTTGAATCCTGATGGAGCAGTGAGAAAGGGACTCATGTCTGAGTATACCCTGCCACACCTATAGTGGCCAAAAACGATTCAGAAAAGGGGGTGGTGATGAACAGAGTGTCTGAATTGAGCAGACCACTCTTACCCAGTCCAAAGATCAGGGCTTGATCCATCACCGTTATTTATCTCACTGCCCCATCCCAGCTCAGAACATGGCTATATGCAAATCAGTCTGTCCCTGGCCCAGTGCATCATGGGAACAGGGCAGACTAAACTACCAAGCCAATTCTTCACCAGAAAGGAGACAAGCTACCGGGGACCGGTTTCTGGCATTTCAGCCGTCTTCGGCCCGGCTTGCTTGAATCCTGATGGAGCAGTGAGAAAGGTACTCATGTCTGAGTATACCCTGCCACACCTATAGTGGCCAAAAACGATTCAGAAAAGGGGGTGGTGATGAACAGAGTGTCTGAATTGAGCAGACCACTCTTACCCAGTCCAAAGATCAGGGCTTGATCCATCACCGTTATTTATCTCACTGCCCCATCCCAGCTCAGAACATGGCTATATGCAAATCAGTCTGTCCCTGGCCCAGTGCATCATGGGAAAAGGGCAGACTAAACTACCAAGCCAATTCTTCACCAGAAAGGAGACAAGCTACCGGGGACCGGTTTCTGGCACCTGGGAGGACAGGACCCACACACCTCTGGCATAATCATTGGACCTTAAGCTCTTCGACCAGGCCACCAGTGCCGACCACACCCTATCTGCGCTCTCTGCGTGACAAGCCATATCTAGCTTACAGACTGACATAATGTTTTTTAAACAGTCAGCAAACCTTGGGGGGCCTCCGACTTCCATTCCCTACAAATTTCTCTCCTTGCTATGACCATCACATAGAATATAAATTGTGAGGTAAAGCTATTAAGGTTATAACCACATGGCAAACCTAAAAGAACTGATCTAGGAGAGCATGTAATAGGGACAGATAAGACCTTTTCCAAAAAGCCAATAACAGTCTTCCAATATTCAAAAATGTCTGGACATTCTAAAAACATGTGTCGATCATCGGCTGCCGGGAGTTTACATCTCGGGCAGTAGTAGTTGTCTAACCTTAGATAGTTTAGCCGGGTTCCAATATACCCTATAAGCAGTAAACAAATGATTCCTTCTGAGATTAGCCGGTTTTATTAGGCTCTGGGACATGGAAAATGAGTCTGACAAGATCTTTAAAGTTTCTTCCAGGCAATCTGATAGAACATTACCTCAGAGGCTCGCCAGCTCTAATTTTAACGTTCCTTTTACCCCCCCTTAGCAACCTGAACCAAAACGAAACCTCTTGTTTCCATACTCCCTTCCTACAGACAAAATCAAGGATCCCCGTTTCATCTTCAAACTCCAACGCCTGCCTTGACCACAAGGCCGAAAGTTGGTAGAATTTAAATCTTGTTAATGACCCATTGGTTAGGGAAGCTAGGGAATCCCAGTCTATAAGGCCTGAGTTACCACAAAGATCCCCCATCTACTCAAACCTGCTGATTTTAATGGCTGAGACAATTGATCCTGGAGACATTCCGGAGTACCTGGAGAATCCCAAATTGGGGCATAAGAGTTATAATATGGGATCGCCAAGGATCTCCCGACAAATACCCAGTTCCTAAGTGCTGTCTGTAGGATCTTAAGTCGGACCTTTTTAAAATATTTCTGGTCCCCAAATTTAAGAAGGAAGAACTCCTGGCTCTGTGGTTGATCATGCAACAACGCCTGAAAAAGGCAGCCCTGTGAAGAAGAGTCCAATTTATTGGCCAATAACCTAAAATTTTTAAAGTGAAAGGCATGACAATATAAAAATAGATCTGGTGGAGCCAGACCACCTATCTTCAACCCTCTCCTTAATTTCTTCCAGGAAATCCTAGGAGATTTTGAAGCCCATATAAAGGATCCGATCTTCCCTTGCAGGATCCTAATATCTTTCGGGTAAAAGGGTAATGGGATGGTATTAAAAAGGAAGGTTAATTTGGGAAGTATAGTCATTTTAACAAGATTAACTCGTCCATATAAATTCAGTGGCAGATTGCCTCATTCTGTTAGCGTTTTAGTAATCTCTTTCACTATTATCTGCCAACTGATTTTAGGTATATCGTTCAATTTTTGAGTCAGGTGGATTCCCAAATACCTCATTTTGTGTTTGGCCCCCTGAATAGCCGTACAATTATTCTATCCCATTATTTCTGTTTTCTCCTTGTTAATTTGATACCCAGAGAATCTTCCAAATTCCTCTGCAAGTTGAAATAGCCTAGGAATTGCCTCCACATAGTTGGAGGTATATAAGAGGAGATCATCTGCATACAAAGCTGTTTTAAGCTCCAGGTCTGCTATTTTGAAGGGTCGAATTAACTGATCCATTCTAATTGCGCAAACAAAAGGTTCAATATAAATGTTAAACAAAAGGGGGGACAAGGGGCAACCCTGCCTAGTACCACAGGAGATTTTAAACCAATCAGACAGGCCTCCATTGACCAGGACTTTTGCTCGTGGACTCTGATAGAGTGATTTGACACCCTCTATAAAGACAGAAGGAAACCCAAAACTGGCCATAGTGGCCCAGAGATATGGCCAGTTTACCTGGTCAAAAGCTTTGGCCGCATGTATAGCTATTAAGGCTAGTGGCAACCCCCTCTCTTCCGCGACATCAATCGCTCCTATCGCCTGGAATGTTAACTCATTCAGCTGCCTCTCTGGGATAAACCCTCTTTGATCAGGGTGAATAATTGATTTTATAATTTTAGCAAGTCGAGTAGCCAGTATCCCAGAATAGAGCTTCAGGTCAGAGTTCAAAAGAGAGATAGGTCTGTAAGATTCTATCTTGTTGGGGTCTTTGTAGGGCTTTGCTATAAGGGTTATCGTGGCTTCAGACCATGAAGGGGGGATATTATAACCCTGAATCAAAAGACTGTTAAAGAGTGTGGTAAGCACAGGAACCAATATATCTGAACAGTCTTTATAAACCTGGATTGGCAGCCCGTCTGGGCCAGCGGCTTTGCCACAACTCATTTTCTCAAGTTGATCTCTTACTTCCCCCTCCGTGATCTCACTCGCCAGATAGTCCCTATTTATTTCAGATATTTGAGGTAGATTTCTATGGATCAGCCAGGCCTGGGCCTCCTCTAACCCAAAGCTCATTTCTTCATGATATAGGCCATTCATAAAGTCCCTGGCGTCCTCCCTTATAGCCCCATCCTCCATGATTGAAAGGCCTGACTCCCTCTGAATTAACTCTTTGATGTTATTCCTGGTTCTCTCTACTCTAGACTTCCAAGCCAGCAACGCCCCCCATTTTTGTCCATACTCAAAGTTTCTCAATTTGCTGACCTCCCAACTATCATTAATTATCTTATCCTCAGCAACTTTGAGCGAAATTTGTAAATCTATCAGCTCCTTCTCCAGCTCTGGGATCCTTCCCCTATCTGAGACAGAAGTCAACTGTAACTCAGTATCCTTTTCTATTATAGCTTTCAAATCGTCTGACTTTTTTTTTCTTAATTGTTTTCCTTTTATGAGCCGCTAATGAACTCAACAGTCCGCGTAAAAAGGCCTTAAAGGATTCCCATACTATCTGATCCGTAGAGGAACCTGTGTTAAAGATGAAAAATTCAGTGGCTTTTCCTTTCACCTCTGCCGTTACTCTATCATCAAGGAGCAACGTCCTATCTAGTGTCCACCTAATATCTGTAGGTCTAGAGCTCAACATAAGGACTAATTCGACTACAGAATGATCAGAAATCACCGCTGGAGTGTGGGAAACCGAAGTGATATCAACAAGCAAACATTGATCTGTTAAAAAGATGTCAATTCTAGAGTACTGGTTATACTTTTTGCTGTAAAATTAATAGCCTCTAGTAGTACCACATTTATACCACTAGACATCCAACAAATTAAAATCTTTCATGATGTTTCCCAGAGCCGAAATAGATTTAGTGGGATCGTGATATTTTGCTTTAGAAGTCCGATCTAAGGTGTGATCAAAAAACAAATTAAAATCACCCCCAAGAATCACAGGGGCAGATGTCTCAAGTAACCCTGCTCTCAATTTAAAAAGGGGGCCAGGATTATCGTCATTAGGACCATAATACACTGCATAGGTGTATTGAATGCCGCAGATCGAGAGGGCCGCCACAAGCCACCTTCCTGTCTGATCCGTATCCTATTTTAACAACCTTATCCCCCTGTTTGCCCTGATAATTATTGCGACCCCTAGTTGCCCCCTTCAGTCTGGAGCACACTATTTCTTGCACCCACCCCAATTTTCCAAAGACAATCTTACAATCATTTGACTCTAGGTGGGTTTCTTGTAATAAAATATTATGGGCATCTGAGTTTCTTAAAAATTCACAGACCCTGGATCGTTTTCTCCCTTCTCCTATTCCGTTAATATTCCAGGAGAGAATTTTTATGCTCGTTGGCCTACTTATGTTCCGGCACCTACTTCCCACGTATCAAGAGCTTTAGGTAGATAAGATATAGTCTTTGTGTATGAGGACATTTTTTCCCTTTTCCCTGCCACCCAATGAACCCTCCCAAACCCACCCCTGAGGAACCCTCCCTTCATACCTCATGATGTAACCGCCTTTAGGGCCTCAGGGGAACTGCCAGTGGCTGAACTATCCTAAACTACAGCTACAACGGCATGATGTCACAACTCCTAATATTTGAAGGGATGGTGCTACAAATAAAACCATATGTTTTTATAATGTATTTTCTCCCATTATTTTCCTTTAGTTTTATTTTTCTTTTATTTATTATTTTTTTTATTTTTTTTAATCTTTATCACTTTATTATAACTCTCCCCCTTGTGCTGTCGCCTTGTGCTATCCCTAGTGTTTCGCTCATTCTTCATTCTTTATCTTTCCCCCCACTCACTCCTCCCCCTTTCTGCTTTCTCATTTCTGCCTCATCTGGGAGAGGAGGTCATCTACATCCTCGGGCTGACTGCAATTATTCATTTTATTTTGCCACATGATCTTAAATAAGGCAGGAAATTTCATCTGGACTTGCACTCCGAGGGATCTCAGTTCTGGCATCCTGGAACCCAGTTCCCACTGCCTCTGAGCTGTTCTCCCTCCAATGTCTGATCTATTTAGATATGGGTTTGCTCGATGATGGAGGACAGACTTAGATAAGCATCTTCCTAGAATTAACTCCTTAACACTATAGGACTGAAAGTTCACTAAAATCTTTCTGGGAGCTTTCCTGTCTGTTCGTGGCTTGAAGGGGTCCCTATGCACCCTTTGTATTTCTGCCTCCAAATCGATGTCAGGCCGATCTTTTAGGACACCTTCCTTCAAAAGCTTACAAACAAAACCCTTGATATCCTCCTGTTCTTCCCCTTCAGGTATTTTCAGGATTCTGAGATTGTTCCGATGCGCTTGCATTTCTAGTCTCTCCAGATCCATAGCAAGGGTTCTGTTCTGTAATTTTAGGGTGTCGATGTCCTTGGAGTTTGTTTGGACAGATTCAGATAAAGCAGCAACTTCGACTTCCAAATTTCCAGTCCGAGTAATTACATAGTCTATTTTGGACTCCAATAAATCGAACCTGTCGTGAATAGCCTTCTGATTACTTTCTGAGATCTCAAATTTAGACATTAGATCTCCCCTTAGTGATTGAAAGAGGGAGCCCAGCCTGTCTCTCTCTCCGTCTGAGCTTTCAGACTGCCTCCGATCTCCATGAACCTGAACCAGATCTTTTAACTGAGTTACAACCTGATTATGAGTGTTGCCCCCCTCTCCAGATAGTTGTGGCAAAGGGACAACTACTGTCAGTGAGACCTGAGGATTCTGTGGGGCTTCCGAGACTCTTATACAATGCAAGGGATGTGAGGAAGGAGAACTGGAGCTAACTATACCTATGGCAGACTCCCTGACCTGGGGCTCAGCAGTTAGAACTTCAACCGAATCCACTCCTCCACTTCCAGTGTCTAACAACCCCCCTAAAGGCGCAAACTGATTTTCCAAAGGGAGGGATGGAACCCCGGTCCCTTGAACAGCCATTGCAGTATCTAACTGTGCTTTTAACTGTGCTTCAGGACCCACGGCTTGCTCCATTATTTTAAAATAGGTCTTAAGTGAAGGGATATTTTTGGGGGGGAGTTGAACTATTATAACCCCCTTAACTTTTTTAATGCTCCCTGTCTTTTTTTTCCCTTTACCGGGGGTTAATGGCATAGGCCGCTCCCTTTATATTGGATCCAACACTCCCTTCGATCTCAGCTCCTGCTGTGATCTGAGCTGATATCTGTTTCTGCATCTCCTTGGCGGGGAAAGTGATACAGCCAGGAGCTCCCCCTGTTTCCGCGTAGAGTTATTAATAATGGGTACAGCACCCGAGGTAAAAATAGGAGCAGAACAACCACTGTGGTTCATAACTGAAAATGAGGCTGATTCATCAATCAGTTTCTGCCCTTGCGCCTGCTCTCGGCACTGCTTTACCTCCCCCCTACTTATGAGGTTAACCGGAACAACAACAGCCAACTCCAGATCCATGCACTCGTGCTTCACCATTGACCCCACTTTAGGGCGTCTTACCGTTGATATCTGCGTTGTTATACCGTAAGAATAAGGGGCGTAGCAAATGTCCCTACAGACTGACCCCCGGAGCTGGAGTAACGCCAAGACCGAGCGGGTTCGAGTCCACAAGTTCGCCCGGCGTTATTCGAGTCGACTTTCCTCTGTCTCCCCCCTGAGAATCATACGCGTCTCTCTCGCCGGATCCCAGTTCCTAGCGCAGGTTCTGCTGCTGCCACCATTGAGGAGAACAGGGAGTGTAATTGCGACCTCGGGAAAACAAAAAGGAGAAAAAACGAGCGAAATTAGGTTGACAACGTCTGCTCGCAATCTGAAAGCAGCGCCATCACCCTCTTACCACAACAACTGCTTAATCAAGCCGCCTTATCCTCCGCATTTCAGCCGACCGAGCAGTCCCCCGGAGCCTCTGTGACCGGCGTTCAGCCTGCCGCCATGTTCCTCCTGGCTCCGCCTACCGCCAGCCTCCCTTTACTTCTTTGTGGGTCATTCTTGCATCCCCCGTTTTGTATCTTTTCTTACCTTCCTCGTATTCCTCAATCCTTTGCAGGATGTTATTGGGAAGTCCCCTCTTTCATTGCTTTTTGTGCTATTCGTATACACCATAATGCTGAATTGTATTTAAAAATGTCTGATTTACATGTCATTTCTTGGAATGTGAAGGATTTTCCTAACCCTCTTAAAAGACAGAGAATATGAACTCAGCTTTCCAAATTAAAATGCTATGGGCCTTATTACGAGTTTGGCAATCCGAGAGTGGAGAGCTCGGCTGTCCAACTACTGTATTACAAGTTGGGCTGAACGCCACTGGACCCCCTGAGACCGCCAGCAGACCACTGATTGCCGGGTTTGAGATTGGGGAAAATACAGCCACCGTAGGGTGGTACAAGGGAGCTGTACCACCGTCCGTATTATGAGTTGCCTGTTCCATGAGCAGACAGTGGTGGTTTAACCACCTGCTTCAAGGTGACGGTGAAGAAGGAATTTGTTGCAAAATCATCCCTTTCATGTTTTTCCAGGCAAAATCTGACATGGATCTATTTATCCAGGTACCCCCTTCACAGCAGGATCTTCATGTCGAGGATTATGGCCCTGTTTGCAGCAATCTACAGGTAAGTAAGTTCTTTTCTAACCATATACCCACTGTCAGGCCTGCCAATATATGGGCTGAGCCCCATGACATCTGCCGCCAAAATGCAGAAACAGACATCAATATATTTGGAAAAGTACTCAGCACCACTGCAAGATCCCTGCCTTCACACCACTGGCCAGTGGTCAACTCGTAATATAGTGGTTTTGGGACAGCCAGCACCATCGGCTGCTGGCGAGGGTGGATGTGGTCCTACAGTGGTAGGACCGCTAAGCTCGTAACAATGTCCTAAAACGTTTGCTTTAGAAGCCCAACATAACAGATACAGAAGCCCTTTTATTTAATTGGGCTAGATCTGTTATTTGCACTTCTGCAGCTAATACCAAAAATGAAGTTCTCATTTTATTTTACTGACTGGAGCAATTCGAATTTCCGATCACACTCCATTGAAAGTAGACCTAGAATTGACCACTGCTTCTTCATGTTCAAATCGATGGAGATTCAGCAATTATTTCTTGCAAGACTTAAATTTTATCTCCAAATTTGAAAAATGTACAGAAGAGTTTTTTGATTTCAATATCACCAAAGAGTCCAAATTTACCTTCATTTGGGACTCTTTAATAAAACAGCTCATTGCTTCATTATAAAGTGTGTCACATATAAAAAGTATTCCCTTCAATTATTTACACTTATCAAAAATCAGGAACATTAATATTAATCCTCCGATCGTAAAAACACTTTAGTCTGCCTTTCCCAGGTAAAGCTAGAATTTAATAAAAATCCACTAATGTTGCTTGTTGCACACTATTACAAATTAACGCCAAATATTAAGGTAGTCCTCATAAATCTGGCAAATTGCATGCTATTTTAAAAAACAAATATGACTAACATTACTGATACAGATGGTAAAAAACTTTACAAAGATGCAGAGATCCTTTATTGCTTTGCAGACTATTATAAGCTCCTTTATACCCCCAGAAAACACCCTATCAAACAAAATGTTGACTAATTTTTTAAAAACATACCCAAAACAGTAAAAACCATGCTCAATTTTGTCCATTTAGAATAGGACATTTCTATTACTGAGATTAAGGGAGGCTATTTTACACTTCCCTACTTTTCCCTAAATTAAATATGCCTTTAAACAATTTCTGTCCTGAAGGTACTGCTCAAGGTTCCTTTTTAGAGGCAATGTTACAATCTATTCCTAATAAAGAGAGATTTGTCAGAAAGCAAAAATTATCGACCCATTTCCTTGATAAACTTTGATTGCAAAATTTATGATAAAATTTTGCCCAGATGACTCAATTATATTACTCCTTCCCTAATTCATTGTGAGCAATCTAGCTTTGTTAAAGTGTGATTTATCACAGATAATTATAGAACATTCTTGAATGTAATCCATGGCACCATCAAATCTCTTGATCACATTGCCACAATAAGATTGGATGCACAGAAATCTTTTATTAGAATTAAAGTGGACTTTCTCTTCAGGGCTCTGCAAGAGCATAGGTTTGGTTAAAACAATTCTAAACATTTTTCAAATATTATATAGTTTCCATGAAACTTTGGTCTTTGTTAATGACATCCATTCCTCGGACCTCATTTATAAAAAGTGACGAATCGCTGCGTGAAAACAGCGATGCGTCACTTTTCACTGCGCACTCCTTGCGACACCAATGATGCGTCATATTTAATGTATGACGCATCATGTCGCAAGGACTTACAGATACGTCAGTATTTCTGATGCATCTGTAAGCGCAAAAGTGACACATTGCTGGAGTGTGTCACAAAAGTGACGCAGCTCCAGCAATGCGTCCTTTCACATGGGGAAGCCCCATGTGAAAGGGCTTGCGTCAGTCTTACGCCTGCTGTGAGGCAGGCACAAGATTTTGACGCAACAGCGTCCTAAAAGTGACGCAGTGAAATCTCATAGATTTCACTGCGTCACTATTACGAGGCTTTTTGCGGGGGAACGCCCCCTCTGCATACATTATACCTGACGCAGGTATAATGTGGCACAGGGTTTTAAAAAGTGACGCATCTACCTAGATGCGTCACTTTTTAAATATGGCGCAACAAGGTGCATGTTTTACGCCGCTGATGCGTCACAAAAAGTGACGCAAAAGCAACGCAAAACTGACGCAAGGCCTCATAAATGAGGCCCCTCATATTTTCCACTGATGTGACATATCAGACGGGGTTTTTCTTTATCACCTTTATTATTCATTTTGCACTTTTTGGAAAAAAAACGTACCTCCTCGATATATACTGGGTATAAATATAAAGGTTTTGAGATCAAATTTACGGCAAAAGCAGATGATATATGTCAAATCCAGATGCTACCATCCTACTAGATATTCTTAACTCCTATTCCTTGGTTTCCAGTTACTAGTTAAATATTTAAAAATCGGAAGTAATGCTATGTTTTTACATACAGGGCTTGTGTGGAAGTCTGCAAAATTGAAATGCCTCTGTATTTTATGCTCCAATTTTGTCTCAGCATTACCCTGGCAGAGATTAAGCACAAAAGTAAGACCCTTTTTGGGAAATGGTCACCATTTTTTTTCTCTCTCGGTAAGGCCATCGACGCTATAAAAATGATGATTTTACCCATTGTTAATTTTGTCTTATCAATGCTTCCTGTTAAACTTCAGCAAGAATTTTATAAGGCTATCAACACTAGTTTACTTAAATTCTTGTGGAATGCAAAAAAATCTTTGGTTAAATTGCAGCAACCCAGCCAACTAGATGGTGTTAATTTCCCAAGCTTTCAAAACTATCATTCAGCTTTTAAACTTAAACAAGTTTGGACATTTATGTTTGATGACCCCTCATCCTCTCTCAACACTTGGCAAGTACTTGAATATACATTAATCATCCCTTCACATTCAAAGAATATTCTTACATATTTTTTTTCTTTTGTTCTCATTTGCCACCTTGGTTTTGTTTTTATGATGAAGTCCAGAGGTATACAAGCGGAAGGCTATCTCAGTTTATTAATAACTGGCAGGGCCTAACTTGACAATCGATACTCGTCCCTCAGCTCCTCCAGCTTAAACCATCTGTAATCACCAAACAAAAACCAATAGAAAGGTGGAGAATGTTGCCACAATGGTGTCTTGTCCCGGATTGGGTCTTGGTGGCGTAATCATTGAACCCGGGGGAAAAAAAATAAAACCCGGACACTCAATGAGCCCAATTTAACAATTGCCATAATGCTCTTTTGTTTGAATTACCAACAGGTGAATACATTATATAGAACATTTAATGGATGGTACTCATTTTTGTACTTTTGAAGCATTACAGCGCAAATTTCATCTTCCACATAATTATTGTGAGCAAAGTAACCTTTTAAATAATGCAGTCAAATACACATTGCCAATCTCTTCTGCATCTGAATTGCCTCTCTCAACCTCTCCATCCTCTCCATGCAATTCACAAAATCACCCAAACGGTTGTTTTATTGATCGTATTGCCATAGCGTTTAAAGTTATTACATCTAACTGGAAATTGCTAATGATATTTTGTTCCCCAAATGTCGGAATTTGCTATGTTATATTCATAGGCTGGGCCAGTTCTACTTCTGTTCAGTTATTCATCAAAATAGATTTGTTGTGGTTGCCTTTCACCTCTTTTCTTTTAAAACATGCTTGTTTGAATTCTGACACTATAAATATCTTTCAGTCTCCTTCTTCCATATGATACACTATTTTCCGTATCTCTTACTTTCTTCTCCTCTTCATTTAGTTTTTTTACATTTTCTCCTGCATTACCCTTTTGTTTTCCCTGCCTCTCTCATTGTATACAAGGTTTCTAAAATATGCCTTTTCTCTTTTTTTCAAACCTATTTATCATACTCCTTCATTGTGACTATTTATGGGTGCACTGAGTTCCATACATTTTGCTAATATATTATGGCATTGTCATATAACTTATAACGAGTATTTTTTAGTATTCAATTTGTTTTGTAACGCCCTAGAATCATCTGTCAACTGGTGTAGTGAGATGGTTGGTTACCCTGATTGGTGATTTCCCTATGCCAATGTTTTTTGTTGAGAGATGCAACTCTTTTATAGCCCACCTGGCATATCCTGGTACCAGTTAGCATCCCCATGGTGTCTCATGAGTATAGTGCCATCAAATGTCCAGCCTGAGTGCAGAAAGAAGTACACTGAATCACACTGCCTAACTGAACCATGATCCACCACCTGGCTGGCATGAAACTGGTCCTATACAGAAAACTCATAAAAGGTCTGTGTTTATCTACTATGTTTCTTTGTAGTTTTGGGCTTTAATATCTGTTTCTTCAAGAGTGAGATCACAGTTTCCCACCCTTTAGTCCATTAGTAAATCTATTCCCAACCGCTGTGGGTATCCATTGACCCAAATGTGCTAGAAATGCTTGAATTCCTAGCTCATGAGATATCCATCTATCAATGTTGCAGCAAACACTGAGATACATGATTTCTCTGTGCAATATCACCTGATTTATATTCAGTGCTGCTGTTATTTTTCTTGTGATCCTCTACAGCATATTAAAGATTACTATTTTAAAGGATGAATTGTGATCTCCATTGTATTACAAGTAGGGTAGCCCTTCTGATCTGTAAATTACACAAAAATATATAGTGTGTAAATTAGATATCCTGTGTTGCCATTATATTTCTACTGTTATTTTATTGCTTTAATTGATTTTTGTCTGTTACATAGTGTGCATGAGATCATCACTTTATACTAAGCTCCTTGCAGGAGCTTACCTATCAAGCAAGCACTCCAATTATGACTGTCTGTTGTTACCCTACTAATGGGCTAGGTGACCAATTTTCCTTGCTTACATTAAGGTCCAAGTCATGCTTGCTAAGCCACTGACTCATGCATCAAAGAAGTCCCTCACACATTCATTGTCATGACACAAGGTCTGATTGTGTGGCATCTTATGTCTAATTTAAAACCATGCAGCATAACTGGAGCTACAGCATCTGGTATAAGACCCCCCAAGGCTTTTAGATTGCCATTTACGTATAGGTAGAGTTACTGCATGCCACAAATTAACTGCCAAAGCCATCGGTGCTACTTGACATTGATTGCATGGTCATCTGAGTCAAGCTGAGAGCTAGCACCACCATGCTGATATTTCTAGTCCAACTAGCAGCTCTGTGAAACTGCTTGATGGAGCAACACCTAATGAGACCATCATTTCCTCATATCAAGTGCAAAGATTTGGAACTAACTCCCAAAGACCCAAAGACTGCAACTCAATCAGCTTTCATAATGCAAGGCATTAATCCCTCCTTTTCAAATTACTTCTTAGCTTGCAGACACTGACATATGCCCATTTTATGCTAGTTATGACTCCTCAGATCGAGCCATATTTCCAGCTAGTTACAAGGCCTTTTCACCGCAGGTTGTTAACAAAATTTTCCTTTAATTTAATACATTTTTTATTGGGCACGTATGAAGGATGGAGTAACCCTGCAGATACGGCCGTTTGTAATTGTGATCATAGCTCCATTCAAGACACAATGCATTTTACACTCTTCAGTGGTTATTTCTATGAAATTAGATTGAAATTTATTTTACCACTGTTTAGGGGAACAGGTTTGGCCCAGGCTAAGCCTGCTTTGCTTTATTTACAATTATTCGAAACCCCTTGGATTATTTTCAATATTGCTAGTTACATTGTAGCTGCTGTACATACTAGGAATCAAAGATGTTGATAAAAATGTAGCCCGCTGTCCACTGGTGTCCCTTCTAATCTTCCTCCCCATAAGCTCTATGCAATGCAATTGTTTTTATTCTGTATTGTACTATACTCCCTGAATTTTAAAAATTAAAAGCCCTATTTTTATGGTATGCAACTGTTTTAACGATATTAATTTGAAGTGTAATGTACGAATTGTGTGATTGCTATGTACCTTTTATGGTTTTAATTAATCGATTAAAGTGGTTTTGACTTGACACTGACATATGCCGAATTATTATTACTGTTCCTGTTCATAATCAAGAACCAAGGTTACAGCTCCTTGTTATCTGTTATGTCTAAAATGCTATGCCAAGCGGCTTGGTTCCCACTATATAAACAGATTCAATTAATACATAATGCGTATATTAACGTCTTGAGGGTGCCCTTAGGTTCCTCCTATGTTTTTTATAGAGATTAGACCAACACTTAAAGTTGGAAGAAGCAGCTCAATAAACTTTGAATTCTGAATATCTCCATCAGAAAAAACAAGCGCCCAGGAGATATTTCCCAAAAAAGACTACCAGCTGCCAGAGAAGTGTGCTTTTAAAAAAAAATCTGTAGAACAGAAGTTTGCATCAAATTCAGCCATAGTGCAGTGGTGGGCACCATGATTTAATGTTGGTACTGACTGTAGTGTTGAAACAGATTGTGAACAGATATCATTAGTCGTCCTAGAATGACACAGAATGTGCCAGGAACTTAGCATGTAGGTGATTGCGTGTGAATCCAATCACCTTTATGTTATTGTAGGCATGGTAAATTAGTTTTTCTACATACAATTACAAGTCTCATAATTTCAATTCAGATAGTTTGCAGGGGTCTTAAATTAGGATCCTTCTGGAAAGCTCCACACAATTTAAGCAGATAAACACATTGCTGCTGTCAGCGTTTGCAGGCAACTTGTGGGTACGCTTGCTCTGTTGCTCCAACCTCATATATCAAATACAGAGTTCTATGAAGTGTGATATTATGTGCTAGTTTTGGCTCCTCACCAATTTCTAGACTGTAACATTTGTGCGAGAAGCTGAAGACCCTGCTGTTGCAGTAAGTGCTCCGAAAGTCAGCCTCACACTCAAGCTAGGGCACCAAAATACCAGATGATAGCATGCTACAAAACTACAAGTAACATAGCATAACATAACACACCAATTGACCACACACCCCATTGTATTATGAGCTCACATTTTGACACCGGAAATGCATCTCTGCACCTTAGTGCATAGCCTTAGAAATTTTGGTCCTGTGATAGTCAGTTGGAAAAGCATTGTACTTCTGCCTTGTAGACTTATCTAAACACTAAAAGCCAGATTCACAATGAAAAGTTGCAAATGTATACCCATACACATATGACTAAGAACTGGCATTGATCTACCATCTTTAGAAAGTCACCAAACATAAAAGCAGGGGTTTATATCTTCCTTTCGACCTTTGAAAAGAACTAACCCCAAGCCTGTGGCTAATGTAAAGCGCTGAACATACCCAGAGAGAGGTTTCTTAATGCTCAAGATCTGATATGTTGGCATTTGCACAAACATACAAGGCAAAACCACACCTTGATTTGCACACTTCCCACCCCTTGCATAAGATTTAATACAATGTTTTATAGAGTGCCGATGGAGCAGAATTATGAGGGTGTAAAATGAGCCATGTCTGTATGTTCACTAAATCATGATTTAGAGCTGTGTGAAGGTGGTCTGTTGTTCATGCCTATTCTTTTATTCGTTTTAAAGGATGCTTACTGCTGCATCTATTGTTGAAACATAATGAGTAACAGGTGTTAACACTGGTACAAACTCTTTAGCAGCAAAGTGCTGAATCTTGAAAGCCTTGTTAAAGTCTATAATGAGTTGAACTAACCTCTGACCTTTCAGGTTATCCAGGTCTCATAGTGACAAGGAGAACCAGCTAAAATATCATAACATTTTTGCAGGCAGTTGAAGAAACAGCCCCTGCGTATCATTTTTTCTATTCAGGTAATAAAGGAACAGGGTGTGGGACTGCATTAGATTAATAGTATATCAATGGCACTCTCTCCATCAAGTAGCAATGTTCCAATTCTAAACTACCTATTCTAAAATCTGTCTTCTCATGGGTGCAGTGTGGTTTACCACATCGCTACTGAGGTGGAAGCTCCTTAGACATATTCTTTGTGTACATGATATTTCTTTGTGGCCATAGGTCTCACATTGGAGAACACCACTAACATTTCTGTCCTACCTCAAGGGCTCATGGGAAATTAATGGAGTATAGCATCTGGGGCCTGATGTAGGTCACCAAATACCGGTCGGTAACGGGCGAATTCGGCCGTTACCGACCGGTATTTGGTGATTGAGATGTAGGGGGCTATATTTTACAGAATCGGTAAATTTACCGATTAGGTAAATTTACCGATTCTGTAAAATACCGAATCGGTAATTTTACCGATTCGGAAAATTCCTGATGTAGGTAGCACTGATTCCAGTGCTACAGGCCTTTCAGATTCGGTATTTTACCACCCAATCCAATTGGGTGGTAAAATACCGAATCCAGGTGTGCATGCACATGTGTGCATGCACACCTATGCCATGTGACTGACAGACATGCCCTTAGGGCATGTCTGTGTGCCACATGGCACACATGCCTGTATTTTATTTTACCACTTCTTAAATACCGATTCGTTATCATTCGGTATTTAAGAAGTGGTAAAATAAAATTACCTACATCGGGCCCTTGGTACCTTATATATTGTGTATTTCTACTTGAATAATGAAAAGTATGGCATGGGCAGCAAGCCAACTGGCTGTAGGAAAAACATATTTTTGAACAGTGATGTGGGCTACAGGTCTGCTTTCAATACTTCAACTAAATTCAGATAATTATTATTTTTAGTATAAGTAGTGTACCATGAAATGTAGGCTTCTTGATGCTAAGACACAATCTTTGAAATATTTAACTTTTGGGAGCATCATGTGCTCAGGCCCTTCTACTGAATGCCATTTTTCAAACTCTTTCCTCCTTGCAAATGTTATCTTTGTTGCACAGTTGCACATAATATGTTCAGGCAGCTATAGAAGGGCATGGGCTCTGTATCCAAGCTGTATGTGTGTGGCCTTTGCCTCACATCAGACACATCAACCAAAATACCTGCCTCAGATAATATGCACAAAAGGAAAGTCTGTGGGAAAACTGGAGATGATTATCTGTATAGTGTTGGTAAATAATTATGTGAATAGTTACCAGCTTGACATGAAGGAATAGTATTTAGACTAGCATGTAACTGTTCAGAGCAGTTATTTTGGTTAAAGGGTTGCTCAACTTTGAGTGATAGACACTTACTTTGTGAAATGTTTAACCCGTTGGGAAAATCAATACATTTAAAGTACAGAGTTGGTTGGAATACACTTGCCTTTTAAATTATTTATAAGTAACCACATACTGAATAATCCGTCATGTCACAACTGAAGAGAGAATCTGAGTTAACAACCCATAATTAAGAAATCTGGCACTGCCAGCACATCAGATACAATGACTGAGCACAGGGACAATTGTGATCATGCAACCATCCCTTAAATTTGGCTTTGTCCTAATGACAAGATGTTGATGCAAAGTTAAGTTTTTCAATTCAGCAGAAAAGCACAACACAAATGGAAGTGAATAGGAATGGAGAAGAGGAAATATGAAAGGACACAATAGGTAGAAAACTACTCTGAGAAAAGACACCAGAATTGAACAGTTGGAGGTAAGACCCATTGTTTTGTTTTTATCAAAATGTGAACTGAGACTGAACTTGATGTTTCTTTAAAGGTTCTTTAAAGGGGGCTACCATTTGTCACTACCAATTTTGTATTATAGAAACTGACTCAACTTTTTAGTTGTATGGCATGTTACAAATAAACTAGTCTATCTGCAGACTTATGTAGCAGTTCTTGTTGGGGAGCTAATTGACACTACAATAATGAACAATCATATTTTAATACATAATGTGCGTTTGTCATTGTGCGAGTGGAAGGAGGTGCATCCACCCTTTAAGAGTAAGAAATTGATTTGGTCCTATGAAAATTGAACCTCTGAATACTTGAAATAATAAGTTGAAATATATTATGTGATGTAAAATGTACTAAATATATTAAAATCATTTTACTGACAAATTGGAATTGGTTGTGATAAATGATAACTTGATGTATGATGAAATGTCTGCCACCAATGAAATGAAAGAGAATGTTATACAGTCCTATCTGGTATTCTGGCTATGTCTGAACTCAAAATAATTATATAACCACTAAGCTGATTAATAGATGGTTACTGAATACGTCAATTGATTTTTTTTCATTTCATAACCGTGATATATGTAGTTCTCAACACATATGGCACCCATCTTCCAGAAAAACTGCATTTTTTAGGGAACTTCCTTGGATCTAATATATTTTCTTAATTATGACATTGAGAATGTTTTTAACAAACAACAGTATTCCATGAAAAGCAATCAAATAATACCGAATGGTCTTCTTATGGAATCCTGCTGCTAATCTGTTACCTTAGTTGGAAAAAGCATTAATACTTTTATTTCATGTACTAAAGTTGTAAAACGTATTCATTCATTCTACAAACAAGTTTGTAAGGTTTACCTAATCATAGGTTGGTGACTGGTTGTAAAGAGATAAGGGGAACAAGGTTGTCTGGCCTCACTTGTTGGAGCATTGTCAGCCCTCCTTTGGAGCTTGAGTGGGCCTTTAGGGCTGGGCAGCTCCTGATAGAGCTATACTCGGTTGATAACTCATTGCTGTTCAGGAAGAGACATAAAACTTGGCTCTTTGTGCAAATCTAACAGCAACCCACACGACCTCTCTGTGTTTAAACCGAGTTACTCTTGGGAGTAGCTATGCGCATATAAATTCCCTATTATACCATACCATATAATGAACCTACAGCCTTTTCAATCTTCATCTGCAGTTTTGCCAGTTGTGGATCTGCATGCTGTAAAAGTGGAACTGGTGTTTCCAGTCCTGGTAATTCCATATCCAGAGACACCAGATATGTTTTATTGAGGGCCTCAGAAGTGAGTATTATTTGTTATGCACACAGGGACTGGTAAATTGAATCATTCTAAAGTAGAAAATAGTTAAACCACACACAATGGTTGCAAAACATGTTTCATTTTGGGTAACATTCATGGTTATGGTTCAGAATTTGAGTAATTAATTCAGAAAGAGCTTTAGATGTTCAACTTAATTTGCCTAAACATTTAAGAACAACACGATGTTGTCCACATTTAGTTTAATTTTACATCCCACTTAGAAATATGGCCTTCTTGTATAGAATTTTCCTAAATTGAAACAATAAGTAAGAATCTGAATTGGCAAACAATTGAGTGAAGAGATGACTATATTAATCCCAAATTAACTTAGTTAACAGGGAGTAAAATAGACAACAAGAGCTCTGAGTTTTACCAATTCAAAAGCTTTTCATAGTATTAAGGAAAACTATAACAGTTGGTACCCACTCTGTTTCAGTTAATGTGCATTTGTACAATAATGCCTCTCTCATAGGAAATCATAGGAAATCAATCTCTTCCCTACCTAATGATTCATGACAAGCCATGGACAAGTGTTCTTACATAATATTTACATTGTCCTTGCTGTCTACAATTTTTATTGACCTTGAAAATATATTCTACTTTGTGGGTTTATTGAGATTTCGCAGATTTTTCAACATTGCACTGCAGGACAAACACCGACCCTCTCTAGTTGTTGGTGTTTGCCCTACGGTGATTGCTGTTTTTTATAGGGGTGCTACCCCATGCCACCCCTGTCCTTCCCACTTTGCCAACAGGCCTTTTGCTACCTACAACTGCAGCATTGTTTAATTAAGATTTGCAGTGCAGATAGTGAAATGTCTGTCACATAATTATTCAATCAATCAGGGAAATGTAAGCGCGCTACTCACTCAAGAGGGTCTCAAGCTGCTGGGGGGTGATCTGTTAGCCAAAGAGCCAGGTCTTGAGAGTCTTCCTGAAGGTGTTCAGGGAGGGAGCACATCTGATGTTTGCCGGTCGCTCATTCCAGGTCTTGGCTGCAGTGTGGGAGAAGGATCCTCCACCTGCTCTGGCTCTGTGGATGTGCGGGATTTCGGCCAGTGCGAGGTTGGAAGAGTGGAGGTTTCTTTTGGGTACATGGAAGTTGATTCTGTGGTTGAGGTATTTGAGTCAGTTGTTGTGTAGTCATTTGTAGGCATGTGTGAGGGTTTTTTAAAGTGACTCTTTTCTCCACGGAGAGCCAGTGGAGACTTTGTAGGTGCTGGCTGATGAGTTCAAGTCGACGGATGCTATGGACGAGTCTGGCGGCGGTGTTCTGTGTTGTCTGGAGTTTGCGAAGTAGGGACTTGTTGATACTGGAATAGAGTGTGTTTGCATAGTTCAGTCTGCTGGTGATGAATGATTGGGTGAGGGTCTTCCTTGACTCAGGGGGGATCCACTTGAAGGTCTTGCGGCAGATGCAGATGGTGTTGAAGCAGCTGGAGGTGACAGCATTGACTTAACACAAGGCCGGCAAACCTACTTAGCATACTAATTAGGGTGTCCGTATGAAATGTCTCAGAGTATTTACTATTCATACCACCTATCTGATATATTACCTTCAACCGCAGAACAAGGGAATGGGTGAGACTGCTACCTTGTCTTAATGCTTGGAGGTTTTTGATGTCATAAAAGGTCTCTCACGTTTGGTAGAGTGAAAGAAGAACTGGTGTTGTAATTCTACGTGGAGATATCCAAATTCAGTTTGCATGATAAAACATCATTACGTTTGTTGGGATCTCAATAAAGTATAATACAAAACAAAAACACCTCTCAATAGCAGGAGAATTTGTAATGAAGATTTTAGGTTTTGGTCTGTAATGTATTGCACAATTGTGTTCAATTACCATTATGATTTGTTTTCTGGGCTATTGTTCAATGAAGTGCTGTAACAAAAAGCATTTTATGATTTCATGCCTTTTTCATTGTATATCCAAAGCATTTCATAATCATAAAAAGGATATATTCTAATTATTCACAGTTCAATGCTAGTAGATTTTTAGCATCCAGGACCCAACTTTGCTATCCAACCATTCAAACAGTACTACAAATCCTGAAAAATATGCTGCCTCATCAGCCAGCAAAGATTTTCTTCATTGTGCAGAAATATGGCTAGCAGTCATAACCCCCTAACATTGCCCTACCAGTGCAACTACTTACAACTGCAAAGGATCAACAACCACTGCAATGAAAAGAGATTGCCCATGTGCTAAGCAAAACCATTATGATTTAAGTAAGACTCATTAAGCAAAACAAGACATGATTTAAGTAAGACTCATCAAGCAAAACAAGACATTATCCACTCTTTTGGGGAAGGGCCTCATTACAAGTGCCCCCTAGCACACCAAGCTGCTGGTATCTGGAATTACTGGCAGCATCTAAGATTACAAATTAAATAGGAAAACACACTGTCAATACTTTACCCTATACATTTTCACAGGTAAATGTTTCCAAAATCGTTCATGGATCAAATGAGTAGAAAGGGTGAGGGAAACTCGCAGGAATCCGTTTTGAAATATCAATGTATGCAATTATTTCTCATTACAGTCTTTAGAGATTTTAAACAGGTGAAATCCTTGCACATCAGAATCACTGATCCCTCTGGTATTGAAAATTCATGTGTACAGATATTTTGTCCTGGTTACTGAGCCTCTGTTAACTGTTTTTAATAGCTAAACAGAGGAAAATCAATATCATGCATCAGATATTATTTGGGTTTTGATTTCTCTTGATTACTGACTGGAGAATGAGTTGGAAAAAAACAATTAATTGAGCTGAAAATTATAATGTTAAGCTCCATTTCTAAAGATTACTGGCATTTATATGTTTAAGAGATAAACATCTTCCACTCATTGTAATCACTTGAAATGTATGTAATAATTAGGTGCAACATGCATGTCTATATTTGTATAATCCATGCTCTAAATAATACTTTATTTTTAGGTTGTTTTGGCTTTATATACATCAGTAGACAGTGTCCTATGATATTCCCATAGTGCTTAAATATGTTTAATGCTTCACGTTCTATAGTTATTTAACTATATACATATGTTGGACATCCATTGTGCATATGCAATCACCACTTTCATCAATAACCTTTATACAGCATGCAAATTGTTTTAGAAAAAACGGGTTGGGAGAAAAATTAGGATGAAAACATATAGTACGGCTAAATACATATATATATATGTATCAGGAGAACACTTACAGGGACACTGAGTTCAGGTATAATGGCACTGTAGGTAAGAGGTCGACAGTCGCGAGTGTTATTCACAAGCACACAAGGTAGGAACATTGGTCCAAGATCATCACCATCAAGCACATCAACTGTGAGAGTGGCTGTACTTGTTCTTCTTTCATTTGGATTCTGTGCGCGATCCTGGGAAAAAGACAATTTACAAAGTAATTTTTCATAGACATTTTTTAATTAACTCCAAAACTGTGTCACAATACATTTGTAAAGATTTTACCTGAAATTAGAAGTTTTAAAGGAAATGAAAATTGTTAGTTTGGGAATCTGACTACCTATATATTTCACAAAAATATCGGTTTTACTTATGCTATACTAGGATTATTTCTGTACAACTATTCAAGCTTTTGTGATGCTTTTGATCACAAGATTCCAATTTCCACCATCAGTTTGTGAGTTTAAATAATCTTTCATAGCTTTTCCTCATTACTTTTGAATGCCAATTATTGACAAGAATGTGGTGTATGTTTGAATGTGCAAAAGGATTATGGCAAAATGGTACACATATCCAGTTTCTGTATACCACCCACAGTGAATATTGCTAACATAGGGCATCCTGACAACACCCGTTTTCACAGTATACATAACAATTTTCTGCTCAAACCAAGACTGCTACACTGTTGGCGTAAGTCTTAGGAAAACAGTTAAATATGCAAGATATATGTGGCCCAATATTCAAGGTCTACCCAAGAAAATGGATAATAAAATATATACATGGCTAGTTAGAATGTTATCGATACAATCTCTTTCCAGCAAATTTTAGTAACTTTCTCAACTTCATCTAAATGAGGGCCTGATTACAAGTTTCGGCGGCGCTGGAGCAGATGGCACAACAACGCTCTACTCCGCTCGAGGACCGCCAAAACTCACTGCTTCCAACCTGCCAGATTACAAATAATTTTATGGTCTGGTGGGTGGGCGGTGTGGCGGTCCCATGGCAGTGCTGTTTAAAGGCTGATTGTGAGCCTTAAACAGCACTGACACAGGACCACCACTGCATGTTCCTGATCAGAAAGGAGTGCACCATGTCATCCGTTCCTTCCTGTGCAGGAACTGGGGGTGCAAATCTATAGGGGGGACACAACATGTGCCCCCTACATGAACACCCATGCACAGGGGTAAGAAGGGGCCCTTTACTCATCAGCAGCAGTTACATAGAGGAAGAACCTCCATGAAACTGCTGGCGGTGAGGAAAGTCATAATATGATTGGTGGTGCCTCAGGGTAAGCATCCCTCAGATTGCCAAGGGACCCACTGGGAAATGTGGTTCCTGTCGGTTACGGCAGTGCAATGGCGGTCTAACCGCCAAAGTCCTATTAAGGCAGTCAGACCCCCGGTGCGGCGGTAGCTGGACCACCACCACAGCACCATCTTGAGTGTGACTCATAATCAGGGCCAACACGACAATATGAATGATTGTACACCAGACATTCTTGCAGCATTGCTCCTCACATAAAGTAATAACTATGTAATGCAGTTTAGTTATAGCAGCATTTCATGCTCAGTAATATTCACAGTAACCAATCATAAAGTACTGCTGTGCATTGCTTTCCATAAAATAATATTTCCTTTTAGCTCTTTGAAGTGGTAAGGTTCTCTGACAAAATATCAAAACCAGAAATATTGTGGACCACAAATATTGTGTAAAAAATACCTAACCCAAAAATATTGTTATCCTATACTTATGATGTAATGCTAAAAAAAGGTGAAAAAAATATTGTTGTCACTAATATCATTGTCAAAAAAATTGTTTTATATATATATATATGTATATATATATATATATATATATCAAACAAGTGCAACCTCCTAGGCTCCGACCACAGCGACCCAGGAAATCACGCGGATCCAGTAATCATTTAAAGCACAGATTTTATTTATAAGCTGAACCAAGCAATCTGACGCGTTTCGGGCTTCCGCCCTTGCTCACAGACAATCAGAGTTGGAAATGCTTACGTTTTAAATACTAACTGCTAAACAGTGAAAAAGTGCATTTTTTTCTTTTTTTCATCATACACCTCGTGGTAATAGAAAGCGAGGACAAACTACTTGCAATGCATGGCGTAGTCTGTTTTCCAAACATTTTGAAATAACAACAGTCGGAAATAAAGTTCATAAACTGGTTTAAATCCACGTTTTCAATTGACAATATTGAAACCCATGATATAAAAGTTAAAAAATGTAAGAGAAGCTTTTGAGCGGCTTAAAATGCATATACCCCAAAAAAATTTTTGTATATAAAATATACAAGGCCCTCGCCTGCATTAGGTATTGATAGTGCAAAAAATGCGTAATAAAGTGCAAAGTGCATCGTATAAAAAGTTGTTAATGTTGTAATAGATGCAGTAAAAAATCAGCAGTAATACTATTGATTTTGTGCAAAATAAGCTTCAATGTAAACATTATAATGTTGCATCTATATCTATCAAAGTGCAAATCAGCGCAATATGTAAACATACGACTGTAGCAGCATAGTTAGAAGGCCAGGGCTATTTGGTATAAAAATCAAGGGGATATCATTGTCATTAATCAGATTGTTGAGAAAGCAATTAATCAGGAAATACAGAAAAAGCATATTGTCTATGTCCTCAAATGATAAGTGTACCCAAAAATTGATACAAATACAACCATAGTGAATCACCGTGAAACCATATGTACAAATGATACGTGCAAAAACCCAACAAGGAGACATAATATTAATCACATGGGGGAGGGCGGCAGCCAAACGAACCCTACTACCCAAAGTAATACAGAACGAAGTGGACAAAGCAAGGCTTGATTTACAAGAACACATGTAGATCCTCCGTGTTATTCAGGCTATTAGGAGATCTACTGTCTAGCTCAAGAATGAAATGAGATTCCATTCTTCTCAGCATCCTGACCCTATCTCCGCCCCTTCTGGGCTTTTCAATTGCAGAGATAACAAAATAAGATAGGCACTCCAGATTATTATTGTGTATTGCCTTGAAGTGCCTAGCAACAGGATAGGCTGGGTCGTTGTTAACGATGGCACGTAAATGCTGGAGGATCCTAACGTGTACAGGTTGTCGTGTGCTACCGACATACCTAAGTGCACATGTGCAAGTTAAAACATAAATGGCAAACTCAGTTTTACAGTTGTATTGACCCCTGATCTGAATTGGGTCTGGACTGAACGGCGTGTAGTATTGCCTAGTACTTTTGCCAAATTTACAAGCCCTGCATGAGGTGCAGCGTATAAAACCTAATCTTGTTTTCATCCATTCCTGCTTTTTTCTAAGTTCAGGAAATTCATGGCAAATGTGAGACCTGAGTGAGGGACCTTTCCTAAAGGTGACAATAGGAGCTTCTGCCAGATGTGGTTTTTTACAGGGTCTGTAGTAAGGACTGGCCATCTTTTGGACAAAATGGATTTTATTTGCCTGGCCTGTCTGCTATATGGCGTTAGGAACCTGGGGTTCGTGGTGCTGTCATCCGAAGTACAAGATGTATCAGCAGTGCTGGTAGTCTCAAGCAGGGAAGCACGAGATCTACTCTTGGCTTTTTCCATTGCTGTAAGCACTGATTCACGGTAACCCCTAGCACGGAACCTAGCTAATGCTTCATTGGTGCAAGATTCCAAGTCAGAGTCTGTACTGCAGATTCTCTTAATTCTTAAGAGTTCACCCAGAGGAATATTGTCTACCACATGGCTCGGATGTGCACTGCTAGCGTGCAAGATACTGTTGCCAGCAGTACTTTTCCGATGTAGCTTGGTTGTAAGCTGGCAATTGCGGATAAGGATTTTAACATCCAAAAATTCCGCCTCACAATCACTGATGGAACTAGTGAATTTAAGGTTTTCATTATTAGTATTGATGGAATCAATGAACAGTTGTGCGCTGTTCCTGTCACCTTGCCATAACAAAAAACGTCATCAATATAACGAAGCCAAAGCAAAACATGATCAGAAAAGGCTTGGGCGTGTTGCCGCCTGAGGACCTGCTCCTCCCACCAACCCACGTGCAAGCACGCGTAGCTGGGAGAAAAACAGGCCCCCATCGCGACCCCATGCTTCTGTAGATACAAATCACTCCCAAAAAGAAAGAAATTATTATTAAGACACCATAATGTAAGCTCAATCAATACTTTGTTATGTTGGTAACAATTCATGGGCCTTTTTCCGAGGAAAAAATCTAGTGCTTTTATGCCCGACATGTGCTCTATGCTCGTGTAGAGCGATTCAATGTCCAAAGTAATCATGAGCATTCCATCATTCCACTAGGTATTCTGAATTTTAGCCAGAAAATCGCCTGTGTCTCTTACATATGTTGGTAAATCCTGGACCAGATCTTGCAGGAAATAATCAATGTATTCTGTGACGTGTTCAGCCACTCCTGCAATGGCCGAAATGATCGGTCGGCCAGGTACTGGTCTAAATAATTTGTGTATTTTAGGGAGTAAATAAAGTTTGGGCAAAACAGGGAACTCAACATGGAGGAACTCAAATTCTTGTGATGAAATCATGCCTTCCCTTTTATACTTAAAAAGTAGTTTTTTAAGTGATTCTTTGGAAGATTCAAAGTGTCTCATGTTGGTAGTGGAATAGCAAGTACCATCACTGAGCTGTCGCTTTGCTTCCTTGATGTAGTCTTCCTGGGGCCAGATGACCACATTACCCCCCTTGTCGGCCGTGGTTACTATAATGTTATGGTCATTGCCCAATTTTTTAACCAAAGCATGGTAATCAGTTTCCTGTTTGCTTCTGTAACGCTTTTTGTGCCTTATCCGATGATGCAAATGCTTAAGGTCTTCGACTACCACGTCCTGAAATACATCAATAGAGTCTCTGGGCATGGTAGGATTGAATTTAGACGCTTGTTTAAAAGGACTGATGTTAGCTCCAATTTGGGGAATGTCGGCTGCTCTCAATTCATCCTGTGTGGATGCAAAATCGCTGGTAAGTGCCGCATTACCCAAAAGATTCAAAACTGTAAGTGCTGTTCGAGTGTCACTGGCCGGAAGTATGGGCACATTTGAAAGAACATTGGTAGTAGCTCCAATTCCCTGTGGTGTCTTGTTATTCAGACCTTCCTTAATTTCAAAGAATTTTTTGAGCTTCCATTTTCTTATGTACATGTAAACATCTATGCGAGTCTTGGCATAGTTGAAGTCAGTAGCTGGGCAGTATGAAAGACCAAGGCTTAAGAGTTGTTTTTCAGCCATGGTAAGGTCAACGGAAGATAGGTTGATTATAGTGTTGTCACTCACTTGTTTTTGCGCCAATATTGCCGCTTTGGTTTTTTGGGCGTTTTTGTGCTTTTTCCGGCGCTGGCCCCGTCTCCTGTTGTTCCTGGCACGCTTTGCTGCTGCTGCTGCTGCTGCCCCTTTGTCTGCTGTTTGTTCCGGGGCCTTAGTGACTGCAGTCTTTCGTTGGATAAAAAATCCACTTCTTCCCCTAAATCCAAGATGACCGAACTTGCTTCCCAAGTGCCGCAGGCATCATATATATGTATATATATCTATATGTATATATATATATATATATATATATATATATATATATATATATATATATATATATATATATATATATATATATATATATATATATAGATAGATCAAAAAGTAGCAGTAATATAATAAACATTAAATATAATTAATTCAAAAATATTTATACATAATATAATTATTTCCCAATATAAAACACATGCGCATATATAAAAAAATGTTTATTTACATATATCTAATTAAAAATATTATTAAACTAATACATTTCAAGGCAAATTATAAATCTATATACTTGAGGTGGCCGAAACGCATCATGGACATTAGATAATAAATAATATATTTTGCACCTCAACATCTTGGAGTCTGTGCCCACTTTGTGGTGATGGGAATTGAGAATTGTTGAAGTTCTGGGACTGTTTCTTTTATATATATGGGCTTGATAATTCGGCCTTGTTATTTCCCATAGAAGCCCATGTTAACACCAGAACACAGGCTTCGATGGGAATTAACAAGGGCCTATTATCAAGCCCATTATCACTGCTTTATCAGCAGTTTCCTGCCGATAAAATCGGCGATAATGTATCACCTTTTGTTGATAATATGCTCCTTCATTTCTATGATAGTATGTAAAACTTTCCTTTTTTTTGTGTAGCAGTTGTACTCTACGCATGCGCAGCCTCATTTCGAAGCACACGTTTTTTTCTTTTTCTTCAAGTTCAACAAGCAAACCTTTTGTTATTTCAGGTAGTAAATTTGTCGCTTTCTTTTCCCGGGTCGTGTGTGTCATCCGCTGCTGTACTTTTGTAATATATTAATAATCATATTTTTTCTATATTTATCTGAAAGGTGGTGCTGAGGCGCCAAACGTTGATTACGTACTCCGTCCACAGCAATTTTAGTAGTGTTTACAGTTATTTTGATTATATCTGTTGCTTAGAACTTAGTAGTTTTAAATGCTAGTCTTGAATATCTTACTATAGTATTTCAACATCATTTTTATTGTGGACCGTCATACCCCTCTCCCACAAAATAAAGTCTGTTTTATTCATACGGGGGCAATTTTTTAGCATAATATGGGCTTCTAAAGTGCCCCGAGCACTGGGGAACGGCACTCCTCTGGTTTTATTTTGAAGTATGCGGGGGGGTTATGGTCCTACTCCCCACAGTCTCGGGGAGCGGCACGCCTCAGGTGTTTTCTAAAAAGAAATATGTTTTGAGCTGTCTCTCTCTCTCTCCCCGTACACGATACAGGGAACGCCACCTTTCTAGGACAGTAATATGTAAAATGACCTTCCATCTCCGGGTACCTGCATTGTCTGGGGTTTTTTATTAAGGTTGAGAGGGTGGGCTTCATAATACATCCTTGTTAATTCCCATAGAAGCCTATGTTCTGGTTTTAACATTGGCTTCTATGGGAAATATCAAGGCCGTATTATCAAGCTTATATCACCGTTTTATCGGCAGTTTCCTGCCAATAAAACAGCGATAATTTTAACACCGGTCCTTGATAATATGCACCTAAGTTTACTGGTCTAAAAAAAGAGCAATGGGCCATATTATCAACAAAAGGCGATACATTATCGCCGCTTTTATTGGCAGGAAACTGCCGATAAAGCGGCGATAATGGTCTTGATAATACGGCCTTGTTATTTTCCGTAGAAGCCCATGTTAACACCAGAACTTAGGCTTCTATGGGAATTAACAAGGGCCTATTATCAAGCCCATTATCGCCGCTTTATTGGCAGTTTCCTGCCGATTAAAGCGACGAGAATGTATCGCCTTTTGTTGATAATATGCCCCTTTATTTCTATGATAGTATGTAAAACTTTCCTTTTTTTTGTGTAGCAGTTGTACTCTACGCATGTGCAGCCTCGTTTCGAAGCCCACGTTTTTTTCTTTTTCTTCAAGTTCAACAAGCAAACCTTTCTGTATTTCAGGTAGTAAATTTGTCGCTTTATTTTTCCAGGTCGTGTGTGTCATCTGCTGCTGTACTTTGGTAATAATCATATTTTTCTATATTTATTTGAAAGGTAGTGCCGAGGTGATAAAAGTTGATTACGTACTCCGTCCACCGCCATTTTAGTAATTTTTCACTGTTATTTTTATTATATCTGTTACTTAGAACTCAGTAGTTTTCAATCCTAGTCTTGAATACCTTACTATAGTATTTCAACATTATTTTTATTGTGGCCCGTCATACCCCTCCCCCACAAAATAAAAGAAATATGCAGTTTTTTAAATTAACTTTTATTGAATCAATAAACTGAATATAGAGAGATAGATAGATAGTAGATAGATAGATAGATACATACATACATAGATACATAATAGATAAATAGAACAATACCAAACCCGTCTGGCAGTTTATCTACAATGACGCCTTCGTCAAAACCTGCATGCAGCCCCCGTGAATAAAATTATTGAAATGTACTCTACCTGTTGTGGCTCTTCCATAAGGGGCACCTTTTTTGACTGGATATCTATCTATCTATCTATCTATCTATCTATCTATCTATCTATCTATCTATCTATCTATCTATCTATCTATATATTCACTGAAAAACCATAGGTTTCATACATATTATAGTTAGCTGGACATTTCACTCAAACAAATCCATTGAAATTCCCCGTTAAAGTTAGTTCAGCTAACTGTAACTTGCGCGCCTGCAATGCATTGCTGATGACGTCACATATTACATCACTCATTAAATGGTCCGTGACATCACTGATGACATCACTGATGACATCTCAAATGACATCACTGATGACATCACTGATGACATCATCCAGTGAATGTGTGTCTTTCTGAAAAATAAATATTTTTTATATATGTATATTTAAAGGTCGACAGAAGAATAAATGGGTAAATAAGTGTCTAAATGGATGTTGTTTTTGTAAAATTGATTTTATAACTGAATTATTAATTATATCTTAGTGAATACATGTATTAGAGAGTAATGTTTAAATATTTAGATATCTCTATCGTTGTCTCACTTTGTGTATAAGTGGCTGCATGGGTTGGTGAGTAGGTACATGAATGTCTATATGGGTTATTAGTTGGTGTTTTGAGTATCAGAATGACTGACTGTATGGCTTGGTAAGGGGTATTACTTAGCGCACAGATGCATGAATGAGTGACTCACTGTTTTTATATGTTTTGAACACAGCATGTGTGCAGGACTATATGGGTGGATGAGTGTGTGTATGGGTGTGTTAGTGATTGAATGACTGTCTCAATAGTATCTAATGAGTAACTACATATGTTTTAATCTAGTATATGTGAGTATTGATGTATATAAGTAAGTATATGTGAGAGTGAGATATTGGAAGAGTTCCTGTATAAATAAGTATGTGTTTCTATAGTTGATTGTTTGAGAGAGTAAGTATGTGTACATTTCCGTAAAAGTAAGTGTAGTGGTGTGTGTATAGCTGTATATGCACGTAAATGGATGTTTGATAATTTATTTGCATGTGTGAGTATGTGTGTGAGTAACTCTATGGATGAGTATTGTTGTGTAACACGATGTGTAGGTGTATGAGTACATATGAGGAGTGAGTACATGTATGAGTGACTAAATAGAACTGGTGGTGGATGAGCAGATGTGTATGTAGATGTTGAAATTACCTAATAGGTTGTTGTAACTGGTATTGGTATCTCCATTTTTTTGAAAATTTTAGTTTCTATTTTTGAATGTGTGTATCAAAGGTTATATAAAGGGGGAGAGGAGGTCTGCCACTCTTTCACAAGGATGATGTCATCTGAGATGTCATCAGTGATGTCATGTGTGATGTCACTGACCATGTCATGAGTGATGTAATATGTGAAGTCATCAGCATCGCATTGCGGGCACGCAAGTTATACTTAGCTGAACTAACTATAACAGGGGAATTTCAATGGTTTTGTATGAGTGAAATGTCCAGCTAACTATAACGTGTGAAACCTATGGTTTTTCAGTGAATTTCTATGGTTTTTTAAATGTTAATTCCTAACTATAACATGGCTGAAACCTATGGTTTTTTCAGTGAATTTCAAAGGTTTTTTAAATGCTAATTACTAACTATAACGTGGCTGAAACCTATGGTTTTTTCAGTGAAGGTAAATGATGATTTAAAAATGTATTAATTGTTATATTTGTTATACTAATTTACTACATTGTTTTAAAGTATTTATTTTTAGATATTTTATTTTTTAAATTACATTCCATATTTTTAATATAAATTGAAAAAAAAATTTAAATACTGAAATTGTAATATATATTTTTTAATTTAATATTTTTTTAATTTATATGTATTTTATATAGCAGGCAATGATATCCTATTGAAGGAAATTCAAGTTACTGGGAAGTACAGTTAAATTTACTTTTCAGGAATAGTAGTGAGCTGAAATATGCAGCACTGAGGTCTCTCCTGATAACAGGTGAGTAAATCGGAATTCGTAGTTCAGCTGATTTTTGAGGAATTTTTTAAAGTTCCAAAACTCTACACTTAGAAAAATTTCCAAGTGAAACCAGTCAATGTTAGCCTATGGAAGGAAATTCAAGTTACTGTAACTACGATTAGAATTACTTTTCAGGATCTGTAGTGGGCTCAAAGATGCAGCACTGAGGTCTCTCCTGATAACGGGTGAGTAAATCGGAATTCGTAGTTCGGCTGATTTTAGAGGAATTTTTTAGAGTTCCAAAACTCCACACTTAAAAAAATTTCCAAGTGAAACCAGTCAATCTTAGCCTATGGAAGGAAATTCAAGTTACTGTAAGCATAGTTAAAATTACTTTTCAGGATCTGTAGTGGGCTCAAAGATGCAGCACTGAGGTCTCTCCTGATAATGGGTGAGTAAATCGGAATTCGTAGTTCCGCTGACTTTAGAGAAATATTGTGCTCAATAGTGAGGGAAGGGGGCGGGGCCTGAGGTGACATGTGTGCAAACACGCTCTGTGGTGCGTTTTAGGTTGGGGAATTAATTCCTCTTCAATCCTAAGGTCTCCTGTGAGCCAACTAGCCCACCAGGTACCTCCAGTATGCGCCAGGGAGCTGCGTTGCGGAGAGGTGTTCAGAGGGCACGCCCCCTTTTCACAACACTCTGCAACGTAGCTCTGTGGCGCTTATTGGAGGTACCTGTTGGACTAGTTGGCCCCTAGGGGACCTCTGGATTGAAGAGGAATTAATTTCACGACTTAAAATGAGCCACAGGGCATGTTTGCACACATATCACCTCAAGCCCCGCCCCCTACCTTCACCAATTTGCAAACGCGCCCCGTAGCACGTTCTAAGTTGGGGGATTAAGTCCCCTTGCATACTGGAGGGCTGCGTTGCAGAGAGGAGTAATGAGGCCACGCCCCTTTTTACACCTCTCTGCAATGCAGCTCCCTGGCACGTTTGCAGAGGGGGAACTAATTCCCCTTGCATACTAGGGGTCCCTGGGGACCAACTAGCCCACCAGGAACCTCCAGTATGCGCCAGGGTGCTGTGTTATAGAGAGGTGTAATGAAGCCATGCCCCTTTTTACAATTCTATGCATCGCAGCCCCCTGGAGCGTTTGCAGAGGGGGAACTAATTCCCCTTCCATACTGGGGGTCCATGGGGGCCAACTAGCCCACCAGGAATCTCCAGTATGTGCCAGGTGGCTGTGTTGCAGAGAGGTGTAAAAAGGTACATGACCTCATTGCACCTCTCTGCAACGCAGCCCCCTTGTGCGTTTGCAGAGGGGGAACTAATTCCCCTTGCATACTGGCGGTCCCTGGGGGCCAACTAGCCCACCAGGAACCTCCAGTATGCGCCAGGGGGCTGCATTGTAGAGAGGTGTAATGAGGCCGTGCCCCCTTTTACACCTCTCTGCAACGCCCCCCAGTATTCAAGGGGGATTTGAGATGTCATCAGTTATCTCACTGACCATGTCATGAATGATGTAATATGTGACATCACCAGAAGTGGATTGCGGGCGCACGAGTTATAGTTAGTACAACTAACTATAACGGGGAATTTCAATGGTTTTATACGAGTGAAATGTCTAGCTAACTATAACACCCCTAAAACCTATGGTTTTTTCAATGAATTTCAAAGGTTTTTGAAATGCTAATTCCTAACTATATACAATATATGTATTGTTGTTTTTTTTATTTTTAGATATGTTATTTTTTAAATGACATTACACCTATTTTTTTTATTATTTTTTTTAGTAAAAATATATTTTTTAAATTATTTTACATTGTTTATAATATACTTACATTATTTTTTTCATTTTTCTTGGAGTTGCGCACCCAAATCGCACCTTGGTCGTTTACTGCATGAAACATGTCAGTCATTTTAGGGTTGCTGTCAAGGATCCATGTAGGGTGTGCGACGGGTACGACTTTTCCAACGCGGTTGCTATGTGACTTGTGCGCGACTTCTGGCGCATACACAACATATACGTATTATGCGACGTGACGGACGCGCTGTAGCGTGTGACGTCATATGCATATCGGACGCGATGGGTGCGCGACTCCTGTGAAATTTTTTTAATGTTCAAAAAGTTATATATATATTTAATATAAATATTAAGACAGGACATCATCTGAGGTAATTATAAAAATAATATTCTGTAACTTTCTTAAAAAGTACATCACTTTTTAATGCAATTTCGCGAAGTCGCGCTCGATGCGAGCACGGTGCGAGCAGGGTGCGTGCTGATTGCGCGCATCCTAAGCGCACCCCATGTGACCTCAAAAAAAGAGATTTGATTGGTTCATTAGACTTCCTATTGAAACTATTGAATGATCCCACCCATTTCAATCACTCTTCTGCTGTTCCTTCCTTATTGGAGTAGAGATTGACCTGATTCAACTATGGCTGCAAATCCACCACCTTCCTCTGATTCAGACCATTCTTCAGAACAGGACTTTGTTCCAGAACCTCCCCCTTAAGAAAGATACACAAGTATTGTCTGGAAATTTTTCACAATTCCTCCAGGGTTGAAGAAGGTAAACGAGACTAAAGTGACTTGGCGCATTTGCAAGGCAATGCTTTCGTGGGGGGACCCTATAAAAAATACTCATGTGGTACTGCAAGTATGTGGAAGCACTTGCAAACACCCTGTGGACTTTGCCAGGGAGGAATTAAGAAGACTAAGGGAGACTCCTCCTGATCCATCGGCAGTACCTAGTACAAGTGGAGCAACACCATCAAGCTCATCATCGCCTCCAGACATCTGTCCCCAATTAGGGAAAGTCCAGATGACATGCATAAAATGCGAACGGCTCATTGCATATGGGTAGCAGTCGGTGGATCTGGTGTGTCGAGCAATTGACAACCACCATTGTTAGTTTTCTTTTTTCCTCTCCTCCCAGTTTTTAGTTCTGTTTTCCCGGTTCACATTTTTTCCCCTCTTTAAAAATAAATAAATATACAAAAATTTTCAAAAAATCAAAAAAAAAATACAAAGTGAAAGTTTAGAGGAATATATGTGTAGTGCATAATTGACTGTAAAAATACATTTGTGATGTGTGGTGAATGCATAAGTGCAGAATTATAAGTAAGTGCTGCAGCATGACACTGTAAACTATTTAACTACAGCATGCTGTGGTACTTCTGAAGCACAGTGATGCAACATATGTATATAAATATGTTGCAGGTCTGTGCTTCACTCTGCACAGCTGCTTAAACTGCAGCCATGTGGTGAAACAGGCACCCTGACATCAAAACGTACCTCAACAGTAATACACCTAAAAAATGCTACACATTTTATTCACTTGTTTTTTATAATCTAAATTGTGGTAAATTCAATTTTTTTAAATTAAGATCTGTAAAAGAAAAGAAAAATAGTTATAACATGTAATAATACATTTGTAATAAAACAGCATCATTTTAACATTTCACAAAGTAATTTCTTTGCCTTTTTAGCGGTTCAATATACTGAATTTCACTAGAAATAGTGATTTCAATCGTACTCATCACATAACAGCGGGCAAAAAAAAACCAATCAATTAGATTGTTTTAAAAAAAAACAATAATCTATCTATAGTAAAATACTAGATAATACAATTCACACATATATAAAATGATTACTGCTAAGAAAATGTTATAACTTAAATATATAAACACTATAAATGATGCCAGTTAAAAATTATACACCGAGACAATGTGCAACAAAAAGTCCATAATTCAAAGAAATACCTTTCCTTGAGGCCAAATTGTATTTTTGCAGTCATTTTTATGTAAATTGTCCAATGGTAGTCCTATTAAATGATAATAATGATTTCCTCAGAGGATAAATAATCTTCCTCAAGCTTTGGCTTTAAAAATATTAGGTAGGAATTTGGTAATTCGAAAGGCAAACAATGTTTGAAAACCAACTCAGCATCATTACAAAGACTCCAGCCTTTCTCATCTTTTAGATAGGCAGTGTAATGTCCAGATGTTGTTGAAGGACCATCGTGGAAAATGATTGCTACTGCTACAAAAGTCCTTCCTGATATTGATAGTTGGCTTGCTAAAAAATGTTTTACTAAAGTGTCCAATTTTCTTCCGTCAGCTGTACAACGTTGCATCATCAAAAATATATATTTTCCATATCTTTGTATAAATAATATTGATAACATTTCTGATTTGCATTGGTAACACTCCTTGTTTTCATTTGCAGCTTTAACTAATTTAATGAAAGGCACTGATTTGCAGTCCGGTAATGTCAAATATAGAAATCTTTCGGTATCTACATTAGTGCTAAATGTATACATACAATTTTCACATTGATGTTCCCATTTATAACAAAGCCCAAAAATATGCTCTATGTCTACACCTTCATTTTCCGATACAGTAAGCATATACATTAGAAATTCTTGAGCATCCTATTGGATATTTTGTGTAAATTGCTTAGAACCAGGACATACATCCAAAAGATTACGAACATCAGAAACGCTTTGTATTTTACTTTTATCAGTTCTCAATTTTTCATGAACAGAATGCAACAAGGAACAAAGGAGCATATTACCAAGCAATAGCGATAATTATCGCTATTGCTTGGTTAGAGACAAAAATTTACCGCTGAGCTGCGGCGATTTTTTTCGCAGATAAACCTTGGTATTACCAAGGTTTATCGCAAATGTGATAAAAATCGGCCGCAATGCATGAATATCGCTGAAAAGTCAGCGATATTCATGCATTAGCAAGCTAATGCTCTTAGCCATGTTATCCACATCCCATGGATAACAAGGCTAAGAACTGCTCAGGGCAGGTGTTAGCTTTTGGAGATATTCGCACTTAGCGCGAATATCTCCAAAAGTTGGTAATAGGAGATAGCGATGTTAGCGACTGTTTCCAGTCGCTAACATCTTGGCATGCCCACTTTGCATGTCATTAGTGATAAATATCGCTGACATGCAAAGTGGGGCCCAAGATGGTCGCTATCTCCTACTAGCTGTCGCTAACTGGTGTTAGCGACAGCTAGGTAATAAGGAGATCATTTTATCTCCGCTTTCTTGGCTTTTGAAGCCAAAAAAGCGGAGATAAACCCCCTTGATAATATGCCCCAAAATCTTTTTTCCCGATTCTCCATAATTTGCTGCTGCAAACCTTCAAGAAAAGAAACAACATTGACCACTACATTAGCATAGCAGCTGACACCAAAACAATTTTCAAACTGATAACCAACAATGTCTTCAACAGTGTCCTTTTTCTATTTGTTTACAATCACAACATTATCTACTTTTTTTTCCATTTTCTACACCTTCAGTACAGATATTCTCATACCTTCTTTTTTGACCAAGCACACACTTTTCAAATATAGAATATTGACCTAAATTAGGAGCATATGTTCTTCTTAACCTATTGTACTCTGACACAGTTGTAATCTGCTTTAACCTTTGTATCCTAAATGCCTTCTTTGAATACTGAAAGTCTTAAGGTTAGAATTTTTCTCACTTTAGGAGTTCTAAAGTTAGGAGTCCTAACTTTAATACTCCTAAACTGAGAAAAATCCTAACTTTAAGGCTTTTGGTATTCACAGAAGGCATTTAGGAGACCTAAAAGTGCCTTCTGTGAATACCAAAATGAGTAAGTGCCTTCTGTGAATACCGAAATGGTAGCAAGTTTAGGATTTTGTCTTAAGTTAGTTCTATGAATCGGGCCCCTAATTTCCAATGTTCACCAAAGGACTGTCAACACTTAAACCTTGAGATTTATGAATAGTGGCTGCATATGCCAGAGTAGCTGGAAACTGTCTTCTACGGACATATAAATCTTTAACAATTAAAAAACGAACAGAACAACAACCAATTTCTTTAACTTCTTCAATCTGATAACATTTTATCTTTAAGAATTCAATACCATCTCTAATTTGATAATTAACTAAATCCACAATTTTGCCCATTGCTCCGTTAACTAAACCTTTTTCTACATCCAAAATACGCCTTAAAATTATCCAACAGTTTCTACATGCATATAGATTCTTTTCTAAACCAAAACCAGCAGTTTTAGATATTGATTTTTCTAAAGAATCCAATTTTGTCTTCAAATTTTGGTCAAAATAATAGTGATTCCTTCATGCTCCATTTTATCGATGGCTTCCATTTTTATTATGTCTTCATTTTCCAGTTTCAAAAGTTGTTAGTTGAACATAGAACACTCACGCGGTGTTGCCATTACTAGGTTACAGATTTGTTTTCTGCAATTTTCATGTATATTTTCTCAGGAACTACGTTTTCATTTGGAAACAAATTAGAAAGTAATCGAGTCTGCAAAGCTTGCTTCCCAAGTTAAGTCAGTAGTCCAATTCTCATATCTTGGAGAATAGTTCCATAATCAACATCATTTGCCTGTTGCATATTTGTAATGATCTTTGTATTCAAAATGTGAACAAATGTTCACGTTTCCAACACTACCTAGAGACTTTCTGGTGTCTTCATGTGCAAGTGTTTTAAATACTGGTTGTCCTTTTACAGGAGTCAGTTCCAGTAGATCTCCAAAAACTAGGACATGTTTTCCTCCAAATAACACATTTTACTCTGTTTTAAGAATTTGTTGCATTCTTAAATGCACAAATGCAAGCATTACGTTTGATACCATGCTTACCTCATCATTAATAAGAAGTTTCATTTTCTTCAAGAATCTTGAAACTTCACAACAAGCTTCTCCAGATAGCTTGTGGTATTCCAATTTGTTTTCATTCTTTACTGGTAGCATTAGTAAACAATGTAAAGTAATTCCTTTAATGTTGTGTGCTTCCAACCCAGTTGGAGCAGTGACAACACAAGACAAATGTGACTAGTTGTTTTTTGTAGATAACTTGTAAATACTTTAATTAAAAAACCATTTCCTGTTCCAGCTTGTCTATTCACGTACATTCTGATAGGTTGAAATTATGTGCATGAGCACTCTTTCTTTTCATGAAGTAATCCATTGTCAATCTGTTGTCTCACTTGCTCATATATTTGTTTTTGCTCAACATTTAGTTGTTCTTCCAAGTTTGCTAAGTTTGTTACATCTTCTTGGGCTTGATGCATTGCTGTTTCCACCTCATTCATGGCGATTGCTGCTTCATTTTCAACAATTGGTTGTCCTAGTGGATCTTGACTCAGCGCAGCAGAACTTTGACTGTCTTGAGAACTGTCTCTAGCAATCTCAGCTGCAATTGAAGCTTCTTGATCAATTTCATTGTTCAACATTTTCACATAATTTGCAAAAGCACTGCATTGTATGCCATCTTTACAAGCATTAAAGGAATCATCATAGCTCTGGAAATCTCCAAGTACTTTCCAGTTTGGAAGGCCATGGTTTAAATAGTTGTAAAAGGGTTAACTAGTAAAATACCCTTTTATCAGCAGTGTTGCAACTCAGCTTTCTGTGATTAATCAAATTTCCTTTCGTTTGTTTCACCAACCATCCTTCGGAACCTATGACTCCATATTTTCCATCATTGATGTTCTCTGTAGTATTCCGGTTAAAAGTGTAGTAATGCAGCACTTCATAGAGACACATGTTCTCAAGATGATGACTTCTGTTTGGGTAATATGTGTCCAACATATTCGTTTTTAAAATATCTGTACTTTCTGGATCTTTTGTTGCTAAATATTCAATTTCTTGTACAGATTTCAGTATTCGATTTTGCATTGCTGCAAGACCTAGACTCACATAAAGGATTCTTCTAGATTTGGAGTATAGACTTGCAGATGATAACCGATCTGAGCATTCATATGCTCCAATTTCTTGATGCGATAACATCTTCAAACTGAAACTGTATATTTTCTTACTTAGAGTCTTCTCGTGAGAAATCTCTTCCCACATTTCTTTCAATTCCGTCTTTCTAATTTTGCAATATAGGACGTAACATATCGAGCATCAGCAATGGAATTGCCGCAACATATTGAATATCCATGTTAGCATTCCACATGGACAAAATAACTGGGTTGTAGTCATTTATGTATTTTGACTCTTCATTTCTTCTTAAGTTGTAAGTATTTTTTGGAGACTTTCTTGTGATAGTATGTCGCAAAACTGTTCACTCTTCCTTTGGACATTACAGGACGTGGAAATGCATTTGGTGTAGAACTTGTCCTTAGATTTGTACTTTCGTCGACAGTATTTTCCACATCAGTGGCTTTGGAATCGTAACACTTGTGCTCTTAAGTTGTTTTCTTCTGTGCTTTTGGGTACATCACATGTTGCATATTGTTCAATAAAACTCAAAACAGTATCACCTGCATCTGTTCCAAATTTGGGAGCATCCTTAATTTATAACAGCATATGTATTTGAGGAGCACCTCTTGCTTGATACTCCTTTCTCCAAAAGAAATCCACAACTTCTACAAGAGGAGGATTTTTTTGATTGCAGACAAAAGACATCATAGCCTCAAATCTATGATTGAAATACCTGCATACATTAACAGGATCCAAAGAGTACAATTCTGCAGGTGCCTTGTATTCAATATTTTTTTATATTGGAATTTGCCTCTCAAAAAAATTCTAGCAAATTTTCCCAAGCGTACTCAGCACAGCTTAGGGTACGGAACCATGTTGGAGTTCCTAAGTTACTTAGCATACATTTCAGTTCTCCATGACGACGGTACCAATATTCATTAGTCCAACACTGACATGCCAGCAGATTAATGAGCTGGGAATCTAGATGATCATCTCTCTGGTTCACTTTATCCATAAAATCTTTTGCCGATACATTTTGCAGATGTATTCCAGTTTTTAGAGTATGATTGACTGCATATGAAAGTCCGGACAAGTCACTTTCAAACAAAAGATGAAATATATAACGGATACATTGTCGAAATCTTGGATCTTCTGCATATACTCTTGTTGTCTGATATTTAGATGCAGGAACCTGCACAGAACGTTCATCATATTGTCCTCCTTTTCCTGTTGGAAACAACTGCGGAAAACAACGAGCTTCCAAGATCTCTTCCCATACACTCATGGGAGTTCCTTTTGCTTTTTTCATTTGGAACAAATCAATAGTGTTCCCCATCACTTCTTTTGAATGAAGTGGATGCACACTGTAGAGTTCATAGATTTCTTCATATCTTAACATATCCACTTTTTCAATTTGTCCACTTGACGTTTCAGTATCTTCTGCTAAAACTATTTCTTCTTCTCCCATATAAACATTCTTATAGTATGTATTGTTCTTTATCAAATACAATGTTGCCTTTTGCACTTTCCTAACATCCACTAACTCCTGCCAGATTTTCTTATTCTTAGTCGGCACACCATTAACAAGAATAACTAGTGGTTTACTTTCTACACTCTCTACACCAATAGTTTCAATATCTTTCTTTAAATCTAACAGTAAATACACAACTCTTCCTTTTAATCCTCTTTGTAAATCTGAAGGAGGCAATTTACCTGTTTTTGGCTCCATACGAACAATAGCCTGAAACGGGTGCACACATTGAATGAGAATAGGTGTTTAAATCTATAAGGTCTGGAGGAATAGCAACCAACTCTACATTATTATGAACAGCTCTAGCGGGCATTTTATTCTCATCTAATTTGTTATAAAAATATTTACAAATATGCTGATCAGAACCCAAATCAAAACAATTCTCTACCAACAAATAAGTTGCAAATTCTTCCCACGTATCATTATTTTCTTTTTCACTAAATGCAGTAGTAGGGTAGTATAGAGGTCTTTGGGTAGTGTAAGTGGTCCTGCTGTGATATATTTAAGCTTCAGGGTAGTGAAATGGTACAGTACCCCGAGTTAGGAGGGTTAGATGTGGTGGACGTTCCTTCTCCTACAATACGACCAAACTCTGGAACTCCCTACCCCTCCATCTACGTAGGGAATCCAACTTGTCGTCCTTCAGGAAAGGACTCAAAACCCAGTTGTTTAAGGACTAGAACAGGCTCCCCCTACCCTCCCACACACGTTTGTTTTGCAGCGCTAGGACGCCTCAGGGTAGCTACCGCGCTTTACAAATATTCTTTTCATTTCATTCATTCATTTCGTGTCTGCAAACACATAAACCAACCAAATCATTGTCTCTCAATTCCCCCAAATGGACCCTGACTTACAGTGCAATTCTAGACAAATAACAATATTTCTAATAAATGCAGTAGTAGGGTAGCATAGTGCTGTTTGGGTATTGTAAGGAGGCCTTCTGTGATAGATTTAAGCTTTAGGGTAGTGAAATGGTGTGTAGGTAGTGTAGGGAGTCATCCTGGGGTAGTGTTCCAGCATAGTGCAGTTGTGTGTATGTACTGTACGGGGTCATGCTAGGGATAGTGTGTTAGGGCTTAAGGCAGGGCAGTGGTGTTTATGTAGTGTAGGGGGAAGTGGTAGTGTAGTGTTCAAGGAAATAAAGTTTGTTTGGGTATTGTAGGAGGTTGTGCTGGGGTAGATTTAAGGTTTAGGGTAGTAAAGTGGTAAATGGGTAGTGTAGGTGGTCGTGCTGGGGGTAGATTAAGTACAGTGGTGTTTATGTAGTGTAGGTAAATATACTCGGGTAGTATCACTGCAAGACTACATGTACTTATTTGTCTGCAAAAACATCAAGCATGCATTCAATATATTTCAGAACTGCATTTTACTATTAATGCTAAGCTCATTTTGGAAACACATAACCAATGACTATTTTCTAATTCTACCAAAATGTGAGAACACAATACGTTTTTATTCAATTACATGTCAGGAAACACATGCACTACCAAAATGCTTCTCTCAGAGTGATTCCTAAATGCACTGACTCACTGTGTGATTCGACTCCAGCAACTCTATCCCTTGCTTTTTACCAAAACACGTTTACCACTCAACAAGACTTTAAGTGACTCTACACATTGCACAACATTTTCTACTACACATTAGTTTAGAGTGCTTCTATCAGAATAATTCCTAAAAGCACACAAGACTCACTGTGAGGTTCTAGACAAACAACACTATCCGTTGCATTGTACCAAAACACATTTCATAGTCTAGAATGAGTACTGCATTTTAATGTAGAAACTTGGGTCATTTTTGCAAATAAATAAAAAATAACTGGTTTCTAATTCTACCAAAACAAGAGAACAACATAGTTATCTGTCTGCAAACACATAAAATACACAAATGCTTATCTCAGAATGCTTTCTAAATGTACACTCACTCACAATAAAATTCTAGAGAAAAAAGTATTCCCTGCACTTTAGCAGGACAAACACATTAGTCTGATTAAAATCAAAATGCACCATATACATTCCCTCACAAAATAATAACTCACCTTTCCAATTGTTTTGTAGAATAAGAAGTATATCAGTCACACAGCAGATTTTCTTATACAGAATCTCTGTTTTGAACACCTCTCACCAGAACCAAAGAATGGCACAGTTTCCCTCTCATTTTGAACACATATACACCTTCACATCAAATCACATCACTTCCCACATTAATTCAAAAGCAAACACACATTTCTATTGGTTACACATTTCAATCCTTTCCTAATGACATAAATTTCAACCCTACCCCATTCTGCCTTCTGTCTGTTACCATACAAACACTTCATGGAACACTTAACTGAGCACACAGGTCAAAAGTTGATCACACAATGTTGCTAATCAAAACAGCAAGTGTGCTTGACTTTTCAATATACCAGCTTATCCTATGTAATGTTCTTCTCAATCACTTTTTGTTAACCAATAAGAATCATGTTTTTAAAAAACAGAAACATACACCCTAGTTTTCAGTGTAGAATGTTGTCAAACAACCAATCATTTCTTTTCTTTTTTCAACACTGCATGTTATCCACCATTTTAGAAAAATCTTAGTTTTCAAACTGCCACTTCATTTACAGAGACCATCTGAGTGCATCTAGACTTCCCTTCAATATGTGTGAATTGTGGGACACGGCTATATTTTCGGGAGCCAAAGGCATGCAGAACACAAAGGAATTCACAAAAACCTAGGTTTAATGTAGACATTAAATGGATTGTACAGAGAGGGTTAAAGTGGCACCAATTGATGCCATTGGTGAATTCCGTTTTGCATCTCCAACACCCTGGCCTCATAATTGTGCCCTGTGGTGGCAATGACCTAGGCACTTTGACTGGGGTAGGTCTGGAAATGTTTATGAAGGACACCTTTGGAGAATTGATGTCACTTTTCCCCCAAACTGCCTTTGTCTATTCTAACATATGCCAAAGGCAGAAATGGAACTGGTCCAATCCATTTTCTCCACAGATTGAGAAAACTAGGAAACATGTGAATACATCTGTTTCTGCTTTTCTCCGAGACAATAGAATGGGGTCCATATACCACAACAATCTGCGTTTCAATATGCATGGCATCTATAGGAGAGATGGTGTACATTTTACAGATGAAGGGAACAGAGTCTTCCTCTTAAACTTTAGACTCTGCCATCAGTACTTCCTTGTAGCCGAAACACAAAACCGCAACTAATCCTTTGCAGGAAATACACCTAAGATCTGGAACTCCACCCCCCACATCAGAACGACCACCTCTTTCCCAAAATTCAAGGTCCTACACAAAGCCCTCTTCCTAGAGCGCTCTCGAACGTAACAAGAAGAACACAAGATACTCCGGAAAAAGTTTGACACCGCACCATAACCTCGAGGTGGTCCAAAACAGCCATCTTAGAACCATAATCACCAGGATCTCCCGCCGTACCTCGTCTTGTTTTATAGACACCCCACTCGCTATCAGCAAATTAACTCCTCTTTATGAAACCCCTAAGCCTCAACCCTCTTGTTCGACCACAGGATCTGTATTGTAATTTAGTCTTTAATGCTCTTAAGTTTGTAAGTTACGGATTCTGTCTATGCCGATAAGGCTCATAATTGTACTTGCTATGAAGCGCTCTGATACTCTTGGGTCCAGCTAGCGCTATACGAAAGAAAGAAAGAAAGAAAGAAAGAAAGAAAGAAAGAAAGAAAGAAAGAAAGAAAGAAAGAAAGAAAGAAAGAACTAATTTTACCGTTAAAAAACAAATAGACCTTATTACTAATTTTTATTATCCCCGGGGATCCCATCCCCCGGGGATTATAAAAACATTGGCGACAGTGGGGGGAGCCCCAATGACCCCAAGGTCCCAGCCGGCTCCCCGCATCCTTCGGGAGCAGGCATTGCTTTTCCTCAGGGAGAGCAGCTAACATGCTGCTCCCCCTGAGGAAAAGCAATCTCCTTTCCTATTTGGAAGAGAGAGCAGGTTAACCTGCTCTCTCTTCCAAATAGGAAAGCAGTTTGCAATGACAGGGTGAGAGCCGCGAGGCTCCTGCCCTGCCATTGCAAACAGCAGTGTCCTGGGGGTGGGCACCCCGGGACACTGCAGGAGCCAGCCCTGGGGGATGGCGGTCCCCAGGGCCATCTTGGGCTCCGGGAGGGGGACCACACGGCCCCCCTCCCACACTTTCAAAAAGCCTTGGGGTGGCGGTCCCTGGGGCTGGGGGGCCTCAGAGCCCCCCCTCAAATAATGTTTTGAAGTTGGCGGTCTCCGGGGGGTGGCAGTCCCTGAGGCAGTGTGGGGGGATTGGGACCCCCCACACTATTTTTTTTAAATGCCCCTGGATTTGCCCCCTCCCCCCCCCCGGGGGCTAATAACCTTTAAAGCGCGAGCCCGAGCTTCATTTTTTTTAGCAACGAAATGCGCAGATCTTAAGCGCATTCCCCTTCTGGGACCCCCTGAGCAGGCCTAGGGGGCACGGTGTGTCTACCCTGCACCCTTTTTGCGTTTTGCACACATATTTCACAGCCTCACTTCTACCGAGGCATAAAATGGCTGCCAACAGTTTCTAGTTTCGAATATTGACAACCACTTGACAGTCAATTAGCATTCAGCGCATGATCGGGAGGGTGCGCTTATGGTGCGCTCACGGTGCGGCAGGGTGCTCGGATACACCGCGCCCATAGATATATAAATGGTTTTAACTGTACTTATCTCAGGAACTACTGAACGGATTTACACCAAATAAGCAAAAAGCACAAGTATGAACGAAGGTCTACCTATTTGCCAAATTTGGTGTAATTCCGTTCAGCAGTTCTGCTGTAGCTGCGGCTAAAGGTCCTATAGGACTCGGATGGGCCTCGCAGTGAGGTAGAGTGATAAATCCGCTTGCTGGTGTATCCTAATGAGGCCTGGATGATACCACCTCCATGCGGTCCCTCACTTGCAGGGTGGTGCTTCTCGGCAGCAGGGCCGCCGCCATACATCACTGCTCCAAGGTTTACCCTCCTGTGAGAAGCACTTCCCCACCAGTTTGTAGCACAAGGCTTTAATGCGGTATTCACACCATCCCGCACTTCGATACTTTAAACAGCGCTGCCTTCCAAAATGCCTGACGCGTTTCGGGATACAGTTCCATTCCTTTCTCAAAGGCTCCAGCAGCTTGTTCTGCGCGCGTGACTCCACCCTCTTATAAGTCACTGATGGGACGCACAAATGCTTCCTGCCACAATGCATTCTGGGCCAGATAATCCCCACAGTTCTCAAGGTTCCCTTTGGGGTACAAATTATGCAATAGCCTGATCAGATTATTTTTGCAATTACCTGTACCTAAGTTTCAAGGCTTGGTTCATCCATTCTGACTTTAAATTGGTTGTTTTAATGTAGGATTTGACTTTGTAGATATAGAGCCTGATTAGGATTGCAAGACCTTTGGTTTTTTAAACCATGTTTACAGCAATATCGGAATTATGAGTTAAGGGTTATTTAATGCATCAGTTAATCAAATGTCAAACCTACTAGAATTTAACAGGTGAAAATCATATTGTAATTGCCGTATCAAACAACATTTAGTCCTGTACACACTAAAATCCATGTTATTCTCCAGAAACATGTTATAGGTTCCATTTATCAGACAAGATAAATTGCAAACCCTGTAGTATTGTTATTTGCCAGGTGCAATAAATAGCACCTATGCTTGTAATCAGGCCCAAAGGTTGGTGGGACTGCCACTGACTGACTGTCCCACTGACATCTATGCCATCGGTCCCATGACAGATCACGATTCCGGCTGTCGGAGCGAGTTAGGTGGGGTAAAAGACTGCTGCCTCTGACAAGCTCAAGGAGCCCGTTGGGATGGCAGTCAGATTCCTAATCCCTAAAATGGGGCAGTGCATGCGGAGGCAACACCGTAGTGATTAGGATATCCCTTTCCAACTGCCTGTTGATGACGGTCCCACCACCATGAACAGGCATCCAGAAAGGGACTTTGAGGGCCCCTAGCAGGGCCCCTGTCCCCGTGGGCCTCTGCCATGGGGCCGGGGGTCTCATGTCGTGCCCTTCAAACATTCATGCACCATGTGCCAGGTACCGCATGGTGTCTGGCATACAGTGCATTGATGTTTGCTAACATGTCCTTTTCCATTGGGCTTGTGCTGCAGCCCTATTACAGTAAAAGTAAACAACAGCGGTCCTTGACAAAAGGAAATAAACATTTGGAAAATTATAGGCTACAATCTGCGCTATAATGAACAGGAAGTCCAGCCGGACTTCAAAATTTATTTGATACTGAAATAGGTAAAAATAACCAAACAACAATAAAGCAGTGGGATACAGTCCTGTATCCACAAGGCTAGACAAACAATTCACAATACAAATAACTAGGAATTTTCAGGCAATTGAAAAGTGAAGGAGCAAAAAAATTAGAATCAATTTGCTTCACATATGTAGAAAAAACATGATTTTGGCACAAAGTTGTAAACTGGTGTTTAGACTACATAAAGTGTCGACGGCGTTTCGATCCAGTTAGAATTATGGATCATCATCAGGACATTCAATGCTTTGCCTGAATTTAAAAGCCAGTATTTACAAGGAGAAACAAGGGGACACATAGAATGATGATTAGCAAGCTGTGTTACTCACAGAAGCAAAAGCAGTCAGGTGACCATACCATGCTTAAGGTGGTATCTGCCATTCGTGTAGATAAGTGTCAAGCAGCCAGTGCCAGGTGAAGACGGCGCATGTGCAAAAACCTATTCGTGCATATGGACGCGTTGGACTGAAAACAACCAAATGCGTGTGATAATATCAATCAAGTGTCAGTCGTGATAAAGTTACACAAGTGTCAATCGTAATCAAGTTACACTCTAGAGAACGGAGCAGTAAGGTATTTACCTCCGGGACGGTATAATTGGGCAACCGGGGCGTGTGAGGAATCAAAGAAGGTAGGGCTCCCTGATACTGGAGCCTATGGGGGTTAAGGCCGGAATTAATGAAAGGCCCAGTCACACGGACAAGGTAACGTTGGGGTCTGAGGGATGGGGCTTACCTCGAGGTGAAGTGTCGATTCCCTGGATGCGCGAATCGTAGTTGGGATGTTAAAATCAGGAGCGCAGCCTAAGGGGGTTAAGACCGGAGTTAATGCAGCCCTATTACAGGCCACAGCACAAACCGCAATAGAAAAGGGCATGTTTCTTACCACCTACAGGGCAGTAGCATCGGAATACGTTAAGTGGGATTGTCGACTACTAGTCGGGCAGTTACCATCCCACAATAATGGTGGTCTGATGGTCGTATGACTGCCATCATAATGAGGCCCAAAAAGTTCCAGGTACACCCAGAATTTTTTATATTTGGTAGGAGAGGCGAGATTGGTGATTGAAGTTACCAGAGTTGTGGTGTGCTTTCATATATAATGTTTCAATGCCATGTGTAAATATTATCTTAAAAGCAAGCACATCTGATTTGTTTGGAACACTTGCCATCATGAAAACAAAAAGTACTATTATTTTCAATTAGCTATGCAACTGATTTAGAAATTCAACTTCATCATTGAATTTTATGTTTAAAACCTTTTAAAAATAGTTATTTATTTAATTTCCTATCCAGTCCCATTTCAGAGATACAATATTAGGACCTATTTACGAATAGTACTTATTTTAGCAAGTTTTGTAGTATTCCAAATTGTACTCAAAGTGTTAGTCTTGCCTATATCAATATGCGGATTTCCGTACATATAAGTGTGGGTTTTAGCACTAAATATGGGCGGGACACAGGTGAGTGCGCTGTAAAAGGGACAGACATAATACTAAAGAGAATGGGATTATGGAGTAGTAAGAGGGATTTAGGAAAGGTGAGGAATGGGTTTAGGTAGGGACATCCCCCATCCACAGAAAAGTAAGCCCAGTGAAATAATCTGGGGGTAGAGACATATAACTTTCATTTTTGTAGCAAGCTTGCACTCGGTGCTTGTTCATATCGAAAGTACTTAATTTAATACAAAGGGCCCGATTCCAATTTCTGTCGGAGGGGCTCCTCACGACATCTGTCAGGAGTGACTCCTCTCGTACGCAAGATTTCCGGAAGACTCCTACCGCTTTACGAGCAAGCGAGTGCGATGCGAGAATAGCCTCACACTCCAAAATGGCTTTGAGCACTAGTGATTGTAAGAACATTTTTAACATTAAGCTTCTACATGTCTTACTTTTAAATACCATGCACCCTGCCTTATGAGCAATAAGGTCTACTTAGATATGACGTAAATATTTAAAATGAAGGTTTGGCCTCTCAAAAAGGATTATTTTGGCAAGGTGAATTTGCAGTTTAAAACTGAACTGCAAGGTTACAAATGGTACGCCTGAAGCCATGTTTGCACTGCCACTGTAGTGAATGGAACAATGGGTGTTGCAGTCCTGATTGACATTAAACATACTGGCCCTGATGCAATTTACACCATAAACTAGGGACTTATAGGTAAGCTGAATATGAGAATTAAGAGTTTCTTCATTTTAACAAGCTGAAAGGAGTAAATGCACTTTATCTCTGATTAGCAGAGGTAAAGTTCTACATTCAGCAAAATAGTGTAGGGTGCAGCAAAATATGATCAAACAGTGAAGACCACACAGAATAGGCAATTTTCCTACACCCTTAAATTGGGAACTCTAAATACAGTACATCCATATGACCTAACCAAACTATTTATATCAATGGAATATACAGAGACTTTGGATTTATGGTCAGAAAAGGTTGTTTGACATTGAATGGAACACATTTTCATTTCTTCCGATTGGTGGTTAGTGCAAATATAAAGTGTCTGTTTACTTTTGTCAATGTGTTTTCCACTTTATTTGTTATAAGACAAGAATCATTTACATGAGATCTTGAAGAACACAGGCTTATTAAAAATTAGTTTTTCAGAGCCCATGAAACTACAATTAACATGGCCATTTAACAATTTGTCTTGCTATAAATTTTAAAACAGGTATATATAGGTGCGAACATTTCACAAAAAAGTACATAATACATCGGTATTTTCTTAAACCTAATTTTTTTTTGTTTTCTCACAATAGAAATGTGCTCCTGTCAGCTGGTAATTACATGTCAAAATGTGTTAAATGTGAGCAAAGAAAAGAGCCTGTATCAGGTAATAGTTTGACAGTGTTGAATTATATAAAAGAATACTCTTGTTCTAGTAAACCATACTTCTTAAATATACTTCTTAAATATATGTCAAGAGGGAACAGACTACAGAGGAAACTGAGTGGAATTTAACACTTACATTAGCCTGGACTATGACCAAGTAGCGAGTTTTTTCTTCATAATTCAGTCTCCGCCTCAGCACCACTGCTCCAGACAATGTGAGAGGAATGTCAAAAGACATATTGGATGCCTGTGTAGGGTACAATAAAATGCACAAAATAGTTCAGAGAATTTCTAATTAACTCTTTGTGATGTTTATGTCCAATTATGTGTATATGCATATATGTAAAATAGTATTCAATCCTCCAGTTATACTAACATATGAAACAAATGATTGCAGTCAATGTGGATAGGGAATGTCTGAAAGCATGTACTAAATGCTATTGGGGGCATTGTGGAGTGAATGATGGAAGCTTTCTTTTTATTCTGACCATGGGTAAGAATGAGCTGGGAATTTTCTTACCCATCATCACATTATATTTATTTTGTGACTGACCAATTCCTTGAGGGTGAGGGTTAAGGGTATACAAGTGATCTCTAGATATGATCTGTCTTTTGAATGCTCATCCCTTTTGGTATATCTCTGCCTTGTTTTTGTCTCCATGTTTCCCTGCCCACTTGCCTTTTTCTCTCTCTGCGTCTCTTTGTTCATAAGTCTGCTTTTACCTACATTCCTAGTCTATGAATCTTCAGTTCTCCTACATTTTCTATAATTCTCTATACTCCTAATTCTGAAAGTTTCTTATTCCTGTTAATTAAAAACTAGACAACATCATTCCAGAAAGTACCTCACACCTGCTCCATAGGTAATGCAAAGGCCTATATAAAGTCAGAGCATGAAGACCAGTAAACATTATTACCAGACTTTTTGAACTACTGTTCTGAGTTATAGTTCTAGGGAAGAAGTCTCAGGCCACGGCAATACTTAGAGGGGTGTTTCTTTGGGTTGTATGTCAAGATTTGGTAACAAAAATATTGTATGACATAAATATTCCCCATTAGATATAGATTTATTACCGCCAGCTGGTGATATTTTGTTAGGATACACTATATTTGTGCTAGACAATATGTTGGCTACAATATTCTGGTATTATGCCATCTTCAAAATACTGGGACATGGTGCGTCAACTCACCTACCCCACAGAAAATGTATATTATATGGCCTTTAGTTAGGTCCAGAGGCAATAAGTCTATTTTGCTAGTGTCTTTGTTGGGTCTCAGCAGTGATCAGGAGCATTTCAATTAGGCAAACGACATGCATGTACCTCTGATCATTTGAAGCACTGACTTAGAGCAACCCTTAATCCTTCCTCCCAGAGATGGAGCAGTGGTTACAAATCTGTGTGGCTTTTTAACTCTGTGATTATCTTATTAAGAAATAACATTCACATTGTAAAGCAACACATACTTTCTGTTCTTGCCTTTAAGGTATTTTGACTTACTTATTTAGATCACCAGCTCATAGATTTGGGGACTGATTTAAAGTTTGGCCAGCAGACGTAAGACAGAGTCCCTGCTTGTCAAATTTAGAAATGACTGCCATGTCGGTTCCTATAAATGCTTTTTGAGTTTGCTGCACAACTCAATAAACATGACTGAGGCATCCATCAAAAATATTAATTTAATTTTCAAAAAGAAAATTCCAAAGAAGGATTTTCTTTTTCAAAATAAAAAAGAAATGCCCCCTCACTTTATCTTCCACGGCGAGGGAGGCATTAGCCAGTTTTCGCAGCAATGCAAACACTGTTGGTGATGAGCAGTGAAAACTGACCTGTTTGAACACCCATCTATATTTAGGTGGGTAGACATAGAGATTGACTTTCGAAGGTCCTTATTTTGTTGGCCCGTGGGAGGGGTATAACCATGACAAAGACAGAGTACACTTTCCTTTGGTCATAACAAAGGTCTGGATTCAGGTGAATGAACCATTATGTTGGTGGTAAGGATACTCTGTCACCGCTGTGACAGAGTATTCTTAACGCCAACATATAAATCAGGTACACAATCTCTGTGTTGGGAACAGAAGAACGTATTTCCCTGTTCAATAATATGGCTGCTTTTTATGGAAAGTGAAGGAGGGAAGTAGGGAGTTTGCACTGGTAAGTTAGACAAAAGTGGACAAGCCTCAGAAAGATCATTTTCAATAAGAAGAACATAATGCTTATTCTAGGTGTGTTTACGTTAGCCTGGATTAGCCCTAACCAATTTGCATTTACATCATATTCCATCAAAGCACACTTTTATTTAATGTGAATAAAACATTTTTCACATGCATGAGTTTCTTTGTCCACTTTTCCATTTCAGAAAATCAGAAAAATAGAAGCTTAGTTTGTTCTGTTGTTTACAGTGCAAAATAATTGCATCAATGTGCCTTCCTCATAAAGACTTAAATAATGGCAATGATGTTTTTATTTAGTCAATTACCAGTATGTTGGAACGGTGTCACACAATCAGATTATGAATGAAGAGCTCGAGCTCTTCTCAGTACATTAAACTGCATGATTGGACATGTAGTATTTTGCATGTGAATGACATTAATGGCGGGACAGTAATGTAGGAATGGGCAAAATCTATACATATATACAAAAATATTTTACATACACATATACGCATTCCACATCTACATTAGACCAAATACATTTGAACATACAAATAATTAATCTTTGTAAGTTTTATATCCAAAAAAAACAGACACGTTAAGAATCCGGGGAAACAAGTTTCTGGATTCTCTTCAGGGCTTTGTCTGTTTCAATTAGGCAAAAAGGGCTTCTTGGTGTCTATCTAATTTCACAGATCACTCTTTGTATATATTTATGGTTAGTTCTTCCTACCAGCTACGTTGTTATTTCTGTGTTAGCGATTTGGAGTTTACCAGATTCGCCACCGTAGATTCTTTTTCTTTTATTCTGGACAACCTTAGCGATCTTATGCGAGCCCACCTTGCTTTTATCCTCACAGCGTTTGGCGACAGGCCTTGCGCTGCTTCTGTTTTTTCGACTGTTGTTTTACTTCAACACTGCGTCCTCAAGGGGCCAACTGTAAACCCTGTTTGCTCAACGACCGGATTGGTGGAATTCAATCAACCGCAGTCAACCACAACCGTAGATGTGGAATGTATATATGTGTATGTAAAATATTTTTGTATATATGTATAGATTTTGTAGAATGTATTAGTGTTTCTGAAAACAATAAGAAAATTATAAAATAATTGAGAATTCTAAAGGGTAGAAATAAAAGTACCCGAACAGACTAAGAATTAGTTTTGTTTGTCCTTAAAGTAGACAGTTTGTAAGTAAGAATGGTGTAGGCACTGTGTGTATTTTCTGATTATGAGTTTGACATTGCCGGAGTGGGGCAGAACACCACCGCCAGCTCCCGCACCACCAAACTTTACTGGCGCCCAATAGATAACAAGTTTTCTTGCTGTCCTGCAGGGGTTCCATGGCAGGGCCTTAAAAAGGTCCTGTAATGGAAATGCCAAAGCAAATTCCTGAACGGCATGGACTGTTAATTCCAGCCATGCAGAAACTGGATGTGCATGCAGACACGGGGCACACCATTTGCCCCACTGCATGCATCCTTATGGCCTGAGGCACCAGAGGGCCCTGTAAGACCCCATAATTTCCTCACCACCAGCAGTTTCATGGTGTGAACACCGCCATGAGATTGCTGGCAGTGGGGAACCTTGCAATATGCTTGGTGGGCCGCAGCAGCCCTACCAGGCATATTGTGGCCTTACACTGCCGCTCCACAACCAGGGTTTGCAGATCCCTGGATGCTGGGGCATTCCTATGGCAGTCTAACTGCCGAAGTTGTAATTCAATTGTCAACCCTCTGGGGCAGCAGTGACTGCCAAACTCGTAATCTAGCCTTAAGTTTTTGCCTTTTTTGTCATATAGAGATGTGTTAGAGCTTTTTGCACTTGCTTAGAGAGCAGACTCAATGTCAGTTTGTCTTTTGATTTATACTTTGACTTTCTCTACCTTTTAAATTGAGCAGAATCTGCATAAATGTGTTTACTTGTTTTATACTTAGGGGCACATTTATGAGAGCTTTTCGTCATGCTTATGTCACGCAATGTGGTACATGCATATGGCAAACCTCTAAGTCATCTTCATGAGGCCACACAAGGCCACTTTTTGTGTCTTTGAATGTCCTAAAAAATATGGAGTAATGCAACACAGAGCAGATCGCTGTGTTTCTTTACTCTGTGCAAAGAGGCATTCCACAGGTATTGCAGTGGGTGTTCCCATGCACCTCCCATGGTTTTTGACACGTTCACAGATTTACCAAACTTTGTAAATCCTGGGCATGTGGCAAAATGATATGCCTCTCCAGGAGAGGCGTAACAAGGAGAAATACCTTTATTTTGCCTTGTTACATCCAATTTCTATGTGTGCTACATACTAAAAAGAAAAAGCCTCTTAGGATTATTTTTGTGCAGGTTATTTTCCTACACAAAAACAATCCTGCCAACAACACAGGCACCCTAACGCCATCCTGCAAAAGTACCTACATTAGCACTAGGGTGCTAAAACTCCACTAGAGCAAAGAAAAAGAACAGGAACGCGCCTTATTGGATAAATAGTCCTGCCCTTTTCCTGTGACGCAGTCTAGCAAGTTCACTTGCTGCACTGCCCTGCACCATAATACTTGTGAATATAGCCCTTAGTTTTTAGTGCACTATTTGGAGTCAGACTCTGTGTAAGTGCTCTTGCTTCACTATACTTTGGTTCTGACTATTTGTATTATATTGTATGATAGCATTTATATAGCACTTTTTACCCGTGTGTGGATCTGAAGCACTTGTTTGCTTTAGAGATTGATCTTTTGTTAATTTGCTTCAGTGTTTGATGTCCACTTATTAATACTGCTTCTTCTTCAAGATTTAACGTTTGCCTTTTGTAATGAATTTCCATCTGAATAAACCCTTATTCTTTTGACGGAGTTCTGGTCTTGTGTAGGTTTCATTTATTGGTATTGGCATTTATCTAATAAAGACTCAGACAGTTCCATTCCTACAGCTCAACCTTCTTCATTGTTTTATTTAGAGAGTCAACACCTCCATGCATTTTCATAATATGGAATGCGCACATATCCTTCAATGTACTTGTTCATGCTTTCCAGCCATGCTTCTGACTTACACATGGGCCTGTGCTGTTCTGTGAAGTCTCCCACGGCTCCTTGGAATTAAAGGAAAACTTCATCAAATACCTACCACCAGCTCTCTCTCTCTCTCCCTCTTTCCTGGCTTAGGAACAAGTAATCTGCACACTAGTAGCAGCCTAGTTCATTGTAACAGACACCGACTCTCTTGAGCAAATTAGTTGGGATCATAGGCTGTTACCTGCAGGTCTCACTTTTTGTGGCTTGAGCAGAAACTGCATTGACACTCCAAACTATCTTACTGATATTGGAACTAATGTCACGTAGGTAACATAGACCACTACAACTGACAATCAGCAACTTTTTTATCTTATTGAAATTCGAGCCTGTATTCTGGTAGTGTCATGGTTTTTGAAATGTACTGAAATTGACCCTTTGTTCTATACTCTGTTTTTTCAAAAAATGAATTTTAAGTTGTGCTTGCATAATATCTGTCATGCTTGCATTCTCTTTAAGAGCTCTCTAGTTTTTGCTGTAGCATGTGCTTAACCTGACAATCTATTTTGTACCCCACTTTTGTGAAGTTCTTATAGATAATGGCCTTCCGTGCTTGGATACATTTGAACGACTTTAGAATGTTCAGAATATTACCCTCTTTTTTTCTGGCACTCCTTAACCCTTCTGCCCCTGTCCATCTCACTAAGATGTTCGTTGTACAATCTATATTTTAGTTGAGTGCACGACAGGAAGTGTCTGAGTCTCTCAGACTCACACAGTGGTTAATTTGTAAAAAGAAAATAAGTGCTGGGGCTCTCGTAAAGAGGCAGCTTGCACCAGCCCATTTCTCCTGTTAGCGCCGCATAAAACAGAATAAACTGCCAACCATGATAGTGGGGAGAGGCTGCGGGGTAATGGCCAGAGCTGCCGACTTCAGAGCTGGGGAACCAGGTTCCAGTAGAGGCATCGGCTCAATATCCTGTGATTCTGGGCAAATCACTTAATCTCTCCGGGCCCGATTCACAGAACTAACTTAAGACAAAATCCTAAACTTACTACCATTTTGGTATTCACAGAAGGCACTTACTCATTTTGGTATTCACAGAAGGCACTTATTCATTTTGGTATTCACAGAAGTTAGGAGTCATAACTTTAGGACTCCTAAATGCCTTCTGTGAATACCGAAAGTCTTAAAGTTAGGATTTTTTTCAATTTAGTAGTAGTAAAGTTAGGAGTCCTAACTTTATGACTCCTAAATGCCCTCTGTGAATACCGTAGGTCTTAAAACTAGGATTTTTCTCAGTTTAGTAGTAGTAAAGTTGAGAAAAATCCTGATTTTAAGACTTTCGATATTCACAGAAGGCATTTAGGAGTCCTAAAGTTAGGAGTCTTAACTTTGCTACTACTAAATTGAGAAAAATCATAACTTTAAGATTTCGGTATTCACAAAAGGCATTTAGGAGTCCTAAAGTTAGGACTCCTAACTTCTGTGAATACCAAAATGAGTAAGTTCCTTCTGTGAATACCAAAATGAGTAAGTGCCTTCTGTGAATACCAAAATGGTAGTAAGTTTAGGACTTTGTCTTAAGTTATTTCTGTGAATCAAGCCCTCCATGTCTACCATAAATGAATGTGAATGTGTCCTTAACTGGGACTCATTAAAAGCACTGGTGTTGATGATTAAGTGCCAATGCAGAACACCGGAAACCACCGGCTCAATGGAGTCACACCTCTTATATCGCTCTAACAAAGATGGCCATAAATAGCCCTCTGCATGCCTAAACCTTTTGCTTGATTTGGTGTTGGGTGGGAAAGAACTCATATCCTTTGGTAAGAGCAATGAGACAGTTACGGTCTCTTTTTTGGCTGATTCTTATAAATGTATGAAAACACTGTTCCTTTCTGTGTAACAGTTGAGGGGCCTAGTCACAAAGATATTTACATCTTTAAACATATGTTTACAGTCAAAAATAACTCATTTACGTCTAACAGGAATTTTCATAGCAATTCTTTGCAGGCGTAAATGCACTCGCTACTGTCGATTTCTGTGCCAGGAATCGGCGGTAGTAAATCCCACCAAGGAGTGGGAAGTTAGCATTTAAAGGCATGGATGCCTTTGCCATTTTGGAAAGCCCACAGACCTGTACATTTGGATGTATTCCCAAACTTAGATCCAACCTCATCCCTCCCTAAAAACGGGTGGATATTTACTCCATCTAAGTGCTGTTGTAACACCTCTTCTAGGATTGGAAGGGAAATAGTTCACCTCCAGAGAGAAAAAAGCGTGCATTTGCACGTGAGGTTCTGTTCCCCTCTGCAGAAATCTACCCTATATAGTACTCTGTTCTCTAGAAATAGGAGCGCATGGGACCTGTCATGTGACTTACCTATATTTCTACCTAGAAATCTGCTCCTGGGACATCTTTCCTGACATACTAATAGAAATGTTTGTAATTAGGAGGAAAATACAAAAGTACATTGAGGAGGATATGTAAATGTTATTATTTCATTTTTTGAATAAGGCCCTGAGCGAACTTGTGGATACAGTCGATTATGTTGCTATTTTCAGGTATCCATACCAAATGAAGTTTTCCATGAAATATTTCAACTACTCATCAATTAAACCTGTGTTCGATCCATTCACTAATTTACATTCAGAAATTGTCCAGTTAAAGCAAAGCTTCTGTGTATTAAGATTTACTACTTCTATATATATCTGGTATTCTGCCCCCATAAAGCTGAAGAGCGCAGCTTTTATTCTCATTATGAACAAGAATACAAGTGGTTTCTGTTATTCCAAAAATACGTGCACTATTCACTGTGACAAATGGAAGTGGGAACAGTCTGAACTGCAATTTTCCTCGGCACACTACAACTCTACCTTTTAGCACATCATTTGCATTTGAAATTCAGCACTACATAAAATGTACATTCTAAAAAAAACGCGTTATCCTGCCAGCTACTCCATTACAGGAATATAAACCGTTATATAGGCATTCTGTTTTTTGGGAGTTATACAATTGATTCACTATATTTAATAAATGAGATTTTACATTTAATAAGCAAAAAATTTAAATCAAACTATTAACTAAGCTGTTTAGCATTCGGGGGCTTCATCTTCTATCTCTATACCACTGACATTTCCTCTTTACCCTCCCTGGCCATAGTTCCAATAGCATTGACGCAATTAAGACAACGACTCCTAATTGTTCTAAATGAAACATGATTCTAATGAAAGATCGGCCCTGCATTAGACAAGGGTCAAATGCAGGTGTAGTGCAGAGTGCTTGATGGAATACACGCAAGATATCCACTATATCTGGGCGAAATGTCAATTATGCCACCTCATTTTGCAAAATTACAGGAATATGGTCTCACACTAACTGTGCAACATCCCCAAATTGTTCCATTATGCCACTTTGCGTATTAATTTGCATTCACAGTAAAAATTTGCCATAAATGCGACAAAGTGCAAACATACGGGAACAACAGAATGTGAGGAGCTGTTGTTCGCGGTCCTTCTGTTTTCCTGTGATATTTTTAAGTTGCCTAAAATTGTGTCTTTGAGTCAAAGACTGATGTGAGGACTACGTCGCACTAAAAATATAGGGGCAGATTTATGTTAACTGGCGCATCCCCAGGGATGCGCCAGTTAACGTGCGCCACAGTGCGCCACAGCTCCGCCATGGTGCGCCGCATTGGCACAGATGCGTGACGCATCTGTGCCGGAAAGGTGGCGCATTGCTGGAGTTGCATCGCAAGCGCGACGCAGCTCCAGCAATGCTCGGGGGTGCCCCATCCTCACAATGCTGCGTCAAGACCTACGCCTGCTTCAAGCAGGCGAAGGGTTTTGACGCAGCATTGGCCTGAAAGTGACTGAGTGAAATCTCATAGATTTCACTCAGCCACTTTCAGGAGGCGTTCCTGCGCAGGAACGCCCCCCCCCCCCCTGCGCAGGAACGCCTCCTTATGGCGCAGGGCTTTACAACGTGAGGCATCTCCTAGATGCGTCGCGTTGTAAATAGGGCGCATTGTTTGCGCCGCCGTTGCGTCAATTTAAGTGACGCAATTGCGGCGCAAGTGCATCATAAATCTGCCCCACTGTGCAAAGGGAAGGATTTTTACTTAGTGTATTTATGATTAATTTCACATAGTTTTGGAAAAATGTGGCATAATTAGTGAAAGGAAACTACGCTAATTTCACATATCATGATATTCACCATGACTCAAAGTAAACAAATCTTGTTTTTTTTTCTCGAAACTGAAGGAACTAGCTCTGCTCTTCAAAAAGATGCACATTTATGAGGTGAATGTCATCATAGGTTGTAATGGGAGGGGAGTTGGTTCTGAGGTGCATGCATGTGCCATAGACATGAGTTGAGGTGTGTACTTGTTTACAAGGAGTACAATGAAGGACTACTTTAGATGAAGTATGATTCTCTAATAAAATGTACTGTGGCCAGGACTGACTTGAATGGTCATAAGCTTCTTCTAGGCAATTTTAATCTTTTTCAGAGTAACCTTAATTTCACAAGAGATCATGGGCGCTCAAAATTCTAATCGGCATATACGTGGATATATTACCATCTCCACTGTTTGACACAAGTAATACAATATTAATGATAACAAAAACAGCTGCGGCCGGTAGTGGGAGTACCTGTCGGGCGGTGACGTGGGGAGGGGGAGAGACAGGGACAGGGTGGGGGGTAGTAATGTATGGATTACGTACCTTAACATGTAAGTAAACATATAAATAAATAAAACGAATTTTGTTGCGTGTACTGCATCACCAAATGCGATGCAGTGCGCGCAACGAAATTTGTTTGATTTATATATATGTTTACTTACCTGTTAAGGTCCGTAATCCATACATTACTACCCCCACCCTGCCACTCCCCCTCCCCACGTCACCGCCCGGCAGGTACTCCCGCGGCTGAACGAAAATAGAGCAACATGCAGAGGAATTAAAGTTAACGGATAACTAAAGACTTTCAAAATCAATGGGGATAGGCTGGATGATATGGTACTTCTCATACAATCATTTGTCCAGCATAGAAGATTTTTTAGAAGGTTAGGAGTTGGTAGGTAAACCAGTGGTAGTGAAGACTGATAATAAAATCCAACATAGCTCATTTTGGAAGTCAGTTTGCTCCATAGCTCAATAGGCAGTAAGCAATTTAACACAGCCCCTTTTATTCTGAAATATCAACAATTGTACAGATTTTAAGGGTGCAAATTACTAATTTATGAGGTGAGAGTATGGATTCAGAGTGAGATATAAAAATGGCTTAGGAAGCTTTGTAAGCTTAGGGGAGTATAACATGCTACTGAAAAAAGTCAGCTATTGTTTTTTAGCTTTAGGGAAGGACCCCAAGACACAGAAAGACAGACATAGATAAATGTGTGGTTAATGTGGTGGTGCAGAGGCGGTGTTTGGGATCATACAGGCAAAATATATAATGAATGAAAGGAAAGATGGCAGCTAATCCATCTACTTGTATGGAAAATACAAGTTCTCAGGCCAGGTCCGCTCCCCCACCGCGCCAGCGTTCCCTGCTGGTGCTCTGCCTGCTACCCTCGCCGCAGCTGCTGTTGGAAGTTCGAGGCCCTCCTCCACCCGCAGGCTCCCGCCTGCGCCTCATCCCTGGTGGCCAAGTGGTGGGCGTGCACTTCTCCCCGACCCGCCCCCGCTCTCCATTCACACCGCTGCCTTCCCTGCAGCCCGCCCCCATCCTCTACAATTCGCCACCCGCCTCCCAGATGCTGCTCCTCCCTTCCCTCCACCCTTCTTAATGCAGGCCGCTGCACGGCCCTGCAGTGGACGCACGCAACGGGCGCGCCACTTGCGCGCCGGAGGCAAGCCCGTCTGCGCCTGCTCGCGCCTGGACTGGGCCCAGCACCAGGACCCCTGACGATGCCAGTCCACACGAGGGACTTACGACGCCGCCACCCTCAACGCACTCAAACCTGGCTGGAACCCCGCTTGCTACCGAGCCACCCCGAAACGCACCCACGGACCCTTCACCTGCCAAGCCTGCAATTTCACCTGCCTCCGGACCTGCACCGCACCTGAAAGGCCAGGCACCAGCAACAACCACCTCAAGTGCATCCTGCTCAACACCCGCTCCGTCCACAGACATGCCGTCAAACTCTGGAACCTGCTCAACACAACATCACCAGACGTCGCCTTCCTCACGGAAACCTGGATGAACGCCTCCTCAGCCCCTGACATTGCCCTGGACGGATACAAGATCACCCGGAGGGATCGCGTCAACCAGAGCGGAGGAGGCATCACCATCGTCCACAGGAACACCATCCGCATCACGACCAACTCCGACGACACCCTCACTGCTGCCGAGCACCTCCACTTCCAGATACACACTGACCCCAAGACCACCCTCAGAGGCACTCTCATCTACAGACCCCCGGGACCACGCACACAATTCAGCGAAGCCATCGCAGACTTCATCAGCCCACACGCCCTCACCTCCTCTGACTACATCCTCCTAGGGAACCTCAACTTCCACTTGGAAAACAATAATGACAGCAACACCACCACCCTGCTGGACAACCTCACCAACCTCGGACTCAAGCAACTGGTGAACACCCCCACCCACTACGCCAGCCACACGCTTGACCCCGTCTTCTCCTCCAGCAAGCACATCTCCTTCACCCACTCCACCGGACTTCATTGGACTGATCATAGCTGCGTCCACTTCAACTTCAGGAGAACCATGACGCACCACCACCCGCAACAGGCTCCCTGCAGGAGCTGGAACAAGATCACCGCCGACCAGCTCACCACCTCCCTCAGCCAGAACCCTCCCGCCAGCGCAATGGACCCCAACAAAGCTGCCTGCAACTTCACACAGTGGCTCACCAACTGCGCCGACAACCTCGCACCTCTGAAGAACCCACCCAGCAGACCCTGCAGCAAGAAAGACTTGTGGTTCACCAACGAACTCAAAACACCCAAGAAAAACTGCTGCACCCTCGAAAAAGCCTGGTGCCACGACCAGACTACTGAAAACATGACAGCCCTCAAGAACGCCACCCACATACACCACCAGCTGATCCGCATCACCAAAAGAACAACATTCAAAGAACGACTGGACAACAACACCCACAACAGCAAGGAACTCTTCAACATCGTCAAAGAGCTCTCCAACCCCGGCGCCGGAATCAACAACATCACACCCTCGCAAAGACCTCTGCGACTCACTCGCCTCATTCTTCCACCGCAAGATCGCTGACATACACAACAGCTTCGGCGCACAGACCACGCACCCAATCACCGAACCAACGCCCCCCACCACCACCCTCTGCAACTGGACCCCAGTCAACACCGAAGCCACCACCCGCACGATGAACACCATCCACTCTGGATACCTTACCGACCCCTGCCCCACCACGTCTTCAACAAGGCCGACTCCATCATCGCACCCCAACTCCGGGACATCATCAACATCTCCTTCATCCCCGCCACCTTCCCGGAGAGCTGGAAGCATGCCGAGCTCAGCGCCCACCTGAAGAAATCGACAGCGGACCCCACCGACCTCAAGAACTTCCTCCCCATCTCGCTCCTCCCTTTTCCTGCCAAAGTTATCCAGAAGACCGTCAACAACCAGCTCGCCGCCTTCCTCGAGACGACAGATCCCTCGACCCCTCATAGTCCGGTTTCCGAGCCAACCACAGCACCGAGACCGCCCTCATCGCAGCCACCGACGACATCAGATCCCTGCTCGACAACAGGGAAACAGCTGCCCTCATCCTCCTGGACCTCTCTGCAGCGTTCGACACAGTTTGCCACCGCACACTAACACAGTGCCTCAGCAACACCGGAATCCAAGAGAAGGCACTGGAGTGGATCATCTCGTTCCTCGCCGGAAGAACCCAGAGAGTCCACCTCCCTGTTCCGATTCGCAGCCACCGAAGTGATCTGCGGCATACCTCAAGGATCCTCTCTCAGCCCCACCCTCTTCAACGTCTACATGAGCCCCCTCGCGGCCATCGCACGCCAACACAACCTTAACATCATTTCCTATGCCGATGACACCCAGCTGATCCTCTCCCTCACCAACGACCCTGCCACCGCCAGAGCCAGCCTACACGAAGGAATGAAAGACGTCGCCGAGTGGATGAAGAACAGCCGCCTGCAACTGAACTCAGACAAGACGGAAGTCCTCATCCTGGGATCATCCCCCTCCACCTGGGACGACTCCTGGTGGCCCCCTGCCCTGGGCACCACCCCAAGCCAACGGACCACGCACAAAACCTGGGCTTCATCCTGGACTCCTCCCTCTCGATGACCAAACAAGTGAACGCGGTCTCGTCATCCTGTTTCAACACCCTGCGCATGCTCCGAAAGATCTTTCGATGGATCCCCACCGAAACCAGGAAGACGGTCACCCAGGCGCTCGTCACCAGCCGACTGGACTACGGGAACACCCTCTATGCGGGAACCACAGCCAGACTACAGAAAAGACTCCAGCGCATACAGAACGCCTCCCCCCGACTCGTCCTGGACATCCCCCGCCACAACCACATCTCCGCCCACCTCAGAGACCTGCACTGGCTCCCCGTCAGCAAGAGGATCACGTTCAGACTCCTCACCCACGCACACAAGGCTCTCCATGACCTGGGCCCCAAGTACCTCAACAACCGCCTCACTTTCTACATGCCCATCCGCCCGCTGCGATCGACCAGCCTCGCCCTCGCAACCGTACCACGCATTCGCAGAGCCACCGCAGGAGGAAGATCCTTCTCCTACCTGGCGGCCAAGACATGGAACTCCCTCCCCATCCACCTATGGCTGACCCAGGACCATCTCTCCTTTAGGAAGCAACTCAAGACCTGGCTTTTCGAGCAGTAACTGACCCCTCCCCACCAGCGCCTTGAGACCCTAGCGGGTGAATAGCGCGCTATATAAATTGACTGATTGATTGATTGATTGAAAATAGTTAAATATTCTTCTGGCCTATGGTTTACAATTATCATCTGTTTATTCGTATTGCCAATCCTGAAAATTTCTCAAGACAGTGTAGTGTCTGCATAGACGATAGAGTAGTTAGCAGAGTGGCGGCAATGTCATTTTGCCTCACTGGTAGAGTTATTTGTTTTACATAAAGAACTTATGGAAGTGGGGGTTTGTTTCGGAAAAGCAAAAATTAAATGGACCTGACACATTGGTAGAATTTTTTTTGCACCTGGTCATTTGTATGATCTCACTTTGGGACCTTCAGGCTTTCCCTGGTGTTCCAGCCAACAACCAATGTATGTTGGTGGACTGCCCCAAATAGATTGGTCTGTCACACAGGCTGCAGTAGAGATATATATGCCTACCATTAAAATTATTTTTTGACACATGTTATGTTATGCTATGTTATGTTATGTTATGTTATGTTATGTTATGTTATGTTAATTGAATTTGTTGAGTGCAGAGGTTACCCTGGGGTGTCCGGCACTATGTACTGCCTAGCCATAATGGAGAGGGGTCATTCGGTAAACAACCAGGTCTTCAATCCCTTCCTGAAAAGAAGGAGATCCAAGGTATTCCTCAGATGGAATGGCAGATCATTCCAAGCCTTAGATGGACATGCAATAAAACTCCTGCCTCACCAACTGGTCTTTTTAACAGTAGGGGTTAGGACCTTTTTTGCTGCAGTAGACTGAAGGGTCCTACCGGGAATCTACCACTTGAACTTATTCTTCAAGTGGTCAGGGCCTATACCATTAAGGGCCTTAAAAGCTGTGCATAAGGCCTTAAAGTGAACCCTTTACTTCACTAGAAGCCAATGTGGCCTGGTTAGTTCTTTTTTCACTGAAACAAATTTTGGAGTGCCTGACAGCGGCCTGGCTGCTGCATTTTGCACTATCTGAAGCCTGTTGATAAGTTGTTTTTGGGCGTTCAGATAGATACCATTGCAGTAGTCATGTCTTGACATAACGAGTAACGTGACCACAGTCCTGAAATTTCCTTCTGAAAGGTAAGGTTTATGTTTCCTTAAAATTCGTAATATCAGGAAACAAGCGGAGACTACAGCACTTATGTGATCGCTAAATGTCAGTCTACTGTCAAATGTTACCCCCAAGTTTTTGGCTTTCAGTGTCGGGGAGTGGCAGTTGCCCAAAGCTACTGGCCACCTGTCAGGGGTCCAAATATGGGGATTATCTCTGAAAACAAAGTTCTCGGTTTTGTTGAAAATTTGTTTTAAACAATTCAATGCCATCCATCCAGCTAGCTCCTTCATACAGTCCTGAAAACACACTTCTGTTTCTTTTTCCTCACCATCAATAAATGATAACCCACTAGTGCAACTTACACCATCGTACATTAAGGACACGAAACATCTTCTCAATGTGATTAAAGAAATCAACTACAACCCAGAAACCCAACTCCTTGTCGGATTAGACATTGAGAGCCTATACACTAGCCTACCGCAGGACGCAACACTGAAAGTACTGGAGGAAGTCCTAATGGGAACTGCCTGGAACCATCACACTCCACCCAGCTTCATAATGGAATGTGCCACCCTTGCATTAAAGGACAACTACTTCGAGTACGAGGGCAAGCTGTACCTACAGACCAATGGGACGAGCATGGGGAGCGTTTTCGCTCCCAGCATAGCTGGTCTTTATGTAGCCCATTTTGAAAAAACACACATACAATCTGTGAACAATCCCTACGCAGCTAACATCAGCATGTGGCGTCGCTATATCGACGACATCCTGGTTATCTGGGAAGGGAACCAGGAATCCCTGGATCAATTCCTCGTGTGGATCAATACCTGCGACAACTACCTGAGATTTACCTGCACGAGCAGTGCCTCGGAATTGGCCTTCCTGGACCTCAACATCAAAGCAGACATGGATGGCCTGACAACTACGACCTACCACAAACCTACATCAAGGAATTCCCTTCTGAGGTTTGACAGCTTCCACCCTAGACCTCTACGGGAAAATCTCCCTTATGGTCAGTTTTTGCGACTCAGACGCAATTGCAGCCGGATCCAGGATTTCAAACAACAATCAGCCAGCCTAGTCCATAAATTGGAAGACAGGGGATACCCCACAAGGATCCTGAACACCACCTGCAAGAGGGCGCGAAACCAAAATAGGGAGGCGCTACTTGAGGTAACAACAAGGCCTCCTGAGGAACCTACTCTGACATGCGTCACCACTTACAATACCGTATCAAACCAGGTTTCCAGCATAATCAACAGGAACTGGAAGATTATTAATTCGGGCAACCGAAACTGGGAAAAACCTAGATTCGCATATAAAAGGGCGAAGAATCTGAAAGACTCCCTAGTACACACCAGACCCAGGCCCAACCAAACCACAAAAGACAACACTGTCCTCAATGCCTGGGGCTTACCAAAACTTACAGGACACCAGCCGTGCAATAATTGCAGTGTATGCCACCTTACATCCTCATCCAAAACCCTGGATTTAGAACCAGGCAGAGTATGGACACAACGTCAGTTCACTAACTGTAATTCATCAAACCTGGTGTACCTTATGACATGTAGATGTGGCCTACGGTATGTGGGGATGACCACCCGCAAAGTACGGACAAGAATGACGGAACACCGTAGTACCATCCGATGTGGCAAAAATATAAGTAAACTTACAGACCACTTCCTGTCCCACAACCACACCCCAAATGACTTCACTTGGACTGTGATTGAACAATTTGCCATAACTGAAAACAATGAAAGATATCTCCTCCAAAAAGAACAACGTTGGATTTACCGTCTATCCACTCATACTGGGGGGCTGAACGACTCCATACCGTGGAATTCCCTCACTACCTGATGTATGATGTTTCCTTTTCTTCTCTTAACAATGCTGTGCATTAACCCAATCTGTCTCACTCTGAGCTACCAACAAACTAAATTTTATTCCTCCCATCCTAATTCCTCCCAAGCACATCTATACTATATTATTTATTCACTTTGCCTGTTTTCTCCATGAGCAATAATATACTCTTTATGCCCCCAAGCGCGTCCTTGGTAACAGCGAGCGCTTCTACGCTCTCCCACACATGCGCGGCAGCTGTACACAGCCTTTGCTCCTCCGCGCATGCGCGGAGCACCATAACCAAAGGCTCGCCCGCGGAATAGGGACCACTACCACCCAAGCATGTGCAGACCATAGATGACATGGCGCTTTTCGCGCAAGAGCACCCCTCCCTCTATTTCTACCCTCACCCAGGTGCAGGCAATCACGGAGGCTTTTTAAAAACATGCTCGGCCTGGCCCTGCATTCACAACCGGGCGCCGCAGAAGGACGACAGGTCCAAGGAGGAACCAGATCGACAGTTTCGTGAGTAATGAGGCTGCGCACTACAGCTACTGTTGGGGTAAGGTGTTGAGGTCTTCCCTTACAGGTCGGATAATTTTATAAACCAATACAACCTTCTTCTAGGGTCTTTTTTCTCTGCCAGGCGACCCAAGGAGGCTTTGAACAGCAAAATACTGTGTGAGGATAATTTTCTTTCACTTACCTGAACCTCACATTGGTATTCCCGTTTTCTAGCTCACCACAACAACCGGCTTCTAGATAACTATCACATGAGTCTTGCCACTGACAAGACCACACTTTAGCCATGCATAGTTCGTTCACTCACCTTATAAGACGGTGGAATGACGACTGTTTTTGCAATAATATGCTAATATGACTCTACCCTGTACGTCTGTCTGTCTCCCCTTTTATGTTATATGTAGCAAAGCGAGAGGGAATCCCCTTCTCACCCATATAGCACCTTAGGGAGTGCTACACATAAAAACAAAAAACACTCACTGTAAATTAACCTTTTCAACTCCACACATACTCACTTGGTCCTGAGGAAAGCCTGTTTTAAATTAAGAAAGGCCAGGCTGAAACATGTAGACCACACAGGACACTGGAGGTCATAATCCATACTCCACCGTGTCCGTCTGCCTTTTAATATGCCAACAGAGACCCAGTTTATTAAAATAGTGTTTTTTTACCCTCGGGTGCTGGGATTTTTGTATGGCTTTTTAATCTTCACCTTCACACTCACCACACTGCACACTCAGTAAATATACCAGCTCCGCAGTAATCTGGCGTCGAAGCACACCCGGGGCACGTTAGGTGCCACTGTGGTGGGCCCGATGATGAAGCATGCCACCAACTAGGTTGGTGGGTGAGGGCTTTCTAAAAACCTACTGGTTTTCCTTGACATACGTACTCCATTGAGTCTTCCCTGTAAAAAACCTAGCTAGTCTTTCTTGATTTTTGATATATAAAAGCGGGGATTCAGACTAGCTTACCTAGTCCTCCCTCTCTCCTTTGATTCAGTGATGTGAACCCTATTTGACTGTCATCCGCGTACGAGGTTAGCTGAAAACCGTAAGATTTTATTAGGTCCGCCAGCGATATCATGTAAATATTGAAAAGCGTGGGGCTCAGTGAGGACCCCTGAGGGACCCAAAAAAGGAAGGCAGAACGGATGGGATTTGTTATTGTCCAGGTCAACGGTCTGTGATCTATCGGAGAGAAAGGATTGCTGTAGTTTCCACGCCACACCTTTTACTCCTACCTCCGACAAGCGGTCCATCAAAATCATGTGATGGACCGTGTCGAAGGCTGCCGATAGGTCTAACAAGATCAATACTGCCTTCCCTCCACCGTCCAACGCCTCCCTTACTTCTTCTATAGATTTAATTAGAGCCAGTTCTGTTTTATGTTCAGCTCTGAAACCAAATTGTGTTAGATCAAGTAAATGATTGGTTTGAAGATAAGAACTAAGCTGGATGTTCATTACCTTCTCAATGATTTTTGCTGGCAGTGGAAGCTGCGAGATAGGCCTATAACTACTGGGGTCTGAGGAGTCAATTCTTGTTTTTTTCAATAGGGGAATAATAGAAGCCCTTTTTCACTCTTTAGGGAAACACCCAGAAGCGAAGATATTATTATTCAGGGGGTGTAAGGCGGATTTTATAGTTTTCGGAATGGGTTTCAGGATCAAGACTGGGCAAGGGTCTGTAGGGTAGCCTGAGTGTATGGAATTCAGGAATTTAATGGTTTCTGATCTTTCTAGTGGAACGAACTGATCAAATACAGGCCCCATGTTGGGTTCTGTCTTTGACATTTCCTGGGAGAATGTTCCTTCTCCCTTCTGAGCTGGAGAAAAAGTGAAATATGTGCATTCCACCTTATGTTGGAAAAAAGTGGCCAATTTATTGCAGAGTTCTGGGCTACTGGCAATCTTAGGAGTATTTGGTGAGGTGAGTTTTTTAACCATTTAAAATAATTATTTGGCGTTAGATTTCGCTAGAATAATTTCTTGCGAGTAGAAATTCTTTTTTGTTTCCAGCAACAGTTCTTTGTAACATTTAAGACTGTGCATGTAAATATCTTTATTGGTGTTTTTATATTCCTTCCTCCAAGCCCATTCGATTTTTTTACAGACCAATTTCTGAGATTTAAGTTTATCTGAATACCAAGGGGCCGAGGGTTTGGCCCGCGTGGGGGTCCACTTTTTTACGGGGACCACTTTTTTACAGGCTCTATCTAGCCCGTCTGTGTACATCACCACTGCTTTATCTTCCTCCAGCGGGAGTGAGAGAGAGGATCTCTTTAATTCCTCTTCTAACTGGGCCCTGTCTAAGTCCTTCCATATTCTTTTTTCCAGCATCTTTGTGGGCATGGATTTGGATTTAGGGGCTTTTGATTCCTGCTGCTTAAAAATTATGGCCCTGTGATCAGACCAGGCCAAGGGTTGAACCTTGTACCAGGAAAGATCAGGATTCTTAGAATGCGTAGGACCTTCCACCAACTGCTTCAATTCCCCAGTCTCCATTATTCTATCAAGATTAATGGTATCCGGGTCCATGGTATCCTCGAGGAAAAAGTTGAAATCCCCTAATACCACAAATGTTTCTGAGCACATTCCGTCTTCAAGTAGGGTGCCTATTGTTTCCAGGAACCCAGCTCTAGGGCCTGGAGGGTGATAGAGAAGTAGCCTTTTGAAATGTTTATTATGCTCCATAGTGATATTGGAGGAAAGCTTCTCGCAAAAGTATTGGCAGTTGGATGAATATTGGGATTCATGGAGTCATGATATATGACTGCTAGGCCACCACCCCTCCTCCAAAGATAGAAATCCTGGGGGTGTTGCTTTTGCCAAATCAGGTCCAGAGGCTTGATCTGCCCAGGATTCTGTGATAAAGGCAATTTTAATGTTCTACTCTTCAAGGAAAAGCGCACATTCTGTGGCATGTTTGATCAGGGACCTGGAATTTATAAGTACACACTTAATTGTAGTTTTCTTGTCTTTGAAAGTTACTTCATCAGCCTTAGTGTGATGCCCTCTGGCCAACTGATCTTGTGTATTGAGTATCTAGGAGCCACAATGTTTACACGCCCTTAAAGGGCATTTGTATCTTGAGTCACAGACATACCATGGGCATCTTGGAGAACTTCCTCCCAGTCTTAGCTCCAAGAGCTCATGTTTTGTATATCTCAGGTAAGCTGGGGCCTCGTGACCAGGGGGACTAGCCCTGAGCCCGGTCCGAGCACGGACGGGTGCAGACGGGCTTGCCTTAGGCGCACCCGCTGTGTAAGCAAGCGTCCTAATCAGGCAGCTTTCGACAACTGGACCACTAACCCAATGATCCCCAAGATGGCCACCCGCTCAGGTAAGAGAATGTGTAAATACCGCAAATGAGCCCTCAAAAGAAATTAGCAGCAAATAGATTTTTTTAAAAGTCAGGTTAAAAACAAGTATTATCAGCATCAAAATTAAAAACCATGAAGGAATTCTTGCTAATCCAAGACCGGTCGGGCGTTGACCGCAGCTCTGACACTGGGCAAGCAATATGAGCGCGTCTGCATCAGCCTGCCTCCTAAATAGGCAGCATGCGATGACTGGACCGCTAACCCAAAGATTCCCAAGATGGCCGCCCGCTCAGGTAAGAGAATGTGCAAATACCGCAAATGAGCTCCCAAAAGAAATTAGCAGCATATAGACTTTTTTAAAGTATTATCAGCATCAGAATTAAAAACCATGAAGGAGTTCTAGCTAAGCGAAGACTCGGCTCTGACACCGGCTAAGCAACACATGCCAGAATGTTAGCATTACCCTTAACAAATACGCTGTGAACATGTCTTTAATACTGCTTACTTTAAGGAAACAGACCTTTTTAGGTGTACGAGCCAAGCCAAACTGCCTTACAAAAAGAAGCAACATCCTTTGTAGTCACTTTGCACCAATTCAAAGCTGATATGAGGGTGAGCGTCCTGGAGACCAACATGGCAGACTCTCTCTTCTAGAGTTCTGCACAGGATCCCCAGAAATCCTAAAAAATCCTTTTAAACTCAGCTTTATCAGCTAGTTAGGACCACCCCCCTCTGGAACACAGTTAAGGATGTGGTGGGTAGGGAGCTGAACCGTAACTTCCACTGGATGGACGGTGCCCTAAACACAGCAGATCGGGCATATGGAGGATGCACACTGAGGAGGGTTCCTCTACTGCTGTGACCCACCTCAATGGATGGCCCAGAATTGCTTTTTTTCTAAGATCTCCCTCATGCTTCGGGGGGTGGGAATCTCAGCTTCTGCATTGGCAGAAGCCCCTCAGCACAGTCTCTGGAGTGTAGTCCAGAGAGCTATTCCTAAAAAATGTGGGACAACCGAGCGGAGTCGACCCTTCCTCATGTATGCCCCCCTTGAGCTTTTTAATTAATCTTGTGGGAATGAAAAAATGACAGCCCTAAGCGTATCAGGTTCATAAGACAGCAGGTGATGCCTCAAAGGCTTTGGGTGCTAGCTACCGCATTGTATGTCACAGGTTTCCTGCATGGCCTATTGTAATTTTACCTATTATAGCTTAATTGCGCACATTGTAGGCTGCATTTTCTTTTGCTCACATTACATATAAACTTGCTTTATTTTGTGCCACATTGTACTTTCACATGAAACCTGCATATGTTTTCAAATTCTGCACTTTTCCTGGGATTTAGTCGGAACCCCATAGACAAGGTCAAGCAACAAGACTCCTTGTAATTCTCTCTGGTCAGGCATTAGCACCTAAACACAACACCAGAATGCTGAGGTTGGTTATAAGCACACATGTCTTGTCATATAACCGACCACAGGAGTTCAAGAACTCACACTGAGAGAGGGTTCTGAAACAAGTGTGCCATGTCAGCTGAGATGTAGAATGTCCATCTGTATATGCTAAGGTACAGGGTCTGCTACTATTATCAGAGATTTATGATGTATGTAATACTCTTGTTTCAGTAGAAGGGAGGGGATTAGGATAATATGTCTTATAACATTACCGGGATTTTTATGATATATGTTTTATTGACCATTCTAACATTATTTTTAGTATGCATTTGTTTTCTAATTGTGGCACGAATATTGCATTTTAGGACACAATAGTTTGAATAAATATTCTAAACTTCCTTTCTGTCTCTTGTTTACTTTATTGTAGATGTATTTATTTTATTTATTTATTTTAAAGGTTTTATATAGCGCTGGCTAAACCCGGAGGTATCAGAACACTTTACATGAGCATCAGATCATAGTTACAGGTTACATCGTTACAAAGGTTACACAGTTTTTAGAGCATGGCAGCATAGTTACTTTTAAGGTCAAGATAAACAATAAGCACAAGTACGAAAGGGGAAAAGCAAGCAAGGGGAAATATTCAGGGGAGGGTGGCAGGAGCTGGAGAAGTAGACAGGTAATGATGGCGGGAAAGAGGGGGGGAAAGACATCGCATGGAAAGAGGAGGGGAAGGGCGACGGGGATACAAACCGGTAGACTAGTCAAAGCAACATCCAAAATCCAGTAAGCTGTGATCCCAGGGGAAGTGGTACCATTTCCCTATCTCTGTTGCAGGAGGCTCCCTTTATGCAGTGGACTCTCTCAGAGGGGTCTCTGAGACTCCAAGGCCTACATACTGGATCCTTCCCCAAAAAGGGGAGAGGGAGTGCTTTGGCAAGGGTTGCCACACCATACCTCAACTGTGAGTGGCTCCCTTGGCGCAGTGGACTCTCTCAGCGGGTACGCTGAGAGTCCAGAGTATAAATATTGGCTCTTTCCCCAACAAGGGGAGAAGGAGTGCTTGGTCAAAGGGCACAAGGGACAGGGGGCTAGGCAGACTAGCAGGTAAGGTGAGAGATTCAGGGGAGTGTGGATAGCAGCTAGGAACTAGGGAGGTAGACAAAGTGAGAGAGAGTACTAAATGGGAACACATTTAATTACTGAGTTATTATATAGCGCTGGCTAGACCTGTTGGTATTAGAGCGCTTTGCATGAGGGACAATAATGTTTCAAATTACATCAGTTAAAAGTTACATAAGTATCAAGAATAGCATTTGAAGAACATAGGGGACAAGGTGAATGGAACAGGAAGGGTAAGGGGATAGGGTAAAGGGGTAGGAGGAAAACAGGACGTAGCGATGAGGCGAAAATAGTTACAAAACATACCAGAAAAAAACTTTTTGGGAGCATAGAAGAAAAGGAAGATGGGTTGCGGAAAGGAAAGGGGGGGAGGGCAAAAGGGGCAGTGTCTAAATACAATGAGAGATGAAGGGAAAGTTTGTCCAAGGTCCGGCTGGGTAGGTGACGGCCGAGGTGGAATCCGCGGCCCATCTCCTCTTCATCTATCAGGTAGATTCACCGGGCAACGGTCAAATGGATAGGTCTCAATAGAAAAACATTAAAGGGGAAGAGGGCGAGAAGAAGGGAGCATAGAGGAGAAAGGGGTGGGGTGAAAGGGTAGGAGGGGGAAATGACAGAGATGAAGGAAAGTCTGCCCAAAATCCGGCTGGGTAGGTGACGGCCGAAGGGGGGAATCCACAACTCATCTCCTCTTCAGCTAACAAGTAGCTCCACCGGACATCAGTCAAATAGCAGGGTCTCTACGATCGAGGGAAGGTTCAGAGTACATGTCCAGGAGGGAGAGCAGGATCAAGGTCAGGTGTAAGGTTCAAGGTGTGAATTCTGCCTGCAGTGTAAACGGATTGCGATTAGCCCGTGGAGAGTCGGGCAGAGAGGTCATTATTCTTCAAGCCCCATGCTTTTTCAGCACCCGACAATCTTGCTGTTAATTGTTGAGGTTTGTGTGATGGCTTCTCCCTTGCTTGAATTAGTACCATACCATTTTTATAGATTGTTATATTCAGAGCAGCTCCTAGTTTCTGCGAGGGAGCGATCAGAAGCTTAACACCGTATGGTATATTGTTTACATCCTGTGTGATCAATGGTTCAGTTATGGTCAAGCGCCATTTTGACGGCTTTCTTGTGAAGAATATAAGGTCATTGACCAATATTCCCTTTTTTATGTTGAAGTAAGGGTCTGAGATCAGTTTCTCTGTGTTTTTTTTCATTAAGTTGTGCTTAAAAGTCTTAGCTGCATTCACGGAGATGTTGGGAGGGAAAATAATGTTGTAAGAGTTCTTTCCTGCTTCTTTTAAGTATCCTGCCTTTTTTTCCCCTCTGGAGCCTCACAGGCGTTGCAGGGGTTAGCCGAGTCAGCCTGCCGTGCTGCCCCCTCCTTTCGCCGCTAGGACCCTCCTGCCTCACGGGCGCTGCAGGAGTTTGCCGATTCAGTCGGAGTGAGAGAATGAAAGGGTGTGTCATGTTACCGTGATCCCTGAGAGGATAAAGAGTGTTGTGTTCTGGGTTGCCAATTAACGTGTTTCTCTGGTAAATTTAGGAGGCCAAGTTATGCATTATAGCTAGTTGGACTCTGTCTCATAGGTACTGAGTGGTATATTGACTCAGTACCTACACGCCGATGTTCTGTGATCCCAAGCATAGTTCTGTTCCTGAGCAGAATCCCTGTAACAGGTATTTTACCTGATCGCAGTTCCAGGATAGTTTGGATAATCTCCCTGTATTGGACTGTGTCTGTGACTGATTGTGTCACCCCAACCCTCATGAGACACAAATTGATTTGAGGGACGTCGGGCGTGATTGAGGGCAACAACTATTGGGGCCCTCGGCCTGCATGACTAAAAGAATCAGTGACATACTACGCTCATCAAATATTGATCTTCTCTGACTACACTAGATTAGTTCAGACACTTCACAAATCATTTAAGAAGTCAAGAGGAAGTTATAAGCAATAAACTTAGGGTATATGCTGCTTTATTCCACAAAACTGAAGGGACTTTTTCAAAATCGATCTTTCTTCTTCAACACTCCACAGGTAGCACAGGAGAGAGCAGAGGAGGGAACACAACTGAAGGCTCCAGCTTCAAAACTTTAGGCAAGGACCCAGCTCTCGTGGGGAAGAAGCGAGGGACCAAAGGAGGATCAGTAAACCCGTATATGAAGGCGCCTGACACAACACAACAAAAGAGATGACACAAAATTATCGGGATCAGAAACTGAAAAGAGAAGGCTCCTGCAAATGGCATGGAGACTCACACGATGAAGGCCTCCATGCCTGACAATGATGTCTCTCATCGCATGGAATATGTAGGATGGGTCTTAATTTCACAAACCCCCTCAAAGGTAACAGAGGAAAGCTAAGTGGGGAGAATGGGAAAAAGAACTTTGTAAATTACCTCTTGATGTCACAACCATTATACACTCTGTCTAAAAGAACAATAGGATATGGGAGATCCCAAGCAGAACTGACCACAACAATCATTTAGAGAAATTCAATAATCTGGGGGAAATAAGATGCTGGCCCCAACGTGTGCTCCTCTTCCCCCTTATTAGGCACAGTTGTCAACTTTATATAGCAGGTGCCTCATGTTATGAATTATAGGTGAATTTGGATGGATTTATGCAGTTTACCTAGTTACAAGGCATAGCTGTCAGACACCGAGGCACATATATCCATCCACATTTACACAAACATAAATTATTATGGTGGCTGACATCCTGCTACAACGCACTCAAACTCTAGTACGCTGGAAATACTAGAACATGACTGAATTGCTAAACAAAATAAAGCATGCAGCAGTTCTCAAAGACAAAAAAGATTACAGGAAAAATATACTAATGTGCAGGAACACTGCTGAGGGGTGATCATTGCAGATGTCTCAACAGGTATGGTTTTCACCTCTGTTGCATTCAGGCTTTGAACAGGGTCATGGGAGGAGCAATCATGATACAAAACACTTACCACTAATTATAACAAACTCATGGATGGACCACTATGATCAATACCTCCTGATTTCTGATTAACTCTATGATATTCTAATTACACTGTGATGCATGTATTTACCACCACCGTTATCAAAGAGCTTCCTATCAAAATTAGCTCTGTCCTCTTGATGCACCACTTGAACTGGCAATCATGAGGGTGACTTTAATGGCCTCATAGATTACAGGAGAGATAGTTTGGAGCCACCAATAGCAACAATGCATAGACAAAGGCTCTTGCTGATTTTGTGCGCATTGTTGGACTTGGTGGTATTTGGCATTACTACTGCCCTATGGAAGGTGGTTATACCTATTCCTCAAGAACACATAGATCCTTTTCACACACCAACAACTTCTTGGCACCCACTGCGGACCTAGCTCATGTTAGGGGAATACACTTACATGTTAAAGGCTTCTCTGATCATGCACTTTTGAACTGCAGTTTTGCAGAAGAACCAATACCTAACATAACTGGTTGATGAATGAGCCCCTTGTGCATAAGAAGCAGAAATTCAGGGATGCCCAACTGGAATTATGCTCCATCAGGATTCAAGCAAGCCGGGCCGAAGAGGCTGAAATGCCAGAAACCGGTCCCCGGTAGCTTGTCTCCTTTCTGGTAAAGAATTGGCTTGGTAGTTTAGTCTGCCCTGTTCCCATGATGCACTGGGCCAGGGACAGACTGATTTGCATATAGCCAGGTTCTGAGCTGGGATGGGGCAGAGAGATAAATAACGGTGATGGATCAAGCCCTGATCTTTGGACTGGGTAAGAGTGGTCTGCTCAATTCAGACACTCTGTTCATCACCACCCCCTTTTGTAAATCGATTTTGGCCACTGTAGGTGTGGCAGGGTATACTCAGACATGAGTCCCTTTCTCACTGCTCCATCAGGATTCAAGCAAGCCGGGCCGAAGAGGCTGAAATGCCAGAAACCGGTCCCCGGTAGCTTGTCTCCTTTCTGGTAAAGAATTGGCTTGGTAGTTTAGTCTGCCCTGTTCCCATGATGCACTGGGCCAGGGACAGACTGATTTGCATATAGCCAGGTTCTGAGCTGGGATGGGGCAGTGAGATAAATAACGGTGATGGATCAAGCCCTGATCTTTGGACTGGGTAAGAGTGGTCTGCTCAATTCAGACACTCTGTTCATCACCACCCCCTTTTGTAAATCGATTTTGGCCACTGTAGGTGTGGCAGGGTATACTCAGACATGAGTCCCTTTCTCACTGCTCCATCAGGATTCAAGCAAGCCGGGCCGAAGAGGCTGAAATGCCAGAAACCGGTCCCCGGTAGCTTGTCTCCTTTCTGGTAAAGAATTGGCTTGGTAGTTTAGTCTGCCCTGTTCCCATGATGCACTGGGCCAGGGACAGACTGATTTGCATATAGCCAGGTTCTGAGCTGGGATGGGGCAGTGAGATAAATAACGGTGATGGATCAAGCCCTGATCTTTGGACTGGGTAAGAGTGGTCTGCTCAATTCAGACACTCTGTTCATCACCACCCCCTTTTGTAAATCGATTTTGGCCACTGTAGGTGTGGCAGGGTATACTCAGACATGAGTCCCTTTCTCACTGCTCCATCAGGATTCAAGCAAGCCGGGCCGAAGAGGCTGAAATGCCAGAAACCGGTCCCCGGTAGCTTGTCTCCTTTCTGGTAAAGAATTGGCTTGGTAGTTTAGTCTGCCCTGTTCCCATGATGCACTGGGCCAGGGACAGACTGATTTGCATATAGCCAGGTTCTGAGCTGGGATGGGGCAGTGAGATAAATAACGGTGATGGATCAAGCCCTGATCTTTGGACTGGGTAAGAGTGGTCTGCTCAATTCAGACACTTTGTTCATCACCACCCCCCTTTTGTAAATCAACTGGAATTATGACACAAATCTTTAACATTAACATGGGAAAAGTTGAATCAACACAATACTCAGGGGAGCATATAATTCAGCCATACACAGGCATATGATTAGTACAGTATCTAACCAAAAACATGAGCACCAATGTACTTTCACAAATCTGGAGGACGCAGAGGGGAATTACTGTGCGGACACTTCATAATCTACCTTACACTCCCTTGCTTAAGCACAGATACAGCAATTAGCAGAGTAGATTGGACTTAGCTCTTGAAAACATGGCTTAATGCTAAGCAACTGTTCTACAACTAGGGCGATAAAAACAATCAATTGACTCACTGCTTGGCAAACAGAGACAATAAGGCCAGGCCCATCCCACAAATAAGTAAGTAATAACCCTGGGCAAAGTACTACGCTACGCTCGCGTAGTTTGCAAACTTTGCGCTACTTCGCACTACGCGAATTGCACGTAGCACAGTGCAAACACGAGTAGCGCGGCGTAGAGCAGCGTAGCGCTGCGATAATTTTTTGCTTGCTCGCGGTCCTCAACGTCAAGTTGGTGACCTCCTATTTTTCTCTACCCATTTGCTATTTTTCGAATGTAGGTAGAAGTTCGGGTTCAACTTAAGAAGAGATAAAGTAATAGAGCAGGCCTGAGGGTCTTCAGGAGTCAGAATAAAGAATCCCTTTTCTTTTGTAATTAGGTTACAATCTGGTCAAATATCTTCTGGTAGTGCGTTCACGGTGTATTCACGGTTCATGGGGACTGCTTTTCATCTTCACACAGACCGATGTGAGGTCTGGATACTTCTCAGGGATCGGGAAGAGTGAGGGATTTGGGAGAGGCAGGAGTGGGCGATCATGGGGGGGATGGGAAGGGTTTGGCGTAGGTGTGGATACATGGGGGAATAGGGAAAAAAATCCTAAAGGCTCAGAGAAGGAACACCAACAAAAAAGAGCTCAATGGAATATGATTAAGGGACGGCATGTAAAGTTTCTATCAAACAATGGGATGGGAGAAAAACTGAGTCAGCCAGCTTATTAGGCCCAAATGGATAGAATCACTAACTGCTCAGGCAATGTAGGGGGATTAATTGATAGAAGTAAGCATTTAAGGGTCACTGAGATCTTAAGAACAATAGCTACCAACATAATTTTCCTTCAAGAGACGTAAATCTCATGGGGTAAAAAGGTGTTAATTTCGATTAAGGGCTAAACACTGTTGTCTTGCTCCTCCCAGAGCACTTACATTAGAGGGGTTGCTATTTTAGCCAGAAATAAACTAAGACAGGTGAAACAGAGACTCATTGATGCATGTGGTAGAAGGGCCCTGGTGGAGCTAGAGGTCGGGATAACAATAGGCACTGTATATGGCTCAAGTCAAGACGCTCCGAAAGTGCTAAAAGACATAGAACTGGAAATAGCATCCTGGCCTACTCCTTTGATTATGTGTGGGGACTTGAATCTTCATCAGGCAGTAGGGAGTACCTTGATTAGTGGATATCAAGGAAGGAGTCTATAGAGCTCTATCCTCATTCAATTCAAGCCGTGGGCTGACTGATGTCTAGGACTTTAAGTTTCCCTCAGACCGTGGTTATACATAATATTCTGGTCCTCATAAAAAATATGTCCGAGTGGACTATTTCTTAAAAGCAAGGCTGTTTCAGGCTGGGGCAGGAATAAAGAAACTACCGAAATGTATGTTGGACCACAATCCCCTGGTTCTCGAGGTAACGATCCAACTGAATTTAAAGCAACAATGTCAATGGTCGTTCGATAGGAAATTATTGGTAGACCAGAATTTTATCGGCCATATTAAGAATTGAATAAATGACTACTTTGATACCAACAGATATAGTGCATCGCGTATCATGGTTTGGGACACCTTTGTGGCAGGACTAAGGGGGGAGATAGTTAGCTTTGTCTCTTACACCAGGAAACAACAGGAAGTTATTAGCAAAACTGACTGAGCTTGTGAAGGAACACTTGGTAAAGACAGTGCAAGGGGTGGACATAGCCCAAACCCAGTTAGGAATTATGCTGACCAATGCAGATTTAAATGGCATAAACCCTCGAAAAATTGCAGCAGAATACAAGACCCATAGTACTGTAAGCTATGAGTTCGGCGACGCAGTTGGGAAACTTCTAGCTTAAGAGCCAGATATTCCCAATAAAAAAAGGAGGGGAAGACATTCACAGATCAGGAAGATGTAACACGAGCCTTCCAGGAGTTTTGTCAAGATCTACATAGCTAGGGCGGTCAGGGACCACCAGGTGCTCCCCAGGGGCGGTATCGGTATGAAAAAGGAAGGAAGCTAGATTTGGAGGCCAGGCAGGAGTTAGAAGCTGACTTCTCATTAGAAGAGGTGCAAAATGGAATATAGCAGCTCACTTCAGGGAAAGCAGCCAGCCCAGACAGAATCCCATTGGAGTTCTACAAGAGATTTCAAGCACTATTAGTCCCCTTACTATTAGATCTGCTCTAAGGGGTATAATACACTGTCCGTCCGCCTGAGTCCTGGAAGAGCAATAGTATTATAACTTTTACTAAAAAAGATAAGCCTCCGGATATCCCTACCTCCTCTCAACCTATCTCCCTAGTAAATACAGGTGTAAAAATGTATTCTAAAGTCTTGGCAATTTGCCTAGGGAGGGCCATAGCCTCTCTGGTCATGCTGTGGCAGCACAGTTTCATACCCGGAAGGGGCACAACTTACCACATAACACAAGCAGTGGCTCTGTTTGTCATCACTAGAGAAACCGGTGGCCAACTGGCTATGATCCTCCTCAATGCGGAAAAAGCATTTTATCAGGTGGCATGGGAGTATTTATGAGGAGCACTGGCTGTAATAATGGCTGTCAAGGCAATGTAAGCAGATTCTTATGCCAGACTTCAGTTAATGGGCAAAGAATCAGACACTATAATAGTGGCTAGAGGAACAAGGCAAGTGTGCCCATGCTTCCCCATTTTCTCTTTACATTGATCCCTTTATCAAGCAGATATCACATAATCAATTAATCACTCTGGCTATCATCAAAGGCTATGAAACCAAAGTATTAGCATGTGCTGCTGATATTGCCATATTAATATCTAATCCAGAGACTGCTATATAAAATTTGGAATTTTGCTGAAATATATGGCTGTGAGTCAGGATACTTAATGAATAAAATGAAGACACAGATAATATGTACAAACAATATTTTCCTTCAGGACATTCCACGAGTGGCCACTGCCACATATTTGAGGATAAATATAAACCCAAAGATAGAGATGATCACCCAGAATAATTTTAACCCACTGATTAGCAAAATGGCATCCAATCTGAGGTGTAGGAATGCACTATACCTGACTATCATTGGCAGGATTAATGTCCTTAGGATGGTAATACTACCTAAGTACTATATTTGTTTAGGTCCCTGCCCATGGAAATTGAAGGATCTGAGAAATTGGACTTAAATTTTAGTAATTTTATCCTGAAGTATGGCAAGATCAAAAGATCTTTCAAATTTCTGGGTCTCTCCCAAACGTAAGGTGAATGGGCTGCCCCTTACCTTATGTTCCACTGTTGGGCCGCATTACTACAACAAATGAATATACTTTTTTTGAAGGGGCTCCAGAGAGCGCTTTGAAGGGACTGGGGATCTCCCAACTATTTAAGAACCTGCAGTTGATTAGGTGGCAGGGGCAGTGCTACTTCTCCAACTAGAAACCAGTTACTTCAAGAAGGTGCAATTCAAAATTATCATCAATGCCTGGAAACCCTGAAGGAGAATCCGAAATTTCATGAAATTGAAAATTTTTCCAGGCACACACCACTCTGGCGCTCAGCACTTTCCGCCCGGCTTGCTATGATATGATGGGGAAACAATGGGAGCAGCTTGGCCTTATACCATTTGGGACATTTATCCAAAAGACCAGCTGTGCACCTTTCCTGAATTACAGAGGGACTATGCTATTCCCAACAGGTCTTTTTTAAAATATCTTCAAAGAAAAGTATTCTTTACTGAACCCAGACTGGTGGTATCTCTGGCTAAGGTCCCTCTGCTCAAAGCACTTGAAAATTGGAGTGTAACATAAAATATCATTATGGTATATTGCTGGATCAACTGCCAGGCGATATAGAGAAAACTGAAGTAAAGTGGGCTAGCAGACTGGAGAATGTTGATACTGACTTAAATATGTCATTAGAATTGGCATTAAAAAACCTCTCGGCTAATCTAAAGGCACAACACTTTAAAACAGGTTTTAATCTATATTCTACTCCAGCTAAACTATTTATTTGGCAAAAAAAGGGAGAGTGATAAGTGTTCCAGATGTGGGTTTGGTCCAGCTGAGATGGTACATATGTTTTATGGTTGTAATATACTTTTATCGCTAAAAAGGGACCTGGAGAAGTTATGTAAGTATGTATTGGTCAGGAGGGTTGGTCTGACCCCTTCTTTAATGTTACTAGGCTATGATAACAGCTTAGGACTGGATTTGCCAGAAACCGGTCCCCGGTAGCTTGTCTCCTTTCTGGTGAAGAATTGGCTTGGTAGTTTAGTCTGCCCTGTTCCCATGATGCACTGGGCCAGGGACAGACTGATTTGCATAGAGCCAGGTTCTGAGCTGGGATGGGGCAGTGAGATAAATAACGGTGATGGATCAAGCCCTGATCTTTGGACTGGGTAAGAGTGGTCTGTTTAACTCAGACACTCTGTTCATCACCACCCCCTTTTTGTAAATCGTTTTTGGCCACTATAGGTGTGGCAGGGTATACTCAGACATGAGTCCCTTTCTCACTGCTCCATCAGGATTCAAGCAAGCCGGGCCGAAGAAGGCTGAAATGCCAGAAACCGGTCCCCGGTAGCTTGTCTCCTTTCTGGTGAAGAATTGGCTTGGTAGTTTAGTCTGCCCTGTTCCCATGATGCACTGGGCCAGGGACAGACTGATTTGCATATAGCCAGGTTCTGAGCTGGGATGGGGCAGTGAGATAAATAACGGTGATGGATCAAGCCCTGATCTTTGGACTGGGTAAGAGTGGTCTGTTTAACTCAGACACTCTGTTCATCACCACCCCCTTTTTGTAAATCGTTTTTGGCCACTATAGGTGTGGCAGGGTATACTCAGACATGAGTCCCTTTCTCACTGCTCCATCAGGATTCAAGCAAGCCGGGCCGAAGAAGGCTGAAATGCCAGAAACCGCTCCCCGGTAGCTTGTCTCCTTTCTGGTGAAGAATTGGCTTGGTAGTTTAGTCTGCTCTGTTCCCATGATGCACTGGGCCAGGGACAGACTGATTTGCATATAGCCAGGTTCTGAGCTGGGATGGGGCAGTGAGATAAATAACGGTGATGGATCAAGCCCTGATCTTTGGACTGGGTAAGAGTGGTCTATTTAACTCAGACACTCTGTTCATCACCACCCCCTTTTTGTAAATAGGACTGGATTTTAGGCAGAACTGTTTCATATTTATTTCAGTTACAGTTGCCAGATTGCTTGTAGCATCTAGATGGAAAGATTCTGATCCCCCAACATTTCAAGCATGGCTGGCTCATATAATTGCCATCTACTACCTAGAGTGAACCTTATATGCTTTTAAGGGACAACAAACTAGGAAGTGGGGAAAAAAGATTTGGCTCCCAATATCTAATTGGTTAAACAGGGATGAAAACTTAGGAGTACAACTGAAATTTTAGCTTTGCAGAAGGCCCTACCCACGGGCAGAAAGGATGACCATTGTAATTAATTGTAGTAACAATTTATCTGTACATATTAATGGCACAAGCTCTCGCTCCATATTTTAACATATGATATTTCTAATGGTTTAACATATTAATCATGGTACTACCTGTATTTTGTATGTTATGTATGGTATTTATTTGTATAGTTCCTCTCTGATCAATATATAAAAAAGGTGTATATCCTGATTGAGGCAGAGTAGCTCTGTCATGTTTAATATCATTGGAATAGTAATGATACATATTCTGCTGACAAAGTTGGATTTACCATTGGTATTTTAGAAATGCCACTTTTAGAAAAATTTCATTTCTCTTCTCTTAAAACTCCGTATGCCTGCAGCCTGTTTCAAATACATGTCAGGGTTGGGTGGCAGTCAGACTTTGTGCAATCCATCTAGACAACCACATACACAGGAATGTGAGGTGTCACAGAATGACCATATGCCTTATGATGGGTCATCCTGGGCAGTATGAGAGGGAGGAGTTGACACTTACTCCTTAATGGGCAATGTCCAGTCCCCACACAAAGGTTGCATACAGCCCTACTGTGAGTCCTGAGCTAGAATTGGGCAGGCAGGATCTATGTGCACTTCAAAGCCTCACTTTGAGTGTCACCTACACTTCAAAGGCACAACTGGGTAGAAGTACTGTGTCTTTGACTCTACCAATCAGATACTTCTGGACCTGTAAACAAACCAGGAAGAAGGTCTGCTGTGCTGCTCCTGGGCCCACCACCTGCTGCTCTGGAAGATCTGTTTTTCTTTTGTGCTTACCTGGTGACTGCTACTCTCTGTCCCTGTTGAGGAATAACTGGACTCTTGCTTGAACCCAGATTGATCTCCAAGGGCATGCTGGCTGGCCTCCTATTTTGAGACTCAGGGATTTCAAACTCTCCCCTCCTGTCCCTGTGCCTGGTCCATTGGAAGTTGACCCAGGTGCTTGCTTTCGTGGCTCCAACGCATTCTCTGATGTGTGAAGCAGAATCAGCACATCACCGTAGTTGCAGGAACAGAACCAGTGCATCGCACTTGGAACCAGCGCATTGCCTCCAGAACTAATGTATCAGAACTGCTGCTGTGCCGCTGCTGCAGTGAAAGATGATCAACACATCCCCGCAACTGCATGGAGAAACAGCGAGAGGTGCTGAGGTGGTGGTATTTGGTATTGGTGGTGGTGGTCATAGTGGTGGTGGTATTGATGGCATTGGTATTGGTGGTGGTGGTATTGGTGGTGGTAGTGGTATTGGTGGTGGTAGTGGCATTAGTGGTGGTGGTATGGGTAGTGGTGGTGGTGGTATTGGTGATGGTGGTGGTATTGGGGTGGTGGTATTGGTGGTGATGGAATTGGTGGTGGTGGTATATGGTGGTGGGGTATTGGTGGGGGTGGTGGTATTGGTGGTGGTGGTATTGGTGGTACTGGCATTGGTGGTGGTATTGGTGGTGGTGGATTTGGTGGTGGTGGTATTGGTAGTGGTGGTATTGGTGGTGGTGGTGGTGGTATTGGTGGTGGTGATGGTATTGGTATTGGGGTGATGGTATTGGTGGTGGTGGTATTGGTGGTGGTGGTGTTCGTGGTAGTGGTGGTATTCGTGGTGGTGGTATTGGTGGTAGTATAGATGATGGTGGTATTGGTATTGGTAGTGCTGGTGGTGGTGGAATTGATGGTATATGTGGTGGTATTAGTGGTGGTGCTGGAATTGGTGGTGGTGGTGGTATTGGGATTGATGGTAGTGGTATTGGTGGGGGTATTGGTGGTGTTTTTATTGGTTGTGGTATTGATGGTGATGGTGGTATTGATGGTGGTGGTGGTGGTAGTAGTATTGATGGTGGTGGTGGTATTGGTGGTGGTGGTATTGGTGGTGGAATTGGTGGTCGTGGTGATATTGGTGGTGGTATTTGTGGTGGTGATATTGGTGGTGGTGGTATTGTGGTATTGGTGGTGGTGGTATTAGTGGTGTTATTGGTGGTAGTGGTGGCATTGGTGGTGGAATTGGTGGTGATATTTGTGGTGGTATTGGTAGTGGTATTGGGGGTGGTGGTGGTGGTATTGGTATTGGTGGTGGTGGTAATGTTATTGGTGGTGTTGGGGGTATTGTTGATGGTATTGGTGGTGGTGATATTGGTGGTGGTATTGGTAGTGGTGGTATTGATCTTGCTGGTGGTATTGGTGGTGGTGGTACTGGTGGTATCGGTGTTGGCAGTATCAGTGGTGGTGGTATTGGTGGTGGTGGTAATGATGGTGGTGTGGTATTGGTGGATGATGGTTGTATTGGTGGTTTTATTGGTGGTGATATTGGCGTTGGTGGTATTGGCATTGGTGGTGGTATTGGTGGTGATGGTATTGGTGGAGGTGGTGGTATTGATGGTGGTGGTATTGGTGGTGGTGTTGTTGGTAATAAAACAGGATTTTGAAAACAACCCATCAGGTGGCTTAGTACAGATGACATGTAACACAGATGTGCTGTTGTCAGCTTCAGCCCATTAGCACACAATTATGTGCTACCTGGAATTCACATGACTTAATTCGCTAATCATTTCTACATCCATTTTACTTCAGGGGGTTGAAACAGACACAAGATAATGCAGGGTAAAAGTGATGTGAAAGCGGGCGCACAAGTTACGGGAGCGGTCGTGCTACTTAAAAAAAACACAAGAGGTTTCAGCTGAAGCAGCACATGTCCAGCCTGCAGTAAGAGAAACTAAATAAAGTAAATAGTGCTTTCAGACTAAATAACAGGTCCCGTGTAGCTGAAGTAAAAACCTTACCAGTCGCCATGGGAAGGTACAAATTAAGACAAGGACGTACTAACGAGGGATTAATAAGCCTTTTAATGAATCTGAAGGCAGCATTTACAAAAGACAATGACACAAGCCAATGAAAAATATGGGAGGAGAGTGGGTGCCGCTCATCTCCCATTCTCTACTACAGCAGTCTCGCAGAGCGAGCAGTGTATGCGCGCTGAAGCTAGGCTCGACCTAAAAACCATCCTGGCTTTCTACAAAGTTGGGTACCACTCAAATGCGAATGACAACCCGCTCCATCTAAGGATTGTTGACAATCAGGGATGCCTCATTATGCTTTCTGACTGCTTGTCTCACCTACATTGCTGGATACAGTACAACTAGCTTTACCTCACCTGTGATAGTATAAAAATCATATATTTTAGGATGAAAAACCCATTCTTCTTCTTCCTTTCATGTTCTAGGGACCTAATTCTTATCCCAGCTCCTGTGACTCCACCCCATAGTCTGGGAGTGATATTTTACTGTGATCTCTTATTGTCATCATAAATAAACTCGTTCGGAAAAACAGAGTTTTTCGATTTTCAACTACTGAAAGGGATATTGTCTCTCCTTCATTTTCCCAAGAAAATCGTTATTTTACTATCAGTAGTTCGGTCCAGACCGGACTACTATAACATTCTCTATATCAACCTCAAAAACATAGCCCTTGCCAAGCTTCAAGAGAACAGACCATGGCAACTTCCATGTTTCTAGGTCTGAGATGCCATGTTGACTCCCATCGAGCCAGATGCAAAAGACTTATTGAAAACTCACCTCTTCACCATGGCATTTGGATAAACAACCTGTTTCAATAGTAGTGCCTCATTGTCTTTCTCTAGTCCCTTCAGTCAAACATTTATGGCCTGTTCAGACTTCTTCTTACCAAAGGATTTGTCAAGTCTTCCTCGTCTTACCCCTGAGTCCTGACCAAAGTGTACAATAATCTCTCTGATTTCCATGCTTGGCGCCTCCAATTTCCCTCACTGCCTCACTACTCAGCACTCTAGGCACCTTTTGGGGTGGGTTGTGGATTCCAGCAGGAACAAATGCTGACCACTTGGTTTGGTAACAGGTGATCGCTGGTGTTAGAAATAAATATTAAAACAAGTTAGAATTACAAATTTGCCTTGGCCTTAAGATATGACCCACAGACATTTGGTGCTGAAAATGAAAACCCAAGGCTTTGATATTTAATCAGACACTTTCCTTTTAATAAATCATGTTTTTAAAAAAAGGTTAACATATACAAAAATAATTTATAGTTAATGCGACTAGTTTGGATTATGTCTCAACTATAGAATGTGTTATTTTTTAACTTACATAATTACTAAACATGTATGCAGCAGTGATGTATAGTTTGTATTAAATTAACATGACTTTGAAAAGTACAGAAAGCAGAGACAGCTAACTAGAATTAATGGTTTGCAGCTTGCTCAGAAAAGCTTACTTTATATTTGACCTTCCAGATAATAGATCCTGTCTTTATTTGTGAAATAAAGATGCCTTGCATATGTTGCTGGTAAAATGTTTCATTTAAACAGATCCCTATTCATAACTGACTTAAAGGTTCATATATTTGCCATGGATAACAGAAAGCACACGGATTTCAAAATGCATTTATATATTTTGTTTCTAATAATTTCCTTCTCAAATAACAGGTTTTCTTTGCAGCTTACAGATCTTAAATAGAGCTAAAATAACAGTTGCTTAATAAGAAGGTTAGGAAATGAAATCATTTTAAATAAGATCCGAACTGTGAAAAGAATGTGCCATCGAAAGGATTCATTTTCAAATGATGGATATAGTGGAGAGTTGCTGGATAGCCATTGGAAGAAGACAAGAACTGACCACATGTTTAAGTTATAGTTTATAAATGCGTTCCTAGTTTAGGAGCCTCAGATCTGCAGGAGAAGTGAAGAAAGATTCCTTTAGACAGAGAGCAGAGAGGATCTGGAGGGAGGAGAAGACTAGGAGATTTAGACAGAGATTTCAGATTCCTTTAGCACAGCAGAGATTCAACTGGAGACATTTAGTACAAAGGAGAAGGGAGGCAGAGCAGAAACGTCAGGCAGTGTGTTCATTTGACTTTTATTAAAACTCAAGCTTTATTCTTTAACTAATTGGATTTGCCAAGGCTTATTTGCTCTATGCTTTATTTTCTCTGTCTGGAAACTCTACAATTATTAATTATTGATTTTTTGCTTCATGCTAATCTCACTCATGCCTTAATTTTTTTGCTGTTCATGAGTTCTTACTGACATCATTCTGAAATCTAATTTATATTTGACTAATGCATAATGAATCAGAAACATTAAAATGTAACCAGAAAATAAAACCCTTTAAAACACTCATTATTGACTAAAATATTTATTTCTATTTGATTACTTGATTGTGTTTATGAAGGAGATTTTTTGGTCAAAATACGGTGGCCAAGATTTGTCACCCCGAGACTAAATATTGATGTGGGAAGAGAATGATGGAAATTGATGGTAATTTTGCCACATTGATTACATTTTCCAAAGAGAGATTTCCACGCCCACAATGACCGTTTTAATGCAACTGCAAATTGTTAGAAGGAATTTTGCCTGCTTCTGAATTTGAGAGTAAAGTGCAAGGACAAACCGAACTAAAATGTAGGTGGAACGAAGATTAGAATAGAATTTACATATAACCGTTGAATGACTGCATGCATGTGTTTTACAGGCAAACCCTGTAGGTATCTCTGCTTTTGGCACAGAAAATAAGGAGAAATTGAAAATAAACACTCCACTTTGGCGGTTAGCGAAAACAAGAGTTGCAGGAGACTGACAAAGCAAATGTTCGTTTGCCAGAATACAAAAGAACCTGCTGAAAACGTGATCCTCAGTGGGAAGGAACATTCTATTCCTTTTTTTTGATTTTGGCATCAAACAACAAAAATCAACGGAGACCCCTTAACACTGGATAAAATCCAAGTTTCCAACTTCTCAGATTTTCTGCTTACTGCGAGTGGCGTGTTTCTGTTTGTTTGTCGCCCTTGAGACGTCTTTGAGCTCTTCTTGCCTTTGTAAAGACATGAAGTAATACCTGCCATCCACAGCAGTATTAAAGAGTCAAGAACCTGCCTGTGGAAAAACTTCAGTGGCAAGTAAAAAGGAACACTTGGTTTAAAGCTCCAAATAAGGCCATGTCTGTTTATCATGCGGTTTGTGACTGCTGTGGACTAGGGAAAAATTACACCAGCTGAAATCAGAACAAGATCCGTGACAATGTGTTCATAGGGGTACGTATGTTTTTGGGAGTTATAGATGAAATAATGTCCCCGTGTTTTTTTAAATGGAACGTCGAAGTTCTCAAACTGCGAATAATAATAGAAACCTTTTATAAAGTGCTTTATACCTCATTGCAGCCGTTTCTAAGAGCCTGAAATCATAGAAGTACTTTTCGCATAATTTCGTGCTTCTCCATTTCCCAACCTCAGCAGGATTGAAGGGTAAATAAATCCCTTTGGGAGATTCAAACTCGGGCCCTTTATAGCTCCGCCGACCATTATTGTATTCAGTCATCTTTTGTCTTGTGGATTATAATGCACTCTCAGTGGAAAATGAGAAACAAAACCGAGGACAAGAAATATGTTGAACGCTCTATGAATATGTGTATATGTGTAGCAGAATCGAAGACTGCCAAAGATGGGAGCAGAACAGATTTGCTTGCTGTGCATTGTAAAAAATTCAGCTATCAGCTGCCAATGTTTAAAACCCGTCACTGGATTTAAATTCAACAGGAATCTGAAGTAAAAGATTTTTGTTCGGTTATCAATTGCACCCCATCCTTTCTCTCCTCCCATTTCTATTTTTTTTTGTTGCTTAGTTCTCGCGCAGGACAGTTTTCTCATCAACTCCCCAGATTGAAATGTCGTGTCTGATTTCTATGATTGGATTCACATCAATGGGCACACGTGGAAGTCTTCTGTGCTTAATTTACTGTTTGATCTGATGATAATGGGCATCAGCGGGATCACGGAATCACAATTACTGAGTGATACTTTACAGGCCATTCACTCATTATATCACAGTGGTCATAGAGGAGGTGTAAGTTAAGTTACGGTGTGAAAACACGGTACATCACACAAATGGTCAGTACCACATACGTGCCCACAGGCCTCGTCGCCTCAAAATGCCTTTACAGGCAATACAATTAGAAGGGTACCCCTAGATTAGATCTCACCGCATCCCGTCGACACTCATTGTCAGCTATTCCTATGTGAGTCAATTTTATGTGGTGCTTCATTTACAAACGAAGTGCCTGATAAATGTCTAGTGTCTATAGAAGTGCATGAACAGCTGGTGAAATGTACTATAACATGTTTTGTGCATTCCAATTGCCTGTTGTGTACATTACCGCTAATTATTTTTCCACACACTAGACTTTACCTGCTGTCTGCCTCTTGTAAAAGGTTTGCAGAGAATGTTAGGCTCTACCTATAGTTTTGCATCTTATTAATTTCCTGCTTGGTTTTGCCCTATACAAGTTAAGCTACATACCTAAATATATAGATACTATGTGGCAAGTTTACTAGCGTATAATGCAACACAGCAATTGATGTTCCTGCACTGCGTTGTGTTGCATCATGGTGCAGGAAGAGATATGTTCGTGCATAAAAACTATTCTTAGAGGTGCATTCCTTTTGTATGTGTGCTGCATATATCTATACTACTATTATAAAGGAAAAATGTTGAACCTTTGAGGCGGGTAAACTCGGGAACCACAGCGCCAATCCACACACCCGATACATCGTTGTAATCGTCAGGGTGTGCAGATGGACATAGACTATATAAACGTAATAAATATACGTTATTTAAAAAATGTATCGAAAAAAAGTAGTCCCTTGGAAAGAGCGCCGGCCACGACGTGCGTGCCCGACGTGAGGAGCGCGGGTAGGAGCGGCGGACAGGGCGCAGGGAGGAGCGGTGAGGAGCGGCGGACAGGCGGTGAGGAGCAGCGGATAGGTGGTGAGGAGCGGTGGACAGGCGGGGAGGAGCGGCGGAGAGGAGCGGTGAGCGGCGGATGAGGTAGGTTATTTATTTATTTATTTAGGAGCGGTGAGCGGCAGAAAAATGAAGCAAAAATGAAAATTGTGAGCAAGAGGAAGCAAACGGAGTATTACTAAAGTGAGCCAAACGGTGCATTACAGGAGGAAAAAGTTACGTGTGCAGGTTACAAAAACTTACATCGTGAGCAAGAGGAAGCAAACGGAGCATTACAAAAGTGAGCCAAACAGTGCATTACAGGAGGAAAAAGTTAAGTGTGCAGGTTACAAAAGCGTAGAAAGTAAACATAGAGGTATAGGAGGAAAAAGTGACGCGTGCAGGTAGCAAGAGGAAGCAAACGGAGCATTAAAAAAAGTGAGCCAAACGGTGCATTACAGGAGGAAAAAGTTACGTGTGCAGGTTACAAAAGCTTACATCGTGAACATAGAGGTATAATACTGCAATATATGGAGGAAGGCTCCGGGGGACCCACGGACAATGTCAGGGTGGGCGGGGGCCCTGAAGCCTAATTGTTCCCGGACAACGTCGGGACACGCTGCTAGTATACACATATTTTGATTGGGGTAATGGAAAAAAGGCGTCTTTTTGCATGATCATCCCAACTTTTTGGGGAACAATGCTGCTTTTATTTTAGACTCCGCACACTTTCTCTTTGCTAATCAGAACCCAGTGTATGTACTCCGACCCCCTAACAATAACTTCTTTTGACAGGCCTAAACCAGCGTATTAAAGAGTAATCATTCACCGCTAAGTAGGCCTTAAATGCCCATAGCCATAAGGCAGGGTGCATGGTATTTAAAAGTAGGTCATGTAAAAGTTTAATGGTTAACTTGTTCTTACAGTAAGAAGGCCAATCTTCAAATGGAAAATTGTATTTTTAAGGCTATTGCTCCCATAGCACTAATAATGAACTATATAGTAAAATGCCTCAAAACCTTGCCTGAGTGGTTCAATGAGAAGCTCTGGTTGCTAAAAAAAAGAGTGACACTAGTATCGTAATTTCAATGCTCTAGAAAAAGTTATCTATCGCAAGGCAGTGAAAGACTATCATAATCATATCAATTACACACAGCCAGTTTTATGCTGATAAAATCAAGGTAGCGCAGAACTGCTCACAGGAGTTATTTACCATCATAAAAGCACTATCCACCCTGGATCAGGTCTCTATGATGGCGGAGGCATGCATTATGATCACTCAGTTATTTCAGGGTAAGGTTTCAAATATTTAGGATTCCTTCCCAAAATAGGTTTGAGACTCCACATGCCTTGAAACCTTGTACGAACTCTTGAAGGTACAGATTGGACTCTCCAGTTTTAACACCTTAACTGTAGAAGATTTGCGTGCTTTAATGGACAAGGTGAAATCAGGCTCTCCAAATGATCCCACCTCACCCATGATTTATGGTTGAAGGAGGGAGGCTATCTTACCTGCTCTGTGTGAGTTGCTTAATAAATCTTTCACATCAGGGCAAGTCCCTTTGAAGTGGAAGCAGGCTATGGTTGTGCCATTATTGAAACAACACATTCTGGACCCCACAAAAACAGAAAATCCTAGACCTATCTCTTTGCTTCCCTTTTTGGCCAAGGTGGCTGTGAAGCATGTAAATGACCAGTTGATGAGGTTCGTGGTAGCGGCATATAAGCACTGTTTCCCCCAGCGCTCCACATGAGCTGGTTCTACGGCAGACCACAACAGGTTTAAAGACGGGCCTCACGCCGAGACCAAGTAATGTTGCACTGCCCCCCACCCAGGAAGCCTGGAGCACACATGGACTTCTGTGCTCACGATGACTTTAACTCCACTTATTTTTAGATTGGGACATTAGATGAGACCCCTCCCGAGCCGCGATCAGCTGCCCAAATCCTTTACATAGTGTAAATATGCTCTCCAACAATGCGTCACTAGCAAAACCATTCACAATTTTTGTAACCTTCTTTTAACTGCGCAGCACGCCGAATGACCACTTGTGCTCAAACTTTCGCCAAGTAACCAATCTTGCCACACTTGTAACATTTGGCATTCTTCCCAGGACAAAACCTATTTTCTTTACTATGTGGAGAATAACCACATTTGTAGCAAATATTATTTTTTTTTAAAAAGCACCTTTCTCATTACTCTTATCTCTCCTAGCATTCCTAACTTTAGACACAGGGGAAAGTACAACATTTACATTCTCTTTGTTAACACTAGCCACAATCAATTCCTTGATCGAAGTCTGAACAAGTTCCCACATGAGTGTGCATTGTTTAAAGCTAACGCATGGCACACCCACGAGTGTGACGTATTTCCACACAGCTCGCTACTTGACCACCTGCCACGGTGGCCTCAGCAGGCTCGCGTAAGCTTGTAGTGTGATGACTTGTGACAAACTACGTTTGCTCATCACACTGAGCCATATAATCCACTGGATCGCACATGAAGTTCTTCAGCTTCTTAGCCGCGATAAGACAGGGATGATCATTATAGGCTGCAAGTCACTTTTCGCATGCAGCATGCCCCACCTTGTCCAGTCATAGCGTACAATCACAGTGTTAGTCATCCTGACTATGACTATAGCACCTATGTAAGATTACATTTTATGTTGCTTAAAACAAGATGTATAGCTATGTTTTGTGTCGTCTTTTCTCCTCCCTCAGGTTTTTGCAAGTGTCCGTAAGTACGTCGACACTCTAACCACCCACCGTGGCACATGTGTATGTATTTCACTTTTTTTCATGTGGCACTTCACTTTGCCACTCACTAGTCTCACTATCCGGTCCTGGAGACAGCCCCATACATATACCTTCATGGGCTGAAACATGTAGACCACTCACATAGTCAACTAGGGATAATAATTTCCCATTCAGTTGCACTACACCTTTTTTAATCATATCCTGAGTCACCACTAATAAAGTCTACAGGCAAGGATTCTCAGAGGTATTTTTAAAGTTTAATGCACGTCACATGACACACTCACACCACACCAGCTCCGCTGTAATCAGGCATCGTATCACAACTTGGGGGCATTCGGCCACCCGGTTGAGACCCTAATGATGAAGCATGACACCAACCAGGTTAGTGTGTGAGGGGTCTTTTAACCAAACCTAATGGGTCCATGTACTAACCATACTAGTCATTGTACCATATCTACATAGTGGGTTCATCCACTTTTGTTTAGCCTATCATTATACAGGGGATACAGACGCACCCCACAATTCACTTGCTCTCCCATTGTTTATCAATGAGGTTTGTGGAGCCCCACAATCAATTTCATGAAACCCAATAGGGTGTCCTTCCAGAGTTCAGTACGGAGTCGGCACTACTGTTAGCATCTGAATCCCTAAGACAGATATCAGAAGGGGCAAAACTTCTGCACTGATTATGTTAGACCTAAGCACAGACTTCAACACCATATCTCATGGCCATTTGTTGGAACGACTAAGGAACTGCGGTGTCGGGGAGACAGCCATGCTCTGGCAAGCCGCCTTTCTTCAAAATTGCACCTTTCAGGTTTTTCAAAAACATTTTTGTCAGAGGCTGTCTTTGCAGCAGGGGGTGCATCTGGGCTCAGCTCTGGGCCCCATATTGATCAATCTTTATATGTGCCACCTTGCGGATGTCATCGAGTGTCACAGCTTCAACATCGTATCATATGCCACAAAACTTATTATCACCCTCTCTCAGGATGAAAAAGAATCTGCGGCTAGGCTAAGCTCTTGTTTGGTCAAATCTGCAGAGTGGATGGACCAGAGATGCCTCAAGTTAAATGCTGGCAAAGCAGAGATTCTCTTAGTAGGGAAACAACCATCTATCTGGTCAACCACCTGGGGGCCGGATGTACGTGGGCCAGTGCCAACTCTCAAGCTGAAAGTGAAGGATCTCAGGGTCTGGTGTGAGGCTAATCTATCTTTTGACAGTCAAATTTCTAGCCTGGTGCAAAGGTGTTTTGGAATTTTAAAAATTCTAATTTAAGTTCTGGGCTTTCTCCCTGAGGCAACCAGGAAATAAGTTGTCCATGCAGTGGTCATGTCCAGGCTAGGCTATTGTAATGTGCTATATCTAGGAACCTCACAGGGTAGATTGGCAAAACTCCAGAGAGTTCAGAATGCAATGGCTCAGCTGCTGCTTAATATCCCAAGGTGGCCATCCATTGGACCAGCTCTTGCAAAATTGCACTGGCTTCCTGCAATGAAGAGAGTTTATTTTAAAGCAACATGCATCTGCCACAAAATCTTGAACAGGAAGAGGCCTTGATACTTATGTACCCCGATAAAGTCTTACCAACCTAACAGAAGGCTGAGATGTGCTGGCATCTCACTCACTGCTGTGCCCAGAGTGAAAAAGCCCATATGGGTGGATATTCCTTTGGCTTGCTGGCCTTTACATTGTGGAATAGCATGCCTTTACATTTGAGCCGGGGGGGGGTCTGAAGTAGTCTTTTGAGAAACTTAAGACCCGGCACTTTACATAACCATAGGTTGTTCCAGCAAGTTACTTAAGGGTCAGTCCTCGACTTAGCATGAGTCGCTTGGGGACACTCCAAATGGAGTAACATGGCTCTTTATAAATAACTAGCAGCCCGTCCCGACCTTGTCCGGGAGCAATCAGGCTTCAGGGCCCTCATCCGCCCTGGCTCCCACCCGCCCCGACATTGTCCGTGGGTCCCCCGGAGTAGCAGCCCATCCCGGCCTTGGCATCAGGGCCCCCGGCCGCCCCAACATTGTCCGTGGGTCCCCTGGAGCCTTACCTCATCCGCTGCACCTCCCCGCGCTCCTGAATTCACTGGTCCACCGCTCCTCGCCGCTCCTCCCCTCTCCTACCCACCTGTCTGCCGCTCCTCTCCGCTCCTCCCAGCCTGTCCACCGCTCCTCACCGCTCCTCCCCGACTGTCCGCCGCTCCTCCCCGCGCTCATGTCCGCCGCTCCTCCTCGCACTCCTGGACGTCGCTCCTCCCCGTGCTCCTGATGTCAGCACGCATGTCGCGGCCGGCGCTACTTCCATAGGACTACTTTTTTTCTCGTAAATTTTTTAAATTACGTATATTTTTTTAATTTATATAGCCTATGTCCATCTGCACACCCTGACAATTTCAACGATGTATCGGGTGTGTGGATTGGCGCTGTGGTTGCCGAGTTTACCCGCCTCAAAGGTTCAAAGTTCTTCCTTTATAATAGTAGTATAGATTTCCACGCCAGTATTCTTTGAAATCTTGCTTCCCCTTCCTCTGTTTTCTACCTCATTTAGTAGGAAATTTGTCTCTATTAGTTAAATAATCACTGCTAATGCCTGTTCCAGACTACAGGCCATAAGTTTGAATCCTACCAAGGCCAACACAACCTTCCATCCTTCCGAGGACAGTCATCTGAGAAACATCAAATCTGTGAAAAGAAGAACTCATTGATAACAGTGGAGTGGTGTGGCTCACTGGTTAGAGGTGGCAGACCTGTAAGCAGAGAACGGCCCGGGACCAGGGTTCAATTCCCGACGCGGCAAGGTCTTGGACCAGGGTCAACGGACTCGATAATTTTTGCCTCAGTGCCTACTCTAACCAGGGAACACACTCGGCAACTCTGGGCATTAAGCTTACCTCATCTCCACAATGGCCCCCACAGACGCTGTGGATGCCTGGTTTCATCCTGGGGATACCCACAAAAGGGACCATCTCACAGGGAAAACCAGGACGGGTTCCCCAGCGGTCTATAGCACCAGGACACTCGGGTAGAGTAACAGTGCGCTTTACAAGTATCCCACATTTACATTTACATTTAAAATGACAAAATGGTGCTATGGATAGCTAAATAAAAATAAATTGGCATTGTTTTCTCTCCCACAATCTCCTGTAAGGGTTTGAGCAGATTCTCCAAGGGCCCTCAACTCAGTGCCATATATAATAATGCTATGGGAATGAGCAACTGTCACTACCAGTGTGCCCAAAATTCTTCAATGGGTGGCCCCATGCAGCCCAAAGACTAATGACAATCTCGATATCGATATGGGAGACTCGGGTGTACCATATCACATTCTGTAGGAGGGGAAATCATTTTGCAATACGCCACTGGCTTTCCTCTCAGTGTAATTGTGTTGTGGGCTAATCTACCATCACTGCTCAGTGGTGTGAGAAGGTTAGTCTTTCCTGCTCAGTTGCAGCAGGGGGGCAAGCAACAGCTGTGACTGCATGTTAGAGTCTGTGGTTTGATGTATAACCCTAACACACAGAAAAGTGGCAGGAAAGAGCGGTAACACCTCTGCTACTACAGACGGGCATTATGAATATCACACAGTGCTATATAGTGTACACCTGGACAGTGAATTTCGACCATGAAAATGTTTTCTTCGCCCCGATTGCTGCTGGAAATCAAAATGTCCGGGGAGCAAGTGGGACATAAATGCTCATACATTTACACATGCGCACAGCTGCCTGAGGGGTACTAATTCATTAGGCCCAGGGCAGAACCAGTTAATTATAATCTGGGTTAATTCAACTATGTGGCAGTGACGATCATGCCTCAGAGTTGACTTCATTTGATGGCAAGAAAAGGCTAACTATGCAGCATAATGCAACGCATTTTGTGATAGTATTACTTCGTTATTACAATTCTTAACACTGTCTGCGCGTCGAATTTACTTTATTGATAAAAGTTTAACACCCTGATATAGCAATATTCAAGAGAAAGGTGACCAGTCAAACTTTGTGAGGGGCCTTCCTTTGCACTGCAACTTGTAACCACACTTTTAGTCACTGTTGATCGGTGTGAGCTACAAACAAAACATTCTTTTTGTTAAAATCTTCAGATTATGCAGCAGTTGATGGATAATGTGGCAAATGTGGCAAACGACACGAAAATAGCATGAGTGCAGTGACCATGATTATAAGCACTTGCACAGGAAGACTCTCCTCAGACCCCCCCACAACGCGAAAAGAGGTGTGCAGAGGGAGGCCTAGCTACGACCCTTACCCGAGTTTTGGAAAAAGAACAGCGAAGCACGTCTTTTCCTAGAAGCAAAACTCACGTGCTCTACTCCCATTCTTGTAGTGTTGGGTCAGGTAAGAGCAATGAGTGGTTAGATGACTGGATCTACAAATCATTAACGTGTCCTACACATTTCATCTTGCGCCATGAGTACTGCATACATCCAAATGGAGCTCCCGGTATCTGCAGGACCCAACAACACGTCATTAATAATTACGGCGCAGAGGCACAGCAGAGGCACAGCACTGATGTCAGCACGCACGTTGCGGCCGGCGCTACTTCCATGGGACTACTTTTTTTTTCTCGTAAATGTTTTAAATAACTATATTTTTTACATTTATATAGCTTAAGTCCATCTGCACACCCTGACAATTTCAACTATGTATTGGGTGTGTGCATTGGCGCTGTGGTTCCCGAGTTTACCCACCTCAAAGGTTCAAAGTTCTTCCTTTATAATAGTAATATAGATTTTATTGTTAGTTTTTTAAGGCCCCAAGTGCTATTTTCACTGTAGCAGGGTTAGCTCTTCCATAGGAAACAATATTTTTAATAAACCTATTCCCGCCTATGAAAGAGCTAAAAAGTGAATTCTTGAACATTTTAAAATAAATCTTGCAATCCCAGAACATTGTAAAATATGATTTGTAACAAATATTTTACAAAAGCTACCTAAAGCCTTTGGAAGGCTATGTGCATAAGGTTCCAACCTAGGAGCTGAATAGCCACTTTAATGATGTGTGAATTTGCTCCAGAGTTGAGGCAAAGGCCTTGGGTGGGGAAAGGTATTCTGCTCCTCAGACAGGATGAAAATTTGAGCCGTGTCCAGGAACCTAATTAACTTCAAAGAGGTCTACCTGGTCATAGGCCTATGTAGTTAACACCTCTTTTGTCCCTCTAGTGAGCAGATGACAGTCCCAGTGGATGAGGCGCTGTCCATAGAACTGGTTTTGTGTGACCACAGAGGAAGGGTGGCCATATCCCAGATCACACTGCCAGGGTGGCCACATGAGCTCTGCACTAGTTAAGAAAGCTTCTGCCACTTTGGATTTAGGTAAAGAGGGATTGTTTTCAGCAGGGCACAAAAGAACTGCAAACATAAGTGGAACATTTTTTACATTGGTTAGGGAGGGGGCAGGAGTCACTCTTCAGCCCCCCACAGTGTAGTGCCCGGAATAAATGTGGTACCCCAAGGCACTCTCTTCGGAACACCAATAAACCTGTGAAAGGCAGAAAAAGGACTGCACCTTCTATTGAGATATGTAAGAGATCTGAAAGGCTGCACGTGCATCCATGGCAAAAAAATAGACTCCACAGGTCAATTGGCTAAGTTCCTGTTAAGCTAAAGGAAACAACAAGCTGCTATAAGCTCTTTCCCTGAAGAACCTAGCTGATTACTTCCATCTGGGCTTGCCCTGGACACTGATTATGCCTTCTGCTGAGTGAAGTTTGAGCAGCAAGTGCTCCTTTTGAGGTTCCAAAGTACTGGGACCTTTGGTACTCCTCCTACAATCCTGAGAAATGTGGGGCTTAGAAATTATTTCACTACAAAGCCCTCTGGAGGACCAGGACAAACCTACTCAGTTAATTCGGTGAGGTTCATTGCCACTTGGTCAAAGTTTCAGTTGGCTCTTGCTTTTCCACACCAGCAATTTATTTCAATGGGACCTCACTGTGAAGGTATTTGGCTTGTGGTGCCCTGTTTGACTACAGCTCACAGCATTGCGCTGCTAGAGGAGTCTAAGTTCCAAAACAGTGACTATGTCTGAGTGTAGAAATATTTTCTGGGCGAAGGAGTCACATGTAACTGACCAGTGAGAGACCTTCCTTGGGCATGAATTATAAATTTCTCATGCTCAGAGCTTTCCTGCCAAAAATTAATGACGTAAATGGGACTTTGTCTGATGACCAACCAGACTTGTGGAGCTCTTCTAAGCCTGCTGCCTTGCTGCGTTGAGGATTTTTGACTTCCATTTCAGAGACTAAGGGCCTGATTATGAATTTGGCTGTGTGGGAGCGGGCCGCAATGCCAGCCCCCAGCTCCCACACTGCCAAACTTAACTGCCAAGCTACCACTAGAATAAACGTTTTGTCCTGGTTTTGCTGTTGGTGCTTTCGTGGCCCCAGGTGGTGAGCCTTCGAAAGGCACTACAATGGGAACTCCTAAGCCCGTTCCTGCACAACATGGACGAGTGCAGTCCATTCCGTGCAGGAACTGGGGTGTATGCCCACAGGGGGCACACCATGTCCCCCCTGCATGCACCCCCATGCACAGGGGCACCAGGGGGCCCTGTGGGGCTCCCCTTACTTTACTCACTGCCACACTTTTCATGGCGGGATCACAGTTCGAAAAGTGTGGAAGTCAGGAATGTCATAATATGCCTTGCGGATCCCTGGCAGTTGTAGGGGTCCCATTGTGGTTCAACTGCCAAAGTTGTAATATGGAGGGAGGGAATGCTGGTGGGGCAGTAGCCGCCATGCCACCCCGGGTTTGTCGGTCCTTTGTACTGTCAAACTCATAATTAGGCCCTCAGTCAAAAGGTGAAACTTCAGACTGGGTCGAACCTGGTTTCAGTATCTGACCTGCACTCTATTGTGTTTGGCCTTAATTCGTGCCCAAGCCCCGCTCAAGCACAATCTGATAAATGCAGTTGGCGTTCACTCTTTTTGGCAAGATTTTTATTTAAAATGCAAAAATTGATATCTCTTGATCCCCTTAGTGTATTTTTGTTGTGCCTTCACAAATCTAGAGTGAGGGAAGTAGAAATATTTTCATGGTAAAGTAGAGGAAGGTTTACATTTTCATACGCAGTGTTTTCCACATCTGAGCAATGATTAATGTTTTATGTTTGACAAATTCTAGAAAGAAGACCAATGAAGTATGGCAACAGAAATGGATGCAGACTATTTCAGTGTCGGATTAACAATATTTATCCCTTCTGTTAATTAAATGAAAATGAATAACAAAACAATTGTTGCCCAGAGGTAATTTATCCCTTAATAAACCATAATTATTCCCCTTTGATGAAGCAAATGAAATCAAAGTTGCCATCTTTAAATATTTTATCTAAACAGTTTTGAGTTCTGTGTAGTTCCGATTTGTCTCATCACTTGCCAGACATTCTTGTTTTATCAAATGAAAAATTTGGATACTTAATTTTTGATGCCCTTTCTCCTGATGGCCCATGGGCAAATCATTCTATTTAAGCAATACACATATTGAGGTTACAAAATACACAACGAGGCTACTGAATTTAATTCTGACATGCTGGTGACACATACTTTACAAATAATGACTGCAGATGTGGATCTGGTACATAGCAGAAGGAATATCCTGTAGTTACAACATTGTGAACAGACTATCAAAAATAAAGCTATTGACAGGTAAGTATGGATAGATTTTCTACACCTATCTCCGTATCTCCTTATTTGTATGATATATATCAAAAAGATAAGTATATATAGGTAAGTAAACATTTCCTGTCCTTAACCCCACCTCTATGTACTTTGACAATGTATGTACTTTGAAATGGACTGATATTTAAAAAAAAAATCTACATGCTTTTTCTTTATTTGATAGTTTGACATTTTAATGAGAATTGTACTCCATAACTGACAGTTATTTTATTACGGTATGATGAATACATTTATCTTTTTGGAGGGAAATTTAAATGCATAAATCAAATAAAATCCCTCAGTAATGTTACAACGTTTATGGGATTTAGAAATACTTTTTCATTCCGACTAGGTGAAAGATCTGTAAATGATATGGAAATGTGCATTTGCAAATGTAATCAGGGAAACATTTTGCTCCATGGATAGGTACATTCACCTCTATATCATTATGAGAGGCATGAGTAACCTCTCACGTTTCCAGCCTTGACAGTTATTTACTACTGACATTCACAGGAGAAAATTGCATATTTTTCAATGTTAGAAAGCAACCTACGAATAATATGTGAACTCTCATGGACCTGAATATTCAACTCTCACTTTATCAATGAAAAAGATTTTTAATTTTGGCAATCACATTTTCAAAAAAGAATTTGTGAACATCGGCGATTGAAGTGAAAAAACATATTTTGCAAGTACACTGTATTATTAATTCTAATACTTTGGAATGATGAACTGGTAGGCATTAAGAAGTTTTCATTGCCCAGGCCACAGCACCATGGATTACAAAGGCATGCAGTTAGCCCCTGGTTCCAAATTTAAATGACCATTGTTGGATTGATACAATGTATTTAAATGTAAATGTACATGTAAATGTACAGGAATTTATATAGCGCAAATCACCGAGCAGTTTCTAAGCACTTGCATAGGGAACCCGTCGTAGTATTCCCCTTTGAGATGTTCCCAGCAGGGTATCCGCAAGGTGAAAGCCAGGCATCCCGCCGAGGGGCCGTTGTGGAGATTAAGCAAGCTATTGCCCAGAGTCACAGAGTGTGAACCCGTGAATTGAGTAGGCACCGGAGCGAGAATTGTCGAGTCCATGGACATTTTAGGACTCAAGACCACGCCGAGCCGGGAATTGAACCCTGGTCCCGGGCTGACCTCTGCTTCCAGGTCTGCCTCCTCTAACCAGTGAGACACACTTCTCCACTTAAGACTTTTGAGGAAAGATTACTAACTGCTGTGTGCACTTTTGGAACCATCTACAATGTTTACATTTGCTAAGCGTATAAGGCAATGCTTCAATAACTTCTTTTTAAATTCCAAATGTGAGTTTTAGGATTATCATTTTTTTCATTCACTTCATTTTGAAATTGACTACAAATGTAACATTTAGTTGCTTTCTCAATCTTATGAATTCACCTTTTAGATATTTCAGAACTCTAAGAATTGAAATAGAAACACTGAAACATTAACTTTCTCTTTTTCCTGTACAGAAGCTGAATGAAAAAGAAAAAATACATGTCTACCTAACTTTTACTTCAGATGCAGCCTATACACCTGGGGCATTTGAAACAGTCAGCTTAAATCATAGCAACAAAGTTGAATATATTCATTTTTACATAGGGTATCTGAAATGTTCCTATTAAACTTATTCTGTGACATATATGGTACAGTGGGTTTACATGTATTTGTGTTCATACAAAGTTTTATTGTTATTAAGATTTACTTATACATTAAGGAGAACAAAAATTACCTACTTTATCAAGGGGGTTGAATTGAATGACATATTCTATTTGCCCATTGGGACCATCATCTATATCGACTGCACCTTCTGTGGCAAAGCCATTGAATATTGTAGTTCCAACTGGTGTTAACTAGAAAACAAATACAAACAAAATATATTAGAAAATTCAACAACAGTTTTGTCAATGTTACAAGAACCATACATTTCTTTAATAATGCTGTGAACTTTTTTTATATAAACTAGGACATTTCTACTAGTCAATTTGTATTTTCAATGTTGTTTAATACAAAAAGAAGTCCATTGACATTTACAGAGTTACCATCCTTGTTTTGCTTTGCAGATGATGGCTAGTTCAACCTGGTCAAAATAAATGATGCCCATTAACAAAGGACACAAAGGATTGAACAGAAGAGAGGACTTGGACCATACTTCACTGTTATCTTCTAAGGCTGTAGAAATATGAGCAGATCAGTGTTGAATCTGAAGAAACACAAGTTTCAATATATATAGTTTAAAGTTATGCACATGGCATTGTGTGATTAAATATAATAAAGTGCCCCATGTACCTGGTATGGATGGTGAAGCAAAGGAAATAAAGTGCAGCTTTATTAAAAATTGAGTCAATATGAATAAAATAGCAGATAGCTGAATCTTTGTAATCAGTGAGTAATGCTATTATCAAAAAAAAACAAATCATTATAAAACTAATCAGCAGTTACAAAAGCTATGCTATTCTCAGTATGACCTAAGTTACTAAAACCCCAATACCAAAATCAGAACTATAGATGGTACAGTTGAAGGTGAGAATGTCATATACAGAGCTGGTATCTATAAATATTATGGGGCATATTATCAAGGGGGTTTATCTCCGCTTTTCTGGCTTTAAAAGCCAAGAAAGCGGAGATAAAATTATCTCCCTATTACCTAGCTGTCGCTAACACCAGTTAGCGACAGCTAGTAGGAGATAGCAACCATCTTGGGCCCCACTTTGCATGTCAGTGATATTTATCACTAATGACATGCAAAGTGGGCGTGCCAAGATGTAGGCGACTGGAAACAGTCGCTAACATCGCTATCTCCTATTACCAACTTTTGGAGATATTCGAGCTAAGCGCGAATATCTCCAAAAGCTAACACCTGCCCTGAGCAGTTCTTAGCCATGTTATCCAATGGGAGGTGGATAACATGGCTAAGAGCATTAGCTCGGTAATGCATGAATATCGCGGACTTTTCAGCGATATTCATGCATTGCGGTCGATTTTTATCGCATTTACGATAAACTTTGGTAACACCAAGGTTTATCTGCGATAAAAATCGCCGCAGCTCAGTGATAAATTTTTGTCTCTAACCAAGCAATAGCGATAATTATCGCTATTGCTTAGTAATATGCCCCTGTGTTTGAAATATTGTTATCTAAAATGTTATTGATGTGGAATATTTTTCTTTTAACTCCAATGGAGTGAAATTTTCGTATACAATATATATATCTTTTTAATAATGTTTTTACTGAGATTCTGTAAGATGAAATGGAAAGTATCATCACAGAATCCACTAAATATTGTCATAGGAAAACATCAAAAATAGTTATTTCTAATAGACAATAATGAAATCAACAGCCAGCAGTCAATATCCAGACCCAGTGAAACTTGTAACATATTAGCACCCGTCTCTCTGTTCTCATGTTGAGTGGCCCAAAACAGGTTCAGGACAAATGGTCCACATAAGTCCATGGTGCATACATCCACATTATAGGCAATATTTAGGGGGCAATAACTATGTCAGATGATATTCTTACAATGATATACTGGTACCACCATACATTTTTATAGATTCACTAATGGAAATGTATGCAATATTTCCAAAGCTTATTAGGAAAGTAAAGAAATAAAGTTGTATATCAATGATAAAATAGATAAAGCATAAAAAGTAGTCTTGGGCCATAAGGAAACCAATAAAGAAATAACAGAATATTGCATATTCTGGATCAACAATTTATAGCACTTAGCTGAATTTGATTATCATGAGGATGTCCTGGATTTAGATCAAAAACAAATTAATCATTTTAGAGCGAATTTTAGACATAAAGGTGGAGGAAATAACATTTCTTTACATGGAGTGCCAGCCTCATATCCGGCCAGCGTAAGGGGTGAATATATTGATTAACTATTAATTGAAAATAGTTATTGTTTGCAAACGAATAACTCAATATAAAATATTACAGGTTTCAGTGACCCGCTGATTACACAGGTGCTTATTGACAAAACATATTCAATAAATGTGGTCCTTATTACAAGTTGGTCAGGATAGAGTGGGGAATTTACCACTTAAGGCAAATAGCCATATCCTAGGGTGCAGTGTTTCCTCCATGCTTTAAATATCTTCTATTTTGTGATTTGATGGGAAAATGATGCAGAAAAAGCAGACTTGGTCTTCAACAGACTGAAATCCTCATGTTTTGCCTTTTTCCAGGCCCTTCCCCCTACCAAATTTCAGCAGCATTGACATGCCAGAATTTCTCAGAGAAAAAATGTCAGGTTGTGGTAGTTATCACACAACTTGTAATTCAAGGTCTGTGCAAACCCTTGTTTCACAGAAATCAGAATTTGGCTCTTAACTTGTAATGAGGGCCTGTCTCATTTTTTCCCTCTTGCTATAGCCACTTTTGTACCTATGGGAGAAAACAGTGAAAATGCAGTTTGAAACATCACTGTCTATCAGCCTGTTGTTCATCTCACTAGATATTAAGAAACAATATAGAAGGAAGTACAGGTTATATTCTGAAAATTACTGTAAAGGCTCAAAGTTGCACTTTTATATGTGCTAAATTATTCAGCAATTTCTGATGCTCTTCACCACTACATCTTTCTGTTCGTATCGGTGAAGTTGTGGGGTTATCTCACTAGGGAGGCTGTTTGTCTTTTGTGGGTAAATGGCATTATTTATATTTGAGATATTTGCCATCGTCCACTTACTAGCCATCAGTTGAGAAATGCAAAGATCCTGCTTATCTCCACTTTAAATTGTTTTTTTGCATTCAAAGTCACCATCCGCTGCAGAACCTGGCCCTAACATTCCATAAGTAAGCTGACCACACACACGTAGTTTAGGTAATTAATCATAGACTAACAAAAGGGAGAGCAAGGGATCCTGTTCACCTAGAGAGAACTGAGAGTACTCCTGTTCCCCTGATTAAGGACTAAATAAACAAAGAGAGGAGTACCACCAAAGAGAATCAAGAAAAATTCCTAATGGGGTGTGTAGATGACAAAAGGAAAGAATGTATCCTTTTGTTAAAACCCCCTCCCTCACCACCCTAGTGGTGACATGCTTCATCATCGGGGTCCACCCTGGTGGCCTAGCGTCACCAGGGTGTGCTACAACACCTGAATTACAGTGGAGCTGGTTGTGGGTGTAAGTGCAAAAAAAGATGTGTTAAAAATTGTCCTGGTTTAACTTAGTGGGAAGATAAATTTTATTTACAAGCAACTGGACAATGTTAAAAAAGTGTGGTGAGATACTATGAGGGTAGTTACGGCCAACAGTATCTCTGTATGTGATCTGGTCTACATGTTTCAACCTTAGATGGGATATACCAGGTTTTCGTCAGGACCAAAAAACAAGGAAGTGGACGGTATGTGCCCCCTACAAGGCGCACCCAATCCTAAATCCTCGTTACCAAGTTAGCAAAAATCGCTACTGGTGAAGGCTCTAACCTCAGTGGGCGAGCATGTGAAGTAAAAATCAAAAGACCTGTTTGGGAGAAAAAGAGAGAAACGAACATCCATCAGACGTGAACAATATTACATGCCTGTTACGTTGTGCAGTGTCGTATCTCCGTGTCAGCATGCTTCATGCCACTCTCATTAGGAAATTGTGTTACCCAGGCACGTAGTTTTATGGCTAATTATCCTGTACTTGTGCCGGTACCAGCGTGATATTGTCGTGCTGTTCTTTGGCCCACAGAGGGCATTCTATTTTGCCAACACATGCATACTGATCAGTAGGTGCGTGCTCCGTGGCATGCAATACTTTTATTCCAATCTCGCGCACTCGCAGTAATTATTGTGGCGTGATATTTTCCTCTCGCATCCCTATTATTGTGGTCGCGGGGTTCGTTTTTGAAAATGTGCATAGATTACCCGTATAACTCATTCGACACACAAGGACTCACTGACATGTAACATGGAGGACAAACAAACATATATTGGTAAATGGGAGCGGCTTACTCCTATTCTAGTGTCTGTTGCATCGGAGGGCAGGGGGTGGCATCACCTCGTGTACAACGTATTCTGTAATCATATGGAGGCAACTGTTTAGGGAAAAGGGGTTGCCGATCAGGGTGGGCCGCGTATCGCGGTAGATTCTGGACTCGTTTAGGGCGATGAGTCACAGAGGCTGAAAAGGAAGTCTGCTCTACTTACAGTTTTGTCATGGTGGAAGTGGCAAGTTACCTACATCTCTCCTCCGCTGCCCCGCTACACTGGAATGGAAGGAGCCGGCTTCCGGGGTGGGCAGGGTTCCGTGTTAGTCACGTGAACGTAACCTGGGCAACTGCTGTTTACACTCTACTACGGCTGTCGCGTTCGGCCAAAAAGGTTAAAGATTTCAAGCCTGGTTCCGTGTAATGGGATAAAGTTATTTGGTGATAAAAAAGGGGCGCTATAATGTAAAAAGCATCTGCAGGATATACCCACATTGTCAGGGTTGGGTGAATACTGTAAGCGCGACAAAGTGCGCGCACATTTGTTAACCACTTTCGTGGGGGAGTAGCAGCTGTACAACGGCTACTATATTCTGGCCATGATAGACGCTGATAAAATAAGAGCGTCGGGCAAAGGTGTAAACGCTAAAAAAAAAAAATGGGCGTTACGAAGTGCACATAATTATACAAAGGACTGACCACCGTAGATGCAGTGCGGTCATTCATAGCGTTGGTGCACTGTTAATGGCAGAATCATTGACAAAGGGAAGTAGTGCTGGGGAAAGAGATGCCTGACCTTAGTTGCACAATGCCATGGTTGAGGAATAGATCGAACCGTGGGGTAACTGTGACGGGGTTTAATAGGGCGTTTCGTGTTTTGATCTGTTGGTAGCACATTCACACAGTGTACCAGAACAGGGTAAAGACTGCTCTGGTAATAAGCTTGAGAATTACAGATGTGTGAGGTTTTAGCATCTTTTTACATGGGTGATGTGTAAAGATCTTGACTCAAAGTCGGCAAGCATCCGGGTATGCAAGTATGAACAAATACTAGTTATTTTAAAACAGAGGCCCAAGGAATATTGTCGTTCAGGCCTATCTTATGTGTCGAAAGCCTGTAGATCCAGCGTTGTTCCTTTTCAAACAAGCGGTTCTGTGAATTTGGACCTGGTTGCACTTGTTCTATTAATGTACATTACATGTCATTGGGTGTGCGATGTGCTTTTAAGAAGTGGTCTGTTAGTCTTGTGGTGTTTTTCTTGCAGCGTATCGTACTCCAATGTTCACTGATACGTTGCTTCACCTTGTGCGTTGTCATGCCTATATATGGTTTTCCACATGTGCACTTGATCATATACACTACATTGCTGCTGTTGCAATTAGTGTGGGATCGCTGTTCCCAGGTTTTGCCTTCTTCCAGGTTGAGTGTTTTGGTGTTTTCTGTGAGGTGGCATACACTGCAGTCCCCACATTTAAAATGTCCTGTTACGGCTGGGAGCCCCCAGATTTGTGTTATACTCGGATTTACATTTGTATTTGATGTCTTTGGTCTGGTGTTGACCAGGCTATCTTTGAGGCTCTGCGCTTTTTTATATGAAAATAGTGGTTTGTCCCAGTGAAAGTTTCCAGTTTTAAGTATGGACCAGTGTTTATTGATGCTTCTACTCACTTGGTTGGAAATTGAGTTATAAGTGGTAACCCATGTGAGTGGAGTTGTCTCACTCTCGTTTGTCTTTTCCTCAAGTAAGGCATCCCTGGGCTGGTTTCTGGCCCTTTTCTGGCATTTGTGTACAATTTCGGAAGGGTACCCTCGTTGTTTCAGTTTTTTGGTAAGATCCTCTGCTTGGGTTTTGTAGTCTGATAATTTGCTCCAATTCCTGCGTAGTCGAAGGTATTGTCCATAAGGGAGGTTTTCCCTGAGGGGGCGAGGATGGAAACTTTCGTACCTCAAAAGGTTGTTTTGGCTGTGGGCTTGAAATGGATTTTTGTCATCAAGTGTTCTTCTTCCCTACTAATTTCAATGTCCAGAAAGATCATTTTCTCCCTGTCATAACAGTGTGTGAACCGTAGGTGTGGGTCACATGTATTGATCCATGTGATGAATTCCTTGAGTGTTTCTTGCGGGCCTTGCCAGATTGCCAAGATATCATCTATGTATCTTCGCCAGAATTTGATGTGGGTGGCATAGGGATTTTCGTTTGACAGGATGTATTTCCGCTCAAAATCATACACGTAGAGCCCTGCCACGCTGGGGGCAAAAACACTGCCCATTGATTACTTAGGTAATTAATCAATCAGGGGTTTAAAGTGTACTACTCACCCATGAGGGTCTCAAGGTGCTAGGGGGGGGGGTGCCAGCAGCTAGGTAGGTCATTTGCAGAGCCAGATTGCCAGATTGTGAGGTCCTTTCTGAATTGGTGCAGTGTTGGGCTTCATCGGATGCAGAGGGGAAGTTCGTTCCAGGTCTTTGTTGCCAGGTAGGAGAAGGATCTGCCACCTGCTGTGGCCTTGTGGATGCAGGGGACCGTGGCTAGGGTGAGGTTGGCTCAGTGCAGGTATCTCTTGGGGGCTTGGAATGAGATTTGTTTGTTGAGATATTGGGGTCCGCTGTTATAGAGGGCTTTGTAGGCATGTGTGAGCAGTTTGAAGGTTATTCTTCTTTCAGCGGGGAGCCAGTGGAGGTCGCTGTAGTGTTGGGTTATATGGTCATGTTGTGAGATGTCAAGGATAAGTCTAGATTTGGTGTTCTGAATGGTCTGGAGTATGTTGAGGAGTTTTTTGTTGATTCCGGAATAGAGGGCATTTCCATTGTCCATTCTGCTGGGGATGAGTGCATGGTGATGGTCTTCCTGGCATTGGGGGGATCCACTTAAAGGTTTTGTGAAATATGCAGAGGGTGTTGAAGCAAGAGGAGGACACAGCCTTGACCTGGTGGTTCATGGTGAGTGCAGAGTCGAGTATGATGCTGCAGTTGCGTGCATGGGCTGTTGGCTGCCGGGGTTTCTGAGAGCAGGGGGCCACCAGGGGTTGTCCCATGCGGATGGGGTGGAGCAGGGCTGAGAACTTCTGTTTTCTCTGAGCTTAAGGCAGCTGCTGCTCATCCAGGTTGCAACGTCTTTCATCCCTTTTTGGAAACTGCGCCTGGTGATGCCGGGTTCCTTGGTGAGGGAGAGGATGAGGTGGGTGCTACAGCGCATAAGGCTATGTTGAGTCTGTGTTTTCTGACGATAGTTGTGAGGTGGGCCATGTAGATGTTGAAAGCGTGGGTCTAAGGGAGTATCCAATGGGTATTCCGCATGAAATCTCAGTTGGTTCAGAGCAAAAGGGCGGGAGTCTTATTCTTTGTGTCCTGCCTCAGAGGAAAGTTTGAATCAAGTCTAGGGCAGTTCCCTGGACGCTGGTGTCATGGAGGGCGGTCTTGGTAGTGGGGTTGCTGTGGAGTCCAGATTGAGAGGTGTCTAGAATGTTGTTGGTTTCTATGAAGTGTGCCAGCTGGATAATGATGGCTTTCTCGATGACTTTGGCAGCAAAGGGGAGTAGTGAGATGGGCCTGTGATTCTTGAGATCCTTTGGGTCTGTGGAGGGCTTCTTAAGGAGGGGTTTAACTTTGGTGCGTTCATCGGGAAATGTGGCGGTCTCGAGGGAGCAGATGATAGTTTGGCGTAGTTTGGGTGCAATGGTGGTGGCAGCCTTGTGGAAGATATGCAGCGGGCAGGGGTCAGCGGTTGCTCCGGAGTGGATGCTTCTCATTGTGTCACGAACAGAACTTTTAGCCTATTAACTCTACAGTTTTAGAGACTTGGGCATCGATAAGTCAAGAAAGGCTCCATCCGATTGAATCCGAAACTTCTGCTTTATACATCACAAAATAATACTGGCATTCAGCATAAATATTTCATTGAACAAACAGGCCAATCATGTGTATGAACCTCCAACTACTAAAGTAAGACGTGCATTATTTAACTTTCATCCGGCACAAACATGTGTGACAAAAGCACTATGTAGTACACATGGTAGTACTGTGTGAAGTGCAAAATAAACAAGAGCTGTGTTGATGATGTTGTCTATTGTGCTCATGCTAGAAAGGCAGTTTTAGGATGAAATTGCGCTATGGTGCAAAGTAAACCCAACGGTGCTTTGTGTGAGGTGTATACTTGAGGCACACCAAGGAAAAACTCTCAAGGTTGAGCTACGTAAGGAGTACCATTATTCTAAAATTTCTCAACAATGTATAAATTAGTGGAGGGAGGTGAATGCTTCATAATACAAAAGCATTTTATCACAGAGCTTGAGTCAACCTTTCTTACAAAAAAGGTTTACACCCAATAGTTGATTAGAGATGTTTTTCGCATGACAAAGTACCACCATGCATCATGAAGGCAATGGTGCAAACAAAAAAATGGTGGTCTCTATTGTTAATAAGTCAAACATTTCGTTCAGAATACCATATAGCTAAGAAACGTAGGTGTTTGCTTCATTGTTCCACACATATGTAGGTTTAAATAGAATTCATGAAAACACCTGTAATTCTGAAACATAACCGTCTACAAAATATTTTATCATATTTTAAATTGTTTCATATGCACAGCCATATGCCGTAACACTGCTAATTGGTGCATTGAAAACATACATCTAAAAATTTCATAAAAACATCACACAAATCTTCTTGGTATCCTGAGTATATTCAAATGGAATTCAAACTTCTGATGACCACCTGTAAAGTTAAAGATGTAACACAAATACAAGTAGATGAGGCAGCCCCTAGTCTGACATGGATTTCTCTTTCTTTGCCCACACATGACTATAAATCATCCTCCAGTTAAGGAATTATTGAAACCACTATGTTTTAAGATCTTGGTATCCCTAAGTATTTGCATGTTGTGAGTTTGTTTAGTGAAAAACAAGGATTTGATGGTGATGATTAGTGTCAGCAAACACCATTATCATGAAGATTTGTAGGTTACTCCTATCTGACATTTTATCAGAAACACTCTGCTATATTTTCATATTTGCTTTTGTGCCACTGGACTTTTAGTGGGATTCAATAGTTTTAAAACTTGAAATCAATTTTTCAAGAATGGCAGAAAGCAAAAACTGCAAGTGTGAGTTCACTAAATAAAAAATGGAGAAATGTGTATGAGCACCCAAACTCTATTTTGTAAAATCTGCTGACATCTCACAGTATCTAGACTCATTACCGTCTTATGTAGAACGTAATCAATCATTTTGTACCACAATGTTGAATACCAAAATTGATTAATGGCATTTGCTGCTAAAAGGTTTTTCCATCATGTAAGGCCTGAGGAAAGACAGACATTTATGTATTCATTACCACATATTATGTTGTTCTACCTTGGCCTCGCCTTGTGACTGTCTTGCTGAATGTTGGCCTAATCCACTAAGTGGCTGTGGTGAACATTGGTATTTGCATCCATTGTGAGGTTCCGTGACAATTGTAAGTGGTGTTTTCGACTCACACGAATATGGTCGAGTCTGATATCTATGAACCGCAAATGACGAGTTTAGTAAGTGTGCGCAGTTTCGCTGTGCTAACTTAAACCGTTCGTTTGTTATGTGGGTTTTTCATCTGTACCCACGGGTTCCATTTTAGATACGGCATCCATTTTGTCTCTTGCCCTCAAGTAGCCAGCGAACGGACGTTGTCCGCTTCGCGACCCTGGGACTCCCAAGATATTTGCGGAAGACACATGTCCTTTGTAAGTGTCTTTATGACGTGGGGGATGCTACTGTAAGGCAGATGGCGCCGCTGGAGGTTCATCTTGCCGCACGGACTTATTGTCTCTGCCGTGCATCTCATTAGGCACTTCCCTTTGATGCCTGTATCTCGTGTTTCCCGATACCTCCCCTTTTGCACCCTTTCCGATCTCCCCACTGTCTCCGTCTTCCTCTGCACCTGTCTTTGTTCCTATTTCGATCTGTTTTACTGCCGATTGGAATTCGCTAATGTTGGGAAGATGGGTTTTTACAGTTGGGAACCACCAAATGTTTCCGCACTTATGTTCCGGACCTAATGTGTTTCAAAGTGACCAAAGCGACCCCTCTGGGGGATAATGGTGGGAACCGGGTTGTAAACTTTTGTGTTCAATGTAACTTTATGGGTAAAAAACTGTATAAAAGGAGCGATCCACAGAACCAATTTGAAGCAGTCTCCCCGAACTACACTCGATGTACTTCCTGTGATATCTGTGTTCCCTGCAGCAAATAAACCTTGAATCTTTGACGCCGAAGGAAGTGTCCCGTGTCTCTGTCATTCGTACGCCGGAGCAGGTTACCCACGAAGGTTTCAGGTGTTGTGCCCTGGCACCGCTGGGTCTTAAAAAACCCAGTCCTTCAGTTGGCGCCCCACGTGGGGCTGCATCAGTGGTACCGGTCCAAGCCTGACGATCGTGAGGAACTTCGTGTGAAATCTCAGAGGGAAGGTGCACTCCGCTTCATCGATCCTGTTGTCGAAATAAGTGGCCCGAAGACTTTTCCCGCGAAGATTCCCGCCTCCTGACGGCTGCGACGGACTGCTGCCCTGACTGTAGACCTGTTTTGGCGCCTGACGTAGACCTTGGTATAGCGAGACGATTGACGGGCCTTCCTGGTGACGCCATCGATCTTTGAGTTAAGTATTTGTGGGTCGCTCCCAGAGTTCTTGGTTGTTGACACTTTAGCGAGTGTTTTTGTTGTTAACGCTGTGTGAGTGTTTTTGTCGGTGACACTTTGCTAGCGTACTTTGTTGTGTTGTTTGACGACTGCAGCCGCCAAAAACCGAGGGTTTTGTTCTTTGCTGGGACTTGGTAAATCCCGTAACCCTTGAAGTTTGTGAAACTCGGCTAGTGTGCGAGATGCCTGGTCGCAGTACTTTGTTTAGTTGTTTCAGACCTTGTGGTACGGATTCCCAACTGGAGGACTCGTGTCCGATACCTCCGGTTGGAACTCCCACTTATGAGCTCTATAGTAAACATGGGCTAGGCCCGATTACTTTTAATGATTACTGGATCAAATATACAAAGAAAGATGGTGACCTTCGTTGGCCACCTCATGGTAGCTTCGAGGCCCCGATCTTAGATAATCTAGAGATTAAATTGTTCGAAAGAAAGTCAAGGCCGGCCATGTTTGATGCCTTTCGGTTGTGGCGTAAAGAAGCCCGACAGAAAGAAATCAGACAGAATAAACGTACTCAGCGAGATAATATTGCTACCATAGTGAAGAAAGCAGAGCAATTTCAGCGAGATAAGGAGGTTAAGGATAAGGAAGTGTTTGATAGACTACAGCGTATGACCGTAGATAAATGTTATCCTGCTTTGCCTACGGAGTCGGAAAAGAAGGAAGAGCCAGTTGAGGATCCTTTAATGTCTTATCTTATGAAGTCGCCACCTCCGTATGTACAGGGTACCGCAGCTCCTGTGGTTCCTGCCGTACCTATTCTTCCGCCTATTCTTCCTCCGCCTGTTCCTCAACCTGCACCTGCCCTTCCGACTGTTCCTGCTCCTTTGCCTGTTGCTATCCCTACTGCTCCTCCGCTTCCACATACTCCTGCTCCCGCTACTGCTCCTGCTACTGCTCCTGTTTTGCTAACTCCTGCTGTTGCTACTGTTTCTACTCCTTCTCTTGTTAGTCCTGTGTCTTATTCCTCTCCCTCTATTCGTAGTCGCAATTCTCCTCTTGCGGCTAGCTTCTTTCATTCGCTCGGACCTGTTCATGGGTCCGCTGGTTCCGATGGTCCTCAGAGACGTAGTCAGCTTCCTGGAAACAGAGAACGCGTTGCGCTATATAATATGGCGATGGGTTGGATGGTAAATCCTCTTAGAAGTCCACCCCGTGTTGTCCTCGAGACATTTTGTCAATTTAATATACCTACCCAGAGATATGTGTTCAATGAAATGTGTAAGTTCCTTTATGATCAAATAGCGGCCGATGCGCCTGACGAGGTGCTCACTGCTCTGTCTGACCTTCAGCTTCAGTTCGCAAATGGGCTGATAGTGGATACCAACGTTCGACGTGCTGTTGAGCGGTTGCTATCTTTTCGTCCCGCTCCGATACCTCATGCATTGTTCGTTGAGGATATTGAAAAACAACCAGATGAGTCTGGCCAATATCCTATGCGTGAAGTTCCGCCGGTTTGGATACCAGCTGATCCTACTGCTAACCCTGCGACAGTGGCGCATTTCCAGAGAGTGTGGATACATCTCCCATGGAAACGATCGAAGTGCTACAGGTGAAGCAATCTTTGCCTGATCCACGCAAAAATCCTACAGGGTATTACAAAGAATTATCGCAGCTCGTAGATGCTACGGTAATGAATCTTGCCGATATCGATATGTTGTTCGGCAATGTCGTACCGCAACCGGTATGGGCTAAGATTCGGCAGGAAAATCACCCGAATGAATTAGGCGGTGATTGGGCTGCCATTGTAGCGGCAGATGCCGGACAAGTGGCTGCTACTAAACCCGACCAGTTGATTACTGCTCTTCCTCAACGAATAATAACATTAATGAAAACGCTTATGCCAGCTATGAGGGTAAACTGGGACAAATTGTCAGCCTGTAAGCAGAAGAAAGATGAGAGTGTTTCCGACTTCTTTACGAGGTTCGAGGAAGCATTCATTGATCATAGTGGACAGGATATGGGTACCGAGGGTGGTCAGAGATTGTTTGTGGACAAATTTGTTTCGAATTTATTGCCCGATTTGAGCAATAAGTTAAAGAATTCGGAAAGTGCATGGGCCGTTTCTACTTCGGCTCAGATATTGGCTACGGCGCAATATTATGAGAATAGGGAGAAAGAAGAGAACGACCGTGCTGACAAAAAGACGAAGGAACTGAAAACTAAAGTGTTGCTTCAGCAAGCGTATCCTCCACGTTCGAATCAGAATAATTCGCAACAGAATAGATCGCAGCCGCAATCGAACAGATCCCAACCTCGTAATGACTCCTCTTCCCAAAGATCCTCGTTAGGGTACAATCAATGTGCTTATTGTAGACAGGAGGGACACATTAAATTCAATTGTCCTGTTCTAAATGAACGTAACAATGGTAACTCGTCTAGAGGAGGTCGTGGTGGCTCGCAGCAGGCATCACGTGGTAGAGGTCGTGGTGCTCAGAATGATCGTTCAGATAACTCATCCAATTCTAATAATTGTTTCGATCAACGTGGATCATCGCAAGGACGATCTGCGCAGTACAATGTAGATGATTATTACGTCGATCAGGGAACTGACGACAGTAATTACTAGGACAGCCAAAGACAAGGAGAGGGAGTGGTATCAGTTCCGGTTGATCAGAGAGGGCCTTACGTCGCAGTTGCTACATCGGGCGTCGTTGAGCCTTTTCTGTTGGACACTGGTGCAGCGAAAAGTTCTATCATGCATTCGAAACTCCCTGGCGCACCTTTGTCTGGCTTAACAAATGTTTCTGTTGGATTCTCTGGCGCCCCTGTTAGCAATCCAGTTTCACGCCCTTTGCCCCTTAAAATTGGGCCACGTGAGCTAGAAGCTCCGTTGATTTTGTCTACGGGTTGCGGTGAAAATCTTTTGGGCCTGGATTTGCTTAAACGTTTGTACGCGACTTTGTATTGTTCTCCTGCGGGTGTAAAGCTTACATTAGGAGAGAGGGTTGTCTCTCCTATGTATTTGTCTCTCGATAAGCTTCCATCGGAATTGAGTTCTCTTCCTGCGTCTTTGTGGGCAACGGGTCCGAATGACGTGGGCCTACTTGATATCTCCCCTTATGTTGTACAGTTGAAATCTAATGTGCGTTTGCCACGTATTCCCCAATATCGTATCTCCCTTGATGGTGAACGAGCACTGTTGGCGATCATCTATGATTTGATCGAGAAAGACGTTATTGAAGAGACTCGGGGAAACGTGTGCAACAGCCCTGTGCTGCCCATTCTTAAACGTACTGATCCTTCAAAACCGCCTGTTTATCGCTTTGTTATCGATTTACGGGAGGTGAATAAAATTGTGGTTCCTCAATTTCCCGTTGTGCCTGACATTACGGCGCTCCTGACTCTGATTCCAGCTTCTGCATCATGGTTTTCGGTGATTGACTTGAAAAATGCGTTTTTCAGCATCCCGATTGCCGAGGAGAGCAGGGACCTTTTCGGTTTCTCTCTTGGTGGACGCAGCTTCCGGTTCAAACGCGCTCCTCAGGGCTACTGTGAAAGTCCATCTATTTACAGCCAAGCCTTGAAGGGTCAACTGGATGCATTTAGGTTGCCGGTTGGTGCGGCCTTGATGCAATACGTCGACGACTTATTGGTGGCTGCTGATACTCAGGACATTTGCAAAATTGCTACAGTATCGTTGCTCCAACATCTCTGTGAGTTGAATCATAAGGTGTCCCCTTCTAAACTCCAATATTGTTGTCAAGAAGTAACCTATCTAGGTCACTTATTGTCAAAGGAGGGAAGGAGGTTGACCCCAGAGAGAATTGCAGCAATTGCGCGAATGGCTGTGCCAACAACCCAAAGAGATGTGCGTGCCTTTCTAGGTATCACGTCATACTGCAGGCAATGGATTCCTAATTTTTCATTGCTAGCGAAACCGTTGGTGGCTCTTACGTGCAAGGATGTTTCAACTCCTTTACCATGGACGGAAGAATGTCAGAAAAGTTTTTCTGAACTGCGTGATTCATTGTGTTCGGCTCCTGTGTTAGGTACTCCTGACTACAGTAAGCCGTTTACGTTATATGTTCACGAGAGGGAAGGTTGTGCTTTGAGTGTCTTAACGCAACCTTTTGGTGGTAAGCAACGTCCATGTGCATATTTTTCCTCGACCTTGGACCCAGTAGCTAGAGCATTGCCGAGTTGTTTACGAGCAACAGCGGCAGCTGCGGTCTCCATCCGACAATCAGCAGGATTGGTCATGGATAATATGCTTACGGTGATGGTTCCGCATGCAGTCGATACTCTTTTGAATCGAACGAAAACTCAGCACTTGACGAGTGCGAGGTTGTCTGGGTACGAGTTGACGCTGTTGGCAAGCCATATTCAAATAAAACGTTGTAATGTTCTGAACCCGGCAACTTTGTTACCAATTAGCACAGAGTCAGATGAAGTAGCAGAACATGATTGCTACTTGAGGACCGAAGAGGAAACAAAAGGTCGAGTGGACCTTAAAAACACCCCATTGGAAGATCCGGATGGTACATTGTATGTGGATGGGTCATGTTTTAAGTTGCCGAATGGTGATGTGACTACTGCTTATGCTGTCGTAACGTTGAATACTGTTGTTGAGACTGCAAGGTTGAATCAGAATTCTGCCCAAGCTGCAGAATTGATTGCTCTCACTAGAGCATGTGTGTTAGCAAAAGGGAAACGTGTGAATGTGTTTACCGACAGCCAATACGCATTTGGCGTCGCTCACAGTTTTGGACGATTGTGGAGTGAGAGAGGTTTCTTGACGTCGCACGGTACGAAGATTCAGCATGGCCAGCTTGTGAATGACCTTTTGGATGCATTGACTTTGCCTACGCAAGTTGCGATTGTCAAATGTAGTGCGCATCGTAAGGTGACGGATGATGTTGGTCGTGGTAATGCGTTTGCGGATGAGACTGCTAAGGAGACTGCTCGGAACCTTAGCACTCGGATGTATGTGACGAGTTCGGTTAGGTGGCCTACAGAATCGAGTATGTGTGAGGACACTATCGAGAGTGTGAAAGCAATTCAGAATGAGGCCACCGACACTGAAAAGACGAAGTGGAAAGAAAGCACGGGAAAGTTGGATGCGAATGGTTGTTGGATTGATTTGACTGATCAGAAAAGATGGATGTTGCCTGATGCGTATGTGCTGGCCGTTGTGACAATGGCGCATGGGTTAGCACATATTAGCGTGAAAGGTATTTGTAAATTGTTGTCTCCGGTGTGGAAGAATGATGGCATCACGAAATGTGCTGAACGTTTGGTGAAGAATTGTATGGTGTGCATGATGTATAATCCTGGCAAAGGAACCCCAACTCCTCCTGGCAGTTTTGCTCCCCCTTCATGCCCCTTTGAGGTGATTCAATTGGACTTCATCCATATGGAGCGATGCAATAACCTGAAATACGTTTTAGTTGTGGTTTGCGCATTCTCCCGATGGATCGAGGCCTATCCTCTCAAAGACAATACTGCTTTGTCTACTGCGAAAATCCTGTTGAAGGAATATTTTCCTCGGTATGGAATGCCTAGAGTCGTGTGGTCAGATAACGGAAGTGAGTTTGTGGCTAGTGTGATGAAGAGTGTGTGTAAGGGCCTTGGAATTAATCAGAAATTCCACAGCGCCAATCATCCCCAGTCCGCTGGATTGGTTGAAGGGTACAACGGCACCCTTAAACTAAAGTTAGCGAAGATTCAGGCTACGACTGGTCTTTCGTGGCCTGACGCTTTACCTTTGGCATTACTGTCAACTAGGGCGACTGTACACTCCCGAGTAGGGCTTAGTCCCTATGAAATAGTGTTCGGCCGTCCTGCGAATGTGTGGGGGGTTCCTAGGCCAGGAATGTTCTCTGATCTTGAGTACCCAATGTTGATCGATTATCTACATGACTTGACTGCTAAACTGAGGTTAATTCACCAACAGCTTTACGACGCATTGCCGACGCAGACGGAGGGTCCAGGCCACCAGCTCCAGCCCGGAGACTGGGTGGTGACGAGAAATTTTTCACGCAAGAATAACCTGGACCCGAGGTTTACCGGACCCTATCAAGTGCTCCTGGCCACGAGGACTGCCGTTCGTCTCGAGGGACGTAAGAATTGGGTGCATGCCACCCATACCAAAAGAGTCCCCATTCCTTTGCCGACAGACCCGTGGGTAAGGAGAGGCATTGCATCATCTGAAACAGAAACATTGCCGGCGTTTGTGCCTTTTAGCGACGCACAGCCTGTTGGAGAATCCTCAGCGCAGCAGAAAGACACTGTTGAACAATTAGCATCAAAAGACTCAAGACCAGAACACTCAACTGATCAGCAGGACGCTGTCTTTTCAACGGGTCCTTTGTTTGACGAGCAGACACGTCCTGGGAAAACCCGATACTTTTTGCGATCTCGCACTAAAGACAAATAAAAGATCCTGCTTTGCTGTATTGACAACTGCATTGTCCCGTTTTCCGTGATCAGTTTTGAACCTTCGTATTACTGTAATTATTCCTGTATATATATTGAGCTTCATTCCTTGTACCTTTTGCTTCCACAGCTGAGAGACTTTGTTTTTGCATACATATATATTGTGCATTAAAGGCCGTAGGGCCGCGCGCGTACTTCCTTCTGGATAGTAGGTCTTGACGCTAGGTTAAAGGCCGTCGGTTCCTGGGAACTCCTAGGGATTGACTATTGCTACACAGAACGAAGTGCGTCAAGAAACGTTGCGGACGGTCGTAGGGAATGCATTCTCGAAGCTGAATGATTTGGAGGGAGCTCAGGTTCACAGATTCAAGCTGCAGCAACTCAGTCGTACCAAATGTTTTATATTCCAATTGCTTGTATTATTCTTGACTGCTTCTGCATTATTGGCGGGTGGGGTGTATTATGCGATGTCTTATTTTTTACCTTCTGCTACACCTACTCCTACTCCTGACCCTAAACTTACCTCTACTGTTTCTCCCCATTCCTTTCACATGTTACCGGAACACGAGCAGGCTAGACGTGTAGAATTCCGCAACAATTCCTTTATTCAGCTCCTTCATCAGCATCAGTTAGTGGTTAACACTACTAATTGTTGGGTGTGTGGGTTGATGCCACATACTACGGATAAGGGAATTCCATATCTGGTGTTACCATATAGTTCCCAAGGGTCAGCTCGAGCATTTCAAACAATGTTTCGAAGCGCACTGGGTTTCCACCCCATTCGAGAACCACGTTCCCCCTACTCTGGTCCTACCTCGTATCAAAAACCTTTGTCGATAGCAATAGAGGATTTAGATAGTGATATCTATGATCCCTCGCTTATTCCCGAAGAAGAGGTACAGGCCTATAGGGTCCTAAGTAGAGGTGAATATAGTGCGTTCACTAGCGAAAAGCAGCTTAAAAGCTCGCCTCCGATATGGGTCGTACCCCACACTGGTAATTTTTGTCTCATGGGTCGTGGCCGAAGATCGCAAGCCCGACTTGGAGCAAGTGCTTGCACTGAAAATTACATTCTGCCGATGGTCTCGTCCCCTGTGTTTCTAGCTGCCAAGGGTACATACTTTATCTGTTATGATCGTGCATATGCATGGTTGCCCGCTGACTTCATGGGCTCATGTTTCATTGCAAATCTGTTGCCTCCGACGTTTACTGTAGATGCCGATTATCATAAGACTAGAGTTGTGCGAGGCGTAATTAGCGAAGAGGATACTGCCGGTCAAGAGGCAGGAGACTTTTTCAAGGGTTTCCTCCCGTTTTGGGGACCTATGGTTAATAGTAGGAACCTGAGACAGTTGACTCGAGTGGTAGAATCGACAGCTAATATTACTGCCAGTGCCCTTGGTAATATCACCACTGAACTTCAGGCGGATAGACTTATGACGTTACAAAACCGTATGGTTTTAGATGTCATCTTAGCAGATCGAGGTGGGGTATGTAAGGTGATCCATTCGAGCTGCTGCATTTTCATTCCAGATAATGCTCCAACTGTCTATCAAGCCATCTCGAGGTTGCATAAGATCTCCGAATCCATACACGTGGATGTAGGGGATTGGACGCTACTTGGGTGGTTTTGGGGCCTGATGTCGACTTGGGGTTGGAAGATTCTGATGATCATCGGAGTCGTTGTAGTGTTCCTGTTCACGTGTTGCCTTTGTGTGCAGTGTGGTCCTGCCTTATGTGGCCTTTGTGCTACAACGTGTATAAGACAACCACCTGTTACCAAGGGGACTCGGTTGGACAGAGCTATGCTACAGCAACATCTCGATGGTCTGATGAATATCGAATATGATTCCGACTAGTGCTTGCCTACATGAGGGCAAAAGGAGCGTCTGAGGTTCCGTGACAATTGTAAGTGGTGTTTTCGACTCACACGAATATGGTCGAGTCTGATATCTATGAACCGCAAATGACGAGTTTAGTAAGTGTGCGCAGTTTCGCTGTGCTAACTTAAACCGTTTGTTTGTTATGTGGGTTTTTCATCTGTACCCACGGGTTCCATTTTAGATACGGCATCCATTTTGTCTCTTGCCCTCAAGTAGCCAGCGAACGGACGTTGTCCGCTTCGCGACCCTGGGACTCCCAAGATATTTGCGGAAGACACATGTCCTTTGTAAGTGTCTTTATGACGTGGGGGATGCTACTGTAAGGCAGATGGCGCCGCTGGAGGTTCATCTTGCCGCACGGACTTATTGTCTCAGCCGTGCATCTCATTAGGCACGTCCCTTTGATGCCTGTATCTCGTGTTTCCCGATACCTCCCCTTTTGCACCCTTTCCGATCTCCCCACTGTCTCCGTCTTCCTCTGCACCTGTCTTTGTTCCTATTTCGATCTGTTTTACTGCCGATTGGAATTCGCTAATGTTGGGAAGATGGGTTTTTACAGTTGGGAACCACCAAATGTTTCCGCACTTATGTTCCGGACCTAATGTGTTTCAAAGTGACCAAAGCGACCCCTCTGGGGGATAATGGTGGGAACCGGGTTGTAAACTTTTGTGTTCAATGTAACTTTATGGGTAAAAAACTGTATAAAAGGAGCGATCCACAGAACCAATTTGAAGCAGTCTCCCCGAACTACACTCGATGTACTTCCTGTGATATCTGTGTTCCCTGCAGCAAATAAACCTTGAATCTTTGACGCCGAAGGAAGTGTCCCGTGTCTCTGTCATTCGTACGCCGGAGCAGGTTACCCACGAAGGTTTCAGGTGTTGTGCCCTGGCACCGCTGGGTCTTAAAGAACCCAGTCCTTCAATTGGATGACTCATAACTGGATACAATTTCCAACCTACGTTCGATTTATATGAAGGTACCACTATATATTGTAACCAAAATGCAGTCTGACAAAAATATTGTGTCATAAATATTGTTTACAAAAATAGTGCCCTATTGAAGTTAATCATAGAAAATCTAGACCTAAGAGACAATACTTTTGCAAATAATATTTAGGACACATTGTTTTTTTGTCAAATGATATGTTGGCTAATGATATTGAGACATACAGCCACACCGAAATCCTCCACAGATACCAATATCCAGAATTCTTTGTATGCCTAGGTGTTTGCACCTGTCGAATTATAAACAGATACACAATTCTACAGACATAAGTATATCACGAATGTTCTTTAGTGAATTTAACTTTCTGTTTCTTTCTCCACAGGGGATATATTTGTTCTCATTGAGAATCTTCTTCTCCTACAACACCGAGAGGGAGAAATGTTCACTAGCCATTCATACATTCGAAACACGCTTACTCCTGTCATTGACTAGACTACATGTGCATATTTTTGGAGTTATTTTGAATATTTTCTTTATTGCTTTTTATTTTCCTAGTTTTATATAGAGCTAACTTAGTCGAGTGGTATTAGTGATCTTTAAATCAAACAGGAGTAACTACATAGAACAACAAGTCCAGTTCAAGTATGTTAACAAAATAAGGAATCTTGAGAAATACTATTATTCAGGTATTGTCCATTTCTAATGGATCCATTTGTACTTCTGGCACACATTCCCCTCACCGCTGACGACACCCTCAGGATCACCCTCAGACCCCTGCCCGCACCACATCTTTAACAAAGATTGCACCTACATTTCCCCAAACTTTGTCACAGCATCAACTGCTCCATCAACTGCGCCACCTGCCCGGAAGACTTGAAACATGCAAAGACCAACCTCTTGCTGAACAAACCGTCTGCCGACCCAAAGGACCTCAAGAACATTAGACCCATTTCGCTGCTCCCCTTCTCAGCTAAGGTCATCAAGAAGGCCAACAATGCCCAACTTTCCGAGTTCATTGAAGCAAACCACATTCTTGACCTCTCCCAATCTGGCTTCTGAAGCAACCACAGCACAGAAAACGCCTTCCTTACCACCACAAGCGACATCCACACCCTCCTCGACAGAGGCAAAACTGCACCCCTCATCATCCTGGACATCTCGGCTGCATTTGACACTGTCTCCCACTGCACCCTATGCACAAGACTCCATGATTCCAGCATCCGCAACAAAGTCCTGGAATGGATCTGTGAAATTCCTCACCGGCCAAACGCAGAGAGTCAGACTGCCACTGTTCCACTCTGAACGTACAGATAACAGCTGCGGAGTGCCTCAGGGTTCCTCTCTGAGCCCCACCATCTTCAATATCTACATGGCCCTGCTGGCAGCCATTGTCTGGAACCACAGGCTCAACAAAGTCTTGTACGCCCAAAACACCCAGATGATCCTCTCCCTCATCACCCAGCCCACAGTCGTCAAGAACAACTTCAATGATCGGATGAAGGCTGTCAACACCTGGTTAAAGGACAGCTGCCCCAAGCTAAACTCAGAGAAGACCAAAATCCTCATCGTGGGCTCTACCCCCTCTGCCTGGGATGACTCCTGGTGGCCCGCAGATCTTGGATCCCCCCCAGAGACCATGCACAAATCCCTGGCATCATCGTGGACTACTTGCCCACCATGAAATGCCAAATCAAGGCAGTCTCATCATCCCACTTTCACATGCTCCGCCTGCTCAAATAAATCTTCAAATGGATCCCCACAGAGTCCAGAAAGACCCAAGCAGACTCTACTACAGCAACTCACTCTATGAAACCCAGAAAATCCTCAAGAAACTACAGAACACTCAGAAACCCTCTGCCAGACTCCTCCTCAATATCGCCTACCTCAGCCACATCACCAGTCACCTGCGAGACCTCCAGTGGCTCCCTGTCAACATGAAAATCAACTTCAAGCTCCTCACAAATGACTACAAAGTCCTACATGATGCAGGATCTGCATACCTCAACCACAGCCTCACATTCCACCCACCCACCAGAGACCTCTGCTCCGCTCACCTTGCCCCAGCCGCCGGCCCACGTATGCACAAGACCATGGCCAGAGGAAGTTCCTTCTCCTACCTCACCGCAAATACCTGGAACACCCTGCCTATCTACCTAAGGCAATCACTGTCACTGCCTCAAATCAGGAAGGACCTCAAGACCTGGCTCTTCAACTGAATCACAGTGCCTTCAAAGAAGTCCCCCCCACCAGCGCCATGAGACCCTCCACCTGGGATGGTTCCTGGTAGCCCGCAGATCTTGAATCCCTCCCACAGACCACGCATGAAACCTTGGAATTATCCTGGACTCCTCGCTCACCATGAAACACCAGATCAATGCTGTTCCATCATCCTGCCTCCACACGCTAAGCCTGCTCCAAAAAATCCTCAAGTAAATCTCCACTGACTCCAGAAAGACTGTCACCCATGCACTCATCAGCAGCAGACTCTACTATAGGCAGGCACTCTATGACGGCATCTCCCAGAAACCCCTCAAGAAACTGCAGAACATTCAGAACGCTTCCAATAGACTCATGGTCAATATCCCCTACCTCAGTCACATTTCGACCACCTGAGAGACCTTCACTGGCTCCTAGTCAACAAAAACATCAATTTCAAGCTATTCACAAATGCCTACAAAGCCCTACATGATGCGGGACCTGCGTAACTCAACCACAGCCTTGCATTCCACGCAACCCACCAGAGACATGTAGTCCGCCCAACTGGCCCTGGCTGCCAGCCCATGTATCCACAAGACCACGGTCAGAGGAAGTTTCTTCTTCTACTGCTGACTCTTCTTTGAGTAGTCAAGCATTTCAAGTCACTTGATTGACTTCCACCCTCTGCAGTTTAAATAAAGAATATTCAAGACATGCAATTTTGTTAAAACTTTTCTGAAAAAGAGAAGGTCTGTTATAGTTTTCAGATGTTAGGATAGCAATTTCCACAGCATGGGGTCATGAATGAGAATCTTTCGTGACTACTCTTCCTTTAAATATTGGTGGCTCAAAAAGGAGAAATTCATTGCTACATGAACCTCACAAATCTCGAAGGAAAGTTTAAAATATGATATATATATATATGTTCATTCTTCAGGTGAATGACTTGGAAGGTTAGACAGCAAATGGAAACCAATTAAGGGTTCAAAACTACCTGCAAGTTTTTTGGTGGTAAATACCTCTAACCATACTAGTTGTGGATTTAACATTCATGTTAAACTCGATTCTGTGACAGTTTGCAATCTAAACTGTCACAGAATTGAGTGTGACAGAATGTTAAGGTCTTGAACATTTTCTGTAATGAGGGCTACTTCTGATCAGTGAAAATCGTCATGAGCTACTGAAGGGTAAGCCACATGTGCATTGCTACTGACACCCCAAAACCCATCTTAATTTGCTTTAAGCCTAATGTCCATAGAGCCAGATGCAATGGTTTGAACAAAATACTTTGACTAGGGGCACTATGACAGGGCTGTCATGTGTTTCAGTGAGAGCGTGGTCTTTGACTATGTATGAACATGTGTACATTTGAATAGGATTCATGTGTATGGAAGACTGAGTGACTGTGTTATATGTACTTGTGGCACAGAACCTACCTTCCACCATATGTGGCACCGTTACATGCATAACAGAAATGGGAGAAATTTGAAGTGCAGAAAAATGTTCTGCAAAAATGTTCAGAGAAAGGAACATTTTTCTGTATTTAAATTTTTCCAACTTAAAATAATGGCTGTATGTCTCACTTACATATATGGCAGTGTATTGAGAAAATTAAAATGAAGAGTTAATTTTGTTTAAGGGGGTTCCATAAAACTCATCATTTAACTGTTTTCCCATTTCCACGTGTCATATTTACAAACACTGAGGGGTCAATTACAATAGCGGGTGGATCGCCACCACCCGTATGGCGGTGGCAATCCACCGGACATTACCCACCTCCCGCCTCCCAATTCCTCTGACATATTATGATGGCGGGGGAACCCTGGCAGATTGAAATAATGTCAGCCGGTTTTCCAACCGTCGACAAGTCGACCGGGCGGAAAATAGGCTGAATATGGTGGTGGTGTCTGCAAGACACCACCACCCGTATTACAATGCAGGCAGGAAGCGGCCTTGCCGCCATGGAAAGGCATGCAGTTCCTGAATATGGGGGCCCATTGCGGGCACCAAGGGTGTTGGGGGTGCACCTGGGGGTACCTATGGCACCCCCCTGCATTTGCATGCACAACATGCCTTTTTTACACTGCGGCGGGTGCTGCTGAAAGCACCACCCGCCGCAATGTAAAAAATGCAGGATGCGCCCACCAGTGAGGCAGGTGCATCCTAATTTGAATCATGGGACCGCCGCACCTATGGTGGGCGGTCCCTTTTAACATTACGGTGCAGGCAGATTGCCCGCCATCGTAATAGACCCCTAAGTATCTTGCTTCCAGTGGCCCTTATGGTGCCATATTTATTATAGACAAATACATTTGTTTAAATGGGAGGACTTTTAAGTGAAACAACATACTTCTTAAAACATTAGGAGGCATTTGGCTTAATTGAAAGAGAAGAAATGCTTTAACATATGATTCATAGAAAATGTTTTCTTCACTTCAAATCTGTCCTATTTGCAATGGCAGAAAATACAAATGAAGAGGTAATCATTAAGGTAACTTTTCATTGTATTCATCTTCCATTTAAACCATTCAGAAACATCATTTTGTTCTCACACTCCAATATTAAGTCAACAAGGACTTTTATTTAAGAGTTAAATATTTCAGTGCTTCAGTTCTTCACCTCTGTGACTCAGCCTGGCCAATAAATCAGACTGATTACTGCTCATTATCAGGCTATGCTATCTGCAGCTTGGTGATAATAATGTAAAGTAAAGATATTCTTTCCTTAACTTTAAAAGAAGAATATGACCCTGGGCTTATTTAAAAATGAACTCAAGGCAGCAAGCTGTGGTGGTGGAGGACACTTGGTGTACATTGTTTGCACTCCTGCAGTCAAGTAAGATGCTAAGAATGTTTAAAAAATCTCTATGTCACTTTTCTGCTTAGTTTTGTTTGTGCATTTATATAGAGCTATGTCTGTTTCCCTCTGGTAAACACACTTCTCTGAGTAATGTATGGCTTGTTGTTTTACCTACTGGTGCAATTGTCTTGTTGGGAGCCATTTTTCAAGGTCCGGTCATGAATACTTCATGAAGTCATCTTTACATTGCTGACTCTATGCACATTCCTCTGTGAAAGCTCTGCTTAACCAGCTTTGACTACAAATATCTCCTCTATCAGCGGTATGCATACATTTTCTCCGTGAATGTTCACATCGACTGTTAGTTACCTACATAAAGCATTACTGTCATGCAGTGCCTAATTGGAGCTGGTGGTTGACGGTGGGGGCCTCCAGCACTCATCTACGGGGCTGATGGGGCCCACCTGCATACATTTTTTGGGACTGGCATTTATTTTTCCTCAATCCACATTTCCCGAGCACAAGAGAGGGAAAACGCACAGCAGAGAAAGTATGAGAAATAGAAAGACAGAAAAACCGTCATAGAGTGAGAAAGAGGGAATATGCAATAGAGATAAAGGGGCAGTGAGTGTGTGGAAGTTGGTTAAAGAGGCATGAGATTAATTCCACACTATGCAGCCTTGGTATTCTGCGGTACAAAAGGGGGTGGTAATGGATGGAGCATCTGAACCAATCAAACACTCACACCCAGTCAAAAGATCTGGGTTTAATCCATCACCGTTCTTTAGCCCACTCTGCCACCCCAGTTCAGACATGGCATTATGCAAATCAGTCTGACCCTGTGCCTCATGGGAACAGTCCAGCCCGAACTGCCAAGCCATGCCTTCCCTGGACCGGAAACAAGCTTCCGAGGACCGGTTTCTGGCATTCCTGCCGTCTTCAGCCCGGCTTGCTTGAATCCAGTGGCAAAGTGAGCAAGGGACTCACGTCTGAGCATACCCTGCCACACTTATGGTGGCCAAAAGCGGTACAAAAGGGGGTGGTAATGGACGGAGCATCTGAACCAATCAAACACTCACACCCAGTCAAAAGATCTAGGTTTAATCCATCACCGTTCTTTAGCCCACACTGCCACCCAGTTCAGACATGGCATTATGCAAATCAGTCTGACCCTGTGCCTCATGGGAACAGTCCAGCCCGAACTGCCAAGCCATGCCTTCCCTGGACCGGAAACAAGCTTCCGAGGACTGGTTTCTGGCATTCCAGCCATCTTTAGCCCGGCTTGCTTGAATCCAGTGGCAAAGTGAGCAAGGGACTCACGTCTGAGCATACCCTGCCACACTTATGGCGGCCAAAAGCGGTACAAAAGGGGGTGGTAATGGACGGAGCATCTGAACCAATCAAACACTCACACCCAGTCAAAAGATCTGGGTTTAATCCATCACCGTTCTTTAGCCCACTCTGCCACCCCAGTTCAGACATGGCATTATGCAAATCAGTCTGACCCTGTGCCTCATGGGAACAGTCCAGCCCGAACTGCCAAGCCATGCCTTCCCTGGACCGGAAACAAGCTTCCGAGGACCGGTTTCTGGCATTCCAGCCGTCTTCAGCCCGGCTTGCTTGAATCCAGTGGCAAAGTGAGCAAGGGACTCATGTCTGAGCATACCCTGCCACCTTTTGCACCGCCTTGGTATTCTGAGCACCAGTGCCAGCCTCGAACTTCTGAGCAAAGCTTTGTTTACCAGCACTTATCATTCAGCAAATTAAGCAGTGCTGTCATGCTACTGTTTTACGTCAGTCTGTTTTTCATTTTCTTAGCACTTTAAGTCCAGCTTCTAATAATCCTTTTTCGAAGTTATCCCGGTATCCAATAAGGATATACTTTACAGATTGTTCGATTCTAGAAAAATATTGTTTTAATTTTTATGTAGCTTTATTTAAATTATATGCACTTTTGGTAGACAGTGTTAACTATTGACCGAGTAAACTAACAATGACCTAGGAGCTCTCAATTCGACCTGTAATAAATAATATCGATGGGTTTCTCAAAGTAAGATAATGAGAGCATACATCTTCCCTCCACCCAGCAAACATTGGTTTTTAGGTAAGTCAGAGAGTAGAACATGTTCGGAATATATGCCAGGTGTAAGAAATTGGGTTCTTGGTTGACTGGGATATGAGCCCTGGTCAAGCAGCACCCACAATGATGATGATGATGATGATGAAGCAAATTTGTAAAGCGCAAAGATGCTCCTAGGAGCGTCCTGGTGCTAATCCAAGAGCAAGTCAAATTTCAAAATAAATAGCCAAGTTATCAATCCCTTCTTGAAAGCTGGTTCTGATGTTTACTGCCTTGGATGCACAGGAAGAGAGTTCCATGCAGACGGCCCTAACAAGGAAAAGGAGCGCCCGCTAATTCTTGACAATCTCACTCTTGGTACTCTGGCCAAAGCCAAAGGTGAAGCCTGAGGCTCCTCGCAGGATTGTAGAAAAGAATACGTGAAGCCAGATAGCTTGTGCCAATATTGTGGAGACCACGAAAAAACAGCACCAAGGTTTTGATCAGAATTCTCTTCCTTACTAGAAGCCAGTGCAAAGAGGAAAGATGAGTAGAGATCCTCGCTCTCTTTGGTAGATTCATTAAGAGAAGCGCAGCAGTATTTTACACCACTTGAAGTCTTTGGATGACATAGTCTGACAGGGCAATATACAAGGACAGAGAAGTATAGAAAAACTGAAACTTTTTCATCACCCTTAATACACCACAGCACATACCAGTCACTGTGCTAATCTGGTGTGAGAAAGACAGGCATCTGTAAAATGTAACTCCCATGTTTCGAGCTGTGTTTTCATAAGACACAAATGGAACAGAGCCATCTGGCCAGCAAGTAGACCAGCCAGAGGGGGCTGAGGTGCTAAAATAGACAATTTTGGTTTTATCATTATTCACATCAACTGTTTCTGATGTAGCCAAGCAACCGCTGCTGTAAGGCCAGATTTAATAGAAGCAAAAGCTAGTTCCTCCCACTACTTAAAATAGAATCTGTGTGTTGTCTGCATATGACTCGATCATAGCACCAAATGACTCAACAATAGAAACAAGTGTTGTAACAGTAAACATTAAAAAATGTAGGGCTAAGGGCAGAGCCCTGCGGGACCGCGAATGAAATGGTCCTGTGGCAAGAGGCACACGGGGTAGCCAAACCTCCTGTTCCCGATTGTCTAAAAAGGAGGATAGCCAGCTAAGGGCAATACTCTGCACTCCAATCCTCGAGAGGCGGTCTAGGAGGAAGGAATGGGACAATCCTTGTCAGGATGAGCACAAGCCAGCCCTGAATTAATTTGTGCTCAACCCTCTGTTAGCTTGGCACAGAGCAGTCAGGCTTAATTTAGAGGCAATGAGTAAAGTGTTTGTGCAACACTTCAAACAACAATAAAGTGAAACACATCATAAAAAAAGGATCCCACACCAAGTTAGAAAAACAGAGCTTTCTTTAATAAATAAAACAAGACCGAACCATCAAAAGTCCAATCAGTATAACCAAAGATATTACATTTAAAAGATATCAGTGAAAATAGTGACAAAAACACAAACCCCAACTGTATATATCTGGTTGTAACAAACCGGGACAAAGTCACAAGTTCAAGTTGGCTATGATGGAGCAGGGGCCAGTTGGCCTCGCTAAACAAAGTACCTTGATCCTGGTTTGTGTACATTGAGAGAATCCGCTTCAAAGATGCGTCACCCATGCATCAGTTTCAAGATGCAGTGAGGCGGCGATGTAAGGGCCTGCATCGTCATCGAGGATGCTATCAGAGGGGCTTGCGATGGGAAGTCTAGTGTCGAGGTTGCAGCACGCAGTCAGTGAGATGAGTTGATTCCACAGAGCTTGAGGCTACAATACACAGTCCATTGTCATCGAGGCTGTCATCAATGAGGGATACCAGGGCCAACGCCAAGGATGCATCGCGTAGTGGTGGTCCCGATTTGCTGCGGCAGCAGTGTTAGTCTTTTGACATGTTCAATCCACACAGTTTCAGAGATGTGTTGGGTATGCTCACTGATGCATTGCACAGCAGAAGAAATTAATTGGTTCCGCTGGATCCACAGAGGCTGGCAGAGGACCATAGGACCGCTGCCAAGGGCCCAGGAGTGGGATGGCACCACTTGGGGGGTAAACTCACAGATGAAAGTGTCCAGGTGCAGGTGCAAGGCTGTTGGGTCAGAGCTGATTTGCATATCGCCATTGTCTAACCCAGGGTGGTGTGGAGTGCAAAAAAACGATGGATTTGGGCCCAGATCTTTTGACTGGGGTGAGTGTGTGACATTGATCCACATTCGGTCCATCACCTGTTGTGTTTGCATATTCCGCCCTAAGTGCGCTGGGGATGCCCAGACGTGGGTCCCAGGCACTCCACACCACTGGAGTCAAGCTAGCCGGGCTAATGAGAGGTGTTACCTCGAAACCGGTCCGGTCCTCGGATGCTTGATTCCGTTCTGGGAAGGACATGGCTTTTGTAGTTCGGACTGGACTGTTTCCATGGGGCACAGGGTCAGAGCTGATTTGCATATCGCCATTGTCTAACCCAGGGTGGTGTGGAGTGCAAAAAAACGATGGATTTGGGCCCAGATCTTTGGACTGGGGTGAGTGTGTGACATTGATCCACATTCGGTCCATCACCTGTTGTGTTTGCATATTCCGCCCTAAGTGCGCTGGGGATACCCAGACGTGGGTCCCAGGCACTCCACACCACTGGAGTCAAGCTAGCCGGGCTGATGAGAGGTGTTACCTCGAAACCGGTCCGGTCCTCGGATGCTTGATTCCGTTCTGGGAAGGACATGGCTTTTGTAGTTCGGACTGGACTGTTCCCATGGGGCACAGGGTCAGAGCTGATTTGCATATCGCCATTGTCTAACCCAGGGTGGTGTGGAGTGCAAAAAAACGATGGATTTGGGCCCAGATCTTTGGACTGGGGTGAGTATGTGACATTGATCCACATTCGGTCCATCACCTGTTGTGTTTGCAAGGTTGTTGGAAGCCTGTTGTGTCCCTGAGGCTTAAGATCAAGAGGCCAGCCAACTGGCCCATGGGGCCACTCGGTGTTCTGCGTTCAAGAGATGCAAGTCCAGTCCATCTCACCCTGGCAAGAGAGCAGCAGGCAGCAAGACAGCACAGCATGGCAGCAGTTCCCTCAGATCAGCAGTCCAGCAGAGTGGTAGTCCTTGTAGCAGCACAGCATTTCTTCTTTGTGGCAGTTTCCAAAGTTCGAGAAGAGTATTGAAGTGGCGGTTTCTGAGGTCCAGTGTATATATTACCAGTTGTAACTTTAAAGTGATAAGAAGCTTCTAGAGGCATGCATTTGTAGTGCACAGGTGTCCTACCTTCCTGGCACTAGCTTCAGACTAACTACATGGGGTATGCAGTCCTCTGTGTTGAGACAGGACACTGTCCATTGAAGAGTAAGTGGGACTGAGTCCAGATCCTCCCTCCCATTCTGCCACTGATGGCCCAATATGTCACACCTAATCTCCCCATTTTGTGTGGCTGAATGGAAGGAATACGCAAAGCCCAACTGTCAACTACACCGAGTCATGTGACCCAGAGGCATGAAAATGCCAACTTTCTAAAAAATGAATTCTCAGAATTGTAATTTGAAATCTGACTTCACCATAAATCAGGATTATAAATTGCATTTCCAGAGACACAAACATGAAAGGGTTACCTATTCCAATTTGGAAATCACACTTATAATATGTAATAAGGTAATTCCAGTGTAACCCTATGGGAGAGGTAGACGTCATTTTATATTGGAGCTGACTTGAATCTTGGAAGGAGCATTTCTCTTTATTCTGAATTACGCACACTGGAGATGCCATTCCACATGGTCAAGGGCCCTGCCGTGTCAGAATTATCACCGATAGAGCGACCTATTGCCACGTTTACCAATAACGCTGCCCTGAGGAGTCACGAAGACACTGTTCCCAAGCGACGAAACACGTGTTGGCTGGTTGTGGAGCTATTAAACCTTCTCAAAGCACCTCTGCGTTAAATATTTTGCTTGTTCTTCTGTTGACTTTGGCCTTTCCCAATTTGTGTGTCACAACTGTGAAAAATTTCTGTTTTTTTGTGCATAGGCATTACTGTAGCAGTTGTTTTGTATGTTAGCCTTGGATAACATACTGTTGAGCGGTTAGAGGGTCTTCTCCGCTCGCCTGCTTGCACCTTACTTACCCAGTTTACTCGACTACCTTAGCCTTCACATCTGGTAGAGCGCCCTGAGAAATTCTGATACACTAAAAACCTTTTTTTTCTGCATTTACTTAAGTGGCAAACACAATGATTGCTGCGGCCTCGTTAGTAGCATTTAATTTACAAGCCCTGGGCAAAGATAGTGCCATTTTACTAGGGACTTATAAGTTAATTATTGGGTATAAGCTAATTAAACATGTTTTAAGGAGAGAGCACAAGCATGTTAGCAACGGTTAGCAGTGGAAACGTGCACAGAGTCCCAAAGCCAGCAAAGACGAAGTCATCAAAAAAAGAGATCTGAAGACAACAATTTAGGGGAAAACCACGCCAAGTATACCAGGTCTAACAGCCAGTTACTAGCATGTATATACACATGATCACATGAAACATAATAGTATATCAAGAGAATTAGGCATAAATCATATTAGAATAAAAGTAATAAGTATACCTAAAGATTAAAGTTGGAAAACTGGGAAAAACAGTACTGAAATAACATCTCTTATTTCAGAATAGCAAACCACTTTAACTTCACCCAGGGGAGTCAGTCGAGATTGGAAACTGCAAGATTCCACTCCCATATGCTGTACATGTTTTGCGGTTGGAAAGAGTGAATTTCTTCAGGCATTTTCTAACCTCCCTGACACTTGAGCACTATTTCTCAGTTAATATGTTTTCGGTTGTACATAGGGTATTTTAAGTACCAACATGAGGCTCACCCTAACAAAGGATTAAGCCCCAAGCAAGCAAGCCTAGGATGCTTGCCATCTGTCCACTGCAAAGTAGTCAAACTTCTCAGAAACTGTTCTCAGTTCCAGAGTTCAGCACAAAAGCGCTGTGAGTTTTTGGAGTGCATATGTTCTTGACTGACAACTTAATTGCACAATGTCAAAAAAATAACCCAGAATAATTGTTGTATTTGCTATTTTTAGCAGACCTTCTACACTGGGGGGCTTATTTACAAGGGCCTGCACTGCTGGAGCATCACTTTTATACTCCAGTGGCGCAGGACTCTCAAACCCATGAGATGATGCAAATCCCCCTGCGTGGCTATGCATGGCCTCATAGATAAAAGTGCTGTGTTACCTTACTCTGGGTAAAGGACATGTTACATGGGTGTTCCCATGCAACACCTATGAATTTTCACGTTGCCCCAGATTTACAAAATCACATAAACCTGGGACAGCGCCAAAACCTTATGCTTCCCCAGAGCAGGTGCATTCTGCAGTACACATAGAATAAGGGAAACACTTCTTGGTATTGTTTATGTGCAGGAACGTGCCCCACCCTGCACAAAAACAATCCTGCCAACACCGCAGATAACCCTGCACTATTGTGCAGGAGTGCCTACTTTGACGATAGGTACGAAAATGTGGGCCAGCACTGGTTCAAAGTACAGTAATGCGACACATCTCATAAATACTGTGTCTGGCTCCACTTTCAACTTGGTGAAGGACAGTGCAGGAAAAAGACTTGTGTCACTGCCATATGCCAAGTTATTGGTAAGTTAGGCCTCACGTGTATGAAACTGAATAAACCAAAAGCAGCCATGGCAATTTTTGTTTTCATAGCATCCCCAGCTCTGCACAAAGCAAACGTGTAGACACTGAACCTGTTCACTGAAAGTGGGGCTTAATGGTTTTTTCCTCCAAACAAATTTGATTTTTTTTTTTAAAAATAGTGCACTTTACAATACATTTATCAAATGCTGATTTTTTCACCATCTCATTTTCAGCACTCAGTTCTTCTGCTGCCACCATTTGTCTCAATTGCTCTCTTCTTCTTTTCTCTAAACATATACTTTCTGACTTCTGCTTTAAAATCTCCCCTCCCTCTTTCTTCTTACTAATCTCCCCATTATTCTCCGCTTTCTCATTTTAATCTTCTTTATTTCTGGCACCCATCTTCTCTCTTCTAATCCCCCTTTTCTTTCTTTACTCACATTCTCTCTTCATTTAACTCCTGATGTAGTCTGCTAATTACCTTTTCTTCTCTTTCTTCCATCCTTGAGCCTCTTTCCTTTCTTCTTCCTTTTCCTCACTAATTTTCTAGCTTTTCTTCTTCGTTCCTTGTCCTCCTCCCTCAGGGTACTCCTTTCTTCCCTATTTTTTCCTCTCCCTTCTATTTTCTCTTAAATCACAACTAAATACAGTCCTGGGGAAGGAAGATGGAGGGTTGATCTCCCGCAGCTGAGAGCGTACCGTCTGTGCTCCCTTGACCACTACAGCACTGCCAGGCAATTGGCGGGCTGATTCTCACTGACTAAACAACACCGAGATGCACCGGCAGGTGATTTCCTTGGATTCACAGGCTCCGCTGCAAAACGTTGATGGGGCAGCTCTGTGGCTGGAGGCTTTATGGTCTCCCTTCATTTCTTTGTTGTTTATGCAGGCTACAGCACTGCATTTTCTGCCCTATGGTTCAGGGCTTACCCACTTCGGCATGATGCCAAAGCGGGCAAGTCCGCTCCGCCGCAGCCCTCAATACAAACAAACAATGGTCCGAGACCAATCTATTTCATGAAAGCAATAGGTCAAAACTTATTCAATTAGAGGCGTATGTTATCTTAACGAACCTTACTCAATTAATGAAGAACAGAAAATAGGCAACAGCAACAAGCTCCAAATATATGCAATATTTTAATCTATTGTCATAATGAAAAGCCAATTCACAGTATTATGTACATTTTATATACAATGCCCCGTATCAAGAGCGTGCAGTAGAGAAAAAAGAAGTGTCAAAAGGGCGTGATCGTGATAAGATGAAAGGAAAAGAAATCACACAGAGTATGTAAAAATTATTCTCAATGATTCAGAAAAAACACCAGCCAATGAAGACCGGAACAATATATCCTGGCCACTTCAATAAGTCAGTATGCAGTCCTTAATGCTATTCATAAGACATGAGATGTATAAATGTCTGCACTATATCATAGAGGGGGATAACATTAGTGGTCCAGGTTTTTTTAGTGGGTGTCGACGTTTCGACTCGTCTTGTGGCCTTGCGGTTGGTTATGCCTGGGCCATGCGAGTCTTCTTCAGGACAGATAGGACGGGGCAAGGGATCTCATTGATGACCCTACAAAAAATACAAACAACCATGAGGGTTGGGGCTGTTGCCTATTATATTTAAAACTAAGGGCAGAATTCCAAGAATGCTTACCCTTCACGGGATGAAATGGACGTAATTTCCACTCCAAGGTAACTCAGTCCTTATGTATCCAATAAGAGTATTGTCCAGATGTTCTGGAAAATCAATAAGGAACCTGTATGTAACAGCAATGTATATTTCACAGAGTTCACACCAAGGACAGAGAGTATAAAATAATTACCTCTTCAGTGTGTATGGGGTTCCTATCCTACTCATAAGCACATGTACCACTACATGTCTTTACTTGAATTCCAATGTGAAATATCAGTCGGGTAACTCTTCACCAATACTTTAGCCTGAGGAGTGAAGGACCAAACAGTAGTAAACCTCAGTATTATGGCACTCCAAAAACAGGTAAATTAATAACCAAAACAAAAGAAGCCATTACCTGAGTTGGTTATTTTCAGTAGCTTCGTAGAAAAGGCTAATTGTAGATCACTTGCCGATTCTAAATAGGACAAACCGGTAGCTGAAATAAAAACCCGGGATAAGTGTCTTATCCTAAGTAAACAGGGTAATTTGGGCGGTTGGACAAGGGTCTAGTGTCAAGCTTACCGGCAAGATAGGGAGCGTGGTTTTTAATCAGACACGCGTCATGGTAGAAACCCAGGGCAACTGCTCACGGAGAAAACGCGGCATTGTCTGACACCCAGTGTTGGTGCCAAGTTAATCCGCTTCCTGGTAGTGGAGAACGAGAAAGGACTAACCCGTTCTCTGCCGGGACCACGAGCTCCGATCACACCGCTTCCGGGTAGCGGAGAACGAAGAAGGACTAATCCAGTCTCTTCGTGGGCTCCGTTTATTCATGCTCCTTAAACATACATAAAGCCACCACTCTGAGGGGACCAACTGTACCACTAATGCGCAATTGCACTGAAGGTTATTTCACGCATGGGACCAGCATTAATTAATTGTTGGCGAGGTGCACAATTTAGATCTTGGTAATTTGCGTGTTATGAATCTTAAACCTAACACAGTAAATGTAAACAATTAAATGCACGTATGCCGGTTTTGGTCCACTAATCAAGGCATAGTCGACGAAAATGGAAAACATGGAGGCCATCTTGGATTGGGAAGACCATGTGTAATGGCGGGTTAAACTTGGAGGGAGGTCTCAGCCCACTGGCTGAAAATATTGGATTGTGGGGGACTTTCTGGAAATAGTGTTTTAAACGGACCTTCCTGAAAAATTGCTGTAACTCAATTTTTAGATTGAAGTCGTTGGGCATGGCTGTAGGGACAAAAGAGAGCCCTTTAGAGAGCACACTCTGTTCGTCTTGGGTCAGTACATGATCGGACAGATTTATGACCGGATTCTCTGGTCTATGAACTACCATCTGTAGTGTTGGCGTCTCGTCCTGATCTCGTCCTGATCTGTGCAGCATTTTACGACATTTGCACATCCACCAGAGAGTATCAGATGGTGGGTCGTGGAGAAAGTACAAGTTAATCCAAGAGGAGGTGATCTCCAGAGCATTTTGAGCAGGAGAGAATGTCGTTGGATATACCTTCTAGACACGGCACACAAAGGTTTAAACGAGTTGGAGGAGATCAATAGACAAGTGGCAATCCTCTAACCCCTTTTCTGAGTCGAATAAGTCAATGACTATATGATATACAGATATTGTTTGTTTGTTTTCCATGTTAAGTAATTTGTCAATATTGTATATATTGTCTGGGGGTATTTATAAATATTGTAATTTGTTTCATGGCATGTCCTTGTAAATATGTTTTTAATATGTGTACAATAATGGCAATTGTGGACCGACAATTGTCTTCCCAATCCAAGATGGCCGCCATGTTTTCCATTTTCGTCGACTATGCCTTGATTAGTGGACCAAAACCGGCATACGTGCATTTAATTGTTTACATTTACTGTGTTAGGTTTAAGATTCATAACACGCAAATTACCAAGATCTAAATTGTGCACCTCGCCAACTATTAATTAATGCTGGTCCCATGCGTGAAATGACCTTCAGTGCAATTGCGCATTAGTGGTACAGTTGGTCCCCTCAGAGTGGTGGCTTTATGTATGTTTAAGGAGCATGAATAAACGGAGCCCACGAAGAGACTGGATTAGTCCTTCTTCGTTCTCCGCTACCCGGAAGCGGTGTGATCGGAGCTCGTGGTCCCGGCAGAGAACGGGTTAGTCCTTTCTCGTTCTCCACTACCAGGAAGCGGATTAACTTGGCACGAACACTGGGTGTCAGACAATGCCGCGTTTTCTCCGTGAGCAGTTGCCCTGGGTTTCTACCATGACGCGTGTCTGATTAAAAACCACGCTCCCTATCTTGCCGGTAAGCTTGACACTAGACCCTTGTCCAACCGCCCAAATTACCCTGTTATACTTAGGATAAGACACTTATCCCGGGTTTTTATTTCAGCTACCGGTTTGTCCTATTTAGAATCGGCAAGTGATCTACAATTAGCCTTTTCTACGAAGCTACTGAAAATAACCAACTCAGGTAATGGCTTCTTTTGTTTTGGTTATTAATATACCTGTTTTTAGTGTGCCATAATACTGAGGGTTACTACTGTTTGGTCCTTCACTCCTCAGGCTAAAGTATTGGTGAAGAGTTACCCGACTGATATTTCACATTGGAATTCAAGTAAAGACATGTAGTGGTACATGTGCTTATGAGTAGGATAGGAACCCCATACACACTGAAGAGGTAATTATTTTATACTCTCTGTCCTTGGTGTGAACTCTGTGAAATATACATTGCTGTTACATACAGGTTCCTTATTGATTTTCCAGAACATCTGGACAATACTCTTATTGGATACATAAGGACTGAGTTACCTTGGAGTGGAAATTACGTCCATTTCATCCCGTGAAGGGTAAGCATTCTTGGAATTCTGCCCTTAGTTTTAAATATAATAGGCAACAGCCCCAACCCTCATTGTTGTTTGTATTTTTTGTAGGGTCATCAATGAGATCCCTTGCCCCGTCCTATCTGTCCTGAAGAAGACTCGCATGGCCCAGGCATAACCAACCGCAAGGCCGCAAGACGAGTCGAAACGTCGACACCCAATAAAAAAACCTGGACCACTAATGTTATCCCCCTCTATGATATAGTGCAGACATTTATACATCTCATGTCTTATGAATAGCATTAAGGACTGCATACTGACTTATTGAAGTGGCCAGGATATATTGTTCCGGTCTTCATTGGCTGGTGTTTTTTCTGAATCATTGAGAATAATTTTTACATACTCTGTGTGATTTCTTTTCCTTTCATCTTATCACGATCACGCCCTTTTGACACTTCTTTTTTCTCTACTGCACGCTCTTGATACGGGGCATTGTATATAAAATGTACATACTACTGTGAATTGGCTTTTCATTATGACAATAGATTAAAATATTGCATATATTTGGAGCTTGTTGCTGTTGCCTATTTTCTGTTCTTCATTAATTGAGTAAGGTTCGTTAAGATAACATACGCCTCTAATTGAATAAGTTTTGACCTATTGCTTTCATGAAATAGATTGGTCTCGGACCATTGTTTGTTTATATTAGTTACTACCCAGGTCCAGTACCTTCAGGGTCACCCCATTACTTTAATGGCAGCCCGCAATACAGCAAAGGGGTGACATGCAGAAGTCGAGTAACACTAAATCAAGTGAGTACAGGGGTAGCCTCCAGGTAATAGCTAGCGACCCTGTTATCGCCCAGGTTGGCTGCCACATATCAAAGTTTCCTAAATCTGTCACAGCAAAAGACTTTATTCAAGCTGGTAGCAAGGAGCAGTCTGCCCTCAGTGAAGAGATCTAGCTGGCAGAGGTGTGAATGGCCGCTGCCTAAACTTAAGGGATTGCTCTGACTGCACCCTTTACTCCTGCCTCATTGGCAGACGGAGGCACCATTGTTGCAGCGCCCCTGGATTTTCTTGGTTTGCAACAAGATTTCAACTCCCAGTATCTTTGTGCAAATAAATCACACTTTCTACCAGCCATTAAAAACTCCTGCAATTAACCAGGGCTCTCAGCCTTTCATCAAAACAGTGAGTTCTAAGGTCTGCACTTTGGGCAAACAGGAGGGCGTGGCTGGGGGCCCAACAGGGGTGGCTAACTGGGAAGATATGGCTAGTTCTCTAGAGCAATCTACTACAGTTCCCCCACAGCAGGCAGTGGATTCTGACCTGCTAACAAGCTCCGCTGCTGTCTCAGTCCCTTCCCACATCTCTGATCATCCTTTTGATAGCAATGGTATTGACAACACCATGGACCTAACATCAGGTGAAAGCCCGTATTTCCTGCTTGTCTGCAGTCCACTCAATGACATGTGAGGACAAGCAGCCTGTGGAACAACAGTCCCCTCCTACACATCCCAATCATTATGACAATAGATTAAAATATTGCATATATTTGGAGCTTGTTGCTGTTGCCTATTTTCTGTTCTTCATTAATTGAGTAAGGTTCGTTAAGATAACATACGCCTCTAATTGAATAAGTTTTGACCTATTGCTTTCATGAAATAGATTGGTCTCGGACCATTGTTTGTTTATATTAGTTACTACCCAGGTCCAGTACCTTCAGGGTCACCCCATTACTTTAATGGCAGCCCGCAATACAGCAAAGGGGTGACATGCAGAAGTCGAGTAACACTAAATCAAGTGAGTACAGGGGTAGCCTCCAGGTAATAGCTAGCGACCCTGTTATCGCCCAGGTTGGCTGCCACATATCAAAGTTTCCTAAATCTGTCACAGCAAAAGACTTTATTCAAGCTGGTAGCAAGGAGCAGTCTGCCCTCAGTGAAGAGATCTAGCTGGCAGAGGTGTGAATGGCCGCTGCCTAAACTTAAGGGATTGCTCTGACTGCACCCTTTACTCCTGCCTCATTGGCAGACGGAGGCACCATTGTTGCAGCGCCCCTGGATTTTCTTGGTTTGCAACAAGATTTCAACTCCCAGTATCTTTGTGCAAATAAATCACACTTTCTACCAGCCATTAAAAACTCCTGCAATTAACCAGGGCTCTCAGCCTTTCATCAAAACAGTGAGTTCTAAGGTCTGCACTTTGGGCAAACAGGAGGGCGTGGCTGGGGGCCCAACAGGGGTGGCTAACTGGGAAGATATGGCTAGTTCTCTAGAGCAATCTACTACAGTTCCCCCACAGCAGGCAGTGGATTCTGACCTGCTAACAAGCTCCGCTGCTGTCTCAGTCCCTTCCCACATCTCTGATCATCCTTTTGATAGCAATGGTATTGACAACACCATGGACCTAACATCAGGTGAAAGCCCGTATTTCCTGCTTGTCTGCAGTCCACTCAATGACATGTGAGGACAAGCAGCCTGTGGAACAACAGTCCCCTCCTACACATCCCAATCATTAAACTGGTCCAATATCCAGCAATAGTTTTGACTCTCCTTGCAGTATGCCCTCAGGTTATTCTACACTATTGGTCCCTAAGGAAGTCAGTGTGGAAGATGATCCTAAAGAATCATCCTTGCTGGCAATCTTAGTTACAACAGTCAGAGGCACAATCACATTATGCTCAAACAAGAGTGGATAATGTGAAAATGTAGCAATCACGACTTGAAGTATCTGGCAAGATTACAACTGTTACCAATGACATTGATGAGCTACAACAATGGGTCACCAATGACGAGGAGGTGGGTACAGATACAACCAAATACATTGGGGACTACGATATACAGCTGGAGTAGCTTCAGTCTAAAATCAGAGACATGGAGAATCGTCAGTGGAGAAATAATCTCAGGATGTTTGGAATACCGTAAGGGAAAGAGGGCGATGACCCCTGGTAGTATATTGTCCAGTTTTTCTGGAAGGCATTTCCTGATCTCATGGATTGGGATATGGACTCACAAATATAGCGTGCCCACCACCTTGCGCTCAACCATAATCATAATACAGCCAATGTCATGTCAACCTAGTCTCGTCCAATTTTATTCTATGTGGGGAACTTTGTCTTAAGGCAGGCGATGCCATATCAATTGTAGTCCAGTCACATCTGTGTAAGTCTACCATGGATCATTGCTGGATGACACATCAAATCATAGACCCTCTGGCTGTTGGGTCCCAATGATTCCTGCAAGAGCCAGCTGGGCTCAAGAATTTCAAGGATGGATGGATTCATATGTGCTACTCAGAAGTGGATGGTGCACAGACTTTAAATCACTCGAATGGGTCCTCCTCATAGATCTAAGGCTTCAGTATTTAGGAAAAATATGCTGTTAGTCGGACTTTGCCATTTATTTTCTTTCTGCGATGTTGCTTTATAATACTTAAATTCTTGTTTATGATCCTCACTCCTCCTATTCTCTCCTTTTGTCTTCTCCTCTTACTGGTTACACCTACCAGCTAATTGTAATTTGTTACCTCACTAGAAGTACCTCATAGCTAATTTCTCTTTCTGATGGAGATGCTAGTGGTTGTTTCATGAGTGAGGAGGCATGTTGTTGAAGGTTGCAGCTTCTCAGGGTACTGCTTAGGGGGTTGGGAAGATTCCTTTCTAAGGACATAGGGTTGTTTTGGTGTGAGGTAATGGATGGAATTGTAGAGTTTTGCAAGGTTTCCTCAGCAGGAGGCTAATACTTTTAATTGTGGGGGAGAGTGGAGGTGAAATAAGTCAGAATGTTCTTAATAGGTTAGTTGAACTTGTATCATTTTTGGTTTGCCGGAATATTTGTCTGAAATATGGGATGATATCTTAGCATAGCTGCTAAGCATTATGGCTAGGATACAATACATTTGTTGGAATGGCTCTGTCCTAAACTCATGCAGTAAGTGACAGCTAGTGTGGGAGGAAATAAAGATGTATAAACCACAACTACTATCTGTGACAGTATCTGGCATACAAGGATCGTCTATTATTTAGTCAGTTGGGCTACAATACAATTATCTGCACTTCACAATCTGTTTCTATACTGGAGGTGACTATAAAGTCTGCAAAGAGTTTTGAGTTCAAGGTACTGAAAACTGTCTTGGATCCATTGGGGAGATGAGTGATTGCACTGCTGGTACTACATTGTTAGAAATGTGTTATACATGTGGTCATTGGGCGAAATTTTGATGAACTTGGGGTATTGGATATGCCCTCTCTTGGATTGCTACACTGATCTGGGCGATGATTATAATGGGAGATTTTAATTGTGTTATAGATTACGTCATTGACTCTACTAACCATGTTGTTATCCCACGCATGTCTAAAACTTGGATCTCTCTTAATGAACTAGCCACTTACCTTGCGTTCGCTGAGTTGGCGATGCGGAGAGCGCAAGATAAGTGGTTTTATTTAATTATTTATTTTACATTCCCTATCCGGTCATTTGTCACTTTCATCCCCCCACCCCTGCCCTTCCCCGCCCTACCCGACCATGCTTTCCTCATGGGTCGCTACTGATCTACATTTCTGTTATGTTTTCTATGGCCGAAATTGAGGCTGTTCTTGCCGCCCTGCCCTCTTGCAAAGCGGCAGACGATGTTGCCATACCTCTAGAGTTTTACAAAGTGCTTAAAGATATAATAGCTATGAAAATATTAAGGTGATTTAATATATCTACAAGACACTTGGAGTATATATAATGTTGTCATATTTTTGAAGAAAGGCAAGCTACTAGAGGAAATGTGTTCACATCGACCCATCTCCTTGTGAAATACAGTCACAAGGCTATTTGCCAAAATCTTAGCTACATGACTCACTCCTCTCCTCTCCTCCCAGGGTCAGTTTCTCAACAGCAGCATAGGTAGGTAACCTGGCAGAAACACTACTCGCCACACTGCAATTTTGGCACACAGTGCTGCAGAAAAATCTAATACTAGAATAGGCATAATATTATTAGACACAGAGAAGGCTTCTGACAGTGTTGTGTGGGGCATTTTGTGGGCCACGCTGGGTGCATTTTGCATTGGGGACGGATTCATTAAATTGGTTTAGTCACTATAAAAGCCCCTTGGTGCTAAGATCTGTTGTGGTACCTGGCAGGGGTGTCCGCTCTCCCCCTCTTATTTGCTCTTTATGTTGACCCATACTTGAAATCGCTGCATATGAATGCAGGCATTCAGCCTCTGACTTTTGTTGCTTGTGACCTTAAACTAACTGCATATGCTGTTGCTGTTGCCATTTTTGCTTCAAGTCTTTAATTTTGCTAAAATGAGGCATCTAGGTTTGGAACATTCTGTGGGAACAAGCTTAATGTACTCAAAATGCAGGTACTTGAATTAGAACCCAGATCTACCAACCCAATGGTTTCTGCAACAGCTGTATACCTTGGTATTAAATTATGCATTAGGGTTGATGGTATTTTTAAATTAAATTATGAACCCGTGTTACTTTCAGTTATGTCCAAAATTTTTCCTTTCAAATAAACTCCTGATTAGTATCAATGGTTGCCGTAACATCAATAACATGAATGTCCTTCCCAAAGTTATGTACTTCTTCAGGGCAATTCAACTGCGGTCCCTGATTAATTTTTTAAGGCGTTATTGATAGTTTTATATGAGGTTTCAGGCGGGCTAGACGTGCAATTTGCTTTATGAAACTCCCGTATAAGCAAGGGGTGGGGGGCTGCAGAATTCTAATTTTAAGTTATATTTCTGGGCAGTAGTCCCCAGTCTCTTACATAGTTTGTTATTCCTGGAATAACCAGATACATCAGCTTTTGGATATCAGCTAGCATTGGGGGCATGAGTTTAGGCTTTTTTTGTTAGTTTGGGGGATCCTAAATATCACAAAAGGGTATGATTTAAAGTTGTAAGGGACATCATAAGTATATGGCAGGAAATCTGCATCAAAATTTCTATAGCAATGCTAAATAAAGATATGCCACTCTGAGATAAACTTGCCTTCCCACAAGTATTTGAGGATTCCGTCAGCAAGGATGGGGCATGATTTGGGGTTCAGACTATCGTGCAATTCTACAATCTAAATGGATTTTGATCATTTTTGCGGCTACAGGCCTCTTTTGATCTCCCTAATAACTTATTTTTTAAGTACTTACAAGTCACAGATTACTTGTAAACATGCTGCAAATATGTATGCCAGCTAGGAAACCTTCAAAGAGCACAATTTATCAAGATCTATGCAAGTATATTACTGATGATAATACATTACTAGCGGCAACGTGGAACAGATTGCTATCCTCTGATATTCTTGTCGCTTTGATTCAGAGCACGCTTGAAATAGTTGACTGTTCAGTACACTCTATGAACCTAATACTACAACATTTTAAGACTATCTGCTTATTATATTATTGTATTATACCCTGGAAAAAAATCTCAAAATGGTGTACGAACATTGGCACCGATATGACGAGGGGCCGTATTATGCATTGTGATTGTTTGCCCCCAGTGCTCCTTTTAAAAGGTGTGCCGGGCGCAAACAATCCTAATGAACCATTTTAGGATGTATGCACTGCCCCCAGGGCAGCATCTACATGTGAAAACACGGAGCAGATGCTCTATATTTTCACAGTGCAGGCGGCACACACCTGCACTTTTACAGGGTAAAGGAGATCCCCTTGCAGAAGCGTGCTGTCAGTGACTGCACACGCCTCCAAGAGAATGTCTGGGGGGTCCATGGGACCCCCTTTATACCCTGAAGAGGGCTGCTCTCAGGAGGCACGCTGAAAGTGCACCACCTTTAAAATGGCGCACTGTCAGAACGCCTCCTGAGGGCTGCTTTGACTCGCGGCTGCATCTGTATTATGGCACGGGTGCAGAGTCAAAGAAATTACCTCATTTGCATAGGGCACGCCTCTCTGCAAATGAGGGAACACACTCTTAAGGTAGCACTTTAAGTGCGCCAGCACTATCTGTATTACAGAAGGGGGTGCACAAGCGTCTGCGCCCCATTCTATGCCCCATTCTATAATACCAAAGTGCCCCGGGGCACGCAAAGCAGGCTCAAACGCCCATTGCACCCAGGGCACTTATTGTAATACGTCCCCAGATGTTCTAAGTGCGGCTAGTTAGCTGCAGATATTGTACATATGTTTGCCATGTGCCCTGCTTTACAGTAACAACTTTCCTGTTAGAGGCACTGTCAAATGCTCATCTTGTAAATCCTGCAGTAACATCATTGAAGGTGAGTTTTTTTAACATAATGGCTGTCGGACCTCTGCCCAAGACATGTGGAACTGTAAAACTATGAACTGTATTTATTTTATTTTGTGCCCATGCCAGCTTGGCTATGTAGGTGAAACCTCAAGGTCGGTCCAAACCAGGCTTACAGAACATAGGTCAGCTATTCGCACACACAAACAACTAGCCCCTTTAGTGAAACATTTTAATGAAAATCGCCATGCTCTAGATGACTTTAAATGGCGCATTTTGGAAAAAATTAGACTCCCAAATAACAAAGGTGGTGATCAAGTCAGAAAGAAAAGGGAGGTGTTTTGGATTTTCTCCCTGGGAACTTTCAAGAAGGGCCCCTTAATGCCGAAATTCCCTGGGAGAATGCCATCCTTTAGTATCCTATTTTGAGTCACCTCTAGGTTTCTTTTCTGTGTCACGTTTTTGCGAATCTGCCATGAAACCAGGAATTTCCGTACCTATTTAGAAAGCTATACCTTCACCACAATGGTTATTCTTAGTACCTATGCGTCTTATACATATCGATCGTATGAAAGACATGAGTAATATCATGTAATCACTCTATGCTACTAACTAGGAATCTACCAACTAGGAATCAGCTAATATATTTAGGAAGTCATATCACTCCCCCGTGTTGGCTTACATATATGTATATAATTGATACAAATATATCTATTGATAGACGTGACCAATAATATAGAGCCACACTGAATCAGTCCTGAGTGAGAACCAACCGTAACCCCGGGGGGTTCTTAAATAACTATGAGTATGTACAATATTCAGATCAATAAACTTCATATATCTCCGATGAATGGAGACGCCCTGTTCCATAAAATGATATGTCGAGTGTTTTCAAGCACCATCTTGAAAGAGCATACACGTAAAACCACCATCCTCCACTGAGTCCTTCCTTTGAGCTAACCAGCATCAGTAATGAGAAACATACACAATAAATGATGTTTCTTTCGTACGAGCCCCCCATTTCTATAAATGGGTATATGTTTGAATTACATCTATATACCTAATAATAAATAGTACCAACATTTCGGTCAAGGATGGACCATCTTTAAAAATTTAAAAAGAATATTCCTAATAGCTCATTATTGTGCCTTATAATACCTGGCTCTATAAAAGTTATATATCCATTAAATAGGAAACCGCTATCATTTTAGAAACGACTGTAAACTCCAAAATGATTGAAAACCCGAGAATGTTTAGGCGCCATTTTAGATTGGGATACATCTAGGACTTCTATCTCCCTAGTAGTCCCTCTTTTAGATCTACCGACATCAGCAGTAATGCCGGGACTTTCGCGCCAAGAATTGCCTTTAAATCGGATACCAATTACCCGGCGGCTATCTTCTTTTCGTGTGGAGGTCGGGTCCCCACAACACGAACGTCGGAGCAGCACCACCCTGCTGTCCGTTTTTCGTCTACTTATTCAAGGTAAGAATCCCGTTTCGCTGGGCGCTCTGAGACTTCTCGCATTATGCTTCATCACGGATTGAGATTTAAACTGAACTGACCCTCAATCGTGACTCTCTTTACAGAGACGTCTTCCACCTATCCTTCGAGTCAACATATACCGGGCGATATGTACCGAAACTGAAATCATTTATATCGCTTACACGTCAAAGGTAAATGAGACATTTAGCACCCTTTCTCGCTACATAATTCCAATTAATGGATATAGTCCGCAACAACTAAGACATTTCTAGTAATTATCAAGCGTATGTCTCCCTATCACTAATATTACTTTTTATGCACGCTTTTATTTTGTCCTACCAGCAACACTGATATCAACGTTTTTAGAACTATCTACCTCTGCGCTACATACATTGCCTGCTCCATCTGGAAACACCCAGGTATTTATATTGCGCACCCGAACACAACACTAGAACTGTGTTGGGTCAGAATAATACGTATTTCTGACAATATATATAAACACAGATACAACGTTGACTAGCTTTCGTTCGATATTCTCTTCCCTTTCTCCATATCGTCCGCTTCTGTCCATCTACCAGCTATGAGTGTGTACTTGGAAATTAGATAAAGCTACATCTGGACAAGACATCGCTCATCCCTAGCACCAATTTCTACCTATAGAACATTACTGTGGAGATCAGGTAAATATATAACCATGGCCTTTTTTAAAAGAATAGTTAGTAACCAAATATGTTACAAACTACAGGCTCTCTCACACTGAAATTCCCCATCTCCCATCCCTTCTTTGCTCCCCATACTAGTATCTAAATCTCCAAAACTGCAGGGCTATCCACATGTCTTGCGCAGTGCATTTGACCCAAGCGTCTGCGCCCCATTCTATGCCCCATTCTATAATACCAAAGTGCCCCGGGGCACGCAAAGCAGGCTCAAACGCCCATTGCACCCAGGGCACTTATTGTAATACGTTCCCAGATGTTCTAAGTGCGGCTAGTTAGCTGCAGATATTGTACATATGTTTGCCATGTGCCCTGCTTTACAGAAATTTTGCGATGGTGTGACACGCTAATATCATCCGGTTTAGGCTTTCAAGTTCAATTATCTCTCTTAAAGATACTAATGAGAGTTAAATTTGAACATGATGAGGGTATCAAATGATTGTGTTCAATAATAATAGTTTGTTCTCAGCTCTGCATTGCAAGGTCATGGGTTTCTTCCTCCCCTTGAAAGCCAGCTGAGTGGTGGCCTTCACTTCGGCAAATCTACGACTCTGAAACGGCTTTGCCCAACGCTAAAGGTCTCTCCTCTCTGAAGAAAATTGATTCCACTTGGGTAGGCTTTAACTGGGATTCTTTTTTAAACTATATTTTTGATTAAATTAATTTTTACTAGTTGATCTCCATGGTAATCATGCTGTTCTATGTGATTCTCTATAATTCGAATGTTCAATTTTTGTCATCTTTTTCTTATTGGGGTATTTCCCCTATGTTTGAATCTGAATTTATATGTATTGAACATTTCTGATTTGGAAAATAATAAAAAGAATCTTTACAAAGAAAATCACAACTAAAAAACAGTAGAGACACTATTAGTGACAACTGTAGTGATTCTGAAATGATAAAGCTGGAGACCACGCCGGGACTCACAGCAGTGAGCAGGCTTGAAACACCTGGTGACCTTAAGGCTCAGGAATGGATTAGTATTGGTCACTTGGCCAGTATGTCTGGGTGTGGAAGTTGCACAAAGAGAAGAGACAAGCAACACAAAATGTAACTTAAAATGATGCAACAGCCTGGCCTTGTCATGATGTTGCAGTACATCACTCCAAGTTATAAATGATTACCTGCCCACATCACTGACGTGAGCAGAGCCATACATACATGAACCAACCAGTGCTAAACTGCAAGAACAAACCCTTGTGGAGTGAGGCCAGTGTAGACTAGTGATCTTTCAATGTGGTGAGGCATACCACCTGTTGTCAACTGCAGTGATGCAGTGAGCAAGCCAGTCTTTTTTTTTTAAAAGAATAGGGAGAGGGGGCTGGCCAGTTGACTAAAATGCCGTAAGTTCAGACAAAGCACAAATTAAACATTGCAGTACTTTCATGGTGTAGTAACTGAGCCTGACCGTTCTCAGGAATATTGCAGGTTCATTTGCTCTAAAGTAGTTTTGAGAAAACGGTGCAAAACAGGACTTTTGAAGATGATGGTTAAGTGGCGATACCTAAAGCTGTTCATAAGTATCAAGTTGTGCTCCCACAGGAGTTCTTTGAATGTCAGCTGAGTGATTCATGCAGGGCAATGGCCGGTGTTGTGGGAAGGATTTCTGTGGTTGAAGAAAGTCAAGGACAAAGAGATGATGCAGTGACAATGAAAGTGGTTGGCATGATCTGTAGTATACACAGACCTTTCAATGCTTGGCACGCTTACAAGTGCAGTAGTGCAAACTCACATGTGCCATGCTTATTCCAGGGAATTAAAGATTGCTAGTGCACCCAGACCAACAGCACCACAAGGTGAAAGGCTTTGCTTCTTTAGCGTGTCTACTATGTAAAGGTGCAGGAGCACAGTTAATGAAACTGCATTTCCCACAAAGCCACAGAACTCTCACAAACTTTGGAGACGGTGGACATCTTGAGGTTTACTTGTGGGCCAGCGCATCCTTGCTAGCCACCCAAGATCCTGTTTTCTGACCCATAGAAATGTTTCCATATTGTTTGTTTTCATCTTGAAGTGTGTTTGAAGTCAACGCTCAATGCAAAGAAGTCTTCAAACTATTTCAATTATAATTTGGATAAGAATTTCAAAATTTGAAAGTACTTTTTACGGAATGCCATCGGTAATAACGAATCGTTATATTTAAGGGAAATCAGTTACCGATTCCTTACTTACCGATCGGCCGACACCGAAACCCCAAAATACTGAATCGGTAAATGAGGAATCGGTAAAAAGTAGGTAATGCGATGTACCAAAATTGGGTAATACCAAATTTGTACAAATTCGCTATTTAAGAATTGGTAAATACCACTGACCCAGAGCAGGTGGTAATCAGGTGCAGTGCATAAAAACCGGCCCAAAATGCAACAGTGTGAACACAATGGCAGCCCTCTACGTCATAGCAAGGCGGCTACATTTGCGAGCAGCAGGACAGAGGGTTTGGAGATGGGAAGAGCGTGTGTACAGACTGCGTGTCACACGGTTCCAAATGACTGAGCCAGAAATACATGACAGGTACAGGCTACACCCACACAACATCCTAGAGCTGATACGGGACCTGCAACCATACCTGGAGCATCAGACACCAAGGGCGCATGCAATAGCTAAACATGTACAGGTACTCTGTTGCCTGCACCTCCTGGCATCAGGATGTTACCAGGGTGTGATAGCCGCAGCAGGTGGTGTGTCATAGAGCTGCCTCTCCCGTTTCCTCAACTCCTTCCTGGACGCCATGATGCAGAGAATGCATCACTACATACGCTTCCCCAGCACACAGGCTGAGCTGCAGAAGACAAAGCTGGATTTCTACCAAAAGGCACAGTTCCCACATATAATAGGCTGCATCGATGGGACCCACATACCAATCTGCCAACCTGCAGCTACAGAATACATATACCGCAGCCGCAAATCCACTCACTCCATCAACGTGCAGGTGATATGTGATGCAGACTTCATCATTACTGACATTGTGGCCAAATTCCCAGGGAGTACCCATGACTCCTACCTTTTCAGGAACAGTGGGATCTATACACGTCTGGCTGCTGGTGAATTCGGAGAAGGATACCTACTAGATAAATCAATGCGACACTCCCTGATGTATACCTTGGATGAACGTATTGTTGACGTATTGGTGACACAAATTAATGGCACTTTCTTTCCCATTCAGGTGACAGCGCATTTGCCGTCTGGTAATTTATACTAACTCCATACCTCAACCCATCCACCCCAAGGGAGAGGAGATACAATGTGGCATATACAAACACGTGCAACGTTGTGGAGCACACCTTTGGACTACTAACAAGCAGGTTTCGTTGTTTCCACAAAAGTGGAGGTGCACGTCAGTACCGCCCCATCATCTGCTGCAAAATAATAGCAACATGTGCAATGCTGCATAACCTTGCCACAAAGAAAGGAACAGCAGTGGAACTAACTGACTTTGAGGACGAGGGTGAGGACTATCCACAGCCGGAGCACGGCGCAGCTGGTGTGGCAGCACACCGAATGGGATACACAGACGGCCTGAGATAACAAGCAACTATTTCTGATTGAGTAAGGAGACATAGCCTGTTACTGTATTTGAGTCATGCTGTTTAATGAACAGTGCACACCATCAAGATCAGAAGCAGTGTCCATACACCCATGGGTTACATCTCCCATTTCAGTACAACAATAGCATGGCTGGCTCTATTACTTGCATTCATGCACTGCACTGCCACGTTCCTTTGCCCCACTGTCTGCACTGCCAGTTTGTCCATGGCCAGCGCTGTGGCGTTTGCTGTGCCTCCTGGTCTCGGTAGGAGAGGGCGTAATGCTACAACAGCTTGTAGCCTCCTCAATTTCACCCCCATCAGCTGTAGTGGCCACCTTGCCTGTTTGCAGCAGTTCAAGAGCATTGGTCATTGTGACCAGCCCCCTAGCCACATTCCGACAACAGTGTGCCATCCCCTCCTGCATGGCTATTGAGCTTCTGCACATGAGAGAGGTTGCAGTGGACAGGCGGTTCACCGCCTTGGTGTACTTGTCCAGCTCCTGCCTCTCCCTGCGCCTAGACAGGCGGTCCTCCTCCAACTTGCTGTAAAGCTGCCTCACAGCCAAAGCAACATCACTCATTCCCTCAGCCATGGCAGTGTTAATGGCACTGATGCCCTTTTCGATGAGTGCCATCTCCCGCTGCAATGACCTGATCGCTATCCCTTGCAGGCGCTGGACCTTCATCATGTTGCCTTCAAATCCAGCGAACACACTGTCATCTTCGCCATGGATGTGAAGACTGGCTGCCCTTGCCCTACTGCGTCAGGAAGATGTGTGGGCACGCTGTGTTGGGGACTGTGATCTTGCCTGTTGCCATCCTCAGCCACTGTTGAATGCTGGCCCCCTGTGCTGTCCTCCTCGGACACCTCCATCTGCTGGAGGATGGCCACTGCATACCGCCTGCCTGACGGTGGTGGTGGCGTAGATTGTGGCATAGGTGATGGTGGTGATGGTGACGTTGTTTGGAGCTGTGGTGATGGTGGTGGTAGTGCCGTTGATGGTGGTGGTGATGGGGTTGTGTGCCCTTCAGGCGACTGGTCCTCCTCCTCTTGTCTCCCCTCTGGCCTGGGTGCCTTCCCTCTGCTCCCCTCTGCTGCACTGCGAGATGTCTCACCTGTGAAGACAGAATGTAGATATGCTCACTTATCTGGCAGCATTGCATTGTAATAAACATTATGCCTGCCAATCACACTGACTGTCCTCTGCTTGCTAATTGCTGTCACATGCCTTTGGATTTGCTAGTTCTGAACATGTGTTACTACTGACTACTGACTACATCTCTCATAATGCATTGCAAGGTATGAGTAAAACATGAACTGGAGTGGGAGTCCCTATGCCTCTCTGGGGATTGGGGATGGGGAGGGGGGTGCAGGGTATGCTGTGCATTAAGCTTACCTTGTTTGTTGGCAGCTCTGGCCGAGCTGTCTGCGTCGCCAACGCCACTCACACTCTCCGGCTGGAGGGTGGACTCAACCATGAGCTCCAAGGCTGTTGGTGCAGGTGCTCCGCTACTCCCTCCACTAGTTTTGGTTGCCTGCTTCTGTCTCTCTGCCTTCCTCGCCTTCGCAGTCTTCCCTAGTCTTCCCTAGTCTTCCTCAGGTCATACCATCTTTTTTTTTATATCCTCAATGGAGCGCTGAGTGACTCCGATGGCATTAATCTTGTTCTGGATGGCAAGCCAGATTTGTCTTTTTTGCGATTCTGGCACATGCAGGGACTGCTTGCCAAACAACTTGCCATGGCCCTTGGTGACATCTTTGATTAGGACCTCCAGCTCCCTCTCGCTAAACGTCTGCTTTCTCTTCCTTTCTTCTCCATCCTTCTCCCTCTCCTGGTTTGCCATTTTGCTTGGGTTTGTTTGCAAGTAGAGGCTGTGTTGCTCCTGGCTTCTCTGCTCAGCTCCCTGCCTCATAGTCAGCTCCAGGTTCAGTGCAGCTGCCTGGGTGTGGCCACTTCCTGTTTGGGAGGTAATTGGGATGCACAGGATTGGCTGATTCCACATTTTCCAATTTTTTTAATTACCGAATCGGTATTTACCGATTGGGTATTTGGATTCAATTTTTTTTATTTACCGATCCATTACGAATCACTATTTTTTACCGATTAATACCGATTTGGTAATTTTTAGCGAATCTTTACATACATTGGAGATACCGATTTCTTAATACCGATTCGGTAAAATTCGGTATTAAGGAATCGGTATTTCACGATTACCTACATCTAGCCCCTAGAAGTATATCATTACTTCAGATTGTTAGATGTCCAACCACAGATATAAGGTACTAAAGATATCTTTTCTTTAGATATTCACTTCAGTCCAGCAGATGTTAGTGCCAGCAGAAGAGACGCAACCTCCCAGCAAGGTAGACTGATGAGTTGGAGAGGTAATATCTTGTGTGTATGGGACTTATGAAGTGTGGAAAAGTACATCACTAGAATTGGAGCAAAATGTGAAAGCCATCTATCTTGATTAATATTTTATGGAATAATTGTACAATTGATTAGTGTGAGTATAAGTACATTTATTGAAGAAGGGACATGTAGCAGTTGGTGGTTTTTGAAGATAGGACTCATTAGGCACTGTTTTTCCAAGTGTTTTTAACAACTGCTTAGGAAGGATGGTTGTGAATCTGAGTGGGGGCTGCCCATCAGTGATGTGTGAGCAGTGAAGAGGAGGAGCATCCTGGAATTATGGAATGCTTGATGGTGGTTGGAAAGAATCAGTTGAGCCACTGTGGGTATAGATGAGCCCCTGTTTAATGAGAAGAAAAAAGATCATTGCTACAATAGCTCCAGTAGAAGGCATGTTCCACCCCCCCAGACACCCACTGGAGTGGGCTGGCCCGGCGTATGCCAGGCCAGCGTAGGGGTGTGAATGAAAGGCACAAACTATGGTTGTGGTCCTCTTCCGGAATGCCAAACGTCTCTGCCAGGGCGGCGCCTCTCACCTCACCACGAGGTCAGTACCGGCTCCGTGAGCGGGGTTGCCCACGATCCTGTGTGCCTGCGGCACCCTGGGACGCTGGTCCCTGAACCTGTCTTACCCGCCTCTGCGCACCTAGGCCTCAATGCCCACCTGCCGACACCGGCGTGTGTCAAAGAGGGCCCATCATGTGCCGGTGCAAGCTCCAAGCCCGATGCCCGCGACCCTGGCAACCTGCTATGACCGTAATGGCCTCTGAGAGCAACACGCGCAGTACTTATTTACGTACTATACTGGCTGACACAGCGGACTAGTAGGTCTCACATTTGGAACTGAGACTTGATTACACCATGACAGAGCACATTAAGTGTGGCTGTGTTTAGGTCACGATACTCCCTTTGCTGTGGTGCCACCAGGTCTTATTAGTGCATCACAACTGCAAGTTTCTGTGGGCCCACGTGGACTACTGCCCTCGGCCTACACTGTGCTCGAGTAGGTCACACAATTGGAATTGAGCATCGATTTTTCAAAGGCAGAGTACATATCATTGCACGTAAGGAGTGGCATAAGAGGATGACGCGTTGCATTTAGGAGGAAAAAAGGATCCTCATTACGGAGGTGATCAATCACTACTAACAACTGCCCTAGTGTCACTAACTCTGTGCATCGCGAGCCTACAACACATGGCTGTGGGCCACTGCTGACTGCTGCCTCCGGCCTACACTGCGCTCCAGTAGGTCACAGAGTCTTGATTTAGCAATGGCAGAGTTCATAAGAGTGTACCGAAATCATCGCAGACTGCATCTCCTCTCAGCCCCTGTGCCACTAAGTCTGTTTCCCGACATTCATGGACACTCTCTGGTTGAACATTGGTGGCGTCGGAGCCTATGGACTAGGGGTAGTTTTCATCCTCTGTATCTGATACCGAATTGGTGCTGGCAACGAGGTTATGACAATCCAATCCTCCATTTGCTACTTCCGGGTAGCTTCAAACCTCTGCACCGTCCACTGTCTTCCGCAACCCTCCACCACATTGACCTTCGACATCGACGAGGACCCACTCAGTCTGCGTGGCCCTACCTCAGTGGACCACAAGTCAGCGTCCCATGGGGCCTGTGCTGTCTACTGTGCATCCGGGGCCACTAACTCTGTGCTGCTCAAGTCAGGGACCCTGTCTGAATGGAAATTGGAGGACCTCTGTGACAGTGGTCTTGGGCTCATTGACAACATGTGTATGTGGCCTTGCGCTGTCCGCTGCCTCTGGCCTCAACTGCTGTCCACCAGGGCTCACACATCAAACAAGTGTTGACTGGCCCGGACGTCGCATCACTGCAGGAGGCACACACCACCATAGCCAGGGCCAGCTCCAACCACTATCTGCCTGATCGCCTGCTCAGCACTCCAGGTGCCACTGACTCATTGCACCGCAACCCATGGACCGTTGCTGATTAAGTTTTGTGCTGTGGAGAGGTTGCGCAGCAATGTCACCTTAGGCAGTGTGGGAGACATGGGACGTTGATGAGAAGATGATGCCGGTCTAAAACACCCCACTGCATCTGCATCAGGAATATCCCGAATGGACACAATCCTAGTCATTTTCATCACATGAGCGTACTCAGCTCTAGTGCCCCAACCTCAGTGCACTGCAACTCACGGACACTTCTGTTTGCATGTTGGGTGACCTCTGTACTTGCTCCAGCTCCATCCATGTTGCTCAGCAGTTTACTCTGTTATGCAGGTGTTTTCAGTTTCCGTTGCACTGGTGTCCACTGTTCAAGTTGTTGCCAGCTTCAAGCACTACATGCGGGCTGGCTTACACTCACACCACACACATCCATCACAGCTGTCACTGTACATGTGACGCTGTCAATAAAGGGGGAGGGGTGGCACTTGCCCTTAGCCAGTTCAACATAATATCTGCATCTGTCCCTGTGGTTTTGTTGTATGCATGAGGGCCCTGGGCCCTACGACATTACAATGTGCTGTGTACAGCGGGCGCAGACATGTCACCTCAGGCAGCGGGTTGAGCTTGGACATGTAGCTTTGTCGTCACCCACTCAATTCGTAAGGGGAGTGGCCTGGGCCATCTACACAGAGCACACGTGGGTGTGTGGATGATACTTGCGTGCCCCTGGGCTTGGTTCTCTTCAGGGAATATGCATCTGCATGTGTTTCTATGGCAGTGCGGGTCTCCTTTGTGGGGTATAGGTGGTCCTTGAAGGATAATACACACCCATGTATGGGATCTAGTTCACCTTCCATGGGTTTGGACCCCACCCGCACCTGTTCAGCCACCTCCTTTTGGCTTTCTGACACCTGGGACTGGGGTGCTATGTGTGGGTGAGTAAAGTGTTATCATCCAGCCGTGTTTGAGGGTGCTTCCTGTTGTGTGGTCTGTTGCAGGGTCTGTGTTCTCCTCTAAGTAGCTTGGCTGCCCTGGTCCTGGTGGTGGGGGGCTGTGGGATGTCCATGGGCTGTTGTAGGGAGTCGGTGTTGAAGGTGTGGTGGTCCTCTCCGGCATCACTGATATGTGGTCTTCTGTGCTCTACTGGAGGTGTTGTGTGTCACTCTGCAATGTGAAGGGGAGATGCATGTTGACATTGTCTTGACATGTATGTTGGTGCATTGTTCTTGTTTACATGCAGACTGCATGACAATGTACATTGTGACTGTTTGGGAGGTGCAGGAATTTGATGCGGGACCGTGTCCATTTGGAGTACATGACGGGTGGAGGTTGTACGCGTACATTTCCATTTCAGAGTTTCCAGCTCTGTCGGATGTAGTAGGCCCGTTTCTGCGTGTGTGTGGAGCCTGTTGTGTCTTCTGTTCTGCAGTTTCGGGTTTGTGCATTGTACCACAGTGCTGCCAATGTGGGTGTGCTGTTCTTGCAATGTGTGTGTGCTGGAGTGTGCCACAGGGATCAGGGACATGATCCAGGGGCATTGTGGGTGTGCAGTGTGCTACACCTCATTATGCATGTGTGCCAATGTGCCCATCTCCCCTCCTTACCCCGAGTCCCTGGTTGTTACTCACCAGGCGCGGTCAGCAGTAGGAGTTCCTGCACGGCGGTGACGTGGGGAGGGGGAGGGGCAGGGTGGGGGATAGTAATGTATGTATTACGGAGTTTAACAGGTAAGTAAACATATAAATAAATAAAACTAATTTCATTGCGCGCACTGCATCGCATTTGGTGATGCAGTGCGTGCAACGAAATTTGTTTTATTTATTTATATGTTTACTTACTTGTTAAGGTCCGTAATCCATACATTACTACCCCCAACCCTGCCCCTCCCCCTCCCCACGTCACCGCCCTGCAGGAACTCCTACTGCCGACTGCGGCTGCTACTCACCCTGTTGATGTTGTGTCAGGTCCTCTCGAGCTGTGTCCATACTCCCTACTCTTTGCACCGTCTCCACACTGATGACCGTGGCCTTCATTTCCTCCAGCTCCTCCTGCGGTGCAGGACTCCCACCTCAGGTTGCCGTTGCTGCCTTCCTGTTGGCAGCAGGTTTTTGCCTGATTTAGATTATCACATCATGCCTGCGCCTCTTGACCTCCTCGAATGGCATCCTCAACATTCCCGGTGGTCTACTTGTGGGTCAGTTGATGGTGGTGTTCTGTCACCTCCGTGACACTGATCTGGTTTTGGTGCGAACCGCACCCCATCTTCCTCTCCCTCTTCTCCTTGGCCAGCCCCGTCCGAGTTGTTCCTTGCTGGTGGTCTGTGGGTCTTGTGTTGGCCTCTGCGCTCAGTCAGGGTGCATCCATGTTGCTACGCGCTTTGGATTGCTTCTGGTGTTTTGTTTCTGTAGTTTTTATATTGAATTTTCCCACCAGAAGTGTGGGATTTGCAGGCCTGTCGCTGGTTTGCGCTGCTTTTTGTGCCGCGATTGGCCTTATCGCAGGATTTTTTGCATTTCGCATTTTTGTGGTATGGCGTTGATTCTAACACAGACATTTGATGTGTTATCTGGAGACTATCGCATTGTACAGCCGTGTTGAGAATTCTTCGTTAACACAGCGTAATGTTCCTGCTATAGACTGCAATGTTGGAAATTGAGTTAAGTTGCTTTTGAGATGGTTATCAGATGTTCTTGAGAATATGCCCCCATATTTGGCCATGTCTGCGAACTGTAAACATTACGCGGCCGTAGTCCCCAGTAAATGTTCAATTTATTGTCTCAGAAACAATGGAAGCTTTGCCACGACTCATGAGTTGCAGTTTTCACAGTTGTCACGGGTAGTAACTATAGTCATCTTGCTAGTAGCTCCATATTTAAAGAAGGCACTGTTGAGATTGTTTTCAGAACTCTGCCAGTATTATGTTTTTATGAACTGAATGCTGTGGATTATGTTTATTAGACTAACGTGTTTATGCGAGCGCTCTGTACGGAGAGGAGGAAATATCCCTGTGGTCGGGGACCCAAAAGCTCTAAACGTCTGATGTCTTTAGCTTAAATGCAGCTGTGCTGTTAGACTAAGAACAGTGAGCACTGAATACATATACATACTCAAACTTCTAATTATTTTCATGTGTGATGTCTTTAAAGTGTGATTCATTCCCCAAAAGGGTGATTTGAACTCTCTTTTTACTCATGCCAGCTGTGAAGAAAAGCATCTTGCTGAATCAGGAAATGCTGCATTGTGGCATGTTACTTTTAATATAAAGACAACCTCTTAGCCAGCACAGTGAACACCTCGTAAAACCATGACTCCATGGGGCATAATTAAGAGAATTTTGGCATAGGGCAACTTAGCATGAGTATGCTCAGATGTGGGTCCCGGGCTCACTGAGCCACTGGATTCAAGGTAGCCTGGCTGATGGGGTGTGATTCCCAAATATCGGTCCCAGGATGCTTGTTTCCGGTCCAAAGAGAAACTGGCTTGGCAGGTTGGGCTGGTCTGTTTCCATTGGGAGCAGGGTCAAGACTGATTTGCAGATGGTTGGGTCCTAATTGGGGTCCTAACTGGGGTGGCATAACTCAGATCTGTGACTAGGGGGTGAATGTTTGACAATGTTCCGCATTCAGTCCATCATCTTTATGTGTTGCAACAGTGTAGCAAGTTACCTTGATGTGCTGCCCTGCTTCACAGAGAAAAGGGAGGAATGCACTGCATTCATCCAATAGGTTACATTACTGTCCTACCCCCCTGTACTGGTGCCCTTTTGGCAGCCTAGCACCAAAGTAGGAACCTTTGTACTGTGGTGGAAGAGTGCCTGTGTAGTAGGCAGGATTGTTTTGGTGCAAGAAGGGGCTCCTTCCTGCACCAATACATGGGTGCAGCAGAATGCAGCATCCATAGAAAGAGAAAACATTTGGAGAAATTAAGATATTTCTCCTTATTACGACCCCCCTGGGGAGGGTATCTTTTGGTCCATTCCCATGGTTACCAGGCTTGGTAAAACTGGAAAGGCATAAAAAATCGTGGGATTTGTGTGAAAATACCCACGGCAACGCCCATGGATTGCCTCCCTTGTGCAGAGTAATGCAATGTAGCAGTTTGCACTGGGCTGCATTTCTCTCTATTCTTAAGCCATTCAAAGCCACGCAAAATGGCTGTGCGTGGCTTCTTAAATACGATTTAATGGGTTGCGTCTGTTATGTACCAAATTGCGTGGTGTAAGCATGGCGCAAAGCCATCAGAAATATGCCCCTAGGTGTCGAGCCCCAGCATGGCCCAGCTGCCCAGCACTACTTTAACACCTTAGCTGCTTTGGAACGTCCAGCTCCAGTGCTGAACGTTCCATTGCGCAGGTGCAGTTGGAACGTCCAACGGCAGACGGCAGCACTCCCGAGGTAGTGGTGCCGTCGGCTGCTGGACGGGCGCAGCGCTTAAGGGGTTAAAATGACGTATATATCTTTTTAAACTATTTCTTACCCACAACACAGTGTAGGCGCTCTCCTTTCCATTCTAGCTATAGTATTTATTTATGTTTAAGATAGACAAGGGAACCCAAAAGGTATGCCATAGGGACCTTGGGCAGTATCATGTTACAAAAAACAGTGGTCCCTACTCGTGGACACAATGGTATACTGAGCTAATAATCACACACCTGATAAGTGTTATGTCTTTTGTCCAACCGGACAAGGAATTTATTTAACAATTTTCTTAATAAAACTGAATGAACACATTAATAACAAGTGTGCACAGCCGTGACCCACAACATTCAGACAAAATAACGAACAGAATGGTAAAAGGAGCAAAGCAAAAATGTCTGTGTACTTGTAGTCAGTGTTACAGAGAGAGATTGTCATAACCACACCATTGCATTTCACAATATTTTAAATGTCATATTGCATAAGGGTTTTTTTTGGTCGACTTGTTATTAATGTGTTCATTCAGTTTTATTAAGAAAATTGTTAAATAAATTCCTTGTACGGCTGGACAAAAGACATAACACTTATCAGGTGTGTGATTATTAGCTCAGTATACCATTGTGCCCATGAGTAGGGACCACTGTTTTTTGAAACATAGTATTTATTTAGGCATACATTGTCACACAATAGAATGTTCTTCATTTAAATTTTGTACAATCTACATTATTAGACCTAATTCCTGTCAGTCATGTTATGTTTTGGCTAAGCTCTACTATAATTTCGCTGTGTCATGCTTTACGTTGTTATAAATGACACTTTGTCAAAGCTCAATGTCCACCTTGGCAATGGATTATTCGCATATTTACAAAACTTATGTGCTGACGTATTTCTCATGTCAAAGTAATTTGTTAACTGCTAATTTTATCCATTTGTTGTATAGATCCTACACTACTATGTTTAACATTTTCAATACATTAATAAAATAATTTTATGTGTCCAGAAAGATTGTGGAGTTTGTGCCCATTTGAGTTTCATCCATAAATGTGTGTTGGTGCCCCAGGTCCTGAAACTTGGGACCCTATAATGCATAGTGCCCCTGGTTGCAACCGGTGTGAGTATACTATTTATGCAGCCTTAGGGCACAATGAATTACATATGGGGCCACAGGTACTTGTGTGGTCCCTTCTGCAATACTAATAGAGCTTGTGCACATGTAGCACCAGCGTTATCTTCAGAGGGGATTCCCTCATTTGCATGACACAGTGGCCCTATGCAACTGAGGAATCACCTTGCCTCTGTGCCCACACCGTATTATGGATGCAGATGGAGAGACAAACAGGCCCCAAGTTGTTTTTTTAACAGAGCGCAACAAAACGAAGGTATACACTGTCAGTGCACCCCCTGCGGGAAGCCCGCTTGTGGGGGCAGAGGGGGTTCCAATGGACCACCCAGGCATTCACACTCATGGCAGCTGCTGTGCGCACTGCAAAACATGAAGCAGCTTGTAAGCAGCTGCTGAGTATTTCACTGAATGTGTTGCTCCCAGGGCAGCACCATGTTGTGGCTCGTCTGAGGGTAGGGCATTTATTGTAATATGGTGCATCATCCCTGTTTGCACCTAGTGTCCCTGTTTAATATGGCATCATGGAGCACACAGGGGCAGTGTGTCCAATAAATAATACAGGCCCTGGTGGGCTCGAGATTTCAGTCAGCCTGGTAGAGCTCTGCATGCTTCCAAAGAAGCTATTAGAGGGAACTGTTGCTCAGAAGGCACTAAGAGATAACTGGACATTGTCATGATTCATGCAGCTACTCAACAAACATTTTGGTTTTACAAAACAGGAGTTTTTTTGTTTGAAATAAACTACTTATGACCCTCACACCCTGGGATGTTTCGCCTAGGGTGTGGGGATCATTTTGCTTTTTGTCTCTTCAGGACTGTCAAGCTTTCTCTGACAGTCCTGAACTGAGAAAAAACTTGGACCACCACCCACCTTAATGAGGGTAGATAATCTGATGCACTTATACCAAAAGGCATAGTCCTTCGGTCCATCAGTATAAGGTTTCCCCCAAAAGAGCCAGAAAGGGCATCATTGGTGAAAAGAGGATGGTCCACCCAGCTCCAAATAGAGAAGCGGCTAGTTTGGAGAACAGGGAACTACATTTGCAGCAGAGTACCCTGTCGACTAAACTATAAAGAAGACCATTTGTGATTAAATTTAAGAACAATTGTTGAGCAGAGAACTCCAATCATTTAATCATTCATTCCCAATGTCTTAATTAGAAAAGTGGCTACCTGTCCTTATATAGATCTAATTCATAGGATTCAATCACTTTATATCAAGCCTGAGAATTGAGTTATAGAGTCTAAAAGAACCAGAAGTGTCCCTTCTCCAGAACAACATTACGTTTGGTACGTCTTTGCGGAACTGCATCAGCTTTTTGTATTTTGACAAAGGTATTAAATGAATGTTTAATTAATACATTTCATGAGAGAAATATGGTTCCATGTTACTGTAAATAAATTAATTATCCAGGTCTAATCGGGGCTACGTGGAAGGCCAACTACTTCACCAAAATCATCCAACTATCGGATGATTACCCAAAATGCTTCATTGTGGGAGCAGACAATGTCGGGTCAAAGCAAATGCAGAAGATCTGCATGTACCTGTAAGGAAAGGCTGTGGTACTCATGGGGAAGAACACCAGAATGAGGAAATGAGGAAAGCAATCCGTGGGCACTTGGAGAACAACCCTGCCCTGGAAAAGCTGCTCAAACAAATTCTAGGTAATGTAGGCTTTGTGTTCACCAATGGAGATCTGACGGAGTTCCAGGACATGCTTCTGGCCAATAAGTTGACAGCTTCGGCTCGTGCAGGTGCCATGGCCTCATATGATGTGACTGTACCTGCTCAGAACACAGGGCTAGGTCCGGAAAAGACTTCGTTCTTCGAGGCTTTGGGCATCACCACTAAGAGCTCCAGAAGAGACCATAGAAATCTTGACCTAGCAGGTGTACGACAACGGCAGCATCTACAACCCAGAGGTTCTTGATATCATAGAAAAGGCCCTGCATGTCCGATTCTTAGAGGGTGTCCGCAATGTCACCAGTGTCTGTATGTAGATTGGGTACCCCACAATTGCCTCTGTGCCTCATTCCATCATTAACTGGTGCAAGCGAGTCCTAACCGTGGCAGTAGAGACGGACTACAGCTTCCCTCTGGCAGATAAGGTCAAGGCTTTCCTGGCTGACCTCTCTGCCTTTGTCGTTGCTGCTCCAGTTTTTGCAGCTCCAGCAGCAGCTGCTGCTGCAACAGCTCCTAAGGAGGAGAAGAAAGAGGAATCTGAAGAGTCAGACAATGACATGGGACTTGGCCTTTTTGACTAGTCTCGATTCAACCTTATCCTCTACTGTAAAAGAAAAAAAGAAAGAACATTGTCCCAGCACTGGCGGGTCTTATAGGCCACACCCCAACTAATATCTGCTTAGTGACAAGAGAGCAGTATTTATCATGTGGGTGGGCATGAGGTGCACATTGATCTTGATGAAGTTTTTGAGATAAACAGCCGAGTCAATGGAATGATTATATGATGCTGATTGCATATTATACAGCATTTGTATAGCATGTTCTATCATTATTGTCTGTGTAGTGTAGGGAACTTAGCTCTCATCATAAGTGATACAGGTTTCAAAGAAACTAATGTAGTACAACACAACACACAGCATCTGCAGTCCTCTTTTCATCTGATCTTAAATATGGGTGAGCATGTTTTACAAAATGAGCTTGATGAAGTCTGTTGGAGAATTAGCCCAGTCAGCGGAATGCTTATGCAATGCTGAATGTAAGCTCTATTAAATTATCAGCATATATAATGCATTCAACCATTGGTGCCAGTGTAGTGTAGGGAATATAACTCATCAGAAGTGTTAAAGGTTTCCAAGTAACCAGTGTAGCACTGCTGCACACACTGTAGCCACCATCTTCTTTTCACTTGATTATAAATGTGTCAGGTTCAAGTATTAACTCCACTTTACATATATGGCACATATAGTCTTGCATTTTTACTTCGCTAAAGTATTTTAAAGACGTATGAGATGTCATGTTTTGAGTATACACATCTGTAATTTGTGTTGTCAGTTTTAATTTCACATTCACTCTAATGGCATGTGTGCAAGAAGGGATAGAGCACACCATACATCCCTTTAGATTGCAAATCACATTTTTTACTTTTTATACACAATTACCATTTAACACATGAGGCATATCTGAAAAATACTGATCCTGCTATTAAACAATGTTCAACGAAATACTGTTTGCCTCACTATAGTCAAATACACAATTACCTGGTGGATAAATTGAGATCAGTTCTGGTGCCAAAATAAGTCTTTGTTGGCAAAGAAATGCCATATAATGTACCCATCAAACTGGTGAAACATACAAAGTACCATCAATTATGTTGCCATATTTCAAATAAAGGAAACCGAATGCATGTTTCTGACAACAGGTGTATGAGCAATCCACCCTTTAAATGGGCAAGGGTAGGACAGTCTTATCTTATGCGCGGAGTTCTCTGACTAGACTGCGCAATCTCCGCAATCGAAAACTTACTATTTAAGTCATAGTTTGTGATTACCAAAAATGTGTAAACTTACACAAAAGTGCAAGTTTACCTTTATAAATCGGGTCCCTCTTTTCTGTCACGTGATCACATTAAATGGACTTGTGTATTGAGATAAATTGTATATATACTTAGTCCATTTGTCATGTTTTTAGTTATTGGCTCCAACTGACTTTTTTTCTGCCGAGAGCTCTTAGTAGTTGAAATGACAATTTTGTTTTGATCTTTTGCTGTGCTGCCTGCTGTTTAGCATTAAACACTGATTGGACTCTAGGCTTATCAATATCTTGTATTTTATTTTTAACAAGTTGTTTTTCCCAAAATCTCACTGTGTAAAGTTTCAATTTGGTTGCAGTGCTCAGAAGCATTTCATAGTCATTTGTTACGTCGATTGCTTCTACAATACACAGTCGCTTTTTAGTAATAGCTTGGGGCGAATCAATGATACGCTCATAAGATACCGAAAAGAGTGTTAGCCAGATTCAGAATTACTTACAATACATTAAAACTACAGTTTGGTCGTGTGATTTTTCAGCGGCTGCCCACAATGGGATCTCATTGAGGTCGCAAACATGAAGCATTTTATTATGAGGATATTTTGCATCATGGACCGTGAAATTCCAAATCAATCCCGCACAGCAGCCGTCACAGTCAGAGTTAATGAAATAGCAATTTGGTGGCGCACTAGGAGGTCTTCTAAAAGACCATAGTGCTTGGAACACGTTTCCAATCCAAAAACACACTGCAGCACCAAGTGTAATGCATATTCCATATCCTCCCATAGCCAGCAATGCAGTCACAGGGGCAACTGTTGGGCGCACTGTAATGGATTTTCTGTAGCAAATGGCAATTCCACACCAATTAGTTCATGTTGCCAGGTAGCAGAGACAAACAACATGCATTAGCAGTCAATCTTACGCTTGGTGAAGCACACAAACATGAGGCATTGCATCGACAGCACTTAATACACAAAATAACCCTCTTTTTATTTGATGTAAAATAGCATACCTCGCCGAAAACTATGCGTGATGTATTCAAATTAACCATTTCATTATCGTTATTATATCATAAAAGAGACTTCTTCTTTCCAATAAACAAAGTTTGTATTTGGTAAAACTATGTAGACAGGCACCAAGTAGCAGAGGAATAACCCATTTGTCAATAGTATTTGTCGTACAAAAGTTAACATTATTGGAGTTCTTTAAAAAAAATACAAAAAAATAACCGTTTTCTCAAAATAACAGAAGACCAAAAATGCATTCAGAAACACAGGCATAACTAAAGAAATAAAAAAAAAAACGTTTTCTCAAAATAACAGGAGACCAAAAATGCATTCAGAAACACAGGCATAACTCGAAAAGACAAATCAGTCAAATTGGATTTCAAGAACAGCTTACAACGTGCCCTCTAGCAGGAAGATTAGAAAACACATATTTCAAACATGGGTGCTGAGCAAATGGACTGGCAGCATCACACAATACACAAAACCTATCTGGGTTTCTTTAGCACAGCTGTTGCTATAAAGAAATATTCACTTCCCATGTCTGATATGGTCTGATATGTGCCACATTTTAAACTCCTATGGGAGCCAAGATCAAGATGCGATATTAATGACCTATTTATGATACTAACAATTTACATATTATTAAACGCCTGCTTCACCTTTTCTTTCTTCTGTTTTGGTCTATTTGATGGCTATGGTCACCTATGCAGAACACCTTATGCCTCATATGTTGTGTGGATTAGTAATCCTTAATTTGTCTTTGTGAGAAAATAGTTTATTATTTGGGGTGGATGTTAGCGCACTACAAGTATTATTGTAACTATTCTTGTTAGGTCCGCTAAATGTGTCATCTGTCAAAACCAGGTCTGGGCACAGCAGATCAGACTAAGTGCTGATTTCCTCTGAAGAGCCAGGTCTTGAGGTTCTTCCAGAATTAGGTCAGCAAGGGTGATTTCCTGAGATGGATAGGCAGGGTGTTCCATATAATGGAGGTGAGGTAGGAGAAGGACATTCCTCTGGTTCGGGTCTTGCAGATTCGTGGGACAGAAGCTCGGGAAAGCTGGGATGACAGGAGGAGTCTGTTTGATACTTGGATTGTGAGGTGGTGATTCAGGTATGAGGGTCCGGTGTTGTGAAGGGTCTTGTATGCGTGGGTAAGGAGTTTGAAGGATATTCTTCTGTTGACTGGGACCCAGTGGAGGTTAGGGAGGTGTTAAGTGATGTGAGTGTGACGGGCTATGTTGAGGATTAGTCTTGCTGCCCAGTTGTCCAGGACGTGGGTGGTTTTGATAAAGTCGGTGAGCTGGGTATTGATGGATTTTTGATGACTTTGGATGGGAAAGGGAACAGGGAGATGGGCCGGAAGTTCTTGAGGTCCATGAGGTCCACTGAAGGTTTTTTCAGGAGGGGTTTGATCTCACCATGTTTCTAGTTGTTAGGGAATGTGGCGGTCTCAAGGGAGCAGTTGATGGTTTGGCTTGGCATAGCTTGGGTACGATGGCGGAGGCAGCTCTGTGGAAGATGTGATGCAGGCAGGGGTACAAAGGTGCTTGAGAGTGGATGCTTTCCATGGGCTTTATGGTGTTGTCTGTACTGAGGGGGGATCAGCAGTGTAGAGTCGGTCAGGGTGGTCATCGTCGGTTGTGGTGGCTGCTGGCACTGGGGGCGGTCCTGGGTGTCGAAGTTGTCGTAGATGGTCTTGATCCTGTGATAGAAGAAGGTGCTGAGTCTGTTGCAGAGGTCTTGGGAGGGTGGGATATCTGTGGCCTTGCTGTTGGGTTTGGCGAACTCCTTGATAATGCTGAAGAGTTCTTTGCTATTATGTTGTGCGTTGTTGGTGAATCTGTCTTGGAGGGCCTTCTTCCTTGTGGTTTTGATGTGGTGGTGTGCAGTGTTGGCTGCTTTGAATGTGGCAACAGCTTCCTGTGTTTTGTTGTTTCTCCATGTCTTTTTTGGGTCTTCTACAGGTGCATCTGGAATCTTGAAGCACGGGCGTTCAAGTTCGTGTCTTTTTACTCTAACTTGATTGGATCATTTTATGGAAACTATGTGCAGGTGTAGTAAATGTTACAATTGTGAGAATTAATATAGTACATTCTTTTGGGAATGCTTACTGTTAGACCTGTCATCTTTAGGGTGGTCTTTTCCCAGATGTTTTGCCTTTTACCTCCTGTTTTCTTTAGCCTTAGGACTCTGAGCACGTTACCTCTGCTAACCAGTGATAAAATGCATGCGCTTTTCTCCTAAGCAACATGACACTTGTGTATACCTGATTGTCATATAATTGTACTGATAAGTCCCTAGTAGAGTGGTATACCATAGACCCAGGGTCTGTACTTCGAACACTACTAATGGTCTGATGCGCTTATTGACACAGAGAACTAGCCCTTCAAACCTGTCTCAGGCCTGCCACTGCAGTGCCTATGTGTGCAGTTTACTGCCACTTTGACTTGGCGTTTAAAACTACTCGCCAAGCCTTAAACTGCCATTTTATTACATATAAGTCACCCCTAAGGTAGGCAATAAGTAACATTAAGGGCAGGGTGCTAAGTAGGCAAAAGGTAGGACATATATCTTTATGTTTTGCGTTTCCTGGTATTGACAAACAGCCTACTTCATTTTTCACGATTGTGAGTTCTACTCCTCTGAGGCCAGCATTGGGAATACAACTTTAACCTCTATATCCTGATCAGAGAGGAGTACCTGGTAACGGTTGCCCGCCTTGCTGGTGAAGTTGGATTGAGCATTACTGTTTTAGAAATACCACTTTTAGAATATGGACATTCCTCTGCACTTACTGTTCTGTGTGACTGACAGCCTGCCTCCAATACATGGGGTGGGTGACAGCTACACTTTGTGCATTCCCTCTAAAAAACCACAACACAGGAAGGATGGGTGTATCTGAGTACCCGTTTGCATACATTTGTATTTTGATGACCTTGCCTTGGCAGAATGGAAAGAAAGTGCTAACACTTCACTTGACTAGGCTGTGTTCTGCCCCTACACAAAGGGCTGATTACCCCCCCCCCCCACCCCCATGTTGCAGGGATTCTGCAGAGTCACAGAACTATGCTTGCGATTATGGAACCTCAGTAGGCAGGGACTCGGTCATCCTATCACTTGAGTACCCATGAGCCTAGGACCGACTAGCTATAGTGTCTCACTTGCCCTCCTACTCACTCACAGAGGAACAAGTGATTAGACAGCCCAGAACACAACACTCCCAACACACTCAGGAATAGCGATTAGAAGAAACACCTTTCGCTCTAACACTTGTACTAGTGAACAATAAGTTCTGCCAGCGACAAGAGGAAAGTTTGACATGTTTATTTTACCTATTGTGCTCTAGTACGCAGTATACTTTCCACAGCAAATAGGAAAATGCCTAAAACAAATATGGTTAGCAATGCAAGTAGTTCATAATTCATAAATGGAGCTTTCATTAAGTACGACAGTGTAGCCTCTCCCGTTCTACAGAAGCAAAATGATTATATATTAGAAGATCTTTATGTGTTAGCAACAGACCCCGTACCTTAGTAAAACAGATGAAGGTTCTAAAACTCACCAACGACCCCACCACCGCCAGAGCTTGCCTCCAGGAAGGAATGAAAGACGTTGCGGAATGGATGAAGCTCAGCCGTCTGAAACTGAACTCAGACAAAATGGAAGTCCTCATTCTGGGTCCTTCTCCCTCTTCCTGGGACGACTCCTGGTGGCCCCCTGCCCTGGGCACCGCCCCCAAGCCAACGGACCATGCGCGCAACCTGGGCTTCATCCTGGACTCCTCCCTCACGATGGCCAAGAAAGTCAACGCTGTCTCGTTGTCCTGCTTTAACACCCTGCGCATGCTCCGAAAGATATTCCGGTGGATCCCCACTGAAACCAGGAAGACGGTCACCCAGGCCCGTGTCACAAACCGACTGGACTACGGGAACACCCTCTACGCCGGAACCACAGCCAAACTCTAGAAAAGACTCCAGCCCATACAGAACGCTTCTGCACGACTCATCCTGGACATTACCCGTCACAGCCACATCTCTTCCCATCTGAAAGACCTACACTGGCTCCCCGTCAGCAAGAGGATCATGTTCAGACTCCTCACCCACGCACACAAGGCTCTCCGCGGCATGGGCCACAAGTACCTCAACAGCCACCTCGCTTTCTCGCCAGCTCCTATCCGCCAGCCTCGCCCTCGCCACTGTTCCACGTATTTTCAGATCCACCGCCGAAGGAAGATCCTTCTCCTACCTGGCGGCCATGACATGGAACTCCCTCCCCACCCACCTATGGCTGACCCAGGACCATCTCTCCTTCAGGAAACAACTCAAGACCTGGCTGTTCGAGCAGTATCGACTCCCCCTCCCCCCAGCGCCTTGAGACCCTAGCAGGTGAGTAGCGTGCTCTACAAATTCCATGATTGAGTGATTGATTGATTGAGGTTCTGTAACAACATTTTCCCTGGAAATGTCCCTCTCCAAGTGTGTGTTACCTATCTTGTGTATACCTATATGACAAAAGCATGTGTTCCCAAACTACAGCTGCATTTGCATGTCTTGTCTAGGTGCTAGGTCCTGCCCAGAACAGAATAACAAGGAGCATTTTTGTCTGACCTTGTTTACATGTTCAGACTAAATCCCATTACAGAACAGAATGCAAAAATAACTGCGCGTTCCGTGTGAAGGTATAGTGCGGTACAAAGCCAAATATGTCTGTAGAGTAACGTATGCAACGCAGAGGCCAGTCTACCTTGTGCTCATGCTAACATAGGGAAAACTACAATGGGCCCACAGGGGACATATTACAGCCTCCCATTGGTCAGGACAGTAGCACTGAACGAAGACAGAAATCAATTGATTAGCATAGCAAAAGTGCAGTGGCGATTACAGGTCAAGATTGTCTGAAAAATAGTAGTGTTGAATGCAAAGGAACTATTGTGCACAAAAATATATGGTGCTTACATTGAGAAGGATGGATAATAGATGATGATCGCTTACAATAGTATGTGGCACATAATATTGCTCCCCATTTAATTTGTTTTATAGATGTTAGTTCACTTATTCAATTTAGAATTTTGCCAACAGTGGGGTGTTCCTCATACCTCATGGTGTCTACAATGACAAGGATGGATAATGGATGATGATCGCTTAGAGAAGTATGTGGCACCTAAAATTCCTCACACCTCTTCAATAGGTTCTTCCTTAGGAAGATGTAGTCTAGCGTGGAGATATTTTTGAATGTAGGTTGTAATTTCCAATTTGACTGCCCTATTTTATTCACTGACCCCAGGTTAAATTCATTTGATGCAGGCTTCCATGATATTCCGCCCACTCTACCCATGGCTTTGTTCCGGGCGGCACATGTCTCTCATGTTAAAGGCTCCGGTAATAATATATTCATGCCCTAGGTTCTCATAAAGATATTCTCTAATCAGTCAAGTGATCATCCTAGTGCTTGTGGGTTTTCCCTTCTTGTTTGGATTAACATAGAGGTTAAAACTGAGATTGCGATCATATTGCCCTCTAGTCCAATTCCTTTTATATTTATGATCTGAACATACTTGATTCGTACTTGCAGGTTTAGATTGAGACCCCCACTAATTGCTCTTACAAATATGTTTTAATTATGTGTGGGTTGGCTGGAAATCTTTAATAGAGCTTGGTGTTCTCATCCATGTTTCCTGTAAGCATAAAATATCTCCTGATTTAAGGACTTCCATGGCTTCTTTATTAGCTATTCGATTTGAGCTCAGCCCAATTCCAACTTATTATTCTGATCTTGGTTCTTGTTGTCAGCTCCTTTATGCCCTCAATGTAGTTTGTTTGGGCTTTCCCTGGTATCCAATGATGTTGGGATCCGAGCAAGAACAAAAGTTTTCTTGTGCTAGGAATTGACCCTCCCATTGGTATGCATTGCCGCTGAGTAGGAAAATGCCTAACACAAATACAGTTATCAGCATAGCAAGTCGTCCGTAAATCATAAATTTAGCTGTCATTATATACAATATTGTAGCCTAACCTCCTTCCCCTTCTATTGAAGCAAAATGATTATATATTAGAAGATCTCTAGGTGTTAGCAGCAGAACATGTACCTTAGTATACATAGATGAAGGTTATATATCTCAGGTACAGTCACGATCTTCTCCCTGGAAAGGTCCCTCTCCAAGTGTGTGTTACCTATCTTGTGCATACCTATATGACAGAAGTACGTGTTCCCAAACTACAGTTTCATTTGCATGTTTTGTCTAGGTGCTAGGTTCTAGGTGCTGGGGCCTGACCGGATCAGAATAACAAGGGGCATTTTTGTCCGACCTTGTCTACATATTCGAAATAAATCCCATGACAGAACAGAATGCCAAAATAACAGCATGTTCTGTGTGAAAGTGCAATGTGGTAAAAAGCAAAATATGTCTGTAGAGTAATGTGTGCAAAACAGTCTGCAATGTGCTCATGCTAATGTAGGGAAAACAACAATGGGCCTGCCCTGGACATTGACACCCACATATAGGCTGTTAGACCGGACTGGGTTGAAAGGGATACTTGTGCACTTCAGAGAGCTGGTTTGAAGTCACCCTGCACATCAAAGGCACATGTGGGTATAATTACTGGGTTTCTGATCCCTTAAAATCAGACACTACTGGACTTATCACAAAGTAACACAAGAAGAGCGTGAAGAGGTAATGCTCCAAAAAGCAGAAGAGGTGGATACGTCCTCCTCAAGTTATATTTAAAAAAAACAAAGGGATCCAACCTTATGGGAAAGTATAAAAGTGTTCATCCAGACTACGTGTGTCCCCTACAATGGTGGAAAGCACACAACTTTGTTTAAATAACCCTCACCCACCAAAAGAACCCTTGGTGGCATGCTTCATCATTGGGGTATGTTTTTGTATTGTCCCATTTCGCCGGCATAACACAGCACTGATTACCAATTATAACGGGTAAAGATGAGAAAAATATATCACAGAAATATGTCACTTTTCTTTACAGGTCAACACCACATATGGGCAGTTTGGATGTGTTATTCTATTTTAACTCTGTTTTTATTCATCCAGAACCCATTTAGCAATATACCTACTGGAGTATAGTATACTGTGCATGTTAAATGTATCTGCACCACTTAGTTAGGATTATATGTAAATATTCAGTTGTTTTGATTTGAGTGTAGAAGGGATCTCTTCTAGGTCCTGATGAGAAGCCATGGGAGGGCTTCGAAACATGTCAACGCAGGAGACACTGCTCATTAAAGCATAGTATCTCCATCTCATACCCCACTTTTAACTATACCAGCTCAAAGGAACATTAAAATAGATTTTTTTCCACCGAGCCAGGTATTTTTACATTTCTAACAACTCACCAATCACTCACTTCTGACCATTCCACTCACACTCCTATACCACACATAGTATTGTTTTTCATAACCAGTGCTCCCAGGGAGTCGTAGGTCACAGCACGCCCCGCCCCAAAGCAGGCGGGAAGACACAGATGATGAAGCATGCCACCAGGGGTACTTTTGGTGGGTGAGGGGCATTTAAACAAAGCAGTGTGCTTTCCACCATTGTAGGAGACACACGTAGTCTGGAGGAACACTTTTATACTTTCCCATGAGGGTGGATTATTTTGTTTTTTGACTACTGGACTTATAACTGAAGCTCAGCCAGAAGAACTGCTGTGCTGCTTAAAGGACTCAATTGGACTGCTGATTTGTTGGTTGCCCTGCTGTCTGCTGAAGGAGAGCTGGACTCTGCCTTCACTCCAAGTGGTCCCCAAGGGCTTGTTTGCTTGCCGCCTGTTACCTTAGACTCAGGAATGTCAAAGTCTCTACCAGCCGCGGCCCGTGGAGGGAGTTCCGGTGGGGCAGGAAGGCGGGGCAGGGTTGGGGGTGTTAAAAACCAGTATATGGATAATTGGAGGTAAGTAAACAATTTAATTAATAAAACGAATTTCGTAGCGTGAGCTGCATCACATTTTGTGATGCAAGGGAAGCTACGAAATTTGTTTTATTTATTAAATTGTTTACTTACCTCCAATTATCCATAGTCCGGTTTTTATCACCCTCCAGCCTGCCCCTCCCCGCCCCACCGGATCTCCTTCCACGGGCTGTGGCTGGTCTCTACATCTGCTCTTGTGCCTAGCTCATTGGAAGTGTCCCAGATATTTCTAATATGGATTTGAAGGCATCTTCTGTCTGTGTGTAACAGAACCAGTGCATCTACTGGCTCTGTTACACACAAAAGAACCAGTTACACACAATAGAGACGGTCTGTTGTGGCAGTAAAAAGACCACAATAGTCTGTGGGAGTAAAATCAGGAAATTGCATCGTAACCAGCACTTTGCCTCCAGAGATCAATGCATTGGACCGCATACCACCACTGCTACAGGTTGGTGAGAATGACGCATCCCCTCGACTAAGTGACAGAATCTGGTTCAGCGCTCGACGCCTCCCAACTCAAACACCCGTTTTCGAAACTGAAGCATTGCCTTCACTGCTTGGAGAAGATTTATGCATTTCATTGTTTGCGACCAGGAACGTTTTTTTGTTCACCGGGTCCTGCGTGGGCCATGTAGCCACCCAACCCTCCTTTGTGCAGGTCCAGCACTATCTAAAGTAAAGTTTTTAGCACTACTTCCTTCTAACCCCTTTACTACATTTATTCCTTTAAAATGCATAGTCTCAACTTCTTTACATGTCTGCTGCCTGCTGACATCCTTGCCTGGAAGTGAGAAGGACTGGACATGCATCTCTATAGTCTAAAGTGACTCCAAAGGCTTTCCGGCTTGCCTTCTGTTTTGAAGTATCAAGGATATCAAAGACTTCCTCAACTCTCCTGCAACTTTGGCAACTCTGCTAACTGTGAGTTTACCCTTTCACGTGGTGCCAATCCAGTCCTTGACCTTGGGAATTGGGTTTTCTGAAGTTTGGCAGCAAAATCCATGCATCGCCGTTGTTGCACCAGTTGGAACCACCGCATCACCTCCAGTGCTGCAGCGTCACCTGACAAGTACATCGCATCACTGTCTGCGCAGCTCAATGATGGTGCATCGCCTAACTCACAAGGAAGCCAACGCATCTTGGATTGTGTGGCTTGGAACCGAAGCGTCTCCCTGATCCAGACAGATTGACGCTACATCTCCTCTTTGTCTCCATGCATCGGATCATCAACGTTGATGCATCTTCCTCGCAAGGTAATGTTTGTTGAGGGCCAACTCCAGTCCCTGTATCTAATCCATGCTCCATCGTGGTCAGCCTGAACTTTTAGATCTACCCTTGTCAAGGCCAATCAGATGTCCCTGGTTGGCACTTTAAGCTTTTAAGCAATATATTTCAGCATATTTTTTCAAATCTCATACCTCCGAATCTACTGACTTGATATTTGTGGTTATGGTCTTGTATTGTTCCTTAACCGCATCGATGCTGCAGCGATTTTTGCGCTGTGCAGCTTTTTTTTAAAAGCCGCGTTACATGACGAGCTCAGCTCATCATCAGCACACGCCACCCGTGGCTGATGACGAGCTGAGCTCGTCATCAGCAGCGAAGGGGTTAAAGTAAACTCTATATTACAAACCTGGAATGGATTATTTTTTAATGTGGTGTTTCATTGTTGTAATTGTTGCACAGTTTGCTTACATATTTCATCCTAAGTTAAGCCTGCCTGCTTACTGCCAAGCTACCAGAGAGCGAGCACAGGTTAATTTATGGTGGGTAACTGACTTAGAAATGTATGTGGGGTTTATTAGATTATTTGGAGCACTTTTGCTGGACCTTGATGCGATCTAAGTCCCTCCCTTTGTTAGATGTGTAACTGACTTACCCTGACTAAGACTGTTGTCCCTACTTGGACAAGGTGACCTCTGTCAACTAGAGACCCAATTTCGAACTCTGGCTAAATCCTAAATGATGTGGAAAACTTCAGTGACAATGTTGCATTAGTGTCAGTATGCAAAATTGCATGACCTAAATGAAGGCTTACATCACTTTGTCTGAATGCTCATTGGGTAAACTTCCACTGAAGAGCTGAACTTTAAAAGAAGGAATATTCTCACATGTATTTAGCCCTAATTTATCTTGCTTTTTGTTAGTGCTGATTTGTATATGTTTACTTTTCAAATGTGTGCATACTTAAAAATGTGTGGAGGTAGCATATGCTTCCTGCGTTTTATCATTTGGTTTTCATACTATTTGACATCCTGGACAGTTTTAACAGTTGGATTAAAAAAATCTCTGGACTGAAACCTATTTTAGACAATAAACTTCTTTTTTGATTAACCAAAACATTGCAAGCCTTATCAAATGCAGAAGAATAACATCAAAGAAAGGTTGCGAGGAGCGGAAAATCCTTTAATAGAATGAAATGTAAAATTTGATGAAGAATGGATGGAGATAGAAGAAAATCTGACTCTATGAGTGAAATCCAATCATCAAAACTCATTCCAAGTCCTGTAATAGGATTTGAACTTTACTAAACAAAATTAAATGAGAGATTCTCCATAGTCATTTGCCTAACAATCTTTCAAACGTGTTGTCCCTTTCCAACCAGCAAGAAGTCACAGGTCCATCAACAGGGGCCAATCGACAACCCTTCCATTTGCATGCTAGAGAAGTGGTGGGAATTCTTTTCATTTCTAGGGGTCATCACTGTGGCATTCTCATCCACTACACCAGAGATTCTAAAATATCTATCAAATGCTCAGACAATCCTTAACGACCCACCTCTTCACTCTGGGTTTTGGAGCATAACTTTCTTTTGCCAGTCCTCTTCACATTGATCCCTAAAAAGGCTCAGTCAGGCACGTAAGACCGGTTTTGCCTTCCTCATCAAAGTCCAAGGAATCTCCAACACATGTAAGGCTTTTCCATCTTGTAAAGGACATATTCAATGACAGGCATTTTTTGACACACTCGTTACCTGTCATAGGGTCGACTGTATGCTCATCACTGTTCTTGCAAATACATTATTTTGCAACCTGCCACTTCTCAACAAATTAGTCTCCAATAGAGATCTCAGGTATCGCAAGGTGGTTAGCAACCCTTTCCCAGCCCCCAAAATGTATTAAATAAATGCATTCTTTTGATAACACATCAAGTTAAGTGTGGCATTCATTGGGTTTTCTGATAACTCATGGGGTATTCACCAAAATGTTCATTAGTACATGAAACTCTGGGACTTCGAAAGAAGGTTGTGATGGTCTGATACTTGAAGTACTATTGCCCATCATACATTTTTGGCTTGCATTTTTAGTTAAAACCTACATGTTATGGCGTTGACAAAAGTGACTGGCACATTGAATGTCATCATGCCCAGTGGCAGCATCGCAGATCCAGCAGGGTTCACTGAATATGTATTTCAACAGGAGTCTGGCAACAGGAGCAGGGGTGGTGCGGGGTGTATTGAATGTGGTTGCTTGGAATACCAAAAGGCACATTCCTATATATGGAAACTAAATGCTACTATTGGAGGAATAACACTTTGGCATCCTAAGCAGCAGACTATGTCACTTAATCCAATTGCTCTGCATAGAAAAGAGCACCCAGTGGTATTAAAAAATGGGGAGGACAGGGAGTGGGCCATTGTGAGAGTGAGAGAGGTGAGGTGGCAGAGCAGAAGAAGAGAGAGGTGGGGCTGTTTCATCAAGAGCTGTAACAGCTGCAAGAAGTAATATATGCCATTAGCAAATCCCAGGTGGAAACTCAATAGGACAATGTAAAAATCCACAAAATCCCTTATGCCTGACAGACAATGTGTCTAAGTAAGTCAAGCCAGGAAACCAATAGCAAAACTAATTCCTGAAGGGGGTTGACTCAACGCCCTTTCTGTCTCTATAATACTTTATTGTTTGTAACAACTTTAGAGAAAATCAAATGTATAGCATGCAACTGTTACAAAATTAGATAATATTACATGAATAATAAAGCATATAAATGTAAGGACGCAAAATGTAAAACCTTTTTTCAATGTGAAGGAATTTGAAATTGGAGGCTAAAACGTAAATTGATATCCAATAAAATTAACATTTTGGCTTTTGTAAAGCATTTTTGTTTTGGAATTAAGTGGATTTTTTCTGAATTTGTGTGTTTATTTTTTCGATCTATATTCGTCCTCTGCCTGTCATGGTGCTTCCACCAGGAGTCCCTAGAACCCCTGCAGAACAGTGAGGCCTCCAACCGTTCAGGGTGTCCCAAGGCACCCCATTCAGCCCAAGGTAAATAAATATCTGTGAGATATAGATGACTCAGGGGCCCCTCATCGCATTTTGCAGGAGGGCCCCATCATTTTGCGTTAGGCCACTGGCTGCTACTCCAATGAAGGAATTGAAGCACCCGCGTGCAGAAACCATGTTTGATGCGTCCACTTAGCAAGGTTTTTTGATTTCAATAATAAACTCCCCGAACTGGAGTTTAAATGCATGTGTTTTTCTTCCAGCAGGCATAGATTACAACGGTTTGAAAAGAAATGCATGTGAATAACTGCAAAATCGGTAGCTTGATCCGAGCCTTGATCTCAACTACTTATGCACTTCACAAAGCTTGCTGAAAAACGTAGCATTATTGTTCGTTACAACTGTGCCTCGACTCCAGAGATATATATTTTCCATTTTTACTATTGTTGTTAATGGCAGCCACTTGAGATTTAGGGTCATTGAATTCCTGGAGTAGTGTGCCAACGATATAAAATACTTACAAGCTCATGAGTAAAGAGCCTTGAAATTACTCAGGTAGGCAGTTCATCATATACTGTGCTACAGTATTCTAGAAGCAAAATTTATGTAAGATGCATAAACATTGAATTTCTTCTACTCACCTTTCACTGGCTGTTTAAGGAACACTTTATTTAATTGATATACATACGCAATCACACAAAATATTAATTTGGGTTTTGGTAGTGATACTCGGCAGACCACACTGGGAATTTCAGGGGATATGTTAACACTGCTATATACTTGTGATGGTATATTGAAGCTTAATAATTCCTGTGGTATAATTAAATTAAATAAACGTCATTCATTATGGCCAGACACAGGGTGATTAATTTGGGAGGGGGGCACCTCAATTAACCTACTATGGTTATATCAAAACAAAGTTCTGACAGAATCTTTGTTCAATCCCTCGTAGCTATGGCACAAGCAGCACAAAATCCCAGAGAAGTGTGTGCTAACTTCAAGCAGTACCAAATAAAGATCACAACGCAGTTTAGAAGAATAGAGAAAAGGATATTGAGAAAAAGGATACAGAGATCATCAAAATAGGTTTGGGGGAACTGGTGATCCGGATCTTTAAATTTTTAAGGCAAAATGTGTCTAGAAAGAGTCAAGCACTATGGAAAAACAATAGTTCACTGTGCACCAGGAACTAGATGCACTCCAGGCTGATCACGAGGTCAGATACATTAAGTGGGTCGTCCCAGTCAAAGGCTTTAGATTTATGGGTTTACTTATGAGAGCCCTGCATCACTTGTGCACCTTGTAAAGTGATACATGTGTGGCGCAGTCTCTCAATGCAATTTATAAAACTGCGCAAAACCACCGTGTATGGCTTTCAGTGGCTTCATAAATCATGAGTAAGGCAACAGAGCACAAATCAGACTTCGGAACTGGCTAACACTCCTTAACCTGGGAACACGGAGGACCTGGATTTCAAGCTGAGACTTTACCTGATTGACCCTTATTGTGGGGTGTTTACCCAGGCTGCACTACCATTACAGCAACCAGCAAGGATCTTTGTGAATACTCTACTAGATTTACCAAGCCCTGATGAAATTCCTTATGCGAAAGGAACGGAATGCATTGGCTGATGTCTGATAATATTTCAACCAAAAATAAAGGAGGATAATGGACTAAACTTGCTATCCCAACTTCATTTCTGGTGCACCTTCCATTCCAAAGAACTTTGTTCTTTCTGGATGCCAGAGGCGCTTAAAGGCGGCGAGTGCCAGAAGTAGATGCACAGGACAATTAATCTAATACGACAGGGATTCATGTGCTAAACCCGTGGTTAGCCGTTGGGGGTATTGTCTATTTACAGCTTTGTCTCCTTACTCTGTGCCCAGGAGGCATTCCATGGGCATTGTGTAAACCTGGGCAAGTGACAAATCCACGTGCTTCCCAAGGTGAGGCGTAATGAGGAGAAATATGTTTGTTTCTCCTCGTTTTTCACTCTTTCTATGTATGCTGCATTCTGCTACACACATTGAAAGAGGCAATCGCCTCTTTGGATTGTTTTTGTGCAGGTAGGTGCCCCTTGCTACACAAAAACAATCCTGCATGCAAAGGAGGCACTTTTACAATATTGTGCAAGGTTGCCTCCACCGACACTTGGCTACAGAAATGGCGCCAGTGCAGGGAGGAAGGACAGGAATGCACCATATTTCTTAAATATGGTGCATTCCTCCCTTTCACTTTGACATAGAACATCGCAGCAAGGTGTCTTGCTGCACTGCCCTATGTCAAAATCCCACAAATGAGCCTTTTGGTCTTCAAATATTGCACATCTTTCTCCTGGTCAGTCTTGCAGCCCCTGCCTCCTTAGGGCAGTCTTCTGGGCTTCAGGTATCCTTCCAGCCAGAACCCAGCAGGGATAGTCCTGTTTTGTCAGGCGGGTCCTCTTGGAGTCAGGAGCGTGCATGAAGGCGGTAAGAAGGTGACCAACAACGTGTCTTTTAGAGAGCAGTGCCATGATTAAATAGAAGCCCTTACTGGCATCTCTGAGTAAAATGAGGTAGTGCAAAGGCTTCCCTTTGTTCAGCAAACTGTTCTGGCTCACTCCCAGATAGGTAAGCCCTGCTACGTAGTCAGACGTTAGCACCCATTGGCTTTCCTGGGCCTAGTGGAAAGCTGTTGTCCTCTTAAATCTGGGTCATTAAATCTCGGGTTCAATGATGTTAGTTGTACCCTGGAGTTGTGATGATTGCCAGAACTGATTTTTTAATCCAGTTCTTGCTCAGTCAGTGTACACTACAATTTTACAAAGTTACTTTTATGCTTAAATTATCCGTTAAGAAATAATTTAAAAAGTAAGGAGGGAATATCTTAGAAGCATTTTTCAAGTCCCTTCCAAATCAGAGGTGAAAAATAAAGATTTAAACCCTCCTAGGACTATTGGAGAAAAGGCAAGTGAAATGGCTTTTGGCTTTGATTTCACTATGAGGGCACAATATAGCCAATAAATGGTGTGCCCTTGGTGTAGATATTTGTGAAGAGAAAGGAGTCTGGTCCTGGAACAAAGGGGTAGCTGGACCAATTTATAGTGAACAGAAAAGAATTGCTAACCCCCACTCTAATTTCTGGTCTCTAGATTTAAGAACACACAAACAAAGAAAATATCTTTTGTTTGTAGGGGTTGTTTTATTTAAACCCTTTTAGAATTTATCAAATCTTTTATCTGTTTTCATGAGTGAGAAAGATACTTATATACAACATTTATACATATACACAAGACTATTGTACAACAAACATATATACAAATATGAACAATTTATATACAGTCTTCTTTTAAGTAGCGGTTTTTCACAAATAATTAATCTTTGCGAAATCTCTTTTCCACTACAATCACCACAAAGTGAAATAGCTGCAAAAACGGCAACAAAATTACTTTAAGAAAGATCAAAAACCAACTTTGAAAAAAAAATCAAAGTGATAAACAATAAACTCTTGTTAGCTTTCTTTTCGTGCCTGCCTGCCCAGATAAAAGATTTGATAAATTCTAAACGGGTTTAAATAAAACAACCCCTACAAACAAAAGATATTTTCTTTGTTTGTGTGTTCTTAAATCTAGAGACAAGAAATTAGAGTGGGGGTTAGCAATTCTTTTCTGTTCACTTGGTGTAGATATTAGCACCCTGCCTTGTGGACTTACAAGGCACACTTTAAAGTTCGCTCTCGAAACTGCAACCCTCTGCACCAGGAATTATATATGGCGGACATGCAATACATCATTAATTCATCCCCCTTAGTCCTCTGATGTTTAATCTGGTTGAACAAGGAAGCTGAGCTTAATCGGGATGTCATTAGAGACTGCCTCTCTTGTAGCCATGCTCCAACTGTTCCATGGCTAAAATATATCAGAGGTACTTTTTCAGCCCTGGGATGCACACATTTCTTTGTGAACCCTGAGACTATTATGAAGAAAGATAAACTCACACTGGACAGTTTTATTAACCTCTTCCATGCTTGTGATGGCCGGGAGCCATCATACGTCACAGTGGGCGTGTGCGCAGGACGGCCCCCGGCTGTCTGGATCCCCGTTCACTAATGGAAACGCCTGCACAGCGCAGAAATTCCACTCTCACGGAAGGGGTTAAGCACAGGCAGGCTTCTAGGAAGTCTGTGTAGGTGGTGAAACCAGTTATGAGAGACTGGTGTATAATCCAGATGGCACCAGAGATTGCTCCCTATTAACTTTATGAGAAGAATGTGCACAAATAAACATTAGTGACTCGATTTAGACTGAGCTTGATTCGTTGCTTGCTATGCTTTCCACAAGGGCAATAATATACTGCCGACATGGCATTTGACCGTGCGATGAGCAATCAACCCAGTCCCTATTGCACTTTGTTTTGTTCTGTAATTATTGCCTACCTTTTACAAGGAGATTTGTATTGCCCTTGCTACATAGGTACATGTTTTCTAAATGTAAAGTTGCCTTATTCTTTCTCCAGTAACTTCATGATAATGACACTTGCCATTCTGTTGCCTGCTTATTGAAGTGTATTTTAGTCCAGAGGAGAATGCTGTTTTAATTGATGTCTTATCGAGCACAATTGCACTTTATGTTTCTGGTTTTCTAATATATTGTTGTTAATTGACCAATGCACCATTGACTCTTTTAAGATGAAGTTTTATAAATGTACTACATCTCGGATGGTGTTTGTATGTTTATACCATATTTTTAAAATGGTTTTTAACAGTGCACATATCATGTTTTTATTGTGTGCTATTGCTATATGATTATCGTTTATAATTTACTTGTGTAAGATTGAATGAATATTATTAACTTGACTTGAGTAACTCATGTATATATAAAAAAGGCCTTTCCTACATTGCAAAGGCAGTTGTCCTTACTATGTGTCAATGCAGTGTATCTAAACTACAGACTAGCCAGAACACAGTGGTTCTACTAGGAGAAACATATTATGTCATATATGTGGGTGGTGTAAATACACACTTCATTCACATTTGACATTTCACTTTCCATGCCATAGGCACACTTAATGCATTCATTAACAATGGACTTATCAGAAAGTTAAATAGGCCAAATATGGATTTTCAATGAAAAAAATAGCAGATTTAGAGGGGGAGCACATGTACTTTACATCTTTTTAGCAGTGTTAAAGTGCACATAGCAGTGGTAATGTGCACAGAGTACAGAAAAATGTGAAAGATTTTTGGGACTACATAGAAATGGTGAATTTCTACATTTATAAAGAAATAAAAATGTGATGCTTAGCTGTAACCGTCTGCATTCAAAGTGTCATCATTGCAGACAATCAGTGTTTAAAAATTAAAAAAAAATACACAAAGCGTGATATTTCATTATTTTATTTTGAATTCCACATTAGCAATTAAGGAAGATCCTACACATGATTTTTCATGTGAAACTAACTTGTTCTGCCAACGATATTCAACATATTGGAATACACGTGCATAGATAGGCCTTGTGATTTTAAATTACTTTATCGAACACACAAATTACCTATGAATTTCGCCGAGTTTGGAACGCTGTACAACTGACACTGAAACCCTACTAAACTCATTAATAATTCTTTGACGAGCGAGGATTTTATTTTTTATTATCAAAAAGCGACATTCAGTATATTTCTATGCTCCTATAGAAGAATATCTGACATTCTAAATGTAAAGTTGCCTGATTCTTTCTCCAGTAACTTCATGATAATGACACTTGCCATTCTGTTGCCTGCTTATTGAAGTGTATTTTAGCCCAGAGGAGAATGCTGTTTTAATTGATGTCATATCGAGCACAATTGCACTTTATGTTTCTGCTTTTATATTGGAATACACGTGCATAGCTAGGCATCAAAAAGCGACATTCAGTATATTTCTATGCTCCTTTAGAAGAATATCTGACATTGTAGTGTCAACAATCGAAAATAGTCGGTGTTCGCATATCTTGGGAAAGCAACCATGAATTAGGAGGACCCGCTCCTCACCAAACCATGTGTTTCCTTCAACATGTACATCTGTGTGATAAAGACCACGTTTCATTTTTGTGATTATTCAGTTTTAAGATAAAATATGAGGCACGTATCATTTTGGAAGTACCCCATTCATAGATGAACATTTTGCTTTTTCAAAAAAATCTGAATTTCGCAAAATTTAAGACTACCTGAACCGTTTTCAACTTTAATAAATTTAAAAGAAAATCTCTTTGACTTTTACCTTTTTTGCTCCACCCTCGCTAGTCTCGTTACTATTCCAGTTAAGTATTCCACTGAATGGAAATAAAACATATTTTCTGTGTAGTCTCCTAATTGCAAGCAGTGGTGTTGCAAAGGTGCCCTGGGTCGTCATGGAAGGAAAGGAAATTTCCCAGACCCCTTTCACCTGGCTTGGTAGTAAAAAACACAGTTGGGATGCAATGTGCCTCTCATCCTTTGGGCCACTGCACATGCTGCATTATTTGTAGCTACGACACTGATTAAGAGGCAAGCAATAAAGTACATGTACCTTATCTTACAAAAGTACACATTTTAAATTGTTTCTGTATGCTTTGCAGTGCACTTCAACACACTTTTACATCAAGGAGCTATGAAAATATATTATGCATCATTAGCGCAGGCTGAGTCTTATGTACGTGCAGTTTATTGTTAAATATATTGGAGTCAAACAAATTATCATGCCGAAATCTGTGGAAAGCTTCCTACATTTTGTGGACCTCTATCTAATGCATCATCACTGTGGTGGCAAATGTAACCTTAGATTTGCAGGGTGTTTTAGAATAAATATTGGAAATTGTTAAACAATCCTTAAATACGGATACCTATTGGCTTCATATCGGGAAGGACGCAGTGTTGATCTGATAGGGTTTCGTCTTAAAAAGATAATGTCTTCTAACACAACAGGAACATTCATGTGTATTAGAAAATCAATGGACTGGACCACAGTGTCCTTGGAGACATGGAGTCATCTAGCAAACAGGGCCAATGATGATCCTTAAAATATTAGTAAACACCAAATGAAGCCTAAGTACAGTCAAAAAAACACATTTGCCAGACCGTGGCCACCTGAAAAGAGAAGACTGCAATAAGTAACAACTAGAAAGCCACAATATCAACAAACACAAACTTCATCTCACAACGTTTAGACCTTCATAGCAAACTGCTAATATCAGATGCACCAAACACTGCCAGTTCTTCATGAATTTATTGAATGGTACTCCCATCTTGGACGCCAATAAAATCTTAGGACACATGCAAAGACCCTAATATAGGGAATGTGTCCTATTTTATGACTTTTTCACAGAAAGACATATGAGACACCATCTTTAACTGATACTAAACCACTCATGTCTTCACAATTCCTGCAGCAGCTAACAGTGGCTACTCTAGAAAGACATGTATGACAGCCCTACTACAACCAAAACATTGGAGGCAATGACAGCTCAGTAGAGCGCACATCTGGACATTACTTACTTTTTAGTGAGCAAATAGGGGTGCTAAAACAGGGATTCATGTGCCTGCTTTTGAGAATCTCCTGGAGCCACGTCTATTTACTCTAGCCAGGTACCTGCCTATAGGGCTAGTTATAGTGTATAGTGACTACTACATCGCTTTCAACACTGGCTGAACATAGAAACCCATGTTAGGCCTAGTACTACAACTACTAAGAAATCAGATACTCAGCCAACCTCTGCTCAAGAAGCATGTAGATACTGCTGTTAAAAGAGACGTTCTAGACTACATGAACTCTATATCACTGACATATATACTGGTAAGAGTTTCAAACGTCCTTAAGATGTCTTATAGGACCGGCTGGCAACAATTGGCAGTGACACAGATGCTGGGGGATGAGGGAGTTGCAAAGCATCTGACGCAGACAGCAAATGGCACAGACACAGCACTATAGTGGAATGCGCTTACTTTGTAATAAATTGTCTAGATAGTCATAAAAAACATATTGGCCTGTACACGTGACCTTAATGTACCTATCAAGAGATCGGGGATTCAATCACAGCTCACAACAGGCTGTGACAAGGGTTGTGCAAAGTCACACATCTCAATGCTGCACGGTTTTGCATATTTCAAAAGAAAACTTCATAGCTTCGCAAAGTATGAATCTGAAAAAAAGCATTTAAAAGAGTGAAAAAGGACCACTCTGCAACAGCTGGAACACCCCCTTTTGCTGCTTATGGCCTCTACCTGCTCCACAGCAGTTTTGCGTTTTTTCTTCCATTTTTTTCTGGCCAGTAGCATTTCCCCACCCTTGGACAGCCAACACCCAAGCGAGATAGTAAACCCGAATTCGCTGATTTCCAGGTTTTTGTGTATTGGGCCCAAACAGTAATGCCTTTTTCCTTAAAGATGTTTAAATGTGCACATTGCACACTTTATTTAATAGAATCTCAATTCAATGCAAATTGTACCTTCCTATGCATGCTCATGTTCCATTATAGGTACTCCAATTGACTTTTGTTATGAGGTAATACTATTGGACCATGCATAGTAAAATGTGCAAAAGCACATATTTAAACGCTTTTTTTTGGGGAAACATATTTATTGCCCAAGAGATGCCCCTTCCACCATATCCCCTTGCAATTTAAAGTGATACCAATTGCATTTTTTTCCTGAAAGCAGATTTATTGTAGCCATTTACCGGAACAAGATTTCATAGCACAAATGTACTCCTCGCAGACATAGGACTTAAAGGATAGTCACCATGCATTGGCCATTTTGCCACTCCTGGGTAGTAATTTATCCCCACAATTGACCAATTATACTTAAGAGTCCACAGGAAAATATATTGGGGACTGGAAATTTCAGCTGACCCCAAAAATCTTCCACAGAGTTGTGCAAATAAACATCCATACAGTACAATCAATCTTGTTACATAGAATTATTCTATAGCGCTGCAGTCCAACTATTTAACATGGGCATGTGCCCAGACATTTACTGGTGACTAATCTATTTTAAGAGAAGCTTTGGTTTTCCTTATAGATTTTTTGCTGCAGGTTTTTTCTCAAAGTGATCAACTACATTGAAACTTGACTCTGCAACTCGCATCGTATAACATCATACCACCCTCCTGGCAGGGATCCATTTTGGCACCAATCTTCAAAGGAGGGGATAAAAAATCTCCCGGGAACTATCGCCTCATAGCCCTCATTGACAATGAAGCAAAGTATTTTGCTGGTTTGCTACTTAACTCACTTAGAACTTGGGCTGATGATCATTCCGTAATTCCTCCGAACCAAACTGGTTTCACAAGCAACACCGGCACCTCGGTCAATCTTTTGACCCTCTCTTGTCTGATCGATCAGGCAGAGGCAAGCACTTGCCCACTTTATATGGGATTTATTGATTATAAAGCTGCCTTCGACAAGGTGAATAGAGCTAAGCTCTGGCAGAAGCTGCACAGTTTAAACATCCCAAATGATCTTTTAAGAGCTATACAGCTTCTCCATCAGGACACATGGGTCAGGATAAAGATTGGGGACGGGTCCAGACTATCACGTCCAATTCCGACGACAAAAGGGCTTAAACAAGGATGTGTCCTTGCCCCCACACTTTTTAACTTGTTCCTATCCGACCTTCCAGAAGCCTTAAATAAGGTAAATTCTCATTCTCCCAAAGTAGCTGGTTTCTTGTTGTCAAATCTTTTATACGCTGATGATGTAGTACTTCTTAGCAAAACAAAGATCGGCCTGCAAAGACTCATGGACGCCATCTCTGACTATTCAAATAAGAATGAGCTCCTGATAAACAGCAAGAAGACCAAAATTTTGGCGGTGCGTTCAGGAAAGGCCAAGAAGCTGGTTTGGGTCTTGAATCAAGAAAGGATTGCCGAATCCAAATGCCACAAGTACCTTGGAGTCTCTTTTAACAACAACGGAAGATACAAAACACATCTAGAAGAACAAAAAAAGAAGGGTTCTGCGCTTGCTTTCGCAATCAGCTCCATACATAAGAAACTACAAGGCCCAACGTTCGCTCCAACAATCCAGGTAGCGCAAGCAAAAATTATTCCCACATTAACCTACGGAAGCGAGGTCCTAAAAGGTTTGGATAGCGGCCTACTGGACAAAATTATTACAAAAATTTATAGAATAGTGTTCAAGCTACCAAGTCAAACATCACCGGCCCAAATTAGGTTGGAACTGGGAATCTGCCACCAATCACTTGCCAGAGCCTCGAGTTTTCTAATGTGCTGTCATAAATTGAGGTCATCGAAGGAAGGCAGCCTAGCACAACATCTATGGTCTTGCCTTCAAATGAATCTATGGCGAGCAGGGCATGCATATTGGGAAAGAGGATTAAGAACACTAGGCCTGGAAGACCTTTGGGGCATGCAGGTAAGCCATAATGAATTTAAACGACTAGCGAAAATAAGCATAAAAAAGCTCTCTTCCGTGGAAGACAAGGCTCGGCTGGCAAAAAGAAGTCACGGATGGATGTCCTTGCAATCCTATGTCCAGTTGACCCCACAGGACTACCTAACTCAACCATTCACTACTCGAACAAAATTAAGTTTCCTAAAGTTGAGAATGGGAGTAATCAACCTGTTGGTCCATTTGCCAAAATGGAAAAGAGCCCACGGACAGGAACAATGTAGACTCTGCGGGAATCAAAAAGAAGACATAGTACACATCCTTTGTCTTTGCCCAAACCTGCTGAACGAAAGGCGGTCCCTCCTGAGGAAACTCTGGAACACAAACATGATTAGATCGTGTAGAGCAGCAGTCTTGGCTTGCTTTGACCCTCGGAACACTAAATTAAACTGTGCCCTAGTAAGGTTTTTGGAACAAGCATATAAAAAACTTGGTGAGGTGTCCCAAGTACGCGATTTCTCACCAGCACAATTACTAGCCTAGTTCCAACTGCCACCTTATTGTATAATGGACATGATCCTTAGCTCTCCGTTTTAAAAGTATGTTTTTACACATTTTTATAATCTTCATAATGCATATGATCCTATACTTATTTTTATATGTATTCATTGATATATCGTTCTTAAAATTCTGTAACTTGCAAAGGTTTTTTAATCATGCAATAAAGATTTCTACACTGGAACTCGCATCGTATTAGCTCATCATTTTCCTTGTTTAACATAGAGTACTACTTGCACCCAAAACCTTTGGGTTGTAAATGTTGCGCCATATAAACTTTCATTATTACCAACCACACTTCCACCCAGAACTTACACTATTTCTGTTCTATGCACCAACATGTGTGCAGACAGTATCGCTATTCTTTACATGAATATAGGCCTATTGATAATGGCCTTCTTTTTTAAAATGATAAAAGTGTTTATGGATTAATATACATAGCAGTATAATGGATGATGTCATTTGAAACATCATCAGTAATGCCATCAAGGATGCCATTTAACATGTCATGAGTGGCATAGTATGTGAGGTCATATGCAGGGCATGACTGGGGCACTGTGAGAAGGTGGTTCTGACCATCTGAGCATCTAGTATTTTTCGCTTTATGAACACCTGATTTTTGAGCTTTTACTGTGGGAGAGCCTCATAAGCTGGGACTCACCCACGGTAATCTCAAGATAAAGACTACCTGTGTTTTCCACTGGTGTCCACCTTGTGAGAAATGGCTGTTGCGCAGTAGCCAGAGTACGGGGCACGGGACTGGTTACATGTGGATACGTGTGCCTATGTGTGTGCAACTGTGTAAGGGCTGTGCGGGGGAGATTCCTGTTGTACACAGCTCAGGAGCTGGGTGCAGATAGAATGGTGTAGAAGGGACTACACAGAGTTGTGTGGTGACATGGAATAGGCCTTATAATGTTGGGGCACAAATGTAAGGGGTAGTCAGTGTGATTTACTGTTTCACTGTAGGAGCACTCCATTATACTCCTATGGAGAAGGAGACCACTTGGAGTAGTTTCAGTTCCCTTGGGCCTCTAAACTCAAGACACGCACAAAAGAACACTGTAGGTTGTGTGAAAAGAACCATTCTGCTATGTCCAATATCTGTACTGCTTATGGGTCATCCAGAAATGTCATATTCCTCTGACTCAGTTCAGAACCAGAGCCCAGGCCTGGTGTGACCTGCAGGCTAGATTAATTACCTTTCTCCCCATGCTGTAGCATCAGAGGCCTAGGCTTTTAATGCAAGCATTCCCCAGGGCGGAGTTCTTCTCTCCAAGAGGGAGAGATGAGGTGAAGCTGCAGGACATGAATCAGCAGCTGTCACCCAGTGTGCCTATGTGTGTGCAACTGTGTAAGGGCTGTGCGGGGGAGATTCCTGTTGTACACAGCCAGGAGCTGGGTGCAGATAGAATGGAGTAGAAGGGACTACACTGAGTTTTGTGGTGACATGGAATAGGCCTTATAATATGGGGGTACAAATGTATGGGGTAGTCAGTGTGATTTACTGTTTCACTGTAGGAGCACTCCATTATACTCCCTGGACGTCACCATATTGGAATATCTCTGAGGCCTGTGCAGGAAGAAGGGGTCAGTGGCAGAGAGGTGATGTGGCACCGATGAAGAGGAAGTCGGGGAGTGCCATTGCGCTCCCCATGAAGATGGACAGGGGCCCAGGGCCCCATCCCTAGGCTCCGATGGCGGGAGAGAGGATGGGGAGTGCTGTCACACTTCACCGTGTCACCCCCAGGCTGGTCGCAGGGCCTACGTCTGCCCAGAGGAGCGGGCAGGCCAGAATAAAGGGCTGGCTACCGTGGTAGCATGCAAAGGTGTTGGCCAGGCAGGGAGCCAGTGGGAGCAGCCGGTGGTGGGTTCCCGAGCTCTTCTCCAACATCATACCTACGTGTGGATATCAATCAGCAGCTGTCACCCGGTGACAAGTACTAGGCCTGCTCCAGGCCGGGGCTGCGATGTTAGCAAGTGGGGTAAGGGAGCTTTCTAGAGACCATGTGGCAAGGGACCCCTGGATGTCGCCAACTTTGAATATCTCAGAGGCCTGTGCAGGAAGAAGGGGTCTGGGGCAGAGGGCTGATGTGCACTGCTGGGTAGGGCAAAAGTGAGTTCCTGCCAGCCCCCTGCACTTTTTCTTAAAAGGTCTTGCATAGGAAGAGGGGCTCTCTCTGGGATGTGGTCTTGCTGAGGAACCCTGAGGCTGGATGCTGAGGCCATGGCCATTTGGAAGGAGGAGCACCCTGATTGTCTCCAGGGCCATGGACTCTGCCTCTGAGTGCCTCCAGGACTGGTGAAAGAAGTGCATGGCTTCAGCGCATGGAGAGGAGAGGCCAAGAAGGAGAGGCGGGTGAAAGTCTAGTGCAGGCGCTGAGCTCATAGGGTGGGACACGCCGATGCTGAATGTGATATCTTCTTTGGCAATCAAAAGCGAATTGGTGTCCTCATTTTTTTATTTCATAGCTGGGGGCTGACTACATAGGGGTACATAGGAGGAGTACACTGAAGGTTGAATACTGAGTGCTGAAGGCTGTAGGCTGTATCTCCTTGTGGACTGAGACTGGCATACAAATTGTATGATTAGATGCTGTGACCCCACTCTGAATTGGTATATACTATTAAGACTTTAACTCTAAATATTGGCATTGCTATAGTTTTCAAGATGGCTCCAACAACAGCACGGGGTGGTAAAAGTAGAGGAATGTCAGATACACCGCTGGAGAGCCGACTTCAAAACTCCCAGATTGGAGGTAGTAGTAAAAAAAAAAGCTTTGGAGGGGCAATCAGAGAGTTGAACTGCTCGAATAATAAAAATGATTTGAATGAGGGAAGAAGTAAGAAAGTCCCACAAATGTTCTCATCCAAGAAAGATCAAATTAAAGCAGCGCAAAATATGGAGATTCAACAAAAACTAACATCGGAATTAGCAAATCAAATAAATGCTACGGACTCAGTAGAGAAAAATCAATCCGGTAACCAAGTAGAAACTAGTAGTCAGGTGATAAGATCAATAATATAAACCAATGAAGCTCAAACTCCAGAATCTTGGCATAATCAGGTTACAGAGCCCGGACTGGATCTAGCAAAGGGGACAATACCCAGTGGCGAGAGTGGCACAATTGAACCCTTCTTTTTACTATCGGATCCATCAGAAATGTCGGATGAGGAACAGGATGAAGGATTAAAAGAGAGAATCCTTAGAAAAGTCTAGAACTAGCCTGGGAAGCAAGCATAATGACTCAATAATGAATACCACATCAGAGGAGAGAACTCCAAATGCTACCATGGTTTTCAATAAATCTGTGGTACAAAAGGGTCTAACTACAGACATACCAGAAACAGGGACAGGCAAGAGCTTAATGTGGGAAATATCTCTCTCCCCGCAACCCTCACCTGGAGAAAAAGCTGATGAGGAGCTTCCCCCGGGAGCAACAGCTGGAGCAACAGCAGCACCCGATAATATAGATGAGATATCACTGACTTCAATTTATCAGTTAATGGTGGAGCATAAAGTGGAGACGCGCTCTGAAAGTCAGAAGACACACGCTGCCTGCCGGAAACTGCAAGATTCAGTTAGGAGAATAGCAAAAACTTGCAGTGAATTCTCCAAAAGAATAAATGCAGCAGAAGGGAGGATATTGGCCATAGAGGATGAAATGGTGATACAAAGAGCTGATATGGATATGATCACATCCCATCGGGAGGATATGCAACTAAAGATAGTTGACTTAGAAAACTGACTTTGGCGAAATAATCTAAGGATATTAGGAATACCAGAGGGAGTAGAAGGGACGGATATTCGCAAGTTTGTACAGGAACTCTTTCTCGAAGCTTTCCCGGAGCTAACAATGTGGAATTGGGCTAATGAGATACAGAGTGCCCATAGATTTTCATTTAAGCGCCCCAGTGGGAAAAAAGGGCAAACAGTAGATCGACCTAGAGCAATCTTGATCAATCTGAATAACTTTTTGGTCCGGGAGGCACTGTACGATCTGGCAAGACCGGATAGGAAACGGCAAAGCAAAAGGTTTCAATTTTTTGTAAGACCAGACTATTGCCACCACACAGTGGAGAGGAGGTGGAATTAGAACCAACTAATCAGCCCTTTCAAAATAAAGGCAGCCAGGCCTTCCTGCTGGACCCAGCAACTTTGAAAGTGCTTTATAAGGGACGTACACGCTTCTTTATATCGGAGATACAAGCTCAGGAGTACCTGAATACTCTTTGAAAACACTGGGAAACATTATGGAAAATCTTTACATTTAATTTATCTAAACAGCAATGTTGAAATAATGTTGAAAATAAGAGTTCAGAACAAATTCTTGAATAGGGCTGTTTATATAAAATAATGAGCAAATGCAGAAGATAGAACACTAATATGGTGACAATTAAAATCGGCAGTTAAGGAGTGGAGACTGGAGTGAAGTCTCTCCCCATTGCTAGGGCCATACATAGATTTATAGTGGAGGGGGGGTGGGAGTAGTGGGGGGAAGCCACAGGAGGTAGAGGGGTGGATGGGGGCGGTGAGAGTTGGGGTCACGGAAGAGTGGGAAGCGAGGGAGGGCAATAGGGGAAATTGGGGTAGGGGGTGGGTGGGCAGCAAAAACAAAAAACAGAAATCAGGCACATGCTGTGGGATATGTAATGGAATATGTCGTACTATGAAGAGACCTCAAAGGTATTGGCAGTCACTATCTAAGATATCTCTACAAGGAAAATATGGGTATATATACGATCTGCTCATCAAACGTTGGAGGTTTGAATAACAAGGTAAAATGGGCCAAGGTGTTCGAGATAATTGCTATGCTGAATCTGAATGTCTTGTGTCTACAGGAGACGTATATTGCATGGGGGAATACATCATTTAGTTGAGGCCAGAGGGTATAATTTAGCATGCTCCTCCCAAACAACAACGAGAGGAGTGGATATATATGTCAAGCATCTTAGTGGTACGGCCCTTCGAACAAAGTCAGATAGATGGGGCTGATGGGCCATAATGGAGTTATCCCCGGGTTTTACTGTGGTAAGTATATATGGGTCAAACTTGGATGATCCCTGTATTTGGGAAGAGCTAGAGGTTGAGCTAGCACACTGGTCATGCTCCCTGATTAACTGTGTCGATTTCAATCTGCATTTGGATGGAGATTGAGCTGTAAGCTTTTATGCAGGAAGGAAGCCTAAAGTATTCAAAGCACTATCTTCAATTAAAAATAGTCATGGGCTAGTTGACGTCTGGTTAGAGAAACAACAAAATGACCCTGGCTTTACAAACTACTCGCATCCCCATAAAACATGTGCTCGCCTAGACTATTTTTTGGCTCCTGCGCAGTTGTTGGATTGTTTGGATATAATGAAACTCCAACAGCTATATTCGGATCATAATCCATTAGTCTTAAAAATTAAGGAAGTTCAGGGCTTAAACAGACAAACTACCTGGACTTTTGGTAAAAAACTATTATTGGACAAAGAGTTCTGTACCCATATCAAATGCTGGACTCAAGCATTTTTTTGATTGCAATAGATACAGTGCATCCCGAGAAGTGGTGTGGGATACATATAAAGCAGCCCTGAGGGGGGAAGTGATAGGGTTTATAGCTCACACACGGAAGGAACGCAAAATACAGAATGAACCAATTGATTAATAATCTTGGTAAACTCGAAACAGAGCATATACAAATAATCAAAAATGGAGCCTGTAGAAAATGTATTGTCACAACACCTATGTAAAATAGCACTGGCCAAAGCTGAAATCAATCCGCATTTTCAATAGAAGGTGGCCCAGAAATATCAAATGTATCGCAAAGAACTATATGAATACGGAGAGACAACTGGGAGGTTACTGGCCCTAAGAACCAGACAAAAAAATGTTGGAAACAATATATCAAAAATGCAAGATGTAAATGGTACATTAGTATCAGACCCAGAAAAGATTATGGGGATCTTTGAGAATTTTTACAATAAACTATATCAGGCAGATGTCTTGAGAGGGGATCAAGAGGATCTAGAGGATCTAGCAGATTTTGAGAACAGCGCTATACCACTTCCTAGGGTAAATGATGAAGCCTCTCAAGAATTAGAGCTGGAAATTAAGGTAGAAGAGGTGCAGGTTGCACTGGCGTCTCTCTCTCATCAGGGAAGGCGGCCGGGCCAGACAAAATCCCCATTTAACTGTATAAAATCCTTGCACACAAATAGTACCCCTTATGCAAGACTTATTCTTGGACATTCAATACCGGAAAATACCTCCAATGTCATGGCAGGATACAGACATTATATTCTTCCTAAAAAAAGGTAAACCTCCAGAATTTCCCTCATCATATCGTCCGATTTCTTTAATGAACTCGGACGCAAAAATATACTCCAAAATTATGGCCAACCGATTACAAAAGAACTTAGTTGCAAATATTTCACCATGGCAACACAGCTTTGTTCCCAGCCGTGGGACCACAGACAACACGTGATGAGTAATATCAATATTGGACATCGTGGAGGTAGAGAAAAGAGCGGTGGCTGTGGTCTTCCTGGACGCAGAGAAAGCCTTTGATCGGGTGGCTATTTGTGGGATAAACTGGGTGAGAGAGGTTTTAGCCTAGGATTTATTCGGGCAATACAGGCTATGTATTATAAACCCCATGAAAAGATTCAAATAATGGGGCATACATCCAGGAGGCTGAAGATAGAATGGGGTACCCATCAAGGCTGGCTGTGTTCCCCAATCCTGTTTGCGTTTTATCCAGACCCATTCATCTTCCTAATTTTGAACAACCCCGTAATTAAACCAGTAGCTTCTCATGGATATGAGACGAAAATGTTGTCATATGCTGATGACATTGCCTTGCTAACATCAGCTCCACAGGAGGCAAGTGCGGAAGTAGAAAAGCTGGCAGAACAATTTGGGAGGAGGTTGGAATATCTTTTAAACAACTCAAATTATTTGCTCTACTCATTGTCTATTACAAGATTCTCGAGTGATGGAGTCAGCAACATATTTAGGGGTCACACTAACATCTAAAATTACTAATCTATGGGCACTAAATATAGACCCAGTGATGGGCTCAATTAATAGGGAGCTAAAACAGTTAGACCATCTACACCTTACAATAATTGGAAGGATCAATGTAATCAAAATGAACATTTTTGCTAAGATTTTATATTTAATCCTGGTCATTCCATTAGAGCTAGGGGCAAATAAAATCTGGAAAATGGAGTGAATGTTCTCTAACTTTATTTGGAGCTATCATAAAATTTGTTGTGCTTATAAATATCTGCCTTTTCCAGTCAACCGGGGAGGCTGAAATGCTCCCTGTATTCAGCTGTATTATTGGGCTATGGCTCTGCAACAATTAGGTTCTCTTTATTACTATGAGAATGTGCAAAATGATATGTCCAAAAATAAAAAGTGTTCATCAATTGGCAATAGGGGAAGCCGCAGGAGGAATATTTCAACCCCAAAACGATCTGAAAAAATATCAAAAGAAAGGCTATAAATGTGTAAAATGTGCTGTGAAAATTTAAAAAAGGGTAGAGAAAATGTGTTAAATAAGCAGGTTTACTAAATACTCATCACTTTGGCATTCTAATCTTTAACGCCCGATCATGTATGATGACATGGCCAGGAAATGGGAAAAAATGTGGATTACTACTTTGGCAGATGTCTATTCGAATCAGGAAATGGTGGGGTTTATTGAAGTAGCACAAGGTTCAGCCTACAGCAGGACTAGTGCTTTAAATATTTACAAATTCGCAACTGCAAAAAAAGGAATCTCTAAAGAAAGCATTCATTTGTGGCCGATATCGATTTTGCAGCTTATGAGCAATCCTAGGAATAGAATTAAAGATTTCTATCAAGAGCTGCTAAAATCTATATCTGATGATGTTGAAAAAATAGAACTAAACTGGTAGAGTAAACTAAGCGATGGGGAAGCTGATATAGATAAGGTGTTTGAGGTGGGAAAAAATGTATTTATGTCATCCAATCTAAAAGCTCAACAGTATAAAACGGTGTACAACCTTTACTATACACCATTGAAACTTTTTAAATGGGGAAAAGGGGAATCCGATGATTGCCCTAGATGCCAAACCGGACCAGTAGATATGGTACATATGTTTTACCCATGTGTAAAGCTAGATAGCTTAAAAGAAGGGATTGAATCCTTTATGCTACAGACATTGGAGAGAAATATAAAGATCTCCTCCACACTGATGTTATTGGGCTATGATTCTAGGCTAAAGCTTGATGCGATACAGAGCGATTTTGTGTTTTTAATGATATCAATGCCCTGGCTTTTGATTGCCACAGTATGGAAGGATCAGGAAACGCCTACTTTTCATCAATAGTTGCATAGACTAATATTCATTGGGCGGCTGGAAATTGCCCAGGATAAGTGTAAAGGGTTAAAAACTATGAAAAAAGGTATGAATGTGTGGAAGCAGGCTCATTGCCTTGATGGAGGAACCTAACAGGCAAGGTGTTGGCTAAATGGAATAGATTAAAATGTGCTGCTAATTAATTATAATGAGATAAATTGCGGACATTTTGATGAAAGTCCTGGAGAAAAGAAAGAGCAAAGACAGCTCAAGTGCGGATCTAATATTAATTATATGATGGATTAAGAAGCGCACCATGGGTGGGATATACTTTTTGCTTCTGTGTTTTCTTCATATTTATTTTTTATTTCTCTTTGTTCTGTTTTGGCGGATTATGTTTTTGGTATTTTTTTCCACCTTTCTCCTTGGACAAATCTCCTATTGTAATATGTCTGATTTCAAATAATGAAAAAAAATTCTAAATAATAGTATGTTTAGTATAAAAATTACTCTAGTAAAAATAAGGATGCATCATCTTATTTAAAACCCCTGGATGTCCAAATATCACAGGGCTATGTATTGTTGTGTAAACTACAAGTCTAGCATTACTCTAACAGGTTTACTTTCCGACCTACGGATGACACAGTTGAACTTCGTTCATGCACAAGCACTAAATGTGAAAGACAGGTTATTGTATCCTAGTAGAATCCCACCCAATACACTGTTGAAGTGGAATCAATGCTTCTGGATTACTAACAATCCCAAAATTTAATCTGGGGCTCTGTGATAAAGGAAACAAATCTATTTTGCTCTTAACAATATCACACACACAAATGGTACTAAGAAGAATATACACTTTTAAATTAAAGGATTAATTGCAACAGGGTAAACCTGTTAATTATCACATCTAAACTAACCCACAGAATATCATAAAAACTGCAAGAATTCACATTACTAACAACAAGAATAAAATGAACATTTCTAACATAGTAAAAATGCCATTTAAAATGGAACTATCAGGTAACAGTGCCTGCAAGTGATTTTGTTTAAAGAAGATCAGACTCAAGTATTCACAATCGCTTTTGAGTGCCCCAGTCAGTGGCCTCAGATATATGAATTATAGAAATCAATTACAACAATCTAAAAAGTGGAATATATAAAAAAATAATAAAATGAACATTTCTAACGTAGTAAAAATGCCATAAAAAACTTACCATCCTGAAACCAACTTATATGTGCTATACTAGGAGAGCATGGAAAGCAGAACTTGAAATGTAGACTTTCTTAGGGAGAAGCAATGCACTGCAAACCTTGGTGACAGGAAACGCGTTAGTGAGGCTGAAAAAATGTTCCCTGCAAAAGGAAAACACACTGTGGCAGCATCTTTTCTCCTGGACTCGGCTCGTTACCCCTATCAGGTGTGATGTAGCATCTTCCTTGAGCACTGGCTGCAGCCCAGTCTCTAGCAGTATCTTGTGTGATAATCTGGGCGAAGCTCCTCTCCTGACAAGTGGTCAAACATCAGTCCATTTATAATATCACTTATCAAGGATTGGAATTTTGGCTATAAGTTCCGGAATTTCTGCCTTCGATTATTTGCATCAAGGTGTTTGTCCTTGAAACTTCCTGATGATTATGTAAGGCAAATGGCCATCATTCAGACAACACAGTTTTGACTATTGTTCTGAATTTGCTCTTATTTTACCTTAACATTTTGATAATAAGACACTTTTCCCAGGCTGATGTTGCATTAGATGTTTTATCTATGTCATTGTCTGAATGACTTGACATTTCACAGTTCTTAGAAAGATAAGGCCAGACAACATCTGTGTCAGCAGCAGACAGGAACATGATTCTGCAGAAAAAACAAGATGAAGACTCGGTTTTCTAAAATAGAGTCGGAGCTACCCAAAATGGAGTCCGGCCATCAGTATAACATATAGATGTTATGTGTAAGCCATAATTCAAATTGTGTTTGGAGAAACTGAAGTGTAACAGAATCATTGATCTACTTGTATAGTTGGCCGACAGTAGATACTAATTACTGGTTCATCGGGCCAAAAGAGTTTGTGCAGGGGGCAGATCACAGTAAAGTTCTTCACCATTTTTTAATATCTTTCCTTCAAACACTCCACATATTATTATATTTTCCTCTAATCAAGTATTTTTTTGTATATCACTTTCATTTTCAGAGATTTGTGTCCCCTTAACAATATATTGTCCTTAGCTGGAAGACAGATTCTGCAATGTAACAAAACGTAGGAAGGCTTAATCTGAAGAAAGTCCCTGGTATCCTGCTTATTGATGCGACTGTGTGCTTTATGGAGTGGGCTAAGAAGCAGCAGAAAAAGGAGTCAGAAAAAGGAGTCAGAACAGCAGAACAGATGGTAGCTATCAAATGAAAGTTCCCAAATTAGTTTGAAGTATCAATCTTCTGACAATTCTACAAAAACAAAAGAACTGGATTGACCTCTTTGGAATTAGGGGAGACATGTAAGCCAAGGCAACGAAGCAGATCACTTTCAGTTTTTTAAATCACAATATATGCCTTTTATACTTGAAAAAGGTAATATGGATATCATCTATGCTCATGTTAGCAACCTACACCAAAACAGATAAATGAGGCAGGGTTACTTAATGTCTTTTATTTGCACATCATTTCATAGGGATGATGTTTTATCCTCTAATGCTTATCCCCAAGAGGCTGTATTTGCAAAGTTATACCTTTGTATGTGTGTAATACATAAGTAGTTGATGCTCGACTTGTTAGCTTATACTGCTAAAACCCACTCTGGAGCTGATAAATTGGGCCAGCTATTGTCCTGGATCCTCTCAGAAGACAGCAATAAGCATCCTATTCCAACACTCTAGATGGGTCAGGCAACCTTGTATATACCCGCCACGACATTTGTCACATACTATTTTAGTATTATGAACATCTTTTTAGGGGTTTCAAGGCACCAAACTCTCCAGAGTTAAGGAAACCCTCCACTCCTTTATTAGACTCCAAACTCTCACTAGATGTAACACGCCCCAATGTTCCACTGCAGATCCAGCATGACCAATCTTCTTATTTAGATTCCTGCCACTTGGCGTTTTGGTTAACAGTAAGGCTAGATACCATTGGGGATATATTTGATAACAACTTACATTCCTTCAGGAGCTCACAGATAATTACGCACTCCATGAAGAACAATTCTTGACTTATGGTCTACTCAACCACACACTGCAGGCCACTTGGGTGGTTGACAGGGAACTAATTGTCCATCTACAACCCACACCCTAAACATAGAAGCTAGTAGATGCTGTTTGACCTGGCTGTACCAGTCTCACTACTCAAATCCACAAACCCCCTTGCAAAGCGTTCAGAAGACATGAGATATAGAATTCCAACATGTCTTATTTGGCAAGGAATGGGCTAGAGCCCTTGAATACCCATGTACAATATTATACAACACTCAATTTCAAATAATTCAGTTTGTCCTACTCCACCGAGCCTATCTCTTCACATCCCATATTAGCAAAATCTTCACCGGTACTTTTGTCTCCTGATCCTGCTGTCATAAGATTCCGGCCGACTTCAATCACATGTTATGGGATTGCCGATACGTAATAAAGTTCTGATAATTGGTGTACAGGTGCTCTCGTCCAACCCATGTGGGAGCACTGTGCACTGGGAATCCTTCGACAGCCCCCTCTGTAGACGTATGCAACCTTGGTATTCTGGGACCTGGCATTACTCCTAGCCAAATAAGTGATTACATACCAGTGGAAATCCACAGTGGCTGTTTCCATCATAGTCATTGTGAACGATAACAATGCAATTGTTCCAAGTGGAAAGCAAAACCTTCCAGAGGGAAGAGAGTAAAGCCCTCCAAAAGTAGGAGTGGAATGAACTTTGAACATCATTGGGTGATAATCCCAGAAACAACTAATATTAATGACTACACCCCTTATCAACCTCCCCCATGAACTGACACTGCTCCCTCCCCACACTCTTGTATGCCTCTATTTGTTTCCAGTAATAGTGTCATAAGTACTTGCTTCATACATCTCCCAGCAATTCCACATACTACTCCTGTCACAGCTGTATGACCTCATGCCTATTACTGTGAGCACTTGTCATCTATAAAGGACATAACTTTTTGTCAGCCCCTGAATACAAATTTATTAATGTACGGTATAATCTATATGTTCTAGACTTCTCTGATTGTAACTGTAACCCCAGTTTCTATAATACTCTTCTAATGTTGTGTATTATTCCAAAAACACAAGAAAATAATAACAAATCTTAAAAATAAATTGTAAAATAAAATAGCCAAAGCTCCGTATACAGTTTGTCATTTCATTCCAGTTTGGTCAAGAATAAAGTGTAGAAGTGCACTCTTAAGAAGAGAGGTTCTTGTGTATACTACTACTAGTAGTAAAATTGTACTTTTGGTCTAAGTTAGACCAAAAGTCTAAATTTACTAGTAGTAAAGTTATATTTTTGGTCTAAGTTGGACTTTTGGTCTAAACTTAGACCAAAAGTCTATCCTTATTGCTAGTAAAGTCAGACTTCAGATGTAAACTTAGATTTCAGGTCCAGACTCAGACATTTGGTCTAAGTTTACATTTGTGAATCCGGCTCCGACTTCCCCAGTTACAAAGTTGGCAGTTCAGGCCTTTACTCTACATCATCTCCCTAAATAAATAAAGGTAATACAGTGTGTTTCACCAGGATAGATGTAATCACTTATACATGCATTTTTTTATGGCGAATGCACACACTCTTTTGATCACAGATCTTCTGACTTACAACTTTTTTAGAATCTGAAAATATTGTTCTCTAATATTGATTTCAAATGGCAAAATGTTGTACCTATATGCGATATATCACCTATGTTTAAAAATTAGGTTTTTTTTACATTGTCATAACATCTGTCTATGTTTTCCATTTCAAAATCAAGAAACTATATCCGGAAAACTGTTTAGTGATCTTCCCTACAGATGGCGAAGAAGCTAGGGTCAAACCTCAGAGAGTTCATGAAAAGTAAAATGAAAGAGTGTATGAAATGTACGCATGCACTGAAGCATGACATACAGGCGCAGCACATCTGTCCTAAAACCCATGACAATAGAAGCATAAGCTTCATGTGCTCCTAATACTTTTCAAAACCTGTGCGTGCCGGAAATACTGAAAATAAAAGTTTAGTTCCTTCTGTTCAGTGACTTTTTGCGTTTCCCTATGCTTATAATATTCACGCAGATGAAAACAGTGTTTGGTGCCCTCAAGGGGTGCTGTTGCAAACATGATTATTCTTCTAAAATAGCTCATCTTGACATAAAAATGTATTCTTTCAACATCATCTAACAATAAAAGCCAACAGTGCAAATACATTGTGATACAGTTTGCATGTGTAAACTGAGTATCCAGGTATCTCTGGGCCATTAATAAAACGTATGATACTTATACAAAATACTGTATTACTTCATTGCTAGATGTCTGGCATTGGGCACAGCATGTTCTCTTTCTCACAACACATTATTGGTCTTATTGGTGATAGCCCAAAGCTGTCCCCAGGCAAAGGTTCTGCATTATCTCTTGGTGATTAGCCTCACTCAAATACCTACAAACCCTTTCCAACAATAGCACTCTGCTGTAAACATTTGGTGTATTAAAAAGATTCTCGATCCCCCTCATCCTCCTGACTACTGAAGAGAGATTATGACAGTAATCCACTATTGCTTCTGGAACCCCTCTGAAGGAGGAGATTTTTTCATTTTGAAAACTATAAGCGTTATTTACCGGCTATGATCGAAATTTAGATTCCACCATACGAACAAAACTCATGTCATAATGAAGTATCATTCTTTCTGGAACTTTTGTCAGATAGGCAGGCCCCATAACCAAAGATTCCAGTTCCATTACTTTTTTGAGGATGTGATGCGACCGGGAAGCTGACAGAGGGTAGCCCCTTGTAACAGCTTAAAGGGACCCTTCTGAATGAGTGCCATTTGCTATTGGTGTGATGTAAGCAGAACTCCTCGACATCCAGGGAGAACATCTTAAGTATTCATACTGCAAACCCTTGATAATCTCTAAGGTCTTTCAAGAGTTCTATAAAGGTTCAAATAGCAGCCCATTCCACTCATAGCATGAAAGGAGCTAACCCCAGAAGATGATGCCTCATTTTCTGCCATCAAACCTGAAATAAAGTGCAACATCAATCATTCCTTCTTCTAAAAGCCCCCCTCCTGGATGCAATAAAATCACAAATATCTGGGTAAAGAGGCCCCTTCATTTGTTTTCTAACAGTTCAATTGTCATCACAACAACTGTATCTTGATGAGTACCTTTGCTGTGGCTTGTCACAAGTGCTTGCTCCCATTCCCATCTGCCTCTGAATCTGTGCATTATTGGATGCCCCTTCCATGCTAAGAGCATTGCCACTCAGGATTGTTGAACATGCTGTGTGACAAACGTCATGCACCCATGATTGTGTGCTTCTCAGTTGTTAGCCCCTCATCACCAGCACAGTCAATCGTGCTCCCATGCAGGCTCCACGAATGGCATGACCGTATGCACCATCTGAATGGTAGGCTTCAGGGGGATTCAATTATCTACTGTAAGATTTAAGGATGCCAGGATTCAAGTATCTGCTAGATCCTGGGATTCAAAGATCCCACAGACTAGGAAAGCCACACCCAGTGGTGGCCTTTGCTTGGCTTTCCTCTATGCGGATGCAGAGAAACATCTGCATGGGCATTTGCCATTCACCTGTGTGCCTCTGCTTGGGGCGACCCTCAATCTGCCAGTTCCAAGAGCTCCCAGATCAAGTGCTTCAGATGTGGTAATTTGGGTCATGCTGCACATTTCAAAGACTATCCTGGTTGGAAAGCAGTTTGTAACAGCTGTGGTTGCAAATCAAGCCAGGGTCAATACATAAACTAGCTAAGGTTCGCAATATTCCTATTGTGGCGAAGGAGAACATAAAGGTTGAACTGGACAAGTTGAAAGCAAATGGTATTATAGAGGAAGTTGAAGCGACAGAATGGCTTTCTCCCATAGTTATGGCCAGGAAGGCTAATGGGAAGGCCAGGCAGTGTGTGGAGCTAAGAGAGCTCAATAAGGCAGTGGTAGTGGTGTTACAGGGATTCTGTGCAAACACAGAACTGTGCACAGAGACTTAGGACCTTAGTGAATTAGGGCGTGCCAAAACTCACCTTAGTACCCAAAATCCCCTACCAGACTAGCAAACAGTGTCGCATAAGCTCCTATAGCAAAGAACCCAATGATTAGACAACCTAGAACATGCGACCTAGAACCATCTCAGGAATAGTGGGAAGTGAGAACACTCTTTTGTCACACGCTCATATCAGTCCAAAACAGAAGTAAAATAGGGACACAGTAAAGTTAAAATGTTTATTTTAACGACATGATCTCAAGCGCAGTGTTTCAAGCAGCATACATATCAATAATAATAATACGGACAGCATGGTTACAATCCCATAAAATACAAAAGGAGGAATAATGTTACAATGATAGTGCAAGCAGGTGATAAAAACGCCTATTTAAAACAACCTCCCTATCTAGGTACTATGTATTATAAAACTATAGAAGGTCTCTGGAGGAATCTTAGGGGGACCCCATTTACCTGTCAGCTCAGTAAGTGTAAATTACATCAGGATCGGTTAGTCTCTCTGCATGCCTGGAATCTTCCAAGTGTGTGCAATTCAGGCAAGTGTGCTATGATAAAGGCGCCAGAATCCTACTCGCCTTGCAGCTGCCAAATTGTTGTGTCTAGAATGTGTTACACGGACAAGCCAGTAAACAGACTCAGGTTTTGATACCTTGGTGGCTTAGCACTCACTGTACAGACTGGAGATATGATGTATGTCTAGAGATGTCGAAAAACAAAACATTTCCCAGTATAGATCTTCATCCAAGCTAAGTCATCAAAAACAGCTACGCAGTGTCGTACGCAAAAGTAGCAAAAGGGAAAAATGGCGTTTAAACTTCGAATAAACCATGCTAACTTAACATACACGCAAAAGAGGCCCTTAAACCATACGACAGTGGATCACTATCCATTGCCTAATATCAGTGAGATGATGTGCTCTCTTGGTGGAGGGAAGCATTTTTCATCTCTTGGGCTGTCTTCGACCTATAATCAGGTCAGACTACACCCCTTCTCTGAAAATTTAACAGCCTTTGTCATGCCTTATGGCACGTTTACATTTTTGAAAATGCCCTTTGGCCTAATTTCTACAGACTCTGTGTTCCAAAGGGTCATGGATCGTGTTTTGAAGGGAGTTGACAACATCAAGATCTACCAAGACGATGTTCTTGTGTTTGGGTGAATTCTGATGAACATGATGCTAGACTAAGGACAGTGTTAAGGAGATTGAGAGATTCTGGTTTAACCTTACGTGCTGACAAATGCAAATTTGAAGTGGCTGAAATTGAGTATTTAGGTCATGTAGTCTAGGTGAATGGTATTAAGCCCAAGCCTGCTTTTGTTGATACCATTTGCAAACTCAGAGCTCCACAAAACAAAGATGAACTTGTAAAGTTCCTAGGTATGGCTGAGTTCTACCACAAGTTTGTGCCAAATTTTGCAGGTGTCACCACTCATTTACGTGATCTCTTGAAAAAAGTACCTGAATTTATGTGGTCGAAGATTTGTGATGAGGAATTTCAAAGTCTTAAGGATTGTCTAAACCATGCACAAGATCTTAGTTTCTTTGATCCCTAAAAGGATTCTTACTTGATGACAGATGCAAGCTCAAAAGGTTTGGGTGTAGTTTTATTTCAGAAATCAGAAGGTATAGAAAAAGTAGTGTTGTTTATGTCTAGACCATTGAGAGGGGCAGAGTTTAATTACTCTGTTGTAGAAAGAGAAGCTCTGGCCACCTTTTGGGCTATTCAACAAGTTACGCAAGTTTCTTTGAAGTAGCAAATTTGAAGTCTTAACAGATCACAAGCCATTGAAAGAATTTTTTACCAAGAAAGGAATTGATCTTGTCTCACATTTTATACGCAAGTGGGTGGTTGCTTTACAAGAGTTTAACTTTATTGTCACCTATTTGACTAGTGTTTCTACTACGCTTGCAGATTGTCCAGATTGGATAATGAACATGAAGAATCTGTTGAGTATGACCTGTTTGGAGGTGAAGAATTCGAAGAAGAGGTGGATGTATGTGTTTTAAGTGATGGAATTGTATCTGAGGATGATTGGAGGAAAGCCTTGATGGAAGATGAACTTTTACAAAAGGTAATTGGCATGGTTTCTAAGGATTGATCTGATAAAAAAGATTGTAATGAAGATTTGGTTCGTTTTTGGCAGGTTAAGGATGACTTATCTGTAGTGAATGGTATTCGCTTGAGGGGCAGTAGATTAATTCCTTCTTGCACTTTGTGGGATAGATTACTGAAATATGCCCATGCCAGTCATATGGGGATTGTTAAAACTAAGGAGTGGCTGAGAGAGGCTTATTGGTGGCCGGGTATGGATGTCTGGATTGAGAGGGAGGTCAGGAATTGCTCGGAATGTACCTGCAGTGATAAGGTTTTGAAAAGTAGAACCCAAACCATGGTTGTGAGGGAGCAGTCTAGTGGACCTTGGTCAGACATTGCCATTGATATTTTAGGACCCATTGAAATAAAGTCACCTGACTTGTATGTTCTTGTTTGTTCAGACATGTACTCCCGCTGGCCAGAGATTAAAGTAGTAAACTCCATTGAATCTTTGGTTGTGATTGAATTCTTGGATAGTTTGTTTGAAAGGGAAGGTTTTCCACTGACCTTGCTTTCAGATAACGGTGTACAATTGACCTCCTCTCTTGTTAAAGATTACTTGATCTCTAGAGGTATCAAACATAAGAGGGCTGATCTTTACCATCCTGAGTCGAATGGTGTTGTCGAAAGATTTGTAAAAGTCCTAAATGAAGCTATTCAACAAGCTCTTTCCAGTAACATTGATTGGAAGATTTCAATAAAAAGAAAAGTTAAGGAGTACAGATTCACTCCACATTCCTCCACGGGGTCTCACCTTTTCTTTTGTTCAAGAAGAGAGTAGCCAATATGGAAGTTTGTCCTTCTTGGGTCTCATCCAAGAGGATAATGGTTGATGAGAATGCAGGTACTGTGACGGGATGGAGAAAAAGAGAAAATGTAATCAAAGAGAAGAGGAAAAGTGGTTTGATGAAAGGAGAGCAGTCAAACAGACAGCTGTCTCTGTAGGAGACTGGGTTAAAATAAGATCTCCTCGTTTAGGGAAGTCTGGTTCAAAATTTAGCGCTCCTTTCAGATTGATAAAGGTTTTTAAAAATGCTGTGAAGATTAGTAACCATAAGGTTTAGAATTCAAACAGAGTAGCTAAGTGCCAACCTAAAAAAGGTTGTTGGCGTCTGAGGTGGTTCCACCACAAAGTAATTTCAGACCTCGCAGGCTTGTTCAGCATCCTGCCAGACTCCATGATTATGTGTAGTATTAAACTGTTTCCTTGTACATAACCTATTTCTAAAGTTTTCTTTATGCTGTTAAGGGAGGAGATGATGTAGTTTTCTTTATGCTCTTAAGGGGGAGATGATGTAGTGTTCTTATGTGTGTCTTTATCATAACTTGTTGTTCCTAGGTTACTTTGGAACATGGTGATGCAGGGTAGAATGTGAGCAACTGGTCAGTTGGCAGTTACAGGGAATTGGAGTGGATGGGGTCTGTATTTCTGGTTTTAATAAACCTTCCTTTGGATTCACTTACTCTACAGTTTCCTTTCTACTTTTTGTAAGACTTCAATCTTGCAGTTCGGCTCTTAACTTTTGTTCTAATTTCCCCTTTGTAACTAAGTGGATGTTATTTGTTTGTTCCTCACTTCATGCTTTTTATAGGAGAGATGGAATATGGGTCCATTAGCCAATCCGTCACTACAAGATGTTCTCTCTCCTTTCTCTATGAGGCCAGTAGACACCAACACCGAGCTAGCATATACACGGTAATTATCTTGCACGTTTGTGTGCTTTTTTCTCTAAATCAAGTTTGTCTTATATGTGCTGATTGGTGATCAAAAATTGCCAATATCAACATGTAAACTATTAGGGATTACAGGGCCATGATAAAGGTCTCTGTTCCTAGTGGGGAATAGTAAGGCTGAAACATGTTGATTTAATAGGATGGTGAGATAATAATTTCCCTTTCCATCCCATTTTACTATTTTTAGTCAATAAATGAGTTACTTTTTCCCAATACATTGTAGCCCCCAAAATTATCACTATAGATCCAGATGGAAAACAGCAAACAACATATTATGGCCTGACTAGCGTGGAGAGCCCATCTTAACAGGGGTAATGTCAGGATGTAGGGCCTGCTCATGAAGCATCCCACTCGCCTGCCCCTTCCTCTCCATCTGGAATGCCTCCCTTCACCATGGCTTCTTCCCTACCACCTGGAAGGAGGCCTTGGTGATCCCTATTCTAAAAAAAGCAGACGCAGATCCCACTGTTTTTGCTAATTATCGTCCCATCTCCCTTCTTCCTAAACCCGCCAAAGTTCTGGAAAAAGCCGTGCAGCTACAACTCACGAATACTTAGAAAACCATTCTCTGCTGCATGGATCACAATCCGGATTCAGAGCCGGATTCAGCACTGAGACGGCCCTGCTGGAAGTATCCGAAACAATTCGAGAATGCGTGGACAGGGGCGAGGAGGCCATGCTGGTTCTCCTCGACCTGTCCGCAGCATTCGATACGGTCTCTCACCCCATCCTCCTTGACCGACTCAAGCAGATAGGCATTGGTGGCACTGCCTTCAGCTGGATCGAGTCCTTCCTCTCATCCAGAAGTCAAAGGGTACTGTTGCGTCCCTTCAAGTCTGAGAAAAAACCTCTGTCATGTGGGGTGCCGCAAGGCTCCGCCCTCAGCCCCCTGTTCTTCAACGTCTATCTTGCCCCCTTGGCCGACGTTGTGGAGTCCTACGGAGTCAGGGTGGTCTCTTACGCTGACGACACACAGTTGGTGTTCTCCTTCAGGGACCACTCGGACTCCGCATTCATCAATTTTCGCCAATGCCTTAACAACATCAGTGTCTGGATGACCGCGAACCACCTCAGATTGAATGCAGATAAAACGGAGGTTCTGTTTTTCAATCAGAAAACCTCCATCCCCTCCTCTTGGTGGTGGCCCACGGCGCTTGATCCCGCCCCGTCCCCCGTTCATTCGGCGCGGAATCTAGGTTTCCAATTTGATGACTCCCTGTCATGCAAAACCCAGGTTAATAAAGTCACCTCCGCCTGCTTTATGAAACTGCGCATGATCAGAAAAATCCTTCCCTATCTCCCCCTGGATTCCCGCCGTACAGTCACCCAAGCCCTCATCACGTCCCACTTGGACTATGCCAATAGCCTCTATGCTGGTGCCCCCCAGTACCTGATAGGCCGGCTGCAGATTGTCCAGAATGCTGCAGCCAGACTGATCGGTAATATCCCGTACCGTCAATCTGTTTCTGCTTATCGGAGGGAACTCCACTGGCTTCCAGTAGCTAGCCGCATTCAGTTTAAGGTCCTCACCCTCACCTATCGAGCCGTCAACGACTGCGGACCTACTTATCTGAAAAAACGGGTTTCGATATCCCGCTCCACCAGATCCCTGAGATCTAATGACCTCCGCCTCCTGATCTCGCCCCGTTTTAGATTATCTAGAACTGGTGGCAGAGGGTTCAGTGTCATTGCTGCCAAATTGTGGAACTCCCTTCCAATTGAGCTGAGATTCTGTCCCTCTGAATCCATCTTCCGAGCCAAACTTAAAACCTGGCTCTTTTCCGGACTTTAGTCTCTCCACTGCTCCTCCTGCTTCACTCCCCCTTTCCCTTGGTAAACTCTGGATTTTAGCGCCGGGACACCCCTCCGGGGGTAGCTGCGCGCTCTACAAACTACATAAAATAAAATAAATTGTGGGTGTGGGCTCTTTTAAAAATAAAATCCTTAGAGTATTCGAACATACAGTACTTAAAAGTGTTCATAGCATACTATACTGTTGGCGTGGTTGTATTTCACTCAAACAACTGTCATGCCCTCCATTGAAGAATGAAGGACCTGTGTAGAAATACAATAGAGAACATTTCCTTTGATTCCTACTCTTTCACCAATGCCCATTATTTTATTTTCAATCCTAAATTATAATCCAAGTTGTTGCCGGAGATGGTTGTTGTTAGAATTACCAATAGGCAAGTCCATAGCTAGAGTTCCCAATGAAGGTGTGCCGAAACAAGTTACCTATGTATCAAGGATAAGATCTTTACTAGAAAGGGTATTATTTGATCCAGAGTCATGATTCTGGTTTCCCAGCATGTATTCTAATAAAGGGTGAAGACGGAGTCTATCTCAATGAACTGCAATTATTGCTGTCCTTGCAAAGGGTTTACGAAATGTAAACTTCTAGTTCTGCCCCATTCACTGCACATGCAAGACAAGGATACTCATTTTTGCCATATTACCATATCAATTTATATCTGCAATCAATTCATGGCAGTTCATTCAGTCAATTAGAACATATCTGAAATGAAAACAGAGTTTGTCCACTCATGCATTATTAATGTCACTGTTCCAGATTTGCCCTAAACCTGTTGCAAATGAATTATAGAACCTGGAACGTGGAAAGATGTGATTTTTGTATTTTTATGATAAATCTATATCCCCCCAGGTAGAGGCATATTATTTCATGCAATTGTTTTGGTGGCAAATGGATGAAACATTTGTCCAGGTACAGCTGTAAAGCAATTGCCAGTTATGCATTTCTCCCACCGTCAGTGTCCAATCAGAGCAGAACATTTCAATATACCTTCTATCTGAATGGGAGAAGCCTGAAATGGGGAGAGAATTCTGAACTGAAGATACCATTGGTCTCTATTCAGATCCAATCTTTTCAATCTCTAGATGCAAGATTGCTAAAAATGTCACCCAAGGGCATCTTCAAATGGATGGTTTGAACGAAAAGATTAATTTCTATTACAACTGATGATCATGTGAAATCCTGAAGCCAATTTCACATATACACCCTGGCCCCTTTTCAAAATAGGGATGGGGCAATGGACTGTTTGGCCAAGATACCTTGTATTCTTTCATTGAACGCTGTGGTGCACTGTGCAAGGAGTTGATCATATACCTGAATCCAACTCTTTATCTCTGTGAATGATTTTCAAAGCCAATTTCTAAAATATACAGCCACAATAAATGCAACTAGATTCAGAACCTACAGGTTTTGGACGGTGAACCAAATCTTAGACTTAGCAAAGTTTTGCAACAAATAACAGCCAGGCGTGGTTAGCAGTCAAACATGATGGCGCAATCTTGAAAGAGATCCATGCTGGGACAACATCATCCATTGATATCATCAGCAAGACTAAGTCCCCCAAAATTGTCAACCTGCTGATAATTTGCTGTGATCATGTAGGGATTCCTGGTGCAATGAAAAGACGTAACCTATTGCATAGTTTACCAAAGCACATGTGACTGGAGAATCCATTCACATTGTGACTGGGTGTGGGCTTTATCAAGCCAACCCATTGATGCCTGAAAAATACCAGAGGATCCCACACCACCAGCCAACCAGGGATAGCGGATGGCACCAGAAGACAATTCTTCCAGCTTCCATCAACCCGCAAGAGTTTTGTGTTCTTCCTCACTTACCCTCACCCACATCCCCTGCATCTGTCACAGCTATAGTGGGGGCTGTTCCTTCTCTTACATTGACGCCAAGACCTGGAATGATCTGCCCTTCTACCTCCAAACAACACCCTCCCTGTCGGGCATTCCAAAAGAGACACAAGACCTGGATTTTCAACAGAGACACAGCATCTTCAAGCCCAGATACCCCTAGGGCTGACAGTGTTGCCCTTTACAAATGCTGATTGATTTATTCAGACTGTGCTGCATTGTGAGTATGGTGGGCCTGTGGCATTGTGGCACCATTGGCCTGGCTTGTGGCTTTTCCCTGGCCCCATTGCCAAAAATGTCTAATATTAAAAACAGAGATGGCAAAAGGCCTGGGGGGGACACAGGGCGAATAATATGCATTGAAGTAGGCTAACTGCACCAGCAATACTGTGCCCTGAATATGGAGCACAGCACAACTCTACCTGCAAGTTCACTTGACTACACTGTGGGCATAGGAATAATAATAGAACAAGATGAATGAATGCAACAGACTGGTACACTAGAAGACTACAGTTTTCTGAAGAGTATGTTTGATTTTTTGTTCTAAAAGGCATACTTAGCTCTGGACTACAAAAGGAGAATCACAAATGGACTCATTTGAATCCCTTGTGGTTGCACATTCCCCAGGTGGTTGTGCAAATGAGAGTGCAAAATAGAGGTCATATGATCAGGGTAAGGCGAGCTTAGCCAGTGCATAAAGAAACACAACTGTTGTGATTATGCTGCTATTTGATACAATTATCCATACTGAGAGAACAGTTTACTGCTACAGCTTGCCAGTCCAGACTCTGTTCACCTTACTTTATATAGTACCAACTTTGCATCACTAGATCAACTCTTCCTCAAATGGGCAAACTACAAAGGTCACTGGAAGATGATCGCCAACATCTTCAACTACACAACCATGCAGTAATATGTGACTCTGTCTAGCTCCCTGGATGGTTCGAACTCCTCCCAGCACAAATTTGATATGGTACTATTAGCTATTGAAGAGATTTGTACAACCCTGGAGGCAAAGTTTGACACACTAACAAATGATTTTACTATTTTATGTAAAATCCATTGCAAACTGTCGGATAAAGGCACCAATAATTACCATCCCCTCAAAGAACTTTGCCCTCCTACAAATTACTTGGCTCACCAAGTTCAGGATCTTACTGAACGAGTGAGAATCATGGAAGACAGGCTTGAATACTAGGAGGGCCACTCTCGATGTATTCATTTATGCGTAATTGGGCTGAAGAACATGAGGGCAGCAATTCCATTTGCTACATATAGGAGAATGGTTGACAAATAATATAATGCTCTCTCTTTCTGTCCCTTGTTTGCAATGCAGCATGCTTACAGGCTGCCTGAGAGATGACCGCCGGCTAGATTGTCTCTGCAGTCGATAGCAGCTCAGATCATGCATTACTGTTACAGTCACTGTCATTTGAGCTGCTAGGAACACAGTGACAGGCCGCATTAAGATCGAAAAGCCTCAGGTGATGATTTTCCCCGACTATACTATTATGGTACAACATAAGTGTACATCGTTCAAAAAGCCTAACCTGAAAATGCACTATTGTACCTTGTGAAACTTCGAGTGGTTGCTAATCACAAAATGTACATCTTGAATTAAGCTGTGTTGGCTTGGAACTCACCAGAGACATATGGATCATCAGAGAGTGCACCGCATGCTGCCCGGAAGGCTGACACTCCAAGTCCTTAACACACTCAACCACAGTAAATGGTTCATGATTGGTCACAAGGGCCCTTCCTGCTCTGAGGTGCGAATGAAGCAACATAATGAAGTAGTCACTGAGGCAGCCCTGAGTGAACTGACCCCAACTCCATAACTGTTCTCTGAGTCTACTACATCTGGCGATGATCCCTCTTGAAAAGGAGATGGCTTGAGTGCACCACCTACTCTACTGGTTATGCCAAAAGGGAGTGCAAGCTAATCTAAAGCACTAATACCCATTTTGAAATTCTATATTTATATTTGTGAAGGTTGACACTGAAAAATGTGTTAATGCCTACCCTCTTTGGTTCTGTTTGTCCTCTTGCAGAATTTTGTATTATAGCCCCTTAATATATGTGTAAAGATGAAACTCATACAACAAATAATGGTGCTTCTATAATAGACAGCTGTGGTGGTTTGCTGCCATTTTTGGCCCTTCCCTATCACTATATTGCGTGTATATCGCACTATAAAAAGTGGGCCGCATCAAAACCAGTTATTTGCCATCACTAAATCCTCATTCCTTCCGTGCCCTGTACTAGGTCACAGATATGACAGGGTTTTCTTGGGAAGTTGTTTTTGAACAGATAAGCTTGGGAATTTGTTCCATATGGTGTGGTTGTTCATACCGGCCATAGGGGTGCAGCCGATTTGTTTCACTAACAGACCACAAGCTGATTACTCAACTGTCACAGAGCTTGTTGCTACACATATAATGCCTTCCCTTGGTCTTTTTGTCATACAGAATTGCACATTACTTATTCTGAACAATTCAAAACCCCATTTAGAATGTTAATATGGAACATCAGAAGGATGAATAGCATGCAAAAACAATATAGAATACACTCTGGCTTAGCAAGATGGAAAATCCAGATTGCCTTCCTGTAAGAGACCATCCTTGTGCATGAAGAGATACCAAGATTGCAGCCCTGATGGAGATAGCACATATTTGGTAAAAGGTACTCAGTATTTGTTAGGTGGAATTTGATTTTGATAAAAACTAACGTCCCTCTTGAGGTGGAATAACCATGTGTTGATCACGAATGACAATATGTGTTGCTTTTTGCTTAAGGGTAGCTTAGAAGAGCTACTGCTGGTACTGGGAGTATGTATGACTCAAACACCGTCTACTTTCTGGCCCTGATTATGGACTTGACTAGCCTACTGGATGCACCTACCCTGGATCATTGGAGGAGACCTCAATTCTTTTCTTGACATAGTGTTTGATCCTTCCCTTTGGCCCCTCTCCCAGTCTCCAATCATATACAAACCTATGGGACAGCAAAATTGGCCAGAACATTGATTAGTAGTGTAATCTTGCCGACAGTGGACTCAACCAATCAAGAGTACTAATTTTGCTCTGCAGTGCATGAAACACACTGCTACTTAGATAAATTAGTCTGCACAGCAGGGCTACACACACGTCTCCTCTACAACATATAACTCTAAAATGTTTTCCGACCATAACATCCTCTAGGCAGTGATGGATTAAGGTAAGCCTGTGAAACATGGCTTAGGCAGGTCTGAATAATGTGAATGCTGTGTTTCACTACACACTAACACCAGAGAAGCATTGATCAGCTCTATTCCTAAACCACAAAGGGATCCTCAGATATGGCCTCTTACAGGCCTCTATCTATTTTAAACTCAGGTTATAAAATATTGGCTATGATCGTTGCATGCCAACTTGTATCGGAGATCTCCAATTTGACTCACACTTACTAGATCACCTTGTTGCCAAGTCGCAGTGCCTCTTTCAAAATCCTCAGGCCGTGGGACATAATGAATAGCTCTGCTTTGCCATGGCTGCCAGCAGAGTACAAGTGAGACTGGATAGGTCTGAAGCTGCAGAAGGCATTCAATTAATTAAGTTGCATATATGTACACTATAGTACTGGAAATATTTGAAAAAGACGCATACATGGAACAATGGACACAGGTTGTTCATAACTGCTGCACTGCTAGAATTAAAATAAGACAGATTTTCTTATAATCATACACCACTGGCAGGGGAACGCTTCAAGGCTTCCACCTGGTGCCTTGATTGTTTGCCATAGCTATTGAACCGTTTGTTGCCCGACTTCGACAACTGGGTGTTCACTGGCGGACTGGCGGGGGTGGGGTGATCTATGAGGGATACTATACAGGATCTCTGTCTATGCTGATAATAACCTGCTTTATGTTAAGGACTCCACAACTAATCTCACTATCGTAGCTGGGACACTTGATGTATTTTCAGTCATTTCTAACCTTTGTGCCAAATGGATAAAATTCTGCACTCTTTCCTCAAATCTAGATTTATCCCAAAAGATCGGATTTTGCTGGAGGAGGCCGGACACGGGAGTCCTTGACATTTAAATATTTGGGAAATAATATCTACCACACGGTGGATGATATACTCAATTCTAACGTGGGAAAGTCAAATTAAATTATTAGCAAAAACTGTATTACAACTATGTCACCATCCCACAAACTAGAAATGCTGCATATAAACTGGTAATTTGTCCGAAGATCAGACAGGTCAAATCAATTCAAAATATTTTCCCAGGGCATTCTCTAACATGTGCTGAGGAGTAGTACTTCCTAAGATTATGAAAGGGATATTTACAAGTAAAAATTCTTACAAAAGGATTAAGAAAATGAATCAATACATATTTCCCAATCTGGAAAAGGTCACTTCAGAAAATATGAGAAGAAATTCCATTAAAGGTTTCAATAATATACTTATGCCAACCAACATGAAATTTGAGATCTATTTTTAGGGGGCCGATTCACAAAACTAATCTGAGATAAAATCCTAAACTTACTACTTTTGGTATTCACAGAAGGCATTTCGTAGTAGTAAAGTTAGGACTCCTAACCTCGCTACTACTAAACTGGGATGAAATCCAAAACGTACTACTTTTGGTATTCACCAAAGGCATTTAGTAGTAGTAAACTTAGGACTCCTTACTTTACTACTACTAAACTGGGATTCAATCCTAAACGTATTACTTTTGGTATTCCCAGAAGGCATTTAGTAGTAGTAGTAAAGTTAGGACTCGTAGCAGACAAACACAGGTTGGGGAGTTGGAAGGATGGGGTGGGTGGGTTTATGCTGGGAAAAAGCAAGGGGGATATGAATGCAGAAGGGTAAACATGACCCAGTTTATAGGAGCGTTTACAGTAACTGGAGATAGCATCCAAAAGGGTTATTTAAAGTAAATCATTTATTTTTTTAGAAAAAACATTGATGTATGGTCAATTTCTGAAATATTATGGCTTCACTTAAGTGTTTATGCTGGAATATCTCTGGTTTAAATGCTGGACGAAAGCATCAACTTGTCCATGAGAAATTAAGTATGTGTAAGCCTCACTTTGTATTCCTATCAGACACTCAATTGGCCCATGAGGATAGGAGGTTTGATTAATCAGCTAAGATATCAAACAGTAGTTTGTACATTTCAAAATCTTTTGATTAGAGAAACTGCCATCTTTGCTAGTAAAAAGCTTACATACAATACACATTGGGTATTAGCAGATCATAGGGGGAGATGGGTAACTGCTCAGCTGGAAATACATGGTATAAAATACGTCTTAGCAACCATTTACGGGCCTGATGCTGATGACCCTGAGGTTTCTAACTTGTGAATGTTAATACTATTGGAATAGCAAGAGGTCTTATTAATCATGGGTGATTTTAACTGTGTCATGAATTACTCTATTGACTCTACCAGCCAGCAAACAATTGCAAGAATGCCAAAAGTACGGGCATCTATTCTAGAACTAGCATGTTTGCATAATGTAAAGCTGCATGTAAAACGTTTCATCCTAATCTCCCAGTATATACATATTATTCATGTCCGCACAAGCAGGACTCTAGGATAGATATGGTCTAGGCTAGCGGTATTACATTTCAGTCAGGCACAATTGAGGTTTGTCCAAAAACAACATAGGATCATAACCCTATTGGGGTTTTTTCCGAACACAATCTGCAAGTAAACCTAGTTCCTTTTCCTTCGCACAGTATTTACTGACAAACAATCAGCATATTGTACAAATGGAGAAACCAATAGTAGAGTTTATCCACTTTAATCATAATTCAACCACTTTTGGTACTGTTTGGGATCCGATGAAGGCAAATGTCAGGGGTATCACATAATAATTTATCCTCCAAGTTAAGAAAACTAGAGAAGCCTCAATTAATATTAATGCTAATGATCCAAGACAAACACAGTTTTATATTGACCTTGTCGAAGCAGGGGCATCACTTGGGGAACACTAAAGGAGAGGGTGGCAGCTTGCTATAACAAATATCGCTCCACTTCGTATGAACAGGTGGGGAAGATACTTGCATACCATTTGGCAAATCAAAAGGCTAAAAATGTAATAAAGGCCATTAAGGGTGCGGATAACAAACTCCATACTGAACTTCATATGATATGCAAACAATTTATGGTGTTTTATGAAACTCTTTATGCTCAATCAGATCCAATAAATATAGAGGAATTCTCTAACTAGGGAGGGCAGGTCTCCCATACCTACAAGGAGATGCCACTGCCCACCTGCAAATTGAAGTTTTACTAGAGGAAATTTTTGTTGCCCTGTTGTCATTACCCTCAGGCACTGCATTGGGGGATGATTCAATCCCTATTTAGTTTGATAATGTAGTCAGATGTTTTACAGTTCCACTGCTAGCCAAGGTTATACAAGAGATTGGCGATATTGGGATAGCACCATTAACCTGGGATACCACAATATCTTATTTTTTAATTTTAAAGGGTAACTGCCTGAAGAATGTGGCTCATATCATCCGATTTCTCTTATCAATGCTGACACTAAAATATCTGCTAAGGTTTGGGCTAATCGCTTGGCTCCTCTGATGCCAGGCTTAGTTTCAAGCCAACAACACGGTTTTATAAGAGGTCGAGGTACTAAGGCACACACTAATACAGCTATAATGGTATTTGATTATGCTTAACAATCAGTTAGCAAATTAGGTAGGATACTTTGAGACGCAGAAAAGGCTTTGGGCTGCATGGCTAGTAGCTGTCTATGGCCTATTCTTGCCTCATTGGGAATGACGGGCCGATTTCTTACATGGATACAGCGTTATACCCTTTACCACAGGGTAAGCTGAGTTATTTAGGTACTCAATCTACATCTTTTCGTATATACAGAGGCACCCATTAGGGGTGCCCTCTCTCCCCACTTTTGTTTGTATTTTATATTGAGCCTTTTATACGGGTATTACTTGCTAATGAAAACATCCCACCTTTACCGTCGGGAATCAATGATCGGAAAGTTACTGCTAATGCAGATGATATTCTCATCTTTACAACAGACCAGACTGCTTCATTAGAAACAATTGTGAACAAAGCAGAAAGTTTTGGTTATTTTTCCAGGTATAAGTTAACTCCTACTAAAACACAGGTGCTCTTAATTTTAAACATATATTAAGGTTGAACTATGATACTCTGCTTCAAGATGTTAGTAAGGAGCTAAGAAACTGGCATAAATTACCTATAAGCATAATCGGTGGATGAAATATTATAAAGATGACAATACTTCCCAACTTTTTATATTTAATTGGCTCAAGTTCCCGAGAGTTACTAACTACTTTTTTTAAAAACTAGAAGGCGTAATAGGCAGCTTCATATGGGGATGTAAGCAAGTACGTTGCACTATTAAACTTATAAAGTATCCGTAAAATCAAGGCGGCCTTCAGCTTCCTGATTTTTTATTATACTATTGGGCTTCTTTTATGGGCCGTTTATATAGCCTTCTTTTAAGTGAGGGTCAAACATTTAGCCATCATCTCCTACTAGACCATCATAGCCATAGGTTTCTTTATTGGACTCACAACCCAAACTACTTTAAGCAAGTTTGTTTCAAGACACCTAGGTATTTGTTCACTGTATGGCCGGAAATTCTTGCTAGATGTTCTCTTCCAATATATCATGACAGGTTTCCCCTCTGGGATAACCCACTACTACCTGAGTTCTTTGATTACAGCGTCTCAAATGGGTGGGCTAAGCTTGAGGTTGAAAGAGTCAAACATCTCTATGATTGTTACGGCTTTAAAACTTTTCGGAATTTTCAAAATAAGTTTTCACCCCACGCCAATATTATTGTAATTATTTACAACTTAGAGACTTCTTCATGCGATCACAAGGGGTCAAATCCATAGCGACACATGAAATATTGACATGTTTATAAAAGATTCCTTGAAAACATGCAATTCGCATAGCTGTGTCAGGATAGAATTGGTTCATGCTTACAGTTAGCCTCAAAATGGAGCAGAGCATTGGAAATACAGATTACCCCTACAGCGGTAACCAATGCACTTATAACGCTAGAGGAAGCTGCATGCTCAATTAAGTTAAAGAACCAGCAGTTCCGCACAATATGTATGCTATGCTACGCTATCCTGTTTCCTTTGACGCAAAGAGGATGCATTCAAATAAAGTTTACTTCACTGAAAGACAATTACAGACATGGTGGTCTGCTGACTACTCTTGGCCACCTTCCGTGCTATGGCCTCCAATCATAGAGAGCACAATTTGCAACCTACCTCATTAATATTCATGTGGTAGGTCAGATTGCGATTTGTCATAATTCATATTTTTAAAAGTCATCCTAATAGTACATAGGTCAGTATTAAAAATGATTTGCTGGTCACAAAATACTAGTCACACTTTCATATTAATATTTTGTGAACAGATATTCATACATCTGGTCCTAAGTCTTTCATGCATTCCAAAGTCTATCAGCATTGCATGGAGAAATGCATCTGATAGAAACACTGTGGACCAAAATGTCTCTCGGGCCATGACACACACAGGATGTGAGATTAGATCAAATGATCAGCAACTCATAAACTAGGGTTTGACACGAAAACCAAGTCTAAATTTACATTCGATACAAATGACTAGTACACAAAGTTACATGGAAATTATTTAATAACCATGTAATGGAGCTATTATTAACATATTGCGATGTTATCAGTAACTGAAAGCTGTTAATAAATTAAAACAATTAATAATTCACATTGACATTGTAAACAAAAGAAATGTGAATGGCTGGTCCAAAAATGACAAATGTAACTAAAGGTTGATGTGCAACAACACAGCAATTGAGAAAACAGTTCAATATTAAACTTTACATTCATAATATTGAGAAAAAATATATTGAAAATCCCTATGTTTCTTTTTAAATTGTGTGCCGATCTATTCTGAAAGTAATAACATTCTGAATAAGAATCTAACAAAAAGATTACAGGAAGCCAGAAAGCATGTCAGATAAAATGAATGTATGCCAATTTTACAGTTTCAGCAAGTAATATTTGCGTTCTTGAACAGTGCTCTAGATCATGATTTTATTTTTAGACCCAAACCATAATCCTTAAACAATATACTGATATTATGGCTTTGATAACAAAAGTAGTGATGATGATTATGAGAATGATGAGAATGATGTTTATTGTTATTGGTAGTACTATAATTAGAAATTATTTTTAGTATTATTATAAGTATTGTTTCTTATAAGAAAACATTTCTGTATACTATGTTTTAACTTCATCCAAAGCATGTATATATGGAACCCTGTTGAAGCGATCCAGTGTTTCCATAAAATTATCTTTTTGTTACCATTACCTAGAGTGGAATGAGGTCAAATCTTTAGTGCAAGAAAGTGCGAGGTGGGCATATTGAGATCATCCAACATGTGAAATTATGTTCAATGTTAGGCTGTGTTCTTTCATATCATTAAAACCAAGTCAAATATGTGAGCCTGTCAAATGAGCAAAGATCAAAATTATGAAGTTCATGCAAAATGTAGAGGTGGACATCCCGTTGGCATCTATGTCCTTGTAACAGTACCTTTTAGACACTCCCACAAATGTACCTCTTTAAGTATATTACGGCAAAGCACACCTTTCTATGCATTACTAAATATGACATTGATGCACACACAAATACACACACACACAAAAATATATCCAGTATTAAAATAGATGTCTGCAAACAAGATAAAACATGCATATCACTACGAAACCTATTCACAAACTGCATTTTGTAGTATGGTATTACTATTATAATAGTTATTTTAATGCAATCTCCTTTCCTATCTTTTATGTGCAGAGATCTCCGAATCAGCTGTGAATATCTCCACAAACAATTTAGTATGAAATGTGGGAGGGACTGGTTGGATGGGGGGGAAAATTGGAAATATTTACTACTAAAGTGTAGGAGTTTTGGGAGGAGTAATGGGGCTAGGGGTGGCATTGGAAGGGGTTTGGGAAGGGGCAGACACCCACTCAAAAAGTGGAAGCTCATATATATTCACAAGCTTGATTTCAAGTGTTACTACAGCCAAAAAGGACCCAAAACATTAGTATTGTACTCCAACTCAAACTTGAGTAAGTCCAGCATCACACATGGCCAGCCACTGGTACTGCGACCCTATTTCTTTCATTGAAAATAAAAGAGGTAATGAACATTCTATCCCTTGACCTGAAAGAAGTCAGCTTGTGTCCACACAAACAAATATGCTTCATGGGCAAAGATGGTTTATGTATGCCAATTGGAGAAAAACTGTCACACCAGATGACCTCTGAGATTTCTACTACCATCAACACAAGCTGGAAAACAATGTACGAATCCTAATACAGGAGTCTAAATCTAGATAGGATAAGGCTGGCCTGGGATTCATCCAAAAGGTCGGACATAGAGTTTAATTTCAACTTCACATTATTTGTCACCTGACACACTAAGAAACGTCTGAAAATGCCAAAAACGTAATAACACAGATTTACTACTAATTTTGGAGCAAATTTTAAACTTAATTGGAATTCTCAAATAATTTTTGTAGGAGTCCTAAAAATCTGCATATTTCCAGTATTCAAATGCATAAACATCTCCTCCTACAGAAATTCAGCTAATTTATATTTTCTCATGGTGAAATATAGATTTGGACTGATTTACTTTTTTATTTAATTTCTCAATGGAAATAATATTTTCAGAATTAGAATTCCTTGCCGTAGATTCCTATCGAATTTTGGGTTGCTCCCTCCCCTTTCCCACCCCGAAAATGTACTTACTCCTGCCCATCATAGGAGTACTTTTCTGAGGATTTTTATGGTTGGAATTTACCATAAAAAGTTTGTACATATATAAATGATGTCTCTTACTATCAGTATTATTGTTTCCATTCCATTTGCAACTATTCACTTCTGTATGTATCCATGAAATTAGCAGGGGTGATAAGACAGGGGTGTGGTAAAAATAGTTGTCAGAAAGTCAGGCAAGATTAGAAACAAAAAATGTTCTTAGTCATCTCCAAACAGGAATAAAATGATCCTATAAGATTTAACAAAGATCGACAAGTACATATGAAAATCTTACAATGAACAAAAATTCTTACAATCAGAAAAAGTCATTGATGGTTGTATTCTAAATAATATTGAAAGTGATGTTGGTTGAAATACACTGCCAAATTTATTTGCAAGAGGCTTAAAATATGAAAAATACATACCTCGTTTACTGCGACATAGTACCTTTCCTTTAGGAAGCGGGGCGAATTGTCATTCTTGTCTCGCACTACAATCCGTACTTCATGGTTGATGATGATACCAACTTTTTGATTTATACACTGGACTTGAACAACAATAGATTGGATGGAGACAGGAGGCTATAAAGCAAAGTGGAAAAAGCTTTAATGTTAAACAACTTTTTTATGCTAAATGTAGCTGACATTGCAATTCAGTTTGAGTCCGAATAGTACGTTAGTGAATTTCTCAGCACTCCACTAATTAAAATAACAAACTCCCTTATGGTTCTGCTCTTTGTAATACCAAGGCTCACCCAGAATTCAGCCAACACTGAACTAATTATGTTAGTTAACCCCTTCACTGCAGTGGCAATTCTGCCGCAGTGCTAGGGGGTGGGGTGGGCCGCGCGGCTCACCTGCGCTTGTGACGGAACCGCTCCGTCACGCGCCTCGGGTGAGCTGTGCTAGTGACGGAACGGTTCCATCACGAACGCGCCCGCTCAATAGAACGCGGCGCGCAGGCGCAAAATCAGCGCCGCGCAGGCGCGTAGAGCGGGCCGTGACGGAACCGTTCCATCACTAGCACAGCTCACCCGAGGCGCGTGACGGAACGGTTCCGTCATAAGCGCGGAATGGTTTAAAGTTACTCAGAGCTCTGTCCCTAATAACATTCAGACTAACATAGAACCTTGGGTTGGGCGAAGGGTGTCTGAAATTTTCTTCAACCTGAAGGTTTAGGGACTGGTTAGATAGGCCTAGGATAGGCTACTCTGTAGATTTCCGTCCAACTCTCTGCTCTGAAATTCAATTGTGTTTTTCTGGCCTCCTTACTCTTTTAAGAACAGCAGAGATATTCATTTGAGTTGTAAATTTGTATGGAAGCTTTCCTACTGGTTTGGTACATTTACTGGACTCATCTGGATTCTTGTTGATGTTAGGAGATGGGATCTGGGCTAGGCTTGAGCTATATTCTCTGATGGTCTTTGGTCAGGGCTGTGTGGCAGGATTTAACTCGTTGCTGGTGAGGCATGTTAGAGACTGGTCAATTGCTTCTTCTTGGATATGGTTTGGGCTCTCACCTGGTTTTGTGTCTAGGGTATTTTTTCCAGCCTTGAGATAGTATTATCCTGGGGTGTTGGTAGATAAGGTCTCTTTAACATGTTTTGGATCCAGACAGGAGATGTCTGAACTCTTTGCTTGATGGGTCTCATAGGACTTTCAATCAGGGTAGAGAATCAGGCAGCGCTTTAAGCAACACTTCCAACAGATGAAGTTATGGACAGGGTTGGTCTCTGGTAGGACTTTGCTAACAACCATATAGCAGAACATGGCTCGATATTGCTATGGACTTTGATTTGATCACAGTTTGGCCGTGAGTATGACCAGGCACCAGACAGTGTATAGCTTCTGGCAGAACCCTGTGTTTTATCAGAGCTTTATTTTACTTTGAGCATAGCTGCACACTAAGCTTGACCTATCTCTTACCTGACCTTGAAGAGGGGCTAAGTTCAAGGATGTTTTGGACTTGCAAAAAGTGCAAACATAGAGCCTCATTTACAATGAATTGGCGAAGGGCTACCACAACATTTTTTGCTGCGCTGTGCCAATTTGAATGTGCAGGAATGCGGCATATTTACAAGATTCTTGTCCTTTTTTGCCTGTGCCAGCATACAATCTGCTGCCTAGCGCCAACGCAGGCCCCCTTACACCTTAGTACAAGGGTGTCTGCATTGTTGGCAGGATTGCTTTTTGTGCAGGAAGGGGCGTTTTCCCCATTCTATATGTGCTGCAGAATGCAGCACACATGAAAATAGGAAAAAACGAGGAGAAATGAAAACAATTCTCATTACGCCTGCTCTGGGCGTAAGATTTTGTCACTGCCCCAACTTTACCTGATTTTGTAAATCTGGGACAGCATTAAAATGCATGGGTATTGCATGGGAACACTCATCGCAGCGTCCATGGAATGACTTCTTGATGCAGATTAAGGCAACGCAGTGCTTTGGGCTGCCTTGCCTTACTCCATATCTATGAGGCCATTCAAAATCACGCAGGGTGCCTTTGCGTTGCCTCATAGATATGATTGACAGGCCTCCAACACTTAAGCATCAAAGAAAGTGACATTCCGACAGCGCAGGCCTCTTGTGAATGAGCCCCATTGTTCATAAACAGTAAAGGACCAAAAAGTTATATTTCAATTTAAATTACTTTCTACTTCACTGATTAAGCATGAATATAAAATAAGATTTGAATGTGAGGTATATTCATTGCCTAACATACATTTTAAGCCTCTTTCCTTATTCTAACAACCATTATTTGTTTGGGGAAACTTTAAACGTGTTAGCAGGGCAATAGCCCAATAGTGATCATCCTGGGCTCACACACAGTTTTTTTAAATACATTTTTTCAAAAGTCCTTAAAATAAAAAAGTATTTTTCTTTAATAAATTCATTTGATCATAGTAATTGAGTTATGTGATCATGTTGTGAATGGGTGATTGAATGGTAATCAGCATTGACATTTTTCTTGATGTTTACTTTTATAAAGTGGGCCTTTTCCTGCTTTACCACTCAATATGCCTCTGCCTGCTTGCGAAATCAACATCTGGTTTAGACTGACAGGGGCTGTTTGTGCAGTCACTCCAAACACTCACACAAAGGGAGCTGAGGTGTACCCTGCATATCCTAATGAGGCTTCCTGAGCTAGAGTGATGAAAGGAGTTGTCACTGGCACCTGAGTAGGGCTGTGTCCGCCTTTCCCAATGCTGTCTCCACCCCCAGTAGTGTGGCTGGACCAGGGAGTACAGGACTGGTTCTAGTAAGCAAGAGAGACTTTCTTTGAAACCTTCACACTTCAAAGGATGAAAGTAGTATAAGTAGTGGGGCCCTGAAACCTGAACTTTAGAACACTTCTGGATTAAGCGAATAATGCCAAGAAAAGGAGTTGAAGACCTGGAGAGTTGCAAGGATGAATACTGCCCCTTTGCTGTGTGTTACATTGCTGGGTTGGCCTTCAGTTGCTGCTTCTTTCTGTGGGCATTGGAAAGGTCTGGACTTTTTCTTTCCAATAGTATCCTTCTTAAGAAGATTCTCCAAGGGCTTGATGTAGAGCTTGCCTCCTGTTAAGAAGTCTCAGGGAAACAAAGACTTCACTTGCAGCATCCCTGAACTCCACTACTGGGAGTTCTGTCCTGCCTTGTTGTGCCAATTCCAACTCTGGCCCCTTGGAGGTTGTGTTGGTGCTCCTGTTGCTGAAAATCCATGCATCTCCCTTCAAGCATTGTTTTTACCTCCACAAGCTGCAGTGCAGTTGAAAAACACAGGCATCATTGCGGTGCAGCAGATAATATCGTCACAGCACCTGTCAGTGGCCAAAGAAACTGCTGCAGCCCAAATCCTGAGCACAGAATCTACGAAGTCAAACACTCCTACTCTAACTCCAACAACATGCTCTTTTGTGTACCTTGAAGAATCAACACATCACCTGTTTACGGCAGCAGAAATCAACTCAGTGCCTAGATCGCCACTGAATTGACCTGTAGCACCTGGATTTTTCTCACGCATCGCACCTGCGTGCCAAATCTACATCGATGCTGGGCTTTCAGTAAGAAACCAATGCTTCACTACTCCTTGTAGTAAGAAACCGATGCATCTCTACCTCTCCAGTAAGGAACTGACGCATCACCTCTCCGCAGCAAGGAAACAATGCATCACCTTCCCTGTGAGTATGGAACTGCCGCATCACCTTCCCTGCGCCCCTTTTCGTCCTGTAACTTTGACCCTTGCATAGTTTCCTTAGGACAGAACTGTTTTTACCTTTTAAAAATCATATTTTTGTTTAGATAAAGTTACTTTATATTACTAAACTGGTTACTAAACTGGTGTGGTGTCCATCCGTAGTGATTTCACTGCGGTCCTGTATGTTATATACAAACAGTTTACACATTGCCTCTCAGAGAAGCCTGACTGCTCGAGCCAAGTCTGTATGGCCCCCTTACCTGCCTCACAACATCGCCATTCCCTGGGGGCGGACTCAGACTCGGAATCGTCCATAGTAACAGGAACCCCGCCCCCCTGTCCTCTGTCATTCCAGGAACCAATAGCACAGAGAGGAAAACCGGAAGAGACCCTAGGATACCCCGGAAGTCCAACCCTCCGGGACTTGAAAGAAGGAAGTTGTGAACGCGAGGATGGAAGAACTGCAGGCAGAGAGTCGGAGTGGCAGGAGTTCCAGAGAGCTGGAGACAGAGATCGGGGAGCGGAGACCGAAGGCAGAGAAGAAGTGTGGAGCGAGGAGTGGTGGTGTCACACGGAGGTGGCTGGGGAGCGGCTGTAGCTCAGGAGAGCTACGGCGGAGTTGGTTAGTACACGCACCCAGGGGAAATACTGTAAAGCACTAGAAAGGCAGGAGGAGAGCACGAGAACTGTATAGAGATTGTTCACTTAGTGGAGAACCTTACTGTCCATTGTATATAGTATATAGCACCTCCTGACCCTCACTACCCTTCCTGATACCCATCCTGCACCCCTCCTAAGAAGACTCGAGCACGGTTAGCACCCGGAGACGCCACTATATTCTTCTCTTACTGAATTCCCTTCCCTCTCTATCGTCCCGCATACCCGCTCCTTAACCCTCACGACTCGTTTTCTTATATCCATCACATTCCCAGGTTTCGGTGTACGGTACTCAGCTTGGACCGTCCGACAGGACTAACGATTCTTTTTCTTTTTCTCCCATACGCCCTCCACGGACCACCCGGAATCTTGGCCACAAAGAGAAGAGAAGGAGTCAAACCACCCGAACAGGAACCCCCAAAGAAGAACAGAAGCTTGGACTGGTGTGTTTCCCATTCACACTTATCTGTACAACCTCAATAAACATTCCTCACTTAATACGGCCTCCACGCCTGTTTTTCCGGCCTGCACTCCCCCCACGATCACACCAAGCTACCAAGGTTAGATTTGTAACTCCCTTATCCTGAATGGAAAGAATGGTCCCTACTTGGACAGGGTAAAGACCTGTCAACTAGATACCCCCATTTCTAACAGTGTGTGTGTGTGTGATTGCTTGCTTTGTGTGTGTGTGTGTGCATGTTTGTTTGATTTGTGCTAGTTCTTGTTCAATCACATGCTTCAGGACGTAATAGTTATTTGGCATGTATGTTCCCTAGGAGGGAGAGGCAGGGGGCAGTTAAAAGTAACACGAATAACACAACTTGCATTTACGTGTTTGCATCACACCATAGTTGACACCCAGACCATGGTAAAGGGCCTTAACGGCCCCAGTAATGTGTATGCAATCCAAAACTGCTCAGCAGGTGTCCACTTAATGGCCCTTTACATAATGTTTCACTGCCAAGATATGGATAGTGGGGCTCTGGCGCTGTTGTCAATGTCTTTAGAGGGGTACTTTTAGCCATTATTTTCAAGGGGAAGTGACCACCCATGCTTTGCATGATCGAGGGCTTTCACGGCAACTCCTAAAGGGGAATCTTGTTGGGCACACTAAAGGTGGTAAGGCTCCAATGTAAGCCACAGTCTTAATCTATCTATAGGAACTCTATGCTCATGTGCATAATTCATGGATATGGGGCATGCACACAGTCCAAGTATATCTCCCTTTTGTGATGCACCAAGTTCCAGTGGCAAACATGAGTGAGGGCTTCATATATAGGTGGCTGGACCAGGGCATCCAGCAAAAATCATCACATACCACATGCTCACATTTTCTTTTTTTGCCTTATTTAGAGTGTGAATGAAGATGATGTTCCTGATTGTGGAGCTGCAAACAGCATCTCCATTGGGTAAACTTTTATCATTAGGCCAAGTGGAACAGAATCAATGGGCCTTATTTATGAGAAGTGTTGATGCGACAAAGCAGCTATGTAACACTTCTCTGTGCGCCCTCTATGCGACACCATAGATATGCCGTATTTACAATACGGTGCATCATGCTGCAAGGAGTTACATATACACCAGTATTAGTGAGGTATCTGTTGGTGCAAAAGTGACACATTGCTGGAGTGTGTCTGAAAACAGATGCAACTCCAGCAATGTGTCCATTCACATGGGTAAGGCCCATGTAAAAGGGCCTGCATCAGCCTTATGCTTGCCATGAGGCAGGCGTAAGGTTTTTATGGAATGGCATCCTAGAAATACGTAGATATAATGTAGCACAGGGGTTTACAAAGAGGCGCATCTGCCTAGATGTGTCGCTTTGGAAATGTGGCGCAACATGGTGCATTATTTAGGCCGCCATAGCATCACAAAAATTGATGCAACCGCAGCATACATGTGAAGCAGGGCTTCATAAATAAGGCCCAATGACCCTGGCCAGCTAAAATTGGCCTCTTCAATATCATTCCTGCTGTTAAACATTCTACTTCAAACAGCCATTGACACCAAGGTGCTCCAGAGAGAATAAAACATTACATTTCCCACATGAGCTGGAGGGAGCCTGTGGGTGCTAGGTGTAATTTGTTATGAAATTCCTAGAAAGAGCATGCCGCTACAAATATCCAAAATGAAAAGAGATCCTCCATGCTGAGGAAAAAAAGAGGTGTTGGGTGCAATGCTTGGTATGCTTTATAAGACATTATGCTAGTAAGTATTCTGAGTGGAGTCTTATTCAATCATTTTTTTACATTGTGCCATGCAATACTAGAAGCACTTTAATGAAACTCAGGCTTGCTCCTGCAGTAGTAGGAACAGTCTATCCTAACCTTTCAGCCCAAGTCCACTCCGAAAGGGAGAACAAGCAACTTAGATCAGTTTTAGCCTAAGTCTGCATCATTATTGAGGTGCAACTTGATTTCAATTGCACAGTGAGCATTTGACCCATGTCTTTGCACAGCCATCACATTTAGGATGACACACTGAAGAAAACTAAAAGGTTGTGAGTGGAATGGATGTATGAATGAATGAGAGGATGAATGAATGAGTGGATGAATGGATGTAATACTTGTAGGTGCATGTTTACCCAGAGGCATCTTGGTGCTAAGCCTGGTACAGAAAGACAGCAGAAAACAATTCCTCTACCTAGGGGCCGGAACCTACAGCTACCTCTGATGGGTGGATATATCATGGGACAGAAGTTGGAGTGGGAAGGGCAATTGTGCCATGTAAAGCCCAGTAAATTATATATAGGGCTTTAAATTCAATTCTCTGGTCAGCAGGGAGCCAGTGAAGTTTATAACAGGCCATTCTCAGATAATCAAATTAACATACCACAAAGACTGATCTGACAGCCAGGATCTGAAGGTGTTTTGGCTGGTGATAATATTGCTCGGAAGTCTCAGTTAGCAGCCATTGCCCTAGTCAAGACTATCTAGATGGGAGGTACCGAACACTATAATCTTCATTTGCTGTGGAAATATGAAAATGGTCCTTCTTAAATGCCTTAGTTGCTTTTCCAAGCCTAAATCCTTGTCAGTTAAAAAACCCTGTGGAATATTCACAAGAACGTGTGATAAACATAAAAATATTTGCTTACCGCAACTTTGCATATCGCAGTCTATTGCGGGAAAATAACAGCATGTTAATGTAGCATTCTCAGCATGGCAGTACCATGTGATAGGCTCATGATAACGTGTCATATGTTCGCGTTAAAACCAACGCAACGCCGATGAAACGCGAAACAATAACGCGAATACAGTAGCGATGAGGCCAATCGCGATAAAAAAATTCAGTGACAACCAGCGACAGGCCTTCAATACCCACATGTCATGGAGGAAAATGCTCCATATAAGCAGAGTAAAAAAATGGTGAGATGACAACGTACGAGCACAACCCCACAACCGTGACGTAGAACAAATGACCATTGTCCCGCATCAGATAGGCATCTCCTCACAAACAGTCACAATGTACATTGACATGCATTCTGTATGTAAACAGCACCAATGCGGAAACGTACATGGAACACACTGTGAAGCCGCATCTCCCCTTCACATTGCATAGGGACAATCAACACCTCCTGCACACAGACGTGCCATGTCCATGATGAAAAAATTATGATAGCATGGACGAATGTAGAGGGCAGTGACTCCCCCTTACGTACATGTTGACAATGTCATGTCATGGGGCTTGAGTCACAGGGTGCATCCGCGCATCATGGCGGCACATATCTGAGCCCAAAAGAAGCCCTGTTGACATGTGTAGGCCACAAATGACAGCCAATATAGAATCATTTGAGACACATGTGAAACGCTGAAGAGAGGGATACCGTACACACAGAACTGGCAGTTTAAATACATGTCTCCCTAAACAACCCCCTGTCCAGAGGTGACACACCCACCATCCGTTAACAAATTGAAAAATTGCTAGCACTAAGTCGCACTCACACTTGTCTGAGTGATGTGCCTGTACAGACGGGTGACATGCACTTAGGAATGTGTCTTGGAAAGCATTTATTTGCACATGCTGTGTTTGTGGTCATTCATCGTACTGTCCCATGATTGCTAAGGACTGTCACAATGTGACATTAACATGAGAAGAAATTGTCAATGATGGTGTTTCTACGGCTATTCCTGCTGCTGCTACAGTGGGGTGTGGTCCACTGGCCTCATCTCCCTCATCGTCCGGTGCATCTGGCACTTATATTCATGGGGCATTGCTGCATACACATATGTTGTGCAACAAACAACATGCAACGATCATCTTGCACATGATTTCTAGGCTGTACAGAAGCCTTTAAACTGTGATTTCCAGGCACTTAAAACGTGACTTCAACATGCCAAATGTGTGTTCCACGATACCCCTGCTATGTTTGTGGGCCAAATAGTACAGCCTCTGGGTCTGTGTATTCAGTGCTCGGAGGGGTGTCATCATCCAAGTGCAGAGTGCATATCCTTGATCACCTGTGATAGTGCAGAGAGACATGAGTCAACACTTTGTACTGCATGATGGTTTGGAAGGCTCACTGGGTCATTGGTGTGTGATATGCGTGACTTAGTGATTCCTGTATGACATGTACTGCTTGTTGCTAATGAGCGGCATCAATGTGTATTACGCAGCCTCACAGCTGCTCCTCCCCCCGAGCATATTCACTAGTGTGTGCAGCACGGTTACATCACTTGCACCCCTACGGCACACCATTGTCATGTCTGTCTGCGCATGTCCACAAGCCTGACTACGACACAGGGATGATGTGCTCTGAAGGTGACTGGCCACATATGTGTAGGCATATGGTAATGATAGGGCAGACACAGATGTAGAGCACATGCCTGGCTGAACTCGCCATGCGGTTGAGGGTAGACCTTTGGAGTATGCTGCGCTAATAGCAACACACATAACAGTTGGTATGGGTGATACCTGACCCCGAGCAGGCATGTGCTCCCTCATGTACCCCTTCGGCCGAGCTCACACTCCGGGGGCATGCTACATAGCAAGATTGTCCATTGCTGGATTGGTGGCGCAGACACTACAGCAGAGACACACGTATTAGTTACTTCCTTGGCAAGGCCTAAACTTAACCATGCCCAGAGCCACATGTCGAAGTACCACACCCCTACACTGTACTTCTGTATGCCTGTTCAAACCGCTTACACTTATAGGGGGGTACAACACTGCTACATGTGCCAGGTCTACCCCACTGCCTAAGGTGACATGGTTGCGCCTGCTGTACATCACAATATAATGTGACATGCCCCTGGGCCCTCATGCATACATAATGACCACACAGAGAAACTGAGATAGTTTGTGGAACTGGCTACAGGCACGTACGCCCGGCCCCTTTTATTGCCAGGGTCACATGTCCAGTGATGCCTGTGCTCGATGGGTGTTCAGTAGTGTAAACCACGCCCCAGGGGTTGGTTGGTGCAGGCACCAACTACAATAGTGATCATTCAGAAGTTCTAAGTTCAAACACCAAGCGTCCATGACTGGAGCTGCACAGGACTAGTGGCCTCGGATGCACAGCGGCCAGCACAGGCACACTGCCATGGGACGGTGACTTGCACTGTACTGAGGTAAAGCCACGAAAGCTGAGTGGGTTCTCGTTGATGTCCAAGGAGAATGTTGCGGAGTGTGACGGGGGACAGTGGACGGTGTCCTTCCAGGGCATGATGCAGAGGGAAGATGCATGCAGAAACAGGCAAATGGAGGAGTTGAACGCTACAGACTCCTTTTTACCACCATGTCAGTATCAGCTACATGATGATGAAGACAACCCCTAGGCCATAGACTCAGATGCCAATAAAGTTTAACCTGAGAGTGTCCATGACTTCAGTGTCACAGAGGTAGTGGCGCCTGAGCTGAAAGGGTATGCACTCTGCAATGAGGCCTTTACAGGGATATAAACCCTGCCATAAATAAATCAAGGCTCAGTTCCAAATGTGGGACCTACTCGGCTGCAGTGTAGGCCAGAAGCAGTGGTCAGTAGAGGCCCACAGCCACGTGTCATTGGCTTGCGATGCACAGAGTAAGTGGCACCAGTGCAGTTGTTGGTAGTGTTCCATCACCTTCGTAACGGAGATCCTTTTCTCCTCAAGACTGAACCGCGTCTTCCTCTTACTCCTCTCCTTACGTACTGTGACATGTACTCTGCCATGAATAAATCAAAAGTCAGTTTCAAATGTGTGACCTACTTAACTGCAGTGTAAGCCAGAGGCAGAGGTCAGTGCGGGTCAACCACTGTCTAGCCAGTTCCTCCTGGAGCTCTAACACATGAAGTTGGACTGGCATGTGGAGAAGATTTGTGGCTGACGGAGGAAGTGGCACCAGAGCTGAGCTGGTGTGCATCCTGAAATGATGCCATGTCCTGCCTGGTGCGGACTGCATTGGATTGGTGTGAGGCCTGCTGGACCGCAGTGTGGGCCAAAGGCCAAAGTCAGTAAGGGACAACAGACACATGTGGTTGGAATGCTATGCACAGAGCTGGTTTCACCACATCGAAGGGAGTGTAGTTATATTAACTCTGCCATGAAATATGTGCTCTGCCATTGTGTAATCAAGACTCAGTTCCAAATGTGTGACCTACTTGTCTGCTCTGTCAGCCGGTGGAGTATGTCAATGAGAAAAGAGTAATGCGGGCCTTGGTCGCGGAGGCTGTGATGGTCTGAGGAGGCTGCCAAAGTCGCGGGCCTCGGGCTTGGAGCTTGCACCAGCATGTGGTGGGCCCTCCATGACACACACTGGTGTGGGCAGGTGAACAGTGATGCCTGGATGCGCAGGGGTGGGCAAAACTGGATTGGGGACCAGTGGGCCGGGCTACGGCAGGCGCACAGGATTGCATGCACCGCTGCTGATGGTGTCGGCCTCGTGGAGGGGTGAGAGGTGCAGCCCTGGCAGAGACATTAGCCATTCTGGAAGAGAACCACATACAGGGCTACGTGCTTTATAATCATACCCCTATGCTAGCCTGGCGTACGCAGGGCCAGCCCACTCCACACACGCTGACAAGGGGGACTACCAGCTACATTTCCTTGATCTTCCCCACTGGCTGGGGTGCCATGGTTGCCTTCACTGTCCACTACACTACCACCACCAGCAGTGTATGTCATCATGGATATGTGTGTGGTCTGCATACTGCAGTCTGTCCAGCACACCCACACCACGCTTGGCATTATGTACATTCTCATTCTTCGGTCACTTTCCTCCTTTGCACATGCCTGGATCCCACCTATCCCCAATCCTGCTGAAGTGCGGCTGAGGTGCCATGCCGTTGATAGCTTGTGTATATGGATAGCCCAGGTGGACCTTCTATCTTCTATCCCTCCAGACTTTGGTATAATTCTGTGCCGTTCTCTCCCATCCCCTGAGGATTTTTGCTTTTGGCAATGATTGAGCCGGCTCTTCTCTCAGCATGTGGTGCTAAAATGTGTGCTCTTCCCCCATCCCCTGAGCAGGAGTCTTGACAGTGGTTGTAGCTACTACCCCCTCAGCAGGTGGAACACAGCTGTGGTGTGCTCTCTCATCCCCTGAGCATGTGGTGTTGACAGTGATTGAAAATTGATCTCTTCTCAGAATGTGGTATTTGGCCGCAACATATCTTCTATACACTTTTTTATGTAACACAAACAGTACCTGAAAGATGTTCTCAGCTCAGCATGCATTATTCAGGTGTCAGGTGCTCTTCTATGCAGTGTTGGCAGTGACTGAAAGCTGGTATTATTCAGCTGTCAGGCACTCTCCCATCCCACAAGCATGTGGCATTAGCAGTAGTTGAAGCTGCTCGTCAATCAGAAGGTGCTATTCAACTTTAAGGTGCTTTAGTCCTCTGCTTCCCTTACCCCCAACCCACCCTCATGGTACATTGACCGTGACTTAAGGCCCCTGCTGTTTAGTGGGTGGTATTCGGCTATGAGTATGTTTGCTGACAGTGAGGAGTAATATTGAGTGGCTGAACGCTGCCTTCCCCTCAGCCCGGTATTCAGCGGTGAGGCACTCTCCCATCCCATAAACATGTGGCATTAGCAGTGGTTGAAGCTGCTATCCCCTCAGCATGTAGTCTACAGCTGTGAGGTAGTCTTGTCTGAGTGAGTGATGTTGAGTGTGAGGTTTTCTCCCGTCTTCTGAGCATGTAATGTTGACAGTTGTTGATCACTGCTCTACCTTAACAGGTGCTATTTAGGTGCAGGTGCTTTTGCCCTCTCCCACCCATCCCCCCAAGCGACTCCCATGCTACATTGGCCGTGGCTTAAAGCCTCCGCCGTTTGGTAGGTGGTTTTCAGGTCTAAGGTGCTCCTGCCGTGAGTAAAGTAGAAAGTGAGGTAACCTCCCTCGCTGAGTATGCAATGTGGACAGTGAGGTGTAATATTGAGTGGCTGAATGCTGCCTCCTCAACCTGGTATTAGGTTGTGAGGTGCCATTTCCTGTTGTTGATAGCGAGGCATTTTCCTGTCCCCTGAGCACGTAATTTTGACAGGTGTTTGGAACCGAATTATACTGCTCTCACTGGTCTCTCAATTAGTTTCACCCTTACGTCCTTATTTAGGTTCTTCTTCACTCCCAGTCTTACCTTAGGCTCTATGTTTTACTAGTATGTGGGCATCCTGGCTCTTCTATTTAAGCCAGAATGAAAATGTTTAAAGTTGTTGGCACTGAGTTGTCACAATATTAATGTGGCTGGCGCCGAGAATGATGCTTGACATGACCACCATCAATCAATCATGTCCTATGATGCTTGACATGAGCGCCATCAATCGATCATGTCCTGTTTATTGTAAGAAGGGCGGGAGGCAAGAGCGAGGGGAGAAACATGCAAAATTGCTCTTTTCTGATGGCACTGGCCATGAAACATACTGCAGTGCTCCGATCTACCCGGGGGTTTGGTATAGGTGGTCTCAGTAGGCGTTGGCAGCACCGGAAAATAAGCTACTTCATCCTACCACTGGTTAGAAGAAACTGACTGTGGCGCTAGTGTGCAGAAACAAACAACACAGAAACAAACAACACAAGTCGCCACCGGATCACCATGGAGCTGTGTCTGATGCATTGGCCCTTTGTTTATTTTAGTGGTAGCATTCAAGGGAGATAATGCCACATCAGATTGCAAATACTAGTTTCTAGTTCAGGGGGCTGAACGCAGATGGGGTAAGAACAAAAACAAGCATTTGCATTTATGCGAGTTTAAGCTATTGGGATTGTAAATGAGAATGCCTTTTATTTATGTTTTATAAACCAACATATAAATAAAAGGCATTGTCATTTACAATGCCAGTAGCTCAAACTTGCATAAATGCGAGACCCATTGCATTGCAAATGCTTGTTTATGTTGGTTGTTTGTGGGCGGGTTTTATGGTTTAATGGGCCAGTTTTTACTTTTGAATTCCCTGATGTAACCACAAGCGTTGCCTGCAGCAAGTCCAAATGCAAGCAGTCTCCCATATTTTGCAAAATACTTAGACATTACAAGTTCAAAACTGCTCTGATTTGTAAATGTGGGCTACTTTTCTTTAACTACCTTCTGGTGAAACGACTTTTACTTTGGTGCCCTGGCTTATTGTCTCTCAGTGCGACCCTGAATGATGCTCATTCAAATATGGAGTGCAGTGTCCGCAGACAGGTATGGATACATTTCAGCCAACAAAATGTCTAAAAAATGGGTACGCATTGGAACATAAGTGGCGGAGCTTGGGCATTACCTATGGCGAGAAAGCAGCAAACTATCATGGGCCAGTTAATAAAGGGCGGAGTGCATGTTTTCTTGTCCAGGTAATGTCTGTGCAACACTGCAACACATAAAACTCTGGATCACAACACTTCCCACCGGGGGACTTGAGGTGCAAGCTTTGGCAACAAATACACTAACATTGGAATTGAGAGACTTGGGGCATTCATTGACAAATGTGTTCGGCACCCTTTAACGAACAGTCTGAAAAATGTGTTCACATCTTTCTATGTTATCATCAGGAGCCATGTGGCGAAAGTCAATCTAATCCTGTTTTATTCATTTTTTTAAATCAAAGGGGCATATTATCAAGGGGGTTTATCTCAGCTTTTTTGGCTTTAAAAGCCAAGGAAGCGGAGATAAAATTATCTCCCTATTACCTAGCTGTCGCTAACACCAGTCAGCAACAGCTAGTAGGAGATAGCGACCATCTTGGGCCCCACTTTGCATGTCAGTGATATTTATCACTAATGACATGCAAAGTGGGCGTGCTAAGATGTTAGCGACTGGAAACAGTCGCTAACATCGCTATCTCCTATTACCAACTTTTGGAGATATTCTCGCTAAGCGCGAATATCTCCAAAAGCTAACACCTGCCCTGAGCAGTTCTCAGCCATGTTATCCAATGGGAGGTGAATAACAAGGCTAAGAGCATTAGCTTGGTAATGCATGAATATCGCTGACTTTTCAGCGATATTCATGCATTGCGGCCGATTCTTATCGCATTTGCGATAAACCTTGGTAATACCAAGGTTTATCTGCGATAAAAATCATGCAGCTCAGCGGTAAATGTTTGTCTCTAACCAAGCAATAGCGATAATTATCGCTATTGATTGGTAATATGCCCCGAAGTACGACTACCTATGAAGTGATACAATGCCTCATGCTTCCCGGCAAAGTAAATTGAAAAGTAAAGAAACTGTGCAACTCGGGGAAGTGGGGGAATAAAACAAAGCGCAGCAGCGGAAATGAAGGTTCGAGTCCCGGCGTGGCCTCCACATCCCTTGAATGTGTGCAAATCACTCCATCTCCAATGTGGAGAGAGGCGGGGATGAAGGGGTCTGAGGTAAAATATAGAGAGAGACGGGAGGCCGAGGTAAAATGTGGAGTGAGACGGGAGGTGAGGAGGAAGGGTGCTTCATGCCACACACAGGAGTTTGCAGGCACTGTGGTGCACGTTTGTTTTACCATTCACAGTGGGCCAAACTCACCACTTAACTGCACCTCCTAAAAGCAGTGGTAATCGTCCTGCACGGCTCTCGAGGCATCCCCGCCTTCCAGCACATGGGCTGGCTAAGGCTACTGCAGGCAGGGGGCAGCTGCGGAGAATGCTCCCGGGTACTTTGCCCCACTCTCGCTGGGTGCCTGGCTGGGGCGGTGTTAGACGAGTGTGGGTGCTGCCCGGAGTGTGGCAATGTGGAAGGGCAGATCTTGACGAGCTGCGAAAGGCGCAGCGCGACTCAGGAGGGAGAGCAGAGAAAGTGGGATGCAGCAGCTGGTAAAAGGCATGAGAATGAAAGTAAAACCAGCGCAGTGCCCGTGAAATGGGCGCAGCACTGGTAAAGTATTTTGACAGTTATTTAAACAAGTGCGAGCAGAGGAAAACTATCAGATCAAGAGCCAAACAAAAGCAAAAAAAGAACAGCAATGGCACAGTTAAACGAATCGCAAGCAGTATGAAAAATTACATGGAGTTTCACCCAACATTCAGATTACTTTATGTCTCACTGAGACAGTGCAAGCAGCGCATGCGCTGCCAAGGAGAGATCTAAAAAGGACAACAACCCTGGAGGCAGACATAGATCAAGCAGAAATGCAAGGACACAACAATAAAATCGAGACCACATCATTTCTACCTGCAACAAAAGCTAACCAAATGCAATCATCTTTGGCAAGCATTTGTAAATGTATTTTAAAGATACGGAATGGACTCTTGGGCGTCAGAGGCAGGTGAAAGTTAGTGTGCAGCCAGGGAAGGTTAACTTAAAATTGAAAATGTAGGAGAAATGTAGGCAGGCACGCTGTCATGAAAAGTATTCTTTAAATGCATCTGCAAAAGTAGTTCTAGCAATCAAAGCGATGAGAGGCAATGAGAATGAGTAATCTGGCCTCCGGAAACTAAAGAGAAGCACATTAAAAAACAAGCATTGGTAAAAGAAATATAAAGCTCATCCAATAGAATCAAAGGAAAGCTAAAGTGACAAGCCAACGGACAAATAAGAAGTGAAAGCGGGATATAATCTCTGTTAGAAGGGGCGATCCCAGGGGCCAGGATATACTCTCCCGACCTCCCTGTGACCCACCTCTCCCAGGAATATTGCCAAGTCTTAACGTGAAGTCCTCGCCGGGGAGGACTCCGGGTCTAAGATCGTACACACTGAGCTCACACCACACTTATGAACGGACACCACACCGTGGGTTTCAGTAAGCAAGTTCTTTATCAACAGTAGAGCTTTAGGCAAAATGCACACTTATTTACAAGCGATCGAGGGATCGTAAAGTCTCGGTTGTGAGGAGTAGGGAAGCGGGACAGTCTCAGTATTAGGCCAGTACGAAGCGTACCCTGCGCAGAGCTCTCAATCCTCGAGCCGGGGGATACGGGCGATGGTGGTCGTACTAGCTGTTGTACTCACTCCTCTCGCTCCAGGTCGGGTTGGTAGCGTGAATGGTCCAGCCGGACCAGGGTTCTCCTCGAGCCGCGACGAGGTTAGCAGGGCTCGATCCGGAGGGAACAGAATGGCTGTCAGTTCTTGAGGAGCCGCGACAACGTCAGCAGGGCTCAGGGTGTTCACGAATGTCCTTATAGTTTCAAGGATGAGCCGCGATGAGGTCAGCAGGGATCCGAGGTTCCAGTTCCTTCTTCACGAGGATGAGCCGCAACAGCGTCAGCAGGGCTCGATAGGTTTCAAAGTTCGGTCTTCTCCCCATGGGTTGAGCCACGATCAGATCAGCAGGGCTCTCTTGTCCAGGATACAACTGCCCGCTAGTTCTTGGGCGGCCCTTGATATAGCGCATTGGTCCTTTGAAGTCCGGACCCTCGTAGGTGGAGATCTCATACCTAGGGGCTGGTCGTCAGGGAGTTCCATCGGCTGGCCCTTTAATCCTCTTGAAGATACGTCCGGGGATTCCCAGACTCCCAGCAGGGTCCGGAGCCAGCTCTCGGGGAGGCCAGAGGTGCGATCAAAACCAGTCCACAGGGGAAGGCCAGAGGTGTGAGAGAAACCAGTTCCCCAGGGGAGGCCGGAGGTGCAATCGAAACTCTTTGGTCCTATCTCACTCAGGGAGCACTTTATCCCCCCGGCCGGGCCTGGCGCGTCCGCAGCCTAAGTATCGCTGGGACCGGGGTCGGGCAAGGCTAGGTAGTCAGGGACCTCGGGAAGGGTAATGGTGGCCAGTGGCCCTATGGGGTGATGCAGGTTCAGGGTGCCCGGTACCAGGAGGAGCATGCGGGGATGGTCGTCCATTGGTAGGGTCGTGTAGGGAGCGGGCGGACAGAGAACGGGAGGACCAGGGGTTTCGGGGTGCGGGCTGGGCTAACTGGACACTGAGTAACGGGGGAACCACGCCACGAGGCCAGGTCCAACAATCTCCTTTTAAGATATATCAAATACAATAGATTTCACAAGCACAGCGCAAGCGTTGTGCAGGCAAAACCTAAAAATGGGGAAGGTCAAAATTAGTATTCCACCACCAGAAAAGCATAGCAGAAAATCAGGGTTAACAGCTCTCAGTGCTGACACCTTTCCCTTGAGGAGAATGACTTGAACTATGTTTTATTGAGAGTATTTATCTTCTAAATATGTACTAAGATGCAGTAAAAATACGTCATTTATGCATCATGAATTCTAAATCCACCTCGCTCTCAATGTTGAAATTGAAAAGACAAATTATTTCAATAATAGAAAATGAAAGGTGGCAGTAACCGAGCAAGAAAAGTCATGTTCTTTCTATTTGTAAAGGAGAATCACGCATGTAACCCGAGGTCATTTCTCTACAGTGCAGTCCCAAAGGTATCTGAAAATCACCTGCACAGAAGAAACCTGTAATAAACCCTTTATATGAGTGATCAGTGCCACTGCTGAAGGAGGATATTCCCAGAGGTTCTTAACTTTCACTCGAACTGTATCTTACAGTTCTTAACTTTCACTCAAATTGTAATCCTGCGCAGAGGTACATTAGGGTTTCTTGCTTTAAATCAGAAGGCCATAAGAAGGATATTGATTCTTCAAATTGTCTTCAATGACTTCATAGTGTCTAGGGTAAATGTTTCTAATGAGCATGCCTGTCAAAGACTATGGTACAAATAATTCCCTAACTAGTGGCTTTACCTGTAATTCTTTCAAAGAGATAACTTGAGAATTGACAGCAATTCATCTTTACAGCTGTGTACATTGCTGCAGATAATTCATTTATTTCTTTATTACATGTCATCTGTATGATGACACCACCTAAGCATTCCATACGGGGGAACACAACTATGCAACAGGTTAAGTATGTAGGTTATTAAACAAATATCAGTATTTTTCCCCTCCCTAGTTGAGAAAATGAATTAATTGATATAGATTAATGGACTGTAACGTTCAAAGATATACTTCTGGTTAATTCACATACTGTAATTCTATATGAAGATCATTTTGAAGCACTGAAAAGGAGGGAGAGGTAGTGGGCAGTAAAAGGTACCACGAGTGGCAGTGCAACTTGCATTTGTCTGTTTGCACCACTCTACAGTTGACACCCAGACCATGGTAGAGGGCCTTTATGGCCACAGAAGTGTGGATGTCATCCAAGACTGCTCTGCAGGGGTCCACTCAGTGGCTCTTTTCATAATGTGCCACTGCCAAGATATGGACAGTGTGACTCTGGGAGGCTGTTGTCAATATCTTTAGGGGGTACTTTTAGCCATCATTTTCAAGGGGGCGTGATCACCCATGCTTTTCATGACTGAGACCTCTCATGGCAACTCCTAAAGGGGAATCTTGTGGGGCACACTAAAGGTGTTAAGGCTCCAATGTAAGCCACAGTCTTAACTCATACATAGGAACTCTATGCTCATGTGCATAATTCATGGATATGGACCATGTGCAGTCCAAGTAAATCTCCCGTTTGCCTCAAAGGCCAAACCACTCTGCACGGGGGTCCCTCAGGGCTCCACTTTGAGCCCGTTGATGTTTAACGCCTACATCACCCCTGTGATATACCTGGCCGAACAGCTTGGGGCTAAGGTCATCGGATACGCTGATGACACCCAGCTGCTCTTTACCTGGCCGGATGACCAGCTGGATACAACGGCTGTTCACCTCTGTCTTTCCTCGGTGTTTCATTGGCTGGCGATGGCCCAGCTTAAATGCAATGAGGATAAGTCAGAGGTCCTCTTCTATGGGTCCTTCCCCTCCAACTTTAAGAATGAGTTGTGGCCCCCGGATTTTCCTAGTCCCAAGGTGATGGGAGGCCCGGCTAAGAACCTCGGAATTTGGTTCGGAGAAGACCTCAGATTTGAGGACCATATCAAGAAGCTGTCAGGGACCTGTTTTGCTACGCTAAGGGCTTTAAGAAAATTCTTCCCTCTGCTGCCTAGAGAAGCTAGGGAAACGGTTGCGCGTGCCCTCATCTTGTCCAGATTGGACTATGCTAATGCATTGTTTTGTGGTATACCGGCGTATCTGGTCAAACGACTGCAGGTTGTCCAGAACGCCGCGGTCCGCCTTTTGTTTAGCATTCCGAAATGGCAGAGCGCTCGGTCACACATGCGCACACTCCACTGGCTCCCTGTAGCTCAGAGAATTATGTTCAAATCTCTTGTGTTGTCATTTAGAGCTGTCCGTGAGCTAGGCCCCGGCTACCTGAGGAAGCGCTTCTCTTCCTACACTCCTTCTCGCCGTCTCAGGTCAGCCTCGCTGGCCAAACTGACTCTTCCCCGCTATAAGCGGGCTAGGCTGGGAGGCCAATCTATTTCTGTGGTAACTGCGAAGGCTTGGAATGCTCTCCCTCTTCATTTGCGTACCGCCCAGTGTCTATCCAAGTTTAAAAAGGACCTCAAGACCCATCTGTTTGTTTTCAGTTCTAGGCTGTCTCTCTGTGTTATGTTTGGTCACCTCCGCAACGCGCCAGGATACTCCTCAGTAGCAGAGCGCGCTACAAAACAACCTATAACATAACATAATGCACCAAGTTCCAGTGGCAAAAATGAGTGAGGACTTCATTTATAGGTGGGTGGTCCAGGCCATCCAGCAAACATCATATCATCCCATCTGCACACTTGTGCTTTTCTTGCTTCAATTCAAGTGTGAAAGAAGCTAATTGTACAGATTGTGGATCCTCAATCAGCATCTCCCTTCGGTAAACGAGATATTTCATCCTTAGGCCAAGTGGAATAGTATCAACATTGCGGCCCAGCTAACGTTGGCCTCTTCAACATCATTCCTGCTGTTAAAAATTCTACTTAGAACAGCCATTGACACCAAGGTGCTCCCAGAGAGAAAATAACATTTTATTTCCCACAGGAGTTAAAGGGAAGATTTGGGTGGTAGATGTCCTTTGTTATGGAATTCTTAGACAGAGTCTCTCCTTATAAATATCCTAAATGTCGAGAAGACATCCATGCTGAGGAAAAAAAGAGGCGTTAGGTGGAATGTTTGAATCAATCAAGTAGTCTTAATAAGTAAGTATGCTAGTAAGTATTCTGAGCGGAATCACTTTCAATCACTTTTGTACACTGTGACACATGAGACTAAAAACACTGTAATGAAACTCAGGGTTGATCCTGCTCCAGTAGGAGCAGTCCACCCTGAATTTCAGGCCAAGTCCAGTCCGAAAGGGAAAGCCAGCAACTCAGATCAGTTTTGTCATCATCATTATTGAGGTTCAACTTAATTCCTCTTGCTATGTAAACACTAGACCCATGTCTTGGCATAGCCATCACATTTAGGATGTCACACTGAAGAAAACTAAAAAGTTATGGTTGAAATGAATTAATGAATTGATGAATTAATTAATAAGTGGATGGATGCAATATTTTTAGGCCTGTGTTCACCCAGGGGCATATTTGTTCCCTCAGGGACATATTGGTGCTAAGCCTGGTGCAGAAGACAACAGAATACAATTCCACCACCTAGGGGCCAGAAACTAAAATACCCTACCGCCGGTGGATGGATATAATATGGGATACGAGTTTGAGTGCAAAGGGCAACTGTGCCATGTAAAAGACCAATCAATTAGATATAGAGCTTTACATTCAATTCTCTGCTCAGCAGGGAGCCAGTGAAGATTACAACAGGCTTCTCTCAGATAGATAATCAAATGTACTTAACACAAAGACTGATCTGACAGCCAGGGTCTGAAGAGGTTTAGGCTGGCAATAGCATTGTTTGGAAGCCTCGGTTTGAAGGCAGTGACCTAGTCAAGTCTGTTCAGATGAGATGTACCGACTGCTATTGCCTTCATTTGCTGTTGAATTATGAAACGTATCCTTCTTAACAACCTGAGTTGGTTGTCAGTAAAAAACCCTAGGTTCATAGCCATGCAACTGGGCATGGCATAGTTCCTTGCTAACTGGACAAGGTGCTAGCCCTCCATAAAGTGTAAGGGCTATAGATCACATTCCGTGTGAGAATATTGGTGTTCATCTGAATCTAGATGTACAAGAGATAGAACTGAAGAATAAGATGGATCACGTAAAATGGGTGGTAAAGTCTAAAAATGAGCTGGTTGTCATCATCATAAGGTGCACATTCCAGATCAAAGAATTTATGGACGTTGATCAAAGTCCCATGTATGTTAAATAAATTTGGAGAAAGCGATGATCATTCTTGGACTACTTACTTAACCAGGGTAGATCAGTAACAAATGCTAGAAATATTAAGAAGCTGACTATGCACTGCTGGAAAGTAGAAAACCGAGGCACATTGCTACTTCCATGTACACTGCTGTCAGTCGTTCGAGAAAGATGGAATGGTTGGCTATACTGAACGTGACAGAGAGATCCAGCAGGATAAGCACGGTAAGGTGGCCAGCATCCAAGCTCATCCTCAAGTGATTTAGAACTGTGATCAGGGCTGTTACAATGCCAATGCATGTCTGGAATCCCCTTTGGATGTTTCAACTAAGGACTAGGAAATAACTGAGAGAAACTTCAGTCCTTAACAGCCTAATTGAGATGACAGTGTTCCATTTTATGCTCTCACAAAAGAGGTGTATCTTCTACATAAGGAAGGAGGCACGTGAATCACACAGCTTTTAGGAAGGAGAAGGGGAGCTTGTCACTTTAGCTATAGTGACAACGTTTTTAATCCTCCCAAACAGATCATATACTAAATTAGCTGTCTCCTGTGTCAGTCTTTCGTAATTGGTTTGGAATGTTTGGCTTGGTTAAGGCAGTTCTTGTAGCAACTGAGCTTTGATTGTCAGGCTCAAGAGCCTCAGGCAAATCAGCCATATCTCACCTCCTTTTGGCCTGCTGAACTTTATGGTAATGAAATATCACAATGCTTGAACTAATCTCATACATTAGGAATTACTCTGGACTACACACCAGTCTACTGTTATTTTGTTGCCAAAGGCAAGAAACATTCTCAAGCGAATCAGACTTGTTTCCACACCAAAAGAGCAGTTCGAACCAAAACTGTTGTGTAAAGCTGAAAAAGCACCCTCACTAACCATAAAATGATAAGGCTTAAATAGGCTGAAATTAATCTGATGTTACGGGGGACCTTGCTTGGCAGTTTTCATTGGATTGTTCACAATGTAGAAGAACCAAGGAATATTTGCATATGATTGGTCTTTGTGAGAGTGAAAGAGTGGGCAAAAAAATGATGAACTCGAATATGACCTAAGTAATTGCCAGTGACTGAGGTTAGTTCCAGAATTCCATAAATTACTTTTTTTTGTTTCACTAAAGTCAACCATAAATATGTTCCCCCAAATAGCTCCTGACATGCTTCTGGGGTTCAGCGTTGGCTGATTTAAAAATGTTCTAGGCCACCCACCACAGAAGTGGCAGAGGCACTATTTTGATATCAATGGTGTTGCAGTTGGTCAGAACACCTATGTTTAAATGTGATTCTAAGTGCTCTTTTGCAGTGTGTGGTGGAAAATGACTTTGCTGCTGGGCAAGTTGGCATATTGCCTTCCATGCCACAATAGAAACCACAATTTATTCTGCTCAACATAGTAACATCAGGGCTAAAAGTGTTATTTTCATTTGGCAGATCACATGTTCAACTGCCACTGTGGTGGAGATAGTGCCTCTAAAAAGCCATTTGTAGTCAGGCCACCAATTGTAACCATTTCGACACCCATTTTTCCTCCTCTTGTGTTCTATGCAGTATAGTACGGTCCATTGGTGACCATTTAAGTGATCTCCACAGATGATTTACCCTACTTTTGGCCCTTCTTAGTGCGTTATTGTTTCCTCGCCCTGGAGGGAGGTCCATGTGATGTACTTTTCTTGGCCCAGACCAGCTTAGTGTGCAGATTGGAGAATTCAGAAAAAAACCTTTCCCATCCAATCAAGGCTTCTTCCCTTAGTGTGAGTGTGTTTGGGGCTAGTTGTTTAGCTTCAATTTCCAGTGCAGGGGGACACTCAATAGTGAATTTGATACATTTGAGGTTGATTTTATGTCTGTTGATTCCTTGATGGGCCACATGTGTATAGTCATTCTGGCCTATGTTGAGGATTACCTTTTGTGGTCTGTGATCACTTTCTAATTTCTCCTCAAGACAATAAGAGGAAATGGTGTTCAACAAGGGGAGGCTCACAAAGGAATAAACAATTAAAGACACTTCAGAGGATAGATATGAGAGGCCTGCTGGTTTGTCCGGGGATATACATTCCTTTAGAGCCCTGAAACTTAGATGCTCGAGGTTGCTGTGTAAGGACCTTCCTTTCTTGTCCTCTTTGTGCCAGGAGTATCCTCAAATGGAATCATTCAGATGCTGTTTTGCGCTTCAGTGACTTTGGTAACGGTTGGTGCTCTCATTAGCCACATATTAAAATCCCCTGACATGATAAGATCATATTAGGCTTTCAGACTGTAGGCCCACTGTAATCTCGACCTGTTTGTCAGAGAGCTCAATCCTTGATCTGGCATTTAAATGAATGTACGCATTCATCAAGGTGATTTTCTTAGGATGGCCGTTTGGTGTTTTGAGCATCATTTCGACTACCTGTAGTAGACCTTGATCATTACTGACCTGTTCACAGCATTCAAGTGCACTGGTGGCTGAGATATAAATTACAAGACCTCCGTTACTGTGGTCATACTTGTGGTCTCTTGTTACTGGAATGCAATGGTTGATGTTTCCCTCCAGATGATGCACCTCTGTCTCTTGTAGGAGGACTACTTTGAACTTAGGGCATTTCTTAGGAGCAAGTAGACTGGCCTAAGTTAAGTCAAAAAAGTGCCTTCTTTCCTCAAGCACTCAAAAACAAATAGATATCCAGAGGTCCTTGGAGCAGTGATTATAATTCCGCTGGTCTTAAGGGTCTCTGCCTTTTCCAAGACCTTCTGTGCCCGTTCAGAGGATCGCCAGGTTACCTTGATCATTTTGTTGCATTGTCCTGGGCCAAGAGTTGATGAACTCTATTGAGAGTATGCCTTACGTTGAGATGCCTCTAAGTGAGTCCATTGATCGTACAATCTTGAGAATATTGCCCCTATTCAGAATGTCAATCAAGCCACTGGAGGTGTGTTCTGGGTGGGGGAATGTGCAGGCTGTTGCAGTTAGAAGTGTTAGGCCCTCCTGGGCACTAGTATTCGGTTCTAATGATTGTTGGTCTGTAGATTCCTGGTCGGGGACCTCTCCTGGTTCTCTTGTGATGGGAAGAGGTGAGACATGCGAGATGCTTGATTCTTCCTCATTTCCAGGCCGTATATCAGGCACCTCAGCTGGTGTCCACCTCTGCAGATGTTTAAGCTTGAGGGTGGTCTGTCCTGGGCTATTGGCTGCAGATGGGTTGCGTGGAGGTCTGATTTACCTATTAAGACTGGCTCTGCTGTGTCTTGTGAGGCAGTTACATGGCCAAGTTTGGCCCCATTTTGTGCTTTCTGTGCCCTGTGCCAATGGTAGTCATCGGGGGCATGTCCCTTTAGGCAGTAATCTCCTCCAAGGCTCTGTTGCATTCTTGACCTTGGTCGCAATCGGGGTGAGCTGAAGTGTTCCTTGATTGTAAAATTAATTGTGCTGCTGGTTTGTAAATCTGCATTAGGTTTCTGCTGTGGCCCTTATTTTTTGTGCTCTCTTGTATTTAGGCTCCCCTTCCATTAATGGATTTACTCTGCTGGGTTCTCGAGTGCTAGTGAATGAAGCTGGTGTCTCCCCAAGACTGGTTTAGTTAGTCAGTGTGCTATGGCTGTTGCTGTCAGTATTTGCCTCTTCTATGACATCTCTAGGCCCGCCCTGGATAACAAGATCAGCTGCATTTTCTTTTTCTGGTCACCTTGTGTCCATTTGAAGCCTCTCATGGGCCACACCCTTCAGGTCCTCCAAATTGCATAGTCATTTCTGGGAGCATGGAGAGCTTATCAAGGACCAGGGAAGAGGTACACCCCCAAACAGGGGCCTTTGCACCCGCCTGTGCTCTTTTGATCAAGTTGTATAGGTTGGTAATCTTTTTGTCAATTCCTACTACATACATTGCTAGTACGTTCAGAAGGCTGACCTGTAAGTCCATTTCGTTAGCCTGGAATTTCATTGCCTCCATTTAAACCTGCAGGATTCCAAGCATTGTTGTCCAGAGTGGATTTTGGGCCCTTTGGGTCGTAAGTTGCCAGTGATGATGGGGCTCAAATTAGGCGAGGCTTCATTGCTGGTACAGATGAGGCTCTAATTAGGTAGTACTTTATTGCCGTATGTGGCCAGTATCTTCTCCTGCACTCTGGGATGTATAAGAGATATTTTGAAAGGGCTCTTCAGTTTTCTTCAGATGGGGCAGTTAGATTAGCACCGTCTTCCTGAGATGTCTTCCACTCTTGATGTCCATTTCCTGAAGGTGGTGATGTCGCCCTCGGGGGTAGCCTAAGCGTGGCTGGGGTAATCACACTACCCCTTAGTATGTAAGATAAAGCCATCCCAGATTCAATCAATTTGCAATTTTTTTCCTCTTCCTCAAGTTGATTTATAAGAAGGGACAAATCCTCCCCTCCCAGTGATGAGCTGAGTAGAGGCTTCCTCATGTCTCCTCCCTCTGTTTGTTTAGGGTCAGTCATCGTGGATGTGGCCTCTGGTGACTGCAGTTCCCCTTGATGCGAGGGGGTGAGAGAATTAATAGGGTGGATTTTAGCCTCCAACTTCTCCTCCTGCCTGACCCACATGGTCACGCGCCTTAAGGTGGGTTCTTGGTTGTTGTCCTGACCCTTTGGTTCAGAGCAGTGTCCTGGGTTCCCTACCTGATAAAGGGGTGGCGTAGCCCTTGAGCAAATGACCACAGTGGGGCTTAGAGGCACAGGGAGCCCTTGATGCTGGTATTGCTAGAAACGATTAAGGCCCCTGCATCCTTTAGAAAATTGGATTTGGTCATACTAGTAGCTCTGTCTGCTTTCTTCTTTAATGTTTGCCCTCCACTGGTCCTCGAGATTTCCCAGACTGCATGGCAATGAGTGCTGCCCTGTACCATTACTTTGGGCGGTCTAGGATCAAATCTGGAGTCGGGGCTCAATGTGAGGCAGCAGGCTGCAGGGTAGGAGCGAGCCGGACCAAACTGACTCCAGACATTCCCTCAGAGACACAAACCACCTAGGATCTCTCACAGCCTACAGGTCTCATCTTACCACCTCCCTCCCTTCCCTGCAGGGCCTTTCCACCCTTTCCCAGGTCGAGGCTATAGATCAGTGGCTCTCCGCTGGTAGTGACTCTGTTGCCCCGCTCAAACGCATTACTTCCAAGCGCGATAAGGATGCCAACCGGTGGTTCAATGCAGAGCTTAAGGCCACCAAACTTACAGTACGTCGCGCGGAGCGGGCTTGGAGGAGAAGTTATTGCCCCATTCTAAGACTGGAGTATACTAACATCCTTACCCAGTATAAAAAAGACATCTTGGAGGCTAAAACCACCTACTTCTCCTCCAAAATCCTTGCCGCAGAAAACCAGTCTAAGGAGATTTTTACGATTGTTCATAACCTGGCGTTCTCAGACAGAACAACCCTTAAGCCCGCCCCGTCCGAAGAACTCTGCCATTCCCTCAATAACTATTTTATTCACAAAATCTCTACCATTAAAGCCAACATCCCGCCCCCTTCTCCCTCCTTTGTTGATCCTCAATGTCCCCCTCCCAAGGGAGAACTCGCCACCCTCCCTCTCATATCCAAGGAAGCTTTTACTTCCTTGGTACCCTTGGTCAAATCTGGTTCTCCACTTGACCCCTGTCCTGCTCACATCCTCCGTCACATTTTTGTTACCTGCCCAGATCCCCCCCTTCATCTCCTCAACAGCTCCCTGGCCCAAGGTGTAGTACCCAACCCCTTGAAGTCTGCGGTTATTGTGCCGATTCTTAAAAAACCTGGGGCAGACCCTTCTGTCCCTGCCAATTTCCGCCCCATCTCCCTTTTGCCATTCCTGGCAAAGGTGCTCGAGCGCCATGTCACCCGCGCTCTGAGCTCCTTTGAGAGACGCATGGAGCTCTTGCTCCCCGCCAGGCCGGTTTCCGCCCTGCACACTCCACGGAGTCCGTTGTTATCTCGGTCCTGGACAACCTCAGGGAGGGTATGGATACTAACCAGCGCCAGGCCCTTGTGCTCCTCGATCTCTCAGCCGCCTTTGACACGGTGGATCATACCATCTTACTTTCCCGTGTCGGGGCGGCGGGGATCGGGGGGACTGCTCTGGTCTGGTTATCCTCCTTCCTGAGTGACCGCACCCAGGCCGTCCGCCTCGGTGACTTTACAGCGGACGTCCGGAAAGTTCAGTGCGGGGTCCCCCAGGGTTCCTCCCTTTCCCCCCTCCTGTTTAATCTTTATGTTGCCCCTCTTATCTTTTCTCTTCAACAAATGGAGGTCGCCGTATTTAACTATGCGGATGACCTCCAGCTTGTCTTCAACCTGTCTTCTTCCCCCTCTTCTGTTCTTAACTTCCAAACTGTCCGGGACTGGATGAACCACAATCACCTGAAACTCAACCCCGATAAGACCGAGCTGGTGTTGACGGGTGGTTCATCCAGCCCCTGGTCTTCTCTTTTTTGGCCCCCTTCACTTGGCCCCTCTCCTACACCCACTACCTCTGTTAAAACCCTCGGCATAAAACTCAATTCTCAACTCACCCTTCACTCCCAGGTTAGTTCCGTGGTATCTTCCTCTTTCCTTTCATTGCGCACTATCCGCAGGGTGTCCCGTTTCTTTACTTTCTCTGCCCTCAAACTTATCATCTTGGCCATGGTGGTGCCCCGCCTGGATTACGGCAACGCCCTATATGCAGGTATTCCTGCATATAGTCTACGGCGTTTGCAGCAGATACAAAACCAGGCGGCCCGCCTGGTCTTCAATCTTCCGAAATTTCATCACTCCTCCCCCCTCTTGAAATCTTTACACTGGCTCCCTGTGCGAGCTCGGGTTCAATTCAAGCTCGCCTCCATCACCTTCTTGGCTCGATTGGGCTTGGCACCTGCATTCATCTCTTCTGAGATCACCCCCTACGTTCCCATCAGGGAACTACGCTCTTCCTCCCAGTCCCTCCTCACTATCCCTCGCTATCGGAGAAAGAAGTGGGGAGGCTCGAAATTTGCCACCCTTGCCCCGATCCTGTGGAACTCCCTCCCCCTTGAACTCCGCACCATCACTCTGTACCCACAATTTCGTAAACACCTCAAGGCTCATCTGTTCACTAAGTCATTTGACTAAATTCCCGACAGCTTCTCCTGTCTCTTAGCCCCGGATCTTATCAGTTGTAGCGCCAAGAAACCGCTGGTGTATGTGCGCTCTACAAGTAATTTTAAACTCAAACTCAAACAGCCCAGATGATCAGCTCATGGGCAATAAGCTTGAGGCTTACGACTTGTAACATGTAGATCACCCAGAGTCACAATTCCTAGTCATGATTCATAGGTCATATGCCCTGGGGTTTTACTATCTGTTGAGGTTCTGAGGAGGGAAATTCCCGCTCAGTCTCTCCTCCCTCATGCTGTGTTGCTCAACTTGAGCCTAGCAGTCTTTCGGTGAACAGCAGCCTCCTGATGATTGCCGCTCTCGCTTGTGGGTATTTCGGGTTGGCGGTCGACTGCATGGGAGGACAAGCTCACAGGTTCTGGTGAGGACGATTCACAGGTTCACAGGCTTTAAAATATTCACATGCCTGTTAGTTTCCCTGCAGACCCCACTGAGACCTCCACTGAGGTGCACAGGCCAGCAGCCTCACCTTGACAGCCCACTTCTTGGATGCCGCGAGGGGGAGATGAGGTCGTTGCCCTCTGCTCTTGCTCTGGTCCCGCTTATGTCTGGTGTCCGGTGGCAACAGGTAATGCACCCAACAATAATCAGCTATTAAGGTTGGGAAACATCCTTTACAACGAAACTTTTACCACGCAGTGCTGTTACAACGCAAGTATTACAACAAAAACCTTTCAACGCAGTACACTGGGGGGCGCTCTAGGATAGGGAATAGTTTTAATTTACTATCCAACACCTTCCCTAGTGTCCATGGGGACTGGATTTGGAATAGTAAATTCAACTATTCACTATCCAGCACCCCCAAGTGTAATGCGTTGTAAAGGTTTGCGTTGTAATACTTGCGTTGTAACAGCATGCGTGGTAAAAGCATGCGTTGTAACGTCATACATCCATTAAGGTTATGGAACTCCCCACACCCTACTCCGCCTTTTGGTGTGCTGATGTGAGATGAGCAAAGTTCGTCCACCCATCCCATGGTGGGTCATGGAACTGCAAATGTGGCCACAAATAGGACTGCCAGTGCAGCTCCACCAGCTCCCTCCCCCCAAGCACGGAGGGAGGAAGCCAGCACATGTGTCTTCTGTGATTGAATGCATAAATGGGACATGTCTTGATACCCCCTTCCTTTGCAACAGAACACTTCAACCACAACCAGACTAATCAACACTCCTTGAATACACAGGTTGTTTGTAATGCTGGACATATGAACACAGACCTTACGGTTAGATACCTGAGAGTACCCATGACTCCAACATGTTCCACCACTGTTACCTGTGCAACTGTATGGCCAGAGGTGACTTTGGAGACAGATACCTGTTCGGTAAGTAACCATTGTTAGAATTGGAGGTCTCTGGTTGGCACAGGTAGGTACTTGTGCCAAGCAGGGACTGAAGGACTGGGTTCTTTAAGACCCAGCGGTGCCAGGGCACAACACCTGAAACCTTCGTGGGTAACCTGCTCCGGCGTACAAGTCACAGAGACACGGGACACTTCCTTTGACGTCAAAGATTCAAGGTTTATTTGCTGCAGGGAACACAGAAATCACGACAAGTACACAGCGTGCAACTTGGGGAGACTGCTTCAAATTGGTTCTGTGGATCGCTCCTTTTATACAGTTTTTACCCATAGGATAACATTGAACACAAAAGTTTACAACCCGGTTCCCACAATTATCCCCCAGAGGGGTCGCTTTGGTCACTTTGAAACACATCAGGTCCGGAACATAAGTGCGGAAACATTTGGCGGTTCCCAACTGTAAAAACCATCTTCCCACCATTAGCAAATTCCAATCAGCAGTAAAATAGATCGAAATAGGAACGAAGACAGGTGCAGAGGAAGACGGAGACAGTGGGGAGATCGGAAAGGGGAGGTAACGGGAAACACGAGATACAGGCATCAAAGGGACGTGCCTAATGAGATGCACGGCTGAGACAATAAGTCCGTGCGGCAAGATGAGCCTCGAGCGGCGCCATCTGCCTTACAGTAGCATCCCCCTCGTCATAAAGACACTTACAAAGAACATGTGTCTTCCGCAAATATCTTGGGAGTCCCAGGGTCGCGAAGCGGACAACGTCCGTTCGCTGGCTACTTGAGGGCAAGAGACAAAATGGATGCCGTATCTAAGATGGAACCCGTGGGTACAGATGAAAAACCCACATAACAAACGAACGGTTTAAGTTAGCACAGCGAAACTGCGCACACTTACTAAACTCATCATTTGCGGTTCATAGATACCAGACTCGACCGTATTCGTGCGAGTCGAAAACACCACTTACAATTGTCACGGAACCTCAGACGCTCCTTTTGCCCTCATGTAGGCAAGCACTAGTCAGAATCATATTCGATATTCATCAGACCATCGAGATGTTGCTGTAGCATAGCTCTGTCCAACCGAGTCCCATTGGTAACAGGCGGCTGTCTTATACACGTTGTAGCACAGAGACCACATAAGGCAGGACCACACTGCACACAAAGGCAACACGTGAACAGGAACACTACCACAACTCCAATGATCATCAGAATTTTCCAACCCCAAGTCAACATCAGGCCCCAAAACCATCCAAGTAGCGTCCAATCCCCTACATCCACGTGTATGGATTCGGAGATCTTATGCAACCTCGAGATGGCTTGATAGACAGTAGGAGCATTATCTGGAATGAAAATGCAGCAGCTCGAATGGATCACCTTACATACCCCACCTCGATCTGCTAAGATGACATCTAAAACCATACGGTTTTGTAACGTCATAAGTCTCTCCGCCTGAAGTTCTGTGGTGATATTACCAAGGGCACTGGCAGTAATATTAGCTGTCGATTCTACCACTCGAGTCAACTGTCTCAGGTTCCTACTGTTAACCATAGGTCCCCAAAACGGGAGGAAACCCTTGAAAAAGTCTCCTGCCTCTTGACCGGCAGTGTCTTCTTCGCTAATTACGCCTCGTACAACTCTAGTCTTATGATAATCGGCATCTACAGTGAACGTCGGAGGCAACAGATTTGCAATAAAACATGAGCCCATGAAGTCTGCGGGCAACCATGTGTATGCACGATCATAACAGATAAAGTATGTACCCTTGGCAGCCAGAAACACAGGGGACGAGAACATCGGCAGAATGTAATTTTCGGTGCAGGCACTTGCTCCAAGTCAGGCTTGCGATCTTCGGCCACGACCCATAAGACAGAAATTACCAGTGTGGGGTACGACCCATATTGGAGGCGAGCTTTTAAGCTGCTTTTCACTAGTGAACACACTATATTCACCTCTACTTAGGACTTTATAGGCCTGTACCTCTTCTTCGGGAATAAGCGAAGGATCATAGATCTCACTATCTAAATCCTCTATGGCTATCGACAAAGGTTTTTGGTACGAGGTAGGACCAGAGTAGGGGGAACGTGGTTCTCGAATGGGGTGGAAACCCAGTGCGCTTCGAAACATTGTTTGAAATGCTCGAGCTGACCCTTGGGAACTATACGGTAACACCAGATATGGAATTCCCTTATCCGTAGTATGTGGCATCAACCCACACACCCAACAATTAGTAGTGTTAACCACTAACTGATGCTGATGAAGGAGCTGAATAAAGGAATTGTTGCGGAATTCTACACGTCTAGCCTGCTCGTGTTCCGGTAACATGTGAAAGGAATGGGGAGAAGCTGTAGAGGTAAGATTAGGGTAAGGAGTAGGAGTAGGTGTAGCAGGTAAGAAATAAGACATCGTGTAATACACCCCACCCGCCAATAATGCAGAAGCAGTCAAAAACAATACAAACAATTGGAATACGAAACATTTGGTACGACTGAGTTGCTGCAGCTTAAGTCTGTGCGCCTTAGCTCCCTCCAAATCATTCAGCTTCGAGAATGCCATTCCCTACGACCGTCCGCAACGTTTCTTGACGCACTTCGTTCTGTGTAGCAATAGTCAATCCCTAGGAGTTCCTAGGAACCGACGGCCTTTAACCTAGCGTCAAGACCTACTATCCAGAAGGAAGTACGCGCGCGGCCCTACGGCCTTCAATACACAATATGTATATACAAGCACAAAGTCTCTCGGCTGTGGAAGTAAAAAGATACAAGGGAGGAAGCTCAATATATATATATATACACAAATCACAGTGATACGAATGTTCAAAACTGATCACGGGAAACGGGGATAATGCAGTTGTCAATTTCAGCAAAGCAAGAAAAATTTTATTTGTTCTTAGTGCGAGATCGCAAAGAATATCGGTGTTTCCCGGGACGTGTCTGCTCGTCGAACAAAGGATCCGTTGAAGAGACAGCGTCCTGCTGATCAGTTGATTGTTCTGGTCTTGAGTCTTTTGCTGACAATTTTTCAACAGTGGTTTTCTGCTGCGCTGAGGATTCTCCAACAGGCTGTGCGTCGCTGAAAGGCACAAACGCCGGCAATGTTTCTGTTTCTGTTGACACAATGCCTTTCCTTACCCACGGGTCTGCCGGCAAAGGGATGGGGACTCGCTTGGTGTGCGTAGCATGCACCCAATTTTTACGTCCCTCAAGACGAACGGCAGTCCTCGTGGCCAGGAGCACCTGGTAAGGTCCGGTGAACCTCGGGTCCAGATTATTCTTGCGTGAAAAGTTTCGTGTTACCACCCAGTCTCCGGGCTGGAGCTGGTGGCCTGGACCCTCCGTCTGCGTCGGCAATGCGTCGTAAACCTGTTGGTGAATTAACCTCAGTTTAGCAGTCAAGTCATGTAAATAGTCAATCAACATTGGATACTCAAGATCAGAAAACATTCCTGGCCTAGGAACCCCCCACACATTCGCAGGACGGCCGAACACTATCTCATAGGGACTAAGCCCTATTCGGGAGTGTACAGTCGCCCTAGTTGACAGTAATGCTAAGGGTAAAGCGTCAGGCCACGAAAGACCAGTCGTAGCCTGAATCTTTGCTAGCTTTAGTTTAAGGGTGCCGTTATACCCCTCAACTAATCCAGCTGACTGGGGATGATTGGCGCTGTGGAATTTTTGATTTATTCCAAGGCCCTTACACACACTCTTCATCACACTTCCAACAAACTCACTTCCGTTATCTGACCACACGACTCTAGGCATTCCATACCGAGGAAAATATTCCTTCAGTAGGATTTTCGCAGTAGACAAAGCAGTATTGTCTTTGAGAGGATAGGCCTCGATCCATCGGGAGAATGCGCAAACCACAACTAAAACGTATTTCAGGTTATTGCATCGCTCCATATGGATGAAGTCCAATTGAATCACCTCAAAGGGATATGAAGGGGGAGCAAAACTGCCAGGAGGAGTTGGGGTTCCTTTGCCAGGATTGTACATTATACACACCATACAATTCTTCACCAGACGTTCAGCACATTTCGTAATGCCATCATTCTTCCACACAGGCGACAACAATTTACAGATGCCTTTCACGCTAATATGTGCTAACCCATGTGCCATTGTCACAACGGCCAGCACATACGCATCAGGCAACATCCATCTTTTCTGATCCGACAAATCAATCCAACAACCATTCGCATCCAACTTTCCCGTACTTTCTTTCCACTTCGCCTTTTCAGTCTCGGTGGCCTCATTCTGAATTGCTTTCACACTCTCAATAGTGTCTTCACATATACTCGATTCTGTGGGCCACCTAACCGAACTCGTCACATACATTCGAGTGCTAAGGTTCCGGGCAGTCTCCTTAGCAATCTCATCCGCAAACGCATTACCACGACCAACATCATCCGTCACTTTACGATGCGCACTACACTTAACAATCGCAACTTGCGTAGGCAGAGTCAATGCATCCAAAAGATCATTCACAAGCTGGCCATGCTGTATCTTCGTACCGTGCGACGTCAAGAAACCTCTCTCTCGCCACAATCGTCCAAAACTATGCGCTACACCAAAAGCGTATTGACTATCGGTGTACACATTCACACGTTTCCCTTTTGATAACACACATGCTCTAGTGAGAGCAATCAGTTCCGCAGCTTGGGCAGAATTCTGATTCAATCTTGCAGTTTCAACAACAGTATTCAACGTTACTACAGCATAAGCGGTAGTCACATCGCCATTCGGCAACTTAAAACATGACCCATCCACATACAAAGTGCCATCCGGATCTTCCAATGGGGTGTTTTTAAGGTCCACTCGACCTTTCGTTTCCTCTTCAGTCCTCAAGTAGCAGTCATGTTCTGCTACTTCATCTGACTCTGTGCTAATTGGTAACAAAGTTGCCGGGTTCAGAACGTTACAACGTTTTATCTGAATGTGGCTTGCCAAGAGCGTCAATTCGTACCCAGACAACCTCGCACTCGTCAAGTGCTGAGTTTTCGTTCGATTCAAAAGAGTATCGACTGCATGCGGAACCATCACCGTAAGCATATTATCCATGACCAATCCTGCTGATTGTCGGATGGAGACCGCAGCTGCCGCAGTTGCTCTCAAACAACTCGGCAATGCTCTAGCTACTGGGTCCAAGGTCGAGGAAAAATATGCACATGGACGCTGTTTACCACCAAAAGGTTGCGTTAGAACACTCAAAGCACAACCTTCCCTCTCGTGAACATATAGCGTAAACGGCTTACCGTAGTCAGGGGTACCTAACACAGGAGCCGAACACAATGAATCACGCAGTTCAGAAAAACTTTTCTGACATTCTTCCGTCCATGGTAAAGGAGTTGAAACATCCTTGCACGTAAGAGCCACCAATGGTTTCGCTAGCAATGAAAAATTTGGAATCCATTGCCTGCAGTACGACGTGATACCTAGGAAGGCACGCACATCTCTTTGGGTGTTTGGCACAGCCATTCGCGCAATCGCTGCAATTCTCTCTGGGGTCAACCTCCTCCCCTCCTTTGACAATAAGTGACCTAGATAGGTTACTTCTTGACAACAATATTGGAGTTTAGAAGGGGACACCTTATGATTTAACTCACAGAGATGTTGCAGCAATGACACCGTAGCGATTTTACAAATGTCCTGAGTATCGGCAGCCACCAATAAGTCGTCGACGTATTGGATCAAAGCCGCACCAACCGGCAACCGAAACGCATCCAGTTGACCCTTCAAGGCTTGACTGTAAATAGATGGACTTTCACAGTAGCCCTGAGGAGCGCGTTTGAACCGGAAACTGCGTCCACCGAGAGAGAAACCGAAAAGGTCCCTGCTCTCTTCGGCAATCGGGATGCTGAAAAACGCATTTTTCAAGTCAATCACCGAAAACCATGATGCAGTAGCTGGAATCAGAGTCAGTAGCGCCGTGATGTCAGGCACAACAGGGAATTGAGGAACCACAATTTTATTTACCTCCCGTAAATCGATAACAAAGCGATAAACAGGCGGTTTTGTAGGATCTGTACGTTTAAGAATGGGTAGTACAGGGCTGTTGCACACGTTTCCCCGAGTCTCTTCAATAACATCTTTCTCGGTCAGATCATAGATGATCGCCAACAGTGCTTGTTCACCATCAAGGGAGATACGATATTGGGGAATACGTGGCAATCGCACATTAGCTTTCAACTGAACAACATAGGGGGAGATATCAAGTAGGCCCACGTCATTTGGACCCGTCGCCCACAAAGACGCAGGAAGAGAACTCAATTCCGGTGGAAGCTTATCGAGAGACAAATACATAGGAGAGACAACCCTCTCTCCTAACGTAAGCTTTACACCCGCAGGAGAACAATACAAAGTTGCGTACAAACGTTTAAGCAAATCCAGGCCCAAAAGATTTTCGCCACAACCAGTAGTCAAAATCAACGGAGCTTGGAGCTCACGTGGCCCAATTTGAAGGGGCAAAGGGCGCGAAACTGGATTGCTAACAGGGGCGCCAGAGAATCCAACGGAAACATTTGTTAAGCCAGACAAAGGTGCGCCAGGGAGTTTCGAATGCATGATGGAACTTTTCGCTGCACCAGTGTCCAACAGAAAAGGCTCAACGACGCCCGATGTAGCAACTGCGACGTAAGGCCCTCTCTGATCAACCGGAACTGATACCACTCCCTCTCCTTGTCTTTGGCTGTCCTAGTAATTACTGTCGTCAGTTCCCTGATCAACATAATAATCGTCCACATTGTACTGCGCAGATCGTCCTTGCGATGATCCACGTTGATCGAAACAGTTATTAGAAATAGATGAGTTGTCTGAGCGATCGTTTTGAGCACCACGACCTCTACCACGTGATGCCTGCTGTGAACCACCACCGCCTCCTTTAGACGAATTACCATTATTACGTTCATTTAAAACAGGGCAGTTGAATTTAATGTGCCCCTCCTGTCTACAATAAGCACATTGATTGTACCCTAACGAGGATCTTTGGGAGGAGGAATCATTACGCGACTGCGATCGATTCGATTGCGACTGCGATCTATTCTGTTGGGGCGCATTCTGATTAGAACGCGGGGGATACGCTTGTTGCAACAACACTTTAGTTTTCAGTTCTTTCGTCTTTTTGTCAGCACGGTCAATCTCCTCTTTCTCCCTATTCTCATAATATTGTGCCGTAGCCAATATCTGAGCTGAGGTAGAAACGGCCCATGCACTCTCCGAATTCTTTAATTTATTGCTCAAATCGGGCAACAAATTTGACACAAATTTATCCACAAACAACCTTTGTCCACCCTCGGTACCCATATCCTGTCCACTATGGTCAATGAACGCTTCCTCAAACCTTGTAAAGAAGTCCGAAACACTCTCGTCTTTCTTTTGTTTGCAAGCTGACAATTTGTCCCAATTTACCCTCATAGCTGGCATAAGAGTCTTCATTAATGTTATTATTCGCTGAGGAAGAGCAGTAATCAATTGGTCGGGTTTAGTAGCAGCCACTTGTCCAGCATCTGCCGCTATAATGGCAGCCCAATCACCGCCTAATTCATTTGCGTGATCTTGCTGGCGAATCTTAGCCCATACCGGTTGCGGTACGACGTTGCCAAACAACATGTCGATATCGGCAAGATTCATTACCGTAGCATCTACAAGCTGCGATAATTCTTTGTAATACCCTGTAGGATTCTTGCGTGGGTCAGGCAAAGATTGCTTCACCTATAGCACTTCCGAACGTTTCCATGGGAGATGTATCCACACTCTCTGGAAATGCGCCGCTGTCGCAGGATTAGCATTAGGATCAGCCGGTACCCAAACCGGCGGAACTTCACGCATAGGATATTGGCCAGACTCGTCTGGTTGGTTTTCAATATCCTCGACAAACAATGCATGAGGTATTGGAGCGGGACGGAAAGATAGTAACCGCTCAATAGCACGTCGGACGTTAGTATCTACTATCAGTCCAGTTGCGAACTGAAGTCGAAGCTCGGACAGGGCGGTCAGCACCTCGTCAGGCGCATCGGCCGCTATCTGATCATGAAGGAACTTGCACATTTCGTCAAACACATATCTCTGGGTTGGTATATTAAATTGACAAAACGTTTGGAGGACAACACGGGGTGGATTTCTAAGAGGGTTTACCATCCAACCCATCGCCATATTATATAGCGCAACACGTTCTCTGTTTCCAGGAAGCTGACTACGTCTCTGAGGACCATCGGAACCAGCAGACCCATGAACAGGTCCGAGCGACTGAAAGAAACTAGCCGCAAGGGGAGAATTACGATTACGAGTAGAGGGAGAGAGATACGAAACAGGACTAACAAGAGAAGGAGTAGAGACAGTAGCAACGACAGGGGTTAACAAAACAGGAGCAGTAGCGGGAGCAGGAGTATGTGGAAGCGGAGGAGCAGTAGGGATAGCAACAGACAAAGGAGCAGGAACAGACGGAAGAGCGGGTGCAGGTTGAGGAACAGGCGGAGGAACAATAGGTGGAAGAACAGGTACGGCAGGGACCACAGGAGCTGCGGTACCCTGTACGTACGGAGGTGGCGACTTCATAAGATAGGACATTAAAGGATCCTCAACTGCCTCTTCCTTCTTATCCGACTCCATAGGCAAAGCAGGATAACATTTATCTATGGTCATACGCTGTAGTCTTTCAAACAATTCCTTATCCTTATCCTCCTTATCACGCTGGAACTGCTCAGCTTTCTTTACTATGGTAGCAACATTATCTCGCTGACTACGTTTATTCTGTCTGATCTCTTTCTGTCGGGCTTCTTTGCGCCACAACCGAAAGGCATCAAACATGGCCGGCCTTGATTTACGTTCGAACAGCTTCATTTCTAGATTATCTAAGATCGACGCCTCGAAGCTACCGTGAGGTGGCCAACGAAGGTCGCCGTCTTTCTTTGTATATTTAATCCAATAATCGTTAAAGGTAATCGGGCCTAGCCCATGTTTGCTATACAAGTCATAAGTAGGAGTCCCAACCGGAGGTATCGGACACGAGTCCTCCAGTCGGGAATCCGCACCACAAGGTCTAAAACAACTGAACAAAGTACTGCGACCAGGCATCTTGCACACTAGCCGAGTTTCACAAACTTCAAGGGTTACGGGATTTACCAAGTCCCAGCAAAGAACAAAAACCCTCAGTTTTTGGCGGCTGCAGTCGTCAAACAATACAACAAAGTACCAAGAACCACAAATGCAATGGAACCATGCAACCACTAAGTAACCACAACCAAGAACTCTGGGAGCGACCCACAAATACTTAACTCAAAGATCGATGGCGTCACCAGGAAGGCCCGTCAATCGTCTCGCTATACCAAGGTCTACGCCAGGCGCCAAAACAGGTCTACAGTCAGGGCAGCAGTCCGTCGCAGCCGTCAGGAGGCGGGAATCTTCGCGGGAAAAGTCTTCGGGCCACTTATTTCGACAACAGGATCGATGAAGCGGAGTGCACCTTCCCTCGGAGATTTCACACGAAGTTCCTCACGATCGTCGGGCTTGGACCGGTACCACTGATGCAGCCCCACGTTGGGCGCCAACTGAAGGACTGGGTTCTTTAAGACCCAGCGGTGCCAGGGCACAACACCTGAAACCTTCGTGGGTAACCTGCTCCGGCGTACAAGTCACAGAGACACGGGACACTTCCTTTGACGTCAAAGATTCAAGGTTTATTTGCTGCAGGGAACACAGAAATCACGACAAGTACACAGCGTGCAACTTGGGGAGACTGCTTCAAATTGGTTCTGTGGATCGCTCCTTTTATACAGTTTTTACCCATAGGATAACATTGAACACAAAAGTTTACAACCCGGTTCCCACAATTATCCCCCAGAGGGGTCGCTTTGGTCACTTTGAAACACATCAGGTCCGGAACATAAGTGCGGAAACATTTGGCGGTTCCCAACTGTAAAAACCATCTTCCCACCATTAGCAAATTCCAATCAGCAGTAAAATAGATCGAAATAGGAACGAAGACAGGTGCAGAGGAAGACGGAGACAGTGGGGAGATCGGAAAGGGGAGGTAACGGGAAACACGAGATACAGGCATCAAAGGGACGTGCCTAATGAGATGCACGGCTGAGACAATAAGTCCGTGCGGCAAGATGAGCCTCGAGCGGCGCCATCTGCCTTACAGTAGCATCCCCCTCGTCATAAAGACACTTACAAAGAACATGTGTCTTCCGCAAATATCTTGGGAGTCCCAGGGTCGCGAAGCGGACAACGTCCGTTCGCTGGCTACTTGAGGGCAAGAGACAAAATGGATGCCGTATCTAAGATGGAACCCGTGGGTACAGATGAAAAACCCACATAACAAACGAACGGTTTAAGTTAGCACAGCGAAACTGCGCACACTTACTAAACTCATCATTTGCGGTTCATAGATACCAGACTCGACCGTATTCGTGCGAGTCGAAAACACCACTTACAATTGTCACGGAACCTCAGGACCCTCTCCTCTAGTCAGGGCAAGGGAATTACCCTCTTAAAATAACCCCTGCTCACCCTCTAGGCGGCGTGGCGTGAGCAGTCAAGGCTAGTTCAGAGGCGATGTAAGTTAAGCATTTGTGACCACATACAGTAACTCAGTGACAACACTACAAATGGACACCACACAAGGTTTTGTATCGAAAATAAGTTATACTTTATATAGAGTTACCACAAGACCAATAAATGACAAAAAGAATCCACAGTACTATCAAATTTCAAGAGTTCTGGTTAAAATGGTGTAAATCAAAGTTCTGTGCGAGTCGGTAGCCTTGTCCGGCTACAGCGTGCTGAAAGAACACAGAGTCTAATAAATTAAGTGGACTGCGGCGGTACGGGCCCACTCAAATGTCGACAGACTCAAACATGGTACCTTTTCCTTGGGGGGGCCGGCACGGATGTGCGAGCCGGTACCGGTGATCGTTGCTGTGCAGGAAAAGAAAGCATTGCAGGTCACGGTGTCCCTTCCGTCGCGGTGCAGGCTACGGCTCGTTGACGGTGTCGGTGAGCTTAGTGCTTGCGTTGTTCGGGCGGACGTTGCTCGTTGCGGTGCTTCCAGCTTTATGGTGCGGTGTTCGAGCCGGAGTTTGGGAGCTGGCGTCGGTCAGTCCCGACAGCGGTGCAAGTCGGGTGGTGCGTCGAGAAGTGCGCGAGACGGTGCTCAACTCCGGTGCTGTCACAGGACTCGAAGGCAGCAGCAGTGGTCACGTCGGTCAGACCAGTTCGATTCAGTGTAGCGAGGCATTGCACGTTGCAGTATCCTTCCAGTCGCGGTGCAGGCTACGGCTCGTTGACGGCGTTGAGATGGAGTCGGTGAGCGCAGAGCTTGCGTTGTTCGAGGTGGATGTTGCCAACAGGACACCGGACCGGTCATGAGAGTCGGTCACAGCTCCCTGCCTCTGTAGCCACTGGAACATTAGCAATTCACAAAGGCTGGTGAAGTCCACTGGTCCTGGGACTTCAGTCAGGGGGTAAGCTCTCTTCCAAACCCTTGGAGATCTTTTTAGCACAAGTTGAAAAGAAAAAGTAAAAGCCACCAAGTCCTTTCTCCTCTCTACGCAGCCAGGCAACCACTGCAGGCACATCCCCCAAGCAGCACTACAGCTTGGGAATAGTCTCTCCTCAGTTTCTTCAGGTTCCAGGCTCCAGCAGAGGTTTCTTCTTGTCAGTACCAGGAGTGATCTAATTTCATGGGCTCAGGATCCCAATACCTATACCCCAAAATCCTTTGTTCTCTGACGGGAGAGGGGCCTGTGCCCAGTTCAAGCCTGTGCCCAGTTCAAGCCAGTTCTGAAGCACTCTGTTTACCAGACTTCTCCTTTCCTTTCACCGCACAGAACAGGCACATCAGACGCCCACAGAAGGTGGAGCCAGCATTGTGGAAGGCAAGTACAGGCCAGGAGCACTTTGTTGACAGTCTTCCTTCTCTTCTTTCAGTGTGCAGGGCAGAGACATCAGACACACCACAATGGATGGAGCCAGCATTGTATAGGGAAGGCCCAGCCCTATTTGGGTCCTAGGTGTAACTCATCCCTCCCATCTTGGATGCAGATCTCCCTATTCACCACCATGAAGCCCAAGCCTCTCTCCTGTAATTCCCCAGTCCTGTCACACACCAACCCAGACAAGGAATCCACAACCTAGCAGAGGCGGGCTCAAATGGTTAGGCAAGCAAATACCTACTTTCTAAAAGTGGTATTTGCAAACACAGAATATTAAAATAAACGTTACTAAAAGATGTATTTTATTATTCTGAGTCCAGGCATACGAAACTCGAACTTCTACCATGTTCCCTGAGTCTGTTAGGATTATAAACATGTAACAATCCAGCAGCCCATTCTATCCCATGGGGAACAAGTAGCCTTGCAATAGTGAAAAACGAAAATGGCTGTAATTCACTATTAGGACATGCCTCACACATCAGAGCTTGTCCTACCTTACACTTACAATGCACCCTGCCCTTGGGCCTACTATAGGGGTGACTAATATGAAGACAAGGGAAGGTTTAGGGACTGGCAAGTGGGTGCACTTGCCCAGTCAGCATGACAGGACCAGACTGCACGCAGGCTCTGCAATGGCAGACCTTAGACACATTTTACAAGGCTGCTTCTGTGGGTGGCACAACCAGTGCTGCAAGCCCACTAGCAGCATTTGGATTTACACACCCTGGGCACACTCAGTGCACTATACTAGGGTCTGACAAGTAAACCAAATATCCAATCATGGAACCACTAATCAATACATCAATTTACAGTGGGGAGCACTCGCACTGTGGCACTGGACAGCAGTGGCACAGTGCCCAAAGCATTGAACACCAGAAAAACACATGAGGCAACAGCAAAAATGGAAGGGAGACCCAGCCAATGGTGCCAGGTCTAACAACTATGAAGATAGGGTGTTAGTATATCACCCATGGTTGATGTGCCTTTTACCACATGAACTACCATTGCAGGTTACAGTGCATGTGCTTTATGACCCTGGTTGCTACCTCCATACATCTATGAAGGCATTCCCAGTGAAAGAAGGTATAGCAAATCACACAGGTTCATGCATTTAGTCGTAGAACATACCTTTGACCTACATGAAAGTCACTTCCATTTCCAAAGTATTAGTGGGGGGACCTTACTGTATGCACCACAGACCACATGCAAGATAGTTGTCTGTTGTACAATTTTGCATAGCATTTCTATCAGGAACAGCTTTCCTGCAGTGTCACAGAAGAACAGGTCTCATAAGGATTATGTGCTACGAGCCCTCAACACCAACAGGACGCTGAAAGTGTTGCAAAGGGTAGCCTACAAAGGACCGAAATCACCTGCTCTAAGACCCATTAAATATAACACTGAACAAAAAGTGGAGATGTACATTTTTATCTGCATTAATATAATCTCAACCTTTTAATCCCGGGATTAACATATGAACTTTTAACATCAGCCTGTTTGATGATGTTCTCTGAGCATACCTTTGAACAAACAGAACACTGCTTACAAATGACATGTTCTTGGCTGTTTCTTATGCATTTGCTTCCTGAGGTCCTTCTTGTCAGCTTGCTCCACACTGTGAGCACTAGGACGCTGACCACTTTAGTGTGTGGCACAGATGCACTGCTTATACTGAATGCCTTCTCGCTTTCCTTGGCAGGTGTACTCATTTCACAAGAGGCCAATTAGATGGCTTGAGTACCTCTAAGGCACTAATGACCTTCCAGACGCTAGGTACCATTAGGTTGCAGTGTGCCATCTTAGTCTGGATGTATAGAGTGCACTTGATGGTTGTTTGTAGTCCGTGTGCTGTGTACTGAACTCCTGTGACGGCTTGGACTTGTGCATGTGTTGACGCTGTTTCCAGCATTTTCGATTTCATCGCTCTGACCAGTACACAATACTTTTAAGTCCATGCATTTACTAATAATACTTCCTCTCTCCTTTATGTCAGTCCTGAGTCCATCGAGTTTACAACCTAATTCTATGATGACTGACAGCTGATTGAGCTGCACTCTCTGCATGAAATCTTCTTATTCTTTATTTTCTTTCTTGTGCAGATCCCTATTCCTGTGTCATGGCTAACATATTCTGTTCTACAAGCAAAGGAGTTGTCCACATTGTAAGCCCTAGGCGAGTCATATATCCCCTAACAATTGACATTTATGTTGCAATTCTCTTATTGCTACTTGGTTATTGTTGTCTTCTGGTTTGTGTTGTTTGCCCCATTGTGATGTTTGTTGGTGGCCTCTTCATGTATTGTTGATGGTGGGGATGGTGAGGGACGATATACACTCACAGCCACTTCCTCTCTCCTTAATGGCAATTTCCATTGTTTTCTAATCTATCCGCTCAGGTTAGGTACTTTTCACAAATCACCCCTGTCATCTTCTGTGGTGCGCGTCTCACTTCCTGTTTGTGATGTCCTTAGAGTGATTTGACTAGTTTCAAATTGTGATTAACAACTTTGCTACAATTATTTACTTTCTATTTGGTAATTGAAATAAGGAAATAGTGACGATTTTAACAATGGAAAATAATAATCTCTACATATATCTCAATTTGCAATTAATGTTTGCACTTTTTAAATTTTTCAACTACTGAGTTGGAAGCATTTTTTCCATTTTTCGGCCTAATTTTGTTCACATCCAGGAGTAACTTCCTATCCAATGGGAATGGGAAAAGGGAGAGGTACTCATTTCACTAGTGGGAATGTAGAGAAATAGGTTTTCCTACATGGTGCTTGTGGAGAAATTAGGAAAATAGGATTCTCCATAATAAAAAGGCACCATCTGCAAATGTACTACTGTGGTAAATACATGTAAGCATAAATGTTCCCATTTCACTTTAATTAATATGTGTTGTTTTATAGATTTGTAAAGCCCACTATCATCCTGTTGAAATCCTGGCACTGTGCAGGAATGTGATGCCTACCCTGTCTATGGTAGGTTGCTTAATTGAAAAGTTAGGTTTTCAGCTTCTTGCAGAAGTAAAGAAGATAGTAAAAAGATCTGATGGATGCAAATAGGAGTCTTGCGCAGCAGAGGTGTCTGGGTGGTTGGTGGAAGGAGATGTATCATTCTGGTAGGTGATGCCTGAGTGTTGTAGTGCCTAAAATGTGTAAGTGAGGAGTTTGAATTGAGCACATTTGTGTTCCGGGAGCCCGTGGACCTCCCTGAGGTGTGGTGTGATGTGCCCTCTGTTTGAAGGTTGAGAATAAGTTCGACTGCTGAGCGCGGTATGGCTTATAGTCTTCTAGAGAGTTACTTGGTAGTCCCAGCATAAAGAGTGTTCCCATAGTCCAACTTGCTGGTGACCAGGGAATGAGTAATACATTTTCTATTGTTGCTTGTAAGCCATTTGAAGTTATTTCTTAGCATCTTCTGGGTGTGGAAGCAGGATGCAGTTTCAACACTGAAATAATGTCCAGTTTACTGTTGATGATTCTTTTAGGGCTCCTGGCATGCGTTCTGGGTGTGAGTGTAGATGTGCATCTGAGTCTGGCCACCACAGGTTGGAGTCATATGGTGAGGTGTTCTTCCTGAAGATCAATACTTCTGTCTGTCAGTGTTGATCTTGCGTCAGTTGGCTTTCTTCCAGTTAGCGACTTCGGTCATGCAGGCAGTGAATTTTTTATATTGTTGATTGTCTTGTCCGAGAGGGAAAATATGCGTTGTGTGTCATTGTTCATGGATCCTTTATGCGGTGAGGAGTGTCGAGCAGAGCGATGACGATTGAGATACTCAAGAGATAGGTTTGCGAGCCTCAGAGGAGTAAGGTACCAGGCTGATAGCCTGTGTCAATTATAGTAAAAAGAAGCAGATTCAGCAGAGACACGGTCCTAGGATTCCAATCTTGAGCAGGAACCTGAAGAGGATGGGGTGGGAGCCCATGTCAAATGCTGCAAACAGCTCCACGAGAACAAGGGCTGCTGAGTATCCTCTGTCAAGTATCAGGCGGATAGTGTCTTTGGCAGCAATGAGTACTGTTTCTGTACTGTTGTTGGGCCTGAATTTGGACTGCGTGGTGTCTAGGATCTTGATTGTTCAAAGGTTGCTGAGATGATTGTTGAAGCATCAGTTGATTCGTTTTACTATGACCTTAGCCAGGTATAGCAGGAGGGAGGATGGTCTGTAGTCTGAGTGGCTGGGTCAGCGGATGGTTCCTTGAGCAGGGCCGTGCCAGTGTCATGTTTCAAGGTGTCTGAGAATCTGTTTGAGTTTATGGAGGCATTGAGGATGGGTGTTAATGATTTTCTGATTAGTAGGTGTCCTTTGGCAATGGTGTGGTGGTGGCTAGGGTCAGATTGAGCTCCTGAGTTGGCCATCTTCATGGTAGCATGGATTTTGATAGTGGTGACTGCAGGCCACAACGTCATTGTTCGTTCATCGGTTATGATGGGAAGTTGAGTTACAATGGTGACGGGGTCTTATTGAGGGTCAAAGCTGAAATATACAGACATGATTCTAATACAAAAGAATGGCTTGTTACACAGGTCTTGTAAGTGGGCAAAGTTTTAGCGGCAGCAGGAAGTGCGGTGAAATCGTTGATCATGATAAAGATTTTCTTGCTGCTGTGAGTGCTGGCATTGATGCGATCTGAAAAAGCTGTGTGCTTGGTTTTCTGTATCTGCTGATGGTAGCATCTTAGGGCTGATTTGAAGATGTGCTTATCTGCAGTGTCTTGACTTGTTTTCCATTTATGCTTCAGTGACTTGCAGTGGCGTTTCACAAGCCTGAGTTCCTTTGTGTACCAACTAGCCTGTAGTTGGGTTCTTGCTATTGAGTTGCCCTTGAAGGGAGTCAGAGTTTCTATGCATGCGGTGAGCCAGCTTTTGAGGTTCTTGATGGTTTTCAGCAAGTTGCTGGTGGGCTTGGGCTGGTGCTCAGAGAGGGCAGAAGCCCACTCCTCTTCTGGGAGGCTTCTCAGCTGTGGCAGGCAGTTTCTGTTGTGGCAAGTCTGTGATGGTTGGCTGGGCATGCTGAAACTGATCGGGGCATGGTCTGTCCACATCAGATTTGTTGGCTTGTCGACTGTAATGTTGTTGATTGAAAAGAAAAATCTGGTCCAATAGGTGTTCTATGATGTGGGTGGGTTTGGTAACGTGCCAGGTGAGGCCAACGTTATTTGATAAGGTAACTTGTGTACGTTTTACTCATCAGCAGCAATAGTCACAGTGTCCTATGAGTACTGCTCAATTTTACTGAGAATTACCAAAAATGAAACATTTTGCCCAAATGTAGGTATGTGACCTACTCTATCTGTATCCACTGGAGATGAGTCCACTGCAAGACCTTATATCGCATTTGATGTACGATTACTCAGAGCAGTTATGTGTGGCATATGTAAAATTCATATGAACTACCTCAGTTGGCACTGTTTTCAAAACAGTAATAGCGTATATGTTTTGTTAGCAAGACAAGATGTCTATCATAGTTAGAGCCAAACGTCTCTGCACAGACATGTTAAAGTGATATTACAGCTTTATTGCCTAAGAAAAAACAATCTTGGATTTTTTTTGGGTGCTTTCTTGACTTTTAGGCATGACCACAGGACCACCAGTTCTGGACCATAAGGCATTTAAGAGACAACAACTGCAGGTATTGTATTGAGTATTTCAAATTTAACTGCCTGATTTAGAGTTCTGCGGAAGGGTTTATCCCATGATGGATATCTAGTCAACCATATTACTTGTGCGGTATATCCTATGGCACTCGTAATAAGGTGGACGAGATAGCCATCACGTTTGTGATGGAGTAACCCATCCACCAAACTCTAAATTAGGCACTAAGTCATACTTTAGCACATTAATACATCAGCTCTGTCACCAGAGCTGATGTATCAGCAATTCAGTTGTTTGTGCTGTGAGCCTGAGGGCCTGTACCAGTAGTCACAGACTACATTTCGAGAAATCTGATTGGAGTCTCTATTTTCAACTTTTCAATGAATACACTTGTTGTAGTTAGGTATTAAGGCCTATACACAACTCAGTACTTTTTCTTATCCAGACAGTCCATGGAGCAATATTGTATGGCTAATGATCTAATAACAGCAGTGTGCTTGTCAGGGGCTACCCAGAGTCAACAACAATCAAGGTTGTTGGTTTTAATGCGCCACCTCGTCCATACCTTGTTCTATCTCAAGCAAACCAGAATTCCAATTTGGAAAAACAAAAACTGTTTTCCACTCTCCCTGTGCAATAAAATGCTCTTTCACGTTGCTGGTAAATTAACTGTCATGGCCCGAAGGCTAAGCTTATTTGCTATCAAGACCAGTACTTAAGTTGTTTTCGACTCCCTGATCCTGCTTCCTTTAAAAACGGAATTATATCATCAGTCAACAATTAGATCTGCTATGCCGGAATATTAAATCTGTTTCCGTTCTGTTAATATCGCAATCAAAACTTCAAAATACAAATGAGTGAGGTACACTAAAATTAAAGAAAGCAAGTCAGACCAAAGACAAAAGCACACTGCTTTATAAGATTTTTATTCTCAACACGTAAATAAAACAGGTCAAACCTGGCAACTGTTCATCTTGTTATGTGGTACCCATCACACTAAAAAAACGAAAAGTTTGTTCGCTTTTCAAAGAACAACAAACGACTTTTATTTTTTTTTATTTTACACAAGCCTAGTATTTGTTTTTAGAAAAATGGAGTACAAATAAAACAACAAATAATGCAAAATGGATACTTAATTTTCAATATTGATATGGATTTTTGGAACTCACTGACCTTTCATTGTACAACAATGACAACTTAATAAGATAAATGGGTTTTCACAAAATTGTCGGAAAAAATGTGTATTTACATCTAGTTTTTTTAAGACGACTATTTTCACTATAAAAATGCTCAATTTATAATTCATATTATCATTTAGTCCAGTTTTCCCACGCTTCCTTTCCCAAATCTACATTCTCTTTTAGGGAGCAAATCGAGTAGTGCACACTTTCACAGTCGATTTTATTCATAAAAATGCTCATTTGCATATTAGTATGCTAATATATTCATACAATTCATATTAGATTTTGAAAATACTCCCATCGAACAAATGTCAGACACTTATAACTCACATCATTCATTAATTTAATCTTAAACTTCACATTAAAATGCATAAAAAAATTGAAATGAGAATTTCAGCAATAACAATTCTTCTTAGTAGGGTAGAGAAATATAAAAACAAGGAATACATTATCAGAATTACAGGTTTTTAAAGTTTTGGCCCGAAAAACAAATTAAAAAGACAGTCTTCCTTAGGAGTCTGCTAGCATTTTATAGTTATAATATTTATTAGAATAGAGAGTGTGCACTCTGTCATTATATTGATCCACTCTCATGCAATGTGTTAGACTTGGCACCATTGGCGTGAGTCTCCCTTTCACTTTTTGCTGTTGCCTCATCTGTTTTTGCTGGTCTAGATGCTTTGGGCACTCTGTCACTGCTGTTCAGTGCAAAAGTGCAAGTACTCCCGATTGTAGGTTATGGATTAGTGATTCCATGATTGGGTATCTGGTTTACTTGTCAGTCCCTAGTGCAGTGCACCATGTGTGCCCAGGGCCTGTAAATCAAATGCTGCTGATGGGCCTGCAGCACTGATTGTGCCACTCACAGAAGCAGCTAATAAAATGTGGCTCAGGCCTACCATTGCAAAGCCTGTGTGCAGTATGGGACTGCCATGTCCACTTGGCAAGTGCACACACGTGGCAGTCTCTAAACCTTCCCTTTCTGCATGTTAGTCACCCCTAAGGTAGGCCCAAGGTACCCCTGTGGGCAGGGTGCATTGTATGTGAAAGGTAGTGCAGGCCCTGGTGTGTGTGGCATGTCCTGATAGTGAAATACTGCCAATTGCATTTTTTTCTATTGCAAGGCTATCTGTTCCAATAGGCCAGAATGGGTAGCTTGATTATAACATCTTATAAGCATAACTGACCCTGGGAACAAGATTGGAAAATAAAGTTTAGTATGCCTGAACTCAGAATGTTAAATTGCATCTTTTAGTGTGGGTGATTTTAACATTCTGTGTTTGAAAATACCGCTTTTAGAAAGTAGGTATTTTCTTGCCCAACCATCCAGTGTGCATCTGCTAGGTTTGTGTATTGCATGTCTGGCTTGTGAGTGTCAGTATCTGGGAGAGGGCTGTTGCTCCAGCAGTCTGATGAGTCAGGGCTGGGCTGAAGGGGACCTGGGTTGAATTTAGAGTAGGGGGAGGAGATTTCCTTTCACCTGTCTGGGCCAGGTCTGCTTTCAACAATGCTGTCTCCACCTCCTGCCGGAAGCTGCACCATTGAGGACAGAACTGGTTTTAACTGGGTACAGACACTCTCTGCCTTCAGAGACAAAGGATTTGTGTGTATAAAAAGGGGGAAAAAGTGTGCCACATCCACATCGGGTATCGACGCATCACCAAGAAAACCGTTGCAGCACATGCCGTGTGACTGCAATCGTAGACGCATGGACTGGATAGACGCATCGATCCTCCATTTTGTCGAATCGCACTGGATCATTGCCACGCATCGAGGCAACATCTTGTTTGTATCGTAACTGGAGCACAGTAAGAAACAGATGCATCCCCTCCTCTCCAGTAAGGAACAGACGCATCGCCTCCCCGGCGCTGCAGTAAGGAACAGGTGCGCCACATCCCCCGAAGCATGGAACTAACGCATCACCTTCCCTGCGACCCTTTTGTTAGTTTTGTGTGACGCATCTAAGGTACATTGTTGGAAAAGTGTAGCATTTACAACATGCATTGAACTGAACTATTTCTACCATTTAAGAGCCTATTCTTTATACTGTATTGTGGATTTTTGCCATTTGGTCTTGTTAAAATAAAGATTACTTATTTTTCTAAAGTGATGTGGTGTCCATTTGTAGTGTTTTCACTGTATTACTGTATGTGTTACTAAATGCTTTACACACTGCCTCTGAGATATACCTGTCTGCTCGTGTCCAGCTACCGAGGGGGTGAGCAGGGGTTATTTTAGGAGTATATCCCCCTTTCCCTGATTAGAAGCAAGGGTCCCTATTTGGACAAAGCTGCAAACCATTGCCAACTAGAGACCCCCATTTCTAACATAATGCAATAGTTAGGCATTGTTCACCACCTATTCCATGTTATTTGGTGTTGAGCAGATTTGGCCTGAAATGGCAGACTTTTGGTATTTAATAATCTGCAACTTTTTTACTGAAAATGTTACAGTTCAGTGTATGTATATGTGGAGGTACGATTGTAGCCTATAATGTGTAAAGCTATCTAAAAAGCGAAAGGTACACAAACTACCTCAAAAAGGTTCACTGGCTACTGATCCAGAAGAGATGCCAGTTCAAGATGCCGACCCACGCATACATGGCCTTACACAACATAGGACCAGCTTACATCAACAAACGCCCTAAGGGCATGTGTGTGTGCATCATATGTGCACAGATCAATGAAGTTCAACTTCATGGTAATTTTCTACTCCTATTAGTGGAATCGCTAATTGTTTTTACTTTCATGCATTGCATTAAAGGAATCTCAATTTGGGACTCCTTAAATGCAATCGCAATTTAAGGAATCGCAATTTAGACATTCCTTAAATTGTGAGTTTTGCATTTGGGATGATGCATCCCAAATGCAAAAATACTGGTCGCAAAGGGGTAGATTCTCAGAATCTACCCGTTTGCAACCAGTTTTTACTTTGATGCATGTGCCTGTTAGTGCTTATAAACAGATTTCTGTAAGAATTTTTAAGCTCGTTTTTATAAGAATTCAGATTAAATGGTCACCATATTTATTTATGAGAATTGTCTTCCTTCTTTTAAATGTACTGTTGTTCCTTTACTTTTATGATTGTACCTAGAATGATCGAATAAAGTTGAAATTGGAAATTGGACCAGACAAATCCAATCTGCTTCCCTTTCCCTCGCAGACATCCCATGGACCACGCCGAACCAACATCAGCGGGCACTCCTTCTTGCACCTTTGGCTGCACCTCAGGACCGCACCACCACTCTAACAATTTAGGAGAGAACTCACGACCTGGATGTTCGAATGAACAACCCACCACATAGCATTCAATTTTTTCAGCGCCTCGAGACCCTCATGGGTGATTTGCCGCACTTTACAAAAGATTGATTGATTGATTTATTGATTGATTTAGCTTAGGATCTGAGCTCAGGTACTGTGTCATGGATTAGATCCTCAATACATTTGTTATAGTCTGTGTAGGCTTTATTATTTAATTGGGCATCCCCAAAAAATCGTACATTTCTTTTTGCATGAAGTATAAGTATGTAGTTTTTCACTGTTTTAGATGTTGTGTGAAAATTTGGCAATGTATTAATTTAGAATTAGCTCAACATCACACATGGTTAATGCAATTTGCCTTATTTTTACAAATGTCCCACATGCAAATAAAAGATCCTTTGCGCTTCGTTTTATTTTATGGTTTTCACAATATTTCTCTGAGCTATGTCTAATGAGATTTAGGTTTTGAAGTACCTTCAGAGTCAAGATAATGGCTCTCATGGTCAGATGGTAGATCAAAATCTCTCCAAAACAAATAGAATTCTCTTGATAAAGAAAGGAAGCAGTGGAGAAACGTGCTAAGGATATTAACTTAAAAACCTGGGCATGCTTTTCACCTTGGGTCAACAAACAGAGCGATGGGCAGACCTCTGGCACCAGTCACATCGGAGAATCCTTTTCAAGTCTTGGAGGGAATAAATCACTTTTGTAGTGTCACCTAGTAAGAGAGCTATTAAACAGGTGGACCACTTGCAGGCCAAATCTTTGTTCTTTCATTTAAGGAAGCCCAAGATACTATCCAGGGATTTGTTTGCCTGTGGGCCACTCCTAGGAGATGTCTATCGGGGTGGAGGGGGAATGTAGCATTTCGATATTAAGCAGAGATTCCCACATTCTGGATTTGACCACTTCTAAACCCCCACAAATGGAGAGACCCGGAGAGGAAAGGAAACTGTTCAAAAGATATGAAGTATGCATTGTGTGGACCAATCCTTGCCTGGATAGGAGCTCCAAGCTTGAATTTCAGGAGATTGTAAACTCTCTAAACAGTGCAAGTGGTACTGTCATCTCCACTACCTTTGAGGAACAGTTGAGTGTAGACTTGCTGGTGAGGCTGAAGAAGACTTATTCAAACCTGGTAACAGAGCTACTAGGAGCTGGGGACAACAGGGCAGATTCCTGGTTCTCTTCTTCAGTGGAAGATCAGTCTACAAAATTATCTCCATAAAACATCCAATTGAGACAACTGCAATTCTGGAGCCAAGGAGGTCTTACACAAACACTCCTGATGGCTGGAGTGTGACACTAGGAGCTTCACAAAACTAAGCTTGCTTAAATGGCCTAGCGGATTTGATGTACTTCATCTGATCCCAGAAAGATCTTCATCTTCCTCAGGGAGGGCCAGAGCTCCGGGGGATGACTCATTTTCTCCTCATCATGATACAGTATTCTTATCTCCCAATGTAGAGGAATTGAAGCACTGGTGAGCTAGCCTCTCAGTTTGTGAAGTGAGAATTCACTCTCTCCTACCCTAATTGGGCTTCCAGGCCTCCCCAGCAGAGTTCCGCAGAATGGTGATATCCCCAGGAGTGTGGGGCAAGAACAAGGGCAGGTGAATAGACAATCTCAAACAAAGGCCACCCAGGGGCATGTGTTACACACTCCTTCAAAGAGGAAGTGTGCAAGAAAGGAGGGAGGCTTTCTGCCATCAAAGGCTCAAACCATTAATGTCAGTCAGGTGACCCTGAGTAGGTTCAGTGTTAAATACAATGCCAAAGAAGAAAACTGACAGGTTCCCCATAGGAGTGCCAAGGACACGCCTTCCAAGGAAATAAATGCACAAGTTGGTACCTCTTGAAATAAAATTAAAAGACAGAAAACCCAAAAGGAAAAATGTGCAGTGTGGCAGCAGCCAATTCAAAGGGCTTTTTGGGGCAGTGCAACTCACCCCATTGGCCCTTACTTGAAAGGAAACATTTTCATCCTTGGCATCGTTGTGCTCCAGGACTGCATGGTCACACCGAGAAAATCGATGAGTATTTGGTGCTGCCAGGAGAGGGGAAGACCCCCTCCAAAGACATGGAGGGAGTTTCAAATGTGCCACCCTAAGTTTCCTAGGGCAAGGTAGGATTGACACCAGATGTTTTACATTTTCTTAGCCACTCCGACAACAAAGACATAGTCAGAAAGAGCTGGAGTGCATCTATTCATTCTTGTTACCAGGTTTTCTGAGGTTGTCAGACAATCAAGTTCATGTAAAAGTAAGAATCCTTCACCAAAATGCTCCCTCATGTAATGCTATATTTAAATGTTGATTTTTGTGCTGTTTTATATATTGAGCTTGACCAAAGTACATCGGAGGATTTTACAAAAACAACAGATGTAACACATTTATATGCATGGGGAGACTAAGGGTCCAATTTGGAGTCTGCCGAACAGAGTATTGTCCGACTGGGTCGTCGAAGACATTACCTACACTACACTGATGGACTACCATCTGTCACATTTAGAGATGACTGCTGGCACAGTGGTTAGCTCTGTACACTGAAAGGAACAGAGCGGTTCTTTGTCTTTTTTCATTTTCGTGACCACTGGCAGCTCCTCCGCTGAGGTGGAGGAGCGTCGGCCCACTGCTCTTTGAGCAGTGCAACAAAATACAAATAAAATGATAATAAAAAGAAGTTATTATAGTTTTATTTTTCTGTGCCACTCAAAGCAAATGCAAGGGTGGGCGGAGCTGGTTTTGCCACCGTCAGATGAAGCAGGAATGGTTTGCACTCCCTAAGTGCACATGAATGTTTGGCTAGCCTTCTGTGACCGGCCAAGTCATGCACACTTAGCATGTTCTCCACCTGGCTGTGTTGCACAGCCCGGTGGAGAACATGGCCAGGCTCCGAGGCACTGCCAGAGCAGCCAAGCACTCTTAGAGCCTGGGTGCTTCTGGTGTGCAGCAGAGTGAGGATGGAGGAGAGGCATGCAGCAGCGGCGGCGGCAAAGGTGCATTTTTTTTATCCATGCCCCCACCTCACCACCCCTGTTCGGAGGCAGCTGCACTGTTCATGACCTTTAAATTCACTGTGGTGGAAACAAACTGCATTTATGTCACATTTTTTCAATGCAGCTAAACAATAAAACGGGACTATGGAAACATTAGCAAGAGCCATTAAAAGAATAAAGCGAAAACAATATATGTCACTTTGTGTCAGAGTAACCTGTCCGTCAAACTCTAAATCTGGCCCTCAGACGACTCTTTTTGAAGTGTTCTCTCCCCCAGAGTATATAACGCAACCATTGTTGTTATTCTGGTTTAGTGAGTAAATACTTCCATTGAAAATGCGAAACATACAACATTCATATGAAACACAGGGGCATATTACCAAGCAATAGCGATAAAGGTCACCCTCCTGGTCCTACTAGATCTAACTGCTGCCTTCGATACCCTCTCTCCCTCAGTACTTACATCGCGCCTGAGGGATGTGGGGGTGAAGGACGCAGCCCTAGATCTACTGACCTCTTTCCTTGAGGGGAGGGAACAAAGAATCAAGCTGGGGGAGTTCCTATCTCCATCCCGACCTGTGCCATGTGGGGTTCCCCAAGGGTCGGCGCTTAGCCCGACCCTATTCAACATCTATGTGACCCCACTAGCCAGACTAATAAGAACTTTCGGGATGGAGGTAGTCTCTTATGCAGATGACACCCAAATACTCGTCTCTCTCTCCCATTCAGATATGCTAACCGCCTCCAAGTTTAGATCTTGTATGGAGGCGGTTGGTCACTGGATGATTCAGAACTCTCTTAAACTGAATGGGGAGAAGACTGAGGTGATGGTGTTTGGGGGAAAAGAAAACATCTGGTCAGCCAATTTGTGGCCTGACTCGCTGGGAATGTGTCCCTCCCCCACAACTTCTGCTAAGAATCTCGGGGTGATGATAGACCCTGCCCTTGACATGAGCTGTCAGGTGAGTAGAACCATCTCCACCTGCTGGGGCCTGATCCACACTCTGCGAAGGATCAGGAAATACCTCTCCTTGCAGTCCAGAAAGCAAATAGCTGTCGCACTCATTGGGTCACGCTTGGACTACTGTAATGCGCTGTATGCGGGGCTAAACAGGAGCCTCCTGCAGCGCTTACAGGTAGTTCAAAATGCCACAGCCAGATTTGTTCTGGATACTCCCAGACGCTCCTCGGCCACGGCGGCCAGGAAAACGCTGCATTGGTTACCGGTAGAACACCGAATACGGTTCAAAGTCTTATGCATGACATACAGAGCCATTGCAAAAAACAGCGACACAGGAGCTGGTTCCACTATCTCTCACTATACTCCTGGAAGGAACTTGCGTTCCTCCGGGAAATCGCTTCTGACAGCCCCCCGCATACGAAGAGCTAAGTGGGGTGGCAGGGCCTTCTCCACTTTGGCCCCCAAATGGTGGAATGATCTTCCTTTAGACCTCAGATCCCTACCCTCCCTACAGAAATTCCGCAGTGCCCTCAAAACCCGCCTCTTTCGGCAAGCCTATATGTAAGGATGTGAGCTTCAATTTTTGATCGTATTGTTAGGCGCCTTGATACCTGCGGGTTGTTGTCTTTTGCGCGTTATAAATTTTTATCAATCAATCAAGGTTAGAGACAAAAATTTACAGCTGAGCTGCGGCGATTTTTAACGCAGATAAATCTTGGCATTACCAAGGTTTATCGCAAATGCAGTAAAAATCGGCCGCAATGCATGGATATCGCTGAAAAGTCAGCGATATTCATGCATTACCGAGCTAATGCTCATAGCCATGTTATCCACCTCCCATTGGATAACATGGCTAAGAACTGCTCAGGGCAGGTGTTAACTTTTGGAGAAATTCGCTCTTAGCACGAATATCTCCAAAAGTTGGTAATAGGAGATAGTGATGTTAGCGACTGTTTCCAGTCGCTAACATCTTGGCACGCCCACTTTGCATGTCATTAGTGATAAATATCACTGACATGCAAAGTGGGGCCCAAGATGGTCGCTATCTCCTACTAGCTGTCGCTAACTGGTGTTAGCGACAGCTAGGTAATAGGGAGATAATTTTATCTCTGCTTTCTTGGCTTTTAAACCCCCTTGATAATATGCCCCACAATGTCTTCTCCCAACTACACAGGCATTTGATAGATACGGGCATTTGCTGGGACTTATTATTTGTATATTGTTTACTTTCTATTAACCAGGTCTGACCGTTTAAAAAAAGCATGAGCGTTATTTCTTTAAGAAAGTACTTGCTTCCTTAGCTAGGATGGGTTGCATCTATTCGTTTGTCCTACCGCATAGCAAACAAAATACTTCAAACATGGGGATACACGTCGATTCCACAAACTGTTTGGGTATGGTCTGTTATTCTGACAATAAACTGTAAAATTAGTCTGTGGTTGCTGTTAGTTTAATAACCTAATCCAGATAACCTAAAAAAGGATACATCTGCAACAACAGATTCGTTTTTTGGGACATTCCTTGAAGAAGAGCATATTTTTCACAGTGACATATTAAACTGACAATGTTTTGGGATAAGTAATGTGAGTGGGTGGAAGGAATAACAGCTTCTATCTTGACTATCTGCTCATAGCGTGAAAGGCAATAACAATATGGCAGAGTGTGAAGTTTCTAAAAAATCAATTACATTTATGCCCTCGTTTTATGTATTCTGTAGGCGGTGAAATGAAGTGATTTGCATTTTTAACTGGCTTTACATAAAAGAATCCTAACACCATCTGCAAAACATGTGGAGTGTGGAAAAGTTCATAAATAAATACAAATGCTTGCTTGTTTGCAAGGGAGTTGTGATATGCAGTATACAGGTTCTTTTTAGGTATTGCCTGCGGAGAGCTGTGGCGGTCTTTGAAGAGCTCATAATGTCACACAACACATGCCACACAACATACACATACTCATAGATACAGATACAGCAAGAGACTTTTGGACAGCCCCTTTCAGTCACGGGCTACTGTGGTTAAGTTGGCTTTAATAATTGGCTTTAAGGGTTGTCCATCAGTGTTGGTATCATCCTATGGCATTTTATGGATGTGAACTATTTAAATGAGTAATGCCATGGCAATAGGTCTCCCTTTTGGGACCTTAGGCATTGCCATGCTTTTTGGCATTGCTCTGCATCATCAACATTTTTTTGCCAATGCTGTACATGATTGGCAAAAAAAAAAAAAAAAATGCGTGCATACGCATTTGTGTCATGATGAGGCTACTGGCACCCACAACTTTCAGTAGGAGTGTGAATGCTTGATGACATCTATGCATGCATGTATTACTACACATGCCTGCCTCCTGAGTGATGCACGTACCATTTTATTTAACTTTTTTATTTACTGATCCAAGATGGCAGATGTCTTCCCATTGTAAACAACTAAATATATTTTCAATTGCGCTAAAGCGCATTTCAGCCAAAGGAAGGGCCTAGCAGCAGAAGGGAGATGCCAGGCCCTCCAAGAAATATATTAAAAAAAAACATTTAGAGCAATATTGGAGTGGGTTTGGGGATGCCTTTGAGAGTCCAATTGGATTAAATAAAAATAAATCCAGGTTATGGTGAGAAGAGGTAAAGGAGGTGAAAATTAGCCCGCAAAGGAGACAGCAACATGGAATGTGGAGGGAGTTTAGTGGGTGTGGAATTCATCAGAGAGTGGGCAGCACAGAGGGGAGCGAGCAACACGGAGCACAGAGGTGAATATTTGGTTTCGGCGAAACACACAAAGGACAGAGTTGGAAAACACATGCACTCTTGTGGCGTGCTTAATAAAAAGGAATACAATAGTTCCCTAAAATTGTATGTAGAAGAACACAAGTCAGATATTCAAAAGGATTGTAAAGAGATTGTGTTTAAAGGGAGGGACAAACACAAGAAGTCGAAGGTGAGGCTTTTCAAATAGGAAGCTTGAATGCATATTGGACTTCCTCCTGGACTCCTGACCTCCTCCAAATATATCAGCTGCAGTGGAGGAGATTAACCTGGTGATCAATAGTTGTCAATCTCTTGTACTTTTTGGGGGTTATTCCAGCTGCTTGGAAATTTGCCAAGGAGGTCCCTCTCCTTAAGAAGCCCTCTTTAGATCCAAACATCTTCAGCAACTATAGGCCCATCTCACTGTTGCTGGCATTTGCCAAAATGCTGGAAAAATTGATTAGTCTGCAACTTTTAGATTATTTAGGGCAGGGAATGTTGTTACATCCTAGTCAATCTGGGTTTGTCCCCGTTAAAGCACGGAGACAGTGCTAGTTGAAATATCTATCCTAATTAAGTAGTCTCTGGATAAAGGCAGAAATGCAGCACTGATTCTACTCGACTTATCTGCACCATTTCATACCATTCCTCACACAATTCTTTTACAATAACTTGCCAACCTGAGAGTGGAAGGTCTGGTATGGGACTTGTTGAACTCATTCCTTGATTCCAGAAAGCAGTCGGTCTCTGTAGCACCTTTTACCTCTGATGTTAAAGCAGTGAAGCAGGTTTTCCTCCAAGGTTCTACCTTGAGTCCTACCCTTTTTTAATGTCTGTCACCGCTGGCTTCATTGGTGGAGTCGTTCAGTGGTAAAATCGTTTCCTATGCGGATGATATCCAGCTGCTTTTCATTTTTGAGGGACAGCTGTCCTTGGTTGAACAGCCTTTTAAAGATTGCATGTGGGCAGTCTGTGAGTGGATGCAGAGCAGCCAGTTAAAATGTAACTTGATGGGAAGCCCTCTGGCCTTCTGTCTTGCCAGCTCGCCCTGTGTCTGTGTTTTGGGTTGCTTCGTACCCTCAAGAAATTCCTGCATCTCCTGCCTTTGCATTGTAGAAGGACTGTTGTTCATGCACTGATTACATTTCAGCTGGATTATTCTAAGGCTCTCTACTAAGGTGTTTCCGAAGCCTTGCTAGGACGTCCTCAGGTGGTACAGAATTCAGTTATCCAGCTCATTCTGCGATTGCCTAGTCGGACACCAATTTCTCCCTTCTCAAAATCTTGCATTGGTTGCCTATCAGGAAGCAGATTCTGTTCAAAACTCTTTCCCTGGTTCAAAGGAAGTGTTTCAGGCCAGTCGGGTCTATGTTGCAGATAGGTTCCTCCCTTATTCCCCTTCCAGAGCGTTGTATTCAGCATCTGATGCTTGCTGCTTTGTTGGTAGAGCCTCGCATAAAGCACACGAGGATAAGAGGTAACGTTTGTTCATTCTTAGCAGCAAAAGCCTGGAAACAGCTCCCGCCCGACCTTCGGATACTTCCTTAGAATGATGTATTCTGAAGGAGGCTGAAAACTTGGCTTTTCCCTTCCGCCTATTAGGGTTCTGGTGCGGGTGCGTACCTTAGCTTCAGCACCAGCACACTTGAGTTACCATGGGCCTTATAAAACTCTTTCATTCATTCATTCATTCATTCATTCATTCATTCATTCATTCATTCATTCATTCATTCATTCAATCATTCATTCATTTAAACAAATGACAGTGGCAATACAGCCCCTAAAAAGAACAATGAAGCCAAACAATGCTAAGTACTGTGGAAATTTGTTAGCCAGCTATAAGAGGCTTTTACTTACAGACAGCTAGAAGCTGTCTAGTAGTTAATACCTAAAAACGACCAGGCAAGAATACAAAGGAATGCAGTGCCTTACAATATTGTCATTTGCAACTATAGACAGTGTGGTGCACAAAGGTGACACCATCAACAACTTCCAGCCTGGGGATAAGCAGGGTGAGCATCACCTCTGTAAAAATAGTGGTCTGACTCCATCCTTCCCCCTCATGTTTTCATCCCTATCCCTCTATTTGCTGTTGTCTGTGCGTACCTTGGCTTTCATCCCATTGTGTTCTGTTTTTGTGCACTCTCTCGGTTTCGTGCACTTCCGTCTCTTTTTGTGCTTGATTTGGTTTCCTACTATGCAAACGTTTATTGTCCTTAAATTTGTTTTTCATGCATTTACTTTTGTTCTCCGTGCATCTCGTCCATTGTTTTTGTTTACAACAAGGGGTGGTGAGGGACAGAGTCTCTGAAATAAGCAGAAAACTCTCACCCAGTCAAGAGATCAGGGCTAGATCCAACACCGGGGTCAGACTAATTTGCATATAGCCAAGTTCTGAGCTGGGATGGTGCAGTGAGCTAAAAAACGGTGATGGGTCAAGCCCTGATCTTTGGACTGGGTAAGAGTGGTCTGCTTAATTCAGACACTCTGTTCATCACCACCCCATTTTCTGAATCATTTTTGTCCACCATAAGTGTGGAAGGGTATACTCAGATGTGAGTCCCTTGCTCATTGCACCATCAGGATTCAAGCAAGCCGGGCCGAAGACGGCTGAAATGCCAGAAACCGGTCCCCGGTAGCTTGTTTCCTTCTCAGTATAAGAATTGGCTTGGTAGTTTAGTCTGCCCTGTTCCCATGATGCACTGGGCCAGGGTCAGACTAATTTGCATATAGCCAAGTTCTGAGCTGGGATGGTGCAGTGAGCTAAAAAACGGTGATGGATCAAGCCCTGATCTTTGGACTGGGTAAGAGTGGTCTGCTTAATTCAGACACTCTGTTCATCACCACCCCATTTTCTGAATCATTTTTGTCCACCATAAGCGTGGAAGGGTATACTCAGATGTGAGTCCCTTGCTCATTGCACCATCAGGATTCAAGCAAACCGGGCCGAAGATGGCTGTAATGCCAGAAACCGGTTCCCGGGAGCTTGTTTCCTTCCCAGTGTAAGAATTGGCTTTTGTAGTTTGGTTTGCCCTGTTCCCATCATGCACTGGGACAGGAACAGACTAATTTGCATACAGCCAGGTTCTGAAACTGGGATGGTGCAGTGAGCTAAAAACGGTGATGGATCAAGCCCTGATCTTTGGACTGGGTAAGAGTGGTCTGCCTAATTCAGACACTCTGTTCATCACCACCCCATTTTCTGAATCATTTTTGTCCACCATAAGCGTGGAAGGGTATACTCAGATGTGAGTCCCTTGCTCATTGCACCATCAGGATTCAAGCAAGCCGGGCCGAAGACGGCTGAAATGCCAGAAACCGGTCCCCGGTAGCTTGTTTCCTTCTCAGTATAAGAATTGGCTTGGTAGTTTAGTCTGCCCTGTTCCCATGATGCACTGGGCCAGGGTCAGACTAATTTGCATATAGCCAAGTTCTGAGCTGGGATGGTGCAGTGAGCTAAAAAACGGTGATGGATCAAGCCCTGATCTTTGGACTGGGTAAGAGTGGTCTGCTTAATTCAGACACTCTGTTCATCACCACCCCATTTTCTGAATCATTTTTGTCCACCATAAGCGTGGAAGGGTATACCCAGATGTGAGTCCCTTGCTCATTGCACCATCAGGATTCAAGCAAGCCGGGCCGAAGACGGCTGAAATGCCAGAAACCGGTCCCCGGTAGCTTGTTTCCTTCTCAGTATAAGAATTGGCTTGGTAGTTTAGTCTGCCCTGTTCCCATGATGCACTGGGCCAGGGTCAGACTAATTTGCATATAGCCAAGTTCTGAGCTGGGATGGAGCAGTGAGCTAAAAAACGGTGATGGATCAAGCCCTGATCTTTGGACTGGGTAAGAGTGGTCTGCTTAATTCAGACACTCTGTTCATCACCACCCCATTTTCTGAATCATTTTTGTCCACCATAAGCGTGGAAGGGTATACTCAGATGTGAGTCCCTTGCTCATTGCACCATCAGGATTCAAGCAAGCCGGGCCGAAGACGGCTGAAATGCCAGAAACCGGTCCCCGGTAGCTTGTTTCCTTCTCAGTATAAGAATTGGCTTGGTAGTTTAGCCTGCCCTGTTCCCATGATGCACCGGGCCAGGGTCAGACTAATTTGCATATAGCCAAGTTCTGAGCTGGGATGGTGCAGTGAGCTAAAAAACGGTGATGGATCAAGCCCTGATCTTTGGACTGGGTAAGAGTGGTCTGCTTAATTCAGACACTCTGTTCATCATTGTTTTTGGACATCAGTTCTGAGCAGTCGATGGCCTCTTTTCGCAGGTGCATCTCATTTCTGGTTCTGTGTATCTCATTCTCCTTTTGTGCTAACTTAATTCCCCATTTTCTACTTAATTTACATTTTCTGTACGCCTGGTGCCTTATTTTAGTTGTCATCGTTCCATTTCTTTAAGAACAACTACAGCTAGCGAGGGGGGTTGTCGGACATTTCCATGTGTTGATTTGCTTCTGGTCTTTATTTAGTCATGTGATGCAGACTGGGAGTAGAACTGCAGTTGTCTATGTGGGGTAGGATGGCTACATGCAGTGAATTCTGGTGGCAGCATATGCTTCCAGGATGAGACCAGCACCTTTGTTTGGAAATAAACTGTTGTCAGTGCGATCCAGTTATGAAAGTTGCGACCCTTGTCATCCATAAAAACACTAAGGAGTATATTTCCAAGGGCTTAACGCCACAGGAACGTTACTTTTTGTGACGCTCCTGTGGCATTAAGTCCTGTGCCTTATATACTAGGTCGTGAAAGGGGTGGGCAATGGGTGTTGCAGTGGGTGTTCCGCCGCAACACCCATTAATTTTGGCGCTGCTCCCTATTTCCAAGGGAGGTGGTAATAGGAGGCAGTGGCACCCTTAAGACCAGGGAAAGCCTGTCTTAACCTGGTGAAAAAAGGGGAAAATTTTAATTTCTACTCGTTTTTGCTGTTTCTATGTGTGCTACATTCTAGAGCACACACAGCAACAGAAAATTGCAATGACTAATTGTTTATGTGCAGGAAGGTGTCCCTTACTCACATAAACAACCATTAAAACATGACAATTTGCAAATTCTATGTGTGCTGCACAATTTAGCACACATAGTGTTTGCTAATGTGCAGGAAGGGACACCTTCCTGCATATAAACAATCATTCAATCAACATAGGCATGCTTGAAGTATGGTGCAAGTGTGCCTGCGTTTGGTCTAGGCAGCTGAGTTTAGTGCCAGTGCTAGGGAAAACACAGGATAGCGGTGTATTGTTGTAAATATGGTGCATCCCTGCATTTTCAGACATCGCCATTGCCATCCCCGATGACTATAAGATCACACGCAAGGACCGCACCGACCATACAGGAGGAGGAATCGCTATCGTCCATAAGAAATCAATCCGCATCTCAACCAGCTCTGACGCCAACCTCGTGAACTCCGAACACCTTCACTTCCAGATCCACATCGACCCCAAGACCACACTCAGAGGCACCCTCCTCTACAGACCACCAGGACCCCGCGCAAAATTCAGTGAAGACATCACGGACTTCATCACCCCACACGCGCTCCCCTCCAAAGACTACATCCTTCTGGGAGACCTCAACTTCCACCTTGAAAAGATCAACGACCGCAACACCACCACCCTCTTAGACAACCTCGCCAACCTCGGACTTAAACAACTGGTCACTTCCCCCACCCACATCGCAGGTCACACACTCGACCCCATCTTCACCTCCAGCAACCATGTCTCCTTCAGCCACACTACGGATCTCCTCTGGACTGACCACAGCTGCGTTCACTTCACCTACAACAAGCCGAAACCCACCAACCACCTCCAACCAACCCTACAAAGAAACTGGAACAAAATCTCCACGGAGCAGATCTCCACATCGCTCCTTCAAACCTCCCCAGCCCTCTCTTCCAACGCCAACGAAGCCGCCTTCAACCTCACCCTTTGGCTATCCAACACCGCCGACACCTTAGCACCACTGAAGAAACGTCAAAGCAAACCTGGCAGCAAAAAGGCCTCATGGTTCAACGATGATCTTAAGAAATCCAAGAAACTGTGCCGCTCCCTTGAAAAAGCCTGGAAAAAAGACCCATCCACCAGCAACAAAGACGCCTTCAAAAGCGCCATCCGTACTCACCACCAACTAATCCGTAAAGCCAAGAAAACAGCATTCAAGGATCGACTTGACAACAACGCCCACAACAGTAAGGAACTTTTCAACATCGTCAAGGAATTTTCCAACCCCTCGGCCAACTCCAACGACATCACCCCCTCTCAAACCCTCTGCGATTCCCTAGCCTCTTTTTTCCACAACAAGATTGCTGACATCCACAACAGCTTTGACAACCAACCCGGAAACCAACCCACCCTACCATCAGCTGTCCATCTTCCCCCCATTAACACCCTTAACGCCTGGAACCCTATCTCCACTGAGGACACCATCCGCCTGATGAATTCCATCCACTCTGGATCCCCCACAGACCCTTGCCCTCACCACATCTTCAACAAAGCAGACTCCGTCATAGCTCCGCACCTCCGAGACGTCATCAACTGCTCCTTCAACTCCGCTACCTTCCCAGAACATTGGAAACACGCTGAACTCACCGCCCTTCTGAAAAAACCAACAGCAGATCCCACCGAACTCAAAAACTACCGCCCCATCTCGCTTCTTCCATTCCCGGCCAAAGTCATCGAGAAAGCTGTCAACAACCAGCTCGCCGCCTTCCTCGAAGCCAACAAATCACTCGACCCCTCACAATCTGGCTTCCGAGCCAAACACAGCACTGAGACCGCCCTCATCGCAGCAACAGACGACATTCGAACTCTACTGGACAATGGAGACACAGTCGCCCTCATCCTCCTCGACCTTTCTGCAGCCTTCGACACTGTCTGCCACAGCACCCTTTTACAACGCCTCAGAAACATCGGAATCCAAGGAAAGGCACTGGAATGGATCACCTCGTTCCTCACCGGAAGAACCCAGAGAGTCCGCCTCCCACCATTCAAGTCCAAGGCCTCTGAAATCATCTGCGGCGTACCACAAGGATCCTCACTCAGTCCCACCCTCTTCAACGTATACATGAGCCCCCTCGCGGCCATCGCCCGCCAACACAACCTCAACATCATCTCTTACGCAGATGACACTCAACTGATCCTATCTCTCACCAAGGACCCCAGCACCGCCAAAACTAACCTTCACGAAGGAATGAAAGAAGTCGCCGAATGGATGAAACAAAGCCGACTGAAACTGAACTCAGACAAAACAGAGGTCCTCATCCTAGGTAATTCCCCCTCTGTATGGGACAACTCCTGGTGGCCAGAAGCCCTCGGAAATGCACCCACCCCAACAGACCACGCACGGAACCTTGGCGTCATCCTGGATTCTTCACTCTCAATGAACAGACAAGTCAGCGCCGTATCGTCTTCCTGCTTTAACATTCTTCGCATGCTCAGAAAAACATTTCGCTGGATCCCCACCGAAACAAGGAAAACAGTCACCCATGCTCTGGTCACGAGCCGACTGGACTACGGAAACACCCTCTACGCAGGTACCACCGCTAAACTCCAGAATAAACTACAACGAATCCAAAACGCCTCAGCCAGGCTCATATTAGACATCCCACGCAACGAACACATCTCTGGTCACCTTAAAGATCTCCACTGGCTACCCGTCAATAAGAGGATTACTTTCCGACTGCTCACCCACGCACACAAATCACTCTACGACATCGGACCAGACTGCCTCAACTCTCGACTGTCCTTCTACACCCCCTCCCGCCAACTCCGCTCTTCCAGCCAAGCCTTCGCCACTGTACCTCGCATCAACAAGACCACCATGGGAGGCAGATCCTTCTCTTACCTGGCTGCCAAAACCTGGAACTCACTCCCCGCTTACCTTCGCCTCACCCAGAATCACCTAGCTTTCAGAAAGCAGCTTAAAACGTGGATATTTGACAAATAATCATCCCCCCCTTCCTATGCGCCTTGAAACCCTCTGGGTATGTAGTGCGCTATATAAATTTTATGACTTGACTTGACTTGACTTGACATTAGCAATTTTTGCTTAACGCCACTCTTCGCCATTCTCTTGTAAATGTGCCCCTAAAGTGTTTTTGGCACCATAATCAATATTAATCGCTTAGAAATTAAAACCTAAGGTCATTTGTTAAGTAATAGGGATGGAATCAAACTGCTTGAGAAACATTTTTAAATACATGGTTTGAATGAGACGTCCCTCACAGATGTGAGATAAATTGAACTGCATCTTTGTTACAGAAATGCTTTAAAATCTTTATTTTATCTGCGTTGCGTTTTACCTCTAGGGATTGATTTTCATTCGACAAAATCATTAATATAAAATATTTAGGGCCTTATTTATGAAGGTCTTGCCCCACTTTTGCGTCACTTTTAAAATGGGAAAAAGTGACGCACCGGTGGCGCAAGGCCTTCATAAATGAGACCCTTAAAGTCTCCATTTTCATTGTATGTAACTAAAACGCTAATTGAGTAAGTATCAGTGATGGTCGCTGTATTGGATTCACGTTCCTTTTGTTCCAGATGATCTGTGTACACCAATCCTTCAGACATTAGGTGTCAGGTGTGCAGCTACACACATATACACAGATAACACATCACTGTGAATCTGGCTTTGGATCAAATATGCAAAGGACAATGAAAACCCGAATGCATTGTCAAATGAATAGTTCCACTTCTAATCTAAATCTTTTCTTTCCCAGTAAAAATGAAAGCAACTTGCTGAGGCTTGATATGCAAGGTTACCAGAGACCTCTAATGATGCACTGTACTTAGGATTCGGTTAAAAACAAAATGCTGGCACTTGTAGTCATATTTCACTTCAATGGTAATATATATTATGTCATTTAAGAAAGGGGGGATTATAAGGTTATGGGATGCTTAAGGGTTCAGGGTGGTAAGGGTTTTGCAGGGTTTTTTAGGGTACAGGGTTTACCTAAGGTAATGGGGTAGTACGAGTTTTACAGGGTTTTTAGGGATCGGGAATGGGTAAGGGTATGGTCTAGTAAGGGGCTTAGGGTTTTCTAGGGTTCAGGAATGGGTAAGGGTATGGGGTAATAAGAGGTAAAGTGGCTATTAGTGTTCAGCAATGTGCGAGGGTATGGGGTACTAAGGGTACATGTAAAACGTTAGCACAGCAAGAAGAAATATATGCACATATTTATATTTTAAAATATATGCACATAAAACATATGTATAGACCAGTCCATACTACTGTAATCAATCACACAGAAGTTGATGGCAGGATTCTTTCAATATGTCGAACCGCTGGCAATTGCTCTGGGTAGAATTCTAACCCATTATTATTATCCCCACCATGCCACCTCAGATTAGACCCAGCTATATGCAAGTCACCCTTGACCCTGCTGCAATAGGAAACGTCCATCCCAATTGCCAAATAAGATCCTCCCTGAAGACTGGTTTCACCCAAATTGGGGCTCTTCAGTTGGATGTAGCTTGATTCCAGTGGCACAGCAAGCAAGGGACCAACATCTGGGCATAACCTTTAACATAGGAAAAGTCTTCCATGGTATTACAATGTACTGTAAAGGTCAATGCATTGCACTGCCTGTGGTAAAAGGGAAAAGTAAATGAGGCGCTGAGAACCAAGGTCCATAATCGCACCTCACGAAGAGGAAAGGGATTCCTTTGTATGAAAACAAATGTCTTTCTGGTAATTAAGACGTGATCTGACAAATAATGGCTGCAAAAGATACAGTAATCAGTGCATTCCCTTATTTAAAACTATAGAGGCTTGTCACAATACATAATCAATTTAAAGTGAAGGGTAGAAAAAAAACTTAGGTTTAAAGAAATTGGACTTCTTGATGCAATACATTAAATTAATAATATCACCAAGGAAGATCTCTTGCAAAATGTTTCCTTGTGAGATCAAAACAAGTAGGCATTGTGAAGGAGTGGTCAAGTGCCATAGACATACAGAAAATACCTCTAGAAATTTAAATGGATCTTGCTAGACCTGATATCCTTGGTGTGGTCCAGTCCCAAACTTCTCACCCCCCCCCTGTTTTCTGAATAATTCTTGTTGGCTTTACGACGCTGTGACCTTTACCACAGCTAACCAGTGCTAAAGTGCTAGTGCTCTCTTTCTATATAATGGGCAAACTCCTGATTGGCACATTTCATTTACTTTACTTATAAGTCACTACTACATGATACTACATAGAACCCAAGGCCTGTAAACCAAATGCTACTGGTGGACTTGCAGCCCTCTTGCGACCCACTGAAGTAGTACTTTAAAGCTTGTCTCACGCCTGCCAAAGCAGCCTGTAGTGCAGTTTTAAACTGTCATTTCATTTGCCAAAACAAACTTTTTTGCCAGGTCTAAACCTTTTTTTTAATACATAAAATCACACTTAGGGTCGGTCCTAAACAGCCCGTAGGGCAGAGTGTATTGTATTTTAAAAGTTTGAAATGTAATTTTAAGTTTTACATTTCTTGGTAGTAAAACAACCTATAGAATTTGTGTTTTACTATTGCACGGCCTACCTCTCCCATCGGATAACATTGGGATAACCTTTGGTTGAGAACAGGTGGGAATGCCATATTTGGTGTCTGAAGAATTGTAATTTAAAATCCTATTTGATGGTAAAGTCAGATATTATGTTGCAATTCTGAAAATGTCCCTTTTAGAAATTCACGGCATCGAGGCAAGCGAGTTGGAATTGGAACATTACTGAGAAATAAGGATCCATGATTTATAAAAAAAACCTCCCTAAATACACATATGCGAAGCAAGCCCCAGTTGCACAGATTAAGTTGTAGAAGGACAAATGCCGGCTGGTGACGTTCTTTATGAGTAGAACTTTTTGTCTGCCTTATTTGAACAAACGAAAAGATAAGGAAAGTGTGGCCCTACAATATCGAGGAAACGAAAAAGACTTTAACTCGTCATATCAATCCAATAAGATATATGACCATGCGCTGATCACGAGATCCCAGCAGAGAACCTGCAATTTAAGAGGGACCCTCAACCTGAAGAGAAAAAACAGAGAGGGACACAACAGACGAAAATTGTACATCTCCCAAGAGAACCAGAGAGCCCTGATGAGAATCTAGACATTGACTACCTATGATTCAAAACGATTCGGCAGAAGAGCATAGAAGAATATGGATTTTTCCCATATTTATGAATTATATGTTGACTGACTATATGCTCTTACAGTTACATAGATATTTTTTTGAAAATCGATGTTAATGATTGATTCATTGATTAAATTGCACTTTAAGTCACAATTGTGTTTTATGGTATTTGTATATATTTGTATGCAGTGTGATGGAGTATGTATAACAGGTTTAATGTAAATTAATGTAAATGTATTTGTTATATATGTAAATTATGCACTACTTTTTTCTTTTCACTTTAAAAAACTTCATGAGATAATAGAAATAAGATTTAAGAAAAAGTATAAATAAAATACAGGTACAAACATAAAGAAATGTGTTTGGCTTATATGCAAAAATTATAAAAGCTTGTAAAAAGTAGGGATTCAGGCACACTTTGTCTTTTTTGTATTAACGTGGCCCTGTCTGGCTCCTGTTCCTTTGGGCCAAACTCCTTTCTGTTTATAAACCTTTTAGACATTTGGCATTTTCTTTCTGTACCATTTGATGCCTGAAGCCTGTTCCTGTATCACAAGACTAGGTGTAGTTGCCAGGTGATCTTTGTGCATTCCTCTCAGACAGCCACACAATACGGAGTTGGGTGTTGGCAGGATAAGCCATCTTGACGATGAGGAGGAAGAGCTTTCACCAGGCACACTTGCACTTTGTAGACACTGCCTCAGCTCAGACACAAAAGATTGCAGGGTTATCCCCAAACTTTTTGCAGGGTTATCCGCAAACTTTTTGCTTCTTCCTCCTTTGTTTTTCCTGACCTGTAGTTGTTGGCTGTAGGACTCTGGGTACATTACCACTGCTGATCAGTGCTACTGTGCATATGCTCTCTGTGTAAATTGTTAATGTGATCGGATATCCATGATTGGTATGTTTGTCTTACCGGTAGGTCCCTTGTAAAGTGCATTGAGTGTGCCAGGGCTGGTAACTCAAATTCTAGTAGTGGGCTTGTAGCACTGATTGTCCCACCCACATAAGTAGCCCTAAAAAGATGTCTCAGGCCTGCCCCCGTAGTGCCGGTGCGCAGTTTGTTAACTGCCATGTTGACCTGCCCAGTGCACCCACTTGCCAGGCCTTTCCCTTCCCTTTTCTAACACATAGGGCACCCCTATGGTAGGCCCAAGGTACCCCCCTGGGCAGTGTGCAGTGTATGTGAAAGGTAGGACATGTACTAGGTTGTGTAACATGTCCTGATAGTGAAATACTGCCAATTTAGTTTTTCACATTTGAAAGACTATCTTGCCCGTAGGCCAGAATGGGGAATGCTGTGTAACATGTTTACCTGCATATCTTCCCATAGGAGTGAGATAGAACATTGGAGTTTGGTATCCCTGAACTCAGAATTTAATAACACATCTTTTAGTAGAGATAGTTTTTAAATTTGGTGTTTGAAAATAGCACTTTTAGAAACTGGCTATTTTCTTGTTCAACTTTTCTGTGTGCCTCTGCCTGTTTGTGGATTGACTGTCTGGTTTGAGAGTGACAGGGGCTTGGGTGGCCCCAGGAGTCTGTGTTAGTCAGCACTAGGCTGAATAGACTGATCTGCATTTGGAGAGGTGGGAGGAGTAGCACCTAGTCATGAATAGTGCTGTGCCTGCCTTCTACAATGCTGGCTCCACTTCCTGCTGTACGTCTGAAGACCCTGGCCCACATTCACAAAGGAAGAAGTTGTGCACTGGCAGAGTGCACCCAGAACTGTTTTGGACTGGGTTCAGGACCCCTTACACCTAGAGAACAAAGACTTTTGGGGCATACATATGAGAGCCGAAACTCCTGAACTTTAGATCATCCTGGAATTCTAGAGGAACCTTTGCTGAGAAGAAGAGCTGGAGAAACTGAAGAGAAGCACTGCCCTTGCTGTGTGTTCTCGGGCTAACCTGCAGTTAGGAAAGGAAATGAGAAGGACTTTGCTGTGTTCGGTGTCCCCTGCTTGAAGAAGATCTCCAAGGGTCTGAGGAGAGCTGGCCACCGGTTTTGAAGTCCCAGGAACAAAAGGACTTTTCCCCCAGCTCCCCCTGAGTTCTGTTGTGTGAGTTTTGACCTGCCTTGAGTGCTTGATCCAGTTGTGGGGCCTCTGGAGGTTGTTGCTACTGTTTGGGAGCTGGAAGAAGAAGAAGAAGCATGAAAAGAACTGCAAAGCCCATCGCATCGCTTTTCTTGGGGCACGTTTCACCGACACATCTCAACGGCGCAAGAAGATTTCCACTGAATCGCCATGCTGCTGCGCAGATTGTCACAGTGCCAGTTGCTGCTGCAAGCACCAACGCATCCTCGATCGCTGCTGAAAAGGACCGATGCCGCACAACGCCACCACATCGATCGCTGTCGCATTTTGAAGTTCTACACATCATACCTGTGCGAGACGCTTTCTCAACGCATCACCTGCAAACTGGAACCTGCATGAATACTTGACACATTGCTCCCCCATTCAGACCAGACTCAACACAACCCGTCCACTGCGTGCAGCGGGGCTGTCGAATCCCCTCCTCAGGGTCCCAGGAGTGTCGCATCTCTTTGTTTTTCGACGCTGCAGCTGTTTGTCTTGTGTACTTTTGTCGCATCTCCAGGTACTTTGGTACAACGTCAAGAATCTATAGATTTCTATGGTACACGTACTTGAAACCTTTTTAAAGACATATTTTTAAACTGTGTATGTTGGATATTTGTTGTCTTGTGTAGTTTTCATAAAGATTCTTTATTTTTCTAAATTGGTGTGGTGTCTATTTGTGGTGTTTTTACTTTGCTACTGTGAGTGTTGGTACAAATACATTACACATTGGCTTTGGGATAAGCCTGTCTGCTCGTGTCAAACCAAGGGGGTGAGCAGGGATTATCTAAAGAGTGTATCCCCTTTACCCTGACTAGAAGCAAGAGTCCCTATTTGGTCAAAGGTACCTACCTCTGCCAACTAGAGACCCCCAGTTCTAACAATTTCCCATTAGCATATTGTGCCGGCAGACAGACTGGGTACCAGGAAAAGTAGTCAGGAAATTCCAGAATCCTCTGTAAAGGAAGGAAAACTCTAGAAGGATCTTTCACTTCAAAGTGGAAACCAGGTATAAAAAGGGGACTCTTAGTCCCGGTCTTCAGTACAGGTCTGGACCTCTGGACATTACAGAAGGACTGCCCTGCTGCCAGAGGACTACTCTGCTGCTTGAGGCCTGCCTTGCTGTCTGAGAAGGAAGACTGGATATGCACCCTTTATTTAAGGATAAAGTGTCTCCAAAGGTCAGCTGACTGACATCCTGTTCTGAGCTACAGGGACACAACAAGCTTCAGATACTTCCCAGCAACTGCCAAGTTGACCTGCTGCACTGTACGTGTCTGGACCTCCAACTGATTCTGCCTGAACCCTGCTGGCCTCTGTTGGGGTGAGGTCCTAATCCCCAAGATGTGCCCCCCTGGTCATGGGCCATTGATGTGGAATCAGATGAGCTCCTCCTTGAAGAAAAGAAGAAGTCCAGAGGATTTGAGTTTCCTTTTCCCGCGAACAGCCTAGTTCACTCCTAGATGCTTTTGCCCAAGCCGAACTCCAGCGCAAAGCTCAGCTGAACCCTAATCTTTGAGCTACTGTGATTACTAGCAACAGGAGATCCGCACTTCGACCAACAATGACCATCCATGATGCCTGACATGATCTTTGCGCTACAGTGATGACTGTCGCAAAGCTCGGTCTGCTCTTTGTGCCAAACCAATGATCACCTGCAAAGCTCTCCCTGCTCCTCGCAGCATCCTCCTCTGCGAACTGGACTTTTTGCACTGGACTTTGATACGGTAACTTTTTCAGCAGTGCTAACCTGCTCTTGTGTCTGGCCCGCACTCCATAGCAGTTGACTGTATGACTTTCACCTGGAATTACATGCCGGATAATCATGAGTGGCACTTTTAGGCACCATACTTACCTTACATCTTTGAACTTGCATATCTGACTGACGAGAGACTCCTGAGGCGGAAAGCCGGGAGCGCGAAAGATTGATTTTTTAAAAATTGTGTGATACTCTGTCTTTTAAAACTTACCTTGATACTTTCATTTCCCTGCACTTCCTGAACAGCGGGTCTTACGCTGCAACAAACTTACATCTTGGTCACCATTCCCGAGGGCGAGGTGCGCCACGAGACACGCCCACCTCGGTTGGCCACGCCCCCTCCAACGCCCCGAGCATCCCACATAAATTATGTGCCTTGGCAGGAAGCGCAGCGGACGAGCGCAGCGGGCGCGACGATTGCGCGCCGAAGGCGCGCTTAAGGTAAGCTCGTCTGCGCTCGTCCGCGACCGTCCGGGGCAAGGGGCATGTCACTCTGCACGCCCTACCATCTATACCCCCGCTCAACTACACTGCCTACGGGGCCCATGGCCGTTACCTGCCTCCACTCGCTCTCATATCTCGTCCCTTGGCCTATCTCCACCTGTGCCCCTCGCGATTCCCCCTCCCCAACCAGCCCTCCCACCCTTCTCTAGAAGTAACGTTTCCCCTGCTACCCCTAGATCCCTCAAGGCACTTTATTTGAATACCAGGTCTGCAGTAGCCCACGCTCATGAACTCTCGGTGCTACTGGACTTTCATGCTCCTGACCTTCTCTTCTTAACGGAAACCTGGTTTTGCGATGACTCTCTCCCCGCCCTACTGGCTACCCTACCAGCCCCATATTACGCTATCCGTGCAGACCGTCTAAATGGCAGAACCGGGGGCGGGGTGGCGGTCATCACCCGAACCGACCTTCCCTTTCAAACCCTGTCCCTGCCAGATATTGCTACCACGGAGTACTTAGCTATCCGTACTACTTCCATTACGCCCCCTCTCACCTGTTTACTCATCTATCGTCCCCCTCAATCCCCCTCTTTGTTTCTCCCGGACTTTTTGGAAGTCTTGGCCACTATCACCGTCAACAACTCTTCCATTTTGCTTTTGGGTGACTTTAATTTTTGGCCTTCTGACCCAGCCGAATGCCCATCTTCTAAGGAATTTTCCGACACCCTTCACTCTCTTAATTTCATATCACACATCCACTCACCCACTCACATCAAGGGTCATATCCTCGACCAGATTTGGTCCCTAAACTGTCCCGTAGAGTCCCCTTCTATCTTGCCCTGTACCTGCTCTTTCCATTCATCCCCCGGTCAAGCCTCCACTCCCCAAAAACATCTGGGTTCGCGCCTGGGGTCGAGTAGACCCTAATAGTCTATCCTCCCTACTTACCACTTCCCCTCCCTCCCTGCAAGGTCTATCTACCCGTTCCCAGGTCACGGCCATTGAACAATGGCTCTCTTCAGGCTGTGACTCCGTTGCCCCCTTGAAACGGGTCTCAACCAAACGAGAGAAGGACGCCAATCAGTGGTTTAATCAAGATCTTAAAACCACTAAATTGGCGGTACGCCGAGCGGAGCGGGCTTGGAGGAGAAACTATTGCCCCTTTTTGCGCTTGGAGTTTACTAACATCCTGAATCTATATAAAAAAAACATCCTGGAGGCTAAAACCATCTATTTCTCCTCCAAAATCCTCGCAGCCGAAAACAAATCCAAGGAAATATTCTCAATCGTACACAATCTGGCGTTTTCGGACAGAACCTCCCTGAAACCCACTCCTTCCCAGGAACTCTGTCACTCCCTCAATAACTTCTTTATTCAAACAATTGTCACTATTAAAGCTAACATCCCCCCTCCTTCCCCTACCTTTGTGGACCCTCAGTGTCCTCCCTCCAAGGAACACCTTACTGCCCTCCCACCTCTAACTAAGGAAGCTCTGACTGCCATAATTCCACTCATCAAAACTGGTTCCCCGCTAGACCCCTGCCCGGCTCATATTCTCCGCCACATCTTCTCTAGCTGTCCAGACCCCCCCCCCTTCACCTTCTCAACTGCTCTCTCTCTCAGGGCGTGGTACCTAACTCTCTTAAATCTGCTGTCATCGTCCCCATCTTGAAAAAACCAGGCGCCGACCCCTCAGTCCCTGCTAATTTTCACCCAATCTCCCTTCTACCGTTCCTGGCGAAAGTACTCGAGCGCCACGTCACCTGTGCCTTGAGCTCTTTTGTGGAGAGGAACGGGGTTCTCGCCCCCGCCAGGCCGGTTTCCGCCCCGGGCACTCCACGGAGTCCGTTGTGCTTTTGGTCCTTGATAACCTCAGGGAGGGAATGGACACCAACCAACCTCAGGCCTTGGTCCTCCTCGATCTCTCAGCTGCCTTTGACACAGTGGATCATTCCATCTTACTTTCCCGTGTCGGGGCGGCGGGTATCGGGGGCACTGCGTTGGTCTGGTTGTCCTCCTTCCTGAGGGGCCGCACTCAGGCAGTTCGCCTGGGCGATTTTACTGCGGACTTCCGCGATGTTCGGTGCGGAGTCCCCCAAGGTTCCTCCCTTTCCCCCCTCCTATTCAACCTTTATATCTCCCCTCTTATCTTTTCACTGCAACAAATGGAGGTCCCCGTATTCAATTATGCGGACGACCTCCAACTTGTTTTCAATCTTTCCTCTTCCCCCGACTCTGCTCTTAATTTCCAAACCATCATGATCCACATCCGAGACTGGATGAACCACAACCATCTTAAACTCAACCCAGACAAGACTGAGCTGGTGTTGACGGGTGGTTCATCCAGCCCCTGGTCCCCCATCTTTTGGCCCCCTTCCCTTGGTCCCCCACCTGCTCCCTCTACCTCAGTTAAAACTCTTGGCATTAAGCTCAATTCCCAACTCACCCTTCACTCCCAGGTCAGCTCCGTTGTTTCTTCTTCTTTTCTGGCACTGCGAACCATTCGCAAGGTGTCCCGTTTCTTCTCATTTGATGCCCTAAAATTGATTACCCTTGCCATGGTCGTATCCCGCCTGGACTATGGGAACGCCCTATATGCAGGTATACCTGCTTATAGTCTTCGGCGTTTGCAGCAGATACAAAACCAGGCGGCGCGACTGGTGTTCAAACTCCCAAAGTCCCATCATACCACTCCCCTTCTAAAGTCCCTCCATTGGCTTCCCGTCTGTGCTCGTGCCCAGTTTAAGCTTGCCACGATCACCTTTCAGGCACGACTGGGCACGGCACCAGCCTTCATCTCCTCTGAGATTATCCCCTATGTTCCCTCCAGGGAACTACGTTCGTCTACCCAATCTCTCCTTACAGTTCCTCGATTCCGGAGAAAGAAATGGGGAGGCTCGAAGTTTGCGACCCTCGCCCCCATTTTCTGGAACTCTTTGCCCCTTGAGCTCAGAGCTTCAACCTCCTACCTGCTGTTCCGGAAACAGCTTAAAGCTCATCTTTTTGCTACTTTTTTTAATTAATACACTAGCTGTTCATCCCCTTTTCCAATTTTAGCTCCTGTTTTTCTGCCCAGTTCTCGATCAGCTTAGCGCCATGAAACCGCTGGTGTACGTGCGCTGTATAAATAATTTTAAATAGAAATAGAAATATCTCCTGGTCTACTGATTGGATTTGTGTTGTTTTGGTGTTAAATAATTTATTACATTTTACTCAATTGGTGCAGGATTGTTCCTTGTGTTGTCATTTCACTTTGTTACTGTTAGAGACATACATAAATACTTTTCACATTGCCACTAGGTTAAGCCTGACTGCTTTTGTGCCAAGGTACCAGAGGTTTAAGCACAGGTTAATTTTGTGACTTTTTTTGTTTAACCCTGAAAAGTATTGTGGCTGTTGCTTGAGAAGGTCTTTTAGCCCTGCTCAACCAACAACCCAATTTCTCACATCGCTGTGATCAATAACTCAGGTTTTTGATTGGTCAACCTTCAATTACATTTCATTCATCCCTTGTGAACAGCACTGTACTAAATGGAAGTGCATAAGTTTGAGACAGTTGACTGATCATTCATGGATTGGAACTTCATTGGGGGTTTGTCATATTACCTATGGGTAATCACACCTTCTTTGCATTGTGTTTAGGAATGGCAGCGCATTGTTACAAAGTGCAGTATCATAAACATATTTAGAGCGACAGCTAATAGGCTATATCTAATTAAAATAATGAATGCTTTACTGTGTATTTCTTCTATTGCATTCCTTTTATATTGAAGAGTATGCTTGTTGCACACAGTGCAAATTTATCATGCAGCTGCTTTAACACTTTCCATTTATGAATAAGAGGACTCTTCTCAGAACAGTGGTTGAATATTCCAAAGTAAAAAAATTCTAGATGAGCATAAGATCTTAGAGCCAGGGGTCAAGGCTCTGAAATTGAAGACTGCTCCTTCTGCTGACTGTGAGGGCTGTAAAATTAATTGTTTCCAAACAATACAGATGTTATGTTATGTTGTTGGGAACTTATAAAGCGCACGCACACTAATAGGTCAGTTGTCTCTATGCTATAAAGGTACTGAATAATGAAGCAAGTATTTCTGCCTCACAGTGATGACAGAGTGCCTCATTGACACAAAGAGTTATAATCATTTTCAGGATGTTAACTGAATTTTAGATCCTGATGACTCAGTGAGTTCCACTGTCAATCCCAGCAAGGCTGACTAAATTACCAATCCTTTCGAGGGGGGTAGTGTGAATTGAAAAAAGTCAGATTTGTTATTGAGCAGAAGTAAGGTATGCAGACCTTTATATAAAATACAAGAGGGCAGATTTACCAACATTTTGTGTCGTAGATGTGCCACTTTTTTGGCGCAGCCAGGGCACAAAATGGTATGTTTAACTTACAAACCCACTCAAACCAGTGCTGCCTTGCAATACTTTGCATTAGGGACTTTCCATGGATAGAGAATGGGCATTGCCATGGATGTTGGTGTATTCTCAGACTTACTAAAGCTAGTAAACCTAAGAATACATAAAAAAGCTATGCATCTCTGAAGCAGGCATAACAATGAGAGATATCTTTATTTCTCCTTGCCACTTCCTCTTTCTATGTATGCTGCATTCTGAAGCACGCATAGAAATAGAAAAATGCCTTTAAGGGTTGTTTTTGTGCAGGGAGGTACACTTGTTCTAGCAGGCCTAGGGGAAGTTGGTGGATTTCAGAAAATTGACAAAAAAACTCAGCTGCACTACGCGAAGTTCCACGAGTGGCACAGTGCATTAAGGTCATGTTGTTTGCAGTGATTCACAGAGCCGGGTGTTTGTCTCATGTTGTAAAATCTACTTGAATGGTACCATGCACAGTGCAAGAGGACACAGCTTTCTTTCTGCGCTCGAAAAGATTTTCTACTCAAGCTGCAGTTTTCTCAACGTGAACTGAAGGTTTCTCAACGTGAGCGCTCATGACCTGCATTAACCACTTGCATTAAGAATTCCGATTGCCCTTATTGAAAATTCTCACCAGGAGGTTGATTTTCCCTGCCCGCGCTCGCCAACTAGACCTTAACACGGACGAGCAAGGAAAAATCTCGCCTGGAGTTGGATTTTCCTTGCAGGTGCTCGCCAACATGATGTTGACAAGCGCGAGCGAGGAAAAAAACTCTTCTCCGATCAGCAGAGCAGAGTTTTGGGAATTCTGCATGCTCTGCAAACCGAGCAGAGTTCACCGCCCAGGGTTAAATTGTAGTCATAGTTTAGTTAATATGGTGCATTTCTGCTGCCTCCCTTTCATGCAATGCAGCATAGCAACTTTGCTAATCTCCTGCCTTGCATGAAAAATGTGTAATTCTATTACCTAGGTATCACATGGCTGTGGCATAGTGGATTGCACTACTGTCTTCTATCTCCAATACCTACATTAGAAGTCTTGACGAGATCAAGCATTTGTCCTTACCAACAACAACGCCACGCCATTCCGACCATTACCTGCCAACACACGTCTTTACACCACTCCGAACACCCAACCCAACACAGACTAAGCCACTTACGCTCCCCCAGCAAAACCCAACCACCACTTAACCACCACTACAACAGATGCCCCTCGGGATAACCCCCTCTTGTCCCTCTTGTCCCTCACTAACACTCATGCCTCTGCAACCTTCCCAAACACTGTCACACATAGTAACCACCCCCCCCCCCCACGCAAGACACCCACCCTTACTTCAGCGTTAGATCACAGTAAAACACCTCACCTAGATGACACAGAGGACGCATGGCCCGCTGCTGCCACCCGGCCCCCAAGCATACTTCCTAAACCCACATCCCAATCATCCACTCCCACAACCTACTCATCGTCAGCCACAACCCCTCCCACTCCAGCACCCCATCTATCATCCCCCACACTCCAAACAGCCACTCCCACAGCCCACCCACCGTCATCCACAACTCTACCCGCACCATCAGTCCCACCATCCTCCCTAATAACCCACCTAACACACACTCTCATACTGACAACAACCCTACCTGCCCCGCACGCAGGGGGCCCTGACCACACATCAAGCCAGGCTACAGGGCACACTTCCAGACCCTCAAGACAGATACATTCTCCATCCGTAACCACCCCCACAACCCACCCAACACACACACCCTCATCAGCAGCACCCCTCTCACCCACACTCACACATACTACAAACTCCACACACACACACACCATAACCTTTACTCCAGGCCTGACCCCCCTGCAGGCATCTAATTCCACACCCACTAGACAGCCACATAGTATACCCCCACCTGCACAAAACCGGACACTTGATGAGATCGTATTATCATTGAACCAAATCAAAGAAGAACTCCAAGCACTCAACGATCGCTTAGCGAAACAACCATGGCGCATTAGAGCAACTAGATCCTCCAAAATGAGCTGGCCTAAAAATCAAACTACCACTAACATGAATCCTTATGGCACTAACTGGGCCTCAGTCCCCTCCTACAATAATTCATCTCCACCAATTAGAAGCACCAATGTCCTCTCAGAGAACAACTTACGCTCCCTGGTGAGCTCATAGGACACCGCCCCCTCGAAGCTTACTACTCCCGCTTTATCGGGGATACCTACTATCCCCCCAACCCCCAAAGGACCACTAAACCAAACACTAGAGGCGTCACAAACAACAACCTTAGAAGAAGCACTATCACTCAGGAACCCTCCCCAACCATCAGCACGCCCAAATTCAAATGTATGCTCCTAAACTGCAGATCGGCCGCTAGACATGCCACGGACATAGCTGACAGCATCCTCACACATGAGCCAGACCTGACCTGGCTAAAGGATTCCTCTACACCAATAATTGATATTTTAGTTCACCTAATTACAACATCATCCGGCTAGACAGAGCTCAAGATGATAAGTCGGGGGGAGCCATAGCATGCATACATCGTATTAACATCTCTGTAAACAGAGCCATCTCCCCAGTATTCCAGTCATGCGAATACATGTGCCTTAACATCACTAGCAAGGGCAAACCTGTCTGCTCTCTGCACATCATCTATCACCCACCAAGGGAGAACCTCGCCTTCACCGAACACTTCATGAACTTAGTATCATCATACGCGGGGCAAAAAAATACCCAAATATTCCTTGGAGACTTCAATCTCCATTGGGCGGATCCTAAAGACACAGCAGTGAACAGTCTTGAGAATTTCCTTGCTGACCTAGACCTAATGCAATTCTGCGACACCCCAACACACGACAAAGGATCGATTCGGGACCTATTAATCTCTAAACCAGGCTCCATTCAGCTAGAGTCGATCCTACCCTGTGATTGGTCTGACCATCACATCATCACCTTCATCATTAAGGAAACGGTGAAATTGAACTCAGCTCAATCCACAAAACCAAAAGTGTGGAAAAGAGATTTGAAAAAACTCAATCCCACCACCTTAACTCCTTCCTGTTCTAACCGTCTGTTACCTCCCGCACGATCTTCCACAGTTCACGAGCTCACCGACCACTACCTCTCGACTATGACAGCAATAATAGACGAGGTTGCACCTCTGCAACTAAAAAGAGTTTCTTTGAAAGATTCTAAACCTTGGTACAATGGTACACTCAACGACGATAGGCACTCATTCAGAACCTCAGAACGGGCCTGGAGATCATTACCCTACGCCAGCCACCTCAAGATTCTCAGGACAAAGAGAAACGCATATTTCCGGAAGATCAAGCGTGCCAAAGCCGACTTTTTCAGCCTTCAACTTGACCAGGCAAAAAATCGGCCCAAAAAACTCTTTGATCTGATTAAAACCCAATCTAAGGTGGCACCTCTGCACATTCAAGCTAGAGAAGGCTCGCAGCCAAACTGTGAAGTATTCTCCACCTACTTCACCTTGAAGACCGACACCATCAAGAACGACCTCCTAAAGGATCTAACCCTATACGCTAGACCGAAGACACTAACCTTGCCTGCTCTCAAAACAACGCCAGGCCAACTCTTCTCAGAGTCCAAGCCTAAAAATAACGCGGATTGATCATCATTCACCTCCTACTCCGAAGACGTCTTAGGCAAAATCCCCAGCGCATTGAACCCAGCCAACCACTTTTCCGACCCACTTCCGGCAAACGCAGTCAAAGACCTTACCCCACTGCTTCTTCCTCTCTGGTCCAAGATCATAAACAGCTCACTTCAACAAGGATGCATCCCAGACTCGCTCAAAGGAGGCCAGGTTGAACCCATTCTAAAGAAGCCCACAGCAGATCCCAAGGACCTTAACAATTATCGCCCTATCTCCAATATCCCTACCTTAGCCAAGTTGTTGGAAAAATGTGTGCATCTACAGCTAACAAAACATATTGATCAGTTTGACCTTCTCAACAAATACCCATCAGGTTTCCGTGCTGGCCATAGCACAGAATCAGCCATGACACACATCACTGACGATGCGCTGCAAATACTTGACCAAAACAGATCCTGCCTACTCATCCTACTTAACCTCTCCCCTGCCTTTGATATGGTCAAGTATGAGAACCTGCTAGACCTCCTGAAACACAGAATCGGCCTATCTGGGCCAGTGCTTAGCTGGTTCACTTAATTTCTCCAAAATTGGACACAACAATTCAAAGTCAATAACACCCTGTCCAAGCCCGTCCCAGTATCCCTGGGTGTACCGCAAGGATCCGCACTATCCCTAACACTGTTTAATCTCTTCCTGGAACCCCTCACCGAAATTTTACAAACATCTAACGTGCAATATCACATGTACGCAGATGAGTCGATCCTACCCTGTGATTGGTCAGACCATCACATCATCACCTTCATCATTAAGGAAACAGTGAAATTGAACTCAGCTAAATCCACAAAACCAAAAGTGTGGAAAAGAGATTTGAAAAAACTCAATCCCACCACCTTGCCTCCTTCCTGTTCTAACCGTCCGTTACCTCCTGCACGATCTTCCACAGTTCACGAGCTCACCGACCACTACCTCTCGACTATGACAGCAATAATAGACGAGGTTGCACCTCTGCAACTAAAAAGAGTTTCTTTGAAAGATTCTAAACCTTGGTACAATGGTACACTCAACGACGATAGGCGCTCACTCAGAACCTCAGAACGGGCCTGGAGATCCTTACCCTCCGCCAGCCACCTCAAGATTCTCAGGACAAAGAGAAACGCATATTTCCGGAAGACCAAGCGTGCCAAAGCCGACTTTTTCAGCCTTCAACTTGACCTGGCAAAAAATCAGCCCAAAAAACTCTTTGATCTGATTAAAACCCAATCTAAGGTGGCACCTCTGCACCTACAAGATAGAGAAGGCTCGCAGCCAAACTGTGAAGTATTCCCCACCTACTTCACCTTGAAAACCGACACCATCAAGAACGACCTCCTAAAGGATCTAACCCTATACACTAGACCGAAGACACTAACCTTGCCTGCTCCCAAAACAACACCTGGCCAACCCTCCTCAGAGTCCAAGTCTAAAAATAACTTGGATTGGTCATCATTCACCTCCTACTCCGAAGACGCCTTAGGCAAAATCCTCAGCGCATTGAACCCAGCCAACCACTTTTCTGACCCACTTCCGGCAAACGCAGTCAAAGACCTTACCCCACTGCTTCTTCCTCTCTGGTCCAAGATCATAAACAGCTCACTTCAACAAGGATGCATCCCAGACTCGCTCAAAGTAGGCCAGGTTGAACCCATTCTAAAGAAGCCCACAGCAGACCCCAAGGACCTTAACAATTATCGCCCTATCTCCAATATCCCTACCTTAGCCAAGTTGTTGGAAAAATGTGTGCATCTGCAGCTAATGAAACATATTGATCAGTTTGACCTTCTCAACAAATACCAATCAGGTTTCCGTGCTGGCCATAGCACAGAATCAGCCATGACACACATAATTGACGATGCGCTGCAAATACTTGACCAAAACAGATCCTGCCTACTCATCCTACTTGACATCTCCTCTGCCTTTGATACGGTCAAGCATGAGAGCCTGCTAGACCTCCTGAAACACAGAATAGGCCTATCTGGGGCAGTGCTAAGCTGGTTCACTTAATTTCTCCAAAATTGGACACAACAATTCAAAGTCAATAACACCCTGTCCAAGCCCGTCCCAGTATCCCTGGGTGTACCACAAGGATCTGCACTATCCCCAACACTGTTTAATCTCTTCCTGGAACCCCTCACCGAAATTTTACAAACATCTAACGTGCAATATCACATGTAAGCAGATGACACACAACTATACCTCAAGATTCATTCCCTAGAGGACATCAAACTACTAAATACAGCTCTTAGGAATACTCAAACTTGGCTGGCAGAAAATCATCTGAAACTGAATGCCCTAAAGACTGAATTTCTACTAATTGCTCCACAGGCTCAAATCCCGAAAATGCAAGATTGGATCAAACATATTACGGCGTTCAACGTTCAACTTGTCATTGTGGACTCAGCAAAGTCACTAGGAATAACGTTAGACAGTAAACTCAACATGCAAAAACATATCAGTACTGCTACAAAGGGAGCCAACTTCCAGATAAACACACTGAGGAAACTGAAACTCTTCCTACCACACAATGACTTCAAGCAGGCAGTACAAGCTCTGGTTATACCCAGAGTGGAATACAGATGTGTCTCTCTCTGTGGCTTACTCAAGGCAACTACTGCACCTCTGAGAGCCTCAATCAGCGCCGCAGCAAGACTCATAACTGGATCTAAACGTAGCTCCCACATCTCTCCGGACCTTCAATCCCTGAACTGGCTACCCCTAGAGGCGAGCATCCAGCTGAAAATTGCATGCATGACGCACAGAGCCATGCATCTTAAGACTCCCAGTTACCTGGCACAGAAATTGACGATCTCAGGTGGTTCCAGGACCTCTAGATATGCGGAAAAACTACTACTGAAACCACAAAAATTCCATAAGAAAAAAACTTATAACAGATCTTTCTCTGGGATGGCACCCAGAATTTGGAACGCCCTACCACCAGAAACCAGACTTAACCCGTCCACTACCTCTTTTAAAAAGGAAGTTAAAGCCATCCTCATGGCCAAATACACTTGAGTAGGACTTGCTGAAACCCTGATACAAGACGCACTCGCGCTCCCATCCGCAAGACAACTCTTGACGTTAAATCTAGCTATGTTGCTATGACTACATGTTTTATTCACTTGTGTTGATCTGCACTTATTTGATGTATAACTAAGATTTATTGGTTGTGTAGTGCTCTGATATCCGCTAGGATCTTGTTCGCTGCGAGGCCTCCGGGTGGTTATGCGCTATACAAGTGGAATTTTTCATTTCATTTCATTTCATTTCGCGCTTTATAAAACTCTCAAAATAAAAAATAAATAAATATTTTTTATTGGGAGATGATCCGAGTTGAAACACTCATTTTTTTGTGCTTGTTCACATCAGATGACAACAAACTCTGCAAACAAATAACCCTGGTATTAAAAATATAACTATTTACAGACTATTTCAGGAATTTATTTTTCAAAAACATGTCTTCTTTAGTAATTGATGTTCTACGATAAAGTAAAATTTAAAACTATGAGTGTAATATCTGCGATCATAAGACTGTATCCAAGCAATAACTGTAAAATTGTTCAATGTTGTTATTTTAATTAGCTATTCAAGATAGTTTTAAAAAAATGCATCCGAACAGCATCTCTTCTGTTTTTTACGTTTTGCAATGTTTGTTCCTTGTTTGATTTGGAAATTAGCCTAGTACTTGTTATGTTGTAACAACTCTGTGCTGAGTATGTGGTCGTGTTAAAAGACAGATTTCACAACTGGCAGCCATGTACCCGATCATCTGTATCCATGTCAATTTAGAAAGAGGAGCTCTGGGTCACCCTCAAAATCCCAGATGGAAAGTTTCTCAGTAAACAAAGAATGAGAGTGACAAGAATCACCCTGGAGAGAAATGTTGTTCCTAGCTTTATGTGTTATGTTGTGTGATCCACAATTTATAGCGACCTTGAATAGCAGTGAAATGCTTTCAAGAGTAAATGGGAAAAATCTTGAGAGGTGAAAATAGATTTAGCATCTTGCTTTTTTCCATGAAAGCGTTTCAGTCTTCGACATTTAGGGCCTCATTTACAAAGAAGCTATGCAGCACAGCAAGTCACATGACAGGGAAAGGGCAGGAATGTGCTGTATTTAATGGAATACAGCACATTCCTGTCCTTTTCCTTGTGCTGGTGTACTTTTGGCAGCCTAGTGCCAACGAAGGCACCCTTGGACCATGGTAAAAGAGTGCCTGCATTGCATGCAGGATTGTTTTTGTGCAGAAAGAGATACAGAATGCAACACACATAAAAAGAGGAAGAAATTAGGAGGAATAGAGATATTTCTCTTCATTATGCCTGTCCTGGGAAGGTGTAAGATGTTGGCATATTCTCAGGTTGACAGGTTCTTGCAAATCTAAAGATGTGTCAAAATCCATGGGAGGTACATGGGAACACCCAAGCAATGCACATCATACAACTTCCCATGGCAGAGTAGCACAATGGAGAAATTTGCACTGCGTTGCATTACTGCTGTTTTTTGAAGCCACACAGAGCCACACAAAGAGACTTTGTTTGGCTTCAAAAATCTGACTTAGAGGTTCAGTCACACATGTACCAGATTGGGTGGTGCAAACATGACACAACCCTCTCATCAATATGCTCCTTACTACTTAATGGGTGAGTTTGCATGTGTGTGTGTGTGGGTGTGTGTGTGTGTGTGTACATCCCAAACTAGTTTAGAGAAATAGAGTAAATTGTAATAAATGAAATGACATTTAAACAAGAAACATCCAATAAGGAGACCCAGAGTAATTCATTTTTAAACAATAAGGTTCAAAATGTCACCAAAAGAGTTAAGTACCAACAGTTCTGCCATGTTGGATTTGGGTAGAGAGGGACATTAAGGGATTGTTGGCAGTGAAACACATAGGATGTTCTGGAAAGTCAGCAGGGTCACTCCTGGGAGTTTTAACCCCATTGGTTTAGGAGTGAACACAAGAATTGTGGCTATTATTTCAGCTGCATACTTTCCGTCTCAAATAATAACCCAATTTCTCACAAAGTCTCACACCTTAAAGTGCTTCTGACACAAATGCCAGTGATACTCCTCATGAGGACCTTCACCTTTCCCATGTGGCTCAGAAACTTGGAAATTTGGATGCCTTCAGACACACACACTAGTGATGGTCTCCTAAGAGCTATCAGCTTTTCCCAATGCCCCAGAAAGTGGGATCCACCCGAACCCTGTCAAATTAAAAAACCTGGGTCATTCAATTATAGCCATTTTCCAACATAGAGTAATAGCAATTAAGTAAACAACACTGACTCTTGGACTCTTGCTGCATAGATGAGACTGTGCCCTCATGGTTGTCCTTTTTTGGCCGGTTTCCTGGCAGCATAATCTATTTTGAGGTTTGCAAAATATATTATAAAGCTCCAAAAATTACAAAACCAATTGGCAATACCCTGATGTGCCTAAAGAAGCCAGGCCAAGTTGTACCAGCAGCACTGAAAGTGCATCATGAGTATAGAGTGCAATAAATAGCCAAAAATAATATTCCATATGTGGTCATGAATATTTCAGATAAAGAAAACTTGTTGGGGTTGTATTGCTACAAGTTGAAGGTATTGTATGCTATGTCGTGTTATGTTAACAGTAATAAATGTGCACAACATTAAAAAAGCTTCTTGGTAGGTTTGATCAGACAAAACAACTGTAACTATACAGGGACAGAAAATTCAGAATAGTTGCCCCTAATTTCTAATCAGGTTGACCCAACAGCTTGAATAAACAACCCGACTACTACCCTTCACTGGCACCTCTTTACAAGAATGTGTGTATCCCATCCATCAGACTCCAAATACACCTTTTCTCATTGTAAATTATGACTAGCCTTGGTTAGTGTCCTTTCTCTGATTTGTGGCAGCAGCTCAAGTACAGTGAACAGCAGTATTATTACAATACACTACAATTTAAAGCACTAATATGCATTTACAGAAAGCATACAAAAAAGATGAAACAATAGACTAGAGCTCATCATATCGCTTTGTTTTTCTGAAATAAATAAAAATTTTGAAGGGCTCCAACCTTTTCACTAGGATTGAAATTTTGATTTTTGTATATGTTTTCTTGTACGTGAAACAAATTTATGTGTTTGTTTAATGTATGCTTTTTTCTGTAGTTTTCTGTACTTATTTGAGGTTTAAATCATATAAATTGCTTAGGTGAAAACCCCCCTCACCCCCAGTGGCCATTTATTGGGGGTCCCCAGCCAGAAATCAAAAGGTTAGAACGGCTGCCATAAAGTGTTATACAAATACTAAGGAATGTAACTCTAATAGTGGTGAAGCTGTATCAGACACTCTGGGAATAGACGCACATAGTTAGTTCTCCCCAGGCATCCAACTGAACATGATAAATGAAAATAAGAAAAACAAACTAATTACCTGAGTTTGCATTGCCCTCAGACAAACTGTAGACCAAAAAGGAAGTTGGGGAAAGACATCAGTGGGGGAGATTATAGGAAAGGTAGATGGGTCAGAATGTCATTAAGTAGGTCTGGGCTGTAAATTCCTTTCCGCTCGCGGAATTTGGGTAATTTGGAACATTTTACGTTCCGCGGAGAACGTGAAATTGTCCAAAATTCTGCGTTCCGCGGCTTCCCGAAATGTTTTGCTTGTTCACGTTCTCAAAATGCGTGTTCACAAGATATTTCCCCCGAGCACCCAAACAGCAATTGCGAACAAGAAAAAAGCATTGCGTGTTTGCGGAGATATTTTACTGTTTCGCGGAAATTTGCATAACGCGATTGCGCAAATTCTGCCCACGCAAGACAAACAGTCATGCAGGTAAGCAAGGACTCAGGGATTGGGCTCCGTTTGGGTGCATCCTGTACAGGAGGGTGGAAGGAGGTCATTGTTGTGGGGGCTGTTTGGGATAGGCATCTGTGATATGACATGTTGCCAATGTGGCCTAAACATTCAAGAGAAATAAGTAAGAGGAGCCTTTTCCATTTAAAATCATGCAAGCTCACAGACATGGCTCTGGATAGGTTACTGACATCCATGCTCATTTTCTTTGTAGTCAGGGTAGACTTACAGGTAAGGGCTGTGATTATGAGGGGTAGGGAGACTAGTGTGGGGGTGTATTACCTACTATTTACTAGGTGACCCAGGTCTCATGAGAGGTACTCCAGTTTTTGTCAAATCTATCCAGTTTGTAATTATTTTTGTATATTACCCATTTGCCTTCCCAATAGTTGATCATTCCATCTGTCATTCATCCATGTCCTGGGTTGTCCTTTATCTCCAGTAGCAGAGTATGCATTGCATATCGCTGAGAAGATCATCACTAATTGTCCACAGCATGATGGGAAACGGTCTGGTCAGTCAGTAATATCATTGATGAATAAATTAATGCACACTGTTACTCCAAGGAGTGTCCCAGCACTCTGCACACAAGACACAGAGTGCAAATATGGCATCTATTCCTGTTTAAAAAGCCATGTTTTCAATGTTTTCCCGAAAAATTATATTGCATCAGTTGACCCCAACTCTGATTGGGAACTGTTGGACTTGGCCCTTATCGCAGGTTCACCCCTAATCTTTTTGCTTTTAAGATGTGATCTGTGTTGATGATTTTCGGGTCTCTGTGCACTTTTTCCCTGTGTCCCAGAGTAAAGTGCGTGCGTGTAGTAAGGCTGGCCTGCCTTCCCATAGGAATGCATGGGGAATGTGTGTGTCCCTGGTAGTTCCTGATGCGTGGGGAGTGCAGGCTCGAGTTTGGTATGTGCGAACTCATGAGAGTGAATGCTTCGCAATGATGTATGTGGCATGATTGTGTCTTGTGTGCAAGTGCCACTTCTAGGAGTTTTTATTTCACAGCTACTTAAAGTGAGTTTATAGAAATTCAAATCAGAGGCTCTTTAAGAAATTGAGCCAAATGTATCCACAGGATTACTCAAAAGTTAATTATGTTTTTCCATTTGGACAGAGTATACATAATCTCTCGAATGATTCTACACAAGAAAAGGGAAGCAAAAGAGCACACAGCAACAGGAAGTTATGGTTAAAAATCAATTGTATTTGAATCAAACATAAAGAATCATAGGGATCAATGATAGAATAAAACTAAAATAGAAGTCATGAAAGGCAGTGTTCAGAGGTTTCACTTAACAATTCATAACAATTCATCAGCTCCATAAACAATTTTAGCAAAGAAAACCAAACACAACATATATATAAAGGTGTTCTTCAGTCTATAAAAAGCAGGGGAGTTGATGACTTGGGTCGACGTTTCGGTCTTGTCTTGTTAATTGGTTAAGACCATCTTCAGGACTTAATAATTCATCAAGAAAAGTCCCCTATATATAAAAACAATTAAATACAGTTAGTTGATGTATCAGCAGAAGTCTAAGACAACATCAACTAGTTATTAACATGTTGTTTATAACATTCCGGCTGTGTTGGTCCATTTCTACAGACATTCTTTGAATTTGAAGGACCTTGCTCAACAGGTCCATCAAATTCAAAGAATGTCTGTAGAAATGGACCAATTTGATTATCTGTTGACAATAACAACCAGGGCAGCAACAAACAAATTCTTAACACCATCATTTAGATGGTATGCACACAGCCGGGATGTTATAAACAACATGTTAATAACTAGTTGATGTTGTCTTAGACTTCTGCTGATAGTGAGCAGGGGTTATCTTGGTGTGTAACTCCCTTGCCCTGACTTAGAAATGGTGATCTCTGACTGACTTTGGCGCGAGCCTTGGCCAGCCAGGGATCCTGTTTCTAACATTGGTGGCAAGCGGTGCGGATTGGACTTGCGTTTGCGCTGTACCACAGTGGCGACAGGCCACACTACAATGCTCTACATTTTTAGATAACCACATTTTGGGGATTATTGTTTTTTAGGTGAAGTTTCAGTATTGCTTTTCCTGAAAGGTGTCATTTTGTATTTGTGTCCAGTACATTTGTTCCCCGCCCTGCTCCCAGATTGGTACCTGTGTCTCTTATGGTCAGGTTGAGAAATCAGGGGAGGTAGAAACTGCCTTACCGAGTGGGTGTGGGGGTGAATGAGAGGTGTGTTACACTGGACAAAGGAGTGCAAGTTCTCTGAGATAGGGAGCTTGCTGAATTGTGTTGTAATTGTGTCCAGTACCTTTGTTCCCCGCCCTGCTTCCAGATTGGTACCTGTGTCGCTTATGGTCAGGTTGAGAAATCAGGGGTGGTATTTATTTATTTATTTATAGTATTTGTAAAGCGCTCTGCAACCCTACGGGCATCCTGGTGCTGTAAGAATATAGCTGAAACGATGTGCATCATGGGTAGAAAGGGTGGTCATTTGATTCTGGGCAATTAGACTTTAGGGAAGAGCCATGTTTTTACCTTTTTTCGAAAGGCCATCAGTTCATCTGTTTTCCTGATGTCAATAGGTAGTCTATTCCACAGATGGGCTGCCGCTATGCTGAAGGCTCTGCCACCATAAGTGGCTTTCCTGATCCTGGGCATACTGATGAGGTTAGTAGAGGAGGATCGAAGAGTCTGAGTGGGTTCATACCATTTGAATTTGTTTTGTAGTTGTAGGGGGCCCATCCCATGCACTGCCTTAAAGACAGTGCATAGGGATCTGAAGAGGATCCTCTGGTGTACAGGCAGCCAGTGTAATTCAGCCAGTGCAAGAGTAGTGGAGGATCTTCGCCCTCGGGAAAGTGCCATTTTAGCTGCTGCCGCCTGGATGCTCTGAAGTCTGGAAATCAGGTAAGCAGGAGATTCCAGTAACAGAGAATTACAATAGTCCAGGCGGCTGAGAATGGTGCTCCTGACTATGGTGGCTCTAACCTGTGCTGGTAAAAGGGGCAGCAGCTTTCGAAGGCCTCTCATTAAGGCGAAGCAGCTGCTCACCTGCTTATTGACATTGGTCTCTAGACTCAAACTGTCATTGAAGCTGACTCCTAGGTTCCTCACTGATTTCACTGGGGTTAGTAGCTCCCCTGGCTCCAGAGGCCAAAAGTCAGCGGGCAGGCTTCTAGTGATTCTACCTACTTTGCAGTGCATTATTTCGGTTTTATCACTATTAAACTGCAGTGAGTTCTTATTTAACCAGGATGCCATTTCCAGCATGCAGGTGTTGAATGTCTCGAGTGAATCTGCATGTGTGTCATCCGCATAGTTGATCACGCTAATGCTGTGAGCCTTGATGATGCCCATCAGGGGTTGCATGTACACGTTAAAAAGTATCGGACTGATTGCTGACCCCTGTGGGACCCCGTGTGGAACTGTAGCGAACTCCGACTTGTATGGAGGGAGTGCTACTGCCTGCCATCTGTTCGTCAAATAGGAGCAGAACTAGTCGAGCGCAACTCCCCCAACTCCAAGGCTTTTCAGTCTTGTCAGCAGAATGTCGTGACTCACCGTATCGAATGCGGCGGACAGGTCCAGCAAAATTAAGATTGCTGATTCTTCCCTGTCCGCCCTCATTCGCAGGTCATCCAGAACCATCAGCAAAGCTGACTCGGTTCCATGGGCTGGTCTGAAACCGAATTGCTCCTCTTCAAGGATGTTGTTAGTTTCCAGGAAGAGGGACAATGATCTGCTGACCAGCCGCTCCATGATCTTAATTGGATACGGCAGGAGCGATATAGGTCGGTAGTTTTTATGGCAATTGGGGTCCAAATTTGATTTCTTCAATAGGGGGGTGACAACTGCCAATTTCAAATCTTTTGGTACAGTACCTGTGTTGAGGGATTGATTACACAGCAGGCGAAGTACTGAAAAGAGTTCGTCCCCAAACTCCTTTACTATTTTGTGAGGTAGAGGGTCCAATGGGGATCCCGATGTTATATTAAGGGCTGTTTGTGCGAACTCTTGTTCTGTCGGAGTCTCGAATTTCTCCAAGATAGCCTTTGGTATGGGGTGTCTTACATTTCCTTGGCTCTTCTCCCCGTTCTCGGTGTTGCTATTATACTGCGCTAGAGAGGTGGGGGTATCCTTCATGCCCTCAATGTTCTTAGTAATTTTTTCCTGGAAAAAGGACGCCAGACCGTCACATAGTTCCTGTGAGGGCTTGATTTGGCTATTAGCACATTCAGGATGGGACAGCTCTTTAACTATCCTAAAGATGTCACGTGATTTGTTGGCACTATTTAAGATTAAGTCTGCATAGTAGTTTGCTTTGGCTGTGATGATCTCTTTCTTGTACTGAACAATTGTCTGCCTCCAGAGCAGTCTCTCCTGCTCTGAATAGTTTTTCCTCCAGTGCCTCTCCGCCTTTTTACAGGCGTTTTTCAGCTCTTTCAATGTTTCCGTGTACCAAGGCGCGGAAGGGTTACCTCTTTTTCTGATTGCTTTCAACGGTGCAATATAATCAAGTTTTCTAGTTACCTCATTGCATAGTAGGCGATAAGTCGTGGTGATATCGTTCTCTAGGTTAAACGAGTTCCCCACTTGAAGGAGGTCAGACTTCCCTTCCTCTTTCCTTTTTAGCAGACCCTTCCAGTCGCGGCTAATGAAGGTCCTGGTCTGTGTGTTTGCTGGTCCTGTATTAACCAAGGTATGGATATTAAATAATAGAAGATGGTGGTCTGACCATCCTACTGGTTGTATTGTTCCCATGGTAATAAGATCTTCTGCAGCGAATATTAGATCCAGCATGTTTCCTTCCCTATGTGTGGGGGTAGTTACCCATTGTTTTAATCCGAAATTGGTACAGGATTGTGTGATGTTATGAAAGGCTGTGTCTAGTTGGCCGTTGATCCACAAGTTAAAATCTCCCAGTACCAACAGTCTGCTATGTGAGATAGACAGGTTGTTAATGACAGTGATCAGTTCCTGCTGTTGCATTACGTTGATGTGCCCTGGCGTCCTGTAGCAGATTAGGCCCCTAAGGTAATGGCCTGAGTCATGTCTGATCGATATCCCAAAAACTTCAGCACATGAAACCATATCAATGTCCAGCGTTACAATATTCAAATCTTCCCTAAAAATGATTCCTATTCCCTCCCCTCGTCCCACGATCCTGGGTTTATGAACAATCTTGTATCCTGCTGGCCACGCCGGCCCCACCTCTGACTCTAGTCCGGCCACCGTCCATGTTTCGGTTAGAAACAGAATATCCAGGTTACTGGATTCGATCAGTAGCTGTATCTCGGTGGCATGTTTTGGGAGGGATCTAACATTTAATAACCCACTTATTAATTCTCCCTTAGGTGTATGTCTATGTTCTGCATACTTTAGCGGGATATGCCTGTTGCCTGAGGTCTGATCAGATTTAGATAGTAATTCAAGTGGGAGGGGGTTAATATGTGGCAGGCACATTAGGCAGTTGGGGCAGGGATTCTTGTCCTTAGATGTTATATTAGTGGCTAAACGTGGGCAGGTTGCTCTGCCTGCCAATGGATCCAGCATCATCAATGCTTCCCTACTATATCAATGGGCCTCAATATCCGGAGTAAGTCGGGCAAGGGGGGTAGCCCTAGGCCCGGTCTCGGCGTGGACGAGCGTAGACGAGCTTGCCTTAAGCGCGCCTTCGGCGCGCAATCGTTGCGCCCGCTGCGCTCGTCCGCTGCGCTTCCGGTAGAGGCACATCCTTTATGGAAGTGGGATAGGTGAGAAAAGGGGGGCGTGGCTAGTACTAGTGGGTGTGCCTTGTGATTCTGGCCAATGGCGTCCGGACTGAAAAAACACCCGCCCGCGTCAGCACTCGATCCGCTGTGCGGGGATGTGAGTGCCTGAGAGATTTCAGTGCCCAGGGTATCGGTGAGTCTTGGATTTCTTTAAAAGTTAAACACAATATTACGAGGTAAAATCATCAAATGTGCCTACTCCCGGCTGTGCCTCAGGAGATTTCAGCTATGCCGCCGCGCTTGCATTCAGCGCGCGTTTTGAAACTGTTTGATAGAAACTGCCTTACCGAGGGGGGGGGTGTGTGAATGAGTGGTGTGTTACACTGGACAGAGGAGTGCGAGTTCTCCAAGATAGGGAGCTTGCTGAATTTTTTTTAATTGTGTACTCCTGTTAAGCTCAGACTCCCAGGTTCCCTGTGTCGAACTTTTCTTGAGAACGTCCGCCAAAATGGAGCCTGCTTTTGATCTCTGCGGTCTTTTTAGATACAGTAGGTTAGAGCTGGTCAGATTCTGTGAAAAGGGAGGCATAGAGGTGAGTGAGTTGGATACTCAGTCCCAGCTGAGGGACAGCCTGATCCTATGGCAAAAGGATCAGTGGGATCTTGAACACAGTGAGAGAGATGGGGCCCGGGCCGCACGCCATGAGGGTGGTGAGTCTGAGGGGAGCCCTGAAGAATGTGAAGTTGATGAGGATGACAGTGAATGGGCACCAGCAGATAGTGAGGACCCCATAGGTAGGGAGTCCCTTGCTGGGTCCAGTGTCAGTACAAGCGCCCCATCCCTTGTCCTGTCCCCAGAGGAGTGGGAAGACAGGGAGAAAGAAAGGGAGTATCAGCTAGTGATGGAAGAGCTCAGGTTAGAGCATGCCCAGGCTATGGCGCAGCTGGGTGTTAAGAAGCAACAGCTAGAGATCGAGAGGGTCTTAGCGCAGCAGAGGATAGAGGAGGAGAGAAGGGCCATCATCCGAGAGAGAGCAGCCCTAGAGGATACACTATCCCCTACGCACAATTTTAATTTTCTGGATTCCCCAGGGAGGGTTGAGTCCAGTGGTGGCAGCTATGTAAATGTCAGTGTAGAAAGTCCCACTCCCAGTTCCCTGAGTATGGTACCGGTTTCCCGAGAAGAGGAGTGTCGGGTGAAGTTCAGGAACCTTAGGAAACAACCTCACCAGGAGTAGGGGTATTTTGTGGATGACTGCTCGGATGCAATGGTGGCGTCTAACCCGGACAATGAGAGGGACAGAGTAGTGAATATGTTTCTCAAAGAGCAGTTGCTCAGTGTTGTTTGTCCAGAGTTGTGCCAGCACCTGTTGAGGTGTTGTTCCTTTTGTCCTTGGGACCTTAAGAAAAAGCAGAGCGCTGGGACAGTGCGAGAGGTTCTTTAGAGTCACTAGTGAGTGATTTCAACAATAGTGGGTCAGGTGTCCTCCAGCCCAGCGTAGTGGAGGAGGGTGAGAGTAGCCCAGCTAGGTCCAAGTATAGAGAGAAGGGTGTAGGGGCTTACTGCCTGTCTTAGTGGAGCAGGAGTGAGTATGAGACCGAGAGTCCCCAGACGCCCGAAACCCTGCCTCAGAGCCTGGATGGTTTCTTTAGGGAACACCAGGATGGGAACTTAAGCTTACCTGTTAGTTCACTTGAGGGAGATCTCTTCGGGCCCGATGTAGGTAAGTTCATTTTACCACTTCTTAAATACCGAATTATACCGATTCGGTATTTAAGAATTGGTAAAATGGAGGGGGGGGGGTGTAGGTATTCCAGATTCGGTAAATACCGAATCGTTAAGATTCGGTATTTACCGATTCTGTAAATACCGAATCGGTAAAGCCCATTGATTCCTATGGGCATTGAAGCTCATAGGAATCAATGGTCATTACTGAATCGGTATTTACCGATTCGGTAATTACCGATTTTTGCAAGGGTGCAGGGGATGTCACTTTGACACCCTCTAGCATCCCAATTCCGGACTTGTGTGCTATGTGGCACACAGACATGCCCTAAGGGCATGTCTGTGTGTCACATTGCACAGGTGTGCATGCACACCTGTATTCGGTATTTTACCACCCAATTGGATTGGGTGGTAAAATACCGAATCTTAAAGCCCTGTGGCACTCTGACATGTGCCAGCTACATCTGCATTTACAGAATCGGTATTTTACCGAGTCTGTATTTACCGATTCGGTAATTTTACCGAATCTGTAAATACAGAATCGGTAAAATACCGATTCTGTAAATGCATGCCCTACATCTAAAAACCCTAATACCGGTCGGGAAAAGGCCGAATTCGGCCGTTTCCGACCGGTATTTGGGCACCTACATCGGGCCCTAAGTGTGTAGAGGACCTGGAGTATCTGTAAGTGGAGCTTCTATGGTTCTAGAGTCTGGCAGTACCGCTCCAGTAGGGAGAGTACAGGAGTCCACCGAAAGGAGTGATTGGGGAATAGTATGTGAGTCCCCAGAAGTCCTAGAGTGCCAGGCATTGATTCCACCAACGGTTTTAGATCGGAGGTTGGGAGGCCAGGTTCAGGATTCGCCTGACCTGAAGGGTGGGACTACTGTAATCAGTGTCCTGACCAGTTCTTCCTCCAGAGGTACCGCCCCGGTTGGGAGGGAGCAGGACTCTGGAAGGGGGTGCAGAGGGTTGGAGAGCCCACCTCTGACCCCGGTGCAACCTGAGGGGTTAAACCCTAGGTTGGGAGAAGGGTGTTTTGAGGGTACCCCTTGCAGGAGGAGGAGGAACCCTAGGAGAAGAGGTAGGGGGAGGAGAGCCTTCCCTGAGACTTCTGGTCTGCCTAAGGTTGTAGACCCTAGGCTGGAGAACCAGTGGCAGTCTAGCCCTGTCTTGCAGACAGGAAGGGTGGAGAATGGCTATTATGTGCCAGGGGTTACTACCCCCCACTTTGTGAGTAGGCAGGAACCAGTGGCACCTGGGTGGCCTAGGGCCTGGTCCTGGCCGAGGACAGCTGGAGAGTACCAGTGGGGTAGCCCAGTTAGTCCCTACAGTAGTTTTAGAAAGAACCCCAGGGGTTCACGGTGGCGTAGAACACGAGGCTGTCCCTGCAGTTGCGGGCCCGCGTCCGTGTTTTATCTCCCCAAGCAGGGAAGCCCATCACGGTGGTGATTGGTCTGCCCTGCGTTTTGGCTGGAAGGGGGTTGTGTTGGACTTGGCCCTTATGGCAGGTTCACCCCTAATCTTTTTGCTTTCAAGATGTGATCTGTGTTGATGATTTTTGGGTCTCTGCGCACTTTTTCCCTGTGTCCCAGAGTAAAGTGCGTGCGTGTAGTAGGGCCGGCCTGCCCTCCCATAGGAATGCATGGGGAATGTGTGTGTCCCTGGTAGTTCCTGATGCGTGGGGAGTGCAGGCTCGAGTTTGGTATGTGCGAACTCGTGAGAGTGAATGCTTCGCAATGATGTATGTGGCATGATTGTGTCTTGTGTGCAAGTGCCACTTATAGGAGTCGGCATATTAGTGTAAAATGTGCCTGGCGTGTGATTGGCCAGAGCTGGCTGGTGAGCCTGGCTCCAGGAAGTCTGGATGGATCTGCCCGGTGGTGAGTGTGAGATTAGCATGCTGATGGCTGGGGAGGAGTGCACCTGGTTCCTGAATAGGGCTGGGCTTTCCCCACACAATGCTGGCTCCGCCCCCTGTGGTGCGACTGATGACCCTAGCCTTGCTATAGAATAGAGTGAGGGGCTGAGCACATCAAGGGTGCTCCAAAACCAGCTAGGACTGGTTTCTCCCCTCACCCTGTGAGAAAGACAAAGGATTTAGTAGTGTCCCCTTACATTTGGTTCTGTTCTGTTCCAGGATCCTGAGGGGGCTGCTGCAGTTGCTGGGGCCAGGAGGACCGCCACTTGGATTGTCTCCCTGCCTGGAGACCCAGTGAGCTGGCTCTGGGCCCAGCCTTGCCCCCCTGCCTGCCTCCAGACCTTGCTGGAGCTTTGCTGGATCTGGACCTTGCCCTCAAGCGCAGGAGAGTGCTGGATTTGCCCCTGCCTTCCTTACTTTGAGCTGGGACTCTCTTCCGTAGGCGCTGTGCTGGAGGATGGCCTTCTGGGGGGCCTGCCGCGCCGAGAGGCTGCCTGGAGAGCCCCTGCCTGTGGTTTGCCGCGCGGGTGCCCACCCCGCGTTGTCTGCCACTCCTGTGGCTCCTAGCGCTTAGGAGCGCTTTCTTTTTATTTTAATTATTTAACGGGTGCCACCCCACTTTATTATTGATTCTTGAGAGAACCTACCCCTCGTGTATCCCCCAGCATCACCGCCGCAGCTCGGGACAGCCAAAAATCGCCGCCCGGCAGGTGACCAGGAAGTCAGGCAGGCCGGGGGCGGGAGAAGCGGACAACCGGAAGCAGGAAGTCCGGCTGGCTGACGAGAAGAGCACCGGCCGCCGTGCAGCGAGGCTCCCCGAGTGCGGAGAGAGCCCCAGTCCGCCTGGTAGTGCCTGTGCTGCCTGGAGAGGGAGAGGAGCCCTGCCCACGGCACCAGAGCAACCGCCGCAGGAGACCCGGTGAGTGCAGGAGGGCTGGGGCCTCCCGATTGAAAGCAGAGCGGCCCCGGTTGATATCGGGCCGCTCCACCGACAGGAGCAGTATTTCTTGAGAGCCCAAGAGGCTCAGGTGGCATATCTTTGTGTTTGAGCCCCCGAGCGGGGCTCCTACGTTGCTGGGGGCATTTTTTCTTCGAGCCCTGAGAGGCTCTTGGGCCCCAGTTGCTCTTTGACCCCGAGAGGCCCCACCGCCCAGTGAGGCTGCATTTCTTTATTTAGAGCCCGAGAGGCTCACGGCGCCACAGTGTTCCTCAAGCCCAGAAAGGCTCACCGTGCCCCATTTGTTCTCAGAGCCCACGAGGCTCCCAGCCCATCATTGTTGTAGAGCCCTGAGAGAGGCTCTTGAGGGACAGTCAGTTGGTCAGAGCCCCGAGGCTCCCACGCTGTGTTTCGCCCCACCATTGTTCTTGAGCCCACAAGGCTCCAACGTTGGCCCATCAGTATTTTCAACTGCCCAGCACTTTGTGGGCAGTTGCCACGTTTAGGTTTGTTCTTTGCTGCCTGCACAGCCTGCCCTGACATTTTGGACTAAGGGCATTTCAGCCCTTGCGAGGCCAGTTAGCCTGAGGGACAATTCTAGTGTTGTGCCATGTGCACCTTGTGCAATTTATGATTTACTTGCTAATGTGATTCCTGCGCATTTGTCTTTACCTTTGCTAAATGTGACCTGCTTAGGTGATTGTTTTATGTTCCTATAGGTCCTGATAATAAGGTCCTAGTTCCCTGCATGATTTTCCTAAGGTGGTTAGGGTTGCGTAGCAGGTATTTACCCTTTACCAGTAATTACTGGTTGTGTGCTACATTTACTATTTTGGTGCTACAGTCATTATATGTCTATGTGCTAAGTGCTATACCTACAAGTATTATTGCTAATTACAACTAGTGCTAATTCTAAAAGTGCCTACCCATGACGGTGGTCCATGTGGCCCTGTCCTGTACATAATCCCCTGTAAATTCTGCCCGTGCCTGTTGGCACATTGTAAAGTATGTGTTTATCTAATGTGTTTTTGCTATAATACAAAGGCTTTTTTTTTATATAACCTTGTGTGGAGTTTTCTTTGTGATGGGCCTTGGGTGTTGTTGCTGGGTGCGCGCGCAAACGCTTTACACATCGCCTCCGAGATTAGCTTTGCTGCTCGCGTCACGTTACATAGAGGGTGAGCAGGGGTTATCTTGGTGTGTAACTCCCTTGCCCTGACTTAGAAATGGTGATCTCTGACTGACTTTGGCACAGGCCTTGGCCAGCCAGGAAACCCGTCTCTAACAGGAACTTATTCCATGCTGACAGTCCTAGAAATTAGAAGGAGTTTCCCCTAACTCTGGTACAGCAAATCCAAGTGATTCTGACTGGGAGGGTATTGGCTAATCACAGGTTTCTCCGGGGTACATATGAGCTAACTCTTGTCCTGAGATAGCCTGCACCTGTTTGGTGAAGTGCCCTGTGGACCAACTCACAAACCATTCTAATGTAATCCGCTCAATTGCAGCCTGAAGTTTAGCTTGGGCATTATCTAAAGAGCCCAAAAAACAACTTAGGAGTGACTCAGTGACAATAGAAAACCAAAAACAAATAAATATGTGTTAGACACTACTGGACCCCCACCAGACTACGGTAAACCAATTACTTGGCAACCCCTATGGGCTGACGGTATTCCTGAACGTAGGTAGTACACGGGGAGTCGCGGGTGTACTAATTTGACACCGCGTGAAACAATCCCGCTCCGTCATAACCCAGGATGAGAGCTTTTCTCCTTTGACCTGAAAACTTTGGCTTCTGTGAATTACAGTGAGCTAACACGGGTAATATCCGTGAGTAAGATCACCAAAAATCTTTTTGTCTCTTTTTCACACTAAGAGCCTCACGGGAGGGTGCACCTTAGTGCGTGCATACCACCGGAGTGCTATTTGTTATGGTCCTGACGAATGCTGAGCAAATCTGCGTATTTACCAGCAGAAACATGTTGACCTATTATATTATCTAAGGACACAGGTTTCCTAATATAGAACCTAGTTTGGTCCGCATATACACGTTTTTAATCCCAATACAGGTTTGCCCTTATTAAAATTTTGTACGGGTTTCATTCTTGTATTTTTTAATTCTGCACTCACATTTAAAATTCACATTTTGAGTTATATCACTGTTACACTCATCACCATCCTGCTCCGCTGTAAATCAGGCGTTGTAGCACGCTGGGGGGGCATTCGGCCACCCCAGCGGGGACCCAATGATGAGGCATTTCACCAACTAGTGGTGAGTGAGGGTCCTTTTGCAAAGAGGTAGACTTGCCCCATCTGATTTTTATAAACACATTAAGACAAAGGTTGCTACTTGTTGGTTGCCACTTGGGGTTTGCCAAGTAATTGGTTTACCGTAGTCTGGTGGGGTTCCAGTAGTGTCTAACACATATTTATTTGTTTTTGGTTTCTATTGTCACTGAGTCACTCCTAAGTTGTTTTTGGTATATTGATAGGGGTACAGGAGTGTCCACTCATACCCTCCCTCTCTCATTGATATTGTTTGATTTCATTATCTAAAGAGGCATATTCGTGTCCCCTTGTCAGCAACCCACATTAGCATATTTAATAATACTAATGCCTTGTTCTTAACTTTCAACAACAAGATATGTTTTCTGAGAAACTTCTTAGCAGCAGGTAGTCCATACTTTTAGTTCTGCATGCACTGAAAGGACTAGGGAAGATATATGTTCCCTAGAGAGGTCTGCCTGTACCATGGAGTGATCTCACAGGCCAGCCTCTAGGATTTGTCAGTGAGTAATGTGTCACAGCAACGTGGCCTGTAACAAGAAAGAGTTGGTGTGAACAATGACCCAGGAACATTTGAAAAGAATGTGGAATCCAGTCTCTCAGACAAAGGTGTCTACATTCTGTTATATTATTTCCTTATATGTGTTTTAAGGACGTCCCTATGGTGTGCATTCACTCATTTTCATATACTTATAATTTATTATTCATTTTTAATAGGTAATGCTTTATTTTCATACATTGTGTAACAATGTGTTTTACATGCAATAGTATGCTTCTACTTCATATATCCATGTATTCATTTGAATAGAAGTTGCTGATAAGAAAGCAGAATAGCTTTAACTTTTCATAAGGATGTTCTAGGGCATTTTCACATTACTTAACTCACTTTAATTTAAAATCCAATTTTGTTTCTAAAATAAATGTTGAGAATGGTGTGTAATAGTTGTTCATAGCAATCTCAGTGAGGCTGATTGGGACTTCAATGGCATTCCATCTAGCAGAGCTTTGAGGCTCTGACACGAGCCACTAAAGGCCATCTGAGGTTGCCTGTCTTCTAACATATTTTCCAGCAGAGACACAACTCAAAAAACACTGGAAAAACCAGCAAGTATAAATGAAGGAGGGATACAAATGTTTGCTAATCCCATTGAGATACTGACCCTCATTAAGGCAATACTTTTGATGCTTTGAGATTAGACATATAGGGGTTCTAAAAATTTACTGCAAAAAATATGTTGCCATTTATCATATTGCTTGCTTATACTGCTGTTATGATTTTACTGATTTCTGCAATTAGTTTTTTTTCAATTTATTCTGTACTAAAGCTGGTTTGATAGACAAGCTTAAAAATAACACTGTGAATTAATTGTGGATATGCGCTGGTGGCTAAAAGAGGCCAGAACTCACAACATCAATTAAATAAGTATCCCTGACAGTCTCTGGAACTGTTAAATGTCAGACACGCATTTTTCAAGTCTGAAATATCATGTTTAAAATATTAGGATACAGGAATATTGAGGAAGTAATTATATATAAGTGGTATGGATTTACTGTATTAACTACACATGTGCATACCATAAATAAATAGATATCGTCAAGTTGCACACATGTGGCATTAGGTATGGTAAACATATACTTATCTATATATACTCAATTTTTCTTATGTTTTTGCTACGATATTCCCTACTCCTATCTTGGTAAGTTGGTCCATGCCCGCCCTTTTTAAATACTCAAAAGGGGTCTACAGGGCCACGTGTACATATTAGTAAAAAGGCAAAATAATGTCTGCAAGATTATAGTCAATTAAGGTGGTCTATAGCAGTGCTCTGCTATCAGTGGTGTCCTTGTGAGCTGGTCCAGTACTATAAGGCAGTGGATTGAGGGCGATATTTCAGTAGATGCCCACCAACTGCTGTGTGTGACCAAATTTTGTAAAAAGTCTCTGATAAATGGGAAAAAGGTTTCCCATTGACTTTAGCCACATAAATGGAGCTAAATATCAATGTTGTATCCATTCGTTTAAGTTTCATACAAATATATCTACCTTCTGGATCAGACCATATTTTGAGGATCCAATGGGGCAAGGACTTATTGATATACTTCCCGGACACACAGGCAAAATGCATTTTCCTACCATGTGTCTGATGTCATGATGCTCTTAGTTCTGACCAGTATGCCCAATTAGTTGTGCCTTGAAGACCCCAGTTTCACTTCCAACACCAGTTTCACTTCCAACACTTCATTCACCTGGAGGAGAGATATCTCTGTATACAACCAAGTATCTTTTTACATCTAATAAAGTGAAATAGGTTGAAGACATTCAGAGATGATAGCAATAGCCGATCTGCAGAGTCTGAGTGTATCATGGGGGTTTTGGTATTCTCCTCTCCATCACTAGTGTGTTGTGTAACGTACATCAGAGATTAAGGATGTGTCAAAAGCTGAGTAGGGTTAGAAGGAACAAGAAACAGGGACAATGTAAATAATACACCAATAGGTAGGGTTTAAGTAAACATTGAGTGTAGCATTGTATTGAGTCTCAAGCAATACTAGTGGGAGTAGAGGGGGAGAATGTTGTTCAGGTTAAGCATAGTATGCCTAGTCCAAATACAGCGGTGTGTCCACTGGGAGGAAGGACAAGAATAAGGAACTCAGGAAGTGGCTGAGAACGATGAAGGGTGCATACAAATTTTATAAGTGGGTCAGTCCTCAGGGCTGAGGGCAATGTGTCTTCATGCCACCTCAAGGCTATGCAAACAGCATGAAATCAGTGGGTAAGGCAAGTGTCTAAGAAGGAGCTATGGTAATTATCAGGTCCAGATATTGTCAGACGGTGAACTCAGTGGCATCGGAAGATGGAACAGTAAATGGGTGAATGTCGAGGCAAAGGCTGTTTACAGGAACACAGGAGGAAATGCATGTTTAATCTCACAAGCCACTCAGTCGCCCCAAAAGGTTGAGTGGTTTTGATGCAACTGGGTCCCAAATGAATCTGAGGTACGGACAGTCAAACAGCCCTGCTAGAGGTTTATATTGGGTCTATTTGGCGGGTATACTTATGTATTCACACTCATTTGAACAAAATCATTGTCATGCCAGAGAGGTCATCAATTGTCTTCAAAACACCTGTTGTGTGCTAAATAAGGAAAATATCTGTTGAAGTACCCAGAATACCTTTTCCAAGAGTTAAGATTTTTTGAGAAGCATTATTATGGGTGCTACTAAGGTAAAGACCATCTAGAAGTAGCATATGTCTCACTCCATGAAAGGAGTATAAAATGGTTCATTAAGGGTTAGCAACTTCTACATGACTTTCTGCAATATTCCATTCCATCATAAAAGTGACCTAAAAGGTATACCTTATCATTAAGAAAAAAAGAACAAGGATAGATTGTGGAAACGAATGCCTCTTTGCTTGCTGTAGGAGCAGTAATATCCCATGAGTATGATCAGGATCAACATTACATCCTATAGTTTACATTTCCAAGAGCCTCCCAGATATAAAGAACAGCTTATAGACAGAAAAATTCAGGCAATTAAAGAGGCATATGCTCATTAAAGTAAATATTTGGAGGGGCACTTCATAGACGCACAATATGAAGAGATCATAAAAACACGATGCATATCACCTCTATGAAGTGTACAAATGCAAGACATGGACGACTGGCCTTGCTCCCGTTTCCCCTGAAATATCCTATCAGCTCCTGTAAGAGAATCAGATGAGCCTTCCACTTTTGTGAATGAGTTATTCATCCACACTGGATATCAATGCCAAGCACTGGATTCAACATGAACCAGAACAAAGAAATGTGCTAAATCTGTTCTGGATCATAGAGAAGCCCTCTGTATTTCTAACACTTCTATCGAACCACAAATAATGAAATAGCGTCATGAAGTCCAAGAAGTTATACATCTATGTAAAAGAAGATATAAGATATTATCAATTAACATTTGTCACGGCCATGTCTAAAACATTGAATAAAGCTATATGTTTAGCAATGCACCATCTAAAGCCTCATTTAGCTTAACAATTGGATTATATTAGACCTTATAAACATTTCTTCAGCCATGGGTCATAATCTCAATGGACTTCATTGTGGATTTGCCTCCCTCAAATGAACACATCACATTATTGGCTGTGATGGATTATTTCACCAAAATGTGTCACTTCATACCACTCAAGAAAGAACAGATGGCAGTGAACATAGCTGGCATTTTCTTACTAGGCATCTCTATTTGCATGGACTGCCAGACTGCATTATTATGAACAGAGGTACATGGCTTGCAGCTTTATTCTGAAAGGAATTGAGGAAAAGAGTAGATGCCAAGCATTTCAGGTCCACCAGTTACCTGCCGCAAACAGAAGGATCGATAGAACACTTGAATCAGTCCATTGAACAATACATGAATTGTTTAAATGTGAATCATCAAAATGCTTGGAGTAGATGGATTGATCTTGCAAAGATTACCTACAACAATTCTTTGCATGCCTCCTTGGGAAGATCCCCTTTCTGTGGGCTGCCCTTCGCACTGCTGATGTGACTTCATAGTGCAGAGCACAGCAGTGTCCAGCAGCCTGAGGTTACTGCTCTGCCAACTTTACCAAGATGGATGCTTCAGAAAATATGGCAAACGTAATCAAATGAGAACTGGGCTAGAATGATGAACTCCAGTGCGATGTATTCGCATCGCAAATTCATCGTGGGTATATTCATCCATTCTTCCATTCAATCATTCATTCATTCGTGCACTCCCACTCTTTACTAATGCAAGTCGGAAAAGTATGTGAGTCTCTCCTACAAGAATTCCTAGGATTCAGAACACCTACATGGATATTATGACATTTCTTAGTCACCTTAAATTTATGGTGCAAATAATAAAAGAGGAAATAATTCAGCAGTAAGGGAAACTATGGTCCCTGTGCCCATAAGGTCTACAAGATTCTAGATATTACGTCAATCAAACCATAATTACCCATTGTCAGCAAACATGAAATGCAGCCTGCTGTGGCTGTCTTTGTTTGATGGGCCTACATTGCATTCTAGAATGTTCCTGCATATGAAGAGAAAAAACGAATTTGTATACAGGGGATAAATATGAGACCATGGTTTCCAAATGGTATAAGTAGCTATTTAAAGGAGAATTTGTGAAGAATAATTGCAGTTAACATATATAAATGCGGGCGAGGCTGTGATTCAGCATGCACTCCTTCAGAAAATGACTGCGATGCCACACAACCATATTTAATTGTACTTGATAACGGGAAAGTAGTGTTTCCTATTTTTTGTTTATTTAATTATCTAGTTATGTAAGGGGCTTTATAAAGCGCTAACATGTCACCAAACGGAGACACTTCTGAGCGCTACAGAGTAGTAGAGGTAAAAGAAGAATGGGAAGAGCTATGTGAAGGAAAACCACAGCAGAATGGTGAAGACGAGGATGGAAAGATCGAACAACGAGTGAATAGCTTAAATGATTTTAATTAGTCAATAAACTGGATAGATCTAGGACCCAGGATGATTTCAAGGAGAGAATGATATACACCAGGAATGTCGCAGCACATTGTTGCAAAATGTATCTGTGGCCAGAGCGAGTCGTAAGGTATAAACAAGTAGAAGACAAAATAAAAGAGACCGAAGTTAACGATCTCAACAATAGAGAAAAACAACAATTGTCTCAGAGCCGGAGCCGATAGGAACATTGGGTGAAGCAGAACCTGGGCTCTCGACAAAGCAATAAATTGAGGGCCTCATTTATGTTTTTTTTTTTGCTGTACGGCAGCACAGCAGGCCTTGCTCCTGTGCAGGGCCGGACTGGGAACCAAAACCGGCCCTGGCTAAGTGCTCGGCCGCCCCCCCCCTCCTCCCCCGGGGGTGTTGGGGGTGCTGCCGAGCTCTTTGCCAGGGACGTATTTCGGCCAATTTTGTCACAAGGCCGTTTTTGCAGCATAGCTGCAAAAACAGCACTTTAACAAAAACGGCCCCCAGGGGTCCAAAACCGGCCCCTACCCGTGCGGCGCACCGGGGGATTGTCTGGTGCCCTCTACGGCCAATCCGGCCCTGATCCTCTGCTGCCTTACGTCAAAAGAAAAGGGCATGAATGTGCGATATCTAATAGATATGGCGCATTCCTGTCCTTTTCCTCTGCGCCGGCGCACAATGGGATGCCATGCTCCAATGTGTTGCGGTGATGAATATTTTTGTGCAGGAAGAGAAACCTTCCCTCACAAAAACAATCACAAGAGGCTTCTTCCTCTTTCTATGTGAATGCAGCATACATAGAAAGAGGAAAAAACTACAAGAAATAGAGACATTTCTCCTCGTTGTGCCTCTCTTCCGCCTCCCCGTGAAGGCGTAAGTTTTGGCATTGCCTGAGACGTACGATTTCTCGTAAATCTGGAGCAGTTCGAAAAGCCATTGATGTTGCTGAGAACGCCCCCAGCAACACTCATGCAACACCCCTTTTACACAGTTTTCTGCTTGAAAGGGGCACTTATTTAGAAGGCCATGAAAAGCCACGCAACTTGGCTTTACTTGGCCCTATAAATATGCCAGTGGCACATTGTGCCACTGGACAGTCAAAAAAGTGACTTTCCGGCGGTGCAATAGTGCTGATAGGGCCTCATTAATGAGGCCCTGAAAACCTAGGTGCAAAATCATCAGATTATCAGTGGACCTTAAGCAAGGCTATGTGAAAGCGTAGTATATTGAACAAAGGTGTTGGCAGGCAAACTGCTTTCTGAGTTCTGATCAAGATGACAGCCAGTAAATGAACCAACAGGCGACTGCACATGCATGTAGGCAAACAGCACTGATGACACACACTACTTACATTTAGACCATCTTGGTTTGCTGTTTTAAATGCAGGTGGTGTATGCAGGGGCAGCAAGGTTTCTCCTTGACATCATCTGGAAATGGGCTGCATAGTGGGATCCGTTCCACACTTCCAGAGGGGACCATAGAGGAGATACCTGGTCTGCTAAGCACTTTTTTCTGCCTGTCCCAGTAGAAATTATTTTCTGTGTAATCCTAAATTCTAGAGCTTTACCACCTGTGGGAACACTTGCTGACCATTGACTGTGGAGAATACTTGTGTTTAAGGACATCCTAATACAACCGAAGTTACTCTAAAAAGCCCTTTATGGGAGCTAGGGTTTCAAGGAGGTTTCACATTATGAATATAATACAATGAGGCTTAACATCACAGTCACTAGCAACTTTCAAATTATTACAAGTACCCTTTTCCAAGTTGTATTGCAGTTATCAATGCCCAACTGTTTTCAGAACTAGTCAGTGATACAAGACCGGACTGAAATGCTTAAACCTGCCTCACACCACTAGAGTGCAATTGTAATGGGTGACTTCATGTTTGGGTGACGTCAGCCACCCATCTTTCAAAGCATTCCTCTAGCAAAAAACCCACCAGGAAAATGCCAGAGTGGTAGAATGACCATTCCGGCAGTCAGAGAACACACATTCTCATCCAAATCAATAAGGAAGAATGTTTAAGCAGCATAAGAAAGATTAGGGGTCAGAGAGCTGCGGTCCTGGTTGCAGTGCAGCTGAAATGCATGCCACTTACTAGACGATAAAGAAAGGCGAATAAACAACTAATGTGTGGGTGATTCTGTTGGCAGCTGAGAAATTAGTACCTTTTGAGTGGCAGCTTGTGGTGCATAAACCGGGCTGAGAGGAATAAGCATTGTCTAATCAAGTTATTAATTCCAATTATCTCAACAAAGAGGAAAATCAAATATTTTGATTGTCAATTGGGGCACGCTAGTTTCTAATTTCTTTACAAAAGAGGTTATCTATCTAACGCTTCAGATTAAACAATAGTTTTTTTCACCTAAAATGCAATGTCTGATTTGCAGAACTCGAATGTTATTGCATCTAGAAAGTATAGAAATACATTAATAGACCTTCGATGAGTATACTGAAAATGGACGTGTACGTGCATGAGTGGAAAACGCAAAAGTACTAATTCATCATTGATACATCCCACTGGGAGTTCTTTCAGTCTGAGACCTGTAGCAGCAGGCATGGCGCCTGCAGGAGCCAAGGCTCGTGGAACGCGTCATTCTAACAGCACAGAATTCAGGGCACGCAGGGAGACGTCCACAAGCCTGCCAATGTGCTGGAGAGATTGCAGGGTTTGTTGGATCATTTCCGCCGCGCTCATTCATTAAGGGTCGGCTTTGTATTTGCAGACAAAGGCCACCTTGTCATGGCTGCCCTGAAAGTAAGCAGCCTGCTGCATTTAACAAATCCTGGGCATTCACTGAAGCAGGAGGAAGCCTCTTCCAGTGGTGAGTGAATGCATAAAATGTTAGCCACTGTTTACGCTGTTTGGATTTCTCTTCATTTACTCACAGTGCCCGCAATGAACTGAATAAAATGCAGAAAATATATAACGTGATCTGCCATGAAGTGAATGTAGTTTAGGAACCCGTCTGCTGGCGTTCAGCCTTGCTCAAGGTCACGGTCGTGCACATGTGAGGCATATATCAGCATGTAATTCTCAGACGAAGCCTTGCGTATTGCTGAATGAGTGGCAAGTCCTTTCAGCTCATTTAGAGACTGACCATCCCGTGACCAACCTGTGACCCCTTTTGGCTACCATCAGGCAAACAAACTTCAACCGGAGGTGAAAATCACCTCTTTGATAGCTCCATTATGAGAAACTACCAAATGAGGAGATTAGGAGAGTATGAAATCTTCCTAACTAAAAAAGTCAAACATCTTAAAGCAGTGAACGTCCGTAAATTTACTTGGACCTTGGACAAGCGACCTCTGATCGAGGTGGACTCGTATAAATATCTAGGCATCCAAATTAACCGCAACCTCAACTTCAAGACACACCTGGACCACGGTCGCACGAAATCCACACAGCTGCAGATCCCCTTTAATATCTTCAAAAATAAGCTCGCAGGCTGCTCTTACGGTCATCTAATAAAGGTTATTGCTGCAAAATTCCTTCCCTCTATCTCATATGCTACAGAAATCTTGAATGGCAAAGACAACACAGGTCTGAACCTAGCACAATCAATCCTTTTCAAGAAACCGTTTGCAATCCCCGCCACTTTCCGCAAGCTCAAATTTAGCTAGAATACGGTCCAAGAAACCAGATCCCCGCTGGACAAGTGCACTAGTCAAGTACTATTGGAGGATGAGGGATGCAGAGGACAACACACTCACTCATCATTGCTGGGTAGAGATCGAAGATCAAGCCAGGCTTAATAATTCAATCTCCAAAGTTCTGAAGGCTTCGCTCTCGGCACTGCAGCTAGGGAAGGCCTGGCTTACTGCTCCTACCTACCAGGGCTTTAAATATGTGGCCAATAAAGCCATAAAACAGTAATCTTTATCATTAGATAAAACAGCCCTATCAAGAAAATCCTATGCCTGGACCGTGATACAGTCATACCAGAGGCTGCATCCCCAACCTTATTTGCTAGATCATTTTCCTCATCAGAAACAACACTTCTTCATGCTACTAAGGCTTGGGTCATATCCATCCAAGGACCTAACCCCAAAATGGAAATTCCCATGGCAATTACAGGAATGTTGCCTATGCGGGGGATGGGAGGCGTCCTTACCGCGTCTAATATGTATCTGCCCTGTCCTAGCAGAAACATGCAAAACGGTCCTTCCGGAGGTCTTCAGAAAGGAACAAATAGGAACTTGTAGAGTAGCAGTGATTCATTGTCTCAGGGGCTCATCAATCCCATGGTCCTGCAGTGGCATACATTTTTTGAAAAACGCAGCAAAAAAACTGGACAAAATAGATTCTGCCGACCAACTCGAGTAGTTTTAGAACATTCAGCCCCAAAACCCTTCTATTGCACTTCTTGCACGTTTATTATACTTTTTTAAATACCCCTTCTTGCCTTCCGACTATTTTTCTATGAGCTTTTTTATATTTTTAAAAACAAAAAATGTATAGTTCACGTATGTTTTACACATGGTGGTTTTCCCTCCTTTTTATGATTTTTTTCATGAAATCAAATGAAAGTATATTTGACAACTAAAAAAGTCTGACAACTGCTAAATCCTAGACCCACTAAAATCCTTGAAGCAAACCACAACAAACAAACATATGGACCAGATGCGCTAAATTATGACCGTAGTGCACTTAATTGACAGTCCCAATCTATCGAGTACAGGAGTGCCACATTGAGGTAAATATCATCCATCATTTATAGCTTTGGAGTCACAGGCCAGAAGGTCAACACTACCACAGATGTGTTAAATATGTCTAAAATATCGGGGCATTGGTGTGCCCGCAGTAGCAACCAAGATGGCTGCCTTGCAGTAAAGCTCCAGTGACTACAGCCCCTTAACTGCTTGGATATTGATCATCTTCCCTTCTAACACTATCCACTTGGTGGGAGTGCACTCCTGCTGATGGGGTGACACAGATTAAAGCCTCACACTCTGCCAAACTGATGCGCTAACTCCCGCCTTCGACAGAGACCATGTGAAGCCCGTCACAGGGCCCATAGTGACAGGGGGCACGAGTGAGCCTGAGGCTGAGATTACCACTCCGCGCCGGCACTGCGGTACACTCCCCCCATTTCCCACACATAAAGGGCAGGTTCTTACACGACCACTGCAAGTCCTTCTGCTCCCTCCTGGCTGTGCCCAATAAAACCACCAGCGGCTCCTGCCCACGGAACTGTGCTGAATCCGGAAGATGCTCCTGTGAGCCCTGGCCTCTGGATATAACATCAAATGCACAGTGGGTGAGCCATTACCATGGAGCCCAGACAATAGAGCTCAGACAATAGAGATGCCAGGAGCGGCCGTGCTGATACTCCACCTCGACTGCCACTACTCCACCTCTCAATCAAATATGCAACCTGCGTGGTGCAGCCTGCCCCAGCCACTCTCAAGCTGCCTGCCTATGGTGCAGCAATATCGCTGCTACATTGTAAAAGTGATATGACTGGGAAACGAACCCTCTAAAAATCCGAGGCCCCAACCCTGTATCATCACAATAGCCCCATTGCCACTCAGCCCTCTACCTGCACCTGCAAAAATCGCCATGCAACGCACATTGACCTATCACAATGGTAGTGTTGAAAATGTCGACAAACTGTTGCCTCCCCCAGAGGTGTATACTGTAACATTTCTTAGAGGTATGTTTGTTTTTATTTTGTTTGTTCTTGGAATTCGCTGGATGTTATATCGTTTAGGGGGTAGTGGGCGGGTATCTTGACTTTTGTATGTTTCTGTTCCATTTGTTTTTTATTGCTTGACATGTACATATTGCATTTTCTACAGATGTGGCACAACCATTCACATACTGTCACTTCAGATAGCATCACGTGATTGCCGGGAGAGAATGGTGGAAAACATATTTCTCACTTGGAATATACTCAGCCTTAGCGATCCACTTAAATGAAAACAAGCCCTCTCCGACCTATCTCGGTGTTCCATAATCCGCTGCCCCCCGTGAGGCAGTGGCCCCCCCTGTTTTGCGCATGCGTACGCATGCGCACATTACGGCCGATGACGTAGTACCACGCCCACCATCATTCCGTGACATCATGATTGCGCATGCTCTATTCGAACATGGCTCGCGTCTCGGGCAGAAAGCGCCCGCGGGGTCCTTGTGCCGACCTCTGTACACAGCCCGTCTCCGTCTTACTTGGTAAAGTTTGCTATTAATGAAATAAATACATTGTCCTAGCCGTCCAGTAAAATAACATTAAGTCTTTTTTGTTATTGTGTAGTCTTTCCGGATGCACATTAGGAAGAGGATGACACTGCCTTTTTGTTTCGATTATCTAGAGAATGTAAAACAAACCCAGAGTAAGGGTGTGGACATCTAGTTGCCTGATTACATTTCCTGCTGTAATCAAACCTCCATCATAGATGGTGATTAACATGACATTAATTAACATTAATTTAGAACTGTTCCAGCCGCGTACACCGCCTCGGGCTGCTGGCGGCTTGAGGCTGTGAACAATGTTGGCACAAGGACCCCGCGGGCGCTCTCTGCCCTTCTCCGCCCCGTAACGTAGGGGGTGCAGCCACACACGGGGATACAGTGACTCTCGGAACACCGGCACAAGATCAAAATAACTTTTCTTCAGGAAACCCACCTGCCACCCCTAGACTCAAATACATTTGCATCATCTTGGGGAACATATCGCTACTTTTCCTGTTACAGCTCTTGTTTGTGTGGGGTATGCATAATCACACATAAAAGTATCCCCTTTTCACTCACAACCAGCTTCATTGACCCTGAGGGCAGATATATCATATTATTTGGGGTTCTGACTGAAAAACACACCTGTTGATAAGTGTTTATGCCCCAAATATAGATACACCCAAGTTTATCAGGATATTTACTCACTCATGGGTTGGGTTGAGGTCTACCAACCTTATTCTCATGGGTGGGAACTTTAATATGGTACCGAGCCCTTCCGAGAATTCCACCAATGCACAAGCAAATGCCAAACCACATGCCCTGAGTGTGATTTGCAACATGGCTGACACCTATGCACGCTATGACATTGGGCGAATGCGACACCCCTACCCTTCATATTATACTTTTTACTCTGTACCTTATGGTATGTCGACAAGACTAGATGACTGGCTCTGTTCTGCAAATGCCATGCATTTGACTACCAATGTAGCACATTTGCCGAGTACATTGTCGGATCACTGCCCAGTCTGCTTGGTGCTACAGATTCCATATTGAGGAGGTCTGGAGCGCTGTTGGTGATTTCCAGGCGAGGTCTCCATGGTATAGTCTTCTGCTCTGAACTGCACATCTCCTTGCCAGTTATGCAGGTTTGATCTCAACACATGTCACCCTTTGAACATAAGCATACAAACAGTGGATGTGCTAACAGATCTGCACATCTATAACTCAGTATTTCATGTTTTGACCTGTCTTTTCAAGCTCATTACTTTTTCAAGGGTGCTCCCATGGAGTGCTGAAATACCCACCCACCTTAGGTATAAGTCCACTAGACCTGCAAAGAAGCAATCCGGAACACAATGTCCAGCAAATGCACCATAGCACGCTACACACTGTTACTTGTACCCTCAATCAGTATTACTGCAGAGAAAAGCATAATTTTTTTAAGTTTGTTGGCAGATTTCCAAGCAATATTCCACAGTGGTTGGTATATCAGGGTACACAGCAGCTGTCTTCTTTTTTCTATGAAATGAATAAAAATAAAGTGACCTGGTACACCAAACACTGTCGATTATTGCTTGGAAATCTGCCAACAAACTTCAAAAACGGATGCTTTACTCTGCAGTAATACTGATTGAGGATAAAATTAACAGTATGTAGGTGTGCTTTGGTGCATTTGCTGGACAAGTCACTCTTTTGAAGGCCTTTAAAGTTTATACTTGCAGAGTATCTATCTCTAAATATGCAGGCATTCTGCGGGACCATAGTTTCCCACCTACCTTGAGTCGTGACTGAGCTGCAAGACATCAATCACGAAGACTCTCATAACCATTGATCCCCTCAAATATATGGGTGCTTAATTTTAATGTCCGAGTTCCGGTACTTGGTCGATAGGGAAATAGCATACATGGGTAAACACACCACCACTAAACGGTATGATAAAGGAGAACACCCTGGTCGTATTCTAGCAAGACTAATATGCCCCAACCATTTAGTAGTTACATCACTATGCTGCATTTCCCTATGGGTGAAGGAGTCTCACATAATGTAAGCATAATGGCTAAACTTCTGCGCTATCATATACAACTGTACTACTCCTGTATGTTTGGTGATGAGATCATGGCTTCTGTGGTGGATATAGCAGTGGTGTGGATTGCTGACAGTCAACAGCATTTCCTAAGTGAACCTATCATCTGTGAAGAACTTACACAGGCCATAGATGCCCTAGATGCCCTAGATGGGTCTAAGGCCCCCGGCTTAGATGGTCTCATTTGTGCATTCCACCAAACATATAAACATTAATTGACACCATCTCTTCTTGACATGTATGCTGGATCTCTTGAAACAGTTATTTTACCACCCACTCTGTGAGAGGCTGTACTCACACTCCTACTGCAGCTCCTGCTGATCCCTCTCTCTACTCAACCCTGACAATAAGATTTTAACTAAAGTCCTCTCCACTAGATTGTTCCTTTTAATGGAACAAATTATCTCTCCCATCCAATCCGAATTTGTCCCCCACTGATCCACCTCTCAATTTGTGGACAATATTGTGATGTTAAATGGGGTCTCTCCAGAGACCCGGCAACAACAGCCTTATTAGATGCAGGAAAGGCATTTGATTTCTTCAAGTGGTCCTTCCAGAGAGCGACGTCAATCAAACTGGGCCTTTCCTGTAGCTTCACCTCCTTAGCCATGCTGCTTTATGAGTGAACGGTTTAGTAAGAGGTCCTTTCCCTGTGGCTAGCGGGACCAGGCAACGTTGACCTCTACCCCACCTCCTTTTCATTATTGCGATGGACCCCATGGTTTGCCTCCTCCAAAATAAACATATGCCTCGTGGTCTCCAACTCACACATGGCCCCCTTTAATTATCTATGTATGCCGACAACATATTACTTTTCGTCCCCCACCCCTCTAATAATCTCCCACCTCTAGTTTGGGAATTTTGTGATTTGGGGGCCTCTTCGGTCTGTATATAAACTTGGCTAAATCAGAGCTCTTCCCTCTTACTGAACGCACTCAGCCTGTTGTCATAGAATATCCTCTAACTTGGAGCGCTGACTTCACTAAGTACGTAGTCCAAAAAAGATGGAGGGACCCCTGTTAAATCTGACAGGGAGGGGATCTTAACAACGGAAAGGAATTAACACCCTGTCTCTGTGATGATAGGTAGGATTTCCTTAAACCTATCACTGACGGAAATGCAGTATGGGTTTTGTTTAACCTAAGGACCAGGATGATGTAGCGATGCGAAAAACAAGGCAGGGCAAAGTAGACAGAGGACTATACAATTACTAAGGGTTAATGACACTAGATAAACACAAAAGTTTTTTAAAAAAAACAAAATTAAAATTTATTACCTCCCACTCGGGTTACAATCTAGAAACTATTAAAAACAAATTAATAAGAGCCACCTTGGGTGGTCAATTCATACGTCAGAATACAGTTAAAATCAAACAGTCATATGTGATCAGAAGTGAAAAAAGTCGACGCGGCGTTTCGGTGCTTTGCTATTCTTCACACCTTCTTCAGGACGTTCACTAAACTTGATATCTTTAGTGTTTCTCAGGTGGACATATCAAGTACTTTCAGCGGATTTCTGAAGATTAATACACGGTTCTTCTCTCACAGGAGCTTAAGTGTTAATACACCACCGTTCCATGTGCACGGAGGGGCCACCGATGATTCAAGAATAGAAGAATCCTGTGACAATTTCAGGTAATACACACTATTTGTCTCGGTTTTTGTAGATTATCGAATCTGGATACTCTTCTTTTTGATTGAAGAGGCAGGATGGGGCTCTGTTTTCGGGAATCCGGCCTCCCTGCTCCCGAGTATAGCGCTGCCGTAGTGATGATACGCGGTCTCATCACTACGGCAGCGCTATACTCGGAAGCACGGAGGAGCAGGGAGGCCGGATTCCCGAAAACAGAGCCCCATCCTGCCTCTTCAATCAAAAAGAAGAGTATCCAGATTCGATAATCTACAAAAACCGAGACAAATAGTGTGTATTACCTGAAATTGTCACAGGATTCTTCTATTCTTGAATCATCGGTGGCCCCTCCGTGCACATGGAACGGTGGTGTATTAACACTTAAGCTCCTGTGAGAGAAGAACCGTGTATTAATCTTCAGAAATCCGCTGAAAGTACTTGATATGTCCACCTGAGAAACACTAAAGATATCAAGTTTAGTGAACGTCCTGAAGAAGGTGTGAAGAATAGCAAAGCACCGAAACGCCGCGTCGACTTTTTTCACTTCTGATCACATATGACTGTTTGATTTTAACTGTATTCTGACGTATGAATTGACCACCCAAGGTGGCTCTTATTAATTTGTTTTTAATAGTTTCTAGATTGTAACCCGAGTGGGAGGTAATAAATTTTAATTTTGTTTTTTTAAAAAAACTTTTGTGTTTATCTAGTGTCATTAACCCTTAGTAATTGTATAGTCCTCTGTCTACTTTGCCCTGCCTTGTTTTTCGCATCGCTACATCATCCTGGTCCTTAGGTTAAACAAAACCCATACTGCATTTCCGTCAGTGATAGGTTTAAGGAAATCCTACCTATCATCACAGAGACAGGGTGTTAATTCCTTTCCGTTCACTAAGTACGTAGGCATACATCTGCATTAAGATAAGACCAGATTCTCTGGCTCAACTATGGCCTCGCTATCGGCTAGCACTCAATACAGGTGGAATGATAGATTCCACTTCCACTATCCCTGGCAGCGCGCTTGGCGATAATTAAGATGGTTGTCCTTACCCGTTTCATATACATCTTTCTCAATGTTCCTATTCTGCTGTCACAACATTTCTTTACCACACTAGCAGATTCCTACTATGGCTTATTTGGGCCGGATGCAAACCCCACATTCAATGGGACACATTGATTCTCCATTATGAGACTCCCAAACTCTATTATCTCGCTGCACACTGCCAATACACATATCAATGATACCACCCAGATGCCCAGGTACCCTATCTAAGAATGGAGAGGGATCAAATCAAAGACTGCGAGTGTCCTCCATATCCTCCATATTGCTGATGGGCATCCCCATGGATATCTAATATATACAAACTTTTCCATCACCAGCTGGACATGGCAGAAACTTCTTAGTGTGTTGGGTGGAGGCATCCTTTATTCACCAGCTCTGCCTCTGATCAGTAATCCCTGGCTTCCCATTACATGTGGGAAGCTAGTTTAATGCACCCTACAATGCCACGACCTGTACACTAAGGGGGATCTCTTTCCAGATGACCATGTACTCACAAAAGCTCACCACACTCATTTACACGATGCCTCTTATATGGACCACTTTGTCCTCAGGCAAATCCACAATACTTTCTGCTCCTGATTACCCTCATATCCTAAGGCTCCAGATCACTTCCCCCCATTGACGCTTATTATTTCTGAGTCTGACGGAGAACGGTTGATTTCTAGGTTATACCGAACCTGCACAGCCATGAGACCTGAATCCTCCAGGCAGACTAGGGAAACCTGGGAAAACCATCTGCTGAGACAACCACTCTCGGACAAAGTTTGGTATTATTGTTGTACCCAAACTAAGTTAATCTCTATCAATCATAAACACAAACTTCCTACATTTTAAATTCCTACATTGGGCCTATACCACACCCAAAGAGTTGGTGCGCATCGATCGCACATGCTCATCTCGAAGCCCCAAATATCATGCCATGGAAGCAGATTTTGCACATCTCACCTGGGTGTGACCACGTATAGGACATTACTGGACCAGAATATTCTCCCTAGTCTTTGCTATGACAGGAGTTACGATTGGGCCTGCCCCTCTGATGGCACTTTTGGGTTACGTTCAGGATATCCACAAATGTATCTGTAGATTCACTGCCATTGCATTCCTACTCGCAAAGAGGGGCCTGGCACTCCACTTGGGAAGTCAACATTGCCCCACAGACTCTGCCTGGCTGGAAAGCACGATCCATTGTTATAAAATTAGCGAGGACAACACACACTTGCAGGCCCATACCTCTATACTCAAGGATATATGGCAGCCACTAGGTGATTATTTACTTACTCTGGAATCAGACAGCTCAAGCTGATGTCATACCCCTCTTTATCCATTCCTATATTTTATTTTAGGCTTGTCCTGATCCACCAAGATGCAGGACTATGGGCATACTTCTTGCTGTTGCCATTACTATACCTGGGCTTTACCACAACCGTGCTTGCATGTATTTTACAGAACATTTTTGGTGACTTAAATATTGCGTAGCAATGGAGCGCACTCGGCAAAACCCCAGCAACTGTGCGTTTCACCTTGTGTGATCCCATGAAGTTTGACTATCGTGTTGATTAGGTCGAACCAACAGTGATATTATTCATGAGTGGGCACCCCCCTATTACAGGGGAGCGCTCACCCTGATAACATACGTGGGGTTGGCTTCCCACCCTCACACTGCTTTCTGGTCCTGACAAGGCACCAAGGAGCAATTTGACTTTTTAAAGAGTGAAACATGTTGACCTCTTTATTCGTCTACTAGGGGACATTGCTACCCTGTAGTAACACCAACCACCAGGTTTTTTAATCTGACAAGGGAATCTATCTATTAAACTCAGTATGATATACATTAGCCAGTTTTATCTAGTTTCACACTCACTTTTCACCACTCCACTAGGACACTCACACTCAGCAATAGGCAAGAATAAATAAAAAGATCTCCGCTAAATTGACCCTTCAGGGGACCCATAGGGCATTGCAGCACCGGTCCAACGAGGATGAAGCATGACATCCCCAGGGATATGTGAGTGCAACTAGAAATACTCTTGTTGATTGTCCCTTAGAAACTGGTTCAGTACCTTTATTCATTGTATTCACAATTGTTTAGTGCCCTACCAGGAACAGTAACTCCCATTTTGGATACACATATTGTCTTTTGGAGCACGGGTACTGGACCTTTGTCAGCTTCTAGTCCCCTTTCTTCCTTTTTGCGATACAATATTTTAAATACACTGCTCCCTGCTCTCTATGCTGTTTAAGGCCTACCACAGGGGTGGCATACGTGTATTAAGAGAGAAGGTTTGGGACTGGCAAAAGGTTTATTTTGCAAGGACTAAAATGGCAGTTTAAAACTGCACAAGCAGGCTGCAGCGGCGGACCTGGGACATATTTTACAGGGCTACTTACGAGGGTGGAACAATCAGTGCTGCAGGCCCAGTAGAATCATTTAATTTGCAGGCCATGGGTAAATGAGGTACCAGTTTACTAGGGACTTACAAGTAAATAAATGTGCCTATTAGGTACAAGCCAATTCTATCTTTTGCAGGGGAGAGGGTACTTTCCCACTAGTTATAAGTGGTAAAGTGCACAGAGTCCTAAAGTCAACAAAAACAAGATCAGGAAAAATAGAAGGGGTGAAGGCAAAATATTTGGAGTAAGACCACCCTAAGGCTGATAAGTCTAACAATTCCCTGAATTAAAATTAGTAATGAATTACTTGGATAGACAACCTATCCTTCTGTACATACTTTACCAAAAACTACTTACCACAAGTTTTCAATAATTTTTGCTGATATATCATTAAATATGATTGGTAGTTTGGTAGTCACCAACAGTGGAGCTGTGTTCTGTATTCTTGGGGCTCCAAATCTTTAGGACCTGACATCTTTTGGCGTGGTTTCCCATGACTTTTTGCCTTCCGACCACCAGTTTTGACTGTGCGCTGAATATCGTTTTTGTTGGTGTTATGACTCTGTGCACTTTTTCACTGCTGACCAGTGCCAAAGTGTATGTGGTCTGTGACTAAGATGTAATGGCATTTGGTTTTTCCATGATTGCCATATTTGAATTACTGATAAGGATAAGGCTCTAGTGCATTGCGCAACATTTGCCTATAAATCAAATGCTACTAATGGACCTGCTGTTATAAGAGACAAGGGAACCCGAAGGTAGTACACTAGGGACCTTGGGCGTTAACTTATTACAAAAAACAGTGGACCCTAGTAATTTACTACAGTGAACAAGACAAAACAACAAACATAGGCAAGAGCGAGCAAATCGATCTGTATACTTATAATCAGTGAACAGACTTGATTATAGTTTTGAGCGACCATTGTACATAGCATTCACAAGCATATTAAGTACATATGATCCTATTGTATCGACGACGTTTCGATGCCGAAAACTAAGATACCTGGCATCATCTTCAGGACAATTATATAAATCATGTTTGTCTTGGAATTATAAACAGTTGCCTTTCATACAAGGCTGATCCTTAAAACGGGGAAGCTACCTCAGGTCAGGATGGGCGTTTGGAGTCGGGCCATCTGTGGCGCGTAATTTTCAGGATATCCCGCGTGTTTTCAAAGGAGACCGTCCAGATCACGGCTCAAGTTGTACCGGTTGCAGGATCGCAAGCCGCGGCATCTCTGGCGGGGATCGCTGTACAGCGAGTTCGAATGCTTCAGGGAGTCATCACAGACCCAACAGTTCAATTTTGTTTATGTTGGCTTAAAACACAATTTGACCCCCTGCCTGCATGTTCGAACACCATGTAGTTTAAAAGATGGATGTAATAAATTGTACCTCAGGTCCTTTCATTTGGGGCAGATGCAGATTACATGAATGATATCTTCTTTGCCAGCTTTGCACAAGCAAAACTGTTGTGGGCAGTTTTTTCTTTCCCAAGGCGGCAAGTGAGGGGCAGCTGGAATTACCCCACGGTATAATTTTAAAAACTTTTCTTTTGTTTTTAAATTCATTCCAATGTTAAGGTACGCTTGAGGTTGCAGTGTTGCATAATAGTCGAATGTGATCCAGCCATGCACTCTTTTGGATAATGTCTCATTCTCAATTGAGGAGATGATTTGTGCAGATTTTGTCAGGACTTTTTTCAAAGAAATTAGATTAGTAGGGGTGCCCCAGAGGTCTAAAAGTCTCAAGGCTTGGAGTGAATCAAATAAGTAATCTCTGGCTGAGGATTTTCTGTGTCGGAGCAACTCTTCCCTTAGATTTACATTTAAAGAGCCGGCTTCAGCCCTACAGATCTTGTGCCAGCCAATAACATACACGCTCTGTCTTTCCAGTGTTTGTTTTAAAAGGCCAAATTCTAGCCGAATTTGCGCTGGAGAAACGTATCTTGGCAGATTAAAGGTTGGCCTGTATGATTTGGCTAGGAAGTTACTAGGTAGGGACAGAGTCACCATACCACCTCACTACCCATAAGCCTGAGTCCAACTAGCTATACTGTCTCACTTGCCCTCCTAACCATATCCAGAGAAACAAGTTAATTGAAACCACAGAATACTACACTCATGATCCTCTCAGGGATCGCGATAACAGGACACCCAATTTCGCTCTCACACTCATCAACAGATACAACAGAGACACGAAGGACATATGAAATGTTTATTTAAACAATTGTGCTCAAGAATGCACTTTTCATGCCACAGTCAGAAAACAAATGCTAAACAAAAATACAGTCAGCATAGTCAGTAAACTATATATTATGAAACACCCTGTCATTTTATAAGACCGATTAGCCTAACTCTTATCTCCTTCTACAAAAGCAGAATGATTATATAACAAGATCTCTGGAATTAATGGTGAACCCCATACCTTAGCATACACAGGTGGACATTCTACATCTCAAGTACAGCTGTGATCTTCTCTCATGAAGACTCTCTCTCCATGTATATTACATTACTGTGCATACCTATATTACAAGGTGCATATGCTCACAAACAACAGCTGCACTCCTGTGTTGTGTCTAGGTGCTAGTGCCCGACCAGAACGAAATAACAAGGAACATTGTTGTTTGACCTTGTCTGCTGTGTTCAGACTAAATCCCGGGAAAACAAAAGCACGCAAAAACCGCTGCAAGTTCTGTCTGAAAGTATAATGTGGCACAAAGACAAATGTGTATATATAGTAATAGGCACAAAGCGAATGCAGCCTTTATCGTGCAAAGTTAGGCTAACATGGGGTAAATAAATGGGCCATGCACGGAACACATCACAACACTTTACAAGTGTAACTTTCAAATGGGAAGAGAAAGGAAGAGGATGTTTGGTGTCTTTAAAGTGGCAATTTAAAAACACATATTTTAGTGAAGCTGTTTTTTACATTGCAGGTCTGAAAATGCCACTTTTAGAAATCAATTAGGATACCAGGTTTCCCCTTGTTGTACTTATAAATAGGCCCTACCTGGGTCCTGTCCAATGGGCCTGACCCCTTTGTTTAATTAACTTTTAGAAAGTTTGCATTTTCTTACTTTGAACAATCTGTGCCTTTACCTGTCTCTGGTAAACACATTTGGGTTGGATGACAGATGGGGTTTCTGTATTCACTCTAGGCAATCACACATAAAGGGAGCTAAGGTATGCCCTGCAATCCTGATGGCCCAGCACCAGGCTGATGGGTCTTTCTGAGCTAGAGTGAGGGGGGGAGCTGACACTTGCACCTGAATAGGGCTGTGCCTGTATCAACACAAACAGTGGCATATCCCCCTGTGGTGTATCTGGAGCCAGGACTAGGAAGGGCAGGGTCTTGTGCACTACAAATACCTTTTTTTGAAGTCTCTCTACTTCAAGGACTAAAATGGGTATAAATACTGAACCTCAGACACTGTCTACTCAGAACACTTCTGGAACAGAGGACATTCTGCCAGGAAGAAGAGCTGTTGTGGGGCCAAGAGGGGCAATCACTTTGCTGCTTGCTTTGTTGTGTTGGCCTGCTGCTGCTGCTTCTTAACTGGGAGTGAAAGGGCTAGTCTTGACTCTCTACATCCTGCATCTCTAAAGGTTCTCCAAGGGCTTGCTAGAATTGCCTCTTGTTTCTGAAGTCGCAGAGATATCAAAGACTTAACCTGCATCTTCCTACCGGTACCTGGGCTCCTCTGCTGTGTGTCCTGGTCTGCCAAGTGTTGCTGAATCCAGTCCTGGCCCTTGGTAGTGAGTGGTTGCTGCTGCATCCCAAGAAACCAAAGGATCAACACAAAAACGTCATTCAGAACCTGCACATTTGTCTGCCCATCGCCGCTGCCTGGCCCGAAGCAGTGGACACTGTTCACTGACTGCGCAACATAACAACCTCAACTTACAACACAGACCTGACTAAGCCGATGCAGTGCCTCTGTATCACCACTGCTGCGTCTCCGACACCGTATCGCTGATGTTTGCGACACAGTAACCCTGATGCACTCCCAGCCCTGCGTGGCTTTGTGCCAACACACCGTCTACAGTACAGCATTTCCATATCAACACCTTGAATCCAACACACGGCACTCTTGATGTCAGTGCATCAATGACGTTGCCCGACTCCAGAACTGAGGCATAGCCTTCGAGAGTGACGCATCCCCTCCCATTTTCAATGCATTGTCCCTGAGCTTCAACCAAGGTACTGTTAGCGGATCTGCGTAACTCCTGTATTGAGCAAGCACTCTAACGCGGTCGGACAAAACATTTGGATTTGCCCCGGTCAAGCACGACTAGATAGCCCCAATTGGAGCTATTGACTTCTAAGCACTGCATTTTGATTCAAACTTGCACAATTCATATTGTCATTTTGGTCTTGTTTTACTCAGATAAATATTGGCTAGCTTCCTGAAATGTTGTGGAGTACGTTTTCACTGAGTTACAGTGTGTTTGTATGTGGACAAATACTTTACACATTGTCTCTTTAGTTTAGCATGTCTCTTTTGTGCCAAGCTACTAGATGGTGAGCACAGGCAAACTGTTAGGGCCTTATTTATGAGGCCGTGCGTCACTTTTACGCCGCCGGTGCGTCACTTTTTGTGACGCACCAGTGGCATCCAAAATACGCCTTGTTGCGCCATATTTACAAAGTGACACATCTAGGTAGATGAGTCACTTTGTAAACCCATGCGCCACACTATACCTGCGCCAGGTATAATGTATGCAAGGGAGGCGTATTGACGCAAGGAAGGGTCGTAGAAGTGACGCAGTGAAATCTATGAGATTTCACTGCATCACTTTTAGGACGCCGTTGCGTCAAAATCTTGCTCCTGCCTCACAGCAGGCGTAAGACTGACACAGGCCCTTTCAGATGGGGCTTGCCCCATGTAAAAGGTCGCATTGTTGGAGTTGCGTCACTTTTGTGACACACTCCAGCAATGCGTCACTTTTGCGCTTACAGATACGTCAGAAATACTGACGTATCTGTAACTCCTTGCGACATGATGCGTCATACATTAAATATGACACATCAGGAATGTCGCAAGGAGTGCGCTCAGAGAAGTGACGCATCGCTGCTTTCACGCAGCGATGCGTCATTTCTCATAAATGAGGCCCTTAGTGTCTACTACACTTACCTAGACTAGAATTGTGGTTTCTGCTTGGACAGGGTGCATACACCTGCCAACCAGAAACCCAATTTCTAACAAAATCATTCATGGTATATCCCCATCAAATGTAGTACAATCTTGTGAACACCCAGTGACAAATCTTTCATAAATGATGTTGGGGGTCACTGAATTTACAAAAATAACACATATTATTTGGCAGTAGGTGTTACAAGAATGTCATTCATAACTTCTCGATGAAACAAGTCAGCCTACTCTCCATGATTGTCCAATATAAACACATGGGGATGGGCCAGCCTCTGTCCCTACATTTTGCATAACTCAGCTTATAGTCCAGTGCTGTTGCTTGCATTACCAACCGAAACCAGTAATTAGTGTTTGCAGTTTATCAATATAGCCTCTCTGGATGAACAAAGGAAAAAAGAAAATAAGTGCTAGTATCTGAGCAGTATAACCATCCTTATATAGTGTTCCCCTGTCTTTTTAGTTTTGGGCTTTTCAAATAGCACATACATACATAGAAATTTCAGCTTCAGTTCTAATATATAGGCTGGGAGATGACATCCAAAGCAAAAGAAGTTGCAGGGTAACATAGTGTGAGATCAAAATGGCCTATTGTAAAATCCTGCTGAATCTGTGCCGGCGAAGGCTATATAACATTATCTGAACATGCGATTGTGAAAATGAAAAACATGTTTGTTGAATGTTAAGTTGGATGTGCACCAAATGTTATTTAAATTTTGCATTGACACACATTTTACGTTGATTTCATACCATGTTGTTTACTCGCACAATAGAAAATAGTTGTTCTGTTTAAATGTAAATGATGAAACTATGGTAAATGTAAACATTTGCTACATTTTAAGACTATAAATGGCAAAAATATTGTAAAAACTGTTTTGATTCCTAAACTAGCGCTTGTTTAGTATGATGTGGTACATTCTAGCACAATAGTAGGATTCCATGAGCTCTCTTAGTTAGTTCTGCAATTTATGACTTGTTTACATTTTCCACTTCAATAGTCTGTAAATCTAGTGTGAAAAAAAAATACATTTGCAATATGAATGTGCTGTAAATAACCAAAGTATTTGCTTTACTGAGTACTGTGATTCACCAAGAGCAGCATGGGAAAACATGGCCCAGAAAGGCTTTCTATTTCAAAAAGATGCAATTATTATTTCTATGCTTTGTAAACATCATCCTTAATGCCATATTAGGACAAGCTTGTAAAAAGGGACTATAAAATAAACTGAGAAAATCCTTGACATTTTTAATATTGTGTCTCATCTCATTTCATGAAGACATGGATGCCAGAGTATTTCCACTGAAGATTTTGCCTCCGAGTGGATACTGAACTGATGTCTCAAAAAGGAACAACTTTTAAAAGGAGTTGCTATAGGTGAAATTCACTAGCAGCCGGTGGTGGGAGTACTGCATGGCGGGGGTGGAGTGTAGTGTGCTATGGAATCGACCCAACGGAGGTAAGTTAACAAATGAATAAGTAAAACAAATTTTGTTGGGTGTGCTGCATCGCATTTGGCAATGCAGCGCTTGCAATGAAATTTGTTTTATTTATTTATTTGCTTACTTACCTCTGATTGGCCGTGTGCCGTAGTTTACTACCACCCACCCTGCTCCTTCCCCGCCCTGCTCACCACCCCGCAGCACTCCCACCACCGGCCGCTACTGGTGAAAATACTTTGAGGCTTATTTATGAACCCCTGCGTCAGTTTTGCGCAGGTCGATGCGTCACTTTTTGCGACGCGCCAGTGGCATAAAAAATGAGCCTTGTTGCACCATATTTACAAAGCGAGGCATCTAGGTAGATGTGTCACTTTGTAAACCACTGCGCCACATTATACCTGCACCAGGTATTATGTATTCATAAGATTTCACTGCGCCACTTCTAGGACGCAAATCCGTCAATATCTTACGCCTGCGTAAGACTGACACAAGCATATGTCACATGGGGCTTGCCCCTGAGCAATGAACCATTGCTAGAGTTGCATCACTTTTGTGACACACTCCAGCAATGCGTCATTTTTGTGCCTACCGATACATCAGAAATACTGACGTATCGGTAACTCCTTGCACCAAGATGCGTCATACTGTAAATATGACGAATCATTGGTGTCGCAAGAAGGGCGCAATGAAAAGTGATGCATCGCTGTTTTCTCACAGCGATACAGCACTTTTTATAAATGAGGCCTTAAGTAAATAAGGATAAAGCTAAAGCCCATGCTGCAGAGCTAGTGGTAGGATATCTACAGAATAGTATTGTGTGTTCTATTATCCTCTGCATAATGAGTAGAGGGAATTTAAACTCAGTATTTCAAATCTTGTATCTGTGATTCTGATGGCTTGACCCTGACACTGCTTACGGACATTATCACAGGATTGAATTCAAGTATGTACGTAGAACTCCGTCCACATGGATATTTATTTAAGTATTTTCATAGATTCACTTTTGCTGTACTTGCATTAGGCTGGAGGCTGGAAGTCTCTTCAGTATGGCCTTTGGGGATTACTCCTTAGTGTTAGTGCGGTAAAAGAAAAGAAAACACCAGGCCTGCCAAGTATCACACAACAGGTGTGACACTAACGCATTTCAGTGTGTGTTCCGCATCACAGCACTGAAATGCATTGTCACACATTTTAATGTCACTCACTGTCTCACTCTGCTCCAGCGCTGAAACTTCTACGACGGGCTGCTAATGGGCGCGCCTGCTTCTCCCTGCAGACTTGCCAGCAGGCTCAGTAAATAGTTAATGCTCGTCTGCTGGCTGAGTGCTACAATGTATACCATTTTAGCTCTAAAATATTCCTGCCCGCGGCCTGCCTGACATGCCCAATTATACCATGATCGGGCGGGGCCTGCCCTGCGACCCGTACTACTGGCTGTGGCAGCGCTGGTGTAGGGATCTGACCTCACGTCCTGGAAAAGAAAGGAAGTGAGGTTGGTCAGGATTAAAGCAGCGGGGGACTCTACTGAGGAGTTGTGCTGCCCACCGCGTCCCCGCCTTGCCTCCTGGCGTCAGTGGCATAAACTCAGTGGACTGTGCTGCCTGTGTATATACCTGGTGTCGCTGGTCCTGATGACCGAGAAGGGTCGCGGCAGCATCAACACTCGCTGAGCATCAAGCAGAGGCAGCACATACAGCTGAGCCAGACACTGTGGCCTGGCGTTAATCTTGTCGAGGAAGTCTGTAAAGAATATCCTTCAGACAAGTTGTAAAGTAAAGAATAACTTTATTATCGTAACAAAGTCCATGTGGTCACGGCCCACCGCCAATTGCTGTTGGTTCGGGCTCGCCTCAATAAGGTATGATGTCCTAGGCCTAAATTGTTAACAAGCCTCATTCATGCACTGCAGGATTAGCAGAGTGAAAGAGGGCATCAGAGTAGATGCCATCAGTGGTGATCACTTTGCATATTTTTGATATTAGGCAAGGCTGCTGCTCGCCCCTTCTGTACAGGATTTGTTGGGGGTGGGGGGGGGAGGGGGGAGCGGTAGTGTGTCTGGTCAGTAAGTGAGTCAGTGTCAGGATAGTTGGGCGCTGGATGGGCGGGCCGGCCCAGAGCTTCAATGAAGCTGAAACTAGTGCCCTTGTGTCACTTGGTATTGTCAGCGCACACAAGGTACAGAAGACAGCAAAGACCATGGTGGTATGACCCCTGAGACACAGACAGGGTACAGCTTTCTCTTCTGTTGCTGTTCTGCCCCCAGTCTCGAGACAACAGGTCAGTAATTTTATGGGGTGAATATTTTAGTTTGTTTGTGGGCATGTCGTGCGTGCGTGTGCTGGCTTAAACTCATGATTTTTGTTCTGATAAAAAATAATTCTGACATCAAGCTTAAAAAACGGAGTGTGACATATGCAAAACCCGTCTACAGTGCTGTCTAAACAGGCTGGTGTAGCAGAGTCACTTACTTGAGATAAACAATGGTGCCTCGACTGTTTTATGTAATCAACTCAGAAAGCGGGTTTCAGGAGTTTTGCATTACTTTCAAGTAATTTTAAACCTCATCACTTCTCAATAGTTTAAAGTTAATTGTATTTTAGCTTTTTCAATATCACTGTCAGTTACACTCATTTGCAGTTCAATTTCACTCAGAAGTGCATTGACGACGTCGGTCTAAAGAGCAATCGCAGCACTGCACGACTGCCAGATACTTGTCTTTATTTTTATGATTTTATATAGAGCAGGCTAGGTACAGAGCGCTTTACAATAGTCGAAACAGTTCAGTAAAAAGTAGATAAAGGATTATTACGCTACGACAAGTTACCACAGCTGCCTATTCTCTTTACCGGCATCCTGGAACAGGATGTGAAGACTTTAGAGGACTGGCTACAGCAACAAGCCAGTAAATTGGCCCCCCCTTTAGTGAGACCTGCCAAATCTACTCGAGTCTCAGCCCCTTGGTTTTCTGAGGCTCTAAAGTGGTAGTAAAAGAGCCTGCAAATATTGTGAAAGAGAGTGGCAGAGGAATTATAATCTTTCAGACAAATTGATTTACAAACTGGCATTGAACAACTATTATAAGAGTATACGCGGTGCAAATAAACTTTTTCTGTCCACAAAAATAGATATAGCGGCTAATAAGAGTAAACCGCTTTTTAATGTTGTAAAAAGCTCCACCTCCCCTCCCTCTATAAGCCAACCGTTTGCTCCTACAAGCCATTGGATGAAACAAATGGCCCTCCTTTTCTATGAAAAAATGAAACTGATCAAGGATTCCTTTAAAGCTTAATCACTGGATCGGGAGGGTGTTGAGGTCCCCCATCTAGCTGCCTGCTCCAGCCCCAGGGCCTCCCTGAGGGAGTTCCCAGAGATTACCTTAGAGCAATCTCTGATGTTTATGAAAACTTTGAAATCTGCCCAGCAAAGGTTTTATCTTCACTAGCAGATGTGATTAACCCTTGTGTGAATATATTCTGTACACAGCTCTACGGGGGGGCTGATGCCACACAGGTGGAAACATCCTTCCTTTATTGAAGAAACCTTCAGCAGATCCTGAGGTAGCATGTAATTACAGACCTATCTCGGTTTTGCCTTTATTTTTGGATGTTCTGGAAAAATTTGTCAACAAAGTCTTAACGAACTTTGTAGAGACCAATGATTTGCTGCATCCTAGCCAGTCTGGCTTTCAAGCCAATTTTAGTACTGAGGCGGCTTTATTGGAAGTTGCAGAAACTATTAAAGCTGCATTGAATAGAGGAGAGACAGTGCCGTTTTGGTGCTGCTGGACTTCTCAGCAGCTTTCGACACCGTGCCCCACCCGAGACTACTGGAAAGACTCAGTGATAGCGGTATTGGAGGCACGGTGTTGAGTTGGTTTGCATCCTTTTTGGCTAACCTTTCTTTGTACAAGCTTTATTCGAGATAATTTCTCATAAAAGCACAGCATAAAATTGAACATTACAGAATAAAAAAAACATATCATTTAACAGGTACAAATTCATATAAACATTCTGTGCAAGCTCATACAATATCGACGTGGATAATTTACATATAACAAATTAGTTTTGGATTTTATAGACAATTAAAAAAGAAACCTAATTAACTGGACCCCCCCAAAGATCGCCGCCTAATTGCCCAGGCCCACCCCAAGTATTTAGCTACCCCAATAACTATCGACTCCTGAGTTGATGTACAAAACATTCTTAATGCCACTGCGCTATCATGTGTCCCAAGGTTTTTACATACAGGTGTAAGCCATACTCTCCTAGGTGATGAGTAGGCTTTACATACAAATAGATAGTGGCCTACACTCTCCACAGCTGTTTCACATACTGGGCATGACATATTAGTCGACTTCTGCCAACCTGCCGTTAGTTTTTTTAGGGGAATAGAACCAGATCTTAGCTGGAAGACTAGCTTCCTATCCATTGGGACCGTAATAGTGTCCCAGTAATTTTCTAAGATAGGACAGATTTTTGTCTCCAGGAAGCGACCCGCCATAGAGTCAGACCTAACACCTCTCAGCAGATTGCCGCCCACCCAGTCCCAATATTGTAATTTGAGGGCTTCCTTGCTTGGGAAGACTTCTTCCACTGGGTTGGTCCAAAGATTGGAAAACCCAAGGTTAATTAACATGGCCCTTAGATTTTTAAGCCATTTTATCTTGTGGAAGTTGTCTTCCTTGATTATCGAAAGGAAACCATCAGCATATTGCCTAATCTCAGGAGTTGTCCAAAGACGTCTCCAATAGAGAACAGGGCGCAATCGCGCTCTATCGCTAATTGGACGTCTACCCAACTCCAGGAACAATGGTATTAGGGGGGTGCTCTGTGGGAGGCCTGTAATCCCTCTGAGAAACTTGTTCTCAGATGTCTGTAGGGCCGAAAGATTATCCCAAGCCCATAACTCTGCACCGTATAAGGTGGCACCTAAGACCTTTGCGTCATACACTATAAGGGCGGGTTTAATCGGTTTCGTCTTAGATTTTCGATGTTCTCCTCGCAATGCACCTGAAAGCTGTTGGTGTTTTAGGGCCGTTTTTTCCAAATGATGTGACCAGCCAGGACCCTCTGCTATCTGTACCCCTAAATATGTGAACTCATTGACAGTCTCTAACTTGCTATTATTCAGGGTTACCTTAGGATAAATTTTGCGGCGTGGGGAGAAGGCCATTAATTTCGTCTTCCCCACATTTACTTCTAGGCCGTGCTCTTTGCAAAAAATATCAAAAATATTTAATGCGCGTTGTAGCCCAGCAGGGGTTTTTGACAAGATCAGGGTGTCGTCAGCGAACATCAGGATCGGGACCCTGACGTCCGCTAACGATGGAGCATCTACGCTTGCTTTCAACATTCGCTCGACAATCCCATTAATAAATAATGAGAAGAGTAAGGGTGCCATGGCACAGCCTTGTCGGACCCCCCTTTCCACGGGGAAGTCCGAAGTTGACTCGCCATTCCCACCCCACTGAACTCTTGCGAAATTAGATTCATGTACACGCATGATTAGGGTGAGCAATTCAGCAGGAATCCCCAGCTTTTGCAAGACCAGCCATAACTTAAACCTGGGGACCAAATCAAATGCCGCCCGTAGGTCGACAAACGCGACATACAGGCAGCCCCTTCCAAGTAAAACCGTCTTCCACCGCAGTATGGTAAAGCGGAAAACCTGGTCAATAGTACTGGTTGCTCGCCTGAATCCGGCCTGATATGGGGAAAGAGCGTTGTTGTCGTCCACCCAGTCCATAAGCTGATTTGTAACCAATCTCCCCACTACTTTTTGCACGGTTGCTATCAAGCTTATGGGCCTGTAGTTGGCAGAGAGTGAACGGTCTCCCTTCTTGTGAATGGGAATAATAATTGCTCCTTTCCATAACTCGGGAACCACCCCCCCCCCCTTGGCTAGAGCATTTCCTAACAAGAAAATATACCTCACCCATCTCTTCATATCATACTTGAAGATATCCGGGGGTATCCCGTCTAGCCCTGGTGCTCTCCCGCATTTCACAGAGCTAATCGCATTTTCTACTTCTTTAGGGGAGAACAAATTATCAATAGCATAGACTGGCATTATGCCCTCCCCTACCCCGGGGTACATGACTTCGGCATATTGTGGTCTGAAGTACTCAACCCAGGCTTCTTCAGCTACATTGTTATCAGGCTTTGCGGGGCTACCTCCTCTACCCCACTTAATAATTTTCCAAAAGATCCTAGAATCCTTGTTACTAGAAGCCTCTTTTAACTCGGCCCAGTGGTCTTCATCCCATTTCCTCTTGGCTTGGGAAATGGCCAATTTATACAATTTCCTTGTCACTCTAATTGCAACACTGTCCCTGTTTCTAATAGCTTGTCCCAATTCCAATCGTGCGGATCTGCATTGGCGATTAAACCACCTGCCAACATCCTGGGTTTCCCTCCCTTTCTTGATCTTAGTCAGAAAACATGGTTTAAGGAGGGAAAATAACTTATTATGGATGTCTGTGAATCCCTAGCCCCGGGAGCTGTGAAATCTACCGCCTCCATGGCGGAAATTGCGTTATCCACCTCATGGTTGATATAGGTCATTTTTTCCTCATTAGCCAATACCCTTGGCCATTTTAACCTACGTTCATCATTGCTCATGACTGGGATCTGGTCGTTCCTTAGATGCAAGTTTCCCAATCCGACATTCCACCACCTATGGGTCACACAAAGGGGGTTATGATCACTTTCTATTCTAGGCTTAATAGCCATATCAATAACCCCCTGCCACAGCTGGAGACTACATATTATATAATCAATTCTACTCCTGCTGTTGCCGTTGTCAAAAGTGCAACTGCCTTCCTTGTCCCCTGGGGTTCTCCCATTCAGGGCTCTTAGACCGTATTCCATACAAATAGCATTTAATAATAGGATGTCTTTTGTCCACCGTGGGACGGGGTTTAAACATAAAGGTGGTACTCCCCAAAGATTGTCCTCATCCTTCCCTAAGGGATCATTTGTACAGTCTAGAGGTTCAAAAGTCCTGTTAAGATCCCCGGCTGCTATTACCCTACTATCTTGGGACTTGGTTTCTAAGGAGGCAGACAGCACCTCTAGAGTGGAAGAGTTGGTTGTGTTACTGCCTCTTGCATAGACGTTATACAAATCCATTAACAACCCCTTTTCTGTTGAGATTCTTAACAGTTGTAAATCGCTAGTTCCCAAGTCTAACATTTTAATAGTAATGTCCAAGTCCTGTTTTATCCATACAGTAAGGCCTCCCATAGGCTGACCCCTTCCACCTTTGGATGCTGGTATAGAGAAGTTTAAATAACCACAAAGAAAGAGGGGGTCACAAGCCCAGGTTTCTTGGAAACAACAAACATCAAACCCACTGATAAATTCCACCCAAGATTGGGAGTCTAACTTACTACCCAACCCTGCAACATTCCAGGATAGAAGCGTACCAAAGCTAGGCTCAATCCCACCGGAATTGCTATTGTTGAAACACACTTGGGAAATCATTGGGCTTTCAATGTTATTAGCGACCTTCACAGGATCATCAATGATATCAACTACCATGTTTACTGTTGGTGTGGGTAGTTTCACAGCACTGGCATTTATATTTTCTATCCCACCTCCTCCCTCTACAACAAGACTCCCATTCCCTGTGAAACCGACAATTAAGGTTGTACCAGCAATAACATCATGATCTTCACAGGTCCCCTTAAACTCATTGATGCTCCCTCCACTACTACTACACAACTCTTTGATAGTTTGTCAACATCCCCATCCCTGATCCTGCCATCCGACATGAGGGTTATAATTCATACATGTAGTATAGTTTTGGCTAACCACTCTCAAACCATCTGGGCTGCTCCCGTTCTCGGCGGTAGTTCCTCCTCTGAATGTGGGGGTGCCTCAGGGCTCCATTTTCAGCCCTACGCTTTTTAATTTGTACATGGCCCCCTGGACCCTCTTGCTGAGAGTTTTGGTGCTAAAATAGTGTCATACGCTGATGACACTCAGCTGTTGTTTACCTGTGAGAAAGGAGCTGAGTTTGATGGCAACTTAATTAACACCTGCCTCTCCAAAGTCTTCTCTTGGTTAAGTCACAATCATTTAAAAGGCAACCCCGAGAAGTCAGAGATTATCTTTTTTAGGCCTCAGCCACCGGATATCTGGCATGAATGATGGCCCCAGGATATGTCTCCCCCCATGTCGGCCGTTTCAACAGTGAAAAACCTGGGCGTCAAGATGGATTCCACCCTTTCCATGAAGGCCCAAGTACACTCGGTAGCTGGGGTATGCTTTGGGTTGTTGAAATTGTTGCGAAATTTCCATTGCTTTTTATCCCATACAGGAATACAGTGGTTCAGGTGTTGATAATGTCCAGATTGGACTATGGTAATTCCTTGTATCCCGGCCTGCCTGAATATCTTTTGAGCCGACTACAAGTGATCCAGAACTCAGCAGCCAGGGCCATTTTCCTGTTAAATTCTAGAACTCAGACCACCCAGCTTCTGTCTTCCCTTCATTGGCTTCCAGTCCAGAAGAGAATTCAGTTTAAAACATTGGTTTTGGTTTTTAAAGCCTTCCATAAGGTCTGAGCTCCTTATCTTAGGTACAGATTTCAGCCTTATCTCCCTCAGTGCTCCCTGAGATCCTCATCTCAACTTTCGATCACTACTCCTAGGGTGTTTCGGGCCCGGAAAGGGGGTAGATCTTTTCACGCAGCTGACTCACGGTTGTGGAACAGTCTCCCTTTCGCGATCATACAGAGTCCAGACCTTCTTACCTTTGGGAAAAAGTTTAAAACATGTTTTTTTTTAGTTGTGAGTTGTTGGCAGTGTTCTGGTTGTGTTTGTGTTACTTGACATTGGATGATTTTAGGGCAGGGACACTCCAGGGAGTAGCCGCGCACTCTATAAATATGCGCTAACATAACATAACAACCTCTCACAAGCTGGAAGTGCACACCTCTCCGAGGGCAGCAGTTGTTTTTGACAGGTATGGCTAATACTACTGACTCTCCCACAGCTCCACCAGCTTTTCACAGTCTTCATCTCGCAAAACCGGCCTTTCAACATATCTCCCTGTATTTATTTATTTATTTATTTATTTATTTTTAATATTTATAGAGCTCTGCATTTGATTGCTTCCACTTCTAGCCTGAGGAAAAAATCTACATTAAGATGCACTTCTAGCCTGAGGAAAAAATCTACATTAAGATGCTTGGTAACGTCTAAAGGGACGGGATCAGCAGAGGGAAGTTGGTTACAATCAATGGGTGCAAAGTGCTGTTCCCTCTCAGCGCCTATATGGGCTGGGCGGAGAATGTCCTCTAATGGACAATTAAACATGAGTGCAAATGGCTTGTGTGAGTGTGCTAATGTGGATAGCATCTGTACTTAATATTGCACTAGCTCCAGGGCCCAGTGCGGACGGCAGAGTCACTCCTGCCTGCCAAAGGTCACACCTGTTGACTGAAAACTTAAGGAATGGCAAGAGAAACCATTAACATTCCCAGTGAACTTTTCTTGGTAACCAAAATGTTCGCTTTACCCTCATGCACAGCTACTGCCACCATCAAACCCAAGGGGTTTGCATTTAAATTGGCTTTGCCTTCCGTAGACAAAATGCAGAAAATCAGAACAGCTGTTGGGCTGAGAAGCGGTGCACCTGATACATCACCACAGTAGTCCCTGTCAGCAGCCCACAACTCCCCCCCACAACTTTGCCTCCTTCACACCGCCAAACCTTCACTTTATCCAAAACCTCAAACCCAACAAGAACAAACAATGGAAATGTCATACAAAACCAATCTGAAAACGTGGTGGCTATGCTGTAAGTCATGATCTCCTACTGTTGCACTGACTTCCAATGCTGTGAAAATTTTCCTTTCCTGGTGCAGTCATTTGGCTCAAATAGGTGTAATTTCTGATATATATATGTTTCTCTCGTCTTCATTGCTTGATTTTGCAAGAAAGTGTCACTCATAGTTGTTGAAATGTCACTCATAATTACACTTAAATTATGAAAATGTCACACATAGCAATCTGAAACCTTGGCAGCTATGAAACACTTCTTAGTCAACTGGGCCCTTTGCTTCAGAGGGATTGTACAACTGGCTATTTAGCAACAGACTATCATGGTATCTGAATATCGTGGACAGAATATCAAAAGGGAAGTGCATATAGAAAAAATATAGATATACTATTCTTAACTCCACATCTTTGCCCCATGAATAAGAATATTTATAAATATATATGTGTATATATATTACCTACTGGCGGTCGCCAGTAGGTAGTTATAGTTAGGATTGGCTACCATAGGAAATCCGCAACATTCTATTGGGAATAACTCTGGCACCGGTTCAGGAATTTGCGTGTAATTTTCCCAAATTTTGGCCAGCTCCGCTACGCTCCTTCCCTGGAAGTTTCGGGCATTCGTGAAGTGGGGGCTGAGAAAAAAGGGGGGGTCCCAAAACGTGTTTTCCCCATGTTAATTTCTATAGGACGGTCTGACAAGTCTACAGCCCGAACCGCTGAATGGAATTACGCCAAACTTGGCAAAATTGTAGGGACTGGTACGCAGATGTGCCTTTGCTATATTTGCTGAAAATTGCTCCAGTGTTTTTTTTGTAAATTAACCTCAAAAACACATATATATCTATATGCGCGCTTCGAGCGCTTACAGGTAAGCGTACCGGGGAGCGCACCTGGCACGCTACGGGAGTGCAAGAGCAGAAAGCTGATTGGCTATCGGGTGTCTGTCAACATTCTAAACAGTCCGGAGAGTCCGCCATCTTGTGTCTCGGTAGAATCGAGACACAAGAGGTGAAAAAAGAAAGGGGGATATAATTAAAAGGGGCAGAGTAGACACCCCCTGACCCCCTAGGTTTTCTGAGGGGGGCCTAGAATGACCCTGAAGGGCAAAAAAACATTTTTTTTTTTTAAATAACTTGCGGGGTAAGCGCTGGGTGCGTTCCCAGGTGCGCGCTCTGGTACGCGCACCTTGAGCGCACCACTAGGAAAACAGAATTGTAAAATATGTAAAGAATACAGCTCTTTTTTGAGAATTGGAGGTAGTTCTGAGAAGAACTTTTTTTTTATTCTTTTTTTAATTTTTTTAATACTTTTTTATAACGATTTTATTTTTTTTTTGTATTTTTTTCAGGGGAAAAACAAAACCAGGGATTCAAAAACTGCTCAACATGAGCAAAAAAAGATGAAAAATTAGGGACGGGGAGGGCAGCGGTGTTCCTGTCTCTTCATAGCAATGAGTTCAACGCTCTGCTCCCCATAGCAGAGCAGTTCATTACAGTCCACCCATTGAAATTTTATGCCTGCAAAGACCAGCTGCACACTAGGGATCATTCTTCCATGTGGTGTTCCCGAAGCTGTTGCTCCACCAGTGGAGGTGCTGCCGCCATCTCTTCGTACATTCTCTGCCAGGTCTCTGACACTCTCCCTGGCAAAGTTATTTGGGTGTATTCTCTGGACATGCCTAATTAAGGTGGCATTTCCAAAGCTATATTTCCTATTAGGATTGCCTCTGGATAAAGTAGTGCCACATATCTTGCAGGTTACCTTAGCAGCATTAACTTTTTTTTCCTTCAGGGATGTCAAAAAAATTCCAAATGTAGTGGTCCTTTGTTTTGTGGTGGGGAGGGTCCTTAGGCAAAAAAACATTAGAATCACTGCTGGTTGACTCTCTTTCAGCCATTGCTGTAGATCAGAAAACTTTGAGAAGCAGATAATGGACAGAACACCTCTTGCTCTCTCCAAGTAGAAAGCAAAAGTGAGAAAAATGGGTGGGGTTCTCAATATTTGGAAAAACAAATTTTCTGAACCAATGAAAAGTGTTATTTTAAGGTCACATGGCTTGACGCGCTTAAGCTACGCGGCACGTACGTGGGCGCTTCCTGGAGCGCTTCCGGGGGCGCTTACGCAGTGATGCCATTTGAGATGTCATGAGTGATGTCATCAGTGATATCACTGACCATGTCATGAATGATGTAATATGTGACATCATCAGCAGTGGATTGCGGGTGCGCGAGTTATAGTGAGTCCAACTAACTATAACGTGAGAATTTCAATGGTTTTGTGTGAGTAAAATGTTCAGCTAACTATAACTGGTGTGAAACCTATGGTTTTTTCAGTGAATTTCAAAGGTTTTTTATATGCTAATTCCTAACTATAACGAGTGTGAAACCTATGGTTTTTTTCAGTGAATATATTACCTACTGGCGGTCGCCAGTAGGTATATATAGTTAGGATTTTTTCTCTATGGGATTTTTGAAAATTCTATGTCTAATAACTTTGGCGTTTGTGGACGGAATTGGCTGAAATTTTCAGGAAAATTGAACATTTTGTTTCTGAGCAGCCCCTGAAAATTTGGGGGGGTTTCATCAAGGGGGGGCCGAGGAAAAAGGGGGGTTCCAAAACGCGTTTTTCCCATGTTAATTTCCATAGGGCGGTTGGCCTCACTTTTAGCTCGAACGGCTGAATGGATTTGCACGAAACTTGGCAAAATTGTAGGGACTGTTAGCCCGATGTGCCTTTGCTAGGTCTCAATATATGTGCTCCAGTGGATTTTGAGTAATTTAGGTTCAAAAAAAGATATATATCTGGGCGGAGCCTAACCACACATCTGATCTGATTGGCTGTCAGCACTTCATCCAAGAAGTGTTGGCAGCCATCTTGGGACCAATATACATGATAGCACCTCATTAAAAAGCATTGTAGTTAATAGAGGGTTTTAGGACTTTAGTTACATTATAAATCATTTGTTGATGGTACCATACTCGTTTTAGGAATTGTGGTGGGTTCTAAGGTGATTTTACCATGTGAAAAAACCTTTTGCTGTGATATCATGAATATTGTTTGAAAGAAAACTAATATCTCATGATTTTCCCACAGTGGTTTGGAAGGGGATCTATAAGCTAAACTGAAAGCATATTTTCTGTAAATTCACATTATCTTTCTCAGTCATGTGAAAATGAAGTCTGTCATTCTCAGTAAAACATGTACATCCAACAAGGACAGAGACTGTCAGTTGATTCCTTTGTGCTCTACTGCAGCCTCCTAAAGTGTTCTAAAGAACAACTAGAGCGCTAACAGTCCTACGTATTACAAAGGTATAGCACACCTGGAGCCATCGTGATGGGAATAAAGTGGTAACTCTTAAAACATTTAATTTAAAAAGGAACAAAATGAGGGGGTATATTATGCAATAGAAGGTATTATTAGTGCTGCAGAAAGAAAAATTAGGGCACATTTTGAGTGACTTTTCAAATCCTCTTCTATTTCATTAAAAAATTCTGACCTGCAGTCTCCCAAAATGGCCACCAGAGACAAAAGAGCCCAAATGTAGCCCAAATATCACCCAGATGTAGCCCAAGTATAGCCCAATGACAGAATGTCCCAGAGTGTTCTAAAGAACAACTAGAGCGCTAACAGTCCTACTTATTATAAAGGTATGGCACACCTGAAGCCATCTTGATTGGAATAAAGTGGTAACTCTTAAAACATTTAATTTAAAAAGGAACAAAATGAGGGGGTATATTTTGCCATATGAATTATGATTAGTGCTGCAGAAAGAAAAATTAGGGCACATTTTGAGTGACTTCTCAAACCCTCTTCAATTTCATTAAAAAATTCTGACATACAGTCTCCCAAGATGGCCACCAGAGACAAAAGAGCCTAAATGTAGCCCAAATATCACCCAGATGTACCCCAAGTATAGCCCAATGACAGAATGTCCCAGAGTGTTCTAAAGAACAACTAGTGCGCTAACAGTCTTACTTATGACAAAAGTATGGCACACCAGAAGCCATCTTGATTGGAATGAAGTGGTAAGTCTGAAAACACTCAATTTAAAAAGGAACAACATGAGGGGGTTAATTTTGCCATAGAAAGTATGATTAGTGCTTCAGAAAGAAAAATTAGGGATCATTTTGAGTGACTTCTCAAATCCTCTTCTATTTCATTAAAAAAATTCTGACATGCAGACTGAAACATGCACTTTGAATACCAGCAGCAGACGTCCCTGGTGAGCAGTAGCTTTACTACAGTGATCTAATGTGCAACTAGAGTGCTAACATTCATAATTTATGGCAAATGTGTGACACATCTGAATGCCTTCTTGATGGAACCAAAGTAAACAAGCATTGAAAATGCAATAGATCGCGCCCTCGTTTAAGTTAAAGCCATTCTGTTTGTAATGAGGTGGCTTTTTAGCTTTGCTTTTATTAGTGTTTTTTCAACTTTCATGTAAATAACATGCATCTGTATGCATATAAGTATATGTATGCATGCATTTATGTTTGTATTTATATAGATATACAGATGATATATGTTTATATATGTATGTATATATATATATTCACTGAAAAAACCATAGGTTATAGACCATATATAGTTAGGAATTAGCATTTACAAAACCTTGAAAATTCACTGAAAAAACCATAGGTTATAGACCTTATATAGTTAGGAATTCGCATTTACAAAACCTTATTTTACTCACACAAAACCATTGAAATTCCATATATAGTTAGTTGCACTAACTATATATCGCGCACCCGCAATCCACTGCTGATGATGTCACATATTACATCATTCATGACATGGTCAGTGACATCACTGATGACATCACTGATGACATCTCAAATGACATCACTGATGACATCACTGATGACAACATCCAGTGACTGTATGTTTCTGTAAAGTTAAAATAAGTCTTACATATTGAAGAATGAGTGGATGTATAAGTGTCTGGATGAAGGATTTAGTAGGTGCATGACTGACTGTATGAGTGAGTGATTAAATGTGTCTCACTGAGTGCATGGGTTAGTGACTAAACTGTCTTGATTTGTGCATCATTATGTCTGTTGTTCTGTAAACTGTTGCATGTGTTGATAAGTAGCTATATGAGTAACTATATGGGTTATTGATTGGTTGCCCAAGTATTTGTATGGGAGACTGAGTGTGTGTGTGGGTGGCTGGGAGGTGTATGACTCTGTGCATAGATGTGTGAGCAGTTGATTCACTAGATGTATGGTTTCAAAAGTGCATGTGGAAACAGCTGTATGGGCGGTTGACTGTGTGCATGAGTGTATTGGTGAGTGAATGGATATCTCAGTGCTACATGTCAAAGTAAGTACATATGTAAAACACAGTACATGTGAGAGTTGACATATATTAATAACTGTGCATAAGAGCCAGTGAATGTGTGAGTGGCTGTATGGATCATTGTGAACTTGTATCAGGGATTGTATAAGAGAGTAAATATGTGTTAGTATATGTTTGAATAAGTAAAGTTTGTATAACTGTATAGTTGAGGAAATGGAGGTGTGATTGATTCTTTGCATGACTGACTAGGTGTGTGAGTAACTCCATGGATGAGTGACAGTCTGTGAGTGTCTGTTTACACTGATTGTATCTAAGGTTATATTAGAGTCTGAAGAGGTTCATCGTATTATCACATGAATTATATCATCAGTGATGTGATCAGTAATGTCAAATGAGATGTCATCAGTGATGTCATCAGTGATGTCATTTGAGATGTCATCAGTGATGTCACTGACCATGTCATGAATGATGTAATATGTGACATCATCAGCAGTGGATTGCGGGTGCGCGATATATAGTTAGTGCAACTAACTATATATGGAATTTCAATGGTTTTGTGTGAGTAAAATAAGGTTTTGTAAATGCGAATTCCTAACTATATATGGTCTATAACCTATGGTTTTTTCAGTGAATATATATATATATATATATATATATATATATATATATATGTATATATATATATTACCTACTGGCGGTAGGCTAGGTGTATATAGTTAGGATTTTTTCTCTATGGGACTTTTGAAAATTCTATGTCTAATAACTTTGGCATTTGTGGACGGAATCGGCTGCAATGTTCAGGTAAATGGCACATTTTGTTGCTGAGCAGCCCCTGACAATTTGGGGGGGTTTCATCAAGGGGGGGCTGAGAAAAAAGGGGGGTCCCAAAACGCGTTTTTCCCATGTTAATTTCCATAGGGCGGTTGGCCTCACTTTTAGCTCGAACGGCTGAATGGATTTGTACGAAACTTGGCAAAATTGTAGGGACTGTTAGCCCGATGTGCCTTTGCTAGGTCTCAATATATGTGCTCCAGTGGATTTTGAGTAATTTAGGTTCAAAAAAAGATATATATCTGGGCGGAGCCTAACCACACATCTGATCTGATTGGCTGTCAGCACTTCATCCAAGAAGTGTTGGCAGCCATCTTGGGACCAATATACATGATAGCACCTCATTAAAAAGCATTGTAGTTAATAGAGGGTTTTAGGACTTTAGTTACATTATAAATCATTTGTTGATGGTACCATACTCGTTTTAGGAATTGTGGTGGGTTCTAAGGTGATTTTACCATGTGAAAAAACCTTCTGCTGTGATATCATGAATATTGTTTGAAAGAAAACTAATATCTCATGATTTTCCCACAGTGGTTTGGAAGGGGATCTATAAGCTAAACTGAAAGCATATTTTCTGTAAATTCACATTATCTTTCTCAGTCATGTGAAAATGAAGTCTGACATTCTCAGTAAAACATGTACATCCAACAAGGACAGAGACTGTCAGTTGATTCCTTTGTGCTCTACTGCAGCCTCCTAAAGTGTTCTAAAGAACAACTAGAGCGCTAACAGTCCTACGTATTACAAAGGTATAGCACACCTGGAGCCATCGTGATGGGAATAAAGTGGTAACTCTTAAAACATTTAATTTAAAAAGGAACAAAATGAGGGGGTATATTATGCAATAGAAGGTATTATTAGTGCTGCAGAAAGAAAAATTAGGGCACATTTTGAGTGACTTTTCAAATCCTCTTCTATTTCATTAAAACATTCTGACATGCAGTCTCCCAAAATGGCCACCAGAGACAAAAGAGCCCAAATGTAGCCCAAATATCACCCAGATGTAGCCCAAGTATAGCCCAATGACAGAATGTCCCAGAGTGTTCTAAAGAACAACTAGAGCGCTAACAGTCCTACTTATTATAAAGGTATGGCACACCTGAAGCCATCTTGATTGGAATAAAGTGGTAACTCTTAAAACATTTAATTTAAAAAGGAACAAAATGAGGTGGTATATTTTGCCATATGAATTATGATTAGTGCTGCAGAAAGAAAAATTAGGGCACATTTTGAGTGACTTCTCAAACCCTCTTCAATTTCATTAAAAAATTCTGACATACAGTCTCCCAAGATGGCCACCAGAGACAAAAGAGCCTAAATGTAGCCCAAATATCACCCAGATGTACCCCAAGTATAGCCCAATGACAGAATGTCCCAGAGTGTTCTAAAGAACAACTAGAGCGCTAACAGTCTTACTTATGACAAAAGTATGGCACACCAGAAGCCATCTTGATTGGAATGAAGTGGTAAGTCTGAAAACACTCAATTTAAAAAGGAACAACATGAGGGGGTTAATTTTGCCATAGAAAGTATGATTAGTGCTTCAGAAAGAAAAATTAGGGATCATTTTGAGTGACTTCTCAAATCCTCTTCTATTTCATTAAAAAAATTCTGACATGCAGACTGAAACATGCACTTTGAATACCAGCAGCAGACGTCCCTGGTGAGCAGTAGCTTTACTACAGTGATCCAATGTGCAACTAGAGTGCTAACATTCAGAATTTATGGCAAATGTGTGACACATGTGAATGCCTTCTTGATGGAACCAAAGTAAACAAGCATTGAAAACGCAATAGATCTCGCCATCGTTTAAGTTAAAGCCATTCTGTTTGTAATGAGGTGGCTTTTTAGCTTTGCTTTTATTAGTTTTTTTTCAACTTTCATGTAAATAACATGCATCTGTATGCATATAAGTATATGTATGCATGCATTTATGTTTGTATTTATATAGATATACAGATGATATATGTTTATATATGTATGTATATATATATATATTCACTGAAAAAACCATAGGTTATAGACCATATATAGTTAGGAATTAGCATTTACAAAACCTTGAAAATTCACTGAAAAAAACATAGGTTATAGACCATATATAGTTAGGAATTCACATTTACAAAACCTTATTTTACTCACACAAAACCATTGAAATTCCATATATAGTTAGTTGCACTAACTATATATCGCGCACCCGCAATCCACTGCTGATGATGTCACATATTACATCATTCATGACATGGTCAGTGACATCACTGATGACATCACTGATGACATCTCAAATGACATCACTGATGACATCACTGATGACAACATCCAGTGACTGTATGTTTCTGTAAAGTTAAAATATGTCTTACATATTGAAGAATGAGTGGATGTATAAGTGTCTGGATGAAGGATTTAGTAGGTGCATGACTGACTGTATGAGTGAGTGATTAAATGTGTCTCACTGAGTGCATGGCTAAACTGAGTGACTAAACTGTCTTAATTTGTGTATCATTATGTCTGTTGTTCTGTAAACTGTTGCATGTGTTGATAAGTAGCTATATGAGTAACTATATGGGTTATTGATTGGTTGCCCAAGTATTTGTATGGGAGACTGAGTGTGTGTGTGGGTGGCTGGGAGGTGTATGACTCTGTGCATAGATGTGTGAGCAGTTGATTCACTAGATGTATGGTTTCAAAAGTGCATGTGGAAACAGCTGTATGGGCGGTTGACTGTGTGCATGAGTGTATTGGTGAGTGAATGGATATCTCAGTGCTACATGTCAAAGTAAGTACATATGTAAAACACAGTACATGTGAGAGTTGACATATATAAATAACTGTGCATAAGAGCCAGTGAATGTGTGAGTGGCTGTATGGATCATTGTGAACTTGTATCAGGGATTGTATAAGAGAGTAAATATGTGTTAGTATATGTTTGAATAAGTAAAGTTTGTATAACTGTATAGTTGAGGAAATGGAGGTGTGATTGATTCTTTGCATGACTGACTAGGTGTGTGAGTAACTCCATGGATGAGTGACAGTCTGTGAGTGTCTGTTTACACTGATTGTATCTAAGGTTATATTAGAGTCTGAAGAGGTTCATCGTATTATCACATGAATGATATCATCAGTGATGTGATCAGTAATGTCAAATGAGATGTCATCAGTGATGTCATCAGTGATGTCATTTGAGATGTCATCAGTGATGTCATCAGTGATGTCACTGACCATGTCATGAATGATGTAATATGTGACATCATCAGCAGTGGATTGAGGGTGCGCGATATATAGTTAGTGCAACTAACTATATATGGAATTTCAATGGTTTTGTGTGAGTAAAATAAGGTTTTGTAAATGCGAATTCCTAACTATATATGGTCTATAACCTATGGTTTTTTCAGTGAATATATATATATATATATATATAAAGTCAATACGTTCCTCCACTTTTAAGAGAAAACCGTACTCAACTCTTCAGGAATTATGCCAGTTATTCACTGGCAGCATTCTAAAATTGGAACGCGTTTGGGCTGAACGTACAGCCTTTGTCAACCATGAAGTGCACCATTTTTAACGCAGTTTTATACTCCCCACAGGTGTTTCACATACTTTCATGAACATAATAAAGTTACTCCCGATTTCTTCTTGTGTTCGAGATCTCCGTACTATTGTTTAGCCATCACCTGATGTAAGGAAACATTAAAAACATCTTATTTACTCTTTGCAGACTTTGGAAAATTAAATTCTCGGAAACATAAATGACAACATTCAGTTTCATTACTTGTAAACTGAGCGCTGTGACTTTCTTTTTACAAATGATGGTAACATCGTGATTTACTTGTTTAAAACTGCATTCAATGTGCTAGTAGCCTTTCACTACATTGTATCTATTTTGCAAATATAATGATAAAGGTAAGTTCACATTATCCTTAAAGTGTACGCTGCTAGCTTCACTCAGGATTAGAATAAAGCAGTGATGAAAAAACGTAGTAAAACTTTCACTTTTCACGTTGCTCGCAGGCGCTCACCTTTTATACTCCAGTGTAATTGCTTGAACTTTTCACTTAAGAAGAGTGCTGTTTGTTACTGCCATGGTTCCTTAGAATCATTGCTCGGCCCGTGCCTTAAAGTAGTGCCCAGCTCTGATTACCTCAATTGACCGAATGTCTGGGCTTACTGCAGTCCCCAAGTCCCCGCCAAGGGTAGCCCTAACAGACTCGCACCATTCTGTGTTGACACCACATCTTTGCCCCATGAATATATGTATATATATATATCTATATATCTATATATCTCTCTCTCTATATATATATATATATACATATATATATTAAACAAAGGTGCCCAAAGCATCAATAAGGCACTCGACTGTATCCTCGCCGTCCAGCGCTCCATGCAGCTCGCCACAATTCGCCATTCACATAACCATAGCCGACGCGTTTCAAGGCATTGAGCCTCTTCTTCCTGGGCTGCAGAGCAAAACATATTTATTTCCATGACCCCCCATGGGCCTATGCTAAGTGCTAAGTACACAGTCCTTGGTGCATTGTGGGGCATAGAGTCTTCAATGCGAGTTCAATTTAACCTCTTTCAGTAAGTTCCAATGTTTTGATTACATTTAAAGCATATTTTTCCTTCAGTAGAATAGGATCCTTGTGGTGGGCTCTTTTCGCATATGGGGCACAGCGCTGCATGGAGTCGATCAGTTCATCTCCACAGCCCCTGGTTAATTGTCCAAGGTGGTGCTTTCTTTACAGCAGGACGGCCGCGTAAAAGGTATTAAACAAAGGTGCCCAAAGCATCAAGAAAGCACTCGACTGTACCCTCGCCCTCCGGCTCTCCATGCAGCTCGCCACAATTCGCCATTCACATAACCATAGCCGACGCGTTTCAAGGCATTGAGCCTCTTCTTCCTGGGCTGCAGAGTAAAACATCGGAAGCTCGCTTATTGCATTTCATGACTTTTATTTATTTCCATGACCCCCCATGGGCGTATGCTAAGTGCACAGTCCTTGGTGCTTTGTGGGGCATAGAGTCGTCAATGCGAGTTCAATTTAACCACTTTCAGTAAGTTCCGATGTTTTGATCAAATTTAAAGCGTATTTTTCCTTCAGTAGGATAGGATCCTTGTGGTGAGCTCTTTTCGCATATGGGGCACAGCGCTGCACGGAGTCGATCAGTTCATCTCCACAGCCCCTTGTTAATTGTCCAAGGTGGTGCTTTCTCCACGGCAGGACGGCCGTGTAAAAGGTATTAAACAAAGGTGCCCAAAGCATCAAGAAGGTACTCGGCGTACCCTCGCCCTCCGGCTCTCCATGCAGCTCGCCACAATTCGCAAATTCACATAACCATTGCCGACGCATTTCAAGGCATTGAGCCTCTTCTTCCTGGGCTGCAGAGCAAAACATCGGAAGCTTGCATATTGCATTTTGTGACTTTTATTTATTTCCATGACCTCCCATGGGCGTATGCTAAGTGCACAGTCCTTGGTGCATTGTGGGGCATAGAGTCTTCAATGCGAGTTCAATGTAACCACTTTCAGTAAGTTCCGATGTTTTGATCAAATTTAAAGCGTATTTTTCCTTCAGTAGGATAGGATCCTTGTGTTGAGCTCTTTTTGCATATGGGGCACAGCGCTGCACGGAGTCGATCAGTTCATCCCCACAGACCCTTGTTAATTGTCCAAGGTGGTGCTTTCTCCATGGCAGGACAGCCGCGAAGAAGGTATTAAACAAAGGTGCCCAAAGCATCAAGAAGGCACTCGACTGTACCCTCGACCTCCAGCTCTCCATGCAGCTTGCCACAATTCGCCATTCACATAACCATAGTCGACGCGTTTCAAGGCATCGAGCCTCTTCTTCCTGGGCTGCAGAGCAAAACATCGGAAGCTTGCATATTACATTTCGTGAATTTTATTTATTTCCATGACCCCCCATGGGCATATGCTAAGTGCACAGTACTTGGTGCTTTGTGGGGCATAGAGTCTTCAAGGCGAGTTCAATTTAACCACTTTCAGTAAGTTCCGATGTTTAGATTAAATTTAAAGAGTATTTTTCCTTCAGTAGGATAGGATCCTTGTGGTGAGCTCTTTTCGCATATGGGGCACAGCGCTACACGGAGTAGATCAGTTCATCCCCCCAGCCCCTTGTTAATTGTCCAAGGTGTTGCTTTCTCCACGGCAGGACGGCCGCGTAAAAGGTATTAAACAAAGGTGCCCAAAGCATCTAGAAGGCACTCGACTGTACCCTCACCCTCCGGCGCTCCATGCAGCTCGCCACAATTTGCCATTCACATAACCATAGCCGACGCGTTTCAAGGCATTGAGCCTCTTCTTCCTGGGCTGCAGAGCAAAACATCGGAAGCCCGCATATTGCATTTCATGACTTTTATTTATTTCCATGACCCCCGATGGGCGTATGCTAAGTGCACAGTCCTTGGTGCATTGTGGGGCATAGAGTCTTCAATGCAAGTTCAATTTAACCACTTTCAGTAAGTTCCGATGTTTTGATCAAATTTAAAGCGTATTTTTCTTTCAGTAGGATAGGATCCTTGTGGTGAGCTCTTTTCGCTTATGGGGCACAGCGCTGCACGGAGTCGATCAGTTCATCTCCACAGCCCCTGGGCAATTGTCCAAGGGGTGCTTTCTCCACAGCAGGACGGCCACGCAAAAGGTATTAAACAAAGGTGCCCAAAGCATCAAGAAGGCACTCGACTGTACCATCGCCCTCCGGCTCTCCATGCAGCTTGCCACAATTCGCCATTCACATAACCATAGCCGACGCGTTTCAAGGCATTGAGCCTCTTCTTCCTGGGCTGCAGAGCAAAACATCGGAAGCTCGCATATTGCATTTCATGACTTGTATTTATTTCCATGACCCCCCATGGGCGTATGCTAAGTGCACAGTCCTTGGTGCATTGTGGGGCATAGAGTCTTCAATGCGAGTTCAATGTAAACACTTTCAGTAAGTTCCGATGTTTTGATAAAATTTAAAGCGTATTTTTTCTTCAGTAGGATAGGATCCTTGTGGTGAGCTCTATTCGCATATTGGGGACAGCGCTGCACGGAGTCGATCAGTTCATCTCCACAGCCTCTTGTTAATTGTCCAAGGTGGTGCTTTCTCCATGGCAGGATGGCCGCGTAAAAGGTATTAAACAAAGGTGCCCAAAGCATCAAGAAGGCACTCGACTGTGCCCTCGCCCTCCTGCTCTCCATGCAGCTCGCCACAATTCGCCATTCACATAACTATAGTCGACACATTTCAAGGCATTGAGCCGCTTCTTCCTGGGCTGCAGAGCAAAACACCGGAAGCTCGCATATTGCATTTCGTGACTTTTATTTATTTCCATGACCCCCCCATGGGCGTATGCTAAGTGCGCAGTCCTTGGTGCATTGTGGGGCATAGAGTCTTCAATGAGAGTTCAATTTAACCACTTTCAGTAAGTTTCGATGTTTTGATCAAATTTAAAGCGTATTTTTCCTTCAGTAGGATAGGATCCTTGTGGGTTGCTCTTTTGGCATATGGGGCACAGCGCTGCACGGAGTCGATCAGTTCATCTCCACAGCCCCTTGTTAATTGTCCAAGGTGGTGCTTTCTCCACGGCAGGACGGCCGCGTAAAAGGTATTAAACAAAGGTGCCCAAAGCATCAAGAAGGCACTCGACTGTACCCTCGCCCTCCGGCTCTCCATGCAGCTCGCCAAAGTTCGCCATTCACACAACCATAGCCGACGCGTTTCAAGGCATTGTGCCTCTTCTTTGTGGGCTGCAGAGCAAAACATCGGAAGCTCGCATGCCGCCATAACACGTTTCAGCCTGAAGAGGCCTTGATCACATGACCAATATATATATATATATATTTTTTTTTTAAAGATGAAGGATCACAAGAGAACAACAGACAGCAAGGGCAAAAATCTGGACCCCAAAGGATACAATGAGTCACAAATAAATAAATATCCAAGATCCAAGAAAGAAGTGACTTTAACAGATAGATTCACCAAAGAACAAAAATATATTTCCACTACAATGTTTCAGTTTCTGCCTTCCTCAGGTAGTACAAAATGGTTTGCTCAGTGGCTGCACAGATGATACAGATGAATTTTCAAAAAACATCATGAGTGAAGATTCCATTTGAAATGTCGAATCAATGCAGTCCTGAGAGCTCCTAAGATATGCAGTAATCAGGTTGAATTGTCAATAATGTTCAGTCCATCTGGATGCAGTGATTTTAAACTGTACATCCAGAAGTTTTCTCTGGAGTCCAGTAGTTCTTTGAGACATGTTCCACAGGGAAAATCTTCAAATCTCATAGTAAATGATCCACAAGGTTAAAATGATTGGCTACAGGCTGGTCAATTTTCTTATTAATTATTGCCGATTTGTGGTTCATGAATCATGTACGGAGGTCATTCACTGTTTGGCCTACATATTGTTTTTTACAGCTTTGCCGTTGGCACTGAATCAGATAAATAATGCATGTTGAGTGACAAGTAAGATGCTGCCTTATTGCATAGGTCTTTTTTAGTAACAGAACTAGTTACTGATAAAGTTTCTAAAAGGTATTTTCACATGATGCCCCTTTTAGAGTCACAGCAATGAACCCCTGCTGTTGTAGTGGAAATATATTTTTGTTCTTTAGTGAATCTATTTGTTTGAGTCACATCTTTCTTGGATATATATATATAACTGAGCACCACCTTAAAAAAACGAAATGTGAAGCAGCTGGTTTCTGCCTCCTGAGCCTGCCATGAGGAAGGGAGCACTGTCTCCAGAAACGCGTCGGCATTTGGGCTTTGAAAACTTGCTATTACCTGTGTGCTGGACTCTTTGCTGCCAAATTGACGAAAATAAAGGTACAAACTACAACGCTGTGTGGGCGCTTCAATGCGAGAGCAACTTTTTTTGAATATATATATATATATATATATATATATATATATATATATATATATATATATATATATTAGGCGTCTACAAATCGCGCCCAGAATTCTGCGGCCCGAGCCATCTTTGGTCTTCCAAGAAGAGCCAGAGCCACTGATCTTCTTTCAACCCTACACTGGCTACCTATTGCCAAAAGGATTCTTTTTAAAACTTTGACCACGACTTTTAAGGCTCTACATGGTATAGGCCCTAAATATATTTCTAAACGATTGTCCTGGTATCATCCCTCCAGATCTCTTAGATCTTCGTCCCTATCTAAAATGAATGTTCCCATTATCAAGCGCGCTAGAGCAGGAGGACGGTCCTTCCGCTACTTGGCTCCTCATGCTTGGAATGACCTCCCAATTTCCTTAAGACAGGCTCTTAGCCTTCTGTTCTTCCGAAAGGCCCTTAAAACATGGCTTTTCATTTAAATTGGTGTTTGCTTTCCTGTATCTGCGTGTCCTCTCAGTGTTATGTTCTCCCTTCTTCGATGGGCTCCTTCGATAAAGCGCCGGGATACTCCCTGGAGTGGCCGTGCGCTATAGAAGTATAATAATAACATAACATAACATAACATAACATATATATATATATATAGACACTAATGAGAACCCAGACGTAAAGACACTGCTAAAAGCTTTGAAAAAGAACAGCAGAGGCGAGCTTACCAAATGGTGGGAGATACGGTCATTAGAAAAATACAATGAAGTTGGGCGAGTGCCTCGCGGACTACGCATCATGTTGGTACCAAGTTTCGAAAGTCCAAATCCCCTTTTGCTGAAAGATTGGGCAGAATCGAAATTAGAAGCCTCAATGAGGTTATTGTGTCTGCTGGTGAAGTATGCCAAAATTGACAGGCAAGTCAATTTAGATGAAATAGCGCGCATCAATAACGAACTTTCAAAGGAAATGTACAATAAGGATAGACTGTACATAGATAAAACAATTGGTGAAATGAAAGAACGTTTGAAAAAACAGGAAAATGTAATCAAGACACGCAACATTTGCGCGTAAGTTTGACCATCTTAGGAAACAACGCAGCACAACCACATCAAAACCGGTGGTTTCAGACCAACATAATGAGGCTTGCGCAAGTGATCCAGAAGCATCGAATACTGATGCAAGTTTGGTGCCAAGCGAGGAAGAATCGGATGACAGCACCCCTGGTGCAAAACAAGGGGAGATGGGCCAAATGACATTAGGAGAAGAGATGGAGTACGTACGCCTACAGCGAAAAGCCTCTCTGCGCCCACGGATTCCAAACACGAAACAAGACAAAGACACAACCAACGCAGGAAACAGCGACGGCGATGCGCAGCCACAAAAAGGAAGGCAGCAGAAAAGGAAATTTTGGCGCAACAAGAACAAGAAGTAGAGGAAAACACAATTGTCAACCTCTCAGACGTCGATCTCAATAAAGCGGAGAAACAACTATTGGCACTCGGCTTGTCCTACTGCCCAGAAAGTAATTTTAATTATGTTAACACCCGGATCGATATTTTTAAATTTAAATTTATCCGGAAGATCAAACTTAAAAAATTCTTTGCAGTAAAAACAGGTTTGGCGGCAAAAAAAACAATCAGACACCACAAGGACTGAGGAGAGAACTGGGGTACAGACTAAAGATTTGTGCTTATTGAGGAACCTTCATGACCTAGGCAATGATGAAAACAGTGATTCCAGCACGCAAGAACTAGCCATGGCAGAAGGATATAATATCAATCAGCCAGCGGAAAGTCCTTTTAAACCAGTGTCTACCTTTAATCCCAGCATGCCGCGGGACGCAGTGGACGTTTTTGCAGACCGGGTGATTGATGAAATAAAATCACTACAAAAAAGAACTATGAAAAACCGTAAGGAATCGAATGACAAGGTAAGACCATATTTTGCCCTCATGAAAAAACTGAAAAACAATAAGAAAATTGTCATCAATAAGTCAGACAAGGGGGGCAATGTGGTCCTGTGGGACAAGAAAGAATACATACAAGAGGCCAACCGACAACTGGGAGACACGTCTTGCTATTCCAAAATTGATATGACCACAGCTAAGAAAATCAATGAATCTTACCGTATGGACCTGCATAGATGGAAAAGGGAGGGCCTTTTGAGTAAAGACGAACTCAAATATCTTCAAAAGGATTTTCCAGTGCTACCCAATTTGTATTTTATACCTAAAATACACAAACAGCAGTCGCCGGTGCCAGGCAGGCCCATAGTATCAGCTATTAATAGTGTATTTGAAAACACTTCTAAGTACATTGACTTTTTCTTACAAGACTATGTGGTCACTCTCCCTGCCTATATAAAAGACACTACCGATTTCCTCCACCAATTGGGAAAATTTACTTGGTCAGATGATTTTCTTTTAATCACAATGGACATATCAACTCTTTATACGAGTATTGTCCATGAGGATGGCCTTCGTGCTATGAAGTATTTTTTGGACAAACGCCCAGTTGAGCTACTGAACCACAGTACAATGTTGTTGCATATGACAAGGAAATGTTTAACAAATAACACGTTCTTGTTTAACAATGAGGTTTATAAGCAGATAAGGGGTGTCGCCATGGGGTCATGTTTCTCCCCCAGCTACGCGGGGCTCCACGTAGGCTGGTGGGAGGAGCATGTCCTCAGGGCAGAGCACGAAGCTTTCTGGACCAATAATGTGGTTAATTATTGGCGATACATAGATGATATTTGTATCATTTGGAGAGGTTCTATGATATTGGCTGAATTGTTTGTAAAGGCAATCAATGTGAATCAATTAAATCTACAATTCACAGCTGACATTAGTAGCACTACAGCTAGTTTTCTGGATGTACATATCAACATCACAGATAAGAAGATTGTCACTAGTCTTTTCAGGAAAGCTACTGCGGGGAATTCAATTCTCCATGCAGCAAGCTTCCATCCGCAGCACACCATCAGGAGCATCCCCTATGGGGAGTTCCTCCGTATCCACAGGACTTGTAGTAACCCTGAACTGAGAGACAAGTGCCAGCAAGAGGCTAAAAGTAGATTAATTAGCTGTGGTTACAAGCTAGCGCTATTGGAAACAGCCATGAAAAAAGCAAATCAGCTTGATAGAAACGATCTGCTTAACCCAAATAGGGAACTTGAGAGCAATAGAACACAGCCAGATGACAGCAGTACCCTTAGATTAATCACGGGGTATAGTCGCCAAGCTAAAAGTGTCACTAAGATCATTAAACAGCAATGGCCTATTATATTGACTGACCAAGTCCTCAAAGATATCATGCCTAAGAAACCCACCGTCACATTCAGACGGGCATATTCGATGAGGAATGATCTCGTGACCAATAGCCCCGAAAACATGAAGCCAAACAATTGGTTATCTCCACGTAATGGGTTTTTTCGCTGCTCCTCTTGCCGAGCGTGCAAATTTGGAGTTAGTACCAGATTTTATGAGACCCCATTTGAGCCAAATCCTATCCCTATACGTGATCATTACACTTGCCGCACCGAATTGGCAGTCTATGTCCTCACTTGTAGCTGCCAGTTGCAATACGTTGGTAGCACCAAGTTACCGGTGCACCAGCGTGTTTTGCAGCACTTACGAGCAATCCTACATGCAGACCAAAGCTACCCGGTAGCCCGGCATTTTCAGGCTGCGCATAATAAGGCAGACCTGAAATATTTTGTAATTGATGCAGTAGTGACCAACAAAAGAGGAGGTGACTATGAAAAAAGGTTGCGGCAACTAGAGTCACGATATATTGTATTGCTCAATAGTAAAAGCCCGGCGGGACTTAATATGGGGGAAGATCTTCATAACTTCTTATGAGTAATGCCCATTGTAAAAAGCCCATGAATACACTCCTCGGACCTCGGTGCCCATAATGTAGAGAATATATTATGGATGTGGACATAAGCTAAGAGTAGTGTATAAGTCTGTCTGTACCTGTATATGACATAGATCAGTGAGAATCATTTTCCATCTTTTCCTCTCCCCCCCCAAGTGGCAAAAAAGAAACAAGTTTTGCACTTAAGTTAGCACGAGCACTTTTGCACAAGAAACAAATATACAGAAAAAAATCAGTTCTTTATCTTTCTCATCACATTAGTCTATTCACTATATTAGCACTCGTTTAGCTTTGGCACACTATGTAAATAAGACCCACTATGAGCAAATATGATGTAAATAGACAATATGTGGGTACCATGCAATCACCTAAATGGATATTAAGCACAGTCTATAGTTGCATATAAGCATAGTAAAATATCTGCTGGTAGTATGTTGTAGCGTATGCATTTTATACAGGGGGCAATGATTCAGCCATTCATTAATGATCATGAATGGCATAATGGGGTTTCAAATGAGAAAATTATCTTAGGAATGGTATCATGCATAAAAATTGCACATATATATTTCCTGTTGCCCATTTGCACATAACATTGCGTATTTTGCACAATCAATGACTGCGTATTTGCACACTGTATAATTGGGAATTATGAAGTTGCTTAAAATATGTATGCACATTGGCACGACAAACATGCACTTAACTATAGACAGGCAATAGGTGGTAATATAATCTGGTCCCGTTTTATTGTATTTGCAAAACAAAGGCATATTACATGGTACAGCAATAATATATTGTATGGAGAACTTAAGGAGGGACAACAAGTGGGCCATCACATTCCTTTTAATAACCAGTATAGTCTAAAAAGCATTTGTGCAAGAATAGTGCAAGATCTAGTTAAAAGATATTACTAACTGTGATCGATAATGTATTTGTACTGAGAATAATGGTAAATGCAAAAAAGATTTTTGTTCATTCCCCATTGAGGCTATACCATTTTTTAACGTTATAAGATGGCGCCCATGTCCTCGACCACAAGTATAATGTGTGGATCATGCTAAGTCCTTTGACTATTATTACCATGATTGCTGGTTTGGCGCGAAACAGCGCAAGTGTGGTTAATTTAAAAATGTGCCGAAGTGAGTTGTCATTTGTCAGTGAGCAAGGGCACGGACGTGCCCGAAACACGTCTGATGGCAGCCTTTTATCCACAGGTTACGAAATAAATATGAGCATTTAAAATATTGATTTCGCCTCGGAGTGCTGATTCTGCAGTCTGTGTACCTTTCAGTGCACGAAGCACTTTGGTGACGGGTTGGATTGACATATATATATATATATATTCACTGAAAAAACCATAGCTTTCACACATATTATAGTTAGCTGCACATTTCACTCATACAGACCATTGAAATTCCCCCGTTATAGTTAGCTAACTATACCTCGCGCGCCCGCAATGCACTGCTGATGACGTCACATATTAAATCACTCATTACATGGTCAGTGACAGCACTCATGATATAACTGATGGCATCTCAAATGATATCACTGATGACCTCATCCAGTTAATGTGTGTCTTTCTGAAAAATAAATATTTTGTATATATGTATATCTAAACGTCGATGGAAGAATAAATGGTTAAATATGTGTCTAAATGGATGTTTTTTTTTGTAAAAATGATTTTATAACTGACTTATTAAGTGTATCTTCGTGAATACATGTATTAGCGAGTAATGTTTAAATATGTAATTATCTGTATCAGTGTTTCACTTTGTGTATAAGTGACTGCATGGGTTGGTGAGTGGCTACATGAGTGTCTATATGGGTTATTAGATTTTTTTTGAGTATCAGTATGAGTGTGTGTATGGTTTGGTGGGGGGTATTACTTAGCGCATAGATGCATGAATGAGTGACTCACTGTTTGTATGTTTTTTGAAGACAGCATGTGTGCAGGACTGTATGGGTGGATGAGTGTGTGTATGGGTGTGTTAGTGAGTGAATGACTGTCTCAATAGTATCTTTATGAGTACCTACATATGTTTTAACTAGTATATGTGAGTATTGATGTATATAAGTGAGTATATGTGAGAGTGAGAGATTGGAAGAGTTCCTGTAAGAATAAGTATGTGTTTCTATAAGTGATTGTTTAAGAGAGTAAGTATGTGTATGTTTCTGTAGAAGTAAGTGTAGTGGTGTGTGTATATACCTGTATATTCAAGTAAATGGATGTTTGATAATTTATTTGCATGTGTGAGTATGTATGTGAGTAACTCAATGATGAGTGTCGGTGTGTAACAGGATGTGTAGGTGTATGAGTACATATGATGAGTGAGTACATGTATGAGTGACTATATAGAACTGTTGGTAAATGAGTGATGTTGGAATTACAGATCAGGTTGTTGTAACTGGTATTGGTATCTCCATTTTACAAACACGCCCTGTGGCGCGTTTTAAGTTGGGGAATTAATTACTCTGCAATCCAGAGGTCCCCTAGGGGCCAACTAGCCCACCAGGTACCTTCAGTATGCGCCAGGGAGCTGCATTGCAGAGAGGTGTTCAGAGGCAACGCCCCTTTTTACAACACTCTGCAACACAGCTCCGTGGCGCTCCGTGGCGCTTACTGAAGGTACCTGGTGGGCTAGTTGGCCCCTAAGGGCCTCTGGATTGAAGAGGAATTAATTCCCCAACTTAAAACATGCCACATGGTGTGTTTGCACACACATCACCTCAAACCCCGCCCGTCCCTTCACCATTGTGCACATGTGCCCGGTGGCGTGTTCTAAGTTGGTGGATTAAGTCCCCTTGAAAACTGGGGGTCCCGGGGGTCCCAGTAGCCCACCAGGAACCTCCAGTATGCACCAGTGGGCTGCTTTGCAGAGAGGTCTAAGGAGGCCACGCCCCTTTTTACACCTCTCTGCAACCAGCCCCCTGGCACTTTGTGGAGGTTCCTGGTGGGCTAGTTGGCGCCCAGGGACCCCCAGTATTCAAGGGGACTAAATTCCCCAATTTAGATTGCGCCACAGGTCAAGTTTGCAGAGTGTTGCAGACTGGTGCTGTGCAGCATCTCTGGCAGGCAGAAGATGCCGAAATGCATAATGCCAAGCCACACATTTATTGTGAATAAAGGGTTCCCTTTTACCTGTCATATTTTCGCTCCCGCCAGAGGTGCGATACAGGGACCCGTCCATGCAAGAGTCCTGGGTGTTTGCTGGTACCGAACTGCTTCACAATCAAGGGATTGATTACCCAGAGACCGCCACAAGCACGGGCCATGCCAGAGGCTGCTGTCAGGAGGCAGTCTGTGATTTCACGGGGGTGACGGCTCATTGTAGCTTTCTCCTTGGCCCGGTTTGCTCCCCAATTGTGGCTGTGGGAGTTGGGGACTCACGGGAGCTCTGAACACGTTTATTTTTAATGGACTGCAGCCGCCACTACATGGCCCCTTTTGCAACCGGCATTATCAGCGCTCATTAGCAGTTTCATATATCCTGTCTGTGGGTTTACCAACAAAATGAATGCTGGGAGTTGTAGTCTCATCATTGATTACAGCTTACAGAGTCAAACAGGATCAGCTGATCTCCCGTCATTTGGAGAGCCGTTTACAAAACACAAGAGGGAGAATTTGCAGACTGGTGATGTGCGGCATCTGAGGAAGGCAGAAGACGCTGAAATGCATCATGCCAAGCCAAAAATTCATTGTGAATAAAGAGTTCCCAATTGAAATTCCCTGTTGTGACCCTGGATTGCTTTGTGAGGAGTAGTCTTACCAAAAGTAATTTTATGTCAGGTATGATATGAAGTGGGTAACAAGTGTGTAATATATTATGCATCAACCTTGTTGCCCTTACAATAATTTTTGATGAATACGCTTTTTCTGAATAACAGATAATTTGATAGAGGCAATTGTTGGCCCAATGTCGGCAGGAGTAGAATCAATGATGTGGTAAATAGATGGCCCATTCAAGACATGATCATGGGATACAAATATATAGGATTGCGCTAAATCAGGGGTGATTAATGGGAATAAATCCCAGGGGATAGGCTACATTGTAATAATAAACCTACAGTTGATGTCTAGTGCCCATGAATTTTTCTGAGAAGCGATGAAGTTTGACTCTTAGGATTTTCTTCATGCTATAATGACGTACTTGAGCCATTGAGTACTTATTGGAATGATAGAATCCATATGTGTGACCTTTAGCATTATCTACATTTCATTTTCCCATGGCAATCTAATGAAATCAATGAGTTTTGCAATTTTCACCTAGATTTGTATTATATACTGAGCTGGAGTTAAACACTAGAATAGAAACATGTCCTCCAGTTATGCCCCTACACCTCTGAAGGGTGTGCCCTCAGAATATCATGATGGGAATCTCTTAGAGTGACTAGTATGTTTGTATATATATATATATATATATATATATATATATATATATATATATATATATATATATATATATATATATATATATATATATATATATATATATATATATATATATATATATATATATATATATATATATATATATATATATTGATAGATAAATAAATATAGATATATATATATTACCCAGTGGTTGGGATTGTGTGTTCATAGGAAATACATGTTTGTGTTGCTAATAACTTGTTTACAAAAGTACCACTTTTTGACTATCAAGCGGACTCCGAGAAAAAGGAAAGGTCCCAAAACTCATTTTTACTGTATATATTTTTTCAGAGAAACTTTAGACCCATCTACAACTCAAACTGCTAAACAGATTTACACAAGATTTGGCAGAAAGCTAGGTCCTGGTCTAAACAAGTGCTTTTTTAAATCAAACATATTTGACAGATGTCCTACTGAGATGTGATTGACTGCCACCACATCAACAAGGAAGTTGTGGCTGCAATCTTATGACACAGGACTCAATCCTGAGTCCTACAAAATGCAGGAAATAGACATATGGGGCAGGAAGGGATACCCTGACCCCATAAGCCTGATCTGGGATCCCACTTGTGGCCAAAATAGTCCAAAAAAGAAAAACTGAGTGGGCTCCCGAGATTCTTTTTTAAACCACCCCCGGGGTGGGCCAGGGCCTAGGAGGATGACACTGTGATTGTTTCTAATGGCAAAAGGGGAAATACACCTCCCTCTGAAGGCCATTTACGACTCCAGGGGCCCCCATCTCCTGACACCTGCAGTATAATTAGAGGGGGCATGCAGCCCTACTCCTCGAGCCTCTGAAGGTCCCAAGGACCCAATCTCTGGGGCCACTAATTTTCTTAAAAGGCAGAGGGGCTGTGCCAAGCCACTCCCTGAGTCTTAATGGCCCCAGGGACCCCATTCCCCATGGCTGGCTCACTTGCTGTGTCCTGGGGTGACCACCCCCATGGCATAGCAGTTTCTCTCCCACACAGGAGCATTTTTAAAAGTCCAGCAAAATGGGAGCAAACACCAAGTCTACTCTCAGTGGGCAGAAGATTACAAATTCCCCCCCCTGGCTGGGAGCAGGTTTAACCCCTTGGCTGCTGGTGCTATTCCCCTGCTGTACCGGGGGGCGGGGTTCATCATGAGCCACGGTGCTCCGGTGCTCTTGATGAGCTGAGCTCGTCACGACCACGCCTGTTTAATGGAACGCTCAGCACAGCAGGGGAATTAACCCAGCGTGCAAGCGTTCCACGGGCCATGACGAGCTCAGCTCGTCATGAACACCGGAGCACTGTGGCTCATGACGAGCTGAGATCGTCATGAGCATGGGAGGGGTTAAGATCTCTTTACCTGCGTGCCCTGATGCGCGCAGGGAAAAAGATCAAGAGATTGTTCCCTCTTGGAGGGAGCAGCATAAATAGCTGCTCCCTGTGGGTGGGAGCAATGCTGGCTTCTGAAGCATGCGTGGAGCCTGCTGTGACTTTGGGGGGCCTAGGGCTACCCCATGGCCCCATGTCTGTATGGTGGGTGCCCTGAGTGGGTACCAGGGCCCCCACCTCTAATTAAAGCTGATCCTTGGTGATAAGGTCCCTGGGACTGAAAATGGCTCCGGGAGGGGGACCGCATGGCTCTCTCCCCTTTATTTTAAATAGTTGCCCTGAGGGATGGGTCCCCATGTCTAATAAGACTTGGTGAGGGAGGTCAAGCGGCCTATGTGGCCCCCTCCCTTTTAAAATAATAAATGGCCCTAGGGGATGAGGTTACCATGGCCTAAAGAGGGTCAGGGATGGGGCCACATGCACCCCTCCCTTTTAACAAAAAAGGCCAAGGGGTTGGGGTCCAAAGGGGCTAATAAGGCTTGGGAAGAGAAGCCACATGCTTCCCCTTTCCCAATACATATGGCCCTAGGAGACGGGGTCCTCTCAAGTAACTACGACTGGTGCCCTAGAACTCCCTGGAATACCCTGATTAACCTAGCCCCTTTAAGGCCACAGAAGGCCAGATGTTCAGGAGGTCAGGCTCCGTGGTTTTCACTGAAACTCATGATACTAAAAAATTAATCCAAAAAACTGGAAAGGGCATGGAGAAAAAACTATGACGAAGTCTGCAGGGACAACTATAAGAAAGCAGTTAAAAATATTATTATGCAATTAGGGAGGCTAGAGTGAGCTATTTTTACACTTAGATTGATAAGGCATCAAACTCATCCCACTAGCTTTGTAAACCTAGTGAGCAGCCTGATGATGCCAGCTAAAAGTTAGTCTGGCCCTCCTCCTTCTGAGGCTCGATGCAACATGCTCACCAATTTCTTTCTGGAAATGGCAAATAACATCCTCCTTGCACTCTTGGGTAATTGTGGCATTATTAGGCTTCCCCAGATGCTGCATGTAACTAGTGTGACTTGGGAGAAATTAACTGCCTTTTCTGAAATTAGCAAGAAGGTCACAGAAGACATTTTAAAATCAGTTACATCAGGATCCCGTTTTGGACCTAGCACCTCAATATTTAATGGTGAAAGGGGGAAGAGTTGTGCTGTCTACCTTGACAGATATGTTAAACTAGTCAGTAGAATCTGGCACTGTCCCTCCAGCATGGAAACATGCTATTGTGACACTCCTGTTGAAAAAACGCTATGCCGACCATCTACACTGTTAAAATTACAGACCGTTCTCCTTCCTTCCAGGGGCAAGTAAAATCTTGAAATTTGTAAATAGGAATCTTTCCTTGTTTCTTGAGAGAGACAAATTGCATTTTGCATCCTTGCCAGACAGGCTTTAGACCAGGAAGCAGTACAGAACCCCCTCTGCTTGCAGCTACTGAGGAACTGAGAGAAGTCCTGGATTAAGGGATGTTAGTGGCACTAATCCCACTAGATCTGAGGGCAGCCTTTGATACCATCTCTGATCCTGCCTTGATTTAAAGGCTGGAGGAGGCTGGTATATCTGGAATGGCACTTAAACAGCTTTGCCTCTTTTCTTAAAAACAGAACCTGTTAAGTGTGTGAAGAGCAGGATGTGGTGTGGGGAGAATCGTCTGCCCACCAAAATGTGCACACAATATACGCTGAAACACACCGGTTTCTTCACAAAATTCAATTTATTTACTTCAAGTTTAAATCTTCTTGAATTATTCTTTATATTCGATCTTTAATCCATAGACAAATGGCATGCATAATAACAGTCTTATGATGCAGACTTCATGTAGTTTATATGTTCTTGTATACCCAATGCATTTCTGGTCAACAAACGAGGACCCTTCATCAGGGGTATGTAACAAGGTTAAACAGGACCAAATCAGGTACTCCACAATGAGTAAAACAAATATATCAGCCAATATTCATATGAGTGAGAGCATGCATACCAAAGATTCATAGAACCCCAAAGTGACGAAAAATATGAAACAAGTGCCTGACAGAAGGGTGCCTCACAGAGTGAACGTGAAACTACGTAACGGATGCGAATTGAGGTGAACTAAATGGTGAAATTAAACGAACTCTATGAGCATCCAAAGTAAACAAATTTATAAAAACATAAAACACGCGCCGTACTGTGCCGAATTTAAACAGGCAGACATAAAGTGAAACATGCACGCTATCAGACATATTTAGCTCCAATCGCATACGGAAAACTTACATGGGACCGGACAAAGCCGTGTCTCGATTGAGATTCAGTAAGTCTAACTCACGCTAAATGTGATAGGTCAAAATATGTCATGTGATCGGAGTGAACTGGCCAATGGGAGCATGAGGTCAACGCCATGTGATATGGGTGTAAGTGCTTCAAAGGAAATGAAACGGCCCGGAACAATAAAGTTACACAGGTGAAAAACACAAAACGAAGTGTAAACCATATGTATAACAGAAAAAATGAAGAAACCTTAAAAACGATCGTTAAGACACAGAAAGAAGTAGGTTAAATGTACATTCTAAGGTAATGCAAAATGAATGAGAAAAAGTGAATGAGAAAATATAGACTATACACAAGGTCAGCAATCTTATGATTCATAAATCTACGTTGGGACTCAGGATGTATCATCAGACCATGCAATAGCATTGATACCATATTTACAGGAAGCATGAATGTTCAATCCGATCATTCAGCCCAATCGGATGCGTAGAATTAATTTATTTTTTATTTTTTTTTAGTTCAAGAAACGTTTATTAATCATAATAGAAGGTAATAATACAAAATACACTAAGATAATTATGAGGAAAAAACATGGGAGGGGGGTGAAGGGGGGAAGCATATAAGGAAAATCAGGATGGAGAATAAACAATGAACTCATTCTATGTATTAAGAAAAATAATAAGAAGGGTACAATCATTAAACATAAACAGCAAATGCAAATGGGGTTATGCAGGTAAGTATGCTAACAAAAGGAGTGGAATGAAAAGAGGGCATCAAGTGGGTATGGAAACGCCTTGCTGGGCAGGTCGTGGACGAAAGGAGCGAGTCGTACAATTATCTAAATACATCGTAACAGGAAGCCACAAATCTGCACGTTTAGCTGCCATTTGGGTAGGAAAGACAAAAGCAGTATCAAGCCTATGATTGCGACAAACATTATACCACCATGCTTGAAAAGTAATAGTTGAGGAAGACTTCCAATTAATAGTGATTTGTTGAAACGCGACTGCTAATAATAAATCAACAATACGAACAGAAGAATCAGTCACATCCCAGCAAGGTGAAAGACTTCCCAAAAAGACATGGGTGGGGGAAAAAGGAATACAGGTGTGAAAAATAACATTAATTTGTGCCCAAACCTGTAACCAAAAAGCATGTACATTTTTGCAAAGAAATAACATATGAAATAGATTAGCATTGGGTAAAGACCAACATAAGCCTGGAGTGGCAGGAAATCGCTTATGAAGAGTAGTAGGTGTCTGAAGCAGTCGGTTGTAAATGAAAAATATAGATTGCGCCAAGGACGCCGCTCTAGAAGATTTATGGACTTTTATCCAAATCTTGTCCCATAGAGATATCGGCTATGATGTAGAAAAATAATTTTGCCAATGTTCCTCCACCTTTGACTTGGGTCTAGGGAGTGTATGCGCATGAAGGTGTTTGTAAATAGCAGAAGCTTTAGGAGTAGCTTGTAGAATAGAGTGAAGTTGAAGGGTAGGGTTAGGTGGAATAGGGGAAGAGGTCACCTGCAAGAGCTTCGTATAAACCTCCATAACCGCTGCTTTGAGAAGAGGATATTTGGAAGCAAATGAGGAAGGTAAATCAAAAGTGGAACTTAAGGCAGGAAAAGGCAAAAATACGGAATGGGAGAAAAGCTGCGATATCCAGAGCAGTCCCTTGGACCTTCAAGATTTCCAGTAATAGGGTTTACCTCGAATTAGAAGCTATTTATTATGCCAAATAGGAGAGGAGAGAAAATCAGCAACCTTCATAGGGGGTAGAATTCAGTTTTTTAATCCAATAAAATTCAGCTCTCAATCTTTGTTTCACAGGATCCATGTCTCTGCGCTGTGGAATAGTCCCCAAAATCATGAATCTTAATTGTGCTTCCTTCAAATGGCGAGCTATAGTTGATTTCATGTTGGCAAGACGTATATTGCTCTTATGTTCGGTGATCCGAACTTTGATTTTGCGTTCTGTTTGGCCCTCATAAATTTTGCCACACGGGCATTTGATGGCGTAGATACAGTTGGTAGTGTCACAAGTACTAGTATGATGCAGTTCAATTTGATTGCCTTTCGTGGGGGTGGGTGAACGTGTTGCCCACAATGAGGTTACTACAGTGAGTGCAGTTTTGAAAATTGCTTACTAAATATTGAGTGCACAGGGATAACACAGTTTCTCATTGTTATAAGTGTGTGAAGAGACCACGCTGTCCAAATTGCACTTCTTAAAATGTGGGGGTCATCAAGGGTCATCAGTAAGACCAACTCTGTTTAACTTGAATGATCTGCTGCTGGCAGAGATAATGCAGGCTTATTCAACTGTGTTCTATGTAGATGATACACAGATTGTCATCTCCCTCTCCCCACATAGAAGAGACTTCTAACCACCTTAAGGGCTGCTTAAAGCAGATAGTCGACTGGATGTCTTTGAGTAGTCTCAAATTAAGCGGAGAAAAGACAGAAGTGCTTGTGGTTGGAAATAATTCAGCTCATTGGCTGGAACAGGGCTGAAGTGACAACCTTGGAATGCAACCCGCATCTACATCAGTGGTCAAGAGCTATGGTTTTTGGATTGACAGCAAGCTTTCTATGGAGGTCAAGATTTGGAAATTGGCATCAAACTGTTCGGATCACTCAGGATACTTAGAAATATGTTAAGATGGTTGCCAAAACTCTCACGTAGAGTGGCAAAGTCTGGTAATATCACAACTAGATTATGGAAACTCTCTAGATCTGAGAAGTCCCAAATCTGTTATGAAAAGCCTCTGGGTAATTTAAAACTCTGCATTCCAGATTCTACTAAAACTTTCAAGCGCCAGTTGATTACTTCAGCCCTAGAGGCCTTGCACTGGCTTCCAGTACACAAGAGAATCCAGTTGAAATCTCTTTGGGGCGTATTTACAAGCCCATTACGCCTCTGGTGCGTCACTTTTTTTGACGTACCGGCGGCGCTGTGTGCCTGCCTATATTTAACAGGCCACATAAAGCCACCCTGCGTGGCTTTTCATGGCCTTGTAAATATGGCCCCCTTTCATGCATTACTCTGAAATGGGTTTTGTAGTAGATGTTCCCACACAACATCCATGGAACCTGACACATTCCCACATTTACAAAATTTTGTACACCTGGGAATGCGTCAGATTTCTACACCGCCCTAGTGGAGGCATAAGGGAGGCAAAACGAGGAGAAATACCTTTATTTCTCCTAATCTCTCCTTTTTCCGTATGTGTTGCATTCTTCATCACACATAGAAAGAGGAAAACACTTATCGTGATTGTTTTTGTGCAGGAAGGTGTCCCTGCATGACCTGGACAGGGCTCTGACCCACTACAATGGTTTTCTTTGGCCACTCAACCTCTAATTCTAGGTCAAGAATTGTTGGGCTTCCGGGTTGTCTCCAAGGGATGATTCCCATGATCTTGTTTTTGCCTCCCCTGCCATGGTGTTCAACGGGGTATTATTGGTGTGGGTTCAGGTATGCTGGTCCAATTGGGGGGCCAGCATGGGAAGTGGATGGATTGCTGGGGTTTTGTCTGTTGTCTCCTATCCCTGTGGCTTTTGCTGCACTACCACCTCCTCCTCCTGCAATTTTAAGGCTTAGTCTGAAAATTCTTCACCTTACTTCTCTGCCAGCGAGCCCGCTGCTGCACCTACTGTCCTAGGTCCCAAGATGAATAAAGTATCTGACTTTCTTGGAATGTTAGGGGCCTCAATAATGCAATAGGGTTAGAAAGATCACTGCATTCATGAAGCGCCATAGTGTGTGTTAGAAATGGGGGTCTCTAGTTGGCAGAGGTAGGTATTATTGTACAAATTGGGGCCTTTGCCTCTAGTCAGGGTAAGGGGGATGCACTTCTAAAATAACCCCTGCTCACCCCCTTGGTCGCTTGGCACAAGCAGACAGACTTATCTCAGAGGCAGTGAGTAAAGCATTTGTGAACACATACAGTAATACAGTGAAAAAACTACAAATGGACACCACACCAGTTTAAAATACAAGTAATGTTTATCTATACTAAAACAAGAACAAATGACAAAAAATCCACAATACAGTATTAAAAATATGATTCTCAAAAGGTAGAAACATTTCAGTTCCAAGAAAATGTGAGATGCAAAACATTTACACAAAGTACCTTAGATGCGTGGAAAAATGCAAGCAAAAAGGGACGCAGGGAAGGTGATGCGCCGTTTCCTTACACTCAGGGAAGGTGATGTGTTGGTTCCTTGCTCTGGGGGGAGGTGATGCATCGGTTCCTTACTCCTGCGCAGGGGAGGTGAGGCATCGGTTCCTTACCAGAAAGGAGGTGATGCTTCAGTTTCTTACTGCTTGGGGAGGTGATGTATCGTTTTTTTACTGCACGATGCGACAGACTTGACGCTTTGATGTGTTCAGTGACGATCCACCGAGATGCTTCGGTTCTTTTCCAACTGGGTTTACGTTAGAATCGGTGTGGTGATCTTGGACATCAGAAATCGGTGCACAGGACTCGTCGCACGGCAGACACTTCAGCCGCAAGCAGGCGTTGCATAAGAAATTTTGTATTGCACCGCTGCGATGCATTGGAAACAGACAATGCGACGATTTTCACAGTTCTTGCAGTTTTCAGTCCCGAAACAACCTCCAGAGGCCCAGAACACTGGCGGGCACCTCTCAACAGGTCAGAACTCCTAGCAGAGGAGTTCAAGGGGGACTGGGGGTGAAGTCTTTGTGTCCCTGAGACTTCGGAACAGGAGGCAAGCTCAATTCAAGCCCTCAAGCAGGGAACAAAGCAAACAGCAAAGTCCTTTCTGCTTTCCTTGGCAGCAAGTAGCCACTGCAGGCCAACCCCAGACAGCAAACAGCACAGGGGCAGTATTCCTACTCAGCTTCTCTGACTCTTCTCCTTGGCAAAGGTTCCTCTAGATTCCCAGAAGTGATAGAAAAGTCTGGGGTCTAGGCCACTCTATTAATACAGTAAATCTCTTTCTTCTCTAGTGCAGAGAACCTCTTTGCCCAGCTAATACCAGTTCTGTCCTCTCTGGTGCATCTTCCTGGCAGTGGGTGGAGACAGCATTGTGGGAGGCAGATCAGGCCCATTCATGTGAATGGAAATCTCCTCACCCGACTCTAAATGCAGCCAAGGTCTATTCATCCCAGCCCTGGCTCATCCAGACTCTCTGGAGCCACTGCACTTCCCCATTACCTGTCATTCCAAAGCCAGATAGTCAATACATAACCTAGCAGAGGCACACTGGATGGTTAGGCAAGAAAATACCTACTTTCTAAAAGTGGTATTTCCAAACCCAGAATGTAAAAATCACCCTCATTAAAAGATGCATCTTAACATTCTGAGATCAGGCATATAAAACTTTATTTTCTTATCTTGTTCGCTGGGCTTATATGCTTATAAGAGGTTATAAGCAAACTCCCCATTCTATCCTATGGCAACAGATAGCCTTACTATAGTGAAAGACGAAATTGGCAATATTTCACCATCAGGACATGCCACACACATCAGGGCCTGACCTACCTTTCATATACCCTGCACCCTGCCCAAAGAATTACCTTGGGCCTACCTTAGGGGTGACTAACATGTAAGAAAATGGAAGGTTTGGGCCTGACAAGTGAGTGCACTTGCCAAGTCAACATGTAAGTACCAAACGGCACAAATATACTTAAGTGGCAAATCTGAGTTACATTTACAGGCTGCTTATGTGGGTGGCACAATCAGTGCTGCAGGCCCACTAGCAGCATTTGATTTACAGGCCCTGGTCACACACAGTGCACTGTACTAGAAACTGACTAATAAATCAGATATGCCAATCATTGAATCACCAATCCATAACAACAATTTACAGGGAGAGCATATGCACGTTAGCACTGATCAGTAGTGGTAAAAGGCCCAGAGTCATAAAACCACCAAACAACAGGTCAGAAAAAATACAAGAGGAAGGCAAGTTCTGGGATGACTCTGCAAAAAGGGCAAAGTCCAACAGTGTGGTTATGTGTATGCTTTACGAACTGCACCTTACTGGGACCACCAGAACGCGTCAGCGAGCTGGATGGTTTGGTGAATGCAACACAGCTCTTTACTCTAAATGTGCCTGGGGGTGGCAATTTTCATCCTCAAAGAGATTCCATGGTGTACACGAACTGTGTTATATGATCTTCTGGGTCGCTGCGTACAACCGCCCCATCCATCTTTAATCAGTTTATAGACCCAACACAGACTACCCTAACTTCTTTGCTGAAGTCTGGTGTTTAGCTTGATCACGGGATTGACAGCAGTAGTACAGTTACACCTCCACGCCCAAATGCTTCTGCACCACTATACTCAATAAAGTTAGATAATCTCCTAGTAGATCTCTGGTGCACCAGATCGGATAGGGAGGGCATCTGTATAACCACTACACACAACACTTAGTCCCGTATTGATTTGTGGTTGGCTACCCGAGATGTTGACTTGTGGTCCCACCAAGTTTCCCACTGCCTGCGCACACTCTCCGGCCACGCCCCTGTTATATTGAAACTGTATATTCCTGGTAATATACAGCACTAGTTTATTTGAGGCCTATCCTGTGGCACCCACTAAGGACCAGGTATTTCTAGAAGAGGTAAGGGTCGCCATAGTTGATTATTTTGAACACTGTGGGACTTCTATTGAGTACTCCACTATTCTCTGGGAAGTGTTTAAGGTCGCCATTAGGAGGCTTTGCATTCCAAAGCAATTTGGGATTCTGCGTACTTTACGAAGAGAATTGCCCACTCTAGGGACAGAGATACATGACCTTGAATGACACCATTTTGCTGAGGGGGGCGTAGCCACTCTCTCACACATTAGGTCCAAGCTTCACCTGTTTGAGAACTTTGCACTAAGGTTCAAAGGTATGTGTGTGGCTCTAAGCAACTTGTTTGTTGGCCAGCAAAATTCATGCAATATTTAACTGCTTCTTTCTTGTAAAATTTGAATATTTTCAAATAACAAATTAGAGTTTGACTAGACGTTTTCACAATATGAACCTTATGTACAAAATCATTTTTCAGTAGCAAATCCTGCAATTCCGTAAAGCATTTTAAATAATAGAGAGGTTGTAAAGGGGCATCCTTTCCTACTTGCACTTTGCAACACGATATATCAATGGTTTGCGAAAGCAATTGTGTTTGCAAACTATTGCAATTATACTGATTCCTCAAAGGAAGACACCGCTCATTTGCAAAGGGGAAGAAACATTTGTCCCAAATGAAACTTATCTGGAGACCTTGGGGAAGAAGTTAGAGGTCTCAAGTGGGGCAATTTTTAAATCAGCACCAGTTCCTTTAAGTAACATTGACTCATTTAAATAATGTTTCATATTTGGGACTACAAATAGAAAGATGGTTCTCTGCTGTTCCTTGCTGGTCACCATCCCACTGTAAGGCAGGTCGTGCTGCAGAACCATGCATCTGGAGATTTTGTGACACAACCTATAGTACATAGGTTGCATCTCAACATGAAAGACTGGACCCCAGAGTCAGTGTGCAGTTCGAAGACATTTTCTGCACAGAGTCTGTTCATGCATCTAGCCTCTAGAGCAGTACCCGCAATACACAGTTATATAACACATTTTTCTCAGTGTTTGTTTACCCTACTTCCTTTAACTTTTTTCGATGCTGATGACGCAACCGCTCCTTCATCAGCCGCGGTAGCGCTGTGCTGATGACGGAGCGGTTCCGTCATGGCCCGCTCGCCACGCCTGCGCGGATCGGTTTCCGCGCATGCACTGGGCGTTCCATTGAGCGGGCGGGGCCATGACGGAACTGCTCCGTCATGAGCACAGCTCAACCGAGGCTGGTGAAGGAGCGGTTCCGTCACCAGCATGGGCGCACCGCGTGGCCGCCCCGCCCCCTTAGCGCTGCGGCGGAATAGCCGCCGCAGCGAAGGTGTTAAGCTGTTAAATATGCCCTGGCTATGACACTCCAGATTTGAAATAAGTGATGAATCAGGCAACTCCCAACCGTCATAAGTAGAATAATCAAAGGGTAAGGGGAGCCCGGAGCACCCACTCACCCGGGTCTCAGTGATGATACATGGAATAAAGTAGAACTGTTAGAAGTGGATTATGCGAATATTAAACTATAATTGTATTCCTCATGTATTGATTTTGTGTTCTGGTTACTGTACGATGTCCCGCATCTGCATTGTAAAGGTATGCATTTCTAAAAAAATATAAATACAAATATTTATTGAAAAAACCGAAGTTTTTGAATATGTTTTGTAAATTCCAGCACATCACATACAGTATCTAAAAGAAGAAAGACATCACATCTACTCACATCTCTGTCCAGGACACGGCCCGTGCTGTTCAGGAAGAGCCTCTGGGTAGCCGGTTCCAGAATCACCCAGTAATCTACATTATCCTTCAGGGATAGGATAATAGTAGGGTTAGGTCCGCCAGCAGTTCCTTTGATTTGCATATTGTCTACCAAAATAGTGCCTGCAAAAACAAAAAATATTCACATAAAAATCGTAATATCGACTAACTTTAAATGTGCTTGGACAGCCCCACTCTTCACCATCTATTAAATAACCACACTGTGCATGATTTATCAAAGGGGGCACTGTGCTTTGAAATGCTAATAGGGGGATGCTGAAGTAGCAAGTGTTTAATGAGGGAGACATGTGGCAGCTTTCAAATATGTGCATAGATGGTAGTATTTGCATAAGAGATGCTATTTTTTCTGTCACTTTTGAACTGCTGATACTGCAGCAGCTGAATATTTAGCCTTTCCTCACGAAAGGCAATTGGGCCTTTCATACTTGTTTCATGTTGATGAATAGGCCCAACAGGGAATGCCAAATGCTATCGATTTTGGAGAGAACATTATTGAAGCTTGACATAAAGAGACAAAGTCGTCGGCTTAAATTTTTGTTAATGCTAGACTCCTCCAATTTATAAAAATAGCTTTGTTATAGTTCGCTTATAATTTAGCTTTTTCAAAGGTCATGCAATAATCGAAATACTTACTGAGAAAACACATGGAATTAGTTTTGGGGACACAAGAGCTATTTAGAAGATATGTACACCATTTTATATTTGAAGGCAAGATATAGCAAATTGGGGTTTAAACCTGCTGACCTTAAAAATGCACTTTCATTTACTTTGTTGCCAGCCAAATCGAATTAAAGTCTGTATTTCGTTTCTATTTTTTGTGATATGTGTTGCTTTCTAACTTAGAATAAAGTGCTGCTGACAACAGGACAGTTAGAGCTTGGCATATTTAGGTAGCAGACATAAAGGAAAATGTTTAATACAATGATTCAAACTTCTTTGGCAGTAGTGATAGAGATGATTGGAGACTGTGTGGTATGCAGTTGTAGAATATGATGTGGCACACAAAACTACTAGGGGGCGTATCATTGAAAGGGTGGACTATCCCCGTTTGCGCCATGATGCACCTTTAAACAGGTTTTCCCAGCACAAACAGGGACAGTGAGCCACATAACAATTAATGTTATTCTCTCAGGGCAGCAATTATCCCACACTGCCACCAGGGCAGCACATTTAATGACGTACAAAGCGGCTACATCAAAGCTACTCCTTATTTCTCTGTGCAACAACCCGCCTGCACTTTGAAGAGGGGGAAAAGATCCTCTTGCATGCAAGTGCAGTAAGTGACTGCACCGGCTTGCAGGGGGATGTCTGAAGGGTCCATGGAACCCCCTGTTAACCCTCCAGAGTTCTATATTCAGAAGGCACTCAGACATTGCGTCACCAATTTTTGGCACACTGTGAATGCTTTTAAGGGTCTGTTTATATCTGTGCATGCATTTATAATATGGCAGGCAGAGTCAATGAGTTTTTCTCATTTGCATGGCTTCACACTACATGTGCACCAACACTATTGTATTACAGAAAGGGCTGCACAAGTATCTGCAGCCCCTTTGTGAATATCATTGTGCCCCTGGGGTACACAAATCGGGCACACAAGCCATTTGCGCCCCTGTGGCACAATGTATAATACGGCCCTAGATGTATAGGTTTGCTAGAGCAAACTTCTGGTTTGGAACCAGAAGTACCCAAATCCTGTCCCTGTTTCCGAACAGATTGTGAGATGCTAGGAATGCCTGAAATATTAATTTAACTCCCAAAGAATGATCAATCTTGAACATTAAACAAAGAGTAAATGCTACTTAAAAACGGATACTGATTCACAAAACTATTTCCAGTTTCAAACCTTGTGATTCACTAAGTCACAGGATATACAATTGTAAATGGGAATTCTTACTCACAAAAGGACTTCCCATTTTATAAATGGGTTCTGCCAATTACTGCAAATCACGATTAGGAATGGGCATTAAAAGGGCACACCCTTCTAACTACAATTGACAGTGTTACAAAGCACTGGTTTATGATAACAATTAAGCCTGCAAACTATTCCTAAGCCAAGTTGGGGAGGTATCTGATTTGAAAAGGGAAAGCTTGCCCTGTTAATGATGGTGACCAATTTAGGTATTCCATCTGGTGCTTACCCTTGAATGACTTCAAAAGTTATAAATTAATTAATAAGAGTAGTTTTACATAGAACTGACAGTAATAAGTGAATTTCGAATACATATACCCCAAGAGGGCATAATACATACATAAAATCAAGTGATAAATAAGAAAACATGTGCATGCCGTATGAGTTTGAGCGGCAGGGTTATAATTGCTTGATCTGAGCTGAAGGTAATTTTATTAAATTCTCTACAACCAACTACAATGTTGATATAATAAAGTTAGATCAAGAGATCGTAGTAGAGACTAGCGGTGTGTTTTCTCTCCCCAAAATGTTTTTTGTTACATGGTTTTAGGCTACAACAAATCATCTTATAGCTCAGCATGTTATGCCTGTATCAAAGTATTCTTTGGCAAGATGCTACTGCATTACAGGCACACCAAGCATGAATGTCTGTCAAATTCCAGAGGGAATTATAGATGTTTTTAATTTAACTTTAGTTCAAAATGTATAGAATCTGAGAATGGCACTGCAAGGAACTCACCTTGCTACTACGTAAGAATCGAAACAGCTGTTGCAGTAAGGCAAAGGCATTGAAACAGTGTCTGCATGTGTAATATCCATATGTGGTGTCAGAGAGTACCGGCTAACGAAATAAAATATGAGGGGGTGGGAACATCACTACATGGAAAAAAGCATCAGCTAAACTAAAACATGCCTCCAATAACTGATCCTTTTTATGAAGTATGGGACAGGTGAACAAACACATTCTCGGAAAATCACATTGTATGCAATTGCAAAATAGTATTTTGAAATGTACAAAACACTTTTTTTTCTGACTTGTGAAGGGATAGGGGACTGAAAGAGATGCCCTTCTCCTATTGAGACCGTAATTGTGATAAAAAACAAATGATCACATTCTGCTATCAAAAAATGCAGTGGTATCAGATCTGTAAAGGGAAAACTAGGAGGAGGGCTTCCCTTTTGGAAACACAGTTGAATAGCATTCGGGTGAGGGGATGTTCCCAAATGGGAAACATTTTTTAAAAGTAGACCTGTCCCTTTAAGGAAATCGATTGCCTAAATAATATTGCTTTGTGGCAATGCAAATCGAATGATAGTGGTCTACTGCCCCTATAAACAGCACCACCTCTTTATTGCAGGCATAAAATAGAAGGCTGCAACCGCAAAAGTGTTTTGTGACCCACGACAAATGTACATTTTCTGGTGCAACCTATTGCAAATTGGTGCCTTCGCAAATTGCATACCTGTTCGCAAACCAAGTGGTGCACGATTTGCCATCCCGGTTTGCAAACAGGTCTTTGTATCTTCAACCCTAATTGATGGACTTGAACATTCCTTGAAGGCTGTTTTTTGTGATGCAGTTTAAGTGCAATGAATCTACATAGATGATCAAGCTGTGCCTAAGAAACTCCTATAAGATGTGGGCAACTCAAACTACCTATGGATTTCTCATGTTTTACAAGACGAATATTAACTGCTGTGACAATAATATATTCTGTATCTGTGGATACAATAGTTCTTTTTTCTAATGTTATTGTTTTCATTATGGTTTGATCTCATAGAGAGTCATTAACAGTTAACTGCTGGGACATAGCACAAGTGGGTAACAGCGCTTGTTAGCCAGTATTGCTATGTCATAAAGGAAATACCGGTTGGTCATGCTAGGTGTAGTGTCCTGTAACGTTCTAGTTTATCTCACGAACGCGCACCCATGCACCCGCAGGCCAGGCGTGGCCTGCAGCATACAATAAAAGGAGGGCGCGCGCTCGAGCACGTCACTTCCGACAGTGACCCTGTGTCCGAGTATCCTTGCTGCTGCGGCGCTGCCAACCCCCGCGCAAGGGCGCCAAGTCACTGAGGCCACTGGTGGCCCCAAAAGGCCAGGGCAGAACACTGGCGACGAGCGGAGGGGGCCCGACCCTCGATCGCACACCCGTGACACCTCGGAGCTGGCTCGCTCCTTCCCGCGGTGCCTACCTCGCTCCTGCGTCCTTCTGCAACTGGCCGCGCTGGGGACTTGTGTGCCTGTCTGGGCCTTCACTTCAGGCCTGCCCACCCCACTGACCACTGCGCGAAGGCCACCTGGGGCGGAGGACCCCCCCTGCATCGAGGGGTGTCAAGCGCAACTGCTGGGTGCTGAGCCGGCCCGCCTGTTGCGACTACATGCTGTTTCTCACGCATTGCGCGTGAGACGTGGATCGGCCCGGTGCCCCATTTTCCTCACGCATTGAGCGTGTGATGCCTGAAACAGCCTGGAAGCAAGGTCAGTGGTGCCAGGGGTTGAGGACTCCAGCGGAGGGCGTGCCTGCCCCGCCCCTGAGTGACCCCTACTGTGACCAGCAGCAGTGCAGCTGTGGTACCTGCACGCCACACCCTGTATGCTCTTAGAGCTCCTCGTCCCCAAGGGAGAGACACGCCCTACGGCAGGATCATCACGTGGCGCCCCGAGGCCTACCACCACGACGGCAACTCGGAGGTGAGCTGCGCAACGTCGCAGGGTGTGCGCAAGGGAGGATAATAGCAAGAGAGACTTTCTAGCAACCCTGGGGTTCCACCACCATGGCGGATGAAGACGCACCAGGGCCGGTTATCAACATCCCATTCCAGCATGCTGCGACAGGGGTACTGCCTCCATTTAGCGAGGCGGCGGACCCGTCTATGGCTTCCCCGAGATGGAAGATATGGCTAGAACGATTGGAAAATTACTTCATCGTCACAAGGGAAACAGATAAAGCGGTGAAGCGGTCACTTCTACTACACTACGCAGGCGATGAGATATTCAGACTGTTCAAACACCTGTCCAATACTGGAGATGATTACGATGCAGCGGTCGCCGCGCTGAACGCCCATTTCGACCCCCAACTGAATGTAGACTTCGAGGTCTTCAAACTGGGCCAAGCGCATCAAAGGGAAGGTGAGACGATGGACCAATTCCATGCCCGTGTCAGAGAGCTGGCCAGCTCCACCGATGAAGACCAACCAAGGGCCATAAGACGGCAGATCATCCAGGGATGCCGGGACAAAACACTGAGAGGAGCGATCCTACGCAAGCCAGGCATAACGCTAGAAGACATCTTGAGCCTTGCTAGGTCCCATGAACTCTCGAGCGTCAGGGCCTCCGCCATGGAACAGGCACTCCACCAACCACAGGCCAAAGCAGAGGCCATCAAAGTAGAACGGGCGGACGCAGTACGACCCCAGCCACGGGGACCACCGCAAAGGGAATATCGGAGAGATCCACCGCGGGCGCCATGTGGGTATTGCGGACATGAACCTCATGGGGCAAAAGACTGCCCAGCTCAAGGTAAAACTTGCGCGAACTGTGGGATACCAAATCATTTCGCCTCGGTGTGCCGCAAAAGGAAAATGACGAAACCATTTCGGAGGCCACGGGCACCCACAAAAGCCGTCCGTCAACTATCGTTGGAAGAGGCAGCATCAGCCAGAGCAGAGAAACACCTTCCTACGGTGTACGATGACTCGGATATCGGAGGATGAAGAGGCGTACATCGTGTCGTTCGCACGAGAGCTAAAACAGCGACGACTGCCACAGCCCACGTGCATTGTGCAAATGGCGGGAAACGAAGTTAAGGCCATAATTGACACTGGAGCTACTGTAAATGTAATGGGCTTGCAGCAATTCAATAGACTACGCCCACGGCCTGAAATATTACCGTCCAAGACCAGGATCTTTGCTTATGGAGCGGACACTCCCTTGCCTCTAAAAGGAAAGATAACAATACCAATTCAGGCCGATGAGACACAAGTAATGGCAACAATCCACATCATCAACCGTGAAGCCGATACTTTGATCAGCAGTCACACAGCAGAGGACTTGAAGCTCATCGCCTTCGCCAACCAGATAAGATCACACCAGGTGGATGAACTTTTGACGCGGTTTCCTGAACTGTTCCAGGGCCTAGGCTGTATCAAATGCGAGCCTATCAAACTGCACATAGATAAATCAGTCACTCCCACCGCCTTGCGGCACCGCCGAGTACCTTTCCATCTACCCCCACTGGTGGAAAAAGAACTGGAGAAACTAGAGACTCTCGGGGTCATCGAGAAAGTCACGGGGCCCACACCATGGGTGTCACCCATGGTGATTGTAGAAAAGCCCAAGCAACCCAGCGCCATCCGCCTGTGTATCGACATGCGATTGCCAAACGCCGCCATCCGGAGAGAGAGACATCTGACCCCGACTATGGATGACATTGTTGCTGACGTAAATGGGTCGAAGTGGTTCTCGAAGATAGATCTAAACGCCGGATACCACCAACTGCCCCTAGCGGAGGAGAGTCGCTTCATAACCACCTTCAGCACTCACCTGGGTCTCCGGCGTTACAAACGACTAAACTTCGGCATTTCGTCAGCGGCGGATGTGTTCCAAAATACCATTCGTGAACTCCTCTCAGGATTACCGGGGGTCATCAACGTCAGCGATGACATCCTGATACACTCTGCCACCGCATCAGAACACCACAAGCACCTGAGAGACGTCCTGAAAAGACTCAGCGCCCATGGAGCAACACTCCATAAAGAGAAATGCCAATTCTTTCAGAACCTCGATAGAATTCTTCGGCTACGTGTTATCAGGAGGGCATTCAGATTGATCCAAAGAAATCCAAGGCCATCAAAGACGCCCTTGCGCCAAAATCCCCGACGGAGGTAAGAAGCTTCCTTGGCATGGCCACATACTGTGGCCGGTTCATACCGGGTTTAGCCACCAGGAGTGAACCGCTGCGAGCGCTAACGAAGACGGATGTCTCGTGGCAGTGGGGCCCGAGGGAAGAAGAGGCCTTCCGGGGGATCAAAGAAGCGCTTTTGGAAAAAGCCACGCTATCCTACTTCGACCCCAAGAAGCGCACAGAGGTGATTGTGGACGCCAGCCCAGTGGGACTCGGCGCGGTCCTGACCCAAGAACATGAGCCCGGCCAATGGACGGCACTAGCGTTTGCCAGCAAGGCCCTGACCCCGACAGAGACCAGGTATGCCCAGATCGAGAGGGAGGCTCTTGCCATCAAGTGGGCCTGCGGCCACTTCCACCTCTACTTACAAGGACACCCGTTTGTAATGGTCACAGACCACCAACCACTAGTGTCCCTTTTCAAAGGAACCGCTCCACACCCCCTACCTCGCATTGAACGGTGGGTAATACAACTACAGTCCTACGAGATGGAGGTCACCTATCGACCGGGAGCCAAGAATCCCGCGGACTATCTGTCACGCCACCCATCTCCACAGGAACAGGAATCAATGGAGGATGACCGTGAGGAGTACGCTCAGTGGGTGGCCCTTGCGTCATGCCAGAACAGCATGACTATAGATGAGATAAAAGAAGCCGCGGCAGACGACAAAGTGTACCGGAGGACGATCCAGGCAGTGCAGGATGGCTCGTGGACAGAATACCTGCGCCCGCCCACGTCCTGGGGCGCGGAAGACAAAGAATCACTCACAAGGTTCTGGCGGATCCGGCATGAGTTGAGTGCCACGGAAGACGGAGTGCTACTGAGGGGCTCACAACTAGTTATACCCCACAGCCTGAGACACCGGGCCATACAATTGGCCCACGGAGGACATCAAGGCTCGACGAAAATGAAGGCACGCATGAGAGAGAAGGTCTGGTTTCCCGACTTGGAGACCAGGGTGGAAGAATACGTACGTGGGTGCATGGCCTGTCAGCTGACCAGTGACCTGGAGAGACCCGTGCCCATAATCACAGAAGAAGCCTGCACCTCCCCTTGGACCAAAATCAGTATAGACTTCGGAAGTTTTCCGGGAGAAGGACACACACTGGTCGCCATTGACTCCTACTCTAAGTATCCAGTAGTGGAGAGAGTTGTCTCCACGGCATACGCTCACGTGGGACCGGCGCTAGAAAAGATCTTCTCCATGTTCGGCTACCCATCGGAGATCCGAAGCGAGAATGGGCCGCCGTTCCAAGTTGCAGAATTCGCCACGTTCCTCACAACCAGGGGAATTCAACACCGCCGCATCACCCCTCAGTGGCCACAAGAAAACGGAGACGTGGAGAGGTTTATGCGGACTCTCAATAAGGTATTCCGAATCGCTCTGGTGGAACAAGCTGATCCCGAGCAAAGACTACACAAATTCATGAGGGAATACAGAGGCACACCCCACTGCGCGACACAAAGAAGCCCATGGACCCTGATGTTCCAAGGGCCACGGAGAGACCTCCTCCCGACTGCGCCAGGATGGGTGCCATCCCCGGCTGACATGGAAGAGGCCCAGTCACGTAGCGGACAAGAGAACCAACGTGCCAGTACGCACAGGAGGGCCCAGCCGAGGAGCCTCAGCCCGGGGACCCGAGTGATCATTCGTAACAGACGTCCTGGTGGGAAGTTCCAAACCCGATACGAACCAGGCCCGTGGACCGTCACGTCTACCAAAGGTACCATGGTCACAGCCAAAAGAGGAGGAGAGGAAATATCACGAAACACGTCATGGTTCAAGACGCTTCCGCAGGAATCCAGTCAGCAACCGGAAGCGGCAGGTGAGGAAGCCCGACCCACTGGAGTGGCAACGACCAACGAAGAAAACGTCAATGTCCCGGAATGCCGAGTGGAAGAACGTGACTCCGCAGCAGCGCCCCAAACACCGGCGGCTGCAAACAGAGACACTTACCAGACTAATGAAGGTGGTAGAGGCAACGCCCGAAAATACAATCTGAGGCCTAACCCCCCACCGAGCCGGATGCTCAAAGACTATGCCTGCCGACTGATGTCCTGAGACCCACACCAAGGGACACGCAAGTACTCAGGCATTCCCATCTCACATGTTATAAGACTGAATCCGTTCTATCGTTATCTGTTTGAAAAACATTTGCAAGTTGGATAGGGATGTAGTGTCCTGTAACGTTCTAGTTTATCTGACGTACACGCACCCATGCACCCGCAGGCCAGGCGTGGCCTGCGGCATACAATAAAAGGAGGGCGCGCGCTTGAGCACGTCACTTCCGACAGTGACCCTGTGTCCGAGTATCCTTGCTGCTGCGGCGCTGCCAACCCCCGCGCAAGGGCGCCAAGTCACTGAGGCCACTGGTGGCCCCAAAAGGCCAGGGCAGAACACTAGGCTCTCTGAGAGCCTGTCAGAGCAGTGCTAGAAAGCAGAGTGCACAGTTTTTAGAGCAAAGGAAAAGGACAGAAAGCAGTAGGGGTAGACCGCCGGAGACCATGTATAGTTAAAAAGAAAATTGGGCAGGAAGGAGAGTCCATGTTATGTACGGTTCCCCATTACTCCCTTTAACAGCCGTTGAAAGCAAGGGCTGATGCTTTTGTAGGCCATGCAGAACCTAAAATTAAAGATGGCTAAAAAAGGGATTTTGATGATATTTGTTATCCACGGGGTCTGAGTGACTTCATAAACAACCTGAGCTTTGCTCTCCTTGTCTATTTGATGTCACTCAGAACCCTTTGGTAAAATACATCCCAATAATTCACAGTTACCCGTCTATAATTCTAAATATAAAAAAGGGAAAAGATTAAGAAAGTTCTTAAAGCATATGGAAAATGCGATAATTTCCCGATTAAGATATTTAAAGGAGTTCACAGTTTTGGGAATGTTGGCTTTGATGCTGTAGGTAAAGGTGGGTAAGCTGTAAACTGTAGTAGAATGTATGTCATTCTGATTCTAGTTCCAGCAACTTTTATGACATAAGATAGCACACTTCTAAATAATGTTCTTTTCGAGAAGATATTGAATAATTTTTTTGTCGGCAAACTTTTGGTAAACCATTTGCCGGGGTGTTTGTGCAGAACATGCTCATATGCACGGCGTTCCAGTGTTCATACACGATATAAATGTACAATTCTATTATCTTGCTGGTCAGTGGTATGAAACATTGTTCTTGAATAAAAACTGGAACAGCGACTGTATATTTCGGATGGTAAGAGTGCACTTCGTTTTTGTGTGTTGCAGTTTACCAATTGCATGACATCGTAGCGTCAAACTCTACCAACAATACTAAAAATATCGGGCCTCATTTATGAGGCTATCCGTTACTTTTATGCCGCCGGTGCGTCACTTTTTGTGATGCACCAGTGGCGTAAAAATTGTGCTTTGTTCCTCCATATTTACAAAGTGACGCATCTAGGTAGATGCGTCACTTTGTAAACCCCTGTGCCGCATTATACCTGCCCCAGGTATAATGTATGCAAGGGGGGCGTTTTCACGTCTATAAGATTTCACTGCTCCACTTCTAGGACACAAATGCGTCAATATCTTACGCCTGCCTCACAGCAGGCGTAAGACTGACGCAGGGCCTTTCACATGGGCCTTGCCCCATGTGAAAGGACACATTGCTGGAGTCGCGTCACTTTTGTGACACACTCCAGAAATGCGTCACTTTTGCGCCTACAGATACGTCAGAAATACTGATGTATCTGTAACTCCTTGCGCCATGATGCGTCATACTGTAAATATGGCGCATCATTGGTGTCGCAAGGAGGGCGCAGTGAAAAGTGATGCATCGCTGTTTTCACGCAGCGATGCGTCACTTTTCATAAATGAGGCCCATCACTTTTAACCGTAATGAGGAGCGCACTTAATAGCTTGATGGTTCACCCTGCAATCAAATACCCTCAAAACTTTGAATTTATTGAAGACTAAGGGGTAGATGTATCAAGCTTTTTTCTTGTCGCAAACGCTGCGATTTGCAAAATAGCAGTGTTTGCGACAAGAAAAACGGGAAATGAGATGTATCATGCAAAAAGGTAGCAATATTAAGGAATCGCAAATTTTGCGATTCCTTAACATTGCGCAAGCATTTAAGAAATAGCAAATTGCGATTTCCTAAATGTCATGTATGAAACATTTCATTTTAGCGAATTTTGGCTAAGAAATCGCAAATTCCCACCAACTTGTAGTTGGTGGTAATTTGCGAATTCTTTTACAAATGCACTATATGCAAAATGTAAAGGTGCCATGTGACGCTCATACATGCCCTTAGGGCATGTATGTGCGCCATTTGCGCACATATGTCATTTTCAGGGGTGCACGAGGGTGTCCTTGAGACACCCCTGCACCCTTGAAATTATTCTCATTTTGCGATTCGCAAACTGCGAATCGCAAATTGAGAATAAATTCACATTCATTCCTATGGGCCTCCTGTTCCATAGAAATGAATGGGAAATTATTCCTTATTTACGATTAGCAATTTGCTAATCGCAAATAAGGAATATTAAGAAATCGCAAAAAAAATAGCGAATTTCTACATACATGCCATTTTGCAATTCCCAAAGAGCAATTCCTTAAAAATCGCTATTTGGAAATCGCAAAAGGGTATGTTGATACATCTAGCCCTTATTACTCCTAACAGTTCGGAATTCTAACACAAGGGCAACTGTGCCTCATTTAAGCCATCAAATAAATACACAGAGAATTAGATGTTTTATTTACATACAGCATCTAACCATTCAGATGTTTCTGCTTTGATCTGCACAGCCGAGAACAGTTCTGACTAAAACCAAGGAGCTAGTGCCTAGAGAAAACAATTCAGCACCAGGTTTCCCCGGAGCTCCACTTGTTTCTTCTCTTCTCCAAGCCCTGGCGTTCACATACCAGTATCGAACCACCTTTCAATGTACAAAGCAAAGGAGCAATACTTTCTTATCTTAGCTACCTCGCTAGCTAGTAGCTGTCCATCTGTTTACCTAAGGTCATATTCTTTTGACCTTTCGGAGCATTATAACAAAGGTTCACAGATGGAAAGATGCATCTGCATCTCAGTGGAATAAACGAGGGCCATTGAATGGCTACGCCAGTATGGATGAGCACCGCCATTCGTGGACTGATAGTATCGAAAGAAATGACTGAATCTTTCGAGAACAAACCCTTTCAGGAAGGTTTTAGAGAGCATGTTACACAGTAGGTGTGCTCTGGGAGTTGTGTGCAGATAAGCAACTGGCACATTGGCCTTTGAATCAGGATTCATTGTTTGAGTCTTTTTTTGCCCTGGCCCAGAACAAACATTTATCTGCACGTTTAATTTTGATCGTACCGAATATGTTGAATTTGCAACAAAAGAAAATAAAAAAATAAAAAATATATATATATATATATTTATTTTTTATGTTGGTTATATATTTATTTATTTATTTAATATACATTTTTTACAGCATGAGAATTGTCTTCAGCAATCTACAAAAAGGCTTCTAGGAAATATGTTTGAAATTCTTAAAGTCAAACCCTGAACGCTAATATTTCATACGAACACTGTATTAAATAATGCAATTCGTAAAATAATGACATTAATATTTATAATTGTATTTACCTAAACACCACTATTCTACTACCAAATCATCTTGTACAGTGATTTAAGATTGCAGGATACTCAATTTCCGAGTATCAAAAGCAACAATGCTGGATTTATAGTCAAATCTAAAGACACAGCTTGTCATGGTATACCATCAAATGCAGCCTTGATACCATCAATATGGCTGCTTTGTTTCTTTCCCTCTCTAGTTAGCTCTGCATAGCTATGTTGAGGTTAACAACGGTTTGTTGGTATCGGGGAACAGCGTTTACAATGCAACTTTTACCACACAGTACCTTTACCACGCAACTTTTACAACAACTTGCGCTGGGGGGCGCTGTAGGATAGGGAATAGTTTAATTTACTATCCAAAACCTTCCCTACTATCCACGGGGACTGGATTTGGAATAGTATATTAAACTATTCACTATCCAGCGCCCCCCAACGCAAGTCGTTGTAAAGACTTGCGTTGTAAAACCTGCGTGGTAAAGGCATGCGTTGTAAAAGCATTCGTAGTAACGACATACATCCGTTGGTATCTCTTCCTCCCTAGTTAGCAGCACAGAGCCGTCCAGGAGTTATCCTTATGTCTCTGTTGTATTTTTTCTCTTTTTATCTCTGGTTAGCAACTATAGCTACATAGAGGTTATCCATGCAATAGCTTGGTATTATGTCATCCCAGATTAGCAGTCTATAGCTAGATATAGATTATCCATATGGCTTCTTGGTATCGGTTCTCCCTAATTAGCAGCTGTAGCTATCTAGTTAGCCTTACGGCTCCTTGGTATCTGTTTTCTCTAATTAGCAGCTATAGCTATCTAGGTATCATTTACAACTAAAATAGGTTTATGATACAGCTGCTCATAGAAATAACTTGCAATGTTTATGACTCCGTTTTTTCATGCATGGATCAGAAATGGGCCTGCAGCTTTCACAATCCCTGAAGGTGTATTAGGACTTTTTATGTACAAGTGCCCTTTGATATATTATTGGAACGGAAATGTCCCCTGCAAGATCAATGTTTGGTCCTAGCATCACACTATTCTAGCTACGTTCAAATTCTTAGGCCTGTCCCTAGTAATCCAAGGGCCAGAATTAATCCAAGGCCCAGAATCTATTCTGTAACCTGGAAGGGCACACAAAAAGTGCGCCCCAACGGCTGCTTCAGGAAACCTGGGGGCATATTATCAAGGGGGTTTATCTCCGCTTTTTTGGCTTTAAAAGCCAAGAAAGCGGAGATAAAATTATCTCCCTATTACCTAGCTGTCTCTAACACCAGTTAGCGACAGCTAGTAGGAGATAGCGACCATCCTGGGCCCGACTTTGCATGTCAGTGATATTTATCACTAATGACATGCAAAGTGGGCGTGCCAAGATGTTAGCGACTGGAAAGAGTTGCTAACATCGCTATCTCCTATTACCAACTTTTGGAGATATTCGCGCTAAGTGCGAATATCTCCAAAAGCTAACACCTGCCCTGAGCAGTTCTTAGCCATGTTATCCAATTGGAGGTGGATAACATGGCTAAGAGCATTAGGTTGCTAATGCATGAATATCGCTGACTTTTCAGCAATATTCATGCATTGCGGCGATTTTTATCGCATTTGCGATAAACCTTGGTAATACCAAGGTTTATCTGCGATAAAAATCGCCGCAGCTCAGCGATAATTTTTTTCAAGCTAACCAAGCAATAGCGATAATTATCGCTATTGCTTGGTAATATGCCCCCTGGAGACAGACTGATGCAGAGTTCTCACACTAAATTGTTAAATCCACCCCAGCAATTTCTCATTTATTTTGTTCCTGTTTCCCAACCTGAAACCCGAATTACCCCTTACCTATCCTTGCCAACAGGAAATCACTGATCATTTTCAAGGTTTTGAGCATTTCTGTCTTTGCAAATGTCCGCATCTCTGGACACCAAAAACCTGCCCCTATCAACAGATTTACTTACATTTAAAAATCTAACTAATGGTGGAATTATTAATGTGAGGAAGTCCATTCATGAATATAAAATACCAACACTTTCAATTCTATAAATCAGGATCAGAATATGACCCTCATAAATACTGCAATTTGTGTACTTAGATTACAATTCGGAGTACGAACTGAGCCTAAATGACAATTGAGAGTTGAAAACATTGATATTAACTTCTGTTTTCTTGTGATAAGTGGGCGGACACAGCAAGAATGCATGTCAGCCTAAATGGAATATTTTAACAGGCACTAGCTTGTAGGTATGGTCTGGAAAATGTACATGCAAAGGAAGTAGTGAAGGGCTTTGGTGATTTAGTGACTGTGTGTACAAGAAAGGGAAATATATTTGACATTTTTTGAAGCTCTAGTTATGGGTTAAAAATGTTTTGAAAAAAATCTCAAACATCTTTTCGTTCATTCACAGGAGTACATTTCAAGGACATCCAGGACCTCAGGGGAAGTACCTGCAAACTCCCAGGCTGCCGGGCAGAGGGAAACAGCAAATTTTAGTCCAGGTCCAGTTGCACCTGGCCAATTGGGATTTTTCACAGGAGTATCGTGTTCAGCCATATTAAGTTCCTGGAGCACCCCAGGGGATTTGTCTTATGATCTTAGAGGCATATTCACAAAGAAGTGGCAAAATACAACAAAAGGTGCTGCACTGTGTTGCATCAGCTGGGGGGAAAACAGAACTGTGGGTTATCTTCAAAGAAATGTAGCAGCTCTTCTCTCTCGATGCACTTTGGGCTACTTACCACCAATGCAGACACCCTTGCCCCATAGTGTAAGGATGTCTGCCTTGTGGTCAAAATAGTTTTTGTGGAGGTAGAGATACCTTCCAGCACAAAATCTATCCTTTGTGGCATTTCCTCTTTATATTTTTATTTCAGAATGAAAATCAAGTCAAGTCAAGTCAAAGATAGCTTTATTCGATTTCCAATAAAAAATCATAAAGGCACATATAAATACAGTAAATACATCAAATAATTATTAAATTCAATTTAAAAAGGTTCAATTTAGTTCATGGTTGATCTGCATCTAATAGAATTTTTTTTTAAAACATAGGGGCATATTACCAAGCAATAGCGGTAATTATCGCTATTGCTTGGTTAGAGACAAAAATTTACCGCTGAGCTGCGGCGATTTTTACCGCAAATAAACCTTGGTATTACCAAGGTTTATCGCAAATGCGATAAAAATCGCCGCAAATGAATGAATATCACTGAAAAGTCAGCGATATTTATGCATTACTGAGCTAATGTTCTTAGCCATGTTATCCAACTCCCATTGGATAACATGGCTAAGAACTGCTCAGGGCAGGTGTTAGCTTTTGGAGGTATTCGCGCTTAGCGCGAATATCTCCAAAAGTTGGTAATAGGAGATAGCGATGTTAGCGACTGTTTTCAGTCGCTAACATCTTGGCATGCCCACTTTGCATGGCATTAGTGATAAATATCACTGACATGCAAAGTGGGGCCTAAGATGGTCGCTATCTCCTACTATCTGTCTCTAACTGGTGTTAGCGACAGCTTGGTAATAGGGAGATAATTTTATCTCCGCTTTCTTGGCTTTTAAAGCCAAAAAAGCGGAGATAAACCCCCTTGATAATATGCCCCATAGCTACTAAGTAAATTACCATCTCATCTTCTAGCATTTGGAGTTTCAGTAACGCTGGTCTACATTGCCTGAGGCCCCATCTTTTCAGCAGAACGCCCAAATATTTTTTCCTGACTATTGAATAAAATTTACAAAACAAAATGCAATGTAGAGTGGACTGCTGAGATACATCGTCACAAGGACAAAGAATTAGATCACTTGACCAGCTATTCACTTCGGGGAAAGTAATTAATCTAAAGAAGCTTCCAACTCTGAAACGTGTGAGGAGCATCCTAGTATAATGACAATCTCTAGAATGAAAATCAACATTTGTATGTCTTTGTAATTACCAAAAAAGGATTTTGCATCGAGCTAGGACAGAAATTTGACGCAATCACTAACGAAAAATCTTTGCTAACCTAGGCCATCAATTTCCAGTGGAAGAGACTCTAACCTCCTTAGGTCCTTCTCACATTTCACAGATGACAAGTACAGGAGGATCATTCCTCTGGGTATCCTCTCGCAAGTCCAGCATTGTTCTGAGAAGACTGGATGAAGGCCCTGTTTTGTAGAATTCACCAGCGTTTGGGTGGACACCCTAGCACACTTCTAGTTCCTCTCTGACCAATGCGGATAAGGTTCCCAGTACCTGACCTGCTCACTATTCCAGGAGATCCTATTTGCTTTCATGCAAGCAGGCCAAATTGCAATCTGTCAGGGCAAATCCAAAATAGTACAGGTCATCAGCCCTACTAAACTAAGACTCTGAGGCTCGTGGAGTGAATAGTAAGTGCACTGTGGTAATCCTACTGTAGGTATGTATTTCAGTTTATATAGTGCACAGCTACCCCCAACGGGGATGTCCCGGCTCTATAATGTCCTCCGACATTTAACGCTAGCACCCAGTTTGACTCAGGCCCTATGCCAGCACTATCCCAGAGACAGAAGTCTGGTAAGAGAAAAGCAGGGTGCTTTAGCAACCAGACAGGGAATACACAAAAATTGTCTTGCCATCCTGTTCTTTCCCTTTCAAGTGTGCCAGAGTCTTCCATATGACTCAGCAGACCTGTCAGACAGGAAGCGACGAACCAGAGGTGAAAGGGTCTTGTAAATAATGCCCTAAATTGTCAATAGACTTCCTACACCCATCCTTGCATGTTACATTGAGCTCCAAGGAGTCACAACTGCTCGTTCAGGTCAGTTTATTGTTCAATGGGTTTTAGTTTCCAATCTTTAGTTGTTCATCCTTTATTAAGTAACATTTTCCAAGCCTCATTGTTAAAGGTTAACATAATCAATCAAACAATATTTGGTAATAAAGTAAGTCAATTCAGAAAATCAATAAAGCATTGGCAGAATAAAAATGCAACAAGTGTGTTCCATAAATAAACTTTCAGATTCAAAATAAATCAAGTTCAATACAAAAAAGATTAAAGGTGTCAGTTCAGATACCCACGAAGGATACTGATGAGAGATTCAAGCATACGCACGAAGCTTTATCAGAATAACCTGGAAACCTTTCTCAGCTCAAATAACAGCAGATCAAAAAATAAACTTTGACTTCTCTTGAAGTGATGTCTAAGAAAACTCAGTAAAGAGTATCCTTTCAGAGATTCTGGGACACGGGACACACACCTACGTCTCTCAGTCCAAGTAAATGAATAAGTGGGAATGCTCAATCAATCTGCCACACAGTAATATAACTGTTAGACCTGGCATCCTTGGCGTGGTTCCCCCCTATCTTTTTGCCTTTACCTCCTGTATTTTTGATGCTGGGCTGGATTTCGTTTTTGCTGGTTTAGATGCTCTGGGCACTCTGCCACTGCTGATCAGTGTCAGAGTGCAAGTGCTCCCTGTGTAAATTGTTATTGTGATTGGATATACCTGATTGGCATATTTGTATCACCAAGAAGTCCCTAATAAAGTGCACTGGGTGTGCCAGGGCTGGTGATGGCAAATGCTATTAGTGGGTCTGCAGCACTGATTGTGCCACCCACATGAGTAGTCCTAAAATGGTGTCTCAGGCCTGCCACTGCAGTGCCTGTGTGCAGTTGTGAACTGCCATGTCCTCCTGGTCAGTGTCCCCACTGACCGGGCCTAACCCTTCCCTTTCTGTGCACATTGGTCACTCCTATGGAAGGCCCAAGGTACCCCCATGGGCAGAGTGCAGTGTGTGTGAAAGGTAGAGCATGTACTTGTGCAGGTGACATGCTCTGGTAGTGAATTACAGCCATTTTAGTTGTTCACTATTGTAAGGGCATCTTGCTCATAGGCTATCATGGGGCATGCTGGCTACAGTGGCTACCAGCATATCTTCCCATAGAAGCAAGATAGGACATAAAAGTCTGGTATCCATGAACTCAGAATTTAATAACACATCTTTTAGGAAAGGTTGTTTTTAAATCCTGTGTTTGAGAACCACACTTTTTAGAAAGTCGCTGTTCTCTTGTCTGACCTTTCTGTGTGCCTTGGCCTACTCGTGAATTGACTGTCTGGTTTGAGTGTGACAGGGGCTTTGGAGCCCCCAGGAGACTGCCTGGGTCAGCCCTAGGATGAAAAACTGCATCTGCATCTTGAGTGGTGGGAGGGGATAGCACCTGGGCCTGAATAGGGCTGTGCCTACCTTACACAATGCTGGCTCCACCTCCCGCTGGGCGGCTGACGACCCTCTCCCTACCTCCGAGAGGAAAGGAGAAGCCAGGAAAACAAAGTGCTCATGGAACACCCAGAATTGGTTCAGACCGCGCTCAGAGCCCTCCTGCACAAGCGGAACAAAGACTTTAGGGGAATAAGTACAGGACCCCTGACTATAGAAAATTAGATAATCCTGGAACGAAGAAGGAACCTCTGCCAAGGGGAAAGCTGGAAAACTGAAGAAGGAAGACTGTCCTGGTGTGTGATGCTGGACTGATCTGCAGTACCTTTGCTGCCAAGGAGAGGGGAAGGACTTTGCTTTCTGCTGTGTTCCCTTGCTTGAAGGAATCTCCAAGGGCCTGAGAAGAACTGGCTCCCTGTTTGGAAGTCCCAGGAACAAAAGGACTTCACCCCCAGGTTCCCTGAACTCTGCTGAGAGAGTTCTGTCCTTCCTAGAGTGCTTGAGCCAGTTGTGGTGCCTCTGGAAGATGTACCAGTGTTGGGGAGCTGGAAATCACGCTTTCAAAGAACTTTCTATAAGTTTTGTTGCAAACCCGGCAGAGCAAGAAAATTCTCGCCACTACGAAGACCGTGATCGTCGCAACGCCTGTCGCTGCTGCCTGAAGGCGTCGCACTCTTCTATAGCGGGAAGATTTCCGGCGCTGCGAACATCGTCGCAGAGCCTGTCGCCGCTGAGTGAGATCACGGCATCACGTTGTTGCGAGAATCTTCGCAGAGCCATCGCATCGAGGAGCTGTGAGAGGAAGATCGCCGCTGGACCGTGCATCGTTGCCCAGGAGATCGTCGCAGCCCCCGAGAATCATCACATCGTGCCTTTGCGGGAGAAAACTTCCTTTGGAACCTGCACACCGGAATCCATGCAAGACATAGCCTTCCTCTCCATACAGACCGGATTCGTCGCAACACGTCCGCTGCAGCAGCAGGGCTGTCGCTAACGCCTCCCCAGGGTCTCAGGAGCAACGCATTGCTTGTTTTCCCCCTCTACAGCTTCTGTGCTTGGAACTTTTTAACGCTAAGAAAGGTACTGTGGCTAAACGTGACGTAACTGTGAACTTTTCACGCAACTGTAGATTATTTCAATGCTAACATTAAGAACTCTTTTGCAACCATATTCTTGAACTGTGTATGTTGGATTTTTGTTGTTTTGGTCTTGTGTAGTTTAGATTAAATACCTATATTTTTCTAAACTGTTGTGGAGTCAGTTTGTGGTGTTTTCACTGTGTTACTGTGAGTTTTGGTACAAATACTTTACACATTGCCTTTGATAAGTCTTGACTGCTCTTGCCAAGCTACCAAGGGGGTGAGCAGGGGTTATCTAAGAGTGTTTCCTCCTTACCCTGTCTAGAAGCAAGGGTCCCTATTTGGACAGTGGTACCTACCTCTGCCAACTAGAGACCCCCAGTTCTAACGATAACAAATATAAAAAAACAATTTTTTTTTGTTGCAACATTATAATTCTTTCTTCTTCATGTTGACCAAAACATGTATGCTTGCTCCTGGTAACAGGTTTACTTTACTCCCCATCTTCTCACCAGAGTACAAGTGTATTTTAACCTTTGAATGTTGTAACACATCCTTCTTGTTTTTCAGAAACCTCTTCCCATGAATCATCTTTGCTGTCATTTACATCTTTTATGGTGAGAACCTCACTGTCAGTCATCTAACACAACAAATGTCTATTCATTAACTAATTAACAGCTAAGAGAAGCAATACATCTGGCACAACGGTTGTTTAATGTCAAAAACAAGCATTTTAGTTTTACTATGTCTTCTTGTTGAATCATGGCATTTTCGGTTATGTCAAGTTAAGAATCCATGGTTCATTTCTATGTTTTAAAGGTCTATAGTTTTTAAGTATTGTTGCTTATTATATGCTTGCATTGAAGACCCTTCGAGTTAGCAATGTCGAGGATCTAGGGAGCGGGTCTTCTCCTTGGAAGAGCACAAATACTTGATGGAAGAAGAAACCAGCCACATTAAACAAGAAATACTCTTGCTGCCAGATCAGAACATCCAACTTCAGGGGCACCTGGACATCTTTGAAATTTGGTCTCTAAACAATATTATCATGATTATAATTGCTAATAATTAGCAAGAATGCACACTTTTCCATTTTCATTGACTCACGTTGAAAAAATGAGGGGTTTATAACACACTTTTCCACACTAAACAGATAGATGATACAAAAATGTATGGATTGATGCAGGTGTGCATTGAACAGGCAAATCAAAATGGAAATGTTTATGACTCACATATTTTTCCTTCTTACACTCTTGTTAATAATTTTCATGGTTTTAAGAGGTTCACCAGATGAAGTAGCATTGTGGGTCAGATGTTGGTATTCATTAGATGATTATACATTCCACTGGTTCCCTATCACTCACTACCTTCTGTTGGGGCATACATGCTTCAGTTGTAGAGATTGCAGTCCCAAAATATTTACCAGTGATCTTTGTTATCAAGATGTTCACAGTCATGTTAACTACACCATGACAATTTACAGAAAATCTTCTCTTCAAACATATTGTCTAGGCACAAAGAATAGGCTAATTCCAGTTCAATCCTATTTATAACTCAGGATGTTTTCAAGACAAAGATAGGCACCATTACCAAGGTTTTGAGGTTGCATTTGATTGTGGAAACAATTGTCAAACTGAAGGGAGTTCCATTATATGCCGTGTTTGTGAGCCTTCAATTTGCCTTTGATGATGTCACAAGGCACCAATTATGGAATCCTGGGCATTCCCCTGGGCTTATTAAATATCTTAATTAGTTTGCTTGACAATAATTCACCCACTGTTAGATGAAGAACTGCAGGGCAAAATACAAAACTCTGTCTGGTGAACAAAGGTGTCCGAGAAAGCCAACAGCAGCCCCCTTTCCTTTTTACCTGATACAAAAACTAGGTGGTTGAAGAGCCTAGCCAGTGCATTAGTGATTCTCTCTCCCTTTCAATTTGTTTTAAAACATATTTTTATTGGCATTTTAAAATAGTGACAATTAGGCACATACTTATACATCAAAAACATGCATCTTTTTTTAAAGTAAGATCTTCTACACATATACTAGACTTTGTCTAGTTGGCATGCACATCCATTTTGACCACTTATATGTTAGCATGCAAATAAAACAGGTTTAGTACATAATATAGCCATGTATCAATTCGTCTTTGAGTCTACACTACAGATATGTGTAGTGGTCAGTCATTAGTTTGCCTATTAATAATCCTTGTTGGAGGTGACCTGGCCTCAGTCAGACATAGTATCTGTGGGGTAGCCTCCAGTATATGCCTCGTTTAAGGAAACTTTGTAAGAAAAGAAAAAATCCAACTAACTAGTGTAGGATGGTTGTTACTAACTATTTATCTACGAATAATCAAGGTAGGGCCATCCAGTGGGCATATGGGGGCCGCGGGGTCTATCTAGCAGCATAATAGTCTCATGATGTGACAGTGCTAGTCACTTGTGTGTATGAGCTCTGGGGGACAGGCATCTCTTGCATTACATTTTGTACATAGGGTATGTTGGGTTCCTACTGCTGTGAGTTGTCATCAGTCCATATCTCCCGACCATCCCCGGCTCCCTCCACTAAGGCCTGTTCAGGGTGTTCCCAGGTGTCAAGCATCTGCCTCCATTGTTCTGCTATAGGGCGTTGTCACAGCCCATTTGCTTCCACTCTGAGTAAAAACTTTCCCTCTTCTCCGACCCACTGAGACACATCTCTCACCCAGGTATTCTCTACGGGCCCACCAACAGACTTCCAGGCCATGGCTATCCTTCTCCGAGCAAGCACTAGGGCTAGATGAAAAAATCTGCTTCCAAACTTCTGTTTGGGGGGGTCAGGGAAAAGTCCCAATAGGCAGACCTCGGCAGTTGGATCCAGTGTGCGACCCAGCATGGTATTCAGTGCCGCCAAGACTGTGTTGCTGAACTGTCACAATATGGGGCATTTCCAGGTCATATGTACAAAATCGGTGTCCCTAAGATCGCGTCTGGGGAAATAGCGTGGTTCACCACCATAGACTTCTTGGACTTTGTGGGAAGTCATGTAAGTCATATGTAAATAATTAAGTTGTGTATACTTTAGTCTTATTTCTGGAGACCATTTTGGGATATGCCAGGATCTTATTCCAATTTGGACATTGAGATTGAGAGGCAACACATAGATTAACGTTACACATGCATCATCAAGTTCATTAACAAGAACAATTCCATAATTATGGAAAACTCTTCTTAAAGAGACTTTTTAATTATTATTTCTCCTTTTTTTCTTCCTATGAATGTTACAAATAAATGAAACCAGCGCATTTCACCCTAGAAAAGAACTTCTTCAAGGCTTTCCAAATTCAAAAGTTGAGGAAAAGTTGTTACTGCGTAGTGCAAGTCCTACCAAGTTTCTAGTATATTCACTGCCCGCTGAAATTTTGAAAATCCTCTGCAATATTCAAATCGAATATTGTAAAATCAATGCATAAAGACTGACGCTGTAGGCCGGACTGTGCTGCCAAACAGAGTTCTTCTGAGCACTGGGTTTCACATTTCGAGAACACAATCATTCAACTGCATTAATTTTAAAATATTCGATTTTCTGTGGGGTCACTCTAATTTGGCAGATATGTCTATCTGAGAGAAAGTATTCTTAAAGAGTCTGCGGAGACTTTCACCTGGCACTTCCTCTGCATTTTAAATTGGGGATTATGGACATCGTTTCTCAAGCAAAACGTAGACCCTTGTGTATTGGTCAAGAGTCTTCGATACAATGAGCTCAATCACTTTAACCCCTTTGGTGCACATGACGAGCTCAGCTCGTCATGAGGCACGTGCTCGTGTGCTCATGACGAGCAAAGCTCGTCATGACCACACCCATTTCTATTATGGTCCTGCTTAATATCTTAAGCAGCCAAAGTGTTAAGGCTGCCCTTGGCGCTTTACTGGGCTTTCCAGGCACTGCAGCTTTGGGGAGGTTCAGTTTTCTCTCCGATTTTTAGAACCTGCCTAGCAGTGCCTCAAACCAGTAGTCAGTATACCAGCTTACGACTGAGGGAAGATATCCATCTAACGCACCTTATTGAATACAGACTAAGGCTTTTTTTTTGCTGATAAATGCATGTATGAATGTGAGGGAACTCTAATTAAGGTGAGGTAACTCCAGTTTTAGCTAAAATGCTCTATTTAAAATTCAGGACATGCACTCTGCCACTAAACCATTTTATCATTATATGGGGCACCTCCCCCATCCCAATCCTCTTCTCCATTTTTCATTGGTGCTATTGAAAATGAGGCACACTTAGTATTCTTTTGTGCAGCACATACTTCCACAAAACATAAATGGCTATTACCACTACTTAGAGCCCACAGTGTCTGGAACTAAATATTGCTCAGGAGACACTGACATTTCCCAAACGTAGTAAGATTTTGGCTGTTGTGCACAGTTATCTTTTCATTCCCTGGATTGCCAGGTAGTGGTTTATTGGCTTATGATTAATACAGTTTTATTGTTTTAAATTATTTGTGCATTTATTATTGCATTGGTCTATATATGTGTTTAAAGGGTTGTATCTGAAATAAAAGGAATGGTACTGATGATGATTGATGGTAATTTCACCAGCAAGCCCCTTGCTAAAACCAGTACTTAAAGAAAGTGTGGCGTCTCATGCTTAGAGGCACGATACCTAAATACTTGCATCAGTTATGCAAGTGGGTCCCCTCTAAGGAGGGAGAAGACAGTGGCTCTTGCTCGATAGTTATCTCTCTCCAGGACGGAGTAGAGTCACCCTGTGCTTTCTATGTACAAGTGATATAATTCACATACTTACATGAGAATAGTTAAAAAGTGCCCTGGGTGGAGGACAGCAAGTTAGCTTCAATCACCACCCTTATCAGGAAGGAAAAAGAGCTGTCATCCTTCAAAAATGCTGCTGCAATTGGATAGAAAAGGTTAACATTTATAGAGTGCGCTTATACTCAAGGGTGTCAAGGCGCTATCGTATACAAACAGGAGACTGAATAGAGGTGCATAGGCCACAACCTAAGACGACAAGAAACAGGTTTTAAGATGTTTTTTTTAAAAACGAATAGGAATCCGAGTTGGAGATGAAAGTGAGTAGCGTATTCCAGAACTTGTTCTGTACCACCTGGAGCTTATTGAGGGACATGCCATTGATGTTCACATACAGGGCATTGCAATAGTCCAGCAGAGAGGTGACTAGAGCGATAATAATCATTTGGTGCAGTTCAGACAGAATAAATGGTGGAAACTTTCTCAAAATCCTCAAAATGTAAAAACATGCACTAGCAGTGCGGCTGACCTGTGCGTCAAAGCTCAGGCCATCATCAAAGATGCCCCCTTAGATTTTTTGCTGCCCCGACTGGGAGGGGACAACAGATCGCTGGCCACCAGGAGTTATATGAGATGGAAATCTGCAAGTCAGACACCAGCACTTCGGTTTTGTCTGCGTTGATCTTCAGTGAATTGTCTTTCACCCTGCAAATGATGCTGGACATACACTGATTGAACGTCTCAGACACCCGTTGCAGGTCATTCAAGATGGAGATGATAATTTGCATATCGTCAGCATAGGACAGCACATCAAAGTCAAAGGACCGCACCAGATCGGCCAAGGGAGTCACATAAAGTTGAAAAGGGTGGGACTCATAGAAAAGCCCTGGGGCACTCCACAAGGAAGTCTAAAGGCGTTGTCTCTAAAACCTCCACAGCTGACAATGTGGAACCTGTTTGGCATAAATGAATGTAAAAGCTGTAAGGCTTTCCAAGAGATTCCTACTTTCCGCAACATATTTCATCAGTTCTTTATTGTTGAATTTCTCCATGATCTTAGCTGGGGCGGTAAAAAGAGAAATTGGGGAAAAATTCTTAAAATCCAGGGTGTCAGCGTTAGGTTTTTTAAGAAGCGGTGAAACAATAGCTTCCTTCCAAATGGCCGGATCACTACCCGATTGAAGGGTTACATTAAACACCTTGCACAGGAATTTGACAACTGGTTCCAGAGCCGGTTTGAGTGTGGCAGGCAATGATTTTATTAGTCCTACTTGTTACCAGGCCCTTATGGGAAATCAAAATCTCCCCAAGAAATATATTCATTCCTTCAGCATGCAGCACTAGGCCATGGTTAGAATGGGGGTATGGGGAAACAATTGGGTTACAAGTTGCCCATCCAGCCTTGTTAAATGCTCTTTTTTATTGACATTATACCACAGGGATGAAGAATTTCTGCAGATTGGAGACACCTTTTTAAGATACAGAGAACCTCATTTACGGGATTTTTGCATAGGGCAGCGCAGTAGGGGCACCTTGCTGAGCTGCCTTATGCCGAAAGTGCTGGAATGTACCGTATGTATGCAATAGGGTGCATTCCTGTCCTTTATCCCTGTGCTGCACCATTTCGCCTGCCTAGCGCCAATGTAGACACCATTGCACCATAATACAAGGGTTCCTGTGTTGCAAGCAGAATTGCTTTTGTACTAAAAGGGGCACCGTCCTGCACAAATATCATCATAAGAGGTGGTTTCCTCTTTCTAAGTGTGCTATAGACCGCAGCACACATAGAAAGAGGAAAAAATTAGGAAGAATAAAGATATTTCCCTGGTAATGCATAACCTCGGGAGGCATAGGTATTTAGTGCTTCCCCAGGTTTACATAATTTTGTAAATCTGGAGCAGCGTCGTAATGCATGGGTGTTGCATGGGCAAACAAACTGCAACGCCCATGGAAAGCCTCCCAGGGACAGAGTAAGGCAACACAGCGATTTGCGCCTCATTGCCTTACTCAACATTTATGAGGCCACACAAAGCCATGCAGGGTGGCTTTGTGTGGCTTCATAAACTTGATTCAGAGCCCTGCGTCATGCATGTACCGCTTTACGTGTTGCAAAAGTGACGCAGGACTCTAATAAATAAGCCACTGAATGTTTATTAATTTATATAGATGTGTCCATGATATTGACTGGGGCGATCTATTTAATGAAGTGACACTATTTGAACATATTTGAATTGCTGTAGTGCTAATCTTTGTGACAGGAAGATAAGCACGACTGACAAGTCGTATTTAATATCCGTTTGCTTTGCTTGTGAGGCTGCAAACCATGGATGTATGACGGTACCACGCGTACTTGTACAACGCGTACCGTTACAACGCTACTTTTACCACGCAAGTCGTTACAACGACTTGCGTGGAGGGGCGCTGGATAGTAAATTATTTAATTTACTATTCCAACTTCAGTCCCCGTGGACTCTAGGGAAAGGAGTTGGATAGTAAATTAAAGTATTTACTATCCTGGAGCGCCCCCCAGCGCATTTCGTTGTAACGACCTGCGTGGTAAAAGTATCGTTGTAACGGTACCGCGTTGTAAAATATGCGTGGTAACCGTTGCATACCCAAACCATTGAATGATTAACCAAGGGATTCCTCCGTGATTTTAGAATACATTTGTACACTTCTGTCGATTGTGTATGATTTGAAGCCTTAGGATTGCATATACTTCAGAAATACAAGTTTGTTGAAATACTTCGGGGGAGATTTACTAAGAAAAAAGTGATGCAAATCAGGTCAAAATCTTTTTTTTCCTATTTACTTTCCAGCGCTAAACTTGTTAAGAGCTGAAAATAATGGAAAAGTAACGTGCATAACACTGCTTTGCATTACTTTGCGCTATAGGGCTTACCAAGGGTGCAGCATGGGCATTCCCATGCAACCACCCCATGTTTCTCACGCTAAACCCAATTTACTTAATAAAGAAGAGTGGATTTAGCATGAGAAAACTGTGCCCTTTTCAAGTAGGTGCAAGGAAGGAGAAATACTTTAATTTCTCTTTCCTTTTCCGACTTTGCATGTTTGCTACACTTTACAGCACACATACAAAGTGGTACAATTGTTAAAGTGAGTCTGTGCATAGTATTTTGTACTGGAAAGGTTCCTTCCAGTACAAAACCTATGCTAGACTCACGGAGGCACCCTTGCACCAGCGCGTAAAGGTGTCTCCGTGTCGCGCGGCAGGTGATTTTAGCTCTGTGCTAGTCAGAGGGGAGAAGGTGCCTTATTTTAGTAAAATAGGGCGGTCTCCTCCTTTTGCTTTTTCTCATAGCGCAGCTCAGCATTTGCGGCTGCTGCAAAGCACTACGTTAAACAATAGTAATTCTGCCCTTTCCAGGCCCGGAATGGCCATAGCGGGCACCGGGCAATCCCCCGGTGCGCCGCAAGGGTGGGGGCCGGTTTTGAGCCCCTGCAAAATCGGCCCTGCAACAAAATCGTCCAAAAACCGGCCCTAGAAAAGGGCTCGGCGGCACCAACACCCCCCCCCCCCACCCGAGTGAGGAGGGTGGGCCGGCCGAGCACTTTGCCAGGGCCGGTTTTGGTTCCCAGTCCGGCCCTGGCCCCTTTGTGTTTCAATCAACTATGATCCATTCTTTGAAGTGAACTCACGGTGACATAGTACCAGTAGGGCTCAGATGGCATAATACAATATTTCTCTAGGCTATTTCATTTCCCTTGTTAAGAAGACTAGGTCTGCATTGATTACAGAGGGGGGCGAAGAAACACGCAGAGAAGAAACACAAAAAACACAGTTCTTCTCATGATTTGTGGGATGTTCTATGCAAAAGAATCAATTTTTCATTCATTTTTAAGCAGTGTCAAAAACTCTGCCTGAAAAACTGCGCTTTCATAAAGGCGGGAGGTCGTCCCCTGGGGACTGGATCTTTCACAGACGCTCCTATTTTCTGCTAAGATCATGAGTTTTCGAGTAGAGCAATCTATCATGCATGCTTCACACGGGGAGACGCGTGGCTGGAAATAACAATAGGGTTCATATTTCAGTTCTCAGCCTCAGTGTCTGATCTCCATTGTGGTACAGGGTAGAGAGAGATCAGAAGAAACAGAATAATGATGTGAAAGGGCTGCCTGCCCGAAGCGTGACACTTGGAGGTGTAAAACCATGCTAATTGAAAACAGAAAGGGCAGCTTTTCGAGTGAACGCATGGCTTGAGTTAGTGTAACAGTATGATTTGTAAAAAAAATAGACAAAGGATTTAGTGGCCGTTAACACGAGTTTATTGACGAAAAGAAGCATAATAATGTATGCTAGGAAATCCCCAAAAATCCTGTCTGGGGTTAAATAATTTACTGATGCAGATTTCTCTCCCTCGTATCTGGAGAAATCCAGGGGCCTCATTTATGAAGGCCTTGCGCCACTGGTGCGTCACATTTTCCCATTTTAAAAGTGACGCAGCGGCGGCGCAAGACCTTCATAAATAAGGCCCCAGAGTTGTAAATCCTATCGAGGAGGTCAGAAGGGGGCACCCTAAGGTGTGGTTTGCCTTGGAAGACTAGAAAGCCCACAAACACCCAAATCAGCTAGGAAACGATCGAAAACATATTCCTCCCAGGGCTAATTTAACTCACTTTCCAGGTTGTCAAAAGTATTGCTCACCCTCTACATTTAGGGCCTAGTTTATGAGGCCGTGCGTCACTTTTACGCCGCCGGTGCGTCACTTTTTGTGATGCACCAGCAGCGTAAAAAACTTGCCTTGTTGCACCATATTTACAAAGTGACGCATCTAGGTAGATGCGTCACTTTGTAAACCCCTGCGCTACATTATACCAGCGCCAGGTATAATGTATGCAGGGGGGGCGTTCTGACGCAAGAAAAGGTCATAGAAGTGATGCAGTGAAATCTATAAGATTTCACTGCGCCACTTCTAGGACGCAAATGCGTCAATTTCTTACACCTTGCTCACAGTAGGCATAAGACTGACGCAGACCCTTTCACATGGGGCTTGCCCCATGTGGAAGGACACATTGCTGGAGCTGTGTCACTTTTGTGACACACTCCAGCAATGCGTCACTTTTGTGCCATACAGAACGTCAGAAATTCTGACGTATCCGTAACTCTTTGCGCAATGATGCGTCATACTGTAAATATGGCGCATCATTGGTGTCGCAAGGAGGGCGCAATGAAAAGTGACGCATCGCTGTTTGAACGCAGCGATGCGTCACTTTTCATAAATGAGGCCCTTAATTCTTTGCTGCATAGATTTGCACACATGGGCTGTAGGGGCCTCCGGGGGATGTTACACAATATTCACAGATGCATAAAAGAAACCTGCTTCTTCTGCAGCTTTCCAGACATAATCTAGGAATGACTAAGAAGAGAATTTGAAAAATAAAAAAGCTCAAGTGGAAATCTAAATCTCTGGCAGAACCAATAGCGCAGCTAGGCCTTATGCCGCCCGTGGCGGGCCCTGCATTTGCCGCCCTTGGTGGTCGAATGTAAGAGGGGGTGCTAATACCACTGCTTTTTATTTGTGAATGGGACACAAAAATGAAGCTTTTAGAATACATGCAGGTTTTGCGTCAGTGTAACAAAGTATAAAGGGACAAAATGTGTTTTTTTAATACTTGAAAATATTTACCACTACGTTTTAAAAGATAATTTAGTATACTATTTTCACAAGCCAGTTTCCAATGTAAAGCAGACAACAGTTTGCACCCCGTTGAGGCAATTAAATATGGAAATGGTAACTGAGAGAAAAGTCCCTGTCACGAGTCAACTAATAATTGTAGGGATGTGTCAGAATTTAGAATAGGATATTCATGCAAAAAGGAAAGCCTCCATTTTGAATCAGCGGTTGGGGCGCTCAGCGTATCATTGTTGCGAGATTGATAGAATAAGTACTTTTGAGCTGAGTGATCATCAGCACCTACTACTGAGGGTCAAGAGGCACTTCAGCTCTTGATGAGTGCTATACAAGTCAGCACAGTGTGGAGGCGCTTCCTGCCCAGCAGGGGTCCATTAGTACAATCTCTGCACAAATAACAAAGAAAATCAAGAGCAGCTCTCTAACAAAAACTTAGCAGCAGAAAAAGTGCTACAGAATCCAAAAGAAAAACACATTTAAAACATTGTAGAGAGCTTCCTTATGTATGTGAAAACTGCTACAAAACTGACAACGCTGTAGCTTGTTCCTTTCATTTTGTAACAAAGTGCATGGGGCGCTTTGCTCTCCACTAGCTTCCCTTGCAGTCCTACTGCAGGTGAATGCACATTGAAAATAGGAGAAAAATACGCTCCTTGTCTGTATTGTGTAGGACCTTTACATGAATCTCATACATTACCACGTGACAGGGTTGTTAAGGACAATTTTTGAAAATATTATCTTTTTGCCAAATTGATAGAGTGCTGTCAGCCAATAGAAAAGAAGAATCCTCTTTTATTTGCCCTGCATAGCCCAGGGAGACAATGGATATTAAAGCAAGGGTGTCTACCAATTACTTTAATTAGTAGCTTGTACAACTGGATATGCATGTCCTGAATATTGGGACTTTAGGTACTTGAGGACAGACAATGTTGAGGGACAAAATATACACAGGCAAGTGCAAATCCGACAGTATCCATCACTTCTATGTACCTTGAAAATATATATATATTACGAAACAGTCCACTCCAGTTTGGCTAGACAAACGACCAGCACGCCATACCGTAGGTTTCAAAAGTATTTAATTTAAGCCCCTACCCCCACAACAGACGCGTTTCGCCAAGAGGCTTCGTCAGTGTTCACCCGTGTTGTAATTTACAACGCCATTTAAAGCCAACTCATCATGGAAATCAACGACGGTTTACATTTTCGACATAAAATTCATGGCAGCCATCTTTCAATGTGCAAGTCTCACAGAAATATTTACATGTCATGGCGTTGTAATATCATAAAGTGCTCAGTGCAATTTAAAAACATTCAGGTAAGCAATGAATCTTTTTTATCTAAAGTGCATGCATGCTGACATTTAATCAAACACAGTTATACCCTGCCTGTTGCGATGTAGGTGTTATAGTTCATTTCGGACCATTGCCCTTGAGTTAACATCGCATACAGGACTTTTTACTCGCTCAGACCTGCGCCCTGAATGGGCATATACAAGAATTTTGAATCTGAACAGTCTATTCAGCCCTGAATGGGCAAGGTCAGGTAGGGTAAACAAAACAATTTTGAGAGTGCGGCATAAGCAAGGACCTGTACATGGGATAGGGTACTGTTTGGTGTTATTCAATGCACAGTTGTTATTACAAATGTACCCACATTTCCTCATTGTTATTGAGTCCCCAGGGAACCGTGGTTTTTAACCCAATGATATATTTAGACTCAAGAGACCGGAGTGTTTTTTCTTTGTCACCACCCCTTTCGTTGCGTTCCACCTGGTCGATACAGTAAAAGCTAAGCAGATCCCTGTCGCTTTTGTGGAATTCTGCGAAGTGTCATGCCACAGGGTACGACTTGTCTCTATTCACAATTGCCCGCAGATGTTCGAGAATTCGCATTTTAGTAGGCTTGATAGTACTGCCTATATAGCGTTTCCCACACGGACATAGGAGGCAGTAGATGGTATACTCAGAGTTGCAGTTGAGTAGTTTTTTTATGTTTCTCTCGGGTTCATTTTCATCAGTTTTCCCTGGGTATGTTTTTGTTATTTTGCTATTCTTACAGGCCTTGCAAGCTCGACATGGAAATAACCCTTTGGATTTAGAGATTTGGAAAGACTTCTTTGTATTAGGTACAAAGTGACTATGGACAAGATGGTCCGCCAGAGACTGACTGCGTTTGTATGTTATAATCGGTCTTTCTGGAAGGACTTTTCTCATTACCTGGTCAGTGTTGAGGATATGCCAGTTCTTTTGGAATATGTGCATTATCCTTCCTGACTTTGAGTTAAATGTGGTAATCATTCTTGGATTTTCCTCATGCTTTGACACCTGTTTTACTACCAAAAGGTGGTCCCTTGGAATTTTCTTGGATTTCTCTTCCGCACTTTTTAGTACGTTGTGAGAATACCCTCTGATCTGGAATCTCGTTTTGGCTTCTTCCTTCGCCCGAACGTACTCCTCCTCATCCGAGCAGTTTCTTTTTAGGCGAAGGAATTCGCCGTACGGTATGCTTCCTATTAGGCATTTAGGGTGCTGGCTCGCTGCATGTAAAACAGCATTCCCTGCCGTAGGTTTTCTGTACAACCGGGTCTGTATTTTCCCGTTGTCTACATAGACCTCCAGATCAAGGTAATAGACACTGGTGTCACTGATTTCGCTTGTAAATTTGAGGTTCCAATTATTGTTGTTAAGTGCGGCAATATATTCCTCAGCCGAGGTTCTACTGCCGCGCCAAACCACAAACAGGCTGTCTATGTATCTCGTCCATAGAAGAATGTTGTCTGTCCACTGGTCTTTGGCCTCCCCCCAGGCCTCGTGCTTCTCCCACCAGCCGACGAATAAATTTGCGTAGCTGGGAGAGAAGCACAAGCCCATAGATGTTCCTCTAACCTGTCTGTATAGCTGTCCTGCAAACAAAAATATATTATTGTTAAGGCAGAATGTTATCAGTTGTATCAACATTTCGTTGTGGTCCCGATATTGATCATGTTTCTGATCTAGGAACCACTTCACTGCAGCAATACCGTTTTCATGGGCTATACAGGTATAGAGGTTGACAACGTCAAGAGTTATTAACAGGAAACCAGGTTCCCAAGCAATATTGTCAATTAGTCGAAGAAAATCCTGTGTATCCCTCACATAGGAGGGAAGTTCCTTTACAATTGGTGCAATATAACCATCAAAAAATCTGGATGCGTTCTCTAGTAGACTGCCAATTGCCGAGACAATTGGCCGCCCTGGAGGTCTCTTTGGATTCTTATGGACTTTTGGCAGGTGATAGAATGTTGGAAGAATGGGTAAATCACATTGTAGGTACAACAGTTCGTCCATACTGAGCATTCCATGTTCTTTCCAGACTCCCAACAATTTGTTGAAGTCCATAATGCTCTTGTTGTATTCCTGCCTGTTGATTGTTATATAGCAGTCTGTATCCCTTAGTTGTCTCAGGGCCTCCTCCTGATAGTTCTCTTTGGTAAAAATAACGATGTTTCCACCTTAATCGGAGGGTTTGATTTCAATAGTTTCATCACTGCTTAAAGATTTTATTGCTTCCCATTCTTTCCTGGTTATATTTGATTTCTTCACATCTAGTTTTTCTTTTGCCAGTTTCTCAAGGTCCATAAGCACTGCATCACTGAAGACGTCAATCGCATCATACTGTGTTTTAGGAAGTTTTTTCGATTTCTTTTTCATGCTGCTAGGGTCTCTTATTTGTTTGCTCGCACTAGATGGAGTTTGTGCATCAGTGTCTTGAATGTTCGTTGTAGTCAAGGCGGTATAATTTATTGTCTCCAAAAGTTGGGTAAGCGTAACGCTATCTTCAACTTCATTTTCCGTTTGGTTATTCCCATTGCTTGGATCATTGGGATGCATAGCAAAAATCTTTTGGAATTTCAGTTTCCTGATATATTTGAAGAGGTCAATTTTAGTATCAACCAGATTGAAATCGTTGGTGGGGCAAAAGCTCAAGCCTTTCTTGAGTACACTTTCCTCATCTCTCGTTAGTTTTCTTGTGGAGAGGTTGATGATGGTTTGATCTTTTACCACTTCGTGCGTCTGGAAGCACTCCTCGTTACTCTTGGTGAGGCGGTAGCGGCATTTCCCCCTCTTGCCCCTCCTTGTTTTCCTCTTTGATTTGGGGGGTGGTTGCGTTGTTGCGGCCTCTGTCTTGTTTCTTTTATCACCTGAAACTCGTCGAAAAAAACATTCTCGTTTTGTTCATCGCTGGTTTTGTCTCTGCTCCCATGTGCCCCTGTTCGATCTTCATCAGAGATTTCGGCTTCAGATTCCGAAGTTTCTGCATTGTTTGCTCCAGGGGCCCCTTGTGCCAAGCGTTTCCTGGTGGCATCAAACTTGCGAGCAAAAGTCAGAATTCTTCCTGACATATAGTCTTGTTCATCTCTGTGGAATTTATTCTGTTTTCTTTTCCTGATTCCTAGTTCGTATTCCTTAACTCTTTTCATCATTGTGGATCTTAGATCATCACTGGTTTTGGTGTCTTTCTCATTTGCGATCGTTTTCTCCAGGTCTGCTATTTCCTTTAGACAATCATCTCTGTCTATCCAGGCATATTTGATTAGCATTTTTACCATTCCTTTTGCGCTCTCTGCTGTGTATTCAGCCCATTCCTTTAACAGGGCTGGGTTCGGTCTTTCATATGAGGGCACTGTAAAAATGCGGAGACCCCTCGGGATTCGATCACAGTCCACATAACGTTGTAGGGACGTGGCTTCCCACCACTTTCTTACTTCTCTTTCCATTAGCTTTTCGAGTCTCTGAAATAATATTTTTAGATTGCTCGGCTGGGCCGGGGTTGTAGTTTCCCTCACAGCTTTTGCCTGTTTATCTTTAGTTGTTTTGAACATTATTTCGGCCGCTGATTCTCTCTCCTGCATTAAATCTCCTGTGTTTGACATGGTGTTTGCTTTTGTCTTTTTGCAATTTCGGCATGCAGCGCACAGAGTTCTATACTCGGAGGCGGTGTTTGTGATTTAATACACACTTGCGGGGCTAAGAAATATTCACATTGGTATCTGGAAGCGGGACAGAAGCGCATTCACACATGTACGTACTTTAGTTGCCGCTTCACTCACCAGATTTAATTTAATTTAATTTAATAGCGGTTTGTAAAGCGCCTGGTGACCCAAGGGCATCCCCGCGCTGTAGGAGTTGTAATCCAGTTGAGGGAGAAGAAGGGAGGAGGGACATTTAATTGGGGAATAGGTGTGTTTTCAATTTTTTGCGAAATACCAGGTAGTTGGGTTCAAGTCTGAGGGAACGTGGAAGGGCGTTCCATCCAGTGGCTGCTTGGACAGAAAAGCGTCGTCCTCCTGTGCGTGTCTTTTTGAATATGGGGATGTTAGCCAGGTGCTCCTTCTCGGATCGTAGGGATCTGGGTGCTTTGTAGGGAGTGATGATGCTGCTGAGTATCGCGGGACCAGATCCGTTGATCAGCTTGTGTGTCGTGCACATGGCTTTGAAATGCACCCTTTGGCGCACAGGGAGCCAGTGCAGAGCCTTGAGGGCAGGTCTGGCGGACACTCTAGGGGGAAGGTTGGTGAGCAGACGTGCTGCAGCGTTCTGTGTCCGCTGCAGTTTCGTCAGGGTGGCCTCAGGGGCTCCCAGGTAGACCATGTTGCTATAGTCCAGGCGAGACAGTACTAGTCCCTGGATAAGCAATTTCCTGGAAGCAGGTGGCAGTAAGGGGAGCATTTTGCGGGTCGTGCGCATGAGCCCGAAACAGGTGCCCGAGGTTTTGGCTGCTTGCGTCTTCATAGAAAGCTCTGGTTCGAGCCATACGCCGAGGGTCTTGATTTCACGCTTCGGGGGGGGGGATTTCTCCGAACACGTCGGGCCAGAGTGCTGGAGGGATGGTCGTCCATTGTTTCCCCAGGAGCATCACTTCCGTCTTTGACCCATTTAATTTTAATGATGAGTCACTCATCCAGCTGTGGATATCTGTGAGGCAGTTGGTCAGGTTCTCTGGGTGGTCGACTAGTTGGGATAAGGAGACGACCAGTTGAGTGTCATCAGCGTAGCTTACCATTTTTATGTCAAATGGTGTCACCACGTCCTCAAGGGGGGCCATATATGCATTAAAAAGCGTCGGGCTCAGGGAAGAACCCTGAGGGACCCCGCTTGTGAGGGGAAGGGTGGACGAGTGGTGATTGTCGTCCCATACCTGGAACGTGCGCCCAGTGAGGAAGGATTCAATCCAGCTGAGTGCGTCCCGGTGAGCCCTGCTGCTGCGAGTCGATGGAGGAGGACACGGTGGTTGACTGTGTCGAAGGCTGCGCTGAGATCCAGGAGGATCACTGCCACTGACCCTCCTGAATCCAGGATGCGCCTTGCCTCCTCGATAACAGCAAGAAGGGCGGTGTCTGTGCCATGACCCGGGCGGAATCCAGTCTGGGATTGCCGTAGTATGTTGTTAGTCTCAAAGTACTGAGATAATTGTTCGTTGACCAATTTCTCGGCTACCTTGCTGATTCCGGGGAGTAGTGATATTGGACGATAGTTTGACATGTCCGCTGGATCAAGCTGGTTTTTTTTTAAAAGTGCCTTCACCACCGCACTTTTCCAGCTGTCAGGGACTGATCCCTGGGCAAGCGAGCTGTTGATAAGCTCCATGACCGTGGGAACGATGACAGGGGCCACGGTTTTGAGGAATCTGATGGGTGCTGGGTCCAGAGGAGATCCGCTTTTCATTTTAGTCAGGGTTCGTTCTACCTCTGTGCAGGTGACTGGCGGGAATGTCGCAAGTATGGGGCATGAATTGCTTTCAGTGTGGCAGGGGGATGCATGGCTGGCCAAGTGGCTAGGGGGGCCGGGCGGTGGGAGGGAAGCCAGGATGCGGGAGATTTTGTCATTGAAATAAGAGGCTAGTTCATTACTTCGGTCGACCCGGGGGGTGATGGAGTGAGGGGTGTTAGGTACTTTGAGCAGCTCGTTTACAATTCAGAAGGATTCCCTGGCAGAGTTGGAGGACTCTTTTATCCGCGCGTCGTAATGGGAAGCTTTGGCGTGCCTGATGGCCTCTTTATAGAGTTTGACTGTGTTATGATATGCTTCCTTGCTGGCGTGCTGCCAGTCTTTTCTCCAAAGCCGTTCGGCCTTTTTGCAGTTTTTGCGGAGTAGTCGGAGGTCCGAGGTGTACCACGGGACAGAGCCGGGTTTACCGTTTTTGTCCTCCCTAGTTCTAAGTGGGAGCACTATGTTCAGGGAGGTGGTGATCCACTCTCTAAATTTTTTGTCGCCAACAGCCGGGTCTTCAGCGTATGCCGGGGTGGTCGTTTTTAGGATCCTGGCCCATTCTTCGGTAGGGAGTCTGGACCAGGTCCTGTCCCTGATGTAGGTAGGCGGTTTTTGTGGTTTCCTAAATGTTCCTGGTAGTCGGAAGGAGACTAGGAAGTGATCTGTCCAAGATCAGAGCGGGTGTCTCGGTTCGTCTGCCGTAGTCTCAGCAGATACGCCCAAGTCTCTCGCCTTTCTCCAGGGTTCCACGGCACTCGATTTTACTTTCCGTTTTCTTTTGGGATTGAGCATTCCATTCTGCTCAACGCCTCAGTTGAATACTTCTTGCTTCGGGGCAAACGGCCATAAAAATTTGCACAACAGAGTCCTCACCGCCGTTGCTCCTCTCAGTCCCGGGTGCTTGGTCCGCGGTGGTGAGCCGCTTACGTATTACGAAACAGTCCACTCCAGTTTGGCTAGACAAACGACCAGCACGCCATACCGTAGGTTTCAAAAGTATTTAATTTAAGCCCCTACCCCCACAACAGACGCGTTTCGCCAAGAGGCTTCGTCAGTGTTCACCCGTGTTGTAATTTACAACACCATTTAAAACCAACTCATCATGGAAATCAACGACGGTTTACATTTTCGACATAAAATTCATGGCAGCCATCTTTCAATGTGCAAGTCTCACAGAAATATTTACATGTCATGGCGTTGTAATATCATAAGTGCTCAGTGCCATTTAAAAACATTCAGGTAAGCAATGAATCTTTTTTATCTAAAGTGCATGCATGCTGACATTTAATCAAACACAGTTATACCCTGCCTGTGGCGATGTAGGTGTTAAAAAAAAAATATATATATATATATATATATATATATATATATATATATATATATATAGAGAGAGAGAGAGAGAGAGAGAGAGAGAGAGAGAGAAGGAATGTCTGCCACTTTGAAACTCAATAAAGTTGGTGTTTCACAGAACTGGGCTTTGACATTTTCTCTGTTGGTGATTTCAAAGGCAGGAGGCTCCATGTCTCTTTAAAATGAAGCCGCCCTGCAGGGGTGCGGGCTCCTAACAAATGTGGAGAATTCTGCTTGATATATATATAAAAGTGAAAAGATACAAGTACATCGGGAAACAATATGCAACCCTAATGAAGAAACTTCGAAATAACTCCAACCTTATAACTAACAAAGCGGATACGAGAGGAAATATTGTTATATGGCCCGCACGATGTATATGGAGGAAGCAAATTGGCATTTGAGTGGTGAGAAATGCTATAGAAATGGTACCTTCAATGACAGCAAATGCCTTAAGGACAATGTACACAAAGAACTGAATCAATGGAAAAGGGATGGTTTACTGAGTAAACAGGAACATGGCTTCCTCAAGAATGATTTTCCTGTGACCCACACCCTCTATTTCATTCCGAAAATTCATAAACTAACTACATCTATCCCTGGGCGACCAATCATCTCAGCCCAAGGAAGCATCCTGGAGGCAGTCTCTAGATATGTTGATCATTTTTTGCACGACTTTGTTGAGAACTTACCTTCTTTTATAAAAGATACTGGACAATTCCTGTCCAAAGTTAACAACATAGAATGGAAAACAGATTATGTTCTTATTGCTTTAGACATAAGAACCCTCTATACCAGTATTGAACATGCAGATGGTCTTAATGCTGTAAGGTATTTTCTAGATCAGCGTAGCATTGTATACAGGCAGCATAATGTCATGCTTTTGAGGATGATACATGTATGCCTCACAAATAACTTTTTTCTATTCAACAGAGAAATTTATCAACAGCAGAGTGGTGTCGCGATGGGAGCATGCTTCTCCTGCACCTATGCATGTTTACATGTAGGGTAGTGGGAAGAGCATGTCCTCATGGGGACACACACATCGTTGTTGAATCCAATGTGGTTCAGTTCTGGAGATTTATTGATGACATTTGCTTAATTTGGAGGGGTACAGAGCAGTCTGCCGGAGATTTTGTTAAGATTATAAATAAAAATGATTTGAATTTGCATTTCACGGCAGACATAAGCAAAACAAACATACAGTTCCTTGATGTTGAGGTATATGTAAACAATGATACAATACAAACCAAACTGCACAGAAAACAAACTGCTGGGAACGCAATTTTACACGCCAGGAGTGCGCACCCAGGTCACTTGATTAGGAGTATACCCTAAGGGGAGTTCCTCAGAATGAGAAGAATATGTAGTTCTGAATCAGACTTGGAGGTTTGTCAAACAGAGGCTCATAAGAGATTTTTGGCATGAGGGTATTGCTCAAAGGAGATAGAGAATGCCAAAATCAAGGCCAACAGTCACAGTAGAGAGGACTGTTTGGCTGGACCTAGCAGTAAAGCCAAGGTGAGAGACAATCTAGATCCCACTAGTGAGCAAAAACAGATTAGTCTTATCACCACGTTTAATACGGAGGAAAGGAAAGTGAGGGGGATTCTCAAGAAACATTGGCCTCTACTTAGAACTGACATCACTCTAGCTCAACTATTGCCTAAGAAACCTTCCATCACTTTCCGAAGGGCTCCCTCTATGAGGGATGCCCTAGTGAAATCAAGTCCTGAAAGGTCAACTGTAAGAATTGGTTATCAAGCAAAACAGGGTTCCACAAATGCATATCATGCAGAGCGTGTAAATTTGGGGGAAACACCAGTGAATATTGCACAGCTTTTGACACCAACCCCATTAAGATCAAAGAGTCTTACATTTGCAGCACTGATTATGCAGTATATGTTTTACAATGCACCTGTGGATTGAAATACATAGACAGCACCAAATTGCAAGCCTACAACCGAATTCTTAAGCACTTGAGGGCAATAGTTAACTCGGATGAGAGTTACCCAGTAGCCAGGCATTTTAAGTTGGTACATGACAAAAACTTGAATGACCTTAGGTGCTTCATTATAGATTCAGTGCCCAAGAGTATAAGGGGTGGCAATAGGGAGAAACAACTCAAGCAGCTAGAATACAAATACATTATCTTATTAGACACAAGGATCCCGAATGGGATGAATATGGGGCAAGATTTACACAATTTTCTATAAAAACCTTGATAACTTTTTTAGAAGGGAGTAACCCAAGGTATTTGGTTGTCATGAGGATTGCAGTTTATCTGTGAACCGAGTGGGAGAAAATAACTGTTGGTCACCCTATTGCCCCAGTTGTAGTACAATGTCACTAAGAAGCACTGAGAGATAGAATGTTTGGGAAGAATTATTGAATTTCTGGATTTTTAGATTGTTACAGTATTCATATTGCGGTATTTTAATAGGAAACCGTATTTGGATAATGGAATTGAAAGTAGTGTATAAACATAATCATGGCACTAATGAGAGTTCAATTTTAGAGAAATCAAGGGACTACTGATGTTTACTATTCTTGCACTTTGAAGTATTTTTAATATTATTTATTTTTTGCACATCTGATGAAATATGTTTGGAGGTCATGCTACAATGCAAGGAATTTTAGAAAATTGTCCGTTCATGCATTTTTGGTGATTATCAATTTTTTATGATTAATTTTAACCTGGAATTTTGATATGCTATTTTAATATCAATTTTATCTGAGTTATTTGCACTTTGCACTATTTTGCACGCTACTAATCTATTTTGCACTAGCACTTTATCTTTTTTGAGCCTGTCACTGCAAACATGTTAGAATAAGATAGGATCATAAGTCATGGATATAGAATATAGAGTTAGGCCACTTTGCCAAATTTAAAGTATTGTAGAGTATTAACATATTTCTAATACAGGTTTTGCTGCTGCTATACTTTGCTGCTTAATTTTTAATGCTATATATATTTACATGTGAATCTGCTATATTTTGCTGATTGTAATGAGGGTATATTTATAAGATGGTTTTAATTATTTATATACTCTGTGATTTTATACTAGCAGATCCTGTGTTTCTTACTGATGTCTTTGACCATAGTATTTTGTCTAGTTTCATGTGTCATGTGACAAGCTCAACCAGAAAATCACTATTTAAAACACTGCATTTGTATCGAAAAATCATGTGAAGAAGGCTGCAGTGACGCAGCCGAAACGCGTCATGCTGGAGACAAACAGTGAAATAAAGCTTTGTTTGATGGAGTTTATCGCGCCCGAGTGGTCTGTACCTGAACGTATTGCGGTGGCAAAGCTGTAATTCAGGACGTGTATATATATATATATATATATATAACAAACCATCCTTCAAAGAAGAACACGGAGGCCAAGGGGATTGCAGGTCAAACAGCTTGTTTTATTCTCCATTCAGCAATGGCGGCGAATGCATTTCGGCACTTAAAGCCTTCCTCAGCGCCCAACACTGCAGCATGTCCTACACCAAATAGCTCCTTCCTGCTTGAATAAAAGTACTAGCACCTGGCGCTCCTCCCCCTAATGTAATCGACACATCTTGTTGAGTCCGTGATCCAATGCAGGACAACAACTCCCAGAAGGCACTGTGTCGGCCCAACTGGGACCTTGGCGTGGGGGAGTGAGGCAGACGATAGGTCCGTGCTGGCTATATATGATCAAGGGCTTTTTGGGCCCGAAACTCATCATGGCGGTGCACGGCACACTTATGGAATAACATTTTGGAAAACTACTTGATTGGGTCTGTTTCGTCTGTCCCGTATGCTGGATGCTGCGACGAATATATATATATATATGTGTATATATATATATATATATATATATATATATATATATATATATATATATATATATATATATATATATATATATATATATATATATATATATATATATATATATATATATATATATATATATATATATATATATATATATATATATATATATATATATATATATATATATATATATACATATACATAAATATATTACCTACTGGCGGTCGCCAGTAGGTTGTTATAGTTAGGATCTACTTTCCATAGGAAATCCGCAACATTCTATTTAGAATAACTTTGGCGCCGGTGGACAAATCTTAGCGAATTTCTCAAAGTAGGTGGCCCGCTCTGCTCCGCTCCTTCCCTGAAAATGTGGGGGGATTCGCCAAGCGGGGGCCGAGATAAAAGGGGGGTCCCAAAACGTGTTTTCTCCATGTTAATTTCCATAGGGCGGTCGAACTCACTTTTAGCCCGAACAGCTGAATGGATTTCCACCAAACTTGGCAAAATTGTAGGGACTGGTACCCCGATGTGCCTTTTCTATGTCTCAAGATATATGCTCCAGTGGTTTTTACGAAAATTAACTTTGAAAAAATATATATTGGGCTACATTGGGCTATATATATGTTAGAGCCCAAATGTAGCCCAATGTAGCCCAATGTAGCCGAAAGATGGCCACCAGAGACAAAAAAAAACAAATGTAGCCCAAATATTAGCCAGATGTAGCCCAACTATAGCCCAATGACAGAATGTCCCAGAGTGTTCTTTTTTTAGTTATCTTTATTGAGTTTTTCCCAGTGTATTTAATCCCCCCCACCCCCCAGGTCATACAGGTTCAGCAAAGAATATTTCACATATAAACACAGAAAAATTAGAGAATTCGTACATTGTACAATAATGGCTAAGTAGATTAATCAAACAACCAAGAAAACATTTCCCTTCTTTTTGAGGAGATACACATAACATCTGGATAATTATAGATTTCAAATAATATGCAGCTTTAACCATTTAAGTTTTTGTGGTATTTAAATCTCGCAGAATATGGCTTTATGTTACAGAGAATTACTTTGAGATTGGGACCACTCAATCAAAGGATTCCAAATTTTCAATCCCTTGGCCCTCCTTCTTCTGCCTGTTCTTTTATATATAGCCATTTCCAAATTAATTATAGCTAGCAATCTAGAAAACCATTGTTGAAAGGATGGTGGGTTAGGGTCTAGCCAGGCAGAAGCGATACATATTCTTAGAACCGCCATGGCGATAAATATTAGTTTATGTCCAAGTGATGATTCATTGAGATTGGTTACTCCAAGCAAAATCATTTCATTAGAGAGGATTATTCTGGTTTTTAGAATCTCAGTTAAAAACTGTTCAATACTCAGTTTTAAGTGGGATAAATTTACAGAGGAAGAAAATATGTGTATGCTATCCGCCTCAGATAATGTACATCTAAAGCAGCATGTACCCCTCCCACTTCCCCATTTAGCGATTCTATCTGGGGTATAATACAAGAAAAAGCATGTTTTATAAAATTGTGTTTGCAGTTTGGTTGACATATGGATGGTTTGGGATAAATCATAGGCATGATTGAATTCTTCCATAGTCATTGTTAATTTTCCCTGCCACTTCTGTAATGCCTTCTCGAGATTGTTCGGAAGAAGGGATACCAAGTGAGAATACATCTCACCAATCGTAAATTTTTTTGGTTTTATTAATGTTTCTGCTGTCGGTATTTTATTAAACGAGGTATTTTCTCTAATTCTTTGGGTTAAAAAATCTCTAATTTGTAGATATTTAAAAAAATCCCTCCATTCCAAATGATATGTTTCCCTCAAGGTTTCAAATGAGTGTAACCCCTCATTTACGAAAAGACATCCAAAGTGTGTAATTCCAGTCATGGTCCATCTCTTAGTCTTAATGCAGGCTCCACTAAAGATTTCAGGTAGAGCCGGATTATTGCTTAGTGGAGAATAGAGCGAGAGTTGTCCAATGCCCAATAATTTCCTCACAGCTTTCTACGCTTTAAACCCTCCGAGTAAGGTCTTTAAACTGACCTTTTTGTAATAGCTATCATAAAGAAATCGCCACAGATAACCCTTGCTCCCATTACCTAATACCAGCGGATGGATTCATGGTAGGTCTTCCCCTAAGACTATCTCATTATTATCTAATAAAAAAAGAGTTCATGATTATATGAGAGCATACAAGCCCAATAATATAATTTGAGGTTAGGGAGGGCTAGGCCTCCTTTTTCTCTAGGAAAAGTCAAGAGCTTATAGGCTCTACGTGGTTGTGAATAGGACCAAATAAAACTTGAGAAAGTACGCTCCATCAATTTGAACCAATATTCAGAGATTTCCAGATTGATTGCTCTGAACATATAAAGCAGTTTAGGGAAGTATACCATTTTTAAGGCGTTCACACGGCCAATCAAAGATAAGTGTAGGCTATTTAAACGATGAAGATCTTTCTGCATTTTATCTAGTAGAGGGCTCAATTTTAATGCGACTAATTTATCGAGTTTGGAGGAGATACATACCCCTAAGTAGGTCGTCTTTATTGTCACTCGAGGATCTATCTTGATGCATTTATCGTTTAAGACTAATTGGGTTTTACTTTGATTGAGAATGTAGCTGGCCATATTACCAAAGTTTTTGGCCTCTGTTTCAATTATAGGTAGGGCTAATACTGGATCTGATGTTACTATGGCTATGGCATTGGCATATGCAAGAGTTTTTGTTATATAGCCTTGGGTCCGAATAGGGATAATACCGGCATTAGATTCCAAACTGCGAATAAAGGGATCAATGTAGATGGCAAACAGTAATGGAAAGCATGGGCATCCCGGTCAAGTTCCCCTTGATATTGTTAATTCTTTAGATAGATTGCCATTTATCATCACTACTGCTTTAGGGCTGGTATATAGTTTTTGTACTGCCTGAATGAATCCTTGTTTAAATCCGAGGTGACCCATTGCCAGCCACAGAAATGACCAGGAGACCTGATCAAAGGCTTTTTCAGCGTCTAAAAGAATAAGCGCCATTGGGTCTCCTGTCACCTCTGTGCTGTCAAAGAGGGTGATCACTCTATGAATATGATCTGTGGTTCCTCTTCCAGGTATAAACCCATGCTGGGAGTGTGAGACAAGTTTGTGCATTAGTGGTGCCATACGATTCGCTAATAATTTGGAATATATTTTTGAATCCACATTAATTAAAGTGAGAGGGCGATAAGAGCCCATCTGATTAGGAGGTTTATCTTTCTTCAGGAATACTACTATTTTCGCTTTTGACCATGACCTTGGTGGTAATCCCCCGTTAAATATGTGCACACATACTTCCAAGAGAATCCCTTTGATTTGATCTAAGAAGGTGATATAGCTCTAGGGGGATCGAGTCTAAGCCAGTTGCTTTTCCTCTAGGTAAAGCTTTCACTGTCTCTAGGATTTCTTCCAGGACTGGTATCTTCTCTAGATCATCTCGAACTTCTTCGGCGAGTCTGCTGGGTATTTCTTGATTTAAGTATTCTCTTATACTGTCTATATCAGCACCTCCTTCCTCTTTGTATAAAGTGCTATAGAAGTGCCAAAATGCCTCTCTAATTTTGTTACTTTCTGAGATTAAGCCGTCCACTGGATCTGATATTTCACGTATGAAGTTCTGAGATGTTTCTTGCCTCATACGTATGGTGAGTTCATGACTAACTGATTCGCTTACTTCGTAGATTTTCTCGCTATGTGCGGTGGCTTTTTTAACTGCCTTGATAATAAATGTATTCATAATAGCAGCCTTATCAATTGCTACTTGATATTGAATTTTAGTGAGCTCTTCTACAGGTAAAGAATTATGGGTTGTCCTGATGAGCTCTTCTTCAGAACCCTGTAGTTTTTCCGATAACAATTTATATTGGTCTCTGGCCAATTACTCAAAGTACGTGGCCCGCTCATTCCCTGAAAATGTGGGGGGGATTCGTCAAGCGGGGGCCGAGATAAAAGGGGGGTCCCAAAACGTGTTTTCTCCATGTTAATTTCCATAGGGCGGTCGAACTCACTTTTAGCCCGAACGGCTGAATGGATTTCCACCAAACTTGGCAAAATTGTAGGGACTTGTACCCCGATGTGCCTTTGCTATGTCTCAAGATATATGCTCCTGTGGTTTTTACGAAAATTAACTTTGAAAAAATATATATTGGGCTACATTGGGCTATATATATGTTAGAGCCCAAATGTAGCCCAATGTAGCCCAAAGATGGCCACCAGAGACAAAAAAAAACAAATGTAGCCCAAATATCAGCCAGATGTAGCCCAACTATAGCACAATGACAGAATGTCCGAGAGTGTTCTAAAGAACAACTAGAGCGCTAACAGTCTTACTTATGACAAAAGTATGGCACACCTGAAGTCATCTTGATTGGAATAAAGTGTTAACACTTAAAACATTTAATTTGCAAAGGAACAAAATGAGGGGGTTCATTTTGCCATAGAAATTATGATTAGTGCCGAAGAAAGAAAAATTAGGGCACATTTTGAGTGACTTCTCAAATCCTCTTATATTTCATTAAAAAAATTCTGATATGCAGTCTCCCAAGATGGCCACCAGAGGCAAAAGAGCCCAAATGTAGCCCAAATATCAGCCAGATGTAGCCCAACTATAGCCCAATGACAGAATGTCCCAGAGTGTTCTAAAGAACAACTAGAACGCTAACAGTCTTACTTATGACAAAAGTATGGCACACCTGAAGTCATCTTGCTTGGAATAAAGTGGTAACACTTAATACATTTAATTTGAAAAGGAACAAAATGAGGGGTTTCATTTCGCCATAGAAATTTTATATAATAAATATATATATATATATATATATATATATATATATATATATATATATATATATATATATATATATATATATATATATATATATATATATATTCACTGAAAAAACCATAGGTTATAGACCATATATAGTTAGGAATTCGCATTTACAAAACCTTATTTTACTCACACAAAACCATTGAAATTCCATATATAGTTAGTTGCACTAACTATATATCGCGCACCCGCAATCCACTGCTGATGATGTCACATATTACATCATTCATGACATGGTCAGTGACATCACTGATGACATCACTGATGACATCTCAAATGACATCACTGATGACAACATCCAGTGACTGTATGTTTCTGTAAAGTTAAAATATGTCTTACATATTGAAGAATGAGTGGATGTATAAGTGTCTGGATGAAGGATTTAGTAGGTGCATGACTGACTGTATGAGTGAGTGATTAAATGTGTCTCACTGAGTGCATGGGTTAGTGACTAAACTGTCTTAATTTGTGCATCATTATGTCTGTTGTTCTGTAAACTGTTGCATGTGTTGATAAGTAGCTATATGAGTAACTATATGGGTTATTGATTGGTTGCCCAAGTATTTGTATGGGAGACTGAGTGTGTGTGTGGGTGGCTGGGAGGTGTATGACTCTGTGCATAGATGTGTGAGCAGTTGATTCACTAGATGTATGGTTTCAAAAGTGCATGTGGAAACAGCTGTATGGGCGGTTGACTGTGTGCATGAGTGTATTGGTGAGTGAATGGATATCTCAGTGCTACATGTCAAAGTAAGTACATATGTAAAACACAGTACATGTGAGAGTTGACATATATAAATAACTGTGCATAAGAGCCAGTGAATGTGTGAGTGGCTGTATGGATCATTGTGAACTTGTATCAGGGATTGTATAAGAGAGTAAATATGTGTTAGTATATGTTTGAATAAGTAAAGTTTGTATAACTGTATAGTTGAGGAAATGGAGGTGTGATTGATTCTTTGCATGACTGACTAGGTGTGTGAGTAACTCCATGGATGAGTGACAGTCTGTGAGTGTCTGTTTACACTGATTGTATCTAAGGTTATATTAGAGTCTGAAACTTTACTTATTCAAACATATACTAACACATATTAACTCTCTTATACAATCCCTGATACAAGTTCACAATGATCCATACAGCCACTCACACATTCACTGGCTCTTATGCACAGTTATTTATATATGTCAACTCTCACATGTACTGTGTTTTACATATGTACTTACTTTGACATGTAGCACTGAGATATCCATTCACTCACCAATACACTCATGCACACAGTCAACCGCCCATACAGCTGTTTCCACATGCACTTTTGAAACCATACATCTAGTGAATCAACTGCTCACACATCTATGCACAGAGTCATACACCTCCCAGCCACCCACACACACACTCAGTCTCCCATACAAATACTTGGGCAACCAATCAATAACCCATATAGTTACTCATATAGCTACTTATCAACACATGCAACAGTTTACAGAACAACAGACATAATGATGCACAAATTAAGACAGTTTAGTCACTAACCCATGCACTCAGTGAGACACATTTAATCACTCACTCATACAGTCAGTCATGCACCTACTAAATCCTTCATCCAGACACTTATACATCCACTCATTCTTCAATATGTAAGACATATTTTAACTTTACAGAAACATACAGTCACTGGATGTTGTCATCAGTGATGTCATCAGTGATGTCATTTGAGATGTCATCAGTGATGTCATCAGTGATGTCACTGACCATGTCATGAATGATGTAATATGTGACATCATCAGCAGTGGATTGCGGGTGCGCGATATATAGTTAGTGCAACTAACTATATATGGAATTTCAATGGTTTTGTGTGAGTAAAATAAGGTTTTGTAAATGCGAATTCCTAACTATATATGGTCTATAACCTATGGTTTTTTCAGTGAATTTTCAAGGTTTTGTAAATGCTAATTCCTAACTATATATGGTCTATAACCTATGGTTTTTTCAGTGAATTTTCAAGGTTTTGTAAATGCTAATTCCTAACTATATATGGTCTATAGCCTATGGTTTTTTCAGTGAATATATATATATACATACATATATAAACATATATCATCTGTATATCTATATAAATACAAACATAAATGCATGCATACATATACTTATATGCATTTTAGGGTTGTTAGGGCGTTTTCGTGTGTATTATGTTGCTTTTTTAGGGCTTTTGGGTCAATTAAGTAGGGTTCCCGGAGCCTAGGGCTGAGGGGCCGGTTCAGTTTCGTGCGTATTGGTGTTGGCAAGGTTTTGAGGGATTTTGGCGTTTTTTGGTCGAGATTTGGCCGTTTTATGGCTTTTTTTGTGTTCGTGGGGGGCGCGTATTCGGGTTGAAATTCGTCCCCGTTCCAGTGGATGGATTGGGCTGATTTTTGGTGAGATGTTAGGGAATCGCTGGAACTAGTTTCCAGCCAAGTTTGAAGCGGATCGGAGCAGTGGAAGTGCTTTAAAGAGCAATTTTTGTGCGGAGTAGCGAATTGTCATGTTATTCAATGGGGGTTTTTGGTGCGCATGGAGAAGGTGAATTTGGGGTGTTCCAGTTGCGCTAGAGGGACGGGGCTTGGGTGAGCTGTAGGGAGAGTGGATCGGCAGGTGTGCCGAATTTTTGGGATTTGTTGGCCGAAGGGAAGGGTGTGATTGGGCAAAGTCGATTTGGTGAAAACGGTGCGTTATTTACATGAAAGTTGAAAAAACACTAATAAAAGCAAAGCTAAAAAGCCACCTCATTACAAACAGAATGGCTTTAACTTAAACGAGGGCGATATCTATTGCATTTTCAATGCTTGTTTACTTTGGTTCCATCAAGAAGGCATTCAGATGTGTCACACATTTGCCATAAATTCTGAATGTTAGCACTCTAGTTGCACATTAGATCACTGTAGTAAAGCTACTGCTCACCAGGGACGTCTGCTGCTGGTATTCAAAGTGCATGTTTCAGTCTGCATGTCAGAATTTTTTTAATGAAATAGAAGAGGATTTGAGAAGTCACTCAAAATGATCCCTAATTTTTCTTTCTGAAGCACTAATCATACTTTCTATGGCAAAATTAACCCCCTCATGTTGTTCCTTTTTAAATTGAGTGTCTTCAGACTTACCACTTCATTCCAATCAAGATGGCTTCTGGTGTGCCATACTTTTGTCATAAGTAAGACTGTTAGCGCTCTAGTTGTTCTTTAGAACACTCTGGGACATTCTGTCATTGGGCTATACTTGGGGTACATCTGGGTGATATTTGGGCTACATTTAGGCTCTTTTGTCTCTGGGGGCCATCTTGCGAGACTATGTCAGAATTTTTTAATGAAATTGAAGAGGGTTTGAGAAGTCACTCAAAATGTGCCCTAATTTTTCTTTCTGCAGCACTAATCATAATTCATATGGCAAAATATACCCCCTCATTTTGTTCCTTTTTAAATTAAATGTTTTAAGAGTTACCACTTTATTCCAATCAAGATGGCTTCAGGTGTGCCATACCTTTGTAATAAGTAGGACTGTTAGCGCTCTAGTTGTTCTTTAGAACACTCTGGGACATTCTGTCATTGGGCTATACTTGGGCTACATCTGGGTGATATTTGGGCTACATTTGGGCTCTTTTGTCTCTGGTGGCCATTTTGGGAGACTGCATGTCAGAATTTTTTAATGAAATAGAAGAGGATTTGAAAAGTCACTCAAAATGTGCCCTAATTTTTCTTTCTGCAGCACTAATAATACCTTCTATTGCATAATATACCCCCTCATTTTGTTCCTTTTTAAATTAAATGTCTTAAGAGTTACCACTTTATTCCCATCACGATGGCTCCAGGTGTGCTATACCTTTGTAATAAGTAGGACTGTTAGCGCTCTAGTTGTTCTTTAGAACACTCTGGGACATTCTGTCATTGGGCTATACTTGGGCTACATCTGGGTGATATTTGGGCTACATTTGGGCTCTTTTGTCTCTGGTGGCCATTTTGGGAGACTGCATGTCAGAATGTTTTAATGAAATAGAAAAGGATTTGAGAAGTCACTCAAAATGTGCCCTAATTTTTCATTCTGCAGCACTAATCATACTTTCTATGGCAAAATATACCCCCTCATGTTGTTTCTTTTTAAATTAAATGTTTTAAGAGTTACCACTTTATTCCAATCAAGATGGCTTCAGGTGTGCCATACCTTTGTAATAAGTAGGACTGTTAGCGCTCTAGTTGTTCTTTAGAACACTCTGGGACATTCTGTCATTGGGCTATACTTGGGCTACATCTGGGTGATATTTGGGCTACATTTGGGCTCTTTTGTCTCTGGTGGCCATTTTGGGAGACTGCATGTCAGAATGTTTTAATGAAATAGAAAAGGATTCGAGAAGTCACTCAAAATGTGCCCTAATTTTTCATTCTGCAGCACTAATCATACTTTCTATGGCAAAATATACCCCCTCATGTTGTTTCTTTTTAAATTAAATGTTTTAAGAGTTACCACTTTATTCCAATCAAGATGGCTTCAGGTGTGCCATACCTTTGTAATAAGTAGGACTGTTAGCGCTCTAGTTGTTCTTTAGAACACTCTAGGAGGCTGCAGTAGAACACAAAGGAATCAACTGACAGTCTCTGTCCTTGTTGGATGTACATGTTTTACTGAGAATGTCAGACTTCATTTTCACATGACTGAGAAAGATAATGTGAATTTACAGAAAATATGCTTTCAGTTTAGCTTATAGATCCCCTTCCAAACCACTGTGGGAAAATCATGAGATATTAGTTTTCTTTCAAACAATATTCATGATATCACAGCAGAAGGTTTTTTCACATGGTAAAATCACCTTAGAACCCACCACAATTCCTAAAACGAGTATGGTACCATCAACAAATGATTTATAATGTAACTAAAGTCCTAAAACCCTCTATTAACTACAATGCTTTTTATTGAGGTGCTATCATGTATATTGGTCCCAAGATGGCTGCCAACACTTCTTGGATGAAGTTCTGACAGCCAATCAGATCAGATGTGTGGTTAGGCTCCGCCCAGATATATATATTTTTTTGAACCTAAATTACTCAAAATCCACTGGAGCACATATATTGAGACCTAGCAAAGGCACATCAGGCTAACAGTCCCTACAACTTTGCCAAGTTTCGTGCAAATCCATTCAGCCGTTCGAGCTAAAAGTGAGGCCAACCGCCCTATGGAAATTAACATGGGAAAAATGCGTTTTGGGACCCCCCTTTTTTCTCGGCCCCCCCTTGATGAAACCCCCCCTAAATTGTCAGGGGCTGCTCAGAAACAAAATGTTCCATTTTCCTGAAAATTTCAGCCAATTCCGTCCACAAACGCCAAAGTTATTAGACATAGAATTTTCAAAAATCCCATAGAGAAAAAATCCTAACTATATATACCTACTGGCGACCGCCAGTAGGTAATATATATATATATATATATATATATATATATATATATATATATATATTACCTACTGGCGGTCGCCAGTAGGTATATATAGTTAGGATTTTTTCTCTATGGGATTTTTGAAAATTCTATGTCTAATAACTTTGGCGTTTGTGGACGGAATTGGCTGAAATTTTCAGGAAAATGGAACATTTTGTTTCTGAGCAGCCCCTGACAATTTGGGGGGGTTTCATCAAGGGGGGGCAGAGAAAAAAGGGGGGTCCCAAAACGCGTTTTTCCCATGTTAATTTCCATAGGGCGGTTGGCCTCACTTTTAGCTCGAACGGCTGAATGGATTTGCACGAAACTTGGCAAAATTGTAGGGACTGTTAGCCCGATGTGCCTTTGCTAGGTCTCAATATATGTGCTCCAGTGGATTTTGAGTAATTTAGGTTCAAAAAAAGATATATATCTGGGCGGAGCCTAACCACACATCTGATCTGATTGGCTGTCAGCACTTCATCCAAGAAGTGTTGGCAGCCATCTTGGGACCAATATACATGATAGCACCTCATTAAAAAGCATTGTAGTTAATAGAGGGTTTTAGGACTTTAGTTACATTATAAATCATTTGTTGATGGTACCATACTCGTTTTAGGAATTGTGGTGGGTTCTAAGGTGATTTTACCATGTGAAAAAACCTTCTGCTGTGATATCATGAATATTGTTTGAAAGAAAACTAATATCTCATGATTTTCCCACAGTGGTTTGGAAGGGGATCTATAAGCTAAACTGAAAGCATATTTTCTGTAAATTCACATTATCCTTCTCAGTCATGTGAAAATGAAGTCTGACATTCTCAGTAAAACATGTACATCCAACAAGGACAGAGACTGTCAGTTGATTCCTTTGTGTTCTACTGCAGCCTCCTAGAGTGTTCTAAAGAACAACTAGAGCGCTAACAGTCCTACTTATTACAAAGGTATGGCACACCTGAAGCCATCTTGATTGGAATAAAGTGGTAACTCTTAAAACATTTAATTTAAAAAGAAACAACATGAGGGGGTATATTTTGCCATAGAAAGTATGATTAGTGCTGCAGAATGAAAAATTAGGGCACATTTTGAGTGACTTCTCAAATCCTTTTCTATTTTATTAAAACATTCTGACATGCAGTCTCCCAAAATGGCCACCAGAGACAAAAGAGCCCAAATGTAGCCCAAATATCACCCAGATGTAGCCCAAGTATAGCCCAATGACAGAATGTCCCAGAGTGTTCTAAAGAACAACTAGAGCGCTAACAGTCCTACTTATTACAAAGGTATGGCACACCTGAAGCCATCTTGATTGGAATAAAGTGGTAACTCTTAAAACATTTAATTTAAAAAGAAACAACACGAGGGGGTATATTTTGCCATAGAAAGTATGATTAGTGCTGCAGAATGAAAAATTAGGGCACATTTTGAGTGACTTCTCAAATCCTTTTCTATTTCATTAAAACATTCTGACATGCAGTCTCCCAAAATGGCCACCAGAGACAAAAGAGCCCAAATGTAGCCCAAATATCACCCAGATGTAGCCCAAGTATAGCCCAATGACAGAATGTCCCAGAGTGTTCTAAAGAACAACTAGAGCGCTAACAGTCCTACTTATTACAAAGGTATAGCACACCTGGAGCCATCGTGATGGGAATAAAGTGGTAACTCTTAAAACATTTAATTTAAAAAGGAACAAAATGAGGGGGTATATTATGCAATAGAAGGTATTATTAGTGCTGCAGAAAGAAAAATTAGGGCACATTTTTAGTGACTTTTCAAATCCTCTTCTATTTCATTAAAAAATTCTGACATGCAGTCTCCCAAAATGGCCACCAGAGACAAAAGAGCCCAAATGTAGCCCAAATATCACCCAGATGTAGCCCAAGTATAGCCCAATGACAGAATGTCCCAGAGTGTTCTAAAGAACAACTAGAGCGCTAAAAGTCCTACTTATTACAAAGGTATGGCACACCTGAAGCCATCTTGATTGGAATAAAGTGGTAACTCTTAAAACATTTAATTTAAAAAGGAACAAAATGAGGGGGTATATTTTGCCATATGAATTATGATTAGTGCTGCAGAAAGAAAAATTAGGGCACATTTTGAGTGACTTCTCAAACCCTCTTCAATTTCATTAAAAAATTCTGACATACAGTCTCCCAAGATGGCCACCAGAGACAAAAGAGCCTAAATGTAGCCCAAATATCACCCAGATGTACCCCAAGTATAGCCCAATGACAGAATGTCCCAGAGTGTTCTAAAGAACAACTAGAGTGCTAACAGTCTTACTTATGACAAAAGTATGGCACACCAGAAGCCATCTTGATTGGAATGAAGTGGTAAGTCTGAAAACACTCAATCTAAAAAAGAACAACATGAGGGGGTTAATTTTACCATAGAAAGTATGATTAGTGCTTCAGAAAGAAAAATTAGGGATCATTTTGAGTGACTTCTCAAATCCTCTTCTATTTCATTAAAAAAATTCTGACATGCAGACTGAAACATGCACTTTGAATACCAGCAGCAGACGTCCCTGGTGAGCAGTAGCTTTACTACAGTGATCTAATGTGCAACTAGAGTGCTAACATTCAGAATTTATGGCAAATGTGTGACACATCTGAATGCCTTCTTGATGGAACCAAAGTAAACAAGCATTGAAAATGCAATAGATCTCGCCCTCGTTTAAGTTAAAGCCATTCTGTTTATAATGAGGTGGCTTTTTAGCTTTGCTTTTATTAGTGTTTTTTCAACTTTCATGTAAATAACATGCATCTGTATGCATATAAGTATATGTATGCATGCATTTATGTTTGTATTTATATAGATATACAGATGATATATGTTTATATATGTATGTATATATATATATTCACTGAAAAAACCATAGGTTATAGACCATATATAGTTAGGAATTAGCTTTTACAAAACCTTGAAAATTCACTGAAAAAACCATAGGTTATAGACCATATATAGTTAGGAATTAGCATTTACAAAACCTTGAAAATTCACTGAAAAAACCATAGGTTATAGACCATATATAGTTAGGAATTCGCATTTACAAAACCTTATTTTACTCACACAAAACCATTGAAATTCCATATATAGTTAGTTGCACTAACTATATATCGCGCACCCGCAATCCACTGCTGATGATGTCACATATTACATCATTCATGACATGGTCAGTGACATCACTGATGACATCACTGATGACATCTCAAATGACATCACTGATGACATCAATGATGACAACATCCAGTGACTGTATGTTTCTGTAAAGTTAAAATATGTCTTACATATTGAAGAATGAGTGGATGTATAAGTGTCTGGATGAAGGATTTAGTAGGTGCATGACTGACTGTATGAGTGAGTGATTAAATGTGTCTCACTGAGTGCATGGGTTAGTGACTAAACTGTCTTAATTTGTGCATCATTATGTCTGTTGTTCTGTAAACTGTTGCATGTGTTGATAAGTAGCTATATGAGTAACTATATGGGTTATTGATTGGTTGCCCAAGTATTTGTATGGGAGACTGAGTGTGTGTGTGGGTGGCTGGGAGGTGTATGACTCTGTGCATAGATGTGTGAGCAGTTGATTCACTAGATGTATGGTTTCAAAAGTGCATGTGGAAACAGCTGTATGGGCGGTTGACTGTGTGCATGAGTGTATTAGTGAGTGAATGGATATCTCAGTGCTACATGTCAAAGTAAGTACATATGTAAAACACAGTACATGTGAGAGTTGACATATATAAATAACTGTGCATAAGAGCCAGTGAATGTGTGAGTGGCTGTATGGATCATTGTGAACTTGTATCAGGGATTGTATAAGAGAGTAAATATGTGTTAGTATATGTTTGAATAAGTAAAGTTTGTATAACTGTATAGTTGAGGAAATGGAGGTGTGATTGATTCTTTGCATGACTGACTAGGTGTGTGAGTAACTCCATGGATGAGTGACAGTCTGTGAGTGTCTGTTTACACTGATTGTATCTAAGGTTATATTAGAGTCTGAAGAGGTTCATCGTATTATCACATGAATGATATCATCAGTGATGTGATCAGTAATGTGAAATGAGATGTCATCAGTGATGTCATCAGTGATGTCATTTGAGATGTCATCAGTGATGTCATTTGAGATGTCATCAGTGATGTCATCAGTGATGTCACTGACCATGTCATGAATGATGTAATATGTGACATCATCAGCAGTGGATTGCGGGTGCGCGATATATAGTTAGTGCAACTAACTATATATGGAATTTCAATGGTTTTGTGTGAGTAAAATAAGGTTTTGTAAATGCGAATTCCTAACTATATATGGTCTATAACCTATGGTTTTTTCAGTGAATATATATATATATCTATATATATATATATCTATATATATATTTATATACATATATATATACATATATATATATATATATTCACTGAAAAAACCATAGGTTTCACACCAGTTATACTTAGGAATTAGCATTTTAAAAACCTTTGAAATTCACTGAAAAAATATAGGTTTCACACATGTTATAGTTAGGAATTAGCATTTAAAAAACCTACGAAATTAACTGAAAAAACCATAGGTTCCACACCAGGTATAGTTAGGAATTAGCATTTAAAAAACCTATGAAATTCACTGAAAAAACCATAGGTTTCACACCAGTTATAGTTAGGAATTAGCATTTAAAAAACCTATTAAATTCACTGAAAAAAACATAGGTTTCACACCAGTTATAGTTACCTGGAAATTTTACTGAAATAAAACCATTGAAATTCCCGCGTTATAGTTAGTTGGACTCACTATAACTTGCGCGCCTGCAATGCACTGCTGATGATGTCACATCACTCATGACATGGTCAGTGACATCACTCATGACATCACTGATGACACCATCCAGTGAATGTGTGTCTCTCTGAAAAATAAATATGTTTTATATATGTATTTGTAAAGGGGGATGGAAGAATAAATGTTTAAATAAGTGTCTAAATGGATGGTTTTAAAAAAAAAAAAATGATTGATTAACTAGCTTATTAAGTGTATCTTAGTGAATACATATTTTGGCGAGGAATGTTTAAATATTTAAATGTTTGTATCAGTGTTTCACTCTGTGTATAAGTGGCTGCATGGGTTGGGCTCGTGAATAAAGACAACTTGCCTGGATATCGTGGGGTCTGCCTCTTCTTTCGCCGCTTGTGTGGAGGTTTGAAGATATATATATATATATATATATATATATATATATATATATATATATATATATATATATATATATATATATATATATATATATATATCGCACACGATTCCCAATTACCTCCACATTCAGGTTTTAAGGAAAAATGGCACACCAGGTAGGTTCAGGCACAATAATATTTATTTAATGTGCACTCTCCAAGCAAAGACGACGCGTTTCGGCGTGAAGCCTTTATCAAGTGGCCACCATTTTGATACACTGTGTATTTAAGTCCTTCCTTTACATAATAGACATGAAAAAAATACGATTGTTTTTCTACATGAAAATGTAACCCATATACATTACAATTTAAATCATTGCACGGTACTGATTTAGATAGATTAAAAAAGAAGGAAACATAAATTGTAGTTCATTCTGTGGACACGCGCTAAATCAATGTTCGTTACAATGCTAGTTCGTGGCAGCTAGGGATTCTGGGCAATGTAGTTTGTGCGGTCATAGAGCATAACATTCGGCACGTTATCCCTACAGTAAGGTGGTTCAAAGGGTATATATTGCTTCGGCATGATATATTGTGTTATTTTGTATCATAGAAAGTTAAGAGTGCGTACTCGTAATTCATCCGACCACAGTACGATCATAGTTCATGCAGGACATTGCCCAATAATATCATTTTTCAAAAGAAATACAATGGAGCAGAATTCCGCTAATAAATTGCCACCTTAATATCCTACATAACAACACTTTGTATGCTACACCAGGAGCTCCCTTGCTGGACATTGCCGAGTGGTGTCAACATACAATACAATAATGCAGAATTCCACTAATTAAACACCGCATTGGACATTTTGCATAATAACAATTTATATGCAATATTAGGAATTTCCTAGCTTGCCTAAGTAAAGACATACGTTGGCGTTTCTCAATGAGTGGCCCTTTGTTGTGCGAGTGCAATATTGTGATAAGTAAGCAGGAAAAGGGGAAAAGGGGAAATAAAGTGCAGGAGTGCCTATTTTTCTGTTCCAAATAATGAAAAGTGCAAAAATAATAATGGTGAATGCATCCCCCATCCGGGGGTACCCTGGGTTTTCAATGGGATAATCTTTGCAGGATATATCAGTCGGACAAGCCTGCCCGTCTATGTCTACATAATTGTGTAAGTGGGACATATCCGTGTATGAATTCTATATCCTGCATAATCCATATGTTTACTATTCCCAGTGTATTGTTAAAAAGTGTATAGTTAAAAGACTTTTTCAGCACTTGTACAGAGTCCTCACATCTCACACTCCCAGTTAGTCATATCGAATAGTCCCTTCTTCATGTTCCAATGTGTGAGGACATCTCCTCCCCACAATTATATATATATATATATATTATATATATATATATATATATATATATATATATATATATATATATATATATATATATATATATATATATATATATATATATATATATATATATATATATATATTCACACAAAAAACAAAGGTTTCTGGAGTGTTAGACTCAGATTTCACTTGTACAAACCCAGTGACATTTGCAGTTATATCTACCTGATCTAACTATAACTTATGCCCCTGTAAGGCACTGCTCACAAACACAATAGTCATGATATGATCAGTGACATCACTGATGATATATCAAATGACATCACTGATGACACCATCCAGTGAGTATAAGTATTTTGTAAGAGTTTATGATTGTTAAACATATAACCTAATGTACTATAAAAATAAAAGTAGTATACTAGGTGTACTACTAATGAGTGATACTACTTTAAATATATATCATGTGAGTGGCTGTGTGACTGTATGTATCCTTGTGCATATGGGTGTGTGAGTGGCTATATAAGTGGTTGAGTAAGTAACTGTGTGGGTGAGTAAGATGCTGTGTGAGTGGCTGTATTGGTGAGTGAGAAGGTGTGCCAGTGGATGTATGGGTGGATGAGTGATGGTATAAGTGGCTCTATCAGTGTGTAAGTGGGTGTATAGTGACTGTATGGGGAGTGGAAGTCTGAATGGCTGTATGAGTAAGTGTCTGGGTGTGTAAGTGGCTGCATGGGTGAGTGAGTGGCTGTTTGAGTAAGTGTTTTGTTTATTGACTTGGTGTGTCAGTGACTGTATTTGACAGTGAGTGTCTGTGTGAATGGCTGTATGGGTGAGTACAGGAATGTGTGAGTGCTTGTATGGATGTGTCAATGGCTGCTTAGGTGAGTGAGTGTATGTGTGACTCTCTAGGTAAACAAGTGGGCGTGTGAGTAGCTCTATAGGTGAGCGTGTGGTTATGTGGCTGGATGCATAGGAGTGTAACTGGTTATATGAGTTGCTGTATGGGTGAGTAAATGGTTGTCTGAGTAGTTGTATGAGTGAGTGAGCGTGTGTGTGTGTTGCTCTAATGAGGAGTGAATGGGTGTGTGAGTACTGGTAAAGGTCTGTGAATGGGGATGTCATTTGTTTTATGGGTGTGTGAGTGGGCGAACATGAAGTTGTATGGGGTGAGTAGGTGTGTGAGTGGTTCTGTGGATGATGTCATCAGTTATGTCATTTGAGATGTCATTAGTGATGTCACTGACCATGTCATGAATGATATAATATTTGAGGTCATAAGTAGTGCATTGCAGGGGAAGTTATAATAAGCTCAGGTAACTATAACTGCAGAATTTCACTGCTTTTGTACAAATGAAATCTGGCCCCAACTAGAACGTCCCTTTAACCTTTTTTTTGTGTGAATTTCTAAGTTTTATAACAATCTATTTCCTAACTATAATGACCCTGTAACCTTTGTTTTTTTCAGTGCATTTCTATGTTTTTTTAAATGCTAATTCATAACTATAACCTAACTGTAACCTTTGTTTTTTTCTGTAAATTTCTATGTTTTATTACCAGAAATCACATTTGCAGAGTGGTAAAGAAAGGGGGCTGGGCCTTGAACCAACTCTTAGGAATCCCGTTGTGTACGACCTAGAGCAGGTACCAGAAGGGCTTCCTGGCCCCCAAGGCCCCTCAGGAGTAAAGTGGACTTCATCCCCCAATAAGTAGTACATCGAAAGCCGCATTTTCAGAGTAGTAGATGAAGGGGCATGTCTTCCGAATACTTCTGACCAATCCCGCTGTCTGGGACTTACTAGAGGTAACAGGAGGAATAGTTGGAGAAGTGTGGCTCAGGGGTTAGAGGCGGCAGACCCGGAAGCTGAGATCGGTCCTGGACCAGGGTTCAAATCCCCACCTCAGCGGGTCTTGGGTTCAAAATTCCACGGACTCGATAATTCTCGTTCCAGTGCCTACTCGACTCACGGGTTCACACTCTGCGACTCTGGGCAATAGCTTGCTTAATCTCCACTACGGCCCCTCGCGGCGGGATGCCTGGCTTTCACCTTGTGGATACCCTGCTGGGGTTATCTCACAGGGGAATACCAGGACGGGTTCCCAAGGCAAGCGCCTTGATGCCTTCAGGTGATACGTGCGCTATATAAATCGCAATGCATTTACATTTACAGTTGGAACCCAAGGATGTCCTTGGGGCCCAACTACCCCTCCTGTTATCTCCACTAAGTCCCACACAGCAGGATTGCTGGGAGAGACACCATAGGAGGCCACGCCCCCTTTTTCCACCACTCTGTAAATGAGCCTTATGGCACACTATTAGTAGGTGGATAAAGTCCCCTGACTATTTAGGGTCCTTGTGGTCCAACCCCACCTCCTGTTGCCTCCAGCAAGTCCCATACAGTGGGTTTGCTGGGAGGTTTTTGGTGGCCAGACCCATTTCCTCTACCACTCTGCAAGCACATTCCAGGCACACCACTGATTGGGGGATGAAGTCACCTTGGCTCTTTAGGGGCCTTGGGGGCCAGGTACTCCACCAGTTGCCTCCAGCAAGCCCCGCACAGTGGGTTTGCTGAGAGGTTTACGGTGACCACGCAGACTTTCTCCTCCACTTTGCAAACGCACCTCCTGGCGCACTACTATTTGGGAGATAAAGTCCGCCTTGGCTCTTGAGGGTCCTTGGGTGCCAACAAGACCTCCTGTTACCTCCAGTGAGGCCCACACAACTGGATTGGTGAGTGGTGGTTAGAGGCCCTTCCCCCTTTCCCCACTACTCTGCAAACGCACCTCTGTGCGCACTGCTGTTTGGGGGAAGAAGTTCACTTTAGTCCTGATTCCCTCAGGAGACAAGGGGATGTCATCCCCCACCATTAGTGCACTGAGAGGCCCGCAGTGTGGGGCTTATTTGAGGTAACAAGAGGGCTTATTGGCACCTGAGGTCCCTGGCAGTCAAGAGGAACTTTATTCCCCAACCAGTAGCACACCAGGAGGTGCATTTGCAGAGTGGTGGAGAAGGGCCTTTCACAAGCTGCAGCAATCTTATTTTTTTAGGAAGGGAGGGCTGCATGGCCCTCCTTACCTGGACCATTTTGGACCTCAGTCACCCCATCCCCTCGAGCCTGATCCTTTTTTAAATTTATTTTTATTTTTTAAATGGGAGGTGGGCCGTGCAGCCCTTCCAGGCTGATATTGCCTTTTGGAAGCGAATCTCCCAAGGTCCATCCTAATTAAAACAAAAAGGGAAGGGGGTGCCAAAAGCCCACCCAGGCCCATTTCGGCCGGGGACCCCATCCCCTCCCCAAGCCTTCATGTTTTTTTTTAATGGGGGCTAGCGCAGCCCCCCTCCCTGGGCTGATATTGCCCCGGGGACTCTATCCCCCAGGGCATGGCAGCCTCAAGGTCCCCATGTTCCCTGCCAGCTCCCCACCTTCTGCTGGGGCTGGTATTGCTTTTGGATAGAGGTAGCTGCTAACATGCAGCTCCATTTGTCCAAAAGCAGTTCTGCTCCACTTCATGGAAGCGAGACATTTTCAATCCCTTCAATTCCATGAAATGGACCAGTGTTTGCTATGGCATGGCAGAATAGGTGCCCTTGCCAAACCATAGAAAACTGTAATGTCCCAGGAGTGGGCACACCGGGAAATAGCTGGTGCTGTCCCTGGTGGATGGCGGTCCCCAGAGACATGCAAGGTTTCTGGAGGGAGGCCACGTGGACCCCTCCCATCTTGTACATAGCCCCGGGGAGGTGGTTGTCCCCGGGGCCAGGGGTCTACTACAGACCCTAATCACTACTCTATGTGTTCCCCAGGGAGCTGGGGGTCCCCTGGGTTGTGTGGGAAGGCCGTAAGGCCTCCCCGCATTTTAAAATAAAAATGTATTAGTGGTGGTGCCCTGGGGAGTGGCAGTCACTGGGGCAGTGGAGAGGCTGTACAGCCTCCCCCACATAACACAAAAAATACAATGTGCCCTGGGGAGGTTGCCGTTCCCGGGGCATCGAAGGGGCTGAGCGGGCACGTTCGCATTTGTACGTAAAAGTGCCCCGTAGAGGTGGAGGTGGTGGCTTCTGATAAACCCAAGAGGTAGGCTTCATGAGCCCCCGTCCTTCATGCCCCCTGGGATTTTGCCCAACCGGGGGCTTTAAAAAAAGTGCAGGAAACCGAACGTCTTAAAAAAAAAATTGCCCTGCAACTCCGTGGCAAAATAAAAAAAAAATGCTTTTAAAACCTGCTGGTGTGACTGTGGGATCCCCACCATTCCTACCCTACCCCCTTTTCTTTATTTTTTACTTTTATTCCGAAGCAAAGTCCAAAGATGGCTGCCTACACTTCTTGTTTGAAGGTTTGGCAGCTAATCAGAGCAGTGCATTTCCCTGCACGAGCTTGTCTTTGTTTAGCTGGACTTCACAGCCATTTTTTACTCAATTACTCAAAAACAATTGAACAGATTTACACCAAAAAGCTAAAAGGCACTTCCTTGAACTACCTCCCTGTCAAATTTGGTGTAAGTCTGTACAGGTGTGGCTAAAGGATCCTATGGGAATAAACATTAGAAATGCAACATAATTTTTCGCCCTAAATTCTTGGTCCCCACTGCACGTACCATACCCAAATTTTCCCATTGAATAGTACCTATGTGACACTTTTTGGGCAAAATTTCATGCAGATTGGTCAGACAACGCCAAAGTTATAGCTGTTGCCTGTAGGTAGCTGTAATTAGGACCACGTTTCCATGCAAAAAGTAGTTTTTTTATTTGCCTATAACTTTTGCGCTTGTTGACAAATCTTCACAAAATTTTCCCCAAAAAGGTGTGTTGGTGATTCTTGTTGTGCACAGAAAGTTTTGGTGTTTATCGGTCTACTGGGAGCTGAGAAAAACGGAGCTCAAAAAAGTTGTGATTTCCCATGGGACTTGTCGACACACCTACAGCCTGAACCACTGGAAAGAATTACACCAAATTTTGAAGAAGGGTAGATTTCGTTACACAGATTCCACTTTATCTTATTTGGTGTAAACCATGCAGTAGTTGAGAAATTTAAGAAAATGGGGTTAGAGATATCTGTTGCCGCATGGACGAATAATAACAAGTCTGTGCAGGGAAATGTTGTACTCGGTTTGACTGGCAACACTTCAAGCAGGAAATTTTGGGAGCCATCTTGGGACTTGGCTTCAACCGAGTCCCAAAACAAAATGTAAAAAATAAAATGGAGGCAGGAAGGAATACCCTGATCCCCCAGCCTTGCTATTGAAATCCCCCTGGAACACTGCCACAGCAAAAAAGCATTTGTTTTTAAACTTTTTGCTGCAAATTCATGACAATGTTGCGAAAAACGGCAATAAAAAAAAAAAGTATGGCCTATTTTGCTCCTTTGTAATTGTGGCCCAGGTTGTGCCAAATCAAAGCAGCGTGTGAGTTTTTACAGTAAAAAAAACGCCAGGGTCACACAGGGCACCTCTCTAAGGGCTTATTTTAGCCATGGGGACCGCAACTACCCCCAAGGCACTATATACAGGTCTGCAGGCCCGCTGGGACAGCCACCTTCCTAGGGCAAACAATATTTAAAAATGCCAGGGCCCACACCCCCCCCCCCCATAGCCCCAAGGTCTGCCGCCCACCCCGGGCACTGTATAATATATCTGCTATTGGGCCCGCTGGGCCTTCCTGCACCCCTCCCTGGAGCAACCAATGTAAAATAAATGCAGGAGGGCCTGCATGGCCTCCCCTCAGCCACGGGTACTGCCTTCATCCAGGGCACTGTATAATATGTATGCAGGCGGGCCCGCTGGGCATGCACACACCCTGGATACCGCCACCTCACCAAGACCAATAATGTAAAATAAGCCCAGGAAAGCCACTTTCCCAGGACACTACATATTATGAATGTGAGCGGCATTATTACCGGAGTGCAGCAAATTTGACATGAGAAACACAATTTCATTTAAAGATAGCATTTAATAACTATGTTAAAAAGATAAATGCCTCTCCTAATAGTAACACAGTATTTTCATTGTGAGCTTACCATTTTGAACAAATTTAACCCCTTGCATCTTGATTTTGGTTAAGTACGTTTTGTTGGAAGAAGTATTTAAAACACCATTACAAAAAACATATATGCTGATGTAATATACATTAGCATTTTTGAAGGAGGGGAAGGGCATCATTACTCACTCAAGGCCTCACCTCTAATGAGTCATGGCCCCTCTCACACTCAACAATGGTAAAAAAATATTATATCTTGAGAAACGTTTTGAGAAAACAGTGTGATTGGTTATCAACCATTTGGAGGAGAAATCTTGTGTTTTCAAATCATTTATATACCAACATCTCAAAATAAAGTTATCTCAGGAGGAAAAAAAAACAATAAAGCGATTGTCATCAAGCCAGCCAAACAAGGCAGGACAACTGTGATTCAGAACTAATATGATTACCTCAGTGAGAGACACCATCAAGTCAGTAATTCTGAATACTATTGAAAACTTGGCAAAGACCCTTTGTTACAACTCCAATAAGTAATTAGACAAGTTCAACAAGAGGTGTTCAAGTAAGGCTTCATCAGCTCAAATCATTTTGGATATTTGTGAACCACCTCACCAAGAACACCTACTTTTTACCTTGTGGCAAAAACTCTGAAGATGCAAGGAACAAACAGGTCTGTCTGATAGTCTCTGGAGGTGATTCTCTTATTGTATCCATCTCCAAATATGTGGACACTATGGGGTGGGTGGACCTCGCAGAGATTAACTCTCTGGAATTCAGTGAAGTTACCTAAAAACTCAGAGTGATTCAGTGGAGTTCGTTGCATTGTGCTACTCGTGCTGGGATCTTGTTCCGCACTGTAAAATGAGTGCAAATGGCACCAAATGGCGCACCAGAGGGAGCTGATTCTTCTGCTGCTCGAATAGCTTTTCTACTCGGGCTGCAGCTTTCTCCACAGAAGCGCTAGTGACCTTTTGCAGCTTCCCGTTTTGAGAGATCTCTCTGGGAGGTGGTCTAGTGCTCCATTTTATTGCTTACGCTAGAAAAACTTAACGTTGTTGTACAGCACACACGGAAAAACTCCACCACATTGTGGTTGGAGACGTTTTTCCGAAGTAGAGTGAGGAGGGGTGAAAACTCAGCAAACTGCTTGGAGGAGCGGAGATTACTGCCCACCCCAGTGGACACATGCTTAAAGCCCTTTCCAATTTCCATAAGATTTTACATCCAAGAAACAGCATTCTTAACATTAGCCAATTAAAGGCCGGTGTTATGAAGATAACATATAGCTTTTAGTCACATTCTACGTGGTCTCAGTACATACCAAAAGTGCTTGAGTGTATTGAATTCTATCTAACCAAATTCCCAAGACTACACAGGATACCCATGAACTTTGCTGTCTTCCTTTCCAGAATGCCCCTCAGAGAGGCAACCATTCATCATATGGCCACAATTGTGGAGTGTTACATATTCACCAGAAACCTTTGCCCTACGAATGTCTTCACTTGGTACAGATGTATTGGTGATAATCTGTGCATCATAACAACACAACAATTAAACAGCTTCTCTATCCGGTTGAATGATCAATCAAGAGACATCAAATTCAAAAAGAACTTTAACCAATACAAAATGAATTGTGTACACATCTAGTTAACCAAAGCAATAGAAACTAGTGAATACATCATGGTACATAGCTTACACAAATCCAAATAGTGCTTTACAGTATGAGAGGTTTCATCCTGAAGCCTCAGAGGCAACCTTTCATACAGGTGCTTCCTGAAAATATATTGTAATTATACTACTAAAGACCATTATTTCATGGATGCCAAGTTCATTACTGAGGAATGAAATCAAGAGGGTTCCCATTGAAGATGTTAAATAATTCAACCTATGAATCACTTCTAGAGAAGAGCACAAAAATTACAATAGTGATATGTGTTACCACATATAGCCCGAAAATGAACAAATAAAAAAAAATGTAAATCAAACTTAGCCCTATTGTCTTCGAACAAACACTGACTTGAGAAACTATTCTTTTCTGAAAAAAGTATTACAACAAGAGAAATCACCTTCGGAAGGGCTGAGTCATCAACTAAGGGAGACTTGAGGACACCCTTAAGAACACTGGATTTGCCTCCATGGCGCTAAACTTATGTACAAAAAGTTTCATAATTCAAACCAAAAAACTTGATATACGGCACATTATGTTCATGAAAAGAGCTTTACATTGCAAAAAGTAGTCAAGAAGATGGCAGATGATGAATATGTCAGAATTAATATAGGAATCAGTGCAAGAAGCCAACAACCCGCCATTGTGACACATATCTTGGACAACACACAGAATGAGAACACACTTAAGGAGATGATTCCTAGATGTTCCCTCAAAAGACCCACAAGGCAGTGTCATCAAATGTACATTCTTGAATAGAAAAGCCATCTTGAGCTGTATGTTTTTTTTTCTGTATGTTTTTTTTTCTTTCTAATTCTACCTTACCTTGCAACAAAGTGCAGTTAAACAGTAGGTCGATGAAATAACCCTTCTTAGATAGGAGAAAATTAGTCAAATACCTGTTTGAAGAATTTTTTGTCTCCAAAAACTCCAGCTTATGGTATCCATTATTGATCTGTATGTTGGATAACATCAATAATGAACACAATGAGTCATGCTAACTGTCCAGTATATAAGTAGTTATTCTTTACTCTTGTCAGACTCTGACAGCTGCCTTTCCCTGTTTCCTCCACTGAACGACCATTTAATTAACTTGCTCCAATCTTTCAACTATATTTTTTTTACTTCACATTGATCCTTAAGTGTGATACCATCAATAATGGACTCAAAGAACCATGCAAACTGTTTTGTATATAAGAGTTCTATAGTCTTGCCAGTCTCAGCCAGACATAGCTCCTCCCTTTTTCTACCACTTAATGACCATTTAATCCAAAATGTTCCTACTTTTCAACTATGTTTTCCCATGTTCACCATATTACCCTGGAGTACAACTCACATAACGCTTTCAGTGTTGTGCTGACCTGTATGTATAAGCGCTGAAGGCCAAACCCAATTCCGTGAATTTGTTCCTTTAATCTCCATATGGGGACATTATCCAGAGATCCTCCCCTCTGTTGAAGTATAAGGTACGATACACACTTGGGCTACTCACCGAAGGTCACCTTTAGTCCTTTCCTTAATGTTCCCTTCTTTAATTGCACTTTAAACTTTCCATCTGTAGATGCAACACCTGGTTCATGTCATGAGGAGACTCCAGACACTGGGATTGAAGCATGTTGGTTACCCATGAAAAGGAAGAGGGGCACCAGAATGTATGACGCGATGGAGCTACGAAGAGGTTTAGCCAGATACTGATCCATCTTTGATCACTGCCATTGCTTCACTATCAAAGAGCCTCGGAAAAACAAGTCAAATAATGTCTCTTATTTTGCCAAATGCGTTTATGGACTAGTGTATCACCATAAACCTATTTATATGAAAAGCACTATAATCACTTCCTTGACAATTCTTTCTGCTATTAAAGAGTGACTCGTTATAGTACACGTCTCATGTAGTGATTTGTAAAGACCTTTCTCAAAGATAGACTATGTGTAATCTATAAAAATGGTTTCATAGATAATGCATGTTAGGATAATATAATAATCCTTGGACAACTGAGTATTCTCTTGTTCCCTGTTTCTTTCCAAGTCACACAAATGTGATGCGAAGTATTTTGTTTTTCATTCATGTATTAAGGCCTAACCTTCAAATGCTCTATGTGTCCAATCACTTTTATAACATATATTCAATGCCACCATGGCCACTTACTGCAATTAATGTCTTAAGAAAATATTATAAATTTAAAACGAATTAATTTTGATTTTGTAATATTATGACTACCTTTTTACAGCTAAAGTATTTATTTGGAACAAGGCAGTACTCAGTTAAACATGGGTTCTCCTTTGTTTTGATTTTTATTTCATATTCTACCTCACCTTGCAACAAAGTGCAGTTATACAGTAGGTAGTTGAAATAACCCTTCCTAGATAGGAGAACATTTGCCAAATACGTGTTTGAGGAATGTTTTGTCTCCAGAAACTCCAGTTGATTCTGTCTGTCTAAAAGAAAACATAAGATTTGAGTCACAGAACCTCTATTTACTAAATTACAATTGCTGTCATCAGTTCATTTAATGCTGAACGTCCTGAGCAATTTCAAATGTAAAGGTTTGGTAGCAGCTGGGGGGCCATTTGTAAATAGTAAATTTGATGTGACATTGTTTGTAAGTTAAAAGGTTAAGTGAGCACAGGTTCGAAATCATTATTGAAAAATCATAGAATCTCATCCCCTCTTTGAATTAGAAAAGGATGCTACCTTACTGGTAATGGACATTGAGACTTGCAGGAAATATGAAGATCCTTACCCGTTAGTTTCTTACTCGGATTTGAACCTGTGTCATGCAGTTTAAATGCTTCGAAGACATGTAAGGGTAAGTAAGATGGTGCTCATGATGTAATAATTTCCAGACTGTTACTTGGCTTTGGGAATTGGCCTAAAATGAGAATATAATGGAAATATTCAGGTACATTTGTATACTCTTAGGGGGAGATTTACAAACATCTTGTGCTGGGTTCCCATCACAAAAGTGACGCTAACCAGCGCAAAATGTTTTTTTGCTATTTACTTCCCAGCGCAAAAGTTGTTTTGCCCTGGAAAGTACCCTCGAAGTAGCGCAAAGGAGGAGGAGGCACTGCTTTGCGTTACTTAGCGCCGAAGGGCTTTACATGGGTGGAACATGGGCGTTCCCATGCAACCAGCCCTGCCTTTTGACACAAAACCATATTTACAAGGACTTGTAGACATGGGTTTGTGCGACGAGTTAATGCCCCTTCAAAGGAGGCACTAACAGGAGAAATGCTTTCCTTTTTCCGTGCTTTTCTGACTTTGCATGTGTGCTACACTGTGCAGTATGCATACAAAGTGGGAAAAGCTTTCCAATGTGTCTAGGCATAGTGTTTTTACAAGAAGGGTACCCTTCCTGGACAAAACCTATAATAGACTCATTAGCACACCCTAGGACAATGGCGCTAAGGTGTGTGCATGGGGCACATCTGCTGAAATCAGCGCTGGCGCAAGGGAAAGGGGAGGAGAGAGCTCTCTCCTGCTCCCACCCTGTCGCGCACCACACCTCAGCCTCACGGGGGGTTGCGCAGTGTTGTGTTCCTTTTTTGTAAATCTCCCTCTTAGTACAAAAAGAAAGGAAGGTGCCCTCTTTGCACTTTTACTAATAGGGAGCAGGACAGTTTGTAGTTGATTCACAAAGGCATTTAAGAGTGTATGAAAAACGACTCCTGCAGTACCATTTCCTATACTCAAAAACACTTTTTTTATTCGGCCCCACAATACTGAGTAAACTCAGTGAGCTATTTTGTTCGGATTTCAAACTGATACCGGGAAAGTGCTCAGCATTCTGGATTAATCTCACCAGTATTCTAACCTGTACATTTTCAGGTGCCAACTTATCTCATCCATAGGAACCTGCCAAAGTATCTTTTGTCAGTTTTTAATTTTGCAGAAAGAGTATACCCTTTTCCATTGTTACATTTTATTTTAAAGAATAAGTTTCAGCGCCAAAGCTTTGCTCAGAATTGCGCAACCGAGGCTATCCAAAGACAGCGGTGCCTCTTTCTTTTACTCTTGCAGGTTCCTTCTTTCTTCCTTTATCACAAAGTTTTCAATTGTTCTCTTCAGGCTTCTTTCCCCTCACGCTGTCTTTCTCACCCTTCCTCTCGGTAAAGGTATGATGAGGAAAAATAAATGTTGATCCCCAAAAAGGAGTGCCGTAGAGCTCCAGTTGCAGCGACTGGCTAAAATTAAGCACTGTCCTTGTCTCTTCCACAGTCACATTAGCCCATTAAACTATCATACTTCTAGAAGGGCATACGTGTGTCAAGACGTGGCTTATAGCTATGACTGACACATGATTGAATATACTCGAACCTTACTGATCTCTCGATTTCCCAGCCTACTTGAAATCTACTGATTTCTAGGGTCATCTTTGTCCCGGCAAGGGTGAGAATGTCTGTAAAAGTGTCAATCAGAGATCAAGCATGTCTGACTTGTGTCTTTCCAACCCCTGCCTCTTTTCAGAGACACTGGGGCATATTATCAAGACTGGCGATACAATTATCGCCCTTTTAGCAGCAAAAAAACTGCCGCTAAAACGGCGATAATGGGCTTGATAATATGCTCAATGGAATTCCAATTGAAGCCCATATTAAATGTGAAGGACATCTAACATGGGCTTCAATTGGAATTCCATAGAGCATATTATCAAGCCCATTATCGCCGTTTTAGCGGCATTTTTCTGCTGCTAAAACTGCGATCATTTTATTGCCTGTCTTTGTAATATGCCCCACTGTTCATTTACTTTCTATACCTTTATAAAGTAACATTTAGATGCAAACTGGTTCATCGAGTTTTGAGGGCTGTGCATTTTAAAATAGTCAAAATGGGTGATGGTGCGCCTTCATAATTCAGCATGTGTACATCGTTTTTCTCTACAAATGAGCAGAGTGTATGTAATGAATCTTAGGTGTGCTAACCTGGGAATCTGAATTTCCACACAGGCACACACAATTGTTGATATTTATTATGACAACAACACGTTAGGGCACTGATAAAATATTATTGCCAGTTCAAAAATAGGTTCACTCATAGAATCCTCCAATTAGAGATTAATAGCATTACTAAATGTGAATGCCAAATATTATGACACACCTCTCTGAGGAATTGGAAATCTTGGCCTAACATAAACTATTTCTCTGGCATCAAATGGGTTGCAAAGCAAACAGAGGCACAATGGAAGATCTCATGGCCTTGTCTAGGTTACGATATCCCTTTGTTACGTTTCTGGTGTCCAGAGTCCTTGCTTTATGCAGCTCATTCTGTTCTGAACCGGAAATTACAGGAACTTTAAAGGGTTTCCTGTTGTCAGAAATTAAACCTTTGCTAGCTGACTGACAGCGTGTGGTCTACTTATCGTCGAGAAGCATTTGACAGACAGGGGGTCCATCAATGGTGGACACAGAGGACAGCATATTCAAATTGTTAGTTGCAAGAGACCACGAAAGTGAAACAACTGGGGTCTGAAAATGATACTAAAGATGTGTTAAAGTGAAAGTAAGGCATATATATGTTTTTGGCCAGTACTATATGAACATCCATGCATCGGAAGTAGTACACTTTCAGAGTTTATGCGTTAGGCTACTATGACCAAAAGAATTTCACCAATTTAAATGTTAAACTTGCTTTCATAACTGCAGTTTCTGAGACTTTAAAAATCACTATCCTGTGATGTAAGTTGTTACATAGATGTCAGAACCCCTGTCTGAGGGCCACAGGGCACGGCAGAGTTTCTGGTCCCAACCATGGGGGTTGAGGGCTTTTACTCGTGAAGTCCCAGTGTATGACATACTTTGTATTCTGAGTAACTAGCCCCTTCTTCAGTTGGCTCTCAGGGTATGCATGATCTGAGAAGTCCAAAGTTTCAGCTTGGAGGTGGTGTGGCTAGAAGATAGTGGACACGGACTCCCAATTCAAAAGGTAAGCAGCGACAGCAATAAATCAACGGTTAGCCAAATACTCACTTTTGTGAAATAAGACAAGTATTTTATTTTCTTCTGCTAACAGCACAAAGGAAAAATGCAACATTCACAAACAATCACACAGTTCCTCTTGAAGTCGGGGTTCTAATGTTTCTGAACCCATTCCCTGTTCCACTCCCTCCTCATGCTAGCGATGGTGATTATTCACCATTCACTATTGGTAACATCCAGCTTATGCCCCATTAGCAGTCCAAGTCTCAAGTCTACTTTGACTCTAATCTAAAGTCGATAGTATTCCAGCGTTTTCAGGCAAATTAGCAGCAAGTTACCCCTGGGATGACAGGTCCAAGATGTGTCTTTCCTGCACCAGGAGGCTTGGATCATCTAGAGTTCCTGTGGGCACCTCATCCGTGTGTGCCTGAAGCAGCTGCACCTGAGTTCAAGTGAGTCTGCCACATGCGACCTAGGCAGATGCACTTAGTGGGTGCAGGGTCATTGACTCACTGTCCCATTCTCAAGGTGACCAGAGAATCTCTGAGGCTCCTCCTGCGAGCAAAGTGTTTAATTTCTGTCTCTTTGGGGTATGGTTGCAATGATCCTGTTTGGGTCCTTCACCTGGGTGATGGTGCGCAAGTGCCTCCGTGGCATCCTCACCCCTCTGGCAGGGGCGGGCAGATCTGGTTGCAGTTCTTGATGCTCCCAGTGGCCCTTTTTGGCATATGGGGTCACAGTTTCTCACAGTACCGGGGCTCCCATACAATGGGTATGGTGTAGTCTTCATCTGTGGCCCCTCCTGTCTTTGTGGCAAGCTACGGCACAGGGCTGTGGTCCTTACCTCGGGGGAGACTTTTCCATTGCAGCACCTCCTCGCCCGTTTTGGCCACTCCTGGAAAACCTGGTTGCCGACTCAGCACTCCACTTTCTGTTGTGCATATGGGCAACAACCCAATCAGTGTAGGAGCTGTTTCCTTACAGCTTGCCTAGTGAGCCCACTCTACAGTGCTCCCCACTGGACCTCGCTCCTTCCAAAGCTCTCCTCATCCTGAAAAGGCACACTGTTCTCTGCAAGCAGGCCTGTGCTGGTGCCCCAGGCTCCATGGCAAGTTGTCTTAGATTCCCTGGGTGATGTCCCCTCACCCTGCAGGAAGACTAGTAGGCCTTACACCCCAGTCCTTGTCACAGTCAAAAGTATTGAAGAACTTCCTCACGCACAGAGCACATCTGGCTGCTTGACATATGTCTGAGTCTTTGAAGCTTTATTTTGGGGGTCTGCTTCTTTTGAAGTGTCCACTCATCTGCCCCCACTACCTCTTGGAAAGCAGTCTGTCACAGCAGATGTGAGTCCAACTCTCATAGTCCCACAACTCAGGAAATGGGAATGGCTTCAGATCAACAATGTTATATTATTTTGATTTATTATGCCCTCGAACCATCCCAGAAGGGGTATTTCGACGCGAGACTAGGACAATAAATAAAGAGGGATACCCTTAAAGTAGGTGAGTCTTGAGTACTTTCCTGAAATGGAAGTGGTTTTCATAAATATTTAATTGCAGTAGCAGTTTATTCCAATAGTCGGGGCGAGGAAGAAAAACCTGGGGACTTCAAGCAAAGCATTGTTGCATGATCTTATTTGTCTGTAAGGGGTATTGCTGGTGATCTTTGATGATAAATAAGTAGCCTCTACCATGTAGAGCCTTGTGAGTTAGACAGTAAATCTTAAAGATAATTCAGTTTCTCACAGGTTGGCAATGTAGGGTCTGTAGAATAGGGGCAGATGCTTTTCCAGGGGGGGAAGTTGCTGATAAGACGTGCAGCGGTGTCCTGTTCTACCTGAAGCTTAGGAGGCAACTTCTAATTTGTGGAGGCCAAAAGGGAATTGCCACAGTGTAGGTGGCTGATATCCAGTGCCTGGAATAAAGTTTTTCTTGTGGAGAGTGGTAATAGAGGAAAGACTCTTTTCAGCAAACACAAGATGTACAAACAAGAGCCTATAGTGGCAGAGATTTTGTTCTTTTATAGTGAAGGATTGGTCCAGCCGGGCTCCAAGGTTTTTTACAACTAGTCTGGGTGAAGGGGCCGTACCTAATTCTGATGACCACCAATCCAGCACCCTAAGTAGTTTGCCCTCTCAAATAACATCTCCATTTTTGCAGTATTTAGCTGGTCTATTTTAAGACATCCATGTAGCAGTGGCTTTCATCCCAGCAGAAAAAGAATCTTTAGATTTAGTCGGATTTTTCTCAAAGGAAAAAAGTAGCTGGGTGTCATCCGAATATGATAAGATCTCAAAGCTAAAAGTTCTGACAATTTTTGTCAATGGGGGCCACATAAAGGTTTAAAAACGTAGGGCTGAGACAGGAACCCTGTGGAGCCCATATGCATCAAAAGGTCATCTCAGAGTCACAAGACCTATCATTTATGATTTTCTTATCAGCCCCATCTCTTTCCTTGTGACCTCTCTCTGACATACATACAGGGGAAGGCACAGATACATCCACCACATCCATTCATCATGCTTGCAATGCACTGTACCCTTCATTTATTGTGCCATGCATAGGCACACATACATTCAGCACATGCATTCACTGCACTCACACTGCACAGCAATACATATCTCATGTATTGTACCACCCTAGGCACACATACATCCAGCACATGCATTCACCATGCACAAACTGAACAGCACTGCATTATTCTTGCATTGTACCCTTTACAAGCACATATTCACCCAGGGCAGATACACCACTTCTGCGCAGCAAAGCACTTCACAACAAACCAATGTAGGCCACTCCAGTGACACAGGTTAAATCACGTAGATCACTATACAGTACGCTGCCACAACCACTCTCATGCTGCTTGCATCCTGGTGAAGGCACTAGCCTTCCACTCCTATGAGGATACCACTTTGAGTGCCCCTCTTGGTCCAACAAGACCGCAGTCTATGAGACAGACCAATGTTATGGTGCACACACATAATTCGTATTTGCCTATTATAGCAAACATCAGCATTAGAGATCCAGCCATCAGTACAGTTGGGACCCAGGGAAAGGTATGGTTTTAATAATACATTTTAGTACTTTGAACCTCAATTAGAGTTGGCTCCATGTGGCTAATACCAACAAATATCATATCAGTTTTATGAGCTTATTACAAGCTCCCTGCGACGCCGCTGCATCACTTTCCCAATGTACAACTTGAGGCACCAGCGGCGCTAGGGGCTTGTAAATATGCCCCTTAATGTGGGAATATGATGGGGTGATTTAGCCAATGGGCATTACTCTGTGACAAATGCTATTTCAGCCTATGTTTCAAAACACACGTGTTGCCAGTGTATTTATGGTTTTAATTAACTGAATAACAAGGTTTATAGAAAGAGATATATAGCTTATGTGGAATAAATAAGATTTGCAGATGTGCTGCTTTACAATGTTGTATATTTTATGATTTGTTCTGAACTTTAATTAAATGAAGCCGAGAAGGTTGACAATTTTGTACTGTAGATATTACAATGGGTTAAAATAACTATAGAATTCTGAAACCTATTAGTGCATTTGAAAACTTTAGGCCTATTACAAAAATATAAAACCATGAAGATTTACAATTATTGTGAAGTTCTGAAAATATTTCTTTGAACCTAAGACACTGGTAGCTTTGCAGTAGTATACACGTGAACACATTTACACAGGCATAAATATACCCTGGATGGGATCCAACTTATTTAATCAAACTCCCAATATAGAGTGCGCCAGTCTTATGAATCCAGGCAAAATAATCTCCTAGTCAGAGAATTACCAAATTGATGAAAGCACCATTCCATGAAAATCCATTGATTTTCATTGAAAAGTACATCAGGTCAAGTTATTACATAATTTAAAGAGTGTAGTGTGAACAATCAAGTATAGATCGGAGTAATCTTTTCTCTATGTTTATTGTGTCCTGTTACGGGTGGAGAACAGGAAGACCATGAAACAAAACCGAAGAGAACCCAAGAGAACCAAAGGTAAGTGGGAAAAGGGGGTAAGGAGCTAGCAGAAGTACACAAAAATGATGGTAGAGGAGGAGAGAGGCCCTCACCATGCTAATGGGGAAAAATGAACAAACACGGAAGGAGGAGGAAAGGAGACCCCTATAAAATCAGCTAAGTGGGAGGAACAGAAAAAAGAATAAGGAGGTTTGTGTGGGACCCCTAAAAACATTGAAGAGGAGGAAAAGGTGGGTACAATTAAACTTAGTATATGACTAATATTAAAAAAACAGAGAAAAGAGTGCACGTGGACAGCAAGTAATCCCACTCACAGCTTTGGCTGGAGGGCTTTATGGTCATCATTCCTTGGTTAATGTTTAACCCTTTCCAAGATTTATGGAATAATACATGCAAGGCAATTCTATGGGTTGTAAATCTTGTGCTTTTCCATTTGGGGCAAGGTAGATTATGTATTTTTAAGATGTTTTAAATTTTTTTTTAAATTGGATAGCTCAATAAGGTATAGATCTCCATAACAAAAATCTGTATGCCATTTCCGCAAAAAAGGTTCTTTTTTAACACGGAATGCAATTAATTCTTAAGTTATAATATTTTAATTGAGACAATCGATCTTCTAGTTTGACTTAACAGTTAAGCTGTTTTTTAAAATTAAAAAATCTAGAACACCAGCAATGAAGCTTCTTAGCCAAAAGCTAGTGTGTAGCAAGATGTGCAGAAGTAAGCAAGGTGTCAGGATGGAATACTAATTGAATTCCATGGCGAAACTCACCCCTTGGCTGCTCTTTGGTCATTATCTATTCAAGGCTAAAAGGCCAATAGCTCAAAGTGCCAGATCTGCATTTTCTGAAGCAGAACAGAGTTATTTTGTTTCTAATCAACAAACAGCTATTTTGTACTGAAAAGGCGATGTGTTTGCTAGGAAACGAATTTCCTTTCATTAGTTGAATAGCAGAAATGCAGCTGGTTCTGGGCCTTCAGAGCAGTAGGGACATTTCACAGTCGCATCCCATTTTACCTTAATAAGTACGTGAATACCAGTGCAGATAATCAAGTTTGATCCTACTAGTAAAATTTTACTGTTGATATGTCTCTGCGCTCATGCAAACTATACAATTCAGTGTATAATTGTGAACTGCAGGTAGACACGATGCAAATAAAAGGACACATGAAAAAACAAACTTACAGGCAAAGATTCTAACCAAATGAATTAAATGAAAAATAGTTTAAATGTGTTAAAGGATCTATTGCCATCATTTATCTCAACATGAATTGTGTGGATGCAAAAGAGTTTTATATAGAGCAAACTCTACCAGAAGATATCAGAGCACTTTATATGAGCACCAGTTTCATTATAGATGGACACATTCATTTTTGTTAGGCCTGGGGAGATCAAGGATCAGATGTAGGTAGCCCAATAGCGGTCGGTAACGGACGAAATTACTGAATTTCGGCAGTTACCTACCGTTATCAGGCATCTGGGATGTAGGGGCTCAATGTAAGGATTCGGTAATTTACTGAATCTGTAATTTAAGGAATCAGTAAATTACCAAATTCTTAAAATACTGATTCGGTAAATTACTGAATCCTTAATGTAGGGAGCACTCAAGCGAGTGCATTTGTTGTTTAAGGATTCGTTATTTACCACCAACTACAAGTTGGTGGTAAATACCGAATACCTTTCAAAAAGCAATTATTTTCTATTTTTAAAGTGCCATGTGGCAGACATACATGCCCTTGGGGCATGTATGTGTGCCACATGTGCACCCATGCACTTATTCAGGGGTGCAACAGGGTGTCAATGTGACACCCTGCCACCCTTGAAAATGGTCCCCCTATTACTGATTCAGTAAATACTGAATCGATATTTACCGAATCGGTAAATACCACTTTGGAAATTCCCATTCATTCCTATGGGCCTCCAGGCCCATAGGAATGAATGGGAATTACCAAATCGGTAAATACCGAATCGGTAAATACCGATTCGGTCGAATATTTCCGATTCGGTAAAATGTACCAAATTTTTATGTACATCCCATTTACCGATTCTGAAATACCGAATCGGTAAAATTTGGTATTTTAGAATCAGTAAATGGGAATTACCTACATCAGGCCCCAAGTGATTTGCCATGAATAAAAGGATGTAGAGCGTCCCTGCCAAGACTCGAACCCGGTTCCCCAGCTTTGAGGTCGACTGCGTTAGCTGTAAGGCTACATCCTCTCCCTAAGTTATTATTAGGCACAACCACTTTTGTGATCAATTGGATGTTTAAGAAGTCTGTAACATCTTGGATAGTTAGGGTTTTCTTCACGGAATTCCATATGTATCAACATTTACTACACATTTTTACCTCACACGTTTGGGCTGATTTGACCTGCCAAATCTTTTCAGTGTAAAATTGAAGGGGTGGAGTAGTTACCAAGTTGCTCAAGAATCCATTTCCTGTCCAGGATTTAGAATTTATCCTTCATCCACCCTGAAATCAGTACCAAAGTGTAATATTCTCTAAATATTATTTCCCAAAAAGACAAAGAAATTGCCAGTCTTAAGGTATAGTGCACATTGGTCACCTTTCATTATATTCCTAAAGAACTCTCTGATAATATGTGCAGAATCACAAACAATAACAAGCAAAAGAGACCATCTGGAGCCATTGTCACAAAGGGATACACAGGTTCAATGTATGGCAGCATACATCAATCAGTCAATCAATCAATCAATCAGGTAATTGTATAGCGCAGCTCATCACCCATGAAGGTATCCAAACACTGGGCTGTGGGATTCAGTTGATGAGCCAGGTTTTGAGTGTCTTTTTGAAGTATGTCTGAGTGGAGGATGGTTGGAGGTGGAGGGCGTTCCAGGACTTTTCAGCGAGGTGGGAGCAGCAGCCTCCTCCTGAGTAGTAACAGTGGATGTCCGTAGTCTGTGCGAGAGCAAGGTGGACGGAGTGGAGGTTTCTAGATGGTTGGTGGAAGTACAGGTGGTGGTTTATGTATGAAGGTCCCTGGTCATGGAGGGCTTTGTAGGTGTGGGTCAATAGCGTGAAATGGCATCTCTTCTGGATTGGGAGCCAGTGGAGTTCTCTCAGGTGCTGGGTGATGTAGGTCCTTTTCAGTAGGTTGAGCATCAGACTGGTTGCTGAATTCTCTATCGTCTGGAGTCTGCTCATGAGTTCGGTGGTGGTGCCTGCATGGAGTGTGTTACCATAGTCAAGGCGGCTTGTGATGGGGGCCTGTATCACAGTTTTTCCAGTGCTGATGGGAGCTATTTTAAGATTCTGTGGAGCGTGGAGAGAGTGTGGAAACAGGCTGAGGAGAGAGCGTTGTCCTGTTATTTCAGGGAGCGTTCATTCTCTAGGATGATGCTGACATTCCAACCATGGTCTTTTGGAGTTCGGGGTGGTTCTGAGTTCCGATGGGTGTTCCATGAGGAGGTGTGGCTGCCAAAGATCAGCACTTCAGTTTTGTGCATTTTGAGCTTCAAGCAGCTGTCTTTCATCCAGGAGGAGACATTTTTAATTTTTCATACAGTTATGGAAGTTGGATTTCGTGGTGGTGAGGTCAACTGAGAGCCAAAGGGTGAGCTGGGTGTCATTGGCATAAGAAATGATGTTGATATAGTGGGCTTTGGCAATATTTGCTGGAGGCGGTGTGTAGATGTTGAAGAGCAGTTCTTCTGGGAGAGGTTCTTTACAGGTCCAGAAGTCTATGATTTGGTGGGGTTAGGGACCCAGTACACATACCCAGGTGTGTCTTTGAAGTGCACAGAAGCCCTTTCTTCCCATCCCTGCCTCCAGAATAGCTACAGGGGTAATCAGCCCTTTGTGTGGGGAAATGACCCTGCCTATTCAGCTGTAAGTGTCACCCCCTCCCTCCCTTCCTGCCCAGGAAGAGCCATCAGAAAGCAGATGGGTGCTGATACAGAACTAACCTTCCTGTGTTTGAGGCTGTCTAAAAATAAAGCACAGATTGAAGCTGTCACCCACACCAGACATGTATTGGAGACAGGCTGTAGGTACACAGAGCTTTAGGAGGAGAGAAATGCCAAATTTCTAAAAGTGCATTTCTACAATAGTAATGTTGAATCCAACTTTACCAGTAAATAGGATTTATCATTACCATTCCAGAGATATAAAACATGACACAACTACTCCTTTCTAATCAGGAATTACAACTTAAAAGTGTATTAGGGAATTACCAATGTTAACCTGTGAGAGGAGTATGTCTCAAAGTAGTGAAAACAAGAATTTAGGTGTTTTTAACTTCCAGGACATGCAAATCTTAAAAGTACAAGTCCTACCTTTTACTTACACAGGACCCTGCCGTTTGGGCTACCTTGGGCCTACCTAAGGGGTGATTAATGTGTATTAAAAGGGGAATACGGGGGTTGGAGAAGGGTTTTAAATGCCAAGTCAAAGTGGCAGTAAAACTGCACACAAAGTTTCTGCAGTGACAGGCCTGAGACATGTTTCAAGGGCTACTTGTGTGGATGGCACAATCAGTGCTGCAGGCCCTCTAGTAGCATTTAATTTACAAGCACTGAGTATATGGTATACCACTTCACAAGAAACTTACAAGTAAATTAAATATGTCAAACAGCAAGCACAAACACTTTAGCACTGGTCAACAGTGGTAAAGTGCTCAAAGTCAGCAAAAATATTTTAGCAAAAAGAGGAGGGGGAGGCAATAAGTTTGGGGTGACACTTCAGAGAAGAGCATTTATCAACAACAGTAACATTTCACATTATGTAATTTTCCATAGTTTTCTCTATGTGAGAGATTGGTTTGCATGCAAAAAATATTGTTGACAGCTTACTACCTGAACCAGTCTCCTGTTTGTACCTTCTGGAAATGCTGTATGTCCTTGTATGAAAAATGCACGAGAGATATTGGCAACCGTAGGAGACGGTGGCAGTGTCTCCATACCGCTAGCTTGCTGTAAGGAAATACGAACTATAGAGCGATATTGTGGAGCTGCATTCTTTCATATAGCCGCATTTTTTAAATGTTGTGATTTTTAACAATACTCGCGCACTTTTAGCAATCAGCGCACTAAATTTGTTTAATTCTATTTTTAACTTCTTCTAATTCACCGGAGTGCTGGTCTCGATTCCACTTCCTGCCCGCCTCGTTCCGACTCGGTAACTAGTTACCGTTGAGCGGAGGGCGGACAGGTGAGGGCCAGGCACTTCCGGGAGTGGTTAGCGCTCTAGCTCTTCCCAGGGGGCTATTTAGCCATCGCCTCATAGGAAGCGCGCAGCGGTTGCGCGCAGCCTCATTTCAGCCGAAGACCAGCCAAAGAGCTGCCCGTCTGCGCCCGTCCACGACAGGACGCGTCGACGGGGCGGCGGTTCTGCACTATGCCGCCCATTTGCGCGGCCAAACACATCAGGTATGAGGCTTCTGCAATATTACAATTAAGGCAGCCCATCTCCCCTTGTTACATGGGGGATAGGAGGCCCTGTCTCGAAGGCCCCTTTTCTTGTCAAAAATGCCACTACTCCTCCATGAAATTCACTGATTCACACAAACCAAGTATGTCACCTGATGATATGCATTGTATCCTCATTAATGTGCGATCTATGCCTAAACACCAAATAGAGATCTGGGACCTGATACACTCCCTGACTCCAGATATCTGTTTCATTACTGAAACTTGGTTAAAGCCCCACACGATATCCGCCATTACCCTGGGAGTACCAATGGGATACAAACTCCACCACTCAGATCGCACTGAAAAAACAGGTGGCGGCATTGCCATAATTTACAAAGATTACCTCAAACTGGATATTCTAGATAAACAATGCTGCAAAGAAATGGAAATAATGGTTTATAGAATTACCTTCCCTAACAGAAAGACCAGCAAGGGAGCACTTATATACAGACCACCACTTACATGTCCCAGCTTTTCTATATCTCTTTTAGAGATACTAGGCCCACACATACGGGCCAATGAGGACTTCCTTCTCCTTGGAGATTTTAATATACATACCGACCAATCTGAATCTACGGGGACCAAAAGTTTGTCTGCTGATTTGACAACCATTGGCCTCACACAAAAGAACCAGGGTCCCACACATGAAGGTGGACACTGCATCGACTTGACATATACCAACTTTGACAATATATCTTGTTACGAACCTACCCAATTAGATTGGTCTGATCACTTTTTATTACAATTCACTATTTTTAAAGCTAACAAAGGCTCCTATAAGAAATCCTCACCCCCTACTATGCGCAGACAGTGGCATAAACTTACACTGGAGGCATTACAAAAGGTATGGGAAAAACCCGATATTAAAGATACTGAGGAAGTAGAACATAGCCTAACTATGTTTCAGCAATCACTCATTGTAGCCATTGACAAAATTGCCCCTCTGAAAACATTTAAACAATTCCCTGTGGCCAAACAGGAAAAATGGTACACCGAGGCTCTCAGAAAAGAGAAGCAAGAATGTAGGAGGATAGAGAAGAGATGGAGAAAATCACATTCAGAGGATAACATGAAGGCACACCGTGCAGCCCAAACAAACTACTACAAACATATTAAAGCTGCCCGCAAAAACAACATTGCCCAACAGCTCGTGGAAGCCGGTAATTCTCCTAAGGAACTTTATAGGATTCTTGAAACATTTGTCAAGCCTACGGCTTGTGTAAGTCCAGATGACTTCTCACAAAGTTTATGCGAAGAAGTCTCCTTATACTTCGAAAATAAAATAGAATCCATTTATGACAAAATTCTAGCATCTCAAATAGACAATGACACTCTGACTGCTCTCCCCCCCACTGAAAACACCAACCTCACGCTGACTACATTCCCTCCTATCAACAATGAAGAGCTGTTCACATTAATGACCCATGTAAAATCCGGGTCCCCGGATGACCAAATCCCTGTTAAAACCCTAACCTCCCTCAGCACCTTGATAGGTTCCCACATCCAAGATGTAATTAATCAGTCTCTGAAGAAGGGATATGTACCAACTGAATGGAAAAGAGCGGTGGTGAACCCAATCCGCAAGAACGCGGCTCTCCCATGGACGGAGCTTTCCAACCTCCGGCCCATCTCCCTCCTACCGTATTTCAGCAAGCTGGCCGAGAAACATGTCAACGCACACCTGTCTAATTACATCGAGGCAGCGGGCGGCCTAGACCACTCACAATCTGGTTTTAGGCCCAACCATAGCACCGAATCAGCCCTCTTGTCAGTGACAGATAACATCAGAATGTCACTTGACAGGGGGAGCTCAGTGATTCTGGTGCTATTGGATTTGTCCGCTGCCTTCGACACGGTGTCGCACAAAATCCTTCTCGACCGCTTGAAGGGAGTGGGAGTGAAAGGGACCGCCCTTGCGTGGCTTGAAAGCTTTCTTGCAGACAGACAGCAAGGTGTCAAACTAGGCTCCCATAAATCTGTCTGTAGGAAGCTCACCAAGGGTGTGCCACAGGGCTCATGCTTGAGCCCCACGTTATTAAACGTATATGTGGCCCCCTTAGCGGAGATTATAAGATCTTAGGGGTTCTCCCCAATCTCCTACGCTGATGACACCCAGCTGTTGTTTCCCTTCCAAACTATCACACCGGCAGTCATGCAATCCTTCCAAAATGGCATGAGAGCTGTGGCAGGTTGGATGGCCCAGAACTTCCTCCAATGCAATGTGACTAAAACCGAAGTCATGTTGTTTGGAGGGGCCACCCTGCTCTGGTCTCCGGATTGGTGGCCACTTGAGCTAGGACCTGTTCCTGCGCCCAAACAGACCATCAAAAACCTGGGAGTACGCCTGGACCAAACACTGATTCTAAAAGATCATGTCAGTCAAGTCACGGGAACGTGCTTCCGAATAAATGGTCTTCTACGGCGCATCTTCCCCTTCCTGCCAGACATCCACAGGAAAACGCTGGTACAGGCACTAGTTCTTGGGCGGGTAGACTACTGCAATGGTCTACTCATCTCTGCCAATCATGAACAACTTTGCAGACTGCAGGTGGTGCAGAACACCGCAGCAAGACTCATCTTGAATGCCCCCCCACCGAACCCCGTCACGCCCTCTCCTTTCCCACCTTCACTGGCTCCCAGTGCGACAACGGGTCAACTTCAAACTGTGCTGCATAATGCATAAGTGCATTTATGGGTCCGGTCCCAAATACTTAAAAGACATTTTTGTCCCCTACTCTCCTGGACGTGCTTTGCGCTCCAGCAACACCATGCTGATGCATGTACCCAAAGTTACCAGAGCAAGACAGGGTGGCCGAGCTCCCTCTCTCAAAGGCCCCTTGCTATGGAACTCCCTCCCATCACAGTTGAGACAAGTCTCTAATCTCTTTTCCTTTAGGAAAAAACTAAAAACATACCTATTCACCCAAGACTAACTTTCTTCTGCTCCCCACACTGTCATCCCCTCTATAAGTTCTTACGACTCATACAGAAGCTACGCGCGGAGATACCCCCTCGGGGCTGATTCAGGCGCGCTATAAAAATATAAATAAATAAAATAAATAAAACACATTTCATGCTAAAAGCGTAATTTCACAGAATGTCCAGGAAAATTCATGAAACAATTACACCATTTTGCACATTCCTAAATCAAGCACACAGATAGAAAATGTATTGAAGGCAAAAGTAATTTGTGAAATCAATTTCCAATGGTTTAATTAAATGGATACTGTAAGTCGCAGCATATAGCATTCACATCCACTTGTGCATGAAGGGATGTAACATGGTTTAAAGAACCAGTCACAATAAAAGTGAGGGACATTTACTTGGGACATCAACAATATACAAACGTATCAGTCACAGGAAGTAACAAGAACTCCTTCACTCAATAAAGCCGCTTGATAACTCATCCTATTCAAGAAATAATACTATCGCGCCCTCTATTATTCAACGTCAATACATTCAGAAAGCCGGAAATCCAAACTTGATATTTACATGAGAATTATGAATTGAACTGTTGGTCAAAAACGCTTAGATATATGGCATGAGAGTAAGCAAGAAAAACCCAAGCATTTAGGACAAAAGCCGCTCTGTGTGCTTTGAATCTGATTAACATTTGAAAACGGCCCTGCTGTCTAGTAACCTGCTTGGCACTATCTGAGAGTCTTCACCGGAAGCAGAAAAGACAGCATTGAGATCTGTGTCTTTAGAAGGCTAAATGCTCCTTTACGATGTACAATGAACACCGCGTTCATTCTAACGGCAGCTATAAGATCTGTATAAATTAACTGATACAAAAATAAAGCACGTTATGCTTGCTCCAGTCTAATCAGATAGAGTGGTGAAAGGAAATTCAATAGCGTAAGAGACTAATGCCTTCAGATGTACAATTTTCTTAAGGCTGAATTTAGAGGAAACATTTTTCAACCCATTATAGGTACTTTAACACAGACTTGGACAAATATGTAGAAACATGCACTCTTATTCGTACTGAGCACTAGCTTCCACATAAGCCCTAAACTGTAGTATGACTTAATTAATCAAAAATGAATATATTAATGGATTAACTATGTGTGGCGAGCAAACTTTTAAATGAATGAATGGACGAAAATAAGATTAACATCATCAGGATGCTTACAAAGCCTCATATTAAATTCACACTGTGCGTGGTCTTATTCGTGTTTTCGAGGTCACATTCAAAGAATAATAGTTTGATTGCAAAAAAACCCATTAAATAATAATAAAAGAAAAAGAAAAACTGTCCAAAAATGTTCAATTGATTTAGTAAAAGCCAACGCTTTACTAAAATGTTTGAGCATATTGATAGATCAAGCAGGTAGATTCATCAAAGACCCGTTTTGCGAGTCTGTAATAGCGATTCATAAGAAATCGCTATTACAGACTCGCAAAACGGGATTCATGTAGGAATCGCAAAATAAATTGCGATTCCTACACATTCCTTATTTGCGATTAGCAAATTGCTAATCGCAAATAAGGAATAACTCCCTATTCATTCATATGGGCCTAAAGGCCCATAGGAATGAATGGGGAGTATTCCTCATTTGCGATTAGCAATTAGCTAATCGCAAATAAGATAGCGATTTCAAGGGTGCCAGGGGTGTCCAAAGGACACACTGTAGCACCCCTGAAATGCACATTTACACAGGTGTTGCGCACACACATGTCCAAAGGACATGTGTGTGTGTAACATGCAACAGAGAAAAATGCACTAAAGTGCTTTTTTCTACTTTTTCGCTATTTACCACGAAGTCAGACTTCGTGGTAAATAGCAACCAAATATTGCGAATTCACAATTTAAAATTGGTTCATGAATTGCATTTAAGGAATCTCTAATAGAGATTCCTTAAATCCAATTTCTCGCAAATATGCGATTTCGCAAATGATGAATCCCAAATGCAAAAATCGCTCTCGCAGAGGGCCAGATTCTCAGAATCTGGCCCTTTGCGAGCGCAATTTAGTTTCATGAATCGGGCTGAAAATGTTAAGAATCACATTTCCATTTTACTCACTGTAGAATCTACATAGATGGGAGCAGTTAACATGCCACTCAAAGAAGTCTTCCACAAGTAAGAAACTTCAAAATTTGACTGGAGTAGGCAGATGCAAGATTATTATTTCATTCTTCTACAGAGAATTTCATAATGTGGAAAATGGTGATGGTATAAAGGTTTGAACTGAAGTTTCCTGCTGCACAAACCATGACTAGAAACAACAGTGTTCGTTTCTTTATCTTTCCTAATATCATGCACCCCAATTAAAGGCGAAGTACACTGTATGATTTCTATGATGAAATCAGCAAAAGATTATTACCTGGAACAATACAGACTATTGACCTAAGCACCTTATGCCTTGTAAAGCAAACATTTCTTAGTCCCACTATTGTACCACTTCATTTAGCTAATAAACATACATTACTTCTGACTATCTCTCACAACAATTCCCTCTGTTGATACTGAACTGGGGGCTGGTCCATTTCTCTCAATGTTTACTCCTGCAAGTTCTTGGAGCAGGACATTTTGGTACTATATTAACTGAAAGTGCTCCTTTGAATAGTGGGAAATGATTGCATTTCTTCTCTGTGTGCTGTAACTTGACTTCTCTAGCTTTTTTTTCAGCTGGGGTTTCACATTTTCCTCAAAATACCTCACCTTTGAGCAAACACGGAGAATGCAAACACAAGGAGATGATGAACGGAACGCTGAAACGTTTCAGACACTCACCCCCAGTCACAGATCTGTGTTGAATCCATCATCATTCTTTAGCTCACTTTCCCACCTCAGTTCAGACCCAGCTAAACATGGAGAGTGCCTGTATATTCCATCCCACTAGACAATTCAAGGAAGCACACATAAGCAACCTTCACTGCACCGAGGCCTGTTGTCCCCGTGAAGCATATTTACCATCAGTACTTTATCATCCAGAAGCTCATGACGGGGACTCAATAGCTTTAAGGTAAAACATTTACTGATTCTAGTAATGTCTCGAATAAAGGAAGCCAAGCAGCACTTCTCTTGAAACTGAACTACATTTGCAGACATTCTCCAATGGGTTCCGATGGGAATATCAGGCTTTAGCTATAATTTGGAGTAGGCTCTGTCTGACCTTTGAAAAGGGAGGGGGGGAATAAACAAAAAAAATATGTCTCCAGTATTTCTCCCAATAGATCTATTTCCTGAGTTACAGAGAGGAATAGAATAGAAGAGCAATGCAACCCAGGCCCCAGCAACTATTATTCATGCACATTGTTTTAAGCAACCTACTATTTTGAACCTTAAGACTGAAGGCAATCAGCATTCCAAACTTTAGTTAGTTCATATAGTGCTCAAAGGTGTAACTATGTGTTTTCCATGTGTGGAGTTGATGCAAGGGATGTGAGTGGGCTTGTTTCTCCCAGCACCACTGACATCAAACACAAGTCAAGAGTTCATACAAGTGGCAATCAGATAGTGTTGGAAAGTCATCCTGTGCCATGGGCACCCCCAACTTTAAAGCTGACTGGTACCGGTGGTAACTGACTCTGAGTGACCCTTGGCTCTGCCTAATCTGGCCCAGGGCCAATGCTATGCTAAAAGAGACACTTAGAATACAGTGAAAACACCTACATACACTAGTGTACACTGTGTACACTGTGGGTTAGAGTACTCCTGTGATTGGCATGACCTCCCCTATAAGGCCCTTGTACATAATAGGGCAGGGGGGCTGAAAATACATTTAAGTCCCTGGTATATAATAAGGCTTGGCAGTCAGAGGCCAGCAGCACTTTCTGCATTTGCTGCCTGAGGTCAGTTTAAAAGCTGCCCTGTGTTGCAGGACTGCATTTAAACATACAAATTGTGCCCGAACTTGACTTTGCATTTGGGGCTCTTAAAAATGAATAACCTAGAATATTTGGGCATATTAGTTACCCCCAGGGTATCTTCAAGGAGTCCCAGGTGTGGACAGGTCAGGTATTTATAAGGATAAGGGTATTTATAAGGAAGACACATAAAATGATTTTTATATGCCCTGTTGTTGCAAAGTCATCCTGTGCCCTGAGCATCCCCCAACTTTTTGCTGACTGATACTGGTGGTACCTAACTCTGCCTAACCCTGGGCTTTGCCTAACCAGGCCCAGGGCCAGTGCTTTGCTGAAAGAGACACATTAGAGTAGAGTTAAAACACCTACATATGCTAGGTTACGCGATGGTATGGTGGGGTACCCCTGTGATTGCCATGACCTACCCTATGAGGGGAAACAACCGTTACATCACAACTTAACGTCCCTATGAGCCCCTAGTATATAATAGGGCAGGGGGATTGAAACTACCTAGAAGTCCCTAGGACCGTAGGGCATGGCAGTTAAGAGGCCTGCAGCTCTTTTGGCACTTGCATGTGTGCGCTGCTGAAGCCTGTGGTCAGTTTAAAAGCAGCCCTGGGTGCCAGGACAGCTTTTAAAAAGTAAATTGTACCCAAACTCGACTTTGGGGTTTGGGGCACCTAAAAATTGATAACCTACGTCTTGGCATATTAGGAACCCCCAGGGTCTCCCCTAGGTGTCCAAGGGGTGGGGAGTCAGATATTTATAAGGCACAGCCTTATAAAATGCGTTTTGTATGCCCTGGGATAAGTGAAATTTCACTCCCCACATTGGGGTAAAGTGCTGCTAAAATTCGACTTTGATGCTAGGAGCACTGGGGGGGGGGGGGAGAATCTGCACAATTTCAACAGATTAAGAACCCCTAAAGTCTCCCCTAGTTGCACCTTGGGTTGGGGTCCTGTAGAAATCATTGAAGTACTTATAAAATATGTTTTTTATAAGCCCTAGTGCTTGAAAAATGGCCTAAGTCATTTTCCCCATAGCAATCCCAGGCCACATAAGTTAACATGACAAGAGGTTAGTAACTAATAACTCTTGATAGGAACTGGCTAGAGATACCAGAATGGTATTAATAAATCCAACAATATCATATTGTTGAATTTCTCCTAAAGGGTACGTACAAGAAGTTATAAGACTTTCTTGTTTGTACATCCGAATTCAGCCTTCCAGTGGTCTGCCCTGGTTGGTCAGAGTTAAGTGGATTAGCCAGGCTGCCTTGAAAAGGTATAACGAGCCCCTGTGGTTAACCAGCTCTGTTGGGTGTGCAGTGTGCTGCTACACAGGAATGCCAGAGCAGGGGGAAGAGTCGTAAACCATTGTCTTCAAAAGGCAGAGGGATGGCCACAGTGTCAGTTTCCATTCCTCACTTTTGACCCCAACAAGACCTAGGATTAGGGAAGGTATGTGCAGATGGTAGGGGGAGAGTCTATGGAAATAAGCCATCCTAGGGGGTGTGCTCTTGATTCTGCTGTATAATCAGAAATTATGAATTTGGAAGATCTGGTGCACACTGGGACAAAAATAATGCCACACTCTGCCGGATGCTGTCTTAATTTTGGGGAGTTGGCATGCTCCCATTGGTCAGCAGTGACCTCCTGCTTGACCCAGAGAACTGGGAATACGTATCTGAGAGGGGCAGAGCCTCTCAGATCTGCGGCTTGAAACTTACTGAAGCAAGAAGTGCCTTGTTGAGACTTTTTGCTGTGCAAAGATTTCTAAGGCCTGACCTCTGAAGACTGCACCATCTTAAACTACAGCCATGTGGATTATCTTGCTGAAAAATATCTAAAGAGTGGACTCCCTGGAAGCTACAGGTTAAAAGAGCTCATCTGGAACATCACCAACTAAATCTGCACCTTAGAAAAGCAGCAGTAAATTTGTAAGGGTTTTGGTTGTGGGAACTGAAGTCCTCAAATTTCAAGGACCATATTGGAGCTTCCAGACTCTTGGAGTGAGTTTGAGACACGTTGGGACTACTCTAGGAACTTCAGGAAGAAGTTCAAGAAGTTTGGATAACTTTGGAGCAACTTTGGAAAAAAGCTCCATAGAGGGACCGACAACCTAGCCAGCCAGGCCGACTGCCTTCAACCGCGAGTCGGCCAAGCCAACCTGGTTCGTCCCTCTTAAAGCTCTATCCGTCCAACTTCTGGAGTTTGACCGGGGCTAGAAGAAATCTGTAGCTGGCGAACCCTCACCAGATCTGGCTACATGAAGAGCATCAAAAGACCCCGGGAGAAAAAGCTCCAGAAAACTTTCTAAGTCAGCTCGTAGAAAAGGTGACCGGGAGCAACCACCAACGCCAAGCCGCCTGCCTTTCATCATGGGTCAGCCTGGATTCCTGGGTTGCCCCGCTGAAGCGCTAAAGAAAAAGTTTCTAAGTCCGCTCCAGGGAAGTTGACCAGGAAATAGTTGAAAGGCAATCAGGCGAACCCTCACCGAAACCGGACTGGGTTGGAGCCTATTTTTATTTTTTATTTCCTATTTTTATAAATTGGTATTGTATTTTTATTATGTGCTGTGTCTTAAATATTTGCTGAATTGGTGTTTTAAAAAGCTTTACATACCTGTCTTTGAAGTTAAGCTTTCCTGCTTGCAGCCAAGCTACCAAGGGTTGTGCATAGGAATAATTTGCTATGGCCTATGCTGAGTCCTACCATGTGTTAGTGGCCTTATTGCCAGTGGCAGACCTACATTTGCCCCTACCTATAACCCACTTTCCAACATTTGGTGGCAGCGTTGGGATGAAGACTTGTGATTAAAAAGTAACAAAACATTTGAGTTTGATTTTTGGGAATTTGCACTAAACTGTTTTTAATCCATTGTTTTGATTTTTCCAAATTGTTCTAAGTCTGTTGTGCCTAGTTGTTGTGACCTAAAACTAGGGAACCATGGAGCTGGACCTGGCTAAACTGTCCTAGTTCAGGATTGCTGAACTTAGGGCACAGTGTAGGCTTAGGGGGCTGCCTGCTGCCAAGAAGATGTGGAAGGCAGCGTTGCTTGAGTCTCTACAGGCCTGGGCCCGGGAAGCTGAGGAGAACCGGGGGTTGGAGGATGCTCCCCCCAACCTTACCCAAGAGGGGGGTGAGGATGAGACCTCTTCCATTATTACTAATGTTAGCCAGGTGATTCCAGATGGTGGGAGTGGGGAAGGGTCCCTTACTCAGGAGACACTTCTGTCCCTTGCAGAGCGACAGCTTCAGGCTCAATTAGCTTTAATAGTTTTAGAGCAGAGTACACTGGACTTGGCTAAGAAGAGATAGGAGAGGGAGAAGTTGAGAAGAACTGGTGGCAGTGAAAATGATGAAGATTTTGAAACGTCCAGGGGTGGTGTATTGGATCCTAAACGTCCCAAGTGTATAGTGTCCAAGTAGACCGGGGGTGACACTGACAGGTGGCTAGCTGCTTTTGAGAGGGCCCTTAAAATGAGTCGGTCCCCTCTAAGTTTTCGGGTGCACTCCTGTGAGAGGTGATTCCAGTAGATGGGAGTGATAGGCTCCTGACCCTGAATGAAGAGGATGCAGAATCATACCAGCAGATGAAGGCATGCTTAGTCAAGAGATTTGGTCTGACTCCCGAGCAGTACAGGGTGAAGTTTAGAGGCACCCAGAAATTGAGTTCAAAGTCTTGGGTACACTTTGTGGACATTTCAGTGAAGGCACTGGAAGGCTGGATTGTTGGTAATAAAATTGACAAATATGAGGAATTGTAAAATTTGTTTTTGAAAGAACATATTTTTACTCATTGGGCAGAAGAGAAGTTACACCAGTATCTAATGTCCTCTAAAAGCAGCTGATGAGTGGGTGAGAATCTGGGTTTCCATTCAACACCAGGGGGGTTACCAGAAGAAAGGAGGACAGGTCCCTCCCCAGGGGAAAGCCCAGGGAAAGAAAGATCAAAACCAGAAGGAGTCCTCCAAAGACCTCCAAAAACCTGCACAAGGAGGGGGGCCCGAGCCAATGCAAATTCAAAGGAAGGTGGGATCAGGGAAAGCCTGGTAGGTTCTTTGAACTCTCAAAGGTGGGTAAGTGCTTTGACCGTAACCAGCCAGGGCATACACAGGAAGATGGTGTCTGCGCCAAGAAGCTCCCCCCTAAGGTCCATCCACAGGGATTGCCAGTGTGAGTGTAGGGTGGACAGTGGTGCCCCAGAGAGGGGTAGCAGGAGGTGGAAGCAACCATAGTGTCCCTTGGTGGGGTGAATATTGCAACCCTTGCTGCCTTACCTCCAGACATGGACAAGTACAGGCAGAATCCTAAAGTGAATGGGCTTCAACTTGAGGCTATCAGAGACACTGGGGCTAGTGTAACTATGGCCCTGAATGAACTAGTGCCTCCAGAAAGGTTGCTCCCTGTTGAGTTTCATCAGGTGACTTATGTAGACAGCACTACCAAACTCCATCCTATGGATGAGGTGGATTTGGAATGTAGAGGTGTGACAGGCCCTATGAAGGTAGCTGTGTCAAGGGTGCTCCCAGTCCAGTGTTTACTGGGAAATGATCTTGAAGCATCTGCTTGGTCAGAGGTGGAGAGAGGACTCCATGTGAAAATATTTGAGCTCCCTGAGTGGGTATGTGCTGTGACTAGGTCACACACTAGCCAGAATGGAGGGGATAGACACTTGGACCCTGGAACAAAGGGCCAAGCATCCAAAGACAAGGGCACTGGGCCTGGTAAGTCAGCCCAGGGAACTCCAGAGGTGCAGGTAGAATCTAACCCTGATGGGAAGATTCTGGGCTCTGAGGGACGGACTCTATCCCTGCCAGAGCTGTCAGATTTGGCAGAAATGACAGGAGCAGATGGACCCTCTAGAGAGAAGTTCAGTAAGGGACAGCGTGACTGTCCGACCCTTGAGAGCTTGAGGCGGATTGCTTCTAAGTAAGAGGAAGGGGATGACAGTGGGTTTCGCAAACTCTACTGGGACAATGGACTGCTTTATACTGAGGCCAGAAACCTTCAAGGAGGTGATGACCAGGAGATTGGTGGTGCCGCAGAAGTACAGAGAGTTCCCCCGTACTTTGGGTCACGATATCCCCTTGGCAGGACAGTAATAGACAAAGACATGGAACCGGTTGGTGAACCATTTCTACTGACCCCATATGCCTGAAAAGTTAAAGGAGATTTGCAGCTCCTGTGTCACCTGTCAGGCCAGTGACAGGGCAAGGGGCAAGACAAAGGCTCCCCTAATACCACTGCCAGTGGTTGGGGTTCCTTTTGAAAGGGTGGGGATGGACATTGTTGGTTCCCTGGACTCACCTACTGCATCAGGGAATAGGTATATCTTAGTGGTAGTTGACCATGCCACGAGGTACCCTGAAGGCATACCTCTTAGAACCACTAATCCTCCTGCAGTGGCTAGAGCACTGCTTGGTATGTAGACCAGATTGGGTTTTCCAAAAGAAGTGGTGTCCACAGAGCTCTCAGGTGGCTCATGCAGATGAGAGGGGAGAATCCCAAGCTGTTAAGGTGGTCCATTTCCCTACAGGGAATGGACTTTACAGTGAAACACAGACCAGGGGTTGCCCATGCAAATGCAGATGGACTTTCCAGGTTTTTCCACTTAGCTGACTAGGGGTGGGCGGAATTTGCGGACTTGCGTTACGCAAATCTCCGCTAAAAGGTAAAAATCTCTGCGAACATGCGGAAATTCCACGAACACGCAGAATTGCTTGTTCGCGATGCTTTTTTCCTGTTCGCAATTGCGGTTTGCGTGCTCGGGGTTAAATATCTTGCGAACAAGCATTTTGAGAACACGAACAACCAAAAAATCCACCTTGGAGAACCAACAGTGGATTTGTAAGGGTTTTGTACCAGTGGATTGTGGGAACTGAAGTCCTCAAGTTTCAAGGACCATCCTGGAGCTTACAGACCCTTGGAGTGAGTTTGTGACACTGTGGGACCCCTTGAGGAACTTCAGGAAGAAGTTCAAAAAGTTTTGAGTACTTTGGAGCAACTTTGTAAAAAAGCTCCATAGAGGGACCGACTCAACCTGGGCAGCCAGGCCGCCTGCCTTCAACCGCGAGCCAGCCAAGCCAACCAAGTTCGTCCAGCTAAAAGCTCCATTGTTCGAACTTCCAGAGTTTGACCAGGGCTAGAAGAAACCTGAGGCCAGCGAACCCTCGCTGGATCCGGCCACATGAAGAAGCATTGGGAGATCCCGTGAGAAAAATCTCCAAAAAAGTTTCTAAGTCCGCTCTTAGAAAAGGTGACTGCTTTACATACCTGTCTTTGAAGTTAAGCCTGCCTGCTCGCAGCCAAGCTACCAAGGGTTGAACATAGGAATAATTTTCTAACACCTATGCTGAGTCCTACCATGTGTTAGTGGGCTTATTGCCAGTGGCAGACCTACATTTGCCCCTACCAATAACCCACTTTCCAACACTTCCCAGAATGCTGTTGATAAATCCAAAAATATGGTATTGATGAATTTCTCCTCAAATGTATAGACAAGAAGATACGCTTTCTTGTCTGTAAGCCAAAATTAAACCTTCCAGTGGTCTGTTCTGATTGGTCAGAGTTAAGTGGATTAGCCAGGCTTCTATGATGAGGTGATAAAGAGCCCCTGTGGTCAGACAGCTCTTCTGGGTGGGCAGGGTTCTGTTACACCTGAATGCCAGAGCAAGGGGGGGTTGTAAACAATATACTTCAATGGAACTAGGAGACAGGTAGAAGAAACCAGTTCATTTTCACTTCTCCTCTTTAAACCCAGCCAGATGCTAGGCTTAAGGAAGGAATGAGAAGACCCAAGGGGGAGAGATGATGTAGACTAGCCATCATGGAGGAGTGTTAAGCAGCTCTTCTCCACCTGCTAGGAAATCAGCAATGATGAATATTGGGGAAATGGTGGTCTCTGGGAGGAAATAGTGCCATACTTTGGAGGATTTTGTCATACATAACTAAAGGGGATGTTCCTTCATTTACAATGGGCTCAGAATTCTGAAGAATCTCAGGAATAATCCCAAAGGAGATATTGACACCTAAACCCTGGACGCCTTCCCTATAAACAATCCTGACACTTCTGAGCCCTAAAAGCTATCCCCACCTCTAAAACTAACCCCCAAACTGGTCCCAAGCCCCTCTTACCTGTCCACATCAAGCTTTCTGTCCCAACGCTTCCTGTTCCTGTTCTTGCTCATCCAGATATCTAGACTGTGCACTGTCTTAACCATGCATATATGTTGTTAAGGTATAAGTGCAGTTAAACAAGCGTGGTTGCACTTGCGAGGAAACTGCGCGTGTGGCTCTGCCAGCGTTGTAACAGCAATTTCCTGATATAACCAAGAATGACTTTAGATTGGATGGAAGGGTTTACAGTTTCCTGACTGCCAATCTTTCGTTCATCCATGCTGCCCAGAGTTGCTTTATGTTTTTCTAATTTAAACATTGTGAAGTAAAAAGTCTGAGCATACCCTCCATTCCATTCGTGATAAGCATTTTTATTCAGATCCATTTGTATTCTTTCTCTCTCTCTCTCTCTCTCTCTCTTTCTCTCTCCATCTGTTTTTGGTCTTCTCATATATGACTTTAATCCTCATATCAATAATTATATAAGTTCTAGTTCCTGTCGGAGGCAATTGCTTATTAAACCAGAAATGTTTTATCATTTAAATTGCCTCACATGAATGTCATTTTGAGCTGGTTAGTAAACTATTGGTGGATCTGTTTGAAAACGGACTCGCCTTGTAAGCTGGACATTAAATATCCATGTGCAGCTGCCTTGGTAACAGTGAATGATGTGCTTGTTGTTGTTCCATCTGTTGAAAAAATGTGCTTTCCTTCCAGCCTGTCCTGGAGGACATCTCTCTGTTAATGTAAGTGATAATAAGTTGGTATAATTTCAATGGACACAACCCAGTTTTGTAGTTCACAGTTGAACCTGCACAAAAAGCAGCACGGCAGAGTTAAAATTCAGTAATGTATTACACTTATAGGAGTTAGGAGCTGTGAAATCATATTCTGCATAAGCTCAGGTGAATAATATTTGAAAAGCATACACATTTAATTCAGAGACTGTGTTCCATGTAAACCTTTTGATGGCCCTGCATTCCAGCTGACACAGGGCTGACTTGACAATACCCAGAATGATCAGGCAGAAAACCTTAGGGCCTGCGAAAGAAGGGCCTCATACATGGAAAAGACTTGATAGCACTTTTCTTGATTGAGAAGTGAGTCTCCAAAGACTATGTAGAGCTCAGCCCTTCATGAGGCATTGTCTAAATGTGGATTGATGAGAGAGGAGCTGGGCTGGAAAGGCCAAGGACAGACATGGAGGCAGAGACAAGCTCTGCTACACTGAGTCAAGACTTCGTCCTTTAGGATTTTTTGTCCATGTAGCCCTGCGATGTGTTACTACCACAAAACATTTGCTACAAAGTTTAGCAAGGAAGTATGGGAATTCGAGTTAGACGTGGCTAGGACTCAACACCAGTGGTTGCCTGGATTACCCTTTAAAAATCTATTTGATCTTCTCCAACCAGGAAATTGAACTAGATTTCAGGAGGAAAGAAGAATTCCCAGCTTGCTGAACTAAACATTAATGAGAGGTGTTTCTTGGATTTCCCTAAACTTTCCTTTCCCCAATTTACTCAAGATACGTTATGTATCTTATATTGTCCATAAGGGATAAAAGGGCCTTGATCAGTTGTCCCCCGTTTCCCAAGTGAAATGTCACTTCCTAGGCTGGAGGATGCAGACGGTCCTGGACTATTGGAAGTGGTGTCTTCCTGATTCTAGTGCTTTCGTTAAGATTGGTCTTTTCTCGTGAATCTGGAAATGGAGTAGTGGGTTGCCTCTTACACAAATAAAGGGGTTATTATATGGACTCTGGGATTAGCCGCCTGCACTGGTCTTCATACAGTATACAGTAGAAAACCAGGAAGGATATGGAGGTCTGGTCTATGGTGGTTGGGGCATCAGGATCATTATTATTCAAGAGGAGTAACTTTCAGGCCATGAGTGGTAGCAGGACTTTATGAGCAGCCCACTTTCCTTAGGAAGGTGCTTGGCAAATTTCTGTATTGTACTGGCTTCTTTGCTATCGCTTCAGTTCATTCATCACTAATGCATCCATCACTATTGTTGCTTGTTTCACTTCTCAGATTTCTGAAGTTCTTACCGGAACCCTGCCTTGCCACCAGACTACGATTTGATATAATTTCCTGAAAATTTACCTGAACTTTGACTTGCCCCTTGGATCAAAATGTGGCAGTATTTGGCTGAGTTTGCTGAACCGTTCTTGGAACTCTGACTTTCCTCCAGATTATGTTTTAATATTGTTTGAAGTACATGTTGGTGAGTTGGAATGCTTTATCAATCAATCAATCAATCAAAACTTGCTTTATTCGGTTTTCAATTCAGCAAAAAAAAAACACAAACGCACAGTTTTACAATTATATATCACATTACTATACAATTTTTCTTTAAAAAAATAATTTAAAAGTTAACACAACATTTAAAAGTCTAAAAATAGATAAAAACTAAGGCCTAGCAGCATACTTTAAATGGGGCAAAGTTCATAACTGTGTCCTACACTTGATTGTGCGCTTCAAAAATAGGACAATATATCCCACAAACAATCATTATCTAAGAACTGCAATGCAAGATAGGCCGGCCGATATTGCCTCATACCCGGTAGTTTCAGTATAGATTTGATCCACCTCCTCCTCTGTTCCGAATAAAATGTAAAAAACAGGACTACATGGATTGATGTTCGCGGGGATACTCCGTCACAGTGGCAATTTAGTAAGATTTTGGACCAATCATTTATGGTCGGAAAGCTTACCAAACGGTGGAATACATTGAGTCTAAGACGTGTAAGAACAAATCTATCGTACCCACTTAAAGTATAGGCTAAATATGGTTGCATGCCGATGGTAGACCGCATCATTTCATTGGTTTGGACTGTGGGCCATGATGCCTCACCAGCAAATCGATTTGCCTTCATGTGGGTCATGCATTGTTTTTGAAAGCCTTTCTAGAGATGGAACCCATCAAAGAAGAATTATGATAATATTCTGGCTGGCCCAAGTCAGATATAATTTTTTTTATGTACTTTAACCACCTGATCCCTAATGCATGTTCTAGTTTAGGGCTGTCACTTAATACATTACGATTTAATATGCTTTTAGTCGAGGACCAGATCTGAAGCCATAACAGAGCTGGTTGCACCTTTATTATGTCTGTGATGTATGGTAACCCCAACACGGTGTAGCAAATATAGGTTGATGTACAGCATGGGACTGCCAACAAATACCTTAGAAATGTGTTCTCCACCTTCTGGATTTCATTTACGTCACAGTATCCCCATATCCAGCGCCATAAATGGCCGTGCTGACTCACTTGGCTTGATAGGTATGGATCAACTCTACTGGGGGTCTCTTCCCTAACTTTTTTGAAACATTTAGCAAAGCTGCTGTTGTTCTCATAAAGAGAAATGTTAGCCTTGATAGCCTGACGCCATGAACTGTTTTAGTCAATTAAAATTCCTAAATAGGTGTACGTTATAGTGGTTTCCACCTTTTTACTCTCTATGTAGATGTCCCTCTGCTCCCTACTACCTGTCCCGCAACTCATTATAAAAGTTTTAGTAATGTTTATTCTTCAGGCCTAATTTTTCATAAACTCATTATAACAATCGAGAGCTCGTTGTAGTCCCATTGATGTTCAAGCCATAATTACAGAGTTGTCGGCGTAGAGTAGGTCAGGTTTTGGACGATTAGACCGTTGAGGTAGGTCCCAGCACCTTTCCAACATGGATTTCTACAAACCGTTTGTATATAATGTAAATAGGAAAGGTGCCAGAACACAGCCCTGCCTAACCTCCCTCTCCACTTGGAACAACGCTGTACACTCTCTGTTGGGCCCAAACCGCACCTGAGCTTTTGCATTTCTGTAGAGCTCCCTTAAAACATGGATTAGTGGAGCCTCCACCCCCACTGATGCTAAAATACTTCATAATGTGTTGTGACGTCCAATTTGGCCGTAATGTCAACAAAGGCCAGGTACAGTCTTCCCTTTCTCGCCATCACATATTTTCCCATGAGGATGGTTAAATTAAGACCCTGTTCTGTTGTGCCCCGCCCCTCCCTAAAATCAAATTGAAGATGTGATAAAACCTTATTATCTTCGGCCCATTGTTGGAGTCGATTAAGCACTATACGTCCTTCCACTTTGCCCAGAGAATCCAGCAGTGAAATAGGGCGATAGCATGGCGGATTCTGTCTATCTCCTTTTTTAAAAATGGGTACTATAATGGAGTCTGACCAGGACTTAATAAGTCCGATCGCACAGCAAGCTGCTAACGCTCGCATTAATAGTGGGCCCCATACCTCTGTATTATATTTAAAAAAATCAACTGTTATGCCATCTGGCCCCAGAGCCTTTCCCCCCTTGATGACTTTTAGTGCACATAGTACCATCTCTAGAGTAAAGGCTAGGTCTATTGGAAAATTTGTTCACGATGTTCTCAAAGTTGCAGCACTTACAGCTATAAAATCTTCCTCCCCTGCCTGTCCAAAGATGTTAGAAAAATATTCCACCGATTGTCCTTCATCAATGGCGATCTCTATAGTAGGGGTATTTTCAGTTGTTAGGAATGGGGATTTTACCACACGCCAAAAGGCGGTACTATCCTCATTTGTGCTTGCCTTACGTAGGTCAGCCAAATTTTTATTTTTTATTTCTCCTTTACGTATTTTCACGGCCTGATTATAAGTCTTCCTACACTGCTTAATTTCAGTTCTGTCTCTTTCTTTTTTGTGTAGTGCATGTTTTAGGTCGGAGTTGGCTTTGGTGCATTTGTGATCAAACCGCCCCTTATTCTGCCCATGCCCTTTTTTTATTTCAAACTTTAAAGTATTCCTAATTGTTTCTTTAATTTATTGTAGGTCTCCAATATACCCTCATATGGTGTGGACTCATTCAAACATTTCATAATTGATTTGTAGCTATTCTCGACCACTCTCTTGGTGATCTTGTACGGCTCTACCTTATCCCACTTTAGGGAATAGACATTTAACTTATCAATTACCATATCTTGAGCCGCATAGATCCTCTTACTATGAGAGCTATATGTTTTTGAACAGAGGGATATGGACACACTCAAGGGAAAGTGATGACTCATGGCTTTCTTATGCATTTTATATCCCAATAAGCGGGGAGTGAACCTATTCTGAATAATTATAAAATCTATGATCGAGCTCAATGCTCTGCCCTAAAAGGTCTGGTTAAAAGGAATTGGTGGTGAACATAATACATTTGCAAAGCCCAAATCCAAAACAAATAGAATCTCATTTAAAAAGTCCCCATATACAGAGTGGGGAAAATGGGGTAGATTACAGTTACCTTCGTTGATTGGATGGACACAAGACCATATTAAAATCCCCTCCCCACACAAATAAAACATTCTCTGTACTGCCATTCTGTATCTCCTGTAGGGTATTCCTAAGCTGTTTCAAAATATCCATCACATGCTCCTTCTGCGCATTATTATAGAAATTAATCAGAACAACAGAGTTTTGTTTGTCTATATTCAAAATCACAATTTGAAAGTTAGGTTTTGAATTTACAAAAGATATTTTTTGTGTAATTACAATATTTGAAACATATATACTAAGGCCACCCTTGGGCCTCCAGTGAGTAGATGGTATAGTAGGTGTATGATAAGTCTTATAACCATCAATGTTAGTTTCATTCATAGTCCACGTCTCTTGAATACAAAGTATATTAAATTTCCCCACAAATTCTTGCCAAAGGTCGTTAGTTAGTTTGGATCGTAGGCCTGCAATGTTCTAGTTTAAAATCAAGATACTATTCTCACTGGCAATCGTCTCCTTTAGCATATCAGGTGCCACAGGGGTAGGTGGGAGAGTCATATTTATACCCAGCCCTGTCTCTCGTCTACAATTAGGGATGACACCAGTGCTAAGGGGATTCTCATCTACAGTTTCACTCTGTTTCTTTGACATACCTTCTCCTCCTAAAAAATCACTTGAAGGACTCGAGTCAATAGTTTCTGGATCGGGGATGGTATAAACCAGAGGTTTGTTTAAAATGGTTATAGGTGACCGATCCAGTCAATTATCTCGTCCAGAGTTGGAAGTAGTGCAAATCTATTTCCCATCCGTACTTTATATGTATACTGATTTTTCGCCTCAGTATCCCTGCTGATACTGCCCCTCTCCATCACGGGGGGTGGCTAGTAGAAGAAACCGAGGGGCAATATATTAATGCCCCCCGTAATCATGGTATTATTCCCTGCTTTCCATTGGATTTTCTCCACTAACTGGGGTATTTTAAGCTTTAACACCACACAGTCCCCAGATAGAGTTTTCCGATCTTTATCAACCCACTTAACGCAACGGGCAATCTTAAACATCATAAAAAGTTGTTCTGTAAGCCCGACATTTGTGCCTAACCAATGCAGGGACTTATTTCTTAAAGTTTCCCGGGATTCCCTGTCTTGTGCCCTCAGCCTGGGTACATTTGCAAGTATAACTGTATACGGTGTGACAGCTGGTGGTAAATCCAAGGAAGGGGTTTCGGTTGGAATTGTCCTATCAAATAGGGGCACATTACCTTGATTACAAGATATCCACTTAGAGCATTGTTCTCGCATAGCTGCTCCCTTGTTGCCCCCATTTAGTGTAGCATTGGAATGTTGGCCAGTGTCGTTAAGCATGGATGAAAGTAAGGGAAGAGATTGGTCTATCTGGTGGGGTTTGGTTGTGTTAGGCCCTATGGCTACTCTATTCTGGTTGGTAGGCTGCTGATCTCTATGTAAGTTGGTGCTCATTAATGTCTCAGGTTCCCCTATGCCCTCTTGCCTAGAATCATGAGATATACGTTTAGCTGTTCCCTCCTTAGCTAGGAAGTTAGTCAATAGTACCACAATCTGATCTACTCTTTTCTCTTTCTTGGTCAGCGAGTCTCTCAAAAATACGTCTAATTTTTCCACTAACACAGTTAAGTTCCTTAAGTCATTACCCTGGGATTTGGTTTTTACCTCTAATTGTTTAGACAGATTAGGCAAGATGGACTTAATAATCTTACTATTTTTCTCCCCCTCCTCAACATCCTGATTCAATTTGTATGTAAGTGCCGGATTTCTGTGCCGCTTCAGAGGGGGCTGTGTGAAAGAATTTTGGTTGCTAAGTATTACATGATCTGACACGTTTTGGATACAACCATTCTGGGGTAAAGTATCCTTTGGACCCCCCAAGGGAGAGCCAGCCACTCCTGCAGTTTCATTATTTGACCCACCAGCTCTGCCTAGCGTTCCTGTCACCAGCGACTCTTCTATTGAAGATATCCGGTTTTCTATAGCCCCCATCGCCCCTGTGAGGTAGCTCAACAACGTTTTTTTGTGTCTCCCAAGAATGCTTTATCTTGGTAATGCATATTTATTTTAGGCCATTTAAAGGTTGTTCAGACTGGAATGAATAGATTTTCCTGTTCCTATTGTGTCTGAACTGTTCCATGATAGCAGATAGACTGTGACTTAGATTTTGGTCTCACTGTATTGTAGGTTCAACATTTCGAATCAGGACGCTTATCGAGGAGCTTCTAAGAGTTTGTTATGCAGAGTCCTATTACTTTACTTTTGTACTGGACAGTTATTTTTATGATATGTATGCCTGAAGTCGCAGCATGTTATATTTTTTATTTTTTTGTTTACTTACTTTGACATCTCAAGCTTTTTTAGGGGACAACCGTGCGCTAGGTTTGCTATTGAACCTCTGAGTTACAGTCATTTATTGGAAAACATTGATGTCTTTGTGCATAATTGTCAACATTTCCTCATGACAGTATTTTATAGATTTTGTTTATATAAATATGAAGAAAAACAGCATGAGTTTTTGCCAGATTTCATTTTAGTACCATATGTAATCCCACATATTGGAGGAGCTACTGAAAGCAGACACCAAATCAGGCTAAATAATTTGCAATGTGCACTACTTTTTCCAGCAGATTCTAGTGTGCCCTGCCTCTGTTTGATTAATCAGTAAGTAGGTAATATTAATATTTAAGAACATTGGTAGTAGTTAGGAATGAATTGGGCAGTTTATCACATCACAGGAGGTTTTCACATTCATTCAAGGAATACATTGGAGAACTGAGAACATATGATGCAGTGGCAACATTTGCAAAGTATTGTGCTGTATTATTAATTCACTCAATAGATCATTGTGAAAGCATACTATCTTGTGACATTTCATTCAAAATAAGCAGTTCCCTGATTCCAAAGCTCACACGTAGTATGGAAAATACATGAACAACCAATCAGACCAGCTTATGGCATGATTTACAGTATATCAAACCATCAGGAGAGTTAGGGTTTAAAAAGCCACTCTTCTACCCCTATCAATTATAGCTAAACAACTAAAGAGTGACTAACATTTACATGTAATATACATGATGTGAAAAAAGGGGGGCGGGATTGCGTAGCACATAGGGTGGACACTCGGGCTCCCCTGTGGGAACCCAATGATGAAGCATGTCACGACTTGGGTGAGTGAGGGTTCTTTTAATAAATAGAGTTGTTCCTTCATGTTCTCGTTCTTTGCACTTTCTTCAATCCCGCCCCCTTTTTTTCACATCATGTATATTACATGTAAATGTTAGTCACTCTTTAGTTGTTTAGCTATGATTTACAGTATACCAATTATTTATTGCTCCTGCTTTCTTTCTCTGAAGATTGATCTATGCCACAAATGTTACAAACTCCCGCATAAGTTAGCATAATAAACAATGAAATATAACCACAGTTCCCTATATTCAGATGGACACCCACTTCTTTGTCTTCTAATTTTCTTAGATTTATTCTTCCACACTTGACTAATTGAACTATTGCATGCCACTTGCCAAACCTTCGATTCCTTAGTTAGTACACCTATTATTATTTTTTTTAATCTGATAATATTTTCCAATAGGAGTTTTATTCCTTTTGTTTTATGAAAGGTTAATCAGCCATCACATTTCCCATGCCTAGGAATTTCTCACATTACATTATAGGTTCATCCTGAAGCACTTCCCACAGTTGATAGATGTTTATTGATACCATACTTAGGGTCCGATCATTAGTACGGTATACTGCATTACAATTACAACTGGCCCTGAACTTGATTTTTCTGGGTACAGGAAGATGGAACCCGATTTTACCGTGCGGACAATCTAGTGGGTAGAACCAGATGAGTCTCAGTCTGCAAGTGCAGTCCAGCTTCGGCCTGTGGCCTGCCCCTGGCCCCCTCCCAGGGCACTCCGCAGCCTCTGATGTCCCTTGATGCCTCAACCGTAAGTCACCTCCCAGCCTTCCACACTGTACCACTTCCATTTACCGCTTGCTCAGAGCACCTGAGAAATGTTAGTAGATTTGTCCCATGAATGCGGGCACTGCATAGGGATCTGGGTTCTGATGCAATTTCTAGATTCGAGGCCAAACACTCGTAGTAGCTGAATTTAAGTGTTGGGATAGCGGCCAGAAATGTCATGTCTGGCTACATTGCATCCCTACATCACAAACTCCCACTCCATAATCGGTGCCTTTGTGGCAGTCTTTGTATTGACTTTTGAAAGATGAAAGCTTTTGTAGGCTTTCTGGAATTTGAAACTGTGGCCATGGAGACAAAGACAGATACCTGTAGTGTATAAGTTAGTCCTTGTGTCTATCTCCAAATAATAAGGTGTGGTTGGATTTCACACACCCTATGTATTAATTTGGTGTATTTGTTTAGGACTTAGAATGCCCAAAGCTAAGTGATCAACATACGAATTTATTTATTATGTTTCTGTGCTATAAAAATATAACTTGCACAAAATATTTAAGACTGATCTCCGGTTAAATGTGTTAATAGAACGTATTGAACAAAATATTATCTAATTTGCAGATGTCTTGAAAAATACCATGGCAATAGGCAAGTAATAAGTATTGCTTGCAGTCATTCCAGGATAAGTCCTTTACTTTAGGCTAATAACTATAAAATATTATTCAGAAATATTTTGACGACTATGGATGTTTCGCATATCTTACACTCATCAATACTAATTGAGTGGAAGATGTACACTCCTGGCAGGAAAGGCAACATTAGGAAATATTTATGGCAGCACATCTTTTAGAACATTTACATGGCCTGACTGGAAAATGGAGAAAAGAACATTTCTCAAAAATACTGAAATATGCTAAATATTATAAGAAAGTCAAGGACATATTATTTCAGCCAAATCACTAAGGACTGGTGAGAGCACTTAAGGTAATTCTGGATGATCATTGAGAGTGATTTGAACAACCCTCTGTGTATTGCATTCACACATGACTGTAGACTGCAAACAATGCCGACAATGCATTTAGAGAATATATATATATATATATATATATATATATATATATATATATATATATATATATATATATATGAATGAAAAAAACTGTCCCTGTTCCGCCAGTAATCGGCGGTACACAGCAGGTTTAGACCTCCAATGGCCCCAATGAATTGCAGCGAAAATCAAGCCAAGAACACAATCAAGCCTCGAGTGAGTTGCAGAGTGGCGATTTATTCGATAAAGGATGACGCGTTTCACTCCACTACGGAGCTTGTTCACATATATATATATATATCTCAGAATAAACATGGGTAAGAAACAGAGGTAGCTCTGCATATGACAAAAATATCCACAAATGAGCTTTTTTATTAAATGAATTTACAGACCTGGGTATCCATTCATGATGGCAATCAGTAATGGTATCAAGGTTTTCAGTAGTCCATAAAAAAACATTTTGCTAGATGGCTCTCTTGCAATAAACAGAATAAAAATGATGGTACTCTTCTTTGAAAATTGCCCTGCATCACTAGGTGGCATCCCATGCTGCTGTACCACAGTACAGTATAAAGGCACTGTTCCTACATGCAGTACACCAAAAGTTAGTTATAGTGTACCCCATCAAGCAGTGTAAGTAGAGATTCTGTTGGATGTTCAACATCATGATTGTCAATCATTCCTGGCTCAAAGGCCCAGTGCTTTATCATGATTAGCTTTCCCAGCGTATCTCAGTTCTCCAGAACATCTGTGCATGCTCTACCAGACAGTAGTAGTCCGGCACCTTTGCATGCTTCCTCCTTCATTCTCTGTATCGGAGCACTCTGTTGACCTTTCATCATTGTGGCTGTCCCCCTCATGCCAAAATGCCTTTGATGAGCTCCCTAGCCTACTCTTAAGCATGGCCAGCTCACACAGCCTGCTCCAGTTCTCCTAAATACCTGCACATGCTCCCATGGATAGTGCGTTAGATGCTCACGCCCGACTTTCATATGGCTCCTGGGTTCTAAAGTGTGATTTATCCGCCCCCTCAACAAAACTTTGTTTGACTATTACAATTGTGGCTGACTGTGTCCTCCCCACCTACCCTTATTTGTCCTACTCTTCATTGGGGCCAGCTCCCTCAGCCTCCGGTAAATGCTTCAGTGGGTAGTGGCAGCTGGGAGGTGACTGACACCTGCTAGGGAGAAGGGGTGCACAATGCTATTACTTGTACTATTTCCCTTCATGGGGATCCTCACCCAGGCGTATTTGCAAAAAGCACCCAGCACAAGGGCAGTTTCCTCAATTCTCCTGTCACTTCCAGGTATTTCCTAGCCATGCCGTGTTACTCTGCCTATCCCATTATTATTCAACCTTTACTCAGACATTCTTGGCTGGCATGGGCTTCTTGCCCTTGCTTTGCACTTCATATCTCAAATCTTTATGCATATTTCTGTTCATACACCCCACAGCTATGATCCAGCTAACTGAATCTTCCTTTTTTACATTCCAGTTTTCTCCAACCCCTTTACTTGTTCAATTGGTCTCTGGAACATATGATAATTTTACAATAAACATAACACCACACTCAGTACATGTATTACCTCATACTTCAGTTTTTGTGTCTCACCAAAACTTGGCTGTCTCCTTTAGACACTGCAGTTGCTTCTGCTCTTAACATTTAAGCATCTTTTTCCAACTGCGCCTTCCATTCCCATATTGGTGGGGGCCTGAGCCTCCTTTTTTCACACATTGTCCTTTTACTGCCTTAGTTAACGTCCCCACTATGTTATCCTTCAAATTGTATTTGGCATCCTTCCCCAAACATTAGACCCTCTTATTTCTGATCATCTATATAATGCTTAGTCCTTTTTTGGCTTTCTTCAATGGCTTTAAACTGTAACTCTCCTGCATTCCTGACACCTGCTCACATATATTTCCAGATTTCAGTTTTCACCTTTCTGTTATGTCATCCATGCTTCACCTTCACATCCTTCCTGAGTCTCTTGATCATATACTTTTTGTCCCTTCTTCTACTCATATCCAAGGTGGCTATCTACGGTGCTCCTTCTGATCAGTCTCTTCTATTTTGTACGCTCTTGGTTTCAAGTCTTCCCACTACTTCTTGCTCCAACCCCAATGTACTTTTGATCAATTCTGCAAATGTGTCTTGTGCCTCATTCATCCCCACTGCCCTCTATGTCTTATCATCAATTATATTTTTCCCTGCCTCACACAAACTTAGGCTACTTATTCACTGTTTTCTCTACTCACTTCCATACTTGACTTTCTTGCTCCTCTCTAGCCTTTTCAGCCTACACTGTTAGCCCCTTGTCCCTTGCTCACTCATGCCCTTTTTACCTCTGCTTGCCACTTTGGAAGTTTCAACTCGCAGCAGCAATACATTTGATCTCAAAGCAGCAGAAGAATCTTTCTTACAGAAACTCACCATATGGCAGGCTCATGATCAGCTGTTTGCCACTTTCAGTCATCTACTGTCTCCTCCTGCCCCCACTTTACACGTTTGCCCATATTTTTTGCCTTTTCTTGTCATTTTCAGTTGTTCAATATTTGTATTTCAAAAATCAAACCTTGCATTCCTTTTTCCTCCCTGAAATCACTGTTTCTAACACTTGTCTTATCCTGTTTAACTTCTCTACAGTATGCAAGGAAAACCTGCATTCACGTTTTGTTTTCTCTGCCACCTGCTCTACTACTAACCCCTATTTGCAACAGTTAGGATAGGTACATGTTTCTTTACAATACACATTTTGCTTTATGCACATTACCTTTAAATATTAGTATTTTCCTCCTCCTTCTCATGTATACTCCTTGAATTCACCTTATGTTGTTAGGCTTTTTCTGAGCTCTGCTTCCGCTTATTTGCTCACTGCCCCGCATTTGTCTTGTGCACCATAACTTTTCTTGTTATTTTTAGTCATTACAATTGTTGACTTCTATCCTTTGAAGTCAGCTATCCCTCACTGTCAGATGTTCTCTTTTCTCGTTGTTTAAATCTGTGTTTGTTGGACTTGACCCTTTTTACAGGTTCACGCCAGATCTTTTTGCCTTCCTCCTGGTATTTTTTCTGATCTGGTGTTGGTGGTTTTAGGACTCTGGGCACTTTATCACTTCTGTCCAGTGTAAAGTGCATGTGCTGTCTATAGTAAAACATGGTAAGATTGGTCTACGCCTGTTTGGCGTATTTAATTTACTTATCAGTCCCTTGTAAAGTGGCATCTCAGAGACCCAGGGCCAGCAAATGAAATGCTACTGGTGGGCTTGCAGCGCTGCTTGCACCACCCACCAAAGTAGCCTTTTCAAACTTGTCTGGCCAGAGGAAGCCAGGCCAGAGCAGAAAGCCAGGCGAACAATGCATGGTTGTGGGTGGGGCTCCCGTGCCGATGAGGGAGAGCCCAGTGTGGTTCCCAACAACAGAAAAGTGAGGGCGGAATAGCCGGCCCAGGATGCCTATCCTAAAAGTGCCCGACCTCTGCACATCCGCCAGTGAAAAGGAAGAAGACGCAAGGCTGCAGTGGCATGGCCATGGCCGCCAAGAAGCCACACGTCAGCATTCTGGGGCCCGACTCACCGGAGTGAGGGTGAGTCTGACCACTGGGGGATTTGCCTACATGGGAGAGACTGAGTTCTTCCCGCCCTCGAGGGCATTGTGCTACTTGTTGGTAGCAGTGCCGTCCCCACCCCCGGTGCATTACAGGCCTTATTTCTGCTGCATTGGCAGCTAGGGGGCCAGTCTGTAGGCCTTGCGGTGAGTGGGGCTGACACGGTACACTGTTGGTGCTTATTTGTGTGCACAGGTGCGCAGCCAGATTGCTGGCAGCTGCAACATCGGGGGCATATCTTTTTCCATAGAAGAAGCAACAGTGAGTTGCACCCATACCCTCAATAAAAGTACGGGCCGGTGGAAGTCCTGACTTTTGTGGACAGAGGGCATTGCGGGGAAGCCCAAGAAGGCCCCAGAGGAAGGCCAGTTGGCCTGGGATCACCTTGTGTTCTGGTGGGACGTAAAGCCATTAAGTGATGTGTGCTCCTTGTTAGTGTTACTGTTGTTCACTGCTGATTTAGGAGTTATGAATAATGTGTTTATGCTAAGTGCCATTGCCAGTAATTACTGGTTGCTTTTCTAACTGTGGATGCTAATGGTTATGACAGTGGCCCAATTTGCCGTGTAATGCATATAATCCCCTGTAAAGTTATGCCTAGTTCCAGGTGGCCCAGTGTACCTATGTGATTATGTTCTAATGTGTTTATGAGTAATACAAAGGCTATTGTTTTATATATAACCTTGTGTGGAGTTTCTTTTGTGGTGTGCCTAGTGTGTTGCTGCTGTGTGTGTGTGTTGAGCAAACGCTTCACACATTGCCTCCTGTGTAAGCCTGACTGCTCTGCCATGCTACCAAGGGGGTCAGCAGGGGTTATCTTCATCGTGTAACTCCCTTGCCCTAACAAGAGTGGTAGTTTCTGCCTGACTTAGGCGCATGCCCTAGCCAACCACAAATCCCACTTCTGACTGTGTTCAAAATTAAATCACAACTTTTTAGGTCGAGCCTAGAAGTCAGCGCACAAGTGCTGCTCTGGTGAAGATTTGCTGTAGTTCAGTACATAAGGTAAGCCCCGCCCACTCCACCACACATATTTTTCATTGGCTTATGTTTTTGTCGTTTGTAAATGCTGGCTTCGAATTTGTTTATAGGCTTGTTAGCCCCTCCTTATTACAGCCATGTTGTCATTTGTACCCTCCCATGGCTACTGGCCCCTTAACATCGAGTGTTACACGGTACCCGGTATTTAGACTGTGAGTACTATCTTCTTTCTTGAGGTTCTCCTACTGCCTTCTCTACCCCCCTCTCCCTCCCATTGTCCATGCCTTCTCCCCCTCTCACTCTGCCGCACTCCCGTTGTCCGTGTCTTCTCTCCACCTTCTCCCCGTCCATACTCCAGTTGTCTGAGCCTCCTGCCCTCCTCGCCAACTCCCGTTGTCCGTGCCTTCTCCCCCCTCACTCTCATTGCCTGTGCCTCCCTCTACCTCCCGTTGTGCGTGATGACTACTGTTTGTATTGCAATAGGCATTACGTCAACGCGAGTCCTATTGCATTGCAAATGCTTGTTCCTCTTATTGCCTTCCCAAGCAATTTCTGCACCTCTCCTATCGAGAACTGTAACTGCTTCCTGCTCTCACCACTTCTACTTTACGCGACCTCTTACCTCACTTACACAACAAAGGGCTCTGCCTACAGCACACAAGGCATCCTGGCACCAGGCCGGCCTTGCCTTTTAGCTGTCCTGCTTCTGGCCACTGCTAGAGTGAGTCCTGATCCCCCAGAGATGCCCCTCAGGCCCAGGTCACTTAGGTGGCATTAGTGAAAGCTCCTCCTAAAAGAAAAGGTGAAAGCCCTGAAGTTTGGTTTCCTTGTATCTAGGAAGGGCCCTGTTTTGCACCAAAACTCTGCTACCTGCCAGCTGAGAGCAACTATCCACAACATCCAGCAATGCAAGACCTGTAAGTCGCACCAGCAGGGACCATCCGCATCGATCAACCCACACAAGGCTCCAGGGATGACAAGCTCTTCGTGCTACAGCAACTTATATCTGTGACACTCGACCTGCTCTTCATGCTGAAAGCCTCCTACTCCTCTGGGCCTCCTCCAACACACACGGAACTCTTTGCACCAGAGTTGAGAAGGCTGTTACCAAACCCACGCTCCACCGTAGTCAGGCTGAACCTGCTCCTTTCCTCTAGTCTTGCACAACCAGATAACCATGAGTGGCACGTTCTACTTCTTGAATCTATTTTCATTAAAAATATTGATACTTTACACATTTACTCTAAGTTAAGCCTGGACTGCTTTGGTGCCAAGCTTTGAGAAGGTTAAGCACAGTTTAATTTAGTTATGTTTGTGGTTCGCCCTTGACACCTTTGTCACAAGCAATACAGACAATAATGTAGCGGAGTCATAGCAGACGGTTAACCAAACAAGTGTAGGGGCAGACGAGGGCTGTTGATATCAGAGATTACCCTTGAGAGGCATAAGGTGTGTCATGATGAGGAGTAGGGAGATAACCACCCAACAAAACTCCCTCGAAGTCAGAAGGAGGCTGGATGCTACTGCGTTTCCAGTCTATGTCTGTGTGATGGGCAAGGGATCCCAATAAGAGGGGTGATGTGCCTCTCGATGCTGTGCCCCTGTGCTAGAAGGTGAACAATTTAACAGGAGAGCATAGAAAGAAAGGGGAAGGGAGAAGAACTAAATTTGATTGACAAGTCTCCAGCCATGAAGCAGAAATGTCAGGAATGGGAAGGACAGGAAGAGGAGAGGGGTGGGAAGGGTGGGAGGGTCTTCCTAGTCTAGTCAAACAAGTGGAGGACTTGAAGTTTGGGTGGCTGAAAGCATAGATATTCTAGTCGGGAAATATAGTCAACAAGAGGTGTCCAGAATATTTTGTCAGAGAAGGACAGTTTATGAGTCAATTGCTCCATTGCCGGAGTGTGTCAGAGCTTTGTGAATCAGTACGCGACAGGAGGAGCAGAGGGGATTTCCTGGCCAGGGCTATGAGCTGTTTCACAGCACCCATCATATGCTTTAATAAATACCAGTTGAGATGAGTCACTGCTTCCACCGTCATTGGAGAGATACCCAGAATAACTGTGTGATAGTCAGCCAGAATCAGTTAGCCTAGGTTGCCTTTCATGTCACCCAGAATCTCTCTCCAAAATATGGTGATATTTGGGGATAACCACAGTATTTGGTGAAAGCCACCCAACTGTGTCCGACATCTTCAGCATTTGGTTGAGGTTGCAGGATAGATAGATTGCAAGCGAGCAGGGGTGTAGTTCCAATGTATCACAATCTTATAGATCTTTTCTTGTTCAGGAAAGATTCCTTGCAGTTTAGGGATTTTGCACCTCAGTAATCCCGAGTGTTTCCGCAAGATGTCCAGCGGACTATCGAAGGTCCATTTCAGCTGGTACGGGTGGATAAGTAAGAGACAAGATTGTTGTAGTACATCATATGTTTTAGAGACAAGGCCCCAGGTGCCATCAAAATTATGGGACAGAGTTTCAAAAGATTAAAGGGAGCAAGTGGCCGCGAGAGTTTTAGGAGTAGGCATTGCCCAATGACACAATTAGAGGTATTAATATTGTGAAAGTCAGTTTTGCAGTGGTTAAAAGATGTGATAGTCGATCCCTGAAAAAGGTACTGCTGAATTCTGCATGCACACCCTGATCCAGTCCAGGAAGAAGCCCAGGTGTAAAGCAGCTGTGAAATCTGGATTGTCAAAGCCCTGTCTATGCTTCACAAAGCCGACCTTGTAAGGGTTTTCTAAGACTTCTCAAGACAGAGATGAACACGGCTGTACCACCATCAGTAACCAGGAGCCAGAAACAGTGAGCAGGACACAGCAGTTGTCGGCCCCAATCTGAGGCGGCCCCACCGCCACCAGGCCTCAATTGGGCCTGATAGATGGGCGATAGTAAGCTTTAGGGCCCACAGGAGGTCAGAGGTTGGACGATCTGCATCCTACTCCATTCAATTCTCGTCAAGCCATGCCCTCCCCATGCGCCTTTCAAAATATTGTTACACTTGTGCTGTAAGGGACATGTGAAGAAAATTAATCAGAGTCCATGCATTAAATAACCATTTGAAGAGAGGATGAGAGGTGCTGGTATTTCTCTTTATAAAACAATAATGCTTCCCACCTTGTTTGTGTTACACAGAGGCTATCAATGCCAGAGATAGAGAACTGCATTAAAATAAATATTGCAACAAAGGTGATGGTATGTCAAGATTATGCTAGACTTAAATTTATGAAGCCCAAGCCTATTTTGATGTACTCTGATATTGATAATATACACCATTTTCCTATCTGATGCTCATCAAAGTAAACAAATTACTTTTCTGAACTTGCTTTGTTTTCTTGGACCATAACATTTTATTATCACATGACTCATATCTGAGACATCCTCAACAATTTTGAAATTACACTTCTTTTGGTGACCATCCACCGTCTCATGTTTGGTTGGTAAGTAGGGAAGCCTGGTATGTGTAGACCAGCCTCAGGTAGAGAGAACACTGATGGATGCTCAAATGGTTGTATGTGATTTCGTTGACAAACAAATTAATGGAATACAATTACTGAGAAACCATTTCACGTAAACCATTTACTGGAAATCTTCATAATTCATAGAAACCTATACATAAAATGTCTTTAGGTTCAACATTGGATTTGGCATGCTTACCTTTTAGGGTGCAATGGTAGCATGTAGTTTGAAAAAAACAGATTTGTCTGAGGTATTTATTTCAGTGTTTACCTCACGGGACATTATTTCAAAATTAAATCTTTTACATTGTCAAACAACTACATTGGATGCTTTTGATTTACAGCTCCCCCACCACCCATGATCAGCATCTATCCCTGACCCCTCACACCCCAAACACCATCCATCCATATCCCTGAAAACCCCTCACCACTCCTAAATTACACCCACCCCTAAACTCCATCCTTCACAGAAACCTAAACCCCCTTACTAAACCTAAACTACACCTATCCCTGACCCCCAAATTACACCCATCCCTGAACTCTAAAAGCCCTTTCTATCTCTACACACTATCCATCCCAAAAGCCTAAAATTCTTCACTAGCCCTAAACTCCACCCTTTCTTGGACTTTGAAACCCCCTTTCTGCACCTGAACCCCACCCATTTTTGACCACTAAATTACAGCCATCCCTGAACCCTAAATGCCCTTCCTACAAATAAACCCCACTCATCCCTGACAGCTTATAATCCTTCACCATCTCCAAATTCCATCCATAAATTAACTTTAAAAAAAAAACTCCCACCACCCTTAAATACCACCCATCAATGACCTCTAAAAATCCTTCACCACTTCTAAACTTATCAATCCCTGAATCCTGAAAACCCTTTTCTCCATCTAAACCCCACCCATCCCTAAATCCTTAAGCCTCCCGCCACCCCTAGCCTATACCCATCACTGAACCTTACAATCTCTCACCAGCCCCAAACACCTCTCATCCATGAACCCTAAAATCCCTCAACACCCCTATACTCCACCCAGCCTATAACCCAAAAAACACCTTACCACCCTTAAATGTCACTCACTTCTTCTGGGAACCCTAAAACTCACTCAGCACACCCAAACTCCACCCATTCCTGATACCTAAAAACCCTAAATTACACACAACTTAGGGGTAGAGGCTAAACTTCTACACTAATCTCCCCAACAAATATCCAGACACACAGAAGAGGAGCTGGAGTGTAAAGAAACAAACAGCTAATGTAATTAGTGGCATGCGCTTTGTTGAGCAGACCAGCGCCCGGTGTGGAGCAAAAGGAAGGGGAAGGCAATACAAACACAAAATAATAGGGATCTGAAATATATATATATTGGTGCAGGACTCTAAAACTGGCTCAGGAATGTCTGCCTTCACTTTTATACTTGGACTTCCTGGTCAGGATTAAGATGATTAAATCCATTAAGTGCTCCCGTCGGCCGTTGGCCGTCGTGAGCACTACGTGGCTGGTGCTGCGAACGGCCAACGGCCGACGCAGCCCCACCCGTTTCTTCTAACGTTCTGCACTGGCACTGAACATTCGAAGCAGCTATGAGGTTATAGGATGTTGTTGTTGGGGATTCTTAGAAGCCCCACAACCCTCCACTCTGCATGTTTGCCAACATTTTTCAGCTGATTTGATCGAGCCCAAACAACGGTCTTATGGCTTCTGTCAAAACCTACAATCCCCTACATTCCCCTTTACTTGTGGGTGAGGGCAGTTTTCAAAAGACAATTCCCCTGCCTCTAATTACATTAGTTATCTGTTTCTTTACACTTCTACTCCTCTTATGTGTGTCTGGACCTAACAAACCCTTTCCGCCCCTAAATTCCACCCATCCATGAACCCTGCCAACACCTTTCTATGCTTGAACTCCACCCGTTCCAGACCCTAATTCTCCCTCATCACCCTTAAACATTACCGACCCCATAGCCAAAAAAAGCCCTCACTAGCCCAGAACTTCCATGAAGTTTAATGAATTTTTCTTTAAAATTTTCTTTCTTTTAAAATGTTTCCTTTAATTTTATTATTTGTTTGTATTTCCTTAAAATTACCTTTCCTCAAAATTTGTTTTCCGTGATTTGGTTTCCTAGAATGTCGCTTTTTCAATTTTCGTTTTTCCATAAATTGACATACATCATCAAAAACATGGAGCAACAGGATGCATATTTTTCAGGGGTGATGTCAATCTATGCTGTAAGAGGTCTAATGTGGGTCCTGATGCTCCTGTTAGGCAAAATTGCACAAAAAGCTGGGCCTTTCGCCTTCCTGTGCAGCTAAGGCCCTTGTATATATCTCTGATATGGTTTGATAGAGTATATAGTGCCGACAATTTTTTGCATCTTTAATTTCTTTCTAATGTTCATTAATGGACAACATTTTTGAAACTTCACTCAATAGTCCAACTGATGTAATAGACTGCTACAGACTTGAAAATCCAGGATAATTTTTTCCCCCCTGTGCCATAAAGTCAATTCAGAATGAATTGTGATGTTACAATCAATAAAAATAGCATACAACATAACATACCATAAAATAGCATGGCTGGACATGACAAACCAGAATATGGGTGCCATGTCATAAAACGTACCATATGTGGGCCAGGGCTATGCTCTATAATTGTATGTAAAACAACACATGTCTGGTCTCTCTAAAGGGATATTCTTTATTTCCATTGTTATATTTCCTTCTCAAACGAGGGAGAGACATTTGAAAGTGTCAAGGAAATTGCTCAGGACCCTCAGTACCTTCCTTGGCAGTATGCGTATGCTGTTGCAGAATGCAAACACCCAGTTGGACACCTACACTAATGCCGGCTTATGGACACTTGGCACAGATCTTGACAGCTTTTCCCACTTCAGTGTTAATTAGGACTTTATTGGAAGTCACTTGAGCAGCACTGAAAATGACTAGTTTTTAAAATACAGCATATATTACTAAAAGTGAAGGACTGACAGTATTAAAGCATTTACGAACTTATCGGTGTGATCAATATTAAAATGAACATGACTGGATATCGCTAATGTAGCTGTATAATTTGATTGGGCTGGGACAGGATGGTTTGCGAATGTGGAGGACACGCAGGAAAAACATATACTAGAGACTATACATTGTGCTCATTGGCAAATAAACCTGAGCTTGAGAGCTCAGGGTTCATTCAGTTGTTCATTTAAAGGTATGCAACTCTTTAAAGTGATGTTCACCTCAGTAGCATAACATCTCTTTTGTTTTTTTTATTTCTACAAATGTTATGTACATAGTGTGCCAATGTTTCTCATCGATATGTGTGAAACGTCTTCACTTTCTTTTTATATTGACAGAAAAGTCACACCCTTCTTCTCTTTCAGCTGGGGCATTGCTTTATTTTTTATTGTCTACCCTGATTCATGGCCATCCACTTTGAGGACATTCTGGATGATAAAATTATTATTTTTCGTTTACAAGCCCCAATTAAATTATCAATCACCTTTTATCAAGTTGTCAGAATTGTATGTCTTTCAGTGTATTAATTTTCACTTGGCTGTGTTTATATCATTTTATGACTACTAAATGATATGATCTAAAGGGGCTAGATTAAAACTAGTGAACAAAGTATAGCCCCCTGTGCGAGACATGCTTGATCATCATTGCAGTATTTTACATCACTGAAGCAGAGAATGTCCCCTGACCCACAGACTTTAGCATGGTTTCAATGTAAGCAATGTGTAATATGGGGCATCCAATGAATGCCCATGAGGCAGATAGCCTCCTTAACCCCTTGTGTGCTCGTGACGGAACCGTTCCGTCACGAGCCTCGGGTGGGCTATGCTGGTGACGGAACGGTTCCGTCACCGCCCGCTCGCCGCGCCTGCGCGGCGCGAATTCCGCGCCTGCGCGGCACGTTCTATTAGGCGGGCGGGGCCGTGACGGAACCGTTCCGTCACAAGCACAGCCCACCCAAGGCTCGTGACGGAGCGGTTCCGTCATGAGCACGGGAGCGCCGCGCCGCCCCCCCTCCCCCTTAGCACTGCGGCGGAATAGCCGCCGCAGTCAAGGGGTTAAACTTGAAGACTTCCCTTTACGCCTCAGCTATGATAGCTCGCTCTGCTCCTGATTTAAAGGTTTGGATGCAGTTGTACTGTTTTATGGCACTTCAAATGTTGAGGTACTTCTGGGAGAGGTGCACCTCACAGCCAACTGTGTGACCAACATGTACTTGCCTGTGTCATGCTAACTAATCTCATATGCAAGCAGGCTGTCAAATGTAGAGTTGCATCAGCTTTGGAAGTTGGCTGATAAGGTGTTTTAATCTGAAGATTGACAACCAGCCCCAAAAACTATATTGGCACTCTACTTCTACACGGGTTTTTTGTTCTTGTTTTTCACTCAGCTATCCTTGGGAATGCTAGTGATTGTTCCATTTCCGAACTCTTCATAAGTCTCATCTAATTACCTCCAGTAAATGAGGGTGCGAAGTTGTGGTGACAAAGCCAGATACTGAAGTATTCCCCTGGGAACCATGTCTACTGATAATGTCACTGGGACATTGCAATACTTTTGTTATTCGAGCTGGTGTGATTATGTTCTCTTGGTAATGAAGGGTGCCTTAGCAAACAAATCTGTCTCCTTTTTGCACTTGCATTTCTTAAGAAGGTTTTAAAAAAAATGTTTTATCACTTGTTTTGCTTTCGGGAATAGAAATAGCAGATGTGACCCTTGCTGTGTCCATAGGGTCCTTTCTTTCTAACGCAAGTGATTGGAGTCATCTTGGACAGTTTCATCGAGCAGGAATCTTGGCCAAGGTCACCTTCCAGAAAGGAGTATGTTTAAACAGCAATAAACAGCAAATAGTATTCCAATGCCAACGTTAAATCTGTTGCAGTGACTTAGTAGACTAACACAGGATATCTCTTTCATAAGAATTGGCCAGACAATATCTGAGCCTTTCAGAACCTACGACCCCCTAAATTCCCGTTTACCTCCTATCTTCCTTTAGTAGGTCAAGAATAGATCCAATCTGGTCTGGGGGCTGCTATACACACTGGGGTAGTACCGAGTTTCACGTCGTCATGGCTATTATTATGTGTAGCAAGATGCAGTACTGGGGTGCTAACAACCAGCCTAGCCAACCCTGGGAATTTCTTACTAGCCTGCCTAAAACTACTTTGCTGCACCTAGTCACAACTGTCAGGACCAGAGAGCCACATGCTTTTATACTCATCTGGCACTACATGTATTACCTTCGACTCCAACCTCATCTTCGGAAAAACCCAAAATCCACCGGTACCCACTAGCTGCGGCTGTGATTTTAAAATCCACCCATTGAACTGTTGCTGGTGATTCTTCTGGAGTCAACCTTTTTGAGTCAACTCAATCTCTCAAAACATTTGTGGACTCTAGGCTAGCGGGCCCCTTCGCACACCCATTAACCCCTTCGGCGCGGATGACAAAGCCAGCTCGTCATGGGCGTTACCTGCGCTACGCGGATGACGAGCTGGCTTTGTCACAAAAGCCGCGATTTTCAAAATTCAGCGCACAGCGGGAAAACCCGCTAGCGCGCATGCGGTTAAGTGCATGCACAGTGGAAGAAAGAAGAGAAGAGACAACCTGAAGTCAATTGGACGTCTCTTACTGCGTGCCTTGTTACTCCAACTAGGGGGCAGATTTAAAAGCCTCTTGCGCCACTTTTGCTTCATTTTTAACATGGGAAAAGTGACACAAAAGTGGCACAAGGGGCTTGTAAATCTGCCCCTAGATCTTTTGAACACCCACCAAAGACTGCCGTCATCCAGTGTGGGCGACCTCAGAAACAGCTCCCCGCCCCCACCCCCCCAGCAGCGACCCTCAGCCTCCCAAAGTGAGAAAACCTCTCTATCAGTGTGGACAGGGGGTAGTGTAATTACCAGTGTGCCCAAGGCCTCCTCCTCATAGACCGGGGCATGACAACAGCAGGTTGGGCCCATGCTATGCTTTTGTGCATCCTTAAATGGTGTGCTGTCTGTAGAGTCATGAAAGCAGTGTCAGGGGAAGAACTAAATCCTTTAAACCAGGATTACACCCAGTGAACTCCGATTCAAAATCTAAAAATATAATGCTTCTTATAGAAACCGGATACCTCAAGAGGGACAGTCGGTAAACCGGATGAATCTTCTTATAAATTCAGAAACATTTTTAACAGGAATAGAATATTTTTCACCTCTTTTAACAAGCAAATAATTTCCATTTCCTCCTCCTTTATTCACAGTGAAAGGATTACTAATAAATCCCATTGTTAGGCGGTTTCAAACAAACACAAAAAACTCATTTTTTATTCCAGTATACGAAGCTTTTCTCCCTGAAGTTCAGAGCGAGATTATTTGCCCGATTTCAAAATTAGGTTTCTACATGTAAAACAAAGGTTTATGAATAACTTAAAAGAGTAAAGTGGAAAGGAAATATGATGAAAAATAGAACTAAAATATTCTCTTCAATGAATGTCATTTAATCGTGCAGAAAGTCTTGTCAGCTCATATAGCAGAGGAACAACACATTTAAAAGAATATCTCGTTTCTTTTGCCACTCTCGTGACTGCATCCAGCTTCAAGGTTTGCCTTAAATGAAGACCTGGGGCTAGTGTGGTCGATAGCAAGTTGAAAATATATTTTAATGGCTTGTTCATGTAATACTAATTATTCGTGATCATGTATGCTGAGGTTTTCAATCTTACCTGAGGTGTATATGGATTGTTATGTTATGCTCTGTGCTTAAAAAACGAGGAGATTCAATAATGCAGGCCAGGCATCCCACCATGTAAAATCCTGACCTCAGATTTTCTTGGATCGTTACCAGAAAGTAAGGGGCTGGGAGTGATTCATTTGTAAAGTGCTGGGGCTCTCGTCAGGTGGTACGCTGCACCAGCTCAGCTCCCGTTAGCGCTGCCTAAAACAGAACCAACTGCTAACCATGAAAGCGGGGAGAGAATGTGGTGTAATGGCCAGAGCTGCTGACTTTGGAGCTGGGGAGCCAGGTTCGAGTCTCAGTGTCCGCTGAACATCCTCTGATTCTGGGCAAATCACTTAATCTCCCTGTGCCTACTGTAATGAATGTGTTTTTAACTGAGGCTCATGAAAAGTGCCTTTGTAGATGATCTGGTGTCAGTGCTGAGCACTGGAAACCATTGGCTCAAATTAAGCACAGCAATATGTATGACAAGGATATTTGCTTTGTGAAGGAGTCAAGACCTCATTGCACCCCCCCCCCCCCCCTCAACGGGTCTCTGCATTCCAATCTGAAGAGCAACATCTCCAGCTCTAGGAATGCTTAAAAATATCATCAACTTTTCTTGGGGTCATGTTGTATAGACCTGAGTAAACATAGGGCTAATTTTAGGTTTTCCTTTTTCAGGGTGACTTCTACGCTCCCTGCAGCCCCCCCACTGCAACTACATTACATGCAGGTGGGGCCCCTGCCCATATTGGAGCACCACCATGAATAATAATCTTGGGGAATAAGCCTATAAAGGCCATAATGGGGCACTCTCTGTGAGGCTCTAGCTGCTAATTTATTATTCCATTTGTATTTGTTTTTGTGGGTGTCCTCATCCCACCACTGACATCCACAGCTTGGTTTTCTTGTAGAAGGCTGTGGGTGATCCCCAGGGTCTTCTAGCCCCTGTTCTTCCTACACAGAGACTGTATCATATGGGGCCATGCAGGAGCTGGCTTCAGTCTCAGTTGTTCTTACTTTTTTGAGAGTGGGTGTCCTGGTCCTACCGGGAGGACCCAAGACTTTTTGAGACATTGCAGGCCACTGGAGGAGGCCCATGGACCCAGCGGAAATGCCAGCACCTCACTTACAGGGGACACCACAACACTGTGAGCCATTGGGGGAGCCATTGCTCCCACGGCCCATTGGCACCCCTGCCAGTACTCATCCCATCATCCAGCAAACCTATGTTCATATGAACACGGATAGGGAGTTACATTTCTATTCCCTGCCCTTGCTCTACTGCAATGGGGTCTCTGTGACACTGGCGTGACTCGAGCCCCGGGAATGGGGTATCCTAGGCCATATTATGGTTCAGGTAAGGGCAGCTTATGCTCCCCTCTCCAATTCAATTTTTTTATTGACCCTAGAGAACCGGGTTCACAGGGCAATAAATTGGCTCAGGCACAGGGGTCTTACACCCTCTCCCCAAAGTAATTTTATCTGGCTCAGGGTAGGTGTCCCCAGGTTCTAATAATGGCTCGGAAAGAGGGAGTGCCTGTTCTCCTTTCAAAGGTAATGACATCAGCACCAAGGGCTGGGATCCCAGAAGCCTTAGAGTGGCATGACCGCTCCCCTCTAAAATTACATTATTGTGACCTGAGGGCAACGGCCCACTTCTTGAGGGATTTAAAATGAAAAGGCAACTCTTTTGCTTTTTCAGAACACCACCCTGAGTCCTAAAATGGCTTCTGCAACATCATTGTTGATTTGATCATTATCTATTGAGCCGTCGGGTCCGTGGATCCTCAGTGGTATCAAAATACATACATTTTTAACTGTAATTCCTCAAACCCTACTGATGGATTTACACTGAATCACACATTCTTGGTGAAGACCTAGTTTTCTACCAAATTTGATGTAATTCTATTTTTGTGCATCATTGTTCAAAATTGCATGGTGAAAATATGTTTTTGGGACCCCCCTTTTTCTTGTCCCCTGATTGCTGGATCACCACAATACATTCAAGGAAGGAGCTGAGGTGGATGATACTTTTTTGTGTAGATTCCTCAAACTATACCAAAGTTATAAACAAACCACAAAAACAACTTCCTATGGAAACTTGGTCCTAACATAGTTACCCAGTGGTGACTGCCACTGGTGATTATATACATATATGCACATACACATATACAAAGTCATTTAAACATTTTTGGCACCATATGAAATAAATCTAACTAAGGTCTGTGGAAGAGGTTGTGGTGTACGGAATGTCTCAGTCACTCCAGTTTTCCTCTTCACACCACAATCTTCTGAAGCACCTCAATTAGTCACTCTTTTTTACCTGACAAGGTGAAGGTCAGCATCAAAGCAGAAGTCACTAAAATTCTGGAATTGAGGGTAGGGGCCATTGAGCCCTTTAGTAGTCCTTAGTCCATCCCAGTGTTACTGGTGCCAAAGGTGGCCCCACCAGGCGCCACTGCAGACCTCAATTTCTATGTTGATGACAGGGGCTCAACTCGGTCCCCAAGACTGAAGCACAACTTATCACCCAAACTGTTGAGAACATTAATAGGTTAGGAGCTGCCACGTTTCGGAGCACGTTTGACTTAACTTCAGGGTACTGGCAGATTGCTCTGACTGAGAGGGCTAAAGAGAAGTCAGCCTTTTCTATCCCAGAGGGCCACTCTCTGTTTAAAGTAATGCCCTGTATGCTCAGGAATGCCCCAGCCACCTTCCAGAGGTTGGTGAACCAGGTCTTAGTTGGGATGGAGGCCTTCAGTGCCGCATATTTAGATAACCTGGCAGTCTTCAGCAGCACCTTGCAGGACCACCTATTTCACATACAGGAAGTGTTTCAGGCTCAGTGACAGGAAGGCCTGACTATCAAGGCCAGTAAATGCCAGATAGGGCAGGGATCTGGGGTGTACTTGGAACACCTGGTGGGTGGGGGAAATGTGAAGCCTCTCCAAAATAGGCCAAAATAGAAACTATGCTGGGCTGAAAGCCACCAAAAACTGAAACAGAAGTGATGGCCTTCCTGGACCTCAAAGGGTACTATAGGAGGTTTTTCAAGGGATAGGGCACCATTGTTTGCCCCTTGACTGAGATGACTTCAAGGAAGAACCCCAAGAAGGTGATGTGGACAGAGGCTTGTCAGAAAGCCTTTAACTCCCTAAAACAGACCAAATGCACAGACCCGGTGCTCAAGGGCCATGCCTTCTCCCAGAAGTTTAGTGTCCAAACCGATGCTTCAGAGCTCAGTATAGGGGTAGTTATGTCACAGAAAAATGAAGAGGGCCTAGATCAACCTGTAGCATTCATCTCTAGGAGGCTTCTTCCCATGGAACAGAGGTAGAGTGCTATTGAGAGAGAAGGCTTGGCTGTGGTCTGGGCACTGAAGAAGTTGAGACCGTACTTGTTTACAACTCACTTCGGGGTTCAATCAGTTTCTAGGCCCCTCAGGTGGCTAATATAAATGAGGGGTGGGAGTCCAAAATTGTTGAGGTGGTCCATTTTCCTACAAGGGCTGTACTTTATAGTGAAACACCTTGCTGAGTCCGACCACTACAATGCTGATGGTCTCTCCAGTTTTTGTTGCCTTTGGGAATAGAACTCCCAAGGAGTTTGGTAGTTCTCTTCACTTTCACATAGGGGGGGCACATGTTAGACCTGTCAGACCTAGGGTGACGAGGGCTAGTTTACTGGCCTCCTATTCAGAACCACAGGGACACAAAAGGCTTACTCCATCCTGAACCAGCACATAGACCGAGCCGGAGTGAGACCTGACCCTCCAAGTGATGCCCATCCAGTCCTAGACCCTTGAAAGTAGTGCTAAAAGTACCCAGATAGCCAACATCCAAAAGCAGGTAAGATATTTTACTATACACTGCTCTGAAAATCAGGAAGAGACCGGCATCAACCTGCTCGCTTATCCACCAAAGGTGCATTGTAGGTCGAATTGACTTTGCGGCTTCTCCAGCTACCTTCCTCTCCAAAGCAGCAATGCCATTCTAGTGGTCCATCACCAAAGGGGTATCCATACTCATTAAATTGTTTTTGGCTACAGTCCTCTGCTTTGTCCTAATGGAGATTTTTCACTTCCATTGCAGAAGTCCGAATGTAGAAATCTTTAACGCTGCTTTGACCCAAAGCTATCCAGCAATGGCAATCCATCTTCAGACAACTCATGCAGCCTTGCCCTAATGAAGTTTACCTTCTCATAACATTTTTCTCAAAAACTTTATAAGTCTGATGGTAAGCACTAACGGGACCCATTTCACTTCTTGTATACAAACTGCAATCCATCGCTGTGAACCTTATTTTCCAACTTTGACCCGGTCTTGCGCGAGTACTTGTCCAGGGTTGGTGCCTTGATATTTTAAGAGCTAGTTTATACAGAAAAAATCATACTTCCAGTTCTACTGATTGTAGTTTTGTAATTTTGGCATCAAATAATTTATTAAAATGTACTCTGTTTTTCTAAACTGGACTGGGATTTTTCATGTGTTATGTTTTCACTTTATTACTATTTGTGTGCTGCATAAATACTTTACACATTGTCTCTATGTTAAGCCTGACTATTTTTTGTGCCAAGCTAACCAGGGTTAAGCACAGGTTAATTTAGTGACTTTTTGGGTTCACCCTGCAAGAGACTGTGGCTGTTGCTTGACCAGGGCTCACATCCAAGTCAACAAACAACCCAATTTCTAACAAGGTGCTACAGATAAAATAGGTAAATATATATCACACTTAGAATAACCTCACAATTGCAGGCTCTCTGTGAATAGTTTAGTCAGACTTCTATGTTATGGGTTGTAGGACAATCCTTCAATATACCTGTCTTTGGCAACCTACATCACATTTTTTCCTAAAGTCAAAAGTCTCCCAATATTTGGTGAGCACAACTTCAAGAGGCACGGTTTGCCTAAGTGCAATGGCTGGGAGGTCCCCAGTGAGAGATCCTCCCACCAGAAAGAGTGTCCGATGGACCTGTCTTATCAGAGTCCTCCATGAAACTTGTTAGGAGGTGAAGCTGCAGGCTCCGTTGGGAGGGGCGGAACCAAAGCAAACGCCTCCTTCCCAAACAAGTTAAGAGCCCTCCTGTTGGACCTAGTAATGCTTTATTCTTTGACAAACCTCTGCTTACCAGCAGAGTCAGCACAGGACATCAAGTATCACGTGCAGTCTCTGGGGCTCTGGACATTGTCACACTCTCTCCCTCCCCTCTTACATGGTTGGCACAGTGCACAAATTATACTTTGAACAGCAACTGGGAAGCCAGGAAACCCACTTGGGTCAGCAGCTACATTAATCCCTCTGCTTTTATCTTAGTCAGAGTGCACTGATGACGGTTTAACAGCAATCAGGGAAGCAGAAAGATTCAATCTAGCACCCACATCAGCTCCGGCATTGCTACCATGCTAGTGTACACTTTTGGGCTGTTCCTCCACTCAGGCACAGGAGCTGGAGTCCTCTGGGGAATCAACTATAGCCCAGGTAGCTCCTGCTCCCCTCCATTAGAAGGCTAGCACCCTGGAAAAGGGAAAACACAGCAAATCGTTGCCGACTCTGTTCTTCCGGAAACGAGGACCTCATACACATCATCTGCATCTGCACAAACCTTCTGGACATAAGACGTTCCTTGCTTCGAGCCTTATGGAATCAGAAGGGCATAACAAGCTGCAGACAGGCTGTGATGCTATGTTTTAACCCCGTAGAAACCCAGTTAAACTGCAGGACAACAAAATATTTGGACATAGCGGCCAGCAGACTAAAAGAGACAGCCACAGGGTCTACCGGAAGCACTAGAAAAATTAAAACAACAGTATGTACCTATCCCTCCAATTTTAATGCACAGCATCAACCCAATTTGCGATTTTTAAAATTTTAACCACATAAATCTTGTCACAACCTGAATTTGTCCTTTCTTTGGGTGATAGAAGTACGTTTTCTATGGTGCCCAATTACATTTTCTCATGGCACCAGGTAACGAAGATGTGGCCCTTTAGAAAAAAAAACTTTTATATTCTGAAGTTGATTTTTCTTACAAATGTTAACTCAAAGGATGAACCAGTGTTTTTTTCTACAATGGTCAGAAGTAGTTATTTACATTAAAATGTGAAATCTAGTTGTCTACCTTAATATGTGACCCATAATTCACCCAAAAATTAATCAGAACAGTGCAAGGTACAATAAAGAATATAAACATTCAGGGATCACAGTGGACATCACAAATGTTGATGGGATTGCATACCAGATCTTCTACAAACTCCACAGTTAAAGAATCAACCACTGTACCAATGTTAGGGTGACATATGGTTTGTAAAAAAAAACAGTTAGGTAGGCCTACATTGTAGAAAGTGGTACTTTTTCAATGCTGCCAAGATAAACCATCTAGTGTATTTGATGTAAAAGCCACAAAAAATGTCAAAATGCAAAGACGCTTGGAGTGATGTGTTGTCACAGCAACAAGGCAGTACACTGGTAATCCCTTGCTGGCCTAAAAGGAAACAATCACATTTCTGATAGTTGGAAGTTTGAATCTCACCAGCAGCCCTCATTCCCATGGATTAACTGTAGTCGGCAAATATTGTTCCATACCCATAGCAGGAGATAATTAATGAAAGAAAGTGATGGATAGAGGATTATTTTCAACTCCACCACTGCCTTCTGCCTTAATCTTTCCTCAAGGAAAGTGGTTTTCAGCTGAAGTCACTTTCTCTAAGCACTGAAATTATATAATGACCAAAAGAAAGATGATAACACATTTCATCTTGGTAAATCTCTTCAATTGACTTCTCATAGGGGAAGTTATACAAAGTCACTCTAACCACGCAAATCAAACCACACATCCACACAATGTAGCATGTTACCCATGTAGACAAGAACATCAGCGCCACACCTAGGGATAGTAATCACTATACACATATTATAATAAAATGCAATACAATATATTACAATATGCCATGTGGGTTGGACTAGTGATCGCTAAGCTCTGCTATTTTATCATGATGGACAACAAAGGCACAGATGTTAAAGAAAGCCTGGTTTATAATATACTTGTAATGCAAATTGATGATTCATTGAGATGCAAACTGTCCACAAGTGTCCCAGCAAATTGGCCACATAGTGTTTTACGGGCAAGAATTAAGAAGTGCTTCTTTTGAAACAAACAATTCTTCCATAAAAATGGCTCTTGGGTACCAATTCAGAAACCAGATCAATGATATAACCTATGATTAAACATATATCAAAACTGCTTGCCATTTTTCTTGGGATCAGCTTGTACGGTGGCCATTTATAATGACAGTTTGCCTGACGGTTTCAAGGGTCTTATATACAGATATGAGTACACGAATGCAGACCACTATGACTCAGAAAAATTAAGACAAATATCAAACGTTTTCACAGGAAGTGAAGCGCTTGCTAAAGTCATATATGAACAACTTTTGCTGAGTCAATTTTAACAATATATTGCTGGTAATTCATATTTGATTCAGGGAGTATCATGCTACCATTCAATATTTTACAGCATCAGCAACTTTTTGGGGAAGTATGGCATTAGCAAACAATCTCCTCTTTACTTCACTTGTGTAGATTTCAAACTGTTTGACATGGTAGGTAGTTGTCTAATATATCACCTTCCATATCAGAAGCCCTTCCAATATTATAGTTTAATACTTGGAATTCAGTGTTTCAAAATCCAGTTTAAGGCCAACATTCAAGATCTGTTTACTAAGGAGGGAAAATGGGTGCAATTCACTTTTTATAGTACTTCTTTTATTTCGACTTTTTCTAGTACATTTGGATTTAACATTGAGTGCATATATCAAGACTTATATCTTTGTCATTATTTTTTTTTTCACTGATGATATTCTGCTTATATCACACACAAATCAGGTTGTAATGATGAGCGGATATGCTGGCATTACAAGACAAAAGAAGAATCAACCGTCAATTAATGGTGGCCTATGTCATTTTAAAGATATTACATTGGTGGCAGATCAACAAGAATTCACACACAGTTGCTTTTATCTGGAAACACTATTTTTAACATGCTTAAATGAAATGCTGACTTAAGGGGAAAATGGTCCAGACAGGGACAAAGATTTGAGTCTTCAGGCTGATTAATAACATTAATGGTGATTCCAAACGGATTTTATCCAGTTCAGATGGCACTAATCCACTTTCTAAAGTTTTCAGTCATTTACATGAGTTTGTCCCCAATAAAGGAGATGTTTCCATTTAAGTTTTAAATATAGTGGTCTTGATGGCCCAAATATGTTAAGACTTCAATTGTAGTAAGGTAACATTACTCTTAAACTGATAAATAGAAAGAGCAACTATTTGATGAATATAACAAAAATGACGATCACATACACTCTATTAGTTTGAAAGAATTATATTGTTAGATATGACTCAATTAATGGATAGGATGGAGTATATGCTATGGTTTTACTGGATTTATACAATAGTTTTAAATGTGTTCATACTTATTTTAATTTTATTTTACGTGATTGATTGTTTGAATGTCTTCTTCAAGGTGAGTTAAATTGCAAAGAAATTACTAAATACATTTTACTGGCTAGCTTTCAATATAATTGCATGCATATAGGGACCAACCAAGCAAAGACTAAATCACCAAGATGGAAGAAAATGAATCCTCACAGAATCAGAAAATACCACCAATTGAGTTTGACAACCAGCCCACTGAAGAAATACTTGTTTATTATATTACATTTGCAGTATTGCAATGTATATATTGCTAAGGTGAGAAACTACTAGGTCTTTCCCCTGGCAGAAACTGGGAATAAGTATGCTTATGATGGCTATTTCATTCATACTGAGCTAGCATAAAACATGCATAATCCTGTCTTCTACCAACTTAATGAAATGCTTTCTTATCTTCAAATAATATGTCTGTTGATTACTTATTGAAGTGGTCAACAGAGACATGCGAATCATTCAGTCATGGAAAACCTCCCCATATGTTCTATGTTATTTGGAAATTTCAACTTTCAAATTTGGCCCCCTTTATGCTTATTTATTCTTATTTCACGATTTAAGATATTTCTCACTGAATTTTAGTTTCAAACAAAATAAAAAATAACATAATTCTTCATTTAATGTCTTGGAATAGTAGGAAATTATAATTGCCTTGTTATTTCTTGGCACATTTTTCCCTGAATGCTGCCAATTGTTAAGTGTGTTACTTTCTTCATGTCATTGTATGATACTATATCATACACCCCAAAATGTAATACAGGCTGCTCCTTGTATGATCTGCTTTCAAGGCTGAATGGGAACTACTTATGAATGGAGGAAACAGTATTGTGGGGCAAAAGGGATTTTGAAATTATGCAGCTGAGTCCTGACAGATATTGCACTGCTCGCCTGATTGAGCACACTATTCTTAATGTAATGACAACAGGCATAATATTACTTGTAAAAGGCGTTTTAATTGTAGGAGTAGCAATAGTAGAATTAGTAATAGTGTTAATGTTATAATTCGTTTTGGTAAAGTTATTAGTGGTATCGTGATTTGTGCATTTAATGAGCTCTTGGAAATATCAATGACTACAATCCAACTTAACCACACAGTGCAATGACCAGGCAAGTTTAATTCTGTAAACACTTTCATGAACAAAGAAATGAGGTATTTCTTACCATTCCGACTTTCTTCATCCACAGATGCTATTGTTCCTGGAATTCCAGACCTTGCTAGCTTGCAGTCTAAAAATGAGAAAGTATAAGTGCCGTCAGTTGATTAATACTGGTGTTTGGGATTCAGTGTTATGTGTAAATCTACTGCAGAGAAATCTGAAACGTGTAAACATGAACCTAAAACTGGCATCACTTTAATAAAAATAAACATAAATAACTATTTCTGTGTTTCTCCTGTAGACTAACAAATTGTACAACTGCTTTGGCTACATTCGTTTATACTGCTATGCCCACTTCCACAACCATGTTTGGAAGCTCTATTTGGTTGTAAAGTTTAGCATATATTCTAAGGTGGTTAAGCACATTCAACATCCAACAAAGTATTAGACACCAACCAAAATCAATGTTTGACTAGACCTGAATGAGCACACATATCTGTCTTCTCGAATACAGGTAGAGTTTCAAAATCAAAGCAGAAGTACCAAATATGATGGAAGTGCAGGTTTCTTACTAATCTTTGCATTTCACAACACGATTACACATCACTACATCAAGATGCTCTTATAAAATTATAGATACACATTTAGACAAGACAACGCCGTGGACATGTTGCTATAATTGCACTAGTAATAAAAGCACTGGAGCACTCGCCTTTTGAGCAGGAATCATGTTATGAGTCTAATTAATGTATATGAGTGGACGAATACAAGACATTAAGGTGTAATCATAAAAATAAATGTTAAATATGATTGAAATGTCAGTTTAATAAAAAGTGAAGTAATGATAGTGTTCAAACAGAAATTGGATGATGGCCTAATTTCAGTGCGAAGGAGAAACAGACAAGCAATGTGCAGGAGATTATATCTAGCCATCTTACCCTCATATTGCCAGTCTGGAGTCAAAAGTATAGAGTCATCAATGGAAGCAGAGAAGAGTTATGAAAGAAAAGAAATAGGAATATAATAATGTTTTCAAGCAAGAAAGTATTAACATGCAAACACAGTCATTTAGTAGAAGCAAGCGAGTTGTTATAGAAACGTGAGAGAGAATGTAGATTGTTTAATCAATATGCTGAAGAGTGCAGCTTGAAAGTAATTTGTAAGTTACAGTTTAGAATCTGCGCTAGCCACTTCAAGCAAATAGTTTCAAAAGAAACCTGAGTGCATATCCATCGCCACAATCAGTTTATCTTTAGACTATGTGGAATACATTTGGCCCCTTTACCTAGATTCCACAACTAGCCCCAGGAGATAAAATCCACTGCTAAGCACCTGCGGGTGAGTGTTACTATGGAAATGTGATTTAATAGCATTAAATGGCATGGTTGAGTACAGTATATCGAATTGTTTTTTTACAGTATGTAACTGGCAACAGGCAATTTATAATTATTATAAAAATATGTTCACATTACCATAATTAAAGCACAAACTTAAATGAGAAAAACATAGTTTGCACCTGTTCTGAAAAACATTGCCAAAAATGTGATTATGTTGTGTCTTTTTGATAAACACTTGTTTGTGTGTTTGAGGGTCATTCAGTATACACATTTTCTTTTTAATGAGTCCTGCATGGCTAATCTACAAGACCTTCTTTCTAAAGAATCATCCCTTAGGGGAGTTCTTTACTTCCATGTCCTTTGCAGAACATGTTAGTGGTTTCAAAGATAGGCACATATTAAATATGTATGCTTTCAGATTTCATGTAAATAAATCAGTAATATATTGTATCATGAGGCACCATTCCAATTCTGACAAGTTATGGGTACTTTAAAATGTAACATTTAGGAAAATCCACTTTAGTGATTTAATTAAGTCTCTAAAAAATGTTGCAACATTGTTGAATTATATTTAACTATGCAGTGGCTCAGAAGCATAGTAGTGAAAGTGTTTTTCATGACCAGTAAGATACAAGTATATCGGAGAAAGGTGTTTCCAAGCAGAAGGTTTGGTAAAGTGAGTGAACGTGGTCAATCGTTTGTCCTTCCATTAAGTAATTCGCACATTAATGCTGATAAAATTACTTTTGTGATTCAAGAGACAATGATTCAGATGTTTAAGAACGGAAAAACAATGAAGCATTTCTCTAATGTTGCTCAAGACGAAATTGCACCACCCAATACACCACAGTTTAAAGAACTTTTGTATGAGGGACCTTTCAGTGGCGCCTCACAGAGGGAGTGCTGTGGGGCGGTGGGGCAGAGTGGGGTGAGGGGTAGTAAACTCTGACATACAACAAAAAGGAGTAAGGTAAGTAAATAAATAAATAAAACTACGTACCTTGCGCGCACTGCTTCACCGCAAGGTAAATCTCATTTTATTTATTTATTTACTTACCTTACTCCGTTCTGTTGTATGTCCGAGTTTACTACCCCCCCTCTATGCCCCTCCCCCCGCAGCACTCCCTCTGCGAGTCGCCACTCAGACTTTTTATATAAATGGCGGTGCTAGTGAAGATTTTCAGATTCTAGAACGAGGAATGTGGATCTTAGTTTTTTTGATAAGCATTAGCAGATCACAAATGTATCAGCTGCCTTCAAGCTAAAGAATTTTGTGCAAAATACATAATACATTTAATTTGCCAACTTCAGCAAGTTTAGTAACCAGCGAAACATTAAACAGGGAGTAAACCCTGAAGTTAGGGAGGCAATTTATAGAAACCATGAGTGAAAAAGTATGGTTGAGGTAGACCCTGCATGAAGGGTATGAGCTAGAGCTCAAAGTGAGCTCACAACTATTAAATATAAGTTTACCAGCAGAAATCAAATAATTTTTAAGGAGCTAATATTTTAGCAAGTAGGCCCAATTTGAAGCCTTAATCAGCGGTATTTTTGTATAGTCAGAGACAAAAACTAATCCCAGCATATTGGGAAAGAGGGGTTTCCTAGATATGGAAAAGCAGAAGTTTTGATTATTGTTATCTAAGTTGCAGGAAATGCAAGGTCACCCATATAATGATCGATAATTCAGAGACCCCAGCTAAATAAAAGCAAATCTGATAGCACCTGCAAATAGGCATAGACTGAAATGATTCAACAGTAAATAGGGTCTAAAGGTGTAAGATACCAACCTGGACAGGGTATAATCACGAATGGCCTCAACTGCCCTAGGACACTGTGAAAAGCTCTTTGCAAATGTATGATATTTTGTTCAGTTAGTCTGGTGTATAATATAATCTGAATATGGAATTATGTTGAATGGGTTTCATTGCTGAGCTAATTAGGAGTTGGAGCATGTCTAAACTCATATTCTGTCACTCCTTGTTAGTTAAATCGTGTTGCAAATCTTCTGGCCAAATTAATTTTATTTTTGCTATTCAAGTGTGTTAAGATTCGATATGTCTTTGAAGTAAAACCCTTACAGGTAGAGGGAACAGCCTAATGAGCTTGCATTGTTTCTACCGACACATCTATCCCTAAATTAATATCTTAATTTTATATATATAAAGATATTCACTCTTGTCCCGTTGATGAATTATCATGTAAAACAGTGAATGAGAAGAAACCTTTCTCATCAAAAAGTTGTTCTTATTCCCAGTTCCTTTTTCATCTACAATCTCTCACTACCATGGTGAGCCCTAATTGAATATTTGGGTTGCACCAAACCTGTGAAAAGGCAGTCTTTTATACCTCGTTCCATATTCTCTCCATAGGCCATATATTTGTTCTCAGTGTCGTAAAACTCAAATTTTGCAGAAAGCAACCTCCCAGTCCTAAAGGAGTAGATATACTCTATCTAGCAGTTCATGGAAATTTACCCTTTCCAAATAAATACAACTTTAAACTATTAAAGGCACTGAAAAAATCTTGCTTAGATTTCAGGACCAGCCATGAGAAAGAAACAAGCACTGTGGAAGTATCACCATCTTCACTAAGATTATCCTTCCACCTATTGATAATGATCAATGTGTGTTCTTCTTTATATCTGGTTGATGTTATCCAAAATCATACCAGAATTGAGTTTATTGTTATCTTGCACTCATGCACTTACTTTAATTCCTAACAACCTTATTGATTTAGGAGTCACCATACCTTGCATGTATAGGGTTAGATATGACTTTAGGATGTTAACAAGTATTCCTTTTATCTTTCCTTAGAAGATTCAAATCATTCCATTATTGGGAAAATATTGATAGATTTCTTTTTTCCAATAAAGAGGGCTGCCTTACAGCTACATATTCTTTCAAGCAAAAAAGATATTAGAGCTAAATTTTATGTAATTATATTTATCTATATTTATTGCACATGTTTCGAAAGGACCCACAAAAACAATGGTGAAAAGCAGCACCCTTGGTTAGTCCCATGGTGAATATTACTCAGGGCAATGTACAAATACAAATTCAGCAAATCATTCCCTGATCATCATGACCTAGGAGGGAAATGTATTGCTTCCAATACTTTTCTAAAGTGTAGGAAGTTTAAAAGGTGACATGCCTGTTTGGCATCTAGAAAACAGATTGGTAAAGATTCCTTTGAGTCATCTGTAAAGTATGTTGCTTCACAGAAGTAACTAGTATTCATTATCAATAAATGATATGGGAGGAACCCAAATCTGATTGCTACACTTAATGAATGTAGATGGTCAACTGTATTGCCAACCCTTTCAAAACCAGTTATAATATAGCCTTATAGCCTGCTGCTAATGGCTGAAATCAGAGCAACGATGGACAGGGGAGGAGCGGCGGTCCTAATACTTCTGGACCTTTCCGCTGCATTTGACACGGTCGATCATGTCACTCTGATCGACCGTGTCTCGGCTCTAGGAATAAGAGGCAAGGCTAAAGATCTGATTGCTTCATTCTTAGCCAATCGCCCCCAGACAGTCAAGATGGGTAATTTTACCTCCCAGACCTTCTCCCTCCCATGCGGTGTTCCACAGGGCTCCTCGCTAAGTCCGACGCTTTTTAATATCTACGTATCGGACTTAGCGAGGGTGATAAAATCATATGGAATTGCCCTTACAACGTACGCCGATGATACTCAACTAGTGTTATCGGTGCACAACAATGGAACATCTGTCGCAGCCAACTTTCAAGAGGGAATGAAGGCGATAAGCTCCTGGATGTCATCAAACTGCCTCAAACTAAACTCCGATAAAACGGAGGTGATGACATTCGGGAGCTTGCAGCCGGCATGGTCCCCACAGTGGTGGCCATCTCAGTTGGGTCCCCCCCCAACCGGTAGCAAAGGTCCGCAATTTGGGAGTCACTTTTGATAATAAGTTGACTTTCTTCCATCACGCCAACGCTGTGGTATCATCTGCCTTTTACACCCTAAAAAAAAAAAAACTACTTCCTTACTTACCACAGTCCGCGGGCAAAACACTTATCAGCACCTTAGTGTTCTCAAGAACCGATTATTGTAATTCCCTTCTCCTGAATGCTCAGGAAAAGGTACTCAATAAACTCCAGACGGTGCAAAACGCCGCGGCCAGAACCCTAATACCCATCCCTAAATTTACCTCAACTTCCCCTTATATTAAAGAGCTACATTGGCTCCCAATTAGGAGCCAAATCAAATTTAAGGCTCTGTGTATAGCCTACAAAACTCTGAACAACGCGGGACCACAGTTTCTAAAAGAAGCCCTCCGCCCAGTGGAACAACGTAGGACCTTACGATCGTCCTTAGCCTACTTGTTGAACGTCCCACGGACAAGAAAGGCCAGCTGGGGAGATAGATGTTTCACTATCGCCACTGCCAAACTGTGGAATACTCTACCACTCCACATCAAAACAGCCCCCACGCTTCTCAAGTTCAGAAAGAGCCTCAAAACATGGTTGTTCTCCTCCTAACTCCCCCCTCATCTCATGAAGTGAGTTCTGTAACGATAGCGCCGAGACACCCGTACGGGTATTTGCGCGCTTTAAAAATTGCATAAAATAAAATAAAATAAATAAATAAATAAATACCAGTTGTTTAAGGCCCAGAAACCAAGTCATAGGCCTGAGCTGTAAGTGAGGGCCTATAATGAGGGTGAGAGCGTTTAACAACCGGTACATCCTGAGGTAGAAGCGCCATGAGGCTTTTGGAACATTCCACCAACTGAGAGTAGAATGTTCTAAATTAAAATGGAGAAATATGAAGACAAACATTGAAAAGTTAGAGCTACAGGTTTATGCCAGTCATTATTAGCCCAGAGCTACTCCATTGTCTTCAATGGAGCTCCTAACATTCCAATATTCTAATGTATATTTAAAAGTGTAATAGGTCTATATGATCCCCAACTTTCTGGGAGTTTACCTGGTAGAAAACAAATATGAATTTGTTTTATTGAATGAGTGAGGTAGTCCATCATCTAGGAGGAGTGAAGCAAAACACTCATTTAGATATGTAATTATTCCTTTCTTAGATATTTTATGTATGTCTCTGGGCATCACACTGTATATGGAAAGCTTTATAAGCAGGTAAAGCTCATAATATATTCTCACCCGCTTCATTAAAAAGAACTGCTATGTTCTGCCCAATCTTCCTATAACAACCTACATCCTAAACTTATGAATCTAAATTATCAGATTCTAAAAACATCTCCATATCCTCCTCTGCGAGTGGGATAAGGATTGAACATAGAGCTCTTATTAAAATGTTAACATTTTAATAATGTATTTCAAGGTCCCTTTAAACAGCCCTCATCTAAGGCATTTTCACACACTTAACCTGATTAGTGATTGTTTTAGCTGTCATAGTTCAGATCAAAAAGGTACCTATTTGGTGATTTTTTCAAGCACTAATTGATACATTGTTTGATGATTAGCCAACTTCTTTTCATACCTAATCTCCTTAGTTTGTAATGTATATTTATTTACTTAATTTATATTTTCTAAATTACGGATGATGACAATCATATGTTGTAATATTCTAAGTTCAGATTTTGTAATCATCAGGTCCTCACTTTCTTAATATTTTGTTAATCTATTGGGCAGTTATTCAACCTCGTAGATAGGCCTTAAAAGTTTATCATGTTATACATAACCTTGATACTCATACATTAAACTCAAAAAGCTTCTTAATTTCTGTCATAAGGGTGTCCTGAACTTCGGTATCATACAGCATTGGCATCTCTGCACATCATATGAAATGTTTAGATCCGCTGCCTAGCTTACACACATTATAGATTGAAGAATGGCTTGACAGCATCTGGGAAATAATACTGGATTCTAGTGTATAAAGATAGTCTTTTGATCACTATTTAATCAGAGCATATGAGGAATGCCTATCAGAGTGTGTATATGTTACTCCAGATATATGATGAACCTAATTGAAAGTCCTACTTTCAAGTGATAGCAATTTGTGGAGTTTATCTAACTGAAGTCCTTCTGCTATAGTGTGGTGATGTGTTGCATAGAGGATATGTGATTTATAATGCTAGATGGAACAATATTATTTACAGGAATAACAATTTGTTTAGATGTCAAATTTAAAATGCACGTTTTCAGAAAAATAGCTTAAACTGCTCAGTGATGGCAACCTGAAAACATACTTATACTTGTTCATTAATCCATTAATTACTCAGAAAGTAAATGACAATACATAGTTGCAAAGTGACATCACCAGCAATAACCCTGCAATACATGTAGGCTAAAGTGACTAAGTCTGCTTTCAACAAGAATGACAATGGTAAGAGCTAAGAAATCAACCAGGAGTGCTGCAAGGTCATCAAGCACTCAGTCAACTTCGGAAGAGACACAACGCTCAATAATCATCAACTTATTTAAGGCAAGATAGACAAGATCTGACAGCCTATTAATAGCACCTTGGCTTCTAGATTCCTCTCGGTGAACTCAAGAAAACACCTAAATGATCACCTTTACACTACTAAAAATCTGGCAAGAAAATATATCTTAGTCCCTGCAGCTCATATCATGAGAAACTGATTTAGCAATTTATTAATCATTTGTTGTGTCGGTGCACTGACACTTCTTTCAATTATCAGCAGCAGTTTCCATCTGCAAGATACCTGGATGTTTTCAAACTTGATTTCCAGGTGCTCATACTGAAGAGGCGTACCTGACTGCTTTAAAACGTATTTCCTAATTACAGACCTGCATTACTTGGAAAAACCATGAAGAATTCAGTTGAAAAGTAGCGCCATAATAACACAAAGTTCAGCACACTCCTATAGGATTAGCATTCTGGTTCAGGGCAGGTATACATTCAATGTGTGTACATGCTTCATTTTACTGAATGACCTCTCTACCACCTTTGGAACTATCAACGGGCAAGTGTCCAAGAAAACATCACACACTCAAGTGGCTATAGTGTCACATTCAGTGGTGAATTTGAGTCAAGGCTCTCAATTTCCAGTTGATGCAGATGAGTGCTACAAAGCCTGAGCCCATGTTTGTAACACATGACCCCCTAAATGTTCTCTCTTTCTTCTGTTGGTTCTCTAAAAAACAGAAAACAGATGCCAAAGATGTCAGCATCCACTTGTATGCAGATGGTACTCAACACTAACTGATGGTCTCATTTGGTTATGGCATCAAATGGTTGAAGCCTTGACTTGCAATAATTCAAATCTATATATTGAAGCCTAATCTGTTCTCAACCTGAACCTGACCAAGCTGATGTCTGCCCCCCTTTCTCTATTTGCAATACATACAATAAATTGCATGGCAAGAAATGACTCATTCAGATGCTGTGTGTCTTCACACACCTACTGATTGACGTCTCCAAGTCCACAGATTTATAAATTGCCACCAGCTGCAGCATCATGATGCACATCACACACAAAAAAAGACTGATTGGCACCAATCAACCTTGTTCTGTAAAGTGAATTATTTCATAACTGCAGACTTCTTCAGTAGGGTCATCATGGTAGCTCTTTGCTCACTGGCAATTTATGGCGCATCTGATAATCCAATAGAAAATCCTTCTTTCAATTGCTGCCTACTGAAAGTTGTTTTAATAATTATTAGATCAACTCAATTCCTAGGAAATATCCATTAGTTCATTTTGCCTTTATCATCTTTAAGACATGCTACCTCATCTATAAAGCAATTAATGATGACACCAGCTTATCTGTTGAATCTGGTGACCAAGATCAATTATTCTAGAAGGACATCGAAGATATGCAGAACCAGTATTTCCAGAAAGTACAGACAAACAAATATGATAGGCAAGGTCATTTCCTTCTAAATTCCAAATGTATGAAAATTCTTTTGAATCGAAACGTACAAAGTAAACTTACTTCTGATTCAGTAAAGAGCACAGAATGCCACTCATCAAGGAAAAACCTGTTGCAGTGTAATCAGCTGGTTACTGGGTTTACTTGAAGAGTATATACCAAATGCCCTGTTCCATCCGTAACACCGTACAGCTGAATTGTCCTATCTACCTCAAGTATAAGCTTCACCATTAATTCCAAAGTACCCATCAACATGCTGCACATTCACCCTTGCAAACCTCCTTCCATCCTTCATTCCATGCCCTAACTTGCCATACATGTTAACCTTCTCCCTACAAAAGTTTCCCTTGTTGTATTGTTAAAAATATTGTACAAAGTTTCATTGTACTGGTGCTAGTTTTGATTACATACAACTGAGAGAAGCTTGTCAGAGTGTTCAATGACCCTGTGCCAACTACATTCAAATCCAGAACATCTTTACCCATGATGGGTATTTTTAATTTTGACTTTTCTGCTCACTGCCATTACCAATCAGTGTAATGGTCCAATTGGATGCCTTATTCTATGGACCCTTTCAGCTGTCTTGTTGACAATCAAATGTGTAAAGCAGGTTTGTAAAAAGCATTTGTAATTCTTAAAGTGTAAATTCTGATTAACAGAATAAGCTGCATTTTTTGAATCTGCACATACTTTCCCCTTTTAGTCCTTACCCATTAACTAATTATGGAGGAAAATCAGATACTCGTGTTTTTCCAGGTTCATATGTGTATATCGGTGGAGAGGAGGATTCTCATGTGTGATCATTTAGAATACATACAACCACTACAAATATTTTAGCTTGCAGCTATTCACAAACATGTGCCTACCATGGCAACCTCATAGAAGTGCCCCTAAAATAGATAAAGATGCTGAGTTTCCTACACTGGAGCATTTTTGTGAGATCCACCAAATTGCACCCAGGCAAGAGGGCAGCAGGCAGTAGCTTAGCACAGCAGGGCAGCAGTCCTTCAGATAAGTAGTCAATTGGAGTCACAATCTTTTGAGCAGCACAGCAGTCCTTCTTCCTGGCAGAGTATCCACAGGTCCAGAATTGTACTGAAGAGTTGGTGTCTGAGGTCCAGTATTTATGCCAAATTGTGCCTTTGAAGTGGGGAGAAGCTTCAAGAGGCATGCTTTTGAAGTGTGTAGGTGCCCTGTCTTCCTGGCCCTGGCTTTAGACTAACTACAGGGGGTATGCACCCCATTATGTGGAGACAGGACACAACCTATTCAAGTGTAAGTAGGGCTGGACTCAGCTCCTCCCCCGTCCTGCCAGTGATGGCCCATCCAGTTGCACCTAAGCTAGTGTGTCGTTGTCTAGGAGAAATACCGAAAGCCCAACTGTCAACTACACCCAGTCATGTGACCCAGACGCATGCTGCAGGCACCAAATGGTAAGGCAAGAAAATGCCATATTTCGCAAAGTTCAAAAAGACGATTGACTCAATGCAGAACATTGTCAAACATTCAAACCAGTACAAAGATCTGGGCCTAAACCCATCATTTCTTTGCTCACCATGCCATTCTAGTTTGGACCAAGCCATATGCAAATCAGTCCTGACCCTGCTCCCCTTAGGACGTTTTGTGGTGGTTTCACAAGCAAAACTTCACATGATGCCGGACACACATGCTCAATTAATATAATTTAAGTGGCACACACCCCCCAAGAAACTATATATATATATATATTATGGTTGCACTGATACTGCGCTACACATGAGTCCAGCTCACGTGGCCAGACTTTGATACATTGCAGTTTGTACTAAATCGTTGCTTTACCCACACATTACCTGCTACTTAGAGGCTCAAATACTGTCTACCTAGCTTACACCAGATGTATTATGTTTCTCATATTTGTGTACCCAAGTGGCGCCTGAGGATATTTAATCTCACACTGATATCAGGGATTTCTATACAGATCTCCTCATCTCCCCGGATTTACAAAAGGATTACACAACGTAAGGTAAGACGTCGGATGCTTCGCCTCTTATCTTGAGCGGTCTACACCTTGATGATATTTCATTTATTTTATCTTTTATTACTTGTTACAGAACACTTCTTACTATACCAGCATTTTTTACCTCGGACTCTACTATTGCTTGGTCTTATCTTGACTGAGTAAGCATAAGACCATTTCCCTCACACTAACTATTTATTATTCACCAACTCACAGTTGGTACTAACACAAATTAGGAATACATGCCTCTATCCTTTATGTAATAAATGCACAACCATTGGCATGATAAAGCCAAGCCATATTCGATTCGATTTGAGAAATCTTTATTTCGATCACAAGATCATAAAAGATGTGCATTACATTCTATACAAAATTTTAAAAACGTATTAAACAACATTAGTGATCAGAATAAAAAAGATAAAAGTAGCAATGTGCCACAAAATTAGAACTATCTCAAGTCTTCAGGTCTTTTACACAAGCGTTTTTACACATCGACTTCGGGCGTACCACATAGAGGTTAAAAATTTGCATAGAGCGAAAACTACAGTAGGGGATAAATCTGTCTTTAGGACTCTGTAAGCGGGTAGAAAAGTTCTGAATCACAGATTCTTGAGCAAGGGGACTAGCCAGTATTTCCTGCTCCTCTCATAGCCCCTGCAAAAGAAGACAACATGGACGTTGTTCTCCTTTGGGTGTGCACATGCCGGGCAAGTTTCTGAAGAGGAGCGGCAAGACCAGGATGCTGTAAATGATGCTAGGGGAAGAGTTCCATATCTCCATTGGAGAAATAATTTCCTAGTTAATTGTGGGATAATGGCATCTAAGACACTTTCGAGTTGATAGGAATCTTTTGTTTTTATGAACTGGTTGGACAATGATCCGTCCCGGGTACCTTCTGTAACTCTGAAGAGCATGTGTTCGTAATAAGCTCTCGCAAGTACCTTTTTCGGGATCTTTGGACAGATGTTTAGTGGGTCCAACCATAGTTCAGGGAGTCCAATTGCCTTCAGCGTTCCCTTGATTTAAGTCAGCCACAGAATTCTTTTGGCATTGGGTAACTCTAAAAATTCCTGTAGCTCAGCTCTGTAGTTTAAAAGGTCTGGGCTACTCCATAGACGCCGCCAGAACGTCAAAGGCTTAAGACCCAGCTCCTCCGTTATTGGTCGAATGTCCCAGTCCAATCTGAGCGGGAGTAGTGGAGTACTCTGTGGAAGAGCAACAATCTGTCTCAGGAATTTATTCTCAGTTGTTAATAATTTGGATGATGGAATATGACCCCACAACTCGCCCCCATATGTGACACCCCCCCCGGGCTTGGGCTTTGTAAATGTGAATAATGGGGCTAAGTGGCCGGTAGGGGGATTTGTTCGCCAGTCTCATAGTGCCACCCGCCAACTGTGCCAGTTTGATGTTCACTTTCGACTGGTGAGCCGACCACGTTAAATTTTCGTTGAGAGTGATCCCCAAGTATTCAATTGTATGCACCCGTTCCAATTGTACTGTTCCCAACCTGGGTGGTGCACGGTTATGGGGCTTGGGATTGAGAATCATGTATTTAGTCTTCTGTGGGTTAATTTCAAGTCCCCGGTCTAAACAGAACTGTAAGAACCCGTCCAGAACACGTTCAATGCCCATAGGGGATTTGGACAGCGGCAGGGTGTCATCTGCAAACATAATTGCAGGCATCCTGCTGCCAGTCAGTTTTGGGGCGTCAGTGTTGGGAATCCTGGTCAGGTGGGCAACTATCCCATTCACAAAGAGGCAGAATAGGGTCGGTGCGAGCACACAACCCTGTCTTACCCCTCTGCGAACGGGGAACCTTTCGGTTAAGTTGCCACCTCTGCCACACCTAACGCGGGCGTAGTTGTTGTGATGCAATCTCATCAGGATTGCCAAGATATCTCCAGGGACGTTCAACTCCTCCATAACTTTCCATAGTTTCGCGCTAGGTACCAAATCAAAGGCGGCACGCAAGTCTACAAAGACAGTATACAAAGTACCGCCCTCGATTACAGCTGTCCTCCAATATAAGAGGTTCAGCCTGAAAATTTGGTCTATTGTGGAGACCCCCTGTCTAAATCCCGCCTGATAGCGAGTCAGGATGCCCGTCTCATCTACCCAATCCTGTAACCGGTCCAAAATCAGCCTCCCAAAGAGCTTTTGGGATATATCAATAAGACTGATTGGACGATAGTTGGCTGGGAGCAGAGGGGACCCCTTTTTATAAATTGGAACCACCTCTGCACCCAACCAAGTATCCAGGACCTCCATACCCCCCAGAATAGCATTAAATATCAATGTAAGGTATGGGGCCCATATCCCTGGTTCCTGCTTAAACAGGTCCCCAGGTACCCCATCAAGACTGGGCGCTTTCCCTGCGGACAGCCCAGCTATGGCCGCCCTCACTTCTTTTTCAGTGAAAGGGTCACCAATTGGACCTGGGACTATCATACTGTGTAGTGTGTTGGGAGACCCTTCTTCTGCTGAGTAAAATGCCTGAAAGTGACTCTGCCATAAGCTAGGAGCTATATTAGGCTCGATTGCTGAGGATATGTCCTCTGTACCATTAGAGACTATACGCCAGAATTTGCGCGAGTCTTTGATGGTTAGTGATCTTGAGAGGTTTTCCCAATATTCTTGATCCCATTCAGCCCTCGCATCCACCAGAAGCTTTCTATAGGATCTTCTCCTGTCTTGAATTTCCTCCCTGCTTTTGCCCCCCTTTATTGCAAGTAGCAGTTTGGCCTTAGATTCCCTACAGGTAGCATTGTACCAGGTCGTCTTAACTGAAGGTCCTTTTCTTTTCCCTGGCTTTGAAAACAAATCTAGCTCTAGGGTACTAATTAGATCTGCGTGTGTCTGAGCGAGCTTTTCTCTATTTGCTATACCTTCCACCTCATTCCCTATCTGAAAAGCCTTCTCCAAAAGCGGGATAATCCTTGCATATAGTTTTGGTATTCTGTCTCCGCTAGTGGCCAATTTCTCCCACCTGACTTTTCTCCGATTATTTTCTAATAGGAGTCCTGACTTGTCTTTATCCGTACCAAGCATTGTAGCCTCATTCCCTGGTAAGGTATAAGAAAGTTCCAGGGCATTGTGGTCACTGTCCCTTCTCTCAATAACTTTAAAATCAACTACTTGTGACGACATTAATAATTTGGCAAGGATATAATCTAGTCTCGATTCTCTACCAATTTTATTGTAAGTATTCACAACTGATCCCCATTTAGAAAAAAGATGTTTACCCCATCAAAGTCACAAGCCTGTATTTCCTGATGTAATAGACACTCTTTGGTGAAACTTCAGGGTCATTTGACTCGGGTGATGGCTAGATAAACTGGCAAATGATACTCCTCCTGAATAGAATAAATCTTTGTTCTAGATGTTTTGCACTGAAGAAGTCTGCTGTGATTGAAACAGCACTGGACAAAACACGTGTTGGCATAAGGGCATGTTTATGATGATTGAATAAAAAAAGACTTCTGAAATCACAATCTCCGCCTGGAATTTCTGTGTGGCTAGAGACATTGCAATCTGAAGGGAACTGTCCAGCCGAACTTCCAGGCCAGGCAACGATGGATTTAACCCAGATCTGTGACTGTGGATGAATGTTTGACAATGTTCAGAATTCCGTCCATCAACATTTTGTGTTGCTATCTTTCCCAAAGTGGCATTTTCAGAATTATAATTTAGAAAATGTTAGATTTTTTTCATTACAATTCCTGAGACACCACGCATGAACTGTTTACCTGTTCATATTTGGAAATTTCACTTATAAATTGTAATCTGTAACTCTAATGTTATCCTATGCAGAGACAAGCCTTGCCAGTAGTGAAAAAACTAATCTAGGAGTTTTTCACGACCAGGACATGTAAAACTTAAAGTACACGGCACACATTTTAAATACATGGCACCTGCCTTGTGGCTGTCCAGGGCCTATCCTGGCGATGACTTATATAAATTAAAAAAGTTTGGGCCTGGCAAAAGGTTTACTTTGCTGAGTCATAATGGTAGTTTAAATCTACCCATAGGTAGGCTGCAATGGCAGGCATGAAACATGTTTAAAGTGCTACTTAAGTAGGTGGCACAATAAGTGGTGCAGGCCCACTACTAGCATTTAATTTACAAGCCCTCCGCACAGGTTGTGCCACTTTATTAGGCACTTACAAATAAATTAAAAAGGGCCAATTGAATATATATATATATATATATATATATGAAAATCTAGCCGGTTTTAAGGAGAGAGCACAAGCACATTAGCACTGGTTAGCAGTGGTAAAGTGCGCAGAGTAGTAAGGTAAGCAAAAACTAAGTCAGCAAAATAGGAGATCTGAAGGAAAAAATAAGGTCAAGGATGCTAGGTCTCAGAAATAAAAATTAACCTTTTCAACGGGTTTATTCTTCCAGATTGAACATCCAATTAAAAATCTGAATGTTCATAAGTAGCAATTGACCAGTAGGTGGAGTCCAGGAAATCTACAACTATCAAAAATCTTTTGCTCTCTTCCTGCGGATATTTCTGAATTCCCAAATAATTTAGTAATGTACCCCAGCAGGAGGAAGACGTCTATCAGGGGCAATCCCAAACCTATAGAGAAATAAAATACTAGTTTTAATTCCATTGGTTTCTTTCAATTCTCTGCAAAACATGTCAGTCGAAGTGAAAACAAAAATCTGTCTTTAATGAAGTTGTCAACCCATCTTCTAACTTCCTTCGCCTGATATGTGGATGTATGATTCACTTCAAAGAAACAGAACAGATCCTTTCACGTCTCACACTGTCAGATTCAGAGCCGTTTTTGAGGAAGAAAATAACAAAGACAGGCAAAGTTATGCACTTTTCGTTGGACAGGTCATGTGCAAAGGAACAACATTACCGTGATTTCTCTTCAAGTCTTGACGTTTCACTTCAAAGCAGCCACTACCTCATTTTGAATTGAAGCTCTTACAAATAGGTTTTTGGGGAATTTTCGAACACTCTGTTTTTGATTTATTGTTTTCATTGTTTAATCATGCACTATGCTTCTTCTTATAGTCCCTATATCGCCAATGATAACTTGTCCAACGTTTTAAAAATATAGGGGCATATTACCAACAACTAGGGAAATTTATTGCTAAATAGGCTTAGCGACAATTTTGTTATCGCTGCTTATCGTCGGATTTTATCGCTGAGATAATGTGCTATTAGAAACGTTTATCTCAAAAGCGATAAAATATCCGGCGATAGCGGGGAAATCCGTGAATATCGCTGAGAATACAGCGATATTCACGCATTATCGCTAACAGGGTCTTAGCCATTATATCCACCTCCCATTGGATATAATGGCTAAGAATTGGTCTGAGCAGGCGTTAGTTTTTGGAGATATTCGCGCTTAGCGGGAATATTTCCATCGCTACGCCAGCGTTGATAATAGGCGCTAGCGATGTTAGCGTCTGTTTTCAGTCGCTAACAGTTTGGGTACGCCCACTTTGCATGTCATTAGTTATAAATATCGCTGACATGCAAAGCGGGCCCCAAACCGCTCGCTATCGCCTAAAAGCTGTCGCTAACTGCTATTAGCGACAGCTTGCTAATAGGGCGATAAAATTATCGCCTCTTAGTGGCCAAAAACGGGCGCTAAATCGTCAATGTCATTTGGCCTGCCTTAATAATATGCCCCAGAGCACTGCAAAGTCGGATGAAAAGCATCTGGTTTAAACAACTGTACACTACTCAGCCATACACTGAATAAATGATGACGCACAAAACCGTTTTCAGTAGTGACCTCTATCGAGATCATGATGAAATATTAAGATTATAAGAACTAACACATGCTTTAATTTTGAAGCATTCGTCCACATATTTTGTCTGCTATTGTATAAAGGGCCGCTTCTAATGGACACAGCAATTATGTTGTTTGCTTTTTTGAAAACTGTATCCGTCTGAATGCGACCCATACCCTCCATACATGCATGGGAAACACTTAGGACTCGTCTCTAGGTGGACTCTTCCGGTATGAGTAATGCCACTTCAACATGCAGCAGCACATCAGCAAGGCAACCAAAGGAGCGAACTTCCAAATCAACACCTTGAGAAAACTTAAACCCTTCCTTCCTGCCAAAGACTTCCAAACTGCAGTACAATCTATAGTCATCCCGCACATAGAATATGGTAGCACCGCCCTCTGCGGGCTCCCCCTAACTACAACGGCACCCCTAAGAGCGTCCCTTAACGCTGCAGCGAGACTCATCACTGGCTCAAAAAAACACTCGCATATTTCCCCTGACTTTAAATACCTGAACTGGCTACCTTTTGAAGCCAGAATACATCTGAAAATCGCCTGCATGACACACAAGGCTGTACACATGAACTCACCCGCCTACCTCACTCAAAAGCTGACAATTTCGGGTGGCTCTAGAACTACCAGAAGCACAAACAATCTTCTGCTGAAGCCTCGAAGATTTCGGAAGGAAAAAACCTATAAACGCTCCTTTTCAGGAATGGCACCCAGGATCTGGAACTCACTCCCACCTGAAACCAGGCTCATCTCCTCCAACAAACTTTTTAAGAAAGAAGTAAAAGCGATCCTCATGGCTAAATACACATGATCTACTATTCTGTATTTCTCATGAATCTTCTCTGTAAGACCTGCCTGACCCCCTTGGTCTATTGGTATTACTTGTATTATCGACTTACTTGATTGTATACGTTCCCTCTTTGTATATTGTTATATTGTTGACGCACCTGTTTGACCTTGTATATTGTTATATTGTTGACGCACCTGTTTGACTTTACACACTGTACCTACACCACCTCAACGATCCCCCCTTTTGTACTACTGATGCACCTGTGGGACTATACATCCTGCACTCATCCACCTCAACTATGCCCACCTTTATGCTATCTCCAAAAATTTTAAACACGCTTAAGCAAGTATATGATCCTTATTTTTGTACTTTATATTATTGGCGCAACTGTTTGACTATGCACAGTGTACCGACACTACCTCACCTATGACCTACCTCATGTTTTTGACTTACCCATGTAACTAAGCACCTTGTACCTAACTACCTCAACTATTACATTGTATTACTCTATCACCCCCGTGTCCTTGTAAAGCGCTCTGATATCTGCAAAGATCTTGTTCGCGCTATATAAAACCTTCAAAATAAATAAAAAATAAAATTCATTTGTAATGTCAAATCTGCTTTCATTCCAGAAGTAAAATTAGGATAAGACATCTAAAAAACCTAAGATACAAAAATAATAAAAGACAAATATTTTAGTAGCTTTGCTATTTTAAATAAACTGAGGCACATAGTCAGCATTCTTTCATGCAGCGCAACGCAACAAGCCACTTTACTGCGCTGCGTGAAAGGGAAAGGTGCAGGAATGTGCTGTAATTAACATTGTACGCTGCATTCAAGTCCTTTCCTAGTGCTGACTCACATTTGACTGCCTAGCGCCAAATCAGGTACCATTGCGTCATAGTGCAAGCGTGCCTGTGTTGCAGGCAGGATTGTTTTTTTGCAGGAAGGAACACCTTTCTGGACAAAAACAATCCTGAGAGGCATTTTCCTCATTCTATGTTTGCTGCAGAATATAGCACATGTAAAAAGAGGAAACAACGAGGAGAAATAAAGATATTTCTCCTCGTTATGTCTCCCCTAACGAGATGTAGCATGACACATTCCTAGGTCTACCACTAATGGGAAACCGGGGAATGCACAAAAATCAATGAGTGGATGCATAGGAACACTCACACGCAAACCATGGAATGACTCCCTGTGGCAGAGTACCCCAAGGCAGCGATTTGCCCTGCCTTGCATTACTCCAGATTTATCAAACCATGCAGGGCCTCACAAGGTGGCCTAGCACGGCTTGATAAGCTAATTTGGGTTTTGCATCTCACTTGTGCGTCCATGCGTAGGGTGATGCAAAACCTTAATAACTCTTGCCCTGAATCTATTTGATATTTTGTGCAGTAGTATTCACTGCACAAAGCAAGCGAGTGAGATTTTATTATGTTAATGTTGTATATTTTTATACTCCAAAATCGAATGCAATGTTTAGGACTTCACTGTTAATATGAAGGATACACTTACAAATGTTGTAAATCATCTATTATCAATGAGAATAAATATTACATTACCTTTAACAATATGAAAGAAACAATAATAAATGTTGCAGTATTATTGGTGTGTGTACATATTTTTATTTAATTATGTCGTATCTTTAGGTGTTGTTACTTATTGGTATAAATACTGTACGGCCCTAAGGATTTTATTTGGTGGGTGAAATATGGTTTTCATCTCTGATTTTATTTTATTTTATTTTGGATTTATAGAGCGTGCAGCTACTCATGGGCGTCCCAGTGCTATAGTATCAGCCTGACGTGTTCCTGGAGGGGAATTAATGGGGGAAGAGCCAGGTCTTCAGTAGCCTACAGAAGAGAGGAATCTATGTTGTATGAGTAACGGATTCTGGCCAGAACAATTACTTGTGAATCTCAGTATTTTTTCATTTTTTATTTGCAACCATGAAATCTCTTTAATATGGTTTTTTAAGTGAATATTATGTTTTTAAAACATATGGTAAGGTAAGCAGACCATAATTTCAGTTCCACCTTTGTTTTTCCAGTATTTTTTTAAATTATATACCACGTGCAACAGTTTCCTGACCCAAACTCATCTTTTAGCGAACAAATGGTCAGGGGTTCTGCCCACTTAACCCTCCCGTACCTGAGCAGGAGACATCCTAGGATAAGAAAATAGCAACAAAGGGTACCGAAGGGATTGATCCAAATTTAATTCTCAAACAAGAAACAATTAATTCTCTTGTGAATCAGCAATCAAACATGAAAAAAATATACATATGTAAACTCATCAGCACACATATGAGCGGACATCAAGGGAAGCACAACAACCGACAGTCTATATACAAAACGTCACATATACATATATACAAATATACATCACATTTACAGTATCACGTTTCTATGTACCCTAAACATAAGTTATATATAAAAAAAATTATATATATATCCCAATTCGGATCAGTGCCTCCACCTAATTTACAATAGAGTGCACAACACAATGGTAGTCCCAAGAATAAAGCACCTGGGGGTTAAAACGTCAACCCAGTGTATATTTGTATTGGTGCCAATCAGACAAAAATCAAACAAATTTTTGGAATAGTAACAGGGGACTCCAGTCGAAGCAAAAAGGTGTCGACGCAGTCGCGGTCGCGTTTCAGCCAGATGATGTAGGCTTCATCAGGACAATGGGTACTCTGGTAATAACAATTATGTACATATATTATACCTTCTTTCTAGCCAAGTAGGAATAAATATACTAAAATCACATCACAGCTGCACAAGTGACATTATCTCCCCCATGCGTGGAAATGCAAGGTCTACTTATAAATCCATCAGGTAAGGGGAAGAAGAGAAAGCCAAAGAAAGACAGAACATAGGAGATACTATCCAACAGTGTACATATAAAGATCAAGCATACTAAGGGAAAAAATTAAATAAAACAACGTGTATATCATAGGAACCCTCAACCACATCACTATGTGGGGAAAAAAAAACGTGTAAAGGAGCACAAGGGACACCACAAATATGTACCCATTATCTCCCACAGTGAATTCCAGTGCCTAAAAAAACCCGATCCTGTCACCCGACAGGAAGAATATATACCTATTTTTCAGGGTCCTAGCAATTTATCGGACAGATATCGGCGGCCAGCACACAAAACCACCCACACAAGGGTGGGGGGGCGGGCGGGAATGACTTTCTAGCCCCAGTATAAGAAATTATTCCTAGAATAAACATATAACAAAAACTAAATGAATCGCAATTCCGAGTCTAATCAGGACAGAGGGGTCTCATCACAGTATCCATTTACATGGGCTCCCTCGAAATAGTTGGTCTCGCATACCTTTATATATATGCAGTGAGTCCACTCAGATGAGGCAAGAGGAAAACAGGCGTGGCTTGAATTACACGTACTTTCTGTCATCATCACACAGTTCATTAGGAGGTGGAGGAAGGAGAAAGAGGAATAGTCCATTAAAAAACTAACACTGACCTCTATTCCCACTAGTTCTTAGCCACAAGTCTGTTAAACAAATTATAGGCGCACAAAGGTAAAAAGCAGCAATCAGTAATAAATAATGTCGGAGTATGTCTATGTCTCACATACACACTGCTAGCGCTTAGGGGACCGTGTGAAAACACAAAGTACACCCAAGTGTGATATAAATAGGTCCACAGGAGACGGGGAAAAAAACGAGAACTCGTAAGTCTTACACACCCCTGAATAATCACAGTCTTAGTCAACTTTAAAAATATGGTCAACCACACGACCCATCCATAGCGAAAGAAAACGATAGTTAGGGTGACTAATCCATTGCAATGTAAAACCTATCGTACTGGCCCGCGTAGTCGTATATCTGAACCCAGTCCAAATGGCAGCCGCATATAGTGTGCCTAAGGACGCCGTGCGGAAAGAAAAGAGAAAAGACGATTACCTGCAATCACGGGGGCTGGGCGACACGGACAACCGGTGCTCGCTGCAGCGAGAGTCAAACTCCAGTAAGGGAAGGACGGCCCTCCTCACGCATATAGATGACGCATCTAGAGCGTCAGCACAGGCGTCAGTCCCGTGGGAAACACTAAAAAAGGACAAATACACCCAAGGGACAGTCTGGGAGTCCCAGTCTCCACACTTCTCGAGTAAAAACCGGCATCGCCCGATCCAGAGTCTCTCATTCTGTGGAAGGCAGGTGCACACACACAAGAATACAAAAACAATATGGATAAAGTGAATAATAAATCATCATCAAACGAAAACCAATCCAAAAGACATACAAAAAGGGAAAAAAAGTTAAGATATATGTAGTTAAGAGAAAAGACTCCTACATTTCTACTACTTGGGTTCCCATTCTAAATAATACATATTTGCCCTATTTACAAAAAAGAACAAGCAGTAATCCAATGAACACTGGCCATTCAAATTTGAATTGCCAAATTTTTGTGAGACTATATATACATAAAAAAATCTCCAAAGGAATCAATATAGAAGTAATTATAGTATCGCTATACATACTGCAGTGCTATGTATAATATTTTCTCATCTATTTCAATTCAGAGGAGGAAGCAGCAAAGGGATGGACATTAGGAAGGCTTCAAAAAGGAACAGACAACAGGTCAAATCAATGCCCACATTTCATCACGTTCATTCAGACCTTTTTCAGACGTGTGGTATCTCTCTATTAATCTCGCTTCAATTCGATTCAGCTTGGTCTCTAAGTCTGTTTTATTTTTAGCTGAGATGGTGACCAGAACTGCCCAAGTGAGATCTTCTTCATTGTGGTCTGCTTCCATAAAATGCTGTACTAGTGGCGCCCCAATGTACTTACATCTTATGCGTGATTTATGTTGTGCAATGCGCATTTTGACTGCTTGTGACGTTTGCCCAATATATGCCAGATCACAGGGACAGGTAACCACATAGATACAGTTCTTGGTGTTACAGTTAGAAAAAGTGTGCATCATATGTGTGTGACCATTGATCTCTATTTCTTTCAAATCCCTAGTGTTGGGACATACAGAACAGTTCATACAGCGGTAGTGTCCAATTACAGGTGGTAATCCTAACAAGCCCCTGGTGTCTTTTTTGAGTGGTAACAAACTGTTTGCCTTCACCAAATGCTGCTTTATATTCTTACCTCTACGGAACGCAAAAAGAGGTTTAGGTATATTCAAGTGGTCTATAAGTCTCCAGTTTTTTTAAATAATCTGTTTGACCTTATTTGCTTTAGGGTTGAAAGTAAGTACACAGGTCAATGCAATGCCTTCTTTTTTATCTCTTGGTGTAAGTAAGCTTTCTCGGGGTGTATACCATGCACGCTTGAGTGCTGCTCTGATCAACTTCCTGGGATATCCTCTATTGCAGAGTTTATTCATTAAGATCTCTGCATTGTCAAAGTAATCACTTTTATTGGAGCAATTGCGACCAATACGCAAAAATTGCCCATAGGGCAAGTTTTCTTTAAGGCTCCTAGGATGGCCACTACTGAATTCTAAAAGCGTGTTCCGGTCCGTAGGTTTAGTAAAAAGATTAACCTTCAAGGTTCCTTCATTGTTAAAGATCCAGACATCAAGAAAATTGATTTTATCATTGCTTACACGTATAGTGAATTTCAAATCGGAGGAACATGAATTAAGCCACTCATAGAAGAGGGTCAATTCCTCATTGTTGCTGTTCCAGATGAGGAATTTGTCGTCGATGTAGCGAACCCACCTCGACAACAAATGCCGAAATGTTAAATGTTGTATACTTGTAAAGCGCACAGCTGCCCCAGCAAAGGGGCGTCCCGGCGCTGTATACCGCTGGGGAACCCATCCTGGCTTTCCCTGTGAGATGGTCCCTCCTGGGCATCTCCAAGGTGAAGACAAGCATCCCCGGCGCTGATGGGGCTGTTAGTAGAGATTAAGCAAGCTATTGCCCAGAGTTGCTGAGTGTGACCCATGGTTGGAGTAGGCACCGAGGCGAGAATTATCGAGTCTGCTGACCATGGCCCAAGACCCTGCCGCGCCGGGAATCGAACCCTGGTCCCAGGCTGACCTCTGCTTCTGGGTCTGCCACCTCTAACCAGTGAGCCACACCACTCCACTGGTTCGCCACGCCGAAGACATACACCTCCTCGAATTGGTCCAACACCAGATTAGCAATTAGCAATTTCTGGTGCAAAGCAACACCCCATTGCAACTCCCTTCTGTTGTAAATAAAGGGAGTCCTTGAACGTAAAAAAAGTTATTTTTTAGACAGATTTTAACCAGTTCTATGAAAAATGTCATAGGGACCTGGTGTGGTCTACTTCTACGATCTAAAACCAACTCCATAACCAATAATGACTCATCTTGAGGTATATTGGTGTACAAACTTTCGATGTGGAGGGTGACCAACAATTGTTGGTCACCATCGAACATCGAGTCTTCCACCTCATGTATAAAGTCCATAGTATCTCGCACAAAAGCCCTGGTGGTGCAGACAAATGGTTTAAGGAACGTATCGATGTATTTGGCTAGGGGCTCAAGCACTGAGCCACATGCCGCAATAATCGGGCGTCCCGGGGGTTTTTGAGCGTCCTTATGTACCTTTGGGAGTACATATATCATAGGTGTCTTTTGTTCAGAAGTGTTCAAAAACTCGTATTCTTTTTTACCAAGATATCCCAGATCCAAAGCTTCAGTTGTCATGTGTAGGATTTTGGCTCTCAACATTGGGGCGGGGCTATTATCTATTTTGCGATAATGTGCAGGATTATTCAGCTGTTTCAATACTTCTCTGTCGTAATCATCACTATCCCAAAGCACAATGCCACCACCCTTGTCGGCAGGTTTTATCACCGCTAAAGGGTTATTAGCTAGACTGATCAACGCCTGGCGATCTTCTTTCCAGAAATTGAATCTATAAGAGATTTTCTTTTTATTAAATCTATCAATCTCCCTTAGTACCTGGTTCTCAAAAAGTATCACTTCGTCTGGCATACTAGCAGATTCGGGGCAAAAGTGGACTTCAATTTGAGACCACTAACATTCCAGTCCATCTGTTGTTCTTGATCTATAAAAAATGCTTTAAGCCTAACCTTTCTGAGGAACTGAAGGACCTCAGTTTTTGTGTCTACAGGGTCTTGTATGGTTAAAGGCACAAAGGATAGTCCTTTCTGGAGGACTCTCAATTCCACAGGAGTCAAAGTTATTTTGGACAAATTATAGATAGGTATGGGTTCAGTATTCAAGTGATCGTGGGTATCATTGTCACCAGGGCCCTGGTGATCATCAATCATGTTCAACGTGGGTACACTCGTTGGCATGTCCGAAAAAAAATCTGATCTTGGGCTGGAGCTGGCTGTGGAAAAGGTTGGAAGGATTGATATTGTGGTTGTCTCCAGCCTCGTCTGAAACCTCTACCCCGCCTCCCACCTCTATCTACAAAAGGCGGGGGGTTTTGTTGGTACTGGTAGTGTGGTTGGTATTGTGGATATGGGGGTAATAATACCCTCCGTCACTTTGGTCTGAGTCAGAAGAAGAGTTTGAAAAAGTGAGGAATCTCGTTTTATATCTTCCCTTATACTGAGTATTGAGATTCCCTGGATTTGTGTTCTTGAAGAAGTTGTCCTTTAGGTAAGGGTACACCAGTTCTAACTCATCTTTTGGCAGTCAACGCCCACCATGTCATGCCTAAGGCTGTGTGAAGCTTGAGTTGGTCACAAGACCTGGTCGCGGGCACCCTTCCCACAATGAGCAAGCAGTGAGATTTAGCCACAGACCCTGATCGCAGGCATCCAACCCACCATGGACAGCCAACCTTTGGCAAAGAGCAAAAAGAGCTGCCTGCGGTGTCCCAACCTGGTGAAGAGGATAACTGTTATAGGCGTGACCACACGGTCTGGCCCAATCAGCTGTAGAAGGGCCACCCATGCATTGCAAGGCCAAAGATTTTGCATAGTTGTACTTGGCTGCAGGGCCAGCTCTCAGTCCCTGTGTGCCACCCACTACATACGGCCATTGCCAAGCATAACTATAGTGTGCTAAATTATTATTTATGAATTTTGTAATCAGATTCATAAATCGGATGGGGACTCCTGAGATTCCAGGAAGGTAAGTGGGACCCAAAATGGTCCAGGATTTAAGAATCCATTGATAAAAAAATTATATTTATTTTAATTTTGGAGTGTCCCTGCTGTAGGTCCCCGACATCATCGAACTGGAGATAAGAGTAGGCTCATCTATGGCCCTATGTCCTTTTTTGTTGTATTTATTATTTTTTATTTCCCTAAATACTGTGCTCAGTGCACAATGTTGGGTTATGACAGACATTTAGCTAATCAGAAGGTGGCTGACTCACATACCTGCTGCAAATTCATAAAGAACGACAAGAGAAAAATCTCCATTGCCCAATGGTGTGGTTTTTGGTGTTGGGATTTGTGAATCCTCTGTGTATTTGTGATCCCTCTCAGGGGTCAGCAAATTAAAGGGTCCAGATATCTCAAGCTTTTCAATCCTTTCAAGACAACCCAGAAGTGAATTAAAAACTAATTTCCTGAAAACCTACTGAATAGGTTACATTCTAACGGAAATTGTCACCTAACTATAACGTCACCTTTGGTTTTTTTCAGTGAATTTCTGAGCTTTTTTTTAAGACAAAATTTAATAATATTTCTATATCTAAATATACTGTCACTTTAACTTTTGTTTTTCTGTGAATTTCTAGAGTTCTTTTAACGGTATCTAAGATTTTATTACCACTCCTAACTTTGCCAACCCCCTGCCATGCATTGCCTTTGGCCATACATGGTGTGAGGTCTGTCACAGGGCCTCCCGTTTTCAATATAGGAGAGCTGCGGGAACTGCGGGAGCTCCTCAGATCACTGCCTGGAACATATGAAGAAGAACGACTGCTGTGCTGGCCCTTTGAATCACACCACAGAAGGATTGCACCCGGAAGGATTGCACCTGCTGTGCTAACAAGGCTCCACAAAGAAAGGACTGTTCCTGACTCAAAGGAAAGGGAGTAGACACCCTGCTTAGAAACTGGTACCACAGATCTGAAAGAAGTCAGCTGACAGGCCAAAGAGGTGACAAACTCATGTGATCAGCTGCAGCCGGATTTTTCCTATACTCTGCAGGTGCATTGTAGGAAACTGAGTCCTAGCCCCCAAGCGGTAATCCAGAGTACCTGAACCCTTGGCTGGTGCTTTTGGACCTTGTTTTCCCCAAATCAACCAAGAAACTGCAAGAACTCAAAGTTTGTAAACCTTCTGCTAAGTTTTGCAGAAAACCTCCAAGAGGAGCCTGGCTTGATATCAAGAGCCAGGGCTGCCATCATCAATTGGTGAATTGACCTGACTGTGCTGGTTTGTTCTGCTGAAAACGTTGGCTCTCCTTCCAAAGGCTCACCAAGACAGTCCACTGTCATTGAATAGAGCTCTGGAATCCTAGGAATCTGAGGACCCATCATTGATAGAAAATCTCCACGAATAAGCCTAAAGGTATACTCTTTACCTGGACCTACCCCTCAAGCTTATGGACCTGCATTCCTTTGCAGTTAGCCCAAAACTTTGATTTTGCCCTGCCTGCCCAACACGACCAGATAGATGCAAATGGCGCTTTATGCTTTTGGTGCTAGATTGCACAATTATTTATTTATTTATTGTTTAAAAATTCATATCTCTTGTTCCATAGATTGGATGTTTGTTGTTTTGACGTACGTTTTGAAGTTAAAATATTTCCTATTTTTATAAATTGATGTTGGGTTTTTATTGTGTTGTGTCGTTTACTTATTTAATGTCTTGGGGGTACTAAAAGCTTTGCACATATCTGTCTCCTGGGTTAAGCCTGACTGCTCATTTGATAAACTAGCGAGGGTTTAGCAAGTATTAATTTACTGAGACTAGATGGTACAAATTAGTTATTGTGCATTTTTTTTCTAGCTGAGTGTGCATATCCCCACCAAGAAATAGCCCACTTTGCTACACCCACCGTGCACAATCTTCAGTTGTGTGTGGTGTGTGATTGGCCTTGTGCCTAACCCACACTGCTTGTCAACCCCCTGCCGTGCAAGGCAAGAGGCACAGGGCTGGCTGCAGGGCATGGCTAACACAAGTGGATGTGCCGGGCTGGCCATGCAAGCTGACAACCGCCCCACAAGTAGCCAGCCCCCAACCTCAACAAACACCAACTAGTTGTTTTTACCATATCACAGTACTCTTCCAAAAGCCACAGGAGTCTAGGAGCCAATGCGGGTTCCTGCTGGACTCACACAGGGTCATGGCGCCCCATAAAACCTATTTTTAATTTGACCTTTATCCTGTCCCCTTACACCTTATTTTATTTTTATTTTCAGGGAACTAGATTGAGTACCCTAGTGATGTAAGGTCAGGTTGCGGTCAGCCAACTAGAGTGTAAGGGACATGGGAACAAGAGGGTGCAAAGCAACCGGGGAGAAAATACCCTCCATGCCAATGGGACTACTCTATTTATGTTAAACTGCATGCGTGTGGACTTCCCCCAAATGCAGCTATTCAGATGTCTATAGGTTTTGGGCCTTATTTATGAGGTCTTGCAACACTTTGACGCTGCTGTTAGATCACTTTTTGTGACGCACCAGTGGCGTAAAAATGGACCATCTTGTACCCTATTTAAGAAGTGACGCATCTAAGCAGATGTGTCACTTTGTAAACCCCTGTGCTACATTATACCTGTGCCAGGTATAATGTATGCAGGGTGGGCATTCCCCCGCAAAAAGCCTTGTAGAAGTGGCGCTTTGCAATCTATAAGATTTCCGTGAGCTAGTTCTAGGATGCCAGTGCGTCAATATCTTACGCCTGCCTCACAACCGGCCTAAGGGTGATGCAGGCACTTTTACATGGGGCTTGCCCCCATGTGAAAGGGCATATTGCTGGATTTGCGTCTGTTTTCAGACACACCGCAGCAATGCACCACTTTTGTGCCGACACATTTGTCAGAAATACAGACATATCTGTAACTCTTTGTGAAATGGAGCCCTGTAGATTAAATACGGCGCACCCATCCTGTCACATTTTTCATACATGAGGCCCTTTGAGCCTTAATTTCTCAGAACCCACTAACAGATTTACACCAAATCACAACAAGCATGATTTCTGTCTTTTTGCCAAATTTTACGTAAATCTGTGGAGCTTTTTTGGCTGTAGCGCTGTTCAAAAATCCCTGTGGAAACCGCAAAGAGTAATTGAGTTTTTGTACCCCTTTCTTTTTCTTGGCCCCTGCTTAACAGAACACTCAGAAACATTGTAGAAAGGAACTGAGGTGGATGAAAAAATTATTTAAAATTTTTGTGAAGATTAATCAAACTGTGCCAAAGTAATCAGCAAAACAATAAATCTGTTTCCTTTGGTAACTAGGTATGTCACTGTGTAATATCCACCTTAAAAAAGGCAAAAGTTATATTATAGCTATGTGAAAATGTAAGTTCAAATGTAAAATTTGAACCTCAAAACCTACTGAAATTCACCATTTACATACAAATTAAGTAACTATGACTTGCACACTCGCCATGCACATTCACAAAACTTTTGCAAAAGTTTTGCGAAGATTTGTCAAACAGAACAAAAGTTATCAGCAAAACAAAAAAACCTATTTCATAGGGTAATGGGTAGATAGATAAATAGAAGGTTCCAAGAGCTGTAATTTTTTTATACATATATAATAGCAGATGGCATTTGGTTCAAGGCCTCTTAGTTACATTGGTGTGATAAATGTTTAATGAAAATGTTATTTTTCTGTCCAATCTGACCATCTGACCTCTTTTTCAAAGAGAAAATAATGCCAGTCCACTGTTCTATTTAAAGCAGCTCTGTGCGAAACATCAACACTGAGCTCTTTTGTGAAACTAGAAGCTGCCACGGAAAGCGTGTGACTTTAAGAGGCTGTATTGCTACCTTAATCTACTCTCTGCTCCTGCTTAAGCGTCTCATGTTTTACATAAGTCATACCGACTTTAAAACAAACAGATATTCATTTCCCCTTGACATGAATGGGCCATTACTCATAGTAAAATTAATTTTCATAAAATGCTTCATCTTATTTTATTCAATTTTTTTTAATATAAGTGCAATTCTCCTCTAGTGCCTTACTTATATAAAAAAATAAAATGTGTTTGTGTTCTTCCAATTCCTTATTTTCCTATAGATCACAATACATTGAAAAAACCTTAAATTTGTGGGTTTCATCTATGACATATGGACTGTATTTTTAACGTACATAGTGTACATATATTGAGCCCTCATTGTTAGACCTGGCATCTTTTGGCGTGTTTCCTCTGTCTTTTTGCTTTTTGACCTCCTGTTTTGATGGTATGCTGGACTTTGTTTTTGTTGGATTGGTGTCCCTGCACACTTTTTCACTGCTATTCAGTGCTGAAGTGAAAGTGCTCTTACTGTAAATTGTGTTATGATTGGTTATCCATGACTGGCATATGTGATTTACCAGTAAGTACGTAGTGCCCAGGGCCTGTAAATATTAGTGCTCCTGCAGCACTGGTAGTGCCATCCACACAAGCAGCCTTTCAAAAGGTGTTTCACACCTGCCACTGCAGCGTCTGCAGTTTTACTGCCAGGCCGACCCGGCAAGTGCACCCATGTTCCAGGCCCTAACCTATCCCTTTTTTACATGTAAGGCAACCCTCAGGTAGGCCAAGGTAACCCCACGGGCAGAGTGCAGTATATGGGAAAGGTAGAACATGTAATGTGAGTTTTACATGACCTGATAGTGAAATACTGTGTTTTTTATTTTTCATTGTTGACAGGCTGTCTGTCCCATAGGCTATCATTGGAGTTGCACTGTGACATTTTACCTGTGTAGCTCTCATTTGGAACAAGTTAGAGAAATGGAGTTTAGGTTCTCTGAACTCAGAATTTAATAACTCACCTTTTAGTAAAGGTAGTTTTTGAATTATGGGTTTGAAAATTCCACTTTTAGAAAGTAGGCCTATTCTTAATTTACCATCCTGCGGGCCTCTGTCTGTCTGTGTATTCAGCAACTGGTTTTTGAGGGACAGGAGCAGGGGATGTGCAGTGACTCTAGACAGTCACAAGGGGGGTTGAGGTGTGTCCTGCCTTCCATGATTGACTCATAGCCAGGCTGAATAGACCTTTCTGCATTTAAAGTGGTGGGAGGAGTATTCACTAGAACCTGAATAGGCAGTGTCTGCTCTGCACAGTACTGTCTACACCGCCCGTAATGAAACTGGTCTAAAGAGGACAGAACTGGTTTCTACTAAACTAAGAAACTTTCTACTTCAAACTTCAAAGGGAAAAGTAGTATAAATATTGGAGCCCTGACCCAAGAACTTTAGAACTCATTTGGATTAAGGAACCTGCCAAGAAGAAGAGCTGGAGAAGCTGTGAGAAGGAACTACCACTTTGCTGTATGCTTTGCACTGTTGGCCTGCAGTGGCTGCTTCTGTTTTGGGCAGTGAATGGACTGGACATTCTGCAACTTATCTTCCTGAGTTTCTCCAAGGGTTTGAGGTAGAACTTGCCCTCTGTTTAAGAAGTCTCAGGAACAGTAAAGACTTAAAGTTAATCTGCTACCAGCACTGGGAACTGTGTGTTTTGTGCTACAGCAGATGAAAAAGCAGCACAATGTTGTCAATGACTCCACTGCTGGCTACGTGACCTGTTGGCACCGTAGAGAGCACCACTACGCTTTGCACCCCAACCCTGGCCTCACCGACGATGAAACCCAATGTTGCCACTGATCCATTGCTTGCAACCTCACCTGAGGGCACTGCACTTCACTTTGCCTCACTTCACGTCGCCGCCCTGGTATCCCCGATTACGATGCTCAAAGCCGGCATCATCACCACTGCCTGCACTGTAGCCTGGGTGCACCCCTCATAAGTTGCTCAACGTGCAGCCCCATCCCACACCGCAGCCTTGGTTCACTGGTGCTAGGGCCACCGACTACAGATCATCTACCGAAGAATGACAACGCCGCTGCTTGGTCCATGACCTGTCAGCACCGGGACAAGCACAATCCCACTTTGCACTGCAGTCTTGGTCTCACTAATGTGGCTGGATGCCATGCCTGAGCCACTGCCTGTACCACAACCTGAGGGCACTACACTCTGCACCACTGCACCTTGCACAGCAGACCCGAAGCCTGCAAGCATTATTGACATCAATGTCACGGAGATTGATTTCCAACCAATGCTTGTGACTTCAAGGGACAGACTACTCCTGCACCGACCTCTGAAGCCGACACCTGCTGCTGCCACATCTTCATATCTCACCGCAAGGTCCACAACACCCTGCATTTCCAAGGCACTGTTTTGCAGGTCTTTCTGGCACCGTACCTAGCCTGCAAAAAATGCTGTGATAGCCGCGGACGGAGATATTGACTTCAAGGAACTGTATATTTTGTCCATTTTTGTAATCTTCATTCTTGATTACTGTATGTTGGATTTTTATTACTTTGGTCTTTTTTCACACAGACAAATATTGGCTATGTTTCTAAAACTAGTGTTGTGTCATTTGTAGAGTTTTCACTGTATTACTGTGTATTATGTGCAAATGCTTAACACATTGCCTCTGAGATAAACCTGACTGCTTGTCCCATGCTACCAAAGGGGTGAACAGGGGTATTTTTAGCAGTATTATTATTATTATTTTATTAACTGTTCAATTAATTAAAATCATTACAGTAAAAAATCATAAAACTGGTAAATGAGAAATTGATCACAATTAAAACTATGAGGCTGTTGGATAAAAAAAATGTTGTTCAAGTATTATAACCCCTCTCCTCTTGCAATCACTCGGGCCGCCAGGGCCAGGTCTTTATCATAAGTCTTTGCACAGAGTTTCTTAGACAGCTGTGTAGGCCTTAGTGGTTTTCTGCTACAGCAGTCTGTGGATCGTTCTCCTGGTCCCTTCCATTTTGAGCCATTGATGTAGTGAGGTCTCTGTAGGACAGGTGCATTGTCCCCCTTGTTATATCTCACTGGTGGCCCTGGTTTATTTGTGTTCATTTGCTGCCTTTAAAGCCATTCTAATCAGATGAATGAATTCTCCAAGACGTGCCAAGGTCATTGTGGTTGTTCTAGAGAAGCACAAGGCTGATGTGTCGTGGCATGTTTTAATTCCCTTGGTGATGCAGACTGGGCGGAGAAGTCGACGACGTTCGTTCATGAGGGAGGGGCAGCAGCATAAAAGGTGAAGCCAGGATTCTATCGTGTAGGGGCACAGTCTGCAGCTTGTAATATCCCCCTTGTGAGGCCATGTGGGTTGAATTCGGTAATTCCAAGGGTGCAAAGTCTCATGGAGAGGATATTGGTTCTGGCTTGTGGTGTCAGAGCCTCATGCAGGTAGGGTTGTGCCTTGTCTACTGTGTAGCAGCTGTTCAGCGGTTGTAGATGGGGGCTATAGCAAAGGGATTTAAGATCCAGATCGTATGAGGTTTTGAGGACTTGCCTGTTTATGGCTTTTTCCCATGCATTTTGTGGGATTTCTGGCAGTGGTATTCTCTTTTCCTCGATCTTTAACGTTTTGAGTGCTTTGCCAAGGCTGGTGTGCTCTGCTGATCTTGGCCCCTCAAAGATGGCTCTCAATTGGTGTCTTAAGGAATTTGTTGGGGCCCTTGAAATCCTTAAATATTGTTTTATTATCTCCCCTTGGCACATTAAGTCTGGCCATATTAGGCGTAGCTCCAATCAAAGGGGGTCATTAGGATCGCGGACGGACTTGAGTCTGTCCGAGACCCCTGAGGAGGAGGGAACTCCGCAGGGGCTGCTGCGTTCCCTCAGAGTAGATTAGGATGTGACAGCCAGGGTGGCGGTCACATCCTCTATCTTTAACATTGCGGCGGGTGCAGCTTCAAGCTGCACCCGCCACAAGGTTAAAAATGCATGCATCGCATTTGCGTGCACAAAGCAGCAGGCACTGCGCAGTGCCTGCCGCTTTGTGCACGCAAATGCAGGGGGGTACCGTAGGTACCCCCATGTACACCACCCACCTCCCTTTCACCCAGGGGGCCCGCAACGGGCCCCCGAAGTGAAGGCTATATGCTTTTCCACGGTGGAAAAGCCGCTGTGGAAAAGCATATATTCACCAACATCCTAATATGGCTGGCGGTGTCTGATAGACACCGCCAGCCATGTTAGAGCTTTTCCGCCGCGGTCAGAAGGCGACCGCGGCGGAAAAGCTGCAGACGGAATTCCAGACCCACCAGCCATCCTAATTTGGCGGTGGGTCTTTGGAGGCTCCGCAGCGGTTTTTCCTCATCCTCCGGGCTGGCGGTGGCTTCCGCCGGCCCGGAGGATGCGGAAAAACCGCTATCATAATCGGCCCCTTAGTCTTGACTTCCTTGCCGACCTTGGGATAGAAAAGACTGACTTAAATGCTTTGGCTTGAATTGCAATGAGAAGGGCATCCTGCGACCCCGGAAAAGCCTGGTGGCCATAGCTAATGGCTGGCAGCAATTTTGCTTTTAAAGCAGTTAATATTGGTCCGGCCGTGGGGTTATCAGGTGTAAGCTCAGTTGCTTTAACAAGAATATCACCTTATTAGCCTTGGATGATTGCTGTTTCAGATGGACATTTGCCTTGGCCCGGTCCGTAAACCAAACCCCTAGGTAGTTATACTATGCCACAGTACTGATTTTCAGATCTCCCATTGACCACTGCGTTTTCTTTTTCAAGCGGTAGCTCCCGAAAATGACGAGCTTAGTTTTCCCTTAGTTTACAATGAGGTTGTTATCTTTGTTGAATCGATTCAACACATTTAGGGCTCTCTGTAGGCCCACCTTTGTGTGGTCCATTATGGCTGTGTCATCGGCATATTGTAGCACCGGCAGCCTCATGCTACCTAATCTCAGTGCTACTGGGCTGGCGCATTTCAGGGTGTCCGCAAAGTCTGCAGTATACAGGTTAAAGAGGATGGGTGCCAGCACACATCCTTGTTTCAACCCATTGTTCGTTGTTATTTTGGGGGACACTGTGCCAGCGCTGGTCTTGATCTGCACCAGGTGCCTTTATGAAGTGATATGATTGCCTTCAGTAGGTTTGGCGGAATGCCCCAGTTGTCTAATTTCCGCCATAGCCTATTTCGTACCACTTTATTGAGGGCTGTGCTGTAATCAATGAAGCAGCAAAAGAGGGGAGGGCTTTTCTTTTTATTGCCTCAGTTGCTAGGCGCGCTAATGCAGAATGCTGTCCATTGTCGATAATTGTGGTCTGAAGACAGTCTGATGGCAGGGCATGATGCTTTTTCCTTCGGCCCATATCTCCAGGTCCTTCAGTATGAGACGGGCTTCTATGTCAAGAAGAGCGATGAGCCTATAATTCGATGGCTTTAAACAATCCCCTTTTATGAAAATTGGGACTAGCCTGGAGCCCCTCCATGAATTAGGGGTTATTGCTGTCGTTAAGGAATGGCTATAAAGAGGAGTGAGGACGGATGCCCAAAAACCGGGGGCCATTTTAAAAACCGGGGCGGGTATCCCGTTTGGTCCAGGGGCCCTATCATTCTTCATATTCTTGAGTATCTTCATGACCGTTTGATTGTTTATCTGGGCTAATAATCCCCTTACCCTGACTAGAAGGAAGGGTGCCTACTTGGACAAGGTGCATACCTCTGCCAACTAGACACCCTCAATTCTAACACTCATGAAGTGACAATACTCATACACTAAGGGATACAAAGCTCCTAATTCACAGAAAATAAGTTTTAACTTTGAAAAGATCCACATATTTCACAATGTAAAATTATTTTACATGAATTTTAGATTCCCTAAAGAAAAAACAGTTACAAGGGTGAATTATCACAGCATTTCCTCTTTCTCTGAGTACTGGTAAAAAATACATTACACAATAACAGTGCTGTGCTCAGAAAATTAATCAGCACACATGACAAGTTGACATGAGCAGGCACATACTTGATCCAAGCAGCTTCTAAAATGTTTGCCCCAGTTTGAATAGGCAGAATGATATCAAGAAATATGTTACAGTGTCCCACAGTGCACTGTGTAGTCTTTCTTTTTGTCTTGTTAAACCTACTCTATACTGCCAGAATACTACATAAGAAAAACACATTTTTGAATATGTTATTCATTTCCTTGCAACACGCTTTGCATTTAAATTTTTGAATTATAATAACAAACATTGATGCACAACACACTTTAAGTGTTAGAAAACTTTCCCCAACAACATTAGCATATATATCTGCACTCTAAGACAAACAATCAATATTAATCAGATGATGTTCATATGCTTAAAATCTTTAATAAAGAGTATTAAAATCGATGAATAAATAAAGTAATAACACAAATATATATAACAAGTACGATGTGTATTATAGTCCTATATTACCATCTCGTGATTCAGGTGACATTTAACCTCAATACCCCCCTTTCACTGCAGCAGTCTTTTAAGAAGTTTTAGCCACGACTCAAATTGCAAACCTAACCTATTGGCTTTTCCAATGCTTTTTTAATTGGAATTTTGGGTTCCTTATCCCTCCTAGTTGTTATCAAATAAATATCATTAAGCAAACTGGTAACAGACTTGTGGAAATGGTAGAAGGTTAGAGAAAGATTACTAGAATATGGCACAAAAACAAATGTCTTCTATTCAAATATCTTGCTTGATTCAAAGACATTCGAAATGTTCCGTACACTGTGGCTGTACAAGTATGAACTGATGTTCATACTGATGTGAGAGAGTAATGTCAACCACTAGGAACTGTATTACAGACAATGTCCCAGGGGAGCAACAGGTGTGTGCAACAATTCTTTGTGCCCCCCCCCCGGGCACTGGAATATTACATAAGGGGCCAACGAAACTTTTTTGTACCTTCTGTAATACAGATAGTGCTGGTACACATACATCCTCCGCATTATCTTACTTTTAAGTGTTTTTTTATAGTTGAGGTTACCATTAATAAGCAATCATACAATATGTCCTTCAATAAAAAAACAACTCCAAACAAGGTCTTTCCTGTTCCTCTCCACCTATAACCCCATCCCCACACTGAACCGGTCACACAGTAAATAATAACACATTGCGCAGCAGTATCCAGGGCATTAACCCCTTCTATGCTCATGACGGAGTCGCTCCGTCATGAGCCTCTGTTAAGCTGTGCTCATGACGGAGCGGTTCCGTCATGGCCCGCTCGGCGTGCTTGTGCGGCGCGAATTCCGCGCCTGCGCTGGACGTTCCATTGAGCGGGCGGGGCCATGACGAAGCCGCTCCGTCATGAGCACGGCTCAACTGCGGCTCATGACAGAGCGGCTCCGTCATGAGCATGCGAGCGCCGCTCGGCCCCCCCGCCCCCTTAGCGCTGCGGCGGAATTCCCGCCGCAGCGAAGGGGTTAAGACGATGCAAATTGAGGCATCAGTGAATGATTGAGCAGTCCTTAGCTTGCAATGTTTATGGGGACATCTTACTCCTAAATTTCGTGTTCAAGTTTCAAAAACAGGACCCCATATGTGCTATGTTCAGATGGCGTTATATCATTTGCATGGGGTCTTGGCTAAATGCAAAAGATGGAAACCTTTGACTCTGAACCCACGTTATATCATAGATGCGGGCACACAGGTAAAGAGACTGTGGGCAACAAAAATTTGGCATACAGTCAGTGCACCCTCTAAGAGCAGCCCCCTGGAGGTGAAAAAATGGTCACTGCTGTGACATCTCTGCCCCCCACTGATGTAACATCAGATGTTGCCTGCTCAGTGAAAATGGAGTGGCTGAGACAAGCAGCTACCCTGTCTTTCCCTAAGGTGCAATCCCATGACAGGGCAAGTGTGCGTATGACCAGGGGACAGCGCATCATCAGTAATAGGGCGCACTGTCCGTTTGGTGCCAGGCAAACCAATTTGAAGGTGTACCTCTGGGCAAACTGGGGCACTACCCCCATTTGTAATACGGCCCCAAAAGTTAATTTTCTATACGTAATTTTAGATTCATTAAAAAGCAGAGCACCTTTCTGATGTGTCCCTGTCAGCAAAACATACTGGGTGACCATTAAAGTCAACATGTCAAGTAAAAATCTTTTTCATTTACTTAATGTCTCGGAGTATGTCAGAAAAAAAAAACATACTTATACCAATTGCATTAGAGGAGGAAAAACATCTGAAAATGTTGTATTACCATTTTACGAATCATTTCATTTGTGTGCAATTCCTGATAATGTTGTTGTCTATGAATGGTGGGAGCCAAATGCACATCATCAAAAGTGAAATGAACTGAAGCACATTGTCAAATGTTCAAATCAAGTGATGGGCTACATATTCATTAATCTTGGCAACTTCAAGAGGTCTAACTGAATTCTTCATAAATCTTCTAAATGTACTCAGTACTAGACCATGAGGAAGAGGCTGTTTGCATTATGTTATATAAACTGCATGAATGAAGACTCGTTAGACAGTGTAGATAGTACAGTCAAGTGCTGTTTTGCTTCATGTTTAATATAAACACCGAATTTGAAAAATAATACACAATTGATGAGGTGACAGGTAACAGCTTCCTTGGAAGGGTGGGGACTTTACCTTTGAAGTCATGAATAATTTACAGGTAAGTAGCTGGTCACCGCTTATTATCAACTCGAGTTACACAGAGAAGGATGAGAATATGTAATTAACACTATCAGTGTCAGCTTACAAGTAAGCATTTCAATACATGACCTGCTTCCCCTGCCTGATGATTAGTAAGCCGAGTCTTTGTTTTCAATTGTGATCCCAGTGGAGTAGCAACCCCAGTCACCAAAATAGTATTCAGTTTATCCAGGCAAGATACCTCTTTCCAGATCTTCTGTCGTGTTAAGGACCGCATCAGAGTTTACATTAATGTGTCTTATTTTTTGTATATGAAATTGTTTTGTCAATAGTATGTTACAATCCTCACATTCTTCATTAAGTGGTAACCACATATATCAATGTTTGGTTGGAATTAATAACCTGTTAGCCACATGCTTACTTCTGCTCAATTACAAACTCACTTGTTTTGTGGTCCTTAAAAGTACTTTGCAAAGTCCTCTATTTGCTTTCAATTTATCTCTAGGGAGCTAGGCTAAACTCACCAGCGTTTACATATGTTTTCTATCGCTCGCATTAATACTTAAGATTTAGAGCCAATAAAGCTGTAAATAATGTATTGACAATAAGTATTACTGTACTCTTGTATTCTTTTATAATTTTCGGAGTCGTATATAGAGCAATCGGCAGGCAAACGAGCAACACTGCTCTTTACAAAGAAACCTACTATACTATACTGCATAAGAAGAAATGTGCATGCATCAAGTGTATGCAAACAGTTTCTTAGAATGCTTAAAAAAACATATTCACACTGTAGAACATCAGTTAAGGATTCAATAAAAGTCTAACAGGGCCATACTTCGACCTTGCTCCGCCTCTCTAATGTATACTCTGCAGGGCTTCTGACTCTGCTGTGCTCTCCCCTGCTGCCCACCTGTTTGTTTGTTGTGTAAGTATTGTGCTCACATTGTAGTCTGTTCGCTATATGCCTGCATTGTATAGAAACCTTTTTGCTTTTCTTTAGTAGCCTTTTTCTGTTGTTTTGCTGATTTTTGCTGTTGTTATATATTTGTACCTGGCAATATTGTATCTGTTTCACAGTCTTTTGATCAAACCTTCGTTTTCCTTGCTGTTGCTTCCTGCCGCTCGCTCTTTCCTGCTTGTTTGCTTCGCTCCCACCTCCCTGCACTAGGACCTCCTCCCAGGACCCACTTGATAGAGGCCACAGCGTGGCCTCTTAGCGAACCAGCTTATAGGGTGCAGAGCTGACCAGCCAATGGCAAGTCCGTCTGCATCCATCCGAGCCTGGACTGTGCTCAACGTCAGGAAACATGGCTCTGCCACCAGCCACAGATACTCCGCTGTGGATCTCCAAGCCCTGAACCTCAGTCTCAATGAAAACAACTGCTGTCTCAACGCTTCATACTCTGTGATTGTACCGTTCACCTGCAGGCACAGCCTCTTTTCGTGCAACAATGGAGCACCCACAGGCACAATGAACCCACCACGCCTACCACGCCAACCATGACTGCCCCTGAGCCACTCCACTACCTCATGTTCAATGTATGATCACTCTGCAAGCACTTCAGGGACATCTGGAACACCATCACCTCCCTCACCCCAACATCATCTTTGTGAGAAGGTGGCCTGATATGCAGTGCTCACTATTCTAGTGAACACTATGTATCAGTCCAGCAACCCTTATTGATGATTGGTTGTAAGTCAACCTTATAGACCAGCTATCCTAGTAGCGTGGATACGAGCAGTCTAAGGCTAAAGACTCGAGAGGGCGCGTTAAGCCAGCTGTTTACCACACATATACCCCTTTAATACCAAGTGAAAGGACACCACACAAGTGTTATGAAAATAAACAGTTATTTATTTAAAGATCACAACAGCCCTGTACTCTTTATGAGGACAGGGTACTAAGCACAAACCAAAACTCTTACAAAAATACTTAAGTTAGCACAGTATATACAAATGCCCGAGGGGCACGGAAAACCATATACTCTGAAAGTGGAATGCGAAATTCCTAGCAGGTAAGTACAGTACTAATAGCTTTTGGAATCGCTAGGACTTGACTAGGGAATCGTTAGATTATGTCTAGGAGGCCTAGGGGACTCGGGTGCAGTGTGTGCACTCTCACGCGAGATGCGGGACAAAAGTCTATGGTAGCTAGGAATTAGAAAGTTAGTGTTCTCGGGCGAACCCGACCTGGTAGGGAGAAAACGAAAGTAGATTCTGACCCTTGGATAGTGAGGCTATGCTGGGGCACCGAAATGCCGAAGTTACCTAGCCCAGGGGCTGCAGCTGCATAGGTCTGAAAAGACGTCGGGAATCCTCGTAGACGGACCAGGAGCCGGAAGAAAAGATGCTGGCCGGTGACCAGTGAAGAAAGTTCAGTCGGATCCAAGCCTGGATCTTGAAGATAGATGACACCTGAAAGCAGAGGGGACCAAGTTCGAGACTACTAGCCAGTAGTCAGTGGGCACCAGGAGGGCACCGGATGGTAGCCACCTCGACTAGGTGAGTGGGTGACGCTTGACTCGAAGATCTCACGGACCAGGAGGCGTTGTCGGCGACCAGGATGGAGGATCGAGCTGTCCCACGAAGATAGAAGCTGTCGGCGTCGCTGGACCCAGGATTGGGCAACAAAGCCTTGGCAAATTCAAGCCCACGCGGTGGACCTAAAATGGCGTCTGGAGTGGACCAGGAGGGTCCGGGGTGCCTCTCTTGAAGAAGGAAGCAAAGGCCAGCCTGGAGCAACCAGACCAGCAGTCGTGAAGTCGTTGGGCGTCGTTCAGAGGGCCACAAGCCAGCCGGCTAGTAGCCAAACAACGCGGTGCACAGCAAACAGCAGAAGGGCCCCACGCAGATCGTGGAGATGCAGGGGGGCTGATCTTGGGTGCTGGAGCTGCGCAGGGTCGGGGCTTCTCGGACCCCAAAGCACTCACCAGTGGAGGACACGGTGGGCTTGCAGTAAAGATGTCGTGCAGTCTTGGCGATCGTCGGTCCCTTGAGGTCTCGTCGCACTCACGGTTCTCAGCTGGGCTGTAGAGGTGAGTAGAGGTCAGAGGGGCCAGGGAAGCCGGGTCTCGTCGAGCTGGGTCGTCGGATTCGTGATGAAGGACTTGCAGCAGACCGCAGTGTTCTTTAGGATGGTGCCTGCGGATGCAGGGTGACTACTCCTTAGCCACAAGGGAGAATCTTGAAGAAGAAATCGTGAAGTCCTTTCGAAGAAAGTGGTATCTTGATTCCAAAGATGATCTAATTTGAACAGGGGGCCCGCTCCTATCTTTATACTAAAAAAGGGGGCTGACCCGGTGACTAGGTCCTGCCTATGGGTGGGACCAGGAGGGGGGTGGTTACACCCCTCTCCCCTGCCGGACTTCCCCAGGCCAGGGGCTGGTGTGCCCCTGGAACTGGTTCTGACTGGCCTATGCGTAGTGAGCACCGGGGTGCCACTCAGCAGTCACCTTCCTGAAAAGCCCTGCCTACCCAGGATACACAAAACCATGTCTGGGACGGTGCTAGCACCGCCCCGGACAGGAAACCCTTTGTCCAGGCCTCCCTCGCTGGAAGGACTCCCAGCAGCAGGAGGTCAGACTCGTGTCTGTGGTGGCAGCATCCATTTTGTGGAGCTGAGGCTTCAGTTAACTTTAACCGGGGTTCACAGTTACATACATGTCGTGTCCCTCTAGAAGGGTGGAATGCTAACCCCGTCGCCAGAATTGGCGAGGGGTTAGTATTCCAATTCGTATGACACCTTACTCGACATGTTTTGATAAAGCAATACCAAAGTTAGCATTTAACCGCGAGGATTATAATGCACTTAAGAGTATATGGTATGCGATATCATGGAACAGCTATTAGGACTTGGTTCCGCAAGCTGCAGACAGGCTCAGCTCATGCCAGAGCACCATCTCACACGATTCCAAGCACTCTGCCTTCAGGATTGTCAAGGCCTGCCATAGGAGTGACTGATAGGAATCTGTGTGTCCATTTTAGGGTTAGGTATAGGTATACTACACCTACAGCAAAGGGTGATTACACGACTTTGCCCCAGCTGTCATGCAGCCAGTTGTGTCAAATTTAGGAGGCCAGCCAGGGGTGGCATAATACATGCTGCAGCCCCTGGCAGCCCTGGGTACACCCATGCCCTGAGTTACAGGGTCTGATAGGGTGGCCCAGTACCAATTGGAAATGTACCTAGGGTACATGGAATCCATTTTAAAGAGAGAGCAGTAGGCCTGGGGTCCTGATTGGCAGGGTCCCAGGTCGACTATGTCCAAAACCAGCCACAACACAGGGCAAAAAGTTGGGGGCAACCATAGTCAGGATGTACCTTCCTACACAACCCCCCCCCAAACGAAAGGAGATAAGGCTATCCTTGTCCAGGTAAGCCTCTATTACCTAAGTGGCCATATAAGGAAGGACCAGCTCTGGCTTGGTTTCCCCCTGTGTCATGGTCCACTAGGCAACCCCTCACCCTAAGGGTATCTGAGGGTCTCCACCATAGGGAATCTCTGTCTCTGGTGTGTCTTGGGAAAGAAGAAGGCTGATGCTGGGTTGGAGTACTGAAGTGAGGCTCCTCTACCTTTGGGCTCAACTTCCTCCAATCACCATTCATCATGTGTGCCTTTCTTTCTTTAGCTGAGATGCACTGAGCTCTCAGGGTCAGCCTCTGGCTACCTAAAGCTGGAGGCTGAGTCCCTCTGTTTGGCTTACTGGAGGGACAGGTCAGGTCTGGGGTTTTTAGGCCCCATGTTTGGCTGTGCCCAACAGTGTCCAGCTGTGGGAGTTCCCTAACTACTTTTAAGGGGGATCCCTCAGGAGTCTGTTCTATTTTCACTTGGCTAGGGTTACCAGCTTCAGTGATCCTAATCTGCTGATTAAGGGGTTCTTTTGGACAGGGGGCCCTTTGGGGTCCACCACTGGCCTCCCTGATCTCTTCAGCCCTGGGCTGACTGAGACAGGGTAGAGAGGTGCAGGTTACCTGCTCCAGACTGGGTCCCTGGGAAGGTTCCACTACCATCAGGGGCTCTGCCAGGCTAGGCCTGACTACCTCTGGGGCAGTTCCTTCAACAGGGGTAGAGTCAGTTCCCTGAGGAGGCTGGCTCTCACCTAGTGTCTGGGAGGGGGAAGACTCTTCTTCCTCCTCAATGCTCTCTGTTTGAGTGGAGTGATCCATTGTTTCAGGCTTCACACCCTCACTATCTGTTTGAGTAGAGGCTGAGACCATTTCAACCTTGCTAACCTTTCCAGGGAGGAATGGTGCTTGGACTGGGGCTGTAGCTATTACTGCCCCACTAACCTGTCTGGATAGGCCTATCATTCTGGAGTGAGTTTCTTGCTCCACCTCAGCCCATGCTGAGAGTTCCAGGTCATTCCCCAGTAAGCAATCTACAGGTAGGTTATCTGTCACTGCCACTCTCATGGGCCCTGTGACATTACCCCAGCTGAGCTTGACTACTGCCATGGGATGCCTTCTCTTCACTCCATGAATGTCTGTCACCTGATAAGTAAAACCAGGGGTCAGTTGAGCAGAGGGGACCAGATGGTCACTCACCATGGTGAGGCTGGCCCCTGTGTCTCTGAATGCCTCAACTTTCTGACCATTCACTAAAACTTCTTGTCTATACTTTCCCAAAATGTGGGGTCCAGTAGTGAAGTTGGCAAACCCCATGCCAGTCTCACAGACAAGAGAGTGATCAGGGAACCTGGCTAGGCCATAGTCCTCCTGATTGCCCAAAGTAATGCCCACCACATTCTTGGGGGCACTCCCACCACCTGGGGGATTACCACTAGTGGTAACAGGAGGTTTAGGAGTATTACCTGGGGGTATGTTTCCCTTATTACCATTTTTAGGGCAACTGACATCACTTTTGTAATGACCCACCTGTTTACAGGTATGGCAATAAGGTTTCTTTTGTTCTGAAGGAGTGTTCTGGGACCCACCACCCTTGTTGGAGTTTTGGGGCCCTTGGGAAGTCTTCTCTGAGGATTTATCCCCACCCTTCTCTTGAGGCTTGGTTGATTCCTTTTTCTGGTCACCACCCTGGTTTTTAGGCCTAACCCTGGTTCTGACCCATTTGTCTGCCCTCTTACCCAATTCCTGTGGAGAGGTCAGATCAGAGTCTACCAGGTGCTGATGTAATAACTGGTTCTGACAATTATTTAAGATTTGCTCCCTCATAATTAGATTATACAATCCTTTAAAATCAGTAACCTTACTACCCAGTAGCCAGCCTTCAAAAGCCTTAGTGGCACAATCAACAAAGTCAGTCCAATCTTGAGACTGAGTTTTCTGGGTGTCTCTGAACAGCATCCTGTATTGTTCAGTGGTTAAACCAAACCCATCAACCAGTACATTCTTCAAGACTTGGTAATTGTTAGCATCCTCCACCCTTGTGGTGAGGAGCTTATCTCTACCTTTACCATCAAAGGAGAGCCACAAGATAGCTGCCCACTGACTTTGGGGAACACCCTGCACAGTGCAGGCTCTCTCCAAAGCAGTAATCCATTTGTGGATGTCATCCCCTTCTTTAAAGGGGGGCACTATCTTATTCAGGTGCTTTGTATCAAAACTCCTTTCCCTATTGCTAGGTTTATTGCTGCCACCAGTGGGCTGTAGCCCACATAATTCTTGCTCTCTAGCAAGGGCAAGTCTCTCTTTGGCCAGGGCAAGTTCTTCCCTTTCAATCCTCAGTTTGATTGCCCTTTCTTCAGCTTCATACACTCTCCTCTTAGGGGAAGACATCCCTCTGTGAGAAGAGTTGAGAGAGCCATTGGTTCGAAAGGATCTGTTAGAGCCTCTTGATAGAGACCTAACTCGTCCATTCCCAATGTTAAGCTGACCTGAGAGTGGGCCCAGGGGTCCCCTAGTACCAAGCTCATGTCTGCTTAAGTTGGACCTGCTTAGTCTACTGACCTCTAGCTGTCCCTTATCTGCCTCATCCCCTGACAACTCATCCTCTTCCTCAGCATCATCTGCCTCATGGAGAGGATGGATATCAAAGGGTCCCTGTAAGGAGGGCAAACTTCCTTCTGGATTAGAAGGGTCTGGGTTACCAGCCCTACTGGCATCATAAGCCTCTAAGAGACCAATCAGAAAGGAAGTGGTGGGGTTAGACCCCTGTTTTAGTTTCCTGAGAGTACACACTTGTCTCATCTCATGGAAGCTAAGAGCAGCATATTTTGAAGTAAGGACCTGTGGAGGGTCCACTGACACAAGGGGATACTCAGAGTTTCCTCCTTTGTCTGACATGCTGATTCTAGTGTGGTGTAAGTGATGCACCTACCTACACTATGTGTTACCTACTGATCCCTTGCTAAGAGTTGCAGCCAAGGTGTGCTAGGCCTTGAGGAGCTGCAACAGCTGGTTCAGTAGAACTCAGAGTATTCTAAGCTTTAGTTATATGTACCTAACAGTACTTATGTGATCTTTCAACAAGATATTCTTAGGATACGTGTGGTAAAACAACAGCAAGCTCAAATCCCAACCGCTGCTCACCAATGTGAGAAGGTGGCCTGATATGCAGTGCTCACTATTCTAGTGAACACTATGTATCAGTCCAGCAACCCTTATTGATGATTGGTTGTAAGTCAACCTTATAGACCAGCTATCCTAGTAGCGTGGATACGAGCAGTCTAAGGCTAAAGACTCGAGAGGGCGCGTTAAGCCAGCTGTTTACCACACATATACCCCTTTAATACCAAGTGAAAGGACACCACACAAGTGTTATGAAAATAAACAGTTATTTATTTAAAGATCACAACAGCCCTGTACTCTTTATGAGGACAGGGTACTAAGCACAAACCAAAACTCTTACAAAAATACTTAAGTTAGCACAGTATATACAAATGCCCGAGGGGCACGGAAAACCATATACTCTGAAAGTGGAATGCGAAATTCCTAGCAGGTAAGTACAGTACTAATAGCTTTTGGAATCGCTAGGACTTGACTAGGGAATCGTTAGATTATGTCTAGGAGGCCTAGGGGACTCGGGTGCAGTGTGTGCACTCTCACGCGAGATGCGGGACAAAAGTCTATGGTAGCTAGGAATTAGAAAGTTAGTGTTCTCGGGCGAACCCGACCTGGTAGGGAGAAAACGAAAGTAGATTCTGACCCTTGGATAGTGAGGCTATGCTGGGGCACCGAAATGCCGAAGTTACCTAGCCCAGGGGCTGCAGCTGCATAGGTCTGAAAAGACGTCGGGAATCCTCGTAGACGGACCAGGAGCCGGAAGAAAAGATGCTGGCCGGTGACCAGTGAAGAAAGTTCAGTCGGATCCAAGCCTGGATCTTGAAGATAGATGACACCTGAAAGCAGAGGGGACCAAGTTCGAGACTACTAGCCAGTAGTCAGTGGGCACCAGGAGGGCACCGGATGGTAGCCACCTCGACTAGGTGAGTGGGTGACGCTTGACTCGAAGATCTCACGGACCAGGAGGCGTTGTCGGCGACCAGGATGGAGGATCGAGCTGTCCCACGAAGATAGAAGCTGTCGGCGTCGCTGGACCCAGGATTGGGCAACAAAGCCTTGGCAAATTCAAGCCCACGCGGTGGACCTAAAATGGCGTCTGGAGTGGACCAGGAGGGTCCGGGGTGCCTCTCTTGAAGAAGGAAGCAAAGGCCAGCCTGGAGCAACCAGACCAGCAGTCGTGAAGTCGTTGGGCGTCGTTCAGAGGGCCACAAGCCAGCCGGCTAGTAGCCAAACAACGCGGTGCACAGCAAACAGCAGAAGGGCCCCACGCAGATCGTGGAGATGCAGGGGGGCTGATCTTGGGTGCTGGAGCTGCGCAGGGTCGGGGCTTCTCGGACCCCAAAGCACTCACCAGTGGAGGACACGGTGGGCTTGCAGTAAAGATGTCGTGCAGTCTTGGCGATCGTCGGTCCCTTGAGGTCTCGTCGCACTCACGGTTCTCAGCTGGGCTGTAGAGGTGAGTAGAGGTCAGAGGGGCCAGGGAAGCCGGGTCTCGTCGAGCTGGGTCGTCGGATTCGTGATGAAGGACTTGCAGCAGACCGCAGTGTTCTTTAGGATGGTGCCTGCGGATGCAGGGTGACTACTCCTTAGCCACAAGGGAGAATCTTGAAGAAGAAATCGTGAAGTCCTTTCGAAGAAAGTGGTATCTTGATTCCAAAGATGATCTAATTTGAACAGGGGGCCCGCTCCTATCTTTATACTAAAAAAGGGGGCTGACCCGGTGACTAGGTCCTGCCTATGGGTGGGACCAGGAGGGGGGTGGTTACACCCCTCTCCCCTGCCGGACTTCCCCAGGCCAGGGGCTGGTGTGCCCCTGGAACTGGTTCTGACTGGCCTATGCGTAGTGAGCACCGGGGTGCCACTCAGCAGTCACCTTCCTGAAAAGCCCTGCCTACCCAGGATACACAAAACCATGTCTGGGACGGTGCTAGCACCGCCCCGGACAGGAAACCCTTTGTCCAGGCCTCCCTCGCTGGAAGGACTCCCAGCAGCAGGAGGTCAGACTCGTGTCTGTGGTGGCAGCATCCATTTTGTGGAGCTGAGGCTTCAGTTAACTTTAACCGGGGTTCACAGTTACATACATGTCGTGTCCCTCTAGAAGGGTGGAATGCTAACCCCGTCGCCAGAATTGGCGAGGGGTTAGTATTCCAATTCGTATGACACCTTACTCGACATGTTTTGATAAAGCAATACCAAAGTTAGCATTTAACCGCGAGGATTATAATGCACTTAAGAGTATATGGTATGCGATATCATGGAACAGCTATTAGGACTTGGTTCCGCAAGCTGCAGACAGGCTCAGCTCATGCCAGAGCACCATCTCACACGATTCCAAGCACTCTGCCTTCAGGATTGTCAAGGCCTGCCATAGGAGTGACTGATAGGAATCTGTGTGTCCATTTTAGGGTTAGGTATAGGTATACTACACCTACAGCAAAGGGTGATTACACGACTTTGCCCCAGCTGTCATGCAGCCAGTTGTGTCAAATTTAGGAGGCCAGCCAGGGGTGGCATAATACATGCTGCAGCCCCTGGCAGCCCTGGGTACACCCATGCCCTGAGTTACAGGGTCTGATAGGGTGGCCCAGTACCAATTGGAAATGTACCTAGGGTACATGGAATCCATTTTAAAGAGAGAGCAGTAGGCCTGGGGTCCTGATTGGCAGGGTCCCAGGTCGACTATGTCCAAAACCAGCCACAACACAGGGCAAAAAGTTGGGGGCAACCATAGTCAGGATGTACCTTCCTACAATCTTCAACATGGAGATCTGGCTCAACCCAGCGTCTGCCTTTGACATTACTGCAGCTACCCCTGATGTCTACAAGATAGTACACCAAGACCACACCAACATGCATTTAGGTGGAATCGCCATCATCCACAAAACAATCCGCTGCACTACCACTGCGGACAACTCCGCTCTTATCATGGAGCACCTCAACTTCCAACTCCACACCGATGGCGGAACCACCAACAGAGGCACCATCACCTACAGAACTCTAGGGCCACGTCCCAGCTACTGCAACTCTATCCCCTATGTCATTGCCTTACTCTCCGTCTAATCCAAATACTAAATCTTCCTTGGAGACCTCAATTTCCACCTCGACTACCTCAACACCACCAACATTGCTAACCTCCTCAAAAGAATGAACAGCATCGGTCTCATCCATCTCATCACCATCCCCACTCACAACACTAGACACACATTGGGCCCCATCTTCATGGCCATTGACAGAGCCAAGTACATTTATGTCACCGAGCTCACCTGGACCAACCCTGCCATCATCCCCTTCACCATCTCAGCACTCCACCAGCCCCACCATTAAGTCATCCAACACCTCTCACAGCAGCTGGAGCAAAGTTATGGAGAGCCAGTAAACAGATGCCTTCAACACCTCCCACACAACACTGCAACCAACCTAGAGCAGGTGCTCAAGAACTTCTCTAGTTGGATCACCAACTGCGCTGACCGGGTCACCATCGTCAAACCCTCTAACCCCAAGAGATCCACCATAGCGGGCACACCACAGAACTGAAAACCTCCAAAATAAACTGCAAATGACTAGAAAACAAATGGCACAGTAGGGATCCCACAGACCGAGTCACCTTCAAGACAGCCCTCAACCAATACAACTTACTCTTGAAAAACACTCTAAAAAGCGCCCTATCCAACCGCATCGAAGCCAGCTTCACCCACAGCAAAGAGGTCTTCAACATCGTCAAAGAATTCTCCAGCCCCTCTGCCACTGAAAACACCATCATGCCTTCCCAGGAAGTTGTCGACACTCTGGCTGACTTCTTCCATGAAGAGATCTCTGGCATCTACAAAAAAGTTGAACCCCAACCTACTGACCTCCTCACCTTCATCGCTCCCTCAGTCACCAACACTGACCATCTACTGCCAGCCTGGGACCAAGGCACCACAAAGAACACCACTGTAATTATCAACAATGTCCACTCTAGATCTCCCACATGTTTATGAATGAATGGATAAATGAAATATGACTTGTAGAGCGCACGGCTACTCCATGGAGTTTCTCAGCACTGTGCTTTTCAGTCATCTACAGTGTGCAGTCAGATTATCTGCTCGTGTTGGAAGAACCTTTTCTTGAACAGTGAGGTAACATCTATTGAGCATAGCTAAAGAAGGGGGTCATTCCATGCCACTGGTGCAAGATAGGAGAAGGTGCGACCACCTGGTCTCATGGTCTAATGTGACAAATCTTAGGAATCCTTGCAAGAAGACTGTTTGCTGGATGCAGGTTTCTAGAGGGGGCATGGAAACTGATTCCGGCCCCAGAATAACCTGCACCTGTATGATGCAGTGCTTTAGGGACCACAACTAGTGTTTTGAAGATAATTCTCTTCGTTATTGGAAGCCAATGAGGGGCCACTGGTGTGGGAACACGTGATCTTGGAAGCAGGCGATGGAAAATGCAAGCTGCCGCATTCTGAATCAGCTAAAGCTTGTTGAGCAAATAGTCCAGGAGTACCAGATATAGGGCGTTACTATAATCCATATTGGGAGTTATGAGTGCCTGGACTTCTGGCTTCTTGCAGAGAACGAAAGTAAATGTAAGAATTTTTTTAGTATCCGCGGAAACCCAAAACGTGTCCCAACCATTTACTTGATTTGTGGTTGAAAGGAGAGGGAGTTGTCTAATTTAAAACCCAAGTTCTTAACTATTACCCTCTGAGGCCCTGGGGTGGGGCGCCTTTAGATCACAAAGTCTACCATGTAGTTGGGACATTAGAACCGAAGAATAGTATGCCAGTCTCCGTATTGAAGTTTGGGCTGAAGCCACACTGGCTAGGATGGAGCAGATCATTAATTTCAAGACACTGAGAGAGCTGCTGATTTACACATTTTTCCAGTACTTTATACAGGGCTGGCAGCATGGATATTGGCCTATAATTTGATTGCTCACTAGGGTCTGACAAGATTGTTTTTTTTAACAGGGGCAGAATTTTTGCCTGCTTCCACGACACAGGGACTATTGCTGTAGACAACGAAGCATTGAGCACACTGTTTACTAATGTGTTAATTGTGGTTGTCCCCAGTGCTAGCAGGTTTGGAGAACAAGGATCTGATGGTGATCGTGATTTAATGCCGCATAAAGCTGCCAGTGATCCTTCCAGGGGAATTGGCTGCAAGTTTGCGAGTGTATACATAGTGATAGTAGCCATGTTGGGGCATACTATATCCATCAGAGTCTCCTCCAACTGAGTGTCTGATACAAGGCTAGGTTGAATGATTGTGATCTTATTTTGAAATGCCAGCTGGTTACACTATTCTGCTGTAGGTTAATGGACCCTGGGGCAAGCCTCGGGGACATAACTTTTTTAAGAACGCTGAAAATTCCCCTGGATTTAATGCTTGCCTCTTCTATCCTCTACTCAAAATGTACTTTTTAGCTGTTCTTACATCTGTGTACTAATTTTATAGAGCTGCCTTATAGGTGACTTTGTCATTAGCATCATAGTTTTTTCCGCCATTCTATCTCTAAAATTTGCAGCGTTCTGATTCCTGAGATTTTAAACCCAGATTGCTTATTTCTGAAGGGTGCATGTGAAGAGGCTGTTGTAAGCTTATTGGTTGTTCTATGCATCTAGCTGTCAAGCTGGCTGGCATCTTCTCCCACTCAACCAGAGAGAGCAGGGGTGCTCTCTCCCAAAGAGCAAATAAATTCCAATAGTTGGATTTTGTGGAATGTTCTTGAAACCAATAAAACTTTACCTGTCTTGGGTTGTAATTTCCCTAATAACAGCCTGCTACACTCAATCAGATAGTGATCTGTCCAGACTAGGAACGTAGACTCGTCTAAGTACAGCCTGATGTTGGAAAAGATTTCGTCCAGCACATGACGTTTTTGACATGTAGGGCTGAAAATATGTTAGCTAAGCTGTAAAGATGGCATAGTATCTAGCAGTACAGCTACCTCACTGTCTACTACGTGCAGGTATGTATGTCTACTATATGCAGGTCAAGGTCCCACAATACTATGAAGTGTCCATATTGTAGGGCCCCATGAGCAAGGGCAATGTTCTAAGATTTAAGGGAGGGTCCTGCATGGCACATGGGTTTGTAAATGAATACCCTGACTACAGATTAGCGAGGAGACAGGGAGAGGCGGAAACCCAACACTTCCACACCTTTAAGTTCATCAATATGGATAGAAAAACAATCGCAATCTTCCTTATATACCATAGCGACACCACCCTCTCTTCTCCCAAGATGTTCCTTCTCATAGATTTTCAAATCCTTGGTATGGCTGTGACTACAGAAGAATTGGATAGCTCAGATAGCCATGTTTTGGTCATAAACAATAGAGCTGACTTTTCTTCACTCAGAAATCTTAAGACATTTGCATCATGTTTTGAGAGTGAACAAACAATAATCAAAGTTGCAGAGAACTCCATATTCCTTTTCCCTAATTTCAGAGGTGGCGGTAGTTACAATAGCCTCCAATGGAGAATTTAGTTGCCATCACATTGAGGCAGGAATTCTATACTTTAAAAGAAATGGAGGACAATGAGGCGTGCAGTTTAGCATAGGGGCTAGGCTGAGCATTGCGTCCCTATTGTAGCAAATGTACTCCTATGCGGCCACAGGCAGAGTAGCTGGCACTGGCCGCTTCCAGGATGCTGACGGGCACAGATGGGCTTGCCTTTTGTGTGCCAGGGGCACCCCTGCACAGCATCTCTTCTTAAATGCAAGTGGCCAAAAAAGGTTAGAGCCCACACTGCCAAAAATGACATCTCTAGCTGTACCAAAGTGGGAAAAATTGCCAACTTATATGAAAAAAGATTTTAGCTGCTCCCAACCTCCCTGTTAATGTACAAAATTTGCAGATTCAATTACTACAAGTAGCACAGAAAACTATTTGCAACGGGTAAAAAACTGGTATAATTCATCTTGTGCAAACCAGAGAAACCTTAATGTTTAACCTCAGAAACAAGATCAGCAGCAAGCACGTCTCCATTCTCAATGCACCCATCACCACAGCTGACTTCCTTGAAGAATAGAAGCATGTTGAAGGAAAAAAGACTTTTCATAAAACCATCTGCCAACCCCAACTTACTCAAGAACTTCTGTTCCATCTCTGTTCCCTTTTCCCTCTAAAGTCCTCAAAAAAGCCATCAACCACCAACTCCCTGAATACCTGGAGAACCACAACCTACTGGGCACCTCCCAATCCGGTTTCCACACTAACCACAGCACCAAAACACCCCTGAACTCTGCCACTGACGACATCAGAACCCTCCTCAACTGGGGAAAAACTGCAGCCCTTATCCTCCTCGACCCATCAGAGGCGTTCAACACTGTATCCCACCACACCCTAATCAAGAGTCTTCAATACATTGGTATCCAAGGTGACACCCTCAAACGGATTGCTTCCTTCCTCACCAGAAGAACACAGGGTACCTGCCTTCCTCCTTTCACATTGAAACCCAAGAGCATCTTCTGCGATGCCCTCAAGGCTCATACCTCAGCCCCACTCTATTCAACACCTACATGGCCCCCGCCCCGGCCAACATCATCATAAAATGAATCTATCAGTGGTCTTATAAAGCATGACTACTCATCTGTGAGGGTCTCAAGGTACTCAGTAGGGGGTGGGTGGGGAGGTCTGCAGTTCAGTCAAAAGAGCCAGGTCTTGAAATTCTTCCTTGATTGTGGCAGCAATAGTGATTGCCTGAGGTGAAGAGGCAGGGAGTTCTAGGTTTTCTCACCGAGATAGGAGAAGGATCTGTCCCCAGCTGTGGTCTTGCGGATCCATGGGAGGGTGGCAAGGGCCAGTTGGGCAGAGCAAATATGTATGGTGGGAGTGTAGAAGAACCCATGGACTGAACCTCATACCCTATGCAGATGAGACCCAGCTCATACTCTTGCTATCAGAAGACCATTCTACCACAAGAGCCAACATTCATAGATGCTTGACGAGCATCACTGACTGGATGAGAAACAATTGCCTGAAACTCAACACTGACAAAACAGAGGTACTGATTTTCAGGAGCAACACCTTTCCATGGAAGACCCTCACCCAAATCGATGAACCATGCCTGCAACCTTGGCATTATCCTTGACAGCAAACTTACCATGAAAAACCAGGTCAACAAGGTCTCATCCAACTATTCCTCACTCTTTGCATGCTATGGAAAATCTTCAACTTGCTCCCCCTCAACACCAGACAAACCGTCACCCAAACCCGTCACCAGCCGACTGGACTACAGCGAATCACTCTATCTCAGCATCACCAATCACCTCTTGAAGAGATTCCAGACCATTCAGAACGCAGCTGCTAGACATACCCTCAACCTCGTCAAAGAGACCCACATCACTCCCCACCTCAAGAAGCTTCACTGACTACAAATCCAAAAGAGATGCCAATTCAAGATGCTCATCCATGCCTAAAAAACCCTCCAAGATCATGAACCAGCATACATCAAGTGATGCATGAACTTCCACCAACCAACCTCGAAATGGTATTTCTATAGCACAAACCTAGCCAAAGGTCATCAGAGTGCTGTACATGATCAAAGACAAGCATAAAGTAAGTGAGTGGTACGAGAGGTAACTGGGTTGAGGACGGTTAATGCATTGTGATGTAGTGTTCTTTAAGAGGTGAGACTTCAACTCTTTCCAAATTGGAGTAAAGTTGGGATGGTCCTGATGGATATGGGGAAGTTGTTTAAAATCCTGGGTGCATAAATGGAAATGGCCTACTGTCTTTTTTTGTTTTATTTACACTTCTTAGTCCACAGGTTGTTAAAGTGATGGTTGTTACCAAGGTATCGTCTTTGTTTTCACCAGGATTATCTGTTTTGATTTGAATAGTTTGTTCCAGTATCAGTGTATTTCAGATGATCTATCATTTCGCCAAGCAAGAAACAGCATTTTAGTATTTTAGTTGAGGTACATTTAGCTGCATTCAACTGTAGCTGTTAGTTTAGTTTTCAGGCCAACAGACAACCTTGCTTGATATTTCACAAAGGCTTGTTTTGCTTTAAATTCCTCCCACTCTGACTCTACTATGGCTGTTCTCATGAACACCAGTGATGTCCTTCAATAGTTCAGGCTCCAGACTAAAACAAAAAGCATCTTGTACAGCCTGTAACTCGAAAATAAATAAAGCATTGAATGACAGTCAATAAAATACTGAAACATTTGTATGTTTTGTATCATTTTAAATGCTACTTTGCTTTGACGTTTAGCTATAATATTCACGTAGTCTACTGTGTGTGTTTTCCTAAAACCTATTTGTGATCAAGAAAACAAATAAATGCTTTGAGGATACAATCCGGCCTTCATTTTTTTAATTCCCTGCCATGTATTTTCAATTCAGAAGCTTATCTACATCCAGTATATAGGCACATGCATTGAAAAATGTAAAATCACAAAATAATAAAAATTGTGTGGCCTAGAATCAGCTAGATCTGTTGGTCTGTCCATCTGGCTCTTGTTCTTAGAAAGGTGCAGCTTCTAAAAGTGTTTCTATATAGTGGTCTAAAGATCATGGTAATACTGTGCTTGTTTTTCAGGCATGCTCAACAAAATGTTTTTACTGTTCCATGTTCATTGTCAGCCTGGTTACTTGCTGTACTTGTAATACATATCAAAATATGTTACTGAATTAACCCATTAAAAACTCTCTGGAGGAGATGGTGACCTTTATTACTACATGAAATTCAAATCAAAGATAACCAGGCTAGGTCCTCTTCAAACGCCCACTATCCGCACAGTTCTTTCTCAAGTCTGATCTAAAGGTCATATTGCCTCAATCGTGTTTAAATCCAAAAACAATTTCATTACCTCCTTAGAGAGAACATGGTTTAAGGATTTCCAAAGTTTTGACTATCACCTTTGTTATAAATTGGCTCTTTAGTTGGCAGCAGTATGCACCTTGTCCAAGTAGGGATCCCAATCCTAGTCAGGGTAAGCTAGATGCTCACTAAAACATAACCTGTGCTCACCCTCCCGTAGTTTGGCACAGAGCAATCAGGTTTATCTAAAGAGGCAATGTGTAAAGTATTTGTGCAACAAACACACTGCAACTCAATGGAAACAACACAAAAACAACTCTACACCTCAAGAAGCTTCACTGACTACAAATCCAAAAGAGATGCCAATTCAAGATGCTCATCCATGCCTACAAAACACTCCAAGATCATGAACCAGCATACATCAACTGATGCATGAACTTCCACCAACCAACCTCGAAATGGTATTTCTATAGCACAAACCTAGCCAAAGGTCATCAGAGTGCTGTACATGATCAAAGACAAGCATAAAGTAAGTGAGTGGTACGAGAGGTAACTGGGTTGAGGACGGTTAATGCATTGTGATGTAGTGTTCTTTAAGAGGTGAGACTTCAACTCTTTCCAAATTGGAGTAAAGTTGGGATGGTCCTGATGGATATGGGGAAGTTGTTTAAAATCCTGGGTGCATAAATGGAAATGGCCTACTGTCTTTTTTTGTTTTATTTACACTTCTTAGTCCACAGGTTGTTAAAGTGATGGTTGTTACCAAGGTATCGTCTTTGTTTTCACCAGGATTATCTGTTTTGATTTGAATAGTTTGTTCCAGTATCAGTGTATTTCAGATGATCTATCATTTCGCCAAGCAAGAAACAGCATTTTAGTATTTTAGTTGAGGTACATTTAGCTGCATTCAACTGTAGCTGTTAGTTTAGTTTTCAGGCCAACAGACAACCTTGCTTGATATTTCACAAAGGCTTGTTTTGCTTTAAATTCCTCCCACTCTGACTCTACTATGGCTGTTCTCATGAACACCAGTGATGTCCTTCAATAGTTCAGGCTCCAGACTAAAACAAAAAGCATCTTGTACAGCCTGTAACTCGAAAATAAATAAAGCATTGAATGACAGTCAATAAAATACTGAAACATTTGTATGTTTTGTATCATTTTAAATGCTACTTTGCTTTGATGTTTAGCTATAATATTCACGTAGTCTACTGTGTGTGTTTTCCTAAAACCTATTTGTGATCAAGAAAACAAATAAATGCTTTGAGGATACAATCCGGCCTTCATTTTTTTAATTCCCTGCCATGTATTTTCAATTCAGAAGCTTATCTACATCCAGTATATAGGCACATGCATTGAAAAATGTAAAATCACAAAATAATAAAAATTGTGTGGCCTAGAATCAGCTAGATCTGTTGGTCTGTCCATCTGGCTCTTGTTCTTAGAAAGGTGCAGCTTCTAAAAGTGTTTCTATATAGTGGTCTAAAGATCATGGTAATACCGTGCTTGTTTTTCAGGCATGCTCAACAAAATGTTTTTACTGTTCCATGTTCATTGTCAGCCTGGTTACTTGCTGTACTTGTAATACATATCAAAATATGTTACTGAATTAACCCTTTAAGAACTCTCTGGAGGAGATGGTGACCTTTATTACTACATGAAATTCAAATCAAAGATAACCAGGCTAGGTCCTCTTCAAACGCCCACTATCCGCACAGTTCTTTCTCAAGTCTGATCTAAAGGTCATATTGCCTCAATCGTGTTTAAATCCAAAAACAATTTCATTACCTCCTTAGAGAGAACATGGTTTAAGGATTTCCAAAGTTTTGACTATCACCTTTGTTATAAATTGGCTCTTTAGTTGGCAGCAGTATGCACCTTGTCCAAGTAGGGATCCCAATCCTAGTCAGGGTAAGCTAGATGCTCACTAAAACATAACCTGTGCTCACCCTCCCGTAGTTTGGCACAGAGCAATCAGGTTTATCTAAAGAGGCAATGTGTAAAGTATTTGTGCAACAAACACACTGCAACTCAATGGAAACAACACAAAAACAACTCTACACCTCAAGAAGCTTCACTGACTACAAATCCAAAAGAGATGCAAATTCAAGATGCTCATCCATGCCTACAAAACACTCCAAGATCATGAACCAGCATACATCAACTGATGCATGAACTTCCACCAACCAACCTCGAAATGGTATTTCTATAGCACAAACCTAGCCAAAGGTCATCAGAGTGCTGTACATGATCAAAGACAAGCATAAAGTAAGTGAGTGGTACGAGAGGTAACTGGGTTGAGGACGGTTAATGCATTGTGATGTAGTGTTCTTTAAGAGGTGAGACTTCAACTCTTTCCAAATTGGAGTAAAGTTGGGATGGTCCTGATGGATATGGGGAAGTTGTTTAAAATCCTGGGTGCATAAATGGAAATGGCCTACTGTCTTTTTTTGTTTTATTTACACTTCTTAGTCCACAGGTTGTTAAAGTGATGGTTGTTACCAAGGTATCGTCTTTGTTTTCACCAGGATTATCTGTTTTGATTTGAATAGTTTGTTCCAGTATCAGTGTATTTCAGATGATCTATCATTTCGCCAAGCAAGAAACAGCATTTTAGTATTTTAGTTGAGGTACATTTAGCTGCATTCAACTGTAGCTGTTAGTTTAGTTTTCAGGCCAACAGACAACCTTGCTTGATATTTCACAAAGGCTTGTTTTGCTTTAAATTCCTCCCACTCTGACTCTACTATGGCTGTTCTCATGAACACCAGTGATGTCCTTCAATAGTTCAGTCTCCAGACTAAAACAAAAAGCATCTTGTACAGCTTGTAACTCGAAAATAAATAAAGCATTGAATGACAGTCAATAAAATACTGAAACATTTGTATGTTTTGTATCATTTTAAATGCTACTTTGCTTTGACGTGTAGCTATAATATTCAAGTAGTCTACTGTGTGTGTTTTCCTAAAACCTATTTGTGATCAAGAAAACAAATAAATGCTTTGAGGATACAATCCGGCCTTCATTTTTTTAATTCCCTGCCATGTATTTTCAATTCAGAAGCTTATCTACATCCAGTAGATAGGCACATGCATTGAAAAATGTAAAATCACAAAATAATAAAAATTGTGTGGCCTAGAATCAGCTAGATCTGTTGGTCTGTCCATCTGGCTGTTGTTCTTAGAAAGGTGCAGCTTCTAAAAGTGTTTCTATATAGTGGTCTAAAGATCATGGTAATACCGTGCTTGTTTTTCAGGCATGCTCAACAAAATGTTTTTACTGTTCCATGTTCATTGTCAGCCTGGTTACTTGCTGTACTTGTAATACATATCAAAATATGTTACTGAATGAACCCTTTAAGAACTCTCTGGAGGAGATGGTGACCTTTATTACTACATGAAATTCTAATCAAAGATAACCAGGCTAGGTCCTCTTCAAACGCCCACTATCCGCACAGTTCTTTCTCAAGTCTGATCTAAAGGTCATATTGCCTCAATCGTGTTTAAATCCAAAAACAATTTCATTACCTCCTTAGAGAGAACATGGTTTAAGGATTTCCAAAGTTTTGACTATCACCCTTGTTATAAATTGGCTCTTTAGTTGGCAGCAGTATGCACCTTGTCCAAGTAGGGATCCCAATCCTAGTCAGGGTAAGCTAGATGCTCACTAAAACATAACCTGTGCTCACCCTCCGGTAGTTTGGCACAGAGCAATCAGGTTTATCTAAAGAGGCAATGTGTAAAGTATTTGTGCAACAAACACACTGCAACTCAATGGAAACAACACAAAAACAACTCTACACTGGTTTAGAAAAATAGAGAATATTTATCTGAGTAAATCAAGACCAAAAATCCAATAAGTAGAATCGAAGTTATGAATTATGAAAGAATAAACCTAAAATAGTATTTAGAAGTCAATAACGGTAAAAGGTTACTTGAATGAAATGAATGAAACTTATATAGCGCACGACTTACCCTGGGGCATCTCCGCGCTTGCTTAGGGAACCCGTCCTGGTATTCCCCTGTGAGATAACCCTGGCAGGGTATCCACAAGGTGAAAGCCAGGCATCCCACCGCGAGGGGCCGTTGTGGAGATTAAGAAAGCTATTGCCCAGAGTCGCAGAGTGTGAACCCGTGAGTCGAGAAGGCACCGGAGCGAGAATTATCGAGTCCGTGGAATTTTTTAGCCCAAGACCCGCCGAGGCGGGGAATTGAACCCTGGTCCAGGGCCGAACTCAAGCTCCAGGTCTGCCGCCTCTAAACCCTGAGCCACACTTCTCCACTGAGGTTGTGCTAGACCGGGGTAAATCAAAAGATCAAGCTGACCGTGATGAAGGGCAGGCCAGCTTCAGTACTCAAACATGTTTCACTGACAAAGTACCTTGGATGGAGCAAAACTTCGTCATCGAGAGTATTATGAGTTGGTTCGAATTCACAGGCGGGACACTGCGTTGAAGTCGAGGCTCACAGTCGGGACCTCAGATCAGTGCAGTGTCATCGTCAAACCTTGCAGTTGAGTCCTGCATTGTCCTTGAGCCATGCAGGGGTGTCTTCAGATCGGCACTGTATCATAGTTTAGTGCACTGCGTCTGTTCTGATCAGCACAGTGGTAATGATGAATTGATTTTGTAGCAAAACAGCTGCAGAGCCCACTTCTGAGGGGTACCTCACGCAAGGGTAGGACTCACAGATTGCAGAGTCCAGAAACCCCTAGAGATGCAAGAAGTCTTTCAGGACCCTTAGTATTTAGAAAACATGAGGCAAGCCTGCAAAGCCCTTGTAGTCACTCTTGGTTCAAGTGAGATGGGTCCAGTCCTTGTCCACAGCAGGGCAGGGCAGAGATGAGTAGGCAGTGGGCAGCTCAGCACAACAGTGAAGTAGTTCCTTGGAGCTGTCAGTCAAGCAGAGTGGGTATCCTTGTAGCATAGCAGTCCTTACTCCTGGCAGAGTTCCTCGCTGTTCCCATGCTGAAGTGTTTTGGATAGGTTCAGAGCCCCAGTACTTATGCCCAAATGTGCCTTTGAAGTGGGGGTGTCTTCAAAGCAGCTTCTTGAAGTGCACTGATTCCTTTCATCCCAGCCTTGTCTGCCAAGCTATCAGTGTGAGCAATCAGCCCTTTTTTGTGGGACACAGGAGACTGCCTATTCAAATGTGGGTGTCAGCTCCCACAACCCCCTTACTGCCCAGGAAGGCGGTCAGAATGCAGAGGGAATGCACAAACTGTAACTGTCACCTAGCCCAGACGTTTATTTGAGACAGGCTGCGGGCACATTTAGCTAAGTTTCTAAAAGTGGCATTTCTTAAATAGTAATGGTAAATCCACCTTTACCACTAAAGAGGATTTATCATTACCATTTCAAAGATATGAACGATGATGTAGCTACTCCTTTCTAATCAGAATTACAGCTTAAAAGTATTCCAATTAATTCTTAGGGGTAGCCTATGAGAAGAGTAGGCATTACAGTAGGGAAAAACAAAATTAGCTGTTTGTTACCACCAAGATATGTAGAAATTAAAAGTACATGTCGTACCTTTTACCTACACAGCACCTTGCCCATAGGGCTACCTTGGGTCTACCTGAGGAGGGACTTATGTGCACTACGAGGGGAGTTTATTGCTTGGCAAAGTATTTTAAAATGTCAAGTCGAAGTGTTAGTAAACTGCACACACATGTCATCCAATGGCAGGCCTGAGACAGGTTTGAAAGGCTGCTCGTGTTTGTGGCATAATCAGTGCTGCCGTACCACTAGTAGCATTTAGATTACAGGCAATGCGTATATGGTATACCGCTTTACAGGGACTTACAAGTACATTAAATATGCCTAGCAGGCATATACCAATGTCACCATGTTTAGAGGAGTATCACATGCACTTTAGCAGTGGTAAAGTGCTCACAGTCCTAAGGCTAACAAAAAGATATAGCAAAAAGTGGAGGTAAGCAGGCAAAAAGTTTGGAGAAGACCACCCTAAGAATGACATGTCTGAAAATCCCCCTATGAAGGAGTCCTGAGCCACAATCTGTGACAATTTGGTACAAAATAAATGTATCCCAGCATTATCTCATACTAAATTCTTTGTAGCGTATTTATTATACTGGACACCAATGAAGCTTTTTAGATTAGGCCTAATTGACTCAGAATCATGCCGGCTCTGTAAAGAATCCTGTGGCGACTCTGAGCACATGTTCTTAAACATGTAAACGTCTGACCCCATTTTGGGAGAAGACCACCGAACAGCTCTGCAAGATATTTCTCAAAAACCATTACTTTAAATGTTGTCTCTTTAATATTCTGGTTTTTCTGCTTACCCTACTACACCAGATCTGCCAGGTGTAGGCTGCTTACTAACCATTGCCCTTAAAGTCATCCTCCTTGACTGGAAATCTATGAATAATGCATAACTTGGTGGGCAAGGGAAATTTATCTTAAAAGCTCACACAAAGATCTATCGAAATCTCCAGAGATAACCATAACCTCAACAAAAATATGGACAACGATGGAGACCTTTATGGCAATTTGCCTATAGGCTTTGCTCCCTCTACAATATGTTGGCTATCTCTAGATGCATCAGTCCTCATCACTGGCCGTATGATTTCCTTCCCCTTTAGCCATTGAACCTCCTTTCTCTCTTCTTCTCCCACTCTCTTCCTTATCCTGCTCGTTATGTGTTTGTTTTTCAGTCTATGTTAATTCCCTTTGGTGATTGATGCTTGCTGATATGGTACACTCATTCCGCATTTTAGAAATAATGAATATATTTTATAAAAATATGATATTTCTTTACTTATTATTGGCGTTTCTCCAATGCTAATCTCATGTATCAACAAGGTTATTTTCTGTATTAGATAAACACATAATGATCTATCTTCTTATGAGAGTGTGTCTTCCTGCTTTATTAACATTATTTGGCCTATCCCACATATACTAGTTAGAAATGAGTATCTATACCTTTTACGAGCAATATTGAGTGTGCAATTTGATTCCTTGTTTTTTTTAAGGAATACAGTCTTTTGAACTAAAAATGATGCCAGTGAGTTTGCTAGATAGAAGTCTAAAGAGAATGTTTTAAGTAGACACACTCAGAAATGCCCATTTCAGTACTAATTAGCTTAAATTGTAGGGATGAGTGTATACTTGGTATTTGAGCTGTTTCTGGCTCAAAGCACAGTACATGGGAACCCCTTTCAGGTGATTAATCAGAGACCTTACTGTTATACTTAATGACCCATAAATCTAAATTTTACTTAATTCAGTCTGGATAACAAGTCAGTTTATGACGCCTTCATTAGCACTTTCTTCTAACATGCTTTCGTCTGTATAAATATCCTCAATTGATCTCCCACGTCATCAAATTGATCACATCTTGCGCCTTTCATAGACTGAGCATGCAGCTGTCAGTGGGAGAAAAACTCTGTAACTCTGAAAAAGAAGAATTGGCCTAGAACAGCCTCCTAGACTATATCCATGTATGACACGTGCAGAGAGAACTTTCAATACCTGGATTTGTTTTTCTTTCCAATGACAATACAGCAGCTTGTCCAGCTTCATGGAGTCCTTGTCAATTAAAGCAGTGGGATCCATTCCATATCCATCTCTTTGCATTATTTCGAACAGTGCTCATGTTTGTCCATCACAAGTATAAATTTGCATCAGGCAACTTCTTGCATAAACATCATCTGTATCCAGATGGGCTTAGAGTGCATGCTGTGCAAACAGAATAAACCTACGTATAAAAATGTAGACATGCATCATAAAATCTCGGAGACGGGGGACGAACCAGAAGATATACGATGGTATTGATGTCTGAAATGTCCATCTGGCTTACATTTGCTCACTCATATTTGATCATACTTTGCTACAAAATAATTTTCAGATTTCTTCCTCTTTTTAACCACTCTTTGCCTATCTGTCTCACATTCTTGTGATTTTTTCTGACATCATTGTGGACTGAGAGGCATATTTATGTAGCTTTAACGCAGTACAGTGCAGCAAGCAACCTTGCTGTGCTGCGTTATATGGAAACAGCAGAAATGCTCCGTATTTAACATAATACAACACATTCCGTTCCTTTCCGTGCACTGGCGGCCTGTTGGCTGCCTAGCTCCAATGCAGGTAACTTTTCACCATGTTGTGAAGGGGCTTGCATTGTAAGCAGGATTGTTTTTGTGCAGGAAAGGGTACCTTCCCGCACAACAGCAATGATTTAGGGCGATGTTCTCTTTCTATGTATGGAGCAGAATGAAAGAGAAAAAAAACGGGGGAAAAAATTATATTTCTCCTCGATACGCCTCACCTAGCATACAGAGTAGCATTTTGATTCACACCCAGGTTTACCAGTCTTGGTAAACATGGTATTGCACCAAAATCCATGGGGGGATACGTAGGAACACCCACGGTCCACCCACAGAATGTCTCCCTGAGGCAGAGTAATGCAACACAGCCATTTGCGCTGTGGTGCATTACTCTGGATATATGAAGCTATGCAGGGCCATGCAAGGTGGTCTTGTGTGGTTTGGTAAATCCAAATTGGGCTTTGCATCCCAAGGGCGGCACAAAACCTTCATAAATATGTTCCTAAGTTTATCCAAAAAGGACGGTGCACAAAGAAGCAATGTTCAACTGGTCTCCAAATCTTCAATTATTAATTTATATATTATTCAATTTTTTTTTTTAAAAAGGCCTCAGCCAACGTGTTTTGTTCAGATTGAACTTCGTCAAGGCTCAATGATCTCATGAAAAATGCATACAAAGAGTCTCAGGTCAAAATAGGCCACGAACGTTCATATAATTTAATCTTCACACAATCTTTATGTAGGAAAAGGATGAGGGTATATCTGTATATTCGTAAGGTACCGCGTATCCTCTGATTCGGGCTCACAGGCCTAGAGCATAGGTCTGTTACAAAATTAACATAGGAAGCAAGGAAGTGAGATGCTTCTATAAAATCAATCACTATCACTGGTGTCCCCAAGTTCCAGCACAAGTACCTCCTATCATCACTTTGTGGACTATCACAGCCCAAATCGTAGGTAAATACGAGAGTGTATTCTACTCTGTATAATACGACCTGCAGGCCCAGTTGTCCTCAGAGGGTAAAAATTAAGCATGGGCGAATTTTGTGAATTCGCAATCCGCGAATTAGCGGATTTGCGAATTCACGATCCGCAAAATTCACAAACTTGTGCGAATTTGCAGTTTTTTTATTTTTGCGTGTTCGCGGGGTGCTTGGCGTGTTCGCGGGGCGCTTTGCATGTTCGCGGGGTCTTTTTTTTGTGCGAGACCGCGATGCGCCCTCTGGTTCATCACTGCCACCCTCTCGTTTTTTTGTGCCCTTCTGCCCTCTGCCCCACTCGTTTTTGTGCCATTCTGCCCCCTGCCCCACTCGTTGTTGTGCCCTTCTGCCCTCTGCCCCACTCGTTGCTGTGCCCTTCTGCCCTCTGCCCCACTCTGTGACCTTCTGCCCTCTGCCCCACTCCTGTTTTATTTTAGAATGGCGCCAGCAAGCTGCCAGCTCCATTCTAAAATAGTTACTAAGGTAGCTTCATCAGGAAGCACTAATAGATAAAATAAAGCAGGTGATGAGGTCTGTCTAATATAATTCTTACTACGCAATTCAAAAAACGATTTCGAGAACTAAAATGAAGACTTCAAAAACAAAAATAAAATAGGTGCATTTAAAATTCAAATGCTGTTTTCCTAATGTACCTTTTTTTCTCCCTGTCATTAACATTCATCCACCAGCACTCACTTCATGTTCCATGTAATCAAGGGAGAAATTGGCAACGGTGGTCAAGATTGCACTTTGCGTTTCTAGGCTCCTCCTCTTGCTGAAAACACTTCCCTCAAGTACTTAAGCTAATGAAGTTGGTTAGAGAGTTCAATTACAGTAGTACACCAGCCACCGTAATCCAATAAGGCACATATGTAACACAATATACACAAACTGTAGCATGACTCAGCTCGTAGCATGACTCAGATTGCTCGTTGCAGGTTTGCGCGTGCTTCAGAGAAGAGAACAACTTGGAGAGGTAAACTGAGAGGACCGAGTTTGCATTACCTAAATATATATGTTCTAAGAAGCCTGATGTAGTATCCTGCGAGACACATTCTAGTGTCCCGCAGGAAGTTGGTATTCCAGCCACTCCCTCGAGGGCTGGGCACACTGCACCCCACACCCATCCATCACGGGTGCCACGAGTGACGTGGCCCCGGTGAATAAAAGGGCCCGGGTGCAAGTGCTCGAGGCCAGTTACCACTCTGCATTAACCTGGTATCTGTGTCTTTCATTTCTGCAATGTGGGCCTGAGGCCCAACACCACATTGGCGACGGGGGCGGTGGCATACCCCGCATGCCTGCCGCTCAGCGATCCCCTGTCCTTTGTGGGGAGAAGATGAGCCGCCGCTCGTGATCGCTGAGAGGGCCCAGCTCCGAATCGCAACGCACCCCCCTGCCTTTGATGGAGGAGGCACGGAGACTGGCTGTCTCCTGCCCACATCAGGCCCGGGGAATGGAGGAGCGGACACCCCCAACAGCACCTGACTGCACGCCGCTGAAAGCGGAAGTCTACCCACCTTGCTCACTGTAAGGTCGCCGTCGCGCTCAGGCACACATTGCCACAAGTGAAGAGCCCGGCAGACCTCCCGGCACAGAGATCAAGAGTGACCCTGCCACCCAGGAGCCAGACACAACCCGACAACTGTGATCCTGGATGCTGCGACAGCCCTGCATACCCCGCAGGTCCTGCGGAAATGACCAGGGGGCAGAACGAAGTCGCCTACACAGTGACCCACACATGCCCCTTGTCAGCATGCCGGTCGCAGCCCAGCCGTAGAGGAAGGAGGACACCGCATGCCTGTACAGTGCCGAGGCTGCAGCCCCGGGCCGGACTGCCCCGACAATTGAAGTGAGTCAAACTCTCGGCTAGCCCCCAAGCGCCCACGGCGGCCCCGCCCACTGTGTCATCACTAAGAGCGAAGAGTGAGGGGCCGTCCTCAGCAACCGCTTGAGGCCCGGGGAAGAGCGCCAAAAAACCCTGCAAATGACCGTGAGGTGCCTGCAGCCGCACCGAGGAAGCCGCCTTCATGGGCTGCTGACCCCACCCGGCAGCGGTAAGAGAACACTTGCGGACCCATCCCGCTCCACCTACCGTGAAGCCCTGAAGCGCCAAATGATCCTGCCTCACTGACAGCGGTCCAGCATAGCGGGCAACCAGGACGAGGAAAAACAAAAGGAAACCCTGTGCCGGTTGCTGGTCGCCGCCCATGAACTCTAGAGAAGCCGCCGCAACAGGCCAAGTGATCAAACCTGCCGGCAGTGCCATCGAGCATCTGTATGCCTGCTAACACAGGCAGGGCCTCGGAACTACTGCACTGCCACTACCCGGGCTACACGGCAGAAGTGTCTGGTAGTTGCCCCGCCTGCCACAGACAGACTTTGCAGCTCCTGCATCATAGGCCACACTCTCTGCAGCAAGAGAGAGATACAGCCGGTAAACGCTGCCACCTCGTGCTGGGTGGTGGCACCTCGCACTGCTAACATCTCGTCCAGCATACCTGAGGCCCAAAGGAAGGGAGTCTCACAGCTCAGATCTCCACGTACCACACTGCAGAACACCCCTTGCTGCCTCCATCTGGGAGCGTCACCACTGCTCCTGCATGCACATCACCCACGGGAGGCCTGCAAGGAGGCACGTGAAATGCGGTACAGCGCCACCTAGTGACAAACCACATCACCCCAGCAGAAGCAACAAAGGAAAGGCTGCCACCACATACTGCGAGAATAACGAGGGAGGCAGCTCCATGCCGACTGGGGTGCAACGCCCATATAAGCATTACCAGCCCTGACGAGTGTCAAAGAGGGGGAAAGAGGAACCTGCAGTGGTACCACCACAGACAGTAGGAAGAGTCATTGGGGCATAGAGGACAGTGCAACACCAGCACAGAAGGCCTAAGCCTCAGGAAACATCAGCCGCCCTCTGCACATCACAGGGGATTGCCAGACATCTTGGGAGACCTGCCGACACATGTGATTAACAGAGACACAGCCAGCAAAGGGAAGAAAGGCCCCACAGCACTACTAAGACTGCACTCCAAGCAGCAGCAGCAAAAAGCCTGATGTGTCTCCAGCCCCTGCAACACCGACCGAGCTCAAGCACTGACACCAAGGGGCCTGCAGCACAAGCCCCATCATCACGAGTAAAAGGCCAGCAATAAATGACATCCCCTCAAGGGAACTATCAACAGCACAAGAAAGCCTGGCGCAGTGCACGTGCCACGCGTGGCTGCCCAACGCCACCACCAGTGAAGATGTCGCATCACCCGCTCCCCACTGGTGGACGGGCACAACCGGCAACCACCCCACAGGCACCCCAAGTGCCAGAAGAGAGCGTCCAAGAACCAGACCGAGTACGCTAAGGACACTCCAAGACAGAAGCGCGCAGGAGGTCGCGCCAGTGAACCTGACTGCACAGTCAGCACCCAGGAAACCTCTCTACACGGAAACACTGCTGAACGCAGGTTGGAGAACACACAAATCTTCACCGCCACAGCGAAGCCCTACAGTAGGCCGAAGACCACCCGCGGTGTCCTCCCTCACACTGCCTTAAGACGGAGTCGGCCACGACACAAGATCGTCAAGAGAGGTGTCGCACACCCCACGTGGCAGGCCGCCACAGCACCATGGGCTCCCACGAACAGCGACACAGGACCAGACGTCACGTCGCCCAGCAGGCAAGGATCACTTTGCCAGGTGACTAGCCAGCCAAGCACGCCACAGCAAAGGCAGAAGCCGGCACCACGACAGCGCCGCCTCGAGATCCAAACGCAACACCCTCGAAGAAAAGAAGAAGAGTGACCAGAGCAAAGGCAGAAGCCGGCTCCACGACAGCACCGCCTTGAGATCCAAACGCAACACCCTCGAAGAAAAGAAGAAGAGTGACCAGAGCAAAGGCAGAAGCCGGCGCCACAACAGCGCCGCCTCGAGATCCAAACGCAACACCCTCGAAGAAAAGAAGAAGAGTGACCAGAGCAAAGGCAGAAGCCGGCGCCACGACAGCGCCGCCTCGAGATCCAAACGCAACACCCTCGAAGAAAAGAAGAAGAGTGACAGCTCTGTCACCCCGAAGACCGGATGAGCACAGGTGGGCTGAACAAGCCAACAAAGGGAGAAATCCGAGGACTCACAGGTAGCCAAGAAGCACACCCTGACATGCCAGACAGCCGCCTTCGGGGACCAACGTCCCAGGATACAGCCTCATGAAGGAACCAAACATAAGCCGCAGCAAGCGCAGTCCACGTCTCATCCCAACGCTTCCCCAGGCGACGGACCGACGTCCCAGGATACAGCCTCATGGATGAACCAAACATAAGCCGCAGCAAGCGCAGTCCACGTCTCATCCCAACGCTTCCCCAGGCGACGGACCGACGTCCCAGGATACAGCCTCACGGATGAACCAAACATAAGCCGCAGCAAACGCAGTCCACGTCTCATCCCAACGCTTTCCCAGGCGACCGTCCATCCCCGAGCGTCGGCAGTTTTGAGTCAGTCGGCACCCCTGCTCCTGTCCACAGATGCCATGGGCGAAGATCTGCACTGAGCGCCCGCCCTCTCTCCGCCTCAAGATGGAGTCGGCAGTGGCCCCACCACAGGCAAGAGAGGAAGCATACACTCTACATGTCAAGCCACCACCTAAGGTCAACATCAGCAAAGCGGAGGGACATGGCTGCCAACTCCCTCAGGACATCCAACACTCCCAGCAAGTCACCACCACCTGTCATCCCAAGTCACCACATGGCTGGCAACCACCATCACGCCAGCCGTCATCACTTGTGTCAAACATCACCACTCCCAGAAGATCGGCGGACTGGAGTCCTACACCACCTCACACCAGCAGACAAAAGAAACCAGAGGACACCTGTGAACCTGGCATACACCGAAACTGAAGCAACAAAGGCAAGTCTTGTCCACGACTCATCCACCCGTGGGAGTTGGGCGTTCGACTAAGTAACGGCTCCTCAGCGGTCCTGCAGCTGCCACCAACTGGCACACAAGTAGCCCTCAGCGCAGCCCTCCTACAGTCCCGCAGCAACCCCGACAATGGGCCTCCCCAGGCGGGAGAGCGAGTGGAGACTCTGCCCCACTGACAGGTTTCCGGTCAGCCGAGCCGTTCAACAAGGACGGTCGGCTCAGCCACACTTCTCTGAACTCTCAGTTATGAATCCATCCATTTTTGTGACGCAGCCCACTACAATAAACTGTTGGAACCCACCATGGACCATCACGGATGTCAGCAAAGTGGAAACCAGGCAAGGCAGCAAGACATATCACCGTCAACGAAAAGTCGGCATGCAGAGGAAGTCTCCCAGCCAGCGGTCGTGTCCTGAGGCCCTCAGGTTAAACTACGGGTGCCCACCGAGAAGGTTCTGCTGCAAGACAAGTCACCAATCAAAACAAGCCAGCTCTTACTGGTGATTCCGTAGAGGATGGATGACAGCTATAAGTGAGGAATTAATCCCATCAAAACATGCTACGAGAATGGGCAAAGCAAAATCGCATAATGACCCATGGTTTACAAAAGATCTAGTGAAGCAGCATCTGCACTGAAAACTACTAGAACGTGGATGGAGAAGGGGCTACAAGTTAGCCGATTTGCATGTTTTTAAAATTCACAGGAAACAATATCATACTGCTATCAAATTAGCAAAAAAGACTATTTTTCTTACAGAATAGCTATTGCCAAGCACAATCAAAAAGAGATATTCTCAATTGTAAAATCTTTTATTGAACCCAAAGCGTCACACTCAGAAATTCTCCCCTCTCTGACCCTCTGCAATGATATTGCAATATACTTTGAGGACAAGATTAAGAATATCCAAAAGGATTTTGGAACATTAAGTTCACAAGTACTCGTCAACAATCACGAATTGGACATATGCACAATAGGCCCTCCTTGAATGCCTTTTAACCTGTCACTCTTCCTCTTACACACGCAGCAATTTTAGCCTGTAAATCAGGTTCACCACTGGATGCCTGCCCCTTTGTGATATTACACCAAATCATGGATATAGTAAATCCAGTGGTTAATCACATTGTGGACTCCTCTCTTGGCTCCGGCACAGTGCCTGACGAGTGGAAACTCACCATAGTGAAGACACTAAAGAAAAAACAAAATGAGGACTCTTCCAACTTTTCCAATCTTCGGCCAATATCCCTGCTGCCAATTTTGGGTAAAATATCTGAAAGAATGGTCTATAAGATGCTCTCAAACTTTTTTGAAACCTCTCAGACCTTCCACCCTCGCCAGTCAGGTTTCCGCCCCAAACACTGCACAGAATCTGCACTGCTAGAGATAACAGACATTTTGAAATTCATCACAGATAATGGCAGGAAGGCAGAGCTGATTCTGCTTGATTTGTCTGCCGCCTTTGATACCATCTCACACGTCATACTTTTGGCCAGACTAAAATCCTGCGGCATTTCTGACATTGCACTGGCCTGGATCAAGTCCTTCCTGACCAACCGGAGGCAAGTGGTCTGTCTCGGCCCTTTCCTGTCTTCAGAATGCACCATTACTGCAGGAGTCCTTCAGGGCTCCTCACACAGTCTACTTCTATTCAACATATACATGGCTCTGCTTATCTCCCTTATTTCATAATTTGGGATTGAGATAACATCTTATGCTGACGATACACAGCTGATCCTGTCCCTTGATAAAAATTCTACGACGCAGAAGAACATTTTAAAATCTGACTTACGGAGGTCATCTAAAGGATGAAAAACTCCTGTTAAGAAAAGACAATTCCTTTCAACCTAAGGCCTGGTGGCCTGAGGATGTAGCAGCCCCCCCATCCACTGTGAAAATGGCAAAAAATCTGGGAGTGTTGTTCAACTACTCTCTCTCTTTTAAACCACATGCACTTAGGGTGGTGGGGACCGGATTTGGTTTAATTAAAACCTTGAAAACATTCTTTGATCTTATTCCTCTCTCAGCCAGGAAAACAGTTGCGATTGCGCTGATACTTAAACGCCTAGAGTATTGTAACAGCCTCCTGGCAGATGCCAACAAATCAACCTTGAAGAGGCTACAGGTAGTGCAGCATGCAGCTGCCCGATTGGTCTTGAATCTTCCCCGTAGGGCTTACGCCTCAGCAGCTCTGAAACCTCTTCACTGACTTCCGCTACACAAGAGAATTTTATTCAAACTCCTTGTTACCACCTTTAGAGCTACTCGCCGACTGGGGCCAGTGTATCTTTCAACAAGATTCCCACCATATACTACAATGAGGCTACTTAGATCTTCATCAGCAAACCTCCTCAAACCGCCGGGTTTTAAACTTAATACGCGGGAGGGAAATCTGCAGCCGTGTTAGGTGCAGAGACCTGGAATCTATTGCCAAATAAATTGAGATCGATAGAACTTGAAATGCAGTTTAGGAAGGCCCTAAAGACCTGGATCATCCAGGGCTCTATACTTCACTGCTAAGTTTGTCTCTATCCGTATAGCGCCAGGAGGCTCCATCCGGAGTGACAGTTTGCGCTTTTTAAATACCATATTTCATTTCATTTAATCGACCTAAAAACCTAAACCATGGATTTTCTGTAATATGCAGCGGTAGGGAAACTCAAGATAAACATCTGCCAGTTCATATTAATGAAGATGTCGGCCCTAAAATATATATGTGCATTGACCACGTCCCAGAATTCCAAAATTGTTCTACATTTAATGAGCATATTTTTCTAGGCACCAAGTTGAGTGTAGTATTTCCGGCATTTGTCAGAATCGTTTAAATACAACTAGAGCAGTTTCTTAAGGTGACTAGTCCATGCTGCAGTAAATCCACTGCTGCATATTTCAGCAGAAGAGTATAAGAGGCAACCTGGTATTCCAGGGAACCTGGGTATATCAAGAATGAAAAAAAAATATTTTTAAAATTAATGAGGAGAAAGTACAAAAGTACAGAAGTAGGGAAAAATGGGAATGTAGAAAAACATTACAAGCCCTTGATCATTGAAAGCATCACTAGCAAACACAAAAGAAACTCCTCCAGATTAGATACTTAGTTCATAATTCATCCAAAAACATTCTTCATCATTTCATCATTGTTAAAAACGAAAATTCCATGAAAAGCACATAAACATCAAATATCAAAATAGTCCTGATTGTAACATCCGGTTTATATGACTTTACTTCAACGATTTATATAGTGTAACCTAGCATACACAGCTTTAAGATAAAATCAACAGAAAACAATAATTCAATACACTTATCCAATTCATCACAAGTGACCAAATGACAGCTCCCCACTACCTTGCCCCCTACCTTTACATTGAAATAGACTGTTCTCCAGATGGTACATCAACAATAGTTGGGGCAGCCATTGGTTAAAGGAAGGAGGTTCATGGTTCAGCCAAGCGCCTGCCATACAGATTCTGGCTGCCTCCTTAGCTACATTTGAGTATTTAAAAATATTCCACGATGCTCTGTGTTTTGGTCCCTGAATGAAGCTAGCTTTATACAGTAATAAAACATACGGATTAAATCTGCAGTGCAGTTGCCACATTGAGGACACTTAGGGCCTGATTCACAAAGGTAACCTTACTGTTTTGTGCAAGGTTACGATTGTTTGCAATTCACAACGGTTTTTCGATTAATATATTTACAACTGGGAAGTCTCCACACAAAAAAAAGGATAGGACAGTCCTATCCTTTTATGTGCAGAGACTCCACAGACATAAAGATACTAATTGTAAAATACCTTAGTGAATAGCAAACAATCGCAGACTTACACAAAAGGTCCTTTGTGTCTGGCTGTTTTACCCAGCTAAACAGCTTCTTGGTGTAGGAATTGGCCCTCTATGCAGATTCACCACTAAACATTTTGCCTTTGCCCCTCCTATGTTGCTGAATACATTTTTGTTGATTTATGTGCATGTGCCCTCTTTCTCAAACATTGTAAGACTGACTTACACCTGAATGTCATGTTTAATTTTATTATAAGTCCCTAGTAAAGTGGTATGCCATATACCCAGCGCCTGTAGATTAAATGCTACTAGTGGGTCTGCAGCAGTGATTGAACAAAACACTTAAGTAGCCCTTTAAAATTACCATTTGCCTGCCTTTGCACGCCATATGTGCTATTTTAAATTGCAATTTCGACCTAGGCAATTTAAAAATGTTGCCAGGCCAAAACCTTCCTCTTGAGTAAATATAACACACCCCTACGGCAGTGGCGTAAAGGCGGAAGAGCGTCACCCACTGCTCTGCGAGCAGTGGTTAAAGGAAAACTAAAATGATAACAACCAGTGTTATTATTATTTTAGTTTTCCATTTCTTGGTGAAGGGGGAACTGGACAGAGGTTTCTCCACTCTCGCATCGGCAAAACAGACATGCACACTTTGCATGTTCTGCACCCAGGCTGTACTACAGCCTAGGTGTAGAACAAGCCTGGCCCTCATTCCCCTTCTGAGCGGCGAACCACGACGTCGGGATCCTCGATGCATCCTGGTTCTTGCATCCGAGGAGCGAGAGGCGATAGCGAGCGGACTGAGAAGCGGCTGCCAGCCAGGTGGCCGGCCTGAAAGTAAGTGTTTTTATTTGTATTATTAATTTTTATTTACGACCCCCCCTTCCTCCCTCCCTCACCACCCAGGTAAATAACAGCCACAACTGCCCTAAACAGTACAGTGTGCACGGTGCCGTTTATTTAAAAAGTTGGACATGTACTATTTTATTCTTACATGTTGTGATTGTGAAATTTGTTTTTCATTACTGCAAGGCATGCCTCTTCAACAGGGCAAGATTGGTCCACCCATTTACATTTAATAAGTGATACCTTAAAACTTGGAGCAGTTGGACAGGGATTGAGGTTGGTGTCTAAATAATTGTAATTTAAAGACCTCTTCAACAGTAAGGTCAGATTTTAAGTCTCAATTCTGTAAATGTCACTTTTAGAAAGTTATAATTTTCTTGTCCCAAGCCTGCAGCCTGTTCCTGGGTCACATTACAGAGTGTTGTTGCCAGTTTCTCTTTGTGTATTGCTCCTAAAAAGTAAGAAAAAGGGTCACTAGATTTCGGCATGATGAGCCACTCTCACTTAACAAGGGAGAGGAGCTGTCACTTCCCACTCTTGTGTATCACAAAGGCTTTCCCTGAGCACTCTCACAAAGAGTTTGCCACTAGTCTTTTGTGTCCCCAGACAAGATGGAGGCAGGACAGGGAGAAAGGGAATACCTGACACCTCCGGGGTTGGAAGCATTTATAAACTTGAACTTCAAACTGGGCACTAGGTATAAATATTGGACCTCAGACAACCAACCTTTAAGTACACATCTGGACCTGTGGAAGACTCAGAAAGTTGTTGAAAGGCTTTGCTGCAAGAAGGACTGCCACTCTGCTGCCCTGCTTTACTACCCTGCTGACCTCCTGGCTGAGTGAGAAGAAATAGACCTGCAACTTGAATCCAGGACACACAGAATGTCTTCAAGGGCTAGTTGGCAGGTCTCCTTACCGTAGTCTCAGGGACTGAAGATTCAAACTACCTTGACGCCCAGCACCTGCACTCTGTAACTGTGAATCCCACTCTGCCAAGTTGTGCCACCTAAGCCCTAGATCCTTAGATGTGGGCCTGAAGGTGTTCTTGCAGCCCAGCTGTAGTCCCAGCAGTACCAATGCAGTCCAATGCATCGCCTCCCAAAACTCCACATTTGACTGGCAGAGCAAATCATCGCCTCACAGAAATTCTGTATCGAAACCGCTATGTGACACATCCATGATGCAGTACTACACATCACAGCTCGCATTCCCCATCAGAACTGCCACTACATGATGCATTTTCAATGCAAGTATCCACATCACAAGCCCTTTGTCAGTAGAATACTTGATGATGATGAAGGACTCCACATCACAAACCCTGCCACTTCTTCAGAGCCAGCCAGTATGTGACACATCTTTGATGCAGAATTGTGCATCGGCAGTCTCTTGTTGATGGCATCCTCAATGAAGATGCAGGGCCTAGCATCCCAGTTTCCTGGAACCAGCACTGCACAGCACATCTCCACACCATGACTTTGCATCACCTCAGCTGCGTGACACATCTTCGATGCGCAACCTTGCAAAGCTCCGCAAACAGGATCGAAGGTACTCTTGTTTAATGGGCCTAACTTGGCCCCTGTATCTAGCCCACACTCGATCGTCATCAGTCTGAACTTTGTACTGATTTGGCGCAACCATATAACCACAGTTGGCGCTGTATGCTTCTATGCACTATCTTCACTTAGATCTTTTAAACGGCATATCTCCAGTTTTACTGATTGGAATTTTATTTGTTGGGTCTTAAATTATTTATAAAATTGTATTCTATTTTTTCTAAATTGGTGTGGGATTTTCTTGTGTTGTGTTTCACTTCATTACTGATTGACTTGCTGCATATACACGTTAAATACTGCCTCTATACAAATTGAAAGTTGACTTTTTAGTCTGGTACATGTCAGAAACCCTTCACCAGTTTCAAAGACAGCAGTAAGAGGATGTTCTCAATGGTAGTATTCAGCCTTAAAGCCCCCTTTCTCAAGTTGACTATTGATAACATCTGAGTCCAGTTCAATATATTGGGCTTTAGACTCTGCACTAAGGGACTCGAATGTAATGAGATTATACCTTTGTGTAGATTAATAAAGAAGTCTCTGATTTGGAGGTATTTGAAAAAGATAAGAGTGTATAACCAATATTCCTGCTGAAAATTCTCAAAGGAACTAAATTGCACACTACCCACATAGAGGATATCTATTTTTCGTGCCCCTGCCTTCTCCCAGGCCGAACAGTGATTCTCATGGAAAATTAAAAGAAACAGAGTGTAGCGACAGAGAGGTTTGTATAGATTATACTGGGTATATTTATTTTACCTCACAAGATAGCCCAGAGTTTAGTAGTTGTCTTAAACTTGACTTTCTTATGATAACTATGTCTCAGGATTCTCAAAAAGGAGACTGTAGCTTTGTTACTTAAGATAGCTCATTTATGCTGTTTAGGCCTATTGCTTGAGGATACATACATCTGGTATCAGTGATCAAAAGCTCTGTATGTTACAAAATGGGTGTCCTATTTAATGATTGGTGTAGCCTAGCTACTTCTATCGAGAGGCATTACTTGGTATCTAAAAGCCCTTCTCACCGCTTGTATTCCCAGATGAAGTTGCCATAGATCCCATCCAACTTCTTCAGCCATTCCTGAGGAATCGCCTTAAACAGATAAAAAATGTAGGGAGCACACACATTTTGCTGAAATTGTAACTCCCAATGAGTGTTAAATGTAGGATATTAATGCGTGCCAAATCAGACTTGATTTTGCACATTATTGGTCGTAATTCAGTTGAGTAGTACACTCCCTCTTAGGTGCTATCTTGAATTCCAGAAAAAACACACTATCTTCAGAGAGTCCTTAACAGTGGTACAATTATAGCACAAAACATTATGTTTGCCCTATTCAGGAGGTATCCTGATATTTGCCCAAACCTGGCAGCCTCCTCCTCCACCATCCAAATCAAATTATCTGGATCCATAGTGACAATGGCAATGTCATCCGCATCTGCTAACAGTTTAGTAGCAAAGCCGTTAGTCATCACAGGAGTTATAGCACTGTTATTCAAGAGTTTCTGCAAGACATGATCAATGTAAAGTGCAAATAGAATAGGATAACGCGTACACCCCTGCCAAGTTTACCAAGTTTACCTAGTAATCTTTATTACTCATTAACCTTTTTTTTTTTTTTAAGACCTTTATTGTATCTTAATGCAAGAACACAGCATTAGGCCTACAACCCAAGAAAAAGGGCTGGCCGCAAAGTAGTCCAATGTCTATATATCAATCACCTTGATATATCTTAGCAGTCGAGACCAAGGGGTCCAGCGCCGCAACAATTCCAATATGATGGACATAACTCTTGCATTACCAACATTCAAGTTACAATCAGTCTCATTTTTATGTATACATTAGGAACAACCGTATACTTCAACACCCCCCCTCCCCAACAGCCCCAGGGATCCGATCAGGTCAGTGTTCAATAGTGCATAAAATCAGAGGACATTAAAAGTGTGAAGGACATTGAGTTCGTCATGTTTTTGGTTTAGGCAACGGTCTTGCCGTGCTCACTTACAGAACACTTATTATAAGAAAGAAAGCGTACCACAGACAAATGGAGGCGAGATTAAGTGTCGCCAGAGGTCAATGCTATAATGTTCGGCCACATGATAATGCGGGGAGCATTAGTACCACAGTCACAGTAAGGCAAAGGGCATCTGCCCATTCAACAATAGCCGGGAAGTCCCCCTCAGGCACTGCACAGAAGCGCAGTATCGTTCGTCAATCATCATCGAGCTTAGACAGCATATACGCAGTGTAAGGGCCCCAAACATCCCGCGGGCGCGAGGCAGCAGGGATCTCTTCATAATAACAAGTAAGCTGATCACGACAATATGCCATGTCTTGCAACCATATTTTAACATCAGGCGCTCGTCTCCCACCCCAGCAAACCGCCACTCTGCGCTTAGCAATCTGCAGCGCCAACACTACCAACTGTCTCATTCCGGCTGGCACTCCAGAGGCCATACCCAGCAAACATAAGCGCGGGTCTTTAGTAATTTCAACTGATGTCATTTCAGATAACGCCGCAGTCACAGCCGCCCAGAACGCATATACACGTGCGCACCTCCAGGACAAGTGGATAAAGTCAGCTCCATCCACTCCACAACGCACGCAAACAGATCATTCACGGAGACCATACTTGACCAGTTGTGCAGGAGTATAATACAATTGTTGCAAGAATTTATAGTGAATGAGTCAAAAATTCCCATTAGCTGCGAAGTTACCAGTCATAGAACAGCACTCAGACCACTCATCATCAGTCAAAGGTTCAGGCAAACATGAGTCCCATCTTGCCTTTGCAGTCACACCACCTCCACCCTCATCATCCTGTGATGCACGGTACAATCGCGAGACTATTTTCCCCCGGTTGGTCGTCGTATATAGTAACTGTAATGCGCCTTGCACAGGTGGTTCTGCCGGGAAATAAGGATATAAAGCGCGTATCGCAGCTCGCAGCCTGACATAAACGAAAGTGGCCATGGTTCCATAGTCACCTGATCCAATAAGTTCTGTAACGGAAGAAACTGAGCGGTCAGAAAAATATCCCCTATAGTGTGTACCCCGGCGCCCTGCAGCAGCTGCAGAGTTCCCACTTCGCTAGACACCGAGATATCCGCATGATATAGCAACGGCATTCCTGGCGCATATAGCGATAGTCTGTTCGAACATTTGCCCAGTTCCCCCCAGGCTTTAGAAGTACACTGTACCGTGTCCACTTCACCCTTTTCATATACCGAATGCGGATTAACTATCATCGCCTTTAAGGGTAGTGGAAATACTGCGCTTGCCCTCAAGTGCCACATGCGGCGAATATGGCGGTGCCGAAATCCAGTAAGTAGCAAAATGAGCCTGGGCGCACAGATAATACAGTCTCATATCCGGCACGGCAAATCCACCCAACTCATAAGGCTTCGTTAGAGTATCCCACTTCACACGTGGCTTCTTCCCTCCCCAGGCTAATGTAATTAACAATGACTGAAGCTGTGCAAAAAAAGGAGATGTCAGGGCAATTGGAATATTAACAAAATAGTAGAGAAACTTAGGCAGGACCACCATTTTTATCAGAGCAACCCGATCAGCAAGCGAAAGTGGCAGTCAAATCCAGCGTGTCACCTGATCTTCCAATTTCGAAATAGCTACTCCATAGTTAGCTCGTATTATCTCTTGGGAGTCACTGTGCACCCAGATACGCAGGTACCGGACAGGTTCCGTGGCCCATGCCAATGGGAATTCCAACGGAAACGGCTGTGTGATGTCCGTTAGAGGCAACAATATGGATTTGTCCCAATTAATGGATAGACCAGATTTTTAGCAGGCTCCCTTACATACAGAACCATATCGTCGGCATACATGGATACCGCCAGGGACCTGAGAGGAAAACGTAACGCTGTGTCCGCATATCTCTGTCTCTATATACATGCTAGGGGTTCCAAAATGATGGCAAATAATAAGGGTGAAAGTGGGCAACCCTGCCTCGTCCCTCTCTGCACAGAGAAGGGTGCCAACACATGACCGTTAACCCGTACCCGTGCAATCAGGTTTGTATAAAGCAGGGTGATCAAGGACGTGAAGAAAAAAGGCACTCCCATGCGATGCAACACTGCTATCATATATCGCCAAGCAACGGAGTCTAACGCTTTCGCAGAGTCCAGTAGCACCGCCACCGCAGCAAGATCCGGCTTAAGGAGATGGAGAACCGCAACAAAGACCTCAAATTGTGTGTCGTGGAGCGAAGGGGAACGAAACTGGACTGGTACGGTAGCACCATAACGGGCATTATCAGACACAGTCGTGTTGCCAGCACTTTGGCAATGATCTTTACATCCGTGTTCATCAGGGAAAGAGGTCGATACGACTCGCATTGATTTCGTGGCTTGCCCAGCTTTGGGAGAGCCACCAGTAGGGCCTCCCTCATCGTTACTGGTAACTGTCCCTGCTCTAAGGCCTCTTCCAGTACCATCACCAAGCGGGGCAGAAGTAAGTCTACATACTCCTTATAAAATTCAGACGGCAAACCGTCAGTTCCGGCTGCTTTACTGTTTGGCAGACCTGCAATCGCATCCCGGAGCTCTCCTTCTGCAATGTGATGCATTAAAAATTCTTGTTGCCCCTTCGACAGCCAGACCAACGCAATGTCTTCCAGATATTGCGCTATCTCATCTTTCTCAGCCGTCTCCCTATGCCGATACATCTGCTCGTAATATTGCACAAAACAATTTAATACACCAGCCGCACTCGTCACATTAGTATCCCCATCCTTGATTTCCTGTACTCCACAGTGCCTGGCCCAGGGTTCCTTAATTCTATCTGCCAGCACGCGTCCTGGACGTCCTCCCTCACCGTAATACCATGCCCTAGTATGTTTGAACAAAACTTTAACCTCCTGCTCAGCTAAGTCATTATACTCAGAAACCTTTAGCCGTATGTCAGCCAACAGAGATTCCGCCGGCTGCAGCTCATTTTGTCGCTCTAGGCATAACAGTTCACGCTCCAGTTTGTCCATGGAATCCCTCAACGATTTGAGCACACCAGACTGCATACCAATACATGCCCCTCACACCGTCACATTGAAGGCCTCCCATACAGTGCCCATGTCATCTACAGAGCCAACATTCCTGACGAAATAGTCTTCAATTACTACCCTCAGTTCCTCGTGTAGCACCTGGTCCGATAAAGTACCAGGTGGCAGGCGCCACGAGAAAGGTACAGGTGTATGTGATGGAAGCCACACCTCCATAAGCACAGGTGCATGATCCGACAGTGTTCGAGGCAAATGGTGCACTCTCATCACCCAACCGCTAACATACCTCTTCACCAACCAATAGTCCAAACGCGACCAGGTGTCATGCGCCGATGTGTAATAAGTACCTTCTCTCGCTCCCGGATGCCCCAGTCGCCACACATCCACCAGGCCAAGTCCACTCATGCCATCTCTCACCGCTTCAGCCGCTTTCTTAGCTGTGTAGGGTCGTCATCCTTTCATCCAGTGCACTGTCTAACGTCACATTCAAATCCCCGCCATATACAATTGCTGAGGGAGGCAGAGCATACACTTTGTTCCATAAGGTGACATAAAACTCAGGGTCATCAATATTCGGACCATAAACATTGACCATTGTGATTAGTGTACAACATAATTTTCCATGCAAAATAATATACCAACCTTCTTTGTCAATATCCTCGTGAAGCGACACAAACGGTACGTTTTTCTTAATCAATATCATGACCCCACGAGCATACGAGGAGTAATTTGACGCCAGCCTAGTACCCGCCCACTGTCTGGCTACTGTCTCCGCTGCCCTTCCCCTAAGGTGTGTCTCCTGAAGGAAGATCACTTGCACTCCATGCCTGTTCAAATATGCCAATACCTGCCTTGTCTTTTGTGGTCGGTTCAGTCCCCGCACATTCCAGGTGACCCAATTAATCCTGCCCCGCTTATCCATATGACCTTCCAGTTGTTAGATCTTTAGGCATAGCTATCGAGCCCTCCTCCCAGTACCAGCTGCTAAGAACAGAATAACAGACCAAGCAGGTACCTGCAGTTACCTTCCTAGGATCCAAGTAGTATTTCAGCCAACATGCCCCAATCCCACCTTCCACCCCTCCCGATCTCCTACCTATTTCAGTTGTAGAACCGAACCAGACCTGAAATCCCCTAATCTCCCCTGTCCACCCCCCACCCACTTCAGCTCCCCCAACCTGCCAAAGCCATCTCCAACCCCCCAAACTCCCAAACCCCAACCCAGCTCCAAACATATTGTGGGGTTCTCCCATATGTGGGGGCAAAGAGGCATTCAACTCCCGTTAATGGAAAAACGGGAGGCGACCAAGCCACATGTATGAACAGCCCACCTCTACCACCACAGATCCATGTCCCTACGCTGTAGCATTTCGTAACCTCACAGAAGGAGGAGCTATACGCCAAACAGATACCCATACACGGTCATGGTGATCCCGCTAAAGCATAATATCACATTGACAAGCATTGGTTCCTAGTATGTTTCAACCAACAGCGCATTTCTCTACCACACCCTCACACCTTCGTGTAAGGGTAATATCGTGGTTTCAAGCTATGAGCCACATAAGATATTAACTCAAACAGTGCATAAGTTCTGCAATATCATCCGAAGTGCTCGTAACCACAACTTTAAACTTTGAGTCTTACAAACCCACAACCCAACATTATATAAGTCTTGTAATGTTCCAGTACTAGTGAGGTGAGTGGTACAGTGAGGAGCAGTAGCTTCCCTGTTAAGATGATCGAGTGATCCTCAGATGCTTTGACAAGTTCAAGGGTTCAGTCAGCTTTCCACGTGCAACTCTTCATCCCCTTCCTGCGCCATAGTTGAGTCTCGCTTCCGTTTCTTCTGCTTTTTAGCATAATCCATGGCCGCTTTCAGGGACGTGAAAATGTTATTATCCGACGGCGCTCCTATCCTATCCGCAGCCGAGTTGGATACAACATGGCATATGGTATGTTTTCCGCCCAGAGAAGCTGCTTCACCCCATTGACTTCTTTGCGCGCTGCTTGCACTGCCACAGTGAAATCAGGGAAAAACTCCAATTTGCTGCCTTGATACTCTATGGCGCCCTTCTCTCGTGCCAAGCGTAGAAGTACATCTCTGTCTTTGTAATTGAGTATGCGAGCAATAATGGGGCGGGGCGGCGCACCAGGCACTGGTCGTTTCGCTAATGAGCAATGCGCACGTTCAACTATGAATACTCGAGACAGTTGTTCAGACCCAAATAATTCAACAAATAATCACTCCATAAAGTCTTCCATTTTGCCAACATTTGTGGACTCCGGCAGCCCCCTGACGTGGGTGTTGTTGAGTTGGGACCGCCCTCCCAACTCCTCATTTTTAGCCTGAATAACCGCCAACACCCGCTCCATACTGAAGACTTTATTAGTTACTGTGGCGAGACCATCCTCCATAGCCAGCGACGGCTCGTGGAGGGAGTTACGGTGGGGCAGGAGGGTGGGGAGGGGGAGGGGCAGGGTGGAGGTTGCTAAAAACCGGCATATGGATAATTGCAGGTAAGTAAACAATTTAATTAATAAAACGAATTTCGTAGTGCGCCTTGCATCGCAAAATGCAATGCAGTGCGAGCTACGAAATTCGTTTTATTAATTAAATTGTTTACCTACCTGCAATTATCCATATGCCGGTTTTTAGCAACCTCCGCCCTGCCCCTCCCCCTCCCCGCCCTCCTGCCCCACCGTAACTGCCTCCACGAGCCGTCGCTGTCCGTAGCTGACACCCTTTGTTCCACTTCTCCCATCCTCTCATTCTGCCTGTTGAATTGCGTGGCCATGTGATCAAGTCTGTGGTTTACTGCCTCCATGGTTCCCTCAATGGATTGCAATGTCTTTTGCATAGCTATGAGTGTGGCCTCTAAATTCGGCGTCCCCCCGATGCCCCCGCCCCCTCGGCGTCCGAAGGAGCCTGTGAAGAGGACAACGCAGTCTTTCTCGTGTCAAAGTTTATTTTTGGTTGATTCCTCTCTGGCCTGCCCATGTTTCCACCAATCAAGTATAACTAATGTCAACTGCGTCTGGGCCCCTGTAGTGGCAACAGAGCTGGAAGTGGAATGTCAATGCCGAGCAGCAGACACTGAGCGCCACGTGCAGAAACGTTATATATTACCAGGAACCAAAAGAAGCAGCTATTCCCAGTACCCTATAACAGTGAAACTCCGGGCACTGAACGGGCACTGCCACCGGCAAAGCAATAGCAATCGAGGTTAGGCTCCAGTGCGTTCGCCGCTTCAAGCCGCTCGTCTCCCCTCCTCAAGCAATGGGCATCATTTATATTAATTCATAAAATTATAAATAATTAGTGTAATTGAAAAATGTTTTGGTGTGTGAGAATTGGTTTTATAGGTGTAAAGTTTGAGGGGTAAATTAATTTTCATCTGTTTTAATTTGTTTTGTAATTAATAATATTTCTTTAATTAATAGTTATTTATGTTAATTATGGAGGTCTATTTCTTTTAAATGTAGATGTGTGCTGTGAATTGTATGGTGTTATAGGGTAGGAAATAAAAAAGATTACATTTATATATTCATGTTTTTGTTTATAAATAATTTCTAATTAAAAATAGTTATATGTTTGTAAATTATTTTTACATGTATTTAATATATTATGTCTGGGTATTTGTCAAATTTATTTAACATTATATTATGTTTCTATTTTGTTTAGATTTTTTAAATATATTTATATATTTTTCATTTTATATTTATATTCTTAATATTTTGTGTTGGTGATATTTTGTTTGTGATTAATTTTGACCTGACTGGAGTGGGAATATTAATTTTTTCCCCTTCGTTATCCAACACTTTCCCTAGTGTTGCACTAACTCGAGTGGGGATAGTCATTTTTACCCCTTCGCCATCCAACACTTTATCTACTGTTGCACTCACTGGAGTGGAAATAGTCATTTTCTCCCCTCCGCTATCCAACACTTTCCTTACTGTTGCACTCACTGGAGTGGAAATAGCAATTTTTACCACCCCGCTATCCAACACTTTCCCTACTGTTGCACTCACTGGAGTGGGAATAGTAATTTTTACCCCTCCGCTATCCAACACTTTCCCTACTGTTGCACACACTGGAGTGGGAATAGTCATTTTTACCCCTCTGCTATCCAACAGAAGTGGGAGTAGTCAATTTTTGTTCCGCCGCTATACAACACTTTCCCTAATGTTGTACTCACTGGAGTGGGAATAGTAATTTTTATCCCCTCCGCTATCCAACACTTTCCCTACTGTTGCACACACTGGAGTGGGAATAGTAATTTTTACCCTTCTGCTATCCAACTGAAGTGGGAATAGTCAATTTTTATTCCGCCACTATACAACACTTTCCCTACTGTTGAACTAACTGGAGTGGGAATACTAATTTTTACCCCTCCGCTATCCAACACTTCCCCTACTGTTGCACTCACTGGAGTGGGAATAGCCGGTTTACGGCCACAGCACAGGCTTCTATAGTAAAGCAGCTGTAGCACAGGCTCCTTTTGAGAAATTGGAGTATGCGATCACACCATGTGCGGTAGCATTGTTATTAACCCTGGATGGAGTTAACTCCGCAAAGTGGCAAAAAAAGTCAGCCGCACTACGAGGAGCTCTGCAAGCGGCGGAGTTCCATGGAAAAATGCCATTTGCAGTGATTGCACAGTGCGGATGCTTGTCTGCACTGTGCAATCATTGCAAAAGGCACCCTGCACAGCGGTCCCTTCTTTCCGTTTACTGCCACTTGAGTAGATTTTTTCTTGAGCAGCAGCTTTCTCAATGGAAACAAGCAGTTTCTCATTGTGAACGATCGAGAGCGTACGCTAACACTCGCAATGATAAACATGCCCACCCTGAGTTGAGAAATCTTGCCGGGATGTTTATTTTCCATGCTGGCACTAGCCAACTTGACAAATACGAGTGAGGAAAAATCTGTGCGAGCTCTGCGTAACGCGGAGTGCCGGAAACTCTGCAAACTCTGCGAGCGGAGTTCACTGCCCAGTGTTAATTGTAATACTGCAGTGAGGTCCGCCGGCTGGAGGTCGGTCGTTCTTGAATCAGCAACGGTGTACTGCCCGACATCGTAATAAGGCCCTTAATCTGTGCTGTTTCCAAATTTGCATTCACAATAAAAAAAATATTAATTGGTAAGAGAATTAGATTTAAGTTTAACAATAGCCCTGGTATCGATTTATAATGATCTTTAAATGTCTAATCTCTGCAGTTACTTTTTTACGTGTCCATTTGATGGCATCACATGTAGCAAGTAACCTAAATAAACATCATAGCATTCTACTTGCCATAAATTACTTTCAGCCCTATATTCATATTTTAATTGAGTAGGTCGTATTAACATTTTTTTACACATGTATTTACTATATGAATCGAATTGAAGTACATACAATATGAAGAAACATAGGATTACTTTAGGGGTTTACATGTATGTACATTATTATTAATGTTGTTTTTATGGTGTGCAAAGATACCAAATTATGTTGAAGACAACCAAAGGACAATTTTCTAAATCATAATTTTGCGACTATTGCTAATTTTGTTTTTGGTATTAATGTGGACTGGATTCTTCGAATTTTGCAAGGCATGTCTTTTAGTTGAAACCTATTTTATATCTGCATTTTGAATAAAGTTAACTAATGGATAACATGGATGAAACACAATTGATTAATTGTCTCAATGAAAATCCATATTCCCACATGACATGGTAGCAGTACATGGTTTGGCTCATTTACATAAGTTAATGACTCTGACCCTTATTTTGTAATTGTTCTACATTTTGCAAGCTTGTGGAAGACACTTGATTGACAACGCTTCACAGAGGAGAGTGATGTTTATCCTCAGATCAAGGTAAGTTCTCGCTCCACAGTGGTTGCTTCTTAGCAGTGCTCTTTAATGTGCCAGACATCTGTGAAGTGATGAATCACTTACTGTGAATTCTGTTGATGGCTTCATACATGGACATAATGATTTCACATCACCCTTAGTGATAGTTGTCAATCCGTTATGAACCAAAGGAAAAAAAATGAACCTTGGATTAAACTTGTTCAATAAGTAAGCGACCAATGTTACTAGTTCAGGCCTGTTTTTATTGATCCAATATATTCTAATTGGTATAAATGCAGTGCAGAGTAACATGGGGTGGCACAACTGCCTCACTTTGCTTATGACTTTAGTTTTAAATATCTAAATAATATATTGTTAGGAGATTTCCAGACATTACATTTCATTCATTACAATTTTGATTAACCAAGGTAGCTTGTAAAAAATTTCATAATTTGGCCTTCATTTAAATCCTCTTTGGCCTTATTACACGTGTAATCAAACGGTTGCTTGCCTGTAAATATATTCTCAGTTTACTCCCTGTAAACTCGGTAATTAACTCAATCACAAGGCAGGGTACTTTGGAAAATTACACTGTGAAGAATTAGAAATGCTCACCTAATTCTTTCACTTAAAGTTAAGAAACACTTTCTTTTAAATTTACATTTGTCGTGTAGTAGTGATGTTGTATGGAATTCTTGATAACTATCGAGGTCCACTGGTCTAGAAACAAACACCTAGGCATTTAATATCTATTATTATTTGAGACCATTAAAGTGAACACTGTATAAATAGCCATTCCCCTGAGATGAACAATTACCACTCTGTCCCTTTGCTCCCACTGGTACTACTGGTTTAATGGATAAAATTGCAGATAAGAGTCCATTTGGCTCCAGCAGATCCCGGAGGCAATCTCCTGCTATTTGCTGATTAGCTTCTTTCCATTAGGGTTCCCTAATTGTTCATGCACTGAAGTCCGTTACATGGAACAAACCAATAATTATATCAGTGTTTTGCCGACTGGGATGCACCTGAGTTTGAAAAGCGGTTGTGCCTGCTCGCCTCGTGCATCGCTTTTTGGTAATTGTGAGGTGGTGGGTTCAAATATTCACCAAGTGAAGGATTGTCATTACCCAGTCTTATTTACAGATAATATTCCACAAACAAAACACGATACATCATAGCAATCACATTCTAAAAAGTCAGTGGAGAATACAAAAAAAAGCCTTGAAATATACGTGGTAAAAAGACATGCTTATCTGCTCCTGGATGCAAAACAAAGGTAAATGACCTTTTAAATAATACTGCAGTCAGGTTTTTTTCAGGATAAATACTGATTCTGACCTCTCTTTCTTCAGGCATCGCGAAATAAGGTATAGTTGTTTACAACGTGAATAAATCATATACATCGAACATATGTTGTTTCTGATAATTTCAAGAAAGCCAGTCCCTTCCTTTGTACTTAAAATAACATGTTCAATTATGCCAACACAGCGTTAACAAGTCTAGCTCTAAGCACTTGATCTGGAACCCCGTTTTATGCAGTTACTGGACACCAATAAGACAACACAGATCAAGAGGAATAGAGCTATTCCCAGTAAAAAAAAAAGCGATATAAAATAGGAAAAGTAAAAAAAACTATAAAAAGATAACATTAAAATAAACGCAAAGAGAAAGAATGTGTCTTTACATTTTCATAGCTACTCTTCAGATACATATGATTTTACACTAAATCATACATTTCCTGCAAATAATAGCATATACTCTGTTTAAGGAAAAAAAATTGGTCGTTAATAGAAAATGATTTAATTTTAAAGCTACCTTTTTTCACGTTTGAATGTGTTGCTCTCTTTGGAGCACCATCCCAGGATGGAATTTACCGAGGAGTGTGCTTTAGAATGCACAGTTTTTTTTGTAGTTTTTTTTGTTTTTTAGAGTTCTATATAGCGCAAATTAGACCAGGAGATAACAGGTATCGGAGCGCTTTACATGAGCACCTGTTTCGTTACACAAGGACACAGTTAGTTGGCTAACACATTAATACACTGGCATCGCAAACAGTGTGTATTCACACCCTCAAAGTTAGCTTACACAATTTAAGACTAGCGTTGTCTAGCATAGGGACCGATAATAATCTGTGTATGGCGACCAAATATAGCGACCAAATACAGTGGAGTCAGAATTGTAGCTGTGCCTGTGATGTTGTGTTCTTTGCAATGTGCACATTTGCATAGCTACAGCGTGGTGTGTGCTGACGGCTGACCCAAAAGCAGATCTGTACCTAAAAGACATATTTTACTGTTCTGACATCAATGTACCAGTGGAGAGAGAGAGAGAGAGAGAGAGAGAGAGAGAGAGAGAGAAGAGAGCTACCTAGCCATGTCCTCCATTCCAAACAACAACACACATATAGATGAGCAGGTAAAAACATTACTGCAGAAAAGTCAAAAATATTTTGGAGTAATCAACTTAGTCACAACTTGTTGTGGCATGCACTGTTATTAGCGATTATACCCAAGTAATTTCCTTTATTGTTGAGTACCCTAAATATAGTTCAAATGTGATCAATATTGGGTATAAGATGAGGTATAATGGCTAATCTACCCATTCAGATGTGCCAAACTCAACAATAAATGGAATTCCTTGAGTATACCCTAAGATATTTTTATATTCATGCTGGATCCCTATTATAATCCACTACTTATTTATCTGAGAACCCCCAGAATAGTTTGAGTCCGCCATGTTGGTATTTACCTACAGTGTTGTGGATGGGAAACATTCTTTACCCCGCAGTCTTTACAACAATCAGCCTTTATGATGTTACCACGTATTACTTTACCACGCAAGTCGTTACAATGACTTGCTGTTGGTGGCGCGTTTTTGGACTGGTGTTGAATTTTTAGGTCCAACACCTTCCCATCTGTTGCGTAGACTGCAGTTGGAATAGTACTTTATACTATTCCAAGGTCTAGCAACCTCTAAAGCAAGTCATTGTATTGACTTGCCTACAGAAGTAACACATGGCTATGTCGTAGGTGGGGTACAGACTGCGTTGTAAAGGCACGCAGGGTATATGACCTGCCACACCAGTTGTGTCATACAACTGGTGTGGATAATCAGTAATGATGAAGTATGTGGAGACAAGATGTGAGTGAGATGATTGCTCCAAACGTTTTGTGAGTTTCCTGCATTTTCTACCTAGCCATATATATGTGTGTTGATATTTCACTGCTCTTCCTGTTATAGGGCATCAATGCTCAATAAAGAGGGTGAAATTAGTGGGTGCAATTACTCTAGAGATCACAAATGGACCAAAACATCTTTAAGCCTCTGCTGAAGCCCATAATCTTTTCAAGTGTGACTGCACTTTTTAGGACAGGTGCTCTATTGCAACGACATTTCCTGTCGCAGACATTTAACCTTCCCTGCCTAGATGTTTCACTATTGAAAAGCGATAAAACACTTTTCAAGTTTACATTTCAAAGAACATACCTTTTAATACTAGATCTAGTGTTGATGACTTGATCCAGCAAGCATGTAGCCTGTTTGTTTCCAGGTGGGCCTTCATCCTCAAGGGCAGAACCAATGTAGATCCAGTAACTAGGTAAGCTCACAACCTCCATATGTTGTATGTGAGTCTTGGGAGGGAATACTGTGCATTGGATCCCTGAGAGTGTGCTTTCTGATCATCCTAGCATGGTTCTCTATCTGTCTGAATACCTTTGAGTGCAGTTCTTTACAGGCAGAAACCTTTTCAATTGAAAGTAAGAAAGAAACCGGCAAGGTATTCACATTTGACTTCTCTTTGTGTAATGATTATTCATTGGAATAGAGATAAATTATAACTCAACTGAAACACATTGGCATGGATAGACTATTTTTCTACAGGAAAAAAGGAGGAATGAATGTACAATTAACTACCAAGTGACTCATTGTTGATTACCTGGAATAATTTTTTATATTTTTATTTTCGTCCTGTTACCTGCCCTATCAGAATTAACAGAGGTATTTGTAATGAGGCCCAGGGATTGAGATGTGGATCTTATAAACTGTATGGTTTGGGCCACATGGGAATAGGGCACAATATGCCTACTCAATGCGTGAAATGACTTCTAAGTGCAACAATAGTGCACGGTAACTGCACTGCCTGTCTTTGTGTTTGCACAGAATGATTTCAAATTTAATAATACGCCTATCTACTCCCTCTATAAGTCTGAAACAGTGCTGTTTTTTGGTGCGTTGTAAGTAATCTTTTCCAATATAGAAACATTGAGGGCACACTTATCTCTTAGAATAAAGCATACCTGCATATGATAATTTATGCAGTCATGATTCCGGACTTCACAAAACCACCTACCAAACAAAGCATGAGCTAAAGAACACACAAAGCTTCATACATTCATCCCAAAATACATCCATGCAACTAAACCAGGAACTCATCTAACCCACCATAGGAAGTAGAAGGAAACAATCCTAGGCACTGTGGCCCAGAGCACTTCCTGCATGCGTTACAACCCTTTCTAAAAAAACAGGGCCGGGACAGAACTCTATGGACTACACCATATCCATATGCCACATATATATATATCATAATTGTTTATAATCCCACTAATCTTGACCATCATATTAATTTGGAGTCAATGTGTAAGGTATTTATGCAGCACACAAACAGTAATAAAGTGATAACACAACACAAGAAATTTCGCACACTAATTTAGAAACATAAAGTCAAACTTAATAAATACAATGAGACCAGAATGACAGACACCCAATTATTAGAATGGAAGATATGCAATTTCAAAGTTTAGGTAGATATAGCACCTAAATGCAAAAAGCACCACTCACTGCATTCTGGTCAAGGGAAAGTCACAAGTTCAGGCCTGCTGCAATGGAGTGTGAGCTGGTTCCAGAGTCCAGGGTAGTCCTGAAGAAATAGTTACTTTCTAGAAGTCCTTGGGGAAGAATCCAGGATGCTGCGAAGAGCTCGGAGAGTGTCGCGGATTGTTGTCACTGTAGAGTGAAGAGAAATGCGGGCATTGTAGACAGTCATCACTATAGCTTTGTGTCGACGATCACTACATGCTGTTGCTGTAGTGTAAAGTGAAAATCCTGCATTCCCCATCATCACTGGTGGTCACTGTAACACGAAGAGTTGGGTTCCCTGGATCTTCATGACAGCGGTCATCACAGGTGGCAGAGTCTCAGAGAGCACAACCCGGTTCTTGGTCACAAAGAGCCCAAAACTTCAGGATTTCTCCCTTTCTCACTGATGCCAGCCAATGGTCCAGAACGAGAGGAGGCACCTCTTCGAGATTAGGGACTCACTCTAGCACAGTAACAGAGGCCAGCAGGGCTCAGGCATGTCCAGTTGTAGGTCCAGTGGAAGCAGGTCAGCTGTGCAGCTGCAGGGATGCCTCTGGAGCATGTTATGCTCCTGTAGCTCAGTATAGGAGGCCAGCCAGCCCTTGAAGTCACACAAGTGGTCTTGGGTTCAAGGAGGGGGTCTGGGATCCTTTCCTCAGGCAGGGCGAGACCAAGGAACTCCTTCCAGCATGAGGACAGAAAGACAGTCCTCCTTCTGAGTCTTCAACAGGTCCAGACGTTATCTGATGAGTGATTCAAGAGGTCCAATATTATATCTGTTTTCAGCCTTTGAAGAGGGGGTGCCCCTTATACTACCCCTATGCAGGGGCAGCTCCTCCACTATAGCAGAGGAGCATCGCCCCACCTTCCAGCAGCCAAAACAATGATATACTGTTGTTTATTATAGTTTTATTCTTGCTCTTGGAGCCAAGGCTTGGGGGCAGGGCCAGGGGAATGACAGGCTGGTGGAGGAGTGGTTGCATTGCTATTCAGTGTGCATGACGGTCTGACCAGTCGTCTCAGTATGGCCAAACTATCATGGACAGTGAAGCTCGTGTTACCGGTTTGGAGAGAACAGGCACGGTCTCCCTGTCTAACCTGGAGCATAAATTATCTGTGCTAAGGCCAATCTTGATGCTATTTTCCGCATTATGAAATCAGTGTCAGGATTGGCCGCAGTGGACTCTGGGAGCGTGTGCCTTATCTCACTTACCTGCAGCATCGTGCTATTCTCCATCGAGCCTGCAGTGGAGAGGAGCACATCGGCCGCTACTACCCCCACATCTGGTTTTGGAAAGTTCCTCCCTCACTAGACAAGGCTCCAAGTAGTCTAGGGTGGCAAAAGGCTGGTGTCAGGTTCCTTTCTGTGTGTTCTGGAGGCAGCCCTTTGAAATGTAAGTGTGTCAGGGAACAGCTCCGCCTGACCATCCTTGAAGGAAGGCCTATTCTGCGAACATCTAGTCCCCTTTGTCTCACTCTTTGGGAGCAATACATAAAGGTAAACTGCCAACTATTCTGGGAGACAGGCAGCAGAGACCAAATGGTCACAACTTAAAATCCAACTTTACTATTATATGGGTTTTAAATTATAATTTATTTGACTGTCAACATAATTTTCCTATCTGCTCCTAATATCAAGTATTAAGTGTAATAAGATAACTCAATGTTATCCCATGGGAGAGCTAGGCCTAGCAATAGTGAATAATGGAAAGGGGCGACCACTCGGTCCCCCCGAACGTATGGTGGAGTACCCCGATCCCCCCGGGAAGCCATCTTGGGCGGGAGGCGAGTCTCGGCTGGTATGCCCAAAGCGGCGTAGCCGGGGCGCGCTTTTTTCCCGCCCAAGAGTGGGTTGTCCTAGACACTGAAGCCGCCAGCCACGCCCCCGGAGGCGGGCGGAGGCGGGTTTACGCCCGCCCGAAGAAGGATAAGAGGAGCGACAAGCCATGGAAGCATCCTCTTGTTCCTGTGCTCTGAAGCTGCACCTCCCCGCTGCACGTGAGCTCGAGACGGAACGAAGAGCCAATTTTGAGCGTTTTAATTCTTGTCTTTGTTCTTCCAGGAAACCAGCGTTGGAGAATGCCGGGCAAGAAGGCCGGAAAGCGGGTCGGAACCGATCAGATGCTCCGCATGCTCGTAAAAGACATGGCCGAGATGAAGAAACAGATGGCGGCAATGAACGGTGTAGGGGGCCCTAAGCGAGTCGTCGGACCAGCATTGCCGGGAGTAGTCCCTAACGGGAGAAGTAGAAGGGCCAAGAAGGGAGCAACTGGGGAAGAGGCCCCGGTTCCCGAGGCGCCGCCGGCGCACCCTGATACACCGACTGAGGCGCCGATCCCGGTCCCGAAGGAGGGGCAACCAATCCCCGTTGTAGTCACCCCTGTGAACGGGGAGGATATGCCTCCCGAGTTGGCTGCACAGCTGGCAGCGTGGTTGGGGAAAGGGAGTGAGGGGGCTACGGCAGATGACGCCAGGGCAGTAATGAGGCAGTTGCGGCAATCAAGAGAGGCCGCAAAGGCCCCATCTCCTTTTGTTCCCCTGCAGGCTCCAGTGGGTCAACCCGCAGCAGGCGTGAGTTCGGCGGCGACTACGGTTACAGCTTCTGGTGCAGGTAAGCAGCTACTGCCGATTGCGGGGGGGGGGTCAGTACCCTCGAGGAGGGAGAAAGTGGCTCAGCATATTCCGATTGAAATCAAGGAGAGGATATGGGCTGAGAAATATGTAAACATGTTTTCTTTACTAACTGATCATTACGAGATTGAGCACGTGAAAGCTCAAAAAGAGTTTATGCACCCGAGTGTTTGGCGCGCCAAGATGGCCGCTTTTAAAGTCGATGAGACGATAGGTAATTGGGGCAGAGCGTTTGGCATATTCACTTCAATTATGGGGGAACGGAAGCCTGAACTGTTGGCCGAGTTACCCGTGTACCAGACACGTATTATGGAGTTTTCTCAGACATATGTGGGCAATCAGTGGTTTTGTTATGATAATATTTTTCTTAAGGCCAAGGAGTTCGACACATCTCTGACGTGGGATTGTTACGACTCCATTTCCTGGCAAAAAATGGAGAAATCAGGCATGGCAAAGGCACCATTGTTGGGGGGAAACGGGGGCGAGTTTTCCCGCCATGCATCTGGGGCGCCCTTTCGGGCGGGTTCAAGTAACGAGCATCACTCAAGGTCGAATGGCAATACAGGTAAAAAAGGGGTCTGCTGGAATTTTAACAGGGGAAAGTGTACAAGGCCCCAGGGGTCATGCAAGTTTAGGCACGACTGTGGGGGGTGTGGACAGTCCTCGCATCCCGAGACCATGTACAGAGCCAAAACGGGTGATAACGGAGGTAGGGGAAGCGCCAAACAGGGATCACTGAAATAATATCGACTGACAAAATATCGACTTGCCAAAATATCGTGGACAAAATATCGACAGTCAAAATATCGAGTTTGTATCTACAAACAGGTAAGTACAAAAATATCGAGTACAAAATATCGTTAACAAAAATATAGATGTAAAAAATATCGACTTTATTAAAAACAGTGTTAAATTAAATTAATATTAAATTTTAATTACTAAAATATACTTAAAACGACTTAAATTAAATTATAATAATAAAATAATAAATGAAAATAATAAAAATAATTTTTTTAAATCTTATTTGTTGACCCTGAACCCTAAAAATACCCCTTTACCCAAAAACCCAAAACTGACCCTGAACCCTAAAAATACCCCTTTACCCAAAAACCCAAAACTGACCCTGAACCCTAAAAATACCCCTTTACCCATGACCTGAAAACTGACCCTGAACCCTAAAAATACCCCTTTACCCATGAACTGAAAACTGACCCTGAACCCTAAAAATACCCCTTTACCCATGAACTGAAAACTGACCCTGAACCCTAAAAATACCCCTTTACCCATGAACTGAAAACTGACCCTGAACCCTAAAAATACCCCTTTACCCATGACCTGAAAACTGACCCTGAACCCTAAAAATACCCCTTTACCCATGACCTGAAAACTGACCCTGAACCCTAAAAATACCCCTTTACCCATGACCTGAAAACTGACCCTGAACCCTAAAAATACCCCTTTACCCATGAACTGAAAACTGACCCTGAACCCTAAAAATACCCCTTTACCCATGACCTGAAAACTGACCCTGAACCCTAAAAATACCCCTTTACCCATGAACTGAAAACTGACCCTGAACCCTAAAAATACCCCTTTACCCATGAACTGAAAACTGACCCTGAACCCTAAAAATACCCCTTTACCCATGAACTGAAAACTGACCCTGAACCCTAAAAATGCTCCTTTACCCAAAATGTATCAATATTATTTAATTACCAATTAATTATTAATTAACAATAACAATAAAGTAAATATATTAGAACATTAGGTGTAATTATTTTAATAATTAATATTATTTTTTCAAAATTAATTACTTAAAAATAACACAAAATTATATATATAAAAAATTTACTCTAATTAATGTAATTAACTAATTACAATTAATTAATTAACAATTATTTACTAATACAAAATATATTCAAAATTATATTAATTAATTAACTAATTAATATTCATTAATTATCAATTAATTATTAATTAAAAATATTAACAAACATATATTAATTAATTAATTATTATTAAATTACTTCCCACCCTATTCCCCTATAAACCCACAACCCGCTACAGAATTACATTACGCAATTATTATCAAAACAAAATTCATGTAATAAAATATTTTATAACATTAATACACACTATTCACACATATTATTACATAAAAATACACTATAAAATATTATATATTATTAAAAAATCGATATTTTTGCTATCTATATTTTATACAGTCGATATTACTTCACTTACCTGAAAAACGATATTTTTGTAGTCGATATTATGTCCAGTCGATATTTTGTCCAGTCTATATTTAAAACTCGATATTATGTCCAGTCGATATTTTGGAGTCGATATTTTGTCTCTATACCGCCAAACAGGTCTGAAACAGTCCGAGGGGCGCCTTTACCTACCCCGGTTGATACCATGGCAATGATTCCTTGGCTCAATGAATACCCGGATCATGTCTCCGCTGGGGTGTTGCGAGACGGTTTTTCGTATGGTTTCCGCATCCCAGTGGGGAATTTTCAGGGTAAAGCACAATGTAGGAACCAACTGTCGGTCCTGCAGAATACGGCGGTGGTACAAGCGAAGATTGGGAAGGAGGTGACCCGGGGTCGGGTTGCCGGACCATTCGACATGCCACCAGTTGCTAATTTTGTTTGTTCACCCTTGGGAGTGGTCCCCAAGAAGGACCCGGGTGAGTTTAGATTGATACATAACTTGTCAGCCCCGAGAGGTCTTTCGGTGAACGATGCGAAAGACCCGGAGGTGTGTTCGGTGCGGTACGCATCTTTCGATGATGCCGTCGCCATGTTGAATCGCCTGGGGCCCGGAGCGCTGATGGCCAAATCAGACATCGAGTCAGCGTTCCGGTTGCTCCCGGTACACCCAGACGATCAGCGTCTACTTGGTTTTATGTTTCAGGGACGTTATTACATGGATAAATGTATGCCAATGGGATGCTCCATATCTTGTGCTTATTTTGAGAAATTCAGTTGTTTTTTGCAATGGGCATTCACAAGAATGACGGGGTTTCAGCATGTTATGCATTATCTTGACGATTTTCTGTTCCTGGGGGCAGCCGGGGACACAGAATGTGCACAGGCTTTAAAAGAATTTTGTGGTCTGATGAGGCAGTTTGGTGTGCCATTGGCGCCAGGTAAGACTGTGGGGCCATCAACTTCGCTCGAGTTTCTTGGAATAGAGCTCGATTCCGAAGAGGGTTGCTTCCGGTTGCCCAAAGAAAAGGTGAGGAAATTCAGGGCCTCGCTTGAAACATGTATGAGGGAGACTAAGGTGAATTTGCATCAATTGCAGCAGACTGTGGGTCAGTTGAATTTTGCCCTTAGAGTAATGCCAATGGCCCGCCCTTTTTCCCGCTCGATTGCACAAGCCATGGTCGGTCTTAAAGAGGGGCACCACCGCACGAGGCTCTCGGCAGAGATTCGCCAGGACATGCGCATTTGGTTGGCATTCCTGGCGGATTTCAATGGTCGGGTTGTCTGGAACAAGCCGGCGTTGTCCTCCGAGGAGTTGGGGCTGTGGACAGATTCGACGGGGAGTATAGGCTTTGGCGCCATATTTGGTAATCACTGGTCAGCTCAAACGTGGCCGTCATGGTGGCACGAGTGTGGGCTTACAAGTAACATTGCTTTTCTTGAACTGTTCCCTATTCTGGTGGCCTTGAAAACATGGCCTGAGGGGTTTCGGGATCACTCTGTGGTGTTCTGGTCTGATAACATGACCGTGGTTGAGTGTATCAATAGTCAGGCGGCACGATGCAAATGGATTCTGAGATTGCTCAAGGAAATAGTTTTACTATGTATGCAATTGAACGTGCTCTTTAGGGCGAGACATGTGCCAGGGGTGCTGAACCAGGCTGCTGATGCGCTTTCTCGTTTCCGTATGCAGGCCTTCTGGGGTTTTCTGCCCACAGCGGACCCGGTGGCGGCACCATTTCCCGAAGCTCTCTGGTCTCTCGGTGCCCCGAACTACAAAACCTCGTGGGAGAGAGTTTAGCACCCAGGACAAGGAAAGCATATGAAGGGGCGTTCCGTTCCTATTGGTCCTTCTTGGGTTCTGCTAGGGGGGAGCTTTGGGGCCAGGAAGAGTTTGTCGTGAAGTTTTTGCTGTCATTACATCAGGCAGGCAAATCGGTAGCCACGGCCCAGAGGCATCGGGCCGCTATTTCCTTTATGGCACGGGCTCATGGTATCCAGGACCCTACAGCGTCTTTCGTGGTACAGAAAGCGCTGCGTGGGTGGCAACGCCTTGAGGGTCGCAGAGTAGATGAAAGGCACCCGATAGGTCTGGAAAGGTTGGCCCTGTTACTGTCCGTACTCCCGGCAACATGTTCATCTCAGTCAGAAACAGTGTTATTCCGGGCCGCTTTCGCATTAGCATTCCATGGGGCTATGCGGGTAAGCGAGCTAGTGGCAAAGAACAAGCAGGATACGGGGGGGGGACTGTGCCGAGAGCACATCCAAGTTAAGGGGGAGACAATGATTGTCTCGTTTGCCAGGTCCAAGACCGATCAGGGTGCGATCGGGGACAGTGTAGTAGTCCATCGGATTCCCGGATCTCCCATGTGCCCCGTCGTATGCGTTGAGGAATATTTGGCGCAGAGGGCGGCATCGTGGGGGGGGACCTTGTTGAGACACGCTGATGCCACCCCACTGACGAGGTTTCAGTTCCAGCGGGTGCTTGCAATGGCAATTTCGGCCGCGGGCTTGAACCCGGGCGAGTTTGGGACCCATTCCTTCCGGATAGGGGCTGATACGGAGGCTACAGCCAGGGGTCTGAGTGTGGAAAAGGTGAAACAGTTGGGGCGTTGGTCCTCGAATTGTTACAAAAGGTATGTGCGGTTGCACATGTTGTGAAGCTGATATCATGTACTCAAGCTTCTTGTTTTTGTTTGGTTTTCAGTTTCGCAAGCTTACGAGGCGGGGCGGACTGTGCAGTCGACCCGACACCTGGGAACCAGCGGTCAAAGATCACCGGCTGAGGAAAAAGTGGTGTGGGTCGTGGGCCACTCATACGTGAGGCGTGCCGCGGACGTATTCAAGGCAGGTGACATGATTCACATGGCTGGGGAATACGGGTACAGGGTGACCTTCTACGGAAGGGGCGGGCTCTGTATTGACCAGTTTCAACCTTTTTTCGAGGGTTTGTTAGGGCGGACAAGGTCACCGCCATCTATAATCATAGTGCATCTTGGGGGCAATGATTTGGTGACCATTGGTAGACGACTACTTCTCGAGGCGATGCTATCCACAGTAAGTTGGTTGGCGAGAAGGGTTCCAGGGTGCACGATTGCATGGTCCCATATGATTCCACGAAAGGTGTGGCGGGGGGCTAATTCAGTGTCTGCTATAAATCATTCTGTGAAAAAGGTGAATAACAAGCTTGGTAGACTGTTCCGTACAAGTACATTGCATTCGATTCCTCATGGGTGTATCAGGGGGGACCTTATGTATCTAGAGGATGGGGTCCATTTGTCCCGGGTGGGGAATTCTTTACTCATAGGAGACCTCGTAGCTTGGTTAAGGAGTTTACAGCATGACCTTTAGGTAGGAATTTTGTGGGGGGTCCGGATAGCCGGTCAACTATCCGGCCTGTGGCGGTAAGGTCATGATCGGTGAGCAGTAATTGGAAGATCCCTAGGGGGGGGCATCACCCATTACGGATGGGAGCACCCGGGGGGAGGTGGCCATTGGCCCCTCAACGGGGAGGCAGTCCCTTCTAAGGATGGGACGCCGAAAGGAAAGGGAAGGCGGTCAAGGCCCCTCCCTGGATAGGAGGGGCTACGGGCCCCTCCTGGGAATTTCCCGGGGCCAGGACATCTGCGACGGCAGATGTGGTAAGTTGTGTGGGGTGGGGAGGGGGGTCTACGCTACCTTCTAGACACCTCACACGAGTCCTCGGACGACCAATAAGATGGCGTCGAGTTAATTGGGGCCCCCGTCAAGAAAAGGGAAATTGGTATGTGCACATGAGGTGCAGTCCTCTGTGCGGCCGCCCCTCACAAGTGAGGTGGGAGTTCTGGTTTAGGGATCTGACACCGGTTACGACCTTGCCGTTGGCCCTTAACGTTAGGATGTACAATTTCAATTTGAAAATGCATTTGTAGGATGTTAGTATCGGCTAGGAGAACCTTTGTATTAGAAATGTGTTAAGGTCAGCCAAAACATCGTAATGTGGAAATGAAATTGTACATGATATGAAACTGTTATTTTAATGTTTTACTTTTGTTTCATATTTTAATAAATACGGCCGGGAGGGTAACTCCCTCCCGCCTTCCAAAAGTTCAGAAATGTTTCCGTATTCCCATTCTTGGGGATTGTGTTGAGAGGGGGTGGCGGGTATCTCAGCCATATGGAAAGGGGCGACCACTCGGTCCCCCCGAACGTATGGTGGAGTACCCCGATCCCCCCGGGAAGCCATCTTGGGCGGGAGGCGAGTCTCGGCTGGTATGCCCAAAGCGGCGTAGCCGGGGCGCGCTTTTTTCCCGCCCAAGAGTGGGTTGTCCTAGACACTGAAGCCGCCAGCCACGCCCCCGGAGGCGGGCGGAGGCGGGTTTACGCCCGCCCGAAGAAGGATAAGAGGAGCGACAAGCTATGGAAGCATCCTCTTGTTCCTGTGCTCTGAAGCTGCACGTGAGCTCGAGACGGAACGAAGAGCCAATTTTGACCCACCCACCGGCCCCTGAAGACAGCAAGTTGTTTTGAAATAAAGTTATTTGACGTGGTAATTCATTTTTTTTTTTTTTCCTACAGGTTGTTCTGAATAAAGTTGTGAATCAGTATGCAATAAAGTGGATAATTCTTTACAGTAGGTTTTATCGAATAAAGTATTTGCACCAGAGTTGGTCAGTGATGTTGAGCAGTTCGTACTTCGAATATTCTTTTTGTCTTTTCCTTTTTTAGTCTCTCTAGTTTAGTTTGTCGTATTTATTATTTGGTCGGGCGGTAAGGTCATGATCGGTGAGCAGTAATTGGAAGATCCCTAGGGGGGGGCGTCACCCATTACGGATGGGAGCGCCCGGGGGGAGGTGGCCATTGGCCCCTCAACGGGGAGGCGGTCCCTTCTAAGGATGGGACGCCGAAAGGAAAGGGAAGGCGGTCAAGGCCCCTCCCTGGATAGGAGGGGCTACGGGCCCCTCCTGGGAATTTTCCGGGGCCAGGACATCTGCGACGGCAGATGTGGTAAGTTGTGTGGGGTGGGGAGGGGGGTCTACGCTACCTTCTAGACACCTCACACGAGTCCTCGGACGACCAATAAGATGGCGTCGAGTTAATTGGGGCCCCCGTCAAGAAAAGGGAAATTGGTATGTGCACATGAGGTGCAGTCCTCTGTGCGGCCGCCCCTCACAAGTGAGGTGGGAGTTCTGGTTTAGGGATCTGACACCGGTTACGACCTTGCCGTTGGCCCTTAACGTTAGGATGTACAATTTCAATTTGAAAATGCATTTGTAGGATGTTAGTATCGGCTAGGAGAACCTTTGTATTAGAAATGTGTTAAGGTCAGCCAAAACATCGTAATGTGGAAATGAAATTGTACATGATATGAAACTGTTATTTTAATGTTTTACTTTTGTTTCATATTTTAATAAATACGGCCGGGAGGGTAACTCCCTCCCGCCTTCCAAAAGTTCAGAAATGTTTCCGTATTCCCATTCTTGGGGATTGTGTTGAGAGGGGGTGGCGGGTATCTCAGCCATATGGAAAGGGGCGACCACTCGGTCCCCCCGAACGTATGGTGGAGTACCCCGATCCCCCCGGGAAGCCATCTTGGGCGGGAGGCGAGTCTCGGCTGGTATGCCCAAAGCGGCGTAGCCGGGGCGCGCTTTTTTCCCGCCCAAGAGTGGGTTGTCCTAGACACTGAAGCCGCCAGCCACGCCCCCGGAGGCGGGCGGAGGCGGGTTTACGCCCGCCCGAAGAAGGATAAGAGGAGCGACAAGCTATGGAAGCATCCTCTTGTTCCTGTGCTCTGAAGCTGCACCTCCCCGCTGCACGTGAGCTCGAGACGGAACGAAGAGCCAATTTTGACCCACCCACCAGCCCCTGAAGACAGCAAGTTGTTTTGAAATAAAGTTATTTGACGTGGTAATTCATTTTTTTTTTTTTTTTTCCTACAGGTTGTTCTGAATAAAGTTGTGAATCAGTATGCAATAAAGTGGATAATTCTTTACAGTAGGTTTTATCGAATAAAGTATTTGCACCAGAGTTGGTCAGTGATGTTGAGCAGTTCGTACTTCGAATATTCTTTTTGTCTTTTCCTTTTTTAGTCTCTCTAGTTTAGTTTGTCGTATTTATTATTTGGTCGGGCGGTAAGGTCATGATCGGTGAGCAGTAATTGGAAGATCCCTAGGGGGGGGCGTCACCCATTACGGATGGGAGCGCCCGGGGGGAGGTGGCCATTGGCCCCTCAACGGGGAGGCGGTCCCTTCTAAGGATGGGACGCCGAAAGGAAAGGGAAGGCGGTCAAGGCCCCTCCCTGGATAGGAGGGGCTACGGGCCCCTCCTGGGAATTTCCCGGGGCCAGGACATCTGCGACGGCAGATGTGGTAAGTTGTGTGGGGTGGGGAGGGGGGTCTACGCTACCTTCTAGACACCTCACACGAGTCCTCGGACGACCAATAAGATGGCGTCGAGTTAATTGGGGCCCCCGTCAAGAAAAGGGAAATTGGTATGTGCACATGAGGTGCAGTCCTCTGTGCGGCCGCCCCTCACAAGTGAGGTGGGAGTTCTGGTTTAGGGATCTGACACCGGTTACGACCTTGCCGTTGGCCCTTAACGTTAGGATGTACAATTTCAATTTGAAAATGCATTTGTAGGATGTTAGTATCGGCTAGGAGAACCTTTGTATTAGAAATGTGTTAAGGTCAGCCAAAACATCGTAATGTGGAAATGAAATTGTACATGATATGAAACTGTTATTTTAATGTTTTACTTTTGTTTCATATTTTAATAAATACGGCCGGGAGGGTAACTCCCTCCCGCCTTCCAAAAGTTCAGAAATGTTTCCGTATTCCCATTCTTGGGGATTGTGTTGAGAGGGGGTGGCGGGTATCTCAGCCATATGAATTTAGGAGTTATTCACTAACAGGACATGAAAAACTTAAACCCACATGTTCTACTTTTAATACAATGCACCGTGACATATGAGCCTTCAGGGTAGGGTGCAATGCAGAAAAGTATAGACCTTGCAAAAAGATTTATTGTGGCAGGTTAAAATAGCAGTTTTAACCTACTGCACTACAGTCTGCGTTGGCAGGCTTGAGACCAGTGGCTTAACAAAACTTGAGGGGGCCCCTCTGCAAGGTACGTGAAGGGGCCCCCCTTCCAGACTCAATCAATAGTTCTCTGTCCACGGTATTGTACTTAGAGGGCTGCCTGGAGCTTGTGGGCCCCTGCACCGCACGGGCAGCAGGGTCCTGTGTTACACCACTGCTTCAGACATGTTTTAACAGGTTACTTTGATGAGTGACACTATGAGTACTGTATACACCCTAGTAGCATTTAATTTACAGGCCCTGATTTCTTGGAGTGCCATTTATTAGGAGATTAAAATTAAATAAAAATGTGCCAATTAGGTGTAGATCAATTAACTGTACCATGTTTAAGGGAGAGAGCACAAGCACTTTAGCGCTGGTTAGTAGGGGTAAAGACAACAAAAACAAATTCAGCAAAACAGGATGGGTCCAGGCAAAGAACTTGCAGGACTACCAATCAAGGGTGTCAGGTGTAAAAAATATGTATTATTTTAAAAGAAAATCACTTAAAATATGACTTTTTAATATGCATAATAGTATTAAGTGTAATTATGGTAAATATATCTATAAAATATAAATTTTCCACAGTTACAATTCATTTAAGTTGTAATTAATATTTAGAAATACTCATCTTCAATTATGAATATTTAAAAGCCTAAAGTTTTGTAAATATTAAATGTTTAATATAAAAATATTATAATCATTTCAGAATTATTTAAAGAAATATATACTTAGCTCAAAATAAAACTAAAAATAAATATACTTCAAATAAATGTATGTTGTAATATTTCAAATATAAATATGATTTTAGAAATCTATGAAACCTTGGTACAATTTTCTCCAACACAATAAAATATTTCATTAACTAACAAATATACATAATTTAAGAAAGTGAAATATCATTTGGGGAGGATTTTACTTGACTACAAGTGATAAAGTGACTAAACTGCAATGTCAAAGCAAGGTTTCAGTAATTTAATCCTGAGCTCAGCTACTGGTAGCTATGCACAAAGCAGATAGACTTAACTTAGAGAAAATATGTAAAGCATTTAGTACTACACAATAAATGTGATAGGCAAAACCTCTAAATCCAATGAAGAGAAATGGAGATATGAGTTTTTAAAGATGTAAGAGAAAAAGTGCCAAGAAACTATAAAGAGCCAAGAAAAGTGTTGTGTGTGTGTGACCTGGGTTGGATTTTAGGCTGACTGCGCGGGAGCATGGGTTGGATATGCCGAGCAGGTTTTTCCAGGTCCAAGTTTTTACATAAAGTCAAATCTTCCAGCAGGGCAAAGTAGCAGACTGTATCTGAGGAAGACTTCTCAAACCTGGATAGCCATTGGAGGAGATGCCAGTGAATGTTCAAATTTCATGACCAGGAAAGTCCTCTCGTCAGTCGAATAGTTTTTACACCTATGCTTGGTCTAGATTTATATCTACGGACTCAGTGTCTTTTTTGAGGCACAGAATCTTCCAAAGGGGAACGGCTACAGGCTGAATCCAGTAATGTTGCTACAAAGTCAGATAGGCTTGCCTCAAGGGCCCACTATACAGGTTTTCTGATCAGCAAAAAGCTTCAAGCGGATCCATTTTCAAATCTTTGCACACTGAATTTGGGCCTTGGTTGGATTGAGTAGGTGGTTGGTACTGGTCCTCTGGAGTCTGGAAGTCCAAAGGTTTTCTAAGTCTACATTTTTCAGCGATTTCAGAATAAGTTCTTTTGGACACAACTAAGGCTCCCAGAACCTCAAGGACAGCACATAGGAATCATGACTCAGTCCAACAAAGGCCACCAGCAGGATCCAATACTCTTCAAGTTATAACTGGTCACTTGTGACTCCAGATGAAAAGCCTTTTGCAGATTGTGTGGCCCCTGTTGGCACACAGGGGGCAGGCAATTGACCTTTGAAGTTTCTGTCTTTGTCCAGGTACATGTGGGAAGAGGTCCACTCCTTCAGGTGCCCTCACAGCATCTCATAAAGCAGGTACAATCCTTCTTGTCTTCTTCCACGGGTCCAGAAAGTGTTCTGCTGAGTCACCAGTGAGGAGCTACCGCTGTAGATTTCAATAATTTTAATAGCCAGTGGATATGGGTGACTTCTGGACACTCTCTAACCAGTGATGAAAAGGTTCCAGAGGGCACCAGTACCAACTTTTACAGCACATCTTGTTACTTACTCCTACTGAAAAGTATCCCAGAGAGCCTTATTCCAAGGAAATCCAAGTTGGCACTGGCCTTCCGCCTTTGGGAAATGAGCCATTCCCATGAATGGACAGGACTTTCCGCTGACACTTCCAATTTAATGAAGCAACTAAAGCTCCCCAGTTGCCCGTCCTGAGTTGATCACCTACTCCATAATCAACCCATCCTGTTCCGGGCCTAAGTCAATGCCCAGCTCTGGCAACAGTTTTCACACTTCACTAAGGTCAAGCAGTATCAGTACAGTTTCTGCTAATGCAAATTAGAACATTGGAATGTTGGGAGCTCCATTGCAGACAATGGAGTGCTCCCTGCTTCTACGGGCCGGTAAAGGCCCGCAGAGCAACATTGCAATGTTCTACAAAGGCTTCTCGAAGCTCGAGGGGATTTATATCCCCTCGAGCTTCGAGAACCCTAAATTTAATTTGTTTGAACATTCTGCCCTCTAGTGGCAGAATGTTCTAATAGCCTTATAGCCCTTCGTAGCAGGGCTATACCGGCAATTAAAGTCCCGCTGTCTTGTTAAAGTCCCTCGCCTTCGGCTCGGGCCTTTAACGATTCAGCGGGCCTTTAATAGCCGGTATAGCCTGCTACGGCGGGCTATAAGGCTATATTAGCGTCCAGGAGCTTTAGACAGGGAAAAGGTACCTTCACTGTTAACTTGGATTTTAAATAAATAAAAAAATATTGGTTGAACTATTTATTTAGCTTATCCCAAGCAGAAATATTACTTACATTTGTACACTAGTCTTCCTTATAGGCAATCTGTAGCCTTTAACAGTGAAAATAGATTTTGAGGTCTTGTCACTATACGGCAATGATAACAGCACATTTCTATGTTGCCTACTTTTAAGTGCCACACACCCTACCTTGTGAGCTACAGAGTCAACCTAGTGACTTAATATATAAAAGGGAGGTTTTCCCTTGTCTAATAGAATACTTTTGTTGTGTCAAATTTTAGGTAGCAGTTAGGGTATATTAGTAGGCCTGAAAACGTGTTTTCCTGTGTCACAATAGTGGATTTGCAACATTTGCTATGACCTTTCAGGAAATGTAAAACTGTCAATTAGGAGTTAACCAATTTTTCCTCATTTTAGAAATCGGAGCACCTGCAGTTCACAGAAACAATAAGCAACCGGTATCAGTGCAGAAAAAAATAGGGGTGACCATGCCAAAAGGTGCACATTCTTACTCACAATTTGAGGTATTAACATTTAAACAATGTTGGAAAAAAATCTTACAAAATAGCACAGAATAACCTGATGTAAAACTCAAAACAACAGAAAGGTCCAAATTCTATATAAAATAAAACAAAATATAATATGTAACCATTCAATAAAATGAGGAAACGCTTGGAAATGCATTTAATTGGAGGAATGGAAGGTACATTTACTTTATTAACTCCAAATCGATCAGGGGCAACTCTCCTGCTAAGGCCTACCTTAACGAATCAGTCACTCAAATTGGCCCATAGTACCTCTGGGAAACACCTACAACCCATGCCAGCTTTAACAAGCTGGTAAATAAAACCATCAAAATAGTCTTGTCAATTAAGGACAAGTCAGCAGTGATGGGCAGAGTCTATGGCTGGTATGTGCTGCCCAGTTACGGTAAACCAATATCTCAGCCCTACTTTCAGAGGGGACATTCAAAGTAAATAAAAGAACACTTTCTGAGATACTGATTGGGCTTATTGCCTTAACTCCTACACAACCCGCCCTGGAAACCTACCACCACTGCGACCGACTGCCGGTTGTACGAAAAGGGAAAGTAGACATGGTACACTTGCTGTATACCTTCAAGGAGCTAAAGGTTCAGCGAAGAGCCATGCTACACCCACTCTTCAACAAAGAGGCATTCCATCATGCAGACAAGTGGTATTGGCCTGCTTCTTACCCACCAATACACAGCTGGACTGATGCTTTGTGAAATTCCTTGCTAAGGCAGAAAATAAATTTCCAGCTGAATCGGTCACATACACCCAGCTGAAATTACCTCTTTGAACAAAGGACATAGGAACCCCACTGCAATCTTTTTTCTCTTCTTCATTTCAGAAAGCCTTGGAAATATTGAGTATTTAGTACATAGATCATCTCAAACACCAGAATATAATCTCCTGATTTAATCACGCTCATCCTGACGACTTCACCGCAGATATATTTTAATTGTTGCTGTGATGGCATTGTTAATCAAGATTTGGTGGGGCAAAGCTTCCTTGGCCTAATTATTCAGCTATTTTGCAAATAGGTAGCCTTAAATGTTCTCCAGTTTCTTAAAAAGCATAGACAACTACTTAGTTGCACCTAAGCTTTTAAACTTCCTCTTCAATGTCCCATTATGCCCTCCCCTAATTGTCAGCCTATTTGCACTACAAGCCTTGAACTTGAAAATGTAAAGGATAGAATAACATGTATGAATGTGAGCTGTAAGTGTCATATTGATTGCAGCATTTAATGTTATCTTTTTTGCTAAGATATATAATATACTTGCAAATGCCAAATACATATAAAAGTCCAGTTAATTTTGTGGGAAATGTTTCAATAATCTCCTATGAATTAATGTTTAATTTATAAGATTTCATGTAACCATTTTTAGAAATAAAACGTGATTAATTTATTGTATTCTCTGTCTTGTCTCCTCTCTGCAGCGCTCCGACAGATTCCACAGCCTATGTCTTTACATTCAGAATGCAACTTATTACGATTGCACAATGCTTTGAAAATGTTTTCGCAAACTTTAAATATATTATTAGCCTTTGTGAAAACTCATTTAGTCATTTGCTAAGATGAATTAACAAGATGGACGCTGATGGTTTGTAAACCAAGTATAACAAAAAGAACCCTAAAACTGTGCATTTATAACGCCAGCAAAGTGTGAGCAGGGGTTAATAAACTAAGGAAACATAACAAATATGAATTAATGACCCAAAAATACACCAACTCTGACTAATTAAAGCCTCTGGCAAAAAAACGGTATGGCTATTAGCTTTCATAAAATATTTGACTAAGTTATCTAATTACTTTCTTCTGCTAAACACTGTGTCATTATGTGTGCTTTACTGTGATCCCCTTGGGCCAGCACTGAGAAACTTTCAATTAGAGTCCACCTTGTATAAACATGTCAATAATTATGGGATCAAATTGAGCGAATCTGGACATGGTTGGGTAACATTCAAAGTACCTTTGGTAACACACCCATGTATATGTCATGATTAATAAATAAATACCTTCATCAGTTATATAAAAACGAAATTAAAATTTACTTTGCAAATAAAAAAAAAACAATTTCCAAGTTTTGAATGAGGCCTGCATTTTAAACTTGTATACGACAATGGGTAATGCATTATCGTTTTTATTTAACTACTATATTAAAAAGTACTCAGGCAACTATTACAAATAATTTGCGTCAACTGTTCTTGTGAACCCTGTGACATAAAATCGATGCAAGTGCCAGGACACAGGCTGGGATTATGCATCCCATTTCTGAAAAAGTACCCTACCTCTGGTGCAGTAGCGGCCCGTGGTGGGAGTGCTGCCAGGCGCTGAGGTGGGGCAGGGGAGGGGCACAGTGGTGGGTAGTAAACTGCGGAATATGGCCGCACAGAGGTAAGTACACAAACAAATTAAACAAATTTAGTTGCGCGCGCAATTAAATTGCCAAATGCGAAGCAGCGCGCGCGCAACAAAATTCATTTTATTTATTTGTTTGTGTACTTACCTCTGTGCGGCTATATTCCGCAGTTTACTAACCCCCACCCAGCCCCTCCGTAGGCTCACATCAGCGGCCTGCAGCACTCCCACCACGGGCTGCTACTGCTCTGGTGCCTGCTCTTCAAACTCATTTTTGCTCAGTGAGACAGTCTAAATGCAATGGGCATCCCTAGGCATCAGTTGCATGCTCACTGCGCCATTGTAATCAACAGAAACTATCCTGGGGTTGCTTGATTTTGTCTGGCAGTTCAACCTGGACTGTTACTATTGGAGTAGGGGCAAGCAGCCGCGGTCGGCAGTGGGTGTACCTGAAGGGCGGTGATGTGGGGAGGGGGAGGGGCAGGGTGGGGGGTAGTAATGTATGGATTACGCAGCTTTACAGGTAAGTAAACATATAAATAAATGAAACAAATTTCGTTGCATGCACTGCATCCCAAAATGCGATGCTGTGTGCGCAACAAAATTCGTTTTATTTATTTATATTTTTACTTACCTGTAAAGCTCCGTAATCCATACATTACTATCCAGCATCCTGGCCCTCCCCCTCTCCACGTCACCGCCCTGCAGGTACACCTACTACCGACCGCGGCTGGGGGAAAGACTGATTTGCATATCGCTGGCTCCTTCATGAGGTGGAATTGGGAGGAAAATATTATTTGCCATGCATTCCCAATGAGTCACCAGTGGTTGAGATTAATGCAAGCATACCATCCATCACTTTTCTAGTCTGAGACAGCACACAAGCTGTCGCTTATAAGACAGCCCTGCCCATTGCTCACCATTGGTTGGCTTCACAGTAACACTCATTTGCTTGTTTCTGATTTTCCAATACATGTGAGCCTCATGTCCTTTTCTTGGGTTTGCCCCTCCCCTGGAGCATGGCCAAATTTCCACTCAGTGCATTTCTTTTTTTAAAGCACTCCATGTGATTGCATGGGTATGTGTTTGTCTGCTAACTCCGAAAACCCTCCCACAAACCTCCCACTCTCCAAATTGCTTCCTTTCCTACCTCTATTTTTTACTTTCCACCATGGTGGACAGCAGCAGTTTTGTTGTATAACATGGCTAAAAAAACATTGACAGAAGCGAGTAATTCTCATTGGCTAGATCTAGTGTCTTTACCAGTGCTTGTTGTATTTGTTTTCTAACTCTAGAGTATGTGCTGAAGAGAATGCAGCAGAGACACAGGAGCAATATTTCTAAAATTATTCCATGTTTTTTCAGAGATGACTGTAGCAGGAGGGGGATCTGAAGGTAGGAAAAAGGGGAATTACTCCTCTTGGAATAAGTGCCCTCAAACACCCAGCCAGCTAGGTGTCATGCTTCATCTTAGCCAAACACACAAGATGATGGACAGAATATTTCACAATGCCAAAACATTCACCCCCCGTCACAGATCTGGGTTTAATCCATTGCTATCTTGCTCACCAAGCCACCCCAGTTCAGACATGGTCATATGCAAATCAGTCTTGACCCTGTGCCTCATGGAAACAGTCCAGACCGAACTGCCAAGCCATGTCTTCCCTAGACCGGAACAAAGCATCCTAGGACCGGTTTCTGGCTATCAGCCAGCTTGAACCAGGATAGCTTGACTCCAGTGGCGTAGTGAGCACGGGACCCACGTCTGGGCATACCCTTCCCACATAGGGTGAACAGCAAAACACACAGGACGATCGAAGGCATGTTGCACAATGGCAAAACATTCACCCCCAGTCACAGATCTGGGTTTAATCCATCGTTATTTTGCTCACCAAGCCACCCCAGTTCAGACATGGCCATATGCAAATCAGTCTTGACCCTGTGCCTCATCTTATGGGCATGCTCCTCGTCAGGTTGGCACTGCAATACCTGACGGGCACCCTATGAGGGGCTCTTTGCCGGAGATCTTTTACTCCATGCCGTATTGGTGCACTGGGTGTGAGGAGCTTTAAAAAAGTGTAGATATGTGTGAAGTGGGTCACTCGACTATGTGTGGATTAAAACATGAAATACAAGTCCACTCAAATCTATTTTAATGAACCTGGCTCCTTTCCTGATTAAAAAGGATGTAGCACACCCCTGTCTCTATGTTACAGGATACTGCACATTATCTGGTGGTCAACATGTTTCTTGTCCTCGTGTCAAGGTACACTGCCGGGACCGGGTAGGTCCACCAACGCATTGCGGTGCACGCACATTATATTTCTGAGTGTCTTTTCATGCCGGGAGTCGATTATGCGAACTAGCTAACCGAGTAGAGTTGGGTGATCCGATTTTAGGTACCACACTAAGGGTGCCGCTCGTGGTTTAACTGTTTTACCCACATAGGCAACCACAGTTAGTGTAGATCACAATGTCAGATTTGGTCCTGAAGAATTGCCGTCTACCTTGACAGACCTGGTCAGAGCCACACAGGTCACCCCATCCTGAATTCCCCAGGGTGTCTAGTTTTCTAAAATGTACAGATTTCCTAGGTTTTCCTAGGTGCCTGTTGAGCTAGGCTCTAACATTCACAGCTAGGCACATTGCAAAAAAGGGCCAGATTGCCTTGGAAAAATGTGATATGTCCACGTTGTGTTTTGGACCTTTTCCTGTCATGGGCACTAGGCTTACCCACACAAGTAAAGTGCTATTTTCATCAGGAGACTTAGGGGAACACAGAATAGTAGAACAATTGTTAATTTCAACTGACTTTTAATGCATTTCTGCCTTCCAAATGTAAGATAGTGTGTAAATACCATTAATTCACATGCTAGTATCGGTACAGACAAAATTGGAAATGTGCAAATAATCACTGCTTCTAAACTCCATATGTTATTCTCATTTCAGAAATACATAGATTTCCTTGATACCTATTTTTCACTCTTTATATTTTATCAACTGAATTGCAGTATACCCGTTACACAATAAAAAACCACTGCGAGGCACAGCTCAGTTATTGGCTCTAGGTACCTTGGGTTCTTAGAGAATCTACAAGTCCTATATAACCCTGCAACCAGAAGGGTTCAGTGGCTGTGACAGTATATTGCTTTTTAAAAATTTGCCATAATTAGAAGATGTTCCAGGTGAAAACATAGGCAAAAACGGCTGTTTTTTCCAACTCAATTTCAATATTTTTTTAATTGAACTGCTACTTTCCACTGGAAAACCTTGAAGGATCAACACACATGACCTCTTAATGAATTTTGAATTGTATCTTATTGTCTGAAATGTATAGCTTTCTGGGATCCATTATTGGTGTAACACCCATTTCTCCCACTAACTGAAAGGAGGTTGAAAACACAAATATATTGCAAAAACATGGTCTACCTCCCACAAAAATGACAAAACTGTGTGAAAAAATTGGGTTTTCTGAATAAAATTTGCCTGTTCCTGAAAGCTGGGAAGATGGTGATTGTAGCACCACAAACCTTTTGTTGATACTATTTGAAGACGAAAAAATGCTTGCTTCTGCAGCACTTTTTTCACTTTTCCCCCCAAAAAAACAAATTGTAGCTGTATTTTGGATAACTTCTTGGGACCCTCCAGGGGACTTCACAATTCCTGGGTACCTTTACAAGCCTCAGAATGCTAGAAGAAAAGGATGCAAATTTGGCATGGATACCTTATGTGGTCAAAACGTCACAGGTCTGTGAGTGCTAACTACCCAAATAACCTAAAAAAGGCATATCACGGGGGGGTTGGGGGGAGGGGGTAGGGGATCTGAGGCCCAGCAGCAAAAGGGTTAATTAATGCACTGTTTTCAATTATTGTGTTCATTTAGAATGTCTCAGAAACAATGGGGATGCTTCATTTTGAAAGATATTTTGCCCAAACTTGGAATTTGCTCATATTCATTTGAATGGTCCTGTCTGATAAGTTAAGCTAAACATATGCCATGTTTACCAACCCCTTTAACAGTGTTGGTAATGGTATCTGCAGGCCCTTTGTGTATTTTTCCTGTAATGTTTTGATGTGATACCTAGCTACTGATCACACACAAAAAATTGCAGAATTGCATCTTCCAGAGTGACTTACCACCTACATGCCAAAACAATCCTCACTGAATCCGTGGAACTGTCTTTGTTCTGGATGGTTGCAGTTCTGATGTGTCTGATGTAATATCATTCCCATAAAGTGCTTTATTTATTCTGCTTCTGTGTTCACACAGTGGGAGCCTGTCAGGGACTGGCAGGCATCACAAAACCTCTTGGACTGCCCCTGCCAAGTCAGTGTTGCTGGACCCCATATCCTACACACTCGCATGGAAAATAAACTATTCAAACGACTGCAAGATTGAGCATCACCAGCTGAAGGCTTGTAAGTCCATGGTGCAGTTGTACTGTAACACCCTGTTAGTGGTTTCAATAGTTTTGATATGCTTGTCATGCTTACTGGACAGCAGAGTCATTTCATGAGTTCCCTTGCCAGTGGACTGAGACATTTTCGTGATTTGCTAACCATTGGAGTACTGAAGATGGGGCTCAACTAAAGTGGTATTCGTTTAGAAACTTCTGTTCCCATATTCAGTCTGTGATGTGATCAAATATCAGTAGCATGCGATTATTGTGGAGTACATGAATTGTGCTTTCAAAACAAGTAGGATGGCTGTCACCATGGGACTAGAACACTGAGAACTTTATAGGATACTTGTAGCCAGGAGACCACACTATACTTTCAGCAACATGCACTTGAACTTGATTAGAGCCTGAAGAATTCAAGCGAAGATGAACTGCCATTGGGCTCCCACAATGCTAAGTCCTAAATGTTGTCTCATTTCAAGAAGAAGGGTGGAGGTTAGAGTACCTTCTAACAATATCCTAATAATTGTACTTGTAGTTGTGCAAATTACCAAATTCATGAATCTGAGTTTATAACTGGATTAAAAAGTTAATTTCTTTGGGTAAATGTGTGTTAAATTTGCGCAATTTTATGTAATATCACAATCAGCAGCTATTTGAGTTTTTAAGCAGCTGTCCTCCCTTTATTTCAAAATAAAGAGAAGCTCTACATGTATTTTTTTATAAGGTTTCTTTGTTTCTGTAAGGTGCAAATGAAATTCAGTTACACAAAACGAATTGCACTTTATAATGAATAAATATTCATTGTAATGCACTGAGAATAATGTTAATGTGCGTCTTGGGACTCAAGGCGTGTAATTTGTACTTCAAACTAATGTTGTTGAATCTTGATTTCATTAAAAGCAACGGAGGCTAACATTATGTAATAACTTTTATTGCTGCCCTTAACATGCAGCACTTCAAAGAACATGTATTACATCATAAGTAAAACATTCCATAGACCTTTTAGAAAATAACATAGTAACAGTGTAACTAAGTATCATCCTCCTTATGCTGCAACGAAAAAGTTAATCCCATCAGAATAATCTTGTAGTATTGATGGTACTGCTTGATGAGAAAAGAAACTTCATAGTGCTGAATTGTTAGGAAAAAAAAGAAAAACAGAGTGAAAATAAAAAGAAATCGAGTTATCAAGTAAAATTAACAACGCAGAGGCAACAAAAAGTACCGGTAACTTAGATATAAAGACACATAAAACATATAAATACAACTGAAGAATTGTTTAAATCTTCATTTTTACTTTACTCCACCTACTTTACTCCACATGGGTGTGGAGGGTGTTATAATGTTAGCCTCCGTTTTCTTTAATGAAATCAAGATTTTCTCTGTATGTTAAATGGAGAATCGCCATTTCATTACAAGATTGGAGGCTGCCATTATGCAAGTAGAAAGCTATTTAATGCCATACTGCTCACATGCTCCACCGGTTTAAGGTAGAAACTTGCAAAGGTATAAGCACTGGACCAGTCTGCTGCTTTGAGTATATCTGAAAGCGTTCCTCCGGCCGAAAATACTTTGCTAGCCATCGCACCTAGGGAAGAGTGTGCTCCAAATTTGGTTAAATCCACTCCAGCTTTTAACATAATTGTTCGTACTCATCTAGAGATAGTAGCTGTGGATATAGCTTTATATGGTTTCACAAAGAATATTAGTAATTGATTTTCACCAACTGGTTAAACGGGAAACATCCATTACAACTCAGTCATTACAACGACCTACCTTTACAATGCAATTGTTACAACACAACTGCCTTTACATCGCATAACATTACAATGCATGCCATTACAACGCATGTCACTACAACGCATGTCACTACAATGCATGCCATACCAACGCATACCATTACAACGTGTGCCATTACAATGCATTATAAGGTAAGTAATGGTGATTTTTTAGTATTAGGGTGGGTATGGGTTTTGGAGTACATGGAACAGTAATTGTTACCCCTACACTATCCAACACTTTCCCTACTGTTGCACTCACTGGAGTGGTAATAGTAATTTTTACCCCCACACTATCCAACAATTAGTAATTTTTACACTGATGGAGCAGATTTCATCTGCAGTCAGGCATTGTTTTATTTTTGTGCTTCAGACAGACTGCATTTAAAATTGACACACACATTTTGGTGCAAATGAAAACACATGGCACATAAGACATGAAACGAGGCCTAGTCAGTCTGAATGCTTGTGCTGAATTTGCATGTGTTTTTTTGCTGTGTAGAGAAAAGTGGCCTTTTTAGTTGTGTAGAATAATCATAGAATGTGTTTCTCTTTTCCCAGCTCATCCCTTGCAATCTAATTTCACTATTCCTGTCTTAAAAGACTTTGGCTTGTTGCATATTTAGATAAATATTTCAGTTAATAACACCTCTTTTTATAATGTGTGTGAATTAAATAATGCACCAAACACTACTGATGGGGCGAAATGCTTTTTGCATGAAAAGCTATCTAAAACATTAAAGCATGTTGCTCTGTGCTCTGTATTAACTGTGTGCGCTGTAATACCTGTGTGTGCTTGTAAAATTTACACTAAAGCATAATAATGCTATGTTGTACATTGCACATTTATTTTGCATGTTGTCATAACCAATCATAAAAGCTACTTGAAACTAATAGCTTGGCTAGGTAAACATTTATAAGGGGTATTAGTATGGAGTTGGGAAACATAATGGGATGATTTACATGCAATTAATATTCTCTTTGTGTCTGTTTTGTTTTTGGGCCTACAATTAAATGGCTGCCTGTGAATCCAGCAAGGCTATGACTTGCATGAAAAAAGAGAGCATGCGCAGACACCAGCTTGACTCAAACTGCGGAAGGAGTCAAGGCTATTTTGAACTGTACATTCTTGTGATTGTGCCAATGTACCAGTGTTAGTTAAAGTATCCGTCCTGCTGCGCTGTGACAGGAAGGAAGAGAATTAGAATGAAACATTTTTCTTAGCAAATGTTGCAAACTTATAAAATTTATTTACTCATGTATGCTTCTTTTGTTAAAACTGGTATGGTCAGGATTTTAGAATGAGTCAGGATAGTGAGACCTCATGCCATCATGGCTAACCAATTACATACAAGTTTTCCTGAAGATGCAATATTTTTGTGTAGTCTGCCAAGAATTAGAGTATAAAAAATGACCTCTCTGAAGGCGTGGCTGGTTTCTTGCTCATTTTGGCTACTAGGCTCATTAGGCTTCAGGGGTGTGTGTGAGCTCTTGAGAGAAGGAACAGATTAGACCAGACATTCTATGGGTTAGGCACGAGATCGTCACGGGTGCAGCCAGGTCGGGGGTTCCCTGGTGATTTTTTCCAAAGTCCTGGCACGTCATATTTTGGCACGGCAGGCCACATTCCTTTGAGGTCTGGCGAAGGAGGGGCTGCTTGCTCTTTAGACAAAGACAGATGCAGAAGAGCAGCAACAGATAGAAAGGCTTTTTAGATTTAGATGCTAAACTTTAAGTGTATGCTTTGACTAATTAATTAGGTCTGAAAAGATTTATTTGACTTATGCGTTTATTTCTCTTAATGGGAGATTTTTGCAAACTCTTTATTTATTGATTAGCCTTGCAAGACTATTTTTCTTAGAAACTCTTTTAGAGTTTTGACTGACATTTTGCGCCACATTTTCTTTCCTACATGTATCGCTTATATGCAGACTGTAATGTGTTCTGTATTAATGCTATTTTTCCTATTTTCCAAATTCTGTAACCTGATTGATATTTTACTAATAAATAAAGGGTCAGAGAAAAATTAACTTTTGACAAGAAAATAAAACCCTTTAAAATACTCAACAACTCTCTTCATTGGCTTAAATAATAATTGCATTTTTGACTGTTCAGGTTTATTTAAATCTCCTGAAGGTAATACATGGTGTGAAGGGCCCAACACCTTTTTCAGCGGTAAAATAGAGGTAGCATGAGGGTTTTGCATTGAGAAATTACTAGATGACATTACCGCTCTATCAACACCTACACTATCAAATACTTACCCTACTGTTGCACTAAAAGTATTATGCGTTTTAATGGTATGCGTTGTAATGGTATGCGATCTAATGGAATCTGTTGTAATGGTAGTTTAAAAAAATGTTTTGTAATGACATGCTTTGTAAAATCATGCAATGTAATGGTAGTTGCAATGTAAAGACTGCGTTGTAAACGCATTTGTTGTAATTGCATGCCTTGTAATGTCATATATTCGGTCTAACAATGACATACTACTTTCGTAGGCTTTCAGACAACTTACAACACAAAGTTTTTTACAATCATTAAATTAAGGATAAACAATACTCTCAGACTTTGCTTTGGTTCTTTTACAAATGCCAAAATGGACTCCGTCCGTGGAGTAATATCTTTTGCAGATTTCTAATGCTCTAATGTCGGATACTCTTCTGAAAGATATAAGTAGAGTACCTAATTTCATAGACAACTGTTTTTTTTAGAGAAAATTGTTGTGAGGCCAGGACATAAATAAGTCAAAGATAAGATTTACGTTCCATAAGGACTAATATTTAGCCCTCCGAGGGCATCTAAGTCTCATCCTTTTCATTACTCTGCAGATCAAAGAATCACTACCAACAGAAAACTTGTTTATTAGTGAGTGACCTGCCAAAATCCCTGATCTATAGCAGTTAACACTTTGCTAGAATAATTCTGATCTAAATACCTCTGCAAGGCAAATGGCTATATTGATTATAGGAGCATCCAAAGGATCCAAATCTCGTTCCAGGCACCAACTAGACCATTTTTTCCTTACACCAGTGTATCTTTTCCTTGTTCCTGTTGCCCATGACTCATCCAAAAGAATTTTAGTCTCTTCTGAAAGGCCTAAATATCTGCCTGATCACCTGAAATCCTCCAAACAAGAAGGTTCATGTTTTGTTTTTGTAAGAGAGTATGTTGCTCCCCTGAAGGTCTAAATTCACTGGAATTAAACACAGGATGTCTATTGCTAGTTCCTGGATCCCGGAACACCTTACCTGTGTATCCCAAAAGGGTACGCAGTTATTATGTTATATTTATCTCTACCTATTTTCAGCATTACTCTCTGTGTTAGAGCAAAAGGGGGAAAACCATAATAGTTTTTCAAGTCCCAGGGTTGAAGTAGAGCATCTACTCCCATAGCGTTGGGATCTGGTCTCCAGCTGAAGTAGTGTTCTACTTGATATATTAATCTGCTGGCAAACAGATCTACCTGAATTGGCCCCCACAATCCCTGAGTTTTCTGGAAGATTTTTGGGTTCAGTTTTCAGTCACTTGAGTCCCTTGGAAACCTTGAGTTCCAATCTGCTCTTATGCTCTGGTGACCAGGAATTAATTCTGCTTTGAGTAAAATGTTCTGGGTCCAGCAACAATACCAAATTTCTATGCCCATGTCTGCAAATGTGTTTTTAGACCTTGTGCACCTTAGGCAATTGATATAGGACACAGCTGTAAAGTTATCTAGTCTCAAGAGTGCTACGCTGTTCTTTATAGATGACTTGAAACTCATCAGTGCGTTCATGCAAACCATCATTTCTAGACAATTTATGTGAAGTAGACGTTCCTCTTGTGACCATTTTCCCCCTGTCTCTGTCATGCCTAGTCTCGCACCCCATCCTAAAAAGCTTGCGTCTGATTCCACTACATAATATGGGACATTCCCGAAGATTGCCTTCCCATTCCAACTGTGCAGATTGCTTCACCACCACAGGAGATCCTCTTGTGCTTCTTGAGACAAGGGAACCTTGTCTGATTACCGTAGTCCCTTTCTTAAACCCAAAGGAGTTTATTTACAAGCCCTTTGCACCGCTGGTGCGTCACTTTTAATAGTGGCTTGTAAATAACCCCCAAAGATTTTAGTCTCTGTAGAGCCTTGTAGTGTAAAGAACCTGGTGATACAGCCTGGATAGAAAAGGACAGAAGGCCAACCACTCTTGCTGAAAATCTTAGACTAAGAGTATTTTTTGAAAGGACAGAAGATATTTTATTTTTTTCTTGCCAAGTATTTCAGGGGTAGTTGTAATTGGCTAGTGATGGTATTCACCTGAAAACCTAGCAGTTTTTCTGAGCAGCAGTTGTTCCAGACTTTTTATGTTGACAATGAATCGTAGTCCTTCTAAGAGGTCAATTGTCCCCTTCATCTGTATCAGCAATTTCTTCTGATTCTGTGACATTATCAACATGTCATCTAGTTAAATTAGAATCCGAACACCCCTTTTTCTTAGAAAGGCTACTACAGGTCTCAAAACCTTGGTGAAGCACAAAGGAGCTGAAGAGAGGCCAAAGGGAAGACAGCAGAACTGATAAATTGTTCCCTTTCATGAGAACCTTAAGTATTTTTGTGAGTTGTAATCCATAGGGATTGTGAAATAAGCATCTTTTAGATCCAGTTTCACAAGCCAATCTTTTTCCTGTAAAGTGTCCCTCAAAAGTTGGATACCCTCCATCTTGAAATGTCTGTACACTAAGGGGCAGATTTATGAGGCCCGTGCGCCACGTTTACACCGCTGTTGCGTCACGCAAGGCGGCGTAAACGTGACGTATCCCTACGAACGATTTACAACGTGATGCATCTAGGCAGATGCGTCACGTTGTAAAGCCCTGCGCCGCTTGTGGGCGTTCCGGCGCAGGGTGGGCGTTCCGGGGCAGGTGCGCCTCGCAAAAGTGGCTGAGTGAAATCTATGAGATTTCACTCAGTCACTTTTAAGCCAATGCTGCGTCAAAAACCTGCGCCTGCTTGAAGCAGGCGTAGGTCTTGACGCAGCATTGTTAAAATGGGGCACCCCCGAGCCTTGCTGGAGCTGCGTCAGGCTTGCGACGCAACTCCAGCAATGCGCCACATTTCCGGCACAGATGCGTCACGCATCTGTGCCGTTTTTGCACCATGGTGCGCCGCATTATAAATGTGGCGCACCATGGCTGGCGGAGCTGTGGCGCACTGTGGCGCATGTTAACTGGCGCGTTAACATAAATCTGCCCCAACGAATGTCTTTAGCTGTTACAGGTGTATTACCAGCCGCCAGCCCTTGTCTTTTTTCTTTACTAAAAATATCATACTCATGAAACGATCATTTGAGTATAGGACTTGGTGAATGGCCCCTTTCTGTAGCATTTGGATCACTGACTGTTCTTGATCAACTCTCTTGGTAGGTGTTTTTGGTGTGGTGTATGTGTAAAATCTATCTTGAAACCTCTTACTGTATTGAGTATCCATGGGTCGTTTGTTATTAAATATCAGTTTTTGCTGAAGAGGCGTAGTCTTCCCCCTACCTTTAAAGGAAAGAAGCAAAAGGGATAGGGACTCTTACCTTGGTTTCCACCTCCTTGGAATCTGCCTCTGCTGCCACAAGCTTGTGTACCTCTGCTTCTTTGGGGAATTAAGGTATTGTTCACACAGTAATGTCTTGCAAAGCTTTTTGGGTTATTTTGGTAAAAATGGAACCTCTGTTGACCACGGCTGTCAGACAGTCCCGCCCTTCCAGTCCTTCCGAATACTCTACCTCCAAACATAGGTCTCATGTTAGATTGAGCCCTGCGGAAGGCTGAGAGGGTATAAACCTATTTTCCCAGGGTTTTGATAACGTTTTCTCCAAAGAGTAAACCATTGGAGTCACCCTTAGGATCACCCTTATGATCTTTGTTACCAGTCAGAGAGTCAGAGAGTTTAGGATTAATCCTCATATGTATGGCCCCTCTGCGCTCTGCAGCTCTGCTGGAAGGCCAGCTTTGGCGTTACCCAAAAGACATAGGGCGCATTGACTCCAGCCATGGAGTGAGTCGACATTGATTAGTGAAGCTTCTTCTGCCAGATCCAAAATTCTCACAAGAGTGCCCAAAATATCTAAGACCTTGACCTGGTATTGTTTGAGGCAATGCTCTAAGTCTTTCCTTCGGTCTTTGCCGGTTTTAAATATGAAGGCCATCAATTTGGGATCCAAATTTGGGGTCCTCTCTGCTTTATTGTCTAGGAAGGGTCTAGGGCATTCTGCCCTCATCAAATGTTGCATTTCCTTCTCAAGAGAACTGCGAATCTAGTGTTTAATACATTTTGATACATGATCCATAAGCCACCAGTCAGACCCCCTATGGTGAGTGATCTGATTAGGGTTAAACATTTTTACCTCTGTTGGGTCTTTAATTGCCATAGAGCTAGAAGCTTGCTGAAGGTCTTTGTAGTAAAGGAAGATGCAGAGTCCACTTGATAGGTTAAGATCCTTTATTGCAGGTTCCTTCCAGGTTAGATAGACAAGTTATGATGTTAGGTAAACCCCACCAGGAGCCAGCTATTAGCAGCTCAGCCTCAGATGACCTACTGCCCAGTAAGTAATAGAAAGGCACAGTGAGCTAGAGAGACACCCTGGCATTCTATGATGTCATAGATAACGTAGTACAGTCTAGCCAGAGAAGAACAGTGGAAAGACATTTACTACAGTCTTCATCAAGGATAACGTTGTCTAGGTCTTTAGAGGTTCAATACATATTCATCCTCCTCATCCTCTTGATATGTATCATAGGAGGAGGTTTCATTTCCAGCTTGTAAGCCGGGGTCCTTTGAACCTTAAAGGTCACTTGATCTCTTTGTGTCGCGGTGGACACCTGGTGGTATTGCACCAATAAGGCTACTCTTATTGTACTGCTATGGGTAACAAGGTCACGTGTAGCTCACAGGCTACCTGACGCTTGACTTCTCTGTTTTGTAGCGAGCTGGCTACTATTAGTAAAGGGTACATTAGTTAGGTGTTTATTTTTTTAAGAACCTTACCTCCTTTTTTGATGGGAGTCTCTTCCTCTGAGAGGGATATTAGGTCCTATTCCCTTTTGCTGAGGGCCACCTCCACTGCCTCTTTCAAAGAGGATTTAAATTATTTCTCCAAGAAATGTATTAAAACTCTTTCATTGAGGGGTATGCCTGAAGTCCCCTCTGTCTCATTATCAGACATATTGTTCAAAATGCTGAGTAAACAATGCCTTACTATTTACAAACTAATAATTAATTGGTTGTAAGCAAATACTAGAGGTTGTTTTAGTAACCTCCTTTTTTTGTTGTAAATATATCATTTTCTTTATCTTTGTTTTAGAAAAAAACTTTCCAATTTATGAGCCAGCCTTGAAGAGTGGGAAGAGACGGTTGCCTGACTTGAGCTTTGTTTGTTGCCCTAGCAACGTAAGGGATTTAACGAGTCCTTCCTCTATTTTGACCAACATTTTCATGTGTCACTTCCCCGATGGCTCTGTGCCCTAGGGGGGAAGTGAGCAATCCGCGGAGAGGCCTGCCGTGCAACAGAGCTGGATTAATCAGGGGCAGAGTCATGTGCATCTTCTGCCTCGAAATCCAGCTCCGCGGCCTGTCCCAATTTTGTCTCTCTCTACATATATGGGAGAGACCTTGTTCAAGGTTGCAGTGCCCTTAACATAGGGGAGAGGCCTGCAAGAGCACCGCAACGCCCTTAGTGGAACCCATGTCAGCTGTTTCCCACATTGGGGAAAATGAGGATTCGTGACGCCTCGGGTACAGATTTGTGCACCCGACGGAGCCCCACTGGAAACTTCTCTCCCAACGGTAGAGCCAGAGAAATCTGTTGGAGCCCGTAGGAGCCTCCTTTGCTACATGGAAGCAGATTGAGGCAATCGAGGACTCCTAGGTCAGTTTCCTTTCTCTTTTGGATTATTTGTTATGAAATGCCTCATTATAAAAGGTGAAACCACATTTTCCAGAGGAGTAGTTAATACGCATATCTCAAATAATAAAAGGGGAAAAACATTTTTCAGAGGAATAGGTAATACATATAAAAAACAGTTTCCTATACTAAATCATAACAGTAATGGAAATGCTGATTGTTTCAGAGAGGCATACTATGTAGAAAGCGCTAAAACTTTCAAACTAACCATGAAGGGAATTGAGACCCAACCAGAAATTAAAGGGGTCACTTCCCAACTAAGGAAATAAAGACACTTTCCTATAAGCTTGAAAATAAAGGTTACTCATGGATAAACTGATATAAGCATTGGAGCTACAAGTTCTAAAGTACTTAACTGAGAGGAGCAGCCGATAAAAGAGGACAATACTTAGTTACACTGTTACTATGTTATTTTCTAAAAGTTCTATGGAATGTTTTACTTATGATGTAGTACATGTTCTTTAAAGGGCTGCATGTTGGGGCAGCAATAAAAGTTATTGCATAATGGTAACCTCTGGTCTTGTGATGAAATCAGTATGCTAACATTTTCTTAATATTTCATTTCATTTAAGGAATTCTTTCAACCTAAAACTTTTATACTTTTTGATGTCCTTAATTGCCCTTTTAAGAATACCTATGGAAATTCAATTTGGTTATCATCTGTCACCTGGACCTCAGCCACTATTCTAACTTGCCCTAACCACAGTGTTCAGTGGTTGAATAAGTACATGAGAGCAAATAAGTATCAATGAAGTGAAAACTGTTTGTGCGTACATAATTATAGATTTTCCCATTAACTGATCAAGGCATTTTCTGAGCTCACATATGTAGTGAGTAAGAAAGTAACATTTAATGCCTAAAACATCTAAACATGTGGAAATATCTTTGTATATTTATTGAATATACAACTATTATTGTATATCAGTGTAAGCAGTGCTTTTGTAAGATATAATGCATAGTCATAGACACATTAGAAAGGGAAATGGTGTTGAAATATTTACAAGGTTGACATACACTGTGCTTGAAAACAGGCTGTCCTCACTAATTAAGGTATTAGCATCAGCAAATTAGCTGTGACAATTCATTAGATGGTAACAGATTGCTAGTAATCGGGTTGACTGTTAGGCGTCAGATACTATTTTACAGGTGCTTGTGCACAAATATATTTTCAAGATTTTACTACATGTATATGGAAAACTTTCTAAAAGTCTGTCAAATAGGTAAATAATTGGGCACTGACTGATAACCTATTCCAATAGCTTTATTGAACAAACTGCATTAAAGTGAATCCATTTGTATGAGGACTGTACAGCTCAGGCATTTACACATCCCATACCAAAATAAAATAATTATGTGTGATATTAGAAATACACTCTATCCAACTAGAGACCCTCCCTTTTGGTCAGGATAAGGGAATTACACACCTAGATAACCCCTGCTCATCCCCTTGGTGGTTGGCACGAGCAGACAGGTTTGTCTCAGAAGCAATGTGTAAAGCTTTGTACCCAAACCACAGTAACACAGTGAAAACACAAAAAATGGACACACCCCAGTTTAGAAAAATAAAGCATCCTTCCTAAACCAAACACGACCAAAACGACAATAATATAATATAAACAACTCAAAATATGACTTTTAAAACGTTACAGAACTTGTATCCATATAAAACTATGGATGCATGTGTTTTTGACAAAGTACTTTAGGATGCGTCAAAATTCAGCATGTGAAGAAGCCGCAGATGAGCAAGGTGTGGGAAAGCATAAGAATGCATCAATTCCTGAGACCTTGAGAATGTGATGCATTGATTCTACTGCATGCAGGAGAAGGGTTGTGTCGACTCTAGACTGTAAGGGGAAGTGATGTGTTGATTTCTGGATGGCTTGGGTCTACAGGTATTAAACTTGGCCACATGGGTCGATTCGTGAAAAATCCAGGCGCTCGCATCAATTTCTGCAGCTGTAAACAAGTGAAGCATCGATTCTTCCAGGTGCACAGCAGGGCCTGCATCAGAGTTTGAGTAAGGTCTTGGACTTAGGGGACTTGGTGCTTGGGACTAGGGCTGCAGCAGTTTCTCAGGCCGCAAAGAGGTGCTGCATCAATCTGTTCAGCCACATCTCGGCAATGCATCCGTTTTTTGGTTGCACAGCACTTTGCAGCAGGGAAAAGGGCACTGGAAGGGTGGTGCATGGATCTTCACTAGGAGAAACAACAAAACAACCTCCAAGGCCTCAGAACTGGAATTGGCATTACTCCCATCAGTGGAGTTCCAGGATGCTGTAGGTAGTCTTTGTGTCCCTGAGACATCTTAACAGGAGGCAAGCTCTACATCAAGCCCTTGGCGAATCTTTTCAATCAGAATATAGAGCAAAGTCCAGTCTTTGTCCTCTACAGCAGAAACAGCAACTGCAGGCCAACCAAGCAAAGCAACACACAGCAAAGTGTCTGTACTCCTCCTCACAGCTCTTCTGCTCTTGGTAGAGGTTCCTTTCGATCTAGACGTGTTTTAAAGATCTAGGGTCAGGTCCTCACTACTTATACTACTTTCAGCCTTTGAAGTTTGCAGGTTACAAAGAAAGTCTCTCAGCTCCTTACTGGAACCAGTTCTGTCCTGCCCTGTCCTCCCCTGGTGAGACACACTGCACGAGGAAGAGACAGCACTGTGAAAGGAAACCACAGCCTATTCAGGTGTAAGTGACAACTCCTCCGACCACTCTAGCCCCGGAAGATACCTCAGTATATGCAGGACATACCACAGCTCCCCTTTATATGATTGTCTAGAGTGAATGCACAAACGAGCTCCTGTCAGCTACAAACCAGATGTTGATTCCACAGGCAGGTAGAGGCACAAGATGGTTAAACAAGAAAATGCCCACTTTCTAAAAATTGCATTTTCAAACACACAATTTAAAACCAGCTTCACAAAAAATATTTATTTTTGAAATTCTGGGTTCAGAGAATTCAAACTCCAAATCTCTAACTCTTCCCAATTGAAAGTTGCACTCGTTAAATGTTACAAGGCAGCTCCAATGATAACTAATGGGAGAGACAGACCTTGCAAAAATAAAAAACAAAATTGTGAGTATTTCACCATTAGGACTGTAATACCATTCACATACACCGCACCCTACCCATTAAGGGTGCCTTACATGTAGTAAAAATGGAAGGTTAGGGCCAGGCAAGAGGGTGCACTTGCCAGTTTGACATGGCAGTTTAAAACTGCACTCACAGATGCTGTGATGGCAGGCCTGAGACAGGTTTACAGTGCTCCTCATGTGGGTTACACAACCACTACTGCAGGCCCACTAGTAGCATTTGATATACAGGCTCTGGGCACACACAGTGCACTTTACTAGGGACTTACCACAAAATAAAATATGCCAATCATGGATAACCAATCAGAATCACAATTTACACAGAGAGCATATGCGCTTTAACACTGATTAGCAGTGGTAAAGCGCCTAGAGCCCTAAAACCAATAAAAAGGGTGTCAGAAAAATAGGAGGCATAAACCTGCCATAAGGGCGAGGTCCAACATGTGGTTGTTGCACAGCCTGTTTAATCCAACAATATAGATATTTTTCAGTTTTGAAATTCTATTCGCAATACCTTGGCTAGTTGAGGACAATATGGGTCAGCTTTATAAAGCCATTTAGCAATAACAAACCATTCAATTCAATAGATCACAGGATTTGCAATCATTACATGGCTTTTTAATATTTAGTAATCCAATGTTGTAATCCAGCAAGTTCTTACCAAATTGTAAAATCATTCAAATGAGAACATTTAAATTTCACAGCCGCCAAGGTGCTCTCAATGGTCAGAGAGATTTTGTATTTTCGCCCGGTCAGAAATCCTCCTGCAGGGGAAGCTTGGAATCTGACTAATTCCTTTCTGGAGCATTTCCTATTGGTTTTTGGAAGGCTTCCAGGAGCACAGGGAAAGCACTAAGAGGTCAGGACTCACGTCATCAGAAGCCAGCAGTAGGGTCCACTTGCTATTGACCAGCTGGTTATTCCAGGAAGAAGGACTCTTACAGTTTGTTGTCTCCATGTAAACACACAAGAAGTCACCCAACTGACCCTTTCAGTCCATTATTCAGTCCTCCGTACAAGTGGGAACAGGTCCAGGCCCTCAGGTCTTGATCAGGTCAAAGACAGAATGATCGTTCCTTATCTTTTGTTCCACTAGCCCAAATATGTTCTGATGAGCTGTGGGTCAGGTGCCTCTCTTTTCGGATTCACTAGCTGGAGGGTGGGGGTAACTCATTCACAGTCACTAACCAATGGGAAAAAGGAAATAAACATTCCTATTGTGAGCTACAAGGCCTGCTTTGGGGTGACCGTTTTAAAAACATGGTTCTTTCCTGTTATTGCAGGAATCTGCAATGGATAGATGCTGCCTCTGGGTTTTATCAGTGCCCTAAATGATCAGACATGTAGAACTAGTCCATGCTCACACCTGTTTTGACTTTTGACTCTTGTCTCACTGTCAAAGCTCCACTTGGCTCCTGGTATTCTTCAAAAGAGAAAGGATGCCTAACCGACATATCAAATAGGTGGTTCTGGATGTGATTAAGGCCCATATCAAGATAGGGTTGAAGTGGTTTAGGTGTGGAAAGATACATACACATTGCAGGAGTTTTCCTACTTTGCAAATTCAGGGAGATAAGCATATGGAAACAGCACCTCAACACACCTCTTTTCTAATATCTTAAATTGAACTTTTGCGAAAAAGATTACCCTACAATTTCCTCCATCTAGCCTTGACTGGTCAGAAAGAAAACAAGATTTTCAGAGCTTTTCTTTTAGTTTTTCACACTACACTGCCTATGCTCTTGTGCCCCCTACTAGGGGGGCTACCTGTGACTCTTTCCAGCATTCAAGTAAACTTCCTAACCTTTTACTACATCCATATACTAACCTCTGGCATCTTGGACAATATTCTGACATTATCTTTCTTTCCGATCCATGTAGGCTTGTAATAGACAGCTTCCTATTACTCACAGACTACATTTTCCAGAACTCTTGACCTTGTGGCATACACTAATACTACTTTACAGCTTCCTAGAAAATGTTTTGGATTTGAGACATATTCTAGAACAATTTTGGGGGTTAGGGCAGATTGTATGCTTTCCCTTCAAAGAGCTCCAATGCCTAGAATGTTGTGCTTACTGGTTCAATTCTAAGCTTGCAGACCAAGGATGGATGGAGAAATAAGCATACCCATTTATAGCAGGGGCTAGCTTGATCATATCTAAGGAATGTGATCATTAGTAAGCCCTTTCAAGTCTCTAATTCCACCAGTCTAGCATTGTCATTGTAGCAAGGTTCCAGCTCAGCTGAACCTTTGCTTCTAGAATTCTTGATTCCATCCTTGTTTGAACAGTTTGACTAATTTCAAAGCTATAGCAAAATCACATTTCCTTGAATGTGCGTTGTCGTACAATGCATCCTTATTTTCTTATTTAATTTTCTAACATTTTATTAGTGCAGACTTTTTTCTTGACCTTCCACTTTTCAGCAGTTACCCTTTTACCAGTCCTTGTCTATCTTTGTTCCTTTCTCTTACGCATTTCTGTTGAACCACAAGTTGTGAGAGGAAACCTTTGGCAAACGTTAAAAGGTTTGCACATACATATTCAGAAATGACTGTTAACCTGCACAAATAGATTTGTCTGTATTAAAGGTTGCTTAATTCAAATGATTTATGCCATCATTAGCATGGGTTTCTTAATTGTGCTTTCACATAAATGTCACCCCCAAATGTACAACACATTTAATGGGCATCAGTTGGCCGACACTCCTGCAGAATAATCTAATTCAATTCCCCGTTTGCCTTGACCCAGAGGGAATGTTTTTTCACTTTGGTTATGATTCTAAGCTAAGTATGGATAAGATTTACTGAAAAAACATGCATCACTTCTGAAAAACATTTTGGAAATTGCATCATTGCATACATTTCTCTGTTTGTTGTTGAATTTACATATCCACATGCTGAAATCACTGTTTAGCAGAAATTTGATGCTAACGTATCCAAGAGAAGGATAAGAATACTGTCCAAGAATTTCAGTTATTGCCTGACAGACCATAGATAATTATAATGACGAAGAATCTGGGAGTTAACTAGATATCAATGACTACACAGCTGGAATGGATAATAGACTGAGATCGGGATAATACCGGCCCATTTTGTGGTTGGTGTCATTAGTATTATGGATGGTTCATCATTGTTTCATGTAGGCATGTTTGTGGCAGGCTTTATTGGAAATTACATTGTCTGTCAAAAATCTGTGGCTGGACTGTGTTGGTGTTGATGAGCCTAGATTGGAAGTTTCTTTGGACCCTTAAATGGGTTTTTTTCCTAAGAAGGAAAATTGATCTAATCTTTGCTGTGAGTTTTTGAGGTATATGGAGGCACTTATTGAGGTAAAGTTACACACTTACAGTGAAAGTCTGGAGATCAGCGAAATCTTTTCATATATAAATATATTATGGTATTAAACATGTTATTATTAGTATAAGGGTATGTATCATAAGACTAATTGTTCAGCTTACAAAATAACCAGATTAACTTCAAAACAAATGTATCAGATATCGAGGTCTAAGGCCTTCCTGGTATTCTTTAAGGCTGTTCAAACTGAAGTCAGAAAATTGATGTGGAAGCATTTCTAATTTCCTAAGAGAATTTTGATCCTCACAAATGTGTGCACATATTTCCTTTAATCAGTTCTAATACCACAATCCATTTTGTTATCAAAATTCTATTGACAAAGTATATCAAATGCATTTTTGCTTTTGACTTTACTTAAAATGTCCACCAGACATGGTTATTATGATGATAACAATTTGGTCTCAGCTGCCCTACATTCACATGAATCTCAGTGGTACAGTCTATGCTGCTCAGACGTAAGATGAAGATCAAGAACAACAACATATGTCAGGCCATCTCTAATCTGTATATATTCTCCGTACAACATTTGACAGCATGACTGTGATATGCACAATTTCATCACTAAAATAGCACCCTTTACTAAAACGTGGGCATGTCCATAGGAAATTTGCCAAATGCCTCTTGGATGTAGTTGCAGAGAAGAAGATATAGCTCAATATGGTACAATGATCTCGTTTTATCCACATCGTCATTTTGTTCTCATGTTAATTTATTGATAAATCAAATAGAACACAACATGCATTAAATTTGCTCTTGGTTATAAGTAAAGTAATTGAGAAGGTCTGTGTTATGCACATGCACAAGCACAAGCAGGAAACACATGTAAAGATAATGCTACCACCCCTAATGTGCAAATACAGCAGTGTATTGGGATTTGTAATTTATATTACATTGACTTTGAGCAATTTCAAGAGTAAATAAAAAGAAAAGTAATACATCTCATCTTTCCCTTCTACATACTAAAAGATATTTCCCACTACATGACAATGTGGGACATGTAAGCCTCCTCATCTTCCAACTTCTCAGATTCTCATAAAGGCTGACTTAACACTCACTATTTAGCAAAGTATGAAGACAAAGTTAGATGTCTTAATCTAGACAGTGGAATAAACTTGATATTCATGACTGAGTCATGATTGGGAAAGTTCTTAGGACTGGAATTGTAGGTTGCAAAATTAACCAAGACTGTGTATCTTGAATGGTTAAGTATAGCTATTATTACTAAACCATTCTCTAGATAGCAACTTAACCTACGTTTTTAAATTTCAGAACATCCTATGGGAACAAAAACTCCTAATTCCAAAGGGAGGAATCCCCCTCCCGCCCTTTTCTGTGGGACAATTGTGTCTCGACCAGGAATTAGTGTGTATCTCTCCCTCCTTGTCCACTTTCCCTATAGGAACTGCATACCCTCTTCTCTGATTATGTCCTGGGCATGTATGCTGGACCTAGTGAAAGCCTTCTGTCCCCTTCTTTGATATATTGTAAGCACAGGTTCTCCAGTGGGACTTATAGCAAAGGTTACCAGAGAGACAATTTGCCTCTTCGGGCCCACCAACATCACTCAAACACTTGTAATTCTTGAGTCATCCACCTGTGTTTTCCACCATAATGGGTAATAACCAGGGTCTTGGCTTTAATGACGAAGCAGTAGCCAAGATTTTAAGGACCCCTTCAGTCTTAGGAGTTGATGGGAGTTCAGCTTCAGGCACTGGACTTCCTTGACAACCATGAAAAGAGAATGGTTGAGGGTCACCCTTTATGGAGCAATGATGACGGAAAATATGCACACCAACATTGCCCCCAACGGTCTCATTGTAAATAATTTCCCAACATTGTTCCTGGAGGATGCGACCTTTAAAAAATTGTGGTCCCTAGTTGCATGGAAATGCACTAGGGACTGGCACGTGTTGATTATCTACACTGCTAAGAGGATTGAGGATGCTCTCTTAGTGAGGATACAGATTGAAGAAGGAGCACTTAAAACAACAATACAGATCACCGCGTTCAAGTCCAAACTAGTGGAGATCGATACTGAAATCGCCGAAAACAAGGATTCCTTAATGATGCAAAAAATCACTGAAAAGGATATACAGAAGTTTGGAAAAGAAAAAATATATCTGTACCTGAAAGCTGACTACACATCAGCAAAAGCCAGCTATTTGTCCGACGATAGCTCTGACAATAGTAGAAGGGGCCCTACCAATAGTGATTCCAGCAATGGAAGTTGGGGTAGCAACAACTCTAGAAGGGCGCCGCGCCAATACCAAAATTACAGCATGCCAGCCTATCCAGGTCCTCCACCTCTGTTCTGGAAATTCCCCATGTACCAGCAAGGACAACCTCAATTCTTCCATAACAGCAACCCCTCTTTTTTAGACAGAGGTTGGGGCAGAGGAAAACTGCAGTGGCAAGAGCAACCACCCCACAACATAGAGACAAGGAGCAAGACCAAAGGAAAGAGGAACTAGTGGTGAAGGGAAACAACACTTACAACGCAACGTTTACAACGCAACATCCATTACAACGCATGCCATTACATCGCAACCATTACAACGCATGTCACTACAACGCATGCCACTACAACGCATACCTTTACAACACAGTCATTACAACGCATACCATTACAACGCATACCTACACTATCCAACACTTACCCTACTGTTGCACCCCCTGGAGTTAGAATAGTAATTTTTACCCCTACACTATCCAATACTTACCCTACTGTTGCACCCCCTGGAGTTAGAATAGTAATTTTAACCCCTACACTATCCAACACTTACCCTACTGTTGAACTCCCTGGAGTTAGAATAGTCATTTTCACCCCTACCCTATCCAATACTTACCATACATGCAATGTAATGGTATGCGCTGTAATGGTATGCGTTGTAAATGTAGTATGCGTTGTAGTGGAATGCGTTGTGAAGGTAGTTTCAAAGATTTTGTTGTAATGGCATGCGTTGTAATGGAATGCGTTGTAATGGATGTTGCGGTGTAAAAAATCCGTTGTAAAGGTATGCGTTGTAAAAGTATGCATTGTAAAGACATACATCCAGTGGTGAACCTCTCCCACAGGTCGCTTACCGAGACAGAAAGGGCAGTCCTAGAAAAAGGTCTTGGCTATGTCCTCACTCCCAGGGTTGACAAATTCAGAGATAGCTGTGAATTACAGAATTTTTTCAAGAAAACTCACCTGAACTCCTATTTCCATGACAAAACTTTGATAAATCAAGTGGATACAGGGTTAAGGAACACTTCCACCTTTACACCCAGCAGCAGCATGATTCCTGTTGAGATACTAGACTTTGAACAAGCAGTACTCAAGGACTTGGTATTACCTTCCAGGAAGACCCCTTTTTATAACCTTTCTACTGCTGAACTGGCTGCTGCCAGATCCCTTGCTGATGACACCAGTATAACCATCAAACAGGCTGATATGGGTGGGGCAACTGTGATTCAGTCGACTAAGGACTATGACTTAAAATACGAGATACTACACCCCGATCACAAATAATCCTACTCCATGACTGACCACCAAGATCTCTGTCATGGTTTTCAAAGCTGAAACCAACGGCTGGATCCCCAAAAAAGAGGCAGATATTCTGATTACTAAAGAACCTAAGATACCCTATGTTTACACACTGCCAAAGATACACCAAGGTACAACTCCAATACCTGGTCTCCCAAGAGTCTCAGGTGTAGGCCTACTGTGTGAACCTTTGTCCAAATTCTGCAATCATTTCTTCCAACCCTTAGTTAGGCAAACACCCTCCTTTGTGCAAGACACGACAGACATCCTTCGCATCATTTAAGAAGTACAGGGTAGTGATGAAATTGACCTCCTCGTCACATTAGACTTTGAGGCCCTACACACCAATATTCCCCAACGAGCAACCCTAGCGGTCATTGAAACAACCCTTAAAAAGGTTGAATGGACCTCACCCACGCCTATGTCCTTCATTATGGAGTGAGCCACCCTGGATCTGACTGAAAACATTTTCGAGTTTAAAAAGCAACTCTGCCATCAATGCCAGGGCACTTCAATAGGCAGCACTTTTGCCCCTACTTTTGCCTGACTTTACATGACGGTCTTTTGAGGAGGATGTCATCAGGAACACCAGCAATCCATATACCAACAACCTTAGGTTATGGAAGGTGATCTTTCCACATGTGAAGAGTTTGTTGGGTGGATTAACAACCAGAATGAATACCTCAAATTCACCGACACAGTTTCAGATATCAGTATACCATTCTTGGATCTGAACATCAGAGTTAGAGAGGGTCTACTGAGCACCACCCTGCATAATGTACCCTTGAAAGGGTTTTTATGTTCCAGGGAAATTGCTAGTCGCTCTGCTAACAGTGGACGCAGTCGTTTAGGGCATCTGTATCTGTATCTGAAGAGAAAAGTAATTTGTAAAGTGTCACAAGCGATCGTCCACAATCAGGAACACGGCGACCCGTGGGCGAGGAGCTAGCACAGCTTACAGCTTGCAGGTCCTATTAACACGAGGAGTTATCCATTCCTTGTTTGCCTTCATTTCTTACCCCACGGGGCTTGGCAAACAAGACAGCCACGCACTGCATAATTTACACACGAGCCACATCTGGCATATCGCCTGTGACACTTTTCAGGTTTCACATGCTTTCCGAGACGTCCAAGAACTATTACTTGTGATCTTTATTATCCGGTTCAGTTTTACCCATCAAGCAAACAATCACTCGAGTCGAGGGCCCTGCCGGGTCGGAATTTTCACCGGCGGAGCGACTACCAAATTTCTTTTCTCTTCAGATACCGCCCGGAGGAGTCGCAGAAAGACTATTCCACATGCCACGAAACACGTGTCAGCTGGCTTGCTTTAGAATTAAAAGAGACCAAGCTGTTTCCAAACCACACCTGTTGAAACCTGTTGCATTTTTTTATTGGCTTTCTTTCAACGTGTATGCGTGTCCACACTGACACAATGTGTTATACTCAATTGTTGTGTGCCTGGTATCTAGTTGTAATACCACCCTGCATAGGAAGCCAATGGACCGGAACAGTCTGCTATTGTACAGTAGCCATCATCCGAGAGCACTCAAAGACAATCTTCCCTTTAGACAGTTCCTTCGCATTAGACGGTACTGTAGCTCAATATCCAACTACAAAACAGAAGCCCAATGCTTGGCTACTAACCTCAGGCAACGGGAGTATCCTGAACAGCAGGTCACTAACTCCATAAAAAGAGCAAGGAATAACCTCAGGGAAGCCCTTCTGAAAGTGCACACCAAAGAAACCTCTGACACCCTCACATGTGTAACATCATTCACTCCAGATTCTAACCGTATCAAGAACATTGTCAAAAAACACAGGGCTATTCTGGGGACCAGCAAATTACAATTGACTCTTATTTAAGTAGACATGTACCCCTTAGTACTTATAGCTAGTATTGAATGCAATCTGTGACCTCTCACATGTCCACATTATTATCTGCTTGACTTCCCCTGCACTGGGTTACACACTGCTCCTTGTACCTTGACTGAGCAATATTACTTGTGTCATGCCACAACATAATGATGAATCCTGCCGACATTTAACATAATACAGCATGAACGCCTCTATTTCATATCAGTTGCGGGTAATCTCTAACATGCAAATGGCTACAGCATCAGTCATATAACACACTACAAGAGGGCTGCCACACTTTTATGTAATGTTCCTGGGCTATTGTTGGGGTTATTTACATCTACCAGATGACTCAGTGATGATCCTTAACCTATAATGAGTGGCCGGTAATCTGTATACCCTACCAATTGGGGCCTCTTGGTTATACACGCTTAGAGTTCAACCATGCTTCTTGTATATTACAAGATGGCCACCACATTCTGCACACCATCTTCGGACTACCGCCGTCAGCAATCAGCCACAGCTGACAGGCGATTGAGTCCCTGCCCCTCTACCGCATGTGGACCAGAGTGTGTATATCTGCACCTCCTCACGGCAGCAGTGTACCACCCGGTTCCGGCGGCGAGGGGTAGGTCGCCTGGCACGCATGCATTGGAGTGCTGGTGAGTTATTCTTTTAACAAGGAGCTACCTCAACCCGCAGTGTCCAAAGCTATGCCGTAATTGCGGGCCACGAGGCTTTTAGGCATCAGAGGCAGATGCACGCACTCTACTATGAGCAAGTCACTCGAATAACACATTGTAGAGCACGGCTACGTGTTAATAAGTAGCCTGGGCATACAAGGGGCCTTATCCCGACATTGGGGGCCACATGCACCTGGTCAGTTACGCCGCCACTTCTACCCCCTACCTGAAGCCTGCTACCGTCTTCAGGGTTGTAGTAGACTCTACATTATCAGTTAATCACTGAATTACTTTGTGCCTCATTTTCCCCAGGACACTAACTCTTGGTGTCATTCATCCCACCGGATACTGTTGAGGCGAGCCTACAAGAGTGTATAGGTGAGCTCAGATGCCCTACACACCTTTTACTTTTTGGGTACTGTTTTTTTAAAAGAGAGAGCGTGATGTAAATTCTGTGCAAGCTTCCTCACTATGTTTCAACCATTTGAGAGCTGCACTTTTGGCACCTGTTGTGTGACGATTTTGTATCACAATTTGCACACAATTGGGTCACTACTTTGTGTAACAGAGACGAGAGAGAGAGAGAGGTATGCTGTTACAACAAACGTTCTGTTTTTACCAATTGCCACTGTTTGTTCTTCTTTATTTTTATTTAGGTTCCTCAACATCTGTGATTACTGACCTACAGGTTTACAACCTGGGAGGTAGATCATCCACCTCACCACCCTGTGTAGATAGTAATTTGACATGGTCCTGAAGAATTGCCTCTGATCCTCCAGACACTACAGCCAAGAAACATGTTGACCTCTTGAGAGTAGAGCCGAGTTACTGAGACACATTATTCTTAGATAGTCGCCACTCCACAGTTTTAAGCAGGCAGTCAGCCTACCAGAATAAATGTATATGACTAACTGACCTGTTTTATTCACTTCCTTTCACCACTACACCACATCTACACTTTCTCTGCCCTTCACCCCCACTGCACCAAACGAAAGGGAACAAAAGATCTCCGCTAAAGAGCCCCTCATTGGGTGCCTGTCGGGTATTACAGCGCCGACCCGACGAGGAGCAGGCTCACTGATGAAGCATGACACCTAGCTGGCTGGGTATGGGGGGCCCTAGTTCCAAAGGGAGGAGTCCCCCTCGCTCCCTTTTCTGTAGGACCTTTCTGTGTCTACCAGGAATTAGTGCGTATCTCTCCCTCCTTGTCCCCTTACCCCTATAGGAACTGTACACCCTCTTCTCTGATGAACAAAAATCCTTACGCACACTCAATTGCAAGGAATTATTATTTTATCATGTCACAAATTTCAAAGCTCAATGATGTCATGTGTCTAATCTTTATTGCTCCATCACACACTGCCAACACATGTTTCATTGATCGGGCGTCTTGGTCCACAACTTCATCAGGCTAGAACAAAACAAAGCCTCCATTTTACATAGGCCAGATAGATGTCCTTAACGTTAGTACTTTCCCCCTGTGATCTGATATATATATTTCCAAATAGATAGATATGTGGTAACCCACCGTAAAAAAAAATATACAAAATGATTGCACATATTTTAATCTTAGTTTAAAGGCTGCTGTAGTTGCGGGTCACACTACAAAGAATTCACAAGACTATATCTGTTGTAGGTCACAAAAAAGCCTTCACCACGGTCCACCTTAAAATGAAATCAGGCCATACAAACAAACAATAACATGGCACCCTCAAAGATTTACATATATTGTCCCTCCATCCAAAATAATCCACTGTGTGCTAATCAATAAGTCCCAATTTAAACCCACAAAAGTGCACCAGTTAGCTTATTCTTGTTATGCGTGTCTGAAAACAAAATTAGAAAATATTAGTATATTCAAATCTAAACTAAGTCTACCAATCACCTTCTAATCACCACTTTGTGTAAAGCAACTTATACTTCATAAGTGCAAATATAGTCACTAGTCCGGTTCAACAAAAAGTCAGGTAGCTTGAGTATTTGTCAATCTAATACCTGTATATAGCAAGAAAAGAATACCAGATTACATTCTCAAAGTGCTAGTACCACAAGCCATATCTAATCTCACTTCAACAGCTATCAATCGCCCATGCTTACCTATAGCCCCAGGTCAGATTCACCCAGCATACTCTCTACCTCCTGAATCGCTGCATTCCTGCTCGCTATTTTATATGTGCATTCATGCTATGGTTTTCTCTATTATATTTTACATTGCTTTATTTTTCAATCTAGAATATTAATCCTTTTACCAACTCACAGTTCCTTATGTCTTTAACTTTAGTTTTCTTTTCTTAATACATGTAAATCTTCCTTAGAACAGTCCACCCAATTATTTCCATAAGTTTCCATACAATGTTATCTATTGTAAGGTCTGTTCTTCAATCCTATGTTAAAAGGTTTTCTAATTTTTTTCAGGTGCAGCAGTGATTTTCATTCATTATTTATATATACAGTGCTGGTATTTAATTTTGAAATAAAGATTACTCACACATTCGCAAATTTATTTAACACACTTGAGCACGGATCCTACTTCCATGCACAACTTAATGTCCTGGGTTTAGCTAAGTACATGTATACACTTATTGTGAAAACGAAATCTTTTGTGAAATACACTAGCTTATTTTTTTTTCATGTTTTTTAGAAACTATGTGGCTTGTTTACAAAAACGGACACATCTCTGCATTTTAGCATCTCCCTAGATGCGTCTCGTTGTATATGTGTCACAATATGGCGCATTGTTTATGACGCCGCTGCATCTCAAAAGTGATGCAATGGCAGCGTAAAAGTGTCGCAAGGCCATGTAAATCTGCCCCTATGCTTGCAGTTTTTAGTACTTCCTTATCTAAAATGAACGTTTATCAGTTCAGACCTTATGCGTGCTGAACATTATTTAAAATGTTGCCATTATTTTACACACCTTCCATTCTGGAAAATTTCTGGCATAGCTGAATTGTTTATATACTGCTACATAAAATCAAAACAAAAAAAGAAACATTAGCAAGGTACTATCAGAAATAACAAATGTAACTGTTGTAATCTCCTTCTCTTCTCTTTCCTTCCCCTCTCCCTTGGTATATTCCTCCACCCCTGCCCTGTTCATCCTTTGGATTCTCCCTTTGGAGTTTGCATTAGAATGTTGGTGAGCCCTCCATTCCAAAGAGTGGATGACTAATAAAGTAGCTACTGGATAGTTACCACATCTCTTGGTGGATTATTTTAATACTGGCGATGATCCACTGTGCAGGGGGCAGTTTAGCCATCTACCCTTTGTGTACTCTCTCCATCTGCAGGAGTGTAGGCACGGTGGGAATGCAGTGAGCTCTGTGCATCCTGTGTGTTTGCTCACCTCACCTTCCTGTTCACTGGCTCCTGTAAACTCGTCGAAATGGACCTCTGCGAGTGCTTGGAGTACTGTGCTGATTCCTTTGCAATTTGGCGTTGGAGCTTTCCTGCTGCCGGACCTGTCTTTGCTGAAATCTGTTCCATTGAGAATTGACGAAAGAATCATTCCAGAGCAGTCCCACAGAGCAGTCATCTGGGTTTGACTGTTTCCTCCCCCAGGGACTACTGGATGGGTCCATAGCCAGCTGTTGGGCAGAACTCTGATGGGCTCAGCATAGTCCCCCAGCGAGCTTGGCTGCACCCTGAGGAACTTTTCACCTTCCTGTCATTCCGGCCAGCATGTTCCTCAGACACTGCTCTCCATACATGCCCACCCAATAGCTCTTCTAGTCTCCTCGATGCGCATGTGTCAGGCGGAGTCTCTTCCAGCTGGTGTGTCTGACAAACAGAGAGTGAGAAATTGAATATTATACCGCAGGAGGTAGGATCCTGGCCCAGGCTGTTCACTAGTGTCAGTGTTTTCCACACAGCTCAAAGGGACATTTTTTCAGTGTGCACAGTTCGGTGAAGTGAATATCTGTTTAATCTTTTTTGCACTGTAACACCCGTCAGGAGTTAATGGGACACTTCCTGCAGTTCCTTTGAATGAAAGCTCCACCACTAAGGCCATCCTGATGTGAGACCTTTAGTTCTTATATGCGGTAGCTCTCTGCTCTGGGCATTCACCACCTCCTCACCAAGTGACTTTCAGAATATGCGTAATATGCCATATTACTGCTGTTTATGCGCATTGCTAGGCGTACTTCAAGCCATTTTCTACTTCATTTCATCCAGGGTGATGTCATAGCTGCGTTAGTTGTCTGTGCTGCCAGAAAAAGTGACTTTTTGGGGTTCCTTAACGTTCTTTTAGGCAGTCGACATCCTCTTGCCTTACACTTGTCATTTCAGGGTACTGGTCAGCACCTATTTTGCTTTTTACTACACTATGATGCCTGCGGCAAGCATGAGTCAACGCCTATCGTTCCTTAATGAGAATGGGGAGCCGGAAATGCACTGGAAGGACTGGGTAAAGCTATTCGAGTCATACCTAATTGCAATTGGGGGGAACATTTTTCCGCTCTGCGTAAACAGCATATCCTTCTACACAATTTGGGGGTGTATGGGCGGAAAATGTATGAGACATTGCCTGAACCTGTGTTTGAAGGTAAAGGGGAAGCTGAGGCCATGGGCATTTTTGCAAGTACCATGCTTAAGTTGGAGACCCGTTTTGGAGACAAAGTTAATGTGGTGTTAGAACACCACAAGTTCTTCAGTAGGTCGCAAGGGAAGCAAGAAACAATAACTATTTACATTGCAGCTTTGAGGGGGTCTAAGCAAACTGTGCGATTTTGGAAATCTCACGGATTCCCTAATAAGGGACCAGCTGGTATTTTGCATGAACAACATGCGTATCCAGGAAAAACTACTATCTAAGAACCCCACCCTCAGGGAGGCAGTGGCAATTGCCCAGTTGGTGGAACACATGGCTAGGTGCATCAAAGAGATTAAAGCGCCTACGGATCTTGTAGCCAGTGTTTCCTGAAAGTGAAGAGGAAGGTGAAATTTGTAAAGTAAAGAGGAAAGAAAGGATGCATAACAAAACGCAATCATTGGGAATTGAACTCAGATGTTACAGCTGTGGCAGTCGCAATCATCTAGCCAACAATATCCAATGCCCAGCCAGAAGTGTAACATGTAAAAAGTACAATAGAAGGGGGGCGTTTTGCTAGAGTGTGCAAAGAAGGGAACCCCAACAACAATAGACAAGTAGTTGGTAATGAGGGGGTTTTTGTCAGAGAAGTTAAATGTGTCACTCCCAATGAAAAGAAATATGTCTACCAGCTAAAAGACACCATGGGGAGTATTAAACTAATCTATCCTAAATGCTAAGTATTGTTGAATAGTAAGGTTGTTACCATGTATGCAGGCTCCTGTTCAACTTTTACCCTTCTTAACAATATTGAGTTGGGGATCATGGACGGGCAGGGGAGTAACGTGTTCATGAAACCAGATGTATCACCCACAGGCTGTACCAAGCAGCCCATACCCGTGGTTGGGATGATTGAAATGCACATTGAGGGGAAGGTCTATATTGTGGAAACAGGGTCTAACCTTTTGGGATTGCAACATCAGAAAGAATTAGGGATAATACTCAATCCCAATAACCAAGACCAAGTGCTTTTGACAGACGTCTTCTTATCCGGAACAAGCATGCAAGGAGTTCCCCAAATTGTTGGATGCAAAACTGGGCCTTCCGAAGGATGTCAATAACACCATATGCTTCCAAGACGACATCCTGCTGTATGGAAGAACCACCGGAAACCCACAACCAAACTCTCAGGGATGTTTTCAAGAGGTTGATGGATGCGGGGTTGACTGTGCAGGAATCTAAGTGCCAGATCCGAGTGACGTCGGTAGATTATCTTGGTCACTCCCTTTCTGAGCATTGGTTCGGGCCCAAAAAAATTGGCTGAGTGCTGTGAGAGAGGCTCCATACCCCAAGAACAACGAAGAATTAAAATCCTTTTTGGGCTTTCTGAGCACATGGCCAAGTGCATCAAGAACTCAGGGAAGTGCCAACAATTGCATGGCCTGTTAAAAAAAAAGAAGGATTTTGTTTGGCACGATGATCATAAGTACACAGGGGATGCCTTGAAGGATGAAATCATTAATTCACCTGCCTTAGGTACCTTACATCCCAGGAAAAAACATCCTCAAGCAAGGAGGAAAACATAATTGCTTTTGCATCCCGTTGTCTGACCAAAACTGAGAGCAATTATTCATTTATTGAAAAGGAAGCCCTGGAGTGCTTCCGGGCAGTAAAACACTTTAAGTTTTTTCTGTGGGGTTTGAATTTCACCATCTGCACTGACCACAAGCCCCTCACATACATGTTTACTGTTAAGGGCATGGAACATTGTACCCAGGCAAATAGAGAAACCAACTAACACATAAAAAGAGTAATCCACTACAGTTTGTACATATTTTAGAATACAAATTTAATACTTATTCCAGTTGCATACTGATTGATAAAATAGACATAATTACACACATAAGATATAAAAATTAGTTTGCATTATAACATATGCTCGATTACAAAATATAAAACAATTCATAAGTATAAAAAACTCTTGGATGGTTTTACTGTATCCTGTCTACGCGTTTCGACACTTTAACGTGCCTTCTTCAGGACTGTACCATCAAGCTATATACAGGTTCGAATCAGGATAAGCTTCTACGGTCTGAGCAAGGGAGTGCTCTTGCTTAATGCTGCATAGAGTTGAATATTAGAGATGATAAAATTCGTGTTAAAGTAAAGAAATCTTCAGTATTGATTATCCGTAGGTGCCATATTTAGTTTATTCAGACCGCATTAGTAGTACATCATCTGTGGTCATATTATGTCTATTTTATCAATCAGTATGCAACTGGAATAAGTATTAAATTTGTATTCTAAAATATGTACAAACTGTAGTGGATTACTTTTTTATGTGTTAGTTGGTTTCACTATTTGCCTGGGTAATTTACTCACACTTGAAATGTTGCCCTGACCCAGGAAATTTAAAGGTATCAGGGGGTCCTTGTTGTCTCTCACATGGAACATTGTACGCCACGAATCTGCAAATGGATACTTGGCCTGGAAAACTTCTGTTTCAAGGTGGAATGCGTCCCAGGAGGCGAGAACAAAATTGCTGATTTCTTATCCAGAACACCTTTACAAGGGGAACCGCAAGAGGAAATTCTAGACAGTCCAATCAATGCCTTGACAGACCCTGTCTTAACAGAAGAAGAATGGAAAAAACACAAGGAAGAGGATAAAGTGTATGCAGGCTAAAGGAGATAATGGTCAATGGGTGGCCCAACAAGTGCAGTAAAGTTGAAGGAGAGATCAGGGACTTCTGGGAGGTCAGGTTTGAGTTAAGCATCATAGCAGGCAAGGTGTATCGCAAGGATAAAATTGTGCCTCCTGTAGGACTGAGGAAGAGTATTGTTGAGTTGCCCATGAGGGTCATTTGAGGCGTAGCATGACAAAGAACAGAATTCGAGTACATTTTTGGTAACCCAGGATGGACGCTGTGGTAGAACAACAGGTGAAGGATTGTCTCAGTTGAGCCAAAAGTAACAAGTCTAAGTCCACCTGCGAGTCCCTGTTATCCCCTGTCCAGGTCCCTCTAAAACCAAGGTGCAAACTGGCCATGGACATAAATGGACCCACGGACAACCTAAGGATGCACTTGAAATTCATGTTGGTGGACTACACAGCCAACTTGATCACGCAAAGATGTGTCCATTGCACTAACACCAAAACGGTCCTAGACTTTCCCAAGGATGTTTTCTCAAGTGAAGGGATACCATCAACCCTGGTCACCGACAATGGAATGCAGTTCACATCACAACAGATGAAGGACTTTAGAAAATAACTCAATATTAGACATGAAAGAGCTGCACTGTATTGCCCCAAGGCAAATGACCTGGGTGAAAGAACACACACGCCTAGCTTTAGTGATCAGTCACAATGTCAAATCATATTTACGTGAATGTTTATGGGTGTTCCACACCTCACCCAACCTGGTGTCAGAGGTGTTCTTGTTTGTTGCCCTCAGGAGTAGAGAACCCTGCACAAAATTGAAACCCATGCATTTGGGGGGCAAGTTGTTTCCAATCCCAAGGAAGCTGGTGAAAAGGTGGAAGATGAGAAGAATGGGGTTCAAACTCCCAAGTGGAAGGAAGGGGATTGTGTACAAGTCAAAGGGAGAGTCAAGAAATCGCTTAACGAAAGCAAATTCTATCCCCCATGCCGTGTGTCCAAGATTTTAAAAAATGTAGTACTTTTGGAGAATGGGCAAATGTGGATTTGTGACAGAGTTGTCAAATGTAGAAATGTTTAACATTTGTAAATAAGGGAGGTGTGTTGTAATCTCCTTCTCTTTCCTTTCCCTCTCCCTTGGTATATTCCCCCACCCCTGCCCTGTTCTTCCTTTGGATTCTCCCTTTGGAGTTTGCATTATAATGTTGGTGAGCTCTCCATTCCGGAGAGTGGATAGCTAATAAAGAAGCTACTGGAAAGTTACCTCTTGGTGACTCTTTTTAACAGGAACCCTTTCCTAATCACAGCTAATAAGAAATTAATCATAAATAAGTTGGGCGCCAAAGTAATTTACTTTAAATATAGAAAAACCAAGAGCAAAAGAGCACCTCCGTTTCTATCATTTGGGGTTGGGTTGACACCAACTTCACTTCTGGTTCCAAAGAGAAACTAAGCAAGCCAAGTGGCCCATAGGCATCTTTATAATCACAGTATTTGCTGAGCACAGATAAGACAATGTAACTATAAGCCAATTTTAAGAATCAAATATAATTCCTAGGAAACAGCATACAGATTGAAATGTAACTTACAATTATGGTTAGCCCAACAAATGAATTTGGATCAGGGGCTGCATTGCTCTCAAAGAAGACGGGGTTCATTTCAAAACACTGGGAAATACAGTCAAAATAATGAAAAAATGCAAATTGTTTTTTATCATTGTTGGTCTCTTTTTGAAGCATGTGTAGCTATAGCCCTCTTCAATGAGTTCATTAGTGGAACCTTAGCAGGTGGTGATATATTCAACCATGTACGTTCCCTAAAACTAGAAACAGCCTGCTATGAAATAAAATAAAGCAAAATAATTTTTTTTTGCTCATTAAAATAGTTTTGAAAAGAATCAAATTAAAATGCATGTTAGAAAGTGTCTTATGGTAACAAGCTTATAAGACCCAACTGGTACCCCTTGGATTTTCTTGGTGTTAAAAAGCAAACACATGTTCTAGAACCACAAACCAACAGATAAAAAATCAAACTTCGAGGAACTCAATGATTTAAAAATGTCCCATTCGAATTTTATTTGAGCACAATTTAAGAACAGAAAATATTCTAACATACGTTAACTAAGATCTAAGGGGCATATTTACATGTTCTGGCGCATCTCTGCAAATCAGCAGGGATGCGCCAGAACAGATGCGTCATGCAATCCCCTCCTTCCACCACCACAGATGCGCTGCATTTACAATGCGGCCACCATGGTGCAAGGAAGGGAAGATGCTTGTGGCGTATGGCTTGTGCATTGCTGGAGTCGCGTCACAAGCGCGACGCAACTCCTGCAATGCACAGGGGCCACCCATACTCAACGTGGTGCGTCACTCCTTATGCCTGCTTCAAGCAGGCGTAAGGATTTGACGCAGCAGCGTCGTAAAACTGACTCAGTGAAATCTTGTAGATTTCACTGCATCAATTTTACAGGGCTTTCCTGCAAGGGAATGCCCATCCTGCGACAGAACGCCCACATGAAACCTGACGCAGGTTTCATGTGGCGCAGGGCTTTACAACGTGACACATCTGCCTAGATGCGTCACGTTGTAAATAAGTCGCAGCGTGGCCATTGTTTATGCCGCCGCTGCATCACAAAAGTGATGCAACGATGGCGTAAAAGTGTCACAAGGGGCTTGTAAATCTGCCCCTTAATGTGCAACAAAACTGGCAAAGCTGAGTCCTGTGTCCATACAGATTGATAATAAAGGATATAAAATAGAATATGAGTGACAGGATAACATCAGAATGTGAAGCAAAGAAGAAATAGCTTCAAAATTTGCCAACAGTAAAGGAGATATTGTACCACAAGGCAGAAGAATCGAAACACACTCATGGAATGTTTAACGTGCATTCATACTTTCAGTGTCGCTAAAAATACTAGTGTGCTTGGGGGCCATGGCCAAGATGGCGATCGGGTGAGACGGGTTCTTCTCGTCTCCCCGCTCCCGACCGCCCAGTTCAGCGCAAAATAGTCGATCTGTCCCCTCAAGTAACGCAAACGAGGGTGGTAGAAGTGCCCTGTCGCAAGCGGTTACGGTGGTAAGAAGAGCAGTGGCTCTGCGCCGCGTTTTCTGAGACTGCAAGCGACCTTGGGGATGGTCCCAAAGTGAAAAATGTTGGTCGGGCATGGTGGCTGCTGCGAGGACCGATGATGAGGCGTCGCATGCCGCAGTATGCAGTGAGACGGAGTGAGGCCAAAAGCAGCTACCTCCAGAGCGCGGAAGAGCCTATGGCAGGGGAGCAGCTGCAACTAGCATTAAAAGCCTCTGGGGCGAGGGACCACAACACAGGTGAGAGGGCGGAGAAAGTTTCTACCAGGCCGCATCAGACCCAGCTGAGTATAACCCGATCCTGAGGTCCCCAGTGCAGCATAGCTCCAGATAGCACGGCTCCATCCCAGAGTAGAGAGAAACTCAGACGGGCACAAAGCAACCTGAACTGCGCAAAGTGAAGGGTTCTGCAGCGCAGTGGTCACAGGAAGGACAGAGAATGAGGAACGCGAGACTGGGGAGGCCATGCCCAGTGAATGGACACCAGCACAAGGGGGCTAGACCCTTCTGCATGCGGAGCGTGCTAGGTCTAGTGGGAGCAAGAGGACCCGCTGGGAAGAGCGGATGGTCCGAGTCGCACTGATATATATCATCGCTCTGGCAGACGAGCAGGCCTGGGGAGAACGGTGGGGGGAAGAGGCTCTGGTGGGGGCCCCGGGCGTTGGTGGCTACGCGCGACCCAGGCCATCGGCAGGAAATAGGAGGTGACGAAGAGCGAAGAGGGACTGCGGAGCCCATAAGGGGTGGAGACACGTTCCTCTCCATACAGCAGGCCTGGAGACGGGGAGCCTTGTTACCCCCGAGAGGTCAGAGGGAGACAGCCGCAAAGGAGAAAATTGGCCCAGAGGAAGACGGACGGCTCAAGGCATCCTAGGGGCATTCGGGACAAAAGTCTGGTGGGCAACATGGGGTAACATAGCTGCAAGGACTTGTAAGCAGACGTCCGAGTTCGTTGGCCAACTAAGAAGCCCTCATCACTGTGCACAACAGGATAACCAAGTCAGAGAACTCACAGAAGGCCCTTCACTATCTGAGTCCTTATCCCAACACACTGATAGGGTGGGACGAGCTTCAAAAATAGTAGTCTGAGGACCCACCCACCACTGAAGGAACTAGAATGTCGGCAGTAAGTGCGAAGAAGGATCGGAATTTGAGAGAGATGTTGGCCAAACTCCCATCCACAAGTTGGACAGAGGGACGCACCTCTCCGACACCGCCACAAGGACAAAGTTCTGAATCAGCAGAGGCACCAGTTACCCAAGCCATTCTGGAAAGGCTGTTCAACACGCTGCGGGAAGATCTTCAGTCACTGAAGGGGGAATTTGCATCAGAGATGAAGGAGGGTCATAAAGATATCGACGATGTGGGAGAAAGAGAAGCTAATATCAAAGATCAGGACCAGTCATGAGATGAGGAGGTGGCACAACTACAACAAGAGGTAATCAGACTGCAGGAACAACACATGGACCTCCAGTCACTTGCCAAAGATTTGGAGAACAGGTCACGCCAGAATAATATTTGTATTAAGAAGGTTCCGTCCAAAGAAGAAGATACCGACATTGTTGGAAAGTTTAAGGGTTTTTTCGGAGCATTATGGAGGCTGAACCTGACTTTCACATCAAGATTGACAGGGCACATAGGGTGGGCCTACAAAGAAAAGCGGCCGACCCCCCTGACATCCTGGCTTTCCTTCCAGATTTTCAGCTAAAGGAACTGATCTTATGGAAGGCCAGGGACAAACAACCCCTCAAATACCAGGAGCATTCTATAGCGTTGTATCAGGAACTGGCAGCAATCACCCTACAGAAACGAGGGGAATTCAGACCGGCGACAACGTTCTAAAGAACACAAGGAATTGCCTACTAATGGGGCTATCCGTTCCGCTTAATCTTCAAATCCAGGCCAAGTTGTATCAACTCAAGTCTCTGCAAGACACATGCAGAGTGTTGGGCATTGACCCTCCAAGCCAGGAGGAAGCGGGGAGGAAAAGTCCTACAACAACGGCAGGCAAATGGCAGAGAGTTCGGGGGGTCTGTGACACCGAGAGCATGACGAAACTGGACCCTACCACGATGGGTCGGGAGAGAAGGCTGTCCTGGATTCCCGCTCCAAAGGGAAGACCCCATGAGAAGAGGACTGAGATCCAAAGGGACAGATAAGTGGGAACAGAGAGCTGTACGGGCAGAGAGATTTCCCAAAGGGAGTGGGGAGACCTACACACAGGCTTCTTTCCTCTTGGACTACATCATGCCCCTGACACACTGGGTTACCAGAAACACGCAATCTAAATTTCCGGGTCCTGGACATGATGGGATCTTGTTTAGGGTCAAGTTGGGGTTAGGGAGGGATGAGAAGGAACTGGTACATAAAGAGAAAGAAACATAGGGACTAATGGAGTCCACTGGGAGAGCATACACTCTGGAATTATTATACAGCTGCAGGGAGGTGGATAGTTTGGGACATGGCAGGATAAGGCAACAACCATTCTTAAGCTGGGATGCATGGCATACTAAAGGTTCTAATGCTCAATGTAAAGGGACTCAATAACCCCGTAAAAAGGAAGGCTATCCTCTCCTACCTGGAGAAATCAGGGACAAAAATATGCCTACTACAAGAAACTCTCCCACTTTCCAAGGATTGGCAGCAGCTAAAATTCTGTGCCTTTCCCCAACAGTTCTTCTCTTCCTCTGGGGATAAAAAGGCGGGGTTCCAATCTTGATAGCCAGAGGCTTCTGAGGGGAGGTGAAGGATAAAGTGGCTGAGATTAAAGAGCATCTCCTAGCTTACACACTGCAGGTGAACGGCTCCGTTTATACTCCTAACTCTGGACAGGAACGCTTCCTATGAGCAGCCATCTCTCAGGTCATGAACAAACAAGAACGCCTGATGGTGGTAGGGGGAGATTTTGATATGGTAATGAATGTTACTAAAGATAGATCAGAGAATCGCTACTCACAAGGGGGGGCGGTCGTAGGAGGGGTTCGTTGATTTCACAATATGGGGCTAGTGGATTTCTCGCGGGACAAGCATCCCCACACCTCGCAATACACATTTTACTCTCATGCCCACAGCATGTACACTTGTCTCAATCACATATTAGGTACAGTGGAAGTTAATAAATGGGTGGAGGACGGCGTTATTATTCTGGTGGCTCTGTCAGACCACAACACAGTAATGATCTTGGTACAACTACACCCACAACGCAAACAGTCTGGGGGTTGGAAGTTGAGGCAAAACATGTTACGCAAGCACACGGTAGTAACACTGATCACCAAATGTATTAAAGATTATCTAGAAATTAATGACATCCCAGATATATCAGTGGCTACGTTGTGGTAGGCTCTGAAAGCAGTATTGAGGGGCAAGCTAATCGCTATAGCGGCAGTGTAGAATAAGGAACAGAGAGAGAAAAGGGAGCAACTAGAAGCACAGGTAGTGGAACAAGAGAGGGTCGATAGGCGGATGGGAGCGCCTAGAGTATGGCAACAACTGAAAGCAGCACAAGCACAACTGGCAGGGATAGACCTCGACAGGGCAGAATACGTGGCCCTGAGATTGACATTTTCCTACTACATGGGAGGAGACAACACAGGGTGGATGTTAGCAATTAACTAAGGGCCAGAAGCCAGCATTCTAAGATCCAACACATCAGGATGAACAAGGGGGAGGACCTGGTAGATGAAAAAGAAATAACTAGGGCATTTAGGGATTTCTATGCCACCTTATACATGGGGTAAGAGAGGCTGGAGCAGCTTATGACAGACTATTTAGAAGGGACGAGAACATCCTGCGTATCTAAAGATAATGCAGACCTGCTGGACTCCCCCATTAAACTGGAGGAAGTGATTGGGGCAATTTTGAGGCTTAAGCTTCTCAAGTCACTGGGTCCAGATGGGTACTCGGCCTGTTTTTGGAAAACCATTTGTCATTTATTGGCACCAGTACTGACGCTGCTCTTCATTTCTATTGAGGGCCCAGGATCAATCCCGGCCAGGATATTATCAGCAGCCATTGTGGTACTCCCCAAACCTGGGAAGGATAAAACACAGTGCGGATCTTACAGGCCAGTGTCCCTCCTCAATGTGGACTTAAAGCTGTTCACCAGCATTCTGGCAACGAGTTTCGGCCCATTAATGCCCGGCATTATAGAACCGGACCAGGACGGTTTTGTCCAGACCCAGCAAAGTGGGACAACACTAAACTGACACTACACTTAATAGACAAGGCCCACCTGACGAGCATGGAGGCCTTACTCTTAAAGGTGGATGCTGAAAAGGCATTTGACTGGTTGGACTATGGTTTTTTCGAACATACACTGCTCCCCTTTGGGGTGGGAATCCGATTCTTCGGTAGCTGGGTGCTATAGGTCCCCCACAGCTACAATCAGGGTTATTGGGGTATCCCCTTGCCCCATCGCTGTTCAAAGAAGCACATGGCAGGGGTGCCCATTGTCACCCCTTCTGTTCACCCTATATATAGAACCATTAGCCCAAAAAGTAAGGGGCAATCCTGAAATCGAGGGCGTTCCATTTGGAGGGGAGCAACATGTCATAAGCCTCTATGCTGATGATATCCGAGCCTTCCTGCATGCCCGAGGAGATCGATGTTGACTTTTTTGCAGGAACTGGACTATTTTGGACAGGTGTCAGGCTTCAAAGTGAATGTTGGGAAATCCAAGATTCTTCCCTTGGCGGGGATGGTATTGGACCTGGAGTTGGGGGGTCAGGGGGCTTCAATGATTCAATTAACGGAGACTATTCCATATCTGGGTCTTGAACTGGCTCCTACGGTGCTACAAACAGTTAAACTAAACTACGCAAAATTCTGCAAGCAAAATTGGAAAGACTTGAGCAGTTGGAAATATCATTGCCTATCATTGTTAGGCCTGGTGGCACCTGTTAAGATGTCAGTACTACCCAAGGCATTGTACCTGTTTCAAACATTACCGGTTGCACTGCCTAAGGGGGCCCTGGCTAAACTACAGACAGTAATCACCCAGTTCGTCTGGGGGGAGCACAGCCCCCCATACTTTGGGAATTGAGATACATGAAAATGGAGGAGGGAGGTCTGTGGATCCCGAATCTAGTAGATTAATATTATGTAGCTCAGCTGAGATACCTTGTAGAGTGGAGCAAAGAAGAGTCCGAAAAGCGATGGCTCTTCCAAGATAGAGCTTTAGCAGGTCAGGCCTTATGGAAGATTCCCTTTTTACGGAAGGCAGATAGGCCGCAGAGTTTATGGAGGTCACCTGTAACAAGCTCAGTTATGAGGTGTGGGATAAGGTAGCTACTAAGGTACAGCTGACGTTATTTCCCTCTCCCATGACCCCAATTTTAGATAACAGCGAGTTCACTCCAGGAGTGGATAGTAAGGTTTTCGCAGAATGGCATAAAACACCCTGCAAAGCAGTGGGACACATTTGACTCAGAGTGGATAATACCATTCACACCGCTGAGATTAGACAACCCATTGCCTGAGATGGAGTGTTTTAGATATACACAAATAAGAAACTGGGTTCTCCAACCTGATATGCACCCACAAGCTAGCCGGAAATTAACAAGCTACGAAAAATGGCTAGTGACTAAAAAGGATGATATGAGATTAATCTCGGAACTCTGCAACATGATACGCCTAAAACCCTTCCCAAAACGTTCTGCAGGCCAGGGACGTTGGGCTAATGAACTGGGTAGGACTCTGTCTGAAAAGGAATGGGGGGAAATATAATATAGGGCCAAGCACACGGCCAGAAACACAGCCAGCAAGGAAACAACTAAGAAGATAGCTACTTATTGGTATTTTACCCCAGTACGCCTTAATAAAGGAAACCCGAACCTTAGCCCCACCTGTTGGTGGGGATGTGAAGAAGAGGGCACTTTAGTGCATCTATTGTGGGACTGTCCCCATTGAAAGCATATTGGCAAACATTTTTAGATGCGGTTGACCTAATATTTGACACACAGATCCAGAGACGCCGACCTACCTAATCCCGGGCTTGCCTAATGTCTTATTGTTCCCACGGAATTCCAGAAAGGGTAAGCAGATGGGGTTGTCCCTTAGAGCTGCACTCCAGAACATCCACTCTCATTGGGGGACGCAGATTAGTCCCACATTTAATGGTTAGCTCCATAGACATTGGTACATCATGGAGATGGAGCAAACCCACCATTCCACCAAACTCTGAGGACACATTTAAGGATGTGTGTAAAACGCTCATTGGGCTGTTATCAACGGAATTCCATGAAATCACATGTCCAAATTACCTTTGCCTTCTCAGGCTGACAAACCCCAATGAGAGGACTGAGACAGATCCAATGCAGAAAGAGTAGGCTGTAACCAAGATGCCCTTCATAATTCCAATAGTTGTCCATTTTCTGCTGTGAACATGGACTTTCTATTGGAATTCTCCAGGGCATATTATCAAGCTCATTATTGCTGCTTTAGCAGCAGTTTTCTGCCGCTAAGCCGGCAATAATTTTAATGCTGTCCTTGATAATATGCCCCTAAGTGTATAGGAGTTAGAAGATGAAGCGTGCAAGTGGGTGGGGGAGGGGGAAGTGTTGTGAGCACGGTTTGATTATTCAGCGATTTTATAATATTGTCTAGAATGATGGGTTGATACACGGAGCAATAGACATTACAGGCTTTAAGCAGTAAAGTAGCACATACCCACAGGATTTACCATGGCCTAATGTGAATTGTCAATTGTTGAATGCTGCATGTATTGGCATAGTTCAATGAAAATGGGACAAAGTTACACTCATTAGAGAAGTGAAGGGGGGGTTTCTGTTTTTGATTTATGTCAAGGGGCAACTGCTAGCTTTGGCTGATCCTTGATAAATTCGAGCCCACTTGTGGGGGCGACATGAGGTGTCTACAAAATGAACTCCAATTTTGTAAATTCTATGCTTCCTGTTTTTGTCATGTGTGTGAAAACCATTAAAAACTTTTAAACATAAAATGCTAGCGTGCTTAAGCTTTCTATTACCACAATGTATCAAAGTGTATAACTGAGCAATGAGATGCATAGTGTAATTCTATTGAACTTAGGGCTAGGTGTATTAAATACTGATCTCAATTTTCCCCCTGTATTTTTGCAAACAGTTTTGAATTGCACAGGCCGAAATATGCATTAATAGGGTAGTTTGTAAAATTCTGAATGGGGGTGGGTCATAATCTGACCTACATCATAAATATTAACACAGTTGGTTACAAATTACAACACACTTTGACTGATGGCTTGCTGAGGTCAAGGGACCACCTCGTCGGTGATCGCCCTTACTTTGAACTTTTTTTGTTTTATTCCAACCTTTTTGCTTTAAAGGAAAATTATCTGTGTTAAAGATAGAATGTTATTTTTGAAAAATGTGTTTAAAAGTTGGGAGTGGTTGGCTAGACCACTGTCTACACTCCCCCCCCCCCCCTCAAATTTATTTTATTCGGAATGGGAAGGCTCCCAAGGGTAACCTTTCTTTTTTGTGAATGGCTTACCATGCCAACATGAGAGTCAGTAACTATATAATAATTTGTGACCGTATTTCAGTTGCAAAATATTTACTTATCACATACCAATTTCGTATTTTGGAGGGATGCCAACAACATGTGCCCTCCAAATACTGAATCAATATCGATTTGCAATCCCATTTCAGGAGTTTGTACATACTTTTGTGGGAGTCGTACATTGGAAAATAGATTTTTGCAGTTGGAAACTACAATTCAAAGTGTTTGTGACTTCCAAAATGGATTGTACATCCAGAACAGTATTAAAATCATCATAAAGACTTTATTTGATATCAAGAAATGATAAAAGCATACTGTATATACAAGAATAAAATACAGCAACAACACAGAGCTATTAAACAATACATAGAGCAAAATCACAATACCAAAAGCTGGGATCACAAGTTGTTTATCATCAAAGGTCGACCACGAAAGTGCCATTTGCAATTTTACAGTGTGCAAAACGAAATAATCCTTTCATCAATTTATTAGTCACATGACAATTGTAAGCCATATTTGTTTCTTATTGAAAGTGCCCCCTTTTAACCATTAAGAACCGCATAGCGGATTTTATGTGATTCCAATGAATAGAAGAGTCTAAAGTCGTCTTGATATGGAATTGGCATGTGTGGTCCTACTAAGAGAAGCTAAAGCATTGTTCTTACAGAATGATGTAGAGGACAAAAGAGTAAAAAGTATACAGTGGATTGATTTGATGTATTGTCACAAGGATATGGCGTAAGATTTAGCGCCCTTCCACATTGCAATGCGAATGCCCCCAAAAAAGTGCATAGTCCCATGGCGAAATATAAACAAATAAAATCTGCGCTGAGAGTTTAAAATGAGCATCAAATATAATTGCGATTCAAAAAAGGGGGTGGTGATGAATAGAGTGTCTGAATTAAGCAGACCACTCTTACCCAGTCCAAAGATCAGGGCTTGATCCATCACCGTTATTTATCTCACTGCACCATCCCAGCTCAGAACCTGGCTATATGCAAATCAGTCTGTCCCTGGCCCAGTGCATCATGGGAACAGGGCAGACTAAACTACCAAGCCAATTCTTCACCAGAAAGGAGACAAGCTACCGGGGACCGGTTTCTGGCATTTCAGCCGTCATCGGCCCGGCTTGCTTGAATCCTGATGGTGCAGTGAGAAAGGGACTCATGTCTGAGTATACCCTGCCACACCTATAGTGGCCAAAAACGATTAAAAAAAGGGGGTGGTGATGAATAGAGTGTCTGAATTAAGCAGACCACTCTTACCCAGTCCAAAGATCAGGGCTTGATCCATCACCGTTATTTATCTCACTGCACCATCCAAGCTCAGAACCTGGCTATATGCAAATCAGTCAGTAGTTTGGTCTGCCCTGTTCCCATGATGCACTGGGCCAGGGACAGACTAATTTGCATGTAGGTATGCTCAGATGTGAGTCCCTTGCTCACTGCACCATCAGGATTCAAGCAAGCCGGGCCGAAGACGGCTGTAATGCCAGAAACCGGTCCCCGGAAGTTTGTTTCCTTTCCAGTTAAAGAATTGGCTTGGTAGTTTGGTCTGCCCTGTTCCCATGATGCACTGGGCCAGGGACAGACTAATTTGCATGTAGCCAGGTTCTGAGCTGGGATGGTGCAGTGAGCTAAAAAACGGTGATGGATCAAGCCTTGATCTGTTGACTGGGTAGGAGTATTCTGCTTAATTCAGATACTCTGTCCATCACCACCCCCTTTTCTGAATCGTTTTGTCCACCACAAGCGTGGAAGGGTATGCTCAGATGTGAGTCCCTTGCTCACTGCACCATCAGGATTCAAGCAAGCCGGGCCGAAGACGGCTGTAATGCCAGAAACCGGTCCCCGGATGTTTGTTTCCTTTCCAGTTAAAGAATTGGCTTGGTAGTTTGGTCTGCCCTGTTCCCATGATGCACTGGGCCAGGGACAGACTAATTTGCATGTAGCCAGGTTCTGAGCTGGGATGGTGCAGTGAGCTAAAAAACGGTGATGGATCAAGCCTTGATCTGTTGACTGGGTAGGAGTATTCTGCTTAATTCAGATACTCTGTCCATCACCACCCCCTTTTCTGAATCAAATATAATTGCATCACTTGATAGGAAATAATCACATTAAATTCATTGTATAGCCGTCGCTTAGGTGTTTTTCTTTGATTGCCAATGTCCTGTACCAACCACGCTCCTTAACTTGAGTTTTAGCTGTTGGTAAAATATGAATCGGGTCTTTAAAAAGAGCAGAGAGGCTCAAATCACTGAGTGCACATCTAACATATCTTAGACACGTATCTTCTCAACATTACAGGTAAATATACAATCAGTAAGTATTGGCCTGGAAAATTCTAAATCAGGTGTCAACCATACTTTACCCATAATAATAATAGAGCAAGAGCTATGCAGTCCTCAAGGTAACAAAAGACAAAAGAAGGTTGAGGACCCCTGAAGAAACATGAAAAGCCTCCTAAGAAAGACATTCTTAACAAGTTGAAGCTTAGAGCAGTGTGTGTACCCCCATACTCCTGACATGCATTTTGCTCTATATAGCATCATCATTTCTCTAGCCGGTTTCTGAACCAGCTTAGAAGTAAAGCGAATTCAGGGAATTATTAAAAAGGATCACTAGATAGGAGAAATGTGTAACTTTATCCAATCGGGTGCCTTGTAGGTAGAAGGTTTTCGTATTTTGCTTATTTTAGGCCATATACAATTACATAGGATTATTTAAGGTTTACTTTCAGATACAGGGATTCCATAAAGTCTGCAAGCGCATCAATGGCTTTCTGTAACCTGTTTGCTGTCCTGCCTAGGAGGACAGCATCATCTGCACCGAAAAGTGTGGAGATGACAAATTTGACAGCCTTTGCACAATCTAGGTTTTTCTGTTGTGAAAAAAAATCTCCAATCCATTATGTACACTAGGAACAAAAGAAGGGCAATGTACACCCCTGGTGTACATCATGAACTGATCCTATAGCGTCAGTGGTATCATCTTCAGAACTATAACAGATCTGCAAAATGGTGTTCTGGTGTAGTCTAACTAGGAGGCTAACCAAAGGCTCCTCTAGCCCCATGCCTCATGCCCCCATCATGACCCAGAGCTTATCACAATTTACAGTTCAAAAGAATATGGCAAGTCCATGAAGGCCAGATGTAATGAACACTTCATGGACTTGGTGTATTTACTAATGATTAAGGCTAAGTTTAGACATTGCTGAAAGGTTCCTCGACCATGCCGAAAAACCGTATTGCGGTCTTGAGAGTATGTTATTGTCATTAGCCCATACTTCTAAACATTAGAACCTCGCCAGGACCTTGGCCATGATATCTTTGAGGGAGATTGGTCTGTAGCATACTGGCTCGTTTCTATCCCCCTTTTTAAAGATAGGGACCCCAATCGTCTCATTCTTCGAAGGGGAAGAGGGCCAAGAACAGCGGCCCTTCAGATATTTGTCAAAATTGGACCTCAGAGTGGGTGATTATTTTTAAAGAGATGAAGCAAAACTTTATCCGGGCCTGGAGCTTTCCTATAGCCGACACTGTCCCCACATCCTTTACCGAGATAGAGTCACTAAAATGGGAGGCCTATACCATTTCTCTGCTTGTGAGAACATCCCTTTCCTCAGTGTTAGTGACTTTGTATTGGGGATTAAAAATGCATGAAAAATACATCATTACCAATATATGCCCATCAATAAAATTAAAAAAATTATATAATTGGTGTAACATGACTTTAGTAAACTTTGGCAACCGTTATCAGAGTGTCACAAGCCATCAATAAATAACACACTGGCTTCATAAAAAATAATTGTACTTATTAGCTGTCCATAGTTCACTTACTAATATTTCATTGATGTCCTCTGTTTCTGGCGAAGCCCATAAGTTTCAATAACATCTAGGGCCTGATTTGGATCAACTTTGTCACAACTGTGATGAATATCCAATCACTGAAATATATATTCAGTAGGATATATGGGACTTATATTTCGGTGGACGGGATATCCGTCACTGTTGTGAAAGGGTAACCTATACACCAACATCTAAATCAGGCCCCTAATTTTATACCAGTCCCTACTGGATGGCCATATCTCTTTCAATGGGAAAAATAGAGTTTAAAATGCTATATGTTAGATTTCATAATTCCTTTTTTGCAATTCCAAGCATTTTTCACACTGTATTAAACCATCTATTTTCACATGACTATACAACCAATGTACTTCCTTATTTTAATAATGCTTCTTCTGTTTTTATATTTTTTATGCAGCTGCATACTGATTTAAGTGTTGTTTTAGTTAAATAATTTAATTTGCAAACTAGTGTATACACATCACAACATTTGTCTTAATTTCTTTTCTATTTCAGTGCTTTCCCAGTCTCTAAAAAGGTGCTCAACAAGACTTTAAGGCATGAAACCCTCCAGGTGCCAGGTGACTAATGAGTGATTGGTTTCAAATTCTGCATTTCATTCTGTATTGTTTACCTCTATTGCTAAATTGAACATCAAGTCTAGCTCATAACCAGCTTTGTTCAGGGTCACACACTAATTTTGCAGATACTATCTTCAGCATTTCGGTGATTAACACTTGCTAAAGACTGTTCTTGGGTTCATTGGTTTATTGGACTTTCTGGTCCTAATAACTGTGGATTTGGTTTGAAATATGATGCTACTCTAAAGAATATGTGCTTAAATATGTTCAAGAAATATGAAAATTGCTTGAAGCTCACCTGAAGATAAACCAATATTGCCAGTCTTGCACTTTGTGTCTAGGGTTTGAAAGGTCAGCCAGGTTGTAATGGATTTCTCTGAGCATTTCAGAGTACTAAGGTACAACAGTGTCATACAATCATGTTTGGCTGTGCTTTTGTTTTTACAATACTGTGCCAAACTCAAAGTTATAACTGCCCTTACTCCTTCAATATGTTATCACTGGCGCATACCATGGTTATTATTCAATGGACTCACACTATATTTAGTAATAGTTGTATGAACCAATCATTCGTGCTAATATAGAGGAGAGAAACCTACACAGATGAATATATGGAACAGCTGTATGCTAGTACCTGAAGATAACAAAGGCACATATCTCTTCTCAAAAGTATCTCAAGATTGTTTTGAAACTAGAATACTAGCTCGCCTTCAATTAAATTCATAGCTAAAAGGCATTCCATGCTGATTATTTTAAGTAACAGAATGACTTTAAAAGAGTGCTCCGATGTAAAAACAGTAGACATAATTAGGTTGACAAATCCATAGTTCTCTCCCAGATGCATCATGAACAAAATGAACAAATTCATCACGATCCAATTACTTGACTAACAATTATGTGCCATGTAAAATTAATCATTCCATATTGACTTACCTTAAATAAGTGAGTGTGTTTGTTCTTTTCAAATCAATTTTGCCTTATGCTCACTATTGAACACAGATTAGTTTAGGTCATTGAATGATCCTTCATTTAATAGAAGTAGCAGTTCAACACAATGTTTTTAAAAATATATCATATAAATAAAGTACAGCAAGTTAAGGATTCATAAATGTGCTACTGGATAGATCATAAAACCTTTATTTAAACCACACATTTTAATCAAGAACTCTCAATGTAAAATAAAAACTAAACAAAAGTGTATCAGTTCGTTTTGGAGCATAGGAGTCTTGTGGTGTGATTGTGGAGAGAATTTATCAGCTGGCTACCGTGATGGAGGTAACATTATAACAGCTGTCTGCATTGAGAAAGAAACAGATGATTGTTTGCTTCTATAGTTTCTTTCAATTCGAGCTGTGATTTTTCTATCTGATACCTATTGTGTGTTTATGTCTTCTCCCTGACAATGAAGTTATGGCAGACCCACCGTTAACATAAGCTGAGGAAGATTCCTTAGGTCTTGATTGGAATTTGTCATAAGTAGAAGGGGAGGGGCGTGTCCAAGATGGCACCCGTACGAGAGGGACTGAGCTGAGCTGTACCAGCCGCTCGTACCAGACAGAGTCCTTTTGCAGGAACTGCTATGAAGCCAACAGATTTAGCCAGTGGAAGCTTAGGTGGTGCCAGGGGATACTGCTTGGGACCTCCCACCACACTGAGAGTCCTAGAGCTCTGACGTGGTGATGCTGTAGGGCTCAATACTACGGCCCAAGATCAAGGGCACATATCCAACTCGTTGGATTGCCCTGAGGAGACAATGGCAGCACCGCAGCAGATGGAGGCAGGCTCACCTCATGATGGCAGGTGTAGGGCTTTTCCAATATTCTCTCCTGAGCCCCTCAACTGGGGGAATGCACTCACCCGAGTGGAATCTCTCCTCCAAAGAGGCACAGAGCTCCACCCTGACAGCTCCATAATGCCTCAAGATGACGACTGTCTAGCTGCTGGCAGCCCCCAGAAGACACCAGAGGGCCACTATTGAGGCAACAAGGAAGCTGGATGTGAAATTGCTCTACGTCCCTCTACAGCCAGAGTGGCATCATTACGCAGTCCCCAAGCGGGAAGAGCACCCCAAAGCCTTAACCCAAATAAAACCCCTACATCGTGATCCACAGGCAGCCGGACCCCAGACCTGCTGCCAGCCGGAAGGAGGCCTGCACTTGATACCACATCAGAAGGCAGAGAGTAGCCTCTTCTTCGACTACCCCCAGCCTTATATCATGCTGGTGTTTACAGAACCCTGGGCAGATGATCATAACACAGGAGGGACAGAGGACCTGGGCACTCCTGGTTGATTTGCTGACACCCCAATTGGGCGAGAAGGACGGGTTGTCCAGTGACAAGCAGGCACTGCTGCTGGGCCTTGCGCATCTGTGAGTGGTGGGTCATGACTACCAAAAGCCATTGCTATTGCCATCAAGCTGGGATTTGGTCAACAGTGGATAAGTTCACCCATCACGTGAGGAAGAAGATCCTAAAGCAAGATACCCAGTATGGGGCCTGCACGGATCACAGAACCAAACTAGCAGCAGACTGAGAAGCTTGACACGACCTTAGCCAGCGTGGTGGAGCAGCTTCTCCCCCTTTGAGTCCTAAAGCGGGGGACTGCACAACACCTGAGACATGTAACTTTCCAAATAGCCCCAGCACCAGCCTGTTAGTGGGTGGGAGCTATATTCCCTGCTGGTAGGCCTCTGAAGCACGGCGAATCACAAAGTGGCCACACTATGGTGTCACACAGGTCCAAGAAAGACATTACATTAAAATATATGTTCTACAAGGCACTACCCATCCAAAAGCTGGACCACACTTTTGAGACCCCCCTACGGTGCGCTCCTCCATGGAGGTGCAACATTAAGATGCCACTCTGTCGGAGGCGGATGCCCTGATTTCCCATGCTTTTATGGAGTCCCTCTTTAGATCCCTCCACAGGGACATAGAGTACTGTGGGTCAAAGTCGCTATGGATATCAACGTATTTGAAATGGATGTTTCGGACCTAGGCCAGTGAGTGGCCACACTGGAACAAACCAATGATGCCAGAGTGAAAAAAATTGAAAGCCACAGAAGGGAACTCCTGGAGCTCTACGACTAGAATATGGACTTGCAACTCCACTTAGAAGACCTTGAAAATCGATCACACTATTCCAACATCAGAATCAAGAGCTGAATGCTGGCTCTAGCAATCTCAAAACCTACGTCCTCCCACCCTTCAGACACATCTGGCCAGAGCTTGCGGAGAAGGAGATCGTCCTGGATAGAACACACAGAGCTGGAAGATCATCAGCTTTACCAGGCAAGCTGCGTGGCATCTTGACTTGCCTCTACTACCACCATCAGAGTGAGGTCCTCAAGTCAGCGGCACATGACCAGACTTCGATTGTGCTTGAAGGAACAAATGTTTGGCCTCTACCAAGATATATCATCCTACAACCCCTCCAATCCCTTAGGGAGGCCACGGATTACCTTCAGAAGAAAGCAGTAAAATACAGGTGGGGCACCCCTTTTGCCTGATTGTTACTTGAAACAACATAGCACATACGGTCTGCACAATGGAAGAGGCTAGAACGAAACCGGGTATGGATGATTCACAGGGGAGGACTGAGTAACCAAGCTGGCTATGGGTCTCCCCAACTAACTCCAGTAAGGGTGGTAAGAGCAAAACCTGCTCAAACATCCTGCACACAAACCTTCAGCTGCTAAAAGCTGCCACAGGGGATCAGCATGTCCACCGGGTTCAGAGCAACAAAACTGCTGACAACCATGTCTCATGTTAATACCCCAGGAGCTAGGTTCCATAAACCACAACCCTATGATCCCCCAGGCAATACACACTCCTGAATATCTGGGGTACTCAGCCTATGGCACCAGGCCACCTACATCATGCATCCTTGATTGACTGTGGGGGTGGAGCAGTGAAGGTCGACCCACCTGTGAGAAGTTGGCCTGGTATATGCTGACCACTAGTTATAGTGGGCACCTTGTACCAGTCCCAACAACCCTTATTGATGATTAGGTTAAAGACAACCTTTTATGAAAGCTATCCTAGTGGTAGCTATGGAGAGCAGCCTTCAGGCTAAGTCATGAAGGAATGTAAAGCAGCTTGTTTTACCAGTCTATGACCTCCTGAATGACCAAATGAAAGGAGAACCACACAGGTGTTATTATAGAAATATGTATTTATTACTAAACACTCTCTACTAATCTCTTTTTGAGATTAGAGCACAAAGTACACAATATTTAATCACTAGAACCACAGTAAATAGCACAATACAAAGTGGGCTCCAGGGGGAGACCAAACCATATCCTAAGAAAGTAGTATAACAACCACGACTTGACTAGACACAGTGCCTAGAGCACGCATAATTGCTGGGACCCCGATGAACCACCCAAGGTAGTGACACAGGGGACCCACGGGGGAAGTGTGCAGTGTGAGAATACAGCAGAGAGCTCCGTACAACTCTATGTGAAAGTCGCGGTTGGAAATTTAAAGTCTAAGGACACTTAGGAGAGAGGTCTTTGAGCAAACCCTTTCAAACTTATAAGGTTCTAAGGCCAGCACCCATGTGAGCACCGAAGTATTCATGTTACCTAACCCAGGGAAGCCAGGTACATAGGTGTAAAATGGTGTCGGGAATCTTCGTCGTTTTCAATGGCGTGATGCTGCAAAGTGCTGCTGCCATGAAGAGGAAAAGTGTCTGGTTGATCCAAGCCTGGATCGAGGATAAGATGAACCTGACAGCAGAGAGGACAGAATCTGGGTCACTTGCCAGTGACCAGGGGCTCGGTAGACGAATGCCCACGGATGTCGGGTGCTTTAGGTGAGAAGAGGTGATGATTGACTCTGCAGCCACGGGAACCAGGAGATGTCGAGGATGACCAAAGACTGCAGGCGAGCTTTCCCACAAAGGATGTCGAGTGCTGGGGGGTCAGTGTCCGGATTGAACACAAACAAGCCTTGGCAACTGCAATCCATGCGGTCAGAGAAAAGATCCTTCGCTGGGGACCAGCAGGGTCCTGGTGATTCCCCAAGCAATGGAGAGTCAGGGCACATTGGGAGCAACCAGGAAAGTTCACTGAAAGTTAAAGTTGCCTTCACAGGGACCCCCAGGCCAATGGACCAGGGATAGCGAAGGGACCTCGAGAGGGATCACAGAATACTAGGCCACGGAACACTCGTGGAGTGTAGGCTGGTAATCTTCAGTGGAGTCACTACTTGAGTTCTGGACTACAAGTAGCCCAACACGCAGATTCAGGGATCACCAGAAAGCAGGTGTTTCTGCAAATGGACACATGCCCAGGGGTTCGGGTTGTATGGTCCCCACGAGGGATACAGGTCTCAGCTTTGCTGAGCACATTAGTCAACCTCGGGGATGCTTGGAAACTCACCTCCTGTGTTATAAAAGTCTTCGGAGTCCTCAGGAGCTTCAGAGTTGCAAACCAGCCAGATCCGTCTTTGATGCCTGCTTAGCAGGGGAGTAATTCCTTTACTTTGGTCATCTAGCACAATGTTGAATGTCGAAGCAGAATCCGTAGCAGAATTTCGTCCAGGTAAATCTAAAGTCCTGTAGCCAGGGGTTCCTACTTTATACCCAAGGAATGGGTGGGACAAACTCTGGGGACCCACCTATGGGAGGATCAGGACAGAGGGGTGGCTACACCCATGTTGTTTGTCCAGTTTTGCAAATGACTCCTGCAACCAGTTTGAGCTGGACTATGCACAGGAACCCCAAATGTGCCCCCAGTGCAGACATCAAAGCACTCTCAGCGTGCACCTGCCCAGCCCCAATACACTAAAGAGTGCCTAGGAGGTGGTTACACCTCCCTGTGACAGGAAACCTATTGTCCAGCCTCCCCTGCCGGAGTTTTGTCCAGCAGCAGGAGGGCCGACGCGTGTCTGTGGCTGGCAGCATCCATCTTGTGATGCCTGGGTTCTGTAAAGTGGGTGCACCAGTGTAGTCATATTTCTCCCTCTAGGTGGGTGGAAACATACCTCCTACACCAGTTACTGGTGTGGAGGTATGATTCCAAGGTATTTGCCACCATACACAACAGGTTTCTGTGCAGCCGTTTTAAAGTTAGCATTTACCGCAAGGTTATAATGCACATAAAAATATATGGTATGGCTGCATCACAGAACAACCCCTGGGAATAGATTCCGAATGCTGTAGAGGGGCTCTGCTCATGCATGGTCACCCTCTCACATAAAACCCAGCACCCTGCCTTCAGGATTGATAAGGCCTGCCATAGGGGTGACTGATAGGTTTATATGTGTAGTGATAAGGTAGATATGGTGAACCTATATCTAAGTAAGGGGTGCATGCACCACCTTACACAGGTTGCAGTGGCAAAGCTGTTGTGTCAATTTGAGTGGCCTCTCAGGGGTGGGATAATACATGCTCCCATCCCTGGAAGGCCTCTGGGGTACCTATGTCCTGGATATATAGTATACCACATACTAGGGACTTATGGGGGTACCCCAGAATCCAATCTGGAGTGTACCTAAAGTGCATGCAATCAATTTTGAGACGCAAGCAGCTAGGCTGGGGTCCTGAATAGCAGGATCCCACCCAGACTAAGTCTAAAACAGTGAAACATCAGCAAAACGTGGGGGTACCTATAAGAACGAGATCCTACTCTCCTACACCACCCACGCCACGACCAGCCCTCTTCACCTCAAGGTTACACAGACCCCCTGGATCATAACTTTTGACACTTCCAAGGCGGGCGTGTTTTGGAATCTTGTTCTTCCTGACTTCTTTGTACTACCCGGCCTGAGGGCGTGTTAGAAATGGGGTATTGTGGTGCGGAGCGGGTAGGCTAAACTCCAGGGCATTGTGTAAAGCATCTGCGAAGCACACCCACAGGCAACACACCGGACTCACTACAAAAGAGACTCCACACCAGGTGATGTGAAAATAACTTTTTGTATTAAAACAACACGTTGTAGAATGTAATCTAAGGTACAGATAAACTGTGCAAACCGGCACCGGGGAGCAGGTCACAGGGGGACTATCTACAAGGCAGGGCCAATTGGGCCGCTGCCAGAACCATCACCATCACAACTAGAATAAATGTAAGCATTAGTAATAACGGTGTGACGGCCAGTAGCTACCCGCACAATCATGCACTGGGCAACATTGCATTTGCATAAATCCCTTTAGCATGGGGCATAAATGTAAATGTAAATGTGTTTGTCTTGTAAAGCGCACTGCTACCCGGAGGCGTCCTGGTGCTATAGACCGGTGGGGAACCCATCCTGACTTTCCCTGTGAGATGTTCCCTCCTGGGTATCTCCAAGGTGAAACCAGGCATCCCCGGCGTTTGTGTGGGGCCGTTGTGGAGATGAGGCAAGCTAATGCCCAGAGTTGCCGAATGTGATCCCTGGTTAGAGTAGGCACCGAGGCGAGAATTATCGAGTCCGCTGACCCTGGTTCACGACCCTGCCACGTTGGGAATTGAACCCTGGTCCCGGGCCATCCTCTGCTTCCAGGGCTGCTGCCTCTAACCAGTGAGCCACACCACACCACTCCGGGTCTGCCGCCTCTAACCAGTAAGCCACACCACATAAACAGATTAGGTCATGAATCACAGCACATTCACATAACCACATGAGATAAGGTGTTAATCTAGAATATCTGAGCACCTCATTAGGCATAAAACATATTAAGTGCCTCATTAGACCTAAACATATGCTCAGACACAACAATAGACATAAACTGCATTAACAGCCTGGGGCATGGCAAATTATGCGGAACACCAACCTGGTAAGCGTTAGAGGAAAAGAAACCATTAGCATTATAAACACATGCATTAGGCATAACACACGAGGCATGTCAATAGGGCCATGAGCATGAAGAATAAACCATTTTAGGCATAATCTCAGCATCAGATTGACCGGGAAAGACATTATGCATGACAGTGGGCATAAAAACCTCATTAGCCTAAGTGCAGTGTCATTAGGCATTAATCATCAGTCTTCATAACATGACATTAAGCTTAGGCCCAAAAACGGAAACAGGCATGAGTCATGAGCATGGAGCATAATCATTAAACAGAACACCAACAGTATAAACCTTGGGGGAAAAAGAACATCAGACCTCAACCGTAGGTGTTGAAACACATTATGCATAGCATTAGCCAGCAGCCACCTTATGCAGTAAAACAGATGAGGCATGAATGCAATATCATTAGGGTAAAGACACGTTAGGCATACATCATGACATTAGGCATCATCAAATACAAGAGGCACCAATCCTGGGGTATAAACACCTTAGGCATGAATCTTTGCAGGTACATTAGGCATCAGTAGGGCATTTCTCATTAGCATAAGAGCATGAACATCATGGCAGGATTACACTGCGCGTAGAAATGCATTAGGCCTCAAGTCAGAAGGGCAAACCTCATACATGCACACAAGTTGCAAAGATTGTCACCACTACCTGGAAGTAGCTGTCTCTCAGGTGGGCAGTATAGATAAAGTGCTCTCCTCATGCAGGAGTAAAGTTGTAGCGCTAAGTCCAGGAATGCAGGACTAAGAGTCCTGGGGCTGTAAAACAGTTGTAACACTTCACAAGGCGCTAGACAGAAAGTAGAGCACAGTCAATGCGAATATAGCACTCTGGCAGATCAGTGCCTAAGGACCCACGCACCTTCTTCTCCTGGGTAGGGGCTGGAGGCGACGCTCACGAGGTGCTAGATGGCTCACAGTCCCAGGGTACCCCAGAATAAAGTCGCACTCTGGCAGCACAGTGCTGCAGGCATCAGCTCCTCACCTCCTTGAAGTACAGGCCACCAAATAAAGTGCTTTGACAGCACAGCGCTGCAGGCGTTACTCCTCCTCTTGCAACCAAGAAAATAGTGCCTACTAGGCGCTAGGGAGCTGGTGAGGATCCCGAGTCCCACACAAGACAGTAGTGCGAATGAGGCGCTAGGTCCCAGGAATGCTGTCAGGGTCCCACAGAATAAAGCTTCAGCAAAAATGCGGGATATTGCATATATAGTGCTTTAGCAGCACAGCACTGTATTGACAATAACCAGCTCTCCCTCGCAGCATGCGCAGCAGGTCCCACCAAATAAAGCTGCAGCCCTCACAAGGCGCTAGGAGGCTGGCGAGGATCCAGAGTCCCACACAAGGAAGTAGTGCCCACACTCCTCACCTCCTTGGAATATAGGCAGTCAAAGTATAGCGCTCATGAGGCACTAGGGCAGCAGAGTAGGCAGGCAAGGCTGGGCAAGATCAGCAGACAGTGGGCACTCATCAGTACAGGACAGCAGCTCCTAGAAGCAGTCATCTCCTCCTGACATAGCAGTCTTCACTCCAGCAAAGGCTCTCACTGGCCCTGTGGACAGCAGAGGGGTAAAGATGGGCTCAGGGGCCAGCACACAGGCCCTTGCAGCGGTACCTCCTGGCAGAATGTCCCCTCTTAATCAAGTCCACGTTCAGTCTGAGCACATGGAATCTCTACTGCTCTACATATACACACCCCTCCTCCCACCTGCCAGAAAGGGCTGGAAGCTTCTTGAAGGTCCCTGGCAGTTCCAGCCTCAAATGTCACTATGGGGAAAGTGTAGTTCACCTTGTCACTTCAAACACTAGACTGCCAACCCACCTCAGGCAGGCGGCACAAGCAGACAGAAATGGCGTCCATTTTAAAAGTGACATTTTGCAAACGTGCATTTCTACAATGGTAGAAATAAAGATGCATACACCATTGCACAACATTTATTATTTTCAGTTCAGACACACCATGTCAGTAAAATGGCTAGGGGGAAAAGCGAAAAATGTTAGGACAATAAGGGCCAAGTCCAACAGGGCTGGCGCAACACAGGGGTCCTCTCTAAACTACAAACATCATCATCTCAATTGCAACACTACTGACCCCAATTAATTGATGGATAAGATACTAAGCCTCAATGTTCGAGGTTTCATTGCTCCTGCGAAGCATCTGGCTCTCCTCAATGTGCTACAAGAATCTCAATGTGACATATCCATCCTACAGGAGACCCACCTCCTTAAGGGCGGGTCTGTAAGCACATGCTGCCTCAATGGTTCAATAGACGATACTTTTCATCTAGCAGTAGCAAGCAGGCAGGAGTGGGGATCCTGTTCCCCACGTCCTTCAAAGGCCAGGTTCTTCAGACACATCCTTCAAAGGCCAAGTTCTTCAGACACAAGCAGAGCTCCCCATATGATTCCATTGACTAAGCGTTTCTCTTAACACCCTCTCATTTACACTGACCACGCTCTATGCCCCAACAAATGGCAAGAAAAATTAATCCTTAAAGCTCTGAAATTGTTCATTTACTCACCTGATGCAGACCATTTGATTGGGGTCAGCTTTAATCTAGTTTTTAAAACTATGCTCAACAGCTCAGTAAAGAGAACAGGCCAAACGGTATGGTGAGTACATAATCTCCAACACCAGGGACTACACCTTGTTCCCTCCGTCTTAACAGACCTATGCCCGTATAGATGATTTCTTGGTCTTCTCCCGACTACAAGCGCATATCATACATGCATATATTGGGGTAGCAGTGCTTTCAGACCATTACCCTATAACTATGTGACTGTGGATCCCGGGTCTTATAGTACCGCACCAGAAGTGGAGCCTAAACCCAACCTCAACCCAAACTGTTAATCTATGACACAAACAGACTAGAAATAAAAAGACATGATTAGCACCTTCCTAAGCATCAACGACACCCTAAACACATACCTGGCGCTTCTGTGGGAAACACTGCAGGCTGTCCTCAGATGCTCTTTGATAGCCATTGAGGCGCAGATCAATTGATCTAGAAGGAATAAGCATGCAGTCTTGTAGATCCAGGTGATGGAGTTAGAAGAGACCAATACATTCTCAAGTTCCCTTAAAGTGAGGAGGCAATTAATGATGGGTAGGAAGCAACTCAAAGCGTGAGGTGGACAAAGCAAACTATGCAGTCCTCCACACCAAGGAAAGATACCATGCCAAAGGTAACAAAGTGGGTGTATGCTCTCCAACATGAAAACCGGCTAGCTAAAATCCAAAGATCTCCAGGACAGTCTACGCAAAATGACCTGTGCATAGCACAGGCTTTTCAGCACCTATACTCGGCGAATGGCTTAATTTAGAGGGCGCTGTGACCAACGTAGACCTGGCCCACCTCACATGTTTTCCTGACAGGGAGGCACTCTTACTGGAAAGTGACATTTGGAAGAGCAAGGTCCTCTCACCTGTAGCCTGCCTCCAACCAGGTGTTAACATTGGCAAATATTATATCAATGCATGTCACAATATATGTACACATTATGATGAACTTGCATCACCACTGTTACATTATTCCAATATAACCTCCTCCTCAACCTTGAGTCAGAAATATGTGGTCAGGCAGGCCATGCAATCTAGACCTGAAGCAACTGAAGGACAGATCACAAGTGGGGTGACATGTAACCCTTAGTCAAACGCGCAGACAGGAAAGCCCAGATCGATCCCACAGATAGACAGCTACACCAGGAGATGTCTTAGGAGGGTACACAGACAAAATATCGAGTTTTAAATATCGATATACAATAATATCGAAGTTTAAATATCGATGGGACAAAATATCGAAGGTAAGTAATATCGACAGTCTTAATATCGATATTAGTATGATATCAGTAATATCGAAGTTTTAAATATCGATGTCAATAATATCGAAATAAATAACTTCGATGTTACTAATATCAATTTTTAAATAAATTTAGTGTATATTATATTGTATTTATTATGTTTTATTATTTATTTTTAATGTAATTTAATTAAATATTGTCTTTTACTACTGTAGCGGGTTGTGGGTTTATAGGGGAATAGGGTGGGAAGTAATTTAATTATGTTAAATTAATAATTAATTAGTAGGAATTATTAATTAATTAATTGAGAATTAATTTTTAATTAATTTTAATTAATTGATTAATTGATATATATGTTCTCTAGCGGGTTATGGGTTTATAGGGGAATAGGGTGGGAAGTAATTTAATAATAATTAATTAATTAATATATGTTTGTACATATTTTAATTAATAATTAATTGGTAATTAATTTATATTAATTAGTTAATCAATTAATATAATTTTGTCCATATTTTTAATTATTAATTAGTTGGTAATTAATTAATATTAATTAGTTAATTACATTAATTATAGTAATTTTTTTATATATAATTTTTTGTTATTCTTAATTAATTAATTGGGAAAAATAATATTAATTATTAAATTAAATTAATTACAGCTAATGTGCTAATATATTTACTTTATTGTTATTGTTAATTAATAATTAATTGGTAATTAAATAATATTAATTAATTTTGGGTAAAGGAGTATTTTTAGGGTTCAGGGTCAGTTTTCAGTTTTTGGGTAAAGGGGTATTTTTAGGGTTCAGGGTCAGTTTTCAGTTCTTGGGTAAAGGGGTATTTTTAGGGTTCTGGGTCAGTTTTCAGTTTTTGGGTAAAGGGGTATTTTTAGGGTTCAGGGTCAGTTTTCAGTTTTTGGGTAAAGGGGTATGTTTAGGGTTCAGGGTCAGTTTTCAGTTCTTGGGTAAAGGGGTATTTTTAGGGTTCAGAGTCAGTTTTCAGTTTTTGGGTAAAGGGGTATTTTTAGGGTTCAGGGTCAGTTTTCAGTTTTTGGGTAAAGGGGTATGTTTAGGGTTCAGGGTCAGTTTTCAGTTTTTGGGTAAAGGGGTATTTTTAGGGTTCAGGGTCAGTTTTGGGTTTTTGGGGTACAGGGATATTTTTAGGGTTCAGGGTCAGTTTGGGGTTTTTGGGGTACAGGCGTACAGGGTAAAAACAAAAAAAAATTACATTAAATCAATTTAATAACATTAAAAAAAATAAAATTACATTAAATTATTAAGTGTTTTATTTATTTTAAATGTATATGTATTAGTTTTAATTTTGTTTTAATATTTTTATTTAATATTTGTAAAATTATATGTATTTTAACATTATTTTTACATTATTGTTAATACATTTAAAAAAACGATATTTTTAATTCCGATATTTTTGTACTACGATATTATTTTTTCGATATTTTTGTACTTACCTTTATGAAGATGATTCCGATATTTTTGATGTCGATATTTTTGTGCCGATATTTTTGTATTTCGATATTCTGTCTGTCGATATTATGTCAGACATTCCTTAGGAGATAGGTCCCAATAAACCACATTTGGCCAGAGGGACACGCGTTCCCAAAACTCCATAAAGGCAGATGCTACACTAAGTAAGGAACACTCAGCCAATCAGAACACAGCACGCACACTACACACAGTAATCATGTGCTCCCCAAGCCGGACATCTGGACTTGTACCCACTGGCCCCACATTATGTCCAAGCAAGGTCAAGACCCACTTGCATTTCTTATCAAATGACCAAACGTGTAGCCCCATGACTAGGCCCGAATTTCTGTCTCCAAAGGAATGTACAAATTACTTCATGACGCTTCATATAATGTATAAAACGACGTCTGAAACCATTGTGCTTTGAGACAGCCTTCAGACCCCAACTCTGTAGCCTGCTCTCCCAGCTGCAGTGTTGAATTAAACCTACTGTTCTAGTTTCGCCAAATGTCTCTTTTCTTTTTTTTTCAAGGCAAATTCACATTTGAGCAACATGAGCAAGACACTGGGGCCAAGCTGGATTGCTGCCCGCTTTCTATAAGAACTTCTCCCTGCATTTGGCACATATTCTGCCCCACCTTTACAACTCATCTGGATACACTAGTTCCCTTACAGAAACTATGAGGGAGGAGATCATCACGATGATTCCCAAGCCAGGGAAGGACCCCAAGCTGTGTTTGTTCCAGCGCCCCATATAACTCCTGAAAGTGGATGCCAAAAGTTTTACAGGCAGTCTTGCAGAGCGCCTAAACCCACGTATGCAGGGCTTAGTGGACCCCGAGCAGACCAGATTTATTCCAGAATACAGTTGCAACAACAACACCAAATGGCTGATGCATCTTATTGATAAAGTATCTTGGTCTCAGTCCCCAGCATTGCTTATGTTGATTGATGCTGAAAAGGCATCTCACCAAGTCCACTGGCCAATCTTCCAAAAACTAAAGAAGAACTTGGGATTAGGCACACAATTCCTTAAATGGGTATGTAGTAGTCACACCAAGCCCACAGTCTGTGTGAGAGTTAATGGATTAACGTCACAAACCTTCCAAATAATCAGAGGCATAAGGCAGGGTTGCCCCTTGCCCCCGCTGCTGTTCGCCCTATCAATAGAACTGTTGGCAGTCCAGATTCGGACACACACGCATGTTAAGGGCATCCCTTATGGCTGTCAAGAGCACAGAATCATGCTCTAAGCAGATGTTGGGATTGTACTCACCCAACCCCGCATGTCTGTGCCACTGCTCCTCCAGGTACTGGAGGCATTTGGTAAAGTATCAGGCTTTAAAGTGAAAATACAAAAGTCACAACCTCACAATAACCCAGATTGAGAAGGCCCTGTTAGAAAGCCTTTTTCCCTTTCTTTGGGTGACACAGTGGGTTCCATACCTTGGCCTCAAAATATACCTCACGCTGGAAAAAAAGGCAGGCTGCAAATACACAGACTTGCTGGCCGCGGCACACATCATTCACAGGACCTGGCAGCATTGGAGCATTTCATTGTGGGTAGAATGGCTGTAAAGAAAATGACCCTTCTCCCAGGGATCCTTTACAGGGTTAGTGGCACTACATGTCACCGGCTGACGTTGAACAGGGTTAGTGGCACCACGTGTCGCAAGATGCCCATATGGAACTATGCCTCACTGATCGGGGGGGGGGGTGGTCTGGTGCTGTGGCCGCTGGCCCGGATTTAGGGTCACTGCCATTCAGGACCCAGGACCCAGTTTCACATATAGGACCTACTGGGCTGAAGATATCTCCTGTGTAGCATGTGAATGAGGTAGGAGTAATGCTGGCTAGCGTTGGGGGCCAGCGGTGGTCTGAGAGGCTGGCAGGGTCGTGGACCTCGAACTTGGAGCTTACACAGGCAAGTGGTGGGCCCTCTTTGACACATGCCAGTGTCGGCAGGTGATCAATGTGGCTTGGCTGAGCAGTCACGGGTTTGATGGGTTCGTGGTCCAGCAAGCCGGGGTATGGCAGGCGCACATGATCGCAAGCAACTCCGCTCACGAGGATGGGGTCTGCCTCGTGGCGGGGTGGAAGGCACCGCCCTGGCAAAGATGTTGGGCTTTCAGGAAGAGGACCACGCCGAGGGCTACGTTCTTTCATTCACACCCCTATTCTTACCTGGCATAGGCCAGGCCATCCCACTCTGCTCACGCTTACGGGGGGACGTAACAGGCAACATTTCCACAAGAACCCCCGCTGGCTGGGGTGACAAGATTGCGTCCACTGTCCACTACATACACCAGAGGTGTATGTTGCCATGGATATGGGTGTGTTCTGCATACTGCAGTCTGTCCAGCACATCTCCACCACTCTTGGCATTGTGTACTTTCCCAATCATGGTTCTACTGCATCCTTCACATATGCCTAGTTGCCACCTCTCTCCACATTCGGCTATTGTGTGGCTGAGGTGCCATGCCATTGATGGCTCATGTTCACAGCTTGCCCAAGTTTCCATTGCAAGTTAGTCTGTCATGTCTGGTGGGTGGGCATGTTGTTGTGCATGTTGGTTGTGATTTTGTGACTTGTACATTGCCAGAGTTGTGAATTGCATGGTTGTGGAGTTGAGGTGATTGGGCTGTTAATTTGGAACTTGTCAAGAGGCTGTGCATTTCCCTTGGTGCCATCCTGGGTATGCTGGTTGATGATGGACTGTTGGAGGATGGGGGAATCAATCACACTGGCTGTGTATTTGGAGGTGACATTGGTGAAGGTCCCACGGTGTTCTGCTGTTGCCTGCACATAGATGTGTGATGTGTGCTTCCTGTTGCGGTGATTGTGTGCTATGTCACAAGGGGGCACAGGTAGGACATGTGTGCTGTGGATTGCCCCCAACACGTGCGTGTATCCTGCTATGGCGCATTGTCCTTGCTTGGTCTCCAGCGGATCCTGCGCATTGTGTTGGATGTATGGGGACTGGGGTGCCAGGGTGATGGTCCAGGACAGGTGTGGGGGACTTCGACGTGGCTGGCCATGAGACTCCTCTGACTCTGGCAGGTCTTGGTTGGGGTGTGCCAGGGACCAACAGGTGCAGCACAGCCAGCAGCTTGGTGTGGGGTGAGATGTTGGTTGTCAGCTGTGTTGATGCTGTAGGCCTGTTAGACGATGATGGTTATGATGCTTAGGATAGTTGTCCCTTTTCAGCCTGTAGTGGACAGTGACATTGTCATAGGTTGGGTCTGTGAGGCAGGTGAGTTTCCTGGGGGGCTGCTGTCTTTGCCTGAGCTGCCTCTGTGGTGGTCCGGGGGGGGTGTTCCGGGTGGGGGTTGGGGTGGTGGCATGGGGTGTTGTGTTCCTCTTGGGTGTCCGGGCTGCATGATGAGTGGCTCCATGGCATCTGTCGCCTTTCCGATGGTGCCTTGTGTTGGGCTCCCTTTTGTCATGCAGGCTGCTTTCCGACTTTACACCAGGTCAGAGCAGGTGTTAATTTCCTGCTGCTAATGCGCCTTATTGCCTGTTTTGGGTTCTTATCGCCGATCTGGCTGGTCGTTGAGAATGTTGAGGTGTCGTGTTGTCGCTGCCTTTTGCTCAGGAATGCCTACTCTGCATCTCATTTGCGATAGTTGCGGGGGTCCTCTGTGACGAAGTGTTTTGCGGCTGCTATCGTGGGTAAACTGGTGCTGTGGGCTGTTAACACCAGCTTGTGAATGGGGAGGTAAATTTATCATGTCTTTGGCTGCGAAAAGTATCGTTAATTCGGCAATGGCTCCTTGTGAATATGCCACTAAAAGTATTATTTCAATTGCCACTCAGCACGCAATTACATCAACCATACCCGTTCCTCATTCATACATTAATGTATAATCCATGTTTTTGTCACTCTGTTTATATTTTGATGATGCCCTTGTATTACACATTTTCCACAGTTTCATCACATCTCACACGTTAAATCATAGACATTGTTGTAAGTGTGGTAATTATTACATTATACATCTTAGTTACAAGTTACAGTTTGTGCTTTTTTAACCATTTTTCAATCTGTAACTCAATTTCAATGGCCTGACCAGCCTTTCTGTGTAAGATTTGCAGGCTAACAGTTACTTTTCAAATTGCTCATTACTGGTGTGAAAAAAAGTTAAATTAGGGAGAAGGGGGGGGGGAGGGCTGGCATTGCGTTCATCGATTGTCCCTCTTTTTAGACTTTAGGTGGGACTTGAGGGGCTTACCTTGCAGATTGTCCAGGATCTCCCGAATTTCACAGCTTGACTTAATACAAGCTGAAGATTCATTGAAATATCCTACGAATGGGGGCGATCAGTGGCATGAAAAAGGAAACAACAGGAAAGGGAACTATGTACAGTCCCGTCTAGTAGAAACAGAGTTTTGCAACATGTGGAATGGATATTATTGAACACAGAAAGAGGAGGGGTAACCGACTAGGAAACTGCGAGAAAGAGAGGCCAGTATCCGAGTGTGGCTATCTTGTTATAATAGCAAGCTTTTGTGAGATCTGACTGTCCTGGTTTTACCCTGGTCTGTGCTCAGGATTATATCATGTTTTTTAGTCATGATACAATTAATGTTGTATCCTTTATGGGAGTTTCTTATATAGGGTGAAATATGTCTTGCTATAGATTTTAGGGGTGCCCTTCTGTAACACTCAACAAGCAGTGTAATATGTATGCTGTCTTTGTGAAGTATCTAAAGGCATCCTTAAAGTGGTTTTATTCCCTCTACTATTCTCATCTCCACTGACTATCATGTGGAAGGAGTGCAGCAGGAGTGTGGCCAGCTTGAGCTTCCAGGGCAACCAGTACCAATCATGGAGAATTTTGAAGTCTAAACATTTGAGTCACGATTCTGTCAGGGTCCTGTCCCATCCAATCACTAGAGACACCTACTCTTCGCATGAATGTTTTGCCCAGCATGAATTGCCATGCCAGTCTCATTGCAATACTTAGGGGCCCTGAGTCTGAAAATTTAACAAGCACACCATAAAAGCCCAAGACCACACCCAGTAGTGACCCACTCCAAGCAACTATTGAAGAATGGGGGCAATGGGAAGTTCCACCAGTTGGGGTCTAATTGCTGCTCGAAGGCAGTGGATCAACTCTTGGTAGCATGAGTATTCTGTGGGTTAAAGCCCAAAACTCTGTTCACAGCAACAGGAATGTTTTGAGTAGGCTGCCCATACATTTGGGTTACACGCTGCAGCCCCTTATCATGCCAAGTGTGCCAAGAGAATGGCGCACCACAGATACAGAGATAGGATTGGAGGCCATAAGTCGATGAGATGAGGGCAAGTAAGATGGCAGGGTGGGGAGCAGGCCAAAGAGAAGACATTGCACCAGACTGATCCACCATGGAGTGTGCCAGGGATAGTCCAGATTGGCCACCAATTGAGAGAGCTGGAAAGGAAGATAGTAGGATTTCAAGTGGGGCAATCTCAAGCCCCTGCAGGTATTTCTGCCCACATGCCTGTTGCCCAGAGCTGTTATTTACCCCCACTCTAGATTCAGGTACTGATATCCTTACCAATTTTTGCCAGGAGGTCATGTGGGACCTAAAGGAGCAGCTTATTAAAAAAATAATTAAACAGGAGGGAAGGGGGCTACCTTCATCTTAATGGTCTGCACTCTCTCCCACAGTGAGAGCTGTATGAGGGACAACCTTTGATCTGTGGTAATAGTTTTGTATGGTCTAGCGACGGGTGGAGGTTATCTTCCACCATAAGTGTGAGAACTCTGTTGATTTTAACACACAGATAACTGAGGCCTGCCGTGACACGTCACATGAGATATCCATGGATTCAGTCTTTGGTGGTGGAGCAGGACTCAGGAATTGTCTCACATTTCGGGCAAATAATGTTATAGCCCAACAGTCAGGAGAAGTCATTGATAAGGGACACATTTCCACAGACATTGAGGTGTAAGCTTGAGTTAAGAGGAGCAGGATATTGTCTGTGTAGAGGAAAACCTTAACATCTCCCGTAACGGAGGGGCTGCCTGATATCTCTGGCATTTGAAGGAGCGCCACTGCAAGGGCCTCAAGGGTGAGAAGAAACAAGAATGAGGAAAGAGGGATCCCCTGCTGGGTGGCCCACTCAGCTGCAAATGGACCTGATAGGAAGCCTCTTTAGGAGACCTATGCCACTGGGGATCTGTACAAAAGGAGCACCTTCTGAATAAAATTGTCGACAAAGCCCAAGTGGGACATAACATGAAAGAGGTAGCTCAAGTTCACTCGGTTGAACTCCTACTCAGTGTCTAGAGACAGCTCAAGCAGTTTGAACGGGTTAGTCTTCATTTTCCATATAGATGGTCTTAGGAGCACCGGCCGGGGACAAAGACAACTTGAGATTCGACGATCAGGAGGGTATCACTTTACCAGGCGCATGGGCAAAACATTGACTATGATCTTTAGGTCCACATTGATGAAGCGTATCAGACTGTAGCTGGCACACTCCAAGGGGTCCTTTCCCACCTTGGGGAGTGATAGTGGCCTTGTTGGAGATGGCACCCAGGGAGCTCGTTGCTTCAGCCTCCTGTAATGCCCATGTTAGGTTGCGGACCAGTAGGTCCTTCCCCAACATGAAATATTCATCCAGGAACCCATCTTTCCCTGGGACCTTACAGGTCAAGAGGGCTGCCACTGCTTCAGCTACTTCATCCTCTTTGAATAGATTTGATAAGGATAAGAGCTCCTAGCCCATGTCAGACAGGACAGGTAGGTAGAAAGGGGCCAGTGAGGCACTCACTTGATGAAATGCGGCTTTCTTCTCCGCAATTTGGACGGAAGTATAGAAGGAGGAGAAGCGAGAGGCAGAAGCAAGAGGCAATGTTACAGGGGTGCAAGAGTAAGGTCCCCAACACGTTTTGTATCATAATATAGGAAGTTGGCACTCTCTTTGGTTCAATTGATCAGCCTAAAATCTGCCTGTCTTTTCTCCATGGTCATACTGTTGTCTTTGAGTGCACCTGTGCCTCCAGTAGGCAGGGGTGAGAACGATCTTTGAGTTTTTGGGCTGCAGAGTCTGCAGCGTCTGCCATCATTGTTCTTCAGAGGGTGGCCTTGCTGGCTGCTCAGAGTACCATATGAGAGGACACTGAGCCCTCGTCTTCAGCGAAATTGGACTGGATATAAAAGCATAATTGTTTTACCCTTCTGGTTCCAGTAGGCAAAAGGCCCTCATAACCATCAGCATGGATGCATGCAACACATCCAACTTCGAGTTGCAACAGTACTGGGCTGTGGTTGGCAAGGCGTGCTGCCAAGAAGGTACAGCGGGTGATGAGGTGTGGACCCTATAACAATCGGTCGTGGTGCATATAGTAAACGATACAAGACTGGGTTTCATGGGGACAGAAGAGAAAAGTGTGCTCTTGTTCACTGGGTGTAATAGTTGCCACACATCCAGCAGAGCATGGCACTCAAACAAATCCACGAAGAGCACTCTGCTGTGTTGGTTGTGAGAATCACCTATCCGGATCTATCTAAGATCGGGTCTGATGCAAGGTTCCAATCACCTCCAACAGCACTGGTGCCTGGAGAGAAGTGTCAGTATTTTCTGGCAGGGAGGGCATAGACTCAGCCAACCACAAAGGTCCTCTCCAGGATCCACAGCTTAGCCATGGTCATTAATCATTCTGCTGCTGTTGGTAACCCTGCCAACCCAAGAAAGATTAGTATCCTGCAATACTGCCATGTCCACGCATTTGTTGCAAAAATAATGAGGTAACTTCTTTTGTTCATTATATTGGGCTATACCATTGACATTCATGAAAATCAGGGAGCAAGAGGTGGAAGTCATGTTGAAGTGTTAGGGTGAATCCGGGTCCTATCAGGATAGTGGTGGAGACAAAGGATAGTGGACCCACCAAGGAGGGAATGGGCAGAAAGCTTGGTTTTGGAGGGGGACTGCAAGTGCATTAGTGAACCAGTCCTCAAGAAGAAAGCAGACTGGGGGGACATGGAAGGAGAGTCTGGAAGAGAACCAAATTGGGAATGGGGCAGTACAAGCCCTAGGATCCCAAGGGTACTGGTATGAACATGTTTGGAACTGGTCTTGGGCCTGTGTCAGGAACACCTGTATAATTAACAATGCCCAAATCACTGGTAGGGGTAATCATCCAGGAGGTAAAACACAGGATGGGCTCACAACCGCTAGCATGTGTGGTCTCCATCAATAGCTGGCACCCTGAGTGGATGCAACAGGTGGGCAGACGTATCCCCGGCCCCTCCCCAATCAGGGTTAAGAGGTGTAGGTGTATACCCTCCTATGGCAGCATGGGGCAGCAGCACCCTAAGTAGACTAGCCCACTGGTGAGAGGGCCTTATTAAAGAGGGTTGCATTCAATGGGGGCAACCAGAGGGAAGTAGGAATCAATGTAGAACCCAGGACAAGGCTGAGATGGGCAAGAGGGAGGCCAAAAGGGAAATAAAGTGAGCATTGTGCTATTCAAAGCAAAGTTTATGATTAAGTCCCTCTGCCAGTGACAATGGCATCAGTCCCCTCTTTTAAGGGCTACCCGGATTTGTCTTTCTCTCTATTTTCATGCAGAGCCTACACAATCTAATGCTGGCCAGCGTGATCTGATTCCCTCCATAGTGGTCTCAATTGCATGTGTTGTCGGGCTGGTATCTGGGTTTTCACAGGGGAAGATGGTCTTCTTGCAGAGGGGGAGTTGAGCTCCACCAGCTGGCAAGTGCACAACAGAGTCTCCTTTGGAACCCAGGGACCATAAAGACTTTTGTGGAACTGCTAATATTCACTACCATTTGTGCGGATTCCTTGGGGCTATTTTTGATGTCTTTGCGCTTCAGTTGGGAAATGAGGGCCAGAAACGTTATGGTTTTAGCATTAGTTGCCACGTAGAATGAGATGCAGTAACCATCAATGAACAGGGGTTCAGTTAGGTGCTCAGCCGCCAAAAAGATGGCTGTCATTTGCTGAGGGTATAATGCACAGGCATTGACAGGGTGTGGGGTGTAAGACTTGGAAACTGAATGGAACCAGACCCAGCAAGCCCGTTGAAATTCCTGTGGTTGACACAGTTGAAGATGCAAAAGTTTGAAAAATACAGCGCCCCCCAGCGCAAGTCGTTGTAACAACTTGCGTTGTAAAAGTTGCGTGGTAAAGGTAGTGCGTGGTAAAAGTTGCGTTGTAAACGCTGTTCCCCACATTACAGCTCCCAGCAGGGGGCCAGCTGCTCAGCCCTCCATCTGCACAAGTTGACTTCAATCACTAGGTGCATGCTCCAGATCGAGATAAGGCCACAATGCACCTGGCCACCATGAACGCATTTCCAGGTTGAGTCAATCTTCCTGGAACCTCACCCAATCTGCACCAGAGGATGTAGTGAAGTGCCACCATTTCTGGATCAATGCAGATGGGGCCTCTTATAGGTCGGAAAGAGGGATCCACATCAGCACTTGCATAGAGCTCTGGCAGGGATTATCTTGTTCAACACCAAACTCCACCTCAACTCTTACTCTGTTATTGAAGTAGGATGTCCTCAAAATCCAAATGATCCCTTTACCCTCTCCTTATTTATAAAATTCTCAAAAACATTACATACAAATAGCATCAAACACATAAATACAAGCATCTTTGTACATCAGCAGTTAGAATGTTGTCTTCATCAAGGGAGAGAAACTTCTTTAATAGGTACAATTATTGCTCTTACAGTGTCACATGATGACCATGCTAATCTCGCTCTGTGGCATTTAGAGGATGACAAAAAAAAAAAAATGCCTAAGGCCTCCAATGACCTAATTTATGAGAATAAAGTTACAAAAAGTATCTTTCTGAAAGTTGTGATCGCCACCACCGGGACAGAGATCTTCGCATAGAGAATAATAGGTCAAATTAACAAAGTTAAATAAGCATTGTGCAAAAATTATTGTATACTTATTTCATTTTAAGAAATATAAAAAACATGTTTCCCTAACACCTCTTCGCCTGACACTATCACACTAACTATATACAAACACCAGCTCAAAAACATAACATATTTAATTTACCTTTAAGTTAATGTTATATATATTTATTTTTTAAACTAAATGAAATGAATTGCATTTTATTTCCCCTCCCACTTAATTTATTAGCTGCATTTTATGTTACACGGCTGGTTTCATTTCACTCTTCATGTTAATCTCTGTACAGATAGGAGAGGTTTGTGAATTGCATATTTTAGTTTTACTTCATGTGCTTCCAAAATGACTTTTGTGAACAATCCCAAAGTCTTTCATCCTGTTCCAAGACATAATTCATTGAACAACGTAACAACAGTCTCAGACACTATGGACAATTCTATACCCTTTACTAAATGCTCCAAACTGGATGCATTATTGATGACTGCAATTATATAACTCAAACAGAAATAGTATTTTTTTGATACTAGGACTCTCTTTATCAGTATTTCTGATAAACTGGCACATGTGATTGAGCAAGGGTTCGCACGTAATGCGACTTGCTTGTATTCAGTCCTCTCGAAATAACGTTAATGCGCTAACCAACTTGTTTGTTTTATTAATATTGCATTTCACAAAACATTGGGTATCTAGAAGACGCTTGCATATGTGCTTTTACTAATGGTAATCTGCTTGCAATAAAATGGCCCTGCTATGCGGGATTTCTTACTGCGCATGCGTCTGTCACACTCACGTGACATGACGTACTCTTTGCTTTGGAGGGAATCTTTTGCTTCTGCGCATTAAAACTAAGATGGCTGCTCTGTGTTACAGCATGCATAAAGCTTGCACTGCTGCTTTTGCTAAGCTGTTTCTTCTGCCTATTTTCTAATGCAATAGTTAAAATAAAGTAATGGGAATAGAATAGAGATAAGTGGTATACAGTCCATTCATTATTATTCCATGTTCTCAAACTGTTTCTTTTCTATTCTTACATGTAAATCATTTTGGGCCTGGCTGGACTCCATATTGAAAGAAACTGCGTCTGTGCAGATGAAACACAAACCCTTAAGCACTGGCATTGAAACCCGGTTAACTCCTGACTTGCTAGAAGATGTTCATGGGAACGTCAACTCCTGGCCCCTGTGAAGGAAGCTGAACTAAAATATGGACTACATTGTTCTCATTATTGATACATTCACTGCCGGGTGGAATAAAACACACGTGGGAAAATAAATTGATGGGTGCGAACGCAAACATTAATATTCATTCAAAAAGTCTCATTTTGGTATGGTGTGATGACCTCTCCTCATTCTTTTTTCCAATCAAAATTGGGAATCCTTACACTTGCAACATTGGGGGGTGGTACACTGACCTGGAAAATAGTATAACTAGGCGAGGCTTAGTTAGTTTATTTGTCTGACTTGTCCGAATAGCTGACCTGTCACTGACCCAAAGCACTCAATAGGTGATCGGGAGCAGAGGTGCTGGCGGAGCCCTCTGTCAGAAGGTTTGAAACCCAGATCGGGGTTTGAGAGCTGAAGTGTTGGAGAAGCACTTTGTCAGAGAAATTGATAACTCTTACCGGGTTCTGGCTGTTAGCTGCAGAGAGGAAGTAACACAGGCATTGCAACCTAACTGCGGGTGCTGGTCTTAGCCCTTAGTGGTCCTGTCCTGATCCTATTTGGCTTCACCTGTCCTGATTCTGATCTGCGCCTGCTTGCCTTTATGGTGCCTGCATTTTCGGGGTTCTGTCCTTTAAACTGATAAGTGGCCAGGGTTAGTTCTTCACACCATTCTAGGTAAATATTCCATCTGGGTATGTCATTGTACTGTTTCCTTCTCTTTTCCCACCCTCTTGTCAAATGCGTAAAGACTTCTTTATGAAAACTCTGCATATTTTCATTCTAATCGTTATTTTCCTAATTGAGAATTTTCTATTGTTCAATGCCTGGATTATGACATTTTAAAGATTTTAGATAAAGAGGTTTAACCTTTCCTGAGTTGTGATTATTTTATGAGTGCAAATGTTATTATTGTACCTATTATTCTAACTCCTTTGATCCCTTAGGACTTTAGGTACCGATGACGAGTATTGGTAAATCAATGGTATAGGTCCTAATGTAATTTATAAATCACTGATTAGAGTAAGTGCACAGGTTACCTGATTAAATCTCATCATATGTTGTTTATGGGCCCAGGTGAGTTTGGTAATCTGAGTCGGGTGACCTGCGCGCTCTATCACCTGCAACAAGGTAGGCTTTTGCGATTCCTTAATTGCGATTATTAAGGAATCGCAAAAGCCTATGTATGTAGGAATCGCTGTAACAATACCGATTCCTAAACATTCCTTAATTGCGAGTCGCAAATTGGGAGTTGCAATTAAGGAATGCTTTCTCATTCATTCCTATGGGCCTCCAGGCCCTTACGAATGAATGGGAGATTGCATGCGCAATTTGCGAGTACCAGTAGGTACTCGCAAATTGCTCATGCAATTTCAAGGGTGTCAAAATGACACCCTATTGCACACCTGAAATTGTGATGTGCACCCATGTTGCTCACACACATGCCCCAAGGGCATGTGTTTGTGTAACCTAAAACTTTAAAAAATGCATTTTAGTGCAGTTTTCTAAGTTTTTGCAAATTACAGACAAGTTTGATTTGTCTGTAATTTGCGGTCCCAAATAGCAAAATCGCTATTTGAAAGTGCTTCTAGCATTGCATCCTTAAATGAAACAGCAATTTAGGAATTCGCAAATAAATGTGAATTCTTAAATTGCGCATAGGAAACACTTTCATGCATCTCCAAAGGCCAATTTGCGATCGCAAACGGACAATTTTTGCGAATCGCACCGTTTGTGATTGCAAAAACCTTTGATGCATGTGCCTCATGGTGAATGTCCTTGATTCTTTGAACATACATTAGTTCCAGACCAGGTAAAGAGAATTAAAGCCTACTTGGATGAAGCCCTGTCAATATGGAAAACAATCTTTTATTATCTCTTATTCTTGATGAACCCTCGCCATCTTCATGTGTGCTCATGGATCAGTATCAGTAGATCAACGTCAGGCTCCAGATTTGAACTGCCATTACTTAAGTATTTCTATGAAAGATTTTGATAAACTACAATCAGCACAAAATCTTAAGGGTTGTCTGGCCATCAGTCGTGGCTGCTGCATGTAAGAGCGGTGGGGTCGGGAAAAGTGTGACAACGACGGAATAGGTTTTATTTATTTATTTAATTTTACCTATTTCATCATCTGTCAACTTCACCCATCACTGCCCCGTTCTGCACCCGCCCGCCACACTGCACTTACCTGCACATGAGGCCACTGCTGACCATCCATTGAAAGTCCAAAATAATCAACCCTGTTAAGTATTGGCCTGTTTGAAGATCAAATATTTGGAGAGATGTGAAAATATTTTCCCTACAGATAGATGTGGCCTTTATTGGCAAATCACGTTTAGCCCCAGCTGCTTTACGGCTTGCAAGTACAGCTGGACCCAGCGTATAGTGCGTCCACCCGACTATTTGTGCCCAGAGCTATCTCAATGCTGGTAAAATACCTTGTTAAAAATCTTTATTTATTTCTTACCACTGTTTGTTTCAAATTGCATGAAATTGTATAAAACAGCACCCAGACACATTTCTAGACTCATAGAACAGTGTAGAATTTAGATCACGCATTGAATCTGATGGCTTTGCATTTCTCTACTAGACTGTGATGCAAAGATAATTAATATTTCCTATGCCACCTTTCTATATCAGCATTCTAGTGGAGGTAATGGGACGGTGGAGACAGCAATCAAGGAACAGTCTTTGGGGCATATTATCAAGAGGGTTTATCTCCGCTTTTTTGACTTTAAAAGCCAAGAAAGCGGAGATAAAATTATCTCCCTATTACCTAGCTGTTGCTAACACCAGTTAGCGAAAGCTAATAGGAGATAGCCACCATCTTGGGCCCCACTTTGCATGTCAGTGATATTTATCACTAATGACATGCAAAGTGGGCGTGCCAAGATGTTAGCGACTGAAAACAGTCGCTAACATCGCTATCTCCTATTACCAACTTTTGGAGATATTCGCGTTAAGCGCGGATTTCTCCAAAAGCTAACACCTGCCCTGAGCAGTTCTTAGCCATGTTTCCAGTGGGAGGTGGATAACATAGCTAAGAGCATTAGCTCGGTAATGCATGAAAATCGCTGACTTTTCAGCGATATTCATTCATTGCGGCGATTTTTATCGCATTTGCGATAAACCTTGGTAATACCAAGGTTTATTTGCGGTAAAAATCGCCGCAGCTCAGCGGTAAAATTTTTCACGCTAACCAAGCAATAGCGATAATTATCGCTATTGCTTGGTAATATGCCCCTTTGTCTCCTATATGATTTCTTGAGAGAATCTGAATAGCCAGCTGGTATCATCACAAGGAACCTTAAAAAAAGTCATTTGTGTTGTTTAAAGGTACTGTAAACTCAGATAAATTCAAGTACAGAGGATTCCAATTTAAAGGTAATAAACTTTCTACAAAGGCTGCGTCAATTAAGCATGTTTTAGCCATGAGACTGAATATGCACATCTGATATGATAGCTATTCAGAAATGAGTGGAATATCATGTTTTATTCTCAGCTGCCTTTCAACACTGCATGTTTTCGTAAAACAATGTATACACATTTATGTGGGAGCTCATTCATTCAATGTTGTACAAATTAATGGTCCCATTTAAATGTTTTGACATTTGTTGGGTTGTTTAGGAAATAGAAAACTGTCTGGTCTTAGAAATAAGCTGCTCGTCTTCAAAGAAGAGCTTCTTTGTAGCTTTCTCGCTGAGCCATGTGCATCATGTTCGTCATTTCTTTCTTTCCTTCATACAATCTTTATAATTTACTAACCACTGTAATATCCCAACAGCTCAGAGGGAATGACACAGCTCCCTCTACAGGTTTATTCATCGCAGTTCTTTCAGTATCAACTAAAAAGTAGCTATTCATAGAACTGTCCTGCATAAATAGGGTTTGTGACTGCTTCCTTAACAATACCATTCTACAAAGCTCATTAACAGTACTTTAGACGTTCAATTTTCCATGAAATTGCCAAACAGCATGAACTATATACACATGTTCAATATAGGATCTTGAAAACTAGAATGAGAATTTTTCGTTTCGACAAATATTTATGACGGTCAAGACAAAAACACATAAAGATGAGTCGTGAAAGTGTTATAAAAAGTAACAGCAATGTTATTAAGAGAGTTCTTGTTGGTTAGAATTTAAATTTAGCTTGTTCTTTTAATATGAAAACAATTGTTTTATGCTAAGATGTTCTCCACCTACGAGAAATGTAGAGTCCATCTCATGTTCAAGAATATCTTAACTCTAGCAGGGCACCCTAAACTACTAGAGAAGAAGCACTATAAAAGGCCTGAGAAATCCTGGTAATTACATTTCATGCTTAGTTTGACATTCATGGCCCTCCCGTCCAAGAACAGTTCAGGTCCCATCTTGGACACTCAACAGACCATTCCTACTCCTACTGTGGCATGATGAATTCACCGCAGTACATGATAGAATACATCACTACTAGTTCACCTAGATCACACAGTGGCCCGTGAGGCCACCACGCCTGCTCCAATGATTTTTACCATTATGAGTGTTCGTAAAGTCTTTTCTGCCATGCCTTATCCTACAAGAAATGTAGAGTCCACCTCATGTTCAAGAATATCTTAACTCTAACAGGGCACCCTAAACAACTAGAGAACAAGCACTATAAAAGGCCTGGGAAATCCTGGTAATTACATTTCATGCTTAGTTTGACATTCATGGTCCTCCTGTCCAAGAACAGTTCAGGTTACATCTTGGACACTCAACAGACAACTCCTACTCCTTCTGTGGCATGATGATTTCACATCACTACTAGTTCACCTAGATCACACAGTGGCCCGTGAGGCCACCACGCCCGCTCCAATGATTTTTACCATTATGAGTGTTCGTAAAGTCTTGTCTGCCATGCCTTATAGATACTACTTGTTTCCAGTTTTAAAATATCTGCCTATGTTAATATGCCTTATAGCCCACCGTAGCGCGCTATAAGGCTATTAAAGGCCTACTGCGGTGTTAAAGGCCCGAGCCGAAGTTGAGGGACTTTAACAAGGCAGTGGGACTTTAATAGCTGGTATAGCCCAGCTACGATGGGCTATAAGGCTATTCGAACATTCTGCCACTAGAGGGCGGAAGGTTCTCAATCAAATTAAACAAAGGATTTAGAGAGCGCGAGGGCATTGAAATTCTCTCAGGCTTCCTGAAGCCTTTGTTCACAGCCAGATCTGTGAACCAAGAAGCATTGGAATGTTGGAGCTCCAGGCTTATACCAGCCATTAGAAGTCCAGAGCTACTCCATTGTTTTCAATGGAGCTTTCAACATTCCAATGTTCGAATGATAATTAGCACCCCCAATCGTCCACACCACCAACATTAGAAATTAATTCCAAGGCCCTGGAATCTAACTGTCCTTTACAAAACCATAGAAGGGAAAGAACTTCCTTGAACTTGACCGAAGAAGGGAGTAATTATTTATCCTCAAAGGCGTATGCACCACCAAGGTCCAATTGATCCACATAGTGCCCATTCTAGGTTCATCAATTATGATCAGTATTCAGTATAAAATCCTAGCTATGAGGGTCGGACTGGCCTCAGAGGGCAATCAGGCAGTGTCCGATGGGCTGTTTTGAACGGTCAGTGTGCAGGACGTTTATTTGGCTGTTAGTAGGACTGTTTCATGGTCTGCTGTGTAGGTTTTTACTGTTGATATCCCTGGAATCGAAACAAATATTGCCTGCATCAAGCAAAAATCCACGCAGTCTCCCATACCTTACAAAGCAGCAATGAAGTGTGTCAAAACTGTTCTGATTTCCAAGTATGGGCAACCTTCTGGCTCGATTATATTTTCAGAGAGTGCAACCCACAACTGTTTTGCCTACACTTAAACATCCTCTTAGAACCCCTTCAGCTGTATGTCGGAATATCAACCACAAAGTATTGTGATATCAAAATATCATAGCGCGAGGTCAGACACAGGCCCCTACAGCGGATGCATTAGTCTACTAAGCCACCAGACTCAGCAATACACAAGACCAATAGTGGGCTGGTGGTCAAAACAAATCCCTGGGACTGCTTCTGCTCTTCTTTATAAGATTAACCTGGCTATCTTTCTACAGTAAAGTCATATTTATGACCCTATTACTCATACAGAAATGCTTCTACCAAAGGACCCAAAAGGATAGCAAGCGAAATAGAGCCCTACATTCCTGAAACAAATCCTGCACTCCTTGAATGCAAATGTTCATAGATGCACCAAACAAAATGCAGTTCATAAGAGGCATGCAATTTGTAGTCCCATGCTTCTAAAGACCATATACACAGGCACTAGTTGCATAAATTTTAGAAAATCTGGAAAACACATATTTTCAGAATCCTATTGCACTTTGTCTCCAACCAGAAAACATATAGAACTATGTTTTTTCATAAATGGGTTAATTTCTTAATTATAAATGATTTCATGTATTTATACCCTCATACAAAGCCTATGTTTGTACTGAATAATAAAAGAAGTCCAATATGTAGAAGGCAGGCTTTAGCCAGGTATAATACTGTGTGAGGTGGTCCTTCCCCTCCGATAACATTAGTAGCATTGTGCCAGCTAAGGACATTTATCCAACGTTATTGGCTACATCATCATGGTGCCAGTAAGCTTTCCTCGGGAAGTGTTGAAATGCAGCACAATAATGTTCACTGTTTCCAGCCAAACCTTGAAAACATCTGGTTTTCTTTCTCTTTTTCCCAGAAATGTGGACCACTTGAACAGGCAGATTTGTAGAGAAGAGACACCCTTATTTGGTATTTACACAGTGGCGGCTCGCATAGGGCGTGCTGCAGGGCGGTAGGGTGGGTTGGGGGAGGAGCAGTGTGGGAGGGTAGTAAACTCGGACATACGACAGAATGGAGGAACATAATAATTACTTTCCTCCGTTCCGTCGTATGTCCGAGTTTACTAACACCCCACCCTGCCCCTCCGCCACCCGCCCTACCACCTCGCAGCATGCCCTATGTGAGCCGCCACCGTATTTACACTAATTGATAACTTGGCAAGCAGCCACCATATTTACACTAATTGATAACTTGGCAAACTATCAAAATATAATGCAAGTGATGAATCAAAGTTAGTCTAAGTAAATGCCCCAGCAACTAAAAGCCCCCTGCTTACGTCTTTGCCTTGCTGCTGCCTTGTGCAATGTGACATAAACTGTACTCTCCCCACCGAAAAAACAACAAGCCTTGCACATTTATCTGCAATCCCTTTATCGATAGTGCACAAATGAAATGCTACAAGAAAGACTGTCCCCAGAAGCTACAAATACCTTGTTTCTAACAGCATGATATATCCCATAGGCTGAAATTCTAAATGTATTGTAGCTTCTTGTCTTCTTGGCAACACCTACCTGTGCCCATCCCATTTGTCTTGTGAGTGATTAGGAACATTGTTTCTTGTAGCTTGTTGAGTAGACCCATTCAGTAATGAATGGACCAACTCCCTAAACCCCTTTTACAGTGGGTCCATGCCCCGTCTCGTAGTGGGGTTTGAGGAAACACAACAATTCCTGTTGAAGGAGACGTTATGTTATGTTATGTTATATTTAATTTGTACAGCGCACGACTACTCGAAGTGTCCTGGCGCTTACTCCAGAAAGTTAATCGCCACTCTGATCAGAAGCTAAAAAAGCCGCGTTTTTAGTGACAGGCATAGAAAACTAAACAGGAAAATGTGAGGCACACTATCAAAATAAAATCCCCAGCCATCTTGGCACTTAGATGGCAGCAAATTACCTTCTTTCTAATATACTTAAAACATTATTCCATAGATACTATGAATAATTTTCACAATATGGCCGTTTTCATTCAACTTTACTCACCAAGGAAATGCACATGTACTGTCATATCTAAAGCACACTGGCTAGAGCAATGTTTGTCATAGTTAAAATAGTGGAGCACAACAGTAGTCTTGCTGAGGGATGAATACTGTGTGAGCCATCTATCTGCTGACTGCACCATTTGTACTCACTAAAAACATTGTCGATCATCCCAGTCCTAATGAACCTTTAATGCTATTGTTAAGAAACTTTTAGCAATGCCAATTGGTCTGGCTTTTGAATGCATTGTCAAACCAGACCTCAAAATCCATATACGTTAATGACTGCCTTCCAACCATCTGTGCTGGTGCCAGAGAAAAATTGTATACATTATTTAATTATCTAAGACACTTTAATGACACTGCAATGGCATTTTGTTTGCTCATGAAAGTTCTATCTCCGGTAGAGGAATAAACAAAATGACCACAGCTGTGTAGAGGACAAGCACAGCTTCTGCCCAATCAAAACATGTAGTCCTTGCTTCGAGCATATGGTCGGGGCCAAACCCCCCCTTTCCTGGTGATAATGGCATAATTGTTTGGCGACAGCCATTCTAAACCATGAAAAGGATACTACTGACCTCTTCTGCAAGTACGGGGTGACAATAAACAATACATTTTTAGGAGAACAAAGAAAACCTGAGTGAATTCAGAGATAGTTGCTTGATGCTACCTAATTGCCGGCTCAAATCTTGCGCTTTGCACCACATGAAGGTTGCGAGCCACTATAAATACAAATACAAAACAGAGTAACTGTGGGTCATACAAAGTGTCTTAGTGAGATGTGTCTGGATGACTAGATGCGTGCTAATAGGGTTGTTTGAACAGCACACAACAAGATATCGCACTATGTGGGAAGATATCAGTTACTCGCCCTTTGCCGCCCTGTCATCATTTGAAACACTTCCCAAAGTGGAGAGTCTTAGTTGTCGCCACTTCAGCAAGGGAAGGATGTTGTTATGCGGTAGGGGAGGTGCTGTATAGTAACTGAGGAGCAGTGCAGGAGTAATGTTGTGAAAATCAAGAAAGGAAGAATGTGCTTTATAATAAAATTGGATAATGAACGCTGAAAGACTTTATTCTGGTGCCGTTCATTTCCAAGGCTAAAAAACAATTCAGTGCCAAATAGCCAGTGAGTAACCCTAATAGTCACTGGCTCGTTGTGATGGTCGACATGTTTCTGCGGTAGTTTAAAGATCACTAAGTATCTCCCGCTTCTTCAGGACCTATAGTATTTGCTATTGTACAAATGTTTTGAGGAATCTACATCAAAAGTCAATGTGTTCAGAGGTTCTTTTTATCCTGCCTCATTCATTATTGAAAGTCTACATCACACTGCTTCCGAGATTGGGATCTCCAGCATCCCTTTCTCTTCCAACGAAAACCCGGGTGCTGCATGCCCTTTAATTATTCATCAAATTCTTGATCTTTTTGAGCCTCATTCTACTTCTACAATTGCTGATAGTACTTTTGGAAGGAAGAATGTATACAGTCTGGATCAGAGGTCACGCCACTAACAGGGTCTCGAATCTACCTTATCTGGCCAAGAGTTATCTTCTTCCTCATATGCACAGCTAACAAGGGCCTCACCCTTTCATTAAAAATTCATATCTCTTATTCTTCCAGGCCAAGTATTTGTCAGCAGCTTCACTTGCAAAGATACCAACTATCGCTGTTTTGGCTACTGTTACTTTCAGCTGGTCCTGTTCTATTCCTTCTTCACCTCTAGCTACTGCCAGAATTAGTTGTTCTTCTGCCACCGCCAACTTCTCCTACAATTCCTGCAGTAGTTTTTTTCCCTTTTTCTGTTTGGTCCAACTAAATCTCGATGTCTTCCCCGTGCCCTGGCCTTGAAAGCATCTAAGACAGCTTCTAGAGGGGCACTTCCTACATTCTCCACAATAAACCTCTGCATCCATTTATTCATATGCATCATATATTCAGCATCATATAGCAAGGCCCTCTTGAAAGACCAGATGGAGGCGGAGAGTGGAGTTGCCCCCATCTCCAGCTCCACCACCAAAGAATTATGATCTGACATGACCCTGTGATATTTATATATTTTACCCTTCAAAATAAACTCATAAGACATGAAAATGTAAGCAAGCCTAGCATGTTCCTGATGGGGGACAGAAATAAATGTATAATCGGGATCAAGAGGCTCCTTTTTAGCCCAAATGTCTGATAGCCCATGAGTCTGCCATAAACACCACAAGGATCAAAACACCCTTGGTTTCTGCCCCTGGCCCCTGATATTGAGCTTCCCCAGTCTCAAAAATACCAAGTGTAGCATTGAGATTAAAGTTAAAATCCCCACAGAGTTTAAGAGGAAGGAGACAATCAACCAATTAGTTGTTGAGCCAATGAAACATAGTGGTCGATTAGGATGGCGGACAGACTTGCGTCCGTCCGCCACCCCCGAGGTGGAGGGACCGACCGCAGGGGCAGTGGCGGTCCCTCCGTAGCAATTAGGATGTGACCGGCACCCTGGCTGTCACATCCAGTATATTTTACATTGCGGCGGGTGCTGCTTTGAGCCGCACCTGCCGCAATGTAAAATATGCATGTTTAACTTAGGCATGGACAACTTGGCAAGCACCGCGTGGTGCCTTACCACCTTGTGCATGCAAAAGCAGGGGGGTACCATAGGTATCCCCCATGTGCACCCCCCAACCCCCAACACCCTGGGGGCCCGCAACGGGCCCCCAAACACAAAAGACCACATGCTTTTGCTGTGGAAAAGCATGTTTCCGCCTGCATCGTAATTAAGCTGGCGGTGTCTTGCAGACACCGCCACCATATTTGCCTGCATACACCGTGGATCAGCGGCAGACGGACTTGCCGTCCGCCGCTGATCCCACCCCCATCCTAATGTGGCGGTGGGTGTTTCCAATGTCCGCGGCGGTGAATCTGCATCCTCCAGGCTGGCGGTGGCTTCCGCCGGCCCGGAGGATGTGGATTCACCGCCATCCTAATCGGCCCTATAGTTGGGTCATCAATCACTGATCCATATGCTGAGCAGAGTGTAAACATCTTATTGCCAACACAGCACTTTGCTATGCGCCATTGGCCATATTTATCCACCCTTGTCCATGGAAACCTAGCCCTCCCCTTCTGGGCCATGATTGCCACCCCTAGTGTATGTGTGCTTTGGGTGGTATAGATCACAAATTGAAACACTCCTAACTTTGCCACGTCACACCTATTTGCTTCAACGAGGGTCTCCTGGAGGCAGAGAATATCTGTCTTCAGGAATTGCACATCCACGTTGACCCTTCGCTTTTTCAGGGAACTATTTAATCCCTATATGTTTACAGACGCTCTTCTTAACTTCTATCTATAGTTGATAGTAGTCCGCCAACTTAAATCGGTTAACCTGTCCAAGACCTTTTTTGAAAAAAAACAAGCTTGAAAACCTCCCCACCCAACCTCCTTCCACCTTTTACCAGCCCCCAAGCCCACCCCCCTAACAGCGAGCAATGGGGTCACACGGACATTTCTGATGCCACCTTCAATCTGCCGCCCCTAAACCCACCCTGCCACATGCTATCAAGCTGGTGATCGAGTAAAAGGATCTAAAAGGACCACTCAATACAAGAAAAGCCCAAACCCATAGAAGCCAAAATAAGAATAGTGCCCATTGTACTAGAAGCTCCCCAACCCCCCCCCCTGTAATGTGAATTCCCCCTCCAAGCACATTTCAATTTTTTTTATAACCCTTTGCCAACTAAAAGTTAGACCTCTATCCGGCTTTCTAAACAGCCTATCATCACCCTTTACTTTCCCATTCGAAATCTCTTTGAGGAAGAACTGGGCTTGAATTTTGGTAGGAAAGACCCTGGTAAATCCCTTAAAGATAACCTTGAGGCGAGCAGGACTCAACAAGTAGGCTTCACAACCAGGTTTTTGAAAAGGCCCGATAATTTGCCGAATTTGCCACCTTCTCTCCACTATCATGTGGCAAAAATCTGGTCTGACAAAAAAGGTATGACCCTCAAAAGATCAATTGGCCTCTGGCTTGGCTTTCTCAAAAATTGTCTGGCAAAGAAGGAAGTTCCCCAAAAAATCATAATAGCTCTGGGCTTAGCATCAGGTTGTCCCCTCTTTTTAAGCATGGGAGGGAACGGATGTACCCTCTGCACCTCCTCATCCCAATCCCAATGTGCCAACTCGGGAACGGCTCCCTTCAATACCCTCAGCATGAAAGCTTGAATGTCCCCCTCTCATAATTCTCTGCAATACAGTGTATTCTGATGTTGTTTCTACGCTGATGATTCTCGAAGTCTTCAAGCTTCCACAGCTTATCAGACATCTGGGCCTCTAGGGAGGCTAGTTGGCTTCCCATTGACTCTACTCCAGCCTCAAGAGCTACTGCTCATTCCTCCACAGCCGTCGTGCAGTCAGAAATTTCAGTACAGGTCTTATTGATCTTGTGCATAGCTCCTTGAAGTTTTTTAGTGGCCAAGTTTGCCCTCTTGGTCTTCAACCAGGCTTCCACCTGCATGTGTTTCAGTGTGGAGTAGATTTATCCCATTGAGGGGGAGATTCAGGTTCCAGGTCCAAAGCTGATACAGCCTGCAGAGCTTCGCTAGCTGCAGAGCCCCCTCCCAGAGGGCTAAATTGTCATCAGAGTAATCCCATTTCATCTGGTTGGTAGAGCTACGATCTGACTTAAAGCCAAATTCGCTAGCTTGTGTTTATCCATTTATTTTTTTCCTTTTTTGAAAGACCATCCACCTTTGCATTTATGGCTTAGCCACAGAACTGCCATGACTGTCCCCAGAGGTGCCTGGTGCTGAATCCACAATAGATTAAGTATTGCTCCCCCAGAAAGGTCTGAATCATCAGTAGAAGAAAAAAAAGTCTCACCGCATCTGGTGTGTCCCTTGCTTTTTGCTTCTGTTCCCCAGCACTGGGACCTAGATTTCTATCAGCCACCGGTAGTTGAGCCGCAGAGTCAGCCCTGACTATGGTGGCAGATCTAGCTGTTTTGGCAAAATACTATCCAACAAACCAGTTCCTGCCCTCGTCACATCTGACAACAAAGTTATGCAGGCCTTATCTGCCACAATATTATCCACAGAAGCCGAGTGAGTTAAAGCATGGAGAGCAATACTCACGGTCTTCACCCCCAGTGCTGGCTTGTTTGATCCTCTTGCTTGCAGGGTCGCAGCAAGAGTCTGCATGGAACCGGCTTTCTTACTGCCAGATCCGCCGCTTCCCATGAAGATAGCTGGGATTACTGTAGAATTCATCCTTGGTGGGTCTGCACTAGACCGCGACCCCTTCAGTTTCACTTTGTTGCCGCTTTCCTCTGTGTCGCATTTCTCAATAGGAGCGTTATCCAGTCTTGGTCCGCCCAGCATCTTCCAGCTGATGGGGGCTCCCTGAGGCCCTGTGAACTCACCGGCATCGCCATAGTCCTTTGTCATCGTCACACCCTTCCGAGGCATCGCGCACGACCAGTTCTGCTGAGCTCCTAAGCTCAGTCCACCAAGCACTTCCGCAGAGGCTCGCCACAAACACAGGTTGAGCTGCTTAACTTCAGCGATCTCCCAAAAACGTATTTTTTCAGGTACCCTGCAGCCTTCTGGCCACCTGGAATAAAACCATCTTTAGACCTTAAAATCACCGAAACATAAGTATTATTGGCAGATTTGGCTCCTTAACATTTCTACTCCATAGGCAAGGCTCCAGGTCAAATGCAAATTCTTGTTGTGCTGGACCAATCTAATATTTGCCTTTGTCCTGTTAAAAGACAGACATTTTCCAGATACTTAGGGCCTGATTCTGATGCGGTTAGGAAAGCATTCCCACCTTGGGCCTGATTCTGATGCGGTTAGGAAGGCCTCCTAATAGCATTTGCTCCTTTCAAATCGGATCGGGAACGTGTCTTCCCGACCCAGGGCCCAATTATGATGCGGTTGGGAACATGTGCTCCCATTGAAGTCAATGGGAGTCCAACCAAATCGTACCAGGAAGCATCCGGATGCATAGTACTCCGTCAGTCGGACTCTCCCAATCTGAGTGGGTTGGAAACTATTTCCAAACCGATTCGGTCGGGAAGCTTTCCAACCCGCATCAGAATAAGGCCCTTAAATTGGACAGTCCATATTGCCTAAACACAACCTTACCCTTAAACTGTTTACTGACTCATTTTGAACTGGCTGAAAATTTCTAGCCTACAATTAGAGATAACTCATCTTAACTTTTTCTTTCTTTTTTCTCTCTGGACTATATTGATCCAAGTAAAGAAATGTATTTCTTACACACGTGGAATGATATAGGTTCCTAGATAAATATCATATGAAATTTACACATTCTTACTCAGTCTCTGGCAGAAGCTTAATGTGGGCAATGTGTTTGAGAAAACCATCGGGTATGTTGTTGAATAACTCAAAACAGGGACTGTGTTTTAAACACTTCTAAACATCTAATCCTCTACCTTAACCTGGGAATGTCATTGTTTTTAGCCCTAAACTGACAAATAATGCTGTGGATGATATATCACACATGCAGAGGTCATTGGTTTCATCTGCCGGTATATGTTTGCACAGATCATCATATTAGAGTCAACATATGTCCTTTGCACGAGGCCCCTTGTTTTTTGCATGTACAGAACATGTTCCATGACTGTCTTGATTCCAAGTACATTTTCGCTCCCTTACTGTGTGAGATGGGTGGACAAATGAGCGCATTATAGTCTTCCTTTATTTTAAAGAAGAATAGCCTTACCTCTTTCCCCTCTTTGGAATCGATACTCCTCAGCCAAACCTTTGTCAGGTTATTTACAATAGAACATTTAGGAAGGTAACTGTTTTTCATCTTTTCATTCACCCTCGATTCTACAAATGTCTGGTGAAAATTGCGAAAACTGTGCCATATTTTATAACTTTCTGGCGTGCCTTGTGGGGGAAACGCCTGGGTCTTAATCCAAAAATAATTTATTTTTGCTTCCTGCACCAAAAGGCGTGTATGATATACATCGAGAATGTTTTTGGGGCATGAATTGAAGCTCCCTGTTATTTCTAAGTTTGTTGTAGCATGTTCTTACAAGCCTTAATTAAAATGTGCTTTACATGTAGACTTACTGCTATAACACCTTTCAGATGTGATTTGTTCAGCACAGTTTACTTTAAGTGAGCCTTAGAGAGTGCACTGTATTTGGAGTTCAAAAAGTAATCTAGTCTGAACAGAAAGAAAGGAACGCTTGTCTTATTGTCACTAAATGTGGTGCACTCATTTGTCATTAGATTGTGATGGCTGAAGAGAAACATTATCACCATCTGGTGTACAACGTTGTCTGACTTCTGCAAACCACTACACTAGCCCTACAGCTCTCTGTTTGGGTTACGCCATGCATGATTTGTTGTTTGCTCAATGCGTTTAAATACGTTTGTTAATATATTGCTGCATGTCTCCTACTGGTGAAGGTGTTTATGGTTTCAGAATCCTTTTTGGAAGAACATTCTTGTGCTATTTACACATCCCAACGGTTTGCTTCAATATAAATAGATGTCATAGTTTTTTTAATAGTAATAATGACCCTTTGGTGTGTTAGTACTTCCTTCCACATCTCGCATACCTCTCTTCCTTCCATACCGTAAACTATTAAGTTGTTTATCTCTTGTCACATAATTTCATTTGCAGGCAGTGAAATCTATCTCTATTTATTCTTCAGACTGTTTATCCATTAAACATACTAGTCAGTCAAAATACTTTATTCAGTTATAAACGTATAATCATAAAAGCTGCAATCTAGTGGACACATCAATTAATATTAACAAATGTTAGAATTGCATGTGAGCACAGCCGATTTTAAAAAGGGCAATCCAGCAACACAGACACCAGAATCAGTCAGCATGAAAAGAAAGCAAATTGCAGGTCAACTACAACAACGATACCTTTTATGAAATGAGATCAAACATTTCTTAGTAAAACTGAGATAACATTTACAACAACAAAAAACGCAAATGAATTAAAGTTTGATCTGAAAATTCATTATATGGGCAAGAACATACAGAGTCATGCTTAAAATAGCCCAATTAAAAACACAGTAGATGGCATATGGTTTCAGGTGTGAAACGCAACTCCAAAAAAATATAACAAGGTAGGGTTCAATAGACAGTACCCTGGATCAAGATGTTACTCCTAATGGAGGGTTTTTTAAATTGTTTCTCCTACAAAACATGACATTTATACATAAAATATTTTTTGATCCAGATTGTATCTACCTTTTGAATGACTGTAGGGTTTAGGAATAAGTGGGGTCTGTCAAGCCCCTAAGGAAGTTTTACAATAAGAAAGGCAAGGTATTTTCCAACCATTATCACAACTCAAACAATTGGTAATAAAATCTTTATTTAATGAGGTGCATGGGTTATTAGAGATGGAGATCCAAAGAAGTAATGGAGCCAGTTTGATAGTGTCTTCAACATACATAATCCCCAATTCCTCATGGCGTAAATAATGTGGACCACTGGGTGGGAGGAAGAGGAGTTGAGGTGCCGACAAAAGCAACCTGCAAGCACCTAATATTGCTGTACACATCTATTTGTATATATCAAATAAAACAATTTGACACCAAGACACATCTTTGCCTAACCCTCCATTCTAATTTCAAAGATATAGTACAATCTCCGTTGGCCCTAAATCTAACCTTTTCTCTGAGATGAGAAAGAAGTGTGGCTATGAATCTACCAGCACTTTATCCAGACTAATATTTATTAGATGAAGCCACAGCTGGATCTATTTACAAGATCAAAGGCACCGGATAAATCCACGAAGATCAGGTACAATGGGCAAACCTTAGCAAGTGTATACTTATTAATGTTCAGATATCTTAGCCTTTCAGCCTACCATTGTAAGGGTGACAACATTAGCAGGATGCAGATTTGGAGCTGAGGTTTCATAAACAAAACAATAGTGTAAATAATGTTTTCATTTGTACTTGGGGAACATCACCATATACACTCTTTACTTGCAATTGATCTAGGTCCTGATAAACTAAAAAACTCAGTTTAGGTGATTATGTCACTCATCCTTTCCTCATCAGGCCCTTTCTTGATACCATATACATTGTTTTCCACCTGGCTGCTCTGAATCCGGCACATTCTATGTAGAACACGGCTGTGTCCTGCAGTCTTTGCACGCTCCAACAGGGGCAACACCGAGGCCGATCATTGCCCAACTACTTAATTACGAAGTCCAGGACACAGTCTTGAGACTAGCATGAGAAAAAGAGAAAAATATACTACAGAGGGAGCCTGGTGTTATTTTTTCCTGACTTCACGGCAATGGTGCAGGCAGCATAAAAGGAATATCTTCCAGTTAAAAAGAAGTTGCAAAATGCAAAAATAGTGTACACAATGCTGTACTCCATAAGGCTCTGAATAGAACATCAAGGGAAAGTCAACATTTTCCAGACCCCTGAAGCAGCATTCGATTATGTCAACAAGATGTCCACCCTAAAAAATGGTCGGTGAGGATCCCAAACAACCAACTCACAGGACTAGAATTGACCTACTCGAGGGCTGAGAGCTGAGCTCTACTCTCTATGACTTGGGAGGGACAGATGAGAGGAACTGGACTGAATGACATGGCCTGCTTGATTGAGTGGGGTACAATGGTGAGAGGCCTAATGGCCAATAACTTTATTGTTCATACATAAAGATGAACAACAATATGTGGTGATGACAAGCAGTACTGTGCAGCTCCACAATGGACTGAGAGAGGGGTCCCATTTGGAGGACCCCTTCTGCTCAGTAGTATGAAATGTCAACTACTCTTCATCACCCTTGTACAACTGGGAGAAGTGTGCACCCAGTGGCTCCTATAAAGGTGCACCCCATTAGGTTTGAGACACATACTAGTTATATTACTTTTGATATTTGTGATGTTTTACAGGGACGTCTTTAGCATGGTTGGGATGCTGTAGGGGGTGCGTGTGAGAGGTTGACTTGGGTGAATGTTTTCTTTTTGCAGCTCTACAGCATGTCCCAGGAGGGAACAGGCCAGAGACAGGTTAAATGCAGCAGTAAAGTCCTTATCCATGGGTGGAGAAGATCTCAGTAGGTCTCAGAGTACTGGCACTATCACACTGCTAACCTGGAATGTGCGGGGACTGAAAAATCCCCTTAAGACATGCCAAGTATTAGCATATTTAGACAGACATAATGTGGAAATAGCCTTGCCTCAGGAGACACATTTAACAAAGACCACAGAATGATCAATCGGAGCAAAATGGGTGGGTGTCCAACTGGTGTTGTCTTATTCAACCTCCTCGAGGGAGGGGTGTTGATATTGTTCTAGAAGGGTTCCCCTTTACCATCACTCATGAACAAACGGTTGATCAAGGTTTGTGTGCTATACTGCAGGGCTCTCTAGCGGGAATGCCTGTCACCTTGGTGAACATATATGGCCCTAACATTTACAACCCACCCGTCCTTCTAACCAACATTTGGAACACACTCCTGGAACTAAACTACTCATAGATATTCAAGGAAGGAGAATTAAACATGGCATTAGATGCGACAGCCGATAGATCAACACAGTCCCTGGGATTGAGCAAATAAGCATCAAAAGCACTAAGGGAGGGGATGGATGACTTAAACATGGTGGACACATGAAGGGTTGGCAACACGAGGAATAGAAGGGCGCGTTCATCTCATCGGTGCATACCATGTGGTCCCACCTTGATTACTGGCTGACAACCAGAATGGCCAGTACCTGGGTAGAAGATATACAGCATTTTGCAAGGAAGCTGTGGAACCACAAGCCAGTCAAAATGGTCAATGGGGTTCCTACATACACCCTCCCGTTTACATTGAGGTTTAGAGCCACTGCTCTGCTTGACCTGATCTATAGGTAGATAATCCGACAAGCCATTTGTAAATACTTTGCAATAAATCAGAACTCAATGTCTAAAACTGGCAAACTATGGGAAGCCTTGAAGGCCACGATAAGGGGGTCTGTATAAGCACTAATGTGAGGATATTATAAGATATGCGATGCCAGTTTACCAAATTAGAACTCACAATTGGAACAGGAGTACTAAACCATACCATGCTATGCCACTCTAGCATCTATTAAAGACCATATGTCTAACTACCAGGATTTAGCCGAAAGGTAAGTGAAATACCTCTTGAGCAGATATGTGCCACAGGTCTATTGGGAGGGAGGCAGGCCAAGGTGGGCATTATTGACTGAATTGTGACTTTGTGGAGGCCTGACGCAGGTGATCAAAATAGTACATGACAAGGGGGTGGTGCACTACGACACCCTGAAAATTCTGAAGGAATTTGCAGATTGTTATGGTACTTTATACACCTCATGAGCATCAGCTAAAGCTGCTGGTATAAATTCCTAATTAGAAGATATTGCCCTGGCATGGCTTTCGCCTGATCAAAAAGAATACGTATCTCGGCCTATTGAATTGGAGGATGTGTGCGAAGCCATAGGAGTTTTGCGCAATGGCAAGGCCCCAGGCCAGGATGGGCTACGGGAATTATCTAAAGAATATGTGGAGATGATTAGCCCTCACCTCCATGCAATGTAGGTCGAGGCATATAGGCAGCAAATTCTCCCCCAATGCTGTGTGAGGCCCTGAGAGCCACCTTCCTCAAGCTAGTTAAAAAGCTGGAGCGATGTGACTCCTACAGACCCCTTTCATTCATCAACGTCGGTGCAAAAATCTTAGCGAAGATCCTTCGTAATAGATTTCAGCCACTAATGCAACATATAGGGCTGCTGGCCCAGTCCAGGTTTATCCCAACATGATCACCACTCAGAACGAGTCAATGGGTATATGTCCCAGGCAATGTATATCTATTGAGGCACCAGACAAGGATGCCCTTTTTTCCAATTCTTTACACAATTATGCTACAACCGCTAGCCTGTGTTGTGCATCAGGGACATGCGGAGGCAGCACTTTGATTTATTCAGAGACCAAAAGGATTGTCATTAAATGCAGACAGCATGGCCCTTTACATGAGGAAACCATCCTCACACCTCTCCACACTACTAAGGAAGTATGTTAGATTCAAACAACATCCGGGTCTCAATGTCAACTGGGATAAGTCATACATCATCCTGCTGATGTTGAGCACACAACCACACCAGTCAGAATATCCATTATAGGGGTGAAGTATTTGGAGGTGTATATACATAACAAGCCTGAGCGGGTAATCAGGGAGAGTTATGGCCTGGCCATAGGAAAGTAGGAGGAACAAGTTTATAGATGGATAAGAATGCCACTATCTTTAGCAGATAGAGTGGCTATAATGAAAGTGATAAAACCACAGTGGTTCCTCTATCTCTTCAGTATTAGCCCTATCAGGTGCCAATGCTTAATTTGTGCGGGTGCTTTCCGGTGCTAAGCACCGGCACTTATTTATCAAGGCCGGGTCTACACCATGAGTCTGCAAGTCCGATGGCATTGTGGCAAAGTCAGTAATATAATTACCTCACTCACTGACTCACTGCTGCGGACAGTCTTGTTTGTCCCTCGAGTCCCCTGCAATTGTGAAGAGTGGCTGTGAGACCAATAATGAAAAGAAAAGATTAATTCCCAACAATATATCCGATCTGAATTTGCCTTAGATTGCAGCCGGCCTCAGACACTGATTGGCCTGGATTTGGTTCTGTGAGGGTAGGGGCTGAACTGCGGCAGAGTGCGCAGATTTTATTCAAAATGCCACGCCCGGCACACCCGCACTCCACAAGTCATCATCAGCAGTTGGACGTCATTGAGTCGAGGGCAGGCAATAGCAGGCCTATTATAATAAAGGCAATGCCGCCCGGTGACACCAGTAACCGTAAGTAGGCTGTAGCCCAAACCAACACTGCTTTTTCTTTGAGCGTGCCGTGGTGACAGTCAACATGATAGTTATATATATATAATAACAGCTTTAAAAGAAAACGGAACGAGTGAGTCCGAGACCTGCCCTGAGGCTGAGCAATCATGCCTCCGGCCCTGGGAAGCCTGTGCAAGGCTCAGGCTGCAAAGAAGTACAATGTCCAGGCCAGTCAATCGGACTTTTGGTTCCAGATCTTGTGCACAGTCCAGGCCATCAGTCTTACAAAAATATCTTTGGCTCAGTGGCCTTGGCAATTTTTGCTTGAACCATTAAATGAGGATACTGTTATGGCGAACCTTCTAATAATTGTAAATAGGAGTTTTGTGTTTAGTAATGCACTCTGGCCCGGAAAATACTGTGTCTTTAAATTACTCATTAGATGCATGAGTGAGGCACTGGGGTGGTTTCCTGCTCAACAAACGGCGCTTGTGATGTATTAGTATTAAAATGAAGCCTTTTCTGGATGAATTAGCCCGTCAAAGTTCATGGTGGTGATAGAGGGCGTATAGAAAGGAAGGCACCCCATCTCAGAAAATTATGTTTTACAGGCAGCATAGACGAAGATGCAGCAACATTTGCACAAACCTCATTATCCAAATTCACAACATTGTGTACTGCCTGGATAGGCAATCACAGGCATCTACATATTAGATTATGCATGGGTATTACCTACATTTCATTCGTGTTAGGAGGTCGCCCCAGACAGTGAAAATTGATGAGAGTTATGCTACCTTGGAAATATGCTCACGTTGCTCAATGACGTATTTATGAATAACTAAAAACGTTGCTTATTCACTCTCAAAATAATTTGTATTTCTAACAAGCTGTGCATTCTGTAAATCAAACAATATAGTCAGGTGTGGATTACCAAAGATTAGGAGTGGGGTGATGGCCCAATTAATGGAATGATGTGGTAAAATACACCTTTGAAACTGTGAGCTGGCAGTTTGTAAGATCACTGGGGTGCATCATGATGATTTGTGCCCACTATATGCAGAGTCCGTTAATTGGTTTCCTGTGTTTGAAGTGTCGAAGGCTCATACACATGTAGCTTGAGGTGATATTTGCTCACTTGTTTACAGCTTGTGCACAGTTAGCAGAGTGAGGCAGCAGTACCGTGGTGACCAGATACATCTGACTTTTAGCAGTGCCAGTTGAGGATGTGGGTGGAGCTAATAGAGTAAGTGGGTGGAGCCAGTGGAAAAAGTGAGTTGAGCCAGTGGAAAAGTAGGCGTGGTCTCGGACAAACATTTGAGCACCTGGACATTTTACAAATTAAGCACTAATCAGGCCACTGCAGACCCTCTCTAAAACCTTGCAGATGCAGTTAATACGGTTGATGTGGACAGGAAAGCAGCCAAAATTGCATTGCTACGGCTGTATGGGCTGGGAGGCTTTGGCGCACCAGATTTCTATCTGAATTATTTATGCGCACAAGCTCAATACATGCACTACTGATACCAGACCCCAGCTTTTTACAGCTCGCATAGTAGTTCAGGCAGAGAGGGTATACAGCTACAAAATGTTCTCCCCCACTGCCACAGAGTGACCCCATGAGCTGATATAGGCACAATACACTGCATCACAGCAGCATGGCATGCACTGGCCTTGAAGATGCCCAAGCAGCCATTTTATGCACCTGCACTCCTCTTTTAACATCACCTGGCACTTTCTGTGGCACAAGAAGAGAAGAGCCAGTCGCTCCTCAAACAGGGAGGCATCACGACATTTCGAGACATGTATCTGAATGAACGATTTATAGAAATGGCGGACATGGCCTTTATCAGTATTAAATGGTCGCTATTTATCTTTCTGTATCATCGCCTCTGAGCTGGAGTTAGGCACCTTTATCCATCATTTACCAAGGAGGCCCGGTGCATGATGCGCTACAAATACTAATTAGTAGCCCAACCCGCGAAAATGTGGTTACTAAACTGTACAATGCTATACAAGCGGACAGCGCACTCTGTTCAGACATGGCACTGGGGAGATGGAATGCACTGCTGGACAAACCCCTGACATGGGAGGAACGGGTATCTTGTTGTACGCTAACAGGAATGCTGACCCCAACTGCAATTCATGACTTATACACTTCAAATACCTGAAGCAAATATACCAAACCTGTTAGATTGTGCAGATGTGGGCTGTGTGTAGATGTATGATGTTAGAGATGCGGGAAACAAGATGCAAATTTCACACATCTTGCATGGAGATGTGCAGGCATCCATGGGTTCTGGCAGAGATTGGTGCAGGACCTGGGCCAGATGGTGGGGCATTCAGTGGGCTTGGACTACAAAGTATGTTTACTGGACTTAATCACGAAGTTAAAACCTCAAAAACTTCAGTTTGTTGCAGTCGTGCTCCTACTCGCCAAAAGACTGATGGCAGTGTATTGGGGCCAGCGTATTGTACCAAAATATAAGTTCCTAACGGAAACATGGATGAACGCTTCCTCCGCCCCAGACATCACCATCGCTATCCCTGATGACTATAAGATCACACGCAAGGACCGTACCGGCCACACAGGAGGAGGAATCGCTATCGTCCATAAGAAATCCATCCGCATCTCTACCAGCTCTGACGCCAACCTCGCTAACTCCGAACACCTTCACTTCCAGATCCACACCGACCCCAAGACAACTCTTAGAGGCACCCTCCTCTACAGACCACCAGGACCCCGCGCAAAATTCAGTGAAGACATCACGGACTTCATCACCCCACACGCGCTCCCCTCCAAAGACTACATCCTTCTGGGAGACCTCAACTTTCACCTCGAAAAGATCAACGACCGCAACTCCGCCACCCTCTTAGACAACCTCGCCAACCTCGGACTTAAACAACTGGTCACTTCTCCCACCCACATCGCAGGTCACACACTCGACCCCATCTTCACCTCCAGCAACCATATCTCCTTCAGCCACACTACGGATCTCCTCTGGACTGACCACAGCTGCGTTCACTTCACCTACAACAACCCTACAAAGAAACTGGAACAAAATCACCACGGATCAGATCTCCGCATCGCTCCTTCGAACCTCCCCAGCCCTCTCTTCTAACGCCAAAGAAGCCGCCTCCAACCTCACCCTTTGGTTATCCAACACCGCCGACTCCTTAGCACCACTGAAAAAACGTCAACACAAACTTGGCAACAAGAAGGCCTCATGGTTCAACGATGATCTCAAGAAGTCCAAGAAACTATGCTGCTCCCTTGAAAAGGCCTGGAAAAAAGACCCATCCACCAGCAACAAGGACGCCTTCAAAAGCGCCACTCGCACTCACCACCAACTGATCCGAAAAGCCAAGAAAACAGCATTCAAGGATCGACTTGACAACAACGCCCACAACAGCAAGGAACTTTTCAACATCGTCAAGGAATTCTCCAACCCATCGGCCAACTCCAACGACATCACCCCCTCTCAAACCCTTTGCGACTCCCTAGCTTCTTTTTTCCACAACAAGATTGCTGACATCCACAACAGCTTTGACAACCAACCCGGAAGCCAACCCACCCTACCATCTGCTGACCATCTTCCCCCCGTAAACACCCTTAACGCCTGGAACCCAATCTCCACTGAGGACACCATCCGCCTGATGAATTCCATCCACTCTGGATCCCCCACTGACCCATGCCCTCACCACATCTTCAACAAAGCTGACTCCGTCATAGCACCGCACCTCCGAGACGTCATCAACTGCTCCTTCAACTCCGCCACCTTCCCTGAAGACTGGAAACACGCTGAACTCACCGCCCTTCTGAAAAAACCAACAGCAGACCCCACTGAACTCAAAAACTACCGCCCCATCTCGCTTCTTCCATTCCCGGCCAAAGTCATCGAGAAAGCCGTCAACAACCAGCTCGCCGCCTTCCTCGAAGCCAACAAATCCCTCGACCCCTCACAATCTGGCTTCCGAGCCAAACACAGCACTGAGACCGCCCTCATCGCAGCAACAGACGACATTCGAACTCTACTGGACAATGGTGACACAGTCGCCCTCATCCTCCTCGACCTCTCTGCAGCATTCGACACAGTCTGCCACAGCACCCTTCTACAACGCCTCAATAACATCGGAATCCAAGGAAAAGCACTTGATTGGATCACCTCGTTCCTCACCGGAAGAACCCAGAGAGTCCGCCTCCCACCATTCAAGTCCGAGGCCTCTGAAGTCATATGCGGCGTACCTCAAGGATCCTCACTCAGCCCCACCCTCTTCAACGTATACATGAGCCCCCTCGCGGCCATCGCCCGCCAACACAACCTCAACATCATCTCTTACGCGGATGACACTCAACTGATCCTTTCTCTCACCAAGGACCCCAGCACCGCCAAAACTAACTTACACGAAGGAATGAAAGAAGTCGCCGAATGGATGAAACAAAGCCGTCTGAAACTGAACTCAGACAAAACAGAAGTCCTCATCTTAGGTACATCCCCCTCTGCATGGGACGACTCCTGGTGGCCGGAAGCCCTCGGAAAAGCACCCATCCCGACAGACCACGCACGGAACCTTGGCGTCATCCTGGATTCTTCACTCTCAATGAACAGACAAGTCAGCGCCGTATCCTCTTCCTGCTTTAACATTCTTCGCATGCTCAGAAAAACATTTCGCTGGATCCCCTCCGAAACAAGGAAAACAGTCACCCACGCTCTAGTCACGAGCCGACTGGACTACGGAAACACCCTCTACGCAGGTACCACCGCTAAACTCCAGAAGAAACTACAACGAATCCAAAACGCCTCAGCCAGGTTGATATTAGACATCCCACGCAACGAACACATCTCTGGTCACCTTAAAGACCTCCACTGGCTACCCGTCAATAAGAGGATCACTTTCCGACTGCTTACCCACGCACACAAATCACTCTACGACATCGGACCAGATTGCCTCAACTCTCGACTGTCCTTCTACACCCCCTCCCGCCAACTTCGCTCTTCCAGCCAAGCCTTCGCCACTGTACCTCGCATCAACAAGACCACCATGGGAGGCAGATCCTTTTCATACCTGGCTGCTAAAACATGGAACTCCCTCCCCGCTTACCTTCGCCTCACCCAGAACCACCTAGCGTTCAGAAAGCAGCTTAAAACGTGGATTTTTGACAAATAATCCTCCTCCCCTTCCTAAGCGCCTTGAAACCCTCTGGGTATGTAGTGCGCTATACAAATTTTATGACTTGACTTGACTTGAACGTATTCAGAGGAACTGCCTGTGACTTCATGGCGGAAGGACATATGGGCCCCACTAACAACATATCTGCTGGGACACCTTGGGCTGATGATCAGTTGGACGATGGGGTGGATGGTCCTGTATTGTTTATGCCCTGCTAATATTGTTATTTATGTGATGGTGGGTATCTGATGGTGGAGATGCCGTGAGCTGTATGGTTACCTGTTTTGTACTGTATTGTTTACTGCAAAAATACAACAACAAAAAAGAAGGATTCCCGTACTTGCCTCAGCAGCAATACACCTCGGCGTGCATAGCTGACTCAGCAGAGTGCACTCACCTCGTTCCAATGAGAAGCACCTGAGGCTGTATTTAAAGAAAAAGAAAACCCAGGTGGATCAGTACACGCTGATCATAACAACCTCTCCTCTGTGGGGCAGCCGAAAGCGCTGGAGGTACTTCCTGTGTTGTGAGAAAAGCGTTCAGAACACGCTAAGATTAGAGAAGCCAGGAGCAGTACACAGCACTTCCCATGTTTTGGGCCCCTGGGAGAACACTTGGGGTGCACAAAGAGGTGGGCAGGTGGCAGGCCAGCACACAAGGCAGTCAAGTGGCAGTCCCTCCTGAAACCCAGCAGTTATCAGGCAGCAGGCCAACAGAACAAGGAAGGCAGCCCAGATAGTGGTTCCTCCTGACAGCACAACAGTCCTATTGGCGATGGGGGAATCGTAGAACCAGCATCTGGTTACAAGTCCACTCAGTGTCTGGTTGGACCAGAGTCAAGAAACAGCAGGCAGCAGGGCAACAGGCAGAAAACCAGTCCACCTGTCACCCAGGCCCAGATGTGGATTGGTGTCAGGCTGCAAAGCTCAAAGTGTCATAAGCAGAGAGAAATGCCCACTTTCTAAAAGTGCAAAAACAACAATTGATGGACAGAATGCAGAACAATATCATACATTCACCCCAGTACAGAGATCTGTGCCTAAATCCATCGTTTTTTTGCACTCCACACCACCCCAGTTCAGACATGGCCATATGCAAATAAGCCTTGACCCTGTGCCTCATGGGAACAGTCCAGCCCGAACTGCCAAGTCATGTCTTTCCTGGACCGGAATCAAGCATCCTAGGACTGGTTTCTGGCTATCAGCCGTCTTCAGCCAGGATAGATTGACTCCAGTGGTGTGGAGAGCATGGGACTCACGTCTGAGCATACCCATCCCACTCGGGGTGACAAATGCAAAAACAACAATTGATGGACAGAATGCAGAACAATGTCATACATTCACCCCAGTACAGAGACCTGGGCCTAAATCCATCGTTTTTTTGCACTCCACACCACCCCAGTTCAGACATGGCCATATGCAAATCAGCCTTGACCCTGTTCCTCATGGGAACAGTCCAGCCCGAACTGCCAGGCCATGTCTTTCCTGGACTGGAATCAAGCATCCTAGGATCGGTTTCTGGCTATCAGCCGTCTTCAGCCAGCGGAGTCCCTTGCTCACTTGGCCACTGGATTCAAGATAGCATGGCTGATGAGGATTATGAATCCGAAACCGGTCCCAGGATGCTTGTTTCCTGTCCAGGGATGACATGGCTTGGCAGTTCGGGCTGGACTGTTCCCATGAGGCACAGGGTCAGACTGATTTGCATATGGTAATATCTGAACTGGGGTGGCTGAGTGAGCTAAAGAATGGTGATGGATTAAACCCAGATCAGTTGACTGGGGGTGAGTGTTTGATTTGCTCAAACGCTCCGTCCATCATCCACTTTTGTTTCGCCTTGTTCGCCCTAAGTTGGCAGGGTATGCTCAGACGTGAGTCCCTTGCTCACTTGGCCACTGGAATCAAGATAGCTTGGCTGATGAGGATTATGAATCCGAAACCGGTCCCAGGATGCTTTTTTCCGGTCCAGGGAAGACATGGCTTGGCAGTTCGGGCTGGACTGTTCCCATGAGGCACAGGGTCAGACTGATTTGCATATGGCAATGTCTGAGCTGGGGTGGCTGAGTGAGCTAAAGAATGGTGATGGATTAAACCCAGATCAATTGACTGGGGGTGAGTGTTTGGTTTGCTCAAACGCTCCATCAATCATCCCCTTTTGTTTCGCTTTGTTCGCCCTAAGTTGGCAGGGTATGCTCAGACGTGAGTCCCTTGCTCACTTGGCCACTGGATTCAAGATAGCTTGGCTGATGAGGATTATGAATCCGAAACCGGTGCCAGGATGCTTGTTTCCGGTCCAGGGAAGACATGGCTTGGCAGTTCGGGCTGGACTGTTCCCATGAGGCACAGGGTCAGACTGATTTGCATATGGCAATGTCTGAACTGGGGTGGCTGAGTGAGCTAAAGAAAGGTGATGGATTAAACCCAGATCAGTTGACTGGGGGTGAGTGTTTGATTTGCTCAAAGGCTCCGTCCATCATCCCCTTTTGTTTCGCCACTTTCTAAAAGTGGCATTTCTAAAACAGTAATGTAAAATAAAACTACACCAGTAAGCAGGATTTATTACTACCATTCTAAACATACCAAACTTGGAAACGCTATTCATTTCAGTACAGGCATTACTACTAAAATATATATAGGGGATTCCCAATGCTAACCTATTAGAGGAGTAGGCCTCACAGCAGTGAGAAACAAAAATAGGCTGTTTGTCACTACCAGGACATGCCAGACATAAAGCCACATATCCTAAGGTTTACTTGCACAAATCCCTGCCCATAGGATTAACCAGTGCCTACCGTAAGGGGTGATGGGTCATTACACATGGTAATAAGAGGAAAGTTTAAGGCTTGCAAGTAGTTTTAAATATCAAGTCAAAGTGGCAGTAAGCTGTGCCTGCAGACACTGCTGGGGCAGGCCTAAGACAGGTTTGAAAGACTATGTCAATGGATGACACAAGCAGTGCTTCAGTCCCACTAGTACCATTTAATTTACAACCCTAGGTACATAGGATACCACTTTGCAAATGACTTACATGTAAACCAAATGTGCAAGTAGGTGTAAACCAATAATAGCATGTTTAGAGGAGAGAGCACATGCACTTTAGCACTTGGTAAGAAGTGGTAAAGTCCCCTCAATCCTAAAGCCATAAAAAAAGGTCCGAAAATATGTGGAGGAAGGCAAAAAGCTTGCGGATAACCCTACAAAATGGGCCAGGTCCAACAGACTATGACAACTTTCTGATTGCACAGTGCAGAGATTATTTGCATCTAAATATCAACATCAACATTTTCAACTGCCTGGTATTTATAGTGAACTTCCAGATGTCCACCTGCTCTCTTATTCAGATGATGGACTTTCTGGGGTGTGTAGTAGCAATGTGTTTCTGCTGCCTGTGGCTCACCTGCGGCAAACATTACCATATATTTAGGGAACTACAAGTGGCTCTTACTTGCCTCTCCCTCTTTCTGAGGGAGATTCAATGACACTGCTCCTGCAACATCCAAATAATATTTCCAAGGCACTATGAGGCCCTTCAGAGGTAAAATGATTTACAGTTTTGCTTGAAGGACATAGAGGCATTGAATAGGGAAGCCATTTTTGACTTTGCTCTGTTATTAGAGTTGGTTATCTCCTAGACTGAGTGATGGATCTCCTTGATATTTTCCATCCCTCCAAGGCCTCCAGCTAGATCTCCGAGGGAATCCTTGTCCCCTATTTCTCTGCAGCCACGTAGCACTTTTGGCTTCGTAGTGTCAGCTATAGTGAAGCAGTGAGTCAACTTTGCTTTTAGCTTCCAGCTGCATGAAAGATTATATGACCTCTGGGACCAAGAAGGTTTATCATTTGATCTGGGCTCCTGGTTTTTGGATGGACGGGAACATTGATCCTTCATGCCTCTTCTCCTTCCATAAACTACTTCCTTGATTCCCTATTCATGAAGTGTCTCTCCTATAAAACAACCAACATTTCTGATACAGAAGTTTTCTTTGTCCACCCTCCCTTGTGTTCCTTTTACATAAAAGGTAGCTTAATGACATGTATTCATCGTCAGTCTCTTGCCATTGGCATTCTTCACTGTGGAACATTCACACAGTCATTGTGGGTCTGTCTGATTGTCCCTCTAACTCGAACTCATCTTTTAAACAACTTCCTATTGAATAAATGATTGGTGCCAAGACCCTTTACATCTTCAAATGGTCTTTCAACCTTAATGGGGCTGTCTTCTTTATTTTCAGTGGACCAAAATGGGCTGCTCATCCATTCCTGAGCATCCTCAACTTTGGGTTGCTGGCTGCCTTGCAGAATAATAGGGACAGACTATATATCACAGGCCTGTTTCTCAGCCCTTAATCTGTTTCAGGAACCATCAGATTGGAGCGAGCACTCCCACCCCAGAAAGATGTGTTTACTCATTGAGGTCCAAAATAGCATCAATATTTTTAGATGCTGTGGCCACTCAACTTGCTAAAACAACAGGTGATGGACCGAATGAGGATCAATGTCACACATTCAACCCAGTCAAAAGATCTGGGTCCTAATCCATCGTTTTTTTGCACTCCACACCACCCTGGGTTAGACAATGGCGATATGCAAATCAGCTCTGACCCTGTGCCCCATGGGAACAGTCCAGTCCGAACTACAAAAGCCATGTCCTTCCCAGAACGGAATCAAGCATCCGAGGACCGGACCGGTTTCGAGGTAACACCTCTCATCAGCCCGGCTAGCTTGACTCCAGCTTTTGTAGTTCGGACTGGACTGTTCCCATGGGGCACAGGGTCAGAGCTGATTTGCATATTGCCATTGTCTAACCCAGGGTGATGGATTAGGACCCAGATCTTTTGACTGGGTTGAATGTGTGACATTGATCCTCATTCGGTCCATCACCTGTTGTTTTTGCAAACTCGCTATAAGTGTACTGGGGATGCCCAGACGTGGGTCCCAGGCACTCCACACCACTGGAGTCAAGCTAGCCGGGCTGATGAGAGGTGTTACCTCGAAACCGGTCCGGTCCTCGGATGCTTGATTCCGTTCTGGGAAGGACATGGCTTTTGTAGTTCGGACTGGACTGTTCCCATGGGGCACAGGGTCAGAGCTGATTTGCATATTGCCATTGTCTAACCCAGGGTGGTGTGGAGTGCAAAAAAACGATGGATTAGGACCCAGATCTTTTGACTGGGTTGAATGTGTGACATTGATCCTCATTCGGTCCATCACCTGTTGTTTTTGCAAACTCGCTATAAGTGTACTGGGGATGCCCAGACGTGGGTCCCAGGCACTCCACACCACTGGAGTCAAGCTAGCCGGGCTGATGAGAGGTGTTACCTCGAAACCGGTCCGGTCCTCGGATGCTTGATTCCGTTCTGGGAAGGACATGGCTTTTGTAGTTCGGACTGGACTGTTCCCATGGGGCACAGGGTCAGAGCTGATTTGCATATTGCCATTGTCTAACCCAGGGTGGTGTGGAGTGCAAAAAAACGATGGATTAGGACCCAGATCTTTTGACTGGGTTGAATGTGTGACATTGATCCTCATTCGGTCCATCACCTGTTGTTTTTGCACACTCAACTTGCTGACCTATGATCTCTAAGACCTCCATCATTAGCTGTGGTTTAGATATAATTTCAAAAGCCTCAATGAAGTCTGATGCCTCCACCTTTAGGATCTCTTACAGAGCAATTTTCCAAAGGCTGCACTTACCACCCTTTGAACTTCCTGTATATTGATGCCTCCTTGTGTTTCCCTACAATAAACATTCCCCTAGTATACACGTGGAAATGTAAATTTTATTAAAGACATGGTGCCAGAAATGATATGCCTTTCCTTCCTCTCTTTGACATCATCTCTGGATGATAGTATACGTTTAGTTCATTCATTTGCTGGCTACCTTATGTTAAAGATATCAATGTAGTGCTTTCTGGTTGCTTACATGAATTCACTTTGGGGTACTGGGCTGCCTCACCCTTACCATTGATTCTGTTTATCCTTCATTTTCTTCTAGCCTTGGCTCAGCTCATCCGCTCATCAGATATGTTTGTTTCCTGGCCCATGGCCTGTGTTATCTACATATGGACACTGAGCTTTGGCTTTTGCCTGCAACTATTGCAAGGCAATTCTTCACCTGTTGCCTGTTGCATGAGTTTGAGTTCCTCCTGCATGAGTCTGAATTCCTACTGCTGTCTGCAATTCACAACACAAATTAGATGGTCTTGCTGCCCATTCTTGATTTGCTTCATTTAAAGTAGGAAGAGGATGGGTCTGTAACTGTGAGATGCTGATTGCTGTTGGCAGTATACAGTTGAAAATATGTGACATAGGCACGGTTCCTCAAGGAACCTTCCCTCTAATTATTCAACATTACTGGAGGTTTCTCAATCATGCCACAGCACCCAGATTTAGATTTTTTAGCTATAATGACAAAAACGCTATTTTCCTTGAAGGTGTTTAGTTTTACATGTATGAAAGAATTACCCATTTAAAATCTATATATATAAAAACGAATGTATGTCTGTCCGTCTGTCTGTCATTTATGCATTACTATTCCATTCATCCGATCGCCATGAAACTTTCGGAAGTTGCTGAGTACACTCCCGCGAGGGTTTCTGGCATAAATGTTTTTTAAATATCGGCCCCCCAGGGCCCTCATAAGCTTTCGAATACTGAAATTGTCAGCAAATTTGCGAGCATCGTCGACAGTTATTCCCTCCAAACGGAAATCGATTGGTCGATCTACATCTGAAACACGAAAGAAAAAGGCATTACGAGCTTCAGAAACAGACGAGCAACTGGAAGCAAGATTAGAAGCTGTTCGAATACAAACTGATCAAGCCTGTTCTTCTCAAACGAACAAGCAAAAAGAATCAAGATTGGAAGCCGATCGAGTACGCACTGCTCAAGCCCGCTCTCCTCAAACGAACATGCAACAAGAATCAAGATTGGAAACAGATCAATTACGCACTGATCAAGCCACAATTCAAGTTTCCTTGAATTTCCTTTCTTCTGAGATCGCAGCAACGCGCGACGGGTAAGCTAGTGAAAGATAAAGGATGGTTTAATTTGGAAAAAGGTAAGCATTTTTATAGGTATGCCTATTTTTGTCATTTTTATAGGACTGTGATTCAGGGAGATAATAAGCCCCAGATTTAATATTTTTCCATGCAATGCCGTATAGCTTATAAGATGTCTGAATTGAATTGAGAAAGAGGTAAAATGCAAAGCTGAGCCATATGCACAATGATTGGCCTGCTATTGGAGTTATCCCCTGCATTGGCACCTTAGCAGGGCTGCCTTACACAACACACAGACACGCACCATGGTGTAGAAGTGACTGTGCATTGTCTAGCATAGGATCCGTACTGGAGGAACAACCTTGCATTACAAATTACAAATAGTTTTTAATGGCTAAGTACAGCCTGGCTACCTTTGTATATCAGGCTTTGAAATGTGTACCTTTCTGATACAATACAGCTTTTTCATCAGATTGTAAATAGAACATGCTGTTTTACATTGCTTTACATCTCCCCAGTGCTGGAGCAAAGGTTTAGTAAATCTGGGCTAAGTATAATAATAAATACAAGTTTTTCTTTTACCTTGTATATCTGGAATGAAACAGGACGTATGTATTTTGCAATGAAGAGGAAAATGTATAGTCATTTCCAAGTGTTTAATTGTAGTTGGGATGATGGAGAACAGAACAGCATGCCAATCTTAAAATGCAGCCAGCATCGGAAATATGAAGTGAGCACATCCCTGAAAAAGCGAAATCGTAAGTAATAGGAGAGGAGCTAACAACTCCATCCATAACGAATCAGACTAGTCAGTGGTCCATGACATAGCCCTCAGTGACAAAGCAGTCGGTCAGAAGATTATCAAAAATAGCAGGTGTCCTACTCAGTAGTATTCTCATGTACAATACATTACATTGCATTATTGCATTAAGGTACACAATACAAATAAAAGGATGAATTAGAAAAACATAGTCTTTCATTTAAAGTCATAATCCTTGAAGTGATTAGCAGAACGTCTGCATGTCTGTGGAACAGTATGCATTATTATCCAGGTCAGATTACATTCCTAGCTTAAATATGATAGCTTATAAAACATTTCCATTTCACCTATCTGAATATATTATTGTGTCTTATTATATTTTCAAATTACAATGCAACTGCAGTATTTCAATCCCTTTACAACAAGGTACTATACTGCCTCCCGAAAAGCAATTTTGAGAATGTGTATTTACTCATCAAACATGATTATTACCAGCCTAGACTAGGCGAAATGGCAATATCAGGCATTCATTTTGAAACGGATTGGGAGGTAAAATTATAAGTAGAATGTATTTGCACTCACTTTCTAAATAAAGAAATAGAAAGAGAACAATAATTTACATACAGAAATGGCCTGTAATTTGCAAGAAAGTTTAATAGCAGTGATTATTGGAGGTCTTTTGGCTTTTGCTCTCTTTCTGCACAGATCACACACACCAATTAAATGGATATTTCTGTATGGTTTCTGCACGTTTTTATACATACACCGGAAAATACATTGAACACTAACTAATCAGAAAGATGTCAGTAAGATTAGTGAAACTGAAAAATTCACCAGTAAATAACTGCAAGGATGTTATTGCACCTACTATATATACCCCAGTGATCATTACACATGCTGACAGGAAATTAGGTCAATAAATTACTACAAATTTCCTATTTTGAAGACAGGCAATGGTATCTCCTTCGAATTGGGGTTAAAATGCAACACTAACAATGATAAATTTAGGAACTGATTTAGCGTTTAGTGGACAACGTACCCTGCTCTCCAAACTCTTGATCTGCCTGCCTCAGTGAGAGATGGATGGACCTTAAGTATTTGTTGACAGAACTCCCTTTGGTTCACTCGATGGAATACTCTATTTGACTGCCCAGTGGAGGGGCCGCCTGAGAATGCACATTACACTATCCAGCACGTCACCGTGGAAGATGTGCTGAATATTTGTCGCACTCCATCATTTACAGCTAGTGAAGAACAGGAAAAACACTAATGAGCCCCACACTAATTAGGGGTCATTCGTTTTTTGTTTTACAGAAATAAACTCCTGCTTTAGGTGCTTGATTCTGAACAACAAAACAACGTCAAAGGTTTGGTAGTTGCCAATCAACATTTTTAGGTGCCATCCATAAACATTTTAGTACATTGAAAAGAACAATGTGAATACTGATCACTTCAATGCACATACATACGCGCTAGGCCAGGTGTCATCTTTATATTAGGCATGTGGAGTATCATCAAGATGGCAGAGGTAAGTAATGTCCTCCACCATCCTGGTACACACTGGTCAGTCTGTCAAACTCTAAATCAGGCCTTCAGTGCTTTCCGATCGAAATCTGCAGGAGAAAAGTAGTTTTCTCCTCAATGAAGGGATTGTTTTTGTGGATCGCAGTGTAGACGATTTAAATATTTTAACGGTATCAACTACTCCAATTTTAAGTTCCAGACTAAGAATAATTTAAATAAAGAAAATACATAAACCACAAAATAAATACACACATACTAAAATAGACAATCTACAGCTACAGCAAATATGGAAAGTCATGACTAATCTATATAAATGCTCTTTTCAAAATTATTTAATTTAAGAAAAGCTTTTGTTGACAAGAACTGTCCTACAAAGTGCCATTGTATCATTTGTATTTAGAGTTTGTAATCTATGAGCAAGAGCAGTCAAATTATTGTTTGTTTTAATTTACCCCTAAAATTCCTGTAAACTTGTTTTCCCAAATCATAACTTGCTATATCTTCTTTCGGTCTCTTATGTAAGGTGCTCAATTTGATTAAATACATTTAAGGCATTCTAATTGTGCATATGCAGTAAGAAAGTAGTAGTTAATATATGATATTTAACTGTTACAGCCTTTCCTGTGTGTATCATTGTAAATTACTTTCAATTACTGTTAATTATTGGACTTAAGACAGTGCCATCATCATCAAATAAGTCAGGCAGAATGTTAAAGCACTTTAATATTTGTGACAGACCATAATATAACCAACTTCACAATTCACTTTTGAGAAAGCCTTTTTTTATCAGAGACAACTGACCCCTTAACTGTATCTCACAAGAGAAACATAAGAAGAAACAATTTTACTTCTGTAGACTTACAAGTTTAATTCTACTAAAAATAACTATTCTGTGCAAGACTCAGATTTTCATAAGAATGCCTTTTAGTTTGAAACCAAACTTAAATACTCTTAATGTTTAATGTTTTTAAATTGATCTTGTAAACTGATACAAATCATGGCCCCACTCCAACACACGTAAGTATTTGATGTTCAACGTACTTCAAAGTACATAATTGTTATCCTTCTAATAATTTTTGTCTAACATTCACTACTGAAAATTGCTGCCATGTTTCATTGTGACCTAAAGCTCCTGATATGTTTCTGTCCTTCATCCTTTGATGACACACAAGTCTTAATAACCATAGACATTCTTAAGGTTACTTTTTTTATTTAATTTTTCTCTCTCCTGGCAGATCAAACTCTTCACATGGGCATTAGATTATTTCCTCTCTAATTTATGAAATAATTTAAACTATTGCTTTTATCGACTGCGTACATTCACAAAGATGAGTGTTTTCTTCGGAAAATACAATGATTTGAAAGGAAATATTTCAAGAATGGAGGCGGTGGTTAAAGTAGCACTCATGGCATGAAGGTATATTTTATCATCCAAAACTCTACATTAATTGATTAATTATATTTAGGTGCATAAACCATGCAGTCAGACTACTTAAATGGCCATGGTAACAAATAAATCCACCCTTGGAGGGAAATATTTAAACATTTCCAGATTCCGCAACTATAAGCAAAAATCAAGCAATGTGAGTCCTCCACCTTCTGCTACTTTGCAGCTAGTAATATTTTATACACATCAGGAAATAGTGAAAGTACTTCAAACATTCATAAATAATTATACTACTTTTATAATAATACAAGGAAAATTGGAAATGTTTTGGCAATCTGTGTAAACAGTTCTGAAATATTAGATGAAACTGTATATGGGTTTGAATTTCACAGTCACATTAGTTCAAGATGAGTTTGAGGAAAGGATCTTATGGCCTGCACTCTCTTTTTAAAATGTTGTTTTTGGTGATGGAACCACGTTGAGTGACTATATTTTTGTTTTTGGATTGCTTGTTTTAATACTATAGACTTGTCACAAGTGGTAAATGAATTAATGCAACATGTAACCTTGACATTCGCTGAAGAATTCCCATATGTGACCATGAGTCAGAAATCTATACAAAATTGAACTGCACATCGAAGGAAGTTGTGTTCATGAAAAAGAAGCACTGGATGCAGTGGTGTTAATCACATGTTAAGTCTATGACCCCAAACAAAGATGTTCAGTTCAAACTCAAGATGGACCATGGGGTAAGGAGAAAGTGTTTCACAAAAGTGAAAGACTAGACATACAGATACAAGTAGCAAAGCATCCACTGTCACCTAATGATGAGCATTATTTTCTAACAAAGGCTCAATTGGAGCAAAATGTGGAGGGTAACTAAATAGGGAGGCAGCGCAAACTAGAATGAAGTAGGGAATGACAAACAATTACAGTGGTTCTTCGACCATTTTCATTGGTAGCCAATGTACTTGTGGCACTAATGAGTCTATATGGAAGGACAGTGGTACACTGGGTCCAATCATTATGTTAGATCAAATCTACATTAAGTGGCTATTTAGAATGCACGGCATTGTAATTGTCAGAAGCTGATTAAAGCCCCACCTGGAAGTTGCATCAATCCTTAAGTATGAGGTGAGAAGACAGTTTGCATGCACCTTATCATCAGTCCTCCTAGTCCAAATATGACATGAAACTCGCAAAACAATCTTACGATGGTAAAAATGCAAAAAACAACATAACTTACTTCTCACTCAACATATCATTGTGTGAGATTCAACTCATTACTCCAATTGGCCGTGAACACTAAATAAAATTCCATAAAGCTGATAAATTACCACCGTTTCACTACAAAAGGTGAAAAAAATAGGATACATTTTAAAGAATGTTGTGCACATTACATTTCTGTCCTTCTTATACAAGGCTATAACTTAGGTGTGATAATAAATATATTTTTTTGTGAAAAGCCACGTCATCAAAGCATACAAAACACTTTTTTGATCATAATGCCGCATCTGTGAATTATTCTTTTGGAGATGGAATTTGTGAGAGGGTAACCAAGGTACCAATAATGCATTTGTAAATTAGGGCTTTATAAATACTCTCCTTCTGTTGTCTAAAATTCTGAACGTCATCCTACAATGTAGGTATCCTTCTCATTTATGCCAACGTTTTGGAAGCAACATGTCCACTTTTTTATGAGGTACTACTCTCTTAACCTATGTCAAAATGGGGGTATTATTGGCTTTACATCTACACACTAGATTACTGCCTTGTTTTATATACCTGCATATATACCTTGTGTCAGCACCATGGTAGAGCTATATCTACTATGTACGCTTTTGGTGCTTGTAATCACATTTATCTACTTCTGTCTTCTAATCATTGAGGCACCCATATTTTATGCAAGAAGAAAGTTGGTTCAATAAATACTGTTCAAAACGTCTCACTGTGTATTCTCTGTATATTTCTCTGAGAATAAGTGAGCACGAGTGACTGAGGGAAAGGTTTCGTATTGTTTCCACAGTCCCTGAGGGGGTCAGGGTTGTCATGTTCAGTGGTTGCCATCAAACCATTCCCTCACTGAAAGGTTAGAGGTTTTGTGGTGGCACTGTGAGCAGGCTGGTCTCTAGATCAACATATCCTGCGGTGGTGCCCAGAATCAGTCTAGAGGCTAAGCCCTTGGTTTATATTGTCCAAACAATGCGCAGACCCAAACTCATGTTTCAGGAATTTCAACTTCCCCTTAAGCTTTATATCAAAGATCACAAAATGGCTTGCATTAAAACAAGTGATACATAAACTCGAAACTTTAATCTTTTACATAATTCTCTAGCACTTACATTAATTGCCTGGCGAGGGTAAGCAAAAGCTCCTCTTTCAAACATTACATTGATTTATTGAGCAGATCTGTTAAACACTGCACTCATTAAAGAAATGAAGCAGGAAAAGGAATCTTGACATCTGAGTTGTTATACCATGCTTGCTGACCCAACATTGCATCAGCTGCAAGTGTACAATATTAGAGTCGCACTACTCCACTTGTAGTTCTACTTACATGTTCTCTATGACCAAGCTATAGAGTACTCTACAGTGTACCAAATGTATTGTTGTGCAACAAAAGCTGGAGTCTGCCTAACAGCCAGATTTCCAGAGGTGGAAGAACACTGTCTGAGTCTACTCCTTGCTGGATAAGCTGAATACCTATGTGCATAAAAACTGGCCTGCTTTCAGGGAAGAGAGAATGTGCCTGCTAACAATGCAGAAGTGTCCAGGAGGAGCACAGTACACCATGACCCTGGAGAAGATGGGACTTCTAGAGTAGGAAATTGGAGAATGAGTTGTTTGCCTCAGTGCCGGACAGTCAAAGTCTCTCCAACAGACTGTGCCTGGACGGAACTGTGCCCACTGATCTGAGGATCGTCAAAGCCCAGTTCAACCTGTGAGTCAAGTGCAGCATGGAAATTAAAAGCCACAGAGCTCAGAAGTAGAGCAGATTGTACTAAACCATAATTCACAGAAGAAGCATTGCCTATATTAAGCATTTGTGCAGAGAAGAAGAGCAACCTGAATTGAGCAGAAAATGTTCACAAGTGGATTTGTTACCCAGCGGTTTGGCTTGTGCATAGCCACCCTGCCAGTCAAAGATTGACCTGGGCATGGCAGCACCCCCAATTGGAGAGTTGCCTGTGCAGGACTTCATTATTCTCGGAGTACCTGTCCACCAGTTCTGTGTGTGATCCAATCTTCTGCGAGGACCACCATCTTTGCGTACTAGTCTACCACTCACAGCCATGAGACATATACAGCATCCCTAAAGACACATCTGTGGGGCAGGTGCCTGATTTCAATGAGGAGATCCAAACAGAGATGCTGGTGGAAGCTTTCTCTCCCAGAAGCAGGCACGTGCAGGCAAACCCAGATGCATGTCCGAAAGGAATGATCCAGCAAGGGTGTCAGGAACTGAACAAGTCAGCTAAAGAACAATTTAACGATGGAACTGTGAGAGACACAACTTAAAACAGAATGCCTGATCCATAATCGGGCAACTACCTTATTCCCAGGAGAGAACAGACTAAACCTAGAAAGGGAGGGACATAGAGTCACAACCCAAGCTGAGTGCGCAGGACACTTAATTGCACCTTGCTTACAATCTGCATATAGCTTTTTATTCTAGTGTGCAAAGTATTTTTTGTCATGAAAGTAAAGCCCTGGGTTCAACAGGAACTGTGCTGTTTTCAGATTGTTGAATCCTGAACTCAAACATGCCCACACTACCTCCTTGAGAAGCCTGTGACTGCTCTCTGTTGTTACCTCTTAGAGTCAAGTGCTGAAGCGGCTGTACTTGACCCATTATGCTAAGCCATAATAGGACAGATCTGGCACATCAAAAGGCAGCAAACTTCAACATGCACCGTTGAGTACCAGTAGCAGCTGATTTGGCCCATGGCCACAATAAGGGGGTCTAACAACAGCAACTAGCTTAATCTGAAGGCAGCCACGAACTTTAAACCATTCTTTGCAATCAACTAACCATTTGGCAAAGACATGGATTTGAGTTATGTGAACGATTTGGCTGATCAATAATGAAATATTTCAATAATACAGAATCCAAAAAGTCAATAAAAAGGTCGATTGAGAATATTTGTATGTTCCAAAAGAAGTTAATTTTGCACCAGGGGATAGGGAAATATATGTGCTCTTTTATAAGCCCTAGTTATCAGGAACAAAAAGGTTTTAACGTGAAGTTATTAATTAATGTGTATTTTATTCATGAATTCATGAAGTCACAAGAGTCAATGTGTTTTTAGCGGTTAACCCGCTCTTTTTATGATTTAAACCAAATCAAATAAAAGTAAATTTATGTTAAGTAAAACATAGACTAGAATGTTTCAATCAAATTAGTTTCCATACTCTACAGTGTGCCTGCTCAAAGTGGCATAGCGGTATTAATTAGTGACTACACAATGAGTTGGTGTAAAACATTTTTCAACGAAGGACATGAAATATTCCATCAACCAACACAGAAATACTACATCAAGTTCGAGTTGTTCTTCGTCAAGTGCTATAATCCATCACATGCTTCTTAATAGAGTAAGAACCCCTTTTATTTTCAAAGCCTGCATCTTTTCTAGTAAGGAACAGAGCAGCATGTTTCCTCTTAATATTATCTGGGCATTTTTCAAAATGTTTTGGAACTGGACCAATAATTTTACAAATTCAATTGCTTTGTTTTCAACAATGCAGCATTAACCTATTAGAAGCAATAAAAAGAACAAAAATGTTTAAGCAGCAATCAGTTGAAAACACAGTTCTTCAATTCTGACACGGGTACTAAATGGCAAGGTTTTTGTATCAAGGTATATTTTGCTCTATTCCAGATTACTGGAACAGCAAAATGGATAAATAATATTTACTCTCCATTTTTGTAACATTTCAAAGTTATGTTAATTGGTTCACCTTTTGTTGCACGGATATTCTGTTACTATTTTACATGTCAAGTGTGTGCATAATTGCGTGTGTGTGTCTGTGCAAGGTATGTGTAAATTGCTGTTTCTATGTAGGATGTTTTGTTTCTTTAAAGGCATGTCATGACTGGCCCATCAAAGTCACACCTTAAAATTAAGGGGCTTTTCTACATGCCGCTTGGCCTATGGTGCGCCTCTTTCTAGGTGGGGAAAAGGGAGAAACTGGCGGCGCAAGGGGCTTGTAAATTTGCCCCTAAGTTTTGATCAAGGTGGTCTTTCTCAATCGAATAACGGCGCATTCATGCAATGCAAACAGCAAATTTCAAACGAAGAAAACTGCAATATAATATGATTATATAAAATGCATGGGTATACATGCCAAAGTCATCTTCTTATCTACAGTAAGCGCAGTTCTTTTAATATGCACTTCCTAGACAATATTTACAATTCTTCAAATACAATAAAGCGTTTATTTTGCCACTGAGTGATACTACTTCAGTCGGCAGATACGTTTCACAGACTAGGATCTTTCCAATCGAAAACTCACAACCTTTGCTCCTTCTCATTTTATGCCTTCGCTTTACATCCGTCAAAGCATGAGGCACGACATGACTCTGAACAAGCTTACCGTCATCGTTCTGCCCAAAACAGCAAGGGAAGATGGACCCCAGAGCTATTCCTGCCAGAAACCACGTCCAGCGATGAGGTTGCTGTAGCATTTTCTGTCAAACTTCACTCAACATGGATCTAAAATGGACGAAATAAAGCCGGGGGTTATTGTGAGCATGTGCCATTCAGTGATTTATGTCCTGATGGTTTTCACACAGGGGCTCCTAATGACTTCACAGTTAATCACCAGTGGCATGTGGCCATAATGAAATGGCTATTCATTAACAGAATCAATGTGGCTCTCCACAGCGTTTTATGGGTATTTCGCAGCCAGATGATACTTGTGTAAAAGAAATTTAAAGACATTGAAAACGACTCCACAGAAGAATCCCCCTGAACTTTTTCATTCTGAATCAAAATTCAGGAAATTAGAAAGATACTGTTGTGTCTTAGAGCAGGACAAAAATATCCAAGTCTTCTTGACTATGGCAGAGTGGCTGTTTTGTCATCTAATTGTATATTTTGATAGAAGCATTCAAACCTTCCAACATTAGCATCGTTTAGCAGAGATACATTGATTCCATTTTGACCCTTTGTTGTTTTAGCCAATTTATTAGCTATGAACTAAACTATGGTTGCTTTGTTTGAAATTCTAACTATATGAAATCAGTCACCTTTATTTGAGCGTGGATCAAGTCCGTTTTAACTGTTAAAATAATACAGTCCTATCAATAGGCAAAAGTGTTTAAGTACAAATATAGGGATTTATTTACAGGCTCATTGCGTAGCCTGTGCGTAATGTATTTTGACACAACGGTGCCGCAGAGTGCAGACCTATATCTATGAGGCCACGCAAAGCCACTTTGCATGGCGTTCATGGCCTCATAGACAGGGAGTGAGACAATGCAGTACAAGTTGCTGCGCTGCCTAACTCTGCGTCAAAGAGGACTTCCATGGGCATTGTGGTGGGTGTTTCCACACAGCACCCATGGATTTTGACGCATTTCCAGATTTTCAAGGACTGGTAAACCGGGGAATGTGCCAATAGCCTACGGAGGCATAAGAGGAGGGAATCTTTATATCACCTCCTTTTTCCTCTTTCTATGTGTGTAGCACACATGGAAGGAGGAAATCACTCTATTGATTGCTTTTTTTCAGGAAGGTGTCCCTCCCTGCACAAAAACAATAATTCCCTCTAAGGTTCTTGTAGTGCAACCCCCATGAAAAGCTTTGTGGAGAGGAAACTCGAAATATGGTTGGCGGGACTGTGGCGGTCCCAACAAGCATATTGCGGCCTCTGACTGCCGCTCTTACACCAGGGAACAGGGGTTTCCTGGCAGACCTGACAGTCCCAGGGCGGTGTGACTGCCTGAGTAGTAATAGGGCGGTCGGACCTCCACCAAGCCACTATGAGTCTGGTGGCCCTTAGACCGCCAGACTCATAATAGGGCCATAAGATGTCATGTAAAATTGAGGTGCCAGCCACCATATGGCTGGAGAAGTAAGGCACAAAATCTACCACTTCAGCAGAATTTAGAATACTTTACTGTTATGTAAGGCATTTCTCCCAATGGCTCCTGCATCAAATCAGTGGCACTGATCCTTTCGAGATTAGACCACTGCATTGGCCTTTTCACAGGAATCAACAAACAGGTAGGAAAAAGCTACAGATCCTAGAGAATGCAGCAGCCCGTCTAGTGCTGAAAAGGCCTAATTATTCATCGCCACTTCAGCTCTTAATACGCTGCATTGGCTGTCTACACAGAAAGACATCTATTTAAGATCATGGTGATTACTTTCAGAGCCTTTAGAGACACACAACCTAAATAGCTGGCAGCCAAGTTCACACATTATGTTACTGCTAGGACCCTCATATCCTCCACAGTGAACCTTCTTAGGCCCCCCACCTTCAAGTATAAAACCAAAGGAGTAAAATCCATCGCATTCTTGGGAAGAAGAGCATGGAATCTCATGCCCGCACACCTAAGGGCGATGGAATCTGAGACTCAATTCAGAAAATCTCTGAAAAGCAGGATATTCTGGCTCAAGGATCTATTCCGCTCCTCACTTGTATAGTAGGATCTCTCTCATACATACCCAGTGAATCTGGTTTCTTCTGTGTTACGCCTGGATACTCCCTTTGGAGCGATAGCTGCACTTTGCAAATATATAAATCAAATCAAATCATTGGTAGGAGCCATTTCAACGGATGGCCTGATTAATTTACCTGATATAACTTAAATGATTTTCTAAAGAGAGATCTCCCAAAGCAGGGAGTCCATGGAGGATATTTGAAGGCTCTTCTGTAAGGTGCTGCAAAAGTGGATGTAATGCACCTAAATAGAATGGATGTCAGTGGGAATGGTGAAAAAGTGGCTTCTAATAGTATGGCAGGCAAATCAATGACATTCCCACCAGTGCCAGTTCCACAGTAAGAGGTTTCCTGATGATGGCAAACAGTGAATCCACTCTTAGTAATACCAAATTCATGTAGCTTCTAAGCAAGACAGTTGATCTGTGAGGATGTCAGAGAGAACAAATCTGGATGAAAATCTTGTTACCTCCTTCCTCTAATTGAGGACCTAAGAATTAAGGCAGATTAGTACTTGCAGGTTTATAAATCATTGGTCATGTTTGAAAATAAACTGATTAAGAGCCACAGAAAAATGTCTCCTTGAGACATGTTATGGCTGGCGCACGTCTTATTTAATCTTAACTTATTTAATATGGGTCATCAGATTTTGGCATGTAGCATTTATTGTGATTCCAACAAATGCAAGGCCAAAAGAATGATTTTCTTAATACTTATTAGACACTTAGGGCCTAATTAGGATGGCAGGTGGACTTTTCCCACCCGCCATCCCATCGGAAAGAGGGACTGCCCGCCTTAAGGGTGGGGGTCCCAATGTTGGCATTAGGATGCACCCGCCACAGTGGCGGGCGCATCACTCATTTTTAACATTGTGGTGGGCAGTGCTCCCGGCACCGCCCGCCACAATGTTAAAAATGCATGCATGGATTTGCATACATGAAGCGGCAGGCACCGTGCGGTGCCTGCTGCTTCGTGTATGCAAATGCTGGGAGTACCACAGGTACCCCTGTGTCACCCCCCACCCCTCCTTTACTCTGGGGGCCCCCTGCGGTGAAGACCGCATGCCTTTCCGTGGCCATCAGATTGGGCACATCACAATATGGCTGGCGGTGTCTGATAGACACCGCCACCATATTATTATTTTTCCGCCCCAGCCTCATGGCGACCGGGGCGGAAAAGCGGCAGACGGTCTGTCCGTCCGCCTAGGTCCCCACCGCCATACTAATATGGCGGGGGGAAAACGAGTGTGGATGTTGGGCGGATTGCCCCCGTCAGGCTGGCGGTGGCTACCGCCAGCCTGGCGGGGGCAATCCGCCCGAAATCCATAGTTTTTATGAGCTTTTATTTAGATCCTTGCCACGTGGGTGGGATATGCAACAGAAAATCTGCAAAGGGGGAATTTTGTTGATATTGTTTCATCAGTTGTGATCATTCTTAGATCTTCACCATGTTGTCAAGATGCCAGGTAAAGAGGTATTTGACTCAGAATCTCACTTTCAGTCAGTCGATACCTGGTTGAATTTAAAACTATTTTCTGGTAAATTGTCTCTCACTTTGACATAGTATTCTAGAATGATATGCAAATGAAGCTGCGACAGGTACAGATATTTGCCTTTGTCTAGAAACGTCCAAACAATTTATTTTCAGGCCTTTGATGCGAAAAGCTTAAAAAGAACTGAACTATCAAAACGCATTTTCACATTCACGCAGGCAGAACGTTTTCAACATTACACGTAAAGGAAGCAAATAAAAGTGTTACAGGAAAGAGATAATACAAAGATTTGAGCTCAGAAGACTGCAGACAGTAGCTACTTGCCTGACTGAAATACTCAAATTGCCCTTCCCTTTCTTTTTTACAGACAGCGCTGTGTTCTTGCAAAATGGAACCCACATTCAGCTCATGCTCGTGTGTAGTTGCAATTTCACTTTTATTTAAGTTTCTGACAGTCTTTAACCTTACAGCAAGTATGCGAGGGTTTGATCTAATTCATTTTGGAAGTGCGCTCAACTGGAACTGGTGTGGAAATTGTAAATCGTTTTTTTTTTCAAGAACATATTTTAACTCTCCCCACCATGTTTAACTGTAGGTACACTAGATAATGCAACAATTCTTAATTTTTAAAAATGTTCCATCAAAAGGGCAAAAGGAAAACACTCGCGCTGAAAAACATTCTAGTGCTGTGTGTACATATTTGGAAACAAACATATATGCCTGTCTTTAGCAGGTCCAAATGTATTATATTGCAAAATGAAAGTCACAATGAAGATTGGACAATATGATGGTGTGTACATCACTTTATAAAATGTACGGTATTGGTGCAGTTTTATGATAAACTGCTTAGCACCTTAAAGAAGGAATATTCCTCCTACGGCTAAAGCCTGTGGCAATTTGCAATTAAAGAATGCCAAAGATGCTTTCATTTTTGTGTTTTTTTTTACAAATGTGTTTTACGTTACTAATGTACTCCTTAGAAAATTAAATATTTATAGACTATGAAAAAGACTGTATATGTTACCAGTCTAGAGCAATATTGTACAAAATTGTACACAATTGAGTCAACCCTACAATAAGAACAAGACTCATAAATCTCAAACAGAAATGTTTGTTAAATGGAAAATTACATTTTTTAATCCCAACCCCCTTTAATCCATAATATCGTTACTTGGAATCTGCCAACATCAGACAGTACAAAAAACCATGAATCTTCAAAAAAAAATTAGACCAGCTCAGAAAATCAGAAAACCACGACTTATGGACCCACGTGACACCTTGCTTGTCATGTTGCAAAGGACATTGTCTAATTATCACCCTCCATTGTTCAGTGCAGTATTCATGGAAAGTACTTTCTGTCGTTAGATTCAAATCACTGAAAGCAGTTTCATTAGAAACCATGGCACAATTAGAATAATTTAATTAGGCTTTACACGCAAACGCTATTATATGTAATTAGGCAACTTTCAGCATTTTCCTTTGGTTTGAGACAGAAAGTGCCCATTCACTCAAAATCGTGGGTGTTAGGTTAATTTGGAATCCGACAGCCATTTACTGTCACACCATATCTTCTAAAGTGATGGTAATTTGTTCCAAATTATTTCTTTCTGTTGCAATTGTAACTGTTGCCGGATAATGTAACTATTTCAGGCATGAGGACTTTGATAGCCATTCAGGAGCACCTGCCTAGCTAATCTTAGTCCTCTATTTAACCACACTCTCCAAAAGAGAGTTGCTCCATCCAGAAGTGTGTTAGGGTGTGGCCACAAAGAAACATCTGGGGACACCAGGCTTCATGCCTAAACATCACAGGCCTCCATTCACAATTACAGTGTAAGAATGTTAGATTTCTTTCCTTATACAGTGGGAGCCTCTGCTCGAGGGCATTGGGGCTCCGCCCCCTTCCTACACATCCTTTTATATGCTACACTACCGGTTTTTGATGAAAGCAGTGTAATAATATTTTTAACTTTTCAACCTTTGACTCTAGGTCCTACTTTACTGTCCTATTTGCCATCCACGGATGTGCATTTTTTACACCGACTGGTTTGTAAATGGGGATGGAATTTGTGATGTAACCTATGTACTAACAGGCCACATTGCATATTATTAATTCACCTGTGGTTAAAACATGACCTGGCTAAGGAATATCAGTTAGGCAGGTCATAGTTTGTAACTTTATGTATACGAAGGGATGGGAGACAGCCGTCCACTGTCCTTGCATTTGCTTTCACCAAAGGCAGGCATTCTTTTAAAAGCCGCCTCTGTTCTTTAGAAGGACTTGTGCTCTTTCTAAAGAAGAAAGGTAAAGGCCACTGTCAAGATTCCAAAGGGAGAAGATGTCCCACTGGAACAGTTTCCCCTTCTGAATGAGATAACATTCCCTTTCAGGAATTGGTACCTGAACAAAAGATACATATCATAAAGAATTGCAGTTATAGGGGACACTCCTTACACCCAACGTCCTAATTGCGATTCTGTATTGGCCGGTAAACCCATTTTGTGAGTTGGAAGTGATTTTCTGAAAATCAGAAAATAGTTTTAATACGTATCTAAAGACCATTTTGTCATAACAAAAGCTATGGTCATTTGAGTCACAATGTTTTCGACCACAAAATAGCTTGGTACAGAAGACTCTAGGCTCTTTCATATTAGTAGGTGAAGGACAAGGGTATTTCAATGGATATTCTGCAGTGAAGCTGTGGAACAAAGATATGGCTTTCCTCCCCTTTACAGAGACCAGTAGCACACAATGCAATGTATACATTTATGGGTAAGACACCCACATTTACTCTTTGAGAACATAACCAATATCAAGTGTTAACCATCACCAGGAGAACAAACCAACATATTTTACAGACTTTTCAATTTGGGAATCATCATTTAAAACATCCGTTTTCTCTTTTTACCATGAATTGCCCCTAAAGAATGACAGTCATTTAAAAATTAAGGTTTGTCTTCAACATCAAAATAAGGATGAGCAGTTACCTTGAGCTGAATCTGGACATTCTGAATGTTATTTTAATGTCATTAATCAGTCAGAAATCGTAAAGTTAGATCCTTTGAAGTGTGACCAACCCCTTATATTCTATTACCGTATACACATTGTGGATATACTGAGAGTAACTCAGATCAAGTATTGAAGAAAGAATGAAGCATAACAGAAATTGCCTTGATTTGCCCGTAGGCCCCTATTAGCAGTGTCCCAGTGTTTGGTGTATTTACTGCATCTGCTAAATGATGATACCCTGTGGATAGGTATTTTAGTGTGAAAAACATTTTCCATTACAGGTCTCTTCTTAATACTGGGGAATGGATCGAGTGACTCGGTAATATGCAAAGCGGTACAAAAGGGGGTGGGTGGTGATGGACAGAGCATCCAAACCAACAAACACTCACACCCAGTCAACAGATCTGGGTTTAATCCATCACCGTTCTTTAGCCCACTCTGCCACCCCAGTTCAGATTTGGCCATATGCAAATCAGTCCGACCCTGTGCCTCATGGGAACAGTCCAGCCCGAACTGCCAAGCCATGCCTTCCCTGGACCGGACTCAAGCTTCCTAGGACCGGTTTCTGGCATTGCAGCCGTCTTCAGCCAGGCTTGCTTGAATCCAGTGGCAAAGTGAGCAAGGGACTCATGTCTGAGCATGCTTTGCCATCTTATGGTGAACAAAGCGGTACAAAAGGGGGTGGTGATGGACGGAGTATCCCAACCAATCAAACATTCACACCCAGTGGGTCAAGCAACCTCAAACCCTCCGCCCTATTTAGGGTAGATATTTTGATGTCCTTTTTAACCTGGTGGGACTGCCAGGGAAATCCTGACAATTCTGAACAGTAAATCAAAAAATAACCCACGCACTAGGAAAAAGACATGTCGTAGACATTTCTTTTTTGATTTTCAAAAACAAACTTCCACTTTTGGAGTTTATATTTCAAAATCACAACATTTTGTCATGCAGTCACCTTGAATATGGCTCCCCCACAATTAGGCCTAAGTGCCTTCAGAGGGGTCACTATGATAGCAACTCCTCTGAAGGAACAGAGATCCACAATAAACAGATGGAAATGTATAAATACATTGCTCTGTAGGCCACCAAAGCAATAGAATACATTCCTCCTCTGACCTGGCAGAAAAAGGTTATCGCCCGGCAAAGTCAAAATAAGTCTTTATGTGTTTATCTAGCACGTTACTTGTATATGAATGAATTTGGCAAAACTTTTCTCCCAATGTATTAATGTAGAACTTCACAATACACAGTGGGCCTCATTTATGAGTCTGTGTGTCACTTTTCCGCCGCCCGTGCGTCACTTTTTGTGACGCACCAGTGGCGTAAAAAATGCGCCTTGTTGCACCATATTTACAAAGTGACGCATCTAGGTAGATGCGTCACTTTGTAAACTCCTGCGCCACATTATACCTGCGCAAGGTATATTGTATGCAAGAGGGGCGTTTTGACGCAAGAAAGGATCATGGAGGTGACGCAGTGAAATCTATAAGATTTCACTGCGTCACTTCTAGGACACAAATGCGTCAATTTCTTACGCCTGCCTCACAGCAGGCATAAGACTGACGCAGGCCCTTTCACATGGGGCTTGCCCCATGTGAAAGGACACATTGCTAGAGTTGCGTCACTTTTGTGACACACTCCAGCAATGCGTCACTTTTGCACCATACATATACGTCAGAAATACTGACGTATCTGTAACTCCTTGCGCCATGATGCGTCATACTGTAAATAAGACGCATCATTGGTGTCGCAAAGAGGGAGCAGTGAAAAGTGACGCATTGTTGTTTTCACGCAGCGATGCGTCACTTTTCATAAATGAGGCCGAGTATGCCTAATGCTATGATTCTACTTATAAATGTTTGCTTTTATTTGAGGTTTAACTAAGCAGAGCTGTAAATATGTAAATGAATATGCAGTTGACTCTAAGATTTGGGTATTTTAGGGTTCTGAGGGGATTTCCTTCGTGGCTTGCAGATATATTATCTAACATAGATTGAATGCTCCATTATTATAATATGTGTTCCCTGTATTACATTGGAGCTACGTTATGTACATTTGCATGGTTTTTGATGGACCTGTGGTGTCCGGGCTCCTTTGTGTGTGGTGTCTGTAGCCCTGAAGCACTAATACAGCATGTGAAACTGTTTTCTACGGATTCGAACCCATCGCATTGCAATTCATCCAAGATGCACTAACCTATCACACTACAGTGCACCATGAAGCAGTGATGAACCATATCACATTACATCTTCATGACACTGACCGTCAGTGCTGTGCTGCATTGCATTCTGGGGACAGTCATCAACTGTATTCAGCCAATTGTTTTTGAAGATTGGATGCACAACTTTCTCTGCGGACATTAGCAGCTCACCATGCCCCCCCCCAGGCCCTCGTCTCCAGCCGCCTAGACTACGGAAACACCCTCTACGCCGGAACCACAGTCAATCTCCAGAAAAGACTACAGCGCATACAGAACGCCTCGGCAAGACTCATCCTGGACATCCCCCGCCACTGCCACATCTCCGCCCATCTGAAGAATCTGCACTGGCTCCCCATCGCCTACCTGGCAGCCAAGACATGGAACTCCCTCCCCACCCACCTCCGGCTAACACAGGACCACCTCGCCTTCAGGAAGCAACTCAAGACCTGGCTGTTCGAGCAGTAGCAACCCCCCCCCCAGCGCCTTGAGACCCTAACGGGTGAGTAGCGCTCTCTACAAAAATCCTTGATTGATTGATTGATTGATATAACATGTTCTATATGGCTTACATGCAATTGGCGATAGCTCGAAGCTATGCAAGCATCCAGGCCCTGACGTATCTGTTGTACAGATCAGATACATCTTTCACTGCACCGGGCCTGTGAATAGATCACGTTTATCTACTGCTGTCATTCAGGCCTCCTAAGGATTTTTAGTCTCCTGAAAACACGGATACTGGTTATGAAATAGATTTAAGGACAACAAACCCATTTGTGCAGGGGATTCGGAAAGTTCAAGAATCAGGAATAATTACTGCCCTAAAGCCCATGAGAAAATCTTTAGCGAAAACTCTCCCTACAATAGATGGGACGTGCTAACCCCCAGATGCATCAAGCATCCATTTTGCGATTATTAATGAAAAACAGGGAATCGCTAATAAGGAATAGAAAAATGCTATGCAAGAAGAACTCCCTCAAAAAATAGCGATTTCTTAAAATTCCTTAATTGCGACTCACAAATTGCGAGTTGCAATTAAGGAATACCTCCCCATTCATTCCTATGGGCTTGGAGGATCATAGGAATGAATGGGAAGACATTCTCAATTTGCGAATCGCAATTAGCGAATCACAAATTGAGAATGCAATTTCAAGGGTGCAGGGGTGTCCAAAAGACACCCTGTTGCACCCCTGAAATTGATCTGTGCACATATGTTGAGCACACACATGCCCTTAGGGCATGGTGTGCACAACATGAAACTTTGAAAAATGCACAAAAGTGCATTTTTCAAAGTTTTTGCAAATTACCATGAAGTTGAACTTCGTGGTAATTTCCTACTCCTATTACCGAAATCACTATTTTTTTACGTTTCATGCATTGCATTTAAGGAATCTCAATTTGAGATTCCTTAAATGCAAGTAATGGGAATTTAGCGAATTCTTAATTTGCGATTTTTGCGATTTACCTTGATGCATCTGGGCCATAGTAGAAAATTTGTCAAAGGTAATAAGAGTAGACATTGTCTTAACGAAATAAGACATCTACAGACTTTCTGAGCAACTATTACAATTATTATAAATTGTGTGCAATATAAGCACCATAAACATAAATGCCAATTCCTTAGTGTGAGTCAGCCAGGATGTGATTCAGCATTGCAGCCACATAATGTAAACCTTTATTTAAACCTTTATTTACAGATGTCAGCGCTGGAGTGATCATTTTACCACTGTGAGCCTTACAGTAAAAGAAATGATAGATAATGGACTGTCTGACCTAGAGAAAAATGCTTTCCTTTGTAACTAACATAAAAACGTAGTAATCGCTCAATAAATTATAATGTATTTTTTCATAATTCTTTTCAAAATCACCATGAAATTGCCTTGTCGTATTTCTGCGGTTCTGACATATATTTAAGAGAACTGGTTATCTATAGCTCCGCTACAGTCAAAATCATTGCTACAGTTATAGATCAAACCCAAACTGTTTTACTTTATTAATTTTAAATGGTCTTCAACCCCGCTAACTCTACCTGCCCCAACCTGCACCTGAATGGTATTCAACTGGAGCGGGTATCTGTTTTTGACTTCTTAGGTCTTAGCCTAAGAAAAAATATACTGGGGACCACAAATAGACAAGTAAAGCCTCAAGCTGTCCAAGACCCTGGCGGTCTGGCCAAGCTCTACAGAAACTCTCTTCTCAAGCATGTGTGCCGGGTCATATAGTTTTTATAACTCAACTAATGAGTGCTGCCTTGTATGGGGCCAAACTCTGGGGTCATCGCCACTCTAAGACTATTACCAAAACCGAGAACAGTTTTCTTAGACAGTTGTCCGGTCTACCGGTGAGCTCCCCATTAGTTCTAGTTTTATTGGATTTAGGGGTGAGACCCATTGCAGAGGAAATTAGTTGTAGACCCCTACTATTTTGGTGGCTCTTATGTGCAACCCCTGAACTGGCCGAATATAAGTCTGAGCTTCAAGAACTACTATGTCTTCCAGACACTGTTAACCTGGCTTGGTTCACACATATCAAGGAAGGTCTCCATATCATAGGTAGAGATAATCTATGGAACAACCCGGAGTCGACTGGTTTGGCAATTTCAAGCAATCAACTAGTTAGCAGCTACAGGCGGGGAAACAAGCCTAACCTTATGAAAATTCTGCCACTGGTTACCTTACAGCCACTTTTTGGGCAATAAAGGATATGTACAATCTAGAGCCATGCCTAGATGAAATACAACTGGCTCTAGACATGAAACTGTACGTACAATTCAGGTAAGGCTCCCTCCCCCTACATGCATTTACTAATGAATGGTCAGACAGCTCTGCTTTGGGCTGCCCAGCCTGCAGTAGGGGAAAGAAGACTGAACTCATTTTTCTTTCTGTCCTAGTTATCAAAAATATCAGAAACAGATGGCTGGTTCAGTTGTGCAGGAACCTAGGTGCACAACACTGTGAAGAAGCATTTAGGCTCCTAAAATACAACACTCAAATGCCAATTGTCTTCGCTGTATCCTTGTGTTTTAGTTTTATGTGGTGGGTGCGAAAGGTCTTTTTAGGAACCAGCAATTCATTCAATACCAACTGATTTTTAACTGCACACACAAATATCATTTTATTTGCGTTTTAGCTTTTTAATCTGTTTTTATGTATTGTCTATATCTGTGAAAGTTTTTTATGGTTTATGGACCAAAATAGAGAAAGATTAGAATATTTCATCAGGAGCATGACCTCAAAATCTTGGCCCACATTGCTCTCTCATCTGAAAAACAAATGTAGCATATTGCGAAACTTGAAACCAGGAAGCATATTAGCACCTCATGACTACATCCAGTAACTAGGAAACACTCAAATCTATCTGCTGCCAAACCTTTAACGATGATAAGAGGCGACTCCTTTTTTCTCTAATTACTCCCCTGGCAGACTCATTCTATTCCTGTAATAATTGTTGGCATTACATTCCAAAGATACCACTGAATTCGTAAGAGACCACTCATTGTGGTTCACTTTAGGTTATTCTAATATTTATATGCATTGGCAAGAAGTGTTGTTTTTGTCCACACATATCTTACTGCCTCCAGCTAATGAGAAAAATGTCCTAGCATTTTTTGTGAAATAAGATTGTCAAATGACACCAAGATTCTGTGCACGATATAATTTCTCTGCATGGGTAGCAAACATGAGCTTCTGGAGCTGACTGTTCCCATCACATGGGAGACCAGAAGGAAAGTCCTATATCCCATGTGTGCTAGCTACACCCTTGTGGATAGCATTAAATGCCATACAAATCATAAGACGCTTTTAGGACTTAGTGTTATTCAGTTAACAGCTAATAGGAAATCATTGTCCTGCTGGAATGTCATTTAACCAGTGCTTCAAACTAATATCATTATGACCACATTTGTCCTCTGACATCAGGCTGTTCCTCAGACACATTCCTGACTAAGGGCTTGATTTAGAACTTGGTGAAGGGCTACTCTATCACAAGCATGACTGATATTTCTTCCACCTTATTAATAGTGCTGTAGGATACAGTAAACATGTGATAAGGTGAGGGGATATTTATCCCTTATAGATAGACTAATACATCCACCAAACTCTAAATTTGGCCCCAAATCTGATCACCATATCTACTTGACCAATTTAGCAAAAGTCTCTTCGTCCCAGCATAGATTATTTAGCTAACTAAACATTGAGCAGGACCACCTCTGCCTGAAAAAGGCACTGTGCACCCATGTAAACTTAATAATTACAAACCTATAATTAATATCACTTTTACAGAATAATTTAGGGGCATATTATCAAGGGGGTTTATCTCCGCTTTTTTGGCTTTAAAAGCCAAGAAAGCGGAGATAAAATTATCTCCCTATTACCTAGCTGTCGCTAACACCAGTTAGCGACAGCTAGTCGGAGATAGCGACCATCTTGGGCCCCACTTTGCATGTCAGTGATATTTATCACTAATGACATGCAAAGTGGGCGTGCCAAGATGTTAGCGACTGAAAACAGTCGCTAACATCGCTATCTCCTATTACCAACCTTTGGAGATATTTGCGCTAAGCGCGAATATCGCCAAAAGCTAACACCTGCCCAGAGCAGTTCTTAGCCATGTTACCCAATGGGAGGTGGATAACATGGCTAAGAGCATTAGCTCGGTAATGCATGAATATCGCTGACTTTTCAGCGATATTCATGCATTGCAGCGATTTTTATGGCATTTGCGATAAACCTTGGTAATACTAAGGTTTATTTGCAGTAAAAATCACCACAGCTCAGCGCTACATTTTTGTCTCTAACCAAGCAATAGCGATAATTATCGCTATTGCATGGTAATATGCCCCTTAGTGTGGAAACATGAATGGAATTTATTTCATTCTAATTTAAGAAACACATTACTGAAAATAATCTAAATCACTATCACGTTGAACTTCAGATAACGCTCCAGTGCATAGACAGCCATGGTATATATTGCTGATGATGCACTCTACTTCTTAGAAAAAGAGAACTCAATCCTCAACCTCCTTAATTTGTTAGCACCTTTTAATATGCTGGATAATGGAATCCTCTTTGACTCGATTCAGAGTCATCTAAGGCACGAGTGGTTAAGGGGTTCTCTTCACAGATAATCTTTCCTAACAACTGTGCATGACCAACTTGGTGAACCTCTGAATTCCAGTGGAATAGGCCAATTACTCAGACCTTTGAACCCCCCACACCAGGCAGCGTTAATTATTCTGCTATCCAGCAACAGGATCAAAGGCCTCCCCTTACAATAGAAAAATTAACATTGTTCGACCCAGTTTCTCAGAAAAGAAATCTGCATCTGAAAATTTACTTGGGCCACTGTACCTGGGCTGGGACAGCCCAGGCCCTGTGGAATAAAGAAGGATGGCCAGACCCGTTAAGCTAACACAGGAGGGGCTCACCTTTTAAGTTTTGGTAGGAAGAGATCAGACAGATGTGTCAGTTAGGTGCAGAGATCGGGCTCTCATGTAAGCTCTATCCACAGAGAACCTGAAGTTGCCATACTGGATTGTCCCAGAATGCTGTGTAGGAGTGTTGGGACAGGGTGGAGTGCTGACGTGGTAACCTAGGACTGGGCAGTAGGGCCTGCCATTTAAAACTTTCTGCCTCCTTTTCAAAATCCACGCAGAAGGGAGAGAGAGAGGGAAAGACAGTAGACTTGGGAAGGACAACAGCAAGATAATGCACAGCTGGAAGGATAAGCCACTTGATACTACTGCAAGGATGGACTGAAGGATTTTAATACCAGCTGACCACCAGGACTAGATTGTGTCTCATTGGGGCCAGTGGTGCTAGTCACCTTATACACCCTGAGGAATAGTTGGGGGAATGGACCTGATGGGAGACCCAGGAGATTTCCCTGGGGCTTCGTTTGACTGGTCCCTGACTGTTGCTGACTCATAAGTGCCCCTCGAGACAGACAGGAGGCCATGGGGCCCAAGCAGTGCAGCAGGGAGGGTGTTCTGCTTGCTAGATATAGAGCGGCTGTAAATGATGCCTCCCAAGCAGGAGAGAGCCTCAAGAGCACATGCAGAGGACAGGTCTGGGGGCACTGAAATCAAACTCCTCCCAAAAAGTAAAGCCAAACAAGTGAAGCAAAACAAGGCCAAAATCATCAAGACTGGTCCTCCGGGCCCGATAAATCAGAATTTAAAACGTGGTCCCCTGGGCGGACCAAGTTGAGTGCAAGGAACATGTTGCTTTGCCACAAATTCCTAGAAATACGACTGGAGTCGGCCAGGCCTAGGGGTTAGTGCAACCTTCTTAATTTCAATTCTTATGAGGAGGGGGTGTGTGCCGCACCCCTCCTCAAGCAAATCTTGACCCTGGAGACCCCATACCTAGGATCAGATGCAAAAATAACCTGACTCAGGGTACAGCAGTGGCAACAACTAAACACCATTGTGCTCCTTAAAAAGGCATGTGTGGGCCTTTTTTCCCCGTGTCCATGTTTGGTGGGAGCAGGGTGCATATCCCTATTCCCCCACCCACTGTAGAGAATTTTCCTAGGAGAAAAACAATGGCGCCTCTCATGCTAACACAGGAGCAATGTCGGTGGGAGCAGGAGCCATCCAGGCAGCACAGGATTGGGTTCCCAATGGGGACAATCAGCTGACAGCCAAAGACACCATTGGGTATCCTAGGTGGGAGAAGGGAACCTATAAAAAGTTTGAAAAGTGCGAATGAAGGAAACTTGTTTATTGACAGTGAAAGAAAGGAACATGGCTATGAAAGCAGCTAGTCAAGTATCCATTGGAGAAGGAGCACTCCATAAGCCCTGTATGGGCCCTTAAGATTTGTATATTTGCCTTGTGGTACACCAAAGAAGAGGAGGGCCCCACCAACTACTTTCCAAGAATGTTTGGAGAGGCAAAATAATGTGCAGAAGCCCCCTTCCATCCGCATGTTTTTTGATACTACCTTAAGTCTTCTGGACCTTATAATTATGACCTCTGAAGAGGTTTCTGAGCCTGTGCTTGTATACATAGGCTTGGGAGGACTTGGACCTCTTTTGGTTTTCCTATGACTGCATTAGCCATCTGCTAAAAATAAAAGAACAGACACTGAGACACAATTATCGAATGCAATGATCTTTTTACAATGGTGATGCTGACAATATAAGATATAATGAAAGCTATTAACTGTTGGTACTACTCCCATTGATTTCAATGTTGGGTCATAACATGTATCGTGTATTAGTACTGTTCCAATTGGCTTCAATGTTGTTTTGTTTGTGGATATTTGAAAATGCTGCTGTTACTGATGTGGTTGATAACAGTGTGTTCTGTTAGGTAATTCAATTGCTTAGTATCAAACACAATAAGTCAATAATAATCACACGCTCATTTTGAAAGTAAGGGGATAAGTCAAAGTTCACCCAACCAAAACAATTGCTTGGTGCCAATTGCAGTAAGTCAACAACGATCACTCACTTGTTGTGAAAGTAAAGGGATAAGTCAAACACACCAAGCCAAGATTATACTTAACATGTATTATTTACATATCATTTAAATGCATCAAGATACGATTCCTAAAATGATTTGGATCTGATACTAACGTGAATTGAGACTGACTGCCACTGTCCATAACAAGTCTAAAAATGTATAGTTAAAGATGAGGTTCACCAAGTTATGTCACGAAATTCACTATCACATTGTCACATGTCACATGTCACAAAACAAACATTCATGTTGATTAGTTTGGGTCAGAACAACAAAGCTCTTGGATATTAAGAGAAATTTCTTACAACGATGTACTTATGCCTAAACCCTACATGCATGTTGCCACCAATGTCACACTTGTTTAGTAGTGCAACGCAATGCTGTCATGTGCCCGTGCAGATACAGATTACTAGCATATAGCGTTTAATCTTATGGGCTTTCCACCAGCCTGTTGCCCCCCACATTCTGCTAGTTCACAATAATATTGATTCCAGTGCCCCGAGGGTCCCGAAACACCACTCTGAGATGGCACCCAAAATGGGTTCAGGGATTCCAGTGCCCCGGGTGCCGATACACCACTCCAAGATGGTGCCCAAAATGGGCTCAGTACCGGTTTAGTCCGCCCTCATGCTTTATTATTTAAGACAGTGCTGGGGTGGCCGGCTGCAGAGTGCTCATTTGCACGGCGAACACGCCATGGGCTGGCGATCCAAAGGGTTCTACCCAATACTGCCGTTAAGGAATGAAAAGACAGAATTACTTGAGTCTCAATACAGGACTGAAGAGTAAGGGGAAATAATGTTAATACAATGTTAATTTTACCTTAGGATGGGGCAGCTCTTCTAAAAGAAACTCCCTTATATTTGAAAGCATATTTAGCTCTCAGGACACAAGTCTAATTGGGCTACTTCTCCAGGAGCACTACTTATAGGAACCCCTTCTGGGTTGGAATTATCACAGGAATTAAAGTAGGGGGTTTCTCAGGGGTACCTAGTACAACTCTTTAGAATGTGCTGCTACTCTTTAGCTGATGTGCCCTTTCTGTTACTTAGAGACTATTTGAAACTGACCTCAGGTGTCGTATTATAAACAAAATACGTTCTTTTATACATGTTCTAGTACACAATATAGTCAGAATGTATTTACTATTTAGTGACAGCACAAGTGAGTACTACTCCGCCACGAACATAACAAAATGGGTTATAAAAATACATTGTTTGCAAGCCCGCACCTTGCCAACCACAGGATTACTCCTACAAGTGAGTCTCAAACACCAACTGTACCAGTATGTTTTATTGCAATGAGATAAACAATTGGGGGCTTTGCTTCTTCTTTCTTTCCCCCATTGATATATGGATGCACAGAGAAGCTGTACGAGTAGCATGTACGACACGAATTTCACATGGATTTCCACACAGTTCTATTCACTTTTTTGAAATTCACACAAGTCACCACACAAGTCACCAAAGTTACCTTGTCAATAATTTGAAAAGTGAAGTGTTCCCACTACTATTAAATACATGAAGAGGTACCTATTTATATATTCCCTTAGCCCTGAAAAAGTTGTGGGGTAATCCCCTGTAACAGCGACGAAAAACGTGTTGGATAAGAAGGCTCAAAGATCTTGAATAAAGACATCTGAAAATATGAAGACAAGCATCATTGTGATATTTAATGTAACTTTATGTATTTAATTTTAAATGTGTCCAGAGGATTTGTATTCATAGCTTAAGTGGTCTGCTGGCCACAAACGTGGAGATTTGGTGTTTTTTTCTCTACCTTATGCCGTCAGAAAATGTCCGCATCAGTCCAAAGTAAATGGGGGTGACTATACAAAAAGTGGCATTTTCTTACACATGTCCTTCACGTCAGATTATATATGTACACTAATAGACTGCATCATTCATTCATCCTTTATTGAAATCCATCCAATCACAGTGTTGTTGAAGATTTAATTCTATCCTGTAATACCAAAATATGCAATTTCAATTATTCTTAAATGAATAGTCAAGTAGTATTTTGTAAACCCTATTCACTACATCACCAACAAATCTCAACTATCTGATGTTGGTGTATCAATACTTATGCTTTCATTGCTCCCTGGCTAATACCATAATTTAAATCCTTAAGCCGTTCATCTAAGCAGTAGCTGCAATGATAATATGTCAATACAGTAAAGACATTTAATTTCTCATTGGCTATTTATCCAGTTAGGCGTTTCCTTGGGGATTTGGTGCCACTTGGGGTTGGTTTTTAAATGTCCAGGGCCAATGATGGTGCCTATTTCACGTTCTTTAGCTCCCAGAGATTAAATGTACCTGGCACAATTAGGGTGAGAGAGAGAGTGATGGAAATGAAAGGGAGAGATGTCAGGGAAGAGAGAAGAGAGAGAGAGAAGAGACAGTTGATAGGGACTGTTAGAATGAAAGATAAGAGAGAGAACTAGAGGGAGGGAGGAAGGTAGTGAAGCCTACTTAGATTCCCAGTCTGGCCCTTTGAAACACCATGATCTATGTATTAAATACTAACATAGCATCACATACTCAAATGTAAAAAAAATGCTTATTACTGCATCAAACTTCTTTCAAATCCCATCACAATACTGTATGAATGCCCAGAGGGTCATCTGTCATGAGAGGTGTGGACTTGAGTGGATTATTATGCGCTCCTTATCCACAGCATCTGTAAAAATGATGACATTCTGCTCTGAGGTTCTTCACCCAGGCTATGCCATGCTGTCTTTGCTATAGCATTTATAAATAAAGGTATCATTAGGAATCAGGACACACGAGGCTAGGCCCCTGCAGTAAGATGAAAACATGTAAAATAGTACTTCTAAGTCCTCCCTAAATGCATTGAAATACACAATCTCTGAGGCAGCAAACAGTGATTTGTCACATTAGACTGTTCTATGGTAATAAAAGGGAATGGAACACACATACCGACACACACTGTAGCAAACACCATACATTGATGACTGCTGTATCTCTCCCATTGAAAATATATTTACTTCATAGGCAACTGCGAACAAATACATTTTCACTGACCTTGACATTTTTAAAACATGTGCCAGACAACGAAATCCTTTCCCAAATTGGGACATCGGCTACTCTTTAGGCTTTTTAAATAGGAAAATATGTAATCATTTTTCACACAATTTCTGCTTTAGAAAGAGCCCCATAAACCTCTGGGAGAAAGAAACATTACTTGATCCTATCTCCACTGAGATGAGTTGCTCAACAACTCTTTTTATTCAGAAAGTCAAATGCCTTCAGCTTTCACCTGTGAACTCACAACACTTTTTACATAATTATTGATGTTACTTAACAGTCCTTTTCTGACTATGCTTTGCAGATGCAATCAGCTCCAAGTAATGAAAACAGGGACTCTGGTTGTAGTCTAGATACTACTTTTGTTCTTGTACGCTATTGCCATTTGCATGCAACCACAAATAAGATATCTCTCCCAAGCCTCTGCTTTCACCTGAAAGTATTAGTTTGGGAACATTATGTTTTTTACTTAAAAGGATAGAAAGTAAGAATATTTTTTTGGCATCATCCTTCAGACACATCTGTCGGCCAATCCTGGCTTTTAGCAGAAAGCCAAATCCAGTAATGCATCTTATTTCCTACTGTAAAATACCTTTCTTTAATACGGAGTTTTATAGAAATAAGACAATCTTAAAACAGGGTTAAGTCAGGTATAGAAAGTCTGAATTCTTAAGGGTTGACCCTGGCTTAGGAAAGTCTTAAGTCTGTCTTATGTAAGTGAAACCCCATGTCAGACACAACAGTATTAGGAATGCTTTGAGCCAGGGAAGACAGTGCTAAGACTACCTTAAGCCAGGAGAAATACCATAGCAAATCAGACCATTTTACCTGGCTTGAGATAGCCTTTAGAATGAGTTAAGGCTCGCAAAATACTCACTAATATTTTGATTCAATCACTTGTTCTCACACGGTATTGAGTAGTAAGCAAAGCATCGGTAAACAGAATGTTTACATTTCTTCATATTAAACTTGGATGTTTCTGCTAAGCATGGGCGAATTTTGCGAATCTCGCGTTCGCGAATTTAGCGGATTTGCGAACTCGCAATCCGCAAAATCCGCGAATTCTCGCGAATTTGCGGATTTTTTTTTTTTGTGTTTGCGCGGGTTTCTGCCAGTTCGCGAGGGTTTTGTACACTTTCGCAAATTGCGAACTTACCTGTCGGGTCGCAAGTTTCGCGAACTTGTTGTTTCTACGTGTCCAGCCTGTTTGGGACACTCTTCTTCATCACTGCCACTCTCTGTCACCACTGCCACTCTCTGACTACTCATGCCACCCTCTGGCCCACCCATGCCACCCTCTGTTTCATCACAGCACCCTCTGGTTGTCCAGTCAGTGTACATTATTGTGGCAACGCAAGCACACCTTCCCTGCCTCAAGTGACTTGAATTAATTTGGAGCTGATTAATGTGTCACAGAATATTTTTTTAGCTGGCACCTGCTTCCTTAGTGCTTCCTGATTAGTGATCTTTCGCACTTGCTAAGTGCTTTCATTGTTGCAAAATTAGTTACAACACCTGCCCTGCCCCAACTGACAATAATGAATTAGGGGCTGATTAATGGATTTGAACTTCCAGCCTGGCTCCTGCTTGTCTCCCTTAGCTGTAATTCAGGACCTTTGTGGCATATGTGTAACTATTCTGAGGTTCAGAGCAGGGTCACATAATAGTTGCAACTGGCAACTGAACTCTGGAGGGGCCCCTCAGGAAGCACTACAGGAAATGGCTACTAATGATGAGCCTGAACTTTTGAACCTGGTAAGTAGTTTCAGTTTTGCTAAGATCGTATTTCTGCAATTTTGCACTTATTCGCGGGGCGCGAAGTTGTACTGGGAAGCCGCGAACTCACGCGAACAGTGCGTGCAGTGCGAGCAAAATCCGCTGCTCGCGGATTTGCGGATTTTGCGGGAGATTCGCGAATCTCGCGGATTGCGAATTTACCGAAAATCCGCAAAATCCGCGAGCGAAATAGATTTTCCGCCCATGCTTTTCAAACAAAAATTACTGAAATAAAAAAAAACCCTTCCAGAAAAAAAAAAATCTCATCTAACATTGGCATACATTCTAAAAATTTCAAAGGGCAAATCACACTTACCAAATGTGAATTGGACCCACTGATAGGCTCTTATTCATGTTACCTAATTTATAATAATGTTGTAAACTAGATTCCAATAAATCTTGATGAGCTAAAGTGACCATGGACAATTATTTTGCACGCCATGATCATTAATCTGATTAAGCCCTACTTAATAAAGACTACATGAGGTCAGTATGTAATTACATTTTCTGATTTGTAACATTATCATTGCTTGTTGGCATGCCAAATCAAAATTGCATTAACAGATATTATTGACTCTTAAAAATAGGTATATTGTGTTTGCAATAACGGTATACTGCGTAGGCAAACAAAAGGATTTGCATTAATACCCATGGTAGGTAGCCTAGGCACTAGCCATGGAATGCCCCTTGATGCAAAGCAATGAAAGACAGCACATGTTGGAGCTTTGTGTTACTTTGGGTTTCACTCCAATGCAAATCACCACACAGTATGAGTCAGGTTTGCGTTGAAAAATTATCACAAACTCAACACAAAGTGTTTGTACATCTGGCCCATAATGCATCCCCCTTGTACTTCTGATGAGAGAGGGATAGATTGATTATTTTTGCAGACTGAGCATGGGACACAAGTCTGAGCATTGCAATTTCATTTAAGGCATCTCACAGAAGAAAACAAAAAGGTAATAAATTTAATGATTTAATTAATCTCCGCCACTGGCAATTTCTAGGTGCCACCTTCCATTCCATCAATCTTGTCCATTATGGCACTCCAGGCAGAGACTAGCTCTATGCTAATTACCCTTGCTCATTTTGTTGTTTGTTGGTAATAAGCAGGATGAATTCCACAACTTACATCTTGAGGTGTACAGAGGAACTTAATTTCAGTCCACCTATTTAACATATTTACTGCTGAAGTGTTTGCACACCCATTTCGCAGACACATCTTAAGATTGTGCTGTTAGGTTTTGCTAGCGTATATATGTTTTATTTGTTTCAATATGTTTTATGGATGTTTATTGGTGAATCTTTTCATCAGTCTCTAAATCCTTGCTGAAGACATAATGGCACTGCAAAAAGTATATGACCCTAATTGTAGAGTCTGCCAATTCCAAATTTAGGAAGATTTTTATAGGGGTTAGGGTAAGTGGTGGCAATTATGCAATATTAGCAAGTATCATTTAAAGGCCGTTGAATGACTGACTATTGTACAATTTTCATTCAATGGCCCCAGGACATTACTGAAGCAAGAACGATTCTGAGCACAATACTCAAAACTATCACATGTGAAGATTTAGATAACATGTGCAAATAGTTTTTTGTTCAGTGTAAGACCAATTGTGACATTCATCAACAGTAATTTTACACTTGTAAATAGATTTTTGTGTGAAAAAATTTGCACTCAGTATGTCAAATGGCATTGCTCCAGTGCAGTAATAGTCTTTAGGTTTTTGAGTACTCACAAACCTTTTTCATGGTCCATTCCCTGCTTGAAAACATATTATTTACTCTTCCTAGGGGTAGCAATACATCCATTTGCAGCACTGAAATGGGTAGAAATGCTACAAATATGGGAAATGTGGTGGAAGGTGGCTCTCCACAGAAAGATTACCATCCCCACAGAGAAAAATAAAATGTTGTTTGCAAGATCACTGGAAGGATCAACTATAATATTTATACTACTCTTCAAAAAGTACACTGCAGTATTCCAGGAAAAAATCTTGTACAAGAGGGAGGAGGAAACAGAAGAGAGTAGAATTTCAGATTTTTGGGAGAGTTTATATTCTTAAATTTCAGCTTCTCATAGCTCTAATTCATGCCAAACCTTGCCTGAATTATCAAGTTTTTGAAAAATTAATATCATCATACTTTTTTACTTGAATATCTGAAAAATGCATAGTGTAAGAAAATGCTTATATTTGCACGATCACCCACTTTTTTTTAAACTGATGCTGTTGGTTTTTGCGGTACACAAGGGGGTGGTGATGGATGGAGCATCTGAACCAATCAAACACTCACACCCAGTGAACACATCTGGGTTTAATCCATCACCATTCTTTAGCCCACTCTTCCACCCCAGTTCAGACATGGCCATATGCAAATCAGTCTGACCCTGTGTACCGTTCTTTAGCCCACGCTGTTGGTTTTTGGACTCTGTACACTGGACCAGGTATCCAGGACCCACTGCATGTGCTGTGACCCCATCCTCTTCAACTAATAATTCACTTTCTCACGGATAATATTTGACTTAATTATGCACAGTTGTAAAAACGTTAATCATATTTTACATTATTTACCGAAGTTGTAAAACAAAGTTCCAATTCTCTTCCCTATCTCCCTCTCAGAAATATTTCCCACTAAGGCATGTGGCCCATTATGTAGATGTCCATGTGTTAGACCTTCCCCCAAACATTTTACCTTCCTCCTCCATTTTTGCTGATCTTGTTTTTTGCTTGCTTAGCACTTTACCACTCCTAACCAGTGCTAAAGTGCATGTACTCCCTACTTAAAACTTGGTAACATTGGTTCATACCCAATTGGCAAATTTAATGTACTTATAGGACCCTAGTAAAGGGGCGCTATGTGTACCCAGGGCCTGTAAATTAAATGCTGCAAATGGGTGTGTAACACTTATTGTGCCACCCACTTTAGTAACCGTTTTAACATGTCTCAGACCAGTTATTTGAGCCTGTGTGTGCACTTTTAAACTGCAATTTGTTTTTAATACATTTAAGTGAACCCTAGTGTTGGCCCTAAACAGCCATCAGAGCAGGGTGCAATGAATTTAAAAAGTGGGAGCTGTCATATTAAGTTTTACATGTCCTGGTAGTGAAACTCTGAAATTCAGGTTTCCCTTCTGCAAGGCCAACCTATCCCATAGAGTAAATTTAAGTTACCTTATTACAATTCAAAAGCTGTAATTTACAAATGGGAGCGGGTAACCAATTAATGTAGAGTGTCTTTGGAATTGTAATGAAAAATCCTAACTTTTAGGGAACTCGGATTTTAAATTACAATTATGAAAATGCTACTTTTAAAAAGTTGGTATTTTCCTGCCTTAGTCATTTAGGATTTTAAATTCCATTTATAAAAATGATACTTTTAGAAAGTTGGCATTTTCCTGTCTTAGTCATTTAGTGTCTGTAGTCTGTCTCTGGTCACATGACTGGGTGCAGCTGACAATTGATCTGTGTGAATTCCTCCTAGACAGCCACACACAATAGAGAGCTTATGGAAGGACCATCACTGGCAGGATGGAAGGGCGTAACTGGACCCAGCCCTACTTAAACTTGAATAGGCTATGTCCAGCCTCCTTACAAAGGGATGCATACCCCAAGTAGTTAGTCCAGTGCCAGGGAAGGAGAGGTAGGATGTCTGGGGACTTCAATTTAAACCTTTAGAAGGTTCACCCCCACTTCAAAGGACAAGTGGAAATAGATTCTGGACACAGACACCGACTCTTCAGTACACTTCAGGACCTGTGCGTACTCTGCTAGGAAGAAGGACTGCTGTGCTGCTGAAGGACTTCCACTCTGATGAAGTGCTGCCCGGCTGCTGCCTTGCTGTGCTGAGCTGCTGCCCTCTTGCTTATGGACATACATCTCTTGAGCCCAAAACACAAAAGTGACTCCAATGGCTAGTTGGCCGGCCGACTGATCTGAAGCCGTAGGGACACAACAGGCTTACAGCAACCTTGCCTCCGCACTTCGATTCTGCCATATGTGAGTCTACCCTGCCAAGTGGTGCCACCCAAGTCCTGGATCCTTAGAAGTGGGTGTAAGGAATTCGCCTGTCTCTGTGAATCCAGCGGAACCGACGCATCTCCTCTGCTGGGTGGTGCAATCCCGAAAACTACCAACTAATCGGCGCTGCTGCGTGAATTGGAACAGTTGCAAAGACATGCATATCATTGCAGCATGTCAACTAATCCAAACCGCCACTGAGTGATGCATTTTCACTGCAGGACAGTCGCAGCCGGCATGACTCGCAGGTAAATGGCAAGTGGGGGGTTCCCGTGGGAGTTTGAGTGGGGAGGGAGGGGGGTTTAAATAATATAAAAAAGAAATGTACCTTCCCGGGTCCTGCAACGTCGCGGCGCTTGGCCGGATCCCGTTTTCCTGCTTTCCTGCTGAACAGGAAGCAGGCAGGCAGCCTCCCTCCTCTAGGCTAATCACAATGCTGTAATGACAGTGTTGTGTTTGTTGGGGATGGCATGAAGGGCAAGGACGGACAAGAGACACTATACTATATATGGAGGCATGCACACGACAAAAATTTGTAATAAAGTAATGATGTTTTTTACTATAATGATAAATTAATAAAATGAAATCCTCAATTTTGTACCATGCACTTCGTTTCACCATAGTTTTTGCTGTCTCTTGTCCGTCCTTGCCCTTCATTTAAAACCAGTTCCTAATTTCTTTTCTTCCAAATAGTATACCTATCCCGAATTAGGAACTCTAGTCGGGGATACCCCTTCCTTTTTACATATATTTGTTGGGGATGGCGCCAGCCAGGAGTCTATGGGGAGACCATTTTCTCCATGTAGGCTGCAGAGGGCCACCAAACAATCCGGGCCCGCAACATTAGGCAAGCCACTCCTCCCCGACTCACCCACCCGCCACCAACCAGGCATACCCTTCTGCTTTCTCACAGTGCGAGAAGCAGAAACATAAAATGGGAGTTTTACCATTTTATGTTTCTGCTTCTCACACTGTGAAAAAGCAGTGGGGTGATGCTATTCCGCCCTAATGGAGGAGCCCCCCCCTGCTACAGGACCTCACATCTCTTGTCGTCAGCAGCCTCAAAGACAACAGCAGACTCTGCATCACAGCCTCTCAACTATTTGGAACCAACGTACAACCCTGACTGTGCAATGTATGCTCAATCTCAGACTTTGCATCACAAGCCCTCGATCATGGGATCTTAGAATGATGATGCAGGACCTCACACTGCAGCCTTGTCGCATCTCAGAACCAACACATCGCTTTGGCTACATGATGCATCTTCAACATGTATCCTCACTAAGCTCCACAAATCAAGAGTTAAGGTATTCTGTTCATCTGGGCTAACTGGGTCCCTGTAGACAGCCTGCCCTCCATTACAGTGTGCCTGAACATGTCCCAGTCCTACAAGACCAGATAGCTACATTTGGTGCTTTCTACTTTTTGCCACTATTTTTACTAAAATCTTACAAAAGTATTATCTCTGGTTCTACTGTTTAAACCTTTGTTGTTTTGGCCTTGTTTTATTTATTAAAAATACTATATTCATCTAACTCTGGGGGAACACACAAAGATTTTTATATATTGGCCACTGCCACTGGGGAATGGCAGTGTGCCAAATACCAAAACTGCCTACTTTTGATTCAGTTTTATTTCCCTATATCCTTCCATGCCAGGCTCCCTGTCTCTTTATGTATGTAGTTGTGTATATATAAGTATATGCTATTTCTACAGTGCAAACCTAGCCAAAAGACAGTGGAACACAGAATATGGCCAAAGACAAGCGTCATGTCAACGACTACTAGATCATGAATCTGGTTCTTCATCTCACTCCTATAAGTTCGTATTCGGACATGTTTTCTCCTAACTGTTCTATCTTTCCAATGTTGTGCCTTTCTCCTTCTTACTCCTAATCTGATGAGGAAAAAACACAAGACACCACCGCAGCCGCTTGAATAAACCAATCACTGAATAGGTTTTCTGGTGCAATTATTTAATATAAATTAGACTCTTGAAGGGTCGGAAATTTAAAGAAAATAATATTCATCCACTGCAGAGGTGAGTCAGCCCTATAATTCTCTCTTCTTCAAAAACTCAAACTAAAACACCCCTCTCCAACAAACCAGGTTTCCTGCCTGATTCATTTATGACCGTAATTTAAATGATATTTGTCTATTACATGCCCTCCAAATAATGTTCTTTTTTCCCTAAATAACTTGTATTTCAAAATAGTAAGCATCATCATAATCCTTCGCTAGTACAAAAGGTAATATTATTAAAACAAGGAGATATGTAAAAAAAATGAACATTTATACAGAAAGGTGCCTTGCACCCTGAAGTAAACTAATGGCTGGTAAATAAGGCCCAGCTTCTGAACAGATGAGTGTTGGGCTTCATAGCCTTTATATACATCTTGTGTATGAGATTGTTTTCTATAGAGTTATAATATAAAAACAACATTTCTGCACATCCGAGATTCTAGAAAAGTGATTTTTTTTCTGGAGCCGGTGCTCAAAGAATGTTAAAGTTAAGGGCCATCATTTATTAAGGCACATGAAGGCACAACTCGCGCTTGACACACATTCCCACAGCAGCCAAGAGACAATAGGACTGAAATATAACATTATTATGACAGAGGGAAGCACAGACAACTATCAAAGACCACACGCTGTATTGCTTATGCTGTTGGGGGACATAAACCACTAATGCAGCTAGAGAGTGCTTCAAGTGCAGCTGCCTACTGAATATTTACATGGCATATATTATTACAAAAGCTGCGTGCAGGTATGCGCGCATCTTTTATGCCTTCTTTCATCGCACATTTGCAATTCTTCTTTATCCTCGCTTTACATGGGGCGTTACATTATTTAAAACAGTGAGCTCCGCAGCTTCGTATGAAGCATATTATCTGTAACAAAATCAGACGTGCGCAACCAAGAACAGTACATGGAGTCAAAGCAATTCCCTATAAGAAATGGATATGCCGAGCAGTATGCGCTTTACGAATGCAATTTGATGAAGCTGCCGCGTCTCATACATCAAACACCAAGAATCACACTAAGAGGGCAGGGATCAAGACACACTTGTCAGAACCTGAGGCACGCACGATAACAATCACTGGTCTGTCATGGCTGCCTCTAAACCAAAACGGGCAAGCCCCGGGGCTATTCGAGCACGGGCTCCGTGCAAATGTGGGAATCTCTTTACCGCTGCAGAGTGCTGTATCAAGGACGTGAGCGCAAAATCACAGAATCTGTCAGGAGGCGCCCTGAGAGTTCGCCACACCAGTGCACCCCCTGATGACAGCCTTCTGGAGGGGACCAAGGGGTACTATGGACCCCCCAGAAATCCCCTTGCAGGTGGACGCAGTCACTCACGGCACTGGCCTGCAAGGTGATCTCCCCTCTTAACCCCTTTGCTGTGGGGTGTTTTCCCCCCCGCTGAGCGGAGGGGAGGGGGGACGCGCGCGGCGCCGCCGTGCTGGTGACGAGCTCAGCTCGTCATGAGGCACAGCGGACTGCCCTCATGATGAGCTGAGCTCGTCACAGCCACACCCGTTTTTGGAACGTTCAGCACAGCAGGGAAATTATCCCCGCGTGCGAACGTTCCAACGGCCGTGACGAGCTCAACTCGTCATGAGTACAGCTCAACTGTGCCTCATGACGAGCTGAGCTCCTCAGCAGCACCCATGAGGTTAAAAGTACAGACGGGTTGTCGCCTGCATAGTGAAACAGAGTAGTTTTGAAGCCGCAGCTCGGTATTTTACCTGAATGAGCTGTATCCAGATGAGAAAAGGCTCATGGCTGTCCTGAGGGCACCACCTTCAACATAATAGAGAGCACCTATCCTGTCGGTGCACGGCTCACCTGCTTGAAGGTGCCCTATGGCACAAACAGGGACAGTGCACCCTATGTGAAATAGGGCCCCATGAGACATATTATAGAAAGTTCCCTGGGGTGCAGTGGGCATGTGCGCCCACTTTGCGTCTGCCCCGGGCTCTTTGGCACTACAGAAGGAGACACAGATGCATCTGCGGTCCCTTCTGTAATACAGTAGCACCTGTTTGACAGGAAATATGCGCCCTATATATAATAGGGCCCCAAGTGTTTTTCATGCAATGAGGCATTAACTGCCATTGATGGTGCCGCAGTTTGTAATGTATTTGATATATTCTTCACTAACAGTAGAGTGTCTTCTGTGTTTTACATGTTAGGCCGCCAAGTGGATACAAACGAGAATTCTTCATTTACCATTAAGCAGCGTTTACATATGCTTCATCACAGCTTAAACTAATACACATTTCCATCCCAAAACATATTAGCATGACGTGTTAACCCCCTGAATACACTCACCCAATATGCCTGTAACCCATTTTTCATGTTTACAATGCCAAATTTGCCGGCAATAGAGGGCACATTTGGGTATTTAACTTGTATGACACTTCTGTAACTATTACACAATTCCGTGACTACTGACCATGAAAAATACAAAAAAACTGTTGTTATTTAGGACTGCTGAATCATTAGCCATATTTTAGGGATAGGGAACACGCAGTGAGAGATGCTCAGCGTCATTTAAATGACCAGAAATCGAACACTACCAGCAATCCAGGGGCCTCATTTATGAAGGCCTTGCGTCAGTTTTGCGCCGCCGGTGCGTCACTTTTTGGGACGCACCAGCGGTGTAAAAAATGCGCCTCGTTGCGCCATAATTAAAAAGTGGCGCATCTAGGTAGATGTGTCACTTTTTAAACCCCTGCGCCACATTATACCTGCGCCAGGTATAATGTATGCAGAGGGGGCGTTCCCCCGCAAAAAGCCTCGTAATAGTGACGCAGTGAAATCTATGAGATTTCACTGCGTCACTTTTAGGACGCTGTTGCGTCAAAATCTTGCGCCTGCCTCACAGCAGGCGTAAGACTGATGCAAGCCCTTTCACATGAGGCTTTCCCCATGTGAAAGGACGCATTGCTGGAGTCGCGTCACTTTTGTGACACACTCCAGCAATGCGTCACTTTTGCGCTTACAGATACGTCAGAAATACTGACGCATCTGTAACTCCTTGCGACATGATGCGTCATACATTATATGTGACGCATCAGGAATGTCGTAAGGAGTGCGCAGTGAAAAGTGACGCATCGCTGATTTCACGCAGTGATGCGTCACTTTTCATAAATGAGGCCCCAGGTCCATAAAAATTAAAACAGCTGGGGGAACACACAAAAACGCAGATTTCCTTAAGCGCGTTTCCACTGCAAATTAAAGAGAGTCTGAAAATTGGAACGACATCTTGTAAACAAACCCTGGAATTATACTTTATATTTAGGATATTTTATTGAAAAAAATTTCAGTTTTGGAAACAGGTAAGGGCAAAGTCATCGAGAGGTACATTATGAAGAATTATGAAGAATAATCAAGAAAAGTGGTCGTTTTGTGCATTTGAACAGGTGGACTGGTTTCTTCACTTTTTAAACCTCTACTTTTATCAAGATAAACGCAAGCAAACAGCTAAATAAATGGAAATAATAACAATAAATGTCAACAAATTTAAAGTAATTACTAAAATGTTTTTTTTTCATTACTGTATAATCAATTTAAACAGATTATACCGATACTTATGTGTATGTATCCAATCCTAAATCCATAACTGGCACAAGGATTACAGAGCAAACAAGCATAATGAAGCCATTGTCACATTCATCAGGCTGTGAAACAGTGGTTGTCTGAAATCTCTACGTGGCATCATTTAGGTGCAATGATGCTTCCGCGCACAGTACGTGGTAACGTGGTGTACATGAAACCTACCTCAATAATTAAGATCATAGGCGAAGACAGGTTATTTAGGGTTGCATGGGCTAAAATCTAATGAACTAAGGAGCATTTATCTTGTGCAGGCAGAGGAAGTGAATATTGGCCTTTTCCAATTAAAATAGCATTAGTGCCTGCTGGACATAGAGGATACTCCGTGGTATTTGTATTGCTAATAGGATCACAGTGACAAAGTGTACATTCCAAGAAGCAATGTTGCAAAATAAATGTGTTTACTTATTTAGGACCAGATGTACTAAGCATTTTAATGGCCGCATATGCTCGAATTCGGCGTCTTTGGGCATTAAATTGGTTTTCTCTACGAAAAAATTCTTTTTTGGAGTCAGAAAAGTTTTCACAACCTTTAAATGGGATTCTGAAAGGATGCTGAATTTGTAACCTGGAAGAGATGTCCTGTAGACATTCCTTCAAAGTAATGAAAATAAATCTGGTCGCATATGAGGCTGCTAGATTTTGATCTCTAAGCACCGGGGTTCTGCTGGGCAGGCCGCATGGTATATGCTCTGACGCCTAAAACACAGTGAAATTATCTAATGCCCAACTAGCATATTTAACATTGCAATAAGGCCACAGAATGTGGTGTAAGAAGATACACCAATTGCATAGAAAGTTAAATGTCACATGTGGACTGAAGCACCTATTTTCAGATCTCATAAAGTGATGCTTGGAATAAAATGGTTGGGTTTTTAAAATATATTTACAACTGTTTTTTAAGAGATAAATAATGAGGAGTTGGGGAGAAATATTACTCATGTTATAACCTTGATGCCAGGTGGATTGCAGCTATGGCTGTTATGTATTAGCCCCGAAGACGCATTCCATTTTCACAAAACATTTTTTACCTTGCCGCTGGCAACCTTGGTTGATGAACTGAGGTGAGCACTGCTAGTAATCTTGCATATGGTGGCCACTAATGGAATCATATCAAATGTGGTCACAATTGCAACTCCAGCGACATTATTAGCTCAGATTGATTTTCAATGACCATATGTGGCTGTAATTAAAAGAAAGATTGGAGACTCCTGGTGTGGCTTGACTTTTGCAGTTTTTAAACCCGCAGGCAGACCTGTTAAAATATACCACTTGACTGCAGGGAAACCCTACTTTTTCATATTAAGTAAGTTACTCCTAAGTAGATGTTAAAGCCCAAATGCTAGATAGCTTGGCATTTAAAATGAAACGTGTATGAATTTAATGCTTGCATGTTCCTATGGTGACAACCTTCCTACATGTATTTTCAATGTTAGGGCTGTAGCTGTTTCTATGAAGAAACCACTAGAATACAGGTACTTTGTCAATCCCATATACTGGGTTTAGAATATGCTGCATAAATGGTTAATCCACAGTTTTTAATATTCAGGAAAAAATCCAATTTAATGGTGAAGTTGGATTTTCTTTCTGAAGCCCCTTTATTTATTTTATTTTATCTATATCATTCATAGAGTGCATTAATCACCCCAATGTGGGTATCTCCGTGCTGTAGCAGCTCTTGGGGACAGCCAAAGTAGGTGATCAGAACAGTCAAGTTTTTAACTTTTCCTGAATGTCAGATAGTTTGTACATAGACGGATGTCCCTGGGTAGGGTAGTCGGTCCCTGAGTTGGGGGGCTAGGTAAGAAAAGGATTTGCCTCCTAATCTGGTTAGTTTTATGCGCGGTATGACGAGGAGGTCTTTGCATCCTGACCAGAGGGTTCTAGGGGGGTGTTTCTGACCAGCTTGTCCAACAGGTATCTGGGTCCCATAATATTTAAGGCTTTAAACACCATGCAGCAAACCTTGAATTTAACTCTTTTGCGAATGGGCAGCCAGTGTCGTTTTTTGAGAAGGGGGAGTAAAGCTGTTCTGGAGGGAGCACTGATCACTAAGCGGGCTGCCGTATTCTGGACTACTTGCAGTCTGTTCAGAGAGGTTTCCTTGGCTGAGATCAGTAGTTCATTGCAGTAGACCAGGCGGCTTAGGACCAATGCTTGTACCAGGGTTTTACGCATGGAGGATGGGAGGAGGGGGAAGACTCTGAGAATCAGGCTTAATACATGGAAACATGCCCTAGTGGTTGCATTAGCATGTTCCTCCAGGCTTAGTTTGTGGTCAATTAGGACCCCTAGGTTTGCAACCACTTGTTTTGGCCCAGTTCATCGTGCCACCAGTCGGGTGACCATCTAGTTATTGCATCTTTCAATAGCAAGATTTCAGTTTTTTCTGCATTCAACTGAAGTAGGTTGTTGCTCATCTATTCCGTGATGGTTTTCATGCCCTCTGCGAAGGCGGTCTCGATGTGTGTGGTGCTTTTGTCGAAGGAGAGTAGTAGTTATGTGTCGTTAGCATAGGATATTGGTATGAACCCTAAGTTTCTCAGAAGTGACGCGAGTGGGGTGACATAAATGTTAAATATGGTTGGGCTTAGGCATGAGCCCTGGGGTACACCCTTAGAAACCGTGGTGGTCTGAGATTTGAACGGACCTAGGTTGACTGTTTGGGTTCTCTCCTTAAGAAAGTCAATGACACATTTTAGGGCATTACCCTGAAAGTCTATGGCTCTTAATCTTTCTAGCAGGATCTGGTGTGAGATGGTATTGAATGCTGCAGACAGGTCGAGCAGTATAAGAATTACTGCTCGGCTGCCGTCTACAAGCATGCGAATGTTGTCTGTGACGGTGACCAGAGCCGATTCCATGCTATGTCTAGGGCGGAAGCCTGACTGTGAGTAGTGGAGGCAGTCAGAGGATTTAATGAGTGTTGACAGGTGAGTGTTGATATGTTTCTAAAGTAGTGTGCTTTGGAGAGGGAGCAGTGAGATGGGTCGGTAGTTGGTAATAATGTCATGGGGTAGTTTGGCATTTTTCCTAATTGGCAGAATCTGAGCAGCTTTCCACTCTTTAGGGAGCTTGCCTTCCTTTATTGAACTGTTTAGAATGGAAATGATGGGGCTGTCAGCTGAGTGGCAAGTAATCTGAAGATTTTGGCTGATATGAGGTCTGTGGGGGATCCATATTTGGTTGTTATCAGCAGGGATTTCGTGTCCATCATGGTGAGCAAAGGGAATTCTTCTAGTTTATTAGCACTAGATGAAACAGAGGGGGGTTCGAATCTGGGGTTCGGGCGAGAGTTGGTGGCTGCAGTTATTTTGTTGTATAAGCTATCATTTTTTTGTGAGCGGTATCCTGTAGTACTGTCACATAGAATCTGGGTTGGCGCTTCTTCAGAGTTACAGGCTTTGGGATTGATGAAAGTATTGAGTACTTGGAATATGGCTTTTGGAGTGTTGTCTGCCTGCTCGAGTTGGTTGATGAAATATTTCTTTCAGGCGAATTTCAAGTTTCACTGGTATTTGGCTTGGGCAGATTTGAAACCTTCTTTGTTGAGGGGGTCATGGGTCTGGCACCATAGTTGCTCTAATCTCTTGCACTAGCTCTTTTCTGCCCGAAGGTCAGTGGTGTACCAGGGGATCTGGGGGTATTTGGGGATCTCTAGGGACGTTTTCAGGGGTATCAGCATGTATAGAGTGGATTTCTATAGTGTTCTGAAAGTCTGTTTTTCTACTGTGTCAAAGAATGAATTATGAGGAGGTATGAAGGCATCATTGAAGAGAGTGGGCATTAATTTATGCCACTGTCTGTAGCTTCTGATAGTTTGTTCTTTCTGGGCCTTGTGCTCCCTGTAGCCCACTAAATGGAATTCAATTCTAGAGTGAGCTGACCATGTCAGAGGGCAGGTAGTCTTGTAGAATTGTATGAGGTGAATTAGATAGGACTAAGTCTAGGGTATGTCCTGCTACGTGCGTGGGTGCAATATTGATTTTGGTTAGTTCAAGTGTGGATAGCTCTGCCAGGTGGGCAGTGACTTCCGGATCTACTGGGTTCTCGTTGTTCACGTTTAGATCGTCCAGAAGCAAGAATCGATTGGATGAAATCACATGAGGAGAGATCAGGTCTATAAGTCAAGTGATGGAATCGAGGAGAGGTCCTGGGGGGCGGTACGCTGGAGCTTCTTTCCAGCTGAGCTGTGCATGAAGGATTTCAATTTTTTCACTGACGAGTTGATCTATTACTGTAACTTTTATCGCGTCTTTATAGATGATGGCTACCCCTCCCCCGGCCAAACATGGTCGGTCTAGTTTTTGTATATGGTATCCATCCGGTAATGCAAGTGCAATTGCAGGGGTGGAGGTTGGTTTAATCCACGTTTCTGTTAAGAACCCAATATCGGGAACAGAAGAGGAAAGCTTGTCCCATATTTTGATGGCGTGCTTGGAGAGTGAGCGAACATTAGCTAAGAAGCAATCCCAAATTACTGTTTTCTCTACTAGATTCTGGAGAGTTACTTGAGTTTGGGAGCCATGTGAGTCTTTATTGCCAAAGTTCTTAGCATTGTTACTAGGTTGTGTGATTAGCATACTCTGGTATCTACATATTTTGCACGCCAGGGGGCCTTCCACTTCTGTTGGGAAGGTGTGGGCACATGATTTGTTTTCTTTCATGGCAGGCAAGCTTTGGTGGTCTCTAATATTTAGTTGTTTTTGTCTGGTACAGTTAAGGGGGGTTCCATGGCTTATTACCTGATGCATATGGAAACCAGCAGGGTTTCTGGCTCCTGCCCATGACCAGTCGCGGACAGGTGCAAACAGGCTTGCCTTAGGCGCGCTTTGTGAAGGCAAACAAAAAGAAATGTTTAAGAGTAGGTCGTGGTCCATCAGACCAGTGACAACACTTAAACTAATAATTATTTTTTTTTACAAAAATGTAAACACAGCCCTGTTTCATTTTAGGAGATTGGGATGCATTTTAAAAAGTTTGTCTTATTTAAAAGCAATCACAGCCTCCAATCGTACGAGTCACAGTTAGCAACTTACCTCCTAATATTCATTATGTAGATCAGATTGTGACTCACTACAATATAGAATTTTAAAAAGCTTTATATTTGTAGGTATGTGCTTAAAATTCTTTACTGGTCGCAAAAATACTGGTTGTAAATTATTAGCAGTATTTTTGCAACAAGTCAATAGTACATTTGACGTTAGCGTGGTGCACGTCCAACAAATGATATTTCTTTTGGGTAACCATACTGTATTTAATAATAAAAGAATTAACTGTGGAAATTATTTATGTCAACAGACTATTTAAGGGGCAGAAGGGAGCGGTTCTCATGGAGTTTCAGATGCCAGTGTGCAGCGTTTAGCTCTAGAAATCCTAATGCAAACAAGCAGTGCATGGACTGTGGAGAAACAGCTATGATGTTCCCCTGGAATAGGCTGGTGTGCTTCTCCCCCTTTGCCTCCATACAAGACTCCAGTATTTCCCCCTCAGCCACTCCTCCCCTTCGCCCTCATACAGATTCCAGTATTTCCCCTTACAATCAGCCCACACTACACCTGCTTAAAATATGTTATAATATAGGTTATTTTGTGTCTGCATTTTGAAGTAACCACATCTTCCCCTTTCCTGCAGCACTTTAGTAAAACTTTTCAACATGCTGTACTTCAGCCGCACTACTCTACAACATAGATTAAACCCATTGGCAAAGCCAATAGCTCTGGCAAAACACTAATAAGTTCCCAAAGGCGAGACCTATTGGCTATGCCAATTGCTTGTTTCCGTTGCACATGGAGCATTCAGACCTGACACCCTCACATCCTAAACCTGCTGGCTTTTCTAAACTCTTTTACAAATTCTCTTGTAGGAGGAGGAGGACAGTCCAGGGATATGAGTAAAACTTGCAATGATGTTTCCCATGCTTGACCTTCCGTAAGGCATCTCCCCGCAGGGACTGCACTGAGCGGTGTCAACTGTGGCGAGGTTTCGAATTGACTGCTGACATATCCACTTTCTTAGGTCCCAGCCTGAGCTTTGGGAAACTGTCAGTTTCTCATATAATTCCTCTGTGGAGCAGTCCCTGTGGGCATCTGTCTATCTCCTCAGTGGGGCTTGTAAATAAAAATACTGCATCGGATCTCCAGAATCCTTGTCTCACCTCGAGGGCTTACAAATAAACTTTGAGTGAACTGCATTTGGTTTTGACATATAGCTCCATACACACTCAAGTGTTCCTGGCCTATTATTCAGGTTTGATTAAATGGATCCATATAACTTGACCACTCAGCTTAGTAGAATGACATGAAAGAAAGCCACATTTTGTTTACTGTAATAGTAACGTTAGTAGAAATGTAACTGCGAATAACACATATACAAGGCAATAAATAAAATAATCATATATATTTCACAGTGTTGCAACTGGAGACAGGATACTGTGACTAAAAAGTAAAGCAAGTGGCTGAAGTGGTGTAGGTTGTAAAGACCAGTAGGAAATTATGTCTGGAAAGAACATCCTTCATATTTTAAAGAGTTGGTATCGAGAAAGCTGAAGCATGTGATAAAAGAAATCACAAGGTACACACCATAAGCCGCGCACCGCAAACACACTCTCACCCTCTCACTTCCCAAGCAGCAGTCCAAATAAATTATTATGCAGAAGAAAAAATCTCATTGAAAGCTGTGGGTTATCTGTGCAGAATATGTTAGTAGCAAGGAGCATTTCATTAGTAGAAACCAAACGTCAGCAGAGAGAAATACAAGAGTGACAGACGAAATCGTGTCTTCCTGCCTTTCAATAAGTGAGGCAAGGTTCATAATCATGCCAGCTCCTGATACATGCAGTGCCTATATCAGTGCCTCTGGAATGTTTATCTTCTGCCAGCATCAGATAAGGCAAGAAAACCTGGATCAATAATTCATGCTTACCTAGTTGTTGCTTCAACTAATCAAAACAGTAAAACCTACAGGACTACAGCTACATTTCTTTTTTTTCATGAAATATGTTGTGTGGTGTATGCAATGCAGGATTGATTGTTCTGAAGTGTTTTAATGTTCGCTGTTTCCATAGCAACTCGAGAAGGTCGATAATTTATTTGATCGCATAGTAATTATTGGTAAGCAGAGAATTCTCTCATATGAAGGTAAAAGAGACCAATTGTTTTGCCTTGAAATGGCTCTTTGCACCTCTCAGACCAATAGTAAAAACGGGAAAAATGAAGAGCTTCTTGTTTTTTGATAATTTGTGCTCAGTATTATAATTGCCAAAGCCTTTGTTATTTGTTATTGATGAATATTGACTCCTTTACAAGATGATTTTAAAGGCTTTGACAATCAGCAGCCTATTAGTGGTACTTTTTAGCATGATGATGACAGAACTGAGCACTGTTTGCAACGAACCCTCTGAATGCCCCTCGTTTATGGGAAAGTCTTCAAAAGTAGAGAATTAAATGGAACCTCCGCCTGTGGGCTAGAACAGGAGTCGGTGTACCATGACTTGAACAGTAACAATAATCTACAGATCAGTTTAAGTTAATGTCGGTTTAAATAAAACTATAAAAAAAGAGTCAAAGAAAACAAGATTCAAGAGGAAATATTGGCATTTTAAATTAATAAATTATCGATTGATCCAATAATAATAATAATAATAATAATAATAATAATAATAATGGAGCTTATAAAGCGCAAAGCTACTTCAGCATGAGGTGTCCCAGCGCTGCTGTCCAAGATCCCATGTGCTCCACACTCGCAGAAAGTAACAGAACAATTCTGTCTGAACAAACAAGGGGCTTACTTATGAGAACCCTGCATCAGTTTTGCACTAGATAAAGTGGTACATGTGGGACGCAGGGCTCTCATGAAGATTTATGAAACCATGCAAAGCAACCATGCATGTCTTTGAGTGGCCTCATAAATCATGGGAAATGTGACTTAGTACAAATCATTGCGTCACCTTACACTCCCCCTGGGAGGCGTTCTATGGGCGTTGCAGTGAGATTTCCCCACCTAACATCCATGAAATTTGACGCTGCCCCAGATTTACAAATGATGTGAACCTGGGGAAGTGCCAAATCTTTACACCTCCCAAGGTGAGGTGTAACAAGGAGAAATATGTGTATTTCTCCAGTTTTTTCTTTTTCCATGTTATTGTATTCTGTTGCACACACAGATTGAGGAAAACACCTCACAGGGTTGTTTTAGTGCAGTAGAGGTTATTGTGGTAATCCCGGCGAACAATGATGAGCTCAGCCAAATAGTTTATTTTGATTTTGAGATAATATGCCCTACACCATAGGCATTGCAGGCAATTACAATTATTGTTCAGCCTTGTGAGTTCATCATTGAAACATTCAGCAGAGGGTTTCTGTTTTTGAAAATACTGGTGGTCCAAGGGTCTAATTGAACTAGTGCACTAGAGATCCAGTTTTCCAGTAATAGATTATCTCCTTCAACACAGACAGCCAAGCTAGGCCAGCTATTATTAAATGCTTTAGTAAATCAGAAAGTGTTCACTTTAGCCCACTGGTGAAGTCGCGCTCTCTTGGCAAGAGGTTGCTTCGTAGTTGGTTTCAAAAAGGAACCGAGAATGGAAAAGCCAGGTGGTCTGACCTGACAAGTGAAATAGGAGGGCCGGGCACTAACTGGGTCAGTATTGGAAAATATGGGATCTAGAATATGCCCCAGGCTGTGAGTAGGAGCAGAGACAAAGTGGGTGAACTGTAAGCTCTCTAGGTCTGCAAGCTTTGGCTACCATGAACCCTGAATCATCGAAATGCATGTTGAACTCCCTTATGACCAAAAGCTGGCATAGCAGAGCACCAAGAGGGGCAGAGCATCTGTAAGAGAGGTGCTGAAATGGACTACCAGCCCAGGTGGGTGTTGGTGCAGAATCACTGATAATGCATAATTCTTCGAAGAAGCAAGGGAAAACAGTACAGTAAACAGAACACTTCAAGAAAGAGTATTGCAAAGATTGTTAAAAAAATAGCAATTCCTTCCTCTCTGTGAGAGTGCCTATTTAGTCTTACTATGGTGAAGCCTTGTGGGATGGCTTCCAGAATATCAGACGAGGAATTGTCTTTGAGCCAGCTCTCCATCACTTTTTCCACATCTGGCAAGAGTTTCTCCAGGAGTTTCTTGGTCTCCAGATTATGTTTAACTGGAGAGCTATAGTACAATGAGATGAATTTGGCGAGTCGAGACTAAGGTGACACTTACCTCACTGGTCGAAGTCAGTTATAGTCAGGGTACGAAACCCGCACTTGTCACAGCTAATCTGCGACTTCGAGAGGTCTTAAACATGATGACACACATTAGATACTGAGTGCGCCAAGTTCCATAGTTCAGCCAGGGAGTACTTGAGGAGGAATGACCTAAAATGACCAGGTGCTCTAGCCCCTGGCGCCATCCAAGCATGGAGAGGTGCAGATGGGCTTGACTTAGGTGCACCTCTGGTGTTCTAACGGTACACCTGCTGCAGGTCCATGTTGACATGCACCTTAAAAAGGTGCTGAGAGAAGCTAAGGGCTTTAAACAACTATACCACTCACCACCAAAATGGCGGTGCAGCATTGAACAGCCGGAAGTAGGAAATCAAGACTTCGCCCACAAAAGCTCCCTCTGACTGACAACCTCCCTCTCGAATGACACCTCGCTCCCCATGGAACACATCCATTTCCAGATCCGCCCAACCCCAAAATGACTCTACTCAGGAATCTTGCCTACAGACCTCCCGGACCTCGCTCCCCATTCATAAACACCTTCACAGACTACATTGAACCCCACACCCTCACCTCCACAGACTACATACAGCTCAGAGACCTGACTTCCCACCTTGACAACCTCAGCGACCCCAACTCCACCGCCCTCCTAGAGAACCTCACCAACCCCCACCCACACAGTGGGACACACTGTTAACCCCATCTTCACCGGAGGAAACAACATTTGTTCAGTGACACCATGCAACCTCTATTGGTGGACCACCACTGAGTCCACTTCGCCTTCTTGAAACCCACTGCAACAAGCCATCGCCACGCCTCCTGAGCAGAAACTGGAGCAAAATGACTGACCACACACTCAGCTGCACTCCTCCCCCCCACCACGACCGACACCAACTCTGAAGCCAACGATCTCCCCCAATGGATTGCCGACTGCGCAAACAAACTGGCCCCCCTCCATTACTCTGACAGATGACACAACACGAAAGACACCTAGTTCACCACGGACCTCCTACAATAAAAGCGCTTATGCCGAAGGCTGCAGGAACAGTAAAATCCCGGTACAGGGCCACCATTACGGCACACCACCAACGCATCAGATCTATGAAGAGAAACCTCATTTAGGACAGAATCCTCTCCAACTCCCACAACTCCAAGGAACTCTTCAACATCGTACAACAATTCACCAGACCCCACAGGGCAGCAAAACCTCAGATGTCCCGCCCTCCCAGGACCTCTGCAACAAACTCAGCTCCATCTTCCACCAAAAGATCTTGACACTCTACAAAAACCTTGAGAACCAAGACCAAGGCACTGACCCTATACATTCCACCAGCAACTCCACCCAGCCGACCCTCCTCACCTGGACCCCTGTTACCACAGAAGACACAACAAAGGCTATGAGGAGCATCCACTCTGGAGCGGATGTACGTTGTTACAAGGCATGTTTTTACCATGCATGCCTTTAAAACGCAGGTTTTTCAACGCAAGTCGTTACAACGACTTGCGTTGGGGGGTGCTGGATAGTGAATAGTTTAATTTACTATTCCAACTCCTGGCCCCGTGGATAGTAGGGAAGGTGTTGGATAGTAAATTAAACTATTACCTATCCTAGAGCACCCCCCAGCGTAAGTGGTTGTAATGACTTGCGTTGAAAAACCTGCGTTGTAAAGGTACTGCGTGGTAAAAGTTGTGTCGTAAAGGATGTTTCCCCTCTGGAGCACACACTGATCCCTGCCTACCCCCATCTTCAACTGAGCCACCTCTGCCATCGCAAGAGAGCTATGATGACAATTAACTGCACCCTCAAAACAAGCACATTCCACAATGACTCGAAACGTGCCAAAGTCAAAGCGCTCCTCAAGAAGCCATCTGCAAACCCAACTGACCTCATGAACTACAGACCTATCTCTCTTCTCCCCTTCGCTGCCAAAGTTACAAAGAAAATCAGCAACAACTAGCTAACACACTTCATAGGATCCAACAACATCCTCGACTCATCTCAATCCAGATTCCACAGCAACCACAGCACTGAGACCTCCCTCCAAGCCACCGCTAGTGACATCTGTGCACTCCTCGATCAGGACCACACTTCAGCCCTCATCCTACTGGACCTTTCAGCAGCCTTCAACACTTTCGCCGGCTGCACACTAGCCACCAGACTCCATGGTGCCGGCATACAGGGAACTGCCTTAGACTGGATCTGCTCTTTCCTCTCCAGCAGAACACAAAGAATAAGACTCCCGCCCTTTCTCTCCAAACCCACTGAGATCAGATGCAGAGTACTCCAGAAAACATGGACTCTGAATTGAATCCAATGCTAATGACACCCAGCACATCCTCTCCCTCACCAGGCAAAATTTCCAGGAAGGAATGAAGGACACCACATTCTAGATGAGCAGCATCTGCCTGAAGCTCAACTCAGAGAAAATGTAAGGCCTTCCTCAACGTGTGGGACGGCACCTGGAGGCCTCCCGCCCTCGGAAACCCTATTACCCCCACTAACCACGCATGCAACCTTGGCATCATACTCGACTCCTCCCTTGTGATGAACCAAAAGATCAACGCTGGTTCCTCCACATACTTCAACATCCTCCGCATACTCTGCAAGACCTTCAAATGGATCCCCCTTAAATTCAGGAAGACCGTCACCCACACACTCATCAACAGCAGGCTGGACTATGGGTATGCCACCAAAAGTGCTGAGCTATTTTTGATTTCTATGGCACTTCTTGCTTAAGCCTTCATAGCTTTTCTTCTTTAGAGAGAAGCCAGTACACATTTACATTGTTTTTTTCCCACATGTTGAAGATCCTAAAGTAGCCAAGTGTTTGTCCATTTTCATACGGAGTATTGAAAAAAATGCCAAAATTTAGGAAACGCTTGGTTTGTGGAAAATCATAAAAAACTGTTGTGCAAGAAAGTGGATAATTTTTTTCTAAAATTGTATCAACAAATTGTTTGCTGGGCTAAAACCACCCTCTTCTCAGCCACCAGGTATTTTTTACCACAGATTTTGGATTTTCTTAAGTAGTTGATGATTTTCCCTATTTTTGTGGTTCATACTCACAGGTATGGAGCTGATAGGTCAACTCATAAGACTATACATTTCTGAAAAGGAGGCATGGTTTGGTATTCAGCAAGGCATCATTGTGTAGATCGTTCATGGTTTTCCTAAATAAACAAATGGTTGGCTTTAAAAAATAATGAAAATATGTAGGAAAAAATAGAAATAGAGGTAAAACATTTTTATGTAATTTTATAAGATGATAATTGATTTAAAAAAGTTATCTACTGTTACATTGCAGGGATAGACAGTGTTGTGGCTGTCTAAAAACACCCAATAAGCAGAGCCAAAGAGTGAGTTGCAGTTTATAACGATTTTCCAGAGTAACTCATAATATCATGATTCAGAGGGCATTTTTCAAAATTTGTTCCTTCTTGCACACTGTCTTACTTTTGAAAACGGAGAGAAAGTCACTAGATGAAAACAAATATTTTACTGTTCTGTTTTACAAGCTTCTCCTGAGAAAAACTGTAACAGACCTTTTTGGGTGGGCCTCATCAGGCAGGAAAGGCTCCAAAAGACAATGTGAAGACATCAAAATTTCACCATGCAAAATGACTGATACTGTGATCTGGATAGCTGTGGTATTTGGACCTGGGCACAGCGACCATCCAGGAAAACCTCTGGAACGAAGACATTATGAGCCTAGATTCCAAGGGGACTCCAGCAGGTTGTGACCTATGTGGATCCCAAAACATTTCCATTCTTAGAATGCCCTATAAACATCAAACCTTGGTAAAAACCTTACATTTCATATTCCTTGAGGGAAAGATCTAGATTCTGGAATTATCCACAAACTTCCTATCATCTAGTGTTTCCTCATCCCTCACAATACAAAAGGCACCCCACTTGTGCGGTGGGGCATATTGCCTATAAATAGCCAAACTTGGACAGGGAGAAGTCAATGTGGTCAGATCATCACAAGTTACGCCACCCAGGTTTTTCCTGGGATTTCCTAGTTGCCAGCTGATTCAGAACCAAAAACGTGGGTCTGAGACGTGATGCTCTGTGGAGCACAAACTCTAGATGTGTAAACATTTTAATCTACTACAAGTACAGCAGAAAGACCGAAGGGCCCTTTTAGCATTGCAGACACAGTCCGATGTAAGGGTCAGCCACCTAACCCCATATTTGTTTTGTAAAAAATAATCTCTGCTCTTTAGTGGGCTTCATGCGTCACCTCTGGCAGACTGGGAAAACCAAAATCTGCCCCTCAGAAGGCTACAAAAAAAGTTTGCCCCTTTAGGAGTAGAGTTAAGGCCCAATGCCATGGCTTGGTATGCCACCCCATGTCAATGGTGTTTGGTGGGTTTCCTTCCTCCCCCAGGGGCAGATTGGGTATAAACTCCCTAATAATTCCCCAGGGGGGTCCTTTAGGGGTTGGATGAACCTCATTATTCCAGAGTGTGCCACCCCACACTATTTTTCAACAAAAGAATTCTTTGGTGTTTAGTGTACTTTTTGCTCCTTTGGAAAGCGCAGATTGATAGTAAGTGCCTAAATAAGGCTGTCGGGCACTTTATGGTGAGATCTCATGGCTTGATTTTAGAGCAGGCCTTCCACACCTTTGTTTCATTATCAAATACATATTCCTGGCCCTCTGTCACTCCAACAAGGGGGCTAAAAGATTATGTTTTAACGCCCCCCCCCCCATAAAATCCTTGATGTCTAATGTGAGGAACAGTGCTTGGGGATAGTGATGATGTGGCGAACCCAAAGTAAGGATATCTTAATGAGAGGAAAGTTTTTTTCTCATTGCTTGGGAGTCTTAGATATGCCCAGTGCAACAGTAAAGTGAAAGCTGAAAGTCATTATTGGCAATGACATTTTTCATCTTTACTGTGTATTTTCTATAGACGGTGCACGCTGATCATCACACACTTAAAAAATAAAACTTCAGGATGTGAGTGAAGCCTTTCACTTCTGCCCTCAAGTTATTTTTGAAAAAGAAAATCTTTCTGGTGCCTTCACCAGAAGGATTTCCCTCCAATGGTGTTTAGATGGTACGTTCACATCTTCCACAACAGGGAGGCGGTGCGATGGATTTGAGCCCTGCATCCACTTCACTTACGCGATTCAATATCTGTCCAATGATTCCACTATTGTATCTGACTCACGGAATAACAGTTACAGTTTCTGTCAATGGTCTGTCCTTTCTAAGGCCATGTTTGTGGCCCTCTTTTATTGAACCAATGCAGTTGTGGTTCATTGATTATAATATATTATGGTCTTTAATATTCTCGTATAGCTTATTGCCAGTGATCACTTTTAGGGTTGCAACCAAAATAAGCCTTGATATAATTTGCACTGCATACTTGATATTCACCAATTATAGGTCTTATTTTACTGTTCTTCTGAATTTATACAGAGCTTTATACTGAGTCGAGAAATAGAAAAACACAATGGGCCCAATTACGATGTCGGATCAACCGCAGTACATCTGTCATCATTTGGGAACTGGAACCAAACTACCTCCTGTCATCATTCCAGCCAAGCAAGTAGGATGGATTTGTCGCAATCCTATACTTTACAAAGTAAGCAAACATTTCGAATGGAATGCATGCTCTTATTGTAAAGAGCAGAGGTGCAGTTCATCATCATTTATCATGTCTTCACTGGGGGAGTGCCACTGATGCCAGACCTGATAAGGCACCTCTTGTATATCAGGAACTCACTCCAGCAGAGGCCAGTGGGTACAGTTGCAGGTCGAGTGACAGCAGGTCATGTTGGCAGTTGCAGGGAGGTCTCTCGAGCTTGTTACGTCTCTAAGGCTAAGAACATGTCAGCCAAATGACCCTTGGAGTCACTCAGGTAGCCTGGGATTAAGGGAGCAGGTCCAGTCTTCCTTCTCACAGATCAGGACAGGCCTCAAGCAGCAGGGCAGTCCTCTGCAGGGGTGGCAGATGTATGACATTACAATGCAGGCTATTACAATGACTGCCTTTACAACGCGGTTTTTACATCGCAATCCATTACGACGCATAGCGCTTTGGGGTACTGGATAGTGAAAAGTTTAATTTACTATTCCAACACCTGTCCCTGTGGACACTAGGGAAGGTGTTGGATAGTAAATTAAACTTATTCCCTATCCTAGAGCGCCCCCAGCGCAATGCGTTGTAATGGTTTGCGTTGTAATGACCGCGTTGTAATGGTAGTGCGTTGTAAAAGTTTCGTTGTAAAGGTTGTTCACCTTTTCTATCGTTTATGTTTTGCACATAACTTTCCCCAGGGTGGAGAAGTGGGCAGCTCCCCTGGCATGATGATTGGCAGCCAACCTGACTATCACTATAAAATGAAGGGCACTTGTCAGTTTGCCTGTTTCTTTAAACACGGCCAACCCAACATGCGAACTTCAACTCTTGTAACTAGCAATGTGTCAATGAGCCTGGGGAACATAGACGTAGCATACAGGTCTCCCTGTGAGCGCTGTCTCTAACCAATCCGTATGAGTGCGGCATACAAGCTTGATTTTGAAGCCATCCGAGCATGACGCAGGAAGCGCAGGTTGTAGAGCGGACCAGCTTGGTTACATTTTATTTAAGCTGAACACTGGCATTAACCTTTTAGCAATCTCCTAAATTATTTAAAATGATGTGGTTAATAGTTAGTGCAGTCTGTGCTTCTAGTTTTTCTTGAGCATGGAGTGTGATATGCCCCACCACTTTCAAAAGTCACCAGCCACTGCTCGTTCTCTGGTAGCAGCAGGGCTGTACTTTAAGGAACAAGGTGGGCCTCAAGCAGCATGCCAATCTTCTGTAATATCCACAGGTCAAGGAGTGTACTGAAACGGTAGATTAGAAGGTGCAATATGTATACCTGTGCCAACCTATTAAGTGGGGTGACAACCTGGTTACCCCCACATCTGGTTCAGGACAGTTCTTTCCCTCCCCTCTCAAAGCACCAAGTAGTCAGGGGTGACAAAAAGCTCAGGTTCATTTGTGTGTTTGTTCCAGAGGTAGCCCATTGAATTCTAAGTGAGGCAGGGAACTACTCTGCACCAACTCTTCTGGCAGGATGGTGCATCCTTTTGCTCACTCTGCAAGGAATACACAAAGAACAACCGGTAAGCTATTCACAGTCACGTGCCATAGAACACAGGCACCTAGCACCAAATAGTTAGGACAAAACAATGCAACTTACTTTAAGTGCCATTTTCAGAATTGTGATTTATAATCTGACTTTACTATTAAAGAATATTTTAAAATACAATTTATTTGAGACCAAACTTGACATCCCTATTTCTTCCCAATAAAAAGTTAAATGTAATAAGGTTACCCCTTCTAATGGGAGGGATAGGCCTTAAAGAAGGGAATAATAATTTTTGGGGAGTCTTTCATTATTAGGACATGTACAACTTAAAAAGATGTCTTACTTTTGAAGCACAGTGCAACCTGTCCTATGGGTTTTCAGGGTTTGCACTGCAGGCTTACTATTAACATTTAATTTACAGGTCCTGTATACAAGATATACTATATACTAGGGTCTTATAAGTATATATGCCTACCAGGTGTAGGCTTATTGTACCATGTTTTAGGGACGGAGCGCAAGCACTTTAGCACTGGGTAGCAGTGATAAAGTGCACATAGTCTTAATGCCAATAATAATGAATTCAGAGGGACATGAGGAGCAAATGCAAAAGCTTTGGGGGTGACCTTGCAGAGAGGGCCAAGTTCAACAGCTGCAAAATGCTGCATCTGCCCAAAGCTGGTGTAAGGAGGACAAATGTAACATTGTTACTGCTTCTTAGCATGTGTGCTGCATTCTCTAGCACACATAAAAAAGGAATAGGCCTCCAAGTATAGTTTTATGAAGGAAGGCATCATTTCCTGCACATAAACTATTCTGATCACAATGGCTCAAGGGTCCCTGTGCTGGTACTAGGCTGCCTCAAGTACACTATATCTTTGTAAATATGGCACATTTCTGCTCTCTCCCTGTCTCACAACAATATTTGTGGAATAGCTGAATAGCACTCACATATTTGTCATTTCTTTTATTACACTATCAAATAAGTATGCAATCATAAATCACAGAAATGTGAAAATTATTTTGTAGATGTTACAGAAATTGCATGCCACAAAAAACCTTCTGACCTTTAAGGGCCCAATCATGATGGTGCCATGTTGTTTTAGATGTAAATAGAACTCCCATAACTTTGCTTTAATAGGGGTTTCCCAAAATAGAAGATGCACATTTTTAACTGACTTAAGCAGCATTTGGAAATAATGTGAAACTGGTACATATTAATCTCAATTCCTCCACAAATATTTCATTTGGTCTATCTGCTTCAGATGTTCCATGCGTACATTTCCTCTGCCAACCCCCACAATTTGAGGCCACATAGCCATCAGGATCTGATCTAAGTCTATGAAACGTATCGAATATGACTTATAAAGCAAAGTGAAAAATGTATCAGATTGTTTGATGTAGGGATCAGCCGATGCAGCATCATTTACTCGTAAATGCACCAGATCTTGGAAGCATGCATACATTGCAAATGGGTCTGGGAAGTAAAAACCTCTTTTCAAAAAGATTGCATACATTTCTACCATGGATGTATTGCTGAACAGGAATAAGACACCGATTAATATACAATACTTAGAAAAATTTGTATTTCAAACTGTCAGAACAATATCCCATACTTTGAAATATTTCAAATTAAGTACGCATTACCGATTAATGATTAAATGTATGAGTACAAAACAGTGAATAAAGTTTGATATCAACAACAAAATGGCTGAAATTGATGACAATAGTTAAGGGATTAACCATCTGATATAGTTAAATAACGTTTAACGTTATTTACCTATATAAGATGGTTGGAGCGATTAGGAGCGCGTTGCTGTAGAGGCATGTTGTACTATTATCTGCTTTATTGTGTTCTCGCTGCTGGGCAGATGTTTGGTGTTGAGCCAGTACCAAGCATCTGCACATATCTAAATCATAAACACATGAATCATTTTAAAGACGTTTCATACAAATGATGATTTGTTCTTTCTGAACACAAGTACAAAACGGGCCTGATGCGAAGCCCTGCCTAATTTCTGTCTCTGCTACCTTGCACCTTCAGTTCCACCTTCAAAAAAAGAGAAAAAATGGAGAAATGTCCGTAGCCTTGTGTCTGGAGAATCTTGTGCTGAAGAATGACTGGGCCTGATTCATAAAGACATTTTCTGAATATGCGAAGCACTACTCCTGTAGTACTACTTCGCAACTCCACAAAACATCTAAAGTTGGTTTACAATTCGAATACTCAGGAAATATTCCAATACAATGAATACGATTACAAAACTCAGTGCCATCTTTCGGATAGGGAGTTTCATTTCCTGGCCCAGTTTAAAAAGCCATTGACGAGCACATTGAGTAGTCCTCATGCAGCAGTACTTCTTCACCAACTCATGAATGTCATTGTGATTCGCCCCACTATTTAACGATGAGCTCTAGGTCTATTTTTTATTTAATTGAGGACTTTTTTTAATAGATTGTTTATTCATATTGTTACTTCTTTTGTGGAAGTGGATAGCAAGAGAAGGTTTGATCACTGCTTGGTGATCATTTAAAGATCACATTCCAAGAGCCAAATTGTTGGCTGTGATAAGAATTCCTCTTGGGTATGTCACATACATCATTTTATATAGAATATTCTAGTACAATGGACTGTAAAGTGTTTTCTCCATGTTGAAGCACCAACTAAAGATGCTAAGTCTGTGTTAATTAACCCCTTGGCTGCGGGGCATATTCCCTTGCCGTGCTGGGGGGAGGGGGGACGCGCACAGCACCCCGGTGCTCAAGACGAGCTCAGCTTGTCATGAGCCACGGTGGTCGTGTGCTCATGACGAGCTGAGCTCGTCATGAGTACGCCCGTTTGTTTAGAACGCTCGCAGGGGAATTTGCACTGCGTGCGAGCGTTCTAACAGTCATGACGACCTCAGCTCATCATGAGCACACGAGAACCGTGCCTCATGACGAGCTGAGCTCGTCATGAGCGTGGGAGGGGTTAATTTTGAATTTACCATCACGGGTTAAACCATGCCTCCTGCCTCATTTCCCTCTAAATTTACAGACATGGGATCACCCATTTAATGTGTGTAAGCCCATCTAAATGTCTCACAAAATGCATGGACCTCATGAAACAGGGAGGTTGTGGAGATTGGCCATGAGGAGAAATCTCTGTATAATAGGGAGGAAGAAGGAAAAAGACTGCAAGTGCAGTTCATCAATAAGGTATATGTAGGTGTCCAAACACGTTTCTGGACGATCATAAATGGAATTCACACAAACAAATTCAAGTAGTAATACTAGAAACCCATGACAGTTGTATTCCAAAAAATGATTTATGAAATATTTACTGCAAATACAGGAGGAAGCATGAGTACAAATTTCTGACTTTTTTTCAATGAGATCAAAGGGTTTGAGAATAACACAAGTTCCTACTTTTCTAAAATAGTTAAAGCATTAAATGTTAAAGTACCCATAGAGTATACAGACAGCACCAGGGATGGAAACATTTGGTGGAATCAGTGTCAGTGAACGGCTTATTTTTCCTGAATAGTGTTTTTAATATTTGTTCGTGTATTTCAACACTTACAGCTTATCTTCCAATACAAAGTGATGTCCTTGATTTCTGTTTGAAATTATCCGGAACTCTGTGCTCATCATAACATGATAGGTCACTAAAGGCAGGATAACAATGTCTGTTACCTGGTGTTTGACTTAAACAGAGTCAATCAAGTTATGTGATTCTGTGGCCCCTGCAATTTGTTTAGAGTGGTGGTGGGATTGCACTTATCACATAACTCACCATCTTCCGCATAATTTACAATTTCCTAAAAAATGGTTTCTTTACTTTGAACGTGTTATTAAAGAAAACATAGCACATCTGCTGCAGTTGCAACCAAGCTGCAAAAGTCAGCTGGTTATCTTTCAGTGGTCGATTGCCGTATTTGGTCCTGATGGAGGTACTCCAACATTGAATATGTCACTCAGTTGATATGTATGTCCCTAGCTGATGGACTGAGGAAGGGATAAGAGACTACCACATCTGAGGCTTAAATATACTGCAGCTAATGAATGTGCAAGAATGCAGGTCGTAGACAGCAAGCGTAGTGTTGTTGCTTACTGTGATCGCCTACTTGAGCTGGGAATACAAACATACCTAATTCTGGTAAGAAATACGCAACATAGATTTTATTTCACCAAATTAAGGTTCGGTACTTTACACCATACAATTGCATTTCCCAGAATAGAAAAGTGGTCCAATATTTTGCCCCGATGCCCATGCGATGGAAAATCCCCCCAGTCCACGATGCACTTTATGCTTATTTGCAGTTTTTACAAGGATATTCGGAAGTTAGTTTTAAAACCCCTCTTTTTATCGAACAGACGCTTCCATTATAAATATGCTTTTAACTTTATATGTAGTTTGGATAATTTAAAAATCATGAATTCATCATTGTTTTTATACAAAGAGCTATTAGAAGAAGAAGCGATCTCTTTATCTGGATGCATTAACATTTGAAAATTTGGAGAACTGACTTTGGAGCTACGACCCATGTTTTGTTTGAGATTCAAAACATATAGTTCTTAGCCCAATTATACAAGAACAGTTTATCTCTCACTTTACTAATAGAAAGTCCACTTTTTCTTTGCCATTTTCCACACTATATATCACTCTGATATAGGTTTTCCTCAATGCACTTTATAATATTGGCTGCTTGGCACATCGCACTTTATGCGATACCTATTAGTCAACCTAATCATGTTTATAGATTGTGCTCTATTACGATGAACAGACGGATCATGGAATATAGCCGTTTTGTTGTATCCTTGTTAATGCTGTGTATGTTTTTAAAATGTTTTATAGAATCAAAGTAATAATGTTACATTTTGCGACAGAAAAGATTATTAGTATGCTTTTATGGATGTTTTTGTCATACCGAATAAAGCTGTTTTGATTTGATTTGATTTGAATGTAAAATTGCATTTCAAGCAGCATTGAAAAATTTGTCATTTTATATCATGAAAATGTTTTGCTTCAGGTTTCATGCTAATTCGTGCCTCATCATTGACACTGTTCATGAAGAAGCAGATATATCAAGAGGGCACTCAAAAACAGAAAAATCCCAAACACTCTCTGGAAGTGTTTGGAAAAAAACGAATTGTGTCAAATTGCTACCCATGGTGTGCAAAAAACTATGAAAAAAACTAAAAAATTTACTTTGTGGCACTCCCCTGCCACTGCTATGACTGTAACTAGCAGAAGCTAAAAGGAGGAGACAACACAATACCTGCACATGTGTTGAAATTGTATGTAGGATTGTAGCTGTGGATATAACTTAGAAAAACAATCCTCCTTACAACGCAATGCAAGTGTGACTGCATTGGCACTAGGCATCCAACACGGTAACTGTGCAGGGACTAAGGCAGGAATGTGCTGTATTCTTTTAAATACAGCACATTCCTGCCCTTTCCCTGTCACGCAGTGCAGCAAGGTGGCTTGATGCACTGCGCTGAGTGGCTTTCATATAAATATGCCCCCTTGTGTGAAAAAAAGTGCCGAGTGCCCAAAACATCAAAAAATGGTTTAGGATGGAAAAAACCTCAGCAGCTAGATGGTTAAAATAGAATGCATGCATGCATTTTATTTTCGCTTCAGTGAGTTGGGAGTTTACAGGCCCAAACTGAGGTAATATCAGTATTGGGTACTGTGAGACAGCATTACATGTCATAGTTATGAACTTTATATAAGAGATACACCATTTCAAAACTGCCATACTCATTGCTTAGAGAAGATTTTTAAAAAAAAACATGCATTTATTATTATTATATATCAAAATCGATCAAGTTACTCTTCTAAATATTCATCAGAGGAAATGCAAACGGTAGCATTTACAAGTAGGGCATTTGGATGCTGATGGATATCAAACAGCTCTCATTTTATTTAACACTGACTACAATTTACCAAGTCTTCTGTTTTCACTGGGAACACTTCCGAAAACTTTGCATATCTAGCTAGGATGCAAATATTTTAAAAACGAATTAGGCGGGCACATTAATGTAATAGAACCCTATATTATTAGTTGATACTTGAATACCCTGATGGCTAACCATTCATGTTACGATTATCCTTACTATGACCTTAACAACCTATTTTGTAGCTTTGTGGCTGAATTTAATTCCCCGAATCCTAAATGCTACAAAAGCAACATTTTATTTTCTCAAATTTGCATTCTCCTAAGACTGCTGTTTGTCTGAAAGACATGAGACAACAATAGAGCTGGAAAGACATTACTGCCGCTTAGAACAATTGAGAAGCTTTCATGATAATATGTAAAAAAGAAAAGAAGAGAAGCCTGCTCAGAAAAAATATGTTAACTAGGAAAGCTCATTGTCAATTTTTTTTTGAGAAGACAGACATTGCTCATCAACATGGATTCTCTTAACACAGTTCAACATGCCAAATGTGGAGATGTTAGGAAATAATGCAGGTACCATCTCAACATGTAGTCTTGGAAATGGCAGAAAAATTGCAATCCAGGTTAATTATTTAGCATTATGTGTATTGATAAAAATCGTCCTGCATTCGATGTGCTGAAATGTAACAGATTACATTGTGATAGAGAGCTAACTTCTTTATATACATGCACACATCTATCTATCTATCTATCTATCTATCTATCTATCTATCTATCTATCTATCTATCTATCTATCTATCTATCTGTCTATCTCCAAATAATTATCAATCTCTCTATATAAACATTATTCTTTTCAATTGGTAAAACATGCTTTCAATGGGAATTCAGTCTAGACTGGGTTATCCACCAGCCGCAGCCGCTGCAGGTAAGAGCGGTGGGGTGGTGGGGCCAGGTCAGGGGGGATTTTGAGGACGACCACGAGGGAACATGAATTATTTATTTAATTTTCCCTTGTGGTCGTCTCTCGAAATCACCCTCACCCAGCCCCACCCCGCCCCACCACTGTTACCTGCAGCCGCCACATTAATATAATAGAGTTGAACTTAATAGAAGTATGAGTATAGTGGATCAGGTTCTCAGGTTTCTTTTGCTGGTGTAAACATAGGTACATTTTAAGAATAGTGCATGTAAGTGATTTATAACATAGCACCACATCTCATATGGAAGGCACTTAGAGCTATCCAAGTCCTTTTTATCTTTGGATACATTCATTCACCTCTGAGTGAATTTGCTAGAGTGAGGTGGGGGACAAAAAGTGAAATCCCTAACCCTTTCCCATTTTGCCTAGAGCTATGCTGGAGGCATGTGCTGGGACGATATTATTTACACCATACATCAATCAAGTTGTGGCTTGCCTCGAAGATTATTTGAACTATACACCCAGCCTGTGAGGCCAGAAAACTGTCAAATATATATTATGTTATTCAATATTATTTCCTAAGAGGTGTTCTTTTAAGCCCCTTCCTCCATTACTTTTTATATGAATGTGGTGAAGTAACTGTGAGTTCCCTTGTGTGGTGCTGGATTACGCCAAGCCTTACCTGAAGTTTGTTTTGACTGCTTTGCATCCTATCTGGCTGTAATATCTGTAGAAGTGCAGATTATGATTAGCAATTTATTTATTTGAGTTTTATATAGCGCTGGCTAGACCCGGAGATATCAGAGTGCTTTACAAAGGGTTCCACAAAGTTACAAAATTACATCAGTTACCAGTTACATCAGTTTCTATAAAAACATTTCAAGAGCGTAAAGGCAAGATAAATGGAGCTTAGAAGAGAGGGGGTAGGGTAAAGTGGTAGGAGGGAAATAGGGTGGAGAGACGAGGTAGAGTCTGCCCAAATTCCGTCTGGATAGATGACGGTCGAGGGGGAAGTCCACAGTCCATCTCCTCTATAGCTATCAGGTAGCTCCACCGGGCATCGGCCAAATAGCTAGGTCTCAACGGAAAAACATTTAAAAAGCATAGGAAACAAAAAAATGGAGCATAAAAGGGGAATGGGAGTAGAGTAAAGGGGTGGGAGGGAGAAAGCGAAGGCGAGACAAAGGAAGGTCTGCCCAAAGTCCGGCTCGGTAGGTAACGGCCAAGGGGGCCATCTCCGCTATAGCTATCAGGTAGCTCCACCAGGCATTTATGTGTGTGGTTGTTTACAATTGCATATCCCTCCTTACTACTCCCTAAACTCCAATTTACATCTACCTACACCTCTTACATTTAGTAGTAAGTATTCCTCACATTCAAGCCAGTCCTTCAGGTTCAATCAATCAATCAATCAATCAATCAATCAATCAATCAATCAATCAATCATTTGTAAAGCGCACTACATACCGAGAGGGTATAAAGGCGCTAGGGGGCGCTACTGATCGAACAGCCAGGTCTTGAGTATCCTCCTGAAGGTCAGCAGGTCTTGGATCTGTCGTAGGCTCAGTGGGAGGGTGTTCCATGTCTTGGCGGTGAGGTGGGCGGTGGTTGTTCCTCGGATGCATGGGAGGGACGGTGGTGAGTGAGAGGTCGGCGGAGCAGAGCTGTTGGATGGGGAGGTAGAAGGAGAGCCGTATGTTGAGGTAGGCTGGGCGGTCTTGTGAAGTGCCTTGTGTATGCGGGAAAGGAGCTTGAAGGATATCCTCTTGTTGACGGGGAGCCAGGGCAGGTTTCTCAGGAGGGTTGTGATGTGGCTGTGGCGGGGTACGTCGAGGATCAGTCGTGCCGAGGCATTATGGATGCGTTGTAGTCATTTGATGAGCTTGGTCGATGTTCACGCATAGAGGGCATTTCCGGAGTCAAGTCGGCTGCTGACAAGGGCCTGGGTGACTGTCTTCCTTGTATCTGTCGGGATCCATCTGTAGACCTTGTGGAGCATGCAGAGGGTGTTGAGGCAGGAGGAGGAGACGGCGTTGACTTGCTTGGTCATTGAGAGCGTTGAGACGAGGATGATTCCGAGGTTGCGTGCATGCGTGGTCGGTGGGTGTCGGGGCTGCCCCCAGTGCCGTCGGCCACCAGGAGTCGTCCCAGGCTGAAGGGTTGGAGCCGAGGATGAGGACCTCTGTCTTGTCCGAGTTCAGCTTGAGACGGCTGGCCATCATCCAGTCGGCGGCGGCCTTCTTTCCTTTGTGGAGGTTAGCTTTGGCAGTGATGGGGTCCTTGGTGAGGGAGAGGATCTGCTGAGTGTCGTCAGCATAGGAGATTATGTTGGGGTTGTGCTGCCGGGCTATGTGTGCGAGCGGAGCCTTGTACATGTTGAACAGCGTTGGGCTGAGCGAGGATCCCTGGGGTACGCCGCAGATGATCTTGGAGGCTTTGGAACGGAATGGGGGGAGGCGGACACTCTGGGTTCTGCTGAAGAGGAAGGAGGTGGTCCCATCCAGAGCCTTGTCTTGGATCCCTGCTGCATGGAGACGTGTGCGTAGTGTGCGGTGGCAGACGGTGTCGAAGGTGGCAGAGAGGTCTAGGAGGATGAGTGCTGCGGTCTTGCAGTTGTCCGGCAGGGTCCTGATGTCATCGGTGGCTGCAATGAGGGCAGTCTCAGTGCTGTGGTTGCTGAGGAACCCTGACTGGGAAGGGTCCAGGATTCTGTTTTCTTCGAGGTATCGGGTTAGCTATCTGTTGAAGTTTTTCTCGATGACCTTAACCGGGAAGGGGATCAGAGAGATGGCCGGAAGTTCTTGAGGTCTCTTGGGTCTGCCTAAGGTTTTTTGAGTAGGTCATGGATCTCTGCGTGTTTCCAGATCTCTGGGACGGTCGCGGTCTCAAGGGAGAGATTGATGACGTTGCGCAGGTGGGGTGCGATGGAGCTGCTTACTCTGTTGAAGACATGGTGCAGAAATGGGTCTGACAGAGAGGAGTGGATTGTGCGCATGGTCTTGATGGTGTCATCGATGCTCACGCTGGCCCAGGCTAGCAGGGGGTCATGGTCGATGGTGTGCAGAGGGTCTGTTATGTTGCTGTCTGTTGGGGCTGTCTGGGTGTTGAAGCTGCCATGGATGTCTGCTATCTTGCGGTGGAAGAAGGTGGCAAGGAAATCACACAGGGCTTGCGACGGCGGGATGTCGTTGGTGTTGGAGCTGGGGTTGGAGAGTTCCTTCATGATGTTGAAGAGCTTCTTGCTATTGTGTGTGTTGTTGTCGAGGTGATCTTTGAAGGAGGTCCTCTTGGCCGCCCTGATGAGGTGGTGGTGGTTGCGGGTGGCGTCCTTGTGTGCTGCATGGCTGTACAGAGTTTGTTCACTGTGCCATTTCTTCTCTAGTTCCCGGCAGGCTTGCTTGGAGGCTAGGAGTTCTCGGGTGATCCAGCTGGCCCTCATGCTGGTGTCTCTGTGGGGGTGGTTTCTTCAGCGGGGCGAGGGTGTTGGCGCAGTCCTTGATCCAGCATCTGAGGCTATGGGCAGCGTCATCGGTGTTGGAGGGTTCGGTGGGTGGGCTGAGAGCAAGGTTTGCGTGTAGTTGGTCTTCGGTGATTTTGCTCCAGCAGCAGCGGGGGAATTGTTGGGTGCGGTGGTGTGTGGTAGGCTTCTGGAAGGCGAAGGGATGCAGCAGTGGTCGGTCCAGAGGAGTTCGGTGGTGTGGCTGATGGAGACGTGCAGGCTTGAGGAGAAGACAGGGTCACGCGTGTGGCCAGCGGTGTGGTTGGGCGTTGTGAGGAGTTGCTTCAGTCCGAGGTTGGCGAGGTTATTGATCAGGGTTGTGGAGTTATGTCATTGTTGCTCTCAAGGTGAAAGTTTAGGTCTCCGAGGAGGATATAGTCGGTGGAGGTCAGGGCGTGCGTGCTGATCAAGTCGGCGATGGAGTCGCTGAACTGGGGGCGGGGTCCAGGGGGTAGGTAGACGAGGGTGCCTCTTAGGGTGGAGTTAGGGTCTATGTGGATCTGGAAATGCATGTGTTCGGCGGTGCTGAGCGCGTCGTCGGTGCTAGTTGAGACCCAGATGCTGTTCCTGTGGACAATGGTAATTCCTCCTCCGACTCGGTTGGTTTGGTCTCTGCGGGTGATCTTGCAGCCGTCTGGGATGGCTATGGCGATGTTGGGTGTGGAGGAGTCGTTAAACCAGGTCTCTGTCAGGAAGGCGACATCCGGGGATGTTGTATCGAGCAGGTCCAAGAGCTCGACGGCATGCTTGCGTGCCAAGCGGGTGTTCAGTAGTATGCATCAGAGCTGGTTGGGGTCTTTCTTGGCGGGTGGTTCGTCGGCTCTGAGGCTGGTGTAGCTGCAGTTCCGGCAGGTGAAGGGGCCCTGTGTGCGTTTCGGAGCGGCCTTGAAGCAGGTATGGCTCCGCCGGGAGTTGAGAGCATGCAGAGTGCTGGCGTCATAGTGGCGGCGATCGTCGTGGCGAGTGCGGGGGGCAGGGGTTCTGGCGCTGGGCACGGTCCAGGTGCGGATGGGCACAGATGGGCTTGCCTTAGGCGCGCCAGCCACGTGGCTGGCATATATGGGGAGGTGGGATGGAGGAGCAGCTGGGAGGCGGAGGCAGCGAATGGGCTGTAGGCCGTCAGGGGGGCGGGCCACAGGGGACGCAGCAGCGAGGGTGGTGAGGGACAACTTAGGCAACAGAAGGTGAAAGGGGCACATAATCGAGGGAAAAAAACGAGTGGCACAGAAGGCAAAAGGGCACAAAAAACAAGTGGAACAGAAGTCAAAAGGGGCACAGAAACGAGGGAAAAATGAGTGGCACAGAGGGCAGAAGGCACAAAAAAACAAGTGGAACAGGAGGCAAAACGGGCAGAGAGGCACGGGGCAGCAAGGGGAACAGAAGGGAAAACCGGGCAGAGACACGGGGGCAGCAAGGGGAACAGAAGGGAAAACCAGGCAGAGACACAGGACAGATAGGGGCACAGAAGGAAGAAAAAGGGGCACGGACAACGTATAGGCAGCTGGGGAAGACAGACAACATCAGTCACAGACACAACAATGAAAATACAGGCAATACAATAAAGCAATAAAGCGGAGGATGAACAAACCTACCTACGGCCTACCACTGGCCACCAATGATGAGGTAAAGGTGGTTGACTGTGGGTGGTGGAGGGCCTCGAACTTCCTCAGCAGCGGCAACTGGGATAGGGAGACACAGGCGGTGCTGTGCAGAGGGGAAGCGACCTACCTGGTGGGGTCAAGGGTACCTCCACCAACATTTAATACTTAAACACTCAGAAGTGTGTGTAGACATCCACAGCTGGGGCGGAGAAGTCAACATAGAGAAGATAGCGATGTAGAGGTCAATGCACATAGGTTTGTGAATAGTATTTGATACTATTTGGAGGATTATTATTGTAGTATTACTAATACAATTTCAATGTATGGTTTGTGAATACGCCTGATTAGTAATGTGGCTGAGATTTGAAGTAGACAATGTGTATTTTTATTTGGATGTGTAGTTTAGGTTAGGAGTGTTGGTGTGTATGTTATACTGTATATATGCCATTTGACATTAACATTGCATATGTAACGTTCTTCTTGTTATGCCTTTTATTCTTTACGGTCTCATCTCGGACTCCTTTTTCAGTGGCTGATGCAATCTGCTGATAAAATCTCTTAATCTCCCAGTGTCTAACAAAAATGAATGTGTCCTCATGTAAAGCCACTGGTGCTTGTTTAAAGCACTCTGATACCGGACACCTTCGGGTCAAGTTGGCGCTATATAAATTTCCGTAAAAAACAAACAAAAGAAAATCTGCATCGGTAGCCAACTGCAGTTCATTCACCGAGCAGATTACTAAACTGTTGCCTGAAGCAACACACAAAATACATATTTATTATTATTAGTAGTAGTAGAAACATTAATTATGATGTTGAAGACGGTGATGATGATGATGAGGGAGATGATGATATTTTGTTTAGAGATTATAGAAACATTTCAAACTCTGCAGACAGTTGTTGATATGTCCGAGTACGGAAATGAAGTTGAGACGTTCCTGAGCAAGATGCTTTGACTGTTGTTAATGGATGATTCAATTGAAAAATCATTTGTCATTTGGGTTCTCTTATTCAAACATACATTAAAGGAGTTCAAAACCAGCCTGTCCCAGGCAAAAAAATAAAATGAGCAGATGTCCAATAAAGTAGTGTATTCAAGCTTTAAATAAGAAAAAAGAAAATTTATGAAACATGGGAAATTACATTTAATTAATTTATGCAGTAGCACAGAAGAGACATCTGGCACCTTTGTAGATGTTAACTCAAAGACAATTCTGCAACAAGCAACTATTTCATGGTACATGCTTTACCTTCTGACAATAATTTTATTGAATACTATAGCATCATGTGTTTTTTCACTTTTTGCTCTTCACAGCGAAAAATCAACAAATCATTAAGTTTCTGTGTACTAATTTTAGGAGTCAGTAAACTTTTCCATGCTCCTAAAATTAGATTATGAATAGATACTCATTTGCAATTTGGAAGGGCCATGTTGTAGACACCCCTTACAAATTATAAATCAGGGAGAAATAAATGTTTTACGGCCATAATCCTGTCACAAAACACTAGAAAATATTGACTTTGAATTGGGGTGGTAATCCATTGGCAAAAGTGATGGGGTCCCACCGGGGACCCCTTTCCTTTTGTGAATTAATAATAATGCTCTTGGGAAGTAGGCAGTGGTCCAAAGAACCACTAGCAACTCTCAAACCGTTTTTTTAAAGGTAAGCTTTTTTTCAGCACAGGCTATTTGTTTTAAAGGGAAACAGGTTGCATTTAAAGACACAAATGTTTGCTTTATATAAATCTAACCACAGACATGGTGATCTGCTGACCACAGCAGACAAGAAACCCTGTAATGGCTAGGACTGGAGCGAATAGTTCATAACACCCACAGAATTGGTGGAATTTGGCAACAAGCTTTGGCCAAACTCTGCCAATCGCCACCTGAAATATAAGCTGGCAAGCGAGTGTGAGATTTGACATCCCCTAGCGAGATTTTCTAATGCAAGCGGTTGCAAGTGGTCATGGTCAGTGGACTGCTTAATTAGTAGATTTGCTTCAGCTTGAGTAGATTTTTTTAACTCAAATTGCAGCAAAATTAACTTGAATGGCCACGTGCTCTTGCGCTCCGCATGGTGTTGTTTGCTTTGAGTTTTCAGCGCAGCTTGTACTACATACGCTAAATTGCAGCAAGAGCTGCATATGTTCTGCTCATTGGCGGAACTCAGTTGAAGCTTATGAAGCCATGGAGTAACACTGCAAGTTCTGCCCACCCCTGGTAATAGCATTCAATCAATGTAAGCCACCATTTAAAATACTTCCAATGTTCTTCATTAATATTCATACAGTCGGTCGGATTGTGTCCCACTCTGAATGGGAGTTTTGCAGGCCAACTTATTTGTACATAAATAGGTAAGCAAAATTCAACATAGGTCGCAATTTGCAGATTTGCACTTTGGGTCCCTTGTTGTTAAATCTTTTTGATGTGTTGTGCCCATTCTCTCTTGTGCCCCTTTTTTTTCCTGTGGCCCCCGGCCTCTTGTAACCCCCTCCCACTCCCCACTCCGTGTTCCCGCCGCTGCTTCCCCTGCTCCCCGCCCCCCTGCATACCCATTTGCCACCCCGCTCCCGCCTCCCAGCTGTTCCTCCCTCCCTCATCCCCTCATAGGGGGGCCGGGCAGGGGTAGAGAGATCAACCCTTGACCCTGTCACCAGGCAGGTCTCTCCCCTCACCGCTACGCAGCCCCCCCTGTGTGACCTCAGCCCCTGCTGCTGCTCGTAACTGGTTGTGCCCGCTAAATACTGCCTGCCTGTAGCGCTTTGTAAGTACTGTGCCTTCTGTTTTCTTTTCTTTTCTCTTACTCCCGTGTGCCCATTCTCTTTTGTGTCCCTTTTTTTCCTGTGCCCCCTGCCTCTTGTAACCCCTGCCCGCTCCCCACTCTGTGTTCCCGCCGCTGCGTCCCCTGCGGCCCGCCCCCCTGCATTCCCAATTGCCAACCCGCTCCCGCCTCCCAGCTGCTCCTCCCTCCCTCATCCCCTCATATGGAGGTCATGCAGCGGTAGAGAGAGCGACCCTTGACCCTGTTACAAGGCAGGTCGCTCCCCTCACTGCCACGCAGCCCTCCCTGTGTGACCTCAGCTGCTGCTGCTCATAACTGGTTGTGCCCGCTACATACTGCCTGCCTGTAGCTCTTTGTAAGTACTGTGCCTTCTGTTTTTTTTCTTTTCTCCTACTCCCGTGTGCCCATTCTCTCTTGTGCCCCTTTTTTTTCCAGTGCCTCCCTGCCTCTTGTAACCTCCCCGCTCCCCACTCCGTGTTCCCACCACTGCGTCCCCTGCGGCCCCACCCCCTGCATCCCCATTCGCCACCCCGCTCCCGCTACCCAGCTGCTCCTCCCTCCCTTCCCTCATCCCCTCATAAGGAGGTTGTGCAGCAGCCGTGCAGCAGATGCACAGCGGACGCACCGCTGGCGCACCAAAGGCGCACCTAATGCAAGCCTGTCTGTGCCCGTCCGTGCCTGCACCGCGCCCAGTGACAGGACCCCTAGCCCCGTACTCACCACGATGCCGGCCTCCGCTATGACTCCAGCACCCTCCACGCACTTAACACCGGAAGATCACACACCTGCTACCAGGCCGCCCGAAGCGCACCCAAGGACCCTTCGCCTGCCGGAACCACAGCTTCACCAGCATCCGGCCCACCAACCCACCCGCCGAAGGTCTTAACTTCCTCAGTGTATCCTGCTCAACACCCGCTCCGCTCGCAAACACGCAAACTCTGGAACCTACTCGACACCAACGCCTCAGATGTAGCCTTCCTGGCGGAGACCTGACTGACCCCCTCCTTGGCACCTGACATCACCATAGCCATCCCGGAAGGCTACAAGATCACCCGCAAGGACCGCACCAACGGAATACGAGGAGGAATTGCCATCGTCTACAGGAACATTCTCAAAATCTCAACACACGCCGATGACATCCTCAAGACCGCCGAACACCTGCACTTCCAGATCCACACCGACCCCAACACCATCCTCAGAGGGACCCTCATCTACAGACCCCCAGGACTACGACCGCAGTTCACAGACTCCATCAGCACACACGCTCTCGCCTCCAAGGACTACATCCTCCTCGGGGACCAAAACTTCCACCTCGAGAACAACAACAACGCCAACTCTTCCCCCCTTATTGACAACCTCTGCAACCTCAGACTCAGACAATACGTCACAACACCCACTCACTCCGCTGGCCACAAGCACATCTTCTCAGAGAGCACTCACGTCTTCATCGACCACTCCACCGAACTCCACTGGACTGACCACCGATGCATCCACTTCACCTACCGGAAACCCACCACACACCACCACAACTAGAAGATGCCCTGCTGCAGCTGGGGCAAGATCTCTGAGGACCAGCTAACCGCCACCCTCGCCCAGAGCCCACCTGCGGACCCTACTGACCCCGACACCGCAGCCCGCAGCCTCAGACAATGGATCAACGACTGCGCTAACACCCACGCCCCGCTCAAGAAGCCCCCCAACACCCACACCAGCAAGATTGCCAGCTGGTTTACAGAAGAACTCCTGGCCTCCAAGCGAACCTGCCAAAAACTAGAAAAAAACTGGACCCGCAAAAGAACACTGGAACGCTACTCAGCCCACAGGAACGCCGCCCGTCACCACCACCAGCTCATCAGATCCACCAAAAGGACCACATTCACAGACCGCATAGACAACAATGCACACAATAGCAAAGAGCTCTTCAGCATCGTGAAGAAACTCTCCAACCCCAGCTCCAACACCAACGACATCCCACCGTCACAAGACCTGTGAGACTCACTGGCCACCTACTTCCATCGCAAGATCGCTGACATCCATGACAGCTTCAACGCCGTAACCAACCCGGCAACCACCGACAACCCCGCTCCCACGACCACCACCCGCACCAACCGCCTCCTTGCCTGGACTAACATCAACGACGATGACACCATCAAGATCATGAACACCGTCCACTCCGGATCCCCGGAAGACCCCTGCCCACACCAGATCTTCAAAAAAGCCAGCAGCATCATTGCACCCCACCTCCGAAAAACCATCAACACCTCCTTCGAGACAGCGTCCTTCCCAGAATGCTGGAAGCATGCAGAGATCAACGTCTTACTAAAGAAACCCAGGACCAAGGACCTCAAGAACTTCCGGCCTATCTCACTGCTCCCGTTTCCGGCGAAGGTCATCGAAAAGACCGTCAAACAACTGCCCAACTTCCTCAAAGAGAACAACATCCTGGAACCGTCCCAGTCCGGGTTCCGCAGGAACCTCAGCACCGAAACTGCCCCCATCACCGCCACTGACGACATCAGGATCCTACTCGACAACGGAGAAACCGCCGGAATCCAAGAGAAGGCCCTGGGCTGGACCACCTCCTTTCTCTCTGGAAGAACCCAGAGAGTCCGCCTCCCCCCCTTCCGCTCCGAAGCCACCAAGATCATCTGGGGCCTAACCCAAGGCTCATCATTCAGCCCAACACTGTTCAAAGTCTGCATGGCACCACTCGCCCACGTCGCCCAACAACACGATCTCAACATTATCTCCTACGCTGGCGACACCCAGCTTATCCTCTCGCTCACCAAGGTCCCCCACACCGCCAAAACCAACCTCCACGAAGGAATGAAGGCCATCACCGACTGGATGAGGAACAGTCGTCTGAAGCTGAACTTGGACAAGACAGAGGTCTTCACCCTCGGTTCCTCCCCCTTGGCCTGGGACGACTCCTGGTGGCCCACAGCACTAGGAGCACCCTCTACACCCACTGACCACTCACAAAACCTGAGGATCATCCTCGACTCCACACTCTCTATGACAAAGCAGGTCAATGCCGTCTTCTCCTCCTCCTGCTTCAACAACATTTGCATGCTTCGCAGGATCTTCAAGTGGATCCCCACCGAAACTAGAAGGACAGTTACCCAGGCCCTCGTCAGCAGCAGACTGGACTACGGCAACGCACTCTACGCAGGAGCCCAAGCCAAACTCCTGAAATGACTACAACGCATCCAGAACACCTCTGCATGCCTGATTCTCGACATCCTCCGCCACAGCCACATCACACCCCACCTGAACGACCTGCACTGGCTCCCCATCAACAAGAGGATAACCTTCAAGCTTCTCACCTATGCACACAAAGCACTCTATGACACCGGACCATCGTGCCTCAACAGCCGTCTCAGCCTCTAGACCCCCGCCCGCCAGCTCCGCTCCGCAGACCACACCCTCAGCACCACCCCTGCTTCAAAAGAGTGGCAGATCATTTTCCCACCTCGCCGCCAAGACGTGGAACACCCTCCCCATCCACCTACCGCAGACTGAAGCCCTCCTACCCTTCAGGAGACTCCTTAAGACCTGGCTCTTCGAACAGTAGCAGCTTTACCCCACCCCCTAGCACCTTGAGACCCCCACGGGTATGTAGTGCGCTTTACAATGCTATGATTGATTGATTGATTGTTGTGCAGAGATCTGATATCATAAACAGGCAACCTTTTCTATTGGTACTTTATATGAACAGCATTTTAAAATGTAAAAAGTGAAAACATTGAAAAATAAAGATTCAACATTTCAAAAATAAAATACTATTTTGTGTATGATACAGCACTCTCGTAGCTTACTAGTGAACCAGTGCTACAGTAAAACAACGAAAAGCTACTTCAAGTGAAACTTCTCACACAAACTGATGTCATCTACTGGACATTTTAGGTGCATTGAAGTACACAAAAAAATGATGGAGGGGATGCTTGAATTAATTGCAACCATTGGTAATTACTCGGGCTGCATCCCAGTCCATCGCTGTTTTGCACACCATGCTCCCTCAGTTTGGACCACTCTGTATGTAAATCGATCATGACCGTGCTTCAGATGGTACTGTTCAGTTCGAATTGCCAAGCCAGGTCCTCCCTAAAATGGGACAAAAGCAATAAAGGAACGTGTTTACCCAATTTATGGCTCATCAGTCTGGTACAGCTTGGTTCTAGGGACCGTTTATTCATATTGTTAGCCTTTAAAACTTTCAAATGTATTATCCTGCCACTTGTTATTTGGAATGCTGCAATACAGGTGGGAAGATTCCATTCCATTGGTACTGGCAACATAACATCTAGGGAAAACAGTAGTTAACTTAATATAAAATGTTGTCTATAGTGGGGGCTGTTCACAGATTGACAATTATTATTTGTGATAAACAACTAAGCAGATACAAGAATCAGATTTTCTACAAGTTCAAGCAATGCAAATCAGTAAGGCAAGGTGCTGCACTGCATCATAGGAATTGGGGAGAGCCACCATATTTACAAAGATATTGCACTGTTCAATTCTCTCCCCGCATTGGCTAACTTGTGACTGCCTAGAGCCAACTCAGGTACCCTTGTGTCATATTGCAAGGGTGTCTGTGTTGTGTTCAGGGTTGTTTTTGTGCAGGAAAGGGTACCTTCCTCACAAAAACAATCCTCAGAGACATATTACTCTTTCTATATGTACTGCATAGGGCACTGCTGCTTTCTTCCCAAGTGCTTGAGAACAATTAGGTTGGCTACCACCATGCACACTGCTTTATACAATAGTTCAAAAGTCTGTGGGAGATGTTTAGCGTTGCATTTGTACTGAAAGGGTGCTCTTTCAGTACAAAATACTATGCTCAGACATACTTTTAATCTTTTCCCATTTTGTGGACTGCACAATTTAGCACACACTCAAAGTTTGAAAAGCGTGGAGAAAAATACCTTTTCTCATACTTTGCATCTACCTCACAGAGTCACATTTTTTAGGCAAATCCCTGTCTATACATATTATTTGTATAATGTTAGATAGGAGATAATGTAAAAAAACGATGGTTGCAGTGTGGGAATGCTATTATACCACCCGTCTGAGGCCCTCTTGAAGTGAAATAACACAACCACGCATATCACTACGTTGAGTTACATTTAAGTTACTTCCCAGTGAAAATAAAGGGGCATATTACCAACAACTAGCGATAATTATCGCTACGTTGGTTTAGCGTCAATATTTTTATCGCCGAGCTGCGGGGATTTTTATCGCTTAGGAACCTTGCTATTATCAAGGTTTATCTCCTAAGCGATAAAAATCGACCGAAATGCATGAATATCGATGAGAAGTCAGCGATATTCATGCATTACCGAGCTAATGCTCTTAGCCATGTTATCCACCTACCATTGGATAACATGGCTAAGAACTGCTCAGGGGCAGGTGTTAGCTTTTGGAGATATTAGCGCTTAGCGCGAATATCTCCAAAAGTTGGTAATAGGAGATAGCGATGTTAGCGACTGTTTCCAGTCGCTAACATCTTGGCACGCCCACTTTGCATGTCATTAGTGATAAATATCACTGACATGCAAAGCGGGGCCCAAGATGGTCGCTATCTCCTACTAGCTGTCGCTAACTGGTGTTAGCGACAGCTAGGTAATAGGGAGATAATTTATCTCCGCTTTCTTGGCTTTTAAAGCCAAAAAAGCAGAGATAAACCCCCTTGATAATATGTCCCCAAGTTTCGAGCTGGAAAGTAAATACCAAAAAAACAGGTTGTGCCACTTTGTGCCACAGTTAATAACTTTGAACTGGCACAAAGTGTCAATAAATATGTCCTTAATTCATAAACGTGGAAGCACACATAGTATCAAGGGGCATATTATAAACAAATAGCGATATTTATCGCTAAGTAGCGTTAGTGGCAATTTTTTTATCGCCGCGCATCACAGGATTTTATCGCTGAGATAACGTGCTATTAGCAACGTTCATCTCAAAAGCGATAAAATTCCCGGCGATAGCGGCAAAATCCCTGAATATCGCTGAGAATACAGCGATATTCACGCATTATCGCTAACATGGTTTTAGCCATTATATCCACCTCCCATTGGATATAATGGCAAAGAACTGGTCTGAGCAGGTGTTCGTTTTTGGAGATATTTGCACTTAGCGCGAATATTTCCATCGCTACGCCTGTGTTGGTAATAGGCAATAGCGATGTTAGCGACTGCTTTCAGTCGCTAACTGGTTGGGTACGCCCACTTTGCATGTCATTAGTGATAAATATCGCTGACATGCAAAGCGGGCCCCAAACCGCTCGCTATTGCCTACAAGCTGTTGCTAACAGCTGTTAGGAACAGCTTGCTAATAGGGCGATAGTATTATCGTCGCTTATCGGCCGAAAACGGCCGCTAAAGCAGCGAAAATTGGCTATCGCCCACCTTGATAATATGCCCCCAAGTTTGTTGGCGCATTTCCAAATATTAATGATAAGACAATAGGCAACACATCGCATAACCCTTGCAACTGACCGGGTAGAAACAGGGCCCCCCAAATTGTAAACATATTTTTTTTTTACTCCACAGTCTAATAATATTAAATTATATTGCATTTTCAAATAAGCGTTCTGGTGCTTGGCACTACAATAGGAACCATTTTTCATGTGTGTGTCACTTTAGATTAACGGACGTGGAAAACTGCTATCATGTTTTTTTTTTTACATTAACATTGAACTGCACTGGACGAAAGTACAGATAGACTAAGACACTAATTCCTTCCTATATCAAAAATTGTTGCCCCATAAAACCACCTGGAAGTGACAGTTCAAATGACTTGTAGATGGTTGAACGTTTACATCTGCCAGCGACTCCCAGCCTATTAACTTGACTTCCACCTGAATATAGCACTAAACGCAATCTTTGGTTTCGCTGTCAGTAGTGTGAAATTGTTACTCTAAAGCAGGCTAATTTCAGCAGGCGTTCTTGTTAAGAGCATTTCTGTTTCTTGGCCATTAAATGCGCTTCGTATGCCCTCCTGACATTTGGAGTTTTGTTGTAGCAAGTTTTTTGTTCTGTGATGATCTAAGAACTGACAGAGCAAGCTATTTCTGCATGTAATGATATTTATTTGGATATGCGCAACTTAACAAAGTAACTGGGTCCTTAACATGCCTGAAATACGAATCTGTTGGTGATTTTATGTGTTTTTTTTTTATACTTTTAAGTTATTTATTTCAAATGTCATACACAAGGTTGTAGATGCATCATTGCTTATTATGGACAAGGTCGTGGATGCATCATTGCTTATTAAAAAAATGGAAGCCGGGGAGCCAAGGGTATGGGCTTATGCATTGGTATAGAACGCCCAATATATATGGCAAGAGGTTGTCCCAAAGTATATTTTAAGACACAGAAAGACTGGGTGGAACTTGAGGGGCTTTCACTTATAACCTTGCTCAGACAGGCCGTGGAACCATAGGGGCAAAAAAGACCAACACAGCAGGGATACATGCAGTGTGCAGGTGGGGAGGTCGGAACCGACCCTGATGTGACACCTATTGCTGCTCGATCTCTCATCACTGCTCGATATCTCATCACTGGATAAATCAGACATAATGTTACTCAGCAGTACTGCTTACAATACTGTGTACTTTGCATATGATCCACGGAGAACGTTGATTTCCACCTTGGTTGTAAAAATTAATCATATGTTTTTCACAAAATAAAAATGAAAGTTGGGCCAACTTCCTCAAGGCCTGGAAACATGCAGAAGTCAACTTCCTACTAAAAAAACATAGGCAGATCCCATCAAACTCAACAACTATTGACCACACTCCCTACTCCTGTACCCAGCCAAAGTATTAAAAGCCATAAACCTACAACTCTCCTCACATCTGGAACCTCCTTCTCGACTCTTCCCAATCCAGAGTCCGCAGCAACCACAGCACTGAGACGACCCTCATCATGGCATCATGGCTACCAACAACATCCGAGCATCAATCTACTGAGGACAGACTGCAGCTCTAATCCTCCTAGACCTTCCAGCAGCTTTCAATATGGTCTCCCACTGCACACTCATCACAAGGCTGCTCAACATGCGCATCCAAGGACACGCTCTCAGATGGATCGCCTCTTTCCTCAAAGTAAGAAAGCAAAAAGTCTGCCTTCTCCCCTTCACCTAAAACCCAAGGAAGTTTTCTGTGGGGTACCCCAAGGATCCTCGCTCAGCCCCACACTCTTAAACACTTATATGACACCTCAGGCCAGCATTGCCAAAACCTACAGTCTCAACATCATATCCTATGCCAATGACACACAACTCATCCTCTCCCTCCCTAAAGTCACCACCAAGACCAAATTCCACAATTGCATGACAACGGGATGAAGGACAATGGCCAGACAGAGGTATTAAAGTTCGGAAACAAAGGCTCCCCCTTGGGTGAATCCTGGTGGCCCTCAGAACTTGGACTTATTCCTACCCCCACTGACCACGATAGTAATCGAGGCATCATTCTGGACAACAAGCTAACCATGACATTTCAGGTCAATTCTGTCACCTCCTCCTGCTTCTTCATCCTCCACATGGTTTGTACGATATTCAAATGGCTACCCTAAAGATCAAGATGCACCACCACCCACGCCCTCATCTCCAGCCCATGGGACCACAGTAACTCTCTCTATGCAAGGTTCTCAGCTCACCTCCTTTTCCGACTACATACCATCACAGCCAGGCTCGTACTGAATCTCCCTAGTAGAATCATTATCACCCCTTACCCCAGGAAAATCCATGGCTCCCTGTATAGAAAAGATGCCAGTTGAAACTCCTGACCCATGCATATAAGAACTGCTGAGCTGCTTACTAGAACCACCACCTGCACTTACATCAGACCACCGGACACCTTCAAATCCCTTTCTCTAAACTCACCTCTCACATTTGACGTAGCATATGTGGAGATCTCTCTTTCTCCTACCTAGGAGTGAAGATAAGGAACAAGCTACCCTTTCTTCTATGAACCTCTCTTTCTCTTCCAGAGATCCAAGAGTCTCTGAAGACCTGGCTATTTGGTTTATCAATTGGACCCTGCCAGCAACTTGATACCCTCATGGGTGACAGGAAGTGCTTTGCAGTTCTACTGATTGATTGATTGAAAGTAGCATGTCAACAAACATGTTGCATTTAACAGACTTTGTATGTTATCGAGATAAAATGTTCTTTCTGGACATGTATCTGGCAGTTATATCCAGAGAATATGGGCAGTTCTTTTACTCAACAAGCAAAGTGTTCTAAAAATCTAGCAGTGATACTGGGAGCATTGTGTGTTTAAACTAGGGCAAATGGAGCCAGAAAATAATTAGGGTAACAGCGATGGCAGTTCGGCCACTGCCACACCAGTGGTCTGACTGCCCCATTACTATAAGAGCAGTCAGACTGCCATTGCACCACCACAACCATCAGGAAATCGCCATTCCTGGAGGTGGAACACTGGTCTTGAGGATGCAATATGATTGGGGGGACCGCCGTGGTCCCACCAAGCATATTACCAGTTTCCTCTCCACACAGTGTTCATGGTGGTTCCTCTTCCATGACAACCATGGTGGATAGGAAACAAAGGGAGCCCTACAGGGCCCCCTTGTGCCTCTGGGCCCTAGGGTGCATGCACAACATGTGCCCCCCTGTGCACCACAGTTTCTGCACAGCATGAACTTTACAGTCAATGCCATTCAGGAACTATTTTTGACGTTCACATTGCAGTGCCTATTTTCAAAGGCCCTGCCATGCGAACTCCAAAAAAAGTCCACCAAACATGAGAAAAGTCATAATCTGGCGGGTGGCCGGACCATGGGTTTGGCAGTGCTAGAGCCGACTGCAAGCATGGCAATCTGCTCCCACACCTCCAAACCGGGCCCAAATATCTTTATGAGTTATAGAACTTATCAAAAGAATGTATGATTCTTTTGAGAGTTCCTTTGGAGAAAGACCACTGGGACTTTACAACGGACAGAACACTGTCCTTCTCTTTTGAAAAGGACAGTACGAGACTCATTCGCATCCCCCTTCAGGAAATAAATTATGGGAATTAGACAACCATAAGACTAGTAAGTCTTTAAAATGCCTCATTTGTCAAACAAAGAGTGAAACACATGTAGACTGTTTTAGGAATAAACAGATTTGTCAAGATACTGACACTAATGACTAACTATTTATATAGACCACACTGGAATACACTAGGATTGTTGTCACAATTAAAATCTGCAAAAAAAACCACAGCAAGGTTTATCATGATTAATGTGCAATTTACTTTAGTTTCTAAGCAGTTACTTGAAATGATGGCAATAGATGTGGTGCGATATATGAGATACTGTTGTAACAAACAGAGGTCATAACTAAGAATCAGAATTAAAATGTTACATGAGAACCTCTCTTTAGCTTTCTATTCCAATGTCTAGTCTACGGGTAACCCATGCGAACACAGTAATTGGTAGCCATTAAAGGCTCTCAAAAATGGAATTTAGAAACGTAATCCCATCAGTTACAGAAACTTGAAAATAATGTGTTGAACAGGAGTTCATATCCGATGTCTGTAGGTGCATAGCAGGTGCCACAAAGAATGAGAGAGCTGCAGGTCAGAAATAGATACATGATGAGTGTTGTCCATGAGATGAGCTCACATAAAAATTGTGCATCTGTGCTCCATTTTACACCAGCATGCCTAGTTCTGTGTTGGCTTATCCATGGCTGCAGTCAACATTTATGTTTGCTTACATTGTACAAATTAAAAGGCCAAGTGTACAATGAAAAAAATGTGTCATTTTCCTGGAAACTACCATTTGTGGTACAATGTGGGTAATATGATTGGCTTAAGTGCCTTCACACTGTATTGTCAAATTCATTAAATGTTTTACATTTAGAAACTAAAGTTTTAATTAGGGGCTAAAGGGCCCCTAAGTTATTATTATGGTCAAGGTCATTCTCATATAGAGTATAGCTTGTTGAAACTAAAGATTTTATTTCCATCTCATCGTTTGCTTAAACCACATGCATGAGATTCAATTCACATGCTTAAGACTTCTTCGTTAATATGTCCTCTTTCAGCTTACCTAGTCCAACCTGTGAACAAATGTCGTGTACTATATTGCAATGCTGGAAAAAGTTATATTACTGTTCACATTAACCTGCACAATAACAACGTATTTACTCCAACATTACATTAAAATTTAGCCGGTGAGGACCCAAAAAGGCATAAAATGCTTAGGGTGAACAAATCACTTACCGTCAAACACAATTTAACATGATGCATTAGCGGGTAGTCATGCAAAGTGAAAGTAGCTTCAAATCTGTGTAATGACTTTGTTACTGACAGTGTTTATTCTAGCATTCATAATCTGGCTACTATACTACTAGATAGCCTGTTAGCTGTGAAACCTAATCTCTACACCGTGAATAGGATCATCCCGAATGGACAGGCCCTGTAAACATATATTTTGCTTTAGGATATGCACGGTGAACATTATTATTTACCTATCCTGTTTCATGTATTTACATTTGGATGTGTAATATAAATACATGGAAAAAGACCATGTTCTGAATTGAAATTACATATTAGCTTAGCATTAGTTAACTCATTCATGTAACTTTTCAGCCTGTACTTTTTTGTTTTTGCTTTACTTCATTTTGATTATGCCTTGTGTGTGCCTATGTATGCCCTTTAAAGTGTGTATTTGGACAAAGTATTAAGTTCAAAATTTTGTGTGGAAAAAATATTGTGTCAAGAATATTGAAGACCAGAATGTTCCAACAGTAAATTTCTACGGGAAGCAGTGTTTTATTATACTTCACTAAGCAAACACATGGAGATGATGAACCGAGCGCTGAAACTTTTCAGACACTTACCCCCAGTCACAGATCTGGGTTGAATCTATCATTGTTCTTTAGCTCTCTTCGCCACCTCAGTTCAGACCCAGCTATATGCAAATCAGTCTTGACCCTGTGCCTCATGGAAACAGTCCAGCCCGAACTGCCATGCCAGGTCTTCCCTAAACCAGAAACAAGCATCCTGGGACAGGTTTCGGGGTAACACCTCTCATCAGCCAGGCTAGCTTGAATCCAGTGGCAAAGTGAGCAAGGGACCCACATCTGGGCATACCGTCCCAACTTAGGGTGAACAAAGCAAACACAAGGAGACGATGGACGGAGTACTGAAACTTTTCAGGCACTTACCCCAGTTGCAGATCTGGGTTGAATCCATCATTGTTCTTTTGCTCACTTTGCCAACTCAGTGCAGACCCAACTATATGCAAATCAGTCTTAACCCTGAACCTCATGTGCACAGTCCAGCCTGAACTGTCAAGCCAGGTCTTCTCTGAACTGGAAACAAGCATCCGGGGGCCGGTTTTGGGGTAACACCCCTCTTCAGCCAGGCTAGCTTGAATCTAGTGGCAAAGTGAGGAAGGGGCCTATGTCTGGGCATACCCTGCCACCTTAGGGCGAACAGAGCAAACACAAGGTAATGATGGACAGAGCACTGAATCTTTTCAGACATTCACCCCTAGTCACAGATCTGGCTTTAATCAATCATTGTTCTTTAGCTTACTTCTGCACCTCAGTTCAGACCCAGCTATATGAAAATCAGTCTTGGCCCTGTGCCTCATGGGAACAGTCCTGCCCGAACTGCCAAGCCAGGTCTTCCCTAGACCGGAAACAAGCATCCTGGGACTGGTTTAGGGGTAACACCCCCATCAGCCAGGCTATCTTGAATCCAGTGGCAAAGTCAGCAAAAGACCAAAGTCTGGCCATACCCTGCCAACTTAGGGCGAACAAAGCAAACACAAGGAGATGATGGACGGAGTGCTGAATCTTTTTAAACACTGACCTCCAGTCACAGATCTGGGTTGAATACATCATCGTTCTTTACCTCTACCTTTACCTTTACCTTTACTATACTTCACTCCACATATATGTATCATGACAATTTATATATATTTAAGGTACGTATATGTGGAATAAAAAATGCTACATCTATGCTTAATTATTTGAATTTACCTTCTTGATATTTTGAACCTTGATATTTTTGAGGCAATATTTTGTCCACAGAATGTTTTTGTCTTTGATATTCTGTCAGTGATCCTTTGAGGTGACCATGTAAAACACACTGCAACTCTGGGGGCCTGAGACACACTACAAAAAAAGACACAATAAATAAATAGATTTTATTACACTGTTACTGTAGTGGAACATTCTTTGTGTGGAGACATTTATATGATCAGAATCTTCACTCAACACCTGGTTAATGTGAAGATTTCCATATTTTTTTAGAAACATGCCTCAGTTACTGATTTACAGCATTGTTTTTGGTCATTCTATTGTCATATTTATGATTGTTGTTGCGTTATGTTTGTGCCACGCAAGGAGGTGCAGAGATGACATAACAGCAAAGTCAGATTTATCAAACCACGCAAGGCCACGTTGTGTGATACTGGATGGAGTGATAAATCTAGAGTAACATAATGCAGTGCAAGTCACTGCGTTGCGTTACTCTGCATTACTCTGTTTCGGTTTTATGGGTGGAGTGTGGGTGTTTCCACGCATCCACCCATGGATTCTGGTGCATTTCCTGATTCACCACTACTGGTAAATATGGGAATATGTCATAATGCTTCTCCTCCGCTGGTGAGGTGTTGAAGAAGAAATATCTTTGTTTCGCCGCTTTTATTTCCTCTTTTATGTGTGCTGCATTTTGCAGCACACATAGAAAGAGAAAAATGCCTCAGAGGATTGTGGGTGTTCCTTCCTGAACAAAAACAATTCTGCCTGCAATGCAGTAACCTTTGCATCATGAGGCAAGGGTGCCTGCATTGGTGCTATGCAGCTCATTGTGTGCCAGTGCAAGGAAAAGACAGGAATGTGCTGTATAATGTTAAATATAATGCATTCCTTGCCTTTCCCTTTCACACAGTGCAATTGCAACAGTTTCCTGCAATTCAGACACTTGAAGTAAGCAGACGCTATAACGCAGTCCACATCCATTTGATTTTGAACAGACGTCAAGGTTTACTTGACCCACCAGGAGAAGGGAACATTGTTGGAACTGAGTGAGACTTCTACATAGGGAAGATATGCACAGTTGAGAGGTTGTTCGTCAGATGGATTTTCTGTCCTGAGGAAACACACTATAATTAATATGTGGGTTGAAATATCGACACTCATGTGGGAATCATTCACAGTCATTCAGTATTCTGAATACCCAAGTTGTACATATGTATCCTATATTAACTGTTGCGCTACTGCACTTATGAGCACTGTACCAGCTGCACTTTATTAACCCCTTCCACGCTCATGACGAGCTCAGGAACAATAAAATTGTGATTTTGTAGATAATCAAACACTGACATGTACTTCTACCACATGGAAAATCTTGCACGAGTCCCACAAAACCACTTGTTCTTTTTTTGTTTTTGTTTAAGTACATGTCCGAGGTTTTTTCCAAACTGCTTTGATGATAGTTCAAACCGGGAGCCTCTTGGTATGTGATATTTTGTTAAACTCAGGCTAAATCATAATTCTTGACTCAGGGTTAGATTCAATAAATGCTACATCAATAGTTAAGATGTTAATCAATAAAAGTACAAGTACAGTATAAAAGAGCTATTTGAGAGGTCCAGCACCCACTTTTATATGAACATGTATATACAAAAGAGAGGTGCTGTTCCCAATGGGAGGAGGGGGGGACCCAACCACACAAGGTTGGATCCTGGGAACTGAACAGAAGGATTCAGCCAGAATCACAATGATCAGATCTGAATGCCCTCAAACACCCAAGGGGGTGTCATGCTTCGTCGAAGGGCACTCCTCATGGAGCCGGTGCCGCAGTGCTTCATTGAGTGGAGATCTTTTGATCTAGCCATATGGTGAGTGCAAGTTAGGCGGTATGGGTGTAGGATGGTGCTCAAGTGAATTGAAAGAGTCCAATGGGAACCCAAGAGGACTTTAATGTAATGGTCCACTTGATGCAGTAAAAACAGTGGGGCCATATGAAGTAATAATGTACTCAGATAGCTTGAAAGGTCAACTTGATTCCTGCCTCGATGCCAGGAGGGTCAATGGCATTTCCTACCCTATCATGGATTGGGACCAAGGGACACTTGCAAGTAACCAATCCAAATTAATTCACCTGCACCTGCTGTGGTGCAAGAAGGAAGATTCAGCCTGTGAAGGGGAATATGGTATAGGCCATAAGAACTTATTCCAAGAGTGGCAGACTCTGACAAACAATGCTTCAGCACTATGCTGCTTATAGGTGCAATGAGTGCCTAAAGTGGCAAATTATCACAGAGTGTGTGGTCGTTTCAAGTTTTAACACACCCATTCATATGAAACATACATTTGTACTACATGACACATGTAAATCAGAGGTTAAAACCAAACGTTTGGCATTAATATTTAGTGAGCATGCCAGCACTGTAATTAGTGAAGCATCTTGCATAGTAGCATGCTTTTAAAACAGGATAACTTTGGGTTTCTGGTACCAGAGGTTTGTCAGGAGAGAATTACAGAAGACAGACGACTGAGCAAAGGTTTCCTATATTGTTAAAGGAAGCTCTTGGTACAGGTTAATTGTGGAATGAGGGGAGGGGATGGAAGGTGTATGTACCTGGAAAATTCTTTCAAAATATTTTTTGTGAAAGTCTAGCATTTCTAGATCAAGGCTTTTACGAGAAGATGTTGTGTAGTGCTTTACTGCACACAGTGAGTTATGTGGGTTCGAATGAGTGAAAATCCCAACATTATTGGTAGTATTTTATCAGTGAGGAAGGTCTGAAGTGATACTAGGGCCGATCCTGTCATGTTATGTGGACAGTCATTACACTGAGCTGCCCCTTATGGTTTCCTCTGTATACATTACAAACAAAATGCTTGCGATGGGAACATATTTTTTTGTGAAATGTTAATTAATGTATTTTCCTACAGAATGATTCTTTTATCTAGACAGTCTTGCCTCATGTACTGCTTATACATATTCAAAACGTGTCCTTGATTTTGCACGAGAAAACCAAAACATATCCCTATTGACTCAATTAAATGACAGTCTTCATACTTAAAACAACAGAGATATCCTAAAAAATAAAGATGTAGTTTGACTGTTCTAAAATGCTATTGCTCTCAACTGAAATTGTTTTGGTCATTTGTTTGTGCGGGCATATAGAGGAATAATGCCCGACCCCCTTGAATCATTTGGTGAATCTCTTCCTCTATTGCATTTGCAAATCTTAGGTTGAGACAGTCATGACATATTTTAAAATAGAGTAAAAAAACAACAGGTTCGATTCCCCAAAAACAACAAACAAATACAATTTTGGCATAAACTACAACATTCATTTTAAACACAGAATGACATTTGCCAGCTGAAAATTGACTATGGAAAATCCGTTTTTTTGTTACAATAGACAAAGCATTCCAGGAACATAATATATATATTTATAGGAGTGAGATTATCTTATCCTTGATACTCATGACTCTTGCAAATTTTGTCCTGTGAAGGAGCACATGAAGAATCCTTCAAAATTGTGCTCTGTCGGACATAAGTGACCAAGGGCCATATGTATCATCAAACTATTTTGTATTTCCTAAATAGCGAATTTTAGGGAATCGCTATTTAGGAAATGCAAAATGGTATGTATGAACAAAATCGCTTTTTATTTGCGATTCCTTAAGCTTCCTTATTTGCTAATTTTCATTTTGCGAATTCGCAATTAAGGAATAATTTCCAATGCATTCCTATGGGCCAGGAGGCCTATAGGAATAAATGCAAAATAATTCTCAAATTGCGAATTCGCAATTTGCTAATCGCAATTTGAGAATTGGTGCAGGGGTGTCTCAAAGACACCCTGCTGCACCCCTGAAAAGAACATGTGTGTGCATATGGCGCACATACATGCCCTATGGGCATGTGTGTGCATCATATGCCACCTTTAAAAATGCCAATTTGTGCATTTCTGGAAAAATTCGCAAGTTACCATCAACTGAAAGTTGGTGGTAATTTGCGAATTCTTAAACAAAATATGCAAGCTAAAATTGCTACATACATAGCATTTAAGGAATCGCAAATTTGCGATTCCCTAAATACTATGGAAAAATAAGGAATCGCACAAGTTTGCAATTCCTTATTTTGGGAATGTTTCATACATTCAAAATGTGCAAAACGGCCGTTTGCGAGTCGCAAAGGCCGAAATTCTGCAAATTTCGGCCTTTGCGATTCAAAAAAGGCTTGATACATATGGCCCCAAGTGAGGTATCTGGTTGAAAATGTCCCCTGTAAATTAAGGAACTATAAATTGTGAGTATGTCCAAAAAGAAAGTCTGCCAATAAACTTACACTTATGGAATGGTTCTGGAGTGCAGCACCGGAGTGAAACTATTATAGCACAAGCTGTGTGCAAGAAACTTGATTATTATTTGAGAGGAGTGGAAGCAACACCCAAGCAAAAACCACAATCCTTGTCCGGGTGAACTTTCAAAGTCACTGAATTGCCCATCGCTTAAACCTCCGGTAGCTAGGCACACATGTAGGTAGGCTTAGATTAGAGGCAATGTGAAATGTATTTATGCATCATTAGAACTGGAGATATCGAATTTTCCTTTTTTTGTGTGAAAATAGCACCAAGCAGCAGAGAGTAAAACTCATGATTACATGGTCACACTAGACCAGAGGACAGTCACAAGTTCATATCAAGTACAGGGACCAGGTTGGACCTGCTTAAGAGTTACCTTCCCTAGTCTGGCCTAGAAGAGTTCTGTTCATGTTGGAGGAGGCTGCAAGGAGGAGGCTTTGGCACAACGAGTGGCTTGAGCATCATGGACAGTTGTTGATATAGCACGAAGAGCCAGGCGTCGCTGGAGCTTTGTGGGGATTGTCACGAACGATTGCTGTTGGTGGTAAGTGAAAGTCTAGCATTGCAGGTCGCCATGGATGGCAGAGTTTTAGTGAAAACGGGGTACTCATGGTCACATGAGCTCACGTTTCAGAATGTTTTACCTTTTACTCGAAGTGCTTTCACTGATGCAAGCCAAAGCTACAGGACCTAGGGGCTAATCTTGGGAATCATGACTCACTGCAGAAGAGGCAAGCAGCAGGGCTTAGGCAGGCCCAGAAAGGTTCAGTTGGTGCTGGTCAGCTGAGCAGTTGCAGGGAGGCCATTGAAACCTTGTTGTGTCCCAGTAGCTCACACAGGAGGTCAACCAACTGACATTTAGAGTCACTCTGGGTAGCCTGGGATCTAGGCAAGAAGGTTCAATCTTCCTTCTTCAGACAGCAAGACAGTTGATCAAGAAGCAATGCAGTCCTAGCAGCAAGGCAGTCTTTTTTTAAATATTCCACTGGTCCAGGAGTGTTCTGAGAGTTTCTAAAGATCCCACTTTTATACCTGGTGCCAGCCTTTGTGTAGTGGAATTCCCTGAACTACCCTTGAAACTGGTACTGGTCAGTTCTTTGCAAAAACAACAGTTGATGGACAGAATGCAGAACAGTGTCATACATTCACCACAGTACAGAGATCTGGGCCTAAATCCATTGTTTTTTTGCACTCCACACCACCCCAGTTTAGACATGGCCATATGCAAATCAGCCTTGACCCTGTGCCTCATGGGAACAGTCCAGCCCGAACTGCCAAGCCATGTCTTTCCTGGACCGGAATCAAGCATCCTAGGACCGGTTTTTGGCTATCAGCCATCTTCAGTCAGGATAGCTTGACTCCAGTGGTGTGGAAAGCATGGTACTCACGTCTGAGTATACACATCCCACTCAGTTCTTTACCTGAATTGGTTCCATACTGTCTAGGGTGCCAAAAGGCAGGGCAGGTCTGGTATCAGGTTTGTTTGTGTGTACTGTGAGTTCGGTCCTTTGAAATATAATCAGGGCAAGGTGCAGCTCCTGCCCAGCCATCCTACCAGGAAGACCCTCTCCCAGATACACGTAGGCCACAAAAACTTTCTGTAAGGCTTCAGAAATGTTGGGTAGGAAAATTCCAACTTTAAAAATGTGGCATTTGCAAATTTGTAATCTAAAATCCAACTATGCCATTAAAGGAAATTTTAAGTTAGAATTCAATTGACTGTAAACAGTATACCTCTATCTGCTCCTAATATGAAGATGAATGTAATAAGGTCACCCACTGTTACTCTATGTGAGAGACTGGCCTTACTACAGTGAAAACTGACTTTAGGAGTGTTTCAGTCCAATGAAATGTAAAACTAAAACACAGATCTTACCTTTTTAAAACCATGCACCTCGTTCGATGGGCCTTAAGGTTCTACCTTAGGGATGATTTATATGCATTAAAAAAGGTCAAAATGGCAGTTTAAAACTCCCTACATGCTGCAGTGGCAGGCCTGAGATATGGTTTGGAGGGCTACTGTTGAGGGTGGGTGCACAATGAGTGATGCTGTCCACTAGTAGGATTTAATGTCACAGGGCCTTGCTATAGGTAATACCATTTACTGGGGTCTTCCAAGTAAATTCAATACCCTAATCAAGTGTAGGCCAATTTTACCATCTTTTAGGGAGAGCACAAGCACTCTACTACTGATTAGCAGAGAAAAAGTCATAAATGCTAGCAAAAATGGGTGCGGCAAAGGAAGGTAAAAAATATGGGGTAACCCTGAAGGAAGGGCCAGGTCCAACAGGTCAAATTTAGAAAGTTGCTTTTTGATACACTCAAACAATTTAAAAATATTTTCAAATTCATGTATATCACATTAGCAAATCAATGAATCAATTCTTATCTATAGTGTTAAGTCATTATAGAAATAACACAATTGTTTATGGGTCTTCCACAGCCACTATCATGCGCTCTCTTTTTAGCACGTAGATGTTGCAAATATTTTACAGCAGAAGATGTAATTAGTGCAAATGGCTTTAAGGTAGTGTGCACAAAAATGCAAATATATTTCACAATGCATCATAAGCGATTTTGGTTCCCATCTCACATTTGTAATATAAATATATGCAGCTGGCCCCATTGAAGAAAGTACCTCTTATTACCAATTGCATTTGTTCCACCTTATGCTGCAAACTGATTAGTAAATGATTAGTCGTGCATGGTGCTAATATCATGCACTATTACGCTCTCCTTATTACAAATCATATCCAATGTCCGGTTAACTTCTACCTCATTAAAATCAATAATCTTTCAATTCTACAGGTCTGCAGTTGAACATGGAAAACAACATGTATATTGTAACTAGTGTGACTTCTAAGGTATGAACAATGTTCAGAATTGTGCGTGTCAATCAAGGGAAGAACAAACTATCCTTATTTGTTTAATCAGTAGAAATATTCTTGGTACAGGTTATAAAGAATCTGTATTCGGAATGATAAATATTCTGCTGCACTATACAAATATAATTATGAAAAGCCTCCCTTTTGTCTTAACTAGATTATGGATTACTTAATAAATGTAACTTCAGAGCTCCAATATCAGTGGGTATCAGTGCATTGAATTAATATCTTCAGATAAAGATAGTATACTAATACAGAAACAGAGCTTACACATACAACATAAATATATAAATAATGACATAAATGAAATATCTACATTCCACAATGGAAACATGAAGCTTCACTAACAGGATTTTATATAAACTATCAATGAGATATATGTCTAGAGAATATTACATTCAAAACAACAGATTTAAGATGTATTATATTCTGAGAGCAATTTGGAAGTTATTGGACATTCAGGACGCACTATTATTTGATTCAAAGAGTGATGCATAGTAGGTGTTCACACTCATCTCGAGGTGGAACCTTGCATAGAACATTATACGTTCAATATCTAAAAATGAATATAGGATTCCTTCCACAAACTCTTTCCCCAAAAGTCAAATTAGAATTTACAGGAATACATTGAAACTTCATTTACTGTACACTTCTAATATTTGCAATCAGATCAACAGCATTACATAGTTCTCTTGCACTATATGTCATACAATCTATACCTATAATGTAAAAATGCCATGTATTTTTCCTTAGGCTGTCTGGTTAGACAAACATGTTTATGATGTTGGGATGGCCAGAAACAATATCTTCTGATAAGATAAACCTGTTGGTTCCACAATTTATATGTTTTAGTTAAGGTGAATCATGAAACCCCCACACTTAACCGATACGGGAACCTGTGGGTCTAATTATTCCCTTTGTATTCTTTTGTAATTAGAATGCCAAAGCCTCTTTCTAACCCAAGGTAACTTTCTTATAAAACATATGGAATTTGACTCATGCCAAACATTATGTTTATGTGCACATTATACGCTAGGCAAAACTCCTTAATGATAACTCCATAGAAGATGCAGCATGTTTTTGTATGGTACTTACCAAAGCTGGCATATAGATAAACTGCTGTTCCTCTTAGAAATGATTGTATGAACTGTTCTTTGCTACATTAGCACAGAGAGGGTGCATCATCGAACTGGGGGCCAGATGTACGACCCTTCCAATTTGCTAGTCTCAAATTACATTGTTTTGCGACTCGCTGGCTAATACACTGTTTGTGATTCTTAATGGGGTTGCAAATTGCCTTCCTCGTTAATATTCATGAGGCTGGTGCAATTCACGACCCCACTGGGAATGCTAGCACTCTCAGGGATGATGGCCTGCTGGGGTCAGCAGACCACCATGTCTGTGACTACTTTTTAAATAAAGCTGTTTTTTTAAATGCAGCCTATTTTCCTTAAATGAAAACGGGATGCATGTAAAAAACAAAAATGAAACATTACTGTTTCATTTTGTAAGAGTAGGCAGTGGTCAATGCCAGTCACAACCGGAACGGGTCCCCTGGAGACTCCTTCCCACATGCAAGTGGCTTACAACCCATTTTAAATGGATGGGAAACTGTGAGTGTTTTGTGGCCGCAGAACAATCTTACTTTGAAATGCGAGTCACTATTAGGAAGGTAAGCCCTTGGCATGCCCCTTTCAAATAGCCTGTCGCAAACCCTATTTTGCGAGTTGGTAATAGGTTACTGACTAGCAAAATAGGGTTTGTGAATAAGGCAGACCTTTTTTGCAGTCGCAAACAGGACGATTTCCCAATTGCAACCGCAAAAAATGGGCATACATCTGGTCCTGAATCTTTTCTGTTCTTCAAGGCAAGGATCATCTCTGAAAATTCTCAAGGGTAATGCTGACAGCAATAGTACCACTAAAAATGCATCTCACATCTTGACTGATCTCTATTTCGAAAAGAGGTCTTATCAAAACTTTAACACCTGCTTTTTATGTTATCCATAGAAGGATTTTCTAAAATGATCTAATAGCTTGTTACCATCACTATTATGGGAAGGGAAACCCCCTGACTCTCTAGAAAAAAAGGTTTGGCCACTTAGGAAATAGTGGTTAGCCTCATCCTGATTTTGAACTTGAATATTTCACAGTATTATAACATATTTTTCATAACCCTTTATTAGCTCAAATAAAACACCAATTTAGAATTATACTCCTGAATAAGTTAGCGAGCAATTTTAGTCTAAGATGGTTTGTCCGACGGAGGTGGGGAGGAGGAAGATGGCGGCCGGCTGAAAACGCTCGGTCGGGAGCTCGGATTGTCTCACCACTGTAATCCGTAAGAAAAGAGGCACTTTCCAGTACAAGTATGTTTATCGACCATATATAAAAAAATATTTAAGTAAGCGCTTCCGTAGCACCCTACCTTGTGCAGAATTGAGGCTGGCTGGAAGCTGCGGCATGATCGACACGCTCCGAGGAAGGCACTCAGAGCCAAGCGGTTCATCGCACACCGGGATCTGGGTTGTGGCCCTAGGTGCGAAACGAAGCTGCCGCAAAGCGTTCGGTGGGATTTCCTTCCTGTTCTGGGGCATAGGAGGCAGAGACAGTGGACCTGCCTACAGCCAGGAAAGTGAATCGTTGTCAGTTTCAGGAAAGCCATTCTGCGGCCAGACGTTGACGGGGGTGGAGCATGAAATTGAAACTAGCATAAACAAACCTGGAAATAAGAACAAACTGTTGAAGATTAGCAAAGACAAAAGGCACTACATCTTGCATACTGATTTTTTGGGAGAATCTAAACGGATGCAAAAAGAAATAAGACCTCACCGGCTTCTAGGAATAGAAGCAGAGGAATACAGTATACATAGCGTATACAATAACCAGCAAGCAGCGATCAAAGGAACAGGAAAAACAGACATTGTATCGTTGCAATCACACATCGGTCATTCACCGAAGATACAGGAATGAGGGGTGGGGGGAGAGCAGGGAGCAGTAGCCCCAGATTTAATTGTAGGGTGCAAACGATACCCTTCGGGAACGGCAGAAGGTGGGAGTGAGGACAGGCGGGAAGGAATAATTCAGACCCAAAACGAGCCAGAAACGATATCGGAGAGTGGGGGCAAGGGGAGGTCCGCTTACTGCCTTAGAAATTGTCAGCTTACTAAACAAAACCCCCTGCCTCCCCCAAATAAGACTGTGACCCCTAGGATTACAAGAAGGAAACAGAGAGCACCTCCTAACCTCGTGGAACTATCAGAAAATATAAAATCCGGAGCCACGAAGCCAAAAGAACAAGGGACGCTATTAGCAAAACAAAGAATCAAAGTGACTCCCTTCTTAAGATCGTTCTTTAAAGTCGAACAGTTGGTACAAGTGAGAGGGGGTAGTCCTTCACCTCAGAGCAAGAACACCTTCCCACTCTCATCCACTGGTGATAAGTTAAATATAATCCTCCCGACAGACAAGGAACTAGCACTAAAAATTCCTGGGGAGAGAGTGCAGATTGCAAGTGAAAGCGGAATGTCGGATATACCATCAGGCACGGTACCCCAAACAGACTCAAACGATGATCTATCAACACAACCCATGGCAGAACTCCCTGAACTCTCAGAACAGCCTATAGATCAAGCTGGAAATGAACAATTGATCAACAACCAAACTGGGAAACTGATGGAAATGTTCATGGATAAAATTATGGGAGAGATGAGGGAAAAATGTGCAATATCTGAAGCAAACCAGAATAAAATACATGAAGTATGTGAGAATTTAGATCAAAAATTAAACGATCTAGGAGAGAGGGTCACGGCAGTAGAGTCGACAATTGAGACTCTCAGCAAAAAATTGGCCACGAACCAAAAATGCATTAGCTCATTATAAGATAGTGACCGTGCTATCAAAGAGAAGCTGGAATCACTGGAAAACCAGGGAAGAAAAAACAATCTAAGAGTCCTGAATGTACCTGAGAACATGGAAGGGGCAGACATCAAGGCGTTTATCGTCAATCTATTTGAGGAATTCTTTCCCTGGACCAAAGACAGTGATCTGAAGGAGGACATCCAAAGGGTCCACAGGGATCCGTTTAGGAAAACCAAAGAAAGAAAAACCCCAAGGAAAATTTTAATCAACTTCAAGACATACACATTGAAGGAATTGGGCGCTAAATAAAGACAATTGGTCCTTCACGATTCGCTCTGACATATGCAAAGCCACACAAGACAGGCAGCGGGAACTGGGGCAGCATATGCAAGAGCTAAAATCCCTTGGGGCAAATATTCAGATGAAGTTCCCTGCGGCGCTCTGAATAATGTGGCGCAATAAAATGCACAATATAAGGGAGACCCAAGAGGTAGAAAACTTCATTCAACAGTTAAAGGATCAGGTTCAAATGGAGAAATCTAACTAAGGAAAGGAAAGTGATCTTTTAAATATAATAGGCAATATAAAAAAAATCTGGTGAAATCGGAGCTCGAATCGGGTGGAAAATTCCGCCCAAAAGAAGAAGGGAGGCTTCCTCAGGGAGGGAAACTCGAACTTCACAAACATTTAGTAATGTAAATTTTGTAAAAACATGGGTGGAAAGCAAACTAGGGAAAAAAATCAGAAAAAATATCCTTATTAATCAAAAATCAGGAGCCAAATGGGAGTCAAATAGAACTTATAAAACATTTATTAGCCTAGATCAGGTTATAACAAAATTAAATGAAAGATGACAAAGGAAAGAATAGTTAAAGTCCTCTCGTGTAACGTTTATGGCCTCAGAACCCCTAGCAGACGAAGAAGAATTTTGGAATATTTAAAGGAAGCTGAACGTGAAATCATTATCCTCCAAGAGACTCATCTTGTAAGCCCTGAGTGGGACCAAATAGTAAAAAAAACTAAATTGGGTAGATGTTTGTATACACATGACACGGTTGTGCGGCACCAAATGTTGCTTACATCGGGCAATATGCAACCCTATCTGAATTGGTGTACCAGGGGCTTTGACAGGTTTCTACTTACTAGGTTTAGATTTGACATCTTTTTTCGCCTAGTCTCATTTCCACATATCAATGACTGGTCAAAAAAGCTTAGTAAATGCCCATGCAATGGGAGGGCTGAACAAACAACCACTTTTGAAAAATTACGGTCCCTGGCACCACTGCCGCCCAGCTTTATTGTATCTCCAGCTTTTACATGATGAATTGTGTGTGGCCATCATGGTCGGCTTTGTTTTTAGAAAACGGAAACATTTCATGTATTCTTAAATCTACTGTATTCACAGGTTTTTTTTCCTCAAATGTAATGTTATAATTGTGGATATTATGTACTGATTTCTGATGATGTTGCTTTTATGATTTTTTATTTTACAAAAATCGAATAAAGCTTTTCTACTACTACTACTACTACACATGACACAAGACTGCAATATAAAAGGGGTAGCAATTATTCTAAAAAAATGTCTTAAAGCCAAGATCGAAAGTAATGTGATAGACAGGAAGGGAAGATGGGTAGTGATTAAAGTCAGAATAAACGATAATATCCTCACTATAGCTGGCTACTATGGCCCAAACTTGGACGATCCGTCTCCTCTCCAGGAACTTTATACGGAACTCCTGTCAACTTCCGCCCCCATAATTATAGGAGGTGATTACAACATTATACTCAATCCCAAATTGGATAGAACACCTCCAAGTAAACAGATGAACTTACCAAAAATGAAGAAATGGTTAGGGAACTATAAGCAAGACCTGGACTTGGAAGATATGTGGAAACAAAGAGGAGAAAAAACTCACCCTTTCACATTTCATAATATAAAACTGGGCCATAGGTCAAGGATTGACTTCTTTCTCCTAAGTAGGAATCTCCTAGGTAGCATCAAAGGCATTGAACACCTCCCAGCGCACCTGTCTGACCATTCTGCAGTACAACTGACTCTCTCAATACCAAAAAACATAACTCACCCCAGATGGACAGTTGATCGAACTATATTTAATGATCCGCAGAATGTGAATCAACAAAAACTGTATCTACACATTACTTTGAAGATAATTCAATCGGCACACCGAAACGAGTCACTTGGGACGCTTACAAAGCGGTGGCCAGGGGGAAACTACTGAATTTAGGAGAATAAAACTAAGATCAGGAAACTGTTGATCAGAAAAATGGAAACGGATATTAAATTAGTGGAGATACAACTAGAGAGTGGAACCTATTTAGAACCAAAGGAAGCCTTAGAAGAAAAGAGCCGAAAGCTTAAAGAGTCCCTGGCCCACTATCTGGAGGACATAGTGAGAGAAAAGTGGGAAAACAGTAAACTGTCAAACCATGAATACGGGGAAGGATGTGGGAAAATGTTAGCATGGAGAATTAAAACTGATCAATCAAGGAATAATATACCATGAATTCAGATTCAAGATCAAACGCTACAAAGCTCTGACAACGCTGTAATTAGACAGGAGTTCTCAAAGTTCTTCTTTAATCTATACAGAGAAGATATACATCCAACTGAAGAACAGATTAAGAATTACCTGGATACTGTACAACTTCCAACATTAACAGACGAGGAAATGTTAGAACTAAACAGCTAAATCAAACCTGAGGAGGTCAGAGCAGTCATAAATGGCCTGAAAAGAGGAAAAGCTGCCGGCCCTGATGCGCTTCCAAATGAATTTTACATGACCCTGAAGGAAATCTTAGTTGACCAATTAACAAAACTAATGAATATTATATACCTGGACCACAAGAAAATTCCGGACTCTTGGAATGATGCAACGATTAGCATTCTTTTAAAACCTGGGAAAAACCCCAAGCTATGTGAGTCATATAGACCCATATCGTTACTCAATTGTGACTACAAAATATTTATGCAAGTTATATCAAGAAGACTAGCGAAGGTTATGCCAAGACTGATTAACCTAGACAAGAAGGGCTTTATAAAAGGACGGCAAATTCATGAGATCACTCATGAGTTGTTCGCAGCAATAGACGTAGCCGCATGTGGAAAATCACCCTTAAATATAATTACTTATGATGCTGCTAAAGCTTTCGACAGAGTCAATTGGGCCTTTTTAAATGAAATCATCAAGAAAAAAAAACTAGGGGAAAGCTTTGGCCACATGGTAAGGGAAGTATATAACAACTCAAGAGCAAAAATTATAGTTAATGGGAACCTGACTAGCAACATAAAAATACATAGGGGCACAAGGCAAGGCTGTCCGCTGTCGCCATTACTTTTTAATCTTTATATAGAACCACTGGCCTGTTCCATCAGAAATCACCCCTCAATAACGCCTTTCAAACATCAAAACTGGTCAAAAAAAGTTGCATTATATGCGGACGATCTGATGATATTTACAGATAACTTTGAAGACGCCAATCAAGTAATAGAAGAAACGATAAACAACTTTGGTAGGGTTTCAGGCTACCTAACAAACCAGGAGAAAACAGAGATGATGAGTTGGAACACAAGTCCTAATATTCCATATAACAAAAACAAAATAAAATATCTAGGAATTATGTTGGTTAAAGAAATCGAAAAAAATCCCACAATTAAACCTGAGCAGAGTTGCTAAAGACATGAGAAGACTTCTCAGAGTCTGGACGGGACTACCACTTCATTTTTTGGGAAGATCCAATGCAATAAAAATGGCTATTGTTCCAAAATGTACATACCTTTTTAACACAATCCCATTGGAATTTAAAAAAGATGTTCTGAGGAAGATCCAGGGGGAAGTAGCTAGCTTTATTTGGGCATCTAAAAGCACGAGAATAGCCTGGAACATACTAAGAAGGAGGAAAAAGCAAGGTGGAATAGCTAGTCCTGACTTATATGAGTATTACAGATCATTTCAATTTAAGAACTTTAGACCTTTACTAAGGAAACATCAATTCTACCCAAACTATCTACAGAATATGACGGAAAGAACAGACCATTTCCTATTTAAGTTTGGTCATCCAAAATTTAAAAAATAAATAAAACTAAAGATCTTACATAATGCGGTAAGGCTTTGGAACCAGATCAGAAACAATGTAAATATACCGTATTACAGTACATTGGCCCCGATATGGGATTCCCCAGGGACACCTGAATATCTGAAAGACTCCCTGGCAATACCACTAAAAAGAGCAGGAATTGAAAGATGGGGACAATTGATGGTAGAAAACTCTATAATTACGTGGGACCAACTACACGTAATAACTTAAGCCAATTTATCAAAAAACAACTATTATCAATTTAACCAGTTGGGCTAACTATCTACCAGAAGGAAAAAAGGGTAACAAGAATATTGAAAACGAAATGATAAAAATATCACCAATAAAGAAAGAAATATCAAAATGGTACTGAGCCTTCATCGGAGCCGGAGAAGAAGACTTTTTAGTCCCGGGAAAAAACATTGAGGAAAGACATGCCTGACCAAGACTTAGACTTACAGACTATCTGGCAAAGATCTCTAGAAAAATGTTGGTCCTGCATAAAACCAGCTGCACTAAAAAGGAACCATATGTTCACCATACACAGGGCATACTGGACCCCAAAAAAACTATCGAAATTTAAAGAAACAAACATAAAGTCTTGCCCCAAGTGTGGAGAGGAGAAGGCGGATGATACCCACATGTTCCAGAACTGTCCCGCACTCTGCTCCTACTGGCAGGAGATTGGTACGACGTTGACCACAGTATTAGGAATCCAGATAACTGTAAGTACCCCTCTTATTATCTTTGGGATATATAACACCAATGAGTTGGGTACGGGTAAGCTAATTAAAAATCAGGAAAATCTCCTATTCGTACTGATATTACTAGCAAGGAGGGGGATCTGTATAACTTGGGTTAAACCAACACCACCTACACACGCAAACTTGTTAAATTCTGTAGTAAAACATAACAAACTTGATAGGAAAGGGAAAAGTTCCAGGAGAGTAAATTTCTGGGAAATTTGGGAACAACACTTTCAGATAAACCGCTAATTCCTCCTGGGTCACCGGAAAATAAATTCCAATGATGAAAGCGATGGCAATAATTTCAGGCAGAAAGCATTTCTGCCGAGTAGCCAGGAAGGCTAGCTCCTCCCTCAATCACTGGAATTATGGATTAAGATAAAGGGTGTTGGAGAAATCTGATTGGTCACAACTCCCAAAGGGATACTCCCCAAACTCAATCGACAATAACGGGGCAGTGAAGGCATAGAACGTGGGACCACCAGACTCCCGAAGCCTCCTTATTTGTACAATCGCATAATGAGGAAAAAAAAAAAAGGAAAAAAAAAAGATGATTTGTCCGTGATTTACACAACGCAATGCTTAAAAAATATAGAACATTACATACACTTGTTCAGGCTCACTCTCCTGATAAGTAAGGCCAAGTTCTCAAGTAAAGAGACATGCTTTCATCTATGGAGTATTTGCATAATCTGTGAAGAAATCAGAAATACCATTCCTAAATGGCAAGAGAAATGTGTGTGACAATTGGATGAATTTATAGAGGGGTGGGTTTCCTTCTTCCTCTGACACCCACAACAAATTTAGAATCAATTTAAAAGGAAGGCACTTTAAATTGGTGGAAGCTACCATTTTGGATTTTCAAAATGGTGAGCAGTTCAACAAGAATATCAACATCATTTGCCACCCATCAAGCAGAAAATCTACTACAAGGTTGTGAGAACATGCGGTTTTGTGTGGTCCGCCCCCCCCCGCCCATATCTTTGCTGGATTTTATTGCTGGTTTTTAGACTCTGCACACTTGGGCACGTATGTCCAGTGCCCAGTGTTTGTAATTTGACCCCTAAAACATATTGAACCTGGATAATCGCAAATTAGCATACATTGTGGCAGCACAGAAAGTCTGATTTATATTGTATCTAATTGACCAATATCCTTTTATTGACCAAGACTTGGAGATCTAAGGAGTTTATAATTCACTTACAGTTAGCGATCAAAACGAAAACACGTATTTTAATTGAGAATCTGGTTTACTTTAGAATCAAAAGTGTGTACACATTTACACAGTGGTGAGCTCTACTTAAGGATGGGAACAATAAACTTTAAAGACCTTAGCAAAGTGGGATTTTTTTTAAAGAAAAATGTAGGCTAAAAACAGGATAGTTTTATGGTGTGTTTTTAACTCACAAGAGAGGGTTTTAATGTATAAAATTATTCCTAGCATGACAAATAATGATCTATAAGGCAGGGCAGAGTGCCCAGCTAATAATGACATTGTATTTCACAGCATGTTTTAATAATAATAAAACGTTCGAATAACGAGCGCAGGCCCGTCGGCCAACTGTCGTGCGCAGCACTGGCAAGGTAGTGCTCGCGACAACCGTTGGCCGACGGCAGCGCTTAAGGGGCTAATGTATGTAACAAAGTTTGCGCGTAAACATAATGACTATGAGCATTATCGCCAAGTGATTCATCAACAGCTTTTACACTCTGCTTTTGTGTGAACTCCATAACAATAAGTAGTTGCTGCTCAGCCACAGCTCTCTAGAAGATCATGCCCAGTAATGTGCTGCAAGATACACTCACCCTGTATAAGGCTGCAATGTAACAGCACATAGCAAAGGGTTGATTAATCATGCAGCCAGAACAACCACGCATTGTGTTGATTGAGCACCTTTTTGTTATCTAAGGGAATGATTACCATTTTGGCATTTCTGTTAACTGTCTACATCCCAAAGATGTGTATCCACTGATCCGTGGCCCAGTCACATCTACTATATTAATGGTACAGGGAAGGTTTTACATAGGATGGCAGGTCTGAGAATAAATGTTGAATAGGATTTATCTAGCTAGTGATAAAGTTTGGTATTTTTTTGTTATTCTCACTAATTATATATGTTTTGGCAGTATTGCTGTTATGAAAATGACAGTTCTGATGCGCATGATAAATATTAGTGTAGCATAAAATTATGGCTTAGTGATCTCAGTTTATTTAGATGTTTACACATAAATAATGATGGCTAATCATCTGCTTCTTTGTAGTGTGTATGCAGAGAACAGAAAAATAGTGATAGTACAGCAAAACAAGTGAAGGTCTTTTCTAATTGGCGTTGACTGCAAAGACCGGCCTACTCCCCCTTGTTCTATAATTAGCAATATATGGATGGAGACACAAGAATAAAAGAGAAGAAGAGTTCTCATCAGACATGTCAGGGCTTCAGCAACATAAGCAAATGCAGGCATTTATGTTAAAAGTGGTAAATGGGTTCCATCTGAACTGCTTTCTCTTAGATCCAGTGCCCCTTGCCGGTTTATTCACAGTCTGAATGACAAAGGCTGTGAGAAAGGTTGGAATGCAGGGGCCTGAGGCATCCCAGTTTCCTGTGAAGGGCACTATGAAAATTCGTACTTTAGGATGCTATGTACCCAGGCCCAACTAGCACTTCTGCAGCCTTACTGTTATCAGCAATGCTAATCAGATTTGCTAATAATATTGATGGCTTCAGTGAGGCCAGGAAAATGGCTCAGCAACTGCCATGTTTGTCAAACTTACACTGCAGCTAGGAGGTTAATAGTAGGATCTATCTAATTACTTTCACATCATTCCCAAGTCACACCAAATGGACACCGAAAATATGCATGATCGGGATGCTAAAATAATAAGGACGCATGCGGTCAAGTAGGAGTACCCGGTCTTCTGATCGGAAAGGTTACAGAGCCCACAGTCTTTGCCACCATCGCAGAGGACCGGCCAATGTGTTTAAAACACATGTTGTCTTGGCTGGGGTCTCTGTGCTGTGTGGGGAGTCTTCATTGTCCCTGTGAATGGCTACCATACATTGCATGACAGACCAAGCCATGGAAAATCAGAAACAGTTACCCAACTCTCAATATGGTGAGAATTATTTGACTTTAGCCTGATGGCCATTTAGCATGTGACCTCCAGGACAGTGTCTAACATAGACAATGCCAGAGAAGCCTCCACCTATGTAAACATAGCACTTTTTCACAGACTAAATTGAGTAATGTGGGCAGGAGGGCCACCAATTTCAGGGAGTTATCCTGCTTCATAACCCTCTAAATATTACCTACAGTTTGTGCATACTTTTGATTGTTCATTGTGACACTAATAGGACCTCAGGTAAAACAATAGCCTTCATTTTATTAACCTTAGCATGATAAAGAACATAGTCAACTCTGCTAGGATTTACACATATAGGCGGCTCTACTGACACAATAGAGTTAGTGGGATGACATTGAGGATCTGATCGGAAGTGTAGCCAGATATGAGCGCATTTCACTTAGGAGATAATTGTGACATTTAAGAATATGACAAATATAACTGAACCATGGATATGTAGGTGTTTCTAAATGGAATCAAGAGTAATTATGAAGGAAATTGTGATTCTTGATTGTGAGAAACTGATGCAGTTAGTGATTACAAAACACACGTTGGCTAGAGAAAATCAACGATTAATGAATAAAGAAAAATTTGAGACATTTTTATTCTTGGATTGCTTATGTGAAGAGTACTTGGGGGTGTTTGCTTCATTTTGAGAATTTCTCCTTTCAAAGTGCCTGTTAGCCATTCCTCCAATTTCTTAGCACTGAGGCTCTGGATATATCCTTTTTAATTGTATACATTAATATTGTGTTTGATTGGGGGTATGTGAGTGCCTCCTCATCCTTGTTGAGTAGGAAAAATAAATTGCTTCGGAAATTCAGGTGGCCATTTTCTTTATTATGCTTTTAATTTTGAGTTCTCATTATTTGTTCTAAGACTTTCAACAGCCGACATGTGCTTCGCCCTTACATGGTCTTCTGGAACAGGGCTTTCTCAAGGCTTTTTCAACTGATTAGTGTCAATTCTTAAACTTTCGTCTTTGTTTCAGTTAAAACTTAAGCTATGAATAGTTCAAAATGTCGAGAATAAATATTTGGTTGCAGTCTGTACTGCAGCATCTTTCTAGGTGCAATCCCAATCCACAAATGGTGATTGTGGATTGAGAACAAATAATGAGAACTCAAAAATAAAAGCAAAATAAAGAATATCACCACCTAAATTTTTGAAGCAATTTTTTGTTTTGTATTGGAACATCTTTCACAAGTAGAGGGAGCATTTCTAGAAAATTAACTGTTGAAAACATGTTCATTGTTGATGTGTATTTCCTATGGAATGTTTTGTTTCTACAGGTAAAAGCAAACTAATGTATGTGTACAATATTTTCTAAGTGTAGCACACATGTAAATTATTGGACAAAATCACCAGCTTCAATCATATAACTCATACTTGCTGTCCAGAACTTTGTACCATCTTCAGCAGGTTTGCTTAAAATGAAGGGGAAACACATACTTGGAGAGAGTAAATAAGCAATGCAGTGCACAGATCTCTGAGGTGTACACTGCCAGCCCCACATTTTGCAGGCTGTTTACCATTCATGAGGTCATTTGGCACTACCATGGGCAAAATGGTAAAGATGTGTGTTACTCATGGCCACACTTATACAGGGGTTACTTGTTACGAAACGGTACTAAGTGCTCAGTGATTATCAAAGAAGTAAATTATCAGAGAAGTAAAAACTCAGAAAACCACTGAAGAGGTGTTTTACACTGTTTTTTGGTGTTTATCCCTGACACATGCAAGATATTTAAGAAGTATTGCCATGTATCAATGTTCATTGGGCTTCAGACAGTGACAAGACATCATAATGCAGGCCATTTAACACCCATCTTCATTTAGTTTTTTGCTTATCAGTCAGTTGTGAAATGGAAATCCTGATTCAGGACTTTCATTGTCTATTTTGGTTACACTAATTGGGTCAGAAAAGAAAAGTGCATTTGTTTTTGATTACATATTGGATCATCTAAATATTGCTAAAGTAAAGTTTTGGAAATTGGGTTTCGGGTTGGCAGAGGTATGCACCCTGTCCAAGCAGGAACCGCAGTCCTACTCAGGGTAAGTCAGATACACACCATAAATTACCCTGTGCTCACCCTCTGGCAACTTGGCACAAGCAGGTTTAACTTAGGAGGCAATGTGTATTCTTGCAGCACTTCAAAAGTAACACAGTTAAACCACCAAAAAAGACAATCCAAACCATTCTAGAAAAATAGCTCATGATTTTATAAATAAAGCAAGACCAATATGACAAAAATCCAATAAGTAAAAGTCCTGATATGATGTTTTAAAGAATAAACATAAAAAAAGTTCTTAGAATTAATAAGAGCCTATGGGGTTATCAGGACATGCTGGATGGGGGCAAACTCAGGAGGTCAGGTTGACCACAATGAAGCATGGGCTGGGTACAGGAGCCACACAAGTCCCTCTGAACAAAATAACCTGGATCCTGGTCGCAATCAGCAAGATGCGGGGTGCAGCCGAGTGATGGTCAGTGTTGATACCGCATTCGTGGTGATGCATTGATTTTTTCCACACAACGATCGTGGTACACTGATTTCAAAGACAAAGCATCTGGTTCCAGATGCGTTGGTTACAAAGCTTATGCCCTGGCTTTCTCTACGCATTTGAAGAGATGTGTCAACCGTCTCTCACTGCAGTGGCAGTGATGTGGTGGTTCCAATGTGTCGTTCTGATGGTGATTCACTGGTTCCAACTGTGATGGGCCTGTTCTGTTTCTGTAAAAGCAGTATGGTGTTGGTTTCTACCCCATGGTGCAGAGGATGGATTGGTTCCACTGGAGTAAGCACCTGTATCTACTGACAATGGACAAGCAACATGAGCAGGGGGTAAGACTTTGATATCCCTGAGTCTTAAAACAGGAGGCAAGCAAGCATGCTGTTGGGATAACTCTAGGCTCAAACAGTGGTCCAGTTCTTCCTCAGCAGGGCAGGCAGCAAAGAAAAGCAGTTCTTCCAGAGCAGTGGTCCAGAAGAGTGGCAGTCCTTGTAGCAGCACAACAGTCCTTCCTCCTGACAGAGTTTCTTCACAGATCCTGTAGTGTTTGATTTGGAGGAGTCTGAGACCATGTACCTATACCCAGTTCTGCCTCTGAAGTGGAGGTGACTTCAAAGAGGGACTTTGAAGTACACACAGGTCCTTCTCTCAGCTCTGGCTCCACACTCACTACAGGGGGTTATGCAGCCCTTTGTGCGAGGACAGGACTCTTCCTACTCAGGTGTAAGTGCTAGCTCCGTCCTCCCTTCCAGCCCTAGATGACCCATCAGGATGTGGATGAACGGGAAGATTAACACCTTAACTGGAGCGGCAATTCCGCCACGGTGCGGGCATTCTGATGAGTGGGCGGGGCCGCATCGGCCAACGGACGTGTGCAGTACTACAGAGGTAGTGCTCTCAGCAGCCGTTGGCCGACGGCCGCAAGGAACGGGTTAAGGCTTGGCAAGGGGTTTTACATCCCAAGTTGACATGGCAGTCAAACTGTACACACATGCTCTGCAGTGACAGGCTTGAGACATGTGTAAAGTGCTACATATGTGGGAGGCGCAATCATTGTTGCAGGCCCACTAGTAGCATTTAATTTACAGGCCCTGGACACAAGAAGTGCACTCTACCAGGGACTTATAGTAAATTAAATATGTCATTTGGGGATTAGTCATTCAACCCATATTGTTGGGGAGAAGCACATGCTTTTCAGCACTTGTTGGCAGTGGTAAAATGTACAGAGGACAACAACATTAAATCATCAAAAGGTAAGGCAAACAGGTAAAATGTTTGGGGAAGACCACCTTTAAGCTGCCAGGTATAACAGAAAGGCAGACAAGGTATAACTTTAGATAACCTTGAAACATTGTGGAGATTATAGAATCACTTTCAAATTATTGTCTCCTTCTGATGTTCTAAATGATCATATTGGTGACTTCAGCCAAAAGACCCTTATATTACCAGTCTCTATGGCCTACTGCACATATGTTCAAACTACCATTGTTGGGTGAAGATTAGAGTTTTAGAGATGGTACTGAAGGGAGCGTTGCAGACGTGCTCATGCCACAGTGGATTAAGAATATCTAGATTAAAGATAGTACAAGGCATCAACCATCTGAACTTAATTCAGTGACATTAGATGGATTAACATGGACGAATATGTGACTTGCATGTCTTTGTATGTTTAAAACAAATGCTGCATTTTTCATGTGTGGGGATACATTGTTTACTATAAAACAAATGATGCCTCTTTCTTGTTTTTCGGTATCAAGGGGAGTTAGGCCCTGTTATTTTGACGTTTCTGAAGTAACGCTAGACCAAACTACTTCTTTCATTTATACCTTTTTCTTTAACTTTTTTTAAAGACTTTGTCAAATATTTGAAACCGAAAGAGTCAATAAAGTCAATATACAGAAAATACTTAAGTACATGTGAAAAACATTATAAAGCAAAATTGTGTTTTGGCTACACAATATAAATAAACATTGATGTAAAAAAAATCATTAGTGTGAGAGATCTTCAAAAAAACATCCTAATATCTTAGAAGTCTTATATTGTCTATTGCATCTAAGACAAAATCCTATTTTACATATCGATATTATTTCATAAATATTCTATTTCAATTATGAAAGAGTAGGAAAACACGAGGAAAACATTAGTGCCTACTACAAGGGACTTCTCCTCTATATATAGACAAAAACCTAATTCATAATTCCTCCATGTTCGTATCATGAATCCTAATAATGCCAACGCGTTTCAAGTCTCTGATATTTAATATATGGACTCTCATCAGGGCTCTTGCATTTTGGCAGCAATGTAGGTTTCTAAAATTAGGATAAGCGAAAAAACATATGTTTAAAATAACAAATTACTAACATTCTTTTATTAAATTTTAGCTTCCTCTGTAAGTCTGCAAACTGATTAATGTACCTGACCTGGACAATGGTTTATTTGTTGTCCATTCAAGTTTCTTTATTTGTCTGCGAGAAGGAACCATAGTTTAGAATTTATTTTTAGTGCCACTAGCTTATATAGAGAGCTTAAATGTAGGCTGCACCATTCAGCTTTTAAAAGCCTACCCTTTTGATTTGCAAATTAATGTCATCTTCTGAATAGAGCAGGTTTCTAATGCTTTGTCTCAGCTTTAGAATCAGTATATGGCCCAATGGGCGTTTGTTAAAGAGCTTTCTTTTTTGGTGCATGGTGGATTCGAGAGTTCCCAAATGCTTGCAATAATCCTCTTTAAGTAAGTTCAGCGTGTGTTGGTATTGAGCAAACAGTATTTTAAACCTTTAGAAAGGGTTGGAGCATTCCTGCAAGCTAATTATATATATATTCACTGAAAAAACATAGGTCTCACACACGTTATAGTTAGGAATTAGCATTTAAAAAACCTTGCAAATACATTGAAAAAAACATAGGTTTCACACGTTATAGTTAGCTGAACGTTTCTATCATACAAAACCTTTGAAATTCCTCCGTTATAGTTAGCTTAGCTAACTATAACTTGCGCGCCCGCAATGCACTGCTGATGACGTCACATATTACATCACTCATGACATGGTCAGTGACATCACTCATGATATCGCTGATGACATCTCAAATGTTATGTTATGTTATGTTAGTGCTATTTGTATTGCGCACGGCTGCTCCAGCGAAGGAGCGTCCCGGCGCACCGACAAGGTGGCGAACACAACACAACTGAGGAACAGAAATAATTATTAAGAAATTGGGGAGTGACGGATTTAACAAAGCTCAGAAAATAAATGAGTTTTAGCGGCCTTGCGGAAGGAGAGCAGGTCACCCAAGGTCCGTAGTTTCAAAGGGAGAGCGTTCCAGAGTGCGGCTGCCCGCACCTTAAAAGAGCGACCCCCCACCCGACTGAGTTTGAACCGAGGGGCTACCGCTAATTCTTGGTCTAGCGAGCGCAGAGTGCGGCCCGGGATGTAAGGGCGCAAGAGTTGGTGCAGTAAGGGAGGTGATAGGCCCTTCAGAATTTTGAAGGAAAGGCACAAAACTTTAAAGTGGATCCGCTGCCTAACGGGTAACCAATGCAAGGCTCGCAAAGATGGACCGGCCGAGCAAAACCTAGGAAGACCTACGATCGCTCTGGCCGCAGCGTTCTGCACTCTTTGAAGTCGGGTTAGCTCAGCCTGGTTTAATCCTATAAAAAGGGAGCTGGCATAGTCCAGCCGCGCCAAAACCGTTGCTTGCACCACCAATTGACGAGTTGCGGCATCGAAGTATTTAAGGGCAGGGCGCAGATTGCGCAGGATGCCGAAGCAGCAAGCCGCCGTCCTTTTGGTGTGGCCAACGAAGTTGAGGGAAGGGTCCAGCCAAACACTAAGGTTTTTGATCTCCGCAACCGGAGTGGGGGTCGGCCCCAGCTCAGAGGGCCACCAAGTATCTCCCCATAGGTCGGTCCGCTTCCCAAAGATCATCACCTCCGTTTTTTTGGCGTTTAGTTGGAGACAGTTGGACGTCATCCAACCAGCCACCGCCCTGAGTCCTTCTCTGAATCTTGGGGCATCCGCCCCAGAGTCCCCGCTGATCGTGACCGCTAGCTGGGTGTCATCTGCGTACGACACCATGGTCATACCACAGAGCTTCACAACCTCAGCCAGCGGCCTCACGTAGATGTTAAACAACGTGGGGCTCAGTGAGGAACCCTGTGGGACCCCAAGAGACAGAGGATGACATTTGGACTGGTAGGGCGGGGACGCCACACAGAAGGAACGATCCCTGAGAAACGAACGGAACCACTGGTGTGCAGTGCCGATCACCCCTATCTCCTCAAGACGTTGCAGGAGAATGTCATGGGAGACCGTGTCAAAGGCGGCGCTTAGGTCTAACAAAACAAGCGCCGCCGTTTGACCTGCATCCAGAACTACCCGAAGGTGCTCGACCATAGCTAACAGTGCTGTCTCCGTACTGTGGCCAGCCCGAAAACCATTCTGGGTGTCGTCCAGAATGTTGGCACGCGACAGATGACCAGTGAGGGCGGTGTTGACATGCGCCTCCGCGAGTTTGGCTGGCCACGGGAGAAGCGAAATCGGGCGGTAGTTCTCCGATTTTGTAGGGTCGAGAGATGTTTTTTTCAAAATGGGCATTACTACCGCATGCTTCCATTTCAAAGGCACCTGGCCTGATGATAGCGACGTGTTGATTAAGTCGCAAACCGGGCGAGCAAAAACCTGGTCTCTGAACATAGGTGGCTTGAGCGGGTCGTCCGGCGACCCCGACTTAACTCGGAGAGCCAAGGCCGTGTAAGACTCCAAAGAGAGAGAGGGGAGAGAGTCTAGCACCACCTGATCCAACCGGATGGGAGGCCCCATACTGGTTTGTGCAGTGGAGGAAGGGAAGGCCCTATATATGGTCTGGACCTTCTCCAGGAAGAAAGCCGCCAGCGCTTCACAATGAGTATTGGAGCTGATGGAGTTACCGGCCTTCTTCCTTGCCACAAGATCCTTAAGGGCCTTAAAGATGGTTTTAACAGGATTCCCACTATTGCGAAACTCCAGAGCGTAGTATTCAGCCCGGGTTCTACAAACCGCGCGGTGATAAGACTTGACCGCAGCCATATACAGGGTTTTTTTGCTGCTGTCATACCTCTTCCTCCAGTCTCTCTCTGCACGTCTGCAGACACTTTTCAGAGCCCTCAGATTGCCATCATACCAGGGACTGGGGGCGCGGGAGCCACACTTACTGGAAACCATCGGGAAAAGGGAGTCGAGGGCCCTGGTTACCCATCCGCAGAAATGGTCATAACCAGACTCCACGTTCTCCACTGCATCCAGTGGGTCATCAGTGAGAAGGCGGTGGAGATCTTCCGCCTTTAATTTGCTCCAGCGCCGTCTGGGCATGGCTCGCAGTGGCACCTTAAGTGGGGCTTTGTCAAGAGGACAGTGAATGGTCACGAGTGAGTGGTCTGACCAGGTCAGGGGGAGGGGGGGTCCACTGTAACCCCTTCTAAGTTAGAAAAAAAGGGGTCCAGAGTGTGGCCACCACTATGAGTGGGGTCCGAGACCAGCTGGAACAATTGAAGGGCCTCAAGGTCCGCCACCATCCCTCCCACAGAAGAAAGACACAAAGTGTCAAAATGGAGATTCAAGTCACCAATGATAGAAAAATTGGCAGACCCTACTGCTAGTGAACTAACCGCCTCAGGGAGAGCCTCTCGAAATGCCACTGAGCTACCAGGTGGACGGTAAATCAGCAATCCTGACAAGGTAAAATGCGGAGTAACCGCAACCTTGAACAGGGCGCTTTCGCAGCCCGTGATGTTCTGCACACTCCAGGCGCAAGAATAGCACGATTTAACAGCAAGAGCGACGCCACCCCCTCTCGAGGAGCGGTTGAGCGTGTAGATGGAATACTCAACGGGGAACGCCAGATTCAATACCGTAGAATCGGTGTCTTGCAGCCATGTCTCTGTCAGACAAAAGATGTCAGGGGGGTCATTGTCCACAAGATCAGCAATATCCTGATAATGCTTGACCGCCGATCTGACGTTTAAATTCCAGATGGTGAGATGTCGCGAAGAGACCTTACTGCTTATGGCAGGCTGCACTATACAAGACCCCAAACAGGAAGGGGCTTCGAGTAGCCAGCCGCCACAAGCACAGCGATGGGGGCCACACAAAGGGTCAACGCGGACTTCGGCGCAGGGAGGCAGACAGGTGTTAAATGCCAGGAGACTATCCCTGGTATACATAAGCATGGTTAGAGATGCACCTGATGTAAATATCGCCGCGAAGCCAGCGCAACCGAGCGCGGACGGGTGCAGATGGGCAGGACTCTGGCACGACTCCGGCCACGCGAGGACACGCCCGCTGCGCGATCCCGCGACATCCCTGATTACATCATCCAGTGAATATGTGTCTTTCTGAACTTTTTTTTTATATATATGTATAGCTAAAGGTCGATGGAAGAATAAATGGATAAATAAGTGTCTAAATGGATGTTTTATTTGTAAAATTGATTGTATAACTGACTTATTAAGTATGTCTTACTGAATAGGTGTACTAGCGAGTAATCTTTAAATATTTAAATATCTGTATCAGTGTCTCACTTTGTAGTGGCTACATGGTTGGTGAGTAGCTACATGAGTGTGTATATGGGTGTCTGTATGGATGATTCAGTGGGTGTGTGTCTGACGATATGAGAGAGTGATAAGGTGTCTTAGTGAATTATGGATGACTGACTAGGGTTTGAGAATTTTGTTATCAGTCTTCCAGATGTTGTCTAAGTGGTTGGATGGGTTGGTGAGTGGGTACGTAAGTGGCTCTACAGGTGATTGCTTGAGTTTCTGATTACCTGTATGGCTGTATGAGTGTCTGTGTGACTGGGTGAGAGGGTGTGCAACTGCCTGCATGGATTAGTGAGAGGGTGAGTCAGTGGCTATATGTATAAATGAAGGGCTGTATAGGTGACTGGGTGTGTGGGCAACTGAATGAATGTGTCAGTGGTATATACGTTAGTAAATGGATATGTGGATATGTGAAAGGTAGTATAGGTATGTGTTGGAGTATATGAGTGACTGTGTGTGAGTGAGGGAATGTGATAGTGGCTGTATAGGTGTGCTTGTATTGGTGACGGTATAGATGGGTATGGGTTAGTATCTGTATGAATAAGTGAGCGAGTGTATATACCTGTAAAGGTGAGTAAATGACTGTGTTAGTGACTCTCCAGGTGAAGGAGTAGGAATGTAAGTAGCTCTATGGTTGACTGACAATGTTTGAGTGGTTTTATGGGTATACAAGTGCATATATCAGTGGCTATATTACTGAGCAAGTGGGTGTATGAGTGGCTGTATAGGTGACTAGGCTGATGTGTGTGTGGACCTATGAATCAGAGAGTGGGTGTGTAAGTACTTGTATTGGTATGTCAATGGTTTGGAGAATGGTAGTGTGGAAGTTGGAGTGGGTGTATGGAAGGTTATATTGGGGTGAGTGGGTGTGAGATTCTGTGGATGATGCCATCAGTGATATCATCAGTGATGACACCGACCATGTTATGAGTAATGTAATATGTGAGGTCATAAGCTGTGCATTGCAGTGGAGCAATTATAGTTAGCTCAGCAAACTCTCACTGCTGAATTTCTCTGGTTTTGTATGAGTGAAATATCAGCCTTACTATAACATCACTGTAACCTTTGTTTTTTTCACTGAATTTCTAAATTGTTTTACATTTCTTTCCTAACTACAAAACCACTGTAATCTTTTGTTTATCAGTGAATTTGGTAAGGTTTTCTAAATGTTAAATCCTCACTATAATGTTCCTGTAACCTTTAGAGTTTCCAGTGAACTTCTAAGGTTTTCAAATTCTATTTCCCAACTATAACATCTATGTAATCTATGATTGTTTTATTGAATTTTAAAGGTTTTTAAATAGAATTTTCGATTTAGAATAGCTCTGTAAGGGGTATTTTTATAAAGTTGTATTTTCTTTAGTGGATATATAAGTAATGTTTTTTTCATACTTTTTTTATATTCAGGACAATGCTACAATCCCTGTGGGCACATAAAAAAAAACAGAAAACAAAAGCAGACATTTAATGACCATCAACACATCCAAAAATAATATGTTAAAAATCCATATTTTTCAACAAATTTTCTTTAAAAACCATCTTTCTGACCTATTTTTCATTTTCGGGGTTATTCGTGATGTCACAATGGCGTTTTTAACTGCGATGATCATGCCTCATGCATTTTCCATACAGTGAAAACAAATATATGCACAAGTGTTATAGTATTTTACACACTAGGCGTTTATTGCTGTACACTTCAAACTCATGTCTTTGTAGTGGATTTCTAGGACCAACCATCTCTAAAACCTATTTTCCATGTTTGCGGTGACTCCAGAGACCGTGATGACGTTGGAAATCACGATTACTCCCAACAAGTCACGAAACTGTAAAATATAAGCAGCTATTCAAAGGCCACCAACACAGCCACAAATAATATGTAAAAAAAAAATCCATTCCGAACATTGCACTGTTTTCTGTTTTCGTGATTATTTGAGATGTCACGGTGATGTAGTTACCCACAATGATCGCGCCTTTTCCATCAAGTCTAAAAACATATATACACACATACTACTGTATTTTACACACTAGGGGTTTCTTACAGTATTCTCTAAACTGATGATTTTCTAGAGGGTTTCTATAAAAACAATGTCTAAAACCTATTTAGGGGCCGATTATGATGGCGGACGGACCTGAGTCCGTCCGCCACCATAGAGTAGGAGGGACCGTCCGCAGGGGTTGCGGCGGTCCCTCCGTGCAAATTAGGATGTGACCGCCACCCTGGCGTTCACATCCTGTATTTTTATCATTGCGGAGGGTGCTGCTTGAAGCAGCACCCGCCGCAATCATAAAAATGTAAGTTGTGCATTTGCATGCACAAAGCGGCAGGCACCTCGCGGTGCCTGCCGCTTTGTGCAGGCAAATGCAGGGGGGTACCATAGGTACCCCCATGTGCACCCCCCACCCCCCCTTCACCCCTGGGGGCCCGCTACGGGCCCCCAAACACAAATCCGTATGCCTTTACACGGCGGAAATGCCGCCGTGTAAAGGCATCTTTCCGCAGACATCCTAATATGGCTGGCGGTGTCTGATAGACACCGCCAGCCATGTTAAAGCTTTTCCGCCGCGGTCGGAAGGCGACCGCGGCGGAAAAGCTGCGGACTGAAAAATTATCCCCCCAGCCATCCTAATCTGGCGGGGGGTCTTTTTCAGTCCGCAGCGGTTTTCCCGCATCCTCCTGGCCGGCGGTGGCTTCCGCCGGCCCAGAGGATGCGGGAAAACCGCAATCGTAATCAAGCCCTATATATTTTCACAGTGACTCTGGGGATCATGATGACGTTGGTAATTGCAATCCCCCGGACACGTTGCGGAAACGGACAACAAAAGCAGGAATTCAATATACCACACAAAAAATTATAACTATATAATTTTTTTATATCTCCACCAATACTCGCAAGGACGTTGGTAGTCATGATGTCTCCACGACTGTACATGGGGGCCATGCTAGCAGTCAAGTCATAGTCGCGAATATCCGGCGCAATTGAAAAATACAATTTTGGACACATAACTTGTATAACTAACACACCCATTTCTCAACCATGGGTACAGAGTACCTCTACTATGACACTCTTATGTGGGCGTTCACACAAACTTTCAGCCCCAAGAACCATTCCCAATAGATAACATAGCAGCCACAACTTTCTGTTCAGGTTACATCCGGCCAATCAGAGCATTCCCGTTATCACATGTACCCATGATTCATCGTAAAACCTCTGCGAAATATCCACGACCAGCGATATCACTGTAAATGTTGGCTTAAATTTCTCAAAAACTATTGAACAGATTTACATCAAATAGGTAAAAGTCACTTACCTGAACCAACATCTACCTCCCTGCCAAATTCGGTGGTTCGGGCTGTAGTTGTGGCTAAAAGTTCCTATGGGAATTAACATTACAAACTCACACTCATTTTACACCCTAAATTCTCGGTCCCCACTGCACCGATCATCTCCAAACTTTCCATATCAATTGAACCCTCCTTGAGACTTTTTGGGGAACATTTCATGAAGATTGGTCAAACTATGCCAAAGTTATAGTCAAGTAAAAAAATGCTTTACCTATGGAAACATGACTCTAACTATAACTACCTACCGGTGACCACCATATATATATCACCATATATATATTTAAATATATTTGGATTTAATCCCCCAATTTACAACGTGCCATGGGGTGTGTTTGCGCACTTGTAATATCAATACGCGCCCCCCCCCCTGCACCACTGTGCCAACCCTCTGGTGCTTTGTAATTTGGGGAATTAAGTCACCTTGAGTACTGAGGGAGCCCACCATATACCTCCAGTAAGGGGGCCGTATGGTCCCCCTCTCGTGCCACTTCTGGCCCCAGGGATCTCATCCTCCAGGGCCTCGCCGTTCCGTTGGGGACCATGGGGGGAGCCCCATTACCCCCATGGTCATGCCGGCTCCCCGTGTCCTGTGGGAGCCAGCATTGCTTTTCCACAAGGGGAGCTGCTAACATGAAGCTCGCCTTGTGGAAAAGTAATTCGGCTTTGCTTCATTGAAGCGAGAGCAGGTTTCCCTCAGTACCCAACCTCAGTATACCCAAAAAAACAATAGTTTTCTCACTTGCACTACACCATATTGCATTTATTGTTCGGTATGCCCATGTGGACTCCGTTACATTGGGAGTACTATTCATTCAGTGAAGATACGTATCCTGGAGCCCATGAGAGCGAATAACAATAATGATGACTCATACCCGGTGGCTAGACATTACAACAAAGTACATATTCATGACAGAGACCTGTTAATGTATTTTTGTGTAGATCATGTACCAGTCAGCCCCAGAGGCGGCGATAGGCTTCAGAAGCTTAGACGTTTAGAATCACGTTACATCATCGATCTGCAATGTAAGAGTCCACAGGGTTTGAACAGCAGGAATATTTCATGCTGTGATCTGTTATACTCCTCTTTTTTGATTATTCTTTGATTATTAATTGAATGAAATAAATAATGTTCTATTGAAGAGCTGGTAAATATGTATACATGCATATGTATACATTGGTATGAAGGATGGAATAGAGATTACCTCATTGGTGGGCATTAGTTTTGACAGTCAGAAGATAATGAAATGAGTGAGGATAATTTGTCTTGCCAATACACAGCTGTATAATGCACTTAGACACGCTTAGGAAGTGATTGTATTAATTGCAATGTCTCGCTTTTATGCATTTGTACATTCATCTTTAGATATTCAAAGATGGCGGCTACAAAGACTGTTGTATTTGAGATTGGTCTGTTTTCTCTTTCCATACCGGAATACACAAACCGGAAATATAATTGTATACATGGCTGCTGCGTTTTGTGTGCAGAAATTGACAAAGGCTAAGCACCGAAAAGCGTCCTTTCTTTGCCTGGAGTTCTAAATAAAATCTTTTGAACTCCTTCCCTCGTGAATGCCGTCTTCTGTTACGGCAGAGGTCTTCAAACTTTTGTAGGTTGAGCCTCCCCACCACCTGACTGAAATTTCTGGAATCTGGTACACTACATAATTGACCGCCATCTGCATATCCCGGGCGATATCCCGCAAATAATGTTCAACGCAATAAGCATTTAGTTAACTGTAGGTTTGTGAGTGGGTGTGGTTAAATGACAGAGGCTTATTACACAGCTCAACACAAAATTTTCCAAGATAAAATAGTTTTTACTAAGATGCTTTGTTTTACACATTACTTATTGATAACAAATGGAAGGTAGTCACTTGCACACCAAAAGTGCAAGTCAATAATCCTAAACGTAAATGAATTGTTTGAAAAAAAGAATCAAACTAAAGTGTGCTACATGGTGTCAGAGGGCTGCCGATCCCTCATGTAACGTTAACGTGTGTAGTGATTCCAGACGATAGTCTAGAAAAAAACATGTGCACAGCTGGGGGAAAGTTTTCACTTGTTATACCGGCTTGTTAGCAAATGTTAGCACAATTTTATGCATAATATAATGAAAACAATAGTCTCATGTTGATATCACCATTAATTTTCATTTGTTTTCAAATAAGACAAAAATGTGAACATTGTTCCATAGATAGAGTTACAATTAGCATTGCTTTATGATAATCAATGCGTGAAAAGCGTTTCACAATCATAACATTATAAAGATCTGAACACAGCGAGTGGCGATTGATGACCTTCGGCCCAATGCATTTCGGTACCTCGTGTCCCTTCCTCAGGAACCATGCAAATAGCAGAAACTGCCGATATAATGCAAAACAACGATGTGCTGTGTACTCCTTAAAAACAAAGGCCTGGTAGAAGACTGTGAAAGACAGCAGGCCACCTGTACTGGGAATAATTACATGCACTGCGGATCAGAGCGTACTTGAAAAAGATTTACGTAAGCGCACCTCGAAAAAAAGCCAGGTCCTAAAACTACTACTGACCTGGATGTACGCCAAAATTTCTTTAAATGGTCCTCTCACGGCTGTAGGTAAGATGATACTGCTGAGGATGGTGGCGGACCCCCCCCCACCTTGATTGAAGAACTCTGACTTAAGTGTACCCTAACACCTCATTCCACCTTGTACACGTCGCACCCTTGCCCCGAAATCTTTTGGTTTTCCATGTGTGGGACTCTTAAAGTCAACAGGTTTCCTGAGAAGTGCAGAGCTGCCAAGGTTTCAGATTGCTATGTGTGACATTTTCATAATATTAGTGTCTTATGAGTGACATTTCAACAACTATGAGTGACACTTTCTCGCAAGCAAAATCAAGCAAAGAAGATGAGGGAAACAGAAATCACACCCAGTTGAGCAACGAGAAACTTTTAAGAAGTCACTGAACTAAAGTGTGTGACCGCACTCAATACTTCATGACTACGTATAGCACTTGGTACATGTTTCATTGAGACTCAGATGTGGTCCTAAAACCTTACCAAATAAAACAATAAAAAAAACTTCAAATTTTTGTTTGATTCTTGAACAGCCTGCACTTAATGAGTTTCACAGATATGTGTGTTTTCCCACCATATATTTTCACAAGCCCCTTTGTGAAGTATATGCTGCAAAAAGTAGTTTATTTTTCCCATAGACCTGTTTTGGGTACCTGGTCTAATGATCTTTTCCTTACTCTGTGTGCATGCAGATTAAGGACACCGGAAGGACACTGCATGTGACCTTTGAAAAAGAGATTAAGTATCAAAACGCGTCAGGTCTGATGATTACCCAGAGTGATGAAAGCAAGATACCTGATACAAATAACCGGAGGGTGTGTTGCCAGCAGTGTGCGCTCCTAAGTTCATGGGCAATTTGTGTTGAAATAAAGTGCGCGGCAGCCCTGCCGTGGGGAGCGGCACCATCTTTGGAAAGGCGAGGAGGCTGGAAGCTCGGGACTGTCTTCGGGCGCTATATGCAGCACTGGCAACAAGGTGATATACCTGTCTTCGGAGGTCTGGGGCCCACTCAGGGTGAATAAAACTACAGTCCCATTTCGAGATACATTGGACTTACTTAAAGTTGAATGCCTGTTTCTAATGGACTATGAGTTCCAGCATGCACCTTAACAAAAAATGCACTTAGCAGGAAATAAAATGTGCGTGCAGAAACTTCTGGTGTCCTTAATCTGCACGTGACCTTTGAAAAAGAGATTAAGTCTCGAAACGCGTCAGGTCTGATGATTACCCAGAGTGATGAAAGCAAGATACCTGATACAAATAACCGGAGGGTGTGTTGCCAGCAGTGTGCGCTCTATATATATATTACCTACTGGCGGTCGCCAGTAGGTATATATAGTTAGGATTTTTTCTCTATGGGATTTTTGAAAATTCTATGTCTAATAACTTTGGCGTTTGTGGACGGAATTGGCTGAAATTTTCAGGAAAATGGAACATTTTGTTTCTGAGCAGCCCCTGACAATTTGGGGGGGTTTCATCAAGGGGGGGCCGAGAAAAAAGGGGGGTCCCAAAACACGTTTTTCCCATGTTAATTTCCATCGGGCGGTTGGCCTCACTTTTAGCTCGAACGGCTGAATGGATTTGCACGAAACTTGGCAAAATTGTAGGGACTGTTAGCCCGATGTGCCTTTGCTAGGTCTCAATATATGTGCTCCAGTGGATTTTGAGTAATTTAGGTTCAAAAAAAGAGATATATCTGGGCGGAGCCTAACCACACATCTGATCTGATTGGCTGTCAGCACTTCATCCAAGAAGTGTTGGCAGCCATCTTGGGACCAATATACATGATAGCACCTCATTAAAAAGCATTGTAGTTAATAGAGGGTTTTAGGACTTTAGTTACATTATAAATCATTTGTTGATGGTACCATACTCGTTTTAGGAATTGTGGTGGGTTCTAAGGTGATTTTACCATGTGAAAAAACCTTCTGCTGTGATATCATGAATATTGTTTGAAAGAAAACTAATATCTCATGATTTTCCCACAGTGGTTTGGAAGGGGATCTATAAGCTAAACTGAAAGCATATTTTCTGTAAATTCACATTATCTTTCTCAGTCATGTGAAAATGAAGTCTGACATTCTCAGTAAAACATGTACATCCAACAAGGACAGAGACTGTCAGTTGATTCCTTTGTGTTCTACTGCAGCCTCCTAGAGTGTTCTAAAGAACAACTAGAGCGCTAACAGTCCTACTTATTACAAAGGTATGGCACACCTGAAGCCATCTTGATTGGAATAAAGTGGTAACTCTTAAAACATTTAATTTAAAAAGAAACAACATGAGGGGGTATATTTTGCTATAGAAAGTATGATTAGTGCTGCAGAATGAAAAATTAGGGCACATTTTGAGTGACTTCTCAAATCCTTTTCTATTTCATTAAAACATTCTGACATACAGTCTCCCAAAATGGCCACCAGAGACAAAAGAGCCCAAATGTAGCCCAAATATCACCCAGATGTAGCCCAAGTATAGCCCAATGACAGAATGTCCCAGAGTGTTCTAAAGAACAACTAGAGCGCTACCAGTCCTACTTATTACAAAGGTATGGCACACCTGAAGCCATCTTGATTGGAATAAAGTGGTAACTCTTAAAACATTTAATTTAAAAAGAAACAACATGAGGGGGTATATTTTGCCATAGAAAGTATGATTAGTGCTGCAGAATGAAAAATTAGGGCACATTTTGAGTGACTTCTCAAATTCTTTTCTATTTCATTAAAACATTCTGACATGCAGTCTCCCAAAATGGCCACCAGAGACAAAAGACCCCAAATGTAGCCCAAATATCACCCAGATGTAGCCCAAGTATAGCCCAATGACAGAATGTCCCAGAGTGTTCTAAAGAACAACTAGAGCGCTAACAGTCCTACTTATTACAAAGGTATGGCACACCTGAAGCCATCTTGATTGGAATAAAGTGGTAACTCTTAAAACATTTAATTTAAAAAGAAACAACATGAGGGGGTATATTTTGCCATAGAAAGTATGATTAGTGCTGCAGAATGAAAAATTAGGGCACATTTTGAGTGACTTCTCAAATCCTTTTCTATTTCATTAAAACATTCTGACATGCAGTCTCCCAAAATGGCCACCAGAGACAAAAGAGCCCAAATGTAGCCCAAATATCACCCAGATGTAGCCCAAGTATAGCCCAATGACAGAATGTCCCAGAGTGTTCTAAAGAACAACTAGAGCGCTAACAGTCCTACTTATTACAAAGGTATGGCACACCTGAAGCCATCTTGATTGGAATAAAGTGGTAACTCTTAAAACATTTAATTTAAAAAGGAACAAAATGAGGGGGTATATTTTGCCATATGAATTTTGATTAGTGCTGCAGAAAGAAAAATTAGGGCACATTTTGAGTGACTTCTCAAACCCTCTTCAATTTCATTAAAAAAAATTCTGACATGCAGACTGAAACATGCACTTTGAATACCAGCAGCAGACGTCCCTGGTGAGCAGTAGCTTTACTACAGTGATCTATTGTGCAACTAGAGTGCTAACATTCAGAATTTATGGCAAATGTGTGACACATCTGAATGCCTTCTTGATGGAACCAAAGTAAACAAGCATTGAAAATGCAATAGATCTCGCCCTCGTTTAAGTTAAAGCCATTCTGTTTGTAATGAGGTGGCTTTTTAGCTTTGCTTTTATTAGTGTTTTTTCAACTTTCATGTAAATAACATGCATCTGTATGCATATAAGTATATGTATGCATGCATTTATGTTTGTATTTATATAGATATACAGATGATATATGTTTATATATGTATGTATATATATATATTCACTGAAAAAACCATAGGTTATAGACCATATATAGTTAGGAATTAGCATTTACAAAACCTTGAAAATTCACTGAAAAAACCATAGGTTATAGACCATATATAGTTAGGAATTAGCATTTACAAAACCTTGAAAATTCACTGAAAAAACCATAGGTTATAGACCATATATAGTTAGGAATTTGCATTTACAAAACCTTATTTTACTCACACAAAACCATTGAAATTCCATATATAGTTAGTTGCACTAACTATATATCGCGCACCCGCAATCCACTGCTGATGATGTCACATATTACATCATTCATGACATGGTCAGTGACATCACTGATGACATCACTGATGACATCTCAAATGACATCACTGATGACATCACTGATGACAACATCCAGTGACTGTATGTTTCTGTAAAGTTAAAATATGTCTTACATATTGAAGAATGAGTGGATGTATAAGTGTCTGGATAAGGGATTTAGTAGGTGCATGACTGACTGTATGAGTGAGTTATTAAATGTGTCTCACTGAGTGCATGGGTTAGTGACTAAACTGTCTTAATTTGTGCATCATTATGTCTGTTGTTCTGTAAACTGTTGCATGTGTTGATAAGTAGCTATATGAGTAACTATATGGGTTATTGATTGGTTGCCCAAGTATTTGTATGGGAGACTGAGTGTGTGTGTGGGTGGCTGGGAGGTGTATGACTCTGTGCATAGATGTGTGAGCAGTTGATTCACTAGATGTATGGTTTCAAAAGTGCATGTGGAAACAGCTGTATGGGCGGTTGACTGTGTGCATGAGTGTATTGGTGAGTGAATGGATATCTCAGTGCTACATGTCAAAGTAAGTACATATGTAAAACACAGTACATGTGAGAGTTGACATATATAAATAACTGTGCATAAGAGCCAGTGAATATGTGAGTGGCTGTATGGATCATTGTGAACTTGTATCAGGGATTGTATAAGAGAGTAAATATGTGTTAGTATATGTTTGAATAAGTAAATTTTGTATAACTGTATAGTTGAGGAAATGGAGGTGTGATTGATTCTTTGCATGACTGACTAGGTGTGTGAGTAACTCCATGGATGAGTGACAGCCTGTGAGTGTCTGTTTACACTGATTGTATCTAAGGTTATATTAGTCTGAAGAGGTTCATCGTATTATCACATGAATGATATCATCAGTGATGTGATCAGTAATGTCAAATGAGATGTCATCAGTGATGTCATCAGTGATGTCATTTGAGATGTCATCAGTGATGTCATTTGAGATGTCATCAGTGATGTCACTGACCATGTCATGAATGATGTAATATGTGACATCATCAAGCAGTTGATTGCGGGTGCGCGATATATAGTTAGTGCAACTAACTATATATGGAATTTCAATGGTTTTGTGTGAGTAAAATAAGGTTTTGTAAATGCAAATTGCTAACTATATATGGTCTATAACCTATGGTTTTTTCAGTGATTATATATATATTTATATATATCTATATATATATATATATATATATATGCTCCAAACTTTGCCCTGCATTAAGGACGCACTCCAAACGGCCAGTGATTTCACAATCCATTTATTCAAAGGAAACAACCATCATAATCTGATCATAAAAGGTCCTTTTGCCTGAGGCGTTTCAGAGCATCGAGTAGCACTACATTTCCCACCATGCATTGAACAATCAAACTCACCTGGGAGCAGCTTGCTTGACCTGTGGAATTAAAAGATGGTGTGGTGCGCACAACTGGCAGCTTTCCCTATGATTAAGGGGCAGTGGCCCGAAACGCATCAGGGAGGAATGGTATTTTAACTCGGAATGAAAAAGCTGGTATTGTTAACTAAAGTTCAAGTGAAAAATCATCCAGGGAGTGGCATCCTCGAGCTCAGGGCATCTTTGTAAAATAATTCAACACGGCAGCCTAACCGTGGAGGATTGCACCGCCCACGTAAATGAAGGGTGGGTCTGCGAACCTGGAACCTTTCTGAGCCGATTTAGCAGCATGGAGGATTCTTTCATTTCAAGACTGCTTTCTTCACCCTGGGGCCCACTGGAGGGTCGAAATTATTAATACAAGACAACATTGAGTCAGAACTCCGATCCCACTGGAGGGGAATCAGCGAGTACCACTACATTTCCCAGCATGCATTGAACAGTCGAGCTCACCTGGGAGCAGCATGCTTGACCTGTAGGATTAAAAGAAGGCGTGTTACATATCCGGGAATTGGCAGCTTTCCCTATGATTGAGGGGCAGTGGCCCCGAAACGCATCAGGAAGGAATGGTATTTTAACTCGGAGTGAAAAAGCTGGTCTTGTCAAATAAAGTTCAAGATGAACAATCATCCAGGGAGTGGCGTCCTCGAGCTCAGTGCATCTTTGTAAAATAATTCAACACGGCAGCCTAACCGTGGAGGATTGCACCGCCCACGTAAATGAAGGGTGGGTCTGCGAACCTGGAACCTTTCTGAGCCGATTTAGCAGCATGGAGGATTCTTTCATTTCAAGACTGCTTTCTTCACCCTGGGGCCCACTGGAGGGTCGAAATTATTAATACAAGACAACATTGAGTCAGAACTCCGATCCCACTGGAGGGGAATCAGCGAGTACCACTACATTTCCCAGCATGCATTGAACAGTCGAGCTCACCTGGGAGCAGCATGCTTGACCTGTAGGATTAAAAGAAGGCGTGTTACATATCCGGGAATTGGCAGCTTTCCCTATGATTGAGGGGCAGTGGCCCCGAAACGCATCAGGAAGGAATGGTATTTTAACTCGGAGTGAAAAAGCTGGTCTTGTCAAATAAAGTTCAAGATGAACAATCATCCAGGGAGTGGCGTCCTCGAGCTCAGGGCATCGTTGGAGAGAATATATATATATATATATATATATATATATATATATATATATATATATATATATATATATATATTCTCTGTACAGTGACTCAGTGAAATATGCCTGCATTCACTCATAGACGAACATTGACTTGTACATTCGCACTTTGAATAAAACATTTATTATCCTAAGGGAGCATTTGGTGACTGACACCAACGTTGTGGTCAGCATAATTAATACGAGTTCCATGGCTAAATAACATTTGCATTTAATGGCTCCCTATTCTCGCATCTGTCATGAATATTGCTTTGAGAAAATCATGCTTTTTCAGAGGATAAGAGCACAGGAGAACGTGTAAACACTTAAAAGGAATGGCACAATGATTATGTGTCACGATGAAAGGAGGTAAGGAGATGTATTTGTTTTAGCATTGTTATTTAAGTTCCAAAACGATCAATATTGCTTCAGTAATTCAGTGTAAAGCATTCTAAATTCGGATTTATGTTGCAAATATTACTCATTCTACCTGTGGCCTTTTAACAAACCCAAACAATATTGAGTATATAAAGCGTCATGTTTGGCTTTTAAGTGTGGAAGATTTGGAAATATGTCAGGATGTTATACGCAAATCGTGAATTAATTAGATTGTAAAGTATTCAATGTAAAGTGGTTGTGATATAAAACTGCACAGCATTTACAACGACTTGCAGAGCTCATTGTTATTGGAATTGTATTCCTACTTGAAAAAATATATTGAAAGTGTTTTGACAGACGCTCATGATCCTCAATGAATGGTACCTCAAGGGCTGTAACTATTATTTCTACTGGCTCATTCGCACATAAGAAGTAATGTACTCCAGAGTAACATGGTATTTTTACAGACAAATTACATATACTCAGGAGTGATGTGTAAAAACATCTGACAGAAAACATAAAACTCGATTACAAAAAAAGTCAATGTATATTCTGTCGTGGCAGGTCAGGTTTGTCTACTGATAGGGTGATTTAGAATCTTGTGGGAGGCCTTTTTCTGCCTTTTTGTGTTAGAGTTACACATAAGGAAAGAACAAAGCTGAGTGGGCACCATTTTGGGTGTCGGAACCTGATCTGGTGGTTGTGCATCCAATAACATTAATGGGGAAAGTCAGTTGAGATTTCAGGATTCAAATGGAAACAAATATCATGGTGTAATCTATTTCATTTTTTCTAGTCTTTGCCTTATATAATATTAATGACTGTTCAGACTGCACCATGCTGTAGCAAGACTCAGCACAGCCATCCATCCGGTAGTGAATAAATACCCCAGGTGAGGCTCTGTAAATGGCGACAGGGAGTAAAAGGGGTATGGCCGTCTTCGGTGCCGTTTTGGAAAGGCAATTTGCTGCCAGGATCTCACCGATACAACTTTAATTTCAATTTATAGTGCAATAAAAGTACTTTTGTTGTTCCTGCTCTGTATTTCTTTCTGCATTGAGAATAATATATCATTTTGTTACTTTTTTCAAAAATCATAATAACAAGAACATTTGATAACACTGCAAGGGCCACTTAGTATTTAATGACTTATACAAACTGTGGCAGATTAATGTTGTCACTGTAAATATTGATTATGCACCAGTAGTTACCTAAGTCATTATCACCTTGACATGGAGAACATTCGTAATTCTTGTGATTCAATATAATGTCACGTTTTCTTTTCCTCAGACTATCCGGATTTATAGTATTAACTACATGTACAGAAATTGAATAATCTATTATTAAGATTCCAATTTATACAAGTCTTTTTTAATGTATTTGTTACCAGTATGATATCTACCTATCCTTATATGTATGGGTATATCTATGTAGCTGACATGGTCTCCATTTATGCATGTTATTAAAAATCTGAATCCACGTCTATCGTACTTGTGACGTAACGGAACCTGTGGTTCATTTTCAGTGGCAAGTGACAGTGAGAAAAATTAGAGCTGACATTCTGCAGCTAGGCACAGTGAATACATTAGACAGGACCTTTACATCAAGATGCTAATTAAATCAAAAGACAGTTGGTTAGCCTAATGTTTTCTTCTGTCTTTTCAGAACACCCACTGTCATTGGATGATTCAAGTTAGTTGTGTTATAGCAAGAAGAGAAGCTTGGGTAGGTTTAAAAAAGATCTGACTTGTATTCATAGTATTACGTCAAAGTGAAAGAACTTTATGTGGGTGACTTCTTTTATTTTTTTTGTCCACACATGAGGGTAAAACTTGTCTTTTATTTTTTTTAAATTTTTGTTTCATAATTTGCCATTATGTGTTTGCAGCTTCCACTGATGGTCAGGCTGTCACAAGGGGTTGATGGGCCCATGCTGCCTCTGCAGAGAAAGAAATGCAATTAAACCCTCAAGATTTTTCTGACAAGGAATTTGGTCGTGATGAATTGTTGTATGGTAAACGGGTACAGTGATGCCATGAAGTGCTGAGTACAAATTTAGTCAAAACAACAGACGTATAGACATATGTTCCGACACAACTTAGACACAGTCAGGCAGTACATTAACTTGCCGGTATAGAAGAACAGGGGGCGAATGGACAAAATGAAGACTAAGCATATCTATCTTGTTGGAAATGGGGTCTCTAGTTGGCAGAGGTAGGTACCTTTGTCCAAATAGGGACCCTTGATTCTAGTAAGGGAAAGAGGGATACTGTTGCAGGGATTCTGCACATATACAGATTTATGCGCAGGAAACCATGACCTCGGTAGATAGTGGTGTACCAACCTATCACCTCAGCACCCAAAATCTCAAAAACCAACTACAATAGTGTTTCATTTGTTCTCCGACTAACAGCGAAGCTCCCAATGATTAGACAACCCAGAACACGACGCTCTCAACTCTCTTAGGACACGCGGGAGCAGGACAACTCTTTCGCTCACTCACTCATACTTGTCCACAATAAGAGTATTCACAGTCAGAGTATAGTTTAAAATGTTTATTTTAACTTCTTCGCTCTATGGTACAGTACACAGGCCATTACTAACAGCAAAATGCATAAACACAATGTAGTCAGCGTTGTCACAATTCTATAAAATACAAACGGGGATATCATTTTATAAAGACAGTGGAAAAGGGCTACAATGCCTCACCACCCTCCCTGTGATAAGAAGGTATTTCTTATTAAAAAGAAGACCTCTGGGTTTTGTCAGCAGACCCCATACTCAAGGCCTAGATGCAAGGTTTACATCTCAGGACAAGCACAGCTCTTCTCGCTGGAAAGGTCTTTCTCCAAGTGCGTGAACAACATGCTTAGCTTGCAATATTAAAGCATACAATTTTCAGTAGTGCACCTGTGCGTCATGTTATGTCTAGGTGCAGGGGACTGACCAGAATTGAATAACAAGGGGAATTGTTTATCGACCTTGTACATCGTGTGCAGACTAAACCTCAGAGCACAGCAGAGAACGTGAAAAGCAGACAGTTCTCATGTGAAAAGGGCACAAACAAAGTCTTGCAAAATAAACACATCTAGTGTCGTGCACAAAAGCAGCCTAATGGCAGCGACGCTCATGCTAACTTAGCAATGTTGACAATGAAACCACCATCAATACTACAATAAACACTTCAGATAACCTCCGCTTCCCCATGTGTAGCTTGCCACGAACAGACAGACTTATCCAAAAGGCAATGTGTAAAGTATTTGTATTCAAAACACACAGTAATATAGTGATAACACTAGAAATTACCACCACACCAGTTAAGAAAAAGTAAGTATCTTTATCTAAATTCAACAAGACCAAAACAACAAAAATCCAACATACATGTAATAGGAATAAGACTTTTCAAAGGTTTCAAGTACCTGTATCCATAGAAACTATGGATGTGTGATTCTATTCAAAGTATGTGTAGATGCGTCAAAATTCACAAGGCCAAACAGCCACAGAGATGGGAAGTGTGGAGCAATAAAGAGATGCATCATTTCCTGAATCCTTGGGGAGATGATGCAACAGTTCTGCTACACGAAGGAGAAGTGATGCGCTGAATCTAGACTGTAGGGGGAAGTGATGCTTCAACTACGGGATGATTCAGGTGATGCGTCTGGAAAACTTGCCTCTTAGGTGCGATGTGTTAAAATCCGGTATGTGCCGGCGATCAATGCAGAGGCGACAAGTGGCACTGCTTTGGTTTCTTCAGCCTCGATCCACGATGCTTATATTCTTGCAGCTGCAAAAGGCACTGTGTCAGCCTAGCAGCAGCATTCGATTTGTGGAGATTCTTGCATGGCGGTGCTGCGTTGGGAAAAAACAGCTGCAAGAAGATTGATTTGTCGATTTCTTCAGTTCTTCAGGTTTCTTCCAGCTCCCAACAGCAGGAACAACCTCCAGAGGCCCACAAGTGGAATAGGCACCTCCTGACAGGTCAGAACTCCCAGCAGCAGAGTTCAGGGGAACTGGGGTGAAGTTTTTTTGTCCCTGAGACTTCAGAACAGGAGGGCAGCCCACACATGCCTTTGGGGATCTTCATCAAGCAGGTTCAAAGCAAAGTTCCAGCCTTTGTCCTTTCCTTGGCGGAAACAGCGAATGCAGGCCAACCCCACACAGCATACAGCAAAGAGACAGTACTCCTCATCAATGCTCTTCAGCTCTTCGCCTTGGCAAAGGTTCCTCGAGCCCAGAAGTGATCTAACATTTTGGGGTTTTAGTTGTTATACTTATACCCCAAAATGTATTTGTTCTTTTTGTGCAAGGGTCTCTGAGTCCAGTCCTGACTGGTGCAATATGACCACAGATTTTGGAGACAGCATTGTACAAGGGAGACAGGCCATATTCAGGTGCAAAGAAATCTCCAGCCACTACCCTAAATAGAGGCAATCCCCATCCAGCTCTGCCCTGATTCATCCAGGAAGGACCAGGCACACCTCCCCCCAAGTGGCAGTCTACATTGAATGCACATCTCCAGCCCCTGTCACTCCAAATCCAGACGGTCAATACACAAACAGGCAGAGGCACACAAAATGGTTATACAAGAAAATATCTACTTTCTAAAAGTGGCATTTACAAACACACAATTTATAAACCGTCTTTACTAAAAGAAGTGTTATCACATTCTGAGTTCAGAGAGCCTAAACTTTATTTCTCCATCCTGTCGTATCATGTTACAAAATGTTTTCCATTCTATCCTATGGGGCAGATAGCCTTTCAATAGTGAACAGCAATATTTCACTATCAGGACATGTCACTCACCAGTATATGTCCTACCTTTCACATACACTGCACCCTGCCCAAGGGGTTACCTTGGGCCTACCATAGGGTTGACTTACATGTAAGAAAAGGGAGGGTTAGGGCCTGGCAAGTGGCTGCACTTGCCAGGTCGATATGACAGTTTAAAACTGCGTGCATACACAGCAATCCGAGATACCTTTTCAGGGTTACTCATGTGGGTTGCACAATCAGTGCTGCAGGCCCGATAGTAACATTTGATTTACAGGCCCTAGCACACTCAATGCACTTTACTAGGGGCATACCAGTAAATCAAATATGCTAATCAGTGAGAACCAATTGTAATAACAATTTACACAGAGAGTAAAATCACTTAAGCACTGATTTGCAGTGGTAAAGAGCCCATAGTCCTATAGCCAACAACAAAAGGTCAGGATGATATAGTAGGAAGAAGAAAAACATCTGGGAATGACTCTGCAAAAAGGGCCAAGCCCAACATATGTCATATCTATTTAATCTTTAGACTCTTTTCTGCTGAAGTCACATTTGAGGTGGAAGAAAGATTGGGGTCAACGACACACCATTTTTTGAATTTGTGTTGGTGAAACTTAAATGATTTTTCTCAGGAGGACTTCAGTCTAAGGAAGACTTCATAACATAACCATTTAGTCACTGATGCGCTTGGGATTATCACTGGCTATAACAGAGAATGGCTTGTGGCCTGCCTGTTGCATCTTGGACTTCTGTTTTTTAATATTACCATATTAAATGCATATGTTCACCAGATTGCTCCATTTACTTAAAATTGTCCATAAGCTGTCCTGGTCTGTCTCATTAGAACCCTTTGTTATCAAATGCATTGGTTAATTGAAGCACGTGAAGACTAATATTCCAAGAAGACATTATATTTTTACATACAAGCCAGGACCAAAAACATGACTATTTACTTATGTTTTATATCACGCTGTTTATCAGCATAAGTAATTGTACAAGATGTTAAAAATACAACCACCCCAAAAAATAGTTGACTTGAAATGATGCACTAATTCATGTGAGTTCTTTCACTCTGCTTAACCTACGTTTGTTTTGATTGATGCCTTATTAGTATGCTCCTACTTTCACCTCCATTACATTTATTTTCCATTTGTCAACAGGAATAGAGACTGCTACATGATTCCCTCTTATTTATTTTACATTGCTGTCAGTAGCAAGTATTTATTTAACTCTTGCAATGCTTACATGCAGTAAAGCTAAAAGGAATCTCAATGCTGGAAGAGGGTGTAACATATAGGGCCCTAGTTTGAAAAAAAGCATGTTTATATTAACCAGCCAAGCATTGATATGGATCAAAGGAATCTCAACATAAGCCTACCATGGACTGTCACCATGCCATCATCATTTCTCCGCAACAACATCCTTTATAACTAGCTGGTGTTTGGTAGGTTACTACTGGAGGAAAGGCTGTTGCGTAAGAGCCAGGGCTGCCAACTTTGGAACTGGGGAACGAAATTTGAGTCTCAGCATTGGCTCAACATCCTGTGATCATGGGCAAATCACTCAGGACCCTATTATGAGTTTGGCGGTCTTCCTGGAGGACCGCCACCACGGCGGTCCCAGGAAAAATGGCAAGCCATCAGCATCCCTGCCAGCCAAATTATGGTCATTATGCTGGGCTTGCAGGCCAATGCAGTGGTCCTAGGACGGTGGCATGCTTTGACTGAGGATTACAGCTATCAGATATGCTGCCTCCATGGGACCACTGACACGTCGGGTGCACTGTATGGCATTTACCATGTTGAGAATGCTACACAGTGCACGCACAAATGTGAAACTCTAGGAGGGGCACAACAGATGCCTCCGAATGTCCCCATCGACAGATTCAACCTTACCTACATTTCTGCCAACCTCTTCATGGGGCGTTCCCGCAGAGGCGGCGGTCCCACTGCCATCATCGTAATGCAGCATCACACTTCTGGGTCATTGGCATTTGGAACGCCACCGCAAGTACGGCTGTCCCAGGACCTCAGTACTCGTAATTAGACCCATAATCTCCCTGTGCCTACCAATAATTAATGTGGGCCTTGTGTAATGTAACTGTTGCTCATTTATGCCGCTCCAATATAAAACCTCAAAAAAAACAAATAAGCCTACATTTATTTGCATAGCCAACACCACCACCTCTGACTTGTAATTTACGACTTGAAAGCAAATTACTAAACCTTGGCTGAGAGAGGATATTGTCTCCATCCTTCGGGGTTTAATAGTAGAAACAATTCTCAAAATGCATTACAGTAGAGCCTCTCCACAATAATAATGCCATACTCTTCTTGTTCCCTGAAACCTGTATGTTTCCCAGTAAAAACATGCCATATGAGATATGACACTTCAAAACCATGCTTTATAATCTGTATCTTTCAAAATCATGATGCAGCAAGAAGGTTGTGATTGATGTCTGTCACAATATTATTACTTTAAACACGTTTCTGATTCAAAATTGATTCCTTCACAAAAATAAAAGCATCATGCACACACTGATTTCTGACAAAGAACATTAAGTAAACAAAATTTGCATTCCTTAATTTTATTGGAAATTTTGGAGGACTTGTTAAAATTATTTGTTTATTCACTTAGCTGTACAAAACTCATTTTTAACGGTATGAATGTATTTGTCCTATTATTGATCGGTGTTTAGTCAGATACATAGGTTAGTCGTAACAAATGTTACAGATAATAGCTCATTGCGCCTGATTACAGATAGCTCTAACGTTAACAAACTAAATAGTTTGTTTGTAGGCATTTTACATCATTCTTTGTCGGTATCCCTTGGGTTAAAATTGCATTTGACTATAGTGCTTATAGAAACTAGAATCAGAAGTGAAATTGTAAATACATGCATTACAGTGGAAACATGCCCTTTCATCTCTCAAAACTTTATAATCTCTGCCCATCATTATATTCCCCTTCCAATTGTCATTTCTTTGGTACCTTCAGCGGACTTGGACAATCAATCACAATACTTTCTGGATTCGTATAACTGGCACTTCATTCTCCTGCTCCAATACTGTCCTATTAAAAGTTTCTAAGTTAAGAAGCGCTTCAAATTTACACCCACTCCAAATCAAGAAGACTCCACTAATGCCCCTCTCTTTTTTCAATGCTGAAGCTCTCACTAGGACATTATATCTTTGTTAAGCTTCTCCTATCCTATTTTGACTCTATTTCACTATGGATTCAGTACGCAAATTGATTAACTCTTCAGAGAAGGACTTCAGATACCTTCCCTCATTCTCTTAGCCAAACATGATGAATTCCCAGTTCAAAATATCTTCCTTTCCAATCCCAACCTCATATCCCACCCATTGCAAAACATTAAGGCCTATTTTGACAGTCAAATAGGACTGCCCATATTAATCACTAAAGCCACTATCAATCAATCAATCAATCAATCAATCAGGTGTTTATAAAGCGTGCTACTCACCTGTAAGGGTCTCATGGTGCTAGGGGGTGCAGCTCTGGTTCAGTCGAAAAGCCAGGTCTTGAGGTTCTTCCTGAAGGTGTGCCGGGACAGAGAGTGTCTGATGTTAACTGGGAGCTCATTCCAGGTCTTGGCTGCAATGCAGGAGAAGGCTCTTCCTCCAGTTCTGTTTCTGCGGATGGAGCGGTCTCCGCCAGGGCGAGGTCGTGGAGTGGAGGTTCCTTTTGGGTATGTGGAAGGAGACTCTCTCATTGAGGTATTTGGGTCCGATGTTGTGGAGGGATTTGTAGACATGGGTGAGAAGTTTGAAGGTTACTCTCTTCTCGATGGGGAGACAGTGGAGGTCTTGTAGGTGTTGGGTCATGTGTTTGTGCCATGGGGTCCCACTGGACAAGTCTGGCTGCGGTGTTCAGGATGGTTTGTCAAGTCAAGTCAATAGATTTATATAGCGCGCTACATACCCAGAGGGTCTCAAGGCGCTTGAAGAAGGGTGGGGAATTACTTGTCAAATATCCACGTTTTGAGTTGCTTTCTGAATGCTAGGTGGTTCTGAGTATGGCGAAGGTGAGTGGGAAGTGAGTTCCAAGTTTTAGCTGCTAGGTAGGAGAAGGATCTACCTCCCATGGTGGTTTTGTTGATGCGAGGTACAGTGGCAAGGGCTTGGTTGGAGGATCGTAGCTGGCGGGAGGGGGTGTAGAAGGATAGTCGTGTGTTGAGGCATTCGGGTCCGATTTCGTAGAGTGCTTTGTGTGCGTGGGTTAGGAGCCGGAAAGTAATCCTTTTATTGACGGGGAGCCAGTGGAGGTTTTTCAGGTGAGCAGAGATGTGTTCTTTAATTGTGTGCTTATATAGCGCTGGAATCACTCCCGAAGGGGTACGGGGGATGTCTAATATGAGTCTGGCTGAGGCGTTCTGGATGCGTTGTAGTTTTTTCTGGAGTTTTGCGGTGGTACCGGCGTAGAGGGTGTTTCCGGCTCGTGACCAGAGCGTGGGTGACTGTTTTTCTAGTTTCGGTAGGGATCCAGCGAAATGTTTTTTTGAGCATGCGAAGAATGTTGAAGCAAGATGAAGAAACGGCGTTGACTTGTCTGTTCATCGAGAGTGAGGAATCCAGGATGACACCCAGGTTCCGTGCGTGGTCCGTCGGGATGGGTGCTTTTCCAAGGGCCTCTGGCCACCAAGAGTCATCCCAGGCGGAGGGGGAGGGGCCTAGGATGAGGACTTCTGTTTTGTCTGAGTTCAGTTTCAGACGGCTGTGCTTCATCCATTCGGCTACTTCTTTCATTCCTTCGTGCAGGTTGGTTTCGGCCGTGGTAGGGTCTCTGGTGAGTGATAGGATCAGTTGGGTGTCGTCGGCGTAGGAGATGATGTTGAGGTTGTGTTGGCGTGCGATGATCGCGAGGGGGCTCATGTAAACGTTGAAGAGGGTAGGGATGAGTGAAGATCCTTGTGGTACGCCGCAGATGGCTTCAGTGGCCTCTGACTTGAATGGTGGAAGGCGGACTCTCTGTGTTCTTCCGGAGAGGAACGAGGTGATCCATTCCAGTGCTTTTCCTTGGATTCCGACGTTTCGGAGGCGTTGTAGAAGGGTGCTATGACAGACCGTGTCGAAGGCTGCGGAGCGGTCGAGGAGGATGAGGGCGACTGTGTCTCCATTGTCCAGTAGAGTTCGAATGTCGTCTGTTGCTGCGATGAGGGCGGTTTCAGTGCTGTGCTTGGCTCGGAAGCCGGATTGTGAGGAGTCGAGGGATTTGTTGGTTTCGAGGAATGCGGCGAGCTGGATGTTGACCGCTTTCTCGATGACTTTGGCCGGGAAAGGAAGGAGTGAGATAGGGCGATAGTTTTTGAGTTCGGTGGGGTCAGCTGTGGGTTTCTTCAGGAGGGCGCTGAGTTCGGCATGTTTCCAGCTTTCCGGGAAGGTTGCGGAGTTGAGGGAGCAGTTGATGACGTCTCGGAGGGGTGGTGCAATAATGAAGTCTGCTTTGTTAAAGATGTGGTGAGGGCATGGGTCTGTGGGGGATCCTGAGTGGATGGAGTTCATCAGACGGATGGTGTCTTCAGTGGAGATTGGCTTCCAGTCATTGAGGATGTTCAGGGGGGGTGGGGGTCCTGCAGGGGATTGGGTGGGTTGGTCTCCGGGTTGGTTGTCGAAGCTGTTGTGGATGTCTGCAATTTTGTTGTGGAAGAATGAGGCTAGGGAGTCGCAGAGGGCTTGAGAGGGGGTGATGTCGTTGGAGTTGGCTGAGGGGTTGGTAAATTCCTTGACGATGTTAAATAGTTCCTTGCTGTTGTGGGCGTTGTTATCTAGACGGTCCTTGAAAGCGGCTTTCTTGGCATTTCAGATTAGTTGGTGGTGTATGCGGGTGGCGTTTTTGAAGGCGTTCTTGGTGCTGGTGGTTGGGTCTTTTTTCCAGGCTTTCTCGAGGGAGCGACAAAGTTTCTTGGATTTTTTAAGATCATCGTTGAACCAGGAGGCCTTCTTGCTGCCTAGTTTGATTTGTCGTTTTTTCAGTGGTGCTAGGATGTTGGCGCTGTTGGATAACCATTGGGTGAGGTTGGTGGCTGCCTGGTCTGGGTTTTAGGAGTGGGCGGGGGGGTTTTGAAGAAGCGATGAGGAGATCTGGTCGATGGTAATTTTGTTCCAGTTTCTTTGCAGAGTGGGTTGGGGGTGGTTGTTGGATGCGGGCTTGTTGTAGGTAAAGTGAACGCAGCTGTGGTCAGTCCAAAGGAGAGCTGTGGTGTGGCTGAAGGAAACATGTTTGCTGGAGGTGAAGATAGGGTCGAGTGTGTGACCTGCGATGTGGGTGGAGGTGGTGACAAGTTGTTTAAGTCCGAGGTTTGTGAGGTTGTCCAATAGGGTGGTGGTGTTGTGGTCGTTGTTCTTTTCAAGGTGAAAGTTGAGGTCTCCCAAAAGGATGTAGTCCTCGGAGGGGAGCGCGTGTGGAGTGATGAAGTCCGTGATGTCTTCACTAAATTGTGCGCGGGGTCCTGGTGGCCTGTAAAGGAGGGTGCCTCTGAGTGTGGTCTTGGGGTCGATGTGGATCTGGAAGTGAAGGTATTCAGAGTTGGCGAGGTTGACGTCTGAGCTGGTAGAGATGCGGATGGATTTCTTATGGACGATAGCGATGCCTCCACCTGTGTGGCCGGTACGGTCCTTGCGAATGATCTTATAGCCTTCCGGGATGGCAATGGTGATGTCTGGGGCTGAGGAGGCGTTCATCCATGTTTCTGTTAGGAAGGCGACGTCCGGAGAGATGGTGTCTAGTAGATTCCAGAGGTCAATGGCGTGCCTGGGGACTGAGCGGGTGTTGAGCAGGATGCATTGTAGGTGGTTGGGGTCGGATATCTGTTGTGTGTTCGTAGATGAGGAGTTGTTCTTGGTGCCGTCGTACTTGCAGGAGTTGCAGGAGAAGGGTCCATGGGTGTGTCCAGGAGCGGCTTGGACGCAGTTGGGGGAGCGGCCGGGGTTAAGGGCTAGGAGGGTGGTGGAATCGTAGGTAATGCGGGATGAGTGCGGTTTGCGAGGGCCAGGGGTTATGGCGCTGGGCGCGGTCCAGGCACGGACGGGCGTAGACGGGCTTACCTTTGGCGCACCTTCGGCGCGGCTGGAGCGCGATTGCTGCGCGCAGGAGCAACTGTCATATATGGATAGTGGAGGGGGAGGGGCGAGGGCGGCTCAGCTGGGAGGCGGGGCGGGTTACAGAGGACGACAACAACAAACAAAATGGCAGCGGAGGGGTGAGCACAGCAGAGCGCTTGGGGAAAACGCGCAATCAGAGTGAAAGTTACAATGGCAATTCAAAATTGCATACAAAGCAAAGCGGCAACCAGGGCAGACTGCAGGCAATAATTATGAGGCAGTTTTGATTAAAAGCGCAGCACAACGATACCAAATGTCGCCAGGGACACTGGGGAGCGACCACTCAGCCCAAAAGCGAAGAGCGTAGAAGAGTTTTGTTGATTCCGGCATAGAGGGCGTTACCGTAGTCCAGTCTGCTGGTTATGAGTGCGTGGGTGACGGTCCTTCTGCAATTGGGGAGTATCCATTTGAAAGTCTTGCGGAGGATGCGGAGGCAGTTGAAACTGGTGGAGGTGATGGAGTTGATCTGGCGAGGTAGGAGTCAGGGATGATGCTGAGGTTCCGTCGGTGTTCTGTAGGGGTGGGTGTACTACCGAGGGAGGAGGGCCACCAGTTGTTGTCCAAGGCGGAGGGTCCGATGATGAGGACCTCAGTCTTCTCATAGTTGAGCTTCAGGCAGCTCTCTTTCATCCAGACTGTGATGTTCTTCATTCCTGCTGCGGTCATCAGAGGACAACATGCTTATGTGGCATGGGTTTGGGAAGTTAATAGAATTGCATGCCAAGATGTATTACTTAGAATGTTTTTTAATAACCCCGGATAAGACAACCAGATGATGTGCCCAACATTTGCACTCAGTAAGTAATTTTGTCAGTTTTTTATTAAATTGTTAGTTTAAAATGAATCTATGCTTCTATATTCATGGATCTATCTTTGAATTATGGCACGGAAATTGATTTTTACAGGAGCTGAAAGATGGGGCAATATTCGACTTTTAGAGCAGAGAATCTTAGTTTTGAGTAGAGACATTCACAAGCCTCAATTATAATTAGGCTATGAAGCTGGACTAATAACAACATGTATTTATGAAAATACTATTAACAAGAAGGAGCTGAATAATGGTAATAAGAAATAAACAGTTATATCATTCTACATGGAGGCAGGTGTACTTTAAAGTATTTGTGTAACTGTTTCTCTTTTCTTTTATGTACACATCATCAACCAGAGAATAAAGCAATGACTCAGTATTATCCTGTGTACTTTTCAAACACCACAGGCATGCACACACACACTGACATGCACACAAATACATGTTAACACACACAACTGACACACACTGTTTCTCTGTGCAGCTCTAAAGGTGCATCTTCAAATAACGCTTTTTGAAACATATGACATGGGCATTAGCATAACTTCTGACCAATAAGTGTCCGGGTAAAAACCTGGGGGCATATTATCAAGAACTGAAATAAAATTATCGACGCTTTAGTGGTAGGAAGCGGACGCTAAAACTGTGATAATGGGCTTGATAATATGTCCTTGTGAATTCCCATGGCAGCCCAGGTTTACACCAGAACCTGGGCTACTATGGGAATTCACAAGGTCATAATATCAAGCCCATTATCACCGTTTTAGCAGCAGTTTACTGCCGCTAAAGCGGCGATAATTTTATTGCCGTTCCTGATAATATGCCCCCCAGTTTCTTTCCACTTCCTTCGACTCTTTATGCCCACTCCTGGGTTGAAGTCTGGGCTCATCCTCCGTCCAGTCCCCTCATCTTTTTCAGGCATCACTCCATGAGTCACACCAGCTCACGTTACTGGTCATAATAAGCTTCAAACTGAGTTCCATTTTGTTCCTACGCTATAAAACACTGATATTCAACGCTCTTTTGGTACATAGCACAATTATTGTAGCATGACATTGTCGGTAATAATGGAAAAGCAACATAACCCCACCAGTGTCTCACATTTTATAGCAGCAGATTTTCTAACCCGGGTTTTTTGTTGACAACAATATCATTGTCTGTTTCTGAAAATTAAAAATTAAATTAAAATATAGCTGTCAGGTGCCTTTGTATGATTGAAAGCAGTAACTGGGCAATGCTCCGGAGATACATGTCCTCCCTGGCAATCTTTTTCACACAGAATTTAATTGGTCTGGGAGTAAATCTCGTTTCAATGCCATAATTGGCTCTTCGTGCATTTTCTGTATACTGCATTCTATATAAAATTGTAAATCCTGTTCCTTCATGTCCTCCAGGCTCTTCCGGGACTGAGTAACTATTGCTGGATCACAAAGGGCATAGTTGGCTGCTGTAGAACTCCTATTCAATGTCAAGCTTTTAATTGGTATATATTTTTATTCTTTAATATGCCATACACTGTTGCCAATTCTGGTCTAAAACTTAAAAAAACATCCAAATAGTGTCCTGTGTGGAGATTTGATGGCAATTTTAAACCCACACAGTCACTGTTTCCTTCTAAGCATGCTAAGACGACCTTTGTAGCAAAGAACTAATTTACTAAATACTATTGGTATTTGTGTTGTTATAGAAACCACCTACTAAATTGTAACTTATGGGGAAACATCACTCTCTTACACTATTAGATGGGAGTCACATATAGTTTCATGCCTTACATTAAAGTAAGCAATCACGCAGATGCTGTAGTTTCTCATCACACCAGCCATACATTGGTATGTATTCGTTTTATCAACTTAAAAATACCGCCTAACTTTTTTTGCAGAATGTAGTCCTCAAGGTGCAATTCTATGTAAAAATACTTATAATCACACTGCCTGTTGTGATGCAATAAATGTTAAAATTAAAATGAGTTTTCAATTCGAGCAATTAGTGCATTTTAAATAATATGACACAGTTTGGCAGTGAATCACAGCTTTTTGCACTAGAACAATCACATGCATGAATTTTATTTAACCCCTTAACCGCGGCGTAAATTCTGCCGCTGTGCGGGCGTTCTAATGAGTGGGCGAGGCTGCTTCGGCCAACGGACGTGCGCAGCACTACAGAGATAGTGCTCCCGACGGCTGTTGGCCGACGGGCACAACAAACAGGTTAATTGTAGCTAACTTGCTTCGTTTTGGCATTTGCACCAAATGCAACGCCAGGGCAGATGCCAAAGAAAGTGAAGTCAAAGAGTGAGAACACTCTGGGCCATTCCTTCCAATGGAAGGAACAGCCGCCTGAAACTGAACTCAGACAAGACGGAAGTCCTCATCCTGGGGCCATCGCCCTCCGCCTGGGACGACTCCTGGTGACCCCCCGCCCTGGGCACCACTCCCAAGCCAACAGACCACACACGCAACCTGGGCTTCATCCTGGACTCCTCCCTCTCCATGACCAGACACGTCAACGCCGTCTCCTCATCATGCTTTCACACCCTCCGCATGCTCCGCAAGATCTTCTGATGGATCCCAACCGAAACCAGGAAGACGGTGACTGGACTACGAAACAACCTCTACGCCGGAACCACAGCCAAGCTACAAAAAGACTCCAACTCCCGACTCATCCTGGACATCCCCCGACGCAACCACATCTCCAGCCACCTGAGGGACCTGCACTGGCTACCCGTCAACAAGAGGATCACGTTGAGGCTCCTCACCCACGCACACAAGTCTCTCCACGACCTGGGCCCCAAGTACCTCAACGACCGCCTGACCTTCTACACGCCCACCCACCAGCTACGATCCACTAGCCTCGCCCTCACCGCCATACCACGCATCCGAAGAGCCACCGCCGGAGGCAGATCCTTCTCCTACCTGGCGGCTAAGACATGGAACTCCCTCCCCATCCACCTGTGGCTGACCCAGGACCATCTCGCCTTCAGGAGACAACTCAAGACCTGGCTGTTCGAGCAGTAACGGAACCCTTCCCCCAATCGCCTTGAGACCCTTCCAGGTGAGTAGTGCGCTATACAAGTGTTATGATTGATTGATTGATTGAATGCAACTCTGGTCGATAGACCTTTTTAGTAACCTGAGAAAAAATAAGGTTGATAACAATTTAAATCTTATGATGTATTGTGACTGTGAGAACCACAAAATAAAAGCCTGAGTCAGTAACTTGAAGTTAAAATGTTTATTGACCCCTTTGATGCTTATAACGGAACGGTTCCGTCATGAGCAACGGTCGCGCTGTGCTCATGACGGAACCGTTCTGTCATGACCACACCCGTGAATGGAATGTTCAGCACCGGGGGAGAATCGGCGCCGCAGGCAAGATGTTAAAAACGAAAAGCCAGAGTAATACCAATTAGTCTCAGGAACATACTGTAAAAGTACAAGATGATCAAAGGAAGACCAAAATGGCGTATAATATATGTCCTCAACAGCAAAAATCATATAATAATTTTGGTGGCTGCGATGCAAACAAAAAAGGAAAAAGATTTGATTACTAGACACATGGTTTTGATCCTTCTCCTCATACATGGAAATAAATGTCAGCATTTACTAAACCCTACACTAAACGAAGGATAGGGGAAACCCTATTGAATCAAAGGAAGCAAGAAAAGTGTCAGCTCAGAACTTCATGTAGACGTTCTGAATGAAGCCACACAATTAGAGATGACAAGAGTTGTGTGTACCTCTCAAAGTCTGAAAGGAATTTGACCAAACTCAAGGTGGGTTTACTAATTAAAATGCACAAAGAACATTGGATAAATATGACCTCATACATATCACAGTACTTTTCCATTTCCCAAGAAGGAACTTGGCACCTTCAACACTACCCCCATATTTCAAGCTCTGCTTCCCAAGCATCCTTGGATTCCTCTCTTTGTCCAGTAGTAGCAACTTGTAGCACTCCCTTTGTTCTTCATTAAAATCATTTGACCTTGTCAGGTCTTCCTCACTATCTCTGAACTACACTGTGCTTTTCACTAGCTAAGGAATGTCTTTGGACTGCACCTGCAGAGGAGAAAACATGCAGAAAAACAACTTACACATTAGCATTTATTGCCTCAACTGTAAGCTTAAGGCCCACAATCGTGCTAACTTAAGAGTTTTCTTTAAATGCATATTAATTCCAATAAATAATATCTTTAATAAAGGACTCAAACTATCGTTATACTCTACTCTTATGTGTGGCACAGTATACTAACACATGTATTATTAAGCAAAAAAACAACTGGTCACAATTTATAAAGAAAGCAATGGATATACATGTAGTTCATTCTCACTAATCCCTGGCGAATGCACTGCATTTAATGTATTTTAGCACACCACCTTACAAATCTAAACATATAGAAGATTAATATCAGCAATCCAGATGAGTCTGAAAGAGAAAAATATTATTATGCATGCACACACATATGTTGAAATACAAAATAGATGCACTTTCTACACATTTGGTGAACCATATCTCATTTGTATTATTGTGTTACATGGGTATATAAGGCCAAAGTAAATATATATGTAGCATTAACCATAACATAAAAAGGTGGAGCCAAAATTATGCTATTCCACGAGTATCCTGACACATATTGAAAAGTCTATGATGGTTTGGAGGCACTATCAGTAACAATTGTGTTAAAAAGTCCAACATAAACATACTTGGAAAGAACTTTTGAAGAAGACAGAATGTTGATGATTGCAAAAGTTCACGGGGAAGCTACTGGAAGCCACAGCTGAGACAAAGAAATAAAAAAAGCATGGATGGGGTAAAGTTAGCTGTAATTTGGAAAAATTATCATACTTTTTGTGGTTTGATAAGTGAAACCAATAGGTAGCTTTGATATTTCCTTAGAGTGAAATTATTGTTTGCAAAATACACACATTGATTGTAATTCATGATTGAGGATCAAATAATTGTGAGTGGAACTGAAGGGAATTTTACATGTTTAGAGGTGTATTGTGTGCAATGTGGGATTGGAGGAATTTCTTTCAGATATTCGGTTCCTAGATTAGATTATGGCAACTTTGGAAGTAGGCAAATATTACTCTTAACTTCTATACTTCAGATAAATAAATGTCCACAGTTTTTGGTCACAATTCATCTATAGTACAGGTGGACAGGAGTATGTCATTAATAATGGATGGATTAGTCTAAGTCAACTAAATAATGGTGTTCTTCTGAGGCAAGAAGGGCTTTAATTTGCAACATTTTAGGATTCCTTTACCATACCATACCATGATCATGAGACTCGGAGCACAATTAGGCAGTTTCTTGTATCAGTTTTTCATTTAAAAGTGAAGAGTGGGAAGATTTTCTACACTAGTGGAACTTAGAGACAAGTGTTCCACGACAGAGTTTAAAAATGATCACCCAGTTTTCTTACTCCCGGTACCTGACAAGACTATGGAAAAACATCTCATTTCACAACTTAGTGCATATTTGGAGCAACATCATCTGCTGGATCCTTCCCAGTATGGATTCAGAACTTGCCATGGAGCAGAAACTGCTTTAATAACTGCAGTTAACCCTTTGGATGCGTCGGACGCCCCCCTGCCACCCGACATCATGGTGGGTGGGGGCATCGGACGGCCGGGAGCCCTTCAATCTCAGCTGCCATCAAGAATTTGCATTGGCTTCCAGCACAAAAAATAATTTTATTTAAAGCCTTGTGTATTGTGCATAAGGCACTACACAATACAGGACCAGAGGGAATCAGGAACATCTTCCACCGGCATGTCCCTATCAGACATCTGCGATCAGCCAATAAAAATCAGCTGGTTGTTTCAAGATACAGAAGGGCCTGGAGGGGAGTAAGAGCTCTCTCAGTCGCAGTGGCCAAGCTTTGAAACACTCTTCCGTTATCTATATCTGGCTTAGAGTTACTTCTTTCATTTCGCGTGGCCTTGAAGAAAGCTTTTTACTCTGGAAACTTGATCCTTCATTTTCTGCTCCCATCAGATAGCTGTAATTGCTTTAGTGACTTGACACCTTAGGGTATTTGTTCATGCTATATAAATTGCTCATTTGTTCATTCATTTATTCTATTTAAATATAAGATTACATGTTATTTTAAAACATTTGAGTGGAGCTATTGCTGTGTTGCATTTCTTCTTATTAACTGTTTTGGTGTGGATAAATACTTGTTTTCCTTTGAGATAAGCCTGACTGCTCTGTGCCACAGCTACCCAGGACTGAGTTATGTTTAAATTAAAGTAACCTAACTGCACCAGAAAAAGAATGGTGACATTATTGATTGGTGAAGTGTTAAATCCACCCCAACTAATAATCCACTTTTCTCACACTAACCTCAATAAATCCATTCCATAGAAATACATATGCTTCATTTCCAACTGCAGAGAACTTTATTTTAGGTGATCCACTGGAATAAGAGCTCAAAACATTAACCACAACTGTGTTGCAGTGATTTATTTTTTATTATTAAGCTGTTATTGTAATTTGTGTAAAGGAGGCAGGAAAATAGTTCAAATAACTTCTGATTTCCTTTGCTATAATCCTATGCATTTATGTGTGGGAAGAATGTAATATTGTATTAATTATAGTCATAATAACTACACTTTTTTTTTAGTTTAGAAAGCTTTATTGAAACGAATATGCCAAGTAAAACATCTTTACAAAACTACAACCAATCAAGAAACGAAAAGGAGGAAAAGATTAAATATTACAATCAGAAAGTATAGTATAAGAACAAAACCTCAAAAGGGGAAATCTACAGGCTATACTGAGAGAAAATGTTTTTTTTGGAGGTTTCATAGAATTGGAAGGGAGAGAATAAGGGGAATACGGAAAGGAGGAAAGAAGAGTGAAAGAAAGGTAGAAGAAAGGGGAACTGAAAGGAAGAATATAGAAAGAAAAAGAAAAGATCAGAGAGAAAGATGAGGCATATCAGGGTAGACGTCTGGAAAGAAACTCAGTTAAGGGTGACCATAACAAATCTCTCTTAATTAAAAGAGTGGTAGATGTAGCATGTGCGCGATCGAGTCTGTGATGATAACATAACAGGTTCCACCAAGCAGTAGAAGAGAGCTGTGAAGTATCTTTACAGTTTGAAGTAATATTCTGCAAAGAAATGGCTAGAAACAAATCTATAAAATTACGAACATTGTGTGAAACATTCCAGATAGGGGAGGTACCACCTAAAAAAATATGAACAATATCAAAGGCATGTGTGGAGTCTACAATCTCATTCAGCTTGCACCATATATGTTGCCAAAGGGAAACAACCGAGGGACATTGAAAAAACATGTGAAATAAAGTGCCATCAGAATGAGAGCATGACCAGCAACGGCTAGTATCCAGGACTTTAAATTTGAAAAGGTCAGTGGGAGTAAGAAAAAGTCGATTATAAAAGAAAAAAAGGGTCTGAGTGGTGCTAGCTGAGCGAGAAACGGTGTGAATTTTAGACCAGATGGATTCCCAGGTCGGAAAGGAAAAATCCTTTGCAAGACCCTTTTTCCATGCAAGTTCAGTTTTGGATTTGGGGCGATCAGAAGTGGAACGGGAGAGGATCCTATAAATGGTAGCCGCTTTGTGTGGAGTACTAAAAACTAAGGGAGTGGAGTCAGGTGGGACAACATCCGATAGGGTACTGTGGAAAGAGAAGAGAGTAAGTAGGGCGTGTTTGAGATCTGGAAACTGAGAAGCATGTTTTTTAGATAAATGGAATGAGGAGCTTATGCCGTCGAAGTTCAATAGGATTCCGTCAACAAAAAGCTCCTTCGCATACATAATGCCTTTGTCAATCCATTCCTTCCAGAAGAGTGCTTTGTTGTTAATCTTCAGGGAGTGATTGTACCACAACGGGGTAAGGGAATGCAGATAGGCTTGGGAAAAAGAGGCGCGAAACAAGGAGATTGCAAGAGCCCTAGATAGCTTAAAAGTAGGAGAAAGAAACCGTTTAGGGGGTTGAGATAGATGGATAACTGCATGAAAAGGAAACGGCCAAAGCTGAGCTTGTTCTAAAGCACTCCAAGCAGTAGGAGGGGGGAAGGCGAATGAGCAAGAAATGGCCAAATTTGCTTTAAAGTAAAGGAGGAATGAAAACGGACAAGGTTAGGAAAATTTACACCACCTAAATGCTTAGGTAGCTGGAGGCGAGACAAGGATATCCTGCATTTACGATTATTCCAAAGGAAATGAGTGAGGATACGGTTAATCTGAGTGAAAAAATATGCAGGAAGAGAAATAGGCAACATAGAGAGATAAAAGTTAATAATGGGGAGAAGCATCATTTTAACAGTTGCCAATCGACCCCACCATGATAGAAATAAGGGGGACCATCTCTCTACAAGGGCAGAAAGCTTGGAGAAGATATCTTTGTGATTAATTTTAATAGTATCTCTAATAGATGGAGAATATAAAATACCCAAGCATTTAATGCCAGTAGGATTCTATGCAAACCCAGAGCCATGGAACATATGAGCAAGGCAATAATTGTTTAAAGGTAACACTTCGGATTTATCAATATTTACCTTATAACCAGAAACTGCAGAGTAATCGGAGAGTAAAGAAAAAAGTGCCGGCAAAGATGACACAGGGTTGGAAATATAGAGTAAAATATCATCCGCATATGTTGTGAACTTAATATCTAGAGATTTGTAAACAAAACCGTAATAGGAGGTGGAAAGACAAATCTTTTCGAGGAAAGGTTCCAATGCTAAAATAAAAAGAAGAGGAGACAGAGACAGCATTGTCTAGTGCCTCTGTGTAAAGGAAAATAAGATGACTGAATACCATTAACCCAAATAAAAGTAGAGGGTGACGAATATAATAATTGGATAAGTTGAACAAAATGAGGACTAAAACCATGCTAACGAAGGGACCCAAACATAAAATCCCAATTAACCCTATCAAAAGCTTTCTCAGCATCAAGGGTGATAACAGCAAGAGGGGATGTCATCTTGGAGGCTAAATGGATGATGTTAAGGAGAGCCCTAGAGTTATCAGTGATAGATCTACCCTTAACAAAGCCGGATTGATATATAAATATTGGTAAGATCTGGAACAAAAGTAGATATATGGGAGGCTAACATTTTGGCATAAATTTAACAGTCAGTATTTATTAAGGAAATTGGTCTATAGTTTTTACAAAGGGAAGGATCTTTATCTTTCTTGGGGAGTAAACAGAACATGGCTTGGGTTAAGGAGCCTTTAGACTCACCCATAGAAAGAAAAGAGGATATTAAGGAGGATAGATGTGGAATTAAACAATTTTTGAATTGAAAATAAAACGAACAGTAAAACCATCTGGACCAGGAGATTTGTCCTTGGGTAAGAGAGTAATTGCTTGGAGTATCTCTTTCTCCGAAATGGGAGCATCCAGAGAAGAGAAATCATGGTCAGTAGAAGAGGATTTGGGTATATCAAGAAAAAAGGAATCTATTTTGGAGAGAGTTGGAGTAGTGAGTTGTGTTGTATAAAGATGAGTAATACTGAACAAAAGAGTCGAGAATCTTATCATCTGTACAGTGTCGCGTCCTGGTTGCATCATCTATAACAACTATTTTAGATTTTTGCTTCTTGATTTTAAGATAGTTTGCTAGAGATCTGCCCCTTTTTATTATGCCTACCGTACATCTTAGAGTTGAATTTTAGAAGGTGATTGCTAGCAGATTCACAAGAAAATTTATTGAATTGGAGTTTAGCTTTGATAAGAGAAGAGAGAGCCTCCGGTGAATTAGATGTATAGAAGATATGTTCTAAATCCTTAATTTGTTTGAGAATAAGAGAGGAATAAGAAAGGGCCGATTTCTTTTTGCGTGAAACAAAATCAATAATAAAGCCTCTGGCTGAAGCTTTAAAGGCATCCCAAACAAAATGAAATTGAGAAGAGGAGGTAAGATCGTCTAAAAAAAATTCCTCCATGAAAAGAGTGAATTGATCATTAAATTGAGGGTCCAAAAGAAGAGAATTATTAAAAGGCCAGCGGCGAGAACTGGGTGCAGAAGAAGGCAAGTCAATATCCAGGATGACAGGGGCATGATCGGAAATCAGAATAGAGCCAATTTCCACATTTTTTCATAAATTGGAAAGTGTGTTGGGTGAGAAAAATATAATCTAATCGGGAGTGTGAAGCATGGGCAGGAGAAAAAAAGGAAAATTCCAAAGTATCAGGATGGGCAAGCCTCCAGGCGTAAATTAAACCTCTAGATGAGATTGCTCGGTAAAAGGATTTTTGCGTTTTGTTGGGAATATACCTGGTCTGAGATTTACGATCCAAAAAAGGGTCCAATAACTGATTACAATCACCTCCAACAATTAAATCCACGCTAGTATGAGAGGAGAGGAGCATAGAAAAGTCAGTCCAAAAAGTGGGGTCGATACCATTTGGAACTTAAACATCGCAAAAGGATAAATCAGTATCATTAACTTTAACATCTAAATACAACCATCTACCATCGGAGTCAGAAATCTAATTTTTTAGCTGAATTGACAACGATTTGTGGAACAGAATTAGAACACCATTCTTATTATTAACTGACGGTGAACAGAAAACATCACCCACCCATTGCTTATGCAGGGAAGAGAGATCTTTTTGGGAGATGTGGGCTTCTTGTAACAGAGCAATTTGGCATTTCAGTCTGGCCAAATGAGACAAGACCCGTTGTTTTTTAATCGGGTTTCTAAGACATTTAACATTCCAGGAAATAACGCGAAGACCAGTCATTTACAGTACACCAAAAAAGAGGTAAGCATAAGGATAGAAAAAAATGGAAGGAAAAGGAGATGAGGAAGAGCAGCAAAGCAGTAAATATGAGCCAAAAAGAAAGAAGAGTCTGGAGGGGGAAAAATGCCCTATGAGGGATAAAGAGCCAATACCACAATATGCGGGAAGAGAATAAATGAATAAGAGAAAAGAGAAGAACGAAGCAGAAATACAATAAAAAAAAGCCATGAAGAAAGAGAAAGAAAGGAAGGAAAAGACAGTGGAGAAAAAGAAGAGTGGGAGCCAACTGCTACCCCAAAGAAGACAGCAAAAAGAAGGATTGCAAAAGAAACCAAAAAGGTTCTAGCCATACAGAACAGATAACGAGAAGAACAATAGAGTGAGAGCGGGAGCAACAAGAAAAGACTACCTCACAAGAAAGGAAGGTGTCAAATGCATGGTCCCAAGCACTTGAAATATGAGAACAAGAGAAAAAAAAGGAAAATACCTATAAGACTGGAGACCATGCACGACAATAATAAACAAATGAAGGAGACTTACCAAACAATTGTGCAGGGAAGGCAGCGAACTGGGGGAACAAAAACGAACAAAAGCACAGTACAATGGAAGAGCAGAGAACCAAAACACTGGGAGACGAGACCTAGAAAACAAAGTAACCGGAATATTATGAAGAAGAACAATAGAACGTAGAATCAGAAAACAAGAAACGAATTACAAAAAAAGAAACATTAGAAGATTAGGAACTGCTGTGCTCCATGGAATCTTCTTTATGAGAATGGATGAACTTGCAGAGATCAGCCGGATCGTCGAAGCCAAATGTCCTCTCTTTGTACGTGACCTTGAAAAAACAAGGATGGATATGGCCGTATCTAGCGTTCATGGACCGGAGCGTGGGTCGTAGATCCAAAAACTCCTTGCGACGAGTGGCAGTCTGTTTGGAGACATCCTGAGGGAAAAAAAGTTTATGACCCAACCACAATAACTACTTGTGTTGCTTGACTGAATGTAAAATAGTCATGAGGTCAGAATAGAGGAGAAAATAAGCAATGATGCCTCTAGGCTTCGAGGAAGGAGAGGAATTTTTAGGGCCAGATGGTGTGCCCTCTGAATGTTCACATCCATATGTTTAGGCAGTCCAACAATAGGTAAGACTTGTGTCTTCAAAAATTGGATGATGTCCGACCCCTCCGAATTCTCCGGGACACCATGAATGTGCAAATTATTGCGCCTATTTCGATTTCCCAAATCTTCAGAGGTTTTCTTGAGCAAATGAACTTCTTTTGTGAGGCTTTCTACCTTGGTAGCAACATCTTGAGCGTCGCTGATTTTTTCCTTGACATCTGAGACCCTCTTATCCAGGTTGTACCATTTATCATCCAATCTCTGTAGGGTAGCAGTAGCATCCGCAATAAAAGGGCAGATTAGACGTAGTTCCTCCATGAGATCTTCCAGAGTGACGGGAAGTGGAGATTTAGAGGGAGAAGGGGGGTCTTTCTTGAGGCGTTTGCCCGTGGAAGCTGGGTCTTTGCGTGTAGCAGAGGCTGCGTTGGAAGCTTTTGTAGTGTGTACGTGCTCCATATTACAAAACTAAAAAGTCCAGCGTAATACAAGAGAAAAGGCAGCTCTACTTGAGGCGTGAGCTAGTAACTCCCCAAAAGGGCCACTAAAATCGAAGCAAAAACACCTTTAGGAAAGGATAAGATGTGTCAGGAGGCAGAGGACGGCGCAGAGAGATTGTATGCTGGTCCGGAAATAAGCAGAAGCCAATAAATGACAATGGAAGCAAAAGTCTGAGGTAAAAGGTGGAAGCAGGAACCAGTCAGAAAAAAAGCATGAAAAAAATACCTCAGAATGCTTCAAAAAGCCTCAAAATGCCTCACATTTGCAATAAAAAGTGAAGAAACACAGTCATTAGGATAAATCTAAAAATCAAGAGCAGTGAGAGCATTTTTTTTAAAAACGAAGAAAAAATAAAAAAACAAAATGGCGGCCGTTCTCGAGGAAGCAACATTTCAGGCTTTTTTATATCAGAAAATGCATGCCAGTGTCCAGAAACATACCCAGTAGCAGGTGGGTAATTCCGATGCAAGAATCAGCCGTTTCCATCCAGAAACACTAGCTGATAGCGGGTCCTTCTTATCAACCAAAAATGCAAGGGATAGCGGATGTCAAATTCTCCACATTAAAGTTGTCAAAGGTAATGCACTTTCCTTTTGTTAATAAAAGATACTGTTAAGTTAACATGTGTGACTGACAAGCCTTCATAACCAGCTCATAACGGGATGAATGAAATGTTTAAGCTAATCTCCACCAGGCTTGCACTGCTGTGGTGTCTAGTGTCATTTTAAAGCCAGCACTGTCTTGCAGGCTGTGTTGAAAATAAAACTATGTTTAAATTCGACTTTGGAATTAAAAGTACTTCCATAGTCTGAAACTACCTTTTTATTACATATAATTCACACTTATGGCCTGCCCTAGGTGCCCCTTGGGTATACAAAGTCTATCTTTGTTTTGCAGCTATATAGCAATACCATTCAAAGTATCAAATTAATGGTCACATTACATCCAACAACTTGCAGAGGTTAGATTTAATATAGCTATTACAGGAAAGTAGTTTTAGAACTTGGTGTCCTGAAGTTGCCTAAAGCAGTCCTGTAGCAGCCTATTCTGATGGGCCAGCCTTTGACAGCCTGAGCTGAGCTGCCCCCTGGGTAGATAGGCGGATGCCCGGGGTTTAAACAATGCAACCATTTGGTGGGAGGAAATTTGCTTCCTGGAGAAACCAGGGAGAGGAAGAGGGCTGGGGGGATAAGCTAGACTTCAAAAACAGGAGAACAGCCCCCACTTCCTTGATCCCCAGCCATATGGGGCCCCCTCCTTATTCGATTAGGAGAGAGGCTAGGTGTAGTCAGATGTTAACCACACCTTTGGGTTGGGTTACACAGCCAAGGAGAGATTGTTTCCATTTTGATTTTTGGAGAACAGTTAATTCTGGGTTGAAAAATGCCACGTTTCACTACAAGTGGTCATAGCAGATGGAGGTAACTTTATTCCTATCCCAGAAGGGAGGATACATATGAGAGGGCTGCAGGAGCTCCTCAGAACACTGTCTGGAACATCGGAAGAAGAAGAACTGCCCTGCTTGGCCCTTGGAATGTACTACAGAATGCTTACACTCATAAGGACTGCACCAGCTGCACTTTCATGGCTCCACAAAGAAAGGGCTGTGCCTTATATAAATGATAAGTAGTAAACTCCCTGATAAGGAACAAGTACAATAGAGCTGGAAGAAGTCACCTGCTAAGCCAAAGAGAGGATTACCCCAGCAGACCAGCTGAAACTGGATTTTTCCTAGACTGTGCAGGTACATTGTGGGAAATTGAGTCCTAGTCCCCAATCTTTGAACCCTTGGCAAGAGCCATTCGACCCTTAAATTGATCCAATGAACCCACCAAAAGGAAGATCTGTGGGAAAAGAAACTTTCCGCAAGCTTTTGCAGAGAAGCTCCAGGCAGAGCCTGACTCGACAATGAGGGGGAAGTCGTCAAGAACCTCTTTGAGACCCTCCTCACCATCGACACTGAGGGATCTGACGCAGGTCATTATCCTGAGCCACCGAGCTGCAGAAGGCCACCATCATTGACTCAAACTCAGGATATGAGAAGCCCAAGGAAACTCTGAAAAGCCTGTCAACAGACCTAAAAATTTTACTTGGTCCCAGTCCAGTGAACGTCATAATTACGAGTGGCACTTTAAGCTGTTTTGGTGCTTGAATGCACACGTTTTGATATAATCTTTAAAAAAATCATATCTCTGGTTCCCTACATTAGATTTTTGGTATTTGTGAGTTCTTTTATAAATATCCTTTGGTTCCATAAATTAGTGTTGGAATTTTACTGTGTTGCGTTTTTTACTTATTTAATGTTTTGTTGTTATTAAATGCTTTACACATTTCTGTCTCCTTTAGTTAAGTTAAGGCTGACTGGGAACCCTGTTTTGACAGTTTGTGGTGAGTATTTCTTGGTTCACACAGCATAGTATGTGGGGGCAAGGACTCTGAAAATAATTTTAGCAAGAGCCTCTTACACTTGCAAGCTCTCCTTATTGATGACTCACTACTGGCGACATCCAGCAGATTGTGCTGGTCTAAGTGCCTGGCCCGAGGTAGGCTCACTATGTTGGGTGACCTATTTGAGGGGGGCGAACTTAGATCTTTTCTAGATTTAAGTGCAACATATGACATTCTGGTGGGACAGTTCCCACTGCATGGAGCATTGACAGGCGGGATCCATGCCTGTAGGAGGGCGGGTGCCGCTGAGCCCCTGGAACATGAGTGCTTGGGTTAGCTATTTCTTATCATGGGGACAATGAGGGCGACCCCCCTCCTTTTTTGTGCCTTTTTAAAAGGGGTCCCAGATGAACCTGTCACAGCTACGCCTCTGCTGGGATGCTTATCTGGGACCATGCACCGTGAATATTTGTGGCTAAAATAACTGGTTTTTATCTTAAGGGTGTTCCGAAATGCTAGTTTTAAGCTCATTCAGTTTTACTTCTTGCATATCTCATTCCTGAGGAGCTTCGGGGTATGTTCCCTGGCGCTTTGTCAGAGTGTCCCCATTGCTATGCTACTGTGGCATGGTTCTTCGATATGGTGTGGACTTGCATAGTTCTGGCCGCTTACTGGCCCACCATAATGAATGAATGAATGACTGAAGGATTTATAGAGCGAAAGGCTGTCCTTAGGCTTCCCAGTGCTTGCAATTAGATACTGAAGTTGTGCAGGTAGAACCCTACAGAAATTGCGTGAACAGCCATGTTTTCATTTGTTTACAGAATTTTGGCTCCCCCTCTATTTGCCTCAGTTCCAATGGTAGGGAGTTCCACAATTTAGGGGCCAAGTGGAAGAAAGAACTTCCTCCCCATTTTTTCCTACAGACCTTGGTTTGAACTAGCCTCTCTTCTGTGCTAGAGCACAGCTGTCTCTTTAGGATGTAGGGCAAGATCAGATTTCTTATTTTTTTGGGGGCCTTTTTTATGTTGTGCTCTATGGGTAATGACCAAGGTCTTGAACCTTATTCTGGCCTCTACTGGGAGCCAGTGAAGTTTTTTCAGATGCATTTTCACTGATTCCCGTACAGGGATGTTACACAATAATCTTGTGGCTACATTTTGGGCTATCTACAGCTTCTGGATGACATATTTGGGTGCCCCTAGGAAGAGTGAATTTCCGTAATCCAGTCGCGAGGTGACCAGCGAGTGGATCACTGTCTTCCTTAGTTGAGTGGGTATTCTGTCAAGAATTTTGTGTAGACTTCTAAGAAGCCCAAATCAAGTTGATGTAGTTTTATTGGCTTGTGAAATCCAGCCAGAGCCCCAAATTTTTCACTATATCTGCTGGGGTACGTGGTTTACCCAAACATGCAGGCCAGTTTATTATCTGTCTAGGTATTGCCTTATTTCCGAAAAGTAGCAACTCCGTTTAACTTTAGGCAGCTTGCCGTCATCCATTTCTTCCTTTTAATCAGACATGAAGACAGTCACTCACCATCCCTTCAATTTTTAGGATCCAGGGAGATGATCAGCTGCGTATCGTCAGCACACGAGGTCATGGAGATATCAAATTCCAGTCCAATTTTGGCGAGTGGCTCCAAATACACATTAAAAAGTGTTGGACTCAGGGATGAGCCCTGAGGAACTCCACACTTGAGTGACATAGTTTTGGAGCAGGTATTATTTCTTGTACTTAGAATGAGCGTCCATCCAGAAATGAAGTTAGCCACTCAAGTGCCACTCCTTTTATTCCCTTATCTGAAAGCGGTGATTTACCGTATCGAAGGCTGCGCTAATATCTAGTAAGAGCAATGCCACAGGTATATCTAGTGACTGTTTTAACTCCTCCACCACTACCAACAGGGCAGATTCAGTGCTATGTTGTGTCCTGAACCCCATCTGTGAGTGGTGGAGACAGTCGTTAGTCTCCAGAAATTCTGCCAAGCTCTTATTGACATGTTTTTCCAATAGCTTGCCAGCATATGGCAATAAGGAGATTGGGCGATAATTGTCTGGTAATGATTGGTCAGCATTGGCTTTTTTTAGTAATGGTTTTATCACAGCATGTTTCCACCTCCTTGGGACTATGCCAGTGTCTAGAGATTGATTCATAATTTTTATTAGGGTGGGTACCACAATAGGTGCTACTGATTTGAGGATATGGGGGGGTGCTGGATCAAAGGGTGATCCCGACTTCACTATATCTAGTAGGGATTCTAGGTCTTTTTGTTCCATATTAGGAAAATTAGTGATGGCCTGTTGTAAGGGTGCCCCTACATGTTATTCCTCCTTCTCTGTTAGGTGGTCTATATCTGTTCTAAAGCCACTGTAAATATCCGTCACCTTCAAGGGGAAGTATGAAGCTAGAGTGTTACACCTGCCTTCTGATGATTTGGATGGACCACTGTCTGTAAGTGAATTAGTCAGGGTTTTAATTATTGAAAACAGTTCTCTTGAGGAGTTCTGTGCCCCCCTAATTTTCTCCTCAAAAAATGTGACTTGGCTCAATTTGATGTTATCATGGTACTTCCTGATGGCCACTTTATATTTTGTTTGGAGCTTGGGATCATAACTCTTTTTCCAATCTCTTTCGATCTTTTTACACTCCTTTTTTTTGTTCTAATAATTGAGAGTTAAACCAACCTTCTGCTCTAGGTCTAGTTCTATGTATGTGAATGGTCTTAGGTGCTATAGTATCCAACGAGTGTGTGATCCAGGGTCCCCATTGTGCGTAGGCTTCTTCAACTGACCCTGGTATTTCTAATTGTGGATTTGCTGTCTCTGTCAGAATATCCCCTCAATTGTCTGGGTCAATCTTATCCCAGCAGGGGTGCTGCAGCGTAAGGTGTGCCTTTGTCGGAGTCTAGCTCATCTGTCGTGGAGGTGCTGAGAGCATCTTGGAAGAGAGCGGGACCTGTGGGGTCGTACTGTCAGGACCAGTAGCGGGAGTGACGCGGGAGTGACACGCTACCAGCAGCGCGGGGACTACAACTCCCAGAACTGACTCCTGCTCACACCTGCAGCGGAGGATCAAGCACCGCCCCCTGCCTACGCCTTGAAACACCCCGCCGCACCCGCTTCGCGGGTGCCGCAGCGTAAGGTGTGCCTTTTTTGGAGTCTAGCTTATCTGTCGTGGAGGTGCTGGCAGCATCTTGGAAGAGAGCGGGACCTGTGGGGTCGTACTGTCAGGACCTGTAGCGGGAGTAACGCTGGAGTGACGCGCTATCAGCAGCTCAGGGACTACAACTCCCAGAACTGAAACCTGCTCACACCTGCAGCGGGGGATCAAGCACCGCCCCCTACCTACGCTATATAACCTTTGTGTTATACCGCTGCACTGGAGCGCGCTGGAGCGTCCCGGGAGAAGCATGGGACAAGGGCGGGACCGTTTTTGGCCGTTAGTGGCCGTGTGAGGCCGGACAGGGCTCCTCCTCCTGGCTTTTTGCACTTGCACTTTGGGTACTTGCTATTCCTTTGTTTCAATCAAGGGTCGCTTGAATCCACTCTTTCGTCCTTAATGCTAGTCATAATTTACTGCACAACGAGCCCTATTTACTAACATTCCAAGTTGCGCGATAATTACTGACAACTGCTATTTGCATAACCTTTGCATTTAGACTTTTTCCCCTTGATATTTACTTCGATACTGATTGGGTTAAAGAATGGTGAGGCGTGTCCCTGCAAAACCTGTTCAAGCCCCTGCCTCTAAGCAAAAAGAGCTTGCAAAACCTCAGCTCCCCAGCCTCACAGCTATAGATCGAATGCTTCAATAAACTATTGGGGTGGTGGTTAATGCCATCGAGAGTACGGAGCGTCGCCTCTCGTTCTCTGTAGGCACTGCCCCCCCCTTACTGCTTCCCAATGTATCTATGGTTTCTATTAATTCTCAGGACTCCATATTGGCACCATCCTTTTCTGCTCTCCCAGGTGGCGGTTACACCCCGAGGACACAGGACGTAGCCCCCATTGTGGTAAACTCATCCCCAGGAGCTTTGACCCCAAATGCTAGATTATCCCTGACCCCTCCTATTTTTCACGATGTGCCCATTGCTGACTCCCCATCCTGTACTGGGGCTCCTAATCTCACTGGATGCACTAACTCGCCAGGCAATATTACTTCAGCCTCAAGTTCGCAGTTTAGTGTTAGTAGTCCTAGCCCTAGCGTTACAACCAGAGGGCAGCTGGCCAGGCGTAAGCTCAAACACGCACACACTGAATGTCCAACATTAAGGAGTAGCAAGGGGTTAGAGGAGAGGAGCAAGTGAGGGAAAGTGCCCGCCAAACACTGCACATCAAGGGGTAAGATCACTCAGAGTAAGGTAGCTAGGGGCGTACCAGATGCAACTGAGCACCTAGGTGCATCAGTTGGTGCAAGCCTTTGGGACAGAATAGAGACCCCACTGGACAAATCTTCTAATTTCAAGGAAAGTAACAACCCTGATGGTGGTAGCACCGTCTTGCCTACTAATATGAATTCGAGTATAATGTGCTCCCCCAATGCTGAGAGGGATAGTGCCCTTATTACCCACACTGAGCATCTTCTGAATCCCTTATTTTACCAGTGGTTGAGATATTAAAAGAGCTTACACTAAGATTAGATCGCTTAGAGCAGGGAACCTTGGATAACTTCTACTCTGTAAAGGCCCTAATTAAGCTACATTCCAAAATTAACCCAGTAGCAGTCGCACAGACACAAACCATATTAGCGGCCCCTGTAGTTGCAGGCAATTGCGTTCCCTCAAATCAGCATGGTGCATTAGGGACCCCAAGAGGGACTGACCCCCCAGAGAGAATTGCGCCATTGAGTTCTGCCCCGGGTCCAGGCACAGCATTAAACAAGGCTAGCAACACGATAGATCAACCGACGACTAAAGGGGACAGGGGGGCCCGTGGTAGTGCACAGGAGCAGAAGGGTAAACCTAATAACAGCAACCTAGAGAGGCAGAGAAATGATCCATCCTTAAAATCTGACAGAGCAGCCAGCAGAGAAACGAATTCTTCTCACATTAATCTGCCCCCAGAATGTATGCCCTACGTAGTTGCTTTGGTTGGAGTCCCTTGTCTAAAGCAGGGAAAAACAGAATCATACACTGAACTTAGGAACAAAACAACATTCTGGTTAAATAATAATAGGCCCCTCCCGAGGGATTTGGACGGCCATATCATTTTTGTTAGACGATTCAGCTGGGTGGGATCAAGGGCTAAGGACAGCGAAGGAGATTGTATCCTAGTCAATTTCAGGGACATCAGAGTGGCAAGATTTATATGTAGCCAGCAGCCTATGCATGGGGAAGGTCGAATTAGCACTTACGACCTGGGCTATTTCTATCCCCGGCCATTGAGATGGCACCTGAGACAGGGAATTGGACATCAACTGTGGGGAAGGCAAGCTGGGGATTTCAATTCTTACCCAAATCCCGTCTTTGACAGAGGCACTAATTGTTATGGAGACAATTTTGGGGACTGACGCACAAACCACTCACATTTGAACCCCTTGCTGGGCCCATATGAGATTAGATGGCCCAAAGGGTGTAGGTTCCTAACTAACTCTGTCGAGAACCCTTCTAAAATTTCAAGTCTAGCACTACCCGAGGCAATTTATCGGCCGGATAGTTCTGGGTTATTAGGCGGAGTTTTGGTAACTGGCTACTGTAAAACAAATGAGGGGGAATGTGTTAATATCCCCCAAACTAGAGGTGCCCTATCGATTGACAGTGTTGCACCCATTACTCTTTTAGAGACACCCATCTCCTTATCAGATACATCAGTCCATCGGAGTAAGGCCCCTTCACTACATGTTTCGCTGCCACTAATGGCAACTGATTCTGGAGATGAATTCCAACACTACAGTCTGATCAGCATATTTGCCCCAGAAGATAGTGGTGGCCGCTAGGCCAATGGTGAGGATCATTAGCTAGAACATAGCAGGCCTTGCCAGGAAGATAGTGCTGCCTGAGTGGAATACTTTGGTGGACTCTTACTCCATTTGTATCTTCCAGGAAACCTGGTCCCTAGAACCAAATCATAGGGTTGGCTTTACAACGTTCTTTTTACCTGCAGTTTTGCCACCATCGGGGAGGGGTAGGCCTTCTGGGGGGCTCCTTATATGGGTGAGCATCTCCCTGGGCTGCAGCATTGAACAAAAGGATAGTAATTTGTTAGACATACTTAGGATCTCTCTGAAAGGCCTATACAGCGGGAGGTCTCTAGATATATTTAATGTATATGCAAGGGGTACTAAAGGTAGCTCCTTATCCCCCACAATAGCTCTGTTAGAAAAAGTCTTAGGGGATTGCTGTGGTGCCACAAAACTTATGGTTGCGGGGGACTTCAATTGTACTTTTGAGCCCCTAGCGGCAGAAGACATCCTTGATGTTGCTGAGGATGATTCTAGGAGGGGAATACCAACATTACCCATCCAACCAATACGCAAATGGTCACAGAGGGCGATCCAGCTGAATGCCATAACCATGGAGTTCGGCCTTAGATCACTCAATGGCAGAACTGCTTCAGACCCTCTGGGCACCCATACGTACAACAGGGCAAACCATACGTCAAGGATTAATTATATTCTCCTTGATATAACCCTCTGGGAATATGTCCAGGATATGGCAGTAATACCTACCGTAGATAGCGGCCACAATTTGTTGTCTTTAACCCTAAAGTACTTGTGGTCATCTCAAAAGAGTCTTGCTTCTCTATGTAAAGAAAAGTCCCTCCAAGAAATTCTTCCATCTAACTGTGTAAGGCGCCTTAAGTGGCGCAAAGTTGCTCTAGATGAAGTGAAAGTCCAGGCTATAGAAATATTATTGTCAGCATCGCTAACTGAGATGGAGACGTTGCTCTTAGAGTATTCTGACCCCTCCAGAGTTACGTCGTTGTTCCAGGAGACTATAAATTCATTAGGAAATCTATTTCTGGCACAAACACGAGGGGGTAGGGCAATGGGACATCAGAAATCTAAGGCAATGCAGGGATGGTACACATCTAAATGCAGGCAAAAGAAAGTCTGCCCTAATTAAGGCTGTCAGGACGAAGTCTCAACCCCTAATTCAGCAAGCTAGGAAGGAGTACAATCTAGTGGTTGCAAACGCTAAAAAGGAGTGGGAGGACCTCTATTTTGGCAGACACTAGGAGAGGCGAGTACTGGGCGAAATGCAACCATCTTCTGGAGCACCATAAGGGCAAGGAATAGGCCTGATAGTGAACTTATCACTTGTAACATAACTGGCCAGGCATGGTTTGACCTTTTCTCTAATCTGTATTCCTGCCCGTTAGGAGCCCCTGCTACTCCCACTCCATTCAGTCCCATAATGCTACCCGGAGAAAATATTGTATTCTCTTTTACTGTCAATGAGGTTGAATATGCTATAAGTCAAATTGTGATGGTATTCCTGGGGATTTGCTTCGCTCTGACCTACCGAAAAGGGGGAAGATCATTCACTTCTTACTTGTTGCTATTGACAAAGGTGCCCCAATTCCTGATTCCTGGAAGGGGGCTAAGGTTGTTCCTATTTTTAAAAAAGGCCAGAGGGAGGATCCCTCTAATTATCGCCCAATAAGCTTATTAGATTCCACCCAGAAGGTCGTGGGTAAGGTGGTACTCGAGAGAATCCTTCAATGGGTCAACGAAAACGAGATTCTCTCTGACTACCAAGCGGGATTCAGGGCTGGCACTGGCACTATTGAGCAGGCCTTTAGGCTGTTGCTAATTTATTGGAAAGTTGCCTTCATAGGCAAAGGCAGTCTTTATCTTGCATTTATTGACCTAAAGACTGCCTTTCAACTTGTGCCTAGAAGACGCCTTTGGGGAGTGTTGGCAGATATGGGGATTCCTCCTAATATCTTGTCTATTCTAGTGAGGCTGCACGAAGGTAACTTTGCGCAAGTGAGGTGGGGTACCGAGGGGCAGAAAACAAATAAGATACCGGTGGGGAGAGGGGTCCGCCAGGGGTGTGTCTTTGCCCCAACCCTTTCTCACTATATGTGAATGGGGTTGTTGAGCACTTGCTCGCGAAGCCATCAGATGCACCATCCCTGGCGGGGGAGCGAGTGCCCACCCTCTTATTCGCCGACGATACGCTCCTACTATCTAAGACCCCGGTGGGCCTTCAATGCCTCCTAGATAATTTTCAGGCTTTTTGTATCCAACGTGGCCTAGTAATTAACCCAGACAAGACTAAGTATCTGGTGCTAAATCCCCACCAAAAATTGGGCTGTCCCCCTGCACTAAATCATGTATCCCTCAAGAGGGTCACTGTATTTGACTATCTAGGTATTCGTATTTCGGACACCATGCAGTGGACCTCTCATCTATGCAAAATGGTGCTTAGTCATATGAGGCTTACGGGGGTACTCCTTAAAGAACAGCGCTCCACTACGACCAGACCAATCGCCCCTGTTGTCGATATTTACAAGGCTTGGGGTGTTAATTCTGCCCTGTATGGTGCAGAGCTTTGGGGCACCTCTAGCATTGACGTGTTGACAAAATCTGAAAATAAGTTTTTAAGGGGCATTATGTCACTCCCGCAGAGTACCCCAATGATACCCCTGTTGTCTGACCTAGGATGCCAACCCATCAATGATTTGGCCAAACTTCAACCGTTGCTTTTATGGACCAGACTCTGGCGAGTTCCAGATCTTGCAAAGTACGCGAAGGGGTTGGGGGAAGTATTGTCAATGGTGGGATGGCAAAAATTAAAATGGCTTAAAGATGTTAAATTTCTCTTGGGCAAGTTAGGCCTTAGAGAAGCCTGGGATTGCCGGTCTTCTCCCCCGAAAGCGACCTTAAAGACCCTCTATTGGAAATGGGTCACCACTAGAACTAGCACCGACCCAACCCTTGGCAGGCTAACGGAAGAGTTCCTAAGACACAAGGATGCACCTTCTCGGGAACTCTACCTAGACATTGTGTGGAAGCACTATGATAGGGCCCTATACTTTAGGTTCAGGGTAGGGGCTCTCCCAGTGTGCACCTTAACTGCTCACTGGAAGCCCCCGTACCAGGCTATACCCTTTGGCCCCTTTTGTCAAACTAGCATAGAGTCTATATCACAAATCTTGTTTGCCTGTCCGGCTTATGTACTTCCAAGGCACAGGTTGCTAAAACCTATCTGTTGGACTATGGGCACCAGGCATTCAAGTGAGGCACTCCGTATTTTAATATCGGATACGCAACCACTGTATGTCTGTGGTACCTCTAAGTTTTTATCATGGACTTGGTCCATTAGAGTTAAAAGGCTAGCTTTGAATGTTTAATCTTTTTATTTTTTTTAACCACTGGCCAATTTTTAAACTTCTAAATTGTGCTTTTGCTCTTTTTGCTATGTAAAAGTTTTAAATTGAATGTTAGTAATGGCCTATTTTAATTTGTCTTTGTGCAAATGTATTTTAACACTGTGAAGCTTTTATGGTATGATTTTATCGAAATAAAGCCTTTGAACTGAACTGAACTTATCCCAGCATCTTTTCCATACCTCGTTCTTCTGTATAGTGCTTCTATGTTCGTTCCCTGTCTTTTGCACCCTAAAAGGTACAAAATAGTGGCCTGACCAAGGCAATGGGACAGGGGAGGCGACCGTTAGATTGGGGACATTGGAGGTTACCACATCAAAGATGTGGTCTTTAATATGTGTCGCTGTTTCTACCAATCGAGCCAGTTGTAGACTGTCTAGATCTGATAATATTCTCTTTGTACTTGGGTTAATTGTATCCTCTATGTGGAGATTCAGGTCTCCAAGTATTATGATCTGTGTTTTTTTGAGACACAAACTAGCCATTGCATTGGATACTTCTTCTAAAAACATCCCAAGGGGACCTGGTGGTAGATAGATTATTAGGCCTGAAAGCGTAAAGGTAGGGGCCAAATGTATTGTAAGCTGGAGACATTCACATTCTCCCAAAAGAATTGTTTCATAATACACTTGTATTCCACCTTCACAATGATGGCTAATCCTCCTCCTATTTTGCCCACCCTATCAAGTCTATGTAGTTCATAGTCTGGAAAGTTGTGTGTCGGGCTACCATCCGGCAATTTGTTTTCTTGCTGCAGCTGTGTTTTCTGAGTTTGTATACATAAAGTGTGGCCTGGAAGGGGACGGACAGGTTTGTGGACTTAGCACTGCTACTTGCTAGGCATCAACTGATTATGGAAATCTGCCACTGAACTTGATTTGGGAAAATGGAAAAGAAAATTGACTTAATGGACAGACATTGAGAGGGAGGCGCTATGATGGGGGAAGACTAGAGGAGTGCACAGGATCCTGATTTTGCCCTCCTGTGATGCAGTGCTAGTGGATTGGCTGGAACTGGATGCCAGAAGGATGAGTTTTACTAGGGTGGCACACTCTTCAGTGCCTTTGCCGGAAACTGATCTGAGACTGAAGTTCCCTCAAGCTCCTACTGAGGTGCATGCAAATGAGGTCCCTGCAGAGTGAATTATGGTAGCCTGTTGCCAGGGTGCTTGTGATATGAGTGTGAGAAAAAGCCGCTGCAGCTTTTTTTGGAGTCAGGGGGTCAATACCATGCCCCCTGGCAGTGGCAGCACCAAAAGCTACCACTTTAATGCTCACCTGAATGCCCTGCTCCTGTGTTTCCTGTGTCACTTGCTGTGAGAAAGTCATCTTTTTTGTTCTGATTACCCCCATTTTGTTATTGATACTGCTTCTAACTGTGCCCAGACCCAGGGCCAATGCTCTGATTATAAGGTATATGGTAATTAGGTTTAATTACAATTAATAGTGACAGCCTAGCTGTAAGTCCCTAGTCCACAAACTTCCAATGGTTCCCAGGGACTTTGTCAACTTGTTCTAAAATTGTGCTGCTTTGAATTCCAAAGATCTACCAAGTGTTGAGTTTTTAAACCTAGGCACACAGACAAGATTTGCTGATGACAATCTTAGTGACCTAAGAGTTCTATAGTGGCCGAATTAATTATCTAATGGCCTAAGTCCAGGTCAATTTGAGGCTTTGTGAACTATACACATGGTCTTAAAGATACATCTTTCCTTAACAGGTAACAAGTGGAGCTCTTTTAAGGTACCTGATGCAGAATAAAATCATGATTTATTCAATGCTAATTTAGCAGTCATCACCTGTATCCTGTAGAGTCTTTTAAGCAGGTAGTCTGAAGCTTCTAGCAGAAGACAGTTACACTAATTGATTCTGCTTAATACTGTACAATGCACAACCAGTTTTCGAGCTGGCTGTGGAAGTGGAGGGACAATTTTTCTCAGATTTCTCATAAACCATGGCAGACAGCTACATTTTATTGACATGAGCTTCCATTGAGAGCTTCTCATCAATCTGGACTTCTAGATTTCTAAGTGACTGGGCTGGTATTAAGTCTGTGTCATTTGTCCAAGGCCAAAAATTGATTGGAGGTTGTTACAGTGCTTTGCCTGGGGAACAGCAAAGAAATTCAGTCTTACTTCCATTCAATTTGAGGGTATTCCTGCTGCGCCAAACTGGCAATTTTGTTTTATCCCCTTTGTAGCACAATGGCTCCATAGGCTAACAATGGAATATGGTATTAAAGCATATATATTGGAAGAAAGGAGCTCGAAAAATACACCTCAAAGTGTCAAAATGATATTTAGACTAAATCCAACAACTAGGCACTGTGAGATTTATTATAACTATCACAGAAATAAAGTTACATCACTTTCTTTTCTGTAAGCTAAAATACAGCCTTCCAGCAGCCCCCTCCTGATTGGCTTGCCTCTGCCAGGCTGAGACAAGCTGTCTTAATGAGGTGTGAAGTGGCCTAGCTAGGAACAAAGGATTCCTGTAGGAGGGGAATGCAAGCTGCGTGGGTAGAGGTGTGGTGCCCGGCCAGGGCGACTAACGCTAGAATCTGGGGATCACGGTTCGATCCCGGGCTCCGGCGGCAGACTAGCCCAGCACCATGTGACTCTGGTTAATAGCTTGCTTAATCTTCCCGATGGCCCCCAGCGCCCAGAGACCCTTGCGGGTGATTGTTTGTGCTTTACAAATGTGGATTATTATTATTATGCAGAGCTAAAGGCAGAGTGGGTGTGGAGTAGCCAAACTGGTCTTCAAAGAGGTAATGACAGTTTAGGGCAGCACCGGCTCCCCCCCACATCCTGCACTCCCAGCCAGATAGGAGCCCCAGTAAATAGACCAGTGAAGGGGCTGGAAGGGGAGTGTTAGGGAAACGTAGACACACCAGTGGGTTAGCGTGGCCAGATTTAACCCTCTAGCAGAAAGAGTTTCTCCATTTTGGATTTTAAGTGAATGGTGCTTTCTGGCACAAGAATATGCCATACTTTGGAGGAAGTGGTCACACATCTGGGTGGCACTCTGCACCCCACTGTTCAGGGGTGCCCCCTGCTTCAGGTCCGGGAACTCCGAATAAATATGGGAGAGCTCCCATACAACCAAGACTGCTGCTTGAAACAAGAAGAAGGACTGGCCTGCTGCTGATCTGCGCCCAAAGGATTGCACTCTGAAGGACTACAGGACTTAGCCTAGCTTCACAAAGATTAAGGTGTGGACTCCCTGAAAGCAATATGTTAACAGAGCTCAACTGCCCCATCTCCACCAAGATGTTCCCAGCCTGGACTGCTTCTAGTGGACTTTTAAGGATTTGGCCTGTGGCATTGTGAGAGTTGTAGTCCCAACATTCCAAGGGCCATCTCAGAGTTTCTAGACCCTTGAGTTAGTGTTTTGGACTCTTTTAACCCTCATTGGAACTTCAGGAAGAAGTTCCTGGAGATTGGAGAAGTTTGGAGCAACTTTTGAAAAAATCTCCATAAGGTGACTGATTCGGATTTCAAGTTCATCCTGCTGAAAACACCGGAGTTCCAGCTATTGAGGAGACTTCCTGGAATTAACAAAGGCCTCAAACAGAACCAATGCAATGACGTTGACGTTATAAAAGGCTTTAAGAAAAGTCCTGCTCAACGACAAGAGAAAAAGCTCCCAAAACATTCCTACTTCCGAAGGTAATATTTTGACCGAGGCCTCCTACTTAACGTATCCGACCAGGGATCCATTGCGATCTTCCGCAAACTTTGACTTTGTCCCAGTCAAGCACGACCAGATGTCCCAAGTTGGCGCTATTGGATTTTAAACACTAAAAAGTCTTTACTATTAAAAATTCATATCTCTACTTTCCCACATTGGATTTTTGTTGTGTTAGGGTCTTACCTATTTAATTTATTGGTATTTTTAAATGCTTTACACACTTGTCCCCTACACACCTGTCTCCTAAGTCATGCCTGCCTTTTCGGTGCCAGGTACTAAGGGTTGAGCAAGGGAATCATTAATTGAGACCTTGACAGAACCATTTATTGTGTTTGTGGCTATACTACTATTAGTGGTAGGTCCCTACTTATCACCACTAAAAAAAAACGTTTTAACTCTTTCTTCAAAATAGCCTTCATACAGACTGTGTTTGGGCTTCAATGTTGACTCTTGTTATTCTGTCTACACACGCCTGCCTTTCCTTTCTTTCTTAGGTTTTTCTCTCATTTCGTTGAACTGTAAAAACTGTTTTATTATTTTTTTTAAAGTTAAACCTGACTGCTCCTTTGCTAAGCTACAAAGAGTTGAGCAAGGATTAATATATTGAGACTTCACTGGACCTGTTAATGAATGTGGTATTATTACTAGCTAAAGGTGAATACCCCACCTACTGATAATCCACTTTCCTACATCAAGAGTTACAGTTCTTCTCCTCATCATGTTTCTAACTAACACTAAATTTGTTTAAAAGCAAGTACAGTATTGTCACAGCAATGAATATTGATTACTCTGATGCCCTTGCTTTGTTTGCACAGAGATGGCTTGAGAAAGGCTGGGTATTTCCTAGTGCCATCCATACATGTAATGAGATTGTCGCTATATATTACAGGTAAGAATGAATGTGGTCCAGCACCATTTTGGCTACACCTGTTAATGTTACAATTTCATAACGTGATTTGTGCACTTAACATATGTTTCTTGTGCTGAATAACAATGTTAAATAACTGTTGCAATTTTCATTATTATCAAAGTGCATTTACTGTAGGACTAGTGAATTTACTCAGACTATGTGTTTAGCTGCATCAAATGAGATATTAAGAAACCATCTTTATTTTGTAGAGATGTACTCACTGTAAGATGAAATCGACTTACATAATGTGTGCCTTTGTACATTAAGTGATATTTATTGTTTAGATAATTGAATAGAAACCATCCTCACCTTTGTAGAATGTGATTACTCTAGAAGCAACAAAATTCTATTTAATACGTCCACTAATGGTATATGTATATTTCTTTTAAATGTAGTTTTTAGACATACTTGCACATCAGGATTAACCGCTTTTACTGTATGCCATATGTAATACGAACCTAATGTTCTTGGATTATACAATTAATTGTGTTTGATTGTGCACCTGCATATTAAATGTGCACTCTTGCTTTAACATGTTAAGTTGTCATTTTAGGCCTCCATTTCCATGCTGCATTAAATACTGTTTTATTTTTTCTGCTAACACGACTTTTCTTGCAGGTATTCACACCCATTTTTGATTTGAGAATAGATACATTACTGTACTAGTGAAAGAGCCCGAGAAGAAGACCTTGACAAAAGAACATGGAGAGGCAGAGCATTAATAATAGGTCAATTCAGCAATTTTACCACCAACCCTGAGTATGAGAAGGCAATTGCATTCCCAAGTCCAGTGTGGGATACTTTGAGAATGTTGCAGTCTGCAATGTGAGCGTGAAAGAAGACAATGGACCCCTGATAATGCGAACAGAGGAGTGTTACCTGAATCATTTTAGTGTGAATAATTAGAGTCTACACAGTCTGTGGTCACTGCACTTTTCCATGGACTTTGATAGGTTTACACTTCTACGCTTCCCTTGATTCTTTCCTGAGTGTGGCTTAGTCTAACTCTTACTTTCCTGACCTAAGAGGACTCTTGACCGATCTTCTGCAATGCTGACACCTTCCTGCTCAATTTCCTGCCAGTTCTATTTTCCTTTATTGAACTTCTCGATTTTTTAGATCCTTTAGGCTCTAGAACCATCCTCCTAGCTTGGACTATAGCTTAGGCAGTTTAGATATACTTATGTATAGACAGGATCATCTGAGACACTTCTCTGAGCATCAGATACTTTTATTAATCTTTTGTTTGCTGTGACTGAACTCCTTGTTTGCCTGACTCTGATCCGTCTAAACATCTTTAGGAGGTTAATCTTTCCTGTGGTTATACTGTATCTTTATAATATTGTGCTAAGTGTTATGTACCCTAACTTGATTGCTAATTTGTATTATATCTTCTTAACCATAGCTGCTAATTCCAGGTCCTTTTCGTGTAGCCAACTGGGTTACACTGCTATTGAAATTAATTGATGGAATGTTAACACTCCTCACCTCTATTCGGCAAAAAAGGTCAGTCAGGGAACCAATGGTAAGGAAGTGGGCCCAGAGAGCTAGATCAAATAATTTCCTCTATATGTAATTCAAATGAAATACAGCAGTTCCATAGGACACACAAAGCAGTACTACATGAATGCTTCTCCTAAAGTAGGTAAATTATCTGGTTAAGCAATTATCCAGCCACATTTTATATTGTTCTATTGCTGAATTACTAATATATGCAGACAAAGATATGATTTCTCTTCACAGTTATTCAGATATACGATGTTACATCACGGTGTTCACACCGCAAAACCTTTACAATGCAGGTGTTACAACGCAAGTCATTACAACAACTTGTGCTGGAGGGCGCTGGATTTAGGAATAGTATGATTTACTATTCCAACTCCAGCCTAGGTTACAGTAGGGAAGGTGTTGGAATAGTAAATCATACTATTCCTTAGCATAGAACACCATCCAGCGCAAGTCATTGTAATGACTTGCATTGTAATGCCCGCGTTGTAAAGGTTTTGCTGTGTGAACACCACAATGTAACTTATGTTTCCCCAGTTATCAACACAGGTTGTGGAACTTATATGCATGATATATTTCAATGTATTTATTTTTTTAGATGTAGTTGCAGAAAACACAGATTTCATTGTATTTTTTCAGTAACATCTGTATGTTATTATCCATGGATAGGTTCCAAGGGTAAGTGGGTATGTGTGATGGTAAAGGGAGAGGACTTAACACTTTGTGGTAGGAACAATTAGACTGGCAATTCAATTCATAAAGGAGTGATTTAGATGGCAGAGATAGTTTAGCAGTACTGGTGGTGCAGAGCAAAACTGCCCATTCTATACAAATCATTAAAACCTAAATGCAAATGATAAATGACACACAAAATGAACATGAACTTCGCACATGGGTCCTAGGTGTCATAAGTAATTCATGCACAAAATGCTTTTGACATTGCTGTTGCAGGAGATTCCTTACTATATAATTTACAGTTCGTGTATAGAACGTTTACTAATGTTAAAAGAAATACTTTGGAGCATTTAACTTAGGAACCATCTTTACTAAATAAGAGATGCACTAATAAAATCATTTAGGAACAATGATTTGATGTTGATAAATAAAGTGACTGATATGCAATATTAAAACATATATGCTTAATTGCAACTAAATTAATTTACAGTTATAATGTGTGCTACAATGCAAAGAAGAAAATTAGTAATGTGAAATGGTTCCAAGAAACATTCGCTCTTTCACTGCTAAACATTGCTTATGATTCCTAAATGTTTGCTATATTGCCTTTGGAACTGTTAGGGATATTGTTCAGAGCTCTCAACGACCCCTATATGTGTAGGATTCTCAAATAGACTAAATGACAACAATTATTCAATATATGCATTAATGTTGCATGTATGTACTTCCAACATAGTTGTCATCTATACCTACTACTGTGCAGTTTGATTGCTTGTGATCTATGCAAAATGACTTAAAAGTACTAAAGAAATGTTTACGTATATGTTTAAATGTGCACATGCATATTAAATGTACATCATTGATTTAATGTCTTTGAGTTAGCATTTACTCAAAAGGCCTATTTTTCCTTGTATTTCATTCCATAATTTACTTTGCTCCCGAATTCTATTGACGTGCTTTTTGCAGGTGTTCTTATGCATTGCTATCTTAGAATAGGTACATTTTGTGCAACAGCAATAGATTTATGTCTGGGAAAGGAATTTGACTACTAGCACATGAGAAGCCCGTAGGCAAATAAAAGGCTATTGTGGTCTTTCCTAATTGTGTGACCAAGACGATGTTCCCATGTCCAATGTGGGATTTTCTGTTGTAGTGTGGGACATGTGCATTCACAGAGAAATTAAGTCAAATACAATGCACTTCTATTGATGATACAACCAAAGAGATGTTGCACTACGGACTTGTGGATTACAATTTTTCATGTACCCCATTGAACTTGGCCAGATCTTCTGCAGAACTCTCTTGTAACGCTGCTGAACCTTCCCTTGCCTATTCACTAAAGACTATTTGCTGAAACTTTTCTACCGACCTATGTAAAATCCTTTTGGATTCCTACCCAAACTATTTCCTAAATCACCATTGCCTTTGAATGCACTCTTTGAGACATTCCCTTAAGTCCCATTGTTTTCTATAAGTGTGGTTTAGACTGACACTTATATCCAACTTACTGAAGACTCCTGAACGACCTTCTGCAGTGGTACTGCTGGTGCTCCTAATACTCATGTGCCTTATCCCTATAGTCTTCTATAGAGCAATTTGATTTCTGAACTCTGAGTATTTCTGTACTTTGGTCTGTGCTTGGAAGACTTAGATTGCTAATGAAGAGAAAAGACCAATTGAGATTACCATCCGAGCATCAGATTCTCATGTTATTGTTCTGTATTGCAGCAACCGAGCTCCTTGTTTGTTTCATTCTTATTCACCTAAACTTCTTTAGGAGGCTTGGCTTCCCTGTTGTAATGTAGTATTTATAGAGTATGGTCTCAGGAGCGAATTATTTTAACCAAATTTCTAATTTGTAATAAACTTCTTGAACCTGGCTACTGATTCTTGGTCCTCAATGAGTAGCCAAATTGGTTGCACTGCTAATTGAAATTGAACATTGATCAGATAAGAAATGCTAACTCTCTTCCCCTCAGTGAGACTTATAAAGATCCATCGGAGAATCAAGATTGAAAGTAAGTGGTTTAATAATCCAGTAATGGAGGGAACCTAAACTCTCACACCGTGGGCCCAGAAACGCTGGATCACTAGTGATATAGGAAATAACGCCTGGTGCTGTATTGCATAAACAATGGAAAGGGGCGACCATTCGGTCCCCCCGAACGTATGGCGGAGTACCACGATCCCCCCGGGAAGCCATCTTGGGCGGGAGGCGAGTCTCGGCTGGTATGCCCGAAGCGGCGTAGCCGGGGCTCGCCTTTTTCCCGCCCTGGAGTGGGCGGGCCTAGACACTGACGCGGCCGGGCCACGCCCTCGGGGCAGGCCGGGGCGGGTTTACGCCCGCCCTGAAGACGGATAAAAGGAGCAACAAGCCAACGAAGCACCCTCTTGTTCCTGTGCTCTGAAGCTGCACCACCTCGCTGCACGTGAGCTCGAGACGGAACGAAGAGCCAATTTTGAGCGTTGTAATCTTTCTGGTTTGTTTTTCAGATACTCTGTCGGAGAAATGCCTAAGAAGGCGGGAAAGCGAATGACTACCGACCAGATGCTGCGTGTTCTCATGAAGGAGGTGACCGACTTAAAGAAGCGAATGGCGGAGAAAGACGAGGAAGGGGGGCCGAAACGTCCTCTGGCAGGAGCAGCTCCGGGAGGAAAAGGCAAGAGGCCCAGAAGGGGAGCAGCTGGGGGAGACGTCCCAGTTCCCTGTTCCCCACTCGAAGCACCCACTCCTGTGCCGGAGGAAGGGAATCCGATTCCCGTAGTGGTCACCCCCGTGTCCGGGGAGGATATGCCGCCCGAGCTGGCAGCACAATTAGCAGCGTGGTTGGGTAAAGGTAGCAAGGGCGCCACGGCTGACGACGCGCAGGTGTTGATGAGGCAGCTGCGGGAAACAAGGGAAGCGACGAAGGCACCATCGCCATCACTTCCAGTCGCAGATACAGCTTCCGGTTCAGGTAAGCGGCCATTGCCGATTGCGAGGGATGAGTCGGCACCCTCTCGAAGGGAAAAATTGGGTCAACATGTCCCTCTGGCTATTAAAGAGAAGATATGGGCAGGGGAATATATAAACATCTTCTCGTTGCTTACCGACCATTATGAAATGGAGCATGTTAAGAGCCAGAAAGAGCTCATGCATCCAAGTGTTTGGCGCGCAAAGATGGCCGCCTTTAAGGTAAATGAAAACATTGGTAATTGGGGCAAGGCATGGGGGGTTTTTACATCCATCTTGGGTGAACGTAGGCCCGAATTGCTGCCCGAATTGCCGATTTATCAGTCACGGATCATGGGGTATTCAGTATCTCACGAGGGCAATCATTGGTTTTGTTACGACAATATTTTCAGTTAAGCGAAAGAGCATGATAAAAACTTAACTTGGGATTGTTATGATTCTGTGTCCTGGTCCAAAATGGAGGACTCTGGTATGTTGAAGGTGCCATTGGTAGGGAGTAACGTTGGTGAATCCTCCCGCCAATATGCGGGGACGCCCTTTCGATCAGGTACGGGTAACGACAATCACTCGAGGCCAGCCGGCAACGCAAGTAAAAAGGGGGTTTGTTGGAACTTTAACAGGGGGAAATGTACTAGGCCCCAGGGGTCATGCAAATTTAGGCACGAGTGTGGGGGGTGTGGGCAATCATCCCATCCTGAGTCCATGTGCAGAGCCAAAACGGGTGATAACGGGGGTAGAGGAGGCGCCAAACAGGTCTGACATAGTCCGAGGGGCGCCTTTACCTACCCCGATTGATACCATGGCAATGATTCCCTGGCTCAGCGAATACCCGGATCACGCTTCCGCTGGGGTGTTGCGGAACGGATTTTCATATGGTTTCCGCATCCCAGTGGGAGAGTTTCAGGGTATGCCACAATGTAAAAACCAGATATCGGTCTTACAGCATACGACCGTGGTACAGGAAAAGATCGGGAAGGAGGTGGCTCGAGGTCGAGTCGCCGGTCCATTTAATGTGCCACCAGTTGCTAACTTTGTTTGTTCTCCTTTAGGGGTGGTCCCCAAGAAGGACCCGGGGGAGTTTCGGCTGATACATAATTTATCAGCCCCACGTGGTCTTTCAGTAAACGATGCGATAGACCCAGAAGTGTGTTCGGTGCGGTACGCATCCTTCGATGAGGCCGTAGCCATTTTGAATCGCCTGGGGCCCGGTGCGCTGATGGCAAAATCTGATATCGAGTCAGCGTTCCGGTTGCTCCCGGTACATCCAGACGATCAGCGTCTCCTTGGTTTCATGTTTCAGGGTCATTATTACATGGATAGGTGTATGCCGATGGGGTGCTCTATATCTTGTGCCTATTTCGAAAAGTTCAGTTGCTTCCTGCAATGGGTCTTCACGAGGAAAACGGGGTTTCAACATGTGATGCATTATCTCGATGACTTTTTGTTTCTGGGGGCAGCCGGGGATCCCGAATGTGGACAGGCTTTGACTGCATTTTGTGTTTTGATGAATCAGTTTAGCGTGCCATTGGCACCAGGTAAGACTGTGGGTCCCTCGACTTGCCTCGAGTTTCTGGGGATCGAGCTCGATTCCGAGGAAGGTTGTTTTCGTCTACCAGGGGACAAAGTGTTAAGATTCAGGGCATCCCTGCAAATGTGTATAAGTAAGTCTAAGGTTAGGCTACATCAATTACAGCAATTGGTGGGACAGTTGAATTTTGCCCTAAGAGTTATACCGATGGCCCGCCCATTTTCTCGCTCGATCGCTCAAGCCATGGCCGGCCTGAAGGAGGGTCATCATCGCACAAGGCTCTCGGCAGAGGTTCGCCAGGACATGCGCATTTGGTTGGCATTTCTGGCGGATTTCAATGGCCGAATTGTCTGGAACAAACCGGCCGTGTCCTCCGAGGAGCTGGGGCTGTGGACGGATTCGGCTGGGAGCATTGGTTTTGGTGCCATATTCGGCACTCAGTGGTCGGCACAAAAATGGCCGTCATGGTGGCATGAGAGTGGTCTGACAAGTAACATTGCTTTCCTAGAACTTTTTCCCATTCTGGTGGCCCTGAGAACTTGGCCTGAGGGGTTCAGAGATCACTCTGTGGTATTCTGGTCTGATAACATGACCGTTGTTGAGTGTATCAATAGCCAGGCAGCACGATGCAAGTGGATTCTGAGATTGCTCAAGGAAATTGTGTTATTGTGTATGAAATTGAATGTACTATTTAAGGCAAGACATGTCCCGGGGGTGATGAACCAGGCGGCTGATGCGCTTTCTCGTTTTCGTATGCAGGCCTTCTGGGGTTTTCTGCCCACAGCGGACCCGGTGGCAGCACCCTTTCCCGAAGCTCTCTGGTCTCTCGGTGCCCCGAACTACAGAACCTCGTGGGAGAGAGTTTAGCACCCAGGACGAGAAAGGCATATGAAGGGGCGTTCCGTTCCTATTGGGCCTTTTTGGGGGCAGCTAGAGGGGAGCTTTGGGGCCAGGAGGAGTTGGTAGTGAAATTCCTGCTGTCTTTACGTCAGGCAGGCAAATCAGTGGCTACGGCCCAGAGGCATCGGGCCGCCATTTCCTTTGTGGCTAGGGCTCATGGGATCCAGGACCCGACAGCGTCTTTCGTTGTGCAAAAAGCGCTACGTGCGTGGCAACGCCTTGAGGGTCGCAGAGTAGATGAAAGGTGCCCGATAGGTCTGGATAGGTTGGCCTTGTTGTTATCTGTACTTCCTGCAACATGTTCATCACAGTATGAAGCAGTGTTATTCCGAGCCGCTTTTGTGCTAGCATTCCATGGGGCTATGCGGGTAAGCGAATTAGTGGCAAGGAACAAGCAGGATACCATGGGGGGACTGTGCCGAGAGCACGTCCAAGTCAGGGGGGAGACAATTACGGTCTCATTTGTCAAGTCCAAGACCAATCAGGGTTCGATGGGGGACTGCATAATGATACGAAGGATCCCCGGGTCCTCCATGTGCCCGGTGAGTTGTGTAGAGGAGTATTTAGCACAAAGGGTGGCATCATGGGGGGGGACCTTCTTGAGACACGCTGACGCCACCCCACTGACGGGGTTTCAGTTTCAGCGGGTGCTTGCGATGTCGATTACGGCTGCGGGCTTGAACCCGGGCGAGTTTGGGACCCATTCCTTTCGGATAGGGGCTGCTACAGAGGCTACGGCCAGGGGTCTGAATGTTGAACAAATTAAACGTGTGGGGCGTTGGTCCTCCAATTGTTATAAGAGGTATGTGCGGTTGCACATGTTGTGAAGCTGTAACGATGTACTCACGCTTCTTGTTTTTGTTTGGTTTCAGTTGCGCAAGCCTACGAAGCGGGGCGGACTATGCAGTCGACCCAACACCGGGCCAGCGGTCATACTTCACCGGCTGTGAAAAAGGAGGTGTGGGTCGTGGGCCACTCATACGTGAGGCGTGCCGCGGACGTATTCAAAGCAGGTGACATGAATCACGTGGCTGGGGAATACGGGTACAGTGTGTCCTTCTACGGAAGGGGCGGACTCTGTATTGACCAGTTTCAATCATTTTTTGAGGGTTTGTTAGGGCGGACGAGGTCACCGCCGTCTATAGTCATAGTACATCTTGGGGGCAATGATTTGGTCACCACTGGTAGACGACTTCTTCTTGAGGCAATGCTTTCCACTGTAAGTTGGTTGGCGAGGAGAGTTCCAGGGTGCACGATTGCATGGTCACATATGATCCCACGAAAAGTATGGCGGGGGGCTATTTCTGTTTCTGCTCTAAACCATTCAGTAAGAAAAATTAATAACAAAGTGAGTAGATTGTTCCGTTCCAATACACTGCATTCTATTTCGCATGGTTGTATTACTGGTGACAGTATGTATTTGGGGGATGGTGTTCATTTGTCCCGGGTGGGGAACGAGTTACTCATAGGAGACTGTATAGCGTGGCTAAAAGACATTAAGACATGACCTTTAGGTAGGAGTGTTGTGGGGGGTCCGGATAGCCGGTCAACTATCCGGCCTGTGGCGGTAAGGTCATGATCGGTGAGCACTAATTGGAAGATCCCTATGAGTGGGCGTCACCCATTACGGATGGGAGCGCTCGAAGGAGGTGGCCATTGGCCCCTCAACGGGGAAGGCGGTCCCTTCTAAGGATGGGACGCCGAAAGGAAAGGAAAGGCGGTCAAGGCCCCTTCCTGGGTAGGAGGGGCTACAGCCCCCTCCCGGAGAATTTCCCGGGGCCAGGACATCTGCGACGGCAGATGTGGTAAGTTGTGTGGGGTTTGGGGGGGGGTCTACGCTACCTTCTAGATTCCTCACACGAGTCCTCGGACGACCTTTAAGTGGCGTTGAGTTTATTGGGGCCCCCGTCAAGTCAAGGGAAATTGGTAGTTGCACTCGAGGTACACCTCTGTGCGGTCGCCCCTCACAAGTGAGGGGGATATTTCTGGTTAGGGATCTTGACACCGGTTACGACCTTGCCGTTGGCCCTTAAACGTTAGGATGTACAATTTCAAAATTTCAAGTTAGATGTTTTGTAGGATGTTAGTTCGGCTAGGAGAACCTTTGTATTAGAGAATATGTTAAGGTTAGCCAAACATCACAATGTGGTAATGAAATTGTACATAATATGAAACTGTTATTTTAATGTTTTAATTTTGTTTCATATTTTAATAAATACGGCCGGGAGGGTCACTCCCTCCCGTCTTCCAAAAGTTCAGAACTGTTTCCGGTTTCCCATCCTTGGGGATTGTGTTGAGAGGGGGTGGCGGGTATCTCGGCCATATGGAAAGGGGCGACCATTCGGTCCCCCCGAACGTATGGCGGAGTACCACGATCCCCCCGGGAAGCCATCTTGGGCGGGAGGCGAGTCTCGGCTGGTATGCCCGAAGCGGCGTAGCCGGGGCGCGCCTTTTTCCCGCCCTGGAGTGGGCGGGCCTAGACACTGACGCGGCCGGGCCACGCCCTCGGGGCAGGCCGGGGCGGGTTTACGCCCGCCCTGAAGACGGATAAAAGGAGCAACAAGCCAACGAAGCACCCTCTTGTTCCTGTGCTCTGAAGCTGCACCACCTCGCTGCACGTGAGCTCGAGACGGAACGAAGAGCCAATTTTGACCCACCCACCAGCCCCTGAAGACAGCAAGTAGTTTTGAATAAAGTTTGATGTGGTAACTCTTTTGTTTGCAGGTCGGATTATTATCGTGATAACCTTGAATATGCAATAAAGAAATGGTCAATTTGTGGTATGTTTTGCAAATAAAGTAATCTTGCTCTAGTGTTGATCAGTAGCATGTTTTTAATAAAATTGTTGCTTTTAACTGTCTTTTAAGTAATTTAGTCATTTAGTTTAGAACTCATTTAGTTTAGAACTGTCGTATTTATTTTGGTCGGGCGGTAAGGTCATGATCGGTGAGCACTAATTGGAAGATCCCTATGAGTGGGCGTCACCCATTACGGATGGGAGCGCTCGAAGGAGGTGGCCATTGGCCCCTCAACGGGGAAGGCGGTCCCTTCTAAGGATGGGACGCCGAAAGGAAAGGAAAGGCGGTCAAGGCCCCTTCCTGGGTAGGAGGGGCTACAGCCCCCTCCCGGAGAATTTCCCGGGGCCAGGACATCTGCGACGGCAGATGTGGTAAGTTGTGTGGGGTTTGGGGGGGGGTCTACGCTACCTTCTAGATTCCTCACACGAGTCCTCGGACGACCTTTAAGTGGCGTCGAGTTTATTGGGGCCCCCGTCAAGTCAAGGGAAATTGGTAGTTGCACTCGAGGTACACCTCTGTGCGGTCGCCCCTCACAAGTGAGGGGGATATTTCTGGTTAGGGATCTTGACACCGGTTACGACCTTGCCGTTGGCCCTTAAACGTTAGGATGTACAATTTCAAAGTTTCAAGTTAGATGTTTTGTAGGATGTTAGTTCGGCTAGGAGAACCTTTGTATTAGAGAATATGTTAAGGTTAGCCAAACATCACAATGTGGTAATGAAATTGTACATAATATGAAACTGTTATTTTAATGTTTTAATTTTGTTTCATATTTTAATAAATACGGCCGGGAGGGTCACTCCCTCCCGTCTTCCAAAAGTTCAGAACTGTTTCCGGTTTCCCATCCTTGGGGATTGTGTTGAGAGGGGGTGGCGGGTATCTCGGCCATATAGAAAATGTGGTTCAATTTGTGTCCTGCTAATGAGTGGGTCTGAACAATTTGCTGCAAGTTGTGATGGAAACCCTTGCATATCATTTATTTACTCTTTACTAAACAATCCTCTTGTTCATTCACAAGTAAACCCACCACAACCTTCAGCATTTTGCTTCTGCCTCATTCTTAATACACAAGAGCAAACAGTAGCATGGACTATTTTACGTGCTTTGAAAATGTTTGCACAAGGCTGTTGCTACAACAACTGAAATCCATCTATTTCAGCTTGACATGCATACAATAACACTTCTCAGTCATACAATTTATGTTCTTGCTGAACAGCCACTCTTTTTATGATTCTACTACTGAAATATTCATTGTTTTGAATTAACGAAAGGCAAAAATCATGTTGTAAAATTTGTAAAATGCATAAGGCAGACACGCTGTTGAATGAAAGTAAGAACACCTGTGCTAAAACGGTATTTTTTTAATCCAAATTGAAGGAGGCAGACATCAGCTAAAAGACACCTTTAAAGAATTGTTGCTGTTAAAATTATAAAGTTGATTCTGACAGCAGCACATTTTGGACATTACGTATATTGGGTAAGAATAAATGGGTCACTACAGCAGTTACCATCCATCTCTTCCAAAATCTCTTTACTGGCCATTGATAAACAAAGGTTGTGTAATCCGGTCCATGCTAAACAGAATTTGTTGTGAAATCGCTTATATATTTGTACATGAAGGGCATAGAAAAATGCACAACGAGCTGAAAGTCCGATGTACAAAGTCAATAACCATGAATATTGTTTATTCAGTCATGAGCAGCATGCATAGGTATAATCAACAGATTGATAATTTATTGAAATGCAATAACATCAAAGTTACTATAAAATAGATATAAATATAAATGTTGCCAAATATCTTCTCTTCAGTTTTGGTAAGTTAAAAAGAAGCACGCTTATCCACATACAAGCATCTTGTTTATAAGATCGCATTTTCATGCTTATCTGACCTTACTAGTCACATGCGATTTTTTTCTTCAAAAAAGAGTCTTGATTTTATTGGAGATCTCAAGATAGGTCAGGTTATCAGATTCACACACTACTGTGAATTTCACACATTCCCTCTCTAACAGCATGTTCAATGATTATTTCTACACATGATAAAAGCGATGGGTTCTTTTAACAGGAAGTATGTTTGAACACGGCACAGTGCTTATTTTCTTAGATTCGAGTAGTCCGAATAGAATGTTATTTACTTTCCTGCGTTTCAAAGGAAAATATAAACTGTCGATTTAGTTATGCAATAACCACTGCATCTTTGAAAAAGTATTCAAAATAGAAAAAATAAGCATAAATCTTGTGTTTTCAATATGCATGATACACTTGATTTGTGGTTTTGACCAATGCATTGAAAATATCTTCAAACATATTGTTTCAATGACTCAGGACTTCATTTTCTGCCAGTGCCACACTAGGGTCCCCATTAGGATGACGGGCGGACTTTGTCCGCCCGCCATCCTGTCGTAGTACAAGACCGCCCACCATAACGGCGGGGGTCCTGTGGGCAGCATTAGGATTCGCCCGCCACAGTGGGGAGCGCATCCTGCCTTCATACCATTGTGGCGGGCGGTGCACTCAGCATCGCCCACCACAATGGCAGGAAGGCATGCTGTGAATGGAACTACTGGGGGGTACCATAGGTACCCCCCATGTGCAACCATACCCCCGAGTCCCTGGCGCCCGCAACGGGCCCGCAGGGATTTTCCGCGTGCCTTGCCGTGGCAGCATTGCCGCCACCGAAAGGCATTCAGAGAAGCCCGTCATAATATGACTGGCGGTGTCTGATAGACACCGTCACCATATTAATCCTTTTCCGCCCCGGCCGCAAGGCAACCGGGGCGGAAAAGCAGCAGACGGTCTTTCCGTCCGCCGTGGTCCCCCCCGCCATACTAATATGGCAGGGGGAATTTAGGTGTGGATGGCGGGCGGATTGCCCCCACCAGGCCGGCAGTGGCTACCGCCAGCCTGGCGGGGGCAATCCGCCCGCCATCCTAATGGGCCCCTAAGGGTTCTGTGACTGTCACAACAGTACAACTTTGAATCAGAGTGCCAAAATAAACCACAACTTGTAAAGAATGCCAATGGCCATACATCCATACTTTCATTGCAAAATGTACTTGCAATGTTCCATTTTTACTTAACAAGAGAAAGAGAGTGGTGTTTGCTTTTTAATGGAAAATAGCATGGGACTCTAGTCTGAGAGGCTATTCTTTTTTGGATTGTTAGACTAAAATGATAATTCTAATTATTATTTGCCATAAATACTAACTATGGAGAGCTGGGGTCTAAAATGTTTGTCATGACTTCATTTTTATTTTATTCCAATGAAGATGTTTGATGTCTTGTATTTTATTCCAATGAAGATGTTTGATGTCTTGTGCAACCCATTGATGTTTAGGGATTCCCATTGAGCTGGTGGTTGCCGGCGGAGGCCAAGGAACAGATATCTGGGACCAATACTTATTTTTTCTCACAAGACATTTCCGGAGAGCATGAGAGGGAAAACACATAAAGGGGAAAAAATGGAGAAAGAAAAAGAAGTCACAAAAGGAGAAAGCAGAAACTTGAACGAGTGCGCTAAAGGGGTAGGAAGTGTTTTGTAGTGGATTTAAAAAGCAAGAGGTGGATTTACGACTGCACAACCTTGGTGTTCAATGCTGTGACATTTAATAGAGCAGGTCGAGCACAGATTAGAGCACAGTCACTCATTGTTTTACAAATTAATCACTGCCCATAGTGCCCTCTTTTAAACTCTTTCATGCAGGGGGTCAAGATCCATACTGTGGCCTGCATGCATCATTTTACTTTGTCGCCACTTTCGCAGTTTCTGTAAAATTTTTACAGTAACTAATATACCTCACAAATCAGTCACAAAATAGGGGATTTAAAAAAAAGAAACTTATGCATCGTATATTTTGGTTAGTTTGGTAGAATGGCAATCATATTTAGATGTCTAATTACTGAATACAAAGTTCCATCATAATAGTCAATTAACTTACTAAAACATATAATATTTATGACAGTATTTTGAATTTTAGATGTGTGTTTGTGTCTGTGTTTATGTGTGCATTTGCCCCTATGTTAGGATATATTTTTGCTCTTTTATCCTTAGGTATGTGTGGTATTTGGGTATGTAAGTATCAAAGATATTTTGAATATCAATTTGTTGCTCTCCAAATAAATATTAACTCATCTACATTTCACACAGATATTTTGATCATTGCATATGTTAGAAATGTCAGCCTTAGGATCGTCTTCCCCCAAACCTTTTGCCTCCACCCTCCTATTTTTCTGAGTTTCTTTTCACTGACTTCAACTCTGTACACTTTACCTCTGCTAAACAGTCCTAACGTGCTAGTGCTCACTCCATAAAACATGCAAAAATTGGCTTCCACCTGATTGTCATATTTAACTTATATTATACACAAAAGGGTTTAGCACTGTTCAACAGATTGTCACATCCAACATCAGTAATCAAAAAACAGTGAGCACACAAGATGTCCAAATGCCAGATGTGAATTTCCTAAAAAGAATTTCTCTTTATTGCATTTGTCTTAAAAACAGGAGACCATAGCCGACGTGTTTCATCTCACGAAGAGACTTCTTCAGGGCTTCATAGAGTAACAAAGACGTTTTTTCACGTGGACGATATAGATTTCAACTAGGTAACAAAAGAATCTAAGTATCTAAAGATCTTTATGTATTATGCATTATCAGCAAAGGCTCAGTAGCCCATAGCATGTGTGCTCCCCAATTTCAAGTTTGAAATACTTGGATTCTTTGATACATGATTGAACTCCCCTTTTACTACATATAGGTAACCTCTAAGTTAGGCCTTATATAGTCATATGGGCAGGGTCCTGTGTCGGTAAAAGTAGGACATATGCCTTTATTGTGTGGCATGTCCTGGTACTGACAAAAAGCCTATTTGGATTCTCACTGCTGTGAGGCTTGCTCCTCTCATAGGATTCCCTGATATGTTTTTCAGTGGTAATTTCTGATCTGGAAGGAGTAGTTTCGCCATGTTTGGTATGTTTGGAATAGTGGTGATAAATTCTGCTTATAGGGGATGGTGGAATTTTCATCACTGTTTTAGAAATGCCATTTTTAGAAAGTGGGCATTTCTATGTGCTTATGACTCTTTGTGCTTTACAGCGGATTCCAATCCACGTCTAGGGTAGGGTGACAGCTGGGTTTGTGCATACTTTCCAGACAACCATCACACATCAATGGTTGGGTGTAGCAGGGTTGCATCTGCATTCATCTCCATACTAAATGGTCTTCTTGAGCTAGAGTGGTGGAAGGAGTTGTCACTGAAACTTGAATAGGGCAGTTCCTGGCCTCTCACAATGCTGTTTCCACCCCCTGTAGTGTGTCTCGAGCCAAGACAGGGCAAGGCAAAACTTGTGCACTACAAAGACTATCCTTTGAAGTTTGCCTACTGTAACGGGCCAAAAGGGGTATATGTATTGGACTTAAAGCCCTAGAACATTAGAACACTTCTGGATCAAGAGGACATTGCAAAGAGAAAGAGCTGGAGTGCTGTTTGGAGGAGTACTGTCCCTTTGCTGTATCGTTTTGCAGGGTTGGCCCACAGTTGTTGCTTCTGTCTTGGAGAGGACAAAGACTGGACTTTGCTGTGTGTTTCCTGCTTGAGAAGATTCTCCAAGGCCGTGTGTGTGCTTGCCTCCTGTTAAGCAGCTTCAGGTCCATCAAAGATTCACCTGCAGCATCCCTGAACTCAACTGTTGGGAGTTCTTGGAGGTGGTTCATGCTGCAATAGAGTCTAAATTTGATGCATCACCCTTTCAGCTCCTGTTTTTTTGATGCAGCACTGCTGAACAGGAGAAATTTACATGCACCGCCGCCATGCGGCTGAAGAAATTGATGCAGTAAAACACAAGATTATGAACGGAGTGCTGAAACATTTCAACCACTCACCCCCATTCAAGATATCTGGGTTTAATCCATCATTCTGTTGCTTACTATGCCATCTCGGTTAGGCTTGGTTTAAACCGGAATGGCATGGGCAGCAAAAAAAAAACAATGGACTTAGGCCCAGATCTCTGTACTGGGGGAATGTTTGACATTGTTCAGCATTCTGCCTATCACTTGTTCTTTTTTCATTTGTTACCCTGAGTGGGATGAGTATGCCCAGATGTGGGTTCCATGCTCCCCATGCCACTGGAGTCCAGCTATCCTGGCTTATGAGAGATGATACCCTATAACCGGTCCTAGGATGCTTGTTTCTGGTCCAGGGAGGACCTGGCCTGGAGGTTCGGACTGGACTGTTCCAATTGGGAGCAGGGTCAAGACTGATTTGCATATGGCTTTGTTTAATCTGGATTGTCATGGGGAGCAAAACATAACTGAAGAATTTAGGCCCAGATCACTGTACTGGGGGGAATGTTTTACATTGTTCAGCATTCTGCCCCATCAATTGTTCTTTTTGACTAAATCAACCCAGCGCCTGTCTGTAGCTGAAGAAACCACAGCAGGCCAGAGCACTGAGTCTCTGACATCCGAGACCCCGTCCCGACTTCAGCGCAGCTCCTCCTGTGCAGCTGAAAGAATCGACGCATCACCCTTCTGTGGCTGGAAGAATCAATGTAGTACCTGATTTCCGCTGTTGCTTTGACTCCAGCACACCCAGATTTTTATGCATCACACTGGGGGCGCCAAGTATTACACCGCATCACCCTCAGAAAAAAAACTGCACTTGGATTTTGATGCATCGCTTCTCCTTGCAGCCCAGAACCGACAAAACACTTATCCTGCATGCAGCAAATCTGACGCATTGCTTGCCCAGTGACTCAAGAACTGGCGCAGCACTGTGTTTTCCATTACGTCTCTCCTCTGCGGCTGTATTTCCTTGTGGATTGTGATGCATCAAAGGTACTTTGTGCTAAAATCACTGCCTCCATGGATTTCGACTTATTTTTGCTGAAACCTTTAAAAAGTGATATTTTGAGTTCTGTATGTTGGATTTTCGTCATGTTTGTAATTTTCCTCTTATTTGGTTTAGATAAAGATTGGTTATTTTTCTAAACTGGTGTGGTATCTATTTGTAGTGTTGTCACTTTGTTACTGTGTGGTGTGTTTTTTGGTACAAATGCCTTACACATTGCCTCTTGGATGAGACTGACTGCTCTGCCAAGCTACCAAGGGTATGTGCAGGGGTTATCGGGGGGTTGTAGCTCCCTTACCCTTACTAGAGTGGTGGGTTCTGCCCGAATTGTGTGTATTTCCTAGCCAACCAGAACCCCATTTCTAACACTCACGTATCCACTAACAAACCCACTCAAACACTCAAGTACCCACTCACAGATCCATTCAGAACCTCTCACATCCACTCACAGTCTCACTTAGACACTCTTACGCCCACTCACAGACCCATTCAGAAACTAACGCACAGATGCCACTTATATAGTTGTGAATTTTAAATGTGCTGGAGTGTATAGAATGTCTGTTTTTGATTTGTGTATTCACAACATATTAAAATATTTGTTTTAAACAAAGTAAAAACGGATTTAAAACAGAAAATGGACAAGTGTCGTGGGAAATAGGGTGGCTCTGAGAATAGCCTTTGTGTTTATTGTGAGTAGATGATAACTACACATAAAACAGGATGCAGTGTTTCAATTTGTAGAGAAACACCCTGCGGCCTTTCTCTGTGAAGTGAACTCCATCACTTCTATTAATACCATCCATGTCAGCACTCAAGCTGTTGTTGTAGATAGAACCCATTTTATATTCTATGAAGAATGTAGAAACAGTTTTATTGACATGTTTCCTGGTTTTGTCCATCTGTGGCAGAACTCATTTCACCATTTCCATGTCTGCCTTTGGCATATGTTGGAGAATACCAAGATACTCTGAGCAAAATGTACCATCAATTGAGCAAAGGTATCCTTCATTACAACTTGAAGTTCTACCCCGTTAAGTGTGCCTAGATCATTGCCACCTCAGTGCACCATCATGAGGTGGGTCAGGATGTTGGCAATCCGCAATGCCTTCAACAAAAGGCAGCAGTTGATATATCTTTAACCCTCTCTGGCCAATTCAAGTAAAGTCCACATTAGGCAAACCCAAATCCCTGTTGATGCCAATGCCACTCTTTCTAGCACACTTTATGGCCCAAAATGCACAGCTATGAGTCACAAAGCACACTCTAACCATTTTGAAGGCAAGGTGGAGTCGCACACAGGAGATTGCTGGAGCTTAATGAGGCAATGTTCAAAGTGAACGGTAAGTAAAATGGAGAAAAGTACCTAATTTAGGAAAGAACATTTTGATTGGATGGTGTTAATGTACAGATAGCTAACATTAGGTATAGATTTTTTGTCGATCTGTGATTGGCTCTGGAAAGATAAAGACAAAGTAATGATATTCGGGATATGTTTATATATCAGAACAGTAAATCGCACCTGCTACAGTTGAATGTGAAACTAGTATGCTGCTTACGGAAAATGTTGTAAACGTTTGACCTACTGGTACAAAGGAATGTTCCATAGGGGGTTGCTATTGAAACTGAGCTAAAAGAGTATGGGGGGCAAATTCTAAAGCGACTGTAATTTGACAGTTAAACAGAGAGTGGTTTAGACCCATTGGTCATATGAAGTGTTTATTTTCTAATGTAGTAGTATTTTAGAAAGTAAAATGTAGATGCAACGTTAAATGCATTAATGAGCTCCCATATAGATTTGCAAATCTGTTGTGAAGTTACATGGAGGGTCTTGCTGAGCATCACAACGGATTCACAAAGCCACCCACTAACACATTGGGCTTCTTTAGAGGAGACTAAGAAAGGGTTGAATAGAACTGACCATTCTGAAGTGGATTAACAACAATTTAGAAAGGAAAATTATGATTTGATATGTATATGAGTAGCACTGAAAAAAGAGTGAGAAAGATTTCTATTACAGTTTCTTTAGTACTGTGAGTGGTATACAATTCTTATATTTTAGATGTGGCACTTTGGTTAAGAGAAGTTGCTCCCTCTGTTTGGGCTGACTACTTTGTCCCCAAGAATTCCCACTGGCACCACTCTGGCACTAATTTGCCCATTCCCTTCCACGCCTTTATTTGACACCTCGGAAGCAGTCCAATGTCTTTCAATTGTTGCAAGGGGTAGGGCTGCAGGGTTCGATAACATGCCGGCTAATGTGTTTCTATCTGACATGGAGGTTTGGCCCTGCTATATTCTAACTATTGCCAACACTAATGCTGTGGGCTGCTATCCCTGAGTCTTGGAATGGTGCCACTGTAAAACCCATCCATAAAAAAGGCGATAGGTCTCACCAAAACAACTACAACTTCTGTTGCTCTGTGTTTGCCAAAATCCATGACTAGTTGACTGAGATGGACATCCTTAGTTTCTTCAAAGCAGGCTTCTGAAAGCAAGTTTCTACCATCAATCAGGCTTTCTGTTCCTCCTGATCCACTGGCATACTGTCATTATTGGCAAGGGCAAGCTTTATATTGCTTTTGTCGACCTTAGATCATACATTGTATTGGATTTTCCATATCGTAACACTGAATGCATGTTCATATTTCTTTCCTATGGATCAGTTTTTTTTTCTTTATAACTTTTGATCTTTAAATCAGGTTGCCTTTATTTTGTTATAATTTTCACGCTAGTTTTTGTTTCTATTCAATTAAAATATTTCACTGATTACATTTTTTTATGTATTAACTGGACAAACATTTAGAAAGTTGCTCCATATGTACAGATTTTGCCTCTGAGGAGTGCATTTCTGCTTATAGCAAGCGAATATGGGTGAGCCAGAGATTGCTCACATAAATCTGTTTATCTGTAAGTCAGATGCTTTGGGCGCTTAGTCACAGATCATAACAAAGTTGTACCCTTGCTATCTCTCCCATAGACTAGCACTCTGACATCCCACATTCAGCCAGTAGATTGCCCTAATATTTTTAAAAACGTTCAAATTCAGACTGGATAATCTTTGTCAAGGATGCGGACACATTAGCAATTTATTTAAAGTTGACATATATTTATACATAACTTCATTCTTTTTGTGACATTATTTAGGAAGCCTAAAGAATGATCACCAAGTCATGTCTTCTTCAATTGTTGTCGGCTAACCAAAACTCCCGAATTGTTTGAGAATCTGGGGCATATTACCAAGCAATAGCGATAATTATCGCTATTGCTTGGTTAGAGACAAAAATTTACCGCTGAGCTGCGGCGATTTTTACAGCGAATAAACCTTGGTATTACCAAGGTTTATCGCAAATGCGATAAAAATTGCCGCAATGCATGAATATCGCTGAAAAGTCAGCGATATTCATGCATTAGCGAGCTAATGCTCTTAGCCATGTTATCCACCTCCCATTGGATAACATGGCTAAGAACTGCTCAGGGCAGGTGTTAGCTTTTGGAGATATTCGCGCTTAGCGCAAATATCTCCAAAAGTTGGTAATAGGTGATAGCGATGTTAGCGACTGTTTCCAGTCTCTAACATCTTGGCACGCCCACTTTGCATGTCATTAGTGATAAATATCACTGACATGCAAAGTGGGGCCCAAGATGGTCGTTATCTCCTACTAGCTGTCGCTAACTAGTGTTAGCGACAGCTAGGTAATAGGGAGATAATTTTATCTCCGCTTTCTTGGCCTTTAAAGCCAAAAAAGCGGAGATAAATCCCCTTGATAATATGCCCCCTGTATTCTAAATGTCTAGAATATTGCGATGATTAATTTGGTGGAACGTACATGGCATTTGCAGTACAATAGACGATCCTGAAAATCAGGAAAAATGGTCATCTTATTTCATAACTGTTTCTGTTTATTGGATATAAAGTCTTGAACGTAAATGTCTTTCTTTCAATCCTAACAATATCTTCTGAGATCTTGCTGCTCAAGCCTTTCAGGAGCACCGGAATGTCACAGGTGCTCATTTTGCATTTTTAGAGGAGGGAAAGCATCTTCATTCAGGCTTGCCCAGTGCGTAACTCTGTTTATACACCTCTCGGATGTGCAGGATTTCAACAGTTTTTGTACAAGTAAAAGTTATCTACCTTAATAATACTTATTTAAGCAATCTCAAAATAAAGACATTTTACATCATACACGCTTTACATCAGGCTGACCCAGACCCTTCCCTGTAGAATGCACAAAAGCATAGGCTAACCATGAATTCTTCATATTGCCAGATTATCTATGGTACTTATTTAATCGCCCCCAGAAGTCAAAATACCAGTATCATGAATATTGTATAGTTGGCTCAGCCCCAATTCTGAAAGTCTTTCAAAAGTATTGGTCTGCCATCAACTCAACATTCTCAAAAATGTCTTCCTCAACAGCACCCATACCATCATCTTCAGAAAGGTGTTAATCTATCTTGGGTACAGCAGCCAGGTAAGACAAAGTTATCCATGGTAATATATTTTCCTTCTGTGAATTCCTACTGTAGATGTTATTGTGTTGTCTTCTATCACAACATGACTGGTTCAGAGAACTATTTTTTCTACCTCTAATACCCTAACTCGACACATTTTTCACCCACTCCTTCTTTTCCTTGGTGAAGATTTTCGAAACTTTGAACTTAAATATGTTTACTACAAGTTTCTGGCTGAGACCGTGACGTCCCTTGCAAAATCGTCATTCAGGAAGGAGATGCTAACTGACAGAGGAAGCAGTATATGTTTTAGAAGTATCATGAACTGACCTAAAAATCCCTTAGAAATTAGCTTATACCTACAATTCACTTTTCGTACACACTGCCAAGGTCTAGATTCTCATTTCATGTACTATAGTAAACAATGTATATAGACTATAGGTACACAGTGAATGCAACTGTCATGCTTACAACTATATTTCATATGTATCAAAACACTTATCCACTGATTTTAGAATCTGCACCAATTCGGTATTGCCCATTTAGTCCACCAGGATTTTTTTACTTATGACTATCTGATTTATGGACCGTTACTTATATATTTATTTAATCAATAAAATGCTTTCACAGAAGACATTCAAGCCACAAATGGGCAAAAAATGCATCAATAAAATACAAGATTTAAATACAAGATGAAAATAAGCAAGGACATTTACATATAAATGTATAAAAGTATCCACTATAAAATCTAAATATAAACACATCATAATACAGAAAAGGATTTGAAAAATGTCATCAGGCGTCAATAAACATTCCCCTTAGGTGGGTTTACAACAAATATTAATAACACATTATAATACAAGAAAAGATCCAAAAACGTTCATTGGCGATAGCAAATATTCACTGTGGGGGATTTAACAAAAGGTAACTTCCTTCGTTGTGCATTTCTATTAAATATTTAGAAATAACTGGGCAAATGAATTTTTTTTAAAGCTATAAAAGACCCAGACAAAAGAATAAAACATGATTTCTGACCTGTTTCTTAGCACCACAATACTGGCAACCTAGATGAGTGGCCCTCATCTCATTTTAGAACTACATATTTTGGCCAAGTCTAAATTTCATGATAAATCTTTGTATAGAGGGGAATACATTAGGCTTTAGGTAGCATTTCATCTCCCCACACCTTACAAACCTAAAGCTCAAATGCAACCATTTTATTTGTAAACACTGTTGCAAATCATCAGGAAACCTTTTTTTCGTTGCAGACTCAGTTAAACAAACTTTAAGACACTACTACTTTTACATGATAGCACCTCGTCACATTTCAAGTCCATCTGCTTCAGGCTATAGGAGTAAACCTCACCTAGGGCCCGATGTAGGAGCCTTAATACCGGTCGGAAACGGCCGATTTCGGCCGTTTCCGACCGGTAAATGGCCATTTGGTATGTAGGTGCCCGTTTCCGAGGGCATATGTAGGTAACTGCACATTTACTGAATCGGTAAAATTACCTAATCTGTAAAATACCGATTCGGTAATTCTACCGATTCGGTAATTCTACCGATTCGGTAAATTCCTAATGTAGGTGGGACTCTTCTGAGTCCCACAGGTGTTACCGAATCGGTATTTTACCATGAAATACAACTTCATGGTAAAATACCGATTCCGGTGTGCATGCACATGTGTGCATGCACACCTATGCCATGTGGCAGGCAGACCTGCCCCTAGGGCATGTATGCCTGCCACATGGCACCCAAGCCTGTATTGGGGGTGCTAGGGGGTGTCAAAGTGACACCCCCTGCACCCTTGCAGAAATCGGTAATTACCGAATCGGTAAGTACCGATTCGGTAATGCCCTTTGATTCCTATGGGCTTCAAGGCCCATAGGAATCAATGGGGGATACCGATTCGGTATTTACAGAATCGGTAAATACCGAATCTTACAGATTTGGTATTTACCGATTCTGAAATACCCACATCTCCCCCCCTCCAATTTACCACTTCTCAAATACCGAATCAGTATGATTCGGTATTTAAGAAGTTGAGGTAATTGGAATTTTTATGGTCAATTGTGTCCCCTAACGTAGACCCCAACGGCTCCATGTACGTGCTTCAAGTACATGTAATTTCCCTCCATGACCAGCTATGAAGACGCAAATACATTTGCGTCCAACGTTAACATGTCCTCTTTCAGATACACCATGAATGGGTCGATAATTCCGTTCCTAAGTATGCCGTGCCACCGTCTTTACATGGTGCACTTTCACGTTTTCCTGGCTCTGTTGAGTTAGGACCTGATTTCTGCCATCGAGCCCTTTCTGCCTTCTGCCTCTGAAAGCTGCAGCCTGGATCTGCATCCATGACCCTTGCCTTACTCCCTGCGCGGCGAGCGGTGCCCGGCTCGGCCTGCTTGCCTGCCAAAACTGTATTTTGCCTTCAAGTTATCTGCTCCGCTCCTCGAAAATACATTCCTGTCTAGTGATTTAGGTAAACACCTCCCCAGCTGCAGAGCAAAGGGCCCGGCCTTTTCTGTCTCCGTGCATGAAATTCATTGCTCCTGTTACCATGGTAGGCCCATGGCCCCTCGCATTACACGTAGACGCGTAGACACATATGCACGCACTAGCAGTCAGTATAGAATAGCCTCTGCCCGAAAGACCTTTTCTTCTAGATAAAACAGTTCTTCAACACAAGATATCAGATATGATTTGGGATTAGGTTGTTCTGACACGCCAGACTTCTGTCTCCCCTTTTGGTGCTAAATGTCAAGTCCCCTTCACCCTCCAGTTCCACGTCAATCACACGTCATGTTGCCTGCGCGCGCATCCAGCCATATATTTCTGCTGACACTGCAGGATTCCTCTATGAATCCACCCACTTGTGACACTTTCATGTGACGTTTCTAGCACACACCCCCGTGTACGCCCTCGTGCACGCCTTCTGTTACGCACATGTGTTCTTATCTCGTTTCTTTCAGCTGTTACGCCTTCTGTATCCATCACCATTTTATGCATTTACTATATATATTGTGCACTGTTAATAAAGCATTGTCTATCCCTTCCTGAACCCTCGTGGTGATGGAACATGATACCATGGTTCGAACCATTCCATTACATGGAATAAAACCCTTATAAACTCAGATGCCACGGACTCTGCCTCTCATTTGATTGAGCTATTTTATTGAACTTATACCGCATAGAAATTAAGCATACGGCAAATATTTATTTACCACATAATTGGCGCCCGAATAGGGACCCCTCCCCCACCTTACACGCCGGCGATGCGTCGCAGGCCTTGCCCCCTGCCACAGCCGTGACGGACAACTACGCGTACCCGCAGGATTTCCTGTATCTCCCTCAGGCCTACGGAGGTGACGGAGACTGCGATCGACATCCAGACGAGGCGGTGAGGAGTGCGGAGGATCCCGACCAGAGCCCAGCCGAGAGAGCAAGGTCCGAGGTGTCTAGAGGCCCACCAGTTCCGAAGTACCTACGTCACGTGTCGAGTCGAGTCCAGTCCGGTCCAGTCCAGTCGAGTTTCTGAGGCCTTCCGTTCCGTGCTTCCCGGTGAGTACCGTTGCTGGGGACGCATCTAGACGGGTGCATTAATTTGTGTCCGGTCAAGACGGGTGTGGGTACGCAGACCCGGTCTGCACTGTTTTAGCAGTGTATCTGTACTGTTTAGCAGTATATCCAGTATCCAGTTATTCAGTTATTGTCCGTTCCGAAATGTTTTAATGTATTCCAGTGTCGTGGTATGAGTGATTGTTTGATCGTCATTCCCGTGTTTATTGTATTAGTTGTGTCCGAGTCCGAGTAAGTATCAAGTATCAAGTATCGAGTTACAGGATGCCTCTATTCTCCAAACTGAGACAGATAGGAACTAGAAAAGGGATACTCGAGGAAGCTGTTCCCATCCCACCCAGGGACACTCCCGGTTATTTTATGTACCACAAGCACGGCTTAGACGCCGTATTATATCTCGACTTGTGGGTGGATTACACTTAGGATTTAGCAGAGAATCAGAGATGGCCCGCTACAGGGACATGGGATGCCGAGTGCATCATGAGAGTAGAAGAAGCGTTGTGGAAAAAGAAAGCCAGACAGTCACAGAAAGATGCCATCGAATTATGGCGTAAGGAAGCACACAGACGGACAGAGAAAGCACTTAGAAAAGCAGAGAAAAGTAGAGAGGATTCTGAGAAAGCCAAAGAAAAAGAACTACTAGAAGAAGGAGAACGAGTTAGAATGGAACAACACGATAGACGGAGTAATACCATTATGACAGGATTGTATCCAGTCCTGGCCGAGGGCCTGCCCAAGGCGACCCCGGAAACACCGAAAAATCTGCCCCTCCATTGGTTCCGACTAAATTACGTCACAAGACCGCAGCAGATATTTTCCTTTCTTCCTACTTAGACGACGTAGCTCCCGCATATACCAATGTACCCGTCCCACCTGCACCTGTACTACCCGCTGATCGTTTGCCCCCAGGTTCGCAACAGCAGACCCCTCCCGCATCATTTCCCGCACCTGCTAATACTTCCCCTATTGTTCATCCTGGTATTAATCCACTTAATCCTTTTGGGGCTGGCGCTGCTCAGGCCCCAACCCCTTTTCAGCAGATACCGGCCACACAGCCAGGTTATGCTCAAACTTCCGCAACAGGAGGTGCTACAGGAGGTTACCGTACCCCGCCACCTACACAGCGATTGACAATAAGAGACTTAGCTGCACAACATACCCCGAAAGGGGCCCCTTTAGAAAAGCTTAAAGAATATCTTACAGACTGTAGATATGATCCCGTTCCAGGCAAGCAAGGGCCCATGATGTTAGCCTCAATACGTTTAAGACGTGCTGCAAATTTTTTAGTTTTATTGCCAGGAATGCCAGATTATCTAGACAGGATATATCGCTTTGTTCAGACTGGGGAGGGTCCTGAATGTATTCACGAGGCCATGGCATATCAGAAAGTAGACACTCAAAGTATGATATTAAGATTCCTCGTAAACTGTTTTATAAGAGAACGAGATCGGCCTGGTGTAAATAAAGAAGAGATGGAGGTACTAACTACATGGATTCAGAATATAGCAGACGGAAAACATGATAAACAGAAATGTATAGAGGCCATGTACAGAAAGGTCCGTAAAGAAATAGTAGTAATGCATGAAAGAGAGAAGGATGCAAGGGAAGCAGAAACAGACAAGAATAAATCCTCAGAGGAGGATGAGCCAGATCATACAGAAACGGTGGCATATGTGGGTAAGGGTAGACCCTTTAATAAAACGTTACGCCCAGAAAGCAAGAGACTTTTTCACTCTGCTATGTCAAACCCGAGGACTCCTGAACATCTATTTCAGGCTACCGATAAAATACTTCAAGAACGAATGGGGTACCATGTACTCAATTCCATGGATGAACAAGAATTAGCCAGGTCAGCAGTACAATGGGCTGACAATTCCGATAGATATAATGATGACTCAGTAGCGCAAACCTTTTTGAATCTTTCCCCAGACGAACAGCGACTAGCTGGTATGTACATGATACAACACCTCCTTACGTTGTATAAGAGCCAACATTCTGATCCAGGTCCCCTACCTGATGTACTAGTAGAGTTACTAATGAACAAATGGAGAGGCCTAGGTACCGATTTAATTAAAGTAATTTTAGAACATCGACACAGATATAGTGCTTTCCTGAATCCTCAGTTTGTTTCAGCTCCACCCCCAGTAAGGAAAATGTTTTACATAGACAGACAGAATCCTTTACGAGAAGTACATCCAGTCAGGAATGCTGATGATACCCTTACACGTGTGTATGTATACACGCCTATAACTAAAATGGAATTGTTAGAAATGAAGAAAATAGTGCCCAGTCATGATAAAGACCCTGCAGGTTTTCACCGTGAAATAAAAGACATGTTACTCATGGGAGATTATACCTATCCCGACATTATGAAAATATTGAAAGTATTATTGCCTGCCGGTATTTACGAAAAACTCAAAGAAAAAGAATGGGAGGTGGGAGACCAAAAGATCGATTGGGCTGCATTAGAAACTGAAGAGACAGGTCGTACCCCAGGTTTAGGTCTTGGGGATAAAACTAAAGCATTACCAGGATTGTTAGTACAGGTTTTACCACGTTTGTTAGCAACTAAAAAGGAGGACTGGGATGCAATCTCAGCCTGCAAACAGAAACCCGATGAAGACACTAGTGATTTTTATTCCCGATTTGAGAAATGTTTTATTATTAATAGTGGCCTGAAAGCAAGTAGCGAGTCATACCCACACCTTTTTGTATCCAAATTAGTCGAGAATTCATTGCCCCAGGTTAAGAACCGTGTACTGAAAGTCGAGAGCACATGGCAAGCTAATTCGCCTTCACAAATGTTACAAATGTTACAGTATCACCAGAATAGGATCAGGGAAGAACATGACCATGAACAGAGACGTATGAAAGACACGAAAATGAAAATGCTAGTTGCTCAGTCAGTTCCAACTGACGGACATAAAAGGGGCACTACACAATCAAATAATTCAAATTCAGCAGCTCCTGTTAAAGGGATATGCAACTATTGTAAACAGCCAGGTCACTATGTAAACGATTGCGCAGTTTTGAAACACAACATAGCCACAGGTAAAACTAAAGAGAGACCGCGTCCTCCTAGACAGGACCAGGCCCCACAACACGTTCCACAGAATGTTCAGCCTATGCAGACTTCAGCTACAGCTGTAGCGGTACCACAGCCACAACCCATTGCCGCAACACAACATGCAACGCAGCAGATGTACCAATATGCACAATCTGATTATCCCGATTATCAGTGATACACATGAAACAGCCTAGAGAGGGAAGTTGGCTTGCCTCTTATTGAGGTTCCTGTAGATCAAGAGGGTCCTTATGTACATAGTCAGGTATTAGGGAAAGATAGAAAGTTTTTGATTGACACAGGGGCAAGCAGGACGACAATCAGTCACAACGAGGTTCCAGGGGCACCCCTCTCAGGCTCACAAAATGTTTCCCTTGGTTTTGCAGGAAAGCCTATTGGTAATGAAGTATCGAAACCAGTCCCACTTGCAGTTGGTCCATTGTCCCGCACTACAGATTTATTACTCACGAAATCATGTCCAGAAAACTTACTTGGTATAAAGACCCTGAAAGCTCTAGGAGCTGTAATTTGTTGTTCTCCGGAAGGAGTAAGACTGTTTCTGCGTGACTTTAAGGGTCACTATGTGTTGAGAGATATTGATTCCAGGTTACAGAATGTTCCTGCACATTTATGGGCAAAAGGCCCCACTGATGTAGGTTGTATGCACATCACTCCATATCGTGTCACACTGAAGCCAGGAGTAGTACTACCACGCATTCGACAATACAAGTTACCACCAGATGCTGTAGTGGCTTTACTGAAAATCATTGACGAGCTCATTGCACAAGGAGTGGTTGTAGAAACCGACTCCAATCTATGTAATTCCCCTATCATTCCAATTCTTAAACGTACTGATCCAAATGCACCTCCAGTTTATCGATTAGTGATCGATTTACGAGAATTGAATAAATGCATTGTACCACAATATCCCGTGGTCCCAGATATTTCGTCCCTATTGACAGCTATTGATTCCGAAGCAACGTTCTTCACCGTAATCGATCTCAAGAACGCCTTCTTTAGTGTCCCTATAGACCCGGAAAGCCAATATCTTTTCGGATTCTGTTTAAATGGCCGAAGCTTCAAATTTGCACGTGCATCTCAAGGATTCACAGAAAGCCCCAGCATCTACAGCCAAGCATTGAAAAGACAACTTGACAGTATCCACATGCCTGACAACACTGCCCTACTTCAGTACGTCGATGATCTATTGATCACCGCCCGAAGTGAACCAGAGTGTGAACAAGCGTCACTGACAGTTTTACATTTCCTGGCTGACAAGGGACACAAAGTGTCTCCTTCGAAGCTACAATTCTGTGCTCAGCAAGTGGTATACCTTGGGCACTTGCTGACCAAGTGGGGTAGGCAGCTGACACCTGAACGAATTCAGTTAATTGCACATCTTCCGCAACCCAAGACACAGAAAGAAGTACGAGCCTTTATTGGCCTCACTTTCTATTGCAGACAATGGATTCCACAATATGCATTCCTAGCTAAGCCACTCATACAGTTGACAACACAGGAGGCAGCGTCTTCGACTGTCCTCCCTTGGACTCAGGAACATACACAAGCTTTTGACGAATTAAAGAAAGCCTTATGTCAAGCACCAGTTTTAGCAACACCATGTTACAGTAAACCCTTTACACTTTTTGTCACAGAACGCGAAGGTACTGCATTGTCAGTACTCACCCAGGATCAAGCAGGTTCACACAAACCGTTTGCTTATTTTTCTAGTACATTAGATCCAGTAGCCCAGGTGCTCCCTGCGTGCTTGAAATCAGTAGCAGCAACAGCTCGAGCAATTAGACAAAGCGATTCTATAGTGTTAGGACATCAATTGACAGTACAAGTTCCACATTCCGTGGAAGTTCTTTTAAACAGAACACAGACTCAACATTTGACTATAGCACGACTGACAGGTTATGAATTGACACTGTTTCAGCCACACATAGAAATCAGACGTTGCAATACATTGAATCCTGCTACCCTTTTGCCATTAAGTGAGACAGACCCTTTGGCACATGATTGTGTTGAAGTCATTACCATTACGACGAAACCCAGACAAGATTTGACAGACATCGCATTACCAGATCCAGACCTGACACTTTATGTGGATGGTTCACGTTTGAGAACAAGTACAGGAGAGTTAGTGGCCGCATATGCAGTCACGACCGACACTGAAGTCATAGAAACATATCGTATTGACACCCTGTCAGCCCAAGCAGCAGAGCTCATCGCTCTGACTCAAGCCTGTATACGAGCAAAGAACAAGAGAGTTAACATTTACACGGATTCACGTTATGCATTCGGAGTCGTACACGACTTCGGTGTACTCTGGCGAGAGAGAGGTTTCTTGACCTCTCATGGAGCCAAGATCCAGCACGGTCCCCTCATCCAAGCTCTGTTAGAAGCAATACATTTGCCTACAGCCATATCCATCATGAAGTGCAAAGCACATACGAAAGTTACAGATACCATTTCCCAGGGTAATGACCTGGCAGACCGAACAGCCAAGCATACAGCTCAGACCCATACTCACTCAATTGATATGACAAAGACAATAGTCCCGACACCGACACATTGCATGACAGTGAGGGATCCCGCCCTAGATGTAATTGACATACAGACACATGCTACACCAGATGAAATAAAGAAATGGATTGAACTAGGAGGGATCCAGACAGAACAGGGATGGATGACGAAGGGAAAAGCCACATGGTTTCTCCCCGACTCTATGGTTCAAGTTATCATTAACACAGCACATAGTCCTGCACATTTAGGAGAAAAAGCCATGTTAGACAGTATTCAAAACCTTTGGTTCAATAAACATTTACGAGCAGCAGCAAAACAGAAAGTGCGTACTTGCATGATTTGTTGTCAGTTCAACCCAGGTAAAGGCATTCCCGTAGAGCAAGGTGGATTTCATCCTCCCGATCACCCTTTTGAAGTCCTCCAGATGGATTATATCCAGATGGAACGTTGTCGAGGATTCAAATATGTCCTCGTAGTCGTATGTGCACTCTCCCGATGGACAGAAGCATATCCAGTCCCAGATTACACTGCTCCGACCACTGCCAAGCAGCTGGTACGTGAATTCTTCCCCCGGTATGGTTTGCCCCGTATCGTATACTCAGATAACGGTCAGCCATTCTCGTCCGAGCTTATGAAGCAGGTATCACTCCTGCTAGGATATCAGTGGAAGTTCCACTGTGTCCGACATCCCGAGGCAGCAGGTCTCGTAGAGAGACACAATCAGACCTTGAAAACACGTCTCGCCAAAATATGTAAAGAGAAAGGCGTAGATTGGATAGTGGCTTTACCAGTTGCTCTTTTCTTTATGAGAATGGTAGCCCATTCAAGAACAGGGCTATCCCCGTACAAGGTGGTCTTTGGCAGGCCACCGAATATGTGGGGGACGCCTCTGCCTCGTAAGATCACAGATGTTGACTGTAATATGCTGACAGATTACCTTGCCTCCTTGATGTCTGCACTACAATCATGTCGTTCACAGGTAGCAGCAGCCTTTCCCGACAACACCGAGGTGAAGCCACACGAGATCGTCCCTGGAGATCTGGTCTTTATCCGGAATTTCGATCGGAGGAATCCGCTGGAGCCCCGCTGGCAGGAGCCGAAGCTTGTTCTTCTCACAACAAGGACCGCGGTGAAGGTGGAGGGCCGCAAAGGCTGGCTCCACTTGAGTCATATTAAGAAATACCATGGACTGCCGCCAAAAACAGACTCCCAGCCCTGCCCCTTTTCAGAGACTGATACTAAACTCCCCCTGGTAGAAAATACTCCTCAGCAGGAGTACAAACTGAAATTGAGGTCTAGCAAGTCAGACAGTTTAATTGTTTAAGTCCTCCCCTAGGTGAAGCGGTTAGACAGGTTCCTGACATGTACAAGTTAGACCCCAATAGAGAGAGAGATAGACAGGAACAGATCAAGAAACATGAATATTGTAAATCTCTCCGTAGTCACTGCATTGTGACATTATTGATTATGTTTTTTCTGAGTCTTATAATTATTGCTACAAGTTTATTGTTACACATGTACTTTCCTATTTCCGTACGTGCACATTCTTCCTCAAATGACACTGTCGAGCATACTTTCAGTGAATTGCCCTTGCACGAGTTATCTTACCGACTTGCGCTGCGCAACAATACATTCATCAGTATGTTACATCATTCCCATCAGACCAGCAATGCTACGAATTGTTGGATATGTGGCCGACTCCCTCCCTATCAGAAATACAAGGGAGTTCTGCTCCTCTTTCTGTACCCGTTTACACACAATGGTTCCTGTGGTGCATGGTTTAGTTTGATAAATTCCTTAAATTCTGATTCCATAGTTTACCAGGGCAATTGGGTATGGGGGAATCTGAACACAGTTATGCATAAAGCATGTTTCCCTGACAAGGAGGGTCTTCCACAAAGGACAGGGACCGATCTAGAAAACGAAGTGTATGGATTAGGTAACTTTACACTTAACCTCATGATTCTGAATGTCCTATCCGATACAAAACCAGACTTACCCGCTATGTCAGTATTACCAGTTAAAGGTGAATTATGTGTCAGAAAGAATGGTTCAGTACACCTAGGTCATAGTGAATGTACTACTGTAATTGAATTCAGTGATAAAGGCAAGTCTACATTCAAAGCTTCCCGTCATTCCTATTTTATTTGTGGTCATACAGCTTATGTACGCTTACCTCTAGACTGGGATGGTACTTGCTACATTGCCTTCCTTCTGCCACCTGTTTTCCTAGCCCCACCTGATTATCATAGGGACTCCCATCTAGTACACAATAGACCCAAGAGAGATCGCCCGATTGTCGACTATACTGAAACGGCATGGGAGCAATACACAGACTTTAATAAAGGTTTCTTTCCCTATTTAGGCACTGTCTCGAATAGTAAACTGATACGTAAATTAACCAGAACCCTTGAAGCAGTAGTGAATGAAACTACTTCCGCCCTAGGCAACTTAACAGAGGAACAGTCTGCTATGAGACTTGTTGTTCTTCAGAATCGTCTTGTTCTTGACGTCATCCTGGCCGATAGGGGCGGAGCTTGTAGAGTCATCGGATAGAGCTGCTGTGTTTTCATTCCAGAAAATGCACCATCAGTATATAAAGCCATAACCCGTCTCCACAAGATTGCAAGTCAGATACACCAGAATCCAGGCACCTGGACTTGGTCCGGTTGGCTCTGGAGTGTATTATCAGCCTGGGGATGGAAAGTCCTTTCCTTCCTCGGAATAGCCCTTCTCATAGTATTCAGTTGTTGCCTATGTTTACAGTGTGGGCCAGCGATTTGCGGCTTGTGTGCCACATCATGCATTCCCCATCCAAGTCCACGTTCTAAATCCCGCCTGAAAAAGGAAGAGCAAATGGTGTTGTATGAACAAATAGATAGACTAATGAAGATTGATATATCATGAAGGGTCCGTAGGGGACAAGGAGGGAATGAGGTAATTGGAATTTTTATGGTCAATTGTGTCCCCTAACGTAGACCCCAACGGCTCCATGTACGTGCTTCAAGTACATGTAATTTCCCTCCATGACCAACTATGAAGACGCAAATACATTTGCGTCCAACGTTAACATGTCCTCTTTCAGATCCACCATGAATGGGTCGATAATTCCGTTCCTAAGTATGCCGTGCCACCGTCTTTACATGGTGCACTTTCACGTTTTCCTGGCTCTGTTGAGTTAGGCCCTGATTTCTGCCATCGAGCCCTTTCTGCCTTCTGCCTCTGAAAGCTGCAGCCTGGATCTGCATCCATGACCCTTGCCTTACTCCCTGCGCGGCGAGCGGTGCCCGGCTCGGCCTGCTTGCCTGCCAAAACTGTATTTTGCCTTCAAGTTATCTGCTCCGCTCCTCGAAAATACATTCCTGTCTAGTGATTTAGGTAAACACCTCCCCAGCTGCAGAGCAAAGGGCCCGGCCTTTTCTGTCTCCGTGCATGAAATTCATTGCTCCTGTTACCATGGTAGGCCCATGGCCCCTCGCATTACACGTAGACGCGTAGACACATATGCACGCACTTGCAGTCAGTATAGAATAGCCTCTGCCCGAAAGACCTTTTCTTCTAGATAAAACAGTTCATCAACACAAGATATCAGATATGATTTGGGATTAGGTTGTTCTGACACGCCAGACTTCTGTCTCCCCTTTTGGTGCTAAATGTCAAGTCCCCTTCACCCTCCAGTTCCACGTCAATCACACGTCATGTTGCCTGCGCGCGCATCCAGCCATATATTTCTGCTGACACTGCAGGATTCCTCTATGAATCCACCCACTTGTGACACTTTCATGTGACGTTTCTAGCACACACCCCCGTGTACGCCCTCGTGCACGCCTTCTGTTACGCACATGTGTTCTTATCTCGTTTCTTTCAGCTGTTACGCCTTCTGTATCCATCACCATTTTATGCATTTACTATATATATTGTGCACTGTTAATAAAGCATTGTCTATCCCTTCCTGAACCCTCGTGGTGATGGAACATGATACCATGGTTCGAACCATTCCATTACATGGAATAAAACCCTTATAAACTCAGATGCCACGGACTCTGCCTCTCATTTGATTGAGCTATTTTATTGAACTTATACCGCATAGAAATTAAGCATACGGCAAATATTTATTTACCACAAAGTGGTAAATTGGAGTTTACCTACATCGGGCCCCAAATGTGTAAACCCCCTTGCTATCCCTCACTAATTCCCTCCATATGATCGAATTTCAATGTATTTTCCGATCTGCAAACTAATTGAAAGAAATAACAAATAACCTGGGAATAAGCTTGATATTTTACATGAGTAAATCGCAGCTCAAAACAAATCATGTCCATCGAGCTGGATGTACTACTACCAAGAAATTGCTTCCACAAAACAGATTCAAAGTGAGGTACTTTATTGAGAGAGGGCATTGATCTTCCTTAGTACCATACCATTCTACAACGGGGTTTATTTACTATGAACGCTATTAAAAAGTGATTACACTTCTACCATGTGCTTTGAAAAATTGCTAGAGGCCGATGCCTTGTATTAAATCTTGCTTAACCCATGACCCATTGATTTTTGATACACACTGTCATGTAGTTATACTTTGTTACCTCCTCTAATTTGCCCAAGTTGAAAAAATATAACAAGGGGGATTTCATACTTTTAAGACCAAATAACATAATTTAAATTGTTCTCTCATTATCTGAGAGATTATGAGCAAGTGCAAAAATATTATGATGTAAAGCTGTTTCTACAAGCCAATTAGGCAAGAGACATGAAAACCAGATAGTCAGCCTACAACAGATTTGAGACTTTCTTTGCTCCAAATTTTGAGGGCGCTGTAACACCTTTGCTTAAAAGGAATGGGAGCATAAACAAATATAAAGAAAATCGCGAAGGGACCATTATACAACCCTTTTTCAAGTCATTGTTTACAGGAATTTTACTGGAGTATTCATTTCAAGTTCCCAAAAGTACTTTTAGACAAATATCTGAGTGAAGAGATATCATTGGGCTCAATAACACACTATATAGCAAATCTAATAAATTTAAGCCAACATACATCTTAATTTTCCAAAATTTCACTTACTTCTCACTCAGCATATACAATACACAATATTATCTAATGTGGGACAGGCCTTACGCAAACATGACTGGTTAATTTGCAGGAGCTGGACAGCATCTACCCAAGAGGCTAAACATTTTAATTTACATTTCGCGGAAATCTTTTCCTTGACGTCTAGAAATGCAATTGGACAATAACTTTTCAGAAGATTATGCTTTCCTTTTTTATAAAGTGGGCTGAAATTACTACCTTGTGAAGACTCGGGACTATATTTATTTGATCTCAGAATAGAGGGATTGTTAGAACTGGGGGTCTCTAGTTGGCAGAGGTAGATACCACTGTCCAAATAGGGACCCTTGCTTCTAGTCAGTGTAAGGAGGATACACTCTTTAGATAACCCCTGCTCACCCCCTTGGTAGCTTGGCATGAGCAGTCAAGGCTTATCAAAGGTAATGTGTAAAGTATTTGTACCAACACTCACAGTAACACAGTGAAAGCACCACAAACTGACTCCACAACAGTTCAGAAAAATAACAGTATTTAATCTAAACTACACAAGACCAAAACAACAACAATCCAACATACACAGTTCAAGAATATGGTTTCAAAAGTGTTCTTAACCCCTTCACTGCTGGCCCGTTTCCGCCCCCGTGCGGTAAACAAACGAACAGGGGCGGGCCATGACGAGCCCCAGCCGTCATCAGCACACGAGCACCGTAGTGCATGGCGGCTGGGGTTCGTCATCAGCATGGAAGGGGTTAATGTTGTGATAAAATATTCCACAGTTGCGTGAAAAGTTCACAGTTGCATCACGTTTAGCCAACAGTACCTTTAAATGCGACAAAGTTCCAAAACAGAAAATGGTACAGTGGAAAACAAGCGATGCGTCACTCCTGAGACCCTGGGGAGGTGATGCAACAGCCCGCTACTCCGGTCTGTATGGAAAGGGATGCGATACCTTGTATGGATTCCGGTGTGGAGGTTCCGTAGTGAAAAAGCTTGCAAAGGCACGATGCGATGATCTTTGGGGCTGCGATGATCTCGGGTGCGACAATGTGCGGACCAGCAGTGATCTTCCTTTTGCAGCTCCTCGATGCGATGGCTCTGCGATGACACTCGCAGCGACGTGATGCGGTCCGCAAGCAAGCAGTGCGACGATCTCACCCAGTGACGAGAGGCTCTGCGACGACACTCGCAGCAATGGTAATCTTCCAGCACCGGTCTGGTGCGTCCTGCAAACAAAGGATGCAACGACTCTGGCAGCGACAACAGGCGCTGCGACAATCTCTGCCTTGGTAGCGGCGGGAATTTCTTCGCACTGACAGGATGCGCTCTGCAAGAGAGCGATGCAACAAAACTTGCAGAAAGTCTTTAAAAGCTTGGTTTCCAGCTTCCCAACACAGGTACAACTTCCAGAGGCATCACAACTTGCCCAAGCACTCTAGGAAGGACAGAACTCTCTCAGCAGAGTTCAGGGAAGCTGGGGGTGAAGTCCTTTTGTTCCTGGGACTTCTTAACAGGGAGCCAGCTCTTTTCAGGCCCTTGGAGATTCCTTCAAGCAAGGGGACACAGCTCCAAAAGCAAAGACCTTCCCCTCTTCTTGGCAGCAAAGCAACAGCAGGTCAGTCCAGCAGGGCAACAGCAGGACACTCTTCCTTCTTCAGTTTCAGCTTTCTCCTTGGCAGAGGTTCCTTCTTGATTCCAGGAAGATCTAATTTTCTTTAGTCAGGGGTCCTGTACTTATACCCCTAAAAGTCTTTGATCCCTTCTTGCAGGAGGGCTCTGAGCCCACTCTGACCCAGTTCTGGGTGTTCCTTGAGCACTTTGTTTTCCTGGCCTCTCCTTTCCTTTCAGAGAGAGGGGCAGGGTCATCAGCCGCCCAGCAGGAGGTGGAGCCAGCATTGTGGAAGGCAGGCACAGCCCTATTCAGGCCCAGGTGCTACCCCCTCCCACCACTCTAGATGCAGATGGAGCTATTCAGCCCAGGGATGGCCCACTCAGCCTCTGAGAGCCACCCAGCCCCTGTCGCTCACAAACCAGACAGTCAATTCACAAACAGGCTAAGGCACACAGAAAGGTCATACAAGAGAACAGCAACTTTCTAATAGTCCTGTTCTCAAACACATGATTTAAAAATAACCTTTCCTAAAAGATGTGTTATCAAATTTTGAGTTCAGGGATACCAGAATTTTAGGTCTTATCTTGCTCCTATGGGAATATGTGCTGGTAGCCACTGTAGCCAGCATTCCCCATGATAGCCTATGGGGCAAGATAGCCTTACCATAGTGAAAAACGAAAATGGCTGTAATTCACTACCAGAGCATGTCACCTGCACAAGTACACGATCTACCTTTCACATACACTGCACTATACCCAAGGGGGTAACTTGGGCCTTCCATAGGGGTGACCAATGTGTACAGACAGGGAAGGGTTAGGCCTGGCCAGTGGGGACACTGACCAGGAGGACATGTTAGTTCACAGACTGCACACAGGCACTGCGGTGGCAGGCCTGAGACTCCACTTTAGGGCTACTCATGTGGGTGTCACAATCAGTGCTGCAGGCCCCCTAGTAGCATCTGTTATCACCAGCCCTGGCACAGTCAGTGCACTTTACTAGGGACTTCGTGGTGACACAAATATGTCAATCATGGATAATCAATCATAACAACAATTTACACAGGGAGCACTTGCACTTTGACACTGAACAGCAGTGGCAAAGTGCCCAAAGCATGTAAAACACCAAAAACTAAATCCAGCACAGCATAAAAAATACAGGAGGTAGAGGCAAAAAGATAGGGGGAAACCACGCCAAAGATGCCAGGTCTAACAGGGATTATTATTTTAAATCTTCTGGTCCACCCTGGGCACATTTAACATAGCTGAAAAGGTAATACAAATGAATTCAAAATAGCTTAGAAACAGGTGACATTCATTTTGTTTGGTAGCGCTTTTTAAGTGCCATACAATCAATTTGATTACTTATCACTAGCAACATAATTCCAAGCATAAACGCAGCCAGAATGAGTTATTCAAAACTGGATGCTTTATCGTTCCTCGTCTTAACAACTCTAAGGTCAACTGAAACATAAAGCAGAGAGCAAACACTTCATGTGTTGGGGCAGATTTCCAGATTAGTGATAATGTTTATGTCCAAGTATTGCATGAAAATCTAACCATTCAAGGAGCGCTGCATGCCTCTTTATCAGGTGAAATATTAAATGTCCAAGTGATGAAATTGTCTATTTATCACAGCCAAATTTATCGCCACTGCCTCAGTTAACAATAGAAGAGAGTATTCATTACACTTGCTATTTGGGGAAATAGGGGACAATAGTCCCCATAAGGCATCTAATTTCAAGACTACGTCTTTCCTATATTCTAGATATCAATACAACTTTGTTTTCGATTTTAAAAAATCATAAAAGATAAACATTAATACATTTCAAACATTAAAATTCAAGTCTAAATATATGCTAGATTATTGATTCTCGTGTTAAACTCTCTTGACACAATTAAAGTTGATTATGGATACTTAGCCACTGAACTTAGCAAGACCCTTGGACGATTAAACAACAAAAGTGCAAAATTGATGGAAGAACCACAATAGACATTTACTATAGAAATGTATACAAAAAGTCATCTGATTCCATCAAAGGAACAATACATAACCATGGCATTGGAAAATATGGCTGACAATTGTGAGTCTTTCCAACCAAAAGAAGATCTCAGAAAAATGGACAGCCCCACATTTGGTCGGCCTCTCGTGAGGGAGTGGCAGGGCAACAAATAACTAGGTAATTATCTAAATTTGAATTGTTTCTTAACTAAGTTTCCTGTAAACCGCGACTCTCACCAGCTGAGTCTCAGTCACAGTAATTTCGTTGTATTTGAACTGAGCGTGTTTACTGCCCAGATTCTCCTTTTCAGATAAGACCGCTAAGGCAAAGGTAGGGGAAAAGGAACTGTGCTGGTTACACGTCTACACTTGTGAATATGCATGTATATATGTGTGCAGGATGTGCATGTGAGACTACTATCATATGAAGCCTGATAAGTGAGCATGGCAAGCTTGGTGCAGAAGGGACTCTGCAAGGATAGGTGCTCACCCGGAGTAGTTCTTATAGTATTAGTGGCCATCCATAGATAGGTCAGTGGGGTGTGCTGGGAATTCTGTAGTGCTCTCTAAAGTGCAGTTTTGCTCCACTAAGGCTTACTCTGTCCGATGAGGTGTCAAACCCTGAAAAAATGTGCACACCTAGTTTGATTTTGCAGTTCCTATACCACGAAATCAGCATCTTTTGAGACTTCAGAAATTGTCATTTTCCTGGCTCTGTTCATAATCAGATTTCAGCTCTTTGTCCCCCTACTGGGCCAAGGTAATTCATCTTTTCTACACAGAGTGAGCAGAGACCTCCCTACCAAAAGGAGCAATTATCAGTGATTGGCTCAGTTCTTGGGAATGAAGGAGTGTAGACGGAAATCTGCATTTTATATTTAGGTGGTCATACTGCACCTAGGCTGGGACTGCCCAGGCCACTGAAAGAAGGAGGCAGCCCAGACATTTGGAACCAACAAAGGAGGGATTCACCATTAAAGTTTCGATGGGAAGGGATCTTCCAGTGATGTCAGCTAGGGGTGGAGCTGAGGCTCTCAAAAAAGTTATTTTCAGAAAACAACTTGACTGTGTCATGTTGCATTGTCCCAGAATGTGATGCAGGAGGGTGGGACAGTGGTGGAAGGATAATGTGGAATCCTATGATTGGTGAAGGGTGCCTGGGATCTAGAACTGTCCGCCCCCACTTAAAAAACAGTGCACAAAGGAGAGACATGGGAGAAGGCCGTGGGACCATAGGCAATAACAGGTGAAGAATGGCCAACTGGAAAGGGAATCCACCTTTGACTCAAGCTGAACCTGGGACTAAAATGTGTCTCTACAGGATTGGGCCCTATGCGGCCACTGAGGACCAGATGGGGAGGACCTGGACCCCAACGCTCCCTCTGGGTGCCCTTCAAGACAGAGAAGATGCTCTGGGGCTTGGTGAGTGTGTGCTGAGTGTGTGCTCGGTAGGCTGGCTACTGAGGGGCTGCACAAGATGGACCCACCAGCATAACAGGAGCACAAGGAACGAGGCAGAGGAGAAGGCTAGTGCAGGGAGCTACTAAATCTAAATCCCCACAGAATGTGCCCCCTGGGAGGGCAAAATGCTTGTTGAAAATGATCCTGGTGACTAGAGTTCACCACTAGGACCAAGACAAAAACAGGATGGAGAACATTGGCCCAGTGGGACTAGAGAAATTCATTTGTAAAGATTTAAGATTTAACTTCTGACCCTAGAAAAAAGAAATCAAGCACCTGGCACACTGCTTTAAGTTCTCAAATTACTACAAGGGTAGACTAGGGCCCGGTGTCCGGCACATATTTATGCATTTATTTAGTTGGGGAGAGTGGTGTGTGTGGGACCTAAAGAAGGGCCCAGGCCAGGTGCTGCTCCTATAATCTGTGCCCTTGTCTTTGATGGATGGATGCACCAGATGATAATAATCCTCCTGCCTGCCGCAGCTGTGGTGGGGAGAGACGAAGAATGTCACCTCCAACACCTGCACAGGGGAGTGTGGATCATGTGGAGAGATGGCTGGGTTGGGCTGGCCTTTGGACTTTAACTATGGCCTACAATTAAACTTGCCATGTGTGAGTGTCCCGAATGGGACCAAGACAACCACAATGAAACAAAAACAAAAAGGAACTTCCATGGTACAAGGTGGTGCAACAAAAAAAGAGTGGGACATGCCCATCATCTATTAATCAGAACCTGGGCCATGGAGTGTCCAATAATACCCTCTGTGGGCTTGTAACTGTCTGATTAATTTCTTTTTGTGCCCTAAGGAGGGGCAGAGGCACCACTAGCATATTTTTCAGGTGTTGTTGAGCGGCTGGAGAGAGTGCAGCAGCCCATGCAAAAGTGGTTTTTAGAAAAATGTTCATGAATATAGAATTCGGGGCCCCAAGGGAGGCTGACTATGTTTTTAAGCACTCTCTGCGCTGGGGCTTTTTCTCTTGGGCTCTGGAGTTAAGGAATTCTAGTGGTTGGTTCTATGGGTGCATTATTTGTCCTGAAGAATGTAAATGAAACATGGAGACACTCTTCTGATTAAACTGAAATGCTTTATTTGAAATATTTTGTTCACAATGATTATTGATAAATGCTGCAATGCTTACTTGTATAATCAATGCATTTGAGAATGGTTATTGATTCTCTTGCTTTAAAGATTAAATGTAACACATGATGATTGTTTTAATATTATGCCACCTTTCTTATATATATATATATCAATGTGGTGACTCCTAGACACAGCCAATAGTCGTGCCTTTTTAAATGACACCCCATTATTTTGTGAAGTTACATCCGTTTAATTTATTTGGGGGCATTGTGAATTTGGGGTTCAGCACTAATTTAGGATTAAATGTAATGAGGGTGTCATCAAAGGTATTTCTAGCTGCCTGATGTTTGTAAATGAATGTGTAGTATTTAGTAGTGTGTGTGTGTGCAATAAATGTACTTTCCCTTTCAAAAAGAAAAGCACTGACTATTAAATAATTTGTATAGTGTTTTTGTTTCAGACCAGCAAATTGTGCGTGCTAGCCCACACCACCTTCCCTGGGTAGGCCTTGGATTGCTCTGCCTTATGACCCTGAGAGAGCCAATTGCTATTAAGGTGTACTTGGTTTCCAATGATAGAACAATTTCAGGTGTATTACTAGTGGAGGGCATGCATTCTTTCAAACCAACAACCCAATGTCTTACAGAATTAAATTATAATATCCTCATTAAAAAAATAACAATGGGGGGTTGTCATTTCAAATATGGAGGGCATGAGCACAGGCCACACCTTTCTGTATTTTCTGCCATACCTTTGGCCAACATTAGCTGTGAGCCAGAACCCCATTTGGACAAGGAGGAGCAGTCTCCAATTGATCCCTATCTCTGGGTTCTTTAAGAGTTTGTTGGACCTCTTTGCTCCTTCTCTGAGACATTCCATGCAGAGAAAATAAAAACATGTTTGACCCAGCAGGACGCTGCCTCTGTCTAAGTGCATGTCTGATAATGGGGTTTTATATGGCAAATCCTTAGTTTAATGCACCTATAGATGAACTCTGTTTGGTAATCAGCAACATCATGCACAACAGAATATGTAACCTAGAATGGTGACTTTTCTGAGTTTCAACCAATTCAAGCAAAACAGTTCTGAGATTATATTTTTATTTATTTTAAAATGTCTGCACTGGGATATTATGTTGTGAATTCTGAAAACTTTAATAAGCATTGGTATGTGTAGAATATTTTAGCCACTACGAACTCACTTCATACTTACTAATAACCATTGCAAAGAAATATTAAGAAATCCATACTTTAAGAAAACATGTTTTCATGAGTTTGCTTTGATTAAATCACATTCCAAGGAAATATATTTGTCATAAAAGATACAAGATAATTAACTATGAAATATATTTCTGTGTCTCCATTTTTCGCATCAGTTCTTAACTAGGGGTGGGCTTAGTGCGCATAGTGGGGTTACGTGAAGCTCCGCGAAGTGGGGTTGGTGCAACGCCCACCCACACACTTCGCGTAGCCCCACTACGCGCCGCCGCCCTCTTCTACAACCCCATTTTTAATATTAAATGCACAAAAATGAATGAAAAAGAACTTGTTGACGCGCCGACTTCTTCAGACGAATGCGCGGGTGTCCCCGCATGCGCATTCGTCTGAAGTAGTCGGCGCGTCAACAGGAAGAGGGGGCCCCGGGACGCCACATGCAAGGTAAGTTCTTTTTCATTAATTTTAGTACATTTAATATTAAAAATGGAGATGTAGAAGAGGGTGGGAGGGAGGCGGGTGGCGGGCAACTTTGATCCGCTATGGAGTGTGCCAAGTGTTGCCTACTACACCTACTTTGCGAATCGCAAAGTAGGCAACACTACGTACACTCCATGGAAGGAGCGAAGCACTGCACCCAGGGTTATTCTTGACTAGAAAATGCATAAATAATATTTTCCCTGCAAAAATAAGGCACAACATTTAAAGTAACCAGAACATTAATTTGAAAAACACCTATGAACAGACTGTTAGAAGACATTGGACCAATTAACAAAGGCATTTATGGGTAAGTGAAGCAGTGCTATAGGAGTAAGACTCAATTGCTCTTGTAAATGGGCTCAGAAATGTTAAATACTCGATTAGTAAAACGGCAAAGAGGGTCAGGTCCGTTCTAGTACTTTTAACTGAATATGAATATCCACTGAATATTCCAAAGTTATTCCCATTTCAGATGTTTTGGAGGCTGTTCAAATAGTTGTTAAAAATGTGTGAAGTAGAACTACAGGAATAATATTTCATGCACTCATACAAGTCTTTGTGAATTTGTCCCATCTGTTAGAAGCACAATTTCTGAAATGGGGACTGTATAATCTGAACAATAATGTTTCTAAACAGATACTGTATGCTCCTTTGTGCGCCGGGACGGTTTGGTCTGGAACTTGCTGCCCTTAGCTCTGAGGACCACCCAAGACCCAGTGCTTTTTAAAAAGAAACTCAAGACTTTGCTGTTTTAATCTGATACACGGACATTCTTTCTCTCAGGAGCTAGCGCCGGGACACTTTGAGTAGCTGCGCACTTTATAAGCTCAATATAACCTAACATAACATTTATATATAGTATGCAGAACTGTCAAGTGGCCTCTCCCTCCCACTTACAAGTAGATGTCCTCTATTCAACTGGATTTCATGATATAATCATCTGATTTACTCATTTCTATTTCACAGACATCAAAAAAACTGATGTGTGTGAGTGTGTTTGTGCGCATGTGTGTGTCTTGTGAATGTGATGTAATGATATGCCTGCCACAGGTTTCTGGGTATACTGTGGGACCTGTCATGCAATTTTTTTAGACTGCCCATTTTCATTCTGCAGGATTGTCTGGTGGCTTATTGGACTAATGTGTCAACTGTAGGGTGTCAGTTTTTGACCTCATGGTCATAAGTTCCATTCCCGGCTTACCCACTCAGCCTTTCATCCTTCTGTGGCTGATAAAATGAGTACCATTCAGTTTGGAAGTGTTGGAAATGGCCCATTTTTCAGGGCTAGCTCCAAACATTTTGCTTTGTCTTCCAATTTTTCCTGATCTGTTTTTGTTGGCTATAGGAATCTGAGTGCTTTACCACTGCTGATCAGTGCTAAAATGCATATGCATATGCATATGCTCTCTATAATTTATGATGATAATTGGTTATCCATGATTGGCATATTTGATTTATTGGTAAGCCCCATGTAAAGTGCACAGAGTGTGCTAGGGCCTGTAAATCAAATGCTACTAGTTGGCCTGTGGCACTGATTGTACCACCCACAAGAGTAGCCCTGTAAGTGTGTCTCAGACCTACAACAGCAGTGTCTCTGCATGAAGATGTGAACTGCCATGTCGGCCAGGCAAGAGCACCCACCTGTCAGGCCCTAACCTTTCCTTTTCTTACATGTAAGACACCTCCTCACGTAGGCCCAAGGTATCCTGATGGGCAGGGTGCAGTGTATGTGAAAGGTGGTACAAAAGGGGGTGGTGATGGACGGAGCATCTGAATCAATCAAACACTCACAACCAGTCAAAAGATCTGGGTTTAATCCATCACCGTTCTTTAGCCCACTCTGCCACCCCAAATCAGTCTGACCCTGTGCCTGTGAAAGGTGAGACGTGTACTTGTGCATGTGACATGTCCTGTTAGTGAAATACTGTCAATTTTGTTTTTCACTATTGAAAGACTATCTGTTCTATAGGATACTATAAATATATAAATATATATATTACTTTGTAACATCTTACAAGCATAACTTTCCAATGGGACAAGATATAACAATAACGTTTAGGCTCTTTGAACTCAGAATTTAATAACACATATTTTAGTAAAGATGTTTTTTATATCATGTGTTTGAAAATGCCACTTTTAAAAAGTAGGCATTTTCGTGTTTAACCATTCTGTGTGCATCTGCCTGTTTGTGCATTGACTGTCTAGTTTTGGAGTGACAGAGGCTAGGGGTGTACAGTCACTGTAGACAGCCAGCGGGGGGAGGTGAGGTGTGTCTGGCCCTTCCTGGATGAATTGGTGCTAAGCTTAAAAGACCTTTTCTGCATTTAGGGTAGTGGGGGAGGTTTTCTCAGGAGGGTGATGTGAGGTGCCTTAGAGAGGCACTGGATGGTGAGGTGAAGAGTAGCTTGCTCAACACCTATGTGGGGGCTCTGTGATTTAACTGTTGGAGAGCATATTTAAAGTCCCCGTTATCCAGAGCAATGCCAACACCCATTGGAGTGTGAGTTTGTTGATCCCAGGAACCTTGCACTGGAGGCAGACCTTTTGGTGCATTCCACAGGGTCTGAAGAAGCTTTTGGGAGTGATCCTGAAGGAATGGCTCAGGTTTTCCACAACCAGGTGATATAGGTGAGGTTGGTAGTGACCCAGATGGGTCCCAGGGTAGTGGGATGGGTGAGGAGTCCCATGTTCTGTCTCTGGTTAGAGGGAGTGGGGGTGGGCTGAGTAAACATCTATTATTAAGCGCCAAGATACCCTTCTTGGTGAGCATGCACTATACAGATACACATCTTATGTTATTGTATATAGCATACGATTTTACTGTGAAAAAGGCAGCAGAATGTGCAAAAGTATTTTTTTCATTTATGTTTTTCTGCCCATGGAAAACGATGTTTCCTCATGTAAATGCCGCTTTCCATTATTGGATGGTATACTCCTTACACAGCATATAGAGGCAGACAAAAAACACAGATATAAATATAGTATCCGTAGGCAACGTAGCGAAAAGTCTGTCACATGGCCTCAGATTGCTAACATTGGGTCCTCTGTTTTAGCTATGCCAATGATTTTAGTTGTTTACAGACTCAAAAAAGAAAACATTTCCCCATGTCCATGTAACATATCCACTGTCCCCTGAGTAAGTTCTCTCTGCGTCACAAGGCTTAAATATAACGACAATGGATTTGAGACATACGTGAAATACATCACCCTAATATATAAACAGATTAACTTCCTGTCACAGATACAATTTAATTACTTTCCTAAATGTACAATCATAAGTATGTCACAAAAATATTTTGCTTACCACATGTTTGTTTCTATGGTAATTTTCCTTAAAGTGCTGAATGTCTGTGTGGCGTGAAACACTGATGCTAAGCAAAATATGTCCTACTGTAATGAGAGGGAAAGGAGGAAATGTGGCCTAGGGTCTCAAGCTGCCTGTCTTCGAAAACTGTGAACTTATTTCAAACCCTGGCCTCTGAACTAGACTCAACATTCTGGGCACATCACTTAATTTCCCTGTGTCTAAATGTGTGTAAATGTATTTGCTTAGTTGTGTGATCTAAATATCTATACATACATACATCCATAAAAATGTTCCTTGGATCTCACTCAGCTGGACAAACATTGATTCTGGGAGAGTGATAACTGAACATCAAATACCTTGTTGGGGCCCCTGACTCGATTATCCTTTGTATATCATTTGAAACTGGGGGATAGTGAAACTTGAGCATCTATACCAGATCTACACATTGGAGGGTAAGCATTGACCACAGCAATGCTGGTTGCCGTCCCAATCTTGAATAATTATTAATTCAAACATTGCATAAAGTTTATTAAATGTATTTGTAGCTTTAAAGTAAGGCTCGTGGAGCACAAATGAGTGGGTTACTCATTCATCGAAATGTTAATAGCCATAACAAAATGGTGAGGGTTGCAGAGCCCCCCTTTACTTATTTTTTATTAAATATCTAGGAAAGATTGCATCGATCTGTTTGCAAAAATATAACTTTGTGGTGCCCTCAAACTCCGAAGTTCTTTCTCTATATATTCATTAAAGGTAATAATTGTTAAGGGCCTTGTTAAAGGGGATGCGAATTGATATTGTTGGATAGTTCCGAATGTTCATCTCAAAAGATGTGTCAAATGAAATAGCAAGACTTCGGATGAGCCCTTAAACTTAGGTGAAGAACCCAATATTACAGGTACAGAGTACTGATGGCACAGCACCCGAGAATTCAAAAATACTGAAAATGATTGCCCTTCCCGAGGCAAACTTGAGGTTCAGAATTAAACAGAAATGATTAGCATCTGTGCTCTTTCCAAATTATGTTTATGTTGACAGCCCTGGGTATTGAGCTTGCACTAGTACCAAATGCCGGTGAAAGTGTCAGGCTTTAGGTACATAGGTTGTATCAAGGATAGAACTGTGGTGAGGGTGAGTGTGTGTTGCTCCATTGTTCCACAAATTCCATTGAAAATGTCCTAGTTGACAGTAACGTTTGGCAGTTGAGAATGAAGCCATGATATTGGGTATCAATAGATGAATATGTGTCATGCTGGAGAAAAATGGGTGAAGTGTGCCTGCCCACTATCTTCAATAAGCCACTAATTATGGTAGCTTTGGCGGCTTCTCTCTCTGCTGCACCAAAATGCTTTGTCATTTCTTTTCAGGAACTAGATCACTGCATTTGGATGCTCTTGTCCTCCCAAACAGTAGTCTGTGTTGCTTGCCATCTCACAAAAATCCTTGGCAAGACATCTGGATGATCTCCTAGTCCAGGAACTTTAAATAGGAGGAATGTTATTAACCCCCGTGGCAAAAAAAAGTTATTTTTATAGAACATGACCGACTTGTTATATTGTCTATTTTTACTCTTCGTTTGAGAAATCTATTTGCAAACGAGCTTGAAATGGCTAATGAAATGTGGCAGTTTAGTGAACAAGCCATACTGGGGCTAAAATGCTCATTTGGTAGTATAGTAGAACACTCAAAAACCTGACTCTCGAATCGGATAATTTCAACACCTAGCAGCATGACTAATCAAGAATTCTCGCTGACTGGTTAGCAGTGTGTTCCTAAATGAGTTTCCTTTTCAATATGACATTCTGTGCTTACATGTGACATTTCAGATTGAAAAGCCAATCTGGCAGGATGTCAAAACTGTGGAAGAACTGTAAGTGATTTGGCAACAAGGTAGACTCCTAGGCTTTGCACTAAACTGTAACAAAACTCTTACTCTGTTCCTTGGAACTCCAATACCAAAACAAATAGTAGCGCTAAACACTTCCTCCGCCCACTGGCTCGTCTCTACTAATATCACCCGTGTGGATTCCATTCAAAGGAAGAGTTTACTGACATCAGGTCTCGCGAGAGATGCAGCGCATGTCACGAGCAAAGGCTCAGATGAGTCAGGCCCTGGCTGGAACATGAGCTGACATTCTGACCCGGGGTAGGTCCTGATAGGTAAGTGAGTGTGGCGGAGGTGAGGCCAGAGACAACACTGGCCAGCTTGATAGGACAGAGCGAGGTTAACTTGTCAGTGTAACATGAATAGGCAAGCTCCTAATTTCAACACTTTAGGCTGGCTTCACAGCGCTAACATCTCCCTGAATAAAAAAACAGCAAAAGCCGCAGAGTGTGATGCAGAGCCAGGTGCTCGTCTTTATATTTTATAACCTACTAATCATATTTTGAAAGTCTGATCGTTCCGATGCATTTGCAATTCTATTCTTTGCATAAAGTGATGTTACCACAGTTTACCTCCTCATGCGTCTATAGTAGAGCTAAGAAGCAAAACGTTGCTGTACGCTGTATTCTTTTCTGGGTCGCTATATACATCTACCTTTAAAGAACAGTATCATCACTCTATGCAACTATGTAATTATCTGAATATACGTCTGCCTGGACGTCTGTCTCGCTGTCTATCTATCTGTCGCCCTGTCTCTGTGTGTGCTTGTTTCAATGCCCGACAGTCTGCCTGCTTGTCTGTATGCAGCCAGTCGCTGTACCTGCCCATGGTGCTGCCTGTTTCATTACACACAGAAGAGCACCACACATGCCCCGCTACAGATTAAAAGGATCTCGGTAAATGCGCACCTTTCGCCGTACATTGCACACAATTCAGTATGAAAGCATGCCCTGAACTGCACAATAAACGGGGCTCCAAGAAGCGTGAATGCGCCTCTGACAGCACTTCATACTTATAAATCCACTCTGAACGCTCAAGACATTCCATGCACTGGGCTGCATTGGAAGAACTTTTCACACAATAAAAACGACAGCATCCGCTGCCACCAGAAGACACTTAACCCCAAAGAGCGAAGAGAAAATCTCCATCTCGCCTTCACACGAGGATGTCTAATCAATTCTTTTTCATTTAATTACTGTCATGTTGGTAATGTTGGGAGAGATAAGCTAGCAGCAGCAAGCACGAAGTAAGCAGCAGCACTGCCATTCTGCGACCTAAAGGCTAAACAAGTGTTCCATGTCCGCTCTCTTTCTGACAACCCACCTTAACCCTTGGAATCTGTCCTCGTCTGCCGCACACTGCTGGCTCCATTCACAGCAGAGCAGCCAGGTCCCAGTGACAGAGGCACCCGGTCAATACAAACATCAAGACCATTGGAAGCCAGCGACAGGAAGAGCCCTCCTCGCGCTCAGAGGGAAACGGCAAAAAATCCACGCCATAATGCTCCTCGTTTGCGCCTCGGACCGGGTGACCACAGAATCCAGCAATGCCTAGGGAAGGAAGCCGGCTCCACGCGCCAAGAGAGGCTCGCCACATCCGGGGTGCTGCTTACCGTTCAAGGATAACTTGGAAGGCATTCGAGTGGTGGGAGCTCAGCTGACATCCCTCCCAGCCTCGGCTCAGGAGCAGCGGCGGCAGGATCAGCAGCCTGCAGACGGGCACTTCATGGCTGCTCACATTAAAGCGCTCTCGCGTTTCACAGGGGCTCTGACCCTCCGGCGGCTCGGATTAGGTTACTGAAAACCGAGCCTAAGCAGGCATCAATAAATGCATTGATTAACACGCTGCCAGGCTGGAACGGTGCCCGGGGGAAACCGGAACAGGGCTCGTCCAGGGGAGGGTGCACACAGGCGCCGCAACTTATTTCCCTGCTGCTCTTTTTCGCTCCGTCCACCCGGATACGTGTAGGACCCCGGGTCTGGTTAAGGCTCGCGCAGGCGACTGACAGGTAAACACATCTCGGCCCCCTCCGCGAAGGAATCATTAACTCCACCCCTCGCCATATTATCTTACCAAATTTGACAATTAGCTGCCGCTATGAGAAGCAGTGACGGGTGAAGCGAAGATGAATGGGACGGAGCCGGCTGTGCGCCCCATCCCTTTGCTAACAACGGCACTTTTGGAAAACACAGCTACGGCATTCAGTGCAGCGGGGCTTCAGACTTCCGCAGGTGGCAGGTGTGTGTGGTGGTAAAATCCGGTCAGAAAATGCTTTTTTTCCAATGGCTTTAAGAGATCTCCTCGTGAGAATTTGTCAGTAATTAATCAACTCGGCACACGGTCATACGTCTGATTTGCTTTTAAGCGAACCCAAAAAAAACCTGGATGCTTCTAACTAATCCAGCAGACTTTGATGTTATTGCTTTCATGTTAAAAAATACATAATACGATTACAGAAATCATATTCGAGTAAGACGGTCGCGTGCTACAGCGAAGAACAGAATGCAACACCAGCAATTTGCCATGTGTTTTTATACGCGTGGAACGGCATTCTGTAAATGTGAAACTTCTAAACAAGCTTTGTGAAACATCATTTTACATACTACCCCCAGCATGCACACATATGCACAGGCACACATGTACAAGCACCGGCCCATACGCAAAACAATTATGCATATTTCAACTTTTCCAAAAATGCAGCTTCAGGTTTTGCATGATAAATACATGCATTAAACTTATTTATGCTAATGTATACCAACGCCAATTGGACAGCATAGTGACATCCCTTAAGAGCAAATATCGTCACAAGTGACAGAAGCCAAATATTAAAATATTGGAGTAAACCAGATTAGAGTCCACACACGACACACCAAAGAATACATACTGTGACCACCAGTCTTGCAACAGAGATATAAACAAAATAGCAATCCTCTCAACTGTGCAGTAATTACCCAACTGCACCAAATTCTGACTATACAAGTTGAATAAGTAATTTTGAGACAGCTGACTATCTTGTTACATCATAAGTCAATAACAACTACAAACACAATATCAATAATGACAATGTTAATGACAGTAGTAATAATATATCCTAAACATTCTGACTTTAGAACATGCGACAGCCAATTTACGCAGCAACTTTAACCATTCAAAATGCATTGTGCCAGAACTTTCGAGAAGTTTCGCAGTCAGTAAGCTGCCAATCAAAAGAATCCACCGCATGAAGTTACTCAACTTTTTTTAGGATTTTAAACCGACGCTTCGACTCGTGACCACAATACAGACGAAGCAGCGACGCTGAAATTAATGACAGCTGATACCTGATTGTGCCACATTATGCCAGGAAGACGCCTTCAGCCAATCACCGCGTTAGTTCTGCACGCGCCTGCATTGGGTACCGCACGGATGGCGGCAAAGAAACACTGCTAGCAGGAATACGTCTGCCCTCTATCTGCAAGAAGCAGCTCCGCAGCACACTGGCGCTGACTCAGAAGCCGCGGTAATTAGTCGTCCGCTCTCAGCAAATCCCAGAAAAAAAAACAGGCTTAGAGGGTTAGAGCGTTCGGTGACCAACAACATCTTCGCGTCAATTAGTAGCAGGTGCTACCAGCATATGACAGGTTGGCATGTCACCGATAACCAGACACTTGCTTACAGTACATACTGCGCCGTCAGCCCAATGCTGCATACACTCCCTCTCTGCAGCCCTTATGTCCCGGGAAACGCGCTGTTTGTTAAAAGCACGCATATGAAATGGAGCACCCATTCAAGTACATTCATAATCACGTTTTTAAACCTGCAACGTTTTCTGCTTGAAAAAATACCTTCCAGAAATTTAGAATATAGCTGAAGCCAGCCCCTTTCTCTTATTTGAAGAAGTAAGAAATAACGTTCACTTTATATCAAATACATTGATTTATTTCATCTCCCACCATCTCCGTGTTCCTCATGCCCCCCTTCTTCTTTCTCTCACTGCTCAGTGGAGGCTACTGCATCTAGATAAGCGTGTGCCATCCAATGGAGGACAAGGCAAAACAAGCATTTGTAATGCCAATAGATCTGATATATAATTGAAAGCTCCATTTCTGTCAGTTCAGTTCAAAACTGTATTGGCAAGTAAAAACCGCCTCAAAATATAATACAATTATAAAACATGATACAATAGATGTTAGAAAGTCACACTTTTGGCCTGTTTACCCCCACTTTTTATGTATTGACTGACACTGGTGGTAGCTGACTGACTGTGCCATTGCTTCGCTAGCCAGGCCCAGGGCCAGTGCTATGTTAAACACAAACACATCCATTGAGGTACACTTATAATTGGCATGATCTACCCTTTAAGTCCCTAGTAGACAATAGGGCAAGGGGATACAATCTGCATATAAGTCCCTAGTATATAATAGGACATGGCAGTTTGGGGACCTGCAACCTTTGTTGCACTTGCATGTGTGCACTGCTGAGAACCTGAGGTCATTTTAAAAGCAGCCCTGCTTTTATAAGTAAACTTCACTGCAAACTCGACTTTGGTGGTATGGGCACTTTAAAAGTGATAACCTACCTTATTTTTGCATTGTTGGTATCCCCATGGACTCCCCAAGGTGTTCCGGAGGCAGGAAGGCATGTAACTATAAGCATGGTACCTATAAAATATGATTTATAAACTACGATGTGTGAAGGCTGCCCATTTTATTCTTCCTCAGTGTAGGAAATTCACTACGAAGTTGACTGTGGTGCTGTAGGCACTGTGAAGTATTAATCTACATCAATTTTACTGAATAGCCAACCCCTAGTTTTCCTATAGGTGTCCCAGGGGTGGGGGTGAGGGTCCTGTAATTATTAGCCTGGTCCTTATAAAATATGTTTTTAAATCCTGTTGAGGCAGGAATTGCACTTTTAATTTTTCCCACAGTAGATACTTGGCCTCATAGGCTAATACCGCAATATTTTATGGACTCATAACTATGTAGGAGAGGATATAGCCTTGCAGCTAGAGTGGTCGGCCTCGGACCTGGGGAACCGGGTTCAAGTCTCGGCAACGACGCAAACATCCTGTGATTCTGGGCAAATCACTTAATCTCCCAGTGCCTAACAAAAATTAATGTGTTCATCTGTAACAAAACTGGTACTCATGTAAAGCGCTCTAATACCCGATGTCTCATTTCTAGTTCGCGCTATATAAAACAAAAAAAAAATAAATATTGCCAGCAAAGGATGAAATATCATTCAAACACTTAATAGAATGGCATTTAGAAATCCAATGGATTGTTCTTGTTGAACGTATCCTAACTTATACAAAAATAAACTATAACCCTTTCTTGTCTGTAATCAACCTTCCTGCAGTGTTTCCTGACTGGTCGTGCTAACAGGCTCAGCAAGACTGCCTTGTTTAGATGATCTGTTGCTATCTAGAGAACACGCTATCTGTTGGAGAAAGCTCTGCAGCTACACAGGAATGCCAGGGCAGGAGAAAGGTGCTGTGAAGAATGAGCCTTCAAAGGAGGAGAGGACAGGGAGGGAATGCCGGACCTACCTTCCCCCTGCCCCCTGTGCCCAAACAAGTTAGGAGCCTTAAGGAAGGGATTTGCATATGTTAGGGAGAGGAGAACTATGAAAATGAGCCACACTGAGAGTTGGTTTAGTTAGCTCTTGTTGCTCTGCTGAGATTTCAGCCATGTTCAATTTTGGAGGAATAGTGCTTTCTTGGACAAGAATATGCCACACTTTGGAAGAAGTGGTCAAGCATATTGGTGGCACCCTACACTCCATTGGTCAGGGGTACCCTCCTCTTGATGTCCGGAAGCTGAGCTTAAAGATGTGAGAGGTGTATAGCCTCTCAGTTCTTCCACCTGAAACTACAAGAAGAAGTAGTATTGTACTGCTGGAATCCTGTATTGCATCCAAGGGCCTGCTTGGTGAAGACTGTGACTGCTGCACTCTCTGGGACTAAAGCTCAGAGGACTTTGCCTTGCTTCAAGAAGGAGTAAGGAGTTGACTCTCTGCATCTACAGGTCAACAGGGCTTAACGGATCCTTCTCTAGCCAGAGTTCACCTCCTCAAGGGCATCCAGTGGAATCTTAAGTGGTTGACCAAGTGCTTTGAGGGACGTGAAGTCCAGGCCTACCAAAGACTAGCTAAGAGACTCCAGGCCCTTGGATTTGTGTTTAGGACACTTGGAACCCTTCAGGAGACTTTCGGAAAGGACCTCTAGAAGTTTGGAAAACATTTTGGAAAAAGCTCCTGAAGGTGACCGAACAGACTGCAAGAGCCCGCCGGCCACCTTCAACCACGATCTGGCCCAGATTCCAGGTTCACCGACCTAAAGAGCTCTGGAGGTCCAACTTCCAGAGTTTGACGGGATCTCTCTGAAAGTCAAGCTAGTAAACCTTCACTGAATGCGGACCCGCGAGCAGCGAGGGCCCTCAGCGGAAAAAGCTCCAGAAAAGTTTCTCAGTCTGAAGGCAATATTATTACCAAGGCCTACCACGTGGGGTATCTGAGCAGGGCTCCACCGAGGTTGGACCCAAACTTTGACTTTGTCCCAGTCAAATGTGACTAGATGTCCAGAAGTGGCACTGTTGGTTTCTAAGCACTAGAAAGCGGTTATGCTTTAAAAAAATATATATATCTCCGGTGCCCTGCATTGGATTTTCATTGTTTTAGTGTCATTATAAAGATAAAAAGACTCCCTATTTTTATAAATTGGTGTAGAATTTGTATTGTGTGATTGTCTTACTTATTACTGTATAGGTGTATTTAAATGCTTTACATGCCTGTCTCCTAAGTTAAGCCTTATTGCTCAATGTCAGCTACCAAGATTTGAGCAACAGACTCATTTATATAGACCATATTTAGGATCCAGCACCAAGTTGATGGCCTTGTTACTGGTGTTAGGTACCTACCGACCACTCACTATAACCCACCTTCCAACAATAGAATTCCAATACAATGAATTTTTTAAAAACTGTTACATAAGTCCAACTCAACAAGTCATCTGATGAGAATTAATAATAAGTAGTCAATTGATAGTCCTAAATAGTAATTAGTAAACAATACTTTTCTGTGATAAATGGCTTTAGTAATAAAAAGGGCAACATTAAAAGAAAGAAAATGATTATTAAGGGTAAACAAATGTTTCAGTACATCCTTGTAATCACTTATATTCTGTGCAACAAAAAGAGTTTCAGACGATAACAACACAATTCCTTATGGAACTTTCAAAACATTATAAAGTGCTGGGTGCTTTGTTTACTCGTTTCGTTACATTGGCAGGGAACCATATCGGAGGGACGGGATTTCATGTTGGGAAATGCACCCAAGTGATGGACCATGCCAGATCTAAATATAGTCAGGAGTAACAATGTTGAATGTTCTTAACCCCTTCCAGGCTCATGACGAGCTGGGCTCGTCATGGTGTAGCCTCCTCGCACGCTGATGACGAGCCCAGCTCGTCATGAATAAGGGGCTTTTAGAAATCTCAGCATAGAAGGAGAATTCAAGTAGCGCGGATGTGGTTAACTTACATTAAATAATCCTGGCAGTCCTCCCTTTCTATGGAAGACATGTAGAAGGCAACCATTGTTTTTCTAATTTCTTCACTCAATGTACGTTCTAACCTATATTGTTAAAAGATTGCTTTGAGCAGTTCCTTAGTTAAGGATAGGTCCTACTGTGGCTCTACCCACACTGACAAATTAAATATAAAACAAAACATAGAGGGCCTCATTTACTATATTTTGAAGCAATGAAGTGCAGCAAGACTTCCTGCAGCACTGTTGTGCATCAAAATAAAAGGTCAGTAATGTACCATATTCCTGACTTCCTCCCCTGCAACGGTGCACAAACAGCAGCCTTGCACCAATGCAGACACTCTTGCGCCATGGTGCAAGGGTGCCTGCATTGCAGGGATGCTAGTTGTTGTACAGGTAGGGACATCTTTCTGCACCAAAACACACATTAATGGTATTTTGTACCTTCTATGTGTGATACAGAATGTAGAACAAATAGAAGGAGCAAAAAACACGGAGAAATACAAGTATTTCTTCTTGTTTTGTCTTTCCTACGCCTTCCATGAGGAGGTGTAGGATTCTGATGCATTCCCAGGTTTATCACACTTTGTAAATCTGAGAATGTGTCAGGTTCCATGGATGTTTCATTGGAACAACCACAGCAACACCCATGCAATGCCCCTTTCACGCAGAGTAATGTATGCGAGGGGCCCATGTTTACAAGGCCATGAAAAGTCAAGCAGGTTGACTCTACGTTTCCTTGTAAATTCATGCAGGTTGACTTTACGTGGTCTTGTAAATTCACACAGGTTGACTTTATGTGGCCTTGTAAATATGGTTAGGCACATTGCACCGCCGCCGCATCTAAAAAAGTGAAGCACTGGTGGGGCAATGGGTTTGTAAGTAAGCCCCAGAATTTATATAGGCAAGCCATGGGATACTGGAAGCATAATCCAGATTCAGGAAATCTTGTATGATTGATTTAATGAATCTTGTTTCTTCCTTTCCATTTAGAAAGCCAAAGAAGCAATGTTTTCTTTAACGAAAGGTCCTTGAGATATCGTAATCCAACCTCTTTATGCACAATCTGGATCGAGACTGAAACAGATAGCAAAACAACCATTTTAAAGAGGTGTTTTCTTCAGCTTAGAGAGTCCCAGCTGTGTCATTGATGGGTTTAAGTGCTCAGCAAGGCATAATTATTTCACTCATGCATGCATTCTTCCATCAACTGAATCATTCTTGTATTCTTCCTCTGACACAACCACAATGAAACACACACAAACTTGACATCAAAAGCAAGATACATAAAAAGAATACAAGTAATGTGCTGTTGTCTGAACGTGGCAGCATTTGCTTGCATTAACAAACCTAAGCATAGCAGCGATTGTCCATCCTGCAGTGCTATCATCGTTTGAAAGTTTCATCCTGGCCACCACACTTAGGGGCATATTTATGAGAGGCTTGCGTCATGTTTGCGCCACGCAAAGTGACGCAAGCCTCTAAGTACGTTTTTTGAAGCCACTCACAGCTACATTGTGCTGCTTTGAATGGCTTAATTAATCTTGAGTAAGGCAATGCAGTGTAAATCGCTGTGTCATCTTACTCTGCCCAAGGGAGGGTGTTCTATGCGCATTGCGCTGGGTGCTCCTACGCAACTCCCATGGTTTTTGATGCACTTTCAAATTCATAAGGACTTGTAAATCTGGGAATGCGTCAACATCTTGCACCTCCCCAGAGGACGTGCAATGAGGGGAAATATCTTTATTCCTCCTTGTGTTTTCTATGTGTGCATTCCACAGCACACATAGAAAGAAGAAAATACCTCTATACATTGTTTTTATGCAGGAAGGTGCCCCTTCCTGCACAAAAATATCCCTGCCCAAAACACGGCACCATCACACCATGGTGCAAGGGTGTCTGCATTGGCGCTAGACTGCTGAAATGGTGCCAGTGCAGGGGGAAAGTCCCGGAATGCACAATATTCGATAAATATGGTGCATTCCTGCCCTTTCCCTGTGGTGCAGGCCAGCATAGCAAGTTAACTTGCTGTGCTGCCCTGCACCACCAGTCCCATAAATATGCCCCTTAGAACCTACATTTGTGTCACCTTGGAAGGGTAACATCATGATACACTAATGATAACTGGATTTTATAATGGTCGTCTGGTTCAGAGGAAATTACCATGTGGGATGTGGCGCACTGCAAATTAAATAAGTGGCAAGCAAGCAGGCCATTAACACTGCCTGAGGATGTGTATTATTGTCTTAATAAAAATTCAAATAGGAGCATCAATGAAATCCAAGGGGAACCGTAAAAAGGGAAAAGAGAAAACAAAACGACTGACAATGGAGCACATTCATTATGAGATAAATGTGTGCATTCGATCAGACAATGTAGCTATTCAAAGGGCAAGAGAGCCAATGGGTGCAGTGAACTGATCCATTACCAATGCAGTATGATGTCATGGATGGGTTTCAGAGTTTAAAAGAATGGCAGGCCATTGGCAGTAAAAGGCTGAGCAAAAGGCACTATATGGATATGTATTGAAATCTTTGGATTTACATATTATTTAATGATTTTTTATAAGATCCTGTTAGACCTTGTGATGAGATTCTAGCAAGACTTAGTACAGTCAACATCTTTCATCCCTAGGGTTTGTCAAAGAGGGCAATCAACACCAATATCCATCTCTACAGTGGAAATCTGTGATATTTAATGTAAATATATACCTGACTGCAGGCTTTAACACAGTGCAAAAACAATCCACCCTTAAAGGCCTTTTGGCTTTAACATGTGTTTTACGTAAAAACGAAATAAGGCTAATATCAATACACTTTCCTGCTATTATGCGCTGGGAGATTTCTTGTAACAAATCTTCTACCCGTAGGCTTTAATACAGAATAATAGCAATCCATCCTCAACTGCCTACTGACTTTCATGTATGATGTTTACAGTGAGTATGTTAGGCCAACTGCATTAATCAGAATATTTTATAAGAAACACTTATGTTCTAAACCAGTATTTTTGGCCTGTCACCATAACCAACTCACTCATATTGTGTTAGGCGTAAGCTTTCCCATGAGGAAACTCTGAGATATACTGTAAACAATATTACAAATATGCACAAAATTATGGTTGTCAAATCAAATATAAAATCCCTCCTACTAGAGCCTAATAAGGATTACCATAGAGCAAGTCTTCTATTTCCATGGTTTGTTCAGGTGGGTCGCCAATACCAATCCCTTATCTACTATAGGAATATGCGACTTTCAGTGTAACAAAAATCCTGTTACAGGGTTTAGGAATCGAATACTGTAGGACGAGGCCCTTTTGCCTTCTTCCTCTTATTGATTCTGACCTGTTTTTGTTGGATTTAGAATTCTGGGTACTTTATCACTGCTAACCAATGCTAAAGTGCATATGCTCTCTGTTTCAAATGTATTGGTAACAAAGGACTAAGAACTGTGCTTATTAGTTGTATCATATATACATATCATACATAATAACATAACCTTTGTTTCTAACTACAACTTGGCCTTGAAAGCAGTCCCTTCTATGCTCAGGATGAAAGAGGTTATACGAACTGCTGCTCACTATGGCTTGTTTATTATTTTAGACTGCGGACAGAAATAGCTGCTTTCTTATGATTTTATTCTTGGTGAAATGTGATGGAAAAAAAGAAAAGAAAATGTAAAGGTTCTAGTTCTTGGAGATATGAATTACCAATGGTAAAAAAAATATGCTTTTAGAGCTGTCTACACCAAATGTGTGATTGTGAATTTCAATTAAGAAAAACAAACAGTGCACATAATGACCATTCAGCCTTGAAGAGTCAGCAAACAGTACTAAGAATGTTGTTACAACCAGGAGGTATTTGATGAATAGTTGACATTTTTACATAATTCTATACAATTTTATACAATTTAATTAAATAGTTTTTATGCTATTTTTGAATTGCAAACTTACAATACTGATACTTATTTTGCATAGTTGTAAAGGTTTTAAATACCCATATACAATAAAATATTTTTTTTTTTTCTTGTATTGTTGATTGCTTTATCCATGATTGTCACATTTGATTTACTAGTAAGTCTCTAGTAAAGTGCATCAGGTGTGCCTAGGACCTGTTATTTAAATGCTACTAGTGGGCCTGCACCACTGATTGTGCCACCTACACGAGTAGCCCTGCAAACATGCCTCAGAGCTGTCACTGCAGTGTCTGTGTGTGCAGTTTTAAACTGCCATTTCGACCTGGCAAGTTCACTCAATGGGGTCCGGTGTAAAAGGGTAGACACAGGTACCAAGCGGGTGCCTGGCAGCGAATGCGGTGTGCCATAGTTGCCACTACCCCCCTCCTGAGACCGATGGTGTGATAAATTATTACACTTTGTGTGCAATCTGGTTTCTCTAAATAGAGCAACCCCTGACAATTTTTGATTGCATTTTTTTACACTTTTCACATCTCACGTCCTCTGGTTAGGGTGGGTCTTAACGCGCCCATACCGCAGAGGTACATGTCTTTGGTCATGAAGAATACCTGGTAAAAAGCACCTTCTAGGCAGAAACCTGTCGACCCCACACAATTCGATATAGCTGAACAATTGATCCAGCTCTTTTATCCCACACCCTGCTTTTAGTGTGTCTGATTGGCCATTTAATACATTGTTTTTGGACACAATCTAGACACTTTTAATCACCACACTCTCACTTTCACTTGTCACTCAACAATCCTGATCTGCAGTAAGTCTGGCATTGAAGCGCATCAGGGAGACACTCGGCCTCTCCTGGTGGGGCCCGATGAAGAAGAATGTCACCAACTAGGTTGGTGAGTGAGGGCTTTCTAAAGAATCTAGTAAGATTCTTCATGCTCGCTCTTCTTGTAAGAAAGCACACTCTTTTGTTGTTTGCATTACCTTGTCTGGGGGACCAAGAGTGTTCCTATATTAATTTCCCCTCTCTCCTGTTGATTTTAATTTCACGCACTTGCCAGGCTCAACCCTTCTCTTTTACTACAGGTAAGTCACCCCTAAGGTAGGCCCAAAGCAGCCCCATGGGTAGGGTTAATTGTTTTTAAGGGGTAGAACCTGTACTGGTGTGTTTTACATATCCTAATAGGGAAATACTGTGAAATGCATTTTTCACTATTGCAAGGACTATCTAATCCATAGGGTAACATAGGGATTGCCTTGAAAAATCTTTTATGTGTAATTTCTCATTGGGAGCAGATAGAGATTTGGAGTTTGGGGTCCCTGAGCTCATAATTTAAAATACATATTTTGGTGAAGGTGGTTTTTAAATTGCATGTTTGAAAATGGCACTTTTAGAAAGCGGGCATTTTCTTGCTTAAGCAATCTGGGCCTCTGTCTGTTGGTAGAATACACATCTGGGTTGGGTGACAGTTGAGCTCTTTTGCATTCACCTTAGACAATCACGCAAAGGGAGCAGAGATGTGCCTTTCATATCCTGATGGGCCATCACCAGGCTGATGGGCATTCCTGAGCTAGAGTGGTGAGAGGAGTTGTCACTGACACCTGAATAGGGCTGTGCCTGTCTTCACACAAAGCTGTGCCCACCCCCTGTAGTGTGTATGGAGCCAGGTCAGGGAAAGGCAGGTTCTTGTGCCCTATAAAGTCTTTCCTTTGAAGTTTGCCAACTTCAATGGCAGAAATGGGATAGAAGTATTGGACATCTGCCCTCCAAAATCAGAACACTTCTGGACTGAGGACCTTCTGCCAGTAATAAGAGCTGAACGCTGTATGAGAGACTGCCACTACCTGTTGTTCTTTGTGCTGGCCTGCTGCTAGCAGCTTGCTGCTTCTGTCCTGGGACTGAAAGGACTGGAATTTGCTTTCTGTATTCTGCTTCCAAGGTTCTCTAAGGGCTCATGTGGGCTTGCCTCCTGTTAAGAAGTCTCAGGGCCATCAAAGTCTTTACCTACCAGTGCCTGGGCTCTTCTGCCTAGAGTCCTGACTTGCCAAGTGGAAGTGTAACCTGGTGCTCTTAAAAAGAAAATCCATGCATCGACTTCCAGCGCCTGTTTTCTCGATGCATCGCTGCAAAAGATCAATGGATTGCTGCTCCCTGCACTGAAGTGTGGTCCCTGCTGGAAGCATCAACCACAGCTTTCACTGCTGGCCCCAGCTCACCGTCTTAGTGCATCAGAAACAACACTGCAGCGTGAGCCTCGAGCACTATGTCACTGACGTCATTTGCACCCACTCTGACTCCAATGCAGCATCTTCTTGTGACCGAAAAATTGACACAGCTTGTGGCTGCAAAAACAGCACATTGCCTGCATCTACGCTGCCGCATCAACGCGACAAATCTGGATTTTTTCGATGAATCGTCCCTCGACGGCGTCTCCTTATTGACAGCACACCACAGTAAGGAACCCAGGCTGCGTGTCCAAAAACTGACACATCAGTACCCCTGCTAGTAAGGTACCAATGCATCACCTCCCCTGCCAGTAAATAACCAAAACATCACCTCCCCTGCTCAGCAGTAAAGAATCAACCATCACCACCCCTCTCAGTAAGGAACCAAAGCATCACCTCCCATGTGTAGTAAGGAACTGATGCATTGCTTTACTTTTTTGGCGTCCCACCTCCAGTCTCTTGCACCATCATGGATTTTTGACACATCGAAGGTACTTTGAGCTTAAACAAATGCATCCATTGATTTCTATGGACTGAACTTGATTAATCTGTTCGATTTTTTTTTAATCCGATAAATATTGGCTAATTTTCTAAGCTGGTGTGGACTTCATTTGTAGTGTATTGACTGTGTTACTGTGTGTATGTACAAATGATTTACACATGGCCTCTTAGATAAGCCTGACTGCTCGTGCCAAGCTACCAAGCTAAGCCTTGGTTAGGGACTCCCTTCCCCAGAATAGCCTAAGGGTCCCTTCTTGGACAGGGTGCAAAGCACTGCCAACTAGAGACCCCACTTCTAACAAATACCAATATACATTTAATTACATTTTGCTTTTTACACATGCTTGTCACAATATGTTGGTCAGACCTACTTGTTTTGTCATAACTTTTCATTATGAACGGATCACCCTAAGGAATTTGACATAATGTTTCTCAGTGAATTGATAAGGCTTATAGCTTTTGCCATTGGCTTGATAACAAAGGACTACTGGAGTGCATATAAACTGGCAACCATCATGCATACTGTTATAAAATTACAAATATTTGCAAAATTCCAGTTGGCAAAACAATATACAACCTTTATCAATATGATCTAACATGAATCATCCCATTGACATCTTCTATTCCCAGAGTTTGTCCAAACAGGCAGTAACACCAACACTTCTGCCAACTATGATAATTTGTGAGATCACATGTAACATGTGACAAAATATCTTTCTGCAGCCTGCAACAGTGTGATAACAACCCCTGCTGGATGCCTATCTGCTTAAATCAATGCATTTCACAATAAATAAGCAAGCCCTAATGCCTTTGTCATAAGGTTTTATAATAAACAGGCACAACACAAGCATCTGGCATAATTTTTCCCAGTGTACCATTCATGCCTACAGCAGATATTGTTGGGTTGTCATAGTAACCAACTATAGCCTACTGTACTGGTATTTCAATCAATGCAATGTTTAGGCATACAGTCATATGTACACAAACACAATATTATCTCCCCTAGGAGGTCCTAACAAGAATTCCTACAGTTCAAACCTTCGTTACCAACAATTGGCCAGAGGAGGTTACCAAAACCAAACCCCTTGCCTACTACAGTCATTTGTGAGATTCAATGTTACAAAATACTTATTTTTAGATTATCACACAGTAATACTAATCCGCCCTTAAAGGACTATTGAATTTAACACATGACTTTCACAATAAATACATCAGCCCTGTTGCCTTTAGAAAAATGTTTCATAGCAATCAGGTCTTTAAACTTTATCATTGGTTTGCCACTATAGCCATCTCAGACATACTGGGCTGGGCATACGATTTCCTACTAAGGAACTGTCAGGGATTCCATAATAAAGTTACAAACATATACAGAATTAAAGTTGTCTAAACAATTTAAAATCTCTTCTAAAATATTCTAATAAAGATCTGGAATGTCAATTCATCAATATGCAAGGGGCAGTGGAAGTGACATTACACACAATTTGACTCACATACACATGCTTAATCATGCAAACACATTCACACATCAACACACTCTCAACTGGAAGCATCAACACAACAGATATTTAAAAGCATTTCTTGCTTACCTCACCTGCCAACTTTCTTCCCTCACCTTCCAGCTAATTGTACTCCACTCTTTATTACGCTAATAGTAAATCATATGCTATTATTCACTACTATTGTAATAAAAAATGGACAGAAAACAAATTAACTGAAGCCACAACTGATGTGCAGAAGGACGAGCTGTCTCTGTGTCCTTGGCATTAGTTTGCCACCCCTGATGCCACGAGTACCAAAGGCAGTGCCAAGAGTCACAAGAGGCAAGTCAAGGGAAGGAGCTGTGAGCCCGACGACCCCTAAATGGTGTCCATAATAAGGATTATTGAAGTGCACACATTCTATCCCATTCTATTCTAACATATTCTAATCAGTGGTGGGTCCTCCGCCAAAACGGAGGAGAATCGACCCACTGCTTTTCAGCAGGGTAAATAAGGAAAAAAGAAAACTATATTTATTTTATTTTTGCATGATGCAGCAGTTTTGTGGGGTGGGGTGGGTCTGCTCTGCTCACAGAGGAGAAGGGGGAGGAGTGGTTGGCACTCAGTAACTGTGCATGACAGTTTTGCCAGCCAAACAGTCATGCACGCTCAACATATTCTCCACCAGGCTGTATTACAGGCTCGGTGTAGAAAATGCAAAGGCCCATAGTCCCCTTCTGTGAGCCGAACCATGGCACTCAGACCAATCACAATACTGCTATCAGCAGCATAGTTATTGGCTAGAGGGCGCCAGTGTACTTCGTACTTCCATTCGCTGTGGAGCGAAGCACTGGCAAGGTACATTTATTTGAATTTTTTTACACACCTAACCTCCCCCCTCACCCGCCGCCCCCTTCCTATCCGTGCTAGCTGGCACTGCTTCTAGCCTCACCGTTTGCTCAAGTGGGTCACCAACAACAAAACTCTTGCAAACTACAGTAATCTGTTACATTTAAGGTACAAAATATCTGCAAAGAGGCTTTAGCATGGTGTAATAACAATTCATTTTTAAAAGCCTATAGCCTGTAACCCATACTTTTCACAGTAAGTAAGGGCATGCTGACTTTGTCATAATGTTTCATAACAAAAAGATTGGACCATTGGAATCTGACGTGAAATTTCCAAAGGGACCCATGAAGCCCATAACCTTTTTCTTTTGCTTGCCACAATAGTCATCATGGGCAGATCCCAGTGCATATAAACTGGCAACTATTAAGCCTACATCATAAAATTACAACAAAAACGTACAAAAATGCAGTTTACCAAATAATATACAATCCCTCCCAATAGTGCCTAACAATAATCAGCACATTGAAAACACACAGGTTTTGTCAGAGTGGGTCATCAACAGCAAAACCCTTGCCTACTACAGTAATCTGTGAAATTACATGCAGCAGAATCCCGACTGTAGCCTGCAACACAATGTGATAACTCACTGTTAAGGGGTCACCGGATTTAGCAATGCTTTTCACAATAACTAAGCTAGCCCTACTGCCCTTGTCCTAATGTTTCATAATAAGCAGATCAGTTATGTTGCATTAGATATAACTTTTTCCAGCACACCAATCAGGTCTACAGCTTGTCAAAATATTCAGCTCAGGCCTACTGTTTTCAGTGTGAACTTTCTCACAAGAAAACCACCAGGCAATAGTCGTACATTGAGAATGGTATTAAACAATTAAAGTTGACTAAACAAAATACTGTCTCTCCTAGGAGGTCCTAACAATGATTATTGGCGAGCTAATCTTCTTTATCTACTATTAGTCGAAGGGGGTAACCAAATACAAAACCGCTCCTTCCTACAGTTATCATGGAGTATACATGTAACAAGATATTTCTCTGACAGATTTCATACAGAGTAATACCAACCCACACTGAAATGGATTGATGTTATCACATGAATATCACAAAACTAATCAGGTCTACCACCTTTATTGTAGCATTCTATAACGAGCAGGTCAGGCATATTGTAATGGTAGTCGTCTTGTCACCATAAAAAACTCAGTCCAGCCTTATTGAGTATGAGATTTACTACTAGCCAAACAACATGAAAGAAACTCTCTTTTCAGTGGAATTACAGAATTTTGGCCCACTACAATCCTGTACTCAGAGGCACCAACATCTGAGTGAAGTCTAAGCCCCCTCTTAGATTTACTCGGGAAGCTCTTGTTTTGTTGATCTGCCAAGCCAGACCTTCTAATCCATGTAGATTACTATAATCCTGGGCATCCCATATTGCTGTCAAACACACAACTGCACTCTGTGGTCTAAAGTTAATAATGGAAAGGGAATGGGAAGGGGTTGCAACTGGCAACATATTCCTCATGACTGTCCTACTCCCATCTGTGCTGCTGCCAAGGAAAAGCAAATAAAATTGATTATCTACTTATCTAGGACACTTTAACATTACAGTGCCATGTGTGCATCCCTGAGATGGCCAACTCTATCCCATTGTAAGCATGATACTGTAGCCTGTTAGTGAGCCTTCACTAGGCAGTCACACTGCTGCAGACTGAATCAGCTTGATAAACAAATTGATCAGATATACTTTGAGGGGATTACTTTTTCTGAGGATGTGCATAATGTTTGCCCAATTAACACTTGCTCTTATGCGCCTATCCCCTGTCTTTGGCACTCCTGAAAGCTCTTTTTTAGGGTGATTTCATAAAGTTGTGCGACATCTGTGTTGCCAAGCCAAGCCTAAAAACAAAGAAAGTAACCCTGATATGTTTTTCTCTGAAAACGTTGCATCATAAAATATTACATTTCAACATTGTGTCTCTGTGTGTGTGAGAGCAGGGAGAGAGTGTATGTGTGTGCTCTCTCTCCTTGCATGTCTAACTCCACACACATCACATACACTGCGATCAATTATATTAGTTTTACATTACTTATGACTTTAAAGGTGTGTGGCGACACTCATGACATAACATCATTTGAGACAACACTTTTAGGTCATAAGCAGTGTATGGGTGAAATTATCCCCTTGATTTCCTGACCATTTGCACCCCCATGTAACATTTTGTGCTCAAAATCTCACTTTTCAGACAATCAAATACATTATGCCACACATTTTCTTGTTTGACCAGACAACTATATGTTCGTATATGCAGCATTCATGCTTGTTTCAATATCTGTTCGCATAAACAAACAACATGTATTTTTTCATTAGATAAAAAGAAATGAACTGCAAAATACTTTGCTTTGTTTTTCAGACCCAAAAAAAACATATTTCTTGGACTTTATTAAGGGAAATATTTTTCTTAATGTTCCAAATCCGGGAAAACGGATTATGACCTGTACCAGTACTATTAAAATAGTTGGCTGAAACTTGTGGTAGAATCACTATGTATACTGTGCACTCTTCTTCGGGTGCTTTCAGCCCCACCCTGGAAGTATAGCAAATCATAAATGTTTTAATTGTGCCTGGTCTAAGCAACCAAATGGAGCCTCCCACATCCTTAATGTCTGGGCAGGACATCTCAATTGGTATTTTCAGAACATTAACAACATTTCCTAAGAGATCACATTTTACTTTTTTTGGTAGGTGAGAACTTTGTATTTCCTAGGTCTTATGCAACTGAATATGTTTCAGCAGCTTTGGAAACACGCCCTACACAGGTTGGTTTAGGATGCAAAATGGCCCTTTGTGGTTTGTGTAATTTTGTAATATATAAGGCTTGGAGTTTGGGAAAACCTGCCAATACTACATATTTTAAATATCTGCAAACTCAAGAACTTTTCTCAATTAACAGGCACCCTCTCTAATCTTGAACAGTTTACTTGGATACTTTGCAGAAAGTGGACACTTTTTGAATATCTTCAAAATTCGAAATAGAAATACATTCTTCTACCACATCCTAAGGATAGGAACCAGTCCAATGCAGAGGAGACTATACACGTGCAAACCTCCATTATCCTAATTGCAGATACATCCACATATGGAGCAGTCGTTAGATTGAGAACAAACAGAAGAAGGACTTTCAGGTTGGGACTTCAGTTTTCTGCGGAAAATAACACCCCTCGACCACTGCAAAACTATTCATTTTCAAATGTTGCAAACACAAAGAAGTCAATTAGCTGTTGGTAAAATTCACTCTTTGTGGCTGCATAGCAAGAATACTACTCTAAAAATGATAGTCTTCAGAATTTCAGAAAAATGCAATACAATTAATTTGATTATAGAGCCCCTTGTACAGCAGCATATGAAGCAAACATTCACACATATACGTCTGCTGTTGGTTTTTTTGAGTATGTACCATGCATGCAAGGAGGTTCTTTTGGGGTTGGAGTACTAACAGTTGCTAGAATTATAAATTGCATAAGGGCCATTTCAGACCAATGTCATATCGAAATGCTGGCTTATGGCTCTTCTGATTTAATTGCTTATTTACACATGTGAACCTTAAAGAAACAGAGCAAAGGACTGACTTTCGAATTCTTCAAAGACTAGAGAATCGTCAGTTTGGTGTAACTTGTGGCCACATGGCCCAACAGTATGTGACAGATAACCTGTAACCATTTAATATGCAGGGGTGTCCTGATTTGCTGTTTTTCTTGTATCAATTAGTTGCTTATTCTTGATCTGTTGATATAAATACTAATGCGTGCAAAATAAGTACCAACAATTTGTCATATAAAATTTCCTTGTAAAATATGTATGAGAAACAGATTGCTCTTGTTGGATTCTATGTATTTACAATTCCTCCTCACCAGAATTTATCATGCCTACATTCTCACAAACATCATGAAAATACGATTTCTGTTTATAACACATATGCATGTTTAGTGTGTTAATTGTTTTCAAATATTTTATTAAAATTACAATATAGACATTGCAATATACAACAGGCACAGGGGGCAGTAGAAACGACATTGTTTTGAACCCAAAAATAAGATTCTACATGGTCATTAAGAAATTGTAAATCCCCTGTAGGTACAAAACAAGGTTAAGGTACCTAACAATTAGTATTATTAAAACAATATGAATTAAAGTCTGGTAAACTGACAAAAAGTATTGTTTCAGTGTTTATGAAGTCCACAAACTTGCTATTACTTCGGCATTTGAGTAATCTTATATTTGGCAGTCATCTTTTGCTACAAAACCTATTTCGAGTAGAATACTTTGTGTCAAAAAAGATCTTATTACAATTTCGGATGGGTACCGTTTGCATATTCAAGTTTTTATGCCAAACAGTTTAAGGCATGGCATGGTTTGTTTCCTTTCAAACTCCCATGTTTGTTTTTCAAGTAGGTGAAAAAGTCCCTGGTTATCTTTCAACATGACCTAGGAAAGGACCCACATAAATGTTGAACACAAAGATGAATATTACTATTTAGCACAGATGCCAAAATCAGATAAAAAATATGGGCTACAAGACTGTGTGGTATAAATATAAAACAGACTCAGAGAGATACACAGGGTTTTGTAGAGAAATTGAAAGGATCAAACAGCTCTCAGTTACAGTTCAATCAGCACTACTAGACAGTAACCTCCAACCAGATGTTTCACTTTGTGGGACACTCTCTGTATTCTTAATTCTGCTTCATTAGCTTTCATAACATTCAAAACTAGACTGTCTTGCATATTTTCCATAGATGCACTTGAGAAATCTATTGATCTGTAATCTCCCTTTTGGAATACTAATGCCTTTTAGAAAATAATGGCTAAAACATTTTTTCACACTGGCTTGCTCAGAAGTAATAAGCTTTTTCAACATATCCATGTCAGACTACCTTTTCACTTGTGTTCAAAAAGCCATTTGATCCGTTTCCAATTTTCCAATGTAATGTGCAGGTAATTAGACCTTGTATTAAGTACATTCTAAACACCATTTCACATCATCTTGTGAGACCTATTTATGTGAGATAATCAAAAGGTTAATGTTTTGGTGGAGGTTCAGCTGTGGCCTTTTGAAAGGCCTACGCAATCTTATCTAGGAAAAAGCTAGAATTGATTGTTAGATGAGCACATTAGAGACAGCGTGAGGCAACTTAAAAAGTTACACTTCTCCGTCCAAATGACACAAGTTCTTTGTAACCAGCAGTGGCGACCGGTGCAGGTAAGAGCGTGGGCGGGGGGCAGACGACAGACAACTGTGAGGGAAAATTAAATAAAAAGAAAGAAAAACACTTAGCAAATCACAGCGATGCAGCAAGTGCAAGATAAGTGGTTTTTTTTTTTTACATTTTATTTTCCCTCATTGCTGTCTGTCAACTCCAACCCCCAGGTACACAAAAAGGGGATGGCCAGATGAGATTTTACCGACCAGCGAGGAAGAAGTACCCAATTAAATTCTCAAAGTACACAAGGGCCTCCGGGTCCTTCAAAAAAACAAGTAGAAAGAGTTGAGAGACTGACTAAGAAGAAGGCGTCCCTTTAAAGGACAGTTTCCCTCACCCACCAAAGGTGGCATGCTACATCAAAGGGAATCGTACTCGCACCATGAAGCCTAGTTATGGTGCTAGCTACAACCCCCTCGCTGCGAGGGAGGAGCTCAGGGATGTTTTGTTTTCAGAGGAGTTCCCACTAAGACCCAATGCAAGCTAACAACGTGTAGGGAGGGATGCAGTGCTGGTGAAACTGAATTAAAACTAATTCCAAGGTCCTCCACTAATTTTTATTCTGGCTGCCTTTTTCTAGGATTAAAAAACAGCAAGAGGTATGACCAGAACCTTTAAACCAAGCCACACTCAACTCAGATCGACATGTTTCAGCCTATGACCTAGAAAGTGTTTAGAATAAGCCACTGAGGTCAAAGTGATCTCTGGAAATAGTGGAAAAGGCAACAAAGACAAGTGTATTTGTAAGTAGAGTGTGATACTGAACCGGTAAACCAGGGATAACAAGTGGATTCACCTGTGGTACCTGTAAGGGAACAAAAAACAACATACTAAACAGTTTAGGAATAGGAATACAACTCACAGTGCACCAGCCAACGTGTCTTAAGTGGGAACATAGTTTATCATAAATCATCAGTTCATAAAACTATGTGTAAAATGGCACAGGAATCCCAATCAGTGCCCATGGTCAAAGTAGAAACACAGCCAAGGAGACATGGTTCATACTTTTACCTATAGCACCATGCAGCTTTGTCAAGAGAGGCACTCATGTGCAGATGTCAGGCACAGTGTCCCAGTTGTCCTTAGCAAGAGTTGCTAAAGGTGGAAATGCGACTCCAACCTGTGTAGTGAATGTTGGGGCTTTACTTAAATCATGATTTACAAGTTATTATAGTATGAAGCAAACATAAGGAACTAGTGGAGACCACATCAATTCTTATAAGTGATAAAGGCATCAGAGCAAGGAAGAAAATGTAGGGAAGAAAATTTACTCCTCCTATGTGGGTGTCGCCACTGATGAAGGAAAAGTGACTCAGGTATATGGGTAAGTCTGATTTGCTTTGATTAGAGGATAGGAAATATATTATTGAAAGTAGGATTCCTGTCCATGCTACTGGTGCAAAAGTATCAACAACAGCAGAGCATGTGGAATCAACCCAAACCTAACAGGACAGCAAGGTTCAGCAGCTGGTTGGTAGCTCCCAGGGATGCATCTAATCTGGGTGATTACGTGCCCAGGGTGATCATTGTAGCGGGCATCTACAAGGGGACATTATGACTAGTCGCTTAACATGAACCAGTAGATCATGTCTGGGAGTTGCAAGAGGGGCAACCAACAGCAACATGAATAGAGGTCACAAAGGGTGCAACATTTACCAATGTACCAGCAACGTGGGTTGGTCGGAATTATACAATGAGTGATTGTGAAGGACATCATCTCAATGACTGTCATCAGGAGGGCAGCGCACTGAAAACAGAGCGCTTGTACTCCTAAGTACATTACGAACCATCGGGGTGTTCGGAAAAAGGCTGTAGCAAGCCGGGGGTTGATGCAAAAGAGCATTAATCAAAAAAACTTTTGTGTTTGGTTGTGAGCCCAGGAGTGTAGTCTGACAGTATAACACTGTGTGAATACAGAAGCTGAGGGCACCCTGTGGCGGAAGGTTAAAGCAGTGGTAGCGTGTATGAGTGGTGCCTGGAACCCTGCCACCACGCAACACACCTGGTGAAGCTGAGTGTAGAGGGTTCAACTCCCAAACTTAATGCACCCCGGGACATGTAACTGGTGGGAGTCTGAGTCAATACAAAAGTGAATTTAAGCCCTGTACTATCGGAGCAAGGGGAAAAGAAAAGCCATTCAAAAGCATATGGAAAGTGTGTGGCATCCACTCACTGTCCTGTTTGAGGTGGATCCCTCCTCGCGCTGCCAAGTGGGCAGAAAGACCGACATAAATGGGAGCCTGCTTGCCATTAGTAGTGCAACCTAACCTGTGTCATTATTTCTTCTGGGATGAAGCCTGGGGGATGATGGGAACCATTGTCACAATTTGTGGACTTCTTCCTGAGACCTCTGGTGAAGCAGATGCTGACCTACTTACAAGATACCAATGATGTACTTCGCCTACTGAGGGATGTGACTTTTGATAAAACCACCAACTATCTCATATCATTTGATGTGGAATCACTATATATGTGTATCCCACCAAGACCAAATGTAAACCTCTGTGGAGGAACTTCTCTGTGCCAGAAATCCGGATACCATCATTCCGATCTCTTTTATCACAAGATGTGCTACCCTGGCTATGAAAGAGAACTTCATTCAATTTGAAGAGGACCTCTATACGCAGATATCAGGGACTTCCATGGGCAGTACATTCACCCCTAGTCTGGCAAATCTTTATATGCAGATGTTTGAAATTGAGAGGGTCCTGACTGAACAGAATCCTTACCATTCTCGCATCCTATAATGGAAGAAGTACCTTGATGATATTCTGGTGATCTGGCATGGTCATTCCACCTCTATGAAATATTTTCATACCTGTCTTAATACTCAAAACACCTGTTTACACTTTACTTGTGAATACAGCAGGGAGCATCTGCCCTTCCCTAACCTTCTCATCTACCTCAGTGACCGACGTCTGGATAGTGCACTCGATCAGAAATCTAAGACCCAGAATGCCCTTTTACAGTACAACAGCTATCACCCTAAGGTTTTACGGGACACTCTGCTGTTTGGGAAGTTCTTAAGGCTCAGATCAAATTACACTAATATTGAGAAATACAAGGAACATGCCAGAAATTTGCAGCGGAATCTCACAGACAGACATTATCCACCATCTCTGGTTAAAAGATCTGTCAAAGGAGCAAGCAACAATAATTGTGATGCTCTATTAGACAAACCCTCTGATAGAGAACCCATGATTAGGCTGGTTTGCGTAAACACTTTTTGTACATCATGCAACTAGGTCAAAAAAGTCTTGTTTGACTTCAGAAATAGACATGGTTTAATGCTCTCTTTATAATCAATCCAGTTCCGCATGAATGTGGAGGAGCGTAAATTTGACTCCATCCTTGTTTTATTGATTAGGCCACATATACATATATTAAAGGACCTTATGAATTTGTGTGGTATAATTTGACTAATGTAGTGAAGTGCACTTAAAGCCATATAGAAAGTGCATTTGGCATGTAATCCCAACATTTCTATACATGTGTGCACAAATGTTTTTCTTGCTGTAACAACGAATTGCAGTTCTCATGTATATTTACACATGTGGTTTAAAAATATTGTATAATCTTCATTTATTCATGTAGTTGTACAAAGGTATACTGTTTTCATTATATAATGCAATATGTATCCATAAGAATTGTGTTTTATACTTATTATGTGCCTTTCTATGTATTTGTTTTCACACAGGTACAATGTGTATTGAAGTCTTAGCTTTGCTAACTTGGCCAAAGGCCTTAAGCATTTGGGTTTCGCAATGTTCAACCTTCAATGTGAGTGTTTTCTTCCCTCTGCAGGTGCCTGGTACAATGATCTAATGAAAAGAGAAAAGCTCACTGTGTGAAAAGACATGAAAGCATGAAGGGAGTCATGGGCGATAAAAATTAACGAGCAGAAGGTAGGACTACTGTCCGTGCAGAATGAGGAGATGGAATCCAAGGTCACTTCGAATCTGTGGATCAAAGAAGAAGAGTTATGAATGTGTCTGCCAAAGGAGCACTGTTTGAAGGTGGTCACTAATTGGAACTTTGATACTGATTTAGAGGGGTCTCTTGTGGGTATATCCCAGCAATGCTCTTTGGCTTGCTTTAGAGATTCCTTTCGGAATAAAAGAGGTAAAGACATCTATGCACTATTGTCGTTGTGTGGCTTTATGGTAAGCAATACCTTTGCTTTAGAGAATATCTAAAGAATGTTGCCTATGCTGACACGTTTCTATTGTTATGGATCTATTTAGGATTTCATTTAGCATTCTTTTGAGTAGGTGAGCTGAGAAAGTTGAATCCCTAATGCTTTATAGACAGGAGGAGTGAAGCTTTCAATCTCATCACCATACTGTTTTTCTTATATCCGTGCTATCACTACTGAAGTCCTCATTTGTTACTTGTTTTAAAAAATATTTTATTGAAGAGGACGAATAACAAAATAGGGAAACTACATCTCATAAAAATCTTATCTGTTGCATAATGAAAATACAACAATCATTGCCATCCTAGCAATATATTATCAGGATCAAATGAATAGCACCTTACCCATAAAATCATAAGGAATAGTAGCATTAAAGTGAAATGTGCAAAAAGTGCAAATCAGAGCTGAATTAAGTAGATTTCCTAGTTCAAATATCAATATCAAGCATCGAGAATGATCGAAGATGTTAAAAAAACTAACAGTGCTAAAGTAGTCTATAACCCCACTGAGATTGCGCAATTACTTGAAAAGTTCAAATTGGCACATTACACTGTTGAGAAATAATAATACAGTTTGCAAAGAAAGAAAACCATACAACATTGTCAAAGTGAATTAGCGCTAAGTAGTGCCCAGCATAACTTTATTCTTGGGATATGGAAGTAATTGCTGCAATGCGTAGAAACATGGAAACTATTCTCAGTGACCTGTGCTATATTCCTAAATATAAATGTACATTTAATCAAGAATTTACACCCAGACCCAACTCATAGCAATCGTGGGTAACACCGGTCTCACATAGATTAATAAATAACCCAGGCTTGTGGTACATGTTGATATAAACTAAGGCGAAGAAATAGACACCCAAATTGCCTTAAATCTCTGAAGAGCTCCTACCCACTTGGCAAAGGCCTCTTCAAAAGCTTGGGTCATGGTCATTTTACGAAACCATTGATGGTACGATGGAACAATAGCTATTATCCAACACTGGCAGATCAGTGAATGAAATCATCAAGGGGAGAATGGATCACTTGTCCTGCTCAACCATTGGGTATACAGGAAATGAGGATGTCCCAGACGAAAAAAGGCCCTCATGCACGTGATGGGTATGGTGGTATCTGAAGCGGTATATGTTGATTCTCTGCTTTTAGATCACGTCAGTGCATAATCATTGGGTCTGATTTCGATTTATGCAGCCTCCACCAGGAGGTTTTTACCCATGGTTGACACAGTAGTGAGCCAGTGATAAAAAAGTTATGTTAAAAAGACACATCAACCTAAGTTCTGCTACTTTATTTTACTTGGTTGTTGGTCTAGTAAACTCTATAAGAGTGCATCACCTTGGACTGAGTTACGGGTACTGGATGCACTCAGAGTAATAAAAAACTTGAGGGGGGGAAATTGTGAGGGTATTTAAAAAAAGGTCGACATGTTTCTGCCTTGATCTGCCTGGGTATAGGACTTATGGGCATTCATCAGGACCGGTGATTGGGAAACATGAGGTTTAACAAAAAATAAGTGCTCAAACATGAACGAAAAAGGTATTAACCTGTTTCTTCGGACTGGAGGTCTTATGGTACCTGTAAAGAGTAAGCACATGGTTTTCGGCATACATACAGGGTTTGGGGGAAGGGGGGACATACACACCAAGCAGAACGTTGCTGCTTCTATCTTTTCATACGTGAATATATAAACAACTAAAAAATGGCAATACTTTAAAACCGGTTAACAATCATGGCAATGTCAACTCTCTCTTTTTCTCTCCATACTCATGCAGCGGGTGTTTAGCGTGCTATTCGACAGTGGTTACATTGTGTTTTGGTGTCGATCAAGAACGCCAATATTGACTACGGTTGGATCAGTTAATGAGCCACTGTGATAGCTATTGATATACAATACTCCTGATATTTCAGGAGGTGGTAAACCTCCTACAATTTGTGTCAGGGATATCATAGTTTGGGTACAACGACTAATTGCATGAAATACCTTCCCTCCAAAATTGTTGTAACCTGGGGCAGCCGAAAAAAGTGTCACCTAACCATCCCTACCACTTCCATTACACCTAAAGCACTGTTCAGGAAGAGGTGAAAAGATCCTATGCAACCTGTGTGGTGTGTAGTATGCTATCCATCTTGATAACATTGCCACTCTTTTAAAATTCACAAAGTTTAATGATGTGTGTCCCAAATCACCAAGACACTGCCATTCTTCACTATTAAACCTGCAATTAGTTTCCTGGAACACCTTCAGCAACAGAGATTGTTACTGCACCAATGAGTACAAGTTCCAATGCAGTGGGAGTAACTTCTATGAAGATGAATCAGAATACAGTATGAGGAGGATCAGGGATCTGTGTACCTAGTTACCCCATAGCCGCCAAAAGTTTCCACGGGCTCAGGCATTCCAGATGATCTTTCAATCCCAGTTAAAAATGGTCCTGTAGTACTGACATACAATCCTAGGGCTACAGAAAGTGTTGCATGTAATTTACTCATTCCAAATATGACAAGAGCTCCAGAGACAGCTCCAATCAGATCCAGTGTGATGTTTGCTGATTTGGTCCCCATGAATGTGAGTACTCCTTGTGGTGAGAGCACAGATTCATCAATGAGCCAAGGAAGATTTGGACCTTTGAGGTCATTTGTGGGATTACCAGAATCAGATTCCCTTGTATGTGAACCACCTTTATAAGTGCATAGTGGCGTGCCTAGGGATAAAGTGGTATCTGAAATGACTCACATATTGATGGACCAGAACTTGGGAGTGTAGTTAAAAGCATACAGTAACTTCTTGAAGGAGACCAAGAGAATGGAAATAAGTCAATGGATGATTCTGTCAATCTTAAAGGTAACTTGCTAGATAGAGTTAAATTAAAACGCAAATTGGATATGATGATTAGTGGGAGTCTTGTGTTGGCTTGAGTAGACACTTACCAAACAAATGAGCTTTTCTTTATGATCAAGGATGTTACCCAATGGGTGAGTCAATCCCATTAGAAATTATCTGAATTGGCAAAGACATACAAGTTAGAATTAGAAAGGACTGAAGCTCTACCGAAACATCATTGGCTTTGTTTTTCAGAACAAGGCCTGGAAAACATGACGATACCAGGATTCAAAATGCAAATTAAGGAACTGATTCAAATCATTTGGATTTGGGGAACATAGGACAAGTGGGAAGTAAAATGGTTGAAGAAGAAATGTTCTAAAAGATTAGTGGGTGAACCACCTCCTCCTGGGGATGGCGGGCTAGGTACTACAATTGTACCTTTACTAGAAGTACCTAGCGGAGGTTACGTTCATGTACCATGGAGTTGACGTGATCTTGCATCATTTACTAATGATTTTCCTAAGCTGAGACAAAAATCTGGAGAATGGTACAAACGAGTTGTAAAGGTCAAAAAGGATCTGGAGTCTTTTATTGTGCCTTGAAACTCTATCCTGGCTGAAGTATAGTGACGACTTACTGATTCCGTCAAATACTCGTGAATCTGGAGAATGGTACAAACGAGTTGTAAAGGTCAAAAAGGATCTGGAGTCTTTTATTGTGCCTTGAAACTCTATCCTGGCTGAAGTATAGTGACGACTTGCTGATTCCGTCAAATACTCGTGAAGCATGCAAGACTGATACAATTGAACTGCTAAATTACTTGGTTGAGTATGGACATAAAGGGACCCTGGTAAATTGCAGTACTGCTTGAAAGAAGTCTTGTCTCTTTGTCATCATATTGAGAAAGGAGTCAGAAAGGGAGAATCTCTGCAATTTTACAATAAAAGCGCCAACAACTCAGAAAGAGGTCAGGAGGTTCTTGGGAATGGTGAGCTACTGTCGCCAGTCGATACCCAACTTTTCCTTAGTGGCCAAGCCTTTACAGAGGCTGACACACAAGGGGATCTATGACAGATTATCGAAAGTCAGAATATCGAGATACAAAAATATCAACAAAAATAGATGTCAAAAATATCGTTTTAAAAAATATATCGTTATTTTTCATTAAAAACATTATGTAAAATTAATTTAAAAATACTTAAAAAAATAATATATATAGTTAAACATATTTTATATTATTTAAAATTAATACATAATATACATAATTTAATAAACACAATATTAAACATATACATATAATAGATAATATATTTACTTAATAATCAGTTTTAATAATTATTGTAATAACTTATAAATATTATAAATCACAAATTCAACTATGAAAATAAAATAATAACATAAATAAAAATGTAATACTTATACAAAACAAATTTAACAAAAATAATTTACTTTTAATATTTCTAAAATTAATTATATTCTACATTAAGTAAAACAAAACAAAAAATATTAAATAACAGAGGAAATAAAATACTATTCCAACTCCAAAAAAAGAAACAGTAAGGAAAATGTTGGATAGCGTAGAAGTAAAAATTACTATTCCCTCTCCCGAGAGTGCAACAGTAGGGAAAGCTTTCGATAGCGTAGGAGTAAAAATTACTATTCCCACTCCAGAGAGTGCAACAGTAGGGAAATTGTTGGATAGCGTAGGGGTAAAAATTACTATTCCCACTCCAGAGAGTGCAACAGTAGGGAAAACGTTGAATAGCGTAGGGGTAACAATTACTATTCCAACTCTAGAGAGCACAACAGTAGGGAAAGTGTTGGATAGCGTAGAAGTAAAAATTATTATTCCAACTCCAGAGAGTGCAACAGTAGGGAAAGTGTTGGATAGCATAGGGGTAAAAATTACTATTCCCACTCCAGAGAGTGCAACAGTAGGGAAAGCGTTGGATAGCGGGAGGGCAAACATTACTATTCCAACTCCAGAGAGTGCAACAGTAGGGAAAGTGTTGGATAGCATTGGGGTAAAAATTACTATTCCAACTCCAGAGAGTGCAACAGTAGGGAAAGTGTTGGATAGCATAGGGGTAAAAATTACTATTCCCACTCCAGAGAGTGCAACAGTAGGGAAAGCGTTGGATAGCGGGAGGGCAAACATTACTATTCCAACTCCAGAGAGTGCAACAGTATGGAAAGTGTTGGATAGCGAGACATTAAAAATAACATACTTATAAATATGAAAAATATTATTTATTAAATAAATCTAAACTATTTACAAATACCAATAAATAATTATAAAAAAAATAATTACCAATAATAATGATTATCCCAAAAATTAATTGCCAATACACAAATATAAATTTAATAACTACTTAATTACATATCAATTACTTTACACACTATTAAATTAAAAAAAACTTAATTACCAATTAATAAATATTAATAACCAATTAATACTAATTAACAATAATATAATTACCCCAAAAAATTAATGAAAAAAGTATTACTTAATTACACATAAATTACTTCCCACCCTATTCCCCTATAAACCCATAATCCGCTACAGAACATAATTATCAATTAATCAATTAATTAAAATAAATTACTAATTAATAACAAATAATTACTTATTAATTAATAATTAATTTATAATTCCTAATAAATTCCTAATTAATTTACTATAATTAAATTACTTCCCACCCTATTCCCCTGTAAACCCATAACCTGCTACATAACATAATTATCAATTAATCAATTAATTAAAATACATTACTAATTAATAAAAATTAATTACCTTTTAATTAATAATTAATGTATAATTCCTAATAAATTAATAAGTAATTTACTATAATTAAATTACTTCCCACCCTATTCCCCTGTAAACCCATAACCCGCTACAGAATATAATTATTAATTAATCAATTAATTAAAATAAATTACTAATTAATACAATTAATTACCTAATAATTAAAACGTAATTTATAATTCATATTAAATTAATAATTAATTTACTATAATTAAATTACTCCCCACCCTATTCCCCTATAAACCTACAACCTGCGACGGTACTAAAATACATAATTTACTTAAATTACATAAAAAAAATAATACTTATTAAATACATAATAATATACATAAAAATCAATATTAGTAACATCGATATTACTATTATAGATATTAGTAACATCGCTATTACTAACATAGATATTAGTAACATCGATATTACTTACATAGATATTAACAAAATCGATGTTACTTACCTTCGATATTACTTACATTTGATATTACTTACCTTCGATATTACTACTTCGATATTATTCTACTTCGATATTAACAATTCGATATTTTGAATGCCTACCCACACAAGAATGTGTCAGATCCAGTGCCTTGGGACAATTACTGTTTGTTTGCTTTCCTAGAGTTGAGAGGAAGTCTCTACCGCACCCCGACGCTAGGAATGCCTAATTATAACAAAGCATTTTTGCTTTTCTGCAGTGAGAGGGAGTTCTTAAACAGACCTACGGTAACACCCGTAGACCAGTTGCATATTTTTCTACTACTTTAGTTCCAGTAGCAGCAGCTCTGCCTGAGTGCCTTAAATCAGTGCCGGCCGCAAGTGTCAGTATTGAAAGGAGTGAAGGCATTGTCAGGGGTCATCCTTTAACAGTGTTCGTGCCTTACACTATATAAATACTGTTTACGCGTACTCACACTGAGCATTTGACAAACAGTTGCCTGGCCCAGTAGGAGCATTAATACTGGCATCTGGTAATGTAACTTTGAAGAGGAGTTCTGTTCTAAACCCTGCCACCTTGTTGCCTATTCTTGACACTGATAGTGATGAAAATGAGGTGGAGCATGACTGTCTCGATGTCACTAAATTATTCACCAAGCAGAGATCAAACATTCAAATGAGCCATTCCCTGAATCTGATTTTGCAATGTTTGTGGATGGCTTATGTTTGTGAGGCATGAAAGAAATTTGTGAGCTGCTCATGTAGTCTGCACAGTTTCAGTAATAGTAGGAGCTTCATGGCTCCCAGATGTGTATGCAACACAAGTAGCTGTATTGATTGCTCTTACTAGAGCATGCTGTGTTTCAGCCCAGCAGAATGTGACTGTTTTCACTGTTAGTCAATACAACTTTGGTGTCGTTCAAGACTTTGGACAGTTATGGTCCAAGAGAGGATTGATCACATCCTCAGGTTCAGCTGTTTGAAGTGAGGGGCAAGTCTGAAATCATCTTGAAGTACTACAAATGCCTGCCCAGATTACTGTTGTTAAATGTGCATCACATTGGAAGGGAGATGAATATTTAACAGTTGGCAACAGGTATGTCATTGAGGTAGCTAAATACTGTTCTTACAATGCCTGTACTTTTAATGGTGAATATACCTGTGAACAAATAGACAAGACCAACTTCAACCTTTTATTAACTACAGCATACACTTGGGAAGAAGTTAAAAGGTTGCAGGCGAAGTGTCAGAGGAAGAACAGCAGAGCTGGGTCAAAACATGTATTTTCAAGAGGGATGAGGATGAGATTTGGGTATGGCAGACAGAAGACCAGTGTTGCCCAATAGTCTTTCACCCCGATGGCAAGACATTATCTTGGTCCCACTCAAGTAGGGAGGGATGCTATTTTTAGGTTCAAGCTAAAAAAACTTGACTTAACCCCAAATTTAGGTTGATGGCAGAAGTGTTGTGTCGCAGAAGTGTTGTGTGCCACCAGAACAATGTAGGGATAAGGACTGCAGTTTCATTGAATCAAATCGGGAGGTCAGGGGGCCCTTTTAATAGGATGCATATGGATTTTTTGAGATGGCTGTGTGTAACGGATTGAGGTATGTGCTGATTGCAGTGTGCTTCTTTTCTCGATGGGGACAGGCATACTCTATGTGAAGAAAAAACAGTCTCACAGTTGCAAAATTGGTATAGAGGGAGTTAATACCTAGGATTGGTAACTCAACTTCGCTGGAATCTGACTGGGTACCCATTTTAATAATGAAATCTTGAGAATGCTGTGTGCTGCTTTACAAGTGTAACAGAGACTGCATTGTAGTTATAGACCTGAGGCTTCAGTTCTGGTGGAGCCGGTAAATGGGATTTTGAAATTAAGGCTTGCCAAAGTGTGTGCTTTCACGTCATTGAAATGGTTTGAGGCTTTGCTGCTTGTGTTGATGAGTCTTTGCAGCATACCTAATCGAAGGACATGATTTCTGCCCCCCCCCCCATGAGATTATCATTTGCGAGGCAATGAGACTGCTAACAGTGCCTGCAAATGTACTTGGAATATCACTGACAATCTAATACTTGACTATTGCAAGGGACTGACTGATGTGGTGCATTCTATGTCTTATCAGGTTGAAGCTGATATGGCCTTGCCTCATCAGTAGTAGTACCATGGCCTGACATCTGGTGACTGGGTCCTGGTCACCAAGCCCATGAGGAAAAGCTGTCTGGAGCCTTGTTGGCAGGGAGCGTATCAAGTGATTTTGGACACCACAACTGCTGTGAAGTGCAGAGGTATCCCCACCTGGGTACATGCTGGTCACACTTACCAAGTTTAGTGTTCCCTCAATGATATAACAGCCCCTCTCCCAAAAGCACCAGTGGTAGTCAAGAGACCAACCAAACAAGTTTGGAAGCTAATGAGGACCCACAAGAACTTGAGAAAGCACTTGTTTGGCATGTGGAGGGTCCTGAAGAATCAGTTGCTGAAGTCTGAGATGAAACTTATTTTGTGGCTGCGATGGAACAAGAGTCAGACCTTAACGAAGGCCCTAGTGCTGTTCAACCGCGAATTGCAGCGGGCGAGTGATGGCCAAGACGACAAGAGAGAAGGAGACTGATCCCACAAGGAGAAGGTGACCTTTCTGTTATTCCGGATGATATTGATCACTATGATCTGAGTGACAAAGAATGTAATACACTGAGAAGTTTGAACATAGCGAGGGTGCCCTGTCGGAGGTACTCTTCTTCCGAATGGACATATTTCCTTGTAAATGGCCAAGAGAACGAGTTGTGGGAATTCTGAAATTATTGTGAGAATTCGACTGAAACTGAAGTAAGGTGATCTGCAGTTTGAGGTCCCATTTGAACTTCCTTTGTTAGTAAGATTATGTTCCTTGAGACATCGTATTCTGGATGTGGCTGAGTTTCCCTTCTTTGATGCAAATGAGTCAGTGGATGAACTGAAACACTTTTTGTTTTGGAACTGATTGTCAGTGTCAGTCAGTCAATTCCTTTATTTGGTTTTCATAAGATATAGAAAAACCATAAAAGTACAGTAATAAAAAAATACAATTTACATTTCAAAATTGCACTACGTTCGCTATATACATTAAATAATATAAAATATCTACTCATTCAGGAATTGAAATTCATTTAAGCAAATTAAAAGAATATAGACAAGATCAAAGAAACGACAATTAAGAGCTGACAGCATCTGATTTTAAAAGGACCTTATTCGCTTTTAAGTATATACAATGTGCATTACTATTCAAGATTTTTCATATGCCTAATACAAATTTTCAGGAATTGTGCTATATTTTTCGCAAAGCACTCTGTTTCCAGAAATTGTAAAGCGATGAAGGCTGGGCGACATGATCTCAGACCAAAAATTCTTTAAAAAATGCATTGTCGACTGGGCAGATATGCCATCACAAGGGCAAAATGACAGAACCTTTGTCCAGTCATTCACTTTCAGAAAGGATATCAAATGATGGAATATATTCATTCTAAACCGTATTAGCACAAATCTCTCATACCCATTTAAATTGAAAGTCAGATATGGTTGTATCGTTAGGGCGGTTTGGATCAATAGATTGTATGGTACTGAACACTTGTTAGCTTCAGTAAGCAATCTAAGCCCCTCCAGATGCCCCATGTACTGCTTTTTAAACTGTTTCCTCGGGATCTGAGCTATCAACGCTGGATTATAATAATTCTTTGAAAAGCCCAGGTCAACTAAAAACTTTTCACGTACATGAGCCACCCAATTTTATCAACATAATCAAGGGTGAGGCAGTCCTTCAGTATCTCCCGATTAAATTCTGTTTTTGGAGACAACCAAATACGATGCCATAACAGAATTGGTTGTGCTTTTATGATGTCAGTGATGTAGGGTATTCCTAGTTCCACATGGCAGTTATACGTTAATGTCCCTCGAGGAACTGCCAGCAAATACCTCAAAAAAACATTTTCCACTTTCTGTATAGCATCTACCCCACAGAAGCACCAGATTCCAGCCCCATATATTGCTGTACTAGTGCATTTGGCTTAGTATATCTGAAGCATTTCTGCCGGGGGCCTGCTGCCTAGCCTCTGGGCAAAATTGACCAATGAGGTAGTCGCCCTCACAAAGAGGAGTTTCCTGGTGATTATTGCTTGTCTCCAGGAGCCCTTATTGTCAATTAAGATGCCGAAATAAGGGTATGTAACTGTTGGTTCTAATTTCGCGTTTTCTATGTAGATGTCCTTTTGCTTTTTTTGCCCAGCCCCACAGCTCATTACAAAAATCTTTTTGATGTTGATTTTTAATTTATTTTAAGTTAGCCATGAATACATGATACCTATTAAGGGTGCGTTGTAATTTTAGGGAGGTTCTTGCTAAGATCACAGCGTCGTCCGCGTGTAGGGCAAGTATTGGATGCTTCTTTAGCAACAGCAGGTCCTTGCTCCCCTCTAGCATGTTTTTTTTCAAGACCATTGGTATAGAGTGTAAAAAGGAAGAAAGCCAGGATTCAACCCTGCCTAACCCCCCTCTCTACTTTGAACAGTGCCGTGAGCTCCCGGCCTGTGCCAAAACGCACCCTGGCCGTAGCATTTGTGTAGGAATCTCTAAGGAAGTTAACTATAGAGATATCCACACCCATTTCTATTAGGATAGTCCAAAGTTTGGCGTGACTAACACAATCAAAAGCAGCGGTCAAATCTACATAGGCAATGTAGAGCTTTCCCCCCTTAGCTTTCACATATTTTCCCATAAGAAGTGACAGATTAAGGCCTTGTTCCATGGTGCCCAGGCCTTCCCTGAACCCAAATTGGAGATCAGACTGAACATTGCTAACTTCTGCCCAATGCTGTAGGCGTTCAAGAAGAATATGGCCTGCTAACTTTCCCAAGGAATCCAAAAGGGATATGGGACGATAACAGGCCAGATTCTGTCGATCTCCCTTCTTAAAGATTGGGACTAAGGGGTCGATTAGGATGGCGGACGGACTTGCGTCCGTCCGCCACCCCTGAGTAGGAGGGACCGTCCGCATGGGCAGCGGCGGTCCCTCCATGGCAATTAGGATGTGACCGCCACCCTGGCGGTCACATCATGTATGTTTTACATTGCGGCGGGTGCTGCTTGAAGCAGCACCCGCCGCAATGTAAAAATGAAAGCAGTGCATTTGCATGCACAAAGCGGCAGGCACCGCGCGGTGCCTGACGCTTCGTGCACGCAAAGGCAGGGGGGTACCATAGGTACCCCCCATGTGCACCCCCCACGCAACCTTTACCCAGGGGGCCCACAACGGGCCCCCAAAGTGAATGTCCGTATGCTTTTCCACGGCGGAAAAGCCGCCGCGGAAAAGCATTACTTTCCCTACATCCTAATATGGCTGGCGGTGTCTGATAGACACCGCCAGCCATGTTAGTGCTTTTCCGCCGTGGTCGCCTTCCGACCGCGGCGGAAAAGTGGAGGACAGATTGTGAGACCCACCAGCCATCCTAATTAGGCGGTGGGTCTTTCAGGCCTCTTCGGCGGATTCCCCGCATACTCCGGGCCGGCGGTAGCTTCCGCCGGCCCGGAGTATGCGGGGAATCCGTCATCATAATGACCCCCTTAGATTGAATTTGACCATGAATCGATAAGCCCCTCTAAACAAGTAGCTTGTAATACTCTTTTCAGTAATGGTGACCATAAGTCCATATTGCATTTGAAGAAATCCACTGGGACCCCATCAGGGCCCAGGGCCTTTCCTCCTTTGCTGGACAGTAAAGCATCTTCAACGTCTGATAAGTTAATGTCAAGGTCTATGGGGAAAGATACAGGACTAGGAAGGCACCTTGTCATGGAATTATTGTCTGTCATAGAATTTACATCCATGTTTAGGCTAAAAAAATTGAAAAAATGTTCTATCCAGTGGTTTTCGTCAATAGCAATTTTAACTGTCAGCCCATGACTCCCTTCTGAAAAAAAAGGGGTTTTGAGAACTTTCCAAAAGGCAGCACGGTCCTTATTTCTACAGCTTTTCTGAAGTTCAGCACTGAGTTCTTTTTCAGCTCTAGCTTTTGCGATTATCTGGCCTGATTATATGCTCTTCTTAGCTCTATAATGCTATTTCTATCCCTCACCTCAGCGTGTAGAGCGGTTTTTAGCTCACGATATGCCTTAGTGCAGGTCTTGTTAAACAAACCTTTGCTCTTCCCATTATTGTTTTTTTGTTTGACAAATAATAATGTATTTATCTCCTTGGTAATTTACCGAGAAGTTACTTAGAACCTGTGTGGGATGAGGGATCTAAACATTTAATTCTCAAATCAAAGGAATTCACTACCACTGTTTTCGTAGTTTGCTGTGGATCAACTTTTACCCATCTGAGGGAATATCCATTTGTTCTATCAATGGACAGATTTATCGGCCCTAACTTTCTTTAGGACTTATTGCTATTCGTATTAGAGGGGCAGGAAAGAGAAATGCTATTCGGAAAATGATCACGGGATGCATTTTCGTGGGTTTTAAAGATAGTCAGACGGGTGGTATCCCTATCCGTAATGAAGATGAAGTATATAACGGTACTGGCACCTCTACCGTTGAATGTTTGCGAGGGAGGGATTGGTGGTGAAATTAATTCATTTGCAAATCCCATTTCAAGTAAAAATAATGTCTCATTTAGGCATTCACCACTTATAGTGTGAGGGAAATGAGTTAAGTTAACACTGTTTTCATCAGATAAGCCACATGTTAAGTTCCTACTTTGATTACATGGCGATATGTTAAAATCGCCCCCCCCCCATATCACCAAGGGTGGATTAGTGCTCCTACTCCGAATCTCCAGAAGAGGGAAGCAAATTTCTTTTAAGATTAAGATCAAGTGGTCCTTGTGCATATTATTATAAAACTGGATCAAAACTAACTTTTCTCTCTTATTCATATGAATGGTTACAATTTGGTAATTGGGATCAAATTTTGGGTAAGTTATGGACCTACACACCAGGAGATTTGACATATAGACTATCAGACCTCCTTTAGCCCTACCAGAAATCGAGGGAATAGCAGCTGAAAAATAAGTCTTATACCCCTCCATATGCATTGTTATACTGGCCCATATCTCCTGTAGACAGAGCACCTGAAATTTAACAACTAAAGTGAGCCATATATCATTAGTGATTTTTGATCGCAGCCCGCTACATTCCAAAATAAGATATTACATGTTTCTACATTCGTTGCTTCCAGGTTGTTACAATCTGAGACATTCTGCCTTAGAGAAATATCTGATTCAATCCACAAAATGTCTGAACCCTTCTTCCTAATATTGTGCGTGGCCAAATCTACATCTATTAGTGTTCTATTTGAGACAAGGGTCCGAAACTCTGAGGGATGATCCAATACAGTATATGACACATGTGAACTAGGGTTTGTAGTGGTCACAAAGCTATTCAGCCTTCAGAAAGCAGGGTTTGCCCGGATCCCAGAAAATAAGACTTGTTGTCCGGATGACTTTACCAGAGTTGGTGGTGTATAACTCAGTCAATCTATTTCCTCCAAGTTTGAGAAAAGGTCAAATCTATTAAAAACAGGGACATTAAAATCATAAGCATCTTGCATCTGGGGCCCATTCCTGCAGTAATCCCTACTTGGAATAAGCGGCATTATATTGCGAAAGAAGAACCCAAGTGGCAGTATGGAAATTCCATCCTTACTCAAATGTCTCGCACCTGCCCTTTGGAAGATGGTTTGTACAAGCTTCGGGGACCAAAAATTCAAGACCACACAATCGCCCTTGAATTCTTTTTGTGAAGACCCGACCCAAGGAGTTCTGCGAATCATTTTAAACTCCTGAAAGAGGTAACTACCCATCCCCGTTCGACTGTTTAATAAATGAAGGGCCTTATTTCTAAGTGCTGACCAATGTTCCTCCAGACCAGAAGGAAGTGGTGGGAAATTGGTAAGGATAACAGTATAGGGCGTTGATTCTGGAGGTAATTTAAGGGATTCCTTAACATAATGCAAATCTTCCCTAACTTTTCCTGGGTCATTACTCTTCGTCAACTCCGAAGGGCTCCTCGCCCTAACTGATGTGGCTTGCACATTACAACTATTTGCAGAGGGGGCACCCACTACTTTTTGCGAGCCAGCTACAGCGTCAGCAAAAGATGTCGATTTAGCATGTGCTGTAGCTGGCCCAAGCTCCTGTGAACCTCTAATGCTATCTTTATTAGCATTTGATTTCAAAGAGCAGAGATATTTCTCTATTTTTCCCAGCCTTATGTCAATATCTGTCAATTTAACTAATACAGGTTTGAGCATTGCAACAATCTTTGCGTCAAGTTTTGTTAACAAACAATCTTCAGAAGCTGGCTCTAGCTGACCTGGGGGTACCTGAAAGCAATTTCCAGAGGAGCCTGCTTCTGTTTCCACCAAATCCATTTTTCCTTCCCTCTAACCATCCCTCCTGTTTTTGCTATTTTTTTTACTTGATGTGAGGATAATGGTAGAGTGCCAGCTTTCCTTTTTTTTGCCTGAGTGGCTAATGTGACTCCCTCCCTCACTTTCTCCTGCTCTTAGTGTTGCTTACGTGTGCGAACCTGCCCTATAGGGAGGAGGGTTGGGAGTAGGTGTTATGGATGTGTTTGAGATAGTAAGTGCAGACGATAAAATAGCTTCTAGGGATTGTTGCAGCCCAAAGGAAACGTGCGATGAACGGTCAGAAATGGGATCAGTGGGGGAATGAGTACCAACTAAAGGATCTTTACCCAAAGAAAAACGAGGTTCCATGGAAAGTCTCCTTTGGGTGAGCTGTATCTCGTGGTTAAGAACAGACTCACGCACACAACAAAACAATGGAAGGAGGGTCTGAGGGCGAGTTTACCGACCAACCAGGTACATGCCCCAAAATACAATTATTTTCACAACAAAATATACCTGGGGGTCAAAAAATGGGTGAGAGTCAAACAGAGTGGATCATTACACCAATACTACACAAAGGACACCAGTGAGGACATCATCCATGTTAGTGAATGCAGGCCAGGTAGAGGCTCAAGAGCATATGGAGAAATAGTTCCCATCAGAAGCCACACTGTGCCGCCCTCTTTTTCATCATTTGGGTTCTCCTTACCCAGGAGACAAAACGGCCGGTCAGATGTTACCGTGACCGAAAGATGTGATAAGGGGTGGTGTATTGATTACAGAAATTAACGTGGCTCCTGAAAGAGCAGTGTTAAGGTGATAGGAGTGTTAAAGTGAGGGAAAGTATAATAAAATTAGGTGATCGGGTGGACAAACAATATTTATTAGTGTCTCCCAATCCCTAAAGTCTAAAAAGCAAGTGTAAGTGCGGGTTTTAAATAATCACCGTACTTAATTGTGGTCAACATGTTTCTGCATTGTGTCGAACATAGTTTCAAAATGCATTCTTCAGGACCGTATAAAAACACTGCTACTTGTAATAGTGGGGGGGCCCAGACAGTACAGTTGACTGCCGGGAGACATCGACGGACAGAGCGGTGCTCCTCATACCTGCGCTGTAGCCAGGTGGGGTGAAGCCTCTCAACCCTCATATATGGTATACGGTTGAGTATGTACCTGAAGCTCAGGTGATATTGTTCTTAAATTTTTCACTATTACAAGTAGCAGTGTTTTTATACGGTCCTGAAGAATGCATTTTGAAACTATGTTCGACACAATGCAGAAACATGTTGACCACAATTAAGTACGGTGATTATTTAAAACCCGCACTTACACTTGCTTTTTAGACTTTAGGGATTGGGAGACACTAATAAATATTGTTTGTCCACCCGATCACCTAATTTTATTATACTTTCCCTCACTTTAACACTCCTATCACCTTAACACTGCTCTTTCAGGAGCCACGTTAATTTCTGTAATCAATACACCACCCCTTATCACATCTTTCGGTCACGGTAACATCTGACCGGCCGTTTTGTCTCCTGGGTAAGGAGAACCCAAATGATGAAAAAGAGGGCGGCACAGTGTGGCTTCTGATGGGAACTATTTCTCCATATGCTCTTGAGCCTCTACCTGGCCTGCATTCACTAACATGGATGATGTCCTCACTGGTGTCCTTTGTGTAGTATTGGTGTAATGATCCACTCTGTTTGACTCTCACCCATTTTTTGACCCCCAGGTATATTTTGTTGTGAAAATAAGAACAGACTCAGCCCGCAGCAGTAAGGCATCTAAAGTACCCACCACCCCGGGACCTCCAGACCCCTTACGAATATCTTTACTCATATTCAAGTTGTATTGAATTTGAATTGCACAAACAGATAATTAGCAATTAAGCAGTGATTCCCAAACAGTGGTCCAATGTGGTATTTAAATTTTCACTAACCAAGTCCTTGACGAGTTTGAATTGAAAATGGAAGAGGGGTGGCCCTGCCCTGACTTCTCCTGGCTTCGAAGGGCGCGGGACGGGCCCACCCTTGGCTTGGGCTTGGCCCGGGCAGTCCGGTCTTCCCGCGTAATAGAATGTGGCAGCAAGAGTTTTTCCAGGCGATCCCCTGATTGTCAGTGAACTTGAACCTTTTTTCATGAGAGACATAAACTAGTGCACAGTTCACAATCACTTTTACTTGGCATTTAAACGACTTGCCTGGCCTTAATCTCCCCTTTTATTACACTTAGGTCACCCTTGAGGTAGGCCCTAGGTAGACCTATGGGCAGGATACTGTGTAAGTTAAAGGTAGGACATGGGTCTTTATTGTGTGACATGTCCTGGTAGTGACAAACAGCCAATAAGAACAAAACGGGTAGAGTGAGGGTCCTAGGGAAGGTTTAAAGACCGAGCACAGTTACGATCCCCAAATTGCTCAACATAAGAAAACACAAAGTAACTGTGGGTCTAGATAGACAGGTTGTTAAAAAGTGTCTGACCACCAACTCAATCCCAACTAGAGTGTAAAAGTACCGATCAGGTATCGTTCAGTGCTGCCCTTGTCATACCTTGGGACTCCTTACACCAATGAGGGTATTACTGCTTTTATATTAAGTGTGGAAAATCTAGACAGATGCCCCAGTGTAACAAAGGGTGTGTAAAAGGTAACCGTATGCTGATAACTATAAAGCAGTGCGTGATAAGGTGTGTGATTTAAGTGAATGATATAAAATATAGATGTAGGAATACCTCCCCAAATAGGTACAGGGTGCCTTTGTTGCTTCTAAAATTATCGTAAAACACATAATAGGTGCCCAGGTGTCCCTGAGCCCTATGTTGCATGTATGAATACTTTTTTTGGCAAAGCTCCCAAATTCTACTGTAATGATAATTGGGAGAAGCGCAGAAGTGCTGGGTCTTATGATTCGTGATTACATGTGGTTTTCATGTAGTGGCCCCTAAACAAAACTGCATTTGCTGCAAAGTATTTAAGGTTTTCTGGCGATATATGTTCATTCGTGTGGTTTCTTGCTCTAGCCAAATTGCTGCATTCCATGCAATGATATTATAATGTATGTTGTTTTGATTCTTGCATTGATATGATAACGAGTACTATTTCAGTAATTGTATAATATGCACAGTACTTATGATGCATGCCGTTTTGGTCTTGTGTTAGGTATAATGTACCATATATCTTTTTATTTAATCCTATGTGGGGTCTCTTTTGTGGTGTGTTCATTGTGTTTCCGTGTGAGTGTGTGGTGCAAACGGTTTACACATTGCCTCTGATGGTAAGTCTGACTGCTCTGCTGAAAGCTACCAGAGGGTGAGCACAGTTTATCTTTGGTGTATAACTTACTTGCCCTGACTAGAGTGATGGCTTCTGTCTGAGTTAGTTGCATATCCTAGCCAACCAGAAATCCCATTTCTAACAAGCAGTTATTAAAGTGTGTTATAAAGGAGAGGGACAAAAACCTTTCAATTTACAGAAAAGACAGGGTCCTCAGCTCTTGGGATCCCTGCAGGACCAGACATGGTCAAAGAGGATCTGCCAGCCACTGTCCCTGAGTCATGCATGAGAAGGCCACACATAGACCATTTGTGGGGCTCTGGCCCTCTTTCACCCTCAGTCCTCAGGTAAGAGGCCCTTCAATCCTAAATTTAAGTGAACAGAAAGTGAAACTAATAAGTGCGTTCTCGGTGCAGGGTTGGTACTGGATTACACAGCACGATAAATCCCAGAGTTTCCCTCAGAGTTTATAACCAGGAGTAAAGGGGCTTCTGTCTCTATGTTCAGCTGCAAAGTCGGCTATATTAAAGACATAACCCTGGAATCTTGTTGTTTAACCTCTGAGGGTTGCAAAGAGGCTTCTCCAAGCTGTTATTTCGGTACCAATGCATATGAAAAGGGGACGGAAAGGCCCCAAGGATAAGGAGGCCTGCGCCCCCCAATCCGCGGGGCTGGGGGGCCTTCTGTTACTCCCTTCGAAATGATCTTAAATGATAAGTACATCCATATAAACATTTTGAAAACATATAGGTGTTTGATGCACTATTGGACCCTTTGAGGTAACTTGAGATCCCTAGTAACGTTGATCTGTTTTGGAACTAGATGCATCTTATTCAAATACGAGGGTGAAAGGACTTTTGTACAATGGGCCTGCAAAGTCGTTTTTAATGGAAGAAGCAAATTACTGTGAATATTGAATAGAATGTTTGTTTATCAAAAAAGTAAATGCAACATGACACGAATTAATTGCATTCCATGCATATTTAATTACTATCTCCTCAAGAGTATTCAGTTATTTTCATTCCTGCAGCTATATCACTTTGCCATGTATACTGCTCTTTTGAAAAATAGGCGATCACAATGCGATGGATATTAATGAAGAAACTGGCGGTATAACATATACATAGGAAATGCCCCAAACAGCAGGTGATTTAAATTTGTTGTGGCCCGCGATGTGTGTGTGGGGGACAGAGGGCAGGGCAGGGTAGAGGGGTGAGCTGAGAGGTGAGGGGAGCGCCTGCCTGTTCCTCTATTTTGTAGGAGCAGCATGGGCGGAGGTAGGGCAGAGCAACTGCAGCACTGCACTCTCCCCTGGGTCTGGAGTCCACAGCCGTAAGTTGCTGAGTCAGACGTTTAATTACCCTAAAATTCTGGGCGAAGAGACACCAGGCATGTTTGAATTCCTCAGAAATGTATCCCTGTAGTGAGGGCCTATGGAGAAAAACAATAAGAGCACATCAATCTGTTTCAAAAAAGTCCTATAACCAAATCTCTGGATGTTTTACTTATCCCTGATCTATGGTGCAAAAGCTTCGATGTAGTGTAGAGAAAGGTGAACCATGATGCCCTCAGAATGCACCACAGCTTATTTTGAGTATATCTGAAACCTGACAGCTATTAGTTGCTTTTGTCACTTCTCCTAGTACAACCTCTGGAGAGTTTTTATTAAATTGTCATTAAATCTCATGCTGGGAGAACAGTTTGCCAAAGACATTCCCAGCATGCATATATGAATATTGTTTTTACATTTACATTTACTATCATAAAAGTGTTGTGTTCGGTGTTTCAATTGATGGTTATTACTATAGATATCTGTTTTAAAGTATATACATTCGCTTTGCAAACCTCTGTTGATTGTTTGTGGGCCTTAAAGGGAGTCACTTAGGTTACCCAAGTCATGAGGTTTTTTCCATAAAACGTTGAGTCAGTTGTCACTAACTACAGCAAGTAGAGCCCTCTTCATTTTAAGAGAAAGGACAAGCCTGTCCTATCTTTTTATGTGCAGAGTTCTCCACCCCGAGTGTAGAGTGACCACAGTTGTAAACATACTATTAACTTGTTGTTTGTGAATACCAAAAAAAAAAAAAGTTACACAAAGCTGTAAGTCTACCCTTGTGAATCAGGCCCTTAGTTTTTCAGCCAACAGCTGTTTGTGCACACTGTTGGGAATGGCCGATACACTTTAGCAATGCTCGAGATAATTGATTGTACAGTCTGCTGCAATTCTTTACTTTTCTGTGGGTAAACCATACATAGTGGATGGTGGTCTGCATATTATGTTTGGCATACACCCTCTTATTATAATGGTGAAAATACTATTTTAAACGTCTACAGTAGGCATTGGCATTCTGATAGTATTGCATTTGAGAAAATGTGCTACTTCCTAGTCCTCCAGAAACATTTTCAAGAATTTGAGGAGAAGGGGTACAAAGCGGACCCTTTCCCTTTCACGAGTGAGTTACCACCCAAAGTTGGGGGTTGGCTGATTTTCAATGATTTGCAACCAGAAGTCTTATTTTACTTAATAAAATGTAGGTGTTCAAACATTCACAAACCTAGTTCCCATTTTCCTAAGGCTAAATTTAGACTTGCTCATTTTGTAGTTTCTTCTAGGATGAATAGAATAGGAATTTGAGAAGTACCAATACAAATGACAACTGGCTTAAACAAATAGAAACATCCTTCAGTGTCATCCCTCATTTTTCAAATATGTAACTCACACACTAATAACAAGGCCATAAAGCAAGTTAACATTGGGCAAGGCAGGAGTTACCTGGCCCATCAATCATATGAGTAACTTTTAAATGCTGCAGGGCCATTCAGTTTCCCTGAGCACTGTGGAAGCTTAATGCATTTTGACCTCCTGTGTGAAAATCGTTCCAGGAAGGAAGAATAACCGGGCAATCAGAAACATTAAATCCAATTCCTTCCATTATTCCCTATTCCTAAGTAAGCACTCAGAGTCCAATCAATAATGGGTTTTTTATCAGATACCATTCAAGCCAATAACAGTGCCCAGGTAGGAGTGGAATTAAAGGATCCATTCATAATGAGGGCCCAAGTTTGCTTGCCAAATACATCCCTTGGCAGGGAGTCAAGTAACTCTCACAGTTTTCAATTTGGGGTTAACTCAATAATTACAGTCCTATAGTACACTGCTGATTTGCCTTGTTTGCCCTAAGTTGGCAAGCTATGCCTAGACGTGGATCCCTTGCTCACTTTGCCACTGAATCAAGCAAGCCTTGCTGATGAGGGCGGTTACCCCCAACCCGGTCCCAGGATACTTGCTCCTGCTTCACAAAAGACCTGGCTTGGTAGTTGAGGCTGGACTATTCCCATGAGGCACAGGGTCAAAACCGATTTGCATATGGCTGGGTCTGAACTGAGGTGGCGAAGTGAGCTAAAGAACGATGATGGATTCAACCAAGATCTGTGACTGGCAGTGAGTGTCTGAAAAGTTTCAGCGCTCTGTCCATCATTTCCTTTTGTTTGCTTTGTTCACCAAAGGAGATTGGGCATCCTGTGCTTTAAAACTACTTGTCGGGGAATACAGGTGCCAGACTCACTCCAGTTCATAAGGTGCATGTGATAATCCATCTAACTTCCGCCTCATTGCCCTACTTGATGTGGAAGGCAAATGTTTTGCAAAGATCTCAAGTTAAAGGAGTGGTGCAACACTAAGGCCCTAATACCAGTCACTCAATTGGGCTTTAGGTGGGGGCATGGCACTGAAGATAATCTGATGATCTTCTCTTTGATCAAATCCTCTAACAGAAAAAGTGCCACCCTGCTCTATGTCACTTTGACCAACTTTAAAACTGCTTTCACAAAGTGTACAGAGGGAGACTTTGGCAGAAGCTGACTAATTGGAGTATTTTGGAAAATCAGTTAAGAGCCATTAGACGTCTATACACGGGAACCTGAGTAAAGGTAAAAATTACATTTAATAGAGTCACAACTCACAAAATCAGCACCACCTTAGGAGTAAAACAAGGCTGTATCCTTGCTCCACTTTTATTAAGTCTTTATTTTGTGGATATAAACAAAGCTCTGATGTTTGCATGTGCCTTTTCACATAAATGTGCCGACACCCACATACAGTGCTTTCAATATGCTGATTATACTTTACTTTCGATTACACCGCAGTAGTGTGTGGAAAACTAGCTAGAAGTAAATTAGGCCAAAAGAAATATCATGGTTTGTGGAGTAAAAAACAGATGTGCTGAAAAATTAAAACTTCCCGATAAATAATGTGGCCCTGGAACAAGTGTCAAGCCTCAAATACCTGGGCATTCACTTTAACTAAGGTGGTTCCCATGTCACGCATTTTTGCAGATTAAAGGACTTCGTCCTGTCAATGACAGTGAGTTTTAAAAAAACAGCCTCTAAGATAAGTGGTCCTCATTTAATGATCATCTGTAAAGTAATCAACGCCAAATTCATGCCAACCCTCATGTATGATGCTCTGATTTTTAAAGATCACATCTTTTCCTGGTGGGATAAAGCACAAACAAGATGTTACAGACACCTATTTAATTTTCCGGACACTGCACCATCTTCACAGATAAGGGTGGAAATTGCTCTTCAGAAGCAATCTCACATTTTGAAGGCCTGGTTTTTGGGATATTATACGAAGCTGATGATTGCACCTCCAGGATCCCTGAAAGAAATGATAGGCCAAGTCCACGAAGATAAAACATTTATGTGGGAGCCCCACTTAAAGGATGCAATGGAAGCTCTCAATGGGTCAAATATCTTTAAACATAACTTATCCCCGAAGCTCACTTTAAAATTGTTGGTTAAAACAGTGAAGATACAATCTGGAATTAATGACAAAATGCCCCCGCCAATCTATGTGAGTCCTTGTACGAAGAGCCTGGGAAATCATCATATCGAGCCAGCCCCATGAAACTGGATGTTATAAAAGAGCTGATGAAACTGAGCTGCGGTTTAATTCCCCTAAAAGGCCACAAATGTGTTCATTTAACAGGATCAAGGAACACAACTGCCGCCTATGTAAATACAAGAAGGAAATCCTGTCCCACATAATATGCATGTGTCCAGCCATAAATGAATTTAAGATGCTATAGGCTGAATCCATTGCTCCACAAACTCAGCATAAGACAATGCAAAATAGCCATCACCGCATGTCTGAATGGTGTGAATCCACATCCGTCAGTAAGATGTGTGAAATTCCTTCTATAAGCACTGAAGCTAGCCTGGCTGATGAGGGGTGATGCTCCGAAACCAGTCCCAAGATGACTGTTTCCATTCCAGTGATGACCTGACCTGGCAGTTTGAGCTTGTGTTCCCATGAGGAACAGGGTCAAGACTGATTTGCATAAGGCTGGGTCCAAACTGGGGTGGCGTGGTGAGCAAAAGAATGATGGATTTAACCCAGATCTATTTACTGGGGGTGACTGTTTGATATGCTCTGCAATCTGGCCATCATCTGTATATCTTTTGCGTTCTTGCCCTAAGTGCGCCGGGTATGCCCAGACATGGGTGTCGGGGTCACTGTGCCACTGGATTAAAGCTAGCATGGCTGATGAGGGGTGATGCCTCGAAACCGGTCCCTGGATGCTTGTTTCCAGTCCAGGGAGGACCTGGCTTGGCAGTTCGATCTGGACTGTTCCCATGTGGCACAGGGTCAAGGCTGATTTGCATATGGCTGGGTCTCAACTGGGGTGGCATGTTGAGCAACAGAGCAACCCAGATCTATTGACTAGGGGTAAATGTTTGATCTGCATTCCGTCCATTATATTTATATCTGTGTATCTTTTGCAATCTCCTTTGGCAACTTATATATTGTCGTAGGCAAGCCATGCAGGACCGGGACTCCAGCAGCTCAAAAAGACACCAGTACATGTTTGATAGAATTTTAGGATGACAGTAATTCAGCCGGTGCAGCAGATTTGTGTTGGGAAGGTCAATTAGTTCTTTCACTGGATCGACCCTACCACATTCTTTTTTTCCCAACATTATACTGGTTGAAAATATAGTCAGATTCAGATTCAGATTCAGATTAGCTTTATTCGATTTTAGTTTAAAAATCATAAAAGCAGCAACAATACAAATACAAACACCTTAACATTTTCATTACAATATCGGTTGTTAAAAACAAGATTAAATAGGTATAACAGATCAGCTAATCAGTATGAAAACATTTCAATATCAATGAGACAGGTCTAAAAACAAAAGAGTCATACATACAAACTAAGAAGACGGGGAAGGACATCAGGTAAACCTCTGTCAGCAATTTGTTTATTAGTTACGAACTGCCCTATCAAATAAACTCGAGCTCATGGATGGCCTCTTTGTGGTGCGGTCTAATAGAATTTAATAGAATTTCTGGGGAAAAGTTCAAATCTATTGAAGGCTGGAAGGTTAGTTGCACGAGGAGCACAAGATCCCCTTCCCCAGGAGTTGTATTTCCTTGCCGTTGGTGTTTGTAAGGGAATGTGTGGGAGACTCGGGTAAAAATCATGCAAGTCCCAGATGCAGATGGGGCCATATCTATCTTTGGACTGACAGAGTCGTAGGTAGGGGACAATATTCCTGTTCTTATATTTAATAAGCACCAGGTCCCCCGCAATGTCTTTGGGCAGCGTACCTAACCACCCCACCCTCCTGACACTTAGTATTCCACCATCTAGCTGAGGTGGCAAGGGACTATTTTTCTGTAACCAAAAAATGACCTTGTTTAACAGGTCCTGATGTGATTCATGTGTTCCCTGACTTAGTGCGGGAACCCCAGAGAGGACAGTTACATATGGGGCGGCTTCAGGAGGTAAATTAATGCGTGGCATTCTTACCAAAGTGGGTCTGGCCCCTGTATCAGTTATTAGCTCAGATGTTAATTTAGCTTTAGGGCCAGTCGGGGTAAGTGTGTTAAGAGGCTGTAGTAGATTTTCACCATTCTTACATGTAACAGACTTAGGCTTTACGGGGGCGATGGGATGATTAGGGCAGACAGATGTTGCCATTTTATTAGACGGAGGAGAGTTCTTTTTAATAATTTTCTCAATACTAGTCAACCTGTCCCCCAAGTCGTTAATTTTCGTAACCAATGGTGAGATGACGGATAATAGCAGTTGCTCAATTTGGAAGCGTGGAACAAGTGCTAGATAGTACTGTGTTGGCCTCCAAGCTCTGGAACGCGCTCCCTGTTCATATTCGATCTTTAGAAGATCTCCTTGCTTTCAGGAAAGCTGTTAAAACCTACCTTTTCCCCCTGCCTTATTAAAATTTCCCTACTTTGTCTGCTTTTGTTAGTTTTGTTACCTTCTCAGATATAGCGCCGGGACGCCCCTTCGCTGGGGCAGCTGTGCGCTCAAAAAATTAATTAACATAACATAACATAACATAACATTTGGGCCAGAAGGGGCAGTTGGGGGGACAATGCAGGATCGTCTATTTTGTCCACAGCCGTGACCTCCATTGAGGTTGTTAGGTTAGAGGGAGATGATGTAGGACTGGTGCACATACTTTTTGTAGTGACGTAGTTCTTATTGACAATATCACAGTCATGTTTCCCTCTGGTATTAGGATCCAGGGACAGTGTGTTTAGTGGAGTGCATTCTTTATTTGAGGGTGAGGCTAGGTCCCGTGGGATATCATTAGAGATGTCAGAGTTAGTGCCCTTAATAGGAGGGGTTAATGCGTCAGGAATGTACTTTGTGCCACACGGGGCGTTCAGTTCCTCCCAGAGGGACATAATTACTGTGATGGTAGACGATAATAGTCAATGGGTAAGAAGCAACCCAGTACCTCCTCTTACCGAAAGGGCAAATGGGGTTGCCCGTCCCGTCCTCTTCTGTGCCTCTGAGGGCCGTAGAGGGCCCGCCCTTTGCCCGGTCTTCGCTTGCGTCCCGCGAAGCTGGAGTGACGCCTGCTTTATGCGCCGCCCGGCGCGATGATGTGGCGTCTGTCCAGAGCAGAAGGAGCCTGGGAGGTGTAGTTTTAGAACGCCCCCCTCCGCACTGCAGCCGCGATAATGAGCACTGCGGCGGCGGGAGGGAGACGGAGAATGCCAGTGATTAGAGGTAGGTCAGGGGTTAGATAGCCCAGAGTCCGAGGTCCGTTCCCACGATGAGCTGGTCAAAAAGGCTCTGCGACCCCAAAATATAGTCCAACTACTTGGCAGGTGACAAGGCGGTGCGGTTTTTCGAGTGTTTTCCCTATATCTTCTCTTGACAAGTTTCCAGAATTTTGTAGGGTTTTTGGTTTTCAAGGTCTCATGAAGTTCAGTACATGCCAAATTGCCATTGGCCCGCTCGATTTACTGGCCTTTCAGATTTCGGCAGTTTGTGAAGAAGTGAAAGTACTTTTATATGCTGGCCTCTGCAGTTGGTTTAATTCCCACTTAAGAGCACTCAGCGCAGGATTGCTTGATCCCACATGAGTGTGAGTGCTTTCTGCCCTTTGGGCCTTGCTGATGAGCCTGTCTGTTACATTTTCAATAAATACAGCCAGGAACTCCTTGTCTCATGTTGTAAAAGGTCTTTCAGTTCCACCAAATCAGGGGGATGGGGAGGGAGTTGTTGCCAATTTTATTCTCAGCAGCACACAGGTGCCCACCTCTGTACCTATTGTTTGCAGTTGAATCAATATGGGGTAGCCCTGTGGAGAGTACAGCATGGCCTTGCATGATCACTCGTCAGTTTATAAAGGACTTGAAAGTTACTTGTGCATGTGAAGTCTGTGTAGAGATCCAGATGTAGTCTACTAGAGAAGCACAGGAGCTTGTTGCATAGGTGCAGGAGGCAGGTTGATCTTTGCAGCCTCTTCCATTTAGTGTTCTCAGCTCCAATGCATTCACTGAGGTAACAAAGCTCTGACCTTATCCTTCTTTAGAGGTCCCAGATCAATCTTCAGGATCCCTTATGCGCTATCCTTTTTCTGTTGGCAAAGGGGTGGTTCTGAAATTTCGTGGAGGAACAGTGTCTGTCTTCTTTGACAAGAGTATGATGTTGTTTTCCTCGCCTAGACGATAGCCCTGGCACGGCTAGCAAGAACTCTCACTTCAGACTCCAGAGTTCTATGGACCAGAATTGAAACACCTCCTGATGGATGTCCCCATTTAGTGAAGGGTTCTCTGTCAAGAAGAATTAATTTTGCTTCAGCAAGACAACGTGCGTCAACTGCCACATTTCCTGTAGGCAAATTATAGTCATTTTACCAAATTCTTCTATTGCAATTTAGTCATTCATGAGGGAGTTTAGGCCACGCATAATCCACAAGCACATTTGAAGGTCAGAAATTAACTTTTGTGTGACGGCAGCATGGATGTTGGCATTCCTTGGCATTAATGGACTTCAGCGGATACTCCTTGTCAGCTAATACATTACTTTGTTAGCTGTTAGATCTATTGAGATTTTGATCAGGTCTACTAAAGATCGTAGATATTGAGATCCCTTAGAACCACAGAGTACAGAGTTTCACTGGAAATGAGGCAGTGTTTTTGCTAGCAACCAAGGATATTTTGGTTTCAAAGGTTTACTTAAAGTAATTCCCCATTCTGCCAAGATCTTATAGTGGGACTCCACCCACCTGACTACCTCCCTAAACACTAATGTCAAATCCAACTTCACCAGATTTAACATTACCATTCCAAACATGTAAAATATGAAAAGCCACTCCTCTCTGATGAGGGATTGCAACTTAAAAGTAAGGAATTCCTGATGCAGGCCTGTGAGGGGGTAGCCCTCACAGTAGTAAAACATGAATGGGCTGTTTGTCGCTACCAAGACATGCAAAACATAAAGGTACATGTCCTACCTCTTACTCACGTAGCACCCTGCCTTTAGCGTTACTTAGGGCCTACCTTGGGGCGATTTCTATTCAATAAAAGGGGAGTTTAAGCTTGGCAAGTGGTTTTAAAGGCCACGTCGAATTGGCAGGAAAATGAACACACAGGCACTGCAATGGCTGGCCTGAGGCAGGTTTGAAAGGATACTTCTGTGGGTGGTACAGGCCTAATAGTACCATTTGAAGTACAGGCCCTGGGTATATGATATGCCACTTTACAAGGGACTTACCTGTACAACAAGTATGCCAATCAGGTAAATACTAATGTCATCATGTTTAGGTGAGAACCACATGCACCTTAACACTGGCTAGCAGTGGTAAAGTGCTCAGAGTCCTAAGGCCAAAAAAAAGAATCAGCAAAAGTGGGAGGCAAATGGCAAAAAGTTAGGGGAAAGACCATGCTAAGGATGACAGGTCTAACAGGCACACTAACTATTAATACCCCCTCTTTATTAATTTATAGTGCTCCCAGTGCATGAATATGTAGGAAACTATTTTTAAGTACCACAGACCTACATTGTCTATGAGAGTTACTAAATGCATGCTTCCACTCTTAGGTAAATATCTCAGTCATCTTTCCTTGCTGCATTTTTATATATAACTAAGGTGAGGCTATTATCAGTGCACCATGTTAAGCGGCTCCAAGTGTTTGTGGGTCTAAAGGGCCATGATGCCTGCATTTTACTACACAATGCAGGCCTGGTAGTATTTTCCATGCTTACATCAGGGCCCAGGGCACATCACTTACGACAACCATGTTATTGAGAGTTTAAGCAATCTGGTGCCGTATTATATATTACTACTGTTTGCGCCCAGAGCACCTTTCAAAAGGTGGGTTTTGTGCAAACAGTGGTAATGCGCCCAATTATGGTATATGCGCTGCGCCCAGGGCAGCCGTGAACCGTAGCACATTCATGTGAAAATACAGAGCAGCTGCACCGTGTTTTCACAGTGCAGGAAGCACCCGCCTGCACTTTCAAAGGGTTTAAGAGATCCACCTGCAGGCGGGTGCAGTCAAAGACTGCACCCACCTGCACGTGGATGTCTGGGGGTCGATGTGACCCCCTTTACTCCCTGCAGAGGGCTGCTTTTGAATTGTGCACTCAGTGCGCCTCCTGAGGGCTTCTTTGATCCTGCGCCCGAGTCTGTAATATGGTGCCGGCGCAGAGTCAACACCCTCTGTTGATAGTGCTAGCGCTTTAAGTGCTCAGTATTATAGACGGGGATGCACAAGCGTCTGCGTCCCCTTCTATATGTCCAAAGTGCCCTGGGGGCAAGCAAAGCGGGTGCAAATGTCCCGGGCACCATCTGTAATACGGCCCCAAATATTCTTCAACTGTTTCTTTGGCTTGATTTTTCTGAAATAATGTTTGTGAAAAATATGGAAATCTTCACAAGGAAATAGTTATGTTATTAACGATAAACACAGAGAGGCACTTAAATATTTTGATCTTTTTGAAATCATATTTATGCAACGAGAGAGTTGGGACTATTGTATAGTGCCAAATTGGACATATTTTAAGTAAAATTATTCAACATCGAAAGACTTTGGTTCAGCTGTTTACTATACATCTCACATTTTAATGCCATATTTGTAAGACTCCAAGTGTGAGCCATCAACAATAACCTATCATTATTATTTTAGTCGCTCGCATTCTTAATGTCCTGAAGCCAGACTGAGCTGTAACTTGAATTGCCATCATTAGTAGTCACTGTTGATGAGATTTTTATTCACAAATATGCTTCGTAATAAAATAAAAAAACGCCCACAGACTATACTTTATTGTCAACCCGATGTTTGAAACGCGAGTGGAAACACTAATTACCAGGCCTGATCGCGAATACTTAAATTGTGGAAAAGCTATCCATATTGTTTTCTCTTTTCTCCTCACAATCTTCAACTCATTTTCACCTTTGAATAGATTTTTCCAAACAGGTTTTAAGGTGGAAGTTCACCGGCTGACTGAGTTCTATAGAATCTTTTGTTGTGTATAATTTCATGGATTATCCAATGAGAGGAGAGGAATTCTACCCGGATGTGCATATCGTTCTTCTCTCTTACCACAAACAAATACGTCTTCTGTCTTTATATCAGTGATTAGACTTCACACTGATTGGTAGACTGATAAGTGAATAAGATCAGACAGGTGAATGAGATTTGAATAGAGAATTGGATGTTATTATGTACTATTCGACCCAGATGGACATTGGTACAATTGTATCTTTTAGTAGATGTTTTATCAAAATATCTGGTATTGATTATTGGGCAAGAGTGATGCAAAGCCCTTATTCTGTCCTCCAACAGTATTTTGCTTCATATGGCGCAGCTTTTGAACTTCGCTCAGGGCAGAACATTGAATTTTGATTTAGATTGTAATTTATAGAACAGACTATCACCCATAGGATGACCATAGCGGGCCCCCAGCGTTTCACCGGTGGGGCGAAAGGGGTGGGAGCCGGTTTTGTACCTGTGGGGGCCGGTTTTGCAGCTATGCTGCAACATTGGCCCCCATCTAACAAAAGCGGGAGCCGTGTGTTGTAACCTTCATTCATTGCATTTATGGTCAGCTGTCTAGCTTATCCGTGTTCCTCTGTTTCCCCTCCCTCACCTTCCCCATTCATTGGTTATTGCCTGCTTACGTCATGACTATCATTAGGCAGTGTTGTTCACGGGCCGTCATTCGAGCCCAAGCTGTTCATTATACCGGTCCTGCATCCGCGGGTCTTTGTATTTAATAAACTTACTAATTAAACTCAATTGCCGCAGTGTCCTATGTGGTATGACACTTCCGATGGCGACGAGGACGGGACTCTAAAGAGTTTTTCAAGGCCCGCCGGTGTTTGACAGAGGATCGTTTCTTCTCTTCAAAAGTTTTCATAAGGCAAGTTATTTAGATTGTCTTTTTCGGGGCAAAGTATTCAACTCTAATTCACTCATTTACTTTCTCATGTGAGGTGGAGTTAAGAAGCAAAAGAGTGTTCCTTTGGCTCAAGACTCTGCGATCTTCTAAAAGTTAATTTCAGGCAAGTTACGATATTTCGAATTTTGCCAAAGAAATTTTCAAAGCGCTAATCCATTCATTCATCTACTTTCTTCTATGTGCTGACGTGCTGATATGTTACATGTTCCACAGCGTTTTCGAGGAAGCAGTTCACATTTCTCCTCAGCTGCAAACTGGCAACTGTCACGTCGATTTCAACGTTGGCCATTGGAATCTTCAGCGTAGAGTCTGTCAGCCAGGCATTTCTATCAGCTGTAACTAACATCGGGTGATGTGGTTGCTGACGTCATCGCGCAGCCTACGATCCTGAGCGTGACTCCATTTTTCTTTCAGGAATTTTGTAGTTTTCTCTCAGGACATCGTTATTCATGTTAGGAACTTAATGTTACACGCTAAACATGGATATTTACCTGTTTCCTAGGTTAATATCTTTTCTTCATCAAAAACGAATTGATTTAAAAAAACAAAGCCTAGTATTTTGTAGTACTTTTTAAGAAAGTATAATATATTTAAATATTTCTCTTCTCTCTTTGAATTTATAAGTTTTAAAAATAGCGTTTGCTGTGAAGAAAGAGATAGAAGGAAGAGTGGCAGAAATGTCTACAAATACAAATATAAGTGCTCCAGCTCCGTTTTTGAATGATCCAGGGAAACCAAGTATGAAGTGGAAAAACTGGTTGAGGGCTTTTGAAAAGGACATTTTTGATAGTTTGCCTGAGTATGAGCCACCCCGAGTCAATTCATTCCATTAGATGAATACCAAGAAGCATTGAAACGTTTGGAAAAACAGTTTGAAGAGGAGCCTAATGTAATGATTGGTCGTCATCCTTTTACTATGCAAAAACAACTAGAGAATGAAACTGTTGAGGAGTATATAGGGGTGTTGCATGTTCTAGCAACCAAGTGTGATTATAATGACATGGTGGATGTATATATTAGGGACCAGTTTGTTTTCCACTGCCATGAAAAGAAAATTCAAGAGAGACTGTTGTCGTGTAAAAATCCTCCTTTACAAGAGGCGACAGATATAGCCAAGGGTATTGAGAGATCTCTTCAAACTTCAAAAGTCTTATCTGCTTCTTCAAACTCAAGGTCTGATGTATATGCTGTTAATGATTTCAAACAAAGAAATGCAAAATATGAAAGGAAAAATGGAGATGGCAGGGGCACAGAGTTAGGTGTTATTATATGTTATAGATGTGGCTCAAAGAACCATAAAGCAGACTTTCAGGGATGCCCAGCACAAGGTAGGAAGTGTACAAAATGTATGAAAATTGGTCATTTCGCAACGAGTTGTAATATTTCCAGACCACAAAAATTCCAGAAGGTAAAAGTAAGTTGTGTTATTGAGTTTGAAGAAGACATGTGTGCTAATATTGTTCTGTCTATTGATGACCAAACTGAAAATATCAAGGGTCCTTTAGGCATTGCACACATTGGAGAAGTAGAAGTCAAGATCATGGCCGATTCAGGATCACCGATCACTATTATTTCGGATGTTAAATATGCAAAATATTGGCCCAATACAGACTTGTTAGCCACAGATATAAATGGTAAAGCATATGGAGAGTTTGAGATTAATGCATTGGGGTATTTTTATGACTTGTTGAATATAAAAGGTAGTGTGATTTCCACCAAAATCTATGTGGCTGAAAAAGGAAAAGACATCGTAGGATGGAAAGACTTAGCTAAGCTAGGAATTATACTTAAACCGGGTGCAGATGACCCAATTGTGTTAGATGAAAACTTTGTACAAGCATCTATTTCTTTGGTAAGTCCAATGTTAACTGATGATATGGAAAATATTTTTAACAAATATGAATCTCTGTTCGACAAAAGAATTGGTTGCGTTAAAGTATTCGAATACAAAATTAAGCTGAAGAGAGGTGCTATACCAGTTAAACACAAGGTAAGGGCAGTTCCTTTATCAGTCAAATCTGAATTGCAAGTACTCCTCAACAAGCTGGTAGAAGAAGAAGTAATTGAGCCAACCAATTCCTCAGAGTGGATTTCGGCTATTGTTTTAATTAAAAAGAGAAATGGTGAGATCCGCTTATGTGCAGATTTGAGGTCATTAAATAAAAATATTATTGTTGATTGTTTCCCACTACCTAATATACAGGAGATTTTGGCAGCCACCAACGGATCTAGATATTTTTCAATTATTGACCTCAAGTCTGCATATCATCAAGTGCAGTTGTCAGGGAGTCAAAAGAGTTAACCACATTCATCACTCCTTTAGGGGCATTCAGATTTAAAAGACTTCCGTTTGGGCTAGCTTCTTCAGCCAGTGTTTTCCAGAAATTGATGGAAGCGATTTTGAAGGGAGTTGACGGAGTACAAAAATTCCAAGATGTCATTCTTATACATGCAAAAACGGTAGAGGAACATAATGAAATTTTGGATACTCTGCTCAGCAAATTATATGAGAGAGGTATGACTGCATCAAAGAGCAAATGTAAATTTTTAAAAACAGAAGTCGAGTATTTAGGCCATGTTTTAAGCTGTGATGGTATCAGACCCAAGCTTGATTTAGTTAAAGCTATAAATGAGACCCCTAAGCCCTATGATAAAGATGCTCTTAGATCATTTCTCGGACTTAGCGAGTATTATTTGCGGTTCGTGGAGAACTACTCAGGTAAAGTTGAACCTCTACGAGTATTGTTGCGCAAAGGAGAGAAATATGTTTGGACAGAAGACCAAGATAGTTCATTTAAAATAATTAAAAATGCCATACTGAAGGCACCAACTTTGAAGCCGTACAATCCAGATGGGCATAATATTGTTACTGTGGATGCAAGCTCGGTGGGAATCGGAGCAGTATTCACACAAAGGGTTGGAAAAGAAAATCATACCATTGCATTTATTTCTAGAAGGTTACAGGAATCTGAAAGACACTACAGCACCTTAGAAAGAGAAGCCTTGGCTTGTGTCTGGGCGGTTGAGAAACTGAGAATGTATCTATGGGGCAAAAGCTTTGACTTAGTTACAGATCATAAGCCCCTTACTTTTCTTATGGATGGTTGTGGTAGAGGTAATGGAAACATTTCTTCTAGGTTGATCAGGATACTTTCAAAATTACAAGAGTATAACTTCACTATCAAACATATTTCTGGAAAATGTAATGTGAAAGCTGATTGTCTATCACGTCTTCCACTTGAATGTGATGATTATAAGGAATTTGATGACACTGAATGTGTAGTTTCTTTTGTAAACAGTAGTAATCAATTTAACAGTATTTGTGAGGAATCTGATTGGGTGTCACAGCTTAATGATGACCCTGTTTTAAGTAAAGTCAAATTATTTATTTCCAGTAGCTGGCCCCCAGTAAGAAATTTGAGCACGGATCTGAGAACTTATGCACAAGTGGCGGATGATTTAAGCATCGAAGATGGTTTCATTTTGAGAGGTGAACTTTTGGTACCCCCACCTAAGGTAAGACGCATTCTCTTGCAAAAAGCTCACAAAGCACACCTGGGATCTACATTAACCAAGAAAGCGCTTAAACAATATTATTGGTGGCCAGGTTTGGACTCAGAAGTAAATTCATATGTAGAATCGTGTGCCACCTGTTTGAATTCAGATAAACGTTGGCAGTCCAGAGTTCAAGAGTTGCAGTAAGTGGATATACCATCTTCCTCTTGGAATAAAATAGCCATAGATTTCTCTGGCCCATTTCATGCTTTAGAAAGTACTTGTAAGTTCTTAATAGTTGTGTGTGACTATTACAGCAAATGGGTCTATTTCAAGTTTGTTCCTAACATAGAATCTAAAAGTGTTATCCAATTTCTAGAACAGCTTTTTTCAATTGAAGGGTTGCCTCAAATCTTAGTGTCAGATAATGGCAAGCAGCTGACATCGGAAATGATGACGACCTTTTTAAAGAAAAATCATATTACACAAGAAAAGACTCCATTGTACTCTCCCAGATCCAACGGGCAAGTGGAGCGTGTAAACAGGTTTATTAAAGATGGAATACAAATGGCCCTAGCTAACAACTTATCGGTTGTAGAAATCACACAAGAGAGAGTGGACATGTTTAACAGAACTGTCAATAACATTACCAATGTTACCCCTTTCTTTCTTATGAGAGGTAGACAAGCCGTCACAAGCATCTCACCCAGGCTTTCTGTGTGTCAAAAAGGGAAAAGTGACTTTACTGTTGTGGATGATGATAGCCTAAAAGTCAAGAGTTCTATCTGCAAGCAACAAATGAAATCCTAAAAATACTATGATGATACACATAAAGCAGTTTACAAAGACATTGCTGTAGGAGATTGGGTAATAGTCAAAAAAACGGTTGTAGAACAGAAAGGAGAATCTAAATACTTTGATCCTAGCGAAGTTGTAGAAGTATCAGGAGGTGCAGTTCGTGTGTCAGAATTGGGGTGGAGGAGTAAGAGTGATGTGATCAAAATCAAAAGTTTTCAAAAGAAATTGATGTCTGGATCTAAAGATCAGAATGCAGAGTCACTCGCAGATAGCTTTTGGTATGAGGTAACATCTAGTAATGAGAATATTGTTAATGGTAATGAGTCAGAATTTTGTTCCTCTTCAAATCTCAATGGCGGTATTTGCCAGTCTAAAGACACCACTAATGTTGCATTAATATCAAATAGAGAATTGTGTTTAGAAGATGCTTCCGCTAGCAACCAAGAGTCAAATTCCCAAGGTTCTGCAGCCAATTAATACAACAAATGTAGTAGTTTGCAGAATGAGCAGGAATTGTTATTTTCCCCCAAAACTGGCAAATCTGCTAGTACAAGTTCAGGAAGGGTGGTACAAATTCCATGCAAGTTTAGAGATTTTATAATGTATTAAACTCTATATATGTTTTGTTCTTTTGGAAAAAAGGGAGATGTTGTAACCTTCATTCATTGCATTTATGGTCAGCTGTCTAGCTTATCCGTGTTCCTCTGTTTCCCCTCCCTCACCTTCCCCGTTCATTGGTTATTGCCTGCCTACGTCATGACTATCATTAGGCAGTGTTGTTCACGGGCCGTCATTCGAGCCCCAGCTGTTCATATACCGGTCCTGCATTCACGGGTCTTTGTATTTAATAAACTTACTAATTAAACTCAATTGACGCAGTGTCCTATGTGGTATGACACTTCACCGTGCTTCTCACTAGCAACCCTCCTTCCCCAGCTCCTGGGTCCGGTCGAGCAGCAATCTGCCAGGACTGGTTGCTCTTCCCAGTCTGGCCGTGGTATCCTGGCATTGGTTTAGGCAGGAATGCTCAGACCTAGAAGATAAACATAATTAGGACCAACGTCAAATTTTTAGAGCTTGCACACAGCCTTTGAAGGGATGCAGTTGAAGCAATGCCATCAAAGTGACTTTGGCGGGACCAGGGGATAGGTAGCGAAATGAAGACCAGAGAATGGATAGTTGTAGGCGTATAGCTGAAGTGGTTTGGCGAAATAATTGGAGAACCATATAAGGAATGTCTGAACAATGCACAGTGATTAAAATGTCACCCCATGGCACATTGGTAGACATGCAGAATGGGTGATGCATGGTGATGGCGGAGAGCATCCTTAACTAATCGGGCCAGATGATTTTGTATAGACGGAGGAGATGAAGGACATTTTTGTCCCCAACTATAAAATATTACATTAGTCCAGGTATGATAATATGCTAGCTGAAATGCACAGATGTTTACAGTCCAGAGAAAGAAATGCCAATAAGTTGCAGAAACGTCTTAGGAGCAAGGAGCAGGCTGGGCTAATGTAGTAATGAAGACAGCCAACCGGCCAGGTAGGTTTGAGTCTTCATTTACGGGCTACACGGTAGACGAGGACTTCCTCAGCTCACGTCCAGCTGTTGTCTGAAATCGGCACCCCATTCAAAGTAAAACATTCCACAGCTTGACATCACACCTAGTAACATTAGAGTCTTTGGGAGAGAATAGTGTCAGGAAAGGTTCCTGAGAACACTCTACTCCTAATGCTACAGCCAACCACAGGAACGTGGCTATCTATCAAAAGCAGGGCTGGAATTTTAACACAATACATTTAACAATGGTTGCTACAGAGGTGCAAGACCCCAGAAAAAAAGTTAGCCCACATGCTTATTTACAAGTCCAGCATAATTTACATTTTGTTAGAATTTTCCATTAAACAGTTGGCATTCATCTGTTGATGAACAGCCATAAGAGGTTTAGCAGCGAGGTGCGAGGATTGGTACTGAGTCTCAATAGAAGTGAAGAGTTGTCTGCACAAGTATATAACTTACTGGCAAAATATCTCACTAAGCCTGCTAAAGGTTAATATAAATGGTAAAAAGATAAGGAGACAGGACAGAGCCCTAAGGGACAGCACAGGAACATATGGTAGAAGAGGAATGAAACATTGCCGGAGATGCCTGCAGCCCTTGCAGTTGCATGTTTTGTTGTCATGGACAGAGCATTCAACCCACTGCAGTAACATTAGTAGAATGAGTGCGGTCTCGCAGATTTCAAATATGCAGGGGCCATATCACACTTAGGGCGCACTTTCCCTGTTTGTGCGACAGCTCTCTTTCAAACAGGTGCACCCGTAACAAAAAGGGAAACTATGCACTTTTACATTGAATGTGCTGACCCCAAGGCAGCCTCAAAATTATTCTGCCCTGGGGACAGCGCATTCAAGTGAAGAATGGAGCGGATTTGAAGAAGCCGCTCCATGTTTTGCTGGTCAGGCAGCAACCCGCCGCCCTATTTAAGAGGGATGAGTGACTGCACCTGCCTGCAAGTGGTTGTCTGGGGGGTCCATAAGACCCCCTTTTCCCCATCCAGAGAGCTGCCATAGGGGGCGCAGAGACAGTGCTCCACCTATTATGCAGCGCATCGTCAAAAGGCTTCCTGACAGCCTTGTTGCCTCCGTGCCTGTGTCTATAATATGGCACCATTGCAGAGGCAAATGAATTCCCTCATTTGCATGGGGCCATGTCCCCATGCACATAAAGGAACACCCTCTGGTGATATTGCTAGTTCTATATGTGCAGCAGTGCTATCTGTATGAAAGAAAGGGTCACACAAGCAACACCAGCCTTTACTGTAATATCAAAGTGCTCTGTGGGAGTGCAAAGCAGGTGCACATGCCCATTGCACCCCAGGGAATCTTTCCATAATGCACACCCTGGGGCCATATTACACTATGTGGCACATTTTCCCAATTTGCATCAGGCACATCTATCAGACGGTGCAGCCTGTGCATGCAAGGAGAGTGCGTCATATTATATAGAATGTGCTGCCCCAGGGCTGCCACAAAATCATGCTGCTCTGAGGGATGCACATTCAAGTGAAATACGGAGCGGCTTTGAAGCAGCCACTCCGTGTTTAACTGCAATTCGCCTGCACTTTTAAGAGCAGTGAGAGATCCCCTTGAAGACGAGTGCAGTGAGTTACAGCACCCACCTGCAAGGGGCTGCCTAGGGGGGTCCTTGGAACTCCCTTTGCCCTCTTCAGATGGCTGTCATCAGGGGGCGCAGTGACAGTGCTCTATCTTTTGACTGGGTGTGAGTGTTTGATTGATTCAGATGCTCCGTCCATCACCACCCCCTTCTGTACCGCTTTTGGCCGCCATAAGTGTGGCAGGGTATGCTCAGACGTGAGTCGCTTGCTCACTTTGCCACTGGATTCAAGCAAGCCGGGCTGAAGACGGCTAGAATGCCAGAAACCGGTCCTCGGAAGCTTGTTTCTGGTCCAGGGAAGACATGGCTTGGCAGTTCGGGCTGGACTGTTCCCATGAGGCACAGGGTCAGACTGATTTGCATATAGCCATGTCTGAACAGGGGTGGCAGAGTGGGCTAAAGAACGGTGATGGATTAAACCCAGATCTTTTGACTGGGTGTGAGTGTTTGATTGATTCAGATGCTACGTCCATCACCACCCCCTTTTGTACCGCTTTTGGCACCATAAGTGTGGCAGGGTATGCTCAGACGTGAGTCCCTTGCTCACTTTGCCACTGGATTCAAGCAAGCTGGGCTGAAGACGGCTGGAATGCCAGAAACCGGTCCTCGGAAGCTTGTTTCCGGTCCAGGGAAGACATGGCTTGGCAGTTCGGGCTGGACTGTTCCCATGAGGCAAAGGGTCAGACAGATTTGCATATAGCCATGTCTGAACTGGGGTGGCAGAGTGGGCTAAAGAACGGTGATGGATTAAACCCAGATCTTTCAACTGGGTGTGAGTGTTTGATTGATTCAGATGCTCCGTCCATCACCACCCCCTTTTGTACCTCTTTTAGGTTGAGCACTGTAAGCACGCCTGCTGATGCCTTTGTTGTCTCTGCTGCTGCAGCTATAGTACAGCATGGGAGCAGAGTCAAAGAGATTCCCCCATTTGCATTGGGCCAGGCCCGCATGGAAATGAAGGAGAGCCCTCTGATGATAGCGCTGGTGCTATATGTGCGTCAGTGCTATCTGTATTACAGAAGGGGCCGTACAATTGTATGCCTCGCCTTCTGTAATACCAAAGTGGCCCGGGGCAGGCAAAGCTGCTGCAAACGCCTTTTGTGCCCCCGGGGCACTTTGTATAATATGGCACCTGAGGTGCACATAAAGATACACTTTTAATAAAGCCACAGCTGAGACAGGGACATTTCGGCAAATAGAGAAAAGTGGTGGCCAGAGAATTTGGAGCTTCTTAAAGTGGGCAAGGAAAAACTGCATATACTTGTGTTGAAATAACTGGATCGGTGGTGCTGCTGGAAAACAGTGTGTAAAAATTGGTCAGAGGCCATCGTTTACCCTTATTCTTGAAATGACTATAAAACTTTATTACAAGCTATTTCATGACATGACAGCTGCATTGATTGTAATTTTTAGAACATAAATTAATCGAATTATTGTATATTTATGTTATTTAATTTTAATTAAAATTACTTTTATTGAATTATTATTGAGCCACATGAGTAAAATTGACTCAACCCATTACTTAATTTCCTTTCCACCACAGAGATACATTTCCAATGTATTGCGTGAATAATAATTTAAAGAATTGGTCACAACTTATTTAAAGATATTTAAAAGAAAACGTATTACAAATAAAATTACTAGTGCAAAGTGCAAAGTCTGCCTATAATAGGGTGGCTCATGGTCCTTCTAAAGTCTTTAGTGCATTAGCGCAAAGCAGTCTATTGTGAAGTGACTCAGACTTCTGCTGGATAGAGTAAGCTCCAATTCTCTGGAAACCTTTTCCAGTATCCCACGCCTGCAGATTTCCCAGCCTCATACTGTTCTAAAGATAGAATTATTTGTCCAGTGACATTATTTACTATGTCTCCAGCTTCCAATTCAACACTTCATAGGGTGCTTGGCCTTCCTATCTCTCCACAGCCAGTGACCTAGTTACATAAACGTTCAGCAGTCTTCTATCTGAGGGGCCTGCTGATATCTCACCATTTTCAGAACAGAATTACTTTGGGTTCCGGACCAGCAGGAGTGTCCATTTCTAAAACTTGACTTAGATTTGTAATAAGGTTACAATGGAAGCATTAAGGATGTAAAAATACGAGGTCTCTAATATACAACCTCAGCCATCAAAGAGTAAACAACAAGGGGACCCCAATAAGTATCAGCGAGGGACCTCGGGGAGCTTAATCATATGTACACAACAGTGGTCCCTTGCAGGGAGAGGAAAATGAATATAGACTCAGTCAGTTCTATATTAGTGAAGACATGCCCAGCCGGGCAGAGGTCCTCAAAGTTTATATTTAAATATAGGTTTCCAAAACACAATAACACCTTCAACAATTCACGTGTGTGGGGCACAAGCCTGTACCAACCCACGACAATACACAGACACAAACATACACAAAAGGGCTTATAAGGCAAAATCAGCAGTCTCTGTAAGTTTCCAAATTTTTAGCAGAGAATTACTCATAGGTACCATTACATAATTTTGTCTAGAAAATTCCACAAGTATATGGTACACAGTAGGTCGACGACGTTTCGGACCCCCTTACTAAATGATGGGGTCCATCATCAGGACAAAGCAATGGTTGCCTTTTTAGTTACTAGCCTCTTTAGCCTAAGGGGAGGGAAGGAGGACAAAATATACATTATATTCCATACACGCATAATGATGGTGACATTGTGCAGTGAATTTCGAGCTAGTTCGCTTGTATCCAGGCGGAAACAGCGAGTGACCTTATTCATTGTGTAAACAGGCATTCGACTGGGTGCGGATGCACATGCTGGTGGTGACTGAGTACGTGCATACTAGTGACTGAGTGGTTCTCAGAATAAAAAGCCAAATGGTGACAACTAGGTCAGTTAAAAAACGGCGCATTGGTGTGGTTTGAAATTGAGGAGAGGGTGGCAAAGTGATTGTTGGTGCAGCGGTACATTTATATTATAAAAAACATCATAGTAAGGTGAAACAACGGCGCAGTGGTGCTGAGTGGGTTTTAAAAAATTCGGGGGGGAAAAACAAGTTGTGGTCAGAATTGCGGCAATAATTAGAGAGTATGAGGCTCACCAGGGGGCTTATGGAAAGAGAGCTCATATAAGAGCGCGCAGGCAAGTAGTTAGGTCAGGAGCGATTTAGTAATTCGGTCCAATATTTAGTTTTCCTAAGAGAGGGGAGGTAATCGCCACAGTTTAGGACGGGAGACAGCCATTTAGTAAAGTGGGCAGTGGGTGAGAGAGATGAGGACGCTTACCAAAAATGAATTATTGCGAGGGTCCAGGGGCGGGGAGGGATAGTATTCCGTTTCCGCATGTACCTACGTATAAAATATCCATTTTAGGGGCAAGAATCTAGGTAGACAATCAGCAGGGTTACTGCAGTAAAGCCGTTATGGGCTTACCTTGAAAGCCGGATGATGCCGGTACCCATTACTTAATTTCCTTTCCACCACAGAGATACATTTCCAATGTATTGCGTGAATAATAATTTAAAGAATTGGTCACAACTTATTTAAAGATATTTAAAAGAAAACGTATTACAAATAAAATTACTAGTGCAAAGTGCAAAATCTGCCTATAATAGGGTGGCTCATGGTCCTTCTAAAGTCTTTAGTGCATTAGCGCAAAGCAGTCTATTGTGAAGTGACTCAGACTTCTGCTGGATAGAGTAAGCTCCAATTCTCTGGAAACCTTTTCCAGTATCCCACGCCTGCAGATTTCCCAGCCTCATACTGTTCTGAAGATAGAATTATTTGTCCAGTGACATTATTTACTATGTCTCCAGCTTCCAATTCAACACTTCATAGGGTGCTTGGCCTTCCTATCTCTCCACAGCCAGTGACCTAGTTACATAAACGTTCAGCAGTCTTCTATCTGAGGGGCCTGCTGATATCTCACCATTTTCAGAACAGAATTACTTTGGGTTCCGGACCAGCAGGAGTGTCCATTTCTAAAACTTGACTTAGATTTGTAATAAGGTTACAATGGAAGCATTAAGGATGTAGAAATACGAGGTCTCTAATATACAACCTCAGCCATCAAAGAGTAAGCAGCAACTGTCAATCCCTAGAACCCCAAAGTACCAGGGTTCCATGTAAGAACAAAATGGAAAGAATCTAGATACATCACACATCTCCCTTCCTATATGAACAACACATTAAAACATACAAAAAATGTAATTGTCACAAGAGACATATTATTTTACAAAATATTTAAGATAAACAGGAGCTTTAGAAACTCTGAGACTCCTGCAATTAGTATTAACACTGGCATCAGAATCCGTCACACCACCCCTAGAAGGTACAGAAGGCCCTTGAACATCTCCAGGATCACGTACAAACCAATGTGCCACCCGATTAAGATTCCAAATACATCCATCATCTGTTTTCACAGCATTTTTAGACATTTTGACAATTTTTTTAGCACCAGTAAACTTTGACCATTTCTTACATCCCACAGGAACTCTAATTTTGACCAAGTGTCCGATCTTAAAATTTGAAACCTTTGCATTTTTCTCACATCATAGTAAACTTTTATTTTTTCCTGTAAAATAACTCTTTCTTTCTCCACTGCCCAATCTTATTATCTTTGAAGCCTTTATCCAAGTTTATCCAGCCAGGACTTAAACTAGTATTCGAAGACCTCCCTCTAAACAATTCAAACGGAGTTCTCCCAGGAGTGAAATGAGGTGTAAATCGATGAGCAGAAATTCTATTCTGTAATGCCACCCTCCAATCAAGACAATTTACTCTAGCTAACTGAATACCTTCTTTCAGTGTTTTGTTAAACCTTTCCAAAGAACCATTAGACTCTGGATGATATAAAGAGATCTTTTTGTGAACAACCCCAAAAGCAGACAAATAATTTTCCATCTCAACTGAACACAATTGTGGACCATTATCCAAAAGCAAAGATTTTGGAAAACTCTCTCTTTTGAAGATTGAATCTAGGAATTTAATCACACAACGAGAAGTAACCTCACGCACAGCACTAACTTCCACCCAACGAGAATACAAATCCATCAACACAAACAAGTAAGGAGTCTGCTGCTCTCCATGCAACAGACCAACTTTATCTATGGCAACTTCATCCCATGGACACATCGGCAATTTCCTACAAACCATGGGTGGACATCTGGGTTTGAGAACCTTGTCACTTAACTAACAGTGCACATAATCACAAACCACTCTCTCAACCATCAAATTAAAACCTGGCCACCAAAAATCCTGCCTGATGCGCTCCTTTGTTTTTGAAATACCCATATGACCTTCATGGGCCATATTAACAATGTTACTTCTCAAACCCACTGGATGAATTAATCTTGTTCCCCTTGCTAGGACACCATCCAACACAGCCAACTCATGAGATATCAAAGACCAAGGCTTAGCCAACTTCCAATTTAGGTTCCTAGACACCAAGTTCATAAATTCAACCATTCACCACACTTAGCTAATTCCTCCTTCCACTCATCCTCTTTAATGGCACCCAGGGTAATATCACAAACCCTGACTTCACACTCCTCAGCTTCCTCACCATCATTTTCATCTGAAACCAAATTATCCACATTATTCACCAAATGCGACAAACAATCTGCTGATACATTACTACTGCCTGCAATATATTCAAACTTAAAGTCAAATTCTTGAAGAGCAATAACCCACCTTCTAATTCTTGCAGACACAGAATCAAGACCTTTTTTACTCCAAAATCTCTCTTAGAGGCTTGTGATCCTATCTTACAACAAACGGAATACCCCAAGCAAATTTCCTAAACTTATTTACAGCTCAAAATATGGCAAGCACCTCCTTCTCTATCACCGAATAATTAAGTTTGGCACCCCTCAAACACCTTGAAGCACCTGCAATTAGATCCTCACAACCATTCCGAACCTGAAACAATAACGCACCTAGCCCCTTACTGCTGGCATCTGTGACTATAAAAGGTGGATCACCAGGTCTAAATGTTTGAAGATTCGAAGCATTTTTAAGCTCATTTTTTATTTGATTTATTTGATTAAATTCCTCATTACATTCATCTGTCCAAACAAACTCACTACTCCTACTCATCATACTCCTAAATCTCACTGTCTTGTCTGCAAAAAATGTTATGAATTTATTGTAAAACTCTACCATGCCCAAAAATGACGAAAGTTCATTCTTCGAACATGGTTCCTTAAGCACCTCAATGGTTCTGACCAAATCTTCCTTAGGTCTCACACCAGAACCAGAAATGTGATGTCCCTAATACTCCAGTTCTGTAACTCCAAATGTACACTTGTCACGTCTGAGAGATAACCCAGCTTTTAACATTTTTTCCAGCACACACCTCAATCTTACATCATGTTCCTCCTTCGTACTGCCACAAACTAATACATCGTCTTGATAACATTTCACACCACTCACACCCTTAAACAAATCATTCATAATCCTCTGAAACACAGAGGCTGGTGAATCATGCCAAACGTAATTCTTATAAATTTGTGAGAACCAAAAGGAGTTTTGAAAGCCTTTAACTCTTGTGTTTTTTTGCTAAGAGGGACTTGATGATAGGCCGAAGCCATATCCAACGTCGTAAAAAAACAAGCCCTATCCAATGTTGCTACCAACTCCTCAATGTTTGGTAGTAGAAATTTATCACCAATTACCTCCTTGTTCAAAGCCCGAAGGTTCACACACAGACAAATTTTGTTATTGGGCTTCCTTGCCACGACAATGGGGGCCAACCATTCTGTTGCCTCCACAGCCTCAATTACCCCAGCCTTTAATACCCTATCAATTTCTTTCTTTACCGCATCTTGCATGCAAATTGGGACCCGCCTCACTTTCGCCGCAACTGGGTTTGCACCAGATTGCAACCTAATCTGGTGTTTGTATCCTCTCAAACATCCAAGTTTCTCGCTAAACAATTCCTTAAAGTTTTCCACCATTTCCTCTCCTACACCCTCTACAGATTGAACCTTAACAGAGGGTTTAGCGTTGGGATTGAGCACCACCCCCAAGCCTGCTTGATGTGACCAGCTTATTAAGCTATCACATTTTTCTGCCACATAAACTTTTGCAACCACAAGTCTCCCATTATATTCAATGCTTTCGGTAAAACAACCTAACATTTTGATGGGAGTTCCCCCATAACCTGTTGGTTTCACACCCGATTTTTTTAACACAACTTTCTTTGAAAAATATTTCAAATAATCTTGTTTTGAAACAAAAGTCAAGTGTGAGCATGAATCAAATTTCATCTTAATTCTTATACCACCCACACTAACCCACTCTGATGGATGTTCTATTTTGCTGTCATTTATTTGAAATGTGACTCCTTTAGTTTCAATTCTAGCATCTCTTTGAACATCTTAGCACAAACTGATCACATATTCTCTCCTCTGTTAACTCCCCAAACTTACAGCTAGATGCTAATTTGCATAAAGTAGTGACAAATTGTTCAACTGCCTCATCCTTTCCTTGTTCTCTCAGACCAAAGTAATATATTTCCATAATTGTACTTACTTTTGGTAAGAAATGTAAGTCCAATTGTTTTATACACATCTCACACTCATTTAGACCCCTCTGATCTGCCTGACTTAACTGAGGTAAATTCTCCAATACTTCCTGCCCTCCACCTCCTATACAATGCATCAAAAGTGCATGCTTCCTTTCCGCACTCAGATTCGTACCACAGACCCTTGCATAATTTTCAAACATTTTTTTTCATTTTTTCCACCTATTAGGTGGATCCCCTGGATCAGAAAGAAAAAACGGTGGTGAAGTCACATTCTGCATTTTCCCTTTTTTTTTTTCTTTTTTTTTACTTAACCAACCAAATTGAACTTCAGTTAAATACTACCTATTACACTTCAAACGGAATAAATTGTTTTATGCCATAAATTACAACACATTAAACTAAATGTATCTATTATTTTTGAATCAATGAGTATCCACAGATACACCTCTTTTTTAACACCTTGGCTGCTAGGTGTTTTCCCCCCCGGTGCTGGATCCTTTGCTTTCCCATTGTTCATGACGAGCTCAGCTCGTCATCAGCACAGCTCAACCGTGCATCATGATGAGCTGAGCTCGTCATGAGCATCGAAAGGGTTAAAAAAAACACCAAAAAAAACTCTAGGTGTGCCTATCACCGTAAGCACAGACTCCTTACTCCACGACATCATGGTGCAAGGGTGCCTGCATTGGTGCCACTTGTGCACCAGCACAGAGAGAGGGCAGGAATCTGCCATATCTTAGTAGATATGGCACATTCCTGCACTCTCCATTTGAATCAGTGCAGCAAGTTTCTTGCTGCATTGTGCTACATCAAATGTTAGAAAATCTGCCCCTAAGTTTTCAGCCTTACACTTATACAAGGGAGCACAGCAAGTACAGCAAACAGCAGTATGGAGAATGGTAGTCTCAACTGAAGTGCTAGCATGTGCTGATAATATAATAGAATGTACCAGGAGCAGCAAAAAAAGACCAAATGACATGCTAGATTCTAGCACATTGTTTTACCTTTTAGAAATGATTTCAAATTATGAATCGCTTAAACGTTCACATTAATACAGCAGAGGAAATTTGGACCCTTTTTGTCCTCTCTGATCTTTTTAGGGACCTTGAGGAATAAAGGAGTTATATTTAAATTGAAATTAACAAATACAGTGCAACCCTTTTGGCTACACTGCAAATCTCCAAGTCGGGAAGTCAGGTTAAACATGGATTTATTAAAAATTTAAAGCCACCATACTATAATCAGTCTCAGAAATCTAGCATAGAAATACAGAATTATCACAGGGGTTCCAGCTATGCATACAAAATTAATTCCCAAAAGTAAATAACCAATCAAAACCTCAGTAGAGATTATGCAAAATAACAGAAACACAGCAGAATGAGAAGATTGAAAAGTCCGATCCTCCTTTCTATGATGCTTGAAGATTTCTAATTCTCCAATGAAACCACACTAAACATGCTAATTTAAGCTTTAATTCAAAGATCAGCACCATCAATCAGGTTTTTCATGTTTTCTTATTGGCCTAGAAAAATGTGACCATTGAACAGTGAAGTCTCTACACAGCATTTATTGACCTGAAGTCGACTTTCGACCTCATCTCTAGGCATAAACTATAGTGTGTCCTGCAGGAGCTGGGTCTTCTTCCTGAGTTGCTTGAATTGGTTGTCCACCTACATGAGGACAACTATGAAAGGGTTCGTTGGGGGGGGACAAAGGGCAATTGACCGATTCAAATAGTGTCGGCCAGGGGTCCGACAGGGCTGCGTGTTGGCTCCTACTCTGTTCTCACTTTTCATCAATGGAGTGGTCCAGCACTTAGCAGAAGTCACCGCTGATGCCCCCTCTCTGGGGGGTGTCAACGTAACAAGCCTATTGTTTGCAGATGACATGCTAATAGTCTCTAAGACCCCAGGGGTCTGCAACTGCTCCTAGATCCTTTCAGGGACTTTTGTGTAATGAGAGGCTTGTAGGTCAACACCTCGAAAAGTAAACTCTTACTGCTGAACCTCCACAAATTGTTTAAAGGAAAAATGCAATTGAGGGGATCCCCTTTGAGAGAGTGGCCACATTTGATTATCTGGGTGCAACTCTCTCTGAGAAAGTGACCTGGAAGCACCACATGATGAGGCGGACTCTTCAGCAGAAGCAGACCACTGGGACTCTGATTAAGGAGCTTAGGACTTCCCTGACCAAACCAATAGCAGCCCCACTCCGAATTTATGACCATAAGGTAGTGGATTCTGCTTTCTATGGGGTCGAACTTTGAAGATTTGAGAATTTTGAAGGCTTCCTCGCTACCGAGAACACATTGTTTAGATCCCTTTGCTCTGTTCCCCAGAGAACTCTGGTTCTCCCATTAAGGCAAGATTTGGGCAGATAGTCAATTGTGAATAAAGTGGGGCTTTGTTCCCTGCTTTTCCGGTTGTGCTTGAAACTAACCCCTGAATTTGCCCATTACGCTGCTGCTCTTGATGAAGTTTGCGCACTTGACCGCTTCAAGAAAATTGGGTGGTTTATCAAAGCCAGGCCATTGCTTACCGTGATAGCTTTGTGGAGCTTTTGTGGGATACTAAAGATCCGAGTTTATTGCCTAATAATGGTCTGGTCAAGACCCAATATTGGAACTGGGTGGCGCAGACCACTGTTAATCAACTGGCTCACTTTAGAATTTATGGAATTCAAATAGCTAAGCACCTATGATCAATATATGGAGGTTATCACGATCCCACAGGACAGGAAGCTTTATATCCAATTTAGATTTGCCTCCCTTCCTGTAAACTCCTTTATCACAGCTTGGTATCAGTCCTTCTCTGCAATGTAGTGCTGTCCTGGTTGCACTCTCACTGTAGCAACAATTAGCCATATTTATTTTGCTTGCCCTCTGCATAACTTCCCTAGACATAAATCGCTAGCCCCTGTCTGCTGGTTGCGGGGAACTCGATGTCACCAAGAAGCGCTGCGCATTCTGAAATCCGATTTCAAGACTTTATTTGCTTGCGCACTTGCCAAGTTTCTTGGTAACATGTCGATCATTAGGAGGTATACTTTAAAGATGCGATGGAGTGCACTTCCTCATTTTTTATCAACTTTTTTAGCCCATGTTTTTGACAATAATTTTATGTGTTTTATACCAGCAATTGATCAATTTTGACCATTGTGTTTATATATTGGGTTTTTTCGCGTAATTTAATTGGGTTATAACTTTATGATTGCACATTTTTTATTCTTTTAACTGTTGTTTTAATCATCTCATAATTGGCTGTTACTAATCAATTGCTAATCGATGTGTTGTATCTAATGAACCTTTGTCATTTATGTATTATCCGATTCATGTACTGTAGGCATTTTCACTTTTATGGTCGCAATGTCGGAAAAAAAGTTTATGATGTTGATGATAAAGGTGTCAGTGTGAAATTTCACTAGAAGTTTCTAAATTGAAGTACTGCATATCGTGAAGCCAGATAGTGAGAATAAGGCATAAAAATAAGGCACAGAGGTCTAAACATCTCCTATCCCGAGGAAGTCTCAGCGAAGTATGCATTCAAAGTCACAGAACATTGCCTAGTTATACACTCAAAGACCCTCCTAAATTATTGTCATGGACCCAATTAAAGAGCACTTTCAAGCTATACTCTCTTTATCAATATACAGTCATAATTCCTTCCTGTTTGATATATGTTTCAAAAACATGTCAGTAACTGTTTCTCCTTTGATCCATATATCTTAAGACGACTTTGAATTTATGCCATCATTCCACTCAGACTGTAAGCCTCCCCTCTGGACATAATTTCTTTAACCCTTGACTCCCTTCCCACTTCCTTATCTGTTTCACACAAAGAGCCTTCTTTATATTCATTAAGACATCCTATAAGGCACTTGGAGAGAAAAACACTTCATCCGAGAAAAAATTCACGTTGAAAGTTAGACGATGCGAAACCCAAATGCTCAAGTTAACACATTTAAAACCTGAATACACATTAGAACTAAACAAATGCTAATACCGGCAAGTTATAAAAGTAAATGCATTTGTTATGTATACATATTCCATTACATAGCAAAAAGTAAAACATCTTTTATAAATGCATATAAGCTATATCTCGTTATTACTAAAAACAAAACATTAGCAAAACATACATGTTTATAAATGACGTTATTACATAGCATGTGCACTTCATATTTGGCTTAAAGTGCACTTTTCTCTTGCAAGCTACATTATATCTCATGAATACATAAGGACTACATAAGAATACAAGAGGGTAGAGCCAATTTTATGGCGCCCCAACATTAAAATTAAAGTTTCAATTTTAGTATATTTTTTATTGTGAATTAAAAGCATATTTAATTATTTGCTTGATGTATACTTGCTTCTGTAGTTGAAGGTATTTTTTGAGACTCCATTAGTAGAAATTGCTTAAGATGGCGTCCCTGACTTTCAATGGAGATTTAGTGATGGTCCACAGAAACCCAAAGGTAAATAATTGCTTTATTGTAGCATTTAAAAGACTCAATGCGGCAGCATCCAAATTCAGCTTTAAGAGCAAAGTTTATGCACCTGAAAAACTGACACCTCATTCAATTCATATACTACAACGATGATTAATAGGTAGGGGAGTTTCTAACTAACTTTGTCAGCAGTATATCTACAAAATTAAAAATCATCTATCTGTCCATAAAATATACTTTCACAAAAATACGAATTTTTATAGAAAGCTCTAAGCTCATCACTCCACTTCAGCCATTGAAAAGCAGCATTTATTTTTCAAAGAATGTTCCTGGAAGAACGAATTGAATCAATAATTGAGCAATCAGGGACTCCTTGAGCTGGACTCAGACTACTTAAGTTCAAGAAAGTCCTGATTTACCCAGTCGCCAAGGCCATTGCTATTTTGAGGACAGGCACAGGAGAATGGTTCTACACAGTGCTTAGTTCCTCCCCTTTCTCCTGACTGATAGGTGGCTCTGCATTTAAAAGAGCCCCCTAGAACACAATCCTTTACACATGCAGTAAAGCCAATATCAATGTGTTAGTTCCAAAGAAGAGCTGGAAACAAACTTAGCATCTTAAACCAAATCTTTTGAGAACTTGAGAATGCTGAATAACTCTGAAAGGGATCCTAAGTTATTTTAGATACACTTTAGATGGTTCCCCCGAATGGTTGAAAATGGACAAATAGCATAAAGGTTTTCACTTTTAAATGATTACGAGTTATGAGAATAAAGCATGCATCATTTGTCTTAAAAAAGAAAATTATAATCTCCATGGAAACAAAGGAGAAGTATTGGTTTCAGGTATCAGTGACCCACTTGGATGGTAGAACTTGCCAGCCATAGCTGACACAGCCTGATTCCTCATTCACACTTGGTCATGCATGGTTCAGCATTTTGACTGTTATATGTGCCCTGCCTGTCTGGTGTTAAAATACTAAAACACAATAAGTGACATTCCCTGTAGATGTGTAGTTCTGGAAGGGAGATAGGCTGTAGAAATTGAACTGACTGTTCATTGAAGCAGAGAGCCTGGCTACTCAGTCCCTACGTCAAGTTGGAAGGAGACTGAAAAATAAATTGGCTTTGTTTATCATCCTGTGGGGCTGCTTTACACTCCGGACAAACCACATACCTTGCCTGACTTGCTGCCTAAACTTGGGGCCACTTGCTGCCGGTCTCCCTTGCTGCCGCTGCCTGCATCATCGCGTGGCCGCCGAGGGGGGAGACTACAGCTCCCAGGTCTCCCTGCGCCCACGCCCACGCCCACTTCCACGCCCGGTAGCGTTAAAAGGAGAGACGCTTCTTCGGTGGATCGGGGCTTTGTTTATCATCCTGCGGGGCTGCTTTACACTCCGGACAAACCACCTACCTGCCCTGACTTGCTGCTTGAACTTGGGGCCACTTGCTGCCGGTCTCCCTTGCCGCCGCTGCCTGCATCATCGCGTGGCCGCCGAGGGGGGAGACTACAGCTCCCAGGTCCCTCTGCGCCCATGCCCATGCCCACTTCCGCGGTGGCGTTAAAAGGAGAGACGCTTATTTGGTGGAGCGGGGGCTTTGTTTATCATCCTGCGGGGCTGCTTTACACTCCCGACAAACCACCTACCTGCCCTGACTTGCTGCTTGAACTTGGGGCCACTTGCTGCCGGTCTCCCTTGCCGCCGCTGCCTGCATCATCGTGCAGCCGCCGAGGGGGGAGACTACAGCTCCCAGGTCTCCCTGCGCCCACGCCCACACCCACTTCCGCGCCCGGTGGCGTTAAAAGGAGAGACGCTTCTACCGCATCGCGGGACGCGCGCGGGCGATGCCGTGGGAAACCTGGGAAAAGGGCGGACCGTCTTAGGCCGTGAGAGGCCGGAGGAGGCTAGGCTGGGCCCCCTCTAACAAGGTTCTTTTAAGACATACGTATTGCTATATTTTGATGTATACTATATAATTATGTAAATATATGAAAGTGCGTTACAAGAATAGAAACATGACTACATTTAAATTTGATATACAGAAGTATTTCCTAAGCTGAAACAAGTTTCTTACGGGGAGCAAATACTGGTAGCTTTTAGTTATGGCAAAAAGACGTACAGAACCAATCCTTGAAAATGCGTGTAACACCATTGATACATACCTGGTAAAAGCTGTTAGTGTACTCACTGAGGAAATTGATCACACCGAGAGGCGACTTTCAATGGGGTCAAGTATTATGCTGTTGACCAAGCCAACATAAGCGAAGAGCCGAGCCCGAGCAGCGAAGTTAGTTTGGATATTGGCTCATCTGAGTGCATAACTAAAACCAAAAATGTAGATGAAATCTCTGGTATTTCAAACCCACCTAGGTTACCTGCCATGGGCGTTAGCCCATATCCTTCATCCATCCCCCAATGAAAGCAAAGGGTTATAAAAAGAAAACATCAGGACAGGGAAATTTGAAGGCAAAAAGGGATAAAATAATCACCACAGGAGGGAATATGGTCACCACGCAGACAAAATCATAACAAAATCTATATGTAACCTCTGGTACTTTTAACATAGAAGCCGTCTATGATAAATGAATCGAGCTGATTAGGCCCCTACACGATAAGGTGGATAGTTTGGCCAGGGAGGTTTATAAATTAAGTGGCAACCTGGACAAACTCAGGATGGGGTCCCAACAAGAAAGAATTAGATTAGAACTAAATAATGGAAATAATGGCAGAAATGGTAAAAATAGCGAAACCACTGTTTCGTGTAGCAATAAATCCCCTATGGCATCAAACATGTGTAAGACTATTTCAGAAAGGCCACTCAATGAACACCCAGGCCAGGGAGAACAGCTAAAGACTACTACTACATCTATTGCGAACAGTGTAATCAATATCCCTAACCAGGGCTCTAGTGTAAAGGAAAAAACAGTGCCCATAGAATATGCCAAGAGTAGTCAAGTAGACCCAACGTCTGCTACTATAAACAAGCATTTGCAATACAATAGGTCTCGCATTTGCAATAGTTGGAGCTATTGGCATTGTAAATGACAATGCCTTTTATTCTTTTGTTTTGAAAACCTACAAGCCATGCATAAACATGCATTTGTACGTATAGTCCTTGCTTACGAGAAGCAAGGCTGTCAGTAAAAGAGACTGAAAGCTTTGCTACTCATAAGCAAGGACTAAAATTACAAAGTGCTTGTTTACGCACAGCTTGCAGGTTTTCAAACGCTTTTATTAAAAGGCATTGCCATTTACAATGCCAATAGCTCAAACTCTCACAAATGCAAGACCTATTGCATTGCAAATGCTTGTTTTAATGAACTGTGCGACAACAGATTTGACTCTAATGAGTCCCCGCCTGTGGCGGCGCAGAGTACTGTTAGCCACAGCATCCAAATGCTAGCCGTGCCTGGGGAAGGCCAGATTCCGACAGAGACAGGTATCCCTGAGACAACATAGAAGGAACAGTTCCACAGTGTCAGGAAGCCACCCGAGCCCTGTGAGCCACGGATTTCTCAAGTCACCAGAGCCTGTGGCCGGGCAGAGAAAAGCAGTGAGCCATGGTGGCACAGAGCTACCTTAGACCGTGGCAGGGCATCCTGTTAAGATGAAGTTTCGTGCAGCTCTGTCTTAAATGCACCAAAATGATTACAAACACAAAATTGTTTTTTTCCCCAAGGACTTGTGAGTCTAATAGGCACCAGAGAGGCACCAGTGCCACTGCATTCACACTTATAAACATTTGCATAGCTCCCACGCGGTTGTCTCTTGAGAGGCGCTGTATCAGCTGTGCGTTTTCCTGCAGACCCCGGCCAGTATGCACTAGCTGTAGTGCAGTGTGAGGGCAGCAGCAGCCCAGACCCCTCTGCGGAGGATGCCCCCTGACCAGCTGTGCGGGGCTAACAGAATGCGGGTGGGATATTAAGCCGGCTTTTGATTAGTAATTACAGTTATATGGGAATCCCAGCATATGACATGATAATCCACATTTGTAAAGCGGCACAATCACCCGTAAGGGTCTCTAGGCGTTGGGGGCCGTCGGGAAGATTAAGCAAGCTATTGTCCAGAGTCAGGATGGTAATTTGGAAACGTTACTATTGATGCCAAGCCCCTCCAGAGATCAGCCCCAGCCCGCTTTGAGAAGGTTGCAAAAGTCCCTCTGAAGCCCCCTCAAAGGGATTCCTCAGATCTTGCGGCTGTCGAAGTGCACATAAATCTGAAAGGCGCTGCTTCTGAGCGCTCCATAAAATCATAGCTCCCCGTCCCTTCCTCCTGGAGAGCCCCCTCTCCTGACCATTCACCCACTCCCCGCCTCGTGTTCATTTCTAGGCAGATGCATTCAGGGGCCGGTGGCGCTCAATGGGGCTGTGTGGCAGCCGCCCCTAATTGGCGTTAAAGCACTCAGTACTTGGGAGCATATGCGGGGAGGGGGCTCCCAAGTCCCATCGAGCAGCGCACCCACCCGCAGGACCCTCAACCCGGAGGGGAAAGGCAGAGCAGAAGCTGAAAGTGTCAGGGTGTGAGGGAGCGGGAACTGGTACGGACCGAGGGACAGTACCCCTTGCATTCCGCAGGTGTGGGAACAGGAAGGGGGTTAATGGAGACCTGCCTTCTACAGGCAGAGAAATCTTGCTATAAGCCCCACAGGCCAGGCCACGAGGAAGGGTCAGTTGTTCTGCACTCTGGCTCTGCAGTACAAATGGGAATGGGTGGATGCGCACCCCATGGGGGTCCTCGATGGAGGGACAGTGGTTTGGCTCCTCTCAGGCAAAGAGCCCGGAGGGGATCTTGGCAAGCTGCACTGTACAGGCGGGGCCTAGAATGAGGGCTGTGGGCATCGGACTGAGTGCCACACAGGCAAAGCCCCAGAGAGGGTGCTTCAAGGCTTTGCGCCCACATGCAGGGGCCCAATGGGGTGTGAAGGGGCTCAATCCCTCAGAGAAGAGGTCTGCTTGAATCTCACAGGAAGGGCCATGAGAGGCTAGGAGAGAGTCCCAGAGGATAAAGGCGGTGGTCTCACCCGGCATAAAGAGTCCACTAAACAGGGTGCATCCAGCTCAGAGAGCCTGCAGTGAAGTCTGCCCAACAGGTGGATCCAAGGAAGACAGGATCTCGCACAGCTGAGGCAATCTTTTTTCCTCCTAAAACAGTCTATAAATGGTAACGTTTGTCTAAGGCTATAGGAGTAAATAAATTTGCCATTCAGGTCAGAGTGAGCATTGGAACTTCAGGTGAGCTGGGGCAGAGCAGAAAGTGTGTCTCTCTCTTGAAGAAGAAACCTAGGTTGGGATCCCGGCTCCCCACTTCATCAGCTCGTGTGATTCTTGGCCTATCGCGCCTCCTTGTATACAGCAACATTCGCAGCTCTTTAAAATGTAATATTCTTATCTAGCTAATTGAAAGCTTAGAGCGCATCAAACAAAGTTGGTAAACACTACTGACAAACGCTGTAAGCAAATGCCGACCACAACAAGCAACATGCCTTTCTTGTATTGAGTGTTTCCGGTCCCTCTGCACGGGCAGACACAGGAAGCTAGGCTGGACTGCCCGGAATTGTCTGCTTGAGGGCGGGGCCACCAGCACAGACAGGAAGCGGACGGGAGCCTACCCTGCGCTCCTGTGAAGGGAAGGGAGCTAGCCGCCTATGAATCCCGTGCAGCGCCACTACAGCGGGACAGGACGAGAGGAGTATGAGATACCAGGTGAGTGGGGACGTCGGGGCACATTGACGGCTAGACTGATAGACGGAAGTCATTAGGCGCGGTCATTAGGCACGTTCGGCACATTCACAACACCAGAGCTGCAGCGCCCAGGAGAGTCTGAACACGTGATGCGAGCCCGCCAGCTGAAGCGCGTCCTCGAGGTGAAATCGCCGAGGTTATGCGCGTAACCACCCCCTCTCAGCCATTCCCAGGAAAACCACAACAATAGGTCTTTCGCTGAAGCAGCGCTATGCGCTGCTAACTCCAGCGAGACCTAAAAAGACCCCAGCTTTTATTAATTTACTTCCTGAATGTGGTGCTTATGTTGCGGTCCTTGTAAATGTTCCCAAATTAAGGCAAGACCAAGTGGAAACTCACGAAACACTTAAAAATAAAACCTTATATTGGCTGTCCAGCAACTGTAATTTTCCAATAGATGGAGCCAACCAGATTAAGCATGGGCTGAAAATTCGTTCCGCTCGCGGAATTTGCGGATTTTCCGCGATTTCACGATCTGCGAATCTCGGTCAAATCCGCAAATCAGCAGGACGAATTTTCAGCCAAGCACTTACAGGGTTACAGCAGCAGGTGCAAAAGTTTAAGCTAATTTTTTGTAACCTTTTACAAATGGGTTAGAAAGAAATTAACTTCAACTTGGGCACCTGCTGCTGTAAGCCTGTAAGTGCTTCCTGGCGCCTCGTTGCCTACTTGCAACTATTCTCTGACCCTGCTCTGACCCTTGAAGCAGGGTCAGAGAAAAGTTACAAGTAGGCAATGAGGCGCCTGTCATGAAAATTAAACCTCAACAGGAAGCACTGACAGATATAAAAACAAGCATTTGCAATGCAATAGGTTTCGCATTAGGAAAGTTTGAGCTATTGGTCTAGTAAATGACAATTTTTTTTATTTATGTGTTGCTTTTGAAAATAGCTAAATTAATAGCTTTGTCATTTACAATGCCAATAGTTATAACTTTCGCAAATGTGACATCTTTTGTATTTACGTGACTTAGATGTATTGATATTACAAATTACAATGGCTTTTAATTTTTTTAAATAATTAATACTTAAATAAAAGTGATTTTAATTTATAATGGCAATAGCTCAAACTTTTGTAAATAACTTTTGTGAAGATTATGTTCAGTGTATTTTATTGTGACGAAAATCCAAGAACAGAAGTGAAATATTTTTGTGACATTTGTAATAAAGCTTGAAACATTGAGAGAACATATTTGAACCAGTTTTTGTTGAATGGTTGCGCAGATTCATGCTGGGGTGGCGCTGAGTGGTGCTGTGGTGGTGCTGAGTGGTGCTGTGGTGATGCTGAGTGGTGCTGTGGTGGTGCTGAGTGATACTGGGATGGTGCTGAATGATGCTGGGGTGGTGCTGAGTGGTGCTGTGGTGGTGCTGAAGGATGCTGTGTGGTGCTGAGTGATGCTGTGGTGGTGCTGGGTGGTGCTGTGGTGGTGCTGAGTGATAATGTGGTGGTGCTGAGTGATGCTGAGGTGGTGCTGAGTGATGCTGTGTGGTGCTCAGTGATGCTGTGGTGGTGCTGTGTGGTGCTGCGGTGGTGCTGAGTGATAATGTGGTGGTGCTGAGTGATGCTGTGGTGGTGCTGAGTGATGCTGTGGTGGTGCTGAGTCGTGCTGTGGTGGTGCTGAGTGGTGCTGTGGTGGTGCTGAGTGATGATGTGGTGGTGCTGAGTGATGCTGTGGTGGTGCTGAGTGGTGCTGTGATGGTGCCGAGTGATAATGTGGTCAACTCCATTGAGTAAATCTGGATGTGATCTTGTTGTTTGAGGACTCTTGATTCGAATTGTGCTGGTTACGGAGTGATTTGTGAACCTCTGCTAGCCACTTCCTATTCATATTTGGCTATTTGATTACGCCTGACATTAGGATTGACCAAGTTTTAGAACTGCTGACCAATCAAAGGTTTCTTGACGCACTTCAACTTATCCTGGTTTCCTTCTCCGTTTTAAAATGACTTTGAATTAACCGGATAAGGGCCCATTTTGAAGGTACAAGCGTTGACTGTACAAGATATTTGACTCAGATCACATCCAGATTTACTCTAAGTTGAAAGACCATATAATACTTGAAGATCCACTATATAGCCTGTGTTGATCCAAGGGGTTTCATTTGAAATATCTAGTCCTGATGATGGTCTTGTTGATGACAGCCCAAAAGACTGAAACGTCGACATAAGCATCATCTCCTCAGCAATTTTTTTACTACAGGACACCAGGATACATTTTTGAATTTGGTTTCCTTGTTTACTTAATGGAGTTGATCTCACTGTTATGAATTGTCAATCAAATATTTATATGTTGCTATTCATGATGGTCATTGTATAGTTTTGCTCAATCTGTATCCCCATCAATTCATTTTGTGATTTATATCAATATAAACAAAAAGTTTTTTTAAAACATAACCTTCCACTGCTATGTGCTCTTTACTTTCTTAATAGCGAATGTAATGTTTTGTTACAAAAAATCATTTAACTAATTTGATAAGCTATCCTAAGGATACGTCAGGTTCTATTGCGTGAACCAAAAATAGTAAAAATAATTGAGTCAGATTCTAAAACAGAATCCCTTGTAGTCACCCTTTATCTTGATCGCATTTACAATGCGGCGCATCATGTTGCAAAATCGGCACAGATGCGTCACGCATCTGTGCCGTAAAAGCAGCGCATTGCTGGAGCTGCGTCGCAAGCGCAACGCACTCCAGTAATGCGCTGGGGGGCCCTATCTCCCCAATGCTGCGTAAAGCCTTGCGCCTGCTTCAAGCAGGCGCAGGGTTTTGACGCAGCATTGGCCTAAAAGTGATTGAGTGAAATCTTGTAGATTTCACTCAGCCACTTTTAGGAGGCGTTCCTGCGCAGGAACGCCCTCCTGTGTGCCGGAACGCCTCCTGATGGTGCAGGGCTTTACAGCGTGACGCATCTCTCAGATGCGTCACGTTGTTAATACCCAGCACCATGGCGCATAAATTGTGCTGCCGCTGCGTCACAAAAGTGACAAAACTGCGGCGCAAAAGAGGCACAAGCGGCTTGTAAATCTGCCCCATAGTGCTTTTACTACACAGTAGCTGCGTAAAGGGCCTGACGATGTGTCCCCAGTGACCATGTGTGCCTGTGCCTGTGTTAGTATATGTTCCTTTTCAAATTGTGACATAAACAAATTTGCATAGGCTGGAACTGCCGAATTTCCTATGCTTGTACCTGTAAGTTGTTGAAAGTATTGTTCCTTCCATTTAAAGTAGCTATGGTGTAACGTGAATTCCAATAGTTGCACCTGCATGTCAATGTTTAAATCTGATTGTAAGAGTGTATTTTCAACTGCTTCTATTCCTTTTTTGTGTGGTATGGAGGTATATAAAGCTATATACATATATACATATATACATACATATATATGGTATTGAGGTATATAAAGCTGTATACCTCCATACACCACACAACAAAGGAATAGAACCAGTTGAAAATGCACTCTTACAATCAGATTTAAACATTGACATGCAGGTGTTTATAATGCAACTATTGGAATTCACGTTACACCATAGCTACTTTAAATGTAAGGAACAATACTTTCAATAACTTACAGGTACAAGCATGGGAAATTCGGCAGCTCCAGCCTATGCAAATTTGTTTATGTCACAATTTGAAAAGGAACATATACTAACTCAAGAACCATGGAAAAAACATGTTAAAATGCTGTTATGTTTCATTGACGATCTTTTCCTAATATGGGATGGACCCACATTAACACTAACTCAAGCTATAAATGAATTAAACCAAAGAGATGAACACATTCAATTTACATGGGAAATACAGAATACAACGATAAACTTTTTAAATGTAGAAATCACAAAATCACAAAAACATCACAAGGATTTACGACAGATCTCTTTTGTAAACCCACTGACAGAAACAATGTATTGCATTACAAATGTTTTCACCAGGAAAGTCTAAAAAATCATTTACCTTCCTCACAAATGATCAGAGTAAAACGTATAGTGTCAACACCTACAAAAGCAGCAGCACGCATTATCGAAATTGAAAATGGATTCAAGGAAAGGGGGTACCCCATAAAAACACTGGCAGCAGCCAAACAAAGATGTGAACAAAAAACAAGAGAACAACTACTTATTCAAAGCAAAAAAAAAAACAAAAACCAGAATGGTAACAGTATCCAAATACTCTACTAAAAGCAAAGCATTTAAAAATATCATATTAAAACAACACTGGCCAATACTAACACAAGAAACAGATTTCAACAATTGTTTCATGGAAAAGCCCATATTTGCTTATCAAAGAGCGAGAAACCTAGGAGAAATCCTCAAAACCAATAACACACAGGAAAAGAAAGAATATGAAGGAACAAAGCCATGTTATAACTGTAATAATTGTAACAACATACTAAAAGGAACAACCATAACACATCCCAGGAAAGGAAACAATATCAAATTGAAGGTAAATGTGATACGAAAAATGTAATTTATCTACTGAAGTGCCCGTGTGGCTATGGATACGTTGGAAAGACAGCAAGAAAAATAAAAACCAGAATAAATTAACATAAATCAAACATAAGGAATGAAACAATAAAATCAAACGTAGCAAGCCACTTTATGGAAAAATCGCACACTGTGAGTCAATTGCATTTTGTAATTTTGTAGAAGGTCCACAACATTGATGGAATGGACATGAATCTATAATTATTAAAAAGGGAGAATTTTTGGATTTATTTCCTTGAGACCCTCAAACCGCACGGAATGAATGACAGGGTAGAATTTAGTTGTTACATTTAATGACCCTGGACATTTTTGTTTCCCGATTAGGAGGTTTAGTCAATTGAAGTTAATATGTTGTACCTTGTTTTAGGAGGTTCAGCACATTAAGAGTTTAACACACATTGTCTCCACTAATCCTATTGGAGTATTTTATATAATGACCAATATGGCACACTGTATATAACTATATGTATTAGATACTGAAGATCTTTTCATTTTATTTTATTTTACTTTTCATTTCACGTTTATTTAACTTTATTCACCTTCAGTCCCTAACACTAATTACAGAATGTAAACACCACTATGATGGCGCCTAATACTCGAGTCCATTTTCGATGTCAATTGTGTACACAGGCACGTTTATTTAACTTTATTCACCTTCAAACACTAACAACAGAGTGTAAGCACCACTAAGATGGCACCTAACACTCAAGTCCATTTTCGATGTCTATCCTGTACGTAGGCACGTTTTGACCGTCATAACGCTAACCCGACACGCTTGTATACAAGTACGCGCCGGGAAGGATTATTAGAAATCTCACCCAGCCACAAACAGAAGAAAACACGCTGCCAGACATGGGGAGAGTTTTCTAAAAAGGGTTCTGGGAGGTTTGAAGTTTAAGAAGTTGAAGTTTAAGTTATTGACTGAGGTTTTGTTACCATTAACTTTGTGATTACACTAATCATGAACTAGGTCAACCCAACTAGGATTTGCATTAGAGGAGTGCAACATCACATGATAAGCAAGCTATGAATTATTAAGCGGCATTAATTTAGTTGTATTTAATACAATAGAATGATATAGAATGATGTATAACATGCACTATTCGCCTCGTGTATAAATGAATGCATTTTATGTGTTGTACAAATAATTCCCTGATGAAGGCTTCGATATAAGCCGAAATGCATTGGAAGAATTGTAAATAAGGGGATATACATTATGAAAAGCAAAGAAAAAATGAAAAAGTAAAGAAAGAAAAAATAAAAGTTTACAAAAACTAAAACAACGAATGGTATGTTGAAATATATGGATAAATGGCATGAACCGTAACATAAAGGGATACAGGCAGTGACCGGGGGATGGCACCCCAATTGTAGGGGTACGCGATTAAGGAGTTTTCACAGTGTATGACGGAATACACACTCCGGAGCACGCCACAGATTTCAAACTTAAGTAAAGCACATGAGCTGTGCCAGTGAACAAATAATATTAATTTTACTCACTTAGACCACTAACACAAACATTTCCTCATAAATTACCCCTTTGGCCTTGCATGTACACCATTCTCTATGAAAAAAATGTCAGTAATTATAAGGCAGTCAATTGTAAGGATTCCAAACATGGCTACAGGGATGTACAAGGGAGCCTGATGTTACCTATTTTTAGGAACAGGGAGATTAGGTGATTTGCCTAGGATTACAGGATGTTGAGTTAAGGTTGCTGCGATTTGAGTTTGATTACCCAGCTTCAAGGTTCACAGCTGTCCCTGCGAGGCCATATCCCCTGCCTTTACCACATGAAGTAGATGTTTTTTTAGTATCTTTGTAGTGGTTTGTTGAATGGAGTGTTCCACTTCATTCAACATGGAAGAAATTACCCACTTTAGCCATTTTATGCGTTTTAGAGGTACTGCAGAGTAAAATGCACCTCTCAATTTAATTCAATAATACTTTATTCGGTTACACAGATATATAACAATAAAAGCACATACAATATCATCATACATTATAATTAAAATACATTTATAAAAAAGACACCATAAAACTTTATCACATTATAATCGTTTTTCTCAGTCTAAAAACATTTTGAACCTCTCACACACCAAAGTTTATTTCTTGCAGAACTCTGTTGTGTATGACACTAAAGCTGCTTTTAGTCAAAGTCACAAATTATTCTATTTGTTAAATCCTCTCTTAGGGAGTGTTGAAAATGATTATGTTTTAGCATGATTATGAATATATCTCAGGCAACCACCATCATTGTCTCTGTTAAGGTACCCTAAATTAACCTTGAAGGAGCTGTTCTCTGTGTCAGATTTTACTATGAAAATGCCGCTTTTGCGATTCCGGTGGACCACATTCCTTGGAGTGTTTAGTGTTGCAAGTCGACCTGGAAGAATGTATGACTTGGTTTGTGAAAGTGCTAGAAAGGCACCCGATGCACCATTTTACATCTTACTTCTGTGTCCCTCACATTTAAGAAAAAAAAATGTTGTTTTAAACATGTGGAACTACTGATTGAAAGACGCCCTGCTTTGTTTGCTAAAGCAGCCAATAGCAAAACATGTTTTCATTCGGTTATTCTTTTTGAAGGTAAATACAATGTATACTGTTGCTTCTAACATTTTTTTGATGAAAATGTTTAAATGGACAGTATTTTTTTTAATAAGCAATAAATAAATGAATTAAACATGTTTAGGTAAAATGGAGCATTATCCCCTCAATTTTTGGACTGGTCGCAGGAACCAGCATTCAATTATGTCACCATCCAGTTGACATTTGCTACCCCTACACAAGTCATGGAACTTAACCATTCATCAAAGGGGGTTACGTTTATGGTGGCTGCACACTTTCTGTTATAGAACAAGACATCAAGAAGACCCATAACTGAGGTACTTTTCTGCTCCTTTATGATGCTTTATTATTAAATATCTTACTTGTGGAAGAGTAGTAACAATGGAAAAGTGGTCTACGGAAATGTTAAAACAATGATTTGTCATCTGGTGAATTCGTCCTGAGTTGTAATCTTCAGCCATGTGAATTGTGGAAGACAGGTGCCCTGAGGACTTCCATCTGCCCTCTCAGTAAGCTCCCATATTTTTCTGTTGTATGTGCCATTGTTTTTAAGCCTCCTCTATGGAACAGGCATTAATTTGTGCCTGTCTCATCTTGTGTATCTGTGAAAATCGAAATTTCCCAACTCCAGCATAAAACACGGCATTCCCCTCACCCTGACCCTCCTGTGATTTAAATATCTAACATTTAAATTGGTATAATTTCTTTAATTAAAAGTGCAGTTAACAATAGTGCATTTGGGCAGTGACCCTTGAAAAAAACTGTGCCAAAAAATAAATATACATTTCCATCTGACATTGAGCTAAGACTATTCGGCACCTATGCTTAGTTTTGTCTAACATCCTTGCATCTAAATCTACACCGATGAAATGGTGTTTACAGGTATTACTTTAAATAAAACAATCATGCAGTAAACATTCCACTGAATGGGTGAATTGACCATAAAATGCTATTGTCTTATCTGGGAAACTCCTGTCTGATTCACATTGACAACTGCACCCAGGGTGAAGCGTCAAAGTGCTCCTCAGCCTGGATGGCGGGGGCCTTTTTCTCTGCGGAACAGGCTCGGTCTACTAGCTCTCTGCCTAGCTGCTGACATGTCTCTCTGTGTCTGACTGACAAGTAACTCTGCCCTTGATAAAGCAGAGCGGGATAACTGAATTCTCAATGGAAAGTATAGACCTGAGATAAGGGAGACATAAAAGGTAAAGTGATATGTGAGTGACAAGCGCCTCTGTAACCTGCATTTGCCGCACTGTTTAGAAAGAGAGTTTAGGCTACGTAAGATGAAGGCTAGTATTGGTCCCAAGCAAGCTGGAAAAATATATGAATAATAATATTAGTCTATCTAAAAACATGGCAAACTTTTCTGATAAACCATTTTTCAGCTTCGGAGAACAACATACACTCATTGTTTGATTAAAGTCCAAGCCAGCCTGAAAGAGAGGCATTACCCCCCCGATTCATGAACCTAAATTGCGCTCGCAAGGGGCCGGATTCTGAGAATCCGGCCCTTTGCGAGAGCGATTTTTGCATTTGGGATTCAGCATCCCAAATGCAAAAATCGCTAATTGCGATGTCGCAAATGTGCGAGGAATTACATTTAAGGAATCTCTATTAGAGATTCCTTAAATGCAATTCAACATCCAATTTAAATTTGCGAATTCGCAATTTCTTGCCGCAATTTACCGCGAGGTCTGACCTCGCGGTAAATTGCGAAAACTCAGAAAAATGCATTTAAATGCATTTTTCTGAGTTGCATGTTACACACACACATGTTCTTTGGACATGTGTGTGTGCAACACCTGTGTGAAATTTCATTTGAGGGGTGCTACAGGGTGTCCTGTGGACACCCCTGGCACCCTTCAAATCGCAATCTTATTTGCGATTAGCTAATTGCTAAGAGCAAATAAGGAAAACTCCCCATTCATTCTTTTGGGCCTTTTGGCCCATAGGAATGAATGACGAGTTATTCCTTATTTGCGATTAGCAATTTGCTAATCGCAAATAAGGAATCAGTAGGAATTGCATTTTATTATGCGATTCCTACATGATTACCGTTTTGCGAGTCCTTAATAGCGAATCGCTATGATTCGCTATTAGGGGCTCGCAAAACGGCCCGTTGATGAATCAGGCTGATTGACTCACTCCATCCAAGTATTTGTTAGTCTTCTTAAAGTTAAAAGACAACCAGAAGCGAGAGTGATGCTTGTTTTCCTAGATTACAAGTCTGCAAAACGTTGGACTTCATCCTACTACCTCTGATGCTGGCGAGTTAGCGACATATTTACACACTGCTGCTGGGGAACTACAAATGTGGAAGAGAAAACAAATTGCCACTTCAGTAACTGAAGACCTGCCACATTTTGGGTTTGCTGAAATGGCAGCAGTGTTCTGAAAAAAAAGAATCCTATGTTCCGGCAGACCACAGACAGATGGTCACTAACTCCAGCCCTTATGACTCCGCTCTAGTGGACTTCAACGAATAATACCACAATGTAGGTCTTCAAAATGTTTCTGTGGTGTGAGGGTGCCTTTTGAGGATTAACATCGCAAGCATCTTGTGAAGGAAGAGGTGGAGAGAAAAGGCTGAGGAAAGCGACACTGAACAGAGAAAACGTGCACTTATCGCCTTAAGTTGAATCAAATGGTGGTGGGGAAGAAGTGAAAAAAAGAGAAGAAATGAGAATACCAAGAGGAGAAGGTTATGAAGGATAAAAAGGTCTTGAAAGATCAGAAAGAAGTCAGGGCTTCAAGAAATGGCGATTTAGAGTACTGGATATTATCTGCATAGGTCCGAGATGGAGGAATAAATACAAGCTGAAGTGAGATGGACAAGACAATGGACAATGGACATCAATTAGTGGCAGAAATCAACAGATAATAAAATGGGCAGGAACAGAAAGGGATAAATAGCAATAAGAAGCAATGGAAACTTCAGCCAGACTTACTTGAATCTTTTACAATTGTAAATCGTCACACAGGTTGCCTATGGCACCTAGCCAAAGGGAGAAGAAGAGGCACAGGCTGCACCAGTAATGGCAACAGCATGGCAGTGGCGCACAAGCACACAAGCGCCATGGCCAACTATGCAGCAGGGCACACTTGATCAGGCACATAGCATTGTGGTGCATATTCCAATAGACAGCTTGGCAAGCCGATTGGTGTCATTTGTATGGCCCTCCTTCCTCAGACTCAAATGAAAATATGACATTACAACATATTTGCTGTTGTGTTTAAATGTATATCACAAGGCTACCATGATAACATGGGTCCTTACTGAGGAAAAAAACAGGTTGACTTTGTCTCTAATCAGAACTGCCACACGTGGGAGGACTTCAAGTTTCCAAGAAGGATACAAATAAGTGTCGGTGTTTGGCATCACCTCAGATTAAGTACTGTATACCATTTTATGTATTGCTACAGTCCTTGGCTTGATATTTATCAGACAAAGACAAGAGACCAATTACAGATCGCATAAATGTGTTTCATAAATTGACTGTCTTTACTTCATTCAGCATCTTTGTGCACCCATTAGCATTTCACACCTCTATATCACTGATACAATCATAGTCTGAAAAGCAAATGGAATTTGGAACAAAAGTGTGTATTGATCTTGGCCACTTTAATGTTCCTCCATGAGTAAGACTGAAAACATATGCTCACATCTGACTACCTTTGCAGTATTAGTAAAGTAGGGCAAAGAGTGTCTTCAAAAGACTGATACACTTTGGTTCCATTTTTGCTATCTCACACTAGCATCCTGAAAGGGCATTTGCTTCTAATTAACTGCCAATGTGAATCTGTAGTTGTTCTTATGCCCACACTTTAGAAACCCAAAACAAAACGGATTGGATAGCTTTGTTACACATATACTCCTTCATGTGTGTAGAAAATTGGGTTACTGGTGGAGGAAGAACATAAGCAGCAACTACTATTCTTGTCAGGGTGAAACACAAGTTAACCCCAAATTTACATGTCCCTGGCCCTCTGATATCTTGGCACAAAGCAATCAGGCTCAGCTTATAGAAAATGTGTAAAGTATGTATGCAGCACTCCAAACAGTAATAAAATGAAAACACAACACAAGAAAAATCCCACTCCAATTTAGAAAATCAGAGTGAAATGTAATACATTATTTGAGATCAAAACAACAACAATCCAAACAGTAGAACTGCAATTTGAAAGATTGTAAGTGAAAACAGTCCTTAGATACATAAAGCGGCAACTGTGGTTATCTGGTTGTGCCAAACTGTTCAGACTGACCACAATAGAGTGCGGGCCGAATACAGAGACCAGGTTAGGCCTGCGGAACAAAGTATTTTAAATCCTGGTTGCAGAGTGTTACGAGATCCCACCTCATGGATGTGTCATGCACTGGCAATTACAAGGAAGCTGCAGGACTGTGAAGTGGAGTCCTGTGTCATCATCAAGGATGCTGTCGTTGAGGGGATCTGCATTGCGGATGCATTGCGATATTGTGGTTCTGCCCAAGCTGCGAGTAGATGAATTGCTTTGTGTCGATTCCGCCCACAGGACCACCGCTGGCAGATCACCTTCAGGACCACTCCTATGGTCCATGACTGGTTGGCACGACTTGCGAGGTAGGACTCACAGAAGAAAGGGTCCAGGTGCTGTGTTCAAGGTGGTTGGAGCCTTCTCTGTCCCTGAGGCTCTGATCATGAGGTCAGCCTAGTCGATTTAGGAGTCACTCTGGTGGTCCTGTGTTCAAGATGCAGATCCAGTCCTTCTCACTCAGGGAGCGGGGCAGCGGGGCAACACAGTAGCTTGCCTTTAGTGAAGTAGTCTTGCTAAGTCTTTCATAGGTCCGGAGGTGTATTGAAGAGTTGGGTCTGAGCATCCATTATTTATACCTGGTGCCCACTTTGAAGTAAGAGGCATTTCTAGAGACTTATAACCCCAGATGTGCTTGGAAATTCTTACCTTCCTGGACTGGCCCACGCTTGTTTGGGGTCACGAAAGACTAGTGTTAAACTCTTGGGGATCTCTAGTTGGCACAGGTAGATACTGGTGACAAATAGGGACCCTTGCCTCTAGTCAGGGCAAGGGGGTACACTCCTAAAATAACCCCTGCTCACCCCCTTGGTAGCTTGGCACGAGCAGATAGGCTTATCTCAGAGGCAATGTGTAAAGCATTTGTGACCACATGCAGTAATCAAGTGACAACACTACAGATGGACACCACACAGGTTTTAAATAAAACATAAGTGTTCTTTATATATATTTATCACAAGACCACAAACAACAAAAATCCACAATACTGTACTTAAAATGGTAGGTTTAGCTTAGTTCTCTTTAGTTCTTAAAATGCGACACTTTGAGTCAATGTACCTGACGATGCTTTATGCTTCCACAATGAAAGTGTTGCAGCGATGAAAATGTGGCAAAGTTCCGGTGCAAAGAAAAAAGTTGTGAAGTTCTTCCAGATACGGCACGCTTCTCCGATGATGCGAGAAGTCTTGACTTGATGCATCAGATGCAGCGGCGACACCCTTGTTCCGTGATGCAACAACAACAGCTTTGGCGGCGACACTTTTCTCCGATGTTGCAGGACACTTCCGTGCAATGCGACAACTGCAGCAGCGACACCCTTGTTCCGTGATGTAACAACAGCAGCTCCGACGGCGGCACACTTCTCCGTGGATGCATGGCGCTTCTCTTGATGCGGTGCAGTACGACAGCTACAGTGGCGACATCCACGATGCGACAGAAGCAGCAGCGACGGCGACAAGCTTCCTCTTCATTGCGAGAGGCTTCTCTCGATGCGGTGCAATGCGACAGCTACAGGGGCGACATCCAAGATGCGACGGCAGCAGCAGCGACCGCGACACGCTCCTTCCTCTTGAGTCGCGCTTCCAGCTACTTGCGACAACCAATCCCTCAGAAGTCCCAATACAGCTGCAGGCACTTCCCAAGGAACTCCGGGGAGCTGGGGGTTGAAGTCTGATGTCCCTGAGACTTTAGCAGAAGGCAAGCTCTTCTCTCAAGCCCTTGGAGATCCTTTACAAGTTGAATAAAGTGAACACAAAGTCTTTTCTCCTTTCTTTGGCAGTCAGGCAACCACTGCAGGTCAATCCCCCAAGCAGCACTTCAGCTTAGGGATATTGACATGATTCCTTTTCTTCTTTCACAGTGCAGAGAGTCAGTCGCACCCCAGTGGGTGGAGCCAGCATTGTGGAGAGAAGGCACAGCCCTATTCAGGACCCAGGTGCAACTCCTCCCTCCAATCTAGATGCAGATCTCTCTACTCACCACTGGGCTGACTCATTCTGTCTCCTGGAATCCCCCAGTCCTGTCACTCAAACTCCAGACAAGGAATACACAACCTAACAGAGCACGCTTGGATAGTTAGACAAGAAAATACCTACTTTCTAAAAGTGGTATTTTCAAATACAGAATGTTAAAATCAACTTCACTAAAAGATGTATTTTATCATTCTGAGTTCTGGCATACTAAACTCGAATTTCCACCGTGTTCCCCCAAGTCAGTTAGGATTAAGATTTATTAATCTAACTGTCCATCTGGCCTATGGAGAACAGATAGCCTTGCAATAGTGAAAACGAAAATGGCTGTAATTCACTATTAGGACATGCCACAAAAACCAGGGCTTGTCCTACCTTATACTTACACTGCACCCTGCCCTTGGGCCTACCATAGGGGTGTCTAATATGAAGAAACTGGCAATTGCAGGGGCGTAGCTAGAGCTTGTAGCGCCCGGGGCTATCCGTCAGATTGCCGCCCCCTGGCGGGTGCCGGGGAAAAAGGACGGCAAGCACCTGAAAGAGGTCTGAAAATCACATAGTATCACCGCTGATAGTCAGGTGAAGCTCACAACTTCTACTCCACAGGCAGCCCGCTGCTAAGCTGAGCTCTGGAATTAGGTGTGAAAGAACTTACATAGGATGAAACATGCAAAAACAAATCACTTCCTGTGCTCGTCCTTGAAAAATGTACAGTAGCTTGAGGCATGTTACCTACCTATGCCTTCCAAAGCTAGAAATGGAAAAATTGAAGAGCAGGCACCCTGTACCAGAGTACCTGCTTGTTTCTGAGAAGTGCTGGTACTCTGTAATTAAACGTACTAGTCACTCTTGAAAATTGCTGGTACTCTCCAATTAAACGTATTGCACATAGCTGCCAAGGTTTCAGATTACTTATGTGTGACATTTTCAGAATTTCAATGTCATTATGAGTGACATCCAACGACTATGAGTGACACTTTCTCCCGAGCAAAATCAAGAAATGAAGACGAGGGAAACAATAATACAAGAAATGACACCCATTTGAGCAATGAGAAACTTTAAGATTATCTTAAAACTGCTGCAAAGTACCAGAAATGGAAATGCAGTTCTCCTCAACAGGTGCCAAAAGCAACACAACATCCTTCTTCAGCTTTCTCCCAAGCACAAACTCCTTCAAAACACTTCTTCAAAAACGCTCTCACACTTGTGGAATCTCCTCTCATCCTACACTTTACACCTGCAGTTAAAAAACAGTCATGTGCAACAAGCTAGGAGCAGCAGTTGATACACTTCCTAAAATACAATAGCCAGAATGGATTTTTTTTTAAACGGAAAGCAGACTAGTGGTAAAAAGTTTTTGTTCATAAGTTTCTTGGGTAAAATGACCAAGAGTGGAAACAATCCATGTGAAGTGCAGGTGGAAGTTTAAAGATTGTTATACTTCAGGAAAAAGCAGGTTGCTGGAAGGTAAAATTAGGGCAAAAATGGTATTCAAAATCGGCACCACCCATGAGCCTGGAGAGCAGTGAGCAGAGCTACAGGCTCGGTGTTTCTCGGGCTGTTAGTTTTAAAAATATTTATTAATACCTAGGTGAGCCAGGCAGCGGCCTCTCTGATGACAGTCTGTGACCTCTCTTCTCCAAACAGGTCCAGTCGACGCAGAGCAGCATGATTAGGCACCGTGGCCAATTTGGCACAGGCAGCCCTGCGAGCAGTGAGCGGCTGCCACTTTAACTACAGAAACAAATCGTAACTACAGCCCGCTTGCACTGGGGCCCTGCCTGTCTCAGGGGTAACTGAACTTCCTGCCACCCGACTCCCCCTCAATAAAACACGCTCTTGCAGTCCTGATGCCATGTCACGTGAAAGTAGCTAACACTCGGCTGCGCATAATGACTTCTGCGCAGTCAGTTCAGCCCATGGCCAAATAAATTATTACAGGCCGGTGCCGCACGGCCGCCGCCCTTAAAATCGTGCCGCCTGGGGCCCCCCCCCCTGCATCCCCTTAGCTACGCCAGTGGGCAATTGGGTGCATGTGCGTGCTCAGTCAACATGGCAGTACCAGACTGCACACAGGATCTGTAATGGCAGACCTTAGACACATTTGTACAGGCTGCTTCTGTGGGTGGCACAATCAGTGCTGCAAGCCTACCAGCAGCATTTGGTTTACAAGCCTTGGGCACTCCTGGTGCACTGTACTAGGGTCTGACAGGTAAACCAAACCAGCCAATCATGGAATCACGAATTCATACATTAATTTGCAATAGGGAGCACTCGCACTGTGGCACTGGACAGCAGTGGCACAGTGCCCAAAGCATCTAACACCAGCAAAAACACATGAGGCAAAGGCAAAAATTGAAGGGAGACCCAAGACAATGGTGCCAGGTCTAACACAAACCCTTTGTGAGTATGTTCAGGCAGAGGCTTTATTATGCGTAAGTGTAGAAGGTGACAACTCCTATCAGTCATCAAGTCAGAGAATGCCCATCCTGCCAACACCTATTCCCCATTTGTCTCACTATCTGGGAGCAATACCCAAAGAGTAGCTGTCCGCTACATCAGGCCATGCGACCCAGGATACATTCTGGAGGCACCAAATAGTTAGTAGAAAAAAGACCAACTTTCTAAAAGTGGACATTTTAGAATTGCGAATTTGAATCCAACTTTAGAATTTTTAGAGTTTTAAATAAAAATTATTTAGATACCAAACTCAACATTTCAAAATGCTCCAAATTGAAAGATGTGAGAAAGTCATTCATTGGGCCCTGATCACCCCCATTTTTACTTTGTCGTAGTAGTAACTAATCTGACTGTACCCTGGCCTCTGCTTACCAGATTAAGGGCCTGTGCTCTACTGTAAAGGTATATGGCGGTTAGGTATAATTACAATTGGCAATGACAGACCCCTGCAAGTCCTCACTTTATAAAACGGCAAGGGGGATTCAAAACTACCAACATGTCCCTAGTATATAATAGGGCAGGGAGGTATCAAGGCTCAGTAGATTTCCTGCACTAGAATGTGCACTGCTGTGTTACCTGTTGTCATTTTAAAGGCAGCCTGCTTTGCATACAGCCTTTAAATTGTAATTATATGAAAATTCGACCTTGAAATTAAAGTTCCTTCCACAGTAGTAATCTTCCTTATGTTTACATATATGTCACCCCAAAGGTCTCCCCTAGTTGCCCCAGGGGTGGGGTTTTATGAACCTTTAAGCAGGGACATATTTAAATATATTTTATAAGAACTGAGGGGGAGGGGAAAAGCTGCTATGTGGCGGGGGGGCAGGATGTGGGAATGAGCCTGTACTGCCCTAAAGTGTCTTCTCCCTTTGAAGATCAGTTTGGCCAACCCTCCTCACCCCCTGATTTTTGCTTCTGCAGTTCCATTTCTCCTCCCACAGGAAACCCATTGTCTCTCTGGCAGCCTACTTCACACCTCATTAAGACAGCTTGACTTACAGAAAATAAGGTTAAATAACTTATGTTCCGTGATAGTTATTATAAATCCAGCAGTGGAAAGTTGTTGGAGTTATCATAATTGAAATTTTAAGTCTTTGAATGACATTGTAAGCTGCTTCATAACAATATGTATCCTTAATATTTATACCTACATACACCATTCCAATGTTAGGCTATGGAGCTATCTATCTACAATGGGGAAAGCAAATGTGGCTGTTTTTCCCAAATGAGGGCTTATCAAACATCTTTTATAATGTCACCTAGGGGAGACCTTAGGGGTGACTTGTATGTAAAAATAAGGCAGATTACTACCACGGAAGGACCTTTAATTCCAATTTAAATTTGCATATAATTTAATTCTAAAGACAGTTTGTAAAGCAGGGCTGCCTTTAAAATGACAGCAGGCAACGCAGCAGTGCACACTCCAGTGAAAGAAATCTACTGGGCCACTAAACCTCCCTGCCCTATTACATATACTAGGGACTTATAGGTAGTTTTGAATGCTCCTTAACTTATTATATACTAGGGACTTGAAGTGGTCTGTAATAGCCAATTGTAATTATACCTAACCACCATATACCTTTACAGCATAGCACTGCCCCTGGGTCTGGTAAGCAGAACCCAGGGCACAGTCAGAGTCAGTTATCACAGAACTAAGCAATAAATGGGGTTGATCAGGTCAAAATGGATGACATTCTCACACAGCTCTCCCCAAGATGAAAGGTGATGGGTAACTAACCTAGACCCTGGGAGCCCTCATTGGCTAAGTGGAAATCTTGGAAAGTTATTTGCATTGGCATGGGCAGTCTTCGGTCTGTGTTCCACTTTGATCTCCATCCCCTGCAGGGAAATGGACCACCTCAACATTCAAGGATTTTCCCCATTTGAGAGGTCTGTGATCAGTTTGAATGCCGAAATGAAGGCCAAACAGGATGACCTCAACTTCTTCAGGGACCAACCCACAGAAAACGCTTCCCTCTCAATGGCACTCTATCTTTTTTCTCTGGAGAGAAGTTGTCTACTGAAGAAGGTAAGTGGCTGAACAAGTTAGAGAATCTTGGTCAAGCCAGGAGGTTGGTTTACCCTGGTCTAATCTCTAGGGAGAGAAATGCTCCATGTTGGATTTTTAGAGAATAGTACTTTCTGGGATAATTTTATGCCAAAGTTTGAATGAAGAGTTCTTACACATGGGTGGCACCCTGTATTCTATAGGTCAGGGGTGCCCCCGCTTAGCAGCCAGAAACACAGCATAAATATGGAAGAGTTGCTAGGCAACTCAGAGCTGCTGCCTGACACCACAAGGAGAACAAGTATTGTCCTGCTGCAACCCTGGCCTGCACCCCAAAGAATTGCACTCTAAAGGACGCCACCTGTGGCCCACTTGGAACAAAAATCCTGAAGACTTTGCCTTGCTGTAAAAAATCTTAAAGAGTGAACTCCCTGTAAGCTGCTGGCTAACTGGGCCCACCTACATCATCTCCACAGGAAGTTCCCACCCTGGTGTACGTCCAGTGGACTTTTAAGGATTTGGCCAGCTGCATTGTGGGAAATGTGGTCTCAACATCCCAAGGACCATCTCAGAGATTCTAGGCCCCTGGATTGCTGTTGTAAACATTTTAAATCCTCAAGGAGACCCTCTGTAAAAGATCCAGAAGTGTGGTGAAGTTTGGGACGTTTTTGGTAAAAAGCTCCATAAGGTGACCAACTCGACATCAAGACTTAAGCCAAATACCTTCAACCTCGACCTGGCCTGATTTTCAGGTTCATCCACTAAAAAAGGTCTGGAGTTCCTGACTTCCAGGATTTGACAACGTCAACACATATCAGGCTGGAAGAGGAGCCTTGATCGATGTTGAGATAAAAAGTTCCAAAAAAACAACTAAGTGTTAAGGTAAATTTTTGGCTAGGGCCTTCCGCTTAGTGTATCCGACCAGTGCTTCATCACGGTAGGCCTCAAACTTTGACTTTGTCCTGGTCAAGCGTGACCAGATGTCCCAATTTGGCGCAAGAGGTTTTTGAGCATTGGAAAGTGTTTGTTTAAAAAAAAAATCATATCTCTGGTACCCTAATTAGTTTTTTTGTCATTTTGGTGTCTATTTGTTCATAATAATATAACATAGTTTTATAAATCAGGGATGGATTTTTATTGTTCCTACCTATTTAACGTATTGTCCTTTTTAAGTCTGTTACACACCTATCTCCTAAGTTGCGTTTCCATGCTCGTTGCCAGCTACCAAGGGTTGAACAGGCATAATTTATTGTGACCTTGACTCACCTTTTTATTGTGTTTGTGGCTTTATTGCTAGTGGTTACTGTTATACCTAGTGGTTTCTGGCCAGCTGGGATGCATCAAAGTCAATCTGAATCCATTGTTCTAGTTAGGATTAGTAGTATACATGTGTCAGATTATCTGTGGTCCTCCCTGGGTAGCTTGGCTCCTTGCAGTTAGGCTTATCCTCAGGGCCCAAGTGTAAAGTAATGGCACAACATCACCCTCGCAACACACTGCATACGCCACAAAAACAATCCACACCAGATGTATAAAACATTGGTCTTTGTATTACACACACATTAAAATCAAAATGAGATACACATTGTATGTACACTTTACATATAAATGCAATTGTTGAACTATCCTATTAGCAGAATCATCAAGCAATCACAGGTCTTTGACTACGCCTCGTGACCCAGCCCTTCAGTCACTCGACTACTCCAGCCAACGATACTCGTTGCCCCTGCTGTGCCACGTTAAATAGACTGTCCGAACCACCTCAAAAGGAAAGGAACAGTTACTTAGTTTTGTCCATCTGGATCAGATATCCAGGCACCCAGCATCACCTTCATGATGGTGGGATTCCTACCCCCGTAGACAAAAGGTTGTGACACAGGAAGCTGGTGCTCCTCTAAGTCTGGAGAAATGTTTCCCCTCAGGCTGTGGTGCGAACTGCTGTAGTGCCCGACAGCCAGCCACAGGGGCCCAAAAGGCACAACAAAACCTCTTGGCCCCGTCACACTGTTCTGTACAAAAAGTAACTTGTGGCATGGGTCCAGGTAGAGGGAGCCCGCGATCTCTGGCAGAGGCCACACTGCCAGGCACTGTGGTTCTCCTGATCTGGAGGTAGAAGACCGTCTCAGCTCCCAGCTCAGGTCCCCCAGCACCCTTTGGACACCACACAGTCCAGAGTGCAAGCTACCATGCTCCCTTGCTTGCAAGCACAGGTCCCTCAGACTCTGCAAGCTCCCCCTACACTCCTTGAACTCCTCATGTCATGGCAGCTCAAATGGCTGCTGATTTGTATGAGTACACTCCTCTGTACAGTGTGATTACGACGTATGTCAGGACAGTCCTTGTCCCAACCGACAATCAGTTCCATCTATTTACACCACATCTTGCATGGTCCTTGTGATCTCATGGACACAGGGAGATCCTTTGTTTCATAGGGATCTTGTGGACAAGAGGCCAGCCAACTATTACTTGATGAATACTTAGGTACCCAGGCCCTGACATTTGGCACTTAGCTCAGGCAAAATCTACCAAGTGATAGTCCACTTCCTGGAGCACAATAAGCTCTAAGCCATGACAAGTCTGTGGATAATACAGTTGCAGTCCCTCTTGTCCTCTTGTTGATGTACCAGCATCAAACCAACGTAGCATAGTTCCAAATCCAACAGCGTCTCTACTTTTGGAGGCCAGAGCCGCAGTAGTTGTCCCTAAAATGGCCTTTGAAGATAGGATCAGTTCAAAGTCTACCTTTGAAATGCACAGGCCCTCTCTAAATTTGGTCCTGTCTGCCATCCTACCCTGGGAGGTTTGATCGCTATCTTTAGTGGGGCCAAGTCCCCACCCCTTGAAATGCAGGGGCCAATTCCACTCCACATAACCCTCCTACAAAAGGCCCCTCCACGGCAAAGATCTAGATTTTCCCTTAAGCCTCTAGTTTATGGCGTTCTATCAGGAATGTACAGATTTAGCTCTCTCCCTACCAGCCAGATGTGAATTGGAGACAAGCCGACAGGCAAATGCAACCATGAGCATCAAAATGCCCATGTTCCCCAAAGTGACATGTCAACATGCGTAATGTCTGATCCACTTGCATCCCTGGAGAGGATTCGCAATTACAAACTCATTGATAGGAAACATTATACTGCTACTGTTCTGCCCACAGGAAATACTGCTCAATAGCCTCCCCTACTTTCCCCATGCAAATCCAATATATCCAATATAAAAACTGACTTGACCATTAAGTTTGATCTTTAATTACTATCAAAATGAGCCTTGAACCCTTTTCTAGCTACTCCCAAACCGGAGTTGACACTTATTAAGGGTAATAAAGTAAACCAGTGGTAGACTATGGGAGAGAAAGCCTTGTCAGAGTGAAAAACGACTTTTGAGGTTTTTCGCTGCCAGGACATGAAAACATTAAGGCCCACATGCATCATTGTTTCATTTTGCACTTCCTAATTTGCGATTTTTAGAGAATCGCAAATTAGGAAATGCAAAATGGGATGCATGTACATTTTCTCAAAATATTTGAGAATCGGTAAAAATCGCAATTTTTACCGATTCTCAAATATTATGCGATTAGCATAGTGCGAATTCGCAATTCCTTTTCATTCCTATGGGCTAAAATGCCCATAGGAATGAATGGGAATTGCGAAATCGCACTTAGAATATCGCAAATCCTGATTGCATTTCAAGGGTGGAGAGGGGGGTTCAAATGACCCCCCCCTGCACCCATGAAATGTTGTTTTCGCATCATGTTGCACACACACATGTCCTAAGGACATGTGTGTCCGTAACATGAATGTGTAAAAAATGCTTTTGCAGCGTTTTTAACACTTTTTGCTAATTTACCGAGTGGTTCAACCACTCGGTAAATTTGACACCCTAATTGCGAATTTGCAATTAAAAAAGTAATCATGCATTGCTTTTAAGAAATCACAAATTTGCGATTTCTTAAAAGCAAGCGCATTTTTAGAAATCGCAAAAATGTTGCGATTTCTAAAAATGCTTGATGCATTCCAAAAAGCATTTTTGGAATCGCAAACGGCCGATTTTAAGGAATCGCACCGTTTGCGACTCCAAAAATGCTTGATGCATGTGGGCCAAAATATATATTCCCTACTTAAGAAATAACCTTCACCCTGCCTGTGAGCAGTTAGGGCCTACTGCTGGCGTGACTTATAAGTATTAAAAAGGAAGGTTTAGACCTGGAAAAAGGTTTATTTTAGTAGGATGAATGGCAGTTTAGAATTGTATACACACTATAGTCTTACGCATGGAGACATGTTTTACAGTACCATTTTAGTGGGTGGCAAAATGAGTACTGCAGCTCACTAGAGCATTTAATTTACAGAACCTGGGTACATGTGGTACCATATTTTATGGACTTAAAAGTAAATTAAAGATGACAGTTAGGGGTATATCAATCCCAATATATTAACAGAGGAGTTCACAGGCAATTTGCCACTGGTTAGCTGGGGAAGACTGCACAGCGTCCTATGGACAGCAAAAACGGGTAAAACATGATGGGAAAAAAGTCTGGGGGAATACCTTCAAAAGATGGTCCTCTCGACACTAATCTTATGTGTATAATGTTTAGCTTCATTAAGGCAACCAGATGAGCAAATGCGAGGTTTGGCGTTTGTCACAGACATGCCCTTCTGGAACAGAGAATGAAGAGATGTGCCATCTCTTTGGAGATTATTTTAAATATTTGGAATACTTCCTTTAAAGCAATGAAGCTCTAGGCATCAGTTCAGGCTGATGGAGGCCAGCACCACACCAAACTATTCCTTATGGTGGACAGAATGTTAAAATACATTTTGGCTGTTTATAGTTTGCTAACAGCTATCTGATAATAAGAGAGTCAAATTAGCCTTTCTGCTCAATTTCATTCTGAAATTAGCAAGTTGCCCTATATCCAGTTTAGCACCTTCCAGAAATCCAAGCCACACAAACAGACCATGCCTGGTGTTCCTACTTTGAGGATAAGATACATTTAGGAAAACACATTTTTGTTGACTTTTGGAAAGTAATGTGTCTCTGTGAGCAATTCTGAAACAAATTGTGATATTGTAAAACACTGTTATAGAGGTCACTGCAGAGAAAAAACACTGTCACAAAATGTTTTTAGTGTTTGGGAACGGGATGAAAAATTTGACTCATTTTATAATGTCACAAAAAATAATTAATTAAAATATACTTTTTCTTTAAGCTTTCGTGAACAGTAGGGAGGAATAAGGACTGCCATCTGTCAACAGAGATCCTTACGTACAGTACAGGGAAATATAAAAAAAAATGATTTCCCAAAATGTTCTACAACATTGAATCTGTAATAAACGGAAGGGAGGACAGTACCAGAGATTCTTCCATAAATTGTTGATGTCTGCAGGCAATACATTGATTCAGGTAAAACAAAACGAAAAGCCCCGACTGTACTTAAGAATGTATAGTCTATATGGGTTAATAGCGGTGCAAAATAGGTAAATGTGCTTTAAAGAACTTATTATACAAGTATTTCAAGGAAACACCTTTAGCAGCAAAAAGATTGCATACGTTAAAAAAGTGTTTTAAAGGAAGTTTGTGGTGTTCTAAAGTTTATACGCTTTCATTCACCAAAGATGTGATCTTTGCGACACAATTTGAAATGCTGAGCACATCTTTGGTACCCTCCAGCTGCTAGCTAGACTTTTTTCTCAGAGCCAGTGAGACCTTTTATCTGAGCATAGCTGCTGGTTCTTTTGACAGGGAAGTTTCTACCTCCTAGTACATTTTTTGTGAGTCACCTCCTTGAGGGTTTTTCGACTGATTACTGATGCTGCCAAGCGAGGCCAGAGATGGCAGTCAATCCTCATATTTGAGTGACTACATACATGTAAATACTAAATCAACCTCCACAACTTTTTATGTTTTTTAGCTAACATATCTGCAGTTATTTCACATGTAAGATTAGGCAATGCTGCCTGGAGCAAGGGGTCCAGAGCTCAAAGAGTCAGATGTTCTAAGATATGGCACTGCTTCTCTCTTCCCAGAGCAGGATGCCTAGGGAAAACAGCCTTTACATCGAGGTTTTAAACATGTTATGTGCCTTAACCACACATCTTTTACCATGCATGTTGTTACCACGTATATGTTTTTACAACACATGCCTTTACCACACATTTATGGCTCCGGTCTCTCTTCCTCCCCCCTTCGTGCGGGTAGGTTCTACAGGCAAATCCGGACTGCGGACAGGTACCTCAACCTTAGGGTATCAAGCACATGGGAGACGACCATTGAAGCTGTTCTTATGTCTAAGTAGGGTCCCACTTGGAGACTGCAGGACCACCTGGCCTGCCTTGATTTAACCGAGTTGAAGGTAGTATCTCCCCCTTCCGTTGCTGTGTAGCACCCACCTCTTGATTTTTAGGTCCTGACGAATTGCTCTTCCGAGCATGAAAAATGTTGACCTTCAAGTAGATTAAGACACTGCTGGATCAGAGCACTAGCGTGTCACATTCTGCTCACTGTTTTTAATAAAGTAGTGAACCACACCATTAAAAATTTCCGTGGATTTACTAACTTTTTTTAATATTCCCACTTTCACTTACACGTCTACACTTTCCCTAAAACCCTCATACCCACATGCACCAACTGGCAGGAACGAAAGATCTCCGGTAAAGATCCCCTTTTATGGGAGCCTGTTAAACTTTGCAGCGCCAGATTGATGTGGAGCAAAACCCAAATGATGAAGCATGACACCTAGCTTGCTGGGTGTGTGAGGGTTTTAGTTCCGGAAGGGGCAATCCCCCGCCTTCGTGCCCCCCTCTTCTTGTTGGGCTTGGTTACGCCCTTATTCATACTCCACAGGGAACAGCGTAAATCTTTTGTTGTTACATGTAAGGTTAGGCAATTCTGCCTGGAGCAAGGGGTCCAGAGCTCAAAGAGTCAGATGTTCTAAGATACAGCACTGCTTCTCTCTTCCCAGAGCAGGATGCCTAGGGAAAACAGCCTTTACATCGAGGTTTTAACCACGTTATGTGCCTTAACCACACATCTTTAACCATGCATGTTGTTACCACGTATATGTTTTTACAACACATGCCTTTACCACACATTTAAGTTAAGTTGGGGGTGTGGGGGGTCTCCCCATACAAATACTTTGTTTATGTATATACATGTGATCAAGGGCAGGATTGCCCGAAACGCGTAATGGAGGAATTGGAATATGCACAGGATTTCTGGGTCCACGCTTTTTTGTTCTTGAGGCAGAGAGAAGTGAACACGAGTTTTGGAACAATATATATATATATATATCAGCCGCGGCCCGTGGAGGGAGTTGCGGTGGGACAGGCAGGCGGGGTGGGGGAGGTGCAGGGTGGGGGGTGATAAAAACCGGCATATGGATATTTGGAGGTAAGTAAACAATTTAATTAATACATAGAGAAAGGTTACGACCGAAACGCGTCTGTTTGCTGTTTGCTGCGTTTGATTCACAATAAATTGTTTCAAACAGCCCCTGCGAGTGCTTTATTCCTGTGGATTAATTTCTACTTTGGAGTTTGGGAGCGTTAATATATATATATATATATATATATATATACATGTATATTTACAGCTAAGTGTAATATTGGCATACGTTGTAAAAACATGTGCTGTTAAATAGTGCAGTGTAAAAAATGCATGCTTAAGGCGTGCAATGATTTTTCCTGCGTTGTTCGGTCGTACAACCCTGCCTAGACCCCCACACCAAAAAGCATTCTATATAGCATAAACTCCTCATTTTCAAATTCATATTTACTGTACAAAAGCAATGATCAAGTTTGAGAACATCCACGCACTGTATCTTGACGTCGTTCTACATATCTGCGCAGGTGCCGCAGGAGGTCGTGGGCAGTTTTCAACAATGGTCAGCAGTCCGCAGTGAATGCAATAGCTTGTTGACTGTAGCCAGGGCCAAGGGAGTTATGCATTTCTGCAGAGTGATGTTTTACGCATACTTATGGATTTTCCACATTTGCCATATAGTCCTCCATATGGGGCAGATTTTAACAAAAAATAAATTGTTTCTGGCTCAAACGAATCAAATGTTACAAAAATTAACTGTATGCAAAAGATGAATGGTCATGTTTCAGTTTCTCATTACTGAATTTGAATGTAAACTAGTACGAGGTGAAAGCTTTGCCTAGACTATGTTAACATGTAAAAAAAAATGACAACATTATGAAGTAATATTATGACAAACTGTGCCGCATTATGTCACATAATTTGGCTTTTCTTCCCGCTTGATTTAGTCAGCCATGCCGCATATTTTGGTCCTTCCCTGCAGAATTATTCCAGTGGACCTGGCTCTAACCAAGCATGTGCTGCGGACAGCACAGCTCGCAAATAAATAACAATGGTTGCCAGAGAAAAGGCCCCATATTCTTTTTCCATTTTTTTCACGAGTTATGACTGCAAAATGAGTTTGTTATTAGGAGCTGTGCGAAACCGACTAGCACTGCATGCCCACATATTCTTTGACTACAGTATCATGAAACACAGGGGAACACTTCTAGAGGGACACTTTGTTGGCATGCACTTTGCTAATGGGCATTCGTGCCAAGAAAGGAAGGAAGAAAACCTGATTATGGTTTTTTACCGTGGTAAAGTGCAGGGCACTGGGAAGCATTATACAAAGGCTTGCAAACTGCCCATCTGTTCACAGTCAGGGATTACATTAAGTCCCACTGAGCCTCCACGCGCACAAAGCCAAGGAACTGTAGTAATTGGTTATTAAACAAATGGAAGGCTCTGCTGCTTTTACAGTGTGATCGTACATTTTTTACCAGGGTAAACAGGAGCTGCGCATTTGCCGCTGGTCTAAATAGTTAACTTTTATTCCATGTAAATACCATTTGGAAAAAAAGCCCCAGACATCGTTTGCTGTTTTATGGTATTCATTACAGTCTACATTGCTCTAAATAATCATAATTTAATTTCTTAGTGGCATTAAAATATAGTTTTCAATCGCGTCGAGGCGATTTGTTCAATCATTCATTAAAAGCCTATTGTTCCGCACGTTTATGCTCACTTTTAGATGCTACTTACCCACAGCTTTGAATTTAGCATGAACATTTGTCTTCATACCATGTGTTCTGAGCGGGGATTAACCGGAAGAGCAGGATGAAGAACTCAGATAAATGATGTGCGTTCTTCTCTGGAGAGAATTTCTCGCAGGGTAACAGATATAAATGCTTTGTTGGTGGAAGGCAACCAGGCCAATAATTCATCAGGGGCCCAGGGGCATGGCCGGTGTGTCCTACGACCTAGTGCGAGGAAGGAATGTGGGGGCATATTATCAAGGGGGTTTATCTCCGCTTTTTTGGCTTCAAAAGCCAAGAAAGCGGAGATAAAATTATCTCCCTATTGCCTAGCTGTCGCCAACACCAGTTAGCGACAGCTAGTAGGAGATAGAGACCATCTTGGGCCCCACTTTGCATGTCAGTGATATTTATCACTAATGAGATGCAAAGTGGGCGTGCCAAGATGTTAGCGACTGGAAACAGTCGCTAACATCGCTATCTCCTATTACCAACTTTTGGAGATATTCGCGCTAAGCGCGAATATCTCCAAAAGCTAACACCTGCCCTGAGCAGTTCTTAGCCATGTTATCCAATGGAAGGTGGATAACATGGCTAAGAGCATTAGCTCGGTAATGCATGAATATCACTGACTTTTCAGCGATATTCATGCATTGCGGCCGATTTTTATCGCATTTGCGATAAACCTTGGTAATACCAAGGTTTATCTGCGATAAAAATCGCTGCAGCTCAGCAGTAAATTTTTGTCTCTAACCAAGCAATGGCGATAAATATCGCTATTGCTTGGTAATATGCCCCGTGGCCCCTTAGCTGCCCATTTGCATAGTATGTTCATTATCAGGGTTCAGTAGGCACCTGAGTCTTCTGGGCCCCGGTGTCACTGCACTTGCTGCACTAATGGAAGCTAAGCCCCTGCAGGGGCTGGATATTAATCTTGGCACAAACTCCTTTTACCACATTATTATGAAAGCGGATTTGTGGTGGCAGAAGTTATGTGTAAGGAGAATATTTGAAGGAGTGGTGATTTCATCTTTCGATTGATTTTCTTTTTAACCGTCCATGATGAATGTGTTTTCAAAAAAAGGCACACATGTGACTTTTGTTGCAAATAGAACCTTGACTATCATTTTATTTTACTCCCGTTTTGTTATTATCTTTGTCCGTTTTGTAAAGAAGCTACAGGAAAGGGTTGTAGTTATGCCCGGGTGAATAATTTAACTTCCAAAAACACGGAAGTGAAAAAATGTGGCAAATCACTTTTTTGCACCTCTGTGAAATTTCGGTGATTTGTGGTTAGCAGTTTGTGACTTTTGCAGTAGTTCATCGGATTGTGTGAGGATGGGAAGGGTCAGGTGGAAAGCCCTTCAAATCATCAAAACTAACAGAGTTTCGGAAAACAGTGTGCTAGCCACTTAGCTGAAGAACTTTGTGAAAAGAAAAGTGGCAAATTAGGTCCACCCCCGAAATTTCTTCTACGACTGTATTGTGTGTTTTGCGTTTTGACGGAATCTCTCATCTACCCCTTTGTTGTAATTACTTTACTAACTGTAATCAGGTATTCAGGTTGGTGTTGATGGTCACAAATTACTAGCAATTGATTCCGCCGAATGACATTTTAACTGATAAAAAGCAATAGGGGGAGGTCGAAGGGAGTAATTGACTAAACCTTCTAAAAGAACCAGAGGGGGTACAGTTGTTCACACAAGTTTTGAAGAGATCAACAATGGAGAATCAAAAGTATAGGACATTAAATCCAGGTCCAGGAAAAACAATAATTTACCAATGCTAAAGGAGATAACACCACTACAATTCTACACATATATGACACCAATCGGATTTAAATCATAGCATAGATTAAGTCATAAATTACCACGACAGTGCTCAATTTATAATAAGTGGCCTTAACCTCATTGGTCCCTACAAAGCTTGCCACCACTAATACCCCCATTTCAGATTTTCATTAACTCCAAGAGGAGATAGCAGGACTGGATTTAATGGTGCCATCCCATATCTCCATGTGATTTAATGGGGATCAGAAGTTAAAATGCCGCCAATGGGGATTAATTTGCCAGACTTGCACTTACCTGGTATTTTAACACAGGTTTTACCCAATTATGGGGAGTTTAATGCTGATACGGACCACCTACCCAGAGAACGTGCATATCATCTGTGGGTCTGGTGAAGATAACCAGGCCCTCATTTTTTGGTTTTTGGTGTAGGGCAGCACACTTTGCTGCGCTGCCCTATGCCAAAGTGAAAGGGCAGGAATACACTGTGGTTATGCAATTTGGTGCGTTTCTATCCTTTCTCCCTGCACTGGCACCATTTTGGCAGCCTGGTGCCAACGTAGGCACACTTGCACCATGGTGCAAAGGTGCCTCAGTTGCATGCAGGATTGTTTTTGTGTACCAAGGGACACCTTTCTGCACAAAACAATCCTAGGAGGCATTTTCCTCTTTCTCTGTGTGCTGCACTTCGGGAGCCGTACACATTTGGTGCTTATCAAGGTTTGCATGATTTTGTAAATTTGGGCAGAGTCAAAATCTGTGGGTCTTGTGTGGGGAAACAGAGCAAAGCCCAATGAACATCTCACAGGCAGAGAGTGAGGTTATGCATTGATTTGCGCTGCATTGCCTCACTCAAGATTTATGAGGCCCGTGGCATACCATTAGCTTCCGGAGACCCCGTGGTGGCCGGGGGCCCGAGCCCAAGGGGGCCGTCTCAGCACAGTTGTCCCTGCCAAGTGCCATGCAGTTGAGCATTTTGTTCACATCACCGCAATGCCTAAAATTTGTTACGCTAGTAATGCTACGGACACTCTCAGTGCTTTTCACCAGTGCTCAGTCTAGTTCCCCTGAGGTCCTGGCATTCACAACTGGAGCCAATTATCCAGGTGCTGCCACGGTCATAGATAAACTTAGTGCTGCTGACTCGGACAATTTACTGACCATTCTCACGCCGAAGCCCCTTACCTCATCCACAATGCATAGACACCTGGAAGAGCCCCATACACTGTGTACAAATCAGGACAAGCTATTGCATCAAAAAAGCAAATGTATCATTCAGCAAAGCAATAATGAGGCTGTGAAGGAGGGCAGAGGAGGGAATGGGGAGGTGGAGGAGGGATGTACTGGACACTGGTCGACGAAAGGTGTGTTGAGCTGTATAGGAGAAGGTTTCGGATTTTGTGTCTGTCGCAGCCCACACGAAATTCAGACACGCGGGGATGCCAACATCCAAGTCAATGCTCTTGTTAGTAACCTGCTCAAATGAAAGCAGTGCAGTAACATATTACTGGGTGATCAAGCAAAAAATGCATGCAGGACTTTAAAGAGTTAACAGGAGCCAGTTATCAGCCTCTACCTCTTTCCCACAGTGAATAGCAAGGATGGCAGGTTCAATTGGCACGTGTCATCACTATAACATTACAATTTGAGGCTGTTAGGGGGAGGCGCGTGCACAGGTCATGTCATGTGGATAGTCAATAAATCACATATCCAGCTGTGTAGTGCAAACAGACAGATGAATTTCGTTTTTGGAGCTACAAAGTATGTGAAGCAAAGTACGCCAACTAGAGTGACACCAGAAAAGACTTTTCACATATCCAAGTCGGTTTTCTATCTGGCTAATTAGGTAAAGTGACAAAAAGGCATGGACACACCAGTGTATTGGGATTCCATTCAACAAATGACTATGTTGTGTGTAATGTAGCACAGCATTACTGCAGAGGTGTCAACTGCAACAAATCAACAGATAATGGTTAACATGTACCGAATGGTTCAGGGAGCTGAAGTCGTGCTTGTAACTAATTTATTGTTACTGTTGTTGCAACTTAGAATAACAAAAAGGCAGGCGTAGCATTCTTTCCTACCAAAGTTTGCAAATAATGTTCCATAAATGTGGCAATAATAGCATCTGTTATTTTCAGCACTTAGAACTGACACGTGCTGTGGATTTATTATTATTGTTTGTAAAATGAAAGCAAGAGTTTGGAACAAGGACCATTTTCCTGATAGTGGATAGGTCCCTGTGTTTAAGAATAGCTGCAACAAAAGCATCCTCTGAGAGTTTTAAACCACTTTATGACTCACATTAGATAGGAAAGCTAATGTTCTAACCATTATATTGACGTGTCCAGCATTCATTCAAGGCCTAATTTAGAGAAACATATAGTTTTTATGAGGCTCTAAAAATAAGATATTTACTAATTGAAGTTGGTGATTTAGTCATTCACTTCCTGTGCCGGAGTTGAAAGGGTAGCTACTAGCATTATCTTCAGCTGCTACCAATTGAAGACACATGATTTGTTGACTGCACTGATCAGTTTTCAGAAAGAGTATGGCATGCATCAGAAAAATGAAACAGGATTCGGACTTCATCCCAGAAAGTTGTTAAACGTTGTAGGTTGACAGTAGCATTTTGATTGCAGATATTCTTACCGTTGACTCCCCCCCACACACACACATACACACCCTCTCTCTCTTGCTCGCCCCTCTCCCCCACCCCACCATCACCCTATCACACTCCAGCCACAGGAAGTGCCTGGAGATGGTTCATGTCAGCAGGCTGTCCATGATGGCTGCTGGTCTGATGGTGATCTATCATCCAACTAGGTCAGAAATCATTGGCCCAGAGGTACATATTAGGAGGAAATGGCAAAGGACCAGGATTATATAACAAAGGGGTAGGGTAAGGTAACCGATTTTGCATAAGCACTTAATGCATGTTGCAGCTGTTTTTTTATAACCAGATTTTATTTAACCCCTTCGCTGCAGGGTGTTTCACCCCCCCTGTGCAAAGGGGGGCGCGTGCGGCGCGGCTGTGCTGGTGAGAAGCTCAGCTTGTCATGTGGCACAGCGGAGCTGCCCTCATGACGAGCTGAGCTTGTCACAACCACACCCGTTTTTGGAACGTTCAGCACAGCGGGGAAATTATCTCCACGTGCGAACGTTCCAACGGCTGTGACGAGCTCAGCTCGTCAGGAGTACAGCTCAACTGTACCTCATGACGAGCTGAGCTCGTCAGCAGTACCCATGAGGTTAAAGAGAGAAACAGTGTAAATTGCATACACATTACAATTCCAGTCAGCTGAATGCTGTCTTAAGAAGGGTCTAGACCACCACATTCCAAAAAAGGAAGAATTTGTGTTACTTTTCTCACTATGGAAATATAGCTGTTGTCCCTCTCACTATATAGCATCACTCGAAGTGTCACATGTGTGCATTGAAATGTCACACGTACAGGCACTGAACACGGAAATGTCACACAAGCAAAATTAAACCATGTCAACTAGGAAGCAAAATGAAACCTTGGCGTCTATGCACAATACACTGACTGGGTCTGAGACTGGACACACTTGTGCATGTAGTCACACAGGGCACACCTGCTGGCACTGTGCACAGGTGCCGGGTCACTGGCCTGAGAGCTCCTGACTGGGTCCGGGGGGAGTTGCACCCTTCATGTTCGTTGCACGGGCCCCCTTCAATTTTCTTTAGCCCACTGTATGAAGCCACTCAGAGTCATGCATTATGGATTTGCGTTGCTTCATAAATTGGATTGAGAGTCCTGCCACATGCAAGCACCAGTTTACGAGGTGCAAAAGTGACGCAGGCTCTCATAAATAACTCCCCAAGTGTTTTGAAGGGCATCTGGTCGATTGGGTGGCTGTGGAATCTATGTGGGAATATCTGCTTTCCCTGTGGCCCTAGAAGGAGCAGGCAGGTGCTGGGCTTCTCTCCACAGCCTCTGTTCCTCTCCACTCTGTTTTACTGAGTGGGGATCTGCACCTGGTAAAATGGGATCAGTGTTTATGGGCCTAATAATTTAAAATAAAAAAACACTCATAGTTGCCTGTCACAATATTCTCCTCGATAAACTGATCCTGACAACTCCTAAGGGGGCCTAGGAAAGCTCTACAAAGCAACCACTAAATGTTCTGAAGTTGCTTCTCCTGAACACATTTACAGTGCATTTTGAGGCAGTTCGCATTGCTTCCAAAAAGTTTCCTTGCCCTATTCTGGTTCTATCATATTTCGCTAAAGCCCTCAGGTTTCAGGGAAACTTGGGGCCATATTAATAATAAAGGGCGATACATTATCGCCGCTTTTATCGGCAGGAAACTGCCGATAAAGCGGCGATTATGGGCTTGATAATATGCCCTTGTGAATTCCCATAGAAGCCCAGTTTCTGGTGTTAAACTGGGCTTCTATGGTAATTCACAATGGCATATTATCAAGCCCATTATCTCCGCTTTAGCGGCAGTTTCCTGCCGATAAAAGCGGCGATAATGTATCGTCCTTTATTGATAATATGGCCCTTAGAACCCAGCAACTTGCAATACTCCGAGGTGTGGTATTTACTGAGTGCACAGCCAACACACCATTTATTTGTCTGCACTATTTGCAACAATTTAACCTGATACCAGTAGCGTGGACTGGCACACAGGGCATCTATCTATGTTATCCCGATTAAGGCACTAATAGAACTGTATGCCCAAATTCGTATTTGCGTGCTCCTCAGGATAGGGGCTAAGCTGACTTCAACACTGAAGTGCCTGGAGGTCATACATTTTATACTATGCGCCATGACTCCTAGTCTCACCCACAAGCACTCATATGCAAACAAGTGTATTTGAGGCGCAAACACACCATGCTGGAACACTCAACAATTTTCACATCTGCTAGTTCTCGGGGACTCAATGTGTAGTTGAAAGACGCAATTAACACATCATCAGTAGGCACACAAATGCTATTTTTTTATTAAAGCAAACAGAAAACACTGATGTGTAAAGTGATACAGGGTGGTCAATTATCTTTTATCACTGTTTGTAAAAATACCTCTATAGGTTAAAATATACCTTCAGTATATCAAATACTGTACGCTTTTGGTGATTTACAGTAACAAGTATGCTCTAAAATTAAATATCCCACCAAAGCAGCTGACCATCTTTTTTGCACATAATCTACTTATTTGTTATTCCGATCAGTACCTTTCTATATGTTATGGAGATCCATTCTCATTTTCAATTTAGAGTTTACTCTTTTCGAGTCATATGCATGCCACATCACACTTTGTGTCAGAGCACTCGAAGTGAATTAAGTACATTAATTTAACAAAGCGAATTCAAAACAGTTCAGCCAAGTTGAAAATTACGTGTCCATGCTCAACCGCACATACAGCTCATTGTTTCTTCTTATAATTATTCAAGTACGTTACAACAATTACAGCATGTGTAAATCATGTACAAAAGACATATGTGTTGGTCTAACCTGCAACTGTTTCCCACATAGGTGTTGGCATTCTTCAGCTGCACCTATTAGAAGGTCCTGGTGAAAATCCCTGAGGAACTCTTGAGCTTTTTAGACTAAGGCGCCACTTAACAGCGATCATGCTGACGATAGCTGGCCATCCCTTTGACTACTAGGTGGTTTTGCGGTGCGAGTCACAGTTAAATCCCACAGGAGATTAGGAACAATCATCGTCTCCGGCGCTAGGTCCTAAAGTCCACCTTTTTATTGCCTGCAGATTTTGGCCCTTCTGTATACAATTCGAGGGAGCAAGACATTGAACTGGGTAGACTGAAAGCATTTCTTCAGATCTGTCATCTTAAGACGTATAATATCTTCGTTGTGCAAGATAAATACAGCGTGAAATCTGAAATGCAGCATGGTTTATGCTTTCTGCTTATCCCAGTTAGGGAAAATATAGGGGCAGATTTACAATACCTGGCGCATCCCCAGGGATGCGCCAGTTATTGTGCGCCGCAGCTCCGCCACCCACCGTGTGCCGCATTTACAATGCGGCGCACCATGGGGCAAAAACGGCACAGATGCGTGACACATCTGTGCCGTAAAGGTCACGCATTGCTGGAGTTGCGTCGCAAGCGCGACGCAGCTCCAGCAAGGCTCGGGGGTGCCCTATCTATCCAATGCTGCGTCAAGCATTACGCCTGCTTCAAGCAGGCACAGGGTTTTGACGCAGCATTGGCCTAAAAATGACTGAGTGAAATCTTGTAGATTTCACTCAGCCACTTTTGCGAGGCGCACCTGCCCCGGAACGCCCACCCTGCGCCAGAACGCCCACATGTGGCACAGGGCTTTACAACGTGACACATCTGCCTAGATGCGTCACGTTGTAAATGGGTCACAGGGATGCACCACGTTTACGCCGCCGTTGCGTTACGCAGACTTGGCGCTTGTCCAACATAAATCTGCCCCATAGAGTACATTTACCTGCATAGGAATGGTGAGTTCCTATGGGTTATAGGACAACCATTTCAATGATGCAGCTTTACACGCAAACAGAATTATTAATTACACTGTTCGGGCTCCTTGATTGTAATAGGGACTGTATAAATGCACTTTTACTGACCCACTTTCTTATTACTTAGTTAAAGTCTAATGTACGTTTGCCTATGTATAATTTACAGTACATAGAATTTCTTGCTCTTTAGATTACATGCTGGGTTTCTTCATACATCCTTGATATGTGAACACGAGCTGAATAATTGAATTAAAGGAACATGTTGCCAGTCCTCCTTGTCATTAGTGGCATGAAGAAGTGGTAGATAGGCCCATGGCCATTGACTGACCTGTACTGGAAGTCCCACACATCACTAGCTTCAATCTTGGTTTGTTGTGGTCATGGTAGTTGGATGTGGTAATGCCTAGATTACTTATTAGAAATTCCGTCACATTTGTTCTCAAAGGACTTACATATGAGGAAGCTTTACTCTCTCAACAGCCCATGATGTTGCGCACATTTTTGCCACTTCTGGTGGGTTCCATAAAAGTGTGTGCTACCCCCTAATGCCACCAGTCATAACCAACCCACGGTTCAACCTACCGACCAATAAGAGAGAGTGTGAATGGAAGGTCTTGGACTAGAAAGGTAGTATTTGAGTAGTTGCATTATGTTAGGTTATGTTCTGGTATGTTATGATGCAGATTTGTATATTACCTTGGAAGGTATCCTGACGCTTAGTAGGTGTGAGTATAATCCCACCTAGGGCCAAGTGGGACTACTCGAAAAGCCAGGTCTTCAGCTTCATGCCTAATTCAAGATGCGAGGAAGAGGTTCTTATGTGTAGAGGCAGTTTGTTCAAACTTTAGGAGTAATATAGGATAAGGCCTTACCACCAGATATTTTTTTCCGTGTGCATTGGATTTGTGCAAGTAGGAGTCGAGACGAGCACTGGTGTCTGGAAAGTTTGCGAAAGCATAAGCACTTGTTGAGGCATGCTGGGCCAGTGTTATGTAGTGCCTTGAAAGTGTGGGTGAGGATTTTGAATATTGCTCGTTTGTGAATGGGGAGCCAGTCGAGCTCCTTCATGTGTGATGGGATGTGAGTGCAATTTTGGAGGTTGACATTGGTAAGTAATGTAGGCACTACCATCTCATCTCTTCTCCTTCTTGAATTTGAGGACATAATCAAGGGGTCATATCAGCTTGGGAATAGTACAACACAGAAGCATGAACACCAAACAGATGGCTGAAGCCTCTAGTGCCACAAACGTACAAGACCCTCAAAGCATATACAATTGAAGACAAGCCAAATAACACATTATCCACCACCCTCAGAACTAACATATAATAGTAAACACATTTTGTGGGAGAAACCTTTGTAGCCAACTGGCAAATATCCCCAATGTACACCCTCCTGTGAGACATCTGTGGAGAGGCAGAATAAAGAGGAGAAAAACACAGCCACAGAGAGATCCGCCAACAATACTCCTATCTCTTGACATGGACTGCCAATAGGTATAACAGATGCTTCATTGCCCATGGATAGACAAGAAGTCTACCCCAAACATAGCCCACTGGAGAGTCTGTATATAAAAAACACAAGAGCAACCAATATGTCCCAGTGAACTGGGTATTAACTAGTCTGCTAGAGATAATTGTTCACAAGGAACTCATTTAAAAAAAGGTTTATCATGTGTTGCAAATATATGAATTTTTGCAAAAGACTTTTTCATGAGCCTGAAGAAGGAGTGATACCATCTGAAGGTTTAAATTAATATCAACCATAAGGTTTGGTTCTTCAATATCTGTTAATGAAGTAGCCCAAGGATGTATTAGTTCATACTCACTTCAGCCGTAGCGAGTGACATTTATTTTAAATAAAAAAAATTGTTATATCAAAAAAGCAAATACTCACATAACACAACATATATTAGTAATGCAAGCACATTTATATAAAAGGTGACATATGACTTATGCTACCCCAGTGAAGTGACCATAACCAACATGTAATAAATATAAGTAACTGTATTAAAGGACAGGTTATTGGAAAGGAAAGGATGTCTTTGTGATTCTGATTCAATGTTGCAGATTAAGGACCGCAGAATCTGATGCATTCCCAGGTTTACAAAACCTTGTAAATCTGGGAATGCATCAGAATCCAAGGGTGTTGTGTGGGAACACCTACAATACCACCCATTGAACACCCCTTTCACGCCCAGCGATGTGTAAAAGGGGGCAATATTTACAGGGCCATAAAAAGCCACGCAGGGATGCTTTGCATGGCCTTGTAAATATGGGACAGCACACTGCACTACCGGTGGCACAAGGGGCTTGTAAATATGCCCCCAGCTCAAAAATAGCCTGCTAAAGTCTTTGGAAGGGACTCAACCACTGCACAACAACTAGGGGCAGAACAGCAGCAATTATGTGCACCACAGCAGCAATCTTCAACACGTACACAGAAACAAAAACCATGAAAGGCAAGAGACAGCTGAGACAGATGTATCAGCATTTTTAGTTGGATTTGCTCACAAACGTGACTTATTTTTGTATTTACTTTCTAGTGCAAAACTTGTTTTGCACTTGAAAGTTGGCTGGCAACAACGCAAAGCACCATAGAGTACTGCTTTGCATTATTCCGAGTCAAGGGGGTGTTCCATGGGTGATACATGGGCATTCCAGTGCAACCAACCATAGTTTATGACACAAAACCATATCTTCTGACAATACTTGATAGGGGTTTGCGCCAAAAAAATAAAGTCACTTGAAAGCAGGCATTAGAAAGGAGAAATGCTTTCATTTCTCCTGCCATTTCCCACTTTGCAAGGGCACTGTGCGGCAAGCATCTAATGTGGGAATCTTTTTAAAGTTCATCTAGGCATAGCATTTTGCACTGGAAGGGTATTCTTCCAAGGATATCCTTCCAGTACAAACCTATGCTAGACTCAAGCAGACACCTTTGCCCAATAGTGCAAAGGTCTGTGCTTAGCACTCAGTACTCTAATGGTGCAGCAGCACTAAGCAGAAAGCAGGATAGAGTCATATAATAGTAGATATGGCACTTTCCAATGTTAATATAGATATTGATGCATTTATTGATGAATAGAATTGCCCTTTCTGAATTCCACAGCTACCTCAACATGCAAACAGGTAGCCAGGCAGCGCTGCCACCTAGGCCCAGAATTACTGATCGATGGGTCACAGGTGGTAGGTTGCATAGCTGGCAGGCAAATACTTGGGCAGGAAACTCTTGATCAATCGCACAGATAGTCACAGCAACATTACAATGGTCAGGGAAGATTGGCCAAATGAAGCATACATGGCCAGAGGAGATACGCACCCTTCTGAAAACACAATAAAGTCAGATGCCACAAAAGTTAGGTAGACATAGTTAATCAGGACCTAGCACACATAGTGATTACGCGCTCTCATTACCGGACATTGGGAACGCGGATTCATGATTTGCAATGAGAAAGAAGGGCGCACACCACAAGTGACTGGAAGTTCTGGTGAATCCCGAGGGCAGAGGTCCATCCTGAAGCAGCCGTCACAAAGGTTAAGAGACTACATCCAGACCTAAAATATAGTCTAAAGCATTTGGCCGATGGCAAATAAGGGAAAAGCGCAGAAAGGTAACTTGAGCGACTTGCCACTGACAGGGTTTGGCATATTACCTGTTTTATATGTTCCAACTATATCAGTTGTAAGGCTGCTTTGAAATTGTTCCCTTGGAATTCACCTTTGTTCGATAGATAACTGCTAGGTAAGATGCATATACTGTAATACTGTGTATAGCATTTGATAACTCCCACAACACTGATTTTGGTGATATAGCTTTCCTGATTGTCTGGAGTTGATACCTCAGCCTCATAGTTTTTTAGTTGAACAGTTTTCCAGTGTTAAAGTTTTTTTCTTAACACCAGTGGTATCTGGAAGGAGGGTGGAAGGTGTATCTAGCTTGACCCCGGGTGTTACAGGGAGGAATTCATGTCGGGAAAACTTGGACACAGGAAACTAGGCGTAGCACTTGTGTGGCCAAGAGAGGCTGGTGACTCCAGAGTTATTATTACTAAATGTTTTCTATTATTATCTTTTTTGTCTAGGAGGTGATAGTGTCTTTCCTGTTTGAGCCTGGTTTTTCTACTTTCCTGTTTTAGCCAGGTTTAGCAGATTGTCTGAACTACAGTAGATTTATATAGTCTGGCCCAATTGTATTAGGTATTCTTTTTTCCACCCTCCTTCAGCACGCCCCCTTTTCTATCCGGTATTGAGTAGAGGTTCTTATCTACCCGCGCCTGCCACGCCACACAGCCCGCTATTATCTACCCACATGCACCTCCTCAATGATTATCGCCACCACACCACCCAGCCCGCTTCTTCCTACCCACAATCTCCTCTGCAATGACTGTCTCCACATCCCACAGCCAGGTCCACATCCAGGTCCTCTGTGACTCTACCCTCAACCACCTCTCCAGGGACTGCCCTCCCCTCCGCACCGACTATCCTCTTCTCACTCCTCCCTCTTACCACGCTCCCCCACGAGGCTCACACTCTCTTCAACACATCGCCTTTTACCACCTCTCCTATTGTGCTGCCCTTATAATAGAACCTGCAGGCACACACTCCAACAACATCATTACCCCTCTGACCTCACAAAAAAATCAGCCAAACGATTCAAACATAATTTTATAAAACGGCACCCCGAAACTCTATTTGCCGATCCTTATTTTTCAACACACAACTGGACTACAACCACAGACCTCATTCTCCATACAAAACAAAGAGCCCAATGGAGGAAAGCATTCCTCACTTCTCTCTCCATCTCTTCTTCTAGGAAAACCGCGCATTGGCATTAGCTTACATATTGCGCCCTCCCTCTTCTTCCAAGCGACAGCAACCATCACCATTTACAATAACGGTACTATCCTTATCCAAGCCACAGACTGCAATCTTTCTCTCATGGACAACATCTTCCCTACCATCAAAAACCTAGTGTCCAAACCTCTGGTGGGTTCCCAATCTCTACTTCAATCTCCTTACAGTACCATCACACATGGAGTTTCCTCACCCAACCACTCTGACATCTTAGACCTCCAACCCCCCTGCACCCTTCAGTCACGTCCTACCCGTCCACCCCTGGCATCTGAATCTTACATTATTCATACCCAGGCGGCCCCCTCTAACCTCACACTCCACAATACCCCAACTATCCCACTCATTCGGTCCCCCGATACGACCGATTCAGCACTTGTCCCATCAACGGACACTGATCCCCTACATTACAAGACGATAGTTACCCCTACCCTAACACCAACACCTCTCTTATCTCGACTCCCTTGTTCTTTATTAGCACCCCTCCCAAGCATTCACCCCGTATCAGCCTCCCCATTCGAAGACATGCTTTCCCACATGTCCTGACTTCTCAGGAACTTAACGACAACACACTAGCTTCTGAGCTCCCCATGCCCTCATCTATCCTCACCACTCCTACATTACAGCCAGCCACCCCATCTTCTCAGCCACCTACATCCTCCAACATCCTGCCAGTCTCAGCACCGTTACCCAATATTGATTCTCATCATTCGTATTCTCCCCTCAACATCCACTCTCTCCGTAGTCCTAGTTTGGCACAGGTCTTGTCCTGATCGCGTATCAAGAGAGAGAGAGAGGACCAGAAAGCTAGTCCATATCCCCGCTTTTATATATAGTTAATCAAAAAGAGACTAGCTTATGTATAAGAAGTTAACTAAAGTTTAATGACTCAAGTATGTTTCATCAGGGGGTAGGAGCACCTGGTGAGTGTGCTCCTGAAGCCCTCACCCACCAACCTAGTTGGTGGCATGCTTCATCATCGGGCCCATTTTTTATGTAAAGGCATATACCCAGGCAGACTTTTAGTACAAAAGCTGGCTATTTAGAAAAACATATTTGTATACGCATTAATGATCAAATTAATGCAATGGACTGGAATGATATCAAAAAAGATAATTTTTAATATAAATATAAAAGATGAATAGATACATATAATTCAATATAGACATATTACACAATAAAAATTTCTTAATACTTCATGTGGCTTTTCTTCAATATATATTAGAAAGACATAACGATATATATAAAAAAGGCTTTTTCTTTAAATTTAATTCTCTGGTTATGGAGAATAGGGCTGTGTGTCAACGCGTTTCGACAAAGTCTTTTGTCTTCATCAGGACAAATGGATATTCAGCCACTTTTTCTAAATAAAATAAGACAATATTTAAATAACATTAAGATCACAGTGCATTGCTTTTTTATATTTACAAAGATAGAATATCATTCAGTTGATTAAAAGTTTCCTAGCCAGACTTATGTTGTAGTACGAGTTACATGAAGACACATAGTTGGAAAACATACATATTTCATAGTCTTAACAATCAACAGTTCATCTCTGTCGTCATGATGACAAAAATATTCCTAGACATACATGTAGATGTTGGATAGAGGTTGGCGCAACATTTTTGAAATTTCACATTTCAGAATAATACCTATAACTATAACTAAAAAGTTAGGCTATTTAAAAAGGCTTTTTCATTGAGATCCCTATTCAATCTATCTAACATTTGTTCGATTTTTTAGTGGTGGACAACCTATGTTTAAGAAATGAGGGGCGGGAAATTTTGCTAGAGGTTAATATTATTAATGAGACAGATTCATGTTACTAGATAAGATTTCACTGGACTATGTCAACAGGATATCTAGTTTAGAAAGCGAGAGTTATAAAAAATGCAGTCGAATAAATCTGAGTCTCTTAAAGTTTATATTGCATCGAGTTAAAAGTCAAAGGACGGTATGTTTTAAATAGACGGACTCGAAAGAACCTTCCTTGATTCATTAGGTTTATCTCTTATTCATTACTATTCTTACCTAAAACAGATTATGAACAGAAAGGTTCGAAGTTGATGAAGGGAGTAAGGCACCTTTCCTCTAATATCCGGAGTCGGTATGTGATAACTGTTTAAAGAAAAACAATTACGGTGTATAAATTCCTATAACGATTTAACAGATGTTACAGAGTTCTCCCTATATTAGTTTGCGGTTCTGTTGGATAATATTCTTACCTGTTTAAACAGTGTTCACTGCTTCCATCTTACTTCTACCTACAACTACTTTTCATCGTCTTTTAAAAGAGAGGGAACCTCAAACGTTCTCCACCATTTTCATCAATGTATAACGTAATGATTGATAAAGCTGTTTGTCCGTTTAGCTGGAATAAATATATATATTTATGTCAGTTGCTATTAAGAAGTCACTTTAAGGGTCTAGGGTAACTTCTCTTTGTTAATATTTACCTTTCACATTCGTTGGTTATTCAGAAAAACGCGGTAATGGGCAGAAACCGTTGCGTATCTTAACTCCGCTTTCGTTAACAGAGGGCTGTAATTCAAATTGGATGTCCGTTGACCGGATCACGCCCACAAGACAGAAAAAGGATACGAGAAACCACTAAATTAAGAGTAAGGTCGAAGTATAATGGGGGAAGACTTGACAAAATTCCGTTTGGGTAATACGGAGTTACGTTTTACTAATGCAGAGTTCGTGCGGAGTTTAACGAGTTCTTACCGTTGTGATATCCGCGGAGCTCGAGACGTCTCTACCTCCCTCAGTAGTTCGTGTAGAAAAGGGTGATTACGTGTAGTCCTTCTACCACTGCTATTTATTTCCTGGGTAAGCTCCGCCCTTATTTAAAGCGACACTTTGTTTAAATAGTTACGGGTTAGATACTAGGATCGTCGTTTTGAGATTTAGAAAACGGATCATCAAAATTAACATTCTATCATTACGCTATTGTTTCTTGGACTTGATTTCTGCATTGATATGACAACCTCCTAATGGTGTCATATTATTGCGTTTTCCCATGGCAGATCTTGGTTTAGCCCATGGTTAAAAGTCCCAAGGGTGAAGATCCAAAAAACCTCTCTTTTTCTGCGAATCTCATCTCCTCCTTGGTTTTTCTGCAAATGAATTTTTTCTAGAATACGCCATTTTAATTCTTCAGGTTTGTGTTTATATTCTATGAAATGGTTTACCAACGGGGCTGTGATTTTCTGTGTTTTAATAGCTGACCTATGTTCGGTTAGCCTGGTCTTTATCATGCGGGACGTCTCGCCCACGTATCCAAGATTGCAGGGACATATAAGCAAATACACAACATTTTTTGTGTTACAGGTCCAGAGTTCTTTTGCTTGAATTTTTATCTTATTGAACTCCATTGTTTCGCCCATTATAATGGTATCACAGGATTGGCAGGAACCACAACGTGAGGTGCCCTTGATGGCATTTGCTCCATCAATTGATTTCTGAATAAAAGGAGTGCTTCTAGTGTTGCCCTTATGTCGAGAATGAACCACTTGATCTTTTAAATTTTTGTTTCGCCTGTGGGCAAACATGGGTTTCTGTAGTTTTTGCTGGTTGTCTAGAACATTTAATAGATGCCAATTTGAGTTTATTATCTGCCTGATTGTAGAGTCCATAGTTGAATGTTTAGTAATACATACTAATTTCGGATCTGCCTTCTGTTTTTGTGAATTCAACAGAGTGTCTCGATCATAAATTTGGTGAAGATTTATTCTTACAAATCAAAGGTGTAAGCATGGGGGCTTCAATGGCCCCGTCAATAGCTAACATTTACATGATCCTGTTCGAAAGCAAATTCATCTTCAATGAGGTGGCACCATTTTTCGAGTCTGTTTCTCATTGGTATCGTTACATTGACAACATCTTTTTTATGTGGACCGATTGGAAACAGACCTTGAATGAATTCCTTCTGTGGCTGAATCTAACAGATGAAAACCTATGGTTTACTGCACACATTAATGAATCTAAAGTTGAGTTTCTAGATATAAATATTAAAAACAAAGAAGGTGCTCTCGAAGTGGATCTGTATATGAAGCCCACTGCCCGAAATACTCTTTTACACTTTAAAAGCTACCATCCGCGATGCCAGAAGGACAGTATCCCCTTCTCTCAATTTTTGAGAGTAAGGCGGAACTGTACCAATATAAAAGACTTTGATACCCAAGCTGAAATTATGAAGCGAAAATTCATTGAAAGAGGATACCCACATCGTTTAGTCAGAGGAGCATACAAGAGAGCCCGATTTTATGATCGAGACACTCTGTTGAATTCACAAAAACAGAAGGCAGATCCGAAATGGCTTGGCGGGGGTCCCAGTACCCGGAGGTGAATTAAACTTTAATACCTGGGCCACCGTCAGCGGTTAAAAATAAGGCTGTTGGATGTTAGAGGCGAGTTACGACCTCCCACATCCTTTGGTGGGTCAACATGTTTCAGCCAGTGCCTTATGAATATGCTGGCTTTCTTCAGGACGAAATTAAAATAAGTGTGTGTGATTTAAACTAGTGGGTGTGTAATTCAGACTATGTGTGTACACGCCCTAAAGTGTTTATCTATGTGTGAGAGGGGGATTCCCTTCTCAAAAACACCTGTACATGTAACATATATAGACAAGGACAAAACATACAAGGGGAAAAGAGAGTCACTTAATGTATTGCATTATATACATCTGACTGCCGACACTATAGCGATGTGGGTGCAGGCTATAGGCTGCTACAGTGTAATGGTATTGGTGGTACCATTAGGGTGAGATTCACACTAGAAGTTCGGGGGTGGAGTGGCTAAAACACGGTATTCACAACCATAGTGCATGAGTGGTAAGGAGAAAAGGTAAAAAAGCGCAAGAGTTCTTTCTTAGGCTAGTTTAAGCAGTATTCTGCTCCAAGGTTGTGAAGTGGCAACTGGTTGACCCTGCAGGGAAGAGAGGTTTTAGCCACTTTGATTAGGAGACCTGTAGGGGAGAAAGGTAGCGCTTACCAGTAGTAGTGGTGGTTGTTCATCATACTCACAGCTTTTCTGGGCAGAGCCTGCTCTGGACCTGTAGTGCCTCCTTCGCAGAACCGGTGACTAATGGCCACTGCTGCTGGGTTTATATACTGTGGTTGATTGGGTAATTGTTCGCACCTGCATGGTGGAGGAAATGGTAGAGAGACTCGAAATGCCGAGTCATGGTGCTAGTCAGTGCGCCCAGGTGCGTTCTAATGCGTGGAAGGCGCTTGCGCATGCGTGTGGAAAGCGCTCGCGCATGCGTGGAGCCCCAGGAACGGAGTGCGCATGCGCGGACGCTAGTGTTTTGTCCGCGCATGCGTATCGGGGGAAGATGCACGCCGTAGAGGCGCTTGTGCGAGCAGGAGACTCATGCCGCTAATGCGCTGGGGGCATTGAAACATTAAAAAAGTATTGTTGTAGGCGGCGCCGCTAAGGCGCTGGGGGCATTTACCCAGTAAGGCAATAGGAATGTGTGTACCACTAGCACCTTAGTGGTAATGTTGTTTTCATCATATCAGGTTTGGAATCATCACCATACACATGGCTAGGGGGCCAAAACGCCAGTGTTCAGAACTGTAGGGCTCTATCTCCAAAGGAGATATGTTACAAGGGGTTTCTTAGTAATATCGGATGGTGGAGGGACATATCAGGCAGATACTGGAGGTACAATCCCTCAGGTCACGGGCATGTCAGGGAATTCCAGGGTATAGCGTCATTGAGACCCTCGGTTGCCGTTATCAATTGTGCTTTCTGGGATTTGCTCAAAGATGGACCATCATTGAGCAAATCCCAGAAAGCACAATTGATAATGATAAAAAAACTCCTGAGTAGCCCCTCTTAAACTTAAGAGAGTCTCCACCAAAGACTCAAAACCTTGATACAATAGCTTTCTCAACGAAGACAGAAGTTCTCTTAGAATTGTTGAACGCAACTGAAGATCAGCCCCGTCGACTATTCACCTCAAGTTACTAAGGAAAAAGAGAAATGCCTATTACAAGAAGATTAAGCGCACCAAAGCAGACTTCTTCAAACACCAACTAGACCAAGCTAGAAATCGCCCCAGAAAACTATTTGAGCTAATAAAAAACCAATCTAGGGACGCCCCTCCACGGTTTCAAGACGCCGCTCAATCTCAACCCAACTGTGAACCCAACTTCTTTTCTCAGAAGACCCTCAACATCGAGAACGATCTCTTAAAGGACTGATTACTTTAACTCTGTGCCACATTCACAAACCCCTCTGTCACCACCAACAACGACACACCAAAACCCTTCAAAGTGTGTCCCAAAGAACAAAGCCGCCTGGTCATCCTTTGAGTAAGATCCTAAATGCCTTGAAACCTTTCAACAACCTCATCGATCCGCTCCCCGCTAACGCTGTTAAAGACCTAACCCCCTGGCTGCTTCCGCTTTGGACCAAAATCATCAACAGTTCACTCCAACTAGGTTGCATTCCAGATACCCTCAAAGTCGGCCAAGCCTCTCCCATCCTTAAGAAACCAACAGCTGGCCCCACAGATCTTAACAACTATCGTCCCATATCCAATATCCCTACCGTGGCCAAACTGCTTGAAAAATGCGTGCACCACCAACTTACGAAATATATTGTGCGCTTTGACCTCCTTGACAACCACCAATCTGGCTTCAGAGCAGGGCACAGCACGGAATCAGCCATGACTCACATTATTGATGATGCGCTTCAAATCCTGGACCAGAACGGCTCATGCTTACTCATCTTTCTGGACCTATCCTTAGCTTTTGATACAGTCAAGCAAGAGAGTTTGCTGGATCTGCTCAGACTGAGGATGGGTATATCAGGACCAGTACTAAACTGGTTCACCTCCTTTCTACACAACCGAATACAACAATTCGAGATTAACAACACTCTTTCCAACCCCGTTCCAGTAAGGCTGGGCATCCCTCAAGGATCCTCTCTCTCCCTGACATTTTTCAACTTGTTCATGGAGCCGCTCACCGAAATCCTCCAAGTGTCTAACGTGCAATATCATATGTAAGCTGATGGATGATACACAATTGTATCTAAAGATTAACACCTTGGAAGACATTAAACAGCTCAACTCCACACTCAGGAATAGGAATACCCAAACATGGTTGGCAGAAAATCATCTCAAACTGAACGCTCTAAAGACCAAATTCCTCCTTATAGCCCCCCCACTAAAATCCCTTTAATGCAAAACTTAATCCAACATCTCACTGCACTCAACGTGCAACCAACTATTGTGGACTCAGCAAAATCATTGGGAATAACTCTGGACAGCAATCTCTCCATGCAGAAACATGTTAGCAACGCTACAAAGGGAGCAAACTTCCAGTTACACATTCTAAGCAAGCTGAAGCCATTCTTGCCAGTCGACGACTTCAAACAGGTGGTACAAGCGCTAGTTATCCCCCGTGTGGATTATGGTATTGTCTCTTTATGTGGCCTCCCAAAAACGACTACAGCCCCCCTTAGAGCATCTATAAACGCTGCACCAAGACTCATCACCGGCTCGAAAAGAAGTTCCCACATCTCCTCTGACCTAAGATCCTTGAATTGGCTCCCGTTTGAAGCAAAAAATTGCTTGCATGACACACGAGACCTTACACCACAAGGCACCCACTTACTTCGCACAGAAATTCACAATCTCCGGTGGCTCATGGTCCTCTAGGGGTGCAGATGACCTTCTACTGAAACCTCAAAGATTCAATAAAAAAACAAACATATAAACGATCCTTCTCTGGGATGGCGCCCAGGATCTGGAATACTCTTCCCCCTGAAACCAGATTGATTTCTTCCTTCATACCTTTAAAAAAGGAAGTAAAAGCGATTCTCATGGCAAAATTTACCTGACTACTCTACCCGTTCCTGAACCATTTTCATCCAAGACTCGTTGCTTTAGTTCTAGGAACAACTAGGATCCCAGGCCTCTGTACTTTATAACTTTTTCTGTGTTTGATTTTATTTATCCCATGCTTGCTCGCTATATTGTGTCTTGATATTCTTTTTGTATATTCAACTCTGTTCACTGTAAAGCGCTCTGATATCCACAAGAATCTTGTTCGCGCTCTATAAAACCTTCTAAATAAATAAATACATAATAGTCTTCTCTTGCTAGAGGAAAATATGTGATGAACATACCAATTTTTTAAAAAGTTATTCTTTTTCTGTCAACCATTTTTGAAATGTCTTATTGCATGTAATGATATTGCATTGATTGCCTTTGAAAACTGTATTGTGTAAAAATGTGAGTTCATGCAGGTATTATTTTAATATATTGCATATTTGCCCTGTGTTACAATACTACGTACAAAGTCTTATCTTGTTTTTTAAAAGCTTGTTCAAAGTGTTTGATTTAAAAGTTTGTAAGCTCTGAGCTCATAGTACGAAATTTGTAAGAGTGCACCTTATATGAATTGCCCCTATGATTTGACAAACCAAACTAGGAAAACATCATTTGAAATGTATTATCCAAATGACTAAATTTGTCACAGATTCCCCACTAAAGCATATGGGGGCAGAGTTACAAGCCCCTTGCGTCACTGGAGCATCACGTTGGGTGATGCATCTGCGGTACAACCTGCAGAGTGATATTTACAATCACAGGTAAAACTCCCTGTGTGACTTCACCTGTGCTTTTAAATATCACCCATTTTCATGCAACACCTTGCGTGTTAGGGTCGTGACATGGGTGTTGCTGTGGGTGTTCCCATGCAACACCCATGCCCACTGATGCATTTCCAGATTTATATTTCAGAATACTATACCACCCAAGGGATGGCTTAGCGAGGTGCAATGAGAAGAAATGTTTTAATTTCTCCTCGTTTTTTTTCCTATTTCAATGCATGCTGCACTCTACAGCTCACATTGGAAGACAAAATCACCTCAAATGATTGTTTTTGTGCAGGAAGGTTCCCTTCCCTGCACAAAAACAATCTCCCTACTACACAGGCATCCTTGCACCATATGCAAGGATGCCTGCACTTGCGCATGGCAGCAGTTTGTGCGCCAGCACAGGGGGAAGCACATAGATGCTGCATATTGTTGTAAATATGTCACATCACTGTGCTTCAAAACTAATGCAGCGCGGAGCAGCAAAATGACTTGTAGCACTGCGCTGTGTTAGTTTCTTGTAAATCTGCCCAAGGGAGATAAAAAAAAAAACACCTAATAGGTTTTGCCAAGAATGGCTTTAACACATGAAGACACACACATGTCCTTGGCCTAAGGAGGGAAATTTGAATCAAATATAATTGAGCACACTAAAACACATATTAAAACGTAAGGGCATATTTATTAGGAAACTGCAGGAGTGTAGCGTTAAGCCAAGAAGGCTAATGCCACACTCTGACAGAGTCAAAATGCAGGGATTCACCGTATTTCACAGGAATGCAGTGATTCACTGCCTTTTCCTTAGCCCTGGCAGTAAATGTAAGCACCTAGCATCATTGTGCAAGGGTGTGTGTGTTGCAGGGAAAGATTGTTTATGTGCAGGGAGGTGTCCCTTCCTGCACACATACAATCAGTAATAGCGCTTTGTTACTTCTATGTATACTGCAGAATGCAGCATACATAAAAGTTGCAACTCTCCATTTTTTTAAATGATTGTTTATATGCAGGAAGGAACACCTCCCTGCACATAAACAATCAATGACCTTTTGCTGTTTCTATGTGTGCTTCACAATGCAGCATATGCCATCACTTTACCTAGCTGCACACGTGAGGCACCATTTTTATCTGGAGACTTGGGGCACTGCAGGATGGAAGAAAGTTTAGGGCTTCTTGCAGATTCTGGATCTTGCCATCACAGACATGTGTGGAAAATGCACTTTTTAGCTAAAGTTAGAGGTTTGCAAGGGATTCTGGGCACAAAAACCTGGTGACAGCCATGCAAGTCACCTCTCCCTGGATTCCTCCAGGTGTCTAGTTTTCAAATGTGTGCAAGTTTGCTAGGTTTCCAAAGATTTTGGCTATGTTAGTGCCCAAAATCCAGAGCTACTCACTTTGCAAAAAAGGGTCAGTTGTGGGTGGTAAATATATATATATATATATATATATATATATATATATATATATATATATATATATATATATATATATATATATATATATATATATATTCTAAAAAAGTTACTACTCTTGACTGGTATGTCCATGGAACGTTTTGGGGTGATCCGTCAAGCGGGGGCAAAGATAAATGGGATCCCAAAACAAAAAATCCCCATGTATTTTTCTTAGACTTCTTTAAGATGGGTTACAGCAAAAACTGCTGAACTGAATTGCACCAAATTTGGCACAAAGCTAGATTTTGATCTGCTGAGTGTGCGTTTTGTGATTTTGTGTAAATACATTCAGTAGTGTTAGAAAAATTACAGTTGAAATATAATTGTATATCTGGACAGTTAAGGGCAAGGGTGCCAATTTAGAAACTGAGTGTTCCGATTGGCCAATGGAGTTTTAATTCCCTTGTCCCATCTTGCTCCTGCAATAGCGAACGCTCTGATTGGCTGCCAGCAACATTAGAAAAATGTTGCTGGCAGCCATTACAAAACTCGGAGACTTACTGCCCAGTCCTGAACAAGTTTCAAAAACAAATATGAGGGATAGGTTAGGGATACCCTGACAGCCTTGGCCCCATGAGTGGGACCCTGAAGTACCACTCCCTCAGGCCAAAAAGGGCATAAAATTGGCATAAAATGCTGTGACCACTCTAGACTCCTGTGGAATCAAAATAAATTGGCAGCCGGGCCGCATTTATTGCGTTTATGCCCCAGAGAGCCCAGTCCAAAGGCTGTACTTATAAAGGGGAGGAGGCTGTGTGCCCCTCCCATCCCGTGCTGCCAGAGGCACTGGGGATACCACCTCAAGGGATTAAGGTCCACGCGACCACATTCCTGGGACCAAAATTTAACGAAATGGGGAGGGGGCTATGGAGCCTCCCTCTGTCAGACATTGATGGCCCTCGGGCCAACCCACAAGTTATGTCTCATGGAGCCCACCCCAAATTCCCTGCCTCACATGATATGGGGAGAGAAACGTGTGTTTTCTCTTCTTGGCAGGAGCCTTTTCAGAACTCCTGCCAAGCTGAAGCAAACACAAAGTCTGGTCCCAGTGGCCGGGAGCTTTGAAAGTTCTCCTGCTCAGTGGGAGAAGAATTTTGATCTGTTTCCCTGCCTGCATTGAAGTGGGCCGGCAAAAAAATCTAAATATTGTTATCACCTGGAGGGTATGATACTGCTTTGGAGGTAGAACAATCGCACTCCTGCTAAGTTGAAGGATAAGATTTTGAATAAGTTCGGTAGGTGCTTTTTGGTAATCGTTTGAGGGCTGAAGGACCAATTGATGCGTAGTATTGCGCTATCCCAAACGTGGGTAGCGTCACCAAATGCACTCAATGAACAGAAATGTCAAAAACGTTGTTATGCGTTTGATGTTGATTTATTAAGGAAAAGTTTTTTTGATCTTGATGTTAAATTCACGTCATAAAGTTCATGAAAAACATCTGTGTTCAATTCTTATAATTCATTCGTGGTTTCCCAATGCATTTCGGGCCGAATGCCCTTCATCATGGGATTAGCAGTACTGTTAATAAAGGATAATACACAAAAATTAATACACAGCAATTAATATGAGCGGTCATTCTTTGGTAAAAGGATGTCAAGATTGGCTATTTCATACTGATATATACGTTTCTGGTCATGAAGTACACAAGGAAAGTAAACATTTGAACTCAAAATGTCGACCCACGAAATAGAGCATTGTTTAAAACATTTCACACATTTAACGATACTCCATTGGAAAATGTTAGGACTGCAACGCGTCACTGGAAAATAAATTAAGAAAATACTCGGATAAGTGAAATGGGAAAAGAGTACGAATCCTGACAAGTCGTGTCTGCTCAAATACGAACATGTGCCCCATGTTTTAAGAAAAATAAGGTACGTCCTATATTAAATAAATCTAGGATTCCAATGTTCAAATGATCGGGTACTAACAAACGTAAATGTGACGTTGCTCTCGGATGTAAAGCTGCTCAAGACGGGGTGCCAAGCCCCTTCTATTGGGATAATGGTAAACAGAATCGTACCTTGTTAACGTGGTTCTCTCTTAATTCCACGATGAAAAAAGTTTCTGTAAAGGAAAAAGAGTGCGATGGAATCATAAGCGTTTCGGGAGCATATGGGCTAGCTCGTCTGAATGCTAGTTCAGACGTTTTTCAAAATTACTCACCGATATCATAGCAAATGCTCGGTTCAAAGTAACGTTCCGTATGAGGTGGCGGGATGGAATGCGGAAGTCCCGGCAATGTATATAAAGTGAACGTCACCTGATGGGAAAGGTCACGTGACTGAGAACGAGAAGAAAGATTACCAAGGGGTAACGTGGGATGAAAGACAGACAGAGTTTGTCAGCCTTGCCTCCACCCCCATTAAGAAATAGGTTAACCATAATTAAAAGAAACTAAAAAGCACTTACTTGTGTACCACGGCATCCCGGGCTGCCCTCCTCCTCTTCCTCGCCTGTACCAGTAATGCTTGAGAAAACTGTGCATTCGCGCCAGAAATGCACACTACGCCTGGGGTTAGGTCTCCCACAGAAATGTAAATATATTTAAATCCCTTGCTCTGCCTCGACATACAGTGAGTTGGGCCAGGAAATCTTATCTTACAAAGCGGCTACCGCGAGCTGCTGTCACTATCAGAGCGTACCCCTGTGCGCTACGATATCTCTTCACTGATGCAAGAGTTGACTTTGTTCCATGAGTGGACACCTCGGCGCATATTCAGTTTGATTTATTTTTCACAGCAGGGGGATGTTTTTCTGCCAGAACAAGCCAGTCTTTGAGCTAGCCTGTCCGCTCCTGGCTTTTGTGCGACCGCAAGATCTGATAAAGTATCACACACACACACAGAAGTAATCTCAGCACCACTTTATCTGTGCTTTCTTTTAGAGATGGCTGGGCTGAATATTGCTGCATCAAAGGATTATACCTAGGCCTAATCATACCAACAGTTGTCTTAAGGGTACTAGAAGAAAGGGCACCTCTTTGGGATTTGTGTGCTCTTCTAATGGCCTGTGAATGTCAGGCACCTCCTCATATGAAAGTGGTTTGTCAGAATCTATACTGATTCTTCAATCCGTTGTTGCACACCTTTTGAAGTGTGTATGACACATTCTCAATTTGTGATAGGATGGCCAAGCAACACTCTGAGGAATTTGTCAGAGGTTCTCTGGAACTTTGTGGAATTGTGTGGAGTGAAATTCTGCCATTCCCTTATGAGAAATGAGCAGCAAAAAGCAAAATAAAGGTGAGAAGCAAGCAGAAAGAGGCAAAATAAAGGTCTGAAATTAGCAGAAAGAGGCAGAATAAAGTTCAGAAACAAGCAGCGAGAGGCTAAATAAAGGTGAGAATCTAGCAGAAAGAGGCAAAATAAAGTTGAGAAATAAACAGAAAAAGGCAAAATGTAGGTCAGAAGCAAGAGGCAAAATAAAGGTGCAAAATGAGCATAAAGAGTCAAAATAAAGTTCAGCAACAGCAGAAGGAGGCAAAATAAAGGTCAGAAGGGAGCAAGAAGAGGCAGAATAAAGGTCAAAATTGAGCAGAAAGAGGCAAAATAGAAGTCAGAAACCAGCTGCAAGAGGCAAAGTAAAGGTGAGAAATGATCAGAAAGAGTCAATATAAAGATCAGCAACAGAGCTCAGAAAAACAAGCTGGTAAGGCAAAACAGAGGCAGAAAAATGAGCAGGAAAGGTAAACAGAGGATAGAAAAACAAGTAGAAAAGGCTAAACAGAGTGGAAAAGGGCACAACCAGATGCACATGAACATGACCCATGACAAATATATATGCGCCTCGGAGAAATGCCCCATAGACATATGCCAGCAGCAAGATTTCCAAATATAATACAACAAATATGATGAATGAAAAGGATGGTGTCAGCCTAACAGGCAAACATGCATGAGGCGGGCACAACACTGTAGACGCTTAGCACAAAGCAAAACATAAGAAACACAACAGCTTTGCCAACGCATTCTCTACATGCCCATGGAACTGCTCCACCTGGTATCTGAAGAGGATCTGCTAATAAATCATTCTTAACAGCCACATAGGGGCTGTATATGCCATTCTATTCCTTGAAAACTTTGGGCAACTCAAGAGTGCGGAGAGAGAGTGAGGCACACAGGTGATTTGATTTGGCACAAGCTGAGACTGTGCCCCCTGTAGCATGACAAGCAGACATCTTGGAAGAGGGCCAGATTAAGCACAAACTAAAGCCATTTTACATTACACATTTATATTCATATTACAGAAATGTTGTTACACAGATTTGAAAATAATGGTGATTAATTGTTTAATGAGATTTGTGAAATATCATATATTTCTATCAGTCATAAATAGACACCACTAAGAGCTTTAAAATGAAAAAACAGCCCCCCCTTAATTGTGGTATTCAGCCCCAGGGAGTTGGTGATCCCTGGGGGGTCTGTCCCCCCTATTAATTGATTTCAGAAATTGTGGTCTTCAGGCTGTGGGGGGGCCTATGGCCCACCTTATTTTGAATAAATTGCCCTGGAGAGGTGGTGGTCCCCGGGGCTGCATGGTGGCAACAAGGCCCCCTTGCACATTTTTTTCAACATACTTTGTCCCAGGGAGGTGGTTGCATATATATTGTTAAGAGCCCCTGGGAGATGGTGGTCCCTAGGGCTGTGGGTGGGGCATCACAGGCCCCCCCTACATTCATTTATAAACTATTGCCCAAGGGATGTAGCAGTCCCCAAGGTGATGGGGTGGTGCACCGGCACTCCACTGCATAGATAAAAAACAGTGTCTCAGGGAGGTGGCAGTCCCCAGGGAATTCACAAGCCATAGGAGGACCCCCACCCTGTGCACACCCTTCCTATTTCACTGGCATGCCCCTGGGAGAGCTGGCCCACCCAAGGGGTTAGTTAAAAACAAGTGTAGGATGCCACAATTGTTTATTTACATTTTTATAATTAGTTCACAAATATCATGGTTTTGCTGTATTTTTTGTAATGCTTTTTTTGGTCTGGGGTCCCCGACAAACTTTATGGGGTCAGGGTATTCCTGTCCCCTTTTTTTTATTCTACATTTTTGTGGGGAACTCAGCTGAAGCAAGCCCCAAGATGGCTGCCAACACTTCCTGGTTGAAGTACTGGCAGCCAATTAGAGTTCAGCATTTCCCTGCAGAAGCTCCTTATTTTATTCGAGGTTGTTGCTGCCAAATATATCACTAACTGTATTTTCTTACATATCTCAACAACTACAGGTTGGATTTACACCAAATAACAAAGATCACAATGTCTGTTACCCAATCTACGTTTCTGCCAAATTTGGTATAATTCTGTCCAGCAGTTTGGACAGGAGTGTCTACAGGTCTTAGGGGAATTAACAATAGGAAATGCACTTTTTTACACCCTTTTTTTGACCCTCACTTGATGGATCATCCTGAACCTTTTCACGCACAACAAGACCTAACTTGACAATTTTTGGGGAAAATGGTATGAAGATTCATAAAAAGGCAAAGTTATAAGCAAGTAAAAATACTTTTCCTATGGAAACATGGTCCTAACTATAACTACTTACTGGTGACCGCATATATATGGTCATAACTATAACTATCTAGTGTTCACCATGTTTCCATAGGAAAACATTTTTCTGACTTATCTATATCTTTGGCGCCACTTGATGCATCTTCACACCATTTTCCACAAATAGTGGCCCAGTGAATCTTGGTCTACATGGAAAGTTTCGGGGGGATCCGTCAAGTGGGGGCCAACAAGCAGGGGAGCATCAAAACAAGTGTGTTTCCCATGTTCATTCCCATAGGAGCTTTGAACACAATTGCAACCTGAACCGCTGAACGGAATTGCACCAAATTTGGCAGAAAGCTAGCCTTTTATCTGCAGGTTGTGCTTTTTTTCTTATTTGGTGTAAATCCGTTTAGTAGTTGTTGAGAAATTTAAGGGAGAAATATGGATAACTGTGATCACGATGACTCAGACGACTATTAGAGGGCACAGGTGCACCAAAGGCATACCTAAGGTAAGCCCGTCCGTGCCCATCCATGCCTGGATGCCACCAGATGCTAGACACTCTGCCAATTTGGCCCCAGAGGTTATGATAAGTCGGCTGACTTATGAGCGTAAAGTGCTGCTACAGTTAAATAAACCAACCGGGCATGACTCACTCAAACGTTGTGGGCTCCCCAAGTGCCATGGAAGGCCCTTTCTCCAAGTGGGAAGCCAGGCTGACCAAGGGACCTCGTAGTAATCCAAAACAGGATCAATCACCCAAACAACCTTACCCTCAATTGCTTATATTTTAACACTGGATCGCTACCTGAGCTGTGATGCCCAAAGCAGTTTTCATTACAGAGCCCTGGCTCAATGATAACACTTTACCCGACATAGCTGTCTATCTGCCTATAAACTACAGGATTTTAAAATGCAACAGAGTAGGATGTCAGGGTGGGGGCATGACCATTATCTTTAAATATATGTACACCTGCTCTATAGAAGGTAGCTCCTTGACATATGATCGGGAATTACCTGCCTTCATCCTGGCATTAAAGGATAAGAGGTTATCAGGAGGAAATATTGGGGTCCATTATGATTGTGGGCTGATCGCCACCGGCCATATGGCGGTTGGCGATCTGCCCGCAGAAAACCTTCGCCCACGCTGAATTCTCCCCCCGCCATATTACCATGGCGGGGGAAGCCCGGCGGATGGAAAGACCGTCCGTAGGTTTTCTGTCTGGTCAAAGAGTCGACCAGGCGGAAAAGCTGCTAACATGGTCGTGGTGTCTGGGAGACACCGCCATACATATTAGCATAATTGCGGGGACATGCCTGCCACGGAAAGGCAGGCAGAAATTACTTGTGGGGCCCGTTGCAGGCCCCCAGGGATTCTGGGGGGTGGTAGGGTTAACATGGGGGGTACCTATGGTACCCCAACTGCATTTCAATATACAACGTGGCCGGCACCACACGGTCACATTGTGCATTGAACTGCATGATGTGCATTTTTAGCATTGCGTCGGGCGGTGCTTTCACCACCGCCCGCCGCAATGCTTAACAAAGGGTATGTGCCCACCACTGTGGCGGGCGCATCCTTTTGTCCTCCACGGGACCCCTGCCCTTATGGCGGGCGGTCCCTTTTTGTGTCGGATTGGCGGGCGGACATAAACTGCCCACCATCCTAATATGCCCTTTGGTGTATGAGACCGCTGGGCTATAATGCTCATTGGGCAAACAGGTTGTTCACTTGACTTGCTCCACTTATGTTGAGCCAACCTAGTCATATTTTTGTTGATGACTTGAACCAACATTTCAAAAACTTAGTAGACCCACTATGTAAACAGTTAAATCAAGTTATGCTCATCCTCCTATGACTCAAATGATTTACATTCCCCACACATTTGGCAGGGTACATCCTTGATCTTCTCTTCTCAAATTTTAAGAACGTAAATGATATTGAAATTTCTCTTCTTTTGTGGTCTGATCATTTATTTATTAGCTTTTCTATGGTTCTCCCTCTAGCCCAAAAATGGTTCACTGATAGAGTATCGATGTAACAAACATCAATGTTCTAAATATCAAAGAAAATATATAGAATGCAAAAATATTGACTCCCTATACTTAAATAGGTAATATTGATTCAAAAATATCTAAGTAAAAATATAGCTGTTCTAAATACCGAATTAAAAATATATATAAAATAAAATATATTAAATTTATTACATATTATTTTTTTAACAAATTAATTAAAATTAATAAACATTTTATCTACATTTTACAAATAAAATTAAATTAAGAACACTATAAATACAGAAACATATTTTATACATATATATGTAAATATTATATTTGTAAACTTACAAATTCAATAAAAATAAAATGGGTATATATATCAATATTTTAAAATAAAAATCTTTGTATAATCATTTCAAACATTAAATTATTTTAAAAAATTAAAACATACAATAAATGCACCAGTAGGGAAAAGTTTGGATAGCGAAGGGGTGGAAATTACTATTCCCACTCCAGTGAATGCAACAGTAGGTAAGTGATGGATAGCAGAGGGGTAAAAAATCACTATTCCAACTCCAATGAGTTTAACAGTACGGAAGTGCTGGATAACAGAGGAGTAAAACTTACTATTCCCACTCCAGTGAGTGCAACAGTAGGGAAAGTGCTAGATAGCGGAGTGGTAAAAATTACTATTCCCAGTCCAGTGAGTGCAACAGTAGGGAAAGTGCTGGCTAGCAGAGGGGTCAAAATTACTATTCACACTCCAAAGAGTGCAACAGTAGGGAGAGTGCTGGATTGAAGAGCATTTTTTTTACTGATAACATATAAACAATGGAAAATATACAAATCATAAAAATAAATAAACGATATTTAAAAAATATACATTTCAATATATTAAACATATAAAATTAACACATATAATTTAAATTACATATAACCAAAATCTGCAAATATTATATACAAAAATAATAAATACTTTTAAAATCAATCATTATTTAAAAGGAGCAAATATTAACAGCATTATCTAAAACATAAATATATCTATTTTGTTTCCTACCCTAGAACACCACACCCATAAAAACACTAAAAAGATTTTATTTAAACGTATTCCCACAATTAACATATTTAATAATCAATTGAAAAATATCAGTAATAAAAAGAACATTCATTGAATACACATGCTTTAACATTATAATATCCATAACACACACCTAAAACTAACTACACAATTACCATATTTAATTTCAAAATAATTAATTTAAATTAATTAACTAATTATTATTTTATCAAATAAAAATAAAATACTTTCTACTCTTCCCACCATTTACACCTAAAAATACCAACACACACACTTCAACCTATTTTCTAAATGAACATAATTAATTACTTATTAATGATTTAAAATTCTTTAAGAACTAATTATTAAATCATCAATTACAAATAAATGACTTCCCACCCTTCCCGCCATATACAACTATACATACCACAACACACACCTAAAATTAATCATACAATTACCATAGTTAATTACTAATTACTTATTTTAAATTAACAACTAATTATTAAATCATCAATTAAAAATAAATTACTTCCAACCCTTCCCACAATTTACACCTATACATACCACAACCGACACCTACAATTGATTACACAATTACCATAATTAATTGCCCAATAATTAATTAAATATTATTAACAAATTATTAATCAGTTCATAAAAAAGTACTTTCCACAATTTTGCCATGGTACTAAAAACACAAAATTCCCAAATTCTTTTTTTTTATATCTACTAACATTTTTACACATATAAATAAGGATACAAACAATTCTTATACATATCAAATATATACTAAATATATAACTAATAATACATCGATAATTTAACAACTTTATTTTTACAAACGATATTAAACACTTCAATATTTTAATCAACTATATTTTTGCAAACAATATTAAACACTTCGATATTTTTAACATAAAGATTACTTACCTAACAATCGATATTCTTGACCACAATATTTTTCCTGGCGATGTTTCTCACACACGATATTTTTACATCGATTTTGGTCGATAGTTATATATCGATATCAAGTCTTTGCACCCCCAAAAATCTACCTCCAAAACTCCTAATCTCCCGAAAAAGCCTTGGAGTAAATTTTGTGTTGAAATTTGTTCCAATCATTGCTCACCATCAGACTAGGAGACTTCCATCTCTTTTGAAGATCCCTTGCCTTCATGGCCACCTAAGACTCCTGTGCTTCTTTGAAATAGGTAGGGAATTCGCCATCTGTGACTATACAGTGGGGGTCTATTAGATAACAAAACGGGAAATATATAGAAAATGACCCACGGTAAGAGGACACTGATGGAAGGCAAGAGACAATCCAGGAGAGGAGAGAAAACAATCAGCTACTACCTCAGATCAGTATTATTCGTGTCTTGTAATTTTGTAGCGGTCTTTTATTGTTTCTTTATATTATCTACCTACATTGCTGTTTTTATCCTATGCCTTGTGATGTTAAGCGCTTTGATATCCAAGGGTCTAGTTCGCGCTATAGAAAACTGTTTATAAATAAATAAATAAATTCTTGCAGGGCAACACCATAGGAAAAATGGTATTCCCCGGAGATGAGAATTGAGAAAAGGAAATGTAAGGAAGCCGAAAGAATATGGAGCCACTCCAAAAATTTTGCGGACCAACTGACATATAAATACCAATTGCACAAATACTATAAACAGGTTAAAAAAGCAAAGTAAAATCATGAGAGAACTATCCCAACCAGTTTGCTTGTCTCAAACCACTATTCCTTCACCACATCATTATGAGGCCATAGCCAACAATTTTTCTGATAAATAGAGAAAATATATGCATTTTTTGACATGCAATCTACCTTTGATGACTTTCCAGGTGCCTTGATTGGCCCCCATCCCGGAGCCAAAGCCCACCAAGTCAAGTTTACCTGCATCACCAAAGATCAGGTGGAGAAAACCATGAGCGAATAACATTTGGTTCCCTTCTAGATCCCTGTCTGCATTTTCTTTTTACTCACCCGTCACCTATCCTGAGTGTCCATCTGACCCAAATCTTTAACCCCTCTCTAAAAGCAGCTGTATACCCGGTCGAGTAGAAGCAAGGCTTAGTCCTTCAATTGGCTAAAAAAGTTGCACTCGATGTATCCACATTATCAAATTACCGCCTGTCTCAAGTTTTTGAGATACTGTTAACTCTCCAATTTACAACTTTCTTGGAAGATGATAATCTTCTTGAACCTTCTGAGCAGGCTTTAGAGCAAACAATAGCACAGAGAGTACATTGTTTGCCATTTTGGTTAATGTCAGACTGGAGATAGAGAAGGGCAAGGCAGTCGCCCTGATTCTTTTAGATCTCTCTTCGGCTATCAATACGGTTTCTCACAGACGTCTGATTAGGAAACTGCATGAGATAGGACTCCATACTGTCACTCTTTAATGGTTTGGGTCCCTTCTGTGTAACAGATCTCAATCCGTTCACCTGGACACATTTAAATCACCCCCCTACAGCTCAAAACGTGGTGTCCCCAGAGCTCCTGTTTGAGCCCTATGCTTTTTAATGCATATACCACTGCCCTTGCTACTTTGGTAAATAACTGGGGCTTCAACATTTGCTACTATGCTGATGTCACCCAGCTGATCAACTCATTGGTGAAAAGCACGCAATGTCCAAGAATAACTTCTCAGAAGTTGCCAAGTGGATTACGGCACATTACCTAAAACCTTTTATTTATTTGTATTTATTTAATGTTTTATAGAGAGCGAACATGACCTGTTAGGGTATCAGAGCGCTTTACAGGGAAAACACGTTGCATACAGGTTTGACACAGGCCAAAAAGAAAAAAACACGGATAGGGCTAGAGGGAAGTAACTACATTAGGACATAATCATGGCATATACAATAATCAGGGGGCGACAAGTCAGCAAAATGCAATGAAAGGCAGCAATTACATATGCGGTTGATGCGTCAGCGATATGCAGAGAGAATCAACAATTGCATATGCAGGAATAATGAATCAGTACAGAGAATAGAAGCAGCCAAGCAGCCAAGAGCTATTTCAGAATAACCAGAGCACTGCTGCAGGAATGTTTTAGCTTCCTTCTTGAAGGTTGACAGAGGAGGGATTCTTCTGATGGAGGCCGGCAACGAGAACCGTGTTCTGGGTGCGGCCCCAGAGAAGACACAGTTATTGGTTTTATCTTTAAGGCAACAGGGTGGCTGGAGCACAATGTCTCTGGCGGACCAGGAGTTTCTGATTTCCCCGAATACCACGAGTTTTCTGGCGAGATATGCAGGGGAATTTGTGTATAGTGCTTTGTGCGTGATACAATACAGTTTGGGCTGGACTCTGGCTTCAAAGGGGAGCCAATTCAACGCCTTCATATGCAGTGAGAGGTGGCCACATTTTATTGAGCCTGTTAAGAGTCTTGCTGCGGCCTTGAGGCAGGCTTTCAGGGGGGCAGTGGAGATCTTGGGTAGGCCTGATAGGGTTGAGCAGCCGTATTTAATCCTGGTGATAACTAACGCCTGGACTGCATTTTTTTAGGTCTGCAGCTTCAAGGAAGGGTTTTAGTTTTCTCAAATAGCTCAGGTGGAGCCTGGCAGTTTTGGCCATCGAATTGATGTGGTCACACATATTAAGTTGGCTGAGCAGGGTTATCCAGAGAGATTGGGCAGATTCCACTATGGTCGGTGTGCAATTAAGTGCTGTGATCGAGTTGGTCCATTCCAGGATATCAGTAGTGTTTTTAGTGGGGATATGAGAAGGAACTCTGTCTTTTGTGCATTCAACTTGAGCTGGTTGCTGGCGAGCCATTGAACCATTAACTTCAGAGCCTCATTCAAACAGTTAATCTCCTCTAGGGATGAGATTTTGATCTAGATCTGGGTATTGTCTGCGTACATTCGGAAGCAAATTTTAGCAGTGCAGAGTATTTCAGCTAGCAGTTTACGGTAGAGATTGAAGAGGGTAGGGAACAGAGTTGAGCCTTGAGGGACACTGATTGTTATCTGAGAGGGAGCAGATTTGTTGCTGTTAACTAAGAATCTCTAGGAGCAGTTCCGGAGGAAGAAACCTAACCATTTGATGACAGTACCTCCTATTTCCATCCTGTGATTTAGGCGTTCAGGTCTCGTGGTTGACTGTGTCAAATGCCGAGGATAAATCCAGTAGGATTAGGAGACAGGTTTTGCCTTGGTCAAAGACTTGAAGACCATTGTCTACAATGTGAAGAATCGTTATTTTGGTGCTGTGCCCAGGCCTGAAATTGGATTGGAATTTGCCTAATAGGTTGAAATTCGCGATGTGCTGGCTTAGTTGAAGTTGTACACATTTCTCCAGCACTTCAGCAAGGAGAGGAATATTGGATATAGGTCTGAAGCTGTCTGGAATAGCAGGATTCAGAGTGTGTTTTTTTTAGGATGGGGATGACTTACCTGGTTTTTAGGGAGTCAGATATGGAGCCCTGAAGGAGGGAGGCGTTGACGATTGTGGTCTGAATGGGAATGATGAATGGGGAGGTCGCTGCCAGGCATTTTTCTATTTGGCGGACCAGGATATATATGGGTGATTCTTAGTGGCCGCCCTAATTAAGTACTGCCCCGGTACCCAAAACTATCACAAAAAATGTAGGAGTTATCATTGACCGCTCCCTATCCATGCAACACTATGTGCTGTCCACATGTGGTAAAAGTTTCAGTCTGCTAAAATTGCTCTTAAAAGAATTCAGGTGGATCTGGATCCATTGGCAATGCCTTATATGTGGAAATGGTGGATTTCTGTTCATGTGTTTGCAAATGATTCAAAATGCTGCCACAAAATGTATTCACAGACAGATTTAGCTCTGCCAATTCCTGCCCAAAAGCTCTACACTAGCTACCCAAATGCAAAAAAAGCAACATGTAAACTACTTTGTCATACCCACAGTTCTCTGCACAACTCTGGCCATTGATTCAGAGGCAGAAGACTGAATTTTATCAACACTCGAGAAATTTAGGATCAGCAACCTTGCCCTGGTCAAATCAGAAAGGATCATGAAGGCCAGTGCAGGTTGCTGCTCATTTACCCATCCTGCTGATTCTCACTGGAACGCTCTCCATTTGGATCTCAGTCTCACATTACCTGGTGTTTAGGAAAAAGCTGAAAACATGGCTCATCCTTGACTGATGCATTTGTTTGTTTTGACCCCAGCTGCTACCCAGTCAACCTTAACAATTGGCAGTATCAGTTCTGTGATATCCCTTTGAAAATGGATGTTGGCCCTCCAAAAATACTATAAATAACAAGAACAAGCTCATGCAGGGAAATGCAGAGCTCTGATTGGCTACCAATACTTCAACCAGGGAGTGTTGGCAGCCATCTTGGGACTCAGGGACAAGCACCTCCCCAGGGCAAATGTTCATCAAGTAATGCAGAGGGCAGCGCCGCCCTCCCACACCCGAGGATCGCCACCCCCAATAACCCAAGGCACAATACCCCGCTAAACCAGCAGAATATGCAGAGTTTTGCCAACTCCTGCTGGGAAGATGACGTTTAGCAAAAAACTCAGACTCTACGCCGTAGCGGAGTTTTGCCCTGCCACCCACCCCATTTTCTTGCTGACGTGGCCATGCTGGTGCTTCCTTGCCCTGCATGGGCTGTTCTCCTCCTCCTGGCGGTCTCCAGTTACCTCCACTCAAGAGTGACATTGAGCATAGGTGAGTCAGACAAGCCTGGAGTGGAGAGAGGAGACAGCCAGGAGGACAGACAGGGCAGGGCACGTTAGCACTGGCAGGACTAGGTAAATTTGCAGTGGCCTTGGGTGGATCGCAGCAGGGTGCGGTGCAGAGCGGAATATCACTGTGTTTTTAGCCAACACTGTGGAATTCTGCGAAGTGGCACTCCACCAACTCTTCCCACCCTTAACCCCCACAGCCCCGGCTACACCACCTTCCTGGGGCAGTACATTCAAGTTAATGGGGTGCCACGTGGCCCCTCACAGTCCAAGAGACCACCACCTTCCCGGGGCTAAGTACTGCAAAGGAGGAGGGCCGTTCAGCCCCCATCCTGGTGCCGTTGTTGGCCCTGGGGACCCCCACCCCCAGGGCTGGCTTTTCTAAGTCTCAGGGTGTTCACCTGTTGGACTTGGCCCTTTTTGCAGGGTCATTCCTGACCTTTTTGCCTTCCTTCTCTATTTTTTCTGACCTGTTGTTGGCTGTTTTATGACTCTGGGCACTTTACCACTGCTGATCAGTGCTAAAGTGCATCTGCTCTCCCTATTATAAATTGATGTTTGACTTAGTGATTCCATGATTGGCTTGTTTGGTTTACTTGTTAGACCCTAGTACAGTGCACTGAGTTTGCCCAGTGCTTGTAAATTCAAATGATGCTGGTGGGCTTGCAGCACTGTCTGTGCCACCCACAGAAGCAGCCTGTAAAAATGTGTCTACGGTCTGCCATTGCAGAGCCTGTGTGCAGTCTGGTACTGTCATGCTGACTGGGCAAGTGCATCCACTTGCCAGTCCCTAAACCTTCCGTTTTCTTCTTATCAGACACCCCTATGGTAGGCCCAAGGGCAGGGTGCATTGTAAATATAAGGTAGGACAAGCCCTGATGTGTGTGGCATGTCCTAATAGTGAGTTACAGCCATTTTTGCTTTTCATTATTGCAAAGCTACCTGTTCTCCGTAGGCCAGAATGGGCAGTTAGATTATTTGTATTAATTTGTATAGCGCTAGAATCGACCTTCGAAGGGGTATCTCTGCGCTTTAGCAGGGCTGTGAGGGAGGCTATGAATTCAGAGAAAAATGAAAAATGAATCAGGCATGGCAGAAAAGAAATGTCTTGAGCATTTTTCTGAACTGCAGATGTTCGGAGCATTGTCTTGAGTGCAGCGGGAGTTCATTCCATAAGAGAGGGCCGCAATAGGAGAGAGCTTTTCCACCTCATCTGGCCTTTCTTAATCGCAGTACCACCAGAAGGTGCTTATCACCTGAGCGTAGGGATCTGGGAGGTATGTAAGGCATACATTTCTCAGCGAGTTATGAGGGACCCAGGTTGACCAGCGCCTTGTGGATGATACAGCATGTTTTGAACTGAATACGTTGGCGAATAGGGAGCCAGTGCAAATCCGTAAGAAGGGGCAGTGAAGTTGTAAAGGTGGAGCGTTAAGAACCAACCGGGCCGCCGTGTTCTGCACCACCTGCAGTCTGTTGAGGAGGGCATTGTTAGCCGAGATCAGCAAGCTGTTGCAATAGTCCAGGCAACTCAGGACCATCGCCTGGACTATGGTTTTCCGAGCGGAATCTGGGAGGAGGGGAAAGGCTCGGCGTAGCATGCTAATAACATGAAAGCAGGAACCAGCAGTTTGGCTAACATGTTCTTTCATATTGAGATCACGGTCAAAGCGAATCCCCAAATTTTTAACCGTGAGTTTGTGCGGAGGGGAAGGTCCCAGATCTGTTGGCCATCAATCCGGTGTCCATAGGAGGGGGGCTTCTCCCATAAGCATGATCTTGGTTTTTTCTACATTGCACTGGAGAAAGTTACTCCGCATCCAGTGCGATATGGCCCTCATTCCGTTAGAGAAAGCCAGTTGTACAGGAGATGAGAATTTATTGAAGGGAAACAGGAGCATGGTATCATCCGCGTAAGATATGGGGATGAACCCATACATCCTCATAAGATTGGCCAAGGGAGCAACATAGATGTTAAAAAGAGTAGAGCTCAAGCATGAGCCCTGAGATACTCCCTTGGTCATACCCACCGGCTCCCACTGATAAGAGCCTAGGTTGACAGTTTGGAAACGATCCAAAAGGAAACTCTTCATCCATGACAGAGCTGAGCCTTTTAATCCAACTTCCTCCAGTCTTCTGAGAAGGATACTTTGGGAGATCGTGTTGAATGCTGCGGATAGTTCCAATAGCACCAGAATCCCTGAATGACCCTTGTCTAGGGTCCTTCTGATGTTATCAGTTACTGTGAGTAACGCAGATTCGATGCTGTATTTGGCCCTCAAATCGGACTGGGAATAATCTAAACATCCAGACAGTTGGACATAGTTGGAAAAATGGCTGTTCACATGTTTCTCCATTATTTTGCAGAATGGAAGAAGCGAGATGGGACAGAGGTTAGAGAGATCTGTCCATGGAATGTTAGATTTCTTGCGGATGGGTCTAACCTGGGCAAGTTTTCATTCCCGTGGGACGTGTCCCTCTGAGAGAGAGAGATTGATAACGGACTGCACCATGGGGGACAGCTGATTCTCCAAAGATGGAATCAGCTTAGCTGGGATGTGATCCATAGGGGATCCAGATTTTATTCTATAGATCAAGGTTTTAACTTCTGCTAGGGCGATAGAAGGAAAACACTCTAACTTGCTCTGATTCATCACAGCCAAGTGGTCCATAGTCATGGGAATCTGTAATAGATTGTCATCTACAGTTATTTTCTTGTGTATGTGTTCAATCTTCTGGGCAAAGAATACAGCAATATTGTCACACAGTTTCTGGGATGGAGTCTCCAGACTTTCACAAGCTTTTGGATTAGTGAAGGAATGGAGGATTTGATATAGTGTTTTTGAAGAATTGCCTGCCTGAGTCAGCTGAGACAGAAGGTGCATTTTACGCGCTACCCTTATGTTTTCATGGTTGCTGGTCAAGGAAGTACAGTACTATTCTCTATCCGTCTTGTTATGTGATGATCGCCATGCTCTTTCAAGCTTCCTGCATAGTTGTTTCTGACTTCGTAAGAGAGGATTACATTGTCTAATCCTAACGGACTCGGGGAACATGGTAGAAATTTGAGTTTAGTATGCCTGAACTCAGAATGATAAAATACATCTTTTAGTGAAGTTGGTTTTAACATTCTGTGTTTGAAAATACCACTTTTAAAAAGTAGGTATTTTCTTGTCTAACTATCGAAGCCTGCCTCTGCTAGGTTGTGTATTCCTTGTCTGAGTGACAGGGCTGGGCTATTCCAGGAAACAGAATGAGTCAGCCCAGTGGTGAATAGAGAGATCTGCATATAGACTGGAGGGAGGAGTTGCACCTGGGACCTGAATAGCACTGTGCCCGCCCCCCACAGTGCTGGCTCCACCCCCTGTGGTGCGTCTGATGTCTGCCCTGTACTGTGAAAGAAGAGGAGGAATCATGTCAACAAAGTGATCCAGGGCTGTGCTTTCCCTCTACAATGTTGGCTCCACCTCCTGTGGGGCGTCTGATGTTTCTGCCCTGCACTGTGAAAGGAAAGAAAGAGTCATGTCAACAGAGTGCTCTAGAACTGGTTTGGACTGGGCAAAGGCCCCTTTGCCCTCAGAGGACAAAGGATTTTGGGGTATAAATATTAGGACCCTGATCCCAAGAAATTAGATCACTTTTGGACTACAAGAAGAAACCTTTGCTGAGGAGAGGAACCTAAAGAAACTGAGGAGAGACTATCCCTAAGCTAAAGTGATGCTTGGGGGATGGGCCTGCAGTGGTTGCCTGATTGCCAAAGAAAGGAGGAAGAACTTTGTTTGCTTTATTTTCCACTTGTGAAGGTTCTCAAAGGGCTTGGAACAGAACTTGCCTCCTGCTGAAGTCTCAGGGACAACAGACTTCAAACCCCAGCTCCCCAGAGTTCTTTATAAGTACCTGCTGCTGTTTGGGGGCCTTCTGAGGGACTGCGTGTCGCAAGGAGCTGGCAGCGCAACTCAAGAGGAAGAAGTGTGCCGTTGTCGCAGCCGATGCCGTTACAACTCCGAAGGAGGCTGTCGCTGCTGTTGCTGACGCATTGCACCCCAAGGAGAGAAGCGTCTTGCAACAAAGAGGAAGCGTGTCACCATCACTGCTGGTGCCATCGCATCTTGAATGTCGCAGCTGTAGCTGTCGCATTGCACCGCATCGAGAGAAGCGTCTCACAACGAAGAGGAAGCGTGTCGCCATCGCTGCTGCTGCCGTCGCATCCTGGATGTCGCCGGTGTAGCTGATGCATTGCACCCCATCGAGAGAAGCGTCTCTCAACGTAGAGGAATCATGTCACCATCGTTGCTGGTGGCGTAGCATCTTGGATGTTGCCGCTGTAGCTGTCGCATTACACCTCATCGAAAGAAGCATCTCACAATGAGGAAGAAGCGTGTCGCCGTCACTGCTGCTGCCATCGCATATTGGATGTCGCTGCTGTAGCTGTCACACTGCACCGCATTGAGAGAAGCGTCTCACAATGAAGAGGAAGCGTGTCACCATCGCTGCTGGTTCCGTCGCATCTCGGATGTCGCTGCTGTAGCTGTCGCATTGCACCGCATCGTTAGAAGCATCTCGCAACGAAGGGGAAGCGTGTCACCATCGCTGCTGCTGCCGTCACATCTTGGATGTCTCCGCTGTAGCTGACGCATTGCACCGCATCGAGAGAAGCGTCTCTCAACGAAGAGGAAGCGTGTCACCATCGCTGGTGGTGCTGTCGCATCTTTGATGTCGCCGCTGTAGCTGTCGCATTGCACCGCACCAAGAGAAGCGTCTCACCATTGCTGCTGCTGCCGTCGCATCCTGGATGTCGCCGCTGTAGCTGACGCATTGCACCACATCAAGAAAAGCGTCTCTCAACGAAGAGGAAGCATGTCACCATCGCTGCTGGTGCAGTCGCATCTTGGATGTCGCCGCTGTAGCTGTCGTGTTACACTGCACCGAGAGAAGCGTCTCACAACGAGGAAGAAGCGTGTCGCCGTCGGAGCTGCTGCTGTCGCATCTTGAATGTCACTGCTGTAGTTGTCGCATTGCGCGGAGTATCTTGCAAACGTAAGAGAAGAGTGCCGCAACCGAGGTTGTTGCGGTCGCATCGCTGAACAAGGGTGTCGCTGCTGCAGTTGACGCATCGAATCAAGACTTCTAGTACCATCGAAAAGCGTGTCGCATCTGGAAGATCTTCGCGTCTTTATTTCTTTGCACCGGAACTTTGCTGCATTTCCATCGCTGCAACACTTTTGTTGTGGAAGCGTCACGCATTGCAAGGCACATTGACTTAAAGTGTTGCATCTTAAGAACTGAACTGAACTAAGCTAAAACTACCATTTTAAGTATACTATTGTGGATTTTTGTTGTTTGTGGTCTTGTGTTAAGTCCACATAAAGAATACTTTTTTTATTATACAACTGTGTGGTGTCCATCTGTAGTGTAGTCACTGGGTTACTGTATGTGGTCACAAATGCTTTACACACTGCCTCTGAGATAGGCCTGTCTGCACGTGCCAAGCTACCAAGGGGGTGAGCAGGGGTTATTTTAGGAGTGTATCCCTTTACCCTGACTAGAAGCAAGCGTCCCTATTTGTCACAAGTACCTACCTGTGCCAAGTAGAGAACCCCAAATCTAACATCACCCCTGTGACCTAACTGTTTGCTGTGGCTTGGCAGGAGCTTTACCCACTCTTGCCAACTCACAGCAAACACTAAGCTTTCAGCAAGCAAGAGCTGTGAAAATGCTCTCACTTGTTGGAAGCGGTGCTTCCATCTGCTTCCCTGCCCGCTATCAAACGAGCAGGAAAATAGATGAATTTCTTTCACACACAGAGGGCTTCATGCAGGAAGCTGGCAGAGACCTTCGAGGTCTTCAGGCTCCCCCACAGCCCCATCGTACACTAGTTGCCATAGGGCCACCAAGAGAACCATGGCTGGGCCCTCGGAAATGGGGTCCCCGGGCAGAAATTAGCCCGGGATGTGGGGCAGCATGGACCCTCTCCCTTATTGATAGTGTATTTTTCAATGCCAGGCCCTGTGGGATGGGGTCCCTGGGGACATGATCAGTCTGTGGAGTGGTGTCACGTGGTCCCCCTACCCCACTTGAAAAGGGCAAGCCCTGGGGATGAAGTCCCTGGGGCCAAAATCAGCCCGGCGAGGGGAGCCGCAGAGCCCTCTCTTTGGAAATAAGACAGGTCCCAGGGATGTGGTCCCCCTCCTCTATTAAAAACATTTAATTTTAATGGCATGGCCCTGCCTCCTCTCCTGCATTGAGTTAAGGCCAGGCCCGGGGGGCTGGGGTCCTTGGGGCCAAAATCGGCCCAGGGTTGAGGACCGCATGGCCCCCCTAACTCATTTGTTCATGGCTGGGCCCCAGAGAATTGAGTCCTCAGGAACAAAAATGGCCCAGGTAGGGGGAATGCATGGTCCCTCTTCCCTATTGAATTATTGCAGGTGCCCAGGGGTCGGGTCCTCAGAGCCAAAATCAGACCAGGAAGGGGTGCAGCACATTCAAATTTGGCCTGACTACTGACACACCCACTCACAGACCCACTTAGCCACTCCCATACCTATTCACAGACCTACAGAGATACTCACACATTCACTCAAAGAATGAGTGTCTGAGAGTATCTGTGAATGAGTGCATGAGTCCCTTACTGGGTGTGTAAGAGGGTGCTTGAGCATCTGAGTGGGCCTCTTAGTGGGTTCATGAGTGTCTGCGTAGGTCTAAGAATCTGTGAGTGGGTGCATAAGTATTAAAATGGATATATGATTGGGTTCATGAGGCTGTGAGTGGGTGCATGAGTGTCTGAGTGGGTTTGTGAGTGGGAGTCTCTGAGAGAAGGGTCTGCGAGTCAGTACATGAGTCTCTGAGTAGATTTGTGTGTGGGTGAGAGAGTAAGTGATTCTGTAAGTGGGTGTATGAGTGACTGTGTCTGTGAGTGGGTGGTCAAGTGTAGGTTCAGTTGTGAGTGGGTGCATGAGTGAATGGGTCTGTGAGTGTTTGTGAGACTGATTTATTCTGTGATTGGGTGCCTAGGTGGCTGAGTGGGATCAGCTCATTTTCTGCTCACTTCTGAGTTTTATTTTGCCTCTTCCAGCTCATTTGTGATCCATATTTTGCCTCTTTCTGCTTGCTTCTGTTTTCTATTTTGCCTATTTCTGCTAGTTTCTGACCTCTATGTTGCCTCTTTCTTCTTGTTTCTGATCTCTATTTCTCCTCTTACTGCTGACCTTTATTTTACCTCTTTCTGCTCAATTCTGAACTGTATTTTGGATCTTTCTGCTAGTTTCGGATCTCTATTTTGGTTATTTCTCCTCATTTCTGATCTTATTTGCCTCTTTTTGCATGTTTATGACCTTTATTTTGCTTCTTTGTGCTTGTTTGTGATCTCTATTTTCCTCGTACTTCTTGTTTCGAACCTTTATTCTTCTTCTTAATGCTCGTTTCACACCCCTACTTTGCCTCCTTCTGCTCCATTCTGACCTTTATTCAGCCTCTTTCTGCTAATTTTTCACATTTAACTTGTCTCTTTCTGCTCATTGCTGACCTTTATGCTGCTTGTTTCTGACCTATATTCTAACCTCTTGCTGCTCATTTTGACCCATATTTTGATTCTTTCTGCTAGTTTTTGACCTTTATTCAGCCTTTCTGCCCTTTTCTCAACTTTTATTGTCTCTTTCGGCTAATTTCTAACCTTTATTCTGCCTCTTGCTTTGTATCTCACCATAAAATGTCTCTTGCTGCTCGTTTCTGTCCTCTATTTATCCTCTTTCTGCTAGTTTCTGACCTCTATTTTGACTCTTTCTGATCATTGCTGATCTTTATTTTGCCTCTTTCTCCTTATTTATGACCTCTATTCTGCCTTTCTCCTTGTTTCTTATCTTTATTTTGCCTCTTCTTGCTTGTTGCTCACCTTTAAACTGCCTCTTTCTGCATGTTTCTGACCTTTATTCTGCCTCTCGCTGCTCGTTTATCACCTTTATTTAGCCTCGTTCTGCTCATTGCTGACCTTTATTTTGCCTCTTTCTGCACATTTCTGACCTTTATTCTGCCTCTTTCGGCTCATTTCTTACCCGTGTCTTGCCTCATTCTGCTTGTTACTGACATTTATTATGTTTCTTTTTGCCCATTTCTGATCTTTATTCTGCCTCCTGCTTGCCTCTCTGCTTTTTCTGACCTTTATTCAGCCACTTTCAGCGCATTTCTCACCTTTTTTCCCTCCTCCTGCCTAATGTTGACCTTTATGTTGCCTCTTTCTGCTCATTTATGACCTTTATTCAGCCTTTTTTCTGCTCGATTCTCACTTCTTTTTGCCTCTTCATGCTTGTTGCTGACCTATATTCTGCCTCTTTCTGCTTGTTTCTCACCTTTATATTGCCTCTTACTGTTTGTTACAGATCTTTATTATGCCTTTCTGCTCAACTTTCGCCTTTATTTTGCCCCTTTCTGCTCATTGCAGACCTTTATTCTGCCTCCCTCTGCATGTTTCTGACCTTTATTCTTTCTCTTTCTGCTTGTTTTTCACATTTATCTTGCCTTTTTCAGCTCCCTGCTGACCTTTATTATGCCTCTTTCTGCTCTTTGCAGACCTTTATTTTGCCTCTTACTTCTCATTTTGCACCTTTATTTTGCCCCTTTCTGCTTGTGTTTGACCTTTATTCTGCCTCTCTCTGCTTGTTTCTGTCCTTTATTCAGCCTCTTTCAATTTGGTTCTCACCTTTTTTGCCTCTTCCTGCTGATTTATGACCTCTAGTCTGCCTCTTTCTCCCTGTTTCTTATCTTTATTTTGCCTCTTCTTGCTTGTTGCTCACCTTTATTCTGCCTCTTTCTGCTTGTTTCTGACCATTATTCTGCCTCTCTCTGCTCGTTTATCACCTTTATTTAGCCTCGTTCTGCTCGTTGCTGACCTTTATTTTGCGTCTTTCTGCACATTTCTGACCTTTATTTTGCCTCTTTCAGCTCATTCCTTACCTGTGTCTTGCCTCTTTCTGCGTGTTACTGACATTTATTATGTTTCTTTTTTTCCATTTCTGATCTTTATTCTGCCTCCTGCTTGCCATTTGGGACCCATAGTTTATCTATCTCTGCTTATTTCTGACCTTTATTCAGCCATGCTCAGCACATTTGACACCTTTTTTCCCTCCTCCTGCAAATTGTTGACCTTTATGTTGCCTCTTTTTGCTCATTTTTGACCTTTATTCTGCCTCTTTCTGCTAGTTTCCCACCTTCTTGTTGCCTCTTCATGCTCATTGCTGACCTTTATTCTGCCTCTTTCTGCTTGTTTCTGTCCTTTATCCAACCTCTTTCTGCTCGATTCTCACTTTTTTTTGCCTCTTTCTGCTTGTTGCTGATGTTTATTTTGCCTCTTTCTGCTTGTTTCTCACCTTTATCTTGCCTCTTACTGTTTGTTGCAGACCTTTATTATGCCTTTTTCATCTTCCTGCTGAGCTTTATTATGCCTCTTTCTGCTCTTCGCAGAGCTTTATTTTGCCTCTTCTCATTTCTCACCTTTATTTTGTCCCTTTTTGCTTGTTTTTGACCTTTTTTCTGCCTCTCTTTTCTAGTTTATGTCCTTTATTCACCCTCTTTCAGTTTGGTTCCCACCTTTTTTGCCTCTTCCTGCTCATTTTTTACCTTTATTCTGTCTCTTTCTTCTCACTTCTCACGTTTGTTCTGCCTCTTGCTGCTCCACTATGACCTCTATTTTACCTCTTTCTGCTTGTTTCTGACATCTACTTTGCCTCTTTCTGCTCTTTGCTGACCTTTATTCGGCCTCTTTACGTTCGTTTCTGACCTTTATTCTAATTCCTACTGCTCATTTCTCACCTTTAGCTTGCCTCTATCTGCTCATTGCTGACTTTTATTCTGCCTCTTTCTGCTTGTTTTTCACCTTTTTATCTCTTTCTGCTCTTTTCCCCAGCGACTGTGGGGGGAGCCTCAAGGTTCCCGCTGTCCCTGCCAGCTCTCCGACTCCGGCAGGAGCCAGAAATTGCTCTCACAGACAGGGAGCTGCTAAACATGCATCTCCCTGTCAGTGAGAGCAATTCTTTTTTCTGTTTTCCTGACCGCTTGAAAGTAGGCAGGGAAAAAGATGAAACCTCTGCTTCCAGCAAGCAAGAACATTTTAGCTCCTACTTGCGGGAGTCCTACCTCTAAACTGGATAAAGTAAGTCCACCTTTATTTAGTGGAGATGTCCTCATATAACTCAGCATTACAACACGTCTACAAAATTGATGGGAAAAGCATTGGGGACCCTTTTTGTAACAAAGCCATCTTCCTGGACAAATGTGGGTAGACCTTTGAATACTACTAAGGTGAACAGGCCATGATCAAATGGGAGGAACTTGCAAGTGGTTTGAACATTCGAATACTACTAGTAATTTAAAAGGACAAAAATGGATTCTGCTTTGTCCCGAACAGGGCAAGAAAAAAATCACTCATCACAGTCATTATAGGTTGCATTCCAATAGTTCTACCATTGACCTCCATGAAGATTTCAAATAATTTTTTAATATGGAATTTTGAATGGGTGCATAAATCTCTGAGTGGGTCTGTGACTGAGTGCCTTAGTGGGTCTGAGAGTTGGTGTGTGAGCCTCTGAATAGGTGAGTTAGTGTGTGCAGAAGTGTTTGAGTGGGTCTCTGGGTGGGTTTATTACTCTTTGAGTGGGTCTGTGAGTAGGAGCATGAGATTCTGAGTGGGTTTGTCAATGGGTGTATCTGTATGGGTCTCTAAGTGGGTGTGTGAGCCTCTGAGTGGGTTTGTGAGAGGGTGCATGAGTGTCGGAATGGATCTGTGAGTGAGTGCATGAGCCTCTGAGGTTTATTTAGTGGGTACATGAGTTACTGATTTGGTCTGTGACTGTCTGCATGAGTTTCTGAGTGGGTTTGGGAGTGGGTGCATGAGATTCTGAGTGAGTCTGTGAGTGAGTGCAGCATGAGTCTCTGAGTGGGTATGTGTAGGAAAGTAGGATCAGCTTCTTATGGTTACCCCCACCTTTTCCTTGATGTTGCACTGTTTTGACTAGTCTAACTGGGATCCTACTAATCAGAACCCCAGTCTATCTGCTTCCTCCTTTAAATGGTTATGCATGTTCTTTGGTACACTCTAGATTGGATATTGGGTACCCTTATAAGTCCCTAGTATATGGTACCCATGTACACAGGGCAGAGGTACCCCAGAGGCCTCCCATGGGCTGAAACATGTATTATACCACCCATGAGAGGACATGCAAAATGAAACTAGAGGTCTGCCATGGCAACCTGTGTAAGCTGATGCTTGCACCACTTACTTTAGATATAGGTTCACTATATCTATAGGTCACTACACTTAAAACTTTTACGGCACCCCCATAGCATGCCTTATCAATCCTGAAGGCAGGGTGCTGGGTTTTATGCGAGAGGGTGTTTCTGCGTGACCAGAGCCCCTCTGCAGCCTTCGGAGATCATTCTCCCAGGTTGTTTGTGACTCAGTCGGACATATAGGTAGAGGTGCTTAATAACTTCATGGTAAATGCTATCTCGAAAATGACTATATAGACACATATTGTGGCTGGTATTAAACACATTGGAATCATACTTCCACCCTGGTAACTGGTGTGGGATGTATGATTCCACCCTTCTGAAGCAAGCTTTGTGGGGTAAATGGTCTGTCAGGTGCCAGCCTTCTTGACCCAGACAGCACAAAATGGATGCTGACAACCAGAGACACATTTCTGCCCTCCTGCTGCTGAGCCAAGCTCAAGCAGAGGGAGACAGCACATTAGGCATCCTGTCACAGGGAGGTGTGACCACCTCCCAGACAGGATTTAGTGTATTGGGGCCGGGTGGGTGCACACTGAGAGTGCCTAAAAGTCTGCACCTGGGGCACATTTGGTGTCCCTGTGCATAGTCCAGGTGAAACCAATTCTGGGAGCCATTGCCTCCTGCTCTGGTGCAAAACTGGACAAAGGATATGGGAGTAAACTCCCCTCTATATTGCTCCCCCATTAGGGTCCCCTGTATCTGTCCAACCCTCTACTGTGGGTAAAAAAGGGCTTACCTGACTGTACCTCTTGGGATTTAATGTGGACAAGATTCTACAAGAAGAAACCACTGCACTTCGACCGTCTGGACACTCTGGCTTTTGCTGGGCTTCAACAGGGCCCAACTTCATCCCCCTTTACATCCAAAGCTTTGTCTGTGTCCTTGCTCCATACAGGCTCCGTGCAGATCTGTGGTGCACTAAGGATGACTGAAGAATCTCCCATGGGATGAAGGACTCACTCCCCTCCATTCTCAGGCACCTCAATACAACTGACTGGTCTTCTGCTCCTGAGATCCTGCAGACTCTGTGGACTCCAGCAACACAGGAGATGGGTTATGAGGGTCCCTGAGGTTGATCTGCCCTCTCAGCAAGCTTGAGGCCAGTATCCCTTGTGGTGACTGCATAACCTGAGCCCCTGTACACCCCATCCATTTGCATATGCTTATGCTTGTTGGCAATTTCTGAGCTTGTACATTGGACTCCATGTGGTTATGACCCTGAGCAGTATTTGCACCAAAGAACTATGGCCTCCTCACACCGAGTGCTCCGTGGGCTGGTACTTTGCAATCTTGTTCGAGGTCCCCTCACGACTCCTAGTCTATCGGCCTGTGGGTCCTCCTGGGGGTCATCTACATTTTTGTTGGGCTTTCCTGGTTGCTCCAGATGTGTTCTGACTCTATTGCTTGGTGAGTCCCCTGGACCACAGTTGTACACACCGTAACTTGCTTGACCTTCCTGCGTGGGTTTCTTTTTCCAAGTTTTTTGGTGCTCCACCGGGACACCGACCCCTCCGCACTAGAGATCCTTCATGGGACAGCTCACATCTGGCTCTTGGTTGGTGTCGACATTTCCTGGTCCTCGTGGCTGCAGAGTCAAGCAACCCTTATTCGCACCTGAAGCACCCGGCATTGGTGGGCATTCGTCTACCGAGCCCCTTGTCACTCTGAAGTGACCCAAAGTCTGTCCCCTCTGCTTTCAGGTTCCTTCCTTCCAAAGTACAGGCTTGGATTCCAATGGACCCTTTTCACCTTCACGGCAGCATCACTTCTTTGAGGCCTTCAATAGAGAACGACAGCGGTTTCCGATGCCACTTCAGCCTTATGTACCTGGCTCCTCTTGGATAGGTAACTCTGGTAGTACAGTATCCACGGGTGGGGTGGCTCTCCAACCTCTTATGTTCTGAAGGGTTTCCTTGAAGTCCTCCTAGAAGGGTCCTTAAATTGTGAAATTGCAACCGCGACTTCCCCATAGAATTGTACGGTGCCCACGGTTGTGTTAGCATACTGCACCTGTCCACCGTGGGGTCCCTATCTACTCACCTTGGGTGGTTCCTTGGGATCACAACAATTCTACATGCTCCAGACCTTGTCTTGGCCCGGGTTGTGGTCGTTATACCACTATTTTAGTATATAGTTTGGTCTCCCCTGGAGCCCACTGTGTATTGAGCTACTACACCTGTTCTATTGATCTTTTATTGTGTGCTTTGTCTTCTATCCTCAGGTAGAGGACACTAGAGAGTGTTATATTAATAAATACATATTTTTATTTAACTACTGTGTGGTTCTCCTTTCATTTAATAAATTCATGAGGTGGTATTCTGGTAAAACAAGCTGCTTTGAATTCCTTCAAGATTAAGCCTGAAGGCTGCTCTCCACAGCTACCACTAGGATAACTTTTTAAAGGATATCTTTGACCTCATACATCATAAGGGTAATTTGGACCGGTGCACTGTGCCCACTTTAATTAGTAGACAGCATATACCAGGCCAACTTCTCACAGTGTGTGAGTGGGTCTGTGAGTGAGTGAAAGTGTGCAGGAATATCTGTGAGTGTGTGCTTGAGCATCTAAGTGGGTTTTTGAGTGAGGGCATGAGTGTCTGAGTAGGTCTGTGAATGGGTATGTTAGTCTGAGTGGGTGCATGAGTCTCTAAATGGATATATGAGTGGATTCATGAGTCGCTGAGTGGGTCTGTGAGTAGGTGAATGAGTGTCTCAGTAAGTTTGTTAGTGGGTGCATAATTTTCTGAGTAGGTCTGTGAGTGGGTGCATGAGTGTCTGAGTAGGTATATGGGTGGGTGCATGATGTCTGAGTGGGTCTTTCAGGGAGTGCCTGAGTCCCTGAGTGGATCTGTGAGTGGTTGCCCTCTTAGACACATGTGTGCGGATACATATTAAGGAGGACTTTTGTAGATGAAATCCCTGAACAGACCTAATTTATAGTCACTGTTTCCTTTACCCTTTGCAGTGAGATATACAAATAAAACCATCACAGTCTAAAGAACTAACCTAACTTGTGGGATTCAGCTCATCAAACAACAATAATAAAGCTGAAAGGTAAATTGCTCAGTATTCATTATTTGTTACAAATTAGGAAGACATGTTCACAGTTTGAAAATTGTAACTTAGGGATATAGACCTAAGAGTAGGAGAGCCAAAAAACTCAAACAATGAGGTCTACATTGTGATTCCCCTTTGATGACAAACGTTTAGGTGCACACAGCTGATATCAAAGAATATTTTTTGTTTTGTTGTTCATGTGATATAGTATAATTAGATTGTGATAAATCTGAATGTTATGATTTTCATATGTGCAAGTAAAAGCACAAGAATGTATATGTTGCAAGTGATGCAATTGTATAAAGGAATGTAAAGTTATTTTAAACAAAGGTAAAGTTGTATACTTTTTATTTTCTGTACAATATTGTTTTGAATTGATGCTTTCTATGTTTAACAGCCTTGAAAACATGCATGTGTGCGCGAAACACAGGTTGGCTGTATTGCTGTAAAAGCTGATTCATCGAATACATGGCTGTTTTGTAATAGATTCATCAAATGAATAAAAAAGACACAAGGAAACAGTACAATAATTTTTATTGTTTGTTGTGGAGAAACCTCTCAGTAAAGATATATACCGCCTGCCCTGAAGCATAATCATAGCATGTTTCTTGATATAATTGGTGTAATACATGTGAAAATCGTTGAGGATTCCACAATAAATTTGCAAAATTGAAATATGGCCATTGAAATAGAAAGAATCATGTTTGTTTGATAAAAAAATAACCATCACCACATGGCCACCATGCAAACACAATAATTTTTACTCCTTTGCCTTTTGTTGATTTCTATGATGCATACAAATAAACTACCCCTTTACTTGTTTGTTTAAATGGCTTAGGAAAATGAAGCCACATTGACATTGAGGAAGGCGAACATGCTGAAACGCGTCTGTCCGTTGTTTAAAGTGTTGGCAATAAAAATCTGAAAACTTGGATACTCCTGGTGTGCACCTTATCTGTCCGTGGTCACGACATAACCACAGTTGTGGAATATATATAGTTGTGACTGGCATTTTATAAAGCGGGATACTGTCCCAGGATGGACAAAATTATTAGAAACTATAGAAGGTGTCAGGGTAGGGGTACCCTGACCCATGCGCGCAATATAGGGGTCTCTGAGGGAACCCTTATGAGTATGAAAATGCCACAAACAGGGTTTTTTCACATGGTTGGAGTCGGGGGACCCATCGTGACACTCAGGGTGGCCCCCTTAAAGTGTTGCAGTGGAGTTGCGAACCTTGCCCAAAAAAAAATATATTCACTCACACACTACTGCACTGACATACCCACTCTGAGACTCACATATCCACTCAGAGACCCACTCAGACAATCCCACACCCATTCTGATACTCACTCGAACTCTCATTCCCCCACTCTCATATCCATACAGAGATTCATTCAACCATTCACAGACCCACTCAGAGACTCATGCACTCACTGACAGACCTACTCAGACACTCATGCACCCACTCACAGACCTACTCGGACACTCATGAACCCACTCACAGACCCACTCAGAGACTCATGCACCCACTCATAGACCCACTCATACAGACTCATTCAGACACTCATGCACCCACTTAGAGACCCACTCAGTGACTCCTGAACCCACTCACATATCCATGTAGAGACTTATACACCCACTCAGAGACTCTTGCACCCATTCACAGACCTAATCAGACATCTGAGGCCCACACAGATGTTCTTGCATACACTCACAGGCCCACTCAAATACTCCAGCACCCTCTCACAAATCCAGTCGGAGATTCATGCACCCACTCATAGACACACTCAGACACTCACACACCCACTCAGAGACTAATGCACCCACTCACAGACCCACACGGAAACATACACACCCACTCACAGACCCACACAGAAACTCACACAGTCACATACCCACTCAGACACTCATGCACTAACTCACAGACCTAAACAGAGGCTCATGCATTTACTCACAGACCCACTCAGACACAGATGCACCCTCTCATAAACCCACTCAGAGACTCATACACCCACTTAGAGACCCACTCAGACACTCACACACCCATGGACAGATCCACTCAGACTCTTATGCACCCACTCACATTCCCACTCAAAAACTTGTGAACTTACTCAGAGACCCACTCCAACATTAATGCACACACTCACTCACCTATTCAGAGGCTCACACACCTACTCACAGACCCACTGAGACACTCATAGACTCAGTCACAGACTCACTCGGGATTCATGCACCCATTTGAAATTCCATATTGAAAAATGATCTGAAATACTTCATGGAGATCAATGCATCAAAGATCTATTGGAGTGCAACCTAAATCAATCAAGATATTTGTATAGCGCGCTACTCATCCGGAGGGTCTCAAGGCACTTGGGGAGGGGGGTCCGCTACTGCTCGAACAGCCAGGTCTTGAGTTGTTTCCTGAAGGAGAGGTGGTCTTGGGTCAGAAGGAGGAGGATGGGGAGGGAGTTCCAAGTCTTGGCTGCCGGGTAGGAGAAGGATCTTCCTCCCATGGTGGCTCTTCGGATGCGTGGAACGACGGCGAGGGCGTGGCTGGTTGATCGTAGCTGGCGGGTGGGAGTGTAGAAGGTCAGGCGGTCGTTGAGGTACCTGGGGCCCAGGTCTTAGAGGGCCTTGTGTGCATGGGTGAGGAGTCGGAACGTGATTCTCTTGCTGACGGGGAGCCAGTGCAGGTCTCTCAGGTGTCCGGAGATGTGGCTGTGTCGGGGATGTCCAGGATGAGTCGTGCGGAGGCGTCCTGGATGCGTTGGAGTATTTTCTGTAGTTTGGCTGTGGTTAAGGTGTAGAGGGTGTTTCCGTAGTCCAGTCGGCTGGTGACGAGGGCCTGGGTGACCGTCTTCCTGGTTTCGGTGGGGATCCATCGGAAGATCTTTCGGAGCATGCGCAGGATGTTGAAACATGATGATGAGACTGCGTTGACTTGTCTGGTCATCGAGAGGGAGGAGTCCAGGATGAAGCCTAGGTTACTTGCGTGGTCCGTTGGTTTGGGTGCGCTGCCCGGGGCAGGGGGCCACCAGGAGTCGTCCCAGGCAGAGGGTGATGAGCCAAGGATGAGGACTTCTGTCTTGTCTGAGTTCAGTTTCAGGTGGCTGTTCATCATCCATTCGCCTACGTCTTTCATCCCTTCGTGTAGGTTGGCTCTGGCGGTGGCTGGGTCGTTGGTGAGGGAGAGGATCAGCTGGGTGTCATCGGCGTAGGAGATGATGTTGAGGTTGTGTTGGTGTGCGATGGCTGCGAGGGGGCTCATGTAGACGTTGAAGAGGGTGGGGTTGAGTGATGATCCTTGTGGTACGCCGCAGATGACTTCGCTGGCCTCGGATATGAACGGAGGGAGGCGGACTCTCTGGGTTCTTTCGGCGAGGAAGGAGATGATCCACTCTAGTGCCTTCTCTTGTATTCCGATGTTGCTGAGGTGCTGCAATAGGGTGCGGTGGCAGACAGTATCGAACGCTGCAGAGAGGTCTAGGAGTATGAGGGCCGCTGTTTCCCCGTTGTCAAGCAGGGCTCGGATGTCGTCAGTGGCTGCGATGAGGGCGGTCTCGGTGCTGTGGTTGGCTCGGAAGCCAGACTGTGAGTGGTCGAGGGATCCATTTGTCTCGAGGAAGGTGGCCAGCTGTCTGTTGATGGTCTTCTCAATGACTTTGGCAGGAAAAGGGAGGAGCGAGATGGGGCGGTAGTTCTTGAGGTCGGTAGGGTCTGCTGATAGTTTCTTCAGGAGGGCGCGGAGTTCGGTATGCTTCCAGCTCTCCGGGAAGGTGGCGTTGTTGAAGGAGCATTTGATGATATCCCGGAGTTGGGGTGCGATGACGGAGTCGGCCTTGTTGAAGACGTGGTGGGGGCATGGGTCGGTTGGTGATCCGGAGTGGATGGTGTTCATCGTGTGGATGGTGTCTTCGTTGCTGACAGGGGTCCAGGCGCCGAGGGTGGTGGTGGGGGGCGTCGGTTCGGTGGTTGGGTGCGTGGTCTGCGCGTCGAAGCTGTTGTGTATGTCGGCGATCTTGCTGTGGAAGAACGAGGCGAGTGAGTCGCAGAGGTCTTGTGAGGGAGTGATGTCGTTGTTTCCGGCGCTGGGGTTTGAGAGCTCTTTGACGATGCTGAAGAGTTCCTTGCTGTTGTATGCGTTGTTGTCTAGTCGTTCCTTGAATGCTGTCTTCTTGGTGGTGTGTATCAGCTGGTGGTGTTTGCGGGAGGAGTGCTTGAGGGCGGTCATGTTGTCTGTAGTCGGGTCTTTGCGCCAGGCTTTCTCGAGGGTATGGCAGTTCTTCTTGGAGTTCTTGAGATCGTCGTTGAACCAGGAGGCTTTCTTGCTGCCGGGCCTGCTGGGATGGTTTCTCAGAGGTGCGAGGTTGTCAGCGCAGTTGGTGATCCACTGTGTGAAGTTGTTGGCTGCTTGGTTGGGGTCTGTTGAGCTGGCGGGAGGGTTCTGGCTCAGGGATGTGGTGAGCTGGTCGGCGGTGATCTTGTTCCAGCTCCTGCGGGGAATCTGTTGCGGATGGTGGTGAGTCGTGGTCTTTCTGAAGCTGAAGTGGACGCAGCTGTTGTCTGTCCAGTGGAGTCCGGTGGAGTGGCTGAAGGAGATGTACTTGCTGGCGGAGAAGACTGGGTCAAGCGTGTGTCCGGCGTAGTGGGTGGGGGTATTCACCAGTTGCTTGAGTCCGAGGTTGACAAGGTTGTCCAGCAGGGTGGTGGTGTTGCTGTCATTGTTGTTTTCCAGGTGGAAGTTGTGGTCCCCTAGGAGGATGTAGTCGGTGGAGGGGAGGGCGTGTGGGCTGATGAAGTCTGCGATGTCACCGCTGAATTGTGTGCGAGGTCCTGGGGGTCTGTAGATGAGGGTGCCTCTGAGTGTGGTCTTGGGATCGGTGTGAATCTGGAAGTGAAGATGTTCGGCGGCTGTGAGGGTGTCGTCGGAGTTGGTTGTGATGCGGATGGTGTTCTTGTGGACGATGGCGATGCCTCCTCCTGTCTGGTTGACGCGGTCCCTCCGGGTGATCTTGTATCCGTCCGGGATGGCGATGGCGATGTCTGGCGCTGAAGAGGCGCTCATCCATGTTTCCGTGAGGAAGGCGACATCTGGAGATGTGGTGTCGAGCAGGTTCCAGAGTTCCACGGCCTCAGCAACCCTTAGCGTTACAGCCAATACACAAAACGAGTCGGACAAACTAACTCGCTTACGCAAGAAACAGATCTACACGGCCACTTTTTACTTCAACACCTTCGGGCTGGAACCATTCCAGCAGGACTAATTGTCCGTAACATCCCTGTCATTTTCACAGAAGACCCAGATTATAAAAAGGATTTCAGCGGAATTGAAACCAAGTGCAGCCGGGACCTTATGGTCCTGACCATCGAAACGGCACACAGGATTTCAGTCAAAGAACTGGAAGAAATATCTACCCTCCAGAGAGAGATTGAAAACAACCAACTAATCTCAGATTCAAAAACACTTTTGGAGAAAATAGATAAAGAAATTTCAGAATTTAAAGACGTCACAGTTGCTCAGAAAAGCAACAAATTCGAAATTGATAAGAAGAGTTTTTCGTTGGAATATGCTTACCCTTACTTAAATAAGGATTTTTACACACGAGCCGACTCACGTCGATATCTACAGGGCAACCAAGGAAGATCTCGCCAAAAATTCATCACATTTTCTGACACAACTTCATCATCCGGGAGTGAGCCTGATAATACTAACCGTCAATACCAAAACAGAACGGACAACCGACCAGGCCAATATCAACAGCAGCAGAATCAACAGCCTTTTTTAGGACGCGGCCAACCGAAACCCCGCGGCAGGACCCGGTTCACCCAACCATGGGAAATGAGAACACGCCAGAAGTTTTACAAGAACTAACCAAATCCCCCATCTTCAACCTTTCCAACAGAACCCTTACTCCAGCCGAAAGATCCATTTTAACAAAAGGCCTCAATTTTGTTCCATCACGCCCTACGGACTATGTTAAAATGAAATTGGAGACATTAGAATTTTGTCGAAAAATTCGCCTGAAAACCTTCTTTCAAGGATCTGAAAAAGTTCAAACAGAAGAGGTGACAGGACTAAGAAAGAAATCATCATTCTGCCCAAAAGGACCAAATATCCCCAAGGAAGTTATTACATTTGAACGAACTGTACTTTCAGGAATTTCTGCCCTAGAAAAAAAGAAAACCTTTGTGAAATACAACCTCACAAAAGCAGAGAAGGAAGCCTTATCAACCATTAAAAATGACAACAACATTGTGGTTAAACAGGCCGATAAAGGCGGAGCAATTGTTGTATGGGATATCAACAAATATAAGAATGAAGTCCTCCGTCAACTCAATGACCAAAACTGCTACAGGCGGATCGGCAAAGATCCTACTCTAGACATAAAAAAACAGATGTTTGACATAATCCAGAAAGGATTCGATCAAGGATTTGTCGGGCCCAAGGAACTTATATTTTTACAAAATAAAAGCCCCAGAACCCCGGTGTTCTATGTTCTCCCCAAAATGCATAAAGATGAGATCAATCCTCCGGGTCGACCAATCATATCCGGCTGCGACTCACTTTTTGAACCAGTGGCGAAGTACATCGACTTCTTCCTTAAACCCTTCATTTAGACCATCCCAGCCCACTTGAAAGACACCACGGCGTTCCTCAACCGAATTGCGTCGATTAAATTCAACAGTGAGAATCAACTGCTAGTGACACTAGATGTAGTGTCCTTATACACTCAGATTCCGCAGGAACAGGCACTTGAAACTTTAACCTTTTTTCTGGAGAATCGTGAACGACCAATGAGAGTCCCAACTAATTTCATCCTCGACCTAGCTCGTGTGGCTCTACAAAAGAACTTTTTCACTTTTGATTCAGAGTTCTTTTTTCAAATAAAAGGGGTAGCGATGGGCTGTCCCTTTGCTCCCGAGCTGGCGATAATGTTTATGGGGCTATTCGAAGAAAAATTCATTTATAACAACAATCCATATGGCCATTATATTTCCAACTATATGCGCTATATAGATGATCTATTTCTAATCTGGACAGGAAACCAAGAAGATCTGAATAAGTTTGTGGAATGGCTTAACACAAGAACAGCCGATATCCAATTCTCAGCCACATCATCAAAGGAATCTATTACATTTCTGGACGTGGAAATCCAACCACAAGCACAGGGACTCAGCACAACTTTATTTCGTAAACCATCCGATAGAAATAAAGCGCTACACTTCACCAGCAACCACCCGCGAAATCTAAAAGAGAACTTGCCCTATGGACAATTCCTTAGAATCCGACGGAATTGCTCCACCAAGGAGGAATATTTCAAACATGCAGGCCATCTAAAAGAACGCCTGACACTCAGAGGATACCCCAAAAAACTCAAAAAATTCCCTCAAAAGAGCATGGTGGACTCCCAGAGAGACCCTACTTGAAATGAAAGTGAAACAAGACCTCAGAAGAATGGTATGCGTCACTACTTTTTGCCCAGCGGCAAATCAACATAAAAAATTAATTCTATCTAATTGGCATCTACTCAAAAATCTGCATGAAGATCTGTCAGCCCCCCCGTTGTTTGCTTTCAAAAAAGAAAAAAGCATTGCTAATCACATCATAAGAGCTGCCCTCCCGCCGGCGAAATCACCCACCATACAAAGTCTATTTGGACTACCTCCCACCAAAGGCCACCACAAATGCGGCACGTGCATATGCTGTGATGAAACCATTGAGGACTCTGTCTTCACATTTGAAAACATTCATTGGAAGCACGAAACATTTACAAATTGTAAAACTAAAAATGTTGTCTACGCTATCATCTGCCCGTGCCCTTTGGTCTATAAAGGTAAGACCACACAAGAAGTAAGGAGCAGGATCACTCAGCATAAATCCCGGATAAGGAGAGGCGTAGAAAACGCCCCACTTGTCAATCACTGGACAAACATGAAACATAAACAATCGGACCTAAGATGGACAGTATTGTCGAAAATTGAAAAAGATCCCAGGGGCGGAGATTTGGATGCCAAATTAGCCCAACGTGAGGCATTACTAATAATGAAGTTCAACACTGCATTGCGAGGACTGAACGAGATGTCAGAGATATATAAAACCAATACTTGAACTACTCAGACCCGTAGACTCGCTATGAAATGAACTACAAGTCCCAGAAGCCTCTGAGAGTCTTATCAACCAGGAAGTACCAGTCTAAACAGCTCTGCAGCTCTGATTCACTCTGCAGCACGACTCCGAGGACGAAGGACCCGTTGTCTCACCCGGTATGTAGCGTTCACGACGACCGTCATCTTCTGTTCACGCAAGTCTCATCAAAAACCTAACTCTAGGCCTCCCCCTTTCACGCTTCATTTACAGTGAAGTAGAGGCGAAAATCAAGCCCGCTCCGCGGATAACCAGAAGCATGGACTAAACGTCAAAACAGCCGCTGACGTTAGTGCAGGTAAACATCCAACCCCGCGCCTCGCAGTTAGGAAAGACACTGTAGGTTTGAAACTAAGCGCGCTTGTTTTATTTCTTTTATTCACAGCCCCTGTATGCACACCACGGTGAAACCCTTGAAACCTTGACTTTTCTAGTCTTGAATTATGTGACTCTGGTTCAATTGCTAAAGGTAGGCTTTGGTTTGACTCAGGGTGAGTGTCCCTCTTTTAAAATAGCTCGCTAGACTAAGCACCCCATTTCTGATTACTTCCACAGAACCAGTACAGGTCCTGAGGAGAACCCTGTTACTCGCACGGGTTCGAAACGCGTCGACCACCTTTCCTACGTATCTGGTCTACATTTCTTGCGTTATAAATCAGCCTATGCATCAACCTCTCTAAGAAGAATACCCCCTTTTTCAGAAATCCAGTTGAAAAGACTTTAGGAATATTTCTCTAAAAAACACCAAGGGATTTATCCGACTGATTTATGACCGATACGTGGTTTCATGTACTTTTGTATTTTTGTACTTAGCTGTCGTTTGTATTGTTTTTCTGATTTTTGTGTATGCAAGTGTTTTGTATGATTGGAAGGCCACGAATGTTGAGAGTGTGTAAATAATTTTTTCACATGTAATCGTTGTTCACTGTACATATATATATATATAAAAAACTGTCGTTCTTTCCATGCACTAAAAATATTGTGTCACGTATAAACAAAAATATTTTTTCGAAAAGAGGAATAAATCCCTAGTTGCTAAATGATTCAGCAGGTTGTTTATGCTTTATTCTGAACACCAGTTAGACTCACCCTTGTTTGCAAATAATCTTTCTCAGCAGAGGCGCTTGTGTTGCTTTCTAGTTCAGTTTGGCTCAGCCGTGCTGAGTAACGAGTCAAGACCCTTGGGTGTTTTAAGGTGTCTGTGGACGGAGCGGGTGTTGAGTAGGATGCACTTCAGGTGGTTGCCGCTGGTACTCGGCTTGGCGGGTGCGGTACAGGTCCGGATGCAGGAGAATTTGCAGGATTGGCAGGTGAAGGGTCCGTGGGTGCGTTTTGGGGTGGCTCGGTAGCAGCCGGGGATTTGGCTGGTGTTGAATGCGTTGAGGGTGGCGGCGTCGTAGGTCCGGCGAGTGGGCTGGTATCTGCGGGGGCCAGGGGTTCTGGCGCTGGGCGCGGTCAAGGCGTGGACGGGCGCAGACGGGCTTGCCTTTGGCGCGCCTTCGGCGCACAATCGGCGTGTCCGCTGCGCATGTCCGCTGCGCGTCCGCGCGGTCTCCCTTTAAGGCGAAGTGGGAGGGAGGAGCAGCTGGGAGGCGGAAGTGGGGAGGACACGGAAGAAAAGGGTGCGGGGCCGCGACATCACGGCGGCGGGAAGCGGGGAGCGGGGGTTACACCAGGGGAGGCACAGAACCTAAATACAGAGGTACAAGATGACAAAGAAACAGCAGGGAACAGCAACACCAGCAAGGCAATTCACAGGGAGAATAAAATGGCAGAATCGGCAAAAAGAGCAGCAGCGAGGGGTCACACACACAGCTGGAGGGCCGTGCGGCGTGGGGGTGTCCTGAGGACAGGTCACACTCACCTGCGCCGCGCGGTCTCCATTTAAGGCCAAGTGGGAGGGAGGAGCAGCTGGGAGGCGGGAGCGGGGAGGACACGGAAGAAAAGGGGGCAGGGCAGCGATATCATGGTGGCGGGAAGCGGGGAGCGTGGGTTACACCAGGGGAGGCACAGAACCTAAATACAGAGGTACAAAATGACAAAGAAACAGCAGGGAACAGCAACAACAGCAAGGCAATTCACAGGGAGAAAAAAATGGCAGAATCAGCAAAAAAAGCAGCAGCGAGGGGTCACACACACAGCTGGAGGGCCGTGCTGCGCGGGGGTGTATAGTGACTATGATGGGTGATTTCTTTCTTGCCTACTCTGGATATAGCAGAGTCCATTGTTCGCCTTTTAAATGAATAGTGGTATGAAAATGTGCAAACCACTTTCAAGTTTCTCCTGTTGGGTCATGGTCTCTTCATATTAGTAGTATGCAACAGTCTACCCACATTTTGACAGGAAGATGGTTACCAAAAGGCCCCCCCAATGCTTTTCCCAGCAATTTTGCAGATTTTCTTTTGCTGACAAACATGTGGACATGTACACTAAACAAAGATGGACTTACTTTATATATTTAAGAGGTAGGACTCCAGCAAGTGGGAGCTAACAAAATGCTCTTGATTGCTGAAAGCAGAGCTTTCATCCCTTTCCCTGCCCTGCATGTTTATCAGCTTCCTGTCTGTGAGAGCAACTGTTGGCTTCCACATGAGGCAGAGATCAAGCAGGGACAGCGTGGGTCTTGAGGATCCGCATTCAGTCCTTAGGAAAAGAGCAGAAAGAGGTGAGAAATTAGCAGAATGAGGCAGAATAAAGCAGAATAAAAGACAGCAATGAAAAGAAAGAGGTAAAAAAGATTTCAGATAGGAGCAGCAAGAGGCAGAATAAAGGTCAGAAAAGAGCAGAAAGAGGCAAAAAAAGGTGAGAAATGTGCAGAAAATGCAAAACAAAGGTCAACAATAAGCAGAAAGAGGCAAAAAAGGAATAGAAATGAGCCTAAAGTGGCTAAAGAAAGCAGAGAACCAAGCAGACAGAGGCAAAACATGGGTGGGAAACGAGCAGCATGAGGCAGAAGAATGGTCAGAAACGACAAGGACGAGGCATAATGAAGGTCAGCAAAAAGCAGAAAGAGGAAAGATAAAGGTGAAAAGGTAGAATAAAGAGGCAGAATAAAGGCCAGGAACACACAGAATGAGGCTGAATAAAGTTCAGCAATGAAAAAAAAGAGGAAAAATAAAGGTGAGAAACGAGCAGAAAAAGCAGAATAAATGTCACAAACAAGCAGAAAAAGCAGAATAAAGGTCAGCAACAAGCTTAAAGAGACAAAAAAGGTGAAAAACAAGAATAAAGAGGCTGTATAGAGGACAGAAACAAGCAGAAAATGCAGAATAAAGGTCAGCAATGAGCATCAAGATGCAAAATGAGGGTGAGAAACGAGCAGAAAGAGCAGAACAAAGGTAAGAAACAAGCAGAAAGAGGCAAAATGAAGGTGAGAAACGAGCAGATTGAGGCTAAATAAAGGTAAGCAACTAACAGAAAGAGGCAAGAAAGGTGAAAAATGAGCAGAAAGTGGTTGAATAAAGGTCAGAAATAAGCAGAAAGAGTCAAAATATGTGATTCAAATGAGAAGCAGGATACAGAATTAAGTCAGAAACCAGCAGAAAGAGTCATGATAAAGGTCAGCAACAAGTAGAAAGAGGCAAGATAAAGGTAAGAAACAAGCAGAAGAAGGCAGGATAAAGGTCATAAATTAGCATAAAAAGGCATAATTAAGGTCATCAACAAGCAGAAAGAGGCAAGATTAAGGTGAGGAACAAGCAGAAAGAGGTAGAATAAAGGTCAGAAATGTGCAGAAAGAGGCAGATTAAATGTTAGCAATGAGCAGATATAGTCTAGATAAAGGTGGAAAACAGTAGAGAGAGGCAAAATGAAAGATCAGAAACAAGCAGAAAGAGGCAGAATAAGCAACAAACATGAAGAGGCAAAATAAAGGTAAGAAGCAATCAAAAAGAGGCAAAAAGATGTCAGAAATAAGGAGAAAGTGGTAAAATAGAAGTCAGAAAGGAGGAGCAAGAGGCAGAATAAAAGTCAGAAATGAGCAGAAAGAGGAAAACAAATTTGAGAAACGAGCAGAAAGAGGCTGAATAAAGGTCAGAAAAAAGCAGAAAGAGGCAGAAAAACGGTAAGCAACAAGCAAGATGAGGCAAACTGAATGTGAGAAATCAGCAGAAAGAGGCAGAATAAAGGTCAGAAAAGAGCAGAAAGAGTCAGAATTAAAGTCAGAAAAGAGCAGAAAGAGTAAAAAAATAGGTGAGAAATCGGCAGAAAAAGGCAGCATAAAGGTCGGCAATAAGCAGAAAGAGGCAAAAAAGATGAGAAATGAGCTGGAAGTGGCTCAATGAAGGTCAGAACTATCAGAAAGCAGCGAAAATGTGGGTCAGAAACAAACAACATGAATCAGAAAAAAAGGTCAGAAATTAGTAGAAAGAGGCATAATAAAGGTCAGCAATAAGCACAAATAGGAAAGGTAAAGGTGAAAAACAAGCGTAAGAGGCAATCTAAAGGTCAGAAACATGCAGAAGGAGGCAGAATAAAGGTCTGCAATGAGCAGAAAGAGGCAAGATAAAGGTGAGAAATGAGCAGAAAGAGGCAGACTAAAGGTCAGATATGTGCAGAAAGAGGCAGAATAAAGGTATGCAATGAACAGAAAGAGGCAAGATTAAGGTGAGAAACCTGCAGAAAGAGGCAGAAAAAATGTTAGAAACAAGCAGAAAGTGGCAGAATAAAGGTTAGAAACCAGCTTGAAGAGGAAAAAAGGTGACAAATGAGCAGGAAGAGGCAACATAACGGTCAGCAACAAGCAGAAAGAGGCATAAAGGTGAGAAATGAGCAGAAAGTGGCTGAATAAAGGTCAGAAATAAGCAGAAAGAGGCCCAATATGGGTCACAAACGACAGGTGAGGTTCCGTGACAATTGTAAGTGGTGTTTTCGACTCGTACGAATATGGTCGAGTCTAGTATCTATGAACCGCAAATGACGAGTTTAGTAGGTGTGCGCAGTTTCGCTGTGCTAACTTAAACCTTTCGTTTGTTATGTGGGTTTCTCATCTGTACCCACGGGTTCCATCTTAGATACGGCATCCATTTTGTCTCTTGCCCTCAAGTAGCCAGCGAACGGATGCTGTCCGCTTCGCGACCCTGGGACTCCCAAGATATTTGCGGAAGACACATGTTCTTTGAAAGTGTCTTTATGACAAGGGGGTTGCTGCTGTAAGGCAGATGACGCCGCTCGAGGCTCATCTTACCGTACGGGTTTATTGTCTCAGCCGTGCATCTCATTAGGCACGTCCCTTTGATGCCTGTATCTCGTGCTTCTCGATACCTCCCCTTTTTACACCCTTTCCGATCTCCCTACTGTCTCCGTCTTCCTCTGCACCTGTCTTTGTTCCTATTTCGATCTACTTTACTGCTGATTGGAATTTGCTAATGGTGGGAAGATGGGTTTTTACAGTTGGGACCCGCCAAATGTTTCCGCACTTATGATCCGGACCTTGTGTGTTTCAAAGTGATCTAAGCGACCCCTCTGAGAGCGACTGTGGGAACCAGGTTGTAAACTATTGTGTATCATGTTATCCTATGGGTAAAAACTGTATAAAAGGAGCGATCCACAAATACAATTTGAAGCAGTCTCCCCGAACTACACTCGATGTACTTCCTGTGACTTCTGTGTTCCCTGCAGTAAATAAACCTTGACTCTTTGACGCCGAAGGAAGTGTCCCGTGTCTCTGTGACTTGTACGCCGGAGCAGGTTACCCACGAAGGTTTCAGGTGTTGTGCCCTGGCACCGCTGGGTCCAAAAGAACCCAGTCCTTCAGTTGGCGCCCAACGTGGGGCTGCATCAGTGGTACCGGTCCAAGCCCGACGATCGTGAGGAACTTCGTGTGAAATCTCCGAGGGAAGGTGCACCCCGCTTCATCGATCCTGTTGTCGAAATAAGTGGCCCGAAGACTTTTCCCGCGAAGATTCCCGCCTCCTAACGGCTGCGACGGACTGCTGCCCTGACTGTAGACCTGTTTTGGCGCCTGGCGTAGACCTTGGTATAGCGAGACGATTGACGGGCCTTCCTGAGGACGCCATTGATCTTTGAGTTAAGTATTTGTGGGTCGCTCCCAGAGTTCTTGGTTGTAGACACTTTAGCGAGTGTCTTTGTTGTAAACACTTTAGCGAGTGTTTTTGTTGTAGACGCTTTAGCGGGTGTCTTTGTTGTACACGCTGTGTGAGTGTTTTTGTCGGTGACACTTTGCTAGCGTACTTTGTTGTTGTTGTATTTGTTTGACGACTGCAGCCGCCAAAAACCGAGGGTTTTGTTCTTTGCTGGGACTTGGTAAATCCCGAAATCCCGTAACCCTTGAAGTTTGTGAAACTCGGCTAGTGTGCAAGATGCCTGGTCGCAGTACTTTGTTCAGTTGCTTTAGACCTTGTGGTGCGGATTCCCTGCTGGAGGATTCGTGTCCGATACCTCCGGTTGGAACTCCTACTTATGATTTATATAGCAAACATGGGCTAGGCCCGATTGCTTTTAACGATTATTGGGTTAAATATACCAAGAAAGACGGCGATCTTCGTTGGCCACCTCACGGTAGCTTCGAAGCGTCGATCTTAGATAATTTGGAAATAAAGTTGTTCGAACGTAAATCTAGGCCGGCCATGTTTGATGCCTTTCGGTTCTGGCGCAAAGAAGCCCGACAGAAAGAGATCAGACAAAATAAACGTAGTCAGCGAGATACTGTTGCTACTATAGTGAAGAAAGCTGAGCAGTTTCAGCGTGATAAGGAGGATAAGGATAAGGAAGTGTTTGAGAGATTACAGCGTATGTCCATAGACAAATGCTATCCTGCTTTGCCTACGGAGTCGGATAAGAAGGAAGAGGCAGTTGAGGATTCTTTAATGTCTTATCTTATGAAGTCGCCACCTCCGTACGTACAGGGTACCGCAGCTCCTGTGGTCCCTGCCGTACCTGTTCTTCCACCTGTTATTCCTCCACCAGTTCCTCAACCTGCACCCGCTCTTCCGCCTGTTCCTGCTCCTTTGCCTATTTCTATTCCTACTGCTCCTCCGCTTCCACATACTCCTGTTCCCGCTACTGCTCCTGTGTTGTTAACCCCTGTTGCTGTTAATGTCTCTACTCCTTCTCTTGTTAGTCCTGTGTCTTATTCTTCTCCCTCTACTCGTAATCGTGATTCTCCCCTTGCGACAAACTTCTTTCAGTCGCTCGGACCTGTTTTTGGGTCTGCTGGTTCTGATGGTCCTCAGAGACGTAGCCAGCTTCCTGGTAATAGAGAACGTGTTGCGCTATACAATATGGCGATGGGTTGGATGATAAACCCTGTTAGAAATCCACCTCGTGTTGTCCTCGAAACGTTTGATCAATTCAACATACCAACTCAGAGATATGTGTTTGACGAAATGTGCAAGTTCCTTCATGATCAGATAGTGGCCAATGCGCCTGACGAGGTGCTGACCGCCCTGTCTGAACTTCGGCTTCAGTTCGCAACTGGACTGATAGTAGATACTAATGTCCGGCGTGCTGTTGAGCGGTTGCTATCTCTTCGTCCCGCTCCTATTCCTCATGCATTGTTCGTTGAGGACATTGAAAAACAAACCGAGTCTGGCCAATATCCTATGCGCGAAGTTCCGCCAGTTTGGATGCCAGGTAATCCTGGGGCAAACCCCCCGGTTCCGCCATTTTTCCAGAGGGTATGGATACACCTCCCATGGAAAAGATCGGAAGTATTACAGGTGAAGCAATCTTTGCCTGACCCTCGCAAAAATCCTGCAGGGTATTATAAGGAATTATCGCAGCTTGTGGATGCTACGGTAATGAATCTTGCCGATATCGACATGTTGTTCGGTAATGTCGTACCGCAACCGGTATGGGCGAAGATTCGTCAGGAGAATCACGCAAACGAACTAGGTGGTACTTGGGCGGCCATTGTAGCGGCAGATGGGTTGCAAGCTGGTGGCGCTAAGCCTGATCAGCTGATTGCTGCTCTTCCTCAGCGAATCATTGCATTAATGAAAACGCTTATGCCAGCTATGAGGGTAAATTGGGACAAGTTGTCAGCCTGTAAGCAGAAGAAAGATGAGAGTGTTTCCGATTTCTTTACGAGGTTCGAGGAAGCATTCATTGATCATAGTGGACAGGATATGGGTACTGAGGGTGGACAGAGGTTGTTTGTGGATAAGTTTGTGTCAAACTTATTGCCCGACTTGAGCAATAAATTAAGGAATTCAGAGAGTGCATGGGCCGTTTCTACCTCAGCTCAGATATTGGCTACGGCACAATATTACGAGAATAGAGAAAAAGAGGAAAATGACCGTGCTGATAAAAAGACGAAAGAGCTAAAAACTAAAGTGTTGTTACAACAAGCGTATCCGCCGCGTTCTAATCAGAATGCGCCTCAGCAGAATAGATCACAGTTGCAATCGAATCGATCGCAGTCGCGTAATGATTCTTCTTTCCAGAGATCTTCATTAGGGTACAACCAATGTGCTTATTGTAGACAGGAGGGACACATTAAATTCAATTGTCCTGCTTTAAATGACCGTAGTGGTGGTAATTCGTCTAGAGGAGGCCGTGGTGGTGCACAGCACGCATCGCGTGGTAGAGGTCGTGGTGCTCACAATGATCGCTCTGACCATTTTTGGTGGTAAGCAACGTCCATGTGCATATTTTTCCTCGACTTTAGACCCAGTAGCTAGAGCGTTGCCGAGTTGTTTGAGAGCAACTGCGGCAGCTGCGGTCTCCATCCGACAATCAGCAGGATTGGTCATGGATAATATGCTTACGGTGATGGTTCCGCATGCAGTCGATACTCTTTTGAATCGTACGACAACTCAGCACTTGACGAGTGCGAGGTTATCTGGGTACGAATTGACGCTTTTGGCAAGCCACATTCAGATAAAACGTTGTAATGTCCTAAATCCGGCAACTTTGTTACCAATTAGTGCAGAGTCAGATGAAGTAGCAGAACATGACTGTTACTTGCGGACAGAAGAGGAAACAAAAGGTCGTGTGGACCTTAAAAACACCCCATTGGAAGACCCGGATGGCACCCTGTATGTGGATGGGTCATGTTTTAAGTTGCCAAATGGTGATGTGACTACTGCTTATGCTGTGGTGACATTGAATACTGTTGTTGAGACTGCGAGATTGAATCAGAATTCTGCCCAAGCTGCAGAGCTGATTGCTCTCACTAGAGCATGTGTATTAGCAAAAGGTAAACGTGTGAATGTGTACACCGATAGTCAGTATGCTTTCGGTGTAGCGCATAGTTTTGGACGGTTGTGGAGAGAGCGTGGTTTCTTGACGTCGCATGGCACGAAAATACAGCATGGCCAGCTTGTGAACGATCTTTTGGATGCATTGACTTTGCCTGCTCAAGTTGCAATTGTTAAGTGTAGTGCGCATTGTAAAGTGACGGATGATGTTGGTCGTGGTAATGCGTTTGCAGATGAGATTGCTAAGGAGACTGCTCGGAACCTTAGCACTCGAATGTATGTGACGAGTTCGGTTAGGTGGCCTACAGAATCAAGTATGTGTGAAAATACCATAGAGAGTGTGAAAGCAATTCAGAATGAGGCCACCGACACTGAAAAGATGAAGTGGAAAGAAAGTACGGGAAGGTTGGATGTGAATGGTTGCTGGATTGATTTGTCGGATCAGAAAAGATGGATGTTGCCTGATGCGTATGTACTGGCCGTTGTGCAAATGGCACATGGATTAGCACATATTAGCGCGAAAGGTATTTGCAAGTTGCTGGCTGATGTGTGGAAGAATGATGGAATTACTAAGTGTGCAGAACGTTTGGTGAAGAATTGTATGGTGTGTATAATGTACAATCCTGGCAAAGGAACCCCAACTCCTCCTGGCAGTTTTGCTCCTCCTTCGTATCCCTTTGAGGTGATCCAATTGGACTTCATCCATATGGAGCGATGCAATAACCTGAAATACGTTTTGGTTGTGGTTTGCGCATTCTCCCGATGGATTGAGGCCTATCCCCTCAAAGACAATACTGCTTTGTCTACTGCGAAAATCCTACTGAAGGAATACTTTCCTCGGTATGGAATGCCTAGAGTCGTGTGGTCAGATAACGGAAGTGAGTTTGTTGGAAGTGTGATGAAGAGTGTGTGTAAGGGCCTTGGAATCAATCAGAAATTCCATAGCGCCAATCATCCCCAGTCAGCTGGATTGGTTGAAGGGTACAATGGCACCCTTAAACTAAAATTAGCGAAGATTCAGGCTACGACTGGACTTTCGTGGCCTGATGCTTTGCCTCTAGCATTACTGTCAACTAGGGCGACTGTACACTCCCGAATAGGGCTTAGTCCCTATGAAATAGTGTTCGGCCGTCCTGCGAATGTGTGGGGGGTTCCTAGGCCAGGAATATTCTCTGATCTTGAGTTTCCGATGTTGATTGATTACTTACATGACTTGACTGCTAAACTGAGGTTAATTCATCAACAGGTGTACGACGCCTTGCCGACGCAGACGGAGGGTCCAGGCCACCAGCTCCAGCCCGGGAACTGGGTGGTTACTCGTAACTTCTCACGAAAAAACAATCTGGACCCCCGATTCACCGGACCTTACCAGGTGCTCCTGGCCACGAGGACTGCCGTTCGTCTTGAGGGGCGGAAAAATTGGGTACATGCTACCCATTGTAAGCGAGTCCCTATTCCTTTGCCGGCAGACCCGTGGATAAGGAAAGGCATTGCGTCAACAGAAACAGAAACATTGCCGGCGTTTGTACCTTTTAGCGACGCACAGCTTGTTGGAGAACCCTCAGCGCAGCAGAAAGCCACTGTTGAACATTTGTCAGCAAAAGACTCAAGACCAGATCAACGAACTGATCAGCAGGACGCTGTCTCTTCAACAGATCCTTTGTTCGACGAGCAGACACGTCCAGGGAAACATCGATATTCTTTGCGATCTCACACTAAGGACAAATAAAATTTTCTTGCTTTGCTGAAATTGATAACTGCAATATCCTCGTTTCCCATAATCAAATTTTGAACATTCGTATCATTGAAAATTGTTTTGTATATATATATATATATATCAAGCTTCTTCTTTATATCTTTTTCCTTCCACAGCTGAGAAATATTGTGCTAAATAAATACATATTGTGTATTGAGGGCCGTAGGGCCGCGCGCGTACTTCCTTCTGGACAGTAGGTCTTGACGCTAGGTTAACGACCGTCGGTTCCTAGGAACTCCTGGGGATTGACTATTGCTGCACAGAACGAAGTGCGTCAAGAAACGTTGCGGACGGTCGTAGGGAAATGGCATTTTCGAAGCTGAATGATTTGGAAGGAGCTCAGGCGTATAGAGTCAAGCTGCAGAAACTTAGTCGTACGAAATGTTTTGTATCCCAATTGTTTGTTTTGTTTTTGACTGCTTCTGCATTTTTGGCGGGTGGGGTGTATTACACTATGTCTTACTTTTTCCTTGCTACTCCTACTCCTACTCCTTACCCTAACCTTACTTCTACTGCTTCTCCTCATTCCTTTCATATGTTACCAGAACACGAACAGGCAAGACGTGTAGAATTCCGCAATAATTCCTTTATCCAGCTCCTCCATCAGCATCAGTTAGTGGTTAACACTACTAATTGTTGGGTGTGTGGGTTGATGCCACATACTACGGGTAAGGGAATTCCATATCTGGTGTTACCGTATAGTTCCCAAGGGTCAGCTCGAGCATTCCAAACAATGTTTCGAAGCGCACTGGGTTTCCACCCCACGCAAGAACAACGTTCCCCCAACTTTGGTCCTACCTCGTATCAGAGGCTGCTATCGATGGCTATAGAGGATATGGAAGATGAGATCCATGATCCTTTTCTTATCCCTAAAGAAGAGGTACAAGCTTATAGGGTCCTAAGTAGAGGGGAATATAGTATGTTCACTAATGAAAAGCAGCTTAAAAGCTCGTCTCCAATATGGGTCGTACCCCACACTGGTAATCTTTGTCTTGTGGGTCGTGGCTCGCAAGCCTCACTTGGAGCAAGTGCTTGCACTGAAAGTTACGTCCTGCCAATGTCCCCGTCCCCTGTGTTTCTGGCTGCCAAGGGTACATACTTTATCTGTCATGATCGTGCATACACATGGTTGCCCGCAGACTTCATGGGCTCATGTTTCGTTGCAAATCTGTTGCCTCCGACGTTTACTGTAGATGCCGATTATCATAAGACTAGAGTTGTACGAGGCGTAATTAGCGAAGAGGATACTGCCGGTCAAGAGGCAGGAGACTTTTTCAAGGGTTTCCTCCCGTTTTGGGGACCTATGGTTAATAGTAGGAACCTGAGACATTTGACTCGAGTGGTAGAATCGACAGCTAATATTACTGCCAGTGCCCTTGGTAATATCACCACAGAACTTCAGGCGGAGAGACTTATGACATTACAAAACCGTATGGTTTTAGATGTTGTCTTAGCAGATCGCGGTGGGGTATGTAAAGTGATCCATTCGAGCTGTTGCATTTTCATTCCAGATAATGCTCCTACTGTCTATCAAGCCATCTCGAAGTTGCATAAGATCTCCGAATCCATACACGTGGATGTAGGGGATTGGACGCTACTTGGTTGGTTTTGGGGCCTGATGTCGACTTGGGGTTGGAAGATTCTGACGATCATCGGGGTTGTGGTAGTGTTCCTGTTCACGTGTTGCCTTTGCGTGCAGTGTGGTCCTGCCTTATGTGGCCTCTGTGCTACAACGTGTATGAGACAACCATCTGTTACCAGGGGGACTCGATCGGACAGAGCTATGCTACAACGACATCTTGATGGTCTGATGAATATCGAATATGATTCCGACTAGTGCTTGCCTACATGAGGGCAAAAGGAGCGTCTGAGGTTCCGTGACAATTGTAAGTGGTGTTTTCGACTCGTACGAATATGGTCGAGTCTAGTATCTATGAACCGCAAATGACGAGTTTAGTAGGTGTGCGCAGTTTCGCTGTGCTAACTTAAACCTTTCGTTTGTTATGTGGGTTTCTCATCTGTACCCACGGGTTCCATCTTAGATACGGCATCCATTTTGTCTCTTGCCCTCAAGTAGCCAGCGAACGGATGCTGTCCGCTTCGCGACCCTGGGACTCCCAAGATATTTGCGGAAGACACATGTTCTTTGAAAGTGTCTTTATGACAAGGGGGTTGCTGCTGTAAGGCAGATGACGCCGCTCGAGGCTCATCTTACCGTACGGGTTTATTGTCTCAGCCGTGCATCTCATTAGGCACGTCCCTTTGATGCCTGTATCTCGTGCTTCTCGATACCTCCCCTTTTTACACCCTTTCCGATCTCCCTACTGTCTCCGTCTTCCTCTGCACCTGTCTTTGTTCCTATTTCGATCTACTTTACTGCTGATTGGAATTTGCTAATGGTGGGAAGATGGGTTTTTACAGTTGGGACCCGCCAAATGTTTCCGCACTTATGATCCGGACCTTGTGTGTTTCAAAGTGATCTAAGCGACCCCTCTGAGAGCGACTGTGGGAACCAGGTTGTAAACTATTGTGTATCATGTTATCCTATGGGTAAAAACTGTATAAAAGGAGCGATCCACAAATACAATTTGAAGCAGTCTCCCCGAACTACACTCGATGTACTTCCTGTGACTTCTGTGTTCCCTGCAGTAAATAAACCTTGACTCTTTGACGCCGAAGGAAGTGTCCCGTGTCTCTGTGACTTGTACGCCGGAGCAGGTTACCCACGAAGGTTTCAGGTGTTGTGCCCTGGCACCGCTGGGTCCAAAAGAACCCAGTCCTTCACAGGCAGGAGGCAGAATTAAGGTCAGAAACTAGCAGAAAGAGGCAAAATAAGATTCAGCAGAAAGAGGCAATAAAAAGGTGGGAAACGAGCAGAAGGAGGCAGAATAAAGGTCGTAAACGAGCAGAAAGATGCAGAATAAAGGCTAGGAATGAGCAGAAAGAGGCAAGATAAAGTTCAGAAACGAGCAGAAAGAGGCAGAATAAATGTCAGCAACAAGCAGAAAGAGAATAAATAAAGGTGAGAAATGAGCAAAAAGAGGTAGAATAAAGGACAAAACGTGCTGAAAGAGGCAGAATAAATGTCAGAAACAACCACAAAGAGGCTACACAAAGGCGAGAAACGAGCAGAGAGAGGCAGATTTTAAGGTCAAAAAGAGGCAGAATAAAGGGGAGAAGTGACTTGAAAGAGGCAAAATAAAGGTCAACAATGAGCAAAAGGCCAAAGAAAGGTGAAAAATGAGCAGAAAGGGGCTGCATAAATGTCAGAAACAAGCAGAAAGAGGCAATATATGTGGCACAAACGACAAGCCGGAGGCAAAATAATGGTCAGAAACAAGCAGAAAGAGGTATAATAAGGTTAGCAACAAGCAGAAAGAGGCAAGATAAAAGTGAGAAACAAGCAGAAGGATACAGAATAAAGGTCGGGATGCAGGAGCCCGTATTGCTTTGAAACCCAGGAAACTGCTGACTCTGCAGCTCCCTGGACCTCAAAGCAGTGTCTGTTTCCCTGCTTGCATCACAGCAGGCAGGGAAGCATACATGCTCTGCTGTCAGCAAGCCAGAGCATTTTCTACTCTTGCTTGCTGAAAGCTGAATGTTTAGTATGAGTTGGCATGAGTGGTGCTTCTGCCAAGCCTTAGCAAACTACAATGTCCCTCGGATTGCACCCCGGGACATTGCTGGAGCTGGCCCTGGGGAATGGCAGTCCCCAGGGCTATCCAGGGCTCCTGAAGCAGGGTTGTGCTGCCTCCCTTCTTTGTTCAGCTTTGCCCCAGGGAGGTGGTGGTCCCTGGGGCCAGGGGTTCACAAGGGACTACCTTAATTATTGTATTTGTGCTCCGGCGATGTGGCGGTCCCTGGGACTGTGGGGGAGGTTAATAAAGTATGTGCCGCAGTAGGGTGATGGTACCTGGGGCAAGGAAGTCCATGAAATTGAAATTAGCCCCAGTGAGGTGGCTATCCCCGGGGCAAGGGGTGTCTGCAAGGCCCCACCACATAGTTGGAATTAACCCAGAGGAGGTGGCATTCCCTGGGGCTGTGAGTGGGCCCAGTAGACCTTCCTGCATTCATAATTGAAAATGCCCCAGTGACGTGGCGGTTCCCGAGCTATGATAAGCCTTAGGAAGGGCCCGCATTATAGTTAGCATATGCCCCTGCAAACAAGTGCATGAGCTTGGGCTTACATTAAAAAAATATTTTGCTGCGGATTTGCAGATCCACCCCCGAGCCTGAGTCAAAATAAAAACAAAGCTAACTGGTGCTGGTGGTAACTGACTCTGAAATACCAGGCCCGGAACCAGTGCTATGCTGAAAGACACTTAGAATACAGTGAAAACCCCTACATACACTAGGGTACACTCTGGGTTGGGGTACCCCTGTGATTGGCATGACCTTCCCTGTAAGGCCCTAGTACATAATAGGGCAGGGGGATTAAATCTACCTCTAACTCAGAGGTGCAGAAAGAGGCAAGAGAGGTACAGAAAGAGGCAAAAGAGGTGCAGAAACAGACAGGAAGTGTGCAGAAAGAGGCTAGAGAGGTGTAGAAAGAAAAGAGGGGTGCAGAAAGAGGCAAGAGATCTGCAGGAAAAAAGCAAAAAAGGTGCTGAAAGAGGCAAGTGAGGTACAGAAAGAGGTAAGAGATCTGCAGAAAAAAGCAACAAAGATGCTGAAGGAGGCAAGTGATGTGCAGAAAGAAGAAAGAGAGGTGCAGAAAGATGGAATATAAATGCAGAAAGAAGCAACAGAGGTGCAGAAAGAAGAAAGAGGGGTGCAGAAAGAAGGAAGAGAAGTACAGAAAGAAGCAACAAAGATCCTGAAAGAGGGACAAAGGGTGCAGAAAGAGGCAAGAGAAGTGCAGAAAGAAGCAACAGATACAGAAAGACGCAAGAGTTGTGCAGAAAGAGTGAAGAGAGGTGCAGAGAGAGGGAATATAAATTCAGAAAGAAGCAACAGAGGCACAGAAAGAGGAAAGAGGGGTGCAGAAAGCAGGAACAGAAGTATAGAAACAAGCAACAGAGGTGCTGAAAAAGGCATGAAGGGTGAAGAAAGAGGCAAGAGAAGTGCAGAAAGAAGCAACAGAGGTACAGATAGACGCAAGACTGGGGCAGAAAGAGGGAAGAGAGGTGTAGAAAGAGACAAGGGAACTACAGAAAGAACCAAGAGAAGTGCAGAAAGAAGCAACAGAGGTGCAGAAGGAGGCACAAGGGGTGCAGAAAGAAGGAAAAGAAGTGCAGAAAGAAGCAACAAAGGTGCAGAAAGAGGCACGAAGGGTGCAGAAAGAGGCAAGATAAGTGCAAAAAGAAGCAACAGAGGTACAGAAAGATGCAAGAGTGGTGCAGAAAGTGAGAAGAGAGGTGTAAAAAGAGGCAAGTGTGTTGCACAAATAGGAAAGAGGGCTGCAGAAAGAAGCAACAGAGGTGCCGAAAGAGCGAAGAGAGGTACAGAAAGTAGCAAGTGAAATGCAGAAAGAGGCCACAAAGGTGCAGAAAGACGCAAGAGAGGTGCATAAACAAGCAAGAGAAGTGGAGAAATAGGCAAGAGAATTGCTGAAAGATGCAGCAGAGGTTTAGAAAAAAACAAGAGAAGTGCAGAAAGAGGCAAGTGAGATGCAGAAAGAAGCAAGATCAGTGCAGAAAGAACCAACAGAGGTGCAAAAAGAGGCAAGAGGGCTGCAGAAAGAGGTAGGAGAGGTGCACAAAGAGGCAAAAGATGTACAGAAAGAGACAGGAGGGATGCGAAAAGAGGGAAGAGAAGTACAGAAAGAGGCAATAGAATCGCTGAAAGAAGCAACAGAGGTGCAGAAAGTAGTAAGAGCAGTGCAGAAAGAACCAACAGAGGTACAAAAAGAGGCAAGAGGGGTGTAGAAAAGGTAGGAGGGGTGACAAAAAGGCAAGAGAAGTATTGAAAGAGGCAGGAGGGGTGCAGAAAGAAGGAAGAGAATTACAGAAAGAGATAGGAGAATTGCTGAAAGAAGAAACAGATGTGTAGAAAGAAGCAAGAGAAGTGCAGAAAGAGGCAAGTAAAGTTCAGAAAGAAGCAGGAGCAGTGCGGAAGGACCCAACAGAGGTGATGAAAGAGCACAAAGGGTGAAGAAAGAGCAAGAGAAGTGCAGAAAGTGGCAACAGAGGTGCAAAAAGAGGCAAGAGATGTGCAGAAACAGGAAAGGTGTAGAAACAGGGAAAGGGGGTGCAAATATAGGCAAGAGAGGTGCAGAAAGAAAGAAAAGGGGTACAGAAAGAGGCAAGAGTACTGCAAAAAAGCAACAAAGGAGCTGAAAGAGGCAAGTGAGGTGCAGAAAGAGACAATCTACACAAAAAAGCAAGTGAGGTGATGAAAGAGGCAAGAGAGGTGCAGAAAGAAGCAAGATAAGGGCAGAAAGAGGAAATAGAAGTGCAGAAAGGAGCAACAGAGGTGCAGAAAGAGGCAAGAGGCGTGCAGAAAGAGGAAAGAGAAGTGTGGAAAGAAGCAAAAAAGGTGCTCAAAGAGGCAAGAGGGATGCAGAAAGAGGCAAGAGCAGTGCAGAAAGAACCAAGGAAAGAGCAGAAAGAAGCAACACAGGTGCAGAAGGAGGCACAGGGGGTATAGAAAAAGGTAGGAGAGGTGCTCAAAGAGTCAAGAGAGATACAGAAATAGGCAGGGAAGGTGCAGAAAGAGGGAATATGGGTTCAGATAGATGCAAGAGAGGTGCTGAAAGAGAAAAGAGGGGTGCAGAAAATGATAAGAGATCTGCAGAAAAAAGCGACAGAGGTGGTGAAAGGCAAGTGAGGTGCAGAAATAAGCAAGAGAGGTACAGAAAGAGGCAATAGAAGTGCAGAAAGAGGAAAAAGGGGTGCAGAAAGGGGCTAGTAAAGTGCCTGATGCGTTTCGATGCTGTTACTCACCTGCAGTGCTGTGTGGCCTCAAGCTTCTGGGCGTTTTTGGTTACATGTTATGCGGCGGTTCCAGGCCGAAGAGGGGTTGCACTGCCCGCAACCAATGAGCATTAGGAGAGAGGACGTTTCCTCTTTCCGAAGCTGCAGGCCACCTTTAATGAAGCCAGCAGAGTCTCACCCTAGTCTCAATGGAGGGCTGAGAAAAATTGTTCATAATTAGCTGCAGCGGAGGTAACCCATTATAGGGAGTTAATTGGCAAAATGAGACCTCAAATCCCAGCGTGCATTTAAAAATGAACTGCCACCAAAGGAGGAGCACTGAAAGCCCCCAATTACGGAAATATGCAGGGGACATGCAGTAGCCATAAATCACCTCCGCTGACACGGCCTCTGAGGAGATGCAAACAGCGGCATCGAAACGCATATTGCCATGGACTTCAAAGGGATGTTAAGCTGCCTGCATGGTTTAAATAGAGTTGTTACTCACCTGCAGTGCTGTGCGGCCTCAAGCTTCTGGGCGTTTTTGGTTTGGTCGCCAGTAGGTAGTTATATTTAGGATTTTTTTCAATGTTAAATCTCAAAATTCTATTTGGAATAACTTTGGCGCCGGATGACAAATCTGACTGAAAATTTCCTCAAAATGGCCTCACGGCGTTCCGGTCCTTCCCTGAAAGTTTGGGGGGGGATTCGTCAAGCGGGGGCTGAGATAAAAGGGGGGTCCCAAAACGCGTTTTCCCCATGTTAATTTCCATAGGGCGGTCGATTTCACTTTTAGCCCGAACGGCTGAATGGATTTCCACCAAACTTGGCAAAATTGTAGGGACTGGTAGCCCGATGTGCCTTTGCTATGTCTCATGATGTGTGCTCCAGTGGTCTTTGAGTAATATAGGTTCAAAAAAATATATATATTTATGGCAGCGCCCCAGTACCCGCCCCGGGGAGTGCTCCGGGCGCGCCACGCGAGGTGCGCATGGAAAGCTGATTGGCTCTCGGGTGTCTGTAAACATTCGAAACAGTCCGGAGCGGCCGCCATCTTGTGTCTTGGTAAAATCGAGACACAAGAGGTGGCTAAAACAAAGGGGGAAATGACCATAAGGCGTCAGGGATAGACCCCCTCTGACCCCCTAAGTTTGATGTGGGGGCTATAAAAGGGCCCCGCGGGGCATTTAAAATATATATATTTTTTTCGTTTTGCGCGGGGGGAGCGCCCGGTACGCGCACCGGGGAGCGGACCAGGGAGCGTACTATGAGGAAAAAAGAATGACAGAGTTTTTAAAAAATGAAGCCTTTTTTTAGAAATTGGAGGTAGTTCTAAAAATAACTTTTTTTTTCTTTTTGTTGTTTTATATTTTTTTTGTGTTTTTTGAACATTTTGTACTTTTTTTGGCTTTTCAAAACAGTTTTATATTTTTTTTATATTTTTTTAGGGGGAGAAACAAAAAAAAGGGAATTGAAACTGGCTCAACTGGAGCAAAAAAACAAAAACCCCAAAAAATTACTTCTTTTTGGGGCAATTGTGATGGTCACCTGCAAGGAAGATGAGCTTTACGCTCTTTTCACCATAGGCGATAAGCTTGCCACATGCAGTACAAGTGATTTTAAAATCAGCAAATCGTGGCTGAATACAAGGCATCATCTCTGATGTTTCTGGTCCCGATGAAGTGGGTTTGTTTCTTTGGGAGGTGGTCCTTGAAGACTGGGGGAGGTTACTGGCCAGTTCCCTGAGCTCTGCACGAGAATAGTTGTTAGGGTGCTTACGGGTCATATGTCGAATCATGGTATTGTTACCAAAGGAATATTTTTTGTTTCGTTTGCCCCTTGAGAGTTCTTCCTTACAGATTAGGCAAGTTACCTTGGCCGCATTCACTTTTTTCTTGCCCTCTGGGAGTGAAAAAAACTCCCATACAATGTGTGACTTGGGCTTGTATGGGGTATTTTGTTCAGGCAGCCATCTTCCACCATCCTCCTCTTCCTCTTCCTCCTCCTCCTCTTGTTGACCACCAATCTAATCTTGAGCTGGTCCTCTTGGTGGTTGTGGTGGTGGTGGTGGGGCAGATGCACCAGCTGCTGCTGCTACTGAAGCCATTATAAAGATCAAAAAGGTACAGAGAGGTACAAACAGGTCTTCCTAAGTCAAAGGACAAAGTCAGAATAAGGAAAAAAGGTGGGGTCTTTCATCATTTGGAAAAAAAAAACTGTCCTGAACCAATGAGAAGTGTTATTTTCAGGTCACAAGACCAGGGGCTTCATCATTATGAAACCAAAACTGTTATGAACCAATGAAAAGTGTTATTTTCAGGTCACATGACCCAACGCGCTTACGCTACGCGCCCCGGGTCGCGTCGCGTAAGCGGGTCGGATGATTACGTTGCGCGATCGTATTCGCTCGAGTACTTCCGGGTGCGCTTACGCCGTGCGTATCACGCGGACGCGGCTACGCGATATGTCACGATCATGTTTTCGTTCGCGATATTGGCGCTTACGGGACGCTCCCCGGAGCGCGCCCCGGGGCGCTTTATAGAAGTACGCTTTCGGGGCGCTCCCCGGGGCGCGCACCGGGAGCGCTCCAAAAATAAAAAATAATTAAAAAATGGGAAAAATTGTAGGGACTGGTAGCCCTATTCTTAAGTGGTTTTTACGAAAATTAACTTTGAAAAAATATGTAGTGTGCTACATTGGGCTATATATATGTTAGAGCCAAAATGTAGCCCAAATGTAGCCCACTGTAGCCCAATGTAGCCCAAAGATGGCCACCGGAGACAAAAAATAAATATAGCCCAAATATAGCCCAACTGTAGCCCAATGACAGAATGTACCAGAGTGTTCTAAACAACTAGAGCACTAACAGTCTTACTTATAAAGTGAGACTTATAGTTAGGAATTAGCATTAAAAAAACCTATGAAATTCACTGAAAAAACCATAGGTTTCAGACTAGTTATAGTTAGGAATTAGCATTTAAAAAACCTATGAAATTCACTGAAAAAGCCATAGGTTTCACACCAGTTATAGTTAGGAATTAGCATTTAAAAAACCTATTAAATTCACTAAAAAAAACATAGGTTTCACATCAGTTATAGTTAGCTGGAAATTTTACTGACATAAAACCATTGAAATTCCACGTTATAGTTAGTTGGACTCACTATACCTTGCGTGTGTAATGCACTGCTGATGACGTCACATATTACATCACTCATGACATGGTCAGTGACATCACTCATGACATCACTCATGACATCATCCTTGTGACAGAGTGACAGACCTCCTTTCACTGTAATGTAACCAATGAAACACATATTGAAAAATATAAATTAAATTTTTTTTAAAAATGGAGATACCCATATCAGTTACAGCAACCAATTCAATAATTCCACCATCTATATACACATTCACTCATTCACCAACAGTTCTATATAGTCACTCATACATATACACACTCATCATATGTAGTGATACACCTATACATCCTGTTACACACCGACAGTCATCCAAAAGTTACTCACACACATACTCACACATGCAAATAAACTATTGAACATCCATTTATTTGCATATACAGCTATACACACACTACCACATTACTTCTAAGGAAACTTACACATACTTACTCTCTTAAACAATCACTTATAGAAACACATACTTATTTAAACAAGAACTCTTTCAATCTCTCACTCTCACATATACTCACTCATATACATCAATACTCACATATACTAGATTAAAACATATGTAGTCACTGATAAAGACACTAATGAGACAGTCATTCACTCACTAACACACTCATCCACCCATACAGTCCTGTACGTATGCCGTCTTCAAAACACATACAAACAGTGAGTCAGTCATTGATGCATCTATGTGCTAAGTAACACTCCCACCAAACCATACAGACACTCATACTGATACTAAAAAAACATCTAATAACCCATATACACACACATGTAGCTACTCACCAACCCATGCAGCCATGTATACACAAAGTGAAACACTGATAAATATATTTAAATATTTAAACATTACTCGTTAATATATGTATTCACTAAGATACACTTAATAAGCCAGTTAACCAATCATTTTTTTTTTAAAAAACATCCATTTACACACTTATTTAAACATTCATTCTTCCATCGACCTTTACAAATACATATATAAAACATATTTATTTTTCAGAAAGGCACACATTCACTGGATGGTGTCATCAGTGATGTCATGAGTGATGTCACTGACCATGTCATGAGTGATGTAATATGTGACGTCATCAGCAGTGCATTACACGCGCAAGTTATAGTGAGTCCAACTAACTATAACGTGGAATTTCAATGGTTTTATGTCAGTAAAATTTCCAGCTAACTATAACTGATGTGAAACCTATGGTTTTTTTAGTGAATTTAATAGGTTTTTTAAATGCTAATTCCTAACTATAACTGGTGTGAAACCTATGTTTTTTTTAGTGAATATATATATATATAACACCACAGTTTGCTGAGATAATTACAGAAAGCAACAATAAACTGCAAAGTCTTCTTGTTCAGTTTCTTTAGTTGTATATATTCTTATAAATAGTGAGAAAAAGCCAACACGTGTTTCGCGCACCACTGTGCTTCCTCCTCAGTGACTCATTTCTTCTAGAATTATTATACTGCCAAATGCTGCATCCTTTTTAAAATCTGTATGGGTTTCCATTCTCCATATGAAAGATATATATAAAACCTCCTGATCCTTCCCCTTCGATTACCAATGTGTACGCTTCCAGCCTGTGGACGACCCGTATCAAGGGGTGTTTATATATATCTTTTATATGGAGAACGGAAACCCATACAGATACTAAAGATGACGCAACATTCATACGTATGAAATAATTTTTAAAAGTTTTGAACTACATAATAAACATTAGAAACAACACATAAATTAGATTTAACAGTAAAGGGACACAAAAAAACAAAACAAAACTAACAAATCAAATTAAGCTATAAACAAACTTAACCACACAAACAAATAAATTAACAATATAAATGGCATACAAATTTGATCAACTTAATATTGCAAAAATGACAAAAGCTGCAAGAAGAGTAAACTCTGTTGGATTCTCTCACCAGACCCCGAAAGCAAAAATATGTACATCTCGACAAATACCTTGCAAAGTAAGTACAACATATATTCAAACTAAAACTCACTTTTATTTAAAATTAAATTTGTAACATACCAAAAAATTAAACACTCTCCTAGCTTTATCTCTTTAGATATACTTAAATCATGAAAATACTACATCGAGAAAGTGTTAACCTACCAAAAAATCAACACTGATCGCAGACTAGAATACAGACATAAAAAAGTATATGTAAATTATTATAAAATGGAAATTCACCCCAAAAACAAAACAAAAAAAACTAATGATGACAACCGTTACAAAATCCCAACAAATAAATATTTCAAATAAACTGATGCTCTTTTTTATTTCCAACATAAAAGAAAAGGCCGGCTCCACATCACAACACCCCCAAACATGTGACACTTCTAAACAGAAAATACATGTAAGTATAAGTAATAAAAGTAGTGGTATCAATTTATATGTAAATAAAAAGCGTATAAACATTGTATATTTGTAAGTTTTAATGCAATTATATTATTTTCAGCCATAATGACATAACGAGCAAGGTACGTACCATCACAGAAAGGAAAGCAAGTATTACGTCACATGCGCTACACCTAAAACCAAAAAAGTACATCAGTGAAAACTGTGAATTGGTAGTGTACTTAATATTACTCTAATGCATGCTATGGGAGGGCCAGTAGAAAAAGTTGATGTTGCACAACCACCCCCAAAAGCTCGTTCCAGGTCTTAGCTGCAATGTGAGAGAAGGATCTTCTGCCTGCTCTGGCTCTGTGGATTTGTGGGGTTTCGGCCAGTGCGAGGTTGGAAGATCGGAGGTTTCTTATGGGTACATGGAAGTTGATTCTGTCATTGAGGTATTTGAGTCAGTTGTTGTGTAGGCATTCGCAGGCATGATTGAGGATTTTGAAAGTGACTCTTTACTGATTACTCCAAGGGGAGCCTGTGGAGACATCGTAGGCGTAGACTGATGTGTTTGTGTTGGGGGATGCCAAGGACGAGTCTGGCGGGGGTTTTCTGTATTGTCTGGAGTTTGCGGAGTAGGGACTTGTTAAGGCTGGCGTAGAGTGTGTTTCCATAGTCCAGTCTGCTGGTGATGAGTGCATGGGTGACTGTCTTCCTTGACTCAGGGGGGATCCACTTGATGGTCTTGTGGAGGATGCGGAGGGTGTTGAAGCAGCTGGAGGTGACACCGTTGACCTGTCAGTTCATGGTGAGTGAAGAGTCGAGTACGATGCAGTGGTTCTTGCTGTGGTCCGAGGAGGTAGGTGGGCTTCCGAAGGTGGTCGGCCACCAGGTGCTGTCCCATGCAGGAAGGGGGGTCCCGAGGATGAGGACTTTTGTCTTCTCGGCATTGAGCTTCAGGCAGCTGTTGGTCATCCAGTCTGCAACGTCTTGCATTCCTTTCTGGAAGTTGAGTTTGGTAGTGCTGGAGACTTTGGTGAGGGAGAGGATGAGCTGGGTGTCGTCGGCGAAGGATACGATGTTGAGGCCGTTTTGTTGGACGATGGCTGCGAGGGGGGCCATGTAGATGTTGAAGAGGGTGGGGCTCAGGGATGAACCCTGTGGGACTCCAAAGGTGATTTTCGTGGGGTCAGAGAGGAAGGGTGGAAGTCTGATCCTTTGGCTCCTTCCTGTGAGGAATGATAAGATCCAATTCAGGGCTGTTCCTTGTATGTCTGCGTCGTATAGTCTGGCGACTAGTGTGTGGTGGGGATCACTGACTGAATATCGAAGGTCAAAAAATCGACCTACAAAAATATTGTAACAAAAATATCGATGTCAAGAATATTGAAATCCTTTCTACAACAAGGTAAGTACAAAAATATTGAAAACAAATATCGATAACTAAAAATGTTGTTAGAAAAAATATTGTTTTATTTTAAGTTAATAAAAAGATGTAAAATAAACTAAATAATACTTATAAATATAATAAACATAGTTATACATATATTATAATGTTTAAAATTAATAACTAATATATACATAATGTAATAAAACATTAACTAAACATATACATGTAATATATAATATATATATACTTAATTAATAATCAGATTTAATAATTATTTTAATGACATAAATTATTTTTAAAAAAATGAAATACATCAATACACAAAAAAATAACATAACTATTAATTAAATAAGTATGTAACAATTTTAAACATTACTTTTTTAAAAATGAATTATATACTACATTAACTAAATAATACAAAAAATATTAAATAGCAGAGAGAATAAAACTACTATTCCAACTCCCAAAAAAGCAACAGTAAGGAGAATGTTGGCTAGCGTAAGGCTTAAAATTACTATTCCAACTAGAGATAGTAGAACAGTAGGGAAAGGGTTGGATAGCGTAGGGGTAAAAATTACTATTCCCTCTCCAGAAAGTGCAACAGTAGGGAATGTGTAGTATAGCGTAGGGGTAAAAATTACAATTCCCACTCCAGAGAGTGCAACAGTAGGGAAAGTGTTGGAAAGTGTAGAGGTAAAAATTACTAGTCCAACTCCAGAGAGTGCAACAGTAGGGAGAGTGTTGGATAGCGTAGAGGTAAAAATTATTATTCCAACTCCAGAGAGTGCAACAGTAGGGAAAGTGTTGGATAGCGTAGGGGTAAACATTACTATTCCAACTCTAGAGAGTGCAACAGTAGGGAAAGTGTTGGATAGCGTAGGGGTAAAAATTACTATTCCAACTCCAAAGAGTGCAACAGTAGGGAAAGTGTTGAATAGCGTAGGGGTGAAAACTGTGTTTTCCAACTCCAGAGAGTGGAACAGTAGGGAAAGTGTTGGATAGCGTAGAAGTTAAAAACAACATTCTTATAAATAAATAAAATATTCAAAACTTATTCATGAATTAATTATTAAATAACTATAAAATATTTACAAATACCCAAAAATAATTACAAACATAATTACCAATGAATAATTAATTAACAATAAAGTGTGAACAAATATCAATAAATATTAATTAATTAATATTAATTAACCCCTTCGAGGCTATTGACGAGCTGGGCTCATCATCGCGCTTACCTGTCCTGCGCGGATGACAAGGCCAGCTCGTCACGTAACGCGGTAATTTCGAATTTGCCGCGCACAGCGGGAAAAGCCGCCGCAGCGATGCGGTTAACAATTAAAAAATATTTTTAAAAAATGTAATAGCAAAAACATAATTATTATTAAAAAGGAGTTACCAATGAACAAATATTGAACAATAAAATAATGTTGTAGACCCCAAAATATTAATTATTAAACATTAATTACCTATTAAAAATGATGTATTAATATATTCATTAAACATATCAATATATAAAATGTAATCATATTTAATTACCAATTATTGATTAAAAAACAACAAAATAATACTCCTAAACAAAAAGTTATAATTTTAAATAATTAGCAATTAATAATGAATGTGCAATAAATTATTTATTAATACCCAACAATTAATTTAATCATTACTTAATTATACTTCAATTACTACCAACACTATTCCCCTATAAACGCACAACACACTCGAATAATGAAATAATCCACTTAATCAACTAATTAATTATTAAACATTAATAACCAATAATAAAAAATAATAACCAATTAATACAAATTAATTGCCAATTTATAAAAATGCATTAACAATTAATATGTATTTAACAATATAATTATCAATACTAATTAATAAAAATACTTAATTACTTAATTACATTTTAATTACTTCCCACACTATTCCCCTATAAACCCACTACCCGCTACAGAACTTAAACACAACAATTAATTAAAATGTATTTATAATTCATAAAAATGAATAATTAATTTAGTATAATTAAACTATTTCTCACCCTATTCCCCTATAAACCCAGAACCCACTACGGTACTAAAACACAAAATTAACTTAATAAAAACATTATTAACATATAAAACTTGTATACATATATTTTAAAAGTAGTAGTACACTTAACAAAAAACATATCACATATACATATTAAATTATTAATACAATACATGACAATAATACAAATATCGATATTAGTAACATCGATATATTTGATATCAATATTACTAACTTTGATATTACTTACATCGATATTAGTAACACCAATATATTTTATATCGATATTACTAAATTCGATATTAAAACATCGATATTAGTTACCTTAGGGTCGATATTCTGTCCATCTAAATTATTGACATTGATATTCTGTACCATCGAAATTAAAACATCGATATTATTGTAGGTCGATATTTGAATTTCGATATTTTGGCTACTCATCGTGCAGTGGGAGACGATGTCGAAGGCCGCTGATAGGTCAAGAAGGATGAGGGCTGCAGACTGGCCTTGGTCCAGGAGGGTGCGAATGTTGCCTGGGGCGGCGAGTAGGGCATTCTCTGTGCTGTGGTTGCTTTGGAATCGGGATTGGAATGGGTAAAGGATGGCGTTCTCTTCACTGAATCATGTCACTTTCCTGTTGACTGTTTTCTCTGCAACTTTGGCTGCGATAAGAAGGAGCAAGATGGGCTGATAGTTCTTGAGGTCGATGGGGTCAGCTGTGGGCTTCTTGAGCAGAGGTCTGACTTCTACGTCCTTCCAGTCATCTGGGAAGGTGCCTGTTTTGATGGTGGTGTTGATGGTGCATTGTAGTTCGTCTGCAATGGTGGCTGTGGCTCTGTGGTAGATGTGAGGGGGCAAGAGCCGGTGGGGACCCCGAATGGATGCTTTTCATGGTCGAGGCGGTTTCTTTGGCTTTGACCAGTGTCCAGTTGGAGATGGTGGGCTGGATAGTGTTTCTGGGGGGTTGGGCGGTGTCTGTGGCACCTGGTGGATGGTCGATGAAGTTGTTATTGAGGTTTTTGATCTTGAGGTGGAAGTAGGTTACAAGATTGTCACAGAGGTCTTTGGATGGGGTGATGTCTGTGGCTTTGCTGCATGGGTTGGTGAATTCTTGAATGACACTGAAAAGTTCCTTGGAGTTATTGGAGTTGGCCAAGATTTTGTTGTGGATGAAGTTCCTCTTGGTGGCTCTGATCTGGTTGTGGTAGTCCTTCATTGTGTCCTTGTAGGTGATGTGGTTTTCGGTTGTCTTGGTGTTTCTCCAGATCTTCTTCAGGCATCTGCAGGTGTGTCTGGCTTCCTGGAGAGTGGTGGTGAACCAGGCGGCTTTCCTGGGGCGTTGTCTGTTGGGGTTGCGCATCGGATGCGCTTGTCTGCGCAGTCGGAGATCCAGGTGTGGATTTCTCCGGCTGTGTTGTTTGCATGGGGTGCCCAGGTGTGGTTGTCTCGGGTGAGGTGGAGTTAAATTGCTCGTCAGTAACCTTGCTACAGTTACTTCGTGGGGGGCGTGGGGCAGGTTTGGGTGCCTTGGGTTTGATGATGGCAAAGTGTACGCAGTGTTGGTTCGTCCATGACTGCTGCGTTGTGTGGCTGAATTGGATGCTGTTTCCTGCTGCGAAGATGGGGTCGAGGGTGTGTCCTGTTCTGTGGGTCAGTGTGTTGATGGACGAGTTGTTTAAGTCCAATGCTGGCAAGGTTGTCATGAAGGATTGTGGAGTTGGGGTCGCTGGGGTTGTCGAGGTGGAAGTTCAGGTCTCCAATGAGTATGTAGTTTATTGTGGTGCTGGCGTGGGGTGTGATAAAGTCAGTGATGGTGCTGGCGAAGGGTGTTCAGGGGCCGGGTGATCTGTAGACGAGGGTTCCTCGGAGTGTGGCTTTGGGGGTGGTCTGGATCTGGAAATCGGGTGTTCGGCAGAGGGGAAGGTTTTGCTGGAGGTGGTGACGCAGAGGGGGCTCCTGTGGGCGATGACGAGGCCCCCTCCTGGGTGGTTGAAGCGGTCGTTCCTCTAGATCTTGTATCTGGCTTTTATAGCGGTGCTGATGTCGGGGTGGAGGATGCGTTGGTCCAGGTCTCTGTGAAGAGGACGATTTCGGGCGAGAGAGAGTCGAGTAGGTTCCAGATTTCCATGGCGTGTTTGTTTATGGATCACAGAACAAAAATCCTAACATATATACACCCTAAAGTCCCTGAACACATCGCAGGCCAACTACCACCTATATCCACTTTAAAACATTTAACTGCATCAACTAAAAAAAGCCAGTAGCTTTTCCACCCAATACCATGATATAGCAATACCTGAACATTTAAAAGTGACACATGTTGAGGAACCCTCGTTTTATATGACAACCAAAACAATGATAGATGAATCCTAATATTTTCTACAGCAGACAATTTACAAAAAATAAACCATTGTCAAATCTTAAGAAAGGATAGGACCTTCAAAATGTCCCCCAAATCATTCACTCAGATATGCACCATAAATAATTAACATCCCTTTTATATATGATCTACTACCAAATAAAAAAACAGCATTTACTACAAGCTCCTAAGCCACATTACCATAAAAAATCACTACTACCCACAGAAATAATCATAGATTTAGAACAAGCCATGATTCAAACAATGTTAAAGGTTTACCCACACAGAGACATACAAGGCTGTTAGTACCATTTCAAACAAAGCATATGGAGACACCTCCTACAATCTGTACTAAGGTTCCGATTACGAGTTCGGCGGTCTGACTGTCCAACCAATGCGGACTCTAGGAGACCGCTGGTCTGGCGGTTTTCAGCCCGCCGTATTACATGTTGTTCAGCCTGAAACACCAACTGTGTTGACGCAGCAGTTCACACCTGTGCTGCAGTGGTCTACAATGTTGGCGATGCACAATTACACGCCATCAGGGCTGGGGTTTCCTGCCAAGCCTATTACGACAACACAGTCGTACTGGTGGTCACCTAAAGGGGGTTTCGAAATGGCAGTGGACCACCATGGTACACTTGCAGCAAAGCACCACACCATTGACTATTGGATGAATTGAAACTACACAGCTGATGTCCTTTTGCCAAGTGGACTCACCTGCAAATCACACAATAAAACACGCCCCTTCCCAAGACAGGACACATTATTTACACCATTGTGAGCTGAGCCAGCCCTTTATTCATCTTTAATCATGCCATTTAGCACGCTCCACAACCATTACATTTTATTTTTCACAAATTCACTGATATCCCTTGTTTGGTTACCTTTCATTTTCTCATACTTTTTTATGGTTATTCATTGGCTCAAAAGTCCACCTTTCACAGAGACTGAGCTGTCATTTATGATGGATGGAATCATTAGAGTAGAGCTACACATTTTTGGATCCCAAATCCAACATACTCGTTTCATTAGGAAAACAGAAATGTGGGATAGGATAGTTGACTAAGTGAATGCTGTTGGTACCACCCTGCACAAACAGCAGGAAATTAGGAGGCGGTGGCATGACCTGAGGTTGAAGGTGTACACCTTGCCCTCCAAGCACCACCGAGGGCCCAGAGAACTGGCGGTGGCCCTCCCACATGCCTATTACAACTCTTGCTCATCCTGCACACCAAGGGCCTGATAGGAATGCCTGAGTGAGTGGAGTCTGGTAAGTTTCTCTTAAATAACTGTCACAATACCTTAGTCTCCTGTTTCCTCTCAACTTTGCTATTTCTATTGTCTCATCAATCTACTTTCAAGAAAAGCAATCCACAAAGTTTCATAAATGTTGGTTTGTCAGTGTTAATGTAGAGAGTTGTATATAGGATGACATGTATCAATCTCCATTACATTCCTCATGTTGGAATGCTGTTTGTAAGTAAATAAATAAAAAACAATCGTCGCAGGGCCCATCATATGCGTAAAAATGTAAATGTATGGTTGATCCCAAATGCATGTTGCCAACAGGTATGTAAATCTTACCATTTGTCATGTGTTGGTAATTCAATATAGAAATCACTACAACTACCAGGAGACCCTGAGACTGTAACCAAGATGCCATAGTCCTTTTGCCCTTTTTTCCCTCATGGACTGTGCAATCTACATAAAATGCTCTACTCAGACACAGTTGACTACTTTGCTTGTTGTTTCCTGGTCTTTTCAGCTGAAACTATTGATGGCATGAGTGACACTAACAACTGTGAACTTCTAATACATGTAAACCATGAAAGAAACTCGGCTAATTAGTAGTGGCAGGTGACCCGTTGACTCTGCACTCCTCACATGATGAATAATGATAAATATACAACAAAGGTGTGTGTTTTTATGTATTATACACAACTAGGCCTTGGAATGGTCAAATACACTGTGTTGGTTGAAATGTTTTGGAGATGTAATTTTTATCCCTAAAGCCAAAAAGCCATGGATCAGCACATCAATCAATCAATCAGGTGTTTGTAAAGTGCACTACTCACCCTTGAGGATCTCGAGGTGTTGAGGGAGGGGGAGAGCAGTCAGCTCTGGATTAGTCGAAGAGCCAGGTCTTGAGGTCCTTCCTGAACTTGTGTATGGTCAGGGAGCATCTGATGTTCACGGGAGCTTGTTCCAGGTTTGGGCTGCCATGTAGGAAAAGGCCCTCCCACCTGTTCTGTTTCTGCAAATGTCTAGTAGCCAACTTCAACACCACGCAAATAGATTACCTATTTACTGGAACAGAAATGATGGGGATGTAGATACCACACTTCCACCAATAACAATGTTCCCTATTTCTCAACAGGTCAATCAGGCACAGCACCTGGGTAGAGCTTGGCCATCGAACAGACTCCCACTCCACCCCCGGATGAAGCTCTCTGTGATGACAACACTCCTGGACATGTTGATGTGGATGACCTTCCTGGGTCATCTGGTCAGCCTGGGTAGTTGACAACAGTGAGTCCATAGGTACCCACCATGTGCACCCCCCACCCCTGACACCCTGGGGGCCCGCAATTTTCCACATGCTTTTCCACAGCAGTAAATCCGCCACGGAAAAGCATGTTTTTACACACATTGTAATTTGGCTGGCGGTGTCTTGCAGACACTGCCACCAAATTGCGGCCAACACCCCGCGAATCAGCGGCGGACGGTCCTGCCGTCCGCCGCTGATCCCACCGCCATCCTAATCTGGTGGTGGGTGTTTTGAAGGGCCGCAGCGGTGATTCCACCGCCGGCCCGGAGGATGCGGAATCACCGCAATCATAATCAAGCCCAAAGTTGGGACAGATCATATTTACCAACAAGCCAGGCCCTCTCCGGTAGTAGTAGTGACATCAGCTGGAAAATGGTGCTGTTGCACAGTATGAAGGAATCATGGGCTGATCATGGGAACCAGGCTCAGACCTTTGAGATGCGCAAATCCAGTAAGCAGCCAACTTGCACATTGGTAGATTGCAAGTACTTCCTGTTACAGTAAACTTGTTCCCTGGTTTGCAGTGGTACTAAGGCACTATGAGTGCCATGAATAGCTCCAAAAAAATGTGGGATGTGACCAAAAGCATAGAAGTCATGTTTCACATTGAATAAATCCTCACACCTGGGTATCTGGATGTAGCTGTCAATGTGTCTCATCATTGCCGAAAGCACGTTTTAGTACACACTGAACACTGGTTGTAACATACCACCAGATATAGTCACAGTGTATTGAAAAGAGCCTGAGGCCAGAAAAAGCAATTTTGCCATAAGCCTCCCAATAGGTGGGATACATGTGGGATTAGTGTTTTGAGGAAGAAGATCTGATTCTAACTGACATCCTGTATTGTTTGCCTATTCAAAGACAACCTCTTGATGACATCCCTTTCTTCCATGGTCTGAAGGTCTGGAAATGGGCAGTAAACTAGAGGCTGTGGACTCTTCCCTCTCCCAGGATACCTTTGTGTAGAGTGACAACAATTTTGAACATTGGTCACAGTCTCCACAGTTACATATATGAATAGTAAACCAAAAACAATGTCACAACACATAACTGCTTCTGAAAGATTTACACATTATCCACATGATAATTCTATACTATCGAACATCCACCAATAAGCCCCATTGTAGCCTTCACATGTGTATATAACACAGTGTGTAAACTATACATTCAGAAATGTATTCTTAACACAAGAATGTTATTTTTAGGACCTTTTAGGTCAAAAACCATCAACCGCGGTGCACAGTGCACTGTACACATTTTGCATTTAAGAAAAGTAATACACTACACAAAACAAATCCTCTGCATACGTTTTGAATTATAAGCATAAATTGGCATCTATATATCACAGTACAACATGTCTTATATTTATCATCGTCATTTATTCCGGTTCATCTGTAAGTTAAGTGGTTTCTGTACTCCACTCAGTTCTTTTCTTAGCTGACACGTGTTTCATCGCTGTAACATGGGATTACCCCTCGACTTCTTCAGGGCTAAGTGAATACACAAACAACTGCTTTTCCTGTGTACAATGATGGGTTATACATTGTTTTTTTGTCTGTTATTTGAATTCTAGTTTGAGGGTGACTGTAGTGATATGTGTGAATGCCTCAAGTATAGGCGTGATTGCTACGTGGAGATCCATGCGGTGACTGTTGTCATACAAATAGACAATGCAATAGTCATTAGTGCAACGTTACATGGTTCAAGCTGTATGTGTGTTGTATATGTGGGGCTAACTAGAAAAAACTCCCAGCTGCTATTATTTAACATTGTTGCCTTTATGAAATACATTTGGTATTGGAAACGTATTCATTGAGAGTTCTCAGCTGTGAGCACCGTGCACTAGTGTACATGCAAACAACTCATATTTATTTCATTTAACATCATATAGTGCCCCTTCTTATTTTACCAATTATATATGTGCATGCCAACTGCAAAGTGTGTTATCATAGTAGAAGATTCAGAATAAAATACCTAATGTCCTTGTCTTGAGTACTCCATGTATTGGGAAACAACATGAGAAACTGTGTCAGCAGCTATAATGCCATACACTCATTAAGGCTCATTTGGAATACTAAGTCACGTGATGGGCCCCTATCTTGTTTTCGGTGATACATATGACTACATATGTTGAACATCATTCCTGTAACAGTGCTACATATGGCAAAATGTGTGTCCTGTGTTGGCAGTACATACCACTCAAACTCAATCAGATATAGCATGATATCCCATTAAGTATTCCATATGTCCACACATCTCAAGAGAGTAAGCCTGCAGTGACACACATGCCATCCCTTTCCTTGCAACCTAAGCCTGATAATGTAGTCTATATTATGATACCAGACTGTAAGGACTGTATGCATTAATTCAATGGGCCTGGCTGTAGCGGTGTCTGTACAGTCATGCACAAGAAAGTTTACCCATCAGAAGGGCACACCGGTGTGTTGTATTTCATAGAAGCTCACATCACAGTACATTTAGGATGGGCCACCGCTACACGATGTTAGTGGGCTGGTTTAGTCAGTATAGGTCATGGCAAGGGTTGAGGATAGTCAGCAGATGACTACAAAAATGTGTATTCACATCTTTGCAGTGCTTAGCATGTGGGAATTACACATGCAGTGTATTAACTATTGATTAATGCTTGTGCTAGGTGTATACAAAATGTGCAGCAACCAAACAGATATCCTAAAGGTTGCTGTTATAATCAGTTTTTTAATCTAGTGCATCCATACAGGTGAATGCCCATTAGAAGTAATCCATTTGCAAAGCCATCCCTCAGAAGGTGCGGACCTTGGGGGTCTATCGCTGGCACAGTGTACATTGCTGGAAAAGGTGGAAGGACCTGAAACGCTGGACCCGGAAGAATATAGAGGTTCAGCTGGGGATGTCCTCCCAGCGTGGATGGGGTTCACTCTGGACCCTGACTCCCCTAATGGCCATCATCCTGGCAGTGGCCTACATGGAGCTTGATGCACAGTTGAGGGCCTAATAGCAGCTACAAAAGGGTAAGTTCTGTTCAGAACCATTTGATACATTGCCAATTTTCTGTGTTACCGGCAGACATTTCCCAATCAATACATCAGTCAGCCAGTAAACTTTATTCAGTTTTGACAACCAAAATATTTCCCAATTAATATTGGGGGTGGCCCATGTGTAACACACAAGAAGAGTTACTGGTTCTGTAGGTTTGGTAGTAGGTGCATGCTGATGAGCACTGCCTATTGTATTTCTGACCAGGAACACTGCAGAATCCAGACCCGTCCCCATTTACTGTCTTGAGCAGACACATGGGTGAGTAAAGTGATTAATCAGCTTGCGTTGTTTGATGTCTGGGGTGACAATTGTACCACGCAGGCCACTTGTCTTCAGCGTGTCAGGAGTGCTGCTCCCTCACTACTGTGTCTCATGTGAAGGTGGCCCTCTTGCATGTGCACTTTGGATGCAGTCACTGAGCAATACTTCTCCTTGGTAAGAGGGGAATGTTCAGTAACAAGAGATAGCAAATATACCCTGGTGTCAACAGTATTAGTGGCTACATGTTGGCATGTGTGCCTTTCCTTTTTGTAGTATCATCTGCACTACTGTTTCATACATGATCTATGTGTCTTCATGGGTTGATGTCTGATTCTATCACAAATGTGTGTGTGGGCCAATCTGTATTATAAAATAGTAATTTGTGATGGGTATACAGTCAATGTGTTACCACAGACAATAGTGTGTAGATTTTGGTGGGGGTGTCACACACCCTAAGCCATTACTCAATTCCGTTAGTCAGGTAATGGAGTAACGCAGCCCCCACAGTGCAGGGGGCCTCCAAGCTCTGAGAGTCCTTCATTGAGTCCGCAGGGGGCCCCACCACGTGCCTTGCAGGAGGGCCCCCTAAAATGTTGTTATACTAGTGTAGTCAGGTCCAGTTGATGAAGAAATGAATGACATGATCAGTAGACTTACAGTAATTTCTCATAATGTGAGTTTCCATACCATTGATATGGGAGTCTTTAGATATGTGAATTGCACATGTTGATATGTCAAGGTTCGTTCACTGACTGGTGACATGCATTGCGGAGTAACATGCAGAAATGTTGGGCTCATGTGTGAGCGTCTACACTCAGTAATACAATGGAATTTGTGTTGGTGAGACAAAAAGTCCTGTGATGTACCTTCCCATTAGGACACAGGTTAAAACACCTCTTCATGTAATAGAGATCGCCTGAGACTCAACATCCTTCAATGGTCTGTTGGCTTTTAGGTATGCAATGTATATCGGTGTTCTCACCAGTACCAATCTGGACTTGGGATGCCCTAGGCCTACCTGATTCATTATGCTGTAGATATTTGTAGACAAATCTCCCAGATATTTGAGCCAGATTGTCTCCAGTCTACCTTTCTATGCTACATCTGATACATAGCAAAGTTGCTTAAGAACAGCTTTCATGAGACTATTCTGAAAGTAGACATATGAGGAAGTTTCTATTGGGAAGTGGCAAGAGTGTGAAATGAGCATTTTCATGCCACCTTCCTCCTGCTACTGTATATATTGGTGCAACATAGCTGTATTAGTTGACCATCATTTCATCATGATGTGGTGTTACATTACGTGTATGACCATTTGTTGATTGCAGGAGCTTGTGTGAAATCTGTAGGAATGAATTTGTCAATGCCATCCTATTTGATGACATCAGGTTACTAAGGTATACTACAAGAGCCAACCTATTCAAGGTGATGAGGTAATCTAATAAATACATAAGGATGGAGATCAGCAGGTCCGGTGTGGTAAGGCAGTTGCAATAAACCAATTTTATATGTCATTTCAGATAAATTTAGGGCAAGCGAAGGAGAAGGGGCCAACATCATTGGCGAAACAGCTGGGTACAATGGATTGAGTCATGAGAGTATAGAGACAGAGGACACAGTGACAAAGAGGGTGTGGGGAGTGCCACAGAGGATAGAAGCTCAACTTCCACATCCTCAGAGTCATCCTCCAGTGAACATTCACAAGTGGCAGCAGAACCCACAGGATTTGGTCCGCCTTCATTGTTGTCCGCCACCCCCAGTTCAATCTCTAGCCTCCATTCTGATCTCCTCCCAGTTGACCAGGCCTGCTCCCCTAAGAGGGGAGCCACCCCCTTCATTAAAGCACCTCAGCCCCTACCCCTGTTACCCCGCTGCCCTGAGTAAGGGGGCCATTGACCTGCTGAGAAACATCTCTGTATGTCAGACAGCCCTACTGCACGCCATCCAGGGGCAAGGCAGCCATCTACAGCAGATGGTGGCCTTCCTGGAAGGCAGCCACCGTGCTTTGTGTGTCCTACAGCGATCTTTTCAGGCTCTGCCTTTCTCCCTCATGGCAGCCTTTTACCCATCCTAAACTTCCACCGCACCTCCTGTTTCTTCCCCGTCCTAATTCCATATTTGCATGCTTGTCCCAAGCACACTCACCCACATGCACACTCACACCCCAAAAGCCCCAATCAGAAGAGGCAAACAAAAATACCAGAAACCACGCACCCACTCACATGAGACTCACCTCCCTCACCAACACCACCTCTAGCATAACCCCAGACACCACATCCAGACTCACAGACTCATCCCTAATATCCAGTATTCCCCCAGACACAACACCAATACCCACAGACCCTTCCACTACCCCAAGCATTCCCTTAGATGCCACACCCACACCACCTGAGCCATCAGCCACCATCAGCATTCCTCAGACACTGCACCTGCACCACTAGGCCCATCCACAACACTCATCATACCCAGCACATCCACATTATACGCACCCAAAAAATGCAAACAAACACACACACACCCATACCTGACACTTACTTCCACTCCCTCCACCTCCCAACCTCTACTCCCGCCTGAACATCCTGCCCCTTTTCTAAGAGAAATTGTGCTATTTGCCATTGCCCTTATCCCTGTCAACCAGACGCACCTCCCAAAGCCAAAAGAACCTCTTCCACAACCCAATCCGTCCCTTCCACATCCCAAACCACCAGGGAGATTCCTGATTTCCCTACCAAGCCATACCCCTAAGAAGACCAAACCCCCTCCCAAAACAAAGACATCCATCCCAAAGTCAAGACCACCCCTCTCAAAACCAAACACACTCCTGCCAATACTGATCCCATCCCTACCAAGTAACATCTTTGAGGTGCCGGCCATGCCCAAAGGATGCCCCTTTGTAAGGAGGTTCCCTGGCAGTATCATGAAGGGCAAGTATAGTGGCACAGCGGTGTTACTTGAGCACACAATGTGTTCAAGGACTGGCCATTGGCCTTTGGATTACTCCATCTACTTTATATTGGAGAAATACAAATATTTGGTTGGTTTATAACACATTAGTCCTGCCATTGATTTTCTATTTATTGTTATTGGATACTTGGGATGCATGACTCCAGTTCTGTTTGTTTCACCCTGATTGCTGATCCATTTGAAGTGGATAGTATGATCTGACTTCGGAACCACTGTTGGAGTCACACAGGACAAGGAGAAATGTTGAATGGATGGATATGTGGTATGAAATCCAATTGGTACTGACATTGCATTGGGTGGTATTTCATAAGGTAAGTATTTCAGCTTTACTTGACCAATGTCAACATCATTTAGCTTGCACTTCTCCCTGTGATGTAGATTTGATATGTGTTTGATGTGTGGATGATAGATATTTGTTTATCCACACATGAAGGGTGTTAAATTGTCATACCTTTGTAGACATTATTATGGATATTTGTCCATTGAGTGTCTATACCTTACGCCTACTTTAGCTAAATGAGTGACAAATTATGTTACTGCTGTGTTTGCTTTCATGACCTACACTAACACTTTTCTCACATATGCAATGCACTTGGTTATGCTATTGGTTGTCATGATCTCCTTCAATCCACAGGTCCTGTGCACGTAGAGGTTTTGAGGCATGTGCAAAGTGGACTGTGACCTAGGACCCCCGCCTTCAAGGGGCCCACCTGGTAGAGGAAAACTTATTCGGCAGAGAGTCTTTACATTGTGACCTTTGAATGCTTCTCACACTAATTATTTGGAATCCCATTTACCTGACATTACTTTTTAATGTGAATGACGTGTGGGAGTCCATTACAGAGATCTTGCAGATAAGGGGTGTTTCAGTTTCATGACATATCCATACAGATGCATCTTTGATATCACAACACGACCTAGCATTTGAGAAATGTTAGGGTGTCCCAGAGATTAATAGCTGTGATATTGATGAAGCGGTGCTGTTGTATGAAACAATATATTGCACATACCACTACCCCTGATTATGAGATGTGAACACATGCAAACTTCAGTAGAGTGTTCCTTTGTAGTGTCAGTGACCTGGCCAAAGAGGGCATCATAGAGCTGTAATTGGATCATACATCAAGAACATCATTCAAACAGTTGCCCTTTAAAATATGTTTGGCCCAGGTACCCTAAACTCCTTGCCAGGTCCATGGCAGGGCATCTCTTTGCTGAGGAGTCAATAAAAATGGATACGAGTATAGCTTACTGTCAGTTGCATCCATGAAAGTGTCAGTTTTGGACGTCATCAAGCAGGAACAGCAGCAGCAGGATGTGTATGATCGGCTCCAGGGCGGGAAAGGGAGTGTGAAGCCGATTACAGATGAGTTTCTGCTTTATATGCCTCCCTTTCCATCAGCTCAGATGTGATGTTTGAAGAGCCACGTCGACGGGAAGGCACATCACAATTTGGCTAGGGGTAACACTGGTGGTCCACCCTCCGACAGGCGCATTAGCCTACCCACGGTCCAGATGTTTCTGGCAGTGGCAACAGAACTGCAGTGGTCTTTCACCTATGTAACTGCGTGCATCGTATTAGGGCGGTCAGATCGCCAATGGTGTGGTGTGATTCCGACGCTGTATCGATGGCGGTACAATGACCATCAAAGTTGTAATCAGGTCCTTCCTCTCTTAATTACGGTAGAGATTTTAAGCATTTTGTCAAGTTGCTTCAATCCTCATGGTGGTGAAGAAGACTATTCTACTTGTTTTTATTCTAATAACAAACATCTTATATAGTGTTGAGAACTATACTTAATCTCACACATTTTTGTTCCGATAAGTGCAGAATGCCTACCATCTTCTTCATTCACTTTCGCATGCTTTTAAAAATGAGCTCCTTAATCAGTGGATTATTTTCAATGAGTCAGACCTTTCGAAAATAAAAATGGCCACTCGCCACTCTAAGAAAGATTATTATTTATTACAGAATCCTGAAAATTCCAAATGTGTTAATGGACTTTGTAATTAAAGCAATCCTGCTTTATTTCCATTATACTATGATGGTCAACTGTGAGGCGCATTTCAAATGCTTCTAATGCTCTGCAACACAAGACACGTGCACGAATTTGTGATTATTTCTTGGGCTCGCTTCTTGTGCATTCTGGGTCTTGTCTGTTTGGAAAGATTAAGAATAATGACTATTCAAATGTAATAAACGTGAACCAGGAAACACATGAAGTAGTTTGCATACCCATTATTAATTGTAAGTGACTTTAGAAGCCACTTTGGTAGCTGCCTTCACAGCGCCTGCCAGCATCAACTTAATGATGAAAAATGCATGGAAAGTCCAAACCAGAGTTGTTCTACTATTCCCTTACTTTGCAATTCACACAGAAACAAGTATTTTGTTTCCCTGTAAAATAAGCAATCAGAGACCTCTTTGAGTATTCAAATTGGGGTTCCTTTGCCACAAATCTTTAAAGGCCATTAGGTTCAAATGTTGTTTCTATATGTTTTATGTTTTTGTTTTATATCGGTCTACATTATCATGACTACTGATGGAAAAAGACTAGCCCATTTGATGTACCAGTGATTCATTTCACCAAGCTTGGATTAGATTTTTTGCAAGTGTCTGAGGAAGAGAATGAATAATTTCTACCTCAGGATATAAAATGGCGGGGTTTTCCATGCAGGAAGTTGGAGGGGATTCGAAGGATGATTTATTCGCCCCAGTCAATACGGCAAAAACCTCTGTGGATATATTTTAATTTCCCTTAAAATAGAGTCATGTAGTTTTACGTACGTCATAAGAAATGCCAAGAGGCTTATTTACAAGGCCCTTGCGCCACCACTTTTGCGTCACTTTTAACATGCGAAAAGTGACCAAAAGTGGTGCAATGGCTTGTAAATCTGCCCCCAACAGTTCTTCACAACTTCGTACGTCCACCCTTCCAATGAAATAAGAAACGCCATAAAACAGGTGGTCCCATTTCTCGTACTAGCCTGCCTAAAATCAAGGGGCTCATAATTGAATCACAAGCCAGACACCAAGACCTGGGAACCCACTTAGGTTTTATTTCGGAGTTTGTGAAACTGTGTGGCTTATTTACAAGCCCTGTGCACTGCTGGTGCGTCACTTTCAATATGGGAAAAAGTGACATACTGGCAGTGCAAGGATCTTGTAAATAAGCCCCTTTGTATTTACACAAAATTTCAACAAAATACACGTAAATATTCGTAATTACTTAAAGTGCGGAATCTTCATTGTGAGTTACATTTTAATGTGATTTATGTCTTTTTGTCAATTTTTCATGCGAGGACGCATTCCTCACTAAAAGAAATATCTCAGATAAACAAAAATTCCACAAACAAGACTCTGTGGCTCTCATTTATGAGATGTGTTGCTTCTCTGCGACAAAACAGCGATGCAACACTTCTCAGTGTGCCCTCCTTACGACATAATAGATGCGCTGTATTTAAAATAGGGCGCATCATGTCGCAAGGAGTTACAGATACATCAGTATTACTGATGTATTTGTATGCACAAAATTGGCGCATTGCTGGGATGGGTCTGAAAACAGACGCAGCTCCAGCAATGTGTTCTTTCACATGAGGCAAGCTCCATGTGAAAGGGCCTGCGTCACCCTTATACCTGAAATGAGGCAGGCATAAGGTTTTTCCGCAACGGCGTCCTAGAAGTGGCGCACTGAAATACTATAAATTTCAATGCGCCACTCCTACGAAACGCAGGCACATATGTGGTGACAATCACATAGAGATGCTGCAACATGCACCTCCAGACAACAAATGGCATCAGATTTCACGCGAAACATACAGACCAGGTCAGCCTTGGAGTGGAACAGCCACAACCATCACTGCCTTTTGGATTCTGCGAAAGGTTCAGATTTAGGTGAGGTTTATTATTAAAATTGCAAATCTTCATGTTCAGACGAGGCAGACTTAATGTAGCGCAGGGGTTTACAAAATGACGATTCTGCCTAGATGTGTCACTTTGTAAATAGGGCGCAACATGGTGCATTTTTTACGCTGCTGGTGTGTCACTAAAGGTGATACACTAGCGGCGAAAAAGTGTTGCAAGGGCTCATAAATAAGCCACTGTGTGTTTTCAGTAAGGGGCTTATGTACAAGCACCTTGCGCTGCGGGTGCATCACTTTCAATATGAGAAAAAGTGATGTACCAGCAGCCTAATGGGCTCGTAATAAGCCCCTAAATTTTTACCATAAATGGTGCATTTAAGATCATTTTTGTACTCACAAATGGTGCATAATTACATGCAGTGGTGTATTGGCATAAATTAACATAAAAAACATTAACACAAAATTCATGAAATTGCATGAAATATGCCAACAGACGGCCTAGTTTTATTCCAGTCTGTTTATGGTATGTTTGAGCATCAATAAAATAGTTTTGAGGCATATGGATATCGAAGTTTACAACTGTGACAGAATGTTGCATCTGCTATGACTAATATTGATAGGATAGCTGAACTGCATTCTATTACCCTTTCCTCACTCCTATCTAAAAGAACATTATGGGGTGATTGTTGCACCCATATCTCAATAGGGCTTCTTTGCTGCACCGGCCAAGTATTAGGATATGTGAATAACTGCATTTCATTACTGACTGTAAAAATAGTGCGTTTTTATATCTTTTTTCGCTAAATTGTGCTGAAAGTGAGTCCCTTATTAAAAAAAAATAATAATAATAGTTCTCGGCGATATTCCACCAAAACCTTTGAAACAAAGGTGGGATTGCATATTTGGTCCAGCGTTGCAATTTGAGATGGCTATTTTTGCGCCTCCACTTTGAAAGTTCACCTGCACCCAGGACTGCTGTAATTGCTTTTCAAATCCCTGATCTTCTTCACCCTGTTTCTCCAGGGGCAGTTTTTACCTGTTTAATAGGAGTGTCAAGGACCAACGGGCAGTGCTGCGTCAAAATACATAACACTGGGCTGTGCGAACAGTAACAAATGAGCAGAACTGTATTTTTTATGACTCACACGTGATGATGTCATTAGCTGTGCTCGCATTAAAAAAGCTGTATTGATACAAAGGCAATTCTGTTTTACCTAAGATTGTGTACTTAATGCTCATCCTCTAGTACACATTTCTATATGCAGGCAAATGCCCAATGATAAGCAAATTAACCTGTAACCGAAAATGACGCAATATTCAATTTGCCAATTATTTTTGTGAGGTTTTGTATTTAAAGCCTGGTAACACTACTTTAGGCAATGTGGTATATACAGCATCCTAGGAGTTTCTCTGTTGTCCCTTCCCTTCTTTATCCAAACGGCAGAGATTACCAAGGTGTACATATTATACAGTGCAAGCTTGCATCAGATTTTTGGAGCACAAATGATTTTTTTTTTATTATCCTCATATTGCGATTATGCAGATAGGAAGGTGTTTGGGAGTTTGACGGTCTTTTTGCGATCGTTACACCAACACTGCCCCTAATCATCTATCGATGAATACAAGATACAAGGGGAGTTTCTCGTTATCTTAGTTCTTACCAGTCAATTTTCTCCAGTACACCCTTATCTTGCCCAACAATTCCTTTGTTTCTGGGGGTATCTCGCTCGTAGGCTGTTTGGCAGATTTCCAATCATGCCTGGAATTATTGTTCCGCTTTAATCATTGGAATTAAAAAAGAAAAAAGAAAAAGAAAAAGGAAAAAAAAGCAGAAGAAAACAGAAAAGGAGGAGTTCTAGTATATCATCTAGAGATGATATATTTTTCCCAAATCTCCCAGTATATCATTCTTTTGGATTGTTTCCCTTTTCTATCTAATCTACTGGTTTTTATTACAGAGTTTAGCCAGTTTTCATGGACTGGTGGTGCCGTTTTTATCCAATTAATACAAATTTCTCTTCGTCCCAACAGGATCAGAACGAACAATAAGCTTTCTTGGTGTTTACTTAGCCTAATCAAATTTGGTTGAGTGGTACAGTGGATCCCAAAAATAATTAAAAGTGTACTTACAGTTATAGGTGTTGCCATTACTGCAGTTAGTGTCTTACCAATCTCTTGCCAATAGTGCGTAAGTGCTGTACAGCCACAAAACATGTGAATATCATCCACCTTTTCTTCACCGCATTTGCGACATGATTTTACTGCCGTGCCTTTAAATTTTGATAATCTTTTGGGTGTCCAATATGCTCTATGTATAGAGAACAGATGATTTCTTTTTAGGGCTGCGGGCTTTACACACAACCAGCATTTCTCTACTGATTTTTTCCAAATTTGATTTAGATCCATAACTTCGTTTGGTAGGTCTTTTCTCCATATTTTATCCGGTATAGTTAAATCTTCTTCGCCAGATTCAATTAGAGCCCAATACCATTTTGAAACTTCTTTTTTTATTGCCGTTTCTTTCATCATTTCTATTTCTAGATTGTTCGGATCTATTGCTCCTTTCGGGATAGTATTGGCCCAACTGCTCAGCTGATAATATTTAAACTTTGAAACTTTTCGTTCTGTTATTATTTGCAGATGTTCCCAAGATATTAAGACATTTTCAACCAGAAGTTGTCCCCATTTTTCAATTCCAGATTGTCTGAGTGGGGTAGATAATAAATCCTTTAAGCATTCTGGGGTGCCCGGCGAGTCCCATATTGGGGCCATACTACTGTAGTAAGGTATCTTTATAGCATTTCTTATCTGGCTCCAAAGCTTAACAGCGTTGTTTAAGATCTTCAGTTTTACTTTTTTGAAGAATTTTGGGTGACCAAATTTGAAGAGGAAATAGTCTTCTCCTTTCGTTAGATGTTGTAAGAAATTTGGGTAATCATAATGTTCCTTTAGCATGGCTCTGAAATTCTTAAATTGAATAGATCTATAATATTCATATATATCAGGGCTTGCTATTCCACCTTGTTCCATCTTTCTCCTCAGTTTGTTCCATGAGATTCTTGTACTTTTTGCTGACCAGATAAAACTAGATATTTCTCCTTGTATTTTTTTTAGTGCTTCTTTTTTAAACTCTAACGGAATGTTATTGAAGAGATAAGTAAATTTGGGAATAATTGACATTTTTATTGCATTGGATTTGCCTAGAAAACTTAACGGCAGACCTGACCAGATTTTAAGGAGTCTTCTCATTTCTTTAACCACTATAGGTTTAGTTGTGGTATTTTTTCAAGCTCTTTTGTTATAGTGATGCCTAGATATTTTATTTTGTCCTTTAAGAAAGGTGAATTTGGGTTAGTGTTCCAGCTCATTGCCTCTGTTTTATCGTTGTTAATCAGATATCCTGAACCCTTGCCAAAATTATTCATTGCATCCTCGATCGCTGATTTGGAGAGGTTGTAGTTGTCAGTAAACACCATTAGGTCGTCTGCATAAAGTGCAACTTTCTTTGTCCAGTTTTGATATTTATAGGGTGTTATGAGTGGTTGGTTTCTGATAGAACAGGCTAAGGGTTCGATATACAGATTAAAAAGTAGCGGAGACAAGGGGCAACCTTGTCTAGTGCCCCTCTGAATCTCGATGTTATCAGTGAGGTTCCCGTTTACTGCTATTTTCGCTCTTGGGTTTGTATAGATTTCTTTCACCATATGGCCAAAATGACTCCCTAGTTTGTTTTTTTCTAGGATTTTATTTAGAAAGGCCCAATTGACGCGATCAAAGGCTTTGGCTGCATCGTATGTAACGATCGTTAGGGGTAGTTTTTCGAAGAACAGCAACATCGATTGCTGCCACAAGTTCATGCGTAATTTCCTGAATTTGTCTGCCCTTTATGAAACCCTTTTGATCCGAGTTAATTAGTTTAGCCATAACTTTTGATAATCTTTTAGCTATCACATTCATAAACAGCTTGTAATCACAGTTGAGAAGTGATATCGGCCTATAAGATTCATATTTCTTTGGGTTTTTTCCTGGTTTTAATATAATACTAATCGTCGCATCATTCCATGAGTCAGGTATCATATCATGTCCCAGGTAAGTCATATTCATTATTTCTGTTAGGTGTTCAATTAATGTTTCTTTTAATGCTATGTAGAATTCATTAGGCAGCGCATCCGGTCCCGCAGCTTTTCCTCTTTTTAGGTTACTTATGGCAGTTCTTATTTCTTCTGGTGTGATTTCAGCATTCAAGGAATCCACTTCTTCATCTGTCAAGCTTGGAAGGGGAACGTTCCCAAGGTAGTTCTTAATGTCTTCATCTGATGGATTTATGTCTTCTCTATATATTGTGGTAACATTTTTTGAGAATTCTTGCCTTATTGAAACATCATCTAAGCAAGTTGATAATTGGTCTTGGGTATAGATACTTAATATATTATTTCTAGACTGATCCGTTTTCATTTTCCAGGCTAGCATTTTTCCGCAGCCTTCTCCATATTCATGATTTGCTAGTTTGCTGTTCTCCCATTTATCTTTAACTATATTCTCCAAGTAGTCCACCAGATTCTCCTTTAAGTTACGTCGCTTCTCTTCTAAATTTTCTCTTGATTCTTGAGTTATGCCACACTCTAGCTGTAATTCAACTTCTTTGATTTCCATTTCCATTTTATTAATATCCAATTTTTTTGTTTTATTCTTGTGTGCTCGCAAGCTAAGCAGCTTGCCTCTTATTACCGCTTTATAAGCATCCCACGTTATTCTTTTTGATGTTCCGACAGCATTGTCTGCAAAGTAGTGGAGGGAAGTTGTTATAAGCTGGTCCACATTTTGTTCATCTCTAAGGATTTGTGACCTAATTTCTTATTATGAAAGGTGTACGGGTAATTTTTTTCTCCTTTTTGCTTCCACATGTCTTCCAGGTTTAGATCTTTTTTGTAGATCCCTAGCCATTCCCTCATTTTTGGAGGATTCCTTTGTTTTGTTGGGGGCATTCTATCTGTTTTAGGATCCTCTATAATATTGAAATCTCCTCCTATAATAATCGGAGCTGAAAATGTTAAGAGTTCAGAATATAGTTTTTGGAGAGGCGCTGGATCATCCCTATTCGGACCGTAATATCCCACAATTGTGAGTATACAGTCCTCAATCCAAATTTTTGCAACCGCCCATCTTCCTTTGCTGTCAACTACTTTGGATTCTATTTTAGCATTTAGGGATTTTTTTATAATGATTGCTACTCTTTATGTTGCATTCTTGTGAGGCATGTATGCTTGAACCGATCCAATGGAGGTTTTTTACCAATTGAGTCCACTCTGAAATTATGAGATGTGTTTCTTGGAGAATAATAATTTCACTTTCTATTTCTTTCAAGTATTCCACAATTCTTTTTCTTGTAGGAGTTCTAAGCCCATTAACATTCCATGTTAGAATTTTTATAATGTTTTCTTTTGTCATCTTATGTTGTTATTTCTTGCTGTGGGGTTGAGATTGAGGCAGCCATTTAACTCCCGTACTATTCCTTTTATATTCCAATTTTGAGGATTTTTTTTTCTTTTTTTTTCCCTATCTTACTCCTCATCCGTGTATATTTAAGATTTGCATTTTTGTGGTACAGTGTGATTTGAGATTCCCACCCTGAGGAAGCCTCCCTTTTTCTTTTTTCAGGTGTTATTACACCCGTTTTCATGCTCCGATTAACCAGATACTTTATTCTTTATTCTTTATTACGTAGGCGCTTCCCAATATATGTATATATTTTTGTTTTTTCTTATTTCTATGTACATTGTTTTATGTTAAGGTCCCAGCTACAGCTGTTTCCCCAATTTTATGTTTATACATATGTATATGTGTTTTCCTTTTTTTTCCAGATTTCCTAGGTTCTTCTTACAATTTTAAGAAGGTTGTGTTAACCTTTGTTCCTTCAGTTACTGCATTACTGCATTATTCCTTATTTAGATTATCAATTTTGATTTGGTCTTTTATTAGCTGAATGAGGTTTTCTATCTCTTTTGGCTCCCTTAGGTTGTGCATTTTATTTCGCCACATTATTCTTAAGGCAGCTGGAAATTTCAATTGCACGTTCGCTCCCAAAGCTTTCAGTTCCTGCATATGTTGCCCCAGCTCCCATTGCCTGTCTTGTGTGGCTTTACAGATGTCTGATCGTATACGAAATGACCAATTATCTTTGTTAAAATTCCCAGTTTTCAGTCCCTCACTCAATATTTTTTCTTTCAGAGAGTAGGTTCTGAAATTTACCAAAATTTTCCTCGGGGCCTTTCTCTCCTTGCTTTTTCTAAATGGATCTCTATGGACTCGTTGAATATATGCAGCCAAATCGAAATCTTTCGTCCAAGGAAGAAATTCTTCTAGGAGAAATACAACATAAGCTTTAATATCAGATCCCTCTGAGTTTTCGGGGACATTCAGTACTCTAAGGTTGTTTCTTCTTCATTGGTTTTCCAAAGATTCTAGTTTCTCCTTGATGACTTTCTCGCTGTCTTTTAGATGTCTTATTTCTCTTTGATTTAGGTCTATCTTTTTACTTAAGGAACCAAGTTCATTTTCGACCGCTGTAACTCTGACCCCTAAATCATTTAGTTTCTGATCTAGGTTTTCAACAACTTCTTGTATTTTATTCTGATTTCCTTCAGAGATTGAGAATTTTTCTCTCATTTCCCCCAATATTTTGTCCATCATTTTATCCATGTGCACCTCCAACATTTTTTCTGTCTTATTTTTACCCACATGGTCCATATTTTTCTGCCCTAATGCATCCTCTTGTGTTTCTTGGTCAATTTCTTGATCATTAACTATTTCTGTTTCCTGCGTTCGCGGGGTACTCAGGGAGCATGTTTGTAATGGCTGTACTGGTTGAGGTGACTGGCTTGTCTGTGTTGGCTGTATTGATTGTGTCAGAGATAGGGTCGCGGTAGCGTTCGGAGTCGAGGTCGACTGCATATCTACTCTCTCCACTGCCTCCTCACTTGCGATCTCCTCCACTTCTCCTTCGGAAGTTGGACTAAAAAACTCCCTGTTAGGGTCCAATACTGACAGAGATGCCGTGTCCGCTGTGTTTGCTGTATTGATTGTATTAGTCGCTAAAAATTGACCCCCTCCTCTTACTTGTAGCACTTGTTGCACCTTAAAATATGATCTCAGAGATGGTGTCATCTTGATTTTTTGATCTTTACTTTTCTTAGACCCTCTGCTTTTTATATTTTCTGTTAATTCCTCTAAGCGTGGAGGGTGTTTTACGTTTTTCTTTGTGCTTCTCGGGGTCATGCACTTTTTTGTAGTATGTAGTGAGTTCTGTTTAGATAGGTTCTGATTCCTAACACCTCCCTGTTCAGGTCTCTCTAACACAGAAGAAAAGGCTGTTCCTACTGCTGATGTCTTCTTTGATCTCGATCTTGTGGTGTAAGCAAATTGAGGGGGGCCTTTTTCCCTTTTGTTTCTGCTAATGTTCTGTTTTTCCAGAGGTAAGACAGTGTATTTATTACCAGTTTCATCCGAAGTCTGTGGTAATGGGTCTTTATTGTTTTGAGTTTTTATTTCGTCTTCCTCCGCTTCAGTTCCTTGCTGTTGCTTATTATGTGTCTGCTCCCCTTCTTCCAATACTTCCTCTGAGGCGAGACTTTCACATCTCCTTTCACTCATCCAACAAGGAACTATCGGGTTTTGTATTGTCATGAAATGCTCTCTGCAATGCTCTCTGCAATTTGTTTCTTGCAGAAACACTCGGCTTCCAGAAGAATTAAGGCTCACCTCTCCTTTCAGATGTCCGGTTTGAGAGACCTCGCTACTGCCTTGTGAACTTTTCACCGTACTTGCAGTGCTTGCACCCGCCCCACAATCACACACAGAGGCGTCGCTGGCTCTGCTGCTCTTACCCCGGAAGAAGAAGTTGATCTCGCCGAGCGTCTTCCTGCAATTCCGGGCAGCGTCTCGTGCTCTCTCCCATAGCCCGTTATTGTTTGTAGACGTGATCACTGGTCCAAAGCTCCGCTGCACCGCAACTCCGCTCCACCCCGTCATGCAGGTTTTAGCCTCAATACAGTGTGTCCTAGAATTGGTCCTCGGAACCAGCTTCGGAGCCGGTTGCCGGCCAGTCAGCTGGGAACAGAGAGCAAAGGACGGAGCAATCCGAAGAAAATGCTGCCACCGCCACCGCTGATCTTGCAGGACAGGTAATCGAACTCCGGTTGCTACTGCCTGCCTGGGTGGGTTTTCAAAATGTCAATTCCGGGGGTATTTGGGTTTTCTCGGATTCAGTCTTCCTTAATCACCTCATATCATGTCATTAAGTTATCTTTTTCTGCCTCGGGAAGCGTTTTAGTTACATGCTTTCCTGGAGTCTTATCGGAGCTCATGACCGAGCGTCTCAGCCGGCCGCCATCTTCCTCCTCCCGGCCTGGCACAAATGATTTTGATCTGCTTTGCATCTTGTAGCACCAGTTTGTGTTGTGCCTTCACAAACCTGAGTAAATCTGTGCCCTGGTGTGTAATGATAAACTCAGCAGTTTATTTGTAACCTAATAAACACAGGGGCTTATTTACAAGCCTCCTGCGCCACTGGAGTATTACTTGTTGTAACGTTCAGGCAGGGCCTATCTATGAGGCCATGCAAGGCCACTATGCTTGACTTTGGATGGCCTGATAGATATGGAGTGAGACAAGGAAGTGCAAAGAGCTGTGTTGGCTTACTCTGTGCACGTGAGGAGTTCCATGGGCATTGCAATGGATTTTCCCACGCAACACCCATGGATTTTGACGCTACCCCAGATTTACAAGATCATTCAAATTTGGGGAAGCGGCAAATCCTTACGCCTCCTGAGGTGCGGTGCAACAAGGAGAACTTTCCTAATTTCTCCTTGTTTTTTCCTCCATATGTGCTGCACACATCGAAAGAGGGAAACACCTCTTAGGAGTGTTTTAGTACAGGAAGGTATCCCATATTGAAAGGGTGCCTGTTTTGGCCCCAGACAGATGAAATGGCACCAGTGCAGGGAGAATAGACAGTAATGCACTGTATTGCATAAATATGGTGCATTCCAGTCCATTCACTTTGGCATATGGCAGTGCATCAAGATAACTTGATGTGCTGCCCTATGCCAAATCCCCATGATTAAGGGCCATATTGCATGAGAATTTAACCAGAGTTTCTGGGTTTATCTTGTTCTCATTCCATACAAAAAATATATACAAAACTGCATATAAGGATATATGTTAATGTGACACAGCAGTGCCAACTAAGGCTTATTTTGGAATCTAAGTTGACTGTCTTCTGAGAGAAAATTGCAGTTCGTTATGGCAATGAATAGGAAGAGTTTGACACATGGTTTACTATGTGTTTGCTCAGCCTTGTAGTAAGATTTGTGCCACATGCCTGAATCTTCCAGGACAAAAAAGTGCAGGCAGTGGAACTACCCTTTATACCATAACATCCTGACACATGAGCAATAGGACTGTTTCTTGCTCACACACAAAGGTTTTTGTGATTAAAACGTTAAAACGATCTTATCACTCAGCTCCAGGGGAGTCAGGGAAATTGTTTCAAATGAAAAAATAAACGAGGCTAAGCAGTCCTAAAAGAATCAAGCCTATAAGGGATCAAGCGGTACAAAAAGAGGGTGGTGATGGACGGAGCATCTGAATCGATCAAACACTCACACCCAGTCAAAAGATCTGGGTTTAATCCATCACCGTTCTTTAGCCCACTCTGCCACCCCAGTTCAGACATGGCTATATGCAAATCAGTCTGACCCTGTGCCTCATGGGAACAGTCCAGCCCGAACTGCCAAGCCATGTCTTCCCTGGACCGGAAACAAGCTTCCGAGGACCAGTTTCTGGCATTCCAGCCGTCTTCAGCCCGTCTTGCTTGAATCCAGTGGCAAAGTGAGCAAGGGACTCGTATCTGAGCATACCCTGCCACACTTATGGTGGCCAAAAGCGGTACAAAAAGAGGGTGGTGATGGACGGAGCATCTGAATCAATCAAACACTCACACCCAGTCAAAAGATCTGGGTTTAATCCATCACCGTTCTTTAGCCCACTCTGCCACCCCAGTTCAGACATGGCTATATGCAAATCAGTCTGACCCTGTGCCTCATGGGAACAGTCCAGCCGGAACTGCCAAGCCATGTCTTCCCTGGACCGGAAACAAGCTTCCGAGGACCGGTTTCTGGCATTCCAGCCGTCTTCAGCCCGGCTTGCTTGAATCCAGTGGCAAAGTGAGCAAGGGACTCACGTCTGAGCATACCCAGCCACACTTATGGTGGCCAAAAGCGGTACAAAAAGAGGGTGGTGATGGATGGAGCATCTGAATCAATCAAACACTCACACCCAGTCAAAAGATCTGGGTTTAATCCATCACCGTTCTTTAGCCCACTCTGCCACCCCAGTTCAGACATGGCTATATGCAAATCAGTCTGACCCTGTGCCTCATGGGAACAGTCCAGCCTGAACTGTCAAGCCATGTCTTCCCTGGACCGGAAACAAGCTTCCGAGGACCGGTTTCTGGCATTTCAGCCGTCTTCAGCCCGGCTTGCTTGAATCCAGTGGCAAAGTGAGCAAGGGACTCACGTCTGAGCATACCCTGCCACACTTATGGCGACCAAAAGCGGTACAAAAAGAGGGTGGTGATGGACAGAGCATCTGAATCAATCAAACACTCACACCCAGTCAAAAGATCTGGGTTTAATCCATCACCGTTCTTTAGCCCACTCTGCCACCCCAGTTCAGACATGGCTATATGGAAATCAGTCTGACCCTGTGCCTCATGGGAACAGTCCAGCCCGATCTGCCAAGCCATGTCTTCCCTGGACCGGAAACAAGCTTCCGAGGACCGGTTTCTGGCATTCCAGCCGTCTTCAGCCCGGCTTGCTTGAATACAGTGGCAAAGTGAGCAAGGGACTCAAGTCTGAGCATACCCTGCCACACTTATGGTGGCCAAAAGCGGTACAAAAAGAGGGTGGTGATGGACGGAGCATCTGAATCAATTAAACAATCACACCCAGTCAAAAGATCTGGGTTTAGTCCATCACCGTTCTTTAGCCCACTCTGCCACCCCAGTTCAGACATGGCTATATGCAAATCAGTCTGACCCTCTGCCTCATGGGAACAGTCCAGCCCGAACTGCCAAGCCATGTCTTACCTGGACCGGAAACAAGCTTCAGAGGACTGGTTTCTGGCATTCCAGCCGTCTACAGCCCGGCTTGCTTGAATCCAGTGGCAAAGTGAGCAAGGGACTCACGTCTGAGCATACCCTGCCACACTTATGGTGGCCAAAAGCGGTACAAAAAGAGGGTGGTGATGGACGGAGCATCTGAATCAATCAAACACTCACACCCAGTCAAAAGATCTGGGTTTAATCCATCACAGTTCTTTAGCCCATTCTGCCACCCCAGTTCAGACATGGCTATATGCAAATCAGTCTGACCCTGTGCCTCATGGGAACAGTCCAGCTGGAACTGCCAAGCCATGTCTTCCCTGGACTGGAAACAAGCTTCAGAGGACCGGTTTCCGGCATTCCAGCCGTCTTCAGCCCGGCTTGCTTGAATCCAGTGGCAAAGTGAGCAAGGGACTCACGTCTGAGCATACCCAGCCACACTTATGGCGGCCAAAAGCGGTACAAAAAGAGGTTGGTGATGGATGGAGCATCTGAATCAATCAAACACTCACACCCAGTCAAAAGATCTGGGTTTAATCCATCACCCTTCTTTAGCCCACTCTGCCACCCCAGTTCAGACATGGCTATATGCAAATCAGTCTGAGCCTGTGCCTCATGGGAACAGTCCAGCCCGAACTGCCAAGCCATGTCTTCCCTGGACCGGAAACAAGCTTCCGAGGACCGGTTTCTGGCATTCCAGGCGTCTTCAGCCCGGCTTGCTTGAATCCAGTGGCAAAGTGAGCAAGGGACTCACGTCTGAGCATACCCTGCCACACTGCCAAGACCGGTTTCTGGCATTCCAGCCGTCTTCAGCCCGGCTTGCTTGAATCCAGTGGCAAAGTGAGCAAGGGACTCACGTCTGAGCATACCCTGCCACACTTATGGTGGCCAAAAGCGGTACAAAAAGAGGGTGGTGATGGACGGAGCATCTGAATCAATCAAACACTCACACCCAGTCAAAAGATCTGGGTTTAATCCATCACCGTTCTTTAGCCCACTCTGCCACCTCAGTTCACACATGGCTATATGCAAATCAGTCTGACCCTGTGCCTCATGGGAACAGTCCTGCCGGAACTGCCAAGGCATGTCTTCCCTGGACCGGAAACAAGCTTCCGAGGACTGGTTTCTGGCATTCCAGCCGTCTTCAGCCCGGCTTGCTTGAATCCAGTGGCAAAGTGAGCAAGGGACTCACGTCTGAGTTTACCCAGCCACACTTATGGCGGTCAAAAGCGGTATAAAAAGAGGGTGGTGTTGGATGGAGCATCTGAATCAATCAAACACTCACACCCAGTCAAAAGATCTGGGTTTAATCCATCACCGTTCTTTAGCCCACTCTGCCACCCCAGTTCAGACATGGCTATACGCAAATCAGTCTGTCTGACCCTGTGCCTCATGGGAACAGTCCAGCCCAAACTGCCAAGCCATGTCTTCCCTGGACAGGAAACAAGCTTCCGAGGACCGGTTTCTGGCATTCCAGCCGTCTTCAGCCCGGCTTGCTTGGATCCAGTGGCAAAGTGAGCAAGGGACTCATGTCTGAGCATACCCTGCCACACTTATGGCGGCCAAAAGCGGTACAAAAAGAGGGTGGTGATGGACGGAGCATCTGAATCAATCAAACACTCACACCCAGTCAAAAGATCTGGGTTTAATCCATCACCGTTCTTTAGCCCACTCTGCCACCCCAGTTCAGACATGGCTATATGGAAATCAGTCTGACCCTGTGCCTCATGGGAACATTCCAGCCCGATCTGCCAAGCCATGTCTTCCCTGGACCGGAAACAAGCTTCCGAGGACCGGTTTCTGGCATTCCAGCCGTCTTCAGCCCAGCTTGCTTGAATCCAGTGGCAAAGTGAGCAAGGGACCTCACGTCTGAGCATACCCTGCCACACTTATGGTGGCCAAAAGCGGTACAAAAAGAGGGTGGTGATGGACGGAGCATCTGAATCAATCAAACACTCACACCCAGTCAAAAGATCTGGGTTTAGTCCTTCACCGTTCTTTAGCCCACTCTGCCACCCCAGTTCAGACATGGCTATATGCAAATCAGTCTGACCCTGTGCCTCATTGGAACAGTCCAGCCGGAACTGCCAAGCCATGTCTTCCCTGGACCGGAAACAAGCTTCCGAGGACCGGTTTCTGGCATTCCAGCCGTCTTCAGCCCGGCTTGCTTGAATCCAGTGGCAAAGTGAGCAAGGGACTCACGTCTGACTGTCTTCTGAGAGAAAATTGCAGTTCGTTATGGCAATGAATAGGAAGAGTTTGACACATGGTTTACTATGTGTTTGCTCAGCCTTGTAGTAAGATTTGTGCCACATGCCTGAATCTTCCAGGACAAAACAGTGCAGGCAGTGGAACTACCCTTTATACCATAACATCCTGACACATGAGCAATAGGACTGTTTCTTGCTCACACACAAAGGTTTCTGTGATTAAAACGTTAAAACGATTTTATCACTCAGCTCCAGGAGAGTCAGGGAAATCGTTTCAAATGAAAAAATAAACGAGGCCAAGCAGTCCTAAAAGAATCAAGCCTATAAGGGATCAAGCGGTACAAAAAGAGGGTGGTGATGGACGGAGCATCTGAATCAATCAAACACTCACACCCAGTCAAACGATCTGGGTTTAATCCATCACTGTTCTTTAGCCCACTCTGCCACCCCAGTTCAGACATGGCTATATGCAAATCAGTCTGACCCTGTGCCTCATGGGAACAGTCCAGCCGGAACTGCCAAGCCATGTCTTCCCTGGACTGGAAACAAGCTTCCGAGGACCGGTTTCTGGCATTCCAGCCGTCTTCAGCCCGGCTTGCTTGAATCCAGTGGCAAAGTGAGCAAGGGACTCACGTCTGAGCATACCCAGCCACACTTATGGGGGCCAAAAGCGGTACAAAAAGAGGGTGGTGATGGATGGAGCATCTGAATCAATCAAACACTCACACCCAGTCAAAAGATCTGGGTTTAATCCATCACCGTTCTTTAGCCCACTCTGCCACCCCAGTTCAGACATGACTATATGCAAATCAGTCTGACCCTGTGCCTCATGGGAACAGTCCAGCCCGAACTGCCAAGCCATGCCTTCCCTGGACCGGAAACAAGCTTCCGAGGACCGGTTTCTGGCATTCCAGCCGTCTTCAGCCCGGCTTGCTTGGATCCAGTGGCAAAGTGAGCAAGGGACTCACGTCTGAGCATACCGTGCCACACTTATGGCGGCCAAAAGCGGTACAAAAAGAGGGTGGTGATGGACGGAGCATCTGAATCAATCAAACACTCACACCCAGTCAAAAGATCTGGGTTTAATCCATCACCGTTCTTTAGCCCACTCTGCCACCCCAGTTCAGACATGGCTATATGGAAATCAGTCTGACCCTGTGCCTCATGGGAACAGTCCAGCCCGATCTGCCAAGCCATGTCTTCCCTGGACCGGAAACAAGCTTCCGAGGATCGGTTTCTGGCATTCCAGCCGTCTTCAGCCCGGCTTGCTTGAATCCAGTGGCAAAGTGAGCAAGGGGCTCACGTCTGAGCATACCCTGCCACACTTATGGTGGCCAAAAGCGGTACAGAAAGAGGATGGTGATGGACGGAGCATCTGAATCAATCAAACACTCACACCCAGTCAAAAGATCTGGGTTTAGTCCATCACCGTTCTTTAGCCCACTCTGCCACCCCAGTTCAGACATGGCTATATGCAAATCAGTCTGACCCTGTGCCTCATGGGAACAGTCCAGCCTGAACTGCCAAGCCATGTCTTCGCTGGACCGGAAACAAGCTTCCGAGGACCGGTTTCTGGCATTCCAGCCGTCTTCAGCCCGGCTTGCTTGAATCCAGTGGCAAAGTGAGCAAGGGACTCACGTCTGAGCATACCCTGCCACACTTATGGTGGCCAAAAGCGGTACAAAAAGAGGGTGGTGATGGACAGAGCATCTGAATCAATCAAACACTCACACCCAGTCAAAAGATCTGGGTTTAATCCATCACCGTTCTTTAGCCCATTCTGCCACCCCAGTTCAGACATGGCTATAAGCAAATCAGTGTGACCTTGTGCCTCATGGGAACAGTCCAGCCGGAACTGCCAAGCCATGTCTTCCCTGGACCGGAAACAAGCTTCCGAGGACCGGTTTCTGGCATTCCAGCCGTCTTCAGCCCGGCTTGCTTGAATCCAGTGGCAAAGTGAGCAAGGGACTCACGTCTGAGCATACCCAGCCACACTTATGGCGGCCAAAAGCGGTACAAAAAGAGGTTGGTGATGGATGGAGCATCTGAATCAATCAAACACTCACACCCAGTCAAAAGATCTGGGTTTAATAAATCACCGTTCTTTAGCCCACTCTGCCACCCCAGTTCACGCATGGCTATATGCAAATCAGTCTGACCCTGTGCCTCATGGGAACAGTCCAGCCCGAACTGCAAAGCCATGTCTTCCCTGGACCGGAAACAAGATTCCGAGGACCGGTTTCTGGCATTCCAGCCGTCTTCAGCCCGGCTTGCTTGAATCCAGTGGCAAAGTGAGCAAGGGACTCACGTCTGAGCATACCCTGCCACACTGCCAAGACCGGTTTCTGGCATTCCAGCCGTCTTCAGCCCGGCTTGCTTGAATCCAGTGGCAAAGTGAGCAAGGGACTCACGTCTGAGCATACCCTGCCACACTTATGGTGGCCAAAAGCGGTACAAAAAGAGGGTGGTGATGGACGGAGCATCTGAATCAATCAAACACTCACACCCAGTCAAAAGATCTGGGTTTAATCCATCACCGTTCTTTAGCCCACTCTGCCACCCCAGTTCAGACATGGCTATATGCAAATCAGTCTGACCCTGTGCCTCATGGGAACAGTCCAGCCTGAACTGTCAAGCCATGTCTTCCCTGGACCGGAAACAAGCTTCCGAGGACCGGTTTCTGGCATTTCAGCCGTCTTCAGCCCGGCTTGCTTGAATCCAGTGGCAAAGTGAGCAAGGGACTCACGTCTGAGCATACCCTGCCACACTTATGGCGGCCAAAAGCGGTACAAAAAGAGGGTGGTGATGGACAGAGCATCTGAATCAATCAAACACTCACACCCAGTCAAAAGATCTGGGTTTAATCCATCACCGTTCTTTAGCCCACTCTGCCACCCCAGTTCAGACATGGCTATATGGAAATCAGTCTGACCCTGTGCCTCATGGGAACAGTCCAGCCCGATCTGCCAAGCCATGTCTTCCCTGGACCGGAAACAAGCTTCCGAGGACCGGTTTCTGGCATTCCAGCCGTCTTCAGCCCGGCTTGCTTGAATACAGTGGCAAAGTGAGCAAGGGACTCAAGTCTGAGCATACCCTGCCACACTTATGGTGGCCAAAAGCGGTACAAAAAGAGGGTGGTGATGGACGGAGCATCTGAATCAATCAAACACTCACACCCAGTCAAAAGATCTGGGTGTAGTCCATCACCGTTCTTTAGCCCACTCTGCCACCCCAGTTCAGACATGGCTATATGCAAATCAGTCTGACCCTCTGCCTCATGGGAACAGTCCAGCCCGAACTGCCAAGCCATGTCTTCCCTGGACCGGAAACAAGCTTCAGAGGACTGGTTTCTGGCATTCCAGCCGTCTACAGCCCGGCTTGCTTGAATCCAGTGGCAAAGTGAGCAAGGGACTCACGTCTGAGCATACCCTGCCACACTTATGGTGGCCAAAAGCGGTACAAAAAGAGGGTGGTGATGGACGGAGCATCTGAATCAATCAAACACTCACACCCAGTCAAAAGATTTGGGTTTAATCCATCACCGTTCTTTAGCCCATTCTGCCACCCCAGTTCAGACATGGCTATATGCAAATCAGTCTGACCCTGTGCCTCATGGGAACAGTCCAGCCGGAACTGCCAAGCCATGTCTTCCCTGGACTGGAAACAAGCTTCAGAGGACCGGTTTCCGGCATTCCAGCCGTCTTCAGCCCGGCTTGCTTGAATCCAGTGGCAAAGTGAGCAAGGGACTCACGTCTGAGCATACCCAGCCACACTTATGGCGGCCAAAAGCGGTACAAAAAGAGGTTGGTGATGGATGGAGCATCTGAATCAATCAAACACTCACACCCAGTCAAAAGATCTGGGTTTAATCCATCACCCTTCTTTAGCCCACTCTGCCACCCCAGTTCAGACATGGCTATATGCAAATCAGTCTGAGCCTGTGCCTCATGGGAACAGTCCAGCCCGAACTGCCAAGCCATGTCTTCCCTGGACCGGAAACAAGCTTCCGAGGACCGGTTTCTGGCATTCCAGGCGTCTTCAGCCCGGCTTGCTTGAATCCAGTGGCAAAGTGAGCAAGGGACTCACGTCTGAGCATACCCTGCCACACTGCCAAGACCGGTTTCTGGCATTCCAGCCGTCTTCAGCCCGGCTTGCTTGAATCCAGTGGCAAAGTGAGCAAGGGACTCACGTCTGAGCATACCCTGCCACACTTATGGTGGCCAAAAGCGGTACAAAAAGAGGGTGGTGATGGACGGAGCATCTGAATCAATCAAACACTCACACCCAGTCAAAAGATCTGGGTTTAATCCATCACCGTTCTTTAGCCCACTCTGCCACCTCAGTTCACACATGGCTATATGCAAATCAGTCTGACCCTGTGCCTCATGGGAACAGTCCTGCCGGAACTGCCAAGGCATGTCTTCCCTGGACCGGAAACAAGCTTCCGAGGACCGGTTTCTGGCATTCCAGCCGTCTTCAGCCCGGCTTGCTTGAATCCAGTGGCAAAGTGAGCAAGGGACTCACGTCTGAGTTTACCCAGCCACACTTATGGCGTTCAAAAGCGGTATAAAAAGAGGGTGGTGTTGGATGGAGCATCTGAATCAATCAAACACTCACACCCAGTCAAAAGATCTGGGTTTAATCCATCACCGTTCTTTAGCCCACTCTGCCACCCCAGTTCAGACATGGCTATATGCAAATCAGTCTGTCTGACCCTGTGCCTCATGGTAACAGTCCAGCCCAAACTGCCAAGCCATGTCTTCCCTGGACAGGAAACAAGCTTCCGAGGACCGGTTTCTGGCATTCCAGCCGTCTTCAGCCCGGCTTGCTTGGATCCAGTGGCAAAGTGAGCAAGGGACTCATGTCTGAGCATACCCTGCCACACTTATGGCGGCCAAAAGCGGTACAAAAAGAGGGTGGTGATGGACGGAGCATCTGAATCAATCAAACACTCACACCCAGTCAAAAGATCTGGGTTTAATCCATCACCGTTCTTTAGCCCACTCTGCCACCCCAGTTCAGACATGGCTATATGGAAATCAGTCTGACCCTGTGCCTCATGGGAACATTCCAGCCCGATCTGCCAAGCCATGTCTTCCCTGGACCGGAAACAAGCTTCCGAGGACCGGTTTCTGGCATTCCAGCCGTCTTCAGCCCAGCTTGCTTGAATCCAGTGGCAAAGTGAGCAAGGGACCTCACGTCTGAGCATACCCTGCCACACTTATGGTGGCCAAAAGCGGTACAAAAAGAGGGTGGTGATGGACGGAGCATCTGAATCAATCAAACACTCACACCCAGTCAAAAGATCTGGGTTTAGTCCTTCACCGTTCTTTAGCCCACTCTGCCACCCCAGTTCAGACATGGCTATATGCAAATCAGTCTGACCCTGTGCCTCATTGGAACAGTCCAGCCGGAACTGCCAAGCCATGTCTTCCCTGGACTGGAAACAAGCTTCAGAGGACCGGTTTCCGGCATTCCAGCCGTCTTCAGCCCGGCTTGCTTGAATCCAGTGGCAAAGTGAGCAAGGGACTCACGTCTGAGCATACCCAGCCACACTTATGGCGGCCAAAAGCGGTACAAAAAGAGGTTGGTGATGGATGGAGCATCTGAATCAATCAAACACTCACACCCAGTCAAAAGATCTGGGTTTAATCCATCACCCTTCTTTAGCCCACTCTGCCACCCCAGTTCAGACATGGCTATATGCAAATCAGTCTGAGCCTGTGCCTCATGGGAACAGTCCAGCCCGAACTGCCAAGCCATGTCTTCCCTGGACCGGAAACAAGCTTCCGAGGACCGGTTTCTGGCATTCCAGGCGTCTTCAGCCCGGCTTGCTTGAATCCAGTGGCAAAGTGAGCAAGGGACTCACGTCTGAGCATACCCTGCCACACTGCCAAGACCGGTTTCTGGCATTCCAGCCGTCTTCAGCCCGGCTTGCTTGAATCCAGTGGCAAAGTGAGCAAGGGACTCACGTCTGAGCATACCCTGCCACACTTATGGTGGCCAAAAGCGGTACAAAAAGAGGGTGGTGATGGACGGAGCATCTGAATCAATCAAACACTCACACCCAGTCAAAAGATCTGGGTTTAATCCATCACCGTTCTTTAGCCCACTCTGCCACCTCAGTTCACACATGGCTATATGCAAATCAGTCTGACCCTGTGCCTCATGGGAACAGTCCTGCCGGAACTGCCAAGGCATGTCTTCCCTGGACCGGAAACAAGCTTCCGAGGACCGGTTTCTGGCATTCCAGCCGTCTTCAGCCCGGCTTGCTTGAATCCAGTGGCAAAGTGAGCAAGGGACTCACGTCTGAGTTTACCCAGCCACACTTATGGCGGTCAAAAGCGGTATAAAAAGAGGGTGGTGTTGGATGGAGCATCTGAATCAATCAAACACTCACACCCAGTCAAAAGATCTGGGTTTAATCCATCACCGTTCTTTAGCCCACTCTGCCACCCCAGTTCAGACATGGCTATACGCAAATCAGTCTGTCTGACCCTGTGCCTCATGGGAACAGTCCAGCCCAAACTGCCAAGCCATGTCTTCCCTGGACAGGAAACAAGCTTCCGAGGACCGGTTTCTGGCATTCCAGCCGTCTTCAGCCCGGCTTGCTTGGATCCAGTGGCAAAGTGAGCAAGGGACTCATGTCTGAGCATACCCTGCCACACTTATGGCGGCCAAAAGCGGTACAAAAAGAGGGTGGTGATGGACGGAGCATCTGAATCAATCAAACACTCACACCCAGTCAAAAGATCTGGGTTTAATCCATCACCGTTCTTTAGCCCACTCTGCCACCCCAGTTCAGACATGGCTATATGGAAATCAGTCTGACCCTGTGCCTCATGGGAACATTCCAGCCCGATCTGCCAAGCCATGTCTTCCCTGGACCGGAAACAAGCTTCCGAGGACCGGTTTCTGGCATTCCAGCCGTCTTCAGCCCAGCTTGCTTGAATCCAGTGGCAAAGTGAGCAAGGGACCTCACGTCTGAGCATACCCTGCCACACTTATGGTGGCCAAAAGCGGTACAAAAAGAGGGTGGTGATGGACGGAGCATCTGAATCAATCAAACACTCACACCCAGTCAAAAGATCTGGGTTTAGTCCTTCACCGTTCTTTAGCCCACTCTGCCACCCCAGTTCAGACATGGCTATATGCAAATCAGTCTGACCCTGTGCCTCATTGGAACAGTCCAGCCGGAACTGCCAAGCCATGTCTTCCCTGGACCGGAAACAAGCTTCCGAGGACCGGTTTCTGGCATTCCAGCCGTCTTCAGCCCGGCTTGCTTGAATCCAGTGGCAAAGTGAGCAAGGGACTCACGTCTGACTGTCTTCTGAGAGAAAATTGCAGTTCGTTATGGCAATGAATAGGAAGAGTTTGACACATGGTTTACTATGTGTTTGCTCAGCCTTGTAGTAAGATTTGTGCCACATGCCTGAATCTTCCAGGACAAAACAGTGCAGGCAGTGGAACTACCCTTTATACCATAACATCCTGACACATGAGCAATAGGACTGTTTCTTGCTCACACACAAAGGTTTCTGTGATTAAAACGTTAAAACGATTTTATCACTCAGCTCCAGGAGAGTCAGGGAAATCGTTTCAAATGAAAAAATAAACGAGGCCAAGCAGTCCTAAAAGAATCAAGCCTATAAGGGATCAAGCGGTACAAAAAGAGGGTGGTGATGGACGGAGCATCTGAATCAATCAAACACTCACACCCAGTCAAACGATCTGGGTTTAATCCATCACCGTTCTTTAGCCCACTCTGCCACCCCAGTTCAGACATGGCTATATGCAAATCAGTCTGACCCTGTGCCTCATGGGAACAGTCCAGCCGGAACTGCCAAGCCATGTCTTCCCTGGACTGGAAACAAGCTTCCGAGGACCGGTTTCTGGCATTCCAGCCGTCTTCAGCCCGGCTTGCTTGAATCCAGTGGCAAAGTGAGCAAGGGACTCACGTCTGAGCATACCCAGCCACACTTATGGGGGCCAAAAGCGGTACAAAAAGAGGGTGGTGATGGATGGAGCATCTGAATCAATCAAACACTCACACCCAGTCAAAAGATCTGGGTTTAATCCATCACCGTTCTTTAGCCCACTCTGCCACCCCAGTTCAGACATGACTATATGCAAATCAGTCTGACCCTGTGCCTCATGGGAACAGTCCAGCCCGAACTGCCAAGCCATGCCTTCCCTGGACCGGAAACAAGCTTCCGAGGACCGGTTTCTGGCATTCCAGCCGTCTTCAGCCCGGCTTGCTTGGATCCAGTGGCAAAGTGAGCAAGGGACTCACGTCTGAGCATACCGTGCCACACTTATGGCGGCCAAAAGCGGTACAAAAAGAGGGTGGTGATGGACGGAGCATCTGAATCAATCAAACACTCACACCCAGTCAAAAGATCTGGGTTTAATCCATCACCGTTCTTTAGCCCACTCTGCCACCCCAGTTCAGACATGGCTATATGGAAATCAGTCTGACCCTGTGCCTCATGGGAACAGTCCAGCCCGATCTGCCAAGCCATGTCTTCCCTGGACCGGAAACAAGCTTCCGAGGATCGGTTTCTGGCATTCCAGCCGTCTTCAGCCCGGCTTGCTTGAATCCAGTGGCAAAGTGAGCAAGGGGCTCACGTCTGAGCATACCCTGCCACACTTATGGTGGCCAAAAGCGGTACAGAAAGAGGATGGTGATGGACGGAGCATCTGAATCAATCAAACACTCACACCCAGTCAAAAGATCTGGGTTTAGTCCATCACCGTTCTTTAGCCCACTCTGCCACCCCAGTTCAGACATGGCTATATGCAAATCAGTCTGACCCTGTGCCTCATGGGAACAGTCCAGCCTGAACTGCCAAGCCATGTCTTCGCTGGACCGGAAACAAGCTTCCGAGGACCGGTTTCTGGCATTCCAGCCGTCTTCAGCCCGGCTTGCTTGAATCCAGTGGCAAAGTGAGCAAGGGACTCACGTCTGAGCATACCCTGCCACACTTATGGTGGCCAAAAGCGGTACAAAAAGAGGGTGGTGATGGACAGAGCATCTGAATCAATCAAACACTCACACCCAGTCAAAAGATCTGGGTTTAATCCATCACCGTTCTTTAGCCCATTCTGCCACCCCAGTTCAGACATGGCTATAAGCAAATCAGTCTGACCTTGTGCCTCATGGGAACAGTCCAGCCGGAACTGCCAAGCCATGTCTTCCCTGGACCGGAAACAAGCTTCCGAGGACCGGTTTCTGGCATTCCAGCCGTCTTCAGCCCGGCTTGCTTGAATCCAGTGGCAAAGTGAGCAAGGGACTCACGTCTGAGCATACCCAGCCACACTTATGGCGGCCAAAAGCGGTACAAAAAGAGGTTGGTGATGGATGGAGCATCTGAATCAATCAAACACTCACACCCAGTCAAAAGATCTGGGTTTAATCCATCACCGTTCTTTAGCCCACTCTGCCAAACCAGTTCACGCATGGCTATATGCAAATCAGTCTGACCCTGTGCCTCATGGGAACAGTCCAGCCCGAACTGCAAAGCCATGTCTTCCCTGGACCGGAAACAAGATTCCGAGGACCGGTTTCTGGCATTCCAGCCGTCTTCAGCCCGGCTTGCTTGAATCCAGTGGCAAAGTGAGCAAGGGACTCACGTCTGAGCATACCCTGCCACACTGCCAAGACCGGTTTCTGGCATTCCAGCCGTCTTCAGCCCGGCTTGCTTGAATCCAGTGGCAAAGTGAGCAAGGGACTCACGTCTGAGCATACCCTGCCACACTTATGGTGGCCAAAAGCGGTACAAAAAGAGGGTGGTGATGGACGGAGCATCTGAATCAATCAAACACTCACACCCAGTCAAAAGATCTGGGTTTAATCCATCACCGTTCTTTAGCCCACTCTGCCAACTCAGTTCAGACATGGCTACATGCAAATCAGTCTGACCCTGTGCCTCATGGGAACAGTCCTGCCGGAACTGCCAAGCCATGTCTTCCCTGGACCGGAAACAAGCTTCCGAGGACCGGTTTCTGGCATTCCAGCCGTCTTCAGCCCGCCTTGCTTGAATCCAGTGGCAAAGTGAACAAGGGACTCACGTCTGAGCATACAAAGCCACACTTATGGTGGCCAAAAGCGGTATAAAAAGAGGGTGGTGATGGATGGAGCATCTGAATCAATCAAACACTCACACCCAGTCAAAAGATCTGGGTTTAATCCATCACCGTTCTTTAGACCACTCTGCCACCGCAGTTCAGACATGGCTATATGCAAATCAGTCTGACCCTGTGCCTCATGGGAACGGTCCAGCCCGAATGCCAAGCCATGTCTTCCCTGGACAGGAAACAAGCTTCCGAGGATCGGTTTCTGGCATTCCTGCCGTCTTCAGCCCGGCTTGCTTGGATCCAGTGGCAAAGTGAGCAAGGGACTCACGTCTGAGCATACCCTGCCACACTTATGGCGGCCAAAAGCGGTACAAAAAGAGGGTGTTGATGGACGGAGCATCTGAATCAATCAAACACTCACACCCAGTCAAAAGATCTGGGTTTAATCCATCACCGTTCTTTAGCCCACTCTGCCACCCCAGTTCAGACATGGCTATATGGAAATCAGTCTGACCCTGTGCCTCATGGGAACAGTCCAGCCCGAACTGCCAAGCCATGTCTTCCCTGTACCGGAAACAAGCTTCCCAAGGACCGGTTTCTGGCATTCCAGCCGTCTTCAGCCCGGCTTGCTTGAATCCAGTGGCAAAGTGAGCAAGGGACTCACGTCTGAGCATACCCTGCCACACTTATGGCGGCCAAAAGCGGTACAAAAAGAGGGTGGTGATAGATGGAGCATCTGAATCAATCAAACACTCACACCCAGTCAAAAGATCTGGGTTTAATCCATCACCGTTCTTTAGCCCACTCTGCCACCCCAGTTCAGACATGGCTATATGCAAATCAGGCAGACCCTGTGCCTCATGGGAACAGTCCAGCCCGAACTGCCAAGCCATGTCTTCCCTGGACCGGAAACAAGCTTCCGAGGACCGGTTTCTGGCATTCCAGCCGTCTTCAGCCCGGCTTGCTTGAATCCAGTGGCAAAGTGAGCAAGGGACTCACGTCTGAGCATACCCTGCCACACTTATGGCGGCCAAAAGCGGTACAAAAAGAGGGTGGTGATGGACGGAGCATCTGAATTAATGAAACACTCACACCCAGTCAAAAGATCTGGGTTTAATCCATCACCGTTCTTTAGCCCACTCTGCCACCCCAGTTCAGACATGGCTATATGCAAATCAGTCTGACCCTGTGCCTCATGGGAACAGTCCAGCCCGAACTGCCAAGCCATGTCTTCCCTGGACCGGAAACAAGCTTCCGAGGACCGGTTTCTGGCATTCCAGCCATCTTCAGCCCGGCTTCCTTGAATCCAGTGGCAAAGTGAGCAAGGGAGTCACGTCTGAGCATACCCTGCCACACTTATGGCGGCCAAAAGCGGTACAAAAAGAGGGTGGTGATGGACATCCATCACCACCCCCTTTTGTACCGCTATAAGGGATCAAGCCCAGACTTGGGTCCCATGCTCACTGTTCCATAGGACTCAAGCAGCACCATATTTAAGCGACCCAAATAGGCCAAAACTGGCCTGTGTTTTCACAGGGGACCTGGCCTGGAATATCGGGCAGTACTGTTCTTACTGGAATAGGGTCAATTTTGAGAAAATACGAGGAAAGCACTGCATCTACCAGAAGCCTTTAGCTTCTTGCTCACGTCTCAATGTTTTCCTTCCCTCATTTAATCCCCCCTCCCCACGTTTTTGGCTTTGATAGATATTATTAGGGTAAAAAAAGATAAGGCAGGTTTTCTCATGACATTTATGAAAGTTCCACTGCCATTGTTTTTTTCTTCAGCCAAACTTTGAGGTCTAAATAGAATGCCTCATTTCTTTTTTAAGTTGAAAAGAAATCAAGGTGTCCATTCAAAGCATACGTTTTGAAACTTACAATCCTCACATTTCAATCGTGTTGCTTAGTAGGTAAAGGAATTAGACAGATAATACAGAAGTAAAGCAAAAAAAAACATATACATTAAATGAAAAATATGCATTGTAGAAAATATAGAAGAAAAGTATGGAAATACTAAGGAAGTCATGGTGGTTTGGGAACCTCCTGTTGAGACGGTTTTGGTAAAGAACATCTCTTGGCACGATCGTCAATAAATGTTGTAACCGGTGATCATAAGGCAATGTGTTTTGTAGCCATTTGAGGTGGGTATACAAAGACAGTATTCAACTTATGGTTATGACAAAGAGTGTATCACCAAGCTCTGTAGGAAATCTTCGAGAAGTCTTTCCAATTGACAGTAATTTGTTGAAAGTCAATAGCTAACAATAAATCAATAATCTTGACATTAAGTGAAACCCCACCCTAAATAGAAGAGAGACTACCCAAAAAGATATGAGTAACAGAAACTAGAAATGTAGTATCATATATCAGGTTGATTTGTGACCATACTTGTTTCCAAAAAGTTTGTACTTGTGGACAAATGAATAACATGTGAAACAGGCCAGCGTTGGGGGAAGCGCAGGTCCAACATGTGTCCAGAGTTGCTGAAAAACACTTACTTAAGATGGCTGGCGTAAATAAAAGTCTATTGTAAACAAAGAATAGTGTTTGTGTGGTATTTGCTGCTCTAGTGACCTTACGTATTTTGGACCAGATGCCTTTCCAAAGTGAGAGTGGCCAGGATACCGCAAAGTCCTTTTCCCAAGCCTCTTCAGTTTTTGTTTTCTGTCTAGCAGTGTCGATGCCTTGTATGTGTTTGCAAATAGTTGATGCTTTGGGTTTGGTCCTTAACAGGGCATGAAGTCGTAAAGAGGGTTCTGAGTTATTGTAGGTAGCAGGCATGTCGGGAGATGGGAATATGCTTTCAATATGAATTCTTTAAATAAATTAAATTTATGAATAAAGGAAGTCAGTAAGTTGAATACCTGCATGAGTGTAACGAAAGGCAACAATTCTGAATTTAGGAATAATTGATGAATCCATAGCAAACCCCTGTCTCTCTAAGTCCTCCAATAAAAGGGTCTATTATGGATCAATACATCTTTATTATGCCAAATTGTGGAGTTCAAAAAGGAATCCTTATAATTAAGAGTAGAGTGAGAAGGTAAGTCAAGCAGTGTGAAAGTATACTTCAGTACAGGAGTGGAAATGGACTGCGGCGTACGGGAAAAGGAAATAAATTCACAAAATGAGTAAGGAGACATGAACAGGTGCTCAATTGAAGTCTAGAGAGGGCATTTATCTGCAGAGTGAAGAAACCACAGAGAGGCCTGGCGCAGTAAGAAAGCTTTGTGATGAGCCTGAAAATCGGGAAAGATAACCCCACCCTCTGTTTTAGAACAAATTAGTTTTGATAGAGACATTCAAGATTTCTTGTTATTCCATAAGAAAGAGGATAAACCTGAATACATGTTTTAAATTAATTTGGAAGTAATAGTGATTGGGATATTCGAGATGGTGTATAATACTATGGGTGATAACATAATCTTTGTGGTGTCCAAGCGGCCCCACAAAGAGAAATAAAGGGGATGCCATTTAGAAGTCAGTTCTATGATCTTTTGAAGGCATTTATTCATACATAAAGTTACCGTTTCTGAAATTGAGGGTGAAAAATGTAAACCTAAGTATTTATTATGATTCAGACTCCATTTAAATTGGGAGGCTTGAAATTGTGAGCTAAAAGCGTGTTTTGTTAGCGGTAATATTTTGTGCTTATTGTTTAATTCCAGAAATAAGTGAATACGATTTCACTTCCGCTACAAAATCTGGAATTGATTCTTCTGGCTTGGGCAAAAAAAGGAGGATGTGTGTACAAACAGAGGGTATCCCCGACTAGAGTTCCTAATTCGGGATAAATCAAACAATTGGAAGTACGGAACAATTAGGAACTGGTTAAGGTGAGGGCTATGACTGACATTAGACAACAAAAATTGTGTTTAAACCAAAGTTTGTGTACAAAAATATTTATTCTTTATTTAATCATAGACGTTTGTTTTTTTTAAAAAAAGAAGAGAAACTTTACATGTGAAGAGCTTTCTACATGTGTTGAGTACTATGGATTTTTCAAATGCATTTCAGTACATATTAAAACATGGCTATAGGTTACAGAGTACTAAAAAAAGGAGAATGTCATAAGCTTAGGCTGCAAGTTTGACGTGGACATTTGGTGTTTGAAAGCCTTAAATGTTTGGGTTCTGACGTAATTTAGATAAAAATGGCTCTAGGGCCAAGGTAAAAAGGAAAGGAGAGAGCGGACAACCCTGACGCACCCCTCTACCCAAGTCCAAAAATAAGGAAACTAAGCCATTGGCACAAATTGCTGTGTGAGGATTAGAGTAGAGAAGGGATAGTAAATTTATAAAATTAGGGCCGAATCCAAACCATTCAATGGTATAAAATAAATATTTCCACTCAACTCTATCAAAAGCCTTTTCGGCATCCAATGCAATTGCCGCCAAAGGATAATCAAGATGCGACGATTTAGATAAGATATCAAAAAAGAGTTGTGTGTTGTCTTTAATGACTCGCCCTTTGACAAAGCCAGATTGTTCCTTACCTAGTAACTTTGGGAGGTAAGAGTCAAGACGTATAGCTAAGGCTTTAGAGAAAATGTTATAGTTAATATTGACCAGCGAAATAGGTCTGTAGTCTTTACCTTCTTTAGGGATAAGACAAATATGAGCTTTGGAAAATGATCCAGAAGAGTTTTTTGAAGTGCAAAAGAAATTTATAAGTGAATGTAGTTTGGGTATTAAAAGCGCAGAGAAATGGGTGTAAAATTCAATGGTAAAGCCATACGGGCCAGGAGCTTTATCTTTTTTGAGATTCTGAAGGGCTTTTAGAAGTTCATGCTGGGAAAGGTCTGATTCTAAGGGGGAAAGATCCAAAGGGGCCTGTTGAGGTTTTCGGATGTTACAAAAGAATTGTGATAATAAATGATCTGTAGGTTGGGTTTCTGATGAGTATGAAGATTTGGAAAAGAGAGAGAATTCATGTAAAATGTAAGCGTCTTTAAATTTTAAGACTGAGTGCTCATCGAATACAGATTCAATGTTTAGTCTATTTTGGCAAATCGTTAAGTAATTGGCTAAAAATGTTCCGGCCTTGCTTTTACCTCTATAGCATTCTGTGCTGGATTTTAATAAATAAAGTGAAGCATCTTCTTTTGATTTTTTACTAAACTTCAATTTAGCGTTAATGAGGGTCTTTAAACAATCTTCTGAGTGCGATGTGTAATATGAATGTTCTAATGCCTTAATGTCTTAAAGAAGGTCTTTAGTAATTTTACCTGCAGCCTTTTGTTTCTTTGCCACATAATTTGAGATAAAATCTCTTGCTGAAGCCTTAAAGCCATCCCAAATGACTGTGGGAGATAAGGAGTCTGTGTTATTCCTTTAAAAATATTCCGTAGAGAATGAAGCAAAAGCTGTCACGAATTTGGGGTCTAAAAGGAGTGCATTATTAAAACACCATCTTCTAGGAGCGTTATTCTGGGGGAATATGTCAAAGCCAATGGAAACGGTTGCATGATTCGACAAGAGAATAGCGCCAATATCGACATGAGTGAGGGACTGTGAAATGTTATAAAATACAAAAACATATTTGATTCTTGATTGGGTATGGTGGGTTGAGGAATAGAAGGAATATTCTCTAGTAGTCGGGTTGCAAAGGCGCCAAGCGTCAAGTAATTTGTGTTGATGAATATTGTGAGTAAAAGATTTATGTGACTTGTTTGGTCCGAAGGATACTTTCGAATTTCAATCTAAAAAGGGGTCAAACACCTGGTTACAGTCTCCAGCCAAAATAATATTATCTTTAATACATTGAGAAATATCCTTTGCCAAAGTAGGCCAAAAGGAAGCATCTCCAACTGTAGGTGCATAAACATTGAGAAGAGAAACCAGAACACCTTTTAATGATACTATTACAATGAGCCACCTCCCCTCATCATCTGACTCTTGCGATAACAATGTAACTGGTAAGGATTTACGGCATAGTATCACCACTTCATTTTGTTTGCCATCTCCTAGAGAAAAATAAGCCTCACCCACCCAGCCCCTTTTCAATTTTAGAGATTCAATATCTGTAAGGTGGGTTTCCTGTAAGAAAACAATATCAACATTCAACGTAGCCGAGTGTGATAAAACTCTTTGTCTCTTGATAGCAGAATTTCGTCCCCTAATGTTCCATGAAACTAACTTAAGGGAAATGCGATATTAAATTGGAATGATAAAAACAGCAAAAAATAATGATCCATTTCAATAAGATAAAAAACAATGTTATAAAAAATGATTCAAGCCTGCAGTACAGAAGTCCAATACATTGCAAAAATGATAAAGAATTAAAAGAGATATAAAAAAGAAAAGAAAAGAGACACATTTAGGACATTGAGAAATGTAGAAAGTATTTAAGAAAAAAATAAAAGTCAAAGAATGAGAAATGGGAAGATCCAAACTTAAAACACCAAAGTCCAATTCATTGCAAAAACGTTGGTTATCGTTATAAGAGATATGAAAGAGAAGAAGAAAAAAAAAAGTTCACAACGTTGAGAAATATAGGCAATAGATAAACAGATGTAGAAATGGAGAAAGAAAATTGTCACACAAAAACCATATGTGAAAAGATTAGATGGTAAAAAAACAAGGTAGACAAATATAGTGCAATGCACAAAACAAAAGACACATGAAAGACAAACTGAAAAACGTGGGAAATGACAAAGTCAGTAGAGAAGAACAAGAAAGAATCATCAGAAGGTGAAAAAACATGAGGAGATAAATAAGGTAAGCCAAAACAAAAAACAAAAGACAAAACGAACAACATACCTACACGAAGTGAACAATAATGATGGAGGGGTAGGTGGAACCACGTGAAGCAGACGAAACATCCAGTGAGGAACTGGACCAAACCGGGAAGGGAGCACCCCAAAACACAACTGTGGAGGCAAAAGAGAGATGGGATAATCAGATAAACATTAGAAAATATATTAATCATAAATATTGAAGAAGTAACTTTTTTCATTATACTAGTAACATTGTTTAAGAACCACCGAAATGCAGAACCAATATATATATATATATTATATATTCCGTAGAGCAAGGAACATGGGTAGTTGTCTTGACATCTCCAGTCCTGAATTAAAACAGAAGGAAATATGGTTGAAGGCCACACCAGGATTTCGGAAATGTTCACACTGTAGAGCATGTAAATTTGGGGAGAACAAAACTCACTATCGTATTCCATTTTGCTCTAATGACATCCCTATCAAAGGCAGGTATGACTGCAATCTATTTTGCAGTCTATGTTCTGACGTGCACCTGTGGACTACATTACATCGGTAGTACTACTGCCCAGGTGCACGTCAGGATTCTCCAGCATTTAAGGGCCATACTACATACAGATACAGCATATCCTGTAGCACGCCATTTCGCGGCTAAGCACAACAAAGATCTCAATTGTTTGAGATACTTTGTAATAGGATCTGTATTGCCCTTACGCAGGGGAGGGAACAGAGAGCTGTTATTACGACAGCTCGAAACTCGCTTTATACTCGAGTTCGATAGTAAGTGGCCTAATGGCCTTAATAACACTGAGGATTTTTACAACTTTCTCTAGAAGTATTACGAACTCCAGCTACATGTTTTGCTTCCCGTGCCCATCCCTGTGATACCTGTCGATTGGAAATGAGCTGTTTGGTTTTCTCCAGTACGGATTATCTGCCCTGTGTCCACGAGTAGTCAGGTTCCCTGTTGCTCAGTACAACTCAATATATAACACAGGACGGATGTTTAGAGTTTGAGTCTCTCTTTGATCCTGGTTAATGTTGAAAGACAGTCAGGTTCCCTGTTGTCTTTCATGGTTTATATGACACTCATCTGTTCATAGCATTTTATATGTATAATAGGATTATTTATTTGCATATTTATGTGTTGTGTATTTTGAATTTTCTTATATTGTGCCATCCCCAATTTTATATCTGGGGTTGATATATCTTCTCTTCACGTTTTTTACACTTTTAACACTATTTAATGTTTGTATTATAGTCTGTTATGTTCTTTTTGGATGTGGTTTTTATGAATTTCATGGTTTTAAGATTGCACTTTTTAGACAGAAAAACATAATATAGTTCCTGATTTTATCATGGGTAATAATAATGTTTTTTCATATTTCAGTGCTTTATGTACATAATACCATGAACTTGATATGCTTAATCTAGTTGAACAGACAGTATGCACTTTATTCTTAGCCTCCTTTGCACACTAGGCATGGTTTGTCCTAGCATGTTTGTGGTTGTTAGTTATATGGCTCTGCCATGCCAATACTTCTCTATCAAAGGTTGATTCCTTTGTAATGATTAGGTATATATTGGCCACCCTAAGATTTTTTACTATCTCTTTACGATCAATTTGACTGCTCTATTCTGCAGCTGTGAATACTTGCTATCTGGATTCATCCAGTTATAACTCCTTCCTTTGGACAAATGTCCTCAGAATATGTATTTTTTGTGTGTATAATAATTTTAAATGGATTCTAAATATCGTTTTTAGATCTTTGTTACACATTGCGCATTGATGCAGGAATTGTAAATATTCACAGTGACAGTTCAACATACCTGTAGATAGATATGTTTTTGAGATAGTCTGTTTTCCATTGTGATGCGAGTCACGTGACTCACTGGGAAACAGAATGGTGGGCGGAGCACTTTAAGCACTTTATAAGCACTATCATTGCACTTTTGCCTTGCATGTGAACAAGGGCTGTTTAGCTCGAAACGCGTCATGTCTGGTTACTCACAGAATAATCTGGAACAATAAATCTTTTTCCTGAAAGCTGTGGTCTGTCTCCTGCTTCGCCGTTCCTGCTGGTTCGGAGGTGGTTCTTCAGGAGTGACTGTCGATAATTACAGAAGTTTGGTTTTGCTTCTGATCACAGACCCCCTCTCCGAGTGAGGCATCCATCGTTCAAAGCCAGCGGTACGTTTTTCCGGGATCGGAACTTGGTACGGATGCTCCCTATCTGCAGTACGGTGTAAGGAAGTCGGTGTTCCAGTGCGATACAGTCCCGGGCTGGGTCGGCTGACTCTGCCTTTCGGATTGGTGCACGAAAACTGACTCTAACCACACGGCATTTGATAGGTGGAGAGGTGCTTCGGTAAACTCAGCTGCACTGTTCAAACGTGAACCAACAGCCGCGTCTGCAGTAATCTCGGCAAGCGGCGTGTTTTAGTGCGGACCGGATGATTACACTATTCTGTAAACAGTAACCAGGATGTCAGCGGAGGCTTTCCGTGCCAGAGAAGCAGAAGCGGCACAATTATTTGAAAACATATCCATCACGAGTGTCACCACTAGCAAGGTCCCGGCTGGGGCGGAAAATAGTGGCGAAGGTAACATTAAGACGCTGTACAGAAATTTGGAAAAAGAACGACGCTTGGAGATCACTAAGTGGTGGGAACATTACTCATTGACCAAATATGCGGATGCTGGTCGTGTTCCGAGGGGGCTCCGCATCATGCTGGCTCCGAGTTTCGATCGCCCTAACCCCATGATGCTCAAGGAGTGGGGGCAGAGTAATTTGGCAGCCTCAATGAACTTAGTGCATATTTTAATTAAATATGCTGCCATCGACAGGGACCAAATACTGTTGAACATAAACAAAATTACTGAGGAAATCAGCAAATGTAAGGAGTCCGAGGAAATTGTAAAAAGCCTGGAAACTTCCATGACTGACCGACTCAAAAAACATGAGGACAAGATCAAGGCTAGAAAAGTCAGCAAGTTTGCCCGTGACCAAGCAGACTATGCTAATGGTCAGATTTTTACTTTTGCCCGGAAATATAGCGCCGCTAAACGCCAGCAATATAGTGGCAACGTCAAACAACAACCGGTTCCCACTGCTGCCTGCAACTATCCTGAACATGAGGAGGGGCTGCCGAATGATGAAACCGGCAGTAACATCTCATCAAGTGTCTCCAGCGAAGATCTTAGTAGGGATCAACAACAAGCGCCTATTTTGGATGTGGGTGAAGAACTTGATTTTTTAGTGGCAGAGAGACTGAGAACATTGAGCCCCCGCTTGGACAGTCAAGGGCAAGTCATAAAACAAAGAACCAAAAAAGACGAGAACGAAGGAAACACGCAAGAAAACAAAGGACCGCAACAAAAAAAGAAAGCCAAGGGGCCATGGCTGCGAAAGAAGTGAGTGGCAGCAACGCAGTCATTAATCTCTCGAATGTAGTTCTGGAGAAAGCAGAAGAACAACTTCTATCTTTAGGACTCAACTTCTGCCCGGCCCAGCCTTTTGACTATGCAGCGACGCGTATAGATGTGTATCGCTTTATACGCAAAATGAAATTGCGCAAATACTTTGCCACACAAACTTTGAAGTCTAATACCGTGATCCCGGTTCCAACTGATGTCAACACCCCGGACGGGGGGTTGGAGGTAAGAGCTGCTGATGTATCCACCTACTTAGATCTTAATGACCTTTGTCAAGCCACTGATTCTCAACCATTTATCTCTGAGTCAGAAAGTAACACTCAAACCAGACTGGCCACTATCAACATTCACCAGAAGTGTGCAGGCATCACGCCCTTTAAAAACAAATCTAAGTTTGTACCTTTAATGGCCAAAGATGGTATCGACACGTTCCATGAATGTATAACCAACGATATCAAGTCATTATACATAAAATCTTGCAAAAGGAATAAAGGTAGATATTACCAACAACAGGCCAAGTACATAGCACTTATGAAAAAACTATCCAGTAACCCAAATATCGTTGTGAAAACAGCGGATAAAGGAGGCAATTTGGTAATCTGGGATAAGAAGGACTATGTAACTGAAGCGTTGCGGCAATTGAATGCTATCACTTGCTATTGCAAAGCAACTAAGAAAGATTATCTCAACGCCAAAACTATGTTGGAAAAAATGCTCAACAGATTTCGGCGAGAGGGATTGATTTCAGGTGAGGAGTACCAATTTATGCACAAAGAGTTCCCCGTCCTCCCTGTTTTCTATCTAATCCCGAAAATACATAAAAACGTCTCGCCGACCCCTGGAAGACCTATCATCTCGGCGATCAGCAGTGCAGGGGAAAATGTTAGCCGCTATGTTGATCACTTTTTGCAGGACCTAGTCAAGAAATTACCCAGCTATGTGCGTGACACTGGCGATTTCTTGATGAAAATTCAAGACTTGGAATGGCAGGAGGACATGCTGCTTATCACTTTGGATGTGGAATCCCTCTACACGAGCATTGGCCATGTAGAGGGACTTAGAGCTGCTAAACATTTCTTAGACACTCGTTCTGCGGACTTCTATGAACATAATAAAGTCATTATGGAACTTATGCACTGGTGTCTCAATAACAACTTTTTCACCTTTGGGAAAGATATATGGAGGCAATTGCGAGGCGTGGCCATGGGTTCCTGTTTCTCCCCCAGCTACGCGTGCTTGCACGTGGGCTGGTGGGAGGAACAGGTCCTGGGCACTACACACGCAATTTGGGTGAGAGAGAAGATCATCAAATATTTGAGATACATAGATGATATCTTCATTCTTTGGCAAGGAAGTGAACAGGAAGCTTTGTTGTTTATTACTGAGATCAATGACAATGTGTTAAACCTCCACTTTACTTCACATATTAGTGCTTGCCAAATAGAATTCCTTGATGTTCAGGTCTATGTGGAACAAAACAAACTCTTTTCCACATTGCATCGCAAACCGACATCAGGTAACACCTTGCTACACGCCTCTAGTCTCCATCCGAACCACACTATTTACAGTATCCCTCTTGGCGAAATCTTGAGAGCTAAAAGAATTTGCAGCTCTACACTAGAATTTGATAAGTGTATCACTGATCTCAGAGGCAGATTTTTGGAAAGTGGTTACTCCAATCACATTTTCAACCAAGCTTTGGCTAAAGCAAGGCTGAGAAGTAGAGAGAGTCTATTCTCAACATCCAATTCTGATAATGCTAATATTTCCGTGATGTCTGACTCCACTACCCACACTTGTCCCAGGTTTATCACCGCGTACAGTAGTGATCAACAGGCCATTAAAAAAATAATTCAAAAAAATTGGCCTGTTATCCTGACTGACCATATTCTAAGCCCTACTTTACCTGTTATACCTGTGGTGACTTTCCGTAGAGCAAGGAACATGGGTAGTTGTCTTGACATCTCCAGTCCTGAATTAAAACAGAAGGAAATATGGTTGAAGGCCACACCAGGATTTCGGAAATGTTCACACTGTAGAGCATGTAAATTTGGGGAGAACAAAACTCACTATCGTATTCCATTTTGCTCTAATGACATCCCTATCAAAGGCAGGTATGACTGCAAAACAGATTTTGCAGTCTATGTTCTGACGTGCACCTGTGGACTACATTACATCGGTAGTACTACTGCCCAGGTGCACGTCAGGATTCTCCAGCATTTAAGGGCCATACTACATACAGATACAGCATATCCTGTAGCACGCCATTTCGCGGCTAAGCACAACAAAGATCTCAATTGTTTGAGATACTTTGTAATAGGATCTGTATTGCCCTTACGCAGGGGAGGGAACAGAGAGCTGTTATTACGACAGCTCGAAACTCGCTTTATACTCGAGTTCGATAGTAAGTGGCCTAATGGCCTTAATAACACTGAGGATTTTTACAACTTTCTCTAGAAGTATTACGAACTCCAGCTACATGTTTTGCTTCCCGTGCCCATCCCTGTGATACCTGTCGATTGGAAATGAGCTGTTTGGTTTTCTCCAGTACGGATTATCTGCCCTGTGTCCACGAGTAGTCAGGTTCCCTGTTGCTCAGTACAACTCAATATATAACACAGGACGGATGTTTAGAGTTTGAGTCTCTCTTTGATCCTGGTTAATGTTGAAAGACAGTCAGGTTCCCTGTTGTCTTTCATGGTTTATATGACACTCATCTGTTCATAGCACTTTATATGTATAATAGGATTATTTATTTGCATATTTATGTGTTGTGTATTTTGAATTTTCTTATATTGTGCCATCCCCAATTTTATATCTGGGGTTGATATATCTTCTCTTCACGTTTTTTACACTTTTAACACTATTTAATGTTTGTATTATAGTCTGTTATGTTCTTTTTGGATGTGGTTTTTATGAATTTCATGGTTTTAAGATTGCACTTTTTAGACAGAAAAACATAATATAGTTCCTGATTTTATCATGGGTAATAATAATGTTTTTTCATATTTCAGTGCTTTATGTACATAATACCATGAACTTGATATGCTTAATCTAGTTGAACAGACAGTATGCACTTTATTCTTAGCCTCCTTTGCACACTAGGCATGGTTTGTCCTAGCATGTTTGTGGTTGTTAGTTATATGGCTCTGCCATGCCAATACTTCTCTATCAAAGGTTGATTCCTTTGTAATGATTAGGTATATATTGGCCACCCTAAGATTTTTTACTATCTCTTTACGATCAATTTGACTGCTCTATTCTGCAGCTGTGAATACTTGCTATCTGGATTCATCCAGTTATAACTCCTTCCTTTGGACAAATGTCCTCAGAATATGTATTTTTTGTGTGTATAATAATTTTAAATGGATTCTAAATATCGTTTTTAGATCTTTGTTACACATTGCGCATTGATGCAGGAATTGTAAATATTCACAGTGACAGTTCAACATACCTGTAGATATATATGTTTTTGAGATAGTCTGTTTTCCATTGTGATGCGAGTCACGTGACTCACTGGGAAACAGAATGGTGGGCGGAGCACTTTATAAGCACTATCATTGCACTTTTGCCTTGCATGTGAACAAGGGCTGTTTAGCTCGAAACGCGTCATGTCTGGTTACTCACAGAATAATCTGGAACAATAAATCTTTTTCCTGAAAGCTGTGGTCTGTCTCCTGCTTCGCCGTTCCTGCTGGTTCGGAGGTGGTTCTTCAGGAGTGACTGTCGATATATATATATATATATATATATATATATACATTCACTTAAAAAACCATAGGTTTCAGGCCTTATATAGTTATATAGTTAACTGATGATGATGTCACATATTACATCATTCATGACATGGTCAGTGACATAACTGATGACATCACTGATGACATCTCAAATGACATCACTGATGACATCTCATTTGACATCACTGATGACATCACTGATGACATCATCCAGTGACTGTGTGTTTCTGTAAAGTTTAAATATGTTTTACATATTGAAGAATGAGTGGATGTATAAGTGTCTGGATGAAGGATTTAGTAGGTGCGTGACTGACTGTATGAGTGAGTGAAAAAAAATGTCTTACTAAATGCATGGGCTAGTGACTACACTGTCTGAATGTGTGCATCAGTATGTCTGTTGTTGTGTAAGCTGCTGCATGTGTTGATCAGTAGCTATATGAGTGGCTATATGGGTTTTGATTGGTTGCCCAAGTATTTGAATGGGAGACTGAGTGTGTGTGTGGGTGGCTGGGAGGTGTGTGACTCTGTGCATAGATGTGTGAGAAGTTGATTCACTAGGTGTATGAGTTCAAGAGTGCTTGTGGAAACAGCTATATGGGCAGTTGACTGTGTGCATGGGTGTGTTGGTGAGTATATGGATATCTCAGTGCTACATGTCCAAGTAAGTACATGTGCATGTAAAACACAGTGCATGTGATAGTTGGCAGATATAAATGACTATACATGAGAGCCAGTGAATGTGTGAGTGGCTGTATGGGTCATTGTGTACTTGTATCAATGATTGTATTAGAGAGTAAGTATGTGTTAGTATATGTAGTTAGTATCAGTGATGTCACTGACCATGTCATGAATGATGTAATATGTGACATCATCAGCAGTGGACTGCGGGTGCGCGATATATAGTTAGTGCAACTAACTATATATGCGAATTTCAATGGTTTTGTGTGAGTAAAATGAGGTTTTGTAAATAATAATTCCTAACTATATATGGTCTATAACCTATGGTTTTTTCAGTGAATTTTCAAGGTTTTGTAAATGCTAATTCGTAACTTTATATGGTCTATAACCTATGGTTTTTTCAGTGAATTTTCAAGGTTTTGTAAATGCTAATTCCTAACTATATATGGTCTATAACATATGGTATTTTCAGTGAATTTCAATGGTTTTTTAATAGCAAATATCAAAAGCTGTAATATGTATTCTTCTTTTAAAGGAAAAATATATTTTATATGTATTTAATATAATTTTTTTATGCATCTGCCAAACCCTGACCTCTTAATAGTGCACTGTGGTGGCAATGATTTGGGCACTATGACTGGGGTTGGTCTGGAAATGCTTTTAAAGGACACCTTTCATCAATTGATGACACTTTTTCCCCAAACTGCCTTGGTATATTCCAATATATGCCAAAGACAGAAATGGAACTGGTCCAACCAATTTTGTTGACAATTTGAGAAAGCACGGAAACATGTGAATAAATCTGTTTCTGCTTACATGAGATACTTTAGAATGGGATCAATATACAACAACAACTTGCGTTACAATATGCAAGACATCTACAGAGGAGATGGTGTGCACTTCTCAGATGAGGGGAATAGAATATTCCTCCTGAACCTACTTGTAGGTACCTAAATCAGCAAAAAAAAAAAAGCTCTTTTCAGAGCTACCCTACCTCTGATCATTCAAAACGTTTATCTTTTTCTAACTTTTTTCACTATTTTTCACCAAAGTACGCTCCCCGGTACACTTACCGGTGCGCATACCGGGCGCTTCCCACGTGATTTTTTTTAAATTTATTTTTTGCCTATGAGCGTCCTAAGCCCCTCTCAGAAAACCTAGAGGGTCAGGAAGTGTCTACCATGCCCCCTTCTACCCATTCCGAACATTGTTTGCCCTCCATCTTGTGTCTCAATACTACCGAAACACAACATGGAGGACTCCTTTAACGCTGCCGGTACGCGTACCGGGGCGCGCACCGGTATGCGCTTGCTAAAAAAAGGTGGGAAAGTAATTTACAGAAAAACCACTGGAGACACTTTCATCAAATATAGAATAGGCCCTACTACATAGCAGTCCCTACCATTTACCCACATTTGGTGGTATTACATTGAGCCATTTGGGCTGTAGCCCTGTCTAAATATCCTGAGGTAAATTACATGACAAAAACACACATATGAAACTGTTTGAATTTTTAACCAATTAAAATGTTACTTACATTTTGTACTTTTATGTGCTGACATTTGATTGGTTAAGTACATGAATATATATAAAAAATGAGAGGGAAACACAGCCATTTTGACTAACACTACCTAAGGTACAGTTGGAAAAGAATTTGACAGAAAACTTCAACTACTTTGAAGAAGGTAAGTTGTTAATTTGAAAGGAGAACTATGTTATGCACTTTAAGTTAATTTTATAAAACGTTTTCAGATAGTTATATACTGTCCCTCTATAAGAGTTAGACATTGAGAAAGGCTTATTTATTTAAATTATTGATTGAGTTAGGCTTCTGTGGTATAATTATGAATTTACTTAGGCTTCATCACAGGCACTTTTTAATAGTTCTACTTCCTGCCTGAAACCATACACTGCCCAAAGATAACTTCACTGTTAAAAACTCACAAGTACCTGTCTGAACTTAAACCCAACAGTGCCCTATCTCTACTGATATATTTATTTTTTATGCAATTTACAGCAAGAAAATGGAAGCACAACAAAATGAAAATAATATTTCATTTCAAATTAATATGGAAAACAATCCTAAGGAAGACAAAGAAGAAATAGACTTTTTGGATGACACTGTAGACCAAGACTTAATTAAATGTGCTGAAGAAATTGAATCATGGAATGAAAAGGAGGACATACCAGATGAATTAATGTTGCAAATTCTTTTAGATTTTGAAAAATCACAACAATAAATTTAAATTTTAAAAGTTAAAATTGTTTGAGACATTATTCTTTTTTATATGAAAATTATGAAATAGTACCCAAAAAGATATAATATAAAGTGAGACTTAAAATATACTGTGCAACTTTTTTGTGTTACATAGTAAGTTTGCTCATAGTTACTTCCTTTCTCCAACTATATTATCTCCAATGTTTATTTAACATCTCTTTATCATCTCCTGTCTCCATATTGTTTCAGCTTTCATGACAGACTATGGTATGAATTCAATATACCACAATAACTTCTGAAACAACATGCAAGATATCTACAAAGGAGATGGTGTATATTAAATTTTAGACTCTGCATTGGTACCTACATGTTGCTACTTAAATAAAAAAAAACAAAAAAAACAACAAAAAGAACAATCAATAAACATACAATATTTGAAAAGTCTATCATTCTTTTTTCCCCATACTACGCTCCCCGGACCGCTTCCCGGTGCGTGTACCGGGCGCTCCCCCGCCCTTTTAAAGCCCCCACATGAAACCTAGGGGGTCAGGGGGATCTACCCTGCCCCCTTATGGTCATTTCCCCCTTTGTTTTGGCCACCTCTTGTGTCTCGATCCTACCGAGACACAAGATGGCGGCCGCTCCGGACTGTTTAGAATGTTTACAGACACCCGAGAGCCAATCAGCTTTCAGCGCGCAAGTCGCGTAGCGCGGCCGGAGTGCTCCCCGGTGCGCGTACCGGGGCGCGCTTACAGATATATATTTTTTTTAACCTAAATTACTCAAAATCCACTAGAGCACATATCTTGAGACCTAGCAAAGGCACATCGGACTACCAGTCTCTACAATTTTGCCAGGTTTCATAGAAATCCATTCAGCCGTTCGAGCTAAAAGTGAGTCCAACTGCCCTATGGAAAACTCAATGTTAAACACACGTTTTGGGACCCCCCCTTTTTTATCGGCCCCCACTTCATGAAACCCCCCAAACTTTCAGGGGACGCTCAGAAACAAAATGTGCCATTTTCCTGAAAATTTCAACCAATTCCGTCCATCAACGCCAAAGTTATTCAACATAGAATTTGCAGAAATCCCTATTCAAAAAAATCCTAACTATATATACCTACTGGCGACCGCCAGTAGGTAATATATATATATATATATATATATATATAGCAACAGTAGGGAAAGTGCTGGATAGTTGAGGGGTAAAAATTACTAATTCTACTCCAGTTAGTGCAACAGTAGGGAAAGTTTTTATTCATATATTTGAAAAAATCATGAATTTATGATACCTGAATTACTTCCCACCCTTCACCCCATAAGCCCCACAACCGGCTTCTAAAAAAATAACACAATTTCCATAATTACTCACCAATTAATTAATTACTAATAATTAACAGCCAATTATTAATAAAGTACCCCCACAATTAACACTATAAATTCTAAATTAAATAAATATTTCTAAATAAACAAAGATCATTAATTTAATATGTTTAAATTACTTCCCACCCTACTCCCCTATAAAACCACAACCCGCTGCAGAACTAAAAATCGCAAAATGTAATGAAAATAAAATGAATAACTACAAAAAATTTAACACATATATTAAAAACAAAAACAATATTGATAAAAAATACAGATCACATACATTTAAAATACAAAACTATAATTAAAAAATCCTTATTTTAAGCAACTATATTTTTGCAAACCATATTAATGACTTTGATATTTTTAGAAACGAAATTTCTTACCTTAAAGTCGATATTCTTGACCACGATATTCTTGCTGTCGATATTTCTGTGCCACAATATTTCCAATTCAATATTTGTGTAAGACGACATTTCCTACTCAATATTCTGTCTGCACATCGTACTAAAGAAATCCGCTGGGAACAGTACATGTTTGCAGGCATTTGAGCACTTCTGGGGCACTTTCCAGGGAATCCACAACCATGGGAACAGAATCACAGACTAAAGATATCCATCATGATCTCCTGCCTCACTTACAAAGGCATGCACTTGTTGTCCCTAAAAATGCTGTAACAGTGCACCAGGAATAATGTTGTCAATGTACTATCATGTTATCTATACTAATGTAATAAAGAGAGAGCCCAAACCTTTGAGGCGGGTAATCTCAGGAACCACACCGCCAATCACAACACCCAATACAGCGTTAGAAAGGGCAGTTGCAGCAGAAGGACATAGGCTATGCAGACGCCCACCATATACATTTAAAAGGTAAAAGAACCGTCCCAGCAAAGTAGTCCCTTGTGGGCGTGTCTGCGTTGTGCTGTGGGCGTGTGCTGGGGATGTGACAAACGCTGGGGGCATGTGGTACGTTCTGCCCTTCATGCCATGTCTCATATCGTGTGCTAATCCCACCCTGCTCCCTTAAAATACCCCTGCACCCCATATTCATAACCCACCCTTACTCCTTAAAATACCCCAACACCCTTAAACAGTAACCTATCTTAACCCTATAAATATACCCTGTACCCCAAAACCCAAACCTATCCCTAAACCCTAAAAATACCCCTGTACCCCAAAACCCAAACCTAGCCCTGAACCCTATAAATACCCCTGTACCTCAAAACCCAAACCTACCCCTGAACCCTAAAAATACCACTGTACCCCAAAACCACCACTGAACCCTAAAATACCCCTGTACCCCAAAACTCAAAACTAGCCCTGAACCCTAAAAATACCACTGTACCCCAAATTCACCCCTGAACCCTAAAATACCCCTGTACCCAAAAACTCAAAACTAGCCCTGCACCATTAAAATACCCCATGTACTCCAAAACCCAACCCTACCCCTGAACCCTAAAAATACCCCTGTACCCCAAAACCCAAACCTAGCCCTGAACCCTAAAAATAACAATGTACCCCAAAACCCAAACCTACTCCTGGACCCTACAATATCCCTGTACCCCAAAACCCAAACCTAGCCCTGAACCCTAACAATACCCCTGTACCTCAAAAACCAAAACTAGCCCTGAACCCTTAAAATACCTCTGTACCCCAAAACCCAAACCTACCCCTGAACCCTAAAAATACCCTTATACCCCAAAACCCAAACCTAGCCCTGAACCCTAAAAATATGCCTGTACCCCAAAACCCATACCTATCCCTAAACCCTAAAACTACCCCTGTACCCCATAACCCAAAACTATTTCTGAACCCTTAAAATACCCAAACACCCCAAAACATATACCTCAGTACCCCAAACATATACCCCTATACCCATACTTACCTTATCCAAACATTTTTAAAAAAACATGCTTTTACCATTCATGCATTTACAACGGACTTCGTTGTAAATGTGTGCGTGGTAAAAGCATATAAAATGTAATGCAATGCGTTATAATGGCATTGCGGAGTCATGGTACTTTCGTAATGAAAGTATGCGGAGTGATTGTATGCGGAAAGAAAGTTGCGGATTAATGGGTGTTTACCCTCCCCCGGTAAGTACATTGGTGGCACGGCGGCCCACATCTCCAGCAACATACTCATATTTTTTCACCACCCATTTGAAAAATGCACAGGTCTCTCTCATTGATGGCCAGCACTGACATACACTTTTAGACACACATCCTGCCACAAGTTCTAGAATTACGAACTTTAGAGCTGGGGAGCTACATTCGAATCTCGGCATCAGCTCAACATCCTGTGATTCCAGGCAAATTGCTTTGTCTCCCCATGCCTACCACAAATGAATGTGTTCTTCTGTAATGTAAATTGTGCTCATACCATGATGTCGAGTTTGCGCTATATAATATTGCAAGGAAAAATAAAGTAGGGAAACTCGAGTTCACACACTACTGAACGCGCATTCTTAAGTGCATCAGCAGTGCACTGTGAATCGGAGCGTTTCACAAGCCTGTCACAGATAAGAAATGCTATCAAAACGAAATCCTACAAAACAATATACTACTGGCCGGCAGCAATTCATACCCGGACAACGCTGGGACGGGTTGCTAGTGTTAGAATAAAATGATTTGTATTGCTCATGGCTGCCCCCAGGTGGGAGCTTCTGATGGAGGGGTAATTTCTTCTGGTAGTTTCTCAATGCAAAACCCTCATGCTACCTCTAATTTACCGCTCAAAAGTTGTTGGGCCCTTCACACCATGTATTACCTTCAGGAGACTTTAATATTCATGAACAGTCAAAAATGCAATTATTATTTTAAGCCAATAAAGAGAGTTGTTGAGTATTTAAAGGGTTTTATTTTCTAGTCAAAAGTTAAGTTTTCTCTGACAGTTTATTCATTAGTAAAATATCAATCAGGTTACAGAATTTGGAAAACAGGAAAAATAGCATTAATACAGAACTTATTACTGTCTGCATATAAGCATTACATATAGGAATGTGGCGCAAAATGTCATTCAAAACTCTTAAAGAGTTTCTAAGAAAAATATAGTCTTGCAAGGCTAATCAAAAATAAAATAGTTTGCAAAAATCTCCCATAAAGAGAAATAAATGCATTAGACAAATAAATAATTTCAGACCTAATTAATTAGTCAAAGCATAAACTTGAAGTTTAGCATCTAATTCTATTTAATCAGCTGCACTCTCTGTCTGTCTGTGTCTAAAGAGCAAGCAGGGAGGGAGATAGCCCCTCCTTCACAGGCTTCAAATGAATGTGGCCTGCAGTGCCAAGATATGACATGGAAGCAAGAAACCTCCCCCTGACTCTCCTCGGACGCACCTCCCCTTCAGCAATCTCCTGGGACGTTCTCGTACCTAACCCATAGGATGTCTGGCCTAATCTGTTCCTTCTCTCAAGAGCTCACCCCCCCCCCCCCTAATGAGCCTAGAAGCCAGCTGAGCTGAGAAAGCCAACCCCTCCTCCGGAGAGGTAGTATTTATACACAAAATTTTGGCAGACTACACAAAATGTGTCAACTTCAGGAAAACCTGTACTGATTGGTCAATCATGATGGCATGAGTTCTCATCACCCTGACTCATTCTAAAAACCTGACTATGCCAGTTTTTAACAAAAGAAGCATACATAATAAATACATATTATAAGTTTGCAACAATTGCTAGGGAAAATGTTTCTATAGTTCCTTCCTTCCAGCCAAAGCGCAGTCAGATGGACACTTTTAACTAACACTGGTACATTGGCAGAATCACAAGAATGTACAGTTCAAGATGTCCTTGACTCCTTTAGGAAAGCTGGTACAGTCTGCGCATGCTCTATTCTCTTTCAAAGCAAGCCATAGCTTTGATGGTTTCACAGGCAGCCATTTAATGGTAGGCCCCAAAAATAAAATAAACACAAAGATAATGTCAATTTCATGTAAATCAGCCCATTATGTTTCCCAAATTCATACTAATACTCCTTATAAATGTTTACCTAGCCAAGCTACTAGCGTAAAGCAGCTTTTCTATTATTTATGTACAACATGCAAAAAAATGTGCAATGTGCAACAAAGAAAAAGAGGTGTTATTAATTGAAAATATTTATCAAAATATGCAAAAAGTCAAAGTCTCTTAAGACAGAAATAGTGGATTTAGGGATGAGCTGGAAAGAGAGAAACATATTCTATTAATCTTCAAAGCTAAAAGGCCACTTTTCTCTACATTGCAAAAACACATGTTAATTCAGCAAAAGCATGTCAGACTGAATTGGCCTCACTTTCATGTTTTTCATGTGCCATGTTTTTAACTTGCACCAAAAGGTGCGTGACAATTTAAATGCAGTCTGTCTGGAGCACAAAAAATAAAACAATGCCTGACTGCAGATTAAATCTGCTCCATCAATCCACCCTTCTGATAATTCAAATCATAATAAAATTATTTATAATTCATCACACATATTTCATTTTCAAAAGTGACAATTTTTTTTAAATTGCAAAAGCTGAGCATATAACAATTTTTCTTCTATTTCTAAGGCAAACACAAGTCTATCTGTAATCGGATCATATATAGCCAAGCTCAAATGTTTTAGTGCAGAGTTCTGTAAGTAGCTTCTTGGAACAGTTAGTCTTCTTTAAAATAAGTAACTAAAATAATAATAAAAAAAGGAATTCAACAGGACAGTTTCAGCATTTCTTTGCTCTTTGTCATCAGCTTGCCATCAGAATGGCTCATACAGTGTGGCATTCTCTACCTTTTCAATGCAAATTAGACTACTTAGGTGCTGAGAAACTCGGACAGAGCACCATCAATCCTTTGCACTTTTTCAACCAATGCCTTTCACTCTTATTTTCACTTTGATCAGATTCAGATGTTTCACCACAGCATCTCTCAGATCAAAGCCGTTGCACCATCCATTATGCAGATCTTGTGTAGCAGCTGCAATCTGGTGAGAAACTGCACACTGTACATCAACCAGACCTACACAGCAATGGCTAGTGTTCACATCATTGTTTTCCACAAGTGCATTTGCATATGCATTTTCAAGCCACTTTGGTGATGGTGAAGCACCGTCTTTTGCAAAAGGTAACTCTGTGCTGCCATTGTGTTGCTTTATTATGCTTGACACTTCAGGCAGATAGCTGCAATCCATTCCTTGTCCAATCTGTTGTTCTGCACTCATTATCTTTGAGACCTCATTATAATCTGATTTCAGAGAAACTGGCAATCTATACCTGGACATCAGTCTTTGCAATAACACTTTTGCCACTATGCAGTTGTCACTTTTCTCAAAAACAGTTCTGATACAACCCTGTTGTGCTGCTTCAAAAACATTTTCTTGAGCCTCTTTTAATTCACCTGTGAAGATTCCATAGAATGTACATGCTAACAGAACACAAATGTGTGCAACTGAATAAGCATTTCTCTCTCCCATGACAACAGTGACTCCCATTTGAGCAGATATACTGCATGTTATGGTAAGGGCAATCAATTTCGAATTTTGGGCTTGGGCAACTACTGAAAGCCATAAAGCTTTGACAACATCATGTATAAGGAGCACAGCATGTGCTGCTTTTAATGTGTCACCTTTCAAACATGGGCCATCTACAAAATGGACATTGTTGGGCTGACTCAGACATTCTTCCTTAAAGTCTGAATTTGGCTTTATGCATATTTTCATGATATTTAGACACTCATATTCAGTTTCATCACAATCCAATTCATTTGCTGACATTTCTGTGAAGTTAGGGTCAAAGGTCAATGGGCAATACATCACAGATCTTTGAACACAGTCATCTTTTTGAATAGGCAATGAGAGAGTGCAGCCCTCCCTCTCACTGCAAATTGGTGTATTTTCTTTCAAATAAACTTTCATTCCTAGTGCTGGGGCGCAACATTCTTTCTCTTTCAACTCTAGGAATGCTTTTGTGCAATTGTTGTCCAATGGAAGCGGATCAGACACACCTGTATGTGTCAGCCTCAGTAAAGGCTTAGCCACTAGGGAAAGGTTTAGTAACCATTCTCTACAGCAGCTAACCATTCCCAAAAATTTCCTGACTTCTTTCTGAATTTGAGGTGGATTTTTCGTGGAAATCATTTCCACCCTCTCTGGTGACACCTTTCTACCTCCCTTTCCAATTTTGTGTCCCAGGTATTCATCTTCTTTTTGACAGTACTCCTGACTATTCTCATGCAATGGCACTGTGACATGAGCTTTGCAAACATCAATAAAAGTAAGCCATTCTTCAGCACATGGAATGTGGAAAAATATATTGGCTGGATTCGGTACCACAGGACAACATGGAAAAATATGCTTTTAATCTCCAGCACTATTCTGTTCTTTTCATTTATTTTCTGTGAGCCTATGATCAGAAAGTTACATAAACTTCTAATCAATTCCATCAAAAATCCTTTTATTGTTAATATTCCTGCAACTGATGGTATTCCTGAATACATGTCACTTGGTTCTAAATTTAATAAGACATGTTCTGCACATTTTATTAATTTGGCATCCTTCTCTGTGAACTCTCTTATTTCTGTGTTTATTATTTTTTCAAAATCATTAGGTAATTTTTCAACTGTCTTTTCTGAAAATAATGCTACAGCTGTTTCTTGTTGGGCCTTTTTAAAATGTACATCCTCATCAGAAAAATGAACATTACCTGATATACAGTAATCTGTGCTTTTTAATTTGCAAAATAATGGTTTTCCTGCTAGGCCTGAATCACAGACAACAGTTTTGCAATCTTCCTCAAATGGGCCTAATTGTGGTGCAAATTTTTCTAAAACTGGGTTTATAATTTCTTCCTTTAAAACTCTTGAAATTAAGTCTGGACTTTCCACTGCCTCTACAATGGACTTGGCAAATTCAGAATTGTGAGGGTTAAAACTCTCATTTTCAAACACAGCAACCCGTTCGACTGGGTTCTGATTTTGGCTCTGGAAATAATTCACATTTGCTCTGGACATCTTATTTAAATTAATGTTAGCATTTTCCATATTTTGTGGGACCATCTTTGCTTGGAAAATTCCTGCCATAGGTACCTGTTTCTGAACTGACATTTGCATTTGCTTAGCTGGTATATTTTGCATCTGCATTTCTCCATGTTTTTGGGCATCATGTTTAAATTTATTTTTCTTCTTCCAATGCTCAAATCTGCTATAAAGATGGCAAAATGACATATTTTCCCGCAGTGCAACATCCATACCTGAATTTTCACAAACCAAAACACCTTTACTTCCATCCTGTGTTCTTTTAATCTGTACCCAATCAACATCATTTGCTGGCACTCCACCCTTCAGGAAAATAATCACTGCTATATTTTCCTCCATAACAACAGAAAATGATGGTGCATTCATGCAAACCCTTTTCATTGTCTCCTCACCTGGCCTTTGCAGAACTTTTGATTCAAACCACAATTCAGTCTGCATGACAATGTAAAAGAACATTTCCAAATTAATGCACAACTCTTTTAAAATGTCAACAAATCCATCAACTTGTGGGTACCACAGCATAAATTTGTCTCTCAATTGTGGGATTGTGTTCAGAAATGCTGCAAGTTCACTTTTATTCTGTAGCATAGGAACATGCACTTCTCCCACCATTTCTCTCAATGAGTAAGCAAAAGCTTCTCCCTCATTCTGCTTATTATTTTTCTCAACGAAATCTGGTGGCTTCTTTTCCTTATCCAGTTTCCTAGCTAGGTCTGGTGGTTTCTTTTTCTTCTCATGTTTTCTTGCCCATTTGTCTCCTAACTTCTCAAACCCATTGCATTTAACCCCTCCGCTGCTGATGACGAGCTCAGCTCGTCATCAGCCACGGGTGGAGTGTGCTGATGACGAGCTGAGCTCGTCATGTAACGCGGTATTATGAAAAAAGCCGCACATCGCAAAAATCGCCGCAGCAGCGATGCGGTTAAAAATATATTTTATCTCTGCAATGTGCAGTTGCATTTCTGAAGAACACATTTTCTCATTTGCTTTATCATCCATATGTACCCTGACACTTTTCTGAAATGGGAAACTTCCCGAAACATCAAATTCATAATTTTGAGCCAAATCTGTCAGGCCATTATGGGTAGTTAATGCACATGCAACTGTTTCCTTACTCAGGGAAATTCATTCTTTTTCCTGACACGTGTTCACATTTTCATTATTTAAACAGCATGGACTGTTATTTTCTCCATGTTCAAGTGCTGAATTTAAAACACTACGCTGTTTCTCTTTTTCAGGGCATGTGTTAATATGTTCTCCCATGTTTTCTATCTTTTTAATCACTGCTGCTTCCTCTAAGCAGGTTTGAAAAATCACATTTTCAAATATATTTATTTTATCCTTAGCTGTAGATGTTGTAAAGGCCATTTTCCCCTCACCTTTCAGTGCTTGATGTAATTTCTGGTCAATAATCTGTGAATTCTGAGTTTCTGAAATAAACCCTGCCATAATCACTCCTTCTGCAGCTCTTTGAACCTTTTCAGTAGGGACCATATTAATTGGGACAGTCATAATGTTTCTATGCATTATATGTGCATCTGCAGTTAGCAATTCTTGGACTGAATCAGGCACATTTGAAGCAGTAACACCTGGAGGCATCACTGTCAGTGCTGAATCAACAGGTAATGGGTCAATCTGAAATGTTTGCACAGTTTTCTCAATCTGTGTTTTTATCTGTTCAACAGAAGCAGTAGCCACTGTAGTGCTTAATGGTACACTATTTTCAATATTTTTAATGGGAACCACATAAAGTGGTGGACACTCACTTAACAATGCATCCATTATTTCATCACCTGAATCATTATTTATTTGAAGCTCTTTATCATCATTAATTCTCCCCTCCTGCATTTGGTGCTTTGCCTTTTTATCCTCACTTGCTTTCTCTCTTGCTGTCTTTTCCCACAAGCTTAAGGCCTCAAATTGTGCAGCTTTAGATGATGTCTTTATTTCACATAAGACTTCCCTTACTTTGTCAATATTTTGCAATTCAAAAGTACCATCTTTTGGAAACCTCAAAACACCCTCTTTTTCAGTAATCTTGCACCTTTGGTGAACCCACATACATGTATTTTGTCCCAAATTGGTAGACATAAAATGCACAGGTGTTCCTTCAGGAGCATCACCAATAAAAAACGATGTTTTCACTTTACCTCCCAACAGCTTCTTTAAGCCTTCAAACAATTTCATTTTTGCAATAGTTCAATGCAATTTCTTATTTCCAAAGCTGTCAGTCTCAATTTTAGTCAGTTTCACTCCTACCACTGACCCTCCACAAAACCTTACTGCAATATTTTCTTAATCGATAACTCTATTAGTAACAACATAAATACATTCGCTACTCTGTCTGTTGTGCTAACTAAAGGGTAGATTTATATTCACTGCGAGTAACACATTCCGCTTACCCTTCACAAAGTAAGACTTTTCAATTACTCTTCAAACACTACAGGTAAATCCCTTCCGCTTACCTTTCACACAAGCTCAGAAGAACCTGCTACTCCTTTGGCCTTATCCTTCAGGATATATCTTAGGCCAAAGTTTCACCAGCGAACCCTTTTGCTGTCACTCAAGCTCAGAAGAACCTGCTACTCCTTTAGTGTGACCCTTTCTAGGTGATATCAGACCAAAGTTTCACCAGCAAACTCTTTGCTATCAATCACTCACACAGAAATAGTCCCTAATTTAACACTGCCAGCCCTACCCAGCTTCTCAGTGTTATTCCAACAGACGAGTAACCTCAGTGCAGTGTGGCTTCCATTTACCACCCGCTATTCTTTCCCGGGATTCCACAGGTGTGCATACCTGCGTGTTCAGACTACATAGAACAAGACACTAACTTAACATAAAGAGTTAAAACATGTAATCAATAACCAAAAATTATGTCCTATGAAATTACCAATATAATCAATAACACCATCAATTCAAAATGAGCAAAATGTCACCAACAGTAAAAATCCTTACTATTTTCAACACTTCAAAAAAACATCCTAGCATATTAACAACATTTCACAACCCTATTGATACTCACACCACTTCTTGCATCACCTTCCAGTACTGCTTTGCCAGTCTTCAGGTTCTGAGCATTGGAGTCAGGAATCAGGACTTGGACATTTATCTAACTTGGGCAATTATTTTACTTCCCTCTTAAGGTCAATGATCCATTAGTTGAGTAGTTGATGGTGAAATCAATAATCATTAATCACCAAACTAATCAATAATAACCATCCTCTGATTACCAAAAACTGATGGAGCGGTAATTTCTTCTGGTAGTTTCTCAATGCAAAACCCTCATGCTACCTCTAATTTACCGCTCAAAAGGTGTTGGGCCTTCAAACCATGTATTACCTTCAGGAGACTTTAATAATCATGAACAGTCAAAAATGCAATTATTATTTTAAGCCAATAAAGAGAGTTGTTGAGTATTTAAAGGGTTTTATTTTCTAGTCAAAAGTTAAGTTTTCTCCGACAGTTTATTCATTAGTAAAATATCAATCATGTTACAGAATTTGGAAAACAGGAAAAATAGCATTAATACAGAACTTATTACTGTCTGCATATAAGCATTACATATAGGAATGTGGCACAAAATGTCATTTAAAACTCTTAAAGAGTTTCTAAGAAAAATATAGTCTTGCAAGGCTAATCAAAAATAAAATAGTTTGCAAAAATCTCCCATAAAGAGAAATAAATGCATTAGACAAATAAATCATTTCAGACCTAATTAATTAGTCAAAGCATAAACTTGAAGTTTAGCATCTAATTCTATTTCATCAGCTGCACTCTCTGTCTGTCTGTGTCTAAAGAGCAAGCAGGGAGGGAGATAGCCCCTCCTTCACAGGCTTCAAAGGAATGTGGCCTGCAGTGCCAAGATATGATGTGGAAGCAAGAAACTTCCCCCTGACTCTCCTCGGACGCACCTCCCCTTCAGCAATCTCCTGGGACGTTCTCGTACCTAACCCATAGGATGTCTGGCCTAATCTGTTCCTTCTCTCAAGAGCTCACACGCCCCCCCGAATGAGCCTAGAAGCCAGCTGAGCTGAGAAAGCCAACCCCTCCTCCGGAGAGGTAGTATTTATACACAAAATTTTGGCAGACTACACAAAATGTGTCAACTTCAGGAAAACCTGTACTGATTGGTCAGTCATGATGGCATGAGTTCTCATCACCCTGACTCATTCTAAAAACCTGACTATGCCAGTTTTTAACAAAAGAAGCATACATAATAAATACATATTATAAGTTTGCAACAATTGCTAGGGAAAATGTTTCTATAGTTCCTTCCTTCCAGCCAAAGCGCAGTCAGATGGACACTTTTAACTAACACTGGTACATTGGCAGAATCACAAGAATGTACAGTTCAAGATGTCCTTGACTCCTTTAGGAAAGCTGGTACAGTCTGTGCATGCTCTATTCTCTTTCAAAGCAAGCCATAGCTTTGATGGTTTCACAGGCAGCCATTTAATGGTAGGCCCCAAAAATAAAATAAACACAAAGATAATGTCAATTTCATGTAAATCAGCCCATTATGTTTCCCAAATTCATACTAATACTCCTTATAAATGTTTACCTAGCCAAGCTACTAGCGTAAAGCAGCTTTTCTATTATTTATGTACAACATGCAAAAAAATGTGCAATGTGCAACAAAGAAAAAGAGGTGTTATTAATTGAAAATATTTATCAAAATATGCAAAAAGTCAAAGTCTCTTAAGACAGAAATAGTGGATTTATGGATGAGCTGGGAAGAGAGAAACATATTCTATTAATCTTCAAAGCTAAAAGGCCACTTTTCTCTACATTGCAAAAACACATGTTAATTCAGCAAAAGCATGTCAGACTGAATTGGCCTCACTTTCATGTTTTTCATGTGCCATGTTTTTAACTTGCACCAAAAGGTGCGTGGCAATTTAAATGCAGTCTGTCTGGAGCACAAAAAAATAAACAATGCCTGACTGCAGATGAAATCTGCTCCATCACTTCCCAGTGCTGATCACAGGTAGAATGACGGCAGTGGCAGGTTAGACATGGGAGGCAACAACCAGGTCTTTAGTTGTTTCTGAAATGCATAAGTGGTTTGAGTTTTTCTTAGCAAAGATGACATAGAGGTCCATAAGTTTGGGGCTAGGACTCGGAAGGAGAGTCCACCCATTCTGGCTCTTCTGTGGTGGGGAATAGAGGCCAGATTCAGGTTTGATGAGTGTAAGGCTCATAGGGGCCTGAGTTTGCATCAAAGCAGCAAGACTTGACACTTATATAGAGGGTGTTATGTGAAATGCATAGCGCTTTAAACTTTGTACGCTTTTCAACAGGAAGCCAGTGGACCTTAGTAAGGAGCTGAGAGGCCGAACGGAATTTCAGTAGTGAGAATAGAAGCCTGACTGCAGCATTTTGGACAACCTGCAGTCAGTTGAAGACCAACTTTTGGGTGCCCAGGTAGATGTTATTGCAATAGTCAAGGTGTGGGATGACAAATGATTAAAAAATAAATTGGGGAACGTGTAAAGTAAAGAATCCAGTGATGGATTTCAGGCTTCTCAAGGTCCCAAAGCAGTGGTGTGTTAGGGTTTTGACCTGGGTTTCAAAGGAAAACGAGTCATCCATCCATACACCAAGGTTTTAAACCACTGACCTAGGTTGAGGAGGAGGAGGTCACAGCACTTCTGGCCACCAATGGTCACGCCGTAGGTGGATATGTCTGCCCAACAGAAGAACCTCAGTATTGAGTTTTAAGCAATTCTTCTGCATCCAGTTAGCAACAGCTGTTAGGCAGTTTTTAAAATATTCGCATACCACTTACAGGTAGCTGTCCCATGTAGAGAATCCTGACACTCACTCCACTGAACCATTTGCTACCACAAGTGCTAGAGACAACACATGTTTCTACATTTAAGTCAATAACTGTGTTACCACTGGGCCAGCAACACTGCCTAAAGTGTAATCAAGTCCCAGTAGTCTAACATATTCACCGAACTTATGTTATTAGGTAGACCTTTAATTGATGGTGGTTCATTCTAGGTTCACATAAATGTTGTGATAACCGCTTCACTCCGAAAGTAAACTTGTAGATCGAAAGGTCAGATATTTGCAATTTTATAGGTGCTCCGGGAGATCACCTTCTGGTTCAAAAAAGGTGCAAAGTTATATCAAAACAAAGAGAGCCTTACGAGAGGTAAGGACTGTCCCTGGGCACTCTTGCTGCACGACAGTGCGTAAGTAGGTAAATGTTCAAATATGCTTCAACAGTTAGCAATGTAATTGTTTATTGGTATAATCCACATGGTAATCAAAACAGTCTCATCTTAGCAGATTTCTTCATATGTTAATGACGTTTTGGTGTGAACAATGTAATTTGAATCAAATACTCCAATTCATAAATCCATGACAAGTTAAAGCCCCGATGCATTTCATGCTAAACAGCACTTCTTCAGGGGGAATGTGTCTAGGAAAAATAGATAACAAGAAACAATGTAGAAGGCTGATAACTAGGAGCGACATGAAGTAGAAAAGTATGAATGCTCCAGGCGATGAGTTGAAAGATACCCGTAAATTAATAGGAGTGAATACGAGTAAACACTGAACTAATGTGCACCTGTGACTGTTGGAAAACATTGAGAATGAAGATCGGTGAAAATCAAAATAAAATAAAATGGGTGTGAAGCTATAACGCGGTTTAGACATCCAAAAGTACCTCTCATTCTAGGTTCAATCAGGTGCCTTTGAAATAGTAAAAATGCAAAGGGGGTAACTTATTGAAAAATAGTGGAATATAGTGCTGTAAGAAAAAGGGAGAGAAAAATACAGCGTCATATTTACTAAACATGGCTGACTGAAACTCTCTTAATAGACACTGATAAACAAACAGGCAACCTAAAGCCAGGCAACCACCATGAATGGCCAGCCCCCTTCGGCCCTGCACAGTGGAGCATTTGACACAGGGGCTGGCATCTGGCCAGACATTGCAGCAAACTTTGCTATGGGCGGCCAAACTAGTGGTTTACATGGCTTACAGCTGCGTTTGGACACAGGTCCTAGTCCTTTAACCAACTCCCCTCAGGTTGTCAACTCCCTGCAGATCCACAACCCACATGTCATTATTATTTGTTTTTCATGGGAACCATAGTATTCCTGTGGTTCGGCTGCTCAATGTTCATCCTGATAGTACGGTGGTACCATACAAACTTGCCACAAAAAAGTTTGCATGGTACCATATGGCGAAGAATATGCAGCAGCTTCTGTGGGAGTACCTCAAGTGATGGCTCTCCTGGGACTTTGAGGACTACTGCAGTACCCACGGCATGCCCTGCGCCCAACCCCTTGCTATGCACAGCAACAGAAATCTTACTTTACATTACAAAATCATGGACATTCTCTGAAAAGCAAAGGTTAAATGGTGGTTGTAGCTAGGAATAGTGATAATATCCTAATTTACTCAAAAAAAAGATAAATTGTACAGAAAACATCAAAGGTTAAAGGGACGTTGTAGTTAGGTGAAAATGTCAGTTATGCATGGGCAGAATAAAAAGTAACAAGCCCAGTGCATCCAGCAACATTGATTTATTATTTTATTTTGTTTTATTGTGTTTTGCTTTGTGGGTTTGACTTCTAAAAATAAGAAAAAATCGGACGGCTCCAGCTGGTCATATAATAATGGTATGGTAAGCCAGTGGTATTGCGCAATTTTGATAAAGTCTCCCGCCTTCGGGATAGCTTTCTATATTTGCCTTAAATGCCTATTTATTTTTGTTTATCTTTAAAATTCTGCCATGGAGTCAGAGTATTAAGCATAATAAATGAGACTAGACATTTCTGTCTTTAACGTAAAGGAATATATGTCTACATATTTTTTATACAATGTTTTCGTTCATGTGAGAAAAAACAGACTGGAGGCTAAATGAAGTGTGTGGTGTTGCAGTAGATAGGGTAATGTGTTTCTAATAGAAGCAAAACTGCCAGAAGAAAAAGATACATATATTTCATTTAGAAAATTGCTTTGCGGTAGATAAAATAACATATTAGGACTAGCTATTCACAAGGTTATGAAACATATTTGACTGGAAAAGTTTGCAGGGGACAACGGCATGCAAAATGTAGCAGCATTCAAAAGTAGGAGCTGTACGTGCAAAAATGTATGTTCTGAAAGAAAGTGACCTTTTTCTCCGACATTTTACATTTGTAAAATTGGAGCGTTGTTTAATTAGCATATATATAGTAATAATTCGTTGTATATTATAACATTAGAACATCAACGTGTGGGGTCATATAACATTAATAAACGCAAAGCTGACTTTAGTTGACCGTAGACCAAGTCCATTTTGTTATGGCGGTTGAAACTTCAGGGCAAACGTTGAAGAAACAGGCCCGTCAAATTACAGTGCAGAGTATTTACAAAAAAGATTATAAAGTGAAGCAACGTGCACTCCTGTAGCGTTGTACTATATTTTTAGCAGTGAAATCAATTTGAGAATGCCACAGTACTATGAAACTTTAAAACATACGCTTGAAAGACCAATGGATGCTAAACATCCTGGAGCAGATTTACAAGCTCCTTGCGACACTCTTGCCCTGCCGTTGCACCACTTTTGTGATGCAGCGGCGGCACAACAAATTTGGCTAATTTACAATGTGACGCATCTAGGGAGATGTGTCACGTTGTAAAGCCCTCAGTCACATTATACCTGCATCAGGTATGATGTATGCACGGTGGACGTTCCCACGCAGGAAAGCATTGTAAAAGTGATTCAGTGAAATTCACAAGATTCACTACATCACTTCTAGGACGCCACTGCATCAAAACCCAAGCATAAGGAGTGACGCAGTGTAGTAGGAATAGGTCTCAAAATATATTGCTGGAGTTGTATCGTGCTTGCAACACGACTCCAGTTATGTGTGACTTTTGGGCCAACAAATGTGTCAGAATTTCTGATGAATCTGTCAATCCTTGCGCCATGGTGCGCCGATTTGTAAATATGACGCATACATGGTGGTGCAAGAGTATTGCAGTCTGACACAGGGAAACTGATGCATCTCTACAGATGCGTCAGTTTCTTGTAAATCTGCCCCAATTTATTTAAACAAATGTACTTTGTTAATGTATGAGATTGATTACCATGTATCGGCAATCTCTCTCCTTAAGTGAGAAATTGCAAATTTTCATGTGGGATGATGCAGAAGAAATAAAATACGTGGCAACGTTAACTACATCAATAAAAAAGTGAAAAAGCAATGCACCAATAAGAATTGAAAAACAAAAGGAGATTCATCACACATTTCGCTGTAGTAAAGTCAAGCAAGGTGACACAAAGAGGAGTAAAGTTTTGGTAAAGTATTCACTTTCCAGCGCAAACATTTTTGGGCAATAGCCTTTGCTCTGTTTTAGGTTGTTTTGGGTCAAGGGAGGTTCTACTACGCAAACTACGCCCAGAGTTAGCATAGAACAAGAGATAGCAGCATTACTATGTTAGGTTAGAATAGGGGCCCATAATTGTACCATGGGTTTAAACAGCTGCCCTAGTATCCCATTGGCACCAAGTGCCTTGCCTGCTGGGAGAGAGAAAATGGCATTTCTGAGTTCCTCCCTGGGTATCCTCGACTTGTCACCCTCAACAGCACTCGAGGGAGAGAGCTCTAAAGACTCATCCATCATAAAGCGCTGAGTGAGTCATCCAAGCCAGGGGCGGAATTTTAGTGACATAGTCTGGGGCCTGAATCTCATTAAAAAAGGGTGACTGATACCTCTCCAAAACATGTTGCTGCACCTCAGAGCACTAGCTGCCAGAAGCTCCTCCCACAATTCTTTCTTAAGTTCTGCTTCCCGATCCCTCATTGCCACTCTATATAGGGCTCTTTGTTGTTTTACTTCTCTACTTACTTGTGGTACTTTTTTTAGGACTGCAAGAAGTGCTGGCTGGGCCCTCGTGCAGTTTTTTTCAAACCACCTACAGGTTCCTATAGTGTTAGAGGTCCCTTGCTTAGTAAGTGTAGTGTTGATATAAATGCATATCCTATCATAGGTCACTAAGATACCCTCCTGGGAGGCCTCTTCATACAGGCAAACCTGTAATTCTGGTTTGCACGAAGAGGCCAGGTCTGCAATAAAGACCTTAGGGAAACCTTGTTCAATCTTAGTCTCTGATCCTGATCTCTCATACTAACAAGGGCTTCAGAAGAGGAATAACCACCCTTTGACATGTTATCCCAGTAGAAAGTGACAGAGAGGAGAGATTGATCACTAAATAGATTCCAATCCACTGAGAAACTAATCAAGGGGGGCATATAATCCAGCGGATATATGAATGAAAGCAATAAAACATCCTGAACCAGAGCCTTTAACAGTTGAAACACCATTATCGGAGTTCAGTACCTTTAAAATCAAAAGGTTAACTAGATTAGGATCTTGCGCACAGACGTTCATGACATCCCGCTGACCCATATGTTTGTGGGGCACTTGGTCCACTTTATCACTATTCTTGTCAGATTGGGGTTATTAAATAAATGCCAGTCCCTACAGGGAAGGAGATTAAAATCACCCAGAATCACCAAGGCTGGAAATAGTGAAGGGCAGGGAGTATAAAACCTTTTAAAAATCTTCCCAAGGCCAACCCCTTAGTATGTAAGTAAGTAAAAGGGTAATAAAACACTTGATTGCCGAGGCATCTTGGTGATGGGGTAGCAGAGAAATTACAAGAAACCAGGAAAGTTCAGGACAATACTAAGTCGGGAAGAGCCATGTTTTCAATAAGCCTCGGAATTGTGAATGGACAGGTTGGGATCTAATGTTCAGAGGCAGCTTGTTCCAAAGCTTGGAAGCTAGATGAGAGAGGCATCGAGAGTCCGTTGGTCTGCCTCTATACAGGGCTTTATGAACCATATATAATTCCTTGAATTCAATTCCCTCTTTAACTAGGAGCCAGTGAAGATTCATAATAGCCCCAGAAATACAATTATATTTAGGGATATTCAGCAAGGTTAGGGCTGCGGCGGTCTTCATGGATTGCAGTTTTGTTATTTGCCGCTTGTCAAGCCCTAGGTAAAGGGCATTGCAGTAGTCTATATGAGATAGAATGAGTGCTACCACAACCGTTTTCCTCAACTCCAGAGGGAGAAAAGGTAAAATCTTCTGCAGTACCTTTAAAGTGAAATAGAAGGTCGAGGTTACCTGGTTGAGCTGCCCAGCTGAGTATCACAAATAATATCTAGGTTTCTCTTTTCGGCTGCTGGTAATGCATAGATTCGTGCCGCTACTGGCCACCATGCAGAGTTCCAGATGGGAGGACCAGTGCCAAATTCCATAACCTCTGTCCTATCAGATTTAATTTTAAATAGTTATGGTGCATCCATTTCATGATGTGGTCAAGACAGCTGTGGAATCTAGCCGATGGCGTATCTTCCGTGGATGATATGCAAATTATAACTTGTGTATCGTTGGCGTAAGATACAAGAGAGAAACCGTGGTCTTTGACTAATTTAGCCAATGGGGTCACACATACGTTGAACAATGTGGGTGAGAACGCCGCCACCTGTGGGACCAACTTGGGAGGTAAAATGTTTCAGATTTAAGGTTAAAGCAGCACACCATATGTTCTCTTCCAGTCAAAAAAGAGGTGAGGAGGGCAAGCGCAGTGTCCTGAATCCCAATTGCCTTCAGCCGTTACGTAAGTACTGAGTGATTAACCGTGTCGAACGCGGCTGATTGGTCAAGTAGTATAAGGACAGCTCTGCTGCCTCTGTCAATTTGCCATCGGATTTCCTCCATTGCCATGACTAGTGCAGACTCAGTGGAATGGCCAGAGTGAAAGCCATGTTGAGTGCTGTCAAGTAGATTATTGGAGTCCAGATAATCTTTAAGGGAGTCATTAGGATGGTGGACAGACGTAAGTCTGTCCGCCATCCTGTGGTAAACCCAGACCGTCTGCAATACATGCTGTGGTCCAGCATACGAACTAGGATGTGACCGCCACCATGGCGGTCGCATTTAGCTTTTGAACATTGTGGCAGTTTCTGCTTACAGCAGCACCCACCTTAAAGCAAAAAAGCCATGTTGTGCATTAATTTATTTTTGTGACTTGTAGAGCGCCCAAATCACCCCCATCGGGGTATCTCCTCGCTGAGACTGCTCGTGACCAGACATGGGGAAGAGTCAAATCAGTGAATCTTCAGAATTTTTCTGGAGGCCAGGAAGTTGGTAAATAATTCAGAAAAGGGGTGGTGATGAACAGAGTGTCTGAATTGAGCAGACCACTCTTACCCAGTCCAAAGATCAGGGCTTGATCCATCACCGTTTTTTAGCTCACTGCACCATCCCAGCTCAGAACCTGGCTACATGCAAATTATCTGTCCCTGGCCCAGTGCATCATGGGAACAGGGCAGACCAGACTACCAAGCCAATTCTTATACTGAGAAGGAAACAAGCTTCCGGGGACCGGTTTCTGGCATTTCAGCCATCTTCGGCCCGGCTTGCTTGAATCCTGATGGTGCAATGAGCAAGGGACTCACATCTGAGTATACCCTTCCACGCTTATGGTGGACAAAATGATTCAGAAAACGGGGTGGTGATGAACAGAGTGTCTGAATTGAGCAGACCACTCTTACCCAGTCCAAAGATCAGGGCTTGATCCATCACCGTTTTTTAGCTCACTGCACCATCCCAGGTCAGAACCTGGCTACATGCAAATTAGTCTGACCCTGGCCCAGTGCATCATGGGAACAGGGCAGACCAGACTACCAAGCCAATTCTTATACTGGGAAGGAAACAAGCTTCCGGGGACCGGTTTCTGGCATTTCAGCCGTCTTCGGCCCGGCTTGCTTGAATCCTGATGGTGCAATGAGCAAGGGACTCACATCTGAGTATACCCTTCCACGCTTATGGTGGACAAAATGATTCAGAAAAGGGGGTGGTGATGAACAGAGTGTCTGAATTGAGCAGACCACTCTTACCCAGTCCAAAGATCAGGGCTTGATCCATCACCGTTTTTTAGCTCACTGCACCATCCCAGCTCAGAACCTGGCTACATGCAAATTAGTCTGTCCCTGGCCCAGTGCATCATGGGAACAGGGCAGACCAGGAAGTTGGTAAATAAGCATAACTGGATTGGGGTTGGTTCCAGTAGCGAGGGGCAAGATGGGAGAATGCTTTGCCACCCATGCAGGCTAATTTGAAGTGAGGGATGTGGAGCAGCGCTAGGTGACTCGACCGCACGGGCCTGGACGGTGTGTATCTGACCAGCTTTTCTGTCAGATAGCTAGGGCTCATGTTTTAGGGTTTTGTACACCATACAACAGACTTTAACATAATTCTTTTTTTTTTAATTGGAAGCCAGTGAAGTTTCCGAAGTAGCGGAATAGGGGCATTGCTCACCAAATGGGCTGCGGTGTTCTGAACTATTTGAATTTTGTTATGAGACGTTTCCTTTGCAGAAATCAGCAAGGCATTGCAATAGTCCAGGCTACTGATAATCAGAGCCTGGATTAGGGTTTTACGAGTGGCTAGAGGCAGGAGGGGGGAAGACCCTTCGGAGGCGGACGAGTGTGTGAAAGCATGTTCACGTGCTCTTCTAATGTTAATTGCTGGTCTACTCGCACAGATTTTTCACCACCTGCTTAGGGGAAGGGGCTGATCCTAATTCCCCGGGCCACCAACTGCGGGACCATCTCACTTTTTCTTCTCCGAACAACATAATTTCGGATTTTTCAGTATTCAGTTGAAGGTAGTTTTCTCTCATCCAATGCGCAATACCTTTCATCCCTTCCGAGAAGGTGACTTGTATGTTATGGTCTGTTTTATCAAAGGAGAGGAGAAGTTATGTGTCATCGGCGTAAGAGCTGGGAATGAAGCCCAATTTTTTCTTGGCAGGCACCCCACATTGCCTGTCACTTGGTGCAGTGAAATGTTGGGGGGGTACCATGGGTACCCTCCAGTTCACCCACACGGGGCGCCCGCAACAGGCCCCGGAAACAATTCTCCACCGGCCTTTACATGGCGGCATCGCTGGCATGGAAAGGTTTGCAATCTCCACCAACATAATTTGGTGGACGGTGCATGTTAGGCACCTCTGCCATGTTATGCTCCCTTGTCCGTCCACCAGACAATCAGACTGATTGCTTGTGGCGGACCAGTGGTGGACAGTCTTTCCGTCCTCCGCGGACATAATGGGATTCCCACCGCCAACCTAATTCACCAGTGGGAAAATTGAAGTCTGATGGCGGCAGGGCCAGCACCGCATGGCTGGAGGTGGTGGTCCTTCCCTCCATCCTAATGACTTCCTAAGTTCTGAGTTTATATCTTTCTCCTTGTATATATTAACACATAAAATCCTTATCTTATTTTCAAAGGCGAGAAGAACACCAAGAAGATGAGGAAAATTGATTATAACTTCCCCCATTTCAATTATTTGTTATCCAGGAGCTGATGGCTAGCATTCCCTCCTGTAAGCTGGCGGCAACTGCTCCTTCATTGTTGTGTACTGCCAACACTAATTGGCTATCGTCGGCGTACAGGGTTAGTCTCATCCCGTGAGCTTTGATGACCCGGGCCAAGTCTGACACATAGATGTTAAATAGGGTCATACTTAGGGAGGATCCTTGGGGCACCCCACAGGGAAGGGTAAATACGGGGGAGTAGAAGTCTCAGAGTTTAACTGACTGGGTGAGGTCGGAAAGGAAGGAGGTTAAAAGGGCGCTGGCCTTGTGATGAATGCCGATGGAAGAGACACAGTAGATCAAGATGGTGTGATCGACCGTGTCAAAAGCCGCAGACAAGTTCAGTAATATCAGGACTACTGCGCCGCCTTGGTCTAGGATCATCCTGATCTCGTCAGATGCCTTAATGAGGGCTGTCTCGGTCCCATGTCCCTTCCTAAACCCAAATTGAGTGTCATCCAAAAGGTTATAGTGGTCAATGAATTGGGATAATTGAGTGTTCATGATTTTTTCGAAGATTTTTGATGTAAAAGAGAGGCATGCAATGGGTGTGTAGTTTTTAGATTCTGAGGGATCGAGATTGGATTTTTTTAGTAGAAGCCTGATTACTGTGCTGGCAATATTGAGTTTCGAAGGTATGTATTGCTGCTCACCATATATACCATGACCATGTGTAATTTTTTCACATACGAATCATTGGCCATATAATAAAACCTCCTTCATTTTCACTCCCGTTTTTCATTACTGTGAAATGATATAAGATGTCAGTAAGCCTGACTTTGTGCTTGATCTGTTTTCAAAGTTAGCAAAAAACAACACAGTTAAGCGTTTCCTTTCACACTATATGGTATGTAGGGTGGAAGTATAGAGCATATGTTCTCGGATGCTGTCCTGAGATAATGGCAATGCTAAATGGCTCATTCAGACACAGGGATATGTTTTAAATCAAATAGTCGATCTGCTTCTCTGCTGCAAGTGCACAAGTCACTTCACATCCTCTCGTCTGACTAGCTTCAACTGAAGTGGGTGCATAGTCAGACTACCCCTGTTCAACTGTTTGTGCATTATACCATGCCATCCTCTGTCACTCCTCTTTCTCTGGGACTACTCCTCCTCTTCTTGTCCTTCTCCTTCACTCTTCCAGTTCCCTACACCTTCCTGACATTTTCTTTTATTTTTTCTCGCATGGATATGAATAATGAATCTGTTTGCACCCCGAAATGAAAAATAGCATCATGCAGAAGTGCGACATCAAAGGTGTCATTAACAGTATGTGAATTAGCACTAAAACAGATTATCACACATATACATTTATACCAGTATCATTTAATTGTAAACGTGAAGACATGTTCTCACAGGGTGGTTGACGGTTGGTCCTGTAGAGGGGATGTTGTAAAAGCTGCTGAACACCCAGAATTGTGCAGGCTTTTGAGTTTGCACAAATGACTTGCAGGCAGAGACGTTTTAAGGCATGGGCAAAGTGGGCTCTGGTCCAGGGCCCCAGCTTTACAGGGGGACCCCTGATAGAGCAAGCTCTGTTCTACAGTCTTGCCCTCATGACCTTAAATAAATCTCAGATTGTTTCAAATACCGTTTTCCTTTCATTCATTTTAATGTGGGTGATTTGTGTGAGTCTATTACATACATTTTGGAGAGAGGTGTTGTGTTTATGTTTTTAAAAAAGTTTCTTTTAGATCAAAACAGGACCTCTCATATGAGAAATGGTAGAGTGTCACAGAGATTATTTGCAGTAATTTTAGTGAGCTCCTGCTGTGTTACAATATTGTCACTATCAATGAATATTAGATGAAAACACATTTAGAATTTGGACGAGTGTGCCTGCACCAAAGAGGGCATGAACGAGCTGAAACTGGATTATAAATTCAAAGCTGTTCTGAACAGGGGCTCCAAAATACGTTTTGCCCAGGACCCCAAAAATCCTTAAAATGTCCCTGCTTGCAGGTAGATTCCAATCCCGAAAATGCCTAGTTTCCAGTCCCTTCTGCTGGAAAGGAAAAAGAACCACCAGGTTTCAATTGTATTTGCTTAGTTAATTAAAAACCATTGTAATAAAATGTATTCACCACTAGAAAACGATTAACTCACAATCATTAAAATAAAAAATAACTAAAAACAGGCATGTTATCCATTAGAATTCAATTCTTATATTCGGAAGGTTTTAATCTATCTAGGTACCGGGTTGAGACAGTTAGTCAGTGTAAAAATGTTTTTGTGATGCAAAGGGATTTTACAAGCTCTGTCTTTGCATGGTCCCATTTAGAGAGAAGAGTTTTCTAAAGTGCTTTTGTCTCTGAACATTTTCACAACGAGTTTCCCGGGCTCCTTGCTACTCCCTTGCTTATATGGTCTTGCCCTTTTTCTCCACACTCCTGAAGACATTTACAAGAGTGTACTTGAGTGCAAGGTCCACCGGATTAAAGCATGTGACCATGGCCTCCCCACATATTCTTATCCCTCTCATGATGAACTCATTGTCCAGTATTTTCCAACGTTCATCTATGGAGGCTTTGCAGAGACACAGCACATGAATAATGTCCTCTTATGCTTCATCATAGAGCCTACATTGTTACCTATAGTCTTTTGTTCGCCATGACTGATAGTGCTGTAATACTGGCCTTAGCCCAAGCCTGAATGTTAGATATTGTTCCTTTGTCTGGATGCTGTAAGGTGTTGGCAGATAGCCTTGAGGGGATAGCTTCTTATAATTGCAGAGAGTTAACCCTCCACGACTCTTGCTTGCCAAAGTCTGCTTATCCTCTAATAGGGACATTACTTGTTGTGTCCTAGTGGACACAGTCTAAGGGTTAATATTGTAAGCCTACACTAAACACCCACCCACCACTGATGTCACGAGGCACGTGACATCAGTCAATAAAAGGAGCCGAGCACACATGCTCGTGGCTCATTAACCCAGTAACCATCCGGTGTGTGTGTCCAGTTTCTATCTGTATGTAGGCCCCGGGCCCACGACGCAACAATTACTTTGCGTTTTGTTTTTATTATTTTTTCCAGCTCGTTGCGGCTCAGATTTTGGGCCCAAGCAGATGAAACGTCCAAGGTGGCAAATGACCTTTGTAGGAAAGTTCTTATGAATGATCTGTCACTCCCTTGCATTTCCAGCCAGAAATAAAAAACCACGGACCCCTTTTTGGCAAGTCTGAGGCTTTAGCAGCAAACCACAAAAGCCGCCTGTCTGCCTACGGTTTGCTTGACATATCCAAACTCCAGCCTGATTTGCACAAGGGACACGTACACAGGAAGATGGAAAACTGCTTTATAAATTCTTGAAGCTGTGGATTCAAGTATTGTACGATCCGGACCTCTCAAAGCCTCACTCCCATATTCCCTAGGCAGGATTCTGGCTTAGGCCAACTGCAAGATTGGGCTAAAGGAAGAGCTCTTCTCTTTCCTATGGAGCAATACCAGGCTTCCTGTGAGTGTGTTGTCTTTCACCTTGATTTCTTCCATGTGGCTACAAATCTCCCATTGGAGCTAAAAATGAACTCACTTGTATTTATACATATGAGTGTGTTCCACTTTTTCAGTGCCCAAGTGCCATTTGTGATTTTCCAGCTTTTTCCTTTGGAATGTGAGCATTTTGGTATTTTTCATGTTAATAGTTAACCCATTTATGTTTGAATAATCTAAAGTTGTATCCAGGAGCCGCTGCATTCCCACTTTTGTCTTGCTTATCAGAGCTAAACCATCCACATATAAGAGGTTTGATGTTGTAAACCCTCCCAGTTTTGCTGCGTGGCTATTTACTTTATTTAGAGAGGGCGGAAGATTAGAGAGAAACAGATTAAAAAGAGTCTGGCCAATATGCATGTAAACGCCTAGAAAGGTGAGAGCCGTTTCCGAGGTTTATCCTGATCCATGTGTCTGAATGTAGCATTAACCCCTTGCGTGCGGGGCGTATTCCCCGCCTGTGCTGACTCCGCCTTGCGCGGGCGGAGTCATGACGGAACGGTTCCGTCATCAGCACAGCTCAACCGACGCTGATGACAGAACCGTTCCGTCATCAGCATGGAAGGGGTTAACAAAGTCTTTAAGAGACCATATGGTATATTCCAGCCTGCCATTGGTGGTTGCAACTCACCTTATTGAATGCAGATTTGTAGTCTATAAAACATAGGTGAACAGACTGTTTCTGTGGCATTGAGAAATAGCCTCATGGAGAGGGCCATGATATTTGTTGTAGACCCTTGGTAAAGCCAGTTTGGCTTGGCAAGATAATATGATGTTCCTCAGCCCAAACCTGCAGCTCCTCCAGAATGATTCTTGCAAAGTATTTTGCTTTGTTGTCAATTAATACCACCAGGTGGTAGTTCTCAGACTTGTTTTTGTCTCCCCCTGAATATTGGTGAGATCACTGAGCCTTTCTATGAGGCAGGGGCTCTGCCAATGGATAGAGCAAACATGAAGAGAGGTTCTAGCTTCTCTGCCCAGTATGTTGGTTCTTCTTTAAAGATTGCTGAATCAATCCCTTTGGGCCTTTTCTCGATGCCCTTTAGAAATTTGCATATGGATGTTATGTGCGCTAGTTGTTAACATGAATTCTATTCGCCATTCTAGATGTTGTCCTATTTTGCATTCAGCTGTATTTCCATAAGATATGGGCTGACGCTGCTGTTTCAAAATGAATTCCTGCAGTACTGAAGTCGTGTGCTCTTTTCTATTTGTGTAATGTATACCCCTTGTGTTCAAAAGCGAGGTTAAGAAGCTGGCCTAGGTAGCTTCTGAGATATTTGAGCTTGGCGCCTGCAGTCGGGAGTTATTGATGCTGTTTACTGTCTGCCAAAACTTTAGTGAATTACATCGTTTGCCTCGCAGAGCAATTTTGCCTAGAAGGCTTCCTTGCTGATTCTCAATAACTCCGATTACTGCATTTTAAAATCTGCTTTGAATTTCCTTAAGTTGCGCCAGAGGTTTAAGTCGCTTGGGGCTTTCCCCAGTGCTCTCCAAAGTTGATTTACTCACCTTGGTATTTCCCTATTGTGATGATTTCTCTTCAGGGTGCAATGGGGACAATCATTAAATCCAGGGCCTTTATAATGAGTAACTACTGGTGTTGCAAGGAGGCCTGCAGGCCCGAGGTGTTCTAAGCTCCTAGCTGGATCATACATTTCATATGAGGTGCAGAATAATTCCTTCCTGTCTTGAATGAAAATTGGCAAGGAAGTGGGAGTCCATTTAATTCTCTTATTGCTAAGTAAATAACTTACAGCCTCCTGGCCAGCTGACGACTCATGTTCTAATGGGGTGACCGATAAGACTATCTACTGAGGGCAGTGATCACTATTGATCTTTTCTCCCAGGTCAAAAAAGGTTACATATTGCATTAAGGATGCGTCCCTCTAGGTGTAATCAATCAGGGAGGCCGCTATTTTGCAGTGGTATGATAACTCTGGAGATTGGTTACCAGCAAAGAGGCGAATTAGGGCCCTACGCCCAAGTTTCCTATAAACAACCGGCCTTTCTTGTTGTTTCAATGCATTATGGGATTTTCTGATGTTGTATGCCCCAGGCCTGGTCTTGTGCAGCTAAGACTGTGTGGAATAATGAGGTTCTCATCAGGCACATGTTAAAGTCTCCCGAGACTATGAGAGAGCTGTTCCCTCACTCTGTTTTCAGATTCATGAGCTCTTGTGTTAGAGCTTTTGAGTACTTTGATCTTGCTTTCTTGCTGGGGTGGATGTATAGTTTAATTATTACGTGGGTAAACATCCGACCAGCAGATACTTTCACAGCCAATTCCACAATTTGCAGTCCCTCATGTTGATCCTTAAGTTCCTTGCCCTCCATTTGAATGGATGTAGATAAGTAGGTTGCGAGGCCCCCTTTTCAGTGCTCATGCTTTATGCTTAAGTTGAGCAGTGGCGGCCACTTCTTAACTGGGGTGGTGAGGTGGAGGTGGTAGGGCGGGTGGAGGAATTTGTGGGAGTAAATGGAAAAATAGGAAAAAAATACAATTTACCTGCATGCTGGCCCGCCTCTCTGTCCTCTTTGTTACTCCAGGAGCAGGAAGAAAGCAGGAACCATGAAGCCCCCAGCTCACAGACTCTCCATGCCAATCACAATGCTGCATTGAAGCAGAATTGTGATTGGTCCGAGCGCTGTGGTTCGGTGGTCAGATAGGGACTGGGGCCTGAGCATGTTCTCCACCCAGGCTGTGCAATAAAGCCTGTGGAGAACATGCAACGTGTGTTTGGCTGCCCCTAGATGGCCGGCCAAATTGTCATGCGCACTTAAGTAAATACCACCTGTTCCTGTGACAATCAACCACTCCCCAACCGTAAACATCTGAGCCAGAGCCACAACAGAAAAATAAAATGATAATAATGTTAATTATTGTCATTTTATTTTATTTTTCCTTTTTCAACTGCTCACAGAACAATGAGGCGATGCTCCTCTGCCTTGGCGCAGGAGTCGCCCCTGAGTTAGAGAAGCTTCCCAGTTGCCCTGATTCATGCATCCACGTTTCCTTCAAAAGCACCACATGAAAACTGCGTAGATATTGCATGGTCTGGGACTCCTCCAGTTTACTGGAAAGTCCAAATATATTCCAGGGGCATATTCGTTTTTGCCCTTGTCGCTTGTTTGTTCAGTTTATCAGCGCAGTTTCCTGGTTATGTTTGGTGTGCCTGCTAACCATCCCCATTGTGATTAGATGATCTTATGTTGGAAGAGTGCCTCTTCAACCAGATGTGAGGAATGTTCCGGAGTCTTACTCCTGGCATTCCTTAACACAGAGTTAACTCCTCATGTCATTGTGCTTAACCTGGGTAATTCACTGTGGGTTCTTTCAAGTGGATAAGGGTACCAAAAGGTCTTGGGACCCTATGTCGAGATACCCCAGTTCCTAAAGATCTCTGCCTCCTACATTACCTTTTGTGCCAATTCATCAGAGCTCCAGGGGTGATGAGGGACACAGTTTTAATATATATGTATTAAGCAAGCTGGCAGCAAGGTTACTGTGCGATTTTAAATGCTAATGAGCTTTCTTCTTTTGATGTTTGTTTTGTATGGATTTATGTATTTATAAGATACGTGGAGTTTAAAGACTATGGTCTAAACAAGCAGAGTTCTCTCTCTCACTCTCAGAGCTCCAGGTAACTCTAGTGTTCTCACGGTGGTACAGTGGGTGTGGGTTTATGAACTCCATTGCTAGACTATCCTTTGTAGTTACACTGTTTAAAATGTTGAAGGGGCCTTTTGACATGTAGTCTGGACAGAATAGCATGCTTGCCCCTCCCATATGCATTACAGCCAGTGTTTTGTGGGCTTGAGTGGTCTCGGATATTACTGGGCTGATAGTCCCAGGACTTTAAATTCGCCATTTGTTGCTAGATCAAATGTTTCCTTTGCTCTAATAATCGTTGAGGGTATGTTTGTGATCGTACTCAGCCCCTCTTGATTTTTAATGTCCTGTAGTCCAATTGGAGGTTGATTTGGCCAGTTCGGTTTGATGCCACATTTTCGTCTGCTCTGGTTCTTGGCATAGGAACATTCTCAACACTCTTCATGATTTCCCAGAGTGGTCTTGTTCCCTCAGGACCTATTATTGCCCATACAGAGACATTGTCTTAGTTTTTTAGGGGCTGTTTTTGAGAGGTCCATATAGCGAGGTTTCTATTTGTTGGTTTGTTTGGAGCAGAGGAATAAGTGCCATTTGACTTTGTGCGTATTGCCACTACTTCACTCTCAAGATGTTTGCTTCTAATTTGATGAAAAAGCCAACTGTCTTCTGACATTGAAGGGGCCTTGTTTTGCTCCTTATACATCTATTCTGGGAGTATTAGTGTTGGATAAGATCTATTGTTTGTTTGTTCAGTGCCAATGGATAAGATCTGTGAGGGCTAGGTTTTGACTTATTGTTATTACTTCGGTTTCTGGAGAGTTATTATTGGTCGGCTATTGGCACTGCTTTCCTTCTGCAAGTTGTTTTGTATATCTCTCACTGTCTTTTCTAATGCTTTGAGCTTGATCAGTTATTGAGATCAGGGAAGCCAATTATTCTGAGGCTGACTTTCAGAGTGGTTCCCAAGTATGTTGTCTAAAGATAGGTTAATCTGGGTGCCGATTTACCACTCATGGTCTTTTTGTTTTCCCTTTCCTCCTCTTTACTAGATGCACCTCTATGATGATGTTGAGTGACATTGTTTTATTAGCCCTTTGGTCCAACTCTGTTAGAGGGTCTTCACCCTGTAGCCGTTCATCACAATCTTGTGCCTCATCAGTTATGGTTTTGCCTATAATGGCTGTTACTGGGCTTGTTGGTCGTTCTTTGCCCCGCCCATAAAGGGTAGTGGGGCTGTTTTGCAGGCATCAAAAGTGCTGGGATCTCTTTGTACTAAATAGGCCTTTAGCTCACTCACAAGCTGGGTCATTGTCTCTGGAAGGGAAGCCAATTTGTCTACGATGGATGAGCAAGTGCAGCCTTGTCATACCCCTTGTATATTGGCTTGCGCACTTCTGATCAGGCTCCCCAGGTTTGTGATTTTCTCATAGATCCCCGCAGTGTACACAGCTAGAGTATTCAAGAGACTAATCTGAATGTCCATTTTGTTGGTCTGCTAATTTAAAGCCTCAACAGAGCTTTGCAGTATTCTAAGAAGAAAGGCCCAGTGTCCACCAGTTGCTGTTGAGCTGCTACTAGTATTAAACAGGTTTTCCAATTCCCTGGTGTTAAGGTATGTGAGGTCTTTAAACAGGTCTGACGTACCTCCGGTTGTTTCCATCCTCACTCTATTAGGGGACGTTGTAGGAAGGGCGACTCATTTCCATCCAGAATGTTCTTTTTCGCTCCCTGGTCTATAATGGCCCCATTTCAGTTTCAATGTTTTGCCTCTGTTGATTCTATCTACTACTACATCCCATCCATCAGTCCTTGCATCTGGAGCCTGGTTCATTTTCCAAATGGTTTATTAAATGGAATAGTTCCTCTACACCCAGAGGAGAGCTCAATGAGATGGTGCTGAGACAGAATATTGAGTTGGAAATGTCGACTTACACAAATATCGAAATGGAAATATTGTGATTCAGAAATATCGATAGCAAGAATATCGTGGTCAATATTATCGAATTTCAGATAAGAAATATAGTTTTTAAAAATGTAGAAGTCATTTATATTGTTTGCAAAACTATAGATGTTTAAAAAATCATTTTTTTTAATTAGTGTTATGTATTTTTGTTTACATTTTAAATGTATGTGATGTATTTCTATTGGTTAAGTATTGTTTATGTTTTTCATATATATTGAATTATAATAAATTAATGATTGTTTTTCATTTATTTAGTTTAGATTTTATAGTTTTAGTTGTGGGAAGTAATGTATTTGTGATTAAATAATAATTATGGTAATTGTGTAATTTGTTTTAGGTGCAGATTGTGGGGTTTATAGGAGTAACGGTGGGAAGGAATTTATTTTTTAATAATTAATAATTTTTTGTTAATTTATATTAATTAATTGATTGAAAATTAATTATGGAAATGGTGTTATTAATTTTAGGTGCAGGTTGTTGGGTTTATAGGGGTAAAGGGTGGGAAGTAATGTATAATTAATTAATTAATAATTAGTTGTTAATTTATATTAACTAATTAATTATTAATTAATTATGGTAATTGTGAGATTTTTTTAGGTGTGAGATATTTTTGCATTTTATATTTTTGCATCGATAATTTTTACTTTTTATATTTTTTACATTGATATTTTGTCAGTGAATCCAATGAGGCAATGTGGGCGCCAATGTCATGTTTTGCTTTTGCCTGTAGCTGCATGCTTTTATGCACTTCGGTGGTTTGTTCTGATTCATTTGCTTCTGGCTATATAATGAGAGGTTGTTGCTGGAATTATTTGTTAAAGCTTCCTTAAGGATGCTCAGGTTCTTCTTTAGTATCTGCACTCCTTGCTCTCTGATTAGATGGGACTCTTCAAGCGGCCCCTCACACTGCTTTGCCTACACAGTGGAAATGGATAGTATGTCTATTGGGTTTTCCCACTGTTTTATTAACACAATGGGGCTAAGTGACTGAGGAGTACTGTGATCTCACTGTTGCTGAAATAGATTGCTGCCCTCGCGTCTTTCAAAAATTTGAATTTTGCTGTTATTTTTGGATTTGTTGGACTAGAATCCATATTGGGTAACAGGGGTTTTGGTAAATTTGCTAGCCTTCCCTGCTGAGTTTTTTTCGATCTGTGTAAGCCAGATTATTTGGTTAGTTTAGTCTCCATCATTTCCGCCAGTTTTGCATTGCTATAGGGCTTGAGTTTTTCCAGATGATTCTCCTGAGTTCACCTGGTCTCTCCTAGTGTGTTGATCTGGTTATCTAATTTTGAGGTTATCGGGTCTTTAGAGATATTCTGTGCAGGGCTTTAAATGGGTTGGGTCTCACCTGTGCTGAGCATCAGCAGTTTTTTAAAGGACGCCTCGAAACAGGTCTCTATCGAGCTCTGTTTTGTGCCCTGTTACAAGCGGGCCATTTTTTTCCCGACTGAAGTGACGGTAGGCACATCGATGTGTGCATGCTCACACTACTCACTTCTCACTAGTGGAGAAGTTAGTTATGGCATAACGTCATGCCAGGTGAGCGTTGTAGAGGAAGGGAAATCCTATAGAGTCATTTTCTTTCTGGGTTTCCCTTCTCTTTTTTTAAACTCAGGAGCAGCAACATTGTCATGGTGCCACCAGGGCTTTAAGTGGAAGCTTTTTCAATATTATATACAAGCCAGAGTTGCTGCTCATTTATCCTATGCAACTAACAATCATTGGGAAAGCCAATAGTCCTGACTTGTTGTAAGTATGATGATACTTGTTGTATCATATATCTGGATGCAATGACAGAAACAGCAAACTACAAGTCGGGCGGAACACTATGCTTAGCACAGGTTTTTAGCTTACGTGCTTTTAAGCCACGCCCTTAATTACATTGGCTGTGCCCTTTTGAGAGACCCCCAGTTTTTTCATCCCACATAAAGCCCTGATTCTGGAAGTTCATGTTTGTTTACAACAGGGTTGAAGCTTGGCACGCTAGGGGCGGGAGCTCTCCCTGATCATAAGCCATAAGCCACACCCATCCTAGGTGTGCTGCTTCCGTGGTCAGGGGGCTCAACCTAGAGGGGTAAGTCTAACCGCCCCTCTTCCTTCTGTCTCTCTACCCCATGGCTCTGTCTCTGTGCAGCCCATCTGCTCTCAGGGTCGGTTGGTCCTGCCTTCTCTCTCCTTCTTGGGGCCATCTAACCAGCAGCCAAATTGGTTTGTTGTCGGTTTGTAGGCATTTGGGGGAGGGATCTTTGTAGGGAGGGTAAAGTTGGTCTGATTTGCTTTGCCAGCATTTTGGCACCTTAGCTCACTTGTAGCTTACTTGTGGTTGTTTCGGCCACACTCACTGAAAGCTGCACTCCCTGAAAGCTCGCCAATTGGCTCTGGCGGCCTCTAAAGGACCACAGCTTCCTCCTCTAACCTCTGCCGTTTTAGGTGGAGAACACAGGGGTGCTGGGATACAGTGCCACGGAGTTTCTCTGCTCCCCGTACTCCTTACACCAACGCCAGCTTGCCAGGATACGAGACCGATATCAGCGCTCTGAGCCCAATCCGCTGCCCTCTGCTTACTGCATTTAGGACTTTGTAATGGATACTCCCCTGTTCCCCACTTCTCTTAGAATTCCCACTGACGATTCTGCAAACTGTTTCCTAACTTTTACTACCTACCGTGGCAGTGGTGGGTTCAAGAAGCCACCAGAAAAAAATATGGGTTGAAGAGGAATGGGCTCTCTGCAGGAAGGCCCACAGAATGTATGTGATGCTGAGATTTTTACATGCTTATTGACTTGCCACATTATCCTGGTGATCAATTATCTTATGCGGAATCTACATATTTAAAAAAACATGTTTCTAGCTCAAACAGATTAAACGTTTTTCTAAATTCATAGCAACACATGTTGGCGCTCAGTGGAAGGCTCTATGCAAAAGTAGACAGGTCACTTTTCAGTTGCTTATTACTGTATTTGAATGTTCAGCTGGTATAAACGAGGTAAATCTTTTGCACAGACAGTGTTAGAATGTGCAAAAATGACAAAATTATGAAGTAATAATGTAACAAAAGGATCCAATCTAATTTGCATAATGTACCTTTTGTTGCTGTATAATTTAGTCAATCCTGCTGCACAATTTGGTACTCTACTGCAGTATAACTCTAATTTTCATGTCTGTATGGAAAGGGTTTTCTGTATGGATGTATGGAGAACAAAACGTATATTAGCAATGTATTCAAAGTTGAAAAGGTAAGCATGTTACGTTTCTAGACATTAAGGGCGAGATTCACACAAAGGTAAAGTTTGACGAAAGAATAACTTTACGACTTACAGCATTCACAAAGGGCATTTACGAGTAGGAAATGCCCCTTGTGAATACCGAAAGTGATAAAGTTAGACTTTTGTCTAACTTTACCTTTGTGAATCGGTCCTTAAGTATGCATACGAGTCCTAATTAGCAGCCAAGACAGTCACAATAACGCAGAGGTTCTATTGGAATTAATATTCATTTTGAATGCCAATGAAGTCTGAAATACCCTCTAAACATAGGAGTTACTTTGCAGTGGTCAATATATGGGTCTCCTTTGGGAATCTGACTACACCTTGATCCTTTCCCTTCTGCCTTTACCATTTTCCACTGCCTTTTCTAAATCCCCATCTTTATCTTCTATCAGGTTCATACATAAAGTTTACTTTGGCGGGCAGGAAGTTTGAAGTTGTTCAAGGACAACATCCCGTCTTACTCTCTTAAAAAATGTTGCCGCCTACCAACTTTGATATTATTTTCTCCTTAGGACGGGACTGATTGTTTTGAAGTGCCTTGGCCGCCACATTTACAATAATTTTCTGTTGTAATAAAAGCCTTTGTGATCTGTTGTTTCTAAGATATGCTTATATGTTATTGATTTTTACAATGCCCAGAGGACTTCTATTGGTATTTACTGTCTTTCATCTCACGATCTGGACAAGAAGGTTTGTGTAAGTTTAATTCATTGGGTCTACATAAATGAAATTGCTGAAGATGGTATATATCAATGACCGAGCAAATAAGTGCGTGCTGTAGATGGTGGTACAGGTAAATCAAAGAATGAAAAGTGCAGGGAAGATAAAGGAAACACTGGGATGCAGATTTACTGATATCTCACACAACGCAGCACATAATTCTAATTGACTGTGCTGCATTGGTGAGGTGCAGGGCAGGAGAGAACCATATTCACTAAGATATTGCACTGCTGCTTTCTTCTCCAGTGCTGGCGCACAATTTGGCTGACATGCACCATGTGAACATCCTTGCTCTTAGAGGGGCAGGTTTACAATAACTGGTGCATCCCTGCATGTCAGCAGGGATGCGCCAGGTATTGTGTGCCAGGCCTTCGCCACCATGGATTCGCCGCATTTACAATAAAAACGGCACAGATGCGTGACGCATCTGTGCCGTAAAGGCGGCGCATTCCTGGAGTTGCGTCACAAGTGCGACGCAGCTCCAGAAATGCTCTGGGGGGCCCTATTTTTACAATGCTGCGCCAATCCTTATGCCTGCTTCAAGCAGGCGCAGGGTTTTGACGCAGCATGGGCTCAAAAGTGACTGAGTGAAATCTTGTAGATTTCACTCAGCCATTTTTAGGAGGCGTTCCTGCGCCCAGGAACGCCCACCCCTGCGCAGGAACGCCTCCTTCTGGCACAGGGCTTTACAACGTGGCGCATCTCCCACATGCGTCACTTTGTAAATACCCCGCAGCATGGCACATCTTTTGCTCCGCCACCGCGTCACAAAAGTGACGCAACGGGGGCATAAAAGAGGTGCAAGAGGCTTGTAAATCTGCCTCAGTTTATATATGTGTCTGCACAAGTCAGGCATGGGTTTTTCACTAGATGGGTAGGTACCGCTCGATTACAAATTACTATGCTTAGACTTACTTTTAAAATGGTCCCACTTTGCATGTGTGATGTACGGTACATTACACATACACATTTAAAAATGTTTAGAGGAAAAGAACACTTTTCTCCTTCTTTCTGTCTGCCTCAAGAAGGAAGTAGAGAGAACCTTGTGTCAAAATAAAGTAGGACGTTACATAGGAACTCCTATGCATCATTCATCGGATTTCCACTTCTTTTATGAAACCAAGTAAAGTTCCAAATCCAAATATTGTGCCTGTTCGCATTGCTTTTGGCCACTGAATTGGTGCAAAGTGTTGGCAAATCTGGCCCCCAGAATTGAAGGTTACTGCTGCTGTTCAAAATAGTACTAAAGTGTCGGTGGAATGTGTTAGCAAGTCAAAGGTCCTGAATTAGAATGTGGTGCATGTTGGCTTGAGGGTAGCTAATTATTCACTGACTATGTGAATAGAGGGTATAGAGGTACATTTCTCTTAAAATGGTTTTTAAACCTGGGTAATGAAGTTGAGCATTGCACTGTTGTAAATTAACATCCAATTAGCCTGTTCACGCAGACATTTAGGTATCAATTATGATGCTGTAGTTCAGGGCTCCGCCTGTTGGTTGGAGTCTTTCTGACAGCATCGTAATGTGCCGTCTTTCCGACTGGCTTCCTACGGGCCCAGAGAGCCCATCCACCAGTCGGAATGCTGTCAGTAATCCCAAGGGCAGCTCTATCCGCCCAAGGGATTACGATGTTGGATTCCGACCGCCATTCTGTGCCGGACTTTCCGACACAGAAAGGTTGACAGAAGTCGGATTTGGGGGCCCCCAGCATGGCCTCCATGAGTGCACGGTCTTCGATTGGAGGCCAAAGGGGCACTTATGGTGCCTCCCTGTTGATCCCTGCACACAGTGGCAGGCACTTTGAGGTGCCTGCCTCGGGGTGCAGAGATGAACTGTACCTCCTCTTTTACAATGAGAGCATGTATTCCAGCAGGAACACACGCTCCCATTGTAAAGTATAGGAATGTGACCAAACAGTGTTCAGTCGCATCCTAATCAGTCTGTTGGGACCACAGACTGGGTGCTGAGATGATGTCTGTCAGAGGTTAACTCTGCCCAACATCGTAATAGGTCCCTTAGTGTGGATGGAATAGAGTGCGGGTGACGAAGTTTGGGACCATGCAATTAGGAATGTTAGAGGATACTGCAATATTTCATGTTGCCCAAAAGTGGTGACTTCATAAGGGATTCACACAGTAGAGTGTGCTTGAGGTCAGATTTTACGGAGTGATAAAGAAGTGTGACAAAATGACTCAGTGGAAATTAAGTTGTTTAAAGCTGACAGAAGTGTTTCATGATGTTTAGGATGTGGAAAGGAAGAAGCGACAGGGTTAGAAGGGCTGTATATAAAGAAAAGTAAATAGGAGAATTTAAAGTGCAGAAACATCAACCAGCAGATGGTAGAGAAGTAGCAGGTCATTGTGGTGGTTATGGAGGGTGAATGAAGGCAACAGGTGGGAGAGGATGTTTGATCTTCCTTTAGGGGCTACATACCAGAAAACTGCATCATCTACATACACACCATTTGAATTCATGAACATTTAGTACTCAACTAATCCAAACCACTCATTTGCATTGGCTTGCCCCTTAAGACTGAGCCATAATTTCAACTATCTAAACAAGTTCCTCACCATGACCTGCAATTCCAGCCCCTGTCTCTTTCTCAATCAGAAACCCAGCCCCAATCTGATCAAGATCAAAAAAACAATCCTGATTTCGATACCAATATAAAATAATTTGTTGTTTGTACAATTTCATAATGTGGGCCAAGAAAGAAGAAATTGGTCGAGCCACAAAGTTACCAGTACACATATCAGCTTGGGTTTAACAAGATAATTAAGTCTCCCACCCAAAAAAGGACACGCATAGGATCTAGACTTAAGAACAAAGCATGGAAGTTGATCTCAAAGTTAGAAGGGCTACATTCTCATAATCATTAGTATTGTCACATGTCAAATTGCATTTCTCTTCTCTTACCCACGTGCCTCTTGGCGCTATGCAGTAATAGAATGTTAAGGACTAATCAAAGATTGTGTAAATCATCTAAATGGCCTCTCAGTGCCAGAAGGATGAAGCATCAAGATAAAAGAACATTAGTATTACAAAATGCAGTGTTATAGTTATAGGTTATTCAAATCCTTTCACATACTACTAAACAGAAATCATATACTTGGTAGGTTTTTAGCACACAATGAGTCAGTTAAAGTTACTAGCACACTGAGAGTGACGTTCTTGAAACATAAAGTCATTTTGTTTGATATTAAATACACAGTTCCTAGTTTAAGACTTGCAACTGAATCGGGAGGAGCAAGATGGCGGACTGATGCTGCTTGAGAGAAGCAGGCACAATGAGGAGCTCCTGAGCCCCCACACCTGAATCGGCTGAATAGGTTAAACTGGCGAACCGCTAAGCTACAGAAACAGCGTACATGAAACCAAGTGGTAGAGGAGGAAGAAGGTGAGAAATACAGGGTTAAAATATGAATCAAAAAAGCCTATTGAATTTACAGCGGGTAGTCAGCTGCTGACTGGAAGAGGCGAATACAGGCAGCAAATAATACTAGGTACTCACAGCCACAAGAGATTTTAGAACAATTTTCCTTGTTCTATAAGAAGTTATATAGGCCAACTATAAACCCTGGAGAGGAGGAGATGGGGCAAACCTTCAGGGCAGATTTTTCCAACAGTGAGTGACAAAACATTAGCTTTACTGGAGAGTGTTATCGCGAAGGAAGAAATAGACTTGGCAATATCTTCCCTGCCATCTAGAAAGGCAGCTGGAGAAGGTTCTATACCTATTGAATATTACAAAATCTTCAAAGATATTCTGACTACATTGCTTAGATTGGTCATGCAAAGTATAGGTGTTGCGGGAAAGATACCTGAGTCCTGGAACACGACTCAGATATATATATATATATATTTTAAAAAGGGCAAGCCCGCTGATGAATGTAGCTCATATTGGCCAATTTCATTGATTAAAGTAGACGGCAAGATGTTTGCAAAGATCTTGGTGAATCGTCTCTCACCATCTATGCTTGGGTTGGTGTCTCCTCCACAACATGGGTTTATCCAAGGCAGGGATGCCACAGCCCAGGTTAATACGGCAGTAGGGGCATTTGATATGGCTCGAAGGAGGGTAATCCCTCTAGGTATGATTCTTTTAGACGCCGAGAAAGCTTTTGATAGATTGGGATGGGAATTTGTGTGGGTCATACTGGATAAGTCTGGATTTAAAGGCCAATTTAAGCGGTGGATACAAGCTCTATATAATAAGCTTCAAACCAAATTATCATACCTACGTTTCCAGTCAACACATTTTTTTATTAATTGTGGTACAAGATGGGGGTGTCCCCTCTCCCTTTTATTATTTGCTTTATATATCGAGCCATTTATATGTGCCCTGCAGTCTGACCTTCCAATTATGTATCAAGTGATATACCACTTAGGTCTCGCTTATGCAGATGATATAGTGGTTTTTACAACTGAACCCATTAAAGCTATTAAGATTATTGAGGAAGAAGCTGCTAAATTCGGCTCTATTAAGCAAAACACAAATATTACTTAATTTTAAACTGGAAAAATCAAATGTTGGTGTTTTCTCTGTAGTTACTTATTTGGGGGTTAGGTTGTCTGTGCAGATAGACAAAATATTTTTACAAATTATGAATCTTTATTGAAAGACATAGTTAACATGCTCAGGAAGTAGCATAAACTTCCGATAGGCATAATAGGGCGTTCCAATATTATAAAGAGGAAGATTTTGCCTAGTTGTTTGTATTTATTTAGATCTATAGCTTTGTGGGTTCCAAATTAATATTTTAAGAAATTGGAGGGAGCTTTCGGTAGCTTCATATGGGGATACAAAAAAGCTCGGCGAGCTATTGATTTGTTAAAGCTTCCATATGAACATGGAGGACTTGATTTTCCTGATTTTAAAAAGTACATTTGGGCTGCTTTCGCTGCCTGTTTTCGCAGCCTTTTTAAGCCTGAGTATAAAAACTTTTTCCATCAATTTATACTAGGAGAGGATAGCAATATGTATTTATACAGGACCAACAACCCAAACTATTTCAAGAGAGTTACGTTTAAGACTATAATGGACAGTACATTTATTTGGCATGCTATTTCTACTAGATGCAATCTGTAATGTTTCCATAATAAACTTCCCTTATGGAACAATCCAATATTTCCAGATGTTTTTCATGATGCTATCAGCAAACGTTGGATCAGATATGAGATTACATGCCTAGGAGATCTCTATGATTATAATGGTTTTGTTTCTTTCAATAACTTGCCGATGCAGTACTATTTGCCGGTTCATATGTTTTTAAAATACTTACAGAGCAGGGAATATTTGGTGAGACATTTAAACTTGACAAAACCAACTACCTTAGAGATATGGGAATGCCTGTCTAGTATGAAAACAAAATCTGTGATAAATCAAATGTATAAATGTATTCAGAATTCTAGGCCAAATGATTCTGAAAGATTGGCAGGGCGTTGGAGCGAGGTGCTGTGGACAGAGGTTACATCAATTACTACAGATCAAGCGCTGAATACTATAGTTAAGTCAGTGCATTCCGTCAATCTTCGACTTCAGCAATTTCGCACTATATGTTTGTTATATCACACACCAGAAAAAAATATCTAAATGGGTCAGGATTGGTTCGGGTAGTGATAGGACAGAATGCCCCAGATGCGATCAACATTCAGCTAGCATTACTCATATGTTTGCAACGAATATATGATTTTACCACGATTACAAGTTCCACGCATGGCATTACCACGCGAATTTTAGTACGCAAGTGGCTTTACCATGCTGGAATTTTCAACGAAGGGTTATACCACGCGAGGAAACGTCCATTAAGCACAAATGACTCTGTAATAAACATAATGAAACTGATAGGCAAAAAAAGTATGTCTAGAGTATGTAGTAACTGCTTAACAACCCAATCGAGTGGTACTGAAGTGCGTTTTTTTTAATTTAAGTAACCCGCTCCTTTGTTTTTTGGTTTTTTTTGGGGGGGAGAACCCCCCCCAGCCCCCCCAAGCTCACGCTGAACGGCTGGAAGGAATATCCACGTCTCCCCCCCCCAGCCCACGCAGAACGTACTTGCGTGGTAAAGACGGTCATGGAAGGCACCCTCGTTGAAAAGACATTTGCGTGGTAAGTGACCCGTGGTAAACGTTATTAGTGGTAATGCCTTCGTAGTAAATGATGTTTCCCATTTGCAACCTACCCCGAATAAGAGACATATTGGCAGCAGTGCAACCAATTATTCTCTCAGCGGTTGGGGATAGTGGCATCAATAACGGTCACAGAAATCATGATGGGTTGTAAGATAGTGGATTATAGACTTACTCAATTAACTGCTAGTTGCTGCTAGACTGACAGTCAGGGTATGGATCTCTTTAGAACCCCCATCTAGAAACGATTGGTGACAGTTGGTTAAGGAAACATACGAGATAGAAAAAGCTTTAGCCAAGGCAAGGGATATACCCTCTGTAATGAAGTTAGATGCACTACGGAGGCTTTTGTTTTAAACTCTCGGGGTTCTGGTATAATTTTATTTTGAGGTATAGATCGCTGTTATGTTATGAGGCTTCCCTCTGTTTTGATATTATATTTGTTATTTTGTTTGCCTTACGTTATTTAATTATGCTGTCTTGCTGTTATCTTTGATGCAATTTGGTGTAACGTTTGTGCCCCATTTGTTGACAACTGGGGAAAAAAAGACTTACAATTGAATCACTGATTACATATCTTAAAATGTTTCAAATACCTGAAAAAGGAAAATCTTCCACTTTTCTACATGGATCATCCAATTGAATTGAAAATATCTGCACAAGGTGGTAGACAGACATACAACATGAGCTTTACATAGTTTGTGGACAATTTTACTCCCATTAATCTAAGAAAGTAACTTCTTGGGGATAATAGTCAAATTGCTGGTATTTATGCTACACATATGCCAATATGTCTCTAATTCGGGGTAGGTTGCAAATATTTGCTACAAATAGATCTTGTCTTTTTGAAAAGGTGAAAAATAACTTAAATGGGTAAAAATATCTGCACATTTTTCAGCTGGGCAGATTGCAACTGTAAAAATGACAATTAATCCTAGATTTCTGTATGTTTTTGAAACCCAAGCAATGCTATTCAGAATTTTTACCAATTTTGTCTACTCACTTCACAAACTTCTATTTTTAATATATCTGGCAAAGGAAACTACCAAGAATCTTAAAGAGAGATTCACAAGCACTTACACATAAAAGTGGTCTAGGTTCCATATTGTGAAAAATTACTATAGAGGTGCTCAACATGGATAGAGGGGGAATAGTTAATGAGATGCAAAAATAAGCATCACCTTCATAGGGGGGCGGGCTGTAGTGGGCAGGACTCTATGGGACAGACTCAGGTTATGAAAAAGAGAAACCTGTTAGGTATTGCCATAATCAAGTGACTAATTATTGGTAGATGTGTGGCATGCAATGTCACTCAGAAACAATGTAACATCCTTTCCATTGCACACTTGTCTCCAATCAAGTGCAACCTGGATTTATCATTTGCATTAAACAGATTTTTTTAATAAGAACAGCAGGATACATAATGCAGGATTTAAGCATGCCTAATCAAGAAGGTAAGGTCTGCACATTAAATATGTGCAACAAGTCATGAGACCTGAGGGAAGAGGAAAGATTTCAATATTATGATTGAGACACTGCACACTGTATCCGGTCAATATATTTAGCTGCCACTAGAGAGAAAAACACATTTTAAAAGATTTTTCTCATAATTAAAGGGATTACAGCACTAGTGTCACATAATTATAAATTAGACACACACACACACAGTGGATGGATACACGTAGGGATATATGACTAGGTGGGAAGAAATGCTGGCCAAGAATATTATATATCTATACCTCCTAAGGACAATCTATACATCTATGATTTTAGACCTGCTAGTCATTGGGTCGTCTTCCCCCAAAAATTCTGACAGCCTGCCTCCAATTTTGCTGAATTCATTTTTTTTGGCATTAGGACTCTGCAATTTACCAATGCCAACCAATGCTAAAGTCTTTTTGCTCACTCCCTCAAACATGGTTTGATTGACATATACCTAATTGACATATTCAATTTTACTCGTACATCCCTTTTAGAGTGGTATACCATATACCCAGGGACTATAAATTAAATGCTACCAGTGGACCTGCAGTCCTGGACGTGCCAACCATTTAAGTAGCCCTATAAAACATTTCTCAGGCCTGCCATTGCAGCCTGAATGCAGTGATACATTGCCAGGTCGACATGGCTTTTAAAACCCCTTGCCAAGCCTTAGACTCCACTTTTATTACATATTGTTGGGTATGTACATATGTTTATGGGAGCTGTCACGAGCGTCCACAGTGGCCTGTAGCTCGTGGCAAGCTCGAGTAGTGGGTTACCATGTTTGCTTTTGAATATGTGGAATGTAGCTGTGTTTAGACTGTGTAACTGTTACTGGCATTACTAGCCTGCAGCTTAAGACGAGAGGATCTAAATAAACTCACTTCCTACTTCTTCAAGTTTCCTGCGTTTTTATTGGCTTCCCTACACTGGCGACGGGCGGGATTCGTTACTGCATCAGAAGGACATCAGGAGATCGTGAATTATTTTTTTTTCTTACTGAATTTTGCTCCTTTGATTTATCTGAAATTGATTTTGCGCTTTCTGGATTTCTACTGAGCGGCGCAAGACTACCACATTTCCTTGGGAAGCGGAAGATTTATTTTTTATTACTAAAAAAAATAAGCAGGAAATTACTCACTTTTGTGGTGGCATTGTTTGAATTGCCAACTTCGACTCACGAGGAGTGTTCCAGTGTACGCGCGCAAAGGTTCGCGCATGGGCATTCCAATCAACGTGGAGCAGCGCGACGTCTGACGTCATCGCACAACCTTAAGAGTATTAGAGACGTGCGTCGGAGGCGCTCTTTCCTTATTTTGCTAATCTCGTTGGGGTTTTACATTTCAACGCGGAAACGACTACGTTCAGACATCGTTTATCACATTTTTGTCACGGAGACTTTCAGCGCTGAGGAGAATTGTTTTGCTACGCGAGTGGGGAAAAGAAACCACACTGAAAGAATTATTTCAAGGTTTTCAGTGACACGCACACTGCGTGTTTTAACTGTAGTTTAATTGCTATTCTGAAATTTAACCTGTATTTTTTTTAGGACTTTTTATTTTTTTATTTTATTTTACATTTAGATTTATTCACGTTAAAATTGTTATATATTTGAATTCAATATGTCTGGCATTGTACCTCCTCCTTCATTTCTATCATCACCTGGTGAACCACCTATGGCTTGGGAGATTTGGGAACCTGTCTTCTTAGCTTACGTGGATGTGTTGGAAGAGGGGGAGTGCGAACCAGAAAGGAAGTTATCACTGTTAAAACATTGTTTGGGTGGAATAGCTTTGAAAGAGTTCAAAACATTACCGGCACTAGTAAGTCCGGGGAATATTAATGTGTATGAATATGCTTCGTTACAGTTAAGTTTAAGATATGGGAAGAAAAAGAATGTTGTCATGGAGAGGTTTATCTTTTATTCTCGGAAACAACGTACAGATGAACCTGTAGAAGATTTTGTCTCAGCGTTAAGATCCTTAGCTGTTACTTGTGACTTCGAACACATATCTTATGAACAAGTTTTAAGGGATCAGATTTTGATGAGGACAAATAACAAAAAAGTACAAGAACGTCTTTGGACAACGTCCAATTTGTCCCTTAATAATGCCATAGATATTGCGAAGTCAATAGAACATTCAGAGAAGTTTGTCAAGGAGATTAGGGGCAACGATAAAAGTGATGTTTTTAGTGTCTCTAAAGATTTTGACAAGTCGAAAAGAAGTTTTTCACAGAAGAACGAATTTTCATCTAGAAATGATAACAAATTTAAGAGTCAAAAATATGACAAGAAAAGCTCAAAATTGTTATGTTTTAGGTGTGGAAGTGATGCACACTTAGCGGACTGTAAAAATTGTCCAGCCTTAGGGAAAACATGTTCAAAATGCTACAAGAAAGGCCATTTTACAAGATTTTGTAGGTCATCATCGGGGAAGATGAATTGTATACATGAATGCTGCGAAGGTTATCAATTGGACGATGAAGAAACATTTCAAGTTAATACTGTTATTAATGTATGTGAAGATGGAGATTGCACTAAATTTCCATCCTGTGTTATAACTATTGATGATGTGAGTTTGGAGATTTTCGTAGACTCATGTGCATGGTATAGTATTATTTCTTTAAGTGTATTTCGAGATAAATTCCCGAATAAGAAGTTACTTGAATCTGATGTATCACCTGGTGGCTACACAGGCCACAAAATTGATCTAATGGGTTATTTTATTGCAAATATACAATTTTCTGATCGACACATATCTGGGAAAATTTATGTGTCAAGATCTGGGTTATCACTGTTAAGTTGGCCACACCAATACCAATTAGGGATGAAAATTGATCCAACAGCCAATCCCAATGTGTATGTAGTACAACCGTTGAATGTTTCATGTGTAACTGGAGACAATTCATTGCTTGTAGAGAGCTTACGAAAATCTTTCCCTAATGTTTTCAGTGGCACTTTGGGTCGGTATAAAGGGTTTGAACATGTCATTAAATTAAATGAGAACGCCATTCCTGTTAGGCATAGAGTAAGGAATGTTCCCCTATCCTATAGACTCAAACTTAAAGAAATGCTTAAAGATTTATGTGAGAAAAATATAATTGAACCAATTGAGTCGTCACCTTGGGTTTCCCCCATTGTAATTTCGGTTAAGTCCACTGGCGAGCTTAGGTTATGCATTGACCTCCGCAGTGTTAATGGTGCCATTTGGGTGGATTCCCATCCTCTACCCAACCTTCATGAAATGGTTTCGACCTTGGCAGGTGCGCAAGTTTTCTCCTGTGTTGATCTAGCCAGTGCCTATCATCAGGTGGTACTAGCTGAGGAGTCTAAGAACATAACCGCATTTATCACGCCTGAAGGTTTATACAGGTTTTGTCGCATGCCTTTTGGATTAGCAAGTGCAGCCTCAGTGTTCCAGAGGCTCATGAAGGAAACCTTGGAGGGTTTGAGTGGTGCCATAGCATTTCAAGATGACATTTTGGTGCATGGGAAAGATGACAGAGAACATGCCTATAATTTGAGGTGTGTGATTGCTGCCTTAGCGGAGAAAGGTCTTACACTACGTCTTGACAAATGCAAATTTAGACAAAAGGAAGTGGAATACCTAGGCCATACTATTAGTGGTATGGGAATCAAACCTAAGAAAAATCATGTTAAGAGTATCACGAATGCCCCCGTGCCTACATCGAAAGAACAACTGGTAGCTTTTTTAGGTCTCATCGAATTTTATGCTAAATTCATTCCTAATTTCTCAGTTAAGGTTGATCCATTCAGGTGTTTACTGAAGAAAAATGCTAAGTTCAATTGGACTGATGAAATGACAGACGCTTTTCAGTCTTTGAAATTGTTCATCGTGAATGCTCCGTGTCTCAAACCTTTTGTTGTTGGTGTGAAATGTATCATTATGGTAGATGCAAGTTCGTCTGGCCTGGGTGGAGTACTTCTGCAGAAGGATAGTGAGAAAGAATGGGTTGTTGCTTATGCATCAAGAGCCTTAAGAGATGCAGAAAAGAATTATTCTGTCATAGAGAGAGAGTTACTGGCTTGTGTCTGGGGAGCCGAGCATTTTAGACCTTTCCTATGGGGCACGAGATTTTTGATAAAAACTGATCATAAGCCCTTGGTGTATCTCATGGCTCCAGGTGGAGGTAGAACTATGTCGGCGCGTCTTGCAAGATTAGCTTCAAGATTGCAATCTTTTCAATGCAGTATTGAATATGTTCAGGGTAAGGCGAATGTACATGCTGATTGCATGTCCAGATTGGTCTCTGATACTAATCCTCCTGAACTGGTTAGCGAAGAGGAATGTGAAGTTGCTTTCACCTTTCATGATGTCAATTTGGTGTGCTGTGAACGGTTTGTTTTGCAGGAGGATGTTTGGATGCAAGAGATGAGTAAAGATTTGGAACTGTGCAGTGTCAAAAAGTATCTGGTGCATGGTTGGCCGGAACAGAGGAAGTTATCTGGAAATTTAATGGGTTTTTTTAAAGTTCAGGAGGAACTTGCTGTGGAAAGTGATCTAATTCTTCGTGGTGACAAGATTGTTCCACCTTTTTCTATTAGAAACACTTTACTTGAAATTGCCCATGAAGGGCATTTGGGGATATCTTTCACCAGAAGACGGTTAAAAGAGTCTTTCTGGTGGCCAGGTATTAACTCCTGTGTGGACCACTTTGTGCGTTCCTGTCCTTATTGTTCTAACAGTGACAAAACGGCTGTTGCTTTACGTCCGGAACCTTGTCCCATTGATTTGCCTTCAGGTCCTTGGCGGAAACTGGGGATTGACATCATTGGGCCTTTTGGTTGTTTACCAAAACAGGAAGCCTTTGGTATCGTTCTTATAGACTATTATTCCAAATGGCCAGAGGTCAAGATGGTTAAAGAGGTAACTTCTCGTCAAGTGATAGAATTTTTAGATGAGATTTTTTGCAGAGAAGGCATCCCTCAGGAAGTTGTGACTGACAATGGTCCGCAGTTTGTGAGCAAGGAAATGGAACAGTTTTTTGATAAATGTGGTGTCACTCATAGAAGGATTGCAGTTTTCCATCCAGAGGCGAATGGCCAGGTTGAACGGTTCAACCGTGTGATCAAAGAAGCCATACAACTTTCTGTCAAGGGCAATTTGAATTGGAGAAATGCATTGCAATCTATGTTGTTAGCTTACAGGACTTCACCTAATTCAGTGACTCTGGTCACTCCCTTTGAACTTTTGAGAGGACGGAAGCCTAGCACTAAGTTAGTTCCTTGGTGGTTAAAAAGGAATTTAGCTGGATTTGAGAATTGTTTGAAGGTGGATTTTGAAGCTGTTCAATACAGGGTTCAGTTGTACAAGGATAAGATGAAACAGGATATGATTAAGAAGATTGGTTCTACGTCCAGCCGTTCTATTAAGGTGGGTGATCTTGTTCGCATTAAGAAGAAAGAGGGTGTGTGTAAGGGTTTTCCTGTTTGGTCAAGTCCAAGGAAGGTTATTGAAGTTTTTAGGTATGCGGTCAGAGTCGATGGTGGTTCTGTGTGGAATTTGAGCAGAGTTTCTTTGTTTAATGGTTTTAGTCAATCAGTGGATGATCTTGACAGCAATGTTTTTTTGGATGTTGGGGAACAAAGAAATGATGGGGAATGTGTACCTACTGAATGTAACCTGGATAATACTAGAGTTACACGTTCTCATCGTTTACCTGCTCGGTTTAATGATTTTGTGATGAACTAGTTTTTTTTTTTTTCTCTTTTCATTGTTTTTTTTGTTTTCATTTTAAGGGGGGAAGGTGTGTGGGTATGTACATATGTTTATGGGAGCTGTCACGAGCGTCCACAGTGGCCTGTAGCTCGTGGCAAGCTCGTGTAGTGGGTTACCATGTTTGCTTTTGAATATGTGGAATGTAGCTGTGTTTAGACTGTGTAACTGTTACTGGCATTACTAGCCTGCAGCTTAAGACGAGAGGATCTAAATAAACTCACGTCCTACTTCTTCAAGTTTCCTGCGTTATTATTGGCTTCCCTACACATATGTCACCCCTAAGGTAGTCCCTAGGTAGCCCATAGGGCAGGGTACTGTAGAATTAAAAGGTAGGACATGTACATTTAAGGTTTAGATGTCCTGGTAGTGAACAACTCCCAAATTCGAGTTTTTACTACTGTGAGGCCTACCCCACCCATAGGATGACATTAGGTATTTCTTATTATGTCCAATAAGCTGTAATTTCCAAATGGAAAGAGATTGATCTGTCATATTTAGTACCTATAGAATTGTATCATTATAATTTAAAAATGCCACTTTTGAAAAGATTGCATTTTTCTGCTCCTGGCCTTTTGTACCTGCAGCCTGTCTCTGACACACATCTGGGGAAGGTGACAGCTGTGCTTTGTGTGTTTTCCCTAGACAGCCACACCCACTGGAAGCTTACTTGTGACATACTGTGCTATCCTGGGAGGATGTGAGGGTGGAGCTGGGCACAGCCTCACACTTACACCTAAATAGATTGTGCACTGTGTTGTTACATCCTGCTTTCATTTCTTCTTTGTCCTTCCTTAGTGTTTCTCTTTTCTATCTCTGCATGCCTCTATGATGTCATCTGTGTTCCAATTGTATTTGCTTGAAAGCAGGAACAGTTACATCTGGAGGCTGAGCTGAAGTCCATCTGCTCCTGGTGGGGTTTTTTCTATCATTGGAACTACCTTATTCTATTTATCTACCTGACCTGAATTTAATCTACAATAAACCTAAACTGTTACATATACTGGATTTATGGACATCAATTTATTACAATTTTGGCGACGAGGTACAGAACCTGTGCGTGGAAAAAGACTGGTTTAATGGAGATCTGCAACTGAGGAACTTAAAGAATAAGGAACTAAGGAACTTAAAGACTATTGGAACTGAAGAATTTTTTCAAGCCAAGAGGAGGAAAAGGTATTTTATGAGAGCACCCTGATTAACCCCACCAGTGTCCTGTGTGATCTGGACAGCCTGTTTCCCTAGGGTGTTAGAATTTTTGCTGCGTGATTTGGCTTAAATCTGAAGGAATTACAACTGCATGATTTGAAGAAAACGTTTAAGATTTAAACCATTTTGGACTGAACTGTCAAGAACTTTTAAAAGGAAAGATGTGTGCCATGTTTGGGAGAGACACGCCTTTGCCATCTGCTGTGATGAATGGAGGTGCAACATTCATTTGTATTAGACTTTTAAAGAAGTTGAACAGCGTGAGAATGGACATAAAGTTTTGCTTTGGCCTTTCCAAGATAAATGCTGGATTTTATGTGCGGAGCACAGAGTGCGGTGTCTGCTGTACTGTTGACGCTGGCATCTGTGAGCAGAGCACTGTGTGCGGTGTCTGCTGTGGCTTCGACAAGGGATGTTCAAATCTTTCAAACCCGTTTATTGTTTTAAGGCCCAGTGTTGATTTTTGCACATTTCCTACTGTTCAATTATTTTGGCGATTTTTAAATGATAATGACAACGACTTACGGGAGCAATGGCTCGAGCGCTCGCAACGATTTCTGAGCGTGGTCATCACCTTGACAGCGCTGTGCTCTCCGTCTTCTCTCCGTCCATGGCAGCAGCTGATGTCATCAACGTTGCGTGCGCAGCACGGCGTACGCAACACAACGTATGACGTCATTGGCGGCCATATTTGTTGCACATCACGTTGTGAAGCATCAACGCGTTTAATGATATCCTGACAGCAACTTGAATTTAAATACGAATTTGAAGGAAAAGGTACTGTTTTTGTACATTGTGAAGAGAGAACTGCACATTTAAAAAGTAGATTTTGTAAGAAGATATGGCACAACGATCTGTGTAAACATTATTCTGGAACATTTATTTTGGAACACTAAGGATCGTTTCTCAACATTTGGGAAGTTTGGTTCATTGTTTCGACGTCTGCAATTCTTTTACAAGATATTACTTCGCTGATGTACACAGCTGATGTACATTTTTCAAGTGTTGTTGTTTGCAGAAAGACATCTCTGCGTTTGCATCTGACTACTTTTCTCATGTTTCAGAGGGAGGTGTTCATATATGTATTTTTGGGGAGGACTGCGCATCATTTTATTGCCATGTATTGCTTCTCATATGATTTGCTTGCATGTGTGTACTTTGCATGTGTGTACTTTGCATGTGTGTACTTTGCATGTGTGTACTTTGTATGTGTGTTCTGGAACTGATAGAACACACATGTTTCATGATGGTTGAGGTGTTTAGTTATACTACAGTCAGATAGTATCGTCCTTAATGTGAGAGCCATGTTTATGCTCAACGTATGTTGAGGAGCTCTGTAATTTCTATTCAGATTTCTGGTGTGTTAGTTATTCGATGGAGTGAGCCATTTTTTATGCTCAACGTTGTTTGAGGTGCTCAAGTGTTTTATTTAAATCCGTTGTGGATTGCATGTTTGACATGTGCATGGGATGTGTACATGTGTATTTTTGAAGGGGGCCACATTTTGTGCTCATTTATTGAGGTGCTCCATTTTTCATTGTATTTTTATGTGTTTACGGCTTGCATCTGAGGATGAGCCATGTTCATGAGATTGCATAATTTTGAAGAGTTGCCATTTTTCATTGTATTTTTATGTGTTTACGGCTTGCATTTTAGGATGAGCCATGTTCATGAGATTTCATTATTTTGAAGAGTTCTAGTTTTTTTGCTGAACCACAATGTGCTCTAACTTTGTTAGAGGTGTTCAGGTATTCAGGATTTGTGAGAGTGAAAGTTGCTCTATACTAGGATGTGTACCGCTTTAGCGCTCTATTATATTAGAGGAGTTTCATTTATTTTCAATGTGAAGAGCCGCAGGTTGCTCATTTGTAGAATAGCAAGTGTTTGCTATCTTTGATGTTTAAAGAGCCGCTGGTTGCTCTTTTGTAGAATTTCTTGTGTTCGCTATCTTTTATCTAGTTATTGAACCACTTGTAAGTGCTCTAAGTTTAGAGGTGTTCATATTGTTGTGTGTTTTAAGAGCTGTGTTTTGCTCTGCGATATGGATTCTGTACCATGAGGGTTACAGTATTTTCTATGGTACTTTCACTTTTTGTTGTTCTATCTCTTTCTTTTACTTTACCATAATTTTTCCTGTGTATATGCTATATGTTCTATTATCATTTTTTTTTCTTCTCTTTTGTTTTCTTCTCTTATTTTATTTTGTCAAGGGGGGAGATGTTTTACATCCTGCTTTCATTTCTTCTTTGTCCTTCCTTAGTGTTTCTCTTTTCTATCTCTGCATGTAACAGCATACATACATAACCTAGAAACAGAGTTCTAAGCGTTGAGCATATAAATCGATATTTAGCACACCACAGTACTTAGAAGAAATGCACTCCAGGGTAAATTACAGCGCAAACTACACATTGCATAAATTAGGAAATATGCAAAATTGTTCACAACATCTTAAACATAACAAATCAAAATAATAAAAGTAGTCACCGTTGTCATTCGAATGAAGGGAGACACAAACAGCTCTGTAGAAATGTCCATGGGAAAATGTAAAGAAAATCAAACAGTACCTTGTTGGAGAACACAATTTTTTTTAAGGGAAATAAATAAATAAATAAATCATGAAACAGCAAACACCGGTGAGCGATCTCTCACCCGGGTTACAGATCCAAACGTAGTGTAATGTCAGAAGTTAATGGTGTGCAGATCAAGTTCCAATTCTCGAAGTCAGGAATGTAGACAGACACCCAAATGGTGTAGAGCCAAGCGCTGGCATGTGAATTCCAGCACAGTTTGCAGAGTATGCTCAGGACGTGGTTGGCAGAAATAGGCATCAGGTCTCAGCGTAGGCCACACGGCAAGCCAAATAACAAAGTAGAATAGCCGTCTCTTCACTCAAACTGCTAGTGCACAACCTCCAAGGTACCGAAACATGGAGTTCACACTGATTGATGCAGGCAGACTTTAATTTTAATTGCAGGTTATAACGGTCCCAGTTAGTAGCGCTTTTGTAAACAGGAGACCTTTAAACAGCAGGTTGGCACAATTTGCGCAGGCAATAAACTGAAGTCACAAAGTGAGCTGACAATCTTTTAAACAGCAGATTCCAGAAATAGCACAGGCACACTTTCATTTAAACAGGAGGGTGCAGAAGTAGCACAGGCACACCTAGGACAGACAGCAGCAGCAACGTTACTCACGTAAAACGCTGACTCACTAGATGAAAACAGGGAGACCTTTAAGTTTGCTCTAGTGCCTGATGATTTAGTAGTAGTATTACTTCAGCAAAGGTTATTCCAATGCTCTGGGTTGAGGCTGTCGGTTGGATTCAGACACCGGTGGGGTACCCAGAAGCAGGAAAGTAACTTTAAACGTTTCTCTTCTTGTCTTTGGTTGCAATGATGTCCTTTTTAAATTCAATGGAGTCCTTTTTCTTTTAAATGGGTCCTTTTTTACCTCGTCGCCAGTGTTAAGTTCAATAAGATAAAGATGAAGGGTCCTTGTTGTAATGTTCATGTAGTATATTTATTCTTGAGATTAGATAGAAGGTACAGCATTCAGGTAGGAATGTAATATGGTAAGAAACCCCACGGGGAGCAGATAACTTCCTGCTCAGCCTCCAGGTAACTGATAAATCCCTTGAACAGCAACAGGTAGAATCCTGGATGACATCACAGAGACATCACATAGACAAGCAGACACCAACACTAAGAAAGGACAAAGAGAGAGGAAGAGCAGGATATAACATGTGTCCACATAAAGAACTGCATACCCTATAGCGAGTCTGAAGCTAAGGCAGTAAGTGAGGACCTCTATGCACTTCAAGGACCCTTTTTTGATGTCTCCCCCACTTCAAAGGCCTCACTGGGTATAAGAAGTGGACCTCAGACCTGTACAACTTCAGTACACTCTGGACCTGTGGATACTCTGCTAAGAAAAACAACTGCTGTGCTGCTTAATAACTGCCACTCAGCTAGACTGCTGCCCTGGAAGAACTGCTTGCTTAGTCTGCTATCCTACTGACCTCCCGGTCTGGGTGATAAGAACTAGGCCTACATCACTGGACCCCCAGATACTTGAGTGACTCCAAGGGCTAGTTGGCTGACCTCCTAATCTGAAGTCTCGGGGACATAAAAAACTTCCAACTATCCTGCTTCTACGCCTGGACTCTGCCATCTTTGTGTCTACCATGCCAAGTAGTGCAACCCAATCCTGGACCCTTGGAAGTGGCCCTAAGGTACGCACTCTGAAGAATAAACACATCCCTGCTGCTGCGGACACCAGAACTGGCTTATTGTCAACACTGTGTGGGTCAGCACTGATGCATCATCGCTACTGTGCAGATCGGAACCAGCACATCGCCCCCTGTTGCTTTGGCCGGAACTGGTGCATCACTGCTGTTGCGTGGCTTGGAGACACTGCTCTGCAACCAGAACCACCACTGCACTACTCTCTACTAAAGCAAAGTCCTTTCATCCCCTTGGCCAAAAACTATGATGACAATGCTGAAACTCCATATCATAGCAACTCAGTCATCGGAGCCAATTTATCGCCGCTGTTGTATGACCTGGACCAGTGCATTGCCACCACAGCCTGGACAACGCATCACCCTCTCTGCGCTCCTCATCCTCACCTTCAACAGGATCCTCGATGTCAACGTAACCCAGACTAAAGAACTTTTGCTCAGAGGGCCTAATCTGCTTCTTGCAGCTGATGCACACTCCATTGTGGTTGGCTGGAACTTATGACTTTTTGCTGGTTCAGTGCTACCAGATACCCCAAGTTGCCCGCTTAGTGCTTCTTGGCGCTAGTTTCAATTAATTTTGTTGAAATTATTATCTCTGATTCTACTCATTGGATTTTTGTCATTTTTATGTCAAATAATGTATTACAATGTCATCTATTTCTCTAAGTTCATTTGAGATTTTTCTTGTGTTATGTTTCCTTTTTATTGCTGTTTGTGTGCTGCATAAATGCTTTAAAATGTGCCTCTACGTTAAGCCTGACTGCTTGTGTGACAAGCTGCCCAGGGTTAACTGCAGGGTCATTTAGTGAAATTGTGTGGTTCACCCTGGAAGGGATTGTGGCTGTTGCTTGACCAGGGCTTACACCCCAGTCAACCAACAACCCAATTTCTCAGATATGGGAATCTGGTTATACAATATAACCAAAAACCGAACAAAGTGCATAGTGTTCCAAGTGAAAGTGAATCTATGACATGGATCAAAAGAACAAGAACATGGTGTAGAAACAGAAAGTGTGTTCCATAAAATACTAACATCCAAAGATCAATAACTTATTGCATATAGTATTGCTGAGCCTCTTCTTCAGTTAGGATTGTTTGTACATGATGTTGATGACGTTTCAACACTGTATCAGATGTGGGGTCTCATCAGAACGAACCGATATGGTGACACCCTAGAAAAACACATATAGCATGATTAGAATCTTGGAGGGATGGTCAATTATCATATTGCGTTATGAATGGGTAAAAACCTTACCAATTAATGTAGCTCTGGCTACCAATGTATACAGAATCAGTGGAAAAACCTAAATGACACCCAATATCATGAAAACGTATAGGGTACTTACTCAGGAAACCTGACAGGATATTTATAAGGAAACGATTATTAATGGGTTTCTCAATGGCAATATAAACACGAAAGTATAACAACCATGTCCTATCTTTTTATGTGTGAAGCTCTCCGTCCCAACTGCGGAGTCTCCACACTCATAAACGTTCTATTAAAATATGGTTCTGTGACTACTGAAAAAATCGTAAACCTACATGTATTATTTGTATATTCGCTTGACATGACATGCGTTTTGGCAGTAGTTTCTAACCATGTGTTCAGTCTGAGTTTATTCTAACATTGCATGTTGTATTTAATATGTATTGTTGTATGTAATGAAAGGAATGAAAATTTACAAATACTAACTTGCATGTACTGTTGTAGTTCTGGTTCAATTTACTAAGCATCACATCCAGACATAATAAAAATACTTTTCAAATGTTTTATTTTGTTCCAACCTAACAGTTAAAATGCATTTGGGATCTGTTACATATCCATTTTGTTGAAGTGTGTTTATGTAATGCTGACATTGAGTTATTTCCCTCTACTTCCCTACCACCATAATGTTCCCATAAAAAAATAACTAGGTTCACATAATTTGTAAACTGTTTACAGCAATTTTACTACAAAGTCAACAATTCCTCATAATCCTTAATAATGATTTTTTTTTCTTGTAAAAATACACTCAGATCTAAGGTAGGTAATGTGTTGAAAATGTTGGAAAGCGTTTTTTTTAATGTAATCACATGGTTATGTAAATACAAAAAAACCTCTTTACACAAAATGTTCTCCTTTTTTGAATGCACGATTCCAATGATTTTTTAAAAATTATAATTTCTTATAATTTTGAAGTTAGTAAAAAGAAGATTTAATCATTGGCTTGCTAGAAGTTCAGGAAATATTGCACATATAACAGTTCTTATATTTAAAGATATAATATCCCTACCAATAAAGTACATTTGTGGTATTGAACATGTGAATTTAAAATGCATTTTATTTCATATTCTTTTTAGTGGACTAGGCGGGCCAAAGCATAATTGGAGTAGGAGTTGGGGCAAAGAAGAAGATCCTCACCAGAGAGGCGGGCATGAAATCTATCCATCACCAGCGAGGAGGAGGAGGAAACCCACACAATCGGGGAGAATGCATCCACCTGGAAACAAACATGATTTGTCACAAAAAGTATCCAGTTGGAGACTGTAGAGCCAACTGTGTGGTTGGGGGATTTGACACCATCAGCCAAGAGGAGAACAATATTGAGACTTCGCCTGGTGTTCAGAAAGACCAACAAGCGGTGTCTGAAAAGCAAACCTCACCAACATATAGGCCTGTACCCATCCCCTCCCTAAATCTGGAGGCCCATATACCACAGGGGCCAACATTTCCACTCTGTGCACACACATAATGTCCACCTCCAAGTGCCCACCCAGAACAACACCAGCAGTTGAAAAGAACATAGAACCGAGAGCCCGCTTATGTAGCCCCTCCCTCTTCCTCTGGAGTATGGGTCATTGGCTGCTGTGTAGGAGGTCCTGCGGCCAATCTGAAACAGTCAGGTATCAATCTTTTGGGGCATCTGGGACATAGTTGAAGATGTCCAGATGCTCCAAGAGACAAACGTTGAGCAGCTCCAACTGTTATGTGGCCTCATGACTTTCTTGATAGCAAGTCTAACATCCCATTTGCCTTCCCTACCTACACCATCTTCTGTGCTTGACACTAAGCCACAAATTTGATTTGGACACTGTGATAAATTGGGTTGTAGGTTGAAGAGGGTGAGCCCTACTCAAGCAACAAGCACAATCCTTCTCAGGGTGAAACATACACATTACTAAATTGAACTGTGCTTTGCCCTCTTGTAGCTTGACATAAAAGCAGTGACCCTTAATTTAGAGGCAATGTGTAAAGTATTGATGCAGCAATTAAGCGGCGATAAAGTGAAAACAGAATACAAGAAAAATCCCATACCAATTTGGAAAATAGAGCACATTGTAGTAAATCATGTGACACCAAAAGTGGAAAAATATAATAAGTAGAACTAGAGATTTTCATTTGTAAAGATGTAGATAAAATAAGCACCAAAAAGACGCAAAGCACTAACTGAAAGGACCTGGTCATGCGGGACTGGATCAATGTCACAATTTCAGGCTGGCCTCAATCTATTGCAGACCAGGCACAGGAGCAAGTCTGGCCTGCTTAAAATTGTACCGTATATCCTTGGTGTGTGGTCTGCACGACGATGCTTTGCGTGGCTTCACGTTGTCTGGTATCAGTTCTGATGGAGCTGTGAGGCGAGGTTTTGCAGGGCTTAGAATTGCCCTGCCTTGGTTCCAAAGAAGTTGGCAGCTGTGTATCGAAGCTTTGCGTGTCTTCACATTGCTCTGCGATTCTTCTAAGGAGGCCTGCAGTTGCACGGTGAAGCTTTGCAGGGATTTGTATTGCTTTAAACGCACCTTCAAATAGGCTTGGAGGAGCACTCACTGATGCCATTCAAGGGCCCAAAACCTGGAGAGGCACCACTTGGGGACAGAGACCTCATCCCAGAAGGGGCCAACCGGGTTCAGACAGATCCAGTTGCAGGTCCAGTGCAGCCAGGTAGCTGGGCAGTTGCAGGGAGGCCTATGGAGCTTGTTGTGTCCCTGTAGTTCAGAACAGGGGGTCACTCAGCTTGGGATGAAGAGAGCAGATCTAGACTTTCTTCTCAGACAGCTGCGCAGACCTTAGGCAGCTGACCAGTCCTCTGGTAGCAGGACAGACTTCTTCTTTAGTATCCACAGATCCAGCAGTGCACTGAAGAATTTGTGTGATGGTTCTATTTTTATACCTTGTGCCACTTTGAAGCAGAAGAATGTTGTGGAGCCTTCCCCCCACAGAAGTATCTAGAATGTCCTTCCTCCCGGCCTGATTCCAGTCTGTCTGCAAGTACAATAGGCTAGTGTGAAGTTCTTTGTGTGAGAGCTGAGGCACAATCTTTGAAGTGCAAGTGCGACTATACACAGTTCTGCCCCATCATCCTGTCTTAGATTGCCCATCTCTGCAACATCTAGTCCATTTATTGTGATGTTGTGTGGGAGGAATACACAAATGCCAATGGCCAGCTACACTAAGTCTTGTGACCAAGAAAACAGGCTGCAGGCACTAATTGGTTAGAAAAATAAAATGGCAAATTTCCAAATATGGCATTTTCAGAATTGTGATTTAAAATCTAACTTTACCATTAAAGAGAGTTTTAAATAAATTCCATAGACACCAAACATGAATTTTTTACCTGCCCCAAATAAAAAATTACCACTTATTAAACATAATAAGGGAATCTTATGTTATCCTATGGGTGAGGTAGGCTTCACAGTAGTGCAAAATGCATTTTTGAGTATTTTACTACCAGGACATGTAAAACTTGAAAGTACTTGTCCAACATTTTAAATACAAAGTGCCCTGCCCTACGGGCTGTCTCGGGCCAACCTTAGGAATGACTTAAAAGTATTAAAAAGGTAGTGTTAGGCCTGGCAAGGGGCTTATTTTGCCAGGTCAAATTGCTAGTCTAAAACTACATGCTGCAATGGCGAGCTGGAGACATGTTTTAAGGGGCTACTAAAGTGGGCCCACTAGAGGTGAATACTAGCCTGGGTATATGATATACCACTTTACAAGGGACATATAATGAAACTAAATATGGCAATTATGTGTAAGCCAATTTTACCATGTTTTATGGAGTGGGTACAAGCACTTCAGCACTGGTTTAGCAGTGACAAATTGATTCCTAAGTCCAACTAAAACAAATTTCTGAAAAATAAAAGGGGAGATGGCAAAAAGGTTTGGGGGAAGAACAACCTGAGGCTGACAGGTCTGACATGTACCCCTCAACAAAAACAACCAAGCTTGGTAGAATTACTTTATTATGGTTTAGTGGACATTGTTTCAAATCTTTAATTTATTTGATGAAATAATGATTGGCTTTAGGGATTGATTCTTTTATTTTAGTCTTTAAGGACTAAGTAAAGACTTTTTCCCCTGATATTCCCTTTACTATTTGCCCACCTCCTCCAACTTTGCATTTCTCCTCTGAAGCACGGCTCAATTTAATTGAATTGTACCCATGCCAAAGGAAAGTTTATATTTTCCCTAAACATTCTTTTTGGTAAAGCAATTATAGTATATATATAAATTAAAGCTCCAACTCAAGGGAAATCCCAAAGGAAGACAGCACTCGTGGGGACAGGTTTCGCAAGTTTTATTCACACAGAACACTGGCATTTCAACAGATGCGTTATATCTGGGATGTATGGTGCCGGACACGAAGAAAGCCTGAGTCACACAATTGAGCAGGTCGTGACACTCTAAGATGGCGCTCCCTCCATTTGATCATGAAGGCTTACTGTGATTTCACGTATGGTCCTTTGTGTTGTTAAAGGGATTACAGTGGTTTAAAAACAGGGATACTGGTGTCTTCGGTAAACATAGAAGAAGGCCGTTGCCGAAATTCGTCTGTTAAAGTGCTGGTGTTCTGTGTGAATAAAACTTGCGGAACCTGCTCCCATGAGTGCTGTCTTCCTTTAGGATTTCCCTGGAGTTGGAGGAGAGTTGGAGCTTTAATTGATATGCGGGTGCACCCCCGCATTTGAGAAGCACCCATCTGTGAGTGCACCAAGCCGTTGTCCTTGGAGCGAGAATATATATATATATATATATATATATTACTGCTCACTGTTCGAAGAACACACCACACTCACGGGGATTGCATTACCGATGCTTTATTCTGCAGCAGCACACTGATTCACTCAAGGTAAGAGAGGGAGCCTCCACTGTGTCCAGAGGCCAAAGTTCATCCCTTTTCAAATCTGACGCGTTTCGAAGGTCTTGCCTTCTTCCTCAGGGAAAGATGAACTGATTGTAGCTGATGCAAGTCTCGTTTCTTTTGTAGATGACACGCCCGATATCGGGCAGGACAGATGCCGCAATGTCTTGTGGTACTTGTATGCCATCCCGTAAAACAGCATATTGCGTCCTCGTCCTTGAGCCACTGCTGCTGTCCTAGAGCGCCTGTGTTGCACCCCCTCACCAGCCATGCGGCATCCCGGTGATTTGAAGTAAGGAACGGAATATATATATTACCTACTGGTGGTCGCCTGTAGGTAGTTATCGTTAGGACCTAGTTACCATAGGAAAACTGGCACTTCAACAGACGCGTTACATCTGGGATGTCTGGTGCCGGACACAAAGAAAGCCTGAGGCACATAATTGAGCAGTTCGTGACACTCTAAGATGGTGCTCCCTCTATTTGATCGTGAAGGCCTACTATGATTTCACGTATGGTCCTTTGTTTGTGTTGTTAGAGGGATTACTGTGGTTTAAAAACAGGGATACCAGCGTCTTCGGTAAACATAGAAGAAGGCTGTTGCTGAAACGTTTCTGTTAAAGTGCCAGTGTTCTGTGTGAATAAAACTTGCGGAACCTGTCCCCACGAGTTCTGTCTTCCTTTGGGATTTCCCTGGAGTTGGATTAGAGTTGGAGCTTTAATTGACCCCCACATTTGAGCAGCACCCATCTTTGAGTGCACCAAGCGGGTGTCCTTGGAGCGAGAATATATATATATATATATATATATATATATATATATATATATATATATATATATATATATATATATATATATATATATATATATATATATATATATATATATACCAACTGGCGGTCGCCAGTGGATAGTTATAGTTAGGACCTAGTTACCATAGGAAAATCGCGACATTCTATTCCCAATAACTGTGGCGCCGGAGGACGAATCTTCGCGAATGTTTCAAAACTCGTGGGGGGCACTCTAGTCCGCTCATATCCTGAAAGTTTTGGGGTGTTTTGGCAAGCGGACCCAAGAAAAAAAGGGGTCCCAAAACTTGTTTTCTCAATGTTATTTTCCATAGGAAACTTTAGACACAGCTACAGCCCGAACTGCTGAACGGAATGACACCACAAATTTGGCAAAAAGGTAGCCCTTGTTCCAGAAAAAAATATTTTTGTTAAATGGTGTAAAGCTGTTCAGTAGTTTTTAAAATATTAATGGAAAAAAATATTTATATATCTGTGTGGAGCCTAACCACACAACTCATCGTGAGATCTGATTGGCTGTCAGCACTTCATCCAAGAAGGTCTTGGGACCAATATACATGATAGCACCTCATTAAAAAGCATTGCAGGTAATAGAATGTTTTAAGAATGTTTTAAGACTTTAGTTACATTATAAATCATTTGTTGATGTACCATACTCATTTTAGGAATTGTGTTGTGTTCTAAGGTGATTTTACCATGTGAAAAAGCCTTCTGCAGGGATATCATGAATCATGCTTGAGAGACAACTATTTTCTCATGATTTTCCCACAGAGGTATGGACGGTGATCTAAAAGCTAAACTGAGAGCATATTTTCTGTAAATTCACATTATCTTTCTCAGTCATGTGAGAATGAAGTCTGAAATTCTCAGTAAAACATGTAGGCCCGACAAGGGCAGAGTCTGCCAGGTGATTCCTTTGTGTTCTACTGCAGCTTCCCAGAGTGTTCTAAAGAACAACTAGAGCGCTAACAGTCCTACTCATAACAAACGTATTGCACACCTGAATCCATCTTGATTGGAATAAAGTGGTAACTCTTAAAACATTTAATTTTGCAAAGGAACAAAATGAGGGGATTCATTTTGCCATAGAAAGTATGATTAGTGCTGCAGAAAGAAACATTGGGGCACATTTTGAGTGACTTATCAAATCCTCTTCAATGTATTCTGACATGCAGACTCAAACATGCACTTTTAATACCAGCAGCATACTTCCCTGGTGAGCAGTAGATTTACTACAGTGATCTAATAGACAACTAGAGTGCTAACATTCTGAATTTCTGGCAAATGTGTGACACATCTGAATGCCTTCTTGATGGAACCAAAGTAAAAAACTGAAAGTATTTCCTACTGAGGAGACTGTAGTAAATGAGGAAATTAGGAAACTTCATAACTAATAAGTGTCCCAAGATGGCCACCAGAGACAAAAGAGCCCAAATGTAGCACAAATATCATCCACATGTAGCCCACGTATAGTTCAATGACAGAATGTCCCAGAGTGTTCTTAAGAACAACTAGAGCACTTACTGTCTTACTTATGACAAAAGTATGGCACACCTGAAGCCATCTTGATTGGAATACACTGGTAACACTTAAAACATTTCATTTAAAAAGGAACGCAATGATGGGGTTCCTTTTGCCATATAAAATATAATTAGTGCTAAAGAAAGAAAAATTAGGGCCCATTTTGAGCGACTTCTCAAATCCTCCTCTATTTCATTAAAAAACTCTGACAGGCAGACTGAAACATGCACTTGAAATACCAGCAGCAGACGTCCGTGGTGAGCAGTAGCTTTACTACAGTGATCTAATGAGCAACTAGAGTTTTAACGTTCAGAATGTATGGCAAATGTGTGACACATCTGAATACCATCTTGATGGAATCAAAGTAAAACATTGAAAGCATTTCCTACTGATGGACTGCAGTAAATGAGGAAATTAGGAAACTTCATAACAAATAAATCTCCCAAGATGGCCACCAGAGACAAAAGAGGCCAAATGTAGCACAAATCTCATCCAGATGTAGCTCACATGGAGCCCAATTACAGAAATGTGCAAAACACTTTTTATGTTTTGTGTTATTGCAGTTTTATATAGTGCAGACTTGTCAGGTTTCTGAGTGCTTTACATGAGCATTGTTTACATCACACAAAAACAAATTCATTTTTGTTGTAGACATGGGGAGATTAAGTGATTTGACCAGAATCACAGAATGTCGAGCATAAGCAGAAACTCCAACCTGGTTCCCCAGTTGCAAAGTCTGCAGCTCTGGAAGTAACACCACATCCTCTCCCCTGAGTGCAACGTTTCATCAAGTGGTCAACTGGATAAAAAAATAAAGATAGCAAATAATTTATAAGTGCTTTGTCGCTATTTGAAAACTCAGAAAATATGTCCTCATTTTAGTTTTTTAGAGCACTAACCATAATTTTGATGCAAATAAGACCCTCTCATATATGTAATTTCTAAAGGAAATTATCTAGGTATTACAGTTTTGATTACATCAAGATAACGTCAAGCGTTCCACACTTTTGTAATGAATATAGGATGTTAGCAATCTAGTTGTTCATTAGAATACTGTTGAGAGGCAGAGGCTAGGGGCAGGGACTCTGAAAATTGAAGACAGGTAGGAGGGTGCAGAGGCAAAAATTTGACCACACTGGGCAGACAGGAAGGGCCGTGGCAGCACAACAGACTATGGAGGGCAGTGGAAAGGGGGGCAGGGGCAACAAACCAACAATACAGGACTGGCAAGAGGGGGTGTGGCAATATAATACACCATTGTGACCTGAGGCGCTTTGTATCGCCATCGCATTACCTTTGTGCCTGCTGTGCTCATTGAATATCGGAGCCAGCTGGGATTGCACGCAGGGGCGGGGCCTCTGGTGCGGATGAAATATCCTGCTGAGGCCAGTCAGGGACACTGTTCTGAGCGGCCGCCGTGGTTTCTGCAGAGAGGCTCAGGAAACAGACGCACTGCCCACAGGGCCCACCATGCGGGTGAATGCCCAACCTAATGCTGCTATGCTCCTGGTGGAGCGGATATGGGGGTGACTGCTCTGAGGCCCACATACAGTGCTACTCTGCCTTGTGAGGCCTGGGGACACATCTATTTGAGAAGTAAATTGTGGACGCACACAAGAGTGCATCGGAATTGCGGAGTTGGGCAGCTTCTGCACAGCAGCACATGTGGTGTGCTACCTCAGACTAACGGCCCGAGACCCCTGCAAGACGTTCCATGTTGTTTGTGTGGTCAGGGGCTCCCGGCTCATGCTACAGAAGCGTGAGACTGCTTACAACTGCTGATCTACGCTGGGTGCGGAGCGCGGGGAATGCAGGCGACACCTCACAGACTAATGGTACGAGTGTTGGTAGCGGTGCATGGCGCGCTTTGAGCCCAGCGACAGTGGATTGTGGGTAGTGCCCATGGACCCCACTAAAGAACAACCAATTGCATCTGCACCTTCCAAATTGTGGCATTGAAACATGGGAGTATTACCTCTCTGCAGAAGACTCACACTAACTCTTCACACACTGCATGATAACGTCCTGTGAACCTTGTGGACTGCAGTGTATGTTTCGGCCCCCATGAGTCCGATTACGAGTGATGGGAAGATACGTGGCACCACATAGACCCTGGTGCAGAGAACACAATCGACCATTTTCTGCCTATCTGTGACTTCTTTTCAGTCTTGTCCTTGTTGCTACTGGAGGCGATCACTGTTTGCTACGTGGGACCTGAATCAAGCCTAACAGAGGGAGGAGAAAAATGAGCCGCACTGACGGTAAGCAGCCAAAACTGCAATTCTCAGCGCGGAAACAGCCCCCAGCGATGATGCAGAAGCGCAAAGGGATGACGACCAGCCCCCCTTCTCAATTGTAAGATCACTTGTTTAAAATAATTTGGACTGCCTGACCCCAAGATGACTGCCACAGTGTTCCCTACCACATCGTCCTACTCCTCTGAGAAAAAAACGCACTTAGTCCTGACCTCAAACACATCCCCCATCTGGCCTACCCATCAGTATACCAAATCTGTGAACCTGCTTCCGACCGTGGAGACCTAGCTTTTTGGCTGATGCCCGGCGGATCTACTTGATAGCTTGATAGCTTGATAGTAGATGGGCTGAGCGCTACCCCTTTGGCCGTCACCTACCCAGCCGGACATTGGGCAGACCTTACTTTGTCTCTCCATCGTACTCTCCCTCATACCCCTTTACTTCACCCACTTTCTCCTTTATACTCCATCTATCCCTCCTCTTTCCTCTTTTAATTGTTTTCTCATTGAGACCTAGCGGCTTAACTGATGCCCGGTGGAGCTACCTGATAGAGGAGATCGGCTGTGGACTTCCCCCTCGGCTGTCACCTTCCCAGCCGGAATTTGGGCAGACTCTCCTTCGTCTCTCCATCCACCCTATCTCCATCCTTTCACCCTCATACATCTTACCCCACCTCCATAACACTTCTAAGCTCCATTTATTCTCTTGTAACTGATGCAACTTGTAATTGGTGTAATTTTGTAATTTTGGAGAACCTTATGTAAAGCGCTCTGATACCTCCGGGTCTAGCCAGCGCTATATAAAACTCAAATTAATAACTAAATAAAATAAAAAAGGAAGAGGCAGTGGTAGTACAACCATACATGCCAACAGACCCGATTCAGCCAGGAAACGTCCAATGTTTTTTGGCCTAAATGGGCTTCATTTGATCTGTCTCCTGTCTACAATCTCTTCTTTTTCAATGTAAGTAAAAGGGGAAAATCAATACCCCAGTTTTTTTCAAAATCTCCCTCTTACCAAGTTCAAAATGTTAGCAAGTATGGTATATTGGATCATGGAAGGCAGGAGGAATTGGGGTAGGGACATGGACTCGGATAACAGAGGACAGGAGGGACATGGAGAGGTGCACCAAACTCACACTACAGGGCAGGCATCAGGGTTTGCCGCAGTACAATAAACCACACAGGGCATGCAGGACGGGAGTGCAGCACAGCAATCCATAGAAAGCAATAGGGAGGGGACAGGACAATGCACATGGACAACAGAGAACAGAGGGGAAACAGGCAGTGGTAACTAGCTGACCATAATGGACAGACAGTAGAAAAAGCTGCAGCATAACAGACCATAAAGGGCAGGAGAGACGGATCAGGGGCATTACAATGGAGCAGATAAGCCAGGAGGGTGGGAATAGGGATCTGCACATGCAAACAGAGAGCTGTGGGCAAGGAGCAGGACAGGAGCAGCAAGATGACCATGGAGCTCAGGCAGGATGGGCACTAGAAGCAAGACACACCATGGAGAGCAACAGTGAAACTATAATGGCATAAACACAGACAATGGAGGGAAGGTGGGAGGGGGTCAGTGGCAGCTAGCTGACCACATAGGGAAGGTGGGAGGGGCCATGACAGCACAGAAGACCATGCATGAAAAGCGGGAGGGTTAGTGGCAGCACAATGGCTATGATGGGCAAGAAGGAGGGTGCAGGGGCATGCACAAAGGAAAATGGAGGATAGAAGGGAGGGTCAGGCCCTGGGCACGGACAGGAGAGTTCAGGGGAAGGGGCCTCGCAACAGATCTGGTGGGGCAGGCAGGAGGAGCAGTTGCAGCACAACAGACCAGGGAGGGTAGAAGGGTGTGGCAGTATAATAGACCATGGAGGACATGAGGAAGGGGATAGGGGCATGGAATGTGGACAGGCAGGGTGGAGGTATCAGGGACAGGGCACAGTCATCTGACAATGCTAGGCAGGCGGGAGGGGAGTGGCAGCTCAACAGAACACTCAGAGTAGATAGGAGTGGCAGGTCCATGAAACATGGTGGGCAAAAAGGATGGAGCAGGGTATGCACACAGACATTGGAGGGCAGGGGGGAGTAAAATAGGGGCAGCAAGCTAAGCACAGAGGCTAAGCAGGGGGTCAATGATGGGGCATAGAATTGGGCAATGAAGGCTAGGAGGAGTGGACTGGTACATCATGCTAAATTGAGGGCAGTGGCAGCACATCAGACCATGCATGGCAGGAGGGAGGAGGCTAGTCCATGGATTCAGACACCAGAGGATAGGGAGAAAGGGGATGTGGCTGCAAGCTAACTGTTCAGAGAAGGCGGGAAGGCCAGTGGCAGAGCAAGGGCCACAAAGGGCTGTAATAAGGGAACAGGGGCATGGACTTGGACAATAGATGGCTAGGAGGAGGGAAGGCAGGTGCAGCAAGCTTGGGTGGGGGCAGCACAATGCCAGGCCCTGCTTTCAACCCCCCACCATCCATTGTGATATGCATCTTACTTAACGTTAAAAAAAACCTAGAAATTTGCTGAAAAAAAACAAATATTACAGGGACTCAGATTTCACTCATACACAACCAGTGAAATTCAACAGTTATAGTTATCTGAGCTAACTATAACTTACGCCCCCGCAATGTACTGCTAATGACCTCAGACATTACATCATTCATGACATGGTCAGCTACATCACTCATGACATCACTCATGACATCTCAAATGAGCTGTGAATAGAATGGAACTATAATCGATAGAACTTTATTTAGGGATAGTGTGTGTATATTAACACCCCTATTTTTATTTTCTTTCGGGTAAGAACCATTATAATAAGCAACATGCCCAGATTAATATGGCCGATAGCCTTTCACTTTAAAGTAATGTGTAGTCCATTATTTATGTTGATGTTTACAATCCTATGTATGTTTATTATGAATAAGTCACGTTGATGAACATACAGGTATGAAGGTCACGGGGCAAGATATGCTGAAATGACATTGTGTGCATATTAACACTTGTTTTCTTTTCTTTATTGTATCAATTCCTGAATTTTCATATCGTGACCAGGCCTATATGGGTGCCAGCTTTTTGGATTAAAGTAATATGTAGTCCTTTTTTATGTTTGCAACAGGAGGCATTTGAACGTTTAAATAAGGATGCCTCAATGACGTCTTGTATCGTTATCAGGGTTCGGACGAGCCGAAACGCGTGGATCACATACTTTGCAGATTAAATACTTCCAAACTACAACATGAGTGCTGATTCCTTCCTTTTAAGAGTGAACTAAAATTAAATACATATATATAAAATTCAATGAAAAAAACACTAGTTTCAGGGACATTATAGTTAGAAATTAGCATTTAAAAAACCTCAGAAATTCACTGAAAAAACACAGCTTTCATGGACGTCATAGTTAGTTGGACATTTTACTCATACAAACCAAGAGAAATTTGTCCGTTATCGTAATACAAAACAAGAGAAATTCTTCCGTTATCGTTAGTTGTGCTAACTATAACTCGCGCCCCTGCAATGCACTGCTGATGACGTCACATATTACATCACTCATGACATCACTGATGACATCATCCACGCGATCATCTGATGCACCTCCTCAGACCCTAAAATACAGACTACCATTCTTGAAACCATAGACACACCAATACTAGTACAGCTACAATATTCTGTGCACTATCTATACAGAGCTCTAATCAGCTATATAGCATTGATACAGACTTTTAAATAATCAGTTAGTACCTATGCAGTCTAGGAATCCTTCTCTCCGTCCCATGCACTTGTTCATTCACTCATCCAGCACTATGTACGTATCGTATCACTCTGTCAATACCTAAGCACTTATAACTTTAGCATGAACTCTCTTTGCAGCACTGAAATTACTCCAGTTATTAGTCATATACTTAAGGAATGGCCTAGCCACTAACCCAAGTACAGGTACAATGTTTTGTACACTATGCATGAAGATCTCTAACAAGCTACATACTATTAATACGCTCTTCTAAATACCCAGTTAATACCTATGCAGTGTTGGAATCCTTCTGTCTGTGCCATGTATTTCTCCAATCACCCATCCAGCTACATAGCATTGATACAGTCTACTAAATACTCAGTCTGTACCTATACAGTCTAGGAATCCTTCTGTCTGTCCCATGCAGTTCTCCATTCATCCATACAGCACTATCTATGTATCCTATCACTTTACCAATACCTAAGCACCTATAAATTGAGCGTGCACTCTCTTTGCAGCACTGACATTACTCCAGTTTATTAGTCATATACTTAAACAAATGGCCTAGCCACTGATACAAGTGCAGGTACAATATTTTGTACACTATGCATGCAGACCTTTAACCAGCTACATACTTTTGATGCACTCTCCTAAATATCCAGTTAGTACCTATGCAGTGTAGGAATCCTCCTGTCTGTCCCATGCATTGCTCCAATCACCCATGCAGCACTAGCTACTTATCCTATTAATCCATCAATACCTAAGCAGTTATAATAACTGAAAAACATGTTTAGGATTTTTTGATATGTACTGCTGTCAAGGTAAGATTAAGTAATCCAAACACTATCAATGCACAACTACATCCAGCTGTGCACTAGATATATAAACCTCTAACCAGCTACTTAGTAAAGTACTACCCATGCAACCTAGGAACCCTCCTGTCTCTCCAATCACCCATCCAGCACTATCTACTAATCCTATCACTCAGCAATACCTAAGCACTTATAAATTCAACACGTACTATCTTTGCAGCACTGACATTATTCTAGTTACTAGTCATGTACCTAAGGAATGGCCTAGCCAGTAAAACTAGTACAGCTCCAATATTCTGTGCACTATGTATGCTGACCTCTAATCAGCTACATAGCAATGATACCGTCTTTTAAATACTCAGTAAGTACCTATGCAGTCTAGGAATCCTTCTGTCTGTCCCATCCACTTCTCCATTCACCCATCCAGCACTATCTACGTGTCCTATCACTCCACCATTACCTAATCAGTTACAAAATCAGCACGCACTTTCTTTGCAACACTGAAATTACTCCAGTTAAAAGTTGCATACTTAAGGAATGGCGTAGTCACTAACACAAGTGCAGGTACAATATTTTGTACACTATGCATGCACTCCTCTAACCTGCTACAAACTATTGATGCGCTCTTCTAAATACCCAGTTAGTACCTATGCAGTATAGGAATCCTCCTGTCTGTCCCATGCATTTCTCCAATCATCCATCCAGCACTATCTACTTATCCTATTAGTCCACCAATACCTAAGCACTTATAAATTCACTATACACTCTCTTTGTAATACTGTAATTATTCTAGTTACTACTCATTAACTTATGGAATGGCCTAGCTACTAACACAAGTACAGCTATATTATTTTGTGCACTATCCAAGCAGACCTCTAACTAGCTACATACTATTGATACACTCGTCTAAATACCCAGTTAGTACTCATGCAGTGTAGGAATTGTCCAGTCTGTCCCATGCACTTCTTTAATCACTTATCTACCACTATCTACTTATCCTATCACTTCACCACTACGTAAGCACTTATAAATTAAGTGTTCACTCTGTTTGCAGCACTGTCATCATTCCAGTTACTTGTGGTATTCTTATAAAATGACCTAGGCACCAACAAATGCCATCTTTTCCCTAGGGCAGTGTAATGGCGCCTCGCGCAGGTATATACAGGGTCAAAGCGCCAGGATACCCTCTGGGTGACAGTCTGAGCTCTACAAGTATGCGTTACATACACAAGTACACATAAAATATTCTGTGCATAATCTCTACAAATCTCCGAAGCAGATACATACTATTGGTCCACTCCATTAAATACTGAAGTAGTAACCATGCAGTGTAGGATGCCTCCTGTCAGTCTCATGCAATTCTACAATCGTCCATCCAGCACTATGTTCCTATTGTATCAGTCTGCCAATACCTAAGCACTTATGGGGCAGATTTCCAAGCACCCTGCTCCACCAGTACGTCACTTTTTGTAAAGTAGTGATGGTGCCAGGCACCAGACCCCTTCATACACAGAACTTTGCACTGAAAGGGCCTTCCATAGGTGTTGCTGTGGGTGTTCCCACACAACACCCATAGAACAAGACACATCTCCAGATTTATGAGAAATCGTAAATCTGGAGATGTGTGTGAATGCTGCGCCATCCTAGAGTTGGTATAACAAGGTGCAACGAGGAGAATTGTTTTAATTTCTCCTCATTTTTTCCTCTTTCAATGCATGCTACATTCCACAGCATACAGAGAAAGGGGAAAATGCCTTTACTGATTGTTTTTGTGCAGGAAGGTGTCCCATCCTGCATAAAAACAATCTCTGCATGACACAGACATCCTTGCACAATGGTGCAAGGGTACCTGTGTCACCGCATGGCTGCAGTTTATGCAGCAGTTTAGACGGAAGCACAGAGTTGCAACATATTCATGTACATATGTCACATCCCTGTGATTCAGAAGTGCCACAGTGCAGTGCAGCTAAAGAGCTTGCATTGTCACGCTGCAGTACTTCCTCATAAATCTTCACCTATAAATTCACTGTATACTACTAATGCATTCTTTCAGTCAATCATGCTGTATACATATATTCAACCAAACTTTCACACATTACCTTGCAATTATAGTTCTTTCTTTAACCAGATAAGGTAGTTCTCTTGTATTTTTAAAAAATTTTGGGGTGTTTTTTCAAAAATGAACAAAAAAAAGAACGAATAAAACAGGAATCTTTTGGAACACTTATCATTCCAAAAACAGAAAAAAGTAATTTAACTACGATGGTTGCGTTGCGCAGCACAAATTGCATCCACTGACTGCTCACCGAAGCATATAAGTTTCTTACACTTCATGCGTTATTGCTCGAGAAAGGCGATTTCTGGCCTAATGTCCATTGTGGGTATTCCTTAGGATGCTCCAGATGTACTTGCCACAGCAGGTGAGGGGTTCGAAGCAGCTCGCCTCATTTCCTCCCGAGCAAGATTGAGAGGATGTGTGGTCCGGAGATGTTTGTACATAGAAGCAGTGCCACAAGAGTATTTTATTTCACTGCCTCTTGACAGGACTCGGTCAAATATTTTGCACGTCACCTTTCTTGCATTTACTTTCTTCTCTCCATGTGGAAAAGTGAAGAATTTCCACACGACAGATTCCAGCCTCTGGGGACGTGGTGCCTCCTGTAAGAATTCTTCTTCAGAAGATACTTCCTCCTGCTGCTGCTGCTGTCCAGATGCCATTTTGTATGATATTTTTTGAATAGCACCAAAAAAAAAAAGCAAAAAGGGTTCTTGTAGAAAAAGAAATGTCTCTCTAAAGATGCTCCAACAAGAATGATTAAAATGGGTGGGCTCCTTCAATAGTTACAGTGGGAAATGTTATGAACCAATGAAATCATTTTTTTTGAGGTCACATGGGATCCGTGCACTCTGCGCTTACGAAGCAGGCACACGACGTGCATTCGCAAAAATATATTTAAAAATAATATAAGTACAAATATTTTATTTTTCTGAATATCTTAGATAATCTCTTGCCCTGATATGTATATTAAAGAGACATACATATCATTTTAGAACATACATTTTTTTTGTGGGAGTCGCGCACCCATCGCACCCCAGCACGTATATGATGGCACGCGGGACCCGCCACCGCGCAAGCATCATGTACCGTAATGCGCATGTGTCACGAATGTGCTGGAGCAGGAGTCGTGGACTGGTCGCATACCAATTGCGCACATCACGTAAAATTAAATGTATGTGATGTAACTAAAAAAACGCAGCCGTCGCACACAGGCGCGAATCCTTCATGGCTTTTCTAAAATGGCGGCTAGAATACGCGCACCCAACATGAAGTGTACTCTTTGGAGGCCCGAATTGGAAAAAAAATATGGAAAAAGAAAATAATATAAATATATTAAAATAAAAAATTTCAGAAAAACATATAATGTTATTTAATTAATAAAATATTTATAAATAAACAGTTAAAAAGCTGTAGAAAATCAGTACAAAAAAATAGGTATAAATACTATTACACTTCAAAATTAGCATTTAAAAAACCTTTGAAATTCACTGAAAAAACCATAGGTTTCAGAGACGTTATAGTTAGAAATTAGCATTTAAAAAGCTTTGAAATTCACTGAAAAAAACTTAGGTTTCAGAGACATTATAGTTAGAAATTAGCATTTAAAAAACCTTAGAAATTCATAGAAAAAACCATAGGTTTCAGGGGTGTTATAGTTAGCTGGACATTTCACTTGTACAAAACCATAGAAATTCTTCTGTTATAGTTAGTTCTGCTAACTATAACTGGCGAGCCCGCAATGCACTGCTGATGATGTCACATATTACATTATTCATGAAATGGTCAGTGACATCACTGATGGCATCACTGATTACATCTCAAATGACATCACTGATGACATCATCCACATGACAACCTGATACACCTCATCATACACTAGTATAACCTTTCATCACTCACTGTAAAATACAGAGTACCATATTTGAAACCATTGAAACACCATTACCAGTTACTACATACCCACTCACTGATTCCTAATTCTACACACACAACTACCCATTCAACAACAGAATCACGTACACATGGTCCTGCTGTCCCCGACACACAGCCAGCTCAAAGTCCAACTGACAGCCAAGAGTGAGTGGTAGTCCCCCTCATACACCTGTCTCTCATACAGGTGTGCTAGTCCTGACCATATTTTACCACATGGGTGTGTAGCTGGCCATAGTAGGGTAAAGTCAAGCACACTCACTGTGCAGCTTCTCATGTCCTGACTCTGCACTTTGTCATGCCCACTGGCCTTGTCATTCACTGCTGTTCTGGCCTTGCCTGTACAGCTTCTCATGTACTCACTCTGCACTTTGCCATGCCCACTGGCCTTGTCATTCACTGCTGTTCTGGCCTTGCCTGTGCGGCTTCTCATGTCCTCACTCTGCACTTTGCCATGCACCCCTGGCCTTGTCATTCACCACTTTTCTGGCCTTGCCTGTGCAGCTTCTCATGTCCTGACTCTACACTTTGCCATGCCCACTCGCCTTGTCATTCACTGCTGTTTAAGCCTTGCCTGTGCAGCTTCTCATGTACCCACTCTGCACTTTGCCATGCCACTGGCCCTGTTGCTCTGCTGTGTTGGAGTCTCCCCTGTGCAGCCTCCCATTTCCTTGCTGTGCCACCTGCCAGGGACACTGGCCCTGTTGCTCTGCTGTTTTGCACTCTCATCTGTGGCGTGGACACTGACCCTGTTGCTCTGCTGTGTCGTACTCTCCCCTGTGCCATGGACACTGGCCCTGTTGCTCTTCTGTGTTGTACTCTCACCTGTGCCATGGACACTGGCCTTGTTGCTCTGCTGTGTTGTACTCTTCTCTTTGCCATGGACTCTGGCCCTGTTGCTCTGCTGTGTTGGAGTCTCCCCTGTACATCCTCTCATGTACTTGCAGTGCCACCTGCCAAGGACACTGGCCCCGTTTGCTCTGCTGTGTTGTACTCTCACCTGTGCCATGGACACTGGCCCTGTTGCTCTGCTGTGTTGGAGTCTCCCTTGTGCAGCCTCTCATGTACTTGCTGTGCCACCTGCCATGGACACTGGCCCTGTTGCTCTGCTGTGTTGTACTCTCCCCCATGCCATGGACACTAGTCCTATTGCTCTGCTGTATGGTACTCTCACCTGTGCCAAGGACCCTGACCCCGTTGCTCTGATGTGTTGTACTCTCACCTGTGCCATGGACACTGGCCCTGTTGCTCTGCTGTGTTGGAGTCTCCCCTCTGCCATGGACACTAGCCCTGTTGCTATGCTGTGATGGATTCTCCCCAGTGCAGCCTCTCATGTACTTGCTGTGCCACCTGCCATGGACACTGGCCCTGTTGCTCTGCTGTGTTGTCCTCTCACAGTCGCATTCTAGGATGATGTGTGACAAGTCACCTTCTGCGCGTTTGCAATTCCAGCAAAATGCATCAGGGGTGAGGTTGTGTGCAAATAATCGCGCTGGGGTCCAGAAGGCCTTATGTAAGAGCCAGTTTTTTGTCTGTGACAGTGTAGGGCTGATTTTGTGTCTCGTGCAAGATATCCATGTGTTGGTCCAGTCTGAGTCTGTGATTGGCCTGGATGAAAGGTTATTCCAGAATTGTGTAATTGGGGCAGTAAGGCCAGATTGTTGGGGACGGCTGAGTCTATAGAGAAAGGAAACCTGGTGTCCTAGTCTGTTTAGTCTGGCAAGGTATGACGGGAGCGAGGGTGCTGTCGGGGAGAGTTTGGTTTTGGACAAAGCCATTTTTACGTTTAGGAAGTTATAGAATTCAATTGGTGCAAGATCGTATTTGATTTGTAGGTCACTGAAAGGAATAGGGTATGCCCCCGCGTACAGCTGGTATGGGAACAGTATGCCTTTTTTGATCCATGTTACATTGTGCATGGGTTTACCCTTGTACATAATGTTACGATTGTCTCAAAGGGATTCCCATCGTGAGCCCCGAATGGTGTTTTCTAGGATTTTATCAAATTTCAGGAGAGCTGATTTTGTGTTATGAAATATTGATCTAGAGTGGGTCAGCTTGTTTAGGTTAGATGAAAGAGCCGCGCTAGGGGAGATACCGTCTAGAATTTCCTCCTCAATTTCTAGCCATACAGGAGTATAGTCAGGTGAGGGAGCGAGCCAGTGGGCTCCTTGTTTGGCTAGGAATGCGGCCTCATACCTTTTAAAGTCTGGCAAATTGACCCCACCCGCGGATTTGTCTAAGTGAAGTTTTTTTATGCTGATTCTTGCCCTTTTCCCCTTCCATAGGAAATTAGAGATAGCCATGTCTAATTTGTGATAGAAGTCAGATGTGAGGGTTAGTGGGAGCATAGATATGAGGTAATTAACTAGAGGTGAAATCATCATCTTGATGGTCTCAACCCTGCCCCACCAAGTAATGAAACGGGGGGACCACCCCTCTAGGTTGGTCTTGATTTTATTTAAAGTGATTTTTTCATTTCGATGGAGGGTCTCCATGAGGGAGTCACCAAATTCGATACCTAGGTATTTCACAAACTCTGGTTGCCAACATAGCCCTGAGTCCCCTAGCACCTCTTTGGTGGTTAAAATATTGAGTGGTTTGACCTCAGATTTATCCCGGTTGAGTTTGTATCCTGAATGGGTAGAGTAGTTATCTATGGTGGTCATTAGTGCAGTGATGGAAGATTCTGGTGATTCCGTTACAATCAGGATATCGTCCGCATAGGCGGCAAGTTTGACGCACTGATCTCCGAATTTCACACCTTTGATGTTTTAATTTTTTTTTATATGAGCAATTAGGGGTTCCATTGCCAAGAGGAAAAGTGAGGGGGAGAGGGGGCAGCCCTGTCTTGTCCCTTGTTCCAAGGGAAAGGGGTCCGACAATGAACCATTTATAGCAATGCGTGCAGAAGGCAAACGGTATAGGGCCATAACCAAATCAGTGAATGATTCTCCCAAGTTAAAGGCGGACATGCAGCTCTTGAGGAAATACCAGGAGACTCTGTTGAACGCCTTCTCTGCGTCGAGGGTAATGGCTACGGCCGGGGCTGTGAGTATTCTGGCTTTTTCAATGACGTGACATAGGATCCTCGTATTATCGTTAGACATGCGCTGTTTCATGAAGCCAACTTGTGATGTGCTAATTAGCTTTGGGAGTTGTAAATTTAGACGTGTGGCGGGGATCTTCGCGTAAATTTTGCAATCCAAGTTAATTAGGGAGATTGGCCTGTAATTTTTGGTTAGCAGCGGGTCTTTACCATCTTTAGGTATGACTATGATGGTAGCTTCACTCATTGAATTGGTAATACTTTTTGTTACGCTAAAGGATTGGATTAGTTTTAGGAGAGTCGGGCTCAGGGAGTTCGTGAGTTCTTTATAGAAGCTGGCTGAGAACCCGTCAGGGCCCGGCGCTTTCTTACATTTAAGCGATTTAATGGACGCTGATACTTCCTGTAGGGTAATCAGAGAGTTCAGTGTGACCTTGTCATCATCGTTGAGTTTAGGAAGACCCAGTGAGGTTAGGTATCTGTTACACTCTTTGGAGTCAAAGTCTAGGTTATTTTTGTACACGTCTTGGTAAAAGGATTTAAATGTATTAAGAATTAGGTTCTGCTTTGTTTGGATGACATTGTTGCTATCTTTAACTGAGACGATGTTGAATTGCTTATTTTTATGTTTTAGATATGACGCTAAGATCTTTCCAGCTTTGTTGCCCTCAGCTGATTAAAGTTCTTTTGATGTGTGCATTTGGTTGCCTGTGCCCCGTGCTCTATGTGTCACTTAAACATTGCCAAGCTCTTTGGCAGTATCACATTTTTAAACAGGGGTTACAGGGTCTTCAGTCCATTCAGACACTGATGCTAGTGTTATGTGTGATGGCTATTTTACCTGTCATGCAGTTCTCTTTTTAGTGGTTTGCTATTTTTGGCTACATTGTTCGCATGTCAGGTTGGGGGACACTGCCAGCACATAGTGGGATGCTGTGCACAGGTTTGCATGCAGGCTGGGTAATCTCATGATGTATGTGTGTTATTCCTTTATGTGTGCCCAGCTGTGTATGTGTATGGTCATCTTGTGTTGGCCCTTAGTCCTGGTCCCATGGCCTACATGAGATGTGTGCTCTTGGGTAGTCAAGAGGTGTGCAGTGTGAAGGGTGTGACTTTGTAGAGGGTGTGGATCTGTGTGTGCCCCTGGATTGTGAAAGACACATATGTGTCACCCGGGAGTTGTGTGCCTGTTGTTTGGATTGTTCTGCCCTGTGGATATGGTTGTATGCACATGTGTGAGTTGTCTGTAGTGCACTGTACAGTATGTTGGTGTGTCCATGCTGTTCTCTCTGACTCCTTCTTGTTGCTTTAGTTGCTTTAGTCACTTCTGAGTGTGCAAAGTGTGTGACTTGCACATCAGTGTTGTATTTGTTTGATCATCCATGTGTCTTGAGTGTGTTTGTGTAGACTGTATAGCCCTGCTGCTCCACACTTCCATTGTGGTTGTGTTTCTCATGCATTGTAGACACATGGTGCCTTTTATCCTCCTGTATGGCATGGTGTGTGTGGTGTAATGCCATCCCCTATGTATGCCACTTATGCCTACCCATTGTGGGTCTGCACTCCCTCTATTTGTGTATGGTACACTGCTTACATGCCTACTACTGACATGCAAGTCAGTTAACTTTGATGTCAGCTGTCCTCTTGGTTTACATGTGTGTGGGCCTCCCCATCACTTCATTTGTGACACTGTGCTTTGTGGTGCAGTTCTTGGGCCACGAGTGAGGTTCCACTCTGGACATTGCCTGGTTTATGGGTGGTGTTCATGTGCTATTAATTAGTGAGGATTATGCAATTCAGCTGTGTGCTGCCCAGTGGTCTGGTCAAGATGGCTCTGCTTTTGTATCCCAGATTGGTGCATCTGTTGTTATTGTGTTGGATGTATGTGTGTTGGCTGTGGTATTGCTTCACTTCCAGGGTGTGCTGTTGTGTTTGTGCTGTGCTGATTTGTGTTGTGCGTGTTGATGTTGTGGCAGTCATGTCTGTGTGTGACAGTTCTGCTTGGTGTGCACACACTGCTTGTTGTATATACACTGCTGTGTGTAAGTGGCCTTGGCATTGCCTTATGTGCATCCCCTGTTGTCCTATAGTGTTTGTTCATTTTTGATTTCATGTGCATCTGTGGTTGGTTTCATGTGGCAGTGTAGCTCTGTGATGGTACACTTCTTGTGTGATTTGTGGTATGTTGTGTGTGTTTTGTTCCCGAGTGATGGGGTTGTGCACTCCTGTTTTGTCTGTGCTCCCATTGCCTTTCAACAGTTTGGCTGACAGGGTATGTCTGTTTCTAATGGGGTTCTGTGTGTGTTTCTGTAGTGTTTGTGTGTTGCTTTTGGGCAGGCATCTGGTCAGGCATCCCTGTGTGTATGTTATGTTTGTGGCTATATCCAGGGTGTGTGTTTGTTTGTGTGTGTGTGTACTGGCAAGTATTGGCAGCCTTCAGTGTGTGTGGCACTGGTGTTGTGTGTTCCTTGTCAGCCACTCCTGCAGTGGCTGTCTCCCTGGTTGTTTGTTGTGTGATGCAGGGTGTGAATTGTGCTTGCTTGTTGCTGTGCTTGTTGCTTGTTGCTGTGCATGGGGATGCACAGGATGGGCACCTGACCTGTGACTTGATGGGGTGTGTTGATGTGTGTTTGGGGGTGGTGTGTCCCTGTGGTCTTTGTGCCCTGCCCATGCCTTGGACTGGCCCAGCCTTATGCATTGTGCGCATGTGTTGACCGCTGCATTGACGTGACCGGGACCAGGACGTTGCTGCAAGTTCGCAGTCGATGTGTGTCCAGGATGCAGTGGGGTGACTTGGTGGCAGGTGGGTGGGTCATGTTTGGGTGCCCCTGTGGATGTGTTGTTGCCTCCAGCAGGGTGTCTGTTGAAGTTATTAACCCTGTGTCAGCCCATGTTTTGTGTGCTGTGTTTGTGTAGTTGCGTACTTGCGGCGTCGTCCGTGGTGGCCCATTAGATGATGTAAATGTAAATGTAAATGTAAATGTACAGGTATTTAATTAGCGCAAATCACCAACCGGTCTCTAAGCGCTTGCTTAGGGAACCCGTCCTGGTATTCCCCTGTGATATAACCCCAGCAGGGTATCCGCAATGTGAAAGCCAGGAATCCCGCCGCGAGGGGCCGTTGTGGAGATTAAGCAAGCTATTGCCCAGAGTCGCAGAGTGTGAACCCGTGAATCGAGTAGGCACCGGAGCGAGAATTGTTGAGTCCATGGATATTTTAGGACTCAAGACCCCTCCGAGCCGGGAATTGAACCCTGGTCCCGGGCTGACCTCTGCTTCCAGGTCTGCCTCCTCTAACCAGTGAGCCGCACTTCTCCACAGATAGTGCTGTAGCAGATACAGCACCGGATACATATGTAGAGCTGGGTCCATGGCAGTCGGAACCGGGTGGTGTGGACCGGGTCTCTGCTATCGCGCTCCGCTGTCGAGTTTCCGTCTCTGGTTGGGCGGTGTCTCTGCTGCGGTGCGTCTGCCTGTTTGGGCCATCCTAATTTGTGGAGCGGGGCAGACTTCATTCTGCACGGCGGAGAGTCTTCCTTGGCTCCCACCGCCGCGGTGGCCGGCACACCTTGATGTCAGTGCACATCGATACGCGGCAGACGGGATTTGACCTATGTTTTGCAATACTAATATAGCGGACGTGGTTCCTGCAGCTCGTGGGTGGAAAAAGGCATTTTTCTGCTTTGCCAGCACCGTAGTGCCACTGCACGCAATACTAATGGACCCCAATGTCTCAAAACATGTTTTCACTAACATGGCTACAGCTCGATCCAGGAAAATTTACAGATTATAAAGTTTAATCACTAACATTTGGCTGGAACCAGCTAGACTGCCCATTCAAAGTCTATTTTTCATGTTTATCAAAAATCCATTTCGCTGCTAAAGTTAGATTTTTTGTAAATATTTAGGAAAAATAACTTTTAGACAGTCACCTTATCCCTGCCTTAGCTCTTGGAGGCTAATTGGCATTCATCCTCCAACACTTGACAGCCAGGTTTTGAGATTAATGAGGTTTGGAAACTTCTCCAGGATCAGAAAAATGGATTAGGCCTGGTTGCACGATGGGATGGATTTGGGGCATGTGATTCCTATAAGCTCAGGAAAGACAGCTAGGGAGTTTCCAGGAACACTTTTAACTTGAGATGGATAGAGGGAATCTTGCCCATTCATAGATTGGTGTAAAGAGAGACCTGGGAGGGCAAAGGTTTTGTTTCCCACACTAATAAAGCTGTCTCAGATTCCATTGGAAGAGAAACTACATCCAAAACTGTTAGACCTGGCACCTTGGCGTGAGTATCCCTTCCACTTTTTGCTGATGTGCCTCAGAAGTTTTTGCTGGTGTTCGATGCTCAGGGCACTGCGCCACAGCCAGTCCGTGCCGCACTGCAAGTGCTCCCTATATAAAGTGTATCCGTAATTGATTTCCATGATTGGCTTATTTGGTTTACTGTCAGTCCCCAGTAACGTACACAAGGAGTGCTGGGGCTTGTAGATACAAATGCCGCTAGAGGGCCTGCAGGGCTGGTTGCGCCACCCACCGAAGCGCCTTGTAAAAGATGTCTCGGGTCCGCCATCGCAGACCCTGCGTACAGTCTGGTACTGTCATGCTGACTGCGCAAGTGCCCACACTTGCCAGTCCCTAAACCTTCCCTAACCTTCATATCAGTCACCTTTTGGTCGTCCTACGGGCCGGGTGCATTGTAAGCGTAAGGTAGGACAAGCCCTGATGTGTGTGGCATGTCCTAGTAGTGAATTACCGCCTTTTTTCGTTCTTCACTATTGAAGGGCTGCCTGTTATATTAGGCCAAGGAGAGAGGCTGGAACTATTACACTCTATAGTCCCGGCCGGCTCAGGGAACACGGTGGCATGTCGAGTTTGTTATGCCTGAACTCAGAATAATAAAATACTTCCTTTAGCAAGGTTTATTTTAATATCCTTGGTTTTACAACTGCTACTTTTAGAAAGTTAGCATTTGCTCGCCTGACTATTTCAGCCCGCCTCTGCCAGGATGTGTATCTGTTGTCTGGGTTTGTGTGAATGACAGGGCCGGGGATTTCCCGGGGACCGTCGCGGTTACCAGGTGGTGAATAGGGTGCTTACACCAGGATGGGTGGGCGGAGTAGTCCTTGACTCTGAATAGGGTTGTGCTCCACCACCACAATGCTGGCTCCACCTCCTGCGGAGCGTCTGATGTCCCCGCCCTGCACCCTGAAAGAAGACGGCACCTTCCTGTCAACAGAGTACTCCAAAACCAGGTTGAACCAGGCTCAGGCTCCCTGGCCTGCAAAGACAAAAGAAACTGAGTATAAAGGTAGGAGCCCTGCTCCTAAGAAATTAGATCCAGTTTTGACCATGACAAACCTCTGCCTGACTAGAAGGACCACGAGAAGCTGAGGAGAAGGAAACCTGCAACGGTGCCTTGCTGAGGACAGAGAGGAAAAGACCAGAAAGGACTTTGAAGACTTGTGCCTGAAACTATCTCCAAGGGATGGATCACGAGCTTGCCCCTTGAACAAAACCCTAGGACCATTGGGTACTTTTCTGCCTCTGCCCGTTTGCTGTTGGGCCTTTAGTTCTTATTCCCTCGCCGGAGTTGTGACCCGGGTGCCTTCGCCCTCCAAAGTCGTGACAGTTCGGAGCCTGGCCGCCCCGCCGCAGAGAGTCTCTCTCAAGCTTGAGACGCTCCCCGCTTCAGTACCGGGCCACCCGCTCTCCTGTCACCTCGCCTGCTACGGAGCACGCTGTGCTCCTCTCATCTTCTCCTGCCGGAATCTGCACGGAGCGCATCTGATAGCCTCGGACGGTCTGTACGTCGTAACGTACCCGACTGTCTCACTTTGCCCTCCTGCATACCAAGGCCGTGCCGCACCTCAAGAAAGGCCTTCCGTACTGTGGTACCGAAGGCCCGGTGCTGCACCCGCCTGCCCGAGAACGCGACGCCCCACACAGATCCACAGGTATGACCTGGTGTGCTAAGAAGTAGTACGCCCGCAGGCCTGAACGGCGCCTCGCCCCGTGAGCTGCATCAGATCCAGGATCGCCACAACCCTCCACACCGTCCCGCTCACCCGCCTCGCACCTCGAGGGGGCTCCGAGCCGGATAGATCCTTTGGAGAACCGTTGGCCTCGTCCAGGGTCCGCCCTCACTAGTAGCCGCGCCTGAAACGCCTCAGACACTCATCGCAAGGTACATCGGAACTCTATCCCGAGTTCGCATAGGATCCAGGGTCCGCAATGTTTGTTTTCCCTGTCATCGTACCTTGCTAACCAAGAACACTTAAGAACAATGGCCTATTTAACCCCTTCCATGCTCATGACGAGCTCAGCTCGTCATGAGGCACAGTGGAGCTGTGCTTATGACGAGCTGAGCTCATCATGAACAATGGTAAATCATGGTTTGCAGCACAGGAGGGGAAAAGTCAAAGCAGCCAAGGTGTTAAATCTGGTGGCCTTCAATCGCTAAACGTTATATGGTCTTGTGATATTTCTGCATATGAAGTATTTTTACATAAAGTCTACGTATTTTTGATACAATCCTACGACTGGTGTCCATTTGTGGTGGCTCAGTGGGTTTCCTGTATGTGATCATAAATGTTTAACTAACTATCGCCCTGAGGATTAGCCTTGTCGCTCGCGCCACACTACCTAGAGGGTGAGCAAGGGTTATTTCTAAAGGAGTAGTTCTCTTACCCTGACTAGAGGAGAGGGTCCCTGTTTGCCACAAGTGCATACCTGTGCCAACCAGAGACCCCCGATTCTAACATTGGAGGCAGTGGTGAGGATTTCGAATTTGTATTTATGATTTATATACAGTAAATTACTGATCACCACGTAGTGAGAGCAGACCTATAACAAAGCCACAGATTTATTATCTTGCGGAGGGATCTCGTATCGTCAAACCATGCCTGGTGCACTCCCCGTGAGAGCACCCTCTATCATCTCTGGACTAGATGACGTCGACTGGGAAGGGCTTGAAAATTACAAAGTAAAGCGGCTGAAACATTTCTGCCTAAAGTTCAGGGTCGCCCAAACCGGGTGCAAAAACAAAGCCCAAATCATCAAGGCACTGAGAGCCTGGAAAGAATCGAGAGAGCCAGAGAATCAGCTGGTGGTGGATCCACCAGATAGCCTTGTCGAGGTGCACGGAGGCCTGTCACCAGAGGAGCTGGCGGACAGGGCCGGGACCAGAGCGCATGAAGTTGAGATGGCAAGATTAACTGGACAGATGGCAATGGAGGAGAAGAGACTCCCGCTAGAGCATGAGATACGGCTCAAAGAATTGGAGCTGAAATCAAAAAGCTTGGACACAGCTCCTGGTGGCAGCACAACTCCAGTGCAGGTAGAGTCAAGGGTCTACGTACCGAAAGATGTGGTGAAGGAGTACTTTAAGGGGGATGACATAGGGCAGTGGTTTCGGGCCTACGAGGTAGCCATGTCCTCCCACCGGATCCCTGAGAAGGATTGGGGAGCGGGGTTGTAGGGGCGGTTCCTGACTGAGGGGCGGGACACCCTGCTAGATCTCCCTTTCGAGGTATATAATTCCTACCCCCACATGAAAGATGCCTTAACGACCAGGTTTGGGTTAACCCCTGAGATGTACCAACAGAGGTTTAGGGGTTGTACTAAGATTCCTGGGAGTATGTATGTGGAGTATGTGACCTTTTTCTGTGGAGCACTGGATGGTTGGGTGAAGGGTAGCAAAGTGGATGATTTTCAAGGGCTCCTTGATTTAGTAGCATGGGAGCACTTGTCCGCTAATTGTTTTCCTGAGCTACGCCAGCACCTGATCGATAGCAAGCTGTCCAACCCGAGGAAGCTTGCTGAGGAAGTGGACCGCTGGCTCAGCACCAGGGTCCACAAGGGTCCAGTGGGAGACTCAGCCAAAGGTGGGCAGGGTCCCCAGCAGAAGAGTGGGGGGACAGGGGAAAACTGAAAGGGTTCCAAAGTGGCCCCCAAAGTAATTCTCAAGGGATCCAAGGGAAAGGTTCTCAGCCTCCCCCAACCCCGAAGCAGAACGGGGCCCCGACAGGGAAACCTGTTCAAAGAGTGCCAATCGCCTGTTTTAGGTGCGGCGACCAGGGTCACATTGCCACTGATCCTAAGTGTTGCTTATATGGAAAACCCGCACCCACTGGTGCTCCACCCCGGCAAATAGCTAGCGTTAATTTTGGGGGGGAAGTAACCGTCCCAGGGGGTGGGGATCCCGTACAGATGACCCTAGTCTTGCTAGGAGACAGTGAGATGGTCCACGAGAACTACCTCCCCAGTAACACTAAAAAATATGGGCAGGTAGTGACCATCAACGGTAAGAAGGCGGAGGCTCTTCGAGACACAGAAGCCAGTGTGACTGCCGTCCGGCAGCACTTGGTGTCTCAGGAGCAGGTGGTACCACACGCCTACTGTAGGGTTGTCAATGCTGACAATTCTGAGAGCCAGTATCCGATGGCTCAGGTTCCCTTTGAGTGGGGGGGTCTCTGGTACTCTGCAAGTCGCTGTGAGTACCTCCATGCCTGTAGATTTTCTGCTAGGGAACGATTTGGAGAACTCCCCTTGGGGAAAGGTGGAGAAAACGACTCATCTGCGGATGGTGGGTCTACCCGACTGGGCATGCGTGACTACCCGGTCCATGGCAGCCAGTAGGGGTGTTGAAGAAGTCTTGGAGCCTGAGGGAGAGGCCCAGGAACCGGCCTTAGAGAGAAGACGCAGGGGGCGCGGACAGCCGGCCCCCACTGTTCCCAGGGCCCAGGAGGAAGCAGACCTCGAGGGGAATGCCCTGAAGCCTACCAGAGAACAGATAGCCGAACTGGGAGACCTGCCTGAGCTGACCCATTGGCAGCAAGAAGGAGGTCCCTCCAGGGAGGAATTCTGCAAGGAGCAGAGAGAGTGCCCTTATCTTGTGGGTATGCGGCAGCAGGCTGCAGACCAGGCCAATGGTGTTCAGTCCGGAAAACACTTAGTCTACTGGGAGAACGATCTCCTGTATTCAGAGCCTAAGGCTGCTGAACCTGGGCCAGCCCGTGTGCTGGTGGTACCCCAGAAGTTCAGAGCCTTCCTAGTGGGGCTGGCTTATGATGTACCGTTAGCAGGACATTTGGGGATGGACAAGACCTATGACAGGCTTGTCACCCACTTCTATTGGCCCCAAATGCACAGAAGCTCAGATGCGCACTGTAGGACTTGCCAAACTTGCCAGGCAAGTGGTAAGTGTGGAGGGAAGAACAAGGCTCCTCTCCAGCCATTCCCCGTCATCAGTACCCCATTCCAGCGAGTGGGAATTGACATTGTGGGGCCTCTGGACCCCAAGACAGCCATGGGCAACAGGTTCATCCTGGTCTTGGTGGACCATGCCACTCGGTACCCGGAAGCCATCCCTCTGAGGACAGTGACGGCCCTCGTGGTGGGACGAGCACTGATGGGAATTTTCTCCCGAGTGGGATTCCCTCTAGAGGTGGTGTCTGACCGGGGAACCAATTTCATATCAAAATATATGAAATCCCTTTGACAAGAGTGTGGTGTAACCTGCAAGTTCACCACCCCTTACCACCCCCAAGGAAACAGGTAGGTTGAGAGATTCAACCGAACCCTAAAAGGCATGATCATGGGCCTAGAAGGACCAATGAGGCGTAAGTGGGATGTCCTCTTACCATGCCTGCTCTTTGCGTACCGAGAGGTGCCACAGAAGTCGCTCGGTTCAGTCCCTTCGAACTTTTGTACGGTCACCCGGTCCGAGGACCTCTGAGTCTGGTTAGGGAAGGCTGGGAGCAATCTCCCAGGAAACCTCCGCAGAATGTATGCAGTTACATGCTGGCCTTCCGAAACCAGACCAGGCGATTCAGGCAACTTGCTGAGGCAAATCTGGAAGCCAGCCAGGAAGAGATGAAGCGGTGGTACGACCAGAATGCCACTCTGGTAGAGCGTCAACCTGGACAAAAGGTGTGGGTCTTGACACCAGTGGAGCCTTGTGCACTTCAGGATAAGTGGACAGGTCCATTTGAGGTTGTGGAGCGCAAGAGTCCTGCCACCTACCTGGTGAACTTGCAAACTCCCAGGAACCCTTTAAGGGTCCTACATGTTAACCACCTTAAGCCCCACTTGGAAAGGTCCGAAGTGGGCCTGCTCTTGGCAACCGATGACGGAATGGAGGAGGAGACCGAACCTCTTCCGGACCTCTTGGTAGCCTCTGAGAAAGATGGGTCAGTGGATGGAGTAAACCTCTCACCCTCCCTGACCCCTGAGCAACAGAGTGACTGCCGCCAGCTGCTGGGGCAGTTTCCTGATCTGTTCTCCCTGGTTCCCGGTGTCACAGATTGGTGCGTCCATGATGTGGACACGGGTGACAGTTTGCTGGTGAAACACAAGGCTTACCGCATGACTGACAGGGTAAGCGCCTGCATCAAGGAGGAAGTCTCGAAGATGTTTGCTCTCGGGGTGATTGAGTCCTCCAGCAGTCCTTGGGCCAGCCCAGTGGTCTTGGTCTCGACGGCTGCAACGCTGTGAGCCACACCCGAACTACGGTTCTGTGTGGACTATAGAGGACTCAATTCAGTCACGAAGACCGACACGCACCCCATCCCCAGAGCTGATGAGCTCATCGAGCGGTTGGGGGCTGCCCGGTATGTCAGCACGTTTGATTTGACGTCTGGGTACTGGCAGATCACCTTAACTGACGGGGCCAAAGAGAGGTCAGCGTTCTCAACCCCAGACGGGTATTTCCAGTTCCGTGTTATGCCATTTGGAATGAAGAACACCACTGCCACCTTCCAGAGGTTGGTCAACTGGGTGTTGGTTGGACTGGACGCGTTCAGTGCCTCCTACCTGGATGACATCGCAGTGTTTAGCGGTACATGGGAAGAACACTTGCAACACCTATGGGAAGTGTTGTCGACACTGCGCAAGGCAGGCCTCATGATTAAGGCAAGCAAGTGTCAGATCGGGCAGGGTTCCGTTGTGTACTTGGGACACCAAGTTGGGAGCGGCCAGGTGGTGCCCCTTCAACCCAAGATTGAGACCATCCTGAATTGGGAACCCTCCAAGACCGAAACGGAGGTGAGGGCCTTCCTCGGACTCACCGGGTACTATAGGAGGTTTGTCAAGGGGTATGGCAGCACCGTTGCCCCCTTGACAGAGCTGACTTCGGAGAAGCAGCCCTGGAAAGTGATCCGGACTGACGCCTGTCAGGAAGCATTTGACACCCTGAAAGCGGCCATGTGCACGACGCCCGTGCTCATGGCTCCTGATTTCTCCAAAGAGTTCCTAGTACAGACAGACACTTCAGAGCATGGGGTAGGGGCTGTTCTTTCACAGATGACTGAGGAGGGCTGGGACCAACCTGTACCCTTCATCAGTCAGAGGTTACTTCCACGGGAACGAAGGTGGAGTGCGATTCAGAGAGAAGCTTTCACTGTGGTCTGGGCCTTGAAGAAGCTAAGACTCTACTTGTTTGGGTCTTACTTCTTAGTTCAGACAGACCACAGGCCCCTCAGATGGTTGATGCAGATGAGGGGTGAGAACCCCAAACTGTTGAGGTGGTCCATCTCCCTACAGGGTATGGACTTTACGGTGGAATTCCGCCCTGGCATAGACCACGCCAATGCTGACGGTCTGTCCAGGTTTTTCCGCCTTAGTGATGAGGAACTCCCTGGGGAAGGGTAGTTCTCCTCGCGTTTCAGCTGGAGGGGACACGCAATTTGGAGTGTACCTAGGGGAGCAGCCTGCTCATTTCTTGGGCCAAACCTCTGGGTTGCAACATGGGTTTTGAAGAGTGAGGAAGAGTATTGTTGTAATCCACTTGGTTCTACCCAACTCTGTCTTTCCCCCTCCCTTGTTCTTCCCTTGGAATGCTCTGACAGTTGGTGAGTGAAGATTGGAACCTGTTTGTGGTGTTAGATGCATTAAAGATTCCTCCTCACCTACTCAGTGTTATGTCTTTTTAACACTGGCGATAACTAGCTGTGTGGGGGACAATCATACCACTATCCCCAGCTGTATCCTACCTGCTATACAGCAGTACTCCAAGATAGCGGTAATTACTTTGAAGACCTTCATGTTACGTCTTTGACAACCGCCAAGGTAAGGTAAATCTATTTTCTTAAAGGAATTGTATTCTCTCATACATTCCTATTGGATTTCAAGTAGCCTTATCTTGTGCCTCGTTGATTTCTGTCACTGATTAGTCTACATTTCAGTGCTGTCTCCGTGACTAATGGGTGGTCACTTGCCCTGCTGTTCTACCTGCTACTCTATCTTTCTTTGAGGAGACCACCCAGGGAGGCCTTCCATTTTCCAGGGTGGTGCCCTGTTTGGAGCTGGTGGTTAACAGTGATTCCTTTAGAGAACGTTGCTGTTGGGATTCCTTCAAGACCATCCGGAGGACACCTTGGCTGTTTTCTGGAGCCACACACCTTCCGCACCTGTCATCTGCTCCAGGCATTGGAGAACACAGACAAGTGGGCTTTCTGTGTTGCCTTCCTTCGTCTGTGCCCACAGTAGTGTCGAGCTAGAGTGGCAGCTTTGTTGCTCCACCTACGTGTGCGCTGACAGGCATTGCATGCCTCCGCCTTCTCTCCGCCCTTTTTCCATCGCTGATGGGCACAATCGACTATTCATTTGCATTAACCGCCACATTACGCTTATGGGCACAGCAAGCTCGTCAGTCACTGGATTTCCTTTTCGCTGATGGGCACAGCAAGCTTGTAAATTACTTTATCTTCCTCTTTTCACTGACGAGTACATCAAGCTTGTCGCTCTCTTTTTCCGCTTGTTTGCTGATGAGCCCAGATAACTAGACAATAGCAGTATGGATACTTACCTCACTGTACTCATGTTATCAGCACAGCAAGGTACTGGCCTGCTATTCCTACAGCATTGTTCTCTTGTCATTGTAATTCATAGCTTGCTTGGTAATTCATCTTCCAAGCCCTCCTCGTATTTTCTCCCTCTTGGCTACTTTTCACTGTCAAGTCTGTTAACTGTGGGTTTTGTAATATGGCTGCCTTGAATATATCCTTACCAACTCCCTTTTTAAATTAAGTTGGTGAACCAAATATTCCTTGGAAAGGATGGAAAGATCTGTTTGAGTCTTATCTCATAGCTATTGGTGGGGACAAATTCTCCCACTTCAGGAAAAAACATATTTTGCTGCACAATTTGTGTATTGAAGGTCATAAAACTTTCAATAACCTAAAGGATTCTTAACAAGAGGTTGATGAGGGGGATGGTGACTTCAATGTATATTTAGCAACTATGAACAAATTTCAGAAACTTTTTGGTCAGGCCATTAATGTAGTTTTAGAAAGACACACATTTTTCTCATGAGTCCAAGGCAAAAATGAGAAGATCAGATCATACATTGCTGTGCTTAAGGGTTTGTCCAATACCTGTGAGTTTGAGGGTTTGACTTACTCCCTTCTCAGGTACCAATTAATGAGGTGCACTAATAATCATAAAATACAAGAGAAATTATTGGGAGGAAACCCTGATCTGAAACAAGCCATTGAAATAGCGTTGGGAGTAGAGCATACCGCTGAATGCATAAAAGGAATGAGGTTGAGCACGGAATCCTGTCATGAAGTCAATGCCATTAACAAACATGAAAGTAAAGAGATTTACAAGCTAGAAAAGGACTACAAACTCAAAAACCAAGGAGTGCAAGTATCAAGTCTAAATGCTACATGTGTGGTAACCAGGCACACTTGGTCAATAGCCCATCCTGTCCTGCCTGGAATATGACGTGTCATAAGTGTGGAAGGACATTTGGCCAGAGTTTGCCATGATATGCACAAATAAAACTAAATCGTTGATAGAACATACAACACCAGTAGAAACCAAACTGGTATTCTAACTGGAGAACAATGATGATAGTGTCAACTTCGCCGAGTGTGGTATTACACTAGACAACAAACTATGCAAGGTCTTTGCGGATTCATGTTCCCCTTACACTCTATTAGAGGGTAAAGTGTTTAATGAAATGTTCCCCAACAGACTAAGTGCACTTCAGGCAGCTGATATTAGATCTGGAGGATACAATGATGATCCTATCCTCTTGGTGGGGATGACCACCATGCTGTTACAAGGGGAGGAGCACTGTAGGTAAATTTTACGTTACTAAGAAGGGTTCCAATCTCTTAGAATGCAAACACCAAAAGGAACTCGGCATCAAACTTGACCCTAACAGTCAAGACCAAGTACTTTTAGTTGATCGCTCTGTGCGTGGTCAAGACATTTGTGATGAAATTCCAGAAGTCTTTACTAATAAACTTGGACTTCTAAAATATTTCTAACACCACATAAAACTTTAAAGACAAGGCTAAAGCTGTAGCACATTAAGCCAGACCCATTCAACACCTCATGCAGATTCCCATATAAAAAGAGTTAGACATTTTGTTGGAGTTGGGTGTTATCGAATCTATAGAGAGTTACCAATGGTTAGCTCCCATTGTTATCACATCCAAATCAGCTAGTAAGGAAGACAGGTTATGCATTGACTTCAGGGATTTAAAATGGAATATCTGGGTAGAAATACACCTACATCCGAGGATTTATGCGATGTTAACTCTCATTAAGGACGCCAGTTATTTCAGTGTCCTTAACTTATCCTCGGCGTACCACCAAGTGGAACTGCACCCTGAGTCCCAACACCTCACTTCGTTCATCACGCCTTTAGGTGTATTTCAATATTTATGAATGCTTTTTGGACTGGCCTTAGCTGCTGCTGCCTTTCAAAGAATTATGAAGCATATTCTCAAGGATGTCCCAGGCACCTTGTGCTTTCAAGATGACATCCTTATATATGGGAAAGACATAAAAGAGCACAATGACATGCTGAGATAAGTTCTATGCAAATTGAGTAAAACTGGTCTAACACTAAAGAAAGAGAAATGCCAAATCGGAGTAGGCTCTGTGGAATATCTAGGACATACTATTTCAGAGATGGCATCAAGCCCAAGATGAACTTAGTTGATGCCATCCTTAATGCTCTTGCTCCTACCATTGTTGAAGAACGTAAGTCTTTCTTGGGCCTATCAGAATACTATTCAGAACTCATACAAAACTACGCCAGCATGGTGGAACTCCTACAAAACGTACTCAGAGCAAAAAATTCCTTTGTATGGGATGAAGACTGCAATCAGGATTTGTTGCCATCAAGTCTTGTATCACTAACGCACCTTTTTGGGCAGGTTCAATCCTACAAAAACTACCTTCTTCTCAACGGATACCAGCAATAGAGGGTTGGGAGCCAGTCTCACTAAAAAGGTAGGAAATAAGGAGCAAGTTGTTGCCTTTGCTTCAAGGACATTGAAGGGAGCTGAACATCATTACTGTGTGGTAGAGAAAGAGTCCCTTGCTTGTTTCTGGGCTATCAGACACTGTACACTTATGGGTTATACCGTTCACTGTTAGGACTGATCATAAACCCCTCATCTATATCTTCACGACCAAGGGCATAAACAGGACCACACCTAGGATCTCAAGATGGATTTTGGGGTTAGAAGGCTAAAATTTTAAGATGGAATAGGTACCAGGTAAGCATGGGCGGAAAATCCGTTACGCTCGCGGATTTTGCGGATTTTCTGGAAATTCGCAATCCGCGAGATTTGCGAATTTCCCGCAAAATCCGCAAATTCGCACGCAGCGGATTTTTTTTGCGGCGCGCTGCGTTGGTGATACAATTTTTGCGGCGCGCGGCGTTTATCATTGTTTGCCGAGTTGTTTTTCTCGATATTTTGCGAGTGCTGCGCCATTTTGGATGTTGCTGTGTGATCCCGCGGGAATTTGGCGAGCGCGATTACGTCATCGCGGTTTGCCAACTTGCACAGCGAGAGTTTGTCAACGCGAGTACGGCGAGATCACTTCTCGCGGTACTTCGCAATTGCGAGATTTGAGATGCGGCGAGCAGCAACAATCTTGCACAAGCTAAAATATAAAATTTGCAATTCTGCACAAGAAATCCACCAGCAAGCAGCATAAACCTTCTTGAAATGATGATTTTTATCTTAATAACTCCTTAGGTTGACATTTGCCTGCACTTTTTTAGCGAGGAGTCCATTTTGGGGAGGGGGGAGGGGGATGGGAGGAAGGAAGTGCCCCACAGTCTTCAACTTCCTGTTCCTGTCCAGCAGGCTCCTCCCAGTGCTTTGTCCATCTCCTGGTCACTTTTCATTTGGATCTGGAGCTGGAAGGATTACTTTTTGTGGATGCTGTTGGATATTTGGATTTGAGGCCTTTTTGACTTTCTTTGGATCACTGTTGGATTAGAAATTTTACAAGTAAGTTTGTTTGGGGCATTACAGTTGCTGCAAATAAAATTTTGGAATGTTCGATTTTTGGGCTGTTTTGGGGCCTTTTGCCCAGGGGTACTCAGTGGTGGGTGGACTGAGTCTTTCTGTGGGTTGTCTTGAACTTAAACATCATGGAGGGCATGGTTGGATTGGGATTGTGCTGATTTTTCAGTGATTTTCGTTTTTTGGGGCTGTACTTGTGGCCTTTTCACCAGGGGTATTTGAGTCTAGCATGGGCCTAGTCTTTCTGTGGGGTGTCTTGAACTTAAACATCATGGAGGGCATGGATGGAATGGGATTGTGCTGATTTTGCAGTGTTTTCGATTTTTGGGGGTGTTCATGGGGAGGGACAGGCCATGTGGCTGGGGGCCATTTTGAGTGCTGCTACAGGCCCTGGCCATGTGCTGGGAGGCAAGTGGCCATTTTGAATGCAGGCTTTGTTGTTAGGCCTGCAACCATTTTGCCTACTTTTCAACCTTTATGCCCAGGGGTAGTGAGTCTTGCATGGGCCTAGTCTTTCTGTGGGTTGTCTTGAATTTAAACATCATGGAGGGCATGGATGGATTGGGATTGTGCTGATTTTTCAGTGATTTTCGTTTTTTGGTGCTGTACTTGTGGCCTTTTCACCAGGGGTATTTGAGTCTAGCATGGGCCTAGTCTTTCTGTGGGTTGTCTTGAATTTAAACATCATGGAGGGCATGGATGGATTGGGATTGTGCTGATTTTTCAGTGATTTTCGTTTTTTGGGGCTGTACTTGTGGCCTTTTCACCAAGGGTATTTGAGTCTAGCATGGGCCTAGTCTTTCTGTGGGGTGTCTTGAACTTAAACATCATGGAGGGCATGGATGGAATGGGATTGTGGTAGATTTGCAGTGTTTTTCGATTTTTGGGGGTGTTCATGGGAGGGACAGGCCATGTGGCTGGGGGCCATTTTGAGTGCTGCTACAGGCCCTGGCCATGTGCTGGGAGGCAAGTGGCCATTTTGAATGCAGGCATTGTTGTTAGGCCTGCAACCATTTTGCCTACTTTTCAACCTTTATGCCCAGGGGTAGTGAGTCTTGCATGGGCCTAGTCTTTCTGTGGGTTGTCTTGAATTTAAACATCATGGAGGGCATGGATGGATTGGGATTGTGCTGATTTTTCAGTGATTTTCGTTTTTTGGGGCAGTACTTGTGGCCTTTTCACCAGGGGTATTTGAGTCTAGCATGGGCCTAGTCTTTCTGTGGGTTGTCTTGAGTTTAAACATCATGGAGGGCATGGATGGATTGTGATTGTGCTGATTTTTCAGTGATTTTCGTTTTTTGGGGCTGTACTTGTGGCCTTCTCACCAGGGGTATTTGAGTCTAGCATGGGCCTGGTCTTTCTGTGGGCTGTCTTGAAGTTAAACATCATGGAGGGCATGGATGGAATGGGATTGGGCTGATTTTGCAGTGTTTTTCGATTTTTGGGGGTGTTCATGGGGAGGGACAGGCCATGTGGCTGGGGGCCATTTTGAGTGCTGCTACAGGCACTGGCCATGTGCTGGGAGGCAAGTGGCCATTTTGAATGCAGGCATTGTTGTTAGGCCTGCAACCATTTTGCCTACTTTTCAACCTTTATGCCCAGGGGTAGTGAGTCTTGCATGGGCCTAGTCTTTCTGTGGGTTGTCTTGAATTTAAACATCATGGAGGGCATGGATGGATTGGGATTGTGCTGATTTTTCAGTGATTTTCGTTTTTTGGGGCTGTACTTGTGGCCTTTTCACCAGGGGTATTTGAGTCTAGCATGGGCCTAGTCTTTCTGTGGGTTGTCTTGAATTTAAACATCATGGAGGGCATGGATGGATTGGGATTGTGCTGATTTTTCAGTGATTTTCGTTTTTTGGGGCTGTACTTGTGGCCTTCTCACCAGGGGTATTTGAGTCTAGCATGGGCCTAGTCTTTCTGTGGGGTGTCTTGAACTTAAACATCATGGAGGGCATGGATGGAATGGGATTGTGCTGATTTTGCAGTGTTTTTCGATTTTTGGGGGTGTTCATGGGAGGGACAGGCCATGTGGCTGGGGGCCATTTTGAGTGCTGCTACAGGCCCTGGCCATGTGCTGGGAGGCAAGTGGCCATTTTGAATGCAGGCTTTGTTGTTAGGCCTGCAACCATTTTGCCTACTTTTCAACCTTTATGCCCAGGGGTAGTGAGTCTTGCATGGGCCTAGTCTTTCTGTGGGTTGTCTTGAATTTAAACATCATGGAGGGCATGGATGGATTGTGATTGTGCTGATTTTTCAGTGATTTTCGTTTTTTGGGGCTGTACTTGTGGCCTTCTCACCAGGGGTATTTGAGTCTAGCATGGGCCTAGTCTTTCTGTGGGCTGTCTTGAAGTTAAACATCATGGAGGGCATGGATGGAATGGGATTGTGCTGATTTTGCAGTGTTTTTCGATTTTTGGGGGTGTTCATGGGGAGGGACAGGCCATGTGGCTGGGGGCCATTTTGAGTGCTGCTACAGGCACTGGCCATGTGCTAGGAGGCAAGTGGCCATTTTGAATGCAGGCATTGTTGTTAGGCCTGCAACCATTTTGCCTACTTTTCAACCTTTATGCCCAGGAGTAGTGAGTCTTGCATGGGCCTAGACTTTCTGTGGGTTGTCTTGAATTTAAACATCATGGAGGGCATGGATGGATTGGGATTGTGCTGATGTTTCAGTGATTTTCGTTTTTTGGGGCTGTACTTGTGGCCTTTTCACCAGGGGTATTTGAGTCTAGCATGGGCCTAGTCTTTCTGTGGGCTGTCTTGAACTTAAACATCATGGAGGTCATGGATGGAATGGGATTGTGCTGATTTTTCTGTTTTTTTTTCCGATTTTTTTGTGGTGTATAACTGAACTGATGTTCCTCTGTCTTCCATTGTTTTTAGGTGCACAAGACTCAAGAGAACCACCAGTGCCAGGAAGAAGTCCTGCAGCGGTGTGTGTGTGCAGCATAACGTCACGCAACGTCACGTCTGGCCTCAGACAACTCTACAATTCGTGCAACTGCGGCCTGCTGTCTGACCTGCTCTGAAGAAGATGGCCCCAAAAAAAGTTCTCCGTAGTTCCTCTAGCAAGAAAGTTGCTAGTAAGGAGCAGAAGAAGCAAGTTACCAAGGAGGCTGGTGTGCCAACCGCCACGTTTTTTGGGAGCAAAAAAAAAAGTACACCTGCAGCAGCAGCAGGATCTGCTGGGGACCAAGCTGGGAGCAGCACCCCTGCTCCATTGAGTTCAGTGCCTCCACCACCACGCCAACTTAAGTCAAAGCCCTTGAGTGCTTCAGAGGCAGTCAGTGTACTTCTCCAATCACCATCGACCAGTGATGTTGGCTCATCGCAAGAAAGTAGCAGCAATGTCCCTGAATCAACACAGGTTGTTGTAACTCATCTGACAAGTGTTAAACAACCACAGCCGCAACAACAACACCACGTGCAAGTACAAGCCCAAGTACATGTGGAAGGAGAGGCAGCAAAAGGAGATGCGCAAGCAGAGGTGCATGGAGGGTCACAAGTGCCCACAATAGTTGTTCCTCCCGAAGTAGGGGCACATCAGGAAATCGACAATGAAGCCGAAGTATCATTGGAAGCCACTCCTCCTGATGATCATTCATTGTCTTCCACATCCCTAGCAAGGAAAAGATCAAGGGGGGTGTCTACATCTTCTTCAAGCCCACCTCCTTCTGATGATACGGATCAAACTTGGGAACCACCACTGCGGTCTGAGAGTGAGGCACACCATGATCTGACAAAGGTACCTAAGCGTAAAAGGAAGGTCGTCGAAAAACTCATAGCTATGGAGTGTGATGAGGCTCAACAAGAAGTGACAGATACTGCTGGTGATGAAGCCTCTCACGATGACGACGAGCCAGTCATCACAAAGGTCACTGCAGCCCCAGCGGGCATGCAGCAAAGAGACATTTTGACCCTATCCCGAGAAGCTGCTGAGCGTGATGATGATGTCGACGAGGAGGCAATGGAAATACAACAATCATTGGATTTGGAGTTAACTAGTACACCAAGTCAAGTCAAGTCAAGTCAGAGAATTTATATAGCGCACTACCTACCCAGAGGGTCTCAAGGCGCTTAGAAAGGGGAGGAGGATTACTTGTCAAATATCCACGTTTTAAGTTGCTTTCTGAATGCTAGGTGGTTCTGGGTGAGGCGAAGGTAAGCGGGGAGTGAGTTCCATGTTTTAGCAGCCAGGTATGAGAAGGATCTGCCTCCCATGGTGGTCTTGTTGATGCGAGGTACAGTGGCGAGGGCTTGGCTGGAAGAACGTAGTTGGCGGGAGGGGGTGTAGAAGGACAGTCGTGAGTTGAGGCATTCTGGTCCGATGTCGTAGAGTGATTTGTGTGCGTGGGTTAGCAGTCGGAAAGTGATTCTCTTATTGACGGGTAGCCAGTGGAGGTTTTTCAGGTGACCAGAGATGTGTTCGTTGCGCGGGATGTCTAATATGATCCTGGCTGAGGCGTTTTGGATTCGTTGGAGTTTCTTCTGGAGTTTAGCGGTAGTACCTGCGTAGAGGGTGTTTCCGTAGTCCAGTCGGCTCGTGACTAGAGCATGGGTGACTGTTTTCCTTGTTTCGGTGGGGATCCAGCGAAATGTTTTTCTGAGCATGCGTAGAATGTTGAAGCAGGATGAGGATACGGCGCTGACTTGTCTGTTCATTGAGAGTGAAGAATCCAGGATGACGCCTAGGTTCCGTGCGTGGTCTGTCGGGATGGGTGCTTTTCCAAGGGCTTCCGGCCACCAAGAGTCGTCCCATGAAGAGGGGGATGTACCTAAGATGAGGACTTCTGTTTTGTCTGAGTTCAGTTTCAGACGGCTGTGTTTCATCCATTCGGCAACTTCTTTCATTCCTTCGTGTAGGTTAGTTTTGGCGGTGCTGGGGTCATTGGTGAGAGAAAGGATTAGTTGAGTGTCATCCGCGTAAGAGATGATGTTGAGGTTGTGTTGACGGGCGATGGCCGCAAGGGGGCTCATGTATACGTTGAAAAGGGTGGGGCTGAGTGAAGATCCTTGTGGTACGCCACAGATGACTTCAGTGGCCTCGGACTTGAATGGTGGGAGGCGGACTCTCTGGGTTCTTCCGGTGAGGAACGAGGTGATCCATTCAAGTGCTTTTCCTTGTATTCCGATGTTATTGAGGCGTTGTAACAGGGTGCTGTGGCAGACTGTGTCGAATGCTGCAGAGAGGTCGAGGAGGATGAGGGCGGCTGTGTCTCCATTGTCCAGTAGAGTTCGAATGTCGTCTGTTGCTGCGATGAGGGCGGTCTCAGTGCTGTGTTTTGCTCGGAAGCCAGATTGTGAGGAGTCGAGGGATTTGTTGGCTTCGAGGAAGGCGGCGAGCTGGTTGTTGACAGCTTTCTCGATGACTTTGGCCGGGAATGGAAGGAGCGAAATGGGGCGGTAATTTTTGAGTTCGGTGGGGTCCGCTGTGGGTTTTTTCAGAAGGGCAGTGAGTTCAGCGTGTTTCCAGTTTTCCGGGAAGGTGGCGGAGTTGAAGGAGCAGTTGATGACGTCTCGGAGGTGCGGTGCTATGACGGAGTCTGCTTTGTTGAAGATGTGATGAGGACATGGGTCTGTGGGTGATCCTGAGTGGATGGAATTCATCAGGCGGATTGTGTCCTCAGTGGAGATTGGGTTCCAGTCGTTAAGGGTGTTCACGGGGGGAGAATGTTCAGCAAATGGTTGGGTGGGTTGGTCTCCCGGTTGGTTGTCGAAGCTGTTGTGGATGTCTGCAATCTTGTTGTGGAAGAATGAGGCTAGGGAGTCGCAGAGGGCTTGAGAGGGGGTGATGTCGTTGGAGTTGGCCGAGGGGTTGGAAAATTCCTTGACGATGTTAAAGAGTTCCTTGCTGTTGTGGGCGTTGTCAAGTCGATCCTTGAATGCTGTTTTCTTGGCCTTTCGGATAAGTTGGTGGTGAGTGCGGGAGGCGTTTTTGAAGGCGTCCTTGGTGCTAGTGGTTGGGTCTTTTTTCCAGGCCTTTTCAAGGGAGCGGCAGAGTTTCTTGGACTTCTTAAGATCATCGTTGAACCATGAGGCCTTCTTGCTGCCAGGTTTGCTTTGACATTTTTTCAGTGGTGCTAAGGTGTCAGCGCCAACACCTACCGCTTCCATATTTCTTCCTCGCAAGAAGGGACCTCGATCCACCTCGGCCTCAATTCGTGGTGGTGAAAGTGCAAAACGTACTGAAGTTCGGCAATCCACATCCTCCACTTCATCTGGCATTAGCAGCAGGACCACCACCACCAGTATCGCCGCCTCCTCCGGCCCCCAAAGACATTTCAAGTCTCCAGTTTGGGACTTCTTTAGTGTTTGCCCAAAAATGGAAAACGTAGCCATTTGTAGCATTTGTAAGCTTCGAGTTAGTCGTGGTAAGTTTGGTACCAACTATGGTACCGGAGGCCAGAGAGGTCATCTTAGGAGAGCGCACCCTGTACAATGGTTTCCGCACCTAGAGGCGTTCAAGGAAGCCAGAATTGCACGTAATGAAAACGTTGATTTTTCATCTGATGATGACGAGGAGGAAGAAGACGATTCAAACACTTCACTTACACCCAGTACCCCTGTCAGCAGCACACCCCATGTGAGGCACACTAAGAGTGTGGGAGAGAGTGAGACATCAATGCGGAAAAGTTCATCAGCGAGCGTAACTGAGTCGAAGATATCATCATCATCCCGTAAATCCTTGGTCCAGGGCAACATTAAAAAGATGTTGTTTACAGAAGCGCAATATGAACGCAACCACCCACTGACGCATCTGTATAACACTAAGCTGGCTAAAATGCTAGCTCTGGACCTTCTCCCTTTTTCTTTTGTAGAAGGGGTTGGTTTTCTAGAATTAGTGGCAGAGCTCTGCCCTAAATGGAAGGTTCCTAGCCGGTTCTATTTTGCCCGAGTTGCGGTTCCAGCACTACATGAAGATGTTCTTAAGGTGATTGGGGCAGCTTTGCAGAAGAGTGCTGTTGACACTATACATCTGACAACAGACATGTGGACCAGTGGCGCAAGCGCTGATTACATGTGCATCACTGCACACTGGGTCTCTTTTTCAGGGGCTAAAGCAAAGCTAAACACAGGTGTTGACACGGACATTGTTTTTAAAGCTGCTCGGAAACATGCAACACTAGCCATGTTTGGTTTGGAGAAACGTCACACAGCACAAAACATTTTGGATGTCTTTAACACAAAGGTCCTTAACTGGCTGTCCCCACTAAAACGCCAGGTTGGTTATGTTTCCACGGACAATGGCGCCAATATAGTTAAGGCCATGAGGGATGGTAACTATTTCAGAGTGCCGTGTTTGGCGCACTGTATAAACCTGGTTGTCCAAAAATTCTTGGGTAATAAAGGCAGTGCAGCGTACAGAGTATTGGACACCTGCCGAAAAATGTGCAACCATTTCAGCCATTCTTTTAAGGCCCGGAAGCAGCTGAGGAACCTGCTATATCAACGTAAAATGCCAGTGAAAGCACTCATCCAGGAGGTGGTAACACGTTGGAACTCAACCTTCTACATGATTGAGCGTCTGTATGAGCAGTATACGGTACTCGATCAATATTTCCTTACAGAGGGTACAGAGGACCTGCGGATGGGTGCGGCGCAATGGAACATAGTTAAAAGCCTGACACGCATGCGTCGTCCTTTTGAGTTCTTCATGCGTGCAGTCAGCAAGGAGGACTGTAATTTGGGAAAAGCTATCCCATTGTTGTACATGCTGGAGGACCAACTGAAGGAGGTGTGTTCTGTGTTTGAAAAATATGTAAAAAACCAAGACTCTTTTCTTCTGGCTGAGACATTATTAGAGCTCCTACAAGGTGATGAACGTCTTAAAAAGATCCACTCAGAAGAGCATTACATTTGTGCTACTATTCTGGATCCACGCTACAAAAAGGCGCTGGCAGGCCAAGCATTCTTTCCTTTTGATGATGAACATGTTCCAAAGTACAAACATTGGCTAGCCTTGTCAGCCAAGAGGTTTGAAAGAGAACGGCTGAAAATTGAAGGAAATGGCAGTACATCAGCAGGCCATCCCCAGTCAAAACAATCCACTTCTGCACCTATGCTGTGGCACAAGTGACCTCTCAGCCGTTAAAGACACTGGCAACCGGATCATCTGCACCAGACACAACAGAAACATTGGAGGCTGAAGAGGATTGGATAGCTCTACGTGGGTTTGGTTCTCAAAAGGTCAGAGGCACAGCAAGAGCTAAGCAAAGTGGAGGAACCTTGGATGAGGACCTTGAGTCGATGGTGAAGGACTATCTGAATGACTCAACAGAGGTCTATGTTAATTCTGACCCATTGGCGTATTGGCATGGGAAAAAAGAATTGTGGCCACAGCTCACCAACCTGGCTTTAAACTGGTGTGTTACTGCTACAACGCATCTTTTACAACGTAATGCTGTTACAACGCAGCTATTACATCGCAAATACCATTACAATGCATGCCATTACAACGCATGGCATTACATAGCAGATGCTATTACAACGCATACCATTACATCGTAAGTATTGGTAAGTATTTAATTTTTTTATTTTTTTATTTAATATTTTATAATTGATTTAATTATTATTAATTATAAAAAAATATTTATTTCGTTTTTAAATATTATAAATTAAATATATTAATTTAAGTATTTTTTAAAATAAGTATGAGTATAGGAGTATATGTTTTGGGGTACTGATGTATATGTTTTGGGGTGTTTGGGTATTTTTAGGTTTTAGGGCAGTGTTTGGGTTTTGGGGTACAGGGGTGTTTTTAGGTTTTAGGGCAGGGTTTGGGTTTTGGGGTACAGGGGTGTTTTTAGGTTTTAGGGTAGGGTTTGGGTTTTGGGGTACAGGGGTGTTTTTAGGTTTTAGGGCAGGGTTTGGGTTTTGGGGTACAGGGGTGTTTTTAGGTTTTAGGGCAGGGTTTGGGTTTTGGGGTACAGGGGTGTTTTTAGGTTTTAGGGCAGTGTTTGGGTTTTGGGGTACAGGGGTGTTTTTAGGTTTTAGGGCAGGGTTTGGGTTTTGGGGTACAGGGGTGTTTTTAGGTTTTAGGGCAGTGTTTGGGTTTTGGGGTACAGGGGTGTTTTTAGGTTTTAGGGCAGTGTTTGGGTTTTGGGGTACAGGGGTGTTTTTAGGTTTTAGGGCAGGGTTTGGGTTTTGGGGTACAGGGGTGTTTTTAGGTTTTAGGGCAGGGTTTGGGTTTTGGGGTACAGGGGTGTTTTTAGGTTTTAGGGCAGTGTTTGGGTTTTGGGGTACAGGGGTGTTTTTAGGTTTTAGGGCAGGGTTTGGGTTTTGGGGTACAGGGGTGTTTTTAGGTTTTAGGGCAGGGTTTGGGTTTTGGGGTACAGGGGTGTTTTTAGGTTTTGGGGCAGTGTTTGGGTTTTGGGGTACAGGGGTGTTTTTAGGTTTTAGGGCAGGGTTTGGGTTTTAGTGTACAGGGGTGTTTTTAGGTTTTAGGGCAGGGTTTGAGTTTTGGGGTACAGGGGTGTTTTTAGGTTTTAGGGCAGGGTTTGGGTTTTGGGGTACAGGGGTGTTTTTAGGTTTTAGGGCAGGGTTTGGGTTTTGGGGTACAGGGTTTTTTTTTAGGTTTTAGGGTAGGGTTTGTGTTTAGGGATAATTAAATTATATTTACTATTTTAAAATTGATTAAAATATATTTAATAAATTAAATTAATTATTTTACACTAATTACATTTTTTAATTAAATTAATTACATTAAATAAATAATTATTATTAATTTAATTTAATTCCATTATCATAAATATGTACTTTAAACTAATTACCTTTTTGTATTAAATTAAATTAATTACTATTTTTAATAAAATTACATTTATTAAATGGATATTGTTTATTAAATAGATATTATTTAATTTAATTAATTTAATGACAATTTTAAAATCTTTTAATTACATTATTTTAAATAAATTAATTACAATAAACTAAATAACATTTTTAAAAAAAGCTATACTTACCTATACTTACGATGTAATGCCATGCGTTGTAATAGCATTTGCGATGTAATGCCATGCATTGTAATGACATCCGTTGTAATGTATCCCGCGTTGTAAAATCTGCGTTGTAACGGAACGCGTTGTAATACATCGCGTTGTACTGACACCAATCCCTTTAAACTACTTGTCTTGCCCACTCGCAAGCGTGTCTTCTGAACGGGTTTTCAGTGCTGCTGGTGGCATTGTAACTCCCAAACGGAGCCGCCTCTTGCCCAAAAATGTGGAGAGGTTAACAATGATCAAGATGAATCAGCACCTCATACCACCAGATTTCAGAGTACGAGAAATCGCGCCGGGTGAAGACGAGGTGGCCAGCAACATAGATGAGGGAATTTCTACTCTGTCAGGTGACACTGAGCTCACCCTGCCTGAATTCGCAGAGTATGATGACGAAGCCTTATTCTCATTCCTGGACCAAGATACTGAGCCCTGAAAATGAGACAACGAATCAATAACTTTCTTTTTCGTCCTTATTCACTTTTATTCCTGTGTGTCTGTCTTTCTTTGTTGTGCACAGTTAATATATTTCAAACTTTAATCAGATAATCACAAAAACAAGCCCATCAGCAGAACTGTCTTCACTGGTTTGCTAATTGATTTGAAGTTGCCGCAGTCTGCATTCCTCAGGTTCACAAGTTCAGAAGAACATGCTCCTCTATCCTCCTCCTTCAGACTCCTATTTCCATCAAACCAGAGGGCTGGTTTACGCCCAATGAAGAAAGACTCAGCACTTGTGGAGGTGTTGTTCTACCTCTTTGCAGGTGAGTTGACGGCTCTGGGACCATTGTTGGGAAGCTCTAATACCGGATAAAAGTGTTTTGGACCAAATCCGAGGCGCAAATTTTTTAGTGTTTTTGCTGACTTGCTTGCTTTTGAGGTGCTCTTAGGGGGGTTCCGTCTGTTTGTGGGTGAGTTTCGGGGTCTGGGAGCACTGCTGGGACACTCTAATCTTGATTGCATTTGCTTTTCAGGAAATCCGTGGTGGCAACCCCGACTTATGGCCTAGCTACGCAGCGCGTTTGGACCGAAGGCCGAGAAATAGTGCAAGTATGAGATTTTGCTTTTGGCCTGTTTGGGGGTGTTATGCTTCTTGGCGGGTGGGTTGGCGGGTCTTGGGGCATTCCTGGGAAGGTCTAATACTGGGTTGAAGTGGTTGGGACAAAATCCAGGCCGATTTATTTTTGCTATTTCTGACATTTTGCTCAATGTAGCGTTTTCGGGGGCCTGTTTGGGGGGCTTCCTGGTGTTTGTGGGTGGGTTTTGGGGTCTGGGCGCACTGCTGGCTATATATACTTTACTTTGCAAGAGGTTTGAAGCAAATCCATTGTGGCAGAGGGGAGTTAGGGCCTAGCTGCAGAGCGCGCGCTGAGTGATTTGGGAAATTTGGGAAAAACTGACAAAGTCCCCATTTTTGTACTTTTGCTCTTTGGCTGTTTGGGGGTCTTCTACTCGTTTTCTCCTGGGTTGACGGCGCTGGGGCCATTGCTGGGAAGCTCTAATACAGGATAAAAGTGTTTTGGACCAAATCCCAGGCGGAATTTTGTTTGTGTTTTTGATGACTTGCTTGCCTTTGAGGTGCTCTTAGGGGGGGTTCCGTCTGTTTGTGGGTGAGTTTCGGGGTCTGGGAGCACTGCTGGGACACTCTAATCTTGATTGCATTTGCTTTTCAGGAAATCCGTGGTGGCAACCCCGACTTATGGCCTAGCTACGCAGCGCGTTTGGACTGAAGGCCGAGAAATATTGCAAGTATGAGATTTTGCTTTTGGCCTGTTTGGGGGTGTTATGCTTCTTGGCGGGTGGGTTGGCGGGTCTTGGGGCATTCCTGGGAAGGTCTAATACCGGGTTGAAGTGGTTGGGAGAAAATCCAGGCCGATTTTTTTTTGTTGCTATTTCTGACATTTTGCTCAATGTAGCATTTTCGGGGGCCTGTTTGGGGGGCTTCCTGGTGTTTGTGGGTGGGTTTCGGGGTCTGGGCGCACTGCTGGCTATATATACTTTACTTTGCAAGAGGTTTGAAGCAAATCCATGGTGGCAGAGGGGAGTTAGGGCCTAGCTGCAGAGCGCGCGCGGAGTGATTTGGGAAATTTGGGAAAAACTGACAAAGTCCCCATTTTTGTACTTTTGCTCTTTGGCTGTTTGGGGGTCTTCTACTCGTTTTCTCCTGGGTTGACGGCGCTGGGGCCATTGCTGGGAAGCTCTAATACCGGATAAAAGTGTTTTGGACCAAATCCCAGGCGGAATTTTTTTTGTGTTTTTGATGACTTGCTTGCCTTTGAGGTGCTCTTAGGGGGGGTTCCGTCTGTTTGTGGGTGAGTTTCGGGGTCTGGGAGCTCTGCTGGGACACTCTTATCTTGATTGCATTTGCTTTTCAGGAAATCCGTGGTGGCAACCCCGACTTATGGCCAAGCTACGCAGCGCGTTTGGACCGAAGGCCGAGAAATATTGCAAGTATGAGATTTTGCTTTTGGCCTGTTTGGGGGTGTTATGTTTCTTGGCGGGTGGGTTGGCAGATCTTGGGGCATTCCTGGGAAGGTCTAATACCGGGTAGAAGTGGTTGGGACAAAATCCTCACGGAAAAGCCTTTTGGCACTTTTTGTAACTTAGGGTTCGTTAGGGTTAGCCCTAGCAGCAGGATTGCATGTGTTTCGGGGTGTTCTAGATTTTTGCAACTGAGTTCTGGGGTCTTAGAGCACTCGTGAGAATGTGTAATTTTGGTTGCAAGTCATTTGAAGAAAATCCATGGTGGGAAAGGGGGGATTTGGCATAGTTAAAGAAAGCCTTTGCCACTATTCTTAACTTAGGGTTCGTTAGGGTTAGCAGTATTTCTATTGCATGTGTTTGGGTGGGGGGGTTTTCGAGTCTTGGAGCGATGCTGCCTATGGATACTTTTGCTTGGTTGCTTGCAAGTGGTTTGAATGCAATCCACGGTGGGTAGGGGGTAATTAGTAAGGGGGTACTTCGGCCTACTTTTACTTTCAAAGTAAGTTTTGTCACCAGTTTTCTGCTAGGCCTCGTTTTTTGAGATTTGATTGGGGGTCTTCTACATTTTTGTGACTGGCTTTAGTAAGGGTCTGGGTGGGAGCACTGCTGGGAAGATCTAATTTTGTTCTAAAACACAGTTTACAGTACACCTAGCTTGAGGGGAAAGATCCGCTACATTAATTTGCCCCTACTTATTTATCCTTCAAAAGGTGACTCAGACAGAGTACGCACTTTCAAAAATATTGTACTGTCTACTAGGAAAATCAAAGTGTGACTTTTTGCACTCCACAGCCTACATACCTTATATTTATTTATCAGTGGTGTTGTAATATTATATCACTTCCTGTTTTTCGTTGAATAATTACAGGCCAGGTTTCAGTCTCTGCAATGGGGAAAAGAGGATCGAGTCAGGCTTCACATTAGCGAGCCACAATTCAGCATCAGGCAGGCAGTGGACAGGGTGTCTTCTGGTGACCAACATCGATGGACGAAGCGTCGGCTGCAATGGAGGAGTGGCGCTAATAAGAGGATTTTTTTTCTGCAGGCAACTTACTTACCACTTTCAACAGGACAACTACAACAACATAGATACAGTTTCCATTGCCTTTTTCTCTGACTGTGACTGCATTTCTTGGATCTCTCTCTGCTTCTAAATTGATCCCTTAACACATCACTTAGTCCACTCCACTATCACATCTGCACCACACATAGTCATTTGTAAGTGCTCCTACGTAATTCGCAAGTCGCAGCACGCCCCAGCCCGTAGAGGACTGGGATGGCCCCAATGATGAAGCATGTCACCAAGGGGCAACCCTGGTCAGTGAGGGGACATCTAGAAAAAGAGCGATTTCTCCTTTTCTATCTACTATACCTTCCAGACCAACCCCATTGAGTGTTGTGAATGGATTTATAGTGACCAGCAAGGCTCTCAGGTATCTGGCTACAGAGACCTTATGTTGAATATAGTTATCAATAATTCCACACACGCCCTGTACTGTCGCATTCTTTCTTCCACAGTTGTCAAAAGTACTACTTACTTTTCACTGACATGCATGCAGTAGTGCATGCACTTTCAAAGATTGATGGATAGGTTTGTACCCAAAGATTTGTTTATGTTCACAATTGTTTGTCCATTCTGTGCTATTTTTTCTTGTCTCCCAAAACCTTTCCCAAAAACCCCCGTACCCATCCATTTTTCAAACCCAAACCCTCTTCCCCCGGGCTGTGTGGTTTTCATTGATGTGTGACTAAATTACAGCAATAAATCCACACACTTGCTGGGGAGGATAAGGTGATAGCAACAGGCTGGTGAAGAAATCCGAGGATATATTCTTACTCTGATTGACAAAGACCCATGGCTAATGTCAAAGAACTTCAACCGAATTAGTTATACTTTAACATTTGTTAGGCTACAATGTGGCACTGTTCTAGTGTACTTCTGTCACCTGCTATATTCTCTATTGTACCGTTGTATTGCTCAGGAGGACAAACCAGATTTCATTTTTTTTTTCATAGGCATGCAACTGCCACTGTGTCACACCACTAGTACCACCGCTATGAGGAAATTTTATCCGCCCAGGATTGCCAACCTTATTCGCTGTTTCCCGTGGAGCCAGCCCTGGGCCTAGCCCTACTTGCAAACAGAAATTACAGGTAAGATAGGCGTTTGGTTGGAGGTAGTATAATGGAGTATTAGGAGAGACGAGAGATTGGATTGACGGTAGTACTACTAAAGTCCTAGGACTATTCAGGAAAACAAACTTACTGTTAAACCCCCACCCACCAGACTCAAGAGCAGTAAAAAACAGGTATGGTCAGATAAAGTTTCAAAAAGTATATTTTTATAACCCTAACAAAATAATCTCCCGCAAGACCCTCCCTAACCCCAACGATTGTCCTTCAAAAGTCCCCAAAAATCCCAACTCCCAATTCCCACCCCCCAAAAGTCTCTAAAAAAGGGGCAAGGGACACTATGGCAGGGTGCTGTTGGAATTAGCAGCCAGGGCATCATGCTCCTTGCGGAGGGTGGCAAGTTCGAAGCGGAGGCCCTCCACCACGTTCTTATAGTTATGGACCTCCTGCTCCAGGTAGGACAGTCTGAGGGATAAGCGGCGCCGGTGAGCCTTGCAAATCCTGTGAGGGGCAGCTGCTTTCTTTGCTGCTGGGCGGTGGCGTTTGGCTTTGGTAGCCCGGCTCCGTACCGCTGGAGCACTGCGCTGGCTGGCAGCCCGCATGGAGGAGGATGCAGCTGTCCCAGTGGACGTTGTTGTTGTACCAGACTGCGTCTCCTCCTCCTCCAGGGCCATCAGCCGTCGATATTCAGCGACAGTGGCATCCAGCCTCCGTTGCCGGGCCATTCGAGCCAGCTCCTTCCTCCTTGATGGTGTCTTGGATTTGGAAGGAGCAACTACATGAAAAAAGAAAGACATAGTCTGTAACCAATGCTCCTTGAGATTAACACAAAATGATTGAGCAGAAAGTTGTCACAGTACAAGTAGCAAATTGAAAGCACAGTACATAACTATTGAGGACAGTATCTATGTAACCTCCGACTTCTTCATCCTTGCTCTAACATTAGTGGGAGTTTCAGGAACAAATTCTACGAGCACTATGGACTTCCATTACAGTCGACTATGACAGTACACCACTCTTATTCTTCTTCTTCTCTCTTGTTTAGGAAAATTGGTACGTTATCTTATGCAAGCCGGCATAATGCCAGCGCAGTGAACTTGCACCCGAGAAAAACAGACTCACACCATGGTGAGTGAGACAGACTTGCGTTACTGTACCGGTCTAGTACATGCAGGTGGTGAAGCTCTTACTTTTCTATTACGGGTGGCACTGAGAATACTCTGTTAAAAGGGATACTGCTTAATTAATTTAGCTTTCACCCTACAGTGCAAATGAGTATTAGAAAAGGAAAATGAAGAAGCTAAATTATCTGATTATCTATCACTTCACATGGGATGTATTTGATGACATATGGGATGACTTTAGGTGCTTTGCTTATTATTGAGTGAACAGTGATACCCCCACACATGAATGACGTACTACTACTAAACTAAAGTTATTAAGAGAGGTAGGGAGTGTCCACCATAATAACCGGATATATGCTGTGCTTGCAGTTGCAATACAAACTACTGCTACTATTCATGGTAGTATTTGGACAACGTTACAACTGCTTTTCCTTGCCTTTCCTACACTGGAACGAACGTGCGGGTGCGGTGTTACATGCTCTTCAAAGTAACACTTAGTTCATCCAGTGACCGTCTACTCTCTCTAGATACACATATGCTATCTAAGAGTCAGATAGTACCATGAATGATCCAGGCATCCATCCATTCAAAGTATATTGCACACATACAGTTTCTGTCTCACCCACCCAGGCTGTTCTCCTTCCACCCATCCTTGCTTCATCATTCACCCAGCCATGCACCATACCATTTTCTTACCTTCCCAGCCACCTCGGGGACCAAGCAAACACATATCATTCTTCTTTGCCAGTCATCATTACATTTCTCGTGCTTCCACACTTACTTACACCCTTCTTTCGCTTTTCGTTCATCCCATCCATCAAATTCACCTCAGATCTGATTGGGATTCTTCTCGCCAAAAACTTCACAGCTAAGTCGAAGTACATTTAGAGGAGGCTACTACCTGCTTTTTTTATAATACACCCGTGGAGAAAGCACACTCTGCAGTCTTCAATCTCAATGACTAAGGAATGTATAGCTTACCTCTGCCCGCCACCACCGTGTGAACCCTCACAGGCATGTCCTTGTCCGACACTTGCACCGCCTCCTCCCCAGAGTTGTCCTCCTCGTCCAATGCCACCACCACCTCCGCGCTGGCCCCGTCTCCAGATGTTCCACCTACAAAGTACATTTAATAATGTTAGAATACACCACTCACTACTATATAATATTTGGTCTAGGAGGAAGAAAGAATTGTGAAAAAAACAGTATACAATTTAATATTTTATGACTGTGTACTCCCTTTTTCCAGGGAAAGCTGTTGTCTTGCTGCACTTGTTGGCACAACTGATGAATGTTTGCTTTTTACTTTTTAACACGCACCACTTTTTCTCCTAACAGACAGAACCTTGACTTCTAAGAACACGAGCAGGATCAAGTTCAAACCAGGTGAGAGCTCGGCTCGACCACAAGAAATGTGTCCAATTAATCGTCAGCACTAAGCACTTTTCCATTTTCAGTTACACGTTCACTTTTATGACAAACTTGAATTTAATAAATGTGTTTACTTTTAATAAAGCTTTTAAACTTAACTAGACTCTGTGGTTTTTGGTCCTCCAGACTAGAGTGGATGAGCTAAAGGTTTTCGAATTTTTGCAAGCATGAATCCGTGCCTCTGCCATCGGTGACTTTGGGAGCTAAATGACTCTGCCACACTATCTAGTCAGTAAGGAGATTGGGGGTTCAACTACAAAGTCTGTTATCACTGAGGTATGTGGAAAGTCTAACAGTTACAGCACCTATTATAATTGATAAGCTAAGCAATGCATTATTTAGTGTCCATAGTTCTGTTTGGGCAGATTTGTCCCTGCAACAGTAGTAGAATGGGTTGTCCTCCTATCCAAACCAAAAGTAAAGTAGTATCTTATTCTTTCTTGGTGGTCATTCACCTTTTTATTGTTGGCAATGGTCAAAGCATAAACATTTAGAATACTTGAAAAGACATTATGGACAAGCCCAGAGGACTGCACTCAGTGCATAGAGCTATTGCTGACTAGAATGGGAGTCCAATGGAAATGCCAAATGTGCAATCTTAGTTAGCTACACAGACAGACTAATGAGAATAATCTAGTAATACCACACGGAGTCATAGTCGAGGCAGGATAAGAATTTAGATCCTGTCTACAAGAAGATCAAAGACGATTTAGAAAAAATCGTATGAGGAACGCTAGGAAAAAATAAGTACTCTATATTAAAATTAAAACTTACTGGGGCCAGCAAAGGAGCCCTCGCCTGCCCGGTCCTGGCCTGCATCGTCAACAGCACCCTCCTCCTCCTCCTGTGTCCTCCTCTTGCCCCTGGGGGAAGCTGATGTACAACATGAAAGAAAGAAAACCAGAAAACATGGATGATATTTCTCAACCAAATCAAACATTTCAAAAGAACTAACAAAGTAACAAAATATTTTTGCGAAATGGGAAATAGGGAACGACTCCACGGGATATATTATTGACCAATCTCATGTGGTCGACTACGTCATTACTTTAGTATTGCTTGATTTGCGGACCGTCGAATTGGAAACTACCCTATGTAACTCACTAAACAAAGTACTAAAAAGGTTTGCCTAGGATTGGCAGACAGCAGTCCGCAGCACGCAAAGTGACAGCCAAAGTCCATCGTGATTGAAGATCAGCGACAACACTAAAGTTTCCTACTACATTAACCAGTCATTAAAATACTCAAACTATTAATCCACCACCACTATTTCTTCTTATCGCCATGTGTACAAAGGAAGGACTGGACTTGAGTCTGTAGGGGCTGATTTAGAAGGCCCTTGCGGCTCTTTTGCTCCATTGTTGTGTGACTTTTGTGACGCAGCGACAGCACAAAAGAGGCGCAATGGTGCGGCGTATATTAACAACGTGACGCATATGGGAGATGCATCACGTTGTAAAGCCCTGCGCCAATAGGGGGCGTTCCGGCGCAAGGGAGGGCGTTCCTGCGCAGGAACGCATCCTAAAAGTGGCTGAGGGAAATCTACAAGATTTCAATCAGTCACTTTGAGGACAATGATGCGTGACTCAAACCCTGCGCCTGCTTGAAGCACACGTACGGCTTAACGCAGCATTGGGGAGATAGGGCACCACAGAGCATTGATGGAGCTGCACCATCGTTGCGACGCAACTCCAGCAATGCGCCGCCTTTACGGCACAGATGCGTAACGCTTTGGTGACGTTTTGGGCCCATGGTGCGCCGTATTGTAAATACGGCGCACCATGGGTGATGGTGGCGTGACGCACAATTACTGGCGCATCCCTGCTACTTTGCAGGGATGCGCCGGTAATTAAAAATCTGAACCTTAGTGTGTAGCATTACGCAGTTCTTTCAACTACACTCATACATAATTTTACAGGCCAATGAAATGAACACAAAATCTAAAACAAATAAGCATAGTAGCAACACTACTGAGAAGAAGGAGAGCAGTGTACCTGAAATACACAGAAGATTTTGAAATATAATTTACCTACAATGTAATGAGCAGCATTATTGCTCTTGGTAAAAACAAAAATTTGCAATATAATAACACAGCAGGAGAAAACATAGTAGTAAAGACATAGCTACTACTACTCACCAAGCCCGGGGATCTCAAGGCCAAGGAGGCCGAGCAGATCTCGCTCACGGGTCAGGACATCCGTCCAGCGGTGGGTGGCCTGGTTGTAGGTGCGCCAGACCCGAGAGTGGTGGTAAATGGCCTGGCACACCTTCTCCCACCGCTTCCGGCGCTCCCGGGCCCCGTACCCGGCACTGATCTTGCCGCCTCCCATGATGGTCCTGGGGAGGCGGCGCTGAACATAAAAAATGAGTTGGCCCACCTCCTCCGGGGTAAAGATCTCCCTGGGTACGACCTCCTCCCCCCTCAAACGCCCGCACGGGAGCCGGACACGGGGTGCGGGACCCTTCCCCTTATCGGGATGCTTCCCGGCTCCCTTCACCATGGTCTGGGCGGAAAGGAATAAAGAAAATAGAATAGGGAAGAGAAGAAAAGAAAAGAGTTTACAAAAGTAGTTTAAAATTAACCAAAAGTAGCAGTAAACACAAAAATATAGGGCTAGAAAAATAGAGGGATAGATAATAAGTAAAATAGATCAAAAAAAACTTCAAACAAGCAAAGGATGGCAGAGATTGACAGAGGATACAAAGACCATGCCCAGAACCATAGCAATGAATGAGAAACAAGATGGCCGCGCCCGATCACGACCGCGCGGGTAAGTTCGCGCGAGATTTTCCTTGCGAACACGCGCGAAACTGTACTGGCAAGCCGCAGACTTTGCGAGATTACACTTCGCGCCCGGAAACGGAAATACGTCAGGCAAACAAGATGGCTGCGCCCTTGAACGACCGCGAGGGTAACTTCGCGCCTTGCGCTACGAGCGGCTCGCAAAAACGCACAAAACCTTGCCAACTAACACGCCGCAAAAAAACCAAATTGCATATTCGCACAAATTTGCGGCTTCCGAATCCGATCTGGCGCGTGTTCGCGCCCCGCGAACCCCGCGAAATTGCAGAAAAACGAGTTTTTCAAAACTGAAAGCACTCGGCAGGGGCAAGAGTTCAAACTCATCATTAGTAACAATTCCCGGTAGTGCTTCCTGACTGGGGCCCCTCCAGAATTCAGTTGCTAGTTGCAACAATTGTATGACCCTGCTCTGACCCTCACAGCAGGCTCATAGAATAGCTACAAGTAGGCCACAAAGGTCCTGGGGAAAAAAATGCACTGCAACAGAAAGCAAAATTACAGATAAGGAAGCAGGTGCCAGACTGGAATTTTAAAACAGTGACACATTAATAAACTAACCCCAAATTAATTCATCTCAGTTGAAGCAGGGCTGGTGTGCTTGCTTTTCCCCCCCATAATCTACAGTAATGATGAACCAGAGGGTGGCATTGATGTAACAGAGGGTTGCAGTGGTGAAACAGAGGGTGCTGGGAACCTGTGATGATGAACCAGACGTAGAAACAACATAATTCGCGACCGTTGCGCGCCGAAATGTAAGTTCGCAATTGCGAACTGGTACGAAACCCTCGCGAACTGACAGAAATCCTTGCGAACACAAAAAAAAAAAATTCGCAAGAATTCACGGATTTTGCGGATTGCGAGTTCGCAAATCCGCAAAATTCGCGAACGCGAGATTCGCAAAATTCGCCCATACTTAGTACCAGGGAAACAGAATGTGGTGGCTGATTTCCTTTCTCGTGCTCCTCTTAATGTAAGTGCTGGCACCCAGGATTAGGAGGAGGAGGAGGAGGGAGACATCGTTTTGGAAATAGCAGTTCTGCAAAAGAAGAATTGGGGTGACTGTAATGTAGATGATGAAACAGTACCTTTAGTACCGAAGTACATAACAGATGGTTGGCCAGACAACAAGCGTGCCTTACCTGAAGTTCTTAGCAAATATTGGGAAGTAAGATTGGAGTTGTGCATAATTGGAGATACTATTTATCGAGGAGAAAAGTTTCTATGGGCATCAGAAACAAAATTGTAGACTTAGCACATGTAGGACACTTGGTTCGTAGCATCACTAAAGGCAAGGTACATGAAGAGTATTGGTGGCCAGGCATGGATGCCATGGTAGAAGAGAAAGTCAAATATTGTAGTGATTGTGCTAGAATCAACAAAACTCTCACTGTCAGAAAAGCCCCATTGTCCCCTGTCCAAGTCTCTGCAAAGGGAAACATCCTTTACACCGCGGATGTTTCAACGCAGTGCTGTTACGACGCATCCTTTACAACGCAAGTCGTAACCACGACTTGCGCTGGAGGGTGCTACAGGATTAAGAATAGTACATTTACTATTCCAACACCTTCCCTAGTGACCACGGGGACTGGTGTTAGAATAGTAAATTATGCTATTCTCGATCCGCGCCCCCAACGCAAGTCATTGTCACGACTTGCGTTGTAAAAGATGCGTTGTAACAGCACGCGTTGTGACGGTACGCATCGTAACGTCATACATCCCTCTGCAAAACCATGGTCTAAGCTTGCTTTGGACATTATTGTCCCGCTAAACCGTAAACATCTAAATGAACGCTTCATTTTAGTCCTCATAGACTACCATACTCATTGGGTAATCACCAAATGAGTACACCAAATTGATACCAAGTCTCTCACTCAATTTTTAAAGTATACTTTTTATGAAGAAGACATACAAGACACTCTTGTAACAGACAATGGGGTCCAATTAACATCCAATCTCATGAAGGACTTTCTTACTGACCTTCACATTTCTCACTAAAAGACGCTTTTATATGGTCCTGTGGAAATGGGCTAGTGGAGCGCATGAACAGAGTCATTAAGGAGAGTCTACAAAGAGCGGAAGTGTCTAATGTTTCAATCAAGTTAGCCTTGCAAGAAATTATATGGGCCTACTGAACTGCACCGAATAGCGTCACAGGAGTGTCACATTTCATCTCTTTGAAGGGTAGGAAACCCAAGACCAAGCCCACTGCTGGATGGCTATGAAAAGACAGTACATGTCTTGTAAACAGATCGGAAATTGCCAAAAGAATTGACCTTCACCAAAACAAATACAAGACAAGATAGTACAACACAAAATGTTTTAAAACACAGATGTTCAAACCAGGTGAATGAGTACAAATTGACCATTCCAAAGCAAGGAGAAAGAACTACTCCCAATTTTCTGAACCTCTCAAGATAGTAAGCATGGGAAGAAATGTGGTTCAGTTAGAAAATGGACAAACATGGGGGATGGACAAAGTAGTAATATGCAAGTCTCCCGAGTTATCACAAACCAATGTTGGAGAAAATAGGTGCGGTCACTCTGGGCCAAATGCAAATTTTGAGCTAGAATGTCAGAGGCCTAATGGACAAAATCAAAATGAGGTATGATACTCTATCAGGCAAAATGAATAAAAGCAGACATACTATTATTACAGGAGACACACCTCATGGGCACCAAAGCACTTTGCCTAGCCTGATATGTCTGTATTTAAGTGTTTCACGCTGGTTTTAATCAAGGCTCCAGGGGCAAGGCAATCATGGTACATCGCCAAATCCCTCTTCTAGTTTCTCGCACATGGATAGACCCACAACGGAGGCACGCTTTAATCCACGGGACCATATACTAAGAACATATAGTAATTGAAAGGCTCTATGCTCCTCCACACCTTACCCAAAGCTACATTGAGTGCCTAGTGAATGTCTGGGAGATGCTTTCTGAGTGCTTTGCAGTTCTGGGTGGAGACTAGAATGATGTCATGAATACATCAATTGACCGGGGAAGACCCTTAGAATAGTAGAGACACGGAGGGAGTCAAAGCTTAAATCATTCACAGATATGGTTGGCTGGGTAGATACCTGAAGAGCGCACAACCCATATGAAACGTGCTACATATACTACTCCTTCGTACACAACTCTTTCTCCAGGATAGACTATATTTTCATCCCAGACCGCTATCATCAGAGGGTAACCAGCGCTACAATTTTGCCAGAGGGCTGTCAGACCACTCTCCAATTGCAATAAAGCTCTCAATGGGCCCACATCGGCACCCACTCCGGCAGAGACTGTCCCTGTGGCACCTACAAAACCAAGACTATAGAGCCCACATCCGCAAAAACACTGATAGACTATTTCACCCTTAGTACAGAAACTGCCCCCTCCAGGGAAACTCTATGGGAGGCCAGGAAACCCACCATCCGAGGGCCAGATATTAGCTATAACTCACCAGCACGTAAACGCCGGAAACATATCCTAACACAACCTGAAACTTGGCTGACTATACTGGAGAGCCATGGTCAGGAGGCTGAGGCTCATGTCACACATAGAGAATTACGCCTTGCCCAACAACAGTACCAAAGTGAACCGGCGGAAGAGATGCAACGCGCATGGTTGGCATTTCTAGGTAGAATCTATCAATGGCGGTCCAATGCCAGTACATTACCATACCATAGACAGGCCATGACACCAATCAATATCCCCACTATATGCAACACACAGGGAGAACCCCTAACAGATCCGCCTGAGATAGCACACAGCTTTGCACAATTCTTTGAAACACTATACAACTACAAGGAAGTGATACACACCTCCCTTATCAAGCGCTTCTTTGATGATATACCACCTAGAGCCTTACTATATAATACACAGGGGGCCTTGGAAACACCTATTACCCTTGAAGAAATATCGCAAGCAGTATCAGAACTGCAAACAGGTCGAGGACCCCGTCTCCAACGGATACCCCAGTGAAGTCTATAAGGCCTATGTGGCCCAACTAGGAACACACTTCCTCAATGTCAATCAAAATACGGTTAAAAATACCAGGCAGGAGCGTGCCCAACCATCATGGCCACTCGGACGTTAATCTGAACGGCTCTGTCCCAGGTCCCTATGATTTCAGTTAGAAAGGCGTTCTAACCTGCATCTTAGCTTCCCTGAGCACCAGGAGTGAATGGGGGAACTGAGGAGGGACGTCAGTGGCTGCATGGGGGATCCTGAATCAAAGTAACCAGGTACTTGCAGAGCCGCAACTGCCTCCAAGACACACCTGACAATATGGTGGCTTTTCCCATAAGAAGCATCGAGAGGCAATAGCACTGGATGGTGGTAAACTAGGACCGTCCCTGGCCCGAAAATCATGCAGCGGAGCAGGAGTTTCCCGGGAGGTGAGGAGAGTGGTGCCCTGGAACGAGCTATTTTGTAAGAAGGGGTATGGAGGGAGCCTTAAGACTTACAGCAGGAAGCAAATGGCCGGCCGCTCCAACGCATCGGCAGGGATCCCAACCGGTGGTGACAGCAGTTGAGGATTGCTCTCTGTGGGCAATCGCTTCTAGAGGCAGTCACAAGCTGCGGAAACAGCTGCGAAAAAGTGCCCACTGGGTACAGGGAATCTCCTGATGCCTGACTTTAAAATGGACACCAGTGGAAGATGTTGAACGGACGTGTGACTAGGGGGAAGAAACTGCAAGTGAGCACTCGCCCCCTACCCTGGGAGCAATGGGGACATGAAGTTAAAGAGGACACCTTGGGTCTATGATGCTGGTTGGTTCGGAGGCAGCAGGCTGAGAGGCAGGGGGCGAAATCCGCTGGGAGAACACCGGAGAGCTCAATCAGCAGCCCCCACAGAAGCTACTGGGGGGCCTCTTGAAGCACCCTGCAGGGGGAGAGAAGAGGAAGAAGTGGGCACCCAGCTTCTTCTCAGAAAGACTGGTCTCCATTTGTGCAAGCGGAGGGGACAGATCCATTATGTGGCTCTGCCTGGGTGCAGCGAAAATGGCAGTAGCAGCAGCGTGGAAGAAACAAGAGGCACCATCTCTAACACAATGGCATGCGCAGCTGTGGAGGGTGCTGGCCCTGGACAGAATTACCGACATAGTGGAAGATACAAGAAAAGGGTTTGGTTATATTTGGTCCCCGCTAGTGGATTAAATATCAGAAGGGATTCCACTGTTAGCATGCAACCCGCGGCTGAGAGCCCTCCATTTTTTTTCACATATAGAAATTGTGGGGTTTCCACTGTGGACTATGGGAGTCTGCCCTCTGGAGGATGCCTCTCTCACTGGCTTATTGCCTTCCTCCCCTGACCTACACAATAAAGTATACACCATGACACCATTGTTTTTTTTTGTTTTATTTCTTTTCAGGTTCCAGGTTTGGTATTTTTGTTACAAGGAACATGTGATGTGAACTGAAATCAACTGTAACATGTCATAGATTCGTACTATATAGACCTTCCTTGTCTTGTGTAAGACAGGAGCTTCTCCAGCTCAGTCTTTCTTCCTTCGGGGATTCTGTGTACTCCAGAAAGGGGCTAGTATGAAATGGATTGGGCTCGTCGAGATCTTGTGAAGAAGCTGTAACTCCTATGTGATGACTTTAACTCTTGACTGGCAAAGAACATGTTACAACTGTGCTATCTTTGTGTGTTCTCTTTATATGCCAATAAAAATATTTTGACATAAAAATACCAGGCTTCCAACAGACTGGAGGCATGCTGAATTTTTTTTTTTTCCTACCCTGGGGAGATCCCCTGAGCAACATGCTTCCTACCGCCCTATATCCCTTCTAATACAGTGGCAACATTACTTGCCAAATTCCTTGCCAAGAGATTACTACCATATATGCCAGATCTTTTACACTTGGATCAGGCAGGTTTATGCCTCACCGCTCTACCTGCCACAATATCAAAAGAGCCCATAACGCGATGAAGTAGATTGCCTGAGGAAGACCGGCTGCCTTACTATTGTAGATATGGACAAGGCCTTTGCTTCAATAAGCTGGACCTATCTTTTCATGCTGCTAAAACGATATAACTTTGGTCCACAATTTATAGTATGTATTAGGCTCTTATAAACCGACTTGACCTCTGCTGTCCGAGTGGCAGACTGCATCCAGCCCCTGCACAGTCAGGCATGACACACGACAAGGATGCCCCCTATCTCCTCTTCTTTTTAACTGGCTTTTGAACCTCTAGCTATCTGGGCCCATAAAGACGAGTTGATTAGGGGCTTTGAGTGGACGGCCGGCATCTTAGATCGCATTGCACTGTACGCATATGACATACTATTTTTCCACACAGACCTGTACAAATCAGGACATAGAATTCTTCACATAATGCAGATATTTGGGGAAAAATTGGGCCTACATATGAATATACATAAGTCGACCATTTGGCCATAGTGGGACACACTTGGGAGCAATGATTGGGCAGCGAATCTGACACAGGTCGTGGTGGGATTGCAATACTTGGGACTCCTCTCTGCAGAGGATAAAAAGATTTTGTGGGTCTGGAACACTGGCACCATGATTGAAAAAGTACAAACTGACATACGATTTTGGTCAGGACTACCGCTCTCCCTTTGTGAGAGGTTAGCTATCTTGAAAATGGTCTCTCTCTTGGGATTACTCTATCAGTTACAAAACCATCCTAATCTTATGGACTTCTGTATGGGACTAGAAATATCTGTCCTCCTTGCATAAGGATGCCTGCAGAAACACACAAAAATATGTTGGCGATGGGCATAATCCCATGGTCTTCCACTGGCACAACAGACAACGATGTTTGACATTACAGACACTGAAATTCAGACATCTGATCTGGGGGTGTGATGAACTCTGTAAAACCTCAAGGATGTTGCCTGGAGGTGTCATAAACCCTCAAAGAGGAATCAATGCATTGGGCTTAATTGTTGTAATTGGCTCATTATAATACATGAGATTATACAAGCTAGGTTAATGTATGTGTAAACATGTAGCCCAATGGGCCAAACGACCACGGATGTATGTCGTTACAACGCATACTTTTACTCCGCGTACCATTACAACGCGGTATTTACAACGCATACCGCTACAAAGCATAGCGCTTTGGGGTGCTGGATAGTGGTAAGTATAATTTACTATTCTAACTCCAGTCCCCGTGGACCCTAGGGAAGGTGTTGGATAGTAAATTAAACTTACCTCTTATCCTAGAGCGCCCCCCAGCGCAATGCGTTGTAACGGTATGCGTTGTAATGCCTGCGTTGTAGTGGTAGTGCGGAGTAAAAAATGCGTTGTAACAGGTGAATACCGACCACAGATAAATTAATACAATTTGGTAAGAAAAAAAAGATTGGGTCACTAAACTCAAATGAATATAAGAATAATCAACTTAAAACTAAAAATGCATCTGTCCTAAACATTTTGGAGAAGACAGCATCTTTAAAAGTATAAACATTTATTGAGTCATGTATTTGTCTGTTGATATGTTAGTCACGCTTTAGGATCAACAGCGTCATGGACTCCACCTTTTTGAAATTCTCAAAAAGGGGCATGCAGGTTTGTCTAGACTACTGGACTTGTCAGAGTCTTCAAATCCCTAGACCTTGGGATTCTTATCAAGAAATAAGAGGAAGTAGTTAGTAAAGGTCAGAGAAATGTGTTCTTGCTTTTTAGGAGCAGATTACACTTTCTCTGCTCATGCCATTGAGAAGGGAAAGTAGATGGTGTCCCAGGGTGGGGTTCCTAGGACACCATCTCGGAGTCAACCACGGAGGATGTGGTCTCCTGGGCCATATGTTGATTCTGGGATGGGAAGTGCATGGCCTCCCTTCCTTTTGGTCAGTTGCGGCCATGAGGGATGGGGTCCCTGGAGCCTTGCAGGATCAGGGAAGGGGACTCTCCCCTTATTTAAAATGGTCTCCCTGTGAGATGGGATCCCTAAGCCTTCTTGGAGGCTTGGGAAGGGGGGCCACATGTCTCCCTCCCCTTTATAAACATGGTGGTCCAGAGTTATGGGGTCTCTGGGCCCATTTTATTCTTTGGGAGGGAGACATGCGGTCCCCCTCCCTATATTAAAATATTGGCTCCCTTCCACATAACTAATATACATGTCGCACCCCCAAGGCCCTGGCCACCCCGGGAGGTTGATAAAATCATGTGGGCTCTTGTTCTTTTAAAAAAATATTGCAGCAGATTTTAAAGTTCTCAATGAATTTGTGGCAAACTTAAAATAAAAAACCTTTTTGGCCCTTGGCGGAATCCCCATCATTAGTCCTGCGGGGTCAGGGTGTCGCCACAATACCCCCTTATGTGTTTTTAAAACTTTTTTTCTAGGATTTAAGACTGAGTCCTGAGTCCTAAGATGCTGATGCCACATCATTGTTGATGTGGTAACAGCCAATCAGATATCACCATGACATTCTGTTGGGCCCATGGATCATTCACATTGTGAATATACAATGTTTTTGAGCCTTAATTGCTCAAAAACTATTGAGCAGATTTACATTAAATCATGAAAAGCAATCTTTCTGGATCAAGATATAGCTTTCCGCCAAATTTGGTGTAAATCCATTCAGCTCCGTAGCTCTGCCTAAAGTTTCTATGGAAAAATGAATGGGGAAAACATGTTGTGGGACCCCCCTACAAGACTCTACTACACTTTGTGCCACTACACAATACTGAACACCACTTTGTGCCCATACACTGTGCTGTACAACCCTCTACTCCAATTTATATCCCTACATCCCAGTGTTCAACACTTTCCAACACTCTACTACACACCTCGCCACTGTACTGTAGAAGATGCAATGCCAATTTATAAGAATTTGCTTAACTCACTTTTACACCTGTCCACTTTAGTGCACTTCTGTACCACTGTATCATCCCACTACACTATATAATAAGTTACTCCACAGTATTCTGGGCCACTCCATCCTACTTCACTCTACTCTGCTCTACTCAACTCTACTCTAGTCTACCCTACTCTACTCTACTCTACTCTACCCTACGATACTCAACTATACTTCAGTCCACTATACACCATTTAACTGTACCCCACTACACTGTTAAAAAACTCCACTCTATACCACTCTACTGTTCACCACTCCACTGTATTCTATTCCACTGTACGCAACTCCACTGTATCACATTCCACTCTACTCCACCCTAATTCACTCTGTGACACTATACTCTACAATAGTATACTGTATACCACTCCCCTCCACTATATTGTACAAAACTCAAAGTAATAACACTCCACTCAAGGACAGTAAAGCCTACAAATTGATCAAGCTTCTTTAAAAATAAAAAACATTGGAATTCATTTTCAATGATTAAGCCTTCGCTGTAGTTGGGAAAACTGTGCGTATTCTTTCCATGCAAATCAAACTTAAAAATACACATGCATTACAAATTCCTACGTTATAGTTACACATTAAATGTATAATGTATGCACCACCTCTAAATTAAACACATTTATATATTCTTTATCTACAAGCAAAACTCAAAAATTTAATTTTCTAAACATCTACCTATAATTTAGGCAACAGCTTCAAATTATTATAAGTCGTGCACTTCTATATATACTGTATTCACCTCCGTAGCCACACTACATTAACTATAACTCACCAGTTTACCATGCACTGTGTTCCCGCAAAAGATTTGATTTGCGTTGTCACAACTGTTTTTATAAATATTATTATTTTAGGTGAGTTATTCTAACCATAACAAAGGTTTATACTTTTTTTCTCTTTAACCTTCTAAGCAATCACAAACTGCAGACAATCTTTCTACAGCATGTCAGGACACTGGATGTGAGGAATCGGCAGATATATATCTGCTGTTTAGGTGTGCTGTTCTGTCTATGCCCTTCCAGCCTGCAGACAGACCTGCTTGAATTAGATTGGTTCTATAAAGACAACAATTCATTTTGGTTTTATAAAGTATGTATACCTTTTCCATATTAAGCCCTATGGAGTGTAACACAGGGAAATGGTACTGAGAAGCCCTGGCTATGATTTACCCTATACATTTCCCTACATACTTAGGGGTTTAATTATGAAAAGGCCATGCAGTGCAGCACAGTAATTCACCTTACTATGCTGCACTGCATGACAGGCAAAGGCTCGGGAATGCACCGGTTTTTAAAGCAATATTATGCATTCTAGCCTTTTCCTCTGTGCTGGTGCCCTTTTGGCAGTTAGGGCTAATACATGCACCTTTTTTTTTTAAGTCCTAATTCGCCAAAAGATAAGTCAGAGCTACTAGAATCACTCCTATTGCCTCCCTCTCAAATAGCACCAATTGGAGCGCTCTGTAATCAATTGGAGATGATTTACACAAAACCTCACTATATGTCTGTTCTGTATCCTGGGCCCCTACAGAACCAGGCAGGTAAAGTATATATAGTGTAAAGGCTTAATCATTGGACCAGTATCTTCATTGATCTAGATTACCCAACCAAGCCTCACACGGTCCCCAAAAGTCTAAACTATTGTCCTTGTTGTTATTCATGATTTTTTTCTCCAATTTAACTCGATCTAATTTCATTGTGTATTTAATATAAATAACCCAATCTAAAAAGGTTGTGGATACATCCTTTATCCACTTTTTGCAGATTTCTCTTCTCGCGAACAAAATTAAATATAATCATAACTTATTTTCCCATCTGCAAAGCAGCTTATACTCTGGTAACATACCGAAAAATACTAAAAGCGGGCTTCCCTGAGTTTTCTGACCCAATATATCTCCAATACCTTTATTTATCTCCTCCCAGAAATGGTGTAACTTGGGACAATTCATGAACATATGAATATCATCTGCTTCATCAAGGAGACATTTTGGGCATTTTGGTGTTGGACCTTTTGAGAACTTCGCAAGTTTATGAGGAGACCAATACACTCTGTGAACACAAACAATATGGTTCCTTCTCAGATATGCAGGCTGCACCTTAGTGTACAAGATGTCATGAGATACTTGCCATATATCATCCAGATGAACGCCAGGCAAGCTCTCTCCCCACAACTCCGCCTGTAAATTCAATTCTCCTTGCTCCAGGTCCAGCATTAGCTAATAATAGGTCGATATCTCCTTCTTTTTCCCAATTTTTTTCCAAAGTACATTTTCTAATTCATTTACTCTGCCCACCTCAAACCCACAGTTCTGATGCCAGCTTCTTAATTGCCAATACTTAAACTTTGAGAGCCTATGTTCAGTAAGAGAAATAAACTCTTCCCATGGTCGCAAATACTGCTGATACTAGTTGACCCCAACATCGAAGGCCAGAATCTATCAGGGGAGCTGATATAGAATCTCTGGTTCATCCAGGTGATCCCGGAGCATTCCAGATGGAAGCGAGAGCACAGAAATAGCTGAATTTCAGAACTTTTCCGACCTTTGCCCATGTAGCGGCAAATTCCGGTAATACTTTTAATCAGACTTTTTTTTAAAATCTCGGGTCCCCATATTTATACATAAAAACCTTGATTTCCATTATCAATGTCTAAAAGTATCACCTTAAACTTCTGTTTTAAATCCCAGTCATCTGGGATATCCAAAAGTCTCCCTATCCCTATCCAAAAATCTCCCTATTTTATCCACCGTACTATACTCAAGAGACATAGCAGAATTTTTTTTTTTAATTATAGCAACTCCCTTAGTGCGGTGTTGCTGAGAAATGCAAACAACAGTTTGGATCGATTTTCGGGATTTGCAAAGAGATCTCAACTCATTCTCTAACAAATGCGTCTCTTGCAAAATGAGGATCTCCTCTGGTACGTCTCTTAAGTATTGAAATATTTTTTCCATTCTATATTTTGACCTCAAACCATTGAGATTCCAGGAGAGCACCTTCAACCTAAAATTCTGATCACCCGTAGGGCAAGCCATTTCTTTGGTCACTAATCCTTCTAAAACTTTCTATTATGATAAATTGGCTATTTGGACCTAAACTATTTTTATGAATTTTTTCCTGCTGCTCCGCACCCAGTGCTCCCCCCACCCCCTCTTGTGTGCCTCCCCCACCCCCGAAGAACCCCCCTTTACCTCCTCCATGGCCACAACCTAGGCCTATAGAGAACCCCTTCTCAGGTCAGGAGCATAGGTATTTACATTCATGCATTCATCCATAACCTAAGTGTTATTATTTTTTACTTCCTTGCTCTCCCCCTCAGATGCACTGTAAAAAGGACTCAGCCTCTTCAACTCTTCTAAAAATTCTCATGCTGTTATTGTGCATTACTTTCAACGAGGCTGGGAATTTTAGTTGTGCAGTAGCACTCACTTTTTTTTTAATGGTTCCAACAATTTACCCAACTACCATTGCCTTGAAGCCGTGATTGCAGAGACATCTGATCTAATCTGAAATGCTCTATTATCTACAATCTAATAATTTAATTTTAGTGCTTTATTTAGAATGTACGTCAAAAAATGGAGTAACATTTTCCTGGGCCTTGTTTTGTTAGGGATGAGCCTGAAGGGATCCCTACCGACTCTCTGCAAATCCGACATTGAAGGCTCCTCTGAGCACTCAATATGTGTTGCTTTCTTTATCAATTTAGCCACATACTCTTTTATTCTACTCCCTGCTACTCCTTCCGGATCTTTGAGTAAACATATGTTGTTTCACCTCTGAGAATTCTCCAATGATCCCTTCCCTTTATAGCCACTATGGTATTTTTTATTTTCTTCCATCTGGTTCCTTTGCATCATGGTGCAAGGGTGCCTGGGTTGCATGCAGGGTTGTTTTTGTGCAGAAAGGGGCACCTTCCTGCACAAAAACAATACTGAGAGGCAAATTATTCTATGTATGTGTGCTACAGAATGCTGTACACATAGAAATAGAAAGTAATGCGGAGAAATATAGATATATCTCCTCGTTACGCCTCTCCTGGGAATGTGTATCTTTTTGGCGTACTCCCAGGTTTACCTATTCTGGTAAATGTGTGAATGTGTCAAAAACCATAGGAGTTCCCAGGGCAGAGAAGGCAATGCAGCGATTTGTGATGCTTTGCCTTAACTCCATCGGTGCTCATGACGAGCATGAGTCACAGTGGAGCTGGGCTCGTCATAACGGCTGCGAGGCCGCCCATGCATAATTGATTCCCCGCCTGTGCGGGAGAATTAATCAGTGGGCGGGGTTGTGACGAGCCCAGCTCCACGGTGACTTATGATGAGCTGGGCTAGTCACGAGCACCGCAGATCCGCGCTCACCCCCCGCCCTCCCATGCCGTGGGGGAATTACCCCCGCAGCGAAGGGGTTAATCCAGATATGTGGAGCCATTCAGATCCAAGCAAAGTGGTCTTGCGTGACTTCATATATCTGACTCAAAGTTTGCATCGCACTTGTGCCATGGTGCAAAAGCGATGTAAAGAAGCTTGTAAATAGGATCTTAAGGGTCTTCATTCATGAATACAGGGGCACCCCTAATTGCAAGTACCTCACCTCACATGCACCCAACTACTATTCTCACACACACTGCTTACCATGAGGGGAGTCAACCTTTAGCACGACACCGGAATCACTCTGTACCTTTACAGTGCCTGCAACTAAACAAATGTGTCTTTAACAAGCATACCGTTTAGCACACAAGTCAATACAGCGACTTGCATCAGGTAGGCGCATTGGTGCAGAGGTGTTGGATTTAAAATCCAACACCTTCCCTACTGATGCGCTTACTGGAGTTGGATTAGTAAATTATACTATTCCAAAGTCCAGCGACCCCTAGGGCAAGTCCTTGTAACGACTTGCGTGCAAAAACGCATGTTCTAAACGCATGCGTAATTCCGACATACAACTATTTGGAATTACTCACAGGAAGAATGCTGGGTCATTCAGAATTAGAAAATGCTGAACAAAGTAGCACATGGTCGCTATTCTCTTTTGGTATTTCGGGCCATGTGTACTTTTCGAAAAGCAAAAAAATTAAAAGTTGGGCATCTATCAGTCATAGCGATTAGTCCTAGAGCACAGAATGGCATTGCACATGGATAGAAGGTTGATTCATTGTGGCTACAGGTCCTTCCGTCATCTGTGCCCTTTCAAGAGCAAAGCAGCGGCTGCAATTTTCCCTGTAATGATTTACTTTAGTGGTTATAGCTGTAGCAGCCGAACTAAAAGCTATGATCGTATCCTACAGTGCAACGTTTATAATTTGCACAGCAGTAAATTTCCATTGTAGGTTTTGCAGGATGAATACGATTCTATTTGTGAAATACCCGTCTGTTTCTTTCTGCTTTTCCGGGAAAAAATGTGTACGTTTCTTGTTCGGTGAGCGCAATATTCTGCATCATGGATGCAGATTGGGTCCAAACCCCACTGGACAGGATGTACAATTGCATAAGAGTAGAAACACAGCACCCTGTGAGAAAATGCAGATTTAATCTTCCTCAAGAAGGCTGTTTAACATTTTTGAGAAATATATTTATGATTCGGAATGCAGCACCTGAAGTTTGTGTATATTGTAATGCGAGAGCTGTTGGGAATATATTCTTTAATAAAAAAAAAGTGTATTCAAGTTCAATTCAAGCCAATATGATTGTTTTGACTGCCACAGTTTATATTTGAGAACTCAAATGTTCTCATTATTTGAATATAACAATTTGTGTCTATACGCACATTAATATTGATAACTTTAATACATGTAGTTGCACTACATTTCGTACTTTCCAAAAGAACATGTCTAACACGGGCTTCAATTGGAATTCCATAGAACACATTATCAAGCCCATTATCGCTGTTTTAGCGGCAGTTTTCTGCCGCTAAAACGGCGATAATTTGTATCGCCTGTCTTGATAATATGCCCCATGGATTTCAAATAAAATGCTCCTCTACAGTTCAGGAATGATTTTGGAGTGACACGAATCTGGGCAAATTTATATTGTGCAAACACTGAAATTCATGTCTAACTTAGTTATACTAGCAAGAGTAATGCTTGATCTTTGAGCATAATCAGCTTAAGAAGATCACAGGATCTTCAAACTTCCCGGACTAGGTAGCAACAATGTATGATAGCCAGTTTTTAGGATTTGACAACGGCTGAACGCTAATGTCACTGATCATCAATACAAGGCACAGGCATATTGTAGATTTTTACAATTTTACCAATATGGGCTTCGGATTTCACATTATGGTTTTGTCATGTTAGAAATCCCCCATTTCACATGGTCACCCGATTTTTTTGCTGGCCGGTATAGCAGGTTTTTTACACTCTGCACATTCGTACTCTTCCTAGCAGTCCCCAAGGTATGTGCTCTGACAGATAAACATGGTAAAATAGGCTAATCCCCATTTGGCATGTTTAATTTTCCAATAAATGTCAAGTAAATTCATATTAAATATCACGACAGACTGAACCACACATTGTGCATCCCCTGGACTGGCTAGGAAATATGACTTCAGGCCCACATATATAACCTCGCTGCTGTAGCTTCTAACCAGTATACAAGAATTTCAAGATATACCCTGTTAGAATCGGGGGTCTCTGGTTGGCACAGGTATGCACTTGTGACAAACAGGGACCCTCTCCTCTAGTCAGGTTAAGAGAACTACTCCTTTGGAAATAACCCTTGCTCACCCTCTACGTAGTGTGGCGCGAGCAGACAAGGCTAATCTTCAGGGCGATAGTTAGTTAAGCATTTATGATCCCATACAGGAAACCCACTGACCCACCACAAACGGACACCAGTCGTAGGATTGTATCAAAAATACGTAGGCTTTATCTAAAAATATATGCAGAATTATCACAAGATCATATAACGTTTAGCAAATGAAGGCCACCAGATTTAAATAGGCAATTGTTTTTAAGTGTTCTTGGTCAGCCAGGTACGATGACAGGGAAAACAAACGTTGCGGACCCTGGATCCGATACGAACTCGGGATAGAGTTCCAATGTACCTTGTGCTGAGTGTCCGAGGCGTTTCAGGGGCGGCTACTGGTGAGGGCGGACCCTGGACGAGGCCAACGGTTCTCCAAAGGATATACCCGGCTCGGAGCCCCCTCGAGGTGCGAGGCGGGTGAGCGGGACGGTGTGGAGTGTTGTGGCCATCCGGGATCTGATGCAGCTCACGGGGCAAGGTGCCGTTCAGGCCTGCGGGGCGTACTACTTCTTAGCACAACAGTTCGTACCTGTGGATCTGTGTGGGGCGTCGCGTTCTAGGGCAGACGGGTGCAGCACCGGGCCTTCGGTACCACAGTACGGAAGACCTTCTTGAGGTGCGGCACGGCCTTGGTATGCAGGAGGGCAAAGCGAGACAGTTGGGTACGTTACGACGTACGGACCGTCCGGGGCTAACAGATGCGCTCCGTGCAGATTCCGGCGGGAGAAGATGAGAGCCGCACAGCGTGCTCCGTAGCAGGCGAGGTGACAGGAGAGCGGGCGGCCCGGCACTGAAGCGGAGAGCAACTCAAGCTTAAGCGGGGCTCTCTGCGGCGGGGCGACCAGGCTCCGAGCTGTCACGACCTTGGAGGGCAAAGGCACCCGAGTCACAACTCTGGCGAGGGAATAAGAACTAAAGGCCCAACAGCAAACGGGCACAGACAGAATAGAACCCAATGGTCCTGGGGTTCCGTTCAGGGGGCAAGCTCGTGATCAAGCCCATGGAGATAGTTTCAGGCACAAGTCTTCAAAGTCCTTTCTGGTCTTTTCCTCTCCTTCCTCAGCAAGGCACCACTGTAGGATTCCTTCTCCTCAGCTTCTCTTGGTCCTTCTAGTCGGGCAGAGGTTCGTCGTGGTCAAAACTGGATTTAATTTCTTAGGAGCAGGGCTCCTACCTTTATACTCAATTTATTTTGTCTTGGCAGGCCAGGGGGCCTGAGCCTGGTTCAACCCGGTTTTGGAGTACTCTGTTGACAGGACGCTGCCGTCTTCTTTCAGGGTGCAGGGCAGGGACATCAGACGCTCCGCAGGAGTTGGAGCCAGCATTGTGGTGGTGGAGCACAACCTTATTCAGAGTCAAGGACTACTCCGCCCACCCATCCTGGTGTTCTCACTCTAATTCACCACCTGTTCACCCTGACTGTCCCCGGGAATTCCCCAGCCCTGTCACTCACACAAACGCTGACAGCAGATACACATCCTGGCAGAGGCGGGCGGAAATAGTCAGGCGAGCAAATGCTAACTTTCTAAAAGTAGCAGTTGCAAACTTAGGATATTATAATAAACCTTGCTAAAGGAAGTATTTTATTATTCTGAGTTCAGGCATACCAAACTCGACATGCCACCGTGTTCCCTGAGCCGGCCGGGACTATAGCGTGTAATAGTTCCAGCCGCTCACCTTGGCCTAAGAGAACAGGCAGCCCTTCAATAGTGAAGAATGAAAAAGGGCGGTAATTCACAACTAGGATATGCCACACACACCAGGGCTTGTCCTACCTTACGCTTACAATGCACCCTGCCCTTGGGCCTACCATAGGGGTGACTGATATGAAGGTTAGGGAAGGTTTAGGGACTAGCAAGTGTGGGCACTTGCACAGTCAGCGTGACAGTACCAGACTGTACGCAGGGTCTGCAATGGCGGACCCGAGACATCTTCTACGAGGCTGCTTCGGTGGGTGGCACAACCAGCGCTGCAGGCCCACTAGCAGCATTTGTATCTACGAGCCCCGGCACTCCTGGTGCACGTTACTGGGGACTGACAGTAAACCAAATAAGCCAATCATGGAAATCAATTACGGATACACTTTATATAGGGAGCACTTGCACTGCGGCACGGATTGGCTGTGGCGCAGTGCCCTGAGCATCGACCACCAGCAAAAACATATGAGGCACATCAGCAAAAAGTGGAAGGGAGACTCACGCCAAGGTGCAAGGTCTAACACGTGTCCCCTCCAGCTGAAAGGTGAGGAGAACTACCCCTTCCCCAGGGAGTTCCTCATCACTAAGGCGGAAAAACCTGGACAGACCGTCAGCATTGGCGTGGCCTATGCCAGGGCGGTGTTCCACCGTAAAGTCCATACCCTGTAGGGAGATGGACCACCTCAACAGTTTCGGGTTCTCACCCCTCATCTGCATTAACCATCTGAGGGGCCTGTGGTCTGTCTGAACTCGGAAGTGAGACCCAAACAAGTAGGGTCTTAGCTTCTTCAAGGCCCAGACCACAGCAAAAGCTTCTCTCTCAATCGCACTCCACCTACGCTCCCATGGAAGTAACCTCCGACTGATGAAGGCGACAGGGTGGTCCAATCCCTCCTCAGTCATTTGTGAAAGAACAGCCCCTACCCCATGCTCTGAAGCGTCTGTCTGCACTAGGAACTCTTTGGAGAAATCAGGAGCCAGGAGCACGGGCGCCGTGCACATGGCCGCTTTCAGGTTGTCGAATGCTTCCTGATAGGCGTTAGTCCAGATCTCTTTCCGCGGCTGCTTCTTCGAAGTCAGCTCTTTCAAGGGGGCAACGATGCTGCCATACCCCTTGACAAACCTCCTGTAGTACCCAGTGAGTCCGAGGAAGGCACTCACCTCCGTTTGGGTCTTGGGGGGTTCCCAATTCAGGATGGTCTCGATCTTGGGCTGAAGGGGCGCCACCTGGCCGCTCCCAACTTGGTGTCCCAAGTACACAAAACAGAGCCCTGCCCAATCTGACATTTGCTTGCCTTGATCGTGAGGCCTGTCTGGCGCAGTGCCGACAACACTTCCCATAGGTGTCGCAAGTGTTCTTCCCATGTGTCACTGAACACTGCGATGTCGTCCAGGTAGGCAGCACTGAACGCGTCCAGTCCAACCAACACCCGGTTGACCAACCTCTGGAAGGTGGCAGGGGCGTTCTTCATCCCAAATGGCATAACCCGGAACTGGAAATGCCCATCTGGGGTTCAGGACGCGACCTCTCTTTGGCCCCGTCATTTAAGGCGATCTGCCAGTACCCAGACGTTAAGTCAAACGTGCTGAGATACCGAGCAGCCCCCAACCGATCGATTAGCTCATCAGCTCTGGGGATGGGGTGCGCATCGGTCTTCATGACCGAATTGAGTCCTCGATAGTCCCCACAGAACCGGAGTTCGGGTGTGGCTCCCGGCGTTGCAGCCTTCGAGACCAAGATCACTGGGCTGGCCCAAGGACTGCTGGAGGACTTAATCACCCCAAGATCAAATATCTTCAAGACTTCCTCTTTGGTGCAGGCTCTTACCCTGTCAGTCACGCGGGAAGCCTTGTGCTTCACCTGCAAACTGTCTCCCGTGTCCACATCATGGACGCACCAAGCTGTGACACCGGGAACCAGGGAGAACAGATCAGGAAACTGCCATTAACACAGAGGTGTAGCTGACTCGCACAACCACAGCCCAAGGACTTGACTGCTGCTCGCCGGACCCGCTTCGTGGGTCCCGCATCGCCCTTGAGGATTGTAAAAACCAACTGCTCTGGACCTAGCACTGAAGCGCTGTGAAGAGGGAAGGTGAGGGCTGAAACGGCGACAGGGCTGTGAGCGTGAAAACAGGGCCTCCGTTTCCCAGGAGTCCCTGTATGACCTCTCACCATCACCTGGTCCGCTCTCCCTGCCTGGCCGCCCCGCCCCCTGATCACGAAGGAATTAAAACTGGGCTCTGCCTGTGACCCTGCGGGATTCTCCTTTGCTGCCATTAACACGGAGATGTAGCTGACTTGCACAACCACAGCCCAAGGACTTGACTGCTGCTTGCCGGACCCGCCTTGAGGATTGTAAAAACCAACTGCTCTGGACCTAGCGCTGAAGCGCTGTGAAGAGGGAAGGTGAGGGCTGAAACGGCGACAGGGCTGCGAGCGTGAAAACAGGGACTCCGTTTCCCAGGAGTCCCTGTATGACCTCTCACCATCACCTGGTCCGCTCTCCCTGCCTGGCCGCCCGCCCCCTGATCACGAAAGAATTAAAACTGGGCTCTGCCTGTGACCCTGCGGGATTCTCCTTTGCTGCCATTAACACGGAGGTGTAGCTGACTCGCACAACCACCACAGCCCAAGGACTTGACTGCTGCTCGCCGGACCCGCTTCGCGGGTCCCGCATCGCCCTTGAGGATTGTAAAAACCAACTGCTCTAGACCTAGCGCTGAAGCACTGTGAAGAGGGAAGGTGAGGGCTGAAACGGCGACAGGGCTGCAAGCGTGAAAACAGGGACTCCGTTTCCCAGGAGTCCCTGTATGACCTCTCACCATCACCTGGTCCGCTCTCCCTGCCTGGCCGCCCGCCCCCTGATCACGAAGGAATTAAAACTGGGCTCTGCCTGTGACCCTTCGGGATTCTCCTTTGCTGCCATTAACACGGAGGTGTAGCTGACTCGCACAACCACAGCCCAAGAACTTGACTGCTGCTCGCCGGACCCACTTCGCGGGTCCAGCATCGCCCTTGAGGATTGTAAAAACCAACTGCTCTGGACCTAGCGCTGAAGCGCTGTGAAGAGGGAAGGTGAGGGCTGAAACGGCGACAGGGCTGCGAGCGTGAAAACAGGGACTCCATTTCCCAGGAGTCCCTGTATGACCTCTCACCATCACCTGGTCTGCTCTCCCTGCCTGGCCGCCCCACCCCCTGATCACGAAGGAATTAAAACTGGGCTCTGCCTGTGACCCTGCGGAATTCTCCTTTGCTGCCATTAACACGGAGGTGTAGCTGACTCGCACAACCACAGCCCAAGAACTTGACTGCTGCTCGCCGGACCCGCTTCGCGGGTCCCGCATCGCCCTTGAGGATTGTAAAAACCAACTGCTCTGGACCTAGCGCTGAAGCGCTGTGAAGAGGGAAGGTGAGGGCTGAAACGGCGACAGGGCTGCGAGCGTGAAAAAGGGACTCCATTTCCCAGGAGTCCCTGTATGACCTCTCACCCACCATCACCTGGTCCGCTCTCCCTGCCTGGCCGCCCCGCCCCCTGATCACAAAGGAATTAAAACTGGGCTCTGCCTGTGACCCTGCGGGATTCTCTTTTGTTGCCATTAACACGGAGGTGTAGCTGACTCGCACAACCACAGCCCAAGGACTTGACTGCTGCCCGCCGGACCCGCTTCGCGGGTCCCGCATCGCCCTTGAGGATTGTAAAAACCAACTGCTCTGGACCTAGCACTGAAGCGCTGTGAAGAGGGAAGGTGAGGGCTGAAACGGCGACAGGGCTGCAAGCGTGAAAACAGGGACTCCGTTTCCCAGGAGTCCCTGTATGACCTCTCACCAGCACCTGGTCCGCTCTCCCTGCCTGGTCGCCCCGCTCTTAAACACTTCCCCTCCCTATATATTAGGTTAAACACACCACTGCGCGGAAGCGCGCGGGAGAGTCCCGGGAAAAGCCCGGGGACAAGGGCGGGGCCGTCAAAGGCCGATTAAGGGCCACCCCCCGAATATTTGCTATCTCATACCTTTTGGTAAGATTTATGCCCCTTATCGTAACGTGCCTTTTTCTCACTGCTACTTAAGACAGCATTGTGCTCACCCCACTGTGATCCAAATATTTCTCACCCCTTTGTAGCATATTTAACCCTCTAAATTGCTAACTATGGCCTCTTAAACGGGGACAAGTAACAACATCACGGTAAAAACCTCTAAAGGGGCAGTTACTGGCACGATTGATCATTTCTTTAAGCGTATTTCTATCGTCTTGGAGAAAGAAATTACCGACACAGAGAAGCGCCTTTCCCTCGATTTATTAACGGGAAAGTGCTCCTCTTTAGGACAAATAGGCCAAGCACCTTCCCCGGGTATGGCAAACTTAGAAGGAGGTGGCCCTTCGCAGTTGGCCATAAGGGAGGAGGATGATGAAGTGATTTGCCTTAGCGGAAACGTTTCCCTTCATAATTCCTCAGTGGAGACAGACACCATGGGCCTATCAAGCTCCCCAAAATTATCCATTGCCTCCCCCCCAACGATAAGTCAGAGTGGCCAATCGAGCATTAAAGGAAAGAAAAGGAAAAGAAGGGGCTCATCTCAAAAGAAAGGTCAGGTTAAGCGTATAAACAATCCAATTCCTGTAGTCCAAGTACCCTCACAACCAATAGAGATTGGTAATTCAGCTTCTCCTAGTAACCCCCTAGCGATGCCACGTGGGGCCCCAATATAGAGGGCGAACTCTTATCTAAACTAGAGATTATGGTTAGGTCTCTTCTACTCCCCTTATTTGAGAGAACGAGGATGATCAGTGCAAAGCGAGATAAATTAGGTGACCTATTAGAAGTAAATAAAGCTGTTCTGTCAGAACTAGTAAAAACACAGGTCACAACGAGTACTGGAGGTCCCGCTGTGACTTGCATCCTGACTACAGAACAACCCTCAACTAGTACCTCCAATGCGAATACTGGGACTATAACGGGGAAAAAAAAGTGGTGGGTAAATCCTCAAAAAATCCGCCCACTAAAGAACAATCCACCCAACCAGTAAAAGGCCATCCGAAACAAAGGGAGTCTGCAGCCGCTGAAGAGAAAAGGGTATCTGAGAACAACACCACATTTAATAAAAATAGATTAGAGAACGAGAACGGGGAACAGCCCCCACAGCGATCCTATAGGCACACGCTCAGAAAAGTAGACCTACCACCTGAATCTGCCCCCTTTACTATTATTATGACAGGAGCACCCGAGTTAGCAGAAGGGGTGAGGGAAAACCATCACGCCCTATAAAATAAAACAATCCATTGGCTAGAACAAAATAGACCACTCCCTGCCCATGTAGACGGAGAAATCATAACCGTGAGGCGCGCAAACTGGGTGGGATCACGACCAAAGGACAGGAAAGGGGACGTAGTAATTGTAAATTTTAAGGATCACAGAACCGTGAGATGCATTGTAGATTGGTATGAGGCAAGAGGGGGGGACTCCATCTCCACCCACTATGTTAGTTATTTCTATCCAAGAGACCCATCATCCTACCTTAAAGCTAACTCTGTAAGAAGGAACCCCTTTCAATGGAAAGAAGTGGGCCACCAACCTCTTTTCCAAAACCCTCATAACCACCCAAGTTGGCCACCGTCGTATAGGGGGTTTAATTATAACAGCTTCCCAGTACAACAGGGATTTAACCTTCCCACCTTTAATCACTTCTCAATGCTCTATGGGTTAGATGAAGTGGACTGACTCATCCCGACTACAAATGGGGGTGAGGGCCCTTTATCAAAACTTATTCCCCCAGAAACTACTAATATAAGAGGTGCTGATATAATGGAGGATGAGACAAATGAGGAAATGATAGCATATAATCACCAGCAGGTAGCTTCTAATCTGGCATCCCTGGAACTGGGAGAAACCCTGAATCTAGAGAACACACTAGGCACTAAAATAGGCTTCCCAAGGGAGAAGAGGCGACTGATAGTAGATAGTTCTCCCCTAGAGGAGGCTCCCCCAAGTGAGGTACCGCATGCACATAAAGGTGGAATGGTATCACTTTTGTTTTGGAATATAGCGGGACTTCGCGCAAAGATTGAGGATGGTAGTGCCCTAAATTATGTTAAAGAATATGGGGTTATCTGCTTACAGGAGACTTGGGCTACTTCGGAACAACACCTGATGGGCTATAAAACTTATTTTTCCCCAGCAAAAGCAGCTACTCATGGAAGGGCAAAGGGCGGTCTGACCACTTTTATAGCAAACATCATATCTGGGCTGAAAGTCACGGTCCTCCAAATAGAACCAAACTATCAACTACTAAGTCTCTCTTTTGGGAAGAAGGAGACTGTACTGCTGGTAAATTTTTACGACAATTTAACTGGTACTGAGGCGGTAAAAATAATTGTTGAGCTCCGTCAAAAACTCAGTAAACTGATAAATCAAATGAAACTCACAGGCATACCGAGTATTATCTGGGGGGGGGGATTTTAATCAGCACCCTTATCCTAAAATTAATACCAATATCTGTGGTTTGGCGGATAATCAAGACGAGCAAATTGTCCACTTTAACCACACTATGGTAAGAGACTATTTAAACGAAACTCTATCTGAATTAGGCCTAGTGATAACAAATGAGGTAAAAAATTCACAGGGAGGATTGGATCCAACTTATTTAGGGAGAGGGTGTGAGTCGACTATAGATTACATCCTAGCCACCGCTACATCGGTAAGCAAAATTAAAGAATTTAGAGTATTAGTAAACTCTCTAAGTTACCATGCAGCTCTGGGTGTGAATCTATCTTTAGAACAGGGCCAGCTCTCACCCCAGCTCATAATGACTGCTCTTGCCCAGAACAACTTACATCTATCCAAAATGAATGGTTATGCTCTGGGCTGGGAAAAGATAGATCCAGCAGAATTAACAGCCAAGGTGGTATGTGCGGTATATCCGGTAATATCGAAATGTCTAGATACTGACATAGGGGAAGAGGAGGTTCTCCAAAACCTCGATTTAAGTCTAGAAAATGTGAAAAAAGGTCTAACTGTAAATAAGAAAGGGAACAGGGACATAAAAAAAGGATGGTTTAACCATAAATGTACTTTGGCCCACAAAAACTTAAAAAGAGCACTTTCTAATAGACCTAGAAATCAGGAAGAAATAAAGATGCTGAGAAGATCCTATAGATCAGCCTGTAAGGAAAGAAAATTAGAACTGAAACAAGCCCTGGGGAACCAACTACATGAAAGTTCCCTGAATAAAAACAGCAAGACATTCTGGAAAGTGATAAGAGCCCCGTTTCTAGCAGACAAAAAAAAAACAACCATCAATAGAGGTGGCTATAGAGGGACCTGCATGGGTAAATCATTTCTCAAAAATCTTTGGTAAAAACCCAGAATCGGATCTTGCAGGGGGGACAAATAGCGATAGTAACACCCAACAGCTAAACTCTCTTCCAATCCCATTAGTATTTACATTAACTGAAGTTATTGATGCAGTAACGGCTAGTAAAAGTGGGAAAGCCCCTGGCCCAGACGGGGTACCAGTGGACTTCTTTAAATACAAATTAGAATTGTGGGCCCCAATCCTAAAAAGGGTATTTGATTCCGCTATGAAAAATCCTGGACCCAATCTATTATGGTCCCCATCTTTAAGAAGGGTGAAAGACAGGATGTCACCTGTTACCGTCCAATCTCACTCCTGGATTCGCCGGGGAAAGTCCTGGGCAGAGTGGTTCTCCAGCGTGTACAGGAGTGGGTTGAGGACGGGGAGATTGTTTCCGACATCCAGTTTGGTTTCCGAGAGGGTTTCGGGACAACAGAGCAAGCCCTAAATCTGTCACTAATGATGGGAAAATATGTTTCAGCAAAGCGGGGCAGGTTATATATGGTCGATGTTGACCTGTCCGCAGCATTTGATTGCGTTTCCCATTCAAAACTATGGTCTGTCCTCACTGAGATGGGGATAGATCAGGCCCTCGTAACCTTCCTGGGAGAGCTTTACTCAAACGCCTCTGCTAGAGTACGTTTTGGAGTAAACGGCAAACTATCTGATTCGTTCGCGGTGAAGCGTGGTGTTAGGCAGGGTTGTGTCCTGGCTCCCTTTCTCTTTTCCCTCTACACAAATGGCCTTGAGGTAGAGATGTTGAGGGGGAGTCAGGACCTTCCTCGAGTAAGAAATCGGCTGATTCCCGCTTTATTATATGCGGATGATGCTGTGATTCTCGCACGCACACCGCGCGAATTACAGAAGGCAGTAGATAGGTACGCAAGGTTTATGGGCAGTTTGGATCTGCGCATAAACATAAAAAAGACCTATGTCATGGTGGCAAGAACTAGGAAAAAAGGGGGAAAAGGTATCTTCCTTGACAACGAAAGGATTGAAACAACTGCCCAATATCCATATCTTGGCATTATGATGGATGAAAAGATAAACTGAAAACCAGCCATAGAAGCTCGAAAGCACCAGTTGCTACGAACAATCGCTGCTCTTGAAATTTTTTCACAAAAACTAGGAAAGAGACCACCAGTAGAACTGCTCCATATCTACAAAGCAAAATGTCAATCTACCGCACTTTATGGGGCAGGACTTTGGGGACACAAAAACACTAACTCCCTACAGGTTGCACAGAATACTTTTCTAAGATTCCTTTTGGTAGTCCCCAGACGTGTATCTACCTATACCTGCCATATGGAGCTAGGCATTCCGCATATAGCGGACCTGGCAAAAATACAACCGCTCTTGCTCTGGGGACGTATCTGGACCTCGACTAAAAATACCCTATCCAAACAGATAGTAACAGATTGTATGTCACTGGACTACGTGGGGAAAATTGAGTGGCTCGTGTACGTAAAGAACTTCCTCACAGATTTGGGGCTTAGTAAATATCATTCTGCCCCGGAACTAATTGGTGAAATATTCAGAAAAGATCTAAAAAAAAGGGCACTGAGCCATGTGGAAGAGTTACGAATTTGCACTGAGGCAAGAAAATCTTCGGTCCAACACTCCATGGCAGTTATGACCACCCTGGAGATTGAGCCGTACCTGACATATGTCCAGTCACAATTCGAGCGCTTCCTATTGACAAGGTTTAGAATGAATATTTTTAATAGACTGGTGGCATTTCCGATAAAACACAGTTGGGATGAGTGTTTAACAGTGTGCCCATGTGATGACACATCAGAACAATCCACCATGCACACCTTTTTGTTTTGTAAATTTTAGTCTGCACACCGTAAACTTTGGCTAATCCCACTCTTAAGAAAAATGGGTCTAAAAAGATGTCGCCCCGCCATGTTGCGTTTGCAATTTATAGAATCAGAAATAGTTTGTATATACATAGCGACTTTTTTAAAATGTATTTTTAAACATAGAGTAAATCTTTGACCAAACCCTGTTGTATATTTTAGGAAAAAAGAGAGAAACTGAAAAATTGTTCGATAGGTCTAAACTACTTTTTAAAAACTTTTTGATACTAAAATCAAATTAGGGGAAAGATGATCTTTTTATGCTGTAATAATAATAACTTGTTGACTGTATATGTTATGATATATTTTCTGAAATTCTTTTATGGTTTTTTTATGTACCTTGAAAACCGAATAAAGATTTACTTACTTACTTACACAGCAGCTGGCGGCAGTCACTCTGTAGTTTAGGGGTCAGGGAGGGGAAGAGGTTAACTCCATCCACTGACCGGTCTTTCTCAGAGGCTACCAAGAGGTCCAGAAGAGGTTCGGTCTCCTCCTCCATTCTGTCATCGGTTGCCAACAGCATGCCCACTTCGGACCTCTCCAAGTGGGGCTTAAGGTGGTTAACATGTAGGACCCTCAAAGTGTTCCTGGGAGTTTGCAAGTTCACCAGGTAGGTGACAGGACTCTTGCGCTCCACAACCTCAAATGGACCTGTCCACTTATCCTGAAGTGCACATGGCTCCACTGAGGCCAAGACCCACACCCTTTGTCCAGGTTGAAGCTCTACCAGAGTGGCATTCTGGTCGTTCCACCACTTCATCTCTTCCTGGCTGGCTTCCAGATTTGCCTTAGCAAGTTGTGTGAATCGCCTGGTCTGGTTTCAGAAGGCCAGCATGTAACTGTATACATTCTGAGGAGGTTTCCTGGGAGATTGCTCCCAGCCTTCCTTTGCCAGACTCAGAGGTCCTCGGACCGGGTGACCATACAAAAGCTGGAAGGGACCGAACCCGAGCGACTTTTGTGGCACCTCTAGGCAAAGACTAGGCATGTAAGAGGACGTCCCACTTATGCCTCATTGGTCCTTCTAGGCCCATGATCATGCCTTTCAGGGTGCGGTTGAATCTCTCAACCAACCCATTTCCTTGGGGGTGGTAAGGGGTGGTGAACTTGTAGGTAACACCACACTCTTGCCAAAGGGACTTCATATATTTCAATATGAAATTGGTGCCCCGGTCAGACACCACCTCTAGAAGGAATCCCACTCGTGAGAAAATTCCCATCAGTGCTCGTCCCACCACGGGGGCCGTCACTGTCCTCAGAGGGATGGCTTCTGGGTACCAGGTGGCATGGTCCACCAAGACCAGGATGAACCTGTTGCCCATGGCTGTCATGGGGTCCAGAGGCCCCACAATGTCAATTCCCACTCGCTGGAATCGGGTACTGACGACGGGGAATGTTTGGAGGGGAGCCTTGTTCTTCCCTCCACACTTACCACTTGCCTGGCAAGTTTGGCAAGTCCTACAGTGCGCATCTGAACTTCTGTGCATTTGGGGCCAATAGAAGTGGGTAACAAGCCTGTCATAGGTCTTGTCCATCCCCAAATGTCCTGCTAACGATACATCGTGAGCCAGCTCCAATAGGAAGGCTCTGAACTTCTGGGGCACCACCAGCACACGGGCTGACCCAGGTTCAGCAGCCTTAGGCTCTGAATACCGGAGATCGTTCTCCCAGTAGATCAAGTGTTTTCAGGACTGAACACCATTGGCCTGGTCTGCAGCCTGCTGCCGGATACCCGCAAGAGAAGGGCACTCTCTCTGCTCCTTGCAGAATTCCTCCCTGGAGGGACCTCCTTCTTGCTGCCAATGGGTCAGCTCAGGCAGGTCTCCTAGTTTGGCAATCTGTTCCCCAGTAGGCTCCAGGGCATTCCCCTCGAGGTCTGCTTCCTCCTGGACAGTGGGAACAGTGGGGGCCGGCTGTCCGCACCCCCTGCGCCTTCTCTCTAAGGCCGGTTCCTGGGCCTCTCCTTCAGGCTCCAGGACTTCTTCAACACCCCTACTCGCTGCCATGGACCTGGTAGTCAAGCATGCCCAGTCGGGTAGACCCACCATCCGCAGATGAGTCGTTTTCTCCACCTTTCTCCAAGGGGAGTTCTCCAAATCGTTCCCTAGCAGACAATCTACAGGCATGGAGGTCCTCACAACGACTTGCAGAGTAACGGAGACCCCCCCACTCAAAGGGAACCTGAGCAATCGGAAACTGGCTCTCAGAATTGTCAGCATTGACAACCCTACAGTAGGTGTGTGGTACCACCTGCTCCTGAGACACCAAGTGCTGCCGGACGGCAGTCACACTGGCTCCTGTGTCTCGAAGAGCCTCCACCTTCTTACCGTTGACGGTCACTTCCTGCCCATATTTTTTAGTGTTACTGGGGAGGTAGTTTTCGGGGACCATCTCTCTGTCTCCTAGCGAGACTAGGGTCATCTGTACGGGATCCCCACCCTCTGGGATTGTCACTTCTCCCCCAAAATTAATGCTAGCTATTTGCCAGGGGGAGCATCTGTGGGTGCGGGTTTTCCATATAAGCGACACTTAGGATCAGTGGCAATGTGACCCTGGTCGCCGCACCTATAACAGGCGATGGGCCCTCTTTGAACAGGTTTACCTGTCGGGCCCAGTTTTGCTTCGGGGGTGGAGGAGGCTGAGAACCTTTCCCTTGGTTCCCTTGGGAATTACTTTGGGGGCCTTTTTGGAACCCTTTCTGTTTTCCCCTGTCCCTCCCACTCTTCTGCTGGGGACCCTGCCCACCTTTGGCTGAGTCTCCCACTGGACCCTTGTGGACCCTGGTGCTGAGCCAGCGGTCCTCTTCCTCAGCAAGCTTCCTCGGGTTGGACAGCTTGCTATCGATCAGGTGCTGGCGTAGATCAGGAAAACAATTAGCGGACTAATGCTCCCATGCTACTAAATCCAGCAGCCCTTGAAAATCATCCACTTTGCTACCCTTCACCCAACCATCCAGCGCTCTGCAGAAAAATGTCACATACTCCACATACGTACTCCCAGGAATCTTAGTACAACCCCTAAACCTCTGTCGGTACATCTCCGGGGTTAACCCAAACCTGGTAATTAAGGCATCTTTCATGTGGGGGTAGGAATTATATAGTCCGGCAGGGAGATCTAGCAGGGTGTCCCACCCCTCGGTCCGGAACCGTCCCCACAACCCCGCTCCCCAATCCTTCTCAGGGATCCGGTGGGAGGACATGGCTACCTCGTAGGCCCAAAACCACTGCCCTATGTCATCCCCCTAAAGTACTCCTTCACCACATCTTTCGGTACGTAGACCCTTGACTCTACCTGCACTGGAGTTGTGCTGCCACCAGGAGCTGTGCCAAACTTTTTGCTTTGTTGTTATTGTTATTGTTATAGTCAGCTTATATAGCGCCAAATCACCTGCAGGTCTCAGGGCGCTTTTGAACTGTCAGACACAACAACCTAGACGATAGCACAATGGTGGGGGAGCTAGACATGATTTACCGCTGCTCTAAATAAGATGGTTTTAAGGGATTTTCTGAAGCGGAGCAGGTTTTCCTTTCAGCTCCAATTCTTTGAGACGTATCTCATGCTCTAGCTGGAGTCTCTTCTCCTCCATCGCCATCTGTCCGGTTAATCTTGCCATCTCAACTTCATGCGCTCTGGTCGCGGCCCTGTCCGCCAGCTCTTCTGGTGATAGGCCTCCGTGCACCTCGACAAGGCTATCTGGTGGATCCACCACCAGCTGATTCTCTGGATCTCTTGATTCTTTCCAGGCGCTCAGTGCCTTGATGATTTGGGCTTTGCTTTTGCACCCGGTTTGGGCGACTCTGAACTTTTGGCAGAAATTTTTCAGCTGCTCCACTTTGCAATTTTCAAGCCTGTCCCAGTCGACGTCATCTAGTCCATAGATGACAGAGGGTAATCTCACAGGAATGACCCAGGCATAGTTTGACAATACGAGATCTCTCTGCTAGATAATAAATCTGTGGCTTTGTTATAGGTTGTCTGCTCTCACTACGTGGTGATCAGTAATTTACTGTACATAAATCATAAATGTAAATTCGGAATCCTCACCGCTGCCTCCAATGTTAGACTCGGGGGTCTCTGGTTGGCACAGGTATGCACTTGTGACAAACAGGGACCCTCTCCTCTAGTCAGGTTAAGAGAACTACTCCTTTGGAAATAACCCTTGCTCACCCTCTAGGTAGTGTGGCGCGAGCTGACAAGGCTAATCTTCTGGGCGATAGTTAGTTAAGCATTTATGATCACATACAGGAAACCCACTGACCCACCACAAACGGACACTAGTCGTAGGATTGTATCAAAAATACGTAGGCTTTATGTAAAAATATATGCAGAATTATCACAAGACCATATAACGTTTAGCGAATGAAGGCCACCAGATTTAAATAGGCAATTGTTCTTAAGTGTTCTTGGGCAGCCAGGTACGATGACAGGGAAAACAAACGTTGCGAACCCTGGATCCGATGCAAACTCGGGATAGAGTTCCAATGTACCTTGCACTGAGTGTCCGAGGCGTTTCAGGCATGGCTACTGGTGAGACCGGACCCTGGACGAGGCCAACGGTTCTCCAAAGGATCTATCCGGCTCGGAGCCCTCTTGAGGTGTGAGGGGGGTGAGCGGGACGGTGTGGAGGGTTGTGGCGATCCGGGATCTGATGCAGCTCACGGGGCAGGGCGCCGTTCAGGCCTGCGGGGCATACTACTTCTTAGCACACCAGTTCGTACCTGTGATCTGTGTGGGACGTCGCGTTCTCGGGCAGACGGTTGCAGCACCGGGCCTTCGGTACCACAGTACGGAAGACCTTCTTGAGGTGCGGCACGGCTTTGGTATACAGGAGGGCAAAGCGAGACAGTCGTGTACGTTACAATGTACAGAGCGTCCGAGGCTATCAGATGCGCTCCGTGCAGATTCCGGCTGGAGAAGATGAGAGGCGCACAGCGTGCTCCGTAGCAGGCGAGGTGACAGGAGAGCGGGTGGCCCGGCAATGAAGCGGAGAGCGACTCAAGCTTGAGCGGGGCTCTCTGCGGCGGGGCGACCAGGTTCCGAGCTGTCACGACCTTGGAGGGCGAAGGCCCCCGTGTCACAACTCTGGTGAGGGAATAAGAACTAAAGGTCCAACAGCAAACGGGCACAGGCAGAATAGAACCCAATGGTCCTGGGGTTCCGTTCAGGGGGCAAGCTTGTGATCAAGCCCTTGGAGATAGTTTCAGGCACAAGTCTTCAAAGTCCTTTCTGGTCTTTTCCTCTCCTTCCTCAGCAAGGCACCACTGCAGGATTCCTTCTCCTCAGCTTCTCTTGGTCCTTCTAGTCGGGCAGAGGTTCGTTGTGGTCAAAACTAGATCTAATTTCTTAGGAGCAGGGCTCCTACCTTTATACTCAGTTTCTTTTGTTTTGGCAGGCCAGGGGCCCTGAGCCTGGTTCAACCCGGTTTTGGAGTACTCTGTTGACAGGACGCCGCCGTCTTCTTTCAGGGTGCAGGGCAGGGACATCAGACGCTCCGCAGGAGGTGGAGCCAGCATTGTGGTGGTGGAGCATAACCCTATTCAGAGTCAAGGACTACTCCGCCCACACATCCTGGTGTAATCACTCTATTCACCACCTGGTCACCCCGACTGTCCCCGGTAATTTCCCAGCCCTGTCACTCACACAAACCCAGACAGCAGATACACATCCTGGCAGAGGCGGGCTGAAATAGTCAGGCGAGCAAATGCTAACTTTCTAAAAGTAGCAGTTGCAAACACAGGATATTAAAATAAACCTTGCTAAAGGAAGTATTTTATTATTCTGAGTTCAGGCATACCAAACTCGACATGCCACCGTGTTTCCTGAGCCGGCCGGGACTATAGCGTGTTATAGTTCCAGCCGCACACCTTGGCCTAAGAGAACAGGCAGCCCTTCAATAGTGAAGAATGAAAAAGGGTGGTAATTCAGTACTAGGACATGCCACACACACCAGGGCTTGTCCTACCTTACGCTTACAATGCACCCTGCCCTTGTGTCAGAAGATTCAAGTAACACTGGAGTCGACACTGGATCCTATGCCCACCACCTCTGAAAAATAACTTATGAAACACTCTGGACAATTGCTGTGAATTACTTGGAAAATAACAGGCGAAGTCTCTTACCCTCAGTATGATCTGGACTAGCCTCAGGATGTAATAGATGTCGGGTAATTCACTGTTCCTCTCAGGTAGCCAAGGCGAAGAATCAATGGAGAATGGCTATGCGAGACTCTTGGGGAATTGGAATGGAGAAAGTCCTGCCTCAAGGAATGAACGCTGTAGATGACACTGAAATGACTAAAACCTTGCTATAAGTAAGCTAATATAGTCCTATAAACTGACTGAACTAAGGTGGGGGCAAGACCCCTTCTCTGGTACTAGAAATATCTAACTGAATTCCATGAAGTGGCACCAACTAAATTCATACTACGAAATTCTTCAAATAAAGTCACTTGCCAGAATCCCACGTTGCGCATGCGATAAGAACAAACAAAACAAGAAGCGCTGACAGGAATTTCCTCAGAACAAGAACTTCACTCAGAGCCGCGCTATGACTCCGGTGAAGAGGTCAGTTGAAGTGCGCAGATTCCAGAGCAGCCGTGCGCTTCATCTCCACAGCTGCTCGCGCGCTCTCGAAGACTAGAACGCTCACTCCTCACTGTTCGTAAATCCCCTCGGCGGCCATGTTGGGATACTCGCTTCCTCAGGTTCTGTACACAGCGCTGCAGGAACAACGTGGTCACTCTATGCTGCCTTCTCCAATGTGGATATTTGGAGACCTGCTTTAATGACCGTTGAGTTTTTGCTGGCACTGATCTAATGCTGGCTATGGTTCTGGAAGTCTTGACAGTACCCCCTTTCAAGAATGGACCTTCCAAAGCGGGTTTGTAGGGGTGTGCCTTATGAAAGGCTTCAACTAGTCGTGGGGCATTTACATGGACTGATGGTTCCCATGACCGCTCTTCAGGTCCGTACCCCTTCCACTCTATCAAGTAATACAGTTTGTTCCTTGTGACCTTGGAATCTAAGATTCTGCTGACTTCGTATTCTTCGCTAGATTCTACCACTATAGCGGGTGGAGAGTTTTTTAACCTGACCTTGTCTGGACTTTTCTTCAGAAGGGAAACGTGGAAGGTCGGATGAATTTTCAATGACTTGGGTAATTGTAACTTCGCCACTACAGGGTTAATGATCTTCTGAATTTTAAATGGCCCTATGAATCTAGGCTGAAACTTCCGATTACCCTTTAATCTCAAATGTCTTGTGGATAGCCACACCTGATCACCTTTTTCAAACTGAGGACCTTGTCTTCTCTTTTTGTCTGCCTGCTTCTTATAGGATAGTTTGGCCCTGATTAAGTTTCTCAATGCTCTTTTGTAAGAGCTCTGTAGTTCTCCCATTACTCTAGCAACGGCAGGGACCTCCCCAACCTGTTTTCCCAGTGTGATAGTCGGATGTCTGCCTGTGTTCAAGTAAAATGGAGTAAACCCTGTGGAATCATGAGTTGCGTTATTGTATGCGAATTCTGCAGTCCACAGTAATTCGGACCATTCAACATCCTGCTCTAACAGATAGAGGCGTAAATACTGCTCTAGATCCTGGTTCAACCTCTCGGTCTGACCGTCTGTCTCAGGGTGATAACTAGTTGAATAACGTGTATCTATACCTAAGCTGTGCATAAAGGTCTTCCAAAATTTCGACATGAACTGTGACCCCCTATCTGAAATGATTACTTGTGGAATTCCGTGTGTCCGAATTATGTGTTGGTTAAAGGTCTGCACTAATTGTGAAGCTGTGGGCACAGTCTTGAAGGGAATGAAGTGTCCCATTTTGGAAAATGAGTCCACCACCACCAAAATCACTGTGTTACCTTGGCTAGAGGGCAGATCCACTATTAAATCTAAAGTCACGGTGTGCCATGGGTAGGGTGCGTTTGGTAAGGGTTGCAATAAACCTTGCGGGGCCTGACGACTGGGCTTCCCTTTGATGCAGATTTCACAGGTCGAAACATATTGTCTTACTTGGGCTGCCAAATCTGGCCACCAAAAATGTCGCCGGACCAGTTCTTCAGTCTTCTTAACTCCTTTGTGGCCCGCCATCCGATCATCGTGGCAACCTCTCAAAGCCTCTTCTTGAAGTTTTCTGGTTGGAAGATATAGCTTGCCTTCATGATATGGGAGTCCTTCGACAAGAGTTCTTTTACCATCCGCCTCGGCCCACTTACGAAGATCCTCTTCTGAGCAGACTTGCTGAATTTGTTCGTCGAATTCTTTCATTTGCATGGCTCCGATTATTTGTTTCAATGGAACTATGGGTTCTTCGACTGAAGGTTTCTCTTCGGCTGTTGGATTCATGCGTGAAAGAGCATCAGCCTTTCCGTTTTTCGCACCTGGTTTGTACGTGATCACGAAGTCAAATTCTGAGAAGTACAAGGACCATCTCAATTGACGTGGCGAAAGTGTTTTTGCAGACTTGAGGAATTGGAGGTTACGATGGTCTGTAAACACAGTGACAGTATGCTTGGCCCCCAGTAAGTAGTGTCGCCAATCTTGGAATGCTTCTCGAACAGCCAACAATTCTTTGTCGGCGATGGAGTAATTGCGCTCCGTGTCAGACAGCTTCCTGGACCGGTAGGCCACCGGATGCAGTTGTCCCGTCGTTTTGTTCCTCTGCGACAAAATTCCTCCGGTTGCGAAGTCTGATGCATCAGTTTCAACGAAAAAGGCTTGTTCCGGATCGGGGTGCATTAGAATGGGGGCGCTAATGAAGGCCGTCTTCAAGTCCTGGAAGGCTTGTTCTGCCGTTGCAGTCCACACAAATTTTTGCCCCTTCTTTAGCAGGTGAGTGATGGGAGTGACTTTAGACGAGAAATTAGGAATGAACCTCCGGTAAAAATTGGCAAAACCAATAAAACTTTGGATTTCCTTCACACTTCCCGGTGATGACCACTCCTGAATGGTACGGACCTTTGAATTATCCATCTCGACCCCAGCTGCGGACAACATGAATCCCAAGAATTCCACCTTCTCGGCATGAAAAGAACACTTCTCCAATTTCACGTACAAGTGGTTATCCAAAAGCTTCTGGAGTATGGCTCGCACATGCTTGACGTGATCTTCCATCTTGTCGGAAAAAATCAATATGTCGTCAATATACACTACAGCCACTCGGTCCAAGAATTCTCTCAGAACATCATTTACAAAGTTTTGAAATGCTGCTGGGGCATTGCTCAACCCATAAGGCATCACTTGATACTCAAACAACCCATACTTGGTCCGAAAGGCTGTTTTCCATTCATCACCCTCGGCCACTCTCACCAAATGGTAAGCTCCACGCAGGTCAAGCTTGGTGTAAATCTTTGCTCCTTTGACTTGGTCCAATAGTTGGTTGATTAGTGGTAATGGGTACCGATTTTTCACTGTGACTTGATTCAAGGCTCTGTAATCAATACACGTGCGGAGAGTCCCATCCTTCTTTGGCCGGAAGAAAAGCGGAGACGAAATTGGAGATTGTGATGGCCTTATGAATCCCATTTTAGTATACTCTTCCAAATACTCCTTGAGATAGATGTTTTCCTTTTCTGTGAGCGCGTAAACTCGACTGCAGGGCAGGTTGGCACCGGCTTCCAATTCGATCTTGCAATCATAGCTCCTGTGTGGTGGTAGTTTCTCAGCATTCCTTTTGTCGAACACACTTGCCAAATCTTGGTATTCTTTAGGTATTTCTTCTGCGCTAACAGTGCAGATGTGGAGCGACAACTTGGCCAACTCCGTAGCCGGCGATCCCTCGCACTCTTCTGGATTCTTAGTAAAACAATTCTTCTGACAAATTTCCGAGTTCATCTTGACCGTTCTCCTCTCCCAATCAATAATCGGGTTATGCGTAGTCAACCATGGCAACCCCAAAATCAGCTGGAACTGGGGTGCGTCTATGAGGTTAAATCTGACAAATTCTCGATGACCCTGCAACCCCTCCAATTCTAAGGTCTCCGTCTCTTCTACTATGGGTCCTGAAGTCAAATTGGAGCCGTCAACCGCTTTTACTACTTCGAGGTTCTTCTTCTTGATCGCTTTTATGCCCATCTCTTGCACATATTTCAGGTCGCAGAAGTTCCCAGTGGCCCCCGAATCAATCATGACTGAAACTTCTTCCAACTTCTGGGTTCCAAATTTGACTGTAAAAAACACGGTAAGATGAGGGGCCGCTGACTGTAATGTGTTAATCAGTTGCTGAGGTTCATGAGTTGACTGTTCGGAACATCCCACCAGGGCAACTCCCTTTACTGGTGGGATCGATCTTTTAACCCCTGATTACTCTTGTTTCTCTTTGGACACTCCCTCACAAAATGTCCTGAGGTACCACAATACAAACACAACTGGTTTGCTCGCCTCTTGTCTTTTTCTTCTTGGGAGAGAGGGCCCCTGATGGAACCTATTTGCATTGGTTCCTCTCCGGTACCCGTATCAGGTTTTGAGGGTTCGGGTCTCATACGGTCTAGGCGTGGCACAAACGACTTGTAATCTCGCTTCTTTTCTGACCTTCTTTCAAACAATCGATGCTCAATTTGAAGAACTAAATCTATAAGTTCTGATATTTCCTGCGGACGTTTCGGGATCTGTGCCAATGCATCTTTTATTTCATCTTTAAGACCACGATAGAATATCGCCGCACGTTTACTGTCGGGCCAATCTGTTTCGACGATTAATTTGTTGAACTGGGCTATATATGCTACCAATTCTCGATTGCCTTGCTTAAGATCTAGGAGTTCGTTGTCTGTGGCTTGGTTGGCCGTTCTTCTATCGAATATTCGTAGAAATTCTTTCTTGAAACGATTGAAATCGTATAAGGCTGCGTCATTTCGAGAGACCAACGGCATAGACCAGGCTGCGGCGTCGCCGCTCAAGTAAGACAACATGAATGCGACCTTGGCTTGATCCTCTTTGAACACTACTGATCTGCACAAGAAATGTAGGGAACATTGTGTCAGGAAAATCTGGGCCTTATGGGGGTCCCCGCTAAAGCGTTCTGGGTTGGCTAAGGGGACAATAGGTGCCACTGAATGAATCACTTGCGTGGCCACTTCTGCACCTGAGTTATGAGAGGAGTTGAAGCTAGGTAAAGGAGTTGTTCCCGCTATGAGTTCCTCTAATTTCTGTTGAACGTGACGAGTTTCTTGTTGGGACCTTTTTACCTCATCCCTAAGGACTCTATTCTCTTCTGTGGAACGCGTAAGCTGGGCCTGTAACCCTTCTAGGATTCCCGCCAAGGAGTTCATATCAAATCCCTCAGTCATGTCGACTCAAGTGAAAGGTTGGCACTTCAATCTGTCAGAAGATTCAAGTAACACTGGAGTCGACACTGGATCCTATGCCCACCACCTCTGAAAAATAACTTATGAAACACTCTGGACAATTGCTGTGAATTACTTGGAAAATAACAGGCGAAGTCTCTTACCCTCAGTATGATCTGGACTAGCCTCAGGATGTAATAGATGTCGGGTAATTCACTGTTCCTCTCAGGTAGCCAAGGCGAAGAATCAATGGAGAATGGCTATGCGAGACTCTTGGGGAATTGGAATGGAGAAAGTCCTGCCTCAAGGAATGAACGCTGTAGATGACACTGAAATGACTAAAACCTTGCTATAAGTAAGCTAATATAGTCCTATAAACTGACTGAACTAAGGTGGGGGCAAGACCCCTTCTCTGGTACTAGAAATATCTAACTGAATTCCATGAAGTGGCACCAACTAAATACATACTACGAAATTCTTCAAATAAAGTCACTTGCCAGAATCCCACGTTGCGCATGCGATAAGAACAAACAAAACAAGAAGCGCTGACAGGAATTTCCTCAGAACAAGAACTTCACTCAGAGCCGCGCTATGACTCCGGTGAAGAGGTCAGTTGAAGTGCGCAGATTCCAGAGCAGCCGTGCGCTTCATCTCCACAGCTGCTCGCGCGCTCTCGAAGACTAGAACGCTCACTCCTCACTGTTCGTAAATCCCCTCGGCGGCCATGTTGGGATACTGGCTTCCTCAGGTTCTGTACACAGCGCTGCAGGAACAACGTGGTCACTCTATGCTGCCTTCTCCAATGTGGATATTTGGAGACCTGCTTTAATGACCGTTGAGTTTTTGCTGGCACTGATCTAATGCTGGCTATGGTTCTGGAAGTCTTGACACCTTGGGCCTACCATAGGGGTGACTGATATGAAGGTTAGGGAAGGTCTAGGGACTGACAAGTGTGGGCACTTGCACAGTCAGCGTGACAGTACCAGACTGTACGCAGGGTCTGCAATGGCGGACCCGAGACATCTTCTACGAGGCCGCTTCGGTGGGTGGCGCAACCAGCGCTCCAGGCCCACTAGCAGCATTTGTATCTACGAGCCCGGGCACTCCTGGTGCACGTTACTGGGGACTGACAGTAAACCAAATAAGCCAATCATGGAAATCAATTACGGATACACTTTATAAAACGAGCACTTGCACTGCGGCACAGATTGGCCGTGGCGCAGTGCCCTGAGCATCGACCACCAGCAAAAACATCTGAGGCACATCAGCAAAAAGTGGAAGGGAGACTCACACCAAGGTGCCAGGTCTAACATACCCATTTTTAAATATAGGAACCCTACTTTTAAACAGTAAGTATGTCACCCCTCAGTAGGCTTTCCAACCCACAAGGTAGCGAGTTTAGTATTTCAAAGTGGAACAAGTAAAACGTTAAGCTTTTGCATGCAACAATTGTGACTGGGCCCCAAAAGCTATTTTCAGTTTGTATATACAGTTTAAATTTTAATTCGAAAACCTTTGTTTAGGATCTGCTGCAATTTCTATTCCATGGCTCTTTATTAAATTTATTAAAAATCCAATTCACTGGTGATACCGGAAAAGAAACGTTAGAAAGTCAAAGTTTTCCTGCCTGAAGATACAGGAGACTCATTAGCATTAGCCTGTCTGCAGCTGGTCTATCAGGGCTGCCTTTCATGAGATATGAAAAAATACTCTCACAGCAGAGCTTGGAGCTGGCAGGGTGACCTAGATGAGGAATGTGACTCTGTTTAACCCAAGCAAGGCAGTTGAGGAGGGTCATGGAGAATCAAGTAACTTCACTAAATTGAAAATGTCCAGGGGGACCTGTGCTATTATAATTTATTGATAAAGGAAGCCTGCAAAAGAAGGGTCTTTTGATCCCAGATACACTTTAGGACTCATGGTCCTGGTCTTAGTGGAAGAGATAGCTGGCCCCAAACCAGTTTGAAGTGCTTGAGAGCGAAGAAACTGCTAACTGCCCTGGACTCTGAGGGTTCAACAAGCCTTGACGAAAGGCAGAAGGGTTCTGCCTTGTTAGATGTTGCTGAGACAAGTGAACTGTGGGACAGTCTGAATTAAGGTTAACAACATGTGCTGCAAAAGTGAAAAGTGAAAAGTGAAAAGGTTTGCGCTCGGAAATCTTTTACCCATTAGTCAGGGAGTGTCCCAGAATATTCACTGGCTAGTGAATTCAATGAAAGTAACACCTAAACTGCTACTCCTTTGTACCTTTTCCTTGCCTGTGGCAGAAGAGAAGACTGTACCTGCTGTCTGTGATGTGTGGAGACTACTCCCAGATACGAGGATATAAAAATGCTTTAAGAGGTCTTTTTCATGGAGTGACACCTTGACTAGAGGATCTAGAGTGGATTGTGCTAGTGGTCTCTGTGTGAGTGTGTCCTGGTCTCTTACTACTGCCCCTGAGCTATAGTTGTGACCAAGAGGAGCGGCTCCAAAGATTCAGAAAAAGTTGGGACTTGAAAACATTCTCAGTTTACAGACCTCTGTAGGACTGTGCCCAATCACCCAACTCAATAGACCAAGGCATGACCTTGGCAGACAAAAAAACGTTTTGCTGCCTGAAAGAAGATTTCAGCTGACCCCCACAGATACAGTATCCAGCTTCAGTGCAACATGCTGGTCAATATTTAATTTGTTTTGTTTGTCACTACCATGTTTTCCTTGGTGATAATGAACAATAGGACATCAGCCCTTCAGCCCTAAAAAGGGTGGTTAGTCTGATGTACTTACTCTGATGGCAAGTGTTGGAAATTGGGTTACTTGTTGAGTGGGGCGAAAGCATACTCAATCAGCAACCACATTCTCTGTCAGCAAAACCCAAATTATTTTGTGCTTAGCCATCTAGAAGCTTGGCACAAAGCAGTCATGTCTAACTTGGAGGCACTATGTAAAGTACTTATTCAGCACTTCAAACAGTAATAAAGTGAAAATACAACAGAAGAAAATTCGCACACCAATTTCTAAAAATAGAGTAGAATATAATACATTATTTGAGAACGAAATGACGAACATCCAATCAGTAGAACTGGAGAAATTACATTTGAAAGATTTTAGATGAAACCAGTGCCTAAAATTGCAAAGCGCCAACTGGGGTTATCTGGTTGTGGCAGACAAGTACAAAGTCACATGTTTGTCATGACCACAGTTTTGCATAGGCCAGATACAGGGACCCAGTTAGGCCCGCTGAAAAATGTAACCTAAATCCTGATTTTTGGAGCATTGTGAGATCCTGTGTCGAGGTTGCATTGCACAATGGTCATTCCGAGGAGCAGAGAGGCTGAGATGTGGAGTCCTTTAATGGAGGATGCTGTCGATAAGAGGCTTGCGATTTGAAATCCTGCATTTATGGTGTGGTATGCAGCAGCAGTTCTGAAGAAGCTGCAGGGCTGTGATGCGAAGTCCTGCATCATCGTCAAGGAAGCCATCGACGAGGGGCTTCAATTCTGAAGGTCTGCTTCTACGATGCACCGGGGATACGTTGCACATCAACGGTTCTGAAGAGACAGCAGACTGCTACACGACGTTCAGCATCCGGGATGTATCATGCTGTGGTGGTTCTGATGCAGGTGCAAAGCGATGCTTTGTGTTGCATTAGTTCTGCTCACAGGACCACAGCTGGAATGGCAGAGCACCTCCAGGCCCACTTCCAAGGATCCAGTTCTGGGGTGGCTCTGCATGAGAGGTAGGAGTCACAGCAGTTTCCAGGTTCTGTGTTCAAGGTGGTTTTAAAATACAATTCCTCAGACACTAAACTCAACCTTCCTAACCTGCTCCCAAATGAAAGTTGTCACATATTAAATGTAAGAAGTTAAACCAATGTTATCCTATGGTAGAGGTAGTACTTGCAGTGGTGTAAAATGAATTAAAGATGTGTTCACATCCAGAACATGTAAAAGTTAAAATTACATGCCCAATTTTTTAAATATACTGCACCTTGCCCTATGGCAGTTTAGGGCCCACCCTAGGGGTGACTTATATGTAATAAGAAGGAATGTTTAGGCCTAGCAAAAGGAGCCTGGTCGAAATGCGAGCTTAACAATGTACAAATGCTGCAATGGCAGGCAAGAGACATGTTTGAAGGGCTAAAGATGGTTGCTCAGTGACTGGTGCAGGCCCAATGGTACCATTTAATTTACAGGCCCGGAGCACATGTAGTACCACTTTACTAGGGACTTACAAGTAAATTAAATATGTCAATTGGTTGTAAGTGAATGATATATTGTTTAAAGGAGAGAGCACAAGCACGTCAACACTGGTTTGCAGTGGTAAAGTGTGCAGAGTCCTAAAGCCAGCAACATCAAACTCAGCAAACACGGGAGGCAGAAGGGAAAACGTAAGGGGAAAGCTACAGCATCGATGTCAAGTCCAACAGTAAGTATTCCATCAGGACATTGAAATAAGCTTCAGGTCAATGGAGCCAACTGTGGCATCGCCAATAGAAAGCTGACAGTCAACCTGGCACTAAATAGAGCACTTTTCTTCAAAAAGCTTCTAGCTAATGAAAGGACTTTACAAGGTATGAAACATGAATTCGAGCTTTCCCCACCAAAATGAGTGGCTTTATCTGCATCACCTCCATTGAGTATCCAACTTTGAAATGACTTTTTAGATACAGTCTTCAACCTTGCAAGCCTGAAGGATTTCAGCTTCCATATAAAAGGCTAAGTAATAAGGTTATAACTTTGACAGGGATGGCCTGCAAGGTGTATTTGACCTCTGCTCCATCCCAAGACCCTGAATTACTATGTAGGTCGCAGTCAACTGTGAATAGTGACTTCTGAAAGAAGCTTTGCTTCTTTTTTTGCACTTTTTGCCTTAAAGAGGTACTAATCCCTGGAACAACATTGATGCTTAAGGATGCCCGCCTAAATGCATTGTCAGTCCTTGTCTCCTGTATGTTGTGGAAAACCCGTTGAACAACAACTAACAGTAAATACCTTTGGGGAAACTTATCTTTGCCCGAAACCAGGGAGTCAATTTCATGATAATCCAAATATTATAGCCCATAGAGATTGTACACCACTATTCCTGACCCGTCCTGTAACCCAGATATATTTTCTGTCTTGTCATATAGCTGTTCTAAGATCCAAGTGTGACTCACCAAGTTGGAACAGCCTATTGGAACAGTATGATGTTTGCATATTCCAAGAAACATGGTCAACAGATCCACTATTTCATCTCGGTTATTTGAACTTTGACACCCGGCAATCCTTGGTAAGAGGGGCAGGCTGTCATGGGGCTAACAGTATGGATAAAACAATACATAGGCCATAAGGTTCAGGCACTTACCACATTCTTGATGTCCGCTTGCAGACCAGCTCTCATTCCAAGCTCGATGTATACAAAGTCTATGTAAGAGGCCAAAGAGGTGGTCAGAGGTCTTGAACTGTGATGCCCTTGATGAATTATTAGACAACTCTAAATGTAAATTGATACTTGTATAGCGCACTACTCATCCGCAAGGGTCTCAAGGCGCTTGTACGAATACCGCTGTGGAACCCATCCTGGCTTTCTCTGTGAGGCGTCCACTCCTGGGCACCCCCAAGGTGGAGGCCAGGCATCCTTAGCGTTGTGGGGGCCGTTGTGGAGATTAAGCAAGCTATTGCCCAGAGTTTCAGAGTGGGACTCCATGATTGGAATAGGCACCGAGGCGAGAATTATCAGGTCCGTGGAATTTTGAGCACAAGACCCGCCGAGGCGGGGATTTGAACCCTGGTCCCGGGCTAGACCTCTGCATCAGGGTATGCCGTTCTAATCATTGAGCCACACTCTACAGGTACATCCTAATTAAAAATAGGAGATGACTTCAAAACAACCTTTGAGCCGCTTGATCTAGATGACAAGAGCCTAACTGAAGAGGAGGATTCACCCTGGTGCATTCCAAGTCTTGAACTACAACCTGTCAAAAGATGGACAGAAGCAGCCCTTCAGCCTAAAGATTTCTGTCTGGAAAATAGTGTTAGGGCAGCAAATGGGATAACTATATCTGATAGACAGGGGGCAAACACTTATAGCAATGGATTCCACGCAAGTTGAATAGACTGTCTCTTAATTGATTTGAAAATGTGGTCGGCTCTCATCGATATGGAAAGTATTAAGAGAATAGAGTGTGTCCACAATCCATTGAGCTTTGCACTATAATCCTTGATTACCAGCAAGGTAATATCTCCTCCTATCTTGACCTTGAGCAGAGACATGTTAATCGCTAATGATATGAGACGGGTCAAGTGGACTAGGGTAGCAGTGAATCAAGATGTCTTATACATTACAAGTATTGAAGTGACACTTGCAACAGCGGAACTAGAGGTATATCCCCTGAGTGCTACCGGATACGAAGCCATATCAAGGATTCATACTAAAACTTTTGACAAACTTCGAACCCATTTTGTCAAGTCCTCCCATATCAAAGGGAATCCCCCCAAGCCACAGCATCATTTTCTAACAAAATGCAGACAAGCTTGTAAGAATCTTGCTGAGGCTTATAAAATCGAATAACATAACTGGCATACAACAAGCCAGGAAAATATATGACTGCCCAGTGTGGCGGAAAAAAAGATTGACACGAGCATAGATGGCAAGAGCTTAAATTATCATGATCTGGGAACAATCCCCAACTTTTTGGCAACTAGTTAGATGGGGAAGAGGGGCAATCAAAGCCCCTGCAGAACTATATTGCCCCATATATTTGGACTGATCACTTCTCTAGACAATATGCAAAGGAAGATGAACAGTAAAGTGAGGCTTTTGTAATCTTACAGCACACTGTTGAATTGACCTTTGTACCTTCGGACATTAAAGCTGCTAAGAGTGCAATCATGGGGGAAAGCCCCTGGCCCGAGAGTGTGCTGGCAGGGTTATTCCTACATGACAAGTATATGTGGACAAGATATATTACTGTTAGCCAACACCATTGCTCATGGTGCCCCTATCCCACAATCCTGACAAGGTGCTGAAATAATACCTATTTACAAAAAGGGCGATAGATCCCAACCAGAAAACAATAGGCCTATAAGCCTTATAGATTCGTTTCAAAAGGTGGTGACTTGTGTACTGGCAACGGTTCAAGAATGAATCAAATCCAATAATATCCTCTCGCCCCTTCAGGCTGGCTTCCAAGCACATGTTAGCACCATCAACCAAGTTTTCTGCTTTTTGTTAATTCTGGCAGACAGTTGTAATAGTATGTACACTGCCTTTGTTGAGCTTAATTCAGCTTTTGACTTAGTTCCATGAAAAAAGCTCTGGATAGTGTTATAGGACCTGGGAATGCCATTGGATTTGCTCTCTCTAATTGTTAGAATCCATGAAGGCAACTTTGCACGTCCGCTGGGGTTCGCAGGGTAATGTCACAGATTGCTTCCAGGAAGAAAAGGGGGTGCACCAGGTGTGTTTTATAGCACCAACACTATTGTCCCTTTTTCTCAATGGAGTCTCATCTGAGGGTAGGTAGCAAAAAATTGCTACCTACCCTCAGATGTACCGGCTATAGCAGGCACAAGGATACCTATCTTGCTATTTGCAGATGACACACTTATAATTTCCAAAACAATGAGTGGTCTGCAGTGTGCACTTTCTCATTTTGAAGAATTCTGCACCATACAAGGATTGGTAATCAATACATCCAAGACAAAGTTTATGACTTTCAGTCAGCATCGATCATTAAGGAGTGCCATTAAGCTAGATGGGGATCCCCTAGAACAAACAGATTTGTTCACCTACCTATGAGTCGCATTTGCAAAATAAATGAGCTGGAGACCTCAAATAGAAATGATTTCACTGAAACAACACTAGCTAGTAGGGGCACTAGAATTTAAGACCTCATTGACAAACCCGATAATCCCGGTCCTGCAGATTTACAATTCTAAATTAGTGAGTTCCGCTCTATATGGTTCAGAACTCTGGGGTTTTGAGAATCCGACACATCTAGCTGTTGCAGAGAACAACATTTAGTGAAAAAGCACTAGCCTCCCACAAAGCACTCCACTCAAGCCTCTGCTTAACTCCCTGGAAGATATAGCAAGTCTTCGGCCCTTCTTATACTGGCACAGAGTATGGTTCACCCCTGAGTTGGGAATTATGCTGACGCTCTCAGGGATGTCATTGAGGCAGACCAGTTGTCTAAGATAGCCTGGCTTCTTCATATCATAAATCCATTGACCAAAATGGGAATGCAGCAACTACGGGAGAGCCCAAAGAGCGCTCATTTCCAACAAAAGAGAAAATAAAAGAATATTATTCGGAAATGACGATGACCAATAATTTTAGAGCAGTCCAGAGCACTCCGCTCACAGGGAGGTTCCTAGAAATAAAACTCCTTCCACGATATGAACCTTATTGTGACATAATATCAACCCCATTTGATAGAAGATTATAATTTCAATTCCGCGTAGGCACCCTCCCTTTAAAATCTTTTACATGCAAGTGGTTCCCCACAGCAGATAACAAATGTCCCATATACCAAGATCAAAAAGAAATATTTTCTAATGTTCTGTTGTTTGCCCCGCTTATGCAGAGCAGCAAAAGAAATGGCTCAAACAGACCTGTAGGAACATGGGCACTAGAGACTACAGAGGTGCTATGAGATTACTGAGCACAGATCCATCCTTGCAGTATGTTATCTCTGTTGCTAAGTTTCTAGGATGGATGTGGAATATAAAAACAAAGATTAATGCAATGTCCCTTGCATCATTAGGAACCTGAAATGGAATTTAGCCGGCCCTGCTGTGAATGATAGAGCTATGTGTGTTGTGTTGGATTGGAGCATAATTCATATGTATATATGATTGTATGAAATGGTATACTTTTACAATTTTAAATATTTATATTTTATATTGCTTCTATGACATGTAATGTCAAAATAAAGCTTTTGATGATTGTTACAAATCTATGACTATGGGGCCAATTAGTATGGAGGGCGGACTTTAGTACGCCCGCCACCCTAGCGGTGCTGGGAACAGCCGCCAGTGGTGCGGAGGTCCTGCCCCGCCAATTTGGATTTCCGCATCTTTGACATAGTGGTAGGTGCTGCAATCCTGCCATGGAAAGGCCTTTCAAACCAGGCATCATAATTTGGATAGCAGTACCTTCCAAGCACTGCCACCATATTATGCCCCAGCTCCACCAAGCCGGCAATCGTAACGATTGGAGACCGGCAAAAAAGCGGCAGACGGACTTTCCGTCCGCCGTGGTACTCCCCGCAATGAAAATGTGGCGGGGGTAAATCCAGTTGGGAAGGCGGGCGGATCGCCACCATCGGCTCGGCGGTGGCGATCCACCCGCCATTGTAACCACCCCCTATGTTTGCCCTTATTGTATTTAAATCATTGTTGTGCCATTTTTAATAATCTTTAAAAAAGTTGGTTGTGAGGGTTTTATTTTTTACTGTTTTAGTCTTGCTATACACTTTCCTAAATCATGCCTGCCTGCACTGTGCTAAAGGTACCAGCGATTGAGCCCAGTTTAAGATAATTGAAGCTGTGTTTAACCTATCGGCAACGAAACGTATTTGTGCTCTATAAATCTTCATTGATATGAAGCCAGTTAGTGTTCTTTTCTTTCAGTGTAATGATTTCTATTTTCTGATATTTCACCTTTTCAGGATATTAACTACTATTATCTTTAAAAGGGATGACGAGGGAGGTATTTGATTATGGTGCAATTAGAATCATACTGCAGTGTCTGGTTCCTTTAAATACATTTCAAGGGTTCTGTGTCAGAGCATCCATAGAATGTCAATGTTGGGCAAACAGGTTACAGATGTGGTAATGTTGTGTTAATGACTGCATGAGGTATTTTCTGGTGGGGATCAGGACATTGGCAAAGGTTTATTTAATCATAATAATTTAATCAAAAATATATAATGAACAATCACCTTATTAGCCCAGCACAAGAACGCGTGTCTTTTTTGGTGCCTTGTTATTTGTTGTTAAAGCGTTCTTGGATCGGTTCAATTTAATTGAAAACCTGATGAAGCAAAAATTCGAGAAGTGGCTTAGGCTACTTATCAAATTAAGGAAGTAGTCTCAGTTTTAATTTTAGAGAGCCACATTTAACAGATATAGACATACCTTGTGAACAGCAAAGGGCTTCGTGGATTCAAACGGCAACAATTTCCAGAGTTATAATGTTGCTGAGAAGCTACTTTATACCCGTGTTTGGAGCGCGAAAGAGGACTTGAGGAAAATTAATGGCCGCCATCTTAAGCTAATGCTGGTTTGGAGCGCGAAACAGGACTTGAAGAAAATTAATGGCCGCCATCTTAAGCTAGTGCTGTGAGGTATATGATTACGTATACCTTGCGATGTTGTTGATATTGCACTTTCCATAGTTAAAGATATATTAGGAACGACTAATTTCAATCTAATACTTAGTTATAGTTCTATCTAGTTTTAACATGGACGTCTTATATTCGTAAATAGTTTCAAGTTTGACAATAATATATAAAATTTGAGTCTGACCTAAATCAACTAGAACGGCTAACAAAGAAACAAGTCCATACTGAACTCCATGCTAAGTTCCTAACAGACTGTCTCAGTGCCAATATTATCCTAACGGGCCTTCAAATCCGTAATATTCCCATTGTCTTTACCGATGATGTGGAGTTCAAAATTGGCTTTGGTTTCTCAGCCAACAGATGCTCACGCACATGGATCGTGCTCAGCATAGAGACTGCATTTAGACAGATTAAGATCTTAACTAAAGAAATTGAAGCATTAGAGAAAATAATCACAGGGGACGCCACTATTACAAATAGCAAATTCCTTCTGGATAAAGTCCAACAGACAATCAGAGAATTCCAAGAATTTAATGCACACAAAAAAACTAAAAAACTTCAGAACGACATCAGACGTCACAACAAAGAAAGAACGTATCCTTACTTAAATAAGGATTTCTATGCTCCTCAAGGCTCTAATCAACAACAAAGAAAGAGGACCACTTTTTCAGACACTGACTTGGACTCGGGCAGTGATAAATCTCCTGAGCAACGCCACTGACAATACGATCATCAACTCTCCACCTCACGGCAGTCTTTTTTAGGCCAAGATTGTCGAGGTACGGGTCAACCTCGGAGACAACAACCGTCCAGGAGAGGATCGAACCAGAACCAATATACACCGGGTTTCCGGAAAACTCGCAATCAATATTATGAGTGGTAACATCTGACCAAACCATTCCAATTTTTAATTTATCTTCACACACTCTGTCGAACTTTGAAACTGAAGTCCTATCTGCAGGGCTCATCTTTGTGCCTACTTACAAAACTGATTTATTCCAAACTAAACTTGAGATGTATAAATTCCTTTGCTCTGCGAGATTAAAAAACTTCTTCTAAGAGAATGTCACTATATACAATGAAGGCATTACTGGGTTAAGGAATCCTTCCACCTTCTACCCTACAAACTCAATGATAAGGAAGGAAATACTCACCTTTGAAAATGCCGTCCTGATAGAGATTGAGAATCTCTTTAAAAACAGAATTCACTATAAATCAAATGACTCTAAAAAACATCAGGAGGCCTTACAAAACCTACAATCCCTGAAAAACACAGTTACCAAACCCGCTGACAAGGGGGGTGGTATTGTTTTGTGGTATCGAGGGAAATATAACACAGAAATGCTGAAACAACTTTCTGTGTCCTCAAATAACAAATTATTGACTACCAACCCCACTGCTAGATTGACAAAAGAGATCTCTGAACTGAGTAAGTTTGGCCTGGAAAATGGATGGCTAAATGAAAAAGAAGCAACTTTCCTTACAAATAAGACACCAACGGTCCCGGCAATATATATGCTCCCAAAAGTGCATAAACATTTTGAAAATCCACCTGGTCGCTCGATAGTTTCGGGATGTAATTCCATCTTAAAGCCACTTGCCCAGTATTCAGATTACTTTATTAGACCTTTCGCAATAAACCAACCTTCAAATATAAGAGACACTACGGCGGTTATTAATACTATTGAGAACAACGATTTCGACCCCCGTACAGAACTACTGGTCTCTATGGACACAGAAAGTTTATACATAAATATACCTCAACAAGAGGTGTTGACCATTTTGACAGAACTGTTACAGACAAGACCGAGGCCTCATGAAGTACCGACCAATTTTATCATAGACTGTGTACGGATCTCGTTATGCGAGAATTTCTTTTTATTTCAAGCCACATTCTACCAACAACTCAAGGGTGTAGCAATGGGAGCAATTTACGCTCCCGATATTGCGAATATTTCTGTATCAGCCTTTGAGAATCGATGCATCTTCAGTGTATCTAATCCATTTTCCAACAACATCCGGAAATGGCTAACATATATTGATGATGTTTTTATCATTTGGCATGGTGATGTCGATGAATTACAGGCCTTTCATATTTGGCTAAATGGCAGGAGTCAACATCTTCAGTTCACAATGGAACATAACTCACAGGAAATGAACTTCCTTGACATTACTATTAGAAATGACGCCACAAACCATCTGTACACTACACTTTTTACAAAACCTACATCTAAGAATATGCTTTTAAAATACGACATCCACCACCCACAAGCCTTAAAAGATGGCCTTCCTTTTGGGCAATTTCTGTGTCTGCGCAGGAATTGTACCTTTAGGCAGGACTATATCATAGAGGCGAAGAAATTAAAAGACAAATTTCGGTCTAGAGGTTATCCAGCGAAACTGCTCAAGAGGAACATGAAACGTGCCTGGTATAATGACCGGGACGCACTGTTGGTAACTAAAGAACGACCTAAAGAACCAAAACTTGTATGTGGGACACACACAAATAGCATCAAGAAAATTGTGTTGAAACATTGTAAGTTACTTCAAGCTATTCCAGAACTGGCACCAAAACCAATGTTTACTTTTAAAAGAGGTACCAATTTGCAGGACCGGCTGGTCCATTCGTATGAAAACATTGACACTAAAGACACAGTGGACAACATGCGTCAATTAGTTCCTATCCTTGGTCATTATAAATTTAATACATGCAGGGCATGTAACACAACTGAAACAACAAAGACTTGCAAAATAATGACATGAAATTCACAAACAAATCTTTTTCAAACTGCAATACCACTAACGTGGTTTATTGCATCAGATGTCCATGCAACCTACATTATATAGGCAAAACGATTCAACCTATTAGGAAACGAATCCGCCAACACCAGTCTCAGATTAGATGTAAAAAAGAAAATGCCCCCTTAGTGGAGCTATCTAGGCTTGGGCCACACCGAGAATGACATGCTCTGGTGGGTGATTGAGGTTTTTAAACCCACTAAGAGACAAAATAATGTTGACAAGAACCTGACCTTTAGGGAAGGCAAACTGACCTGCATGGCTTATACCATAGACTGGTGCCTGAACACTGCCATTGAATGGCATGCTTTAGCCTACTTACATTAAATACCATCAATGTTTGCTTCCGTACCAGTTAAGGGTGTAACTAAAATTGATGTGATCTTATATCGCCTTGGTGGTATATAACATGAATATTTAGGCCTTGATTGTAAACCTGACATCATGGACTCTACTGAAACTGTTTAAGTTTAAAAATGCCGCATGTATTTATGTATGATAACAAAGAATATTCATGTTTTCATATTTTGTATATTCTATTTATTTGCATATTAATTAGAAGTTTGTGCAGTGTACCAACTTTGTTGAAGAAATGTTTAAATTGTAAATATATACTAGAGCGTTTAATATCTTGTTGCAAATATACTCCAAAATGCCAAGCAAGGTTACCCTTGAGAGATGCTATATTTACCATTATTATTTTTTATGCTATAATCTGATGTAAAAATTCAATTGAAGCAATCTCTTACGATTTTGTATTTTATATGTTGTTGTCGAACTTGAAACCATTTACGAATATAAGACGTCCATGTTAAAACTACATACAACTATAAATAAGTATTAGATTGAATTTAGCCGTTCCTAATATATCTTTAGCTATGGAAAGTGCAATATCAACAACATCGCAAGGTATACGTTAACATTTACCTCACAGCACTAGCTTAAGATGGCGGCCATTAATTTTTTTCAAGTCCTATTTCGCGCTCCAAACACGGCATTAGCTTAAGATGGCGGCCATTAATTTTCCTCAAGTCCTCTTTCGCGCTCCAAATAGGGTATAAAGTAGCTTCTCAGCAACATTGTAACTCTTTGGAAATTGTTGCCGTTTGAATCCACGAAGCCCTTCGCTGTTCACAAGGTATGTCTATATCTGTTAAATGTGGCTCTCTAAAATTAAAACTGAGATTACTTCCTTAATTTGATAAGTAGCCTAAGCCACTTCTCGAATTTTTGCTTCATCAGGTTTTCAAATAAATTGATCCGATCCAAGAACGCTTTAACAACAAATAACAAGGCACCAAAAAAGACACGCGTTCTCGTGCTGGGCTAATAAGGTGATTGTTCATTAGATATTTTTAATAAAACACGTTGTGATTAAAAGAGTTGCTAGAACCTTGAGCCCTTTATTCCTCTTTATCTAGAACCCAAGTGCACGTTATATTTCCGAATTGTAAAGCATCACCCGAATCAGACAAGCAAACGTACCTTCCAGAAAGAACAAAGGTGATGGATAGCGCTATATATGACTACTTACCTTGTTTAATGATTCTTTAGCTTAAATCATTGTCTCGGATAAACTTCCACATACAATAAATAAATGACCTCATGGCGCCAAGTATATCTCATACTATACCCCCTGCTCGTTAGCCTTCTCTCTTCATTTAACTATCACTGTAGAGCAATGATTTATGTCATCATATAAATAACGTTTGTCGATGCATATCGATACTGGGGATATGATAGCGAAGCTGATGCTTAAGTATCGCCTAGACAGTCTACTAATACTGAACAACATATTTATATAATGTTGTCCTTTGTTATAATCAGATGGATAATCAAGTGGATTCATCTGTAGATATAAGTAAGACCCTGTATACTGGTCTGCGATATGAGGCCAGCTCCGATATCCACATGACTTTTGATTCTCCACTTAAGATGTTTTTGAACTTTAAACATAGTCAACCTAAATATAACAATAACAATATATTACATGTTCGTTGATGGTTTCAGATTCGACCTTAAACCACTCAAGCATACCTGTATGACATATTCGAATACAGTTGCCACCACCTGATATCAGGTATTTACTTTTCTTTCTACAAAGGTATCGATGGGTATTTTTCAAGTCCACTATGCCCATTTAGTGAATAACGTTAAATTAAGGCAATGACCTAGAATGATATGGTGGAACATTAAAAAGTCATTAAATGATTTTAGAATTTATTTCGGTTTAGTAAATTTGTCTTTGAAATGTATAAATTTTGTCTTGCACAGTTTATCCGGTTGTTTTTATCAGATAAATTAATTAAGAATTGATCAGTAATTAAGTTTTGCTTTACTGTTAAAGGGGTCAACTTCTGTATATTTGTATTGTCCTGAAGATGGTCTCTGTATTGAAACAATAGAGACCGAAACGTCGACCCACGCTTTTTCTCTCATCATTTTTTTTAATTCAATTTTAACAAAGAAGAAAAGCGTTACATAATGTTACAGTGAAGGTGCTTTGATTGTGTATTGTTTCCCTTCTTGTCACATTGTTTATATACACCTTAGTACCCTTTTTAAAATACAATTATAAAGTAATTTATATATACACCAGTTTCTGTGCTCTCTTGTTTTGTTTTGTGTAATGTTCAGTTCTTCATTTAAATAAAAAAATAACTCTAAATGTATATGGTGATTCGCTATTGTTTAGCTTGGGCCAAAATTATTTGGGCCTGTGATTTATTTCTTATAAATAACTTGTGAAATATTTTGACCAAAAAAAACCCTTGAAGGCAATCCGTACCTTATCACCTTTAGAATATAACATATATTAACTTATACAATATCTATGTTCCTCCAAAAAAGGTTACCAATTGGAGTCCACATCTATTAACTGTTTCACCTAGTTGTTGCTCTTGCTATGTGGACCGTGTACAAATGTTTGTAAGATGTCTTGTGATTAGACCCTAGTGGAACTCAGTATTCGAAAAATCTAACTGTGGAGGCTGGCTATCTAGTAGTATAGCACACTCAGGGGCATAGTCTCAAGAACGGGTGTTAAACATCGCAAATTTAGCCTAATGCAACTTAGCATATCGCAGTCCATGGCGAGAAAATAACACCGTCTTAACATCCAATTCACAACCTGGCGGCTCCATAAGATAGTAGCATGATAACGCACCAAATGACCCCGTAAAAATCAACACGACAAACAAAAAAAGCGAAACATGAATGCCAAAAAAGTTGCGATGCCCCAAAGCGCAATACCAAAATCAGTCAAAACCAGCAACAGGCCTGTAATTCCCTCGTGTCATGCGGAAAAATGCACTATAAAAGCCCCCAAAAAACCCCACACCAAAACCAATTCAAACTACGAAGCACCAGGGATGCACCTGGACCGAGTGCAGAGGACAAGCTGAACCCCACAAGCCCCACCTAGGACCAGCATGAACCCCGTGTTCGGGGAAGGGCAAGGTGAAGAGGAAGACAGGGTTCAGTCCGGAGGAAGACAGGATCATCGTCACAGAGGTGATAGAACCAGTGGCGGCTGGTGGAATTTGAACCTGGTGGGGCTATTGAAGTAGGCATCAACGAACTGGAGCGAGCGAGCGTAGCGTGCGAGCCCGACGGCAATAAGGGGGGTGTGGGGGGTTCTCCCCCCGCGAAGAAAATTTTTAAAAATTGCCATTTTTTGGTGCAATTTTCCGCACTATTTCTGTGATAAATGGACTGAAAAATCAGTTCTTCTAGGCATTCATAAAAGAAAACTCATACATTATTTCAGAGAATTTCTGTGTTGCCAAGCAAGACTGACTTCTGAAGAGGGCCAGGGTACTAAGCCAGGTTGCACATCCACAAAGAAACACACTTGTAATTTTGTTCCTACCAAAAATGACGGCTGGCCATTTCCTTTTCTGCATCAGCTATTCAACGTTGATTGCCCAGTAATCATTATGACATATTAAATAGCTAAATGTATAAGAAATATCAATTTGAAACAAACATTTAATTTTTAGGAAGTCAGCAAAAGCTTTGATTTTTGAGCAAGGCAATTTTGCAAAATAATTAAGTAAATATTGTATTTAAAATAGTTCAAATAGCTCTCTGAAGCCCTTGGGTCTATCAGTATTTAAGAAAACCACTAAATACAAATAAGTTAGGAAATGAGTGTAATATGCATTGCTTATAATATAAGAAATATCAATTAAAAATCTTTCATTTATTTAAGAAAGAACAAAAACGTTATTTGCAGAAGCAGGCTAGGTAAGAATGTTTTACTTTATTTTTAAATACTTTGCATGCCACCCTCAGGCCCTTGTGGCAGTCAGTATAGTAGAAAATGGCTACATAAAAATAAAATATGAAAATAAATAAATATATATTTTAAGAAATATCCCTTCAAAACCAATATGATATTTGTAAACACAAACAAAATTATTTTAAATAATACTATGCAAATTGTTTGAATGCCACTCTCAGGTCCTTGTGCCCTTCAGCCAGCACAGCAGAAAAAGTTAAACAAAAAGAAATTATGGAAATAAATAAATGTACATTCTAGTGTGGTGATGCGGACACCAGCACTAGTATGACCACTAATGAGTGGTACTTGACAGGACTACAAATGTGAAAGTGAACACTCTTCAAATTTTTAAAAAGTGTATCTTTTTAACATTTGAAAGCTTTGACATTATCAAGTCAAAATATAGCCCTGCACTAAGACTTTATTAAACATAGAAGGAGGGAGCGGCTGACACCTCCACCTGAATAGGGCTATGCCTATTCCAACACAAATAGCTATATAACCGCCTGTAGTGTGCCTGGAGCCAGAGAAGAAAGGGCAGGGTCCTTTTGAGGATCAAAGACAGCTGTCTTTTGTTGTCTCCCACACTTCAAAGACACATTTTGGTATTAGTACTGGACCTCGCTGTGACATCCCCAAATTGGTTCACTTTGGGGTCTGGAGGAGACTCTGCAACTATGATGTACAACGCTGCTAGGAAGGACTGCCCCTTTGTCACTTGCTTTGCTGTACTGCCTATGCACTCTGCTCAGCTATGTTGGCCTGCTCCCTGCTACCTCTGCAATGAGGGACAACTGGGCCTCTATATCCTACAAGTTCCCAAGAACTTGTTAGCTTTCCTCCTGTTATGGAAGAATCAGGGCTATTTGTATGTTATTGGGCCACTTTTCTGACCGACTTTTTCGGCCCTCCTTTGAGGGAGAATGATTGGAGGTGACTCCAGCCCATTATCCTTCTAGTGCAGGGATTTGAACTATAAACAGGGCCTATTCATAAGGCACAGTAATGCACTTTCGTACCCTTTTGCTTAGATCAGGGCTTATAAACTTAAGCTAGGGGATAGATTCATTAGTATTAGTGATAATCCGTCCTTTTGCAAGAGTGTTAGTATACCTTCTATGGAGTTATGCTTATTTCGGGCCTTGTAGGCCTCAAACGGGAGAGACTCCATCTTGCTTTCTGCCCCGGCAGCTTGAGATGCTTCTAGGTCAAGTGTAATGTTTTAGTTTCGAAGTGTTGTTCGCTTGGAGAGAACCGGCTCAGGCTGGCCCTTATCGAAAGACTGTATTTTTCTCCACTCCGAAGACACAACATCAGGCCGGCCGGCTGGGAACGTGTCCTTGGTACGGGGAGGTACAAAAATTTGGTGGGCGGCAGGTTACTGTCCTTAACTTTCCATGAAAGGACAAGCTTCCATATTAGCGAAAGCGTTAGGCTGTGAGTCAGTCAGTCTGTAGGCGGCAGCTAGCCGTTAGCATCAATGCCATTAATTATTTCCAGGCAGACAGTCGCCATTTTGAAGTCCGAGAAAGATCATGAGGCTGATACTCTCTGAGAAAGATTGAAGAGGAGAGAGGAGTAGTGCGGAGCGATCGGAGACAGAGAGAGACAGCAGCTAATAAAGAGGAAGGTTCCAGTGACTTGGAGAGAAGCGGAGGAGACCGAGCATAGCGGTGCAGACGTGTACTCGTGACTGCTGAGGTGTGATTCCGAGACGAGCCAAGGCACAGACGAGAAGGGAACCTAAATGACTGTCGAACCCCGACTTCGTGCTCATAAGGTGACCTCTGCCCCATTTTGCATAGTGTGTACATTCTAACCTTTCACTTTTCTTTGCAGGATATATGTTATAGTATAGTGCTGTGTTTATAATCATTGTAATAAAATACCCCAGTTCTTAGTGAACCAACATGTGCCTTGTATTCTTGTTCAATCAGGGTAACCTGGTCTTCTAGTCAGACATAATTTTCATGAACGGATGTAAATCCCGGTCAGGTAAGAGGTGACTGAATAATGAGGGAGAGAGGGACCATTCGATGCTGAGAGCAGAAGGTACATGATTCAATTTGGCAAGTTGTGCTAATTCCTGTTATTGTAGTATCACCCCGAGTAGCCAATGAGAGATTCCTTCCAAAGGTATTCATAGGAGAGTGATCGTCGTTGGTAAGCAGCGTTAATGAGAGCACCAGGGGGGACACTGGTGTGTAGATCCGCCGGATTGCGGATCGGGCTGCGAGTGAGAGAACACTGGGGTGGATACCAGTGTCTAGGGCCGCCGGATTGTGGACCGGATTGGAAGGAAGAGAGCACTAGGGCTGCAGCCTAGTGCGTAAGGCACGCCGGATTGCGTGTCGAGTGAGCACTGATGGTGATCAGTGTGTAATGGTAAATAATCAGAACTGCCCCAGGGTAGATTAGTCTGGGCCTAAGTTGCCGTGAGACTAGCTGGTATGAGTGGGATATTGTAGAAAACCTATGTGTTTGTATAGCTATTTCCCCATCCTTAGGTACGAGATATAAATATATATATGTACATACCTATTGTAAATACGTTCTAAGGAGGGAGGTGATTACGTTCCGACTGGGTTGGAGGTGCTCCAAGGAGCTGATCCCATCTGGTTCGAGAATCCGGTCGTTACAGCCACCAGACACTCTCACATTGTCTAGCGCCTGCTGTGTTGGCGCTCAGTCACCTTTTGCTACTAGTCGTACTCGACACTGCTGTTTCTGAAGATACCGTAGCGGTGTAGACCTTTACCCTCAGTCAGCGCCGGGAGCACCGAGTGGCGTGAGCGCATTCTGGTTGCCTAGCAACACAACGATCTGAGCTCGCTCTCTCCAGGCTCTTTGGGCCGAAGATTCACAAGACTGCATCTACTGCGGCTGAACACCAGTCCTGCCTGCCTCTGTACCTCTTACCAACACGAACTCCATGTGTGAGGCCCACCAACACAGCAGTATGGGGCCACAGACCTGCCTGTGCTCCAGCGGCCAAGCCAGAGCCCAACTCCTCTTCCTACCACGTGGACCCCGTGTGCGAGACCGCCGACAACGAGAGCAGTGACTCCAAGCCCCAGGTACTGTCCCGAAGGCCTGTGCAGGCTAACTTCAACCCCCATTGCATTGAAAACCTTTTCGAGGCGGAGGAGGCCGGTGGGCTCATTTGAGGATTACTGTAACTCCCTTAAAGGTTCCTGAGCACTGTGATGAGCTATTAACGTTACTAGTACTGGCATAACTCTTGATAGACTATTGAATTGCTGTCCTTTAGGCCTGGTTTTAATTACATAAAGATGGTCTATTTTTCTAGAACTAGTGTGGAGTGTTTTGCTTTGTCTTTCACTGTTACTTTACTATGCGTTGCAGAAATACTTTACACATTGCCTCTTTTATAAGCCTCCTCTGCGCCAAGCTACCAGACGAGGAGCACAGGTAATCTTGCATCTGAATTAACCTGAGTGGTGGTGGGTACTGCTTGGCTTAGGTGTATACCTTAGCCAAACAAAAACCCCATTTGTAACTGACACATTCAGCAGCGCCTGCTGCTGCACGTTGCCTGCTATCATTCCGAGCTGCAATGTGCAAGTGGAGGAGGCAGCAGCTTATCAGATTTCACCTGGGCCCATAACAAAGCCGAAGTTAAAGGGCCAAGGAGATATCTGGAGCCTCAAACCTAAAAGCAAATGCCTCGACCAATGGGAAACAGCTTCCCTCTTCATGCTGGACCTCTCAGCCGCCTTCAACACCGTTTCCCACCACACCCTCTGCACAAGATTCCACGATGCCAGCATCCGGAACAAAGCCCTGGATGGATCTGCTCCTTCCTCACCGGCCGAACACAGAGAGTACGACTTCCACCATTCAACTGAAAACCCACAGAGATCAGCTGCAAAGGGTCTCAAGGCTCCTCCCTGAGCCCCAAGCTCTTCAGGCCCCATTTGCAGCCATCGTCAAGAACCACAGATTCAACATTGTCTCCTACGCCGATAACATTCAGCTGATTCTCTACCTCACAGAAGAACCCACAGCTGCCAAGAGCAACTTCCACAACAGGATAAATGCAGTCTCCACCAGGATGAAGGACAGCTGCCTCAAGCTTAACTAACTCAAACAAGACCTAAGGCCTCAACCTGGGATCCACCCCCAAGTGTTGCCACTCCCTCTGCCTTGGTTGACTCTTGGTGGCCCAGGAAGAGGGGGTCTGCAGCACTTGGAACCCCCCCTCCCCCACACGCCCACTGACTACGTGCGAAACCTTGGCAACCTCCTGGACTTCTCTCTCTCAATAAACCACTAAATCAATGTTGTTTATTCCTCCTATTTCCACATGCTCTATCTACTTCATGAAATCTTCCAGTTTGCCCCCAGTGAGTACAACAACACTGTCACCCATGAGCTTGTCAGCACTCTATCCAGCACCACCCAGAAACTCCATAAGAAACTGCTGAACATCAAGAACACCTCCGCCAAACTCATCCTGAACATCCCACGCTGCAGCCACATCACCGGCCACCTGAGAAGGGAAATATCCAATACAACGCATGCCAACACAACGCAAGTACCATTATATCGCAATGCTATTACAATGCATAGCATTACAATGTAAAGCATTATAATGCATATACTTTTACCACACATGCCTTTACATGAATTTCTTTGTATAGGCAAGCATGGTAAAAGCATATGTGTTTTACATGTAAGTATAAGGTAAGTATAGGGTTTAGGGTGGGTTTGGGTTTTGAGGTCTAGGGGTATAGGTTTGGGTTACCAAGGTTAATTTTAGGGTTCAGGATGGGTATATGTTTTGGGGTGCCAAGGTTCATTTTAGGATTCAGGGTGGGCTTGGATTTTAGGGTGCACAGGGTAATTTTAGGACTCGGACAAATTTGGATTTTGTGGTGCCAAGGGTAATTTAAAGTTTTAGGGTTTGGGGTTGTAAGGGTAATTTTAGGGTTGGTTTTGGTTTTGGGGTGGTAAGGGTAATTTTAGGGTTTAGGGGGTATGGGTATTAGGGTGGTAAGGGTAATTTTAGAATTTTAAGGGGGTAGGGCTATTGGCACTGGTACAAAGGGTAATTTTGGGGTTGCCTGGGGGTATATATATATATATATATATATATATATATATATATATATATATATATATATATATATATATATATATATATATATACACATACAAACAGAGACACACAATTACTTACCTTAACCACTTTTACCAAGTCTATGCCTTTACCATGCATGTCTTTGCCTTGTAATGGCATGCGTGGTAAAGGCATATGCATGGTAAAAGTGTGCTTTGCAATGGTAATGCGTTGTAACAGCACTTGTGTTGTTACAACCATATTATAATGGCATTCTTTGTGTTGGCATGCGATATAACGTCATATATTCCCTGAGAGACCTTCACTTGCTATCTTTCAACAAAAGAATTACCTTAGCTCAAGCGCCTCACGCATGCCTACAAATCCCTCCACAACGCCAGACATACATAGCTCAACCACCACTTCTGCTTCTACACTCTCCCCTGACATCTCCACTCCGCCCAACTGGCGCAGGCCACCATCACACATCTGTAGACCAGTGCTGGAGAAAGATCCTTGTCTAAACTTCTGGAACGTCCTGCCTCTGCACCTCAGGCAATCACCATCTCGTCCGCAATTAAGGAAGGACCTCAAGACTTGGCTCGTCAAATCAATCGCAGATCCCCTCCCCTCAACCCCCCACACACAGCGCCTTGAGACCCTACGGGTGAGTAGTCTTGCTTTAAATAGTAATTGATTTGAAGCAATGGAGCAGAAAGAAAGGCTTAAAGCTTATCACATCATAAGACGCTTGCTTTTAAATTTGTATTTGCAAACATTTTAAATTTAAATACCACTATTTTGTTTCTATTTCATTTTATAGTGCTACTCATCCACATGTATGGTGTCAAAGCGCTTTAGATCACATGTACACATATATTGACAATAAATGAAGAGTGTAAATCAATGTACAGGTTGTGTAACAAAAGTAAGTAACCGTTACAAGGTTGAAGAGTTGCATGCTGTTTATAGCTCACTGTGCTATATGGGAAGGATTAAAATGTATGGACTGTACATAACCAAATGAGCTCTGTATTCAAAGCAGTAACCCACTTATCTAGTTTCATAAAATAAAAATCTGTCATCTGCATATTACATAGCATTTAGCATGAAGTGCACTGCATGAGACACATTAACCCTTGCAAGTTTATTTAAATGCACTCATGAGTCATGATACTAGACTAGAGTGTGCTATATGTTAAAATAATTACAAAGTAGTATATTTAAATAATGGAAATATTGCAAAAATAATTTAAAAGAACAATAATTAATACTTCACACTTACCCCAGTTATCAGGCAGCTTCAGGAGAAGTGTGGCTCAGGGGTTAGAGGCCGCAGACCCGGAAGCTGAGATCGGCCCTGGACCAGGGTTCAATTCCCCGCCCCGACGGGGGTTGGGCTCAATAATTCCACGGACTCGATAATTCTCACTCCGGTGCCTACTCGACTCACGGGTTCACACTCTGCGACTCTGGGCAATAGCTTGCTTAATCTCCACAACGGCCCCTCGCGGCGGGATGCCTGGCTTTCACCTTGTGGATACCCTGCCGAGGTATCTCAGAGGGGAATACCAGGACGGGTTCCCTAAGCAAGCGCATAGATGCCTGCGATGTGGGCGATTTGCGCTATATAAATACATGTACATTTACATGTACATTTGTCTCAGCCGGTTGATGCTAGTTGCTGGCTGGCTGTGCTTCTCCTTTTGTTGTCCAGCAGCTACTGGCTCAGAGAGAGCTGAAACAGTAAAGCTTTCACTTTCAGGATGAAAGTGACAGCTCTTCTCAGTGCAGCAAGTGACACCACGTCACAGGGTCATGAGTTAAGTCTCATGACTCTGTGACATAAATAAAATGCTTACAGCGTTTTCTTTTTTTTTTTTTAATAAAGTTAAAAGTTTATATACAATAATCATTCAGTGTAATGATCATTTTATTTTTAAAAATGACCTTTCCCAAATGAGTCGTTTTTGAGATGGCTGGGGTCAGTTATGCATGACCAGTACTGGAGAACAACTGTATACAGGTGAATAACTTGTTTTTCCTATATGGCGAGGTAGCACACAAGCTTTAAAGTGCTTCCTTTCAGTGGTTCCAAAATTTATGAGATTGTCAGAAAACGTACAGTTTCTTTGTAGATGGGTAACACTCGAGCAGCAAAATGCTATTTTGCATTTAGCAACAAATATCCTTGCAAAGGACCTGCCACCAACTCCAGTACAAAAAGAGTATTTCTTTGTTGCAGTGACACAGTATGGGAGTGCAGTGGTTCAAGATAAGACTAAAAAGGCACCTACATGTAGGAAAATTGCAATGGATGTGAGGAGACTAGCACAAGGAGAGGAAGCAATTTTGCTACTCAACAGCATCTATGAGAACTTGGGAAGTGAGAGAAAGAGTGAGGGAGGGAAGAAAAAAAGACAGAAATGAAGGGTAACGAGATAAGGGGAAGAGAGTACTTGATGTTATTTCATAACTTTTAGCTTCAAAAGACGAAGGAGGAAAAGCGTTAACCAAGTATTGACAATTTAGCTGGTGCACGATAAAAATAAGTAATTGGCACGCAAATAACATTATCCCTTTTAGCCTCTTAAATGGGACACATTTTATCGAATGAGCAAGATGAAAGATTGTTTAACCTTGGTCGAGACACTAAGTTTAACCCTACCAAAAGCCATGTGCTGTTTGACCAGTTAAAAGACAGAAGATGACGAAAAACACGCAGACTTCACCCGCCTTTACCCTAACCATTTTACCAATTTCTTACTGTGAGGCTGTCTCAGGAGCAAATCGGCTTCCTCCATTAACGCACGGATTAATCATTGGTAATCTTTGTAACACGTTATCCTACTCTTCCTCATTACACTCCTTAGCATCGACTTTTTTGCCCTACCTGGAAAGGTGTCTAAAATGCATAAAATATAACATCCCCACCCCCTCCAGTGACAACTAATCAAAGGGTCGGGTGAGGGTGTACTCGTCATCATTCCCAATCCCCAGCCTTCAATGCAGCCTCGGGCTTACACTGTACCCGCCCGAGGCTGCTTTAAATTTATGATGCTGCCTTGCGTCATTTCTGGGCGGGCCCCAAAAGGGCCATTCTTTATAATCCCGGGCTGGCACCTAATGCGCCCGGTGTTTACACTCCGGCAGTAAGGCTGTAGCATTAAATTGTGACACATGCGCAAAAGCGCATGTGTCACAAATCACCCCACACGCTGCCTCCATTTCCTGCCTGGCCTGCCTGCTGCTGCAGTGACGCTCGCTCGAGTGCGTCCTAAACTGATGGCAGGCAGGCAGGCAGGCAGCAGGATGTCACGGCCCGGGCCGGGGCTTTGATCAGAACTGCAGTGCGGCTCGGGATTTAAAATGCCTGGTAAGTAACATTGTTACTTAGCATTTTAAATCCCTGGCTTGCTCTGTGCCGGCCGAGTCAATAGGGAGGGCGGAGCCCCGCCGCCCTTGAAGGAAAACCACTATCAACAACTGTTCATCACCTCCACTGCAGCACTGGCAACACAAACAGGAAATATGGCAGACCATTGTCACCAATGTCAATGCAGTCGGAGTGTTGAGGAGGTCAATGGAGGAGGTGAAGCGGCGCTGGCATGATGTGCAAAGCCAGACCAAACAGAAACTTGACTCCAACAGGAAGGCAGCAGCGGCAACTGGAGGTGGGAGTTCTGCACCACAGGAGGAGCTGGATGAGCAGGAGGAAATGGTGGCCACAGTCACCAGTGTGGAGACAGTGGCAGGAGTTGGGGTCTGGACACAGTTCAATATGACCTGACCCAACAGCAACAGGGTGAGTAACGACCAGGGACTGGGGGTGTGTGTGGAGATGGGCACAAAGGCACACATGCACATTCATGTGTTGCACACTGCACACAGACAATGACTGTGGAACATGTCCCTGATACCCTTGGCCCACTGCAGCACACATACAAACACCAATTAGGCCCCCGTCCACCATGTGTACATATGGGCCCCCTCAATATCACCAACCACACAACCTATCCTTGCACATGTGATGAATCAAGAAAACTAGTGGCGGTGTGAGCCACACTGATTATGCAAGTGACACTGCATGACCGATAGCATGGCAGCAGCTAAAATACATTACTTGGTGCACAATTCGACATGGAGGTGGCCCAGTGTGGATCACATCCGTAAAGGAGCAGAGGAGCAGGTCATATCTACGTGCACCCACAACCCATGCCATCCAATGCACGCAGCAGACAAACAGTGTACAAGGTCACAAAATCTGTCCAAGAGCACAAATGACCCAAGTCGAAAACATTTCAGCCTCCGAAAAGCACACAATTCAAAGGCACACCGCCTCAAAGGGATAAGGGTCCACAATATCAGAGTTGCAGAGGTGACTCCCCCCACAATGCTGCACACACACATAGCAATCACAGGACATCAGAAATGACTGCAATGTGGTGCAAAGTGCAACACCTACACCACAGGACAGAGGACACAACAGGGTCGGCTTGTGCATAGTAACTGGCCACTCACATCTGGCATTGCCTGACACTGTGTGACGCTAATGTACGGGTACTACCACACATCCGTCATGTAGTCAAAAATCCCACTGTCTGCCATCTAAAAGCCAGCTCCACCAAAACAGTCACAATGTACATTGTCATGCAGTCAGTATGTAAACATCTGCAAAGGGTCAACATACATGAAAAACTCTGTTTACCTGCATCTCCCCTTAACATTGCAGAGGGCCAAACAATACTTACAGCAGAGCAGACCACAAATCCCATCAGTGATGATGAAGAGGACAACCTGCACATATGTTCAGACACCCTCCAACAGATAATGGACTGCCTCTGCACCCCACCCTCAGGAGCAGGGCAGCTCAGCCGCCTCGAGGTGACCCCACCACCAGCACAGACCACACAGCAGGAAACACACACCATGATGGCTGTCTCCCAGGACCACCACAAACAACACATGTAATTTCAACGCTGTGTGTTGGGTTGCCAGGTGGAGTTGGCTGATCAGCTGCAGGTGGGTTTTGAGCTTGTGGCAGCCAAACTGGTTGCCATACAAGGGTGTTAAAGTCCCATCAGGGACCACTTACAGACCCTACCGGACATCCACTGTCCGCACCATGCTCCACGACAATCGTTCGCTGACATCGCTGGGGCCATTACTCAGAAATAACAACTGTCTAGCAAGACAGGCACCAGCGATGACACCACAGAGTTGGCACAGGTGTGCAGGACAATTGAGACCATGGAGCAGATGCATGCTGAAAGTATGGCCTCCACGGCTGAACACCAGCTAGATGTAGCTGGGATCTTCCATTCCTTGCAGTTCATCATCTTGCTGTTGCTGTCACCGAGCCTGTCCCAGATAACTGCTGCGGGAACTTCTACACACACATCTCCGAACCCTGATGTGTCAGTAGCACACAATGATACAGCCCTATCACCTCCGCACCCTAATGTGTCAGTGGCACACTGATGCAGCCATTACCCCGCCACACACACCGGACACACCGGACACAGAAGAAGTATCAGAGAACTAAGATGTGGATGGTAATTACTGTGCAAGGAATGAGGTAGTAGCATCCATCACCACCATATGGCCGGTTCCAGACTGGTTCTGCCCTATGCTTCATGCCCTAGGACAACACCTTCCACCGACCCCTGGAACACTCTGCAACATTCACCTGGACCACTACATGGACTGACATATCTTTACTGGTTGACAATTAGACATCAATCCTGCTGCGGACTACACTCTCCCTCTTCCAAATCACTTTTCAATCCCCAAAGGACCACTACTGGGCCTCCATGTAATGTGGGCTTGGCATGGCCATGTACAGCTCCAGCTCGGGCATTCACCATAATGTGAATAAAACATTCAAAATCACACAGATGTCTCATAACTATGTTCACTCAAGTATGAAGTATTGATGGATGTAGTGACCAGGGGGCATATTTCCAAGGGCCATTATCGCCGCATTAGCGGGACTTTTTCCCGCTAATGCGGCGATAATTTCATCGCCCTATTACCAAGCTGTCGCTAACACCAGTTAGCGACAGCTTGTAGGTGATAGCGGGCATTTAGGGGTCCACTTTGCATGTCAGCGATAATTATCACTAATGACATGCAAAGTGGGCGTGCCAAGATGTTAGCGACTGAAAACAGTCGCTAACATCGCTATCTCCGATTACCAACTTTTGGAAATATTTGCGCTAAGCGGAATATCTCCAAAAGCTAACGCCTGCCCTGAGCAGTTCTTAGCCATGTTATCCAATGGTAGGTGGATAACATGGCTAAGAGCATTAGCTCAGTAATGCATGAATATCGCGGACTTTTCAGCGATATTCATGCATTTCGGCCGATTTTTATCGCTTAGGAGTTAAACCTTGATAATAGCAAGGCTCCTAAGCGATAAAAATAGGCAAAGCACGGCGATAAAATTATTGCCGCTAACCAAGCATAGCTATAATTATCGCTTCTGCTTGGTAATATGCCCCCATGATTGCACAAGGTGGTACACAATGCGCATGTTTAACCCTGAGCCACATGGCCAGTTGGATGACTGTGAAGGTGAGTACTAGCTGTGGCCTCATTGCACATTAACAACAATCTTACAACCCCCCAATGTAGGCACACGTCCATTTAATGAATAGGGCTCTGTGTAGGAATGACCAAATTGGTAGCAGGCCAGAAGGGGTGTCCTACATCACATGTGACAACAGAACTTCACTTTGCATACCTACTCACACACATCTGTGTGGCTACATTCTGTTTAGATGTATGGCATTGCTCCACATGGTCAGAGGTTGGAGACCATGCTGAAGACACGTAAGTGCTCAGGCCTGCCAGCCATTATCTCATACACAGTGTGTAGTATTTCAATACTACCTCTTGCGCAGACCTTCTTCACTACACAATGTTTGACTCACAGAGGTGGAGCTGTCATAAGGGACCCACCCCCATTGTACATGTATCAGTCATTCCCTCCCTGTGTAGGGACAATTCTCATTGTGGCACACGATTTGTCAATTTAATCAACACTCATCACAGTTTGACAGTAGTGACGTTGCGTAGACTTTATTGGGATATGCTTGTCAGTACAGACAAGGCAAATGCCACAAGATGCAGGGACATCCTTAGGACACTGACACGCAGCATGGGAACATTTCGAGGTGCAAGACATGGGAAGGCAAAAATATATACAAAATCATTACCGATGGCAACGGTCTCAGCCCACCGAGTCATGTGATGTTTGACGTCTGCCCATTGCCCCATGTGAGGGGACACGACTCACAGACCATGGGATATGCATAGTGCTCTGCCACTGGACTGCGCCAACTTTCTGATCTGCTGACAGTGATCAAGTGAAAGGGTCCGACATGGTCACATGTCGTGCAACATTGCCATGTGTATACTCTCCCCCAGCAGTATGTTCGAATTGCTAATGTTGCCAAACAACGCTGTTTTGCTCCGACCATGAAACTGCATCACCTTGGACAGGTGTGTGTACACATGCGTAGTTCCACGCACATTCATTCAGAGTCCAGACGAAGGCAAACATGTCAACTGTTGAGGTAGGACATGTGAGTATTCCCCACGATGCAACAAGGAGTTGGGACCTGTGCTGTGTGTGACAATCCAATGTGGCTGCAGGAACATAGTTACTCATCCACGAATGTCAGCACAGCTTCATGGGCAATGTATTCCAATAGTATGTCATTGTAGGGTTCGAGGAACACCAGGGTGACCCAATCCATTAACTGGTCCAGGCTGATGTGCCCAGTCCACGCCGTTTCCCCAATCCGCAACACAGCCCAATAGGGGAGCGCCTCAATGTGGTTACTGCACACAAGGAGTTGTGCAATCTCTCATGCACAACTGCCAGCACATATGCCAAAGATCAGTGCATCCCATGCACTGCTATTCGGATGGCACTCCTGTTCGCTAGCCAACAGGGGGTACACTCAGATCATAATCCAATTCAGCTACCTTTGCGCTGGATAGGCAGACATCCATGGGCCACACAAATGTGCATGATCGACAGTGGAACCTGGGCTGGACGCAGGTGACGTAGGCAAGACAGAAGCTCAGACGGAAACTGATTCGCAACACTGCCATTGGCAGAGCTCCCAACAGATGGAGCATTCGTGCACGGTACAGTTCCACATGACAGGGGTTGTGCATGTGCCCGGGAATGCCTGCCATTGCATTTGTTGGTCTCGTAGCAACGGCACTCCTCAGACCGGCGGCAGTTCTGTGGATGATATGCCACAGCTCAGGTCAATGAGTCGTATGTGTGTGCAATGTTTGGACTTATGGGCAGTTTTTAACTAATGTGTCAAGGGTATCCCTTGCAGGTGTTGGTCGTGCAGGGACAAGTGTGTGTGGGGTGTTGGCACATTGGTTTTTTATTAGCGCAGTTTGTGGTGTGGGAGTCGTCAGGGGTTGGTATGTTATCTCAAGCAGGTTGTGCCAGCTGCCTTCAGGACCAAGGCCGGTGGTTCGGTTGGCCTTCAGCCTTGTGTGTTGAGACAAAGGAGCTTTCATACCTAATTTTAGTCTAACGACTGCTTACATTTCTAAAATGCGATGTGGCCTTGGCGCTGACTTTGATGCCAGGCCTGTTTTTTGGGGTGCACAAATTTTAAGACACACACAGCTGTTGGCATATTTGCATGAGCCAAGGGCCCGATTGGCCTTGCGCTCCTTGTTAAGTCTCTCTCTTTCTCTCTCTCTTCCACTCTCTCCCTGTCCTTTGATGAGTGCCTCACACACCTTTTTATCTTGGATATAGTCTTGCAGGCCGTGAGTCACAGATTGTCCAGCAGTACACTGCTGCCTTGTCATATTGATTCCAGAAGAAAGTTCTCTCCAGTAATACGAAACACTTTTAAACTGCAGAGAAAATAAAAACTGAATTCCAGGATGTCGGCTAATAACTTCATTCACTATTCCTATGTAAAAGAAAATCGTCCAATGTAAACTATAAGTTACAGACCTCTGACAGTTGATGAAGCCTCACTTGAGGGAGAGTGACGTCAACCACAAGGGTGAAGGTGTCATGCTGACCCCTGCTCAGCTGATTCCATCCTCAGTCACCAGTGTTGAAAAGAAGTCAAGCACAGCAGATTAAGGAGAATCATTTTTATTCATCAGACACCTTCAAGTCACTTCTACAGAATCCCAAAAGTGCTGTCTGACCAGTCTAAGGTGCACTCCTGGGCATACCAATGCAGAGCAGGGGTAAAAAGGTAGAAGAGGGAAAGAAGGTAAGGGGGAAAACAGATTAAAAGTGAGGGGAATACCATTTTTAGTAATATCATAACAATCAGTCAGGTATGACATTAGCATAAGTATCATAAAGAAGAATGGAACATTGTGAAGAACCAATGTTAACAACGAAGTAGCCATGCTTGAATCTTTTAAAAGAGGTGAAAGTCCACTCCTCCAGTTACAGAGTAAGTAAGTAAATACATTTTTATTGTTTGATTATTTAAAATCGTACAATATTACGGATGCCAAAGCAATGAAATAACCAGATTACGTTTAAAAACAGTTAAAAAAAATAGCCTTACATCATTAAAATTCGTTCGTTTCATAATAAATTACATTTTAAAATTATTATTCTCCTAATTTCCTTTCCACTTTTAGTAGGAACCTTACAAAAGTGGCGTTCAAACTTATGTCATCTCAATAAAGGCACCGTACCAGGGCCTGTCTGCATGTCCTTATTCCACGTACATTGAGCGGTGAATTAAGTAATGCTTTTCTCTCATTTAGGAGTTCAGGACAAATGCATAGTAGGTGGAGAATATTCTCCTCACCCTTATTGCACTGTCTACATAGTGTTTGTTTTTCCACGTTTTTCCACGGGGGAAGGTGACATAGTCCCGGCAGAATTCCAAATCTTGCTTTAAGAAATACCTGTTCATTTTTTTCAGTCCAAGGTGTTTCCAAATAATGTTGCATTTCCTTTTTTTTTGTAAGCATTTATAATTGACCAGGCATGTTTTCTCTTTATAAGGATTGCTTTGTCGCTTACAATAGATAATTGGCTTGCAGTTCTATTAATTATTATTTTAAAAGAAGCATTAGTAATTTTATTTTTCCCAGAGAAAAGTAACTGCAAACTCATCTATCGCTTCCTTGAGGTAGATCCAAGCAGTTGAGTTTAAATTATTATTTATTTCATTCCCAAGTAGCTGTGATATCTCATTATCCAGGTCATTTTTTATTCGGTTCCACATTTTAATAAAGTGACCTTTTCTTGCGTAGCGTTGGCTGGTTAGTCCAAACTCCAACCTAATTTGTGCAGGTGATGCATTCCCTGGGAGTTGGAATAGCGCCCTATATGTTCTTGTGAGGGCATTATTTATTACTTCGGTATCCTTTCCCACTGCAGCTTCACTACCGTATGTAATAGTTGGTGAAGTCTTGCCCCTATAATGTTCAGAAGTGGGCCATACGTAAGGTTGCTAAGTGACTTTTGTACAATTCTAAACGCTGCAGTCAATGCTTTAGCCTTCCGTTGTTGTCCTTTTTTTGTAATTGATAATTTCCCTTGTCGTCAAAAAGCACACCCAAGTATTTATATACATCTACTTGCTCCAGTTGGGTTTTGTCCATGTACCATTTGCTTTTATACCTTATTTTGTTATTCTTGGTGACTACCATAATCTTGATTTTTTTTTCATTGATCACCATCCCATTTTCCTTTGCGTACTTTTGTGTCCGAGTAATTAGACGTTGCAATCCAACTTTAGTGTGACTCAGAAGGATGACATTGTTTGCGTACAGCAAGTTAGAGATGTGCTTTCCACCTAGTTTCGGTGGGTGAACGATCAATTCATCCAATATTCCAGTCAGATCAGCCAGGAACAAATTGAAAAGGAGAGGAGCTAAAACACATCCTTGTTTTAGTCCTTCGATTGCAGGGATTTCAGTTGATAACGTTTCTCCATCCCCCATCCTCACCCTGACCCACGAATTACTGTATAGTAGACGAATCAGTCTAAGAAGGACCACTGGTATTTTCTGTTCCCGGAGTTTTTTCCATAATAGGTTTCTTTGGACACAGTCAAATGCAGATTTGAAATCTACAAAACATAAGTAGAGTGGTAGTTTAACTCTGATTGACTTATCCATAAGCAGAGACAGAACTAATATGTTTGTCGTTGTTCCTAAACCTTGTATGAAGCCCGTTTGGTTCAAAGGCAGTATCTAATTTTCGAGAACCCATTCACTAAGGTTCGTAAGCAAAATCCTGGCAAATAACTTGGCGTCTGTGTCCTGTAATGTAATCAACCTATAATTTTCTGCGAGTGCCCAATTTCCCTTTTTGAAAATTGGCGTAATTAGAGATCCTTGCCATAGCTCAGGTATGATTTCTTTTTGAATGACTTCTCCATATAGTTTTTCCAAATACAACGCCCAAAGTTCCGGATTTTCTTTATAAAGTGCAAATGGTATGCCATGTGGTCCAGGAACTCCATCCTTCTGTTTTTTAATTAATTTTATTATTTCTTCCTTTGTTATTTGTATAGGTATTTTTGTGTCACTGTAATTGCCTCTTATTTCTGAATCCGTATTAATGGTACAACTAAGGTACATTTCTGGTTTCCTAGTCCGGGTATTGTTTTGGTTTAGATGATTTCTCAGAAACGCGACCCATTCCTGCTCAGTTAATTGAGATGAGACCACCTGTTTGTTTGGTCTTGCAAGTCCGTTGATGATTTTCCAAAATTCTCTTGGATTATTTTGTTTACTAGCATGGAAACCTTTAGCCCAAATTGCTTGTTTTGCTTGGTTTTTCTCACTCCATATTAGTTTCTTCAAATTTTGGTTTAGTGCTTTCAATTGACCCAAGGTTTCTTCTTTTGCACCCCGTTTCTTTGTTTGCCTGATGATTTTATTCCGGGCTCTTTTTAGCTTCGTTATTGTATATGGGAGGTTTATAAAGTTTTCCTTTTCCTTATTCTCCTCTTTACGATACTTAGTATTCCAATTTGTTCCTGATTGCGATTGTGGTTTAACCAACTTCTTTGTAACTTATCCCATTGTTCTATCACTGTTTCCGATGTTATATCATTAAAACAATTCTCTAAAATACTCTCCACATGTTCATTCATTATTTATCTGTTTCCCACATTCCAAAACAATTTTTTATAGTTTGTTGTTCCAACGCACCCCTGGACGGTTTGATATGGTTGATTTGTATTGCTTTTAATATTCAGTGTTATTATCTGTTGACAATGATCACTCTCTGTTGTTTTCTGTAACTGATACGAGATAATGCTCTGGAACATGTTTAGCGAAGTCATGGTATAATCCATCCTGGACTTTGCCTTGTACCCAAAATAGCTATATGCTGGAGGGACATCTGTTTTAAATCGGCCGTTAAGAATACGAAGACCCATCGCTTCCATATCTTTTAACAAATTGGGTACCCATTTTGTTCGTAGTGGAAGTAATGTCTTTTCCCCGGTCCTGCTGGGGAATTGACCATTGGTGGTCTTGTGATTGTGTTATATCATCTCTTATATGCAATGACATTAAGTTTAGATTAAAATCCCCCGTAATCAGGTAGTCTGCTATCGGATCATCCACCATTTGGTTTATTAAAAGATTGTTCATGGTTCCGCAGATTGCTTCCCTACTCATCTGTGTTGGGTGAATATATATGTTAATTAAATATAAAGACTTGGATTCTTGGTTTGATGTTTTATAGGTCAGTTTAACTATAATGATGTTCTTACTACCTGAGTCAACTTGCTCATGGTGTGCCTGTATGGAGTTAGAAATGAAAATTGCCTGGCCGCCACTTGGTCGTCCGAAGTTGTGCTTTTTTTTCCGGCGTATTGATAGTAACCTGTGTATCGATGTAACATAAATGGCTTGGTTTCCCATGTTTCTTGTAGTAGAATAATCTGGCATGGACACACTATAGAATTTATTTGTGCATTATGAATCTTACTTCCCAAACCATTAATGTTCCACGAACACATTCTTATTTCTCCCCTTTCATTGTTTTTAATGGGTACTTGCTCAGTTCTATCGCCTCATTGTTTGCTATTATTATGTAATATCATGTTTATCCATTTTTCATTTATTTCTAAGTTCCTTTTTATACTTGTTTGCGGAGTTGTCTCTCCTAATTTCATCGGGGATCTACCAAGTGCATATTTTAGTACTGGAGCTATCTGTGTGTTTGATTTTTCGTGATGTGGTTTTATTTCTTCCCTGGTAAATGGAGTCGGGTAGACCTCTGGAATTTGCTTAGTTACTGATATGCCCCAGGCCTTAAAAGTCGTATGCTCCTTCAAAATCTGTCCGGCTATTGTTGAAGATATTAATGTTATTAGTGTGGGAGCCTGTGTGCTTTCTTTCCCTAGCATTAAATCAACTGAGACAATATCTTCACTTACAATATTAGTTAATGGTGTCAATGATTTAAATAATCTAAGTTAGTTCCCACGGTTTAATATATCATGCCTACCTCTAGATTCGAATTCCGGTGTAAATATAAGTTGTTAATCATTTTTGAGGGTTATCGGCCTCAGTTGCTTTAGATTGCTTAGGTATGTAGCTAATTCTTTTTACCCCATCCCTGTTTTCAATAAGCATATGCTCCCATTCAGGTGGTTTTGAAGACCTTATCACCTCCTCCCTCACCGTTGTTTCAGAATATTTTTCTGTTATTACATTTGCACTATGAATTTGATGAGGAATTATCAATTGGGTTGATTTAATTGAACTCCCATCAATCCTTTTTTAAGGATAGAATTAGTTGGAACTTTTTCTTCTTTTTTCTGTTGCTTTACATGCTGCGTTACTGTAAGGGGTAGGTTATCTAGGGGCCAAGTGGTCATACAGACTACAGTTGCTCTACCTCCTTGCCCCTTTGCCACAAGGGGTGGGTTATCTAGTATCCCAGTACCCACACGCTCTTCTACTACTGAATTGACCTCCCTCGTTGAATTTGCCATTTGATTTAGTGTGGCCCCTTTTGTAGGACAGATTCCGCCTGATGTTTTGTGTCCAAAAATGGGGAAATACTTATTTTTACCATTTTGAATTAAATCAGCTGTTTTTAATATCGATTCATCTTCCGGTCTTCTAGCGATACATTGTTTGCATTTTTCATTTTTCCTTGCTTTGCGTAGTTTCACTCCTCCAGTTTAATGGCAGCTGCAATGACATGTCCTACTATTCTTTAGCTGCCTGACGTGTTGGTTTTACCTCTCCTTACCTTGGGAAGGGTAGGAGGTATGGAATTGCGTTCTCCAGTCGAACCTGGGTTTAACCTACAGGCTTAAAAAACTGAGTTCTCTGCAGTTTCTGAGAGTTTACTTCAAATGTCTCCATTTGCCAAAAAGGCCAGGCTCTGGTATATCGACTATGAGCTAATACACCACGTCAAGACATTTGTGCCACTTGCTTTCAACGATGCCCATTTGTGTTAGTCCAATGTCACTGAGGTGTTCAGTAGGTCATGCTAAAGGTGGTGCATCTACTAATGTCACACTGGGCACATTGGCACCAACATGACCTAGCCCCTACACACTGCTTCCAGATACATTTCCTTACCTGCATTTACAATCCACATAAGGATCGCCATACTATATTGATATGGATTTCATGCTAGAGTTTGCCATTCAGGGGCCTGCAGGGGCCTGGGCCTTCCTTCCTCTGTTTATCCTACGTGGTGAAGTTGGCTGATCATACCCCTCGGGGTGTGAGACCAGTCTGACGAGAGAACAGGGCATCCCCCAACTGGTGCATAAAACCAGCACCCAGGTCCAACAGTACAAGTCCAGCCTTGGGTCTCACCAACCCCAGGGTTTCCAACAAACAGAGGTATCTTTTTTTAGTTACAAAATGAAGTGACGCTTCAGAAGCCTGATTTTCTGTGCACTTTGGTGTGGAGATGACCCTTAAAACTCCCTAGTCCATGCACAAATTTGGCAACAAGTCAATAGGGAGGTTCACCTGGGAAATCAGTTTGGTAGTCACAGCACGACAAGTTCTAGCCATGTTCCTGACTCCCATCGTAAGTAAGACATTCTGCCTCCTCCTCTCCCTTAATGCTTCTAAGCACATCCAAAGTCTGCTCATCGGATCATTCCCCTCCAAAGCAGCAGGAGTAGCGTGTCATTGGGTAGGAAGTCCCTGATTACCATTGAGGACAGCAGACCCAAAACACTCTGATCCTGATGGAGAGAGTGATTGATGGGAGGGAATGAACTTCCATAGATGGCCATAAAAGCCTCTCACATAAGGTGTATGGATATGCTCTCCACCACACCCAGCTTGTTAAATAAGATACACAGGGCCTCATAAACATCGTCCACGGAAGCAATAGGCCTGATTTGGGTCATTGCCATATCCAAATCATGGGGGCCACAGAGCAGCTTCTCATTCCCCACTGGTATGCAGCATTACAACCAGCCCTACATGAGACCTGAGGAAGGCACCCAATGACCTGATGGAAGAAGCCCAAAAGTAGTACAAAAACCAAAGCTTCCAGAAAAAGGGCATCGTCAAAGCCTGACTCCATTAGGGAGAAAATAATGACATGCCACATGCAGAGACCAGAGGGACATGCACACGACAATGGAAACATTGCCTTTACCCACAAAATCCATAAAAAATCATGCAGGCAAAAAGGCCACCCTGCATTGGTAAAATGAGACACATATTTAACGGAAGCAGCACACAAAGGAAACTACTCGCCACATCACAGCACAGAGAATGGGGACCAAAGAACTGACAAAATAACGCTACTAAAATTTAAAATGACCATTCCCTAAAAGTGCCACCACTTTTTTCCAATAGCCCTCTAGAAAGTTTCACACACAGTGAAAGATATAGAGTGTACCCCTCAAAAGAAAAACACAGGAAATCTCCAAAAACTCTGTCATTTCCAAGCTAACTTACAACACACAGCTCTCATCCCAGAGTTGTACAACAGAGCCACATGTACACCGTTGTTACGTTACAGCAGCCCACTGCCCCTTCAATCAAAACTCTCGAAAGGAAGTCAACAAGGCCAACAACTCAAAAACACAGACTGCAAATCGACTTTATGAACACTTTTTTGGAAACAAAAATAGACCCTTTTTTTTAACTGCCACAAGACAAGATCCCCCTGGGTTCCCAGAAAACGAAGAAAAACCACCCCTTAGACTATCCAAAACCCAACAAATGTTTTCCAAGTTATGCATTTTTGAATTCTTGTACACTCACTGTTTAGCACGGGTGCTCTTGTGCCCCTCCCGAGTCAGACATATACCTAGCTTCATGAAACCTACTTGTCATGCATGCTCTGCGACCTCTCCCACCTACCTTATACCTATGCTTAACCAAGCGCTAGCATTCCTCACACATTACACTGTGCACTGCTACAAAACACCTGGTATCAACAAATGACCACCATGGGCACTCACACTACGAACATGTCATGCTACATATGTTCAATCATACCCCACACCGTATGAACAGACAGGCTTAACTTACCAAAAAGATAGCCCCCGAGAAAGCAAAATGTCTCATCCCCTTGTACATATGTAGAATTAGGGGCAAGATTCAACCTAATAGAGTAGAACCCCATAGAGCAGTAGTAAACATCACCCAGTATGAAACAAATCCCATGGCACTCTACCTTTTTTTACCAGCACAGGTGACATGCAAACAGAACTAGACAGGATGCGCAGGAGGGGTACTATAGAAGAGGACACTGTTTGGCCTTTGGACTTCGTAGAAAAGAGGCTCTTAGATGTCCACTTCCACTCTGTTTGCAGCCCAATAGTGGCCCTTAACACATTTGGGTCCACCTTGTTAAATGACAAGCGGACCCATATATGAAATTCCTCAACCATGCTAGGGGAAATGGGTACAATGGGAGGATGCCAAACTGCAGCATAGACACCACATGGCAGAAAATCTGGGATATAAAGATTAATAGCTGCACATGATTTAGAGGAAAGGGGCAACCCCTAATTGTAGAGAAACTTACAGTGTATTCTTTGTGTTTCAGAGGCAATGAAACCATACTGCTTGGTTCTAATTAGAACTGTGAAGTAACACTGCAAATACCGGACCTGCAATGGGTCACCTCCACGTTGATGCATAAGTATTGGCAGTGCAGCAAGCTTGCCTAAACCCAGCTTGTCCCCGATGACCATGCATACTCCAACACTGGTCATCCCTGGTGAAGATCTGAGTTGTCCCAAAATCCGCTACAGAAGAAAACAAGTATGTTGCATCAGGCACAAAGAAAAAGAACTGCTGATTATTTTGGCTGGGCTGGGCTCAGAACATTCTGGAAGACTGTATACTGTTTTCTTAAACTCAAGTAAATGCAGGACAGTCAATATGCTTCTTCACCTTGCAAATGAATGCAAACATACACTGGTTACAAATAACCAGGTGGGAAATGTTGAGGTGATCAATGGTGCTGAGCTCGGCCTAAACGCTATTATGGTGATGCAACATCGGTACGTGTTGGACTTGATAACCGCTATGGAGGGTGGGGTGTGTGCCAAGATTGGTGCTTCCTGTTGTACTTTAATTCCTGGAAATTATCTTAAAAACAGAACTCTCACTCTTGCCATCCAGGCACTGCATCGTCTACAAGCTGACATGAAGGAAGGAGGAAGGTGCCCCTGAGCAGGACTGGTTTCATAATATTTTTTCTTGAATCCCCCTATAGGTGTCTAAACTATTTACAACATTACTTGCAGAGTTATTTTTTGTATTACTGTTCTGTGGTTTCTTCCAATAGAGGTTTCCAGGTGTAAAAACACAGCTTTCAAATTAGGTGGATGCAAATAGATAGAGAAAGAATAGCAGACACAGTAGCAACATATACCGTTTCAAATTATGTGACTGTCATGATATACAAGGAAAACGATGTAGTTGAAAATTCAACTAGAGGGGGGAATGTTAATATCGGTGAATGCAATGTCAATGTACACCATGATACATGCATGCACAAAAGTGGCACTACCAATAAATGCAAGGACGATGTACACCAAAAACTATGCATGCATAACAATGTCATTACCAGTAAAAGCAATGTCGATGTATGCTATGACAACAATACGCATAATAATGAGATTGTTGGTTAATGACATATCATTGACCGCCATGTTCTATGTACGCAAGATAACAAACTTGTATTGTTGTTGTTTAATTCACCCAAAATTACCTCCCCATCAACCCAGAGTCAGAGATACATGATCAAGTAGGCTCTGCGACCTAATCCCGGGCCAACGATTGATGGGTCAATGGTGGGATTACACTCAAACCGAAGACAAATGCGCTACCAGGATGAACTCCCACAGATAGGCAGTTACACCACAAACAAGTCAGAGGAAATTTGCCCCAAAAATACCCCTAAGTTAGATACCACATGTAGTTAGGAATGCTCAGCCAATCAGTCACACCATGCACACCACACGTAGTGATTATGCATTCCCCATACCAATCATCATGACATACACACACACAAACACTGGCCCACACTAGCTCGCGCTGACATAGAGAGCCAGCAATGTACCCCTTATCAGATGGTTGTATTCATGATATATGATTAGGCCAGGACCTACATTCTCCCTAAGAATGTGAACTTCTTTTATTGTATCTCACAAACTGCATATATGATCGGCCAAAACTTCTGTACATTGAGACTGTCATCAGACACGACTCTGTCGATGCTCTCCTGGACGCTATCTTTAATTAAACAGACCTGTTCCTGCTTTGCCAAAAATCTTTTGTCTTTGCAATTTTTCAAAGTAAATTTATATCCGAGCAACAAGCTAAAGCTTGCAATTGTGCATTATGCTGTTGTGTGGCTGATACGTAAGACGTAGTTTGGCAATCTATGATAATACATTCCCCTACTGCACTCGCAAGAGAAACGGTCTGAACAATGCGTGCCATGCCATGCCATGCGTGCTGTTCCAGTGCAGGCACAATAATGCTTGCCTTAACCATGCATATGCCTTAACCGCGTATATGCGTGGTTATGGCAATGCACGGTCAGGATTCTGAGATGGGTGTGGCCGGGACCAGGAATGGTCAGGATAGGGTGCAGTGAGGTAAGTGGGGCTAGGGCCAGGTTTTGCGGGTGTGAGGGGTCGTTTTAAAGGGTTGGAGGTAGTTTTTATGGCTCAGGGTTAGGGCTGGGGCAAAGTTGTTTTTAGGGCTGGGGTCGGAATTGCTTTTAGGGCTCATGCTGGGGTTGGGTCGTTTTTAGCGCTTGAGGTGGTCAAGATTCTTTTTAGGCCTTGGGGGTTGGGGTAGTTTTAAGGGTCTTGGGGGTTGAAGATGTTTTTAGGACTCGGGATCGATTCATTTAAGGGCTCAAGTGAGGTCAGGGTACTTTTTAGGTCTCTGGGGGTCAGAGTAGTTGTTAGGGCCAAGGGCAGGTGGCATATATTGTGATCTTTACCACACATCCCTATACCAGTCTTGCTTTTAACACAAAATTGCATGGTAAAGGCCTGCACGGTAAAGGAATGCGTTGTTGAGATGCATTTGTGGTGTAGGCAGCGTAATAGAGGCACGCATTGTTTAGCCAATCGGATGACAATTGAAGAACTGAGTCTGGTCGTTGGTAACACTAGACACATAATCATAAGGTAGACTGGAAGGGCCGACATAAAATCAGCATAAATCATCAAAAGGTTACACCAATTCCTCACACGAACTAGCCGGGGGTCTAGATGGCTGTTACAATTGTGATTTTGCACATCTTTTACCTGAATAATAATTGTAAAATCATGAGAAGAAGTGTTGTAACCTTTGATTGATATATGCTTTCTTGAGCCATGGTTTTACCTGGCTTTTATAAATGCGATTTTCCCCAGATATAAAATAAACGATGCTTCGTTACTAACGTTACCTCATTCAAACATCAGAATCCTTGACCTCCAATTGGGAAGATATGTACTTGTTGTTCTTATACAAATGACTTCAAAGCAAACCTCTTTTGTATATTCATTGTATTGCTGCCTCGGCAAATGTGATGGGTTCGACCTGTATTTGTAATCTTTAACATCATCAGCTGTTGACAAGCTATTCTTTTTTGTCCATCCATAGATGACAGGGTGATATATCAAAGTTATGGACACAGCCTCAGCACCCGATGTAAATTGTGTGCAAGTTCATAATAAAATATTGTGAGGAGCCCCCTTTCATTAACCACCTAACCTTTCAGAAATGTAATGCCAGGGTGACTTCTTCTAACTCTATCAATCTTATCACGCTTATCAATCCCTTGGAATTTTTAAGTGAATTATTTTACTTGTTTTTATTCATATTTTATAAATCGTTATTTTAATGACGTTGTTACCACATTTTGATGGCTCTAATTAACTATATAATAACCAATTGATATTTTCATTGATTAACTGTGAGGAAACGAAGGCAAATGGTTGGGGAGGTGAGCCGATAAGGAAGTTAAAAAAATGTTCGTTATTTGCATCAAATGCTGTTCAATATTCTCAAAAGTGCTGCGTCAAAAATCTTCCCATTTGGGGTTAAGCTGTTCTGTTTACTTTTCTAACTTACATTCTATTCCCTTACAGGTCGTAGTGAGCATGCATGATTGTGATATGATTGAAAATGTTGGCAATTAAAGGTCAGTTGGTTAAACGTGGTATTAACCGGAATAAAGTAAATTTTAGTTTGAGAATGTAGACTAATAGGTCTGATGAGATTATGCATACACTCTCACTTAGGACGCCTTTATTTGGCGTGGATATATACGCGTAAGTTCAAAACAACTTTATTTCGATTCATAACGAATCATAAAAAGCACATAAACACAAAATGCATAATTAGGGGTGCAGTTACAAAAAATTGATGTCACAGTTAAGATAGAACAATTAAAATATTTACAAATTTTAAAAAATACAGCAATTTTCCAATAGTACCATACGGTGTCGCCAATACTGTTATATTATCAATTTCCAGAACGTTTTTTAAGGCGAAAAGCAGCTACCAAAAAGTTTGCGACACTGAACATTGTTACTGGTGAATCTAACTTTTTTAAATAGAATAGAGCAGGCTTGGCTTGGACAAACCCCTTGTCTTTAAGCAACGGAACAATGTACTTTTTCCTGGGCAGGGCATATGTATTACAAAAGAACATAAAGTGAATGGTGTCCTGCAGAGAGAAACTATCACATTTGCAGACCGCTAAATCCTCGGGTTTAGCCCACACCTTAGAGTCATTCAACAGGAAGTGGATCTGGTTAAGTCTTAGTTTGGTTAATAACTAGCGATGTAATGGAATTGACACTACCGTTAAATAGGGTTCAATGGCCAGTGTAGTTTTAGAAATATAATGCTCCCTCACAGTGGGTTTCACAAGCTCACAGCTCTCCCGCTCCATTTCTCTCAATTTGATAAAAGTCGCTTTGAGCCATTCCAGGTCTTCTTTAACAATGCAGTCCGGTTTGTAGAAAAGATCTGGGCGGCCCAGGGAAGTTAGAATTTTTTTAATGTATGCAAGCCACGGGATGTTTTTCATATTGTCCAAGAGTAGGCAGTCCCTCATAATTGTGTGGTTCAGGGTTAAATTAGAGTTCAGCCACGTTTTTAACCACATCAGAATTGGGGACTGTTTGATGATGTCACTTATATACCCCTGGCCTAGTTCCATATGAACGGAGAAAGTGGCTGTAGATTGAGGCAGACCTAAGAGCATACGTAAAAATTTGTTTTCTTCCACCTGGATTGCTTCTACATTGTTGGTATAACCCCAGATGGAAGCCCCGTACCTTGCTACTGAGATTGATTTCGCTCTGTAAAGTGCCAGCATTGCTTCCGTAGGTTTACCACCCAGACGTTTTGAAAAACCGACAATGGCAGCTCCTGATCTTTTCATGGCGTTGATTTTGACAGTTATTTGAGGTGCCCACGTGCCCTTGTCGTCGTAGACTACCCCCAGATAGGTAAAAGTTTGGACGCTAGAAATTGGTGTATTGGCGCAAAAAAAGGTCTTCAAATCCTTGTTTTTCCTCCTACCCACAGCCATAACATGAGACTTGTCTGTGTTGATTTTTAAATCAAGGGAGGTCATAAAGACATCAAAGGCTGTCAGTAGTCTTTGTAGCCCAAGGGGAGCGTGCCACGAGCACGGCGTCATCCGCGTAAAGGAGGACCGGGGTGGACAGTCCTCCAAAGCGCGGGACGTCTAGTGTTGCCGACTCCAGTGTGGATTCAAGGTGGTTAATATATAGTGTGAATAACATTGGGGCGAGGATGCACCCCTGACGCACCCCTCTAGTGGACTTGAAGCCAGCTGTGCATGCACCTTCCTGTGTCATCCTGATGGAGGCTTCTAGGTCCCGGTGTGCCTCGGCCAAGAAATGAACCAAGGAATGGTCCATCCCCAGGTCCAAGAGGATTTCCCACAGCCTAGACCTATTCACTAGGTCGAAGGCTGTGGACAAATCCATGAACCCTAGGTAGATTGATCCACTGGATGCCACTGTATATTTACCTAGGATCAGATGTAAGTTGAGGCACTGGTCCTCCGTCCCTCTTCCCCTTCGGAACCCATATTGGGCGTTTGATAGGATGTTGTTACTGGCAGCCCACTCGTCGATCCTTGCCAAAATCACTTTCCCCAGAATTTTAAACGACGAGTCAATGAGTGAAATGGGGCGGTAACACCTCGGGTCTCCCCTTTGGCCTTTCTTGAAGATAGGTATGATAGTGGCATGTGACCAGGAGACAGGCAAGCTGTGTTTCGTGGCGGCATTGAAGACGTTGGTCAAGATGTTAGCCCAAAAGGAAGCATTGGCCTTGAACATGTCGGCTGGGACGCCATCCGGCCCTGGCGCTTTCTTCCCTACGGTGTTGGTTATGGCCTTCTCTACTTCTCCCATGCTGAAGGAGAGTGCTGGCTTGGGGGAGTTAGTTTTGAGGAGAGTAGGTGTTTCACATGCTTGGTCACTCCCATAGATGATTTTAAAATGAGCTAACCAGTCCTCCTCACTTATATTGGCCTCCAAGTTATCATTGGCTTCTCCAGAAAAAAGAGGATTGTTTATAATGGCCCAGAAGCTAGCACTGTCCCTTAGGGTGGCCTTTTCCATTAGTGAGGCCCAAGCATCCTTTTTGAGAGCATCTTTGCGTGCATGAATGATGTTATAGTATTCTTTTCTTAATCTGGCAACTTCCCCTCTGTCCCTTGGTGATTTTTTTAATTCTTCCAGGAGGTAACTGTGTGCTTTTGAGCAAGCATTGTCAAACCAGCCCTTGGTCGGTCATACCTTCTTTCTGGATTTGACTGTTAGTTCATCAGAAATTATAGCACACATGGTGGCAAAGGCGGTGATTACTTCCTCCCCCTGTTTTGAATTATCTTGGCAAGTATCTAGTTCATTGCGGGCTTTACAAGTTAAATTGTTAAAAAACTCAGCTGGAACTACTTTGGCCCACTTCAGCCTTCTACCTTGGTCCATGGACCGCACAGCCAACTCGGGCGTTTTGATTGTTCCCTCCTTGAGTAAGCCGACAGAGCTAGCGAGCTCGAGGATGACTGGGTTATGGTCACTGAACGCAGCCACAACTGCGTTGTAAAAGAAGACCAAACTTAATAAACCAGGAGAAACAAAAATGTAATCAATTATGGATTCGGAGTTTCTAGCGCTATAAGTCATGACCCGTTCACTATAGTCATTAAACACCGGTTCGTAAAGATCCACACTTGCTAAAAGATTTTCTAGTGCCTGACCTTTAGGGTTGTGTTCGAAATGTTGGTAGTGGGCTGAGATGGGGCAATCAGTATCTTCAATGTAACAGGAAAGCCTACAAAGATGAATATTAAAATCCCCCATAATTATAATGTGCAAAAAAGTGGTTTGACGTTCTTTATAATTAATCAAAAAAGACTGCAGAGAGCAGAGATGCTCAGTAGAGTGTCCGTCTGCTACAGAATTATAAAAGTTAATGAGGATGAATTTGTGGCCATTGGCTAAGCTGATCTCTAGGCACAGGAAATTGGGGGAGCCAGTGGTTATTTGCTTAGCGGTTCCCGCCAGTTGGACAGTGATCAGAATCATGAGGCCCCCTTTGTCCCTACCACAGGGGGATCTAGTAGCTGGGACAAAATAGGATGTAAAACCAGGAACCCAAAAGTTGCTGTTACAGTCCCAGGTTTCGTGCAGGGCTATGATATCGTGTTGATTCAAGAGGTTCAGCCATGCACTATCCTCCCTTTTTGATCGGAGACCGGCTATATATATATACGCGTAAGGAAAGTGAGAGAATGCACCCTCGCAGAGTGAAATAAAAACGCTGTTTTCGAGGACATGGGCTTCAATATTTCTTCCTGTGTGTGATTTAAAAGTGACAGGGTGCTCGATGCCTGTCCAAAATGAAGCCGCCCTGCAGGGATGGGGGCTCCCAGCAAAGTGGAGAAATTTGTTTGGATCTGTTCGGATCATTTGGGGAGCATGTCCTGCTCGCCTCTGCCTGCAAAAATGATGGAATTAGTCTGGTTATATTGCACGGAGGTGTGAAAGGGAGATTTGAGGAGAAATGTCTCCTCTAATCATTTTCCTGGAAAACATGTAAGCGAGAAGACGGCTGTATTTATCTCAAGAACCACAGCAAGTATAAAAGATGTCTCTCGCAATTCGTGACTAATGTGACTATTTAATATGTGCACTTGAACAATATTTTCTTGTGAAGTCTTTTAAACGCAATTAAGTACAATATAAATTGTAACTTTACAAGTCAGCGAAATGTACTAACATTTCAAGTGCAATATGGGACATAGAGGCTTAAATGAAAAGTCAAGTGATGGCATTGGGATTTGAAGGCCTACCATATTTTAAGTCTATGTCTGCCTGTGATCAAGGCTGACTAACAGCTGAAACGCATAATGAAAGTGAGAGAATGCAGCCATCCCAGAGTGAAATAAAAATGCTGTTTTCAAGGATATGATATTTCTTCATATATATATGTATATACATATATATATATATTACCTACTGGCGGTCACCAGTAGGTAATTATAGTTAGGACCTAGTTTCCATAGGAAATCCGCAACATTCTATTTGGAATAACTTTGGCACCGGTGGACGAATGTTCGCAAATTTCTCCAAGAAAATGGCCTGCTCCACTCCGCTCCTATCCTGAAATTTGGGTGTGATTCGTGAAGCAGGGGCCGAGAAAAAAGGGGGGTCCCAAAACGTGTTTTCCCCATGCAATTTTCCATTGGACCTTTAGCCAGGGCTACAGCCCGAACGGCTGAACGGAATGAAACAAAATTTGGCAAAAAGGTAGAGTTCGGTTCGCAGATCAGGTTTTTTGGTAAATGGTGTAAATCCGTTCCGTAGTCCCTGAGAAAATCATAAGTAAAATCATAAGTATATCTATAGGCGCGCACCTTATGCGTACTGTCCGTGTACGGGTCCGCGTACTAGGCCGCGTAGGTACACGTACGTATGTGGACCTTCCCGAGCACGAGCTGCATGCTAATTGGCTGGCAACTGCCTGTCAACACTCCAAAGCAGAAAGTGTGGGCAGCCATCTTGTCCCTCGGTAGATTGAGGCACAAGAAAACAGTGAAACAAGTGCGCAAAAAATGCAAAGGGGACAGGGTATAAACACCCTGAACCCCTAGGCCTGCCCAGGGGGTCCAAGAACAAAAAAATAATAATAATTTTTTCGAAAAATCGCGGGGTACGCGTATGTACGCGGACCTGTACGCGTACGGATCCGCGTATGTACGCGCACGTACGCGGACTTTCCCGAGCACGAGCTGCATGCTAATTGGCTGCGAACACTCCAAACCAGGAAGTGTTGGCAGCCATCTTGTGCTCGGTAGACCGAGGCAAAAAAAGCAGAAAAACAAACATGTAGAAAGTAAAAAGGGGGCAGGGTAGAAACACCCTGACCCCCTAGACCTGCTCAGGTGGTCCTACAAGGACCCCCAAGGCTAAACATTTTTTTTTTAAACCCGGTCTGCTTTTTTTTCAAATTACCCCCTAGGGGGACCAAATCCTGGGGGCATAGTGAAAAGGAAGTGTGTGGGGGGACCAATCCCCCCCCACACTGCCCCGGGGACCACCACCCCCCGGGGCAAAGCAACTCAGCCCCCGGCGCATACAGGAGGTTCCTGGTGGGCTAGTTGGCCCCCAGGGACCCCCAGTATGCAAGCGGAATTAGTTCCCCCTCTGCAAAAGTGCCGTGGGCTGCGTTGCAGAGAGGTGTAAAAAGGGGCATGGCCTCATTATACCTCTCTGCAATGCTGCCCCATGGCGCATACTGGATGTTCCACGTGGGCTAGTTGGCCCCCATGGACCCCCAGTATGCAAGGGAAATTAGTTACCCCTCTGCAAATGTGCCAGGGGGCTGCATTGCATAGATGTGTAAAAAGGGGCATGGCCTCATTACACCTCTCTGCAATGCAGCCCCCTGGTGCATACTGGAGGTTCCCGGTGGGCTAGTTGGCCCCCATGGACCCCCAGTATGCAATGGGAATTAGTTCCCACTCTGCAAACGTGCCCAAGGGCTGCGCTGCAGTGAGGTGTAAAAAGGGGAGTGGCCTCATTACACCTCTCTGCAATGCAGCCCCCTGTCACATACTGGAGATTCATAGTGGGCTAGTTGGCCCCCAGGAACACCCAGTATGCAGGGGGAATTAGTTCCCCCTTTGCAAATGCGCCCAGGGGCTGCATTGCAGAGAGGTGTAAAAAGGGGCTTGGCCTCATTACATCTCGCAGCAACGCAGCCCCCTGGTGCATACTGGAGGTTCCCGGTGGGCTAGTTGGCCTCCAGGGACCCCCGGTATGCAAGGGGACTTAATCCCCCAACTTAGAACACTCTACAGGGCGTGTTTGCACAGTGGTGAAGGTAGGGGGCGGGGCTTGAGGTGATGTGAGTGCAAACATGCCCTTAGGCGCGTTTTAAGTTGGGAAATTAATTCCTGTTCAATCCAGAGGGTAACTAGGGGGCAACTAGTCCAATAGGTATCTCCAGAGCTGTGTTGCAGAGTGTTGTAAAAAGGGGGCGTGCACTTTGAACACCTCTCTGGAACATAGCTGCCTTGCGCATACTGGAGGTTCCTGGTGGGCTAGTTGGCTCACGGGGGACCTCAGGATTGAAGAGGAATTAATTCCCCAATTTAGCTCACTATTATTTCTGAAAAGTAAATTTAACGGTACTTACCAGTAATTTTAATTTCCTTTCATAGGATATCATTGCCTGATATATAAAATATATATTAATTAAAAAAAATATTAAATAAAATAAATATTACAATTTCAATATTTTTAAAAACATTTTTTTAAAATTTATATTAAAAATATGTAATGTAATTTAAAAAATAAAATATCTTACAAAAATAATTTAAAAAAATGTAGTAAATCAGTATAAAAAATATAACAATTAATACATTTAATAATTATCATTTACGAAACCTTTGAAATTCACTGAAAAAAACAAAGGTTTCAGCCACGTTATAGTTAGGAATTAGCCTTTAGAAAACCTTAGAAATTCACAAAAAAACTATAGGTTTCACACATGTTATATTTAGCTGGACATTTCACTCATATAAAACCATTGAAATTCCCCCGTTATAGTTAGTTCAGCTAACTATAACTCGCGCGCCCGCAATCCACTGCTGATGACTTCACATATTACATAACTCATGACATGGTCAGTGACATCACTCATGACATCACTCATGACATCTCAAATGACATCACTGACATCACTTAAACATTACTCGCTAATATAAGTATTCACTAAGATACACTTAATAGGTCCGTTATACAATAATTTTTTTTTAAATATCCATTAAGACACTTATTTACACATTTATTCTTCCATCGACCTTCAGATATACATATATAAAAACATATTTATTTTTGAGAAAGACACACATTCACTGGATGATGTCATCAGTGACGGCATCAGTGATGTCATTTGAGATGTCATCAGTGATGTCATGAGTGATGTCACTGACCATGTCATGAGTGATTTAATATGGTGGGTCATCAGCAGTGCATTGCGGGTGCGCAAGTTATAAATAGATGAACTAACTATAACGGGAAAATGTCAATGGTTTTGTATGAGCTAACTATAACATATGTGAAACCTATATTTCTTTTGTGAATTTCTAAGGTTTTTTAAATGCTAATTCCTAACTATAACGTGTGTGAAACCTATGGTTTTTTCAGTGAATATATATATGTGTATATATATATGTGTATATATATATATATTCACTGAAAAAACCATAGGTTTAAGACCATATATAGTTAGGGATTAGGATTTACAAAACCTTAATTTACTCGCACAAAACCATTGAAATTCGCATATATAGTTAGTTGCACTAACTATATATCGCGCACCCGCAATCCACTGCTGATGATGTCACATATTACATCATTTATGACATGGTCAGTGACATCACTGATGACATCACTGATGACATCTCAAATGACATCACTGATGACATCACTGATGACATCTCAAATGACATCACTGATGACATCACTGATGACATCTCATTTGACATTACTGATCACATCACTGATGATATCATTTATGTGATAATACAATGAACCTCTTCAGACTCTAATATAACCTTAGATACAATCAGTGTAAACAGACACTTACAGATTGTCACTCATCCATGGAGTTACTCACACACCTAGTCAGTCATGCCAAGAATCAATCACACCTCCATTTCCTCAACTATACAGTTATACACACCTTACTTATTCAAACATATACTAACACATATTTACTCTTTTATACAATCCTTGATTGAAGTTCACAATGATCCATACAGCCACTCACACATTCACTGGCTCTTATGCACAGTTATTTATATATGTCAACTCTCACATGTATTGTGTTTTACATATGTACTTACTTTGACATGTAGCACTGAGATATCCATTCACTCACCAATACACTAATGCACACAGTCAACTGCCCATACAGCTGTTTCCACCTGCACTTTTGAACCCATACATCTAGTGAATCAACTGCTCACACATCTATGCACAGTCATACACCTCCCAGCCACCCACACATACACTCAGTCTCCCATACAAATACTTGGGCAGCCAATCAATAACCCATATAGTTACTCATATAGCTACTGATCACCACATGCAGCAGCTTACAGAACAACAGACATACTGATGCACAAATTAAGACAGTTTAGTCACTAACCCATACACATTTAATCACTCACTCATACAGTCAGTCATGCACCTACTAAATCCTTCATCCAGACACTTATACATCCACTCATTCTTCAATATGTAAGACATATTTTAACTTTACAGAAACATACAGTCACTGAGTGTTGTCATCAGTGATGTCATCAGTGATGTCATTTGAGATGTCATCAGTGATGTCATCAGTGATGTCACTGACCATGTCATGAATGATGTACTATGTGACATCATCAGCAGTGGATTGCGGGTGCGCGATATATAGTTAGTGCAACTAACTATATATGCGAATTTCAATGGTTTTGTGCGAGTAAATTAAGGTTTTGTAAATGCTAATCCCTAACTATATATGGTCTAAAACCTATGGTTTTTTCAGTGAATTTTCAAGGTTTTGTAAATGCTAATTCCTAACTATATATGGTCTATAACCTATGGTTTTTTCAGTGAATTTCAATAGTTTTTTAATAGCAAATATCAAAAGCTGTAAAATGTCAAGTACGTGGTAGGTAAAAACATTTTCGTATTTATGCACGCTGATGTGCTTTGAACGCTGCCCCCCCCCCTCCTCTTTTCTTTTAGGAGTATTCTCTCTTTGCAGATAGTGAAGGGTAGGTAACACAGGCCTTTGCCCCCGTTGTAATCCGTCGTGCCTGCTTCCCTCTCCATTTGATTGATTGTTATCCTAGCATTTATTGTTTTGGAATTTGTTCTCTTTGGTTCATTCTCTATTTACAAACAAGCACAGAGTCGCAATACTCTGTTTAGTCTTTGCAGATAGTGAAAAATCGTTAAAAAAACAAAAGGAATCAAGCAGAATCAGTAGGCCACTAATGGGATCTCTTTTTGACCTCGCTAAAATAGAAACATTATGAACAACCCCTCATGACAAATAGGAAACTAGTGAGAGGAACTGAGCTCGACACCATGATAGCTGCAAGACAGCTCGGCTCCGCCGCCCACCCCACCCAAAATAATGACAAACACTATGCAAATACTATAAATATATACAACACACCAGCAAAGTAACAGGGTAAAACATTTTATTAAATAACTATTTACATGGCAGCCTGCTGCAACATCGATCCAAACAAGCCTTTGTATTTTGGGCTCAAAATAAACCATCAATAGTAAGATTTTCATAGGTGAGTGTAGGTTCTTGGTTTTCCATCCACAGACTAAAAGCCTGGAGTGAGAGTGAAAGAACAATAACTAGGTAAGAAGGAAGGCAGAGGTTGTGGGAAGGACTCTGGATATGGTATGTTGCTTGGTCCCTGAGATGCTTCGATGGCACAAATGGCATAAGCCCTGGATGTTGGGTGCCATAGTTGAGGGTTCCGAGCAGCGCTTGTAACACTGTCTGAAACTTATTTGCACCTGCTGCAGCTTCACTATTCTCAAAGTAAGTGGGGGCTCTATGTGGACCTGACTGCATTGGAAAACAATGTGATGCGGTGCCTCCTTGAACCACTTGACGGAGGCCCCCGAGATAATTGGGCCTGTTCCACACCTTGTCCCACAATCCGTTTGACCTGAAGACACGTCCTGCGGTGCCCTGGTCCAACCATCACATATACCTGCGCCAGGAGACGGCGTGGGGTGCAGTAGAAGGGAGAGGCGGCGCGAACGAGCCTCCCCCACCTCCCCAGGTGGAGGTTTCTCAGCTACACCCCAGCGCTTCACTCGACCAGCTGACTTGCGCCCGCTCTTGCGACACAGTGCCTCGCTCGGCCAGCTGAGTTGCACCTGCTCTTGCTATTACAACGTCTCACCCGCCATCCAACGGAATTGCACCCAATCTTGCGGTACAGTGACAGGCGGCTGCTACGGAGCTCACAAAATGGCGGTCGGCTCCCCAGACTTGGGCCTGGCCTGCAAAGATGGCTCTGGGCAACCGTGGAACTCGGACGCTTGACTGCTAGGGCATGGGCCCCATTCCCAAAAGAGTCCCCTCAGCCTTGAAGATTCTACAACAGTCACCGGGACCCCCGACTCCCGTAGACTTCCGGTGGGGAGCGACTGCCATGATTGCTCGCGGAATGGCCACGACGTAGCCACGAGATGGTGGTGCTCTCATGCTGACGCCAGCTTCAGTCTAAAACATCCAGAAACACTGTAGACTACCAATTCGATCAGTTCCGGTGGAGCCCCAACGTGACCCGGTAGAGAAGAACTTGCCCTCCCCTCTTTGACTGATGGTTCTTGTTGCCTGTTCCTTCTCTTGTCATTTAACAGAACTTTTTGGACTGCTGAAAGGGGTTGTGTTGCGACCGCTGGTTGGTGGAGACATTTTGACTATATTCTGGACCTGCGTTGTCGCGTAATGCGTCATATGACGCGCCGCGTTAGCGCACCCGGAAGTGCTCCGGTGCCCGAGGCGCAGCTTCCCGGAAACGATCCAGAGCGCGGCGCGCAGCGCGTAACGTAAGCATAACAGGTCATGTGACTTGTTAACCCTTTCGATGCTCATGACGAGCTGAGCTCGTCATGATGCACAGTTGAGCTGTGCTGATGACGAGCTGAGCTCGTCATGAACAATGGGAATAAATGAGTGCCAGCACAGGGGGGGAAAACGCCTAGCAGCCAAGGTGTTAATAAAACTTTTCATTGGTTCATTTGACTTTTGTTATTCTAATGATGAAAGGCTTGGTCATATGACCTAAAAATAACACTTTTCATTGGTTTCGAACAATTTTTTTCCCAAATGATGAAAGCCCCACCTTTTTTTTTCTCACTCTGACTTGTAAAGCAAAGGACCCAGATGCATTTACAGTTTATCACTAACAATGTTCCAGGCTAATGTATTTTCCCGGGAAATTTACAACTGTCCTGCAAGTAAAATATTCCTATTTCGAGAAAAAGGGCGTTTCTTCGTCCCATGAGGGAGCCGTTCAACAAAAGAGGCTCGGCCTTCTGTCTTAGTCGCTGATAGGCATGAATGTCGGATTCTTATCGATCACTTTATGTTGCAGGAGTGGAAAACACAACAGCCCTTGACCATTTATCTTTACTGCGTTCCTGCGTATTATACCTTTTAACCTTCATGTAATCGGGCTGCTTTATTTCACTTGCCTTTTACTGATTCGAAACCAGTGGCTATTATTCAAAACTTTACCAATCTAGGTACTACTACCATGTTTTTTTTTAAAAACCTTTATTGTGAAAATGTCAGTATACAAATACGGGCCTATAACCACGTGGGCCGGCCACGGAGCAAACTGGAATCGTATATGATGAGGGGACATTTACACTGTAGAAGAACGTAACGGGCGACCCATTAGGTTGCAAGAACTAAGGTGTCTAACAGTTGCGGAATCGGTGGACGTACATTTTATAATTAAAGTACGACAGGGCCAGTTACAATAAAATTATCTAGATATACATTTGCGGGCAAGTACCATGGGTGACATTAATTCGAACTTTCAATAGTACAGTAATCAATAACACATCAGAACTTAATATCAATAGGGATGTCCAAATGTTCAATCAGTTCTCGTCCCCGCCCGCCATGTGCTTCAAAACTGCATACGTATCTCGTGATATCAAGGTTGGGCAACCAGTACACAACAAGGAGTTACGAGTCCCATTTATACCGGCGCCATTTTGGGCGAGGCCGGGCAGGTCCAGGATATAGTCAAAATGTCTCCACCAAACAGCGGTCGGACCAGAACCCCTTTTGGAAGTCCAAAAAGGTTCCGTTAAATGACAACAGAAGAGATAGGCAACAAGAACAATCAGTCAAAAGAGGGGACGCTTTCGGGAATGGGGCCCATGCCCTAGCAGGCAAGCGTCCGAGTTCCAAGGTGTCCCAGGGCCATTTTAGTGGACCAGGCCCAAATCCAAAGAGCCGGCCGCCATTTTGAGAGTCTTGTTGCAGCCGCCTTTCGCTGCACCGCAAGAGTAGCCGCAATTCAGCTGGATGGCGGGTGAGTCACTGTACCGCAAGAGTAGCCGCAATTCAGCTGGATGGAGGGTGAGGCACTGTGCCGCAAGAGCGGGCGGAACTCAGCTGGAAGGCGAGTGAAACGCTAAGAGGCGCCCCACTGCAGATGAGGTGCCTCCACCTGGGAATGAGGGAGAGGCCCGTTTCCGCCGCCTCCCCCCCCCCCCCCCCGGGCACCCCACGCCGTCTTTTGGCGCAGTATTGTAGGATGGCCACACCAGTGAAACTTGCTGGACACCACCTCGGTGCCATCCGGATCTCGGCGCGTTCGAGTCACTGTACCGCAAGAGCGGGAGAAACTCAGCTGGATGGCGGGCGAGACGCTGTACCGCAAGAGCGGGCGGAACTCAGCTGGATGGAGGGTGAGGCACTGTGCCGCAAGAGCGGGCGGAACTCAGCTGGAAGGTGAGTGAAACGGTAAGGGGCGCCGCACTGCACATGAGGTGCCTACACCTGGGGAGGCGAGAGAGGCCAGTTCGCACCGCCTCCCCCCCCCCCCAGGACACCCCATGCCGTCTTTCGGCGCAGCATTGTAGGATGGCCACACCAGTGCAGCAACTTGCTGGACACCACCTCGGTGCCTTCCGGATCTCGGCGCGTTGTGCTGCCTTCGGCCTATTCGCACATCGGTCCGCTACTGACGCCGCCTCACAGGCCTACGGATTTTGTAGGCTTTTTAAAGCCCAAAGCCGCATAACAGGTCATGTGACTTCTTTATAAAACTTTTCATTGGTTCATTTTACTTTTGGTTTCCTAATGATGAAATGCTTGATCATATGACCTAAAAATAACACTTTTCATTGGATTAAAAATTTTTTTTTCCCCAAACGATGAAAGCCCCACCTTTTTTTTTCTCACTCGGCAATTCAAAAAGGTTCCGTTAGATGACAACAGAGGGGACAGGCAACAAGAACCATCAGTCAAAAGAGGGGAGGGCAAGTTCTTCCCTACCGGGTCACGTTGGGGCTCCACCGGAAGTCATCGAATTGATAGTCTACAGTGTTTCTGGATGTTTCAGACTGAAGCTGGCGTCAGCATGAGAGCACCACCATCTCGTAGCTCCGTCGTGGCCATTCCGCAAGCAATCATGGCAGCCGCTGCCCACCGGAAGCCTGCGGGAGTCGGGGGCCCCCATTACTTTTGCAGAATCTTCAAGGCTGAGGGGATGTTTTCGAGAATGGGGCCCAAGCCCTAGCAGGCAAGCGTCTGAGTTCCAAGGTGTCCCAGGGCCATTTTAGTGGACCAGGCCCAAATCCGAAGAGCCGGCCGCCATTTTAAGAGTCCTGTGGCAGCCGCCTATCGCTGCACCGCAAGAGTGGGCGCAATTCAACTAGATGGTGGGCAAGACGCTGTAGCCGCAAGAGCGGGCGCACCAACTGGATGGTGGGCGAGACGCTGTAGCCGCAAGAGCGGGCAATAAACAACTGAATGGCGGATGAGGCACAGTGCAGCAAAAGTGGGCGGAAAACCGCTGAATGGCAAATGAAACGCTAAAGGGGCGCTCCATTGCAGCAGAGGAGCATCCACCTGGGGAGGCCCGTTCACGCCGCCTCCCCCCCCCCAACGGGGCGCCCCACGCGGTTTTTCGGCGCAGCATTGTAGGATGCCAAGACCAGTGCGGCAAGTTAGGGACATCACCTGGGTGCCGTCCAGATCTCAGCGCGTTGTGCTGCCTTCGGACTATTCGCACAACAGACCGCTACTGACGCCACCTCACAGAAGACCATTGTTGCTTTGTTTTAAATGTTTTTTTTAACGTGTTTACTTTGTTGGAGCGTTGTATATATTTATAAGTTATTAAAGTGTTATAATCCTACTACTTTGTTGCAGTGCTATATATTTTTAATGTGACACATAATTGTGAAGACTTTGATGTACAAAAAGGCATCCCTGGAATCTTCCGCTTCAGGCTCGGTCCCACACACCCTCACAGTGAGAATCCCCTCTCCAATCACAATACAGGATCGTTATCAGATAGTAGAAACACGTGTGGTGTGACGGATCTCATGGGGTGGGGGCCTTGATCTACTGTAACTCCTTTGAAGAGGGGTGATTCTTTACAGTTGGGCCATAAACTACTTCCGCAGGGCTAGGTGATAGCCTGGGACCGGCCTGGACAATCGGACACAGAGGAAGAGGAGTGTCAGAGGGTGCGGTAGTGAATAAGGTGAAAGGGAGGTGTCGGGCAGGCACGGGGTGTGATTCTCAGGGAAGAGCAGCGCAGATGGGGGGATGTTTATGACCCATGCATGAGAGAGAGAGCGGGGGTGACCAGTGCGTGGGGGAGATGCTTGCGAGGGTGGGGAGCCATGCTGAGGATCGGCGGCGTGCAGAGAGTGGGTCTGGTCAAGGCATCTAAAATGGCTGCCGTGCACGACAAAAGTGTGGCATTGGAAAAAAAGCAAGATGGCGCAGACAACGTTTATCAATATGGATTAATTTATAACAATTATTTTTAACAATATATTTACTCGCAGTGTCAAAATGGCGGTCAACACTTCCTGATTTCCTTCCAATCGAACGTTAACAGACGCCACGCAGCAAAAAAAAGAAAAACGCTCACGCGCAGCCGCTGGAAGACAAGTATCAACATATATGAGCATCCTCAGCCACCCTCAGAAAACATACGGGTCAGGATACGTCTCCCATACCCCCTTATACCCACTTCACACATTGTTTTTCCTCCATCTTGTAATTTAATTAAAACGAAACACAAAATGGCGAATTCCCGTTTCGCGACCCGGTTCGCTACCCGGTTCGTGAACCGGGAAGGGCTTCTACCGCAAAAAATCAAATTTTTTTTATTTGCCTCACGGGACCCATTAATAACCCCAACATCATTCCTAGGGGTCAAGAAGGGTCTACCTTGCCCCCTTTCATTAAATTCCCCCTTCGTTTTTCTCCTCCTCTTGTCTCTCGATCCTACCGAGAGACAAGATGGCGGCCGTTCCGGACTGTTTAGAATGTTGACAGACATCGGAGAGCCAATCAGCTTCGCTTCGCAAAGTTCCGTAACGCGAAAAGTTCGCGAACCGTAGCGCTACCCGGGACGCTGTCACAGATATATCTGTTTTTTAAAACGTTAATTTCTCAAAATCCACTGGAGCACATATCTTGAGACCCAGCAAAGGCACATTGGCCCACATGCATCAATATCGGCTTTTGCGATTTCTAAATTGCGAAAAATAGCGATTCGTAATTTAGAAATCGCTAAAGCCTATGCATGATTATTTTTTCATTTTTTATGCAATTCGGTAAAAATCGCTATTTTTACCGAATCGCATAAATTACCGAAATACAATTTGCGAATTCGCTATTCCCATTGGTTCCTATGGGCCAAAAGGCCCATAGGAAGCAATGGGAAGGCATTAGCAAATTGCGATTTTCACTTTGAAAATCGCAATTTGTTAATGCATTTCGGAATCGGACCCCCCCATGCACCCCTGCAATGTATTTTTCGCATCATGTTTCACACACACATGTCCTAAGGACATGTGTGTCCGTGACATGAATGTTGAAAAAAATGCATTTTCAGCGTTTGAAACACTTTTTGCAAATTTACCGAGTGGTTCAACCACTCGGTAAATTTGACCCCCTAATTGCGATTTCGCAATTTTAAAAGTAATCATGCATTGCTTTTAAGAAATCGCAAATTTGCGATTTCTTAAAAGCAATCGCAATTTTAGAAATCGCAAAAATGTTGCGATTTCTAAAATTGCTTCATGCATCCCAAAAAGCACTTTTGGAATCGCAAACGGCCGATTTTAAGGAATCGCACCGTTTGCGAATCCTAAAATGCTTGATGCATGTGGGCCATTGGGCTAACAGTCCCTACAATTTTGCCAAGTTTCGTTCAAATCCATTCAGCCGTTCGAGCTAAAATTGAGGCCAAACGCCCTAAGGAAAACTCAATGTTAAAAACGCGTTTTGGGACCCCCCTTTTTTCTCGGCCCCCCCTTGACAAAACCCCCCCAAATTTTTAGGGGCTGCTCAGAAACAAAATGTGCCATTTTCCTGAAAATTTCAGCCGATTCCGTCCACAAACGCCAAAGTTATTAGACATAGAATTTTCAAAAGTCCCATAGAGAAAAAATCCTAACTATATATACCTATATATATATATATATATATATATATATATATATATATATATATATATATATATATATATATATATATATATATATATATATATATATATATATATATATATATATATATATATATATATATATAGGTGTGTTTAAGGGTGGTGGCAGCTCCCTGCTACTCCCGCTTAGTTTGTGGCCATATTTAGATCAGCGGTGATTCTTATTGTGTGTTTTGTGCTTTTTAGCGCATAGACCGAACTTTTTAAAAAATTGCATTTTACTTTGCCTAACCCCTTTTAATTATGCAGGTACATCGCGGATGAGCTTTTACTCACCCGTTCATCTTTGTTAAGCCTCTCCTGGCCCCCTCTTCACCATAGCTGCTATCTCCATTGTGGCGAGGGTGGGGCGGCCATCTTGATGGTAGTCCTTCTCCCCAGCAGAACTGGTGGCAGCGTTCTAGCTGGTGGAGAGAGGACGCGCCATAAATTCAGCTGAGGGAAACAGTCTTTGCGGTGTGTTTAAGGGTGGTGGCAGCTCCCTGCTACTCCCGCTTAGTTTGTGGCCATATTTAGATCAGCGGTGATTCTTATTGTGTGTTTTGTGCTTTTTAGCGCATAGACCGAACTTTTTAAAAAATTGCATTTTACTTTGCCTAACCCCTTTTAATTATGCAGGTACATCGCGGATGAGCTTTTACTCACCCGTTCATCTTTGTTAAGCCTCTCCTGGCCCCCTCTTCACCATAGCTGCTATCTCCATTGTGGCGAGGGTGGGGCGGCCATCTTGATGGTAGTCCTTCTCCCCAGCAGAACTGGTGGCAGCGTTCTAGCTGGTGGAGAGAGGACGCGCCATAAATTCAGCTGAGGGAAACAGTCTTTGCGGTGTGTTTAAGGGTGGTGGCAGCTCCCTGCTACTCCCGCTTAGTTTGTGGCCATATTTAGATCAGCGGTGATTCTTATTGTGTGTTTTGTGCTTTTTAGCGCATAGACCGAACTTTTTAAAAAATTGCATTTTACTTTGCCTAACCCCTTTTAATTATGCAGGTACATCGCGGATGAGCTTTTACTCACCCGTTCATCTTTGTTAAGCCTCTCCTGGCCCCCTCTTCACCATAGCTGCTATCTCCATTGTGGCGAGGGTGGGGCGGCCATCTTGATGGTAGTCCTTCTCCCCAGCAGAACTGGTGGCAGCGTTCTAGCTGGTGGAGAGAGGACGCGCCATAAAATTAGCATGCCTGCTTTAACGCGCAGCGGTCGCGCATGGCGGGCGCGCCTTAGGCGCGCCGAAGGTAAGCCAAAGGTCAGCCCGTCTGCGCCCGTCCGCGCCTCGGACGTGGCGGACGCAGGACGGGCTGCCGGACTATCGTCGCTCCTGCCTAGCCCTAGCATCGCATATACGCGTGCGTCTCTGATGGCGCTTCGCCCCTCCTTAAACAAAAGAGCTGTCTGTACTATACTCGACCCTGTTAACCTTTACCCATGCACTACTTGCGGTTATTCCTGCTGTACACATGATACTGCCAGTCCTGAACCCGCTCCTGAGCTGGCTTCTATCTCGGCAGCTTTAATTAATGCCCGCTCTATGAGCAAACATGCTCTAGATATTTTCGCTCTACTTGAAGATGGTACTTTAGACCTGTTGTTTATTACAGAAACGTGGCTGAATGGGTCTTGTGCCCCTGATATTGAATTGGCCATTCCTAGAGGGTTTAAAATCCAACGGAAAGACAGGAAGGATGGCAGGGGTGGGGGACTAGCAATTATTTTTCGAGAATGCTGGGTTCTTAAGGTGGAAGACTCAGATTTTTTAGAGGAAGGTGAGCTTTTAAATTTTGCCTTAGGTCTATCCCCTCATTTCACACTGGGCGGTTCCCTTATCTACAGGCCTCCAGGTCATTCTGGCCCCTTTCTTAAAGCTCTCTCTGAGACTCTTGTTCCCCGTGCATTGAGGTTCTCTCGCTTTTTAATGCTGGGTGACTTCAATATCCACGTTGATGTTCAAGACTGCCGAGAAAGAAAGCTGCTATATGACTACTTTGATTTGGCCTCCCTTACCCAATGGGTTTCCTCCCCTACCCACTCTGGTGGCCATATATTAGACATTGTATGCACCAACTTCCCACTGATGGTTGAGGCCCCACAAGTAGTTACCTGGTCCGATCATCAGCTGATTAGATTCTCCTGGTCCGCCTTGAGAGATCCTCCTAAGTCTGCTAAAACAATGGGCCCCCCAAAAATCAATGTGGGTAATTTGATGACCCATCTTAATTTGAACAGACCCATCCTAGGGGCAGATATGGATTCTGCGCTACAGGTTTACGACAGATGGATGAATGCAGCGGTGACTTCTTCTTCGAAGAAGGCCGATCCAGGCAGAAATAGGATGATGCCATCTCAACCTTGGTATTCGCCCCACCTCCGTACTCTGAAACTTGCTTGCAAAAAACTGGAGCGAGCATGGAGATTAGCTTATTGTCCACAGGCTAAAACAGTGTTTCGTGCAGCCCAGCGAGATTACTATAATAGCATTAAACATGCAAAAACAGAGTTTTTTTCTAAAAGAATTGAGAGAGCTAGTAACAATAGTCGGGAAATTTTCTCGATAGTGAAGAGCTTTCTCTCTCCCTGTGCTGAGCAGGTATCTATAAGTCCTTCTACTGAATGGTGTGAAAGGCTCTCCTCCTTCTTCCTATCGAAAATTGTTAATATTCAACACAGTTTGAGAACAGTTGGAGGAGGCGATAAAATGATAGGCAACAACGAAACTAAGGTTCCTCCCACCATCATCATGGAGAGACTTATTCCTCCTTCGGTCGAGGACACCCTGACAGCAATTAAATCTTTAAAATCTGGTGCTCCCGGGGATGTCTGTCCAGCCCGGGTGTTGGCCGAAGTAGCCGAAGTTGTGGCTTCCGAAGTCTCCCAAATAATAGGGCTATCTTTTTCCACTGCAACTGTTCCGAAAATATGGAAACAGGCTAAGCTTTTGCCACTGCTTAAGAAAACAGGCGCGGATCCAGCTGTGCCGAATAACTATCGACCTATTTCTCCTTTACCAGCTATGGCTAAAGTTGGTGAGAAGCTGGCATTCTCCCAGCTTAATGCCTTTGTGGAAACTTCAGGGGCGTTACATCCTGCCCAATCTGGCTTTCGTGCAGCCTATAGCACGGAGACAGCGCTGGTGGAGGTTACAGAGGCGATTAGAGGGTGCCTGGACAGTGGCGGCAGAGCGGTCCTAATTTTATTGGACCTCTCTGCTGCGTTTGACACTGTCCCACACACACTTCTCTTGGCACGACTGGCCGATATCGGCATAGTGAGTTCTGCTCTGGATTGGGTGAAATCCTTTCTTACAGAAAGATCTCAGCAGGTCTGGATTCCTCCTTATTCATCCTCGATTAAATCCCTTGCAACAGGAGTTCCCCAGGGCTCTACTTTGAGCCCCCTCCTTTTTAATGTATATCTCACCCCTCTTATTTTTTTAGCTGAAGAAATGGGAGCGAAAATATTAGCATATGCGGATGATACGCAGCTCCTGTTCACGTGGCCAGATGCGAACACTGACACTGAGGTAGTGCGTTCATGCCTTTCCGCTGTGTTTAACTGGTTAGCAGCAGCACAGCTGAAGTGCAATGAAGATAAAACAGAAATCCTGCTATATGGCCAGTTTCCGTCCAATTTCAGAGAAACTCTATGGCCTTCCGATTTTCCCCAGCCAGGCGCTGTCAATATCCCTGCTAAAAACTTGGGAGTCTGGTTTGGGGAGGATTTGCGATTCGAGGCACACATAAAAAAACTCACTGGGGTGTGCTTCGGGTCCCTAAAAGCCATGAGGAAGATTTTTCCTTATCTACCTTCTTCAGCAAGAGAGTCGGTCGCAAGAGCCCTTATTCTATCACGACTCGATTATGCCAATTCTCTGTTGTGTGGCTCTCCGGCTTTTTTGGTCTCAAAGCTCCAGATCATCCAAAATGCGACTGTTCGCCTACTGTGCAATGTGCCATATAGAGAAAGTCCTCGGGCTCATATGAAGGAACTACATTGGCTGCCAGTAGCACAGAGGATTACCTTTAAAATTCTTACAATGGCTTTTAAAGCAGTTCATGACCTTGGTCCTTCTTATTTGAGAGACAGATTTTCCCGCTATGTCCCTACTAGGGCTCTGCGTTCTGCAGATTGTAATTTCTTAAGAGTACCCCGATTTCAGCGAGTTCGTTTGGGAGGCCAATCACTTGCTGTCACCGCGGCCAGGACTTGGAATATCCTCCCTCTCTCCCTGAGATTAACTGAAAATTTTGTGACATTTAAAAAGGCACTTAAAACATATCTTTTCAGAATGGCTTATTAATTTCTGTTCTCTTTTCTCCCTCTGGCCACATGCTTGTTTCTTCTTACGCGCCAGGACACTCTGGTAGTATTTGAGCGCGATATAAAACAGCTAAAATAAAAATAAAATAAAAATAAATATATATATATATAGATATATATATATATAGATATATATTCCGCTCAGTGGGCTTGTCCAACTAGCGGGTAGCACCCGAGCCTGCGTGCGCCTTCCCCAAGGCGTTAGTTGGTATGGGCAGTTGCGTGTTTGTAATAGGCCCGACGCGTTTCGGAAAATTTTTTCCTCATCAGGGGCCAGCAGTAAAGTGATCTCACTGATGACATCACTGATGACATCTCAAATGACATCACTGAAGACATCTCAAATGACATCACTGATGACATCTCATTTGACATTACTTATCACATCACTGATGACATCATTCATGTGATAATACAATGAGCCTCTTCCGACTCTAATATAACCTTAGATACAATCAGTGTAAACAGACACTCACAGACTGTCACTCATCCATGGAGTTACTCACACACCTAGTCAGTCATGCAAAGAATCAATCACACCTCCATTTCCTCAACTATACAGTTATACCCACCTTACATATTCAAACATATACTAACACATATTTACTCTCTTATACAATCCCTAATACAAGTTCACAATGATCCATACAGCCGCTCACACATTCACTGGCTCTTATGCACAGTTATTTATATATGTCAACTCTCACATGTACTGTGTTTTACATATGTACTTACTTTGACATGTAGCACTGAGATATCCATTCACTCACCAATATACTCATGCACACAGTCAACCGCCCATACAGCTGTTTCCACATGCACTTTTGAACCCATACATCTAGTGAATCAACTGCTCACACATCTATGCACAGAGTCACACACCTCCCAGTCACCCACACACACACACTCAGTCTCCCATACAAATACTTGGGCAACCAATCAATAACCCAAGTAGTTACTTATATAGCTACTGATCAACACAAGCAGCAGTTTACAGAACAACAGACATAATGATGCACAAATTAAGACAGTTTAGTCACTAACCCATGCACTCAGTGAGACACATTTAATCACTCACTCATACAGTCAGTCATGCACCTACTAAATCCTTCATCCAGACACTTATACATCCACTCATTCTTCAATATGTAAGACATATTTTAACTTTACAGAAACATACAGTCACTGGATGTTGTCATCAGTGATGTCATCAGTGATGTCACTGACCATGTCATGAATGATGTAATATGTGACATCATCAGCAGTGGATTGCCGGTGCGCGATATATAGTTATTGCAACTAACTATATATGCGAATTTCTATGGTTTTGTGCGAGTAAAATAAGGTTTTGTAAATGCTAATTCCTAACTATATATGGTCTATAACCTATGGTTTTTTCAATGAATTTCAATAGTTTTTTAATAGCAAATATCAAATGCTGTAAAATGTCAAGTACGTGGTAGGTAAAAACATTTTACGTTGTCGCGTAATGCGTCATATGACGCGCCGCTTTAGCGCACCCGGAAGTGCTCCGGTGCGCAAGGCGCAGCTTCTCGGAAACGATCCAGAGCGCGGCGCGCAGCGCGTAACGTAAGCATAACAGGTCATGTGATTTGTTAATAAAACTTTTCATTGGTTCATTTTACTTTTGTTATTCTAATGATGAAAGGCTAGGTTATATGACCTAAAAATAACGCTTTTCATTGCTTTCGAACATTTTTTTTTTCCCAAATGATGAAAGCCCCACCTTTTTTTTCTCACTCTGACTTGTAAAGCAAAGGATCCAGATGCAGTTACAGTTTATCACTTACAATGTTCCAGGCTAATGTATTTTCCCGGGAAATTTACAACTGTCCTGCAAGTAAAATATTCCTTTTTCGAGAAAAAGGGCGTTTCTTCGTCCCATGAGGGAGCCGTTGAGCAAAAGAGGCTCGGCCTGCTGTCTTAGTCGCTGATAGGCATGAATATCAGATTCTTATCGATCACTTTATGTTGCAGAAGTAGAAAACACAACAGCCCTTGACCATTTTTCTTTACTGCGTTCCTGCGTATTATACCTTTTAACAGTCATGTAATTGGACTGCTTTATTTCACTTTCCTTTTACTGATTCGAAAACAGTGGCTATTATTCAAAACTTTACCAATGTATGTACTACTACCATGTTTTTTTAAAAAAACCTTTATTGTGAAAATGTCAGTATACAAATACGGGCCTATAACCACGTGGGCCGGCCACGGAGCAAACTGGAATCGCATATGATGAGGGCACATTTACACTGTAGAAGAACGTAACGGGCGACCCATTAGATTGCAAGAACTAAGGTGTCTACCATTTACGGAATCGGTGGACGTACATTTTATAATTAAAGTACGACAGGGCCAGTTACAATAATATTATCTAGATATACATTTGCGGGCAAGTACCATGGGTGACGTTAATTCGAACTTTCATTAGTACAGTAATCAATAACACATCAGAACTTAATATCAATAGGGATGTCAAAATGTTCAATCAATTCTCGTCCCTGCTCGCCATGTGCTTCAAAACTGCATACGTATCTCATGATATCAAGGTTGGGCAACCAGTACACAACAAGGAGTTATGAGTCCCATTAATACCGGCGCCATTTTGGGCGCGGCCGGGCAGGTCCAGGATATATTCAAACATAACAAATGAGGCTGACGTCTCTGAAGCAGTTGACGCACAGCAGGACATAGCAAATAAACATGAAGTCTCTGAAGCTGTTAACTTACTGCAGGACAAAACAAGTGAACCTGAAACCTCTGGAATAATTGTCGCTCAGAATAACAACACACAAAACTCTGTAGTGTCTGAGGAAAGTAAAACAGAAGGGCACTGTAGTTTCAGACACACTTAACACTAATGACTTAACAAAGATATCGTCTGTCTATGAAGCAGCTGTCATGTTCACAGAATTGACAAAGAAGTGTGCAGACATCAATGCTATTAAGAAACACAAGGAAATCCCTAACGCATCAGCATTCTCGGAAGAGGTTGACACAGATGACATCTTAAGGAACAAAGAAAGACAAATTAAGGATAAGGAAGTTGTCACTTTAGTTTTTTCATCAGCTAGCGACAGCAACAAACACATTGTAATGGAGATTAGAGAGGCTACGGATGGGTGAATAAATTATCAAAAGAAAAAGCGACTACCCCCTTTAGCAGATTAGCTAAATCTTTGCGTAATTTGGGCATAAAAGTTCGCTACTGACGCCGCCTCATGGGCCAACGGGTTTTGTATGCTTTTTATAACCCAAAGCCGCATAACAGATCATGTGACTTGTTTATAAAACTTTTCATTGGTTCATTTTACTTTTGGTTTCCTAATGATGGAAGGCTTGATCATATGACCTAAAAATAACACTTTTCATTGGATTAAAACATTTTTTTTTCCCAAACGATGAAAGACCCACCTTTTTTTTTCTCACTCGGCAATCAAAAAAGGTTCCGTTAGAGGACAACAGAGTGGACAGGCAACAAGAACCATCACTCAAAAAAGGGGAGGGCAAGTTCTTCCCTACCGGGTCACGTTGGGGCTCCACCGGAACTCATCGAATTGATAGTCTACAGTGTTTCTGGATGTTTCAGACTAAAGCTGGCGTCAGCATGAGAGCACCACCATCTCATTGCTCTGTCGTGGCCATTCCGCAAGCAATCATGGCAGCCACTCCCCACCGGAAGCCTGCAGGAGTCGAGGGCCCCCAAGACTTTTGTAGAATCTTCAAGGCTGAGGGGACGCTTTGGAGAATGGAGCCCAAGCCCTAGCAGACAAGCGTCCGAGTTCCAAGGTGTCCCAGAGCCATTTTAGTGGACCAGGCCCAAATCCGAAGAGCCGGCCGCCATTTTAAGAGTCCTGTGGCAGCCGCCTATCGCTGCACCGCAAGAGTGGGAGCAACTCAACTACATGGTGAGCGAGACGCTGTAGCCGCAAGAGCGAGAGGAAAACCGCTGAATGGCAAGTGAAACGCTAAAGGGGCGCCCCACTACAACAGACGAGCCTCCACCTGGGGAGGCCCGTTCACGCCGCCTCCCCCCCACCCCCCCCCCGGGGCGCCCCACGCCGTTTTTCGGAGCAGCATTGTAGGATACCAAAACCAGTGCGGCACCCAGGGGCACATACGGTGCATATGTATCTCGTGATATTAAGGTTGGGCAACCAGTACACAACAAGGAGTTACGAGTCCCATTTATACCGGCGCCATTTTGGGCGTGGCCAGGCAGGTCCAGGATATAGTCAAACATAACAAATGAGGCTGACGTCTCTGAAGCAGTTGACGCACAGCAGGACATAGCAAATAAACATGAAGTCTCTGAAGCTGTTAACTCACTGCAGGACAAAACAAGTGAACCTGAAACCTCTGGAATAATTGTCGCTCAGAAGAACAACACACAAAACTCTGTAGTGTCTGAGGAAAGTAAAACAGAAGGGCACTGTAGTTTCAGACAAACTTAACACTAATGACTTAACAAAGATATCGTCTGTCTATGAAGCAGCTGTCATGTTCACAGAATTGACAAAGAAGTGTGCAGACACCAATGCTATTAAGAAACACAAGGAAACCCAATACTTTTATTTTGATATGGCAAGGGAACGAAATAGAGAATAAACTATAGTTGGTCACCATGGGGTTTAAAGAAGGGATGGTTCTTCACCTGGGTGCAGTCCAGAACTCAGCACATTGTGCTGCCTTAGAACTATTCGCACAACAGACCGCTACTGACAGAAGGGCACTGTAGTTTCAGACACACTTAACACTAATAACTTAACAAAGATATCGTCTGTCTATGAAGCAGCTGTCATGTTCACAGAATTGACAAAGAAGTGTGCAGACACCAGTGCTATTAAGAAACACAAGGAAACCCAAGACTTTTATTTTGTTATGGCAAGGGAACGAAATAGAGAATAAACTATAGTTGGTCACCATGGGGTTTAAAGAAGGGATGGTTCTTCACCTGGGAGCCGTGAAGAACTCAGCACGTTGTTGCTTCTGTTTTAATAAAAAATGTTTATGGTGTTTACTGTTTTTGTTGCGATGTATATATTTATAAGTTAATAAAGTGTTATAATCCTACTACTTTGTTGGAGTGCTATATATTTTTAATGTGACACATAATTGTGAAGACTTTGATGTACAAAATGGCATCCCTGGAATCTTCCGCTTCAGGCTCGGTCCCACACACCCTTACAGTGAGAATCCCCCCCCCAATCACAATACAGGATCGTTATCAGATAGTAGGAACACGTGTGGTGTGACGGATCTCATGGGGTGGGGGCCTTGATCTACTGTAACTCCTTTGAAGAGGGGTGATTCTTTACTGTTGGGGCCATAAACTACATCCGCAGGGCTAGGTGATAGCCTGGGACCCGCCTGGACAACCGGACACAGAGGAAGAGGAGTGTCAGAGGGTGCGGTAGTGAATAGGGTGAAAGGGTGGTGTCGGGCGGGCACAGGGTGTGATTCTCAGGGAAGAGCAGCGCAGATGGGGGAGGTTTATGGCCCATGCATAAGACAGAGAGCGGGGGTGACCAGTGCGTGGGGGAGATGCTTGCGAAGGTGGGGAGCCATGCTGAGGATCGGCGGCGTTCAGAGAGTGGGTCTGGTCAAGGCATCTAAAATGGCTGCCGTGCACGACAAAAGTGTGGCATTGGAAAAAAAGCAAGATGGCGCAGACAATGTTTCTCAATACGAATTAATTTATAACAATTATTTTTAACAATATATTTACTCGCAGTGTCAAAATGGTGGTCAACACTTCCTGATTTCCTTTGAATCGAACGTTAACAGACGTCACGATCGACGTCGTGCAGAGAGTGGGTCTGGTCAAGGCATCTAAAATGGCTGCCGTGCACGACAAAAGTGTGGCATTGGAAGAAAAGCAAGATGGCGCAGACAATGTTTATCAATACAGATTAATTTATAACAATTATTTTTTACAATATATTTACTCGCAGTGTCAAAATGGCGGTCAACACTTCCTGATTTCCTTCGAATCGAACGTTAACAGATGTCACGCAGCAAAAAAAAAAAAAAAACGCTCACGCGCAGCTGCTGGAGGACAAGTATCAACATATATGAGCATCCTCAGCCACCCTCAGAAAACATAGGGGGTCAGGATACGTCTCCCGTACCCCCTTATACCCATTTCTCACATTGTTTTTTCTCCATCTTGTAATTTAATTAAAACGAAACACAAAATGGCGAATTCCCGTTTCGCATCCCGATTCGCTACCCAGTTCGCGAACCGGAAAACGCTTCTTCCGCAAAAAATCAAATTTTTTTTATTTGCCCCACGGGACCCTTTAATAACCCCAACATCATTCCTAGGGGGTCAAGAAGGGTCTACCTTGCCCCCTTTCATTAAATTCGCCCTTCGTTTTTCTCCTCTTCTTGTCTCTCGATCCTACCGAGAGACAAGATGGTGGCCGCACCGGACTGTTTAGAATGTTGACAGACACCGGAGAGCCAATCAGCTTCGCTTCGCAAAGCTCCGTTACGCGAAAAGTACGCGATCTGGAGCGCTATCCGGGACGCTGTCACAGATATATCTGTTTTTTTAAACGTTAATTTCTCAAAATCCACTGGAGCACATATATTGAGACCCAGCAAAGGCACATCGGGCTAACAGTCCCTACAATTTTGCCAAGTTTCGTGTAAATCCATTCAGCCGTTCGAGCTAAAAGTGAGGCCAAACGCCCTATGGAAAAATTAATGGAAAAAACGCGTTTTGGGACCCCCCTTTTTTCTCGCCCCCCCCTAGACGAACCCCCCCCAAATTTTCAGGGGCTGATCAGAAACAAAATGTGCCATTTTCCTGAAAGTTTCAGCCGATTCCGTCCACAAACGCCAAAGTTATTAGACATAGAATTTTCAAAAGTTACATAGAGAAAAAATCCTAACTATATATACCTACTGGCGACCGCCAGTAGGTAATATATATATATATATATATATATATATATATATATATATATATATATATATATATATATATATATATGTGATCAAGGTCCAGGTCGGACCAAAACGCGTCATGGCGGCATGGGATGCAGGGCAGAAACACTAAATAAATAAGCACAAAGTAACTTTGGGTCCGCGTGTTTATCCTAATCCGTTGTGTGCTATTGGATTATTGGTGGATGGAGTACTGCGATATATATATATATATATATTCACTGAAAAAACCATAGGTTTCACACCAGTTATAGTTAGCTGGAAATTTTACTGACATAAAACCATTAAAATTTCCATGTTATAGTTAGTTGGACTCACTATAACTTGCGTGCCTGCAATGCACTGCTGATGACGTCACATATTACATCACTCATGACATGGTCAGTGACATCACTCATGACATCACTGATGACACCATTCAGTGAATGTGTGTCTTTCTGAAAAATAAATATGTTTTATATATGTATATGTAAAGGTCGATGGAAGAATACATGTTTAAATAAGTGTCTTAATGGATGTTTTAAAAAAAAATTTGATTGGTTAACTGGCTTATTAAGTGTATCTTAGTGAATACATATATTAGCGAGTATTGTTTAAATATTTAAATGTTTGTATCAGTGTTTCACTTTGTGTATAAGTGGCTGCATAGGTTGGTGAGTAGCTACATGTGTGTGTATATGTGTTATTAGATTTTTTTTTAGTATCAGTATGAGTGTCTGTATGGTTTGGTGGGGGTATTACTTAGCACATAGATGCATCAATGACTGACTCACTGTTTGTATGTGTTTTGAAGACAGCATATGTGCAGGACTGTATGGGTGGATGAGTGTGTATATGTGTGTGTTAGTGAGTGAATGACTGTCTCACTAGTGTCTTTATCAGTAACTACATATGTTTTAATCTAGTATATGTGAGTATTGATGTATATAAGTGAGTATATGTGAGAGCGAGAGATTGTAAGAGGTGCTGTTTAAATAAGTATGGGTGATTGTTTAAGAGAGTAAGTATGTGTAAGTTTCCTTAAAAGTAAGGTGGTAGTGTGTGGATAGCTGTATATGCAAATAAATGGATATTCAATAGTTTATTTGCATGTGTGAGCATGTGTGTGAGTAACTTTTGGATGACTGTTGGTGTGTAACAGGATGTATAGGTGTATCACTACATATGATGAGTGAGTATATGTATGAGTGAGTATATAGAACTGTTGGTGAATGAGTAGATGTGTATATAGATGGTGATGGTGATTACTGAATTGGTTGTTGTAACTGGTATGGGTATCTCCATTTTTTTGAAAATGTTAGTTTCTATTTTTGAATATGTGTATCAAGGGTTACATTACACTGAAAGGAGGTCTGTCACTCTGTAACAAGGATGGTGTCATCAGTGATGTCATGAGTGATGTCACTGAACATGACATGAGTGATGTAATATGTGACGTCATCAGCAGTGCATTGCAGGCGCGCACAATATAGTGAGTCCAACTAACTATAACGTGGAATTTTCAATGGTTTTATGTCAGTAAAATTTCCAACTAACTATAACTGGTGCGAAACCTATGTTTTTTTCAGTGAATTTAACAGGTTTTTTAAATGCTAATTCCTAACTATAACTGGTGTGAAACCTATGGTTTTTTCAGTGAATTTCATAGGTTTTTTAAATGCTAATTCCTAACTATAACTGGTGTGAAATCTATGGTTCTTTCAGTGAATTTCAAAGGTTTTTTAATAGCAAATTTCTATAGCTATGAAATGTAATATTTTTTATAATGAATCCTATATTGTATATTTATGTAATACTGTTTTTGTTATGTATATTGCTCATGGTTTTTTTTTTTTGCCCTGGAGCGCTCCCGGTGCGTGTCACGGTGAGCACACCGGTAAGCGCACTGGTAAGCGCAGTCTTACGGCGCGTACCGGTGAGCGTCCCGTTAGCGCTATTGCCGCAATCGAAAACATTATCGTGGCGTATCGCGTAGCCGCGTCCGCGTGATACGCAAGGCGTAAACGCACCCAGAAGCACTCGAGCGCATACGATTGCGCAACGTAAGCATCCGACGTGCTTACGCGACGCGCCCCTGGTTGCGCTTCTGCTTGCGCCCCGGGGCGCATAGCGTAAGCGCATCGGGTCATGTGACCTAAAAATAACACTTTTTATTGGTTCAGGACAGTTTTGGTTTCCAAATGATGAAAGCCCTGGTCATGTGACCTGAAAATAACACTTTTCATTGATTCAGGACAGTTTTTTTTTCCTAATGATGAAAGCCCCCACCTTTTTTCCTCATTCTCACTTTGTACTTTGAGTAAAGAAGACCTGTTGAAAGACCTCTCAGTACCTTTTTGGATTGAAAAATGGCTTCAGTAGCAGCAGCAGCAGGAGCATCTCAGCCACCACCACCACCAAGAGGACCACCACAACACCACAGTGGTGGGGATGAAGAAGAGGAGGAGGAGGACGTTCCTGCCAGAAGATAATACCCCATATAGGCCAAAGCAGCACATTATCTGGGAGATTTTTTCCATCCTAAAGGACCTCAAAAAAGTGAATGCGCCAAGGGTTACTTGCCTAATCTGTGGCATTGAACTTTCAAGGGGGAACCCTAACAAGAAGCACTCTTTTGGCAATAACACCATGATTCGCCACATGCAGCGCCGGCATCCTAACAACTATGCTGCGGCAGAGGTCCGATAACTGGCCAGAAACCCTCCCCAATCTTCACCCAGCACCTCCAAAAGAAAGCAACCCACTCCATCGGGACCAGAGACAAGGGAGATGGTCCCAAACATACAACCCCAGTTTGGGCAATACAAGATCACTTGTTTATTTTGTGGTAAAACAATCACCTATGGTGAGCAAAGCATAAAGCTCATCAACCGTGCTGGTGACAACCACAATTGCCCCAAAAAAACATAATTTTTTCCTGATTTTTTTTTGCTCCAGTTGAGCCGTGTACAATTCCCTGTTTTTTGTTTCTCCCCATAAAAATAACAAAAAAAATATAAAATTGTTCATAAAAGCCAAAAAAAGTACAAAATGTTCAAAAAAACATAAAAAAATATAAAACAACAAAAAGAAGAAAAAAACAGTTCTTTTTAGAACTACCTCCAATTTATGAAAAAAGGCTACATTTTTTAAAAACTCTGTCATTCTTTTCCCCCCATGGTACGCTCCCCGGTGCGCGTACCGGGCGCTCCCCCCACGCAAATCGAATTTTTTTTTTTTTTTTTTTGCCCCGCTGGCACTTTTATGGCCCCCACATCAAACCTAGGGGGTCAGGGGGGTCTACTCTGCCCCCTTTTGGTCATTTCCCCCTTTGTTTTTGCCACCTCTTGTGTCTCGATCCTACCGAGACACAAGATGGCGGCCGCTCCGGACTGTTTGGAATGTTGACAGACACCCGAGAGCCAATCAGCTTTCCGCGTGCGAACTAGCATAGCGCGCTGGTTCGCACCCCGGTGCGCGTACCGGGGCGCGCTTATAGATATATATATTTTTTTTAACCTAAATTACTCAAAATCCACTGGAGCACATATCTTGAGACATAGCAAAGGCACATTGGGCTACCAGTCCCTACAATTTCGCCAAGTTTGGTGGAAATCCATTCAGCCGTTCGGGCTAAAAGTGAGTTCGACCGCCCTATGGAAATTAACATGGGGAAAACACGTTTTGGGACCCCCCTTTTATCTCGGCCCCCCTTGACGAATCCCCCCCAAACTTTCAGAGAAAGAGCAAAGCGCCGCGAGGCAAATTTGACAAAAATTTCAGGCAGATTCCTCAACCGGCGCCAAAGTTATTCCAAATAGAATGTTGCAAATTCCCTGTACGAAATAATCCTAACTATAACTACCTACTGGCGACCGCCAGTAGGTAATATATATATTCACTGAAAAAAACATAGGTTTCAGGGGTGTTATAGTTAGTTTGACATTTCGCTCATGCAATACCATAGAAATACCCTTGTTATAGTTAGTTCAGCTAACTATAACTCGCACGCCCGCAATGCACTGCTGGAGATGTCACATATTACATCACTCATAACATGGTCAGTGACATCACTCATGACATCACTCATGACATCTCAAATGGCATCACTCATGACATCACTCATGACATCATCCAGTCAATGTGTGTTTTTCTGAAAATTAAATATGTTTTATATATGTACATCTCAAGGTCGAAGGAAGAATAAATGGGTATATAAGTGTCTAAATGGATGATTTTGTTTGTAAAATTGATTGTATAACTGACTAAGTGTGTCTTAGTGAATACATGGGTTAGTGAGTAATGTTTAAATATGTAAATATCTGTATCAGTCTCTCACTTTGTGTATAAGTGGCTGCATGGGTTGGTGAGTAGCTACATGAGTGTCTATATGAGTTATTGTTTTTTTAAGGTTCAGTATGAGTGTCTGTATGGTTTGGTGGGAGGTATTACTTAGTGCAAAGATGCATGAATGAGTGAATCACTGTTTGTATGTGTTGAAAACAGCATGTATGCAGGACTGTATTGATGAATTAGTGCGTGTATGGGTGTGTTACTGAGTGAATGACTGTTTCAACAGTGTCGTTATGAGTTACTACATATGTTTTAAACTAGTATATGTGAGTATTGGTGTATGTGAGAGTGAGAGATTGGAAGAGTTCCAGTATAAATAAGTATGTGTTTTTTATCAGTAATTGCTTAAGGGAGTAAGTATGTGTTACCATGATCTCCTCTGTAAGGCCCTAGTACATAGTAGGGCAGGGGGATTAAAACTACCTCTTAAAACGTGACACAGGGTGGGTTTGCACACTGGTGAAGGGAGGGAAGGACCTCAGGTGACATGTGTGCAAACACACCCTGTGGCCATTTTAATTTGGGGAAAAAAAGTCCACTTGAATCCTGAAGGTCCCTAGGGCCCAACTAGCCCACTAGGTACCTCCAGTAAGTGCCACAGAGCTGCGTTGCAGAGGGGTGTACAAAGGGGCACGGCCTGGACCACCTCTCTGCCATGCAGTGAAGTGGCACTTACTAGAAGTAGCTGGTGGGCTAGTTGGCCCCGAGGGGCCCTCAGGATTGAAGGGGAATTATTTCCGCAAACTTAAAACGCGCCACAGGGCGTTTTTGCACATGTCTCCTCAGGCCCCGTCTCCTCCCTTCACCACTTTGTAAACACACCCTGTGGCCATTTTAAGTTGGGAGATTAAGTCCCCTTGAATCATGGGGGTGGCTAGGGTCCATCTAGCCCACTAGGTACCTCCAGTAAGCACCACAGAGCTGCGTTGCAGAGAGGTGTAAAAAAGGGGCACAGCCTGGACCACCTCTCTGCAACGCAGTGCAGTGGTGCTTATTGGAAGCACCTGGTGGGCTAGTTGGCCACCAGGGGGAAGGGGAATTATTTCCTCAACTTAAAATGCGCCACAGGGCGTGTTTGCACAGTGGTGAAGGAAGGGCACGGGCCTGAGGTGACATGTGTGCAAACACGCCCTGTGGCACGTTTTAAGCTGTGGAATTAATTTCTCTTCAATCCTGAGGGTCCCTGGGTACCTACAGTATGCGCCAGGGAGCTGTGTTGCAGAGAGGTGTTCAAAGGCCAAGACCCTTTTTAAAACATATAGCTGGGTCCCACAATCTACACACTAAACATCTTGAAGGGAAGTCTGTAGGTGAAGTATGCAGTTTGTAAAATACAATGTTTCTAAAATGGTGGACAAGATGCAGTTTTAAAAAAAGAAGAGAAATGATTGACTGATAGAAAACATTATACACTGAAAAACAGGGTGCATGTTTCTGTGTTTTAAAAGCATGTTTCTTATTGGTTAGTAAGAAGTTTCTGAAAAGTACATTAGATAAGATAAGCATGTACCTTGGAAAGTCAAGCACACTTGCTATTTAAATTTGTAACATTGTGTGTTGGACTTGTGACCTGTGTGTTCAGTTGAATGTTCCATGAACTGTTACTATGGTAACATGCATTAAGCAGAATGGGGGTCAATTGGCAAGGGTTCAAATGTTTAACCAATAGAAATGTGTGTTAGCTTTTGAATTAATGTGGGAAGCAATAAGATTTGATATTTACAAGTATATGTGTGCACAACGAGAGGGATAGTTTGCCATTTTTTTGTTTTTTCTAAGAGCAGTGCACTACATTCATTATGTGCAATCTGGTCTATGATTCAGATATTTCATATTCTACAAATCAATTTGAAAGGTGAGTTATTAATTTGTGAGTTGTTCTAAGTGGTGCCTTTGTTTTTAAATATAAAATATAATTAATAACATTTGAAGTAAGTGATACATTTTCTAATGAAGAAAAATTTATTGCAGATTTTTGTAATGTGTTTAAATGTTGTTTAATATACCCATTACATAGTATTATGTGTGTTTTGGACTTGGAAAACGAGTCAGGCATTCATTCAAGCAGTGGTATAGTCAAATGTGTAGAATGTATGTGGTCCCTTAACCCCTTCCACACTACTGAGTCTCTCCTGCTGACATCCAGGGAATGCTGTTGCCTGTCTGGAATCCCACTGTTAGTCTGTTTCCACTTTCACAACCATTCTGGCAGAGGAATGTGCTTATTTAATCTCTCTGCAGACACATAAGTGCTTATAAACTTATCCCGATGTCAAGTACTAGCAGTATTAAAACCCAGTTACTGTTTATGTACTGTTTATGAGTCAGGCATTCAGACAAGCACTGATACAGTTAAATCTGCAAAATGTTTGGGGTACTCTAACCCCTTTTAGACTACTGAGTCTCTCCTGCTAAAGTCCAGAGAATGTTGTTGCCTGTCTGGCATCACACTGTGAGTCAGTGTCAACTTTTATAACCATTCTGACAGAAACATGCGCTAATTTTAATCTCTCTGCAGAGACATATGTGCTTATAAAAGTACCATGATGTCAAGTACTAGCAGCATCAGAACCCAGTCACTGTTTATGCACTTGGAGAATGAGCCAGGCATTCAGACACGCACTGGTACAGTTAAATGTGCACAATGTATGCAGTACGCTAACCTCTTTTAGACTACTAAGCCTCTCCTGCTAAAGTCCAGGGAATGCTGTTGCCTGTCTGGAATCACACTGTCAGTCTGTGTACAAGTTTACAATTATTGTAACAGAAGCATGTGCTTATTTAATATATCTGCAGACACATAAGTGCTAATAAACTCATGCCGATGTCAAGTACTAGCAGCATCAGAACCCAGTCACTGTTTATGCACTTGGAGAATGAGTCAGGCATTCAGACAAGCACTGGTACAGTTAAATGTGATCAATGTATGCTGTACTATAATCCCTTTCAGACTACTGAGTCTCTCTTGCTAAAGTCCTGGGAATGCTATTGCTTGTCTGGGATCACAATGTGAGTCTGTGTTCACTTTTACAACTATTCTGACAGAAGTATGTGCTAATTTAATCTCTCTGCAGACACATACGTGCTTATAAACTTATCCTGATGTCAAGTACTAGCAGTAGAAGAACCCAGTCACTGTTTTTGCACTTGGAGAATGGGTCTGGCATTCAGACAAGCACTGGTACAGTTAAATGTGCTCAGTGTATGTGGTACTCTAACCCCTCTTAGACTATTTAGTCTCTCCTACTAAAGTACAGGGCATGTTGTTGCCTGTCTGGAATCACACTAGAGTCTGTGTCCACTGCAGATTTTTGTAATGTGTTTAAATGTTGTTTAATATACCCATTACATAGTATTATGTGTGTTTTGGACTTGGAAAACGAGTCAGGCATTCATTCAAGCAGTGGTATAGTCAAATGTGTAGAATGTATGTGGTCCCTTAACCCCTTCCACACTACTGAGTCTCTCCTGCTGACATCCAGGGAATGCTGTTGCCTGTCTGGAATCCCACTGTTAGTCTGTTTCCACTTTCACAACCATTCTGGCAGAGGAATGTGCTTATTTAATCTCTCTGCAGACACATAAGTGCTTATAAACGTATCCTGCTGTCAAGTACTAGCAGTATTAGAACCTAGTAACTGTTTATGCACCTGGAGTATGATTCAGGCAGGCATTCAGACAAGCGCTGGTACAATTTAATGTGCACAATGTATGCAGTACTCTAACCCCTTTTAGACTACTGAGTCTCTTCTGCTAAAGTCCAGGGAATGCTGTTGCCTGTCTGGAATCACACTGTGAGACTGTGCCCACTTTTACAACCATTCTGACAGAAGCATGCACCTACTTAATCTCACTGAAGACACATAAGTGCTTTTAAACTTATCCTGATGTCAAGTACTAGCAGTATCAGAACCCAGTCACTGCTTTTGCACTTGGAGAATGGGTCAGACATTCAGACAAGCACTGGTAAAGTTAAATGTGCTCAATGTTAGTGCTACTCTAACCCCTTTTAGACTACTGAGTCTCTCCTGCTAAATTCCAGGGAATGCTGTTGCATGTCTGGAATCACACTGGAGTCTGTGTCCACTTTTACAGCCATTCTGGCAGAAGCATGTGCTTATTTAATCTCTCTGCAGACACATAAGTGGTTATAAACTTATCCTGATGTCAAGTACTAGCAGTATCAGAACCCAGTCACTGTTTTAACACTTGGAGAATGGGTCAGGTATTCAGACAAGCACTGGTACAGTTAAATGTGGTCAATGTATGTGGTGCTCTAACCCCTTATAGACTATTGAGTCTCTCCTACTAAAGTACAGGGCATGTTGTTGCCTGTCTGGAATCACACTAGAGTCTGTGTCCACTTTACAACCATTCTGGCAGATGCATGTGCTTATTTAAGCTCTCTGCAGACACATAAGTGCTTATAAACCTATCCTGATGTCAAGTACTAGCTGTATTAGAACCTAGTAACTGTTTATGCACCTGGAGTATGATTCAGACATTCAGACAAGCACTGGTACAGTTAAATCTGCACAATGCATGCAGTACTCTAACCCCTTTTAGACTACTGAGTCTCTCTTGCAAAAGTCCAGGAAATAGTCTTGCTTGTCTGGAATCTCAGTGTGAGTCTGTGTCTACTTTTTAAATGATTCTGACAGAGGCATGTCCTTATTTAATATCTCTGCATACGCATAAGTGCTTATAAACTTATCTTGCTGTCAACTACTAGTAGTCTGACACCCCAGTCACTGTCTATGTATTAGGAGAATGAGTTAGGCTTTCAGACAAGCACTGGTACAGTCAAATGTGCACAATGTATGTGGTCACCTAGTCCCTTGCTGACAACTGAATCAGTCTTGGAAAAGTTCAGGGAATAGTCATTGTTCTCTGGAAAGACACTGTGAGTCTTTGTCTACTCCTACAATGATCCTGACAGAAGCATGTCCTTATCTTATTTCTCTGCTGAAACATATGCGCTTATAAATTTATTGGGCTGTCAACTAGTAGCTGCCTGGGAACCCAGTCACTGTCTATGCACTTGGAGAATGAGTCAGCCATTCACACAAGCAATGGCACACCTTGCTGTGAGCTACTAGTACTCTAGGTACTCATTTACTGTATGCATTTGTAAAAAACGAGTTCCTGTGTATTTCGGTAAATTAATTGTGATTAGTAAAGGACGTGTTCAAATGGTTTTTATGTACAATGTGTTTGTTTAGTAATAGAATTGTATATTTTACATATTTTGTAAGGAATTTTATATATATTTACGTTTTTACAGATATTGTTTATCATCACCTACATTCAGCTGTGCACTATATATATAAACCTCTAACCAACTACTAAGTAAAGTAGTACCTATTCAATCTAGGAATCCTCCTGTCTATCTCATGCACTTCTCCAATCACCCATCCAGCACTATCTACATAATCTATCAATTCACCAAAACCTAAGCACCTAATGTTTCAGCATACACTCTCTTTGCAGCACTGAAATTACTCCAGTTACAAGTCATATACTTAAAAAATGGCGCCAGATACTTTTTCATATTTACAAGGAGAGGAAAAGCCACCTTGTGTAACTTTTCTTCTCTTTGTAAATACAACCCCTTTATACACAGCACTTTGCGCTGAAGGGGCATTCCATAAGTGTTGTTGTGGATGTTCCCATGCAACACGCATAGAACAAGACACATCTACAAATTTATGAGAAATCATAAATCTGAAGATATGTGTGAATGCTGTGGCATCCTAGAGTTAGTAAAGCCAGGCACAACGAGGAGAATTGTTTTAATTTCTCCCCATTTTTTCTGTTTCAATGCATACTGCTTTCCACAGCATACATTGAAGTAGGAAAATACCTTTACTGATTGTTTTTGTGTAGGAGAGTGCCCCTTCCTGCACAAAAAACAATCTCCCCATGACACATACATCCTTTCACCACCATGCAAGGATGCCTGTGTCACCACATGGCTGTACTTTGTGCCACAGTGAAGAGGGAAGCATAGAGTTGCAACATATTTATATACATATGTCACATCTCTGTGTTTCGGAAGTGCCACAGCGCAATGCAGCTAAAGAGCTTGCACTGTAACGCTGCAATACTTCCTCATAAATCTTCACCTATAAATTCACCATACACTACTAATACATTCTTTCATTCATTCATGCTCTGCACATATATTCAACCAAACTTTCACACATTACCATGCAATTATTGTTGTTTTTTTAACCAGGTAAGGTAGTTCTGATATGAACTTTTTTTCTTCTTTTTTTTTTTATATTTTTTTGTATTTTTTTAACGATTTCGTATTTTTTTGTGTTTTCATAATACGAAGAAAAAAAGCAGATAACTTTGGGAATTAAATATCATTCCCAACAAAAAAAGGAAAAAATTAACAACGATGGTTGCGTTGAGCAGCGCAAATGGTATCCACTGACCGTTCTCCGTAAAAAACTATTTTTTTGCCCTTGATGCTGTGCTGTTCCAAAAGTCCAAATTCAGGCCTTATATCTGTCTGTTGTTGTGAAGTAAATGGTCCTGAGGTACTTGCTTCAGGTGCTAGTGGATGTCACGCAGCTCTCCTCATCTCCTCCTAGCAAGATTTTGAGGGTGAATTGTCCACGCAAATGGTATTCAGTGACCGTTCTCCGTAACAAATTATTTGTTTGCACTTGATGCATTGCTGTTCCAAAAGTCCAAATTCAGGCTTTATATCCGTCTGTTGTTGTGAAGTAGATTGTCCTGAGGTACTTGCTTCAGGTGCTAGTGGATGTCACGCAGCTCCCCTCATCTCCTCCGAGAAAGATTTAGAGGGTGAATTGTCTTGAGGTGTTCATACATGCTAGCAGTGCCGCTTGAATACTTCCTTTCAGTGCCTCTACAAAGTATTCTTTGACATATTTTGCATGTTACCTTTGTGGCATTAACTTTCTTTTGTCCTTCAGGAAAAGTAAAGAACTTCCAGACTGCTGATTCTGGGCTCTGTTTTCTGGATTTCTCCTGTAAGAATTCTTCTTCTGAAGATTCTTCAATCTGCTGCTGTTGTCCAGATGCCATTGTTGTTCTGAGTTGCAAAAAACACACCAAAGAAAACCAAAAAGGTTAAAGTTGGAGAAGAGATGCTTCTCTGAAGATGGTCCAAGAAGAATGATTGAAATGGGTGTGGTCCTTTAATAGTTACAATGGGAAATAATATGAACCAATCAAATATTTTTTTCAGGTCACATGGGATCCGCGCAAACTGCGCTTACAAAGCACGCACCTAACGCAACTTCGCAAAAGTAAATTTAAAAGTAATAAAAGTTTATTTTAAGTACAAATATATAATTTTTATAAGTATCTTAGATAATCTCTAGACCTAATATGTATATTAAAGATACATATATTTCATTTTAGACATAAAAAAATGTTGCGGGAGTCGCACATCCAGCACGCACCAGCATGTATATGACGTCACACGGGTCCCGCCACTGCGCAGGAGTTGCATACCGTAATGCGCATGTGTCACAAATGAGCGGAACCAGGAGTCATGGATCAGTTGCATACCAATCGCGCATATCACATAATGTTAAATGTAAATGGCGTGACTGAAAAAAATACGAAGCCGTCACTCAACGTACGCCGATCCTTCATGACTTTTCTAAAATTGCGGCTAGAATCTGCGCTCCCATCGTGATGGGTACGCTTTGGGTGCAAGACTCAAAAAAAAACTTGAAAAAAAGAAAGAAAATAATTAAAATATATTACATTTAAAACATTTTTTTTAAAAAATTGTAATTTTTTAGTTAGAATTTTTTAAAAATACTTTTTAAACCAATTTTCATAAAAATATATAATGTTATTTAATAAATAACATTAAAAAAAATAAATAGTTAAAAAACTGTAGAAAATCTGTATAAAAAATGATATAACTATTATTACACTTAAAAGTTGTCATTTAAAAAAGTTTTGAAATTTGCTGAAAAAACATAGCTTTCACACACTTTATAGTTAGAAATTAGCATTTAGAAAACCTTTGAAATTCACTGAAAAAACCATAGGTTTCAGACACGTTATAGTTAGTTCAGCTAACTATAACTCGCGGGCCCGCAATGCTCTGCTGATGGCATCACATATTACATCACTCATGACATGGTTAGTGACATCACTCATGCCATCACTGATGACATCTCAAATGACATCACTGATGACATCATCCTTGTGATAAAGTGGCAGACCTCCTGTCACCCTATTATAACCTTTGATACAGACACTCAAAAATGGAAACTAACATTACAAAAACAATGGACATACCAATCCCACTTACAACACACCTATTCAATAATTCCAAGATCTACACACACATCCACTCATTCACCAACAGTCCTATACAGTCACTAATACATGAACTCACTCATCATATGTACTCATACACCTATACGTCCTGTTACACACCAACACTCATCCATAGAGTTACTCACACACATAGTCACACATGCAAAGTATCAAAAATCCATTTACTTGCATATACAGTTATACACACACCACCACACTTACTTCTACAGAAACTTACACATACTTACTCTCTTAAACCATCACTTATAAAAAACATACTTATTTATACAGGAACTCTTCCAATCCCTCACTCTCTCATATACTCACTTATATACACAAATACTGATATATACTAGTTTAAAACATATGTAGTAACTCATAAAGACACTATTGAGACAGTCATTCACTAACACACCCGTAAACACACATCCACCCATGCAATCCTGCTCACATGCTGTCTTCAACACATACAAATAGTGAGCCACTCAATCATGCATCTATGTGCTAAGTAATACCCCCCACCAAACCATACAGACATTCAGACACTCATACTGATACTCAACACAAAAACTAATAACCCATATAGACACTCATGTAGCTACTCACCAAATCATGCAGCCACGTATACACAAAGTAAGAGACTGATACACATATGTACATATTTACACATTACTTGCAAACCCATGTATTCACCAACATACACTTAATCAGTAAGTTCTACAATCAATTTTACAAAAAAAATCATCCATTTAGACACTTACATACCCATTTATTTTTCCATCAACCTTCAGATATATATATATAAAACATATTTAATTTTCAGAAAAACACACATTTACTGGATGATGTCATCAGTGATGTCATCCGTGATGTCATTTGAGATGTCATGAGTGATGTCATGAGTAATGTCACTGACCATGTCATGAGTGATGTAATACGTGACGTCATCAGCTGTGCATTACAGGTGTGCGAGTTATAGTTAGGTGAACTAACTATAACGATTGAAGTTCTATAGTTTTGTACGAGTGAAATGTTCAGCTAACTGTAATGGCCCTGAAACTTATGTTTTTTTTTGTGAATATATATATGTGTGTGTGTGTGTGTGTATATATTTATATACACATGCATAAATATATATATATATATTACCTACTGGCGGTCGCCAGTAGGTATATATAGTTAGGATTTTTTCTCTATGGAACTTTTGAAAATTCTATGCCTAATAACTTTGGCACATTTTGTTTCTGAGCAGCCCCTGAAAATTTGGGGGGGTTCTGTCAAGGGGGGGCCGAGAAAAAAGGGGGGTCCCAAAACGCGTTTTTCCCATTCATTTTTCCATAGGGCGTTTGGCCTCACTTTTAGCTCGAACGGCTGAATGGATTTGCACGAAACTTGGCAAAATTGTAGGGACTGTTAGCCCGATGTGCCTTTGCTGGGTCTCAATATATGTGCTCCAGTGGATTTTGAGAAATTAACGTTTAAAAAAACAGATATATCTGTGACAGCGTCCCGGATAGCGCTCCAGTTCGCGTACTTTTCGCGTAACGGAGCTTTGCGAAGCGAAGCTGATTGGCTCTCCGGTGTCTGTCAACATTCTAAACAGTCCGTAGCGGCCGCCATCTTGTCTCTCGGTAGGATCGAGAGACTAGAGGAGGCCAAAACGAAGGGGGAAATGAAGGAAAGGGGGCAAGGTAGACCCCTTCTGACCCCCTAGGATTGATGAGGGGATATTAAAGTGCCCCGCGGGGCCAAAAAAAAAAAAAAATAATTGTGTTTTGTTTCAATTAAATTACAAGATGGAGGAAAAACAATGTGGGAAATGGGTATAAGGGGGTACGGGAGACGTATCCTGAACCCCTTATTTTCTGAGGGTGGCTGAGGATGCTCATATATGTTGATACTTGTCTTCCAGCGGCTGCGCGTGAGCGTTTTTTTTTTTTTTTTTGCTGCGTGACGTCTGTTAACGTTCGATTCGCAGGAAATCAGGAAGTGTTGACCGCCATTTTGACACTGCGAGTAAATATATTGTTAAAAATAATTGTTATAAATTAATCCGTATTGATAAACCTTGTCTGCGCCATCTTGCTTTTTTTTCAATGCTACACTTATGTCGTGCACGGCAGTCATTTTAGATGCCTTGACCAGACCCACTCTCTCCACGACGCTGATCGTGACGTCTGTTAACGTTCGATTCGAAGGAAATCAGGAAGTGTTATATAGTTAGGATTTTTTCTCTATGGAACTTTTGAAAATTCTATGCCTAATAACTTTGGCGTTTGTGGACGGAATTGGCTGAAATTTTCAGGAAAATGGCACATTTTGTTTCTGAGCAGCCCGTGACATTTTGGGGGGGTTCCTTTAAGGGGGGGCCGAGAAAAAAGGGGGTCCCAAAACGCATTTTTCCCATTCATTTTTCCATAGGGCGTTTGGCCTCACTTTTAGCTCGAACGGCTGAATGGATTTGCACGAAACTTGGCAAAATTGTAGGGACTGTTAGCCCGATGTGCCTTTGCTGGGTCTCAATATATGTGCTCCAGTGGATTTTGAGAAATTAACGTTTAAAAAAACATATATATCTGTGACAGCGTCCCGGATAGCGCGCCAGTTTGCGTACTTTTCGCGTAACGGAGCTTTGCGAAGCGAAGCTGATTGGCTCTCCGGTGTCTGTCAACATTCTAAACAGTCCGTAGCGGCCGCCATCTTGTCTCTCGGTAGGATCGAGAGACTAGAGGAGGCCAAAACGAAGGGGGAAATGAAGGAAAGGGGGCAAGGTAGACCCCTTCCGACCCCCTAGGATTGATGAGGGGGATAATAATGTGCCCCGCGGGGCCAAAAAAAAAATTTAAAAAAATTGTGTTTCGTTTTAATTAAATTACAAGATGGAGGAAAAACAATGTGGGAAATGGGTATAAGGGGGTACGGGAGACGTATCCTGAACCCCTTATTTTCTGAGGGTGGCTGAGGATGCTCATATATGTTGATACTTGTCTTCCAGCGGCTGCGCGAGAGCGTTTTTTTTTTTTTTTTTGCTGCGTGACGTCTGTTAACGTTCGATTCGAAGGAAATCAGGAAGTGTTGACCGCCATTTTGACACTGCGAGTAAATATATTGTTAAAAATAATTGTTATAAATTAATCCGTATTGATAAACCTTGTCTGCGCCATCTTGCTTTTTTTTCAATGCCACACTTTTGTCGTGCACGGCAGTCATTTTAGATGCCTTGACCAGACCCACTCTCTGCACGACGCCGATCGTGACGTCTGTTAACGTTCAATTCGAAGGAAATCAGGAAGTGTTGACCGCCACTCTGACACTGCGAGTAAATATATTGTTAAAAATAATTTTTATAAATTAATTCGTATTGAGAAACATTGTCTGCGCCATCTTGCTTTTTTTCCAATGCCACACTTTTGTCGTGCACGGCAGCCATTTTAGATGCCTTGACCAGACCCACTCTCTGCACGCCGCCGATCCTCAGCATGGCTCCCCACCCTCACAAGCATCTCCCCCACGCACTGGTCACCCCCGCTCTCTGTCTTATGCATGGGCCATAAACCTCCACCCATCTGCGCTGCTCTTCCCTGAGAATCACACCCTGTGCCCGCCCGACACCACCCTTTCACCCTATTCACTACCGCACCCTCTGATACTCCTCTTCCTTTGTGTCCGATTGTCCAGGCCGGTCCCAGGCTATCACCTAGCCCTGCGGATGTAGTTTATTGCCCCAACTGTAAAGAGTCACCCCTCTTCAAAGGAGTTACAGTAGATCAAGGCCCCCACCCGATGAGATCCGTCACACCACACGCGTTCCTACTATCTGATAACCATCCTGTATTGTGATTGGGGAGGGGATTCTCACTGTGAGGGTGTGTGGGACCGAGCCTGAAGCGGAAGATTCCAGGGATGCCTTTTTGTACATCAAAGTCTTCACAATTATGTGTCACATTAAAAATATATAGCACTCCAACAAAGTAGTAGGTTTATAACACTTTAATAACTTATAAATATATACATCGCAACAAAAACAGTAAACACCTTAAAATTTTATTATTAAAACAGAAGCAACAATGGTCAGTAGCGGTCTGTTGTGCGAATAGTTCCAAGGCAGCACAACGTGCTGAGTTGTGGACGGCACCCAGGTGAAGAACCATCCCTTCTTTAAACCCCACGGTGACCAACTATAGTTTATTCTCTATTTCGTTCCCTTGCCATAACAAAATAAAAGTCTTGGGTTATTTATGGAAGGGAAGACTTTTTGTTTCTTCCAATTTTTTTTAAAAAACAAAGGTTTAAGGAAAGGCAACCCTTAATGTGCATGTTTTCCACAGAAATTTGCCTTTGAAAACTAGAGGCAATAAATAAGGCCGAAATCTGTATTTTGTTTTTGGATACACATGTTATTTGTGTCTGTGTATTCATTTTTATGCATGACTTTATATGGAATGGTTAAAATAACTTATGATGCAACTTAACAGGAAAGATCACAAACATTTCAATGAGTGCTATGTCCCAGGTTTACATAAAGTAGTGTTTACCTAGAGTGGTGCTGCGTAGGACACTCTGAATGGAAATTAACCAGAACTATAACCATAACAACAACAATAACAACAACAACAATAATATAACTTGTATGCCCAAATTACGCGAAGATTTAGCTAATCTGCTAAAGGGGGGAGTCGCCATTTCTTTTGATAATTTATTCACCCATCCGTAGCCTCTCTAATCTCCATTACAATGTGTTTGTTGATGTCGCTACCTGATGAAAAAACTAAAGTGATAACTTCCTCATCCTTAATTTGTCTTTCTTTGTTCCTTAAGATGTCATCTGTGTCAACCTCTTCCGAGAATGCTGATGCGTTAGGGATTTCCTTGTGTTTCTTAATAGCATTGGAGTCTGCACACTTCTTTGTCAATTCTGTGAACATGACAGCTGCTTCATAGACAGACGATATCTTTGTTAAGTCATTAGTGTTAAGTGTGTCTGAAACTACAGTGCCCTTCTGTTTTACTTTCCTCAGACACTACAGAGTTTTGTGTGTTGTTCTTCTGAGCGACAATTATTCCAGAGGTTTCAGGTTCACTTGTTTTGTCCTGCAGTGAGTTAACAGCTTCAGAGACTTCATGTTTATTTGCTATGTCCTGCTGTGCGTCAACTGCTTCAGAGACGTCAGCCTCATTTGTTATGTTTGACTATATCCTGGACCTGCCCGGCCGCGCCCAAAATGGCGCCGGTATAAATGGGACTCGTAACTCCTTGTTGTGTACTGGTTGCCCAACCTTGATATCACGAGATACGTATGCAGTTTTGAAGCACATGGCGAGCAGGGACGAGAATTGATTGAACATTTTGACATCCCTATTGATATTAAGTTCTGATGTGTTATTGATTACTGTACTATTGAAATATCAAATTAACGTCACTCATGGTACTTGCCCGCTTTTGCTGCACTGTGCCTCGTCAGTAGCGGTCTGTTGTGCGAATAGTCCCATGGCAGCAGAACGCGCTGAGATCTGGACGGCACCCAGGTGATGTCCAGTAAGTTGCCGCACTGGTTTTGGTATCCTACAATGCTGCTCCGAAAAACAGCGTGGGGCGCCCCGTGGGGGGGGGAGGGGACAGGCGGCGTGAACGGGCCTCCCCAGGTGGAGGCTCGTCTGCTGTAGTGGGGCGCCCCTTTACCGTTTCAGTTGCCATTCTGCCCGCTTTTGCTACACTGTGCCTTTTCCGCCATTCAGCTGTTAACCGCACGCTCTTGCAGCTACAGCGTCTCGCTCACCATGTAGTTGAGTTGCTCCCACTCTTGCGGTGCAGCGATAGGCGGCTGCCACAGGACTCTTAAAATGGCGGCCGGCTCTTTGGATTTGGGCCTGGTCCACTAAAATGGCCCTGCGACACCTTGGAACTCGGACGCTTGTCTACTAGGGCTTGGGCTCCATTCTCGAAAGCGTCCCCTCAGCCTTGAAGATTCTACAAAAGTCTTGGGGGCCCCCGACTCCCGCAGGCTTGCGGTGGGGAGCGGCTGCCATGATTGCTTGCGGAATGGCCACGACGGAGCTACGAGATGGTGGTGCTCTCATGCTGATGCCAGCTTTAGTCTGAAACTTCCAGAAACACTGTAGACTATCAATTCGATGAGTTCCGGTGGAGCCCCAACGTGACCCGGTAGGGAAGAACTTGCCCTCCCCTTTTTTGAGTGATGGTTCTTGTTGCCTGTTCCCTCTGTTGTCATCTAACGGAACCTTTTTTGATTGCCGAGGTGGGTCTTTCATCGTTTGGGAAAAAAAAATGTTTTAATCCAATGAAAAGTGTTATTTTTAGGTCATATGATCAAGCCTTTCATCATTAGGAAACCAAAAGTAAAATGAACCAATGAAAAGTTTTATTAACAAGTCACATGACCTGTTATGCTTATGTTACGCGCTGCGCGCTGCGCGTCGCGCTCTGGATCGTTTCCGGGAAGCTGCGCCTTGCGCACCGGAGCACTTCCGGGTGCGCTAGCGCGGCGCGTCATATGACGCATTACGCGACAACGCAGGTCCACAATATAGTCAAAATGTCTCCACCAACCAGCGGTCGGAATACAACCCCTTTCAGCAGTCCAAAAAGTTCTGTTAAATGACAACAGAAGGGATAGGCAACAAGAACAATCAGTCAAAGAGGGGAGGGCAAGTTCTTCTCTACCGGGTCACGTTGGGGCTCCACCGGAACTGATTGAATTGGTAGTGTACAGTGTTTCTGGATGTTTCAGATTGAAGCTGGCGTCAGCATGAGAGCACCCAATTCTAAAACAGTAAATGCTTGGATAACAATCAATCAAATGTAGAGGGAAGCAGGCACGGCGGGTTACAATGGGGGCAAAGGCTTACGTTACCTACCCTTCACTATCTGCAAAGAGAGAATACTCCTAAAAGAAAAGAGGAAGGGGGGGGGCAGCGTTCAAAGCACATCAGCGTGCATAAATACGAAAATGTTTTTAGCTACCACGTACTTGACATTTTACAGCTTTTGATATTTGCTATTAAAAAATCATTGAAATTCACTGAAAAAACCATAGGTTATAGACCATATATAGTTAGGAATTAGCATTTACAAAACCTTAATTTACTCGCACAAAACCATAGAAATTCGCATATATAGTTAGTTGCAATAACTATATATCGCGCACCCGCAATCCACTGCTGATGATGTCACATATTACATCATTCTTGACATGGTCAGTGACATCACTGATGACATTACTGATGACATCTCATTTGACATTACTGATCACATCACTGATAATATCATTCATGTGATAATACGATGAACCTCTTCAGACTCTAATATAACCTTAGATACAATCAGTGTAAACAGACACTCACAGATTGTCACTCATCCATGGAGTTACGCACACATCTAGTCAGTCATGAAAAGAATCAATCACTCCTCCATTTCCTCAACTATAGTTATACACACCTTACTAATTCAAACATATTCTAACACATATTTACTCTCTTATACAATCTCTGATACAAGTTCACAATGATTCATAAAGCCACTCTCACATTCACTGGCTCTTATGCTCAGTTATTTATATATGTGAACTCTCACATGTACTGTGTTTTACATATGTACTTACTTTGACATGTAGCACTGAGATATCCATTCACTCACCAATACACTCATGCACACAGTCAACTGCCCATACAGCTGTTTCCACATGCACGTTTGAACCCATACATCTAGTGAATCAACTGCTCACACATCTATGCACAGAGTCATACACCTCCCAGCCACCCACACACATACTCAGTCTCCCATACAAATACTTGGGCAACCAATCAATAACCCATATAGTTACTCATATAGCTACTGATTAACACATGCAGCAGTTTACAGAACAACAGACATAATGATGCACAAATTAAGACAGTTTAGTCACTAACCCATGCACTCAGTGAAACACATTTAATCACTCTCATACAGTCAGTCATGCACCTACTAAATCCTTCATCCAGACACTTATACATCCACTCATTCTTCAATATGTAAGACATATTTTAACTTTACAGAAACATACAAACACTGGTTGATGTCATCAGTGATGTCATCAGTGATGTCACTGACCATGTCATGAATGATGTAATATGTGACATCATCAGCAGTGGATTGCGGGTGCGCGATATATAGTTATTGCAACTAACTATATATGCGAATTTCTATGGTTTTGTGCGAGTAAATTAAGGTTTTGTAAATGCTAATTCCTAACTATATATGGTCTATAACCTATGGTTTTTTCAGTGAATATATATATATATATATATATATATATATATATATATATATATATATATATATATTTATATAGATATATATATACATATAGATATATATATATATTTATATATATATATATCTCTAAGGAAATGTGAGAAATTACTTGGAGTGTGGTTTAACCTACTTCTGAACAAATGACTGAGGCAAAAATTGTCTTTTTTTTATTTCGATCATTTATTTAAGACATTTTTAGCTTGCTGAGAAGTTTCTCAAAATTGACCTGTCTAGTAAATGGTGTGTGTGAAGCATTACACATGTGGGTGCCACGTCCAGGTATGCTATTCTTTTTTGTAGGAGGTTTTACTTACATGAATTAAATAGGAGCAACACTATGTATTCTAAATGTAAGCAGGAGCGAAGCCAATCGGAGTGAAATAAAATAAAACTAAGTGACATTCAGAGGCACATGTAGACAGAGTCAATGGCAGGATTTCATCTGCATAGACCAACTACGTACACGCATCTGTCCATAAAGGCAACACATGCACAGACCCCTATACACAATAGAACACATATATACACCATATAGACAACATACGTATAAACACACGTAGATGCAAAAAACAAACCTAAAAATGCCTTTGTACACAGACATCTCTTTTTTAATTGATATTTACACTCAAGGAAAAACTTTGATACAACAATATATAGCCAATGAGAGCAGAAGCTGGAAAGATCTACATGATAGCAAAGGTACTGCTATAAATAAATAAATACAACTTTATCATAAATAAAGACAATAGAATGTTACGTGATGGATTAAGTTCAACATGGTAATAGATAAACACATAATATCTTAAATTCATCTGAGTTCTTCAATACATATAAAAGCTGAGTCCAATATACAGTAAGATAAAGTGCTATGTAGTCGTGGCTTCAAATTAATGTCCTGCTACAGGCTGAGGTGATAGATAAGGAATATACTGCTCTCTAGCAGGCTATTCCACTGATGACCATCTGAGTGGACTTAGTGTTTTTAGCTGTGTTGCCTTATTGCGTTTGATGCGGGTACTGGATCAGCTCCAACTTCTGCGAGCCAGGTTGTAACTGGTGACCATATTTTCTCACCCAATCTTTTCTTCTTGTTAACTTTGAGTTTATACAAATTAATCTCAATATTATAAATGCACAACAACCTGTTCCTCCACATTGTGAATGCCGGGGGATCGGTTTTCAACCAATCTAAAGCTATACATATTTGTGCTACCGCTGTGGCTACAAAAATTAAATACATTTCTTCCTGGCCTAAAATGTTAGATCCTATACTCTCTGTGGATCCCATGAGCATTGTGGCTGGTGTAAGGCTGATAGGGCTTCTAATAGTATGTTTTAGGACACCACTATTACTTTAATAAAAGGTCATAATTTATAACATGAGAAGAACATATGTATAATCTCTGCTTGATTGGCTCCACCAGTTTACATTTTCCATCAAATTCAGGTCCCCATTGAGACATTTTTGCAGGAATATAACAAAAGTTAAAAGCAGTCTTAAAAAAGCAGACTCATAAGATTCATAGTTAGTAAAACTTTATCGCACAATACTAAAGATTCCTGAAGACTTATTGCTGGTCTACATAGCCTTTCACTCCACTTAGAATCTTGTGTCCGGATCAATTTTCCATATATGGCCCCTTTCCTGGCTGCCTCGATAATTGGAATCTTCTCTATTGCTTCTATTTCATTTTTATTGTTGGAAAGAATGTCCCTGACCTGTAAAAGCTTTAAACAGTCCCTCTTTGGTAATTCATAATTCTCCTGTAATTCTGTAAATAAAGTGAGCTGAATATCGCTGTTTAAATCTCATACTGTACCCCTACCCTTTTGGTTCCACCTCTCCATCACTGAGTCTTGGAAAATAGTAGGCAATAGGGAACTAGCTGACAATAGTGTAGAAAAGTTTATTTTAGGAATAATCCATCTCAGTTTCAGATGGGACCATATTCATGGGCGGCTTTTAATACCTTAAATCTTTTTATCTTGTAGTAACTTAACTCCAGTACTTTCATAAAGCACCCTTTGGCTTCCGTTCCAAGCTCCAGTTTATATATGGTTGGAGATTTAGTAGAGTCATTCCCCCTTTTTCCCCCACTTAATCCCCCTGTCAGTAAGATTCCCATATATTGTATTGCACAAGCCCAATAATAAAAGGTAAAAGTAGATAGTGACTAGCCACCACGTAATCTCGGGATAATCATCTATTTAACTGCCCTTCTGGGCTTTTTATATCCCCAAAGGAAGCTGACGCATCACAGTGCACACTGATAGGTATATGTTGTCAAGGTACTTGAATGTGAATCTAAGAACAATGGGCCTCATTTATGAGGCTGTGCGTCAATACATCTGCGGGCGGCTTTGGATGCCAGTCAAAGTGCAGCGCTGATCTTGTTGGACCTCAGCGCTGCCTTTGATACGGTATCACAAGCCATCCTTCTCCATCGTCTGGAGGCAGCAGGAGTGACTGGGAGGGCGCTGGAGTGTTTAGGTCTTTCTTAACTGATAGATCTTTTCGGGTGTCGGCCCCTCCGTTCCTGTCAAAATCCCATTCCATCGGACAGGGGGTCCCACAGGGCTCAGCATTGAGCCCCTCTCTGTTCAATCTGTTTTTACAGCCTTTGGCTGCTGTTGCTAAAAGATGGGATCTAACGATGGTGTCCTACGCGGACGATACCCAGCTGGTTATCACCTTAGCTGAGGGACCATCGGGAGCATCCACCAGATTCAGAGAGGGGATGACAGCTGTGGCACAATGGATGACAGAGAATTGTCTTCAGCTCAAGGCGAGTAAGACCGAGGTTTTGGTAGTTGGAAAGAATGCCACTCATTGGAAAGAGGACTGGTGTCCAGCATCCCTTGGCCCTATGCCGTCGCCTAAATCGGCAGTAAAAATTCTTGGGGTCTGGATGGATTCCACTCTTAGCTTCCAGACCCATACTAAGAGAGTTGTGGCCACCTGTGTTGGCCTACTAAGGGGCCTTAAACCGCTTCTGAAATTCTTCGATCCAGCAGTGCGGCAACTTATTGTGCAGTCCACAATACTATCCCACCTGGATTATGCTAGCTCCCTGCTTCTAGGAGCAAACAAAGCAGAGACTCAGCGCCTGCAACGAGTTTATAATTCCGCTGCCAGAGCGCTAGTGGGTCTCCCTCGCCACTGCTCAATTGCGGCTACGATTCAAGGACTTCACAGGCTTCGGGTGGACAAGCGAATTCAGTTCAAAACTCTTTGCTTGTCTTTCAAAATCCTGAAGTCCAATAGCCCAAAGCTACTCTGTGGTCTGCTGAGTCCATATGTGCCACACCGAACACTGCGTTCCTGCGGACAGCACCTGGCGATTGTGCCACGCTTCACTCGTGTCAGGGCTGGCGGATCCTCGTTTAGGTACTTAGCTGCTAAATTGTGGAATTCCTTGCTGTTACATCTCCGGGTCATGGATGACCTGTTTGCCTTTCGGAAGGCTATTAAAACTTTCCTGTTCTCATCTGTATAAGACTTGAATGTTACACCTGTGCAGCTCTCTCTGGAAAATTTTTTTGATTCAGGTCTGACAGCGCCGGGATGCCCCTTTGCTGGGGCAGCTGTGCGCTCTAGAAATCTTTTAACATAACATAACATAACTTTTAATCTGCCGGTGCGTCACTTTTTGTGTCGCACCAGCAGCGTAAAAAATGTGCCTTGTTGCACCATATTTACAAAGTGAAGCATCTAGGTAGATGCGTCAATTTGTAAACCCCTGCGCTACATTATACCTACGCCAGGTATAATGTATGCAGGGGGGGCATTCTGACGCAAGAAAGGGTCATAGAAGTGACGCAGTGAAATCTATAAGATTTCACTGCGCCACTTCTAGGACACAAATGCGCCAATTTCTTACGCCTGCGTCACAGCAGGCATAAGACTGACGCAGGCCCATTCACATGGGGCTTGCCCCATGTGAAAGGACACTTTGCTGGAGTTGCGTCACTTTTGTGACACACTCTAGCAATTCGTCAATTTTGCGCCATACAGATACGTTATAAATACTGACGTATCTGTAACTCTTTGTGCCAAGATGCGTCATACTGTAAATATCAGGCATCATTGGTTTTGCAAGGAGGGCGCAGTGAAAAGTGACGCATCGTTGTTTTCACGCCGCGATGCGTCACTTTTCATAAATGAGGCCCAATGAATCTGTACTAACCTATGTACATTTACCCAGCCATTATTTAGCCCATTGTGCTTTTCCCTTCAATATTCTGTCATACATATAATTTTCAGCCAATTTCAAAGCCAGCAACTCCACATGCAATATTAGTGTTCCTCATTCTTACATTTCCAACTGATTTTTGCTTATTTGTTATGCAAGCAGCATTCATAGTGCAGTTGTTGGCCTGGGGCTGGATTCAATAGCTTACGTCATATGCAATATCGAGGCCACCATCAAAACAACATTTCTACTTGTGCTTGCAGTAAATTGGGGTCATCAAGTGAGTATGATCTGCCCACCAGTGGCTCTCACAAAATTGCTCGGGAAACCACAGGTTTTGCACACTCCTGAACTGCTTTTAGATGTGCAAAGTCAGACATAGGTCAGGTGAAAGTGCTCAGCACACACTGTTCATTGCACTGCCCCATTCTTTCCCATACCCCTCACTTCATTCCTCATGCTCAGCCAGTGCTGGAATGTTGTGGGAATGCCCAGGCTTGCCATTCCAGCAGGTATTAATGCTCGGGGAACCTGGTTCTGTCCCGATACAGAGACACAGGCTGCCATCGACAAAAAACGCAGAAGGCTGTCACAAGCAGTGTGTGCATACGGCTGAGCAGCTGCCTGGAGGGGGTTGTTGAGGCTCTTTTTCTCTTCTTTGTGGCCGTGTGCTGCCTTGTTAACTAAAGATGCTAATATTGACATATAATTACTTTCCTTTCAGTCTGGGCGGGGCTCTCCACAACTGCATAGTTCGCAGGCAATTCATTAATTTTCAATAGGTTGCCAGGTATGAATATTTATGTTAAGCAAAGTGATGAGGTTTGTACAATGTTGTCTAGATGAGTCGAATAAAATATGACAGTACAACTTTAATATTGCCTTTTTTAATTGTTAATTTCTTTTGGAACAGAGATCATAATAATATGTACTCGTGGAAATTAGATGTTAGGTTGCCTACCCAGGGCTTTGAGTGGGATGAAACAACTGGGGGTTCTCTCAAGGGGGCGTAGACAATGTAATTAAGGGTGTGGCTTAAAACACATGAGCTAAAAATCCAGATATGATACAAGTAACATCATACCTACAACAAGTCAGGACTATTGGCTTTGTCAATGGTTGTTAGTTGTAACTACTGCTTGTATATAATATTGAAAAAGCTTCCACTTAAAGCCCTGGTGACAGCACAATGTTGCTGCTTCTGAATATAAAAAAGAGAAGCGAAACCCAGAGAGAAAAATGACTCTCTGTAAAGGATTTGCCTGCCCCTACAACGCTCACAATGGCATTACCTCATGGTGTAACTTCTCCTCTGGTGAGAAGTGAGCAGTGTGATCACGCGCACATCGATGTGCCTGCTGTCTCTGCATTCTGGAGAAAAAAAACGGACCGCCAGGGCACACAACAGAGCCGGATAGAGACCCGTTTCGAGGCCCCCTTTAAAAAATTGCCTCTGCTCAGCGCCGGTGAGACCCGGCCCACTTAAAGCCCTGTGCCTGCCACTGAATGCATAACTTCTGACTCTGCCTTGCCTGACACCACCTCACTTAACCCACCCCTATTTAAGAGTCCCCGCAGTTATTATTTTCTAATTCCAGCACCGTGCTCAGCAGCGAGTGTCGAGTAATGTTAGACTACAAGTCAATGCTGGCTAACTTTGCAGCACCACAGGGGAAGGTCTGGAGACTGGGGAGACATGGCCGTGCTGCATGAATGATGCAAAGCGTGCACTTTATGCTCATTCCTTCCACGCATCCTGAAGGATGCATTTGAAAGAACACGCATACAACCTTGGACAGTCTGAAAGTCAGAACTTCTCCAAATGCGTCATGTTTGCCAAACTAATCGTCTAAATTCACCAAAATGATGTACAGGGACAAGAAGTATCTGTCATGCTTTGCAGGTGGCAGCACTTCAGTATGTGAAAGGCGTAGCTTGTTGGCACATTCGAGCATTTGCAATAAAAAAGGAAGGAGTCTTGAGACGAGTTTCGTGTTCACCTGGCAAGCTGTCAAGATCAGAGCCTTTCACTCAGCACGTCTTTGAATTCCAGCATTCACCTCAGGTAATTATATATCATCTCCCCGCGAGGAAGCTTCTTGCGGGAATTAGCATTTCTCTTTCAGAAAGGGAAAGAAAGCAACAAATGTGCTTGCTGACGAGTGTTGTTCCGATTTATCCAGAACAGTGAACCCTTGATAGTTGCAAAGAATGTATCTCTTAAGAAAATGGTTTGCATTCTTTCCGCATGTGTAGACATCACAAACATATCCATGGCAGAAACAATTCCATAATTAGTGAAGTGTGTGTTTTTGAAAAGAAAACTGAAAGACAGGTTTCTCAGCATGTCAAACACGCATTCATGTGGAAGTGGTTTATTGAACGACCCCACCGCCCCTTTTAATCTAGATTTCCTCTCCTTAATTTCTTACTAACTAGAGATATGGATACATATTTACCCAATTAGCGAGCTACCATGATAGTTTAAAAGATTCAGGGGCATATTCACAAACTGGTTTAACAGCAGACAACACCAGTATTCCCGCGATAACAGCCCCAAAACCTAACACCACGGCGGACACCACCAACTTACGCTAAATAGATGCAGAGTAGGCGTTCCCGTACAGAAACACACAAAAAAACAGCAACACCACTTTCACAACAAACTGATAGATCAGCGAAGCAAACCGAAAACACGTGATAAGCTGCGATAGCTGCAGGTATTTAACACCTGCCTCAAGCAGGTGTAAAGACGGACGACTACCTGCAGTAGGCAACGAAGCCCCGCACACAGCCACATCCGAAGAATGAACGATGCCATGGAGCTACTCATCATGCAGCTACTTGCCCCTACAGGACCACAACACCCACCGCCACCACCCCGGGACCGCCACTACCTCCTGGCCCGGACCTGCCCCCCCTGGACCACGACAGAGGCAGCGCAGAGTAAGACAGCGGACCTACCGAAAATGCCCCACTCTCTCAGACCTAACGCCAAAGGAAGTCATTGCCCACTACAGGCACAAAAGGACAACCATTCACCTAATCATGACCCACATCACTCACAGACTGACAGTCCCAACACAGCGGAGAATCAACATCCCTCCGCAGACAAAGCTGCTGGCTGTGCTGCACCTGTTGGCCTCGGGTAGCTTCTAACCAACAACTGCCAGAGTCGGAGGGGTCTCACAGCCAGCCCTAACAACGTTCATCACACCTGTCCTTGATGCCATTCTCAGCTTCATACCCCAGTATCTTCACTTCCCCAACACAGTGCAGGAACAACTGGAGACAAAGCAAGGCGTCTACACCATAGCCTGATTCCCGGCCGTGTTTGGGGCAATCGACTGAACACATGTCCCACTTGTGCCCCCTGCGGATACTGCACACCACTACCGCAACAGAAAGCACACTCATTCCATCAATATGCAGGCAATAGTGGACCACCGGTGACTCTTCATCAATGTTGTCGCCAATTGCCCAGGCTGTGTGCATGATTCCTTCATCTTCCAACAGTCCATAATCAACCAGCACTTCCTGGATGGCACATATGGGACAGGACTGCTTGTAGGTAAGTACCAAGTTAACACACCACACATCACAATGCCTCCAAAGCACAATACACAACTGTGGGGATTCAAACCACATTCAACATGTCAAACTACACGAACACCTACCAGACACAACCACAACACTCCATGGTTCTCTTGGCTGACCCCAACACCCAATACAGACATTCCATGGCACCACAGCCACACAGCAGTTGGACGTGAGGAGATTTGGATTGCAACCATAACACCTTTGAAGCACTGCTTTGCCCATATGACCCTACCCCAGTACCCCGCAGGTCAGCGTCCTACGGCAGTGGGCCCATGTGGCCAGCTTTGCATCCGGGGCCATTAGCCCTGTACGACTTGTGTCATCCCCCCTTGTAGTCCTGACATTGCATGTCTGAGTGCCTGATGACTGGTGGTGTAGTTGCCTGCGTCAGCTACTCCCTGTGGGCAGGCTAACACTCATCCCACACACAGCCAGCACAGGCGTCACTGGATTGCTGGACCTGCCATCACATTCTGCCGAACCAAGTATTGACTCTTCTCTCCCTGTTTTTGTCACAGGTGATCAAGGATATGCACTCGGCCCTTGGATGATGACACTCCTCCGAGATCCAAACACACCCGCCCAGAGGCAGTACAATGCCACCCACAGACATACCAGGGGCATCATTGAACACACATTTTGCTAGTTGAAGTCATGTTTCGGGAGCCTGGATGGCACAGTTGGGAAGCTCCTGTACAGCCCGGACATCGTGGGCAAGTTGATCGTTGCATGTTGTGTGTTGCACAACATCTGTGTGTGCACCAGGGCCCCATGGATCCCAGTTCCAGAGGTACCGGCCGATGATGGTGGTGATGGGGCAGGTGGCCCACATCCCACTGCAGCAGCGGCAGGAATGGCCCGTAGGAATACCATCATTGACACTTACTTCTCATGATCACATCACATTGTGACCGTCTATGTCAATCAAGCGACAGTAGAAAATGTCTAAATACACTGCATGTGTGAATAAAACATTTTTGCAGAATTCAGCTTGTACTTGTACATTTTGATGTTATGTTTCCCTGTGTTTCAGATGTGTTTTGGCAGGTTGTGAACATTTGCTGAACCATTTGTATCCTGTGTTCAAATGTGGTGGGGGTGCTGTTTGTCCTGGGATGTTGTCACTACCTGGGTGCACTCCTGATTGTGTGCGTATGCTGCACGGTGGGTGTACCGCTCCTGCGGCTCTGATTTGTCTGCCACGGGTCTCTTTCGTGCGGTGCGTCTGTCGGTTCTGTTCTTCCACGGTGCTTGGATGTTGTGTTGTACATGTTGTCCTTTTCAGTTGACCAGGGTGCATCCGTGGTAATTCACTATTGATGATTTGTGTTCAGTGCCATTTTCCGTATGCTGTTCTTGTACTATTTTCCCGCATTGCGCCAGAGTATTGCTGCCCTCACGCTGTTTGTCACCGTTTTCTTATCACGCTTTTGCCCATCACAGGTTTTGTCGCATTGGGGTTTGTGTTTTTATCTCCGTCGAGGTGGTTGTTTTGCGGAAATTGTCCACGGTGTTGGCAAACTATTGCGTGCTACCGCCGTGTTGTGAATTTCACGTTGTCACAGGGTTATTTTCCCACGATAGGCTGCGATGTTGAAAGCTGTGTTACGCTATTCTTGCGGTAGTTATCACACATTCTTGTGAATATGCCCCTTACTTTTTAGATTTTAAGATTTAATTGAATAATCGCGATACTTACTATTCAGATAATACTGTAGTATATACGACGTACGGAAATTAGGTTGCTAACATGAAGTGACTGGTGTACTATTATGTCTGCTTGTGGCCCACAAAAAAAAGATTTTACTTGCATTTCTAGCGATAATAATGCCAAGAGTTGTAAAGTGTTTAATTTCCTCAGTCTATAAAAAGGAGTGCAGGTCCACAAAATGGCGAAAAAGAAAACTAAATTGACATAATTTGTCAAGGCATTTAGTATCACAGGGCTGTCCATTAAATACAAATGTATCTTGAGGCTACCCCCAAGCGGTATAAATACAAGCTCCTGGCCCTTCGGGGAGCTGGTGTTTGGTTTTCGGAGCCAGAAGTCTGCACCTGGGAGGTGTTTCTGACTAATCTACAAACAGAAAGCTTTAGGTCATGTCTCCCCAAAGGGTTCTTTAGCATTTCTGTAGAGTTCACGACAATGAAATTCTGCTGTTAATGGCTAACAACCATAGTTACGCTTTCACTCCTAAGTGAACACAAGAAAAATTGTAAACTATAGGTTGCCTCACCTGCATTTACCTTAATGCACTGGGGAGGAATGGGTCATACCTTTGATCAGTGTGCGACTCCACTACCTAGCAATGTATATACAAACTCCTGCCACTTGAGGGAACTGGTGATTGGTTAAGAAAAATAAAATGCTGGTATCAAGGCTTAAAGGGCCAACTACACATCAACAACGGACGGCTACAAGATGATACACCAAGATCGCACCAACAAACGAGGCGTGGGTATCACCATCATCTTCAAAGAAACCATCCATTTAAAAGCTATCAACGACGACCCAAAACCTCTCTCAGAACACCTCAACTTCTGCCTACAGACCAATGCCAAGACCATGATAACAGACACCCTTGTGTATAAATCCCTGGGATCCTGACCAGAGTCCGGCGATGCCATCTTCATCTTCATTGTCCCCCTAGCCATTGGCTCCTACCACTACGTCCTACTCAGTGATCTCAATATCTATGGGCAACAATCTCAATGATACCAACTCCATCGCCATTTTGGAAAACCTGAATAACAGTAGCCTCACCCAACTGGTCACTGAACCCACACACATAGCTGGACACACACTCAAATCCATAATTGACGCCATCAACAGAATCAAATTCAGCCATGTCACAGAACTCACCTGGACTGACCATGCCACTGTTCACTTCACAGTCTTTGACACCGAGCTAGCGATCGCCAAACACCACAGCTCTTCCCACTGCAGCTGGGGCAAGGTAACTGAGACCCAGTGGACACAGGTCCTAAGCACCATCCAACCCGAGGCTTTAGCAGACCTTCTCCACCTGAATTAGCAAATGCGCTGACAGAGTTCCCCACTGACACCAGCACAAGCCAACAAAACCAAAAAAAAGCCAGCTGGTACACCCCGGAGCGCAGAACCACCAAGAGCAACTGCTACCAAATCGAGAACTACCACCTGCGCATCATGGACGCCAAGACAACAACCAGCACTACCCGCATCGACACTGCGACCAACCACATGAAGGAGCTTTTCAAATAGTTAAGGAATTATTTTTCTTTTTTTTCATTGAGTGGATTAAGACATAGTTACAATTGAAAATGTAACAAAAACAAGAGCCAGCCAAACAACAAGACAAAACCACCCTTTGTGTCAAAAGGAATGCAATAAAGTGCTAATACAATAAAGTGCTACTGCAATAAGGTGCTATGATTCCAGAAGAGACTACAATATTAATTCATCAGGAAGATCATAAAAACCATCATGAGTTACAAAAATGGTAGCATCTTAAACATAGATCGCCCCTTCCAATAAAAAATCCAATAGCAATACAATTCATAATAGATCAATCATAAGTTCCAAACTAAAAGAGAAAAAGTAAAAACATGCATCATACAAAAAATAAAAGAGAGTGGAACAAGAAAGTCCTATCATGGAAAAACTAATAAAACTCTGACCAGATTGCTTTAAATCTACGTAAAGCACCTATACATTTTGCATATTCTTCTTCCCAGATATGTGTCCTAACCATTTTCTCATGCCAATGTTGAATTGAAGGAATCTTATCAGATTTCTGATTCTGTGACAAACACAGCACTGAGTCAGCACTGATTGCTGCCACCAACGCCATCAGAAATCTTCTTGACCATGGAGAAATTGTGACTACAACATAGGCATACAGCAAAATCCTCCAAGTGGATCACCTCTTTCCTTACAGGATGCAAACAGAGTTTCTGTCAGCCTAACTTCTCCTCCGCACCCAAGAGAATCGAATGTGGGGTACTCCAAGGATCATACCTCAGCCCCACCCTGTTTAACATCTACATGACCCCTCACAGATGTCATCAGATCCCACATACCCAAAATAATCTCCAATGCATTTGACACTCAACTTATACTCTTGCTCACAAATGGCCCCTCCAACGCCAAAAACAACTACTGCACACCATGACCAATATAGCAAAATGGATGAGAGGGAACTACCTCAAACTCAAGTCCGACGAACAGAAGTACTGCCCTTTGGGAAGAACTACTTTGTATGAGACCACAGCTGGTGGGTAGCAGAACTCAGACCAACACCCACATCAATAGACCATGAATGCAACCTTAGAATCATTCTAAACAGCTAACTGACCACAAAATCAACTCAGTCACCTCCTCATGATTCCACACCCTTCGCATGCTCTACTGAATATTCAAATGTATCCTGATCAACAAAAGAAAGACCCTGATGCGGGCACTCATCACCAGCCACTCCGAATACGGAAACTCTCTCTACATTGGAATCTCCACCCAGCTCCTCAGAAGACTACAGACCATGCATAACACTGCAGTGAAATTCCTCCTGGACCTCCCCAAATGGACCCACATCACCCCTCCACCTCAGAACCCTTTACTGGCTTTTTATCCAGAAAAGATACCTCCTCATGCACACCTACAAATCACTACACAATCAAGGAAAGTCTTACATCACCCATCAACTAAATTTCCATCTGCCCATAAGAGACCTCCATTCCTCACTATTAACCTTCACACATATCCCCTGCATCCGTTGCAGGTGCAGGTAGCTGCTCCATCTCCTACAGCGCCGACAAGACCTGGAATGACCTGCCCCTCCATCTCTGAACCAATCCTACAATCGTTATTTGTGAAAACCTTTTCAGAGCTGCAACACTTTGGCTCACCGTAGTAATACATTCATTATTCTGAAGGTGTAACAACCAAAAACAATATATTTGAGAAAAAAGGGTTTTTAATTCCATCATATTTCAATGCAGAAGTAAATTATTTACTAGACAATTAAAGGTACATATAGGAGGTTACTCCTAGAGACATGCAAAGAGAGAGTGCTCAGGTGATGGAGGGGTGAGTAGAAGTTCCAAAGGTAGTGGTAGAAGCGAAAATTGACAGTTTTAGCTTGACTGATCATGCAATTTCAGTCTTATTACAGCCTGGCCACATTTGCTTTTAATGTAATTTGTTTTTCATACAGTACACAATTAAATTCTTGTGTAGCACGTTTTTATGAAGGGGGATCGTGGTCCAGGTAGGCTATAGATGGGTGTCAACGTTTCGACCCAACTTAATGGCTCAGGGATAAGTGAGGGCCTCAGCCTGTGGGTCTTCTTCAGGACGGGGTGAGCAACCTGGGTACTGGGGTGTGTCAAAGTCACATACACGTGGGTTTTCATGGGCAATGGTGAAATATCCTGTGTTGTTCTGGCTAAGGATGTGTGTCCTTATTAATTTTTCAAAGGAACTACTTCGTGGGCTCCTGTGGATTGTCCGGAACCTCACATCTGATTAAAGCATGGAAAGGAGTGTCCTCATCCAGGTGTTGAGGGTAACGTGTGGTCTGTCCTTCTAGTGGCATGTAATGCCGCTGCTCGTCTCTGTGATAAAAGGCGTTCAGAGTCCACGCGGGAAAACATCAAGGTTTAGGACCATTGTTTTTCATACCTCATGGTATCCAGGTCCAGGACCAATTTTGGGTCACCCCATTTTTGATAATGGCCTCCATCTCTGAACAGCACACTCTCTGGAGAACTTTTCAAAGAAACTCAAGACCTTGTTTTTTGATAGAGACAGAGCACCCAGCTACTGCTAGGGATGGCAGTGCTGTACTATGCAAATACTGATTGATTGATGGATTGATTGATTGATTGATTGATTGATTGATTGATTGATTGAACAATCAAGTGAGCACAAAAACAATTGTAAGCTATGCAATCTTTGAACTGCACTTACCATGCTGCACTTGGAGGACTAGGACATACCTTTGATCAGTGCACAACTACACCCACTAGCCAGTGCTGAATTTGTGAAACCATGAATGCTAGTGCTCAAAAACTCTATTGAGAAGTATGTGGTTAGTGCTATCAAAGGTCCACGCATGGAGTATGAATGCTATGTATTCATTACATCTTGAATCCAATACCTGCCACCCCATGCCCCTTCATTTCACTGGTACTGCACCCTGTTTTCTCCCTTTGTGACAGTTTTCAGTCTTTACCTTCCTCCTTGTTTTCCATTTGTGGATTTTCCCTCTCTTGCTCTCCATATGTCTGGTGATGAAAAATACGTGTTGTCTTCAAGAATAAGTACTGATGGTCCCTACTGGCAACCACTGGCTCAATTTAGGCCCTGCCCAAGCAATGTATGCAAATGTTACTGTCCCTTGGTGGAGCTGGTAATCAGTTTCCGGAGCCAGGACTCTGCACGAGGAAGATGTCTGGCACTCATCTACACAAAGTAAGCAGCAAGCCATGTACTGCCCAAAGGACTCTGCCGTTCTTAAGAGTTGAGAAGAATGAAACACTAGTCTCGATGGTGAACAGCACTGGCTTCAATTCAACACTCAAGAAAACAAAGAAGCATTGTTGGTTATTGACTGCCTCGAATTGCATTTACCAAGGTGCACTGGGGAGGACTGGGACAGACCTGTTACCAATGTGCAACTCCACTCCCTAGCAATACACTAGCATGCTTGTGAACTATTGCTTAAATCCTGTTTATCACAGACTGATATTCACTAGAGGAAATGTGTGCCATGGTGGGCATTCCAGAGAACTTTTCAAAAGTTTGAAAAAGGAGTGTAACGCAGTGATGCTGCAAAATGACTGGCATAATAATACACCTCAAGAAACCCTGATTTAATGCTCAGCACTGGCTCCCTCGAAGGGGTTATTGGATGGCACTTTTTTGTGGTGTCCTCGACAGCTGCTTTACCTGCGTGCACCCTAGAACAAGCACTGAGTGCAGTTCATGAAGACGACTAACATTTTTATTTCCAGCAGTCAATCTCATAATATTATAATGTAGACACTAATCTCTCCTACCACAATCCTGGGAACATTGTAAATGAGAGAAAATGAACAAGTGGATGAATGATATTTCAAAGGAACAGAGCATTGGTGGACGCTGGTGTGCGTAGGGTCCAAAGTGTCACATTTTACAGTGTTTGGTCAGAATTTCTTCCTGTCTACAATTTCAGTGATATTTTTAAATTTAGGTGGAAGATTTCTCAAAAATTTGGGCAGATTGGCAATGTTGTTCGTCTTCCGCTAATGACAAAAACAGATGATAATTAGTGAAGAGGTTAACAGTTGGTTAAGTGGGAATTGAACTTGTTCCCAGACTAGAGAGGTGTGTTTGCCTTACAAAGCAATGACGTATTTCAGAGCAGAGGTTAAGGGTGCAACTTGCACCACCTTTGTTGCTGTGTAATGGCAAGTTTACCCCAGATGTCAGCAGAACTCATTGACTGACTGACCCATCTAGCTGGCACGAAGAAAGCCCCAAGGGGATCACTGACATAATATCGAGGGACAGAATATCGACTATCAAAAATATCGTGGAAAAAATATCGACAGACAGAATATCGAGTTTGTATCTACAAACAGGTAAGTACAAAAATATCGAGTAAAAAATATTGTTTACTAAAATATAGTTTATAAAAATATCGACTTTATTAAAAACAATGTTAAATTAAATTAATATTAAAAATTAATTTCTAAAATATACTTAAAATACTTAAATTAACTTATAATAATTAAATAATTAATGAAAGTTAAAACATTTTTTTTAATCATATTTGTTAAAACATATATATATATGGTAACATAATATAATTAAAAAATATCCAATATTATTACCGTACAATAGCAGAAGTTTTAAAATTACTATTCCCACTCCAAAGAGTGCAATCGTAGGGAAAGCGTTGGATAGCGTAGGGGTTAAAATTACTATTCCCACTCCAGTGGGTGCAACAGTAGGGAAAGCGTTGGATAGCGTAGGGGTAAAAATTACTATTCCCACTCCAATGGGTGCAACAGTAGGGAAAGCGTTGGATAGCGTAGGGGAAAAAATTACTATTCCAACTCCAAGGAGTGTAACAGTAGGGAAAGCCTTGGATAGCGTAGGGGTAAAAATTACTATTCCCACTCCAAATATAGCAACAGTAGGGAAAGCGTTGGATAGCGTAGGGGTTAAAATTACTATTCCCACTCCAAAGAATGCAACAGTAGGGAAAGCGTTGGATAGCGTAGGGGTTAAAATTACTATTCCCACTCCAGTGGGTGCAACAGTAGGGAAAGCGTTGGATAGCGTAAGGGTAAAAATTACTATTCCCACTCCAAAGAGTGCAACAGTAGGGAAAGCATTGGATAGCGTAGAGGTTAAAATTACTATTCCCACTCCAGTGGGTGCAACAGTATGGAAAGCGTTGGATAGCGTAGAAATAAAATTTACTATTCCCACTCCAGTGGATGCAACAGTAGGGAAACCGTTGGATAGCCTAGATGTAAAATTTACTATTCCCACTCCAGTGGGTGCAACAGTAGGGAAAGCGTTGGATAGCGTAGAAATAAAATTTACTATTCCCACTCCAGTGGGTGCAACAGTAGGGAAAGCGTTGGATAGCGTAGATGTAAAATTTACCATTCCCACTCCAGTGGGTGCAACAGTAGGGAAAGCGTTGAATAGCGTAGAGGTAAAATTTACTATTCCCACTCCAGTGGGTGCAACAGTAGGGAAAGCGTTGGATAGCGTAGGGGTAAAAATTACTATTCCCACTCCAATGAGTGCAACAGTAGGGAAAGTGTTGGATAGCGTAGGGGTAAAAAATACTATTCCCACTCCAAAGAGTGCAACAGTAGGGAAAGCGTTGAATAGCGTAGGGGTAAAAACTTACTATTACAACTCCAAGGAGTGTAACAGTAGGGAAAGCCTTGGATAGCTTAGGGGTAAAAATTACTATTCCCACTCCAAATATTGCAACAGTAGGGAAAGCGTTGGATAGCGTAGGGGTTAAAATTACTATTCCCACTCCAAAGAATGCAACAGTAGGGAAAGCGTTGGATAGCGTAGGGGTTAAAATTACTATTCCCACTCCAGTGGGTGCAACAGTAGCGAAAGCGTTGGATAGCGTAAACGTAAAAATTACTATTCCCACTCCAAAGAGTGCAACAGTAGGGAAAACATTGGATAGCGTAGAGGTTAAAATTCTATTCCCACTCCAGTGGGTGCAACAGTAGAGAAAGCATTGGATAGCGTAGAAATAAAATTTACAATTCCCACTCCAGTGGGTGCAACAGTAGGGAAAGCGTTGGATAGCGTAGATGTAAAATTTACTATTCCCACTCCAGTGGGTGCAACAGTAGGGAAAGCGTTGGATAGCGTAGAAATAAAATTTACTATTCCCACTCCAGTGGGTGCAACAGTAGGGAAAGCGTTGGATAGCGTAGATGTAAAATTTACTATACCCACTCCAGTGGGTGCAACAGTAGGGAAAGCGTTGAATAGCTTAGAGGTAAAATTTACTATTCCCACTCCAGTGGGTGCAACAGTAGGGAAAGCGTTGGATAGCGTAGGGGTAAAAATTACTATTCCCACTCCAGTGAGTGCAACAGTAGGGAAAGCGTTGGATAGCGTAGAGGTAAAAATTACTATTCCCACTCCAAAGAGTGCAACAGTAGGGAAAGCGTTGGATAGCGTAGGGGTCAAAATTACTATTCCCACTCCAGTGGGTGCAACAGTAGGGAAAGCGTTGAATAGCGTAGAGGTAAAATTTACTATTCCCACTCCAGTGAGTGCAACAGTAGGGAAAGCGTTGGATAGCGTAGAGGTAAAAATTACTATTCCCACTCCAAAGAGTGCAACAGTAGGGAAAGCGTTGGATAGCGTAGGGGTCAAAATTACTATTCCCACTCCAGTGGGTGCAACAGTAGGGAAAGCGTTGAATAGCGTAGAGGTAAAATTTACTTTTCCCACTCCAGTGGGTGCAACAGTAGGGAAAGCGTTGGATAGCGTAGGGGTAAAAATTACTATTCCCACTCCAGTGAGTGCAACAGTAGGGAAAGCGTTGGATAGCGTAGGGGTAAAAAATACTATTCCCACTCCAAAGAGTGCAACAGTAGGGAAAGCGTTGGATAGCATAGAGGTAAAAATTACTATTCCCACTCCAAAGAGTGCAACAGTAGGGAAAGCGTTGGATAGCGAAGGGGTCAAAATTACTATTCCCACTCCAAAGAGTGCAACAGTAGGGAAAGCGTTGGATAGCATAGGGGTCAAAATTACTATTCCCACTCCAGTGAGTGCAACAGTAGGGAAAGCATTGGATAGCGTAGGGGTAAAAATGACTATTCCCACTCCAGAGAATGCAACATTAGGGAAAGTAAATACTTCATATATTATTTTTTTTCTAAATTAATATACATAAAAAATTATTTAAAAGTAATTACCAATTTAATATAATATAATAATTAATCTATTAAAATGACTGATTAACATTAATTATTACAATTAGTTACCTATTAAGAAAAATTGATTACAAATTAGCAAATAATTATTTAATAATTACAAATTAATAAACAATCAATTCGAATTAAATACAATTCAATTAATTTAATTATTTAATTAATTATAAATAAATTACTTCCCACCCTATTCCCTATAAACCAACAACCCGCTACAGAAAATAAATTAGTAAAATTAACATAATTAGCAAATAATCAATTAATTAAAATTAATTACAAATTAAAATATAATTAATTAATAAATATAAATTCATTAACAATTAATTATAAATTAATACCAATAAATACATTTACATATTTAATTACCTATAATTAAATTACTTCCCACCCAATTCCCCTATTGTAATGAAAGCCAAAGAAACTTTCCAGGATAATAATAAAGCGGAATCCGGTAAAAGTAAGTAAGCAGATCCTTCAATATCCAGCCAGATCAGCAGCGTACAATTTGAATGCCGTTTAACTGCCCAGCAATGCTATTTATGTAACCCACCTAACATTCAAGAAACAACCACAGACACGCGACACAGATCTGCATGCACACCGCAACATCCAAAGAACAACATACTGACACGCGGCACAAATCTGCATACACACCGCACGCGAACACAACACGCGACATACACACATTCAAACCATTACAACACACTTATTGTTTGTGAATGACGCGCGTGCATTCACGCGCGTCATTTCAAACAATAACCTTATACCACACACCTCCCTCCTTTTTTTTTTTTAAGTAAGGACAAAGTCATTGAATCTTGATAGAATTCTGCGATACCTCGAACTTCTCAATAACCCTTGCATGTTGGAATCACAATTGGTAGAAACAGTAGGTGATTCGGATGACTTTGAATTGTTTGCATCAACATCCAAAAACACATTAAATGAGTCATCCTCATCCGAAACCACATTAGATGAATCATCTTCAGAAAATTCTTTGCTGATGTTAAATTTTGAAACTCTGCTAAAATGCCAAACACTTCCATCGAATACCCTTACAGCATTCTTAAATACTTCAACAACCTCAACAGGATCAGACCACTTCGCTAGTCCTTTATGTACATAACTACCTTTTTTTAATCTCACAAGATCTCCCACACGAACGGGCACACAACTCCTTGTTCCCACTTTTGACAGATCCTTCTTCATTTTTTCCTTATAAACATCAACTTTCCTGCGAATTTCTCCTAAATCAACTTCTGCAAAATCAATACGACTTCTATCCTTGTTCTTTAACCACCAAGGAACCAAATTAGTACTGGGTTTACGCCCTCTCAACATCTCAAAAGGAGATAGCAATGTAATGGCATTGGGTGCAGTCCTGTATGATAACAGCATGGACTGTAATGCTTTGTTCCAGCACAAACCACCTTTGACAGCTAATTGAATAGCCTCCTTGACCACTCTATTGAATCTCTCTATTTGACCATTGGCTTCAGGATGGAATACTGCTATTCTTCTGTGAAAAATACCACATCTATTAAAGTACCTCTCCATTTGCTTACTGACAAACTGTGGACCATTATCCGTTACTACTTCTTGAGGAATACCCTCTCTGCAGAAAACTTCATCCATAAACTGTATAATAACATCACTAGTAACTTCCTTGACCGTCTTTATTTCTGGCCATTTCGAAAAATAGTCTATAAGTACTATACCAAAAGAATGTTGTTGTGGCAATACGCCAAATGGTCCAATAATATCAATACCAATCTTATTCCAGGGTGATGCAGGTAATTCAACAGGTTGTGGTACACTGGGTAAAGCTTTAGCTGTTTTATCACTTTTAGCACACAATTCACACAGTTTTACCTGTTGCTTAACAAAATAATCAATACCCGGCCACCAGAAATTGTTCTTTAAACGTCTTCTAGTGATTGATATTCCAAAATGCCCCACATGAGCTAAATCCAGAAATCTTTTCCTAAGACCAAAAGGTGGAATAAATTTATCATTCCTTAATAGGATGCCATTTTCTATCGCCAGTTCATCCTTAATTTTATGATAACTCATTAAGCCTCCTGTAAAATTCCTTCCTTCAGGCCAACCCTTCAGCACATATTCCTTAACTTCTTTGAGTTCTAAGTCATTGTTCATTTCTTCATTCCATGTCTCCTCTTCTACTATTGAATTTTCTCCAAACACTAAATTAACATCACTATAAACATGTGCTACCTCACATTCATCTTTATCAACCACATCAGAATCTCTGCATGCCAATGGAAGCCTTGACATGCAATCAGCATGAACATTTGATTTTCCAGGAATGTATTCTAAAGAATACTGAACATTTTGTAACCTAGATGAAAGTCTAGCTAACCTAGAAGAAAGCGTACGTCCTCCACCTGGTGATAATATATGCACCAAGGGCTTGTGATCAGTTTTAATGGTGAATTTCGTTCCCCACAAAAAAGGTCGAAAATGTTCAGCGCCCCAGACACATGCCAAAAGTTCTCTTTCAATTACGGATTAATGACGTTCAGACTCTCTCAACGTTCTTGAAGCATATGCTACAATCCATTCTTTACCCCATTCCTCTTGGATCAGCACGGCACCCAAACCACAATTACTTGCATCAACCGTCACAATACACTTCTTCCCAATCACAAATGGTTTGAGACAAGGTGCCTTAATAATCATTGACTTTACAGCGTTAAAAGTTGCTGTCATAGTTTCTGTTCATTCAAATTTTGCATTCTTCTTCAGGAGCATCCTGAAAGGTTCAATCACACTTGCATAGTTCTGGATAAATTTTGCATAAAATTCCACAAGACCTAAAAAGGCAATTAACTGTTCTTTGTTCTGAGGAACAGGAGCTTTGCTAATGTTTTCCAAATGTGAAGTTTTAGGTCTAATGCCATTTGCACTAATACAATGTCCAAGATATTCCACTTCTTCTTTCCTGAATTTGCACTTGGACGCACGCAGAGTTAAACCTTTCTCCGATAAGGCGTTCAGTACTTTAAATAAGTGTTTGTCATGTTCAATTATATCCTTCCCAAAGACCAAAATGTCATCTTGGAATGCAATTGCCCCAGTTAATCCAGTTAGTGTCTCTTTCATCAACCTTTGAAATACTGCAGCTGCGCTTGCTAACCCAAAAGGCATCCTGCAAAATCTGTATAGACCTTCAGGTGTAATAAAGGCAGTTAAGTCTTTTGAATCTTCATGCAGGACCACTTGATGATACGCACTTGCTAAATCTAGACACGAGAATATCTTGGCATTATCTAAAGTGGAAACCATTTCATGCAGATTGGGTAAAGGATGTGAGTCCACACAAATTGCATTGTTCAAACTGCGTAAATCTATGCATACATGAAGATCTCCCCCAGATTTGATCGAAATTACAATGGGTGAAACCCATGGAGATGATTCGATGGGTTCTATTATTTTCTTTTGACACATATCATTTAGAATTTCTCTTAATTTTTCTCTATAAGAAAGAGGCACATTCCTGACTTTATGACGGATAGGCAAAGCATTCGCATGTACTTTTATCCGATGTTCAAATCCTTTATATTTTCCTAAAACATCACAGAATAATTTTGGAAATTTCTCTTTAATTTCAGAAATCAAATCTTCTCCACTTTTACTTTGTACAGATTTGCTTGGTTCAGAGTCGATAGAATAAACAGGAGGATCAGCATTAGGATCAAGTTTCATTCCCAATTGTTCCGCGTGTGGCCAACGTAATAATGAATCACCAGATTTTGTAATATACACCTTCCCATGTATAGAATGGTTTTTGAATTTGAGTTCAGCAATGAAGTAACCAATAAGTTGCAATCTATGGCCTGTATATCCACTTGGTGTGATATCTGGTTGTATCAAATTAACATCAGGCCAATTAGACTTAAATAAGGTGTCAGGTAGAATAGTGTACCATGAGCAAGAGTCAACAAATACTTTGGTAGAAACTCCATTAACGGTGATATTACATGAGGGAACTTTTTTTACTTTAGGTTCCTTAGTTATGCACATTATGGTATTTACATCAAATTCACAATCACTTGAACCTTCATGTTCCTGATCTTGGATTAAACTGACTCTCCTTGGTGCAGATCTGCAAACTTTTGAAAAATGCCCTTTTTTTCACATCTTGAACATACTTTGTCCAGTGCTGGACATAATTTCGAATTCCCTAGATGGTAACCACTACCACATCTAAAACAGTACATATTGTATGTTCTTGAGTCTGCTCTTTGCCACGTATTCATCCTTTGATCTGATCTTTGCCACACATTTGTTCTCTGATCAGGTTTTTGCCATCTATTTCTGTTTTCATTTTTATACTGGTTATCATTCCTTGTATTAACAGTTTTCCCATATTTTCCTGAATCTTCAAATTTCTCATTTTCTTTATTTATAATTAGAACATCAGGTTTATTGTTGCTCTGCGAACGAATTTCATCTACAAATTTTTCAGAGTGTTCTATTGACTTTGCAATTTCAATTGCAGCATTCAAGGTCATATCAGAAGTTGTCCATAACCTTTGTTGCATATTTTTGTTATTAGTACACATAAGAATTTGATCTCTTAAAACTTGATCATAATTAATATGTTCGAAATCACATGTGACTGCTAATGCTCTCAATGTAGATACATAGTTATCAATGGACTCATCTGTTTGTTGTTTTCTTGAGTAAAATTTAAATCTTTCCATGACCATATTAATTTTTTTTCCATATCTAATAGCTAATTGCTTAGTAGCAATCTGATATACATCCAAATTAGAAGTATCACTTAAGGGAGGTAGACTTTTAAATTCTTTAAGTGCTATCCCTCCAAGGCAGTGCTTTAATAGGGCTAATTTCCTTTCTGCTCCACAATCTTCTTCCTCTAAGACTTCAACATATGCTAAAAACATAGGTTCCCAAATGTCCCATTCAATTGGAGGATCACCTTTACTGGCTAAAAATGAAGGAGGGGGTTGAATCCCTGTCATAGTTAATGAATAAGCGATCTAAACAGTAAATTTAAATAAATTATTTTACAGTTGAAATGTTTGTGACTCACAACAGTGTGTGCGAATCACAGATGTAACTTACTGTTTATTTTCTTCTTGTAAATACTCCTCAAAGGCAGATTTATTCAAGTTGTTCACAATCCTCAAGTCAACTGAAGAAAATAAAGTGTTTCCTTTTTTTTTGTTTTTAAAACGATGATATCAAACATCCAGTAAAAGGAGCTCTTATAAATCCTTTTTTGTATTATCCAATAAATGTCATTATGAAGCATCCAATAGAAAATGCCAATGGAAAAATCTTCGAGAGAAACAGACAATGAAAACGATTTATGCCAAAATGTGGAAAATCTTCTGAAAATGTACTCGTTGCACGCATGGAAACGTGTTCCTGATCGTCGCCAGTGTAATGAAAACCAAAGAAACTTTCCAGGATAATAATAAAGCGGAATCCGGTAAAAGTAAGTAAGCAGATCCTTTAATATCCAGCCAGATCAGCAGCGTACAATTTGAATGCCGTTTAACTGCCCAGCAATGCTATTTATGTAACTCACCTAACATTCAAGAAACAACCACAGACACGCGACACAGATCCGCATGCACATCGCAACATCCAAAAAACAACATACTGACACGCGGCACAAATCTGCATACACACCGCACGCGAAAACAACACGCGACATACACACATTCAAACCATTACAAAACACTTATTGTTTGTGAATGACACGCGTGCATTCACGCGCGTCATTTCAAACAATAACCTTATACCACACCTATAAACCCACAACCTGCTACAGAAATAAATTAGTAAAATTAACATAATTAGCAATTAATCAATTAATTAAAATTAATTACCAATTAAAATTTAAATATTTACCAAATATAAATTAATTAACAATTAATGAAAAAAAATAATGCCAATAAATAAATTTACATATTTAATTAATTATAATTAAATTACTTATCACCCTATTCCCCTATAAACCCACATCCCGCTATAGAATTAAATTACGCAAAAATTATAAATACAAAATTCATTAATAAAAATTAATTATAACATAAACACACACTTTTCACACATATAATAACATTAAAAAACTAAAAAAAATCTAAATTATTTAAAAAATCGATAATTTTAATAACCTATATTATATACTTCGATATTTTAACTTTCTATATTTTTAACATTCGATATTACATTACTTACCTTAAAAACAATATTTTTGATATCTATATTCTGTCCATTCGATATTTTGTCCAATCTATATTTAAAACTCGATATTATGTCCATTTGATATTTTGGACTCGATATTTTGACTGTTCACCCTCCTTCATATCAGGCGTTTGCTTTTTGCTAATAATGCAAATAACAGATGTTCCTATACAAAGAATATGGTCAACTCGCCTACAGCTCAGTAAGCTTAGCTTAATGACAGTTAAATACCTCATGACCTCCATGAGCTCTACCATATTCCAGTAGCGGCTTGCACTGGTAAGAGCGGTAGGGCAGGGTGGGGTGGGGTGGTGGGTGGTAGAAGTCGAAAGACCACGGGATACGTAATATTATATAAATAAATAACATCACTTACTTTGCTCTCGCTGCATCGCCACGTCGTAAGTGGTTTTATTCATTTATGCATTTAATATTACTTATCTTGTCGTCTGTCAACTTCCACCAACCCCATCCAGCCCAGCCACACCACTCTTACCTGTGCGAGCCGCCACTGAAGTTTCTTTAAGTTTGCACGTTGCTCTTGGTTTTTATATGTGTTTATATGTGTTTCCTAAATTGCTGCTATGACAATCCTTTCCCAGCAGCAGTGAGCAAACGTATAGCATGAAGGTTCAATGACTCACCAAGCTCCTTCGGATGCGTAGTGCCATGTGCAGATAATAATGTGTATAATTATGCGTAGGATTCTATTCTATACATCGTGTGCCAAGGCTTGTTTCCTTTGATGCAGAAAACAATCAGCAATGATGAATGCATATTGTAAATGGCAATTATAATTTAGCACTTTTTAAGGCAAGACGGTCAATGGTGGGGATTCACTCCGCATACAGAGTTGCAATCACTTTCACACTTTCTTTGAGCAGACGTATCCAGCGAATGAAGTAGTGCGCATTGCAATTTGGGGAAAACATGTTTAGGGTTTTGAAAAAGGAATCTCACCCCTACGCAAACTTAAATTTGATAAGATATTTTCAGCACCATGTTATCAATAAAATGTCCAGGTGTTATTTTCCATTTGCCACGCGTGCTTATATGTAAAAGCCGAGCAATGCTTTTTATTTTTATTTTTTGCTTTTGCACTTCATGTCTAGATCAGTGGAAGACTGTGAACTTTTACAAATTTTCCGAAGCCTTTTTCCGCTTCTGGTCATCCCACTGAAAAACAGTTTTTTGACAAATAACCTCACATATATCATTACTTAATGCTAAATATAGGGTACTGTAGAAAACGTTTCTCAGAAAATAGTTTTTGTGTCTCAATATCATGTTCCGTATCCGGGTATAGGAGTAGAACAGATTGGGCGCTATTTATAGCGCATGTACTATCTACTTATCACTTAAAGTTAGAACATAAGTACGACACAGCTCGGAAACAGCTCAGAAACACAAGCAATGGTTGTTTCTGTGTGAAACAGCTGTGCAATCTCTAAATCATGTCCTAAATTGGGGTACTTTTGAGGAAGTAGTACACATAGGGCCTTATGTATGAGGGCTTGCGTCAGTTTTGCACTGCCGTTGCGTCACTTTTTGTGACGCTTCGGCGGTGCAAAACATGACCCCTGTTGCGCCCTATTTACAAAGTGATGCATCTAAGCATATGCGTCACTTTGTAAACCCCTGCGCCACATTATACCTGCACAAAGTATAATGTTGCAGGGGGGGGGCGCTCCCACGTAAGTAAGCCTCCTAGAAGTGGCGCAGTGAAATCTATGGGGTTTCACTGCGTCACTTCCAGGATGCAAATGTGTCAAAACCTTAGGCCTACCTCATGGCAGGCGTATGGTTGACGCAGTGCTATATCCATAGGCTTTCCCCTGCATTGCTGGAGTTGCGCACGCTTTAGACACAACTCCAGCAATGAGTCATTTTTGCGCCGACAGATACGTCAGTAGAACTGACGTATCTGTCATTCCTTGCGACATGATGCGTCATACAGTAATTATGATGCATCCATCATGTCGCAATGAAAAGTGACACATCGCTGTTTTCACGCAGGGATGCGTCACTTTTCATAAATGAGGCCCATACAATGTGAACAAAGCAATAGGCAGGTTGCCAGAGTTGCGTTCAGTGGGTCGTATTAGATTTCACTAGTGTCTGTTGACATGTAATTTCAATTGTTAAAATGCTAATTGCTGAATATAAAACCTTTCAACTAGAGAAGGAAAACCAGGAATATTCAGAAACCCTGAGTAAGGCAGAAAAAGGAACTTTGGGCTAGATGTACGAATGATTTGCGACTCACAAATCGGTCACAAATAGGTCAGGGACTGAAAAAGTGTAGATTTTGTTATGTACGAAAGCCTTTCACTAACCAAAAATAACAAAGCAACCGAATTGTGAATTGCTATTTTTTGTGACCGATTTTGAGAATCACAAATAAAGGAATCGGTATTTGCAACTCATAAACCTGAGGCTGTCACAATTAGCAGCTAGTCACAAAAACACCCATTCAATTCAAACAAACTTTATACGGATGCAAATTCATAAAAGGACATTTACTTACAACAGCGAGGCTCCTCAACAATGGGGGAGGAGCGTTACCCTCCCAAAACAGACAGGAAAGGAGAAAAAATGACACTAGTTTTATTTCTCTTTTAGTGCCGAGTCTTGGTGGTGGGTCCTGGGGATGACAGCACTGAGGGGAGTTGTTGTGCACTCAGTTCACTGCACATGATGGTTTGTCTTGCCCTCTCAAGACGGTCAAATTGTGCAGAAGCAGCTGAGCAGAGGAGCGCGACACACAACGCTGCCGGCTGAATATACGTTTTTTTAATTAATATTTTTTATTTTGCCCCCCCCCTTCGGGATCCCTATGCCTCCCTTCCCAACAACCCACCCGCCCGCCTGCCACTCATCCTAAGCACGGGCCACTACTGGTATACAATACAAAAGAAGACATGTCTTTAAACACAATCCTTTAAAAATTGAATACAAAAGAGAACATATTCAGAGGATGAATTCTGTGTTATGGTAAAAAGACGTGCAAATGAATATACAGGTGACTCATTCGTATGGCCTGGCTCCACTACTAGAACAAACTGGGTGTAAATATTTTATTTACCCTCTTAGAGTAAATTTTCCAAATCGGTACTTAGCCGAAGCTTAATTAGATAAAACCTGTCGTGTACATTAGTTAAAAGTGATAGATAACCTTTGATACCTTAATCAAATGACCGTTAATATAGCAAGTAACTTTTGCTTTGGCACTCTCACTAAGTTCCCTTTTGGCCTCTTTTTGGCCCATCAAGATCATCTTTATTTCCTTTTTACTGTAATATAGAATACGAGATGGGTGATACGGATTAAACTTCGCATCTATACTCTTTAGGAGGCTACTCACATGTTCAAACCACAGAGTTTTATCTCTAGAGTCTAGGGCAAGACAATATGTAATAATTTCTCTAGTAAACTTGGTCCCAGTTTTGGACTATATTCTGTGCCATGACAGTAGTGAATAATATAAACAGAATCTCCTATAAAGGAGGATGCTAATTCATTCTGAAAAATATAAGACGAGGTAGAACAGGGTACTGCCAATATTCTACCTAAGAATTTATTTTCCATTGATTGTAGCAGCTTCATGTTTGATGAACCTCATAAGGCTCCTACATAGGTAACACTACTAATGCATTTACTCCTATAAAGTTGTAATATTTATTCATAGGTTTGCTACCTATTTTTGCTGAAAACCTAAAGATGGCCTCTGTGGATCTTTAAAATGTCATTTTTGCAATCTCCAAGTGGGGGTTCCATATACTCTTGTTAGAGAAAAGAAGACACATGTATGTAAAGCTGTCTACCTCTGCAAGTTTCCTTTAACCAAAAGGTTCTGTTAAATTTAAACACATGTCCCTGTCCTCCATAAATGTTGAAAAACCCTCAATCAGTCTCTGGTGGCCATCAGCAGTCCGCAATGATAATACCGCATCATCAGCATACAGGTAGACTGGGGCTGAATAAGTGCCTATTTTTCGGGGTGTCGGTGGGCAATTCTTGTAAATTTGCATCCACATTATTAATATATATTGAAAACAACTGTGGTGTGAGGATGCACCCCAGGTGGATGCCTTCCATAATTCTAAGGCCTCACTATTTGCCCCATAACGTACAAGGGCAGTCAGATAGTTATAAAGCTGTGCTAAAAAGCAAACTATACCTAAAGAAGCTCTCAAATCTACCAAAACCTTCCACAACTTGGTATGATTAACATGGTTGACTATGTTACTAAGATCAGCAAAGCACAGAAGAAAATCACCCTTTTTTGCTATTGTATATTTGATCACAATCAGGTTTAGGTGGATACATTGCTCCAAAGTACCACCTTCAGGCTTAAAACTGAATTGTGAGCCAGTAAGCACATAATTATCTGTGGCCTAGGTCCCAAGTCTTTCTAGGAGTAGCCTACCTAACAGCGTGGCTGAGGAATCGAGGAGGGAGATAGTCTATAATATTTGGCATCAGCCCATTCTCTTTTTTTGTTCTCAATCGGAACAATTATACTTACTGCCTATGTATCTGGTATATATCCTTTCAATACTTGTAAGCATGCTTGGGTTAAGATGGATCCCCAAAGTACAGATTGTGACTTAAAGCATCCATGGGGCAATCTTAGCCGGGTGCCTTCCAGTTGGCACATTTCTCTATGACTACATTGACTCCGTCTAGAGGGATAGGGTTTAGGAAGGGGGGGTTGACCTCAATTATATCAATATGGGAGGAAGCTGTGGCTATGTTATTTGGATTAATATCCCACTGTAGTGGGTAAGCCAATCGGCTGATTGCACATGTTTTACAATTTCAGGAGCAGGTATATCTCTGAGGAATGGCTAATTTATAGTCTTCCTAATCAAAGAGCAGTTCCTAGGTTTTGCTGCCTCCTATAGATCTTCCCATGCCTTCTCCCACAGTTGGGATTCCCTTTTCTTTAATATATATTTATAACTCAAGTGTTTATTTTTAAATTCCTTCATATTTCTAGGTCGGGCTTGTAATGCCTTTTTAAGCTTTTAGTTCACATGTGAAAAATGGTGATCAAACCACCCCAACTTATTACCCTTTCTTGTTTTTGCTCTAGTTTTTAGGCTACCTGAAATAGCAGTTGTAAGCTTACAGAAGGCAATAAGGATTTTACAAGGCCATTGATCCCATTCTGTGCAATCCATATTTTTCTCTTTGTTCTCCTTGAGGATTTTTCCAACAAATACACTTCTTTTACACCACCACACCTTATGCTAATCCCATTGTATCCTTTTGTTTCCAGGCTAGATGCTCACTGTTCCCCTTCTTTATATTGAATTATAATAATAATGATTGGTGATCAGTAAAAGAGGTGAGCAAAACCCTAAATGAATCGTACATTGGCAGACCATGCTTAGAGATGTGGTCAAGAATTGAGAAGTGCTCTCTGATAAGTTGGTATCATAGCATTTGGTAAATCAATATTCTGCTCTAACAATTCCAGATCATACCCATATATTGTTTTGTTTAATGTGTCCCCATACATATCATGCAAGAAGTGCAATTGGCTAGTTCCCAATTAACTTGAATTACTCCAGAACTTTTCTTTAGTGGATTGGCATGCACCAATATTAAAATCCCCAGCCCATATCAAAATATAGGGGGCTGTAATGACTTCTAGAAAGGGTTCTAACTCTTTCTGAAGGGCAAAGACCACCATGTTCTTAGAAGAGTCAAAACTTGTGTTATAATAGTTAATCAGCACTTTTTCCATCTTATCCTTTGACTGAAAAAACAGAAACTGAAAGTATGGGGAAGTAGTGAATGACTTTATAAGTATAAACAGGATCAAGATAGAAATCAGAACTGCTAGCACCCTTTTGGTCTTCCACTAAGAGATGGTACAGCTGGTAAATTAACCGAGGAATATCCTTCAGTATGAAATGCCCCCTTATGCCATGTCTCTTGAAGAGAGATTATTTATGAAGCTTTAAGAAAGGCATGCCATTCAGTATTTGCCCTCATATTTTTAACACCTGCTACATTCTATGTCATTAGTGTGAGTTGCTTTCCCTTTGGAACAATATACTGTTCAGCCGCATGATCTATTGGGGACTTATCCACCGGGACTGCACCGGTAATTTCAATATCTGCCAAACAGTCTACCAATAATTTCCCCACACATTGGTAGTGGACACAGTACCATCAGCTATAGTCTCTGATTGTCAGTCCAAGTCATCACAGGCACAGAGGGGAGCAAATCTATTTGACCATATGTCAGATATTGCTTGGTTGTTAGTTGACTGATTTGGGCTACATGACAGTTGTGCATTATTTCTGATTGTTGACTTATATAGGAAACCCAAGGGTACAGCTATAATTTCTTCTCCTTTTGTAATACTGTTTTACTGTCTATTGTAAACATTGGTGAGAAGTTTAACCAGTGATGAATGTCGAAAATGTATCACTATACAATCACCCTCACCATATTTCCTGGTATGACTTACCATTCCACACATCACACCATAATGATGTCCTGGTGTTTTCACTTTGGATCAGTTTGTTGCCTATTTTTGATGTGAACATTCTATTTTTTTTTATTCTACAGACATATATTTTTTGAACACCATAAGCATGACAAGATCCATAACTGGTTATTTATGACACTTTTAGTTACCCTGTTTTATTTTATTTGCTGCAATTAGTCCATCTGCTTGCCATGTACACAGTGCTATTTGCCTCTATTAAGATGGCATGAACAGATTCTCACAGTTCGGTACAACTTTTTGCTCATTAGTTCTTTTTCTTTTTCTCTGTTGAACCTCGACGTTTTTCTATTTCCGCACTTGTTTGAACGATATTAGTATTCACAGACTTGCTGGTTATTGTACACTCATGCACTGGTTATGACTTCAGTTTTCTGACGAATGGTAGGTAAGTGTTCACAGTGGGGTTTACTTTCTTTTCGGTCAAAAGTGCTATTTGTCTCTTTTTAAATGGTGTGAATGGGTTCCCACAGTTCCGTACCACTTTGGTTGCAAATTAGTCCATTTTCATTTTCTCCCTCAAATCTCAGCGTTTTTCAATTTCTATATCATCGTGAATGCAGCTGTCCGCAGCCCCCGCAGGAGGCCATTCCAAAAGGGCAGTCCTTTATTGCCATTTGGGCACCAGCTCACCCCTCTGTAGTGGTTGGGCGCCTGTAGGAGTCCGCTCGCCAGGGCGCCCTTTGGGCATCAAATGCGATGTGCCGAGGTGGGGGGAGGGTATATATGCCTGCCACGCCCCTCCTGACGTCCTCTTTTGCACCAGCCAAGTGGTCTCCCACCCCACCTCTTACCCGGTGGACAGGCTGGTGGACAAGGTACTCGGAATGTTTTAATGTTTTCTTTTGTGTTGCAGGGGGAGTTACAGGGTGATCTGGAAGCAGACGGGTACTGTAAGGGTACCTCTGGGCTGCACAATAGGGGTGCCAAAGCCAATGACCAGGAACCTCAGGGCAGGTTCTTGGAAAACCATGACGGCGCCCCATTAGTCCTTTGGGGAGTTGGGGGCCTGACCAACCAGGGCTTTGCCCTGCTACGCTACGCTCTGAAAAAGGTGTGAGTAATAAGAGACCAACATGCCATGTGATCCGGAGGAGGAGCACCAAAAAGGTGTAGCACTGACTGAGTGTCCCACAGTGCAGGCTCATCAGGCGGGCGAGGGCACCCCAGTTCAGACATGGCAATATGCAAATCAGTCTGACCCTGTGCCTCATGGGAACAGTCCGATTTACAAAAAGGGGGTGGTGATGAACAGAGTGTCTGAGTTAAACAGACCACTCTTACCCAGTCCAAAGATCAGGGCTTGATCCATCACCGTTATTTATCTCACTGCCCCATCCCAGCTCAGAACCTGGCTATGCAAATCAGTCTGTCCCTGGCCCAGTGCATCATGGGAACAGGGCAGACTAAACTACCAAGCCAATTCTTCACCAGAAAGGAGACAAGCTACCGGGGACCGGTTTCTGGCATTTCAGCCTTCTTCGGCCCGGCTTGCTTGAATCCTGATGGAGCAGTGAGAAAGGGACTCATGTCTGAGTATACCCTGCCACACCTATAGTGGCCAAAAACGATTTACAAAAAGGGGGTGGTGGTGATGAACAGAGTGTCTGAGTTAAACAGACCACTCTTACCCAGTCCAAAGATCAGGGCTTGATCCATCACCGTTATTTATCTCACTGCCCCATCCCAGCTCAGAACATGGCTATGCAAATCAGTCTGTCCCTGGCCCAGTGCATCATGGGAACAGGGCAGACTAAACTACCAAGCCAATTCTTCACCAGAAAGGAGACAAACTACCGGGGACCGGTTTCTGGCATTTCAGCCTTCTTCGGCCCGGCTTGCTTGAATCCTGATGGAGCAGTGAGAAAGGGACTCATGTCTGAGTATACCCTGCCACACCTATAGTGGCCAAAAACGATTTACAAAAAGGGGGTGGTGATGAACAGAGTGTCTGAGTTAAACAGACCACTCTTACCCAGTCCAAAGATCAGGGCTTGATCCATCACCGTTATTTATCTCACTGCCCCATCCCAGCTCAGAACCTGGCTATGCAAATCAGTCTGTCCCTGGCCCAGTGCATCATGGGAACAGGGCAGACTAAACTACCAAGCCAATTCTTCACCAGAAAGGAGACAAGCTACCGGGGACCGGTTTCTGGCATTTCAGCCTTCTTCGGCCCGGCTTGCTTGAATCCTGATGGAGCAGTGAGAAAGGGACTCATGTCTGAGTATACCCTGCCACACCTATAGTGGCCAAAAACGATTTACAAAAAGGGGGTGGTGATGAACAGAGTGTCTGAGTTAAACAGACCACTCTTACCCAGTCCAAAGATCAGGGCTTGATCCATCACCGTTATTTATCTCACTGCCCCATCCCAGCTCAGAACCTGGCTATGCAAATCAGTCTGTCCCTGGCCCAGTGCATCATGGGAACAGGGCAGACTAAACTACCAAGCCAATTCTTCACCAGAAAGGAGACAAGCTACCGGGGACCGGTTTCTGGCATTTCAGCCTTCTTCGGCCCGGCTTGCTTGAATCCTGATGGAGCAGTGAGAAAGGGACTCATGTCTGAGTATACCCTGCCACACCTATAGTGGCCAAAAACGATTTACAAAAAGGGGGTGGTGATGAACAGAGTGTCTGAGTTAAACAGACCACTCTTACCCAGTCCAAAGATCAGGGCTTGATCCATCACCGTTATTTATCTCACTGCCCCATCCCAGCTCAGAACCTGGCTATGCAAATCAGTCTGTCCCTGGCCCAGTGCATCATGGGAACAGGGCAGACTAAACTACCAAGCCAATTCTTCACCAGAAAGGAGACAAGCTACCGGGGACCGGTTTCTGGCATTTCAGCCTTCTTCGGCCCGGCTTGCTTGAATCCTGATGGAGCAGTGAGAAAGGGACTCATGTCTGAGTATACCCTGCCACACCTATAGTGGCCAAAAACGATTTACAAAAAGGGGGTGGTGATGAACAGAGTGTCTGAGTTAAACAGACCACTCTTACCCAGTCCAAAGATCAGGGCTTGATCCATCACCGTTATTTATCTCACTGCCCCATCCCAGCTCAGAACCTGGCTATGCAAATCAGTCTGTCCCTGGCCCAGTGCATCATGGGAACAGGGCAGACTAAACTACCAAGCCAATTCTTCACCAGAAAGGAGACAAGCTACCGGGGACCGGTTTCTGGCATTTCAGCCTTCTTCGGCCCGGCTTGCTTGAATCCTGATGGAGCAGTGAGAAAGGGACTCATGTCTGAGTATACCCTGCCACACCTATAGTGGCCAAAAACGATTTACAAAAAGGGGGTGGTGATGAACAGAGTGTCTGAGTTAAACAGACCACTCTTACACAGTCCAAAGATCAGGGCTTGATCCATCACCGTTATTTATCTCACTGCCCCATCCCAGCTCAGAACCTGGCTATGCAAATCAGTCTGTCCCTGGCCCAGTGCATCATGGGAACAGGGCAGACTAAACTACCAAGCCAATTCTTCACCAGAAAGGAGACAAGCTACCGGGGACCGGTTTCTGACATTTCAGCCTTCTTCGGCCCGGCTTGCTTGAATCCTGATGGAGCAGTGAGAAAGGGACTCATGTCTGAGTATACCCTGCCACACCTATAGTGGCCAAAAACGATTTACAAAAAGGGGGTGGTGATGAACAGAGTGTCTGAGTTAAACAGACCACTCTTACCCAGTCCAAAGATCAGGGCTTGATCCATCACCGTTATTTATCTCACTGCCCCATCCCAGCTCAGAACCTGGCTATGCAAATATATGGGAACAGTCCAGCCCAAACTGCCAAGCCATGCCTTCCCTGGACCGGAAACAAGCTTCCTAGGACCGGTTTCTGGCATTACAGCCGTCTTCAGCCAGGCTTGCTTGAATCCAGTGGCAAAGTGAGCAAGGGACTTACGTCTGAGAATACCCTGCCAACTTATGGCGAACAAAGCGGTACAAAAGGGGGAAAACGGTCCTAGGACGCTTGAATCCAGTCCAGGGAAGGCATGGCTTGGCACAGGGTCAAAATGATTTGCATATGGCCGTGTCTGAACTGGGGTGGCGAAGTGGGCTAAAGAACGGTGATGGATTCAATCCAGATCTGTTGACTGGGTGTGAGTGTTTGATTGGTTCAGATGCTCTGTCCATCACCACCCCCTTTTGTACCTTTGTTTCCATGGCATGGTGGAGAGAGATAAGTTGCTACACCTTTAAATGAGGGGAGGCCGTGTGGAGGGACCAGTACCCTATTTAATTCAACACACAGTGGAAACAGAAGTGAAGAAGGTACAATATAGTGCCCCTAAGACAGGACGTTACCTATATGGGACTTAAACCCCTTCTGCTCTATTGACCGGGATATCTCCATGTACAGATGGAGGGTGGGTGGCTGTCATTTGGCAGGCAGCCTATACCTGTGGGAAACATTAATCACATTCCAGGAGGCACAGGATATATTTGAAGTGGGGCAGAGACAATTCCTGCAATTTGCTAAGTTGCTGCCACCTTCACACATTTTTGGGGGATTACTCTGATGGGGGGATGGTAGATATCTCATTTCCCTTTACTTCAGGGTGCTCCATGAGGAGCAAGCAAATAGGGACTATAAGGCGAGAGCCGCATGAGAGGCAGATTTAGGAGGGTGTATATAAGATTCAGATTGGAAACTTGTGTGCAATCTGGTAAAAAAGGTGTCTTCCAATAATTGATTTGAACGACGCAATATTAACTACTCACACTGTACCTACATGACACCAGCCTGGCTAAACTTCATTGTACCTAATAAGAGAGCATGCACTCCACACTGTGGTGAGGAGGGGGTGACATTTTTACATCTTGCTTGCCACTATTTGGAGGTCTTTAGATTCTGGTAAGTGGTTGTACCTCTGTCTCTGCGGTGGTGGGTATTCTTGTTACTATGACAAATAGTGTCTCTCTTTTAGGGGGGATCAAACAGCCCAAGGGATTAAGTATTTCATATAAACTCCTTCAATTGGTATTGCTCCTTGCAACGTGGATAATAGTGATAGGATGGATGGTCCAAGACTCCCAAGTGAGGTCTTATGGGTAAAAGGTGTGTTGTAATGGGGTAATGCGGAGGAACACCATTTGAAGCTCTCTTATACGGACGACACAGTTGCTGAAGATTTGGAGCCCTTTGGTTCAATGTCAAACTCTTTTAATCAATATAATACTGCAGATATGTACTCAGATCAAGGTAACCTGGAGTAACGCGGATACCAAACCTCACCCAATGTAAGTGAGCTGATACTGTTGAGTGCGTTTATTTGGATCCATACTGTTATAATTTAGAATGTCTTGACAGATGGAAAGATTTTTTTAATATACTAGGTGGAAATTTGAGTGCCTGCACTTTTTTGACTGTGATAATGTCACCTGTCACCATGCACGTTATGTTGGGTTGCAATGCAAAAATGAAGCATTAAATAAAGAAAAGTAGGCTTGCCTGTAATGTTAATCAAAAATGGCCGATAGAGAAGGAGCTCTTCCTGAAGGCTCTGGGGGTAAGGGATCACCATCGGCGTACATCCCTGGAAAAAACAGCCCATCGAACCAAACAAGCTAAGCTAATTTTTTAATTAAATGGATGTGACCTTGAATCGCTGGACCCACACTGCTGAGGATACAAGCTGTGATCTCTGGCACCACAGCAGTGAATTCTACATGACGATTGCAGGTTTCTCAAAAGTCGATCCAGTGCTGGCCGGCTGCCTTTACAGGGATCTCCCCAAGGCTGTTTTCTCTCCCTAAAGCCTCTGTCTCCACCCCCCATGACAGCTGGCCAAAGGTGGTCAATCCGACCCCGGAAACGCCTTCCTTGTTCTATGCCCTCTGCCTTTGAACCTGAGATTTGGCTGGGCTTCACCACAGCGGGACGACGTCAGCCCACATGACAGGGATTATCCCACATCAGAAGTGCCCTCCTCATTTCGTGTGAGCTACTACAGCGGGGGTCCATCATTATCTTGCTTGGACGAAGACAGCCTACCTCACTAGGATGACCCAACATCAGAGGAGCCACCCACGTCCTCTGCCCTCCACTCAGTATCCAAGTCTGCGACCGACTCCGGGACAAGGTACGGGTGAGTCCTCGCCCCGCCCGCTCCAACCAAGATGCCTCAAAATGGGTTCCCAATGAGCTCTGCTCGACAGAACTGCTGCGCCGCCTCTTGGAAAGCCCGACCGCCCTGATCTCCATGCTACTGGCCAGTACTGACTTCCTCTCCTGACCTCATTGACTGCTTCTACCCCTGACCTTCCCTGCACTGGTGCGCCGCAAGAGTCCCGACTTCCATTGGGGGCAGCCTTCTGGAGTCTGGGACCTGGCTGGTTGGACCAACTCTGCCTTACGAGAGCCGATTCTGACTCAACCCACCCAGCGGCTGCACAGAGCCTCTGGCCAGCAGCCCAGACCCGCTTCCCTCCACCACTGCATGAGTTGGAGCCGGCGACTGCTTTTCCGGAGAATCCTGAGACTGCTGTAACCACAGGAGAGTTGTCTCCCTTTTAAGATTATGACTCATGCGGATAATATAATTTAAGTAGAGGCACTGTGCTCCTTAAGAGCAGGCCCGCTCTTTTTAGTTGATTCCTAACCCTTACTTTCATCACATTGCTTCTCACTGTGTGGCCATCTTAGATTTTTCCTTCAGCTACTCAATCTCCTAATGTGGAGGCCATCTTAGAATGACCTGACACACTTCTGCTGCCACTCAAATCTCAATAGTCATCCTGGCATAATATAGATCAATGGTGCTGTCCATGTGAGTTTTCTTTTCTGTTAACTCACTTTGATGAAGGACTGTCTGAACCTCATTTTCAACCTCCTTTTAATGCCCTGCACCAATAACTTTGGTTCCTCACACAACTCTTTACTTTTCACTGAGCTCCTCAATATCCAAATGTGGTGGCTAACTTAGAATAATGTGGCACACTGCTGCTGCCTCCTCGAGTCACATTATTCATCCTGGTAAGGGGTACCACTGTAAGTTTCCTCTCTTTCTTCGTTCCACTAATTTGACACTCCCAACACCCACATACGATAGCCACTAAAGATACTCACTAGGAAAATCCCCACTCTCCGCACTCCTACTCCTAAGTCTCCTCACCATGGATTCCTATTTCATCATAATAAATCAAGGCCTCCTGTGCACTGAGCAGTCCGGATTCCAGACTTGAGAGGCTAGGTCAGAATAGCTACACAATTACCTAGCCACCCAACCTATAAAAAAGCACGACTAAATCCCTTAAACACAGTCTTCTCAAATCTAGCCCAAAAACCCTATTCTCTGATCCATATTTTTGCCCCAAAAAAGGAGCTATCACAAGCGCTCTCATCTTCTACACTAAAAGAAGGGAACAGTGGAGAAAAGCTTTCTATTTACTACTCATGATCTCCTCTGCTAAGAAATTTTCACATGGCCTACAGCTCTCAGCAGTCACTTCACCCATATTCAAAGCGTATGCTACCATATCCATTTATAACAATGGGACTATCCTCATAAAAGCCATGGATTGTAATATAGGAATCTTTGATTGAAGTGTTTCTGTTATTTCAATCCCTTTAATATTAGTGACCCTCTCAAACCATCAAGGGACTTTAACGCCTTACCCACTCCTCATAACCAAAATGAAGGCTCCATATTTAACCCCAATCACCTTACAACTTTACCTGCGACCCTGAACAACACTCACATGCCCATCTCCGGCATTAAACATTTCCCCACTAACAGTGTCCCTTTCATATCATCATGGGAATCTTACCCTTCACCCACTCCTCAGTCCCAACAAGGGATCCCCCTACATCACCTCATGACTTCCCCTGCTACCTTTAACAACACAAATCTCCAGTTCCTAACCCTTCTGCCTCTCAAGCTTCCTCACCACTCCAAAACGCACTCCCCCCCTGTTCTCCCACCTGGGTACTACAGACGGAACTCTCCCTTTGGGGACAGCCCCTCTCCTTATCATCCCCTTTTGTGTTCCTCAACTACTACGATACCAGTGAATGGCCCCTCTCCTCCCCCCTCCATGATCAATGATACTCAGGCCTGTGCCGCCCCAGACTTAAGGATATCAACTGGGAGTTACAAAAACTCAAAACTGACACACAATAGCTCATAAACATCACCTCAGAGCTGGCCTATGACTTATCATCCAACAAGGTTTCGCAGTTGATCCTGCAAGTGACCGATTATTACCCTGAGACACCTCTGAGAAAAAGAGGGACCCCAAGCAGACATAACCTTCCGGAACTGGAGTGCCACTCCCTTCCCTATTGCCCCCTCCAGACCCATTAGATTTAAGAACTACCTATCTGACCCAGGATTTCTCTCCCTTCTTCTAGCTTACAACTCCACTCAACAAGACATGTCAGACATATCTGGACCTACTCCAACTATGCCGTTAAACCCCGTTATAGCTCCTCAACATAAGCTGGTCATTCCGGAGCCCATTCAAACCATTACACTAAACCTCCATAGAACCCCCACACTTAAATCTAATGCCTTAAACACTGCTAACCTCGTGGAAGTTCACATCACACAGTCTATTCCCACTGACCCCAAAACACACTTCAAATGCATGCTTCTCAACTGTAGCTCAGCTGTGAAACATGTCGCGGACATTGCTGACCTCATCCTTAATAAAGAACTCAACCTCCTGATTCTCACTGAAACTTGGCTTAATGTCTCCCCAGGCCCTGTCCTTGACATCCTAGTCCCTCCTAGCCACAACATTTTCAGACTTGGCAGAGCTAAGAGAAGGAGTGGAGGAGTCACCTGTATATACAGTCTCTCAGCGAACCAGTCTCCCTTCACAACTCTCTCATCTTGTGAATACCTGAGCATTGACATTATCAGCAAACAAAGACCCTTATGCAACCTGCATATCTTTTACCATCCGCCGGAGACAACCACCCTCTGATCAAACAAACCATAGAAACCATCTCATCCAATTTAGGTCTCCATAGCCCCCCAGGTCTTCTTGGGAGACTTCAAACTACATTGGAATGACCCGAATGACCTGACTGTGAAAATTCTCAAAAACTTCCTAGTTGACCTCAACCTGGCTAAATTTTGTAACAGCCCAACGCACAACTTGGGCTCGACCCTTTATCTAATCATCTCCAACCCCAACACTATTCAGATGGAATTGATTAGCCCGGGTGACTGGTCAGATCACCATTATATCACCTTACTCATCCTAGAACAATGGAACACCCAAAGACTCCAACCCAAGAAACTGAGACATTGGAATAGATCGCTGCTAAATGCAAACGTGAAAAAGCTCATATCACACAGCAATCTGCCCCTGCCTTCTCCCACGCTCATGGCAGACATCAATGAACACACGGAGCACTAAAACAACTCCATGTTAAAAGTTCTGGATGCAACGGCCCCCCTTCATCAAAAAAGAAAATCCAAAAAAGACTCCAAACCATGGTTAAATAACAGCCTAAACTCAGACAGACGCAGCCTGAGATTAGTAGAAAGATCATAGAGAGCCTCTCCATCTATTGAACACCTCTGGTATTGTGCAAGCCCGAGGTTTGCAATGTCATGAGGTCACTGGAGCTCTACATTCTTTCTGTGGTCAGTTGCTCCAGTGTCCCTTCATGGATGAATGTACTTTGTGAATAATCCTATATCTCACACTACAAGCTGTATGGCGTCACTACTACAAAACTGGTGACCGATTTGGGATTTGAATCGACCCCAGCTCTTCATTTGCTCTTAAATTTGGTAGAAGGGGCCAGGGAGCAATCTGCTTTGTGCACCATCAACTGCTTAAATACTGTAATTCACTCGTAAGTGAATACAGAAGGTGAAACTCTCTGTTGTTTTTTTCTTGGCTGCCGTGCAGCAATGATTTCAAGAAAAAAAAAGGTTTCCTTTATTTTGAACTTTTCACCTATTTTGAGTGTTTCATTTGTTGCTTGAAAATCAACAATCGCTCGTACCCAAACACGGGCAAGGCGGCTTTTAGTGCGAGCGTGTCTTGGCTCGTGTCTCTAATGTGAGCGCTACCAGCTATTTTTTTTTTTTTACAAATGCTTCCTCTATCTTTAATGCACTTCAATAATTGCCTAATTTTTTACTTGAGCACCAAGGCTGCCACCACTAATGCGCTTTAACCCCTTCGATGCTTGTGATGGAACCATTCCGTCATCAGTCACGGTTGAGCTGTGCTGATGACGGAATGGTTCCGTCACGACCACACCCAGTTATGGAATGTCCAGCACCGGAGGGAAATCGGGGCAGCACACAAGGTGTTAATAATTCTAGCTGGTGCTTACCTCTCTTTAAACCAGCCACTTCTGCATCACGATTTCCGGAATTGTTGCCTTCTGTTTGGCTCTGTTCTTCCTGCTTCAACCATAGAGTTGAACATTATTATACTGCCTCCGGTAGGCTTCAGTAGCACTGCAAAGTCTAGTTTATGCTTTATGCACAGAGTCATCGATATTTTACATCAATGCAAGTCTGTAAGTCAGCTTATTTGCACTTTGGTGTTTAAATACTTTTGCATACCTTTCAGCAATCTGCACATTCTGAACAGATCCACATTTCAGTGATCTGCTCACTCTATGCAAAGTACGACTTGTTCAGAGATCTGCATGCTTTGAGCAGATCCACTCCAGTGATTTGAACACTTTACATAAAGTACAATTCTTCCGGCACTTTACACACTTTAAGCAGATTCAAATGTAAGTGCTTTGCACTTGTTACATTATTTCATCAGCGATCTACATTCATAATCAGAAGCCATGCAAAGTATTTCACCACCTGCACTGTTCTTCAAGAACCTGGCGAACCTCCTTTAGAATGGAAACTGTGGATTTGTACTTTCAAAGCGTATTTACTAGCTATTGATGCTACAAAATTCAAACCAGACAGGAAAAAAGGCTTAACGTAGTGCCATTTAGGAGCTGAAGGTCAAAATATATTTGACCATTTACCTGATTTGGAAGAATTTGATGAGTCTGAACTCAATGAAGTTGATATTGCTATTGCTCAACTTGACAAATATTTCTCTAAGTCAAAAAGTCTTGTCGTTCATAGGTTTAAATTCTTTACTAGAGTACAAAAACCTTCAGAGAGTATTGACACATATGTCACTGCTCTGAAGGTGTTAGCTGCAACTTGTGAATTTGAAGAGTTCCCATCACAGTTAATCAGAGATCAGCTGGAAATAAGATGTAGTTTGAAAAAAATTCAGGAACGCCTCCTTACCTGTAAAAACCCATCCCTAGACAAAGCTATTGATATAGCTAAAAGTACTGAGGGCTCTTGTCAAGATGTGATATTTTTAGAGGAATCTCTCAATAAAATGGCCATCTCAGGTGCAGTCATTAACAAACCCATTACCAATGTAGAAAATAAAAAGAACAAGACGTCTTTCAAACCCAATCCTCAAACCTTCCAAACAAGGGAAGTCAGTTGCTTTAGATATGGGTCCCCAATCACGTTTCTACTTTCAAACGTTTTCCTGCACATGGACAACAATGCATAAATGGGGGAAAATTAGCCATTTTCTAAAAATGTGTAGGGGTCGATACAACAACCCCGTTCGCTGTGTAGTCAGCGAAGACCATGACGTTGTTGACAACAACAATGATGATACACTCAAAGAGTTATTGTTAGGTGTGAGATTTGTGGAACAAGACAAATCTTCTTAGGTTGCTGATCCAGAAAATGAAGTTTGGCTCAGTGGTGTTCCAATTATACTCTTTGTAGACACTGGAGCTCGTATCGCCATTATAGATCACACTAAGTATACACAGTGTTGGAGTGCACAACCTTTACTACTTCCAGATCTAATGACAGTGGCTTTTGAAGGTAGTAAAGTAAATCTCATTTGTTATTTTTGGTCTTCCATCAAACTTTTACATTCTTCTATCAATGGGAAAGTGAATGTTGCACGCAAATGCATTAATGTTTTAGGCCTTGTTCACCAAGCTGAGTTCAAATTAACCATTAGACCTGATTCCAATAACACCATTACTATTGAAAAGCACGACTTGATGTGTGCTAATACCACTTTCAGTGGTAAACAGGATATTAAGGTATAGATTCATGAAGGTAAAATCCGCTCGCAAAGGGGCAGATTCTCAGGAACACAAATTACGCAATATTCCTTTTAGTGTCAGGAAAGATTTATCTGATATGCTTTTCGACATTTGTGAGCAAGGTATCACTTTGTGGTTGTCTCTCATAGTTTTAGCTAAGAAAAAGACACGCAAACTTAGGATGTGTGGACTTAAGAAATGTTAACGAGGCCATTTGGGTGGACAATTTTCCATTACCTAGAATAGAAGATCTCATCACAAAGATTGATCAGTCCAGTTGGTTCACCAAACTACACCTTAGATCAGCTTACCACCAGGTCGAGTTAGACAAAGCCTCCTGTCATCTTACAGCTTTTGTCAAACCAGAAGGCAGTTTCCAATTCTGCAGGATGCCTTTTTGCATAGATTCAGTGGCAGCAATCTTCCAAAGATTGATGTCTGAGATGTTTCTTGGTATTCCACAAGTTGCTGTGTTTCAAGACGATATTTTAGTGTTTACTAAAAGTGAGTCTGAACATGATGACATAATTACCAAAGTTCTGAATATGCTTGAATCTAGAGGTGCTACTTTGAGCAAAGACAAATGTATTTTCAAGACCAAGGAGATTGAATATGTAGGTCATGTATTTGCTGCTCAAAGATTTAAACCCAAGCCATGACTTTTGAAAAGCATTTTAGACGCACCTGCTCCTAAAAATAAGGGACAATTACTCTCTTTTTAAGGCATTTGTAAATTTTACTCTAATTTGTTAAATAATTTTTCTAACCTGACAGAGTTTTTAAGACCTCCTTTAAAGAAGAATGCAGAGTTGGTCTGGTCAGATTCCTGTGATTGTTTTGTCAAAATCATTTAATGTTCCTGATCTACAGCCATTTCTTGAAGGCAGAACCACTGTAGCAACAGTTGATGCATGTGAATATGTTCTTGGTGAAGTTCTTACTAAGGTTGACAAGGGGTGTCAATTTTCCCGTAGGGTTTGCATATAGGACCTTAAGACCCTCTGCACGCAATTATTCAGTGATCGAAAAATAACTTTTAGTGTGTGTTTGTAGTGTGGAAAAATGTAAAGCCTCAGTGTAGGGCAGGCTTTTTATACTAACAACTGACCATAGTCCCTTTGTGAACATTCTCTCTGGCAAAACGATCAAACACACTACAGCCAGAATTTCCAGATTAGCAGTAAAACCTTTGGAATTCACTTTCCCTATCGTATGTATCCGTGGTGGAAAAAACTCTTGTACAGACTGTTTGTCCAGACTTCCCATTGAAGAACCTGAGAACCTTGAATCGGAAGCGGAAATTGAAGAAAGTTTTATTGCCTATGTAGGAGATGCCACCATTTGCGAGAAAGATTGGATTTCAGCCATTGGAAATGACTGTATTCTAGTTGCTTTTGTGAAATCTGGTTGGCCTAAAGAGACTCAATTGCAGCATGGACTACAGATGTTTTGGAAAGTTTTACATAAGTTGTGCTTAGAGAGTGATATTTTAGTACATGAAGACAAACTTGTTGCACCTTCCTGTTTTCGGCAGTAGTTGATAGGTTTAGCACATTGTGGTCATCTAGGCTCCACTTTGACAAAAAGATAGATCAGAGAAAGGTTCTGGTGTCCTTGCATGGATGCTGAGGTTGAAGAATTTGTGTCCAATTGTGCCAAATGCAAGCTTAGTGATAAAGTTTTAATAACTGAACCTCAAGTAGAGTCATTTAATTTTAGCCCACCAGACAGCTTGGCAGCGTATTGGTCTAGACCTTTTGGCTGTTATTAAATTTTACCCAACTGTAAGAGATACTTCATTGTCATGGTGGATCATCTTTCTAGGTGGGTCGAGGTTGTACCAGTCTTTGAACCTACCACCAAGAAAGTAATTGAATGCTTCCTAAAAGTTTTCTCAAGGGAAGGTCTCCCCAGAGAGATCCTCACTGACAATGAAATTCAGTTTACTTCAACAGAGATGTCTTCTTTTTTTTAAATTGTGCCACAAAACACTTGAGGATACCTCTTTATCATCCTCGAAGCAACAGGAAAGTTGAATGCTTTAACAATGTACTAGTAGAATGCATTCAAGCTTCTATCAAAAGCAACATGTGTGTAGCCAAGTCTATTCAAAACTTGGTCTGGTCTCACCATACTACACTGCATTCAGTAACTGGGAAATCCCCGTTTGAGTTAATGAGGGGTAGGGAAGCAGCCATGGAGCTCTGTCCTTATTGTATTACAAAAATGTCACTGAAGTTTGGGAGTGTCTATAGTTGGTTGAAATCTGCTGAAATTAATTCAAACCTAGTCAATCTAAAAAGGACTGTTATGCAAATCCAGGTTTAAGGAAAGAATGCAGATTAAAAATAGGTGACTGGGTATGTGTCAAAACAACTGTTCTTGTTGGAAAAGGTTCATCGGAATTCAAAGACCATGTTCAAGTATGTGAACTAGGGAAACATTCTGTGAAACTCTCTGACGGGAATTGGTGGGGCATTTCTCGTGTGGCTTTTGGTCCCTTATAGTCTTGCCATGTCTGGCGAAATCAAGAAATGTTTTCCTCTGAATTTTGCTTTACCTGGTAAAATCAAGAAATGTTTAAAGAGCGATATGTCGACCAAATCTGCAAGAATAAGTGTTCACACTCCTGTGAGGCCAAAGAAATGGAATGACTTTGTTTTGCTTAAATCTGCTTTGATGTCTTGTTTTGTTTCCTCAGGTCAATTTTTTCTTGTTTAAGAGGGTGTGGGTACGGTGTGTTAGCTATAATTATTGCAAACTGTTTTTGTTTGATTTAGACAGAACCATTGCTATTTGCATTGCATTATTCTTTGTTTTATAAAAAGGGAGATGTGTGGTATTGCGCAAACCCAAGGCTTGGAATGTCATGAGGTCACTGGAACTCTACATTCTTTTTGTGGTAAGCTGCTCCAGTGCCCCTTCATGAATGGATGTACTTGGTGATTAAACCTACATCTCAAACTACAAGCTGTGTGGCATCATCACTACAACACCTTAATCTTTTGAGATTTAGAAGGAGTCTGTACAACAAAAACATCAGAACTGTGAAAGCGACCTTCCTCAGAACTCAACTGGACAAAGCCAGGAATCGCTCCAAATGCTGTTTGAGCTGGATAAACGTCAATACAATAACACCCCCACTCAATCACCAAATATCGCCAGTTCTCAACCTAATTGCGAGGACTTTGCTGCCTTCTTCCTGGGAAAGTCTAACAAGATTGAAGCTGATCTAAGGTCTGCCCTGTTTGAGCTATCATGCTTAGACTCAAACCTAACCCTCCAGTCCCTTCTTCCTACTTGCCACAGCTCTAAAAACAATGCTTGTTGGTATCAATTCTCAACCTTCAATGATACATTCATTCTCAACATTCTTTCTACCCTGAAACCCTCCAATCACTTTAACGATCCCCTTCGCTCCTATTTCTTTGAAGAAATGATAAGGTCCCTAAATCCGCTCTGGACCACGATTGTTAATGACTCCCTACTTCAAGGTGAGATGCCTGACTGCTTAAAGTCTGGACTGGTTCTTCATATTCTCAAAACACGTACGGCTGACCAAGAGGAACTAAATAATTTCCGACCAATCACAAACATCCCTACTCTAGCAAAGTTCTTTGAAAAATGTGTACATGTACATCTGTTTAACCACATTGAGCAATTCCAGCTGCTGGATCAATTCCAATTGGGCTTCGGTCAAGGCCACAGCACCAATACAGCCATCACTCATGTAGTCGATGACGCTCTTACATTCCTCGCACGGAACAAATACTGTCTATTAATCCTACTCGACCTAGCATCATCTGTTAAATTTGTCAAACATGAAAATCTCCTGAGCCTTCTAGAATGTAGGATGGGGTTCTCTGGCTCAATACTAAAATGGTTTGCCTCTTTTCTCCATAACAAATAAGAAGAATTAAAACCAAACAATCCCTCTCCAATCCCAGTCCAGGTACCCTGGTGGTGCCCCAAGGCTCCTCACATTCACCCATATTTGAAATTGAAATTTAAACTTTATTGTTTAGTTAATTAAAACCAGGGCCGGTTTAAGCCTGAGGACGCACCGGTATGTAAATGTGATAATTTTTCCCTTCAAAATAATATGCATTTAATGCTGTTCTGTCCTTTTTACAATATTCCAAGACAGAAGTATTTGGTACCTTTATTGAAAGGGAAGGCTTTCTTACAGGCAAAACCAGCTCTCCTGTATTTACAAATGTTAGAATCCCCCTTGGTGATGTTTAGTATGGCAAATTATCTTGTTTCTGCTGTTAGGATTAGGAAGAGGAAATTACAAGTGTAACATTGGGGTCTGTGATGAATGTTAGTATGCTTCGCCTTTTTATACATGATGATTGTTAATTTTGAAAAATTTTAAAATGTTTTAAAAAAACTGTGTATATATATTGTTATTATACTGTATGAAATTTTTTATGTATTGGAATGTTTTTAATTGATTGTAGCATGCTTTTATGATTTTTAACTAAATTGAATAAAGTGGTTTTTGATTGATTGATTGATAATTAAAACCATAACAATTTGATGTATATCACACAACCGTTATTAAAATTTATAAGATTATCATTAAGAAAATGGATGAAAGAGAAAAAAAAACATCTTGTAAAACAGGAAGAAAAACTCAATAATTTTTCTACTGTTATTCACATCATTATAAAAATCAGAGTAGCAAAAAGTCAAATCATTAACAATTAAAATCTTCATGTTGTTTAAGGTGTTTCTCAAATGCCTGCAAGAACTTCACCAACTTGCAATTTAGTCGAGGGGCAGTTGGGTCCAGGCTTCCAATAATAGCAGATCTACATGTTCGTAGCCTCTCAATCCGAAAACTATGCTTTAAAAAGTATGTCCGTTCCCTGGTCAACATCTTACAATGACAAATTATATGTATTAGATCTTCTTTGGGGCTACCACACAGTCGACATGAAACAGCTGCATGCTGTTTCCAAGCAGGTTCCTCAGCTAATGTTGGAAATTTGCCAAATCTCAGTGCCATCAGCTTTCTTCTAATGAAAATGGAATAAGTTGTTTCCAAGTACAGTGCTGGGGTTAATGTCTTATAACCATTTATCACAATCCAAGAGTGGGAACGATGGGAGAAAATTTCTTTATTCAAAACCAAGGAATGAAGTTTGGCCACTTTATTTAGTGCCTGTTTTAATCCTGCAAATGACAGATTTTTATCCCAACGAGTTTTTGAGCAAGTAGCCTCCAAGGCATGCATAAGTAATTGGTTTGCTTTTGATTTCTTTTGTGATTTCAGCTCTTGCCATAGGTAGGTATTAAGATTATTGTTGATTGCTTTTTGCTTGATCTGGTACCACACCTTGATGTATGAATATAATCTGCCCAGTGTTTCGTTTTTTAAGCCAAATTCAAGTTGCATTTGCGCTGGTGATGACATGCTGGGTAAGCGAAGAACATTTTAGTAAATTTTAGTTATTAAACTGTTTAGTAGATCCGCATCCTTTCCATGCATTGCCACACTTGCATACATCAGGGTTGGGCGAACTTTATTGGCCATTGCGATTAATAAGGATTTAAGTGATGGACCTTCCAATTCTTTTGTCAAAGTACTTAATCCAAATATCAGGGCTCCCTCTCTTTGCATCAGATATTTCTTCTGATCTTTTAAATCATGCTTATCGTCTAGAAAAAAGACCCAAATATTTGTATGTTGAGACTTTCTCTAGTGGTTTTCCTTTTAGCCAAATATCGTGATGTGATCCACGGCGGTAGGTTATCAACATAGTTTTGGTTTTTGTGACGTTTAAAGCCAACTTGTTTGCCGACAGGAAAACTGAGAGTTCAGTTACTAATCTGATTAGACCCACCTTTGTTAAGCTCATAAGTACTATTTCATCGGCATAAGCCAGATGGGTGAGCTGTAGATCGCCTAGTTTCGGTGGGTGAGCATTACAATTATTCAGTTTCCCGGAAAGATCAGAAATAAAAAGATTAAATAGATGAGGCACAAGGTCACACTCCTGTTTAAGACCAATTGATGTAAAAACTTTTCTCGACAGGCACGTGCCATCCCCTTTTTTTACCTGGGACCAGGTGTCAGAGTAAAATAGCAGCAAACCCCTTGGAATACTCTCCGATATGGCCCATGCTCTCATTCACCCACATGTTTTAGCCTATTCGTTGAATCTTTTACTGAAATCCTCAAAGCATCTAACATCCAATATCACATGTTTACAGACGACACCCAGTTGTACATGAAAATATCTTTGCCTGACTATATCAAGACACTCAACGGAACCCTGCACTAAACCCTTCACTGGTTAACCTTCAACCATCTCAAACCAAACGCCCTAAAAACAGAATTCCTCCTTATTTATCTGCCCAAGCATTCCCCCATCTTGGAAGAATATATGAAAAATCTTGCCCACTCGCAACTGTACACCACATATCATAGACTACCAAATCCCTGGGAATAGTGGTGGATAAGAACTTGAACATGCAGGATCACATCTGTGCATCTACCAAAGGAGCAACCTTTCAATTGAGCATCCTAAGGAAACTAAAACCTTTCCTTCCCCCTGATGACTTCAAGTCTGCAGTGCAAGCATTAGTCATCTCACGGCTGGAATATGGAAGCGCAACCCTCTGCGGTCTTCCAAGGAACAGACTGGCCTCCCTCAGAGTTATGCTGAAGGCAGCCACCAGGCTCATCACAGGTTCCACAAGAGCAATCACATCTCCCCTTTCTTGGAATCTCTAAATTGGTTACCTTTCAAAGCCAGGATTCAACTAAAACTTGCCTGCATGACCCACAAAGCCCTTCACTTCAACACTCCTCTATACCTCACAAAAAAGCTAGAGCTGTCGGGTGGTGCCCGTTCTTCCAGGAGCTCCAGCACTTGGTGCTTAAACCAAAAAAAACAACAACAAAAAACGTGCAATCATTCCTTCTCAAGAATTGCCCTGAGAATCTGGAACTCCCTACCTAAGGAAACAAGACTTATTCCATCAACAGCGTCCTGCAAAAAAGGAAATGAAAACGTTACTTAGGAGTACTTTTCTGACTTAGGAGATTAGCCCGGGTCCTGAGTTATATCAGCTTAGTACTGATGGGTACTTCCTAGCCCATTGATTGGCTACTCCTCATCTACTGTCACAACAAGTCTTTTTACTGTATTATACTTACATGATATTTTGCCCTCCTTGTCATGCTCCTTTGCTTACCTTCGAATTCCCTCCATTATTATGTTGTTAAGCACCTACTGTTAATTTTGTGTATTGCTGATGTTTTGCCACTATTGCCTCCCCTCATGTGTGTTGCATCTCTCTGTAAAGCGTTCTGATACCCTCTAGGGTCATGTTTGTGCTATACACATTTTTTTCAATAAATAAAACTGTGGCTTCTATAATTACACCCCTCAAAACACTTTTTTGTGCGCACAAGTCTCACCTCAGCAGTAACAATGTCTTTATTTTTCCTGCCCATAGCATCCGTGAGATAGTTAGTGATAACATTGGCGGTTTTTACAGTCTTTGCTTTGAAACCCATACATTCTTGTAGCTGCTTATTCTTTCCCATGATATACTGTCAGGACAATACTTTAACCAGTTATTCTTACTGTAAGGAGCTTGAATCCCATAGCCCAAAGGATGGGCCCCAGCCTGGCCTAAGACGGCCATGGACGGGCGCAGATTGGCCCACCCTTGACACAGGCTTTAGCTGGGCATGGTCTGTGCATGTCCCGCATAGCACAGCACAGGTCTTAAGTACACTTCAAGTGAGAGCAGCTGATAGACATGCAGGGAGCTATGGGAGATGGAGTCCCCATCTGCCACTCAATGCAATGGCTTACCACCTGCAGCTCTTGATGTGGCTCAGGCAACTTCACTATAAGCTACCAAACAGCATTAAGGAGCAAAACAGGCGCATACATTGTGTACTCAGGCCACACATGGCAACAAACCTCCAAGCTTCATTCATCTCCCACTCGCAGCAGGCAGTGCAGGCATTAAGTACAGTTCAAGTGGGAGAAGCTGGAATACATGCAGGGGGTTGTGACAGCTTACCCCTTGCAGCTCTTGAAGTGGCCCAGGAGTTGTCAGTATAAGCTCCCCATTAACCTTAGGAAGCAAATCAGGGGCAAGCAAGTGTACTCAGGTCCCACAGGGCAACAGATCTCTAGGCTTCGCTTATCTCCCTGCAAAAACATCTGTTTGCACATGCAGTTTTTGTACTGATTTGTTCAGGTGGTAACTGTGTGCAAACTATATAAGCTGACCTAGAATGCATCATGGCTTCAATGCATGTGTTTGTAGAGAGGATCTGACAACTGACTGCTCAACAGAGAAGGAGGAGGTGGAGACAGGAGAGGCTCTTTGAATCACTTTCCAACAGTGGAGGAAATCGTTGAAAAATACAGGCTAGTGATTTTGGATTTGATTAAATTGCTGAAACTACATCTTGAAAGCAGTACCCTGAGCAGCAGTTCCATCCCCACTCAAGGGCAGGTGTTATGCTCACTGTACCTTTGGGCTTACGGCAGCTACCAGGGCGTGATTGCAGTTGCTGGTGGGTTGTCGCAAAGTGAGCTGTCATGCTTTTTACGGATGTTCCTAGACGCACGCTCCTAAACATTAATAGGTACTTATACCAGTGCAGGATAGCAGAGGAAATTTAAAGCACAAAAAATACATTTTTTACAGGTTGACCAAATTCCCCCATGTCTTAGGGTGTGTAGGTGACATGTTCATATTTGTCCTCCAGGGTAAATAGAATACCTGTTTGAGAATAGGAATAATACACATTCCCTCAATTTCCGATGTTGTTCGTGATGTACATAATGCAATTACAGATATAGTGGCAAAATACCTGTGGAGCACCCATGACTGACTTATACATCTCAGGCACAATGGAATACATCAATGCCTGTAAAGGGATTTTGAGGATGTCTATTTATTAGGTGATGTTATGTTGCATTGTAACACACATAAATGTGACCATCAAATCTCAGGTTCTGCCATGCTCACACTTATGTTTTTTGTTCCAGGTGATAGTGCGTATTTGTTAAAGCCTTCAAAACTTACCTCATATCTTGCCCCCGCAAACCAAAATGGATGACGTTACAACATTGCTCGACACACCAGAACAATTGGCATGCTGAAATGAAAATGTTGGTGCCTTCACAAGAACAGAAGTGCACAACAGTATTCTTCTAAGACAGCCTGCAAAATTGTGGCAACATGCCGTGTTGCATAACATAGTAACCAGGTGTGAACTACCCATCACTTTGGAGGACACTGATACTGAGAATATTTATCTGGAACCACCTCTTCTGCAGCTTGGAGCCCAAAGTAGAGCCATGGAGGGGAGACTCTGACGGAATCGCATTGGAACAAATAAAATTACTTCTCAAGGTAAGATCTATGTGACACTACACATACTGAAATTATGAAAGCAGAGGAAATGCAGCAAACTAAAGTAACCTTTAATGTCAGACTACTATATCCATAGTTTAATTGTCAACTGTATGACAACAAAGTAGTCAGTAAAGTACAAACAAATGTTGGTTACAGCACCAAAATAACTCCAGCCATGCCAATTTGACCTATGATATGATGTGTCCATAACTGCTTTCTGCAGCTGCGCCCAAATTGGCCTGCCCCTACTTGCTCTCCAGCAGGAGTATGGTCGCTGTTGCATCGCAGGGCATCTGCATCACTGGCAGAGATGCTGGTAACACTTGAGATGGTCTCACTGTCCTGAAGGGGATGTCCATCACCACCTGCTATCATTGCTTTTTGTAGCACTTCAACTGCAGACATGATCTGCTTTAGGCCCCTGGCAAAGTCACCTCTAAAGTATCCCATTTGTGCCTGCAAAGTAGCTGTTCTCCTTGGAGGGTGAAAGTGGCATTGACCAAATGACCAATAGAATGCCTTGGGCCAGACATCCAATTGTAGCTGCAGCACTATGATATCAACGCCATTGATAGGCATGGTCAGCCCCCATGTGCTGACATATTTTCTGTATGGCAGTGGATAGGCTGACCCCACTGATGTTCATGGCTGCCAATTGTGTCCTAATGTTCTCAAATCCAAATGAAATGCAATGTTGTATGTTCTGCATCTTGCTGTTCATGAGTTTTATCTGCTTGTGTTTCAGACACTACGTTTGGATCATGGACACCTATAGGGCTCCAAACAACTGCATTGGCTTCAGGAAATACGCATAATGTGCCTCACGACGTCAACTGTGCCCACGCCCACATCCTAGAAAAAGCTGCTGTCTTTGCCTTACGCATGGGTGCTGAATGGGAGAGATTGGCAGAGTGACTTCGTCATCCTCCATTAATGCGACAGAAATTCTTTTGGGGTTAAATATCTGTGCAGGAAATGGCAGCTGCAATCCACCTTCACTCTATAAACACTCAGGATGGTCTCCAGGCATGAACAGTGAGGCACTTCCTGGTTCAGAGGTGATTACCCATGACCAGGAAGTACTATTTTCTCCATTTACGGTCGCAATTTGAAACTCCAGTCGCAATTTTGAAAATCGCTAAATGCAATTTCCGAAATTGCAATGCAACTTAATAACGACCCACAATTTGTGGCCTCAAATTGTACGTACATAAAGAATAACGATTTCCTAATTGCGATTTGCAAAGATTCACAATCAGGAAATTGCAATTCTTTACATTCGTACATCTGGCCCTTTGTTATATTTTTGTATTATAGACAACATTTGTCATTCTTTCATCAATTGATATTATTTTAACTGAGTCTAGCATGTTGTCTCGTAGTATAACAGAGACAAATTCTGCTATTTTGACAATGACTTGCATCTATCAGTGTCTCACATATTTTTCATGAATACAAAATATACCACTGTCAAACAATGTTCCCTATCGAAGAACATTTTCTCTGGAACTCTCGCTATCACATTACACATTTTTCCTACCAAACATTTAGAGATTTTAAGTTGATAAAATTGCTGAAACTGCACTGCGTACTAAGCACTTCAATGCCTCTTCAATTGTAGTAAGGGGTACATATTCATAATTACAATTGCAAGACAACAGAGTTCGATTCAATATAGGCTCACATGTGTGACATAGATGACATGCAACTTCGGTTTGAAACAATTCACTTGAAATGCATTATTTAAGATGCTGTTTCCCTGCTACATTTTCCATTAAAGTCAACATGAAGGAAAATTAATACAGAACGAACAAGAAAGTCACAAAAACCTTTTAAAGAAATAGCTTTGTCCTTTAAGGAGTGACCCTGCTCGACTCCACAATTTTGAAAATTGAGGTTGACAGCAGAGGTTGTCTTTTAGGTTCAGTTCTCTTTAGTCTCCTGACCCCGCTTGATTTTCTAAGAAAGTTGGCTACATTAAAGGAATGTATTCCCTAATTCATTCTCAATTTGAAAGTGTAAACAGGCTCTGCTGCTTAAGTGGATGAAGACATAATTCTCCTCCATTTTGGTCTGGGTTTATGGCTGAAGGGTTGCACAACAGCTAAGGAATATCTGATATAATATGACTTACTACAATAAGGAGAGAAGTTCCATAATAAGGATTGTTTTATGTAATGTCGAATTTCATGATTATAAGAAATCGTGATGCTTTGCTCCACGCTCAATGAGGTTAGCCTCGTAAACAGAGCAGACGGCTGCTATCTCATGCAGAGTCTGCAGGGCCACCGGAATTATGCGGCAGGTGAGAACCAAATTATGTGTTAGTGGTGACTGAATTATGCTGCAAGAGTAGGTAAATGATGCAACCTAACGAGGCACATTGTTGTATTGTCATTTTTATACTTTTACACTCTCGGATCATATGTGTAGCTAGAATCACATTTTTTTGTTATAATCTGAAGATTACACAGCACATGATGGATGATGTGTCACATGCAGCAACTCAATAATTATGCAGAAAACGGTGCTGCCACAGAAATCTTTAATTTCAATGGCCCTGCCTGTCTGTTATGAGAGGGGCAAATGTAAAAAAGAACATCCTGTGCAAAGTGTGTAAAAACTGTTAACAGATCCAACAGTGTTTGTCTAACATCGCTTTGTGTTGCTTGGAAAAGAAGAGTAAACATGTGGGCGGCAGTAATCTGTCTGATTTTTATCCATGAATGGCAGAAACCCCCGGAGTTGCCCTGCTCTGTCGCTAAACAAACACTGCCAATGTCAATAGTTTTGGTCTTTACATATTTGTACGATGTTTACAAGTTTGAGTAATATATAGAAGCAGTAACACCTGGGTGGAAGTAGGCAAGGAGTATTGTTCCACGTAGGGCATGTTGCACTGCTGCTGATTATGTACATGGGTCTGTGTGTGTGTGTGTACGTGTGCGTGTGTGTGTGTGTGTGTGTTTGAGAGACAGGAAGTGCTGCCACCTGTCTTTTAGCTGATTTTCTACCCATGATGTTATTTTGTTACTACAGGTAAAGCTTGCCACGATTATACAAATTCAAAACAATTTCTGTGACCTCGGGGAGACAGGATGCCTTGGAGTCGGGAAAATAGTACTGAAGTAGAGAAGCACATTCTGCAAGTGCATGCTAGATTTCTGTGCACATATAACAAATACAGCACAAGCAGCAGCAGCAGCAGCATCAATGTATGCTGGAACCAAGTGGGCATCTGAAGTGCAAGCCACCCTTGAATACAAAAAGTGATGCCTTCTGGGCATTAGAAGGAAAAGGATCATTCACACCACGAACAGGTGTCACATGTGCAGCAGTAGTGTAAGTGTTCCCCTAACACAGTGCACAGGTACCACATGGGTATCATCAGTGCATGCTTCCCTGTCATAAAGAATGGGTACCGTATTGGCATAAGAAGTGTATTCTTTCCTTGCACCCACAAATTGGGCACCAACAAGGCATCGGGGTGCAGGCGTTCCTTGCAAAATGAGTAGCAGGTTCTAAACGGTCATTTGTTATGCAAGCTTCATGCACCATTATACACCACTGAGACGCAGAGATAAATAGATAAAAGTGAGAAGGAGAAAAAGAGAACGGCACTGGGAGACACAAAGAATAGGCACTGAGAGGGATCACAAGTCTAGGTTCGCTTGAACCAAAAACAGATACCATATGGACACCAGAAGTTACATTTTCCTCTGCACTCACACAAAAATTAACATATAACTGCAGGAGGGAAAACCTGATTTACACTCATTATAAAGATTTTTTTGATGTGCACATTTTGGGTGACAAATTATTTGTTCAAACTTGTAATTTTAGTGATGCATAAGACAGTGATCATTAGGCTCATGTTTTTTCACTAGAAATTATATACCTATCTCATGTGGAAGTATGATAAGCAATGTAGTACAGTTATGACACTTTTTTATGCAAGACGCCATTTAATTCAAACAAATGCCTTTTCTGGTGTCCTGCTCATCTTGATCCTGCTTATTCCCCTCCCTCCCAATCAGCTCCTTGTTGCAAGTCTTTCTCCCCACAGTTTCCGCGGACAGAGGGGCATATTCACAAGGATTTATCTCTGAAGTATCCCACCTTTAACGCATCAAAAGTGGTGATAGAATTAACACCCCATCAAAAGCTGGTGCAAACTGTAGACAACATCTGTATTCCAGCAACTAACACTAATGAGATGCAGAGTGGGCGTTCCCGTGCAAAAACACACAAGAAAACCACAACTCCACATTCACAACGAAATGCCATATCTGTGAAGTGAAGCAAAAACAGGGTATAACCTGCTGCAGCAGCAGGGATTTTACACCTGCCTTTTGCTGGTGTTAAGCAGGATGACTACCTGCAGCATGGAAGGGAACACAGCCAGGAGCCTCTTAAGATTCAGGTTTTCCAGATGGAAGGTGTCTGCCTAAGTTGGCACCACTAAAATGACAGTATTTTTGGTTAAAATAAATGATCAGACTTCAAGGAAGCTGTTTGCTGAGGTCACCATGCTGCCAGTCACACAATGACACCTGGCTTCCAGAAGGGGCAGTGTTGGCCTAGGAGTAAAAAGAAGTGATGATGGGACTTTTCAGCCGATTACCAGCCAAACACAACGTATCGCCGGCTAGCACAGGATTTTAATTCGCCATCGCAATGATTAGTACGTGGGTTTTGACACCCCTTTCCTGTTACTAACGCCATGTACCGCAGGTGTGAAAATACCCCGCTAACATGGTGATATTAATCAGGGTTATAAATAAACAACAAGAATCCACCTAACTGGACGTTGTGTTCCCTACAATGGTGGGGAGCACAGAATGTGGGGAGCACAAAGTGTTTGTAAAATACCCCTCACACACCAAAAGGACCCTTGGTGTCATGCTTCATCATTGGGGTCTTCGCACCCCTCTACAGGATGCGGCGTGCTACAACCAACGGCTATGCGGGAGCACTATCTCGTGTAGACTATGTGTGGTGTGTGTGAGGGTTCGGTGTGAGTATGTGGTGAGGTAATATGAGTGAGTGAGTGATTTAAAAAGGGACCTGGCTCGTGGGGTGAATCAGAACTATTTTAATGAGCCCCCGGGCTGGTACTGTTAAAAAGGGTGCAGGTTGAGGTGGTTATGTGATATTAAGCACATCGCCTCTCGGGTGCGTCGACATGTTTCGGGTAGGACCCCTTCTTCAGGACAGGGTGCACCACACCCCACCTTACTCACGTTTTTCTAAATAAAAATGATTTTTACACAAAAGTAGTGCTGTAATATGCCTACACAGTTCATCAAGTTCTCTGCTAATATGCAATAAACCTGTAATGGAAAAAGGAGAGAAACCACAATGTAGTATGCCACTTCTTGTTTTGTACATAGTGCAGTGACCTGTAACAAATAAGTGGTAAGAGGTCACTAGACATGAAATTATGGTTTGCTACTGATGCAGGTAACCCTGTGAAAAAAGGGGGAAGGCAAATACATCACAAACATACATATAACATAAAGCACACACTCTAGAATTGTACTTTCCTTCTGCACAGTGATTGTAAAGAATCCAGGTCAAAATTCGTTATATAAGGTGAAGGAAATGAGAATGAAAAAGACATATTTGGTAACAGTACCAGCCCGGGGGCTCATTAAAATAGTTCTGATTCACCCCACGAGCCAGGAACCTTTTTAAATCACTCACTCGCTCATATTACCTCACCACATACTCACACTGAACCCTCACACACACCACACATAGTCTACATGAGATAGTGCTCCCGCGTAGCCGTAGGTCGTAGCACGCCACATCCCGTAGAGGGGTGCGAAGACCCCAATGATGAAGCATGACACCAAGGGTCCTTTTGGTGTGTGAGAGGTATTTTACAAACACTTTGTGCTCCCCACATTCTGTGGTCCACACCATTGCAGGGAACACAACGTCCAGTTAGGTGGATTCTTGTTGTTTATTTATATTACCTGGGAGAAGGAATCCACCCCCTTGCTCTCTCTCTCCCCAATTTGTTGATTATATTAATCAGGGTTAGGCAGGGTTAACTTTTATTGTGATGACTGTCGATGGCGACAGAGCGCTATGACGCAAATAGACTGTATTGTGAATGCAACTTTCCATCATGTACCTAATGTACCATTTTGAAAAAGTTCAGTTTGAAGTTCAGAAGAAGGGATGCAGAAAAACACAATTTGATGGGCAGTTGCTGAGAAAGCAAGCGGAAGACGTCTCGTACGTTAAGAAATGGGTTAGTGTTAAGAACCTTTTGAATTTAGAAAGTTGTTTTTGATTTGTTAATGTGACCTAAAAATTATAGTACCATGCTGAGTTTGCAACTTTTTTAATTAGTATGCATAAACTGTGTATAAAATCCCATGATTTTGAAGAATCGGGGACTCCCTTCCATTTTCCTCTCGAGGCTCTGTCTGAATATTTTGAGATTTTCTTCCTCATTTAAAATGCTTAGTAAGACAGACCGTGCCTAAAAAGATTGTTGTTTATTTCATGAATGAATTTTCAAACATATCTTTGTATATTTGATATGCATTTATTGGAGTCATCAGGGTTGAAGCCTAATGTAACAAAGTGTTTCAAAGCTGATAGACACTATAAGAATGTAAAACATTATATCCAGGTCACCATACAGTGTCATATAATGAATTTCACATAATAATATCCAAACAACAGTAGAAAGTGGAAATGGAGACAGGGAGAAAGAAAGGACAATGGAAAATAAAGAAAAATGGTCAGCGAAGAAAATGTAAGAAAGGGGGGGGGAGAACAAGAGGGGTAGGGAAGCAAAAAACGGTTCCAGGTTCAATACTGGTTTTAAATGACAAAGCTCATAATACACAGTCATCTTAATAAGTAATGTGAGACGTTAATAGGCGTGCAGACCATTCCATATTCATGCTTTATTTGTGGTTTGTTTACCAGTAAAGCAAAGAGCCATCCTGATACTGAATCCAATATTATAATCAAAAAAGTTGTGACCAGGAGAGAAACTACAGATAGGTAAAGGGTTAAAAACCATAAGAGACCCAGCTGTGAAAATGAACGAAGATACCCTTGTGGAAAAAGAAAGAAATTCACCACACTTGGAAATAACAAAAAAGCCCAGTGTTCTAAGTGTTTTCCTTGAAGGAAATTGGAGAAGAAAGTGATACAAAAAGAATACCCAAAAATATATGACAGAGAAAGTATAAGGGTGAAACATACTTTCTGGTAGACAGGCCAAATCTATTATAAGCAGTCAGAAAATGTCGACCATCTTAGAAAGTGCAAGGTTTCTATGAAAGATAGCATGTCGTACAGCAAAAAGACATTTTGGAAGACATAGTAGTAGTTTTTACTAAAATCTGGAAAGAAATGTGTACTCAGGGAAAGATATTGATTTTCACATGTTAGTGCAACCAATAGTGCATTTTTATACGTTTTACCAAATACCAACTGTAACACCAGGAAGACATATTCAGGCTCTGTTTCTGAATGATATGTTCTCACAGTATGCTAACAATAGGCTAGCTCAGTTATATTTATTATTTTTACTGTTACCTCCCTCATTAAAATAGGCTGGAACGCTGTTATATTTGATTCCTTGGTGAGTACTACAGAATTCTGTGATTCTTGACGTTTTGATCTCTGAATCTTTGAAAACTGGACTTTTTTTTTCATTTCCAGCCTTGGTGAATTTCCTCCTTTTTCCACAGTGTATCTAAATTTGATTCTCATGGTTGGGTCTCTGATGGTTTTTAAACCCTTTAAGTCTTTTAGCTATCTGTGGTTTCTCTCCTGATCATTCATTTTTTTGATTATAATATTGGATTCAGCATCAGGATAGCTCTTTGATTTACAGGTAAACAAACCATGAATATGGCATTATCTGTATGCCTATTATCCTCTCAGGTTACTTATTGAAATAACCATTGGATTATGAGCTTTGTCATTTAAAACTAGTATTGAACATGTAACCATTTTTTCCTCCCTACCTCATATGTTCTTCCCCACCCTCTTTCCTAAATGTTCTTCCCTGACCGTTTTTCTTTCTTTTCCTTTCTCCTTTCTTGCTCCTTGTCTTCATTTTCACTTTCTCTCTTTATTCTGGATATAAACTTCTTATACTTAATATTTTCTTACAATCCTGGTATCAATAAGTGAAATTCGTTATTTGACACTGTATTGTTACCTAGACATATTATTTTAGTGCTTATGGTGTCTATAAGCTTTGAAAAAGCCCTAGACGTGCCAGCCACTTTGGGCGAAACACGTGTCGGATGCACTATGCTACATCAGGCTTAAACCCTCATGACTCCAATTAATGCATATCAAAGAGACTACGATTTCTTTGAACATTCATTCCTGAAATAAACTACAATCTGTTTATGCAGGGCCTGTATTTACTGATTTACTTTTCCAATTATTTGGTGGACATTAGGAGTGTTGCCACCTGAAAGCCAGTCCTACCTTTTGAAGCACTGAATACGGGTCATGTCCCGGTTACGTAACCCCTTGATCCTCACCTGTGCTCCTACAAAACGGTATCACTTAGGATGCTATTAGTACTCTATATGAGTTCAACACTTATAACTAATTAAGGTCTTCCTTATGATTTATGATTCTGTATTTCTTATCTGAGGCTTCATGACAAGTTTTTCATTTTTTCTCTATAACGTTTTATTAACAGTTCTATACTTTAACTTTTAACTTAATTTTGATCAAGAACTCAGTTCTTGAATGGTCCCAGTTACTAATTACGATTTTACTCTTCTAAGTTTGAGTTATTGATGGGAAGGGTAGTCTTTTACTGGTAAATCAATGAGAAATCTCACATAGCTGAGCTGCTTAAGGTCACATTTGGTGTTCACTAGATATTGGAGTTCAGGAGATTATTGGGGCTCGGCTCCCACACACATGAACAGGTACTCAATGGGCATCCGAAATACAAGCTTTCCTCATACAAAACTCTAGGGGCCTCATTTATGAGGCTGTGCGTCACTTTTACGCCACCGGTGCGTCACTTTTTGTGACGCACCCGTGGCGTAAAGAATGCGCCTTGTTGCGCCATATTTACAAAGTGACGCATCTAGGTAGATGCGTCACTTTGTAAACCCCTGCGCCACATTATACCTGCACCAGGTATAATGTATGCAAGGGGGGCGTATTGACGCAAGGAAGGGTTGTAGAAGTGACGCAGGGAAATCTATGAGATTTCACTGCGTCACTTTTAGGACGCCATTGCGTCAAAATCTTGCACCTGCCTCACAGCAGGCGTGAGACTGACGCAGGCCCTTTCACATGGGGCTTGCCCCTTGTAAAAGGACGCTTTGCTGGAGTTGCCTCTCTTTTGTGACACACTCCAGCAATGCGTCACTTTTGCGCTTACAGATAAGTCAGAAATACTGACGTATCTGTAACTCCTTGCGACATGATGCGTCATACATTAAATATGACGCATCAGGAATGTCGCAAGGAGTGCGCACTGAGAAGTGACGCATCACTGCTTTCACGCAGCGATGCGTCATTTCTCATAAATTAGGCCCCAGGTGCCTTGTGGGCATTATCAATACAAGTTTGCCTCACACAGATACAGAACACATACCAAAGGACATCAACAGTGCAAAGTACCCAAATACATTCTGAACAGATACAAAATGGTATTTGTAAGTGCAAACTTTCTTCGTGCAAACAGAGCAATTAACGCATCACCTGAGCAATTTTCCTTCATTGACACAAAGCAAGCAAAACATGAGAACCAGCAGTTCAAATTTCCCAATATGAGGGAAATAATGTTCATCCCTTGCACAAACAAAGCATATTGTAGGCAGCAGCAGGGCAGACTTCCCTTGCACACATTACACATTAGCACATGCATTAACAGAGCAAGTTTCCTCTAGTTGAAAAAGGAAGCACAGCTTAGGCAGCAGCTGTACAAGATCCATTAAGAATATAGACTCAGACAGAGAGATTGAGACATAGAAAAGATTAATTGCAGATAGCAGTAGTGCATAATGTGGGCACACGGAAGCAGGTGCCACACTAATGTAGAGGAACATACTTAAAGAGCTGTTTAATATTACAAACTTGGACAGCCTGAATAAGTGAAATGCTATTCCTGTTGTGTGCAATGGCTGGCCAGGAGGAACAGGAGCTCAAAGGCCAGATGTTTGAGCATGCAACCCGTCATTCTGACATAGACAAACAATTGTCTCTGGAAGAGTCAACAGTTGTGTGAATTATTTCATATTTCAGGTAATCATTGTGCATCCTAGAGAACATCTCCCCCTCATACCAAAATGGGCAGAATGCTGGGTGCGATCATCCATATCCTTAAAGAGGGCAGTTGGGATCCAGCTGCAGTTACCTGAAAATCCAGACAAATATGCTTAAAGTGAAATTACAACACAAGAAAAATCCCACACCAATTTAGAATAATAAAGTAAAGTTGAATAAATCATTTGACAGTAAATTGACAACAATCCGATCAATAGAACCTGAGATATGCAATTTTAAATGTTTCAGCTTAGTATATTACCTAAAATTACAAAGCGCCACTAATGTTTACCTGCTAGTGTGAGACCGGGTGAAAGTCCCAAGTTCAGGCCAACCACTAAATAGAACAGGCTGGTGCAGGGACCAGGTTAATCCTGCTGAAAAACATACCTTCTAATGTTCAGAGCAAAGAGTTTCGTTTTCGGAATAGGAGGCAACAAGGAGCAGGGGGAGCATCGCCGATAGTCGTCACTGTAGCTCGAAGAGCTGTCAGGCACTGCGGATTATCGTTGCTAGAGATTCAAGTTGACAGTCACACGGGCTGTCGAGGCTGTAGCACGAGGTGCAGATCTCATTTTACAGGTTGTTGCTGGTGGTTTGCGTTCGGCGCGGGTGGCAGGATCTTGGCACAAACTGGCCCGTTAACAGTCATAAACAACCCAAAACACCAGGATTTCTCTTTTTCTTCATGAAGGCACTCAACTGATGCCGCATTAAGGGTCCAGAACCTGAGGGGCACCTTTTGGGACTCAGGAACTCACTCCAAAAGATGCCAGCAGGGCTTAGTCACTTCCAGTTGTTCAGGGAGCAGGCTAGGTGTACAGATTCAGTGAGGCCTCAGAAGCTTGTTTTGTCCCTGTAGGTTAAAACAGGAGGTCAGTCAGCTGACCCTTGGAGTCACTACAGTCTAGAATGAAGGGTGCATGTCCAATCTTCCTTCTCGGGAAGCAAGGCAGTTCTCATCAGCCAGGCAGCAGGATGTTCTTCTATCGTATGTGTACTGAAGAGTGGGTATGAGGGGTACCCTTTTTATACATGGTGCCCACTCTGTAGTGATAGAAGCTCTGGAGTTTCCCCCTATAGAGGCGTCTGGAAATTCCTGCCTTTCTGCCTGGGTCCCAGTCTGTATGGGGGCACAATAGGCTAGTGTGAAGTCCTTTGTGTGTGATTTCGGCCCATGAAATGCAAGTGTGGAAGTTGACAACTCTGCCCCTCCATTAAGCCAGAATGGCCATCCTTTCAACAACCATCTCCTCTATTGTGGTGCTGTCTGGGAAGAATATACAAAGGAAAAATGGCAACTACACCTATTCAAGTGACCCAGGAACTGGCTGCAGGATCCACATGGTTAGGAAAAGAAAATGTCAACTTTTTAAATGTGGCACTTTCAGAATTGTGACTTAAAATTCGCCATTACCATTAACAAGGGTTTCAAATAACAATTCCTCAGATACCAAACATGGCATTCCTGCCTGCTCCTGACAAAAAGTATCACTTATTAAATGCAATAAGGTAGCCCAATATTATCCCATGGAAAGGTAGGGCTTACAGTAATGAAAAATGATTTTGAGAGTTTTTCAGTGCCAGGACACGTAAAACTTAAAAGTACCTGTCCAACTTTTAAAAAACAATGCACCCTGCCAATAGGATAATTAGGGCCTACCTCATGGGTGGCTTAAATGTAAATGAGACATCTTTAAAAAAGATACTTTCATGGGTTACATAATAGGTGGGGCAGGCCCACTAGACAAAAACTTAATTTACATGCCCTGGGTATCTGTAATACCAATTTTCTAGGGACTCACAAGTAAATTAAATGAGCCAATTGGGTGTGAGCCCTAATAGCGAACAAAAATGTGTTCAGAAAACAGGGCAGTTGAGGCAAAAGCATTTGGAGATGAACCTGCATAGGGGGTTAAGTCTAACATCAGCATAAGCATTTGTGGCCAGATCATGGCAGTTATGGCCTCGATTCACTCCTTTTTTTTAAATTAAAATTACTTTTTGTTATGGTTATGGGCACCTGAACTTTAGTTGCCCTTGTGCTTTTATTTGAAAGAAACAATTAGAAAGCATACTGCAGTTCATAAAACTGACCCCTGCTGCATGAAGCACAAGCACAGCACACTGGCAAATGATCTTGAAAAAGAAAACATTTCAGGCTAACCACACTTTCTTCCTTAGGAAAATGGTGTCCTTTGGGCACAAAAAGAAGGACACCTCATTTGACATCTTTGTAGTCAAGTCAAAAAGTTTATTGTATGATTAATTAAAATCTTTACAATCATCCCAAGGAATAAAAAATGACTTCACAGTCCTGATTAATACCAATCAACATTAAAAAATTACCCAATTACCCATTAATTTTATGACGTGTGATCCATGTAATTGGCTTACATACAAAGTGTTATAAAAACGATAGTTAAAATTTAGGTCTAGTCCAGTTTCTGTGATCTTGTCGCCTAGGTAGGCTCTTAATTTGTTTTACTTTCAGTCCATTGGTTGCGCGGTTGGCCCATTGGGTCCGGGCCTGAAGGGACATTCTCCTCTGTTTTCCTCCTGCTCGGCTTGCCATAAGCGTTTTCTTACTTCTGCCAGGAATTTTTCTCCCCGGCAGGCCAGACTTATGGAAGAGCCTCCCAACCAGCTTATTACTGCCTGTCTGCATGTGCGAATGTTCTGTTCAATAAAGATGGGTTTTAAATACCGTCCCCTCAGGACCATGACTGCTGGGCACACGCATAATAAGTGGGTTAAGGATCCTTTTTAATATCCACATTGTCGACACTGCACTGTTGGTTGTTTATGTATCCAGGAAGGCTGCAGGTCTTTTGAGACGTGCTGTCCCATCCAATAGTTTGTATAGCTCTTTTTTAGATGCCCGCTAAAATGTGATACTAAGTATGCTTGCGGTTTCAGTGATTTGTAGGAGGTAATGATGGTCCACCCATGCCGGCGTTTGGAGATTGTGTTTTTATCCTCCAAAAAAGATTTCCTTTTTGCTGCGTCATTGACTGCTCTACAAATACTTGCTTTATCAGCCCTGGTTTCCCAGACTGTTTCTTGTTTGAAATTTTTTTTGCACTGGGCAGAAGTGCTACTAATACATTAGTGCTAACAACTATATCATAGATATGCGAAACAAATAACTAAACTAGACACACATGGTATACAAAAATATATTCTGTTTATTATTCTTATATATTTTTTTCTCTTATTTTGTTTCTTTGGTTTATAGTTATCATCAAAAAATGTTTTAATTGACAATACATGTAATCAAGCAACAATAAAATTGGTCAAAGAAAAAAAGGTTTTTTCCATTTGATATATCAATGATTATGATGAGGTATGACCACACATAAGACAATAAGAAAAACATAAAAAGGAAAAAGGAGAAACTGTTTGTTGACAATAACAATAGTGTATCAGTAGATCCTGGGATGTAAAGTTGCAAATAGATGTTAATGTCCAAAATTAATTGGGAACACTGGTTGAAAGACAAAGATGTCACCAACGCGTTTCAGTCTTGGACCTTCCTCAGGGTGAATCTACCAGTGGCATACTAAAATAAAGAAAAAATAACATAAACATGTATCTATGATATAGATGTTAACTGCACTAAACACTTGATAATAAAATAAAATGGACACTCCCCCTTCCCACAATATTCAGGCTTCTAAAGGTCAGTTACAATATGGCCTTCCAATCGCACCAGATTTATCAAAGTAGAAATACCTCAAAAAAGGGAGACCCCAATTACCAAGTACATATATCCAATCAAGGAACCAGATCAACAGAGGGGAGATACCACTCATTTTAGTTGTTGAGTAGGTCCTATTTGGTTAAATGAAAGCTTACCTAACAGTTCTTGTATATTGAACACTATCATGCAAAGAATCCTGTGAGCTCTGTTTTTGATATCAACTTTCTCAGTTATGTTCACACTCAAGGATATGAAACCGGTAATAATGATATAAATACACAGAATAGTTTTAGGACGATTTCTCAATTTATTAGGCCTACCTGGACTAGTGTAGACACCCTGTTTGATATTTACCTTCATGGTTGAGTTTTCTAATACAGGGGGAGCTTAGATTGCAGCCAAGACTCAAATGGAAAGCAGGATAATACCTATAGCAAGGCAAAAGATAAAAAGAGGGGATGGATAGATGAAGACAAAATGCCAGAACTTTAGCACCAACCTTATGTATTGCTCTTAAGGCTAAACGTATATAATGTGCATGGAGCACAACATAAAAGAGAAACGAAAAACAATCACACACTCGTTTATCTAACAATGTTAGAAATAAACACAATGGTGAGCAGCTGCATGTGTATACTCAATTATACAAATGACCCATCAACCATGGGCTTGTACATATGTGTGCACCTCATGTCGTTTGTCCTGGTGAAGTTAGACTTGAAAGTAATACGCGCATGGTGCCCGGTGAACCGTTTGGAACCTTAAGCTAAAAAACTGGTATACTATATACTGTCCCGACATTAAAGAGGGCAAGCCTGCCACATGCCTGACATGTCAAATAGACTATAACCCACAATTTAATTCAAAATGATTGATAAACAAGTTCATGTACAAATGCCTCGAGGAGGAGACTGACCCCTAATGAAGGCCCACCCTGCACCAAGAAACAGCATGAAAACAGCGTTTAAGTCGATCAAAACTCACCAATGCCATGAAAGAGAAGGATGTTACCCGTGTGGCCCGAGAGGAAGATGTTCCAAATGAGCCTATAAAACGAGCAACACGGAAATACTTTACTTGATACGCCCGCGTAACGTGATGACGTAATCACCGTGTGGCCAGAGTTTGTATATCAAGATATTAAGAGTGGCCATATTTTTAGTTTATAGATCGTGAGCAAACTGCAAAAGAAATAAAGATCGATGTCCCAAGAATTGAAAAGGCCAAAAAAGGTCTCAAAATATGAATTGACTGTTAAGACGATATTCCTGGTAGTGAAACAATAAATGTCTATAGTAAATAAAGGCTCAAGGGTGTAAGGTTTTTGTTGCAAGGGTTTAAGGGCTGCTACATTTGCAGATAGTAAAACAGAAGCAAAATTGCAGAAATTTAACGATCAATGCCCAAATAATAAAAAGTGCCAAAGGAACTAAAAGTTATAAGTCAACTCATAGTAACGAGATTCTTGACATGTTAATGTCAAGTATCTTTAATAGATTTACTATAACCGAGTATAGAGTTGAACAAGAATCAATATACTGATTTCTCGAAATTGGAATACTTTAAAGCAGCAGATTACGATCTTGTCTAACTCTTTTGTGTATGACACTAATTTCAAACAATTATGTAATTAGCCTGCATATACTGGCAGGAAAATATGCTCACAATAATAGTCATAGTTAAAACCATAGTCATAGTTAAAACCAGTAGTTGTCAAGAATAAATTCAGCAAAATCAAAATACTTAATCCAAAAAATTAATTACATTTTATGGCCTGCTCCCAGGGTCTTTCCATATTCAGCCCCTTGGTGGCAGTGCCCAGTTGGAATATCCAGTAAACCTCTCTCATTTTGCGTATGGCTTCCGCAGACTTACCCTCTTTGGGATGTATCCGTTCTAAAATGTACCACCGAATATCATCTGGGGTATGGATTTTCTCACTGTAATGGCTGCCTAAAGGTGCAATAGTTTTATTAGTTCTGACAGCCGATCTATGCTCAGTGAGCCTCATGTTGAGAGGCCTTCCTGTCTCTCCGACATATCCCAAACTACATGGGGAGACTAGCAAATAAATGATGCTAGAAGTTCTGCAGTTGTTAAGATCTGTTGGTACAATTTTCTGGCCATTAAAAGTAAACGTTGACGCTTCTATGGCAGATTCACATGATTTGCATTTAGTGCATTTATAATTGCCCGTTACAGGCATGAGTCCTGGTTTACTCATCTGTTTGGTCTGATTACTAGTACTCATTCGTGAGCGTATTACATGGTCTTTTAGATTTTTATTTCGCTTATATGCAAAGATCGGTTTAGGAATTCTGTCCTTATTCATGTCTGCATTGAGTATCTGCCAGCTCAAGAACACTGCTTGTTTCACCCTTTCATTCAACACTGTTTCTAAATCAAGGACGGCCAAACAGGTTTTCAAATACCACCCCAGGCACTCGATGGTTCTTTTCCCACCTGATGTGTGATTTCTTCCCTGCATAGATTCTCCATTGAGTCTTGGCGAGCGGATCGAAATTTTTGGCAAAGCTTCACGAAGCCGCTCATGCTCTGGAATTTCTGATGTTGAAGGCCAAATTCGAGCCGCACCTGTGATGGGGAGGCGAATTTTGGCAGATTGAAAACGGCCTTGTAGATCTTTGTCTGAAGGTCGATAAGTAGGTCAGCCTCCTTGCCGCACCAAGTGACTAATCCGTAAGACAGGGTGGCAAAAATTTGAGCCGCCATCACCTTAAGAGGTGGTTGTGATTTGGGCAATCCAGTTTTTTTTCTTAACAGTCGGTATGCAAAAATTAGCGATTGTGCTTTGGGTTTTATTGGCGATTTATGCTCCTTGCGTGTTAAGCCTTGCCCTATTGTTATACCAAGGTATTTATAGGAACCTTGCTCTTCCACCGTGGCCCTGTTCACCATCCATTTGAACTTGATTTTTTTTTGATCAACTAAGCGAATGACTTTTGTTTTTGCTTTTTTTAATTCCAAATTTTCCTTATTCAAATAGGATGCTAGATAAATTATTGCTCTTTGTAGGCCTATTGGTGTTTGACTTAGCACTACTATGTCGTCCGGGTATTGTAATATAGTGCTGGGTTTGTTGGCCATAGTCGACGGGTGACATTCAGCAGTTTCCATTTCTTTGCTGATGTCAGAAAGGAACAGGCTGAATAGGCTCGGTGCTAACACGCATCCTTGTTTTAAGCCTTGATGCGTTGCGATGCTTGAAGTTGTACTACATCCGTCGCCTAATTTCACTCTCGCCCAAGTGTCGTTGTGAAGGGTGATTATTGCCTTTAGTAGTTGGCTCGGCAGTCCCCATTTGTTTAACTTTGCCCAGAGGTGTTCTCTGCTCACTCGGTCAAAAGCTGATTTTATATCAACGAAACATACGTACAACTGTGTTCCCTTTTTTACTGCTTTTTCCGTTAAGAGCGCCAAAATGGCCACATATGTTATTGTTCCCATCCCTTGCCTGAAGCCTGTTTGGAACTTGGGAATTATGTTGGTGTCGTCCATCCAGTCTCGTAGCTGTACTAAAAGGCAGGAAGCGTAAAGTTTGGCCTCAACATCAATTAAAGATGTCAACCCATAGTTTGCTGCCTTACGGTGGCCTCCCTGTACATATTATGTTCCCTTTCCAAGAGACAGGGACGTCAGTGTGTCCATAAACGTGGTTGAAGAGAGGCATTAGGATCTCTGACCAGAAGTCTGGGTCATTCCTAAAAAGCGCGTTTGGCAGCCCATTTGGACCTGCTGCTCCTTCTGTCTTTAGTTTTAATATTATGCCCCGCAATTTTTTACTGGTGATTAGCAGACTTTGTTCATTTCCCCCAATCTCTTGTTCGCCTTCTTCTTTTTCTCTGTTATCCGTACTCAAGTTTCTTTTTCTTTTTCCCACTTCTGATGCCGTCCCACGGGAACCTTCACTGATGCTTAAGTCTGTATTGCAGTACAAGTTTCGCATGTGTTGGACCCACATTTCCTCACCGATTCCTGCCTCTTGTTGGAGACTTGCACCTTTGTTTAGATCATTTATAATGCCCCAGAAGTCCCTACTATTTGGCAATTTACCTGCGCACAATAAGTTGTTCCAGATAGATTCCTTATGTGCAGTTTTGGCGACCCTCAACATCTTCCTGTATACATTCCTTACTTCCGTTAGTATACTATTAATTGGGATTCTTCCCGTTCTTTTTGCCCGCGCCTGTAATCTGACCTCTCTTGCGACTCTTCTTTTTTGATCTCGCAGGTCCGTATTAAACCAAGGCTCCTTCCTGGTGTTTGATCTTCTTTGACTACCCGGCAGTGCTGTAAATTTTTGGATAAGGACCTGGGCCAACTGTTCCCAGTTGTTTACGCATTCTTCCTCTAATTGAGGCCTTAATTTACTCACATAGTCCCTTGTTGTATCCTGGATGCTTTTCAAGCCCCCTCCTTGCCATTTTAATTTTTTTAAGTTGTACTTATCGGCGTGTTGGATAAGAGAGTTCATTCTTTGGGCCGAAGTGAGAGAGATGTTCAATCTCGTTATTTGTGGAAAGTGATCACTTTCTGTGCGTTGGGGATATATGTTGTTACTACACATGCTTTTACAACGCATGCCTTTACCACGCAGGTTTTACAACGCAAGTCATTACAACGACTTGCGTTGGGGGGCGCTGGATAGTGAATAGTTTAATTTACTATTCCAACTCCAGTCTCCGTGGATAGTAGGGAAGGTTTTGGATAGTAAATTAAACTATTCCCTATCCTACAGCACCCTCCAGAGCAAGTCGTTGTAACGACTTGCATTGTAAAATTTGCGTGGTAAAGGTACTGCGTGGTAAAAGTTGCGTTGTAACCACTGTTCCCCGTGCGTTGGACAATTTAAAATGTATCGATACTGGGGAGTAAGTTATTACTAGTAATTGTAAAATCTGTTATTAAGCTAGCCTTGCCACTCAAACACTTGATAGCTGCTGGTCTGTCGCCCTTGGTTTTGCCTTTCAAAATTGTCAATTCCGAGTCTTCTAGTATGTTTGTTATTTTTCGTCCACCACAGATCACTTGCGTCTTCCCTTCAACCTGATTTTTTGTTGTGAGGTTGCAATTAAAGTCTTCTGAGATAAACATTGGACATTGCGCGTAGGATCTTTGCATTGCTTTTATCAGGGACATTAAAGTTGAATAATTTTCTTTTTGGGACTTCCTCTCCGGATGAATATAGACGTTGATCAGTAGAAGTTGCCACTTATGATTCATTAATGGGGACTTATCACTAACTTTAATCACTTGAGTCCAATTAACCCCTACATCCTGTTCTTCTGTTAACCAATCGTACTTTTGGGCTACGTATATTGATAAACCACCTCGTGGATGTCCAAAAGGTGAAAATCTTTCAACGAAAATATGATGCTCCTTGAATCCTGGGATTGACAAAGGCGTCACTATACATGTTTCCTGGAGCATGATTATGTCTTGATGCTGAAAGAAGGCTAGGGTCTCATGGTCCTGGGCCATTCCTTGAAAACATTGAACATTCCAAGAGCAAAATGTGACGCTATGTAGCCTTTTTTCCTTCTGGATTTGGTCCTGCTTCTCTGCTGCCGTTGTTATATTTGAATCTTTATTAGGTATGTTTTTTGCTTAGCGCCTTTGGCACCCATGACCAATACATCCTGTCCAGTATTTGACATCCCATGTGTTGTGTACTTACTAACGAGTTGGCTCTATTTCCGCTAGTTGGCGATGCTGGCGTGGTGGCGCGGGCTCCTCGAACGCATGTGCTCTGACTTTCGCCGTCTTACTCTTTATCTTCCTTTTTTGAATTTCTTCGGCTATCTAGTAGGTGGTTGGGGTACCTAGGACGTTTATGTAGCGTCAAAGTGATTCCCCAAGCTCCAAATCTTGGTCTCGCAGAATATATGTTGTCCACCAGGTCCTTTGTAACCCAGGTTGTCACAGATTCTTCAGTGTCCGGATTTTGCCTTTTTTGTTGAAATTCAACGGATATAATCCTTTTTAATTCAGGGATTTCCTTGAACACTTTTAGCAGATTCCCTCGATTCAGGATGTCCTGCCTTCCTTTTGTGGGATATTCTGGCACAAATGTCAATTTTATTTTGAACGCCTCTGTATGGTTAGGGTGGCCTTCGGGCAATAGTGAAATATCACCTTTAAAGGCTTCTGAATTGTTAATTGTAAAGAGATCACACCTGGCATGGGCTTCTTGTTCCTCTCGTACTTCGTTCACCTCCTCGTTTTTTTCCTCTGTTATTCCCAGAGTACCTATTTTGCTTATCCTTGTTGGGTCTAGCCCTGGTGCCCTGGTGGGTAGCATGCATTGTTCGGTTGTTAATTTTTTTGGTGCATTTTGTTTTTTAAATTTTTCTGTATGCTTTGTTTTACTTCCCTTGGTCCCATGTGGAAAATCCTCTGCCTTTGCGCTTTTTTGGCGCATATTGTCCCCGGGGGCGAATGTCTCTGTCATTTGAGATGTTCCTGTTTGTCCTCCGCCTTTGGTTATTTCTGGTTTTTCAGGATTTTCATGTCGCGATTCCTGTCTTCTTTGAGGTTCTATTTTGTTTTTCAATCGATGACTTTGATCTACAGGGAGAAGTTGGATCGTCTTACTTTTCTGAGAGGTGGAGATGATGGTTACTCCAGGGACAGGGCATCCTTCCGTTGGAACGGAATCTAAAGTATTCTTCAGTTGAGATACGTTGGTTACTGCCTCACGCAGGGACATATTCAGTGATTTACTTTTGCCTCCACAGGGTGTTCTCATTTTAAATATTGAAAAGTTTTTTCCTGAATCTATGCTTTGTTGCTTTTTGTTTTTCAACCTTGCCTTCCTTGCTCTTTTTCTTTGCCTTTTTCTTGGTTTTGCAAGGGGCGATGACTTGTTGGAGGACTGTGTTGATTCCATTAGATTGTCTATTATTTCCGGGTGCGCCTCAGGAACCGCTTGCTCTAGGTCCTCTTTTGCTTTGCTACTTAAATTTCCTATCAAGTTATTGCATTTTGAAATTGCCGGTGTGTCCAAGTTGTATTGCACTTCCTTATTCTGCTTGCTATTACTGGACAGTTTTACAGCCCCTAAGATGTCCTTTAAAATGTCCGGTAGACTTGCCAATTTTTCAATAATGCTCCTGCAGCCGCAGTTAAACTGTTGTTTAGCTTTGTAAGTTTGAGACTCGGATTCCCCCTGTTGGTTAGAAGTGACGTAAGTAAGTCCATCTTGGCGTTTATGCTTGAGATGTGGCCAGCGATTAAGTTTATGAGGTCTATTTGGACCTCCATTTTGTCGGATTGGTAATTCAGCACCCTTATCGCTTGGTCTAGGGCGCCTAGCAAGGACTGGCTCCATTGAGTGCTTCGCTTTTGTTCTTGGGACTTCTGCAAAACATCTGGTTCGTGATGAATCATACTAATGGAGGAAATTGCTATGGGTGCCGAGGGGTTTGAATGATTTAAATCAATTGGAATACCACTGCTACCATCTAGTGCAAACCATTGTCGATCATTATTCCCCGAGGCAGTTCGTGGAATAGAGACCACCTTTCCCAGAATGCTCTGTTGAGCTTTGGAACAAGTTGCCGCTAGTAAGGCGTTCCCTTGGGGATCTTTGTTCTGGGTTTTGGTTTCCAAGATTGCCAAGAGGTTAGGGTCATTAGATATAGAAAGAGAGTTTAACCAGGGTTCCTCCTTTTGGACTAGCTGCTTGGAGAATTCCCTGTGCTTTAATATTTCCTCCATCGTTTCCTTTGTGAGGTCCTTTACGTCTGTCATTCCCTCAGATACTATGTCTCAAGGTTTTATACTTCTACTTGAATTCTTTAGTTTTGATTTTGGCGGGGTGTCCTCTGTGCTTCCCATATTTACTATACTTCCCGTTGTTTCCCTTGTATTTATTCCCATTGTTTCCCTTGTATTTATAGGGGTTTTAAGTTGGTGCACTTGTGCTGTTACTATTATTGACGTGCAATTATTGATATGACTTTTGGTTCTGTGGGGGTTGTTTCCCTGTTGGGGCATCGTTAATTTTAGTCGAGCACTTGTGTCGAGGGGGCAATTTTGCTATCTGAAACAAGGGGGTTTGGCAGTTTAGAGGCCTCGGCAGTTGGTGCGTAGATCGCCACCATGGAATCCTTTAAGTAAAAGTATTTAAAAATCTCGGTTTTCTTACTTGGACTCAGCGTTTTTGTTTCGGGAGTTGGTGCTGAGACCAGCCTCTCTCTCAATCTTGCAGACTTTCCTCTATGGCTTGTAGGTGAGCCTTCCTCAAGTACTTTTAGTTGTTTTTTTGTTTTTTACCTGCCGCCACTTGACTAACTTTCCCTGATCTCATTTCCTGGATTACTCCTTAGCGCTCCTTCGGTCTCACATAAACTTCTAGCCGTGAACTTATGGCGTTCTTCTGGTTCACTGCGTCTTAATGGAGAGTTGGACCTTGCGCTCACACAATGATGGGAGGGGTTGTGCTGTGGCTGTCAGTGGCTGCCGGTAACTCCACGGGAGGGAAGCTAATCCCAGCTAGACTCCACTCTCGCTGACACACCCTCAGCCACAGCCTCGGCCTCTGGCTTCTCCCCACCCTAAGTCTCTGGTCAGAGGTCAATCTTTGCCGCTTCCTCGACAGTCCTTGGTGCCTCAGCAGCTCCTCACAACCCCCCTTATGAGCCTTCTGTCCTACAGTCTTTCAACCCTTCAGTCCTCCTTAGCCCCCTGTGATTCTGGAGGCTGGGCCGAGACTGGGATTTACTGAATACGGTCTCTATTACTGCATGCCGTCCCAAGTTGCCTATGGCACAGAGGCTCTTCACAGCTTCACGTTCTGCTCTGCTCTGCTCGCTGCTCCCGCCGTGCACCAAGAAGAGAGAGAGCTCACCACTGGGCTCACTGTGTTCACCACTGGCTCCTTGCTCCTCACTGCTCGCTGCCACTCGCCACTCGTGACTCTCACGGCTCAGGTTTGTGTGTTTGTGTTTCCAGCGGCCCTCGTTGCTGCCACTGCCACCTCCCGCAGGCTCCTCACCGCTAGCTGCCGCTCGCGGCTCTCGGTTTGTATCTCCTGCGGCTCCTTCTGCTTACGGCCCGCGTCTCCCGCAGCTCACTGTGAGCGGGATCACTGTAACTCACCGCTGGCTTTCTGCTCATGGCTCTGGCTCCGACAGTTGCTCCTGCTGCTCCCGCGGTACACGTGCTCCGGCTCCGGCAGTTGCTCCCGCGGTACACCTCAGAGCACTCTCGGCTTCCCGCGGTACACCTCACAGCACTTTGCTTTGCTTCTGCTCCGCTCGCCTCATTCAACCTAGTTCACAGGTGACATCTTTCCTCTTTTACACTCTCTTCTTGCCCCCCTCCCAGGCCAGTGCTCCTGAGGGTCTACGACACAGTTCCCTGACTGGCTGCATCCATTGTTATATCGTCACTAACATAGTGACAGATTACCTACTCTGAGCTAGAGCAAGAGGTTTGCAGTCTCCACCATGAACGTTAAGACCCAGAAACACTTTGCTGCCTCTGGTAGGGGATACAGCAGACTAGACAATACGTTTTTCCCAAAGTGCCCAGCTACCACTAGCAATTGGACCCTAGACCCTGCTGGCGGCTTCTGCCTGACACCAGTTGAGTCTCTAAGGGCCTCCCCTGGGGTCTTGGGGCCTGAGAAGTGTAGATCTGTGGTTGTTTAGACACCAGAAGTATCTTTGGACATTTTGAACACTTCCTCCAGACCAGTGGCACATAGCAACTTGCTTGAACTTTTGATGGATAGATAACTACCACTAGTAACATGTTCACAATCATAATATAAGGCTCAGTCAAGGTCTCAATAAATAATTTCTTTGCTCCAAGCTTGGTAGCTGGCTGCAAGCAAGCAGGCTTAACATAGGCGACAGGTTTATAAAGCATTTAAAAACTCCAATACATTAAATAGTAATACACAAAACACAATAAAAATCCAACACCAATTTATACAAATAAGAAATAGTTTCATGATTACAATGACAAACATCCAATGAGCAAGAACCATAGATATGAATTTTTATATGTTAAAAATAAAACTAGCGCTTAGAAGCAAATATCACTGAAAGGGTTATAAAAAAAGGTCATGTTTTACTGGGGCAACGTCAAGTGTTCTTTACACTCACTTCCATGAGTGTTTCATGATGCAGAGAATGTGGTCCACAGAACCAGCAAAGGGGTCAGAAGCTCTGGTTTGCCTCTTGTGATCTGGGACTACAACTCCCACAAGGCATCTGATCAATCCAAGTACAAATCCAGGTGAAGCTCGTTAGCTGTAGTTGTCCTCATTGCTGATGTTGCAGATCGCCCTTACAGCACTTTTTTTTACCTATTGCTAATCAGGGAGTCCACTCCTTATCCTTTAAGACAGGCAAAACCACTTTGTTGTGAAACCTGGTGAGTGCAGCAGCTGCAGTCCTTATGAGATCAGTCCTATCTTGTGCACTCCAAGGTTCCAGCAGGGTAGTCCTTCTTCTCCAGTTGTTCTCCAGATGCTTCTTGTGAGGGTCTACAACACCAGTCGAGGGTCTAGAAGCTCTGATGTGTCTCCTGGAAGGTGGGGACAACAATTAACACAATGCACCTGTCCAAATCCTTAAAAGTCCACTGAACGCTGTCCAGCTAGTTTCTTCTTGGTGGAGATGATGCAGGTGAAGCTCTTTTTACCTGTTGCTTTCAGGCAGTCCACTCCATCACCATTCAAAACAAGGCAACTTTTTGGGGGGGCTGAAGACCAAAGTGTGCAGCAGGTGCAGTCATTCTGAGTGAAATCATTTGTGGTGCAGATTAGGGTTTCAGCAGGGCAGTCCTTCTTCTCCTTGTAGTTTCAGACAGGGTTCTCTTGTAACTCTTTTGCACCTGCTGATTTCATGGAGTCGTTTTCCTAATCCTTTTGAAGCCAGGCAAAGATCTCTTTGGGGAACCCCAATGTGTGCAGCAAGTGCAGTCCTTATATAAGAAGGCCTCTTGGCAACAAACCAAGGGTTCAGCAGGACACTTCTTCTTCTTTGGATTATTCCAGGCAGGGATCTACATTTCTTGGCAGCTCTCTCATATGTATTCAGTGTTCCGGGGAGTCAAGCAGGGGGGCACCCCTGACCAATGGAATGCAGAGTGCCACCCAGGTGTATGACCACTTCCTCCAAAGTGTGGTATATTTCTGGCCCAAAAGGCACTATTCTTCCAAAACCCAAGATGGGGAAACCTTCTTCTGAAGGGTTACATCTGGCTAAGCCATTCTATTGGTGTTGCTAAGTTTCGATAAAACGCTCCCTTTCCAGCCCCTCACTAATCTAATTATGGGAGATCCTGTTTGGCTGGGGTGCAGGATATGGGGGTGAAACTGGGCTAACCTAAGCTGTCATTCTACCTTTGAAGACCAGATTAGCTATTCCAGCCCCCATCCTGCCTGGTGCTCTAGAGCTCGCAGTTTCCCCCCCACAGGGATTCATTTGTCTCTAGTCAGGTCACTTCACAACTCATTAAGACAGCTTGGCTCAGCCTGGCAGAGGCTGACCAATCCAAGAATGGCTGTTGTGGCTCACAGAAAATACATTTCTATATCTTATTTTTTGTAATAGTTATAACAAATCAAACAATGGCAATGTGTTGGATTTATCATAACTATTCTGTTAAGTCCTTGATTTATATTTTAGTTCATTCCTATCAAAAGTTATACTTTAATAAAGTATTCCTATGTTAACCATTGAAGCCAATGCATTACAATGGGGAAACACGAGATTAGCAGTTCTTTCCTCACCAGGGCATATAAAGCATCTTTTATAGTTGTTGCTGCTTGTTGTTAAAAGGCACCCTACCCCTCGTTCATCTACGGGAGAACTTAGAGGTGACTTATATGTAAACAAAGGTAATTAACTACTTTGGAGATTACTTTAATTCCAAATTTGAATATGCAAATAATTCAAATTTAAAAGCAGCCTACAAGGAAGGTCTGACATTTAAAATGACAACAGGCAACACAGCAGTGCACAGCTAGTGCATTGAATCTACTGGGCCTCTAAGCCTACATGCCCTTCCATATACTAGGGACTTACAGTTAGGTTGTCAGTTCCAATTGTACTTATACCTAGTTACCATATACTTTTATTCAGGGCACAGGCCTTGGGTCTGATTAGCAGAGGTCAAGGCACTATCAAAGTCAGAAAACCAGCATTTAGTGGTCAAAATGGGGGCAAAAACCTGTAGGACACTGCAAAAAGTCTTGGTTTCACACAACTTTTTACTAGGCCTGGGGGTATTTTCTATTATGCCAGGGTAATCAGAGAAACTTCAGTAATTCTGCGCTACTCCTTGATACAACATTAAAAATAATAATGTGACTATGCCTGCTTGCGTAATTAAGAGTCATTTTGGGGAGAAATTCTACTGCAAGAGCATGTTTAACAGGCACAAGTGACTGCTTGTGCTGCTGTTTCTGTTCTGTTGCATTTAGTCCTATTTCGTGAGTGCAAACTGTATTGTTGCATCCAGTGCTTTTTCTCTAAGAAAGTAGTGCTATATGCCAGGAGTACGCTAGGGCAAACTCCTACCCTAAGACCACATTTAGCAAGCACAAATGTAATGTAATGTGTAGGCATTTATATACATACAGCTGCTTGCACTCGCTATTTATGTTCTGTTGTATTTAGCTCTATTTCTTAATGGAAAATGCATTCTCACATGCCTTTTGCACCTCTAAATGCTTTTCACATTTTCATTAAATTAATCTAGTCTGTTTTATGCTATAGTACGAGGGGTTTAAGTCAGGTATAAATTACTAAAATTATTGACTGTACCTCAGACGATTATGAGTTTATTACTTGTGGTAGACAATAATAAACATAGTTTCACAGTCACCATTGCTGTTGAGGGGTGGGGCTTCTAGGCTCTAGAATACCAGCAGAGATAATCCTACAAACTATTCTAGAAGTAGGCATTGGAAGAACAAAGGTACGAACATGTGACTCACTGCAGTGTGAGGCACTATTACACCCCCATGTGGGACAGGAGTGATGTTTCCAATGAAGGCAGAGTGGGAACAAAAGAATGTCTACCTGATGCAAAATGTTTGCCTAACTCATAGCCATCCAAAATTATTAACAAATTCAACTTGCGGACTACAGTTTCTTCTTCAACATAGAACTCCCCAAAAATAATGCCTCATTCGCAAACGTTTATGGTGTCCACGGTGACATTTTCAGATAGTTTGGCTGGTCATATTGCAGAAATAGCCAGTTCTAATGTCTGTTCAGCTTATAAGAACGGTAATACTAACCCGCCGTTGGTTCTCTTGCTCAGTAGCAGTGAGCGTCATCAGACATGTATGTCTAGCTCATCCGTGTGTGCAGGTTGTCATCTCCTGATCAAAAAATGTGGCACAAGGGATGATGCATGCACCTAAGGGGAGTCACAAGGAAGGGGATTATCCAGAGTGATTGTGAAAACTTCTCCTAACAAAGAAATAAAGAGCTGATTAAATAAAAAGAGGTGGTCTGCAAGACCGACAGACATGGATACGTTGCGATAGATGTTCCACAGACTGCCGAGGACAATCTTTCAATTGTTCATAGATTCACATGCCCTGCTGAAAATAGTAATTATTTTTTGGAAAGGTCAAGGAAATATTATAACCCTTAATCAGCAATTATTAGAGGTTGTTATTCTAAGCAGGCCGTCCTGTAGCCCTTGATTTGCATGCAATGCTCTGCAGAATGCACATTAACCCACTGAACTACCGCACCATCACTAGCAACTTCATAAGCTTTCTTCTAGTCTATGCCCATATAAAGTTACATCTTATAATGATAGAGAGGGGTAGAGTGGGTGCATTAATGAGAAGAAGGCTGTGTGTGGGTGTGTATAATCGCTATACTTTTAAGTGCACCGAGTTTGAGGCAGATCACGGATTAAAAAAAATGACTTTCTCAATAGCACATTGTGCATGAAGAGACTAAAATACAGGTAAAACAGTTCTTAAAAATCAAGCATATTTTCGGCCCTGGGAACAGTGAGAGCAGTTTCAGAATCTATCCAGACTTAAGCTCTGACACATGGCTCAGAGAATAATGGCGTGGATACCGCCTAAAATAAACAGCCAATCATGATACAACTGATCTCAAACATATTTACCATCTTTTTCTTAAGCCCATGTGAAATGAGATGACTGCAGCATTGTGAGAAGTTCCCTTGGTGAAAAAAACACAGGTTTTGCTTGTGGCATGAACAGGCAGAAAGCTGATGCCAAGCAGTCGCAGATCAAGCAATATCAGGAACCTGACTCACGGTGAGGGGCCACGTATGAAAGTGCGTAGGAACGCAGGGCTGCGCAACAGCAGGACACACTGGGGCAGATTTATAAGCCCCTTGTGCCACTTTTGCGTCATTTTTTCCATATTAAAAGTGACGGAAAAGTGGTGCAACGGGCTTGTAAATCTGCCCCACTGAGCGCAGCACACTCCTGAGTTGATTGAGTAACAGCCGACACCCACACACATGAATTGCACCATTCTAAAATAACTTTTCAATCACATGTCATTTTAAAGAGCGAACGTTCACCATAGGGTGCAGTATGCAAGTCAGAAGCTTTCTCCTGAGGCAGCTGCAGTTTAAAGAAAAACTAAGCGGTCCGGCAAGTGGGCTGACAGAGTGACTTGGGCTCTGGTGAGAGACTATGGGCCCGATTCACAAAGGTAAACTGAGACAAAAGTCTAACTTTACTACTCCTAAATGCCCTTTGCGAAAACCGCAAGTCGTAAAGGTTACCTTTTTGAATCGGGCCCATAGTCTTTCACCCGGGCCCAGGTCACTCTCTCTGCCCACCTGCTGGGTCGCTGAGTGAAAAGCCTACTCCTGCCTGTGACTATCCCTAGTCTTCAAAAATCGACCTCATCGAGCTTCAAGCAGTGCTGATCTGTCTGCGACAACGGGCGAGGCACCATATTTGCGCAGCTGCACAATCTGCTGCCACTGGTACCCTTCTCCATCAGTGCATACGAGACAAGTATGGTCAGTATATGCGTGTGGTAGACGGACAGCCTATCCAAGCAATGGCAGCCATTGAAAAACACAGAGGCGCAATTATCTGACTGGGGCTGACCCAAAACCCACTCCATCCATATCCTTCCTAAATGTACTAGATGCACTGTATTGATAACATGAAGTCTCACAGAGAGCTAAATCTGTCTGTAGGCGAGACCTAAAAAGTTTGCAACTTAACTTCAGGACTAATTGCAGTACATATTTTCACTGAAACAAAAGCGAAATTTATTTTGAAAAGCATGACATTCTTTGTTTGTGCCTTATTTGTTTTGATATACTTCAGGGAAATTTACAACAGTATAGACAGCGTGCCAGCAGTAAACTTGGCAGTGGAAATAATTGGCAATGTGTTTTATGGGACACAGATTGTGAGAAAAACAATGACATGTCATGCATTAATGGGGATGGCAAACAAATGAGCAAGTCTAATGCTGTCACATTTCCAGGCTAAAGTCTTATCATTAGTAGTGAATCTTCAGCTTTGGTTTTGAATGCCAAATATTGCATTCATTATATGTCTGTATTTTGTATGTTTACTCCAATATATGACATACAAGATAAGTGCTTAGCAGGTTTTTCTGGCATGAATTCCTTATGCATTGCTAAAAATGTGACTCAGACATTACATTATCTTGTTTAAGAAAAGAAAACAGGTATGGTTAATAAGTAAAACTTTCTGAATCAAACTTCTCTCTATCTATCTATCTGTCTATCTATCTATCTATCTATCTATCTATCTATCTATCTATCTATCTATCTATCTATCTATCTATCTATCTATCTATCTGTCTATCTCTCTCTCTCTCTCTCTCTCTCTCTCTCTCTCTCTCTCTCTCTCTCTCTCTCTCTCTCTCTCTCTATATATATATATATATATATATATATATATATATATATATATATATATATATATATATTTATTTACTTTTTGTCAAGGTTATAACTGCATCATTTAAATTATTAAAACAGGAACCATGAAAAGAAAATTAAAAATACTGTCTTCCATTTCATTAATTGTTAATAACGTTTCCAGATCAGTTGTAAGTGATGGGACATGTTCTTTCTGAATTTTGTGTTGTGTTATATGTTTTCCTACTCAAACATGTTCCATATCATTTACTTACAGTTGACAATTGCACAACCAGCCTAGAAAAAAGTCTGGCGTATTCCCACTAGTGGGTGAAACACATGTGTTAGGCCTGTCACCCTTAGAGTGGTCTTGCCTCAACCTTCTTGCCTGCCTACCTCCTCTTTATGATGATTCGTTTTGTGCTAAAGTGCAAGTGGTAACATTGGTGTATACACAATTGGCATATTTAATTTACTTACACGTCCCTTGCAATGTGATATACCATATACCCAGGGCCTGTAAATTAATGCTATCAGTGGGCCTGCAGCACTGGTTGTGCCACCCACACCAGTAGCCCTTTTAAAGATGTCTCAGGCCTGCCACTGCAGAGTCTGTGTGTGCAATTTTACTGCCACTTTGACTAGACATTTGCAATCCTTTGCCAAAACTCCCCTTTTTATTACACATATGTCACTCCTAAGGTAGGGCCTAGGTAATCCATAGGGCAGGGTGTTGTGTAATGTACTTTTAAATTGTGCATGTCCTGGTAGTGAAAGAAAAACACATTCGTTTTTCATTGCTGCGAGCCCGGCTCCTTTCATAGGCTAACATTGGGAATTCTTTTTTACACTTTTAAGCTGTAATTCCCGATTAGAAAAGAGTAGCTATATCATGTTTTATATCTTTTGAATGGTAGTGATACATCCTCTTTATTGGTAAAGTTGGATTTGTGAATAATATTTAGAAATGCCACTTTTTGAAAGTGGAAATTTCTCTGGTCTTATAGCTCTGTGTGCCTACAGCCTGACTCCAATACACGTCTGGGTTGATGACAGCTACACTTTGTGAATTTCCTTTAGGCAGCCACAAACACAAGTAGGTTAAGTGTGTCTGAGTACTCATCTGCATTCTGATAACTCTTTCTATGTAGGGAAGGAGGCAGGAGCTGACACGTCCACCTGAATCGGCAGGGCCCTGTCACCAAAGAAAAGGCTGATTACCCCCTACAGAAAGTCGGGCGCCCGCGCATGCACATTTGTGAGGAAGAAGTCGGCAAGAAACCAGGAAGAGGGAGCCCCAGGACGCCGCATCCTAGGTAAGTCATTTTCATTAGTTTTACAATGTTTTAAATGATTTTAAGGGCATTTAGAAGAGGGCGGGAGGAGGCAGGCGGCACGTAGTGGGGTACGCGAAGTGTGTGGGTGTCCCCCACTTCGTGATGCTTCGCCTAGCCCCACTAAGCCCACTACACCCAGGGTTACTCAATAGCAGAGGGCCTGCCACCAAGTGATGGGGCAGTACTCTTCTGTGTTTTCCCTCATCCTTGGGACTATCCACCTTGGTGCTCATGATGTGGACACAGGGGACAATCTCACAAGAACAAATTTTACAGATTGACTGACAAGGTGAGGGCCAACATTAAGGAAGATGTATCAAAAACTCTGCGGCTGGGGTGACAGAACCCTCTAGTCGCCCCTGGTCCAGTTCTGTGGTACTGTACCAAACGCTGCCTCACTGGGCACCACATCTGAACTCAGATTATGTCTGGACTATAGGCAGCTCAATTCAGTGACCAAGACTGATGCTCATCCCATCTCTGTGCTGATTGACCGGTTCAGGACTGCCCAGTACTTAACTACCTTTGATTTTACATTAAGGTACTTGCAGATCGCCCTAACAAAGGAAGCAAAGGAGAGGAACCCTTTTCCACTCCAAAGGACCACTATCAGTTTAGAGGGATGCCCTTTGGACTCAAAAATGCCCCTCCCACCATCCAGAGGTTGTTGAACCAGGTCCTTGATGATATGGAGGTCTTCAGTGCTGCCTATCTGGATGACATAGCTGTCTTTAGTAGCAGCTGGAGGGACCACTTTTTTCACAACTATGGAGTGCTTCAGGCTCTGCAACAGCAGGCCTGACTCTAAAGGTCAGAAAGTGCCAGATAGGGAAGGGCTCTGTTGGATACTTACTTGGGGCACCTGGTGGGCAGGGGTAAGGCGCAGCTTCTCCAGGCAAAGATAGAGACAGTCATGGCCTTAGCGCCCCCAAAATCCAGTCTGAGGTCAGAGCATTATTGGGCCTCACTGGGTACTAGAGGAGGTTTGTCAAGGGATATGGCACTATTGTGGCCCCCTTGACAGAGTGAACTTCTATGAAGCAGACCAGAAATGTGTTTTGGACAGAGGCATTCTAAAAAGTATTTGACTCCTTTAGTTAAGCCATGTGCACCGCCCCTGTACTCAAGTTCCCTGACTTCTTCAAGGAGTTTATCATTCAGACAGATGCCTTAGAGCATAGTATTGGGGCAGTACTTTCAAAGCTAAATGAAGAGGGCCTATGCCAAACTGTGGCCTTCATCTCTAGAGGGTTACTTCCCAGGGAACTAAGGCTCAGTGCTTCGTCTTTGGAACAGACACATTGTCACCACTGCTTGGAGACAAATTGATGCATCGCCTTCACTGCAGGCTCAACTTCAACACACCGCTCGTCTGCAACCCGCACCTCTCTGTTGAGATCAGGATCAAGGTATTATGTTCACCAGTCCAGTGTGGCACTTGTCCATGGCCTGCGCTCCATTGTAGTCTGCTTGAAATGTTGACTTTGCCCTGATCCAGTATGACCAGATAACCCACACTGGTGCTTATTGCTTCTAAATGTCAAAACTGTTATTATTTTTTTAAATTTCATAGCTCCACCTCTACTTATTTGATGTTTGATGTTTTCGTCTTGATGTATTTATAAAATTATTGCCTATTTTTCTAAACCAGTGTGGAGTCTTTTGTTGTGTTTTCATTGTGTTACTCTGTGTGTGTGTGTGTGTTGCACAAATACTTTACACATTGCCTCTTTAGGCAAGTCTGACTGCTGTGTGCCAAGCTACCAGAGGGTGAGCACAGATTATTTTTTCGTGTAACTGACTTACCGTGACCAGGCTTGTAGTTACTGCTTGGACAGGGTCCTACCTCTGGCAACCAGACACCCAATTTCTAATAAAATGTCAGCCTGTGGTGCTGGAACAGGTTTCAGAGTGAGGGTGCTGCCTTCAGTGTTATATCACTAAAGTCATAGGGCTTGTGCAAAACCCAATTGTCAAACAAAGTGCAAGTGTAGCAAATGAACAACTCCCGTTCAGCAGGAGAATCGTAACTGTGTTGTATGTACACAGGGATGCATTTTGGAGATCACTGTTGCAAATATATTACTAAAGCATGGTATGATAGTGCACTCTCCTTCAAAGGCAGCACATTTTCTATTGAAATGGCAAAAGAATTTGCACAAAATGCAGTTGTACTGCTAAAACCATATAGCTCACAAAAGAGATAACATGGAAATTTTGTTTCAGTGAAAATCTATAATTTGCGCATCTCCAAGGAAAGTGTCCTGGTTTGTTTTGATCCTGATAAAATCTCCATATCTAGTAAACGTCGAATTACAAAGTATGTGCTTAATTTGTACTTTTCTTGTGTTCAAAATAATTTTAATAGATTTTCAGACTAAATAACAAAAACAGACAATACAGAAAATCTTACATGGGCAATAATACCTTATCAAACTAAGAAAAAATATAACAACATCCTATAAATGTAAAAGGTATCTAAATTTCTTATATTTAATAAGAGGAAAAAAAAGGGGAGCAACAAAAGGTGAGAGGAAAAGGAGGGAAAGGGAGTATGGTTACACCTTATATCATCATAATAAAAAAGAGTTCCTAATAACATATAAAACAATGTAGGATTATGATACAAGAAAATAGATAATAGGCGGAAAAGTACATTTATGATAACAAATAAGTATCTATAGGTGTCCAAAAAGATTGATAATAATGAGAGTTATGATTAATCCCAGTTAAAGATAATTGTGCACCTCTTCTTGTAAAAATGGCCCAAGACCATCAGGCATGAACTGATGAACTTGAAACATCTTTCCAACAAAAAGTAATTGACATTAAAGCAGCCGACATTAAGAAAGTAAACAGTTTTCCTTCTAAATCAGTAAGATTATGCACAAGACCAAACGATTTAGAAATTACTAATTTATAAGAAAGAACATCTTGAACAGGTAATATCTTTAGTATAATATCCCAAACATCAGACCAAAATTTAGAAATTAAAGGGCACCCAAATAGCATATGTTGTAAGGATCCTACATGTAATTTACTATGCCAACATATTTCAGATTGTAGCAATTTAGCATGAAATAAACGTGTTGGAGTCAATTCAATGTTATTGAATATGTTTTGGAACTCGATAGAGATCCACATATAAGCAAAATACAAGCAATAAAAGAAATCCACATAATACATTCTATTTATACAACAATAAGAGAATAAGGATTATACCTATTAATATAATTCTAAAAAGCATTTAAAAAAGTTAAAAATTCTGTAACAAAACATTTCATTAGGAGGGATGAGAATGGCGTTGAGGAAAGATTTCGCAGAAAAAATACCTAGCATAAGGCATATTGGTCTCACCCATTTTCGACGGAGGACCATTAAGGCAGGGCATATGAAGAGGATATGGGTGATATCCTGAGTTGAGCTATCAATATTACATAGATCACATTTATCGGAACAGCCATTCCATTTAGCCAATAATTTATTTAAAGGGAGAAGGTCATGTCTCAGGAGGAACCAAAAACGGCGCACGCCGTGAGGGAGAGTCCAGGATGCATAAGGTTGTATTTGTTTAAAAATATAGGAATTCACAACCTCAGTAACACCTTTCTTTATGATACGAGCAACTCTATCCCTCTTGAAACTTAACTCCCATGTGGCCCGTTTTAATAACAACTTTAACTGGTAAGAAGATAATGAAAAAAGAGTAGATTCCTTCAATTCTAATAATGTGGCTGCCTTTCTGAAATTCTTTATAAGTAAAGAATATTCTTTCATAGGCCCTAACAATTCTTTTTTAATGAGGGATCTTAGGGTAGCCGGTTTGCTTTTGGCTAAATGAAAGACCCACCGTATTACTCCTGCTAGCGCTTGAACCCAACTACTTCTTATGCCCAATTCCAGTCTGAGGGATTCCACTGTACAGGCATTATTGACCGACAATAAATGTCACAAAAGTCTACCCTCAACAGTGTCTAAAAAACCCCATTGCCTCAGATCTATTAACTCAATGCCGTAAAGCAGGGAAGCAGGAATTTTTGCACGAAAGGCCTCCAGGAGATGGACAAAGTGTCTTCTGCTGGTTGCTTTATAAAGAGCACTCAGTCCATTTCCCTGAGTCATAGCTTTCCTAATGTTATTGTCTATGTGGGCCCTGTTGCTCAAATTACTACATATTATATTTCCAAGAAAAGTATAAAATTTTACAATTTCCAACTTCTCACTTCCCAAAAACCAACTGAAATTACACAATTTCATCTTTTTCTTCCCAGTAATACACATTACTTTGCTTTTAGACATATTAATCTTCAAGTAGTGACCCTCAGCAAAAAAGTGCAAGGCATGCAGACGACTATTTAGACCCTTTGGAATGAGGTCCAAAAGGAGTATGTCATCTGCATACATTAAACATTCAATCGGTTTATCACCTAAAGTGGGGGGGATGCCTTCACATAGGGAAAGAGTCTGGGGGAGATCATAAACATAAAGAGAAAACAGCAAGGGGGCCAATAGACAGCCCTGCTTAAGGCCGTTGGCAGAAGGAATTACTTGGGATAAGCCTCTCTCCCCACCCAATAGGACTCTACACCACGTCTCTGAGTGGAGTTCCTGAACCAAGTTCAGCAGCCTTACAGGCATACCCACAGAGAGTAGTTTCTTCCACAATAGGGTCGGTCCACTTTACCAAAGGCCGTGGAGAAGTCTATAAAAGCAACATAGACTCCCCCACCTCTGACCCCGATATATTTGTCTGTTATTACCTGAAGGGCCGATGAATTATCCAGGGTACCGTGGGACTTTCGGAAACCCGTCTGTTCGAGGGGAAGTATATTTTCTTGGTCCACCCAGTCATTTATTAGCTTTAAGAGACATCTTGCAAACACTTTGCCAATTGCATCTAAGAGTGCAATCTGGCGATAGTTTTGTGGAGCGCATCGGTCACCCTTCTTGAAAAGGGGCACTAAAATGCTCCCTTTCCACGAAGGGGGAATCTTTCCGCTAGAGAAGCAACTATTGAACACAGGGCATAATAATTTGCTCCATTTTTCACTGCCTTGCTTTAAGACCGAAATTGGAAGTTCATCCGGCCCCATTGCCCCAGATGAACGCATTTCCCTTATAGCTATTAAAATATCGTTTTCAGATAAAAAATCTAAAGACTGACCACTTACAATGCAACCCATCGAGGGCATCACCACTCCATTATTTGCATATAGGGATGTGATATAGTCCACCCATTTTTGTTCCTCGATGGGAATAGGGAGCGGTCTTGTTCTTGATCCACGTGTTGGAGTCCATAAACAATTGAATAAAATATAAGAGTTGGTCTGGTAAAGCGAAACAGGTAACCATCCAGAAATACTATTAAGCCAAATAATTTTCCAAGTGTCACTAGATAAAGAAAGGGAAAGTTCATTATTCCAAAATGTCGAGATTATATTGAGGTTATTGCCTAATGAGGTAGCCAATTTTTCATACAAAATAGAGACTGCATGTGACGACGAAGATACAACTTGAATATAAGTTACTAAGGGCTAGATGTAGGTAAATCATTTTTACCGATTCTAAAATACCGAATTTTACCGATTCGGTATTTCAGAATCGGTAAATCTGATGTAGGTACATTTTCGGTAATTGCCATTCATTCCTATGGGCCTGGAAGCCTTTAGAAATGAATGTCAATTACCGAATTGGTAATTACCGATTCAGTAAATACCGAATAATTCAAGGGTGGCAGGGTGTCACTTTGATACCCTGTTGCACCCCTGATTAGGGCTTGTAAATGTAAATTGATACTTGTATAGCGCACTACTCACCCCCAAGGGTCTCAAGGCGCTTGTACGAATACCGCTGTGGAACCCTTCCTGGCTTTCCCTGTGAGGCGTCCACTCCTGGGCACCCCCAGGGTGAAGGCCAGGCATCCTTAGCGTTGTGGGGGCCGTTGTGGAGATTAAGCAAGCTATTGCCCAGAGTTGCAGAGTGGGACTCCATGATTGGAATAGGCACCGAGGCGAGAATTATCAGGTCTGTGGAATTTTGAGTTAAAGATCCACCGAGGCGGGGAATTGAACCTTGGTCCCTGCCTAGACCTCTGCATCAGGGTCTGCCGCTCTAACCACCTGTGCCATGTGTGCCACATGGCACAGGTGTACATGCACAGAATTGCATATACACAGGTATTTGTTATTTACCATCAACTAGTAGTTGGTGGTAAATAACGAATCCTTAAAGCCATGTGGCACTGTTTACAGTGCCACCTACATCTCAAAATACAGATTCGGTAATTTTACTGAATCAGTAATTTTACAGAATCGGTAAATTTACCGATTCGGTAAAATTACTGAATCTGTATTTTAATATGCCCACAATCTCAGTATCCAAATACCGGTCGGTAACGGCCGAAAATCAGTATTTTCGGCTGTTACCAAACGGTATTTGGATACCTATATCTGGCCCTATATCTTTTGAAATAGTAGATGGAATACCACACGGGAAATAATCCAAAATTGAATTACATAAAGACTCATATTTAATAAAATTAGATTTAGGCAACTTAAATTTTGATTGTAAAGTATCAAATGGAATGAAGGCATTATTACTGTATAAGTCTTTAAGGTAGATGATACCAGCTTTAAACCATGAATTCCAAAAATTCACATTTCTATTCAATTTAATAGCATTACTGTGCCATAATGATAAATCCACAGTATGGACAATAGGAGCTGAGAAATTTGAATCCAAATCATTAAAAATTTATTTTGAGGATTTAATAATAACTGAGTGGTGTAAGACTGTAGATTTATTGGACATGGTAAGCAAGGTAGGAAATGGAAAAGGGTTAACAAGAGATTTCTTTATATTGAACCAAATAGGAGGGTTAATTATAGAGGAAGAGCAAAGCCATATAGAACTTTGTTTCAATATAAATATTTTATGATACAGAAAAAAGTCAGCAAGCCAAAACTAGCATTGAATTTAGGTAGTTTTAGTTTCTTCTAACCAATTCGAGGTGATTTATTATTCCATAGAAATTTGGATAAATGTTATCAACATCATTATGAAATTTTAACGGAAACTGAGTAGGCATCATAGCAAGGGTATAAAAAAATTTAGGATCAATATTCATTTTAATAGAATACATTCTACCCCACCATTGGAGATGAAGTGAGTACCATTTAGATGCTTTGTCTTTAATATAATTTAGGATAAAATCACTATTCAATGTCAGTGTTGTTTTGATGGAAGACAAAAACAAAATACCAAGATATTTCAATTTATTTTTTTGCCAAATAATATCACTCATAGGTAACATATGAGGAATGCAGAAAGCATTTAAGGGAAAACATTCTGATTTATTAATATTAAGTTTATAACCAGAAACTCTGGAATATTTTGTAATGATTTCTAATAAGAAAGGGAACGAAGAGAGGGTCGCTAATAAATATTAGTACATCATCAGCATAGGCTAAGGTTTTTTATAGTACCATTCTTCAACATAATGCCTTTAATATTATCAAAGTTTCTAATATGATGAAGGAAAGGTTGAATTCCAATTACAAATAAAAGTGGTGAAAGAGGACAACCTTGCCGTGTGCCTCTAAAAAGGGACAAGTGAGTTGATTTTTGGCCATTGATAAATAACCTAGCACTGGGAGCCGAATTCAAGGCTGAAATCATACGAATAAACAAGGGACCCAAATTAAATGACAATAAAGTCCGGAATAAAAATTGCCAATGGATTTTATCACAGGCTTTTTCTGCACCCAAAGCCATTATTCCTGAAGGAGCAATTAATGTATGACTTTATTCAATTACATGGAGTACAGTTCTTGTATTATTAGCAGAATATCTATTCTTCATAAAACCTGATTGATCTGGGTGAATAATAGAATCAAGAATAGGGGCTAATCGAGAAGCAAGGATTTTAGCATATAATTTACAATCTTGATTATTTAAAGAAATAGGACGATAATTTTATACAAGGGTAGGGTCTTTATCAGATTTGGGAAGTACAACAATTAAAGCATCCTTAAAAGTGCCTGAAATGGTACCTGAAGAACCAAAAAAAAGCAAGAATTTGGAATAAATAAGGTAGGAGTTGGGATTGGAATTGCTTATGAAATTCAGCTGGAATACCATCAGGGTCTGGGGATTTATTTTTTGGGAGATATTTTATGGCTACTAACATTTCCTCAGCATTAATGGGTAAATCTAATCCAATCTTATTTGATTGTGAGATTTTGGGCAAATCATAAGTATTTTAAAAAGAATCAATTAATGAGGTATAAAGACAATCTGGCTTATTATATAAATTAGAGTAAAAGTCTAAAAATTCTTTAACAATATCATTGTGAGATAATGCAACTTTACCATTAGGACCTTGAATAGAAGTAATCTACGTCTTATCTTTCTTAATACGCAGATCATTTGCTAGGAGCTTCCCAAATCTATTAGCATTAAAACAAAATTTAGAATTGGATTTGGAAATTTGGATACCAGCTCTTTTACTGATGATCGAATTAAATTCATATAGAAGTTTTTGCAGATTAAGTCGAATTTGAAGATCATTGGACGTAATAAATAGTCTTTCAAATTTCGCTATTTGCTTTTCCAAATGTTTGATATGAGCATTAAAAGTTTTATTCTCGTAGGCCATGATAGAAATAGTAACACCCCTGATATATGGTTTAAAGGCGTCCCATCTATTGACCATTGAAGTGGAGTCTTCATGATTAAACAAAAAGTAATCTTTAAGATTAAGATTTTTGGTTTATTATGGTCATTAAGGACAATGTTAGTATTCATACGCCATCTAGTTTGTTTTGCAAACGTGGAGGACAGATTTAAAACCAACAAAATCAAGGCATGATCGGATATATCAATATTACCAATCATAGGATTCGTAGTAGATTGAATACATTGTTTAGAAATTAGAAAATAATCAATCCTAGAATGTGAATTCTCGGGATTGGAGAAAAATGTAAAACATTTGTCAGTAGGAAAATGCAAACGCCAAGTGTCTGTCAATTTGGTGGTATGGAGAAAGGATTTAAAAGCATGAAACATCTTAGGAGGACGAAATTTAGTACTAGATAATCTATCTAAGAGTGGGTCAGCAAAAACATTAAAATCCCCACCAACAATTAACGGAACATTGCCCAACTTTAAGACGTCCGTGGTAATATTAGACGAAAATATAGGGTTGTCAGCTGTAGGACCATAAATATTATGTACAAATAAATCTGAATCATGAAGTTTAAGTTTAACTATAACGCATCTACCTTCCGAATCTGAGGTTTTACTTAAAACCTGACAATGTAATTTTTTTGCAAAGAAAATAGCAACACCATTTTTCCTACCATTAGCAGAGGATGAAATAATAGTATCTACCCACTTTTTTTTATATAATTTAATATTTTATCATCAATGTGCGTCTCTTGAATGAAACTAATATCAGCCTTACAACTACCTAAGTAATCTAAAATGTTGATACGTTTAACAGGATGGCGTAAACCTTTAACATTTAGAGAAACAACTTTGATATTATGAACATTAGCCATAATGAAGAGATGAAAAAAAGGAATGAAAGTCAGGAATCAAGAAGAGGCGAAGAGAACAGAGATAGTAAATAGAAAAAAACAGTAACTCTAGCTGTGGAAAAGGGACAGGAAGAAAAGATAACAGGGAGAAAGGGACAAACAAAGAACATTAATATCAAGAAAGAAACACACATGCGTTCTACTAGTATGACCAGAACCGTTGGAGCCCACAGTATACAAAAGCAATTATCGTGTCAGAACATAGGAATTTTTTATTGAAGTCAAGTATTAGAGTCATGAGTATCCATGGAATGGTGCGATTGTTGTTCTAAAAAGTGACGTAAATCATCAGGACGCTGAAAGGATTTTAAAAAATTGTCTTTCCAAATACGTATAGTAGATGGGTCCATAGACCATATTTGAATCCAAGACTTCTCAGTTGAGGATGCAGCTCAGAAAACTCCTTGCGTGTTGCCACAGTCTCTTTTGCAAAATCCTGGTGAATGAATATTGTATTCCCGTTAACCATCAAAGAAGGGATCTCCCTCGCAGCTTTTCGAATCAGGCCTAAGTGGTGATGTCGAAGAACTTTGAAAATCATTTGACGTGGTTTAGAATGCTTAGGATTGCGATGTGAAGGAATCCTGTGAGCCTTATCATTCTCGAATTTTTTGGGAAATTTAATTTGTAGAAGGCCTGGAATAAAATTCTTTAAATACATCCTGCAGTTATTACCCTCAACCTCTTCTGGCAAATTAAAAATGTGCAGGTTGTGTTGCCTGGTACGATTTTCCATGTCTAAAGGTTGTGTAGAGATTGGATTTTGCAACAAGTGGGTTAAAAGAGTCAAGCTTAGTTTTATTATCCTGAATTTTAATGGCATTATCAGAGATTTTCATTGATAAACTCGCCATTTCTATACGAACATTTTTAATTTCTGACGCAATAGAGTCTGTATTAATGCGAAGAGCTTGAATTTCCTCTAAAATCAGTGTTAATGAAGGTTCTGATGATTCAACCGCCTTTGATTTAATTGGTGGAAGTGAAACTTACTGCCTTCTTTTGGAATGAATTGGATTTTTATTTTCCATTTTAAATATGGGATAAAAGTCAATATTTTAAGTGAAAAATTGAGAGTTATAGTGCAGCCAGAAGAAATCTGTAGTGAAGCCGGTGCAGCAGCTATAATGGGCTGTGGGAGTGGCTAGGCCCAAGCCAGGCCCTTTCCTGGAGATACTCCACCCACCTGATTGACTGACCTGGCTGGGCTGGAGAGCAGAGCTGGAAGCAGAAGCTCAGGGAAGAAAAAGCGCTGCAAACTGCAAAAAAGTGGTCACAAAGCACCAAATCCAACAGATGTAGCCTTTAAACATATGCGACCTCATTTTCGCTGAGTTTCTGACACAAATTCGGCATTATATTGATAAAAACGGGTCCGACGCACCGGAGCTCCCTAGGCGGCGGCCATCTTGTATCCCGTGCTCGTGCGTCTCCATATTTGTACTTTTCTAACTGCTAATATATTTTGAAATGCATTGAGTTCATTTACAGATATTTACATTTTGTTGTATTTTTTTTAAATGGTATCCTACAGTGGATCCTTTCACTCTCCCTATATTCCTGGAAGATCATCATATAGTTCAGTTTAAAAATACCTCTCAATGTGCAGTCAGAGAAAGGAGAGATTACACCAATGTACATGTTACAAAAAATAAGTGATTTATCAGAATACATAGCCTGATGTTTGGGTTTAGTTTTTTTTTAATGCAAACCCACACAAAGATTACAGGTGGGTTTTGCAAACCAACACAAATGGAGATTTGCTTTGAATGGTAACCCAGAGTAATGCAAGGCAATGGCAAAAGGGGTGTTCCATGGGTGTGGAATTGTAGATATTTGTTCCAAAATCCTACTCCTCCCTGAGCCAGGAGGAAATAAGAGAAATGTTTTCATTTCTCCTAGTTTTCTCCCTCATTAAATGTGTGCTGCGTTCTACAGCACACATACAAAGAGAGAAATGCCTTAAAGTATAGTTTTTTACAGGAAGGGAGCCCTTTCTGCTGAAAAACTGTACTTACCACAACGTAGACACCCTTCGACTATGGCACAATGGTGTCTGCAATAGTGCATGGCAGCCAAAAGTGGGCCAATTCAGGGAGAGAGCAGAACAGTGCCACATCTTTATAGATATGGAGCTGTTCTGTTCCCTCCATTTCACGCAATGCAGCACAGCAACTTTACCTGCGACGCTGTGTTGGATGAATTGTGAGTAAAACTGGGCTCTAGTGGTTATTGCTTAACTGAAAAAATTTCAACACAGTACACATACCATTCTGAATACATGGACACTCAGAAATGGCTGTTTAAAGGCATATAAAGAGTAAAATGCATGCCTACGACTGTGTGCTATTATGCCGCAGATGCTTATTATTACTCCATCAAAAGCGAATGCTTTGCCAGGAAACGTAGAATGAGGGTGATTGAAAAAAAGAAGAGCCGTTCCTCAAAACTGTCAATTGCAGGATGGAACATGGGGTCCAATTGCATTTCAATTTTTGTAACTGTATTCTTACTGCTCAAGAAAGAGAAAATGCTACCAAATATTTCATGGAAAGGGGTGGCGATTTGCCTACTTTTCTCGAGTATGTTCTCCTGGAATATCACTCTCAGATTAAAAAGTTTGTAATTATTTGTAATGTTCACTAAGCACTGACCTATTTACTGCAGTGACCATCTGAAAGGGTTGATTTTTGCCTCTCACGGATCCAAAGCATATACAGCCTGATTCATCAAGCTTTTTTGCGCTCGCAAAGGGCCAGATTCTGAGAATCCGGCCCTTTGCGAGAGCGATTTTTGCATTTGGGATTCAGCATCCCAAATGTAAAAATCGCTAATTGCGATCTCGCAATTTTGCGAGGAATGACATTTAAGGAATCTCTATTTGAGATTCCTTAAATGCAATTCAACATCCTATTTAAATTTGCGAAATCACAATTTCTAGGCGCACTTTACCGCGAGGTCAGACCTCGCGGTAAATTGCGATAACTCAGAAAAATGCATTTAAAAGCATTTTTCTGAGTTGCATGTTACACACACACATGTCCTTTGGACATGTGTGTGTGCAACACCTGTGTCACAGATCATTTGAGGGGTGCTACAGGGTGTCCTTTGGACACCCCTGGCACCCTTCAAATCGCTATCTTATTTGCGATTAGCAAATTGCTAATCGCAAATAAGGAATACTCACCATTCATTCCTATGGGCCTTTTGGCCCATAGGAATGCATGGAGAGTTTTTCCTTATTTGCGATTAGCAATTTGCTAATCGCAAATAAAGAATGTGTAGGAATCGCAAAAAATATTGCGATTCCTACATGAATCCCGTTTTGCGAGTCCTTAATAGCGATTCGCTATGAATCGCTATTAGGGCCTCGCATAACGGGAGAATGATGAATCTGGCGGATAGTAATTTCACAACTTTAGCAAATTATCCGTGGATAGTGGCATGGGGTCCATTTGCTGTATGAGGGGATTATATCTGTTCACACATCTCTGTTTTGATGTGATGTGTGAAGGGAAGAACGAGATGGGACCATTCTAGGTTCCTCCTATGGTTATCTGACAGATATGGAGAGATATTTTAGACGTGACATGTTTGGCCTAAACTACGTGCTCTACTCGTGCCTAGTGCTGTGTGCTGATTGAGTCAAGCATTGCGGCCTTACAACTGCTATTCAAGGCGCATCATATATAGTTGTATGAAGGAACTGCAATTAGCTGATTGTTAAGGTTTCTGAAAGAATGTTTTGGGATGAAAGTTAAGCATGAATATCGCTTTGGAATAAAAAACGTGCTGAACCACATTTATTTACAAGCCCCCTGCGCCGACGGTGCGTCACTTTTAAAATGGGAAAAACTGACGTCCCGGCGGAGCAAAGGGCTTGTAAATAAGCCCCTGAGTGTCAAGTAACCTAAGTGAATGCTGGTGCTGAAGAAGGTGGTAGTTTGGGAGCAAAAGCCACTGAAAAAGGCATTGACAGACTCCAAAGTTCACCAATCAGGAAACATTAACGTGCAATAAATGTGCAGAAGATGCTACCTACTGATCTAAGCGTACTACAGATATTATCTGGGAAGCACTGTTTTTGTTTAAAAGTATGAGTCCTTGAACTATTGTATTTGGGGGTAACGGCATTATGTGGTTAATACATTTTGGAAATTAATTTTGATAAGAGCTTATTATATATACTTTGCAATTCAGTTTTGATAAGGACACGATTATCCTATGTCTTTATAAATTTAACATGTAAATAACATGTAATAAAGACTTAAAAACTATTAATTATTGAAAAAAACGCATTTTGATCAAGACTTGATCTGCAAGTAGAAAAATGGGAAAAACTTGGCAAAATGGGTGCCTCTGCACCAATTCCTCCATGTCCTTCACAGTTTGCAGGCAGAATTTCACCCAGAAAATCCACTTGCATTGTGCACGTGAAAAGTGCAGGTCAAAAATGATAAGCTGCATTTTAATATTGAAGTTCATATATAGCGCATAACTACCTATAAGGTTTCCCAGCGTTTGATGACATGTAAATCCATATTTGTAAAGCACCAACTACCACCCTTACAGGTCTCAAGGCGCTGGGGGACATTGTGGAAATTAAGTGATCTATTGCCCAGAGTCACATGGTGCTGAGCTGAGGTGCCACCGGCGACGGCGACCAAACCGTGAACGCTGTACTTTGAAGTCAGCTGCCCTGGCCTCTGCCCCACACCTCTCCACCGTTGACAGTAGCCTAAGAACAAGACCTAAAATAAACGCGTTTTGAACTTCTTACGAAAGAAGGGGAGAAAAGTTCAGCCTCAAATAGGCTCAGGAAGAGTGTTCCCCATCTTGGGACCCAGGAAAGAAAATTAGCGGCCACACATTCAAGAGTATCTTATTTTGTGCACTAAGAAGAGAGAGTGGTTACTGGAGCGCAATGTGCCGGAAGGATGATAAGGCACAACCAGTTGTTGTAGGAATTGTGGTCCTGAATGAATCTTGACTTTGTACATAAAGCAGAGAGCCTTGAATTTGATGCACTTATCCACTGTGAGCCAATGGAGATTCACCGTATTTTACTACATTATATATCACAGCTCTGTCAGGCCTACCTGACCCCTCATTATGAGGGCCTATGAGTAAACGCCACAAATGCCCAGCTTTAGAGCACTTTCTGCAGAACAACTTTCTGTTTCACTCCATGTGTCCTTTTTCAGTATTATTCACATGTTATTTTGGAGATAATGAATGATTATTGAGCAGTTGCATGATAATAGTCTTGCATTGGGAAGAAAAATTCTGAGGAAAGGTGAAAACAAGGAGCTAAGTGAGCCTCAGGCCTCCCACGGCCTCTTTCAATGGACCACAGAGATGTACCTTCAACCATAAGTTTCCGGATTGCTGCCCAGTGATGGTAACCTTATGCATACCTCTCTGATAAAAAGTACCAGTCCTTGTGATCTCACCTGTCCAATGCTTGCTCAACCTATTCCACAGTAATAAAAGAGAAGACAAATCTGAATTTTTTACTCTGTGTGTTTCACATAAAGCAGAGGAGACAGATGTGGCTAGTCTCGAACGGCACATGCATGGATGACCCATGGTGGAGGAAGCCTCTGATAATGGCTCTTTAAAGGGTCTTACAATAGTCCACAAACAATGAAGAAAAGGTAACTTTCAGTGAGGCAACCATCTCCTTTAATGAGTGCATGACCAAGATAAAGGGGTTGTCCAGAGTGCCATAGAGAAGGTACTGCAGTTCTAAGTTTCAGTGGCAGACCTGGAGCTTGATGAGGAAAAATAGAGGTGGTGAAAAACTGCACAGTTCTATCATTTGTATAAAGAATTCCAAATCAAGGGGCATATTATCCAGAACAGCGTTAAAATTATTGCCGCTTTCGCAGCAGGAAACAGCTGCTAAAGCGGCGATAATTGGCTTGATAATATGCCCTTGAGAATTCCAATAGAAGCCCATGTTCACACCAGAACATGGGCTTCTATGGGAATTCACAAGGGCATATTATCAAGCCCATTATCGCCGCTTTAGCTGCAGTTTCCTGCCGCAAAAGCGGTGATAATTTTACCTCAAGTTCTTGGGCGACACTAAATTTGATGCCAACGTAAGGGCAAAGGTTTCCTAACCACTACAATAAAGAGATTCATGGAGGAGGAAATTTTACCTTATGACCCCCCCCCATCCAGCATGCAGATTAACAACAAGCAGTGTAAGACACTGAGCAGGGGGGTATACTTACAGCTGAATTAGGTTGCTCAGCTCAGTGACTTAGAATCCTGTGGAAAGCCAATAAATGACAAGTTGCGTCTATTTAGCAGGAACAAATGCAGATTTTTCTGGATTACAACCAGTTCCCACACAAACTTGATATGAATGACCTTTCCACTTCTTTTCCATAAGTAAACAGGGCTGCGAATTCTCTAGCAACACGAAGGGAAAACTCTGAATTGATGGAGCAGGATTGAGTGGGACACTGATGGGTCATACATAATTGTATCAGATACGTGGGGAGGTATGATGTTGATGCTTGCCTTTGACTGATTGATGGTTTTAAGATATAAGACTTGCAGACACTTACAATCTGTTTAGAGAGAGATGCAACTCACGTTACCCCTCCTATTACCTCTCACTATCCTTACTGCACAGGGGGGATGTGTTGGTAATGCTCGGAGGGATAGACATAAGAAGTTAAATATTGATGATGAGGGAGCTTTTTATGTATTATTCAAGAATGTGCATTAATAATAGTGGGAAGAATATGAATTTACACATGAATTTACATGTATATGTTAATATGATATTATTGGCGTTGAAACTATTTTGTTATGATCCAATTTAGTCTGCTTTCCTAGCCTCTGCTAACTAGGTCTCAATTAGGCCTTGGTGCCATCTTCTCCAAAGTGGATGTCACAGCATCATGTTTGTTTTATGTCTGTATTTCTGCTTCACACAATCAAACTAGATGTGGATATGTTCATTTTTTAAAGAAACAGTTCTTTAAGAAAGCCTGCTAGAGGGCCTACTTAAACACTTTTACAAGGATATTGTGCTTGCACAGAGTATTACATTAATTCACAATGGTTCACTGTTGTTTTTGTAACTGGTTTGTTCTGAAAACTTCAGCTGACATTGGGTCAGAAGAGCTGAATCAATATTTGTGTGGTAGGTTAGTGCTAAATGGTAATTCTGTATGAAAATTGTGAAGTCTGTATATTTATTAATTGAATATATATATTTATTTGCTCATCCCACAGTGACTTTGCGGTATTCATACTCCGCTACAGAGAAATTTGCTATATAAATCCTCAACTTTGGGGGTGCGCCAGATCCTTTTGGGATTCTGCTAGAGATGCTGTTCAATTTTCTTACCAATTTGAATGCACCTTTTGTTTCTTAGCATTTCTCGAATATGTCACTGTTCTGTATAATTCTGAAAAGATGACCTTTACGATAACTGAATTCTATTTAACTCAGCATTTTCTGCATTCCATTATCCTGTATTGTTCCTTTTGAATTCCTGCAATAAATCTCTATGGTTGTCCGAATTTCTGCTCTAGAACTCACTTTTTGAGTCAGTCCTTTATTAGTGACATTATTCTGTAATGCATATTTGAGCCTTGTCTATGGAACATATTGCCTCATGATTTGAGGTTAACAATGTCCCTGATCCACCCAATTGTTGGACATGCTTTGAGGTGTAATATTTTAGTTTCTGAGTTCATTATTTCATCTGTTTGACAACCTCCATAAAATAATCACTGAAACTTTAATAATCAGTACATTTAAACTATTCAGGCAGCCATAACATGTCATTGGGTGGCAGGAGGTGAACACAAGCGAAGGTCTCCTGCGAAAGTCACGTGGTAGAGATCTTACAAAATCCAATATACACTTTTCAAACTTCCACAAAGAGTAAACAGCATCATGGTTGTTTAAATTTGGCCAGTTTAAGTCAGAGTAAACCACATGCTTTTATCGCTGATATGACAATTCCAATTAATTCAAACTATTTGAAGCGTAACCTGTGGCCATAGTGTGATCATAAACGAAAGAAAGACTCCTATTTTATCTCAATGCTCATTTTTGTTTATAAAAAACATAACAAAGACAATGTACAAGTTGTCAAAAATGTTTAAGCACAGCGTGTAATTGAATCACTGACTGATTTAGCACCATAGGTGAATGATGCACAGCACCGGAATTCATTTCAAGGCACTGGCAGGGGCATAATGGACACCCCCAAAGCCCATGTTGTGCGGGGCTGCCACCAGACTTCAGTGCATGAAGGGGGTCTCCTCAGCTTGTTTGTGGTTCAAACGTGGGTTTCTCTAAAGCATCTGTTGTAATCAGTATTGTTAGACCTGACATCCTTGGTGTGGTCTTCCACAAAATGTTTCATGAATTGGTTTTTGTTGGCTTAGTGCTCTGTGTACATTATCACTGTTAACGAGTACATTTAGGTGCTTACTCACCTAAATGTCATTGAATTGGCCTACACCTGGTAGACACATTTATGTACTTGTAAGTCCCTAGTAAACTGGTACTGCATGTACCTAGGGCCTGTAAATTAAATACTACTAGTGGGCCTGCAGCACTTATTGTGCCATCCACTGAAGAAAATCTTTAAAACATGTCTCAGGCCTTTCATTAAAGGCAACAGTGCAATTTTACACTGCCTTTTCGCAATGGCCAAATAGACCTTTTGCCAGGCTTAAATCTTCTTTTTTCATACATATGTCACCCCTGAGGTAAGCCCTGAAGTTCCATTGAGCACAATGCTTTGTATTTAAAATGTAGGACTTGTGGGTGTAGCTTTTACATGTCCTGGTATGTAAAAACTCCTACATTCGTTAGGGTAACATAGGGTCATCTTATTACATTTCATAATCGCTACCTTGATTTGGAGCAGAGAGAAATGTCATGTTTGGACTCAAACAAATTCTAATTTAAAGTCCTATTCAATTGTAAGTTGAATTTTAAGTCACAATTATGAAAATATTACTTTTAGACGGTTGGCATTTTCTTGGTCTAGCCATTTAGTGCATGCTTCCAGTGCCCTGGGTCAAATGACACTGAATGGCTCTACTGCTGGCGTTTCTGTATTCCCGCATGGCAGTGAGACAAAAGGGGCTGGGTGTTAGGAAGATGGCCTCTCCTGCCTTGGTGGCTAAGGTGTAGCTGGTCCCTGCCTAACTTACACTTCAAAGGGATTGCCTTTGGCACACACAAAGGGACCTGACACAAGACTTTTGTCACCCCAGACATTTTGGAGCCTTGGCATAGGAAGGGGAAAGCTTTCCAGAATCAGATATGGGTGGTAGCCCAGGATGCCCGTCCACTTTAAAGGGTGGCACCGGGTATAACTATTGGACCCTAAGAATGCCTCTCAAGTACACTCTTGGATCAGTGGAAGACTTGAGATGGACCCCCTGAGGACTGCACTGCTGCTGCCTTAGGACTGCTCTGTTATTTGAAGTACTGCCTTGCTCCTGGAAGGCAAAATGGACACTCTCTTTAAACCCAAGACCACCATAAGTAACTCCAAGGGCTAGATGGTTGGCCTCCTGTGTGAGCTACAGAGATATAACACACTCCAAAGGCCTTGGCACCTGCCCTCTACTGGAGTGAGTCCTAACCCCTCCTAGTGGTGCCCCCATGCCCTGGACCCTCGAAAGTGGTATTAGAAGTGCTGATCCTGCCTAACCCTAAAACATGGGACGCAGAAACTTTTTCACTAAAATGTGCCATGAGAACCAATAGAAGACCTGGACCTACATGTCAGTCGATCCGCCCAAGTTGCACTGCCAGTCAGCCTGACTTTGTGGTAGTTCCCACTATGTTTTTTTTGCATCAGCAAATCCTGTTCAGTGTAACGCTCAGGAAAGGTATCCAGCCATTTGGAGCCATCACTGGCTAAAGCCTGCAACTTCGTCTAGATGGAGATTTTCAACTTTAAAATAAAGTGACTATTTCCGAAGGAAAAAATCTTCACCACGTCCAGAGCTCCCTAATGAAGCCTTCTTCTCAGACACCCTCTGCTGCCTTCCCCTGCTGAACTCTACCTTCCTAGGAAATTATCTTCAAAATATATTCTAAATCTGAAAGTAGGCTAAGACTTGGCCCAATCCACCTTGTGTATTCCCATCGCAGGCATATTTAACTTTTGAATCTGCCCCAGTCTCGCATGACCAGATATCCATGGTTGGCACTTTGATCTGTTAGGTATTATTTTGGACTAATACCTTTTATTGTATTGTGGTTTTGCATTATTACTGCTTGTGTGCTGCCTCTAAGTAAAGCCTGACTTCTTTTGTGCCAAGCTTCCAGAGGGTTAAGCATGGGACAATTGGCTGGTCCCTGAGTAGGACTTCAACCCCTCCCTCCCTCAATCAATAACTTATTTTCTTAGAAGTATGCTCTGAAGTGACTATACACAAACCCAGGAATGAAGAGAAACAAAAAAGTTATTTTTTTCTGGTTCAGGCAAGGTCCATTGTGTGGAGTTCACCCTTAAGAGGGGATCACTCACCGAGCACTGCTTATCTGAGTAGGAAAGAGGAAGCACTGGACTGAAGAAAATATAGTATCTTTTATATGTCTGCTTAATATTTTCTCTACGTTGAATATAACACCTTCAACATGGGTGACAAATCCTTACTTGTAGGAAGACAATCTCATCATGCATTTGATTAAATAAAATCCCTTAAATTGGCATAGTGCATAATTTTGTCATTTCTTTCATATTTTTATAAAGGCAACTGTTCTTGACAATTATCTTCCAGCAAAGTATGTTTACACATAGTAGTGTATTTTTCTCATAAATGTAGTTAATTCAAAAATAACACCCCCGAATTCTGGAAACGGATGGCCACATATTTTTGGGTTGGTGGATGTGGAAACTGTAGAGCAGGGTACCACAGCCCCACAAAATTAATGTCTGCTTTAACCACTTGATTAGGTCATCCATGTGTGGTCCGCTGCCCGTTTACAAAGGAACTCAGGTTATGGATACATTACATTTTGTTTCTAAATTGAGAGTGTGAGTCATGCTGATTGTATCTAGATAAAAGTATGAAACAGTGATTTGTGTTTTTTTCGTGCGATGTTAAATCTGCATGAATAACTAGTTTGGTAATGAAATAGCCATCCTGGAATGGTGTCTTGTCTTGAATATTGTACCAGAACGTATTGCGGGCAAAGTTTTTAGAACAAAGGGGCATATTATCAAGGACAGGCGATACATTTTCGCCGCTTTTATCGGCAGGAAACTGCCGATAAAGCGGCGATAATGGCCTTGATAATATGCTCGATGAATTCCAATCGAAGCCCATGTTAGATGTGAACGCATCTAACATGGGCTTCGATTGGAATTCATCGAGCATATTATCAAGGCCATTATCGCCGCTTTATCGGCAGTTTCCTGCTGATAAAAGCGGCGATAATGTATCGCCTGTCCTTGATAATATGCCCCAAGGTTTTAACAATTTGTAAGTACACCTGTATTTCCTATGACGCTTTTAGTATCTAGTACCATAAAATAATGTATATATAGTATTTCGGTGTTGGTTTATTACTCAAATGTAAAACTGTTGGTCACATACCTGGAAACAAAACAAGAGCAGGCTTCTCTCTTATTGAAGTGTAACACAGGTGCCTGTAGCCACTATGGTGTGGGTGGTCCCCCAACACTTCAGGGAGCTCATCCACCTTTCATGGGGCCCTATTGAACCCAATGCCAATGATTACCTGTACGATATGGGAGGCTCTAGGGCCCCTCCTCACATTCTCCCTGGGATCCCTGTCATTGTGTGTAATGTCGCTGTGCACTGGTATATTTTATATGTGTAAAAACCTCATTGAGGTACTATGGGGCATATTTACAATGAAATTGTGCGGGGCTGCAAGCAAATTAGCAGCGCCAAGCTGCGTCGTTTAAAAAAATCAGGGATGCACCATATCAACAAGAATATGATGCACCCCTGTCCTGCTGCTAAAAAAGCTGCCTAGCACCAGTACAGGCACCCTTCCACCAGAGGTGATTGTGTTTGTACAAGAAGGGAAACCTTCCTGCACAAAAGCAATCCTTAATGTTTTTTTGCTCCTTCTATGAATGGAGCACACATAGATGAGGAAAAGTGAGGAGAAATAAAAATGTTTCTCCTCATTTGGCCACATTAACACCACCTTTTGAAAGGCATTCGTTTTTGGCACTGCCTCAGACTGATGGATCCTTGTATATCTGGGGAAGTATCAAAAAGCAATGGGCGTTGTGTGGGAATGCCTTATTTACAAGACGGCATTAAGCCATAGAAAGTGGCTTAGCGACGCCTTTTAAATATAAATGAAGGGCATAGCACCATCGGAGCGTCAGAAAAAGTGACGCTCCAGTTGCACTAGGCCCTTGCAATTATGCCTCTATGTTTTTAAATGAAATCCCTTGTTTTAGTGTGCAGTTCGAACATCTGGATTTGAATGTTGATTTTCATACAAAAACATCTTTTTTATGGGTGTAATGCCTATAGGTTTTGAGTTGTAATTTTTGTTTGTAAAAATGCAAAAAATAATTCCATGTCTCATGCTCTACTTTGCAGCTCTGACTGTTTCCCAATAATACATAAAAGCAGTAAGTCCTAAGGTAAAAATAGCCTCTTCAAATTTGTTTTAGTTGTGCAAAATATTCCCTTATTTTAATGGACAGCCAGGTTTTACTGAACTTTGTATGATGCCGCAAAAACGGGTCGGGGATTGAATTACATGCTGTGAGCAAACATTTGCGCTTAGAATGCAATTTGAAGACTGAACAGCATACACATTATTTGCGTGGCATGAGCAGTTACGAGGGTGGTTGACAATGCCCTAAATACGTGAAATATTGATCATTTCGAATGTTGTGGAGAAGGCTGACATATGTTGGACTCATTCTTTCAGAACTCTAATTAGATAATATTTTTAACTTACTAAACTGGGATAATATATGGAAATGCACTGAGAAAAAACCTCTCTTCCCAGCCAATGTTATAAAGCTGTTGCTGAACAGATTCGCTTCATGGGTTGTTGAGTTTGCAGTGAAGGTCATTGAACATTACATTTTCTTTTGAATTTGACAATGAATATAAATTCCATCTTTTAAATCTGTGGGAAAAATGTAAAATGTATTCGGTGACTGACCGGATCTTACTTTGAATCAAGTGTCACAGATTCCCCATGGTGGTCATAATGATCATTTACACTTTAGTAAATCATATATCAGACAGTCCAAAGAAGATTAGGTAATATGTTAATGACAGATAATCCACCATAAAAAAACTGGTGGTAGCAAAGAGGCCCTTACCTAATCGGTTTTTACACTTTATTGACATCTTGAGAAATGTGATCCCATTCATTATGCTAAAGAACCTGTAATTGATTTTTATACTCCCGGGGCCGTATTATGCATTGTGATTGCTAGTGCCCGGCGCACCTTTTAAAAGGTGCGCCTGGCGCAAACAATCACAATGCGCCTTATTATAATGTAGTCGCTGCCCCAAGGACAGACGCAAACTCGCGCTGCCCTGGGAGCAGTGCATTCTTGTCAGGGCCGGACTGGCTACCGGGCAGTTTGGAATGCTGCTGAGCTGGGGGCTGATTTCTTTCATGGAGACCTGTGTGTGCTAAACGGAATTAATTTTGCTTTAGCTTGAGCAGCCACTCCGTGTTTTCACAGTGCAGGCAGTGAAGGTGGCACCCACCTACACTTTTACAGGGTAATAGAGATCCCCTTGCAGGCGGGTGCAGTCAGTGACTGCACCCGCCTGCAAGCGGATGTCTGGGGGGTCCATGGGACCCCCTTTACACCCTGCAGAGTGCTGTTGTCAGGAGGCGGACAGAAAGTGTGCCACCTTTTAAATGTCACAGTTTCAGAACGCCTCCTGAAGGCTCGTTTGACTCTGCACCATCTTCTGCAATATGGCGAAGACGCAGAGTCAAATGAATTCCCTCATTGCATAGGGCATGCCCCTAAGCAAATGAGTGAACACCCTCTGAAGGTAGCACTGGTGCTTTAAGTGTGCCTGCGCTATCGGTATTTGGTAAGGGGACGCACGGCCATCTGTGGCCCCTTCTATAATACCGTAGTGCCCCGGGGTCAAGCAAAGCGGTCGCAAACCTCTGTTGAGCCCCTGGGGCACTTATTGTAATATGGCCCCAGTTTGTCTAAATTAAGGAAGCTGAAATTAAAAAATCAGGATCTTATATCAGAATTGTTTTTGCAATATGTTTAAATTATTTGGCTTATTGTGTACAGCAGATGATCTTTATTGTACAATGAAAACTGAAATGTCATCATGTAAATCAGTGATGGGCTTTGGGGTGTATCATAGATTGAAGAAGATCAATTTAAGCCAAGGTACAGAGGCAGTGCATGATTTATGTTGGCAGATGGTGAGCACCCAGACTTGTGTTTGGGGAGTGGACTTCATTTTCACTATCAAGCTTTGAGTCACAACAAGAAACAGAAAGGCTAAAACGGTGAAGGAAAGAGGAAGGGAAGGATATGAGAACAGTGACTAAGGGAGACAGCAGGGATGAATAAAGAACCTGCAAGAGTGTGTCAAAGAAATAAAAAGAGTAATGTGGTGGAAGAAATAGGCATGAGCTGGAATCAAGCCTGGGCACACTGAGTGTTTGACACCCCTTGAGTTGGTTGTACTGGCATTCGTCTCCTTAGAAAAACATTGGGCTCCTGCACAATTTGTTGCCAGTTAAGCACTATAGTCAAGTCTAGTGCCATAGGTTCTTGCTTAAAGGTGATTTTATTTTCTGACATCATTGATTTACTGGTAGAGAGTTAGTGCAGTACAATGAGTGAGCTCAGACACATTTTAGTCATATACATTCGTGCAATCCTATCCCTACCATGCTAAAAGATATTTTGTGGGGGGGAACATACTCCAGGCAGGATATGGCAACCATATTATTTGTTTTCCATGTGCCCTTTTGGTGTGGATATTTGGCGACCACCATTTTGTGGTGCTTAATTCCTATGAGTATTCGTGCATGTGTGTGTGTGTCATAGTCAGCCATTTTGCCTTTGTTGTTCATGCCTCCTTTTTTGCTGGCCCTTCGTAAACCACCATTTTCTTGAGCGAGTGAATGTGTTTGTGTGCGGTGGCCATTTTGTCTTTGTTCTCCAAGCCTCTGTCACAACTCGAATCCCAGAAATGCATACTTCTCCCTGCTTATTTGCAGAAGCAGCACAGACCTATTAATCTCTAGTGCACTCTTCATCTTCATTACTTATCATAACCGGGGGTTGAATCCTCCTTGAAATACTCAATCCTGATAAGGCTTTCTTTGTGTGCCTTTCTCTGCTTAGGAAGGTTTATTTGCTTTCACACCCCTACACCAGGTCAATCTTAAGCAGTAGTTTGTGTTTTGTCACTCATCATAGTACTGACTGTTAAAGCTGCCAGCCTTAGGGTGGTCTGCACCCTAACGTTTTGCCTTCACCCTCCTTCCTATGTTGCTGAATTCACTTTTGTTGGATTTAGTACTCTGTGCACTTTACCACTGATAGCCAGTGCTAAAGTGCTTGTGCTCACTCTCTAAAACATGGTCAAATCGACATAGACCTGATTGGCACATTTAATTTAGTTAAAGGTCCCTAGCAAAGGGGTATACCATATACCCAGGGACTGTAAATAAAATGCTACTAGATGGACTGCAGCACTTATTGTGCCACACACCAAAGTTGCCCGTTAAATCATGTCTCAGACCTGCCATTGCAGTCTGAATGCAGTTTTAAAGTAAACACAAGGAGATGATGGACGAAGCGCTGAAAATTGTAAGACACTCACCCCCAGTCACAGATTTGGGTTGAATCCATCATCGTTCTTTAGCTCACATCGCCACCTTAGTTGAGCCCAAGCTCTATGCAAAACAATCTTGGCCCTTTGCCTCAAGGGAAAAGTCCAGCCTGATGTGCCAAGCCAGGTCTTCCCAAACCCAGAAACAAGCATCTTGGGAACGGTTCGAGGTAGCACCCCTCATCAGCCAGGCTAGCTAAAATCCAGTGGCAAAGTTCGCAAGGGAACCACGTCTGGGCATAAACTGCCAACTTAGGGCAAACAAATCAAACATAAGGAGATGATGAATGGAGCACTAAAACTTTTCAGACACTCAACCCCAGTCATAGATCTGGGTTGAAACCATCATCGCTCTTTAGCTCACTTCCCCACCTCAGTACAGACCAAGCTAGCTGCAAATCATTCTTGACCCTGTGCCACATGGGTCCCTTGCACACTTAGCCACTGGATTAAAGCTAGCTTGGTTGATGAGGGAGGTTACCCCGAAACCACTGCACAGGTTGCTAGTTTCAGTTTCAGGGAAGGCCTGGATTGGTAGTTCGGACTGGAATGTTCCAATGAGGCACAGGGTCAAGCCTGATTTGCATATGGGTGGGTCTGAACTGGGGTGACAACGTGAGCTAAAGTATGATGATGTATTAAACCTAGATCAGTGACTGGGGTTGAGTGTCTGAAAAACTTCAGCACTCCGTCCATCATCTCCTCATGTTTGCCTTGCAATTTTAAAGTGCCAAATCCAATTGGCAATGTAATCCCCTTGCTATGCCATAACCTCCCCCTTTTATTGCATATAACCCACCCCTAAGTTAGATTCTAAGTAGCCCATGAGGGCAGGATGCATTGTAATTAAAAGGTTGGACATGTACTTTTAAGTTTTACATGTCCTGGTACTGAAACCCCCCTAAATTATTGTTTCACTACTGTGAGGCATATGCTTCATGTAGGATAACATTGGGTTGCCTTATTAAATTAAATAGGTGCTGCCGTATTATTGGGAACATGTGAACATTTCCTGTTTGGTATATTTAATAATATTTAAAAATCTACTTTATTTGGAAAATCTAATTTTAGGTTACAATTTTGAAAATGCCACTTTTGGAAAGTATGCAAAAGAAACAATTCATAGACGGAATGATGAACAATGCAAACATTCCACCCCAGTTACAAGGATCTGAGTTTAATCCATCATTCTTTTGCGCCCCACACCACCCAAATTCGGACCCAGCCATATACAAATCAGTTTTGACCCTGTTCCTTGTGGGAACAGTCCAGCGTGAACTGCCAAGCTAGGTCCTCCCTGGACCGCAAACAAGCATCCTGGGACCGGTTTCAGTGTATCACCCTTCATCAGCCAGGCTAACTTGAATCCAGTGGTGCAGTGAGCATGGTGCCCAAGTCTGGGCATACCCGTCCCAATTAAGGCGAAATTTGCAAAAGAAACAATTGATAGACGGAATACTGAATCATGCAGACATTCACCCCCAGTCACAAGGATCTGGGTTTAATCCATCAATCTTTTGCTCACAACTCCACCCCAGTTTGGACTCAGCCATATGCAAATCAGTCTTGACCCTGTTCCTTGCGGGAACAGTCCAGCCCGAACTGCCAAGCCAGGTCCTCTCTGGACCAGAAACAAGCATTCTGGGACCGGGTTCAGAGCATCACCCTTCATCATACAGGCTAGCTTGAATCCAGTGGTGTAGTGAGCACGGAACCCACGTCTGGGCATACCCTTTCCACTTAGGGTGACATATGCAAAAGAAACAATTGATAGACGGAATGCTGAACAATACAAACATTCACCCCCAGTCACAAGGAACTGGGTTTAATCCATCATTTTTTCGCTCACCACACCACCCGAGTTTGGAACCAGCCATATGCAAATCAGTCTTGACCCTGTTCCTAGTGGAAACAGTCCAGCCCGAACTGCCAAGCCATGTTCTCCCTGGACCGGAAACAAGCATCCTGGGACTTGTTTCAGGGCATCACCCTAGGGTGAAGAATGCACAGGGAGTGACAGGGGGATTGCTGGACTGCATGGGTAGTGCTCTTGGTATTGTAGCACTCCATGAGTTAGTGACTGGGCTATTGCATGAGTACATGGGTAGTAACTGGATGATTAGAGTGCTGCAAGGAGAGTGCATGGTGAATTTGTAAGTACACATGTATTCATGCAATGTCCCATGCATTAATACATATATTGCTACTATCGCCAAAGCAGTACATAAGTACTCAAGCATTTCCTGTCACTCTGTGAGTACTCTTCCAATCACCTTGTCAGCACCGTTTACCTATCCAATCACTGCTCCAACATTCACCATGTACTCTCCTTGCAGTACTCTAATCATCCAGTCACTAACCATGTACTTATGGAATGACCCAGACACTAACAGATGTAGTACCAAAATCCCCTGAGGGCTACCTATGCACTCCAGCAATCCCCCTGTAAGTCTTTGACCACTATAACTGTTATAGTTGTTCAGGTTAGTTCATGGTAGTGGCTGGGTGACTGGAGGAATGCATGGGGAGTGACAGGGTGATTGCTGGACTGCATGGGTACTAGCAGGTCAAATGACGGAGAGAATGAGAAGTGTGTAGGTGGTTATAGAACTGTATGGGTAGTCCTCAAGGGATTGCAGCAGTGCATCTTTTAGTGACTGGGTCCTTGCATGACGACATGGGTAGTGACTGGATGTTTAGAGTGCTGCAAGGACAGTGCATGGTGATTTTAGTGCTGCTTGGGTTTTGGCGGAGTGATTTCAAAAGTACATAGTGCTGGCTGGTTGATTGGAGGAGTGCTTGGGTAGTGACAGAGGAATTTCTGGAGTGCATGGGTACTACCCGTTTAATTGGAGGAGTGAATAAGTAGTGTGTAGGTGGTTGGAGACTTGCATGGGAAGTGCTCAGGGGATTGTAGCAGTGCATGTGTTAGTGCCTGGATAGTAACTGGATGATTACAGTACTGTAAGAAGAGTACATGGTGAATTTATAAGTGCTTGGGTTTTAGCGGACTGATTGGATAAGTACATTGTGCTGGCCGGGTGATTGGAGGAGTGCATAGGTAGTGACACGCAGATTACTGGACTGCATAGGTAGTCCTCAGAGGATTGTAGCACAACATCTGTTAGTGCCTGGGTTATTGCATAAGCACATTGCTAGTAACTAGTTGATTAAAGTACTGCAAAGATAAGACATGGTAAATTTATAAGGGCTTTGGTATTGGTACAGTGATTGAATAGGTAATCAATGCTGACAGGGTGATTAGAAGAGTGCTCACTGAGTTACAAGGGGAATGCTGACCTTCATACCTACTGCTCGGGGGATTGTAGAAGTGAATGTATTAGTGCCTAGGCCATTGCATGAAGAGTGCACAGGGAGTGACAGGGGGATCGCTGGACTGCATGGGTAGTGAAATTAGGATTGTAGCACTGCATGAGTTAGTGCCAGGGCAATTGCAAGAGTACATGGGTAGTAGTAGGATGATTAGAGTGCTGCATAGACATTACAGTGTGAATTTATAAGTGATTTAGTATTGGCACAGTGATTGGATAAGTATACAGTGCTGACAGGGTGATTAGAAGAGTGCTCACAGAGTGACAAGGGGATTGCTGGAGTGCATAGGTAGTGCTCTGGGGATTGTAGCAGTGAATATATTAGTGCCTAGGCAATTGCATGAAGAGTGCACAGGGAGTGACAAGGGGATTACTGGACTGCATGTGAAGTGCTCTTGGGATTGTAGAACTGCATAAGTTAGTGCCAGGGCAATTGCATGACTACATGTGTAGTAACTGGATGATTAGAGTGCTGCTAGGAGAGTGCATGGTGAATCTGTAAGTACACATGTACTCATGCAATGTCCCTGGCACTAATACATTCACTGCCACAATCGGCAGAGCAGTACCTATGCACTCAAGCATTACCCCGTCACTCTTAGAGCACTCTTCCAATCACCTTGTCAGCACTGTGTACTTATCTAATCACTGCTACAATACCATCCCACTTATACATACACCATATACTCTCTTTTCAGTACTCTAATCTTCCAGTCACTAACCATGTACTTGTGGAATGACCCAGGCACTAACAGATGTAGTGCTGCTACAATCCCCTGAGGACCACCTATGCACTCCAGCAATCCCCTGGAAGTCTTTGACCACTATAGGTGTTATAGTTTAATGGAATACTACATGGTAGTGCTTGGTGACTGGAGGAGTGCACAGGGAGTGACAGTGTGATTGCATGACTGCATGGTTACTACCATGGGAATTGAAGGAGCAAATAAGAAGTGTGTAAGTTGTTAGAAGACTGTATGGGTAGTCCATAGGGGATTATACCAGTGAACAGTTAGTGCCTGAAACATTGCCTGAGTACATAGCTACTGACTGAAACAATACAATACTGCAAGGAGAGTGCCTGAGTAAATTTAGAAGTGCTTGGGTATTGGCAGAGTGTTTGGATTAGTACATAGTAGTGGCTCAGTGACTGGAGGAGTGCCTGAGGAGTGACAGGGTATTTTCTGGACTGCATGGGTACTACCAGGGGAATTGAAAGAGCGAATGAGAAGTGTGTAGGTTGTTATAGGACTGCATGGGTAGGACACAGGGATTGTAGCAGTACATGTGTTAGTGCCTGGATTATTGCATGACTACATGGGTAGTGACTGGTTGATTAGAGTACTAGGAGAACACTGCTTGGGTTTTGGCAGAGTGATTGGATAAGTACATAGTGCTGGCTGGGTGATTGGAGGAGTGCATGGGTAGTGACAGAGGGATTTCTGAAGTGCATGGTTACTACCTGGGTAATTGGAGGAGTGAATCAGTAGTGTGTAGGTTGTTAGAGATATGCATGGGAAGTGCTCAGTGGATTGTAGCAGTGCATGTGTTAGTACCTGGGCCATTGCATCAGTACATGGGTAGTGACTGGATGATTACAGTACTGTAATGAGAGTGCATGGTCAATTTATAAGTGCTTGGGTTTTGGTGTACTAATTGGATAAGTACATTGTGTTAGCTGGGTGATTGTAGGAGTGCATAGGTAGTAACAGGCAGATTACTGGACTGCATAGGTAGTCCTCAGATTGTAGCACTACATCTGTTAGTGCCTGGGTCATTGCATAAACACATGGTTAGTGACTGGATGATTAGAATGCTGCAAAGATACATGGTGAAGTGCTTTGGTATTGGCATAGTGATTGGATAGTATACAGAGCTGAAGGGTGATTAGCAGAGTGCTCACGGAGTGACAAGGGGAATGATGGAGTGCATAGGTACTGCTCTGTGGATTGTAGCATTGAATGTATGTGTGCCTAGGCTATAGCATGAAGAGTGCACAGGGAGTGACAGGGGGATTGCTGGACTGCATGGGTAGTGCTTTTCGGATTGTAGCACTGCATGAGTTAGTGCCTGGGCCATTGCATGAGTACCTGGGTAGTAACTGGATGATTAGAGTGCTGCAAGGAGGATGCATGGTGAGTGGTAGTGAGGACGGTGGCAGAGTCTCCCCGACCCGCTTCACGCCTAGTGAGTTATTCTTAGAGCGCAATTCAATTTGATGGTGCTTTCCTGATGCTTTTGACTCCTGATTCCTTTTATTATATTTGCTGAATTTTAACATTATCGCTGAATTTATTTTAAATTGTGTCCACTGCATCCTCACTTCTGGCCGCTTTACATCACTGGTGCCACAAGGGGAATTTGGGTGGCCCACACTTACCTGAGGGAAGCCTGTGCTCGATCTTGCAGCCTGCCCGCCCCGGTCCAACTCTGTAACCAGAGGGCGGGACAGGCAGAGCCAGGTACTTCCGCCCACAGGAGCCGTTAGCGCTCTAGCTCTCGGACAGGAAGGGCTACTTAGCCCTCTTGTAGTAATGAGCGCGCAGCGGTTGCACGCAGGGGAGTACCTAAGGACGCGCTTAAGACATAAAGAGAAGCCCGTCTGCGCCCGGACAAGGCCAGGGGCCATGGCCTTTACTTCCCCAAACAGAGGCTGCCACTCATATAAACGGGTGAGCTATTCATCCCAAGCACTATTAGATCTACAGAGTGCTCCTCTGGTGGGTTGTGTCAGGGTGGTGGGGTCTCTCCTGGAAGGGCCATTCTCATGTCGCCATTGTCAGTTTCAGACAGTTTCATCATGATGATGATGCTTTTTACCAACAAGGAATAACCTCTGGGGCCGTTTCTAACACGCAACCAGGGTGGAGAAGCCTGCTCTGCTGTAATATTAGATCGTTGCCCAAGCATCATACGGAGGTTTGGGACCTCATCTCAACCCAACAACCTGAATTATGCTTCCTAACGGAGACATGGCTCAAACCCCACTCGGTTCCTGCCATTACCTTGGGGATCCCTGATGGATACAAAATAGTCAGATTAGATCGTCCCATTAAGATAGGAGATGGGATAGCCATAGTCCACAGAAGTGGCATAACTATCTCCATATTGGACCAGTGCTGTACCTCGGATCTGGAATTGATCTTTAGGATCAACATTTCGGCAAGGAACAGCTGGAAGGGGCTCTGGTATATCACCCCCTGGCCCTTGCACGAACTTCTCGATCTCTTTAGTGGAAGCACTGGCCCCACATGTTAACCCGGGCAGTGATTTTCTACTTCTAGGAGATTTCAATGTCCACAGTGAGCTGCAGGATAGTGGGGTAGCCCAGGCTTTACTGACAGATCTTTCATTATTAGATCTTATACAGCTAAACATAGGCCCCACCCATCGGACAGGGCACACATTAGACTTAATACTTTCCAATTCACCTACGATTGTATGTTACCCTCCCAAGCAGGGTAATTGGACAGACCATTTCATTTTAGAATTTAGGATGCCTAATTCAGGCAAGCATCTCAGCCAACCATTGCCCCTACCTTTGTGGCGGGGACAATGGCATAAAATGTCCCAGGAGGTTTTTAAAGAGACGTTTGTAGAGCCCCACATCGCTCCCATTGATAATATTGAGGTGGCCTTATCCAAATATAGGCTGGCTATCCATATGGCGGTAGAAACCATTGCTCCCTTGAAACTTTATAAGCCACGCCCGGCACAAAAGCAGGAAGTAGTGTTTTCTGAGCATCTACGGTCTCTTAAACCGGCCTGTAGGAAGCTTGAAAAGGTCTGGAGATCGTCTCATCTGAAGGCTGACAGAATCTGCTACTATACGGCCTTGACTTCTTATCACAAAGCTATTAGAGCAACCCGCAAGAATCATATTGCCTCCCAACTCACGGTATCAGGCAATGCCCCCAAGGTCTTGTATCAGATTCTGCAAACCTTCATAAAACCAATAGCCTGCGAGAGTCCTGATCTATCGGTGCAACAATTATGCGACAATATTTCCCAATACTTCACCAATAAGATAGACAGGATTTATCACAAAATCACTGACTCTAATCTATCTGCAAGTTGGCTATAGCACTGCCTCAGGTCAAGAATACAGCTAATTCTGGTGTGCGTACTATGTTCCCTGCCATCTCGTTGAATGAGGTGGAGGACTTGGTGGACCAAATCAAGTGTGGCTATCCATCTGACCTCATCCCGGCTAGAATCATGTGGGTGGTTGGCAGGGTGCTCGGTCCTGGGATCCAGTGCCTTGTCAACCTCTCACTTGCCGAGGGCCGTGTTCCATTGGAGTGGAAAAAGGCACTGGTGAGACCCATTCGGAAAATCTCCTCTATTCCTTGGACGGATTTATCCAACCTTAGGCCCATATCTCTGCTCCCGTTCCTGAGCAAACTCACGGAGAAGCATGTGAATAAACATCTTTCGAACTTTAGCAAACAAACTGGGAGTCTGGACTATTCTCAGTTCAGCTTCAGGCCGAATTATAGCACCGAATCGGCACTGCTGTCAGTAACAGACGATCTCCACATGTACCAGAACAAGGGGTACTTGGTGGTCCTGGTGCTGTTGGATTTATCGGCAGCGTTTGATACTATATCCCACAATATCTTGCTTGGGCGCCTTGCAGAGATTGGGCTTGAGAGTATGGCACTGGCCTACTTGAGGAGTTTCCTATCTGATCGCACTCAATGTGTCAACATGGGAGTTTTCCAATCAGTTGAGGTAGAGATTACAAAGGGGGTGCCACAGGGCTCATGTTTGAGCTTTACCCTTTTTAACATCTATGTGGCCCCCCTGGCTAGGATTATGAGAGCTTTCGGCTTTATTCCAGTGTCATATGCTGATGACACTCAGCTCCTCTTCCCATTTAAATCTCTTACTTCCGAGGTAAAAGGCATGAAGGCGGTCTCCCAGTGGATGACCTCGAACTTCCTACAATGTAATGTGGGTAAGACGGAGGGTATGTTCTTTGGGGATGCCGAAATGTTATGGACACCTGATTGGTGGCCGTCCGATTTAGGTCCGTTACCCGAACCCAAACAGGTGGTGAAGAACTTGGGGGTACGATTGGACCAGGAGTTATCTTTAAAGCAGCATGGAAACAACATAGTGGGATCCTGCTTTCATGTTATAGGACTCCTCCGTAAAGTGTTTCCCCTACTCCCAGATATCACGAGAAAAACTTTGGTGCAGGCCTTGGTGCTTAGTCGTCTCAACTATTGCAACGAGCTTTTGGGATCGGCCAACGATGGAGTACTTGGTAAGCTTCAAGTGGCACAGAACACCGCGGCGAGGCTGGTCCTAAATGCCCTTCCTAGATCCCCCTCCAAACCCCTCCTAGAAAAATTACACTGGCTTTCTGTTCGCCAAAGGGTGAAGTTTAAGACCTGTTGCGTGGTCCATAAGGGATTATATGGACTAGGACCTTCATATCTGGCAGTAAATTTATTCCATACAACCCCGTCCGTACCCTGAGGTCCAGCAATCAGCATCTTCTTCGAGTGCCTACTGTGAAAAAGACCAGACAGGGCGGTAAAGCCCTGTTAGTGGTCGGTCCTGCACTATGGAATAAACTCCCTCTTCTGCTCAGGCAATGTTCGGACCATTTAACTTTCAGGAAAAGGCTGAAAACCTTCCTGTTCCTGATTTAGCTCTCTCTTTTGGATTGTCCCCTTTTCTTCCATCAGCCACTGGCGTGTGAGCGCAGAGATACTTCTCCTGGAGTCGATTCAAGCGCGGTATAAACCCAAAAATAAATAAATAAATACATTTGTAAGAATACATGTACTCATGCAATGTCCCAGGCCACTTCTGGCCCCGGGGACCCCATTCCCAGGGGCCTGGCCTTTCCGTTAGGGACCATGGGCGAGAGCCCTAATTCCCCCACAGTCCCGCTGGCTCCCCCCCTGCTGCTAGAGCCGACATTGCTTTTCCACATGGGGAGCTGCTAACATGCCGCTCCATGTGTGGAAAAACAATCTGCTTTGGATTTTGGAAGAGAGAGCAGGTTTCCATGCTCTCGCTTCCAAACTCCAAAGCAAGTTTGCTATGACAAGGAGGGAGCCCTGCTACCGCCCTGCCATAGTAAACAGCACTTCTGGCACCCCAGGACACTGCAGGAGCGGGCACTGGAGGGTGGCGGTACCCAGGGCCATCAAGGGCTCCAGAAGGGGGGAGCGCGGACCATCTCCCTATGCAATTTAGGCCCCGGGGAGGTGGTGGCCCCCTGGGCAAAGGGGTCTATAACACACCCCGCATTAGCATTATTAGTGCGCTGGGGAGGTGGCTGTCCCCGGGGCGTGTGGGGGGGTCAAACCTCCCCACACAGATTTGTTTTTTTAAATCCCCGAGGGTGACGGTCTACGGGGCTTTGGGTCCTTGCAGGCCCACCCACACGTTAAAAATAATTAAAGCCCCAGGAGGGCTGAGTGCCCTCCCGCACATCATACAATTAAACTTCTGGGGGGTGGTGGCCCCCAGGGCTGTGGGAGGGCCGAGTGCTCTCTCGCACATAATTTAATTCAAGCCCCGGAATGGTTTTCCCACCTTTTCTTTCTCCCTCTGTCCGAGCACAAGATGGCAGCCAAACAGAGGCAAGCTCGTGCTTGTGTGGTTCGGTCCCGCACAGATACTTACATTTTATTTTTTTATTTCTCAGGAACTACTGAACAGATTTACGCAATTTTAAAAATAGGTCTCTTTCTAAACCACCCCAGTTCAGACATGGCCCTATGCAATCAGTTTGATCCTGTGCCTCATGGGAACAGTCCAGCCCGAACTTCCAAGCCATGTCTGGCTGCGAGCAAATGCTCCAGAGAGCCCGAAGGAATTCTAATCCCCTTGCGCTCTCTTAAGGCTTTGCTTTATTTGTTAGAACATTCTACCCTCTAGTGGCAGAATGTTCAAATAGCCTTATCACACTTTGTAGCTGGGCTATAGTGGCTATTAAAGTCCCTCTCCCTTGTTAAAGGCCCTCGCCTTCGGCTTGGGCCCCTACTGCTGGAAAGAGGGCCTTTAATAGCCGATATAGCCCGCTACGGTGTGCTATAAGGCTATAGTATACTTGCTTGAAGACGTTTTTTTAGATGAGTTAGAGGTTTAATAAAATTGCCAAATTCATCTTGCAAGTCGAAAGGAACAGTGAATAGTGTTGACTATGGCCAGATGAAATCCCAATTCGAATTGTTTTGATTTATTTATTGTAGAGTCTTATGTCATTTATGTTGTTGTATTTTGTAAAGAGGGAGTGAGAAAAAGTATTGATGGTTGTGTGTGTCAGTACTGCTTTCAATTAACAATGCAGACAGTAGTATTCACAATTCAGAATGAGTCTCTATTGTAGATGATGCAGTCCTGAAGACATAGGTCTTCAAAGTGTGGGGCGCGCGCCCTTTGGGGGGTCGCAGCTTCATCCTCAGGGGGGCGCACGCTCCACTTCACCATTTCACCTTCCATTGTTGCTACCCACATTGAAAGCATGTTTCCTGTCTGTGTTGCAGGCCCCCATCTCGAGTTAGGGTTCTCTCTGATTCGAACATTCAGAACAGCCAATCAGAATGTAGTTTCTGCAACACTGACGTCAAAACTGACGTTCCTCCATAGAAATGGACAGCAATACAGATGCCAGGGAGTGCCGCAAATTTTGCATACAAAATCTGCAAAATACTTCAAATTTGCTGATAAAGCAGCGCTTCACCACTGCTGCCTTTTGCCTCCCGATTGCTTAACTTCATATCGGGTTGCTGTCCTATGCCTTGCTTTTGAGGGCTTCCCCAGCGAGGTTATCATGGTTTGTAACCTCACTGCTACTGCCTTTTGCTCCAAGGATTTGAAAACGGGTGCATTCTTTCTGAGGATTCCATTCACCAGCACGTAAGTCTAAATAGTTTTATTTATTTTTTAAAGTCTCCTTCCTTTGATTAAAGTCGCTGGTGCTCGTTTAAAATGTTCAAATACGTTAGAGCTGAGTACACAAGGCTAAAATAGCAAATATCGTGAAATATGCCACCCGTCGTAGGGCAAATATAAATGCTTTCTTATGACATGTTTCTGAATCTTTGGAATGCTGTCTTCTTTATAAGCCAAATATGTTAACAACTGAATGGCTCTTGATGCTGCTAGAGAATAAAGGTATATATCCTCTTGAATCACTTATATCGCATATATGTCTGATGTAGATGTCCCCTAGGCCTTCTTGAAAAACTGAGGATGACCTTCTACTGGCAACACATGGCCATACTCCACATAATAAGAGATTTTCAATTGTGTCAGCAAGCATGTTTTTTGGGCCCCCTTTTCCTGATATCTTGTCTAGGGGCAATGATGTGGCACAGCAGCCAGAGCTGCTGACTTTGTAGCTGTGGAACCTGATTCAGTTCTCAGCATCTGCTCAACGTCCTGTGATTCTGGGCAAATCATTTAATCTCCCCATGCTTACAAATAATGAATGTGTCCTTGTGTAATGTGAAAGATGATCCTGTAAAGCGCGCCAATCACTTTGGGTCATGTTTGTGCTATATAATATTGTAAAAAATATATTACAAATGTTTGTGAGCGCTCCAGTTTCTAAGTACCACTCAAAACTGGGGTCCTCATTTACAAGAAGTGCTGCAGCGCGGCACCGCAATCCCTTTGCCTGTGCCGCGCTGCAGCACTTTGAAAGCACAGGCATGTATTATATCTACAAGGATATGGTGGATCCCTTTGCTCTCCCCTGCACTGGCGCACAATTTACTGCCATGCGCCAATGCAGGCACCCTTGTACTATGGTGCAAGTATGCCTGCGTTACGGGGATGATTGTTTATTTGCAGGTGTCCCTTCTTACCCATAAACAATCTGAAATGGCATTTTTCAACTTCTATGTGTGCTACATTAGCCACATAGAACTTGCAAAACGTCATATTTTTAATGATTGATTATGTGCAGGAAGGGACACCTTCCTGCACATAAACAATCACCATGCAAGGAAAGAGATAAAAACGAGGAGAAAAAAATACATTTATCCTTGTTGCGCCTCCCTACGCCCCCATGGGGAGGAGTAGCATTCAGACGCATTTCCAGGTTTACTTTTTTTTGTAAACCTGGAACTGTTAGCTTCCATGGGTGTTGCGTGGGAACACCCACAGCAACACCCGTGCAACAATCCTTTCCCTCAAAGTGCTGCGTGTAAAGGGGCCGTTTTTACAAGGACAGGCAAAGCCACTCAGGGTGGCTTTTCCCTTCCTTGTAAATATGGAGCAGCAAAAGGCACCGCTGGTGCATCACAAAAAGTGATGCACTGGTGCAAATAAGCCCCTGGAAGTGGAGCACAACCGATTGTATCAGAAAGAATCCATCGACACATTGACTGTCTCTTTGGTATACCTGTCTCAGTTTTGAAATTGTATTTATTGATCTATGCAAAGCGTTATTTTATGTGTAAAAGAATGCACCCTTGTAATTTTTTTGTGCGCATTTTTTCTTGGAGACTTTTCTTTTGAAGTTTGTAATAAGCATCTGTCAACTACACACAGGCAGTAGAAAATTGCAACTTACTAAACACTCTTACTTTCATATTATTTGCCATATATGACCTGGACTCTGCAGGTGGGAATGACTAGCAATGATGCAGAATGCGCCAGCTTCCAGAATTTGTTGTCAAGTGGTGATGGTAGAGGGGGAGTTCGAAGTCTAAAAAAGTTTAGATGGGGGGGGGGCTCAACCTAAAAACGTTTGAGGACCTCTGCTGTAAGAGAAGAGATTGCTGTAGTGTGCTCCTTTTGCACCACTTATACGCATCATTGCAGTTTCTGCACATGATTTTTTGCTTTGCGTATTGCAAACTGTAGAGTTCAAGTCAATGCCAAATGGCTGTGGGCCCTTGCTGAACGCTTTCTCTGGCCTATATTGCAGACTTCTGTGTTCACATTTGAAATTGAGTCGGTATTGTAGATGATGCAGTCCTGTAGGAAAAGACATTGCTCCAGTGCGCTCTGTCTGCACCACTCATATGCATCATTGTAGGCTTTGCACACGTTTATTTTGCTACGCGTATTTCAAACTGTAGAGCTCAGGTCAATTCTATGTGACTGTGGGTCCTTCCTGACTGCTCTCTCTGGCCTACACTGCAGATAGCAGTGTTCACAATTGTGATTGAGTTGATATTGTAGATGAGGTAGTCCTGTAGGAAAAGATATTACTCCAGTGCTTTCTGTCTGCACCACTCATATGCATCATTGCATGCTCTGCATGCACACGTTTTATTTTGCTCTGGGTATTGCAAACTGTACAGCTCAAGTCAATGCCACTTGGCTCTGGGCCCTTGCTGAACGCTCTCTTTGGCTTATACTGCAGACTTCAGTGTTCACATTTGACATTGGGTCGGTATTGTATATGATGCTGTCTTGTAGGACAAACAAAGCGATACAAAAGGGGATGATGGACAGAGCGTTCAAGCAAATCAAACACTCACCCCCAGTCAACTGATCTGGGTTTAATCCATCAACATTCTTTAGCTCACTCCGCCCCCAAGTTCAGACATGGCCATATGCAAATCAGTCTGACCCTGTGCCTCGCGGGAACAGTCCAACCCGAACTGCCAAAGCCATGTCTTCCCTGGACCGGAAACAAGCATCCTGGGTCCGGGTTCTGGCATTAAAGCCATCATAAGGCAGACTAGCTTGAATCCATTGGCAAAGTGAGCAAGGGACTCACATCTGAGCATACCCTGACAACTTAGGGGGAACAAAGCAATACAAAAACGTTGCCACTGGATTCAAGCTAACCCCTTCTGTATCGTCTGTAGGAAAAGACATTGCTTCAGTGCGCTGTGTCTGCACCACTCATACGCTTCATTGCAGGCTCTGCACGCATTTCTTTGCTTTTTGTATTGCAAACTGTTGAGCTCAACTCAATGCCACTTGCTGTGGGTCCTTGCAGAACACTCTCTCTGGCCTATACTGCAGATAGCACTGTTCACAATTGAGATTGAGTCGCTATTGTACATGAGGTAGTCCTGTAGGAAAAGACATTGCTCTAGTGTGTACTGTCTGCACCATGCATACGTGCCATTGCAGGCTCCGCACACGCTTTTTTGTTGCTTCGCTTATGACACACTGGGCAGCTCAAGTCACCTTATGTAGCTATGGGTCGTTGCTGACCACTCTCTGTGGCCAACACTGCAGACAGCAGTGTTCACAATTCAGATTGAGTCGCTATTGCAGATGATGCAGTGTTGATGGCAACAGATATTGTTCCTAGTACGGCCTGTCTACAGCACGCATTATCGCTGGCTGTGCATATGCTGAATGCTTTTGATGTGGCTATATGAGTGCACTAGAAATTATGGAGCATTTATGATATAATCTTTTTGTGTATTATTTCAGATCTATTGATTGTGTGTCAGTATACCACAAGTTGTGGTTCTTTTACAATAGAATTATTTCTGTATTATTTCACTTCTACTCTCCCTACCTTACTGCAGCACAAAGTATTGATTCTTTTAATATTGAATCTCTGTGTGTGATCTAATGATTATTGTTGTAGTTGATGCTAGCAGCAACCATTCCCAAAAGGCTGTTTTACACTCATCCAGCACAGACGTCACTGGATATATCACCCTGGTAATAGAGAGTTGAGAGCACGTGTACGTACCCACTTCCACTATCTATCTGTGTCTGTGTGTTCATTATCTATGCATGATACTGTCTTTGGGCCGTACTATATTACTTTGTGCTGTGGACAGCGTATGCAACCACGTTACCTCTGGTATTGGAGAAAATTTCGGTAATGTAACTTTTAGGTGTATGGCTATCACAGGTGGAAGGCTACTTTACAGAGCACATCAGTTATGTCATTTGAGATGTCATAAGTGATGTCATCAGTGATGTCACTGACCATGTCATGAGTGATGTAATATGTAACGTCATCAGTAGCTCAACTAACTATAACTGGCAAATTTCTCTGGTTTTATATGAGTCAAATGTCCAACTAACTATAACATCCCTTAAACCTATGTTTTTTTCAGTGAATGCATATATATATATAAAACCTAATGGCAGTCGCCGGTATGTAGTTATTAGGACCATGACTCCATAGAACAAGTATTTTTTTGTCTTGCCCATGTCTTTGGCACCGTTTGATGAATCTTCAACTGCATACCAGGAAGTATATATGGTACGTTCTGTCAGTGTCTGTTGGTTGATACTGATGATTTGAGGTCACGCTGTGCATTTTTGGTGGATTTTTGGCTGTGTCTGGTTGAGTCTGTGTCTGCTTTGTCGCTGTGAATTATATTTTGTGTTGTTTTTTAGCCTAAGTGTTGTTTTTTCTATTTATAAATGCCTTTATACTGTTGAGTGTTTGTCTAATTTGGGATAGTAGTTACCTAGGTATAATTAAGGGTTTAAGGGGTGTTTTTGTTGTTAGTGGGTTAAGTACAGATATGGCTAGTGCCATTGTGGCTATGTCTGGGAAGGGGAGAGGGAAACATTTTACAGATGGAAAAGTAGATGAATTGATCTGTCTGTTTATGCACTACTTACAGCAGATGGTGGCTACAGGAGGAAGGGTCAGCAAATGATACAGCCCCAAGGATCAGAAGGATAGGCGGGAGAGGGTGCAGTGGCACATGGCCAAGTTGGACCATGAAAAGCAGTCAGTTTCTCTGCTTAAACATTGTTTGGGGTACAACATTTTGTGGGAAGCTGATGTGATAGACCTGGTAGGTTTGAAGATCAGAGGCCCCATATGTATGTGTTGATGTATATAAACATATACTAATGTAGATAACTTAGTTAAGGTACATATTAATATAAAGAAATGTGTTGCAATGTGTGGATGCCTTGTGACACAAGGTAAAAAATTGACAAGAGGTGGCAGGTCTATCAAATTGTCACACAAAGCAGCACACCTGGCATAAATGCTGTGTTGTATTGCAGGAAGATAGCATTCTTGAAGCTAAGTAACGGAAAACACCATTTTGCCAAAATGAGGGTTACTATTTAGCTATGTGGGGCACTGAAGAAGGTTTCACCTTTTAAATGTAATAGGATTCATAATGTATTGCTGTTTCCCTCATTCATATGACACAAACACTGCACAATATGTGGATAAATCAGTCCCTATGGCTAGATTCACAAGAGATATCATTATCCACACTGCACAAGGTATAAGGCATGTTTGTGTGGCAAGGCTAGAATGTATGTACCAAGATGTATATTTATAAATTTTTCACGCAGCATGTAATAGCAAGTTACCTTGCTGGGCAGCGCCAAAGTGAAAGGGCAGGAACGTGTTGTATTTAACATACTGCAGTGCATTTCTTTCCCTTTGTACTGCTGGTACACTTTTGGCTTCCTAGTGCCAATGCTTTCACCCTTCTGTCATGAGGCAAGGGGGGCCTGTGATGAAGCTGGTTTGCAATTCTTACAACATCACATGCATGGGGCATGATATTGGCATATGATGTAAGACACCTCTGTCCTTTCACCCCCAGGCAGATCAGAACCTGCGAGGGGACTAGCTGCGTTCCATGATTTGAAAATGTAAACATATGTATGTAAGAGTGTCTGAATGTGTCATTATGGTGGTGTCATAGTGCTCAGTTTAGATATAGAAGTGTGTGTAGTTGCTAGATTTTCAATGCATCTTTTCCATTTTTGTTTTACAGGTGTACTTAGCTCATTTACACAAGGTGAAATTGACATCTTTAGGGATACCATTGAACGTAAGTGTCAAGTCTACATGGTTGTAGCTTTGTGACAAGTGTGTGTGATCCATGATAGTTATAACAGTATATTGTGTATGGGGAGGTATTCATTACCTGCCAACAAATCATTCAGATCAACTGAGCAAACACAATATCACGTGTCAACAGACTGTAAAAAAAATAAGGAGACTTGTTAATTTGAATGTTGTATTAATATAGGTGTGGCTAAGTATTTCTGCAGTACCTCAGTTGAAATATGGTGATATTATACCTGCAAAAGTACTGGAGTGTCATACTAAACTTCTTGATGCAGTGAGACACCCACCCTCCAACTGTGGAATGGCTCCCTGTCACAGATTAGGGCAAGTCAGCAATGTGTACTGCCTTGCATAACTCCAGATTACTTAAGGCATGTAGAGCCACGCACGCTGCCCTTTCTTACCTTTACACATCTTGCTTAGCTTTTGCCTTGACCACCCCCCGTGCTGGATGCAATATCAATATCAAAAGTGTACATATCCGGGCACAGTTATTATTTACACCTGACACATCAGAATGAGTGGAAATCACTGGTATGAGTAGAATGCATGGTTCTATATTGTGCCTAAATAGATTTTTGTACAATTGCACTAACCTTACTTGGGGTAGTTTGAAATGTTGTAATTGTAGAAGTCATTGTAATGAAAGTATATTGTACATTTCTCTATACCAAGATCAGTTGTACCAACTTAGTCATATTTCGCGATACGTGATGTACATATGAAACTTGCATTAATATCAGATACTTTTTTTCCCTAGCTAACATGACAGCAGGCACAAATGTTTGCCTTGAGAGGGACATGTTATAGGTGTATCCACAAGATAGCCTATGCTTTTAGGGTAAACCCCTTGTTTTTGCTATTTAGGAAAATGAGCAGCACATATAAGAAGGCAAAGTCAGCTGGCATTTGGACAACATCTGCATGGTCACAGGTACAGAAGACCCCACGCCTACAGCATCTCAGTTACCCACACATCAGTAAAGCTGGTAATAGCACACTCCTGGACCATCATGTAGAGAGCAGCTGCAAGGTACAGGACAAAAGAGGAATGGAAGTGCACCACCTACAATTTTCCATCTTTTTCTTCTCCAACGGCTGCGTCATATTGACCAAGGGATTGTCAGAATTGAGAAGGAGCAGTAGAGCCAGAGAGAGATTTTGCAGAGGTGCCAGGAAACCCTCCAGAAAATTTCCACCTAAATTTAGTTCCCGGACTCTCCTTTTGTACATGCTCTTCCCTGCTCTTTATATGAGTATTTTTAGTGTTCATAGTTCTTGTTAAAGCTTATTGTAGGTTTAGGAATAGGTTAGGTTAGTTGTAGTTCAGTAAGATGTTTTTATATAGTGTACTTTTTGTATAGTTTTATTATAATATATATATATATATATATATATATATATATATATATATATATATATATATATATATATATATATATTCACTGAAAAAAACCATAGGTTATAGACCATATATAGTTAGGAATTAGCATTTACAAAACCTTAATTTACTCGCACAAAACCATTGAAATTCGCATATATAGTTAGTTGCGCTAACTATATATCGCGCACCCGCAATCCACTGCTGATGATGTCACATATTACATCATTCATGACATGGGCAGTGACATCACTGATGACATCACTGATGACATCTCAAATGACATCACTGATGACATCACTGATGACAACATCCAGTGACTGTATGTTTCTGTAAAGTTAAAATATGTCTTACATATTGAAGAATGAGTGGATGTATAAGTGTCTGGATGAAGGATTTAGTAGGTGCATGACTGACTGTATGAGAGAGTGATTAAATGTGTCTCACTGAGTGCATGGGTTAGTGACTAAACTGTCTTAATTTGTGCATCATTATATCTGTTGTTCTACAAACTGCTGCATGTGTTGATCAGTAGCTATATGAGTAACTGTATGGGTTATTGATTGGTTGTCCAAGTATTTGTATGGGAGAGTGAGTGTGTGTGTGGGGGTGGCTGGGAGGTGTGTGACTCTGTGCATACATGTGTGAACAGTTTATTCACTAGATCTATGGGTTCAAAACTGCATGTTGAAACAGCTGTATGGGTGGTTGACTGTGTATGAGTGTATTGGTGAGTGAATGGATATCTCAGTGCTACATGTCAAAGTAAGTACATATGTAAAACACAGTACATGTGAGAGTTCACATATATAAATTACTGTGCATAAGAGCCAGTGAATGTGTGAGTGGCTGTATGGATCATTGTGAACTTGTATCAGGGATTGTATAAAAGAGTAAATATGTGTTAGTATATGTTCGAATAAGTAAGGTGTGTATAATTGTATAGTTGAGGAAATGGAGGTGTGATTGATTCTTTGCATGACTGACTAGGTGTGTGAGTAACTCCATGGATGAGTGACAGTCTGTGAGTGTCTGTTTACACTGAGTGTATCTAAGGTTATATCAGAGTCTGAAGAGGTTCATCGTATAATCACATGAATGATGTCATCAGTGATGTGATAAGTAATGTCAAATGAGAAGTCATCAGTGATGTAATTTGAGATGTCATCAGTGATGTCATTTGAGATGTCATCAGTGATGTCATCAGTGATGTCACTGACCATGTCATGAATGATGTAATATGTGACATCATCAGCAGTGGATTGCGGGTGCGCGATATATAGTTAGCGCAACTAACTATATATGCGAATTTCAATGGTTTTGTGCGAGTAAATTAAGGTTTTGTAAATGCTAATTCCTAACTATATATGGTCTATAACCTATGGTTTTTTCAGTGAATTTTCAAGGTTTTGTAAATGCTAATTCCTAACTATATATGGTCTATAACCTATGGTTTTTTCAGTGAATTTCATTGGTTTTGTAAATGCTAATTCCTAACTATATATGGTCTATAACCTATGGTTTTTCAGTGAATTTGATTGGTTTTTTAAAAGCTAACATCTGAAGCTGTAAAATGTATTCTTCTTTAAATCCAAAAATATATTTTAGATGTTTATTAATAATTTTTTTAAAAATATTTTTTTGCTTCGCTTTCGATTCGCGAACTGGGAAGCTTTCCGTTAGCTCATCTTGATGCCGCGACCTAGTCCGCGAACCGGTAAACGTTTTGTTTGCGCAACTGTGACGTTTTGCGGAAGCGCAACGTATCACTTTGTCGCGTAATGCATCTTATGATGCGCCGCGTTAGCGCTCCCAGAAGTGCTCCGGACCGCGAACCGGAAACGATCCGGGACGCGGCGCGCACCGCGTAACGTGAGCGGAACAGGTCATATGACTTGTTAATAAAACTTTTCATTGGTTCATTTCACTTTTGGTTTCCTAATGATGTAATACTAGGTCATGTGATCTAAAATTAACACTTTTCATTGGTTTATAACTTTTGCTTTTCCCAAATGATAAAAACCCCTCCTTCTTTCCTCACTCTGACTTTCATCTTGGTGAGAGAAAGACCATTTACATATAATTGAGCAATGGCTTCTGTACTTGCTTCAGCTGGTGCACCCCCACCACCACCTCCACCTCCTCATGAGAAGAGAGGACCATCATCTCGGTTCATTGCCAACACAGAGGAGGAGGAAGAGGATGAACTTGAAGAAGAGGAGAGAGAAGAACAAGAGTTCTTACAGGAGTTGCCCCGTGTTTCCCGTCGGAAAACTAGTTTTATCTGGCAATTTTTTTCAATCCCTCGAGGGGAGAAGAAAGTCAATGCCAAATATGCCACCTGCCTTATCTGTAAAAAAAGGCTATCAAGAGGCACTGAAAAAAAGTATAGCATGGGAAACTATACCATGCATCGCCATATGACCAGGTGGCATCCACTCAACTACAGCCGTGCAGAGTTGCGTGACCTGCAGGATAATCCCCCAACAACTCCTGTGGCCAGGTCAACCTTGCATATCTCTCTGACTGGAGGAGAGGCACAGGAAACCGTGCCAAACATTCAAAAGAACTTCAAACACATGAAGCTAACCTGCTTGTATTGTGGGGCATTGCTTTCATGTGGGAACATGAGCGTAAACTTAATGAACATTGCTTACGAGAATCACAATTGCCCTAACCCACCCAAACAGTAATTTTTTTTTTGCTCCTGTTGAGCCTTTTTCAATGCCTGTTTTTTGTTGTTTCCCCTCCATCAAAAACACAAAAAAAATATAAAACTGTGCAAAAATACAAAAAAATCAAAAAATGTTTAGAAAAAAAAAAAAACAATAAAACAACAAAAACATAAAAAAAGTTCTTTTCAGAACTACCTCCCCTTTCAAATAAAATTACTAGAATGTTTAGCACTCTGGCAAGCTCTATTTCTTTTGGTTCGCTTTCCAGTTAGCTGCCCGGTTCGCGAACTAGAAGCGAACCAAAAATTTTTTTTTTTTTAAAAAGAAGAGTTAGTATAAGGGAAGTAAACAGAGAGTAATGTTAAAAGAAAGACAGCTATAGGGAGTAAACCAGAGATACTGTTTAATAGATCTATTTAACGAAGAAAAGATGGAAGAGGGTATAATTGCGAAAAACAAAATGGATAAGGAAGTGAAAGAAAAAAAAGAGAGTAGAACAATAACAAAGAAGAGTTTCTTGGAGAATGTGAGTGAATGTTCAAAATAAAATTAAAACATGTGGAATAACAGAGAGAAAAAATAGAAAACAGAAAAGAAGAAATAACTGAAAAAGATTAATTGAAACAGCAAAGAAATGTAAATAACATAGAGCCATATCATCAACATAGGCAATAAAAGTTTTGCTTTTTTTATCAGCAGAAATATGTCGCCAAAGTATTCTAATTAGCTTGATACATATGACTCCTTGTGAGGCCTGTCTTGCAACATGGTGCATCTTTTTCATCAGTGCTGCATCGGTTTCATGTGGCACGATTTTAAAACAGCATGACACATTTGCCTAAATGCATCAATTTGTAATTTCGACGCCTCATAACATATCTTTTGCACCGCTACTGTGTCACAAAACTGACGCACAGTGGCTCAAAACATACATACATATATCATAAATCTGTCCCTAACATTTTAAATAATTAATTTAAGATGACGATAAGGTGTGGTGTCTTCTGAGGTTTGTTTAAGGTGAGGCCTACTCAGGGTTGCATATCAATTTTACGCTTGTTGAAGAATACAGAGGAGATAATACATGTGAAGGCTTACCAATGAAGTTAGTCATGTCCTCTTATTACATAATTCATGACATGGTCAGTGACATCATCAGCAGTGCATTGCGGGTAAAAAGAGTAGAAAACATTTACCTTATAATTCTTGTTGACTTTTAAAAATATTTGTTCATACTTTCAATCTGTAAAAGAGAGAACAAACATTTCCAAAAATATTAAAACATGTATTTAAAAATTAGAAAAAAGAAGGGAAAAGGTTCAAGAAGAAACAGTTTTTCAACAACTTTGACATTTACAGAAGCCTCTGCTTCTCTACGTCCCCTACACAATCCTAAAGATATTTATTTTAAACAAACAGTATCTTCATGCTGATGAAGTGAGGCCTATTTTGGAATATGGTGCTTCTTTTGCATTGCTGATGTGTCACACTAGTGATGCAATAGCAGCGCAAAAGAGATGTAAAGCCATCATAAAATTGTGTCTAACATTGTAAATGATTGTTTCAGGATGCAAATAAGATGTGTCCTTTCAAGAGGTTTCTTTGAGGTGAGGCATATTCAGTTTTTTTTAAGAAAACAGTACCCAGAAGTACTGCACTGTAAGCATTAACTTTGACACTTACAGAAGACTCAGTTTCTCCATATCTACCTCACATTTCTAAATGTATATCATAAGTACAAAAAGCAGAACATTAATTATACATGTTAAATTGTTTATTTTTGCTGTTCTCAGAATGTATCAAATTTCACTTAAATCAGTGACTTGAAGGTATTCATCATGTAACAGCGGGGAAAAAAACCCACAATCAAAATGATTGTGTTTAAAAAACCCATTCAACCTAAGAAATCTGAATTCAAAACTCCTTAAAATTAACTTACTTTCAATGACGTCGAAGGATGTCCTATGAACAGCGTCCACTCTGTTGTGCTATAAATATTTTCAGCCCGCCACTTTCTGAAAGAAAACCTCCATCGTTTTGAAAAATATGTTACATACAAGAAAAGACTTCTCACATTCTACCACATGTTTCCACTTGGCCAAATCATGTTGCAGCGATTCACAACTCTTGTAATTCTTCCAATCAAATCCCGTCATTTTCTATTTTCGCAACTTTCAAAAAGAAAACATTTAAGATTATTTTCACAATCCTGGACTACTAATATCTTACCCTTCTTTCTCACTCATGTTCTCCTTTTCCTATGACACTGATACTGCTTACTATGAAGCAGACTTACTTGCATCAGGTTTATATAGTTGGATTTTTAAATCGACATTATAATTAAAAGTTTTGGACCAATAATCTAGACAGCATTGCAGACTTACATTCCCTCTACTTGATGAACCTTTTGCAATTCCTCAGAGGAAATCCCGAGATTCTTTCATTAAAATTTTGGTTTTAAAAACACCAGGTAAGAATTTTTAAGGTCAAACGGCAATTTTTTTTTGAAAGTTACAACAGAATCGTTGCAGAATGACCAGCCGTTTTTAGACTTTAAATAAGCTGTGTAATGTCCTGATGTTGTTGAAGGACCATCGTGATAGATAATTGCTACAGTTACAAAAGTCCTTCCTGATATTGACAGCTGAGAAGCAAAAACATTTTTTATTAAAGTTGACAATTTTGATCCATCAGGCCTACATCGTTGGATCATTAAAATGACATACTGGCCATAACTTTGAATAAATAATGTTGACAGCATTTCAGATTTACATTGGCTACACTCCATGTTGTGATCCGCTGCATTTACTAGCTTATTAAAGGAGACTGATTTACTGTCTGGCAAAGTTAAATATATAAATCTTTCTGAGTCTACACTAGTAGTACTTGATACCCTACAGTTCTCGCAGTCATGCTGCCATTGATAAGAAAGCCCAAACAGGTGATCTACATCTACACCCTCATCTTGCAATACATCAAACATATACATTAAAAACTCCTGACAATCCTGCTGATTATTTTCAGAGAAGTCTGTTTGACCTGAACATTCATCTAACAGATAACGAACTTCATAACACTTTCTACTTTTGTTCGATCAGTGCTACATTTCTCTAACACAGAATTCAACAAACAGCATAAACTTTGTTCCGAATTGAACACAATCTGTTCTTTTAAAGTCTCTAGTGAAAAGAGAACATTAACCACTACATTTGCATAGCAGTTGACACCAGAACTGTTTTCAAATTGAAAACCGACAACATCTTCAACAGAATCCACTTTCTTTCTGCTTACAATTTTCGGTTCATCGACTTTTTGGCTTTTTGCTATAACCTCCCTACTATTACTGATATTTCTTTGTTTACGGCCTACCACACGTTTCTCAATCAAAGGATATTGAGGCAAATGTGGCGCATACTCTCTTCTTAACCTATTGTATTCCTTAACACAATCTAGATCCGCACAAATGTTTGTGACATCACAGTCAATCAAGTACAATCCCGATAAAGTTCTAACTCGTGACAATGCCACATATGCCATACCCTCCTTGAACACAGAACTGCCAATATTCACCAATGCACTATCTACACTTAAACCTTGCGATTTATGGATTGTCACCGCATATGCCAAGCAAACAGGAAACTGTTTACGGCGTACATATAAGTCTTTAACAAGCAAAAACCTAGAAGAACAACGACCAATTAGCTGTACTTCCTCAATGCCATCAAATTTAATTTTTAAAAATTCTATTCCATCTCTATTTCTGTATTTCTCAAAATCAACAACATTACCCATTGATCCATTTACCAGACCTCTTTCAACATGTAAATTCCTTCTCAAAATAATTCGGCAATTTAAACACACATTTAAAGTCTTTTCAAAACCCGCTGTTTTAGATATAGTCTTCTCTAATGAATCCAACTTTGATTTCAAATTCTCTGACAAAATAATTGTTGATCCCATATGCTCTATTTTGTCAATAGCTTCAAGTTTCACAATCTCTTGCTTTTCTAAATTCAACATTTTGTTGTTGAAGATGGAACATTCTGCAAGAGTTGGCATCAAACATATTCCAGATTTCTTCTCAGTAATTTTCTGAAAAATATTCTCAGGCACAACGTCTTCTTCTGCATATAAATTTGACAGTAATAGTGCATTTAAAGCTTCTTTCCCATGCTCGGTCACTTTTCCAATTCTAATATCTTGTAGAATATTCTTGTAATCTTCATCCTTCGCCTGACGCATATTTTCATGCAGTTCAGCATAATTGAAGTTTAACCATATATTGACGTTGCCAATGCTCCCTAGGCACTTCCTGGTACCTTCATGCGTGAGTATTTTGAACACAGGTTGACCTTTTACTGGTGTCAGCTGCAGAAGATCTCCGAAAACAATGATGTGTTTGCCACCAAATAACACATCATACTCAGTTTTAAGAACTTCTTGCATTCTCAAATGCACAAAGGCAAGCATGACATTGGAAACCATGCTTACTTCGTCAATGATAAGAAGTTTCATTTTCCTCAAGACTCTTGAAACTTCAAAACAAGCATCCCCAGATAACTTGTGGTATTGTAATTTGTTGTCATGCTCCACTGGCAGCATCAGTAGACGATGCAAAGTAATACCTTTAATGTTATGTGCTGCCAGTCCAGTTGGAGCGGTGACAACACAAGACAGCGATGACTCAGTCCTTTCCTGCAAATAACAAGAAATTGCTTTAATGAGGAAACTTTTTCCAGTTCCCGCTTCTCCACTCACGTACAGTCGGACAGGCTTCAACGATGTACATGAGCACTCTTTCTTCTCATGACTTAATCCATGCTCAATTTGCTTGGTAACTTCATCATATATTTTCCTCTGCTCAACGTTGAGTTGTTTTTCCAAGTCTTCTAAGTTAACTGAATCCTCCTGAGCATGTGCCATGGCTCTTTCCACTTCATTCATAGCAGTGGCAGCTTCATTTTCGATAATAGCTCCTCCAAGTGGATCTTGACTCAATGAAACAGAACTCTGACTGTCCTGAGAACTGTCTCTGGCAATCTCGGCTGCAATCGTTGCTTCCTGCTCAATTTCCAAAGTTAGCATTTCTTGGGAAAAGCAGGACATTCTATGGTCTCCTTAGCAGCAGTGAAAGAGTCTTCATAACAGAGGAAATCTCCAAGCAGTTCCTCTTCTGCACGCCAAGGCTTGAAAAGTTGCAAAAGTGCTAAATAGAAAAACTCCTTTTTTTCTGGAGATTCGCCACTCAATTTTCGATGGTTTACTAATTGGCATTTTCTTTGCTTGACCAGACATCCCTCACTTCCAATTACAGCATACACTCCATTCTCAATATCTTCTTTGATGTTCCTCTTGAATATATAATTTTGTAGAACCTCATATAGACAAACATTCTCAAGGTGACTGCTTCGATTTGGATAATATGTATCCAACATGTTGGTCTTCAAAATGTCGGTACTGTTTGGTTCCTTTTCTGCCAAATACTCAATTTCCCGGACAGGTTTTAGAACTCGATTTCGCGTTGCAGCAAGACCAAGACTCGCCCAAACGATACTCCTGGATTTGGCATAGAGACTTGCTGAAGACAACCGGTCAGAACATTCATAAGCTCCAATTTCTCGATGCGACAACATCTTCAGACTGAAACTGTACAACTTCTTGCTGAGGCTCTTTTCATGGGAAATGTCCTCCCACATATCCTTCAGTTCTGTCTTTTCTTTTTTGGTGATGTAAGATGTCACATACCGAGCCACAGCCATACAGTTGTCAGCCACAAACTGTATATCCATGTTAGCATTCCACATGGACAAAATCACTGGGTTGTAGTCGTTGATGTACTTGGACTCTTCGTTCCTTTTCAAACTGTATGTATTTTTGGGTGATTTCCTTGTGACATTATGTCGCAGCGCAGACATCAAACTGTTCACTCTTCCTTTAGAAATCACCGGTCGTGGAAAGTTGAAACGACATTTGGTGTAGAACTTGTCCTTGTTTCTGAATTTACGACGACAGTACTTTCCACAACGATGGCTTTGGAAACGTAGAACTTGTTCTCTTAGGCTTTTCTTCTCTGTTGCGTTTGGAACAGCACACGTAGAATACTGTTCTATGAAGTTCATCACTAACTCATCCGGATCTGTTCCAAATTTAGGTGCATCCTTGATCCACAGCAACATATGTATATGAGGAGCACCTCTTGCTTGGTACTCCTTTCTCCAGAAGAAATCCAACACCTCTCCAAGAGGTGGATTCTTCTTATTTGTGATGAAAGACATCATAGCTTCAAATCTATGATTGAAGTACCTGCATACATTCACTGGATCCAAAGAACACAGTTCTCCAGGTGTCTTGAATTCAATGTTTTCAATATTTCCATTTGCCTCTCGTAGAAATTCAAGTAAGTCTTCCCAGCCATACTCTGCACAGCTCAGAGTAAGGAACCATGTTGGAGTTCCTAAGTTCCTCAGCATACATTTTAAATCACCATGACGACGATACCAGTACTCATTAGTACCACGTTGACACGCCATGAGATTAATTAGGCGTGAATCCAAAATACTGTCTTGTACATTGACTTTATGCATAAAGTCACTTGCCGAGATGTTTCGCATCTGTATACCACTTTTTAAGATGTGGTTCACTGCATATGACAGTCCAGACAGATCGCTTTCAAACAAGAGATGAAACAAATAGGGAATGAATTGACGAAACCTAGGATCTTCTGCATACAATCGTAAAGTCCGGTATTCAGACGCAGAAATTTGATGAGACCGCTCATCATATCTTCCTCCTTGACCTGTTGGAAATAGCTGTGGGAAACACGGAGCTTCCAAACTTTCCTCCCAAACACTAATGGGACTCCCTTTGGCTTGTTTCATTTGAAACAACTCAATTGCATTCCCCATGACTTCCTTGGAATGCAAAGGATGAACACTATAATGTTCATATATTTCTTCACTTTTAGAGGCCTCTACTTTCTCAATTTGGCCAGCACACAAATCGCTATCCTCTTCATCACTTACTTCCTCTTCTGCAACATAAACATTTATATAGTACTTATTATTTTTCTTCAAATACAATGTTGCCTTTTTGACTTTCCTAACATCCACTAAATCTTGCCATATTTTCTTATTCTTTGTCGGAACACCATTAACCAAGATAACCAAAGGTTCCTCTTCAACTTTTTCTACTCCAATTGTGTTAATGTTTTTGTTCAAATCTAGAGGCAAATAAACAACTCTTCCCTTTAATCCTCTCTGTAAATCTGATGGAGGTAACTTCCCTGTCTTTGGCTCCATTCTTACAATAGCCTGAAAGGGATGAATACTTTGAATCAAAATAGATTCATAAGTATTTAAATCCTTCAATTCAGAAGGAATCTCAACTAATTCAAGATTATTATGAACCGCCCTAGCAGGCATCTGGTTTTTGTTTAATTTGTTACAACAATAAGTACACACAAGTTGATCCGATCCCAAATTAAAAGAATTTTCTACCATCAAGTATGTGGCAAAATCCTTCCATTCACTATTATTTTCCCTTTCACTTTTTGCATATAAATCCACTAACTTAGTCTGATTCTTATAATAAGTCCGTCGACAACACACACAAGTGAAATTAGGCCTCTCACTTGATTTCATCTGAAACGTGGCAATTTCCTTCTGAAAATTATCTGTACTGGAAACCTGTACATTATCTTCAACATTATCCTCTACTTCTGGGTCAATTTGAACATTCTCATCTTTATTTCCAAAGTAACAAAACTCAATTTCTTCACAAATATTCTTGACATCTATTTCAGAACCATGCAAAAGAGCAGCACATAATTGTTTAAGCATAATTGCTGGACTCTTAGCATGATACAACATTCTCACTATTTTCCTGACTTTATTATGATGCACTGCTAGCATCCTGAAATGATGAAAAACACTCTGGCATACTCTCCTGGAAAGACAAGCCAGTGAATGACCACGCAAACCTGTCACTTGTCTCACTCTGCAAGGATCTAATTCTTGCAACAACTTCATTTTCTGCTTCAAACTTTTCTTATTAAATGTCCGTACAAAATCACAAAGCAAATTGATGGAATCCTGTCGCACACTGCAAATAGAACTACACTTCCAGGTGTACACAGGACGCTTAGGACGTCTTCCTAAAACCTCATTACCTAACACCTCGTCTGTCTCTGTTGTCACAAGTTTTTCTTTTTCAACTGGACAACCATCCTTCACTTCATAAGCTCGACCACTGGTGTCAACTGCAAACACCAAATCATTATCCTGAAAATAACTCTCCTCATTAAAAAATGCCTCACAACTTGAACTATGCATCCATTCTCCGGAAAAAACTTCACAAAAGTTACTACGATTTACTACTCTCTTCCATCTACTATTTGATTTGAAATCAGAAATTACCTTGCTTAGTGTCCTAATTCTATTGATTACCAAAATAAACAACTTTCGCTTAATTTCAAAAGCATGATCAATAATTTTCTCTACATTTTTCTTCTTCTTATAAAATGCCACTTTCTGTTGGCCTTTTTTAATATTTTTTAATAAATTAACTATTATTCTGTTGCGGAACATTCGTTTTTGAATGTCCCTAAACTGTTGTTTCCTTCTACTATCATGCACAGAGTTATCTCTTCCTCTACCAGTAACATTTTTGATGGGTCTTTCCTTTCCATTTAAATTGCTTTTCTTTTTCTGGACTAAAACATTTTTGGGAGAAATACTTTTTTTACTACAAATATTTCTTATGAATGATTTCGTGCTCTTACCCGGAGCTTTCTTGGTGATTTCACGAGTATTTTGGATAGAGGACTGCTGCAATAATACATGATCTTGCTGTCTTTGACGTTTTCTCGCCTTTGTAATACGATTTTTAGTTGGCATTTTTTCAATTTATAAATGATGTGCAGTTGAATCTGTGGAAAAATATAATAAGAAAACTGTTATTAACCACTATTACCAAACAGTAAATGAATAACAGTCATCATAAACTTAACACCCTACTTATTATATAACATAGCAAATCTTTGGCACCACCACTGCGTCACAAAAATGACACACAGTGGTATAAAACAGGCATACAACAATCATAAATCTCTCCCTAACATTTTAAATGATTTATTCAGGTTGACGATAAAGTGTGGCCTATCTAAAGGTTTGTTTGGGCCCAGATCTTTGGACTGGGGTAAATGGGTGTCATTGATCCACATTCGGTCCATCACCTGTTTTGTTTGTTTGAGGTGAGGCCAACACACGGTTGCAAATGACATCATAGACACTCAAATGCCTTATGAATATGACCCAAAACAACCTATGAAGCTCTAGCAGTACATATCTACAAATGTAATTGATTTCAAAAAATCGTTTTTAAACACAGCATATAAATCAATTGTATAGCTGCATTCAAGAGGAAATGACTGAAAATGTCCTTGAGACACATGAAAGCGTTTTATTGAATGCCCTTGCACCATTTTTGGGACATTATTAACATAGCTATGTAACTCCCATAATCAAAATCTAAATTTGCCAAGCACAGGTGGGAGCGTATTTACAACAAACTTGCCCCATGAGGAACGCTTTCCATTGAAAAAGGGAAAAATAACATCATAGACACTCAAATGCCTTATAAATATGACCCAAAACAACCTATGAAGCTCTAGCAGTACATATCCAGAAATGTAATTGATTTGAAAAAATAGTTTTTAAACACAGCATATAAATCAATTGTATACCTGCATTCAAGAAGAAATGACTGAAAATGTCCTTGAGACACATGAAAGCGTTTTATTGAATGCCCTTGCACCATTTTTGGGACATTATTAACATGGCTATGTAACTCCCATAATCAAAATCTAAATTTGCCAAGCACAGGTGGGAGCGTATTTACAACAAACTTGCCCCATGAGGAACGCTTTCCATTGAAAAAGGGAAAAATAACATCATAGACACTCAAATGCCTTATAAATATGACCCAAAACAACCTATGAAGCTCTAGCAGTACATATCCAGAAATGTAATTGATTTGAAAAAATAGTTTTTGAACACAGCATATAAATCAATTGTATACCTGCATTCAAGAAGAAATGACTGAAAATGTCCTTGAGACACATGAAAGCGTTTTATTGAATGCCCTTGCACCATTTTTGGGACATTATTAACATGGCTATGTAACTCCCATAATCAAAATCTAAATTTGCAAAGCACAGGTGGGAGCATATTTACAACAAACTTGCCCCATGAAGAACGCTTTCCATTTAAAAAGGGAAAAATAACATCCTAGACACTCAAATGCCTTATAAATATGACCCAAACAACCTATGAAGCTCTAGCAGAACATATCCAAAAATGTAATTATTTTCAAAAATCGTTTTTAAACACAACATATCTGTTTCAGCTTACATGAGAGACCATGGAATGGGCTCCATGTACAACAATAACTTGTGTTACTGCATGCCAGAATGCTAAACCGAATATGCAATTACAATTTCTCAAAGAAACAAAATCTATTTGTATTTCACTTGAGACAAAGCCACATTTTAAAAACACAGCTTTCTTCATCATTTTCTCCTTAAATCATACTATTCTCTTTCTAAATTAAATAAATCTTTTCTCACCTTAGCAAATACTTTTTGAGTTTCAAAACAGTCTCAGAAGTACACCAGATTGTCTTGAGCAGATCAAACAGGATGCACTCCAGAGGCTGCAGCTATTAAAAGCACAGAAATACAGATATTCATTACACATATCTCTCATATTAGCCAATCATAACTCTTCCCTCACTTTTTTCAAATCAAAACCCTTCCCCCCTCTGCCCTCTCTGCCTTTTTTCCATAGCAACCACCTCCTGGAAGACCTCTCATGTTTGCAAATTCACACAACAATGTTTCAATTGAACTCTGAACTCTCACTGCACCTGCGTATCCAGTGCAATCTTTCATTAAATGTTTTTTCCTTGACCATTCAAATTGCATCTTTCAAAGAACACATCCATGCACCCTAACCTTCTGTTTTCAGAAATGGAAATGCACCAATCACTGCTAATGAATCATTAGCACTGAAACTCCACAGTTTTTTTTCTTTACAAACTCCTACTGTTTCAACTGCCCTTTCATTACCACACTTCATCTGACTGCAGCACAACCTTCTCTCACCATGTTTAAAGTCTGGATTGTTGGACATAGTTACATCCACTGGGCTCAAAGGTATGCTGAGAACAGAAATTTACCTAACCTCAATTTACAAGATGTGGAAATTAAGTGGTTGGGCCAAAGAGGATTAAAATGTCACCAATTGATACCATTGGTGAAAACCTTTATGCATTTGCCAAAACCTGACCTGCTAATTGTGCATGGTGGAGGTAATGATTTGGGCACTTTGACTGGAGTAGGTCTGGAAATGCTTTTAAAGGACACCTTTGAGCAATTAATGGCACTTTTACCTCAAACTGCCTTGGTATATTCCAATATATGCCAAAGACAGAAATGGAGGTGGTCCAACCAATTTTGTCCACAAATTGAGAAAGCGAGGAAGCATGTAAACAAATCTGTTTCAGCTTACATGAGAGACCATGGAATGGGCTCCTTGTACAACAATAACTTGCGTTACTACATGCAAGATATCTACAGAGGAGATGGAGTTCACTTCTCAGATGAGGGCAACAGAATTTTCATTCTGAATTTAAGACTGTGCATAGGTACCTACTTATAAGTACCTAAATGTACCATAAACCCAAAAGCTCTTCTCAGAGCTACCCTTCATCTGATCACTCTCAATTATTATTTTTTTCTAACTTTTTTCACTAATTTTCCACAAATTACGCTCCCCGAGGCGCTACCCGGTTCGCGAACCGAAAGCTAACCTCGCGGAATTTAAAATTTTTTTTTTTTTCCGCACATATAAGCCTCCTCAGCCACCCTCAGAAAACCTAGGGGGTCAAGATAAGTCTACCATGACCCCTTCTACCCATTCTAAACATTATTTGTCCTCCATCTTGTATCTTAATGCGACCGAAACACAAAATGGTGGACCCCCGTGACGCTTAAAGTTCGCGAACCGAGCCGCTTCCTGGGAAGCGGTCCAAAAAAAAGGTGGGAAAGTAATTTACAGAAAAACGACTAGAGACACTCTCACCAAATATAGATTAGCTCATACTACATAACAATCCCTTTCATTTTCACAAATTTGATTGAAATTCCATTTAGCCATTAAGCCTGTAGACCTCTCTAAGTACAGTGAGGTAAATTACTTCACAAAACACATCTGAAGTGTTGGAATTGACAACCAATGAAAATGTTACTTTCATTTTCTACTTTTATTATCTAACATTTGATTGGTTATATACCTGTATATATATAAAGGAGGAGAAGAAAACACAGCCATTTTGACTGCTACTTCTTGTTGTACTTGTACATCACATTTGAATAGCTATCAAACAATTCAACTTCTTTGTGAAGGTAAGTTGTTATTTTTAAAACTGAAGTATATTGTGCACTATAACTTAATATGGTAGACTTTTTCTGATAGATATATACTATCCCTCTATAGTAGGTATAGATTTAGATAGACTTCTCTGTTATAGTTATGAATGGAGTTAGGCTTGTCTTGGTTAAATCACATACACTTTTTTATAGTCCTATTTCCACTCTGATACTATACACTGCCAAAAGATAAATTCACTGATAAAAACTGCCTATCTAAAATTATTCCCAACAGTGCCCTATCTCTACTAATATATATTTTTTTAATCAAAATTTCAGGCAAAATGGAAGGCGAGCAACAAGTAAAATTTACAATTGTACTGGAGGAGAGCAGCCAAGAAAAAATTGATGATTTTATGGATCAAAGTAGAGACCAGGAACTACTACAATGTGTTGAAGCAGTGGATAACCTGCTTAAAAATGAGGACAATTTACACCCTATATTCAATTTTGAAATTTCTGACACTGAAATGTTAGAAAATTTAATCAATTATGAAACACAATCAAAATAAAAAAAATACTTTAAAAATAAAGAAAACAAAAAAAAACAACAAAAACAACAAACAATTAACATACAGTATTAGAAAAGTCTATCATTCTTTTATCCTTATAGTCCGCTGCCCAGAACACTTCCCGGTTCGCGAACTTGGCGCTCACCACGCCCAAAAAAAAAAAAATGTGTTTTTTTTTACCTTCCTGGGCCCTTTTAAAACCTCCACATAAAACCTAGGGGGTCAACGAGGATCTACTATGCCCCCTTAAGGTAATTTCCGCCTTTGTTTTGGCCTCTTCTTCTCTCTCGATCCTACCGAGAGTTAAGATGGCGGCCGCTCCGGACTGTTTAGAATGTTGACAGACACCGGAGAGCCAATCAGCTTCGCATCGCAAAGTTCCGTTTCGCGAAAAGTAAGCGGACCGGAGCGCAGCCCGGAGCGCTGTTACAGATATATATCTTGTTTTAAACGTTAATTTCTCAAAATCCACTGAAGCACATATATTGAGACCTAGCAAAGGCACATCGGGCTAACAGTCCCTACAATTTTGCCAAGTTTGGTGGAAATCCATTCAGCCGTTCGGGCTAAAAGTGAGGCCAACCGCCCTATGGAAAGTAACATGGGAAAAACGCGTTTTGGGACCCCCCTTTTTTCTCGGCCCCCCCTTGATGAAACCCCCCCAAATTGTCAGGGGCTGCTCAGAAACAAAATGTTCCATTTTCCAGAAAATTTCAGCCGATTCCGTCCACAAACGCCAAAGTTATTAGACATAGAATTTTCAAAAATCCCATAGAGAAAAAATCCTAACTATATATACCTACTGGCGACCGCCAGTAGGTAATATATATATATATATATATCTACAATACCTCGCAGCAGCTACGCTTTCCATCAGCAAAATACGAGGCAAGGACCAACTTATCTTCAGCATACTTTATTTAGCCAACAGACAGATTGCCATGACGCGTTTCAGCCGTCCCGGCGGCCTTGGTCACATTATATATATATATATATATTCTCAACAGCAACTCCATCATACGAGAAATAAACTCACTGGTACCGTGGCCTCAATTTTCAAAACGGTATTTATTTCAGCAACGGGCAAACCCGACGCGTTTCGCAGTTAACCTCACTGCTTTTTCATGGGTGAATTACTAAAGTGCAATACATGTATTTAAAGGTGCAGGGTTCAATTACGTCACAATGATAAAAATAGTAAACATGCTTTAGCATTTGAAATCGATGCAATGTTTACAAGTGTATTCAAGTACTCAAATAAAGAACTTAATTAGATTTCTTCAAAATGTATTTAGTTTGTTCCTCAATACGCAGTGAACACCAAGTATTTATATCATAATGGCTGCTCGCCATGAAAATCAATAAAGTTTTTACAAAAACAAAAATGTTCTTCACAATTCCGCCCTTGTGGGTTATCTCATATTCAATGATGATATTGCTCCAGTGAGCTATTCTCCATAAGTTCTTTACAATCATCCTTTACGTTCTTCAATTCTGCAACAAAATCACCGTTTTGAAAATTGAGGCCACGATACCAGTGAGTTTATTTCTCGTATGCTGGAGTTGCTGTTGAAAATTTGGGAGTGGCGTCCCTGCCGTGTTGCCCACCGCACGAAGCGGATTGGATTTGCTAAAAACTAAGTTGGGATATATATATATATATATATATATATATATATATATATATATATATATATATATATATATATATATATATATATAACCTACTGGCGGTCGCCAGTAGGTGGTTATAGTTAGGACCTACCTACCATAGGAAAACCGCAACATTCTATTGGGAATAACTTTGGCGCCGGTTGAGGAATTTGCGTGTAATTTTCAGAAATTTAGGCCAGCTCTGCTCCGCTCCTTCCCTGGAAGTTTTGGGGTGATTCGTCATGCGGGGGCCGAGAAAAAAGGGGGGTCCCAAAATGTGTTTTCCCAATGTTCATTTCCATAGGGCAATTAGACACGCCTACAACCCGAACGGCTGAACGGAATTACACCAAACTTGGCAAAATTGTAGGGACTGGTACGCAGAAGTGCCTTTTCTATATTTGGTCAAAATTGCTCCAATGGTTTTTATGAAAATTAACTTAAAAACACATATATATCTATATGCGCGCTTTGAGCGCTTACAGGTACGCGTACCGGGGAGCGCACCCAGCGCGACACGGAAGTGCGCGAGCGGAAAGCTGATTGGCTCTCGTGTGTCTGTCAACATTCCAAACAGTCCGGAGAGTCCGTCATCTTGTGTCTCGGTAGAATCGAGACACAAGAGGTGAAAAAAAAGGGGGGAAATGATTAAAAGGGGGAAGGGTAGACACTCCCTGACCCCCTAGGTTTTCTGAGGGGGGCCTAGAACGACCACGAAGGGCAAAAAAACTATTTAAAAAAAAAATTGCGGGGTAAGCGCTGGGTGCGTTTTCATGTACGCGTACCCAGAGCATACCACAGGGAAAAACAGTGAAAGAAAATAGTGTAAAATAAGAATTTGGATTGCTTAGAGGTAGAGTAGCTCAAAAAAGATCTGTTGTGTTATGTGGGTGATTTAAGTCTAAAATTCAAGTGAAAGACTCTGTTCCCCTCATCTGCGAAATGTACACCGTCTCCTCTGTAGATATCTTGCATGTTGTAATGCAAGTTATTGTGGTATATGGAACTCATACCGTAGTCTCTCAGGAAAGCAGAAACAGATCCTTTTGGGACCCCCTGAGAAGGTCTAGGGGGTGAGGGGCACTCTACCCTTCCCCCTTTTCATGTTCTGAACTATTATGTTTCACTCTCTTCTGTAACTACACAAAAAGGCGGCAATAGGGTGCATCATAGACAGACAGTGAGAGAAAGGAGGCAGGTGATAAAGAAGAGATGTCAAATACACATTGGAGAAAATATAGTGGGAGAAGGGAAGTAAATATGAGTAAACTTACTATGTAACATAAAAATGTTGCCCTCTATACTATAAGTCTCACATTATACTTCAATCACTTCGCTACTACCTCATAAATTAGAAATAAAAACAAATAATATGTCAATCAATTTTAAATTTCTAAATATTAATTTATTTTTCAGAATTTTCATAATTTAAAAGAACTTGTAACATGTCCTCATCAGGAATTCATCTTCAATCATATCAGCAGGAATCTCCTCATGAAAAGTCTGCAATGATGATTGTTGGAATTCTATGGTATCCAAACATTCGATAAATTCTTCGTCAAGAGATTGATCAAAAAAATCATTCATCTCATCTCCTAGTGAAAATATTTCATTATTGGTGCTGTCAATATCCGGGACATTTAGAATTTCAATAAATGTAGTTGAAAATTAAAAAGAAATTTCCTTGGTCTCCTCATTCTGATCCATTTTATTTTCAAATTTCTTGCTGTAAATTGCAGAAAAAGGAATCACTTTCATTTATCGTTTTTAGTAATACATAATATAAAACTAGCTTAATCAAATATTTAGTTCTTTCAAATTAATTGGGCAATGTATAGTATCACGTCGACACCTTTTGCTTTGATTGGAGTCCCCTTGTTACTTTTAAAATTTGTTTGATTTTTTTCTGATTGGCACCATTATAAATATAGATTGGGTTGATGTTGTAACCCCCAGGTGCTTTACTGCTGGGACTACCATTGTGCTGTGCTCTCTATTGGAAATTAATTGGAGGCATTATTCCGAATTGGGATATATATATTTTTTTATATATATCTTATGTTTAGGGTACATAGAAACACCAGAAATTGAACACCAAAAATTCCTCACAAATGTACCTCAGACAGTGGTATCACAAAATGGCCATGTTTTCCTCTCATTTAAGATATATACATAACTAATCAAACTTCATCACACATAAATTCAAAACCAAAGTAACATTTTAATTGGTTCTAAATTTCAACACTTTCAAATGTGTTTTCCCCATGCAATTTTCCATAGGACATTTAGACATTGCTACAGCCCGAATGGCTGAACGGGATTATACCACACTTGGCAAAATGGTAGGGACTGCTACGTAGTAGGGCCTTTTCCAAATTTGTTTAAAATTGCTCCAGTGGTTTTTATGAAAAGCAACTACAAAATCACATATATATCAATTTGCGCGCCTCAAGCGCTTACCGGTACGCTTACTGGGGAGCGAACCTGGCGCGCCACGGAGGTGCGCGAGCGGAAAGTTTATTGGCTCTCTCGATGTCTGTCAACATTCCAAACAGTGTGGAGAGTCCGCCATCTTGTGTCTCTGTAGAATCGAGACACAAGAGGTGTAAAAAAAGGGAGAAATTATTAAAAGGGGAGAGGGTAGACATCCCCTGACCCCCTAGGTTTTCTGAGGGGGGCCTAGAAGGACCCTGGAGGGCAAAAAAAAACTATACCACCCCCCCGTTCTCTTACTCTGCTTCCCTCACTTACCGTCATTCCCCATGTTTACTCCCCTTCCCCTCACTCCCCTCCCACACTCACTTTCTTTCAGTCCCTCTTCTTCACTTCCCTTCCCCTCTCTTCCCTTCCTTCGCTCATTCCCTCATTCTCCTTCTCTTACTCACCTTACTCCACTTCACTCACTCCTTCTCACACTCCCTCTGTCCTCTCACTTCTTCACTGCTCTCCTCTCACTCCGCCTGTCTTACCCTCAACCCCTCTGTCCCCTCACTCTCACTTCCCTTCAATCAACCTCACTCATCTTCAAACCCTCCCTGTCATCAACTCACTCTCACTTACTCCACCTTCCCTCTCCCTCACTCCCCTTGGCTTACTCTAACTCCCATTACTTTATCCTTCCTCACCCTCTTTCCCTCAATATCAATCCCCTTTTTTCACCTTGACTCATTTCTTTCCGTCACTCCCTGTCACTCTCCTTCGTTCACTCCACTTCCACTAACTCTTGCTTACAACTCACCTTCTCTCACTCCTCTTCTGTCACTTGTTCCCTCTATCACTTTCTCCCCTTCATTCACTCATTTCATTCATTCATTTATTCAGTACACATTCTCTGAAAAAAAGAATTGCAAAATATATAAAGAATATATAGCTCTTTTTGGAGAATTGGAGGTAGTTCTGAAAATAACTTTTTTTTTCTTCTTTTTTATAACGATTTTATATTTCTTTTGTATTTTTTTCAGGGGAAAAACAAAACCAGAGATTCCAAAACTGCTAAACAGGAGCAAAACAAAAAGGGGGAAAATTAGGGCTGGGGAGGGCAGCGTGTTCCTCTCTCTTCCGAGCAATCAGTTCAAAACTCTGCTCCCCATAAAAGAGCAGTTCATCGAAGTCCATGCATAAAATTTTGATTCGTGCAAAGACCGGCTACACGTTCGGGATCATTCAGGATCATTCTTCCCGAAGCTGTTGTTCCACCAGTTGAAGTGCTGGCCCCATCTCTCAGTGCATTGCGTGCCAGGTCCCTGACATTCTACCTGGAAAAGTTTTTCAGCTGTCTTCTCTGCACATGCCTAATTAAAGTGGCATTTCCAAAACTATTTTTTTTCGACACCATCTCACATCGCATTCTTTTAGATCGCCTTGTTGAGGCTGGTGTCGAAGGCTCCGCATTAGACTGGATAATGAGCTATCTGACCAATAGGCGGTCTAAAGTCCAAGTTGGAGCACATTCCTCAAACTTTCATGACAATGACAACGGTGTCCCCCAGGGGTCAATATTGAGGCCTACGCTCTTCAAACTTTATGTGTCCCCCCTGGCAAAGATCATTCGTGAGCACGGTTTTGGAACCGTGTCTTACGCAGATGACACCCAAATACTGATCACAATAGACCACAACCCAGACAAAATTAAATCAAGGTTTAAGGAGTGCATGGTATCTATTCATGACTGGATGACCTAGAACTTTTTAATGATGAATGCAGGTAGGACGGAGGTCCTGCTTTTTGGAAAAGCCGATAAAATATGGTCAGAGGATTGGTGGCCAATCACTCTTGGTCCTTGTCCATTGCCCAAACCATCTGTCAGGGATCTTGGGGTAATAATTGATAACAAGCTCTCCATGGCTGACCACATAAATAAAGTAGTGCAAACTGGATTTGGCCTAATACGCAAGCTGAGGAAAATCTTTAAATGGATACCCCTCTCAGCTCGCATGCCCCTAGTACAAGGACTCATTATCAGCAGGATTGATTATGGAAATGCACATCTGTCCTCAATAAATATAACTCTCCTGGCTCGCCTACAGGTCCTCCAGAACACCGCTGCAAGGCTGGTGCTGGACCTGCCGGCCCGCACCCCATCTTTGCCCTGCCTTAAGTCCTTGCATTGGCTCCCTGTACAAAAGCGTATTAGGTTCAAATGATGTTGCCGGGTCCATAAATCCATCAATGGACAAGGAACAGCATACTTAGAACGCAAGCTAAAAGCCCACAAACCAGCAAGCATGCAGAGATCCTCAGGCAAATCCCTTCTGACCATCCGAGGGTTCGCACAGCCAGAAATTGTGACAGGGCATTCAGTAAGACAGCGCCTGAAACCTGGAACTCTCTACCTCAGGTTTCGTAGACTACTAAAGACGTGTTTGTTCTAGCCCTGCCTACCTGTTTGCGGGTCTGCAGCTGAGAGTTCTATGAACCTTTTCTTCTGCAAGCGCTCTGAGACCTTCGAGTGATTTATGCGCTATACAAATGCAAATTAAAGTAAAAGTAAAGTAAAGTTTATTAGGATTGCCACATGATAAAGTGGTGCCACAAATTCTGCAGCACACCTTTGCTGCATTCACCTTTTTTTGTCCTTCGGGGAAGGTAAAAAACTTCCAAATGAAGTGTTCTTTCACTTTACTAGTTGGAGGATCCTCAGGCAGAAATTCCCTAAAAGAATCAGAGGAAGTGCTGTGCAAATTAGCCATCTCTCCAAAATTAGATGCAGAAGCAGGCAAGAGGTGTTCAATTGCAAAGAGGTAGTGAGGGGTATGGGTGGGGACTTTCAATATTTGTGGAAAAAAACTGTTATGAACCAATGAAAAGTGTTACTTTAAGGTCAGTGATGTCATTTGAGATGTCATCAGTGATGTCATGAGTGATGTCACTGACTATGTCATGAGTGATGTAATATGTGACATCATTAGCAGTGCATTGCGGGCGCGCCAGTTATAGTGAGTGCAACTAACTATAACGTTGGAATTTCAATGGTTTTGTATGAGTAAATTGCCCGGCTAACTATAACTGGTGTGAAACCTATGGTTTTTTCAGTGAATATATATATATATGTTAAACAACATTGTTTGCGCTTTCTTGCTATTTCTAGTATTCCTCCCTTGGTTTAAAACTAAAAACATCAACAAAACCTATAATGATAAATACATGCATATTGAATTTGATATTTATTGCAAAAGATTATAAAATAGTTTTTTATCATTGTATGAATTGATCAGTACAATATATATATTTTTTTGTCTGTAATTTTTTTTTCACTGTTTGCATGTTGAGGGCGTGCACTGCACTAATTTGTCCCACCACTATGTTTACTATATATTGACACACCATTCTGAGCGTTTCATGTGACTAAGCTCCCTAGAGGAGTGAAACGCGTCGCGGATGGACACTAGTCCTATGATTTTGATTCAATAAAACCTTGAACTCTGCTATCCATTTGAGGATCTGTTTTTTTTTTCTGAACCTCTACGAGCTACAGAAACGGAGTTGGCTTGGAGGTCTGCACCTTGTTTTGTTTTCCGCCGAGCACTGGTGGAACATTGCTTTCATAAAAAATATATATAACATAGGTTTCAGCGACGTTATAGTTAGTTGGACATTTCTCGAACTCGCGCGCCCGCAATGCACTGCTGACGTCACATATTATATCACTCATGACATGGTCAGTGACAACACTGATGACATCATCCAGTAAAAGTGTATTTCTGTAAAGTTTAAATATTTTGCATATATATCTATGCCAAGGTGTACTTGTAATGAGTGGATTTACAAGTGCCTGAAGGGATTATTTAGTAGTAGGTGTGTGAGTGACTGAACGTGTCTTACTGAATGCATGAGTTAGTGACTAAACTGTGTGAAAGTCTGTATTATTCTCTCAGTTGGTGTGTAAGCGGCTGCATGGGTTGGTGAGTAGCTAGATAGGTGTCTATATGAGTTATTGATTTCTTGTCTGAGTAGCTGTATGAGTGCCTGAGTGTCTATGTGGGTGGATGGGTGACTGTGCATAGATGTTTGAGTGGTTGATTCACTTTATATTAGGCCATCAGTATGTGCATCAGATTATCACGTGGATGATGTCATCTCTGAGATATCAGTGATGTCATCTCTGAGATATCAGGGATGTAATCTCTGAGAGGTCATCTCTGAGAGGTCATCTCTGAGAGGTCATCTCTGAGAGGTCATCTCTGAGAGGTCACTGACCATGTCATGAGTGATGTAATATGTGACGTCATCCGCAGTGCATTGCGGGTGTGAGAGTTATAGTTAGCTCAACTAACTATAACTGGCAAATTTCTCTGGTTTTAAATGAGTCAAATGTCCAACTAACTATAACGTCCCTTAAACCTATGTTTTTTTCAGTGAATATATATATAAATGTATATCTTTGGTTATGCTTCTATATATGTAAGTAGCATATGTTTGGGGTGTAGCTTTTGTTTGTATTGAGGTGACATGTGTGTATTAGGGGGGTTGCGGGTTGATGGGTATCTTGTCATGTGCCAATAGTGGTTAAAATAGGCTATATGTTTAATGATAGTTAGTGTATATTATGGGTCTATTACTATGGCGAGCGGCACGATAAAGGCAAAAGGGACCGCCCGCACTATGTGCGGCGGTCCTGTGATGCATATTAGGATGCACCCACCACGCTGGCAGTCGCATTCAGCATTTTTTACATTGCGGCAGCGGTGCTTTCAGCAGCACCCACCTCAATCGAAAAAAGGCATATTGTGCATTTGTATGCACAACGTGGCAGGCACTGCACGGTGCCTGACACATAGGCATGCAAATGCAGGGGGTACCATTGATACCCCCCATGTACATCCCCCACCCCCCAACACTCTGGGGGCCTGCAACAGGCCCCCACATTCAGGAACGGCATGCCTTTCCATTGCGACAACACCGCCATGGAAAGGTACTTCTCCGCCTGTATTGTAATGTGGATGGCGGTGCCTTGCAGACACCGCCACCATATGCGGTCCATTTTCCGCCCGGTAGACTCGCCGATTGGCGGTAAAAAAGCGAACGGTCTTTCCATCCACCGTGGTCCCCGCCATTTTAATATGGCGGGGAAAATGGGAGGCAGGGGGTAGGTAATGGCGGTCGGATCCCCACTGCCATACGTGCGGTGGCGATCCACCAGCTATTGTAATAGACCCCTTAGTAAGGGTTAGCTGGAGTTTTTAGATATTTGGCTTTACATTTCAATAAGTTAATCATTGTTGGCTAGTTGGATATTATTTATTGGTCATGAGTTGGTACTATTCTGATAGGTGAGTACATGATGTTCAATTCGTTCTGAGTACATTGTAGAAAAATGGTGCATTGTCAGAGTCCTCTGGACAACTCTAGGTCTTCTTCACATTAGAGTTGTGTATGGGCCCATTTCCATATTTAGACACTGTAATTTGGCCTTGGTATTTGATTTTACAAACAGCACAATACAGGTAGTCTCCTTACTGTAGCACCCTGTTTGAAATGGGGAGGGTAGTGAGTGTTGGATTTGACATGATACTACAAATTGCTGCTTCCTGTCTGCGCTGGGACACACACTGCAGCCTACCACTAATACAGACATCCTTGTACCATAGTGCAAGGGGATCTGTGTTGTTGACTGGAATATATTTGTGCAGGAAGGTACACATGCCTGGACATAATCTTTCGCTGTTTGCTTTGTTCGCCCTAAGTTGGCATGGTATGCCAGGACCTGGGTCCCCTGCTCACTTTGTCACTGGATTCAAGCTAGCCTGGCTGAAGAGGGCTGTTAGCCTGAAACTGGTCCCAGGATGCTTGTTTCTGGTCCAGGGAAGACATGGCTTGGCAGTTCGGACTGGACTCTTCCCATGAGGCACGGGATCAAGACTGATTTGTATATTGCAGTGTCAGAACTGGGTTGGCAAAGTGAGCTAAAGAATGATGATGGATTCAACCCAGATCTGTGACTGGGGGTGAGTGTTTGAAAAGTTTCAGCACTCCATCCATCATCTCCTTGTGTTTTCTTTGTTTGCCCTAAGTTGGCAGGGTATGCCCAGACATGGGTCCCTTGCTCACTTTGCCACTGGATTCAAGGTAGCCTTCCTGAAGAGAGCTGTTTGCCCAAAACATGGAATTTACTTATTGATAAAAGTGCCACATCATGCAGCTCACATAGAAGAAGTAATCAACCCATTTTGTCCAAATCATTTAATGTGTGGATGCACTCACACTCAAAACATGTGACGCTTCTCTGGGGCACAGTAACATAATTCAGCTATTTTTGCCTGTGTTGTATTACTAAACAGTTGTCAAAATATAGAGGGCCAGGTAAAATCCCCTTGCATGTCTTGGTTATTGTCATTCAAGGTATTGGGTTGCCTTTGAGTATCCTTGTTAGGCACAAGTGCAATGAACACCCATGGGGAATTTGGGCATGATTATCTGGCTAATATTAGTACAACCATCCAGAGTTGCGTATTGTTAATAATCTTGTGTGTGAGCAGTGAGGTATTCATAATAGTTAATGATGTTGTCATATTTACTTTGCAACATTTATGTGGATCAAAGGAAAAGTGATTAGGGGTCATATACCTCACACATCCCATTTATAGGTGGCAAGTATTTATGTACTTTGCTAAAATCTCATTGTATGTCTATCAAGAAAATGCAGCTTGTTGATTCTCTTTAACCGGGGCCATTTGGAATTATGCAGCAGGGGCGCGCCAAATTATGTCACACAATTGAGTAAATTATGCAGCAAGAAAAGGCAAATTGTGTGGCATAATGTGCACATTTTGAAACAGCATAACTTCATTATTTTATCATTTTTAAACTTGGTAATACTCTATGGGCATTGGTTGCACGTCATTAGTACCATTTTACAATCCAAATAATTCAACAAGCAACAGAAAGATGACCAGTCCACCTTTTCAAAGGGCCTTCCACTGCGTGGCAACACATTGCATTGTATTTTTAGTGATGTTTTACCCATTTGAGCTAGATACTATTTTTTTTGTTAAAATCTGCAGATTATGCAAAAGATGATGGATTATGTGGCAAATGTGGCAAATCTATAATCATGCACAAATTGTCACTGCAGCACAATTGCATGATTGCATTGCCCAGAGTCTAATGTTAGATCAGGAAATACACATTGCTCATTATACCATTGCAATAGATGTCATTGGTTTAGGTGCACATACAAAGATAGATATGCAATTAAATTTAGCTCACTCTATTTCAATTTCAAAAAAGTGCTTTTGTGTTTCTAATTTACATATGTATGTAGATTTTTGAGAATCAACTATCCAAATCTCATAATGGTATTTTAAACCATGTTTTATTATTACAGAGGTTCAGATCCTCACATTACAACATATGAGCAGTATACTTTTTTACTATCAACACTATGGCCCCATTATGATGTCAGGTGGACAAGGTCAGTGGTTCTGACACCCTAACTTGGATGCGGTCGTACATAGTGCGGCCGGAAGCATCCATTTTCCAATTGGCGCTTGTGCAGCTGGCTGAAAGCATTACCGCCATGCAATGTACTCAGAAACTTTGCATCAGAATTTGTGATCCATTTCAGGACCCTGCACCATGGTGCACTGCATCATAAATACAGTGTATCAATAGTGTAGGGAAATGCTGAAACGCAGCCCTGTTTTTTTAAAGCAATGCTGCAAATGCATAGTTGAGTCACAACTGACACATTTTCCCTTTAGACTCCAGCGATTGAGCTGCCAGGTAAATTGTACCAGCAGAGCTAGAAGAGAATTCAACAGTGCAAACCTGATGCTACCACCACCTCCTATTGGTAGAGAAATACACAGATTCGACAAGGTCAGAGAAGGCAGTTTATGGTTGTTCTCTCACTCTGCCAAACCCAGAATGTGCCCTAAATATCCGATTTGGCCTTAATGAATATATAAGAATAATACACACTTTGATTCACCCAGGGCTGTTACTGTCTGAGGTGTCTACAGAATAGATGAAGTAGGTAGCAAAGGCTTACCTGTGCAGTGGGTGGGTCGAAAGTTTGGCAATTTATGAGGGTCAATTTTGGTAGCCAAATTGACAGTCATTCATGAGCTGATGAGGCTGCACCATTCCCAACATGGCACACAATGTGTTAAACATTATGAATCATCAAATATTCACAATCAATGTCTGGTTTCCTTGATTCATTAACCACATGAAAAAATGTTGAGTTTTAATCATGGGAACTGATATATAACAGAAAAATGTTGTGATACACAAATATTGGTTTTAAGAATATAATTATTTTTTATATCATTTTCAGTACTATAGTTGTAAAAATATTGTTTTTCAATCATTGTTATATTTTTGAATTAATATATTAAATGTAATTGTTAATATTAATGGTATCATTGTTATTAATATTGAAATATGTAGTTTGCAATTTTAAATAATTTACTTTTTTAACTTACTTAATGATTTATACTGTCAATGTGGGTTGTTTGGTTTGTATCAAATTCAAAATATGTTTAATGTATTGCTAATTTACATTTATTTTATTGCTAGTTTATTTTTAATTGGTTATTACAAATAGGAATTGTAAGGGGTATATTATAGTTCAAATCAGGATTTGAATAAAAAAATGTAATTTAGTTTTATTATTGGCTATAGAAAGTTATATTTTAGTAGAAGATTTTGGGTTTGTAGAGGTATAGGATGGTAAGGGAATTACGTTATAACAAATTAAAAATCATTGGTAATTAGTTTGTAATGGTTTATTATATTATTATATAATATATTGGTAATTATGTAAACAGATTATTACTTATTTAATTAGGGTTATACATTGGTAAAGCATTGTTAGGTTGGTAGGGGTATAGGGTAGGAAGTTTATCAAATTCTAAATAATACTACATTTTTGTTAACTAATTTTAAATTGTTAATTATTAATTTAATTCTTTGTTCATTTTGTAAATACTTCAATATTTATGCTTTTAGATTGTATTTTAGGTGTGGAGTGCTGGGTTTGTAGGGAAATAGGGAGTTTGTTGAATTACATTAAATGTATTTAAATGTTATGTTATTTTCTGTATTACTTACTTTAATAATAATGTGTAATTCATGTAATATTGTATTTATTTTGATATGTATTTTAATTTGTAAATGTTTAATGAACATGAATTGTTTTAAGTGCAAAAACCACAGGTGATGGACAGAATGCAGAACAATGTCATGCATTCACCCCAGTACAGAGATCTGGGCCTAAATCCATTGTTTTTTTGCACTCCACACCACCCCAGTTCAGACATGGCCATATGCAAATCAGTCTGACCCTGTGCCTCATGGGAACAGTCCAGCCGGAACTGCCAAGCCATGCCTTCCCTGGACCGTAAACAAGCTTCTGAGGACCGGTTTCTGGCATTCCAGGACCGGTTTTTGGCATTCCAGCCGTCTTCAGCCCGGCTTGCTTGAATCCAGTGGTGTGGAGTACATGGGACTCACGTTTGAGCATACCCATCCCACTCTGGGTGACAAATGCAAAAAACACAGGTGATGGACAGAATGCAGACCAATGTCATACATTCACCCCAGTACAGAGATCTGGGCCTGAATCCATCGTTTTTTTGCACTCCACACCCCCCAGTTCAGACATTGCCATATGCAAATCAGTCTGACCCTGTGCCTCATGGGAACAGTCCATGAATTGTTTTAATGCTTTGTCTTCTTTTTTTTATTTATATGAAATGTAATGATTGGAAATAAATATGTATGGTATTTTTATATTTATTATGTTTAAAAAAATAATTTCTTTTATGGTAAATAATTGCCAGAATTAATTTTTTGAGATGATAATATTTACTTACAATTAATTTGTTTTTCTGAATTTATTGAAATTAAATAAATAGCTGATGATTGTATTCCTGTGTTACTTTTGGTAGTTAGTGAAGTTGATATTATTTTATGTAATTTTCGTTAGAATTTTTTACTTGTTTAAGATATATGATAACATTTCTACAAAATAATGTATATGTTTATATATATTTCTGTATACAGTAATTGAATATTATTTTGTAGTAAGTGTTCAAAGTTTAGCACTAATTTAATAGAACTTGTATTCATGCATGTAATGTTTTTTACGTCAAAAATGTTTCCCTGTTGTTGCTTAGATTGAAGTGGAAAAGTCCAACACCTTCCCTTTTGTTGTTTAGGTTGGAGTGGGAATAGTAAATTTAACCTATCCAAAGTCCAAAACTTTCCCTACTGTTGGACTGACTGGAGAAGGAATAGAAAATCTAACCCCTTTAAAGTCCATTGCTTTCCCATCTTTTGTTTAGACTGCAGTAGGAACACTAAATTTAACGCCTCTGAAATCCATCACTTTAGCTACTGTTGCACTGACTGGTGTAGGAATAGTAAAGCAAACCTGTCTGAAATCCAACGCTTTCTCTACTGTTGCTTAGACTTAGACTAAGGGCCTGTTACATTTTAAGCGTCCGCTGCGAGCTCGGCATTCTGACCTCAGTATTACGAGACATGCTGTTACATAGACAAAAGACCGCTGCAGTCCTGCCGCAACCGCCAGCCAAATCCAACCGATGCAGCTGTGGAATAGACCAATGAGCCAGTCTTAGGCTGTGACCACTAGTTATATTGCTGGCCCAAATACGAGTTGCTTGACTGTGGTGGTCCAACAACCACATCTGAGCAGGTGGGAAGGGAGGAATATAAGGACAAAAGTCACCTCTACTCACCTCTGCACATCCTGTGCCACCATGGAACCAATCATACATGTCAATGCTGTACCTGCCTGATCACTTCCAAAACCCACACCAACGTGGTTGCAACCAGCGGTAAGTCACATTACTACCTGTTTCCATAGACTCCTCAGCAACACTATGTTCAGCATTGGACCAGGCAAGTGTGTTGGGTGGCTTGGCCAAACATATTTCCTGGGACCCAGTTTGAGATTTGTATAACAATTCATCTGTATGATGTCCCCATCCCAAAATCACTGTTACTGTACATACACATTGTACTTGAATAGATATGTGTTTACAACTTATAATCAGTGATAGTGATGTGCTCTTTAAATTTTGCCTCACACAACAGCACTTCCTCATCACACCTATTAATCTCTGAGTCACACTCACATTGCTCACATCCCAGGTACTATTTTGATTTCAAAGCTACATCTGTATGGATGTGCCATTAAAATGAAATAGACCTCTGCTGCAAATCTGTATTGGACTCTCACACAGCACCCACTTTAAAAGGCAATGCCAGTAAATGGGATTTCAATAATCAGTGTGAGAAGATTTCTAAGGGCACAATGGAAACACACTCCGCAGAATAGGTATGCCTTTATCATGGGGACCCTGAAAGGCTGGGGCTCTGAGGCAAGTCCATTTTGTACATGGCTGAAAGGCTCAATGTTCACAGGAACTGTGAATTGAGGTATATCAGGGACAATCAATAGTATTACCAAGTGCCATGCATGTGAATGTAACTGGTAAGTGCAAGTCAGGAAAGTAAACGTAGCACTACCAGCATTTCTCACACATCTAGATAAAGTAGGTGTATGGTACACACTAGAAAATTTACATATTTAAAATAAACTCTGCAAAGGTATGACAATTTAACATCCTCCATGTGTGGATAAATAAATATCTAACTGCAACATTTCTAGTATTCATTGTCTTTATTTCGGCTTGAATTGCCATAAAAGAATGACAAAACAATTTCATATAAAAAACACATTTGTGTCACAATTATCATTTCATAAAAAACAACTAACACTGTTATGATCTGGTAAAATCGATACAGTTAAAAGCGTGTTTAAAACAGAACTTCATCACATTGACCTGCTTAACATTAATCGAAAAGCGCGTCTTAAAACACACCAATTAACCCTTTGTCATTACAGCTTTAAGCCCTTTTTCCTACGCACAAAGTAAATAGAAAGCAGAAATCTGCTGATGCTAAATACTATAGTTTGAGTTGTGTCTGTCCTAAACATTCTTAATGCCATTTCGCATGACCTTAGTCCCAAAAGGTTACATATGGGTTTAATCCATTTCCTTCTGGCCAACACATAGGCTGTGCAGAAAAAAAGGATATGGAGATCATCCTCCTTGGAATTGCCCTCGCACATAGTGCAAATTCCATCTGTCGTTGTTACCCCATCAGCCCTTTTTCTTGCCCAGCGTGCCAGGGTTGATTTGGTCATAAGGTTACCGTATCTTGGTTTCATATAAAGGGTTTTTGCAAGTGGGGGCTCAATTTCGTCAAGGAAGGTCTCAAAAAGAGACTCGTCTTTGAAACTTAAAAATGTATTCACTAGAACCCCCCATTATTCCCGTTAGTTATTTGGTTATAGATAAAACCCCAAAAAGCCCTTTTCACAATCAGTTTTGAATTTGGCTGTAACCCTTCCAGGTTTTTCCAGAATTGCATTAATCCTATTTTAGTAAACCACAATCTAACATGTTTTAGCCATAGATTGGTATTCGATATGTCCAAACACAGTATCTCTTTTAGGCCATTCCTATAGTCGAGCAGTTCAGGTGTCTGCCATAGTCTCACCCAAAACATTAGTGGCCGGACAATAGTATAGTGATCAGTCCTTTTGAAATTTAGGTCCAACTGAAGCGGTACCAAGAGAGTACCTCTTGGGGCCCTTACCAAACTTCTCATAAATGTATTATCCATAAGTATTAAATACATCCTTTGACATGGGGCCCCAGATCTCAGCACCATAAAGGGCTGCTGGTTGGACTTTAAATTTGAATAACTCCACTACAGGTGACACAGATTTACTAGTGCTTAAGCTTTGCTTCTTAAGGATAGGTTTTACATTCTGTGTGTATATTAGCTTGCTTTTTCAATTTGAGAGCTCCATGTAAAGTTGGAATCGAGCGTGACCCCCAAGTAAGAGAAATTTTGAACCGATTCCAATTTTAGGCCATTTAAAGTTAGCCAACCTTTATCTGGTTTAACAGGATTTAGGGCCATGCATTTAGTTTATTTTCCGTTGATTTCTAAGCCTTTCTTGTTACAATAATCACTAAAAGAATTAAGCAATGCCTGGAGACCTTTCTTAGTTTGCTAAATTAAAATGGTATCATCCACGAATATTAACGCGGATACCTTTTCTCCATTTAATTTAGGTGAGTCATTTTTACAACCCTTTAAGTGTGCTGGGATGTCATTCACAAAGAGGGAAAATAATGTAGGGGCCAGAACACAGCCTTGGTGGACGCCGCGCTCGATAGGTATTTTCTGGGTTAGTTCCCCATTTGGGCCCCATCTCACTTTGGCAAAGTTCCTGGCGTGCAACTCAATTATCTGAACTAACAGGCTACTAGGAAGCCCAACTTTATGTAGGGTCCTCCAAAGAAGATCTCGAGGCACTAGGTCGAACGCCGCTCTGAGATCTGCGAACGCAACATATAAGTGGCCCTTTTTGATGTGTACATATTTCCAGTAAAGACAGCAAAATCAAAAAACTTGATCAATGGTGCTCACTTTACTCCTAAAACCAGCTTGATACTTCGTAAGGACAGTGTTCTCATCCAACCACTCGTTTACACAAGTTAAAATGTGTCTAGAATACATTTTTTGGAGGATGTCCATTAGAGTAATTGGCCGGTAATTTGAAGGTTCCAACCGGTCCCCCTTTATAAAAATTAGAACAATCTCGGCTGCCCTCCAACTTTCTGGAAAATCTGCATTGCGGGACAGCATATTACACAAATAATTTATATACAGTGCCCATACCTTCAGATCATGCTTATAGAGGTCCCCAGGTATTTTATTTAAACCAGGCGCTTTACCTCTTTTTACTGCATTAATTGCCGCCTCAGTTTCCTCTATTGAAAATTTCAGATATTCTTTGGGAGGTGTAAGCCATGGTGCCTCTTCGCCAAAATGTTTATGGTCTGTATCATACTTTTTATATAGGGTTGTGAAATGGTTGACCCACGTAAGATCATCAAGGTAAATATCCTTTGCAACTCTCCCTTCATGATTGCCATTGGTGACTAGCCTCCAGAACCCTGCAGTATCCCTTGCTTTGGCAGCCACCAACAAGTCCACCCAGCTGTCTTCCTCCCAAGTCTTCCTTGAGGCGTTTTAAACCTGCTTATAAACTTTCCTTGCTATTTTAACATCTTCTGCGGATTTGGTTTTAATCGCCAGCAAAAGGGACCCCTTAGATTCCCTACATAACTTGCCATACCACGGCTTGCTGTGAGACAGGTAATTCAATTTTTGTTGTTTTTTCTATGGCATTTTTGTAACTAATTTGATATTTATGTGCATTTGTATAGCGCTAACGTTCGCTCCCAGGGGAGCATCATGGCGCTGAGCAAGCTGCGGAGAATAACAGAAAGATGGATTTGGAAAGGACAAGAATTAGATAGCTGCCAGGACGGAGGAGTCTAGTTGTTGATAGACCCATGTCTTGAGAAGTTTTCTAAAGTTGTTTTCATTGTCTATGGATCTGAGACTGACAGGCAAATTGTTCCAGGCTTTAGCGGCCAGAACATTGAAGGATTTCCCACCCTTGGTCTTGTATTTAAATCTGGGGATTAGGACCAGATTTGTCCCAGAGGATCTCAAGCAGCGTGGGGGGTTGTAGCGCATGAAACGCTTTGCAAAGTAGCGGGGCCCTGTATTTTGCATTGTTTTGAAAACTGTAAGTAGTAGTTTAAAGAGAATTCTTTTATGCAATGGCATCCAGTGCAGCGAATTTAGTGCTGCAGACGCTGATGACCTTCTGGGGAGTTGTAAGACCAGTCGAGCTGCGGCGTGTTGGATGCTCTGCAGCTTTCTGAGAGTAGATTTTTTCACTCCGGCCATAAGACCATTGCAGTAGTCAAGTCGGGAAAGTATGAGGGCTACCGCGACTGACTTTCTGGCTGCAATTGGGAGGAAATCGATTTTTTTTTTTAGAGATTTTATTAATCCAAAGCAGCGACCGGCAGTGGTCTTAACGTGGTCATCAAAGGAGAGAGATGAGTCAAATTGAACGCCTAGGTTTCTGGCTGATGGAACTGCACTTGGGGGGGCCTCTGATCCAAGGGGCCACCAATCTTTCGGGCAGAAAGAAAGGTTTTTACCCAATGGGATGATTTCCGTCTTAGCACTGTTGCATTTCAAATGGTTAATATTTAACCACTTAAAGACATCAGAAAGGCAGTTTTTGAACCGGAGATCAGTGTCTGTCCGCTGCTTGTCAATTGTGACGACCAATTGAGTGTCGTCAGCGTAAGACGTGACAAGAATCCCATGCTTTCAGTGTATTAAAAAAATCATTGTGAAGTTACAAAAAATAATCAGGGTTATTGTCCTCGACAGGGGAACCTGTAAAGACCCCAAAAGACTTTGCAAATTGTGAATAAATTTCCGCGAGGATCTCACCGTGCTCCAGTTTATGGGACCATTTTAGTGCTCGTCGGTTATTTCTTACAAGGATCTCATCACGCGAGCCACTGTGTACATCTGTTAACACACCATTCCCAACCCCCATGACCAAGTAAGATTCAAACAATAAAGCCAGGGGACAATGATCACTCTCTATCCTGTCTTCTACCTCGAGATCAATCATGTGCTGCCAGATAATCAATGACACGATTACAAAATCTAGATTACTTTTACACTTGTTTCTAGAAAATGTTGTTTTTTTTAAATGTCAGACGGGAGACATCTAGATCCAGTGAAGCCCTCTGCTCCATTAAACTTATACCCATATCAATTACGGAGTTCGTCCTAGTAATGAAATTGTCAAGGGTACCTGTTAACTGAATTCCCCCTTCGTAGCCTTACTTCTACTTTCTCTGGTGGACATCCTTACTAATACACAATCAATTTACAATCTATGAGTAGATGTAAAGTACATGCAGTTTATAAGCGTACACAAAGCAAACACAAGGGGGGTGGCCCAGTCCAGTCTTACTCGGTCTGGAATGGGCTAGAACGGGCTAGAACGGGCTAGAACGGGCCCGCCCTTGGCCCGGGCTTCGCCCGTGCTTCTCCCGCGCGCGTCCTGCGTATCGCGGGATTAGGCGTGTTTTAATAGAAAGAGGCGGGGGCAGGAAGAGTCAGCAGGTGCGGCCGATGGAGGCGCCGCAGAGACTGCTGGGACTCGCAGTCCCGCTCCGCTCCACTACCCTCCTCAAAGCAATCAGCTCCGGTATGGCAATCCAGGAGTCTAGGCAGGCAAATGTCAAGGCAGGTTGCCCAAGGTTCAAGCAGAGACTGCACCAATCTCCTATGGTCTGCGACTGCGAGCGGCGCCCATTGAAAGACTATGCCTTTATTGACTGAGTAGCAAATTGCCCATGATCAGGCTGAAGACATCTGAAGGGGCTCTAGCCCATGCCGTCACGGGCCGGGCACGCACTTTTGCTGGGGTGGATGCAAGCAGCACAGCCGCAGAATTGCAACTCAAGTGCAACTTGCGCAGGTGCAACCTTGCTCTCTGACCTTGTGGTTTGTACAACGTACATGAACGTCACCAGCCTTACGCCTTAACTACAACATTTCAAAAACATAACCAACCTACATCATATAGAGAAGTGCAACTTAAATGATGTTGACAGTGGCCAGGCCAAGCTTAAATACTTATCACATTTCATGTCAGACAATGCAATGTCTGCCCCATTTGGAATATGTGATGTTACAATCCTTGGTTTTACCATGCCGTAGGTTTCAAACCTATCATTACATCATCCACATTGTTATCACGCATGGCATTACATCGCAAGCCGTTTCAACGACTTGTACTAGATGGCGCGCTGGACTTCGGAATAGTATAAATTATTATTCCTACTCCAGTTAGCACAACAGCAGAGAAGGTGTTGGATTTAAACTGTAACACATTCCCTGGTGTTACACGCCACCTAGCGCAAGTCGTTGAAACAACTTGCGATGTAATGCCATGCGTGGTAACAACGCTGACGATGTAACGTCTGCGTTGTTATCAAACTGCGTGGTATTACCAGTGTTATAAACGCTGTCTTCCCCCCATTTGGTTTTCATCTCACATAGACATTCACCCAACATTTCCCTTTGTCCTGTGTACCTCCAGCACTGGGTCCAAGATCGAATCATACTATATACATCAACTGGATCAGTAATAAGGGATGAAACAAATACAATAACTTCAAATCATTAGAAAATTAATTGCAGCACCAATGCTGCAAAACTAGGAAATGGTTTAATGAATGTAAGTTTGTGAACCATAATTTTCAACAAAGACCAATGGCCAGTCCATGTAAGATTCATGTGCCACAGCACAATCCTGTGCCAAAAAAACTTGCCCTTTCTGACACTGCCATGGAACCTCCTCACTAAGGGGCATCCATTGGGCATAGGAGGCTCCTTGAAGATGGTACTTGGGTGGGAGGGGAATGGGGGTTTAGCGAGTGGTAGGGTTAGTTTTAGGGGGGTTTCTTTGATTTTTGGGTGATTTGGTCTGGGTTCAATGGGGTGGGCATCTGGTTTCTCTAGGGTGACATGGATTTTGAAGGTATAGGCCGGCCCTAGGGAGTTTTTTTTTTTTTTTTGGTTTTGGGCTGGATTCAGTGGGGTCAGGATCCAGTTTCTCAGGGGTGGAGTGGGATGTGAAAGGTATGGGTTGGGCTTTGGAAGACTTTTGTTGTCTTCTTTGGTTCTAGGCTGGTTTCAGTCAGTTGGGGTTCTGGTTTCTCTGGGGCAGGGTTGAATGTGGAAATGATGCGTTGGGTTTTAAGACTTTAGGAGAGGTGGGCTCAGGTGCCTCAGGGCTAGAGTCAAGGGCAAACAACACATCTTCACAAGGGTAGGATGCTTGGGATGGAGTTTTGGGGGGTTAGAGGGAGTGTAAGTGTGTGCTGTCTGAACTGTGTGTTTTGTGGGTCTCTGTTGTGTGGGTGACTAGGAGTGTTTGTGTTTTTGCCAGTGTGGGTTGTGGATGTGCTGGTTGTTGTGAAGGTGTCTGTGTCTCTTGCTGTAGTGCATTAGGGTATGGTTATCGGGAAAGAAGGGTCTGTGTCTGTTTATGTGGTGCCTGGGGGTATGGTTGTGGGGGTGAAGGGTCTGTGTCTGTTGCTGTTGTACCATGGGTATGGTTGGTGAAGAGGAGGGGTCTGTGTCTGTTGCTGTGGTACCTGGGGGTATGGTTGTGGGTGTCGGGGGTCTGTGCAGTTTGCTGTGGTGACTGGCAGTATAGTTTTGGTGGTGGAAGGGTCTGTGTCTGTTGATGTGGTGCCTGAGTATATGGTTGTGGGGGTGAAGGGATCTGTGTCTTTGACTGTGGTACCTCGGGGTATAGTTGCAGGGGTGGAGGGGTCTTTGTCTGTTACTGTGGGGCCTGAGGGCATGCTGGTGGTGGTGAGGGGGTGAGTGTTTTCTGGGTGTCTGCATGTTTTTGTTTTTTGTATTTTGTGTGTTTGTGCATGGTGCTTGTGTCTGTTGAAGTGTGTGCTTACTTACGTGTGTGCCTGCTTGTGACAGGAATGGGAATTGGGAATGGAAGAACCAGGAGGTGGGGTAGAATGTTCAGATGGGTAGAAGGCTGGCGTGAGAGACGAGGTCAGAGCCTGCAATGATCTCTGTAGGCCAGACATTGCAGTGTGTATGGCTTTCAGGTAGGCAACCATCTGTATCAGCTGGTTGCCTTGCCCCTCAATGGCATTCAGGACTGCATTCTGACCCATATTCAGGGCAGCAGGGCTAACAGGGGCAATGGCTGTGATGCCTGAAGTGAAGCAGACTGCCCCCTCTTAGGGAAGCTGGGCTGGCCAACTTGTTGGGGTACAACAGAGAAGGTGATGATTGAACTGCAGGTGGTGGACAAGGATGAAGGTGGTACAGATCCAGTGAGGCCTACAACCCCTCGGAAGTGTCCACCAGAGGATGATTCAGATGATAATAAGCTTGAGCTGCTGTCCTCTGCCACTCCTCAGACCGACTGGTCAGTGGGTCCCTCTGTGTTTGAGTTCACACACCCAGAAGCACTGTGACCAGTTGTGTCCCTAACCACGTTGGCCCCTTTTACTCCTCTTGCCCTGGATGCCTCCGAAATTACATGTATCATGGGTTATTTGCAACGGTATTTCCACACCTGACCATCACAAATCAACAGAAAACAATGATGAAGTGCGCATATCACACCAGCTTTATGGTTCACTCTATAGGCTCCAAATTTAGCATGAGCACCTGCATGCATGCTACACAATCTGAAAGCAGATGGGCCCACTCATGCCATATCTACAGGCATGGCCAAATGCATTGATGGAGTTGGCTACCCTCCATCCTTATATTCATGGCTAGGAGAATCGATTTCCATTGCATACTTTGGCACTTGTGTCATACTATAGTAAAAAAAATCAAATAGGATGTATCCAATATGAGATATACATAATGCTCACACAAGGCCCAGAGTCCAACAGATCTAACTATCCCTCATAATATATCATGATGCCATGTAGGTCTAGTAAAACACCACTTTATTATCAATTAGTGTTATGGCAGACATCACATCACATGTAAATACTCATTACACATTGATGAGACTTTGGAATCGAAATTACATCATATGTCCACTTCCTGAAATGTTTAATGAAAGCTGTACAGATGTAGTTTAACTACGTACCACGTGTAGCATATAAAGTTGCTTGAAAACATTAAGGTCCAAAAATTTGGGATATAGTCACTCTGATTTCAAACAGGACAAGTCTTTATATAGCCATATGAACATCATCAATCCTGCTTGGTGCAGGTGGTACCACCATTCATAGATTGAACACCTAAAAGCCAATACACCTTTGTAGATTTTGGGTGTCCCTGAATATCTATGACAGGAAGATGTGGGATCACTAGAGCCCCAATCAATGGGCTGGAACATCAAAGCACTCTTTGTTTTTTCAAACTCTGATTGCCTTGTATGGATCGGTGTAGACACTCACATATTATCTCTACAGTTCTATGTCTCGCTTCTAAGCCCGGACGATGAGCTCCGCTCCATTCATGGAGCTTGTGGAGTTTTCTGCACTCTGCGTAGCATGCGGAGTTCCGAAAAAACTTTGTTCACAGGAGCAGAGTTTTTTTCCTCGCTCGCGCTCCACAACATCAAGTTGGTGAGTGCGAGTGATTGAAATCTACCTTCCGGAGAGATTTTTCCTTGCTCGCACTCCCCAACGTCAAGTTGATAAGTGCGAGCGAGAAACATACACCTCCTGGTGACATTTCTGACCTCAGATGGTCAGATTACACAATGCAGGCGGTCTCAGGTGGTCTCGACAACTCACGTTGAGAAACCTGTTCACATTGAGAAAGTTATTGTTCGAGTAGAAAGTCTACTCGAGCAACAGAAAAGAAGCAGTGACTCTTGAGAATGGTGCCATTCGCATTGATTTTCCAGAGCAGGACAAACACCAGGCACTGAAAATCTATGCAAACAGGCATGACCAAGTGCACTACACCCTTGCAGAACGCTGCGCAGCGCGGTGGAGTTCTTTGGTCACTTTGCGGAGTTCCAAACAGCAGAACTCTGCGAACTCCGACCAGGCATTCTCACTTCCTTATGCATATTACCAGTCAGTGAATCAGTGTTGTGAAACACTATTGCAGATGAACCAATAACTTGCTATTGCACAGTGGTCAATATGTAGGCACTAATGCAGCTGGCACTAGTGATGTTTTCACACTCATGTCACTGTATTAACAGTACATTCCAATGGGAACTGTTTTACACTCACTTTGTGTACTGTGCACTCCATTTCATGTTAGATGGAATAGGGCCACCATTACATGAGAGACAGTAGTTAGGGAACCTCACTCCTCACACAAGGAGGACAAGTTGCTTGTGTGTTATAATTATCACCCAGAACAAATGACAACTCAAACAGGTGTCTGCAGTAAAAATAAAAATGTGGACAGGGCTCTGCTGTGTTCCTGATCAGAAAAGACAATAGGCACAGTACAGCAGCAGGCACCTCCTAACAGATCTACATAAACAATGACTCATCTAGTGTGTGGCACATGGGCCACCAACTATCTTGGTCTTGGAAATACATGCCTGCAATACACAAAGTAGGCAAAGTAACATGTATGACTTGGGTGAGGACTCATCCCAGTGTAGCCGCTATTGGGTTCTCAACTGCCCATGAAGCTCCAGTTAAGCAACCACCAGTATGTGGGTCAGTAGGGAATCAGGGTCTAATGCGTGCTGGTTCCACATTGGGAGGGACTTCCCAAGCTAGACCTCCACAATCTTCCAGGTCCAGAGCCTCAGGTCCTCCCACCTCATCCTGAAATGTACAATACGCCGGTTGAAGACCCCCCCTCTCCAAAGAGCATAATTATGATGGGCATTGATCTGTATGGATGCAATGGATGTAGAAACAGATTGCAACTGGAAGTTTAAGGATATCTGTATAGTTGATACACATTTTATTTGAGGTTGTATGATAGAGGCATTCATGGCTAAACCATGTGTACCTTTACCACTCATCCCGAATCACAAATATGTCTTCACCATACATTCCTTTAGCACACATGCCTTTACAATGCAATTTTGTGGTCAAACCATGAATGGTAAGTGGGTATGCATGGTTTAGGACGCCACTACTCTGACCCCCACCCCCACCCTAAGCCTTAAATCACAAACCCCCTACCAGCTGCCCCTGCCGTGAGGTCCAAAACCTTCCCTGAAACCTACCCATTCCACTCCTGCTGAGGCCTAAACCCCTGCACATTAACATACACTACCCCAACTCCCCCATCCCCATTCAGTACCTAAAACTACTCCAACCCCTTCCACTGTCCCAAGGTTTAAAACCCTAAACCCCTAATTTAAAAAAAATACCCAACCCCCCGAGACCTAAAACCTACCTGCCCTTCTCTAAGCCCTAAACCTACCCCGGCACCCCAGAGTCCTAAAATGTACCCCAACCTGCCCAGTCCTGAAAACTACCTCCAACCCTTACAAACAACCCCTAACCTTTACAAACAACTTCCAAAACCCGGCAGCAGCCCCAGCCCCACTTACCTCATGGCCTCCTCTCCCAATTCTTTCCGGCAGCAGCTATAGCGGGCACTATCTCTTAACTACACGTATGCATGGTTAAGCCAAGCGTGGTAACACTTGCGCTGTCGGAACATTTGTGTCTCAACCTGCGTTGTTATGACTGTTTCACTTTTTTATACCAAGCACAAACATTCATCAAGAGTCATCACAATACTTGCGTAAATGTCACATGCTAAGCACTACTAAAGCATGAATAAATACTTTTGTGGTCATGTGCTGACTTACCTCAAACCTGGTCATGACTGTTGATTTATATTTCAATACTCTATTCAGAATTAACCAACTATTTCCCTGTTGATGTGTTGGATGTGCAATCGGCCTGGGCAGTGGAAGCATGACTTCTGGAAAAGTGACAACAGAGCTGTGTGTGTAAGGGGAGTGGCATAAGTAAACCCATCACATTAGCAGTGTGGGTTAATATAAAGAAGTATCAGGTCAGGGGGTTATCTAAGTAACCGTTTTTATAAATATGGTCCATGTAACATCTATCTGGGCCACAAGTGGTAGGGAAAACACATTTTGGGAACATCCATGGATCTGCAGGTCTACAGTGCTTACTATATGCATCAGTTCTCTTACCACACTAAGGGCCTCATTAGGATGGAGGATTTTCCGCATCCTCCGGGCCGGTGGAAGCCATCGCCGGCCCGGAGGATGTGGAAAATCCTCCGCGGAACCACCAAAGACCCACCGCCACATTAGGATGGCTGGTGGGTCCTGGTTTCTGTCCACAGCTTTTCCGCCGTGGTTGGCTTACAACCGCGGCGGAAAAGCTCTAATATGGTGACGGTGTCTCTCAGACACCGTCAGCCAGATTAGGATGGGCTCTGAAACATGCTTTTCCGCTGCGGCTTTTCCGCCGTGGAAAAGCATGTGTAACTTCACTGCGGGAGCCCGTTGCGGGCCCCCTAGGTGAAGGGGGGGGTGGGGGTGCACATGGGGGGTACCTATGGTACCCCCCTGCATTTGTATGCAGAAAGTGGAAGGCACCGCGCGGTGCCTGCCACTTTCTACATACAAATGCAATGCATGCTTTTTTAACATTGCTGCGGGTGCAGCTTGAAGCCGCACCCGCCGCAATGTTAAAAATAAAGCATGTGACCGCCAGGGTGGCGGTCACATCCTAATTGCACAGGAGGGAACACCACAGCCCATGCGGAGGTTCCCTCCTACTCTATGGTGGCGGACGGACTCAGGTCCATCCGCCATCATAATGTGCCCCTAAATCTGGCCCAGCCTAGCCGTAGCCCAGACTAACTATAACTTATTGTCGGGACTTGGTCTCTGCAGGCTGAGCATACTGATTCTTCAAGAACGTCACATTTCCAGCAAATAAATAAATTAATAAAAGTCATTGTTTTTCCCATCTAATATTTGACCATATGGTTATGTGTTACTCTGAAGGGGTCTGTGAGGTATAACCTTGGTGAGGGAAAACACCAAACGCCACATTACGATGGCGTTGGGATCAGCGGCTGACGGCAAGTCCATCCGCCACTGATCCGCGGTGGGTGTACGCAAATATGGTGGCGGTGTCTGCAAGACACCGCCAGCCATATCACAATGCAGGCGGAAACATGCTTTTCCACAGCTGCTTTTCCGCCGTGGAAAAGCATGTGGTCTTTTGTTTTTGGGGGCCTGTTGTGAGCCCCCAGGGTGTTGGCGGGTGGGGGGTGCACATGGGGGGTACCTGCATTTGCATGCACAATGCGGCAGGCACTGCGCATTAATTTGACTTTGCGGCGGGTGCTGCTTAAAGGTTGTGAGTAAGAATGGGCGGGATTTGCGAATTCACGATACACAAATTCACGCAAATTCGTAATCGCGATTCGCAAAAATCCACCAAATTCGGCGAGCTTGCGATTTTTTTTTGCGAGTTCGCAAGATTTTTTACCAGTTCGGGAACGAGAACTTGCGCAGCCTGCTCGCTATGCCTTTTTCCTATTTCGGGTCGCAATGAAGTGTTTGTGTTCACAATTTCCTGTTTCGGGTCGCAATGACGTGTTCGCAATTTCCTGTTTCGAGTCGCAATGACGTGTTCGCGTTCGCGGCGTCGCTCGACCAGCTACCAAAATCTCACAGCACTCGTAAACAGGAATCAACACTCATCAGCGAACGCAGAATCATGGTAAGTCAATGCTGCGCGCGCAAGATTGTATTTTTGAAGTGCGAAAAGAAAAATATATTCCGCTAACTCGCGAATTGCGGATTGTGGGGAAATTTCGCGCAATTCGCGGATTGCAAAATTGCCAAAAATTCACAAATTCTGCGAGCGGAACGAATTTTCCGCCCATACTTAGTTGTGAGCCAGAGTTGAACATTGTTGGCATACTACATACCCATGCTTTCAGATGTACCTAGTTTTGTCATTGCAAAGTTGGTAGTAAATTAACATTGGTATATGTGACAGTTACAACAGGAGGCAATGATTTGGTGACTTGTGTATTTAATGAGGTGAGCAAGTATAATATCAAAATGTGTGGTAATAATTAAACAGTGAAAACCAAAAGTGATGTAGTCAGTCATGGTGACTGTAACCATCATTGTATAGTCCAAATTGTCTGGAGTCAAAAGTCTAACATACTGCTCCCATCAGATATGGAAACGTGGGCAGGAATAGTCCACAAAGGGAATGTGTTGCACACACAGGAGGAATTTAAGGTTCAGGTTTCTTACTGGTGGTGGTGGGTGTCTGCTATTCTCACCTCCTTGATTTTTGCGTGGATGTCCCCTCTTTTTAACAAAGAAGGATCTGCAGCTGCTGAGACAAGGGTGCATGCATTTCTCTGATAGGGCCTCCCTTCATGTGGCTGCAGCAGGTGTTGAATGCCTAGGTGGACTTCAACCACAGGAAAGGATAGATGCAGGTAGAAAAGCACTGCAGAGGGTGGTGTTGATGTCCTGCAGCACCCCAACCAGGGAAGCCATGTTGGTGTTGATGCAGGTCACCTCGGTGTGGATGCTGGCATACTCTTAATATGTGTCCTTCTGCAGCTGATTAATTTCCTGGATTTAGGTAAGTACCTGGCCAATCAAACCTTTGGAGTCCTGGTAGGATCCTAGGACTTGGGTGATTGCAGTCTGGGTGCCTGTAGCTAAATTGTACTCACTCTGTGGGTTCACAGTTACCCTCTCATGAACCCTACCCCTGCAGGCCTGTTGCTGCACACCACCACTTGGTCCTGGTTCCACAGGTAATGGGGTGGTGATAGCCACCTCAGAATCCAGTACTAGGGAGCACAGGATGGTACTGACTGTGCTAGGTACACAGATTGGGGGTGCAGGGGCTGCCTCTGTTGTTGCAGCCTGAGTGGGAAGTGTTGTTGTGGGCACAGTAAGCCCCACTCTTGCCATCTGCCCAAGCTGACCATCCTAGGGTGAAGCCGAAGTGTGCTCGATGTCCAAGCTCTGGCCAGGTGCTGTGGCTGATCCACCTGTTGAGAAATAGCGAACATTGTTATTGGTGGAAGTGTGGTAGCTATAGCCACATCCTATGTGTCAAAGTAAATAGAGATCTAGGAGGAAACAAAATAGGTAGAGATTAGTATTGTCATCTATTTACGTGGAGTTGAAGTTGCTTACTAGACATTTGAAGACATTTAATACATGTAGTAGAATTAACCAGCTCAGTAGATGTGCTGATATGTAGCATTTTGGCTTTAGGGATAGACATATCATCTACAAAACATTGCAAACTACACAGTCTAGCTGTTATTTGTATTTGACCATTCCAAGGCCTCGTTGTGTATAAAACAAGCAAACACAAACCTTGGTTGAAAATTTAGCATTACTCATCATGTGAGGATTGCAGAGTCAATGGGTCACTGGTAGTCAGCTGAGATTCCTTCATTTCTTACATATATTAGAGGTACACAGTTGTTATGGAGTCATTCATGCCATCAATAATTTCAATTGATGAGACCAGGACACCGTCAAGCAAAGTATTCAGACATGTATCTGAGTAGAGCATTATATGTACATTGCACAGTCCATGATTACCGAACATCAGTTGTGACATGGCAGAGAAGAGAGAAGGGGCAAAAGGAGTATAGAATCTTGGTTAAAGTTACAGTCACGTGGCCTCATGGCCTCATGGTAGTTTTAGCGAAATCTATGTTGACTTACTAACACTTAACAAATGGTAACCTGCATGATCAGTGACCATCAGATGTAGCATCGTAGACAAGTAAGAAGGGGCAAAATGAGTATAGCATCTTGGTTAAAGTTACAGCGTCATGGCCTCATGGTAGTTGTAATGATGTGTATTTCAACTTACCAACAGTTGACAAATGGTAACCTGCACAGCAAGCGACCATCATATTAGGATTGCAGAGTCAATGGGTCACTTGTCACTGCTAATCAGTTGAGTATCCATCATTTCTTACATATATTAGAGGTAAACAGTTGCTATGGTGTCACTCATGCCATCAATAGTTTCAATTGATGTGGCCAGGACACCGTCAAGCAGCAAAGTATTCAGACATGTATCTGAGTAGAGCATTATATGTACATTGCACAGTCCATGATTACCGAACATCTGTTGTGACATGACAGAGAAGAGAGAAGGGACAAAAGGAGTATAGCATATTGGTTAAAGTTACAGTCTCATGGCCTCATGGTAGTTGTAGTGAAATCTATGTTGACTTACTTACACTTGACAAATGGTAACCTGCATGATCAGTGACCATCAGATGTAGCATCACAGACAAGTGAGTAGGGGCTAAATGAGTATAGCATCTTGGTCAACGTACAGCTTAATGGCCTCATGGTAGTTGTAATGATGTGTATTTCAACTTACCAACAGTTGACAAATGGTAACCTGCATGGTCAGTGACCATCAATTGTAACAAGGGAGACAACTGAAAAGGGGCAAAAGTAGTATAGCATCTTGATTAAAGTACAGTCACAGGGCCTCATGGTAGTTGTAGTGAAATCTGTGTAGACTTGCCAACACTTGATAAACGGTTAGTGTAACATACCTGTTGGCAACATTCTTTTGGGATGAACCATATATTTAGATATTAGCACACATAGTTGGTTCTGGGATAACATTTTTCTAGTAATACACTTACAGACACCATTCCAACATGTGGCATGTCATGGATATTGATACATGTGCTCTTATATGCAACAATACACATTGACACAAAAAATCAAGATTATCTGCTACTTTGAGTATTGTATGTTAGGAACGTAGATAGACAACACAAAAACAAAAGCAGAGTTGAGAATAAACTGGACATTGTGGTACTCTAACAGTTAGTGATGTGTAACTTACCAGACTCCACTCCCCCGGGTTTTTCTATCAAGCCCTCTGAATGCAGGATGGCCAAGGCCTTCTCCTAGAAGGGAAAAGGTTGTAAAGGCCTTTAGAAAGGCCACTGTGAGTCCTCTGGGCCTCCTAGTGCGGTGTGGAGGTCAGGGTATACACCCTCTACCTGAGGTCATTCCACCGCCTCCTAGTTTTACCATGCATGCGCAGGGTGGTATTGACGACATTCACTCTGTTGACTATCCTGTCCCATAATTTAATTTAAAGGTGGTGAAGAGTGCTAAATGGTGAGATGAAAGAAAGGAGTCTGCCTTAAGGTCACAGTGGTGTCTCCTTTCTTCTGTGCAATAGGTGAGAAGCAAAGGATCCTGGTCAGGGATGGGGTGTTTCATAGTGTTATTTGCAGGTGTGTCCACTTGGCAAAATCTATTCAGCTGCGTAGTTTTTTAATCCATCCAAGGGTCACTGTTGTGGTGCTTTGCTACGAGGGTACCATAGCAGTCTACCGCTGTCAGTTACCTGCTCCTAGGAGACTGCCAGTTTGACTGTGTTGTTGTAAAATGATCGACAGGGAAACCAAGACCATGGCCATATCAGAGTACAAATTGCCAACATTGCAGATCACCATGCCCCAGCTGGTACCGCACCGTCGACGCGAAAACCATTTCAGGCTGCACAACTCGTAATATGGAGAGCAGAAGACCGTCAGCACTGAGGTGCCCTGGCGGCGATGGTGGTCGGGCAGTTGGACTGCTAAACTAGTAATCGGTCCCTTAGATTTAGGCTTGGAGGAAACATGCCAATATGCCTAGAAAGGAAGAATGACTCGAAGGAAAGGTGAAAATATACTCCAAGTTAATTTACTGAGAGATAAAGGGGATAGGATTTTCAGAAAAATGAATATGACATTTCTCCACTCATTTCCCTTTCTCCCAATGTGAATATACCTAGTCACCTGCAGTTTGTCCCCTGTCTATAAAATATGTAACAGCTAGTTCAAAAAATATGATATCATATTTTAATTTCAGTTGCAGATTCTTAACTTGGCACTAAAATACACACGCAGCTAGTTGCAGTGTGCAGGCTGGTAAAATATACATATTTGTTAATAAGCTAATTAAGTGTACGATGTCTGCTCGCATAAGAAAAACTTTCAGGTTTAGATTAGGTATCTCAATTTAACATGATGTTATTCTTTACTCCAGAGAGGTGGGCAGGAAACATATCATAAACAAACTTCCTCGAAATTTTATACCCCTGAAACGTTCAAGATATCTCAATGGACATGAAAGAATATTTTCTATTCAGATATTCAATTTTCTCTAATGCGATGTGACTCGTAACAAGTCAGACCTTATTTTCATTTACAGTAACCTGTCTAACCATAACGAAATGTCTTCCATCACAGGCACAGCTTAATTTCCATTTTCAGTGGTAAATAAGCAGTACATTCTACACTGCCCAAAGTAAACTCTTAAGGGGTTGATATAAATTCTGGCACAAACTCTCACTAGCCATACTTTTGGAAATCAACATCTGCTTATTTTATTAAACGTAAGATGAGGGATATAAAAATGCGTCAAGGGAATTAAATCTGCATTTTAGTGTATGTACTAAAAAAAAACACATAAAATACGCCAGTGTTTTTACTTTTCTAGGTGTTTTTCTGAAAATAGCTGTGTCCGATTGGTGAACACATACCGTGGGAGGCAATCTGAAAGATTTAATACTCCACTCGTCAAGCGTCATAATTCTCGATGGGGCTTGACAAATTCAGGGCGAGAGGTGTTGTAAACAGTATTCAATGGGAGATTGACAAGGCCACGGGGAGGAGCCGCTAGCGAGCTTTTGTGTTAGTAGTTTCCTTGATTAGTAGGATGTTGTGTCGAAGATAATCTTCAGATGCAAAGATTCTAATTTTTTTTATACACGCGTACTTCACAATTTAATACGAGAGTGTTGTGGAGGTGTAGACCGAACATCGGTAGGCCAAAAGTACTAGAATGACTGATATAGTCATCATCATCATCAAATATCTTTATTCGGTTTTACAGAGAAAACCATAAAAGAACAGGTAAATATTATGGCTAAACATCATAGATTAAAAAAAATGCATGTTAGGCAATCTGAGCATCTTTATCAACTAAAACAACATCATGTAACAAATAAAGTCTTTTGCTAGCGAATTAGATTAAAAATTAGCCAAATTAATACAAGTAAACACATCGGGTAATAACGTCCGATTAAACGGGACAGGGCAAACTTGAACAAAATACTTTATAGCAAACAAAGGTGCAATAAAAGACTTCAGAGTCTTTTTTAGAAAATACAAAACACGAGAAAGTGCAACGTGCCCTGAGCTGCATGATTGTCACAGCTACATGAGGTGGAAGTAGAGCCGTAAAAGCTGCCAGGGGAACTGCTAGCAAATGATGAAACAAATGTAGTCTACAACGTATCAAAAGGAAACACTGGTGATCAGTCATATTTAAAGTAAGATACGGTTCAATTAAACTTGTGGTCTGTAAAGGTAAGTGGGTTCTAACAGATGATTTATCCTGGGCCGAAGAGACTCTCTCACTTGCCTTCCAGTCAAGGCTCTCCAGGTCCAGGAATAATCATCTGTAACTAATAACTATGGATGACAAACAAAATCTGATTGGTCCAATTTAGTGAAATTCGCCCTAATATATCTGATCCAGTGGATGCTACACGCATGGCCTAAAGCCAAACAATCGTTTAAAACTAAACAATTAAAATGTTTGGCAGGACGTGCCCACACCGAAATCCAAAGGAGGGCCATGACAACAAAATATGCTGGGCCTCATTCATGAGGTTTTGACGAAGGGCAGCGCCACAGACGTTCCTGCTGCGCTGCCCTACGGCAAAAGAAAAGGGCAGGAATGAACCGTATCTATCAATACAGCGCATTCCTGTCCTCATCCACAGAGCTGGTGCACATTGGGCTGCCATGTGCCAACGCATGATTATTTTTGTGCAGGAAGCAAGACCTTCCTGCACAAAAACGACCACTAGAAGCTTGTTCCCCTTTCAATATGTGCTGCAGAATGCAAGCACACATATAAAAAGAAAAAAGAAGGAAAAATAAAGATGTTTCTCCCCGTCTTGCCAAACTTACACCTCCCCTGGGGAGGCGCAAGTCTATGGCGCTGCCCCAGATTTACGATTTCTCATAAATATGGGGCAGTATCAAAAAGCCATGGATGTTGTTGGGAAAGTCTCCAGCAACACCCATTGCACGCCCCTTTAATGCAGAAAACTGTGTTTAACACCTTAGATGCGGCGCAAATATCCCTCCCCAGTGCTGCGCTGTCCATTGGAACTAGTGCTGAATGGACGTCCAATGGACGTGCGCAGCACTGGGGAGGTAGTGCTGCCATCGGCCAACGCCCCGACGCAGCACTTAAGAGGTTAAGGGAACAATATTTACGAAACAGCATTAACCCAAAGCAATTGGCATAGTGCTGCTTTGTAAATATGGAGCAGGCTCCTGTGCCATGGAACATCACAAAAAGTTATGTTCTGGTGGCACAATGGGCCTCATTTAAAGGGGCTTCATAAAAGAAACCACCTCTATATAACCACTGCCTTAATTCCAATTTGATGATAATGGAAGGTGAACTCTGGGTAAGAGAAAGGAGCCGTCTCAAAAACATAGTCTCTAAAACTTGAAAGGAAGACACATTAATAACATACCACCAGATATAGCTACCGTGTGCAGCAATAGAAATGTATTTTGCACTGTAGACCTCTAAAGGGACAGAACAGAATTGATAAAGAGCACAAGGTCCATGGGCGTATAGGCACTGTAGTGTGGCCAATCCTGATAGAGTGCTTCAAATTATACTGCTCTTATGTTATCGAGTAAACAGGCAGGTTTTTAAGGCTTTTCTAAAAGGGAGATACATCTTAAGGGATGTAAGACGACTTGAAAGAGTATTACAGAGCCTTGCTGCAGCAACTGAGAAAGCCCTGTCTCTCCATTTCTTTTCCGGACTCTCTGAACTATAATACAATTTTAGTGCTCTGAGAAGTGATTTCTAGCAGGTCATCTCATTTGAATATGGCTTTATTATCCGCTGTGTTTTCCATATAGAGTGCTTTGTGCACTGTACATAAGGTCTTAAACTGGACACATTTTTCTATAATGGGAGCTGGTGGAGGGCTTAGAGTCCCTTCGACACCAAATGCCATTTTGGAATTTCCTGCATGAGCCTTGCCATTGCATTCTGCACAGGTTGCAGCTTTGCAAGAGTTGACTTGTTGGCCACAAGATAGATCACATTACAGTAATATATCCTCAAGGAGACCAGGGCAAAAGCAACATGCATATTCACTGTGAGGGCCATAAATGAGAATATCTTTGTTAGAAGTGGGGTTCTCTAGTTGGCAGAGGTAGGTAACTTTGTCCAAATAGGGACCCTTGCTGGCTAGTCAGGGTAAGGTGGATACACACTTTAGATAACCCATGCTCAACCCCTTGGTAGCTTGGCATGAGCAGACAGGCTTATTCCAAAGGCACTGTGTAAAGTATTTGTACCAACACTCACAGTAACATAGTGAAAAAACCACAAATGGACACCACACCAGTTTAGAAAAAAAAATCTCTTTATCTAAACTAAACAAGACCAAAACGAAAAAAATCGAACAAACACAGTTAAAATTATGACGTTCAAAAGGTTTCAAGAACTTGTACCATAGAAAACTATGGATGTGTGATTACACACCAAAGTACCTGTAGATGCGTCAAGATTCACAGGCCAAACAGCCGCAGAGAAAGGAAGGATTGGAAAATACAGCGATGCGTCAGTTCCTGACTCCTTGGGGAAGCGAGGCAACAGTTCTGCTGCACACAGGAGAAGTGATGCGTTGAAACTGAACTGTAGGAGGAAGTGAGGCGTTGAAATCCAAGACGGTTCTGGTCTGCGGGTGATGGGTGGAAAACTTGGTGCACAGGTACGGTGCGTGACACACCGGAGGTGATGCGTCACTTTGCAAGGCTTCGCGCCTTTGCGGCATTGGTGCCGGGGCTACCTGGAGAGACTTCATGTCACCCGGCGAGACTCAGCGAGGATTCGCGTTGTCCGGCGCCTGTTCCAGGAGTCTTTGCACGGCTTTGCAATGCTTTGTGCCGGTTTCTGCAGCGATTAGCTGCAAAGCCCACCTCTGAGGTCATGTAACTAGAAAGAGACACCTCAGTCAAGGGTAGAACTCACAGATGACAGAGTCCAGCAGTACCAGGTTTGCAGGAAGTCTTTGGTGTCCCTGAGACTTCAGAACAGGAGGCCAGCACACTTCAGGCCCTTGGAGATCTCCTTCAAGCTTGGAATAAAGCACACAGCAAAGTCCTTCTCCTTTCCTTGACAGAAACAGCAACAGCAGACCAACTCCAGACACACAGCAAGGGTAGTATTTCTCCTCAGTCTCTCCAGCTCTTCTCCTTGGCAAAGGTTCCCGTTGAATTCCAGGAATGATCTAAAGTTCTGGCGTTTTTGGTCTAATGCTTATACCCCAAAATGTATTTGTTCTCTTTGTATAAGGGGTTCTGAGCCCAGCTCATACCAGTTCTGGGAGCACTCTGCAAGTGCAAAACAACTCCCATTGTCAGTGTGAGCATTAACCTCAGATACAAGACAGGGGGGCAGAGCCAGCATTGTGGAAGGCAGACACAGCCCTATTCAGGTACAGGTACTACTCTATTCACCACTCCAAATGCAGATCCGGCCTATTCAACCTAGTGCTGACCGATCCAGGCTCCAGGAGCCACTGCACCTCCCCAGCCCCTGTCACTCCAAAGCCAGACAGTCAATCCACAAACAGGCAGAGGTACACAGGTTTGTTGAACCACCTTCGTAAATTGCTATTTTCAAACACACAATTTACAAACCATCTTTACTAAAAGATGTGTTATTAAATCTTGAGTTCAGGGATACCAAACTCCATTTTTCATCTGATCCCTATGGGAAGATATGCTTGTAAAATGGTACAAAGCATTCCCCATTCTGTCCTATGGGACATGATAGCCTTCCAATAGTGAAAAACGAAATAGACAGTATTTCACTATCAGCGCATGTTACACTCCTACCTTTCACATACACTGCACCCTGCCCGGGGGGGGGGGGTACATTGGGCCTACCATAGGGGTACCCTATATGTAAGAGAGAGGAAGGTTAGGGCGGACTTGTCAAGTCGACATGGCAGTTAACAAATTGCGCTCAAGCAACGTGGTTGCAGGCCTGAGACATCTTTTCAGGGCTACTCATGTGGGTGTCACAATCAGTGCTGCAAGCTCACTAGTAGCATTTGATTTAGCAGCTCTGGCACACTCAGTGCACTTTACTAGGGACCTACCTGTAAAACAAATGTGCCAATCAGAGCAAATCAATCACAATAACAATTTACACAGAGAACATATGCACTTTAGCACTGATCAGCAGTTGTAAAGTGCCCAGAGTCCTTTAGCAGCAAACACAGGTCAGAAATAAATAGGAGGAAGAAGCAAAAGGCTTGGGGATAACCCTGCAAAAAGGGCCATTTCCAACAATCTTCCTCAGCATTCTAATCATCCAGAAACTGGTTGAGACTGTGAGATTAACCTAATCATCTATGGATATATCGCTATCCAGAAGAACACCCAGAGTAATAGGCGTATCTAGCGTTCCTTGCCACCAGTTGCTGTTCCAAATCGAGGGATGATCTCCAAAGAGAACTACAACGAACAAGCTTAGCAAGTGTAAATGTAAATGTAAATGTATAGGCATTTATATAGCGCACTACTTACCCGGAGGGTCCCAAGGCGCTTCGACCGCTGCGAAACCCTTCCTGGCTTCCCTGAGAGATGGTCCCTTAATGGGTATCTCCAGGGTGAGACCAGGCATCCCCAGCGGTCTGGTGGGGCCGTTAGTGAAGATGAGGCAAGCTAATGCCCAGAGTTGCCGAGTGTGTTCGCTGATCAGAGTGGGCACCGAGGCGAGAGAATTATCGAGTCCGCTGACCCTGGTCCAGAAACCTGCCGCGCCGGGAATCGAACCCTGGTCCCGGGCCGTCCTCTGCTCTCGGGTCTGCCGCCTCTAACCAGTGAGCCACACTACTTCACTGTAGTGGGGACACATAATTAATGAATAAGGTGGGGCTCATAGAGAAGCCCCGAGGGGCCACATATATCAGGGAAATTTGGTCTGAGCGGAACTGGTTCATTGCCACCCTTTAATATCTCTCATTAAGCAAAAAAGACAGCAGATTCAGAGCTGTGTATTTTTAATTCCTAGTTCCTGCAGACACTTCATCAGCAGGATGGTGGAATGGTATCGAAGGCCGCAGACGGACACAACAGGATCAGTTCCGTAGCCTGCCTTGTGTCAACCAGGCATATGATGCTGTCAGTAGCAACTATCAGAGCTGTTTCTTTTCCATGTTTTCCAAGGAAACCATGTAGCAACACATCCAGCTTACCCTGCTCCTCCACAAATCCCATCAATGTTTGATTAAGGGGTTTCGCCAGGATCTTCGCTGGGGCCGGAAGCAGAGAGATAGACCACTAGCTCTTCAGATCATTCGGATCCAGATTAGGATTCTTGTGTAGGGTTCGTATTGAGGCATGTTTTCAGCTGCGGATATTGCCCTGTCTTAATGGCAGTGTTCCTAATTGCCATTATGGAGTAAGAGACTGAACTTGCCACCAAGTGCAGAATATTAACAGAGCAGGGCTCCTGCAAAGATCCTGATTTAGTTTGAAAGAGTAGTGTTTGCAATAGATCTTGTGTCCCGAGGCACCAAGACCTTCAACGTCCACACATCCTGGTCCTTCTCCTCTGTGGATGCTAACTACCATTGCTGCAATTCCCTACTGGGACTGGGGCAACCATCGTCTGTTGTATTATAGGCATCACACTCCTAATAATTACGTGCAAATTTATGCTGAAAGACATCAGCAAATTTGACGTTCAAATAAAGCAATGTTCAATCTGTGATCGCCAATTTATAGTCCCTAAGGGCTGCCTTGTATAACATCCTCTCCTGCTCCCCATATAGTTACCTCCAGGAACACTCCTGGTGGCTGCATGCCTGCCTGAAGTTCCTAAGTCACTCATTGAAGCAGGGAGAAGTTGGCACTTTCCACTGCAGAGATATTTGGGAAAGGAGAGCTACTAAGTCAGTCACAGAGTGGAGCCTTGCTGAAAAGCATTTTGTCCCATCATCCAGATCCTCACGAAGGGTGCATGGGATACTTTTTAGGGGATCAGCAAAGGGGTCCGCTGAGACCCTCTTCCAGTTCTTAGAGTGGATCTTGGTACCCGGTGCATTATCCCTCTTATAAGGGCAATGAAGATTGACAAAGAAAGACACTATGCTATGATCAGACCAGGTAAGAGGCAGCACTACCTGTACTGTTAGACAGGCATCATTAGTTAAAATCCCATCAAAGGTATGTCCATGTCAGGTGTGGCACAAGTCCTCAGGATCTGCATGATTTATTTTGTGATTCACCTCCAGGCAACTCCAACTCGGTATGCTATTATAGTGAAGAGGATTAGATGTGCCAGGCGGGGGAAGGAAGTTAGGAAAGGAACAGCTGGGAAGGAGATCTGTTAGGAAGAAAATGGTTAAACAACAAATACAGTGTATACCTTGCAACTCTGTTGCCAGTCGCACCACTATAATATCACAATTATGGCTCAACGGCTCGTGAGCACCTTTTCAATGCACCAAAAAACCAAAGGGGACGAGGTCTTTCTACAGTCCTTTTTCCTATAATCAAATGTTTCAACATTCAAATAATATTTTCTGTCATTCATACATTCACAGTGCTTTTTGCTATAATCAAATGTTCCAACATACAAATGATATTCTCTTATTCATATATTCAAATAATTAGATTTCTTTGCTTGTTGTGCATCGCAATATAAAGTTTACGGTTTAACTATTCAGCGCCAATTGTGTATGCAGGATTAGATCAAAGGGACACAATGTAACACAACTTGGCAACAATACAGAGAGATCGTTCTCCCCAATCCTCGGAAACACGGATGCTGCGTGCGCTTGAGAGATAATTCTCCTGACCCATCCTACCATAAAGGCCCGTCAGACTTTCTTGATTGCCAGATTGAGTCACCTGTGCTAAAAAATGGTGCCCCCACACCAACAAGTGGCCGAAGAATACAGGAGACCAGACTGGGAGCTCCGCTTGCACCCACAGGCAAAGAATAGTGAGCGTGCGTCCCTGGGCAGTAACATGCCTTTGGACGAGTGCTTCCAAGATGGCCACCCACGGGGCTCCTGGGAAATCCCAGCTATGTTTATGGCCATAAACAAGGGAAAAGAACAAAGATACAGTGCATGGCAGAACATAACAGAATGAGTAGCATCAGCAAAATGTTACAAACATGGTGAGGTCCTTAAAGGGACCTACATGCAAACAGAGACCACCAGCGCACTACAATAGCAGTCTCATGCACTTTTCCACAAGGCATTGCATGGGTCTTGGCACATGGGGACAAGTTTTTGTGTCTGGGGTTGGTAGCAACTCCTTTTAAAGAAGTATGTTGTGGTGTGGACACTACACCATGCACCACAATAAGCCTGAGAGTCCGGCCACATTGGTAGGAGCCCTAATCTGCTGATGTAGCCCCAGACAAGCAAGTGTGTCTCCCAGTGCATTAGTGTCTTTATTGTTAGGGACCTCTAGGAGGAAATTAAAGTTGCCTATGACATGACCTTGATAGATTTGTGCCGCAGTCTAGATGCAAACTCTAACACAGATGCAATTCTCCTCAAAAACATATTTAATCTGGCAGCTATCATGGGAGGCCAAGAAAAGGAAGAGTCAAATAAGACTCCAAAATAAGGGAATACTGCGGTTTGACTGAAGAGGTTGGCTTTTAGAAGATGCAGTCTAGATTTAGTAGACTGAGGGCTGACCAACATAACATGGTTAAAACTGGTGCTCAGATCGAGGTTATTCGTAAATTCCATTAACCAACTGAGGAGGAGATATAAACCCATTGTCGTACATGAAATAAGGACAGCATTTTACATGTAAAATAGTATGGGGATCGGGTGAGGAACAATTTAGGCATGTCACTTTCTATTTTAATCAGGGTCTTCTCTAGATTGTTAATAAAAAATGAGACAAAAATACAGCCTTGATGAAGTCCTTGATTAAGTTTAAAGTTCTTGGTGCATTTCCCTCATTACCATATCTGACTGAAGCCGACAGTTTAAATGAAGGTCACATAAAAAAATGAACTGACGATCTGTCCCTAAGTCCAACATGATGGTTAAGAGTTTCTCCTAGTTGACCCTATCAAAAACTGTTCTTAGGTTCATGAATGCACAATGCAATGCTCCCTTTTTTGGTAATCATATATTTATCTATGATCACATTCAAGTTAAGTCCTTGCTCGATAGTGCTGTGGGCCTGGGCGAAAACCATACTGGATTTCAGATAAAACATTCTGACTCACAGCCCAATCCACAAATCTATTTAATAGAATTCAGCAAACAATCTTAACAGAAGAGCTGATCAATTACACAGGCCTGTATCACGTCTGTTCTGAATGGTTGCCATTTTAAAAATAAACCAATGACAGTCACAGAGGTGGAACAAGTATCAGAGATTGACAAGTCCACAACCACATTCAAATAGTTAAAATAGGAGCCCAAAAGCCTACATAAGATTTGAAAAGGTCAAACTGGATGTTATCAGGACCATAGGCCTTGTTTGATGGAAGCACTAAAGTAGCATTACTGAACTCTTCTAAAGTAAAAGTATTGGGGGCATAAGAGTGAACAATCAGATCTACAAGGGACATAGAGTTGGGAGAATCATAAATTGATTCACAATGTTCTACCCAGGTCCTAGGTGTAATAATGGACTCTAAGGCAGGAATAACAGATGTCCTTAGAATTGGATAATTTACAATTTCCCAAAACTTAGCACTGTCTCTCAGATAGCTAGCAGCTAACAACTGTTTTCAGGCTTCCTCTGTCAATAATAACTTTCAGTGCTCTATAGTAGTCTTAAAAGAGGCACAACATGTTGAAACCCAATTGCAATCTCAAAGAACCGACTTAAGTGCCTGCAGAAGAACTCGATGAGCCCTAGAGCAAAAAGTATCAAACCACTTAGGAGGTATAGATCTATAGGTATTCTTCTTACCCGTTCACAAAATCTGTATGTTATGGCTGATGACATTAAAATAATTTTGTAGTGGAAGTAGCTACAGAAGTGTCATTTAGGAATGCATCAATCTCAATAAAACAAGACCTAAATAAATCAATATGGAAAACGTCAGGTATCACTGGACACCATTTCAATCGCTGACCTTGCGAAGAAAGGTTCCCACTAAGGGGCAGATTCCGATCTCGCTCGAAGAGCTCCCAATACAATCCGGACAGAAAAAGTACAAGCCGTATGCGCGTTTTCCGACCGACTCTTACAGCTGTACGAGCGAGCAAGTATGATGCAAGAAAAGCAAAGTCGCTGCCCGAATCGTTTCCGGGTCTGGACCGCTCCGTAATTCTTATCCATAAGCAAACCGTGCCTTGCAATGGAGGCGATTTCTAACCGAGCCTCCTCCCAAGCAGCCTCTGTTCACCAATGGTTGTGGGACACAGTCTACCCTCAACAGTTGCAGTCTCTTGTCATTTTTGTCTGTCTGTTAATGTATGTACTGTATGTTTGGGAATGTATTTTGTGTCTTGCATATTTTTATAGACGATTTGTAATTTAATGGTATTATGTAACTTTTATGGTTTCCTATTATGTGAACCGAATAAAGTTTAATAAGATGAAAATGAATGTCAAACCAAAACAACAGGTTAGTAAAAGCTGTGTTCTTAAAATTTGGTATTTGTTTTTCCACAGTGTGCAAAATGTGTAAAAAATGAGTGATGCAAAGGAGGGCTGAGAGGAAAACAAAGAGTCCCAGATTTACTACAATGCTGTCACTACCTCGACTGAAACATTAACACACATTGCTTTACCATGCGTTACTTTACCACTCAATTCATTAGAACAACTTGCATTAGGGGGTGCTGGACTGAGGAATAGTATAAATTACTATTCCAACTCTAGTCTGCACAACAGTAGGGAAGGTGTTGGACTTAAAAATCAAACACCAGTCCCACAAAGCGACCCCTAAAACAAGTCTTTGCAATGACTTGCGCAGTAAAGTAACGCATGGTACCATCGCAGTCAGGGTAGTGGCTGCGTTGTAAAGGCAGGTTGCTGTTGTGACAGCAGGGTAAAGGATGTTTCCAGCAGAAAAGGTGTTTCCCATTTAAGGAGCCATCTTCTCAGCGCAAAAATGCCCTTAACACCTTTTGTGCTGATTTACTCAATCTATTAAGGTAACAGACCAGATTTTGCATCAAAGTGTAATGTGTTTACAAGCAGAAATGTGTTTACCAAAAAAAAAAACTTGCTTTGCATACGCGTGGTATTGCCCAAAACACATCCAAAGCTTTGAATTCTTCTGACTTTGTCTATGCATATTCATTTGTACTGGAAGGGTATGCTTTCAGTACAAATCCTATGCTAGACAACATAAACTCACCTCTGCATCATGGCTGTGTGTCATGCAAGACCTTCTGTTTTGTCACCAGTGAAGGAGATCACATCAGCAACCTCCACATCTTAGCAGATATGGCTCTTGATGTGCTTTTCCCTAGTGCAACACAGCACAGCCAATTTGGTTGCTGCCTTAATTGTGTAAAAAATTAAAAAATCTGGCTGGAGTTCAGAAAGTTATCAGTACCCACCAACTTAAAAAAGTTCAGGAGTTGAGGCAGAACATATAAATGAAAATATCTGATTCTTTTAAACAAATGCTTTTATGTCGGTGTTAGACCTGACATGTTTGTCATGGCTCCTCTGACTTTTAACCTTATGACCTACTGTTTTGCTGACTTCATTTCTGCCGGCTTTAGGGTTCTGGCACTTTATCACTACAAACAAGTGCTAACGTGCATGTGCTCTGTACAGCAAGGTAACAATGGTTTATCCACAGTTTACATATTTAATTTACCTAAAAGTCCATAGTAAAGTGCACCCCAGGTCCTGTCAATTAAATGCCATAATGGGCCTGCAGCACTGATTGTGCCACCCACTTAAGTAGCCATTTAAACATGACTCAGGCGCCTGCCACTTCAGAGCTTGTGTGTGCAGTTTAAACAGCCATTTCGACCTGGCAAGTTAACCTACTTGCCAGGTCCAAACCTTCCTTTTAATTTCTTGTAAGTTACTCCTAAGATAGGCCGTGGGCAGGGTGCAGTGTGTTTAAATAGTAGGACATGTACATTTAAGATGTACATGCCCTTCTAGTGAAATACTCTTAAATTCGTTTTTCACTTTTTATTTGTGTATTTTCCCATTGGGATAGAAAAAGCTAATTTGGTGATTTTGGATTTCCAATTTAAAATCTCAGGGCCTCATTTATGAGGTTTTGGCACAGGGCAGCCCTTCAAGGAATCTTGCTGCACTGCCTTGCGTCACAAGAAAATAGCAGGAATGCACTGTTTTTATGAGATATGGCACATTCCTGTCCTTTTCTCCTGCACTGTCACCAAAAAACTGCCATGCACCAATGCAGGCACCCTTGCGCCATGGTACAAGGGTGGTGACTGTGTTGTGGGGCTGCTTGATTTTGTGCAGAAAGGGACACCTTTCTGAACAAAATCAATCAATTGAGGTGATTTTCTCTTTATATGTTTACTGCACAAAGTGGCACCGATGAAAGGAAGAAAAGACAAGGAGAAATCAAAACATTCCCCCTTGTTGTGACGCCCTAATGCCACCCCTGTGGTGGCATTAGAATCTGACTCCTCTTAAATCTTGGAAGGCTTCAGATTCCATGGATGTTATGTGGGAACACCCACAGCAAAACCCATGAAATGCCCCTTTCACGCAGTGTTCTGGGTGAATGGAGCCCATATTAGTAAAGTGGCTTTGTGTGGCCTTGCAAATATGCTGCGATGCTCCAACAGTGCAAAAGTGCTGCAAGGAGCCTAGTAAATGAGTCCCACAGTGTATGGTGACGTTGGATTTCAAATTGCATTTCTAAAAATTGCACTTTTAAAAAGTTGATATTTTCTTACTTAAACCATTAGGGGCCAGACGTAGGAGAGAAAATACCAGTCGGTAACGGACGATTTCGGCCGTTACCGACCGGTATTTAGGATTTGGCATGTAGGGGCCATCATTTTACAGAATCGGTAAATTTACCGATTCGGTAAATTTACCGGTTCTGTAAAATACCGAATCAGTATTTTTACAGATTCGGTAAATCCACATGTAGATGACACTCCTAAGAGTGTCACATGCCCTTAAGAATCGGTATTTTACCACCCAATCCAATTGGGTGGTAAAATACCGAATTCAGGTGTGCATGCACATCTGTGCATGCACACCTGTGCAATGTGACACACAGACATGCCCTTAGGACATGTCTGTGTGCCACATGGCACACAAGTCCGGAATTGGGGTGCTAGAGGGTGTCAAAGTGACACCCCCTGCACCCTTGCAGGATTCGGTATTTACAGATTCGGTAAATACCGAATCGGTATTGCCCATTGATTCCTATGGGCTTCATGGCCCATAGGAATCAATGGGCAATACCGATTCGGTATTTACCGAATCGGTAAATACCGAATCCTACCGATTCGGTAATTCTTCAATTTGAATTACCTACATCTCCCCCTTCATATTTACCGACTCTTAAATACCGAATCGGTGAACTTCGGTATTTAAGAGTCGGTAAATATGAATTACCTACATCGGGCCTTCAGCCTGTCCCTGGAATGCACATCTGAGGTAGGTGACTCTGGCTGAAGCCATTCTGTCTAGGCAGTCACACACAATGGCAGAGTAGGTGTGACTGATCATCTACCTGTATGTTGATGGATCTTCCTGAGGCAAGATGAGAGGGAGGGGCTGACACTTCCACATGAACAGGGCTGTGCCTGTCCCCACACAAATAGTTGCAGACTCGCCTGTATTGAGTCTGGGGCAAGGGCAGGAAAGGGAGAGTGTTGTGCACTTTAAAGCATCTCTTTTCATTCTCTGTACTCCAAAGGCTAAAATGAGTATAAGTACTGGACCTCTGACACCATGAATTCAGAACATTGCTGGAACTAAGGACTTCCTGTCAGGAAGAAGAGCTGCAGTGCTATAGGAGGGACTTCCACTTTGCTAACTGATTTGTTGTGTTGGCATTCTGCCTACTGAGTGCTGTGCTGTAGAAGGGACTGGCACTTTGCTACCTGCATTTCTGTGTTGGCCTGCTGCTTCTAGCCTGGGAGAGAGAAGTCTGGAGCTTCTCTCTACATCCTTGAACACAAGTTCTCCAAGTGTTTGCTGGCTTTCCTTCTGTTTTGAAGTTTCAGGGCCATCAAGCCCTTCCATCAACTCTGCGTAAGCTGCAGGACTTTGCCAACTTTGAGTCCAGCCCTGCAAAGAGGTGCCAATCCAGTCCTAGGCCTTGGAAGTAGGTTCTACAGCTGTTTTTCTACAAAACGTGATGCAGGGAGGACTTTGAGCAGCAGGGGCGTAGCTAGAGCTTGTGGCGCCCGGGGCTACCCCTCAGATTGCCGCCCCTTGGGTAGTATTGCCACTAATAGTTACCTCGATCATGCAAGTTACATGCCCATGCATGGCGTGGTCCAAGGCTACACAGTTGAATACACCGTGACTGGCAGTACAATAGAGAACACACAGACTGCATCGAACACTGGATGTACATAAACTTAGTTCTTAGTTTATCCTAAAGTAAATGAATGCATCAGTTTGTCATAGCACGCATTTCAAGCGAGGTGGCAAGTTGCCTAATTTTCGCAAAAAAACCATTATTTATTAAATTGGCTTCTCTGCGCTTACATTTTTCATTATTTAATACTAGTCGCACACACATTTGCAAACATTTAATCATCTATCCAGTGGCGGCTGGTGACATTTGAAAGCGGTGAGGCGTAAAAGTGAAGGATTACTTTTAAGTTGCAAGCAACCACTGTATTTTATTACTTTCACCTTGTCAATATTTTTAAAGACTTTGTGTCCCAATGTTTGGGGACCCATCGTACACATTTGCATTTAATCACAATTACAACTTGAATACATGGCCATTGCCCTGTGCTCACTCTACAAAGAGGCCAAGGATTGGATGACCATGTATTCTGAACACATTTTTGACCAACTGACAAGTAGTGTGAGAAACTTGCACTGCCTATAGCCTCAGTCCCAGACATCTCAACCATGGCATAAACACAGGTGCTGGTGACTAGATTAATTGAAGGGAGAAGTGAAAGGGACTAGGATGTGAAAATACATCTGAGGAGAGGCAAGAAGGAGATGGAATAAAAAAGAAGAGATGTGGAAGATATCAATGAGAAGAGGAAAATAGATGTGGAGAGAGGGAAAAACCTGGAAAAGTGACGAAGATTAACAGGAAAAAAACTGTAATTATTTAAATCAAACAGCGAGGGAATATCACAGCAGGGCACTGTGGTAATGCTGAGATACAAATCCAGCATGATGTAACATAAAAGTCCACTAGAATGCTGGGGTAGGGCATGTTAGATCAGCGTTCAGTGGACAATGGAGTGGCAAGAAGAAATTAAACTGTAGGAGATAAACTGAGCACATGGCTGGAGCCTGCTGGATTAGAGTGTTACTGGGCGAGTTCAGCATATATGACACACTAGTATATTTCACTAAAGGGCTTTTGCCTTTTGCCAACCTTGGGAGATTACTTTTGCTGCAGTAGCATTAAGTATGCTTAACATAGACTATGTCCTATATTGTGTGAGCATACATTATGTCATATATTGTTTGAAAAATGTTTTTAAATTAAATGTTTGAGTTTTCAAAAATCGGCTTGCTCACTTGTGCCAAGCTGGTAGTGTGATTATTGTGCTACAGCAACAGTAGGTGTTGGAGAGCTCACATGGTTCATTACATAGTCGCATTAATTTTTGTTCGTATGCGAGATTTGCCCAAAATCACAAGTTGTAGTGGAGATGCAGCGCCTTACAGATACTACTGTACAGTGCAGTGTCTTGTGAGGCCCTAAGGTTCATGTGTCAGGTCCCCGGTCTTGTTTATTATTAGATGGATGGATAACTGATAGGATTCCCGCAGGTGTTTGAGAATCTTGTGCTTTAAGATCTGATCCCAAGATGAGCTGTTAGAACTTCAGCCCTCTGAAACCCCCCTCAGAGGCCTTAACGAAAGCATGCTGTAACCCCCCTCACTCTGAAGCTCGCAGACAGGCAACATTTACTATGAACTTGCGCAGAAGAAGCCAAATTCACTACTGCACGGCATTTCTACAGCAACACTTCAGTGTAGGGTTTCCAATCCAGCGCTAAGCCACAGGAACACTGCGCTGTATTGTGTGAAATCCAATTTGAAGCATAACTTAAGTCAAGTGTAAACTTTGCAGCAGGGATATAGGTACGGGCTTGTTGATTTTCATTTCGAAAATGCGCTTTCACTGGCTCTAGGGAGTTGTGGAACCCTAGGGTTCCTGTGCTGCTGCCGGAGCATGAACTCTGTGAGGCTGGCGAACAGGACGCAGAATTGGAGGGCCCTAATCTCAGCACTAGAGTGTTCTAAATAATGAAAGGTATTGGCTCCTGCAGCTTGTTATTTATGTTTTGTGTGTACTGCGCCCTGATGCTCTTACGTTTTGTTGGCACTTGACTTCCTAAAGATGAGAAGCACTAAAAACCCATCGTAGTCCTGCAGGTGCACTGAGCCAAAGTGTGCCACGCGAGGGGCATCGCCATGACACGACCTCATGTAGTGCGCCACTCACCTGCAAACCTTGCACCCTGGACGGTGTTTAGATAGCATGAAGGAAATGAACAACAAAGAACAAGACAGGCATTTATTTTAATGGGCCTCACGCCACGGAATCCCTACTAAACAAATAAGCCTGACCTAGCTTAGGACACCCCGCGCCGCACGGCCACCAGCTGCTGCGTGTGCCTCCCGCCACCCGCCTGCCTCGCTGACCCTGCCGCCGCCGTCTGACCACGCCCCCTGCCACCGAGCGGCGTGGTCTCCTGCGGTCGGGACTTCCAGGGCTGTGTCCGCTGTTGTTGCCTTTTAGGATCCTGTGCCCCGTATTTTTCCTGTTGTGTGCCCCTTTGCTCTGACTGTTACTGTATTTGTTTGCATTGTTTGTTTATTTTCATTGGCTGTCCCCCTGTAACCCCGGTGTCCTCCCGCCGCGCTCCCCGCTTCCCGCCTCCGTTGCTTAACCACGCCCCCTTTCTTTCTGTGCCCTCCCCGCTCCCGCCTCCCAGCTGCTCCGCCCTCCCTCGCACTTGGCCATATATGGCGACCGTGCGACCCAGGTGAGTGTGACCTAGCTTAGGACAGCCCCACGCCGCACGGCCACCAGCTGCTGCGTGTGCCTCCCGCCACCCGCCTGCCTCGCTGACCCTGCTGCCGCCGTCTGACCACGCCCCCTGCCACCGAGCGGCGTGGTCTCCTGCGGTCGGGACTTCCAGGGCTGTGTCCACTGTTGTTGCCTTTTAGGATCCTGTGCCCCGTATTTTTCCTGTTGTGTGCCCCTTTGCTCTGACTGTTACTGTATTTGTTTGCATTGTTTGTTTATTTTCATTGCCTGTCCCCCTGTAACCCCGGTGTCCTCCTGCCCCGCTCCCCGCTTCCTGCCTCCGTTGCTTAACCATGCCCCCTTTCTTTCTGTGCCCTCCCCGCTGCCGCCTCCCAGCTGCTCCGCCCTCCCTCGCACTTCGCCATATATGGCGACCGTGTGAACGCGCAGCGGTCACGCGCAGCGGGCGCGCCGAAGGCGCGCCAAAGGTAAGCCCGTCTGCGCCCGTCCGCGACTGGACGGCGCCCAGCGCCAGGACCCCTGGCCCCCGCTGTCCCCTGCCCACCCGCTGGACGTATGACGCCGCCACCCTCAACGCACTCAACGCCGGCCGATCCCTGGGTTGCTACCGAGCCACCCCGAGACGCACCCACGGACCCTTCTGCTGCAACGCCTGCAAGTTCACCTGCATGCGGGCCTGCACCACTCCAGCAGTGCCCAAGACCCCGACGAGCAACAGCAGCAGCCACCTGAGATGCATCCTGCTCAACACCCGCTCCGTCCACAGGCATGCCATCGAGATCTGGAACCTGCTCGACACCACAGCCCCAGACGTCGCCTTCTTCACGGAAACCTGGATGAACGCCTCCTCCGCGCCTGACATCGCCATCGCCACGCCAGACGGCTATAAGATCATCCGAAGGGACCACATCAACCACACCGGAGGAGGCATCGCCATCGTCCACAGGAACACCATCCGCATTACCACCAACACCGATGACACCCTCGCTACCGCCGAGCACCTGCACTTCCAAGTCCACATCAACCCCAAGACCATCCTCAGCGGCACCCTCATCTACAGACCCCCTGGACAACGCTCACAATTCAGCGAAGACATCGCCGACTTCATCAGCCCGCACGCCCTCTGCTCCGCTGACTACATCCTCCTCGGGGACCTCAACTTCCACCTGGAGAACAACAACGACCGCAACACCACCACCCTGCTGGACAACCTCGCCAACCTGGGACTCAAGCAACTGGTGACCACCCCCACCCACTACGCCGGACACACACTAAACCCCGTCTTCTCATCCAGCAAGGACATCGAATCCAGCCACGCCACCGGACTGGAAGGACCACAGCTGCGTCCACTTCAGCTTCGCAAGGACCACGATCCACCACCACCAGCAACAGGCTGCACGCAGGAACTTGAACAAGATCACAGCCGACCAGCTCGCGTCCTCCCTGAGCACGAACCCTCCCACCAGCACAACGAACCCTAGCCAGGCGGTCACCAACCTCACGAAGTGGATCAATGACTGCACAGACGAGCTCGCCCCCCTGAGGACCCCGCCCAGCAGAGCCGGCAGCAAGAAAGCCCCATGGTTCACCGACGAACTCAAGAGCTCCAAGAAGAACTGCCGAGCCCTCGAGAGAACCTGGCGCAGAGACCCAACACCGGACAACATGACTGCCCTCAAGCTAGCCACCCGGAAACACCACCAACTCATCCGCGCCACCAAGAAAACTGCATTCAAGGAACGACTGGACAACAACGCACACAACAGCAAAGAACTCTTCAACATCGTCAAAGAGCTCTCCAACCCCAACGCCGGAAACAACAACATCACCCCTTCGCAAGACCTCTGCAACTCCCTTGCCTCCTACTTCCATAACAAGATCGCGGACATACACAACAGCTTCAGCACTCAACCGACGCGCGCCATGACCGAACCACCGCCCCCCACCACCACCCTCCGCGCCTGGACTCCGATCAGCACCAAAGACACCGTCCACACGATGAACTCCATCCACTCCGGATCTCCAACCGACCCCTGCCCTCACCACGTCTTCATCGCACCCCACCTGCGGGACATCATCAACACCTCCTTCGACACCGCTACCTTCCTGGAGAGCTGGAAGCACGCCGAACTCAGCGCTCTACTCAAGAAGTCATCGGCTGACCCCACCGACCTCAAGAACTACCGCCCCATCTCGCTGCTCCCGTTTCCTGCAAAAGTCATCGAAAAGACCGTCAACAAGCAGCTGGCCGCCTTTCTCGAGACGAACGGCTCCCTCGACCCCTCGCAGTCTGGCTTCTGGGCCAACCACAGCACCGAGACCGCCCTGATCGCAGTCACCGATGACATCCGAGCGCTGCTCGACAACGGAGAAACAGCGGCCCTCATCCTCCTTGACCTCTCTGCGGCCTTCGACACTGTCTGCCATCGTACCCTAGTACAACGCCTCAGCAACGTCGGAGTCCAGGAGAAGGCACTGGAGTGGATCATCTCCTTCCTCGCCGGTAGGACAGAGAGAGTCCACCTCCCCCCGTTCAGATCTGAAGCCACCGAAGTCATCTGCGGCGTCCCTCAAGGCTCCTCGCTCAGTCCAACCCTCTTCAACATCTACATGAGCCCCCTCGCAGACATCGCACGCCAGCACAACCTTAACATCATCTCCTACGCCGACGACACCCAGCTGATACTCTCCCTTACCAACGACCCCGCCACCGCCAGAGCCAACCTTCACGAAGGGATGAAAGAGGTAGCCGAATGGATGAAGAACAGCCGCCTGAAACTGAACTCGGACAAGACGGAAGTCCTCATCCTGGGATCCTCACCCTCCGCCTGGGACGACTCCTGGTGGCCCCCCGCCCTAGGCAGCGCACCCAAACCAACAGACCACGCACGCAACCTGGGCTTCATCCTGGACTCCTCCCTCTCCATGACCAGACAAGTCAACGCCGTCTCCTCATCGTGCTTCAATATCCTGCGCATGCTACGTAAGATCTTCTGGTGGATCCCCACCGAGACCAGGAAGACGGTCACCCAGGCCCTCGTCACCAGCCGTCTGGACTACGACAACACCCTCTACGCCGGAACCACCGCCAAACTCTAGAAGAGACTCCAGCGGATCCAGAATGCCTCAGCACGACTCATCCTGGACATCCCCCGTCGCAGCCACATCTCCGAACACCTGAGAGATCTGCATTGGCTCCCGGTCAACAAGAGAATCACCTTCCGTCTCCTCACCCACGCACACAAAGCCCTACACAGCCAAGGCCCAGGATACGTCAACAGCCGCCTCAACTTCTAGGCGCCCAAACGCCAGCTTCGCTCGACCAGCCACGCCCTCGCCGCAGTCCCCCGCATCCGCAGAGCCACCACAGGGGGACGGTCCTTCTCCTACCTCGCCGCCAAGACATGGAACTCCCTCCCCACCCACCTCCGCCTGACCCAGGATCACCTCGCCTTCAGGAAGCAACTCAAGACCTGGCTGTTCGAGCAGTAGCGGATCCCCCCCCCCCCAGCGCCTTGAGACCCTCTGGGTAAGTAGTGCGCTATATAAATACGATGATTGATTGATTGATTGAACCCAGCTGCTTCACTTTTATTTTACTTAGATGTGGTTCACTGACCGGGTGGATGCTGCGAGTCACTATCTGGACTGTCTGGAAGGGAAGCTCTTGCTCCTGCACTGTGGAAAATCTGCGCCATGAGTGCTGGCTGAATTGGTGTCCTGCATTAATTGCAGTGCAGTAAGCAGATACCTCGAGTCTGCGCAGTATGTCTTCAAAAGTCTTTATGTCAAGCTGTGCAGTTTCAATTGTTCTGCTTCCCGCCTGCCTACAGCTTCAACCCCACCCTTTCCCAACTCCTCACAGGATAGGATTCACCCCTCTGTGACGAGTTGGGAAAGGGTGGGGATACCATGCTCTCTACCTCTTGACTGACGTGAGGCCACTATGTATCTTTGATTCTCAGACACCTTCTGTTTTTCGGTGGGCTTTCATTTAACTGGTCCTGGCTGCATGCCTTAATTTCCGTACTTTCTATAAAATTTCTTTGTTTGTTAAACAATTTCTTAAATGTAAGCTTGGCTAGTTAGTACGCATTTGTACTGTACTGTGTTTCCAGCATTCAAAGTGAAAACATTTAACATGATTCAAACACACGAAAAAGACTCTGTAGCAACTTAATCTTTGGAAAACTGCCCATTTTTGCAGGTGGTTCGTCCTTTGCATTCTGTCCATAGCGCGGCACTGGTGGCCCGTTGCGGCCGCGGTGGCCTTTATAATTTATTTGGGAACACTGTTTCCCCAAATAAATTATAAAGGCTGCCGCGGCCGCAACGGGCCACCAGTGCAGCGCGGCGCCGCCCCCAAAATTGTGCCACCTGAGGCGGACCTTCCCATCGCCCCCCCTAGCTACGCCACTGTTGAGCAGGTCAGAACAGACGCAGTGCCCTCTGACACTAACACAATGCCAATTCAAGGATATCCCAGCGCAGCTCAATGATGACACTGGACCCAACTACGAGGCTTGACGATGAAGCAGCACCTGCATTGAAATGGGTTGCACAAACACGCAGGACCTAACTATAAGGCTCAGCACCAAAGCATCTACCCGATGCGTGGATCAGAACTGACGTATCTTGTCTTCAACGCTGATGCTTACTCCATCCAAGGTACTTTTTCAACGGGCCCTGTGTGGGTCCTGTAGCTGGCCTGCTACCAACCTGGTCTGCCTGAACTTTGGATTTACCATGCCATACAGCTTCTACTTTCTCGGTAGGAACTGTGCATTTGTTGAACACCAATAATGTTGGGGTGGTCCCTGACTTATTTTATGCACCCCCTCAGGACATACTGTTGCCCTGTAGTCCTGCTGGTTCACACTGCCACCATCCGTACCCCTAAACCTGTGAAGGTAAAAATTGAGTTGGGCAACCTCAGAACATGAAAACCCTGACTCCCCAAGGAATTGTGGTAACAAATCAAGAATCATTTCACCCAGTCACTCATGTGTACCCAGAAGAGATACACAAGAAATGCACAAAGAGGCGCTTCAATATTTATTGAACCATTATGATTCTGGTGTAAATTTTATTTGCTTCAATGATTAATAGACAGGAGTACATGAGAGTGATTAGCAATATGAGAACAGTGAAAAGGATAAACAATTGCTCCATTGTGCTAAAGCAGTATATATATATGCTGGCAATAAGTATGGTGTATAGTATACTCTACAACTCACTCCCTAACCTAGTTGCCTAGGGCAGGTGATCTGCAAAAACCTCTTACTGGATGATCTAGCGCCACATCACTTGTGGGTGTATGCGTTCAGGTCTCCGTTTATGTTACAATTTGTACACCCCTTCCCGCAGAGGAAAAACAGGAATCAGCTGGACTGGGACTCTGACAAACAGCGACCTCGAAATGACAGGGGAGTGCTCCTCTGAGTTGAAAACAGACAAGTGTGTGTAGATACATTAACAGCATCCATTCTTCCATGCTGAGGCCTCAGCGAGGCTGGCATTGTTTATCCTCCCGTGATAGCTATGTTGCCTTATGGAGAAATAACAAACAACAACATTTGCACAATGTATGTTTAGGCCTTGAACTAAATGTTCAAGGTGCCATAATAGTGTGCCTTCGAAGTAGAAATGCACGCAATGTGGTTTCAGGGAAACTAGTCCAGTACTGTCACATAAGCAATTTTGTGTCAAAAGTCATTGTGTATTAAAGAAGGCAACTTAACACCATCGCTGCTGCAGCAATTCCCCTCCTGTGCTGCATGATCTCTATTCCCATTGTTCTTGACAAGCTCAGCTCGTCATCAGCACAGCTCAACCGTGCCTCATGACGAGCTGAGCTCGTCATGAGCATCGAAGGGGTTTAGGAACGTGAATAGTAAAACTAAATCACTCGGCAACATGTAGGTCAAGCACCTATGATAACAGACCTTCAAAAACATTTTGATAAAAGAATTCAACTCATTGCACCGAAAAGTTAGGAAAATATACTATTTTATTTTTATTATAAAGGTAGCTAAGGGCTACAACAGACAATACAATTTGTTTTCTGACTCCCGAGGCACAAACAAGTATTCTCCCCTCTTTCAATTCCTGGTGTGAACAATTGTCCAACTTCTAGGAGAAAATCTGCTCTATTCAAGTATTTTTTCCTTCCTACAGTTTGGATTCAGGTCTCCCTTTGGCAGATAGAGTGTGCCCTCCTTCCACTCAAACCCTAGTCACTTTTGGCCCTATTGATCTAACTAGTTCTCTTAGAATTGTTAAATGTCTGAAGTCTGGCTCACCATCAGACCCATGCGCTGCTAGACTTTTGCTCGCTGTTGTGGAGACGGTAAATACAGAAGTCAACAGGGTTATTGACATGTCCCTTCAGGAGGCGTGTGTCCTGCATACATGGAAGTAGGCTAGGATATTGCCCCTCTTGAAATAGCCCTCTCTTGACCCTATGTGACCAGGGAGCTACCACCCTATTTCCCTCTTGCCTGGTATGACCAAAGTCTGCGAAAAAGTAGTGAACAGGCAGCTGACGGAGTTTATAGAGGGTGCTGGCCAGCTCCATCCGGCTCATTTGGGATTTCGGGCTAACCATAGTACCGAACTTGCCTTAGTGGAAGTCTTAGAGATTATCTGTGAATGCTGGATGTTGGCGGGAGGACAGCCTTGATTTTGCTTGACCTCTCAGCGGCATTCAATATAATTCCTCATTCACAATTGCTGACCAGATTGGCTGAGACAGGCATCACTGGAACGGCTTGGGGTTGGCTTAAATCATTTCTGGAGGACTGGCTTACTCCAGCTTCATCCTTGCCCCAGAAAGTAGCCACGGGGGTCCCACAGGGATCTTCCCTGAGCCCTCTCCTTTTCATTATTTATGTCACGCCCCTAGTTCAATTGGCAGAAGATTTGGGTGCAAAAATCTTTGCTTATGCTGATGACACCCAGCTTCTATTCCCTTGGAGTAAAAATTAGGATTCTGTTGATGCTGCCCAAAAATGCCAGACTTCAGTTTTTCACTGGTTGTCCTCGGCGCAACCCAAGTTCAAAAAAGAAAAATCTGAAATCCTTCTCTTTGTGAAGTTTCCCTCCAATTTCAGAGAAACACTTTGGCCGCTGCGCTCAGCCCTACCAGTGTTGACTGGCCACCCCGTATGAAATCTGGGGATTTAGTTTGAGGAGAACCTCGCCTTCTCTACGCAGATTAAGAAGCTGCCCAGTACATGTTTTAGGCTTTTAAAACTCTCAGAAAATGTCTTCCTCTCCTGCCTAGAGTGGCAAGGGAAATGGTCACCTGGGCCCTTATTCCATCTCAGATAGATTATGCTAATGCTCTTTATGCTGGCATTCCAGGCTATCAGATAAATAGGTTGCAGGTAGTCCAAAATGTGGCTACCAGGCTCCTTCTTGGTATTCCCACTAGAAATAGTGTGAGACAACATCTGAGAGCACTACATTGGTTGCCTGTAGCTGAGCTGGTGAAATTCAAATCCCTTGTTATAGCCCACCATGCGCTCCAAGCCTTGGATCCAAGCTATCTCCAAAATCGCTTTTCCTTTTATGTTCCTTCAAGATCACTCTGTTCTATGCAACTACTTTTGGCCGTGGTTCGCCGGTTTCGGCTACACAGGATGGGGGACCGATCACTAAGCGTGAAGGCAGTTTTGTCCTGGAATGCCCTTCTGCTTGCTCTTCGAAGCATCCAGGTCCTTTCCCTGTACAAAAATGAATTGAAAACCCTCCTCTTTAACTAAGCTGACCATGTACCTCCTCTCAAGGTTTGCGCCAGGACACTCTTGTTGTATCGGAGCGTGGTACAAATGGAAATAACATAACATAACAAATAGCAATTCAGTGTGTTAATTCCTCTTTCAGAGATTAAATTCTTAATGATAATAATTTCACTCTCTGTCTTGTTTGATGAATATTATCACTACCCACTGTTTAAATAAATGCTCATGGTAATACAGGACATATCAAAAGAACATTGAAATAATACATACAGCTAGACAAAATTAAAGCCACTCTACTAGAAATGGAAAGACATAACAATAAACACGATTCTTCAAAATATCGACAAATGATTTGGTGAGCCACCACCTTCTTCAGGAATCCACATTGAAAAACATCATCTACAAAAACAGGTTAAAGGTACATTGAGGCATAGACATCTCCCATATTTCAAGTAAGTTTATGTGGTGCACGCAGTGCAAATCAAAAAGCGCTGCTAACCAAACCGCATGCTCATCCCTCATGTGATGACCAAGTAACGAATAATAAGGAACTATGTTGTAAATTTAAATAAAATTCGAAGTGAATGTGAAAAGTTATAGAATTAGTGCTATGTGAGTATGTAGAAAGTCGATAAAGACGTATAAAGATCAGTTTGCGGTCAGTGGTGGGAGTGCTGCCGGGCGGTGATGTGGGGCGAGGGAGAGGCAGGGTGGGGGGTAGTAAACTACGGAATACGGCCAAAGATAGGTAAGTAAACATATAAATAAATAAAAACGCATTTTGCTGCACGCACTGCATCGAATTTGGCGATGCAGTGCACACAACATTTGTACCTGATAGCTGTGTTGAGGGATAAACCATATAATTGTATATCTTCAGGTCTTAAAGGACTAGCTGAAAAATAAATAAATGATGGCCTGTGAATAAGCAGACAAATGGAAGCGGTTGCCTAAGTGTTATCAAAATTCTCTGTCTTTAGTTTACCTAATAGGTGTAAGTCTCACGGTATAAGGACATACCTTAAAATCGGAACATGTACACTTCTGACCTCTGTGGAATTTTAAGGATGCATGATAATAACTGATCGTTTATCCACTATCCTCATATCTGGAGATGTGAGGTCAGGCGTAAGAATCACTGGGCAAATCCAAGTGCCTATAGAAGTGAAAAAGAGAGACCGAAATGGCTGTTATTAGGAATAAAATAACCAGTGTACAGATTAGTTTTATGATAAAATAGCAAAATAAATCATCCAAAAATCTACAATAGCCCGCTCGATGTGTTGTCAGCAATCTTACTGGTGTAGCATGACACCACCATAGCCGAGCGTTATGCATCGAGGATTGCACCCGAGTTTGGACAGGATGGGGTTACATACGAATTACGAGCCTGAATAACTAAAGTAATAGAACTAGGCAAAAGAGTGACTATAAACCTCGTAGATTAGAAAGCTTATCTGAACACTTTGTGCTTGTCAAAAGTTAATGCCACATGTAGTCCTAAATTCTGAAACTGAAACTCATCTAGAGGAGCGTTGTCAAATGACATGGCGGGGCTTCAAATTTACGATCGTGAGCCATTGATCGCATGTGGCAAAAGAAGGAGCTGGTTAGTGACATGCTAGGTTAAAACTCCAATGTAGAGCAGAGCGCGCCATGGGAAGATATAGCCAAACGCAATTGGCAGAGATCAAATGCCTTACCTACTTGGGATAAACCCGTCGTGACCAGAGGATGTGTCCAGAAGAATTGAGACTCTGCCAATCAGATCGACTTGTAGCAGACTTTTTACGTCAAATTGACGCTGGGCAGTAAGTTAAAGGAACAGTTAAGGTTAAAGAAACAGTGCTAAAATATGAACTCAATAGATGACATTTGAACACTATGACCACCCTCCCCTAACCACCGAAATTTATCTCCTTCCCAAAGAACAAATGTGTGTGTTGCAGTATCTCTGAGATTGTTCTGTAATTCTCTTCTTTTCAAGGGAGGTGCCATTGGGCCAAAACACATTACAGCTGTTGACTCCACTCCTCATATAGACTGAGTGTTGGTGCCTTAGCAGTAGCCTACTGTCTAAACCAGCAAGGGCAACAAGCATGCTCCACACATCAAGAGGATTATCAACCCTTGCACTCTATGCAGGGGATCACCAGTCATACACTTAGTGCTTACATCACATGAGAGCTCCTTTTTCCGGTACTCAGGAGGTTCCTGACATGTTGGAGATCTCCTCCTTAACTCTACAGCCTGGGACATGGATCTCCATCTATTCACCTGTAGCTCTCCTCATGTATGTTATAAGTGGAATAATTAGAGGGCTGCCCCAGGGTGAAGATACAGGGAGCAATTCCTCTAGTCTCTGGGTGTCATGTGATTCTGGAGGCACAGGGGAGGGAGATCCTCTATGATCCCCTAGGTCGACTGTATTACTCCTTTGCACTTTGATTCACCCAAGACCTAAAATCAGTGTTGTTAGTTTTGGGGGTCTCTAGTTGGCACAGGTAGGTAGTTGTGACAAATAGGGACCCTTGCCTCTAGTCAGGATAAGGAGATTACACTCCTAAATAACCCCTGCTCACCCCCTTGGTAGCTTCGCACGAGCAGATAGGTTTATCTCAGAGGCAGTATGTAAAGCATTTGTGCAAAAACAACAGTTGATGGACAGAATGCAGAACAATGTCATACATTCACCCCAGTACAGAGATCTGGGCCTAAATCCATCATTTGTTTGCACTCCACACCATCCCAGTTCAAGCATTTGTGACCACATACAGTCACCCAGTGGCACCACTACAGATGGACACCACACAAGGTTTTATATAAAAAATAAGTATACTTTATATAGAGTTACCACAAGACCATAAATGACAAAAATACACAATACTGTGACTTTAAGATGGTAGATTTAGCTTAGTTTAGTTCAGTTCTTAAGAAGCGACACTTTGCGTCAATGTACCTTACGATGCGTTGTGCTTCCACGACAAACAATGTCGCAGCGATGGAAATGCAGCAAAGTTCTGGTGCAAAGAAGTAAAGACGACGCTCTCTTAGTTTACAAGATGCGAACCGCGATGCCCTGGGACAAGCTTCGCAGCGATGGGGCGGCATCTGTGGCGACGTCGATCCTCTTCTCCGGTGATGAGCTGCAACAGGCCCGGCGACACGCTTCTCAGAGATGCGGCGGCGTCTGATGTGACGTCGAACCTTCTCCCCTGCGACACGCTTCCCGGGGATGCATCTGTGTCTGCGGCAACATCGATTCTCTTCTCCGGTGATATGGGGCACTTGTGTTGTGAAGCGGCAGCAGCAGTTCTGCGACATGCTTCTCGATCTTGAGTCGCGCTTCCATCTCCTTGCGACACACAAATCACCCACAATGTCCAGCACAGCAACAGGCACTTCAGGAAGACTTTTGAGGAGCTGGTGGTTGAGGTCTGTTGTCCCTGACACTTCAGCAGGAGGCAAGCTCTGTTCCAAGCCCTTGGAGATCCTTTACAAGTTAAAAGTAAAGCACACAAAGTTATTTGTCATTTCTTTGGCAGTTAGGCAACCCCTGCAGGCCAATCCCCAAGCAGCACTTCAGCTTAGGGATAGTCTCTTCTCAGATTCTTTAGGTTCCTCTCCTCAGCAAAGGGTTCTTCTTGTAGTCCAAAAGTGATCTAATTTCTTGGAATCAGGGTCCCGATATTTATACCCCAAAATCCTTTGTCCTCTGAGGGCAGAGGGGCCTTTGCCCAGTCCAAACCCGTTCTGGAGCACTCTGTTCACATGATGACTTCTTTCCTTTCACAGTGCAGGGCGGAAACATCAGACGCCCCACAGGAGGTGGAGCCAGCATTGTGGAGGGAAAGCACAGCCTTGGAGTACTTTGTTGACATGATTCCTTCTCTCCTTTCACAGTGCAGGGCAGCGACATCAGACGCACTACATGGGGTGGAGCCAGCACTGTGGGGGGTGGGCACAGTCCTATTCAGGTCCCAGGTGCAACTCCTCCCTCCTAACTAAATGCAGATCTCGCGATTCACCACTGGGCTGACTCATTCTGTCTCCTGGAATCCCCCAGCCCTGTCACTCAAACTCCAGACAAGGAATACGCAACCTAACAGAGGCAGGCTCTGGATAGTTAGACAAGAAAATACCTACTTTCTAAAAGTGGTATTTTCAAACACAGAATGGTTAAATTAACTTCACTAAAAGATGTATTTTATCATGCTCAGTTCAGGCATACTAAACTCGAAAGTCTACCATGTTCTTTGAGTCAGTTAGGATTATAAGATGTAATAACCTAACTGCCCATTCTGGCAAATGGAGATCAGGTAGTCTTGCAATAGTGAAAAACGAAAATTGATGTAATTCACTATTCAGACATGCCACACACCTGGGCTTGTCCTACCTTATACTTACAATGCACCCTGCACTTTGGCCTACCATAGGGGTGTCTGATATGAAGAAAATGGAAGGTTTAGAGACTAGCAAGTGGGTGCACTTGCCCAGTCAACATGGCAGTACCAGACTGCACACAGGCTCTGCAATGGCAGACCTGAGACACACTTTTACAGGCTGCTTCTGTGGGTGGCACAACCAGTGCTGCAAGCCCACTAGCAGCATTTGATTTACAAGCCCTGGGCACTCCTGGTGCACTGTACTAGGGTCTGACAAGTAAACCAAAGAAGTCAATCATGGAATCACTAATCCATACATCAATTTACAATAGGGAGAGCATATGCACTTTAGCACTGATCAGCAGTGGTAAAGTGCCCAGAGTCATGAAATAGCCAACAACAGGTCAGAAAAAATATAGAAGGAAGGCAAAAAGTTCAGGGATGACCCTGCAAATAGGGCCAAGTCCAACAAGTGTGCACGTCCTTATAACAAGAGGACAGAAGCTGTACCCCCAGACACAACTTTCCTAACATGCTATGACTCACATGAAAATGACATCAGTTTAACAAGAGAGACTTAAACTGAAAAACACAATTTTCAAACGCATGAACTTGTTTGCAGATAGACCTTGCACTTCATTTTCATTATCAGTTAGCTGATTTGTACCTACTATGGTGTGTTTCAGCTCTGAATAGCCTCACTCAGGCCTGTATATATTTGTTGTGGCCTCCTTAAAGGAATAGTACATTATTTTGTAAGCAGCAGCACCACAGAAGGGTTGTAGCCTTGTGCCTAAACAGGCAAAAGACACCCAATTGAAGAGTTCTCTGGGACACCAATGTAGTGTCCATGAGGGTGACGTAAAGAAATGGAGACCATTACCTAATGCATTTTAGGTGCTCTCATTTAAAATGGAAGTCAACTATTACATTGCTTCAGTACTCTAATACTTATCCACCACATCTATATTAATGGGGCACCCAGACATATCCAGTCTTGGGCCAGCACAAACCAGATCACTGATATCAGTTATAAAAACTAAATGCTCCACATTTGAACATGGTGATAAGCCATGGCTCTTTCTGTGCAGCAGACCCTATACTATTTGCTGGTCCCACAGTATTGGCAGTCTATGATCTTTCTAATTATTCCTAGGAGCTCTTTCCCAAATAATGTGGGACTACAGTAACTAGTAATGGATCATCTCAACTTTGTGAGAGATAAAAGTATAAAGATGCTGTTGTTTTGGATCCCTAAATTTCAACATTATATTTGTCATGCCTACCTTTTATTAAGCCAGATAGATCAAATGAGCTCACTACACCACTGGATTCAAGCTAGCCTGGCTGATGAAGGGTGATGCCCTGAAACCAGTCCCAGAATTTTTGTTTTCAGTACAGGGAGGACCTGGCTTGGCAGTTCAGACTGGACTGTTACTACAACGAAAAGGGGGCAAGGATGATTTGCATATGACTGGGTGCAAACTGGGGTGGTGTGGTGAGCAAAAGAATGATGGATTAAACCCAGATCTTTGTGACTGGGGGAGAATATTTGCATTGTCCAGCATTCCATCCATCAATTGTTTCTTTTGCATGAAGAGGGATAGGCAGAAATTATGTCACATATATGTTTTCACAGGGATTTCAAAGTTATTTTGGGAACATTTGATTTACATTAGTACATTATATTATGAATGTAAGCCTTTATTGAGGTGGTCTCATGTAAACAAAACTAAACATGGTGATCATGATTTTTCTTAGACTGAGAATATGTAAGTGTGCACCCTTTTAACTCTGTTAATCTGAATTCCTTGTTCTGTAACTTTTTAATGGCTAATACTGATGAAACAAAGGTTGTTTAAGTGACATTGCATACTTTAAGAAACACAGCTGATGATACGCTACTTTTTGCACATTAAGAAGCCTTTAGGTGGGTTGCTAGGTTATGGATGGACAGTATGACAATGTTGCTTTAGTGGGGTATGAATATTACCGTTATAAAAACAATTAATCTGAAGTGGTGCTCATAGAAAACAGTCTGGGACTGCTTCTGGAGCTGAGGTGATTGATCTGTCTGGCGGTCTTGGGCTTCTCCATTATTATTCTCCAGTCTTCCTTCCACCTTCCACCCTCCTTTTTTAGGAATCACCAAACTCTGTTTTCCTTTCAAAGACATTTTGTGATTGAAACTGGTGGCGTTATTGTTAGCTCCTGACTTGAACCCGTTAGAGAGCTGCAAGGATATAGCGCATTCATTAGGGGATGCTGGAGTCACTGCTGTGTCATAGCTTTTGCGTTTAGCTGAGCGAATCGCCTTTGGAGGCATCCTTCTCTTTGTGGAATTCTTGGCCGTGACCCACCAGGTCCTACCGGCCCCTCCTCCGTCCCAGACCTGAGCCATGGACGAAACAATATGCAACGCTCTACTAGGTCCCAGCACTCCAGTAAGCTCTGCGGCCAATGATTTCACCTCAGCCGCTCACAGCATGACGACAGACCAGGGACACTGCCAGTAAGTCAGCATTAGTGGTTTGCCACTATTATCAGTATATCACTCGGTTTTCTTTCCACCCTGCCCCAAGGGAGGCGTAATGGTGGCCCAACAAGGAGAAATATCTTTATTTATTGTTGTTTTTCCTTTTTCTATGTGTGCTGCATTCTGCAGCATACATAGAAAGAGGAAAAAGCCTCTTCTGAGGAGAAAGGTTGCCTTTCCTGCACAGAAAAAATCATCCTCACTATGCAGACACCCTTGCACCATGGTGCAAAGATACCTGGATTGGCCCATGGCGACGTTTGTGCACTGATGCATGGGAAAAGGACAGGAATGCGCCGTATTTGATAGATACTGCACATTCCTGCCCTTTTATTTTACTGTAGGGAAAAGCAGCAAGAAGGCATGCAGGGCTGCCCTACCGTAAAACCTCATAAATGAGACCCATTGTCTCCTCCCATTATCTGCAGGTACCTTGTCATACTTTGTTAATAGTAAAACCCATATAGGCCCTTGCAACAGTATATGACTTTTCAAGGTGTACAAGGGTACAGACTTAGCCAGGTATTTGAAAATGTAAATTACATAGTTGGACCTTGAACAATCCTCTTCACGATTGAACTTTCATGTAAAAATTAGTTTTCATTTGGCCAAACGGAATAAATTAAATATGCAATTATACCCTGATGTCTCACTGGAGAGACCTCATATCAACAACCTGATCCAATACTGTAGCACTGACTACAGAAGCTTAGTGACCGTTTTGGCTTTCTTTCCCTTCTGGTTGCCCTAAATTACAGTTTCCCTTGACTTAACTCAGAGGGTGCCCTTGCATTATGGGGAGAGCACCTCACACGTGTGGCCTCACCTGCTCATGGAGAATCATCAATAGCTCCCTTGTCACAGTAGCCACCCTTTTTTTCTTTTAGCAGAAGTGTGGTGGTTCACATTTTCTAAATGCCCACTTTTGTGAGCCTGTGCTCGACATCATCACTGGTGGACTGCACAGTAAAATCTTGAAACTGATACTGGCATGCAGCTTGGGCACTGTATAATACTGTACTGACTTCATGGGTATCCACATATTTTAGCAGGCTCTATTTAAGCCATACTGCACTTTCTTTATAGAAAGGGTCAACCACTGTCCCCAGGGGGGATGAATATATAGGCCAATCAGAATTTGCATGTATCAGCCTGTGGTGCAGTCCATGTGGTACAAAGAACTTATCAATCAAATCTTTCAAAAACTGGCAATCACAATTAGATTTTTTTAGTGGCACCACCTCACTTCAACGGTGGTTTCTTACCAGCATGGTTGATTGCGGAAAAGGAGATACAGCTTGGACCAAATGAGCAAGAATTGTGACCTTCTGCCCACTGTGGCGGGTCCTAGTCTCGTGCACCAAGAGTAAGATTACTTACTAGCCTGATGCTTCATGAATAATATTTTCCAGGCTCTTAACACGCTTGGCAGTAATGCTTCTTCATTCTGGCAAATAGCAAGTTGGCTCCAATAGGGCTTTAGGTTTGCTCTTCTAACCAGTTTTTTGATCTCCTGGCTTGAGATTTAATTTAAGGGAACCTCACAGCTCCCCTTAAGACCGATCACTCTCCTTTACTGCACTTTACAGCCACCAAGACATGCAGAGTTTAGCAGGGCACGTGCGCAACAGCAAGAGACTAAATAAAATACCCCACGAAGCAATATAGCAGGTCAAGTAGCATATACGACCACAGGACCCCCTCCTTCATGGTCTTTGGCAACTTCACACTCTGTGAGGCATGGGAGAAATTCAGGAAGATGACGTCGCCAGTCCTAGTGAGAATCCACAAAATATAGAGTAGAAATCAGGAGTGGGTTCACATCGAAATATCTAGATAGAGTTGAACAGCTATGCTTCTCCTTCTTCCATTGCCTTTAGGCTCTTTATTAGCTATCCCTGTCTGTGTATTGTCTAAGTAAGGAAAATGGTGATATCTGTGATTTGTGAGCCAGCCACAAAACCTAGAGGCGCCATATCCTCTTAGACCTATTACTGTTACCACAGGCACGATTACACTGCTTGTCCCATTCCTGTATTATATTCTGGATATAAATCAAAAAGGAAGCTCCTGCTAAACTAGGGCACTTCATCCTCTGAGCTAACGTCTGCTTACCTAGGACAGTCGTTTTTCTTCAGATATCTTCAAAGAGGCATTGTCACCTCTAGAAGCATCTGTCTTCCCTTCTTTACCAGGCAATTGATATTATATGACTATGGAAATTCCAGTCTGCCTCTTACTAGAACGATAATCGTAATACCCTCGGACTTTTCTTGTTTCTAATGGAGCATATGACCTGTCAGCTAAAGATGCATATCAATTACCTTGATCAGCCAGGCATATCAAATTGCATACCTCAATAAAAATTGAAGGATAAAAATATTTAGCTATGAATTCTAGAAGTGGTAAAATATGTGCAAGGCAGTGATTTTCAACTCTTGTGCCATGTTCAAATCTAAAGTTACACTTTAAAAATAATTTTCAAAATTAAATGCACAAACGTGAAAAACACTCTGTACACTGATATACTTTATCCAAAAGGAAAGTCAAAATTCATTTTTAGTCTCCAATGAAATTGGATTTTAGCCTGGGCCCTATCTGCTACAGTGCAACCTACACGAACTGATGCTGGTCACATGATTTAATCTGCATGCAAACATATGCGTGTGAACTCATGTTACATGAAACCTGATCAGTGGCCATTAACACAACTGTAGACAGCAGCAAAACATATTATGGCATGTGGACATTGGAAGTTGTATTTCATAGTATTCGCACAACGTGATATGCAACCTTCTCCATTTGCGACATTTTTAAACCTGTGAAAGGCATTAAGTACATCATCAGGCACAACATTACTTGAACTTCAGTTTTTGCCGTACACTTTAGCGGCTACAACATGTCAAAGGCAGTAAGAAAAATTAGGCACAACATTACACCTGCACTTGAGCTTGGCCTTACAATGGAACTTGTCCTACTCATCCTGCAAAGCTCTCCACTCAGTTGCACACATTGTGCCGGCAGGCCCAACGCGCACAGCAAACAGTTGCATTACTTGAAATCCAGGGCATTGCATAACGCACTGGCCCACAGAGGTGCCTGAAGTCAGGCAGCCTCCCCAAGGTTATACTAGGTCCATACGTTGCGGGTTAGGGCTGTAGAGTCCAGGATAACTGGCCGGTCAGTCCTCCTCTTCCGCCTTCCCTCAGCAAACGTGGATCGTACCCCCTCCGGGGGTTCATCCAGACGCTGAACTTGCTTTGTTGTGCATCCCCCCTTTGTTTTTAAATGTCAGTGCTCCATGAAGCCTTGTTCTTATGCCGGGTGGGTGGGTGGTCAACAACGTGCTTTGCAGTGGGTACTGACCTGCAAATAGGTGCCTGCTGTTGTTTTGGGCTTCTAATGACTGTTTTCCACTGAGAGCTGGAAAAATCAACACAACTCCAAGAAGGGGGACGCATCCGTACTTGTTTCTGATGCATCGCCGAAGAAACCATTGCAGCTCCTGCCACGGCTCAAGAAATCTCTGCACACCGCATCGAGTGCAACGATCTTTAAAGTCTGAGATCACTGCACCGATTCCGACGCAAGCTCAGCTGTGCTGCTGCAAGAATCCACGCATTGCCCTGGATCGATGCATCGAGGCACCAAGTCGGTTGCTTCGTTGGGGGACGCAGTAAGACACCAAAGCAACACCCCCCCCCCGCAGAACAAAACCGATGATTCACCTTCTCTTCTGCAAGGAACCAACTCATCACCTTCCCTGAGTGCAAGGAACCAATGCATCACCTTCCCTCCCCGTTTTGTATGTTTGCGTGACGCATCCTTTGTGTGAAAATGTAAATGTAAATGTAGTTGAGCTTATATAGCGCACAGCTACCCGCAGTGGGTGTCCCGGCGCTTGCTTAGGGAACCCGTCCTGATATTCCCCTGTGTGATAGCCCCAGCGGGTATCCACAAGGTGAAAGTCAGGCATCCCGCCGCGAGGGGCCGTTGTGGAGATTAAGCAAGCTATTGCCCAGAGTCGCAGAGTGTGAGCCTGTGAGTCGAGAAGGCACCGGAGTGAGAATTATCAAGTCCGTGGAATTTTTAGCCCAAGACCCGCCGAGGCGGGGAATTGAACCCTGGTCCAGGACCGATCTCAGCTTCCGGGTCTGCCGCCCCTAACCCCTGAGCCACACTTCTCTGGTGCATCTTCAATTTGCTTTGAACTGAACTATTTCTGCCATCTGAAAGTCATATTTTTATTACTGTATTGTGGAGATTTGTTGCTTGTTCTTGTTTTGCCTTAGATAAAGATTACTTATTCTTCTAAACTGGTGTGGTGTCCTTTTGCAGTGTTTTCACTGTATTACTATGTGTTCACAAATGCTTTACACTGCCTCTGAGATAAGCCGTGTGCCAAGCTATCAAGGGGGTGAGCAGGGGTTATTTTAGAAGTGTATCCCCCTTACCCTGACTAGCAGCAAGGGTCTCCATTTGGAAAAAGGTACCTACCTCGGCCAACTAGAGACCGCCATTTCTAACTCTTATGCTTTGATTGTTTTATCTGTTGTTTGCGAGAACTCTTTTTTTAAATTGTTTCCTGCTTTGAGGAAACCTTCCTGCTCTGAAGCAAGCACAGCTTCTTGGATGTATTCACCGCCAGATGATGTTTTTCCTACATGTTAATCACATGAACAACTGTCCCAGTTACAGCGTGCACACCAACAGGTAAAAACTCCCTGGGGAGAGGACCCTGCAGGCTCCCATCCTCCTCACTGCTTCCCCATCCCCCAGCCTTCCTGTCTAGTTATGTTTTTCAGCTGATTGCTGCATTATACATCATCTGTTTATGTTACACAAAATGCGGCTTCCACTGGTACCATATAGGAAGGTGTGCACTTAACATTAAAGGAATGAAAATGGGACACTGTGAAAGACTAGCGAATCTCTCAAACTACGAAAAGATGGTCAGGCTCTTACGACCTCTAAAAATCTTAAAATATGACACATCTGCGACAATGCAAACCTTGTTGATCTTGTATCATTTCGGGGGTGCAGTGCTTTTCCCAATGACACCGGCTTCTGTTTTATTTTGAAGTACACACAGCAACACCGTGTTTCCGAGCTAGGCAAGAGCAAACGTAACGATTTACAAACTTTAGCAGTCACCTGTCGAGCACACTGACTCAGATCCATTTGTAATATGAGTTACGGTCCCTTATTTCAATGGCAGACATTGGAAATTGCCCATTGACAGTGAAGTCAAAGGTAATTCGGGCTAAATCCCAGCAAATCAATACAAAGGCATTGCCACCCCCTGCTTAACATTGATGTAGCACCATTTCTCCATGTTCTGACTGATGCGCGCAAGGCATTGGAATGTTTCTTTGTAGAACATTTTTAGATTAAAAGAGTAACTAAATATTATTAAATATCTAGCGGGCCTCCTCCACCTCAGCATTTGCGTGACTAGCGAATTATATATATTTAGTTAATTTTCTTTTCTCGCACCTACATCGGCCCCTCTCTGCACTATGCTGGCATCTGCAACGACTCTTCCAATAACCATCCGCCAGGGCGGTAAAATCACAACTAGTGTCACAGGTGCTAGAATGAGCTCTTAACCCTCTTGGTTTCTGCTTTTGCATCACTCGTCAAGTCATGAATTAATTGTTTGGGTTGAGGGGGCATTGAAAGCTTTCCTGTGATTTATAGTTCTTGTGCATTTACACGGGGGGAGAGGGTTGTTTCTCTAGGTGCGAAGTGCAGAAGGCGTTGGAATACAGATGGAGACAGATAAACACTAATAAATGGTTGCGTGCTCCAAGCGGTAATAAATAGTGTTTATTATTTTGTTATCAGTAAGGCCAAACGTGCCACAGTCTAGCCGCTGCAGGCCTGTTTTGTTTTCCACACAAAACGCCTCCCCATTTCTTTCTCCCACTTACTCTACGCCAACACTCATCTCCTAATGTCATTTCATGTACATTTTTGTTAGTAAAATTGTTTTTATTTTTTTAAACTGTTCGTGAGTTCTGTCTCCATCCAGAAAATCATTTATAGAGTCTCCTGCAATTAAGTTTTCATTTCTCAAAAAGACACAATTAAAATAAAAAATAAAGAAAGCATTTATCCCAAGGTAAAACAATATCACCAGGCTGCCCAGTGGCCATTGTCCAGCAGCAACTTGCATGCTGGGACTTGTGGATCCATCACTGGATTGGAAAATATGAGCCTGAAAAACCCCAAATCCAAAGTTTTATTTTGATTAAAAAGCCTGCACTGGCTAGAGGTGTGGGGCATAATGTGGGGTCACTTGGCAGTTATGCAGAAATGTTAAACATTGTAGGACTTGGCCCTTTTTGGCTAACGTCCTTAAACCTTCTGCTTTCTCCCTAGACCTTTTTTCTGACATGGTGTTGCCAACTTAGATGCTTTGGACACTGATCAGTGTCAAAGTGCAAGTGATCCCTGTATGAAGTGTAATGGTAATTGGTTGTCCATGATTGGTATGTTTGCTTTACTAGTAAAGTCCCTAGTAACGTGCACTATGTGTGCCGGGGCTGGCAATGCAAATGCTACTAGTGGGCCTGCAGCACTAATTGTGCCACCCACACAAGTAGCCTTAAAAAGGGAACACCGGCCTGCCATTGCAGGGCCTGTGCGCAGTTTGTTAAACTGCCATGTTGTTCTGACAAGTCCACTCATTTATATACGTATCAAGAGAGAGAGAGAGGACCAGATAGCTAGTCCGTATCCCCGTGGTTTATATATATTTAATCAAAAGGAGACTAGCTCATCAACTACTAAGTTAAAGGTCTCAAATATGTTTTGTCAGGGGGTAGGAACACCTTGTAGGTGTGTTCATGAAGCTTTCACCAACCAACCTAGTTGGTGGCATGCTTCATCATCGGGCCCACCCAGTAACACCTAGTGTGTCCCGGGTGTGCTTCGACGCCTGATTACAGCGGAGCAGGTATATTGCTGAGTGTGCAGTGTGAGGTGTAAGGTATAGTGATGTTAAAACAGCTTGGCGGGGGTCCCAGTACCCGAGGGTAAATTAAACTTTAATAACTGGGCCTCCGTCAGCGGTTAAAAATAAGGCTTTTTGGATGTGGGAGGCGAGTTACGACCTCTCACTTCCAGTGGTGGGTCGACATGTTTCAGCCAGTGCCTTATGACTATGCTAAAGAAACAACACACTTGCCAGTGCTGAGTAACTAATTTTTTTCAAAACATGTATAAAAAAGCATACATGAAAAATAGCATGGACACTTGCTTTTTGAATTGCAACTGATCGTTTTGTATATATAGGATTTCTTTTGACACCGGGACTAGTATGAATGTGGTATAGTATGAATGGTTGGCCAAGAATGTGTTGTTTGTGAGGTTGTTTGAATCACTGTACATACCGATTTTGTCTGTTTCATGTTTGCATATAAATGTATATATAATTCTTCATGTTTTTGTATTTCCATGCACAAAAAGAAAAATGACTAAAAACTAAAATAGTCTTGAAAAATTAAAAAGCAAAAGTTGCAATTCAAAAAGCAAGTGTCCATGCTATTTTTCATGTATGCTTTTTTATACATGTTTTGAAAAAAAATAGTTACTCAGCACTGGCAAGTGTGCTGTTTCTTTAGTTTCATTTGGCTCAGCCTTGCTGAGTATAGGAGTCAAAACCCTTTTTTGCTATTATGACTATGCTGGCTTTTCTTCAGGACCAAGATAAAAAGGTGTAGGTGTGAATTAAAGGTAATGGGTGTGTAATCCAGACTATGTGTATACACGCCCTAAAGTGTTTATCTATGTGTGGAAGGGGATTCCCTTCTCAAAAACACCTGTACATGTAACATATAGGGGACAAAGACAAAACATACAAGGAAAAAAGAGTCACTAGAGTGTATAGTGTCATACATATCAAGTTACCGGCACTATAGCGGTAGGGGTGCTGACTATAGACGGCTACGGTGTAATGGTACTGGTGGTACCATTATGGTGAGGTTCGCACTAGTAATGCTGGCGTGGCTAAAACACGGGTATAACATAAAAGGTGCATTAATGTGATGAGGCGCAAGAGGACCTTCTTACGCTAGTTTTAGCTGTATATGACTTCAAGGTAGAGAAGTGGCAAGGGGATGACCCTGTGGGAGGAAAGGTGGGCCACTTAGATTAGAAAACCTGTAAGGAAGGAAAAGATAGCGCTTACCAGTGGTTGTAGGTGTAGTATCTCATACTCACAGCTTTTCCGGGCAGAGCCTGCCTGGGACCTGTTATGCCTCCTTCGCATACCGGTGGTTTGTGTCCGGTTTTGCAGCCTGTTATATGCTGTAGAAAAATGGCTGATCGTGTCCACCTGAGTAAAGGGAGCAAGGGTAGACAGACTCGAAACCGAGTGTTTCACCGAGTCATTGGAGCTGGTAAAGAGCCTGGGTGCTGCGGTGCCGCTATTCCGTTCAAATGCGCATGAGCATTGACTACGGAGCGTTCTGCGCATGCGCAACCATGTAGTATTACGCTACGCGCATGTGAGGGGCTTCCTCGCATTTCTAATGAGCAAGCAACGCTGGAAACACTGCATGTGTGCTGGGCACTCGTTATTGACAGCTATGTGTAAATAAAGGAAGGGGATACATAGACACACCTCGGTAAAGATTAAAGTAAGAATATAGAAGTGAAGTGCCTTGACTATTCAGTGCCCAGAGGAATATTATAAGGGGGGTAATGGCATCCTTTCGCATACGCAGAAACTGCACCAACATTGCCGACTATAAAAAACAATCAACTGAACTGGCCAAGAAATTGGAACACCTTGGCTACCCTAAGGCCATCATCAACAAAACGAAGAAAAGAGCAAGGAACCAGAACCGTGATGCCTTACTCGAAAACATCACAAAGGATAACCAGGAACAACCCATCACATGTGTCACCACCTTCAACACAGCGTCCAATGAAGTAGCCAAGGTGATAAAAAAACACTGGAAGATCATCAACTCTGGACAGAGGAAATGGGACACCCCGAGATTTGCATACAAACGGTGCCACAACCTAAAAGACCAACTGGTCAGTACCCGACCAAGACCACAGACCAGACAAACCGAGAACACCATCCTAAATGCATGGGGCTTACCGAAGGTCACAGGACATTACCCGTGTAATGACTGCAGTGTATGTCACCTGACCACACACACCAAAACCCTGGACTTGGAGCCCAACAAGATCTGGACCCAACGAAGCCACACCAATTGCAACTCCCGCAATGTCATATACCTACTAACTTGTACATGCGGACTCCGATACGCCGGAATGACAACTCGCAAAATAAAGACCAGAATAACAGAGCACAGAAGAACAATCAGATGTAAGAAGAACATCAGCAGACTCACTAGCCACTTCATTACCCACTCTCACACACCCAATGACCTAACCTGGACCATCATCGAACAAATCCCAGAGAGCGCCATTGAAAACGACAAAATGCTGCTAAGCAAAGAACAGCGTTGGATCTATCGCCTTTCAACGGCGACGCAGGGGCTGAACGATGCCATTCCCTGGAATTCCCTAACATGTCCATGAACCCACCTACCAGTGATTTATCATCATCACTGTGCCTAACCTGTGACCTGCCTCTGAACCCACGAACCAGTGAACTATCACCTTCACTGTAACTAACAGCCAAGCACACACCCTTCCTGGGCCTGGGTTGGAATGTAACAAATACTGAAACCATCAACAATTAGCCCCTTGGTGACATATATGTAATTAGAGCCCCATAGTTCTGAGTAATAGGGGTCATGGATCCCCCTTGATTCCACTTGCAGTGCCATTACCCCCTTATAATATTCCTCTGGGCACTGAATAGTCAAGGCACTTCACTTCTATATACTTACTTTTATCTTTACCGAGGTGTGTCTATGTATCCCCTTCCTTTATTTACACATAGCTGTCAATAACGAGCGCCCAGCACACACGCAGTGTTTCCAGCGTTGCTTGTTCATTAGAAATGCCAGGAAGCCCCGCACATGCGCGTAGCGTAATACTACATGGTCGCGCATGCGCAGAACGCTCCGTAGTCAATGCTCATGCGCATTTGAACGGAATAGCGGCACCGCAGCACCCATGGGCTTTACCAGCTCCAATGACTCGGCGAAACACTCGGTTTCGAGTCTGTCTACCCTTGCTCCCTTTACTCAGGTGGACACGATCAGCCATTTTTCTACAGTATATAACAGGCTGCAAAACCGGACACAAACCACCGGTATGCGAAGGAGGCATAACAGGTCCCAGGCAGGCTCTGCCCAGAAAAGCTGTGAGTATGAGATACTACACCTACAACCACTGGTAAGTGCTATCTTTTCCTTCCTTACAGGTTTCCTAATCTAAGTGGTCCACCTTTCCTCCCACAGGGTCACCCCCTTGCCACTTCTGGCACTTCAGTGGACAAGGCTTTTGATTGTTCCTCCTTTGCGGTGGAAAACATTGCCGGCTGTGAAGCTTTAGGTTTTACGCTCCACCTATCGGCGTCCCAGACCTGTACAGGCATTCTCCTCTATAGACCCCCTGGTCCCATTGGGTCCTTTTTTGAGGATCTGCAGTCGGCCCTATCAGTACCATGCATGCGTTCAGCACATTGCATGCTATTAGGCGACTTAAACTTGCATATGGACTGTCTTACAGACGCCGAAGCTGACAAACTCCGTGATATCACGGCGATGTTAGGGCTAGCCCCTTTTATCCACAGCCCCACTCACGTGAAAGGCCACACGTTAGATGTTATCTTTTCCTCCATGCCTATTGAGGCGTCCCCCCCACTCCCGGTCCTTTGGTCAGATCATTACCTGATAAACTTTGCCTTAATGTTTGACTCTAAACCTAGCCAAAGGGCTCCGGAGGTAGGGTCCCGGCAGTCCAGAGCTTTCCATCTAGTGACAGCAGATATGCTCTCCGATGCTCTTGGCCAATACCCGTGTCTTCTGACCGGGGTTCTGGAAGCCGATTTAATCCTGGTCCAGAACTGGATGCAGGCAAGATTCGAGGAGCTGGCCCCTTTGAGGGCTGCTAGAACAGCCCCTGACCTTAACTCTGCTCCTTGGTTCTCCTCCACTCTACGCATAATGCGACAAGACTGCAAGAAGTTGGAAAGGCGCTGGCGGCGCAAGTATGATCTTGTGGAGAAAACGAAATACCGCGACGCGATAAAGGCATACTACAAACAGATTGCCGCAGCCAAAAAGAGTTATCTCGAACAGAGAATCGACAAAGCCGATAATACCAGCCGGGAACTCTTTAGAATTGTGAAGGAGTTTGTCAATCCAGTTGCAGGTACCCCCGTCCATTCACACACGGAGGAATGGATCAAACAGCTGGCCGACTTTTTTGTGGCCAAAATTCTAAAGATTCAGGACACCTTTCCATCTGTGGACTCCCGCATGGCCGACGCCGCTTTATGGGGTAAGCCGACCTATCTAGATCCCTCTCAGGCTAACTCAGGGCCCACTCTATCTGTCTTTCCCCAGCTGTCCTGCGAAACTTCGCTGGAGCTGCTATCTCGGTTGAAATCTGGCTCGCCACTGGATGCCTGTCCGGCGAAATGCCTGGGCAGGGTGGCTTCAGCGTTGAACAGCTTGCTGAACCCCCTGCTGAATCTATCATTGAGCTCGGGGGTGGTCCCACGACAGTGGAAACACGCACTCATTCTGCCGCTGATTAAGAAGCCTCTGCTTGACCCCCTGCAATGGGCTAACTACCGTCCGATCTCCCTCCTCCCTGCTCTGGCGAAGGTGTTGGAGAAACATGTTCAGCTTACTCTATCCACCTTTATTGAGAACAACAATCTGCTGCATGACTCCCAGTCCGGTTTTCGTGCAAACTACAGCACGGAGACCGCTCTGGTTGAGGTTACTGACGCCATCAGGGAGACACTCGATCATGGGGGAAAGGCGATGTTAGTCATGTTGGACCTATCGGCGGCGTTCGACACCGTCCCACACGCTGGCCTTCTCTCAAGACTCAGGGAGATTGGTCTGCGTGGGACGGTGCTGGACTGGTTTCAATCCTTTCTTGCCGACCGCCGACAGGTGATCTGGGCTCCGCCGTTCTCGGCCGAAATGCCTTCGCTGGAGGTGGGGGTGCCTCAGGGATCTATCTTGAGCCCCACCATTTTCAACATATATATGGCCCCTCTAGCGGAGGTAGCAGAGGCGTTTGGGGCCCGGGTCATCTCATACGCTGATGACACCCAGCTCTTGTTCACCTGCAGGAAGGGAGAGGTTTTCAACGGCGGCAGAATCAAGGACTGTCTAAGCGCAGTCTTTGCGTGGTTTCAGCGGCACAGCCTGAAATGCAACTCAGATAAGTCTGAGCTGCTCTTCTTCGGCTGTGCCCCAGACCCGTGCTGGAAGACATGGTGGCCCCAGGACATGTTCCCCCCAGAGACACCATCTGCTCAAGTAAAAAATCTCGGAGTGGTGTTCGATGATGACCTCTCTTTTCGTCCTCACATCCTGGGATTAGCAGGGAAATGCTTCAGCATCCTCAAGATGCTTAGGAAATTTCTTCCCTTGCTTTCACTGCAGTACCGTAGGAATGTAGTTCAGGCGTTGGTGGGATCACGCCTGGACTATGCAAATGCGCTCTTTGCGGGCCTACCTAAATATCTGTTATCTAGGCTGCAGATTGTACAGAATTCGGCGGCCAGAGCCATCTATGGCCTGCCCAGGAGAGCCAGTGCCTCAGCGCTCTTGGCTTTCAGGAAGGAGCTGAAGACTCTGCTCTTCACCAAGTAACCCGCGATAACTGTAGTGTGTCTGCCTTGGTTTTTTTTCTGTTTCTAGGGGCCTCTTTGCTAAAGCGCCGGGACACCCTTTGGGGTAGCCGTGCGCTCTAAAAGTTTGGCTTACATTAACTTCTCTACCTTGAAGTCATATACAGCTAAAACTAGCGTAAGAAGGTCCTTTTGCGCCTCATCACATTTATGCACCTTTTATGTGATACCCGTGTTTTAGCCACGCCACGCCCGCATTACTAGTTCGAACCTCACCATAATGGTACCACCAGTACCATTACACCGTAGCCGTCTATAGTCAGCACCCCTACCGCTATAGTGCCGGCAACTTGATATGTATGACACTATACACTCTAGTGACTCTTTTTTCCTTGTATGTTTTGTCTCTGTCCCCTATATGTTACATGTACAGGTGTTTTTGAGAAGGGAATCCCCCTTCCACACATAGATAAACACTTTAGGGCGTGTATACACATAGTCTGGATTACACACCCATTACCTTTAATTCACACCTACACCTTTTTATCTTGGTCCTGAAGAAAAGCCAGCATAGTCATAAGGCACTGGCTGAAACATGTCGACCCATCACTGGATGTGAGAGGTCGTAACTCGCCTCCCACATCCAAAAAGTCATATTTTTAACCGCTGACGGAGGCCCAGTTATTAAAGTTTAATTTACCCTCGGGTACTGGGACCCCCGCCAAGCCGTTTTAACATCACTATACCTTACACCTCACACTGCACACTCAGCAATATGCCTGCTCCGCTGTAATCAGGTGTCTAAGCACACCCGGGACACGCAAGGTGTTACTGGGTGGGCCCGATGATGAAGCATGCCACCAACTAGGTTGGTGGGTGGGGGCTTCATGAACACACCTACAAGGTGTTCCTACCCCCTGACATAACATATTTGAGTCCTTTAACTAAGTAGTTGATGAGCTAGTCTCCTTTTGATTAAATATAAGTCCACTCATTTGCCAGACCTTACCCTTCCTTTTCTATGCACATCAGACACACCTATGGTGGGTTCAGGGTACCCCCTGGGCAGGGTGCAGTGAATGTGAAAGGTAGGGCATGTACTAAGGTGTGTGCCATTTCCTGACAGTGAAATTATCTCCATTTTGTTTTTCACTGTGGAAAGGCCATCTTGCCCAAAGGATAGAATGGGAAGGCTGTGTAATATGTTTTGCAACCTATCTTCCCAAAGGCTTAAGATGGAAAGGTGGAGTTGAGTATGCCCAAACTCACAATGTAATAACACATCTTTTATAAAGGTGGTGTTTGCATTGTGTGTTTATAAGCCACTCTTTTAGAAGTGGTTTGGTTGTTGTGCGCTAACATTTCTGTGTGTCTCTGCCTGGTTGTGGATTGACTGTCTGGATTTCAAAAGTGATAGGATCTGAGGAATGTCTTGACCCAGGGGAGGAGATGAGATAGCAACCAGCTGAACAGCATCTAGAGTGTAGGGGGAAGAGTAGCCCCTACAGGTGAAGAGGCCTGGGTTGCTGCTATAAAACAATTGTCCCATCTCCTGCTGAGTGATTGGGAATCCAGACCCCACCAATCAAAGGAAGAAGGTGTCACTGGCAGGGAGGCAGCTAGAATTGTGTTGAAACGGTGTCACTGCCCCCTGAAAAACAAAGACTTCAAAGCCATTGAGTGGTATAACTATGAGAGCTAAAGCCCCTGAACTTTGGAGAATGGCTTGATCAAGCATGAACAAAACTGGAGCTACTTCGTGGTCAAGAGGACCTTTGCCAAGGAAGAAACAACTGAATAGACTGCAGGAGAGGACTGACCCTTGCTTTGTGTTCTGGAGCTGTTTTAACCAAGGAAAGGCAAAGGGGACTTTGTGTGTTCTGTGTCCCCCTGCTTGAAAGGACTTTGCTGTGTGCTGTGTCCTGTAGTAACTTATCCCCAAAGGCCCCATGTGAGCTGGATCCCTGTTGTGAAAACTCAGGAACACAAAAGTTTCCAGGAAAGTCTTAGCCACACTGTGTGTGCATGCTTGTTGCAGCCTGAGACCCTTGTAAGGTGTACCCTGTGATCGTGGTCACCTGGAGTTCAAGCAAAGATCAGCGACAAGGTGTGCGTGTGCTTTATGCAGCCTGAACCCCTATGTAAGGATTGTCCAGTTATCGTATGTATCAGAATCCAAGTGAGTCTCATTGACGCTGTGTGTGTGTGCGTTGTGCACCGTGAGACCTTCATGAGGATTTGCCTTGTTATTGTGCACCCGGAGTTAAAGTGAGTTTCAGTTAGGCTGTGCGCGTGATCTTCGTGCAGCCTGTGACATTCATGTGGAGTGGCCGGTGATCGTGCACCCAAAGCTCAAGGAAGTCTCAGCGACGCTGTGTGCATGTGCACTGCGGCAGCCTGACATCTTCGTAGCAGTCGCGGCACGGACTGGCAGCCCCGGAGGGGCTGAGTAGCCTGCCAGATCCCGCCGTTTCCAAGTCCCAAAGATTGCATCTTTCCTGCATAACCTACTACCTGGTTAGTGAATGACACATGGCATTGTTTCTGCATAACAAACTACCTGATTGTCGTATGATGCATTGCACTGTTTCTGCATAACGAACAACCTGATTAGTGTATTACGCATTGCCTTACATCTGTATGACGACGTATCTGGAGGTTGTATTAGGCATTGCATTATTTTAACATTACAAAGTACCTGATTGTTGTGCTTTGCATTGCATTATTTTTACATCGCAAAGTGCCTGATTGTTGCGTACGCATTGCATTATTGTTACATTGCAAAGGTGCCTGATTCTAGCATTACGATCTGCATAACATGAAGTTAGTATTACAGTGGAATTTTTGAAAGTGCTCATTAATATCGCCAGAACAACCGGCCAGGAGAAATATTACAAATACGCATATGTTGGATTTATATCGTGTGGTCTTATCGTATATCTTTTTATATAAAATGTATACTCGTTTTTTTAAAACCCGTGTGGAGTCTATTTGTGGTGTCATCATTGGGTTGCGGTGAGCGTGGTTGCAAATACTTTACACATTTGCCTTGAAGATAAGCCTGGCTGCTCGTGCCAAGCTACCGAGGGGTGAGCGGGGGCTATCTCAGAAGGTGACCTTCTTTACCCTGATGTTGAACCACAGGTCCCTATTTGGCCTAAGGTACCTACCTTAGCAAACCAGGGATCCTGGGTCTAACAAACATAGGTTACAATATTTGGGAATACACAGGGGAATTTTGAATCAGAAAGAGGGGGAATGTTATTTTCCCATGGGCTGCCATGCATTTGTGATGATAAAAAAAGGGAGTGAAATGAATACATTTAATGATTTAAGGAGTACATGCTTTTCAGGGCAGCATACACAACCTACCACTACACAACACAAAATACTATTACACATATACATTCTATGACATAGAATCCCACTCCACATAATTCCATTACACTTAAAGTCACATAAATACTATCCACATAATTCCACTGCACACCATGCCACAAGATTTCACTATACACGTCCACTCTACACCACACAATTCTACACCACACAATTCCACAACTAACAATTGTAATCCAACCCACATAATTCCACTCCACACCACACAACATACATCCACTCTACTCCATAACACTTGGGTAAAAGACATTGCATTACTAACAGAGCTATGGAGCTGTTGTGTGCAGCGCTGATGGTGAATCTGAAGATAAATGTGCAGCCCCGTTGGCTGGAGGAAAACTGAAGAAGTAGAAACATCACCACACAGTGAAGCAGCATCGATGAAGCTGTTTGATGCCAAGTGCCACCCAGCCTATAGTTCTGTTGCTGCCCACAAAGACTACATCAAAATCACCAGCAGACAGATTTGCCTTCAGCAGGTGAGGCAGGTCTTGAAGCAGATACAAATGAAATGCCTTTCATCCCTCTCCCTGTTACCCATAAAGTAATGAATCCCAGCAGAAGCCCAGGGAGGTTGTACACTACTTTATTGTAAGCATGAGGGAAGTTCCTGTGCTTTAGTGTGGGGGGAGTGTGTTATATACTGTTCTTCATGTCCCTGCAGAGAACTATGTTATGATAAAAATCCATCATGTGGTGCCCAGACCGATGCTTAGACGTGCACTCAAGACTGCCAGCACAGCACCCCTTACCTGCAGAATCAGGCCCAGAGACATCATTAAGATTTTAAAAAACACACCCACCTCAAAATAACTGCCTTGAGGCAGCATCAAGTCCTGTTTATGTGTTCTTTGTTACATACAGTAGATTCTGTGTGGGCTGTACTCTGAATGCTGCATTTTGATATTTTATTTCCTGATGCTATATTTCTTATTTGTCTGTGTTTTTTTTTTGTTGCTTTGGGGCTTCTTGGAGCTTTCGAGCTCTCCGCCTAGCACCTCTGTGTTGGTGCATTATTCACACAGTAGGTGCCATTTGCACAGGGATAGTAGGAACTGGTAGAGCAGAGCACAACTCGTTACCATGTACACAACACTTCCTTCATACAATCCAAACATGAAGGACATTCATTTTCTCATCCAGTTTACAGTAGTCAACATTATTATCAATGTTTAGCCAGGGTATGTAGTTTGCCTCTTCCGCTGCCTTCATGGTTATCAGGTGACAGAGGATACTTGTTTACAATCAACACTGCTTATTAATATAGAAATTGGTGACGATCTGGTAAGAATGATTAGGGACAATTGAATTGGCAATTTTAAGTGAGCATGTTCTGAACCGTGAACCCTTCCTTATCTTTTTTCAATATTATTATACTTTCAGTTTTTTAGATTTCACCTGAGAGAGAGCCTCCCGCATGAAGTGTTACTTGCTGTAAGGTACTTGTAAAACCAAGAAAAGCCCACCTCAAGGAGGAGTGGGGGCTTGGCGGTGCGGGAATCACCCGAGTCTACTCTTGCCCTCCTTATATAATAAAGGGGACCCAGAAACCTTATTCTGCAGAGAGAACCACCTTTATTACAATAGCCCGGGCTATGGAACAGAGTCCCAAGCTAGTCCGAGACAAAACCCAGGAGGCTGCTGCTTTATTCCACAGCTAACAAGCCTTATATACATTTTTGTTCCACTCTTTTGGCATTCAGTCCATTGTTCAATCAGAGCGGTGTTGGTAGTTGATGACCTGATCAAGGCAGTGTTTGTAGTTCATGACCTGATCAAGGTGGTGTTTGTAGTTCATGACCTGATCAAGGGTTGGCATTCGGACCATTGTTCAATCAGCTTGATCAAGACTCGGCATTCAGACCATTGTTCAATCAGCTTGATCAAGGCTCGGTCAGTCAGACCATTGTTCAATCAGCTTGAACAAGGCTCGGTCAGTCAGACCATTGTTCAGATGACCTGATCACGGCGTCAAGGATGTTTACCAGGCAGGGAGCAGAAGATGAAAACAAGCTTGTTTACACAGGGCATAGGTGTCTCATGGCTTTCTGTCGATGAATTGGTTAACTGAAAAGAACAAGGGGCTTGGGTATGTGATAGTTTTTTTAGTGTCAGCAGAAATGGAAGTTGTAGGCAGCGTTTTGTCACGAGATGGCAAGAAATGGAGGAATGTAAGGAAATTATTAGGACCTAGTAAAAACTGATTTTCTTCAGACTGGTGAAATCGATTTAAGCTGTAAGCACAGATGTCCAACTCCTAAATAAAGTTCTGCTGCTGCACAACTGGTTTAAGAGAACCTGCGCTAGTTACACATGGACACCTATGGACAAGTGTGCGATCGGAGAGGGAGACGTCAGGGACATGTTACGGCATGGGCAAAGTGAGTAATTGGCCAGGCCCCACATTCCAGGGGGCCCTTTGAGGACATGAACTTTCTCTTACTTTCTTACCTCTGTCTATTCCAGTGATTCATCCTTTGTTCTTCTCTCTTTCTATCTCTACCTCTGACTGTGTCAGTCATTGTAAACTATAATTTTAAGGATTTCCGGGGGCCTTGAAAATATAAATTTTAGTGTTTATTGTTGCGACCCCCTTTCTGCAAGTTTGTTTGGCATAATGCGGTCTTGAATTAGCAGAAAATTTGTAATGGAATTCAAAGCCATTTCAAAAAGGCCCCCCTAATAATTCTTGCCCAGAGTCCCAAAACCCTTAAAATTACACTGGAAGACTTGTGTCTGACTCATCCTGGTATCTGAGCAAAGGTAGCACTGTTGCACCCAGATTGAATTTGTTCTGGACCGCATAGGCATTACTATTCAATTAGGAATTTAATAAGATATGTCCTTTTTCTTTTTGGAAGAAGCATATAAATGTATTGCATGTAATTGTAATAACATTTTGCATAAATAAATACTTAAAATATTACGTTCGGTTGTCTTTCCCATAGTTTTCCATTTCCTGAACTTACCTATAATATCATGTTAACCTGTATGTCTTTCTTTATGCATTTTAAAATGAGGAGACTTTCCCTCAACCACTTTTAATGAGAATCAGATTTTCAAATACCATGCTGCACAAGATTAGTTACTCAGAAGACCAAATGGTTTGTTCAAAGGCCGATTTTGAGGAGTTAACTTTCTCTTGGAATATAAAAAGGGTGAGAAATCTTTATATGGTCTTTAACTGTTTCTCTTTGACAAGCATTAATATGTTGCACCCACAGTGGACAAATGATGGGCAGACCCAGAGGTCCAGTACACCAGGGATTCCCTTCGAAGTCTTGCTGAAAGAAACCACATTTTTGCTCCATTGAACCAGGATCAGATGAAAGCGCTTTCAATCCTTGGTTGAGCAATCCGTGGGCTGCTCCCCAAAATTGTAAGTTATAAAAGCTATGGGCAGAGGGCTGATGTGTTTTCTGTTGGGATGCTCTCTTCCACCGGATTTGAAGCCCTGTTTTATGGCAAATACTGTGTGAAGGACTGAAGAAACAAAAAGAAGGCTTGGTCCACTGTGTGTTGATGAATTTGTTTTGGAGTGGCGAAACCTTGACTTTATATTTTCTTGGACTCTGTTGTGCCATGTCTTCAGAGCCAGTTGCTTAACCGCTCCCTCCGAGGGACAGTAGAACGTCGATTTAACAGGAAGCCTGAATTAATAGGGATCCTTCGAACTCATATGGACTAGTCTCAGCCATGGAAGTCCTAGAAGGAATAACGACTGTGCCTGCTAGAAACACAGGTACCCAGTTAATGGCAGACATCCTTATGTGCTTGGGTCGTACGGGCAGGGTGAGTTGTCTGATTTGAGCACCATGGTGTGCTGCAGTAGGAAGGCTTTCAGGTCCGGGGCGACCACCAGTAGGGCTGGGTGGGGGTCATATACAGAGCCGTATAACTCCCATCATTAGAGGAAGCAGCAGTATCAACCCACCACAAAACAGGCCAAAAATTTAGAAACCATTGTCATTTGGGCACTCCTTTTATATGGAGTGCAGCGCCAAGAGCCAGGAATAGAAAACCCCATTAAGTTTGGCAAATCAGGGATGGAAATATTTGACTTTAAGTATTCCACTCATGTGAAGCTTACTCTGCATTCCAGCTAGGCCCCTGAACTCTGGAGGGCCAAAGGGTCAACGATCTTAAAGCTGCATCATGCTGTAGGGGAAGCACTTCCTTGGAGATGAAGGACCTTGTAGCAGAGCTACTGTGTCCAAGGAGCCACCAGGCCTGTTCTGGGAGGCCCTGATGCAAAAAGCCAGCAAGAGATCAGAGTGGTAGAGCAGCAATGCATGAAGAGTAGCAGAGTAATGCAGCTCCCCCACCCGCACAAGGAAGCCTGAGGGCTCTGGGCCGCAACCACATTCTCAGTAAAAAGTGTTCTGATACTCCAAAGGAGAGACAGGGGTACCTGCTATGAAAAAAACACACTGCCAAGCACTCTTAAAAAAGGAAAAAAGAAAGAAGTATGTACTACATCGTAGCCAGTTCACAATATTATTATAAGGCAAGTAAGTGCGCCATACACACCAGCATAGACCTACATAATAGTATTTGGTGTTTGAGTTCTCTTCAGTAACAGAGAGCAACACCAGTCTTTTTGCATTTCTGGAGGCTGCCAATAGAACTGCAGGATCCACAGGAGCCATAAAGTTAATTTGAAATCTGTCAATGTAAGACTCCTGGGGCCAGATTTATCAAAGGTCATTGCATTTCAATTGCACCGCATAAGGGGATGAAGGGCGATGCAAAACCTGGAATGAGATTTACCAAGCCATGCAATGCCACCTTGCATGGCCCTGAGTGACTTGGTAAATATGGAGTAACGCAAGGTTGCACAATTTGCTGTTTTGCAATATTCTATCACAGGGAAGTGTTCGATGGGTGGAGCTTGGGTATTCCTACCCATCCATTCAAGGATTTTGGCATATTTCTAGAATTGTTTCACAAAAAAAACACATGGGTCTAAGCAAAACCGGAATTAATGTGAAACCTAGCAGAGCAAAAGTATTCCTTTTTTAGGATAAATTACCTCACCCACGAGAGGTTGCATGCTTCATCACTGGGATTCTTCTCGCACCAATTATTATTTTTCTTTAAGTAAAAATAAAGAAATATATAAATATATATATATATATATATATATATATATATATATATATATATATATATATATATATATATATATATATATATATATATATATATATATATATGTTTCCACCAATTGGCCCCAGGGAGAGCGCACTGTTATGCAGCGTGTGCTGGTTCAGAGGACAGGCCAGTCCCCGCATTCAATTTTCACCAAGTTTCTTCTTCACACGGAAGAAAACCGCACACCAAGGTTTCAGCGTTACTTGTATTTTATTCAAGCAGTGCAATTATCATCACCAAACCACCACCAACGCATTTCAACCCCCACGGGTCTTGCTCACGGCATGTGAGTCCTTTCTTTATGTTACTTTTTATAGTTTAGTCCATGTTAGCCTATTAGGAGGCATTATGGGATATGTAGTTCAATTCATTGTTGTCGTTTTCACCGTTGATAATTTTCAAATTCATGTAAATGTTGTTCCGCTGTGCGAGATTTCCTGTTCTTATTTTCAAACGCCACTGTTACAGGTTGGTGCTCAATTAAGGTTGTTGTTTGAATCCCAAACTTTATTGATAGCATACTGTTCTCTTATGTTTTTATGCTCTGTGGTTTTGAGCTTTCTCATAGTTTCAGCTGATCATTATAAATGGCATGCCTTTTGATTAGTATCTGTTGGCAGGATCCAATGTATTCAATGAATTGAGAATTGTATATGAATTGAGAATTTAGATTTTTTTGTGTGCTCAGTAATGGCTTAGTGCCCCACAGTATGTAACATTTATTGCTATCAATTTTGGGATCTGGAGCATTTATCCGAGGTGTACATACAGGTCCTCATGTGCATTCAGACCATATGGAGTTTTTGTTTTGAATCTGATTATCATTTTTGATGCCAGCCTCCGTAGCTTGAGAGTCCTGTCGCCTCCTCTCTCATTTTTAGGGATGGTTGCCAATCTAAGATATCTGATATCTTTCCAAGATTTTTCTGTGTGACATCTCAGATGTTTTGCAATTGTGTAATTCAAGTCATTATTGTGGATTGCTCGAGAATACGCTTCTTTAGGGGGCAGATTGTACTCCCTATATATCGGAGTCCGCAGTGGCATTCGACGACATATACCACATACGTTGTTCGAATGTTATTTTCTCCATGATCTTAAAAGGTTTTCCCAAAAAGTCCTTTATCATCTGTGTATTTTACAGGCTTTGAATTTGTTACAATGTATAAATCCTTTGTCCTTATCTGTTAACCAGTCAGATTTCTTTTGTGATGTCATGTGACTTCTGACTAGTTATTCCTTCAGTGATGGTGCTTTGCGGTATGATATATCAGGTGTTTGGCTGATTTTGTTCTTCAAGTCAGGATCTTTCTGTAATACGTGCCAATATTTCTTTAGGATTTTCACAATCTGGTTGTTTTCTTTGCTGTATGTTAGGACAAGTCTGATTTTATTGTCATCATTCTTTTTTGCTTTTCTCTTTAATGTGCTTGATCTGGATAAATTACAGGCTTTCTCCTGACCTTGTTTTACATCCTCAAAGCTGTAGCCTCTTTGTAGGAATCTTTGTTCCGTTTCTTGAAATGTTTTTTCCATCATGTCTTCATCCGAACAATTACGCTTCATCCTTATAAATTCACCGTATGGGATACTTTTCTTAAGTTGTTGTGGATGAAAGCTTTGCCCATGCAATATAGAGTTTGTTGCAGTTGGTTTCCGGAAGACCTTGGTTTTCATTTGATTGTGCTCCATATCTACAGTGATATTTGAAAACTGGACTTCTTTGTTGCTGATATTATAGGTGAATTGCAATCCTTCCTCATTGTTATTCAAAATGGTCATGTAGTTCTCAAATTTATTTTTACTACCACTCCAAATGAGAAATAAATCGCAACCAAAGTTCAGTTTTGGAAGTAAACTCTTCATTGTCTTCTCTCCAAGCCATGTGTTTTTCCCACCAACCCATGGTAAGGTTGGCATAGCTTGGAGAGAATGACACTCCCATGGCACATCAGCAAGTCTGCGAGTAGATTTGATTATCAAAGATGAACACATTATTCCTTAGGCATAGTGATATCATTTCGTCCAGCATCCTTGAGTGTTTGAGTTGGTGTACATTACGTTGTTTCAAAAAGTAACTGATGGCATTCATTCTTACATCATGGCTTATCGATGTATATAGTGATACCACATCGATAGTGGCAAGATAAAATCCCTCCTGCCAGCCCACGTTTGATAAGATTCTCAGAAAATCTCCTGTATCTTGTATGTAGGAGCTTAGATTCATGACAATAGGATTCAGAAAAGAGTCTACATAGGTGGAGACATTTTCATAAAGTGCATTGCAGCAGCTTGAGATAATTGGCCTGCCCGGGGGGTTTATCAGGGTCTTATGTACTTTCGGAAGAAAGTACATGGTGGGCATTACTGGACTCTCATTTTTGAGGAATGTTGCTTCTTCTTCTGATATTACCCCACCCTGATGCCACTTTCTGATTCAGGGTCTAAAGTTAGTTTGTTAATTGGATTGAACGGTAGTTTGATATAATTTTTCTTGTCTTCCAATTGTCTCCGGGCTTCATCAATATAGTCTTTTCTGTTTTGAAGGACGATATTGCCCCCCTTGTCTGCTGGTTTTATTATTAGGTTGGCATTTTCCATTAGATTAGATAAGGCTTGTCTTTCCGATTTACTTAGATTTTCCTTTTTCTTTTGGTTATTTGTTTTTCTAATTGCCTCTAGATCATTTATTACTAAATCGCGGAAAGTGTCTATCCTATTTCCAGGACTTAACGTTGGGCAGAATTTTGATTTGGCCTTAAATCAAGTAGTTTGAGTGATATTCCTCTTTACCCTTAAATCCTCTAAGATGTGGGAGTCCGTGGTCATTTCTTCATCAGTATCTGGAGCCAAATGTATCGCTGTCCTTAAAGTTGATAGATCTTCAATAGCGAGATCACTTGATGGTATTGGTGCCTGTCCTTGCCTGTAGGTATTGTTTGTCAATTTGTTGAAGAATTTTGCTAGTTTTAGTTTTCTTACAAATTTGTAAATGTCTATCTGTCTATCTGTGTGTCAACATGATCATGGTATATGTATATATATATATATATATATATATATATATATATATATATATATATATATATATATATATATATATATATATATGTATAAGCTTCCCAACAGAACTCCTTCCGGGTCCCTTGACCCATGAAAGGTGGCGTGGACGTCGGCGGAGTACTTCCGACAGATAATCCGCTCAAAGGCAACAAACATAAAGTTCATAACTCACGCTCTCAGGAAGCAACAAGGAGACACCGAAGTATGGCCAGTGCTGTTTAATCCACAACGCGTTTCGCCGACAAGTCTCTAAGTACATTGATTATTTCCTAAGAGAGCATGTAATGGAACTAGAAAGTTATGTTTGTGACACCAAAGACTTTCTAAACAAAATTGAGAAACTTAAATGGGAAACAGGCTCTGTACTCATAACACTTGACGTGCAGAGTCTATATACCATTATTGACCACGATCAAGGCGTGGAAGCATGTGAGGAATTTCTGAAAAGCAGACATGTTAAATTTAGAGAACATACACGTATGCTGCTTAACATGGTGAGGTACTGTCTGGGAAACATCTTCCTTTTCAATGGTGAACTTTTCAGACAGGTCAGTGGCTCAGCCATGGGTTCATACTTTTCGCCAAGCTTTGCTAATCTGTTCCTGGGCAAGTGGGAAAGGGATATTCGATCAAACCCCACCTTACAACAGGATTTCAATAAGGTATTGATGTGGCTGAGGTACATCGATGATCTCTTTATTGTATGGAAGGGCACCATTGAAGAAGCAGATAATTTCGTAGCGAAATTAAACTGCAACTCCTTAAACATTGTTCTCAGTGGTATTAAAAGTCCTACAACCACTGAATATCTAGATGTTAAAATTGATATTGTTAACAATGAAATACATACTTCACTCTTTCGCAAGGCCACTGCCGGCAACAGTGTTTTACATGCCCTCAGCAGCCATCCAGAGAATCTGAAATGGAGTATTCCATTTGGGGAACTGCTGAGGGCCAAACATAACTGCAACACTGTTGCGGCATATACTGAAGAAAGTGACATCATTCTTAACAGGTTTAAAGAGAGAGGCTATCCAAATTGGGTTCTTAAAAGGGCCAGAGACAGAGCCAATTCAATCCAAAGATCAGATACCCTCGCAGATAAGAGTGAAGTAAATAAAGAAGCAGAGGATATCACCAGGCTTATCCTGACTTACAACACTGATTTCAAAACATCAAGAGAATTGTTACAAAAAATTGGGATATTCTCAAAACTGACAATGTGATAGGCAAGGAACTACCTCCTAGACCCAGTATAACATATAGACGGGGTAGGAGCATCCGAGACATGTTGGTCCAGAGTGATATTACAGTGTACCCACCCAGTAACATACAGGGATTGGATGGCTTCTTCCCATGTGGGCACTGCAAAGCCTGTGCCAACAGTAAATCTGTCAAGGAGGTCAATTACAATGGTGTCCATAAAAAGATTGTGCCCTTTCTCACATGCAGCTCAACTTTTGTTGTGTATGCCATTGTATGCACATGCAACAAATGGTATATTGGCAGCACGACGTGTATGGCTAAGAAAAGAATATTAGAACACATGAGAGCCATTAGTAATTTTGACCCAAAATATCCGGTGGCACGACATTTTAGAGATAAACATTTCTCTAATGTCAAAGATCTGAGTTTTTTCATTCTGGAACAGATAGTAAAAAATCCCAGAGGGGGCAACAGAGTTCTGAAACTACGTCAGAGAGAGTCTAAACTTATCATTGACTTTCAAACTAAGACCCCTGGGGGTCTTAACCAGGATGAAGAGTTAGCCGTACACCTTAAAGACTAGTTTTTCAAGCGTTCACATTATTCTTCCTATGTCCTAGAGATAATTTTAGCTTCATGTTAAATATCAATTTATATGTAACTGTGTTTTAATTGTTTTGTACATTTGTTTCTGTTTCAGGACCGGAATAAGGGGCCCAGCGCACCGTCACTTCACTTCACGGGATTCTTCCCCTTTGTCCGGTTCCTTTCTCACACGGGCACTTTTCTGCTATGAATCTTTTCCTTTGATACATGGACGCAATATGGACTGATTCACTACAGTATAGTGTATGTTTTTGGGCACTTGCCATCACTTCTTCCCTTTTAAATTTATAGGCTTCTGACACTTGTCATTAGTTGTGTAATTAGTTCTGCACTTCGAGCTACGCCTACTTTCTGACAACATTCTCCGCCTGCGTACACTTCTCTATTCAGTCTTTGTGGCATGCTTGGATACGGGTCTTAATGAACCCGGCGTTGTTATCTACGACGCTTCTCACGCATCTTGCGTGTATGGGTGGAGCTACGCCTTACACGGGGACGGACCCACTGCTTCATTATGATTCTATTATAGAATGGGTTTTCCTTGTTGCCTCGTATTATATTCACGTACATGCACATTTATCAATATGAATTGTATTGTTCTTTCCCCCAATGGAGAAATTTATGTTTGTTTATTTTGTGCTTTATTTTGTGCATTTATTTGCGTGAGAACTCGATATATTTCACGAGGTCAGTACACATACAAAGAAAGTGAATGAACACATCCAGCCTAACAATTTTTGTTTAATACTATGTTTTACTGAAAACGATGTGTTAAGTCCTCTTTTGTTGTCCATGTTTACTTTGTAACTTATACCATTGATTCGATAGCAGCAATTCACGTGTTCAAGCCGTTTGTCGGCGAAACGCGTTGTGGATTAAACAGCACTGGCCATACTTCGGTGTCTCCTCGTTGCTTCTTGAGAGCGTGGGTTATGAACTTTATGTTTGTTTGCCTTTGAGCATATATATATATATATATATATATATATATATTCACTGAAAAAACCATAGGTTTCATACCAGTTATAGTTAGGAATTAGCATTTAAAAAACCTATTAAATTCACTGAAAAAACCATAGGTTTCACACCAGTTTTAGTTAGGTGAAAATTTTACTGACATAAAACCAATGAAATTCCCACGTTATAGTTAGTTGGGCTCACTATAACTTGCGCGTGTAATGCACTGCTGATGACATCACATATTACATCACTCATGACATGGTCGGTGACATCACTCATGACATCACTGATGACACCATCCAGTGAATGTGTGTCTTTCTGAAAAATAAGTATGTTTTATATATGTATATGTAAAGCTCGATGGAAGAATAAATGTTTCAATAAGTGTCTTAATGGATGTTTTTTTTTTTTAAATTGATTGGTTAACTGGCTTATTAAGTGTATCATAGTGAATACATATAATAGCGAGTATTGTTTAAATATTTAAATGTTTGTATCAGTGTTTCACTTTGTGTATAAGTGGCTGCATGGGTTGGTGAGTAGCTACATGTGTGTGTATATGGGTTATTAGATTTTTTTTAGTATCAGTATAAGTGTCTGTATGATTTGGTGAGGGTGTTACATAGCACATAGATGCATCAATGAATGACTCACTGTTTGTATGTGTTTTGAAGACAGCATATGTGCCGGACTGTATGTGTGAATGAGTGTGTATATGTATGTGTTAGTAATTGAATGACTGTCTTACTAGTGTCTTTATCAATAACTACATATGTTTTAATCTAGTATATGTGAGTATTGATGTATATAAGTGAGTATATGTGAGAGTGAGAGATTGAAAGAGTTCTTGTTTTAATAAGTATGTTTCTCTGTAAGTGATTGTTTAAGAGAGTAAGTATGTGTAAGTTTCCTTAGAAGTAAGGTGGTAGTGTGTGTATAGCTGTATATGCAAAAAAATGGATGTTCAATAGTTTATTTGCATGTGTGAGTATGTGTGTGAGCAACATTTGGAAGACTGTCGGTGTGTTAACGGATGTATAGGTGTCTCACTACATATGATGAGTGAGTATATGTATGAATGACTATATAGAACCGTAGGTGAATGAGTGGATGTGTATATAAATGGTGGAATTACTGAATTGGTTGTTGTAACTGGTATAGGTATCTCCACTTTTTTGAAAATGTTAGTTTCTAGTTTTTGAATATGTATTTCAAGGGTTACTTTACACTGAAAGGAGGCCATTCACTCTGTCACAAGGATGGTGTCATCAGTGATGTCATGAGTGATGTCACTGACCATGTCATGAGTGATGTAATATGTGATGTCATCAGCAGTGCATTACACGCGCAAGTTATAGTGAGTCCAACTAACTATAACGTGGGAATTTCATTGGTTTTATGTCAGTAAAATTTCCACCTAACTATAACTGGTGTGAAACCTATGTTTTTTTCAGTGAATTTAATAGGTGTTTTAAATGCTAATTCCTAACTATAACTGGTATGAAACCTATGGTTTTTTCAGTGAATTTCATATGTTTTTTAAATGCTAATTCCTAACTATAACTGGTATGAAACCTATGGTTTTTTCAGTGAATTTCATAGGTTTTTTAACTGCTAATTCCTAATTTTTTTATATGGACTCATACCTATGTGTTTTTTAGTGAATTTTTATGGTTATTTTTTCGCAAATATCTATAGCTTAGAAAGGTATGTTTTTCTAAAAATGAATCCTATATTGTATATTAATATAATATATATATTTTTAAAGTGTATTCTTTTTTTATATATTTCACTCAGGAGAGCTCCCGGTGCGCGTACCGGTCTGCACCCCGGTGCGCGTACCGGGACGCGTCCCGTCAGCGCACCAACAAAAAAAAAGAACAAAAAAAAGAGTGAGCATGAGGAATGGGGAAAAAAGAGAGTGGTGTAAAGAGAAAGAGAGCTAGAGAGAGAAACACGGAGGGACTGTGTAAGAGATAGTAAAACAGAGAAAAGGTATACGCGGAATAACTGAGGAAAGGAAAATGAATAAGGGAGCAACTGAAGAGAAGAAAGAGGAAGAAAACTAAAGCAGATGTTCTAGGAGAATGTGAATGGGTGATGACAGTAAAAGGAAGGAGAGTAAAGGATGAGGAATGAAAGGTAGTGACGGAACCAGAGAAAAGGGACAATGGTGACGGAGGGAAAGAAAAAAGCAGTGAGTGTAAGTAAAGAGGAGTGAAAGAGGGTGGATAAAAGTGAATAAGGGTAAGACATGGGGAGTGACAGAAAGAAAGAACAGAGAGAGTAAAGGAAGGAGTGTCAGAAAGGGACTAAGTGAAGCAGAAAAAAAAGGAAAGAGAGGGAGTGTGGGTTAGCAGGGACACTGAAAGAAGTTGAATGTGGTAGGAAAGTAAGGAAAAGAGAAGTAAATATATAGGATAAGAATAAGTGAGGGAAGCAGAGTAAGAAAACAGGGGTGAGGTAGGGTGACAGAAAAGTAGTGAGGTTAAAACAAAGGATGATGATAAATTACATTTTGGAGTCACACTTACCATATAATTAATGAAAATTTACTTGCATCTTTAAATTACACTTTGTATCTGTGAAAGACAAAAGAAAAAACAAGTTATAATTAGTAAAATATATATTTTAAAATAGAAGAAACAGGTCAAGATGTAAAAAATCTAAAAAAGTTTTCTAAGAAATAAAGCAATAGTGAAGGATACAAAAACAGAAATAAAGTAATGTAGAAAGAGAAAAAAGAGGGAAAAAGAAATAGAAAGAAAACAAATTACTGAAGATAAGTAAGATACTAAAAGAATGCGAGATACCAAAACGAAATCAGGAAAGATAAGAAAGTAAAAGGAAAATGAGTGAAAAGGAGAGGAGTCTAAATGAGGAACTATTAATAAGAAAGAGGAATAGAAGATGACTGAGAGTGAGTGAAGGGGAGTCACAGAGTGAAGGGATGAAGGGAATGAGGTTAATATAGAACAATGGTGGAAAAAGGAGTGAGAGAGTAAGTATACGGAAAAACAAAGGGAAGGACTGAGTGAACTGCAGTACAATGAGTGAGAAAGGAAAAAGAGTAAAGGAGCAAAAGAAAGAAAGAGAGGGAAAGAAAACTAAATCAGTGGTACTGAGAGAATGTGAGAAAGATAAAAAGTGGTGGAAGGGAGAGAGGAAAGGAAGACAGTTCAAATTGGATTGAGGAGTTGTGAATGAAGTGGAGTAAAGGAACAGTGATGAAACAAAGTTACAAAAAGGCAGTGTAAATGAGTAAAGAGAGCTAAATAAGGGTGAAAAAAGGAAAATGAGTGTGAGACAATGGGAATACAATATAAATTACACAATGCAAACTATAGAATAATTTCTACAATATGTTACAATGTTTATTTTTGCTGTTCTCAGAATATATTGAATTTCACTTAAATTAGTGAGTTCAAACTCTTCATCATATATCAGCGGGAAAAAAACACACAATCTAAAAGATTGTGTTTAAAAAAAAACATAAAAACTTACAACTCATATATGTACACTAATCTTTGATTCACTTACTTTTCCGTGAGGCCAAATAGAAGATAGTGAAGGTCCTTTTGGTGGAAAAAAGTCTGCTGTTGTCTATAACTTCCATTTCATCGACTTCCTATGAAAAAAGTTCTAAGAACATCATACCTTACACTTTCCTTACGGCCAAATCGTGTCAGATATATGAGTATTTTTTACTATGAGATCCACTTACAGTACCTATATGAGATAAATAATTTTAAACATTAGATTAACTAACTAACTAACTTTTATTAACTATTCCCGTCTTCAAAGGCCAATTCCCTTTACTAAAACTTTGGTTTTAAAAACACTAGGTAAGAATTTTTAAAGTCATAAGGCAAACGTTGTTTATAAGTCAAATGAGAATCATTGCAGTAACTCCAACCTTTTTTACATTTTAAGTAGCATGTATAATGTCCTGATGTTGTCGAAGGACCGTCATGATAAATAATAGCTTCAGTTGTAAAGGTTCTTCCTGAAATTGATAACTGAGAAGCCACAACATTTTTGATACACGTTGTCAATTTAGTTCCATCAGGTCTACATCGTTGGAAAACTAAAATGATATACTGACCATAACTTTGTATAAATAATGTGGATAGCATTGGAAACTTACATTGGGTACACACCATATTATGATCTGCTGCTTTAACTAGATTTTTAAATGACACTGATTTACAGTCTGGTAAAGTCAAATATATAAATCTTTCAGTGTCTATTCTAGTAATATTTGATGAACTACAATTGTGGCAGTCATGCTGCCATTGATAAGAAAGGCTGAAAAGATTATCTACATCTACACCTTCATCTTCCAAAACACCAAACATATACATTAAAAATTCCTGACAATCCTGCTGAATGTTCTGTGAAAATTTATCTTGACCAGAACACATATCTAAAATATTTCGAATTTCTGTTACACTTTCTATTTTTGCTCTATCACTGCTACATTTCTCAAACACAGAATTCAATAAACCACACAATCTTTGATCCCGATTTTCAACAATCTGTTCTTGTAAAGTTTGAATAAAAAAACAACATTAACCACTACATTAGCATAGCAGTTGACACCAGAACTATTTTCAAACTGAAATCCAACAACATTTTCATCACAATCCTTTTTCTTTCTGTTTTGAATTACAGTTTCATCTACTTTTTGTCTTTTTGCTACTACCTCACTGCAATTATTCTCATTTCTTCTTTTTCGGCCTACCACAGAGTTTTTCAAACAGAGGATATTGAGGCAAATGTGGAGCATACTCTCTTCTTAACCTATTGTATTCTTTAACACAATCTAGATCTGCACAAATCTTTGTCTCATCACACTCAATCAAGTACAATCCTGATAAAGTTCTGACTCGGGATAATGCCACATATGCCATACCCTCTTTAAACACAGATCTTCCAATGTTCACCAAAGCACTATCTACACTTAAACCTTGAGATTTATGAATTGTTACTGCATATGCCAAACAAACAGGAAACTGTTTTCGGCGAACATATAAGTCTCTTACAAGTAAAAATCTAGCAGAACAACGACTGATTTGTTGTACTTGCTCAATACCATCAAATTTTATTTTAAAAAATTCAATTCCATCTCTATTTCTATAATTCACAAAATCAACAACATAACCCATTGCTCCATTTACCATACCTCTTTCAACATTTAAATTCCTTCTCAAAATGATACGACAATTTAAACACACATTCAGAGTCTTTTCAAAACCAGCTGTTTTAGAAATACTTTTCTCTAATGAATCCAATTTTGTTTTCAAATTTTCTGACAAAACAATTGTTGCACCCATATGCTCTATTTTATCTATTGTTTCCAGTTTCACAATCTCTTCATTTTCTAACTTTAACATTTTGTTGTTGAAGATGGAACATTCTTGCAGAGTTGGCATCAAACATATCCCAGATTTCTTCTCAGTCATTTTTTTAAAAATATTCTCTGGCAGAATGTTTTCATTTGGATACAAATTTGAAACTAATCGAGCATGTAAAGCTTCTTTCCCAAGCTCACTTACTTTTCCAATTCTTACATCTTGTAGAATATTTTTATAATCTTCATCCTTTGCCTGTTGCATATTTTGAAGCAGTTCAGCATATTTAAAATTTAACCATATATTAACGTTTCTAATGCTTCCAAGGGACTTCCTGGTATCTTCATGCGTGAGCACTTTAAACACGTGTTGTCCTTTTACTGGAGTCAACTGCAATAGATCTCCAAAAACAATAATGTGTTTTCCTCCAAATAACACATCATACTCTGTTCTAAGAATTTCTTGCATTCTCAAATGCACAAAAGTAAGCATTAGATTTGAGACCATGCTTACTTCATCAATGATAAGAAGTTTCATTTTCTTCAAGACTCTTGAAACTTCAGAACACGCATCTCCAGATAACTTGTTGTAATGCAATTTACTATCATGCTGAACTGGCAGCATCAGTAAACGATGTAGAGTAATCCCTTTAATGTTATGTGCTGCCAGACCAGTTGGAGCAGTTACAACACAAGACAGCGGTGAATCAGTCCTTTTCTGCAGATAAGTTGAAATGGCTTTAATCAGAAAACTTTTTCCTGTCCCCGCTTCTCCACTTACGTACAGTCGGACAGGCTCAAATGATGTACATGAGCACACTTTTTTCTCATGTCTGAATTCATGTTCAATCTGTTCTGTGACTTCATCATATATCTTTTTCTGCTCAACGTTTAGTTGCTTTACCAAATCTTGTAAGTTAACTCCTTCCTCTTGAGCTTGTTCCATAGCTCTTTCCACCTCATCCATGGCAGGTACAGCTTCATTTTGGATAATTGGTCCTCCTAGTGGATCCTGACTCAATGAAGTAGAACTCTGACTGTTTTGAGAACTGTCTCTAGCAATCTCTTCAGCAATTGTGGTTTCTTGCTCTATTTCTTCGTTCAACATTTGCAGATAATTTAGAAAAACAGGACATTCTATGGTATCCTTAGTTGCATTAAAAGAGTCTTCATAACAGAGAAAATCTCCAAGTAGTTCCTCTTCTGTACGCCATGGCTTAAAGAGTTGCAAAAGAGCTAAATAGTAAAATTCTCTTTTGTCTGGAGCTTCGCAACTCAATTTTCGATGATTAATCAAATGGCCTTTTCTCTGCTTCACTAGACATCCTTCATACCCAATGACAGCATATTTTCCATTATTGATATCTTCTGTGATGTTCCTCTTACAACTGTAGTTTTGCAGAACTTCATACAAACAAGTGCTCTCAAGGTGAGTACTTCTATTTGGATAGTATGTATCCAACATATTTGTCTTCAAAATATGTGTACTGTTTGGTTCTTTCTCCGCCAAATATTCAATTTCTTGTACAGATTTCAAAACTCAGTTTCGTGTTGCAGCAAGACCTAGACTCACCCAAATGATTGTTCTTGATTTGGCATAGAGACTTGCTGATGATAACCGATCAGAACACTCATATGCTCCAATTTCTCGATGCGACAACATCTTCAGACTGAAACTGTATAATTTCTTGCTTAGACTCTTTTCATGTGAAATGCCCTCCCACATTTCCTTCAGTTCTGTCTTTTCTTTTTTTGTGATGTAAGATGTCACATATCGAGCCACAGCAATAGAGTTGTCAGCAACGAACTGAATATCCATGTTAGCATTCCACATGGACAAAATCACTGGGTTGTAGTCGTTGATGTACTTAGACTCTTCGTTTCTTTTTAAATTATATGTATTTTTCGGAGATTTCCTCGTCACAGTATGTCGTAGAGATGACATCAAATTATTTACTCTTCCCTTAGAAATCAATGGTCGTGGAAACGCAAAACGACATTTCGTGTAGTACTTTTCCTTGCTTTTAAATTTTCGACGACAGTACTTTCCACAACGATGAGATTGAAAACGTAAAACTTGTTGCCTTAAACTGTTTTCTTCAGTAGTTTTTGGAACAGCACATGTTGAATACTCTTCAATGAAACTCATCACTGTTTCATCCGAATCTAATCCAAATTTGGGTGCATCTTTAATCCATAACAACATATGTATATGAGGAGCACCTCTCGCTTGATATTCCTTCCTCCAAAAGAAATCCAAAACCTCTCCAAGGGGAGGATTTTTTTTGTTGGTAATAAAAGACATCATAGCTTCAAATCTATGATTAAAATATCTGCAAACATTCACTGGATCCAAAGAACACAGTTCTCCAGGTGTTTTCAATTCTATATTTTGTACGTTTCCATTTGCCTCTCGTAGAAATTGAAGTAAGTCGTCCCATGCATACTCAGCACAGCTAAGAGTGAGGAACCATGTAGGAGTTCCTAAGTTTCTTAGCATACATTTCAATTCCCCATGACAACGGAACCAATACTCATTTGTTCCACGCTGACATGCCATGAGATTGATTAGCTGAGATTCCAAAATACTGTCTTGCAGATTGACTTTCTCCATAAAGTCCCTTGCTGAAACATTTTGCAGATGAACTCCACTTTTCAATATATGATTAACTGCATAAGAAAGCCCAGACAAATCACTTTCATACAGTAGATGAAACAAATACGGAATGCAGGGCCGAAACCTTGGATCTTCAGCATATAATCTTAAAGTCCGGTATTCAGCTGCAGGAATTTGAACTGGTCGATCGTCATATCGGGCACCACAACCTGTTGGAAATAACTGTGAAAAACAACGAGCTTCCAAACTTTCTTCCCATACAATAATGGGACTTCCTTTTGCTGCTTTCATTTGAAACAAGTCAATTGCAATCCCCATTACTTCTTTGGAATGCAAAGGATGAACTGTATAATGTTCATATATTTCTTCACTTCTAGACACATCAACTTTTTCAATTTGGCCAACTGAACAATCACTGTCTTCTTCTGTAGCTGTTTCCTCTGCTCCAACACTTACATCTTTATAGTACTCATTGTTTTTGACCAAATACAACGTTGCCTTTTTTACTTTCCTAACATCCACTAAATCTTGCCAGATTTTCTTACTCTTTCTCGGAACCCCATTAACTAGGATAACCAGAGGATCCTCTTCTACTCTTTCTAAACCAATTGTATCAATATTTTTCCTGACATCTAGAGGCAAATAAACAACTCTTCCCTTTAATCCTCTTTGTAAATCTGTAGGAGGTAATTTTCCCTATCTTAGGGTCCATGCGAACAATAGCTTGAAAAGGATGGACACATTGAATCAAAATTGATTCATAAGTATTTAAATCCATCAATTCAGAAGGAATATCTATCAACTGAAGATTATTATGAGCAGCTCTAGCAGGAATTCTATTTTCATTTAATTTTTTCAAACAATAATTACAAATACGCTGATCAAAACTCAAATCAAAAGGATTCTCCACCAACAAATAACTTACAAAATCCTTCCATTCACTAATATTTTCCAATTCACATTTTGCATATAAATCAACTAACCTAGTCTGAATCTTATAATGAGTCCGTCGACAACACACACAAGTTAAATTAGGCCTTTCACTTGATTTCACCTTAAACTTGGTAATTTCCTCGTCAAACTTTTCTGTACTTGAAATCTGTATATTGTCTTCCACATTACCATCCATTACTATATCCATTTCTACACTTGTCTCTTTGTTCCCAAAATAACAAAACTCAATTTCTTCACAAATAGTCTTCACATCTACTTCAGATCCATGCAAAAGAGCACTGTTTAACTGTTTAGGCTTAAGTGCTGGACTTTTTGCATAATACAACCTTCTCACTAATTTCCTCACCTTATTATGATGCACTGCTAACATCCTAAAATGATGAAAAACACTCTGACATACTTTTCTAGAAAGACAAGCCAGTGAATGCCCATGCAAACCTGTTTTCTCTTACTCTACAAGGATCTAACTCTTGCAAGATCTTCATTTTTTGTTTTAGACTTTTCTTACTATATATACGTAAGAAATTTCGAAGCAAATCGATTGAATCCTGTCGCACACTACAAACACTACTGCACTTCCATGTGTACACTGGACCCTTAGTACGTCTCCCTAATACTTCATCACTTAACACTTCTTCTGTATCTCTAGACATAAGTTTCTCTTTTTCCATCACACAACCATCTTTGACCTCATATGCTCGACCACTGGTGTCAACTGCATGCACCAAATCATTTTCCTGAAAGTAACTCTCCTCATTAAAAAATGGCTCAGAACTTGAACTATTTTTTTGAAAAAGGGAAAGTGCACACCGGGTTAAGTGTACTGGTAATTTGAGAGTAACTCAGACATGCATTTTATAAAAACTCATTCTTCACTCATAGAATTATGATTGATGTTATTTATTTTTTGCATATATTTGATATTTATTCTTGGATTATTTTTAGTTTCTGTTTTTTAACTTTTTTTTCCTATTTTGCTTTTGTACATATATATATTTTTACTTTTTTTGTTACCAAACACATTGTTACATACAAAACATTAAACGATTTTCTTATAAATAACTGTTTTTAAAAACCACATCATCACTATTTGAAACTTAATGTAAACGCAGAATTAATTCCTTCAACGCGTTTCGGCCGTTCGCCTTCCTCAGGAAATCTGCCTTGTTCTTTACTATAATAACAGTGGCTAAAAATGATGAAAAAATAATATTTTAGTATTTCTCTTATGTACATATGTATTTAATACTCATGTCTATCTACTTACTTCACTCTATTTTATCTATACATTTTGTTATATCTCTGTCTGTTACAATTATGCAAACTCCTACGTGAACTGTGGGCCATCAAGGTTAGGTGCTGTCATATTTACACTTATCTACATACATATATTTACACATTATATACATTTGTTTCATCCATTTTCTATACACTGTGTGCATCTGTGTTCAGTTCTCACTCTTTAACTCATTAGATCTCATAAACGTGATTTATTGCTTGCAGATGGGAGCTTCAAAAGGTAAAAGGTAAGATTCATATGCCTTCTATGGGACATAGAAAAAAGGACCTACAGTGAAGAGTTAATAAATATCCATGGAGATATACTGTTATTGGTGTGAGCAACATGTAAGTACCTTGATTATAGGAGCGGCAAGGTTTCTAATGTATCTATTTTATTCTTCTGCGCGGAGACCATGTTGACTCAGTTCAGTGTATCTAAACGAGGGGGGATATATCTATTAACATATCTTTTATAATGAAAGCTTATTATAGGTTTATCGCGTTAAATAGATTACCTTATCTGATACTTGTTTTGCGTTGTTGTACACTGTCTATCAGTATCATGTGCAGTGTGGCAAGGGAAGCTTCCTGTATCCCAAATCCCGGTTCTAAAGGAGTGATCGATATTCTCTACAATGCAAGACACAGGGGCATGATATTTTATTTAAGTCTTGCTAGTATTATCACATTATGTGTCCCATATGTAGGGTATCTGTGAATTACCTGCAGTATGTTTATTGATTTCGCCCAAAACACTTCCTCATTAATATTATCAGTCTTGATTCAGGTTATTCGTATCCTTTTCAGTTGTTTAGGTAAGGCTAAACTTAATTTGAGACCTATAACGAGAAATGTAGGGAAACTTGTGATATCTGTGCACACTCTTATTGAGCATATACGCTACTGCGTGGTTAGGCGCGACCCTTACCTAATGCAAATATCAGGATTCTTCAGCATTGCAACGTGCCTCCGGTTTTAATGCTTGTCTATTGGACAACCTCGGTCATGGATGTTGTGCGCTGGGCCATTTCTTTAAAAGGGGAGGAAAGTCTATATTGAGCGGATTCTTTTCATAACAGAGATGCATTTAAAAAATATTACACGCGCCTCTGTCTTTTTAAATGAGCGTGACTTACCAGATGCCGTCCTCGATATGCCACCTGGTTGGATCTAACCGCCGTCATTCTGATAGTGCTTGTAAATAACAGAGTTTCTGGCGCCATGATTCCGTCGGTAGCGCGTACTCTCGCGAGATTACGGGTTAATGTGAACTTTAACTTCCTGTTTTTCTCTTGAGTATCTGCTGGTAGCTCCGCCATCTTATCCTAGTTCCTGTGGCCCTGGGTCTATGTATTTAATGCAATGCGAGTGTTGAGAGTGGTCAGAAAAAGTTACTGTGACCCCCTAATTTTCTAATATCTTATTCTTTTTAGAGAGTTGTTCTACGGAGTGTGTTATTATTATGTTAATATTTTAATAACATAAAGGCAAGTGTTATCGTAATTAGATTGTCGTTGGATAGCGTTCATATTTTAAAATATACATCCAGATTCTAATCTAGTTCACATTGTTATGTTTGACAGAAAGGCAACAATGTGATACTTTCTTGGGCGGACTGCTGCCATCTGCAGGCAATATTTAACATATACAATGTTGCATACTTTAACGGATAGACAATAAATGTTGCTATATCTCTAGATATAATACAGGTACAGATATAAGATTAATATTATCCCCTAGTTCCTTGCTACTTCTTTTTGTTGCCTGTTATCGGTCTCACACCTATTATAAGATAGCTTGCTCCCATGGGATTTCAGCATTGAGTCCATTAATGGCTGTCCCCAAGATATAAATCCAGTAAACTTCTCTCATTTTACGTATTTTTTCTTGATCATACCCTACTCTTGGATGTATTCTCTCTAGGATGTACCATGTTATGTCCTCTGGTGCGTGTCCTTCTTCCAAACAATGGTTGACCATAGGGGCAGTCTGTTTTCTTGTTCTTATAGCTGACCTATGCTCGGTCAATCTGACGTTAAATGCTCTTCCTGTTTGCCCTACGTAGCCTTTACCACAAGGGCAAATAATAAGGTAGACTACATTAGTGCTTCTGCAATTATTGAGATCTTTTGGTTCAATTAGTTCTTTGTTGAAGGTCAAGCTTGTGCCTTCTATGGCTGAAGCGCAGGATTTACAGGCAGAGCATTTGTAGTTGCCTACTACAGGTTCCAAGTTTGTCAGCGATTGTTGCTTGGGGTCAGTTTTGGTTGCCATTCTGGATCTTACTATATGGTCTTTCAGTGTCTTATTTCTTTTATACGCAAAAATGGGTTTGGGCAGTCTGTCTTGTTTGGGGACATTTACATTTAGTATGTGCCAATTGGCACTTACCGTCTTTCTGATTCTTTCGTTGATGCTTGAATGTTTGGTGACAAATACTAGCTGTGGACTGTTTTTCTCTGTTTTGGGTTGTAGCAATACTTGTCGGTCGAAAAACCGAGCTCTTTTAAATGAGTCCCTTATCAGTTTCTTCGGATACCCTCTGGACAGGAATTTTTCTTTCATTGTTATGGCTCTAGTATCATAGTCCTGTATGTTGGTACAATTGCGCCTTAACCTTAGAAATTCTCCAAATGGCACGCTGTTTTTCTGGATTGCAGGATGAAAACTATCGTAATGAAGTAACGTGTTTTTTGAGGTGGGCTTGATGAACAGGTCTACTATTAGCGCCTGATCTTGATGTTTTATCTCCACATCTAAATAGGTTACTCTTTCTCTACTTGTGTGGCATGTGAATCTGATATTATCATCACATAAATGTATCCATTGCAAGTATTCCTCTAGCGTGTCTTCATTGTCAAGCCAAATGAAGAACACGTCGTCTATATATCTGGCCCAATTACATACAGATTGTATTGTAATCAGAACTTGAACTATGCATCCATTCTCCAGGAAATACTTCACAAAAATGAGTCCGATTAATAATTCTTTTCCATCTACTGTTCGATTTGAAAACATCAATTGCCTCATTAAGTATCCTAATCCTATTGATTACTAAAATAAATAATTTTTTCTTAACTTCAAAAGCCTAATCAACAATCTTCTCTACACTTTTCTTTTTCTTGTAAAAAGCAGCTCTCTGTTTACCTTTCTTTTCATTTTTTAGCAAATTTAAAACTACCCTATTGCGAAACATTCGTCTACGAATGTCCCTAAATTGATTTAACCTTCTATTGCTATCCATACTCTTATCTCCTGCTCCAATAGAAACATTTTTTGAGGGCCTCTCCTTCCTTTTTAGATTTGCTCTCTGCTTCTGGACCTTCACATTACTATTAACATTACTTTTTGATCTACATAAATTGCGCAGAAAATACTTAATTGTCTTACCAGGAGCTTTTCTGGTGTTTTTTGAAGTACTTGTTGTACAGGATTCTTTTAATTCCTTTGATGATTTTGTTCTTTTACGTATGGTATTTTTTCTACTCCTTTGCCTTGACGGCATTTTTGCTTGCTTTTAAAATGTTGATTTCAATTTGTGGTTCTGAAAAAAATAACACATTAAAGACCACTATTAGCAAACAACAAAGTAATGACAAAAAGAAAACAATATAAACACTAATTTGCAACATATTAAAGTTTATACCACAGCAACTCAGGGCCTTATTTATGAAGGCCTTGCGCCACCAGTGCGTCCCATGTTAAAAGAGACGCACCGGTGCCACAAGGCAATCATAAATAAGGGCCAAATGTAAATACCATTGATTTGCCCCAAAAACATTTTTTGAATAACATTTAAGAAACACTGCACAGAACCTATGTACAACCACTCAATATCACTTCTGAAACCTCACTGTTTCCCAAAATACAAATCCTCTATCTTGAAAATGTTCATAGCAAGCATTATCAAAAAGCAAAAAACAAACCAACAGCAAACAAACTCAGGGCCTTATTTATGAAGGCCTTGCGCCACTAGAGCGTCACTTATTTCCCATGTTTAAAGTGATGCACCGGCAGCACAAGGCAATCATAAATAATGGCCAAATGAAAATACCATTGATTTGCCCCCAAAATCGTTTTTTGAATAACATTTTAGAAACACAGCGAAGATCCTATGTACAACCACTCATTATCACTTTTGAAACCTCACTGTTTCCCAAAATACAAATCCACTATCTTGCAAATGTTCATATCAAGTAATATCAAAAAGCAAAAGGGCCAAAAGAAAATACCATTGATTTCTCCAAAAATCGTTTTTTGAATAACATTTTGGAAACACAGCGAAGATCCTATGTACAAGCACTAAATTTCACTACTGAACCTTCACTATTTCACAAAATACGAATCCTCTATCTTGCAAATGTTGATATCAAGCATTATCAAAAAGCAAGACACAAACCAACAACAAAAAAACTCAGGACCTTATTTATGAAGGCCTTGCGCCACCAGTGCGTCCCATGTTAAAAGAGACGCACTGGTGCCACAAGACATTCATAAATAAGGGCCAAATGTAAATACCATTGATTTGCCCCCAAAATCGTTTTTTGAATAACATTTAGGAAACACTGCGCAGAACCTATGTACAACCACTCAATATCACTTTTGAAACCTCACTGTTTCCCAAAATACAAATCCACTATCTTGCAAATGTTCATATCAAGCAATATCAAAAAGCAAAAAACAAACCAACAGCAAACAAACTCAGGGACTTTTTTATGAATGTCTTGCGCCACCAGAGCGTCACTTTTTTCCCATGTTTAAAGTGATGCAACAGCAGCACAATGCAATCATAAATAAGGGCCAAATGAAAATACCATTGATTTCCCGCAAAATCGTTTTTTGAATAACATTTTAGAAACACAGCGAAGATCCTATGTACAAGCACTCAATTTCACTACTGAACCCTCACTATTTCACAAAATACGAATCCTCTATCTTGCAAATGTTGATATCAAGCATTATCAAAAAGCAAGACACAAACCAACAACAAAAAAACTGAGGGCCTTATTTATGAAGGCCTTGCGCCACCAGAGCATCACTTTTTTCCCATGTTTAAAGTGATGCACCTGCAGCACAAGGCAAACATAAATAAGGGCCAAATGAAAAATATTATTGATTTCCCCCAAAATGGTTTTTTGAATAACATTTGAAAAACACAGCGAAGATCCTATGTACAAGCACTCAATTTCACTACTGAACCCTCACTATTTCACAAAATACGAATCCTCTATCTTGCAAATGTTGATATCAAGCATTATCAAAAAGCAAGACACAAACCAACAACAAAAAAACTCAGGGCCTTATTTATGAAGGCCTTGTGCCACCAGTGCGTCCCATGTTAAAAGAGACGCACCATAAGGCAATCATAAATAAGGGCTAAATGTAAATACCATTGATTTTCCCCCAAAATCGTTTTTTGAATAACATTTAAGAAACACTGCGCAGAATCTATGTACAACCACTCAATATCACTTTTGAAACCTCACTGTTTCCCAAAATACAAATCCTCTATCTTGCAAATGTTCATAACAAGCATTGTCAAAAAGCAAAAAACAAACCAACAGCAAACAAACTCAGGGCCTTATTTATGAAGGCCTTGCGCCACCAGAGCGTCACTTATTTCCCATGTTTAAAGTGATGCACCGGCTGCACAAGGCAATCATAAATAAGGGCCAAATGAAAATACCATTGATTTGCACCCAAAATCGTTTTTTTGAATAACATTTAGAAACACAGCAAAGATCCTATGTACAAGCACTCAATTTCACTACTGAACCCTCACTATTTCACAAAATACAAATCCTCTATGTTGCAAATGTTGATATCAAGCATTATCAAAAAGCAAGACACAAACCAACAACAAAAAAACTCAGGGCCTTATTTATGAAGGCCTTGCACCACCGGAGCGTCACTTTTTTCCCATGTTTAAAGTGATGTTCCAGCAGCACAAGACAATCATAAATAAGGGCCAAATGAAAATACCATTAATTTTCCCCCAAAATCGTTTTTTGAATAACATTTTAGAAACACAACACAGGACCTATGTACAAGCATTCAATTTCACTACTGAAACCTCACTATTTAACAAAATACAAATCCCCTATCTTGCAAATGTTCATAGCAAGTATTTCCCAAAAACATGCCACAAACCAATAAAAAAGAATCTCAATCTGCTTCCAAATCTGAGGTAATGCAAGTGACATTATTCTAAATGGTTCAAATATATTTATTTAATAAGGCAAACACTATTAATTAGTTCTCAAAAATATAAAAACCATTCTTTTACCCCAAAATCGTTTTTTAAATAACTTTTTACAAACACAGCACAAGACCTATGTACAAGGAATCAATTTCACTACTGAAACTTCACTATCTGCTTCCAAATATTCTCCATAGAGCAAACAAGTCAACAAGTCTCTATCTAAATTAAATAAATCATTACTTACCTTTACAATTGCTTTGGGAGATTGAAAACAGTGTCAGACACACACACCAATTTTTCTTTAGCAGACCAAAAGGTGTGCACTCAATACACTGAAACCAAGACTGGCATAGAAAATCTCTAACTTTACACACATATGCCTTATTTCAACCAATCAAAAGTCTTCCCTCACTATTTTCAAACCAACACCCTTCCCCCTCTCAGACCTTTCTATCTGTTACCATAGCAACTCCCTCCTAACTGAACTCTCAGGTTCAAAAGTTTATTCTACAATGTTGCAAATTAAGTCAGCAAGGATGTTTGACCTCTCAATACACCAGCTTATCCAGGGCATTATTGCTTTTAGTGACTTTTTCTTAACCATTCAAATTGCTTCTTTCACACAACACAACCATGCACCCTAACTTTCAGTTTTCAACTATCTGAATCCACCAATCATTGCTTGTGATTCAACAGCAGGGAAACTCCACAATTTTTTTTTGTAAACTCCTACTGTTCCAACTGCCATTTCATTCCCACACTTCATCTGACTGCACCTGAACCTTCTCACATCATGTATTCTGTATGGATTATTGGACATAGCTACATCCACTGGGCTCAAATGTATGCAGCAAGCAGAAATTATCACAACCTTGATTTATCAAATCTGGAAATCAAGTGGATTTGCCAGAGAGGATTGAGATGTCATCAATTGATACCATTGGTGAAACCCTTTTTGCATCTGCCAAGCCCTGACCTCTTAATAGTGCACTGTGGTGGAAACGATTTGGGCACTATGACTGGGGTTGGTCTGGAAATGCTTTTAAAGGACACCTTTGATCAATTGATGACACTTTTTCCACAAACTGCCTTGGTATATTCCAATATATACCAAAGACAGAAATGGAACTGGTCCAACCAATTTTGTCCACAATTTGAAAAAGCACGGAAACATGTGAATAAATCTGTTTCTGCTTACATGAGAGACTTTGGAATGGGTTCAATATACAATAATAACTTGCGTTACAACATGCAAGACATCTACAGAGGAGATGGTGCGCACTTCTCAGATGAGGGGAATAGAATATTCCTCCTGAATGTGCATTGGAACCTACTTGTAGGTACCTAAATCAGCCACAGAACCCAAAAGCTCTTTTCAGAGCTACCCTACCTCTGATCATTCAAAACGTTTATCTTTTTCTAACTTTTTTCACTATTTTTCACCAAAGTACGCTCCCCGGTACGCTAACCGGTGCGCGTACCGGGCGCTCCCCCGCGAAATTTTTCAAAAAAAAATTTCATTTTTGGCCTATATGAGCGTCCTAAGCCCCCCTCAGAAAACCTAGAGGGTCAGGAAGTAACTACCGTGCCCTCTTCTACCCATTCCCAACGTTGTTTGTCCTCCATTTTGTGTCTCGATTCTACCGAAACACAAAATGGAGGACTCCCGTAACGCTGTCGGTGCGCGTACCGGGGTGCGCACCGGGGTGCGCTCCCTAAAAAAAGGTGGGAAAGTAATTTTCATAAAAACCACTGGAGACCCAACTACATAGCAATCCCTACCATTTACCCAAATTTGATATAATACCATTGAGACATTTATGCTGTAGGCCTGACTAAATATCCTGAGGTAAATTACATGACAAAAACACATATGAAGTGTTAGAATTGACAACCAATTAAAATGTTACTTTCATTTTCTACTATTATTTCATGACATTTGATTGGTTATGTACCTGAATATATATAAAGAAAGAGAGAGAAACACAGCCATTTTGACTACTAATTCCTGAAGTACATTTCAAGAGCATTTTCACTGACAACTTAAACTTCTTTTTGAAAGGTAAGATGTTAATTTGGAAAACATTTTCTGATAGTTATATACTATCCCTCTGTAATAGTTATAGAATAAGATAGACTTCTCTGTTATAGTTATGTATGGAGTTAGGCTTGTCTTGTATAATTATGAATTTACTTAGGCTTTATCACATACACTTTTTTTATATTTCTACTTCCAGTCTGATACCATACACTGCCCAAAGATAAAATCACTTTTTTTTTTGTTCCTCATCTCAACCATGGCTGGTCCATCAGTACCGAGGACTAGGAAAGGTGTGACTTGAGAAATAGACATGCTGTCTCAGTGCAGGACTGGTAGGGGTCAATCGTTACGAGGATGCGCCAGGACCCTACAGCCAAGTCAGTTTCACAATAAAACACCAACCCTTTTATACTCTTAGGATGGTGCTTGCCATTAGCCAAATTCCACCATCTGCTCATACCACTGATTGACCTTAATTATGAAGGACAAGCATGAATAAGCGAAAGGAGTGCGACATTGCTTCGTAATCATTGGAACTGGGGGAAAAAAAAACCCAGTTTTTAATTATTGAGACCAGTCAAGTTTAAGCCAGAAAGCTCTTTTTTCTGGTTTGCCACCTCTAGAAAGATCTAGTTTCAATCTAGAAAGTATGGAGGAACTCCAGTCTTGTAGTGTCGGAGGGAATGCCTCTTTCCAATGCCTACAAATCTCCCGTCGAGCCACCAGGATTGAGTAAAACAAAAGGCTGTTGTTTGCGCTGCATTTTTTGTCCGTTACTCCAAAAATTACCAGGCTTAGATCTATATTCACAGTAGTGCCTGTTGAAGATGTTAGTTTGTTGCTTATTTATTGCCAATAAGATGTTAAATGTGGGCAATCGTAAAACATATGAGCATCCGAGGCTGCCACCTGACCACAACGGGGGCAAACTACTAGTGTGCCTGATGAAAATTTGGATAACCTCTGGGGAGAATAGTAGGCCCTGTGAAGGGTAAAGAGATTGTTTCTTCGCAGCCAGGCTGGTTTAATAATGTCCCATAGAACAGTGAAGGATGTCTTCCATAATTCTTTTAGATTTACCGCCGGCAATATTGAGCCCCATAGTTGATCGGGAAGATGTATTACTCCGTCTATTTCCTCTAAAATTAGGTTATAAAAGTGAAAAACCTGTTTTGTTGTTAGGGAACTATCCAGTAGAGACGATTCTAGTTGACTATTGTCTCCCAATGATTGTTGTGGACGGCTAGTGGGGCCGGATTTTTGTGCAGTCGCCCAGCTAGAGATCTGCAGATATTTAAGTCTAGAGAGAATGGGGCCTACCTTACTCACTAGATGTTCCCAGGAAAGCATTTCCCCCTCAAAAAACAGATCTCCCCAAGTTAAGATCCCAGCGTCTTTTAGCGGGCTTGTCAGAGCATCTTTAGTCCACTCCGGTGGAGCCGGAAGATCCCATATAGGAGAGCCGTTAGATTAATAACCTATTTTGGTTATGGTTCTAATATTATACCAAGTTCTTGCCAGGCCCTGCAATGTCTTCAACTTAATTTTCATAAAAAATTTAGGGTCTCCAAACTTAAATAAGAATCCCGTCTGATTTAAACCTTCACATTTTAGCAGTGTTGAAAACATGTGGCCGACTCCCTGATCTGATGGAGTTTTAAATAGAATTTGGGCATGTGTCAGCTGAAATGCCCAGGCATAGATTTGAATATCGGGGCCGGCCAAACCCCCCTTCTCCCTACGACGCCTCAACTTATTCCAAGAAATTCTTGCTGTCTTGTTCCTCCATATGAATGAGGTGATGTCACTCTGCATCTTTGCTATCATTTTCTTTTCAAAGTATAGTGGTAAACTGTTGAAAATAAAGGTCAACTTAGGTAAAATGGACATCTTGACCAGATTAGAACGGCCTAGGAGCGTCAATGGAAGATGTCTCCAAGAGTTCATTAAGTGCCTACAGTCTTTGGCTGCTAGAGTAACATTTGTGTGGGCAATCTGGTTGATATCTTGTAAGATTTTTATACCTAAATATCTCATGCTGTCCCGAGTTTGTACTGGGAGTGGCGCATTTATGCTGTTCCATGACATGATCTCAGTCTTTGTGGCATTAATTTCGTAGCCTGAGATGTTGCCGAATTTTTGTGCCAGGTTAATAACTGATGGAAACGCTGTGTTGATGTCCGATGTTAAAATCATGAGATCATCAGCATATAAGGCTACTTTTTTTTCCCAATCTCTATATCTAAATGGAGCGATGTTGATATCTTCACGAATCAATTGGGCGAAAGGCTCCATATAAATATCAAAAAGTAGGGGCGAAAGTGGACAGCCCTGCCGGGTACCTCTTGTGATGTTAAAAGGTTCAGATAGTCCGCCGTTAACCAAGACCGAGGCTGAAGGTTCATGATATAATAATTCCACAGCTCGGCAAAAAGCCCGCCCCACCCCAAATTTTTCCAAGGCCCCGACAGTTATTTCCAATTAACCCTGTCGAAAGCCTTGACGGCGTCTAAGGGGAGAATAGCTAAGGGCTGTGATGAGTTAGTTGCCATGTCAATAGCGCCGATCAGGTCATAAATTAACTCGTAGAGTTGACGGCCCTTAACAAAGCCCTTTTGGTTAGGATGTAATACTGAAGTAGCTACTTGTACCAATCGTTTGGCTAGTATAGACGCAAAGATCTTATAATCAGCGTTTAAGACTGAAATTGGACGATATGATCCACAGGCGGTGGCTTCTTTGCCTGGTTTCAATATTAGCGTAATAGAAGCTTTACTCCATGATGAGGGAGGTAAATCGCCTTCTACCAGTATTTGGTTAAATAGCTTGGTGAGAAAAGGAGCAATATCTGCTGCAATATATTTATATAACTCTGCAGGTAGGCCATCCGGGCCCGCCGCCTTGCCAGATTTACTATTTAATATAGCAAGTGCTACCTCCTCGACCAAAATTGGGGTGTCCAATAAAGTTGCCTGTTCTTTAGAAAGTACTGGTAGGGAAATTTTGTTGAGCCAGTTTTCTACATCAATAGAGGCGATGTTGTTATCCTCTCTATAAATAGCCTGAAAAAAATCTTTAAAAACTGACCTTATTTCTGCATCCGAAGATGCTGTACCAGAATCAGAAATTATAGAGCTGATGTTATTGCGTGTTTGGTCTGTTCTAGATTTCCAGGCTAATAATTTGCCTGCCCCTTCACCTAATTCAAAATTGGCTAATTTACTAGCTTCCCACTTCTGCAGGATACGCTGATTCAATACAGAGGCCATTTGCCCTTTAAGTTTTATTAACTCCTCCTGTTTTGCATGTATAACATGATCTGGGCAATTATTTGAGTTTTCTAGATCTGATTGAGCTTTTAATATATTGGCCTCTATTAGTGTAACCTCTTGGGTGTATTGTTTCTTACAGAACGAAGTTTTATTCTTAACGATCCCTCTAAAAGTGCATTTAAAAGCGTCCCATACTAGACTAGAGCGTGCCGACCCAATGTTAAATTTAAAAAATTCTTGCGTCTCCACCTTAACATATTCCAGATCCTCAGAAGATGTAAGAAAAGATCTGTCAATTGTCCAGGACCTTGTCGCGGTTTGAGACTGTAATTCGAAGTTTATGAGTACCGCCGAGTGGTCGGACAGGTGTGATTGTAAATATGTTATATCCTTTACTAACTTTTCCAAGCTTTTGTTAACCAATATGAAATCAATCCTTGATCTGTGACGGTACTTATAGTTTCTATAAGAAAAGCCGGACTTCTGACCCAACCTTGCCCTCCAGATATCAATAAAACAGTATTGATGCATATTTTTAATTAGTAGATCTCTTGATTTAGAATGTGACTGTTGGCGACTAGAAGTAGATTTATCCAACTTCGGATCAAGCACAATGTTAAAATCTCCCGCTATTATCATGGGTTCTGGGAAATGTAGCAACTCAGAAAACAACGTGGCTAGGACCGAAGGGTCATCACAGTTAGGCCCATAATAGCCTACCAATGTAATGTTTGACCCCCCTATCGTTACAGCCGCGATTGCCCATCTGCCATGAGGATCGACCTTTTGTTTCAAGAGCTTTGTTGTGATAGTTTTTTTAAACATAATGGCAACCCCTCTTGTATTGACTGTCTGAGAAGTAGAAACTGACAGATCTATCCATCTATTCTTTTTTACTATGTCCAATATTTCTGCTTCAACCAGATGTGTCTCCTGGAGAATAATGACCTGAGCACCAAAATCTCGAATATATTGTATGATTGTGTTAGCTCTAGGTCTGGTGCGCAGGTCATTAACATTCCAGGAGAGAATCTTAATGGTACTTATAATTGGTGGATCTATTGGTATTAATTAGGGGCCCTGCAGATACATTCAATTTGATATTGCAAAAATAAGAAAGATTAGTCCAATGTTTAATTACAAGATTATCGACCGCCATTTTAGAAGTGAGAAACATTTTGTATTTTATTTGCCTAACCCCTTCCCCTTGTGAAAACCTCCCCCCCACCCCTGAGGAACCCTTGATTATCCAACCGGAAGGAATCCGGTTTGTGATACCCCTGATACTCTATCTGGGCTCGAACGGGACTTATTTAGCTTATAGGGCTGAATATATCTAAATCTGTTGAGCCTTTTGTTGGAGAGTCAACTGTGTGCAATTTTGACTAAATAGCTTGAGGTGGTGACTATAACGTTTTATACAGGGAGAAAAAGAGTTCTTACACTAGTGCTCTTTATAATTTCCTATTACGTGGTGTGTGTGTGTTTATTTACATAAATATATATATATATATATATATATATATATATATATATAGCTCCCAATCGGTGTCCCTCTTCAAAAGACACTCGGAACACACTGGGGATTGTTTGAACAACTTTTAATTTGCCTCCAGCATGACGTGTTTCGTCTTGCGACTTCCTCAGACGCTGTATGCAAAGTTCAAAAGCTTCTCGTTGTCAACAGTATTTTAAAAGTCAGCCTGGCTCCTCCTGTTCTGGCATCAGCGAAGAGGGACTCTTTTCATAGTCCTCCCTCTTCTAATTCAACCCGCTTTTGGCTGCCATCTTTGAGTGTGTTATTTGGCGTTTTCAAAAGTGCAACTTATATGTTCGTGGCTACGTTCCACTGGTTAAGTCTTCCTTTGTTTTGGGTAAAGACACACTGTCCAATTTGATGGTACGATTTTGCCAGAAGTTGTTTTGTGGAGCTTGTTGATCCGCTGTGTCCCCTTCCGCCGGCCGCTGCTTTTGAAACCCGTTTCTGGGTAGACGATGTGGGTCATCCGTGCTACCTTACGTAAGTCACAATTTCAGGTAACGGGGTTTGCTTTCAACGGCGGTTCATAAATATAGCTCCCAACCGGTGTCCCTCTTCAAAAGACACTCGGAACACACTGGGGATTGTTTGAACAACTTTTAATTTGCCTCCAGCATGACGCGTTTCGTCTTGCGACTTCCTCAGACGCTGTATGCAAAGTTCAAAAGCTTCTCGTTGTCAACAGTATTTTAAAAGTGAGCCTGGCTCCTCCTGTTCTGGCATCAGCGAAGAGGGACTCTTTTCATAGTCCTCCCTCTTCTAATTCAACCCGCTTTTGGCTGCCATCTTTGAGTGTGTTATTTGGCGTTTTCAAAAGTGCAACTTATATGTTCGTGGCTACGTTCCACTGGTTAAGTCTTCCTTTGTTTTGGGTAAAGACACACTGTCCAATTTGATGGTACGATTTTGCCAGAAGTTGTTTTGTGGAGCTTGTTGGTCCGCTGTGTCCCCTTCAGCCGGCCGCTGCTTTTGAAACCCGTTTCTGGGTAGACGATGTGGGTCATCCGTGCTACCTTGCGTAAGTCACAATTTCAGGTAACGGGGTTTGCTTTCAACGGCTGCTTCAACCAGATGTGTCTCCTGGAGAATAATGACCTGAGCACCAAAATCTCGAATATATTGTATGATTGTGTTAGCTCTAGGTCTGGTGCGCAGGTCATTAACATTCCAGGAGAGAATCTTAATGGTACTTATAATTGGTGGATCTATTGGTATTAATTAGGGGCCCTGCAGATACATTCAATTTGATATTGCAAAAATAAGAAAGATTAGTCCAATGTTTAATTACAAGATTATCGACCGCCATTTTAGAAGTGAGAAACATTTTGTATTTTATTTGCCTAACCCCTTCCCCTCGTGAAAACCTCCCCCCCACCCCTGAGGAACCCTTGATTATCCAACCGGAAGGAATCCGGTTTGTGATACCCCTGATACTCTATCTGGGCTCGAACGGGACTTATTTAGCTTATAGGGCTGAATATATCTAAATCTGTTGAGCCTTTTGTTGGAGAGTCAACTGTGTGCAATTTTGACTAAATAGCTTGAGGTGGTGACTATAACGTTTTATACAGGGAGAAAAAGAGTTCTTACACTAGTGCTCTTTATAATTTCCTATTACGTGGTGTGTGTGTGTTTATTTATATATATATATATATATATATATATATATATATATATATATATATATATATATTTTTTTTTTTTTTAATTTTTACTTAGACCTTCCAAGATTTTAAAGTGCTATGAAATATTATGAAAGTGTTTTTTTTTGCTTTTTGTTTTCTTCTTAAGTAAAGTATTATGTGTACGTTCTATTTGCATTCATTATGCAAGTTCATTTTGAGCTGTATACTGTTCAGTCACAATTAAGCTCTGTAAACTTTATGAACTAGTTTATAAGAAGAGCCCCAAATGTTGTAGTTGAGTTAGGATTATTTTTTTGAGGCGCCCAAACTTAATATTAGTTCATCGGCTGCTTGAACTGTTCGGATGTTAAACATTTTGTTGTTTAGCATGATTTTAAGAGCTGCAGGAAAGCTTAACTGGACTGATGCCCCCAGATTTCTGAATGCCTCCATCCTCCGACCTAGCTCCCACTGTCTGTCCAGGGTCGCCCTTGACAAGTCAGAGCGCACTTGGAAGGAAAAACCATCGCCTGCCAGGGATTTTTGTTTTAGGGCTAAATTTAAAATATAATCCTTGAGTTGATACGTGTGGAAATTCACTAGAATCTTGCGGGGCTTTGTACATTGTTGATTACGCCTGAATGGATCCCTGTGAATCCTCTGAATGTCTAGATTAAGTTCCTCCTCTGTGTGATAAAATCACTGTTAAAAAAACCAAAGTACCTGTCTGAATTTAAAACCCAACAGTGCCCTATCTCTACTGATATATTTTTTTTAAATACTAATTACAGCACAAAAATGGAAGGAGAGCAAAAAAATTCCATCGAAATTGTTCTGTAGAGCAACAATAATAAAGGTATTGAACCCAATGACTCAGAATTCATGGATGAATCACGGGACTATGAACTACTTCAATGTGTACAATCAGTAGATTTCCTGATTCAAAATGAGGACATTTCTGACAATCAAATATTAGAAGTTCTGTTAAATTTGGAAAAGGAATCCGAAAAATAAATTTATATTTAATAATTCAAAAATTGTTTGAGACATTATTCATTTTTATATGTGTTTCTTAAACTAGTACCAAATTGATTATAATGTAAAGTCAGACTTAAAATATACTGTGCAACTTTTTTGTGTTACATAGTAAGTTTGCTCATAGTTACTTCCTTTCTCCCACTATATTATCTCCAATGTGTATTTAACATCTCTTTATCATCTCCTGCCTCCATATTGTTTCTGCTTTCCTGACAGACTATGCTATGAATTCCATATACCACAATAACTTCTGTAACAACATGCAAGATATCTACAAAGGAGACGGTGTAGATTAAATTTTAGACTCTGCATTGGTACCTACATGTTGGTACTTTAATAAAAATTAAAAAAATTAAAAACAACAAAAAGAACAATTAATAAACATACAATATTTGAAAAGTCTATCATTCTTTTTTCCCCATAGTACGCTCCCCGGTCCGCTTCCCGGTGCGCGTACCGGGCGCTCTCCCCGCAAAAAAAACGTTTTTTTTTTTGCCCCTTGGGTCCCTTTTAAAGCCCCCACATCAAACCTAGGGGGTCAGGGAGGGTCTACTCTGCCCCCTTATTGTAATTTCCCCCTTTGTTTTGGCCACCTCTCATGTCTCGATCCTACCGAGACACAAGATGGCGGCCGCTCCGGACTGTTTAGAATGTTTACAGACACCCAAGAGCCAATCAGCTTTCCGTATGCAAGTCGCGTGGCGCGCTTATAGATATATATATATTTTTTAACCTAAATTACTCAAAATCCAGTGGAGCACATATCTTGAGACATAGCAAAGGCACATCGGGCTACCAGTCCCTACAATTTTGCCAAATTTGGTGTAAATCCATTCAGCCGTTCAGGCTAAAAGTGAGGTCGACCGCCCTATGGAAATTAACACGGGGAAAACGCGTTTTGGTACCCCCCTTTTATCTCGGCCCCCGCTTGATGCATCCCCCCCAAACTTTCAGGGAAGGACCGGACCTCGATGAGGCCATTTTGAGGACATTTTCAGGCAGATTCGTCAACCGGCACCAAAGTTATTCCAAATAGAATTTTGAGATTTAACATTGAAAAAAATCCTAACTATAACTACCTATATATATATCACAATGAAAACTGCGTACCAACGAGCACTCGGTCAAACAACCACAGGAGTCAGGAAAGTGTACCAAAGCAAAAGGGGTTTATTCAGTCATAAACCTTGCGACGCGTTTCGCGCTTAGAAAGCGTACGCCGTTTTCATTGTGATATTGACTCCGGCTGCTCCGCCGGATACGAGCCACCTCTTAGAGCGTCCGGATTGCCAGCAGGAGCCCCTTTGGAAATATATATATATATATATATATATATATATATATATATATATATATATATATATATATATATATATATATATATATATATATATATATATATATATATATATATATATAACACCAAGCACCAAGTCCTGGCCACACCAAAATGCTGCTGCAAGCAATGCTTTCCAGGAACGGACTACCACTCAGGTTTAATTTCTTTCACAGTGCTTTATTCCTCCATTTTCAACATGACGCGTTTTGAAATCCCTCGTTGTTTAAATATTCACAGACTCCATATTTTCCCTCCAAACTATGATCATAAAAGACAGCCAATCGGCATATAAAATACATGTTTGGAAGACATCCCTCATTACAAATTGCTCCTAATGTAAAAGAGGTAATCAAAAGAACACTCCTTAATTTTTACATAGTATTATTGTAAAATCAAAAATGTATAACTCTAACATACATGTGAAATAGAGGGCAAGTGCCCTAATCTATATTTAACACTGTCTGTCAAATTCCAGATCATCCTAGGGAAATAGTAACCAGAGCATTTAAACAAATCACTAATCATCACCAAAGTGCTAATATATATCATTCAACTATAGATTTCCTAGATAACACTATACAATAAAAAATAGACCTAAAATAGGACTAGCGGATAAATTAAGCCTCTCATATAAATCGATGAAGCAAAGTGCAAGAAACAGCTAATGTGCAAAACTATGCCATGTAGTGGGAACAGGGAATAGTGGAAGTAAACATATGTATCCTGTGTTATTTTATTGTTGGTTAATACCGGACCTCAAAACCACACAAATACCTGATAAAAACGAGTAAAACCAGAAAACTAGTAAAACCAGTAAAAACCCCAGTAAAAGTGAATCTAAAATCCAATAAACAACCAACTCAAACACACCACACAATACACATAAATATTATCTAAATAGTTCCAAATACCTTAAAAAACATTATTACAATAAATTGAATTCATCTCATCATTAGCAGCCAAGAATGGATTTTTATACTTGATTTCATTAGTATCAACACAAGAATCAAATATATAGATATATAAATATAAATATACAATTGATGATATTTCTTAAAATGTCAGAGTCAGGGATTTTTATTTTTTACTCAAAATGTAACAAGTTATAACAAATTGGTCAAATCCTCCCCTGTATTTAGTCCATTAGGCATCTTAGTATCTAACCGTATAATGCATTGACTCTCTAATTGGCGTCGTTTTTTCTCTCTGTTCCCGCCCCTGATTGATTTGGGAACTGCGTCAATCACAAAATAACAGAGATCTTTAAGATTATTTTGATGCACCAATTTAAAATGACGGGCGACCGGGTATGAAGGATCCAAATTTACAATCTCCCTCAGGTGCTGCAGTATATGGTTAAAAACAGGGAGTTTTGTCCTGCCAACATATTGAAGTTTTAACACCAAAAACAGGGTCTGGGCTCACTGGCAATAAGGACAAGCCTCACCAGAACAATGATAAACCAAAAACAGGTACCAATATTGCCACGTTATTTATACACTGGATCTCGGGTGATCACTCGAACGACTTTTCATGGCATTATTTGAAGAAAAGTTTGTGTACCAATCTAATCCATTCAAAGATAAGATCACAAGTTGGAGTCGATATATCGACGACGTCTTCATGACATGGAAAGGAACGGAAGATGAACTGAATGAATTTCACCAATGGTTGAATACGAGAACGGAGGAAATTAAATTCACAATCAACTATTCTAAAATTAAAATGGCATTTCTTGATGTTGAAGTTTATCCGACAGACGATGGTCTGGTCACAACATTGTACAAAAAAATGACGGACAGAAATAAGGCACTGCATTTTAACAGTAGCCACCCACGGAATTTGAAAGAGAATCTTCCCTTTTCACAATACCTGCGGATCAAGAGAAATTGCTATTACAAGGACGCATATATGCTACATGCTGCCATCCTGACGGAAAAACTATCTCAAAGAGGCTACCCAAAAAAACTCCTTCAAAGAACAATGAAAAGAGTTTGGTGGATTCCACGAGATACCCTATTAACAAACAAGGTTAAACCACCACAAAATAGGATGGTTTGTGTCTCTACATTCTGCCCAAGTTCAAATGAATTCAAAAAAACAATTCTTCAAAATTGGCATCTAGTGGAAAACATTGATGAGTCACTCAAGGATAAACCATTATTTGCCTTCAAAAAGGATCAAAGTGTAGCTAATCATCTAGTCCGAGCAGCACTTAAACCAAACATAACCACAATTACCACTATGCTTGGATTACCACCGGTCCAAGGACATCATAGATGTGGTTCTTGTATCTGCTGTGCTAGTACTGAGGAAGGAAATCTTTTCCAGCACAAACAAATATCGTGGAAACATGACAAATTCACAAATTGTAAATCTAAGTTCGTCATATATGGTATCAAATGCCCATGTGATAAAATTTACATCGGCAAAACCAGCCAAGAAGTGCGATGTCGCATCACCCAGCACAAATCACGCATCAAAAAGAATGTGCTAACAGCCCCATTGGTCAACCATTGGATCAATCACAAACATACCGTAGAGGAATTAAGATGGACAGTAATTGCTAAAATTGAGAAAGATCCCAGAGGTGGTGACATGGAGGAGAAATTGTCACACACTGAAGCAATGCTGATAGTCAAATTCAACTCTGCCATAAATGGTCTCAATGAACTATCTGAACTTTATCGCCTTTAATTTGGAGATTAGACTGAGATCCATACTGCTGTTTCCCAATTAGACTGCGAGCGACGGCTCATTACACTTCAAATTTCCGAACGCGGCCCGTCCCCATGGCAACGAGAAAAAAACTACAATCCCCAGAATCCCCGGGCAACCAGGAAGTGTTTTTACACAACTGAACGCGAGAGCCAGTCTACCGACTGGAAGGTGCCGGTCACTGGACTAATCGCACAGAGATCGCAGAGCGCAGACCCCCTGTATCAGACAGCGGACACGACGCTTTCAGGTAAAACGCCAACTTGAGCGAGGGCACCCCCGCAATATCAGGCGATCGCTTCAAGTATTTCGGATTTCTGATTCCAGCTCCATTTTACTTACAGGCTTCTGGAGCACGTTACCTATTGACTCAACTCAGACTAAGAGACACGTGAACTCCCTGCGCCACCAAAATCACTGTAAGTCGACATTTCCGCTTTTGAGAACTAAGGAATCCAACCGCTCTCTGCTGAATCATTCAAACCATTTCCTTTGCCCCCCCCAGCAACCCGCTACAACCCAAGCTGCTCTCCAGTCCCACTAACAGCCGCAGTAGGCGTAACATGATGTAAGTAGACACGAATGAATGTTCTGGTCATGATTGAACAACTGCCCCTTTGGCGCCTTCACTAGGGAGATTTAATTCCACCTCATTTTTTACCTACAGTTACATCCTCAAAAGTAAAGTCGGCCATTGAGAGGTATGATTAGTTCTTTTTTCCCCCACTGTAGCGTTGTGAGGAGTTTAGTTTTGTCCCCCCCGTGTTGATTCTATCTCGTTCTCCATTTACAGGCACATGGTCCTGATGAGATTTCCCCGAAACCAGGGGTTATCGAAACGCGTAGACCTCTTCTCTTCAGCATTAGGAATCCTTGATCATTTCAAAAAATAATGACATTGTTGATTCGTTGTTTTCCAATGCTTTACTTTTTCACTGTGATACTATACTGTTTGTAAATAATTGTAAATATATCTTGATTGTCTTGTGTGGTATGATTGACGAGTGCGAGTTGATATTTGTCCGTTTAATTATCGTTTTTGCTTAGTGTCATTTGTGTCAAATCTGTGTTCAGTCCAATTCTGTGGAACTAACGAAATGTTTCCTGATTCTAAAATACTAAAAATTGCATACTAAATAGATACATGCACTTAAATCAAAAAATAAAACAAAAATGATTTATTCTGAAACCTAGTTCATGGAGAATTACTGCTTTATTCAGTCATTCGAGTGATCACCCGAGATCCAGTGTATAAATAACGTGGCAATATTGGTACCTGTTTTTGGTTTATCAACATATTGAAGTTGACATGTGCATTCAAGCACGTAAACTGCATGGTCTGTTTTACAGAATAGAGGCCTTGAATTCTGTGTGACGTAGAAGAAAAGGCATCCTTAAATTCCTGTTTGTTAATCCCAAACTTACAGGACCTGCACGTACTGCATTTGTAAAAGCCCTTTCTATTTGTGGAGAAGTGTGGCTCAATGACTACAGCGGCAGACCCTAATGCAGAGGTCTAGCCCGGGACCAGGGTTCAATTCCCCGCCTCGGCGGGTCTTGGGATCAAAATTCCACGGACCTGATAATTCTCGCCTTGGTGCCTATTCCAATCATGGAGTCCCACTCTGCAACTCTGGGCAATAGCTTGCTTAATCTCGACAACGGCCCCCACAACACTAAGGATGCCTGGCCTCCACCTTGGGGGTGCCCAGGAGTGGACGCCTCACCGGGAAAGCCAGGATGGGTTCCACAGTGGTATTCGTACAAGCGCCTTGAGACCCTTGCGGGTGAGTAGTGCGCTATACAAGTATCAATTTACAATTTTTTTTTACATTTATTTGTTAGCCAATTGCTCGTACTACATACTTCCGGACTAGTTCTAACAAGAGCATCTCTCATAGAGGGAGCTCTTCAAAAAGTTATTGCTGGATAAGTTTCCAGTTCTAGAGCTAGGGTCATGTCTGTCTTCAGAATGGGCCAATGTGTGTTAACAATCTTTCTGACTTTCTTTTCCTGACAACTAAATGTGGTGATTCTTCTCATCACCGGTTTTGGTTTTACACTTGGTTGTACAGTTGTCAAGGCCTCAATACTGGTTCTGGACAAATAACATGATCTTGCATTTTAGCCAATGCAGATTGCAGGTCCTTAGAACAATAACCTCAAGCTTTAAATCTTTCCACTGATTCTGACAAACATTTTTCCAGATCTTCATTTTTGCTGCATATCCTTTTAATTCTTACAAAATTCCCCATAAGGGATACTTTTGATTAGGTGTCTAAGATGGGCACTGCTGGCATGTAATATAGAATTGCCAGCAGTGGCCTTCCTATGCAATCTGGTATGTATGGTATTGTCTTCCACATAAATTTTCACATTAAGAAATTCCACTTTCAAATAACTAACGTTGGCCGTAAATTGGAGATTGAAAGCATTCTTGTTGATATCAGTAACAAATTCAAGAGCTGATTCCCGTGAGCCTTTCCAAATCACACAAACGTCATCAATGAATCTCCACCATTTAATGACGTGGTTCAAAATGGTGTCAGCATGGGTGTGCACGAGGACATGCTTCTCCCACCAGCCTACATGCAAGCATGCATAGCTAGGGGAGAAGCATGCCCCCAGAGCCACACCTCTCAATTGCTGAAATACTTCTTTATTGAACAGGAAAAAATTGTTGGTTAAACACAATTCTATTATTCTCAACAACATTTTGTTGTGCTGGTAAAAGCACACACCCCTGTCAGACAAAAAATGACTAGTAGCATGATCGCCCTCCCCATTCCCTGCTGTGTGTGTGCTGCACCCCGTCACTCCCGGTGGAAGGTAGGTTTGATGACTCATGGGGCAAAAGCATTTACCGGACCGGCAGCCGTGAGGGAAATGGGGAACGGCCGCAGCAACCACGAACTACCTCTCCCAGCTGCCCCGGGGAGGCGCGCAGCACTCACGCCACCAGCGCGCCCAGAGGCGCTTAAGTAGACGGAGTGCTTTGAGCTCCTGGGGGCAAAAGCATTTACCGGACTGGCAGCCGTGAGGGAAACGGCTTTTCCGCCACCTGCCACGCCGTGAGGGGAACGGCCGCAGCAACCACGAACTACCTCTCCCAGCTACCCCGGGGAACCGCGCAGCACTCACGCCACCAGCGCGCCCGGAGGCCCTGTTACAGTTTAGAAGCTGTAGAGTCAAGACACGGGAGAGCTAAGGGAGGTTTACTTTTCCTCCTATCTGTGGACCTGTCGTCGACAGTTGTAAAACATGTAACAGTTGGGAACCCATTCTCAAATTTTATGGGTACAATTGAAGGAAGGTCCAGAGGTGCTCTTAATTATCTTCTATAACAATATTTTTAATAATTCGTGGCACAATGTTATAGAAGAATTGGAAAGTGCCCTCATGAAGCTTGTAGCAGAAGCAAAATGTATTTTTACATATATTTGGTTAGGCGAAAATACACCACACTTTCCACATAATGCCTATGGGGAGGCAATTAATGGTATCATGACATCTTATGATTTAGAGTTAGTGCAGCCTGTTAAAGATGCTAGTGGCCAAACCATCCCCGCCTACATCGGGTGAAACACTAATTCCTACATTGATCATATTATGGTTTCAGCTAGCATAGCACCTTAATGTTTGACAGCGGTTATTGAGGTACCTACTCTAAGTGATCATAACTGCTTAGCTCTGAGAATAGAAAATTGGAATTGTAGGAATAAGCGGGCATTAAGAACCCTAGATAATATTGAGCCCCATAGGTCAAATGGGACGAGTATAAGGTGGAAAGGGAAAGAATCCGCAACAGTTGTGCCTATAATTATATCTAGAACTTTGGCAGATATTAATGTCATTTTGGCATCAGGAAGTGGGTCTGTCTCAATTGTAAATAATTTTGTTAATATTAATAAAATTATTGATAGTATTTTTACGGGAAAAAGGCCAGGTTTGACCGGCCATGGTAAGGGTTGGTTCGATCATGCTGCACAGCCCTCCTTTCCCAATTGAAGCAGGCTCTAGCCCTTAGACCAAGGGATAGGAATCAAGTCATACTCTTGAGATATGATTACAAAATGGCACTCTCTAAAAGGAAGAGGGAACTACAGCAAGAAGCATGGGATAGTTTAACGCAGGCGGCAGAAACTTCTGATAGCTACCTGTTCTGGTCCACAGTTAACTCCCCCTTCCTTAAAGATGATAAAATTCCCCAACTTTCATCTAATGTCAGTAGTGAGGCATGGGTCTCCCACTTTTCGGCCATATTTCAAGCTAATGGTACGAATGAAGCAGTGCAAAAGCATTGTCCTATAGCCCGTTTGAACATAACCATGGGAGAGGTTGAATGCAGTATTAAAGTTAGTAAGGGGGGAAAGGCACATGGCCCTGATGGAGTCCCCATCGATGTTTATAGGGCTCTTCCTCTATTGTGGGGACCAATACTTACTTTGGTTCTCAATGCAGCAGTTACAGCCTTGATTCCATCTACTTGGGAAGATTCGATTATTGTCCCTATCTATAAGAAGGGGGACAAGACAGCCACATGTAACTACCGACCTATTAGTCTACTCGACTCATCAATGAAAATCATGAGTAGAGTGCTGCTGTCTAGGCTGGAAAATTGGGCAGAGGAGAAGGGGATTCTTGCTAACTCCCAATACGGCTTTAGAAAAGGCCGTGGGACCCTAGATCAATGCCTGAATTTCGAACTGTTAATTGGCAAGTATACTAAGGCTAAGCCTGGTAATGTATATCTTTGCTTTGCCGATTTAAGCAGCGCATTTGATCCTGTCAACCACTCGCTACTATGGCAAGTTTTGTTAGAGCTTGGTGCACCAGAAGAAATCATCTACTTCTTAGCTAGATTATATAATAAGATGCAAGCCTGTGTGTGGTATGGGGCTAGTGGGGAGTGCACCCCAAACTTTAGTGTAAAGCGCGGGATAAGACAGGGTTGTATCCTCGCTCCCCTGTTGTTTACTCTATTTATTAACGGCGTAGACTCCGTCTTGAAAACAGTTAAGGCCGACGCCCCTCAGGTAGCTGGGTCCAGCGTGCCAGTTCTGCTTTATGCAGACGACGCCGTGCTTCTATCACGGACTCCCATTGGCTTACAGCGCCTGATGGATCGGTTTTCTGATTTTATTAGGGAGAGGAAGCTTTTGATCAATAAGAGTAAAACCCATACTTTGATTTGTGGGGCAAGAACTAATTAAAACCATGCCTTTTTTATTGAAGGGGTGAAAGTGCAGCAGGTGGAAAAATTTTGTTATTTGGGCGTCACTTTTTCTTGTGACGGAAGTTGGTCCCAGGATTTACTAAACGTTAGATCGAAGATGGTAAAAAGCTCCTATGGCATTTTTAAATTCGCCTCTAAACTAGGGGATAGACGAATTAGAGATATGATGCAGATTTACTATTGCATTATATGGGGCAAGGTTGTGGGGTTACACAAATACAGGTTTGTTGCAAAGGGAAGAAACTATCTTCCTCAAAAAACTTTTGTGCTTACCTACCTCAGCTGAAACTTCATAGGGAAGTAGGGGGCAGCCTATTTAGGTGATCTTATCCTGCTAAGGACTTTGATGCTTTTCCAAGCGATTTGGCGCAAGGAAGAGACAGTGTTTAACCAACTTGTTATCAGGGATTGTCTCAACCTGGAAAATTGTACTAAGATACCCTGGCTTAAATATGTTGTGGACAGTTTTCTAACTATTTATGGGATCAACATATTGTTAGATTCATGTTCCGTCGGAATTATTTCTAAACAAGAAATGAAAGATATTTTTATGTTGCATAGAACCCAAAATCTTCTAGCAGTGAATGGTTGCCTTACTACAGTTCAGCTTTATAATAAATATATCGAAAGTGAAGGCTAACAGCTGTGCTTGAGCATGGTGACTAGACCAACCCATAGATATGTCTTAACAAGATTCAGATTTAGAATGGTCCATGTCTTGGTGGCCTTCCCTCAACCAAAAATGTACCCTGTTGGCCCCTGCCCATGTGATGGGCACTCGAAGCAAAGCACCCTGCACTTTATGCTAATTTGCACCCCTTTTTTTGAATGTCAGGATTACTTACTTGAAACCATTGTTTGTAAAGTATGGTATTTACAATGTGGATGATGCCATGAAGTTGATCTATAATATGAACTCCCCGGACAAATGTTTTTATATTGCCACTTTTATATATAAATCCATCGAATCTAGGAAAAGTATGATATTTTAAAATTCGTCTATTTTAACTTCTGTTTTAACCTGTATTTTTAACTTGTATTTGCTGCTTTGTATTGCATTGCTGGTGCTTTTATGGTCATTGTTTTATGCACCGATTAAAAATGAAAATGACTAGTGGCATTCAATCCATCCTGGTGATTTATACTGGTATACAGGGAGCAGATGTCCATTACCAAAAAGTAGTAGTCATCCTCCCATTTAGTCTCATTAAGCTTCTCAGGAAAATGAACAGTATCCCTAATGTAAGAAGGGAGGTTTTCAACATATTCATTAAGAAAAAAAGTCCACATATATGGACATAGCCTCTAATAAGCTTTCTTGTGCGGAGATTATAGGGCGCCCAGGAACTGGGGAGATTTGTTTATGTACTTTTGGGATTAAATACATAGTTGGAATGGTGGGGTGTTCAGTTCTCAAAAAATTGTGTTCATCCTTGCTGATTAAGCCCTCACGCTTCCACTGAGCCAATTCTTTAAAGACCTGCTCTTTAACCTTGGACAATTCTGCAAAAGATGCTTTTTTGTAACAACAGATATCACTAAGATGTCTTAAAGCCTCCTCCACATACATTAAAAGGGGCTAAAGGATTATATTCCCACCCTTATCTGCTTTATTCACAATGATATTTTTATCATCTCTGTTCTTTTTAATAAGGCGGGAATATTTCTGCTCTACATACTGCCTATGTTTATTCTTCTCCAAGCATGACTTATGAAGAGCTTTAAGGTCATTGATAATGCAATCCCCAAAAATATCTATGGCATCCCTAGCCATCATGGGGATAAACATGGAAGGTGGACGAAAATGAGTGAGGGCTGCCCTCGTAGTACTAATACCCATACTTTGGAGGTCATCCTGTGTATTAGAGGGCAAAGCATCATTGCAGTCAGCCAAAGCATTGACCGTTCTTAATATAGTGACATCAGACACCTGAAAACGCAAACTTGGTTGATTATCAAAATTAACAGATGCAGCTCGTGCATTTGCATGGTTTAATTTATGATATTTTAATAGCTTTAACTTCCTAATAAATTTGAAAACGTCAACTCGAGTTTGGACATATATAAAGCAAGTCTTAGGGCAGAATGAGAGTCCCAAAGCCAAAAGTTGCATTTCTGCAAAATTCAAATCCAAGTCTGTCAAATTTATCACAGTATGAGCAGCCGATGTACTGTTCATTCCGCATTCTGGTTCCCCATTTGGGGATTTTAAGTGGTAACATTGACAATAAGAACAATATTTGGGGCACAATCATCGTTTTATTTGTATCAAGTCTGCCTCACCATGAGAGAAAGAGAGGAAACCAAGAATTCAACAAATTGGCAATTGTAAGTTTTAAAGCGGTAAAGTTATAAGATAGTGTATCACGTATATTAGGGGAAAACCATGTGCCAAGATATTACATTTTTTGGGGACGCCATGTAAAATTGGTAGAGTCAAACATGTGTTTATAACATGAAGAGTTTAAAGGCAAAATCTCATTCTTGTAAATATTTAATTTATAACCTGAGACATTAGAGAATAAGGAGATATCATGTAAAAAAGGAGGTAAAGAAGAAATAGGATTGGACATATAGATAAGAACGTCATCTACATAAGCAGAGAGTTTGATTTGGTGAGACTTGATGTTAAAACCAGAGGGCCCGATTCACAGAACTAACTTAAGACGAAATCCTAAACTTACTACTTTTGGTATTCACAGAAGATATTTAGTAGTAGTAAAGTTAGGATTTTGTCTTAAATTTGACTTAAGACAGAGCTTAAGACTGAGGAATAAGGAATAAGTAATAGTGAAGGCCCTAAATGCTTTAAAAGCATCCCAATTATTGTTTAAGGAGGTATCTCTAGAGTCATTAAGGATAAAAAATTCATTAATAAAGGTAGTCGCCTCTGAAATAAATGAACAATCTGATAAAAGGTTGTTATTACAATGCCATTGTCATTGTTTGTAGGTGGTAATAGATACATCAATAGAAGTGAAAACAGGTGCATGGTCAGAAATAAAAATAGAACCATTTTCTGATGAGTGGAGGCAAGGTAAAGATGCTTTAGAAATAATAATGTAATCAATACGTGATCTAGTGTGGTGCACAGAAGAGAAAAAAGTTAAGTCAGAATCATCAGGATTACATGTTTTCCAAGTGTCAAGTAGGGCAACGAGATGATAAAGCAGATTGGAAATATGTGTGGGTTTTGGCTGGTTTAAATTTGCATTTGGATTGTCTATCTGAAAAAGGACCAAGCCAATTATTAAAATCACCACCAACCACTAAGTTAGCATTAGACAAAGACAATAATTTCAACTTTATGGGTTGCCAAAATTCTGGATCACTGAACACTTGATGAATTCAGGAGCAAACTAGGAGATGCCAGAGTCCCGGTGAGAATTGAAACACCTGATTTCAGATCATCCGTCCCAGACGGGGTATCAACCTTAGCTCCTGGGGATTATATATGTTGAATCGAGCAAACAGTGCTATTAAGGAGGACAAGGTCCCTGATACATACAGTCTCATACATATATATGAACAAAGAACTGAATCTCTAATAGACGACACCCACGTAAATGAGGGTGATTGATCCTGACCCCTATGCTGAAGGTTCCAATGCCAATGTACTACAAGTAGACATCTGGTTATCCCACACTGAGAGATTGTTTCCTCCTTTCACTCACCTAATAAAAGGATAAACCGTGGGGAGAGTTGTACAAATTATTTGTTAGCCTGAATCAGGTGGGACACTATTAAATACCACTGAAACGCGTCACTTCTGTGTCTATGAACAACCAGAAAAAATCACCTCTGGTCCCAACATAGGTGGACTAATTAGAAAGCCTGTAACAACAGCTTGTGCATAATACAAATATCAATGTGTACACCAGATATGATGAAAAAGAGCCTATATGGCACTGTTTTCCAAGCGTATATCCACGTTGGCCAGGGTGTTTTTCTGAGTTTTTAGTGATTATATTGTATAAAAAATAGTTTTCTCCCTCCTTTTATGCAATTTGTTGCTTTTTGATATAAAAGCCCTTGTATGTTTATTTATGGTTGTGCAATGAGATCTATTACGAGATGAGTTTTTAAATAACAGACTATAGTTTTTGAACAGTGACAATTAAAAGATTTTTTCACATTGTACTCTTGGGTTCTAATTGGTGCTATTGAAGTGTGGTAAGACTGGTGATGGTATATGTGTGATGTGTGCATAAAAAGGAGCCCAAAGGGACCCTTTGTTTTCAGTGTTTATCTCAGGTTCAACATGCCCATAAATGTTGAAAAAAGTCATTTGTTTATTGTTAATGATAGAATCAACCAACACCCAACGACCCGTAGGGTCACTAACTGAAGACACAATTTGGGCATTAATAGATTTGTGAAACAATATAGCAACACCACCATGACCATCAATAGCAGGGTAAAAAACTATTTGATTGACCGATTGTCGATTGAGTTTAAGAGATTCAACATTGTTACAGTGGGTTTCCTGTAGAAAAGCTATATAAGTGTTAAGCTTAGCTAAGTGAGACAATACCTTTTGACGCTTGACACGGTGTCCCAGACCACAAACATTCTACGAGACCACATTAACCATGAGGAAGGGCTAAGGAATACATAAGGGTCCAGGAACAAGAAACTGCATAAACAAATAAGAGAAAAAAAAGAAAGAGCAATGGTGAATATGTGATGTCACAATACCAACATCATATAAAAGACAATTATCAAAAAACAACAAGTTAAAAAAAGAGAAAGAGCAAGGAGATTACCACAAGGTAAGAGGAAGATTGAACGAGGCTGAGAAAAGTGAGACACTGCAGAAACAACAAAGAGAAAAATGGAAAGACACTGGTGAATATGTGATGATGCAGACCAATCAAACATAAAGCAAAAATTAAGACAGATACCAGTACCAAAAGGCAAGATTAAAAGGAAGATGTAACAAGAAAAATAAAGAAAAAGATGAACGAGAGAAAAGAAAAGAGACAGAAGGAAGAAACAAGCAACAAGATCAAGGAAAAACATCCAGATCTGTAGCAAGAAAAGAAGTAGAGAGAGGAGGAGCAAAGTGACGCCAGAGGGAACGGACCTCGGTAAAAGGAACAAAGAAAAGGTAAGAAAGAGAACCTCAAGATATAATGATAAACATATAATCTGAGAACATTAAGTAAACAGCAATATTGAATTCAAAGAAACATTTCTGAAAATACTACTAAAGTCAAACATTAGTATCCATTCCATTAGGTGAAAGGTTGTGAAGGTATAGTTGAAGTTTTTCCGGGTCATCAAAAGAGCGTGACTGACCACAGTGTGTAATCTTGCAGAGACAAGGATGGAGGATTCCAAATTGAATGTTAAACTGTCATAGCTGAGGGCGTAAGGCAAGAAATTCTATGCGACGAGCATTAGTTGCATTGGAGATATCTTGAGATATAAAGAGATTATGGCCAGACCAAGTAAGGCGACGTTTAAGTATTACTACTTTCAAGACATGCATTAGTTCAGTAAACTCTAGGAAAAGCATTATGATCCTGCATGGTCTTGTAGCATTAGGATTGAGACGTCCCAGACGATGTGCTCTTTGAATATTGAGGTAACTTGTTGAGACCTGAAGATCTGAGAGTTCTGGAAGGAATTTCTGTAAAAAGGATATCATATCTGGACCTCCAATATTTTGCGGAAGTCCATACAGGCGTAAGTTATTTCTACGATTCCGATTTTTAAGGTCCTCCATATGGATTTTAAGCTTGTGAATTTCCTGTAACAGAATCTTGGTAGACACATACTGTAGATCGCTGACACGTTGTTCCAGATCCAATACCTTACTTTCCATAACCATCCATCTTTCCACAATTTGTTTTAGCTTTTCATTTGTTGTAGCCATAAATGGTAGAAGACCACGGACTTCATCTAAGATAGAGACCAAAACAGTATTCTGAAAAGAATGAATGGGAGAAGGCTAGTCATTTTTATGTCTTTTTGGTAATGTACCAGATACAAAAGATCTTGTTGAGTGAATATTATTAGCCATTGTAATGTAAAAAAGAGAACACCTGGAAGAAAAATTAAAAATGGTCGCAAAAGCAAAAAATTGTCGTAGGAGATGCACAAAATGATAAGTTTATATTTACAAAGCATTCAATGTGAGACCAGAATTAAAAAGTTCTCCAAAATGCAAGAATATTCCTCAAAAACACATATGTGAACAGTATTTGACAAGATGGCTGCTTCACTGTCACAGAATATTGGTAAGAGCCTGAGGAAAGTTATGAAGTGACAAGCTGTATAGGTACATAGGAGGTTCCAGTAGGAAGTATGAGTAGAGTTAAAACCTCTGTCTCAGCCAAACGACTGAAAAAAATTAGATATTTGAAGATATTATAGCAGGATTGAAGTAAAAGCGGTGAAATTTACCAGACTGAAAAGACGTGAGCTCAGCGACCTGTAAAAGCGGCTGCCCACGTCTTAGCAGAAGCAATTAACCACAAGAAAAGCTCAAAAACATTCAAAAAATGGACTATAAACTCACCGCATCATAAGCTTTATTGAAAAAAAGTCCATTATTATGTTCCATTGAGCTATGAGAATAATTACATAGTAGGCTCCTTGGTAGTGCATGTGCAAATGCTGAACTTAAGCTCTGAATCTTTTCCCCATGAGCACTCTTCAATATCCCCTGTCAAAGATATGGGATGAAAGAAATAAGCCCAAGAGATAGAAAAATTGCGTGCTGTAGCATGTCCATAACCTGGAGCAGCAGAAGTTGTCAGAGAAGAGAGACGCGGGCGCAGCGACCTAAAATGGCAGCTGCCCATGTCTCTGTCAGGAAGATTTCACCGCAAATGAAAAGCGGCTAACAAAAGGCATGAATCCATAAAGAATGCGTTCTCCAGACTCACCGCAACATCGGCAGATCAGGCCCGTCACTCCGCACCAGAGATAACATGTGAGGAGGCTCAAAAGATACTTTCGAGTTCCGCGATACAGCAGAGCTCACGCCGGGTCCGCCATTCCAGCTCGGCGTGCAAGCCACGCCCCCATATTAATATTATTTAGGAACGGGATGTTGGGATTATTGAGTATCAGGGTGGGGAGTGTTTTAAAATGTTTTTTAAAGTTTACATTTTTTTAAGTTATAAAGAAATGTATTAATATTTTTAGGAGCATAATGTGGGTTTATAAGGGATAAGAGTTGGAGAGTTTTTGAAAATATGAAAACAATATTTTAAATATCAATGTTTGTTTATAAAGAATAAAAAAAATTAATTAAGAATAGTGGAATGTTGCGTTTATAGATGATGTGGGTGGGAAAAATGTAAAAAAAAAAGGAAATAATATTTATGAAAATTTTAAAAATTTCCATTAGAGTGGAATTTAGTTGTTATTGCAGATAAGTTTGTGTAATAAGTTTTACAATTAAAACAATTATTTTTAAATAATTGATGAAAATTGCATTTTAAACAAATATAATAATTTTTTATTGTTTTTATAGGGGATAAGAGTAGTGATTCAAACATATTTAAATAAGTAAAATAATATAAATTGTAGGGAGAGGTGTGGTGTGTTGAGAAGGTATTAGCGTCTTTTTTTAGTTGAAAATGTGCAATAATATACTTATGTTTCAAAATCTTTTAAAAAAATGTGTTTTTAATTTAATTTTGAGAATGTTGTTATGTTTGAGTTTGTAAAAATAAAGTTATAAAAAAATTGGTGTGATTTTTTTAAATTTTATAATCTAATTTGTAATTAAAATTAAAATTTGAAAATGTGTGTTTTAATATATTTTAAATTAAAAAGCTAAATGATAAAGTTAATGACAAAAAGGTATAACTCTGTTCTGGATAGGTTTTTAGAAGTGGGATAAGAATAATATATATATGCGTAGAGTGTAGCATTTTTTATGTGTTTATGTAGTTTTGATTGAGAATATTACATTTTTTTGAGTTGATTGTTAACACCGTCTCTGTGCTAAGGTTGTTTTGAGTTGAAATACAAATTATATATGTTTAGTAAACAACACTTTCCCTTTGTTATTGTTTTTTGGAGTGGTAACAGTATGTTTTATATGTTTATTGTCCAACATATTACCTGAGTTAATACAGTTTGGAGTGAGAATAGTTAATTATATATGTTTAGTGTCCAGCACCTTCTCTGAGTTTTTGTAGTTTGAAGATGGGAATATTAGATTATACATGTTTGCTGTCCAGCACTTTTTCTGAGTTAATATAGTTTAGAGTAGGAATATTACATTTTCTATGATTATTGTCCAGCACCTTTGCTGAGTTAATATAGTTTAGAGTGAGAATAGTAAATTATATATGTTTAGTGTCTAGCACCTTCCCTGAGTTAATATAGTTAGGAGTGGGAATAATATATTTTATATGTTTATTATCCAGCACTTTCCCTGAGTTAATATAGTTTGAAGTAAGAATAGTAAATTATATATGTGTAGTGTTCAGCGCCTTCCCTGAGTTTTTGTAGTTTGCAGTGAGAATAGTAAATCACATATGTTTAGTATCCAGCACCTTCCCTGAGTTTTTGTAGTTTGGAGTGAGAATAGTCAATTATATATGTTTATTGTCCAGCACCTTCCTTGAGTTAATAAAGCTTGGAGTGGGAATAATAATTTTTATATTTTTTTGTCCAGCACTTTCCCTGAGTTAATATAGTTTGGAGTGGGAATAGTAAATTATATATGTTTAGTGTTCATCACCTTTCCTGAGTTATTATAGTTTGGAGAGGGAACAGTATATTTCATAAGTTTATTGTCCAGCACCTTTCCTGAGTTTTTGTAGTTTGGAGTGGGAATAGTATATCGTATATGTTTAATAGCCAGCACTTTCTCTGAGTTAATACTGTTTGGAGTTGTAATATATTTTTGTATGGTATGTTTAGTGACCAGTGCCTTTTGTGAGATGATGAAGTTTGGAATTCGAATGATAAAGCATAGTTCTTTATTTTGGAGAAGGATTAATGAAAATAATGTATGTTTAAGTGGTAATAGTATGTAATATATGTTTTTCAAAATATTCTTTTATGACAGCAATTTAATGTAAGACAATTATGTTAATGCAAATATAGTATAACGATATTTATGTTTCATTCATTTCTTTATTTTCATTCAAAGACTCAAGCAAAGAAATACAGTGCATTTTAATTTATTTACAATGTTTCATATATATTGTAATAAACCAAAAACATATATATTTAAATTTTTGATATATCACATATTTATTACATATTTAAACAAAATTGTATCATTTTTAAGCATAGTAAGTAAAAACAATTTATATTTTGTATAATCTAGACGTTGGTAAATATGTACATTTTACACAAACAAAAGATGCAGTTATCCACTGTTATTAATACAATTTATAACATATATTTTCTTTTTTGGCAGTTATACAATTTTCTTTATTGTAAATATACATTAGATATTGATAAATAGTTTCCATTATTTATGATATATATTTTGTAACAATTTTGTCATTGTATTAGTTTTTTTTTATTTGCATATTAGATACTAAATAATATTATATGTTGTATAATATTATTACATTTGTATCACAAATTAATATTATACAAACTAAGTAAACATTAAGTAAAGGAAAAATATATTTTTTTATAAATGTCTTTTATTGATTTTATGCACAGAAAGACCAAACGAGCCATTGTGCTCCACTGACATGGGGTTGCAACCCAGCATATCACTGTCATATATATCAGGCATGAACAAACAACAAAAAGGAGAAAAAAACCTCCCCCCTCCTCCTCAAAGTGAAGTCGACTTAACAAAAGAAAGGGCAATTTGTCGGACCGATGGTCAATCCTCATAGGCTAGTGGGGATGGATGCAGCGGAGACAGGTGTTGAAGGAGAATCCATCAACCTCAGCAGTCTAAGGTATTTGGAATATGTGAGTTCTGTAAATTCAGGTGTTAATAGTTCAATAAAGGGTGACCATAGGTCGTGGAAGGAAGCCCGAGGGTTAGCTAAGGAGAGAGAGATCTTCTCCATCCCTAGGATGGACCATAGCTTTTGGAGCCAACGTCAGCACGTGGGGACAGTCGTGGAACCCCAGTGTGTCAGGATATTCTGGACTGCCGCACCTAATGATAGGGCTATTTGTTTGCCTCGTTGAGATGTAAGTGGGAAAGTGATGGCATTGGAGAGTCCCAGGAGGATATACACTGGGAACCTTGGGACCTGGCTATCAAAGTGAAAGTCCACCTCATCTAGGATTTGTTGCCAATAAGTCCACATGGCGGGGCAGTCCCAGAGTAAGGTTGTGAGAGTACCCGGCAAGCCACAGGCTCACCAGCACAGTGGACTGCGTGAAGGGTTACCCCTGTGAAGTCGCACCGGAGTTGACCAACTTAGTGGCCGTTTCATTAGATGCAACATTGCAGGCAGAATGTCGAGCCGGTAATAGATATCCTTTCCATTCTTTTGAAGTGAGCTCCCTGTTCAGTTCCCCCTCCCAGCGCAGATGGCCCAGGGACTTCCCAGCATCAGAGGTATTGCGAGTTAATTTGTATAAGTCAGAGGTCAGTCGTGAAATGCTATGTTGGGTGATGAACCACTTCTCAAATGGTGTAAGCAGTCACTCTGCATCCTCCCTCACCTCCTTATGGAGCATCCAATGTATGATTTGGAGGTACCGGTAGCGCTCCACCTCTGGAAGCACATGGTCTGTATGGAACTCGACAAAGGGGCGCAGGCCAGAAAGGTAAAAAAAAGTGTCCTTTGGAGGGGCTATCTTCGGTCGTCCAGTGGTGAAATTCCCCAAAATGTAGGCCAGGTGAAAAATTGGGATTTTGGACAATGGGCGTAATGGGAGATGGAAATGTCGAGAGTCCCCTGGCGATCTCAAACTTGTCCCAAGCGGACATGATGGGTCGAGTCACCTCTGAGAAATATAAATTGCGAGGACGTCCTGTGCGCGAAAGGAAGTGGACTCCCCACAAAGTCTGGGCTACTAGGGACCTGTCCATGAACAACCACTGTTTCTTGGACTCAAGACGTAACCATTACACCAGTGCTCTCAGCGGAGCCGCCCTCCAATAAGCCAAGACATCGGGGACCCCCAGACCCCCACCCACTGGATCCCTGTATGTCAGGTTGCTGCGCATACGAGCCCTCAGATCCCGCCAGACAAAGCATTCTATATCCCTTTGCAGAGCCCTTAGAACCCCGGATAGAGGCATTAATGGAAGGGTGTGAAATAGGTAAAGAATCTGGGGCAGTAGCACCATCTTCACCGCTGCAATCCGGCCCAGCCACGAAAGAGAGTGGGGTCTCCACCTGCGAAAGGATTCCTGGGCGTGTCTCAAAAGTGCTGTGTAGTTTGAATATCGAGTAGCAGAGATGGTGGGAGCCATCCGAAGGCCTAAGTAAATAATAGAGTCATGTACTCATTAAATCTAAAAATTGCGCTGCAGCAGCGCCAGAATCTTGAGCTCAAATGACAAGTTAAGAGGCTGTGACTTATGCACATTGATTTGGAAGCCTGAGGCGAGGACAAACCGGGCCAGTTCATCTAAGAACGCCGGCAGAGATTCCCAGGGTGCTCCAAGGTCTCCACCATGTCATAAACATATAGACAAAGTTTGTGTTCTGAGCTCCCAAAGCGTGTACCTTTAATGGCTGGATCATCATGGGCTTTCTGAGCCAGAGGCTCCATATAGAGAGCGAAGAGGAGCGGGCACCCCTGTCTAGTCCCCCTACAGATTGAGAATGTCTCTGACGCCACTCTATTAACCTGCACCGTAGCTGTTGGATTCGCTTAGCTTTGGAAGATCCAATCAACAAGGTGATTCGGCACTCCAAAATGAACCAGATTTGCCCGGAGATATGGCCGATGGACCCTGTCAAACGCCGCTTCGGTGTTGACCGAAAGGATCATACGTTCAGCCAAAAAGCGTTCCGAGCGATCAAGTGGAGGAGCCTTTTGGCATTATCGGAGCATTGTCGCACAGGGACGAAGCCTGATTGGTCCGGATCTATCAGACCTGGGGGATGATGAGAGAGTCTGGCAGCTAAGTTCTCAGTAAAGATCTTTAAGTCTAACTTAATTAGGGATATGGGGCGATAGGAGCCGCAGAGACGAGTATCTTTCCCTGGTTTCGGGTACGCTGTTATTACGGGCTTCAACATCGAGGATGGAAGGGAAGAGGTCGGCGATGATCCAATCGAATTGAAAACGTGTACTAAAAGTGGGGTTAGTGTCCCACAGAATTTTTTATTAAAACCGGATGTGAACCCGTCAGGGCCAGGCAATTTGTTAATTTTAAGATGAGCGATCATCGAGATGACCTCATCCAAACGAATGGGGGCCTCCATATGAGCTGCCTGAGTTGGGTGTAGTTTGGCTGTTGCCAACCCGTGAAGGTATCAAGTGGGCTCATTCTCAGGCAGGGTCTGAGCTGAGTATAGCATTGCATAAAAGTGTCGGAAGGTTCCCACAATCTCAGTGTCCTCCCTACATTCTCCCCACGAGGGTCCTGTACATCAGCGGCTCTGTGAGAATGTCTCTGTGCTCGAAGGCGGTTTGCAAGAAGGCATCCATAGCGATCTCCGCATGCTTATGGTGCTCAATCCAATTCCAGCCCCACAAACTGTGCCCAGGCCACCTTTAGAAGTCTCCAGACTCTAGGAGCGCTGGTCTGCTGGTGGATGCGTTTCAGCTCAGTGACTTCCCTCATCAGGCGGTCTCGCTTTTTTGTCTGTCCCTGTTATCTGCTGACGCTATGCTGATGAAGACCCCACCAGTCACCTCCTTCATGGCCTACCATAAGGTCATCAAGGATATGTCTGGGGTGTCATTGGCAACTAAATAGTCGGCTATGCTCTTTTGAATTTGTTGCACTATGGAGGGACGTCGAAGTATAGTCTCCCAAATGTGCCAAAAACGGCGGGTAGGACATCTCGGAGGCAAGGTCAGAGAAATTCGCAGAGCAGAATGGTCAGACAGGGGACAGGGAAGGATCTCCACATCGAGGACCTGTTGGGTGAGTGGGTCAGAAGTAAAGATATAATCAATTCTATTGTACGTTTTATGGGGATGGGAATAAAATGTGTATGCCCTAGTGTTGGGATGTTGATGTCTCCAGATATCAGTAAGGTCAGCCTCTGCCAAGGATCATTTCCCCATGTTAGACAGGGTCCCTGTTTGGCCCCATCATTGCCCAGAGTGGTCCATATCGCAGTCGAGCACTATATTAAAGTCCCGTCCTAGCAAGACCGCCGCTTTCGACTAGCCTTTGAGCTTCTGAGTCACTGTCTAAAACCCTCTTGACCACTGTTGAGAACATAAACAGAAGCCACTGGGAATGTCCGTGCATCTAATGTAAACGTGTGAGCTAAGAACCTCACCTTAATTTCGGCTTGTTTACTACCAACACACCCCAGAAACCAAGAACATACTAAAATGGCTACTCCAGCGGTTTAGGAAGTGGCAGAGGAAAATATCTGGTGAGGGAGCACCTTCGACCTCAGCCGGTGGGTGTCAGCAGGGAGCAGATGCGTCTCCTGAAGTAGGCAAATATGGACGTCTGAGTTTTCCATGTAGGACAAAAGTGCCCTGCGCTTAGCAGGATTATTCAGCCCTTTCACATTCAGGGACACAATTTGAATTTCAGGGGCCATAGGGATGTGGACTTAGACTCTCCTAGCTGAGCGGCGCTGCCTCTGTAGGGGATGGTGACCTGGTGTAATAGTGTAGTGTAGCCCACAAATAAAGTCTGGAGCACCGCCGAGCGTACTTTGGCAATCACGTCTGGATACGAGCACAAGCTCAGAGGCAAGATACCAACTCTCTGCCAGCGGTTGCTGTCAGTCCGATGGTTGGAAGCAGCAGGCTTCTCCGATCCAGCGTTGTCAGCCTCCGGCAATCGGTGGAGGGTTGTCGCCTCCTCCAGGGAACGCACTTGGCAGAGTCTGCCCTACCATTTGAAGATGAGGCGGAATGGATGTCCCTAGGAGTAAGCAACATCTTTGGAGAGGAGGAATGCAGTGATGGGGTGAAAGCTGCGTTGTTTCTGTAGAATGGAGGCCGCTAAGTCCTGGAAGAGAAGAGGTCTACAGGAGCGAAACTCAATGGGGTGGTTGGACTGTGCTTTGTGCAAGATACGCTCCTTGAGCTGGAAATCATGGACGCATTTCAAGATGTCGGGAGGGGTCCCGTTGGTGATCGCCTTAGGCACACCTAATGTGTCTGGTCGAGTTGGATCTCCTGGTCTGCAGGACCTCCCAGGATGTGGCGGAACAGATCAACAACAAAGGCCTCAATGTCCTGCTCTTCTGCCCCCTGAGGAACCATCCAAATCAATGTGTTTTTGAGGCAAGAGCGATTCTCCAGATCCTCATTGTACGATTAAAGGTCTAGATGTTAAGCTCTTAGCCAGAGCACCTCCTGTTGAAGTTGGAACACCTCCTCATCTCAGGCCACTGTCTGGTTCTCTAAGTCATTCTCTGACTCCCCCACAGAATCAATGTCTCTGTGCATCTCAGATTTCGGACGTGAGATCTTTTTTCATAGTGTGGAATTCTCTGGTGAGGTCCGCAAAGAGCGATACCAAAACGCTACGGATGACAGGACCATCTTGTTCCTCTGAACCGCTCCGCTCGGTGGCCCCTCCGGCATGCGGCATCCTCTCCAGCCCACTTACACCGGCTTTGAGCAATAAATCTTACACAGATCTGTCCTTGCGGGCTCTGGCAGCGGCCATTCGCAAGCCCCTCCAATCCCAGCCTCTAGTGAAGGGGCCTAGCGCAGAACCAGCACACACCGGTCAGTTCAGCGTGGTAGGCCTCTGGACTCAGCTTACGAAGGAACCACGTGGCATAGAGGAGCGAGGCGTGGGCTGCGGGCCGCACACCCTGGATATAATTATTGCATGTGGTGTGTCTCGTGGTAGGGGCTCTCCTCATTTACTGCGAATGTCCGGGGGGTGTAGGAGGACCGCTTCTATGGTGGAATCCCCAGGGGTGATAAGAGTGTTGAGGTCGCACTCACCAAGCTGCGAGCGTACCACCAGCGCTCGCTCCGCTCACAGGCCAGTGCTAGCAGGGGGCCTCAAGGTATGGGGGAAGGGTGGCCCAGCCACACCACACTAAGTCCTCCAGGCCCACACTCACCACTTGTCCAGTGCGTACGCTGGTCCTCCCAGTCTGTGTCCCAGGGCAATGCACCACTCTATGGCTCCCCCAGCTGCTCTCTCACAATCTTCTAGGCCTCCCACACTGCTGGAGTCCCGTCCTCCCAGTCTGCCAGGCCTTACTGTGCGTGGGAGTCAACTCTGGCCCGTCTCCTCCAGCCATGGTTGCACAGGGTTCCGCTGACCCTCATTTGAGAGGCCCGGGCCTGGGACCACGCAGACTGCCACAGCAGCCGCAACAGAGGCCATATTTCAAGGTCAGCCAACAGCAGCTCCTCACTGCCTCTATTAGGTCCGCAGAGCTGCCAAGTCTTGCATCGCCTCACCCAGATCGGGAAGCCGCTCCACTGTATGTGGCACTGCTGGGCCGCAGTTTCACTATGCCTCCGTCTGCGCCAGCACTCAGGAGGTGAGCTCCGCCTGCCGCGTTGCCCTGTGCGGTCTGCAGCCGTGCTGTCAAACCTCCGGAACCGACGCTACAAATTGCAGCCGCCCTCCAGTGCGTCCAAATGTGCCTTTGTGGTGGCTGGACCTCGGAGGGGGGTGGAGTCTGTAGGCATATACAGGGTCCCGCTGGTCAAAGCTATGCAGGCCGGGTCCGGTCGGTAGGACGGAACGTCGAGTAGTTGCATCCTACTCGGTCGCCATCTTGACCACGAACCAGGAAAAATATTTTGAACATTAATATCATTTTTAACATTTTTAGTAAGCAGTACAAGATTTTTTCTTACAATAATACGTTTTTATAATTGTTTTCATGTGTAATAATAAATATTATTGTGTTGTAATATTTATTATTATACATTTTTCTACTTTTAACATACCAGAAAAAACATTTTTTACATTAGTAATATTAAAAAGTATTTTTTATACTTTTTTGTATAAAATTTCTATTTTACATTGAGTTTAATGTGGAAAAAGTATTTTTGCTATTTCAATTATGCGGGCATTTTTTAAACTAAGTTCTATTTTCTATGTTATCGGTATTGTTTTAGGTCATTTGTGAGAGGAGAAGCTCGAGGTTGGAAGCTGCTTTGCATAGGTTATGCTCAGTTTAACTGAATTGCTTTTAGGCTTAATTTAGAGGTAGGGTGAAGGTAAATACTATATAGTATATGTAAGGTTTGAATTTCATGTTTGTTGTGAGGTTTCGTTTGTAGTTTAGCGTATGTGAAATGCAGTTAGTGCGTTGATGGTTAGGTGTTATGGTTTGTTATATATATTTCATTATATTTAGATGACGGTATTATCAGTATTTTTGTGTGTGTTTTTGAATAATATTACTTTATGTTTGTGTGGGGGGATTGTGTTTTTTTTTCCACAGGTATTCTACGTTTCCAAATTGGCATTGGGAGAAGGATGCTGTTTTTTGCTTCTTTGTTTAGGGGACTGTTGTATACATTCCACCACGGAATTTGGAATTTTGTCTTTCTTCTGTTCCAGATCTGTGTAGCCTTACCACCAAGGTATCCTCGAAATAGTCGAGTAGGGGACTTAGTTTATGTTCATTTGTTTGCTAGTAGGGGCTTTCTATTAATAAATTATAGTGTTCTGCTACATGAGTCGTTGGAACGTAGGCTAGTGCAATTAGTTTTTTAATTTAATATGCAAAATGGCTACTAGTTGCATATTCTACACTAAGGGTAGATTTATGAAGGTGTCTCCATATGCATTGATTAGAGTGGTAATAGCAAGCTTGTATTGCTCTGTGAGGGTAGTTTTGAGGATAGCAGGTATCTTTGACTGTTCAAAGTCTATGATAATTTTTTGAGGGTAGTAGTTATTACTTTCTTGCTTTACTTTTGTTAGGAGATCTAAATAGGTAGTTGTTTGTTTGTTTGGTAACAGGGCATATGTAAAGGGGATGTTGCTATTGTGATACTGCCCATGGATTATGTATAATTGGTAAAATGGTTTGGGACATATTGTAAATGTTCCATCCATCATCCATGTCTCACAATTCTGTACTTAAAGTAGGTTTGTAGGAGTAGCAAATATTATAAATCCTTTTTTATTAGATTTGTTATCATAAAGAAGGAATTGCTCTTCATTATGAGTTACACTGAATTTAGGTGGTATTTTAATTTCACAGACATTTTTGGGGGCAGCTGGGGTGTTCACTGTTGATTTTTTATTTCTAGCTATTAATATTTTTAACGTTGGAAAGGAGGATAATTGACCAGTTATGTATTCTGGAACTCAAGGTAGTATGTCCTTTAGTATTTCAGCAGTAGGTTTTTGGGAGCTAGTGCTAGCTTGTTTAGGACTCTCTAAAGTCTTTCTTACTTGTATTTCTGCTATGTTAGGGGGTGGTTATGTTCTTTAAAATTTAATACAATAGTTTAATTTGTTGTAGACCTCCCATAACTTGAATTAGCATAATATTTGCTGCATTTCCAATTAATTTTGTCGCCGGTTTGTTTTTCTTGGGTGAAGACATATCTCATATAGCATAATACAAGTTTTCCTTTCTGTGAAGTAATGAAGTTTGCATCTCCAGTTATTTTGACATTTTATCTGCTATGAGAAATTTATACAAAAAATGTTACATTCATTATAAATGTTTTTATTGTATTACAGATTTTTATAAATAAAATTATACTTACATGTTTTAATTTGTAGAACTTTTTTTGATGTTGAGATTTTTCTGTTGATGCTTGGCTTTAGTGTTTTCTTTTATTTTCTGTAGAAAAAAATATATAATTTTAATACATTTGTTTAACACCATTTTCTGTATTTTAGAGTTTGTTTGGTTAGTGGGGCCTTTGGTTAGGGATTGATAGTTGTTGCATTAGCGTAATTTTAATTCATAATTAGTTTTTGGCAAGGTGTTTTTTATGTTGTTTGTAGTTAGTTGAGTGTCCTTTGGAGTTTCTATAGAGGAGATATAATTAAAAATTATTAAGTTATAATTTTAGCTTTATATTTTACTTACTTTGTAAAGTTGAAATCTGAGTTTTCAATGTGGAAGTCTGATGTTGTTGAGCAATCGGTCAGAGATTTCCCTAATTATTGTGGTTTTTTTTGTAGCATTAAATAAGGTAAATGTTTGTTTAGTTTATATAGTGTTTGTCTAATTGTTCAGTAAATCTTATTGAGATATATTTAAGTTGTAGGTGTTTGTTATTGGCTGTTACTAATTATTGGTCATTATTTTGGCAGTTGTTTCCTTATTTGGAAAAGGCTAATTAATTTCCAGTTAAGCATGTTTTCATTCTTTGTTAATTTAAAAGTATGACAGTATATAATTTGTAATTGCTATTGAATTTAAAGTATGAAAATAATAAATTTTTGATATATTCTGTCTGTAAGGAGAAATTAATTTGGTGGTTTTACTTACATTAAAGTTAATTTATTTATTTATAATGTATTTAATTTTAGTTGTGTACATTTAATATGTTGTGTGTGTTTGTGATATTGTTTATATTTTATTTGTTATGTATTGTGTTACTTGAAATATTTTTAAGGTGTCGATATGTTAGTTCTTATTATAATTGTGTGGTCTATATTTTTTATTTTGATATTTGTGTTATTTTGTAGGTTTATTTATTGTTAGTGATATTTATATTAAGGTAAATATTGATTTCGAGATTATCTATATCAATGTTTGTGTTTGATGATATTTGTGCATTTTGTCAACTAAGTATAGCATATTGATAGTTCTGTTATCGATATTTGTGTCTCGATAATTTTGTATGTCTATATTATGAGTGTCAATATTATGTCAGTATTCCAATAATTAGAACTGACTTCCGACCAAGCGTCAAGCTTCGAGGGGTGCAAGGGGTGAGGGTCAGGGTACTCTACCTAGGGCGATTCTTGTTAATATAGGGAATTTTCTGCTGAGGCAAGAGCTCATAGACAAGGCAAGACCAGATAGCAGGCGCTCATTTGAAGGCACATCTTTTTTTGCTCGACCTGATTTTTGTCATGTCACTGTAGAGAGGAGATGGAAACTCAGGCAGATGATAGCACCCTTTCAGGCCCTCAGTTCAGAAGCATATCTCCTCTTCCCGGCAAAGCTTAAGGTATTGGTAAAAGGAAAAGTATGGATGTTTTCCTCAGAAATTAAAGCCCAGCAATTTTTGGAAGAAATTAAAAAACAGAAAGGCGGGTAAGGGGCTTGATTTACGGATGCTTTGATGTCTGTTCGAGATACTCTGTTGTGTATAGGTATAAGAATATGGGGTAACACAGCACATGTTGATGGAAGGCGGGAGGGGTAAGCGATTCGCACAATTCAAGGCGACCATGCATAGGTCTCATGACCTATTTGCCTGTAAGGGGGAGGGGGGAGCTAGGAGGGGGACTAAGGGTTGGGGTGGGCACAGGGGGGAAGGTGGGTGGAAATGGTATACGAAGTTATGGTAATAAATGGACAAAAAAGCACACTTGTTTAGGGAATAAGGTACACGGTATATAGTACATGTAAGGTAATGCAGGGTATCAACAGTTGCAGACTTTCCTTAATGAGCCAGTAGTTCTATCTGTAGGATATGGGATGTATTTGTATGGCATGTAGAATAGCCTCGATAAACGTCTGTGGGCTTAATGAAATAAATAAGAGGCTTAGAGTGGCTGCACTTCTTAAAACACTGTGTTTACAGGAAACCCATATAGAGGGCACATGAGCATATCTGCTGGAGCAGATGGGGTTTACAGTATGAGCGAACTCTGATCAAGGGACCAAAACTAGAGGGATGGCAGTGTTGGGTAGGGGTAGGGATATACTAGTGAAAAGGAAAAAAGAAGACCAATGGGGGAGGTGGGTATTGTTGGAAATAGTTTTTAAAGGGGAAACTATCACGTTGGTTTCAATTTATGGTTCCACGGAAGACGATCCGGATGTCTTTTAGTACCTGGATGTTGAATTGGCACAGTGGCCTGAAACAATCATCTGCTGTGGAGATTTTAATTTGCATGACCCTGATAGCTCATTTTTGCAACCCGGGAGAGAGTGTCTAGGGAGGAAAAAGAAGACGTACAGAGCACTTTCAGACATGGTGCTTCATTACTCCCAGGAAGATCCTTGGGTGAAGTGGCACCCGAACCTAAACGGTAGTACCTTTTTTTTCAGCCCCCCATCAGGTATTGGTTAGATTGGATTATTTTTTGGTTTCAAATAGTTTGATTGCTGGGTCAAAAATTGAAAGACAACCCCGCATTATATCGGATCATAGTCCGTTAATCTTGACATTAAATCTGGGGCAGGCTCAAAAAAAAGATATACAGTGGACTTTTGAAAGGGAGCTGTTGCAGGATCAGGAATATCAGGTATATATGATGAAGTGGATTTAGGATTTTTGGGATATAAACAGAGGGACAGCACCTCCTGGGGTAGTGTGGGATACTTTCAAGGCTGGGGTCAGAGGGGATACATTGAGTTTTGTACTGTCTACCCAAAAGAAGGAGAAACTAAAGGCAGAAGAACTACTTAAAAACCTTTTGAGAGCTGAAGAAGATTTAGCAATGGCGATTCGGCAGCATTCCCCGTTAGACCAGTATATGCTTAAGGTTATTGCGCTCAGAGCAGATGCCCTGGAAGGAATTGCCAAAAAAACTGTTGAGAAATACTTGGTTAAAAAGGAGAATACATATGAGCTTAGCGAAAGAGTGGGCCATATTTTAGCCATTCAGAACAGACAGAGAGCTGCGACATCCGATATTAAGGAGATCATAGATGCTCAGGGCAATTTTATTACAGAAGCAGCTCAGGTAAGGGAAGTTTTTAGACAATTTTACTTAGATATTTATGCTTCTGATAATATAGGGCGTGCGGTGGAGATAGAAGGATACTTGAGGGAGGTATTGCCGTCAGAGCTCCCTATGGATGATAAGGAAGGGTTAGACGCTGCATTTCGGTTGGAGGAGCTTGTCTCGGCTCTTGGCAGCCTACCTTCAGGGAAGGCAGTGGGCCCGGATCAGATCCCGGTGGAATTTTTTAAGGTATTCCAAACAGCGCTTGTAGGAGATATCTTTAATATTATGCTGTTGGCACAGAAGGGGGAATCGGTTCCCGAGTCCTGGGGAGGCGCAGATATTATTGTAATAGCAAATAAGGGCGAACCTACAACCTCTCCAGGCTCATACCGCCCGATTACATTGATGAACGCTGATGTAAAGATTTATTCTAAAATGCTTGCCAAAAGATTATCACGGGTTATTGAGTGTCTGGTCAGCCCCTCCCAGCATGGGTTTATACCAGGAAAAGGTACGACACAGCATGTCAGGCAGGTGATTACTATGTTTGATGCAGAAGGTACCCTGGGAGACCCTATGGCAGCGCTGTTTTTAGACGCTGAGAAGGCGTTTGATAGGGTCTCCTGGGGCTACTTATGGTCAGTTATGAGGTGGAGTGGTATAGGGGATGGTTTTATAAAGGCAATATAGACGCTATATAAAAATCCGATGGCTAAGATTAGGGTCAATAGGGGGCCCTCTGCAGCAGTTTTAATCAGCAGAGGGACCAGACAGGCTGTCCGTCATCTCCCCTTTTGTTCGCGCTGTATCCGGACCCCTATCTGCGCAGATTAGAAAGGAATCCAGAGATGTCGGGAATGAATATAAATGGCTGCTTGATAAAAACTTTGGCATACGCTGATGACGTGGCCATTCGACTCCCAACCCTACAGCTGCTATTAGGGCGACGGAAGTAGAGGCTCAATGTTTTGGAAAGGTTTCTGGGTATAGCCTGAATAGTTCTAAGACACAGATTGTAGAAAATAGTTATTCTAGATGTAATGATGCTAGGGTTGGCGGGTCAGCGATATACTTAGGTGTGGCAATATCGGCAAATTTGGAGGCTGTGGTAGGAAAAAATATGGCTCCACTAATGTCAAGGGTAAAAGCAGATTTAGAGAGGATGAACAATTTACATTTGTCACTGGTGGGCTGCACCAATGTAATTAAGATGGTGGTTCTCCCCAAGTTTCTTTATGTTTTTGGATCCATCCTGTTATTTTTTGAAGCGAGTTGGTTTAACGCATTGGAGGCAATCTGTAACAGGTTTATTTGGGCGCAGGGTAAGACTCGCAGGGCTTACAGGTTTATCTCCCTCCCGAGAGAGAGGGGTGGATGGGGAGCCCCCGATTTTAGACTTTACTATATGGCAGCAGCTTTGAAATATATGCAGGGGTTAATAGGAGGGACTGATCTTGATCAAAGAGTTAACAACTTTTCTACGGAAGTATATGCAGTAGTATTAGGGGCAGAGGTGGGAAATTGTTTTTTAAATTGCATCGATTTTGGATATTTTAAAATAACAAGGTACAAGACGATTATATATGCTGTCAAAGTTTGGAATGCTTTCTTGAAGAAGTCTAGGCTGGGGAGATACAATAGATACACCAGATTGTATACAAATAGGTCATTCCCTCCAGCGGTATTTGCCGATCTAACGATGGCAGAATGGGTGGCAAGGGGGGTTGCACAAGTTGGTGATTTGTTTAATTCTGAGGGGATGGTACAGTTTGCAGACTTAAGAAATCAATATGGTAGTTGCAACAGAGGTTTCTTTAAGTTCCTCCAGATCAGGAGTTTCTTAAGCAACAAGCAAGGAGGGCCAGCTGGATTTAATAGGAATGAGATTTTGGAGAAAATTAGGCTATCAGGGGATTGTAACGATCCGGTCCTTCTATGCAAGTTTGGTAAAAGGGAAAACTGATGATATGGAAAAATATTTTAACAAATGGGCGGAGAAACTGGGTGGGGAAACAGATTGGTTTCAAGAATCACTGGACTTAGGTTGAACAATTCTGTGCTCATCCTCCCTGCAGTCTCAACATTATAAAACCGTATACTCATTGTATTTTACACCAGCCAGGATTGCAAAATGGGGTGGTACTACGGGTATCACGTGTCCCTGCTGTAATGCCTTTGAAGCAGATAGTGTGCATATTTTTGCTACTTGTCCCCAATTGCATACACTTGTGAGAGATATAGAGGGCTTTCTGGGTAGGTCATTGAGGGTTCAAATTAAACGTATTCCATCTTGGATCCTTCTAGGGGTTGGTCCAGACGATGATGATATACAGCGGGAATTCATGTTTATAGCAATGGCAGTATATAGACTAGCCATAGCTAGGGCTTGGCTGGATAATAACCCTCCGGTAATGCAAACCTCGTTGGCTAATTTGCTGGCTGCATATAATGTGGAGAAGAATATTTATGCACAGAAAGGTAGTAGAGGGAGGATCCTAGGTCTGAGAATATGGGACCCGTTAAGCAGATGGAAGGAAGGACTGGGGTCATATAGAGCATGAGGAAAGGAGTATATATGTCTGTAATGAAATTATAATTTAGTTTGTTGGATTATGTAACGAAATGTACTGTATACGCATAAATGATGTGAATTTATGGAATATGAAGTATTTAAGAATGAACAACGTATAATGCATTAGTGTGTGTAATTTGGAAAATAAAAATATATATTAAAAAAAAAGTATTTATGGTATGATAATAATACATTTTTTATATATTCTGTCTGTAAGGAGAAATTAATTTGGTGGTTTTACTTACGTTAAAGTTCAGTTCAGTTCAGTTCTTTATTTATTTCGAGGGTTAAAAACCATCATAAAAATACATATTAATACATGACCACATAAAAACATACTGAACATCAACATTTTTAACAAAAAAGACGAGTTAAAAAGAGTTTTTGTAGTTAATATATACAGACTATAGGCATGACAAGTAGCAGCAAAAATCCTTAAGTTTCATCCCCATTCATCCACCATCATCAACCCCTTGTATTTCTTAGTTTAATCACAATTTTTAGAAAGCTCATGATAGCAAACAAAGTACGCGTTTCAGTTGCTCTTTTCAAGAATAATAAGGCAGTTTTGGCATGGATAATATTTGAGTCCTTTAAAATGTCCACCAGAAATCTTTGACGCGGTATTTTATAAAAAGGACACAGTAATACAAAATGAAGGGTGTCCTGCGGAGACCTATTGTCACAGCCGCAGGCACCCTTCTGCTCAATTGTTTGCGTAAAACCAGACGGATAGGCTAAAATATTATGCAACAAATTGAGCCTAAAACGAGTCATTAAAAACCTCTCATGTTGGCTATACATTAAAAAGAGATACGGTTCCATGCCCATTTCATTACAAACAAGCGAATGAGCAACTACCGAGGGTTTCATAGAATCAAGTTCCATCCTCCTACAATCATATTTTTCCAGTAGTTGCTTTTGTACATAATGTCTGCTATAGATGTCCACATTTGAGGGGTCCAAAAATAGCCTTTGTTGGTCAATAACCCCTAATGTTTCTTTAATATATTTCAGCCAGGGGATTTGGAGCCATCTATCTTTCCGTAAGCAATCCTGGATGATCTGTCTGGATAATTCCGCATTGGGGTTTGACCAAATTTTAAGCCAGGACAGTATTGGTCTCAGTCTGATCAAGTCAGATATGTATGGGGTGCCCAGCTCTTCGTGTGTTATTGCTGCTGGGATGCTCGGGGGAAGCTTTAACAGTTTTTTTAAGAATTTGTCTTCCTCTCCTTGTATCTGTTGTGCATCCCTAAAACCCCACACCTCCGCTCCATAGATGGCCTTTGAGATACTGATCGACCTATGCAATGTCATCACCTGCTCAGGGGACCAACGACCCATTCGTCGGGCAAAGTTTAATATGGCCCCATTTGCTGAGACTAGTTTCCTAGACCTCTCCTCAATCATAGGGGCAAACTTGATCTTATCGTCAAATAGGAGACCTAAGTACGGGAAAGTGGTCACAGTGTCCAGGACATGTTCCCCCAATTTAAACACAAATTTCTTATGTGGTTTCTTCCCTACTACCATAATGAAAGATTTTGTCAAGTTGACGGAGAGGTCCAAATTCCTCATGAAATCAGCAAAACCTTTAATTAGGAGCTGGAGACCTACTGCTGTTCGCGCAAGGAGGACCGCGTCATCTGCGTACAAAAGTACCGGCAAGTGACGCGGACCTACCTTTGGGAAGTCAGTCCCCAGTGCTATTAGGGCACTCTCCAGACCATTTATATAGAGGGAGAACAAGAACGGCGCCAGGATACACCCCTGCCTCACCCCCCCGGAGCACGGGAAGGGATCGGTACTCACCCCCCGCGCTATAGCGGACCTTGGCAGTGGTGTTCCAGTGCAGCTCCCTAAGAATGTTAATAAGGTCTGAGTCAATTCCCAGGTTATACATAAGAGTCCAGAGTTTGGCTCTATTGACATTATCAAAAGCTGCTGCTAAGTCCATGAATCCCATGTACATGGTCCCATCAGTCGTCTTGGTATATTTAGCCGTAAGGTGGTATAGATTGAGGCATTGGTCACTAGTTGACCTGCCTGTTCGAAACCCATACTGGGTATCCACCAGGATGTTATGAGTGTCAGTCCACTCTATTAAGCGGTTGAGAAGTGCCCTCCCGAGTACTTTAGCAGAGACATCAATCAACGAGATTGGTCTGTAACACTGCGGGCTGTCCCTACAGCCTTTCTTATATATAGGGACAATCACCGCAGTGGACCACGATCTCGGAAGGCCCGATTTAATTGCTGCATTAAGTACTCTCGTTACTATTGGTGCCCATAAATCAGTGTTACTTAAAAATAGATCTGGTGGGGTACCATCCGGGCCGGGGGCTTTGTTTCGCGTCAGTCCTTGGATTGCTTTTAGAACTTCCTCCAGGGATAATTCTAGTTGTTCTGCCCTGGGACCCATCCATATTCCATCTCCAATGTCTACCTCCTGCTGGTTATACAAAGATTTAAAATGGTTAATCCATTGTTCTGGTAGTATGTTGGAACTAATGACTGGGGAGCTTGAGTCATGGAAACATGGTCTATTTATGATTCTCCAGAACTGAGCGTAGTCCCTATTTTCTCCTGCCTTCCTCAGGTCTGCCCAAACTTCTTTTTGAAGAGCACTCTTTCTTCTCTTTCCCTGGGTTTTATAGTTCTGTCTGCATCGGGCAATTTCAGTCTTGTCCCTCTGGGCCTTTTTTAAACTCTGCTTTAGTTCTCTTAAAGCCCTTGAGCAGTTGGTATCGAACCATCTTGGGGAAGATAATTGTTTAACAGGCTTCTTAGTTTTCAGTAGCTCTTCTACTATTTTAGTTAAAGATTCGAAAGCCACAACCACTCCTCTGCCCTCTATGGAGAGATCTAAGCAGGTCTCTATATGATCTTTCCCTTCACCCACTAACTTGGAATAAAAATCTTGCGGGTTGATCATTGTCCACCTTATGCGTCTCCCTTGATCTGTTGCTTGGATTTGGGTTTCGGTGGTCACCCCTGGGTTTTTCTCTGATAAGCCTTTATAATTAATTTCTAGTGAAAGGGGATTATGATCACTGAAGGGACTCCACTCCGTTCTTGTCCTTAGAATCTACTTTTTAGAGCAAGCAGAGATCATTATAAAATCTATTATAGACCCACCACCTCTCCCTTTAAATGTGGGTATAGGGGTCTCCCCTGCTTTAAGTGCGGCTAAATCCATAACATGGGTGAGCGCAAAGTTATCTAAGAACTTCATCAGGGCTGTGCCCTCTTTATTGTGTACAAAATGGGGACCCTTTTCTAAAGGGCAGGCGGACCAATCAGCAGAAATAGGAAATAGCTTAGGGCATAGGTGGCAATCAAAGTCCCCCATCAGCAGGACAGTTGGTTCGGGCCCCTTCAACCTTGAATCCAATTCCTCATTTAATCTCCTCTCCAGCTCTAACAATATGGGAAGATTCCCATCAACCGGGCCAGAATTATAAAAATTTAGAAATAGTAATCTCTCCCCCTGGTGCTGTAGTGAAACTGCTTGTAGAGTGTCTGACACCCAGTCTGCCTGTGACCAGGTTCCCTTTAGATCTAAATCTACGTATATTGCTAAGCCTCCTTTAGCTCTCCCAGAATTCGTCCCTTGGGCAGGTCTGAAAAAACACTTATAGCCCTCCAATTGACAGAGGTCAGAATCACGGGCCCATGTTTCTTGGAGAGCTATAACATGAAAGCGACTTGTGAATTCTTTCCACTCCTTGCTTTTGAGTTTGGGTTCCAGGCCTGCTATATTCCAGGATAACACGGTCAATCCAGCCCTATTCTCTTTCCCTCTCGCTAAGATAGATTGATTTACTCTAACCTCACCCACTATTGGTGGATCTGTGATGTTTTCACTTTTCTCCCCCTGGTTCAAGAGTTCTTTTGACCTCAAGATTTGTACATTCCCAGCACTCCCGCATTTACCCTGTATTTCTGGACATGGGCATTCACTGGTCGATGGGGATGTTACCAAATTATTTTCTAGCGGGATGAGTCAGTCATTATCCTCAAGTGACTGTAAGGGGGCAAATCTGTTTCTCCACTGAGGGTAGTCTCATGGAGGAATGAACTGGTCGGGATGGCCTACAGGTCTTGGTCTTTGTATGCGTTGTGATCTTCCAGGGATACACCCGCCATCATCATCAGCACGATTAGTGTTCCAGCTCCTTGGGTAAAAATACCCAAGTGGGAGTGCACAGATTGTGCTGGTTTGATTCCTATTGGGATTCTTCAGGATATAATCAACCAATCTAGTGTCTCTGAAATTTGCGACTATACAGTCCCCTCTAATGTCTTTTTTCCGCCCACCAAGACAATTTACTCATCTTACATGCACTATCTCTCCTCTGTCCCCATTATTTAAGGGTCTGTGTATATTCAGCCACTTGGAGATTTTAGCGTGTAGTTGATAGTGTGATTCTCTCTCGGTGGGCCTAATTTCTGGCACCCCTGCAAATACTATTACAAATGGGCTGGCCTCTGGAGGGAGATCTACGTGTGGGGCGGGGCTGTTTGAAGTGTAGAAAGGGTCAGAATCTGTATAACCTGGGTCGTAATTCCCGTCCCTCTGGGGACGGTCTCCCTGTCTCCATTGCATAAGTGGTTGTAAAGGGGGTTTATCCATATTTTTGGAATTCGTGCTTTGAGTGTGTCCCCCTCTTGGTTTGTCATTGGAGCCCCCTCTTTGATTTTGGGAGGTTTTTGGTGCCTCGTGGATCTGGGCAATTGTGTGTTGAGTATAACTAACACAGTTGTTATTTGGCAATCTGTTTTTGTTTACATTGTCACTCGTAACCACCTCATTTAGTTGAGTTGAATCAGTGGGGGGTTTCATGAGTGTGTGTTCTATTGCCTTACTTTGTTTGGAGAGCTCACACATAATTTTGTCCACCTTACTTATAATTGATTTTAGCTGTGCCGTGATAAAGGATTCTAGTTGTTTTTTAAGGTCTCCTAAGACTGCCTCAACCCATCCTGGTGGCGTTGTTTCTGTTTGTGTATTATTTTCTACTAGCATAAACTCTTGCCTGCTTGTTGAGCGACTGCCTCTTACGGGTGCTTTCCTTTATCTCTGTGGCCCCTTGGTCCTCCCCTGTCGCTTCGTTTTTCTCTGATGGATCATTTCGTTACACCCAGAGATTTCTGGCCCCGGGGATTGTGCACAGGGGACATCCTCAGTATCATTAATTGGGTGGGTCACGTTTCCTAACATATTTGGGCTATCTGCAATTGGTGGGTCTCTAGAGGGTGTTAGAATAATTGCATTAAGGTTAGGTGAGGAGGATAAACTCCGTTCCATACGTTCTATTTCCCCCGAGACCTTTTTTAACATTAAATCAATTGCAGTAGGTTTATTTCCTTTTGTTAGGGCAAACTCCTTCGTTGCCGCTCGCGTTTGTTTAGGGGTCTCTCTATTGTGAGTTTTACTCACAACCGAGCGTGTATTGGGATGGTTAGACATTTTTCCTCTTAGGTCTCCAACTTAGTCACTCTTGTACCCACAGAAACAGGTTTAGTTATACTGCATTAGTTGATAATCCCACAATTAACAGGTGACAACACCGACTTGGTTCTCTAACCCCCCTATTCTTCCAGCCGTTAAATTAGTCTAATTGTTTTATAAAGGGCTTCGACAGCAGTTACTTAGTCCAGAGCCTCAATGTGCAATACCTGAGTCAGTTGTTGGAAATCCGATGGGGCCAAGGGGGGTGGCCCGTCCCGTCCCTCGTCGTCCCCGGACGGCCCGCCCTCTGCCCGGGCTCAGCCCGGGGTTGCCCGCGCGCGTCCCGCGACGCGGGAGGAAGGGCTCGCTGATGTACGCCTCCCGGCGGAAGCGGAAGCCCAGCTGACAGGCGGAGTCCCCGCGAAGCAGGGGATGCTGGGGATTGTGGTTTCTCCTGCCCTGCCCCTCTCGGCGGCCGCGAGTGGTCAGCGGCGGCGGGGGCTAGCAGGGTTGAGTGTAGGCCAGGAAATGCAGGGATGGCAAGGTGTTGGCCCCAAACGCTGGTAACGGTGGTTCCCGCTTTGCCGAAGGAAGGGCTCGCTGATGTACGCCTCCCGGCGGAAGCGGAAGCCCAGCTGACAGGTGGAGTCCTCGCGAAGCAGGGGACGCTGGGGATTGTGGTTTCTCCTGCCCTGCCCCTCTCGGCGGCCGCGAGTGGTCAGCGGCGGCGGGGGCTAGCAGGGTTGAGTGCAGGCCAGGAAATGCAGGGATGGCAAGGTGTTGGCCCCAAACGCTGGTAACGGTGGTTAATTTATTTATTTATAATTTATTTAATTTTAGTTGTGTACATTTAATATGTTGTGTGTGTTTGTGATATTGTTTATATTTTATTTGTTATGTATTGTGTTATTTGAAATATTTTTAAGGTGTTGATATTTTAGTTCTGATAATTGTGTGGTCTATATTTTTTATTCTGATTTTTGTGTTATTTTGTAGGTTTATTAATTATTAGTGATATTTATATTAAGGAAATATTGATTTCGATATTATCTATATCAATGTTTGTGTTTGACGATATTTGTGTTTTGATATTTGTGCATTTTTTCAACTAAGTATAGCATATTGATAGTTCTGTTATCGATATTTGTGTCTCGATAATTTTGTATGTCGATATTATGAGTGTCAATATTATGTCAGTATTCCAATAATTAGAATTGACTTCAGACCAAGCGTACAACTTCATTCTTGAGTACCTCTCTAAGGATTAAAATGGAGTGAAGAGACACTGTAGCAGTCAGCTGACCCTGCTTCTGTGTATCATTCATCATTGGTCAACATGTTTCTGCCAACTAGACCCTTGTAGGAGGTGTCTTAGCGTTCATCAGGACCGTAAAGTATTGCTTCTACTCACATAAACGTGCATATGAAGGAAAATTACGAAACCAAAAGTATTAGTCCACAATTGTATCATTATTACGACACACAATTGTCAGGCCTCAACTCAAAGGACTCTGGTGTGGGGCTCATTGTGAACAATTTTTGTGATGTGGTGCCCGCTCACATCCATCCACCACCAGGCATTCCTAGATTTATAGTCAATAAGCAAGCAGACAAAGGGGGTGGCGTTGCTGTACAGGAAAAGACGGGCTACCAAGCAGAATGCCGGAGACCACCGTTTGATGAGAGGAACTATTGTCCTTTACCATCTAACCCAACTTCCGAATTAAGACAAGAATCAGATTCCTTCTGGAATATGCTGAATCCATGGGACATATTTCTAAACATGAGGCAGACTTTCTTACCAACAGTGAGGGCAAGGTCCCCTATTTTTACACGCTGTCCAAAATGCATAGGAACAAGAATCCTCCCCCTGGCAGACCCATCATCTCCGGAATAGGGTCCCTTCTGGAAACCCTGTCACGCTTTTGTGACTTTTTTCCGAAAACTTTGGTACAGATCACTGCAACCTACTTGCAAGACACCAAAAGTCGACTTAACCAGTTAAAGGATATTAAAGCAGATGTAAAAACAATCTTGGTGAGCTTTGACCTTGAGAGCCTTTATACCACCATCCCCCAAGATCACAAGCTGGAAGTGCTAAAAAAAGCATTGGATGAGTCTGATTGGACATATAGGGCCAGAAGGATTTCATCCTTGAGTGCGCCAGATTGACCCTTAAGAAGAATTACTTTGAATTCGAGGGAGCTTTGTACTTCCAGGTTGGGGGTACTTCGATGGGGAGCACTTTCACCCTTATTGTAGCTGAGCTCTACCTCTTTGAATCTGAGAAGAAATTCATTCTCAAAGAATGGAACCCTTTCTCTTCACACATCATGTTCTGGAAGAGATACCGCTACGATGTCCTTGTCATCTGGCAAGGACCGAACAATGTACTGACTGACTTCATTTTGTGGATCAACACCTGTGATCGCAACCTGAAGTTCATGCACACAAGGGACACTAACAGCATCGTGTTCCTTGATGTTGTAATCACAAAAAATAACTGTTGCCTAGAAACGAAGACCCCTGACAAACCTACTGCCAAAAACAATGTGCTTAGATATGAGAGCTTCCATCTGAAACCACTGAGGGTGAATCTGCCCTACAGTCAGTATCTTAGGTTGCGCCGCAATTGCAGAGAGACCACAGACTACCACACCCAAGCAGTGGACCTCAGTAAGCAACTGACAGAGGGTACCCTGAAAGAATACTGAATAAATGCCATAAAAGAGCCCGGAACCAACCGAGAGAGGCCCTGTTGGAAGACAAGAGAAATACAGCATAGGAAATAGCACTCACATGTGTCACAACTTATAGTACAACTTCTAACCAAATGAAACGGTCCATCAAAAAGCATTGGGGCATCCTCAGGAAAGGGAACTTACACTGAGAGAAACCATTGTTCACTTTCAAAAAACTAGGAGTTTAAAAGACTCATTAGTGAGCACATGCCCAAGGAACAACGTACAGGACAACTCACCAACAGTTCTAAACGCATGGGGCCTACCGAACATAGTGGGCCACTTCCAATGCAGGAATTGTAGCGTAGGCCACCTTACCAGCACAACTAAAACGCTTGCACTAGAACCTGGGAAAGTGTGGACACAACGGGCACACACAAATTGCAATAGTGCAAACGTATTGTATTTGATCACTTGCCTGTGTGGCCTACAATATGTAGGCATGACCAGCAGGAAAATAAAACAAAGAATCTGTGAACACTGCAGCATGATCAAGTGCAAAAAAGTAACAACAAGACTTACAGAACACTTTCTTCATGTAAACCACACAACCAGTGAGATAAAGTGGACAATATTTGAACAAGTCTAAAAAGGAGGGAAAAAAAGCCTTTCTGAAAAGGAGCAACGTCGAATATATAGACTGTCCACACATAGAAAAGGGCTGAATGAAAATATCCAGTGATACTCTGTACTACACAGATAACCACCACACCTTCCCTAGAGCCTCACTGGGGTCACTGATAATACTGAAAACTAAGTGAAATAATGTGATGATTAGTAGATGTGCACAACCACTATACCGACTACTATTTGTCTCTGGAGAATCAATTATGTAGGGTATATACATATAGCCCCTCAGTATACCAATACATATCATATATTACTCGTGGCACACAAAGACACACCTAATGCTTGGATCATTTCAGTCAGTGGTACCTTCTCCATGAGCAACAATTCCCCCATGACTCACCACAATGGATGCATGTACAGTAAATAACATAATAATGCTATAATGATTAAGTCTCAAACCAACAATTTAGAACAACCCAGTCTCATCCATTACCCACTGAGGAAAGAGACATGGCCTTTTGGTGCTTGTTGCACAGGGAGTTCTATCCCCATAAGTCATCATTTTCCCAATATTAAGCATTGCACTTATAGTGATAAGAACATTAACATTATTAGTCTCCATAGATATTTATGTCAGTTACAACCCTGTTGCATTATTTATTGACACAATCTTGAGAGCCTCGGTAAGCGTCCCCATCCAATGCTTGACCACGCCCCCTCTGATGTGGTCACAGGCTACCGTGAACACGCCATCACGCCTTCCGTGACAAACCCGGAAGGATACTGGCTCCAGTCCTGATTAAATACTGAGGAGGTGCACACACGGGGATCCTCGAGTTGCCGTGAAGGATTCCCACAATAGGCGGACAAGCAGGCGGCATGGTTTGACAGAGTAAATAATCCTGGCATCATGTGGGTGGGCTCCGCTGCAACTCGACCCACTTTTAAGGTATGTGCTGTGCAAATGCTGGAACATAGGGGCATATTACCAAGCAATAGCGATAATTATCGCTATTGCTTGGTTAGCGCGAAAAAATTATCGCCGAGCTGCGCCGATTTCTATCGCAGATAAACCTTGGTATTACCAAGGTTTATCGCAAATGCGATAAAAATCGGCTGCAATGCATGAATATCCCTGAAAAGCTAGTGATATTCATGCATTAGCGAGCTAATGCTCTTAGCCATGTTATCCACCTCCCATTGGATAACATGGCTAAGAACTGCTCAGGGCAGGTGTTAGCTTTTGGAGATATTTGCGCTTAGCGCGAATATCTCCAAAAGTTGGTAATGGGAGATAGCGATGTTAGCACAGTTTCCAGTCGCTAACATCTTGGCACACCCACTTTGCATGTCATTAGTGATAAATATCACTGACATGCAAAGTGGGGCCCAAGATGGTCGCTATCTCCTACTAGCTGACGCTAACTGGTGTTAGCGACAGCTAGGTAATAGGGAGATCATTTTATCTCAGCATTCTTGGCTTTTAAAGCCAAAAAAGCGGAGATAAACACCCTTGATAATATGCCCCATAATGTCTTGCTTACTTCCATAGAGTGTGACTAGAGCTAGCGCCCTAACCCCGGCTTCCAGGAGGCACGACCAAATTGAGTCTGGAGTAAGCCTTTACATTTTTCCCTTGTTCCTTATGGCAGTCCTTTTAAAGAGCAAGACAAGAATGCATTCTTTTGTAACTAGAAACACTCATTTTAAAATTTATGCTCAATCACTAAATCGAGCGTTTATACACCCACCATAAAGATGTAGTATGTGGGTTGCAATATCGAAACAGGCCGCTTGCTAGCCTAGAGTGAATGTACAGCTGGCAGATATCATTCACTGTTGTCTCACAAGACGTAGGATACGCCTTGCATGGAATGCCCTAATCACTGTTTGCAGCATGTGTATTTAAAAGGACAAATAAATACTGAACCTTGTATGGGAGGAGCACTAACTACTACTTTAAGCCAAAGCACACATAATTGATCTGAAATACGTGTGATTGTTCATTTGTCTTTCAGATATTCCCTTTCAGCAATTGAAGAGAGGACGCCATATTGTGAGTACATGGTGTGGTATCAGAGTGACCAAGGGTCAGGTACATCTTACCGTGTGTATACCACTCGGGTCATCGGGTCACATAGCTAGGTCCTGAAGAAAACCTAGTAATATTGCCGGCAGGTTGAAACATGTAGAACACTTTCACATTATACAACCACTAAGATACCAGAGGTCAATTTAACCAAGCACTGTAGCTTACACTGTTTTTAACATTGTTCAGTTGTTCCATATTGAAGTTTTTTAGGGAGTTAAATTTGGTCATTTTTTAATTCACTTGATTTCACTCACTTGCACTTCTGTTGCGATCAAAACCTGCTCCACTGTAATCAGGTGTTGAAGCACTCCCGGATAGCATTTGGCTGTACGGGTGGGACCCCAATGATGAAGCATGTCACCAACTAGGTTGGTAAGTGAGGGGTCTTCTTGAAAAAATGAGAACTTTTCTCCTTTTGTGCGCCTCTCTTTATACCACGTGGACATCTTTTTGTCTTCAGGGTATGCTTCTTCTATTGTTTGATATATAATAACTCGCTTCTTCATAACTTAAGCGATGAAGCACACCCAGATACATAGGTATTCTGAGTGGGAACCCCATGATGAAGCATGCTACTAACATAACTAGTAGGTGATGGTTCTTTCATAACAAAATAGGGGTTCTACTTTGATCATGGAGATAACATATGATGAACATATTGAACAAGCTCTCTCTCCTATGATATTTGAATATGAGATAGCTTGGAAGTGGAGTGAACATATGCACTTCTCCTGTTGGTTTAAAGATTGGTAGAGTACAATCCATCATATTTACAGATCTCTGCCAGGCAAGCTGAAATGCCTGTGTCTTTTCCAAATCTGCTACCACTTTGCCTCCTATGAAGGCACTGAAGCCTTACTGTGCGAGCACTAGGCTCAGTGCAACCATAAAGCAAAATTTTAAGATTTTCAAACTATTAAAGATGGGGTTTGTTGTTGAAAAACAAAAGATTGTGGCCCTGGTTACTGGAAGATTTTTTCCCTGTGCATGGGAGTCATTAATCTAATCTTAATTCCTTATTCAATTCAACTAGGTACTGCTAGGCTTCCCTGGTAGTCCTTAACCATGAAAAAGGATGTTGAAATGTGGCTGATCTCAATAGGTTGGACAGTTTGACATCCATTAACCGAGGGCCTATTGTCAGGCAGGCCATCAGTCACATATTTCTGCTGACTGAGCCAACATAGGCTCTACCCTTGGAAATGCAGTTTCTCTAACTCAAAGTGGACCATGGAAACAGAAGTTTGACAGATACGGTACACCATCAGGTTTTGCAGATAACCCTGTATGTCAGACTCTAAATAAGAACCTAAGAATTTTTTTTCCAGAGGTCCCCAGGCAACCAGGTGGACATTATTACATGTTCAACCTTTCCATTGGTAATAACACACATAGATACTTGAATTCATTGTTCTTTTCTAAATCAACTACAAATTCGATGTTTCCATCTACATGTAAATATTTACCAAACAATTATCAAAAAATCTAAATGTATTGTGATTTCTCATATTTCAAATAGTTAGGTCTGATGATGGTCTTCAAAATCTGTATTAGCAGATCAGGTTTCTTTTTTTATACACGCTTTCAATGTAAATAATCTCAATACACATTTCTCTGGAGCTTTGAAGCAAAAACAATTTGGAATAACTCGAAGGCAAAAGGTATTAATTTAATTAGAGTCTTTATTAAGTTCCCACATGCATGTCTGTCCATAAGCTGGGGCAACATAAAAATGGCCGGCGAACTATCTGCCAACTGTCAAACTGACGTGCATGCCAACGGGCAGCACGAGACCTAAGCCTCAGGCGCCCACGCGCAAGGAGCGCGAGGCGGACGAGCCCACTACATATATCTCCTTTCCTTAAAGAGAAGAGAGAAAGGATGGGGAGAGATAAAGAGAAGACAAGAAGAAACAGAAGAGTGCAATAGAGAAGTCATGTGGCACTATCGCCGGTATCTAAATGGAATCCTAATCGCTCTTGTGCTCCTCCTCAACCCTGAGGGTGAATTACAAGTATCTTGATCACTGCTGCCTCTAGGAGGATCATGTGACACATCATTGACAACATTTGAATTCGGCAAAACATCCTTTGCATTTTTCACTTTTACATCTTTGTTAACATTCCACCAGTATTGCCCGTTGACTCGAACAGCACTACCACATACTTTGTCTACAACTAGAATTTTACTGAACTTAGATTCACCTTTCTTTACAAAACCTTGTTTCTTTATTCTGACAATGTTGCGTTCTGCGAACACTCTACTTTTGACACGCTTCCTCTTATCAAAGTATTGTTTTTCCTTGGACTGGACCTTATCAATTTTGTTTCTGACTCTTTCATCTAGTTCTTGGGGAGTAGAGTTGGATTTAAACCATTTAGACATCCATGCGGGTCTAAATTCGGTACATGGTTTTCTGCCTCTCAAAAGTTTAAATAGAGATACTCCCGTTGATGAATGAGTAGTCCTATAGAACCATAGCATTGTCCTTACGCTCTGTGGAATAGCCTTGTTGTGTTCAATGGCCCATTTTACACAGTCACCAATTACTCTATTGAGCCTCTCCACCAAACCATTGGTTTGTGGGTGGTAAAGAGAGCTTCTGAGGTGAGTAATGGCTGACTCTTTAAGAAACTCTTCAACATCAACAGACACGAACTGTACCCCATTGTTAGAAATGATGGATAATGGGAATCCTTCTCTCATGAAGACTTCTTTCATGAAGTCAAGAACCTCTTTTGAGTCTACTTTGTACACAAATTTAACCTCAGGCCACTTAGTGTAATAATCCATCATCATGATGGCAAACTTGCATTGGTGGGGTAGACAATGAAAGGGCCCTAAGACATCAATGCCAGGTTTTTCCCATGGAGCCCCAGGGAGTGGTATAGGAGTGAGAGGGGAATTGACTGTGTGAAGACATTTGTCACTGGAAGAACAAACAGTGCACTCTTGCACTGTAGCATCTATGTCCTTGTCCATCTGTGGCCACCAAAAATATTTTCTAACCCTACGTTTGGTGAGAGTGGCTCCAAGGTGTCCCTCATGGGCCTTTACTAGTAGTGAGGGTCTGATGCTCTCAGGAGGTATGTTTATATAGCCTGAATACCAGATCATCCTCAATTGACAGCTCTTTGCACACTTTCACTAAAGGTTGTAGAAACACACTCACATTCTTTTCTCTTGGCCACTCTTGAGTGATATACTTCTTCACCTCTATTAACGCTTCATCTCTTTCCATGGCCGCTCTCCAACTTTCTTGAACAACCGAACATACATTCATCAATTCAACACTGGCTATGACACAATCTTCTTTTTCATCACAATCACATTTGTCATTACATTGCATGTCCTCATTGGTGCTGGCAGGTAAGCGTGACAGAGCGTCTGCCCTCACATTTTTGCCTCCTGCAATGTGAACAACATCAAAGTTGAATTGTAATACTCTCGATGCAAGACGGGCTATTTGAGGTGTGGCATTGTGATTGTTTGTATTTCCTAAAATTGCCACCAAAGGTTTATGATCCGTTTGAAGAGTGAACTTACATCCCCATAGGTAATTTTAGACTTTTTCTATGCCCACCAACTTTCAAGGAGTTCTTTCTCTAATAATAAGTAATGCATTTCAGCCTCTTTCAGTACCCAGGACGCAAAACCTAAGGTGTGTTCCTGATGACCGACCTCCTGTGTCAAAAGGCCCCAAAACCATAGTTGCTAGCATCCACTGTCAATGTGCATGGTACATCATGCACAAATGGTTTCAAGGCTTGACAGTGCTCAGTTGTTTTTTGAGCCAATCAAACGCTTGCTTACACTCATCATCCCACATAAATTCACTTTTGTCTTGAAACAACCTAGAAATAGGGCGTATTTTAGTAGCAGAATCTTGGATGAAGCCAGCATAAAACTCAGTAAGACCCAAAAGAGATTTAACTCCTGCTTTATCCTTTGCTGCTGTAGCATCCAAGATGGTATAAAAGGGGATGGGGATGGATAGAGCATCTGAATCAATCAAACACTCACACCCAGTCGAAAGATCTGTGATGGATTAAACCCAGATCTTTTGACTGGGTGTGAGTGTTTGAGTGGTTCAGATGCTCCGTCCATTACCACCCCCTTTTGTACCGCTTTTGGCCGCCATAAGTGTGGCAGGGTATGCTCAGACGTGAGCCCCTTGGTCACTTTGCCACTGGATTCAAGCAAGCCATGCTGAAGATGGCTGGATTGCCAGAAACCGGTCCTCGGAAGCTTGTTTCCGGTCCAGGGAAGGCATGGCTTGGCAGTTCGGGCTGGACTGTTCCCATGAGGCACAGGGTCAGACTGATTTGCATATAGCCATGTCTGAACTAGGGTTGCAGAGTGGGCTAAAGAACGGTGATGGATTAAACCCAGATCTTTTGACTGGGTGTGAGTGTTTGATTGGTTCAGATGCTCCGTCCATTACCACCCCCTTTTGTACCGCTTTTGGCCGCCATAAGTGTGGCAGGGTATGCTCAGACGTGAGTCCCTTGCTCACTTTGCCACTGGATTCAAGCAAGCCGGGCTGAAGACAGCTGGAATGCCAGAAAACGGTCCTCTGAAGCTTGTTTCCGGTCCAGGGAAGGCATGGCTTGGCAGTTCGGGCTGGACTGTTCCGATGAGGCACAGGGTCAGACTGATTTGCATATAGCCATGTCTGAACTGGGGTTGCAGAGTGGGCTAAAGAACGGTGAAGAATTAAACTCAGATCTTTTGACTGGGTGTGAGTGTTTGATTGGTTCAGATGCTCCGTCCATTACCACCCCCTTTTGTACTGCTTTTGACCGCCATAAGCGTGGCAGGGTATGCTCAGACGTGAGTCCCTTGCTCACTTTGCCACTGGATTCAAGCAAGCCGGGCTGAAGACGGCTGGAATACCAGAAACCGGTACTCGGAAGCTTGTTTCCGGTCCAGGGAAGGCATGGCTTGGCAGTTCGGGCTGGAATGTTCCCATGAGGCACAGGGTCAGACTGATTTGCATATAGCCATGTCTGAACTGGGGTGGCAGAGTGGGCTAAAGAAAGGTGATGGATTAAACCCAGATCTTTTGACTGGGTGTGAGTGTTTGAGTGGTTCAGATGCTCCGTCTATTACCACCCCCTTTTTAACGCATTTGGCCGCCATAAGTGTGGCAGGGTATGCTCAGACGTGAGGCCCTTGCTCACTTTGCCACTGGATTCAAGCAAGCCGGGCTGAAGACGGTTGGATTGCCAGAAACCGGTCCTCGGAAGCTTGTTTCTGGTCCAGGGAAGGCATGGCTTGGCAGTTCGGGCTGGACTGTTCCCATGAGGCACAGGGTAAGACTGATGTGCATATAGCCATGTCTGAACAGGGGTGGCAGAGTGGGCTAAAGAACGGTGATGGATTAAACCCAGATCTTTTTACTGGGTGTGAGTGTTTGATTGGTTCAGATGCTCCGTCCATTACCACCCCTTTTAAACCGCTTTTGACCTTCATAAGTGTGGGAGGGTATGCTCAGACGTGAGTCACTTGCTCACTTTGCCACTGGATTCAAGCAAGCCGGGCTGAAGACGGCTGGAATGCCAGAAACCGGTCCTCGGAAGCTTGTTTCCGGTCCAGGGAAGGCATGGCTTGGCAGTTCGGGCTGGACTGTTCCCATGAGGAACAGGGTCAGACTGATTTGCATATAGCCATGTCTGAACTGGGGTTGCAGAGTGGGCTAAAGAATGGTGATGGATTAAACCCAGATCTTTTGACTGGGTGTGAGTGTTTGATTGGTTCAGATGCTCCGTCCATTACCACCCCCTTTTGTACCGCTTTTGGCCGCCATAAGTGTGGCAGGGTATGCTCAGACGTGAGTGCCTTGCTCACTTTGCCACTGGATTCAAGCAAGCCGGGCTGAAGATGGCTGGAATGCCAGAAACCGGTCCTCGGAAGCTTGTTTCCGGTCCAGGGAAGGCATGGCTTGGCAGTTTGGGCTGGACTGTTCCCATGAGGCACAGGGTCAGACTGATTTGCATATAGCCATGTCTGAACTGGGGTGGCAGAGTGGGCTAAAGAACGGTGATGGATTAAACCCAGATCTTTTGACTGGGTGTGAGTGTTTGATTGGTTCAGATGCTCCGTCCATTACCACCCCCTTTTGTACCGCTTTTGGCCGCCATAAGTGTGGCGGGGTATGCTCAGACGTGAGTCCCTTGCTCACTTTGCCACTGGATTCAAGCAAGCCGGGCTGAAGACGGCCGGAATGCCAGAAACCGGTCCTCAGAAGCTTGTTTCCGGTCCAGGGAAGGCATGGCTTGGCAGTTCGGGCTGGACTGTTCCCATGAGGCACAGGGTCAGACTGATTTGCATATAGCCATGTCTGAACTGGGGTGGCAGAGTGGGATAAAGAACGTGATGGAATAAACCCAGATCATTTGACTGGGTGTGAGTGTTTGATTGGTTCAGATGCTCCGTCCATTACCACCCCCTTTTGTACCGCTTTTGGCCGCCATAAGTGTGGCAGGGAATGCTCAGACGTGAGTCCCTTGCTAACTTTGCCACTGGATTCAAGCAAGCCGGGCTGAAGACGGTTGGAATGCCAGAAACCGGTCCTCGGAAGCTTGTTTCCGGTCCAGGGAAGGCATGGCTTGGCAGTTCGGGCTGGACTGTTCCCATGAGGTACAGGGTCAGACTGATTTGCATATAGCCATGTCTGAACTGGGGTGGCAGAGTGGGCTAAAGAACGGTGATGGATTAAACCCATATCTTTTGACTGGGTGTGAGTGTTTGATTGGTTCAGATGCTCCGTCCATTACCACCCCCTTTTGTAGCATCCAAGATGGCTTGAACCAGACTAGGCTTCGGCGTGACCCCTTCGCTTGAGATGGTGTGACCCAGATATTCCACTTTGTCTTTAGAAAACACACAATGTCTCTTTTTAGTACCACACCATGGTCCTGAAATATTGACGGAATCTTATTCAGAATCAGGTCGTGTTCATGCTGATCCTTTGCAAATAAAAGTACCTCATCTTGAAATATCGCTATGTTTTTTATGCCTTTTAGCAAATTGACCATTACTCTTTGAAAGACAGAGGCAGCCGAAGCCAGGCCAAATGGCATGCAACAGAAATGGAACAACCCAGAGGTAGAGTTGAATGCAGTGTAGTGGCGTGAATCTTTGTCAAGTTCAATTTGATGATACGCAGAGGCCAAGTCCAGTTTTGAAAACACTTTGGCCCCTGCAACCACTCCCAACATTTCGGATATATTAGGTAAAGGGTGCAAATCCACCCAAATCACTTTGTTCAGACTGCGCAGGTCAATGCAAATTCTTAGTTCATTGTTTTTTTTCCGAGCGACGACCAATGCCGAGACCTGTCCGAAGACTCAATGGGTTCAATTACTCCTCTCTTCTGCATGGACATAAGTTCTTTTTCTAAATCTTCTCTTATACTGAAGGGTATGCTTCTGATTTTGTGTTTGACAGGAACTGCATCCTCCCTTATCCCTCAACATGTGACTGGTCGCGAATTGCCAAAATCTGTTCACTTTCTCCTGGGCATAGCATCATGCTAAACAAGCCTTGGTGAAACCACCCTAATATGTCAAGGCAATGTACAGCTACATATATTTTCCCATATATATGTCTGTTCTTGAAGATCAAAATGTCTTCAAAATACCCTAGGAGATCTATTTTCCTTCCTTCATAGGATACTGGTTCCCGATCTGGAGGTAGTAGGGGTCTATTTCCCCATTTTTCTCTGAAAAGTGATTCTGTGATCATTGTAAGCCTTGCACCAGAGTCCACCAGAAGTCTCGAATTCTTTTCACCTTCATCAATGACCACATACTGATCCACACAGTCGTTTGGATCACCACATTTTATACCACCTTCATTGATCACTAAAATCATGTCTTTTAATTCATTAAAAGTATCATCACTTTCGCTTCCACTGGAATCCTTTACACATCCAACTTGGTTTATGTTTTTTCTCTGAGTTTGACATACTTTGTCAAAGTGCCCCATTTTCCCACATTTGCGGCATGTCGCATTCCTGGCAGGGCATGGTCTACCACTTTTTGTGTTAAAGGGATACCCACACCTAAATCAAATGTCTGTTCTTTTCAAAAATTGTTTTGCTGATAATCTTTTTTTTTCATGTAATTTTTTAGGTGCACAGGTGTAACCACTTCTGTGTTCTTATTTTCTAGTTCTTTAATAGAGGATTGCGAAGTTTCTATGCTCTTAGCTATACGAATGGATTCATCCAGAAATGGATTCTCCAACGACAGCAACTTTTGTCTGATGGTTTTGTCAAGGCATATACTTATGAATTGGTCGCGCACCAACTGTTCACTGAAATTTTCAAATTCACAATCTGCCACCATCATCCTCAATGCAGTAATGTACGTGTCAACATCTTCCTCTATCTTTTGTGCCCTTCTGAAGAATTTGTGTCTTAACACTACGACACTAGGTTGATTGTCATATCTTTTAATCAACTTCCTAACTGTGTCTTTGTATTCATCAGTTTCCTCACCAGCTTCTTCCACTACTTCGGGTAAATGTTTCAAGGTTTCTCTGCCTTCGAATCCCAAAGAGTGAAGCAAAAGAAGTGTTTTTCTTTCAGGTCTGAACCTGTGCGCTCCTATCGCCCCTAAATAATTTTCGAAAGCGTCAAACCATTTCCTCCATGGCACTGGTGGTTCCCCAGGAGTTTCAAGAAAAGGAGGTGGTGGGTGGACAGACTGCATATTATATACTCTTGAATAGTGAAAGTAGATTTCAGAAACCAATACTTTTTACCTACCTAACGATTTTGAAAAAATTATAGCCAAAAATCAAATTCCCTAAAAATCTCCTGCAATGTTACTATTGTAAGGCAGAGAGTGCTGTCATTTTCCACCAGAGTACATATTCTTCATATAATCTTGACTAAAAGGTGTTATTTTTTCCAAAATGCCACAGTAATAAACACTAGTTTAATTTCTTCCTTTAGATGTGGCTCCAGATGTGCTAAATTGCTTCCAGCATGTATATGGTGTATTCAATTACCCATTTTAGCTATCAATAGTAAGTCTTTAACCTGTGAACATTGTCGATGAGACTGTCACGGGTTGATGTGGAGGCTAAAAATAAAGTACTTTCTCCTTTAAGAAATGAGGGAGTTGCAACCTGCAGATCAAGGTGGAGATAATTTCAAGAGCGGGCGGAGTCTTTACTCGCTAGTTTTTCCTTCCCAGAGCACGTCAGCCAACCTCCTCACCTCAGCTTTCTCAACACAAGCAGCCAAGCACCGCTCCAGTCCGCTCGTTTCCTTTTTGACGTTCTGTTCCTCACAGCACCCGCACAGGTAAGGATTGCACCGGACAATTTTCCCGAAAGTTCAGCTCGGCTTCCTCCACTTCACTCTTCACTGCGTAGGATTGTCAGTCCTTCATTACCACTTCAGCCTGTGTGGTAAAACTTCTTTCTTGTTCCTTTCTTCGGTCGTGGGTTCTTAGTGGGAACTAATACGCCTCGTCGCCAATATCTAGTGTAATAACTCGAAGGCACAAGGTATTAATTTAATTAGAGTCTTTATTAAGTTACCACATGCATGTCTGTCCATAAGCCGGGGCAACATAAAAATGGCCGGCGAACTATCTGCCAACTGTCAAACTGCCAACGGGCAGCACGAGGCCTAAGCCTCAGGCACCCACGAGCAAGGAGCATGAGGCAGACAAGCCCACTACACAATTGGTTTAGAAATATCTTCCTTTTTCTCTCAAAGCACAAGTAAACCATGCATTGGTAGAAGCACTTCCATGTTTAGTTTGTCTGACATCAAATATAGTTTTGAGATTTTGAATGTAGAGGCAGATCGATTACAATGGTCACGCTGCCTGGGATGAAGCTTCTGAGCTACAGGGAAACAGGAAGTTCCAGAGGCCTCTTCAAACTTCCCCTGCTGAAGTGCTGCAACTGGACCTGCATGGACCTGCAACTGGACCTGCCGGAGTGTGGTATTTTGAAATAAAAGATGAATATTTGAGGATTTCTTCATGTAGGTTTATTGAGTATAAAGGATCCCATCCAACAGCAATCAAGAGAGAGCTGCAACTGAGCAGCATTCTTCAAACCATCTTGACCTCATCACATTCTAATTCCATGAAGGCATGGAACCAAGATGCACTTACAATTCCACCAATACAGGATATCACACTGAGCCCTGCTGGCCTCTGCTAGAGTAAGTTCCTGATCCCTCAAAAGGTTCCTCACCAGGTCCTGTGCTCTTTATTGGCATTGGAATAAACTCCTTTGAAGAAAAAAGGAAAAATCCTGAGCTTCTAGGCGCTTTACCACTGAGAACGGGCCATTTTGCACAGAGATCTTGTAACCCATGCCACCCAGGCAAAGGTCCAGTAGACCTCACTCTTCAAGCCACAGGAACCAGTAGCAATGTGAAATCTGCACTTTTCGCTACATGATCAACAGCCAACTGTGACCACCAACTCGAAGCTCCAGCAACAACGGACTGTGATGCCCAACAGGATCTCACATTATAGTGATGACTGTCCGCAATGCTGGGCCTGCTCTCAGTGCTACAGCGATGACCACCTGTGAGCATGACTAAATAACTGCGAGCATCGCATTGTGGTCTTAGGTGCTATACTTAATTTTACATGGGGCCCTAAATCTTTGAGATTACATATCCTGGGTTCTATCTATTGGAACTTTGTCATTCTGGTGTCATTTTATTTATTAGATTATACTCTATTTTTCAAAATTGGTGTGGGAATTTTCTCGTGTTGTGTTTTCATGTAATTACAGTTTTTGTGCTGCATAAATACTTTAGACATTACCTCTAAGTTAAGCCTGTCTGCTTTGTGCCAAGCTACAAGAGGGTTAAGCACAGATTAATTTTGTGACTTTTGTGGCTCGCCCTGACAGGGATTGTGGCTGTTGCTTGAGCCGGGGTCACCACCCTATTTAACCAGCAACCTAATTTTTCACATTGGTGTCCAGTGGTGAGGTTGTTGCTTCAGAAGGGTTTTCAACCCCTCAATCAAACACCCTATTTTCTTACAGAATCCTCTTGAGAGAATTGAGAAAATCTTTGTTTTGGATCAAATTAGGACCAGGTTGTTAAATTCCCAAATTGGAATGTGTTCCAAACTATCAGGTATTTCTGATTTATAGCACTTGAAGGTTACATCATGAATTATTGTTATACTGTGAATAGTTCAGTACCTATTTTAGTCTAAAGAGACATCAACTAAAATCAGCTAAAAATCTCATGTCATGTTTGTCAGATTTACCCGGCATGCTGTATAAACTGATACCGTCTTTGTCGGAGCACTCTTCCAAACTGTGACCCTTCATTTTAGATATCAAATTTCCTGTCCTAAGACATGTTCATTAATTCATCATCATTATCATATTTCTTTATTTCGGCAGTACATGCCATAAAAGACGAGCATACAATCATAAAAACAACATTTGTCATTTCATTAAAAACGTTAAAAACAATATCAGTTTCAGCTGTCGAGGATCTGTAGGACAGAAATTACCAAACAGTCTATGGCCTTTACAAAAATCAATTAGATAGATATCTTTATAAAGTGCATATACATTAGCAGTTTTGAATAATGTTCAGCACTCCCCTACGTTTTAGCCACACCGCCGCCAGATATTTACCAACGGCAAATACAACTACAGAAGACAAATCCATTTTCAGTATGCGTAATGCTTGCATACAATGTGTGATTCGCATGTTTTTACATAGGGGCACCAACCAGTACCTTCTCCCTCTCCGATATGCAGGGCAAAAAAACATAATATGTACTTCACTCTCAATATCACAACTGCAATTAGGACAGTTTTTCAAAGCAGATGGAAAGCAATTGCATGTGAAAGCTCTAATTGGTAGTGTGCCATACCGCCACTGCAAATACAACTTCCCTGTAAAAGCCAGAACGATAACATCTAGGACAGTTTCAAAATAGTAAAAATCCTTCACCTTTAAAAAAGAGTCTGTTAAACTGCCACTGTGAGTGCTAGATATTGAGACTGTTAATTTTCTTTCATAAAAAAGTTTGGACAGACTTTTTCGTGAGATTCTCGGGCAAGCCGTTTCAGGTTTATACCACAATTGCGAGAGGCCCAACTTGATGAATTCATCTTTAATATAAGCTAGCCAAGGAATTTTCCGCGTATTAGTTGTATTTAAAATCTCTAATAATTCCTGTCTGTAAACAGAAAGCTCGGGGGTACTCCATAATCTCCTCCAAAACATTAAAGGCTTCAAGCCCACAACCTCATCAATCGGTCTAAGACTCATATCCAGTCTAATGGGTAGCAAGGGTGAGCTACTGGGAAGCATCAACAGCTGCCTTAGCAATTTATTTTCTGTGACAACAATCGCCGGACAACAGGCGTGCCCCCAGAGCTCACCCCCATAGGTGACAGCCCCTCTCACTCTTGTTGTATAAATATCCACTACAGGTCGAATAGGTTTTATTGTGGAGCTATTAGAGAGTTTTAGGATGCCTCCTATGAGCTGGGATTGCCTAAGTTAGGACTTTATTTGATGAGGGGCCCACGTCATATTTTCATTAAGAGTTATCCCTAAGTATTCAAAAATGTGAAATCTTTCCAGCCTTATTGTTCCAATGCACGGGTTAGGTCCAGTCCGTGCAGGGGGATTGAAAATCATAAATTTGGTTTTCGTGGTGTTGAGTTCCAAACCCCTATCCTCACAGAATCCCACAAAGCCATCCAAAACCCTCTGAATTCCCATTGGGGATTTTGAAAGCAGCAGGGTGTCATCTGCGAACATTATCGCCGGCACCCTGCTGCCAGAGAGTTTGGGCGCATCGGAATGATTTATCCCATTTAGGTGGGAAATTACCCTGTTGACATAAAGGCAAAACAGGGTAGGTGCTAACACGCAACCCTGTCTCACCCCCCTGCCAACGGGGAATTTTGCTGAAAGTTGGCCGTTTCTTCTACACCTAACCCGTGCGAAATTGTCCTGATGTAGGCATATTAAAATGTGCAACAAATGATGAGGAACGCCCAATTCGGCAAGAACAACCCAAAGCTTATGTCTTGGGACCAAATCAAAAGCTGCTCGTAAATCTACAAACACAGTATAGAGACTGCACCCCTCAGATTTAACCGAATTCCAGAATAACATGTTCAACCAGAGTATCTGGTCCATGGTGGATAATTTGTTTCTGAACCCTGCCTGATATGGGCTTAGTATGGAATTTTCCTCCATCAAGTCCTGGAGACGGTCCAGTATTAGTCTTCCGAAGATCTTTTGCGGGACGTCGATCAAACTGATCGGCCTGTAGTTGGCTGGAAGCAGAGGTGAACCCTTTTTAAATATAGGGACAATCTCTGTGCCCAGCCAAGTACCAGGCACTGGGGTCCCTCACAGGACTGCGTTGAATATGACTAGGAGGTATGGGGCCCAAATTGCAGGTTGATGTTTAAAAAGATCACCCGGTAACTTGTCCAGCCCCGGGGCCTTCCCAATTGCCAATTTGGATATAGAATTTTCGACCTCCTTTATCGTGAATTCAATGGTATCCGATTGACATATCTGATCTAACGGAATCTCCCCTAGAACTCCCTGCGGAATGGCAGGTCCTGCTGCGTAGCGGGTGCGAAAGTGTTTTTCCCAGACACCTTCATCTATGTTAACCTCCACAGCTGCAGCTGGCTCTGCTGAGCCATTGTTTACAATAGACCAGAATCTTCGTAGGTCTCTCGTTGCAAGGGCATTAGATAAGCCAGTCCAATTATCATGGTCCCATTCCTCTCTTGCACACTTCATTACACGCTTGTAATTAGCTCTCAAGGTCTGGGCTATTGACTTGCTAGCCTTGTTTTTAATGGAGGTCACAAGTGCGGTCTTAGCTCTTCTACAAGTAGAATTATACCAATTAGGACTAGTACCTTTTTGCGGCCGCTTAGCCGCCGGAGGGTAAAATACATCTGACAAAGTATTTATTAACTGTTCATGCAGGATTCCTGCCTTACAAGAACTGTCATAGATGGATCCATCATTGAGTGCTCTGAGACTTGCTCTGGTCTTTCTACTTTTTTTGTCCACTTTATTAGTCTCCTATCGTTGGTTAAGATCATTCTCTGCAACACCAGGCATAGTTATTTTTAAGCTTAAGGAGTTGTGATCACTGTCATCCCGTGGTATTACAAAGAAGTCCCTTATTGTGGCCCATGATCTAGTTTCCACAAATATGTAATCCAACCGGGCCTCTTGGCCCTGCTTATTAAAAGTGCATTTAGGGGGGCGATCTTAGTTAACCCTACCATTGCACGCCCTAATAGAGTGCTTAAATGTTAAGGACATGATTTGTACCGCCAATGGTGTCCAAGGCCTGGGGGGCGAGGACTCAGAGTGGGTATAGCCCAGCATACGTCCTCCTCGAGGAAACCTCCAGCTGCAAGCCCTGTCAGCGGCTCGAAGTTGCAATTTAGGTCACCCCCACTCACAAACTGGGTGCCGCTGGGTATGGAACTTATAAATGAAGAGAGTTCCTCTACTGTGTTAGACTCCGCAGTGGCACTCACCGGTCTAGAGTATACATTCACCAGTGCAAGCTTAGTGCCATTAGGCCATTCCAGGACCACACATTGCACATCATCTGATGATGTGTTCAGGGATATGGCCGTGCAGCCTAGGTGGGAGCCCACCCAGATTGCAAGGCCCCCCGAGAGGCGTCCCCTTCCACCCCATCTCGCTAGTACAGAATAGGCAGCATATCCAGTGCGTGTCTTATCCTCTCTGGCCCATGTTTCTTTTTTTTTTTTTTTTCTTTTTTTTTGGTCCTCATCTCACCTTACAAGCCTCTTCGGGTCTTATGAAGCCGCCTTCGTTACTGGTCGCCCCTACGGCTTACCGCACTCGCTTGGGTCATCCGACCAGTCCCATTATTTTGTATGGGACCCTGGTGTAATCTTAAGACCGATGATGTTACAGTAATCTTAAGTCCTTGCCCCAGCTCACCAAGGAGTGCCAAATATTCGAGATTTTATCTTCCACTCCATCGTACTCTAGTCGCGCCATAGCGAATACAGCTTTAAGCCAATCCCCCCTTTGCGGGGGTAGGGCATCCTTCCACCTCTTACACACTTCCCTTCTTGCCAGCAGTATCAAGTTCAGTAATAGGCCCCTATCTTTCTGAAAGAGGTTCTGGCTGAGGTGACCATCATCTCCAAAAAATACCAGTTGTATATTGATCTCAATGTTGGTATTAAATATGCCCAGTAAGTTGTCACCTACCTCAGCCCAGAATCTTGTGAGTGCTGGGCACTCATAGAAAATATGTAAGTCATTTGCTAAGGGTACTGCGCATCTAGGGCATTTAGGGACGGGAAAAGGAGCAAACTTTGTAATTTTTGCTGGGGTGTAATAGAGTCTATCAATGACAAAAAAATGATTTTTCTTTAGGCAGGCAGGTTTAACTGATCTGTACAGGGTCTTCAGTGAGGATTCATATAAAAGGTCTGCTGGTGGCCCGAGTGGGGATCCCGTCCACACTGCTACGGAGGCGGGAGTCTTATGGTCTTCGGCATCCAGCAGACTATTATACCACATAGATATTTCCTTATTCAGTGGGCGTGTCTCTTGCAGCAAGTCTTCAATCTCCCTGTTTCCGCTTATCTCCCGCTTTTCTGCCACATACCATGATGTTAACTGTATGTATTTAAATCTTGAGAACCCGGTGCCAATCTTAGCCCTCAGGTAATCCCAGGGAAGTATCCCCCCACTGTCCAGCAGTTCAGACCAGGTTTTGACACCGGCCCTCTTTATCGGCAGTGCCAAGCCATCCTGCAAGCAACCCGGGGTCCCTGGGCCATCCCATATAGGGGCATAATCAGAATAGTATCCAATGCCCCATCTATGCCTGAGCCTACACCAAGTCTCCAGAGCTGTCCTTAAAACCTTCAGACGAACCCTCTTGAAGAACCTAGGTGATCCAAATTTATACAGAAATGCTTCTCCATTGCCTCCCCCTTCTACCCGCACCATTTCGCCTAATAGCTTCCCCCAAGCTGATTCCCCTGGCTTAACTAACAGCATCCGTATGCTTTTAAACTGGAACGCTTCTGCATATAGTCTTACGTCTGGAAGCGCCAACCCTCCTTTTTTTAGTCTGCGTCTAAGTTTTTTCCACGCTAGTCGAACCCCTTTATTGCCCCAAATGAAACTGTTGATCTTACTCTGTACTTTACTCAGACTTTTACTTGAAAATGTCAAAGGAATTGAAGAAAAGAGGTATGACAGTTTAGGAAGGATGACCATCTTTACTAAGTTGGTTTTTCCATATATAGTCAGAGGTAGATTTCTCCATCTACTGAATAAGCTGTCAATTTCCTTTACCACCCTCTTTAGATTTAACTCAAGGATCTTTTCAATTTCCTTCAATGCATGGATCCCCAAGTATCTCATCTCTTCACTTTCTGTCCCTGTCCACTCCAAATTCCAGCAAATCACCTCCGTCTTGGTTCTATTTACAAGAAACCCAGAAATTGCTCCAAACTCGCGCATACGCTCTTCCACCCTTATAATAGCTGTATCCGGGTCGCTTGTATACAGAACCAGATCATCAGCGTACAGAGCTATTTTTGAGCTATAATGTTCTGATCTGAATGGATAGATTGACTCATCCAATCTAATCATCTGGGCCAGTGGTTCCATATATAAATTAAACAAAAGAGGTGAGATCGGACACCCTTGCCTCGTTCCTCTCTGAATTTTAAAACTCGCGGTGAGGAACCCGTTCAAAAATATTCGGGCAGAGGCACCCTGATAACAATTCTGCATGGTCTGAATAAAAATAGGACCAAAACCCATAGCCCTCAGAACCTCCCATAGGTATGCCCAGAAAACTCTATCGAACGCCTTGGCCGCATCGACAGCGATAACGGCCAAGGGTTCTGTCTTCTTGATAGCCAGGTCTATGTTGCCTATAAGAAGCTGTACTTGTTCCTGTATATGTCTACCTGCGACAAACCCTTTCTGATCTGGATGTATTAACCCAGGTATCAGTTTGGCCAATCTCCCTGCTAAAATGCCCATAAAGGTCTTGTAGTCGGCATTCAGCAGGGAGATTGGGTGGTAAGAGTCTGCCTTTTTTGGGTCTTTACCTGGTTTCAATATCAGAACTATTATTGCTTCTTTCCAGGTGTTAGGGACCTTTCCATCCAAACCATAAATTGAGTTAAAGGTATTTTCCAAGGGTTTGAGGAGCTCCTCTTTGAGATGTTTATATATTTCACTCGGGAGCGCATCTGATCCTGCAGCCTTTTTATTCTTAGATTCATTTATCTGAGCTATAATCTCCTCTGATGTAAAGGGAGCGTCTAAGTTGTTTTTACTTTCTTCCGTGAGAACTGGAAGTTGTTTGTTACTGAGAAATGACTGAATCGCACATGATCGGGGAGTCAGATCTTCCCTGTACAGATCTGAGAACATGGAGAGAAGACATGTCTGTATGTCTTCGGTCTTATTTGAGATTTCCCCACCGGCGTTTATTTTAAGTTCTTTTATATCATTCCTGGCCCGGTCGGCTCTAGCTTTCCATGCTAATAAAGCACCGGCCTTCTCTCCGTATTCATAATTCTGCATCTTACCAGTCTCCCACTGTGCTCTACATTTAGCTTCTAGTTTCCCTCTATATTCTGATCTTGCCTCTTCTAACTTTCCCAGGATTTGAGTGAGTTGTTCCTGATCCCCATTACTAGCTCCATCCCTATCTCTCTCCAAGCCACCTATCCTCTCTTCGATACCCTTTAATACCCCGGCTTCGATCTTATTCTTATAACAGATGGCTCCATGGAGTTTCCCTCTGAGCCAGGCTTTATAGGCGTCCCAGACAACATCTGGGGTTGTTGAGTCGGAGTTCAACATAAAAAACTCTGAGGTCGAGGCCTGTACAGCGGTGATCACATTGGGGTCCTGCAACTTGGTCCTATTAAGGGTCCACCTTGGTGCCCGCCGCTGAGTCTCCTTGATCTGATACACAATATGTAGAGGTGCATGATCGGATAGATGACTCGGGAGGACTAAAATCTCTTCTATGCTCGCTAATGAGCCTCTATCAAGGAAGATATAGTCAATCCTGGAGGAATGACGATACTTTTTGCTAAAAAAGGTAAAACCCTTCTCATTTCCTTTTATTTCCCTCCATAGATCTACTAGGTCCATATCGTGGATCATGTTAACTAACGCCCTACGTACCTTCACTGCACCTTTATAATGACTTACGTTAGATCTATCTTTAAGGGGGTCAATCAAGACATTAAAATCCCCCCCTATCACGTATGGTGGTGGTTCCAACATCAATATTGATTGCAGTTTATAGATATAATCGGGGTCGTCCGAGTTCGGGCCGTAAAAAGAGGCGCAGACCATATCACGATTTTCAAATGCTAATGTAGCGATCAACCATCTACCGGAAGAATCTGACTGTACTTTTTTTATATTGCAGGGTGTCCCTTTTTTAATTAGTATGGCAACCCCTCTATTTTGGGCTGTTTGTGTTGATGCACCAAAGCTCTTAACCCAAGTAATTTTTGAGAAAGTTGCTATGCTCTCTTCATGGCTCAAATGTGTCTCCTGTAACAAGCATATTTGTGCAGTTGACAATTCTAAATGTTTAAATATAAGCCTCTGTCGCCGAGGGCATCTTAAGCCATTGACGTTCCATGAGATAAATATTGCCCCACTACTCCTTGAGATTACGGTAGCCATCCTCCTCTTTTCCTGCCCGTGAGTGAGTATCGACCCTTTTTCGAGGCTAGACTTAACACATTACATAGAAGGTTTAGATGAGGTTGAATCTTTTTTTCCTTTTTCCCCACTGCTCCCCCACCACGTGCACCCTTCCTACCAACCCCCCCCTCCCCTAACCCTGTGCCCTCTCTGCCCATGAGGAACCCTCCCTGCTAATAGGCAAAACCCTATTTAGCCATCTTCCCCCTCCATGGAGCAACTATAAGATCACAGTTATTGTTTATAAAAAAATCCCTACTTATTACACATTATTTGAGTAAAAGACCCACTATCTAAATCTTTTTCGCTCCCTGCCCCTATTTTCGGTCTCTAATCTTGGCTATGAGGGCATCAGCTTCCTCCCCAGACCTAATCAGGTGCATATGGTTGTTCCACATTACTCTCAGCTGTGCCGGAAACTTCAGCTGTGCCTTGGCTCCTAAGCTGTTTAACTCCTCTAGTCTTTTTCCCAACTCCCATTGCCTTGCGGCAGTAATATGCGAGATATCAGATCTTATATAGAAAGTAAAGGGGTTGGAGCTATTGAAGTGGATGATGCCTACTTTCAATGCAGTGGAGAGAATCTGTTCTTTTATAGAGTATGTCAAAAAGTTAACCAGGATTTTTCTGGGTTTCTGCTTTGTAGGATTTCTCTTGAAGGGGTCACGGTGTACTCTCCGTATGTCCTGCAACAGGTCCACCTCTGGCATATCTTTCAAAACTGTCCCCCTCAGCAGAGCGATGACATACCCCTTGATATCTGCCCCCTCCAGAGATTCTGGCACATTCAGGATTCTCAAATTATTCCGACGTGAATAATTTTCCAAACGTTCAATATCTTCCTTAAGTTCTTTATTCTGGGCATAAAGCTTTGTAACCTCTGCCTCAGTAGTTCTCACCAACTCCTTTATCTTAGGAAGTTCCAGCTCCATTGCTTCTGTCCTAAGAGTAACTTCATCCACCCTCTTAGTCAACTCCTCACATGAAGCCTTTATTGCTGCTTGGTTAGCCTCCGAGACATTAAATCTGTTGGCCATCTCGGCTTGATTAGTTTCAGAAACTTTAAACCTGCTTGTGATTTCTTCCTTCATGGCCAATAGAATATCGGCCAGCGAACCTGCATTTGCATCTGATTTATTTACATGAAGCACAGCACCCATACCTGAACTATCAGTGGGGTCGAGCCGACCTTTTGATACATTTTGCGCAATGTTCAACATATCTGTGCTTCCGGCCGATGTTTGTGCGTCCTTTTGGCTTTCCTCCTCTAAAGCCGAATATCGATTGCTTAGGCCAACATCAGCGTGTACTATTACCTCTACTGGAGCAGAGCAATTGTCAATGCTATCTCCATTAATACCTCCCTGCTTCAGATCCTTTGGGGTATTTATCTCTGAATTTACCTCTGGGATAGCTGGGATGGACTGAGATAGCTGAGCGGGTTGAGTGCCCTTACTGTTCTGTACGGGTTGAGTGCTAGAGGTAGAAGTTGCGGTAGTGGTGCTGGACATTACTTTGTAGTAGGATTTGAGTGAGGGGGTAACTTTTATATTTACCTCTGCCCCTTTTCCTCCTTTCTTTTTCCCCCTACTTTTGATAGTTTTGGGGCTTAAATTTTCTGGCCCATGTTTCTTGGAAAAGGCACACATCATTCCCGTCTATGAATGTTCTCCATTCTGAGCAAACGATCTTGTTACCAAGGCCAGCCAAATTTCATGACAAGATTGTTAAAGTGCCGTGGCTGTCAGAATTAGAAGTACTCCTCCCTCCCCTATTACATTCTCCCATAGTGGGCTCCATAATCTCCTGTACCATATCGCCAGGAAATAAGCTTCCCAGCACTGTGGACTGAAGAGTTAAAGTACAAGGAGGAGTGACTGTACAATTTAGGGCTGCTGTATTAATACTTGCGTCCAACCCTGTGGATTCCTTGGTTGGACAGCAATCCTCGTCAAAATTCGCTATAGAGGGCCCATTGTATCTTGTCAGCCTGGAACAGGCCAATGACTCTGCGTCCTCCCGGAACAAATGTGGGGGAGTCAATCAACCATGTCCAGGGGGCTGAAATGATTACAGGTCAAACAAGGGCCTGGGGGATTAAAATTGGCCTTCCCTAACCCAGTCACAATTCTCCCTCCCCTGGAACCCACCCTAGTCCAACCATCCTCTTATTCCCCATTGAAAGTCTGGGGGACATACCGATAGAAAAAAGACAGAGGGAAAGACTGGATAGTAGTATCAAGGACTCGGTAGGGCCAAGAACATATATGCCTGACTGTTCTCGGGTCTCCAAAGTTAACCAGAACACAATCCCCGTTGATACTTTTAGTGGTATTACCTATCCAGTGTACCCTTCGTACCATCAAAATCTCACTGAAACATTGGGGAGGCCTATTCATGTTCAGCCAGCTAGTAACCTTATTTTTTAAAGATTGAAAGGATTCCCGCACCGGGTCCTCCAGCACAGGTACCCTTGTTAATACAACGACAAAGGGTAAATTGATTACCAACTTATTGTGCTGTCGGCCAACCAGGCTTGCCTTACTCTGCACAACTGGTGCAGGGTCGGTCTCTTTCTCTCTCCTGGTAACCTCTACATCTGAACGTCTAGGGGCAATAGTAGTGGTTTACTAAGTAACATTTGTACTGTGTGTCCCACACTTCCTAGGGTATTATTGGTATCAGCGTGGGTTCCCCCCTGAGCTTCCTTGACACCATTCACTCCCTCCCTCAACATCATTTTGACCCTATCCATACCATCTCCAACCAGGGCAGTAGCCTTCTCAATACTAGACAGCCTTAGCTCTATCTGGGCTAATCTGGCTACAAGGGGGTTTAGCAAGGCTTTACATATCATGCTTAATTTAGTAAACATTGGATATTCCTCTTGGGTAAAAGAATTTTCACTATTCAAATCCACCATATTGCAAGTAGGGGTTCTATCTCTGGGGGGATCTAAACCACCAACTTGTTTAGCGATCTTGGCCTTGCGGCCACCTAATTTTTGGTCAGTGCATTTCCTTTTAGGTATGGCCCCCTCTCGCTGTCCCCTTGGATTGTTATCATTCTGTGTCCCCTGAATTGTCTTTACAGGGTCAATAGTAACAATAGGTACAAGGTTGAGTTCCATAATGCTTCGATCATTGCTATTACTACACTGTGAAGGAGTCCCCCCCAAGTCACCTGCTCCCTCGTTTACCACATTATCCAACTTTTCAATACAGCTGCTAATTGTAACCACACCCTTAACTGGCGACTTAGCATTCCTAATATGTCCCAGTGACGATCTTTTAGTATTTAACAGTTCTTGAGATAAGCGCTTTTCCAGGATAGAAATTTCATTGGATATGAGTGAGCTAGTTCTAGTAATATAGTTGTCCAGAGTTCCTGCTGTATTGTTAATCGCAGGTATGGTTTTACTCCTGAGCTCGCAACCAGCCATCTTGTAGAACAGGAACCCCCAGTCAAGAAAAAGGCTTTAACTTACAGTTCTTATAGCATCCAACTCAGATAGATGAATGTGGAAGCCAAGAGGTGTGGCCCGGTCCGGTCTCTGCCGGTCTCGAACGGGCTAAAACGGGCCCGCCCTTGGCTCGGGCTTCACCTGGCGCGTGCCCACGCGCGTCCCGCGACGCGGGATACTGAGCCAATAATATAGGGAAGTAGCGATGAGGGTGGGAAGAGGACGGAATGCTTGCACGTGGGCTACCGGTCCTCGCAGTCCCGCCGGTGCTCCAGACAATGCCCCAGAAGAGTCTCGCACAAAATCGGCCTCCGAGCGGCTCCCGCGAAGCGGGGGCCGCAAGGCGCTGTTTTAGCCTGCCAGGTGCAGTGGGGGCGGGAAGAGGACGGAAGGCTGCCGCGCGGGCTGCCGGTCCTCGCAGTCCCGCCGGTGCTCCAGACAATGCCCCAGAAGAGTCTCGCACAAAACCGGCCTCCGAGTCTCACTTCCATTGTTTGTAGTATATGTTGTCCAGATTCCAAGCGGGTATGGAAGGATACTAAATCGGTATGTATCAGCTTCAAGCCTGTGGACATATATAACATAGTCAGAGCAATTGTTCCTATTGCCAAATTGATCAGTAAGATTGCCTTCATAATGGTTTCTAAAGTAACTTCTGTGAGTTTTCTCAATGTTTTCAGTTTGGAGCTAGGCAGTACCTCTGAAGAATTAGTTATCAGGAAGTATAGTTGCTAGTCTTCAGGGTTACTGAGTATCCACATCCTCTGTACCAGGTGCTGTATCAATCAGAATATGTCATGCCCCCAGTAAGCTATCTGATAGGTCACTGTCTGAAGACAGCTGTATAAGGGGGCATACATTCTGCAATAGGAAGCAAAGGACAATGGGGTGGCTGTCAGTTCTACCATTCTATCACTCCTTGTTCTGGTAGCAATGATTCTAGCAGGAAAAAAGTATGTGAATGCAGTATCTAGCAGGGCAAGGCCTGTGTCTAAAAAATAGATGACCTGATCAAAGTGTGTTACCAAACAGAATGTGGCATATCTGATCCACTAAGAGGAAACAGGAAAGATGTTATCTGTACAACTGAACCACTAGGCTTGTGTTCCTGCTGCTGGAATGATAAGTAGGAATAGATCCCCCTCATGAAAGTGTGTTATTGAGGAGACAAAGAATCTGAATACTGGACATTATGTACATTCTGCAGCAATTCCACTGTAGGCCAGTACGTGCCTCACAGTCTCCCAGATTTAAATTCAAGCATCTACATTGTCAGAAGACTGCCACCAACAAGTTTCATTTTAAGGTTAAGTGGCATATTGGTGGGTCACAGCCAATATTCTGAAGGACATAACTTGGTAAGTGCATAATGGTGAGTCACCATTCTTTAAACACTTGTCCCTTTTGCACACAGCTCACCTGTAAGGGAGTTGAACTTGTCTGTGGTGGTTAATCAGTGGTCTCAACAACAGACTGCTGAGCAGTTCAAACTAATACCCTAAACCAAAATGTGTTGCAGATATCACATTATAAAGAAATACAGTCCAGTCCACTCAGCTTTTAAGTTCTCTGATCTCCGGTACTGCAATCTGTGCAGCATGTTGCTGGCAACTTTATAAGGAGGGTGGAAAATTTTGCTTTGAGTTTGGTCACTTCCGAATCAGCGTGCTCTATGGTGCACAATTATTAGCTTGAAGAGAGGCATTGGTGCAACTGGGCAGGCCCTGGGACCACATTCAAATAAGTAGTGGGCCAGCTAGTAGATACTGCTGTATTATCATGAGTATTATCCGCTTTATTGTTCTCACAGTAGGCCTTTGAGGGTGTGAGTTGGAGGTGTGCTGATTCAACAGGCTAGGGTACAGGATTAGCCGGTGGCCTAGAAAGCTTTTGCAAGAGGCAGTTGCTGTAGCATCAGTGGCCCTTTTTAATCAACTACCTTTATCATTTATACATTCCCTTGGTTCTCCTTCATTCGGTCCTTGAATTGTTCCAAGAGGGCCTGGGCATAGGGGATCCAACTCCAGTTTTCTAATGAGGTCCAGGAAATGGGTAACTGACTTACAAACTCGTAATTAGATTCATATAAATAACCATCAGAACTAGGCTATACAAGTAAAATATTATTACTGCTAGATCAAATCTCCCGAAGAAATTCAGTCTAACTAGGATCATACAAATCAATAATTCTGTTAAAGCTATACAGACTAATACAATTAGTATCTGCTATCCAGAGATCTCACTATTTAAATTCCCTCCCACCACCAATAGCTCAATTTCAATGCACAAACAATCATTGGAGAAAAATCATGGAGAGACAGAAACTGGATTTGAGGGTGGTAAGTTTTATCATAATCATTAAAGAAGTAATTAAGTCAATATCAGGCATTTAAAATCCAAAAGTGCGATTAAGCAGATCAATTGCAGATTGGTCATTAATTACCAAAGCTCAGGGCAGTTCAGGACAGGACATGAACCATGACAGTGCAAAGGAACTCTTCCAGGATAGGGAAAGCAGTCCGGCACTAGCACCCACAGCATAGGCATCATCCAGCAGTGTCAGCAAAGAAGTTCCAGAGTAAGGAGCAGAATGTCCAAGAGAGATGTGTGATGAGTTGTCAGTTTATCCGTCCCACCAAAGTATAATATCTTCAGGTTCTGGGGTGACTCCTCCTGGAACACCTTATCTGTTCAGACCAATCAGTCCGTTGGTCAGTACGTACAGGGTGATTGTCATGCTGCATTAAGACGTCACATATTATAACAAAAATGTGGTGATCATTACGTAAGTTGTCAAACCATCCAGTGTATAGTGCTTTCAACAAAAGTCCTTTTGCAAAAAGCACATACGTGAGTTCAAGAGGACAGTTTCCCATTACAGATTTTCTCAAAGAAGCAACATTGTTGCAATCAGTACTAGTATGCCATTGGTTACTCTCGCTATGAGACATAGTTTCTTTTCACATTGCAAGTTGTAGAAGCCTGTCCATGAGAGAAGAATTAAGCAAAGTAAGGAAAAATGCAGGGCAAAATTGAATTTGGTTAATGAAATGCAGAAAAAAATTATGGAAATATAAATTTTATTCATATGCTTTGGCATTCTATTTCTTTCTCCAACTTATTTGCACTCATAAAGCAATTTAGTTTTCTTATACATGTCACATGTAACTATGACATGTTACTGAATTTCAAAGTACCAACATTAAACATTATTTCAAAAATAAATATTAATATTGTTTCTAGTAATTTATTTTAGTACATGTATGAAGATTATGTCCTGAAAATGTCAGAACATTTGGAATAGGTATAAATGTGCAGCACCATTTTTTCTTTTCTAATTCGGTGCACAATTTCATGTGGGCAAAACATGGAGCTTAGAATTAAACATTTTATCCCACGTAAATATCTCTAAATCATGTTAGACTTCATTAAATTCTTGACACACATATCATTATTTGTTAAGAATGGTAAGAAATCTTATAATACCTAAATACATCACAATTAGCTTTTGAATGATACACACTAAATAAGCAACTGAAATGGGTCAAATTATAGCCTATATTACCTAATGTATATGCTTCCATCTAAGCTACAATTTATCTGCATGCTTTTACGATGCAGTAGCTAAGTCTTCTGCTTATTTCTATCATGTTTCTTCCATAGTTAGCAGAATTGGTGCACGTTTGTCATTTTTCTTTCAAATGTGTCATAACCGGCTGTGTGCATCAGCAAACAATTTAGCAGCTTATCTGCTTTGTCACAGTCATCATCATTGTAATTAATATGTGTTTCCTATCAGTTTGCAATGATGATTCTATTATGTTACTTGTTATTGTTTTTTTATATACTTCTCAGTGTATTATTTTAGCATTTCAAACCACTTCCGTTTGACCAGTAGGATGAATAAGACACCGGGCAACCTACTGCAGATTTCTGGCAAAAGAATCAAACCTGCACAACATATTCTAAGAGGCCGACAGATATTGTTACCAATTTCTTTCGTTCAATTTTAGTTTCTGATTTATTTCACATGTCTGCCTGATTATTTATTGCAAATCCATTCAGTGCCGCCTTTGACACTAGATTCGCATTGTGTCATACGAAGATATAAAAAATCATAATGAGCAAAACCAGCAAAGAAATGAAAATGAAAATATCCCTAGTACCTTCAGAATTAGAAACCTCAAAGATGTGATGTTCTTTTCCTTGCCATCCTAATAAATCAATTTATTGCATGGTAGCAGCTAACCATTACATTGTCTTACAAAAAAAACTCGTTCTTGACTCACCAAATAGCTTTTTCATCGGCTTAAATGGACGATAGCGAGCACCTCCATCCCTGGATAAGGAAAATACACCATTTGCACAAAATAACAACTTCATGTTGTGTCCTTAGCGGTGATTTACATCCGAACAACTTCAAGCTGGGAAATGTTAATCTGTAAGGAAGCTGTAGGAGTAAGTAAACTGTATTTCCCAAGGAGTGAAAGGTCACTGCTCTTAGCTGCATGTTTAACATCTCAGACATTTATTTTTACATATTGAGCCAGGAATGTACAAAATAAATTGTTCCCATGAACACGGAAATCATAGTGTTTTCCATATAACCATGATGGGAGACTTGTCAGAATCATTCCAAGTTAGCTTTTTCCATCCGTTAAAATACGGAAATGAGGCAGACAAGATAGGCTCTTGCCAATACTGTGTTTTTAATATAATAGCATGCTTTCTGAAGACACAAATGTCGCTTCTAAAGATAGTAAACTGACAATTCAATTGCGTGTTCCTTTTTGGTTATTACGCATTCCACAGTTTACACGCATTTCTTTCTTCTATTGAAAATTCATATAAGCAAGAGAATAGGTTTTCATTTACATTTCTGTCACCAGAAAACTGCAACTTAAACATTGCTAGAAGTTTCAAAAATAGCAAGATGCGTAAACATCGATGAATCAAAACAATGCTTTCATGTTATTTAGATTAAAAATATGGGTAATTCCATTAAGCACATTTTTAATTATATTGATGATTCCAAATATATAAAAGTATTCATATTATAAATCAGACTACTCTGATATCAGTGTCTAATGTAATTATTTACAAGTGTAATTTGACAAAGAATTTGCTGTAGTATCGGAAAGTCAGGGTAACAGTCCAGAGACAGCCCATCAGCCTTTGCCAGTGGCCAAAAGTGGCAAGGCGGGAGCACGCGCGGTGGATGTGGTAGGTCTCTGTCGGAGACTCTGCCTGGCCGCTTAATGATAAAACGAAGCACTGAGACAATTGGCAGCTGATTTCATTGTCGTTTGTACCAACCTGTTAAAAATGACTCAATATTTTTAAATAACCCCTGTTGTTTTTAGCTTATGTTTTAAAAAGAATTACGTTTTTTAAAACACATTACCTGACTGTGCATTGAACTCACTGCTAGCTGAGCCTGATAGCACTTTTGCTGACTCTCCCGAGCCCCGTTCCGTCGCGGCTTCTGACGTTTGTTGCAGAGGGCTAGAGGGAGGAAAGTCGCACTTCTGCCGGCTCCACCACCACTTCAGGGAGGGTAGCGCTCTAGTCCTGGAGCACACCACACTACAAAAGTGGCAAGCCAAGCGCACGCGCAGCGGATGCGCGCAGCAGGCGCGCCGGCGGCGCGCCAAAGGCAAACCCGTCTGCGACCGTCCGCGCCCTGCAGCGACCAGGGGCCAGCCTCCCTGCCCCAAGCCCGACGAAACCCGCAATTCAATTAAGGTATGACGCCGAGGCCCTTAGGAAACTAGAGCCCAAAATAGAGTCATTGTGCCGCAATTCCATGTGCCTAATCAACGCCATAAGGAAATGCCCACAATGTGGTTTCAATCCCAGACCCCGCTCAAACTAATGGAGAACCCTAACCCCCCACCCAAAGTGTTTCTCCTAAACTGTCGGTCCTTGACAAAACACTCCTTAGAAATGTCACTCCTCCTCGATAGTCTCGATCCAGATGCCATATTCCATACGGAAACCTGGCTAAAAGACGAGATTGACCCAGACATCAGCTCCATACTACAATGTGGCTACGGATTACAGAGAGTTGACAGGAAGGAGGGAAGAGGAGGAGGACTAGGGATATTATTTAAAAACTGCTACCAATGTAGAGCCTGCCCAGTCGAAATCCCGGACTGTGAATGCATGAACTTTGCCTTAGATCTATCTGCCACTTCAACATTTTCGGGACTACTTCCGGGACAAATGGGAGATTTTATAGAATCCCTTCCCTCCCATGTTGCCGAGCTAGCTATCTCCTCTCCTCACTTCACAGTGCAGGGAGATGTAAATATACACCTGGATGACCTTTCGAACCCCCTAGCTAAGTCCTTTTTACATAATCTTGCAGCCCTTCAATTCACCAAAAGGGATTCGAGCCCACACATAACAAAGGCCACTTGCTGGATGCAGTTCTAGGCAACGATCACAGGCTTGGGGTAGGGACCCCGGTCCCTCTTCCTTGGTCCGACCACTTCTTGGTGCCATTAACTTGGGAAATTCCAAATTCCCCGTCAGTTCTCCCTCGTGCCACACTAAAGGGTAGGAACTGGGCAAAGATATCAACTGACCAATGGACTAACTCCCTCTCTAACATTCCACCTCAAACAGGAGACAACCCAGAAATACTTTACAAACATTACATTGACTGGGTACAGTCCTCACTAGACGAGATAGCTCCCCTGAAATCCCTCAAGGAAAAAACCAAATGCAAAGAGTCACCTTGGTTTAACCCTAAACTAAAAGAGCTAAAACAAAACTGCAGGAGACTAGAGAGGACATGGAGACGCACACTCAGAGAACAGGACAAGACCAGGCATCGGGAAGCCATCAAGGGATACAAAGCCGAAATTAACTTGGCTCAGGCAGCTTTCTATGACGAACAAATTAGGTCCGCATCCAGCAGCCCGAGGGAAATTTTCCGGATCGCCAAATCCCTGATTAGTACCCCTCCTATTATGCACGACCCCAGCAAAGCCCAGATCCGCTGTGAAAGTCAGGCAGAGTACTTTTATCAAAAGATCTACACCATCTGTCGGAGATGGTGTAGATACTTGATGCAATACTTTGAGATTAACCACCTACTCCATGATTCTAAAGCTGGATTCCGCCCAAAACTGGGAACAGAGGCAGCCCTGCTAACAGTAACAGAACTAGCCCGGAAGCACATGGATCAAGCCGGCACAACAGCAATTATGTTGCTGGACCTGAGTGCCGCCTTTGACACCGTGAACATCAACATCCTAATCTCCTGCTTAACTAATCTGGGAGTGACAGGAAATGCTATCACATGGCTAAAATCCTTTCTGAAAGACCGCACATTTCAAGTAGTGGAAGGGGCTACTCACTCTAAAATCTGGCCCCTCAATCAGGGAGTGCCCCAGGGCTCCTCCCTGAGTCCCACACTATTTAATGTGTACATGGAACCCCTGGCAGGAATTGTACACCCATTTGGGTTTGAAATCATAACCTACGCCGACGACACACAACTAGTAGTGTCCCTAAATCACCCAGACAGCACTCCTCACAACCTGAGTGGCTGCCTAGAAGCCATAACAAAATGGATGGCCTTGTCCCACCTGAAGTTAAATGAGGATAAAACAGAGATAATGTTTCTGGGGAACACAACAGCACCGAGACCTATCATCGACTGGCCGACCTGTATGGGCACCCCACCAGAACCAAAGGACCGGATTAAAAGCCTAGGCGTATGGTTAGATGACACCCTAAGCTTCAATCAACAGGCCACAATATTGTCTGCCACATGCTTTCGCCTACTGAGGATGCTGAGGAAAGTCTTGCCCCTACTCCCTTTTCAGGCTCGGAGAATAATGGTACAGGCCATTATCCCGTCCCGTCTTGACTTTGGGAACGCTCTCTACCTGGGCGCACCCTCCAGTACAATAAAAAGACTCCAAGTAACCCAGAATGCGGCAGCCCGCCTTCTTCTTGGACTTCCCCGAAGACACTCAGGGGCCACCCCACTGAGGAAATTACGCTGGCTGCCCATCCAAGCCAGAGTAAAATTTAAGGCGATGTGCATAATGCACAAGGCTATGTGGAAGAAAGCCCCAGCTATGATTTGTTCCCTGGCCACCCCCTACCACCCACCAAGATCACTTCGCTCAAGCACAGCCTTTCTGGCCACAACCAAGAAAACCAAACGGACCAGATGGGGTGGACACTCCTTCTCACAGAATGCGGCCTCAGTCTGGAACTCCCTGCCTCCCACATTGCGCAGCGAGCCCGACTTACAAAAATTTAGGAACAGCTTGAAAACATTTCTTTTCCATTAAAGCCAGATAGCAATCTCCCAAAAAAAACTACTGTCCCACAGCGCTACGAGGCCTCCGGGTAGTAACGCGCTTTATAAAACCCAATTTCATTTCATTCATTTCATTTCAGTACCCTACAAAATGACCGACTATTTCCACGTTCATATATTTTGGGGTTGGCTGAGGATATAGGCCACAATATCTGTTATGGGGACAGGATGATATAAAAATAGAGTGGGCAAATTTACTAATTTTTCACACTTCAAAGTTTAGCAAGCAAAGTTTCTGTGCTGATTAATGGGAGACAGAAGAAATGCACTATATCACCTAAGATTTCGCGCATTTCTGATGCCTCCCAGCGCTGATGCTCTGAGTAATGACTAGGGACATAAAGGATGTCTGCGTCTGACACAATATTGTTTTTGTGCACAAAGTGACACCTTCCTACACAAAAAAAATCCTTACTGGTGTTTCCCCCTTCTATGTGTGTGTTAGACCTGGCATCCTTGGCGTGTCCTTTCCCCTGTACTATTTACCTCTGCCTCCTGTATTTTTGCTGTGTGCGGAAGTTAGTTTTTGCTGGTCTAGATGCTTTGGGCACTTTGCCACTGCTGATCAGTGCCAAAGTGCAAGTGCTCCCTCTATAAATTGTGAATACGAATTGATGTTTCCGTGATTGGCTTGTTTGACTTATGTATGTAAATATCAACAAGAGAGGGAAGAAACCAGATTGAGCTGGTTCCTTTCCTCATTTAGACATGTGCAATCAAGAAGAACTGGCTCATAGTTAAAGCCTGTAGTTTGTGTTTGGTAAACCAATAGGTTTCTTTAGAAAACCCTCACCCACAGACCTAGTTGGTGGCATGCTTCATCATCGGGTCCCAACCAAGGCACTGCGTTCCTTACTACTAAGTTACTAGTACAGTGCATTGTGTGTGCCCAGGGTTTATAAGTCAAATGCTGCTGTGGGCCTGCAGCACTGATTGTGCAACCCACACAAGCAGCCTTGCAAAGGGTTCTCAGACCTGCCACTGCAGTGTCTGCACGTAGTCTCTACAGCCAAGTCGACCTGGCAAGTGCACTCACTTGCCAGGACCTAACCTTCCCTATTTTTTACATGTGAGTCACCCCTAAGGTAGGCCCAAGGTACCCTGTAGGCAGGGTGTAGTGTATGTGAAAGGTAGGACATGTCCTGGAGTGTGGAACAAGTCCTGGTAGTGAACTACAGTTAATTTAGTTTTTCACTGTGGAAAGGCTATCTTTCCCATAGGATAGAAAGGGAGTTTATTTATAACATCATATAAATATAACTTTCCATTGGGACAAGATAGAAAGTTAAAGTTTAGTATGCCTGAACTCAGAATATAACGTGTTTTAAAAAACCACTGCTAGAAATTGGGTATTATCTTGCTTAGCCATCCTGTGTGCCTCTGCTAGGCTGTGTATTGACTGTCTGGCTTTAGAGTGACAGGGGCTGGGGATGTGCATTTACTGTAGGCTGCCACTGGGGGGCTTGAAGTGTGTCCTGCCTTTCCTGGATGCGACAGGGCTGGGCTGAAGAGACATGGGATTCATTTAGAGTAGGGGAGGATATTTCCTTTCACCTGAATGGACCTGGTCTGCATTACACAATGCTGTCTCCACCTCCTGCCAGAATGCTGGACCAGAGAGGACAGAAATGGTTTTGACTGAGAACAGAGCCTCTCTGCCACAAGAGGACAACGAGAAAAGGAATGTAAATATTGGAGTCCAGATCCCCGAACATTAGAATACTTCTGGACTCATGAGGATCCTCTGCCAAGGAGAAGAGCTGGGATAGATGAAGGAGAAGTACTGCCCCTTTGCGGTGTGCTGTTTGGGGTTCGTCTGCAGTGGCTATTTTGGCCAAGGAGAGGACAAATACTTTGCTGTGTGCTGTGTATCCTGCTTAAAGAAGATCACCAAGGGCTTGAATTAGAGCTTGCCTCCTGTTCTGCTGTCTCAGGGACACAAAGACTTCACCACCAGCTCCCCTGAACTGCCTGTTGTTGAGTTGGGCCTCTAGCCATTGTTCCTGCTGTTGGAATCTGGACCTATATCTAGTCTAAATCACTATACATGTAAACCCCTATGGCAGACCTTATCAGTCATGAAGGCAGGGTGCTGGGTTTTGTGTGAGAGGGTGCCCCTGCATGAGCAGAGCCCCTCTGCAGCCTTCGGAATCTATTCTCCGGAGTTGTCTGTGGAGCAGCCAAACCAAATATACTTAAGTGCATTATAACCTCTCAGTAAATGCTAACTTTAAAAAGGCTGCTTAGAAACATGTCGTGTTTGGTACCAAACACCTTAGAATCATACCTCCACACCAGTAACTCGTGTGGGAGGTATGATTCCTCTCTGCTAGAACCACTACTGTGGGGCACTGGTCTACCCGATACCAGCTTTCTCGACCTGAGCATCACAAAATGGATACTGCCAGCCACAGACGCGAGTCTGCCCTCCTGCTGTTGAGCTGCACTCAAGCAGGGGAAGGTTGGACAATAGGTTTCCTGTCACAGGGAGGTGTGCCCACGTCCCAGACAGGCTTTAGTGTATTGGGGCTGAGTGGGTGCACTCTGAAAGTGCCTGAAGGTCTGCACTGGGGCACATTTGGTGTCCCTGTGCATAGTCCCGCTCAAACCGGTTGCAGGAGCCATTTGCTCCTGCTCTGGCACGAGACTGGACAAAGGACATGGGTGTTACCACCCCTCTGTCCTGTCTCTCCCCTTGGAGGGTCCCCAGAGTTTGTCCAATCACTTCCTTGGGTATAAAGTAGGAACCATGAATACAGGACTTTAGATTTTACCTGAACTAAACTCTGCAAGCAGAATCAAGTACTTCGATGATCTACACTGGATGACTAAAGAATCTCCCTTGGAGTAAAAGAGTTACATCCCTGCAAGGCAGGCACCTTTAATGCATCTGATCGGTTTGCATCTCCCAAGCTCCTGAGGACTCTGAAGATTTCTACAGCACAGGAGTTGGGTTCTCAAGTGTCTCTGAGGTTGATCTGATGTCTCAGCAATTCTGAGACCAGTATCCCTCGTGGGGACAGTACAACCCAAACCCCTGTGCACAGTGTACTTTGCAGCAGCGTATGCTTTTGGTGATCCCTGAGGCTGTGCTTTGGGCTACATGTAGTCCTGACCTGAGCAGTAATTGCGCTGAAGATTTCCGGCCTACACTCCACAAGTGTTCCGTGGGCTGGTATTTCATGATTAAGCTTGAGTTCCCTGGTCCATTGGCCTGTGGGTCCTTGTGAAGGTAACCTTGATTTCTATTGGGCTTTTCTGGTTGCTCCAGACGTGCCCTGAGTCCCCTTAGCGTGGATAGTCTCCAGGACCTTGCTGGTCCTCACTGTGACTGCTTTCCTCTTCCCACATGGGTTGCATTTTCAAAGGCTTGTTGGTGTTCGATCCGGACACTGTCCCCTCAGCACTCAACATACTTTGTGGGACAGCTCACCCCGGACTTTGGTCATCATCGACGCCTCCTGGTCCCTGTGGCTACAGAGTCAAGCATCCTGTCATCTCAAATGAAGCACCCGACATCTGTGCGCATTCGTCTACCGAGCCTCTGGTCACCCTGAAATGACCCAGACTCTGTCCCCTCTGCTTTCAGGTTCTTCTCACCTTGAGTCCAGGCTTGGATTCCACCGGACACTTTTCATCTTCCCTGCAGCAGCACTTCCTTGAGTCACGCCATTGAAAACGACAAAGGTTTCTGACAACACCTGACCCCTATGCATCCGGCTCCTCTGGGATAGGTAACACGGGTATCTCGGTACTCACAAGGGTGCTGGCCTTAGAACCTTCTATGTTCCGAAGGGTTTGCTCGAAGTCCTCTCCGAAGTCTCCTTAAACTCTAATTTTCCAACCACGACTTTCTCATAGAGTTGTACGGAACTCACGTCTGTGTTCACACACTGCAACTGTCCTTCATGGGTCTCCTGTGTCACCACTTTGGGTGGTTCCTTGTGGTCCCAGCGATTCTATGTGCTCTAGGCGCTGTGTCTAGTTAAGTTGTTGTTGTTATACCCTTTTTTTAGTATATGGTTCGGTCTCCCCCTGGAGCCCGCTGTGTATTGTGCTATTTACTGTCATTCTATTGATTAATAATTGTGTGCCTTGTGCTCTAATCTCTTATAGAGGTTAGTAGAGAGTTTTTAGTAATAAATACATATATTTTATATATCGCTTGTTTGGTTCTCCTTTTATTTGGTGTGCAGGAGGTTACCATCTGGTAAAACAAGCTGCTTTAAATTCCTTCAAGACTTAGCCTGAAGGCTGCTCTCCATAGCTACCACTAGGATAGCTTTATTAAAGGTTATCTTTGACCTAATCATCAATAAGGGTTGTTTGGACTGGTACAGGGTGTCCACTTTAATTAATAGACGGCATATACCAGGTCAACTTCTCACACTGTAAAGCAGCACATGTGGAAAGCGGAAATAACGAGGAGAAATAAAGATATTTCTCCTCACAGGAGAAGTCACAGCATTTTGACACATTCCTCGGTTTACCATTCTTTTTAAATCTGGGAATGGTTCCAAATCCATGGTTGGATGAAAGCAAAGACCCATGTTTCACTTATGAAATGCCTTCCCAACGTGAAGTCAAGCAAGGCAGAGCTATGCGCCACCTTGCATTACTTTATGTTTACTAAACCACTCAAAGCTGCACTATGTGGCTTTGCATTGATTAGTGAATTAAAAAAAATATTTTGCATTGGGGCTGCACCACAAAAGTGATGCAGACCAAAGCAAAATCTTAGTAAACCTGCTTCAGGGTTTAGTTGTTAAAAGTGATCAGCAGGTGGTGGTATGCATGGAGAATTGGTAGGTGGTATCCAGAACACTGCTAATTTAGCTCTTTCCTTCCTACAACTGCAAATAATGTTGATTGCAAAGCATCCCTTCTCGATTTCAATGGTGCCTTCCCATGCCACATCACAGCAAAATAGGTCTGAAGTGGGTTTTCCCATCCTAATGTAATGTTAATGTTAATGTTTGGCATACCCATCAATGGTGCGACTCATCTGACTTCCATATATGCTGACAACATCCTGTTGTACCCACGTGACCTGTTGGCAGAGAATGCTCCCTCCCCGACATTTTTGCCACGTTCGAACGTATCTCAGGGCAGGCTATAAACCCGGGAAAATCGGTGGCCTTCTTTTTCAGGGATATACAATTCCAAACTACCCTACGGGTCAGAGACTATGTCCTGTTGTGGCGCCCACCACCTTTAAATACTTAGGCATACAAGTATATAGGACACAGAGAGATCAAATTGAAGGTAATATAATACGAGCCATAGCAGGTCTCCGGGTTAGTGTAGCCTTCTGAAGAACCGGGCCTTATGGGCCTGGCGGCGCAGGGTACGCCTTAAATCTCCGAGTTCACCTGCCTTGTCGGACAGAGACACGAGACACTCTGTTAGGCGTAGAAAACCAGGTTTATCAGCTGCAGCTAAGAACAGTCATCCCAGAAGTACAGAGTAGGTTCTCAGGAGACTGCCACTTTATTCCGTGGCGCACAATCTTTTATAGCACACATATTTACAATGTATACTCCCAATACATACAAGGCTAACCAATAGGAAAAGTTGGAAAACAAGCTATCAAGTGTCCCAAATACGAAATACGCCCTTCTTTCAGACCCTGTGTGCCACCCCTCCCTACAAGTTAATCAGTGCTAGTGCCTACAATCCAATTTGCAGGTGGCAGGACGTATTTGTGTGCCTCAAAGGATAGTTATGTAACAAGAGAATACAAGGAGAGAATGGCGAAGGCCAGTCTGATAAGATAAAGTAAGGAAAGAATAGGGGAAGCCAAACCATCAGTCGAGACAGGGATCAATCAACCTAGACATGGATTAGTGGACTCGGCCAGACCCTGACATCGGTTTCGTAAACAAGGGCAGGGGGTTACTTTTTAACAGAAGAGACACGTAGCAGCTGGAAAAGGCAAAAACACTCCGTTCGCCGTGCTGCCTGAGTGAGGGCAACACTAAATCGCAACGGGACACAAAATGGCGGCCGAATACGGGACGAAGTCGAAACCCGAAGAACCTCACTTCTGGTCCTTCCTACCATTGTCAGTGATGGGGCGGGTTGCCATCTCCAAGATGGTGATGCTCCCTCGCCTATTGTGCTACTTTGTGAACTTACCGGTCGTAATCCCACAGTCTATCTTTAATACACTAAACACCTTATTGGTGGACCTTATAAGGGGTTAAGGACGCAGACGTCTTAGCCTGCGGAAACTTCAACTGGAGAGCAGGAGTGGTGGCCTGGGAGTTCCCGACTTTCAAGCCTACTACTATGCTAGCCAGCTCCAATGGCTATCTTTTTGGACCGCAGGGAGAAACTTGTAAGAAATCAGGTACACACCTAGGGAGTTGGACCGGGGTGTACTACACTCCCTGCTCCTGCCTAAGGCCAAGATTCCCAGAGACAGTCCCCTCTTTTGAAGACAGCCCTACAATGCTGGACGAAGGCACTATCTTATACCTCCGTGCTGGCCCCCTAATCTATGAACATCCCTATCTTGGGTATCCCCACACTGCAGGGTAGGTTCACGAAGACCAGAATGCATGATTGTATGAAACAGGAGTGGAGGATGTCGGGCGTTCTTTGGTGACGGAACTTTGCTGGACCACGACTCCTTCTTACAGACTACGGGCGCACCACCATGATTATATTTATTGCACACCACAGTATCACACTATAAAAGAACACATGGGCACCGCAGTGCAGCGAACCCCCACAGCACAACTTGGTGCACCTCTTATATTACATGGGAAACAGGGGGCACCTGGTTCATTGGTTATACACAGGTATTCGGATGCACGCGGCAATAACACTTACTTCACTTAGAATGCAATGGTCTGAGGATGCTGGTACAGATATCACCGATAAGGCATGGCAGTGAATGCTAGAACACTTGAAAAGGGTTTCCCGTAATGCCAAATTAAAATGTATACAGACTATGATCCTGCATCGGTCATATCTCACCCCCAGGCGGATCCATGAGGATACTTCCCCTTGAGGTTGTAATGAACACCAGAAAAAACGAACAACCAGGAGAAGGGGTTGGGAGAGTTAGGGAGGGAGAGGACATAGTTGAATCTGTTATTTCTGTTAATTGAAATGTAACAACTTTATGCTGTATATATATCTGTCTTCACTATGATGATCCGCTATCCTTGATGTCTACTGACAATACTTCCTCCTCATTTCCAGACTAATAGTGAGGGGTACAAATATGGTGGATTTACAAATACTTATGTTGTACCATATGTCAGTGGAAAATGACAGATTCTGTATATTATTCATTGCATTGGATTTGATATGGTCAGCAAATAAAGTATGTTAAAAAAAATGTTAATGTTACTTGAATACGAACTGATACCCAAAGGTGTCCTGGAGCTATGGGAAGACCTACTGTAGCTGGAAGGCAGAGACATCCAATTAATTAGAGAAAAGCCATTTTTTTAACGCCTTTCTTAAAGGCGAGAGGTTTGGTATATTTCTAAAGGTTAACGGTAGGGCATTCCATAACTTTGCCGCATTGACCGTGAAACTCCTACCGCCCCAGTTAGCTTTTTTTACCCGAGGGATATTTATGAATTTTTGGTCGGCTGACCGTAATGCTCTCTTAGGCGTATGCCAGTTAAAATGACCTCTTAGAAATTCTGGTCCAATACCATGAAGGGCTTTAAATACTAGACACAGGGACCAAAATTGAGTATGTTTACTGACTGTGAGCCAGTGAAGTTGATTAATTTTAGCTGAGATAGACTTGTTTTTTAGTGTGGCATAATAAGTCTGGCTGCAGCATTCTGCAACATCTGTAGTTTGTTCATCGATCTTTGTGAATTGTAAGATAAAGGCTATAACAATAGCCTAGTCTAGACATTACCAGGGCTGAGACTACAGTTTGTTGTGCTTCTATCGGCAGAAGTGGCATGATGTTTTTGCAGGATTTAAGGATGTATGAGGTAGTAGAGGCAACATGGTTAATTTGGTCCCTAAAACTCAATTTGTCATCAATCAGGACTCCTAGGTTCTTGACCTTTTTAATTGGCATGGGTAAGGATCTCATCTCATCTGGCCAGCAACTAGGGGTCTAGAAAGTGGGGTTGTTTCCAAAAAGGACTACCTACATGTTACCGGAAATAAGCTTCAAACAGTTCTGGGACATCTAGACTCCCACAGCTTTCATACAATCCTGCAGCCTTGTCGCAGTTTCCTGTAAGTCTTCTGGTAATAATGTCACCACAATTTGGGTGTCATCAATGTAGGACGTTAGGGCAAACCCAAAGCTCTGAATTAGGGGAGATAATGATGACACGTAAACATTGAAAAATGTTGGGATCAACGACGAGCCCTGCGGTACCCCACAGGGCAGGGAGAGAGATTTGGCTTCAAATTCATCTAATGTCACTGTTTGGCTTCTATCGGTGATCAATGATTTAAGGAGCTTCCATGCAGTGTCTTTGATCCCTAACTTATCCAGTCGGTCCATCAACAAAACGTGATGGACCGAGTGAAAAGCTGCAGACAGGTCCAACATAATCAATACGGCTTTTCCCCCTTGATCCAGAATGGTCCTAATTTCTTCTGTGGACTTTAGGAGCGCCGTTTCTGTGCTATGGGCCTCTCTAAACCCACACTGAGTATTCTAAACCCATATTAATGTAGGCCGCCGGATTGTTTACCTTCTCATACCATCCACAATCTTAAAACACACTGAATATTAGGGCTTAAGAATATTGGTCAAAACTCATATGTTCCAGTTGTAATGAACAGAACTTGATTTACAGACACACTGGTAACACGAGTAAGGTTTAGTTATATACAAACCTACTATGTACTGTGATAAGAAATTTTGGCCCCATTCTCAAAACCTCCTAATAGAAAATTAGAAATATGCACTTGGGGGCTTTTCCACTTTTGAATGCTAACGACACACCCTGTGAGCTACTTTTCAGACAAAAAACCCTGCCAAACCGTTTACAGGACATTCAATATCTGTACTTCAGTGTGTATTTTCCCTTCAACAAATCTGACTGTATGTGGCAATTACATTGCTCTTGGTAACAGGCAGCACCTGCTCATAAATTAAGATTGTTAATCACTTCAAAGGCCCACCACTGACGTCTTCCAATCTACTGCAAGTTTGTGGAATCATACGTATAAAACACCTCTGAACCATGTGCAAAGGGGATCACACATAGAAGCTGCTATACAGAAAAGTTCCACCAGGCAATCAGGGCCTGATTGGCAACCAAAAGCAGCACTGGCAAATGTTTCAGACCACTGCATACTGCATGCAGCAAGTAAGCGCAGCAAGCAAGCCTGACCACTGCATGGGGACTTGGGGGGTTGGGGGGTCTCTTCCCAAGAAATGTTTGAAAACCCCCAGATATGGTTCATTTTACAGCCCACGTTTCAGTATAGAGAATAGTTTAATCCTTGAATGAATGGTTGGAGATTGGAGACAGGGTTGCTTGGCTCAATGGATAAATAGTTGGTTGGTGAGGACTGGGTGAATGAATTAATTCAATAAATATTAAATACTTTTCACTACAGCTAAGCTGTGTTCTCAATGCACTGACCAATGGTGCGTTTTTAACTTCTGCATTGAAACATCACCCTCCATAACCACTACTACTACCAATCCTTAAGAAACATTCAATCCGGATGTATTTACCACAGTGCACTGATTTACCACCTCAAAGAATAAAACACAAAGCACCAAGCCCTAATCTAAAATGGGAGAGAGAAAGAGGCACCCATTTAATGGTTGAATTGCACAAAAAACATGAATCAATCCTGGCCTCCAACCAACCACACTACATGATCCTGGACAACTACTCCTTCAACATTGCCTCCCCATTCTCCATCACTGCACAAGAGCCCCCCCCCAAGCACATCAATTGAGGGTGTGCGCTGCACAAATGCAAAAGACCATAACGATAGTCTATTCATTGCCACACCCCAGGCCACATGCAAGAGTCAATAAACTGCTTTTCTCCAGTTTCACAAAGAGCACCATCTTCAGGGCAGTGGTGTAAGGAAATGAATGTTTCTAAGCTAAACTAAGCAACAGCAGACCCCTTGCCTTCTTCCCAAAACCCTGAAGGTCAGCATTGCTGGTGGCAACCATGAAGGAGGCATACATTACCCAAATGCAACAGCACGCCTAAAAAAACGAGTTTTTAGTTTTTTGTTGTTGGTTTTTTTAAAGTGTAGAAATGCTGCTTACAATTAATTCAGTCTGCCTCTCTCCAGCAAGAAAACCTTCCCCCACCAGCAGTGAAACCGGCCTTCCACCCTGCCAGCCAACTTGGAAAATGCCTGTGTCCTGTAGCGGAAGTCCGGACCTGCAGGCAATCCTTGAACCCACCTATGGAGGGGGGATTCAAGTGAGGGCTCCGCCACAAAGACCATACTTCTCAAAACACACTTATAGAGTAGCAGGTACACTCTAGCTGAACTCTAATACTGATCAGTAGACTGTGGTGATGTGATGCCATGAGATACCCCGTAAAAATGTGTAGCATGTGCACGAGGATATTCTTTTCGTGCAAAACAACAAAATAGGGAGTATAGAGTAAGCATGGGCAAATTTTGCGAATCTGGCGTTCACGAATTTGCGTATTTGCGAACTCGCAATCCGCAAAATCCGCGAATTCTCGCGAATTTGCGGATTTTTTCTTTTTTTTTTGTGTTCGCAAGAGTTTCTGCCAGTTCGCGAGGGTTTGGTACCAGTTCGCAATTGCGAACTTACTTGTCGGCTCGCAACGGTCGCGACTATGTTGTTTCTACTTCTGGTTCATCATCACAGGTTCCCAGCACCCTCTGTTTCACCACTGCCACCCTCTGTTTCCCCCATGCCACCCTCTGATACATCAATGCCACCCTCTGGTTCATCATCACTGTAGATTATGGGGGGGAAAAGCAAGCACACCTGCCCTGCTTCAACTGACATGAATTAATTTGAGGTTGGTTTATTAATGTGTCACTGTTTTAAAATTCCAGTCTGGCACCTGCTTCCTTATCTGTAATTTGCTTTCTGTTGCAGTGCAACTTTTTTTTCCAGGACCTTTGCGGCCTACTTGTAGCTATTCTATGAGCCTGCTGTGAGGGTCAGAGCAGGGTCATACAATTGTTGCAACTAGCAACTGAACTCTGGAGGGGCCCCAGTCAGGAAGCACTACAGGGAATGGGTACTATTACTAATGATGAGTTTGAACTTTTGCACCTGCTGAGTGCTTTCATTTGTGAAAATTCGTTTTTCTGCAGAACAGCTGTAATGCCCCAAACAAACATAGGCAACTGAACTCTGGAGGGGGCCCTCAGGAAGTACTACAGGGAATGGTTACTAATGATGAGTGAACTTTTGCACCTGCTGAGTGCTTTCTGCAGAACAGCAACTGTAATGCCCCAAACAAACTTACTTATGAAAGTTGATTTCTAAAGTCAAAAGGCCTCAAATCCAAAAAAGTGCGGGCAAATGTCAACCTGAGGAGTTATTCTGATAAAAATCATCATTTTCAGAAGGTCTATGCTGCTTGCTAGTGGATTTCTTGTGCAGAATTGTAAATTTTGTAATTTCGCGAGTGCGAGATTGTTGCTGCCCGCCGCACCTACATGTTCGCAATTGCGAACTCTTGCGATGCGTCGCCAAACTCCCGCGGGATCCCGCAGCAAGATCCAAAATGGCGCAGCACTCGCAAAAATATCAAGAAAAACAACTCGGCAAACGCTGAATGACGGTAAGTGAACGCCGCACGCCGCAAAATTGTATCACCAAGAAAAAAAAATCCGCTGCGTGCGAATTTGCGGATTTTGCGGGAAATTTTCGAATCTCGCGGATTGCGAATTTACCGAAAATCCGCAAAATCCGCGAGCGGAACGGATTTTCCGCCCATGCTTAGTATAGAGGTAATGGATAGAATCCACCTCCAGTACAAAGTTTATAAACACAAAGATTCGATCCTTTAGTTGTATATATATATATATATTGTGATTACTCATGTAATGTGCACAGATGTGGGGATGTTACTCCTGGAGGTGTCCAGGAGGAACACTATGTGTTTTTAAAATACCCCTCACACAGCGATTAAAATATATTTTTTTTCTACTAGCCAGGAAATGTTTAAGTTTATTTCTCTAGTCACCACATTCCCTACCACTCCCATTACCTACACCACACATAGCCTATCACAAAATATAGTGCTCCCACGTACTTGTCGGTCGCAGCACGCCCCGCTCCGTAGAGGGACGGAAAGACCCCCATGATGAGGCATGACACTATGGGACTCATAGTGTGTGAGGGGTATTTTAAAAACACATAGTGTTCCTCCTGGACAACTCCCAGAGCAACATCCCCACATCTGTGCACATTACGTGAGTAATCACAATACATATATATACAACTAAAGGATAGAATCTTTGTGTTTATTCCCTTCGTGCGCCACACATTAACAATTTGATGTGCATTCCATAATTTACCAAATAGCTCTCATTCATAGAATGAGACCAGGTTGTCCCAAATCGGAGAAATGGAAAATGTTATATCGAACTAGATTGCTTTATGAGCATAAAAACGGAAATGTTCTAAAAAGTGCCTCAAATTATAACAATAACAAAAAGAATTGTTCTAGCAGAGCCTTATCTCATGCTATTAATACATCCAAAATATTAATTTTACTTACCAATGGGGAACATGGTTCCTCAATATTCTCCAGGGAAACATGAAGACATGCCTCTTTAAATATTGTTTGCAGTTCAGTATCTACAGCCGTGGTGACAGCTTCTGCTCATTGAATTATCTCCTGCGCAAGAGATGTTTCTCCTCGTCGTGCCTTTTAGTAGCTGTGTTGATTGACTTTCTGGCGCTGATGTTTTCAGCCTGCGTCTCCGCTTCCATGTACGGGGGCTGTGGAGAGGGGGGTCACATTTTAATGCACACTTACATAGATACTGACTTTCTGAGTAATTAGTCTTTTGACATGATTTTTCTTTTCTGACGTTGGCAGTGAGAGCTGCAAGATGCCTCACACAAAAGAATAGCTTTATTTACCCGAGCTATTGATCACTTGTGTGGCAAGCTGATTTTGGAAATACATTAAAAAGTCCATGTCCTCGTACCACCTTTTTTTCTACAGTGCAACGAAGATAAGTGTCTCTTTTCTAGCTATCGGAAACGAGCACATGTTCTGAACAATCCCTTCATTTTCATCATAATCCTATTTCTAGCCCTAAGCCTTGACGAAAGAGGAAACAACGCGAACAGCATCATGTCAACATGGTAATTCGAATAACCACTTTGAAGTGAAGCAGGTCGGGGTACAGCATAATATGCACTTACGCAGCTGTTTACAAGTGATTGCTAATTACTTGTTTTCAAGGTATCACTGCTGAAGATAATAAACACCGTTGTTGATCTGCCGGATCCTACCAATTTTCGCAGGCTCAGTGAATTTTAATCTGCCCCTCCATGTTTGCTGCGCCCGGGGTTGTGCTTTCCTTCAATATCCGGAATTACAGAGGCAGGGAGCAGATTGTGCCGCCTCAGCAAGAGCAATCACAGGCGAGGCAATGAGACTGCTCTAACGTTGTTAATTATCCGACAGTACACCCCCTGCCACCTCAAAGCCATTTTGTGCAGGAACGTTATATGAAAAATCCGTGTTTATGATATTCTGCCTGGCAGATTATTATTGAAAGTCAGATACGGGAACCATTTGAAGCAGCTGTTACCCATGGCTTGCCCTTTGCTGTGCCTGTCTCTGATCCTGCTGTCGGCTGGTCAGAGGTGTCATGGTAGCAGCTTCGATACATACAGTAAACAGAACTTTACGACCTGGGTTAACCTTTAGTTTCCATTTACAGCGCATATTCTAGACTCTCTAGAAAAAAGTGGAGAGGTGGAGGATGGGACAAGTAGACTGCTACGTGAAGTCATTGGGGACAAAATGGGTGTGAAGCCCCTTCCACTGCTCCATACTTTATGGTAAGTTGGTGTCTAAATTCAATGCACTCTTTAATGCCCCTAGCCAGACCCGGATCTAGGCATGGACAGTGTGGGCAGCTGCCCAAAGCCCCTTAGTCAGCCCTCCAGCGTCGGGCTCCGCACCATTGGGACAGTCAGACCACGGCATGAAAGATGCCACCTTGCAAGTGTGCCACAGTAAGAGGCCCCCTCCCTTGGCATCACTGCCATGGAGTAGCAAGGGGAACCCAAGGGTAGCCCCCCCCCCCCCAGGGCCCCTCTCCCTTTCCACAGTTGCCTCCACCGCCCACCCACGCAGAGGCACAGCTGGATGGCTATTGCCCAGCTTTTCAGCTCCCTGGCAGTATGGAGATAAGCAACCCTCACACCTTCAGCTCTTGATGAGCTATTAAGAAGTGTTTGTAGGTAGCTGAGAGGGAGGGACTGCAGTTTCAGGAGCAGGGGCATCTATTCAGATGCAAACAGCTCTGAATGGGTCAAGTCTATGCAAATTAGAAGTGCCTCGCACATTCCCCTTCTGCCCAGGGCCCTAAAAATCCTAGGACCAGCCCTGCCCTAGAGATTTACCCATATACTGACTCTGTTCCTCTGTTTTAGCCCACCTCTGAAAGGCATGTGTGTGTTTATGGTAACCAGCACAGTCACTTTTCATTAAAAGTTGAAAGATTCAGAGAAAGCATCAAACGTTGTATGTCTCGATTCTGAAGCCAATAGTTTAAGATTTAGTATTCATAGAATCTTCTACACTTTGTCAAAGCTATGACACAAGATGTAAATTGCCGATCAATTCATCATTGAAAATCATCATTCAAGTGATTTTTCATTTATCAGATTCTTAGAACATCTTGAAAACATAATGGATTTAATAGGTGTTTTTGCTCTCACAAACCAGAGATGGGCTTCTAAATTCTCAAGCCCTTGTTCCAACCTGTTCTCATGAAGGCTATCATAATTATCATCCCTACTCAAACTTCATAATTTAGTAGTACAATACAGAAATGCGCCCCTGCATTTAGTTTTTTGGGTCTGGACTCACAGTGCAGCTAACTGCACAACATATTTTTCCAAGTTCTTTAAACTATACTGTCAGTCAGTCAGTCAAAAAAGCTTTATTATCGGTTAAAAACCATGAAAGCGAAATACATGATATGGCAAAAAACGTACCTTTAAACAACATTTCATAGTGGTCATAAATACACAAATCTCCATATACGATCTAAATAGAACTTTAAAAACAAGAAGTAAAAAAAACAGTTCCTTACAGATTAAAATTAACAATTCTTGATGAGTTACAGAGGAATGCTAGCAAGGTTGTGGGAGCTTCACATTTTTAATTTTGGCTCCTCTGATACACCACACAGAGAACAAATTTCTGGAGGTCACAAACACAATCAAGGGGGTGGTATCAAAACATTCCTATAATCCCGGAGACCACATAATTGGATGATCCATTTGGCTCTGACTTTACTGTAGGAAGGGCAGAAGAGCAGAACGTGCAGATCCCTTCTTTTCAGTAATTCCACACCCTGGGCATGAGCTAGGTGCATAAAGAGCCGTTGGCCACTTGTTTGACACTGCCCTCACTGGGAGAGTTCCATGTCTAAATTGGACATATAATTTCTTCGCCAGTGGGGGCTGGATATCATCCAAGAATTTCTCAGGGTGATAATTGTCCTTGACCTCCAGAAAGCAGCTGGTCAACCTGCCCAAAGATGGATTTGAAGCTATCAGATCCATTCGATATTGTTTGAGATCTTTGGCCAACTTCCTCCTGGAGGTCAGGGCGGAAGTATGTTCTGGGACGAGCCACAGATCTCCCTTCCCTAGTGCATGACTAAGCTGTTTAACATGCTTTAACCAAGGGATTTTTCCCACACCCCTTATGGACATTAGATCCCTAAGGTCATCCCTGTAGCTAAATAGCTCAATTGGAGACCAAAGACTCCTCAATAGAGTAGTGGGCGATTAGCGATAACATCCTGTATGGGATCCAAACCCAAATCTAGGCGTAACAGGATCCAAGGTGTGCTCTGTGGGAGTCTCAATAGGTGCCTAATAAAGCTGTTCTCTTTAATTACCAATGGGGAGGCGCTAACATGGCCCCATTGCTCTACCCCATACAGAGCCCCACCCCTCGCCTGCGCTTTTATAAATTTCCACAGGCGGCCCCAGGGTTTTATATGAACCCTCATTAAAAACCTTTAGAATACCTCCCGAGGCTTGGGCCAGCTTCATATTAGCCTTGGCCATGTGCGTCTCCCATTCCATCTTGTCATTTAGGGTGACCCCTAAGTATTCAAAAGTGGAAACTCTTTCGAGCATTGTACCATCCAAATAGGGAAGGGGGCAATTAGATGCTTTTGCATTAAAAACCCTGAATTTTGTCTTAGAGAGGTTAATCTCCAGGTTTCTTGTTCTACAAAAGGAGCAAAAAGCCTCCAATGTTCGCTGGATACCCATAGAGGATTTTGATAGCAAAAGGGTGTCATCAACGAACATCAGGGTTGGTATCTTCCGGGACGCTAGGCTAGGGGAGTCTAAGATCTTCGCTCCCTGTAGTTGTTCGATCAGGCCATTGACAAACAGGGAGAAGAGCAGCTAGGTCTGCTGGACGTGGAGTGTCAGTGAGGGCAAAGAGGGGCTTAAAGTGTGCTATCCAAACCTCTTCGCTCAAATTAGGTGTTAAGACTTGCATCCCCTCTGGCGATCCTGACCTAACTAGGTTTCAAAATGCCCTGTAGTCACGTCCATCCAGGGCGTCTTTGATATTTACCCATCTCAATGTCTCCCATTCCGACTTAGCCTCTGTGAATATACTTTTGTAGGTGAGTCTTGCCGCTCTAATGCTCTGAACAGAGCGCGTTTGGCACCCCTACAAGATTTATTAAACCACTGGTCCTGGTGTTTTGGCAGATGCCTCGTATTAACTGAAATATAAAAGTAATCGGCTAGGGAGGTGATTAAATTAGTATGAATGTGCTCAAGTGCCTGGAAATAGGGGGGATCAAAGGCTAACGACAGGTTGAAAGCCTCTTCTATAGAAGTGGCAACATGTTGATATAATTCGGCTATTTTATCGGGAGCCAACACAAAATTGGCCCACCTAATAAGCCTGTCTCCTGCCGCAGTGATTAGATTGGGGTTGAAATGAGAGTCCTGCTCCCCCAATCCATGATGATAACCCAATGTGAATTTTAGTTCAAGTGACAGAAGGTTATGTTCACTGTCTACCCTTTCGATTATAGTGAAGGACCTGATTTGGGACCAGAATTCTACATTGACTAATATAGTCAATAGCTGTAGATTTCCCCACTCTATTGAAGGTACTCTTCTCTGGAACATCGGGGGGGGGAGTCTGCCATTGCAAGCTCTAAGGGAGTGGGTTACTAGGAGCTTATTAATCTGCAGCGCCAGTGATTTCAAGCGCTTCGATGGATACATATTGCACTCCTGTATATGCCAAATGGAATGCTCCTCTACAATTACAGAAGGAATTCCCGCCAGGGGTTCAAAATGGCAGTTGAAGTCACCCCCCCAGGATTCTGTGTGTTGGAGCAGAGTACAGTGAGAGAAGTTCATCTAGAGCTTCAATCAAAGATAACCCCTGTAGTTGGGGAGTGGGGCGCAAATAGATAATAAAGACCACCACAGACGTGCCATTCAGATATTTGAGGGCAATGCACAGGATGTTCGGGGAGTGGGAATCAATCACGTTCACAGAACACCCCAGATGAGTGGCTACCCAAATACACAGTCCCCCCGAGGGTCCGCCCCTTAGCCCCTGTATGGCTAGTATGTGGTAAGTTGCAAAGACCACCCTGATGGGGGCAGATGTCATCCAGGTCTCTAGGAACAAGCATACATCATACTGATCCACCAACTCCCCCCATTCTGGGTTAGGTAACTTAGAGCCTAGCCCTGCTAAATTCCAAGACCCTATTAATGATCTACTGAGTGGTGCCCTAACCAAGGAATCTATAGATGGTAACATGGCTGTAATGGGGGGAGTTCCTGCCTGCCTGTCCAACTCACTTCCGTCTCCTAAGGGGCAAAGTTTTGGGTTTGAGATTAGTGAGAACTTTGTGGGGCTAACTTCGTTTGCCCTGAAATCCATCTTGGGTAACTCATCTTCTACCCTCTCGCCCCCCTCCACCCAGCTACACTAAGATCCAAATAATTGGACCTAAATGACTGTAGTAGTCAATCGACGTTATTCAGGACACTTAATCTATTCTCCACAGGTAAGATATAATCAACCCCCTCGCCACCATTATAGGAATAGGATGATCCATGCTCACCGGAAACCCGTTCCTGGGAGTAGAAATACCCTAAAGGAAGAGGAATAATTGATCCAAGTTGGCAGGGGCCATCCCATTCAAGGATATGGTTAACCACTCCAGGATTCCTAAAATGAATGATCACAAAATCCCCTCCTAAAGCTTTAGGAATAGGCCCTATCCAGCTGATTTTTCTGGCGAATAAAATTTCCCCCTGACCCGGTACCATTAGTGGTCGGAATCGATTTAACCAGAATATAATTTTGTTCTTCAGCTCGGGGAATGTTTCACCTCGCTCTCCTGACAGCGATGGAATTCCCGTTAATACCACCACATACGAAGATGCCTCTGGGGGTAACTGGATGCAGGGTAGGGATTGTCGAGATGCATTGTTTGGAGAGGATGGAAGATACTTTTGAGGTGCCAGACCCCGATTTGGCTGTTGTTTTCTAATTAATTTTGGAATAACAGATGGATCTTGGGGGCGAAGAGGCGTATTAGTTAAATGCACACTGGATGGAATATTGGGCCCTGACAGAGAGGGGGCGGTAGAGTGTTTAGAAGTAACTATTAACCCGGACCCCTGTGCTAGGTTATCCGATCGATATCCTTTACCTTGTCTTAGATCTTGAGCTGCGTTATTAGGGTTTCCTTCAGCCAACGTCGGGGCGGTGTTCCTAGTCGACGTGTGATTCTTTTCTTCCTGGGGTGGAAGCCGGGAGGTTGTTGTGTCACTATTTTTTTGCTTTTAAATTCGTAACTCTGGCTTAATTTAATAAGATTTTTAAACCTGTTACCACCTCTCCCTATCTGTTCGCTACCTGGGCCACTCTCAGCCGAGTGTTGACGCTGAGTAGTTCGGTCCCGGGCAGGCGAAAATACATAGCGGCCATATTGGGTGGGTGGAAGCGCTCTGACGCGGTCTAGCTGATGCATAAGAGGGGCATTTCTGAGCCTGCGCTCCATTCTGCTGTGTGATTCTTTTCCTCCTGAGGCGGAAGCCGGGAGGTTGTTGTGTCGCTATTCTTTTGCTTTTAAATTTGTAACTCTGGCTTGATTTAATAAGCTTTTTAAACCTGTTACCACCTCTCTTCATCTCTTCGCTACCTGGGCCACTCTCAGCTGAGTGTTGACGCTGAGTAGTTCGGTTCCAGGCAGGCGAAGATACATAGCGGCCATATTGGGTGGGTGGAAGCGCTCTGACGCGGTCTAGCTGATGCATAATAGGGGCATTTCTGAGCTTGCGCTCGATTCTGCTGTGTGATTCTTTTCCTCCTGAGGCGGAAGCCGGGAGGTTGTTATGTCGCTATTCTTTTACTTTTAAATTCGTAACTCTGGCTTGATTTAATAAGATTTTTAAACCTGTTACCACCTCTCCCCATCTCTTCGCTACCTGGGCCACTCTCAGCCGAGTGTTGACGCTGAGTAGTTCGGTCCCGGGCAGGCGAAGATACATAGCGGCCATTTGGGTGGGTGGAAGCGCTCTGATGCGGTCTAGTTGACGCATAAAAGGGGACGGACATGTCTCCACGCAGCGGACGCGACCAGTGGATGTGCCGGACCTGTGCCGGAGTTGTGCCAGAGTCCTGCCCGTCTGCGCCCGTCAGCGTTAAGGAGGCGCAGGGGGCCGGAACGGCTACACCTATAGACACCTACGGGCAGGTTAGCCCCCCTTATTCCTTAAAGGTGTTACTTTCACTTAAACCTCCTGGAAAAGCCTGCCACTATATGCTCACCCCCGAAATGTTCCTAGACTCCCCTAGGTGTCATTGCCTGGGAAGAGCTACCTGTTCCCCCCCCTTATCCCTCGCCGCAAACGATCGGGGTTAGGTAAACCCGAGCTTACTCCGCAGACTAAGGAGGCCGGGTTTCTTATCAATGCCCGGTCCCTAGTCAAAAATAACTTTGCCTTCAGAGACTTTATCTCTGACAGAAGCCCCGCCTGGACATTTGTCACAGAGACCTGGGCCTCGGTGACCTCTGGGCCGGCACTCCTGAATGCTATCCCAGAAGGTTATTCCCTGGCCAGAATGGATAGGGTGGGTTAGAGGGGAGGTGGTTTGGGAATCCTACATTGAACCTCTATAAAATGCTGCATTGAACATTTGCCTTCAGCCTCCTTCCAGGCTATGTACTTTGCCCTTAACCCCGCTCCCACGGTCACCTTCGTGGGAATTCTGATATACAGGCCTCCAGGCCCTAGGGCCAGCTTTAGCCTTGATCTCCTAAAAATGCTGGAACCCTATATAGATAGACCTAATCTTACTATCTTGGGGGATTTCAATTTCCATTTGGAGAAGGACACTTCCACAGATTCTATCCATCTGTTGGACTCCATGGCCTCCTGTGGGTTTACACAGGGAGTCATGGGTCCGACCCATTCTGCTGGGCACACGTTGGACGGCGTCTTTTCCAATGACCCCAGATTGAGGATAGGGATCCCCCTCCCTTTGTCCTGGTCAGACCATATGGCCGTCCCCCTTGTCTTTTATACCCCTTATTCCACTGCTGCGCTGGTAGATCCTAGCAGATGGGAATTAAAGAGAAACCTTCGGGGATAAATAATGAAACCTTAGTCCCACTATTGTCCTGTTCCATGACCCCCTCACTTAAAGACATCGACACTGCGGCTCTGGACCTTCATAATGCCATCTCCAAGGCGTCGACACTCTGGCCCCGCTTAAGCAGCACTATTCCACTAGGAAACGCCCTACTGGTCCCTAGTATTCAGACACCCTTAGATTACTCAGGCAGGGATGTAGGAAGCAGGAGAGGCTTTGGAGGCTCCACCTTGATCCCCTTGAAAAAGATAATCATAAAAGACTCCTCAAGGAGTATAAAAATGCGGTGCTGGCGGCAAAGAAATCACACTTTATCAAAATCACCACCTCTCTCAGTTCCCCTCGGGAACTATTCAAAATTGTGGATTCCCTGTGTGCCGTTCAATCTCCCGACCCCATTGTCGCCTCACAGGACCTCTGCGACCAAATTTCCACCTTTTTCCATGCAAAAATTACGGATATTCATTCAGGTCTAGAATCCCTCAACCATGATCTAGGGCCCCCCTCCGACAGGACGGCACCCTCTGTTGATATGATTTCTGTCAGACCTCAAGGTTGCTACTTTACCAACTTTCCCTTATTAACCTTAGAGCAACTCAATATGCATCTTGATGCCCTTAAGTCGGGATCGCCTCTTGACCCCTGCCCTCTTAAAATTCTCAAGGAGTGCAGAGATGTCCTACTCCCTCCCTTCCTGGAAGTCATCAATCGGGTAATCAACGAGGGTCTCTACCTGGAGCTGTGGAAATTAGCCATTGTTAAACCCCTTTCTAAGAAATCCACGCTAGACGCAGGGATCCTCAAGAATTTTCATCCTATCTCCTTGCTCCCTGCCCCTGCAAAAATGTTAGAAGCCCACTTAAACACCCATTTGAGCGCCTTCTTAGAACACACCTGCCTTCTTGACCCATCCCAACACGGTTTTCGGAAGGCACACAGCACTGAGTCCGCCCTCACAGTTGTCACTAACAACATACGTGCTAAGGTCGACAGTGGCCAGACTACCTTGCTGGTCCTGCTTGACCTTACAGCCGCTTTTGACACCCTGTCCCCTTCCATCTTGGCCATGCGCCTTGGGGAGATAGGAGTGAAGGGACCCGCGCTTAGCCTTTTAACCTCTTTTCTGGCCAAACGCGAACAGAGGGTCAAGCTGGGCAACTATCTTTCCCCTACCAAGCCTGTGCAGTGTGGGGTTCCTCAGGGCTCGTCCCTGAGCCCCACGCTTTTTAATAGTTATGTAACACCTTTGGCCTGGTTGGTCAGATCCTTCGGTCTGGAAGTCGTATCGTACGTGGACGACACCCAGATCATGTTCTCCATCTTGCAAACCACTGACATCACTGCCCTTAATTTTAGAGCCTCCATGGAAGCAGTTGTGAACTGGATGGTGAGAAATAACCTTAAGCTAAACGGGCAAAAAACGGAGGTGCTCATTTTTGGAGGCAAGCAGGAGACCTGGTCTGCTGACTGGTGGCCTTCTGCTCTAAGTGCTTGCCCCACGCCTTCTCAGTCCGCCTGGAATCTGGGCGTAATTTTTGACTCTTCTCTTTGCTTTGATAAACAGGTTAGAAGGACTGCCTCAACCTGCTGTGGGGTTTTGCGAATTTTAAAGAAAATCACTCACTGTCTGTCGATCGAAGCCCGTAAACAGGTTACGGTGGCCCTTATAACCTCAAGATTAGATTACTGTAATGTACTCTATCTTGGAATTAACAAGCAACTTGTCCAGCGCCTCCAGATTATACAAAACGCGGCAGCAAGGTTCGTTGTTGACACTCCGAGGCGGTCATCAGGCTTCTCCATCTGGAAAAATTTGCACTGGCTCCCCATGCAAGCAAGGATTGAATTTAAGGCCTTGTGCCTTACTCACCATGCTCTGCATGGACCTGGGGCAGAAGATATCTGTTCTCTGGTGTCCCGTCACATCCCCGGCAGGGCCCTTCACTCAGCGGATAAAAACCTCCTAATGATTCCTAGAAGTACTAAAGCAAGGTGGGGAGGGAGGGCCTTCTCCTCCCTCGTCCCAAGGATTTGGAACTCCCTTCCAGTGGAGCTTAAGGCTCATTCATCCTTTCTCCTTTTCCAAAAGGCCCTGAAGACATGGGTCTTCAGTGAATTCTATTGCTAGTCGGCACGCTTCCTCCCCTCCACACAGACTTTTCCATCATCAGCGCCTTGACGCCTACGGGCTAAGTTGCGCTATATAAGGCTTTAATCATCATCATCATCATCATCAGGTAGCTGATCACTTACTCCACTCTTGGAGTTAATCAGTGAGATGACTTTGTCTATTCTAATCATCAAAGTTATGAACTGTTATTTGATGAGCTGTTCCAATTGTGTCTGAAGATCAATTACTAAACGGGTAACCCACACAGGAGGTGATAGGGTGGAAAAGGAAGGGCCTGCGCCAACCTGGGAAGTTTCCAGGACAGATGAACTTGACTTGGCTTCTTTTTTGCGTAATTTGGGCTTCTTGTTTCTGGGGCGGAATTTGGGGCCATTATAGCTGCCTGGGGAGCAATGGGGGGGATGAATTGCTATGGAAACTAGCATCTCGATCAATCTGCGCGCATGGGAACTCAGCAAAGGAAGGTGCTAGCATCGAATCTAGAGAATTTACTATACCTAGAGATGCATTCCCAGGCGACAAAGAGGGGTGCATGGCAGGTGTTAACGAAAGACGTCTTTCAGTATTTTCTATAGCAGTAACAACCACTCCTATGGTTTTTTGTAGCATTTTATCAATTGCTGTTAAGCTTGGAGCTGGGGTTGCTAAAGCAGCTTTTTGCCGTGTGAGGTGGCGAGTGGTTGGGGGGTTAGTTTTACCCATAACGCTCGTCAATAGGTTCTAACCACAATTTAAAATGTGAAAGTGAATAAAAATAATTGCTTTTAAAAACAAAAGCAAAGAGAGCCTAAAAGCGTAATAACATTCATCAATTTGGAATGACCACAATAGGCTCTGATTTTGACTGGCAATTAAAAGAAATATTACCACAAGAAATATAGTCCAGTCCAGAAGAAGCAGTCCAGCCAATGGGGGTGGCCCTGCCCGGCCTCCTTCGGCCACCGATGGCCACAGATGGCCCCGCCCTTGTCCTGGGCTTCTCCAGGTGCTACCCGCGTGCGTCCCGTGATGTGGGAGCTCCCTGGTGAATTTATGCGCCAGTGGGCGCAGGAACAGTGTAGGCCGCGTCCCCGCTTCAAGTGATGCCGGGAAATGCAGTCCCCCAAACAGCGTCAGCAGCCCAGATGGCCCGGTGCTCCATGCAGGAAACGGAGTTCACAGCAGCAGCAAGGGAGCCTGTGGTGCCCGTGAGCAGTAGAGCGGCATCCACAGGTAGGTGCCCCTGTCTCTGATACTAGTCCCCCGCTTCCCCGGGGTTCCCTGGTGAATTTATGCACCAGTGGGTGCTGGAACAGCGTAGGCGGCGTCCTCGCCGCAATTAGTGCCAGGAAAAGCATCCCCCCGAACAGCAGCAGCAGCCCAGATGGCCCGGTGCTCCGTGCAGGAAACTGAGTTCACAACAGCAGCAAGGAAGCCTGTGGTGCCTGTGAGCAGCAGAGCGGCATCCACAGGTAGGTGCCCCTGTCTCTGATACTAGTCCCCCTATACATAAATTGGGCTTTGGCTTCATCTAGTCTAGAATTACTCCCTCTTCTTATCCTATTGGATGTTGTGTGTATCCTTCTGCCTCTCATAGAGTTTTTACATTACAATGCATGTGGGACGAATGTACTCTTTGGAAATACAGGCAATCATCACACATACAGAAAGCATTATTGTTTTGCATTGGTTTTCTGCAGCATGTGTTTTTTGTTGTTTTTTTTGTCTGAGCTTGAAAGAGAGCCATTACCACTATATTTGATACCACCATCACTACTACCACGATTAACACTGCCATCTTTAACATCACCACCAATATTGGCATCAGCATTGCCACAACTATTAACACCCTCACTGCTACATAAGTACTGCGATCATTATTGCTACCACCAGGAACATTAAGACCAGCACCATTACTCCCATCTACATCCCCATTACCAGCTCTTCCACCGTTGACATGCATTTCCTTTTTGCCTTTTGTAGAACCTACTTGTTTAAATGTATCTGTTATACCTGGCATCATTGGCGTGGGTTTCCCCTGTATTTTTGCCTTTGCCTCCTGTGTTTTGCTGTGTGTTGGACTTTGTTTTTGCTGGTCTAGATACTTTGCGCACTTTGCCACTTCTATTCAATGCCAAAGTTCAAGTGCTCCCTCTGTAAATTGTTGTTATGGATTGATGATTCCATGATTGGCCTATTTGGGTTACTGTTGAGTCCCTAGTACAGAACACTGTTTGTGCCCAGGGCCTGTAAACCAAATGCTGTTAGTGAGCTTGCAGCACTAATTGTGCCAACCACACAAGCAGCCTTTCAAAGGTAACTCAGACCTACCACTGCAGTGTCTGTGTGCAGTCTAGTACTGCCATGTTGACCTGGTAAGTGCACCCACTTTCCAGGCCCTAACCTTCCCTTCTCTTACAGGTGAGTCACCCCTAAAGTAGGCCCAAGTTACCCCTGTGGGCAGAGTGCCGTGTAGATGAAAGATAGGATATGCCCTGATGTGTGTGGCATGTCCTGATAGTGAAATACTGCCAATTTTGTTTTTCACCATGAAAGGCTATCTGTCCCATAGGATAAAATAGGGAGTTTACTCATAAGATTTTATAAGTATAACTGCCTTTAGGAACACAATAGGAAAATAGTTTAGTATGCCTGATCTCAAAATGTAAAGATGCATCTTTCTGCAAGGATGACTTTTACATTCTGAGTTTAAAAATACCCCTTTTAGAAAGGAGGAATTTTCCTGCTTAGCCATCCAGTTTGCCTCTGCTAAGTTTGTGTATTGGCTGTCTGGATTTGGAGTCACAGGGGCTGTGTATGTGCATTCTGTTCAGACAGCCACTTGAGGGTTGAGGTGTGCCCTGCCTTTCCAGAGTGAGTCAGGGCTGGTCTGAATAGACCTGTGCTGCATTCTGAGTAAGGGCAGGAAAATTATTTCAGCCCTGAACGGACCTGGTCTGCATTGGACAATGCTTTCTTCACCTCCTACCAGGAAGCTGCACCAGAGAGGACAGAACCAGGTTTGGCTGTGAAAAGAGCTTCTCTGCCACCAGAGAACAAAGGATTTAATACTATAAATGTTGGGGCCCAGACCCCTGAACTTTAGATCACTCTTGGACTTCAAGAGGAACCTTGGCCAAGGAGAAGAGCTGGTAAAACCTGGAGGAGGAGTACTGCCACTTTGCTATGTGTTGTCTGGGGTTGGCCTGCTTTAGCTGCTTCTGCCAAAGAGAGGAACTGTGTGTGTACCCTGCTTAAGAAAGTATCTCCAAGGTCTTGGAAGTAGAGCTTGCCCCCTGTTCAAGAGTTCGCAGGAACAGCACAGACCTCACGATCCTTCCGGGCTTCGTCTCTGGAACCGCTGGTTTTAGTCGCCACAGATGAAAAGGGCAACAAACTCTCTCCCTGAGTCGGTTGCAGTATTCCATGTCCTGAAGGCCCCGCAGAAGACGCTGACGCATTTTGCACTGCATCCTTGGTCTCATCAATGCTGTCTGGACAATCGTCACAAGCCATTGCTTGCACCGCGTCCTGCGAGTACTGCTCTCCACGCAGTCTTGTTTCACCCTGCCTGGATGTCACCAACACTGTTGACGCCCAACCCAAACATCTACCGGCTCCATCGTCCACACCACAACCTGCCAGCACCGCATCGAGTCCCGCTTCACCTTGCATCGAAAGCCTTTGTCTCACCGGCGCCGTCTGGATGATCGTCACCGAGCCTGCACTGCATTGTGAGGGCACCGCATCCTGCACCGCTTTCATTTTTGAAATGCAACCACCACGGTTGCCCCGAAAGACTCGCACCAACGTGTTGGCCACAATGAGAAAGGTTCTATTTATGAGTCTGTCAACGCTTTAACTGACCTTTACTGACGTGGTCAGCTGGAATTGTTAGACTCTGTCATTTTCAGCATTGCTGTAGACCTAGACACAGCTACCAACTCAGAAGAACTGTGTTTTTCAGCAATGGTTGCAATTTAAATATTATCTTGCAAAGTAACTGTTTTTACAGTATTGCATGTTAGATTTGAGTTGTTTTTGGTGTTGTTGTTTTAGATCAAGTTTGGCTTCTTTTCCTATACTGGTGTGGTGTTCGTTTGTAGTGTTTTCTCTGTGTTACTGTATGCATGCACAAATGCTTTACTCGCTGCCTCTGAGATAAACCTGTCTGCTCATGCCAAGATGAAAAGGTGGTGAGCAGGGGTTATTTTAGAAGTCTATCCCCTTACCTTGAATAGGAACAAAAGTCCCTACTTGGACAAAGGTTCAAACCATTGCCAACTAGAGACCCCCATTTCTTATATTGGTGGTCAGCGGTAAGGTCCCAGACTAGCATTTGTGCCTTACATACAGTGATTGGTGTACACTGCTAGTATACGCAACCACATATTTATTTATTTTATTTGCAGTTTTATATAGTGCTGGCTAGACCCGGAGGTATCAGAGCTCTTTACATGAGCATCAGCAAGTTACAGGGTACATAGTTATATCAGTTGGATCAGCGAGTTACCGGTTACATAGTTACTACAGATTGAATCTAAGAAACAGAGGGAGGAGGAGGGGGAGGGAAGGAGACACGAACGGGGAGACGAGGAAGACAATGTCAGATGACCAGCCGGGTAGGTGACGGCCAAGGGGCCAGACTCCTCTATAGCTGCATAGGACAGCTCCACCGGGCATACTAATGGTGAACTTTTCTTTTTGAATTTTCTGCAATTTGAGAACTGCCACTTTTTTTTATCATGACCGAGCTAGCATCTATTTCATCTATTGACATCAAATGTGAAGAAGATAGGGTGTAAACCCTCACTGTGTCTCAACTGAAAGCCATCTGCAAGAAACTTAAATCTCTGTGAGAGGCCTCACCAGAAAGGAGGAATACCAAAAGGCGCTGAGGGCCTGGTTGAAATCCATAAACGCCAGTGGGCAGGATGAGGACCCTCTGGTGGCTGCGTAGGACTTTGATGGGCAACAGGAGGGGCTGTTGAGTATTCCAGGGGGAGGGTACCTTCCAGAGATGGCAGTAGTGGGTCTTGAAAAGTTCTGTCTCCAGAGGAGTTGGAGGACAGAAGAGAGAGATAGAGTGCATAAGCTGGAGCTACCAAATCTCAGATTAGAAAAATAGGATTAGGAATTGGAGTTGGAAAGGCAGAAATTGGCACTAGAAGAAAAGAGAATACTGTTAGAGCATGACAGAAGCTTGAAAGAGCTGGACATAAAAGCCAAGAGTGCAGAGTCCAGTTCCAATGATAGTAGATTGTTGCAAGTGCCTGGAGAAGGGAAGGTATACATCCCCAAGAAAGTGATTGAGGTTTTTGTTAAGAGTGAGGACATTGGTCAGTGATTTAAGGAATATGAGGTAGCAATGAGGTCCCACAGAACCCTGAGAGAGACTGGGGAGCAGGGTTGTGGAGCCGCTTCGTGACAGAGGGGAGGGACACTTTGTTAGCGAAGAAAGCCTTGATCGGAAGGTATGGTTTGACCCCAGAACTCCGCAGGCGGAAGTTGTGGGCCTTTAAGAAGCAGGAGTCAAACACTTGGATGGAGTATGAGTCCTATTTTTGCAGAGCACTGGATGGTTGGGTGATGGGTAACCAGGTAAATGATTTCCAGTGGCTCTATGATTTGGTTGCATGAGAGCACTTGTCTGGTAGTTGTTTTCCAGAGCTACACCAGCATTTGATTAAAAGTAAGCTGACTGACCCCAAGAAGAATGCTTTGGAGGCAGACCGCTGGGTCAATACCAGGGTCCACAAAGGTCATGTAGGAGTCTACGCCAAAGGTCCGCAGGGTCCAAAGTGGAAGAGTTGGGGGACAAGGGTAAGCAAAATGAGTTCAAAAATGGCCCTAAAGTAATTCCCCCAAAAAGGTTCTCAGCCCCCCAGTGAGAACAAGCCATGGGTCCCTAAAGGTAAGCCTGCCCAGAAGGGCCCCCAGGCATGTTATGCTTGTGGTCAGGTGGTCCACTTCACAGGGGATCCTAGGTGTTCCTAAAAGACCACCACTGCACCCACTGGTGCCCCGCCTCGTGGGTTGACTAATTTAGCCTAGGGGGAGGAGTTGGAGTCCCAGAGGGGGTGGGAGCCAGCAGAATTGACCCCGGTCTCCCAAGGACCCACCTGCCCACTAACATTAAGAAATATGGACAGTGGGTGACCATCAATGCCCGTAGGGTGCAGGCTCTGAGAGACACTGGTGCCAGTGTAACAGCTGTCAGTTGTTGGCTAATGTCTGAAGAGCAGGTGGTCTCCAATTTAATCTGCCCAGTAGTTGCAGCGGACAACTCAGATAGCCTCTGCAAAATGGCACAGGTTCCCTTTGAGTGGGTGGGTCTCAGGTACCTTGAAAGTAGTTGTGAGTTTAGCCATGCTTGTTGACTGTCTGCTTGGCAACAATCTTGAGAGTTCCACTTGGGAGAAGGTGACGCATCAGTCTCATTTGGAGATGTTGGGTCTGCCTGATTGGGTGTGTGACCACTCGGTTTATGGCAGCCAGTAAGAGCAATCAAGAGGACCTGGAGCCTGGAAGAACGTCCCAGGTGCCTGCGAAAAGTAGAGGAGGCAGGGTGTTGTTAAACCAGCCCCTGAAGTTCCCACGGTGCATGAGGAGGCAGACCTTGAGGGGTATGCTCTGGAGCCTATGGGGAAACAAGTGGCCAAACTGGGGACCTGCTTGAGCTGACCCATTGCCAGCAGGAAGGGGACTCCTCCAGGGAAGAATTCTGCAAGGAGTATGAGGAATGCCCCCCTCTTGTTGGGTGTGGCAGCAGGCTGCAAACCAAGCAGTAGGTGAACTGTCTAGGCCACATTGGGTCTACTGGGAGAATGATCTCCTGAATAGTGAGCCTAAGGTTGCTGAGCCTAGGTCAGCCCATGTGCTGGTGGTACCGCAGCGTTTCAGAGCCTTCCTACTGGGTCTGGCTCATGATGTGCCTTTAGCAGGACATTTGGGGGAAGACAAGACTTTTGGAAGGCTTGTCATCCACTTTTACTGGCCCAGAATGTGCAAAGATTCTGACACCCATTGTTGAACTTGCCAGATTTGATAAGAGTGGAAGAAAGTGCAAGGCTCCCCTCCAACCTTTCCCTGTCAACAGCACCCCCTTTGAAAGGGTGGGAATTGACATTGTGGGGCCTATGTACCGCAAGACAGCCATGGGCAAAATGTTCATCCTATCCTGGTCTTGGTGGACCAATACACCTCGTACCCAAGGCATTCATTCTCAGGACTGTGATGGCCCCTGTGGTGCATCGGGCATTGGTTGGGATCTTCTCCCATGTAGGATTCTCCAGCGAGGTTGTGTCTTACCGGGGGACCAATTTCATATCTAGGCATATGAAGTACCTGTGGCAGGAGTGTGGTGTTACCTATAAGTTCACCACTCCTCACCACCCCCAAGGAAATGGGCTGTTTGAGAGATTCACTGGAACCTGAAGGGCATGATTATAGGTCTTGGTGAACCCATCTGGCATAAGTGGGACATCCTCTTCCCATGCTCAGGTGAATGTGGTGGCCAGCCAGGAATAGAGGAAACAATGGTATGATCAGAATGCAATTCTGATCAAGTTTTAGCCTGGCCAGAAAGTGTGGGTCATGGCCCCAGTGGAGCCTTGTGCACTCCAGTATAAGTGGACTGGACCCTTTGAGGTGGTGGAGCGCAAAAGTAACCTCACCTGTCTGGTGGACTTGCAGTCTCCCAGGAACGATTTGCGGGTCCTACATGTTAACAGCCTCAAGCCCCACTTGAAGAGGTCTGAAGTGGGCATGCTCCTTGCGACAGATTTTGGGATGGAAGAGGAGACTGAGCCTCTCCCTGATCTCCTCTCTGCTAAGGAGCACGATGGGTCAGTGGATGGTGTAAACCTCTCCCCCGCCCGACTCCAGAACAGAAGGGTGCCTACCACCAACTGTTGGGACAGTTTGCTGCTCTGGTGTCACTCAGTGGTGTTTCCATGATGTGGACACTGGGGACAGTCCTCCTGTAAAGCACAAAATGTACAGGTTTTTTTTTTTTAGTCCTCATTTGCCTTACCCTCAATTTGGGAGATACCAACCACCTTGCGTGTCCTTCACTAAGAGCCGGAGCAAAAATAGTTTTACCCATCACCAGCGCCAGAACCCGAGTATGGTATAATGGTGGCAGAGAGGTCCCAGGGGGAAGAGGGGCTTTGGGAGCTTGCGCTGACTCCATCAAGGTATGTTTCAACCTGTAGGACCAATATCGTAACAAGGCTAAACCCGGTCCAAGGAGTGTTGATGGGATAATCATAGGACCCGGGGAAAAAACTGAATACTATCTCCACTGGGTCAACAGATCCCAAAAAGCCAAGTTACGTTTACTGCATGGTCTAGTCAAGTCTATCTTCGATGTTTCGTATAAAGACGTAAGCCAACCAGAGTGTGATGGGGCAGTTTTCTCTACCCAATGTATACAAATTTGCCTTCTGGCCAACGAAATGGCATAAAACAGAAAGGACCTAGCCTTGCCGGTGATACTGTCCTCCAAGCCAAAGATAATAAGTGGCAGAGTAATTGACAGTGATATATTTAAGATGGAGTTTAGAGTAGACTTCCCTTCCTCCCAGAACCGGCCAATGTCAGGGCACTCCATGAACATATGAATGTCCGATGCTTCCGGAAAGTTGCATTTATTACATTTCTTATCTGGGAGAAACTTGGAAAGTCTCAGCGGTGTAATGTATGCCCGATGAACTGTGAACATATGGTTTCATCTTAACCATGATGGTTTCACAATTTTGTAGAGGAGGGCAAAAGATTTTAACCATACTTTCTCACACTGAAAGCCAGTCATCTCCCCCCACAGATCATCTGGGAGGGCAAACTCCCCATCTATTTCCTCCAACAGCTGCCAATACCATAAGGCAACCTCCTTTTCTCCCCTAGATCGACCCACTAACAGCTGCTAAAGGTTACTGGCCTTCCCAAGTTGTGCACCTTTACGACACTGGGCCCTCACCCAGCTGTCCAGTTGGATGAACTTAAATCTGGAAAGCCCTGGACCAATATGGTCACGTAACTCATCCCAGGCTATTACCGATCCTTCCACCAATAACTCACCCCATCTTATACTCCCGGCTTCCTCCAATGAAGATGACAGGCAAGACCTCCCTTTTCCCTCCTCCTCCTTAACTTCTTCCAAGCGAGTCTGATAGATTTATAGTTCCAGATGAAGGAGTTGATTTCTCGCTGGCACTTGTCTATCATTTATTTATTTATTTATTTATTTATTTATTTATTTATTGCATTTGTAATGCGCACAGATACCCACAAAGGGTTTCCCGGCGCCAGGACTCAGAAACCAGCAACACAGAAAGCAAAGCGACCAGAGGCCACCATTATTTATTTGTTGAAAAGCCAGGTTTTAACGCTTTTCTTAAAGCTGGCGAAGTTTTCCTCCTTTCGTAGAGCTGGGGGAAGGGAGTTCCAGAGGACTGGTCCCAGATAGGAAAAGGATCTCCCTCCCACTCTGGCCAGTTTAAATCTGGGTACCACAAAGTTTGCTGCATTAGAGGAACGGAGGTTACGTGCAGGAGAGTAGGGCCTAACTAATTTTTGCAAATACGTTGGTGCGGTTCCTGCCTTTATTTTAAACATATAGCTCAGGGCTTTGAACCGAACCCGGTTCTCCATCCTGAGCCAATGCAGGTCCTTAAGGTGCTTAGAAATCCTTGCTGTCCTGGGGATTTTACACAGCAACCTGGCTGCGGAGTTCTGGACTAGCTGAAGCCGCCTGATCACGGCTAAGTTGGAACCCAGGTAAAGAATGTTACCGTATTCAAGCCGAGATGTAATAAGGGCATTGACTACGGTCTTCTGGGTATCCACAGGCAACATCCAGATAATCTTCCGCAGCCATTTGAGGATAGTAAAGCAAGTCCCAGCCACTTTGTTGACCTGCTGTTTCATCGATAGTGTGTCATCGATGTGCACCCCTAAGTTCCTGACATGAGTAGCTGGAATAGGAAAGGCGCCCAGGGATGGCGGCCAGTGAATATCCTGCCAAAGATCTCTGTTTTTACCTAAGAGAAGGATCTCCGTCTTCTCCCCATTGAGCTTCAGCTGGTTCGTTGGTATCATTTTGGCATCAAACGCCAGGGGAATGGCATTGAAAATAAACGTGAACTTGGGGAGAATGGACATTTTCAGATAGGGCCAATTAACCCTATCAAAGGCCTTTGCTGCGTCTAAGGTGAGGGTAGCCAGTGGAAGGGAAAAAGCCGAGGCAATATCAATTGCCCCTACCACTGCGTTAGGTCTGATAGTTGGCGTCCTTTAATAAAACCTTTCTGGTCTTGGTGAACTATGGTGCCAATTACACTGCCCAATCTTGCCGACATGATAGTAGTGAAGATTTTGTAATCACTATTCAACAACGATATCGGTCGATAGGACACACATTCCGAGGGAGCTTTCCCTGGTTTGAGGATGAGAACAATCGTGGCCTCACCCCATGATTTTGGCGGTGGATCCCCTTCTTTTAGAATACCATTGAAAAGGGCCATCAGCACTGGGACGATAGCATCCCCCAATGCTCTATAAATCTCTCCAGGAAGACCCTCTGGACCTGACGCTTTTCCTTTTTTTGTTTGCCCTATTGCTTTCCTCACCTCGTCCTCCGTTATTTCCATCTCTAGGCTATTGGCTATAGGCTATTGCTCTGTATTGTTGAGAGGGTTGGAAGCATGATCCCCTCCAACCATCTATCCCTAGCCGCCTGATCATTGGGAAGATCTTCCCTGTAGATTGCCTGAAAGAATTCAAAAAAGGCATTGCCAATCTCTAAATTCGAGGATCTTAATGCAGCCTCCCCGTCTACCTTGATTTCTCTAATGTACTTGAGAGCTTGGTCGGACTTTATTTTCCATGCCTACCCTACCTACAGCCTCCCCAAATTCAAACTGGGAGATCTTACTCGCTTCCCACCTTTTATTCACCCTCTCTTGCAGGATGTTTTCCAATTGTAGTTTTAACTCAGCCAATTTCGTCTGCTCCTCTAAGGATCCTAAGGACAGGCTAAGTTTTAGCTCTATTAGTTTCATTTGCTGCTCCAAGCTGGCTATCATTTCCCTATATTTTTTTCGCCGATAGGAGGTTCTACTAGTGATAGGACCTCTTAAAAAGGCCTTGAATGCCTCTCAGACCACAGCTAGGACAGAGGATTCAAGATTTAATACCAAAAATGAGATAGTCTCTGCTACCAGATAGTTAACTTCTTGGTCCTCCAGTAAGATTGTCCTGTGAAACGACCAAGATGGATATTTAATCTTACTGTCGGATCTTAGAGTGAATACAAGAGCTGAATGATCTGACAGATGAGAGGGGAGATAATCTATCGCTGTCAGAGTGTCCTTCAAGCAATAGCTAAAAAGAGCATAGTCGATTCTAGATTTATGCTTAAATCGACTGTTCCGAAAGGAAACCCCCATTTTGTTACCTACTCTTTCCCTCCATAAATCTGCCAAGCCAAGCTGGGTCATAATTGCAATGAGGGTTTGCCTAGACTTTGCAGAGCTACAGGCTCTAGAGTTTACCGATTTATCTAGACTGGGATTAAGTACAATGTTAAAATCCCCCGTCCAGATCACCGGATCCTGAGATGTTACCAGATAATTCCTAATGGCATCCAGATATGATGAATCATCTGAATTAGGGCCATAATAACCCACCAAGGTACAAATCCGACCATCCAACGAGACTCTCAGTATCAACCATCTCCCTGTGTGGTCTTCTTCGTGATCCAGAATTTGGACTTTTGCAGATTTTTTAAAAATAAATAGAACCCCTCTGATGTTAGCATTATGATCCGTACAACAGAATGTATCTATCCATCTCTGTTTTTTAAGTATTGCTGTGGCCTCTGCTTTAAGAAGATGTGTCTCCTGGATGACAATGATCTGCGCGGGAGAGTCTCTCAAGTATTGTAGGATACGATCCTGCCTGCTTCTCACGCGCAGACCATTGACATTCCAGGACATGTATTGAACAGAGGTCATGATGTCGCATCTAGCCACTGCTCCTCCACAACTCTTAGCACCCACTGGTGAGATCCTAACAGTAACATTTTAAAGTTCTGGTGTTGGACGAGTATCAATAAAAGACGTGCTAAGAAACAAAGAGAGGCACACTTATGAGGAATTTTTACTGTTTTTACCCTCCCTCCCTTAACCCTCCCCCCCCTGGAAAACCCACCCCTACTTAGTCTGGCCTGATGTCTGGCCAGATTTACGCCCTCCAACAGCCTCCACCCTCGACCCCACACTACTGCTGTACTCAACAACCAAGCTACAACTGCATGCCGAATTGGACGCAAAGGGGAAACTTAGTTTATATCCCAGGGGAAACCCTTAAGATGTAGTGCATTAATCTCTACTGTTTTTCTCCTCAATCACTTATTATTTTTTTTTTAATTTTTAAGTCCTTGCTACACCTCTTAGTGATTTTTTTCCCCTTTCTTGTCCTTTTATTTATTTATATCCTCTTTTTTCTATTTATTTTTATCTTTATCCTTACTATTCCTTTAACCTTTTATGCTTAGTGGTTTTCATTTGATTTTATTTCAAAAATTAAACATCTTGCACATAGGAATACCTATAGTATACCAACTAGGGGATAGACAAAAGTAGAGTGAACCACATGGAACCTAAGTTAACTTCCACCCTGAGCCTGGGCATGGTCTCTGATGGTCTCTAATAGCTCATCAGCATCCAGTGGAGAACGAATGTTGTGCATTTTTATTATTATACATAATGCGCAAGAAGGCCGGAAACCTTATCTGGACTGTGGTACCTAACGACCTAAACTTGTCCATGCGCTGTCCAAGCTCCCACTGTCTATCCAGGGTGGTTTTGGATAGATCTGACCGTACCTCGAAAGAGAAGTCCGGGCCTTGTAGTTATCTGGCTTTCAGTGCGAGGTTCAAGATCTTATCTTTGAGGGAGTATGTCAAGAAAATTATCAAAACCTGTCTAGGTTTGTTTCTTCCTGGATTTAGGCGAAAAGGATCCTGGTGTATTCGCTGGATATCCTTATCTAACTCCTCGACTGTTTCTTCGAGGTGAAGGGAGTCGTTTAGTAGCTTAGTTATAAAGCTTTTAAGATTTATGCCTTCCTTTCCTTCCGGGATCTTCACGAGCCGAATGTTGTTTCGTCGGGAATAGTTTTCCAATACTTCAATCCGCTCCCGCATACTCTCCCCATCTATTTGCAAGGTTTGAATTTTAGACCTGGCAATTTCTAGATTAGATGTCAACAGGACTACAGAACTTTCCAATATCTCCGTCCTTTCACACAAACCGTCCACCTTTTGGTCAAGCACCTCACAGGATGCTCTAATATCATTTTGGTTGGCTTTAGAGACCTCAAAATCACATCTAATCTCCTCCCTCATTGCAGTTATTGATTTGACCAGAGCCTCAAGTGTATTACCTACTCCCAGGTCCCCGCGACTACCTCCTCCATCCTCGCCCATTGTCTCCTTTTCTGGTGATTGTGCCACTTGCCCCACTTCACCTGCCTGCCAATCTTGTGAGCCAGATGGTACATTAGGTGATACAACAGGTAGAGAAATAATTGTGGGAATGGATGCCACTAAGGGAGCTGATGATGCTACCGGCTTGGAAGCAGGCACAGAGACAAGGACAGACAAGTCCGCCTGCGAAGCCGCTGCCATGGGGGCTGCCATACCCGGTGAAATATCTAACACCTGGGGCAAAACTTTGAAAAAGGTAATGATGGTGTTATGCCTCCAGAACTCTTCGGGTATTTATTTCTTGTTCCTCTTTGCTTTGTTCCTTTACCTTTACCTTCCTCCTTTGTAAAAGCACCCTTAACCTCACTTAACTCTGATTCGTGCTCCTGACCTCCAGCCACGCTTCTAGATGCTCGCTGAGCCAGCCCTGTGGTGCACCCTGGGACATGTAGTTTTTTAACTGACTTGTACCCCTTGCCTTGCTTCCTGGTTGTGCTTCTTGTGCTCCTTAAGGGCAACTCTTTACCCTTACCACTCGTCCTTGTTCCGCCCCTGGCTTGCCCAACCACGTTACTTCTGGGTGATAAGGAGTCCGAGTGGGAGCAGCCCGCACCGATATCGTCTCAAATTCAGGAGAAAGAGAACGAGGCAACATGGAGCCACTCGCCGTCAGCCCCCCTCCTCTCCCACCACCCGCAACTGCTCCAAGGAGTCTCCGGGCAGCCGCCACGCGGCTGCGCCTGAGCTCCACGGCTGCCCGCCTCCAGCACGGCAGAAAGGCGGAGGGGAGGGGGCGGGACGCGGCACGCAGACACATCCACCAAACACCCTAAGGCTCAATCTGAAAGGAGCTGCAGCCGCAGAATGCCCCGCTCAGGGCCCGTCCTCAGTGTACTGCAAGAAGGTTGCTTCCCCAGTCAAAGCACATCAAAAACACCGTCCTTCGGCATAACCCCGGTAACAGCAGAGTGGAGTTTCGGAGAGCTGTTTGGAGCGTGCGGACCGCCCTAGTCGACGGCCACCATGTTTTCAAATAGTTGATTTTCTACACAAGTTGGGATGAAAAAATGTACAGGTTTACTGACAGGGTTGAGGCTAACATCAAGGAGGAAGGCTCCAATATGTTGGCTCTAGGGATAATTGAGTACATCAACAGCCCTTGGCCCAGCCCAGTGGTCTTAGTCCCAAAGGTTGCCGCATCTGGTGCTACACCAGAACTCTGGTTTTATGTGGGCTACAGAGGGCTCAAATCAGTCACGAGTACTGACGTGCACCCCATCCTTAGAGCTGATGAGCTCATAGATCGTTTAGGAGCTGGCAAGTACCTCAGTACATTTGACTTAACATCTGGGTGCAAGCATTTTGCCTTAACTGATGGTGCAAAATAGAGGTCTGCATTTTCAACACCAGAGGGGCACTACCAATTCTAGTTGATGCCCTATGGGTTAATGAAGGCCCCTGCCGCCTTTCGGAGTATGGTGTTGACTGGGCTGGAGGATTTCAGTGCTGCCTACCAGGATGACATCGCAGTGTTCAGTGAAACTTGGAAAGAACACCTGCATCACCTCTGGGAAGTATTGAAGGCTCTGCAGAGAGCAGGTCTTATGTTCAAGGCCAGCAAGTGCCAGATCGGGCAGGGTTCAGTGGTGTACCTGGGACACCGGTAGGGAGCGGCCAAGTGGCACCCCGACAGCCAAAGATTGATACCATTCTGGATTCACAACCCCCCAAAATGCAAACAGAGGTAAGAGCCTTGTTAGGCCTCACCAGCTATTACATGAGGTTTGTCAGGGGATATGGCACCATTGTTTCCTCCTTGATTGAGCTGACTTCTAGGAAGCAGCCCAGGAAGGTAAACTGGACAGACGCCTTTCAGAAACCTTTTGATGCCCTGAAGTCTGCCATGTGCATGGCACTCGTGCTCAAGGTACCTAACTTCTCACAGGAATTTGTTGGGCAGACAAATGCTTCAGAGCATAGTGTGGAGGCTGTTCTTTCACAACTAAATGTGGAGGGTCTAGTCCAACCCGTAGCCTTAACTAGTAGGAGGTTACTTCCCCGGGAACAGAGGCGGAGTGTAACTGAGAGTGAGGCTTTTGCTGTAGTCTGGGCACTGAAGAAGCTGCGGCCTAACTTATTTGGATTTGCTTGCGGGTTCAGACCAATCACAGACCCCTCAGATGGTGATGCAGTTGAGGGATGAGAACACGAAGGTGTTGAGGTGGTCCATTTTCCTACAGGGGTTGGACTTTATGATTGAACACTACCCTGGAACAGAACATGCCAATGCTGATGGTCTGTCCAGATTTTTTTACCTTAGTGAAGAGAACTCCCAGGTACATGGGTAGTTCTCCCCACATTTCAGATGGAGGGGACACGTGTTAGACCTGGCATCATTGCTGTGGGTTTGCCCAGTATTTTTGTCTTTGCCGACGGTGTTTTGCTGTGTGTTGGACTTCGGTTTTACTGGTCTAGATGCTTTGGTCACTTTGCCACTGCTGTTCAGTGCCAACGTTCAAGTGCTCCCTCTGTAAATTGTTGTTATGGATTGGAGATTCCGTGATTGGCATATTTAGGTTACTGTTAAGTACCTAGTACAGTGCACTGCGTGTGCCCAGGGCCTGTAAACCAAATACTGCTAGTGGACTTGCAGCACGGATTGTGCCACCCACACAAGCAGCCTTGCAAAGTTAAATCAGACCTGCCACTGCAGTGTCTGTGTGCAGTCTAGTACTATCATGTTGACCTGGCAAGTGCACCCACTTGCCTGGCCCTAACCTTCCCTTTTCTTATATATGAGTCACCCCTGAGGTAGGCCCAAGATACCAATGTGGGTAAGGTGCAGTGTATTTGAAAGGTAGGACATGCTCTGATGTGTGTGGCATGTCCTGATAGTAAAATACTGCCAATTTCATTATTTACTATGGAAAGGTTATCTGTACTGTTGGATAGAATGGGGAGTTTACTTATAACAGTTTATAATTGCCTAAGGGAACAAGATTGGAAAATAGAGTTTAGTATCCCTAAATTCATAATGCAAAGATGCATCTTTAAGTATGGATTATTTTTACATTCTGAGTTTGAAAATGACACTTTTAGAAAGTCAGTATTTTCTTTCTTATTCATCCAGTGTGTGTCTGCAAGATTGTGTATTGACTATCTGGCTTTGAAGTGACAGGGGCTGGGGATTTGCATTCTGTTAAGACAGCAACTTGGGTGGTTGAAGTGTGTCCTGTCCTTCCAAGGTGAGTCAGGGCTGGGCTGAATAGACGGGGGCTGCATTCAGAGTACAGGGAGGAGATTTCTTTCACGCCTGAATGGGCCAGGTCTGCTTTGGACAATGCTGTCTACACCTCCTGCCAGAAAGCTGCACCAGGGAGGACAGGACCAGTTTGGGCTGTGCAAAGAGCTACTCTGCCACCAGAGAACAAAGGATTTATACTATAATGTTGGGGACCAGACCCCTGAACTTTAGATCACTTTTGGACTTTAAGAGGAACCTCTGACAAGGAGAAGCGCTGGAAGAAACTGGAGGAGGAGTACTGCCCCTTTGCTGTGTGCAGTCTGGGGTTGGCCTGCCATAGTTATTTCTGCCAAAGAGATGAACTGTGTGTGTATCCTGCTTGAGATCTCCAAGAGCTTGGAAGTGGAGCTTGCCCCCTGTTCAAGAGGTCTCAGGAACAGCAAAAATCTCACCAGCCTTCTGGGCATTGTCTCTGGAACCGCTGATTTCAGTCCCCATAGACGAAAAGGGCAAATGACTGTCACTGAGTCCATCGCAGTATTCCATGTTCTGAAGGCCCCACAGAAGCCACTGCTGCATTTCGTACTGAATCCTTGGTCTCGCCAACGCCAACAGGATAATCGTGACCGAGTTGTTGTTAGCACCATGTCCTGTGGGCACCGCACTCCACCCTGCCTTGACCCTGCCTGTACATCACCGACACCGTTTCTGCGCGACCCGAACATCAACTGCTCCGTCGCCTACACTGCAACCTGCCAGCACTGTATCAAGCCCGACCTCAACTTGCATCGTAAGCTTTGGTTTCACCGATGCCGTCTGGACGATCGTCACTGAGCCTGCACCGCATTGTGAGGGTACCGCACCCTGCACAGCTTCAATTTTTTAAAATCAACCACGACGGTTGCCCCGACAGACTTACACCAACGTGTCGGCTGCAATGAGAAAGTTACTATTTACGAGTCTGTTGATGCTTTAGCTGACCAGTACCAATGCGATGGGCCGGAATTGTTAGACTCTGTCATTTTCAGCATCTTGGTATCCCCAGACGGAGCTACAGACTCTGAAGAACTGTGCTTTTCAGTTAGTTCAGCAATTTAACGCTTATCTTGCAAAGTAGCAATTTTTACAGTATTGAATGTTAGATTTTTGTTGTTTTTTGTCTTGTTGGATTAGATCAAGTTTGACTTATTTTCTAAACTGATGAGGTGTCCATTTGTTGTGTTTTCACTGTGATTACTGTATGAATGCAAAATGCTTTACACACTGCCTCTGAGATACGCCTGTGTGCTTGTGCCAAGCTACCAAGGGGGTGAACACAGGTTATTTACGAGGTGTACCTCCCTTACCCTGACTTGGAAGAAGGGTCCATTCTTGGACAAAGGTACAAACCATTGCCAACTAGAGACCCCATTTCTAACAGTATCCTTCTACTCAATAATTTTGTGACACAATTCTTAGATCCGGGCAAATAGAAATATGGCATATGATATAAACTCCATGCGGAGAAAAAATGCCTAAAGGCCAGCCCTCTATAGCTAATTCTTGCTGTAAAAGTGTTCTTTTAATTTAATCTGGCATCATTGATTTATGGGGTATCACCTGTGCAAAAGCCATTTAATTCATGCCATAGGTAATTGTGTTTGAACGGGAAGGAAATTCCTGTTTTTTTCTGTGTGCTGTTAAGCATGTGCAACTATCAGCCTGATTCATGAAAACCGAAATCTGCGATTTTCAAATTGCGATTAACAGCGAACCGCAATTTAGAAATCGCAGATCGGTATTTATCAAATTTTCTGAGAAAATAATGCGATTCGCACGCGGCCGCAAAAAGCGTTAGCGATTTACGGAAATCGCAGAATAATCGCTATTTTCGTCAACATCCGTGTAGGAATTGCGATATCGCTAATAGCGATATCGCTAATTGCGAGATCGCTAAATGCGAGATCGCAAAATCGCGAGATCGCAAAATCGCGAGATCGGGAAAAACGGGAAGTCGCATTCCGAGCACAGTGATGACATCACAAACAGGAAGCAGCCAGTTCCCACCCCCATTCACAACAGTGAGGCTGATCTCAAGGCAGCAACTAACTGAGCTCCTACCAGGACACCAGCAAACTTGCTATTCCTCACCCAATCTCACTGCAGCAATGGCAGAGGAGGCTGTACCAGTGCCCAGCAACACCGGGCACAAGAGGAAAATAAAATTCTCCGAACAGGAGTTGGAGCACCTCATTGATGGGGTGGTTGACAACCACTCGAAACTTTTTGGGAGAGAATCAAGGAGGGTGCCTGAGCCGGAGAAACGGCGAATCTGGGTCGGGATAGCGGCCAAAGTGAACTCTGTGGGCGTGGCACACAGGTCACTGGAGGAGCTCAAGAAGAGGTGGTACGACCTCCGAGGTCGTGCCAAGGAGAGGGTGGCCGAGAGGCTGGGCGAGACCCTGGCCACTGGAGGGGGAGAACCTACAGTCCCTCCCAACACCCCCATGGAGGACCGCGTTGAGGATACGTTAGAGCCCGAGGCGTGCATTGGGGTCATCAGATTGGACTCATCCCGCCCCACCCAAGAGAGCCAAGGTAAGTGGCATGCAACTGCGACCCTGTCCCCTATCAATGGCCATGACTCTATAGCCTCCCATAATGTTCCAAAGTCATGCCATCCGTGCACATTAGGTAATGCCCTAAAGCATTGTGGGACATGTAGTCTGCCCCCAATGTACAAGTACCCCAATGCAGCCAGACATGTCCCAAAGTACGCAATGCCACAGCCAGTCAGGGAATGTCATCCAGCAAGCATGTAGCAACTGCACGTGTGACAGATACATGCAACTAATGAACGTCCACTTCCCCTCACAGGTGGCGCTGACAACAGCAGCCACAGTGACAGGCTGCTCATCGACGAGCAACCAGAGGATGCCGAGGAGGTGCCGTCAGCAACACATCCTGCACCAACAGGCGCACCATCTACCCCGCAGCCAGGCCCACAGCATCTGTGCCTCCACCATCAGGCGCAGCACCTATCCCACCAGCCAGGCCCACAGCATCTGCACCTCCATCATCAGGCGCAGCACCTATCCCGCCAGCCAGGCCCACAGCATCTGCGCCTCCACCATCAGGCACAGCACCTCTGCCTACCTTAACTCCACCAGCAGCTGGACCCTCCACATCTGGTCCAGCGACTGCGGTGCCACTGCGCCCACCCACTGTGGCCAGCCAGCAGAGCAGGCATGGCAGGGCTCGCCTGCAGAACAATGCACGCAGCGGCAGGAGGGGGATGGATGTGCGCGTGCCGGGCTTGAGCATTGAGCGTAGGATGCTACGCTTACACCAGCTGCAGGCACGACGGCAAGGGGCCATCCAAATGCAGCTACATAACATTGGTCGCAATGTGGCAAATGTGGCAGAGAGGATGGACCGCATGACGGCAGTCATGGAGGCCAACACTGCTGCGCTAATATCGCAGCGCAACACCGCTCGCCGCCGCCACCGGCAGCTACTGACGCAGCTGTCCGCATACACCAGATCCAACTATGTGATGGGGAATGCGACGTCCCAGCTCTTGTGACGGTCCCTGGCACAGCAGCAGCAGTTGATCCAATGCTGTGAGGATGTGGCCAGAGTGTTGGAGCACGTCACCACTGCCGTACTGGCACTCCATCCCACTGTCCCAGGCAATGTCGGGGGGGGACGATACCAGCGAGGGCACCTCCAGTGTGAGCAGCCTGTCTGCCTCACAGGTTGCGGTGTTACGACGCAGCACCAGGCCCACTGCAGGGTCACGTGCGGGGGCAGAGGAGGAGCCAGAGAGGCGCTTGGGTGCTGCGCGCCGGAGGCGCACTTGAGTTACATGTACTTTTACGGGGACATGCTGACACTACAAGCCTGTCCTGTGTTTTGTACGCAGCAGTATGGGGCAATACTGATTGCATAGGAAGGATAATATATAGCAAACCAATGATAATTATATCGCCCTTATATCGACCTCATTTCAAATGCTATGTAGTGAATGATAATAATTAGCTGAGACAGTAATGTATCAAAATTATTTGATTATTTTATTTCTATTTGTTTACTTTTTGTATTTTTTTTGGGAGAAGTCTTTATCATTTTTATCTCACTTAGTTTATAAAAAACATATGTAATTCATATAAGTTAACATTTAATAACATATAATACACATACTGACAAAAATAAAGCAATATCAACAAAAGTGCAAAAAAGCGTGCTATACGATATGTTCAGTCGGTGGAAAATTTTGAAGAAGGCAATGCGGTAGAATGGAACACAACGCGTTTCGGCCAAAGGGCCTTCTTCAGGTGACCGTCATTCGTATATTACATATAGACTGGTGTACAACATAAACTTCAACTTATTTTGATGAAGTGTATGGTCTGATTTTCCCAAAGACAATTTGATTATCTTTAGTATCTGTAGGGTATTGTCGAAATATATAAAACACTGATATTCTTTCTTTTAGTACCCCCTGTTGTCTGTAGATATGCACATAATTGGTTTAAAGGGGGTGAAGGTCATAGAGAATTCAGTACGTATTCTTCTCAGGTATGCATCCACGTGCTGACCTCAGTTCAAGTGCCGGAAAACAAATCTTTTGCGCAGTGAATCTATCGTCCTTTGTTTGCCCTTTTTATTTAAGACTTCTATTTTACATCGTCATTTGGGGGGGTCCATGTATTTCTTTTATTTCCTTTCATCTAGTAGAGAAAGTCGTGGCCTTTCTTGTTAATCTGGCATGGATATAGAGTCTTCAATCCGATGTCGATTCTTCGTATAATGGGGTCTGCTGGTTTACACTTCCACGGGTGACGAAGGCCCTTTGGCCGAAACGCGTTGTGTTCCATTCTACCGCATTGCCTTCTTCAAAATTTTCCACCGACTGAACATATCGTATAGCACGCTTTTTTGCACTTTTGTTGATATTGCTTTATTTTTGTCAGCATGTGTATTATATGTTATTAAATGTTAACTTATATGAATTACATATGTTTTTTATAAACTAAATGAAATAAAAATGAGAAAGAGTTCTCCCCAAAAAAATACAAAAAGTAAACAAATAGAAATAAAATAATCAAATAATTTTGATACATTACTGTCTCAGCGAATTATTATCATTCACTACATAGCATTTGAAATGAGGTCGATATAAGGGCGATATAATTATCATTGGTTTGCTATATATTGTCTTTTTCCCTAAATGTGTTTATGTATTCCCTACGAATAGCAAACTGAATAGAATGTAGGGGTCCCCATTTTTCCCATTCATGCATAGGAAGGATAGCAACTTAACACTATTATTGTGAATCCAACTATAATATTTATTCTTGCATCATCCATCGGCGTCCTGTCATTATTTCCATTTGCATGCAATTGTGATTTGTTGGGTGAGGGGAGTGGGTGCACTAGAAACTGTTCATTGTGATGTGGTTGCGGCGTCTGTAGGCCTTCAGCTGGGTTCTCCCTGCGTGCATGGCGCACATGTGCAGGTGGCCGGTCGTCCCCTTCCGACTCACTGCCAGAGATGTCTACAGGTATCCGGCGCTTGGTAGCAATGTTGTGTAGTATTGCACACACAGCCACAATGCGGCAGCACACATCAGGACTGTAGTACATGGCCCCACCTGTCTTGTGAAGTATGCGGAATCTGCTCTTCAGTAGCCCAAAAGTCCTCTCAATGCAATTCCTTGTGCGTATGTGTGCTACATTGTAACGCCGTTGCTGTGGTGTAGCAGGGTTGAGGTATGGGGTGAGGAGGTATTCACGCAGGGAGTAGCCACTGTCACCTGAATGAGAAGAGCAGAGGGTGAGTGCCTGTGCAGTGCAGCTACTTCATCGCAGTGTGACATTGTGGGCAAAGTGTACTTACCAAGTAGGTGTCCTTCCCCGAAGTCTCCCCTGGCCAGTCGTGTGTGAAGGCCGCTGTGCCGGAATATGAATGAGTCATGTGTACTCCCCGGGTACTGTGCCACTATGTCCGTGATGTATGTCTTAGCATTGCAGACCATCTGGATGTTGAGGGAGTGGTAGGACTTGCGATTGCGGTACATGTACTCCGTTGCAGCTGGTGGGCAGATGTGGATGTGGGTACAGTCAATGCATCCTATCACATGTGGGAAATGGGCAACATTGTAGAATTGAAGCTTGGTCTCATCCAATTACTGTTGACTGGTTGGAAATTTGATGTGGTGGTGTAGCTGGGTCAGCATTGCGTCAAGGAAACTCCCTAGGCAGCGGGACATGGTGGGCTGGCATATCCCCCCAGCAGCCGCAAGTATCCCCTGGAAGCTCCCGGAGGCCAGGAGGTGCAGGCTACACAATACCTGGACATGTGTTGGCACGGCATTGGTCCGGCTTGTTGGGTGCTGCATCAGGGGGTCAAGGTCCTGAATTAGCTTGATGATCATTGCCCCATTCAGGCGGTACTTTGCGTATATTTGCTCTCTGGTTTGGCCCAGCAGTGTGACCCGCTAACGGAATATCCTGTCATGGATTCTGCGTCTCCTCCGTGCTGCTCGCTGTAGCCTTCGCCGCCTGACCACCATGTACAGTCCTGGCGTTCTGACACTCCTTATGCTGATGCTGCTTCTACTTAAGTGTGTTTGGTCAGGCCAGCAACCAGTTACTGGTTGGCCAACGGTTTTTCCAAAATTTTTTTTTCAATGGGTTTGATGGTTACCACCTGCTTTGGGTTGTCCTTAAATTGCGCCTCGCAAACTGCGATTTTGTGGTTTTTCGCTATTTGCGATATTTCATGAATCCCGATTGCGATAAAATTGCGATTTCGCTATTATTTTTGCAGATTCCGTGATTTCTCGCTATTTCCGATTCGCTAAGGGTCTACTGCCGGGATTCTGCGTATCTTTTTGCGATTTCGCAATTCTGTGTTAGCGATTTTGCTATATTCGTGGTGAATACCGATTAGGGAAATTGCGCCCGCGATAGCATTTTCGCAGCTATTGCGAGCGCAATTTTGCTTCATGAATCAGGCTGTATGTGTCTGAAATTAGCCCAGACTGCCTTTTATTTCAGATAAAAACAAACAATCCTCTTCCGTAGTTGCAGTAAGCTGGAACACAGCATCAGCACAATTTTGTTTTTTTGTGCCATTCACATAGAAGAAAGAAAAAGCAGAATGAACACTCCCTTGAGTAGGTCTAGTGTCTTTGTTCTGCACCGTGGCAGTATGTCGAATAACAACTATTGATAACACTCAAATATTAGTCCTTCTTTGTCCTACCCTTCTCACTCTTTCCAATAAGTTTGGCTCATCTTTAATGTGATGTGGATCACTTTTGTCACAATGCTAACCAACTGATAATGATGCCAATTCTTTGATTAATGTTGTCATCCATGGCATGATGTTGCTCACCCCTAGCACAAGTCATGCACAAAGGTGTTTATTCATGACGTTGTTCTTTCATACATCCAATCCCACACTCAAACATTCATGCTCATGCTTAAACATTCATGGTTCAAAACACTGTCCAAATCATACAGTTTCGGAGAGACACAATCAATGAAGAGGCATTTTAATCTGTAAGCAAGAGCTATTGGTTTTGCCAATGTTTGTGTGTTTTAAAGTGGTTTTACACTTGCTAGACGTAAACAACATTTTGCAGTTGTTTTCATTGGTGTTCTCGTGTCTGTTCTGAATCATACCTTTGCTCACTACTGTTTTTGTCCTTGTTGTATGTCATCTGTTTCCATCCAGCTCCACTAAATTCTTAGCAATTCGAGCACAAGCATTTTTTAGATGAGTACAAATTACTCATGATTACCTCGAAAGATAAGGCAATTTTGTTTTGAATGACTTTTAAAAGCACTTATGTGACAAGGTAAAGAAAGATATTGAACGGTGTTTAATCAGTTTCATTTCATTGTCTCACTGCGGTTTCAGCAGCCTTGATCAGTCTTTGAAATTGTTGTGAGTCAATGACATTCAAAAGATGAAGCATATGCTGCATAAATATTATAATAAATATAACGGCATACTATTCCAAAACTCTTGCTCAACAAGCTGTCCATTCAAACTGTTTTTTATTTTCAACTCAATCCCACCCAAAAGCATTGCACAGACGTCCAGAAAACAGAAAATGTCCGTGCTGGTGTTCTTTGTGAAAATCTGCAATGGGGTTGCTTTTGAGAACTGTGTCATATAGTAGAATTGTTGCTACCTTGTGTAGCTGTTGTTTTGCAGGAAAAGTGTTTTCGATTATTTCATTAACTCCATTGCCTTTGTGGGCTGTAGGGTATGGCAGTCAATACAACCTGGAAGGCCAAAGCTTGCAAATAAACATAGATTAATGTGGCATAGCAGGCTCGGCTGATCTCACCACCTCTAAAGAGAAAGTGGACACAAAAGCTATTACCCTGCTGCCGGTGTGGTTCTGCTAATGACTGCTAAAGGAAATGAAGCTTGTGCTATAACGCGGTATTATTGCTACTTTACCCACTAACAGCACCGTGAATGAGCATATTCGAGGCAGAAATAAAGTCGTTTTGCCAGAAAGATATTTCGAGGTGCATAGAAAGTATTTCAATAGATTAGAAACAGACTCACGTTCAGTACAGGCATATGCTCTGGAGACACCAGTATACATATAATTATCAGTAATTCTGTTCTGCTAATATAGAAATCATAGGCATAGATGCATCAAGCTAAAAGCGCTCACAAAGGGGCAGATTCTCAGAATCTGCCCCTTTGCGACCAGTATTTTTGCATTTGGGATGCATCATCCCAAATACAAAAATCACAATTAAAGAAATCGCAAAATTGTGATAACTTAAATTGCTATTGCATTTAAGGAATCTCAAACTGAGATTTCTTAAATACAATGCATTAAAGTTAAAAAAATTAGCTATTTCACTAATAGGGGGAGCAAATTACCATGAAGTTGAACTTCATGGTAATTTGCAAAAACTTTGAAAAATGCAATAAAGTGCATTTTTCAAAGTTCTATTTTACACACAAACATGCCCTTAGGGCATGTGTATGTGCAAGATGTACCCATTTTCAGATTTCAGGGGTGCAACAGGGTGCCCTTTTGACACCCTGGCACCCTTGAAATTGCAATCTCAATTTGCGATTCTCTAATTGAGAATCGCAAGTTGAGATTGTCTTCCCATTTATTCCTACGGGCCTCTAGGACCATAGGAATGAATGGGGAGGTATTCCTTAATTGCGACTCGCAATTAAGGAATTTTAAGAAATCGCTATTTTTTAAGCAAGTTCTTCTTGCATAGCATTTTGCTATTCCTTATTAGCGAATCCTTATTTTTCACTAATAAGGAATCGCAAAATGGATGCTTGATGCAGTCTTGGGGATAGTTAGTACTGCACAATTTGATAATTCTATAAAATGACATTATGAGCAGGGCCACTGGAAGTATGTCACTCTGTGGCAGTGGCTATTTTCGCAGAGTTATGGATTCGCTGCTTTTGCCACATAACCCATCATATGCTACATAATCAGCAGATTCTACCCCAAAAAATAGTTTTTAGCTCAGAATTTGCCAACAATATGGTGGCTCGGGTTCCTGCACATATGAAGACACTTCATGAACATTGATTGGTCATCTTTCAGTTGCTTATTGCTGTATTTGGGTGTTAAATCCGTACTAATAAGGTGAAATATTTTCCCAGACAGGGTTTCCAGGTGAAAAAATGTCAAAATAAAGAAATATGCCATCACAAAAGTGCTGCATTAAGTGGCATAATTTGCTTTTTCCTGGGGATAATTTATTCAACCCTGCTGCATAATTTAGTTATAGAAACTAAACATACATGTTTGAAAAACAGAAGTAAATGGCAAAGAGGTGCTAATAATAAATCTCATTTTGCACCTTCACTAACACAAAACCCAAAACCAAAAGATAAAATTAGGTTCACATTTGTACCTATTGTGTAATTCAGGACATAATTGTCTCAGTTAACACATTCATGTTAAGTTAGCTGTAAGGACAAACGCCTTTAGAGGTCTTAACCAAATAATCAACCCACTTGTTCCCCGTTCTCATATAGAATTAAACTCTTATCTTAGTCATCCAACTAATTTATTTTTCTTGCATTCATCTACATAGTGCATGCCTCTCACTTAAGATGGTCATTACATGTTTGCTACTCTTTCACCCTGGTGTAGAAATTCTACACATCACCTTGATCTCTCATCATTAACTAACTAATATATTTTTACTAAGCACATCAAAACACTTGCAAACTTTTCATTGCCTAATTCTCCATGAATTATAACAAAGACAGGTAGATAATGAAGTAGTATATTTACAAACATCAAGCTTAGTATGAGACATGTCATTACCAATAGTTCAGCATCAATGGCATCCGTATATCACAGAGTCTGCATAGGCTCTTCCTATAGCACATTCTAAGATTACATTTACATTTTTATTTTAAAACACAGACGAAGAAATAACTAAATGCTAGAATAAGTGACATTATGTTTCGTATTGTGTGATTCTGGCCCAGTTGTTTCCAGTTCCTAGCTGTATCACTGATGATGCAAGACAAGTTGGTCTTGGAGCTATTTTGACACAAATGAATGATGACAGTGAAAACACAGTGGGGTTTGCATCTAGAGTTCTGAGGTATGCTGAAGTATAATACTCAGCTCTTGTACTTATGGACTACAGTTCTAGATGGCCTGAAGTTAAGTTTGCGAGAGAGGCTAATGCTTCTAATATTGTCACATTTTTTAAGTGAGGAATTTTAGAGAAGGTTTCCCTGATACACTTGTCTCTGACAATGGCACCCAATTTGTAAGTGTTGAAGTTGAGAATTTTCTTGTATCTTGTGAATAAAACATTCTTTAAGTTCTTTGTACCATCCTCAGACAAATTTTCTTGTTGAGAGGATGAATAGGGTGATTGGCGAGTGCATTAAGTGGGCTAAGTTAGGGAATCATGATCTTGTCAAATCTGTAAACAGTATGTAGTGGTTTTACAGAACAACTTCACTTTCTTCAACTAAAGTATTGCCTTTTGAGTTGCTCAGAGGACGCAAAGCCAACACCAGTTTCAAGCCTGGATGGATGAATAAATGGTTCAAAGCTGGTTCTTATGTAGAAAAACCTGTGGACTTTGTTCGTGCAAATTTATCTGAATCTCAAATGAAACAGAAAATCTGCTATGATTATAAGAAAAGTGTTAAAACTGTTCCTTTGTTGGTTGGCGACATGGTCAGGATAAAAACTTGGTAAGCCTATTAAGGTTGTTAAGTTTTGTAACAATGCTGTTCAAGTCATGTGTGGACATTGGTGGAACATTTCCAAAATTGTCAAAGTAAAGACTACCACCAGGAGCAGAGCTGATTTAGCTGATTGAGATCCTGCCAGTGATGTTGGGGATGCTCATGTTGGTCTTAGGAGGAGCGCAAGAGCTCCTGTCAATCTTAAGAGGTTTCTGGAGTAGTCATGTTTTTTCTGCTTTTTGTGTTTTGTTTTTTGTTTTGTTTTTTTAGGAGAAGGGAAGGTATATATTATATCTTGTCTCTGTGGAGGAGCGCCACTCTCTATTGCCTGTGTCCCAGGCTGTGGGGTGTTGCATTCCATCACAGAGTTCTTGGGTTGCTGGGTGATGGAGCTACCCTAGGGCATTCTGAGAATGTATTAATTGAATAGATATTGACAGTTGATTTGAACTTATTCTTGGTGGAGCTGCTTTTCTTGACTGCACAACCGTGTATCTGTACAAAAAATACTTCAACTTACCTTGTCTTCATGATCATCACTACAATATCATAGACCTTCTGCAGCCCCCAAGGTGTGGGGGGCCAAAGTTCCAGGGGACCCCTCAACACAGTACTGTGACCGGAGAGCTCCTGATTAAGTCTCAAGGGTAGGCCCCCTCCACTTACCTTGCAGGAAGGCCCCCTCAAGTTTTGTTACGCCACTGGTTGTCTCATATTGCACATTCATGTTAGCTATAGGCAGAGTAGTGTATCCAGGAGGTCTGTTTCAATGTACAATTGCACTGGCTTGCCATGGAAAGATCATGTAAAACAACAGTCATTGCCATTTGACTAGTTTTTTGTCGTAGGTTTATTATAAGATCAGGCACTTTTCATGCTCTTTAATGTACAAGGTGTACACCTCACCCCACTACGTATTTATGCACATACACATCTCTATTATGTATTGTACCGAAATGTGTTTAAATACTTTCTACGCTATGCATGGGGCGAGCACCAGTATTTGAGTAACAATGTGAAATAATTGCCTTGAACTATAAGACAAGGAATACAATACATAATGCGTGCTATGTGTAATTACCATATAAAGAAAGAGTTAGGCACACCCACACAAGACTACATCAACTAAGTAAATTGAAGAGAGAACACATTTTTATTTCCACTTTGGGGACAATGAAAAAACATTTCCAAAACGAAACGACGTTTTGGGTGAAGAAACTTACCATGGGTACAATGAGACAGGCCATCAAAGAATACTAGCAATGCACGTGAAATGCTGTTTTAAATACATGTATCCGCTAGAAGCATGCTTGGTATTAATGTTATTTCTTGAAGCATAAAATACATGCAACACATATTTTACAACAAATCGATCCATTTTTAATCCATTGTATCACCAGAATAAAAGGGTACTGCATTGCTTGTCTTCCCAAAGGTGCATCCCCTATTAATTTAAATCATAAATGCATACCAGAAACATCATACAATCTGAGTTTCAGTATTTACTACATTAGAAAACAGATTTTTATCATAAGCAAATCGTATTGGCTTTATCTGAACGGACAGAAAACAGTGCAAGGAAACCAACAATAAAATTATGGACATTGTACACAGTGTGACAGCACAAAACCAGGTGCATTGGATATTGCTACTTCATGCCATTAGGCAGGCATCACCAAGCACAATTATGAAAGCTAATATTTAAACATTGCAAGATGTTCTCAGAATTACCCCCAAAAAGTTTGTATTTTGTGTTGCTGACCTTTCTAATACTCCCAATCATGATCAAATGGCATCAGAAACAAATGACAATATATCTATTAGAATGTATATAGAACGGCTAAAAACAAAGGAAATTGAAACTATGTGTACATATTGTTAGGGTAAACATAACATTTTTATAATTTACACAAGAATTCTCTTAAATGAAATTCAATTTTGCATAGTGCCAGAAGTCCTTCTATGCCCCAATGTATATGAAATGATTCACATAAAAACTTCCATTTCAAACTGTAATAAATAATAATAAATATAAATGTTCTGTTTGTTAATCAAAACCATTATAAAAAAACAAATATGTATATTAACCAACTTTTTAAAGTGCATTACAGGCAGAGGGATGATGCCCAATATGCAAAGATTAAAATGTGATCGAACTAAAAAGATAATTGACAGTGCAATGTCTGCTCAGTTCGGATTACATGCAAAAAGACCCTTAGCTCGGTGATATATCTTTTAAAACATAAAACACATCATAGTTAAAAGACTGAATTAATAAGAAATACTATCGGAGTAGTATGTATAAATGTTAAATTAATCTGAAAAAACTTTAGAATGAAAGCTGTTCTCTGTGCTAACATGATAGGCCGCTGTAACAAAGCACACATGGAGTGGTGATTGCCAACTGTACTTAACATGAGTGAAATTGTCTCACGAAGTTTGAAGAATTTGCCACCCTTGGCGTCCATTGGTAACTGAGCTTGAAGGGGAACACTTGCTGGTGAGCCAAACTCGGGATAATGATTCTTTAAAACTCGATAAGACTCTCAGGCAGCTCTTTATTAGATGTGATTCCAAGCTGTTTTGTACTCTAAACTCAGTGGCCTCTCTCTCTCCTCACACTCTTCTCCTCTACCCCCTGCTGCATTTGTAACTGTTTGTTTACTTGTAGGAGAAACTTTGTTGTCCTACAAGAGAGCTGCAGCAACTGGCTATTCAAATTGTCATCACGGCGGGTCGGCAAGATCTCATCTGGAGTGACCGAAGGGCTGGAACTAAAAGTAGTTGTCTCATTTGACTGACGACGGGACAGATGCACAGGATATGTTGAAATCTCTTCAGCACCACCGCATAATCGACAAAGATCGTTTCATCACGTTTGTTTCCATGAGAGAACCTGATCTTCCTGTGGAAAAAGTTCCTAGTCGGATAAGAAGGAGGGAGTGCTGCGTTGTTGGAGATATGTGACCTGCGAGGTACGACTGCGGTCCCAGTTCCTATACGAACTTCAAGACCATCCATCCATGTTTTTTCCTTGCTGTCTTGGCTTTATCAAGTGACCAAGCTTGCTGTTTGGCTGCATTGTTGGTATTTTTTTTAAATATGGGAAAGCTGATGTTTTGACACCAAACTTCAGTCAGATTGAGGGCAGTTAGCGTTTGCTGGAGCATGGTTGGCCAGTCATTCTTAGTTTTGGGCTGGTTCTCTATTTCTGTCCTGCAAAGTGGTGCCAGAGATTGTAGGTGTGCCGCTCTCAATCTCCAGCACAGTTTGATAATTGCTGATGCCCTGACTGGCAGTTGATGGAATGGCCCAAATTCCAATTGGAGCTGTGTCTGAGAGGTAAATAACGGGATTCAAAAAAATGTGTTTGAAAAAAGTGGACTTCCATTTTACATAACATTTCAAGTAAATTGTAAAGGACTACATGGTAAAGTTTTAAATTCACCCCATAGAAACCAAAAACTGGTTACATACGAATTTCAATTAAACACTTTTGGAAATGAGTAATGGAGTACCAACAAAGGACTACAAGATTTGGAACAATTTAGTTAGTTTACGTAAGGTTAATAAACTTTTTCAATATTTCCATCAACATAATCTATCTATAAAAATGGGAAAAAAAGCCAGTAAAATATTGCAGCACAAATTCTGTGACATACAGCTAGATTCATCAAAGTGAAATCGGCTCGCAAAGGGCCAGATTATGAGAATTTGGCACTTTGCAAGCGCAATTTTTGCATTTAGGATTCATCATTCCAAATGCAAAAATCGCGATTATGGATTTCGCAAATTTGTGAGGAATTAAATTTAAGGGATCTCTATTTGAGATTCCTTAAATGCAATTCATGAAACATTAAAAAATTGCGATTTTGCAATTTTGGGCCGCTATTTACCGCAAAGTCAAACCTCGTGGTAAATAGCGGAAACTTAGAAAAATGCACTTAAGTGCATTTTTCTAAATTGTATGTTACACACACACATGTCCTTGGGACATGTGTGTGCGTAACACGAGCATCCAATATCATTTCAGGGGTGCAACAGGTTGTCCTTTGGACACCCCTGAACCCTTGAAATCGCAAATAGCGATTCGCACATTGATATGTCTTCCCATTCATTCCTATGGGCCTTCCATAAGAATGAATGGGGAGTTATTCCTTATTTGCGATTAGCAATTCGCTAATCGCAAATAAGGAAGCTGTAGGAATCACAATAATTATTGCGATTTCTACATGAATCCCGTTTTGCGATTCCTTAATAATCGCTATTACAGACTCGCAAAACATGCCGATGATGAATCTATATGAAAGTGTGCAGCAATAGAGATGGCAGAAGCGTAAATAACAGAATAAAGTCATTGATGACATTAATGATCAGTGTGCCATGCATCATTCCATTCAAAGGAAGTCCTGACTGACGTTAGCAGAATTTACAAAATGCAGCAGGGAAAATGGCGATTTCATAAATCATTAGAATTAAGGTCTAGATGCAAGCTATTTTCATAAGGTTTTTATTAATGGACAATATTCCTTGTTACATGACAGACCTTCACCAATAACAAATCTTTAGTACCAGATGTCACTAAAGTACACCCAACATCTTTGTAAACAATGTTTACCATCTTGCAATAAATGCAAGAATGGGTCAACAGCTAGAAGGAAGCATCCCCTAACTTTTGGCAAAGATGTATGGCACTAAAAATTACTAGTACTGCAGACACTTTCGTATACGATGTATGCCACATCATTTTGACACGCTCATCATTTTTTTCACTTGTTATGTTATGTTATGTTAATTGGGCTCTTCTATAGCGCAACGGCTACTCCAGTAGGAGTGTCCCGGCGCTTTGGCGAAGAAGTCCTTTAATGGAAAGGAACATAACTGCAAAAAAGGAACAGCAAAATTAACTAGTAAAAAGCCAGGTTTTTAATGCTTTTCTAAAAGACAACAGACTGGGGGCCTGTCTAAGAACAATAGGAAGTTCATTCCAAGCGCGCGGAGCCAGGTAGTGGAAGGAACGCCCTCCTTGTCTGGTTCGCTTGATGGATGGAACGACCATTTTAGACAAGGAGGCAGATCGCAGAGCTCTGCTCGGCTTGTAAAAAGCAAGGCGCTTTCTAATATACCTAGGGCCTGAGTCATGAAGAGCCTTATAGGTTAGCGTCAGGCTTTTGAAGAGAACCCTCTTGACTATAGGGAGCCAGTGCAGTTCCTTCAACAAGTTAGAGGCACTAGTTCGTCTGGGGAGTCCATAAATGGCCCTAGCGGCTGAATTTTGGACTACCTGCAGTCTCCTTATCAAATATTTTGGGAGTCCCAGATAGAGGGCATTTGCATAGTCCAAACGCGACCCGACAAGTGCTTGGACTATGACCCTTCGATGGTTCACCGAAATCAAGGGGAGAAATTTCCTGAGCATCCGCAGGATTCCAAAGCATTTCCCCGAAAGACACGCAATTTGAGGCCCAAAGGTTAACTCATTGTCAACAATGATACCTAGGTTTTTAGCCTTGGTACTAGCATTGGCAGGAGGAAACAGATCTTGTGGCCACCAACTTTTCCAGTTTGGTTCAGAGACACATCCGAAGAACAGCAGCTCCGATTTATCGGAGTTTCATTTCAAACCGTGTCTTTTGAACCAATCAAAGACTGCCTCTAAGCAGCCTCTGATATGGATCCCATCAAACACCTCGTTCTTGTTATAAGTAAACAAGAGCTGGGTGTCGTCAGCGTAAGACACGATCTGAGCGCCAAACGACTCCGCAACCTCTGCAAGGGGGGCCATAAAGATGTTAAAAAGCAGGGGGCTAAGAATAGACCCCGGAGGGACCCCCACTTCCAGGGCTGCCATAGCTGCGGAGTGAGGTGGCGCCCAGATCGTTTGTCGACGGCTGGCTAGAAATGATTTAAGCCAGTTCCACACCGTCCCCCTGAGGCCACAATTCCAGAGTCGAGTTAGGAGGGTATCATGGGGAACGGTGTCGAACGCCGCCGACAGGTCTAACATGACCAACATGGCCTTTCCTCCAGTATCTAAAACCTCTCTAATGGCGGTGGTGACTTCAAGTAACGCGGTCTCTGTGCTGTAATTCGCACGAAACCCAGATTGAGTAGTGTGCAACAAGTTGTTATTCTCGATAAAGTCAGAGATAGATCTGTGCACGTGTCTTTCCGCCACCTTCGCCAGAGCGGGGAGGAGAGAGATAGGCCTATAGTTGGCATGTATGATGGGATCCAGAGTTGGTTTTTTTATTAATGGAAGGATGAGAGCGCTCTTCCAGGACTGAGGGACTATGCCAGAAGACAATGAGGAGTTGAGAATGGAATTGATGGGGCCATTTAGCAAAGGGGCTATTTTGTTGAGGCAAGAGACCGGGCAGGGATCTAAAGGAGAGCCCGATTTCAAGCCTGTCAGATGGTCTAATGAGGCAACAAGGCTTAGCTGTGGAAATTCCCAGAGGGTGGGTTGTAAGGAGGAGGGGGCATCAAGATCAGCCGCCTGAGGCTGTTTGGAATAAGTAGCAAGAGAGGCGTGGATGGATGTTATTTTGTCTACAAAATAATGTGCGAGTTCATTCAGCCAAAGTTCTGAGTGAGACTGAGCCGAGACGCCTAGGGATGGAGAAGTGAAGTCCTTAACAATTTTAAAAATTTCCTTACAGGAATTATCAGATTCGTCTATCCGACGTTCAAGATAGGATTTTTTTCCACTCCAAATCATCTTGTGGTAGGATTTAGTTAGGTTTTTAAACTTTTCTTTCTCAAGAGGATTGTAGTCTTTCCGCCAGGTTCTTTCTGCTCTCTTGCAGTTTTGCCGGGCTTCTCTAAGCTGAGATGTGAACCAAGGAGCGGAAGGACGTTTGTTTCCGAGTTTGGCGGCATTCTCGGGCACGAGATCCGCCAATATAGTTGAGAGCCATTCCGTGTACCGAGCTAGATCGATTTCCACATTACCTGACAAAGTGCAAGGTGAACGTGCCATGGCCTGTGGTAGCGTCTCATTAGATAACAGATGAAAAGGCCTGGAAAGACGTTTAGTAGGGATAGTGGGATTAGATCTAAGAGGAGGGGCGCTTGATAGGCTAAAAGTGATTAAGTAATGATCCGACCATAATACCGGTTGAGGAGCAAGTACGTTGATCGGAACGGTGGAAAAAACTTGGTCTAGAATATGGCCCTTATTGTGCGTAGAATCATGGATGAAAGGTGTGAGTCCTAATGTTGCTGTGACCTCCATGAGTTTCATTGTATCAGGATTTGTAGCCTCGTCCATGTGTATGTTTAAGTCGCCTAAAAGTAGACAATGTTCAGATTTAAGGCATGGGACTGAAAGTGCTACCTGTAGTTCATCCAGAAAAGAGCCTAATGGACCGGGAGTACGATATGCAAGAATACCGGTGCATGCTTGATGGGGAGACAAGTGAAGAGTGAAGCCGAGTGCCTCGATGTCCTGAATATTGTCTATCAGGAAGGTAGTGCAGTGCAGCTGGTTGTTAACTATAATAGCCACACCACCCCCGCGCCCAGATGTTCTATCCCTCCTAATGATGGAATAATTAGGTGGAATGGCGTTGACTAAATCCGGGGCTGAGGTATCACTAAGCCATGTCTCAGTGAGAAAAAGGCAGGATATATCGGAATTATCGAGCAAATTCCAAATATCTAGCGCATGACAGCCTAAAGAGCGTGTATTAAGGAGTAGGCAAGTGGTGATGATCGGAGGATGAGTCAGTTTTGGTTTGTTATATATAGGAACGCGCTAACCACAGACATTGCATCATTTTCTGAGGATGCGACGGCCCGGAAAGACAGAGTGGCAGCGACCTACCGAAGGACGGAGATTGGAGAGGGTCTCTGACGAATATGAGATACACATAGCTAACACTGACAGCAGTAAGGGACCAGCCAGAGGAAGGTGCCAGCCAGCCGTCCTGCCCCGTCTGCTGCCGGAACGCTGCCGGGCGCAGACGGGCAGGACTCTGGCGAGACTCCGGCGCTAGGGACGGCGCTCACGCAAACGCGCCCGCTAGCGCGGTAGAGCGTCCGTTTCCTTTTGTGGGGTCCACTAGAGCGCTCTCACCGCTCTGGGCCACACTCAAGATGGGGCCGTGTAAAGATTTAACTATCCCCAAAGAAAGTCCAATAAAGCACAAAAACGGCCGCTAGAGCCGTGAAATGCTGGCGAAAATGCGTGCAGAAGGCCTAGGGGTGTGCTATCTGCATTACAGGATGAAAATAACAATTTTTTAAAAATGACGATTTTTCAATTAAAAAGCTTCAAACAGCTGACAATAGCACCAGTTTTGATGTCCCTTAGCAGGTAGCGCTGCTAGATCGTTTTTAGCGCAGAATCTCGCGAGCGCTGACACAGGGCTCCTTTTATGGGGTCCACTAGAGCGCTCTCACCGCTCTGGGCCACACTCAAGATGGCCGCCGTGTAAAGATTTAACTATCCCCAAAGAAAGCCCAATAAAGCACAAAAACGACCGCTAGAGCCGTGAAATGCTGGCAAAAATGCGTGCAGAAGGCCTAGGGGTGTGCTGTCTGCATTACAGGATGAAAATAACAATTTTTTAAAAATGACGATTTTTCAATTAAAAAGCTTCAAACAGCTGACAATAGCACCAGTTTTGATGTCCCTTAGCAGGTAGCGCTGCTAGATCGTTTTTAGCGCAGAATCTCACGAGCGCTGACACAGGGCTCCTTTTATGGGGTCCACTAGAGCGCTCTCACCGCTCTGGGCCACACTCAAGATGGCCGCTGTGTAAAGATTTAACTATCCCCAAAGAAAGCCCAATAAAGCACAAAAACGGCCGCTAGAGCCGTGAAATGCTGGCGAAAATGCGTGCAGAAGGCCTAGGGGTGTGCTGTCTGCATTACAGGATGAAAATAACAATTTTTTAAAAATGACGATTTTTCAATTAAAAAGCTTCAAACAGCTGACAATAGCACCAGTTTTGATGTCCCTTAGCAGGTAGCGCTGCTAGATCGTTTTTAGCGCAGAATCTCGCGAGCGCTGACACAGGGCTCCTTTTATGGGGTCCACTAGAGCGCTCTCACCGCTCTGGGCCACACTCAAGATGGCCGCCGTGTAAAGATTTAACTATCCCCAAAGAAAGCCCAATAAAGCACAAAAACGGCCGCTAGAGCCGTGAAATGCTGGCGAAAATGCGTGCAGAAGGCCTAGGGGTGTGCTGTCTGCATTACAGGATGAAAATAACAATTTTTTAAAAATGACGATTTTTCAATTAAAAAGCTTCAAACAGCTGACAATCGCACCAGTTTTGATGTCCCTTAGCAGGTAGCGCTGCTAGATCGTTTTTAGTGCAGAATCTCGCGAGCGCTGACACAGGTTTCCATTCACACATGAACCTTCAAGATAAAGCTGCACCAGCAAGGATAATGTCAGTTGAAAATCAGATCTTTGCAATACTTGAACCACAACTTCCTATTTAATTATGACTCTAAACAGTGATTAGATACTTTTAAAACAGCTTTCCTCACATAGTAGACATGCATATATTTAACATGGAATATAAAAGCTCCATGGGAGATCAAAAGTCCGGCAAAAGGCATAAACCAGTACTGCCTGAGATTACATTACCTTGTGTACCTGAAAGGACTTCAAGATCAAAATTAATGATAATTAGGATTTGTTTGTGTTATGCCCAGACTTTCTTGTCCTGGAAACTCCCAAGCAAAGAATCAACAATGGACCATCCAACTAACCTACCCAGACCCCACCAGCTACCTTATCAACAACACAAACAGCTTCTACAACTGGATCACCATATGCACCAATACCCCGGCATCCCTGAAAGCACCAAACCCAAAAGATCCAACACACGATAGCTGGTAGAACGCTGACTTCACATAATCCAAGAGAGATTCCAAGCAAGGAAAGAGAGAACCACCCGAGGTACCACCATAAGAAGCACATACAAGGCAGCATTTAGACACTATCACCATTAATTTATTTATTTATAAATTTATAAAGCGCCTGGTGACCCGGAGGCATCCCCGCGCTATAGACTTGCAATATCCAAGAGGAGGGGGGGACTGGAGGACTATTTAGGGAATAGAAAAGTCTTTAGTTTTTTTCGGAAGAGGGCGTGGGAGGGTTCCAGACGCAAGTGGCGAGGCAGTGCGTTCCACCCTGAAGAGGCTTTGACCGAGAAGCGGCGGCCGCCGGTTCGAGCCTTCTTAAATTTAGGGACGATGGCCAGATGCTCATCGTCCGAGCGCAGTGACCTTGAGGCTTTGTAGGGGGTGACAAGGTCTTTCAGGGCGGCCGGGCCGGCACCATTAATGAGTTTATGGCTGGTGCACATTGCTTTAAACTCAATTCGCTGGCGGACAGGGAGCCAGTGAAGGGCCTTGAGGGCCGGTTTGGCAGAGGCTCTAGGGGGGAGGTCCAATATGAGCCTTGCCGCAGCGTTTTGTGCCCGTTGGAGTTTGGCTAAGGTGAACTCCGGTGCACCAAGGTAGACGGCGTTGCTATAATCAAGTCTGGCTAGGATGAGCCCTTGAACCAGCAGCTTCCTGGAGAGCGGGGGGAGGAGGGGGAGGATCTTGCGGGTAGACCGCAAGAGGCCAAAGCATGTTCCAGCGGTCTTGGTCGCCTGGGTCTTCATGGTGAGGCTTGGTTCCAGCCAGACGCCTAGCGTTTTGACTTGGGTCTTAGGAGTGGGAATCTCACCAAAGGTGTCTGGCCACACCGCGGCGGGGATTGAGGACCATTTGTTACCCAGGAGCATAATTTCGGTTTTGGCACCGTTCAATTTGAGGGAAGATTCGCACGTCCAGGAGTAGATGTCCTGGAGACAGTTCCGCAGGCTGTCTGGATGTTTATCCAGCTGGGAGAGGGAGACGACCAGTTGGGTGTCATCAGCGTAGTTGACAACCTTGATCCCATAGGGGGTCACAACATCTTCCAGGGGGGCCATGTAAACATTAAACAGGGTGGGACTAAGCGAGGACCCCTGCGGGACTCCGCATGTGAGTGGACGGGGGTCTGAGCGAGAGTTGCCGTCCCACACCTGAAAAGTACGGCCTGATAGGAAGGAGTTAATCCAGGCGTGTGCTGAGCCCACGATTCCTGCCCTGGCCAGGCGATGTAGAAGGACACGGTGATCCACCGTATCAAAGGCGGCACTGAGGTCCAGGAGGATCACCGCCACTGATCCTCCTGAATCAAGACTGTGCCTTGATTCCTCAATGACGGAGAGGAGGGCTGTATCTGTGCCCTGACCGGGCCGAAAGCCGGTTTGAGAGGGGCGCAGGATTTTGTTGGTCTCAAGGAATTGGGAGATTTGAGAATTAACTAGTTTCTCTGCCATCTTGCTGATGCAGGGAAGGAGTGATATAGGTCTATAGTTAGACATGTCGTCAGGATTCAGGTGGGGGTTTTTTAACAGGGCTTTGACAACCGCGTTTTTCCAGCTGGGCGGCACTGTGCCTTGTCGAAAGGAGATGTTAATAAGATCCCTGATGGTGGTGCCTATGCTGGGAGCGGCAGTTTTTAATATTCTAGCCGGGGCCGGGTCAAGAGGGGAGCCGCTTTTCATTTTGGCTAACGTGGAGGTGACCTCAATGAGAGAGGTTGCTCTAAAGGAGGACATTAAGGAGAAGATACCAAGAAAAAGGCCCTGACCTTGAGGATCAAATCTAGCTACCACAACTGCAAGAAACATTTCACCATTGTCAGGGAATTTACCAACACAAAAGCTGCAACCCAGACCATCACCTCCACACAAGAACTCTGCAACAACCTCTCTGACTTCTGCAAAAAATCACCAAGATCTACAGCAACTTCAAACACCAGCTCTCCTTTATTCATCTTCCCAGCCTGCTAACCTAATCAACCAAGGACTACCAACTGACAGCACAGAACCCGTAATCAATCGAGGACACTGCAGCAATAATGAAGACAGTCCACTCAGGGCGCCTATAGACCCCTACCCCACCATATCTACAACCTGGGATGATCCACGATCAGCGCTGCAATCACTTCCATCATCAACACACCCCTTAAAATAGCCACCTTCCCAGATAGCTGGAAATACACTGAAATCACTACCCTCCTCCAAAAACCCTCAGGCAGCCCCAAAGTACTCAGCAACTACCAACTCATCTTGCTGCTTCCCTTACCAGACAAAAATCATTGAGAAGACCATCAACAGACTACCCTTAGACCACTTAGAATACCACAAAATCCTGGACGACTCGCAATCAAGATTCCTTAACAAGCACAGCACCAAAACAGCCCTCATTGCTGCCATAACCAGCATATGCCCCATACTTAACAATGGACAGACCACCAATCTCATTCCTCTTGAGCTCTCTGTAATTTTCTGCACCGGCTCCCACCAACCACTCATCTCCAGACTACACAAAGCTGGAATTCAAGGATCACCAATCAACTGGATAGGTTCTTTAATCTGGAAGAACACAACAAGTCAGGCTCTCGCCATTCACATCAGAACCCAAGGGCCTCAACTGCAGAGTCCCATAGGGATCATCACTCATACCAACACTTTTCAACATATACATGGCTCTTCTGGCAAACATTGTTGAATACCACAGAATCAAAATAATCTCCTACCCAGATAACAGCCAGCTCATTTTTTCTCCCTCAGATGACACTATCACCACCAAGACAAACTTCCAACAATGCGTCACCAGTGTGGCCAATTAGATGAAAGAAAACTGCCTCACACTCAACAACCACAAAACTGAAGTGCTGATGTTTGCGAATAAGAGTTCACCTGGTGGCCGGCTGATCTTGGGACCAAAACCAAATGACCAAGTCAGAACTCAGACCTCATTCTGGGCACCAGCCTCACCATGAATACCAGGCACACAAAGCCCTCTACAACCTAGGACCCGAATGCCTCAACACTCGACTGTCCTTCTACAATCCCACACGCCAACTGAGATCGTCCAATCAAGCCCTCGCCGCAGTCCCGCGCATCCGAAAATCCACCATGGGTGGCAGATCCTTCTCCTTCCTGGCTGCCATTACCTGGAACTCACTCCCCACCCACCTGCGCCTCACTCAGAACCACATCTCCTTCAGAAAAGAACTTAAAACCTGGCTAATCGACAAATAATGAACCCTTTCCCCTAGCGCCTTGAGACCCTCTGGGTGAGTAGTGCGCTATACAAATGCCCGAACTTGAACTTGAACTATACTTCCACATCCTCTGCATGTTACACGAAATCTTTAAGTGGCTCCCACTGGACACCAGACATACCAGCAAGCAGGTCCTAATCACAAGCAGATTGGACAACGGCAACTATAGACCAGCATTCCAACCCATCTCCTTCACAGACTACAAACCATCCAAAACACTGTCAGCATTGTCCGCAACCTCCTGTGCTGAACACACACCACTCTTCAGAAAGCTCCAATTGCTCCCTATCCGGAAGCGCTGCCAGTTTAAACTTCTCACACACACATGTGATGTAGCCTGAGATTTTATGCTCTCATTTCAGAGGCAATGCTTCTCCTTCCTGGCTGCCATAGCACAGCTGAGACAACTGGGAATTCAGTATGCCATGTTCGTTCCAGCTAAACTGAGGATGGCCACCATAGACAACGGCAATAGGTTTTTCACGGATCCGCAGGAGGTCTGGGACTGGATTTGAGAGGCTGAGTGACGAGGAAATTCTGAACACAGTCGGTCGTTGCATCCCAGGTCCTGGCCTGTCTCTCCCAGCTGTCTCTCAGAGAAACAGACTCTGAAGGATCACCTGCATGCAGCAGTTGCAGAAAGCATTGGGATGGCTGGCGTGGACATCCAACCAGAGGAGATGGATGAGCCATCCACTGCCTCTGATTCAAAGCTGGGGACTGACCCCACCCTGTATTCCGCTTCTGGAACAGAGCTGACGCAGACTGCTGATGAACTGGGTTGAGCATAGAATGAGGACTTTGGGTGATGTACTTTTGGTAACTGCCAGGGACCGTTGGGCTTTCTTTCTGATCCTGCAGAGCCTGATTGGTGTGCCCTTGCCCAAAGGCCTCCTTCACCCCCGAGATTGTGGCACGGGAGTTGTTTTTATTTGCGTTAGACCCGGGACGCATTCACATTTTGGAGGAAGAGTTGGATAAGAAGGATAACTTTGTGGTGTTTAGCGGTTGAATCTGGGCTGTAGAAACCTTAGTATAATCAACATCGATGCACCCAACACAGACCAGCCCAAATTTCTGGATGCGGTCTCCTTGGCCCTGGCTTCATATGACATCCCCTGTAATTTTTAGTGAAGACTTCAATTGTATAGCTGATCTCACTTTAGCTAGGTCTCATCTTCCTTTATTGGATTCCCCGGTACTACTAACAACCAAAAAGGTCTCGGACTGGATCAGCCGCGGGGAATTAGTGGACACCGGGAGGGCGATGCATCCCACTACCTGTGACTGCTCCTTTCATTCACATCTTTATGACCAACTTGACAAGTTTCTTTACACCCTAGCAGCCCATTCACAAATAGTGCACTCAGAGTAATTAGCTTATACGTTCTCTGATCACAACCACATTATTATTGCTAGTGTGTGGGTGTCCCCTTGCTCTTGTATCCCCAGATCGAGGTTTACTTGTGATAATCTGGAGGACCGGCCATTTCGCAAGCCATGTGGAAGGAAATGTGTAATTACTTTGCAGTGAACACAAGACCTACTATCTCTCTTGGGGGAGTGGTAGACTTTTGACATGGTGGTATTGGGACTCCATCACCAAGTGGGGGGAGTTACAGGTGTAGGAGCTTGCACTTGAGTTGCATAAGCGCCGCCGATGCACTGATCCCTCTGTGCATGATGCTATGCTCTTCTAGAATGAAAAGCTGAGAGGAGAAACATAATTGCTTTGATTACAGAGCATACATGATTAGAGCCCACGTGAAATGGGACAATCCTGGGACAATGCTGGTGCGTAATTGGCATGATTGGGGGGTCACATATATTTGATTTGGTTGCTGATGTCTTTGCCCAGGTCTACAATCTGGCTACTATTAACAGGCCTTTCTAACGTTACTTTCCTATTTTCACAATCCTAATTTGTCACTAATCCTTTCTGGGCTCCGAAGTAGCATGCTACTCGCCGAAAAAGCGCTTCAACACCCTATCAAGGGTAGCAAACTCTATATAAATGCAAACATTTTCCCTCTTCTATCCATCCACTATCCTTCTCATCCCAGATAACTGACTAACATATCCACCACTCAAATTACTTTCATATATTCACTATACTAATTCACCATTAATACTTTATGGGTTCCGGAGTAGCATGCTACTCACTAAAAAAGCACTTCGACGCTTCATCAGGGAAGTAAGCTGCGGTGTCTGTGAGTGCAATTTGAAACTTCCATGTCAACCTAGTGAGTGTACAAAATTGCCAGTTCCTAACCTTCTCTGTTACTACATGTAAGGCACCCCTAAAGTAGGACCAAGGTACCCCCATGGACAGGGTGCAGTGTATGTAAAAGACAGGACATGTACTAGTGTATTTTGCATGTCCTGATAGGGAAACACTGCCAAATTCATTTTTTTCACTATTGTAAGGACAAGCTCTCCAATAGGCTATCATTGGAGCTACCTTGTAACATTTTTATGTTATGTCTCCTAACACATGCATAGGTATAACAGTACTAGTACTGACCTTTTACCCAGTTATGTGCTGAATACATTTCAATTGGTTCCCTTGAAATTAGCCTCATATGTTATGCACGGGGATTCTTAGTAAAATCCCCATACACAGAACATACATAACAGGATAAACATACTCTGTAGAAAAGGCATTGCTATATTGCTATTTTCATCCTAGGTGACAGAGCTACTTTGCATGGTTACAATTATTGACTTAGGCTCATCTACATAATCATACTAACATATGTTTGTGGTAGAACCCCTGAGGCTACCTTTCTGGTATAAAAGAATCACATCTTCACTAGGTAGAGAGAGGAGACACTTCAATGCTGACACAAGACATAGAGGTCCCTGCAAGCTGAAGTTCAGCACGCAGTGGTCTGACATCCCTTGCCGGGTCATTCATTCTTTCCCATCAGGTAAGAGGGTTGGCTCTTTCCTAGGGGATTTTTGGTGTTGCACCTACATACAGGCTAGGTGCACTTAGGTACACTTAGGTACGGTCCACATCATTAGAGTACGCCTGATTACAGTCATGTTTATATGCCTGCATATGTTCACTGTTTTAGCACCATGGTAGAATTCTACATTCTTTTTACTCTGTTGGTGCTTGTAATCTCTTAAATCAGCTTCTGTCTATTGATTGTGGTAGCAAACACGTTTTATACTAGAATGGCACTGGTTAAATGAATGCTTACGGAAAACATCCTCACAATTTATTCTGGGTATATGTCTGAGACTAAGTGAAAACTACTGTACTCTTTGCACGATCCCTGAAGGGTCAAGGGTTGTCTTGTTCAATGGTTGCCAGAAAATATTCGCTCCTTGGTAAGGTTTGGGGGTTTATAGTGGCACTGTAAGCTAGCTGGTCTATTGGCTGACATATGAGAGAAACCTTGCTTACAGATACCTCGGAAACGCTGGCGGCTTGCAAGCGTATGGCTTCATTTAGATTTAAGGTCTAGCCATATCAGGCATAGATGCATAACGTATACTCGAACACTGAATGCTAGAATGCGGTAGAAGAAGCCACTCGTCTCACGCTTTTTTCATCAATTGAGACTTCAATATCTACACGTCAACTTTCCTATAAAAAAGTACAGCCATATCAGACTGAGAAGAGAGTTTTTGAAATATCAAGTTGTCTGGTGAAAAGATTGGAATCCCGTCCTTCCGTTTTTAAATTAGATATAAGACTCGTAAACCATACAGCCCCTAACGTGGCCCGGGACATCATACAAGAGATAATTGCAGCTCGTTTCCTTTTGTTGGGAATCCTTTTTCATAGTGCTCATCCACAAGACACCTATTGATGTTTTTTTTTACAGATTAATCAGAGGAAGATAAAAATATTTCACAGCTCTTTTCCATCTTTGAAAATCTGACCGTCTATGAAAATAAATTCATCACACAATCTTCTGCTAAAAAGAATGGGCTAACAAACAATAAAAAAATAATAAGAAAAATGCATCACGATCACGGGGTGGTTCTCCTCAACAGGAGCCCTCTGAAAAAAGATATAATCTTTGAAACAGTGATAAAACCTGAGAGGTATTAGGCTACCGATACAATTTTCTCTTGTTCCCTTCAGAGTTCATCAAAACACGTGGAGAGGGAAGGACGGTCAGAACACAGATCAGAAGAGATAGTCAAGAAGGAGAGACATATCACACTGCAGACTACATTATCAAACAAGAAGATAGACCCAACATTAAACCTGAATTTAAAAAGAAGTGGGTAGCTGTTCTTAAAATTAGAAATGCCCAGGCTACTGCAGACTCTGCTTCTGAATGAGCTCTGATGAGGCAAGACAGCGCAACAGAAGTAACAACAGTTCACCAGCACCTGATGGAATTTTTGGTGACATCAGTAGTGAATGAACATATCACAGTGGAGACATCGATACAAGGGTAAGGGTCTCACATTGTAGGAAATTACGCTGCAAATAGAGGGGGACATACCCAGGAAAGTGAAAAGCTTCTTTTGGAGAATCTGACATATGGATTGGACATTCATTTGGCTGAAAGAGATTGGCCACCTGAATTTTTTATGGAGTGCCCTAAGAGGGAAGATGTAGTTTTACCAGCTTTCTCTGACCTCATTTCAGAGTCACTTAAAATTCATACGTGCAGGAGTGGGCGTTAGTGCTAACTCACGCTCTCTATTGCAATCATGTCCGGTGGGATACTAAATCACCTCACCATGAAATCCTATTAAAATCTACTCCTACTCCACAGAGGCAGTACCCAATAAAACATGATGTTAAGAAACAAGTCAGGGAGATCTTAGAGCAACTTGAGTACCAAAGTGTGATTGAAACTGCAACTCTTCCATGAATAATTTTGTGTTTTCCGTGATAAAACCTGACAGTTATTATTGTCTAGGTTTAGACTACAGGCATTTGAACACATGCACATGAACATTTGCAGTTCAAAATGCACATAGTGCCCCATTAATGAATAGTATTGTGTGGCAAAAATACTAAACAAAACTAGATATCTTGAATTGTTGCTTTTCCAAAAATATGCTCCTGTAAGCAGATATTTCACTGCTTTCTCGCCCCTCGGCACACAACGCCAATTCTGTAGATGCCCCAAGGGTATAACAATAGCCCTGGGTTGTTCTCAGAAAGAGTCACAGAGTTACTTCAAATTATTGAAGCACTTGAACAGTGTGAACAACATAATTAAGGGGTTCACAAATTTGGGCTACAAATGTAACTTTAAAAAAATGTCCTAATTTTGGCATATAAGCTATCAAGTGAAGGAAAAAGCCTGACAACTAATGTTTTAGAAACATATGTGCTGCTACAACCTCCAAAGACTCTATGGTTTACAAAACATTTTCAGATTCCTAAATTTTGGTAGAACATTTATTTTGGATTAAACCTTTCTACGACCTAATCAGACCTGATTTTTCAGTCCAACAATGGACACAGGAACACACAGAAATTCTCTGTTCTGTACAAGCTGACATGATAGCTTACAAACACTTACACACACGTGTAAATACCACTAATTTGGTGATCCATGTAGTCGCGGGTCAATCAGGGTACACTCACCTCACCTTCAATTAGTGCGAAACTGTACCCATAGGAAACAAATCGCATTTGTACATGAACATTGAAATGGGTTTTGCATCTACGGAAAAGATACTGACAGCAGTACAAACTGCTGTAGTGAGAGAAAGAGCACTAGCACAGGGGAAACGCATAATTGTCATGACTCCAGTACCAACCTTAGAAACTGTTACCAAAGCAAGTGTTTCCAACGCAAAAGCACTGCATCCATGATTGATAGAATTGGCTAATTCTTTTACTGCAACAGATGTAGATTACAGATACGATCCTACATTGAAAACACAACCATTTCTGAGGTACGAACTAGAATATACACTGCTGAATTAAACCCTGTCTCTCGAACAGTCTGCGGTAGGAAATAAACAGCAATACAGCACAGCATGTGCGAGTATGAAGGGACATGTATGGGATGGCAACTTCTGTCTTAGCAATACACAGATGCAGGCTCTAGGAAACTGCACGGCACAGCTGGCAGAACTGAAAGCCCTGATAGTGGCACTAAGAAATACTGATCAGCAATTCCCCACACTTATTGTGTGAGATAAATTTTATTCTATCCACCTATTCAATGAATATTATAAAGGAATTGCGAGTCTTCATAGGGACAAACACAATTGGCAGATTCCATTCCGACCATGGCCCTGTGTTTAGCTCCCTTGCTTATAAAGAATCCATGTGAAGTTTGGGTGTAGCATTGCTCTACTACTCCCTGTATCATACAGAGTGTAATTTGATTGTGGAGAGGAATAACCAGGACTTAAAGCAATTCTTAACAGCTAGGGTATTAGGCTTGGGTGGCAGTTGGGTTAGCCACCTATATGGGGTCCGGAGGGCACTTAACAACATGCCAAGAAAATCCCTGGGGGCCATACGCCATATGAAGTCCTGTTCAGGATAAGAATGTGGCAGCACAGTGGCGGATAAAAAACAATTTGACATCAATGATGGTTTGGCTGTTTTACTGGTACTCAATGAATTCTGGGCATTACAAAGCAACGTCGAAGTACAACGCAACACCACTGGAGAAGTGAAAGCTGTTCTGGCAAGACTTCCCTAGGTCCTGAAGATTGGGGACTTGGTCAGACAAAAGACAGTGGACAAAACTGAATTTGAGTCATTTTGCAGAGCTTCTTCACGTGTCCTGGCTTCCGAATGAACAAGAACAGTACTTCTTCCACCCCCTGCCGGATGCAAGGACAAGAGATTCACACACTATGTAGCAATCCTCAACAGTAGGCTGCATGGGTTCCTAGGTAGCTACTGATCTCCTCTTGCTACTATACAGGAAGTTCAGATGGAAGATTAATAACTATTGAGTACTCCACTCTGAAAAGTGAGTGAGTTACCAACAATGGAATGCAACTTGTACCTGTTAAAACTGAACATCAAACTACAAATGACACATAGATCTCAATTTAGCCTAATACTGATGCCAATGTGAATATGTCTCGAATAGAGACACCTGCCAGTTCCGCAAAACCTGCTGCTCTACCAAAGATAGAAAGGACTGCGTCTGGCAATTTAATTGATTTTGACAATTTCTCATCGGATCCAAGTGAACCTGAGTTACTGCCACCACCTGTTCCACACTAACAACGAATTTGTGATTTCTACCTTTGGCGGAAAAATACTTATTTTGTCTTTCCCTGGCTACAGCTTTGGATTTGTATAGTGACTGTCTTTTTCTTGCTCATGTGAACTTGCTTGTGAAACTGCACACATCATCACACCATGAACAGAGAGATCTGTCCTTAGTGAACATTACAGAAGTTCCAGTTCCTGAAGGAATAGCTTGGGACAGAGTTTCCTATCATGTGTATGTTCCTACTGAACTTTTAAGAATACCTAATTTATTCAAAATTTCTCTTAGTGACTAGTACTCTCTTTAAAGATTGGGGCATTGAAACTGTTAAAACAATAATGTCTGATTTAGAACCATCTGCTGCTTTTTCAAATGATTAATTGTACGATGGTACATCTAATTTTGGCAACATGTTCTGTTACTAACACTATGGTCAACATTGTGTGCACAAAAAAAGTATACCACTTAATATTTTCACTTACCATCAATGGGAGCATTGCCGAACACTGCAGAAAGGTTGTTCAACAACATTTGCACAGAAGTGTGCTTATTTATCTGGGTTTAAGACCTCAGACTCAACCTCTTAATACTATAGCTTGCACCTACACATGCAAAGAAACATATGCTCACTAACACTAAGCTGATGTATCTTGCTTACTATATTGCCGAGCTCTGTGTTCATGGTTTTGACTTTTGGAAAGACACTATAGACACAACATCTGTCTGGAGGACTAAAGATTGGCAAGTTCAGGGAACTGATGCCTTATTTAGAGCATGCCTCGTACCACATCAAATAATTTTCTTGAACAAGACTTCCTGTCTTGGGCTAACCAAGATCAAGGACATGAAGATACCTCGGATTCCCTTGCTTACACACTTTGAGGGTTGTCACAATTACACATAATACAGCGAGGATACATTAGATACCATGCTACACAATGGTTCTTACAATTCATCTGACCCCAATTGGAAAGAATGTTTGGTTTCTTGTATTAACACAAATAGATGTCAGTCAAGATTCAGGCTTACCACTGTAGGGTTTAGTATTCATAGGCCTGATCAGCACTATGTACAATCATAATACTCAGGGTGGTGACATCTTACAGCATAGGGAACTTACAACTAGAGTGGCTACAGACGTCAGTACTGTCCCAAGTGAAACAATAATTAGTCCTTCTCTCAAATGAAATGGATCTTAGTGATTCTTTGTTAGGTTCCCAGAAGCCACATCAGAAGCACTTCTTGTATGCTATTTACATCAAGCAATGGACAATTTCTCAATAGGAAGCTGCTGAGAAACTACATGAAATAGAAAGGGTTAACCTTGAAAAGACTTTGGTTGTGGTTGATAATGGTATTACGACATTATCATCCAGAACGTATTCACTGGACAACATTGTGTCTTCAACAATAGATATAATGGAAGGTGATCTGTCTATTCTACAACATGGACAATCGCTGTCCATTATGTTAGTAAGCTGGACACTACAATCATTGTGTTCTGGCCAGGTGCCCTGGTGTTACATCTGTGAGAAGTTAGCCTGATATATGACGTTCATTAGTTCTAGTGACCACCTTGTATCAGTCCAAACAACCCTTATGATGATTGGTTGTAAGTCAACCTTATAGACCAGCTATCCTAGGGGTAGCGGGGACAAAGCAGTCTTAGGCTAAACTCTGTTAAGGCATGTGAAGCAAGCTGTTTTACCATATACACTCTCCTTGAATACCAAATGAAAGGACACCACACAGATATATATTGAAAATATATATATATATATATTTATTTACTACAAGTATCCCCTATACTCTTTATGAGCACAGAAGCAAATGCCTTAAAACAAAACAGTGCTTAAATATACAAAAGTTGCACAATATGGATAGGCCCTGGTGGCCACTCAAACCATATACTAAAATAGTGGTATAAGAATCGCTATCCGAACAGTGGTAAGGCCTAGGGCCTTCAGAATCGCTGGGACTACAAGGAGCTAACAAGAGTTAGTGACCAGGAGGCCCACAGAGTGCGTGTGCAATGTTAGAAGTTACATGCGGGCGCCCATAGACTTTCAATGGGTGCGTAAAAGTTACAATGTTACTGCAAAGGGAGTCTTCCGGATGGACCAGAACCTAACAACTTGAAACCTAGACACTAGATATGTTACTCTACACAGGAGCACCAGAGTGACAGCGTTACCTCACCCATAGGAAGCGGGTGCAGAGGTGTGAAAGTGCGTCGGGTTTCGTCGTGCAGTTCAATGGAGCCTGAAGATGATGATGCTGCAGGCGGCCAGTCGAGAAGAGTTCAGGTGGATCCAAGGGTGGATCTGAAGAAGTGAAGACCTGAAAGCAGAGGGGACATGTTCAAAGTCACTTGCCAGTGACTACCATGGAACCAGGAGGGAACCAGGAGGGAACCAGGCGATGTTGGGTGCCAACAGGTGAAGTAGTGAAGATTGTCTCTGCAGCCACGTAGACACGAAGAGGTCAGCGACGTCCAGGAGTGGATTGTGAGCTGTCCCACAAAGGCTCTAGCTGATGGCGGTGTCGGCTTCTTGATTGGAGCAAACAGGCCTTGGCTAATGCAAGACACGCAGGAAAAAATGCAAGCTTCTTACTCTGCCCAGCAACGTCAGAGGGGCTGCTCCTTTTTACAGGAGCAAGGGCCAGTCTGGAGCAACCAGACCAGTGGTGTGGATTTCAGATTTCATCGCCAAGACCAGTGGCGACCAGTGACCGGGATGACACGTCGAGTGGCAAAATGCAAAAGGGTCCCACGCAGATCTCGTGGATGCTGGGTGGTGGATCGTCGGTGCAGATGCTGCTCGGTGGTGGGGCTTCTCAAATCCAAAGTACAGCATTGAGGATGCCTCAGGGGCTGCGCAGTCAGCTCCTCGTGGATCTTCCAAGATGGCCGGTCCCACGTCTCTTGGTGCCTCCACGGGTCTCTTCTTTTCAGGGACTGTGGATCGGGCTCTGAGATGTCTGGGAATCCAGGTCTTGTTGGGCTCTGGGCTCGGGCTCCGGTGGGAGGCGGCGGCAAAAGAAGTCGTCGAGTTGCTCGATGGTGCCTGTATTCACTGGGTGGTCACTTCTTGGCCACAAGGGAGATTCTCTTCAGTCTTCTGTGCAGCAGAACGTCAAAGTCTAGTTTATCTTCTTATTTCAAGTCAAGTTCCGGATGATCTGAAGTCTTAGGACACAGCTCCTACTCTTAAAACAAATCTAGGGGCCGGATCACCTGCTAGGTCCCTCCCCTAGGTGGGACCAGGAAGGGGGGTGGTTACACCCCCTTTCCTTTGTCCAGTTTCGCACCAGGACTGGGGCTGGAAAGCCCCAACTCCGGTTTGAACTGGCATATGCACAGGGACACCTTGTGTGCCCCAGGTGTAGTGTAGTTCCTAGTTTCCCACTAGGCCCTGCGCATTGGAATAACATAAACAGTAGTATCGACGTAGAAGTGTGGATCTTCCAGGCCTCTACTGACTATGCTAAACTTAATTGGGTTTGTTACCAACTAGCTCAGAGGTCACTGGAAACTTTCTTGACTGAATAGGAAGTGGTCAGCTTCCTTGGCACAGACAAGAAGGGATTCAGTTTTCCAACAACCGTGCAACATGACAACTTTGCTCCTCAGATCAAGAGTCGATCTCTAGGGTCGTGTGAAACAATAGACAGTTATTTTACTCAGTCAGGTTAGTGCAGATTACTTTCACAATATGTAGAGAATAGAGAGACGGGCGTTTGTCAATAAAGGGTTAACATTTATTGAACAGTCTTTCTTCTCGTACAAATGTATAAATGTAAATGTAAATGTATGTAAATGTATAGGCATTTATATAGCGCACTACTTACCCGTAGGGTCCCAAGGCGCTTCGACCGCTGCGAAACCCTTCCTGGCTTCCCTGAGAGATGGTCCCTTAATGGGTATCTCCAGGGTGAGACCAGGCATCCCCGGCGGTCTGGTGGGGCCGTTAGTGAAGATGAGGCAAGCTAATGCCCAGAGTTGCCGAGTGTGATCGCTGATCAGAGTGGGCACCGAGGCGAGAGAATTATCGAGTCCGCTGACGCTGGTTCAGAAACCTGCCGCGCCGGGAATCGAACCCTGGTCCTGGGCACCGGGAATCGAACCCTGGTCCCGAGCCGTCCTCTGCTCTCGGGTCTGCCGCCTCTAACCAGTGAAAGAGAAATGAATTGCCACAATTGCAAGACTTGTTATTATAAAAAGTACGTACAGTAAGATAAGTATTGCAAGATAATACTGTAAAAGCATTGATATGGTTTCTTAGCCATACAATGGTTTAAAAGTAATAAAACATATATACAGTCATATATACATTAGGCTAAAATACTCAACTGGTGCTTCTAACTACGCCTACCCCAGTGTACCTGACCTAAGCCTAATACGTGGGAGGGGAGTAAGTAAGTAGCTTTAAGTTAAGTTGGTTTTGCCAAGGTTTGATTCAAGAATTCTCACTAAGGGTTTAGTCAACACCATACCTCTGAATAGAATGATGGAGGTCTGGTATCTCCTTCAGGGGAACTCGGTATCCCAGTCACCCGCAAGGGTAGACCAGAAACGCTGGAGCTGGATTTCTCTGCAGGAGAAAGGCAGCGTCTCTCTTCAGCGCGTCGAGGAGGAGGAAGGGCAGCATCCGCTGGCAGCTGGCATCTGCTGGGCTCTTCGCAGAGGGACGGCTGTTCAGCTCCTAAGCTCACCACACCATCGTTCGCGCTTTAGCAGCGATAATGGTATCAGCAGCTTCGTCAAGCGACGGGCAACAGGCTGCAGCAACAGGGGGGCTCATTGCTTAAGGCAACGTTGGTAATATTTATACCTGAAAGGTGCCTGGTTTGACGTAAGTTTGCTGGACATAAGACGTCAATTAAAGATGTCACTAGGAAGTGATAGCTATCAGTTGCTCATTAGAGTTCCATTACTAATCAAAACACAGCAAGCGGGGATTTCCAGGTTTGCTGAGTTTTTATCTTTGTTGAAGAACTCGGAGTGTTAATCTAGGAATCTCAGATAGTGACTTCTGCTCTGTCATTGCACTAATTGGTTGCAAAGGAAGTGGCAGAGAACTATTCTGGAATGTGTCTCTGTTTGAGTGAGGCCAGAGATGACTTTCTGAATATTGTACTTGAACGGTTATGCCAATATAGGGAATAAATGGATTTATAGCCGAATAGGGGCATAAGGTCACAGTATCGATCAGGATCCTAGATAAGCACGCAACACCCACTCCACGGGTTCATGTCCATCAAATTACTAAAACTAGAGCAATAAGATGCATGTGTAACATTGCCCACCCGAAAATACATATATGCATTTGAAATAGGCGTATAATGTAATACGTGAAAATTATAGGTACTGTACGTTTTTGAAGCATAGAAATCATTCAAAAATTATAGCATATGAAATCAATGAACGATTATGCAAAAAGAATTACACATGAAATATCTCTGAAACAGAAGAAGGGCGAGATAAATCATCACATATAAATGCATTGCAATAAATGTGCTAGAGGCTGATGTAAGTTTGTTATGTCTCTAGATGTGTTTAGAAATAGAAGTGTGAAGCTTCTGTTCTCTAAGAATAGTTTTTACCTTAAGCAAAGAATTGTTTGTGCCAAAAAAAGGGTCAATATTAAAAAGTGTTCAATTCAAAAGAATTAATGCTTGAACGGGGAAATAGAGTTCCAACGCTTTTAGCAGTTTTTGTTGTTCAAAACTGAAGGCCGAATTCAGAGTTCATGGGAATGCTGTGTGTCGGAATGCTTTTCCAAAGTTATTGTTTCTGTTCGGGTGAGAACATCATATCAGACAGGCTCTCAAAGAATTGGTCTACAAAATCAGGTGACAGTTCAACCAAATTCGATAGTGCTGTAACTTGGCAGGTGTGAGAATGATTGCTGTCATCATAGTCGGGATCAGCAATGCTCACAGAAGGTCGTACCTGGGTGATGTTGCTTTTGTCACTCGCTCCACTGTTACCACCTAGTCGTAGCACAGGAGTCTCAACGAATGCCGTCATCAGGATTGGTAGCCGCTGGGGACAACACAATGCGTGAGCCGTTATCGGACTGAGCAAAGTATCGACGTCCATTGGTACTGCTGATGGAAGTGAAAGACAGATGTCCAACACGCACTCATCTCCGCATAGCATACATTGAAGTACCGGTAAGATACAGTTCTGCCACATAGGTCTGAATCAAAGGAACCAGGTCATGTTTAGATCTCTCAGCCTGGCCAATCCAAGGACGTTAGTTATCCTGTCCCGGTAGCGCATTGCTAGGATTGTCTCTTCCATTCCCATGGGAGCTATGTCTGAGCTTTGGCTTGCCATAACGAAGCAGGACGGTCAAAAATAAAATCCCTGTTACAAGTCCCAAAAATAAGGGTATGCCGCCAAAAACAGAGTGAACAAAATTAGGAACGATTCCCAAAATTGCTTGAAAAGGTGTTAGCAGTCCCGTAAAAATCGTCTTAAATATGCCTGGGATGCCTGTGGCACTAGACATGTTAAGGAGTTGGCTAAGCATTTCTACGAAATGCACGGGGCAATTTGTTGATAAAAGTTCATGAACTTCAGTAGCTGTCCTTGCAACTAGAAGATCATACGTCTCTTTTGATGACGTTATGGGCACTGTTGTCTGCAAAAGCACAGACTTCATTTTTCTTAAAGTATCAATTCGTATAGAATAGAGATTCAGACGAGGCCAGATGGGAGTCTCTGTGTCTGCAAGCCCGCTCGGAAACAATGCCTGCATACAACATTTGACCATGGATGTTACGCTTACTAGATCACTTTTCCCTGGAACAAGGCCACAACATCTGTGATCCGTTCTAAGAATGTAACTCCCGTTTGCAAGTTGCATAAAGAAGGGCTCTATCTGAGTTGCAGGTGTGACTAGCTGGTGGCATAATAGGTTGTTAGAATTACCTTCACAGGCTCCGTGTAAATTAATACCCTGGCACAAAAGTATACCGCTTAGTGAATGTTTACAGTTTTCACCACTAAGAAATACATTTTTGTCGCTGTCACTATAGCAAGAATGTGTGTATGGTAATTTCCATTCTGATTTTACATATCCTTTACCCAATCGTTCATACTGGCCAGTAGGTATGTACTCAAGGCACTTTTTAAATCGGAAAGTTGTTATCGGAATGGTGATAATTCCGTGTATTATCCATTCAATGACAGGACTTTCTGACATTGTCAATGGTAATCTCTCAAGTTTTTCGATGCTCAGGATTGTATAGTCTGCTCCTTTCTGTGCCAAACTGACTTGTTTATCAGTAAGATAAAAAATGGAAAATAATGATGTTGTGTTGATTAAACGCCAAGGCACATAGCCTGAACGAAGATTTTGCAGCGTCCAGCCCAATTGTACAATAGAACGTAATTGAGATTGGCCATGTTGTAACATTAGCAAGTCTCTGTCTATTATGTCAAAGGCAGAAGATACAATATTGTCCAACGAATATATTCTGGAGGACAGAGTCATTAACCCATTGTCCACTACAGAAAGTGATTTTTCCAAATTAATACGATAAATTTCACGTATTTTATCAGCTGTTTCAATTTGTGTGATTTTCCAAGCCTCGTTGTACGCAGCATAGATACTGGTCGCTATGAAACGCTTTTGACGCTGTTTGCGTGGTCCAAGAATGAAATCGCGCAAATCAGCACCATCTTTTAGTAAAGACAAGTGTTGCTTAATTTCAGCCAGTGTGGATGATGTTAGCCATTCAAGGCAGAGTTTCCCTACACTGTATGTTGTTATTATCCCTGGATGTTGTCTCTGGGAGTATCTAGGGTCTAGTCTGGTCATTTTTAACCCCTGTGTTTTGTTCAGGAATCTATCTTGACAGTTGTTTGTGTCAGTAGGCCAGATTAACCACTTTTTCCAATCAGGATGTGTTCTGTTAAAATGTAAAATTTGTGATACGTCTAACTCAATATCTGTAGTTGTATTATCAGGTATTGGCTTTGGAATAGACAGTTTGTTAAAGTCTTTGATCTTAGCTAGGCCAAGACAGGATGTTTGGTGTATTGTGTCATTTAAAAACATCATTTGTTCTGGTATCATGCAGGTTCTGAATAGTGCTTCAAGGCCTTGTACCTGCCAATCTTTTGTACCCCAAATTGTTTTCGTTTCAATGTTATTTTTCCAAACCAAATGTCATCATTTTGTCATAAAATGCTTCTGAATATATCAATTTAGAATTTGTCAGCATTGCTTTCATTCCTGTTTTATCTAACTGTTTGTAATAAAACGTTTCTGCATCACTGGTGTTAAACCCTGAGAAGTATTTGAATTTCTCCAAAAATGCTTTAGAACTGCTTTTAGGTGGTGTAGCACAATGTTCCTATTTATTATACATAAAAACATTTCTAGGCTGTGCAGATTTATGCAAATAATGATCACCATAATGTGTGTAGCAGAATAATTGCTCATAACTAGATGAACCTTGTAAATAATCATGATCTGTGAATCTAGCTGACATTACTAAATCAGACATCATGTCATTAATACTGTTAAAGTCCCAATCATCAGAGAATGTTCTAGGTTTTACAAAGTCACTTAAGGAAACCTTCAGTTGATGAGGATACTTCAGGATCTTGACCGGACCATAGATCTCATAGTCAGTTTTCTCCCATACTACCCCACCAGGTATTGGAATTGCTGTGACATTTACTGTTGACAGTTCTCTTTTCTTCACGTGGGATGATCTGTGTGGCTTGAGGACTAAGTTGATGTTCTGACTTGCTGTGTCCATTCAATTGTAATAAACTTTCCTAAAATTAAAACTAAAATTAGGCAGAGTAGGAGAATGAATACTCCTGAAATAATCCAATGTTCAATCAACGGTGAATCCAGATATAATTCTTTGATTTGTTGAAAGAGTTCCGTTGTAGTTTCTTTAGAATACTTTTTTGTTTCTGGCATCACTTCGGGGTCGTTTTGATCTTCAGAGAAGTTGTCGAAGTTGATGAAATAACCAGAGGCAGTTCTGTCAATTGTTGGGATTGGATTTTCAATCTGTCTCTCGGTAGCATTTTCTGATGCCACATTATTGTAGACTGGTGTTTCATGACAAACTGTTTCAATCTGTGTCTCAAGAGGCACGAGTTCCATGGCATTATTGCATAGTCCTTCTCTGTGCACTGCAGGCTGATCGAATGTGATTAGTCTTTCAGTTTGAACCTCTTGGATTGTTGCAAGTTTGGGTATTCTGTTGTTTCTTGGGAGTCCACTGGGCCTACTGTTGATTATAGGCCACATGCTTGTGGTTTTACCAGGTCGATGGACAAGACTCTGTTCTCCTTTTTACCAGCAAGGGGCGGTAGTACAACTGATCTTGTTCCGGTGACTGCCAAGACAGGTACTGCTTTTCTGTAAGAAGACCCAAATTCCTTCTTCACCGCGATTTTTTCTCTGACTAGATCCCCAATCTTTGGAATCCAGACAGGCCTTGCTGGGGCTGTTGCTTGTGGTGCCTCGTCAGTGGTAGATGGCTGTTGCTTTAATTTTATGTTGCTTAAGGATTTTCTTGTTTCATTCATTTCCTGTAAAACACCCAAACGATCTTTGATGTCAAAGTCTGTTGTTTTTTCTTGTACCACTGACATCTGACTATCGAGGTCCTGAATGTTCATTCTAATTCCGAACAATAGTTCGTATGGGCTGAAACCTTTTAGAGAATTTCTTGGCAAGTTATTAAGACTGGACTGGACACTTATTAGATGTTTGACCCACCCAGCGCCTAAACCTAATACCTTCGCTGTTATAGATCGCTTTATGTCCCGGTTTTTTCTTTCTACCACACTATTTCCTTCGGGGTGCGACAGACAAGAATACCGCAACCCAATTCCCATGCTGGCCATGGCCTCCCTATAAGCTCGAGAGCTAAAAGCAGGACCCTGGTCAGAGTGGAACGTGGTAATTGCGTATGTGCCGATAAAGACTCGCAGATCTCTCTTATAACAGTTCTAGGGTCAGCCGAGCGCTGGAGGCCACATTTTTTAAGTGATTTTAATCTTAACTGATTAATAGGACGCAGGATGGGTTGCGGACATCATTACCCTTTCTATAAATGGTAACTGTGCAACAGGCAGGACCGGTTCATTACTGCGATCTCTGTCACAGTCCGGACAGTTCTTTACATACATCTGATGTTGCACGCTCATCCCCGGCCACCAGTATACTGATTGCAATTCAGTCAGAGATTCCCTCATCTGAATGTGCCTTGGACCTTCACCCATGTGTGCGTCTGCTATTAATAACTTTCTCCTGTTCATGTTTGGAATTACACTATCCCCCACTCCAGGGATTCGAGCAAAAGGAACGGAGTTTGCATCGATTACGTATGCATAATTGAGTGGATAGTTCACGGGTAGTGCTGCACAGTCGCCTTTTATGGTCGTTTTTACTGCCAGCATGGTTTCCCCGTCTATGTATTTTTCTGTACGCTTTTTTGTGGCTACGGAAGCCAGTTTAGTTGCTTCCGCTGTGGCTGTATTAGCCAATGAATTCCCTGCAACGTGAACGCCATCACGTTGAAGACTCTGTGCGTGTATCACGTGAGTCTTTTGTAGTTCTTTGTGTAAAAGAGCTACCTGTTTCCAGAGCAATTTATGCTTTATTGTGGCACCTGTGTCATCTTTGTAATCGTTTTCAATCCAACTCTGTAGCTTATTGTTGTAAGAGTTGACGCAAAAATGAGAATCGCACACGATAAGTGTCGGGAATTCACGTTCTGCATTTTCGAGCGCCATCTTTAAAGATCTGATTTCAGCTCTCTGAGCCTAACAGTTTCTTACTGATTCAGTTTTTGTTACTTTCGGTCTGAAATTACTGCACAGACCTTTAATAATCGCACAGGCTGCATCGTAGGATTTGCTCTCTACGTTGAAATGCTGTACAAATCTATCTGTATAGATTATACAGGCGTACTGTGGGAGAGGCAGAAGTTCGATTGGCAGAGGATACTCTTCTTCATATTCTAAATCATTCAGTTCTTTGAATTGCGGGCGAAATAGTATTTCACATCTTCCGCTCCTAGAGAATCTACACACTGTATCCATTTCGGATCCATTGACACTGTAGGCAGGTTTACTGGGCTGAATAGCGCCTCGAAGGCGGATTCCGCTGTGAGGATATTAATCCGTTTGCCGTGTGCTAGTTCTCGTTCATTTGCTAATGCGATTTGCACTGCTTTCACTGTTCTTTCTGTGTGACTGAAAGTTTTTTCTACTCGTGTGTACAAGTGAGATTTAATTGAAATTGGTACCTTTTCTCCCTCATTAGAGGGTAGGTATGTGAATCCGCATCTTCCTGGGATGACTCGGATTACAAGATCGCGTGTATTGTCACGTGTATCTAATTTAGTTTTAGCTAACATGTCTGTTTGCAATGATCTCCAAATTTCTGTGTGTTTTTGAGTCCAGGTGATCTGTTTAAAATCAGGTTTAATTAGTTCGTAGAGAGGTTTAACCCTCTCTGCGTAATTTAGAATGTAAGTTCTTCCGAAATTCAGAAAACCTAATATGGATTGTAAATTCTTCAGCGTTTTTGGAGCTTGGAGTACAGCGCACTTCTCTAAGAAGTTGTCCGCTAGGCTTTTCCCTTCACTTGATAATTCGTACCCTAAAAATAGTACTGTCAGATGGGCAATTCGAGACTTTTTAAAGTTGAATTTGTAACCCTCTGCTGCGAACCCAAGTATAATGGTGTTCACTCTTTTCAAGTGAGTATCCAAGTCGTCGTCTGTGAGATAAATATCATCTACGTAAGATAATGCCTCATCATCATATATTTGTAGTAACTCTGTTACTCTAGCTGAGAATAGTCCTGGGCTGTTCTTGAACCCCTGTGGGAGTCGACAGAATTTTTTCTGCGACCCAAATGCTGAGAAAGCGGTCAAATATCTGCTTTCTGGTGCAATGTTTTGACAAAAGAAACCATTAGATATGTCTAATGTCGTTTTATATTTTTTCCTAACTATGTTATTCATTAGGGCTGCACTATGCGAGTTTTGTACTGCAAAAGTTTTGCAACATGCATTAAGGTGTCTGTAGTCCAAAACTAGACGATATGAATTGTCTGGCTTGAAGACAGGAAACAAAGGATTGTTCATTTGAGAGGTGCATGTTTCAATCACCCCCTGGTATTCAAGTTGATCTAAGATCTTCCTGACTTGTTTTTTAGCGTCTTGCTTAATGGGATACTGCCGTTGGGCAGTTGGTTCACTTTTTAACTGGATTTTGTGAGGAGGTGAGTCCTCATCCCATCCTACATGATTTTTATATAATGCCGGTGCCTGGGCTACTGCCCATTTCCTTGCATATGCATATTTTTTGTGAATCGGAATGTGATTCGAGAAGGCAGGCATAATCATTTCTTCGCCACGAAGGCACTCCCTGACAAACTCAGGGGGCCAATCTTTTTCAGCTAACAGAATATCATAGCCTTTTGAGAGTTTATCCCAAAATAGACCCCTTATTTTCCTAGTCTTATCACCCTCTATACGAAGTGTTATTTCGTATATTTTATGGGGCTCGCTAAGTCGGGTGTCGGCAGTTTCAACCTGAATGTATTCATTCGTGTCCACTGTCTCCAGATGACTCATCAAGATCTTGCGCGCTATACTGATTTCTGCTGCACTGTCCAACATTGTCAATGCCCACTCCCCGTTTTTCAACTGTGTCCTCAGTATTCTCGGCATGGTTGATTACTCTAATACTGGCTACCTTCTTTTTTGAAAATTGAGATTTTTTACTCTGAGCAGGTTCCTTGTCTTTGGACTTGGTGTGCTCTCCTGGGTCTGCGAAAAAGATCGAGAGGGACGTGTATCAATACTTTGATATCTATCAGGTTTTTTCAGATTATCCCTATTTCTAAGGTTATATCTTTTCTCAGAGGGCTCCCTCTGGGGAGACTGGTGTTCTCGAGTCGGAGTTCTTTCCCTCCGTCGAGGAGACCTCCCTCTGGTCTGGAAAACTTTTTCCTTGGGAGTGGATTGTTTATTTCCATCCCAGCTCTTTTTAGGAGTGTTTAAATTATTTTTAATAAATAATTTTTCAGGATTTTCGAGCAGTTGGGGCTTTACTGGTTTTCCACCCAAGCTGTCTCTACCTAATTCTTCATAGCATTTTTCTATGATTTTGGCAAGCTCAACTGGCTGATCTTTTATATCTGTTTCCTTCAACTTCTGGCGGATCGCCACAGATGCTGCTTCTCCCTTTATGTTGGCTAATAATATAGCCGAGACCTGCTTGAAGTCTTTCAGTAATTTGATACCAAGAGTTAAAGCGGGCTCTGGACCGTATTCATTCTGAATCTGTTTTAGCACTTCTGGTATTACCGCCATAGACGGAACACCATGTGTTTTTGTGTAAATGGAAGCAAAGACTGTACCCCAAGTGTCGCAGTCCTCCACGTGTGGTACGATTCCCATAGGAAGGCAGATTGTCAAGATTCTGTGTTTCTCAATAGGGGTAGTATCAGGAAATACTGCCTCTATTTGAGTGATTTTCTGTGCTAACCAGAAAAGAATTTGTTCCCGTTTTACGGGTGTTTTACCAAGACATGACTGTATGTTCTGTGGTGTAATTTTATTAGTGTTCCCCTGATGAGGGGTCAGCTGTGGTACATTAACAGCTGGTTGGACTGTTGTAGTCCGCATTACATATTGGACTAATTGCCTATGTATTTTTATAAGTGTTTTTAGCTGTACTAACAGCTCTTCCTTTGACATTTTTGCAATGTCAGGATGTGGTATGTAGCCGGCTAGAACCGGCCACGTTGCTCCTGGTCTACCTAGTGGACCGAGCCTGGTTATGTGATCATTATGTTTTAGGGCGCCATTAAACCAGAGCAGGTGCTCTTGGAATTTTAGTGGGATTTCAGTCTCCTCAAAAGGAGCGTACTCTTCCGGAGGTTCCTCTATTTTGTAATAGTGAAACTCTTTTGTTCTAGCGTTTGCCGCTGGAAAGTTTATCCATGAATAGAATACCTCTGTCTGCCGATATTCGTGTGCCTCTATCACGAAAATTACTGTACCACCTTGAGGTTCTCTATAAGTTTTAACGTTATAGATTTTCTCAAGTGGACCGGGATGATAATAGCATCCGGGTCAGTGTGTTCGGGACCCTGCTGAGTCGCATCTGCTGCGGCCCCAGTGGTTCCGTTTTCTCCTGGCATTGTATAAATGCAGGTTTTGCAGAGTTGGTCTCCAAGGAGACAAAGATTAGGTGCACAATATTTTGGAACAATGTATCCTTCAACGTTGAATAAACCAGAGCTTTACATAGGAATCTCTTCCTACTAAGGTCGGGCGGATTTTAACCTTTCACCCACTCCAGACGTCTATTGGAGTATTTACGGGAGAAAGGGGTCTGTGTGAAAAATGCACGACTGAGTTACTCTAACGTCTTGCGTTAGTTTATCGCCTTACCAAACGTTTGGGCGCCATGTAGTGTAGTTCCTAGTTTCCCACTAGGCCCTGCGCATTGGAATAACATAAACAGTAGTATCGACGTAGAAGTGCGGATCTTCCAGGCCTCTACTGACTATGCTAAACTTAATTGGGTTTGTTACCAACTAGCTCAGAGGTCACTGGAAACTTTCTTGACTGAATAGGAAGTGATCAGCTTCCTTGGCACAGACAAGAAGGGATTCAGTTTTCCAACAACCGTGCAACATGACAACTTTGCTCCTCAGATCAAGAGTCGATCTCTAGGGTCGTGTGAAACAATAGACAGTTATTTTACACAGTCAGGTTAGTGCAGATTACTTTCACAATATGTAGAGAATAGAGAGATGGGCGTTTGTCAATAAAGGGTTAACATTTATTGAACAGTCTTTCTTCTCGTACAAGAGAAATGAATTGCCACAATTGCAAGACTTGTTATTATAAAAAGTACGTACAGTAAGATAAGTATTGCGAGATAATACTGTAAAAGCATTGATATGGTTTCTTAGCCATACAATGGTTTAAAAGTAATAAAACATATATACAGTCATATATACATTAGGCTAAAATACTCAACTGGTGCTTCTAACTACGCCTACCCCAGTGTACCTGACCTAAGCCTAATACGTGGGAGGGGAGTAAGTAAGTAGCTTTAAGTTAAGTTGGTTTTGCCAAGGTTTGCTTCAAGAATTCTCACTAAGGGTTTAGTCAACACCATACCTCTGAATAGAATGATGGAGGTCTGGTATCTCCTTCAGGGGAACTCTGTATCCCAGTCACCCGCAAGGGTAGACCAGAAACACTGGAGCTGGATTTCTCTGCAGGAGAAAGGCAGAGTCTCTCTTCAGCGCGTCGAGGAGGAGGAGGGGCAGCGTCCGCGGGCAGCTAGCATCTGCTGGGCTCTTCGCAGAGGGACGGCTGTTCAGCTCCTAAGCTCACCACACCATCGTTCGCGCTTTAGCAGCGATAATGGTATCAGCAGCTTCGTCAAGCGACGGGCAACAGGCTGCAGCAACAAGGGGGCTCATTGCTTAAGGCAACGTTGGTAATATTTATACCTGAAAGGTGCCTGGTTTGACGTAAGTTTGCTGGACATAAGACGTCAATTAAAGATGTCACTAGGAAGTGATAGCTATCAGTTGCTCATTAGAGTTCCATTACTAATCAAATCACAGCAAGCGGGGATTTCCAGGTTTGCTGAGTTTTTATCTTTGTTGAAGAACTCGGAGTGTTAATCTAGGAATCTCAGATAGTGACTTCTGCTCTGTCATTGCACTAATTGGTTGCAAAGGAAGTGGCAGAGAACTATTCTGGAATGTGGCTCTGTTCGTGTGAGGCCAGAGATGACTTTCTGAATATTGTACTTGAACGGTTATGCCAATATAGGGAATAAATGGATTTATAGCCAAATAGGGGCATAAGGTCACAGTATCGATCAGGATCCTAGATAAGCACGCAACACAGGCATGCCTCATTCTATTCAGCCCTCCCTAACCCACTACACAAAGTCGTGTCTGGGGTGGTGCAAGCACCTCCCCTGACAGGAAACCCTTTGTCCAGGCCTCCCAAGCTGGAAGGACTCCCAGCAGCAGGAGGTCAGACTTGTGTCTGTGGTGGCAGCATCCATTTTGTGATGCTGAGGCTCATGTTTAACTTTACTCGGGTTTCAGGTAAGGTACATGTTGTCTCCCTCTAGAAGGGTGGAAGGCTACCCCCGTCACCAGAACTGGCAAGGGGGTAGTATTCCAAGTCGTATGACACCTTACTCGACATGTTTTGATAAAGCCAAACCAAATATAGCATTTAACCGCGAGGTTCATAATACACTTAAGAGTATATGGTATGCAATATCATGAAACAGCTAAAGGACGTTGTTCCGAAAGCTGCAGACAGGCTCAGCTCATGCCAGAGTGCCATCTCACATGAAACCAAGCCTCCAGGATTGTCGAGGCCTGCCATGGGAGTGACTTATAGGTTACCATGTGTCCACATATGTTAGATATAGATATACTATATCTAAGTAAGAGGTGGTTTACAACGCAAGTCATAACCACGACTTGCGCTGGAGGGTGCTAAAGGATAAAGAATGGGGGACTGGTGTTAGAATTGTAAATTATACTATTTACTCACCGCGCCCAACAGTGCAAGTCGTTGTAAAGACTTGCGTTGTTAAAGACGCGTCGTAAAGGCACGCGTTGAAACGGTACGCATTGTACTGTCATACATCCTGGAATTACCGTACAGATTTAGATGCAGGAATGGCGATATTGAATTTTTTTCTCAGCGGTTAAAACTGTGAAAGTGCTTTAAGCGGGTCCTTAGTAAGCGTGGGCGGAAAATCCGTTACGCTCGCGGATTTTGCGGATTTTCGGTAAATTCGCAATCCGCGAGATTTGCGGATTTCCCACAAAATCCGCAAATTCGCACGCAGCGGATTTTTTTTTTCTTCTTGGTGATACAATTTTGCGGCGCGCGGCATTTACTTCCCGTCATTCATCGTTTGCCGAGTTATTTTTCTTGATATTTTGCTAGTGCTGCGCCATTTTGGATCTTGCTGCGGGATCCCGCGGGAATTTGGCAAGCGCGATTACGTAATCGCGGCTTGCCATCTTTTACAGCGAGAGTTTGTCAACGCGAGTACGCCGTGATCACGTATCGCGGTACTTCGCCATTGCGAGCTTTGAGACGCGGCGAGCAGCAACAATCTCGCACTCGCGAAAATATAAAATTTGCAATTCTGCACAAGAAATCCAAGCAGCATAAACCTTCTGGAAATGATGATTTTTATCTGAATAACTCCTCAGGTTGACATTTGCCTGCACTTTTTTTGCGAGGAGTCCATTTTGGGGAGGGGGGGTGGGAGGAAGGAAGTGCCCCACAGTCTTCAACTTCCTGTTCCTGTCCAGCAGGCTCCTCCCAGTGCTTTGTCCATCTCCTGGTCACTTTTCATTTGGATCTGGAGCTGGAAGGATTACTTTTTGTGGATGCTGCTGGATATTTGGATTTGAGGCCTTTTTGACTTTCTTTGGATCACTTTTGGATTAGAAATTTCACAAGTAAGTTTGTTTGGGGCATTACAGTTGCTGCAACTACAATTTTGGAATTTTCTATTTTTGGGCTGTTTTGGGGCCTTTTGCCCAGGGGTACTCAGTGGTGGGTGCACTGAGTCTTTCTGTGGGGTGTTTTGAATTTAAACATCATGGAGGGGCTGGATGGCTTGGGATTGTGCTGATTTTTCTGTGATTTTCGTGTTTTTGGCCTGTTGTGGCCTTTTCACCCTGGGTAGTGAGTGGTGCATGGGCCTAGTCTTTCTGTGGGTTGTCTTGAATTTAAACATCATGGAGGGGCTGGATGGCATGGGATTGTGCTGATTTTTCTGTGATTTTCGTGTTTTTGGCCTGTTGTGGCCTTCTCACCCTGGGTAGTGAGTGGTGCATGGGCCTAGTCTTTCTGTGGGTTGTCTTGAATTTAAACATCATGGAGGGGCTGGATGGCATGGGATTGTGCTGATTTTTCTGTGATTTTCGTTTTTTGGCCTGTTGTGGACAGGCCATGTGGTTGGGGGCCATTTTGAGTGCTGCTACAGGCCCTGGCCATGTGCTGTGATGGATGGGGGCCATTTTGAATGCAGGCAGTGTTCTCAGGCCTGCACCCATTTTGCATAGCTTTCATCCATTATGCCCAGGGGTAGTGAGTGGTGCATGTGCCTAGTCTTTCTGTGGGTTGTCTTGAATGTAAACATCATGGAGGGGCTGGATGGCTTGGGATTGTGCTGATTTTTCTGTGATTTTCGTTTTTTTGGCCTGTTGTGGACAGGCCATGTGGTTGGGGGCCATTTTGAGTGCTGCTACAGGCCCTGGCCATGTGCTGTGATGGAGGGGGCCATTTTGAATGCAGGCAGTGTTCTCAGGCCTGCACCCATTTTGCCTAGCTTTCATCCATTATGCCCAGGGGTAGTGAGTGGTGCATGTGCCTAGTCTTTCTGTGGGTTGTCTTGAATTTAAACATCATGGAGGGGCTGGATGGCATGGCATTGTGCTGATTTTTCTGTGATTCTCGTTTTTTTGGCCTGTTGTGGACAGGCCATGTGGTTGGGGGCCATTTTGAGTGCTGCTACAGGCCCTGGCCATGTGCTGTGATGGAGGGGGCCATTTTGAATGCAGGCAGTGTTCTCAGGCCTGCACCCATTTTGCCTAGCTTTCATCCATTATGCCCAGGGGTAGTGAGTGGTGCATGTGCCTAGTCTTTCTGTGGGTTGTCTTGAATTTAAACATCATGGAGGGGCTGGATGGCTTTTGATTGTGCTGATTTTTCTGTGATTTTCGTTTTTTTGGCCTGTTGTGGACAGGCCATGTGGCTGGGGGGCCATTTTGAGTATTGCTACAGGCCCTGGCCATGTGCTGTGATGGAGGAGGCCATTTTGAATGCAGGCAGTGCTCTCAGGCCTGCACCCATTTTGCCTAGCTTTTATCCATTATGCCCAGGGGTAGTGAGTGGTGCATGTGACTAGTCTTTCTGTGGGTTGTCTTGAATTTAAACATCATGGAGGGGCTGGATGGCATGGGATTGTGCTGATTTTTCTGTGATTTTCGTTTTTTTGGCCTGTTGTGGACAGGCCATGTGGTTGGGGGCCATTTTGAGTGCTGCTACAGGCCCTGGCCATGTGCTGTGATGGAGGGGGCCATTTTGAATGCAGGCAGTGTTCTCAGGCCTGCACCCATTTTGCCTAGCTTTCATCCATTATGCCCAGAGGTAGTGAGTGGTGCATGTGCCTAGTCTTTCTGTGGGTTGTCTTGAATTGTAAACATCATGGAGGGGCTGGATGGCTTGGGATTGTGCTGATTTTTCTGCGATTTTCGTTTTTTTGGCCTGTTGTGGCCTTTTCACCAGGGGGTAGTGAGTGGTGCATGTGCCTAGTCTTTCTGTGGGTTGTCTTGAATTTAAACATCATGGAGGGGCTGGATGGCTTGGGATTGTGCAGATTTTTCTGTGATTTTCGTTTTTTTGGCCCGTTGTTGTGGCCTTTTCACCAGGGGTATTGACTAGTGAGTGTTGCATGTGCCTAGTCTTTCTGTGGGGTGTCTTGAATTTAAGCATCATGGAGGGCATGGGATTGTGCTGATTTTTCTGGTTTTGTTCGATTTTTTTGGGGTGTATAACTGAACTGGTGTTCCTCTGTCTTCCATTGCTTTTAGGTGCACAAGACTCAAGAGAACCACCAGTGCCAGGAAGAAGTCCTGCAGCGTGTGTGTGTGCAGCATAACGTCACGCGACGTCACGTCTGGCCTCAGACAACTCTACAATTCGTGCAACTGCGGCCTGCTGTCTGACCTGCTCTGAAGAAGATGGCCCCAAAAAAAGGTCTCCGTAGCTCCTCTAGCAAGAAAGTTGCTAGTTAGGAGCAGAAGAAGCAAGTTACCAAGGAGGCTGGTGTGCCGGCCGCCGCGTTTTTTGGGAGCAAAAAAATCTGCTGGGGACCAAGCTGGGAGCAGCACCCCCGCTCCATTGGGTTCAGTGCCTCCACCACCACGCCAACTTAAGTCAAAGCCCTTGAGTGCTTCAGAGGCAGTCAGTGTACTTCTTCAATCACCATCGACCAGTGATGTTGGCTCATCGCAAGAAAGTAGCAGCAATGTCCCTGAATCAACACAGGTTGTTGTAACTCATCTGACAAGTGGTGAACAACCACAGCCGCAACAACAACTCCATGTGCAAGTACAAGCCCAAGTACATGTGGAAGGAGAGGCAGCGCAAGGAGATGCGCAAGCAGAGGTGCATGGAGGGTCACAAGTGCCCACAATAGTTGTTCCTCCCGAAGTAGGGGCACATCAGGAAATTGACAATCAAACCGAGGTATCATTTGAGGAAGCCACTCCTCCTGATGATCATTCATTGTCTTCCACATCCCTAGCAAGGAAAAGATCAAGGGGGGTGTCTACATCTTCTTCAAGCCCACCTCCTTCTGATGATCTGGATGAAGATTGGGAACCATCATCACGGCAGTCTGAGAGTGAGGCACACCATGATCTGACAAAGATACCTAGGCATAAAAGGAAGGTCGTCGAAAAACTCATAGCTATGGAGTGTGATGAGGCTCAACAAGAAGTGACGGATACTGCTGCTGAAGAAGCCTCTCACGATGACGACGAGCCAGTCATCATAAAGGTCACTGCGGCTCCAGCGGGCATGCAGCAAAGAGACATTTTGACCCTATCCCGAGAAGCTGCTGAGCGTGATGATGATGTCGACGAGGAGGCAATGGAAATGGAAACACAACAATCATTGGATTTGGAGTTAACTAGTACACCAACACCTACCGCTTCCATATTTCTTCCTCGCAAGAAGGGACCTCCATCCACCTCGACCTCAATTAGTGGTGGTGAAAGTGCAAAACGAACTGAAGTTCGGCAATCCACATCCTCCGATTCATCTGGCATTAGCAGCAGGACCACCACCACCAGTATCGCCGCCTCCTCTGGCCCCCAAAGACATTTCAAGTCTCCAGTTTGGGACTTCTTTAGTGTTTGCCCAAAAAAGGAAAACGTAGCCATTTGTAGCATTTGTAAGCTTCGAGTTAGTCGTGGTAAGTTTGGTACCAACTATGGTACCGGAGGCCAGAGAGGTCATCTTAGGAGAACGCACGCTGTCCAATGGTTTGCGCACCTAGAGGCGATCAAGGAAGCCCAAATTGCACGTAATGAAAACGTTGATTTTTCATCTGATGATGACGAGGAGGAAGAAGACGAATCAAACACTTCACTTACACCCAGTACCCCTGTCAGCAGCACACCCCATGTGAGCCACACTAAGTGTGGGAGAGAGTGAGACACCAATGCGAAAAAGTTCATCAGCGAGCGTAACTGGGTCGAAGATATCATCATCATCATCCCGTAAATCCTTGATCCAGGGCAACATTAAAAAGATGTTGTTTACAGAAGCGCAATATGAATGCAACCACCCACTGACGCGTCTGTATAACACTAAGCTGGCTAAAATGCTAGCTCTGGACCTTCTCCCTTTTTCTTTTGTAGAAGGGGTTGGTTTTCTAGAATTAGTGGCAGCGCTCTGCCCTAAATGGAAGGTTCCTAGCCGGTTCTATTTTGCCCGAGTTGCGGTTCCAGCACTACATGAAGATGTTCTGGAGGTGATTGGGGCAGCTTTGCAGAAGAGTGCTATTCACACTATACATCTGACAACAGACATGTGGACCAGTGGCGCAGGCGCTGATTACATGTGCATCACTGCACACTGGGTCTCTTTTTCAGGGGCTAAAGCAAAGCTAAACGCAGGTGTAGACCCGGACATTGTTTTTAAAGCTGCTCGGAAACATGCAACACTAGCCATGTTTGGTTTGGAGAAACGTCACACAGCACAAAACATTTTGGATGTGTTTAACACAAAGGTCCTTGACTGGCTGTCCCCAAAAAAACGCCAGGTTGGTTATGTTTCCACAGACAATGGCGCCAATATAGTTAAGGCCATGCAGCTGGGTGACTATTTCAGAGTGCCGTGTTTGGCGCACTGTATAAACCTGGTTGTCAAAAAATTCTTGGGTGATAAAGACAGTCCAGCGTACGAGGTAGTGGACACCTGCCGAAAAATGTGCAACCATTTCAGCCATTCTTTTAAGGCCGGAAGCATCTGAGGAGCCTGCTATATGAACGTCAAATGCCAGTGAAAGCACTCATCCAGGAGGTGGTAACACGTTGGAACTCAACCTTCTACATGCTTGAGCGTCTGTATGAGCAGTATACGGTACTCGATCACTATTTCTTAACACAGGGTACAGCTTAGAAGGAGGACCTGAGGATGGGTGCGGTGCAATGGAACATAGTTAAAAGCCTGAAACGCATGCTTCGTCCTTTTGAGTTCTTCACGCGTGCAGTCAGCAAGGAGGACTGTAATTTGGGAAAAGCTATCCCATTGTTGTACATGCTGGAGCACCAACTGAAGGAGGTGTGTTCTGTGTTTGAAAAAGATGAAGAAAACCAAGACCCTTTTATTCTGGCTGAGAAATTATTAGAGCACCTACAAGGTGATGAACGTCTTAAAATGATCCACTCAAACCAGCATTACATTTGTGCTACTATTCTGGATCCACGCTACAGGCGCTGGCAGGCCAAGCATTCTTTCCTTTTGCTGATGAAGATGTTACAAATTACAAACAGTGGCTAGCCTCCTCAGCCAAGAGTTTTGAAAGAGAACGGCAGCAAATTGAAGGAAAAGGCAGTACATCAGCATCAGCAGGCCATCCCCAGTCACAACAATCCACTTCTGCACCTGTGGCTGCGGCTGCGGCACAAGTGACCTCTCAGCCGTTAAAGAGACCGGCAACCGGATCATCTGCACCACCAGACACAACAGTAACATTGGAGGCTGAAGAGGATTGGCTAGCTCAGCTTGGGTTTGCTTCTCAAAAGGTCACAGCAACAGCTAAGCAAAGTGGAGGAACCTTGGAGGAGAACCTTGAGTCGATGGTGATGGACTATCTGAATGACTCAACAGAGGTCTATGTTAATGCTGACCCATTGGCGTATTGGCATGGGAAAAAAGAATTGTGGCCACAGCTCTCCAACCTGGCTTTAAACTACTTGTCTTGCCCACTCGCAAGCGTGTCTTCTGAACGTGTTTTCAGTGCTGCTGGTGGCATTGTAACTTCCAAACGGAGCCGCCTCTCGCCCAAAAATGTGGAGAGGTTAACAATGATCAAGATGAATCAGCACCTCATACCACCAGATTTCAGAGTACGAGAAAGCGCTCCGGATGAAGACGAGATGGACAGCAACATAGATGAGGGAATTTGTTCTCTGTCAGGTGACACTGAGCTCACCCTGCCTGAATTCGCAGAGTATGATGACGAAGCCTTATTCTTATTCATGGACCGTGATACCGAGCCCTGAAAATGAGACAACGAATCAATAACTTTCTTTTTCGTCCTTATTCACTTTTATTCCTGTGTGTCTGTCTTTCTTTGTTGTGCACAGTTAATATAATTCAAACTTTAATCAGATAATCACAAAAACAAGCCCATCAGCAGAACTGTGTTCACTTGTTTGCTAATTGATTTGAAGGTGCCGCAGTCTGCATTCCTCAGGTTCACAAGTTCAGAAGAACATGCTCCTCTATCCTCCTCCTCCAGACTCCTATTTCCATCAAAGCAGAGGGCTGGTTTACGCCCAATGAAGAAAGACTAAGCACTTGTGGGGGTGTTGTTCTACCTCTTTGCAGGTGAGTTGACGGCTCTGGGGCCATTGCTGGGAAGCTCTAATACCGGATAAAAGTGGTTTGGCCCAAATCCGAAGCGGAAATTTTTTGGTGTTTTTGCTGACTTGCTTGCCTTTGAGGTGCTCTTTGGGGGGGGTTCTGGCTGTTTGTGGGTGAGTTTTGGGGTCTGGGAGCACTGCTGGGACACTCTAATCTTGATTGCATTTGCTTTTCAGGAAATCCGTGGTGGTAAACCGGACTTATGGCCTAGCTACACAGCGCATTTGGACCGAAGGCCGAGAAATATTGTAAGTATGAGATTTTGCTTTTGGCCTGTTTGGGGGTGTTATGCTTTTTGGCGGGTGGGTTGGCGGGTCTTGGGGCATTCCTGGGAAGGTCTAATACCGGATAGAAGTGGTTGGGACAAAATCCACGCCAATTTTTTTTGTTGCTATTTCTGACATTTTGCTCAATGTAGCGTTTTTGGGGGCCTGTTTGGGGGGCTTCCTGGTGTTTGTGGGTGGGTTTCGGGGTCTGGGAGCACTGCTGGCTATAGATACTTTACTTTGCAAGAGGTTTGAAGCAAATCCATGGTTGCAGAGGGGAGTTAGGGCCTAGCTGCAGAGCGCGCGCGGAGTGATTTGGGAAATTTGCCAAAAAATGACTAAGTCCCCATTTTTGTACTTGTGCTCTTTGGCTGTTGGGGGTCTTCTACTCATTTTCTCCTGGGTTGACGGCTCTGGGGCCATTGCTGGGAAGCTCTAATACCGGATAAAAGTTGTTTGGACCAAATCCGAGGCGGAAATTTTTGGGTGTTTTTGCTGACTTGCTTGCATTTGAGCTGTTCTTTGAGGGGGTTCCGGCTGTTTGTGGGTGAGTTTCGGGGTCTGGGAGCACTGCTGGGACACTCTAATCTTGATTGCATTTGCTTTTCAGGAAATCCGTGGTGGTAAACCGGACTTATGGCCTAGCTACACAGCGCGTTTGGACCGAAGGCCGAGAAATATTGTAAGTATGAGATTTTGCTTTTGGCCTGTTTGGGGGTGTTATGCTTTTTGGCGGGTGGGTTGGCGGGTCTTGGGGCATTCCTGGGAAGGTCTAATACCGGATAGAAGTGGTTGGGACAAAATCCACGCCGATTTTATTTTTGATATTTCTGACATTTTGCTCAATGTAGCGTTTTCGGGGACCTGTTTGGGGGGCTTCTTGGTGTTAGTGGGTGAGTTTCGGGGTCTGGGAGCACTGCTGGGACACTCTAATCTTGATTGCATTTGCTTTTCAGGAAATCAGTAGTGGTAAACCGGACTTATGGCCTAGCTACACAGCGCGTTTGGACCGAAGGCAGAGAAATATTGTAAGTATGAGATTTTGCTTTTGGCCTGTTTGGGGGTGTTATGCTTTTTGGCGGGTGGGTTGGCGGGTCTTGGGGCATTCCTGGGAAGGTCTAATACTGGATAGAAGTGGTTGGGACAAAATCCACGCCGATTTTTTTGTTGCTATTTCTGACATTTTGCTCAATGTAGCGTTTTCGGGGGCCTGTTTGGGGGGCTTCGTGGTGTTTGTGGGTGGGTTTCGGGGTCTGGGAGCACTGCTGGCTATGGATACTTTACTTTGCCATAGGTTTGAAGCAAATCCATGGTGGCAGAGGGGAGGTAGGGCCTAGCTGCAGAGCGCGCAGAGTGATTTGGGAAATTTGCCAAAAAATGACTAAGTCCCCATTTTTGTACTTTTGCTCTTTGGCTGTTGGGGGGTCTTCTACTCGTTTTCTCCTGGGTTGACAGCTCTGGGGCCATTGCTGGGAAGCTCTAATACCGGATAAAAGTTGTTTGGACCAAATCCGAGGCGGAAATGTTTTGGTGTTTTTGCTGACTTGCTTGCCTTTGAGGTGCTCTTTGAGGGGGTTCCGGCTGTTTGTGGGCTGTTTGTGGGTGAGTTTCGGGGTCTGGGAGCACTGCTGGGACACTCTAATATTGATTGCATTTGCTTTTCAGGAAATCCGTGGTGGTAAACTGGACGAGTGACCGCTGCGCCTCTCACCAGGCTCGGTCACCCCCTTGCTCCTCCTGCCGCCTCCTGCTCCTGCCTGCCAGCCTTGCCGCCTTTTTCCGCCGCCGCCACCCCCCTTGCCCCCGAGCAGCCCAGCCACAGCAGAGCCGCCCACTCGCCAGTTTCCCGCCGCAGCTCGCCACAGGCCCCGCCCACCACCGGCCCATTGGCCAAGCCACTCCCGCCACCCAGCTGACCCGCCCTCCCGTCCCCCTTCTTATGACGCCCCCAGAGCCACCGCCCAGCGGATGCGCGCAGCGGGAGCGCCGACTGAGCGCCGAAGGTGCGCCAAAGGTAAGCCCGTCTGCGCCCGTCCGCGCCTGGACCGCGCCCAGCGCCAGAACCCCTGGCCCCCGCAGACCCCAGCCCACCCGCCGGACGTACGACGCCGCCACCCTCAACGCACTCAACGCCGGCTGAATCCCAGGATGCTATCGAGCCACCCCGAGACGCACCCACGGACCCTTCTGCTGCAACTCCTGCAAGTTCACCTGCATCCGGACCTGCACTACTCCAGCACCAACCAAGACGAAGATGAGCAACAGCAGCAGCCACCTGAAGTGCATCCTGCTCAACACCCGCTCCGTCCACAGACACGCCGTCGAGCTCTGGAACCTGCTCGACACAACTTCACCAGACATCGCCTTCCTCACCGAAACCTGGATGAACGCCTCTTCAGCGCCCGACATCACCATCGCCATCCCAGATGGCTACAAGATCATCTGAAGGGACCGCATCAACCAGACCGGAGGAGGCATCGTCATCATCCACAGGAACACCATCCGCATCACGACCAACACCGACGACACCCTCGCACCCGCCGAGCACCTGCACTTCCAGGTCCACATCAACCCCAAGACCACCCTCAAAGGCACCCTCATCTACAGACCCCCGGGACCACGCACACAATTCAGCGAAGACATCGCCGACTTCATCAGCCTGCACGCCCTCCTCTCCGCTGACTACATCCTCCTCGGGGACCTCAACTTCCACCTGGAGAACTACAACGACCGCAACACCACCACCCTGCTGGACAACCTCGCAAACCTGGGACTCAAGCAGCTGGTCACCACCCCCACCCACTACGCCGGACACACACTCAACCCCGTCTTCTCATCCAGCAAGGACATCGCCTTCAGCCACGCCACCGGACTCCACTGGACTGACCACAGCTGCGTCCACTTCAGCTTCAGAAGGACCACGATCCACCACCACCAGCAACAGGTTGCACGCAGAAGCTGGAACAAGATCACAGCTGACCATCTCGCGACCTCCCTGAGCATGAACCCTCCCACCAGCGCAACAAACCCAAGCCAGGCGGCCACCAACCTCGCGAAGTGGATCAGCAACTGCGCAGACGACCTCGCCCCTCTGAAGACCCCGCCTAGCAGACCCGGTAGCAAGAAAGCCCCATGGTTCACCGACGAACTCAAGAGCTCCAAGAAGAACTGCCGAGCCCTCAAGAGAACCTGGCGCAGAGACCCAACACTGGACAACATGACTGCCCTCAAGCTCGCCACCCGAAAACACCACCAACTCATCCACGCCACCACGAAAACCGCATTCAAGGAACGACTGGACAACAACGCACACAACAGCAAGGAACTCTTCAACATCGTTAAAGAGCTCTCCAACCCCAGCGCCGGAAACAATGACATCACCCCTTCGCAAGACCTCTGCAACTCCCTCGCCTCCTACTTCCACAACAAGATCGCAGACATACACAACAGCTTCAGCACTCAACTGACGCACGCCACGACCGAACCACCGCCCCCCCACCACCACCCTCCGCGCCTGGACCCCGATCAGCACCGAAGACACCGTCCGCACGATGAACTCCATCCACTCCGGATCTCCTACCGACCCCTGCCCTCACCACGTCTTCAACAAGGCCGACGCTGTCATCGCACCCCACCTGCGGGACATCATCAACACCTCCTTCGACACCGCTACCTTCCCGGAGAGCTGGAAGCACGCCGAACTCAGCGCTCTACTAAAGAAGCCATCAGCCGACCCCACCGACCTCAAGAACTACCGCCCCATCTCGCTGCTCCCGTTTCCTGCAAAAGTCATCGAGAAGACCGTCAACAAGCAGCTGGCCGCCTTCCTAGAGACGAACGGATCCCTCGACCTCTCGCAGTCTGGCTTCCGGGCCAACCACAGCACCGAGACCGCCCTGATCGCAGCCACCGATGACATCCGGGCACTGCTTGACAACAGAGAAACAGCAGCCCTCATCCTCCTAGACCTCTCCGCGGCCTTCGACACTGTCTGCCACCGTACACTAGTGCAGCGACTCAGCAACGTCGGAATCCAGGAGAAGGCACTGGAGTGGATCATCTCCTTCCTCACCGGAAGGACACAGAGAGTCCGCCTCCCCCCGTTCAGATCTGAAGCCACCGAAGTCATCTGCGGCGTTCCTCAAGGCTCCTCGCTCAGTCCAACCCTCTTCAACGTCTACATGAGCCCCCTCGCAGACATCGCACGCCAGCACAACCTCAACATCATCTCCTACGCCGACGACACCCAGCTGATTCTCTCCCTCACCAACGACCCCGCCACCGCCAGAGCCAACCTTCATGAAGGGATGAAAGAGGTAGCCGAATGGATGAAGAACAGCCGCCTGAAACTGAACTCGGAAAAGACGGAAGTCCTCATCCTGGGATCCTCACCCTCCGCCTGGGACGACTCCTGATGGCCCCCCGCCCTAGGCAGCGCACCCCAACCAACAGACCACGCACGCAACCTGGGCTTTATCCTGGACTCCTCCCTCTCCATGACCAGACAAGTCAACGCCGTCTCCTTGTCGTGCTTCAACATCCTGCGCATGCTACGTAAGATCTTCCAGTGGATCCCCACAGAGACCAGGAAGACGGTCACCCAGGCCCTCGTCACCAGCCGTCTGGACTACGGCAACTCCCTCTACGCCGGAACCACCGCCAAACTCCAGAAGAGACTCCAGCGGATCCAGAACTCTTCAGCACGACTCATCCAGGACATCCCCCGTCGCAGCCACATCTCCAGATACCTGAGAGACCTGCACTGGCTCCCGGTCAACAAGAGAATCACCTTCCGACTCCTCACCCACGCACACAAAGCCCTACACAACCAAGGCCCAGGATACCTCAACAGCCGCCTCAACTTCTACGCTCCCAAACGCCAGCTTCGATCGACCGGCCACGCCCTCGCTGCCATCCCCCGCATCCGAAGAGCCACCACAGGGGGACGGTCCTTCTACTACCTCGCCGCCAAGACATGGAACTCCCTCCCGACCCACCTCCGCCTGACCCAGGACCACCTCGCCTTCAGGAAGCAACTCAAGACCTGGCTGTTCGAGCAGTAGCGGACCCCCCTCCCCTAGCGCCTTGAGACCCTCTGGGTGAGTAGTGCGCTATATAAATGCTTTGATTGATTGATTGATTGACTTAAGGCCTAGCTACACAGCGCGTTTGGACCGAAGGCCGAGAAATATTGTAAGTATGAGATTTTGCTTTTGGCCTGTTTGGGGGTGTTATGCTTTTTGGCGGGTGGGTTGGCGGGTCTTGGGGCATTCCTGGTAAGGTCTAATACCGGATAGAAGTGGTTGGGACAAAATCCACGCCGATTTTTTTTGTTGCTATTTCTGACATTTTGCTCAATGTAGCGTTTTCGGGGGCCTGTTTGGGGGGCTTCCTGGTGTTTGTGGGTGGGTTTCGGGGTCTGGGAGCACTGCAGGCTATGGATACTTTACTTTTCAAGAGGTTTGAAGCAAATCCATTGTGGCAGAGGGGAGTTAGGGCCTAGCTGCAGAGCGCGCGTGGAGTGATTTGGGAAATTTGCCAAAAAATGACTAAGTCCCCATTTTTGTACTTTTGCTCTTTGGCTGTTTGGGGGTCTTCTACTCGTTTTCTCCTGGGTTGACGGCTCTGGGGCCATTGCTGGGAAGCTCCAATACCGGATAAAAGTTGTTTGGACCAAATCCGAGGCGGAATTTTTTTTTTTTTTTTTGCTGACTTGCTTGCATTTGAGCTGCTCTTTGAGGGGGTTCCCGCTGTTTGTGGGTGAGTTTCGGGGTCTGGGAGCACTGCTGGGACACTCTAATCTTGATTGCATTTGCTTTTCAGGAAATCCGTGGTGGTAAACAGGACTTATGGCCTAGCTACACAGCGCGTTTGGACCGAAGGCCGAGAAATATTGTAAGTAGGAGATTTCGCTTTTGGCCTGTTTGGGGGTGTTATGCTTTTTGGCGGGTGGGTTGGCGGGTCTTGGGGCATTCCTGGGAAGGTCTAATACCGGATAGAAGTGGTTGGGACAAAATCCGTGCCAGTTTTTTTTGTGCTATTTCTGACATTTTGCTCAATGTAGCGTTTTTGGGGGCCTGTTTGGGGGGCTTCCTGGTGTTTGTGGGTGAGTTTCGGGGTCTGGGAGCACTGCTGGGACACTCTTATCTTGATTGCATTTGCTTTTCAGGAAATCCGTGGTGGTAAACCGGACTTATGGCCTAGCTACACAGCGCGTTTGGACCGAAGGCCGAGAAATATTGTAAGTATGAGATTTTGCTTTTGGCCTGTTTGGGGGTGTTATGCTTTTTGGCGGGTGGGTTGGCGGGTCTTGGGGCATTCCTGGGAAGGTCTAATACCGGATAGAAGTGGTTGGGACAAAATCCACGCGGAAAAGCCTTTTGGCACTTTTTGTAACTTAGGGTTCGTTAGGGTTAGCCCTAGCAGCAGGATTGCATGTGTTTCGGGGTGTTCTAGATTTTTGCAACTGAGTTCTGGGGTCTTAGAGCACTTGTGAGAATGTGTAATTTTGGTTGCAAGTCATTTGAAGAAAATCCATGGTAGGAAAGGGGGGATTTGGCATAGTTAAAGAAAGCCTTTGCCACTATTCTTAACTTAGGGTTCGTTAGGGTTAGCAGTATTTCTATTGCATGTGTTTGGGTGGGGTGGTTTTCGAGTCTTGGAGGGATGCTGGCTATGGATACTTTTGCTTGGTTGCTTGCAAGTGGTTTGAATACAATCCACGGTGGATAAGGGGGTATTTGGGCCTACTTTTACTTTCAAAGTACGTTTTGTCACCAGTTTTCTGCTAGGCCTCGTTTTTTGAGATTTGATTGGGGGTCTTCTACATTTTTGCGACTGGCTTTAGTAAGGGTCTGGGTGGGAGCACTGCTGGGAAGATCTAATTTTGTTCTAAAACACAGTTTACAGTACACATAGCTTGAGGGGAAAGATCCGCTACATTAATTTGCCCATACTTAGTTATCCTTCAAAAGGTGACTCAGACAGAGTACGCACTTTCAAAAATATTGTACTGTCTACTAGGAAAATCAAAGTGTGACTTTTTGCACTCCACAGCCTACATACCTTATATTTATTTATCAGTGGTGTTGTAATATTATATCACTTCCTGTTTTTCGTTGAATAATTACAGGCCGGGTTTCAGTCTGTGCAATGGGGAAAAAAGGATGGAGTCAGGCTTCACCTTAGCGAGCCGCAATTCAGCCTCCGCCAGGCAGGCAGTGGACAGGGTGTCTTCTGGTGACCAACATTGATGGACAAAGCGTCAGATGGAATGGAGGAGTGCCGCTAATAAGAGGAATTTTTTTCTGCATGCAACTTACTTACCAATTTCAACAGGACAACTACAACAACATACAGATACAGTATCCATTGTTTCTTTCTATGACTGTGACTGCATTTCTTGGATCTCTCTCTGCTTCTAAATTGATCCCTGAACACATCACTTAGTCCACTCCACTATCACATCTGCACCACACATAGTCATTTGTAAGTGCTCCTACGTAATTCGCAAGTCGCAGCACGCCCCAGCCCGTAGAGAACTGGGATGGCCCCAATGATGAAGCATGTCACCAAGGGGCAACCCTGGTGAGTGAGGGGACACCTAGAAAAAGAGCAATTTCTCCTTTTCTATCTACTATACCTTCCAGACCAACCCCATTGAGTGTTGTGAATGGATTTATAGTGACCAGCAAGGCTCTCAGGTATCTGGCAACAGAGACCTTATGTTGAATATAGTTATCAATATTTCCACAAACGCCCTGTACTGTCGCATTCTTTCTTCCACAGTTGTCGAAAGTACTACTTACTTTTCACTGACATGCATGCAGTAGTGCATGCACTTTCAAAGATTGATGGATAGGTTTGTACCCAAAGATTTGTTTATGTTCACAATTGTTTGTCCATGCTGTGCTATTTTTTCTTGTCTCCCAAAACCTTTCCCAAAAACCCCCGTACCCATCCATTTTTCAAACCCTAACCCTCTTCCCACGGGCTGTGTGGTTTTGATTGATGTGTGACTAAATTACAGCAATAAATCCACACACTTGCTGGGGAGGATAAGGTGATAGCAACAGGCTGGTGAAGAAATCCGAGGATATATTCTTACTCTGCTTGACAAAGACCCATGGCTAATGTCAAAGAACTTCAACCGAATTAGTAGTTATACTTTACCATTTGTTAGGCTACAATGTGGCACTGTTCTAGTGTACTGTCACCTGCTATATTCTCTATTGTACCGTTGTATTGCTCAGGAGGACAAACCAGATTTCATTTTCTTTTTTTTCATAGGCATGCAACTGCCACACTGTCACACCACTAGTACCACCGCTATGAGGAAATTGTATCCGCCCAGGATTGCCAACCTTATTCGCTGTTTCCCGTGGAGCCAGCCCTGGGTCTAGCCCTACTTTCAAACACAAATTACAGGTAAGATAAGCGTTTGGTGGGAGGGAGTATAATGGAGTATTAGGAGAGACGAGAGACTGACGGTAGTACTACTAAAGTCCTAGGACTCTTGAATTCACTTCACTTACTCTGTGAGAGGCACTTAGTGTTGAAAACATTTGGGCATTTACACTTAAAGGAAGAAAATGGAACTAAACTTTCAGGAAAACAAAGTTACTGTTAAACCCCCACCCACCAGGCAAGCAGTAAAAAACAGTTATGCTCAGATAAAGTTTGAAAAAGTATATTTATATCCCTAACAAAATAATCTCCCGCAAGACCCTCCCTAACCCCAACGGTTGTCCTTTAAAAGTCCCAAACCCAACTCCCGATTCCCACCCCCCAAAAGTCTCTAAAAAAGGGGCAAGGGACACTATGGGTGGATGCTGTTTACTTTTTGGGCCAGGGCATCATACTCCTGGCGGAGCAAGGCGTGCTCTACGCGGAGCCCCTCCAACACGTTTGTAAAGTGGTGGAGCTCCTGCTGAAGGCGGGACACCCTCAGGGTACTGCGGCGCAGGCGTGCCTTGCAGTTACAATGGCTGTGAGAGGCAGCTGTTGTCCTTGCTGCTCGGCGGTTGCATTTGGCTTTGGCAGCCCGGCTCAGTCTGGCTGGAGCACTGTGCTGGGTGGCAGCCCGTGGGGGCACAAAGGCCGATGCAGACGACGTTGTTGTTGTGGTGGACTGCACACTTTCGTTGTCCTCCAGGGCCACCAGCCGCCGATATTCTGCAACAGTGGCAGCGATCCTCCGTTGCCGGGCCGCTCTAGCCAGCTCCTTCCTCCTTGTTTGTTTGGAAGGAGCATCTATATGAAGAAAGAAAGACATAGTCTGTAACCAATGCTCTTTACGATTAACTCAATCATTCAGCAGAAATTTGTGTTGCAGTACAACTAGCAACTTGCAAGCACATTACATAACTATTGAGGCCAGTATCTATCTAACCTCCCACTTCTTCATCCTTGCTCTAACATTAGTGGGAGTTTAGGGAACAAATTCTACGAGCACTATGGACTTCCATTGGAGTCGACTATGAAAGTACACCAGTCTTATTCTTCTTCTTGTCTCTTGTTTAGGAAAATTGGTACGTTATCTTCTGCAAGCCGGCATAATGCCAGCGCAGTGAACTTGCACCCGAGAAAAAGAGACGCACGCCATGATGAGTAACCTAGACTTGCGTTACTGTACCGGTCCAGTACATACAGGTGGTGAAGCTCTTACTTTTCTATTACGGGTGGCACTGAGAATACTATGTTACAAGGGCTACTGCTTAATTAATTTAACTTTCACCCTACAGTGCAAATGAGTACTAGAAATGGAAAAATGAAGAAGATAAATAATCTGATTATCTATCACTTCACATGGGATATTTTTGCTTACATATGGGATGACTTTAGGTGCTTTGCTTTTTATTGAGTGACCAGTGATACATCCACACATGAATGACTGAGTACTACTAAACTTATTAAGAGAGGTAGGGAGTGGCCACCGTAATAACCGGATCTATGCTGTGCTTGCAATACAAACTACTGCTACTATTGATGGTAGTATTTGGACAAAATTACAACTTCTTTTCCTTGCCTTTCCTACACTGGAACGGACGTGCGGGTGCAGTGTTACGTGCTCTTCAAAGTTACACTTAGTTCATCCACTGACCGTCTACTCTCTCTAGATCATGGGTACTCACAAACTTTCTCTCAGGGGCTAAATTTACAGTGTAGTTTGTGGCCGAGGGCCGCACTGGTGGGGGCGGAGTCAGAGGGGGCGGGGCTAAAGCAAAACGAAAACTTGTGACCATGAGGTTGCACACAGGTCCCTGCAGCAGATGCCTTTATCCACTGAGCCACCAGACCCAGCATTTACATACATCTCTCTCCCTCCTGCCCTCCCTCTCCATCTCTCTCTCCCTCCTGCCCTCCCTCTCCCTCCCCCTCTGTCATCTCACTGTGTGTGTGTCTGTCTGTGTCAGCCTTCAGCCCGGGCTGAGACAGCTTCCTCAACGCGCACACACAGACAGCCACACCAAAGTACTTAACAGGTCTTTAAAAGACCATTAACATATTATTGAGGCTTTGTTTCTTGTAGCGCCCCTGCATCCCCACCCTGACAATCACTGCTTCTCCGGCCCCACAGAGCAGAGGCTTTGTTCTATTTCACCTCTTTGTGGCCCTGCATCTCCACTCTGCTCTCTGGGGGCCGGGGGAGCAGTGATTGTCAGAGTGGAGATGCAGGAGCGCTAACAGGTGAAATACAACAAAGCCTCTGCTCTGTGGGGGCTGGGGCAGCAGTGATTGTCTGCAAGGTCTGCGCACCGCCAAGGAAGGCTTGCCGGGCCGCCACCGGCCCGCGGGCCGTACTATGAGTACCCCTGCTCTAGATACACATATGCTATCTAAGAGTCAGATAGTAGCATGATCCAGGTATATTATGGACACATACAGTTTCTGTGTCACCCACCCAGGCTGTTGTCCTTCCACCAATCATTGCTTCACCATTCACCCAGCCATGCATCTCATATTCTTTCCTTCCCAGCCACGTCTTCAATCTCAATAAGTAAGGAATATATAGGAGCTTACCTCTGCCCGCCACCACCACCGTCTCAACTCTCACAGCCGGCACTGGAGCTGCCGTCTCCTCCCCTAAAGAATTGCCCTCAGCCTCTGTGTCAAGCACCACCACCTCCACGCTGGCCCCGCCACCAGATATTCCACCTACAAAGTACATTTAAGAATGTTAGAATAAACCACTCACTAGTATTTGGTCTAGGAATGAAGACGTGTGAAAACAATGTAATTTGTGACCGTCTACTCGAAAGTAAAAAAAAATGTCCCTTTTTTCAGGGAAGGGTGTTGTCTTGCTGCACTTTTTGGCACAACTGATGAAGGCTGGCTTTTTAACACGCACCATTTTTCTCCACACAGACAGAAGATGGACTTCTAACAACAAGATCAAGTTGAAACCAGGTGAGAGCTCGGCCCGACCACAAGAAATGTCTCCAATTAATCGTCAGCACTAACCACTTTTCCATTCTCAGTTAAACGTTTAGTTTTTTTTATTATGACTTCATTTTAATAAATGTGTTTACTTTTAATAAAGCTTTTAAACTTAAATAGACTGTGTTTTTTTGGGGGTTCAAAGTCTGTTATCACAGAGGTATGTGGAAACTCTAACAGCGCCTATTATAATTGATAAGCAATGCACTATTTATTGTCCATAGTTCTGTTTCTGCAGAAGAATTGTCCCCTCAACAGTAGTGGTATGGATTGTCCTCCTATCCAAACCAAAAGGTAGTATCTTATTCTTTCATGGTGGTCATTCACATTTTATAGTTGGGAATTTTCAAAGCAGATAGAACACTTCAAAAGACATTATGGACAATCCCAGAGGACTGCACTGCACTAAGTTGATAGAGCTATTGCTGACTAGAATGGGAGTTTTGCCAACCGTGCAATCTTAGTTAGCTACACAGAAAGACTAATAAGAATAATCTAGTAATACCACAGGGAGTCATAGTAGAGGCAGGATAAGAATTTAGATACAGTCTACAAGAAGATCAAAGACGATTTTGAAAAAATCAAATGAGGAACGCTAGGAAAAATAGGTACTAGTCTAAAATGAAAACTTACTGGGGCCAGCAATGGAGCCCTCGCCTGCCCGATCCTGGCCCTGTTCAACAGCATCCGCCGCCTGCTGCTCCTGTGTCCCCTCGCCCCTGGGGGGAGCTGACGTACAACATGAAAGAAAGAACAGAAAACATGGATGATTGTTGCTTGTCAATGTCAACCAAATCAAACATTTCAAAACACCAATAACAAAATATTTCCGCGAAATTATATTGATTAGGGTTAGTTTTCATTGACTTGCGGACCTGCGACTTCGAAAGTCACGTAACTCATTAAACAAAGTACTGAAAGGTTCACCTAGGACTGGCAGGCAGCAGTCCGCAGGCAAGACGCAAAGTGACAGACAAACTCCATTGTAATTTCAGTCAGATCAGTGACAACACTAACAGTTGCCTGCTACATAACCAGTCATTTAAATAGTCAAACTATCAATCCACCGCCACTATTTTTCTTATTGTCAGGGGTACAAAGGAAGGGGCAGATTTAAGCCACTTGCGGCTCTTTTGCTCTGTTCTTGCGTGACTTTTGTGACACAGCAGCAAAACAAAAGAGGCGCCATGGTGCGGCGTATAATATTATAACAACGTGACGCATTTGGGAGATGCATCCCGTTATAAAGCCCTGCGCCATCAGGGGGCGTTCCGGCGCAAGGGAGGGCATTCCTGCGCTGGAACACATCCTAAAAGTGGCTCTGGGAAATCTACAAAATTTCAATCAGTCACCTTTAGGACAATGATGCGTCACACAAACCCTGCACCTGCTTGAAGCAGACGTACGGCTTGACCCAGCATTGGGGAGATAGGGTACCCCAGAGCATTGCTGGAGCTGCGCCATCGTTGCGACGCAACTCCAGCAGTAAAGCTTCGGTGACGTTTTGGGCCCATGGTGCGCCGCATTGCAAATACGGCGCACCATGTTTGGTGGTGGTAGCGGGCCGCACAATTACTGGCGCATCCCTGCTACTTTGCAGGGATGCGACAGTAATTGCAATTCTGCCCCTTAGGGGCATACTTACTTACGCGTTCTGGCGCATCTCCAGAGATGCGCCAGATCAAATGCGTCACGCAAAACTACCCTTGCGACACGGCAGATGCGCCTCATTTACAATGCGGCGTGCCCTGGCGCAAGGGTAGGCACTTGCGTGACGCATCTCGTCACGTAAGAACGGCCCATCGCTGGAGTCACGTCGCCAACGCAATGCAACTCCAGTAATGCTCAGGGCCACCCAATACTTAACATGCTGTGTCAGTCCTTACGCCTGCTTCAAGCAGGCATAAGGAATTGAATTGACGTAGCAGCGTCGCAGAAGTGCCTGCGTTAAATCTTGTAGATTTCACGCAGGCACTTTTGCGAGGCGCACAGCCGAAGGACCGCCCACCCTGCGTACTAGGAACGCACCCATTGTGGCGCAGGCCCATGGCTTTATAACGTGATGCATCTCCCTAGATGCGTCACGCTGTAAATGACTCGCAGGGATGCGCCATGTTTACGCCGCTGTTGCGTCACGCAAGGCAACGTAAACGTGGTGCAAGGGGCTTGTAAATGTAATCTGCCCCCTAGTGTCTAGCATTACGCAGTTCTGTAAAGTACACTCATACATAATTGTTACTCAGGCCAATGAGACCACAAAATAGAAAACAAATAAGCATAGTAGCAACGCCACTGAGAAGGAGAGCAGTGCACCTGAAATGCACAGAAGATTTTGAAATATAATTTAACTACAATGTAATCGTCAGCAGCATTATTGGCTTGCTCCATGTAAAAAACAAATATTTGCAATACAACAACACAGAGCAGGAGAAAACATAGTAGTGAGTGATGAAATAGCTACTACTACTCGCCAAGCCCGGGGATCTCCAAGCTGAGCTGGTCCAGCAGGTCGCGCTCCCTGTCCAGGACGTCCGTCCAGTGGTGGGTAAACTGGCTGTAGGTACGCTGGACCCCGGAGAGTTGGGACATGGCCCAGCACACCTTCTGCCACCGCTTCCGGCGCTCCCAGATGTTGTAGCCGGCCACGATCCTGCCGCCTCCCGCGATGGTCCTGGGCAGGCGGCGCTGGACGAAGTAGACCAGCGCGCCCACTTCCTCCGGGCTGAAGATCTCCCGTCGTGTCACCTGCTTCCCCCTCAATCGCCCGCACGGGGTCCAGGACTCCTCCTCCCCGCCGCCGCTGCGTCCCTCAAGTGCCTGGGCAGCTTCACGGCGCCTGGCTTCACCATGGTCTGGGCAGGTAAGGTAGGAAGTAGAAAATTAAGGAGGAATAGGATAGGGAAGAAGAAAAGAAAAGAGTTTAAAAAGTAGTTTAAAAGTAAACAAAAATAGCAGAAAAGACAAAAATATACAGCTAGGAAAAGAGAGGGATAGATAAGAAGCAAAATCGTTCGAAAAAAACCTGAAAACAAGCAAAGGATGGCAAAGATAGCAAGAGGATAAACACCATGCCCAGACACAGGAAATGAATGAAAAACAAGATGGCCGCCCGTTCACGAGCGCAAAAGTAAGTTCGCACGCAATTTTCCTCGCAATCTCGTGCGAACTTGTAGTCGCAATGCGCTTACCTCGCGAGATTATACATAGCGGGCGGAAACGGAAATACGTCACGCAAACAAAATGGCCGCGCCCGTACTCGACCTTGGGGTAAATTTGCGTGTTGCGCTGCAAGCAGCTCGCGAATACTGCAAAAAAACTCGCGAAATAACACGCTGCAAAAAAATATAAAGCTCATTCGCACGAATTGGCGGCTTCCGCGGTCGGTTTTGCACGACGCCGAGCCTCGCAAATAGCGCGAAATTACCGAAAAACGATTTTTGCAAAAGCAAAACAAATGAGCAGGTGCAAAAGGTCAATCTCATGATTTGTAACGATTCCCTGTTGTGCTTCCTGAGGGGGCCCTCCAGAATTCGGTTGCCTGCTTGCAACAATTGTGTGACCCTGCTATGACCTTAACTGTATGCCACAAAGGTCCTGATTTACAGCTAAGGGAGCAGACAAGCAGGTGCCAGGCTGGAACTTCAAATTCAGTGACACATTAATTAGCCCCTAATTCATTATTGTCAGTTGGGGCAGGGCAGGTGTTGTTAATAAACTAACCCCAAATTAATTCATGTCAGTTGAAGCAGGGCAGGTGTGCTTGCTTTTCCCCCCATCTTCTACAGTGATGATGAACCAGAGGGTGGCATTGATGTAACAGAGGGTGGCATGGGTCAAAGAGAGGGTGGCAGTGGTGAAACAGAGGGTGCTGGGAGGCTGTGATGATGAACCAGACGTAGAAACAACATAGTCGCGACCGTTGCGAGCCAACAAGTAAGTTCGCAATTGCGAACTACTACCAAATCCTCGCGAACTGGCAGAAACACTTGCGAACACAAAAAAAAAAATCCGCAAATTCGCGGGAATTCGCGGATTTTGCGGATTGCGAGTTCGCGAATTCTCTAAATTCGCGAACGCCAGATTCGCAAAATTCGTCCATACTTAGTCCTTAGTTTGCAAGAGCATTTTCTCTCATGGGGCCTGTAATGCATTAGTTGCTAACTTGTCTTATTACTTGAAGGGTTCCCTAGTTGCCATGATTCATCCCGTTTACGAACTGCTCTTGAATCAGAGCTATTTGATGCTGAATGACCAAGGCTGTTGTGGCATGGTACCACAAATCGCATATCTGGTCACAGTGAGTCCCAGGGTTACTAGTTGTATGCAAATATTGTTTCCACCGACCCCCTCAGTTAGGGAGGCAACGCTATAGCATTTATTGATTGTTTCCTTTATACAGTTTGATTCTCTGAGCAGACTGAAAGCCATGCCTTTTCACAAAGATATGGCCTTAACCTGAGCCCGAGAGATGTTTGATCTCCAGGTTGCAAGGTCTAAATCTGAGATACAGGCACTAGACCATACAAACTTCCCACTTCATTTCGGGGAAAAAGTTTATCATATTTTTAACATTCTCCTTGATTTTGGAATAGCACTGCTTAAAGAGTAAGTCCAAACAGACAAAGATATCAAATTTAAAGTCCTTATTGACACGCTAAGTCTTGATATATATTTCAATGCTTATTTAATATTCCTTAGAAAAAATTAGGACAGCCAGCCGACGTGTTTCGTTCTGTACAACAGAACTTCTTCAGGGCTGTAATATTAAAACACATAAAAAGACAAATTTGTAACACACAGGACGAAACGAGTGTAAAGCCACTGTATATGTACCGCTAAACATATTAAAAAAACAGTCAAACAAATATATATACAATAGACACATAAAATATATACAGAAATATGCACAATATGAACATAACGGTGTACTGAAAAACTGGTCTATACAATACCATTCATTAATCACAATGTTTATATCAGTGTACCTATATCTTATTATGTCCTCAGTTCTATTTCTAGGTATGAAAAAAACCAAGACTCATTCTATCCACATATATTCAATCTCAACCAAATGGTATATTACTCTATTTGGAATTTCTACTAAGCACCATCCTGCCAATGTGCTCATACTAAAATGCGATGATTTGAAACCTAGGATGCAAATTGTTTTTGATAGAAAAGGATACCATAGAGCATAACATATATTAAACCATATTTGATAAAAATAGAGAAACAGAAGAACACAATACATATTGTACCCCTAGTGAGGATCAAGAGCAAGCAAACAAGCATGTCCAAGAATAGTAGAATATATTTATGTCATCATGCCCAACTAACTGGCATGTAGTGTAAACTATAAAGGACCAAAACACATATATACACAAATATCATGTACTGATGTTAAGTCAAAATCGGTCTTGTCCAAAGATCCTTTTGTCAAAAAACAGTAACTTGTACTCCGTATTTAAAGTATAATGCCAATACAAATCCGAAAAGTTCCCTTATTGAGGTAATTATATTTTCAAAATCTTCCTATGTTTTTATCCATTAGGCAAATGTCAACTACACAGGGAGAGGACAAAGAAAAGGCTGATAGAATAGAAACTAATAAAAATGCAGCAATACACAAAAGATGTTATCCAAAATATGTCAGAGCAAATGGTGGATGCAAATTAAGACCACCACGTCACCCATTATGTGCCCCAGTATGAGTAAAAATAATGATATAACAATATGAGCAAGCAAGCATACCTTGAGTCCTAATGTCATATCCTGAAGATACCGATATTCATGTGTATTTCCATATATGTGTAAGAAGGGAAGTATATAATTCAGTTCTAACTAATAATTTTTGAGGTAATCACCTGTATGATAAATTCAAAATGGTATTTGTTAAATGTATGAAATAGAATAAAACCCTATTAAATCAACTATAATACCATATGAATTGCTTTATGGCCAAATTACTGGAAAAGAATCGGCTTGTATTATAATCAATCTAACATTGGTGAGAGCACCTGGAAACCAGTGTTTAACACAAACAAGGATCAATGTATTACGAATCATGTGATACATCAATAGTAAAAAAGGGATAGAAAAACGGTATATCTCTAAGACCAGCATGATACCTATATAAGCTGGGTCAGAGGTGCCGAAGATCCCGTCAGCACCAACATATATGGAGCGAACGTTAAAAAACTGTTGGTTTACACAAGCTTTAGGGTTGGTGCCTTTTCTGTTGCTTCAAGGGTCCACTGTCCAGTGAAAGTGTACAATCATATTTTTAACATGTCTGATACGAGGGGGATCCTGCACTTATTTCAACATATAGGTTCTGGACTATTAAGCACCTTTCAGACAATCTTCGGAGTCATTCCAGAATTCACACACTTCATATTGTGAAGCTGTTTTAGAGGGCTTCCACCTAGTGCTCTATCTGGGCACACCTCTGCTTCAGGATCTTAGCGAGCATTGATTCCTGTCATTCAGACCAGTGTGATTTGACTGCAGCTTGCGGATATGAATGAGAGTTGGAATTGTGTCTGACCCTTCTATCGTTGTGCCACTAGACATTGACGTATTACTGGGCTCCTTAAAGGCCCACATGTAGCAATGTCCTCAGCGTATTCTCATGAGGATGATGGTATGATTAGAGCCTCCACATGATGTTTCAGCTCCTGGTGGAATGGAAGACTCTACAAGAACCTCATAGGTGTTGAGTGCTTCCTCAGTCGCTGCTGCTGAAACTGGAGAAGATGTGTTACAAGGACCGTTGTGTGCAAGTACGATCACCAGTGATGGTGTGTCACCCACACAGGACACAAACATTTTACTCTCCATGTGACTGGGACAATTCAGCCTTTTTTCTAAAACAAAGCCAAATTGGAATAGGAAACATCATTTTGTTTTATTTTTCTTCTGCTATCACTGAGCACCATGGCGTTCCATTTGCTAGGTGAGTCTAATCATATATCGATCTTTTGTGGACTTGTTGAGCTTTTTGAATTTTAGTAGCATTTCTTTTACATATGACAATGTTTTTATGCTTTTTAGAAGGCATATTTTAGCGTTAGTTAACCTTGTCAACATTCAGATGAGGAATGGGTGTTATGTTTCCTAACCTAAGCCTAAGTAGCAAAGTGACCTTTTACCTACATTTGCCCTACTTTGTTCTACATAACAGTGCTAGCACTGACCTTGTACCCTGTAATGAGCTGAATAAATGTTGATTGGTTTCCTTGAAACTAGCTTAATTTATTATACATGACGATTCTTAGTAAAATCCCCTGCACATGACGTACAATACAGGATTAACATGCTCTGTACAAAAGTAATCACTATCTTCATCTTAGGGTGACAGGGCTACTTTCCAGAATTACAATTATTGATTTAGACTTATCTACATAGTTGTACTATGAACATATCGATTGTGGTAGAACCCTTGAGGCTGCATATTTGATATACAAGACCCACACCTTCACTAGGTAGAGAGAGAAGACACCTCTACTCTGATACAAGACATGGAGGTCCCTGCACGCTTAAGCTTTACCACACAGTGGTCTGACATCCCTTGTGGGTTGTCCAACTCATGACCAAGATGGGGTCCTTCATTCTCTCCCATCAGTTAATTGGGTTGGGGCATTCCTAGGGGATACTTGGTTTTACACCTACATACATGCTAGGTACACTTAGGTAGGGTCCGCATCGTAGGAGTACGTATGATTACTGTCATGTTTATATGCCTGCATATATTCACTGTTTTAGCACCATGGTGGAATTCTACCTTCTATGTACTCTATTGGTGCTTGTAATCTCTTACATTAGCCTCTGTCTCTTGTTCTCGCACCAAACATGTTTTATACTAGAATCACACTGGTTCAATAAATGCCTTTTTAAAACATCCCCAACGTTTATTCTGTGCATCTCTCTGAGATTAAATTAGCACGACTGACTGAGTGAAAAGTACTTTACTGTTTCCACAATCACTGAAGGGTCAAGGTTTGTCATATTCAATGGTTTCCAGAAACAATTCGCTCCCTGGTAATGTTCGGGGGTTCATTGTGGGCTTAGTCTAGACACCAAATCCTCAGTTTATCTCGTCCAACAAACACACAGATCCTATGTATTTTTAGCAACTACACAACATTACAAGTGTAACTTTCAAATAGGAAAACTTCAAAATAACAGGGAGGGTTCCTGACTAACTGAATAATTTGAGAATTAAGCAGGGAATATTAATTTAAACAAATAAACAGAACCTTCTCCAAATCTAAATAAACACAACCATAAGTTTATAATATACATAAGCCATAAATCGGACCAGTAGATTCTTTATGTTTTATCCATTTTCAATACAATTGTTTTTATTTATATATTCTATTTTTTCATACACATAACATCAGAATTCATTGCAATTGTAGTTGTGAAAATAGCTATACATTTTGGAATACAAATTTGGTGAGCACAACATAAAGAAGAAAGAAGGAGCAAATATTACAATAATTAAATTTCAATACGAAACATACACTGAACATATAACTTATAACAATACAGTGGTTACAAAGGGACATACATCATGATATTCACATGAACAAAACAATGTGAAACACGAAAATAAGAAGAAGAAGTAAAATATTGCTGCTCATAACTTATAATAGTATATCGAGACCAATATTTGATGCAACATTGGTAAAACCATATTTACAGAATAGCGCTGACGCTCGTGTCGGAAGTTTGCCACAGATGTAATCAACCTTTATCAGGGCGCTGTCTGTGCAGATTAACTGTGTGGCCAAATGCTATCCATTCAAAATGTATATAAATTAGCTGCGCACATGGCAAGGTGCTCACTATCTTCACAACAACTCGTCTGGAAGCAAAAAAGTAAACTTTAATATACTAGCTAAAGATGGTGGATATCTAGGAGCCATAGAAAGCAGATCTCATCATGCATTATCATGTGTAGGAAAAGAGAATCACCAATATATTGTCACCACACAATAGTAGTCACTGTAAATGTGAAGAGGAAAAATATATTTTTGAAAAAAGATGAGGAAGCATTGAACCCAACCACAAACTCACCTTGCATTCCAGTGGTCACTACGGAAGTTGGTGGCGCTAGAGAGCAGAGAACAGAGAGCAGAGAGCAGAGAGCAGACAGCGGAGACCAGAGAGAGCAGCGTTTGGAGGAGCAGCTTGGTAGCGGTGTCCGCAGGAGAGACAAGGAAGCCGCGGGGAACACGAGCCCGAGCCCGAGCCCGAGCTCGAGGTCGAACAAGAGATTCAAAAATCACAGCCAGCCAAAGCGAAGTCCCCGCTGCAAAATATCCCGCTAATACCCGCTAATACCCGTTGCCCTCAGCGGCGCACTCACTCGCCCGAGTGATGGACGGCTCCCAGAGAAGAGAGACCTGTTTGCTGGCAGCCGTAGCTTTTGTGTGTTCCGCTGTGCACAGCGGAGCTTTGTGGCCATGGTCCGGGACCGGCAGAGAAGTCAAGCAGAGAGGCGGGGGAGGAGCAGAGGAACTTGAAATTAGAGCCCGGCCCAGGGCCCAAGGGAAGCCATCGCGGGACCAAAGCAGACAGTACAGTTTGGTGCGACCCCACCCCCCACAGCAGCCCGCAGCACCCGGCTTTCGGGCTCTTTGGCTCTGGTGCTAATACTCCTCTAAAATCATCCAGCACTTAGAACACTGAGCACAGCACTGCTCACTCCTGTCCTTTCCTGCCCGCGTTTGCACCCACCCGCATGTCCGCAAAAAGATACCTCAAGAATCCGCAAAAGCAGCAGTAAGAGAGCAAAGTGCAGAGGCGGAGGTGAAGGGGTGGGTTGAAACTCTAGAAGAGCGATTTTTGGAGTGCAAACAAAGTACGAATAAAGTAGGCGGAAGACGAACAAATAAGGCAGTCGGGAGGTCCCATTGACCACCACAAGCTGACATCCAAAACCCACGTAAGCCTATACCAAGTAGGTACTACCCGATAAAGAACCTTCTCAGCATCTTAACTTGTGACTCCAGCCGAGACCCCACTGCCACGGTCACGGCCACGGCCATGCAACAGGGCTTCTGTGAGGCCGAAAGGAGCAGGGGGCAGGTTCCTCAAATATCTACATCCAATCCTGACCATGAGATCAGGGAGACTTAGAACAGTCCCCATAGCAAAAGCAAGCACAATAAAACAACCACTTCGCAGGAAAATGAGTGAAGATTTAACCCACTCATCCGACGAGGATACACCAGAGGACACTCCAGAGGCACCAGACACCACTGTCAGCGTCTTCACCACCAAAACGCCACTGAAGACCGCAGGCCTTAGAAATGCCAAGATCACAGACTTCTCAATCTCAGCCACATCATCCGCTCTGCCAGCGTTGCAGGAACAGAATTTAAAGACCATTATCAGCATTAAAAGAATGTCTCAGTCGGTGACTTCACTAACTAAAGCCCTGCAGCTCCAGAACAATACTCAGAGCAACAATCCTCAAGAGATCAGACACCATCCCTGGGAAAATCTCTGAAAATATTTTTTAAAAATGACGAATCAACACACGGTGAATGCCCAAATAAATACAAGGGAGGAAGTTTGCGAGACCAACTCTGACATTGCGCCAAGTGATGAGCGCACTGAGGGTACAATGGAAACACCTAACGTACCAATCGTACCATAGACGCGGCATTCCTTAAGTCTAGGCCCATACTTTGGCCTGGCGGATTATGATCACGGGGCTGACACTCGATTAGCTCTGAGAATGGATAATAAGGACCTTCCTGACAAGGTCTTTACAGAAAATGATAACAAGGACAAGTCCATAGACGAAAGGAAGACAACCAATAGCCAAACACAGCCAAAGGGTGGCTCACCAGACACAGTGGCATGAAAAAAGTACAACACCGCATGTCCAGATTCGCAGGAGGTATTCAACCCCTCCGGCGTTTGCTTTACAACAAATTGCCAAACGATCAACAGAAAAACATCAAATCGCCCGTCCGGGCTACTCCCTCTCCACTTTAACATTTCCTCACCAAGCATAACAACTTCGCCAAAGTCCCTTGAGCAAAAGAACAGAATGGCTAACCAAACACTTATCCCAGATACGGGTCCAGGGGACACCCACGAGATCTACCAGACTCACAAGACCCACGAGCTCCAGGTTTAGCAAGGTACAAATTAAGGGACAAATCTCGGAGTAGTCCCAAAGAACAGAGATACCTAGCAGAAAATAGTTTACCAGCTCACGCACCATTGTGGCCGCCGTTTATAAACATCATGGAAACCATCTCCTCAGCACTACTCCAACACTCTGAAAAGTGGGAGTCACAGATCTTAGCTTCACATGTAATGGGCATAGACAAAAAGATCCTCAAGCTAAACTATTTCATCGAACGGGTACTGTAAGACCTGCACACAACGTACCATGAATGTCAGTGCTTCGAAACAATGAATCAGCTCAAAGTTTTACCGGCCATCTTAACTGACATTCTGGCAGAGGTACAAAATCAACCAAATGATGCCCATAATTCCTCTGAAATTCCCAGTATAGGAATCCCCCCCGAAAGCTTGTCAAGTTCAACCAGTAGAGCCACATCATAAAGTGAGGACACAAGGGCGGACCAAACGGCTGGTAGTCCAATACATCATCCCTCGATCACCCAGACAGAACTCACCAATGACACAACATACCACTGCAAAGGCTCTCTGGATCCAGCGAACACAGCCAACACAGGGAAAGAAGCTTCCCAAAGAAACGGGAATCAATCCAACAGAGGCATGGACGAGCAGGAAAACCTGGGGAGAAAAGATCCGGGGATAACATCCAATGGGCAACAAAAACAAATCATCCCATTGACAAAGCGTGAACGCAAGAGACTGAGGAAAGCGAGACACAACAAGCACCAGGGGAAAAAAAGATCCTACAAGAATCAATAATTCAAACACAACTATAGGAATAACATCGCAAGGCCCGAATCGTAAAGAGTCGCCAAAGGTGGACCAGGTAGAACAAGTGGACCGCGGGCACATATCCCCAACCATGTTTCCGCCGCTGGAAGTTAAACCAACAGTCAACATAAAGAACAAAAGTGTCCTAAATTTAACACAAGCTCAAACAACCAGGCAACCGGCGGTCGGCCCTCCTGCGCAGAAGCCACACGTAGAACTGAAAAATATCTCACATTACTTTTCGAAAATGGTGACGGCACCAAAAGAAACTCTCCCCGCAACGGAGAAACAACAGAGACCCACCTCACAAGCCCTGGTGGACCCAAGACTACAGCAGGCTGTTTTTGACATTGAGCCTGTAATTCAGTCGAATGTCCTAAACCAAGGCAGTTCTGCCAGACCATTAAAAGCAAAACACTCAAATCTGGCTTGCAAATCAGGAAGAGAAGCTAGATGCAGCCTATCCAGCGGGATCCACAACGGACGAAATAATACCGCACTACAATTCAAGGGAGCAGAATGACATTCTCAACCGGAGTGCCATATTAAAACTCTCCAATCTGTTTGAGGCGTTAAAACACGAGAACTCAAACCACATAGAAAGTATTTAATTTAAAATAATTCCTAACAAAAACGGAGAGAAATGACAGTGGCAACATGGAAGGACCCCAAAATAGCCATAGAAGTTTGGTGACACAGAGAAGAGTTCGACAAGTGGGGTATCGAAATCAGACCCATGCCGCCAGAAAGATACCCAGGCCCATTATCCAGTTGGCGGAAGAAAGGGGAAACAACCGTTACAAAGCAACTATTCCAACGGACTACTTTTACAACGCAACTACTACAACGCAGGACCCTTTACAACAAATGCCTTTACAAAGCTTGACATTACATAGCAGATGCTATTACAACGCATGCCATTACAACATAAGTATAGTTAAGTATATCATTTTATTATAACATTTATTTAATTTAATAAAATTACTTAATTAATAAAATGTTAATAATTTAATAAATAGAAACAATAAAAATAATTATTAATAAAAAAGTGCTTTAAATAAATTAAATAAATTAATTTAAGTAATTTTGATATTAATTTAATAAAAGTTCTAAAAAAATATATATAAGTAATTTTTACCCCTACACTATCCAGCACTTACCCTACTATTACACTCCCCTGGAGTTAGAATAGTAATTTTTACCCCTACACTATCCAGCACTTACCCTACTATTACACCCCCCTGGAGTTAGAATAGTAATTTTTACCCCTACACTATCCAGCACTTACCCTACTATTACACCCCCCTGGAGTTAGAATAGTAATGTTTACCCTTACACTATCCAGCACTTACCCTACTATTACACCCCCCTGGAGTTAGAATAATTATTTTTACCCCTACACTATCCAGCACTTACCCTACTATTACACCCCCCCTGGAGTTAGAATAGTAATTTTTACCCCTACACTATCCAGCACTTACCCTACTATTACACCCCCCTGGAGTTAGAATAGTAATTTTTACCCCTACACTATCCTGCACTTACCCTACTATTACACCCCCCTGGAGTTAGAATAGTAATTTTTACCCCTACATTATCCAGCACTTACCCTACTATTACTCCCCCCTGGAGTTAGAATATTATTTTTTAACACCTACACTATTTTTAAAATAAATATATATATATATTTACAAATACATTTAATTTTTTTTAATTAAATAAATTAAATTAATTAAGTATTTATTAGTTACATTTTTATTTAAAATTATATACTTACCTTTACTTACATTGTAATGGCATGCGTTGTAATATTATCTGCTATGTATTGTCATGCGTTGTAAAGGCATTCGTTGTAAAGGATCCTGCGTTGTAAAAATGTCATTGTAATGGTATGCGTTGTAACGTCATACATCCGGAAGAAAGATCTAAATCAGTAGCCGGGATCCTCCGGGGGGCCATTGGTGGCATGGACACCGTTAAGCGGGGATGGGCCAATTTACGAATTATCCATCAAGGCCAGTCAGGGGGATTCAAAGAATGCCAGAAAATTCTACCCCTAATGCAAAATACACCGGATGCAAGGATGGTGGAAGCATGAAAACTGTCTCTGAAAGCCTGCTCGTGGAATATCAATGGTCTGGGGGGTAAAACCAATGATTTAGAATTAATGTCATTTCTAAAACAATTCAACATCATTCTACTCCAAGAAACCTGGTCAACGACTTCCCAGCATATAGATGGCTTCAAGGAAATCCAACTACACGCCAACTAAAGAGGCCTTTTGGGAAGGGCAGCCGGAGGTCTATCTATCTACTTAAACACTGGTATCCCTTGGACCTACGTTACCATCCATACAGGACAACAATGGATCCAGTGTATCAAAATTGAGTTGATGCAAGACTCCGGCAAAAGACCGCAGAGGGCTCAAGACTCCTTGTCAATGATAATCTGTAATATTTATTTACATCCAGACTCCAAGAATAAAGCGGAGAAAATCCTGACCTTAAAAGCCCTCATTAAATCAATGCAATCCATCTATCCGCAGGCGGGACTAGTCGTGTTGGGTGACCTGAATATGTTCTTGCTTCAAAAGGACCATGCCCAAACCATGAATCAAAGTAAGTGGAACGGCCAACCTATCCCGAGAATTATACCAAATCATCGGAAAAAGGATAAGATCGGTCAACAATGTGCTCTAATGTTTGCTGAGGTCGGAATGATTGCTTTGAACGGCCGTTTTCCACAAGATCAACCAGTATCCCCAACTAGAATAGCCAAATTGGACCAATCAGTGCTTGACTATACCATTGTGGATCTAGAGGTCCTACAAACCATCTTCACTTATAAAATAATCCACAAATTGGAGAGTGATCATAGTCTGCAAGCATTCGAATTCAGTGTCCAACACAAAAGGGCCCCAGCATGCAAAGCCCTGACCGAATCTCCAAGCTTCTACAACCTCAAGAGACTAGTATGGAACGGAAATAACACCAAAGAGATAATGACGGCCGTGAAAAGTGTCCATACAGAAGCTACCGGAGAAGATTCATCCACTCACCAGGACAATTGGGAAAGACTGACTATAAGACTAACTGAGAGATTTGGGTATCAAACCTACAGTCACAAAAGGAAATCATGCAAAGCACCTCAAGCGTCTCTGGACTCCTTGGTGAGCAAGAAAAGGATCCTAAATCAAGAAATCAGAAAGCTACAGGCAATAGCCAAGACAAAGGGAGAAGACACTGCCAGACAAATCTACAAACAAAGGCAAAAATATAAAAAAGACGTTTGGTTGGAAAAATCAAAACACCAAACAGACACCTGGCAATCACTATTAGCTTCTAGCAAATCTAATAACAACAGGAAATTCTGGGCAAAAATCAACAACGTTGTAAACGGAGCTGCCCAGGTTTTCAGCATACTTGAGAAAGATTGGACTCAACACTTAGAGCAATCACAAAGCAATATCACTGCAGCGCGGAGGCCAGACCAGCAGACCCTTCATCAAAATGAAAACCAAAAAGTAGATCCACAATTCGATGAAAACTGGATAACGCCATCCCAAGTTGTTATGGTACTTAAAAACTTGAGGTCCAAAGGTGCTCCAGGCCCAAACGGTTTACCGAATGGACTGTTTAAACAAGATCAAGCCTTTTGGGCAGAATATCCTACCCCACTATACAACAATGCATTCCAGACTGGGAGTATTCCCCAGTCATGGAGAGGCAGCATTTTACATCCAATTTTCAAGGCAGGCACAAGGTCCGATCCAGCCAACTACCGCCTCATCGCGCTTATAGACGTCGAGGCCAAAATGTATGACTCAACCTCCTGAAGGCCCTGGAAGACTGGGTCAGCGCAAATTAGATCTGCTGAGCAGACGGGTTTCAGGCCGGGAACCAATACATCATGCAACCTGCTGGCGTTAAACCTCTTGGTGGATAAAGCAAGGGAAAAGTGAACCAAGCTGTACACGTGCTTCGTTGACCTCAAAGCGGCATTCGACACAGTTCCGAGGGAGGCACTATGGCAAAAGATGGCCGATTCGGGGAATACCATCAAAGCTGTTGCGGGCCATCATAAACCTATATTCATCTACCTGGGTCAGAATAAAACTAGGCAATGGCAATAGAACAACAGAAAAAATCCCCCTTATGTAGGCCTCAAGCAGGGCTGTGTATTGCCACCAACTCTTTTCAACATCTTCACCGCGGAACTGGACAAGTGCATCTCGGAGACACAAAGTGATCCACGGAAGCTAGCCCACCACAAAATTAGGAGCATACAGTACCCAGATGACATCGTACTTTGCAGTCAGACCCCGTTGGGCCTACAGCGTTCCACTATAAGCTCCATGAACATCGGTGCACAGGGCTTACAAATCATCTACAAAAAAATGAGTTTCGCCTCAAAACCAGGGAGGAAATCGTTTAAATGGCACATCGCAGGCAACACAATAGAGTAGAGTCTCTCCTACAAATATCTGGGAGTAGTAGTCGACGCCGGGTGGACTCTGAAAGATCATCAATCATATAGAAAGGCTCAGGCAAACAAACTACGGTTCACCCTAAATTTATTAAAAACGAAACTGAAATGCCCATCCAATTCACACCTGTTGAAGCTTATCGCGGCAAAGTTTTTACCATCCTTAACATACGGGTCGGAATTGTGTAGGGGAAAAGACTCAAATCTTTTGAATACACAACAATCAGAGCTGTTTAAATACATCTTTCAGATCCGGAGGTTCGTATCCCAATCGCAGGTTCGCTTGGAATTTGGTCTATTAAATCAGCACCAAGTAAGACAAGCAGCCGCATTAAAAACAGGTTGGAAATTAAGGGCAGCACAAGAGGACACGCTCATGGGTCTCTGTTGGATTGAAATGAACAACCAGACAAAGGCGAAAAACGCCTGGAAAACAGTATTGGAGGATGCACTGTCAAACCTCAAAATGGAAAAGGCATGGAATACCAACCAAACTTTTGCGGCTTTTAAAAAAACAGCCAACGGGGCTGCAGAGCAAAGATCATGGATAATAGATAAAGCTGCATTAGCGAAGAAAAAACATGGTTGGATGGTGCTAGCCACATATGAGAAAATGGAGCTGCAACCTTACTTAGTCAACCATATAACCCCAGCCACCCAAAAAACACTACTAAGATTACGGCTGGGATCCTTCATTTTAAAAGACCAGAAACCTGCATGGAAACAAACATGGCCAACTTATGCCTGTAGACTATGAGGCCAAATGGAAGAATCACTGATGCATATATTGTGCATTTGTCCGTCTTTGACGAGCTTGAGACATAATTACCTACTCCACATATTTCGTCTTTTTCAAATCAGATCATGCCGCCCGGCCGCCATGTTAGCCCTGAACAGCTATCAGCTGCAGATAGCTTGCAGGGCCGCCAGATTTTGTCAAAAGGCATCCCAGTTAATCCTGAACACTGAGAAAAAGGAGAGATGAAGGCACAAAACCGAAGCGTGAAGTGCAACGAACAGATGCATTGTAATCTCATTCATAATAATATTACTTACATAGACATTACAGAAACTTTTCTTTTTAACTATCCGTCAGTTTGTACATTTTATCCTTAAACCATGTGTTTTTATGCAACAAAATTGTAAAAGTTTTAATTAACTACAAACAATAAATTTACTTTACTTTGAACCCAACCAAATATAGTGATAACCCAAAAGGACCCAAGTCACAAAGGGTATATCATTAAAGGCCAACCTACTGTAAAGAAACATTCTTCTTATATACAATGAGTCAAAAATAATTCATGGATAGTATTCAAGGGAAGCAGAAATATTCCCTGTGGTAACATCACAAGCAGATGGGAAAATCCAAGATCCTATTCCAATCTAATACATATTAATACAGGATGTAATGGAAAAAGAGGAAACAAGATAAATCAAACAAATTAAGTCCTGAACGAAGATGGAAAATGAAAGGCAATGATAACATAGCCTACCAGAAACCCTCAACGGGGAAAAGATGAACCGCTGCGCTCACGTAGCCAGGATAGACTGAAACCAGCAGAGGAGCGGGTTTAGAGTTTAGAAATAGAGCTAATATCATGGGGTGAATGCCATCTGAAAGAAATGTAGAAACGCAGTCTAGAATCGGGAATAACTAAAAAAATTAAAAGGTTAACTCAAAATGGAGCCGCGCAGAGCTTACCTAATGAGAAGTGACCTGGGCTGAGACCACTCCTCCTTCTGACCTGAAAACAGCCCTTACTGCGCAGAGTAAAGATCGTAGTTTAAATACTATTGCCATAAATGCAAAAATAGTATGATGGTAATCAGCTGGAATGGAATGGGGGGAGTGACATAAAAAACAGCCAGACCGCTAATCCACAACCTGTGTAGAGCAGAGCAGTGGCTATCATTTGATCAAACGTACTACTATGGTTAAACCGCATCGAAAAAATAAAGAGAATTAAAAGAGAGAAAGACCCAGTCTGAATGAGAGGGCAAAATTTGAACTTTTAGAAATATATGAGTCTACCTAAGGATTATTATCAAAAGAAGGAGTCTTGGGCTATTGCTGCTCAAACCGAGCAGAAGGTCCACACACGACGTGCCCAAATTACACGGAATACAAAAGTTGTCGTGTCGTTCCTAGTGTCAAAGAAAGAGATTAGTGTAGTCTGTAATGCAAGTGGATTAGAACAGGGTGACCTGGTGCTCGCCCTGGGAATCCATTTTGTTGGATTTAATGCCCTCGCACACCCTTTCAGGTGTCATGCTTCATCATTTGGGCCTGCTCCTCGTTGGGTCGGCGGTGCAATACCCAACGGGCAACACCTCATAGAGGGGCTCTTTGGCGGAGATCTTTTTCCAACTGCCGTATAGATGAAGTGCGGGTATGGGGCCAGGATTCAGGGTAGACGTTAGTGTGTGAAGTAAAATAAAGCTAGTAGTACCAGAGTCAATTTTATTCAGGAGGGCTACTGCTTTAGTTAAAAGGGGGTTCCTAGAGGAGGGTAGTGGAAAGTGATGTTTCCTACTCTCTTCTGGAGGATGTTAAAGTCCGGTCAACATGTTTCTCGCTACTCTACAATTTGCTGAGCGATTCTTCAGGACCAAGGGGACTAGTGAAAAAGTGTCTGAGAGTATATGTAACTGTCTACACTATTGCTACTTGGTATGGTATATATATGCTCGTGAGGCTACCATCCTAGTGAAAGAACAGGTGAATATTACCCTTCTTCAAGTTGCGATTGTTAATACCTGTTGGAGGCAAAAGATGGGGAGGGGTAAAACAACAACGCAAACAAATATTACCACATTGCATTACTGACTGTGATACTTGCGTGAAAACGCATGCTGTGATTCATGCGTGTCAATGTGACACAAGTATAACAAGCACTCTCATCAGTGGGGTTTCGTGGGAGTGGTATGTGAAGATAAAACCATGTGTTTTAAAAAGAGAAAAAAGAAGAAGTAAATACCAACTTGGTATTAATACACACAGTTACTCAAAACTCACCTAAAGTTAAAAACAATCAGACAACAACAGTGTCCAGCAGGTAAAGCTTCAGGAGATGTTCCACCATGACGCTATGTAGAGGGAAAGATCTCAGTGGTGTGTGCAAAGTAAAGGGAACATTGACATTTTATTTCAGAGTCAAGGGACCCACAAGTGAATACAAACTCAACTAGGTAGCATTCAAAAGTTGGTATATTATTATATTTAAACTTATGTGCCTCACTTCCTAGGTTCAAAAACTGGGATACAGGTTGTAAGGTCATATTGGGAATATGTCTATTATCTTATTTTACTCTTCCTAGACCCCTTTGTGTGTCTAGATAATATTACCACAGGATATTATCAAACATGTGTACTCAAAGTAAATTCTAATACTAGGTTATGCATGTGTGTCTAGATAATATAGCCACAAGATATTATTAAGCATATGTACTCAAGGTAACTTCTAAAAGTAAGTTGTGCCTGTGATGCACCTTTATAAACCCATTCATATAATCCACTGGAAGAGACAGAGATTTCTTAATCGTACCCATATCAGTTACTGTTTTCCGTTGTGCTGCCAAGTGTTTAAATCCCAGGTCGGTACTCATATTAAGTTTGCTTTTAAGTTTAAATCTCCGCTTTTGTACCCCTGATCAATGAGATGCCGTGTAAATACTACACTCCCATGTCGGTGTGGTGCTTTGTTAAATGCGCGTCTCGTAGGATTGACTGTTTTTGAGGTTGTATAGTAAATGACACGATCGTGTCAGAAAGCCGCTTGCCTCGGTGTCTCAGCGTTGTACGGTAATATGAGTAACCGCTCTGGCACACCCATTAGCAAGACCCGCCGTATAGCATTGTCACGTCTGTACCGGCGGGGCGTTCGCTGACAGCGTGTTTAAATCGCTCCTATTGTTTGCCGGGAACCCATGCTGATATGCCGCATTTCCCAAAGGCGCGTTTAAATCGCCTGCTAATTATTTGTAAAACAAGCGAGTATAACGCTTTTGTTTGTACGCCATGTTTGGGAATTGCTAGGCGCCCTCATAACAACAGACGGTTGATAGTAAATGGGCAACAACGCGCTTGCTTAAAAACGCCTAACACTATACGAGGCATATAATAAAGAAATAGTTTAAGTATTGCTGTGCATTATGGTTTAAGTTTTCACTTACTTGGTGAGTGCCTGAGCTTCATTTATATGCACCTACCCATCGCTGCTGGAACCGGGTGGAGGTAGTGGGAGGGTTGGGTTTGTTTATGAAGGATATGGCTGTTAATCTCATTGGTTCTTGTTAATGGCGGCCATATTGTAGTGGATAGTGGTAGTAACATTCGTGTATTTACGACCTATGTTTGTTTTCTCTACAAATGAGAATATATAAATAAACTGAATTCAAGGGGCTGTCTCTGTTCAAATTAACACTTAGGGTTTATGTAATTAGTAGTTATTGCTGCTCTAATCAGTGCATGAGTTCATGTTAATTATACGTTTGTATTAGTGTGTCGTCTAGATGTAGACAGGGGAGTAGGTCATAATCTCCACTCAATTGTAGTCAAATATATTACAGTAAGGTGGGAATTTCTACCTAAGGATGTATCAACTACGCATTAACGCGAAATGTAGAATTAAATAACAGACTGACGGTCATACAATTCAATATACAGAAAAAGTGGCCGCCATAATGGAGTTGCAATTCAGATACTATAACGAATGAGGTTCCAGTTCCATATAGTGTGAATAATTATGATCAAATCAAAAAAATAATTATAAACTCATACAAAAATGGCCCTGCACTCAAAAAACATGTAGCTAAAAAATAAAGTCAATTTGTTGTCCACAATCAAATAGAGAAATTGGTTGACGTCTTCCCACAATGAAAAATACGATAGTCAAAATTTAATTGAAGAAAAGTAGTTCCTTTTATTCCATAAAAAACATCTTGAAAGACACAACTGCCAACATGTTTCACCCTTATAGGGACTTCTTCAGGGCTAAAATATATACAAACAAAGAGCTATTTACAATGTGTAGACAAATACACAGCATGAAAGACAGATGAATCAGACAAACCATTACTTTATACTACATAGAACAAATTTCATGTCTATTCGTATATAGTAACAAGATGAATAGGGGTAACTAAGGATGAAGAAAATACTCACCCTGGTGAGCAGGCAATCCAAAAGTAACACATGAATTAACAAATAAATGTAAAAATCAGAAAAAGAATGAAAACAAACCAGAAATTAACAGACCATGAACCATCCCATAGTGTGAAAGGAACCTGGGAAAATAAACCTATTAATTGAAACAGAATTACAGTTTAGCATTTTCCCCTGGTATTGATTCATTAAGGCCATGACTGGCTGTTTGAAGAGAATATATTTAGAACATCTCTCTACTTTTACTCACAATGTCGGTGTCACTATCTTTGGTATGTTTGACTTTTTCCAGGATCAACCATTTAAGGTCTTTCTCATTATGTTTTTTCTGGGACCAATTTTCCACAAGACGTGCTCCAATTCAATTGTTTTTAATGGCATATTTGAGCTCAGCTCACTAAATCCGACCCTAAACTGTCAACTTGTTTCCCCCACGCAACCTAAACTACTAAATTGCATGCATGGCAATTGCCACATTTGTGGTTACCCATTATCGGGTTGGTTCCTGAGATGGATTTTTGAATATATTCCCTTTCATCTCTATCAATCGCTCTCACAAGAGAATTTCGCAAATATATATTTTGTCTGAAAGCAAATACAGGTCTCAGAAGATTAGTAGTTTATTCTCCTGTGTTGAGGATTTGCCATTGTGACCAAATAATGTATCTTACCTTATTGTTAAGAGTGGAATGCTGTGTTACATAGACCAATTTGATATTGCCTTTTTTGGGTTTGTCTTGAAACAGGGTATCCCTCTTGAAATATCTCTATCTTTTGTAAGAATCCTTGATTAATCTTTTGGAATATCCTCTAGTGAGCAACTAATGTTTATGTTGATCAGAGTGATGATCGTAATTCCTGATAATGGAACAGTTCATGCGTAGTCACTGGAACTGATTAAACGGAATGCCATCCCTTTGACACCTAGGGTGATGGATGTCATAATGGAGCAGCGTGTTCCTAGCTGTGGGATTAGTAAACAAGGATAACTTGGATCACAATGTTTTAATTATAGATCCATATATCCAGAAATTCGATTTTATTCTTATTGGTTTTGGGACTGAACTTCATATGTGGATTACATAAATGCATCCAAAGGAGAATTCATTAAGATGCTCTTCTTCTCCTTTCCATATGGAGAAAATATTGTCAATGAATCTTTGCCATTGATGTATATTGTCCGCAAAAGCTGCTTTTTTGCTTAAGCTAAATCTGTCCTCAAAGGTACCCATGTGGATGTTCGCCACATTAGGGGCACATGCTGCCCGATGCTTACTCCTTAACTCTGTTTGTAAACAGAGTTGTTACATTAAAAGTAGATTTCTTTAAGGACAATGCCCAGACAATCAAGGACGAACAAATGGTCATCCTGACTATCACTTCGTTCTAGGGTTACTTTAACTGTTTCAAGTTCTTCCTGCTGCGGAATATTGGTATATAATGCCTCGATGTCCATCGTGACTCGAGTGTCAGTGTCAGGATTGAAGGTTATACCTTAAATTTTTGATATCATGTGTCTAGTGTCTTTAACATAAGCTGGAAGAGCGGACACCAATGGTTTAAAAAACCTATCTATATATTTGAACAGAGGTTCAGTTACAGATCAAATAGTGGACACAATGTGTCTAAAAGGAGGCTTGATAGGGTCTTTGTGAGTTTTCAGAACGACATATAGCACAAGACTTCTAGTAAAGGGTTTGTCCAAAATTCCAATTCCTGTGCCCAAATGGTACTTCTGCTCCTGAAAAATACTCACTTATAGATAGTGCTCTGACACATTAAGCATCTTTTTAATCTGATCCTTGTAGATGTGATGCTAATGTAATTCGCCTCAGTGAGCCAGACCCCCTCTGAATGTTTCCCCTGTCAGCCTCCGAGGCTCCATGCTTCAAAGCACACTTTAACAAATGTGAAGCTAAACTACAAGGCGTAGAAATGACCAAAACCACATTAGACACCTCCTTTTGCTATAGACATCATCAATAATGACACAGATAAGCTCCCATGAGATGCAAAAGCACGTATGAAGGAATAAGGCTGATTCTCAAGTAGGTGGCTGCAGACCGCCCTTCACAATTAAACCCAACACAGTAGAACATATCGCCTTGGGATGCACACTGCAGCATTGATTGAGGGAACCTGATTGAGGGAACATAAGTGGTAATCCAATTACCCTCGTTCAGCACCACCTAAATGCCCCTAGGATCCATTCAGCCATACAATTAAAATGTTGTTACGTTCTGCCAATTGATAATCTCTAGAATATTGTTACCTTTCAAGCCTATGTCTACATGAAAATGAATATGAATCAACAGTTTCACATCACTCTAAACAAATATACTTAAGATTAAGAACCTCTTTTTGAGTTTGAATTGAACTGGAAATCCTCCAATTTATGGCAGAATCCATATTCAGGGTTTATCTGGAAATTGGAGTATACTCAGTCCTCTTCAAACTCCAAGCGCTGCTTCCCAAAACATTACATGCTTTGGTAAAAAAACCTTGGAGCACCACATTATAAAATCAGATTTTGGGAAGTGATTCTGGGGCACATGCATCAACCTATTTAGGAAGTGCAAACGGTGCGAATCGGTAAATTCGGCCGTTTGCACTTCCTAAATATGTGTTTGGGATGCATCAAGCATTTTTGAGTAATTCGGTATTTTTACCGAATTCCAAAAATGCGATTGCTTTTAAGGAATTGCAAATTTGCGATTCCTTAAAAGCTATGCATCATTTAAAAAAAAATTGTGATTATTCAAATTGGAAGTGCAAATTACCACGAGGTTCAACCTCGTGGTAATTTGCGAAATTGTTTAAAAATGCTTAAAAATGCATTTTTTAAACTGTCCAGTTACAGACACACATGTCCTTAGGACATGTGTGTGTGAAACATGCACTTTCAAATGCATTTCAGGGGTGCAGGGGGGGTCCTTTGGACCCCCCCCTGCACCCATGAAATTTTCTAAGTGCCACTCGCAATTTGCTACTGCCTTCCAATTGACTACATTGATTCCTATGGGCCTAGGCCCATAGGAATCAATGTAATGCCATTCCTTAATTGCACTTCGCAATTAAGGAATCGCAATTTCCGAAAATTAAGAAATCCTAAAAACTTTTAGGATTTCTTGATGCATAGCATTTTGCATTTCCTAAATAGCGATTCTTTAATTTTCGCTATTTAAGAAATGCAAAATACTAGATTGATGCATGTGGGGGAATGAGTAGCAAAAATAGTTGAGCATATTTATTGAGTTGAATTTTGGCATGATGGTGACTTGCTGTGTTGTTTTATGGGCTATTATGTTTTGCTGCATATTTGCATCGTTTTGGAGTTTTGCTGTACTGTGGCTGTTGTGTTCCACTCTATTGTCAGTGTTTTGTGTAATGCCATGGTATGTTTTTGTGTTTTCTCCTATGTTACAGTGCAGTGTCCATCTTTACAAGATGTCACTAAATTTTGCATCAATTCCAGTCAATAGCAGCATATCCCTTTAAAGTCCCATTGACAATTATTCATTTACCACTATCCAAAGTGGTAAAATACAGCAGTGCCTGCTCTTCAACTATTTAAGAGTCACCCCGAAGAGTATGGCAGAGGTCAAGTTTAAAAGGAACTGAAATTCCTCCAATTCTTGAGTATATTCATACAACAGATTAGAATTTGCTAACTTAATGTCCTCTTTAATATTATACTATAAATTCAGGTAATGGGTTTTAATCCATGTTTGCAGTGTACTCTACAAATAGAAGTGTTTTTAATTTCCTCCAAATTGTAAATTAAGTATTTTGAGATATTTTAGACCAGAACAGAAGTCCCACAGTCCCCAAGGCCAGCGGAGGCCATCACTTCTGCTACCGTAGTGGAGGGCTGTCTACCAAATTCAGTGATCCTCGGGAGGCAAGAGGGTAGCTCTTTGCCATCAGCAGAGGAGTCATTGTGGCGGCTCCACTGAATGTGCTGATCTGTGCCGAGTGATCATCTTGTTTTTTGAGCCAGCTTTGAAAGGATTTTCCATTAATCAAGAAACAGATTCCTAAAGCGTTAGCTTGTTTCTTGTAATCATAAAACTATGACTCTGACATGCAGGGAGTTATCTCCTATAATGTTGGGGTCATTCTTTGATTCTTGCCCAGGGCAGGTTAATCTACGGATGTTTGCCCTGCTTCAAATAAGTGGTTGACCACCACCATGACCTGACAGCCCTGAAGGAGAAAGACCATCGGATCTGAACTTTCTAATGTTAGAGCTAGCTGAAGGTCCTCTGTCATAAAATCATCTGTTCACCCAATCTTAAACTAGGCAATAGACTCTATGTTTAGTGGGGTGGGAGCACCATCAGTTTAGGCAAAGTTACTTGTCTTGCAATCTGTAAAGACCAGCCTGTCGTACATTACAAACTGCAAGGATCACTTTATGTGATACAACCCTAAGGAAGGCCCTAAATCGCAAACATTAAAATAAAACGGATGAAACAGGAATCAATTTATGTTGGACCTGGCCCTCTCCGCTGTGTCTCCCAAAACATTTTGCCTTCACTTTCTTACTTTGTGAAACCTGTTTCTGTCTACCTTTATAACTTTACAACTGTTAGCCAGAGCTAAAGTTCTTGTGCTCTGTCCCTAAAATATGGTAAAATTGGTTTGCACTTGATTGGTATATTCAATGTATTTGTAAGTCCTTAGAACATGGCACTTTATGTAACTAGGGCCTATAAAAAAAGTGCTAATTGTGAGCCTCCTAATATGAAATAGAAATATTTGCCTATGCCTCCGAGCTAATTAGAGTACACACTGGTTCATGTACAAGTAAACCACAATTTATTAGTTTACCCAAAACAGTTTATGTTTTCAATTTATACTCAATTTACAAAAAAGAAATTCAGAAAAAACAGAACTAAGACCACTATCAACCTCATGTCTTAGCCATATACAATTTCAAAAACACTTTATACATATATACAGTGAACCAAACATATATTAGACATTTTGACAAAAAGTGACTTTTTACCATAAATAAATATCACCATGAATACATATATAGAACATGGACCGCGTGACTTTACACATTTGTGAATGAAAAGAACTTTTGCAAACACTTATGAAACACGGGGAGAAAAAAGAAGACAGTGTTTTCAAAAACAATTCAACTCCCACGACCTGAACAGGAAACAATCAATTAAATTTCAGGAACATTGCCCATTTCTGCGTCAATAACAATGGCCAACTGGCCAGTGAACAAGAAAAAGGGGGTGCCGACGCGTTTCGAATCCTGATTAGTGACTTGCAGGATTCTCGTCAGGGCAGTGTGAATCTAGTCCATGGGAACTGTTTAAAATAAAGAACAAAACAGAGTGTTTACTACAGAGCGAGTCCTCTAGCCACTACTCTCAGAACGAAGCGAGTGACAGAATAAAGCGTACCTTGTGTTAATCCTGCCCACAGTCAGTCCTGTTTACATGGGAATGTCGTCTAGGCTTTATGGTTTACGCTGCATCAGAGTAATGAGTATGTCAAGTCCAGCGAGAGTAAAAAAGAGAAAACCCTATTTGGACATGGATGTTGAGCTGATGTTTGTTACCTGCGTTATTCTTGAAATCTTTGCCACTCTGTGCGATGTCTTAACCCACTTGAGGTTCTGCTCGTATAATTTCTGAAACAAGTGGACAGAGCGCGATTTAATGAACTGCTTACTTGCTGACACACGGGTAAACCGCTGATGGTCAGTACCATAACTAGTTCACTTACTTGGACACCGGTCCGCGGTGACCGCAGTAGGGGTTCTGATTCTGTAACCGTGTTTATCCAGACAGTGAGCCGCTTAGTGAATCTATGGGGGTAAGGAGAGGAACGTGTTAGCGCATTAATGCGCTGTTCTGTGTGCTTAAAATCTGCAATGGTGGCAGTTCCAATTATCGGCGGCTTCATGCTTACCGCAAATGTTCATAAACCTCCGCTCAGTGTACTTGCTCCAGACCGGCAGGCAAAGGGATGTGAATGTCCCTGGCAATCGCCGGTTTGGAAATCCCGGATCATGTGATTCGTAAGGGGCCAATCAGAATAGCGAACAAGTTATGATGCTTTCTGGGGCCTGTAGTTTCAGAAAAACAGTCCATTATTTTTAAGAAAAATTCAGATGCATTTTGGGACATGTAGTATCAAAAAACGGGGAAGTTGGTTATGCCCTGTTTATTTCGCTAAGACTATTCAGACCCTTATTGACGCTATCAAACTTGAGGAATAAATACGCCTCCTTGCGCAACAACATTGCGTCCACATCTTGAAAATGTTTGGGGTCAATCCATGCCAATGTGGTCCATTTGAAGTCATTCTCAGAATGGCCGTTACTGATGAAATGTTCCACCATGGGAGCAGTCAAGACTTTTTTCTTGAGACGGGATCGATGCTGGGTAATCCGAGCATTAATAGGCTGATTTGTTTTGCCTATATATACTCTGTTGCACGGGCAAACCACTGCATAGACGACATTGCGAGTTTTGCAATTAGTGAAGCATTCATGCTTCCATCTGATGCCATTATTCATGAATGTATCACCTTCTAATGTACTGGAACACGACACGCAATTGCCACATTTGTGGTGCCCGCATACTGGTTTCAGCTTCCACTGTGCGACAAGGTCACTTTTAGGTACTGGGATATGACTGTCCGCTTTGATCAAATGTTGCCCTATGCTTCTATTCTTACGCATAGCGAAGATGGGTTTAGAGAGGGGGTGCTCCAAAGTCTCAAGTAAGTGCCAATTCTTCCGAATTATATTCTTAAATTGGTTTGTGTGTTGGCCAAATGTTGTAACGCAAACCAATTGTTCCAAATCTTTCTTTTCTTTCTTTTTGAATAATGTCTCTCTTGGAGTGAATTTGGCCCTGTTTTTCGAATGTTTTAACAATTTTTTTGGGTACCCTCTCTCTGCCATCTCACTGCAGAATCTCGTGGCGTGGCAGTCAAAATCACATAAATTCGTACAATTTCGCCTGATCCTCAATAATTGTCCGTAGGGCAAATTGTTTTTTAATGATTGAGGATGCGAACTAGTGTAGTGCAGAATTGTATTCCGGTCAGTTTCCTTCTTGTGCAAGGAGGTAGTCAACTTAGCTTCGCTGGTGCCTACAGTGACGTCAAGGAAAGTCATTTCTTTTGGACTGTGATTCAGCGTGAATTGAATATCTGGGTGCCTAGAGTTCAGCCTGAGAAAGGGTTGTCATTCAAGACAAATCTCTCCTCATATTGTGCCATATACAGCACTGCCAGCTCCGGTGCATAGGGACAACCCATGGCTGTCCCTTTGACTTGAACAAAAAAGTTATTCTCAAACTTGAAATAGTTACTACGAAGAGTAATCTCAGCTAATGCCACAATGAAGTTGGTCGGCACCCGATGGGGTCTAGCCCTTTGTTCTAAATAGAGTTCAATGACCTCTAAAGCTTCACCGCAGGATGAAGCTTTAGAGGTCATTGAACTATTTCAAGTTTGAGAATAACTTTTTTGTTCAAGTCAAAGGGACAGCCATGGGTTGTCCCTATGCACCGGAGCTGGCAGTGCTGTATATGGCACAATATGAGGAGAGATTTGTCTTGAATAACAAGCCTTTCTCAGGCCATATTACTCAGTGGCTGAGATATATCGATGACGTCTGGCTCCTGTGGCAGGGGAGCCAGGCGGAACTCGAGCAGTTCCATCTGTGGCTGAACTCTAGGCACCCAGATATTCAATTCACGCTGAATCACAGTCCAAAAGAAATGACTTTCCTTGACGTCACTGTAGGCACCAGCGAAGCTAAGTTGACTACCTCCTTGCACAAGAAGGAAACTGACCGGAATACAATTCTGCACTACACTAGTTCGCATCCTCAATCATTAAAAAACAATTTGCCCTACGGACAATTATTGAGGATCAGGCGAAATTGTACGAATTTATGTGATTTTGACTGCCACGCCACGAGATTCTGCAGTGAGATGGCAGAGAGAGGGTACCCAAAAAAACTGTTAAAACATTCGAAAAACAGGGCCAAATTCACTCCAAGAGAGACATTATTCAAAAAGAAAGAAAAGAAAGATTTGGAACAATTGGTTTGCGTTACAACATTTGGCCAACACACAAACCAATTTAAGAATATAATTCGGAAGAATTGGCACTTACTTGAGACTTTGGAGCACCCCCTCTCTAAACCCATCTTCGCTATGCGTAAGAATAGAAGCATAGGGCAACATTTGATCAAAGCGGACAGTCATATCCCAGTACCTAAAAGTGACCTTGTCGCACAGTGGAAGCTGAAACCAGTATGCGGGCACCACAAATGTGGCAATTGCGTGTCGTGTCCAGTACATTAGAAGGTGATACATTCATGAATAATGGCATCAGATGGAAGCATGAATGCTTCACTAATTGCAAAACTCGCAATGTCGTCTATGCGGTGGTTTGCCCGTGCAACAGAGTATATATAGGCAAAACAAATCAGCCTATTAATGCTCGGATTACCCAGCATCGATCCCGTCTCAAGAAAAAAGTCTTGACTGCTCCCATGGTGGAACATTTCATCAGTAACGGCCATTCTGAGAATGACTTCAAATGGACCACATTGGCATGGATTGACCCCAAACATTTTCAAGATGTGGACGCAATGTTGTTGCGCAAGGAGGCGTATTTAATCCTCAAGTTTGATAGCGTCAATAAGGGTCTGAATAGTCTTAGCGAAATAAACAGGGCATAACCAACTTCCCCGTTTTTTGATACTACATGTCCCAAAATGCATCTGAATTTTTCTTAAAAATAATGGACTGTTTTTCTGAAACTACAGGCCCCAGAAAGCATCATAACTTGTTCGCTATTCTGATTGGCCCCTTACGAATCACATGATCCGGGATTTCCAAACCGGCGATTGCCAGGGACATTCACATCCCTTTGCCTGCCGGTCTGGAGCAAGTACACTGAGCGGAGGTTTATGAACATTTGCGGTAAGCATGAAGCCGCCGATAATTGGAACTGCCACCATTGCAGATTTTAAGCACACAGAACAGCGCATTAATGCGCTAACACGTTCCTCTCCTTACCCCCATAGATTCACTAAGCGGCTCACTGTCTGGATAAACACGGTTACAGAATCAGAACCCCTACTGCGGTCACCGCGGACCGGTGTCCAAGTAAGTGAACTAGTTATGGTACTAACCATCAGCGGTTTACCCGTGTGTCAGCAAGTAAGCAGTTCATTAAATCGCGCTCTGTCCACTTGTTTCAGAAATTATACGAGCAGAACCTCAAGTGGGTTAAGACATCGCACAGAGTGGCAAAGATTCCAAGAATAACGCAGGTAACAAACATCAGCTCAACATCCATGTCCAAATAGGGTTTTCTCTTTTTTACTCTCGCTGGACTTGACATACTCATTACTCTGTTGCAGCGTAAACCATAAAGCCTAGACGACATTCCCATGTAAACAGGACTGACTGTGGGCAGGATTAACACAAGGTACGCTTTATTCTGTCACTCGCGTCGTTCTGAGAGTAGTGGCTAGAGGACTCGCTCTGTAGTAAACACTCTGTTTTGTTCTTTATTTTAAACAGTTCCCATGGACTAGATTCACACTGCCCTGACGAGAATCCTGCAAGTCACTAATCAGGATTCGAAACGCGTCGGCACCCCCTTTTTCTTGTTCACTGGCCAGTTGGCCATTGTTATTGACGCAGAAATGGGCAATGTTCCTGAAATTTAATTGATTGTTTCCTGTTCAGGTCGTGGGAGTTGAATTGTTTTTGAAAACACTGTCTTCTTTTTTCTCCCCGTGTTTCATAAGTGTTTGCAAAAGTTCTTTTCATTCACAAATCTGTAAAGTCACGCGGTCCATGTTCTATATCTGTATTCATGGTGATATTTATTTATGGTAAAAAGTCGCTTTTTGTCAAAATGTCTAATATATGTTTGGTTCACTGTATATATGTATAAAGTGTTTTTGAAATTGTATATGGCTAAGACATGAGGTTGATAGTGGTCTTAGTTCTGTTTTTTCTGAATTTCTTTTTTGTAAATTGAGTATAAATTGAAAACATAAACTGTTTTGGGTAAACTAATAAATTGTGGTTTACTTGTACATGAACCAGTGTGTACTCTAATTAGCTCGGAGGCATAGGCAAATATTTCTATTTCATATTAGTGTGGCCCTGCCTACCCTCCTTCCCATTGGGCCCAGCCACCCTTGTTTTTTCTAATTGTGAGCCTCCAGCAGTAATTATTCCATCCAATAAAGTAGTACTTTAAAACCTGTATCAGGTCAGCCATTGCAGCCTGTTTTAAACTGCCATGCAAATTAAACCTTTTGGCAGTTCTAAACTTTCCTTTTAAAAGCCTAAGGGCCTTATTACAACTGCAGCGGTCCATTGGACTGCCACAGTCGTGCCTTGTGGTCCACCCGCCGTATTCTAACAATGGATGTCGTACCACCACAGAACCACTACTACTGCCATCTTGCAATGGTGTGAGGCTGGCAATATACTGGCAGTGCCACTTTCGCACCCCCAAGCATATTACTAGTTTCCTCACCATCACTGTTTTCATGACAGTGAGCCTGCCATGAAAAGTGTGGTGGTGTGGAAATAAAGGGGGCCCTACAGGGCTCCCTGTTGCTTCTGGGTCATGGGGTGCAGGCAGGGGGGCACATGTTGTGCCCCTCTGTATGGTTGCACTCCAGTTCCTGCAAGGCATAGTATTGACAGTCTATGCCCTGCAGGAACTGACTTTGCCACTCTTAATGCGGTACCTATTTCAAAGGCACCGTTTTGAGACTGCCAAAGAACTGTCCACCATGGACTTTAAAAGTTGTACTGTGGCGGGAGCTCTATTTTGGCTTTGGTGGTCTCGGACAGAGGCAGCAGCATGGCAGCCCTTCCCGGAGACCATCAAAATAAGGCCCTAAGAGCCCCCTTAAGGTAGGACCTAGCCACTCAGAGAGCAAGGTGCATGGTATTTAAAAGGTAGGACATGTGTGTTTGAGTTTACATGTGCTGGTAGTGAAACACTCCTGAAAGTCACTTTTCACTATTGTAAAGCGTACTGTTCTCTGCTGGGTGTATCCTGATCCCCAAGAGGTGTCCCCATGTCCTGGACCCTTGGCTGCCATCAGTGGAATCTCTTGCAAGAAGGAGAAAATCCTGAAGTTGGGCTCTTTGTGGCCTCCTCTAATGCAAATGAAACTCTTCACGCTAGACTTGAGAAGGGAACTCTTCAGCTGGACTAAAATGGTCCCTGTATCCATCGCAATCAATCTTATCAGATGACCGTGGCTAGCGATTTGCACTTTCAGGCGCCATTTCACTAAAATTTGCATATCTTCCATATTGGTATAATTTAATATGTTAATATTTACTCTATTTTTTTTATTTTAATTTCTTACTGTTTGCGCTGCATAAATACTTTACACATTGTGTCTGCTTTTCTTTTACTTTTTCTCACTGATTTTGGGCCAATCTGCCAGAAGCCTAAAGTAAATTAAGTGACTTTTGTGGTTCATCCTTACGAGGATTGTGGTTGTTGCTGCTCAACCAATTGCCCAATTTTTTGCAATTTCCAGACGATAAAGTGTAATTTATGGGCTTGCTGTTTGTCCTAACAATTGTTGTAAGGCTGAATGTTTAATCAGATTTTACTGCAATCTGATTCATAATCCAAGAGCACTTTATCAGAGATGTTCAAGCATTAAATTAACTTATTGATTAGCCGTTTTTCCCCAAAGGAGCTTCAGACCAGGTAGCTCAACTTCAGACCAATGTCTGAAACTCCATCTTTTAATAAATAAATACACCATTGCCCGGCCTGAATCCCTCCATCTTGCATTCATGGACCTTACATCTGCATTCGACTGGGTCAATCCTACTAAACTTGGGGCCCTGTTGTCCCTGCTAGGGGTTGATTCAAGCATTGTGGCCCTCTTGGCTAACCTGCACTTTGATACCATTGCTTCGGTGTACTTCTTGCAGGGGATGGCCCACACATTGTTGTTCACTATGAGAAGTGGCATCCGTCAAGGGTGCATTCTCACGCCATTGCTGTTTACATTGTATGCAAAGAGGCTCGAAAGCACCCTCCTGTCTGCCAAGGTGGACTGCCCGAGGGCAGGAGCTAAATCTCTTCTGGTATTGTCATATGCCAACGAAGCGGTCGTCAGAGACTGCATGTTCAGGGGGCTGCAGCAACTTCTGGACAGATTTGTTTCCTTTGTGGGGAGTCTGCGCCTCGCAGCAAATTTTGCTAAGTCCTATGTTATGGTAGAGGGACCACGATCCACCAAATCTAAGACCTTTAAAGTGGAAAACCATACCTTGGGTGATGTCTTCACTTTCCCCTATCTAGGCATTTTATTTGATGTGAAGAACATTTGGAATTCAGTAATTGAGGGCAAGAAATCTGAGCTCATCAAAACCATTGGGGTAGTCTCCAGCTTTGCACAGTCTGGATTCCTAGTCACCGCAAGTTCTACTCAAGGTATACCAGGCTAAAAGTGTGTCCCAGATTCAATATGCGAGTGAAGTTTGGGGATTCCTGAATATTGATAGAATTCAGGTAGTTGAAAATCAATTTATTCGCCAACTAGCGAAGGTCCTGCTATGCACCCTGCCTTTTCAGTGTTTGCCAAGTAAGGAATCGGCCATGTAAACGATTTAGCATCCCTAAGTCCCTTGTTCTGTTGGATCAAGATCTGGACCAGGGAGAATTTAAAGCTTAATCGTCTGATCCTCCCCGCTGGCTTGTCTCTTGACTTTGCATACAGAATTCCCTGGATAGCGTAAGTAAAGGCAACTTTCATCTCCCTTGGAAGAGCAGATATCTTCTCTGATCCCTACTCACTGACTTACTGAGAACTGAAAAGCATCAAGAGTCTGTTCCTCGAGTGAGCTTTTTCATCTAGGGAACAGCTTGAGTTGCAGAAATCTTCAGTGAGGGGACATATGCTTTGAAAGACCACTCGTGGGATTGGAGCTATTGTGCACAGTTATGCAATACGCAAACCAGGTTCTATTGGCCAGGTTTCGATTCAACCAGCTACATCATCTTTTAGCTGTACCTAGTAGCTGGCCTTCTTCCGGGCCACTTTTGCCCTGCGGTTGTGACAATAGTCCTCCACAGGAAGCCTTACACTTTGGTATGCTCTGTGATTATTTTAGCAGGCCCAGGAAGACATTTTTAGGCCTTTGTCCCAAGTACGCCCCTCTCTCCTCTACCTTCAGATCTCTCAAATGACATTGATTTATTTGTTGCATTCTGTTTTTTACGAGCTGGACCATGATTGATCTTGGGAATGTTATTTATGCACTGTACTTGTTTATGCTTATGTTTGCAAATCTGGGGCATATTACCAAGCAATAGCGATAATTATCGCTATTGCTTGGTTAGCGGGAAAAAAATATCGCTGAGCACCGAGGATTTTTACCGCTGAGATACCTTGATATTATCAAGGTTTATCTCAAAAGCAGTAAAAATAATGTCCTTGGTAATTTGCCCCCTGGTTTTTAACTGTTCTGTTATCCCATTTTCTAATGTGTTTTACAGTGTCCTTTTTATGCCACATTTATTGTTCTCTTTTATGGTTGTTTTTTTCAACCAAATAGAGATTTTAAAGTGAAGTGAAGTGACTATACGTTTTTTCCCAAACGAGCGCTTAACCCTAGATAGATATAATGAAATGCCTACAGTTTTTCTGTACTTAATAGAGAGGCGACCCACTTCTCACCATTACATTAGGCTGAAGCGAGTTTCAAGCACAGAAACATTTTAATGCAGCATCAACTGAAGCGCCTCTAAAGACCACGAAAATGTGTTTGCATAGATAACTGTCCATTATCATACCACAGTTTCAGAGCGTACTTAGAAAAACATGAGAAAACCCAGCATGATTGCAGCACTATATTAGCATTTCATTCCAGAGGAGTGCATGCAATCATGTGTTTGGTGTAAATTAGAATTCAATGGGTTGTTTAAGTTTAAATGGAGTTACACGATGGTCAAAGATAAGAGGGGAGCAAGTGGTACTTGTCAGGCTCGAGTATTTGAAGGAACACAAATTCAGCATTTATAGGTTTTCAAAACTGAAAACACAGATGTCTTTGTAAAAAATGACCCACTTCTTCTAAAGTATGTTTTCTATAATTGCCATAAGTACATATTTTTACTTTGTGAGATATTTTCCATTCCTGTTGTGAAAATAATGGCTGACAACAACATTTTATTTATGTTTAGATATGAAGTTGCCATCTCTGTTCTGAGAATATTTATATTGTGGAGTTTTTGCAGTATTTGCCTGTGGGCCTTATCTTGCAAACGAGTCTGCAAGATTCATTTAGCAGCGTTAAGGGTGGAGAGACGGGGTTCTTCAAACGTATTGGACCAAGGGTCTGCAAAATGCATGCAACGTAGACATATGTGTTATTATTTCAAATGCTGTGAAAATTACGCAAAAGTAAGTCAATTATGCAAAATGAAAATCGATCATTTATTGTTATATTTTAGCACAAAATGCATCCTCATGTCAATTTTTGGTGTGAGGCGTAGTTGCCAAGGTTTCAGATTGCTATTTGTGACATTTTCATAATTTCCATGTTATTATGAGTGTAATTTCAACGTCTATGAGTGACACGAGCTAAATCAAGCAATAAAGACAAGCAAAACATGTACATTTTAAAAATGACACCCCATTGCGCAACAAGAAACAATGGGGCATATTACCAAGCAATAGCGATAATTATCGCTATTGATTGGTTAGCGGGGAAAAAAATATCGCCGAGCACCGAGCATTTTTACCGCTGAGATACCTTGATATTATCAAGGTTTATCTCAAAAGCGGTAAAAATCCTGCGAAATGCATGAATATCGCTGAAAAATCAGCGATATTCATGCATTATTGTGACAATGCTCTTAGCCATGTTATCCACCTTCCATTGGATAACATGGCTAAGAACTGCTTTTAGCAGGCGTTAGCTTTTGGAGATATTCCCGCTTAGCGCGAATATTTCCAAAAGTTGTTAATAGGAGTTAGAGATGTTAGCGACTGTTTTCAGTCGCTAACATCTTGGCACGCCCACTTTGCATGTCATTAGCGATAATTATCGCTGACATGCAAAGTGGGCCCCTAAATGCCCGCTATCGCCTACAAGCTGTCGCTAACTGGTGTTAGCGACAGCTTGGTAATAGGGCAATAAAATTATCGCCGCATTAGCGGGAAAAAGTCCCGCTAATGCAGTGATAATGCCCTTGGTAATATGCCCCAATATGAAGTCTCTGAACTAAAGTGCGCAAACGGGAGGCAGATAAGAACTGAGCAGTACAGTCATACTGCGTGACTGCTACTTAATGCACTGGGTCTTTTGATAGTGTAGACAGTGATGTCACCTGTGGGGTGCTTTTATGAAGCAAGCAGACTATTTCGAACTGTTTATGATATTCTCTGCTACTAGAATGGCTAAACTAGAGTACATGAGATGAATAAACATGATTGGACAGAGTCCCTAACAAAGAAAATGTTTATGTGCTTAAAGTCGTTGGAAAATATAAGGGCATATTACCAAGCAATAGCGATAATTATCGCTATTGCTTGGTTAGAGACAAAAATTTACCGCTGAGCTGCGGTGATTTTTACCGCAAATAAACCTTGGCATTACCAAGGTTTATCGCAAATGCGATAAAAATCGCCGCAAATGAATGAATATCGCCGAAAACTCAGCGATATTCATGCATTAAGGAGCTAATGCTCTTAGCCATGTTATCCACCTCCCATTGGGTAACATGACTAAGAACTGCTCAGGGCAGGTGTTAGCTTTTGGAGATATTCGCGCTTAGCGCGAATATCTCCAAAAGTTGGTAATAGGAGATAGCGATGTTAGCGACTGTTTCAGTCGCTAACATCTTGGCACGCCCACTTTGCATGTCATTAGTGATAAATATCACTGACATGCAAAGTGGGGCCCAAGATGGTCGCTATCTCCTACTAGCTGTCGCTAACTGGTGTTAGCGACAGCTAGGTAATAGGGAGATAATTTTATCTCCGCTTTCTTGACTTTTAAAGCCAAAAAAGCAGAGATAAACCCCCTTGATAATATGCCCCATAGTTTCTAATATGTTCGTAAGGAGGCTTAACAAAAAGGGAATCTGATGGAATCGATGTAATTTGTTTGGCGATGAGAGGAGAAACCCCAGCAGAGTTGCATTTTCCTTCTATTGTTGAAATATGTTTACTTCCCTCTTCTGTGCAGCGTGAAAAGTATTTAATGCACGCTCTATTTTACTTTTGGGGTCCTGATCACTCACACTTTGAATTACCATTTCATTTCACTACAAACCTAGGGGCAGATATACAAGAAACTAACGCAGTGCAGTGCTGCAAGTAATTTTGCTCTGCCGTGCTGCTTTAGTTTCAAAGCACAGGGATGCAACATATTTTCAACAATGTATTGCATCTCTGTGCTTCCCTTGCGCTGGCACACAAACTGCTGCTGTGCATCGGCGCAGGCACCCTGGCGGTACACAGACAAAATATCGATTTTTAAATATCGATATACAATAATATCGAAGTTTAAATATCGTTGGGACAAATTATCGAAGGTAAGTAATATCGACAGTCTTAATATCGATATTAGTATGATATCAGTAATATCGAAGTTTTAAATATCGATGTCAATAATATCGAAATAAATAACTTCGATGTTACTAATATCAATTTTTTAATAAATTTAGTGTATATTATATTGTATTTATTATGTTTTATTATTTATTTTTAATGTAATTTAATTAAATTTTGTCTTTTACTACTGTAGCGGGTTGTGGGTTTATAGGGGAATAGGGTGGGAAGTAATTTAATTATGTTAAATTAATTATTAATTAGTAGGAATGATTAATTAATTAATTGAGAATTAATTTTAATACATTTTAATTAATTGATTAATTGATAAATATGTTCTGTAGCGGGTTATCGGTTTATAGGGGAATAGGGTGGGAAGTAATTTAATAATAATTAATTAATTAATATATGTTTGTACATATTTTAATGAATAATTAATTGGCAATTAATTTATATTAATTAGTTAAATAATTAATATAATTTTGTACATATTTTTAATAATTAATTAGTTGGTAATTAATTAATATTAATTAGTTAATTACATTAATTATAGTAATTGTTTATATACAATTTTTTGTTATTCTTAATTAATTAATTGGGAAAAATAATATTAATTATTAAATTAAATTAATTACAGCTAATGTGCTAATATATTTACTTTATTGTTATTGTTAATTAATAATTAATTGGTAATTAAATAATATTAATTAATTTTGGGTAAAGGAGTATTTTTAGGGTTCAGGGTCAGTTTTCAGTTTTTGGGTAAAGGGGTATTTTTAGGGTTCAGGGTCAGTTTTCAGTTCTTGGGTAAAGGGGTATTTTTAGGATTCTGGGTCAGTTTTCAGTTTTTGGGTAAAGGGGTATTTTTAGGGTTCAGGGTCAGTTTTCAGTTCTTGGGTAAAGGGGTATTTTTAGGGTTCTGGGTCAGTTTTCAGTTTTTGGGTAAAGGGGTATTTTTAGGGTTCAGGGTCAGTTTTCAGTTTTTGGGTAAAGGGGTATGTTTAGGGTTCAGGGTCAGTTTTCAGTTCTTGGGTAAAGGGGTATTTTTAGGGTTCAGGGTCAGTTTTCAGTTTTTGGGTAAAGGGGTATTTTAGGGTTCAGGGTCAGTTTTCAGTTTTTGGGTAAAGGGGTATGTTTAGGGTTCAGGGTCAGTTTTCAGTTTTTGGGTAAAGGGGTATTTTTAGTGTTCAGGGTCAGTTTTGGGTTTTTGGGGTACAGGGATATTTTTAGGGTTCAGGGTCAGTTTTGGGTTTTTGGGGTACAGGCGTACAGGGTAAAAACAAAAAATATTACATTAAATCAATTTAATAACATTAAAAAAAATTAAATTACATTAAATTATTAAGTGTTTTATTTATTTTAAATGTATATGTATTAGTTTTAATTTTGTTTTAATATTTTTATTTAATATTTGTAAAATTATATCTATTTTAAAATTATTTTTACATTATTCATAATACATTTAAAACAACGATATTTTTAATTCCGATATTTTTGTACTACGATATTATTTTTTCGATATTTTTGTACTTACCTTTATGAAGATATGATTCCGATATTTTTGATGTCGATATTTTTGTATTTCCATATTCTGTCTGTCGATATTATGTCAGACATTCACCCTGGCATCATGGTGCAAGGATGCCTGCATCGTGGGGAGATTATTTTTGGGCAGGAAGGACACCTTCCTGCATAAAAACAATTAATTGAAGTAATTGTCTCTTCCAATGTGATGTAGAATGCAGCACGCATTGAAAGAGGAAAAGAACAAGGAGAAATTATAACATTTCTCCTCGTTGCTCCTCGCTGTGCCACACCTAGGGTGGCATAGCATTCTGATACATTTCCAGATTTATGATTGCTCGTAAATCTGGAAATGCATCAGTGGACATATGTGTGCGTGAAAAGGGGCAATATTTACAAGCACAGGTAAAGTCACGCAGGGTGGCTTTACCTGTGCTTGTAAATATCACTCAGCAGGTTGCGCCGCTGCTGTGTCATGTGACGCAACAGTGGCGTAAGAAGCATGTAAATCTGCCCCCAAATGCTTGACCCCCGAAATGAGATGCCCTCAGCAGCAGCTACTGTGCAACAAGGCAGAAAGATTGCGGCTCCCCATCTTTGGGTAGAAGGTGGTAGATTTTGTTGGGATCCCTTTCGAATGACAATGATTTGAGAGGTACCTATTTGGTAACGATCTGAAACTCACAATGCTCAATTTCCAACAAAAAGATCTGGTTTTTTGAGAGCTAAAACAATTATTACTCCAGATCATACTAACAGAACGTTTGAATGACCTTGTTTTTAAAATTGCCACCCACCTCTGACGGTCACGCTTAAACACTTGTGAGCCACTCTGTCGACCGTCAAGGACCAATACTATACCTCCGGTTCCCTAAAGTACACATGACCAGAGGGCAAGAGCTGAGAGGTTGACTTTTTGACAATAATCTCTGTCCAAACTGATGCAACGGCTTAGGTGTGAATGGGCCCATCAGGCTGCAAAACAACAACATACTGCACAAAAGGTTCAGGCACAACTTCTCTGCTGATGGTGGGTGCGGCATAAAAAAAGATCTGCCACACACCTATGTCTCCAATTTACAAAGCATGTGTGTGTTTCTTGTCGCCAATTAGGTGGTGTAATTGTGGGAAAACTACAGGCAAGATCTGCCCCGGGATCACCCACGTGATGGCTGGTACACCCAGAGTAGACTCACAGGAAGGCTGGGAGGAGCACAGCTGACTGATCTGTTAAGCACTGGTCTGCCTGCTCAGCACAGTTCATGAATATTCTAACTCTGACATAGCGTTAAAACTCGAAGGCGCAATTGCATGCTCATATTTGTTAGACAGTGTTAGTGTGCTGGCTGGTGCTGACTCATTGGTGGCGACCTTTAATTGCAGTATTGTCAGAGGGGTGCTACAATGTATGACTAGTGCATTTTACTGTGGTGATGTGTATACCAGCATTAAAATGCATTAATATAATGCCTGATGCTTGGTACTTGGCAGAGCTGGTGATGGCGCATTTAAAGCTGTAAATATAGCACAAAAACCTAATTGCCATGTAAAAGGATCTCTTGCATTCTGATTGCTTGAATTGTTCTAGAGCTCCAAGCAGGAAACAACCTTTACAACACGACTTTTACATCGCACTACCATTACAAAGCAGTAATTACATTGCAACATCCCTTACATTGCATGCAATTACAGCGCAACTATTACATCGCATGAAACTACAACGCATACCATTACAGCGCATGTCATTACAACGCAGTCATTACAATGCATACCATTACAATGCATAACATTACAACGCATAGTACCCTTACACTATCCAACACTTACCCTACTGTTGCAACCCCTGGAGTTAGAATAGTAATTTTTACCCCTATACTATCCAATACTTACCATAAAAGCAATGTAATGGTATGGAGTGTAATTGTATGCATTGTAAAGGTAGTATGCAATGTCATGGAATGCGTTGTAAAGGTAGTTTCTTAAAATGCGATGTTGTGTCATGCAATGTGATAGAATTCGTTGTAAAGGATGTTGCGATGTGAAAAACGCGCTGTAAAGGCATGCGTTGTAAAAGTATGCGTTGTAACGTCATACAACCCTCCACGATATAACTGTGCCATGGACTGCAGCATAATTATGTAGGGTTATGTGTAACTTTGGTAATTTCACTAACAAGCATAACAATACATTCCTGAAATTATGCAAATGACACTGGCATAATTAAAATTTCGCCCTGACCTGGCTTTAGCTTTCATTTCACCTCACTGAGTGCTCCTTGCCAAGAGACACATCTATTGCAATCCACTTCATGCAGGTCTGTTAAAACACTTTTAAGGGGTGTAGGTCTGTATGCAGAGTAGTGACAGATATGCAATTTTTTAATTGTTTTTTTACAATTTTACAATGTACTTGGTATGAGAAGCTGTAGTTTTATAAACCGATGTACATTTTTTCCAATTAAGATATGGGTCTATGTCTTTAGTAAGATTCTTTTTGATGTATTATCAGAGGAGTCTGTCTGGGACTGTCCGGGACTGTCGGGAACACAGTCAGGGACTTGGGCAAGGACTAGAAATTGGGTAGGATACAGCTCTGCCCTGGATCACACAGAGGGGGAGGGATCCGAAGGGGAAGACTGTACAAGTGAACAAGATGGCTAAGACTCAAAGAATGGGCACTCAAGAGGCAATTTAGCATTCTGAATAGCTACACCCATGATGGACGTGCTGACATATATACATATATATATTACCTACTGGCGGTCGCCAGTAGATAGTTATAGTTAGGACCTATTTTTCATAAGAAATCCACAACATTCTATTTGGAATAACTTTGGTGCCAGTTGACAAATCTTCGCAACATTTTCAAAACTAATGGCCAGCTCCTGTCCGCTCCTGTCCTGAAAGTCCCGGGGTGATTTGTGAAGAGGGGACAGAGAAAAAAGGGGGTTACAAAAGATGTTTTCCTCATGCAATTTTCCATAGGAAGCGTTCATCGCGGCTACAGCCTGAACTGGTGAACGGAATTACACCAAATTTGGCAAAGAGGTAGTGATTGGTTCAGACTCGTGCCTTTTGCTTTAATGGTGTAAATCCGTTCAGTAGTTCCTTAGAAAATCACAATTAAAAGTACATATATATCTATGGCCGCGGTGGATCTGCACACCCTAAGCGCACCGCGATGTGCACAAGCTGTATTCTAATTGGCTGTCAACACTCCAGATCAGGAAGTGTTGGCAGCCATCTTGTGCCTCGGTAACCGAGGCACAGGAAACCTAGTTAAAAAAACATGCAAAACGTGAAAAGGGGGCAGGGTAGAAACACCCTGACCCCCTAGGCTTGCTCAGCGGGTTCCACAAGGACACCCAAGGCCCCCCGCCATTTTTCTTTTTTTTTCAAACAGCAAAATCCGCACAGGGTGCGCGGATCTTGCCGATTAAAAAAAAAAGGAAGTGCGGGCTCCCAGGTGCATACTGGAGGTACCTGGTGGGCTAGTTGGCCCCCAGGGGACCCTCAGGATTGAAGGGGAATTATTTCCCGAACTTAAAATGCTCCACAGGGTGTGTTTGCTCAGTGGGGAAGGAAGGGGATGGTGTAGAAAAGTGGCTCTATATATACTGGACGAAGTAAAGTCAGCCGAACTATGAATTCCGATTTACGCACCTGTTATCAGGAGATACCTCAGTGCTGCATCTTTGAGCCCAGTACTGACCCTGAAAAGTAATTTTAACCATACTTACTAGTAACTTGTATTTCCTTCTATGGGAATCCATTGTCTGGTTTTCACCAGAAAAGTTTCTCAGTGTTGATTTTCACAAACTACAAATATTCCTTAGAAATCGCTTGTATGACTTAAAAGTAGTATTTCAACTGTTTACAGGAGATGCAGCAGTGCTGGATCCAGGATCCACCACTGAGTAAGAAAATGTAACGATAACACTACTTACCTGCTAAGTGAATTTCCTCCCATATAATAACAGTGGTGATTCTATGTGAAAAAGTTTCTGTCAGCTTTTAAAAAACAATAATATTCCCTAAAAATCACTACTGTAACCAAAACGCTTTTACTCAACTGTTTACAGGAGATGTCCCAGGACTGAATCTAGGATCCAGTCCTTTGGTTAGAAAAGTAATCCATAAAGTAGCATTTAACTAGAAATTCCATTTGAGCTCAATGTTGCATTGTGTTTGAAATTGTGTTACCAATTGCAACAACTGTAACTACTGTACTTAAAAGTCTTTTGCCTATTTGCAAAGTAATTCATTCTGAAAAGTATATTTTGTTAATTAATGTATAATGTAATTATACTGTAATTTAAAAAGTAAAATATCTAAAAATAAATAGTTTAAAAAAATGTAGTAAATCAGTATAAAAAATAAATATAACAATTAATACATTTAAAAATTGTCATTGAAAAAACATTCGAAATTCACTGAAAAAACATAGGTTTCAGACATGTTTTAGTTAGGAATTAGCATTTAAAAAACCTTAGAATGTCACTGAAAAAACATAGATTTTAGTGGTGTTATAGTTAGCTGGACATTTAACTCGTACAAAGACATTGAAATTACTCTGTTATAGTTAGTTGTACTAAGTATAACTCGCGCGCCTGCAATCCACTGCTGATGATGTCACATATTACATCATTCATGACATGGTCAGTGACATCACTGATGATATCACTGATGACATCAATGTACCCTTGGGTTGATACGCCATCGATCCCAGTAGTGTGGCCTAAATGAATGAGGGCACAATTGTTGCATTCTGTATTATATTTGTTTTATTTTTAAACCTGTCGTTTCTATTTTACCTCAGCCACTACCCACCTGTTTACACTTGTCACTGTTTATAATGATAACACTGTCTGTGTAACTATATTAGCACCACTATTATTGTATGCAATTTGTAATATGTTTTTTGGTTTAATTAACCCCTCCCACGCTGGTGACGGAACGGCTCCGTCACGCCCCTCGGGTGGGCTGTGCTGGTGACGAAACATTTCCGTCACGTTCCGCTCGCCGCGCCTGCACGGGGTGTTCTATTGAGCGGGCGGGGCCGTGAGGGAACCGCTCCCTCACAAGCACAGCTCACCCGAGGGACGTGACGGAGCAGTTCCGTCACCAGCATGGGAGCGCTGCGCGGGCCCCCCCGACCCGTAGCGATGCGGCGGGATTGCTGCCACAGCGGAAGGGTTAACATTAAATATCCGTTTTTTGATACAATTATTGGTATATGGATCATGTAGAATGCAGCTTTTCTCTGTTCTTTTCCTTTGTTTAGGTTCTTTCCTAGATTTTAATACAACAAACTTTATTTTTAAGTTTGCTCTTGAACACTTGTTTGGATTACAGTGTCTATTATCCCAGGTTCTTGTTCTAGGGTTTCCCTTGTTGTTGTAATACTTTTCTATCCCTGAGGCAGTTCAGGAAACTAGCCCTTAGAGCAGAGTTTTTCAATCTGTGGGGCGTGCCCCCCTCGGGGGGGTGACACCATCCCAGGGGGGTGCGCAGTCCACTCAATCTGACCTTTGTTTTGTGCGTCGATGGGGCACTAAGTGCCCGTTCCTTTGTCTGGTTAACTCTCCCAGGAGGGGTTTAATTCACAGAGCTGACAGCTTCAGCTGCAGTGGGAGGCAAGGAGTCTCCTGCAAACAAACAGACATGCTTTCAGCAGAGGAAACTCCTTGCCTCACACTGCAGCTGAAGCATTTCATCTCTATGAATTAACGCCCTCCTGGGAAAGTTAGCTCTTCCCAGAATGGAGACAAAGTGTCCAAAGAAGTTTAAGGCATGGGCAAAGTGGGCGCTGGCTCAGGCCCCAGCCTTTTAAAGGGGGTGGGAGTGGTGGTGGGGGGGGGGGGGGTTTGACAGAGCCAGCTCTGTTCTACAGTCTTGCCTCATGACCTTGAATCATTTTTAAACACAATGTTGTGAATAGCGTTTTTCTATCATTAATTTTTAATGTGTAAAAGTCTATTACAGACATTTTGCAGACAAAATGTGTTCATGCGTCATGCGACATCCATATAAAAAGTTTATTTTAGATCAAAACATGACCTCACATATGAGAAATGGGAGGGTGTGACAGAGATTATTTGCCGTAATATTAGTGAACTGCTGTTGTGTTACATACTGAAAACACGCATCACTATCACTGAATATCCGATGTACACATATTTAGTATTTGACCAAAGAAGGCATGAAAGAGCTGAGACTGGATCATAAAATCAAAGCTGGTCCAAACAGGGGACCCAAAAATACATTTGGCCCTCAGGCCTCAAAATCCTTAAAACATCCCTGAAAGTTTCTTTGACAATTTTACAGGCAGGCGCGTAAAATGCCAGCCAGCCATGTGTTGTTTGAACAGCTTGCAAATTGCTAAATATGGTTATAAATAAGAAGTATGTATTCATTTGTAATGTGACTTTTCTATCTTTGTTCCCTTTTATTATCAGTCATGGATCATTCATGCAGCTTTAGAAAACAATTCAAAGTTCATTTTATTTATATTTGCTGAAAATACAGCTTTAGGTGACTGCTTATTTTTATACCATCTGTGACATCAAAATAATGAGCTGGCAACCCTAATCATAAGACTGGAAGTTTGTTGAGGGATCAGCACATTATTTATTTCCTCCACCCTGATCCCTGTTTACTGCCATAATAGCAATATTGTAACACATTTAAAACCCTACGCTGCCGTCAATAACATGTTAAGTTACTTCAAGTGTCTGGGAATGCACCCTGCATTCAGACCACTTGCTCCTCATTCTCGCCCTTCACTTTCACTCTCACCCTGCACTCACACTGATCCCAATGCACTCACACCATTCACCCATTTACCCTCCACTCACAGTGATCACTCTGCACTCACAGCGATCACAATGCGCTCACACTGAACACCATGCACTCACACATCCACCCACTCACCCTGCATTCACACTGATCACCATGCACTCACACCATTCACCCACTTACCCTCCACTCACAGTGATTACTCTACACTCACAATGCACTTGCGCTGTTCACCCTGTACCTCACCCTGCAGTCACACGCGCACACTACTCAGCCTGCACTCGTGACACTTCACTTACCTGTCCCCCTCACTTCTCAATCTGCAATCTCACTCAAATAAGACCCCCAATACCCATACATTTATTCGTCCCACTTTGCACTAACATGGGCACCAAAATTCATATGGTCGCCTCACTCACCCCTGTACACAAGTATGGGCATGTCGTGCCCCATTAAGGTTTTCGTCCTAAATTACAAAAGGAGACATTTAAATGCACTACAATCCAGCATTCCAAGGGCCCCTTGATAGAGACAGTTCTGTTTTTGCCCTGATGGACTGGAATAATTCCTAAACAGATTCTTGCATATACCGTTTTGTTTATTTGTCTTTTTAATGTAATTGATGTGAGGGAGTCTATTACTATTTGTAGAGAAATGTGTTTGTTTCATACAACAACCATAAAAAAGTTAACCATAAAAAAGTTAGATCCTAGTGGGTCCTCACATATGAGAAATTGGAGGATATCACAGATATTATTCACTGTAAAATTAGTGGGCGGCTGCTTTGTTACAACAGTGAAAAAACATCACTATCTCTGAATTGTAGATGTCAACACTTTTAGAATTTCGACTACAGTGCCTGGGCACCGTTAGTAGCCTTGCTAAATAGGGTATGGCAGAGCTGAAAATAAACCATTTAAACTCAAACCTGTACTGTGAAGTAGTGTGGCTCACTGGTTAGAGGCAGCAGACCCGAGAGCAGAGGACGGCCCGGGACCAGGGTTCGATTCCCGGCGCGGCAGGTTTCTGGACCAGGGTCAGCGGACTCGATAATTCTCTCGCCTCGGTGCCCACTCTGATCAGCGATCACACTCGGCAACTCTGGGCATTAGCTTGCCTCATCTTCACTAACGGCCTCACCAGACCGCCGGGGATGCCTGGTCTCACCCTGGAGATACCCATTAAGGGACCATCTCTCAGGGAAGCAGGAAGGGTTTCGCAGCGGTCGAAGCGCCTTGGGACCCTCCGGGTAAGTAGTGCGCTATATAAATGCCTATACATACATACTCAACAGGGGCCCCTAAAATAGTTTTGGCCCAGGGCACCAAAATCCCAAACATGTCCCTACCATCACAAAGTCTGTCAGACAACATTACTCTGAAGTAAACTAGACAACATCATTAATTTATTATTAGTTCTATTTTTTTTAAACATAAGCCTGACGTGTCCCAAACCCCCACTACTTCAGGCAAGCAACTCATCGTACCACTAAGGAATTCTCAATGAGGTGTTTGTTCATCGCCTCCTCTGTGGACTTTCAACTGTCTTCGGATCCATAACTGGTTGGTGGGCAATTATCCCATTATAATGCTGCCTAAAACGTTTGTTAATGATTTCTAGTGAAGATTTGTTTCGCGTGTACCAGCTCTGAGCTAGGGAGTGCTCGAAATATCTGACATTACTGTCTCCCTTACAGTCCCTGTCTTGGCTGAAAATGTCTGCAGAATATTCAGCTTTGGAAGAAACTGCTAACAAAACTCTCTTGCCTTTCAGCTCGTCCTATTTATGTGAGATTGGGTTCTCAGCACTTGCGGTATTAAAGACTAAGTACAGTTCAAGACTGGATGTGGAGCACAACCTGAGGATGGCAGTAGCAAAAATGCATCCACAGTTTGACCGTCTCTGAAAAACAGGCACACCTGTCACATTTATGTTGGTGGTGTTATTATCAATTCAGGTCATGTGTAAAACAAAGCATCCTAGTAAAAACAAATTGCACACATTTTATCTTGAAAAGTGGCATTTTGAGCTGTGTAATAAGCCTCTGTCATTTCACCACACCCACTCACAAACCTGCAGTTTACTAAACAATCTTATTGTATTGAATGTTAATCGCTGAATATGCCCGGAATGTGCGTGTAGCGGTCGAATCCAGAAATTTCTTTCAGGTGGTGGGGGGGGGGCACAACATTCAAAAAAATTCAGCTGGGGGGGCTCAACCTACAAACGTTTGAAGACCTCTGCCTTAGAGTTACTCTGGCAGTCTTGGGTTCAAGTGATCAAGCAGGGTTCAAGCAGCAGGGCAGGCCACTGAGAGATAATGCCAGATTCCAAGCAGAAACACAGTCTTTCCAAGTGCAGCAAAACAGACTTGTGGAGGACACGGCAGGCCACAGCAGAAGGCAGTCTTCTGCGAGACCTTCTACATGTCCAGAAAGGGAACTGAAGAGTGAGATTGAGTTTCCCATTTTTATACATGGTGCCTTCTTAAAATTAGAAGAAGTTTCAAGATAATTCCCTTTACAGTGCTTTTTGTTTCCTGACTTCCTTGCCCTGGCTACAATCTAGCTGCATGAGCAATACAGTGGTGACAATCCTTTTTTGTGAAGGCAAAGCACAGCCTATTTGGTTGCAAGTGGTACTGTGCCCAGCTTGGCCCCTTCACCCATCCAGGCTCACCAAATTCCTCTAATGTGTGGTTGTCTGGGAGGAATAAACAAAGTCCAACTGCAAACTACACCCTTTCATGTGAACCAGGAGAGGCTGCAAGCATAGTTTAGGACACGAAAATGCCAACTTTCTAAAGTGACATTTAAAATCTTTTAACTTAAAATGCGACTTTACAGTATAGAGGAATTTAAATGACAATTTCTCGAAATACCTGCCTGTTCCCAGTCAAAGTTTAGCACTTATTAATTGTAATAAGGCATCCCAATGTTAACCTTTGGGAGAGATAGGCCTCACAATAGTGAAAAATAAAAGACGTTTTAACCACCAGGACATGTAAAACTTAAAGGTACATGCCAAAACTTTTTATTACAATGCATCCTGCACTATTCGCTACCTAAGGCCTACCTTAGGGGTTGCTTAAATGCAATCAAAGGGAAGTTTAGGACTTGGCAAGGGGTCAGAATGACAAGTCGAATTGGCAATTTGCAGTGACAGGCATGGGACATGTTTTAAGTGGTTAAAAGTGGGTGGCACAATAAGTGCTACTCGATCACTAGCAGCATTTAGTTTACAGGCTCTTCATATATGGTTTGCCACTCTAAAAGGGGCCTATAAGTAAATTGAACTTGCCAATCAGGTATAAGCCAATTTTCCCATATTTAAGGCAGGGTTTTCAAGCGCTTTAGCACTGGTTGAAACTTTTGGGCTCAGACTACAGGGAAAGCCAAGTCTAACAAACACATTTTGACAAATAAACTGTACATTTATGTATATTATTAAAGCCTGCAAATTAATAGTTGTATTAATGTCAAAACATTTTAGTATATATTTCTTAAATGTAATACTTTTTGTATATTTTAATAAAAATGTTTAAAGATGTATTATTTTTTTATAACATAGAAAAATTATTCTTTTATTTATTTATAATTTATTTCTATGGCTAGATAGTCTTTTTATGTTGATTTGATGGCCATTTTTGTATGACTACTTTTACCTTTTAGTCCGTCAATCAGCTTTTCAGTTGTTCCATCTTCTGTGTGGTTATGATTCCCATTTACTGCTCTACGGAACAGTTAAGACTCATTTTAAGTTACTTTTTAGGGATTTTGTAATTGGGAGTATGTGTTTGCTGTGGTTTAGTGATGAATGAAAATACTTAAAAGCACACAGCTACTTGGGAGAGAGTCCTGGCACTTAAAATACAGATGGAGATTGCACACCAAGGTCTGTTATACTGATTTAATGAGCCAGGTTTTTAGAGTAGATTACGAAAATTAAGTTCATTTTTGATACTGAGAATATTGATTGAAAGCTAATGCTGATTTCGCACTTCGACCTCAAAGAAGGAGAAATAAAATCACCTGATTTCTCAATAGCTGCTCAAAGTACATCTGCTGAACAGTGTACTCTTGATGGCTGATAGTGAAAAAAACCTGACAGATACAAGGAATGTGTTCTGTACCCCCTGCAACCCATTGATCAAGCGACTTAGAGAGCCCAAATACAGGACAATTACATATTCTAGTTTATAAAGTAATAATACCTAGGCAATGGTTTTCCAGGAGTGGAGCGACAGGAGAATAAGTCATTTTTTCAGAGTCAGTAGTATTGGAGATTAAATGTTAGGTTGCACTTTCAATATTGGACATGTAGTGCTGTAGGTCTTAATGTAGTATGCATGTTTTAATTACATGTTCTTGTAGAGTGTATTATATGTTTGTTATTTAAAACATATTGTTACTTTAATTGTTATGCATAAAAGGTTATTTGTGTTTTGTGGGTGAGTATTTTTTACAGGTGTTTTTTTCTGACTCAAGGACTTTTCTTGCTTTTTGAAGGCATTATTTAAATTTTAAATGAAATAAGATTGCTTATATGTTCAAAAACGTTTCCCTGAGCACATTTTATACTTTATTTTTGGGGTTTAGAATAGTTTCCCAGGAGTACAATGTCTATGTCATTTGAAACTTTGAATTTGTGCAAATTTGCTAGGCTTTATTTTTCTTTATTTTTTGGTGGATTACCTTGAGATCAGAAATATCTGCAACAAACTGTTAGTTATGTTTTAGTTTTCATTTTTGATTTATTTTTCATAGATGGAATATGTGATATAAATTTAATATGTTTTTGGTAATTGGTGTTAGGTGTTGTGTTTTTAAGATGTAGTATTTTGTGGGTTCACTGTATGTTAATTGTTACATTAATATAACATAACATTTGTGACTGCTTAGTAAAAATTTATAAAAATAATGTTAATAAATAGATACATTTGGGAAATGTTTGTTAGTTTCAGCTGTACTTTAGTTTTGGTTGGACAAATTAGATTTTTTAGAGTAGTGTTCTACTTATGCATTCTAGGTATAGTAGGCCTTGCTTGTTAGAAAATGATTTTACTTTGTAATGTAGTATATCATACATGTCTTTGTTTTAATACTTTTGGTTTTAGTTGGGTAAAAATTGCTCTACTCTAAATTGGTAGAGAGTAGGGTGGTAGGGTGGCCTCAGCCCAGTGTGACTTGGAAGGCATTGTGCCACACTTACTGTTAGAAATGGGGTTTCTGGTTGGCTAGGGTATGCACCTAAGCCAGGCAGACACACCATTCTAGTCAGAAGAAGGGAGTTACACACCCAAGATAATCTCTGATCACCACCTTGATAGCTTGTCAGAGCAGTCAGGCTTATCCCAGAGGCAGTGTGTAAAGCGTTTTCACAACACACACCAGCTACACACTAGACACACCACAAAAGAGACTCCACACAAGGTTATATAAAAATGTCTTATATATTGTAGATACAATACATAGACCACACTCACACAAATAACTCTGCCAACTACAACCTCACATAGATCATAAATCACTTTGCCACCGGACATTGGTCATAACAGCATGGGTATTGCAATATGGTAAATACTCATAGATTGCACATGTTAGGAAAACATTAGGCATACCATCACAGTTAGTGCAAGAAAGTAACTACTTATACATTTCACTTGTCCAGGTATTACCCCTGTAGTCATGCAATCACCCAGGCACTACTTATGTACTATCTCTTCAGTCATGCACTCATGTAATAATTCACACACTACTCTTACAGTCATAGAATCACGCAGGCCCTAATGTTACACTAATCTATTCACCTTGACACTACTTAATGACTCATCTATGCCTTTAGATGCTATTTATACAGGTATCTGTGCACTCAATGTCTATGTCTGCAGTCATGCAATTAGCCAATCACATTTCCTCTTCTCCTGCAATTACCCAGTGACTTCTCTTGGACTTATACAATCACCGAAGCACTACCCATGGAGTCATGCAATCACTGAAGCAGATCTATTACATGTCTCAGTTTCTAGGTTTCACTATATTCCTGAAATATTGCATACATATGCACTCATGCAAACAGCAAAGCACTACCTATGCACTCTTTCAATCATCTAGCCACTACTCATTTACTTATATAATCACCCTGGCATTACCGCTGCATACCTTCAATGACGGCGGTGTCCTGTACCCACCGCCAGCAACTACCCGATACAGCGGGAGCGAAGATGAATCCCAGTCCTCCTCCTCAGGTCCTGATGTCACTACCTATCAGACATACTGGTGGTGGCAAACAGGGACCATGGAAGAAGGTGGGGAAAAAGGAACAAAACCAGGAAAATCTGGACCCAACTCGTGGTATGGTGCGACCTTCCTTCTCTATGGAATGGGACCCCAAGGCAAACTACAAGAATAGTAAAAAACTGATTAACACTGCTGAATAACACTCATACACACAAGATTGGGCAATACACATGGATGGTTGAAAGAACAATCTTACCCCCTTATTAGAGTCCAACAGCCGTTCTTTCGCAATTCCAATAATATCGATATGAAACGACCGTAACCCAGTCTGTCAGGGTCTGGCCACTTGTACATGCCATGAAAGTAATATATTTCCAAGAATCCAGATTTTTGTATCCAAAAAACAAAACAAAACAAAAATCCCAACAATGAAGAGGACTTTCTTGAATAATCCAATGTGTGGAAAAGAAGGGAAAAAACCAACAGTCCGGTAAAAAAAACCCTCCCTATCTACAGAGCTTTACCAAGTACTGCTTCTAACATTCTGTGAAAGGGGTGCACCCCATCCAAACACAAGATATTCCCCAAAATAAAACCAAATTGACAAAAAGGGAACAAAAGCAAAAACGAAATAACAAGAGAATGCAGCCGCGTTTCGTAGCCTCGCGGAAAACGCTGCAATATTAACGCAGCAAAGCCTGAGCATAAAAACACACTTGCTGTACCTCAGATTCCAAAGCAAAATGTCCATTCAGGCAAAAGGGTCCGATGTAATCTAGAAATACCGGCGTTTGGCGTCCAAGAAAGGAAACCGGAAGTCAAGCAAAGTTCAAGGCAGGAAGTTCCAGGTCATCCAAGGCAATCAGCAAAGACCTTTCCGGGTCACAGAACCGGGCAAGAAACCAAACAAGTGCCTGAAAGTAGAATTTATACTCCGTGAAGACCCCGCCTATCCACCAAGTATGCGCCTAATCATGCATGCAGAGCAGGAAAACTGAACATCTAGTAGAGGTAAGTAAAACACGCTATCAGATCCCAACAGTACCTCCCCCGAAACGTCTCCCCACAGGTCTAGGCTTGCCAGGATGACGTAGATGGAATACACAAACTAATCTAGGGGCATGCACATTACCCGCTAGCATCCAGGTACGATCCTCAGGACCATAACCCTTTCAATCAATGTAATAGTAAAGTCTCCCTCTCCTTCTCCTTGCATCCAACACAGCAAGTACCTCAAATTCCTCATGGCCATCCACCAACACAGGAGAGGCAGGGGGCAAAGACAAGGTGGTGGGAACATAAGGTATTAACAAAGAGGTATGAAATACCGGATGTATACGATACTCATCAGGCAATTCCAACCTCATGGCCACAGGATTGATGATTTTACATACACGAAAAGGTCCCAAATATCTTGGTTGCAATTTCCTTGGCCGATCCAACCTCAAATTCCTTGTAGCCAACCACACCATGTCCCCAATTGCATACAAAGGAGCAGGACTCCTACGCTTATCAGCCTGTTTCTTCATACTCTCCTTGGAGGCCAACAAATATTCCTGTGCTTTCTCCCAAATGACCACCAAGGAGCGACTCAAGGTATCAAATGCAGGAACCCTCCCTGTAGGTTGACTAGGTATAGCCCTAGGATGGAATCCTGTGGAACAGAAGAAAGGAGTCATACCCAAAGCGGAATGCAAGCTGTTATTATACGCAAACTCAGCAATGGGGAGTACCAATAACCAGTCACAGGATAGGGTGGTTGATAGACAACGGATATACTGTTCCATCGTTTGGTTTGTTCATTCCATTTGACCATCCGATTGTTAATGATATGATAAAGTATTTCCATCTTCAAGGAGGAACACAACTCTGTCCAAAAGTGCGACACGAATTGTGGACCCCAATCAGACACAATCACCGAGGGCAATCAATGTAACCTCACAATTTGAGAAATAAATATCTCTGCCATAACCTGAGCATTACGTATCTTAGACAAAGGGATGAAATGTGTTGTTTTAGTGAATATATCTACCATCACAAGAACGGCAGTATAGCCTTTTACGTCAGGTAAGTCGGTGACAAAATCCATACTAACAGTATGCCATGGAAAAGGGGGAACCGGTAGCGGATTCAATAACTCAACAGGGCGGACATGCGTAGCTTTACTCACTGCACATAAGACAGGACCCCACAAATGCTTGTACATCACGCCTACCGCCTCTCACCAAAACCAACGCAAGCACATTTCCTTGGTCTTACGCATTCCGGGATGGCCAATCAAAGAGGATGAATGATACCATGTAAGAACCTGTTGCCTCATTTCAGGGGGTATAAACAAACAACCATCATGATATAACAACCCGTCCCGCAGCTCAAACAGAAGATCTAACAGCCAGGGGGTCAAATCACTCTTCCCCAACTCCTCCCTTATGGACTGAAGAAATTCTCCTTCACAGGTTTCATCCACTATTTTCTCTGCAGGAATTATTGGCCAGACCTCCAACCCCACCTCATCCTCCCTGGATCCACCATGGATCTGAGACATTGCAACAGACTACACCTGCTGTGCTGCAGGTCTATATGTAATATCAAAGTCATACTCACTGAAGAACAATACCCATTGCATCTGTCTAGGGGTTAAAGCCTGCGCTGACTGGAAGAACTCCAAGTTTTTATGGTCCGTATAGATCGTCACATGATGTCTAGCCCCCCCACAGATGATGTCTCCACTCCTCAAAAGACAACTTAATTGCCAACAGCTCCCTTTCTGCAATCGTATAATTATGTTTTGCTGGTAACACTGTCTTAGAGAAGAAGGCGAAGGGGTGCATGAAACCTGTATCCACATCCCTTTGTGACAACACACCACCTACTGCGTACAAATAAGCATCTGCCTCCACATAAAAAGGCAAATCAGGATCCGGATGTACCAACACAGGAGCAGAAGTAAAACTCTCTACCAAAGATGCCAAAGCTGCCAGTGCCGACTGGGACCAAACAAAAGGAACACCCTTCCTCAATAAAGTGGTAAGAGGAGACACAATATCCGAAAAATGGGAGATAAAACGCCAATAAAAATGGGTAAACCCCAACAAAACCTTTATCTCTTTCACACACGTGGGTGGAGGCCATGAAATTATTGCCTCTATCTTTCGAGGATCTATTCTGATCCCGTTAGTGGACACAATAAATCCCAGGACTTCAACACACGTAGCATGAAACTTACATTTCTCTAATTTAGCATATTAACGGTTCTCACTGAGCTTCTGTAACACCTGTGTAACATGGCCAACATGATCTTCAATAGCCTTCGAATAAACCAAAATGTCATCCAAATAAAAGATGACACTAACATCCAAAAACTCCCATAAGACCTTGTTAATAAAATACTGGAAAACGGCCGGGGGTTGCATAGTCCAGAGGGCATGGCACAGTATTCAAACAAATAGAACTTTGTGAGAAAAGTGGTATTCCACTCGTCCCCTTCTCGGACACGAATGAGAGGATAAGCACCACGTAAGTCCAGTTTGGTGAATACTGTGGCATGTCGCAATTGGTCCAACAGTACGGGAATGAGAGGGAGGGGATACATCCGTGGAGATCACCCTCCTTCTTAGGAATGAAAAAGATTGAAGAAGAGACAGGGGAAACAGATGGACGTATGCACCCTGCACTTAGTATATCATCTAAGTAATCCCGCAAATGCCTCTATGCTGGTTCAGATAGCACATACACTCGGCTGAACGGTAAAGTAGCACCTGGCTGTAGATCAATACTGCAATCATATGCTCTATGAGGAGGTAACACCCCTGCCTGCACCTCATCAAACACATCCCTAAGATCTACATAGGGGGCAGGAACATCAGAAAGTTCACCCTGTATATTGGCAGCGCAAGTTAAAGGCACAACCCAATCTGTTGCCTCCTGATAACAATGTTGTAAACACTGTACGGGATCCAATGCAACAGCAATGGTTCTGCCTGGCGTGTTATTGCCCCTGATGACAATTTGATTCCATCTACGGCCAGAACTGGTTCCGGTTGCTCTTTAAACACATAGGGAATCTTCAAGGCCTCAGCCAACTGGTTATCCATAAAATAGCCAGTAGCCCCAGAGTCAAGTAATACCGTCACAGACACCCTTCTACTGCTAGACAATACCATACACATAGTCATGGTAAAATGCCGGGTTACCCTCTCTACAGCCCCAGGAAGATTGTAAGGATTATTACCTATTACCTCCTCATGGACAAACCCACCATAACCCCTTCCTACACATTCCACTGCCTTTGAAGAATGAGAAAAAGATGTCTTAATGGGGCATTAATGAGCGAAATGCCCACCTTTCCCATAATAGAGACATAGATGATGCAAGCGCCTCCTGCACTTACACTACCCTTGTACTCATGTAATCACTCAGTCAGTAGTCATGGTGTTATGCAATCACCCAGGCACTACCTTTGTACGCCTTTATTCACTCAGGCAGTACCTCAGTAGTCCTCCAGTCAGCCAAGAAGTACCCATGCACCTATAAAATCACCCAGTCACTTTCTATGTTGTCATGTAAATTCCCGTATTTTACCCCTGTAGTCATGCAATCAGCAATGCATTAGCTACACAGTGCTTCAATCATCCAGACACTATCCTTACACTCTTTCAATCATGCACACACTTTTCTTGTAATTATGTAATCACTCAGCCAGTACTCCTGAACTTTTAAAATCACCCAGTCACTACAATTGCACTCCTGTAATCACTCAGGCAGTACATTAGTAGTTCTTTAATCACCCAGGTAGTAGTCATGAACTTATAAAATCACCCAGTCACTTGCTATGTCCTCCAGTAATCTACCAGATTTTACCCCTGTAGTCATGCAATCTCCCAGGCACTACTTATGTACTACTCCTGCAGTCATCAATTCTGTTGCATCTTTGTGCATTGTTCTTGGATGTTTGTGCACCTGTCTTGCATCTTTCTTCACCTCTGTTGCTTCTTCCTACACTTCTCTTGCCTCTTTCTGCATCCCTGTTGCTTCATTCTACACTTTCCATGCTTCTTTCTGCATCTGTCTTGGTCACCCCTGTTGTCTCTTTTGGCACTTGTCTTCCCTCTTTCTGTAGCTTTCTTTCCTGTTTCTGCATCTCACTTTCCTCCTTCTGCACTTTTCTTGCTTCTTTCTAAACCTCTTTTGCTTCTTTCAGCGACTCTCTTGCCTCTTTCTGCACTTCTCTTGCCTGTTTCTGCATTCCATGCTTCTTTCTGCATCTGTCTTGGTCACCCCTGTTGTCTCTTTTGGCACTTGTCTTCCCTCTTTCTGTAGCTTTCTTTCCTGTTTCTGCATCTCACTTTCCTCCTTCTGCACTTTTCTTGCTTCTTTCTAAACCTCTTTTGCTTCTTTCAGCGACTCTCTTGCCTCTTTCTGCACTTCTCTTGCCTGTTTCTGCATTCCTCTTGCCTCTTTCTGCACCTGTCTTCCCTATTTATGCAACTTATCTTGCCTCTTTCTACACATCTCTTAGGGGCAGATGTATCAAGATACCGTTTTGCGAATTCTAAATAGCGTTTTTTTGCGAATCGCTATTTAGAATTCGCAAAATGGAATGTATGAACAAAATCGCTATTTTTTAGCGATTCCTTAATATTCTTTATTTGCAAATTCGCAAATAAGGAATAATTTCTAATGCATTCCTTTGGGCCAGGAGGCCCATAGGAATGATAGTGCAAAAATTCTAAAATTACGAATTCGCAATTTGCTAATCGCAATTTGAGAATTATTTCAAGGGTGCAGGGGTGTCTCAAAGACACCCTGCTGCACCCCTGAAATTTACATGTGTGTGCATGTGGCACACATACATGCCCTATGGGCATGTATGTGTGTCACATGCCACCCTCACAAATGCCAAATAGGGCATTTTTAAAAGAAATCGCAAATTACCACCAACTACAAGTTGGTGGTAATTTGCGATTTCTTAACACAAATTCGCAATTTTAAAATGTTACATACATATCATTTAAGGAATTGCAAAAATTGCGATTCCTTAAATGCTATGGCAAAATAAGGAATCACAGTTTTTTGCGATTCCTTAAATTGCGATTTTTTCATACATACCAATTCATGCTGAAAGGCCGTTTGCGAGTCGCAAAGGCCGAAATTCTGCGAATTTCGGCCTTTGCGAGTCGCAAAAGCCTTGATACATCTGGCCCCAACCTTCTTCTTTGACTGTTATTTCTTAGTGCAGTGCTCTTGCTTCTTTATACACCTTCATTGCAGTCCATTTTCTAACATGACTTAAACGTCACTTTTGTCATTCTGCTTTACTAGTCTAGTAATGCTCAAAGTGTTGGGCCTAGGCAAATATAAACATGTTGCAGGTGTAAGTCTCAAGATATCCCAAAAACCATATATGCATTTGTTTATACCTTTTAAATAGCAGGTGTTTCTTTAGTTATAGATGAGAATATTTGTATATAACTTTATTAATAATATTAAATGAATTTTAAAAACTTTTTTTAAATGATATTCTCCATTATGATTAAGAAAGATTCAGTATGGCACGAAAAGTTGAAAAGAAAAGACAACAAAAAAACAATACTATTTAAAGGAGAGAGAAAAACAGAAATTAGACGAAGTACAACATGCGACATTGAAGAAAAAGTATTCTGGTAAGAGAACTAAATAATTTGTTAAAATACTTTTAAGGACTGGAAAGAATTTTGAAAATGACGAAAACATAAAGAAACATTGTAGAACCAAGGAGAATACAATAAAAAAGGACAAATTAATGAAAAATCAGGTTATGGGAAAACAATCTATGTTGAAAGAAGGCTGAAAGAATATAAGGATATTAGGAAACAAATTTATGAAAGTAGAATACTGCAAAATGCATTGAAAGATTGCAAAAAATTTAAAAGAAAGTCTGTATTTTACAAGAAAAAACAACAGATTGAGTGTTTAGTTGAAAAGGCTTTTGAATTGAAAAGAAGATTATTTATATTAGTATTGAAGAGAATGAAGACATTGAATAAAACAATGGAGTTTAGGAAGGAGAAAAGTAAAAGAAAAAGACTGGTTAATAGAACTAACTTTTGTTTAAAAAAAATTGGGGTGAATGGAAGCACACTTCTAGTTCAGAACCTTTTTTTAATGCAGGAAGCTATTTCAACAAAATTCATTAGTTCTCGCAGTTGATACCAGTGGTCATTCTTTTGAGGTTAAAAAAGGTTGTCCAATTGAAAAAGAAAAGATAATTTCTAGAAATGTGGAAGAATTAATAGCTAGAGAAGTTAAAGGGAGACGTTCACAAACTCCAGTGTATATCTGGGATTGTAGTAGTATTTGTAGCATACAACAGGAATCTATAGATATTTTTACGAGATTTCTTACAACAGTATAGTAAAAAAAAGTTTTTAACAAAAGATAAATATGTTGCAAGGACTAGATCCTTGTAAAATGAGAAAAAATACTGACTTGCAGGGTCATTCTCTGGCTTGTCTTTCTAGAAAAATATGTCAAAGTACTTTTTATCAATGTTAGCAGTACATCAGTCTGCAATGTGGAAGTTAGAAAGAAGATTGTACATTGTAAAAAGTCCTGCATTATTTTTAAGCAAAATAAACACTGCTCTTTTGCATGGTTCAGTGGTGGATTTATTTTATGCAACTTGTTGAGCGCGCGTTTACCCGGGGGTGTCTCGGCGCTAGACAGAAGATCGAAATAGAGCTAGGTTTATAAGTGAATTAGCTTAAAACTATTGGTTGAATAACCACGTTTTTAGGTGTTTCCTGAAAAGAATTAGTGTGGGAGTGCTCTTAAGTTGATTAGGAAGGGCATTCCATAATTTGGCCGTGGCAATTGAGAAGGATCGGTCTCCCCATGTAACTTTTCTTGTTTTAGCTATCTCCAAAAGATTTGCCATGGCGGATCTGAGAGTGCAACACCAATTTAGAGCGCCATTACGCGCCAATCCGTCGCACAGCATCATGCCTACTGGCACATAATCCATCAAGTATACCATAATATATTCCATCTTAACATGCTTCTCAGTTTATCCATTATTATTCTATTCGCATATTTCATTTTCCTCAATCGGAGTGTTCATGCCATTTCATCCAGGTTTCTAGTGTTCCCGCCGTGTCCATCCGGACCTCTCAGAGAAAACACGACTAGAGCATTTTGCATTCAGGACAGTGTTTATTTTGTAAAAACCCAATGCATTTTCGTGCATATTTGCACTTCTTCAGGGGTCACTATAAATGTAAAAAATACACAGACATCAGTTTATCATCTTTACATCATTGCACAGAAATTAACTATTGGATGCACAGAGTTACTGTTAGCACTCTACCCAATCTACAGTATTTGCTTATCTAGAGTGCGACAAGGTCTATATGGGCAGAGGGCGTGTTTTAAGAAACTTGGACCTTTTTCATGGATGGATTTAAAGGCTATGCACATAGCCTTAAATTTAATTATTTGCCTCACAGGTAACCAGTGAAATTTTCGAATGGCATTTGAAATGGGTTTAAACTTAGATGTTCCAGTGGTAAGTCTGGCGGCTGCGTTCTGTTATTATTATTATTATTATTATTAAACAGTTTTGTATAGTGCGTGGTTACCCTGGAGCATCACAGCGCTTCTCCAAACAGGGTAACAATAAAAGAAAAGGGGCATAGCAATTTAGCAGAAGAGGAAAGTTTTCAGTTGTTTACGAAAATGTAGAAGACATGGCTCCGAGCGTAAACCTAGGGGGAGTGAGTTCCAAAGGGTTGCAACCTTTACGGAGAATCTCCTTCCTCCTGATCGGGCCTTTTTGACCCTGGGGACCACGATTAAATGTTGTTGGTCAGAGCGTAGAGTTCTACTTGCTTTATACGGGGTCACCATCTTTTGGAGGGCAGGAGGGCCTTTGCCTTGCAAGATTTTATGTGCAAGGAAGAGAGATTTAAAAATGTAACCCTTTCTCGCACTGGCAACCAGTGCAGCGCCCTCAATGCGGGTTTGGCCGATCGGGACATGGGTATGTTATAAAGCATTCGTGCCGCCGCATTCTGAACTTGTTGAAGTTTGTTCAGAGTGATCTCAGGGGCACCCAGGTAGATTGCATTACTGAAATCTAATCTGGATATAATCAGGCCCTGGATCAAAAGCTTCAGAGATAGAAATGGAATCAGAGGCAGCACATTCCGCACCGATCGGAGAAGGCCAAAACAGACACCAGCTAGTTTGGAAGCCTGGGTCCTGAAGGAGAGATCTTGCTCCAACCAAATACCCAGGCTCTTAATCTCGGCCTTGGGTTTGGGAGGGGATCCCAGGCAGCTAGGCCAAGCCAAGCAGGGGAGGGAGGGACTTTTCATTCCCATCAGCATTATCTCAGTTATTGAGCCATTCAGCTTTAGTGCTGAATTCCCCATCCAAGAGTGGACTTTGGATAGACAGGAATGTAGCACCTGGGAATTATCCGTGGCCTGGGAGAGGGCGAACACCAGCTGGGTGTCGTCGGCATAGCTCATGATCTTGATGTTAAATGGAGCCACCACATCCTCCAGGGGGGCCATGTACACATTAAATAATGTGGGACTCAGAGAGGAGCCCTGAGGCACACCACAATGGAGGTGGGTGGATGCCGATCGTGCGCCCCCTTCCCAGTTCACTGAGGAATGACCTAAGCCATTTCAACACTGTCCCCCTCACTCCAGCATCTGACAGTCGCTGAAGTAACACTCGATGGTTAACAGTGTTGAACGCTCCACTAAGGTCCAGGAGGATCACTGCCACTGATCCTCCTGAATCCAAGATGCAGCGTACCTCCTCCGCGACTGCCAGCAAGGCGGTGTCAGTGCCTTGGCCCAGGCGAAAGCCTGTTTGGGAGCTTCTCAGCACACCGTTGGACTCAAGGAAATTGGATAGCTGGAAATTAACCAATTTTTCCGTGATTTTACTAAGTCCCGGAAGTAGCGAGATGGGCCTGTAGTTCGCCATATCAAGGGGGTCTAGACTAGGTTTTTTTAGGAGAGCTTTTACTATTGCACCCTTCCAGTTGGGTGGGACTACACCAGCACCTAATGAGGCATTAATTACCTCAGTAATAGGCTCCACAATGGAAGGGGCAACCAGTTTGAGAATCTTCATGGGGACAGCGTCCCGGGGAGAGCCACTCTTAATGGACAATAAGACTTTAAGAGCTTCATCCTCAGTGACGGTCCAAAAGAGTCCAGGGTCCTCAGAGGTAAACCCTCATCCTCCAGGGGCTCAGCTCCTATGTTAATTTGGGGCAAGGTGATCTGGATTTTTTCAATTTTAGTGTGGAAGTACTCTGCTAGATTGTTGCATTTGTCTTCCAGATTATCCATGGGGACCGGAGGTGTGGGGACCCTCAAGAGTTCTTTGACCACCAGGAAAGTTTCTCTAGAGGAATTGGAGGCATTGCTGACTCTCTCCTCCAAGAATTGGGTTTTGGCGAGCCGGATGGAGAGCTTGTAATTCCTTATCGCCACTCGGTATTCAGTCTTACAAGCTACTTCCCAGTTCTTCCTCCAGGCACGTTCTAGTTTTTTACATGCCCTCCACATTACCCTCAGCTCTGGCGTGTACCAAGGAGGGGTGCGCAATCTTTTCTCCTTTCTTCCTGCCGATCTTACAGGGAGGACGGCGTCGAGTGAGTTCGATATCCATCTGCAGAAGTCTACTTCTGCCAAGACAGGGTCCTTCGCTAGTAGTGGGCGCGAGGCCTCCAGGCTACGTGAAAAATGTTCCACTGATAGCCTGGCCCAGGGTCTTTCCGGTGCACAGACACTGGTGGGTGGGTGCTCTCCGACTCTGTCTGCCAGGCAAAGGGGATCATAAAATGATCCGTCCTTGGCAGAGGGATAGGGGGGCTGCTTTCATGGTGGAAATGTTTGAGAAAATGGGATCCAGTAAGTGGCCCTTGTTATGGGTAGCCTCCAAATTTATATGGTCAACCCCGCAGATTTTCAGGTCACGTTGAAGAGCTATCGCCGACCGGTCTTCCTGGTCGTCGAAATGGAGATTAAAGTCTCCCAAGGTAATGAAATTTGTCGCAGAAGCGGCACAGACCATTACCGTCTCCATAAGTGAGCCAATGAAGTTGCCAATACTTCCTGGGGGACGATAGACTAGTAACCCCGACATCGCCACTGTGGGTGAGATTTGGAAGGAGAACTTACAGCTCTCACAATCTTCCACCTCACCTTTTTGGGCTCTGCATGCCAACGAGTTCTTATACAGAATAGCAACACCTCCCCCTCGTACCAACTGGAGTTTTTTTAACACCTGTTTCTGTGCATTAAACATAAGAGCATTGCAGTAGTCAACTCGGGACATGAGTAAAGTGGAAATCAAGGTATTGGTAGTATTTACCGGGAGGTAAGGTTGTAGTTTTTTATTCATTTTTAACGTGAAAAATGAAGCCAAAACTATAGAATTTGCTTGATGTTTGTAGGAAAGTTTGTTATCAAAGATCACTCCTAGGTTCCTGACCTTGGTGACAGGGACAGGTAGAGGTCCAAGATCTTGAGGCCACCAAGTTGGGGACCAACTAGGAGTGAGCTTACCAAATACCATGACTTCAGTTTTGTGTGAATTGAGCTTTAAACAATTTTTACTCATCCAGTTGCTAATCTCAAACATTCCCCGTTGGAAGTTATTGGCTACTTCCAGTCCATTGTTATTAATGGCCAGGACAAGCTGACGATACATCAGCATAAGATGTGACTGCTAGGCGATGAGCTTTAATGATGTAAAAAAAGTTTAGTGATGATATACAGTTTTGTTACTTTAGTACTAAAGAATAGTGTAGACAAAGTGAGAGTGTGATAAGTGTAGGTGTTGAAGAAGGGGTGGAAGATAGTACTACTGAGAAGTTTGTAGAAGAACCCGTTTCATGCATCGGACGTTCGGGAGCCGTTCAACGTCATGGTGGGCTTGTGCATCGGGCGGCTCCCGGCCATTCTAGCATCCACCCATAGGGAAAGCTCTGGAGCTCACCCCGTAGGCCACCCTTTAAGGTGTCACTACCAGGGATGGCAGGGGAAACCCTTCCCCTGCCTCCCCCACCCCCTCCATGTCATCAGAGGATTCCGGAAGCGCTGGAAGCCATTGCTTCCAGCTCGTCCAAGAGAGAGGAGGTAAGTTTCTTCTTTGGGGAGTGGGGTATTTCAACAAAGGAGGCATCAGGGGAAAGAAAAGGGATTTGCTTTCCCCTGATGCCTCATTTGAACCTTCCTGCTGCAGGGTCATGTGATTGTGCAGCAGGAATGCCAACGAGACACCAGGGATTTTTTTTTTAAATAATCTGCTCAACTGTTTACAGGGAGCGGCCCCTTAGGCAAGGGTCACTCCCCTTTTGGGCGCAATATGTTTTGGCTGTGTCTGCCCCACCTAGGGGGAAGATCGCAATTCTTTTTTAAAAGTGGCCCACTAGACCACCAGGGATTCATTTGTGGGTAGTGGCCCCTTGGGCATGGGTCGCTCCCCTTTGGGAGCAATGTTTTTAGCTGTTTGCCCCTGGGGGGCAGATCTCACCATTTTTTTTGTAAGTGGCCCACTAGACCACTAGGGATTCATTTGTGGGGAGTTGCCCCTTGGGCAAGGGTTGCTCCCCTTTGGGAGCAATGTTTTTGGCTGTCCGCCCCCCTGGGGGGGCATATCTCAAGTTTTTTTTGTAAGTGGCCACCTAGACCACCAGGGATTTATTAGTGGGGAGTGGCCCTTTGGGCAAGGGTTGCTCACCTTTGGGGGCAATGTTTTTGGATGTCTGCCCCCCTGGAGGGACAGATCTCAATTGTTTTTATAAGTTTCCCCTTGGGCAATAGTTGCTCCCCTTTGGGGACAAGGTTTCTGGCTGTGTCTGCTCCCCAGAGAGCAGTCTTGCTGTTTTTGTTTTTATATGGCTACTAGGCCACCAGGGATTTTTTTTATGTTGGGGAGTGGCCCCTTGGACAGGGGGCGCTCCCCTTTATTGGAGAATGATTGTGGACATTTCTGCCTTCTTTGGATGACAGATCTGCAGTATGTTTTTAGGTCCATCTGCCCGCAAGGGGGGAAGAAGCCACTTGACACCGGGGTTTTTAAAATGTTGGTGTTGGGTAGTGGCCTCTTGGGCAAGGGTTGGCCCCCATTTACAAGGATGAATATTTAATTTATACTCTTAGGCCAACCTACCCCTTAGCTTGGCTGATGGATTGTGTGTGGACTAGTGCATTATTTGTATATGTGATTGTAAGGTTTTTTTCTACTTCTTTTCATGTGTAAAGCTTTTGATTCTTGTTTGCGGTTTCGGCAGTGTTTGTTCTGCAGTTTTGCTTAGTTGCCTTTATTTGGTAAGAAAAACAATTGTGTTGTGTGTACTGCAAATGAGTATTGTTGTCATGCATGAATGAATTTTTTTGTAAGTGATATCATAATGGCAGCATATTTAGTTAGTGTTTTAAGCATGAAATTCTTTGCGATGTGTTTTGCATTGTCTTATGTGTAATTTTCTTGTTTTTTTTTTATTGGGATATTGTTGATCCTTACTGTGTCTATGCAGAGTAGGTGGTGGTGAGTCTAACTGCTTCTGGCAAGTGAGTGTTATAGTTTTGGAGTATATAGGTCTTTGTGATAAAGACACATTTTGTTTATGCAGGGGTGGGAGCACACCGCTTCACCTCCCAGCAAGGTTCGTCCCTGGGATTGTGGTAAATGCAGTTTCAGTCACTTACTTGCTTCAAGAGTGTTCAGGTGTTTCGCCACAGTTGGCACAGATTGTGCTGATCTCAGGACACGTGTTTCTGGTTCTTTAATCATCATCATTAGAGATTACAGTCTTTCAAATTTGGGGTTTGCTGAGAAGGCTGCCAACATCTTTCTCAGGTCAGGTACCTTTCACAGGCATATGGGTGCTTCATCCACGAGCTCGTCATCTCAATGACTCACGGGAGTACTTTTAAACAGGAACAGGGGTAGGAGCACACAACTTCACCTCCCAGCAAGGTTTGCCCCTGGCATTGTGGTAAATGCAGTTTCAGTTACTTGCTTGCGTCAAGAGTGTTCAAGTGTTTTGCCACAGTTGGCGCAGATAGTGCTGAACTCTAGACATGTGTTTCTGTTTTTTTAATCGTCATCAATAGAGATTACAGTCTTTTAAATTTGGGGTTTACTGAGTAGGCTGCCAACATCTTTCTCAGGTCAGGTACCTCTCACAGGCATGCGGGTGCTTCATCCACGAGCTCATCAGTTCAATGACTCACAGGAGTACTTTTAAACAGGAACTGGGGTGGGAGCACACCGCTTCACCTCCCAGCAAGGTTCGCCTCTTGCATTGTGGTAAATGCAGTTTCAGTTACATGCTTGCTTCAAGAGTGTTCGAGTGTTTCGCAACAGTTGGCGCAGATAGTACTGATCTCTAGACACATGTTTCTGATTCTTTAATCGTCATCAGTAGAGATTACAGTCTTTCAAATTTGGGGTTTGCTGAGTAGGCTGTCAACATCTTTCTCAGGTCAGGTACCTCTCACAGACATGCGGGTGCTTCATCCACGAGCTCATCAGCTCAATGACTCACGGGACAACTTTTAAACAGGAACAGGGGTGGGAGCACACCCTTTCACCTTCCAGCAAGGTTCGCCCCTGGCATTGTGGTAAATGCAGTTTCAGTTACTTGCTTGCTTCAAGAGTGTTCAAGTGTTTCGCCACAGTTGGTGCAGATAATGCTGATCTCTAGACACATGTTTCTGATTCTTTAATCGTCATCAGTAGAGATTTCAGTATTTCAAATGTTGGATTTGCTGAGTAGGCTGCCAACATCTTTCTCAGGTCAGGTATCTCTCACAGGCATGCGGGTGCTTCACCCACAAGCTCGTCAGCTCAATGACTCACGGGAATACTTTTAAACAGGAACAGGGGTGGGAGCACACCGCGTCACCTCCCAGCAAGGTTCGCCCCTGGCATTGTGGTAAAAAAAACTATTTTGTTGTGTGTACTTCAAATGAGTATTATTGTCTTTATTATTTTTTTAATTTTTATTAGAAGAATGACAAAAGAACATATTCAGAAATATAAAAAAGAAAAAGAAAAATCAACATACATTAAATCTTTGTCATTCCCCATCTTTTTCACAAGTTTTCCACCACCCTCCCCCCCCTCAACCCCCCCCGGGCTGCAGGAGTGTCGCAGAGCAGGATACATAAAATAGACAAAATAACCACTTTGCCGAACCAGCTGACTATACATATCAAACTTATAAGGGAGAGGAACCAAAAAAGCCAAAAAGAAAACAGGAGAACCAGCACAAGAAAGATAACTCTAGACCCATTGGGTCTCGAAAGTTGACATTCTACCCCGATCCTTAACTCCTAGAGTTCAACCAGTTTGAGAGGGGTTCCCAGATCCGTTCCCCCTCCCTCCGAGCCCTCGGGCCTCTCCTTTTAAAGACCAACAATTCCCACTTCCCGATGTTTATAAATTTACTAAACCATTCGTGAAATCTTGGGGGGGCAGGATCCAACCAAACCGTTGCAATGCTCAATCTCAGTCTGGCCATCGCAATAAATAATAACTTTCTTTCTGATACATTCATATCCGCTATTCCTAACATTACCAGCAGTGGTGAAAGTTGGATTAAGTAACCAAACATCTCTTCCAGCCGTTGCTCGACTGCAACCAGCAATGAGGTCAGACTGGAGCATGAGGCGAACATGTGAACACTATCAACAGCAAATTCCCCACATCTAGGGCAATTAACTCCATCCAGCCCACCCCATTGATGAATATGATGTGGGGTAACATACAGATTTAACCAGGTCTTGTAACATTGAACCTGGAGTAAGTATGGGCGGAAAATCCGTTCCGCTCGCGGATTTTGCGGATTTTCGGTAAATTCGCAATCCGCGAACGCTCGCGAATTTACCGAAAATCCGCAAATTCGCACGCAGCAGATTTTTTTTTCTTGGTGATACAATTTTGCAGCGCGCGTGTTTACTTACCGTCATTTAGCGTTTGCCGAGTAGTTTTTCTCGATATTTTGCGAGTGCTGCGCCATTTTGGATCTTGCTGCGGGATCCCGCGGGAATTTGGCGAGCGCGATTTTGTCATTGCGGCTTTCCAACTTGCACAGCGAGAGTTTGTCAACACGAGTACGCCATGATCACGTATCGCGGGACTTCGCAATTGCGAACTTGTAGATGCGGCGAGCAGCAACAATCTCGCACTCGCGAAAATACAAAATTTGCAATTCTGCACAAGAAATCCACCAGCAAGCAGCATAAACCTTCTGGAAATGATGATTTTTATCTGAATAACTCCTCAGGTTGACATTTGCCTGCACTTTTTTTGCGAGGAGTCCATTTTGGGGAGGGGGGGTGGGAGGAAGGAAGTGCCCCACAGTCTTCAACTTCCTGTTCCTGTCCAGCAGGCTCCTCCCAGTGCTTTGTCCATCTCCTGGTCACCTCTCATTTGGATCTGGAGCTGGAAGGCTTACTTTTTGTGGATGCTGCTGGATATTTGGATTTGAGGCCTTTTTGACTTTCTTTGGATCACTTTTGGATTAGAAATTTCACAAGAAAGTTTGTTTGGGGCATTACAACTACAATTTTGGAATTTTCGATTTGTGGGCTGTTTTGGGGCCTTTTGCCCAGGGGTACTCAGTGGTGGGTGCACTGAGTCTTTCTATGGGGTGTTTTGAATTTAAACATCATGGAGGGGCTGGATGGCTTGGGATTGTGCTGATTTTTCTGTAATTTTCGTTTTTTTGGCCTGTTGTGGCCTTTTCACCAGGGGTAGTGAGTGTTGCATGGGCCTAGTCTTTCTGTGGGTTGTCTTGAATTTAAACATCATGGAGGGGCTGGATGGCTTGGGATTGTGCTGATTTGTCTGTGTTTTTCAATTTTTTGTGGTGTTCATGGGGACAGGCCAGGTGGGTGGGGGCCATTTTGAGTGCTGCTACAGGCCCTGGCCATGTGCTGGGAGGGAGGGTGCCATTTTGAATGCAGGCAGTGTTGTTAGGCCTGCAACCATTTTGCCTAGTGTTCAACCTTTATGCCCAGGGGTAGTGAGTGTTGCATGGGCCTAGTCTTTCTGTGGGGTGTCTTGAATTTAATCATCATGGAGGGCCTGGATGGTTTGGGATTGTGCTGATTTTTCTGTGATTCTCATTTTTTGGGCCTGTTGTTGTGGCCTTTTCACCAGGGGTAGTGAGTGTTGCATGGGCTAGTCTTTCTGTGGGTTGTCTTGAATTTAAACATCATGGAGGGGCAGGATGGCTTGGGATTGTGCTGCTTTTTCTGTGATTTTCGTTTTTTTGGCCTGTTGTGGCCTTTTCACCAGGGGTAGTGAGTGTTGCATGGGCCTAGTCTTTCTGTGGGTTGTCTTGAATTTAAACATCATGGAGGGGCTGGATGGCTTGGGATTGTGCTGATTTTTCTGTGTTTTTTTTATTTTTTTGGGGTGTTCATGGGGACAGGCCATGTGGGTGGGGGCCATTTTGAGTGCTGCTACAGGCCCTGGCCATGTGCTGGGAGGGAGGGGGCCATTTTGAATGCAGGCAGTGTTGTTAGGCCTGCAACCATTTTGCCTAGTTTTCAACCTTTATGCCCAGGGGTAGAGAGTGTTGCATGGGCCTAATCTTTCTGTGGGGCGTCTTGAATTTGAACATCATGGAGGGCCTGGATGGTATGGGATTGTGCTGATTTTTCTGTGATTTTCGTTTTTTGGGCCTGTTGTTGTGGCCGTTTCACCAGGGGTAGTGAGTGTTGCATGGGCTAGTCTTTCTGTGGGTTGTCTTGAATTTAAACATCATGGAGAGGCTGGATGGCTTGGGATTGTGCTGATTTTTCTGTGTTTTTCGATTTTTTGGGGTGTTCATGGGGACAGGCCATGTGGGTGGGGGCCATTTTGAGCGCTGCTACAGGCCCTGGCCATGTGCTGGGAGGGAGGGGGCCATTTTGAATGCAGGCAGTGTTGTTAGGCCTGCAACCATTTTGCCTAGTTTTCAACCTTTATGCCCAGGGGTAGTGAGTGTTGCATTGGCCTAGTCTTTCTGTGGGGTGTCTTGAATTTAAACATCATGGAGGGCCTGGATGGTTTGGGATTGTGCTGATTTTTCTGTGATTTTCGTTTTTTGGGCCTGGTGTTGTGGCCTTTTCACCAGGGGTAGTGAGTGTTGCATGGGCTAGTCTTTCTGTGGGTTGTCTTGAAATTAAACATCATGGAGGGGCTGGATGGCTTGGGATTGTGCTGATTTCTCTGTGATTTTCGTTTTTTTGGCCTGTTGTGGCCTTTTCACCAGGGATAGTGAGTGTTGCATGGGCCTAGTCTTTCTGTGGGTTGTCTTGAATTTAAACATCATGGAGGGGCTGGATGGCTTGGGATTGTGCAGATTTTTCTGTGTTTTTCGATTTTTTGGGGTGTTCATGGGGACAGGCCATGTGGGTGGGGGGCATTTTGAGTGCTGCTACAGGCCCTGGCCATGTGCTGGGATGGAGGTGGCCATTTTGAATGGCGGCAGTGTTGTTAGGCCTGCAACCATTTTGCCTAGTTTTCAACCTTTATGCCCAGGGGTAGTGAGTATTGCATGGGCCTAGTCTTTCTGTGGGGTGTCTTGAATTTAAACATCATGGAATGCCTGGATGGTTTGGGATTGTGCTGATTTTTCTGTGATTTTCGTTTTTTGGGCCTGTTGTTGTGGCCTTTTCACCAGGGGTAGTGAGTGTTGCATGGGCTAGTCTTTCTGTGGGTTGTCTTGAATTTAAACATCATGGAGGGGCTGGATGGCTTGGGATTGTGCTGATTTTTCTGTGATTTCCGTTTATTTGGCCTGTTGTGGCCTTTTCACCAGGGGTAGTGAGTGTTGCATGGGCCTAGTCTTTCTGTGGGTTGTCTTGAATTTAAACATCATGGAGGGGCTGGATGGCTTGGGATTGTGCTTATTTTTCTGTGATTTTCGTTTTTTTGGGGTGTTCATGGGGACGGCCATGTGGGTGGGGGCCATCTTGAGTGCTGCTACAGGCCCTGGCCATGTGCTGGGAGGGAGGGGGCCATTTTGAATACAGGCAGTGTTGTTAGGCCTGCAACCATTTTGCCTAGTTTTCAACCTTTATGCCCAGGGGTAGTGAGTGTTGCATGGGCCTAGTCTTTCTGTGGGTTGTCTTGAATTTAAACATCATGGAGGGGCTGGATGGCTTGAGATTGTGCTGATTTTTCAGTGATTTTTGTTTTTTTGGCCTGTTGTTGTGGCCTTTTCACCAGGGGTAGTAACTAGTGAGTGTTGCATGGGCCTAGACTTTCTGTGGGGTGTCTTCAATTTAAACATCATGGAGGGCATGGGATTGTGCTGATTTTTCAGTTTTTTTTTCGATTTGTTTGGGGTGTATAACTGAACTGATGTTCCTCTGTCTTCCATTGCTTTTAGGTGCACAAGACTCAAGAGAACCACTAGTGCCAGGAAGAAGTCCTGCAGCGGTGTGTGTGTGCAGCATAACGTCACGCGACGTCACGTCTGGCTACAGACAACTCTGCAACTCGTGCAACTGCGGCATGCTGTTCTGTCCTGCTCTGAAGAAGATGGCCCCAAAAAAAGTTCTCCGTAGCTCCTCTAGCAAGAAAGTTGCCAGTAAGGAGCAGAAGAAGCAAGTTACCAAGGAGGCTGGTGTGCCGGCCGCCGCGTTTTTTGGGAGTAAAAAAAAAAGTACGCCTGCAGCAGCAGCGTGATCTGCTGGCGACCAAGCTGGGAGCAGCACCCCCGCTCCATTGGGCTCAGTGCCTCCACCACCATGCCAACTTATGTCCAAGCCCTTGAGTGCTGCAGAGGCAGTCAGTGTACTTCTTCAATCACCATCGACCAGTGATGTTGGCTCATCGCAAGAAAGTAGCAGCAATGTCCCTGAATCAACACAGGTTGTTGTAACTCATCTGACAAGTGTTGAACAACCACAGCCGCAACAACAACCACATGTGCAAGTACAAGCCCAAGTACATGTGGAAGGAGAGGCAGCGCAAGGAGATGCGCAAGCAGAGCTGCATGGAGGGTCACAAGTGCCCACAATAGTTGTTCCTCCCGAAGTAGGGGCACATCAGGAAATCGACAATCAAGCCGAGGTATCATTGGAAGCCACTCCTCCTGATGATCATTCATTGTCTTCCACATCCCTAGCAAGGAAAAGATCAAGGTTGGTGTCTACATCTTCTTCAAGCCCACCTCCTTCTGATTATACGGATCCCAATTGGGAACCAGCACCACTGCCGTCTGAGAGTGAGGCACACCATGATCTGATAAAGGTACTTAAGCATAAAAGGAAGGTCGTCGAAAAACTCATAGTTATGGAGTGTGATGAGGCTCAACAAGAAGTGGCGGATACTCCTGCTGATGAAGACTCTCACGACGACGACGCAGTCATCATAAAGGTCACTGCAGCCCCAGCGGGCATGCAGCAAAAAGACATTTTGACCCTAGCCCAAGAAGCTGCTGAGCGTGATGATGTTGTCGACGAGGAGGCAATGGAGGAAACACCACAATCATTGGAGTTAACTAGTACACCAACACCTACCGCTTCCATATTTCTTAGTCGCCAGAAGGGACCTCCATCCACCTCGACCTCAATTAGTAGTGGTGAAAGTGCAAAACGTACTGAAGTTCGGCAATCCACATCCTCCACTTCATCTGGCATTAGCAGCAGGACCACCACCACCAGTATCGCCGCCTCCTCCGACCCCCAAAGACATTTCAAGTCCGCAGTTTGGGACTTCTTTAGTGTTTGCCCAAAAAAGGAAAACTTTGCCATTTGTAGCATTTGTAAGTTGGCAGTTAGTCATAGAAAGTTTGGTTCAAACTATGGTACCGGAGGCCAGAGAGGTCATCTTGAAAGAAAGCACGCTGTCAAATGGTTTGCGCACCTACAGGCGATCAAGGAAGCCCGAATTGCACGTAATGCTGTTTCATCTGATGATGACGAGGAGGAAGAAGACGTGTCAAACACTTCACACCCAGTACCCCTGTCAGCAGCACACCCCATGTGAGCCACACTAAGAGTGTGGGAGAGAGTGAAACACCAATGCGAAAAAGTTCATCAGCGAGCGTAACTGGGTCGAAGATATCATGATCATCCCGTAAATGCTTGGTCCAGGGCAACATTAAAAAGATGTTGTTTACAGAAGCGCAATATGAACGCAACCACCCACTGATGCGTCTGTACAAAACTAAGCCGGCTAAAATGCTAGCTCTGGACCTTCTCCCTTTTTCTTTTGTAGAAGGGGTTGGTTTTCTAAAATTAGTGGCAGCGCTCTGCCCTAAATGGAAGGTTCCTAGCCGGTTCTATTTTGCCAGAGTTGCGGTTCCAGCACTACATGAAGATGTGCTGGAGGGGATTGGGGCAGCTTTGCAGAAGAGTGCTGTTCACACTATACATCTGACAACAGACATGTGGACCAGTGGGGCAGGCGCTGATTACATGTGCATCACTGCACACTGGGTCTCTTTTTCAGGGGTTAAAGCAAAGCTAAACGCAGGTGTTGACCCGGACCAAGTTTTTAAAGCTGCTCGGAAACATGCAACACTAGCCATGTTTGGTTTGGAGAAACGTCACACAGCACAAAACATTTTGGATGAGTTTAACACAAAGGTCCTTGACTGGCTGTCCCCCAAAAAACGCCAGATTGGTTATGTTTCCACGGATAATGGCGCCAATGTAGTTAAGGCCATGGAGCTGGGTCAGTATTTCAGAGTGCCGTGTTGAGCGCACTGTATAAACCTGGTTGTCAAAAAATTCTTGAGTGATAAAGACAGTCCAGCGTACTGTGCAGTGGAGACCTGCCGAAAAATGTGCAACCATTTCAGCCATTCTTTTAAGGCCCGGAAGCATCTGAGGAGCCTGCTATATGAACGTCGAATGCCAGTGAAAGCACTCATCCAGGAGGTGGCAACACGTTGGAACTCAACCTTCTACATGCTTGAGCGTCTGTATGAGCAGTATACAGTACTCGATCACTATTTCTTAAAACAGGGTACAGCTCAGAAGAACCTGAGGATGGGTGCGGCGCAATGGGATATAGTTAAAAGCCTGACACGCATGCTTCGTCCTTTCGAGGTCTTCACGAGTGCAGTGAGCAAGGAGGACTGTAATTTGGGAAAAGCTATCCCATTGTTGTACATGCTGGAGCACCAACTGAAGGAGGTGTGTTCTGTGTTTCAAAAAGATGAAAAAAACAAAGACCCTTTTGTTTTGGCGGAGAAATTATTAGAGCGCCTACAAGGTGATGAACGTCTTAAAATGATCCACTCAAACCAGCATTACATTTGTGCTACTATTCTGGATCCACGCTACAAAAAGGCACTGGCAGGCCAAGCATTCTTTCCTTTTGATGATGAACATGTTACAAAGTACAAACGTTGGCTAGCCTTGTCAGCCAAGACTTTTGAAAGAGAACGGCAGAAAATTGAAGGAAAGGCAGTACATCAGCATCAGCAGGCCATCCCCAGTCAAAACAATCCACTTCTGCACCTGTGGATGTGGCACAAGTGACCTCTCAGCCGTTAAAGACACCGGAAACTGGATCATCTGCACCAGACACAACAGAAACAGTGGAGGCTGAAGAGGATTGGCTAGCTTGGCTTGGGTTTGGTTCTCAAAAGGTCACAGTAACAGCTAAGCAAAGTGGAGGAACCTTGGAGGAGGACCTTGAGTCGATGGTGAAGGACTATCTGAATGACTCAACAGAGGTCTATGTTAATGCTGACCCATTGGCATATTGGCATGGGAAAAAAGAATTGTGGCCACAGCTCTCCAACCTGGCTTTAAACTACTTGTCTTCCCCACTCGCAAGCGTGTCTTCTGAACGTGTTTTCAGTGCTGCTGGTGCCATTGTAACTCCCAAACGGAGCCGCCTCTCGCCCAAAAATGTGGAGAGGTTAACAATGATCAAGATGAATCAGCACCTCATACCACCAGATTACAGAGTACGAGAAAGCGCGCCAGATGAAGACGAGGTGGACAGCAACGTAGATGAGGGAATTTCTACTCTGTCAGGTGACACTGAGCTCACCCTGCCTGAATTCGCAGAGTATGATGATGAAGCCTTATTCTTATTCCTGGACCTTAACACCGAGCCCTGAAAATGAGACATGAATCAATAACTTTCTTTTTCGTCCTTATTCACTTTCATTCCTGTGTGTCTGTCTTTCTTTGTTGTGCACAGTTAATATAATTCAAACTTTAATCACCTAATCACAAAAACAAGCCCATCAGCAGAACTGTCTTCTCTTTGTTTGCTTATTGATTTGAAGGTGCCGCAGTCTGCATTCCTCAGGTTCACAAGTTCAGAAGAACATGCTCCTCTATCCTCCTCCTCCAGACTCCTATTTCCATCAAAGCAGAGGGCTGGATTACGCCCAATGAAGAAAGACTCAGCACTTGTGGGGGTGTTCTACTTCTTTGCGGGTGAGTTGACGGCTCTGGGGCCATTGCTGGGAAGCTCCAATACCGGATAAAAGTGGTTTGGACCAAATCGGAGGCGGACATTTTTTTGTGTTTTTGCTGACTTGCTTGCCTTTGAGGTGCTCTTTGGGGGGGTTCCGGCTGTTTGTGGGTGGGTTTCGGGGTCTGGGAGCACTGCTGGGACACTCTAATCTTGATTGCATTTGCTTTTCAGGAAGTCCGTGGTGGTAAACCGAAGTTATGGCCTAGCTACACAGCGCGTTTGGATCGAAGGCCGAGAAATATTGTAAGTATGAGATTTTGCTTTTGGGCTATTTGGGGGTGTTGTGCTTTTTGGCGGGTGGGTTGGCGGGTCTTGGGGCATTCCTGGGAAGGTCTAATATCGGATAGAAGTGGTTGGGACAAAATCCTTGCTGATTTTCTTTTGCTATTTCTGACATTTTGCTCAATGTAGCGTTTTCGGGGGCCTGTTTGGGGGGCTTCCTGGTGTTTGTGGGTGGGTTTCGGGGTCTGGGAGCACTGCTTGCTATGGATACTTTACTTTGCAAGAGGTTTGAAGCAAATCCATGGTGGCAGAGGGGAGTTAGGGCCTAGCTGCAGAGCGCGCGCGGACTGATTTGGGAAATTGGCAAAAAAATGACTAAGTCCCCATTTTTGTACTTTTGCTCTTTGGCTGTTTGGGGGTCTTCTACTCGTTTTCTCCTGGGTTGACGGCTCTGGGGCCATTGCTGGGAAGCTCTAATACCGTATAAAAGTGGTTTGGACCAAATCGGAGGCGGAATTTGTTTTGTGTTTTTGCTGACTTGCTTGCCTTTGAGGTGCTCTTTGGGGGGGTTCCGGCTGTTTGTGGGTGGGTTTCGGGGTCTGGGAGCACTGCTGGGACACTCTAATCTTGATTGCATTTGCTTTTCAGGAAATCCGTGGTAGTAAACTGGAGTTATGGCCTAGCTACACAGCGCGTTTGGATCGAAGGCCGAGAAATATTGTAAGTATGAGATTTTGCTTTTGGGCTATTTGGGGGTGTTGTGCTTTTTGGCGGGTGGGTTGGCGGGTCTTGGGGCATTCCTGGGAAGGTCTAATACCGGATAGAAGTGGTTGGGACAAAATCCTTGCTGATTTGTTTTTGCTATTTCTGACATTTTGCTCAATGTAGCGTTTTCGGGGGCCTGTTTGGGGGGCTTCCTGGTGTTTGTGGGTGGGTTTTGGGTTCTGGGAGCACTGCTGGCTATGGATACTTTACTTTGCAAGAGGTTTGAAGCAAATCCATGGTGGCAGAGGGGAGTTAGGGCCTAGCTGCATAGCGCGCGCTGACTGATTTGGGAAATTGGCAAAAAATGACTAAGTCCCCATTTTTGTACTTTTGCTCTTTGGCTGTTTGGTGGTCTTCTACTCGTTTTCTCCTGGGTTGACGGCTCTGGGGCCATTGCTGGGAAGGTCTAATACCGGATAAAAGTGGTTTGGACCAAATCGGAGGCGGAATTTTTTTTGTGTTTTTGCTGACTTGCTTGCCTTTGAGGTGCTCTTTGGGGGGGTTCCGGCTGTTTGTGGGTGGGTTTCGGGGTCTGGGAGCACTGCTGGGACACTCTAATCTTGATTGCATTTGCTTTTCAGGAAATCCGTGGTAGTAAACTGGAGTTATGGCCTAGCTACACAGCGCGTTTGGATCGAAGGCCGAGAAATATTGTAAGTATGAGATTTTGCTTTTGGGCTATTTGGGGGTGTTGTGCTTTTTGGGGGGTGGGTTGGCGGGTCTTGGGGCATTCCTGGGAAGGTCTAATACCGGATAGAAGTGGTTGGGACAAAATCCTTGCTGATTTTTTTTTGCTATTTCTGACATTTTGCTCAATGTAGCGTTTTCGGGGGCCTGTTTGGGGGGCTTCCTGGTGTTTGTGGATGGGTTTCGGGGCCTGGGAGCACTGCTGGCTATGGATACTTTACTTTGCAAGAGGTTTGAAGCAAATCCATGGTGGCAGAGGGGAGTTGGAGCCTAGCTGCAGAGCGCGCGCAGACTGATTTGGGAAATGGGCAAAAAAATGACTAAGTCCCCATTTTTGTACTTTTGCTCTTTGGCTGTTTGGTGGTCTTCTACTCGTTTTCTCCTGGGTTGACGGCTCTGGGGCCATTGCTGGGAAGCTCTAATACCGGATAAAAGTGGTTTGGACCAAATCGGAGGCAGAATTTTTTTGTGTTTTTGCTGACTTGCTTGCCTTTGAGGAGCTCTTTGGGGGGTTCCGGCTGTTTGTGGGTGAGTTTCGGGGTCTGGGAGCACTTCTGGGACACTCTAATCTTGATTGCATTTGCTTTTCAGGAAATCCGTGGTGGTAAACCAGAGTTATGGCCTAGCTACACAGCGCGTTTGGACCGAAGGCCGAGAAATATTGTAAGTATGAGATTTTGCTTTTGGGCTGTTTGTGGGTGTTGTGCTATTTGGCGGGTGGGTTGGCGGGTCTTGGGGCATTCCTGGGAAGGTCTAATACCGGATAGAAGTGGTTGGGACAAAATCCATAAGGAAAAGCCTGTTGGCACTTTTTGTAACTTAGGGTTCGTTAGGGTTAGCCCTAGCAGCAGGATTGCATATGTTTTGGGGTGTTCTAGATTTTTGCAACTGAGTTCTGGGGTCTTAGAGCACTCATGAGAATGCGTAATTTTGGTTGCAAGTCATTTGAAGAAAATCCATGGTGGGAAAAGGGGGATTTGGCATAGTTAAAGAAAGCCTCTGACACTATTCTTAACTTATGGCTCGTTAGGGTTAGCAGTATTTCTATTGCATGTGTTTGGGTGGGGGGGTTTTCGAGTCTTGGAGCGATGCTGGCTATGGATACTTTTGCTTGCTTGCAAGTTGTTTGAATACAATCCACGGTGGGTAAGGGGTTATTTGGGCCTACTTTTACTTTCGAAGTACGTTTTGTCACCAGTTTTCTGCTAGGCCTCGTTTTTTGAGATCTGATTGGGGGTCTTCTACATTTTTGCAACTGGCTTTAGTAAGGGTCTGGGTGGAAGCACTGCTGTGAAGGTCTAATTTTGTTCTAAAACACAGTTTACAGTACACCTAGCTTGAGTGGAAAGATCCGCTAAATTAATTCGCCCATACTTATTTATCCTTGAAAAGGTGACTCAGACAGAGTACGCACTTTCAAAAATGTTGTACTGTCTATTAGGAAAATCAAAGTGTGACTTTTTGCACTACACAGCGTACATACCTTATATTTATTTATCAGTGCTGTTTTTCTTTCAATAATTACAGGCCAGGTTTCAGTCTGCAATGGGGAAAAAAGGATGGAGTCAGGCTTCACATTAGCGAGCCGCAATTCAGCATCCGCCAGGCAGGCAGTGGACAGGGTGTCTTCTGGTCACCAACATTGATGGACTAAGCGTCAGCTGGAATGGAGGAGTGCCGCTAATAAGAGGAATTGTTTGCTGCATGCAACTTACTTACCAAATTCAACAGGACAACTACAACAATACAGATACAGTATCCATTCTTTTATTCAATGAGTGTGTGTGACTGCATTTCTTGGATATCTCTCTATAGGTTTTACTTCGGCTATTTTTTAAACCTAATTTAATGTAGCCCTGTACTGTCGCATTCTGTCATTCACGGTTGTCGAAAGTACTACTTACTTTTCTGTAACAATGCATTCAGTAGTGCATGCACTTCCTTTATGTCACGTAAAAGATTTATGGTTAGCTTTGTACCCAAAAATTTCTTTATGTTCAATTATTGTTTGTCCATTCTGTGCTTTTTTTTCTCTCAACAAAACCTACCCAAAAAGAAACCCCCATTCCTATCCATTTTACAACCCCTAACCCTCTTCCCCCGGGTTGTGTGGTTTTGCTTGATGTGTGACCAAATTACATCAATAATTCCACACACTTGCTGGGGAGGATAAGGTCAGCAACAGGCTGGTGAAGGAATCCGAGGATATATTCTAGACTTACTCAGCTTCAGTACTATTTCTTGTAGTATTAGCCAATGTCAAAGAAATCCTACACAAGTACAAGTTATACTATAAATACTTTACCATTTGTTAGGCTACATTGTGGCACTGTTGTAGTCTAGTGTACTGTCACCTGCTATATTCTCTATCGTACCGTTGTAATGCTACAGTAAGGACCAACTAGGTTTCATTTTCTTTTTTTCCATAGCCATGCAACTGCCACTGTGTCACACCACTAGTACCACCGCAATGAGGAGGACATTTCAGCTGCCCTGGATTGCAACCTTAATCGCCATTTCCCGTGGAGCCAGCCCTGGGCCTAGCCCTACTTTCAAACAGAAATTACAGGTAAGATAAGCGTTTGGTTGGAGGTAGTATAATGGAGTATTAGGAGAGACGAGAGATTGACGGTAGTACTACTAAAGTCCTAGGACTATTCAGGAAAACAAACTTACTGCTAAACCCCCACCCACCAGACTCAAAAGCAGTAAAAAACAGGTATGGTCAGATAAAGTTTCAAAAAGTATATTTTTATAGCCCTAACAAAATAATCTCCCGCAAGACCCTCCCTAACCCCAACGATTGTCCTTCAAAAGTCCCCAAAAAACCCAACTCCCAATTCCCACCCCCCAAAAGTCTCTAAAAAAGGGGCAAGGGACACTATGGCAGGGTGCTGTTGACTTTAGCAGCCAGGGCATCATGCTCCTTGCGGAGGGTGGCATGTTCGAAGCGGAGGCCCTCCACCAAGTGCTTATAGTTCAGGACCTCCTGCTCCAGGTAGGACAGTCTGAGGGATAAGCGGCGCCGGCGTGCCTTGCAAATCCTGTGGGGGGCAGCTGCTGTCTTTGCTGCTCTGCGGTGGCGTTTGGCTTTGGTAGCCCGGCTCCGTACCGCTGGAGCACTGCGCTGGCTGGCAGCCCGCACGGAGGAGGATGCAGCTGTCCCAGTGGACGTTGTTGTAGTAGCAGACTGCGTCTCCTCCTCCTCCAGGGCCACCAGCCGCCGATATTCAGTGACAGTGGCATCCAGCCTCCGTTGCCGGGCCATTCGAGCCAGCTCCTTCCTCCTTGATGGTCTCTTGGATTTGGAAGGAGCAACTACATGAAGAAAGAAAGACATAGTCTGTAACCAATGCTCCTTAAGATTAACACAAAATGATTGAGCAGAAAGTTGTCACAGTACACGTAGCAAATTGAAAGCACAGTACATAACTATTGAGGACAGTATCTATGTAACCTTTGACTTCTTCATCCTTGCTCTAACATTAGTGGGAGTTTAAGGAACAAATTCTACGAGCACTATGGACTTCCATTACAGTCGACTATGACAGTACACCAGTCTTATTCTTCTTCTTCTCTCTTGTTTAGGAAAATTGGTACGTTATCTTATGCAAGCCGGCATAATGCCAGCGCAGTGAACTTGCACCCGAGAAAAACAGACGCACACCATGGTGAGTGAGACAGACTTGCGTTACTGTACCGGTCCAGTACATGCAGGTGGTGAAGCTCTTACTTTTCTATTACGGGTGGCACTGAGAATACTCTGTTAAAAGGGCTACTGCTTAATTAATTTAGCCTTCACCCTGCAGTGCAAATGAGTATTAGAAAAGGAAAATGAAGAAGCTAAATAATCTGATTATCTATCACTTCACTTGGGAGGTATTTGATGACATATGGGATGACTTTAGGTGCTTTGCTTATTATTGAGTGAACAGTGACACACCCACACATGAATGACGTACTACTACTAAACTAAAGTTATTAAGAGAGGTAGGGAGTGTCCACCGTAATAACCGGATATATGCTGTGCTTGCAGTTGCAATACAAACTACTGCTACTATTCATGGTAGTATTTGGACAAAATTACAACTTCGTTTCTTTGCCTTTCGTACACTGGAACGGACGTGCGGGTGCGGTGTTACATGCTCTTCAAAGTAACACTTAGTTCATCCAGTGACCGTCTAATCTCTCTAGATACACATATGCTATCTAAGAGTCAGATAGTATCATGAATGATCCAGGCATCCATCCATTCAAAGTATATGCACACATACAGTTTCTGTTTCACCCACCCAGGCTGTTCTCCTTCCACCCATCCTTGCTTCATCATTTACCCAGCCATGCACCATACCATATTCTTTCCTTCCCAGCCACCTCGGGGACCAAGCAAACACATATCATTCTTCTTTGCCAGTCATCATTACATTTCTCGTCCTTCCACACTTACTTACACCCTTCTTTCGCTTTTCGTTCATCCCATCCATCAAGTTCATCTCAGATCTGATTGGGATTCTTCTCGCCAAAAGCTTCACAGCTAAGTCGAAGTACATTTAGAGGAGGCTACTAGCTGGTTTATTTATAATACACCCGTGCAGAAAGCACACTCTGCAGTCTTCAATCTCAATAAGTAAGGAATATATAGCTTACCTCGGCCCGCCACCACCGTCTCATCCCCCACAGAATTGTCCGGCACTTCCACCGCCTCCTCCCCAGAGTTGTCCTCGTCCAATGCCACCTCCACCTCTGCGCTGGCCCCGCCTCCAGATGTTCCACCTACAAAGTACATTTAATAATGTTAGAATACACCACTCACAACTATATAATATTTGGTCTAGGAGGAAGAAAGAAATGTGAAAAAAACTGTATACAATGTAATAATTTGTGACTGTCTACTCTAAAGTAAAAATGTCCCTTTTTCCAGGGAAGGCTGTTGTCTTGCTGCACTTTTTGGCACAACTGATGAATGCTTGCTTTTTATTTTTAACACGCACCACTTTTTCTCCTAACAGACAGAAGCTTGACTTCTAAGAACACAAGCAGGATCAAGTTCAAACCAGGTGAGAGCTCGGCTCGACCACAAGAAATGTGTCCAATTAATCGTCAGCACTAAGCACTTTTCCATTTTCAGTTAAACGTTTACTTTTATGACAAACTTGATTTCAATAAATGTGTTTACTTTTAATAAAGCTTTTAAACTTAAATAGACTCTGTGATTTTTGGTCCTCCAGACTAGAGTGGATGAGATACAGGTTTTGCAATTTTTGCAAGCATGAGTCCGTGCCTCTGACATCCTTGGGGAATAATCATAATCATCGGTGACTTTGGGAGCTAAATGACTCTGCCATACTATCTAGTCAGTAAGGAGATTGGGGGTTCAACTAAGTCTGTTATCACTGAGGTATGTGGAAAGTCTACCAGCACCTATTATAATTGATAAGCTAAGCAATGCATTATTTAGTGTCCATAGTTCTGTTTGTGCAGATTTTTCCCTGCAACAGTAGTAGAATGGATTGTCCTCCTATCCAAACCAAAAGTGAAGTAGTATCTTATTCTTTCTTGGTGGTCATTCACCTTTTTATTGTTGGCAATTGTCAAAGCATAAACATTTAGAAAACTTGAAAAGACATTATGGACAATCCCAGAGGACTGCACTCTGTGCATAGAGCTATTGCTGACTAGAACGGGAGTCCAATGGAATTGCCAAATGTGCAATCTTAGTTAGCTACACAGACAGACTAATAAGAATAATCTAGTAATACCACACGGAGTCATAGTCGAGACAGAATAAGAATTTAGATCCAGTCTACAAGAATATCAAAGACGATTTACAAATATATACTCTATATTAAAATTAAAACTTACTGGGGCCAGCAAAGGAGCCCTCGCCTGCCCGATCCTGGCCTGCATCCTCAACAGCATCCTCCTCCTCCTCCTGTGTTCTCCTCTTGCCCCTGGGGGAAGCTGATGTACAACATGAAAGAAAGAAAAACAGAAAACATGGATGATATTTGTCAACCAAATCAAACATTTCAAAAAGAACTAACAAAATATTTTGGCGAAATAGCAAATAGACAACTATTCAATGGGATATATTATTGACCAATCTCATGTGGTCTACTACGTTATTAGTATTGCTTGATTTGCGGACCGTCGAATTGGAAACTTCTTATGTAACTCACTACACAAAGTACTAAAAAGGTTTGCCTAGGATTGGCAGGCAGCAGTCCGCAGCACGCGAAGTGACAGCCAAAGTCCATCGTGATTGCAGATCAGCGACAACACTAAAGTTTCCTACTACATTAACCAGTCATTAAAATACTCAAACTATCAATCCACCACCACTATTTCTTCTTATCGCCATGTGTACAAAGGAAGGACTGGACTTGAGTCTGTAGGGGCTGATTTAGAAGCCCCTTGTGGCTCTTTTGCTCCATTGTTGCATGACTTTTGTGACGCAGCGGCAGCACAAAAGAGGCGCAATGGTGCAGCGTATATTAACAACGTGACGCATATGGGAGATGCATCACGTTGTAAAGCCCTGCGCCATCAGAGGGCGTTCCGGCGCAAGGGAGGGCATTCCTGCGCAGGAACGCATCCTAAAAGTGGCTGAGGGAAATCTACAAGATTTCAATCACTCACTTTAACAACAATGATGCGTGACTCAAACCCTGCGCCTGCTTGAAGCAGACGTATAGCTTGACGCAGCATTGGGGAGATAGGGCACCCCAGAGCATTGATGGAGCTGCGCCAACGTTGCGATGCAACTCCAGCAATGTGCCACCCTTACGGCACAGATGCGTAACGCTTTGGTGACGTTTTGGGCCCATGGTGCGCCGCATTGTACATACGGCGCACCATGGGTGATAGTGGCGTGGTGCACAATTACTGGCGCATCCCTGCTACTTTGCAGGGATGCGCCGGTAATTAAACATCTGAACCTTAGTGTGTAGCATTACGCAGTTCTTTAAACTACACTCATACATAATTTCACAGGCCAATGAAATGAACACAAAATCGAAAACAAATAAGCATAGTAGCAACACTACTGAGAAGGAGAGCAGTGCACCTGAAATGCACAGAAGATTTTGAAATATAATATACCTACAATGTAATGAGCAGCATTATTGCTCTTGGTAAAAAAAAATGCAATATAATAACACAGCAGGAGAAAACAGAGTAGTAAAGAAATAGCTACTACTACTACTCACCAAGCCCGGGGATCTCAAGGCCAAGCAGGTCGTGCAGATCTCGTTCACGGGTCAGGACATCCGTCCAGCGGTGGGTGGCCTGGTTGTAGGTGCGCCGGACCCGAGAGTGGTGGTACATGGCCCGGCACACCTTATCCCACCGCTTCTGGCGATGCCGCATCCCGTACCCGCCTCCGATCTTGCCGCCTGCCATTATGGTCCTGGGGAGGTGGTGCTGTACATAGAACACTAGTGCGCCCACCTACTCCGGGCTAGAAATCTCCCGGGGTGCGACTGTCTCCCCCCTCAAATGCCCGCACGGGAGCCGGGCACGGGGTGCGGGACCCTTCCCCTTCTCGGGTCCCTTCACCATGGTCTGGGCGGAAAGGAATAAAGAAAATAGAATAGGGAAGAGAAGAAAAGAAAAGAGTTTAAAAAAGTAGTTTAAAATTAACCAGAAGTAGCAGTAAACACAAAAATATAGGGCTAGAAAAATAGAGGGATAGATAATAAGTAAAATAGATCAAAAAAACTTCAAACAAGCAAAGAATGGCAGAGATTTAGAGAGGATACAAGAAGCATGCCCAGAACCATAGCAATGAATGAGAAACAAGATGACCGCGCCCGTTCACGACCGCGCGGGTAAGTTCGCGCGAGATGTTCCTCGCGAACACTTGCGAAATTGTACTGGCGAGCCGCACACTTTGCGAGATTACACTTCGTGCCCGGAAACGGAAATACGTCATGCAAACAAGATGGCCGCGCCCTTGAAAAGACCGCGAGGGTAACTTCGCGCCTTGCGCTACAAGCGGCTCGCGAAAACGCACAAAACCTTGCGAACTAACACACCGCAAAAATAGAAATCGCATATTCACACGAATTCGGGGCTTCCGAATCTGATCTCGCGCGTGTTGGCGCCCCGCGAATCCCGCGAAATTGCACTCGGCAGGTGCATGAGTTCAAACTCATCATTAGTAACCATTCCCTGTAGTGCTTCCTGACTGGGTCCCCTCCAGAGTTCAGTTGCTAGTTGCGACAACTGTATGACCCTGCTCTGACCCTCACAGCAGGCTCATAAAATAGCTAGAAGTAGGCCACAAAGGTCCTGGAAAAAAAAATTGCACTACAACAGAAAGCAAATTACTGATAAGGAAGCAGGTGCCAGACCTGGAATTTTAAAACAGTGACACATTAATAAACTAACCCCAAATTAATTCATGTCAGTTGAAGCAGGGCAGGTGTGCTTTCTTTTCCCCCCCATAATCTACAGTGATGATGAACCAGAGGGTGGCATTGATGTAACAGAGGGTGGCATGGGTGAAAGAGAGGGTGGCAGTGGTGAAACAGAGGGTGCTGGGAGGCTGTGATGATGAACCAGACGTAGAAACAACATAGTCGGGACCGTTGCGAGCCGACAAGTAAGTTCGCAATTGCGAACTAGTACCAAACCCTCGCGAACTGGCAGAAACCCTTGCGAACAAAAAAAAAAATCCGCAAATTCGCGAGAATTCGCGGATTTTGCGGATTGCGAGTTTGCAAATTCGCAAAATTTGCGAACGCCAGATTCGCAAAATTCGCCCATGCTTAACCTGGAGGTTTGCAGATATGGTTGCTGTTTGACTGAAGCCTAATGACTCTTCGCATATTTCTTGTCCTGCCTGTACGACATTCAGTAAACGACCAAAGTGTTTATCCAGATCGTCAAATCTAGCTTCATTTACCATTTTATACAGAGTGGAGATAGTTGATTGACCACCCTGGATCGCATCAACCAGCAGAATATGGACCCAGCTAACCCTTTTACGACTCAAAAAATCACGTATCTGCAAAAATTTAAAGAAGTACCGGTTGTTTATACCGAATTTCTGTCTAATACATTCAAAAGACATAACCCCTGTTTCCGAAGAAATGTCCCCTATTGCCAAAACTCCATGCGTATTCCATTCTCTAAAGTAACCATCCCTGAAAATTTCTGGCAAAAGAGTATTGCCAGTGACAGGAGTATATGTATGTAATCTTCCGATTTTAAATAATTTCCTCACGGGTGTCCACACCTTAAAGGCTGCCAGCAAGGTTTTAAACCTTACCCGTTTAAAATAAGCAAAATCAATATGTCTGAAAAGCAGTCCCTTAGCTTCTTCCCCGTAAATCAAACGATAAATAGAGATGTCAGCACTGATTGGTTTGCCTCGCCATCTAATAATAAACCTATATGCCGTAACGTAATTGCCCAGTAATAGCATTGAAAATTCGGTAGCGCCCAGCCTCCCCTTTCCCTAGGTAGCGTCATATATTTCATAGCCCGTCTGGGTCTTTTTCCGGCCCATACAAACCAAGAAATAATTCGCTCAATTTTCCTAAACCATATCAAATCAACTAGCAAAGGAATAGCTCTGAAAAAATAAAAAATCTTTGGTAAAAAAATCATTTTAACCACATTGCATCTCCCCGTCAGAGTTAAATGCAAATTATTAATCCTACGCGCCTCAGAGTCAATTTTATTTAATAAAGGAACAAGATTGATCTCTACGATCTCCTCAGGTTTGCCACTCAGCTCGATCCCCGAGTATTTTGCCTTGCCAACCACACGTGAGTCTATCACGTTATAAAGAGACTACAGATGATACAGAATTCGGCTGCCCGGATTCTGTGTCACATACCAAGAAACACCTGTGTGTCCCCCTATCTGCGTGAACTTCACTGGCTCAGGGTGGAAAACCGTATTAGATTTAAAACCCTAAACTATATGTTTCAAATAAAAGCTGGCACTGCACCCAAATACCTTCAGGCATTAGTTCGCCCCTACATCCCAAAAAGAAACCTACGGTCACAATCAGCAGCAAATTTCTGTGTGCCCAGATTCAAGGATGGGAGGAAGATCCTTTGCCCATCAGGGTCCATCTATCTGGAACGCACTACCACTCCATATACGCAAAGAGGGGAGTTACTCCAGGTTCAGAAAAGAAATAAAAACCTGGTTGTTCGATCAATAATCTTGAAGGACCTAAGCTGATCGCTCTCCACTTTCTGTGCTGTGTTTTAGGCACAGGGAAACCCTTTTTGGGTAGCTGTTTGCGCCATACAAGTTTAAAAAATAAATAAAAATAAATAAATATCAAGTTGATTTTCTCGTTGCAAATTATTTGTGTTTTGGAGATATGTTATGTTAATTTCGATTTATATAGTGCCAAATCACCGACAGGTCTCTTAGCGCTTGCTTTGGGAACCCTTCCTGGCTTTCCCTGAGAGATAACCCCTACTGGGCATCCCCAAGGTGAAAACCAGGCATCCCATCGCGGTGGGGCCGTAGTCATTAAGATGGTATCCTGAGATCTTACCAAACTTTGTTGTCAAACTCTGGATTTCTGCCAAAGCAATCTGTGGGGAATCTGTCAATATGGCAAGGTCATCCGCGTACCCAAGGATTTTAGTATCTCCTCCTTTGGTTCTAACCGGTTGTATCAAATATTAGAAAGGAATTTTTTATTTAAAGGATCAATATAAATGGCAAATAATAAGGAGGAACATGGGCAACCCTGGCGAGTGCCTCTTAGAATGGTGATTATACCTGTCTGTCATCCCATGACCGAAATGTGAGCCGTGGGCTGTTGGTAAGGCTTCGAATAGCGCAGATAAACCCATCACCTAGACCATAATGCCGTAAAACGGCCCATAAAAAAGGCCAGGAGACCCTGTCAAATGCTTTCTCCGCATCCAGCAGAATTAAAGCCATAGGGTCTCCTGAAACCTTGGTGAAATCAAAAAGGGCAATAGTGCGGCGTATATGGTCTATCGTTTCTCTTCTGGGGACGAACCCGTGTTGTTGTGGGGATACTAGCTTCTTGATCATCCCGGAGAGCCGATTAACGAGGATCTTGGCATACATTTTGACATCACTATTTATGAGCGTAATGGGCCGATAAGATCCTGTCTCAATTGGATTCTTGCCTTTCTTAAAAAAGGCAACAATTCTGGCTCTTCGCCATGATTCCGGGGGTGCCTCCCCCCTTTGGACCCTATGAAACAACTCCAGCATAACAGGAGTAAGTTGTTGCCGAAAAATGTTGTACAATTCGCCCGGTATAAAATCTGGGCCCACCGCTTTGCCCGGCGGAAGAGAGTCTATTGCTTGCCAGAGCTCGTCTATTCTAATTTCTGCATCCAAAATTCTCAACTCCTCAGTGGACAAGGCATCAACCTTGACATCTTTTAAAAATTCCTGAATCTCAGCCTGCAAAATATCATTATCAAGAGTATCCTCATGATATAATTTTTGATAGTATTTTTGAAAAGCTAGCGCAATTGCCCTCTCCTCTGTCACCAAACCCGAATCAGGATCCAGGATAGCATTAATCCGAGAGGCAAATTCTCTTTCTCTAATTCTCGCAGCTAATACCTGTCCCACTCTTTCACTATTTTCAAATATTCTGGAACGCCATCCCATAAATTTCCCTGCCGCTTTAGCCTGTGACACTTCTGTGATGGCTAACTTGGCTATGATGTCTGAGTTTGAGCCGAATCACTGTCTCTACCCCCTAGTATTACTTGAGCCAATAATATCTTGGCTTCTTCTAGGTCTTTATACAATCTCTGCATTTTCACCTTCTCTTCTCTTTGGCTTTCCCACCCATACCGAGTTGTCTCCCCCCTGATCCCAGCCTTGAGCGTATCCCAAACATTTTGGATCCCAGTACTATTTAAATTTTCCTCTAAAAATGTCGAGATCCAGGGAGCCATAACTTCAGTGTATTTACTATCTGTAAACAAACCACGATTAAAGGTCCAAGCATCCGGTTTATTTCTACAGATTTGTACCTTGACCTCGAGCACAAGCGGATTGTGGTCTGACATGACTCTTGGAAACCTCGTAATACTAGAGCCTAACATGAGAGCAGGAGAGATAACAAAAAAAATCCAGCTGGGAACAAGTCTTATGTGGTGCCGAAAAAAAAGTAAATCCCGGGTCCTTCTGCTTTAGTACAGCCCATACATCAATCAGCCCGTGTAGCTCAATAAGATATCGCAGGGCCTGATAGACTTTGGGTTTTCTCCCTACGTAAGACACCCTAGGTTGATTCATCCAATCGCAAACCAAATTAATATTGAGATCACCAAAAATACTGAGTGGTGAAGGCCAGCCGACCAGCTCCACACTTAGCCACTTATATAGTTCTGGGTCATCAAGTATAGGGCCATAAATAGAACACACTGTAACATTTTTATCAAGAAATGTACCATGTACTATAACCCAATGGCCGAGACCATCCACCGAGAATCGAATTACACTCATCTTCCCCCTACGAGCCAAAATTGCCACTCCTTTGGTTTTAGCCTCCAATCTGGTCCAAGAAACTAATTGATACCCATCAATGTTCAGCAGTTTGTGCCGGCTAGCCTCGATGTGAGTCTCCTGAAGGCAGATAATGTCTGCCCACAGGAAACACAGATTTCTCTAATGTTAATAGTGGCTATTCGGATACTAGCCATACTTCCTAACACATATGCCTATGAAAAAAAAACAGCAAGGAAAAGGAAGAGAGAGCAAAAAAAAACAGGCAGCCCCCTATAGCAATCTAGCTTCATTTCGATTGTCCCAAAGGTAACCTCAAACCCTGTACATGCCTCCTCCCGCAGCTCCTCCCCCACCCTGGTTCGCCCTCCCCCACCCCACCCTGAACCCATCCCCAACCCCAAAAACAGGCAAAATAGGTCAGCCGACCCATATGATGCCTCCCACTCAAAACACTAACTAAATATGCTGCCATTATGGTACCACTTACAAAAAAAATTCATTCCTGCATGACAATAATACTCTCTCAAATGAGTATTATTGTCACGCATGAATGAATTTTTTTGTAAGTGGTACCATAATGGCAGAATATTTAGTTAGTGTTTTGAGCATGAAATTCTTTGGGATGTGTTTGCCTTGTCTTATGTGTAATTTTCGTTTTTCTTTTTGTTTTTTAGTGGGATATTGTTGATCCTTACTGTGCCTATGCAGAGTAAGTGGTGGTGAGTCTAGCTGCTTCTGGCAAGTGAGTGTTTTAGTTTTGGAGTATATAGGTCTTTGTGATAAAGACACATTTTGTTTATTGCTTATTTTACAAAGTGCTTGTTGTTGTTGACTTGCTTTACAAGCTACATGTATTAGTAAGGATTAAGGCCAGCTGTAGAATTATTGCTCACCAGATGGTTGGTATGCTTTTTGAAACTTACTCTGAGAAGGATTATGAGACTGACAGTGCGTCTGAGGGAATGAGGGAGTGCAAGATTCTGGCAGTGAGATTTCTGTCCATGAGGAATCATCTGATTATGAAGCTACTCGCAGTGCAGATAAAGCTACTCTCAGTGCGGATGAAGTGACTGTTTAGAGGACACTGATATGTTGATGGTGCAGCAAGAGACATCAGGATTGCAGCCTGAGGCTGCAAGGCTTCCTACTGGAAGTGCTGGACTCTGGAATGATCCAAACATGGTGCAGCCGGTGTTGCCTTCCTTTAGTGGTGATGCAGGGTGTAGAGTAGATTGTGAAAATTGTTTGCCAATACAGTTTTTTCAGTTGTTCATGGATGAAGTATTTTTAGCTGAGATATTTGAGCAGACTAATTTGTATGCTTAACAGTTTTTGAGGGACAACAGTGCCAGACTAAGGCCCCACTCTAGAGCTACCCGGTGAACTCCCACAAATCTGGATGAGATGAAAAAGTTTTTGTGTTTTACTTTTTTGATGGGCCGGAAAGGAAGCCGTCCATGGCTTCATATTACTCTACCAGTCCCTTGATGGAACAGCCATATTTCCTGAAATTATGACGTGATCAGTATTTACTTTTGCTTCGTATGCTGCATTTTTTTGATAATGCTTTGGCGTTGCCACGAGATCAACCTGACTGCGATCATCTTTTTAAGATTCAGCCTGTTCTTGATCGCTTTGTAGATTGATTTTCAGAGATCTATACTCCAGGGAAATATATATCTGTTGATGAGTCTTAGGTCCTGTTCAAGGGCTGTTTGGTTTTAAGGTGTATATTCCTAGCAAGAGGGCACACTATGAAATTAAGATGCATATATTGTCTGAGAGTAGGACAGGATATGTCTAATTTTTCCTGTTGTACACTGGTAGGGATTACACTATTGACCCCCCTGGTTGTCTGTCCACTTCTAGAGTTTCAAAGAATATTATGTGGGATCTTGCTAGAGGACTGTTTAACAGAGGCCACCATTTGTACCTTGATAACTTCTACACTGTTGTACAATTGTTTAAGAAATTGTTCAAAGTGGACACTTTTGTTTGTGGCACAATCCACTCTAAACGTGAAGGGTACCCAAAAGAGCTTCAGAGGGGACAGTGCAGTGCCTTGCGTAGTGAGGAACTGCTAGCTGTTTAATTTGTGGACAGGAGGCATATGTACATATTGACTACTATTCATGATGAGAGTACTTCACCTGTGACTGTTTGGGGTCAGGTTGCTGAAGTGCGCAAACCTGTGTGCATTGTAGACTACAATAAGCACATGGGTGATGTCAATAGAGTAGATCAGAGGTTGGAACATTACACTGCTATTCGTAAAGCTTACATTTGGTATAAGTAGTTGGACATCCAACTTTTCAAATTAGCAACTTTCAATGCTTTTGTTGTGTTCAAGGAGTGTTCTCCTGTGTTAAAGATGACTTTTGTTCAGTTTCAGGAGTCTGTGATAGGCAGCCTTGTTGTTGTGGAACAGGCTAGTGTTCCTAGAGTTGGAGTGGTGGATGATGTGGCTAGATTGAAAGATCAACACTTTCCTGATTTAATTCATCCCACGTCCACATAAAACAATCCCTGTAAGAGATGTAGATTCTGCTTGCGAGGAGGTATGTAGAAGGAGAGTTGTATGCATTTGCTGATTGTCCTTCAAATCCTGGGCTGTGTGTGCCCACATGTTTCAGATTGTATCACATTCAAAAGAGTTTTTGAGAGCAACCGTGAGTATAATAGTGTACTGCCTGGTCTGTTTGATTTTATATAGTTGTTGTTCAGTTTCACGTTTGGAAATAAAATTATGTATTTCGTCACTGCTGTTGCTTTTGTAGTTATAGTTTTGTATCTAGCTGCAATTGGTTTGTGTGTTCTTTCTTGTAAATACGGTGTGTGTGGACTGGTGCTTGGCTGGTGGTGTGCGCGGACTGGTGCTTGACTAGCCATGTGCGTGGATTGGCGCTTGGCTGACAGTGTGCATGGACAGGTGCTTGGCTGGCAGTGTGCATGGACTGGTGCTTAACTGGTGGTGTACATGGACTGGCATGTGGCTGGCGGTGTGCGTGGCCTGGTGCTAGGCTGGAAATGTGTGTGGATGGCACCTGGCTGGCGGTGTGCATGGGCTGGCGCTTGGCTGGCAGTGTGCTTGGGATGGCGCTTAGCTGGCAGTATGGGTGGGATGGTGCTTGGCTGGCAGTGTACATGGGCTAGCATTTGGCTGGCAGTGTATGAGTAGTGACTTGCTGCTGGTCATTACACACTCCCTAAGTCAAACGCCACTGCAGACACTATGTCATCCACCAGCCGGTGTGATTGCTGTGTCAGTCATGTGGGCGTATGAAAGTGTTGGGCCTTTGAATTGCTTTGTCTGTAGATGTGAATGTTGTAATGTGCTGGGCCCGCGGCTGGCGGTGTGAATGGTCTTATGTGTCATGTATGAAAGATGTGTGAATGGCCTGTAAAGAGGTTGGTGCCTTGCCATGGCTTTACAGCTCACAAGCTGTGAGTCATTGGTTCCAGTTTTGAACCTTTTAAATATTAACTGTGCGTTTCCTTTTTGTGAAATTTCTTGTTAATTGAATGTTATGCTCTAAAGCTTCACTCACCCTCATGCCAAATCCAACCAGAATGTGTGAGCAGATAAAGAATAGTTTGTTTTGAAGGAATATTTTTCTTTTATGACTCTCTCTGGCAGGGTGTACATTGCCTTCACTATGTCTGTGGATATGAGTGTTGTAATGTGCTGGGGCCGCAGCTAGTGGTGTGAAAGTGTGTGTCAAGTATGAAAGGTGTGTGAATGGCCTGTAAAGAGGTTGGTGCCTTGTCGTGACTTTACAGCTCACGAGCTGTGAGTCCTTGGTTCAGGTTTTTACCCTTTTAATTATTAACAGTGCATTTCCTTTTTGTGAACTCTCTTGTTAATAAAATATACATTTTTAACCTTTCACTCACCCTTGTGCCAAATCGAACCATTATGTGTGTGTACTTGAGGGACACGTAGATAGGCAGTCATATTTGTCTCATTTGTATTTCTGTGCTAAGGTGTAGTCTGCCTCTAGGGAAAATTTACCAACTTTAGATATTTCTGTAAAGTAAAACAAAATGGAGAGTGCTGGGTGGTGTGCCTCTCATGGATCCAAACAAGTTTTTTTTACTCACAAAGCCATGGAAAACTCAAAATGTGACTATAGTCACGCATTTTCTTTGCATTACTGTGTCATAATATTCTGTTGTCAGAAAAAAACATTTTTTTACTACCAACCAGCATTCCCCCCAGGTCTCCCGATAAAAATGGTACCTCACACGTGTGGGTGGGTCAAGTACCTGCAACAGGCAAGGGCCCAAAAACTATTGAGGCGACATCCAAATTACCTTTCGCAAAACAACATGGTTTTTTGCAAGGGGGTCCACTGGGTGTTTGGCTTCAGGCACTGCGGCCATCTTGGGAAGCTACAAAACCCACACATTTCTGAAAACTAGATACCCAGGACAGTCCATCAAGGTAGGGCTTGCATGGGTCCCTCAACATTTCCCTACCCAGAATCCCCTACAAACCTCAAATTTAGCTGAAAAAAATCTGTTTGGAGAAGTTCTGAAATTTGTGTGGATCCACATATTTTGTGAGGAGCTGCGCCCATAGATTGTGCTCGCACTTCTACTGCACCATAAGCGGTGAGAGAAGTTAGCCTCACATGGCATTCTGCCCTTTCTTTCCGCTGTGTCAGATTTTCAGAAATTATTGCTACAACATTTAATGCTGATACTTTATAGAATCGTACATTTTCTTAGCTTTGAACTTATTTAAGTCATTTTTAGCACACATTTTTGCAAAATGTAGGTGACTTGAAATGAAAACAATAGCAGTTTGATTACGGAGGATCCGTTGCAATAGGTTCATAGTGGTTAGCTAAATAGTCTATACAGAGCAGTCCACCATTGATCCTAAATAGCAGTCACCGGTTATTACAGTTGTTAGTTCGGTAAAAACTACCTTCCCTTTTTAAGCTTCAGCAGGATGTTTTTTCTATTCTCCTTTTCTAGATGAGATAAAAGCAGTTTATCCAATCACTGATTTAACAAAAAAATGTTTTAGTTAGATTGAAAAAATATTGAGATTTTGGCAAAATCGTAATTGCATTTACAATATAAAATTTCAAAATGCTAATCAAATTCTAATATTATTGGCTTCGGTACCTTCTATACATGAATTATATCTCTCTGTTAGGTCATCTTAAACATAATGAATTACTTGAGTTAATCTGCCCTTAAACAGTAGTTTGGGCTGCCTCATTATCACTTGGAGTATTCTTGGTTCCAATTTTGATCTGATCCTTGGAGCTAAGGGTTCACTTAATTACATAAATTAGATTGTGGGAATCAGCTACTCCTGCCATATCCATAAGATAACTGTAATATCTGTGGTAAAATCCCTGTTATCAATACCCTAACCCTTTGCAACACGATAGAAGGGTGCACGTTGGAAGAGGGGTAGTCTTATATGGTGAGTATAGCACAAACCCTATATTTTAACAAGAAAAGTAGGGGGGACGTCTTATACGCCCAGTCGTCTTATACGCTGGAAAATACGGTAAGTTGCCTCCCACAGATTTACAAAGAGGATTAAAAGGAAGAGTTGTGTATTTACCTTTAGATGTAAAGAAAAATATTGAAACTATTGGTGTAGAGAGAGAGGAAACTGAACCTGTAGTTATTCTAGTTATTGATGTACCAACAAAGAGTCAGAAAATATGGCAAGAGTTAGTGGATGTCACCAAAGTTGAAAAGGCAACTTTATATCTCATAGAAAACAATATTTATTATAAAAATGTATATCTCGAAGAACAAGAAATATCTTTACAAGATGATAGAGAAATTTCAACTGGCCAAATGGAAAAAGTGGACAACTCCAGGAGTGAAGAAATGTATGGACATTATAGTATACATCCTTTACATTCAAAAGAAGTGATTGGAAATACTATTGAATTTTTCCAAATAAAGAAAGTGAAGGGAACTCCTATGAGTGTTTGGGAAAGAAGTTTTGAAGTCCGTTGTTTTCCAGAGCTCTTCCCCACTTGAAAAGGTGGACAATATGATGAATGGCCAGTGCAGATTCCAGCTTCAGAATATCATACAACAAGATTGTACTCAGAAGATCCAATGTATTCCATATATATTTCATCTTCTGTTTTAGTGGGACTTGTCTGGACTTTCATATGCAGTGAACCTCATATTAAAAACAGGAGTTCATTTTACACATGTTTCTACAAGGAATTCATGGACAAAGTACAACAAAGAGACAATGATTTAGAATCTCATATAATTAATTTGATGGCATGTCAACGTGGTACTAATGAGTATTGGTATCATCGTCACGAAGAACTTAAATGTATGTTAAGGAACTTAGGAACCCCTACATGGTTTGTTACGCTTAGCTGTGCTGAATACGCAAGGGATGATTTACTTGAATTTCTACGAGAAGCGCATTCAAATATGAAAAACATTGAATTGAAGACAGCTGAAGAACTGTGTTCCTTGCATCCTGCAAATGTGTGCAGATATTTTAATCATAGGTTTCAAGCTATGATGTCTTGTATCTTCAAAAAAAATAATCCACCTCTTTGAGGTGTAATTGATTTCTTTTGAAGAAAGGAGTACCAAGCCAGAGATGCTCCTCATATACACATGCTATTATGGATCAAAGATGCACCTACATTTGGAACTGATTCTGATGAGACTGTTTAGTCTTTCATTGAAGACTATGTTTCCTGTGCTGTTCCAAATACAGGAGTTTTACAGTTTCAAACTCATCGATGTGGGAAATATTGTTGACGGAAATACAAGTCAAAAGAAACATTTTATACAAAATGTCGTTTTGGATTCCTACGTCCAGTAATTGCCAAAGGAAGTCAGCAGTAAGGCATACTATAACTTAGAAATCTCAGAAGAATGCTTACATTATAAAAAGAAGTGAAGATTCATAGTATATTAATGATTACAATCCAGTGATTTTTTTAGAATGTGGAATGCAAATATCTATATCCAGTATGTTGCAGATAATTCAATTGCGGTTGCTCGCTATTTTACATCATATATAACAAAATCTGAAAAGAGTTGAAAGAAATGTGGGAAGAAATTTCACAAGGGAAGACTCTTAGTAACAAATTGTACAGCTTTAGTTTGAAGATGCTTTCCCATTGGGAGATTGGATTGTACAAATATTCGGATCGGTTGACGTCTGCAAGTTTATATTCAAAGACAAGAGGAATCATTTGGGTAAGTCTAAGTCTTGCTGCAACACGAAATCGAGTATTGAAATCTCTACAAGAAATTGAATAATTAGCATTGAATGAACCGGAAAGTACAGATATTGTTAAAACAAATATGTTGGATACGTACTATCCTAAAAGAAGTCCACATCTGGAAAAGATATGTCTCTATGATTACTGCAATATTACAACTTTAAGAGAAATGTTACAGAAAATATAAATTAAGAAAAATATGCAGTAATTGGATATGATGGATGTTTGGTAAAACATAAGAAAGGAAATCTTATTAATCACAAGAAACCCAGTTGTGACACTCCAGATAAAAGGGAATTTTTCTATTTAGCACTTCTGAAACTGTTCACGCCTTGGCGCTGTGAAATGGAATTATTTGGAGATTTAGTCTGCTAAGAAGATTCTTTTAATGCATGTAAATATTAACCCTGGGCAGAGCCCGCAGAGTTTCACTCCGTGGAATTTCACAGAGTTACCAAAGAACTCCACCAAATTCAGCGGAGTTCCGTGAGATGGAGAAGTCAAATTTGTTTTCAAGAAACATTATCTTAAAAGACACCATTTCTTTTTCAATCGTGCTGCTGCTGTAATTATTTTGATCACTGATTGGCATTGCTCACCAAGCTGTGTGAGAAATGTTCATTGACACATTGCTGATTGCATGGTGCAGGTAAAGTTGTAAAGAGGGAAATTTTCTCAGGCCGATTTTGGAGGTGCACCGGCTTTAGTTACGAAAAGAGATTTGAAACACTTGTGTAAACCATATTAGAGCTGGTGAGTAGAACAAAACAAAGGAACGGAGGAGGCCCATTCTCATTGCTTACATTAGTGCATCTTTATCATCAATGGCAGGTATTAGGCATTGCATAACTCTCATTGTACAGCCAGCGGTCTGTGGCATTGATGACATGGGGGAACAGTCATTGGAGTTCTGCTTCCCAGTAATATTGTATTCTTTACGAGCGGACATTGTGGTGAAGCCTCATGGTTAAAGCTGTAAGGGAGGTCACCAGAGGCTAACACTACCATGGAAACTCGTGACCAGTGCACGCAAGACACTGCACAAACCACTAAGGGGCATATTTTCAAGGACTTATCGCTAAGTGTTGGGCACTTTATTGCACCCAAAGTGTTGATAAATGTATCGCACCATTCACAAGTTGGTGCTAACAGCCAATATCATCAGTTTACCTGTGATAGCAGCCACAACATCATCGCCACATATGAGCCCGGCAACTAACACTAATGAGATGCAGAGTAGGCGTTCCCGTGCAAAAAGTGGCAAAAACACCACTTCCAACATTCTCAACGACCAGCTAGATCGGCAATAAGATACCAAAACGATAAGGCATTTTAGCAGCAGGGAATTAACACCTGCTCTTACCTGGTGTAAAGTCGGATGACAACCTGTACCGTAAAAGGGAGCACAGCCCAGAGCCACACCTTAAGAACAACAGATGCCAAGGAGCCAACGATTATGCAGCTCAAACACAACCAAAAGGTCCACAATACCCACCACTACCATCCTCAGGCTCGCCCCCTCCCCCCCGGCCTCCCTCCGGGACAAAGATATGTAACATCAACTTTACGAAATCATGAACAAAATAATTCACCTGATGTCGCACAATTACAACACTTCACATTCACGTTTGGTCAGAAAAAGGAGAATTACTCATTCATCGTTGAATTACCAAACAAAACAATGTATTCAAAGTAAACTCAAAACAACTATTTGGAAGAGTCATGGCGGGTCTTTTTTATTTATTTATTTTATTTATTGCATTTGTTACGCGCAACAGCCACCCACAAAGGGTTTCCCGGCGCGGAGATTTGTACAGGTTAGCAACACTACGAAGTATGGAATTTAGATGTTAAATAGCCAAGTTTTTAGGCTTTTGCGAAATCTACCGTAATTATCTTCCATCCGAACTGCAAGGGGCATGGAATTCCACAGCATTGGGCCTTGATAGCAAAACGACCTGCCTCCTACACGGGAGAGCTTAAATCTGGGAATGGTGAATTTTTTTTGGGTAGAGGAGCGCAATGATCGCGACGGAAGGTACGGACGGACCAATGTCATCAGGTATTTCGGGGCTCTGGCCATGTTTATTTTGCGCATAATGCAGAGTGCCTTAAATCTGATCCGCTTTTACACCTTCAACCAGTGCAAATCTCGCAGATATTTTGTGGTTGAGGTTTGTCTGGGAATTTTGCATATTAACCTAGTAGCAGAATTTTGAACTACCTGTAGTTTACGAATTAATGCTTTATTTGCACCCAGGTACAGGACATTTCCGTAATCAATACGGGAGGTAATCAAAGCATTCACCACCGTCTTCTTGGTTGGCTCAGGTAGCATCCAACAAATTTTCTTCAGCCATTTTAAGATAGCAAAGCATGTTCCTGCAGTTTTTTCCACCTGCTTATGCATCTTAAGCGCATCGTCTATAATGACTCCAAGATTGAGTGCTTGAGTCACTGGGATGGGAATCTTGCTCATTTCAGTTGGCCAGTCATGGGGACCCCACACATTTTTATTATTCCCTAGGATGATAACCTCTGTTTTGTCCCCATTCAGTTGGAGGAAATTATCCTGCATCCATCTTGCGATTTTCTTCAGGCCACTTTTCAGGGTGGACTCATCTTCCACTGTCTCGAAAGTCAGGGAAACAACAAGTTGGGAATCGTCCGCATACGAAAACATCACTAATCCTGTTTCCTCCACAATCTTGGCCAGAGGGCTCATGTATACATTAAATATTAAAGGACTTAAAATTGATCCCTGGGGAACACCATGCTCGAACTTGTGAATGTCGGAGCATGCATTCTGAGAAAAGACCTGAAATGACCTTTCCTTTAAAAAAGAATTAAGCCATTCCAATGCTGGACCACAGATACCTAATGATTGTAATGTTGAAACCAAGACCGCATGGGATATTGAATTAAACACGGCACTGAGGTCCAACAACACCAGGGCCACAGTTTCTCCTTTGTTCAGCCTACTCCTGATATTTTCCGTCACCCCCAAGAGCGTGGTCTCCTTTGAGAAGCCGGCTCTGAATCCTGATTGACCGGGTAGTAGTAGTTCATGGGTGGTAACAAATTCAGTTAAGATGTGGTTTACGTGTTTTTCTAAAAAATTTTAGAAGAATGGCAATAGTGAAATTGGGCGAAAGTTGGCGGGCTGATTGGGGTCTGTTCCTGCTTTCTTCATAATGGGTTGAATCATGGCATGCTTCCACTCCGATGGTACTGTATTTTCATGCAGGGACCTATTTAATAAACTTGTGATGATATTCAGTACATCAGGAGAAAGTTTTTTCAGGATTTTACACGGTAAAGGGTCTTTCGGAGATCCTGACTTAATCGAGCTGAGCAGTTTGATTAAAATTTCCGTGCTCAATTTAGGCCATTTATCTAGGACATTTCCTTTATTCAAAGGCCGCTCTACCTCCTATCCTCTTGCTCCTCTCCAGGAGGGGGAGTTGCCCCGGGGTGTGAGTCATATTGTTCAGCTGTCGCTATTCCTTGATGGATTTTATCCACTTTCTGAATGAAAAATGATGCTAGGGCTTCACATTGATCTTTATTTAATTCTGGGGGGCTAGCTGTGGTTTTTGACCCAGCCAGTTCTTTGACCATTTTAAATAGCATTTGGGAGCGGTTCAATGCCTCTGATATCAAGGAGCAGACATAGTTTGCTCGCGCTTTGTCACAAAGAGACCGATAATTTTTCAGCTTGTTTTTATATTCTTTTTTTGCTTCTAGGAGATAGTACTTTCTCCATCTTCGCTCCAGAACCTTACATTCCGATTTGTCCTTTTTTAATGTTTCGTTAAACCAAGGTGCCGGTGGCCTCCTCCCCTTGCACTTTGCTTTAGAAAGAGGCAGACAGGTATCTATAGCTACCCTTAACCAAGTATGAACTTCTTCAGACAGAGATTGCACCGACCCATTTAAACGCAGGTGGTGTGCCGCTAGATGATTATTCAGCATCTCAAAGTCTAGATTTTTCCAACTTCTTACCAGTCCGGGATAGTCCAATAGGTTGCTGCCTCTCTGGGGGGCAATCTGCAGGAAAAATCCAACCAGATAGTGGTCTGACCAACTAAGTGGAACTGAAGGCAAAACCTTGACATCCCTTAAATTAGAAATAATTGGGTCCAATAAATATCCTGCACTGTGAGTGGCTTCTGTATTTAACAGCCTCAGGTTCTGTACAGCTAAGTCTGATATAAAATCTGCTATGGTGGTGCAAGCTAAATTCTCCAAGTGAATATTAAAATCTCAGAGGAGAGAAAAATTTGCAGCAGACAAAACCAAGGGGCTTATAATTTCAGGTAAGGCCGCCATCCAATTCGTCGCTGAACCTGATGGGCCAGCATCTCAGAGAGGGTAAAGTTCGGAGTAACTGTCAGTTTAAAAATCGCCGCCTCCCCTTTGATGGTAGGGAGTCTCAAAAGCTCACAGCTATATTCCTTTTTGAAGAGGACGGCTATATCCCCTCCTATTTGATTGAGGCGGTCCAACCTGACAATCGCATAATTATCAGCCACTGCAATATCCGGCCCTGAACTCTCTTGGAGCCATGTCTCAGTCAAAAAGAGAGCGTCCGGTTTATCCTCCAGCAATAAATTAAAAATGTCATATTTATGCTTAGGTAAAGATCTACAATTTAGGCTCAAGAACAGAAGTTTTTTATCCTTCCCTTGTGGTAGCGCCCTCTTGGTGTTTGCCTTATCCTACCCTCTATATGTGATTGTTGTGGATAAACCACAAGTCGGGCATGAGGTCAAGCCGATGTCAAGGTGTAAGCCCGTGCAATCCTGATGTATGGGAGTTCTCAGTTCTTTCAAGTCCTTAGAGCTGTATTTAAAAACAGGACCAGAGTTGTTATCTAAGCCCACAATCTCAGTTCCACTATCTGGGTCGATATTACTTACAGGTTCCAAGTGCGAGTAGAAATGAGCAGGATGTATGGCCCTGGGCCCGGTCCCGGCGCGGACGGGCGCAGACGGGCTTGCCTTAGGCGCACCTTCGGCGCACCGTCTGCGTGCCCGCTGCGCTCGTCAGCTGCGCCTATCATTTTCGTGCTCCATTTACACTTCTCAGAGGCGGGATCTCAGGGCAGCTAGGATGCTAACCTTGAGCGTCCAGCAAGATGGCGGCCAAGGAGAACAGCGTCGGTTCGATCCCACTCTCAGGTCGAAATCGGCTCTGAGTGGGGGACGAATGTGTGGGGTATGAGCAAGTTTCTTCTAAGGACAATCTGTAAGTCACAGCTGGCAAGACAAAAATCAAGATAAGAAGGTGCATCATGCACTCATCAAAGGTCACAGAGAGAGGAAGAGAGAGAGAGAGAGAGAGTGAAAGAGAGGGAAAGAGAGAGAAAGAGAGAGAGAGAGAAAGAGAGATTAAGAGAGAAGGAGAGAGAGAGAGAATGAGAAAGAAAGAGAGAGAGTGAAAGAGAGAGTGAAAGAGAGAGAAAGAGAGAGAGAGAGAGAAAGAGAGACAGAGAGAGAAAGAGAGTGAGAGAGTGAGAGAGAGAGAGAAAAAGAGGGATAGAGAGAGACAGTAAAAGGAAGAGAGGGAGAGAGAGTACCGACACTGTGAACCCAGGCCTTACTGCTCACATGCTGCCTCCGGTGTGTCTCCAACTGCATGCTGGTATACACTGCAGTCCACCAGGTTCCTTATCTGAAACAGAGTCCAGATTTATGAATGGCAGAGTTCATACAATTTCACATGCCATCATAGCTTGCCCGCCCCGTGCACACAGGCTGCTGCACCCCAGCCTCTCCCACCACCCATTGACTGACCGCCCCTGTGCACACAGGCTGCTGCACCCTAGCCTCTCCCACCACCCAGCAGTGATTGCCGGTCCCTGCGCACCCAGGCCTCACTGGTCACCTTCCATCACCGGGTGTCTCCAAGAGGGCCCACCAGGTGCCATTGCAATCTCCAAACCCGGGCCCATGACCTTGGAAGCCACCACATCATGCATCCCCGCACCGCCATCCACCAGGTCACACACTTCATTCAGGGTCTTGATTTCGCAATGGCAGAGAACATTTCAGTGCACATGGCATCATCACAGGCTGCACACCCTCCCAGCCCAGGTGCCCCTAACTCTGTGAACCACGAGGCAACGCCACGTGGCGGTAGGCCTGCGCTGCCTGCTGGCTCAAGCCTAACCTGTGGTTCAGCAGGGCACACATAAATGCTTACCAGTCCGGACCGCCAAAATGGGGCATCATTGCAGGCTGCACACTCACTCAGCTCTTTAGGTGCCCCTACCTCATTGCACCGAAAGTCTCATCCCGTGGCGGTGTCCCTGTGCCAACCGCAATATATCTGGTGCCACCAAGTCTGTGCACCGCAAGTCATGGACCCTCTATGATTGAGTATTGTGGCGCAGACACGATCATGTCACCTTCGCAGTGGGGAATGTGATGTGGTAGGGCCTTAGGCCATCATGCATAAATAATAATTCCACAGATATACCCAGATAGACAGTGGAAATGGCCTTGAGCACGTGCGCCCGGAACTTTTTATTGGCAGGGTTGCATGTCCCGTGACACGTGTGCTTGATGGGTGTGGTGTGGGTGTAAACCAGCCATGATTGAGTGCCTGTTGCATACTGACAACTATCACTACAGGGAAGACCTGGGACATGTAGCGTTGTCCCCCTTGTGAGAGTAAGCAGAGTGCGCTGGCGTGGCGTAAGCCAGTCCAGTGTAAGGGTGTGAACACTGACCCCGGGACTCTCGGTGTTGTTCCATCACTGGCTGGACAAGGAAGTAACTAATGTGTGTTTCTCTGTTGCAGTGTCGGCGCCACCCAGTTCACAATTGGCAATGTGCCACCCTGTGACCCAAGTCCCACAACATGAGCAACATAGACATAAGGGGGAATCACTGACTCTACATTCATCCATACTTCCACACGTGTAAGATCATAGACATGACACATCTGTGTGATTATGAATGTTTAATGCACGTTCAGCGGAGTGTTGTAGCTGGAGCAGTACAGGGCCGTGCAAACCCACTTTACATTGTTGGCCCGTGGAGGACCAACCAAAGTCACTTAGGCAATGACAAATCCATCGGAAGAGTCCAGTCCGCAGTCTGAATGCTGTGTCATTGGTGACCAAACAGAACATGGCAGTCCATGTCGAGGTCCAAGGTGAGTGTCACAGATTGTTTCGGGGGACAGTGGAAGGTGATGATGTAGAGGGCAGAACCAAGCAAAAAATGGCCATATGGCAAAGATGAATGCTACTGCGTCCGTACCATGAAGGCAGACTCATCCGCATCTTTGTCCTCTGCTGTTTCATGCACCTCACATGTGGGTGGTGGTGTTCTGTCTCCAGCACTGTGTGACAGTGATACCTCAGGGGCCGGAGGTGGAATGTCTGCCTCACTGTGTGGCACTGACATTTCAGGGGGCGGAGACATGGATGGAGTGGTAGCAGCAGCATTCAACTGTGTCAGGCCTTGTGGTAGCAATGTCATGAGGAGGTCCTTAGGGCATTGAGGAACCCAGCTACCTCTCACTGGTGTGCAGCCATGGCAGCCGCTAATTCCACCTGCATCTGCTCCATGGTCTCCATTATCCTACGGATGTGTCTCAACTCCCGGGTTACATCGCTAGAGCCACTCTGACTAGACAGTTGCTCATGTCTCTGAGTCAGGACCCCAGCAATGTCAGCCATGGATCATTGGAGAGCATGGAATGGACTATGGGTTTCTGTTAGGGACTTTGAGTGGTCCCTGATGGGACATAGACACCCACGTATGGCATCTAGTTTGGATGCCATGCCATCGAACCCCACCCACACCTGTTCTGCCAGCTTCTCCTTGCACCACAACACACGGCTTTGGGAGGCCTTGTGTTCTTCGTGGGGGTCCTGGGAGGCAGCCATGTTGGTGGGTGCTGCTGGTGTGTGGTCTGTACAGGGTGTAGGGTTGCATCAATGCAGCTGGGCTGCCCTGTCCCTGGAGGTGGGTTGAGGTAGCTGTCAAGGAACTCTTGGAGGGCATCGGTGTCAAAGGTGTGGTTGTTCTCTTCATCATCAGAGAAGAGAGGTTCGGTCTGCTCCGCAGGAGGAGTTGGTTTTCCTTCTGCAATGTGAAGGGGAGATGCAGTTTATCACTGTGTTCACATGTATGTTGACGCATTGTACAGGTTTACATACAGACTGCATGACATGGTACATTGTGACTGTTTGGGAGGAGCAGCCTATTTGACGGGGGACAGTGGATATTTCGACTACATCATGTGTGTTTGTACTTGTACATTGTCAACTCACATTTCACTGCAATGCCAAATTTGATTGGCCAGTTTCTACACACAAGCGGCACCAGTTGTGTCCTTAGTTCTGTTGTGGAAGTGTTGCAGTTTGTACCACATTGTTGTCATTGTTGATGTGCTCTGCATGTTGTGTGTGTGTGCTGCATGTTAGGAGAGTCGCCCCTGCAGCTCTGATTTTGCTGCCTGTTATCTCTTTTATGAGGTGTGCTTTTGACTTTTGTGCTTATACAGTGCTGAAAGGTTGCATACTTGGGTACATTGGTCTCTTGGTGGGAGTTGGGGGTCTGGGCATGGTTTATCTGCAGATGTGTTGTCGATGTCATGGGTGGTTTGTGCACGTGGATGTGTCAGTGTGACCTGCTCCTTTACAGATGTGGTCCACACTCGTTGCGTGCAACATTTCATGATATATTGACTGCAGCCATGCTATTCGTCAGGCAGTGTACTTTCATTGTCAGTGTGGCACACAGATCCACTGCTTTGCTAAATTCAGCACATGTGCATGGGTTGGTTGTTGGAGTGGTGATAGGGAGGGGGGCCACTTTATGCACATAGTGGAACGAGGCCTACTTGCTGTTTCCAGGTGTGCTGCAGTGTGTCAAGTGACATGCTCCAGAGTCATTGTGGGTGTGCAGTGTGCTCTACTTAATTGTGCATGTGTGCCATATCCAGTACCCCACCCGGAAGGAATATTCTGACTACCCACTGGGAGGTAAAGGCTTTAAGCTACCTAGGCTTTACCAAATGTATACTGTTTGGATCTAGAGGTGGTCCAATGAGATACGATTGTACGTATTTGTAATCTCCAGTTATTTTCACTTCATTTATATATTTAAAATACAATTCATTTCACAATATTTTAATTAGGGAACCAAGACTCACATTCATTATCTTGACGTGGTTGATACATAGAAGAGCATAAACATATGTATCCATCTGCAGGAAGGAGCAAAAGCTAGAAAGGTACTAAAAATTTAAAAGGTGGTCTATTCAGAAAACAATCAGTTTCTAGATGTAATGCATTGCGACTTATATAGCGCACGTATCACCCAAAGGCATCAAGGCGCTTGCCTTGGGAACCCGTCCTGGCTTTTCCTTGTGAGATAACCCCTACTGGGCATCCCCAAGGTGAAAGCCAGGCATCCCACAGTGGGTGGGCTGCCGTAGTGCCCAGAGTTGCAGCGTGGGACCCCAGGATTAGAGTAGGCACCGAGGCAAGAATTATCGAGTCCGTGGACATTTTTGGGCTCAGGACCCTGCCAAGTCGGGAATTGAACCCTGGTCCCGGGCCAGACCTCTGCATCAGGGTCTGCCGCTCTAATCAGTGAGCCACACTCCTCCATTATAATAGTAATAATATTGTGGTAAAATATTGTTCCTTTCCAATTCATACAGCTATCACACGTCCTTGACAGAAACATCACATGTCCAAATCTGCTTGGGTTGTTGTGTATCAATATATGGTTCGATCTTAAAATTGTATTATTATCCTAACAAGGCATACTAAAGTGTTTAGAGAAGGTATAACCTTAACCACATTAGTTTTGCTCTGAAAGTTAGATATGAGACAGAAAGAAGTCTTATTTCTTTTTCCTACTTGTACTGGAATCTTTGGGTCTGTCCCTTGATAACTTTACTAGCTGGCACTTCTATTTTTCTGGTATAACTTTTCCATTTAGTAACCACTGTGATGGAGTCCTGACGAAGGCCTAGCTGAAACGCGTTGTTTGTTAACAAGCCGCCAGTCTCTGCACATCAATGTTTTTTGACTTATGGGTTTTCATATTCACTTTTTTTTTGGGATCAAAATAAATCTGGAAAAATTGTTCTATGTAATAATGATTGAAAATATGATAACTTTACTACATGGCATATAGGGCAATTAGGATATTAGATGTGTTAATTGTCAGAAGAGGACGTTTTATGTGGTCTATTAATAAGTATCAACACTGTAAGACACTTATATTTCTGTATTAAAAATGTTTTTTGTTTTTTTAAAAGACAATAACAAGAAAAATGAAAACATAAATTGCATAAACTTATCATTTAGTTATGAATTGGATATGAAATGTTTTTACATGAATTTTTAAATGCACATAGTCTGGAGCTTCTGTGTCTGCTTAGTGTGAACTTCACCATGCTCAGGGGCCCCGTTCCTTTCCCACAAAAATGTGTGAATTGCAGGCCTGGCGCAGCTTAGCGCTGATTTTGTTATCGTGGTTAGGCCCAGTGCAACATTTTTACTTTGGGGTTTAGATTTTTATCGCCTTCCTGGTGACTTTCTCGCGGACATTTGTTGTGTTATCGGGAGACTATCGCATGTTACAGCTGTGTTTTAAATAGAACGTTAACACAGAGTATTTTTTCCTCGCTATAGACGGCGATATGAAACATTGCGTTAACCTATTTTGGCTATGATTATCACACGTTCTTGAGAATATTCCCCTGAGTGTGCATCTCAAAGGAAAGTGCCCAGTAAAGTATTCCTGTTTTTATAACCCACTTTGCTATAACTCAGCCTTTCAATCGTTAAAGGATGAAAAGCTGTGTCACCTTTTACAGAATGGCATTGAAAACCAATCACTGCAGAGTTAGAGCTTCCGTTTGTGAAAGTTCTTATGGATACAGTCTTCCATGCTCAACTGCGAAAACCTAACTCTCCAAACTGTCACCTGTGAACTACAGTGGCGGCAGTGCATCGGCAGGCCGTATTACTCAGATTGATTAAGGAGGAGAATTTTACCACGAGGCAGGCACATCTCTGTGCCATTATGCTAATCTGTGGGTCAGGTCTCTGTTGCACCTTTGCAACCAAAATTGATTTGGGTTAAGAGAGCACCTCACCTCCCCATGCAGGGATGGAATGGTGATGTGAGGCGAGGTGCCCAGCAGGCTGTTATTTAATTTTCAAACATGAACCGCTTGAACACCTCGTCAGGGGTAGAAGCGATATTGCAGCAGTGAAGAAATTAACCATTCAGTGTGCCATATCAATTGCATCCCAGGGCAGATGATCTCCGAGTGAATGGGCAACATGGCATGTTCGGTATATTATTAACCTTGCAATGAGTTATACATAATAAAAACTGTTGTTCGGTAAACAAAGCTGACAATGTTTGAATGAAACTAAATTAATTTACAGCACAAAACAAATGAGCGTCTCACCAGCAAAAGAGAGTACCTCCCATCTTCAATGAAACAGAAAAGGGACTTCTAGTTTATGCACCTGCTCCTACCTTTGTGAACATAGGGGCCATGTTGGCCCCAGTTTGGTCTGTCTGGATAGATTTTATAGAACACCCCAAATCGCAACTCCCCGGTTGTTTATGGTTTGGCTGGAGCAACAAAAGCTCTCAACCCAAGGGGTATTGGAGAACCATTTTTTAGATTCCTCGGAGGTCAGATGTGTCTCCTGTAAAATACATATAGACGCCTTTGAAAGCTCTAAGTACTTCATGATCAACCTCTGCCTCCTTGGGCATCTCAAACCATTAACATTCCAGGAGATAAAACACTTCTTTCTATATTGTACCCTTGCCCCTACCATTAGTTAGAGCTCTCCTGTCAAAAGCAGATCGTTCATACAGTGAGTTCCAAAAGTGAGATGGGTATATTTTCATTTTCTCCTCTTGCTCCCCACCCAGTGCTCCCCTACCCTGCCTCCCTCCCTCCGGTGCCCCTAAACTCCCATGTGGAACCCTCCCTTCCTGAATAGGCGAACCTATGTGGCTGCACCCGCCTCAAAAAAAGAAAATATTTACTACAACAACGAGGCTGAGAAAAACGGCGATGAAAAAACAGACTTACATTATCATTCTACCCATGATTTAATTTTATTTCCCTGCTTTCTCCTCTCTGATCTTCTCCATAAACTTGTCCACCTCTTCAGTTGTGCGGAAGAGGCGCATTTTGTTGTTATACATAGTTTTAAGCTGAGCTGGGAATCTTATCTGGGCATTAACACCTAGGCTTTTTAACTCCTCCATCCTGCACCCTAGCACCCATTGTCTGGTAGCTGTTGCGTGAGATATGTCGGACCTTATCTGAAAAGCAAATGGGTCATGGCCAGTGAGTGAAAAGGAAATCAACCCTCCCTTGAGGTCTGCTGACAGAATCTGTTCCTTAACCGTGTAAGAGAGGAAGTTGGCCAAGATCTTCCTAGGCTTATGTTGGCCAGGTTTTTTCCTGAAAGGATCCCTGTGAACCCTTTGGATCTCTGAGGTCAGGTTAACATCCGGGACGCCTTGGAGGACTGTCCCTTGTAGCAATCAAATTATGAATCCCTTACGGTCTGTCCCTTTCAAGGTTCTCTGGTGTACTCAGGAGTCTCAGTTTTTTTTTCTGCGAATGGTTTTCCAACCTCTCCAGGTCATCTTTTAGAGATTTATTCTGGGTTGCCAGCTTTGCCATGTCCATTGTGGCAGACTTAATTGCCTTCCTAATTCCTGGTAGTTCTGCCTCTATTTGGTCTGTTCTCGCAGCCACCTCCTCTAATTTCTGAGCCAGCACCTCACATGAAGATTTAATTGCCGCCTGGTTGGCTTCGGGGACCAAAAATCTATTTGCCAGGTCCGCCTGGTTCGTCTCTGAGATTTAAAAACTACTTATCATCTCCCCTTTCATTGCAATCAATATATTTGAGAGAGTGTGCACCCCTGACCCTGTGCTTCCAGCCTTTTCTGACCCCACACCACCAAATTCGCTTGTCTTAGTAATGTCTCCCACGGTGACACCTTTGGCCTCAGTTGTCTTTTCTCCCAAGTCTTCTTGAGGGGGTTAGACTGAACATGTAGGTCCTGAACCTCTAAAGCATTGAATCTATTGGACAGAGTCACTTCTAGATGGGATCCAGGTGATATCTGAAGGGATTTTCCAGTAGGCTGCCTAGCCTCCCTCTGCCTACATTGCTGAAACGGGGTTAACAGGGGAGAGACTTCACTGTCGCCAATTGGTGCCTTAGTTTTGATTTTAGGTTTAACCTTAGTTTTAGACAGCCCACCATTCCTCTCCTCTTGGGTGTTTAATTCAGCTGTGCTACTCAGACTTGCTGTAGAAGACATGAATCTCTGGTAAGTTATTAGAGAGGGGGTTATTTTGTTTTCAAAAGGCGTTTTTTTCCCTCGGCTTCTTCGTCTACTTTTTGGGGCCTCTCTTGCCTTTAATCCTGCTTCCACATCCACCTCTGTCTCACCTTTACCTGCACCTTGTCTCCTCTGTAGACCCCTTTCCCCTGTCACCAAAATAGGAGATTTCCTAGGAGTCACTATCGGCAAAATAATGTCTGAATTTCTCAATGAGTGAGCTGCCCTGGCTCTTAAGGTGTAACAATTTGCCTTTAGAGGTGCGGGGGGGAGAGACCTGTCTTTACTTTCACTATCTTTTCTGTCTTCTCTGTCCTCTCTGCCACGTCTGGCTCCTCAATCCTCTTAGCCCCCACCTCCATACAGCTCGGGGAGTAAACACTGCAAACCTCCCAGCCGGGTGCAAGGGAAAATCGAGCTCTCGAAAGCTCTACTGAAGACCTAGTCTGCCCCTGGGTTAATTCGCTTCCAATAAGCCTCCTCACAGCCCTATGCAGTGAAAAACTAGCCGCCTCAGTGTCTCCAAATACAGGTTCTGTTTGCACCACGCCGATCGAAGGACGAGACCAGAAGCAGGCAGCATCGCGGCGCCTCCGCAGCCATGCCGCCTCCTCCCACCTCCAGTCAACACACTCGCGTTCACGTCCGCTGGAAAACGCCGGCAGATCACCGGCTCCAAAACAGCTCCTCACACCCTCTCGCATGGCCCCATAAGCGTTCAGGTGAAAAACATGGGCAAAACAAACAATATATCCATCGCCGAATCCTCAGCTCCCGATTCCGTTAGTCATTGAGGTGGGCGCTGCCGCGGCCGTCTAGCTAGCAGCCGCTATGTTCCTCCTCTGTCCACCTCCTTGTTCCCACATCCTCCATGTGTAAACTGTCTTGTAATATTACAGCGTAATTTAGATGTTGAAAAAGGTTTAGTGAATAGAGCCATGGGAAAAGTTGTGGATTATGTACATTTTCAGAACAGAGATAGAATTGAATTTTTAAAGATTACATTGTATCAGATTGAAGAGATAAAACAGATTGGACATTGTGCTCTTCGTTTTTTGCTTGTAAAACATTTGTATGTTCGTAGACAACAGTTTCCTCTTTCTTCAGCATATGTTTGTTGTTGAGAAAAATGTTAGTGTTGATGGAAATTATGTAGGAGACTATAATTGGTTAAGAAGAGTGTATGCTCTTAAATTAGGTAAATACCCCATGTATGAAAAACATCTAGTATGTTCAAAATGAAAATATGACAAACATTCTAGTGAGGTTGGAAAAAATAAAAGAATTCAAGAGAATGATGAGGCTGTAAATAAAATGAAAATGGATACAATTGATGATAGTGTAGGAAACCAGTTAGAAAATAGTACAGATATCAACTGCTATTCTAATGTAATTTTAAATGTTGTCTTTATCATAATATTATGGAAAATTGTGAAAAACGATTCTGTTCTTTATCACATCATATTTTTCAAAAGTTGGTAGCTGATAGAACAAAAATCCTTAGATTAGGCATCTTTTAGATATATGTACTGGTTTTTCACAATTTACAATTACTATACAACAAGATGCCCAAGAGTTCTTTATGTTTATGCTTGCAGTATTGGAAGATGGGATCATAAATTTGAAGAGTGCTCATTTTTTTCTACCATTGAAATAGACACTGAACGATTCCTATATTTGAAAATACCTGATTGCAAATCAGTGCCTTTTAACAAATTAGTAAAAACAGCTAATCAAGATATGACATGTTTTCATTGCAAATCAGAAATTTTGTCAACATTATTTATAGAAAGATTTGGACGATATGTCATTTTAATGCTACAACGTTGTAAAGCAGATGGAAGAAAAATAGAAACCAAAATACATTTTTTTGTGGCAAGTCAAGTGTCAATTTCAGGGAAAACTTTTAAAGCAGTGGTTATTGTTTTCCATGCTGGACCTACTACAACATCTGGACACTATACTGTGTATTTAAAGTGCAATAAAGGATGGACACATTGTAATGATGCCCCATTTAAAATTCATTATTATTTTTTATATGGAGAGAGTATACAGAGTACAATAAGTTGTTCATAAGTATAGTAAAATATAGTTTGTGTTAATACATATTGTCAGAGATCCACATTTTTTCAACATTTCGTATATATACAGTACGGAAAGAATCTACAATCACTCAATAAATCAAAAAAAGGGCCATAGAAAAAAAGAAAAATAGAAAATATGAGAAATTGGAATAGAAAAATGCTGCCTGATCCCTTAGACTTGTCCCCCTGAAACCAACCAATCCCTCCCTGCATTTTGCCTTTTGAGCCATTTATTCATTGGAGCCCAGATCTTCATACCTCTCTTACTAGCACACCGGCCTTTACAGTTGCACAATGACCTATCAAGATTATATATGGCCAACTGACGGCCCAGCCAAGCAAAATATGTAGGTGGATCAGCATCCTTCCATTGTGTGGCGATATGTAGCCGGGCCACTGCTGCTGAGACAAAAACAAATGTATTCTTCTGTGAATCATATTGTACCTTTTCGTCATATCCTAACAGCATTAATGTAGGGGTTATGCTAATTATGCTCCCTAGTGCTACTGATAGAAATTCCTCCATTCCCATTTTAGAGGTCCTCATTTCTCACAGCCGTAAACATATAAACAGTATCCGTTAGCTCTTGATCACATCAAGGACATTTGTCATCCTCTCATTTCCCCCAACAGCAGAGCTTTGCAGGAGTAAAATAGAGATCATAAATGGTATAATAATGTTGGGCTTTCAGGTTAGCTAAGAGAAATGTCCCCTTATCTAGTGCTAGTGATTGGCAGAAATCAACATCAGGGTCTCCTAATTTAGTAGCCCATTTGGTTTCTACTATTTCCAGATCATCAGGAAGTGTATCAATTAATATTTATATATATATATTTAATTCTTAGACATAGCCTCCATTAAAGGAATTCTATTTGTGGAGATCTTTTGGCTGTTTATTTGATTTAGAAAACTGGTGATTTGCTGATATTTAAAATACGTCCCAGCCGTTAAACCATATCTTTGTTACTATTCAATGAATGAAAACCTCTGATTATTTAAGAACAAATCCTCAATTTTAGAAATCCCCTTTTCCTCCAATTGCCTACCCAAATTATCACACATTAATATGGGGAATAGGGGAGATCGCCACAAAGGTGTATATCAGTTATACTTCTGAATTTGCATAAGTCCAACTGGAATTCAAATGTCAGTTGCCTTACAAATTACCAAATTCATATCTTATATTTTTTATGGCAAAGTTTTGAAAACATCACTCGGCCTAGTGGGAAGATGTGAACATGAATTAATGGTTTATTTTGGATATTTTCAATGAAAATAAATTTGCAAACAACATTCGGCCTATTGGGAAGATGTGAACAATTAGTGTTTTGATTATTGTTTGTGCTAGTTGATATTGTATTTGGAAAATTGTGCTGAAAAAAGTAGTTCAAAAACGTCATCTTTATATTATACGCAATGTAAATGATCTTATTGATCGTATTAAACTGCCCGCTGTTATATGATGATCAACATTGAAATCACTGTGTATGGTAAAATTACAAGAATCTGAAAACAGCAAAAAAGAGAAACTGAATATGTTATGTAATTCTAAAATTATGCTGTGTTCCTAAAACTATAATATTATATGCAATAACAGTATTTTGTCTTCTCTTTTATAGAAAGTAATACTAAAGTTTAAAAATATTTTAACTTTAGATTACAATGAAATAATTGTAAAATAGTTTCAATGAGTTTGATATCTCCTTCAATAAAGAAGGTAATCTGAAATAATGTAATATGCACAATAATATGAAGTATTGTTTACAGTCACTTTTATTGCAGTCATTAATTTTTTACAAATTCAACCCATTCCCAATTCCAATCACCCTAGCAGTACCCATGCACTTCTTCAATCACTAAAGCATAACCTATGTACTTACAAAATCACCCCAGCATTACTAATACACACCTTTAATCACTCTGGTAGTACCCATGCACACCTGCAATCACCCAGTGTTAGAACTGGGGGTCTCTAGTTGTCAGAGGTAGGTACCACTGTCCAAATAGGGACCCTTGCTTCTAGTCAGGGTAAGGAGGAACCACTCTTTAGATAACCCCTGCTCACCCCCTTGGTAGCTCGGCACGAGCAGTCAGGCTTATCAAATGCAATGTGCTAAGTATTTGTACCAAAACTCACAGTAACACAGTGAAAACACCACAAACTGACTTCACAACAGTTTAGAAAAATAAAGGTATTTTATGTAAAGCACACAAGACCAAAATGACAAAAATCCAACATACACAGTTCAAGAATATGGTTTCAAATGAGTTCCTAAGGTTGCATTAAAATAATCCGCAGTTTCGTCACGTTTTAGCCAACAGTACCTTTAGATGCGAAAAAAGTTCCAAATGAAAGCTGTAGCATTGAAAAGCAAGCGATGCGTCACTCCTGAGACCCTGGGGAGGCGATGCGACAACCCCGCTGGACGCAGGGGGCGTGTTGCAGTGACTCCGGTCTGTATAGGGAGGGATGCGATACCTTGCGTGGATTCCGGTGCACAGGTTACGGTGGAAGCGGGTCGCAAAAGGTACGATGTGATGAACTTTGGGGCGGCGACGATCTCCGGTGTGGTGACGATGCGCAGTTCAGCGTCGATCTTCTCCTCTTGCTGCCCGTCGATGCAATGGCTCTGCAACGACTCGCGGAGTGACGTGATTCGGTCCGCAAGCAAGCGGTGCAATCTTCTCACCCAGTGATGACAGGCTCCGCGACGATACTCAGAGCAATGGTAATCTTCCTGCACCGGACTGGTGCGTCCCGCAAGCGAAGGATGCAACGACTCTGGCAGCAGCAACAGGAGCTGCGATGTTCTTGGCCTTCGTAGCGGCGGGGAATTTCCTAGCACTGACAGGGATAAGCTACGCAAGCAACCATGCGTTAAAACTTGCAGAAAGTCTTTAAAATCTTGGTTTCCAGCTTCCCAACACAGGTACAACTTCCAGAGGCACCACAACTGGCCCGAACACTCTAAAAAGGACAGAACTCTCTCAGCAGAGTTCAGGGAAGCAGGGGGTGAAGTCCTTTTGTTCCTGGGACTTCTTAAGGGGACAGGTCCCCAAACACCTCACCTTTAGAAAAATGCTGAAGACGAATCTGTTTGAGGAGATATAACTCTAGGATTGCTGCCTTTACAGTTTCTTGTGACCTGCTGCTGTCAAAGCGCGGAGATAACCCTTTCGGGCTAGATTCTTGCGCTATACAAGCATATAAATAAATAAATAAATAACCAGCTCTTCTTCAGGCACTTGGAGATTCCTTCAAGCAAGGGGACACAGCACAAAGCAAAGTCCTTCCCCTCTCCTTGGCAGCAAAGCAACTGCAGGTCAATCCAGCAAAGCAACAGCAGGACAGTCTTCCTTCTTCAGTCTACCAGCTATCTCCTTGGCAGAGGTTCCTTCTTAATTCCGAGATGATCTGATTTTCTGTGGTCTGGGGTCCTGTACTTATACCCCTAAAAGTCTTTGTTCCCTTTGTGCAGGAGGGCTCTGAGTCCGGTCTGAACCAGTTCTGGGTGTTGCTTGCACACTTTTTTTTCCTGGCCTCTCCTTTCTTTTCAGAGAGAGGGGCAGGGTCGTCAGCCGGTCAGCAGGAGGTGGAGCCCGCATTGTGGAAGGCAGGCACAGCACTATTCAGGCCCAGGTGCTACCTCCTCCCACCACTCTAGATACAGATGGAACTATGCAGCCCAGGGATGTCAACTCAGCCTCTGGGAGCCACCCAGCCCCTCCCACTCACAAACCATACAGTCAATTCACAAAGAGGCCTAGACACACAGACAGGTCAGACAAGAGATCAGCAATTTTATAAAAGTTCTGTTCTCAAACACAGGATTTTAAAAACACCTTTCCTAAAAGATGTGCTATTAAATTCTGAGTTCAGCGATACCAGACTTTTATGTCCTACCTTGCTCCTATGGGAAGATATGCTGGTAGCCACTGTAGCCATCATTATCTATGATAGCCTATGGGCAAGGTAGGTCTGCAATAGTGAAAAACGAAAATGTCTGTCATTCACTACCAGCATGTCACCTGCACTAGTACGTGCTTTACCTTTCACATACACTGCACCCTGCCCAAGGGGGTACCTTGGGCCTTCCATAGTTGTGACCAATATATACAGAAAGGGAAGGATTAGGCCTGGTCAGTAGGGACACTGAGCAGGAGGACATGGCAGTTCACAGACTGCACACAGGCACCGAGGTGGCAGGCCTGAGACGCCATTTTAGGGCTATTCATGTGGGTGGCACAATCAGTGCTGCAGGCCCACTAGTAGCATTTGTATCACCAGCCCTAGCACACTCAGTGCACTTTACTAGGGACTTCTTGGTGACACAAATATGCAAATCATGGATAACCAATCACAATAGCAATTTACACAGGGAACACTTGCACTTTGACACTGATCGGCAGTGGCAAAGTGCCCAAAGCATCTAAACCACCAAACACAAAATCCAGCACAGCGTCAAAAATATAGGAAGCAGAGGCAAAAAGACAGGGGAAACCATGCCAAAGATACCAGGTCTAATACCCAGACATTATTTCTACAGTCTTGCAATCACCCAAGTATTACTTATGCACTCCTTCAATCATCCAGACATTACTCCTCCACTTCTGGAATCACCCAAGCAGTAACCATGCACTCATGCAATCACCCAGGCATGCACTTACAAAATCACCTATTTAGTACCTATGCACTTACAAAATCACCCAGGCATTCCCAATGCACACCTCCAATCACCCAGACACTACTCATTCACTCCTTCAATTACCCAGCCAGTAGCTATGCACTCTTCTAATCTCTTAGCCACTATCCATGCACTTATAAAATCACCATGCACTACCCTTGCACTCCTGCAATCACCCAGGCACAACTCGGGCACTACTCATGCACTCCTGCAATCACCCAGGCATTACTCATCCACTCATGCAATGTCCCAGGCAGTACCCATACACTGCTCCAACCACCAGTGCAATACCCATGCAGTCCTCCAATCACCTAGACAGTACCAATGCACTTAGCCAAACACTCTGCCAATACCCAAGCACTTATAAAATCACTACTCACTACCCTTGCACTCATGCAATCATCCAAGCATTACCCATAAACTAATGCAATCAGTCAAGCATTACCCATGCTCTCTTACAATCACCCATACATTACCTCTGTTCTCATACAATCACGTAGACATTAACCAAGCACGTACAAAATCACCCAGGCACTACCCATGCACTCCTCCAATCACCCAGGCACTAGTCATCCACTCATGTACCAACCCAGGCACTACCCATGCACTGCTCCAATCACCCATGCACTACCAATAAACTCTCCTAATCACCCGACACTACCCATTTATCCTTCAGTTACCCAGCCAGTAACCATACACTCCTTAAATCACCCAGTCACTACCCATGTACTTATAAAATCACCATGCACTACCCTTGCACTGCTGCAATCACCTACGCACAACCCATGCACTCATGCAGTGATCCAGGCATTACCCATAAATTCATGCAATGCAATCACTCAGGCATTACCCATACACTCCTCTTCTCACCCATACATTACCTCTGCACTTATGCAATCACCCAGGCATTACCTATGCACTTACAAAATCACCAATTCAATACCCATGCACTTACACAATCACCCAGGCACTTCTCATGCACCCCTGCAATCACCTAGGCACTACTGATCTACTCTTGCAATAACCCAGGCAATACCCATGCATTGTTCCAATCGTCTGTGCACTACACATGAACTCCTTCAACCACCCAGCCAGTAGCCATGCACTTATCCAATCACTCCACCAATACTCAAGCACTTATAAAATCACCATGCACTACTGTTGCACTCTTACAATCACCCAGGCAGGACCAATGCACTCATGCAATCATTCAGGCTTACCCATAAACTAAAGCAATCAGTCAAGCATTACCCTTACATTCTTCTAATCACCCATACATTACCTCTGCACTCATGCAATCACGGATGCATTAACCAAGCACTAACAAAATCACCCATGCACTACACATGCACTCCTCCAATCACCCAGGCGCTACTCATCCACTCATGCAATAACCCAGGCCCTACCCATGCACTCTTCCAATCACTCAGACACTATCCTTGCAGTCCTCCAATCATCCAGGCACTACCCATGCACCCATGTAATCATCCATATTTTATCCATGCACTTCTTCATACATATTTGTCTTTTTTTAACCAAATAGGCTGTTCTAACAAGAACCATTTTTTTCTTCTTTTTTGTTTTACATTTTTTTGGGTGTTTTTCTAACTCTTTTTGAAGTTTGTTGGTGTTTATAGAAGAAGAAACAACAGAATAAACTGACAAAACGGATGTCTAAACTTTTACAATGTAAAAAACTGCAAAAAAAATTAGCAGTGGTGGCTTTGTGCAGCAAAAACAATGACGTTGATGGACTGTTCGCCATAACAGAGAGGTTTCTTGCACTTTATGCACCTCTGCTCTAAACCAGCAAATTCTGCTGTAACATCAGGTCCTCTGTTTGAAGTTGCAGAACCAGTTGAAGTTCTTGGTCCTGACTGTTGGTCATCTTGCTGGGTTTGTTCTTCCAGCTCTCATCTACGTTGTTCCCATGCTAGCTGACGAGGATGTATTGCCTGAAGGTGCTTTAACCTTTCAGGATGTACCCCATGAGTATTTCTTCTCGGAGCCCCGAGATAAGATATGTTTGCTGATGCCGCAGGTCACCTTCCTCACATTTACCTTTTTTTCTTCTTCGGGAATAGTGAAGAAGGCCCACACTACACTCTCCTTCCTTCTTCTTCTTGGTTCCTCCAACTCATATTTACCATGGATGTGAAGAGGTGTATTAGAAGATGCCAATTTGGTTCTTTTTCCAAATAAAACCACCAAAAAAATAGGACAAGCAAAGTAAACACAAAAGGTGTGACGCCTGGCAATGGCCTTGAAGGAATGAGAAATGTGGGTAGGGTACTGTAACTTCTAGATTGAAAAGGTTCTTAACCAATGAAATTCTTTCTTCAAAAGTTACATGGATTCGCGCACCCACTGCGCTACCAGCATACACCCGTCGTGAATCCGTAAAACTATATTTAACAATAATGAATAATTAAAGTTATAGTTAGCTCAACTAACTATTCTGGCTGAATTTCTCTGGCTTTGTACAAGTGAAATGTCCAACTAATTATAACGTCCCTGAAACCTGTGTTTTATTACTGAATTTCTAAGGTTTTTTAAATGCTAATTTCTAACTATAATGACCCTGAAACCTCAGTTTTTTCAGTGAAAATATATATATATATATATATATATATATATATATATATATATATATATATATATATATATATATATATATACATTACCTACTGGTGTTCGCCAGTAGGTAGTTATAGTTAGGATCTACTTTCATTAGGAAATCCGCAACATTCTATTGGGAATAACTTTGGCTTTCGCGAATTTCTCAAAGAAGGTGACCCGCTCCACTCCACTCCTTCCCTGAAAATGTGGGTGGATTGGTCAAGCGGGGGCCGAGATAAAAGGGGGGTCCCAATACGTGTTTTCTCCATGTTAATTTCCATAGGGCGGTCGAACTCACTTTTAGCCCGAACGGCTGAATGGATTCCACCAAACTTAGCAAAATCGTAGGTACTGGTAGCCCGATGTGCCTTTGCTATGTCTCAAGATATGTGCTCCTGTGGATTTTGAGTAATTTAGGTTAAAAAATATATATATATCTATAAGCGTGCCCCGGTACGTGCACCAAGGAGCGCAGCGGGCGCGACACGCGAGGTGCGCACGGAAAGCTGATTGGCTCTCGGGTGTCTGTAAACATTCAAAACAGTCCGGACTGGCCGCCATCTTGTGTCTCGATAGGATAGAGACACAAGAGGTGGAAACAAAAGGGGGAAATAACCACAAGGGGGCAGGGTAGACCCCCTGACCCCCTAGGTTTGATGTGGGGGACATAAAAGGGCCCCGGCGCTGAAAACAAAAAATAAAAAAAAAACGATTTTCGCGGAGGGAGCGACCGGTACGTGCCCCGGTACCGTGGAGAAAAAAGCATGACAGAGTTTCCCCAAAAAGTTGCTTTTTTTTTATATATTAGAGGTAGTTCTAAAAAGAACTGTTGTTTTTATTCTTTTTGTTGTTTAATATTTTTTTTATTTTTTTTTATTTTTTTAAACTTTTTTTACTTTTTCTGAAGTTTTATATTTTTTTGTATTTTTTAAGGGGCGAAACAAAAAACAGAGAATTCAAAAGGGCTCAACAGGAGCAAAAAACAAAACAGAAAAAAATAATGTTTCCTTGGGTACTTGTGGTTATCCCAAGCACGGTTAATAAGTGTGATGCATTTCTCTCCATAGCATATTGTTTGTCCACAAAAAATACAAACCATTTTAAAATTGGAAAACTTTGTTTGTATGGTGGAGCACATCTCCCTAACTTCCGGTCCTGATGGGGTGAAAACATAAGTTTGGGAGGTGCTGTCCGAAGATTGGACAGGGTTTCAGGCCAGTTCACTGACCTCTGCCCTAGCATAATTATTTGGATGCTTCCGTTGCATATGCCTGATCATGGTGTGGTTGCCAAAGGAGTATTTTTTGTTGGGATTCCCCCTTGACAGCTCCTGATGACATATTAAGCAGGTTGCCTTAGGCGCATTTACTTTTTTTTTGTCATTGGGGATTGAAAAAAACTGCCAGATGATGTGCTCTTTAGGTTTGTAGATAATATTGTCCTCTGGAACAAATCTCCTCTCCTCCTCCTCCTCGTCCTCCTCCTCTTCTTGATCTCCACCATTGTGAAGTTGTGGTGGTTCTTGTGGTGGTGGTGGTGGTCCAGAAGATCCAGCAGCTGCAGCTAATGTAGCCATTTTCTACTGAAATAACTGCAGGTCTATCTCTCTCAAAGCACAAAGGTAGAATGAGGAAAAAAGGTGGGGCCTTTCACCATTTGGAAAAGGAAACTGTTCTGAACCAATGAAAAGTGTTATTTTTAGGTCACATGACCTGGCCTTACATCATTTGGAAACCAAAAGTGAAATGAACCAATAAAAAGTTTTATTTTCAGGTCACATGACCCGACGCGCTTACGCTACGCGCCCCCGGTCGCGCCCCGTAGCGAGCCCGGGGGCGCGTATTGTAAGCGCGTCAGGACGTTGCGCGATCGTATGCGCTCACGTGCTCCCAGGTGCGCTTACGCAGTGCGTCATATGATGCATCACGCGGTTACGCGAAACGTCACAATGTTGTTTTCGTACGCGAAAATAGCGCTAACGGGACGCTCATCGGTACGCGCAACGGGGGGCGCCAAAGCACTGCGCTTACCCGGCGCTTACCCGTGCGTTCACCGGTACGCGCCCTGGAAGCGCTCCGGGGCAAAAAAAAAAAAATAATAATAATATTAGATAATTATACAATATAAAATTCGTTATAAAATGTTTTACTTTTTATACCTATAGAGAAATGCTATAAAAAACCATTGAAATTCACTGAAAAAACCATAGGTTTCACACCAGTTATAGTTAGGAATTAGCATTTAAAAAACCTATTAAATTCACTGAAAAAACCATAGGTTTGACACCAGTTATAGTTAGCTGGAAATTTTACTGACATAAAACTATTGAAATTCCCACGTTATAGTTAGTTGGACTCACTATAACTTGCTCGTGTAATGCACTGCTGATGACATCACATATTACATCACTCATGACATGGTCAGTGACATCACTCATGACATCACTGATGACACCATCCTTGTGACAGAGTGACAGACCTCCTTTCACTGTAAAGTAACCCTTGAAACACATATTCAAAAATAGAAACTAACATTTTCAAAAAAGTGGAGATACCCATACCAGTTACAACAACCAATTCAGTAATTCCACCATTCATATACACATCCACTCATTCACCAACAGTTCTATATAGTCACTCATACATATACTCACTCACTATATGTAGTAATACACCTATACATCCTGTTACACACCGACAGTCATCCAAAAGTTACTCACACACATACTCACACATGCAAATAAACTATTGAACATCAATTTATTTGCATATACAACTATATACACACTACTTCCTTACTTCTAAGGAAACTAAAAAAAACATCTAATAACCCATATACACACACATGTAGCTACTCACCAACCCATGCAGCCACTTATACACAAAGTGAAACACTGATACAAACATTTAAATATTTAAACAATACTCGCTAATATATGTATTCACTAAAATACACTTAATAAGCCAGTTAACCAATCAATTTTTTAAAAAAACATCCATTAAGACACTTATTTAAACATTTATTCTTCCATCGACCTTTACATATACATATATAAAACATATTTATTTTTCAGAAAGACACACATTCAATGGATGGTGTCATCAGTGATGTCATGAGTGATGTCACTGACCATGTCATGAGTGATGTAATATGTGATGTCATCAGCAGTGCATTACACGCGCAAGTTATAGTGAGTCCAACTAACTATAACGTGGGAATTTCAATGGTTTTATGTCAGTAAAATTTCCAGCTAACTATAACTGGTGTCAAACCTATGGTTTTTTCAGTGAATTTAATAGGTTTTTTAAATGCTAATTCCTAACTATAACTGGTGTGAAACCTATGGTTTTTTCAGTGAATATATATATGTTTAAATACATAAACTATACTAAACAATTGCTTGAGTTTCTTATCATCTGCGAAGTGAGAGTAACCAAGAAATATAAGCATCTCCTACTTTGTGATGAAATTGACAATCGTTTAATAGATTAGTTCTGCAATGAATAAAACATTTTGTCTTCTAACTGCCACCTTTCTTTCATTTTATTCTTTAGAACTGAATTAAGTTATGCAACTTCCAAAGCATTTGACCCTTCATATCACTACAATAAAGCTAAACGCATGCACTGTAGGTTGCATTTTATACAATTATTTGCTTTGTACATTATATCCAGAAAAAGAGAGGAAGATTCAATTCCCATCACCACTTCTGCTTTCGAAAGATCAGTTGGCTGATCATTGCAAAGGACTGAAAGTCACACACTGCATATCACTGTGACCTCTCTTGAATCCCTTCTGAATCTCAGAAAAGTAATGTCATGTGCATGGTGTATACCCTTTACAAACGTTTTATGTCAATGTCCCAGCAAATATTAGAAGAGTTTGTAGAAGTCATTTGATTGTTCATATCATACAACACCAAAATCATGTTAGCAACCTTCTGACTGAGTTAAATTAGAAACAACCAATCACTCATTTTGCCCAAAATTGTAATTTAGAAAACTATCTTTCAAATATACGTTTGTGTCTTTTCTGCACATCTTCCGGATTATGGAAGGTAGGCTAGGTTGTTGTTGTTCGGTTTCTGCCATTTAGTCAAGACAAAAGTTAATGTTTACAGATGTCATGGTGCAATGTTGATGTCTTTTTTTTACTTCTGTTCCCTCATAGAAGGAACAGAAGTAAAAAAAAAAATCATCAAACAGCAAGAGATTTATAGAAATACACCAATTGTCTGCTGTATCAATGTTACTTAGAACCGCTCTGTGGAAAATATGGTTTGCTGGTATTTTTGATTTTTTTTCATGATACTACACACCTCACTGGATTAAAGTCTTGCAAGATAATGCACAAAACATGTTCGAGTAGACACTGTCTCTTGGAGAAGCATTTCTTAACAAACTAGTCTTATACAGAAACAAATGAAATAATGCAAAATTTTGGGAAATTTTGAGAATTTCACCAAATTCTAAATTTTGAGAATTTCACGTATTCCGGACTGGCAAGATAAAGAATATATACAAAAAAATGTATCGTCCGATTATGATAGCAATCCTGTCGGAACAGGGCTGGCCGACAGTAAGTTGGCAGTTGTGCCAGACAGATCACGATCCGACTGCCTTGGAGGCGTTTGGAAACTTGCCTAGTAGCATTGAGACTTGTGCTGCAGCCGAAAAAAGGCTGCAGCACAAGCCTCAATGCTAGGAGGCATGTTTGTAAACAACCTTGTACAATGTGGCCGGCACCGTACACTGCCTGCCACATGGTGCAGGAATGTTTAGTGTGCACCATAGATGCCCCCAGAGCCCATGGCGGAGGGCCAGGGACGAAGGGGACCCACTAGGGGCCCTCAAAGTCACTTTCTGCCAGCCTTTTCATGGCAGGTTAACCACCATGAAATGACCGGCAGAAAGGAACATTCTAATCCCTACCATTGTAGAGATTGAATTCCTTCCGACTGGCTTCTTTAGTCCGTCGGATGTGTGGTGGATGATCTCTCCACCCACCCACCTTCTGCCTGCCATTGTTATGCGGCAGGCGGTTCTGCATGGGCCAAAAGCGGTAGGATGCCACAATGGCCTGATGGTGGCGGTCCCACCGCCATCATAATTGGCCCTGTAGTTCTGAATGAACTGCGAGAGGTTTGTATTAAAAGTTTGCAACATTTGTCCCATTCTCCAACTGTGGCACATCCCCAATGGAAAGCAGGTCACATTACATCTGAGAGGGTGGAATCTGACTACAAATGAGATCTAAACTCTGGCATCCCTACATACAAGAAAATGGAAGAAAACAGATTTCAGACCTTGGAACAAAAGTAACAATGTGAACGGGAAACTTTTCATAAGTAATGTAGCCTCACCCAAGGTATATACATTAATCATAGTTGAGTTTAGGGGCTCCAGAGTGCCGGCTGCACTTGAAATAATTGGGCCAGTGCCAAAGCATCACTGGTTTTGAGAGGAGCAAACCAACCGGCTCCTGCATCCTGGGGCACAGGGCTACAAGGACCATTTTTTGCCGAGCTGGGGGCCAGTATCGAAATTGACTGCTCACATCGAAATGGAAGATTGGCATTGTATCTTAAAGACTGTGTCATGTGGCAACCAACATAGACACCATAAATCAGTTGATGTTGTAATCATTCTATAAATAAAATCCTTGTGTATGGGTATTGTAATCGCTGATGCTTATTTGTTTGTGTAATGATATATAGGGAATACAATATTACTTTGTATGACCTTTATTGAGGTTAGTCTAACAAATGTGAATGTGCCATCATAAGAGTGAGGAGCAGGACCATGGTGCATCAATAGGAGGTCACAAACATGCACAACAGAGCAACAACTTGGATGGATTTGGAAAAAATAGGAGAACGAATTTTCTTTAGTGTACTCTAAAGCAACACAATCTGCTGCTCCTGAGATTTGATTAAAATGTTGAAATTCAGCCATTTGTAATAAAGTATACTTTTCACAGAGGCACCAGAGTCCAAACCTGAAGTGTGATCGGTGTCCCTTTAACAAGTCACAGAAGACATAGAAGCAACAATAGGTGTAAGAGCTGGCCAGATCAATCGCCGCCTTAGCATTCTGAGACAATAAAGAAACCATTTGCATGCTAAAATGAAAAAGGTACAGTTCTACTGAAAGCGCTATGAAGTTGAATGTGGGACGCTGAGAAATGCTGCTCCAAAGTTAATCAATTGACTGTCAAGGTTCGGCAAAGAAAGTTTCAAGTGGACAAGGCAGCAGGAAATCACATTGGTAGACTTGATCAATGATTTTGTATAGACACGAGTCCCTTTTGACATCACAATAAACTCATTTTATGAAGATATGATGTAAAGATGCCAGAACCTGCACATTTCTCATGCACGAGAGGGAAACATTTGCAAGGAATTAGCAAAACAAGAGGGCTCGGCCAGCCAACATCCTGAAACATCGAAGGAGAGGCCTAGTTCATAGTGCCAATCACTAAAATTCCAAGTTGAGGTATCAGGCAAGAGACTTGTTTAACATAGTCACAAATGTACCAGCGCAGGAAGAGAGCAGAACTGTGCCAAGTTTAGGTAGATTTGACACACTTCTTCTCTCTCCTGTCCAAGGAACACAGTACATCAACTTTGGATGTTGCTCTGGGTTGCATGAACTCTTTGTGAAGATGCCCCTCACACTAAACTGCTGGTTAGGATTATATGACTCAATGTATTACTCTCATACGCTGAATACTCGCAGATAACACTCACTGTCAATAAATGTTTCAACATTTCCAAAGATCAGGTAGGAGGGTGCACATGCCTCTCTCAACATACTTTTAGGAGCTGCAAATATAAAAACAAATGATTGCATGCAATTTCTTAAATCATTAATAATTGGAGATTTACAAGATTACAACTATGTAATAAACAACAGCATATGATGATGCATCTGTACCTATACATTTCTCATAGGGTATTTAAGTTTTGTCTAGTAGGATGAATCGGAGAGATCATAGGCTGGCTAGGTTTTTCTCTTTTTCCAAGAACTAGTCTATAGACTACTTCTGAAATTCACACCCAAACACTGGTTAAGTGGCATCCTCTCAAGTAGTTTGCTTGATCATGGTTGTAACCTTTAAGGTTCTTATCTGGTGAAAGCTTTCTACATATTTGACTGTGTTAGATAATATGTCATGAGGTGGAGTATAAACTCTGCTCAGTTAGCACTGACCTTTCTCTACCAATAAGTAGGCATCAGGTCAAAACCCTAAGGCCTGATCCTCGTAACTCAAGAGGTTGTACAGAATAGGGCTGTGAGTGAGGGTGTTTTATTCACAGGGGTTCTAGGGAACCAAAGGTATCACTACAAACAGACCTCTGCATGATCCTTCAATACCAACAGAGCTCTGCATTATCCTATATTATAAACAGAACTCTGAATACGTTTTGAGAAAATCTACTAATATATGAAACAGATCTTAGAGTAGACCTTGGGGTGTTATGAAGAGTAGTTTTCTGGCTAAAGCAAAATTGGCTGATGACAAAGGAGGGCTCTGAGTAGTTATACGAATTTTCGAAATGTCTTAGTGATATTTGTTATTGTCTGATGCACAGGTCTGAAAGGCTTTTTTTATATCAGAGCTCTGGTTGTGGCTACATTTTATGAGCTGTGCTCTTGAGTGTGATTTCTCATTATAACATTAAGCTCCTAATTTTAGCAACAAATAGGAAATTCACACGATTTCCTTTCTGCACAGAGGGTGACCATTTTATCTGAGCCTACAGAAACAAACAGTCATGAACTTTACCCCTCAGCATCACAGTAAATGTTGCAACTTTCAAAGGACCGCCTTTTGAGATATTCTGCAAAAGTTGTGATACAATTGATTTTATTTCAGGAGATAACTTTGATGAAGAATGTATCATTTTATGCAATATTGTGTGGTCCATGTATTCTGGCAGAATTGGTCCTATAACCAAGGATCTATGTTCTATTGCACAGTATTCTGAAAAATATTATTCCATAGCACTGTCCAACTCTGTGGCTTTATTTCCTTTGGATGCACATAAAATAACAGTATGTGTGATGCTTCGCTTGACATTAAATTATAGATGTCTTAATGTTTAAGATGGGTACATTTCCAGTGTCACACATATGTTTTCTTTAGTGATTTAAATTTCCAACTAGACACAGCCTGGAATCAATGGCCATAAATGAAAAAGTCCTTGAAGTAATATAGTATTACTACATCAGCGCAGTTAAAAATCTTGATGCATTAGAGGAATTTACAATATAGCCATCCAGATCTATTTTGAAAACAGGCAATAATTATTTGTGAGAAGCAATTAGGACATTGCTCTTGTGTCAGTTACAGCCTGAGGCTACAGTGTAGTAGTTGTTTCTGATGATTCATTCCACTCCATTTACCACTGTAGTTCCGAATATGCTCAATTCAACTGACCAGACCAAATTGTTCAACATTCAAACTACATTTTAATACACATATGTAGGAACGTGTATTCTTAAATGCAGTATTGGAGCTTATTTATAAATTATGTATTGGGGATATCCCACAACCCAGATGGGAGTGCTTGTCCATTTCATTGTAATCACTCATTCAATAACACTGTCTTTTCTCAGAACCCTTTAATTGGGTGGCCTGACTCCATCACCGCCATGAAGAAAAATGCTTCAGGTTCACTGCACAAATGCAAATCCTTTGTGGAATGAGGGTCAAGGGTGCTCTTGCCACTGGAAACCGCCTCATAAGTCTTGCAGGTAGTGCATTGTCCTTACTGGCAAATTAAGGAAGTCCCATTTTTCGGCTAGTAACATCGTCTGTGAATTGTGAAAGGATTTCAAATGGACATCGATTTGTTGTTTTATTAACTACTCATGGGCAAATCATTTCCTTGTGAAGGCACATCGTTCCCAATGTTCTTGATACGTTTGGGAGTGAACATTCCCCTGCTCATATTTGCTGAAGTACAGCACTGACTGTAAGCAGATTTGTAAGTGATGAGATAGACGTTTATGAATGCCAAAAATACTCGCTGGTTTGTGGATGTTTTCAAACATACAGCATACCGGTGGTTGTAATAAAAGCAAACCCCAAAACATTTCGTTCATCTTTGAGGTAGATGTACGTGCATATATTCAGCACAGGAATTATTCCATCATATTGGAAAGGGTCAAAGTTACAAGATTTAAATAAAAGGCCCATTGTTTGATCCTAAAATTGTGATTGCCCTTTTGGATTCCAACGGCAATCGATTTGCCAAATTGCTGCTACACAAACTGCTTCTGTAAGTCACGGAAAAGAAACTTATTACATTTTACCAAACTGATTTCAGGGCAAATTGTTGAACACTTGATATTATGGCTGTGACTATTGTATCAATACTCCAGATCACATTGATGGTGTGGCTCCAAAGCTTGAAAGTGAAGAGATTTAACCACGTCGCAGACTCTAATGACCTGATTGTTTTATTTATGATCCAAATCTGTCTTCATAGAAAACGAAGTCATTTTTGTAAGTATAACAATTTCAAACTTACAAACCCTGTATGGATCGAGTTTATTGGGAACTTTTAAATTCTTTGTCTCCAAGAAGGATGGGCAACAGATGAAAGCCACATAAGTGGTTTTGAGACATATCATACCACCGCAATATCTTCAACACAGGGGCGAGCCAAGGGGGGCATATGTACTTATGTCTCCAATCTGAATAATGTATCTAAGATAACTATGTTGACAACTTAAATCTACTACCAAATGATATCCTTCCAATTAGATAAACACTATATATTGGCCCTAATAAATTTTTACCAAATGCCCGGAAAGACCAGATACTGGAAGTCCTGATGAAACTAAATAGTGATCTGACCAAACTGTAGAGAGACAGAGAGCAAGAGGTGAATATTATCTTGGGTGGAGATTTTAATACCTTGCTGTGCCCTTTCAAGTGGGGACAGTAACTGTAGTCTACTACTAGATGAAAATGACACTTATCCCCATTTTTTGCACTCAAACTCTGGGGACCTTCTAAATGAGATATTATTCTCACACGATATGGGCTTTGCCAATAGGTCGTGCTCTCCCCCAGTTGATTTTGAGCATACTTTTAATGGGATAGGATTAAATCAACAATTGATTATATTATTTAACCTAGTTGATATGCTTCACTTCTTTTAAGCTATAAAATCCACAAAAACGCTATAAGTGACCACTTTACATTGAGTTTAAATTTAGTGTTTTCAAGCAGTAGGCGGAACCATCCAAGTAGTCAAGTACCTTGGGCTCAGAATTTATCTCTGGGAAGAATTAATGGCTATTCACTGAGCTGGTCTAGATTTGAACTAGTAGAGTTCACTAAGAAAATTGTGACCAAGTGCCTCAAATCTATTTTAACTTGTTTGGAGGAATCCAGTCCCCTTATAAATATTCTAGAAGCTTTTGCTCACCTTACATATGAGATAAAAAACACTCTTAGGGTGGAGATCAAAGGCACGCACTAACATAGCCAAGGTTGGGTTGATGCAAAATGCACTTGGCTAAAGCGTATACCAAACTAAAGGTGGCCCTTCACAGACCTGAAAGTGTTTATAGATGAAATACGGGAGTGCAGGAGGGATTATAACCAAGCCGTAAAAAAATGCAAAAACAGTGTAAAAAGATATCATGTGGGCTACTCTCTATGAATCCTCATTGGATAAAGACTGTACCGCATTTTAGCAAGCAGTTAATGCTCCCTTCTTTACAGCTTCTAATAAACCCTCGATAGAGGTCGCAGTAGACAAAAGACAATGGGTGGCTTTCTTTTCTAAGGTTTGTAATCTTCATCGAGTGAGGCTAGTACAAGCTCACCATGTAGCCAATTGGGAACTATCACCCATGAAGTATCCCCCCATGATCTTCATTTTACTTATGACAAAGTTATTAGTGCAATCAACAAGAGTAAGGCAGCAAGGCTCCTGGCCCAGCTGATGTGCCAACTGATCTTATTAAATCAAATCTGTCAGTTTGGGCTCCTTTATTAACATGGGCATTGCATGCATGCTGCTCAGATGGTTTTATTAAGACCTGGTCCGAGTCAATATTAGTACCCATCTTCAATAAGGCGACCGGCAAAACCCAACCTGCTACAGTCCAATATCCTTATTGGATTCTTTGGTAAATGTAGCTGGGCGGATCATCTTAAACCGGCTTCAAGAATGGGCAGAGGACAAAAGCATCTTGTCAGATGTACAATATGGTTTTAGGCAGGGGCTGAGGACTATGGAGCAAACCCTTAACCTTGTATTTTAATAGGGAAATATATGCAGGCCAATAAAGGGAGACTATTTAGCATTTGTCGACCTTACAGCTGCTTTTGACTGTGTTATACACTGCAAACTCTGGGACATTTGAACTGATTTGAGGGTGGATCCCCCTTTGATCCTGTTTTTGAGGCAGCTAAATAGTGGGGCGACAACCAGGGTCTACAATGGAAACAGGAGAGAATGCACTACTCCGTTTACTGTGGAAAGAGGTGTCAGACATGGCTGTGTCCTGGCATCGTTTTTATTTACATATCCAAATGCCCTGGAACTAGTAATGGTTGAGAAGATCCAGGATACACCACACTTTAACCCCTTCGATGCTGATGACGAGCTCAGCTCGTCATCAGCCACGGGTGATGTGTGCGGATGACGAGCTGAGCTCGTCATGTAACGCGGTTTTCAGAAAAAAGCCGCACATTGCAAAAATCACCGCAGCGGCGATGCGGTTAATAACCGCCCCATAGTCACACTTTTTTAAGCAGTGGTGATGGCCCGTACACAATTAGGTAAACAAAAGGCACGTTCCACCTACACTGCGTATTTGGATTATCTGGGTTTGAAACTAAACACCACAAAAACCTATATAATGAAGTGCGGGAAGGGTAGTTCAAAATGTAGGAGTATGTCTATAGGGGCAGTAAGGTGGAATCAGCCAAGACATTCTCGTATTTAGGTATTTAATTCGATTCTAAGGGGTCTTGGTATCAGGCCGTTAAAAGCAGGAGTTTGCTGTTTATGAAATTAACGGCAGCATTGGCCAATTTCGCAAAGAAATTGGGTAAAAGGCCACCAGCTCTGGTCTTACAAATCTACCAAGCTAAATGTGTGAGTATAGCTATCTATGGGGCAGGTGTGTGGGGGTTCCAAGATTCCCATCTTATTCAGAAGGTTGAAAACGCCTTTCTAAAGTTCCTTCTGGCGGTTCCGGTTAGCACTTCTGTTTATAATTACCACACTGAACTAGGTGTTTCATATATCTCTAACATCATCAAAGTTCAGCCTGAACTCTTATGGCACAGGATCTGGACTTCTTCTAGAACTGGTGTCAACCTTAATATCCTTAGTGATAGCATGACGTTGGATCAGGATACCAAGATCTCCTGGTTAAAATATATAAAAAAACTTCATGCATGATCTCGGCCACCCAGATTACTATAATTCTCCTGAATCCATAAACTCTGTCTCTAGGAAGGAGTTCAAAAAGATCTGTAAGACACACCTGGAGGCAAATAGATTCTATTTGAAAGCAAGTAAACCGTCAGTACAACTGCACCAATTGATCTTAACTACCTATACTATTCAGCCGTACATACAGTATAATCTAAGTGTGTACAACAGATATGTTTTGACCCATTTTAGATTTGGGAATTTTTAGCATATGATAATTTTTCCTGAAATAAACAATTGGTCGAATAAGCTATGCTGTTGTCCATGCGATAATCAGTACCAGCAGTCATCAATGTACGTGTTTTTTTCTGTAAATGTTATCAAATGCAAAACAGGCGGTGGATTCTGCCAATTTTAAGAATAGGGGGATGGACACAATGTAGACCAGCATTTTTTTTATGCAACTTTTTGACAATTAATGTTTTACTAACACTATTGCTTGTTTTTTAAAAAGTACGGGCAAGCGTATCTGAAACTCTGTGATGAATTTAATTCGTTGAGGCATTGATTTAATCATGACTTTTTGATATTAATGGTTTTTCTTTTTTGTTTACAAATAATATCTTTGTGTGAGATGCTGTGTTTTTAATCTTTGTGTTTGTTTTTGTGATTTTATACGCATACAAATGAATAAAGCTTGTTCTGATATTACCATACATCACCAAGAGGCAGACTTATTAAAACACACATTTGGAGACAAATTATATTTTTTACGATTCGGGGGCCTTGGGTCTCGGTCTTGGGACTGACTGACCTCTGGTCGGCGGTCCTGACCGCTTCATCGGGATGCAACCAAACATTATTTGGTTGCATTCTGCATTTCCCTATGGGAGCATGCATTACGGCCATAAACCAGCCATAATACATGCTCCCATTGGGAAATGGTAGGTGCAGTTCATCCCTGCATCCCCAATTGGTTCCAAGAGGAGGCTGATTACAATTTGGCACGTAAAGGCTCTGACTAATGGTCGGACCCTTCAGGGCGTAACGTAATGGTCCCCTCAGTTTTCTTTCTGACCACCTAATTATGATCTAGGTGGTCAGAAAGTGAACTGGCCGGTCATTCCGGCTGGCTTCCAACAGGCTCCAGGAGCCCATTGGCCAGTCAGAAGCCACTAGGCAATCTCAAGGGCAGGCCTTTCCGCCCTTGAGATTACGATACATGGTTTCCATGCCGGCCTGTCCGTCGGCACTTAGTCGGCTGCATTGGCTTCCTGTCCAGGAAAGAATAAGGTTCATGCCAATGTGTATTGTCCAAAAGTCGATTTCTGGGAAGGGCCCCCCCCACTGTTTCAGTCTATGGTGCAATTATATCACACCAATAGGACTTTAGGAGCTAATAACAAATGACTACTTGCAGGTCCTTTGGTCAAATTGTCACAGACTGGAGGTCGGCGGTTCTCATATTACCCAGCCAAGTTCTGGACCAGCTCTTGGACTATATTCATCTGAAATTCGGCTATCTTAAGTTCAGGAAGCAGTTGAAGATGTTTCTCTTTCCGTGATCAGTTTCTGTGTTTTAAGATGTCACTCGAAGAGCTGAGAAGCCCTTGGGTAGCCATGCGTTATTTAAGTATGTATATATTCATTCATCGGACCCTGGTGCCTTTCCAGATTTCATCTGCATGATGGCTTCCCTTAATTTGTCGTCTTCGAATGGCTCTGCTAAGAATTCACGCTGTGAGTCTCCCAGCAAACCAAGAGCTATGCCTCGAGATATGGAGCGAAGTTGGGGTAGAGGTGCGTTGTGAGCTATCCAAAACCTGTATAATAATCGGTAAATGTGTTTAGTATGTCCAGGCTATCTCTATATTGTGTCCCTGCATTATCATTCACGTCTACCACGTAATTGGAGAAGCAAGGTTGTTTATTAGTGTTCTCCAAAGCACGTCCAGGTGTCATACCCTTCCCATAACGACGAGCAACAAAATATTTGCCTCTGAACTTCGCCTCTCGGTCTGCAGTGGAAGTATAGTCTGTGAGTTTTTCGCGCAACAGGGCACGCTGGCCGCCAGAATCTGTAGTCCACATGTCAACTTCTAGCTGTTTGATCTCAGTCTCTAAGCGTCACAGGTTTCGTCCTATATCTCTGAGCACCCTAAATGTTTTGGACATACCTATGCCTCGGACGGGGACCTTGAAGGCCTCCCACAACGTGCTCATCTGGTCAACAGAGCCTTTGTTCCTAAATCTGTTATCTCTTCCCCCAGTTCGGCTTGAAAGACAGTATCTAACAGTGTTTCAGGCACTGATTTCCAGCAGCGTGGGGCGGGGATGGAATTGAGGAGGATTATTTCTAGCTAGACCAGTGCATGATCAGAGTATGTGCAGGCCAAATGCTTGACAGAGTGATTCCATGGGGTTACTCCACAGGAGCTGATCCAATAGTCTAGTCGAGACCACGCTGCATGCCCTGCGGTATAAAAAGTGCCTTCCCTGACAGTTGGATGGGTATACCGCCATCCCCGAATCGGCCTCCCGAGTGTTAGTATAGTGATGAGGGAGGGCATTTGAATGGTCCAGTGTAGGATTTAGAGCTGTGTTAAAATCACCTCCCCATATAACATGCGTGGAACCTATTTTAAGTATGTGTCCCCAGAGCGAGGTAAAATAGTCTGGATATTCCAGGTTCGGACTGTAGTTACAAACAAAGGTAATCTTCTGAGTGCCCAATGTACCCCAGAGTAGGCAACCCTCATACTTAAAACATGTTTGCGCTGCAAAGTCAATCAAAATAATTTTTCTGACGCAAACTCAGAGCAAAATGTGTCTACATCTGGGGCTTATATTCTTCTTCTATCATGTAGAGGCTATTTCTTTGGCTTTCTATTCATGACCACCAGTCTTAAAAGTCAGTCCAGGAAGGGAAAACAGTATATCAGAATGTTTGCCCTAAACATGTGAACCATTGGAGGTATTTTGACTAATAGCCCAATAGGCAATCTGCCATCAATCTAAGGTTTCTACTGACTAATAAGTATGGGGAAAATTTGTGAATTCGCGGTCCGCAAATTCGTGCGGAAGCGAATTTGCGATCCGCAAAATTCGCAAATTCGTGCAAATTTGCGGATTTTTTTTGCGTGTTCGCAGGGTTTTTTGCGTATTCGCCGGCTGCTTGCAGTGCACCGACCGTGAAGTCACCCATGCGGTCGTACATGGGCGTGGCCATCTTGTGCCTGTTGCGTATTTCCGCTTCTGAGCGCTATTGGCAAGCTCGCGTTGTGTGCGGCGCGCTATTACGAGTTTGCGCGTGTTTTTGCGTGCTCGCGGGGGAAATATCGCGCAAACTTACCCACGCGGTCCTCAATGGGCGAGGCCATCTTGTTTTTCATTCATTGCTATGGTTCTGGGTCTGTCTTTTCTACCCTCTTTTAATCTTTGCAATCCTTTGTTTCTTTAACCTTTTTTTTGCTCTTTTTTGCTCATCGCTCTATTTGTCTAGATCTATGTTTTGTGTTTTTTACAACTTTTTGTTACTTTAATAACTACTTTTTTTGTTTAGCTCTCTCTTTTATTTTTTCCCCCTATTCTTTTCTTCTTTTCTTCTTTCGCCCAGGACCATGGCAGAGGGAGCCGAGAAGAGTAAGGGGAAGGGTCCCGCACCAAGCACCCGGCTCCCATGCGGGCGTTCTAGGGGGGTGCAAGTGGTGACCAGGGAGATTTTCAACGTGGTGGAGGTGGCTGCCCGTATATTTTTTGTTCTGCGCCACCTCCCTAAGACCGTGGCAGCAGGGGTCTGGCCCGGTCAAGGGTATGGCCTCCGGGAGCATCGCCAGAGGTGGGATAAGGTGTGCCAGGCCATGCAGAGGGAGTCGGGTGTCCGGCACACCTACGACCAAGCGACGCACCGGTGGGCCGAAGTCCTCGACCGGGAGCAGGACCTGCTCGACCTGCTAGGTGTGGAGATCCCTAGCCTTGGTGAGTAGCTATTTAATAATTACTTTGTTTTCTTCTGCTCTGTGTTATATTGCTAATCTATTTTTTCCCGGAATAATAATAATAAATAATAATAAAACCATTTTCAAAGCGCCTGGCTACACAAATCAGTGTGTCCCCGCGCTAAATACTGCTAAATTGCCCGAGGAACGAGCGTGAGTGAGCCAAAAAAGGTGCAGAGGGATGATGATGGATTATACCGGGGGAAAAAGGAAAGTTTTAAGTTTTCCCCGGAACCTAGTTTCCGAGGGTTCCATCCTAAGATCGAGCGGGAGTTCGTTCCAGCACTTGGAGGCCAAGTATCTGAACGAACACCCACCCATCCTGGCTCTGGTGACTTTGGGGAGTTTAAACATCATCGTTCTGGATGATCTCAGGTTCCTGATGGGGCGATATATGGTGAAAAGATTTTTCAAGTAGTTCGGCCTTTGCCATGGGCAATGCGATGCACAAAGCAAAGGGACTTGAATTTATTTCGCTCCTTAATAGGGAGCCAGTGGAGTTTAGCCAGAGCGGTTTCCCCAGATGCTCTGCGAGGGAGTCTAAGCACAAGGCGAGCGGCGGCATTTTGAGCACACTGGAGTTGGTGAAGGCCTTTATTGCTCAAACCCAGAAGCAGAGCATTCCCATAATCAAGGTGGGGGGTCACCAAGGCATGGACTATGGTCTTTCTGGATTCGATGGGGAGGATGTCTAGGACCTTGCGGAGAACTTTCAGTGTGCTGAAGCACCTGGCTGTCACTTTGCTGACCTGAGACTTATAGGAGAGATCTGAGTCAAGTGTAAAGCCTAAATTGCGCACTGAGTCCACAGGACGAGGTGGGATACCTAGTTCCGCAGGCCACCACAAGTGTGACCATGCTGAAGCGGATTTCCCTACCACCAGCAGTTCGGTTTTGTCGCCATTTAGGTACAGGTAATTGCTGTTCATCCATGCTGCCACTGATGATAGATAGTTGGAGAAGTTAGTGGCATCTTCTCTGTGGTCAGGCGTGAGCTTGAACATCAGTTGGGTGTCATCAGCATAGCTGACAATGCCCACCCCAAATGCTTCAACTATGCGAGCCAGGGGTTCCATATAGATATTAAATAAAGTAGGGCTCAGACTCGAGCCCTGTGGAACCCCGTGGCATGCTTTCCTAAGAGAGGATTTGAAAGGGGGGCAATGCAACTGGAAGTTCCTATCGGCCAAGAAGGACTTAATCCAGGCTAATGCCTGTCCCTCCACACCCATATCAGACAGCCGAGAGGAAGAGTACGAATGCTGCTGATTTGATTACATTGAAGTTAAATTAATGTTTAAATAGCTTCTGTCATTGCAATTGCTCACCTGGTAATTTGCGTTAATTAATTAATTAATTAATTAATTTGCTACTATGCTTACTTGTTTGCAATTTTTTGCTCATTTGAGAGAATAACTGCGTAATGCTAGAGACAGTAGAGACTCAAGTCGAGTCCTTCTTTGTACTCCTGCTGCCACTAAGAAGAGATAGTGGTGGATTGATACGTTGAGTATATTATTTATTTGTTAGTGCTCTGCAATCATGATGACGGACTGTGTCTGTCACGTGACGTCTCGTGCAGCTGAGTGATGGCAGTCGTAGAACCTTTTCGTTGTTGGTGTAGTTAGTGAATTACATAACTTTCCTATTAGACGGTCTGCGAATCCAGCAATACTGTACTCTCCTCCTAGTTGACCAGATCAGATAGGTCAATACATGTAGTGCAATTGTTGTTAATTTGATTCCCCAAGATAATTTTACATTGTGTTCAAAGAAATCAAATATTTAAAAAAAACAATCATCCATGTTGTGTTTCTTTATTTCATGATCATCATTACCTCCCAGGGGCAAGGCAACTAGCACCATTGAGACTCCGGTGGAAGAAGGTGGACAGTCACAGGATCGGTCCCTTGCAGGCTCTTCTGCTGGCCCCAGTAAGTTGTTCTATTGTTATATTAATACTTATACTTCCCTAACTTTTACAGCCCCTATTCATTACAAACTGTTTCCTAATTCTTTTTTTCACAAAATAGTCTTTGATCTTCTTTTATTCTAGACTACTGTCTACATTCTTATCCTGCCTCTACCATCACTCTCTGTGCTACTACTATTTCGATTATGAGTCGATCTGTGTAGGTAGCTAAGCTTGCCCAGTCGGCAAACAATGTTAAAGAAATCTCTGATCCAGCAATAGCTCTAGGCACTGAGTGAAGTCAACTGGGTTGCCCTTGCTGTCTATTCCAGTCTTCTTAATGTAAGTGCTTTGACAATTTCCAACAACAAAATGTCAATGTTTACACCAAGAAAAAGTTAGCAGTTGCCTTTTTGATTTGCTAGGAGCACATACCATACCGCTAGTGTTTCAGGGACTATTCTGCACATAAAGAAGTATGGACAAGAGAAATAGGACATTATTGATGATAGGTGCAGTTCGACTTTCCACGTACCTCAGTCCGAACAGAAGTTGAACCCCCAATCCCCTGACCGACTATCTAGTGTGTCTGACCAACGATTTTAAGACCCAGAAGAACAGAAAAAGACTACCGCCTAGTCCCGGCCTATCTGAGTTTCGAAACATGACTGCTAAGTGCAGTAGTTCAAACCCTTCCGCTCACTCACTCGTGAAAAAAAACCACACAGTGTTTGTTAGTTTTAAAGTTTTATTTTGAATTAAGAAATGAAAAAATTATTTCTTTATTTTTAATAGCGTAGTATTCGGAGCGAGCACTGCTGATAGATGATGTTAAAGTTTAAACAACATTCCCAAGAATCAAATTACTTTAACCTAATAGTTAACAGACACATGACATTATTAGAATAACTGTGCGGGAGCCCCCACCTTCTTTAAAGTACTTAAAGTACTGCTGGTGATGACTTACTAGTAGTTGGTGAATCGTCCTGTTGGCAGAAGGGCAATGTAATCTTCTTTCTGTAATTAGAAAAATGGTGCACGTTAAGCAAGCATTCATCAGTTGTCCTAAGAAGTGTAGCATTTAATGGAATAAGCATATAAAAAGTTAACACCCTCTCCAAAACCGTTACTTATTTTCAATCCCAGTAATAAAAAATGCGTTATGTAACATTTTCTTCCATTACGAGACGAAATAGGGGGTTGTGTATGGCATCTGAAAATATGACATGTTTTTTCTAGACGTCACAACATCTGATGCGGCACTGATGACCACCAGTGCCGGGGCCAGCAGTGCGGAGGGGTCCATTCTAGGGGCAGATGCGGCGGCGCAACCAGGAGGAGCTGGGGGGGAAGGCTCAGCCGCGGCGGACGGTGGTAAGTTATTATACTCCTTACTTATTGAAATTTTGGAGTAGGCTAGCAGAGGAGTGTATGATGTACTGTACAGTACACAGCACACTAGTACAAGTACACTGTAATGTTAAGAACAGTTAATAATTTAGAACTACTGTTTAGGCTATCACGGAGAAGACAGTCAACCTTGACTTGTAATAGCATTAGCTGCAGTACTTCTCGGGTAAGCAATGGCCCCCTCTATTTGACTTCAACTCAGATGGCAAACTTTTATCGGGAAGCCAAGTCATATCAGATGTATTTTAGGGATGTGAAGAATGAAAAGTGAAAGAAGGGTGAAACGAAGGACGAGCGAGTCTTAACATTTATGACTGTAAAGAATGGTGTTTTTGAATGCAAGTCAAGAGAAGAAGATGGTGGTTTCCAAAATATAATGAAAAGGGTGTTAGTTAATTGTTGATAAAAAGAAAACTTGGCACATTTGAGACATTAAGAAAAATGATAGACATACTTTGGAAGCCTGGATGTTATCTTCTTTTTCCTCATCGATAGCAGAGGTGTATGATGTAGTAGAGCAGACGCTGAGTGGATGAAGATTGTTACTTTGAACAGCATGTCCGTGCCAGAGTAGCAAAGCTGAGGAAATCCAAATACTAGAATATGTGATTGTTCACAAATACTCCCTGCCTTGACTAACAGTACAGTACTTTACTTTGCAAGCACAGCATCTATTGTGTATGTATTGTATAGTTGACAACATTATATCAAGTCAAGTCCCTTCCTCCGGCAATTATGGGTAACACACTCACTCCCTATGTTAATAATTTTATTTCAGCTGTGTCATGGGTGGACTATCGATGTAGTTCACTCAATCTATCAAAACAAAGCACCTAAAGTCATCAATCATATAACCAAAGATCATGTGATCGGCAGGATAATGATATATGATCAGAATTGAATAATCTTCATTCTTCCTATGTAGTAGTCAAGGCCCGGGGGGCAGTGCAAAAGATATCATTACATTGAGCAGTAGCCCTTGATGTAACCGAGTATGGCCAGTGGCAGTGTCACCCCTATAGAAAAGTAAGAGCTTCCTATCCCCACCTGCATGCACTGCTTAAAGTACTGCGAGTCTGCGTCATCATGGCTTGTGTCTGCTTTTCTTGGGTGCAAGCTGAGTGAGCTGCCATGCCGGCTACCACAAGTTCACATACCAGTAATTTCTTTTGCAAAAGAAGAGAAAAAAACAGAAGACTTTTTTTAGTACTCTCTGACTATGTATGTAGTAGTATGTCCATCCATAGTCCTGCTAGTGGAATTCCTAAAACTCCCAGTAATGTCACAGGCCTACAAAGACGGCGGAAAGAGACATGCCAAAATGTTATACTTTTTTTTGCTACTTGCTGGTGTTACTGAGAGTCAACTTTCCGTTGAATCATTTTGACTTTAGGTTAAAGACTATTGGCACAGTATTTTTCTTTCTTTCCTCATATAGATGCTACTCCGAAAAAGCTCACCAGAAAGGAGATGGCTGTCCGGGCCAGGGCCCATAAGCTGGAGGCTATATGTGCCGAGTATTGGTAGCTGTGGGCTCGGGAGCAGGAGGAGGAGACAGCAAGCACTGCAGCCTCCTCCAGTGCCCCCGGGTCCACCAGCCAGAAGCCTCCAACCAAACGGAGCGGTGGCCCGACAGCCTCCCGCCACCGCCGCACAGCAGCAAAACAATTTGCTGCCCCCCCCCCCAGAGCCTGGATGGTACGTCAGCGCCGCCTCCATAAAAGAGTGGACTACCTGGAGTGGTTGGTCGAAAAACATCAGCAGCAGCTCCGGGACCTCCGCAAAGAGCTGCGGGACGTGCAGGATCAGCTGTCCACACTCCGCCACCGGAGGAAGTGCCTGTCCCTAGCCCCTTTTTTAAAGAATGTTGGGGGGTGGGAATTGGGTGTTTGGGAAAGGGGACTTTTGGACTTTTGGACATTGGTTGGGGTTAGGCAGGGGGGTGAGTTGGGTTAATTTATTTTATTTTTTGACTACCTCAATATATTTCTTAATAATTATTTTTCATACCAAAACATAGTATATGCATTCATATTATTTTGTGTGGGGGTGGGCGGTGGTTACTGGACTTTTGGTTTCTTCCAACTTACCAGCATGAATGAAAAACAACTAGGGCCAGATGTAGGTCGCCAAATACCGGTCGGTAACGGCCGATTTCGGCCGTTACCGACCGGTATTTGGGATTTGACATGTAGGGGGCCTCATATTTACAGAATCGGTATATTTACCGATTCGGTAAATTTACAGAATCTGTAAAATACCGAATCGGTAAATTTACCGATTCTGTAAATCCATATGTAGGTGGCACAAAAATCAGTGCCACAGGCTCTTACCGAATCGTTATTTACCATGGAATACTATTCCATGGTAAATAACGAATTCCAGTGTACATGCACATCTGTGCATGTACACCTGTGCCATGTGGCACACAGACGTGCCCTAAGGGCATGTATGTGTGTCACATGGCACACAAGCCAGAAACAGGGGTGAAACAGGGTGTCAAAGTGACACCCTGTCCCCCTTGTAAAATCGGTAAAATTACCGATTCGGTAATTACCGAATCAGTATTTGCTATGGAATCCTATGGGCTTCAAGGCCCATGGGAATCAATGGCAAATACAGGTTCGGTAATTACCGAATCGGTAATTGCCGAATCTTACCGATTCAGTATTTTTACCGAATATTTTACCTACATAGCAATTACCGAATAGTGAATACTGAATCGGTAAAATTCGGTATTTACCATTCGGTAATTTGCTATTACCTACATCTGGGCCCTAGTCCTGAAATGTACCAAAGTGCCAGTAACCGAGTTAGTGAATTCAGTAGCCCTACTAGTACTTTACTATTAGTACTGGCAGTCTCTGCTCTCCTCCCAATCCTAGCCCATTATTCTACCTCTCCAAAATTCTTATCTTACCTGTGATTCATGTTTGAGAATAGGGGTAGCCACAGGGCTGCCAGCATGGCAAATGGTGATTAAGGTTGGTTGTTGACTTGAATCCTCAACGGATAAAATATCATTGTTGTGCTGGTAGTAGTAGTGGTACACACTAGCAGTAGCAGCATATGAATAAAAAGGAAATGAAACATTGAGTGGCCTGAGCGTAGCATTAGAAACAGTACGATAGATAGTACGCTACAGAACAGTGACATAAATTGTAGCCTAAGCAGTGCTAAAGTATTCTAAATATAAGTACTAGTTTTGTGGACTATGGCTACTATAAGAAATATCATGAAGGCAAAGGATGCTTAAACATAAGAATTAACCATTTGATTTGTCATGTGTATGAGCATGATGTTTGATGCTCAATCCACGATGTTGCACATGACATTCCATTTTCCAACATTTTTCTGTTGCTTAGACCTTATCCTCCCCTGAAAGTGTGTGGAATTTCTTGCTGTCATTTAGTCATACGTCAATGAAAAACCACACAGCCCGGGGAACAGGGTTAGGGTTTTTGAAGATTGGATGGGAATGGGGTTTTTTGGAAAAAGTTTTGTGGAGAGAAGAAAAAAAAACACTGCATGTACAAACAACAAATGAAGAGAAACAAATGTTTGGATTCAAAGGTATCCATGAATATTTTAGTGCCATAAAGGTAGTGCACTACTGTATGCATGAAGTTGTGTGCTAAACGGATGGTTAGGATACGAAAAATTGTACTTACTACATCTTATTGGTAAGTATGAGGAAACAATTTGACATTGACACTAGTACAGGGCTGCATTAATTACACAATTTCACTTGCCTTTCTGCCCTCATAGAGAATAAACACTTAATGTTAGTACATTAAGTTAGTTATAAAAATATCAAAGAAAAGTATGAAATATCTGGAGAGATGACTTTGAAGCAGAGAACAAAGAAACGCACCTAGTCACATTCGTAGAAGTTCAAGATTACAACAATAACATTTAAAAGATAAGGAGAAGTTAAGAAAGAATACTGTAACTTTATGTTGTAGTTGTCCTGTTGAATTGGCGAAGTTGCATGCATCTAGCCATTCCTCTTGTTCGCGATATACTCCTCCATTCCATCTTACGCTCCGTCGATCAATATTGGTGACCAGACACACTGTCCACTGGCTGCCTGATGAGTAATTGCGAATTGCGTCTGAGTTCATCGTTTGTTCCATGGCACATTTTAAAAGCTGTCCTGTAATTTCTGATGGAAAAAAACAGGAAGTCAACCAGTTAAAAAAAATCTAAGGTGTAGTGCAAAAATAACACTTTCAGTTTTCAAAGCTGACGTTATTATTATATACAATCATCACTTCAAAAGTGCGTAACCTGGTTCTCCTTTACAAGGATAGTGATAGTAACTATGGTTGAATTCTGTGGATCCACCATGGATTTTCTTTAAAAAAATTGCAAACAAAATTAGACATTCCCAGGAGTGCTCCCAGACCCCTGAACTCGAACATCCCCACCCCCAAGTTGCCCCCTAAAACATGTGATACTGCTACCAGGTTGAACCCTAACTTCAAATTGTGCCAAAAAGCACTCTGCAACTAGGCCCAAAACACTTGCATTCAATATTAGACATTCCCAGGAGTGCTCCCAGACCCCTGAACCCAGTTGCAAACATGTAGAACTCCCCCAATTAGCCCCCAAAATCATGCGATAGTGCTACAGGCCTAAGTTCAAAACATGCCAAAATGCACTCTGCAAGTAGGCCCAAAACCCCCTTTTCCACCGTGAATTTTCTTAAAAAATTAGACATTCCCAGGAGTGCCCCTAGACCACGTAACCCAGGCGCAAAACTGTAGAACCCCCCCCCCAACTAGCTCCCCAACATGCAATACTGCGACGGGGATGAGGCCTTGCTGAAAATCAAGCAGAAAGCAGACTTTGAAATTAGGCCCAAAATACCCCTTTTCCACCATGGATTTTCTTAAAAACACTTGCAATGATTATTAGACATTCCCAGGAGTGCTCCTAGACCCCTAAACCCAGTCGCAAAAATGTAGAACCTCCCCAAGTAGCCCTCCGCAGAAATGCAATTTTTGAAGAAAAAAAAATCATTTCACCTCGCATTTTCTTCAAACCACTTGCAGTCACAATTACACATTCCCAAGAGTGCTCCCAGACCACTGAACCCAGTCGCAAAAATGTAGAACACCCCAAAGTAGCCCCCAGAAAAAATGTGAAAGTGCTAACCCTAACTCCAAATCATGCCAAAACGCACTCTGCAACTAGGCCCAAACCCCCCTTTTCCACATTGGATTTTCTTCAAAACACTTGCATTCAAAATTAGACATTACCAGTAGTGCTCCCAGACCCTTGAACCCATTCGCAGAACTCTAGAACACCCCCAAGTAGCCCCCTAAACACATGCGATACTGATACCAGGTTGAACCCTAAATTCAAATTTTGCCAAAACACACTCTGCAATTATGCCCAAACCCCCTTTTCCACCATGGATTTCCTTCAAACCACTTGCAATCAAACTTAGACTATCCCAGCAGTGCTTCCAGACCCCCAGACACCCCCAAAAGCCGAGAACCCCCAAACAACCCCCTAAAAACAAGCAAGTGAGCAAAAACGGCAAAACTTTTTCACCATGGATTTTATCCAAAACACTTGCATCCGATATTAGACCTTCCCAGCGATGCACCCAGACCCCTCAACCCACCCGCAAAAAGTTAGAACATCCCCCAAACAGGCCAAAAGCAAAAATAGAAAATGTGACACTTAGAAAATGTTCGGCCTACCAGTTAAAATCACTCAAAACCCACTCTGCAGCTAGGCCCTAACTGCCCTTTCCCACCATGGATTTTCTTCAAACCACTTGCAATCAAAATTTGACTATCCCAGCAGTGCTCCCAGATCCCCAGACCCCCCCAAAAAACCTAGAACCCCCCCAAAAACAAGCAAGTGAGCAAAAATGGAAAAACGTTTTCGTCATGGATTTTATCCAAAGCACTTGCATCCGATATTAGACCTTCCCAGCAATGCCCCCAGACCCCTCAACCCACCTGCAAAAAGGTAGAACACCCCCAAGCAGGCCAAAAGCAAAAATGGAAAATGTGACACTTGGAAAGTTTTCGGCCTACCAGTCAAAATCATTCAAAACCCACTCTGCAGCTAGGCCCTAACTCCCCTTTCCCACAATGGATTTTCTTCAAACCACTTGCAATCAAAATTCGACTATCCCAGCAGTGCTCCCAGACCCCCAGACCCCCCCACAAAAACCTAGAACCCTCCCCAAACAGCCCCCCAAAAACACGCAATACTGCTAGGCCTCAGTTTAAATTGTGCCAAAACTCTGTCTGCAACTAGACCCAAACCCCCCTTTTCCACCTTGGATTTTCTTCAAACCACTTGCAATCAAAATCAGACCTTCCCAGCAGTGGTCCAAGACCCCTCGACCCACCCTCACAAATTTAGAACACCCCCAAAGAGCCCCCCAAAAAACATGCAATACTGGTAAATTCAAAACATGGCAAATTGCGCTGTTCACAAAAAATTGCTTTTTTCAGCACTTCCACTACTTCGATCCTCTTGAAACTTACCTGGACAATTGTTCCAGCGATTCCCAAGAATCTCAGCAAGGCAGAACAAAATCAAACCACTGCGCTCTTTGAAGAAGAAAAAGAAGAAGAAGAAGAAGGTCTACGACTAGTTTTCATTTAGTTTTCACCCAAACACACACGCCCGCAAAACAACAGAAAAGGCCAAAATTCTGCCAATTCTGGACCAAAGAACGCCAAACTCCCCTAAAACCTTGCCAACATCATTATGAACGAGCTTGCATTGGGCCCTGAGCCCTAGACTCAGTGGGAACCCTACCAACTTAAACCCAAAAACCCTAGTAAATCGCACTGAACCCTAAACCCTAGATATTCTTTGTCTGTCTGTGTCAAAGAGCCTAGGTATGCTACATCCTGTTCTCAGGACACCCCCGCGGCGCAAGGCCACCAGCTGTGTCTGTGCCCCTTGCCTCGCTGTTGCCCGCAGCCTCGCCGTCACTGCCTCTCTGTTCCCTGCCCTTCCCTTCCCTGCCCTTCCGCCGCATTTTGCGTGCGTGTGCTTTGCTTGTAACTGAATTAACATTTATTTCGTTTTGTAACTGTAATTTCATCTCTGTATATCGTCACATCTCCTGCACGCTGTTGTAAAGGCTCATTGTTGTTGTCTCTGTCCCCCTGTGCCCGCCCCGCTCCCCGCTTCCCGCCGCCGTCCAAGCGACCACGCCCCCTTTTTGTTCTGTGCCCTCACCGCACGCGCCTCAATGCCGGCCGGAACCCTGCCTGCTACCGAGCCACCCCGAGAAGCACCCACGGACCCTTCGCCTGCCAAGCCTGCCGATTCACCTGCCTCCGGACCTGCACAACCCCTGCCAAGTCAAGCACCAGCAGCAACCACCTGAAGGGCATCCTGCTGAACACCCGCTCCGTCCACAGGCACGCCGTGGAACTATGGGACCTGCTCGACGCAACAGCACCAGACATCACCTTCCTCACCGAAACCTGGATGAACGCCTCCTCAGCGCCCGACATCGCCATAGCCATCCCGGACGGCACCAAGATCACCCGGAGAGACCGCGTCAACCAGACAGGAGGAGGCGTCACCATCGTACACAAGAACACCATCCGCATCTCGACTAACTCCGACGAAACCTTCAGCGCCGCCGAACACCTGCACTTCCAGATACACACGGACCCCAAGACCACCCTCAGAGGCACCCTCATCTACAGACCACCGGGACCACGCACACAATTCAGCGAAGACATCTCAGACTTCATCAGCCCGCACGCCCTTCCCTCCGCCGACTACATCCTCCTAGGGGACCTCAACTTTCACCTGGAGAACAACAACGACAGAAACACCACCGCCCTGCTGGACAACCTCGCCAACCTCGGACTCAAGCAACTGTTGAACACCCCCACCCAGTACGCCGGCCACACACTTGTCCCCGTCTTCTCATCCAGCAAGCACATCTCCTTCAGCCACGCCACCGGACTCCACTGGACCGACCACAGCTGCCTCCACTTCAGCTTCAGAAGAACTACGACCCACCACCACCCACAACAGGTCCCCCGCCGAAGCTGGAGCAAGATCACCTCCGAGCAGCTCATCGCCTCCCTCAGCCAGTACACTCCGACCAGCACAACGGACCCCAACGACCCCAACGAAGCAGCCAGCAACCTCACCAAGTGGCTGACCGCCTGCGTGATGACCTCGCACCACTAAAGAACCCTCCCAGCAGACCCGGCAGCAAGAAAACACCCAGGTTCACCAACGAACTCAAGGAATCCAAGAAGAACTGCCGCACCCTCGAGAAAGCCTGGCGGCTCGACCACACCACAGACAACAGGACCGCCCTCAAGCACGCCATCTGCAAACACCATCAGCTGATCTGCGCCACCAAGAAGACAGCACTCAAAGAACGACTGGACAACAACACCCACGACAGCAAGGAACTCTTCAGCATCATCAAAGAGTTCTCCAACCCCAGCACCGGAAACAACGACATTACTCCCTCGCAAGACCTCTGCAACTCACTCGCCTCGTTCTTCCACCGCTAGATCGCCGACATACACAACAGCTTCGATGCACAGACCACGCACCCTACCACTGAACCAGCACCCGCCACCACCACCCTCTGCAACTGGACCCCGATCAGCACCGAAGACACGACCCGCACGATGAATTCCATCCACTTCGGATCACCAACCGACCCGTGCCCACACCACATCTTCAACAAAGCCGACACCACCATCGCACCCCATCTCAGAGACACCATCAACTCCTCCTTCCACACCGCCACCTTCCCGGAGAGCTGGAAGCACGCCGAGCTGACCGCCCTCCTGAAGAAACCAACGGCGGACCCCACAGACCTCAAGAACTACCGTCCCATCTCACTCCTTCCTTTTCCGGCTAAAGTCATCGAGAAGACCGTCAACAAACAGCTTGGCGCCTTCCTTGAGACGAACCCTCGACCCCTGGCAGTCCGGGTTTTGGGCCAACCACAGCACCGAGACCGCCCTCATCACCACCACCGACGACATCAGAACCCTGATCGACAACGGGGAAACAGCGGCCCTCATCCTCCTGGACCTCTCTGCAGCATTCAACACCGTCTGCCACCGCACCCTAGTCGAGCGCCTCAGCAACGCCGGAATCTGAGAGAAAGCGCTGGAGTGGATCATCTCGTTCCTCACTGGAAGAACCCAGAGAGTCCGCCTCCCTCCGTTCAGATCCAAGCCCATCAAAGTCATCTGCGGCGTACCACAAGGATCTTCACTCAGCCCAACCCTCTTCCACGTCTACATGAGCCCCCTCGCTGCCATCGCACGCCAGCACAACCTCAACATCATCTCCTACGCCGACGACACCCAGCTCATCCTCTCCCTCACCAACGACCCCACCACCGCCAGAGCCAACCTACACGAAGGGATGAAAGACGTTGCCGACTGGATGAGAAACAGCCGCCTTAAACTGAACTCAGACAAGATGGAAGTCCTCATCCTGGGATCATCACTCTCCGCCTGGGATGATTCCTGGTGGGCCCTGGGCACCGCTCCCAAACCAACGGACGACGCACGAAACCTGGGCTTCATCCTGGACTCCTCCCTGTCAATGACCAGACAAGTGAACGCCGTCTCATCCTCGTGCTTCAACACCATGCGCATGCTCCGCAAGATCTTCAGATGGATCCCCACGGAAACCAGGAAGACCGTCACCCAGGCACTCGTCACCAGCCGACTAGACTACGGGAACACCCTCTATGCCAGAACCACAGCCAAACTTCAAAAAAGACTCCAACGCATCCAGAACGCCTCCGCACGACTCATCCTCGACATCCCCCGACACAGCCACATCACCGGACACCTGAGAGACCTGCACTGGCTCCCCGTCAGCAAGAGAATCACGTTCAGACTCCTCACCCACGCACACATGGCTCTCCACAACTTGGGCCCCAAGTACCTCAACGACCGCATGACCTTCTACACGCCCACCCGCCAGCTACGATCGACCAGCCACGCACTCGCCACTGTACCACGCATCCGCAGAGCCACCGCCGGAGGAAGATCCTTCTCCTACCTAGCAGCCAAGACTTGGAACTCCCTCCCCACCCACCTTCGGTGAACCCAAGACCATCTCTCCTTCAGGAAGCAGCTCAAGACCTGGCTGTTCGAGCAGTAACCTACCCCTCCCCCAGCGCCTTGAGACCCTGTGAGTAGCGCGCTATACAAATGCCGTGATTGATTGATTGATTGATTGATTGATTGATTGCAATGGGTTCTGATTAACAAAGACCTCTGTTGGGCCATCCAGATAGGCCTGCACCATCAACTCAACGTTCTCCACGGTTGCTCCACTTTGTGTCCCATCTGTGGCCTTTGCAGCACTGGAACGAGCAAACCCTTGATGAGTTAGCTAATCCGCTTCCGAAAATATTATGGCTGGGCCTGGTGCAGGTGAGGATGATGATACGGTTGCTGCTGGTGTCGTTAACGGCTGTGAGGGAAAGTGACTCCCTTCGGCCACAGATTCAGAAGTGGAGCTTGACGCCGGATGGCCTGCTGATTCAGTTGGACTTCTGCCGGCTCCTTGAATTTTCTGGCAAACTTTTTCAAACTGAGTGGCTGACACAGCTAGCCAATGTTTGTACTTTGAAACATCTGCTTCATCAAAAGGAATGAATGCTTTGCTGGCCACTGCCTTTTTGTACTGTGGATCCAGAATAGTGGCACAAATGTAATGTTGTTCTGTATGTATGTTTTTAAGGCTTTCATTGTCAACTAGGCGGCTTAATAACCTCTCTGGCCAATTGATATGCATCTTGCTTTTCAGCATCATCTCTGAACGTTGAAGACACCTCCTTCAGTTGGTGCTCTAACATGACCAACAATGGGATAGCTTTGCCCAAAGAACAGTCCTCCCTGCTGACTTCACGCGCGAAGACCTCAAAAGGATGAAGCATGTCTGTCAGGCTTGTAACTAGCTTCCATTCCTCCAACTCTAGCCTCATGTCTTTCATAGTAGAACCCAGTTGAAAGACATACTCGTTGATTACCATGCACTGCTCAGAAAGACGCTCAAGCATGTAAAAGATTGAGTTCCAACGTGTTTCCACCTCCTGGATAAGTCCTTTGACTGGCAGTCTACGTTCATGTTGAATGCTCCTCAGCTGCTTTCGTGCCTAAAAAGAATGGCTGAAATGTGTGCAGATTCTTCGGCAGGTGGTCAGTAACTTGCTGACTGGGTTTTCATTTTTCAAGAAATCTTGCACCACGATGTTAATACTGTGTGCCAAACACGGCACTCTGAAATAGCCACCTTGCTGCATGGCCTTAACTATATTACTGTCATTATCCGTGGAAACATAACCAACTATGCGATTTCTTGGATGCAGCCATTCAGAGACCTTCCTATCAAATTCCTCCAAAAGGTTAGGTGCAGTGTGAATTTTCTCTGTGGCAAACATGGCTAATGTTGCATGTTTCCGAGTAGCTTGAAAAAGTGTGTCCGGGTCAACACCTGCATTTGTCTTGTCTCTAACCCCTGCAAAAGAGACCCAGTGTGCAGTGATGCACATGTAATCAAGGGCTTGGCAACTGGTCCATATGTCTTTTGTCAAGTGGATAGTGTGAACAGCACTCTTCTGCAAAGCTGCCCCAATCACCTCCAGCACATATTGAAGTAGTGCTGGAACCGCAACTCTGGCAAAATAGGACTAGCTAGGAACCTTCCATTTAGGGCAGACTGTTGCCACAAATTCTAGAAAACCCACCCCTTCCACAAAAGAAAAAGGGAGAAGGTCCAGCGCTAACATTTTAGCCAGCTTTGCGTTATACAGCTTTGGGTGGTTGCGTTCAAATGGCGCCTTCGACCAAAACATTCTGCTAATGGTGGGCTGGACCATTTTACGTGATGATGATGATGATGACTTCTTTAAACCAGTTAGGCCCAGTGATGTACTTTTTCGCATTGGTGTCTTTCCCAGACTCTTAGTGTGCCTCATTCATGTTGCTGGGGTAGAGGGTGTGGGTGATACCACTGCAGTGCTGCTGCCGGGGGTACTGGGTGTACCAGAAAAAATGTCTGTCGCTTCTTCACTTCCCCCCTGCACGATCAGCCCCTCGTTATCATCAGATGCAATATCAATGGATACATTTGGATTTGTTTTTCTTTTGGCTTCCTGGGTCTTACTTAGGTGCACCTCCCACTCGATAGTGTGGTGTTTTTTGAGATGACCTCTCTGGCCTCCGGTACCATAATTGGTACCAAGCTTACCCAGACTGGAGGTGCTACTTTGAGTTTCAATGCCAGATGAAGTGGAGGATGGGCGTGGCTGAATTCATTTCTGTTGTTCACTTACAGCACCACAACTTGAGGTTGAGCTGGATGGAGGTCCCTGCCGGCCCTTCTGACTAAAAAATACTGAAGCTGTATGTCGTGTTGGTGTTGTAGTTAACTGCGTTGGTGGCGGTACCAGTGCCATGCCGCCAACATCCCGCTCAACAGCCATTCGGGATAGGGTGAAAAAGTCTGTCTGCTGCATGCCCACTGGGGCTGGAGTGACGACTGTGATGACTGGGTCACCGTCAGACTGTTCATCAGCAGCAGAAGACACCACTTCTTGTTCATCGTCATCACCCATAAGTCGAAGATTTGCGGGAACCTTCCTTTTAGGCTTAGCTACCTTTGTCGGCTCATGGCGTGCCTCACTCTCAGACTGCATTTGTGGGTTCCAATCAAGATCAAGGTCATCAGAATGAAGGGGGCTTGAAGAAGAACTTGTAGTAGTAGTAGCCCTCCTTGACCTTTTTCTTGCTGGGGATCGGGAAGACAATGGATCATTATCAGGAGGAGTGGCTTCTTCGGATGATACCTCCGCTTGAATATCAATTTCCTGATGTGCCATGAGGAACAAGCATTGTAGGCAGTTGTGCCGCTCCATGAACCTCTAGTTGCACCTCTCCATGCACCTGTCCATGCGCCTACCTTGTGCCTCTACTTGCGCCTCTCCTTGCGGCTCTACTTGCGCCTCTCCTTGTGCCTCTACTTGCGCCTCTCCTTGCGCCTCTCCTTGCCCATGTACTTCCGCTTGTACTAGTTGCACCTGTGGTTTTCTTGGCGGCTGTGGTTGTTGAACACTCGTCAGTTGAGTTACACCCGGCGTTGATTGGATGGTACTTTCTTGTGATGATGCAACATCACTGGTCAATGGTGATTGAGTAAGTAAAGTGGCTGCCTCAGCAGCACTTATGGTCTTGGACCTAACTTGGCGTGGTGACACTGAGCCCAATGAAGCGGAGTTGCTGCTTCCAGCTTGGTCCCCGGCGGACACCGCTGCTGCTGCAGGTGTAGTTTTTTTTCCCCCAAAAAAGGTGTCGGTGGGCACACCCTTCTCCTTGGTAGGTGGTGCCACTTGCTTCTTCTGCTCCTTCTTACTGGCAGTGGCACTGGCAACTTTTTTTCGCTGAGGCGCTACGGCCACCTTTCTTTGGGCCCATCTTCTTCAGATGTCAGAACAGCAGGCCGCAGTTGCACGAGTTGCGGAGTTGTCTTGTCTGTGGCCAAACGTGACGTCACGTGATGTTGTGCTGCACACACCGCTGCAGGACTTCATCATGGTACTGGTGGTTCTTTTGTGCACCTAAAAGCAATGGAAGCCAGAGGAAAATCAGTTAAACACCCCAAAAAGTAAAAAAAAGCACAAAAATCACCATAATCCAATGCCATCCATGCCCTCAATGATGTTTAAATTCAAGACACCCCACAGAAAGACTTGGTCCATGCACCGCTGAGTACCACTGGGCATAATAGTTAAAAGCAAGGCAAACTGGTGCAGGCCTGAGCACACTGCCTGGCTTAAAAATGGCCCCTTGTCCACCACCACATGGCCAGACCCTGCCTGTACCAGGCCTCAAAATGGCCCCTACCCACATGGCCAGGCCCCAACAACACCCTCGAAAGTCGAAAAACACACAATAATCGCCACAATCCAATGCCATCCATGCCCTCAATGATGTTTAAATTCAAGACACCCCACAGAAAGACGTGGTCCATGCACCACTGAGTACCCCTGAGCATAATGGATGAAAGCAAGGCAAACTGGGTGCAGGCCTGAGCACACTGCCTGGCTTCAAAATGGCCCCTTGACCCCCACCACATGGCCAAGCCCTGCCTGTACCAGGCCTCAAAATGGCCCCCACCTACATGCCCAGGCCCCAACAACTCCCGAAAAAGTTGAAAAACACATAAAAATCACCACAATCCAATGCCATCCATGCCCTCATTGATGTTTAAATTCAAGACACCCCACAGAAAGTCTTGGTCCATGCACCACTGAGTATCCCTAGGCATAATGGATGAAAGCAAGGCAAAATGGGTGCAGGCCTGAGCACACTGCCTGGCTTCAAAATGGGCCCTTGACCCCCAGCTACATGGTCAGGCCCTGCCTGGCGCAGCCCTCAAAATGGCCCCCACCCACATGGCCAGGCCCCAACAACACCTCAAAAACTCAAAAAACACACAACAATCACCACAATCCAATGCCATCCATGCCCTCAATGATGTTTAAATTCAAGACACCCCACAGAAAGACTTGGTCCATGCACCACTGAGTACCCCTGAGCATAATGGATGAAAGCAAGGCAAAATGGATGCAGGCCTGAGCACACTGCCTGGCTTAAAAATGGCCCCTTGACCCCCACCACATGGCCAGGCCTCAAAATGGCCCCCACCCACATGGCCAGGCCCCAACAACACCTCAAAAACTCGAAAAACACACAACAATCACCACACTCCAATGCCATCCATGCCCTCAATGATGTTTAAATTCAAGACACCCCACAGAAAGACTTGGTCCATGCACCACTGAGTACCCCTGAGCATAATGGATGAAAGCAAGGCAAAATGGGTGCAGGCCTGAGCACACTGCCTGGCTTAGAAATGGCCCCTTGACCCCCACCACATGGCCAGGCCTCAAAATGGCCCCCACCCACATGGCCAGGCCCCAACAACACCCAAAAACTATAAAAACACACACAAATCACCACAATCCAATGCCATCCATGCCCTCAATGATGTTTACATTCAAGACACCCCACAGAAAGACTTGGTCCATGCACCACTGAGTACCCCTGGGCATAATGGTTAAAAGCAAGGCAAACTGGGTGCAGGCCTGAACACACTGCCTGGCTTCAAATTGGCCCCTTGACCCCCACCACATGGTCAGGCCCTGCTTGTACCAGGCCTCAAAATGGCCCGACCCACTTGGCCAGGCCCCAACAACACCCCAAAAACTTGAAAAACACACAGAAATCACCACAATCCAATGCCATCCATGCCCTCAATGATGTTTAAATTCAAGACACCCCACAGAAAGACATGGTCCATGCACCACTGAGTACCCCTGGGCATAATGAATGAAATCAAGGCAAACTGGATGCAGGCCTGAGCACCAGGGCCGGACTGGCTACGGGGCAGTTGTGTGTGCTGCCGAGGTGGGGGCTGTTTTCGTTGATAGGGACCTGCGTGTGAAAAACGAAATTCGTTTTGCTTTTTTTATTTCAATGCGCACGCAGGTCCCCATCAACGAAATAAGCCCCCACCACAGAGAAATTAGCCCCCAGCTCGGCAGCACACACAACTGCCGGTAGCCAGTCCGGCCCTGCTGAGCACACTGCCTGCCTTCAAAATGGCCCCATGACCCCCACCACATGGCCAGGCCCTGCCTGTACCAGGCCTCAAAATGCCCCCCACCCACATGGCCAGGCCCCAACAACACCCCAAAAAGTCGAAAAACACAAAAAACACCACAATCCAATGCCATCCATGCCCTCAATGATGTTTAAATTAAAGACACCCCACAGAAAGACTTGGTCCATGCACCACTCACTACCCCTGGGCCTACTGGCTAGTGAGGCTTTACAGGCACCTCAAAATTAAAAAAAAAAATCAACATATAACAGTGAGCTAAAATTCCATGACATAAATGAGAATTAAGTTTAAAAAAAATCACAGAAACAGTTGTATCATGCACCCATGACTAACCCTGGGCCTACTGGATACTGTGGCTACCCACAATATATATTTTTTTTAAGTTGTGAAAAATGTTTTAAAACTGTAGTTGCAGCAACTGCAATGCCTCAAACAAACAACACCAACTTACTTGTAAAATCTCAAGTCCAAAGGTGATCCAAAGTCCAAAGTCCAAAAAGTCCTCAAATACAAATATCCAGCAGCAGCCACAAAAAGTAATCCTTCCACCTCCAGATCCAAATCAAAAGTGACCAGGACATGGACAAAGCACTGGGAGAAGCCTGCTGGACAGGAACAGGAAGTTGGAGACTCTGGGGCATTTCCTTCCTCCCACCCCCCTGAAAATGGACTCCTTGCACCAAATGTCAATCTGAGGAGTTATCATTTTCAGAAGGTTTATGCTTCCTGCGGTGGATTTCTTGTGCAGAATTGCAATTTCGGGAAAGAGAGCGGTTCAAATCTCCCGCCGGAAGTCAGCTGCGCGCCGCATCTATGTGTTCGGCATTGTTTACTTCCCCAATGCGTAATCGCTGGCCCTTATGACGTACTCGCATTGTCAAACTCTTGCTGTGCAAGATGGCGAGCCGCAATGACGTAATTGCGCTCGAAAAACTTACGCGCGATCACGCAGCAAGATAGAAAGTGGCGCAGCACACGCAAACCGGGAGAAAAACAACTCTGCGGACTCATAATCACGGTAAGTCAACGCCGCGCGCGCAATATTGTATTTTTCAAGCGCGACCAAACAAAATCATTCGCAGTTTGCGAATTTGCAGATTTTTGGGCAAATTCACGCGATTCGCGGACCGCAAATTTGCCTAAAATCCGCAAATTCCACGAACGAAACAGATTTTACGCCTACGCTTACTGACTAAGCCAATGTAGACTTCACTGTTGGGAACATGTCAGTCTCCCAGGCTCTAAATAGAGTTTATGGGAAAAAACATCCATCACTTTTACAGTAGAATATGGCACTTGGCTAACACTAAAGGAGGTTTTAAGAAGCAGCTTTTCTGAACTGTCAGAAAGGTTCCCCCTTCAGTCCTGAGGATACAATAGACTTCTTCAAGGCATGGCCCTTGCAGGGTGTGTATCACAATGGTCAGCATGGCCATTTTTGAATCAAGGGCCCATTCGTCTTTTGTGTCTCTGTGACAGCAACAATAGGCTTAAAAAGACGTTTCACCCTCTGGGTCCCAGCAAGAGTCCAGAGTCCTTGTGGCTTCTTCCTTTTAGCAGACAGGTAGAGTATTCTTCCTTTAGATTCTGTCTTCCAAGTTACTGTAATTGTTAGAAAATGGGTCTTTAGTTGGCAGAGGCATGCACCCTGTCCAGGTCAGGAAAATAATCCTAATCAGGGTAAGATACACATCTTAAAATAACCTGTGCTCACCCTCTGGTAGCTTGGCATAGAGCAGTCAGGCTTAACTTAAGAGGCAATGTGCAACACTTAAATAACAGTAAAACATTGAAAACTGCACAAAAAGACTCCATATTAGTTTAGGAAAATAGTGAATATTTATCTGAGTAAAATAAGACCAACACAACATAAATCAACTCAGAAGTACTCGATATATGAATTTGTAAAGAATAAAATGAATGTAGTGCTTTAAAGTCAGTAGCACTTAGGGGTTACTTGAGGTCAAGCTAGACCAGGTTAAATCCAAAGTTTCAGACTGACCATGATGGAAGTCAGGCTAGTTACAGGACCCATACATGGCCAACTGAAAAAGTACCTTGGCTGGAGGAATCAAGGAGGTGCAGCGTTGTCTTCAATTCCATGGATCGAGGCGAAGCGTCGACTCCGATTCACGCAATTGATGAAGACTTCAGCATTGTACCCCTTTACGATGCAGGTACTGCATTGTCATTGAGCCGCACTGTTCATAAAGGAGATGTTGTTGTCGTGGAACCTCACAGTCGGGATCCATGTTGTCATCGAGTTGCACAAGGATGCCCTCACTTGGGCAATGCGTTGTAGGGAACTGTGTCGGTTTCAATCAGTGCAAAGTTGTTACTGCGTTGACTTTGGAGCACAAACAGCATCAGAAGCCACTTCAGAGGCTATGATCTGGATTGGCACCTTAGGCAAGGGCTGGGCTCTCAGATTTCCAGAGTCCAGACGCTAGAGCATAGTTGAAGGACGCCTTTGATAGCTGTGAGCTTTCAAGAGCGCGGGGCAAGCCAGCAAACCCTTGGAGAAACTTGGGTTCAGGGATATAAAGAGTGGGTGCAGTATTTCTCAATCCCAAGCAAGAAGCAGCAGGCCAGCATAGCAAAGCAGGTAGCAAAGTAGTGGTCCCTCATACAGCACAGCAATCATTAGGCAGTAGACCATCACAGCAAAGCAGTTAGTAGTGTGGCAGTCCCTCCTACAGCAGCTGTTCTTCCAGGCAGAATGTCCTTGGTTCCAGCAAAGTTCTAATCTAGTGGTGTCAGGGGTCCAGTACTTATACCCAGCTGTGCCTTTGAAGTGAGGGAGACTTCAAAGAGACCTTTGAAGATTACAAAATATCAGCCTTTCCTGCCCTGGCTCCAGACTCACTGCAGGGGGGTATGCAAGTCTGTATGGGGACAGGGACAGCCCAAATCAGGTGCAAGTGTCAGTTCCTTCCTCCCAATCTACCTCAGGAAGGCCCTTCAGCCTGGTGGGCAATCGAAATGCACGTCCACACCCCAGCTCATTTTGTGTGTGACCATCTAGAAGGAATGCAGAAAGTATAGCTGTCACAGAACACAGATGTGTATTCAGAGACAGGCAGAGGAACATAATGGTTAAAGTAAGAAAATGGCAACTTTCTAAAAGTGACATTTTCAGACTTACAATTTGAAATCAGACTTTACTATAAGTTTATGTTTTTAAATTGTGAGTCCAGAGACACAAAACTCCAAATCTCTATCTGTTGCCAATTGAAAATTACACTTAAAAGATGTGTTAAGGCAATCCCAATGTAAACCCATGGGAGAGATAGGGCTTGCAGTAGTGAAAAACGGATTCAGCTGTTTTTCACTACAAGAACACTTATAATTCAAAAGTACATGTCCTACCTTTTAAATATTGAAATCATACAGGGGAGCTCTGGGGGAGCAAGTACTAAACCACAGATGTAGAGCTCCCTATCTATATCAATTCACACAAAGTATGTCTGGTCTACTCTGAAACTGAAAGAAACTAGGAATAAAAAGGAGATGGTGAAAGAATAAAGGATGTTGTTTTAAGGACAAGAACCCTCACTCACCCAAAGGTGACATGCTTTATCATTGAGATCCCTCCTCACAACAAGGTACCTATTGTGGGCTACAACTCCCCAGCTGGGGAGAAGCTGCAGTGTTTTCTTCAAGATGATCTAAGTGAGTGGCAGAGTGCATACAAATGTCTGTGATAATTAAATCTATCTCCCGGTGCTCAAAACCTCCTTTTATTCTGATATCCCAGTGGATAGAGTTAAAAGCAGAGAAAAGGACTGAGCATATGTTGCGCAGTTCACTTAGCTTGAGGTCGACCTGTTTATGCCCATTTGTGACTATCATAGCGGAGTAATGAGTTCCAATGGAATAGATATTTTTTGAGTTCTGATGAAATACTACCTTCTTTCATCATCTCTCTTTCATTCCTACCTTTTAAATACACTGTACCCTGCCCATATGACTGCTTCAGGCCAACCTTAGGGGTCACTTATATGTAATTAAAGGGAAGGTTTGAGTATGGTAAGTAGGTTAACTTGCCAGGTTGAAATGGCAGTTAAAACTTCACACACAGGTTCTGCTTTGACATGCCTGAGAAAGGTTTACAAGACTACTAAAGTGGGTGGCACAATCGGTGCTGCAGGCCTACTAGATGCTTTTAATTTAAAGGCCCTGGGCACAGATAGTGCACTTTATTAGAGACTTACCAGTAAATTATTTAAGCCAATTGTGGTTAAGCCAATGTTACTATGTTTAGAGTAAAGAGCACACACACTTTAGCAATGGTTAGCAGTGGTAAAGTACCCAGTATCAAAAAGCCAACAAAAGCAAATTCTCAAAAAGGAGAGGCGGAAGCCTAAATGTTTGAGGTGACCCTGCAGAAAGGGCCATTTCCAACAGTAATATTTTGAATTATTGGTGGTGAGGTCGCTTTCCTAACAATAATTGAAAGATTATTAAAGCCAAATCCTTCATTCTTTTTTCAGAAGACCCATCCGCCTTTGTAAAGCCTTCTTTCTCAATTTACTGCAAATGTTCTCGTATTTCCTCATGCAAAATGGCTGCAGCCTCCCTCAAGCTGAAGGAAACTTGCCCCTTATTCTATCCTCTCCCTCAAGGAGAAAAGGTTTCCTTACCTCTACCGGTGGTAGAACTGATGTTTCTCTTACTGAGAGCACAGACAATCTGTCTAGGAGACATCAATGCTTTCTATTCCTAATAGCCAAAATAATATTTCCACTTCAAGGGAAGAGTTTTTAATACAACCCATTGTTTTGCCAACAGTGCTTTTCACCATCCCAAAATGCTAATACATTTCAAGTGGCAACTGTAGTATGAATCTCACCTTACTATTGCAAGAAGCGAGACACTGTCTTCCATGGAGCGCCTAGTTAACAGCAGTTGAAATTAACATTCATTGACTTCTCTCATATTTACTCAGATCAAGATACAATCAATTGTCAATCAATCAAACAATTTTATTTGGTTTCAGCATATAAAACCAAAAAAGTTCTCGATACATAAAAATTTCCTAAAATCATTACACAATATATCACAATTAAAATACCTTCCACAAAAGTCCATGTTAGTTCAAAACCTGAGGTACAAAGTTAAATTTGTGTACCCTTGGCCCTCTGTAAATAATCTAAACAGTTAAAATAATGGGTCCCAGGGCCTTTTCTATGGTATTTATATCATGGAGTGACATAGACCATAACCGTTAATGACATTTAATCAAGGCAAGCCATGGCCTTCATAGAAGATTTCAGGTAACAGAGAACATAAATGATACATTCATTGTGCAACAGTTGTAGATAAATAAGAGCTGGACTGGCCTGTATAAAATGTATCCTCTTTAAAATCGGGGCGATAAAAGTTTTCAGAGGGACTTCGTATCATTTATAAAATAATGTGAAGTGTAGCAGATCCTGTGGAGACTTAGCGTCACAGCCACAGGGTAATAAGAACTGGCCTCTGCTACACCCCCTCTGTATGGCCAACAAAAGATGGACAAGATCCAGGCAAAACCTGGTTAATAAAAAACGTTCATAAATACTTAAAAACCCCAGGAGATAAGGCTCAGCTAATGTGTTGTTTTCCACATCAAGAATTTACGAACTCTGGGTTTTTTCAGGTCCACCTCTTCCCTCTTGAGTTTCCTTAAACTGCTAAAAGACTCCTTAATTGACCCCACACCTTTTTTAGTTACCAATTCAGGGTTAGTATACAATTTGGCTCTTCCTAACCTTACAAAATTGCTTGTGATAAATCTGAGCCAAGGCATGGTCAAGGGTCATACATTCTTTTAAAATCAGTTTACTCAACAAAGATCCCTCGCTCAACCAAATTTTCATCCAGAAGGTTAAGGGGTGGAGGGCCAAGGTGTCACTTAAGTAAGGCACCCCCAGTTCTTCCTGTACCACTAAGTTAGACAAACCATGCGGGGAGTCCAGTAAGCATTTCAGGAATGCGTTCTCAGATACTTGTAGATCATCTGTAGTAATGTGCCCCCATATTTCGCTACCATAAGAAGCTGACACTCTTGGCCTCATAGATTTTTAACAGAGCTGCAGTGGGTTTCTTTCCTAATTTCGAAGCAAAATTTAAAATAGCTGTGTACACCCGCACCAAGTTTCCCCTCTTTCTTTGTTGTAAAGGACCCCATTTCATCTGCTCATCCATTACGACCCCCAAGTAAGAGAAAACATCAGTGTGGGGTACTTTAGCAGAACCAACCCTAAATTGAAACGATTTTTTAGGATGAATGCAAAACTGCATAACATAGGATTTAGAGTCATTGATAGATAGGTCCCGCTCTGACATAAAGGCAGAGAGTGCGTCAAGCAGGGTTTGTAGCCCCCTAGCGGTCCTGCAAATAAGGACTGCATTGTCCACGTATAAAAGGACTGGGAGACCACGTCAGCCGGCATGCGTATAATCTATCCCAGTTAACAATAGGGGTTTGTCTAAATCATTAATGTATAAATTATACAGAAAGGGTGCTAAAATGTACCCTTAAGGTACGCCTCTCCTTATATCAAAATTACGTGAGACTCTTAAATCCCACGAGAATCTGACAAGGGCCTTAGTTACACAATGTAGATCTTCTAAAAAGCAAACAATGTTCTTGTCTACTCCGATAACTATCATGGACTGCCAGAATTTGGTCCTATTCACACGATCAAGCGTGGAGGACGAATCCATGAATGCTAGATATATGGTACCAGGACAGGCAACCGTGTATTTATCAAGAATCATGGTTAGGTTAAAGCACTGGGCCACCGTAGACAGGCCTGGGTGGAACCCATACTGAACATCTGATAACGTGTTGTGTTCCACTGCCCAGCTCGTCAGCCTTTCCAGAAGCACTCTGCCACCACCTTAACCACCGAGTCCAGCAACAAAATTGGTCTCTAACAGTGTGTGCCGTCACGATTACCCTTTTTGAAAACTGGCACAATGGTCGAGGTAGCCCAGGACTAAGGGCAGCCTGTCCTTGCTGCAGCTTCGGCTAATGCAGCAAGGACCAGAGCCCAGAAGATTGGATCTGATTTGAAGAGATCTGGAGAGATACTGTTGGGTCCAGGGGCTTTGTTAATTGTCAGCCCGATGATATCCTCCTCGATCTCTTCTTTGCTAAAGGCCAGATCCGAAATAGCTGCCCCACGGTTTGGCAGGCGATTTAGCTTGATGGGGCTCTCGAACATGATTTGAAAATGGAGCACCTACTTGACCTCTGTGAAGGAAGTGGCCCTTAGGGGCCACCCGTGTTACTTACAACCACCTGCTATGCCTCCCCAAGACTGAAGAGTCGGTCAGACAGAAGAGAATACAAACAATTAGTTTATTGGCAATGCTCTGCAGAGGAGTCCCTTATGACCTGCACTCTATGATGTCTACTGAGGGACTCGCCCCCCACCAGTCTACAGTGGATAATCAATTCTCTCGTGAAGCCCCCAACCACGCCCACAATGGAAAACTACCGGCCTGGGACAAACATAAACAAAGAGGCTCAGTAGGATGAGCTAACACCTGCCAGATGGGAACATTTTATCGAGGATTCAAGGCTACGGTGCTGGGTCTTAGCATCTCCTAACATGGTAGCAGAAATTAGACATTCAGATATGCATGCAAGGGCAGAATAGCCTATTCATTAGCAAGTCGATAAAACAGCCTTGGACAGAAGAGAAAATAATAACGAAATGCGGTGTTCTGCTGAGGCAAGCAATAAGAGTAGTGATGCCGAACTCGGGCACAGTCTAAACAGCCCAATAGGGATTACGAAATGCGAAATGGAGTCACACTTGCTAACTGAAGCCTGCATATTACGGGGATAACTCAGTGGGTTGCATAACATGAATGCAAGTAGCATCTATTTAGCCATGCACAGCTAACCTAATATACCTTGAAACGAGTGCGTTGCAGGGATAGGAATTTCAAACCTAACATCTGTGATATGTGCACCTACTGCACTGCCTTCAATGTGATTTAGAAAGGGACTATTAATAATGCTTCAAAATTTAGAGCTATTCCTCAACGTGCTAGCCTCGATGAACCCCATCCATGCTTCTTCCTTCAAATCAGACTTGCGTTTGGCAAATTCCAATTTGTAGTCTCTTCGACACGATTTGACCAGAGTCTTATTTCTCGGACTTCTGCTTAAGGCTTCCTGCAACTTTCTAGCTGCCAAAGAACAGGAGGAGTCAACCCATCTAGGTGACTGAATAGCTGGGTGTCGGGCCAAGGTACGTAAAAGGTCACTTACTTTAGCAGAAATGTTATTAAATGTGCTACTGGCCTCCCCCGGGGTTGTATACGGAGAGGTACACGGTGCTAGCTCATTGGCACATGAATCTTTCATTGACTTATAAGATACATCTGGGGAGATCTGTCACCACTTAAGCCATCTTCTGCTATCTGTATATCTCACAGACCCGAATTGCCCAGCTCCTCTTCTTGGCATCAATAAGGGACCACAGATTTTAACACACAAGGGGTTGTGGTCACTATGGGCGCTTGCTTGTATCTTGAATCCCACAACTAAAACTCGTACAGACGATGAAATTAGTATGAAGTCAATAAGTGAACCATCCCCTCTCCCTTTGAATGAAGGAACAACAGCATTACTGCAGGGGTCACACAAATGACAAAAGAGACATTAAATCAAATTAGTGGAGGAGATCATTCAACATATCCCCTGTGAAGTGTGTTCAAAATGAATTTCCCTCACATGCGGACAACCCAAATTGGCTAACATTACTGCTCCTGGGTCTCCGCATGGGTGGATGTTGAGGACCCCAGCAATCATAAGATTTTGAAGAGAGGTATTACAGTGTTGCCTTATGAAAGAACCTAACATAGTGATATTACACCCACCCTTGGAATATGATGGTAAATTATAAAAATGAATAAGACCCAATTTGTTCGACCCCTTGCTTAGTGCTACATACTATATGTATACACAGACTCGATGAGGGCAGGACCACTGTCTTACATTCTACAGCTAGAGAAATATAAGTTACAAGCCCACCCTTTGGTCTGCCTGCCAAAGAGGGGGATGCTGGGACGACTAAGGACTTATAACCTTCTAAAAATATGCTACATTCCATCAGCCATGTTTCCTGCAAGCATATCACACAATATTACTTCACAAATGCATTCCAAGATGGATCCTATACTTGTTGGCAAGTCCTGCAACATTCCAGGATACAAAGTTGTTAACACTTTCACCCAAACACCCATGGCTTTGCCCTGGAGAAACCCGCTGGTCGATGGATTTCTCTGAGTCCATGGGGGAGGGACCACCAAGTCAATCACAGGCATCCATCGCAGCCAGGGAGGTAAACCGGTTTGACCGCTCCAGATAGGGTGGACCAAGATCCTGTCTTCTTGACAGCATCTGGTTCAGGTGGACTAGGGTTGGGGGAAGGTTAGGACGATCGTCCCTGTTGGATCGGTCTACCGGCAATATTCTGTTAAATGAAACCATGTTGACATTGTTCAAACGGTTGTGCTGCCGGAGCCCTGGGCTGAGTGTATGCGCCTCCTGGCACAAGGAAACAGCATTGGCGGCGTGCGCGCCGCGTGGCAGCCTGGTAGGGGTTGGAGTCCCTGCTCTCCAAATAGCACTTGCCATAAAGACTGGCAGAAAGCAATCGGCAACCGAAGGTATGAGTTCTCCAATCAAGTGTCTTATAATCATAACTTAGCTTGTTCATGGAAACATTAGCTTTACCTACACAATGACACACAGCGTTTTGTACATGTTTACTGTGGAGGCATATTATCCTTAATATCTAGCTTTCTTAACGTTTACATATTAATCACTGAGTGCTGTGAACTTCCAGGGCTCATTTTTGAATGACTTATCAAATATTTAAAGTAGGATTTTCTAAATTGTAAATGTATTTGTCATCAACACTAACATGTGTTTACATTCGAGTATAGCCAGAGATAACAATGGTGCCCTCTGGAGCCATACACTTTTGTCACATAAGTGGGTGGTATAGGTACACACTGAAGCCCATGTAAGACATTTAACTTCCACGCCACCAGTGCCTTTTCAATGCCATCTACCATGCCCTAAAATTCTATTTTTAGCAGGAAAGCATAAATGCCTTAATACTGTTCAATATTTTCGTAGTGCACAAGATTCCTAAAGTCAGAAAAAGTGGAGTGGCCACAACAAAAAGTAATTCCTGTCAACACCCGTTACACTTATAAACCTTTAGTCACGTTTTATGGAAGTTATGAAACATTCACTATTTTGGCACCATTTTTTCAAAGTGACCTTTTTTAAAGATGAGCAAACAACTGGTATTATTATGGTTTGATAAGCACTCCAAAGTTGATGAAATAATTCATGCAGAACGTCTAGCCAATATACGTAAAAAAGGTTGCTTTGAAATGCACCAATTGCCCTGAATTCGTTTTTTTTTTATTTTCTGAAGACAGAACCCAAAGGAATCACTTGGAAGGAGTTGTACTCACATTTTGCTCATTTGATCCTATTAAAGATAGATGATATCATCTTATTGTTTTAAAAGTTCATAAAACACCACTTAATGCGCCGAGACGCCTGCGGGTATTTGCTGCGCTCTATAAATGTCAAAAATAAATAAATAAATAAATAATGTAGTCGTTCATTTTCATCCACAAAATGGTCCACCCTACTTAACAACACTTTGATAAAAGCTTTAATCGCCTAAAGGAATTGCTCATGGGAACTCTCTAATTTTTTTATTTATTTCTGTGATCCTTATTCAAAAAATGTTCAGATTTTTAAATATCTACCTCTTAAAATTGCTTATGCCCATTTCCACAGGAACATCATTTTTTACTCTGCCTTGGTCCTTGTAAAAATCAAAAAACAAACAATTCTTGTTTGGTAATAGTGTATAATGGGGATTTTTTCACTGAGGGGTTCTGATTGACATTAAATGTGCAACTAAAGTGAAGCTCAAGTTGTCTCTGTTGTCATTGACAAACCAGAGGTGAAACACATCCCTGTGATTCTCTTTTTGCCCATCTATAATGTTATGTTACACTATGTTTTGAATGGCCCTCAAATTCATCTACATCTTTCAATTACTATGCAGCAACAGGGTAATAATGGAGGGGCAATACATAACATGGCCTTCTTCTTCCCTGTTCCGAATGTAAAACAAATCTGACCTTCTACCACAAACCACCCACTATGCCTTTCCACACTCCACTCCCAAAGCTGTGCTCTTTGCTCTAAAGAGATTCTGCCGCACCACAGGCTTTCAGTAAGCCACACTTTTGTTTTCCACTGTTGACATGTTATTGCAGCAAATACACATTTTGTATCTGGTTTTCATAATAGTGGCTTTCTGTAAACGTCATACATTTAAAAAAAGAATTGTGGTTTAAGTCCTGTCAAAGGAAAACAATCTGTTTCCAGTGTATCTACTTCAAAATTACTTTTCTAAACGTGCATTATGTTCGGCTTCAAATATACACTTACTTTCCCGTTAAAGTAATAAAACAAACTTTAATTTTAAAGCCCTAATAACACTTTTCAGACTACATCAAGCGTAAATCTATGGGGGATCGTGTTATTTCAGATACAGTCATTGGTTTGCAAAATCCAATCAAGCAGGCAATAATGTCCTGGCAAAGTTGGTAATCAATTACCCTTACCTTTAAGTATAAACTTGTTCAGTAAGAGTTTACATTGGTCGTCCTTTTTGCATGTTAATTGGCTCCTTACTGACTTCTTGTGAGTTTCCAGCGTAATGATTTCATTGCAAATTAAAACTGGAATTAAGTTCCTGGCATGCAGATTAAAATCAGTGAACCCTATCTGTCTTCGAAAAAAACATCAGTCTTGTGCACCATGAAATTCGCCGTATTTTCTTTGTAGTGATTAATCTTATCTCTTGAGTCAATTGTCTTGCAAAAACTTGTGTATGAAAAGGCATCTACATAAGTCCCTGTCTAACCATGCAAACATGCATCTGCTTTTCGACAACTGGGGAACATTGTGTTTCAATAATTGCCAAAAAAAAGTACAAAACAGACTATCTGAAAAATTAATGTCATTCATGCTTGTTGAATCTTAAGGAGAAACTAACTTCCAATTCATCACAATATTTTTAATTACACATCCAGCAGTGCTTTCTTGATATCCTTTCTTTATCATTTTAATTAATTTGTGTTTGTTTCAATGCCAGGATGAAAACTAACAGAACAAGAAGGGTTCATTGTATAAACGAGCAGCTCCATTAGATCACATTAAATGATTTGCGTGTGACTTTTACTCTAAGGGGCATATTTACAAAGAATTGATAGAGGGCAGTGCCACACGTCATCTTGCAAAAAGAGAAAGGTGCCTACAAGGGATTCATTTGAAAAATATAAATTTAAATAATTTTATCTTGCATAAACAGTGACATCCAATGACACTAAAGGCAATATCTCAAAACAATTTTAGAAAAGTTAAAAAACCGGGTGCATTAAAAAGAGTAATTTTATTTATATTTGAATCAGCAAAAATATAGGGGTACAGAAACAGCAATATGAATAAATCATACAATGACAACAGACAACATATATATTAAAAAAGCAGCAATACTCTCATTGTCAGTGTATAAATGCCATCTTCAATTTAATGAGTCAGTCCTCAAATAGGATTCAGAACTCAAGAAAAACTAATTCACGATAACTGCATGTAAAAAAAAAATAAGAATGGGATAGACGTCAACGTTTCGATCTGTGTTGTATCACATCAATGAGACCATCTTCAGGACAAACATTAGTCTTCAGTAATTTCTTGACCCCTTAGATAGAGGATTATGTGTGGAGTTCTACTTTCACAATTGATTTCTTCAAAATATAAGTAAGGGTAAATCTTTTATTTATAAAAATATAAATTTACCTCTGTCATAGGGAAAGGAGATTAATTCCTTGTTTAAAAGTACCGTAGTGTTTATCTTATGAACACAAGGTGTGGTACAACCAAAGTTTGAACTTATTTGAAGTTATTTTACAGCCCTGCTCTGTGCCAATTTGAAAGAGCAGGAATGCACTGTGTTTGCAAGATACAGTGCTTTCCCGTCCTTTCATCCAGTACCAGCACAACATTAGCAGCTGTGCCCCAATGCAGGTACCCTTGCACCATGCAAGGATGTCTGTGTTGATGGCATGGTTGCTTTTGTGCAGGAAGGGAAATTTTCCTGCACAAAAACAATTATTGGAAGTGTTGTCCTTTTTCTATGTGTGCTGAAGAATGCAACACACATGGAAATAATGTTATTTCTCCTCATTACACCACCCCTGGGAAGGTGTGTGGTGTTACCACATACCCGGATTTACCACATGTTGTACATCAGAGAATGTGTCAAATCCTATGGATGTTGCGTGGCATGCCTCCCGATGCAGTGAGAGGCAATGCATTGACTTACACTGCATTGTCTCATTCCACATCTACAAGGCTATGAGAAGCCACACAGGCTGGCTTTATGTGTCCTTGTATGGCTAAGCCCTGTGCGCCACTGGAACGTCACAAACATGTAAATAAGCCCCTAAATTTGCATGGAAGAAAACAATTGTAATACTCTGTCTTCTAATGATAAAAATATGTTCGACTACAATTCCCATGGTATATACCTGTAAATCATCTGAATAATTAAAAAGCAAAAGCTAGCCTATTAAGTTAAAGCTTATTTAGGCTTCATGGAATTAACATTGTAGTGTTACTGAATGAGTGAATGAAGCACCCTGAATAAGATAGTGGGTAATAATACCTAAATAATGTTCTATTAACTATTTCTTTATCCTACTGTTATCTAAAGCTGTGGCATGTTTCCTTGCAGTCACTACCCAGCCCTGACATAAAGCTCTAGCGGAAAACTCTCTTCACACCGTCCACAAGAATACATATTGATCACTGTTTGAAAGGATCTTTAAATTATTAAAGATGTATTATTTATTTATCAGAATGGACTAAAAACTAATCAATACAATGCACAAAATGGCAATAATCAGAAAGATCTTTATGTCATTAAACATGATGATTAGGAAAAGGAGAAGAGGAAAGAAAGAAAGACAACATTCTTAAAACGTTTTGACCCATAAAACTTTAAAAACAGCCATACTTCAATAAAAATCTGTTACAGTAAGGGGTGATAACACAAGCTGAGAATCCTGGGTAGGGTAATAAGTCTTTTACCTGACAAAATCTTTTTCAAATAATAGAAACGAGCAGCCTTGAGGGAGGGGCATCAAATACTGCATGATCTAAAACATGTAGGCTTTCCATGCTGAAAAAGCAGATTATTTCCTTATAGCTCAAACTTTCCTAGGTGGGGGCGTGGCCAACAGCCAACCAAGATCTTGACGTGACTCTGGGTGCCCGTCATTAATACTCCAGCTCCTGCACCTACCAGATAATTAGTAAAGACAAGCTACATCCTTGCCCGGCTGGTGGAGTCTTCCCCCAAGGATCTAGATCCCGCCATGCAGTAAACACGATGAGGCCAAAGACAGCGTGGTACGGACTGGGCTCGGTGGCGATTCATTCCTACTAGAGGTTAGAGTGACAGAGAGAGAGACACTCCGGAGAGCCCCGCATGCAGCTAGAGACAACCACCATCAGCGAGGTACTTATGAGTGGCTGAAGAGGTGCTGACTGCACTCCCGACCAGAGCTGGTTGGCATGAGAAATTGGGCTGGCAGTCACCGGAGCAGAAAGACAAACTGGAGAACTGAGGGACTGCAAGTAACCAGGCTGTGGTGGTGCCTATCTGGTAGGCGCACCATGAAGGTGGGGACGGCCTTATTCTGTGACCTGACAGCAGGGTCTGGAACTACCTGACCCGCAAGGTGTCCCAGCTGATCCTGGACAGTGCCCGTGTGGTCGGGGCTTGCTGTTGTCTCAGGTTGGAACTTCAGTAGAGGAGACAGGAGAGGCCCAATAGGTCTGGTAGTGATGCAAGAGCTCTTCAATACATTGTTAGCGGGGCAATCCCACTTGAATCTTGGGACAGGCTCTAGGCTGCAGGATAGTGTGCACACCTTGTCCTCTCTCGATGAACTTGACCACATGAATTCGCCTAGGAGTTCTGTTGGAGTGAAGGCCACAGCCCGGTCAGTGGGAGCGGACCGAGGCTCAGTGATCGCTGGTATGACACTCTGGAAGAGACTGGTAAAGGAGTGATGTCTAGGGGCAAGGTGTCCAATAAGCAACCAATAAGTCTAGTCACTAACCTGTCGGATTACCAATTAACAACCACTGAACTAAAAGTATTAGAGAAAGGGCTTGGCTTTGTACCCACGGCCCGTCCAGACAAATTTAGGTTACATTGCGAACTGACTGACTTCTTTCGGAAATTAAAACTGAAGGCATTTTTTGAAGGGAAAGAGGACCCTGATGCAGACCTGCGAAAAGGGGATACTGGTCTGAGACTAAAGTCAACATTCGTACCACCACCACACACTGTACCTGCTGCCATCACAGCTTTTGAACAAGCAGTGTTCCTGGATCTCGAAACCAGCTCTGAACCAGAGTTATGGGAACTTTAGCACTATGGAATATCAAGCACTGGAGAAACTTAAGAACAACAATGCGATCACAATAAAACCGGCCGACAAAGGCGGTGGCATCGTCATCCAAAACACCACGGATTATGAAAATGTTTGTGAGGGACTATTGAATGATACCAACAACTATACTCCACTTACCATAGATCCCTCTCTCGATCTACAAAACCGCATTACCAACTTGGTCAAGGAAGCTGAAGGGAGGGGCCATTTGTCTAAAAATGAAGCGGATTTCCTCTCCACCAGTAAGAATATCATCCCGTATTTTTACACACTTCCCAAGACCCATAAAAACAAACTGCCACCTCCTGGCCGCCCTATAGTGTCAGGGATCGGGTCTCTACTAGAACCCTTGTCCACTTTCTGTGACCAGTTCTTAAAACCTATTGTTCAAAACACACCTACATACCTAAAGGACACAAAGAATCTTCTGCACCAATTGCAGACCATCACCTTCGAGCCAAATACCATCATCCTTGCTACTCTAGACATTGAGAGCTTGTACACCAGTATCCCTCAAGATGAAACAATCAAGGTACTTAGCACAGCTCTCAATTCTGTTACATGGGATTATAACACCCCCAAAGAATTTGTAATACAGTGCGCCACCATCGCACTCAAAGAAAATTTCTTTGCCTACAATGGACGGCTATTTCTGCAATGCTCTGGGACCTCGATGGGCAGTACGTTTACGCCCAGCGTGGCGGGGTTTATGTATCAGACTTTGAGGCTAATAACATCCAGTCTATTAATAATCCGTTTGCAAAAAACATCTAATTTTGGAGACGGTACATAGATGACGTGCTGCTAATCTGGAAAGGCAGCATGGAACGTCTGATGGAATTCCTGGACTGGATCAACACCATCAATAGATATTTGAAATTCACCCATACAGTGAGCACCACGGAGGTGGTGTTTCTTGATGTGGTAATCACGATCAGCGGTACAACGCTGACTACCAAGACCCATTACAAGGCTACAGCAAAAAACAACTTACTGCAGTTCTCCAGCTTCCATCCGCGCCCGTTGAGGGAGAACCTACCTTACGGGCAATATTTAAGAATCCGACGGAACTGTAGCAGCATAGATGATTTCAAAACACAATCATCTGATCTGACTGCCAAGTTGGTACAAAGAGGCTACCCCAATCACATTCTCAACAAAGGTTTCAAACGGGCACGGAACCAACCACGAGAAGCCCTTCTTGAACCGGTCATAAAAACAACTTTGGAAACCCCTCTGACTTGTGTGACCACCTACAGTGCTTTATCAAACTTGATGAAAAAATCCATAAACAAAAATTGGAAGATCATCACTAGCACTAAAAAGGACTGGCAGAAACCTCTTTTTTCGTTCAAGAAAGGCCATAGTCTGAAAGACGCTCTTGTCCACACAAGACCTAAAGAACCTACAGTTCCCCCAATGAGAAGTATCACCGATGCATGGAATTTACCCAAAGTCACAGGCCACTTCCCCTGCGCCAACTGCTCCGTATGTCACTTAACAACTTCCACCAAATCACTGTCCCTTGAACCTGGAAAAACATGGTGGCAAAAAGCACACACCAACTGCAACTCCATGAATGTTGTCTATCTTGTGACATGTCCCTGTTCACTTCGGTATGTGGGGATGACGACTAGGAAAGTCAAACAGAGGATATGTGAGCATAGGAGCAATATCAGGTGCAAGAAGGCCACGACGAAAATGAGCGATCATTTCTTATTATCCAACCATACCACCAATGACCTGAGATGGACTGTGATTGAGCAAATCACTGGGGGTTCCAATATCGCAGACAGACTGTTTGAAAAGGAACAGCGGTGGGTATATCGCTTGGGCACTCATGTTAATGGCCTCAATGACGATATACCATGGGGCTCTGTCCTCAAGTAACCTATATTCAGCCTCTCCCATTCCAAGTTCCGATTTTCCAACTGTCAATTATTGTACATTTGTTAGCATTAGATGCTCAATTAAACCCACACTAGTGATGAGCATTTCCACCTACTGTATAGCACTCGCGGCTATATCTGAGACATCATCATACCAACTCTCTCTGTGTGGAATCTCTTTCGACTCTGTGTACTTTCAGGTATCTGGGCAATCTATCACACTTGCGCCCGATACGATACCCAAGTTTGTTTACCTTCCATCCCATTGGCCGATTCTTCACGCATGCGCACTACTATCACCTTCCTATCCGGAAGTGAGTACGCTTCACTCCTTTCTGTTTACGCTCCACTCCATCGAGTTATTCTTGCGCATGCGCATTTCACACGTCTTCCAACCCGGAAGCGCGGTCGCAGCGTAACTCATCCAGGCTCATAAAACGGCCCGCACTCCCAAAGCCCGGATCGGCGAGACCCGGTTCCGAGGGCTGATCAGGTGTATCAACGGGAGACTGGCATAGTGGGCGTAGGTAACACCCTGGCTGCAATCTACCATACCAGCTAAGTATCTTTGCAGTCAATTGACAGTGTTTGTCCCTTGTTCGATCCCTTGTCTTCTCCCTTTACAGGATGTGCCAATAGGCGCTGTCCCCCCCCCTCCCGTGGTCTATGGGGTACAACGTCATCCCGTGTGAAGTGAGAACTTTCCCTTCTCACCCTCGAGTTATTTGTTGAGTGGTCACTGGCCTTTGGCCCATTGATCGCCCGAGTGATTGAGTTGAGTGTGAATGTTTACCACACTGCCATTCTCCTCCCTTTCTCACTAAAAAAAATTTCTTCTCCACCCCTGCGCACTCGCACTGAGGGCAATGATACTTGGCAGCTATATCCAAGGATTACACGTGAGACTGATTAGTCACTGTTTAAGGCTATGTTACAAACTTACTAGTCTCAGCCACAGGCAGAGCCATGTACCTCTGCTAATATGTATGAGTCGTGCACTCCCTGGCACTTTGAGCACAAGTCACTGGCTTTAAATTTTGAGCCTCCTGACAAATAATTTTAAATATTTGTTTGTCTCTTTTATGTTTGTCTGTACTTTTTATCTTCACAGGTGTTTTTAATTTTTGTCTCTAACAACTAGAGACTCGAGGCTGTGTGCTTCCCGCCTTTGGCTGGTGTAGCCCTCCTCTTCTTTTGCACTTCACAGACACGTTTTTTACTTTCAAGTCCTTTGGTTGGGTGGGCCTTAGCGTGCCCATACCGCCGGGGTTTACACTCTAGGTCCTGACGAATGCCAGGTTAATTATACCATACCGGCTGAAACATGTTGACCATTCACACTTTCACCTAAATGCTAGTGGTACAAGACCATCCAATTAGTTGGCCTTGCTTACCATCACATTTTTTAACCTTGTCCTTGATGATCAGCTATTAAAAGAATTTTTGATACATACAAGGCAATTTTAACTCACCACTTCACATTATTCACGTAATTTATCACATAGCCCTGTCATCCTCACAAGACCAGCTCCGCAGTAATTCTGGCGTCGCAGCACACCGGGGTGACATTCGGTCACACCCGGTGGGGCCCGATGATGAAGCAAGTCACCGACCAGGTCGGTGAGTGAGGGCTTTCATAACAAACCAAATGGGCTTTTGTTGGTTCCTTGTGCTCTGTGCATACTTCCATCTAACCGGTACAGGAACACTCTTTTGTTGTTATTTTCTGATAAAGCTTGGGGACCAAGAGTGTTCGCGCCTCTCCCTACCTCTCTCTTTGTTGATTAGTCATTCATGACACACCAAACTAAGCTGGACAAATTTGCACAGCCTAAGACATATGCACCCGCCGTGGTCGTGGAAGGCCAAAAACAGCTGCTGATCACAGCAGATGGGGTCCAAACACTGCAAGATATTATGGCAGCAATGCAGGGAGTTTGTGTAGCCCTTGAGAGTAACATAGATACAGTTACTTCTGAAGTTACCCAAATGCAGGCTGACCTCCGAAACATGGGCTTTCATGTCAAGGTCACTGAGGACTCGATAGCCACGCTTCAAATCAACACCAAAACACTTGAGGAGCAGGTCAAAGATTTGCAGAGTATTGCCACCACCCTGGAGGCCATGATGGAAGCGTCTGAGGGGCGATAACACAGAAATAATGTTTGAATCCTGGGAGTGCCTGAGTGAGTGACAGGCCCAGCAACAGACCTCTTTGTAGAGGACTTGATCCTCAATCATTCTGCAGCCTCATGACCTCTTCAACTATTTCTCAGTGGAGGGGGCCCACATGATCCCGGCGTTGCCACCAAGACCATGGGTGCCCCTGTGCTCCATCGTGGCCAGAATTTTTAATTGAAGAGACAGTGATATCATACTACGGATGGCTCGAAATGCTCTGCCTCTTAAACTAGGAAATGCTGCCATCACATTTTTTCCAGACTTCACTAGTAAAGTCCAGAGAATGAGGCACTCCTACCTTGAAGTGAAGAATGTTCTGCATGACTGGGAGCTAAAATATGCAATGCTCTTCCTGATCAAACTCTGAGTGGCAGCGGAGGGCAAGGCATGTTTTTTAAGGCCCCTGAGGATGCCTGGAAATGGCTTGATGGTTGGCGAATGACTAAGGATCAAAGGTCCTGCACCCGATGACCAAAGAGTGACAGTGATCATGAGTGGCCAGGGCGGCAGCAAAGCCAGACTGTGGATGGCACTGTAGGGGAATCATCAGGAGCTACAACACTTTAGGGGTCCCCAGCACAGATTGGATGTGATTGACAGACAACAAGGAGGACTTCATTATTGCTTCGGCGGTCTGCCTGTGAGATGAGATGGGATGGGTAGGGGGCTGTTTCCCCCCCCCTCTCAGATGAATTTCCGGCTGTAAGATGAGTCTTCTACATGGTCGGTGGACACTCTTCTACTGGGGTGGCTGACAACAGTGCGGCAAGGAACCAGCTCTTTTCAGTTGGGAGGAAATGATGAATGGTCATCCAAATTTGCTGCCATTCCTCTACAATGGCTTACAAGGAATGGGGTAAACAGGTGCCCTGCAATGTTGGGGGTTGGGCATTTTTAAGTCCACCAAGCAGGAAGGCAGGTAGGGGGTTGTGGGATTCTACATAGGGATCCTCTTCATGTTTTTCCTATGTATGTGTGTTGATGGAAGTGATGGTGAGACATGGCAGTCGCAAAGTACAGTTGGACAGTATTTCACTCCAAACCCGACTTAGACTTAATGGAATAGAAGTTGAGTTCCCTCACCAACATATTTGGTTAAAGGAATATATAGCTCCTTTGTGATGTCAGAATCCCTGGCCCGGTCGATGGGGTACCCAGTCAAGATCCCTTACGATACTAGACAATTGTAATTTAACCCCTTCGCTGCTGGCCCGTTTCCGCCGCTGTGCGGTAAACAAACGAACAGGGCGGGGCCGTGACGAACCCCAGCCGTCATCAGCACACGAGCACCGCGGAGCGTGACGGCTGGGGTTCGTCACCAGCATACAAGGGGTTAAATATTCAAATTCTCTCCTAGAATGTGAATGGCTTAGGGTACAAAATCAGAAGAGGAGTGGTATTACAATATTTGAAATGACATTTGCCCGATGTGCTCCTCCTCCAGGAAACACACTTACAGGGGACAACATTTTGTGCATTGAATACGTGGGGTTACAAACTAGTGGCCCATTTAGGCTATTCTAAAGGATCTAGGGTAATCGATATCCTTCTCCATAACTCCTTTCCATTCACTAAACAGCGGGCTATCCATGACTCTCAAGGCGATTCTTGGCACTCTTGGGAAACTGGTAGGACTGCTTGTTTAGTATTATTTTACTTTATGTTCCCCTGAGACTTCATGCTTCGGCTTTTGCAGACTTAGGCATGCTCAATGTTCGCATTCAGACATGGGAGTTGTTGATTGAGGATGACTGTAATGCAGCTCTTTGTGAGGAATGGGATCATTGGCCTTTGCATCAGTGAGGATCCTCTGGTAGAGCACAGACAATTTTTTTGTCAGCATTGGGCCTAGTAGATATATGGTGGATCCTCAATCCTGCTGCCTGTCAATACACCTTCTATTCGGGCGAGCATGGGAATGTATCCCACATAGACTACATATTTGGTCTGACTGATCAACTGTCAGCTTTTACCAACATACAACACTTAGTAAGAGGAATTTCTGACCATTCCCCAATTTGTGTGACAAATGGCCAAAAAAACTCATCTTGAGGGATGCGTGATGCATCCTTAACCCCTTGTACTTCAAAATGCAGCAGATTCGGGTGGGAATTCATGCAGGCACCAACCATTTTATCAAAGAGAACTAATAAACAGTAGAATTTGCTCAAATGTTATGGGAGGCCTTTAACTTGGTGATGAGGAGCCAGGCTATCTTAATAATTGCAGGCTATAAAAAGGAAACAAAAGCCAGGGTAGGGACCCTGTAACAAGAGATTCAGGCCTCAGAGGCTGAAATAACATCTGCTGATCATGTTGAGATGCAACACTGACTAGCCATTAAAAGTAAGGACAGCAAAGATACTGTAGAGGAGTCAGACAGGGCTCGTTACAGGGCATCTCAACATCACCTATACCAGGTAGGAGATAGAACGGGCAGGCTTCTGGCATGGCTGGAAAAAAAAAGGTGACGTCAAGGTGGGTGTTTGATGTTCTCACAGAAGGAGGGGCTCGAGTAAGAGGTAGACATGGTATTGCAGATACCTTTGTGGCTTACTACACACATTTATAAACCCCCTCTTCAATGAACATGGTGGATGAGGTGCAGGAACTGTTAGCTACCCTCCATGGGCCACACATTTCACTGGCTGATAGGGAGCAGCTTGAACCAAATCTCACTGACAGTGAGGTCTCCCAGGCCATTTGGTTATTGAATGCCAGAAAACCAATGTGTCCGATTGGCCTCGCTATTGAACTATAGAAGATGACACCTGCGAAAGTTTCCACTTACCTTCTGAAGATGTCCCAGGAAAGCCAGGAAAGCGGGTACTTGCAAGCAGACCAGAAACTTGCAAAAATTGTGGCAATACATACAAATGGGAAGCCACCAGAACAAGATCATAGCCAAACTGTTAGCAATACGACTAGCTCAGGTAATAGCAACATTGGTCCACCTTGATCAGGGGCGCAACTAGAGCCAAATTTCAGGGGGGGGCTAACACTTCACATGCTGGGGGCGGAGCAAAATTCAGAGTCAGACTAAAAATTGCTGGTGGGTCATCCTGTCATTGTAGTGGTATAATGCATAGGGTTTTTTTTTGCCGATACATCACAGCTCAATTCAAAATACGCTGGGCTCTAACATTAATGTATTCATGTTAGTATTTAACAAGTTTTGCAGGAAGTTTAGGACTTTCCTTCAAGAAATTCTAGTAGAACAAATATTAAATGTTGTATTTTAGTACACATTTAATGAGTTACCTACCCTCACATGACATTTATTTTTATAATTACAGTTTTGCCAACAATTAGTTACATATGATGCACTGTAAAACACCTGAAGTCAATTGTATTGGCTTCAACCCATTAACCATTCAAAATACTTTTAGAAGATATTTGGGTTCCTCTATCGTCCCACCTCCCAGAGTGGTTCAAAAAATGGTGGCAAATAGTGCAGTTTAAGCACATTTCTATAATTATTGTTACTATGCTGATACACACTAGCCGAATCATTAGCTTTATCACTTATAATTCAGTCAGCTGTCTCCCTAGTGTACCTCCACTTTCCCTACAATTGTTCACATTTGCATCCCTCACAGCCCACCAAAAAGTTTCATCGGACAGCGCTGCCACCTAAAGTTTCCATGAGTGAATGCTAACAGGCAATATACCCCAGTCCAGGTTAACTAAGAGCAGCCAGTGGGCTTTATTATTTGGCATACATACTAAGTTTCAGCCACGAGTCCCATGTTTAGGAACGTTTCTGAGTCACCTGTGTTGCCACTAATCACCAATGTGCTGTCTCCTAATCCACTGGTGATAATCAAGACCAGTGATTCATGGAGTGCCTCTACTGATGCAGTAGCCCTCTCCGCTTGTGTTGAGTACGGGGTAGTCTGTCAACCTTTTGTGTTTTTCTCCTACGTTGCGGTCAGGATTTCAATCAGTTCTGGGATGACCAATAAATAGGGCTTCCTGAGTTTGTCAGAGCTTCAGCCCATTTGCATACTGCGGATGCAACAGTATAGATGTGAATTTCCCATTGTACAAGACTTTCAGGTCTGCTTGGATTGAAAACAAGTACTTGGGGTGTAATTCAGGAAGTTGTTTCTTAACTTCCAGATATGCTCCCCTCTGTTGTTGCACCATTGGAGTGTAATCTGCAAAAATCAGTACTTGTGAATCATCAATTGTGTATGGGCCATCAAGGCCAGTCTGGTGCTTTTGTGGTGCCCTGATCCAAAGAACCTGGTTATCTATAGTGCCTAAACTGTTTGACCCTGGGCAATTGCTTTCCTTCATTGAGGCTCCCTTTTTCAGGATAATTATATTTTAAGGCACCTTGAAATGATTGTTTAGGATGCAAACTGTGCAGAAACCTCTCTTGCATAATGTTTAATGTACCATAATGTTGCTCAATCTATAACAATAAAGGCCTCGTATAGGAGGCTCAATACACCTGCCTAGGCATGCTTGTCTACCACAACCTGTCAACTGGAATCCAGGCTTTGTCACAGCATGGGCATGGTCTGTTTCATAGCATTACTATGATTACAGTTAACCCTTCACCCTGTGAAAATGCTGTACATCATGCTGAAAGTCTCACTTATAGTGCATTGCATGGCCTCTTCAAGGAGCAGAACTTGTAGAAAATTGCCGTGCCTGCCCACTTTTGGGCACTGGTGGGGTGATCTCTCCTTGCACACTGCAAGATTATGCCGCTTTGTCTGTAGAATAACACTTAGCAAGTGAAACAAAGTCGAGCAAACTCTGTAGTAGCAGCAGATGACATTATTTTAGCCCTGACTGGCCCTTTGGATGGCAGTAGTTATAATATGGGCCTGTGCCTGCTCAACGGAGAAGAATGTTGTCAGTTGAAGGGTTGTAAGTGTTGTACTCTGTAACCCTTCCAAAAACATTTAGTACTAAAGCTATTTGTTCGGTGTGGCCCCCTATCTGAATGTTGGTCCTCATACCATTTCCTTCTGCATCTTCGTCCCAGTATTCAAGGAATGAGATTCTGTCTTGCATGTTGTCAAAGTGCTTCCTGAGCACTCTGATCTCGTGTCAGTTTTGCTTTGGCTTCTGAAACCAACACTCCCAGTTTCTTCTGATCCGAGTTAATCCTACATCAAGCACTAGGGTGTCAATCTTTGCTATCAGAGCTGCATGAGTATGCTTAATAGTGAGCAATATAGGTTCAATATGTCAGCAGTGTCCGCAGTTGCAGTTCACCCCTTGCCTCCATGCCCTAATCTTCAACTATTAGCTCTCCCCTGTCTCTTACCTTCTTCCTTGCATGTCTATCCTTCCTCTTTCTTGCTGAGTGTTACTTTTTCTCACTGATTATTTCCCTCATACACTCCTCTTTCCCCCTTCTCCCTCCCTCATTGCTATTACCTGTTACTTTCGGTCAGTGGCTCTGCCCCACTTTCATCCATTTTTCCCTCCATGCTATAATTTCCCATCGCATTGCCACCTGGCCAGTTTGTTAACTAAACAGCAGATATTTTTAAGTAAAGGCCGGTAAAAAAAAACTTGGAACTCAACAAAAGCTCATAGTTATTCTTGTTTGAAATACGAGGTCCAAGCAGTTAATACAAGTATATATCCAGGGCCACTGGTGGTATGCAACTGTATGGCTGTGGTGTTTTTCGCATAGTTGAAAATTTGCTGCATTTGCCACATAAACTATCATCTGCCTCACAAATCTGCATATGTTAACAGAAATTTTTTTTTTTTCGCTTAAACGTTCAAAAGTTACTAAAAACGCAGCAACATGTTGCCATGCAGTGGAAGGGCCTTTGCAAATGGTGACTGGTCACCTTTCTGTTGCTTATTTCTGTATTTGGGTTTTAAACTGGTATTAATGAGATGCAACCAAAGGTTTAGACAGTGTTAAAAAGTGTCAAAATTACAAATTAATATAGTAATGCTATCACAAATGTGCAGCATTATGCCACATAATTTACTTAACTTTACTGCATAATTTGGCTCTCCCCTGCTGCAGAATTTCAGTTGCCCTGCATATATTATATCAAAATTATTACCAAGCAACATACACAATTCCTAAATTATTATTAAAGCTAACAGAGTCTTACTCTTCGCTGTTCAATATTTGTCTCTAAACATTTTTGATGACCTGACTGTATGACTTCGACACTCAGTTGTTCAATGTAATAATTGCAGCTTCACATTCACTGTGATGTCTTATTTTTGTCTATATTATCCGAGTGTGCATTGCGAACTCCTCAAGACTACTATACTTTCTGTAGCACTCACTATACTGTGTTCATTTTAAACCCCACTGTAATTTTATTTTGATGACATTATAAAATAAAATGAAATTGCCTGAGCAAAAAAGTTACGAGTTGTGAGTGAATGTTTCTTTTTTTCAAAAGACTAACAGCAGATTTGTTCATAAATTGCTATTCACTAACCAGCCTCGCCCCCATTTGCGGGAAAATGTGGCAACCCTATGTATATCATATGCCCACTTTAGAATCATCTCTCCCCTACATTCTTTGCAAAAGTCTGTTGTGATGTGGGTGTATTCGTTTTTGTTTGCAGAATACTGGGTGGGTGACTTTACTTCACACCTTTAAACCCTTTAACGTTGCCAGTCTCGCCGCTGTTATCATGCAGATACAGCCATTATGGAATGAAAGGCTCATGCAGGGAAGTCTACTAAAAGACAGAAAGAGGTAAATAGGATAAAGACAGTGGAAAGCAGTGACCGCCAAGGCTTTAGGACGAATCAAGTAATATTCTCGATGAACCTTGACTACTGCCTGGCAGCCTCAGCCCAACCCACGGAAACTTGACGGGGGGGAGGGCTGAAGCCCTTTTAGCCCAATGGTTGTTGCGCGCATGAACTTGATTAGTCTGCCTTTATGCTTGGCAGAAATACTGTACTCAACTTGAAACGCCTGCACAGAATATTGGCGGCCTACATTTTGGAGAACGCTGTGGTGTTGTCATTAGATATCCGAATTGCCTTCAACATGAAAGATGTCCTTTAACCCTGCCGCAGCGCAAATGGGGAGGGGGGCCGCGCGGTGCTCGCGTACTCGTGACGGAACCGCTCCGTCACGAGCCTCAGGTGGTCTGTGCTTGTGACGGAGCGGTTCCGTCACAGCCTCGCCCGCTCTATAGAACGCGCCACGCAGGTGCGAAATCAGCGCCGCACAGGTGCGGCAAGTGGGTCATGACGGAACCGCACTGTCATCTGCATAGCCCACATGAGGCTCGTAACGGAGCGGTTCCGTCAGGAGCATGGAACAGGTTAATGTTTGCAGTTTTGGAGAAACAAGGATTTTGGCTGAATTTTTTATTGTCGATTCGGCCTGACAGTGAACTGAGGTAGATCCTCGGTCTTTCAGTTACAACGGGGCATGAGGCAGGGTTGCCCCATTTCCCCACTGATCTTTGCCCTGGTACTGGAACCATTGGGTTTTAATATTTGGGTATTTATATTACTAAGGAACAAACTTTCTTCTACAAGTGAAATTTTGAGCCCCCACTGAGACGCCTTTGGGAAGACCTGCAACACTGGAGACCCTTGGCCCTGTCCCTATTAGGGAAGGCAGCCCTGTACAAAATGATGGCACTGCCTTATTTTCTGTAACACGCCATACCTGGTCTCACTCTCATGCTTCCTGACGGTTGACTCCATTATGTGAATGCTTCTCTGGGATGGGGAGTCCCCAGAATATCTTCACAAAAATTGACAAGAAGCTGGTACGATGGAGGAATAGCACTCCGGCTCTTCAATACTACTTACTGGGCAGCCCAACTCACTGCAGTGAATCACTGGCTTCATCTCCCACCAAATATGTACCCAAGGGGCTATCTCAGGGCCATCTATGGGGGGAAATAAAACAAGTTATCACTAATACGAACTCATTAACAGTTAAAATTTTACATACTATTTTTACATACTACAATGGCCATTTGCTTGTTGTGACGTCCAAGCCCGTCCCTCCAATTACGCTCCCGCCTCCCAGCTGAGCCAGCCTCCCACTGATAGATTAGGTCGACCCCTCCCCCTCCGAGAGCTGTGACCGTCCTGACTCGTGCAGATCCGGTTGCCCCCCTCTGTCCTCCTGGGTATCGTAGCGCTACTCCTACGCTTGTGCTCTGTGCATTCTTCCTGCTATAACATCATTGCGCCGCATTGTGTCCTAATCGGGCTCTGACCTTAGCGCTTCTTTGCTGCTTTGATTATTTATTGCACTGTGTTCAATTTCATAGCGCCGCTTTATACTTTTAAAGTGCTGTGTTCATAGCGCAACTTTGTGACCCCTCACAGCGTCCACCACTCAGCCATTTCATTTGTTAATTAATTGTTTTAGTAATAGCGCTCCACTGCTCGCCCCAACCTCTCCCTGCGTAAAGTTGTTGTTATTGTTGCAGCCATTTGCTTGTTGTGACGTCCAAGCCCGTCCCTCCAATCACGCTCCTGCCTCCCAGCTGAGCCTGCCTCGCCCCTCCCCTCCCAATATCCACTTATGACAGAAGCATTTGCGTGCAGCGTTCACGCGCAGCGTTCGCGCCCCAGTCGCGCCGAAGGTGCGCCAAAGGTAAGCCCGTCTACGCCCGTCCGCGCCTGGACCTCGCCCAGCGCCAGACCCCCTGGTCCACGCAATGCCCAGCCCTCCCGCATTACTTACGACGCCTCCACCCTCTTAGCCCTAAACCCCGGCCGCCTCCCCAACTGCGCCCAAGCCGCTCCTGGACACACCCATGGACCCTTCACATGCTACTCCTGCAAGTTCGACGGCACCAAGAACAACTCCTCATCCACGATCACACAACAGTTATCTGACTCCAACCACCTAAAATGCATCCTGCTCAACACCCGCTCAGTCCACAGACACGCCATCGACCTCTGGAACCTACTAGACACCATTTCTCCCGACGTCGCCTTCCTAACAGAAACATGGATGAACGCCTCATCATCCCCAGACATCACCATTGCCATCCCGGAAGGATACAAGATCATCCGTAAGGACTGCACCGACCAAACAGGAGGAGGCATCGCTATTGTCCATAAGAACTCCATCCGCATCTCAACCAGCTCAGACGTCAACCTTACCAGCGCCGAACACCTTCACTTCCAGATCCACACCGACCCCAAGACCACACTCAGAGGCACTCTCCTCTACAGACCTCCAGGACCCCGTGCACAATTAAGCGACGTTATCACTGACTTTATCACCCCACACGCCCTCCCCTCCGAGGAATACATTCTGCTGGGAGACCTCAAATTTCACCTGGAAAAGAGCAATGACAGCAACGCCACCTCTCTTCTGGACAATCTCGCCAACCTCGGACTCAAACAACTTGTCACTACGCCCACCCACATCGCAGGTCACACACTCGACCCTATCTTCCCCTCCAGCAAACATGTCTCCTTCAGTCACACCACTACTCTCCACTGGACTAAGCATGGGCGAATTTTGCGAATCTCGCGTTCGTGAATTTTGCGGATTAGCGAATTCGCAATCCGCAAAATCCGCGAATTCTCGCGAATTAGCGGATTTTTTTTTTTTTGTGTTCGCAAGTGTTTCTACCAGTTCGCGAGGATTTGGTACTAGTTCGCAATTGCGAACTTACTTGTCGGCTCGCAACGGTCGCGACTATGTTGTTTCTACGTCTGGTTCATCATCACAGCCTCCCAGCACCCTCTGTTTCACCACTGGCACCCTCTCTTTGACCCATGCCACCCTCTGTTACATCAATGCCACCCTCTGGTTCATCATCACTGTAGAAGATGGGGGGGGAAAAGCAAGCCCACCTGCCCTGCTTGAACTGACATGAATTAATTTGGGGTTAGTTTATTAACAACACCTGCCCTGCCCCAACTGACAATAATGAATTAGGGGCTAATTAATGTGTCACTGAAAGAATTTCAAGTTCCAGCCTGGCACCTGCTTGTCTGCTCCTTTAGCTGTAAATCAGGACCTTTGTGGCATACAGTTAAGGTCAGAGCAGGGTCACACAATAGTTGCAAGCAGGCAACCGAATTCTGGAGGGCCCCCTCAGGAAGCACTACAGAGAATCGTTACAAATCATGAGGTTGACCTTTTGCACCTGCTCATTGCTTTTGCTTTTGCTGAAATCGTTTTTCGTTTTTTTCGCGCTATTCGCGGGGCGCGGCGTCGTGCGAAACCGACCGCGGAAGCCGCCAATTCGTGCGAATGAGCATTTTATTTTTTTGCGGCTTGTTGTTTCGCGAGTTTTTTTGCAGTATTCGCGAGCCGCTTGCAGCGCAACACGCGAATTTACCCCAAGGTCGAGTACGGGCGCGGCCATTTTGTTTGCGTGACGTATTTCCGTTTCCGCCCGCTATGTATAATCTCGCGCAGTAAGCGCATTGCGAGTAGAGGTTCGCACGAGATCGCGCGGGAAATCTAGAGGTTCGCACGAGATCGCGAGGAAAATCTTGCGCGAACTTACTTTCGCGCTCGTGAACGGGCGCCGGCCATCTTGTTTTTCATTCATTTCCTGTGTCTGGGCATGGTGTTTAATCCTCTTGGTATCTTTGCCATCCTTTGCTTGTTTTCAGTTTTTTTTTTACGATTTTGCTTCTTATCTATCCCTCTCTTTTCCTAGCTGTATATTTTTGTCTTTTCTGCTATTTTTCTTTACTTTTAAACTACTTTTTTAAACTCTTTTCTTTTCCTCTTCCCTATCCTATTCTTTCTTAATTTTCTACTTCTTCCTACCTTACCTGCCCAGACCATGGTCAAGCCAGGCGCCGTGAAGCTGCCCAGGCACTTGAGGGCCGCAGCGGCGGCGGGGAGTAGTGCTGGACCCAGTGCCAGGACAGCATGCGGGAGATTGAGGGGGGAGCAGGTGACGCGACGGGAGATATTCAGCCCGGAGGAAGTGGGCGCGCTGGTCTACTTCGTCCAGCGCCGCCTGCCCAGGACCATCGCGGGAGGCGGCAGGATCGCGGCCGGCGGCTACAACATGCGGGAGCGCCGGAAGCGGTGGGAGAAGGTGTGCTGGGCCATATCCCACCTCTACGGGGTCCAGCGCACCTACAGCCAGGTCACCCATCGCTGGACGGACCTCCTGGACCGCGAGCGCGACCTGCTGGACCAGCTCGGCTTGGAGATCCCCGGGCTTGGTGAGTAGTAGTAGCCATTTAATCACTCACTACTATGATGTTTTCTCCTGCTCTGTGTTGTTGTATTGCAAATATTTGTTTTTTACATGGAGCAAGCCAATAATGCCGCTGATGACTATTACATTGTAGTTAAATTATATTTCAAAATCTTCTGTGCATTTCAGGTGCACTGCTCTCCTTCTCAGTGGCGTTGTTACTATGCTTATTTGTTTTCTATTTCGTGGTCTCATTGGCCTGAGTAACTATTATGTATGAGTGTACTTTACAGAACTGCGTAATGCTAGACACTAGGGGGCAGATTACATTTACAAGCCCCTTGCGCCACGTTTACGTTGCCTTGCGTGACGCAACAGCGGCGTAAACGTGCCGCATCCCTGCGAGTCATTTACAGCATGACGCATCTAGGGAGATGCGTCACGTTATAAAGCCATGGGCCTGCACGACAATGGGTGCGTTCCTAGTACGCAGGGTGGGCGGTCCGGCGGCTGTGCGCCTCGCAAAATTGCCTGCGTGAAATCTACAAGATTTAACGCAGGCACTTCTGCGACGCTGCTACGTCAATTCAATTCCTTATGTCTGCTCGAAGCAGGCGAAAGGACTGACACAGCATGTTAAGTATTGGGTGGCCCTGAGCATTACTGGAGTTGCATTGCGTTGGCGACGTGACTCCAGCGATGCGCCGCTCTTACGTGACGAGATGCATCACGCAAGTGCCTACCCTTGCGCCAGGGCGCGCCGCATTGTAAATGAGGCGCATCTGCCGTGTCGCAAGGGTAGTTTTGCGTGACGCATTTGATCTGGCGCATCTCTGGAGATGCGCCAGAACGCGTAAGTAAGTATGCCCCTAAGGGGCAGAATTGCAATTACCGTCGCATCCCTGCAAAGTAGCAGGGATGCGCCATTAATTGTGCGGCCCGCTACCACCACCAAACATGGTGCGCCGTATTTGCAATGCGGCGCACCATGGGCCCAAAATGTCACCGAAGCTTTACTGCTGGAGTTGCGTCGCAACGATGGCGCAGCTCCAGCAATGCTCTGGGGTACCCTATCTCCCCAATGCTGGGTCAAGCCGTACGTCTGCTTCAAGCAGGTGCAGGGTTTGTGTGACGCATCATTGTCCTAAAGGTGACTGATTGAAATTTTGTAGATTTCCCTCAGCCACTTTTAGGATGTGTTCCAGCGCAGGAATGCCCTCCCTTGCGCCGGAACGCCCCCTGATGGCGCAGGGCTTTATAACGGGATGCATCTCCCAAATGCGTCACGTTGTTATAATATTATACGCCGCACCATGGCGCCCTTTTTTGTTTAGCTGCTGCGTCACAAAAGTCACGCAAGAACGGCGCAAAAGAGCCGCAAGGGGCTTAAATCTGCCCCTTCCTTTGTACCCCTGACAATAAGAAAAATAGTGGCGGTGGATTGATAGTTTGACTATTTAAATGACTGGTAATGTAGCAGGCAACTGTTAGTGTTGTCACTGATCTGACTGAAATCACAATGGAGTTTGTCTGTCACTTTGCGTCTTGCCTGCGGACTGCTGCCTGCCAGTCCTAGGTGAACGTTTCAGTACTTTGTTTAGTGAGTTACGTGACTTTCGAAGTCACAGGTCCGCAAATAAATGAAAACTAACCCTAATCAATATAATTTCGCGGAAATATTTTGTTATTGTTCTTTTGAAATGTTTGATTTGTTTGACATTGACAAGCAACAATCATCCATGTTTTCTGTTCTTTCTTTCATGTTGTACGTCAGCTCCCCCCAGGGGCGAGAGGAGGACACAGGAGCAGCAGGCGGCGGATGCTGTTCAACAGGGCCAGGATCGGGCAGGCGAGGGCTCCTCTGCTGGCCCCAGTAAGTTTTCATTTTAGACTAGTACCTATTTTTCCTAGCGTTCCTCATTTGACTTTTTTCAAAATTGTCTTTGCTCTTCTTGTAGGCTGTATCTAAATTCTTATCCTGCCTCTACTATGACTCCCTGTGGTATTACTAGATTATTCTTATTAGTCTGTCTGTGTAGCTAACTAAGATTGCACGGTTGGCGAAACTCCCATGATTCTAGTCAGCAATAGCTCTATCAACTTAGTGCAGTCCTCTGGGATTGTCCATAATGTCTTTTGAAGTGTTCTATCTGGACTCATGCTTGCAAAAATTGCAAAACCTTTCGCTCAGTCACTCTAGTCTGGACCAAAAAACACAGATTGTATTTAAGTTTAAAAGCTTTATTAAAAGTAAACACATTTATTAAAATGAAGTCATAATAAAACTAAACGTTTAACTGATAATGGAAAAGTGGTTAGTGCTGACGATTAATTGAAGACATTTCTTGTGGTCGAGCCGAGCTCTCACCTGGTTTCAACTTGATCTTGTTTTTAGAAGTCCATCTTCTGTCTGTGTGGAGAAAAATGGTGCGTGTTAAAAAAACAGCCTTCATCAGTTGTGCCAAAAAGTGCAGCAAGACAACCTTCCCTGGAAAAAGGGACATTTTTTTTAACTTTAACGTAGACAGTCACAAATTACATTGTTTTCACATGTCTTCATTCCTAGACCAAATACTAGTGAGTGCTTTATTCTAACATTCTTAAATGTACTTTGTAGGTGGAACATCTGGTGGCGGGGCCAGTGTGGAGGTGGTGGTGCTCGACACGGAGGCGGAGGGCGATTCTTCAGAGGAGGAGGCGGCGGCTGTGAGAGTTGAGACGGTGGTGGTGGCGGCCAGAGGTAAGCTCTTATATATTCCTTACTTATTGAGATTGAAGACTAGCTGGGAAGGCAAGAATATGAGATGCATGGCTGGGTGAATGATGAAGCAATGATGGGTGGAAGGACCACAGCCTGGGTGGGTGACACAGAAACTGTATGTGTCCATATACCTGGATCATGCTACTATCTGACTCTTAGATAGCATATGTGTATCTAGAGCAGGGATACTCATAGTACGGCCGGCGGGCCGGTGGTGGCCCGGCAAGCCTTCCTTGGCGGTGCGCAGACCTTGCAGACAATCACTGCTCCCCCAGCCCCCACAGAGCAGAGGCTTTTTTGTATTCCACCTGTTAGCGCCCCTGCATCTCCACTCTGACAATCACTGCTCCCCCGGCCCCCACAGAGCAGAGTGGAGATGCAAGGCCACAAAGAGGTGAAATAGAACAAAGCCTCTGCTCTGTGGGGCCGGGCAAGCAGTGATTGTCAGGGTGGAGAAGCAGGGGCGCTACAACAAACAAAGCCTCAATAATATGTTAATGGTCTTTTAAAGACCTGTTAAGTACTTTGGTGTTGTTGTCTGTGTGTGCGCGTTGAGGAAGCGGTCTCAACCCGGGCTGAAGGCTGACACAGATAGACACACACACAGTGAGATGACAGAGGGGGAGGGAGAGGGAGGGCAGGAGGGAGAGAGAGATGGAGAGGGAGGGCAGGAGGGAGAGCAGGAGGGAGAGAGATGTATGTAAATGCTGGGTCTGGTGGCTCAGTGGATGAGGGCATCTGCTGCAGGGACCTGTGTGCAACCTCATGGTCACAAGTTATCGTTTTGCTTTAGCCCCGCCCCCTCTGACTCCGCCCCCACCAGTGCGGCCCTCGGCCCCAAACTACACTGTAAATGTAGCCCCTGAGAGAAAGTTTGTGAGTACCCATGATCTAGAGAGAGTAGACGGTCAGTGGATGAACTAAGTGTAACTTTGAAGAGCATGTAACACTGCACCCGCACGTCCGTTCCAGTGTAGGAAAGGCAAGGAAAAGAACTTTTAATTTTGTCCAAATACTACCATCGATAGTAGCAGTAGTTTGTATTGCAAGCACTGCATAGATCCGGTTATTACGGTGGCCACTCCCTACCGCTCTTAATAAGTTTAGTAGTACTCAGTCATTCATGTGTGGATGTATCACTGGTCACTCAATAAAAAGCAAAGCACCTAAAGTCATCCCATATATAAGCAAAAACATCCCATGTGAAGTGATAGATAATCAGATTATTTATCTTCTTCAATTTTCCATTTCTAGTACTCATTTCCACTGTAGGGTGAAAGTTAAATTAATTAAGCAGTAGCCCTTGAGTTGTAACAGAGTATTCTCAGTGCCACCCGTAATAGAAAAGTAAGAGCTTCACCACCTGCATGTACTGGACGGGTACAGTAACGCAACGCAAGTCTAGGTCACTCCTCATGGCGAGCGTCTCTTTTTCTCGGGTGCAAGTTTACTGCGCTGGCATTATGCCGGCTTGCAGAAGATAACGTACCAATTTTCCAAAACAAGAGACAAGAAGAAGAATAAGACTGGTGTACTTTCATAGTCGACTCCAATGGAAGTCCATAGTGCTCGTAGAATTTGTTCCTTAAACTCCCACTAATGTTAGAGCAAGGATGAAGAAGTGTGAGGTTAGATAGATACTGGCCTCAATAGTTATGTAATGCGTTTGCAAGTTGCTAGTTGTAGTGCAACACAAATTTCTGCTGAATGATTGAGTTAATCTTAAAGAGCATTGGTTACAGACTATGTCTTTCTTTCTTCATATAGGTTCTCCTTCCAAACGAACAAGGAGGAAGGAGCTGGCTAGAGCGGCCCGGCAACGGAGGATCGATGCCACTGTGGCCGAATATCGGCGGCTGGTGGCCCTGGAGGACGAAGAAAGTGTGCAGTCGACCACAACAACTACGTCGTCTGCATCGGCCTCCGTTCCCCCACGGGCTGCCAGTGCCACCCAGCACAGTGGTCCACCCAGACTGAGCCGGGCTGCCAAAGCCAAACGCCACCGCCGAGTAGCAAGGACAACAGCTACAGCTTCCTCTCACAGCCGTTGCACCTACAAGGCATTGAAGGCACGCCTGCGCCGCAGTACCCTGATGGTGTCCCGCCTCCAGCAGGAGCTCCACCACTTTTCCAACCAGTTGGAGGGGCTCCGCGTAGAGCACGCCTTGCTCCGCCAGGAGCATGATGCCCTGGCCCAAAAAGTTGACAGCATCCACCCATAGTGTCCCTTGCCCCTTTTTTAGAGACTTTCGGGGGGTGGGAATTGGGAGTTGGGTTTTTGGGGACTTTTGAAGGACAATCGTTGGGGTTAGGGAGGGTCTTGCGGGAGATTATTTTGTTAGGGATATAAATATACTTTTTCAAACTTTATCTGACCATACCCGTTTCTTACTGCTTGCCTGGTGGGTGGGGGTTTAACAGTGACTTTGTTTTCCTGAAAGTTTAGTTCCATTTTCTTCCTTTAAGTGTAAATGCCCAAATGTTTTCAACACTAAGTGCCTCTCACAGACTAAGTGAAGTGAATCCAAGAGTCCTAGGACTTTAGTAGTACTACCTTCAGTCTCTCGTCTCTCCTACTAATACTCCATTATACCCCCAAACCACCAAACGCTTATCTTACCTGTAATTTGTGTTTGAAAGTAGGGCTAGACCCAGGGCTGGCTCCACGGGAAACAGCGAATAAGGTTGGCAATCTTGGTCCGATAAAATTTCCTCATAGCGGTGGTACTAGTGGTGTGACACAGTGGCAGTTACATGCCTATGAAAAAAAAGAAAATGAAATCTGGTTTGTCCTCCTGACCAATTCAACGGTACAACTGAGAATATAGCAGGTGACAGAAGTACAGTAGAACAGTGCCACATTGTAGTCTAACAAATGGTAAAGTATAACTACTAATTCGGTTGAAGTTCTTTCACATTAGCAATGGTTCTTTGTCAAGCAGAGTAAGAATATATCCTCGGATTTCTTCACCAGCCTGTTGCTATCACCTTATCCTCCCCAGCAAGTGTGTGGATTTATTGCTGTAATTTAGTCACAAATCAATCAAAACCACACAGCCCGGGGGAAGAGGGTTAGGGTTTGAAAAATGGATGGGTACGGGGGTTTTTGGGAAAGGTTTTGGGAGACAAGAAAAAATAGCACAGCATAGACAAACAATTGTGAACATAAACAAATCTTTGGGTACAAACCTATCCATCAATCTTTGAAAGTGCATGCACTACTGCATGCATGTCAGTGAAAAGTAAGTAGTACTTTCGACAACTGTGGAAGAAAGAATGCGACAGTACAGGGCCTGTGTGGAATTATTGATAACGATATTCAACATAAGGTCTCTGTAGCCAGATACCCGAGAGCCTTGCTGGTCACTATAAATCCATTCACAACAACACTCAGTGGGGTTGGTCTGGAAGGTATAGTAGATAGAAAAGGAGAAATTGCTTTTTTTCTAGGTGTCCCCTCACTCACCAGGGTTGCCCCTTGGTGACATGCTTCATCATTGGGGCCATCCCAGTCCTCTACGGCCTGGGGCGTGCTGCGACTTGCGAATTACGTAGGAGCACTTACAAATGACTATGTGTGGTGCAGATGTGATAGTGGAGTGGAGTAAGTGATGTGTTAAGGGATCAATTTAGAAGCAGAGAGAGATCCAAGAAATGCAGTCACAGTCAGAGAAAAAGGCAAGGGATACTGTATCTATGTGGTTGTAGTGGTCCTGTTGGAAGTGGTAAGTAAGTTGCCTGCAGAAAAAAAATCCTCTTATTAGCGGCACTCCTCCATTGCAGCCGACGCTTCGTCCATCGATGTTGGTCACCAGAAGACACCCTGTAAAAAAAAGCACAGCATAGACAAACAACTGAACATAAACAATTCTTTGGGTACAAACCTATCCATCAATCTTTGAAAGTGCATGCACTACTGCATGCATGTCAGTGAAAAGTAAGTAGTACTTTCGACAACTGTGGAAGAAAGAATGCGACAGTACAGGGCCTGTGTGGAATTATTGATAACGATATTCAACATAAGGTCTCTGTAGCCAGATACCCGAGAGCCTTGCTGGTCACTATAAATCCATTCACAACAACACTCAGTGGGGTTGGTCTGGAAGGTATAGTAGATAGAAAAGGAGAAATTGCTTTTTTTCTAGGTGTCCCCTCACTCACCAGGGTTGCCCCTTGGTGACATGCTTCATCATCGGGGCCATCCCAGTCCTCTACGGCCTGGGGCGTGCTGCGACTTGCGAATTACGTAGGAGCACTTACAAATGACTATGTGTGGTGCAGATGTGATAGTGGAGTGGAGTAAGTGATGTGTTAAGGGATCAATTTAGAAGCAGAGAGAGATCCAAGAAATGCAGTCACAGTCAGAGAAAAAGGCAAGGGATACTGTATCTATGTGGTTGTAGTGGTCCTGTTGGAAGTGGTAAGTAAGTTGCCTGCAGAAAAAAAATCCTCTTATTAGCGGCACTCCTCCATTGCAGCCGACGCTTCGTCCATCGATGTTGGTCACCAGAAGACACCCTGTCCACTGCCTGCCTGATGCTGAATTGTGGCTCGCTACTGTGAAGCCTGACTCCATCCTTTTTTCCCCATTGCAGAGACTGAAACCCGGCCTGTAATTATTCAACGAAAAACAGGAAGTGATAAAATATTACAACACCACTGATAAATAAATATAAGGTATGTAGGCTGTGGAGTGCAAAAAGTCACAATTTGATTTTCCTAGTAGACAGTACAATATTTTTGAAAGTGCGTACTCTGTCTGAGTCACCTTTTGAAGGATAAATAAGTATGGGCAAATTAATGTAGCGGATCTTTCCCCTCAAGCTAGGTGTACTGTAAACTGTGTTTTAGAACAAAATTAGATCTTCCTAGCAGTGCTCCCACCCAGACCCTTACTAAAGCCAGTCGGAAAAATGTAGAAGACCCCCAATCAAATCTCAAAAAACGAGGCCTAGCAGAAAACTGGTGACAAAACTTACTTTGAAAGTAAAAGTAGGCCGAAGTACCCCCTTCCTAATTACCCCTTACCCACCGTGGATTGCATTCAAACCACTTGCAAGCAACCAAGCAAAATTAGCCATAGCCAGCATAGCTCCAAGACTATAAATCCCCCCCACTCAAACACATGCAATAGAAATACTGCTAACCCTAACGAACCCTAAGTTAAGAATAGTGGCAAAGGCTTTCTTTAAGTATGCCAAATCCCCCCTTTCCCACCATGGATTTTCTTCAAATGACTTGCAACCAAAATTACACATTCTCACGAGTGCTCTAAGAGAGAACACCCCGAAACACATGCAATCCTGCTGCTAGGGCTAACCCTAACGAACCCTAAGTTACAAAAAGTGCCAAAAGGCTTTTCCGCGAGGATTTTGTCCCAACCACTTCTACCCGGTATTAGACCTTCCCAGGAATGCCCCAAGACCCGCCAACCCAACCCACCCGCCAAGAAGCATAACACCCCCAAACAGGCCAAAAGCAAAATCTCATACTTGCAATATTTCTCGGCCTTCGGTCCAAACGCGCTGCGTAGCTAGGCCATAAGTCGGGGTTGCCACGACGGATTTCCTGAAAAGCAAATGCAATCAAGATTAGAGTGTCCCAGCAGTGCTCCCAGACCACGAAACTCACCCACAAACACCGGGAAGCCCCCCAAACAGGCCCCCGAAAACGCTACATTGAGCAAAATGTCAGAAATAGCCAAAAAAAAATCGGCCTGGATTTTGTCCCAACCACTTCTACCCGGTATTAGACCTTCCCAGGAATGCCCCAAGACACGCCAACCCACCCGCCAAGAAGCATAACACCCCCAAACAGGCCAAAAGCAAAATCTCATACTTGCAATATTTCTCGGCCTTCGGTCCAAACGCGCTGCGTAGCTAGGCCATAAGTCGGGGTTGCCACGATGGATTTCCTGAAAAGCAAATGCAATCAAGATTAGAGTGTCCCAGCAGTGCTCCCAGACCACGAAACTCACCCACAAACAGACGGAACCCCCCCTAAGAGCACCTCAAAGGCAAGCAAGTCATCAAAAACACAAAAAAAATTCCGCCTGGGATTTGGTCCAAAACACTTTTATCCGGTATTAGAGCTTCCCAGCAATGGCCCCAGAGCCGTCAACCCAGGAGAATACGAGTAGAAGACCCCCAAACAGCCAAAGAGCAAAAGTACAAAAATGGGGACTTAGTCAATTTTTCACAAATTTCCCAAATCACTCCGCGCGCGCTCTGCAGCTAGGCCCTAACTCCCCTCTGCCACCATGGATTTGCTTCAAACCTCTTGCAAAGTAAAGTATATATAGCCAGCAGTGCGCCCAGACCCCGAAACCCACCCACAAACACCAGGAAGCCCCCCAAACAGGCCCCCGAAAACGCTACATTGAGCAAAATGTCAGAAATAGCCAAAAAAAAATCGGCCTGGATTTTGTCCCAACCACTTCTACCCGGTATTAGACCTTCCCAGGAATGCCCCAAGACCCGCCAACCCACCCGCCAAGAAGCATAACACCCCCAAACAGGCCAAAAGCAAAATCTCATACTTGCAGTATTTCTCGGCCTTCGGTCCAAACGCGCTGCGTAGCTAGGCCATAAGTCGGGGTTGCCACGACGGATTTCCTGAAAAGCAAATGCAATCAAGATTAGAGTGTCCCAGCAGTGCTCCCAGACCACGAAACTCACCCGCAAACACCAGGAAGCCCCCCTAAGAGCACCTCAAAGGCAAGCAAGTCATCAAAAACACAAATAATTTTCCGCCTGGGATTTGGTCCAAAACACTTTTATCCGGTATTAGAGCTTCCCAGCAATGGCCCCAGAGCCGTCAACTCACCTGCAAAGAGGTACAACAACACCCCCACAAGTGCTGAGTCTTTCTTCATTGGGCGTAAACCAGCCCTCTGGTTTGATGGAAATAGGAGTCTGGAGGAGGAGGATAGAGGAGCATGTTCTTCTGAAATTGTGAACCTGAGGAATGCAGACTGCGGCAACTTCAAATCAATTAGCAAACCAGTGAAGACAGTTCTGCTGATGGGCTTGATTTTGTGATTATCTGATTAAAGTTTGAAATATATTAACTGTGCACAACAAAGAAAGACAGACAGACAGGAATAAAAGTGAATAGGGACGAAAAAGAAAGTTATTGATTCGTTGTCTCATTTTCAGGGCTTGGTATCACGGTCCAGGAATAAGAATAAGGCTTCGTCATCATACTCTGCGAATTCAGGCAGGGTGAGCTCAGTGTCACCTGACAGAGTAGAAATTCCCTCATCTATGTTGCTGGCCACCTCCTCTTCATCCGGCACGCTTTCTCGTACTCTGAAATCTGGTGGTATGAGGTGCTGATTCATCTTGATCATTGTTAACCTCTCCACATTTTTGGGCGAGAGGCGGCTCCGTTTGGGAGTTACAATGCCACCAGCAGCACTGAAAACCCGTTCAGAAGACACGCTTGCGAGTGGGCAAGACAAGTAGTTTAAAGCCAGGTTGGTGAGCTGTGGCCACAATTCTTTTTTCCCATGCCAATACGCCAATGGGTCAGAATTAACATAGACCTCTGTTGAGTCATTCAGATAGTCCTTCACCATCGACTCAAGGTCCTCTTCCAAGGTTCCTCCACTTTGCTTAGCTCTTGCTGTGCCTCTGACCTTTTGAGAACCAAACCCACGCAGAGCTAGCCAATCCTCTTCAGCCTCCAATGTTTCTGTTGTGTCTCGTGCAGATGATCCGGTTGCCGGTGTCTTTAACGGCTGAGAGGTCACTTGTGCCACAGCCACAGGTGCAGAAGTGGATTGTTTTGACTGGGGATGGCCTGCTGATGTACTGCCATTTCCTTCAATTTTCAGCCGTTCTGTTTCAAACCTCTTGGCTGACAAGGCTAGCCAACGTTTGTACTTTGGAACATGTTCATCATCAAAAGGAAAGAATGCTTGGCCTGCCAGCGCCTTTTTGTAGCGTGGATCCAGAATAGTAGCACAAATGTAATGCTGTTCTGAGTGGATCTTTTTAAGACGTTCATCACCTTGTAGGAGCTCTAATAATTGCTCAGCCAGAAGCAAAGAGTCTTGGTTTTTGTCATCTTTTTCAAACACAGAACACACCTCCTTCAGTTGGTCCTCCAGCATGTACAACAATGGGATAGCTTTCCCCAAATTAGAGTCCTCCTTGCTGACTGCACGCGTGAAGAACTCAAAAGGACGAAGCATGCGTGTCAGGCCTTGAACTATGTTCCATTGCGGCCCACCCATCCTCAGCTCCTCTGTACCCTCTGTAAGGAAATATTGATCGAGTTCCATATACTGCTCATACAGACGCTCAAGCATGTAGAAGGTTGAGTTCCAACGTGTTACCACCTCCTGGATGAGTGCTTTCACTGGCATTTTACGTTGATATAGCAGGCTCCTCAGCTGCTTCCGGGCCTTAAAAGAATGGCTGAAATGCTTGCACATTTTTCGGCAGGTGTCCAATACACTGTACGCTGCACTGGCTTTATTAGCCAAGAATTTTTGGACAACCAGGTTTATACAGTGCGCCAAACACGGCACTCTGAAATAGTAACCGTCCCTCATGGCCTTAACTATATTGGCGCCATTGTCCGTGGAACATAACCAACCTGGTGTTTTAGTGGGGACAGCCAGTTAAGGACCTTTGTGTTAAAGACATCCAAAATGTTTTCTGCTGTGTGACGTTTCTCCAAACCAAACATGGCTAGTGTTGCATGTTTCCGAGCAGCTTTAAAACAATGTCCGTGTCAACACCTGTGTTTAGCTTTGCTTTAGCCCCTGAAAAAGAGACCCAGTGTGCAGTGATGCACATGTAATCAGCGCCTGCGCCACTGGTCCACATGTCTGTTGTCAGATGTATAGTGTGAACAGCACTCTTCTGCAAAGCTGCCCCAATCACCTTCAGAACATCTTCATGTAGTGCTGGAACTGCAACTCGGGCAAAATAGAACCGGCTAGGAACCTTCCATTTAGGGCAGAGCGCTGCCACTAATTCTAGAAAACCAACCCCTTCTGCAAAAGAAAAAGGGAGAAGGTCCAGAGCTAGCATTTTAGCCAGGTTAGTGTTATACAGACGCGTCAGTGGGTGGTTGCGTTCATATTGCGTTTCTGTAAACAACATCTTTTTAATGTTGCCCTGGACCAAGGATTTACGGGATGATGATGATATCTTCGACCCAGTTACGCTCGCTGATGAACTTTTCCGCATTGATGTCTCACTCTCTCCCACACTCTTAGTGTGGCTCACAAGGGGTGTGCTGCTGACAGGGGTACTGGGTGTAAGTGAAGTGTTTGAATTGTCTTCTTCCTCCTCGTCATCATCAGATGAAAAATCAACGTTTTCATTACGTGCAATTCGGGCTTCCTTGACCGCGTCTAGGTGCGCAAACCATTGGACAGCGTGCGTTCTCCTAAGATGACCTCTCTGGCCTCCGGTACCATAGTTGGTACCAAACTTAGCACGACTAACTCGAAGCTTACAAATGCTACAAATGGCTACGTTTTCCTTTTTTGGGCAAACACTGAAGAAGTCCCAAACTGGAGACTTGAAATGTCTTTGGGGGCCGGAGGAGGCGGCGATACTGGTGGTGGTGGTCCTGCTGCTAATGCCAGATGAAGTGGAGGATGTGGATTGCCGAACTTCAGTACGTTTTGCACTTTCACCACCACGAATTGAGGTCGAGGTGGGTACCTTCTTGCGAGGAAGAAATATGGAAGCGGTAGGTTTTGGTGTACTACTTAACTCCAAATCTAATGATTCCATTTCCATTGCCTCCTCGTCGACATCATCATCACGCTCAGCAGCTTCTCGGGATAGGGTCAAAATGTCTCTTTGCTGCATGCCCGGTGGGGCTGCAGTGACCATTGTGATGACTGGCTCGTTGTCATCGTGAGAGGCTTCATCACCAGCAGTATCTGTCACTTCTTGTTGAGCCTCATCACACTCCATTGGTATGAGTTTTTCGACGACCTTCCTTTTACGCTTAGGTACCGGTGTCAGATCATGGTGTGCCTCACTGTCAGACCGCAGTTGTGGTTCCCAAGCTGGATCTGTATCATCAGAAGGAGGTGGGCTTGAAGAAGATGTAGACACCCCCCTTGATCTTTTCCTTGCTAGGGATGTGGAAGACAATGAATGATCATCAGGAGGAGTGGCTTCCAATGATACCTCGGCTTCATTGTCGATTTCCTGATGTGCCCCTACTTCGGGAGGAACAACTATTGTGGGCACTTGTGAACCTCCATGCACCTTTGCTTGCGCATCTCCTTTTGCTGCCTCTCCTTCCACATGTACTTGAGCGTGTACTTGCACATGGTGTTGTTGTTGCGGCTGTGGTTGTTCAACACTTGTCAGATGAGTTACAACAACCTGTGTTGATTCAGGGACATTGCTGCTACTTTCTTGCGATGAGCCAACATCACTGGTCGATGGTGATTGGAGAAGTACACTGACTGCCTCTGAAGCACTCAAGGGCTTTGACTTAAGTTGGCGTGGTGGTGGAGGCACTGAACCCAATGGAGCAGGGGTGCTGCTCCCAGCTTGGTCCCCAGCAGATCCTGCTGCTGCAGGCGTACTTTTTTTTTTTCTCCCAAAAAACGTGGCGGGTGGCACACCAGCCTCCTTGGTAACTTGCTTCTTCTGCTCCTTACTAGCAACTTTCTTGCTAGAGGAGCTACGGAGTGCTTTTTTTGGGGCCATCTTCTTCAGAGCAGGTCAGACAGCAGGCCGCAGTTGCTCGAATTGTAGAGTTGTTTGAGGCCAGACGTGACGTCGCGTGACGTTATGCTGCACACACACACCGCTGCAGGACTTCTTCCTGGCACTGGTGGTTCTCTTGAGTCTTGTGCACCTAAAAACAATGGAAGACAGAGGAACATCAGTTCAGTTATACAGCACAAAAAAATCAAAAAACACTGCAAAATCAGCACAATCCCAATCCATCCATGCCCTCCATAATGTTTAAATTCAAGACAACCCACAGAAAGACTAGGCCCATGCAAGACTCACTACCCCTGGGCATAAATAAAGGTTGAAAAGTAGGCAAAATGGTTGCAGGCCTAACAACAAAGCCTGCATTCAAAATAGCCACTTGCCTGCCAGCACATGGCCAGTGCCTGTAGCTGCACTCAAAATGGCCACCAGCCACATGGCCTGTCCCTCCCCATGAACACCCCCAAAAATCGAAAAACACTGCAAAATCAGCACAATCCCATTCCATACATGCCCTCCATGATGTTTAAGTTCAAGACAGCCCACAGAAAGACTAGGCCCATGCTAGACTCAAATACCCCTGGTGAAAAGGCCACAAGTACAGGCCCAAAAAACGAAAATCACTGAAAAATCAGCACAATCCCATTCCATCCATGGCCTCCAGGATGTTTAAATTCAAGACAACCCACAGAAAGACTAGGCCCATGCAAGACTCACTACCCCTGGGCATAAATAAAGGTTGAAAAGTAGGCAAAATGGTTGCAGGCCTAACAACAAAGCCTGCATTCAAAATGGCCACTTGCCTGCCAGCACATGGCCAGTGCCTGTAGCTGCACTCAAAATGGCCACCAGCCACATGGCCTGTCCCTCCCCATGAACACCCCCAAAAATCGAAAAACACTGCAAAATCAGCACAATCCCATTCCATCCATGCCCTCCATGATGTTTAAGTTCAAGACAGCCCACAGAAAGACTAGGCCCATGCAAGACTCACTACCCCTGGGCATAAATAAAGGTTGAAAAGTAGGCAAAATGGTTGCAGGCCTAACAACAAAGCCTGCATTCAAAATGGCCACTTGCCTGCCAGCACATGGCCAGTGCCTGTAGCTGCACTCAAAATGGCCACCAGCCACATGGCCTGTCCCTTCCCATGAACACCCCCAAAAATCGAAAAACACTGCAAAATCAGCACAATCCCATTCCATCCATGCCCTCCATGATGTTTAAGTTCAAGACAGCCCACAGAAAGACTAGGCCCATGCTAGACTCAAATACCCCTGGTGAAAAGGCCACAAGTACAGGCCCAAAAAACGAAAATCACTGAAAAATCAGCACAATCCCATTCCATCCATGGCCTCCATGATGTTTAAATTCAAGACAACCCACAGAAAGACTAGGCCCATGCAAGACTCACTACCCCTGGGCATAAATAAAGGTTGAAAAGTAGGCAAAATGGTTGCAGGCCTAACAACAAAGCCTGCATTCAAAATGGCCACTTGCCTGCCAGCACATGGCCAGTGCCTGTAGCAGCACTCAAAATGGCCACCAGCCACATGGCCTGTCCCTCCCCATGAACACCCCCAAAAATCGAAAAACACTGCAAAATCAGCACAATCCCATTCCATCCATGCCCTCCATGATGTTTAAGTTCAAGACAGCCCACAGAAAGACTAGGCCCATGCTAGACTCAAATACCCCTGGTGAAAAGGCCACAAGTACAGGCCCAAAAAACGAAAATCACTGAAAAATCAGCACAATCCCATTCCATCCATGGCCTCCATGATGTTTAAATTCAAGACAACCCACAGAAAGACTAGGCCCATGCAAGACTCACTACCCCTGGGCATAAATAAAGGTTGAAAAGTAGGCAAAATGGTTGCAGGCCTAACAACAAAGCCTGCATTCAAAATGGCCACTTGCCTGCCAGCACATGGCCAGTGCCTGTAGCTGCACTCAAAATGGCCACCAGCCACATGGCCTGTCCCTCCCCATGAACACCCCCAAAAATCGAAAAACACTGCAAAATCAGCACAATCCCATTCCATCCATGCCCTCCATGATGTTTAAGTTCAAGACAGCCCACAGAAAGACTAGGCCCATGCTAGACTCAAATACCCCTGGTGAAAAGGCCACAAGTACAGGCCCAAAAAACGAAAATCACTGAAAAATCAGCACAATCCCATTCCATCCATGGCCTCCAGGATGTTTAAATTCAAGACAACCCACAGAAAGACTAGGCCCATGCAAGACTCACTACCCCTGGGCATAAATAAAGGTTGAAAAGTAGGCAAAATGGTTGCAGGCCTAACAACAAAGCCTGCATTCAAAATGGCCACTTGCCTGCCAGCACATGGCCAGTGCCTGTAGCTGCACTCAAAATGGCCACCAGCCACATGGCCTGTCCCTCCCCATGAACACCCCCAAAAATCGAAAAACACTGCAAAATCAGCACAATCCCATTCCATCCATGCCCTCCATGATGTTTAAGTTCAAGACAGCCCACAGAAAGACTAGGCCCATGCAAGACTCACTACCCCTGGGCATAAATAAACGTTGAAAAGTAGGCAAAATGGTTGCAGGCCTAACAACAGCGCCTGCATTCAAAATGGCCACTTGCCTGCCAGCACATGGCCAGTGCCTGTAGCTGCACTCAAAATGGCCACCAGCCACATGGCCTGTCCCTCCCCATGAACACCCCCAAAAATCGAAAAACACTGCAAAATCAGCACAATCCCATTCCATCCATGCCATCCATGATGTTTAAGTTCAAACTAGCCCACAGAAAGACTAGGCCCATGCTAGACTCAAATACCCCTGGTGAAAAGGCCACAAGTACAGCCCCAAAAAACGAAAATGACTGAAAAATCAGCACAATCCCAATCCATCCATGCCCTCCATGATGTTTAAATTCAAGACAACCTACAGAAAGACTAGGCCCATGCTAGACTCAAATACCCCTGGTGAAAAGGCCACAAGTACAGCCCCAAAAAACGAAAATCACTGAAAAATCAGCACAATCCCAATCCATCCATGGCCTCCATGATGTTTAAGTTCAAGACAACCCACAGAAAGACTCAGTCCACCCACCACTGAGTACCCCTGGGCAAAAGGCCCCAAAACAGCCCAAAAATCGAAAATTGCAAAATTTTAGTTGCAGCAACTGTAATGCCCCAAACAAACTTACTTGTAAAATTTCTAATCCAACAGTGATCCAAAGAAAGTCAAAAAGGCCTCAAATCCAAATATCCAGCAGCATCCACAAAAAGTAATCCTTCCAGCTCCAGATCCAAATGAAAAGTGACCAGGAGATGGACAAAGCACTGGGAGGAGCCTGCTGAACAGGAACAGGAAGTTGAAGACTGTGGGGCACTTCCTTCCTCCCACCCCCCTCCCCCCCTCCCCAAAATGGACTCCTCGCTAAAAAAGTGCAGGTAAATGTCAACCTAAGGAGTTATTCAGATAAAAATCATCATTTCTAGAAGGTTTATGCTGCTTGCTGGTGGATTTCTTGTGCAGAATTGCAAATTTTATATTTTCGCTCGCCGCATCTCAAATCTCGCAATTGCGAAGTACCGCGAGACGTGATCTCGCCGTACTCGCATTGACAAACTCTCGCTGGCAATCCGCGATGACGTTGCGCGCTCGCCAATTCCCGCGGGATCACACAGCAAGATCCAAAATGGCGCAGCACTCGCAAACTATCGAGAAAAACAACCCGGCAAACGATGATAAACGCCGCGCGCCGCAAAAATTGTATAACTAACGCCGCGCGCCGCAAAAAAAATCCGCTGCGTGCGAATTTGCGGATTTTGCGGGAAATTCACAAATCTCGCGGATTGCGAATTTCCCAAAAATCCGCAAAATCCGCGAGCGAAACGGATTTTCCGCCCATGCTTACACTGGACGGACCACAGCTGCGTACACTTTATCTACAATAAGACCACAACTCACAACCATCCTCAATCTACTCTGCGAAGAAACTGGAACAAAATCACCATCGACCAGATCTCCTCATCGCTTCTTCAAAACCCCCCTGCCCACTCCACAAACCCCGACTAAGCAGCCATTAACCTCACCCAATGGCTATCCAACAGCGCCGACATCCTAGCACCGCTGAAAAAACGTCAAATCAAACTAGGCAGCAAAAACGCCTCCTGGTTCAACGATGATCTTAAGAAATCGAAGAAACTCTGTCGCTCCCTCGAGAAGGCCTGGAAAAAAGACCCAAACACCAGCACCAGGGACGCCTTCAAAAACGCCACCCACATACACAACCAACTAATCCGATCTGCCAAGAAAGCCGCATTCAAAGACAGACTAGACAACAACGCCCACAACAGCAAGGAATTATTCAACATCGTCAAAGAATTTACCAACCCCTCAGCCAACTCCAACGACATCACCCCCTCTCAAGTCCTCTGCGACTCCCTAGCTTCGTTCTTCCACAACAAAATCGCAGACATCCACAACAGCTTCGACAACCGACCCGGAGACCAACCCACCCAACCTTCTGCAGGACCTTCACCCCCCTTGAACATCCTTAATGACTGGAACCCAATCTCCACTGAGGACACCATCCGCCTGATGAACTCCATCCACTCAGGATCCCCCACAGACCCCTGCCCTCACCACATCTTCAACAAAGCAGACTCCATCATAGCACCACACCTCCGAGATGTCATCAACTGCTCCCTCAACTCCGCCACCTTCCCGAAAAGCTGGAAACACGCAGAACTTAGCGCCCTTCTGAAAAAACCCACAGCGGACCCCACCGAACTCAAAAACTACCGCCCCATCTCGCTCCTTCCATTCCCGGCCAAAGTCATCGAGAAAGCCGTCAACAACCAGCTCGCCACCTTCCTCGAAACCAACAAATCCCTCGACTCCTCACAGTCTGGCTTCCGAGCCAAACACAGCACGGAGACCGTCCTCATCGCAGCAACAGACGACATTCGAACTCTACTGGACAATGGAGACACAGTCGCCCTCATCCTCCTCGACCTCTCCGCAGCCTTCGACACAGTCTGCCATAGCACCCTTCTACAGCGCCTCAGAAACATCGGAATCCAAGGAAAAGCACTGGAATGGATCACCTCGTTCCTCACCGGAAGAACCCAGAGAGTCCGCCTCCCACCATTCAACTCAGAGGCCACTGAAGTCATCTGCGGCGTACCCCAAGGGTCCTCACTCAGTCCCACCCTCTTCAACGTATACATGAGCCCCCTCGCGGCCATCGCACGCCAACACAACCTCAACATCATCTTCTACGCGGATGACACTCAACTGATCCTATCACTCACCAAAGACCCTAACACCGCCAAAACCAACCTACATGAAGGAATGAAAGAAGTAGCCGAGTGGATGAAGCACAGCCGTCTGAAACTGAACTCAGACAAAACAGAAGTCCTTATCTTAGGTACCTCCCCCTTGGCCTGGGATGACTCTTGGTGGCCAGAGGCCCTTAGAAAAGCACCCATCCCGACGGACCACGCACGGAACCTGGGCGTCATCCTGGACTCCTCACTCTCTATGAACAGACAAGTCAACGCCGTTTCATCATCTTGCTTCAACATTCTTTGCATGCTCAAAAAAACATTTCGCTGGATCCCCACCGACACCAGAAAAACGGTCACCCATGCTCTGGTTACAAGCCGCCTGGACTACGGAAACACCCTATACGCCGGTATCACCGCAAAACTCCAGAAAAAACTCCAACGCATCCAGAACGCATCAGCCAGACTCATACTAGACATCCCGCGTAAAGACCACATCTCTAGTCACCTGAAAAACCTCCACTGGCTCCCCGTCAATAAGAGGATTACTTTCCGCCTCCTAACCCACGCACACAAAGCACTTTACGAACTTGGACCCGAATGCCTCAACACACGACTTTCCTTCTACACCCCCTCCCGCCAGCTACGATCCTCCAACCAAGCCCTTGCTACCATACCTCGCATCAATAAAACCACCATGGGAGGTAGATCCTTCTCCTACCTCGCAGCTAAAACCTGGAACTCACTCCCCACTCACCTTCGTCTCACTCAGAACCATCTAGCATTCAGAAAGCAACTTAAATAAAACTTGGATATTCGACAAGTAACTCCCCACCCTTCTTCAAGCGCCTTGAGACACTCCGGGTATGTAGCGCGCTATATAAATCTTTTGACTTGACTCTTTTGACTTGACACTTGGATGGCTAGGCAAGATCACCCGGGCTACACTGTTGTGTGACTCAGCACAGTTGGGCCTCCTAGCTGGCCATCTGGGATTTTATAAATGGAACTTGATAGGTCCTTTGGTGACCTACAAAAAGAATACCAGTTGGCACCCTTTGAGACATTCCACTTTCTCTAGATAAGACAAGCACTCTGGAACTGATTCACATAACTAACTTCAGACAAAATCCTAAACTTACTACCATTTTGGTATTCACAGAAGGCACTTACTCATTTTGGTATTCGCAGAAGGCACTTACTCGTTTTGGTTTCCACAGAAGGCACTTACTCATCAATGAGTAAGTGCGTTCTGTGAATATTATCAAAATGAGTAACTTACTCAATTTGGTATTCACAGAAGGCACTTACTCATCAATGAGTAAGTGCATTCTGTAAATAATATAAAAATGAGTAACTTACTCATTTTGGTATTCACAGAAGGAATGAGATGTGGAATGAGGTGGTGAGTACCTATCTAATTCTGGCTTTGCCTAGGTTGAAGATGTGGTGAGGGCATCAGACAGTTGGAGCCCCTAAGTGGACCAAGTTCATGATGGAGGCGGTGTCCTGTGGTGAGAGCTGGCTCCATTCTGCTGGACGTGTCCTTGCTGTTGCGCCATCTTCTTTCCAATTGTTTATAGTGTGGTTTAGTGGTTCTGAGGACTTCAGTGTACCAACTAGCCTGCTTGATGGACCTTCTGTGTATGTTGTTGCCAATGGGAGCAACATTGTTAGTGCAGTTAGGGATCCAATTGTGCTTGTCTAGGTTGTTGGAGGAGATGGGGTGGGTGGCGCTGAGTAAATAGATCCATTTGTCCTTTGAGATGTTGCTCCAGCTGCTCTGGGGGGCTTTGGGCAGAATGGGGGCTGAGGTCCATGAGCAGGTGATGTTGAAGTGGACGATGGATGGTTGGTGCAGATAAGTTCCGTTGTGTGGCTGTACCTAATGCAGTTGCTGGAGGTGATGATGGGTTCTAGCGTGTGGCCTGCAGTGTACATGAGTTCGTGGATGAGTTTAGTGAGTCCAATGTTGTTCATGTTGTCAAGGAGGTTGGTAGTGTTGATGCCATTATGGTAGTTGAGATGGAAATAGAGGTTGCCTAGGAAGAGGTAGTTGTTAAAGCCTATGGCAAGGGGAGCATTGAAGTCAGAGATGAAGTTGAAGAAGGCTGGACGTGGCATGGAGAACATTAGACGAGGGTGCCTCTGATGGAAGTTTTGCTATCTGCTTGGAGTCAGAACTTGTGGTGATCCAGGTCTGGGGTGATGTTGTCATTTGTGGTGCTGCATTGGATGGATTCCTTGTGCAATTACTTCACCAGGCTTGTTGATGTGATCACGGTGGGTGATCTTGTGTCCTTCAGGCATTGCGGTGGCGATGTCGGAAGTGGGGTTGAGCCATGTCTCTGTGAGGAAGTGGAGGTCAGGTGTGAGAGTAGTTTGAATACTCATGGGTTAAATGCTTAAATAGGCATACATTTTCAGGTTGTTTTTGGACTGTGAATGTTCCTGCTGTGTTGGAGTTCATTTGGATGTTAATTAACTCATGTAAGGAAAGAGAAAGTGTCTAGTGAATACTAGAGACTCTTCTCATAGTTTTACAGAGGGCTCTTGCATACATGCTTGCCAGCACTGCCTGCAGCTGTACTGCATAAAGTGATAGAGTCATATTCAGATACCATAAATTGTAATGTGATATACACTCTACTCAGTATATTAGCATAGAGGAAACATTAAACTTTTAAGACACTTTCATAGTAGTCATATGTCAAAGAAATTAGATAGATTTTTACTCTGGTTGCTGTGGCACAGTCACTTAATAGGTATTGGAGATTTCAAGATGATTTCCAAATAATGCTGAAAAATCTGATTTCTTTAGGAAGTGACCTGGATTGGTCACTTCCTAAGGTATGTTTTAAAACATTCTTTGATTTTGAGCTTAGGGTGCAGCTAGCCAACTTCTCTTGTCTCTTTATGTTGAATCTAGTCACTCATCTGTGCACATGGGTTTGCTTTGATTTATTTAGCGTTTTGGAAAGAAGAAAGTTAAGATTCTGTAACGAATTTGTTCTGAAATCCCTAAATGCTGTGAAAATAATGCAACACTTTAAGCGTTATCCTCTGTGCTGCAGGTAGTCACTGTTGTTCCTAAGGGTCAGCAGGATGAAGCATGGTTTCGCATAGTCCAAAAAGAACTTGGTGGCTTAGTTTGTAGCCTGCAGGAGTTTCTGGGAACGTATATTAGGTGGCCAGCATAAACTGCTTTTCAGTAATCATTCCAAGACAGCATCGCATTGATGTTAATTTGCATACAAAGTGGAAGAATAGCTTCAATATTACACGCTGCAGTTTGGTGTCTTAGGAATAGGCAATGAGTAAACCCCTACCACTGTTTTTTATCTACATCAGTTAGTCAAGGGAAAGGGTAGCAGTGCTTAGTTGAGAGTATAATTTAGAAACATCCCTAGTTTTCTGGCACACATCATTTAGAAACAAATAATACTCATCACACATAACCTCTTCTTTGATCTCAAATCTAGTGTTTCTTAAAAACTGAGTGAAATAGTACTCTTTCACTGGTTCCTTTCCAGTCTAAAAAAGGGTCAGATCAGTGGACACCAGAATGATCATATTTGGGGTGAATAAGCCTAAAACAATTGTAGACTCTCTTATCAGATTACATTAACATCAAAATGGAGTTTGAGTATAATGCAAATTACTTTTTTCAAGAACAATATTTATATCATGGTGTAGATAGTTGCAAGATAAACATGCTTCTGTGATGCAATTTCTGTAAAAAATTATTCACTTCTGGTATTGAGACATTTATGTAGGTAATTATTTGAAGTGCTCTTTGTTAAGAGTTCAGAAAATGGATACTTTTGACATAGAGATTCTAAACCACATAATAGACAGTGAGAGCAACATCTCAGTAGTGTATGTAACTTGGAACAAAGAGGTGGGAACTACGAAAGAAAAACACTGGGAAGAATCATTCTTCAAAAACCATGGGATAAAAAATCCTACCAGAATAGTAGGAAGAGGACAAAAAGAAGAGTCATTCATTCATTCATTCAAATAACTGTATTTCGAATCCACAAATGAGTCATAAAAGTATACACTGATATAAAATACATACATTGTCATAAAAATCCACAATACATATTTACCTATTTAAGATTTACAATACATTAAAAGTAACCTCAATCATGTATGGACAGGACATAAAATGCTAAATTAATTTCATCAACAGGCCAACAGAAAAATATTTATGGGAATTTCCACTCACAGCTTATTTCAATATCGCTCTCTAATAGCAAAGGCCGATCTAATAAAACTAAGTACAGCATTACAAATGTTCGAAGTTGACAAGGACAATAAATGTTCATAGCCCTCTTTGTAATAGCATGATCCAAAGGACAATAAGACCGGTCTAATAAATGTATTTCTTGGGACCTTATACAAAGCACAGAAAAGGATAAGGTGCAATGTACTTTGCGAAACCTTATCATTACAGGGGCAGGGAGGTAGTCTCTCACACCACCCCCCTTGCATTGGAAAGGCAAAAAGGAAGTGTAGAGTACTGAGGCGAAACCTTGTCAAATAAAAACGCCATTGCGTATTGATGGTATATGATAAATAAAAAGGCCGCTGCAATTTGCCCCTAACATACAGTGCGTGCTCACTATTCCTTAAGGTACCCACATTAGAACGGTAGGCATTTTTAATAATTAACTTAGCATCCTTGCTAATCATATCAGGCTTTTCAAACATATTACCTAACCCAATCTTGTAAAAGGTATCCCTAACATATAGGAGCCATGGGATCTCCCTATAGTGGTCAAGTTTAAGGCAATCTTGTAAAATATATTTTGTCATTTTCAATTCTTCGGATTGCCAGACTTTAGACCATAGCAGTAATGGAGCTACATGTATAATGTCACTTACAAACTCCATACCCACCTCCCCATGACAAAAACTATTCGACGTACCAGATGGGACAGATAAGAGGCGCTTTATAAATTTATTTTCCATAATCTGTAACTTTTCACAGTTCTGTGACCCCCATACTCCAGCGCCAAAAGATGCAACGGAGACACACTTAGCTTTATACAGGGATATTATTTCTGCTATTCGCTTTTGACCTAATTTACTGGCAAAACGAAAAAGGGCTTCAGTTGATTGTGTAACCTTTTGTACCCGAGCTGATATCAAGGGGTCCCAATTCAGTTTATTATTAAATAGGTTACCTAGGTAATTGAAATTATCAACTTTCACTATGATTGAGTCCTTCACCATATACCTGCGTGTTTTTACACTTCTCGGGCCGCAAGTCATGGCAAAGGATTTAGTGAAGTTGACCCTAAGATCTAAACTTTCCATAAATGTATCAAAAGCATTCAGGCAAATCTGCATGCTATTGGAAGTGAGGGTCATTAAAACAGGGTTGTCTGCATATGACAACATTGGTATCCTTTTGCCATTAGCCTGTGGAAAGTCAGCACCGGATTCTAACAAAAAACTTTCTAGTCCATTGGTATAAACCAAAAATAAAAAGGGAGCCAAAATACAACCCTGGCGGACACCTTCAGTGGATAATATGGGTCTAGTCTTCTTCCCACCAGGGCCATATCTTATTCTCACTGTTGTGGCGGCATGGAGCCTGCGAAGCAAGGTAACCAGAGGTTCGTCAAACCCCATAGACTCCATCATCCGCCACAACTTACCCCTGCATACAGTGTCAAAGGCACTGGACAAGTCCATGAATGCCAAGTGAATGGAACTGTTCTTGGCACCCATGTACTTGCCCATAATTAGTGCCAAATTGAGACACTGCTCGGTGGTTCCTTTGCCTCTTCTGAACCCATATTGGGAGTCCACAATAATGCCCACTGACTCCGCCCATGTTTCGAGGCGTGCCAGTATCACTCTGCCCGTTAATTTATAGGACACGTCTATTAATGATATCGGCCTGTAGCAGCGCGGGTCGGACTTGTCACCCTTTTTGAAAATAGGTACCACAACCGCTTCTTTCCAGGAAATCGAAATAGACCCCACCACTATTGCCTTAAAAACATTTAACAGTAGTGGTGACCAAACCTCTAAGTTATGTTTAAAAAGATCCAAGGGTACAGCATCCGGCCCTGGGGCCTTTAATGCAGCACCCTTACTCAGGGCGATCTTTACCTCTGGGAGCGTTAATGAGGCTGACTCCATATTAAAGTCACCAACTCCCACAGTAGTAGTCATCAATACCTCATTTGGGTTGAAAATGTTACTATAGTGAGCTACCCAAGAGTCTTCTGGAATATGCGCTTGGATGGTACTCTCTTCTCCAGTTTTTAAAAAAGGTCCATTTATTACCTCCCAAAAAAGCCTGGTGTCCCTCAATACGGCCGCTTTTTCCAGATCTTCCCATGCCTTAGTCCTTAACTCATTTTTCCGTCTGCTGACTGCGTCTCTATACCTTTTCCTAGCTTATCTAACCAGATCTTTGTCACAAGGTACTTGGCGTAAAGCCTTCGTTAAACTTGTTTGAGCAGTAGAACATTCTTCGTCAAACCATTTGGGTCCCCTATCTTGTTTCCCCCCCCCTGTTTTCACAAGGTTTGAAGCCACATTTCCCAGTAGTGATTCAAAGTTTTTAATGATAAAATCTGGGTCGGATATAGGCGTCAAACAAATTTCTATCCCATCCTTGTTTTTCTCGAAGATGTCCGCCTCCAATTGCCTCACATCTATCTTGTCCCACCTTAAGGTGACACCCTGATTTTGGCTATATTTTATCGGTTGTTCCGTAGTCTGGGTTTTCACAAGAACAGGGTTAAAGCTCAAGATTAGGGGATTATGATCACTGGCGGGATTCGCCTCAATCTTAAAATCCTTACAAGATGGGCAAAACCCTTAGATACCATAGCAAAGTCGATTGTACTCACTCGGCCCCCTGAACCCTGAAAGGTGGGTATACTCAATGAGCCGGAAAAACTAGGCATATCCAGGATACATAAATCATTATTCATAACAATACTATTCAAAGCCTCCCCCTGTTTCGAGTGCATAAAATGAACCATAGGCTGGTCACTTGAGTCCACCAAACCACAGACTCTAGACTCACTAAATTTACATAACACACAATTAAAATCACCTAACCATAATATAAAGAGAGGGAAAACCCTGTTTGTGACCTTAACAATTTCCTCCTGTAAGTTTTCAATAACTGTGGTTGCATGGGAATCAAATATATTGTAGTACCAATTTATGAGAAGAAGGGTTACTGGAAATAAGTCCTTGATCATAAGTAATTGGTACCAAGGAAAATCGGCCACTTGGACCACATGTGTTAAATTATACTTTACAGAGATAGCTGTCACAAGCCCACCTTTAGCTCTCCCCGCATGTGAAGGCTCAGCAGAAACATTAAACATTTGGTAACCATCCAGGCTATGGTCCATAGTACTCCATGTCTCCTGGAGGCAGACAATGTCAAAGGATTCAATGCATTTTAACCAGGCAGGATCTTCTAGCCTCCGCCAAAGGCCAGCTATATTCCAGGAAGTTTAACGAAAGCAGCTGTCCTCTACCCAATTACCCTCTTCACCCCGTGATGATTTTCCATTAGGGTGAGCTATGTCACACCCACCCACTCTTGTTTCTATAACATTATTTGCTGCCTCAACATAGGGGGAGATTGTGCTTCTATTATCATCAGGGTTTTCTCTACTCCGCTGATCTGAGACAGAGTCAAAATTTACTTTGTCAGCAGATCCCATATTCATGTGTGTAAGATCATCTTTATCTCCACTATGGGCTGCAGGATTAGTATTTTGTTCATCAAGAGTTCGGGTTATATTACTAACCCGAGGACCCACTACTTCATAGTTTTTTTTCTCCAAAACATCCCACTGGATAAGCTCATAATGGGTCACCGGTACATGCATACCCTTCTCAACCAAAGAAGGAGATGTTGACAAGTTTTCACCCACAGATCCCTCTTGTCGAGGAGTTGGAGTCAGTCAGTCATTTACGTCCATTCCAGTCAAGGGATGAAACATATTATAGAAGAAGAGTCATTTCTAATTATACAACCCGGTAGGTATTTTAATCAAAAGAACCACTATGTTACATTACATAAGAAAACCTCAGTGAAGGGTAAAAAGGAGGAAACCCTCATGAGAACTCCAATCAGAGGTACAATATGAACTTCTGAACACAACTGAAGATTTTAGACAATGGTGGAACCAAAGAAACCAGCATGGAAAAAAAGAGGGAAAAAATTACCTTAGCTCTATATCCTTCCTCTTTCAGTATGTATTCTAATAGAAAGGTGACCCACCACCTCAAAATTAACATTTCTAGTTGGGAGTCTGGAATGCTGGAATGAGAAAAAAGGAAATAAAAAGATTATTTAAATCTTTATGAACGTTTCTTACAGTGAAGCTTATTTTTATGTAAAGGAAATGTGTCCAAACAAAGTAAAATATGTGGGAATGCATGAGAAAATTAGTAAATGCAAATCAATATGTTTCAATGCTGTGTCTATTTCAGTGTAGATTTACCAGGGCAATAAAAAAACACAACAAATCTGACATTATTAACAGTCCCTACTTGAGTAGTGTTGTCCTCAAGTAGGAGAAACACATCTCCTATATTCCAGTGTTTCACTCTTTGTGTAACTAAAATATGAGATGGGAAGACTTAAATGGAATGTGGCCATGAGCAAAGGCACACCCAACATTCATATGGAAACTATAAACAAAGGAGTATTTCAATTTAATAGGTGGAGCTTGGGTAATGGGCATATTGTGTCTTCTTATTAATACTCTGTGTTTATGGATTAGTATTTAGTTCTCCGAAAGTGTTTATTCAATCAGTCACTCAACTATGACTTGCATAGCATGGCTAATCATCTGTGACGGTATCCAGGCACTAAGGATCTTGCTGAGGATGCTCACTCAAACAGCCAGGCCTGGAATTCGTTTCTGAATTCCAGTAGCAAGATGAGGTCTGGATGTGTAGAGGGAGGGTGGTCGTTCCAGGACTTGGCTGTGAGGTAGGAGAAGAAACGACGGCCGCTGCGGCTTTGATAGATGCGGCGGTGTAAGCGAAGTGGAGTGAGAAGGAGCGAAGTCGTCTGGTGGGTTGGTGGAAGTTCAGGCGTTGGTTGATATATGCTTGTCATTTGTTGTGTAGGGATCAGAATGTGTGTATCAGTATATTTAAATGCCATCTCTTTTGAATGGGGAGCCAGTGTCGTTTCCTGAGGTGGGGTGATGTGGGTCAACTTGGGGAGGCCAAGAATAAGATGTGTTGCAGAATTTTATATGGTCTGTTGTCTTCGGAACCTACAAGTGAATTCCTGTGTAGAGTGAGTTGCCATAGCCCAGTTGGTTGGTGACCAATGCATGGTCGAAGGTGCTGCATGTGTATCTAAACATCCAAAGATCCCAAGTAGTAAAGGCCTAGCCAAAGCAGTCTGAACTGCTGCACTAAGAGGTATTGTGTAAACCAAACCAAATGGGAGAGAGGTTGGAAACATCATCTTGTAAATTCTTGCCCGTTTATATTCTTATAGTATATTCCACACTTCTATAACTTTTCCTTAACATAAGCTGTCCGCAGCCTTCTGTAACCTCCTACATTGGAAAATATATACCTGCACTATTGCCAGATTGCCTTACCTCCCACACTGCCACCTCACTGAAATAAAAAAAAAGAATACCTGAGAAAAAAGTGATGGGAGAAGTGGCACTGCATCACCCTCCTCTCTGAAGCATAAGAAGAACCTGTCATCAGTAGCCAACATTCACCATAATCTTTCTGCGTAATCCTGGGGCGATACAGGAACATCAAATAATACTGTGAGATTTCACATCTGTATAGATTAAAATTTTGATGTGTATCAGTGTTGAATGTCAGCAGTGACAACAGCTGCCACAATCACTGCCTGATGCATTGCTTCACAATGGAAGGCAGAGACACAGATGATTTTAGAGGATACTAAGTATAAACAGAATGTAGGAAAGTAGGATCTGCCTCTTATGGCTACCCCCACTTTTTGATTGATGTGATACTGTTTTTGACTAATCTGACTGGGATCCTGCTAATCAGCACCCCAGGCTATCTTCTTTCTCCCTAAAGTATTGTGTTCAGTACCTAGGTACATCGCAGATTTGATACTCAGGTACCCTTGTCAGCCCCTAGTATATGGTATCCATGTACCAGAGCCTAGGTACCCCAGAAGTCTCCCAAGAGCTGAAGCATGCATCATGCCACACATGAGAGACCATTCAAAATGGAACTGCATGCCTGCCATTGCAGCCTGTGTAAGTTGGTGCATGCATCAATTACTAAAGATATACGATTACTGTATCCAATGGCCACGGCACTTAAGTCACCCCTATAGCAGGCATGTACAATCCTGAGGGCAGGGTGCTGGGTTCTAAGTGAGAGGGTGTCTCTGCATGAGCAGGACAGCCCTGCAGCCTACGGAGTCCCTCCTTTTGGGTTGTCAATGAAGCAGCCATATACTATATAGAGGGACATCGCACAATCGCGCGATGGTCATCTCGAAAACGGCTGCAACGAATCCTATCATGTTTTGTATCAAACATGGTGGAATCCTACTCCTGCAATGTAAATACTGGGGAGGTATGATTCAAAGCACCAACCTTCTAGTCCGGAACAGCACAAAATGATTGCTGCTGACCAGAGACACATTTCTGCACTCCTGCTGCTGAGCCAAGCTCGAGCAGGGGAAGGCAAAACAATAGGCATCCTGTAACAGGGAGGTGTGACCAACTCCCAGACAGGATTTAGTGTATTAGAGCTGGGTGTGTGCGCTTGCCAGCACCTGAAAGTCTGTAGGAGGGGCACATTTGGTGTCCCTGTGCATAGTCCAGTTCAAACGAGTCCTGGAAGTTGTTGGCTCCCGCTCTGTCGTGAAACTGGACAAAGGACATGGGAGTAACCTCCCCCCTGTTCAGACCCTCCCCTTGGAGGATCTCCTGAATCTTACCAACCCTTTCCTCAGGGTACTTAAGGGCTTACCCTAGATTCATTGTGTGATAAGATTCAGTACTTAAACCACTGCACTTCTACCATCTGGGCACCTTGGACTTCGCTGGACTTCGTTTAGGCCTGACTTCATCTCCCTTCCAGTATGATGCATCGTCATCTATGCTTGTGCATCATATAGGAACCTACCAAGGCCTGTGAAGCATCAAGGACAACCAAAGTATTCTCTTTTGAAGTGAAGGAGGAACTCCCCTGCATTCGCAGGCGCTGAAACAAAGACAACCAGTCTGCAGATTCCAAGCTCCTCCAGACTCTGTGCACTCTGCAACACAGGTGGTTGTTTTCCTCAGCTCTCGAGGCCTGATCTAACCGCTCACCAAGTTTTGAGGCCATTAGTCCTTGTGGGGGTTGCAATAACTGAACCCCTGGGTACTGTGTCCCTTTGCAATTGCAAAGGCATGTTGATATCTTTACAAGAAGTTCTTCAGGTTCCAAGCAACCCCAACCTCAAGCACCTCCAGTGACCAGAATCTTTGGCCACACCACATTGTGTGCATCATGGCCTTGATCTTTTTGTGTGTTGCTTGAGGTCCTCTCGCAACTCCTGTGCCTTTGACCTGTGGGTTGATTAGAGGTTCACCTTTGTTTTTTTGGACTTCCCTGATTGCATGGGGCCTGCCCTGACTTCCCTGCTTGAGGTGGGTGCACCTTCTTGACTTCCTGGGTGGGTTGCATTTGCCAAGATTTGTTCATGCTCCCGCTGGACACCGACCCCATAGCACTCAACATGATTTGTGGGACAGCTCGTATCTGGGTCCTGGTAATCCTCAGCATCGCCTGGTCCACGCAGCTGCAGAAATAAAGTCACTGTTATCTTTTCTGAAGCACCCGACATCGGAGAGAATTCGTCTTCCAAGGCTCCTCATCACTCCCAAGTGACATAGACTTTACCCCATCTGCTTTCAGGTACTGCTCTTCAAGAATCTGCATTCCTACAGATAGTTTCTCCCCTTCCAGCAGCTGCACTTTCCTGAAGTCCTCCATTGGGTTCGACAGCGGTTTCCGATGCCACTTCACACCTATGCACACGGCTTCCCTAGGATAGGTAACTTGGGTACCTTGGTATCCACGGGTGGGGGGATCTCCAACCTTATGTCTTCCACTGGGTTTCTTCAGGGTCCATTGGGAAGGGTCCCATGTCTTTAAAATTCCAACTGTGACTTGAACATAGTCTTGTACGGAGCACACAGTTGTGCTCACACACTGCACACACTCTCCATGGGGTCCCTATCTACTTACCTTGGGTGGATCAGTGGGTCCCCAGCAATTCTACGTCTTCTCAACATTGTCTTGACTTGACTCATGATCTTATACCAATTTCTTAGTATATGGTTTGCGGCCTACTGTAACGTACTAAATAGTGTTATATAATAAATACATATTTTCATAAATACTTTGTGTGGTTCTTTTTTATTTAATCTATCCTATAAGATTGCATTCTGGTAAAACAAGATGATTTACACTGCTTCTAAGACTAAGCCTGAGGCTGCTCCCAACAGCTACCACTGATAGCTGTCTAAGGTTGTCTGAGACCTCCTAAATCACCATAAGGGTTGTCTGGGCTGGTGCAAGGTGCCCACTTACATTAGTTAACATGGTATATAAAAGGCCAGCTTCTCAAATGAAGCATTTGTAAAAATATGTCTGCTTTTATTTCTTTTCTTTTTTTTGTCCTCATACCATCATTGTATGCAAATTGCAGCCTGCCAAGCGTCCTGTACCTCCCCAGGCTAAGCGCATTATCTCAATAGTCCTGCACACAAGCCTGTCCAGTAACCTGGTTGCTAGTTCCACATAGGTGTAATCATAGGACTAATATGATTAGGTGCTTATTTTGCCATTCCAATTCAGAAAAGCCTCTCTGATCTTAAAATGCAAATTAGTCTCTGATCACATGTCCTTTTTACAAGTGCTTTTTGCCCCCTGGAACCAGTCTATCAATAGGGGTGGCACATCATCTATCCACTTTTTGCAAATGTCTCGCCTAGCGAGAAGAAACAGATAAAAGAGCAGGGCCTGCTTATCCCTAGGAAGAGGGGTAATCTGCTTATCTTTCACCCCTGACATAATTAACGTTAGACTCATTTTTATGTTGGCACAGGGAATTTCATTTATTGCCTTCTCCACTGTAGACCAATAGTCCTATAACAAAGGGCATTCAAAGAGCATGTGTCTGTCATCTGCACCCAGCAATCTGCATCTATGACATCTTGGGGTGCCAGCTGTTATGAATTTTGCCAATTTATATGGTGTCTAATCTAGCCTATTGGCTGTGAAAAAGTGATTCCTTTTTACATTTGATGGCCGAGCAACTTTATATAGCAGCTGACAAGGAGAGTTGCCACAATCTCTGTGGCTCCGACCTCTGTATAACACCATCCCAGATCTCTTAGGGTGCTTTGACTTTCTTCTCTTTAAAAGACAACAGAGTTCAATACAGTCACTTACTTCCTTCTTTTTCGGGGATTCATTCTGTAGCTATTTTTCAAACTCCCAACATCCTTCGGTGTCATTCCTATTTGTGCCTCCCCCCAAGATAGTAACTGCAGATATTTGAACCTTGAGAGGGATCCCCCTGTCTTTATACGCAAGATTTCCCCTGGCACCACCTCTTTCTTCATCATGAGGTCCCCCCAAAGCTCAATTCCTGCCCTCCTAAGTGGGATAATTAATTGGTCTTGATAGCATACCGGCGTGCCTGGTGAATCCCATATTGGCGCCTCTCCTGAATAGTATCCCATTCCCAATATATTCCTTATTCCGACCCACAGGATAAGTGCTGCCTTTAGAGTCTTCAATTTGACTTTTTTGAAGAATTTCTTTGCCCCAAATTTGTATAAAACCCCTTTCGCACCCCACTCCTTGACCATTTCCTCTAACAGCCCACCCCACACCCGGGGTCCCAGAGTACCTAAATGAGCTCTACAGTTCTTAAACTGGAATGCCATACAATATAGCCTTAGATACGGTAGTGCCAGCCAGCCTTCTGCCAATTTACGCCGCAATTTCTTCCAGAAATATGTGCTCCCTTACCTGCCTAGGGAAAACTGCCCAATTTGCAACGTATTTTATCAATCAGGCGTCTTGGAAATGTAAGGGGTATGCAATTAAAAATAAAATGTCAACCTAGGCAGTAACACTATTTTGATTAGATTTACCCTTCCATATAATGTTAGTGGGGGGTTCATTTAGTTAGTGATTTCTCGATATCCTTTGCAACCCTCTCTTGATTCTGCTGGGGGATATTCTGCAATGAATTGACAAAGCTAATTTCCAGATACCTTATCTCTCTCTGGGTATTCCCCTGCAAATCTGGAATATTCCAACACATAATCCCTGTGTTCTCCTTATTAACTAAATATCCTGAAAAGGCCCCATATTCTTCCGCTAGTAGCTCTACCCTTGGAATTGTGATGGCAGGTTCTACTGTATAGATTATGAGGTTGTCCTCATATAGGCCAATTTTCTATTCAAATGCTCCTGTACGGAAAGCCACAACCTGTTCATCTTGACGATGCATCTGGGCAAATGGTTCAATATATATATATATATTGAATAGTAGAGAGGAAATGGGACAAACCTGTCTCATGCCTCTAAGGATCATAAAACTTCTAGTAAGAGCACCATTAAGGTAAATCCTAGGTGTGGAGCAATGGTATAGGACTTTTAATGTAGTTATAAAATAAGGCCCAACCCCCTTGATCTCCAATACTGCCCATAAATACTCCCAGCAGACACGTTCAACCGCCTTAGGGGCATCAAAGGGACGGCCGCCAAGGGGACCGACCTTGATGTAGCTAAGGCGATGCACCCTATTAACTGAGGGCCAATTCAAGCATATGTCTCCAAAGAATAATCCCCTTTTGATCTTCATGCATAATCTGGGGAGCAACTGTGGACAACCTCCCTGCTAAAATGCTAACAAAGATCTTATAATCTGTATTCAGCAGGGATATCAGCCTATATGATTCTGCTTTTAATGGGTCCTTAGCAGGTTTTAGTATCAGAACTATAGAGGCTTCCCGACATGATTCTGGGACCTGCACTCACCCATATATATCATATTAAACAGACTGGAACATGGCAACTGCTAGCTAGATGCCTGCGGCCATGGGTGCCATTGCAGGGGTAGCGGTACGGGAGGAGAATGGCAGCTACACAGCAGTTACACGGTTTGAATCACGCATAACTGTTTTTTTCAAAGTACTTAATCCCTATGTCCTGGCATGAGCCCGGAACACCGAGTCCTTAAACCTCAAAGAGACCGGAGGCTGATTTTCCGACCCCCTAGGGACTCGCTGGAGTGAGGCAGTGGGAGAGCTTCGGCGAGCCTGGAAGGCTGGAATCATAGTGGGTGGCAGAGACACAACAAGTCAAGCTTTCCTGCAGTATGCTGAGAAAGTGAGGAATGAGGAGAGGGTTCTGAGCAGAGTGCCAGGCGAGTGCCAGGCGGGGAGAGCAGAGTAGAAGAGGGGGGCTGCACATGCATATGGAGACAGGAGACATTAAGGAAGGAGAGGCACCCTCCAGGTACACATTGAGGACCACAAACAACGGAGGTAAGGCAAATCTCCTTCCTATCTCACCAGATTCATTGTCAGAACAATTGCAAGGTGCAACATTGTTTTAAAGGCAAAGCGGGGGCAACAAGGAGGGAGTCTCCAAAGCAGGAGATTAGCAAAGTCATCAGCAGGGAAAATCAACGAGGGGAAAAGCACAAAAAACCTGGCTTTATACCCTCTAACGTAAAAATTACTGCCTCACTTAAATCTTTTTTTCAAGGACTACCAAGCATGCAGAAAGATAGCGTAGGGGCGGCAAGTCCCAGCACAGAAAAACATGCACCAGACATGCCTGATAGTAGGGCCAATTTAGAGGATACTGTAACTAATTACGAAAATGGTGCAAATAGTCCTGGTGGTTGAAATGAGCAAGTTAAGAGACAGTACCAGGGTACTCCAGGGAAATATTATAACAGTTCAGTTGAATAATAAGTTTTCAGTGCTTGCACCACTCAAAGTCCCAGGAGCTCCGCCCCCAGTACCAAGTGGGGACAGACAGAGTAGTTTGGATATAGGAACATCTGAAGTGAGCAAAGATACAGAATCCTCGTTGGCAAGTATATTATTCAGCCTTAAGAATGATATTAAGAAGCACTTTGAGGTCTCAGAAGCAAATCAGCAAGGCATACAAGCCTCTTGTTTAGAGCTAACGCAGAATCTGGATGATGCAACTCTCCGCACAAAGAAGTTGGAGCAAGAGGTTGATGTAGTGAAGCAGGATGCGGAAAATAAAGCATCTGAGATTTCTAAATTAGAAAGGCAAAATCAAACTTTAAGAGAAGATAAGGAGAGAGTGGAGAACCATTCCAGCAGGAATAACCTAAGGTTCTTGAATGTCCCCGAAACAGAGGAAGGATCAGATGTGAAGGCCTTTATAAGTTTGCTGCTAAGGAGTACGATTCTGAAGGACAAGGAAGAGATAAACCTCGAGCATGAAGTCCAGAGGGTGCATAGAGAGCCTTTCCCTAGTAATCTACTAATAACTACTGAAGAGATACTTAGCAGGGCTCTGAAAATGGTCCTTATCTGGTAAATGGGTTCTCCCTGCTTGTCAGATCCGACTTGTGTAAGGCTACAGACAGAGGCAGTGGGAACTAGGAGGCAAGACGGAGGAGCTCGGGAAGTTGGGAGCAAAAGTCCAGCTAAAATGTCCCGCAATGCTGTGCATTATGTGGAACAATCAAATGTATAATCTCCGAACAGTAGGAGAGGTAGAATTGTTGATTGGCAGGATCAGAAAGGGAGACACTGCAAAATGACCAATTTGGGTTATAGTATAGGTTGCTCTCTTAATGATAAGTACTGTAGTGGAAAATTCTCCCAATGGTGCGCCCATAGGCATTATTATGCCAAAAAGATAGGGAGGGTTCCCCAGGGTAGGTGTAGGAGGGTGGGGCGGGAAGGTGGTGGGGGCATGGATGCGGAGCAGTGGGATAAAAAAAAAGTTAGAAGTGCTACCTACATCACAAACTACAATTCGGTATTTTTACCGAATGGTAAATTTACCAAATCGATAAAATGTACAGAATCAGTAAATTTACCGATTCTGTAATTTTACCGATTCGGTAAAATTACTGATTCTGTAAAATTACCGAAAATGTACGTTCTGTTGTCACCTACATCTCCATAGCCCTTTACCGGTCGGAAACGGACGAAAATCGGTATTTTCGGCCGTTTCCGGCCGGTAAAGGGCTACCTACATCTGGCCCTTAATATTTTAGTAAGCATCATGGCTAACATCCTGAGTATCCGAAAAAATAACTTGGTGAGGGTCCAAGGGCCAGATTAACAACCCCTAACATACATGTGCCCTAATACTGCATATACATAACAAAATATGTCTGTGGGTCAGAAAAGAAAAGATAGGGTTCTACTGTGTAACCAAATATGTAGCACAACCAAGGCAGACCAACGAGTGACTAGTGCAAAAGTGTAACAGAACGCACTAAATTCCTTGAGTAGGAAAAAAGTACCCATCAGTTCCCGTTCGGTACTGCCCTACTCATCATCTGGGCTCTCCTAACCCAGAAGAAAATGTGGTCTGCCACTAGATGTTTTATGTGACAGACAATCAAAGCAAGATAGAATTTATTGAAAAAGGGTGGAACCGGGAAAATTTGTACACCAGGGTAACTGAATTGCAGAGCATGGGTGTGAAGTAAAAAAAGGAGTGAAGTGATATAAAATTGGATAGAATAGAGTAGAAATTGGCAATTTTAATGGTGTCTCTCAATTCTCCCAATAATAAAAATATAGGAAACTGACAGATTTAACAATATATCTGCCTGCAACTAGGGTCGACATGTTTCGGCAAATGTGGCTGGAGTTACACCACTGCCTTCTTCAGGACCAGAGTATTAGCAGCTACTGCAATAATAATAAAAGTTGTCACCTGTATTGTTTTCAGGTCTTGCTCAATCTCCTCCAAAAAGCTGAGGGGAAAGTATGCGCCCAAACAGGAAACCACAGAAAACCACAAAGAGAAAAGAAAAAAACATTAGTAAGTTATTCAGCCATTAGGTGCCTCTAGCACGCCATGTCATAATGAATATGGAAAACAATTCCATTATCCAAACCAAACCCCGCTTACCTATTTGGTAGGAGGAAATTACCTCACCCCACCTGGCTGCAGCTCAGGTGTGTGGAGCACCGCTCTGGTAAAAAAACAGAACAAACAAGACAAACTCACATTTAGACATTTACAGGCATATAATTTAGGAATCATAGTAAATGAAGGAACAGTCCCTAGGGCTCACAACATCTACGAGCGCCCCTCTCATAGCGCAGTCTGCTAATAGCTGTTATATCGACTTATCAAGACGTTAATCAGTCACCATACACATACACTTCCGCGCGGCGCCCTCCATAAGAGGCGAAGTGGGAGGGAGGAGCAGCTGGGAGGCGGGAGCGGGGCGGCCAATGAGCGAGGGCACAGGGCACAGAAGGAAAAAGGGGGTGGGCCGCGGGGAGCAGAAGTGGGAAGCGGGGAGCAGGGGGCACAGAGGGCAAGGGCACAGGAACGGCAATCAGAGGAACAATAAACAAAAATAAACAGCCAGGTATGGGGAAGAAAAACAGAGCAACAATACAGTACCAACGAAACAGGTACCAGGGGCACAACAGTGGCGAACCCTCTGCAGAAGCAGCAGTTGGGCAGTCACGGGCAACCAGGAGGAGCCGTGCAGCGTGGGGAGTGACCAGAGGTCAGGTCACACTCACTGCCGCGCGGCGCCCTCCATAAGAGGCCAAGTGGGAGGGAGAAGCAGCTGGGAGGCGGAAGCGGGGCAGCCAATGGGCGAGGGCATAGGGCACAGAAGGAAAAAGTGGGCAGGGCCGCGGGAAGCAGCAGCGGGAAGCGGGGAGCGGGGGGGCACAGAGGGCAAGGGCGCAGGAACCGCAATCAGAGGAACAATAAACAAAAATAAACAGCCAGGTATGGGGAAGAAAAACAGAGCAACAATACAGTACCAACGAAACAGGTACCAGGGGCACACCAGAGGTGAACCCTCGGCAGCAGCAGCAGTGGGGCAGTCACCGGCAACCAGGAGGAGCCGTGCGGCGTGGGGAGTGATCAGAATTTAAGGCATCAAGCATGGATAGTTCGGGTAGATAGGATTTTGCTCGTTTAAAGTGGGTGGTTAGTGATGGACCCAACAAGGATGATTCACAGCATATCATAGATTTAGAATTGAGGCTTGCGGATGTCTATGCTCCTGTAATTGTGGGTGGAGACTTTAATGTATTGATGGATCCTGTATTGGACCGCTCAATGAGGAGGGAGAGTGCTTATGTCCCTAGAATGAGGAATATTGATTTATTAGATGTGTGGAGACACTTGAGAGGTAAGATAAAGGGGTACACGTATCACGGTAAAAAGCACCATCACTTTTCTAGATTAGATTATTTTTTAGCTGATAGATGCCTTGCAACTAATATTAAGAAGATCCAGCTTCTTCTAGCTCATATTTCGGACCATTCAGCTGTAATTATCACTCTACAAGCTTCATGACCGCAGCCTTCTAAGAGATGGACTCTAAAGCGTGCTCTGCTTTTAGAAGAGGGGGTTGAGACAGCATTGAAAAAAGCGGCCGTGGAGTTCTTTGTCAATAATAAGGATACTGCCTCTCCAGAAATAGTATGGGAGGCCTTCAAGACATATTCGAGGGGTTCTAAAATGCCTTATCTGTGCAAAAAATCGAGAAGATAGGGTAGAATTAATGAACATGGAAAAGCAACTTGGGATTCTCAAGGAGGCATTGCACACTATAAGTGCTGGAGAGGAAATGGAGAGGATACAAATGAGGTTAGAAGAGGTCCAATTAGAATTTAAAATCAGGCTAGAACTAAAGTGCAAGGCGAGATGGTAATCAGCGAATATAAAGGAATTTGAGTATGGCGAGAAAGCAGAAGCATTGTGAGCATGGAAAGCAAGAGTAGAAAGATCTAGAAATGAGATAAAGGAGTTGAGGAGTGATTCAGGGGAGAAGCTGGACAGTTGGAAACCTATGCAGGAACATATAGTGGCCCTTTTTTCTTCGCAGCTCTATAAGGAAGATACAGTTGCTGATCCCCAAAAGTTAAGAGGCTGGCTTAGCTCGCTTGGCCTCCCTGTTATGAATGAGGAAAGGGAGAAAATGAGGGAAGCCCCAATCGCGCAAGACGAAATCAGGGGAACAAATAAACGATCTAAAAATGGGAAGGTTGCAGGATTAGATACTGTTCCCTCAGAAATATATAACATGGTAATAGAGGGAGTTTTGCCTGTTTGGGAAAGTCTGTTTAATATAAAAACATGTCTGCTAATAATTCAAGATTAATAGAAGTTAAAATAAGGAATCAATAATAATTAATGTTTATGTAATCCAATGACTACACTTAAAATAAATCAAAAGAACTGTTCTGTTTATTCTAATTCCTGTTCACAAACTATACTTCTAAAGTTACTATAGCCAAAAATGGTCCAAAAGAGTATCAATTGTACTGGAGTAAGTTCAGTACCACACACAGACCATACAAGGCCAACCACTGATACCACAACATCCTCCCATAGAAAGTATTGGGGAACGTAAAATATAATGAAACCTCAAAGGAAATAATAGTGTGAGCAAAATAGTTTATTTTATGATATGGTGTGGTTGTATGACCTCACCTAGTAAGAACATCATATCTTGGGTCCAGTCAAGCTTGTTTGCAAAAACCTTTGCTAAACCCTGGATAGTTGTCGTTGAGCAGTCTGGCATTAGCAAAGCATTTAGAAGAAGCAAAGCAGCTGCATGAGAAAAGAAACACAACAAAATTGAAATCTAACACCAAATTTATAACAATAGGTCTTATTTTTATGTGTTTTCAATAACCAAAACACACAAAATCCATCAGATTGTTTCATAGATATGAATTATCAAGCAAATAATGAATCACATCTTTGCATTTAAATCATAAACAAGTATTTGCACCGCCTAAGGAAAAAGTTTATTTTAAAAACTTTTGAAAACATTTGTAAAGTTGTAAACTTCAACTCCAGCAGGGAGCATGTCAATGATGCAAATTAGGTTTGTTTTGCAATTACCTTGCAGTCAAACCAGTCTCCAGTCCATTTCCAATTTCTAGCCATAAGCTTCAATTAAGTGCTCCAGATGCAAGGGATGCAGGATCCTGAAGATAATGAAGGATGATGAGTCTGTTGTTCCAGTGATGGGAGTCTCTCTGGGGCTACTCCTTGGTCCACAAGTGCAGTGGGGCAACTGGCCACATGGAGAATGAATGAATGAATGAATGAATTCCGATTTGTAGAGCGCACATAGCTGCCCTGAGGCATCCAAGCGCTAAGCATACCGTCTGAGGTTTGGGTTAGAGGAGGCAGGTTCAGCTCCATCATTAAGTAGTGAATAGGAGCGTTTTCAGGTGTTTACGAAAGGAGAGAATATTAGAATTAGATCTGAGATGCTGGGGCAGAGCGTTCCACCTCTTAGCTACATTGTAGGAGAAGGAGCGGCCTCCTGACCTTGATTTCTTTATTGGCGGCACAATGGCTAGATTTGCAGAGGTGGAGCGCAACTGTCTTGTGGGGAGGTAGGGTGTAATGAGAGGGATATTGATTGCCGGTCCTGTAGACCAGAAGGTCTGGTGGGCAATACAGAGTGCTTTAAAGTTTACTCTTTCCTTTATAGGGAGCCAGTGCAGTGTCCTCAGTCCGGGTTTTGCTGATGATCTGCGGGGGAGTTGTAAGAGTGTTCTAGCTGCGCAATTCTGTATTAATTGCAGTTTGCGCAGGGTGAAGTCAGGGGCTCCGAGATACAAGGCATTTCCGTAGTCCAGTCGCGACTGAATTAGGCCCAGAACCACGGTTTTTCTTGCTTCAAAGGGGAGAAGAGGCAGGATCTTCCTGATAACTCTCAGGATTCCGAAGCAAGTGGCAGAAAGTTTTGTTGCCTGTTGATCGAACGACAGGGATCTGTCAAGCCAGACACCCAAACTCTTGATGGCGTCTTTGGGAATAGGGGCAGGGCCCAAGCTGGGAGGCCAGAGAGTGTCTATGGTAGATGGTACGGTATGACCCAGGAGCATGAGCTCAGTCTTGTCTCCGTTAAGTTTGAGACAAGACTTGGTCATCCAGCTCTTGACCATCTCCATGCAGCCAGCGAGATCTACATTGGCTGAGGGTCCGCCTGCCTGTGCCAAGAACCGGGCCTTATGGGTCTGGCGGCGCAGGGCACGCCTTAAATCCCTGAGTTCACCTGCCTTGTCGAACAGAGACACGAGACACTCTGTTGGGCATAGAAAACCAGGTTTATTAGCTGCAGCTAAGCACAGTTGTCCCAGATGTACATACAGAGTGCAGATTCTAAGGAGACTGCCACTTTAGTCCGTGGCGCACAATCTTTTATAGCAAACATATTTATGACATTTACTCCTTGTACATACAAAGCAAGCCAATAGGAAAAGTTGGAAAACAAGCTATCAGGTGTCCCAAATACGCCCCTCTCTCAAACCCCGTGTGTTACCCCTCCCAACAAATTAATCAGTGCTAGTACAGACAATCCAATTTGCAGGTGGCAGGACGTATTTGTGTGCCTCAAAGGATAATTGTGTAACAAGAGAGTACAAGGAGAGAATAGCGAAGGCCAGTCGGATAAGAAAAAGTAAGGAAAGAATAGGAGAAGCCAAATAGTCAGTTGAGACAGGGATCAATCAACCCAGACATGGATTAGCAAACTCGGCCAGACCCTGACATCGGTTTTGTAAACAATGGCAGGGAGTTACTCTTTAACGGAAGAGACACGTAGCAGCTGAGAAAAGCAAAAACACTCTGTTCGCCGTGCTGCCTGAGTGAGGGCAACACAAAAGGCAACAAGACACAAAATGGCAGCTAAATAGGGGATGAAGTCAGAAACCAAAGAACCTCACACAAGTGTTAAGGACCCTCAACGTCAGGTTAAAGTCCAACCAAAAAACAGTGGCTACAGGTCCACTGGTCTCTGGTTACAGCAAAGCCAGTGGTTCTCTTTAACTGGTGATAATGCCTGACTTGGCAACTAAAATGTACACCGATGACTCTCCTGGGTCCAACAGACTTAGGTGGAACTTTTAGCGGTCGGATGTGGTCTCCCAGGTTGCACTTGTGTGGTCAGTGGCAGTCAAGAACTCTTGGCTACCAACTCACAAAAGCAGGCTTCCTTGAGCTTTTGTGGCCCTGTAGCTGTAACAGGAAGTCTGCTGTAACAGGAAGCCTACTGACTCTTGCAGTCACTTCTTCTGTCTGAGGCTTGGGCACAACCTTTCCTCAAGCAGAGCACCACAAGCAAAGTCCTTTCTTTGCTAACTCAAGGAGTAGTAGGTGCTGTTCAGTCTTGGTGCAGTCCCTCTTTGCTAGGCACATGAACATCAGAGCAGTCCTTATTTGGTCCACTCTTCAGTACCTATGGGATTCTATTGCTCAGAACTGCCTTCAGGGGATGCGGTGACTATGAGCCAAAGGGCTGCAGGTTACCCCACCTGGTGACAAGTTCTTGCACAGTGAGGCGTCTTCTTATCAAAGAATTGAATATCCTGCCCACTCTCAAGATGGCAGGCCCACTCGTTTGGTGTCGAAGAAGCCTAGGAGCCCACTCTACACACGCACAGGAAAATTAGTTTGGCAACCATTTCCCAATCCCTGACCCCAAAGTCAACTTGTCAATTGGAAAAAAGAGCTGCCACAGCAGGGACATCACAATCTATTGTTTTGGGGAGGAGGGCTTGTGGCCCCTCCTCCATAGCCTTTAGGAAGCCCTGGGGCTCCATTGTTCTGGGCTGCATCACATTTTTAAGGTGAAGGGGGGCATGTGGCCCTCTACCTGAGCCAATTTCCTTCCACAGGAATCCCATCACGTGGGTCCACTACACATTTTAAAAATGGAATGAGGCGTCCTGCAACATTAAAATGCTGTAGAAATCCTGGTGCCCACCAGGACACCTATAGCAATGAGAGACCCACGTCCAATGCTCGTTCCGCCAGCCTGCATACTTCATGGTGCAGCGAGAGACGGCTTTATCTATTTGACCTCACAAGGTGGGACAAGCTTTTCTCAGCTCCCACCGGCTGGGAGCAAACCTGTGGTCCCTGCCTGCAAGAGTTTAGCAGGGAGTTTATCTTTTCCTTTCCCGATGTCTTGCAGGCAGGAAACTGCAATGTCCCGGCCCTGGAGTCCTTCGACACTGCTGTCAAAGACCTTGGAGGATTGGCTTTCGAGGGCCTCTGGCTGTCTAGGAGTGGGAGCTCCAATACTCCCTCCTCACAGCAACAGCATCAAAGCCAGGGGATTGGGTCCCTTTGGCCTTTTTCCCTTCCTGGGTAGGGGGCCCCACAAAAGAGGATCAACCCTAGGGGAGGGATTCTTTGGTAAATTTCATGTCCCTTCCCTTTAAAAAAGAAATGAGACCCTGGTGATGGAGCCCCCCAGGGCCTATAAGAGACTCAGGAAAGGTGGTTGTATGCCCACCTCCAAACAAAAATTGGTCCCAGGAGATGAAGTCCATGGGGATTTTCATTGGCTCGAGTAGGTGGGCCTCATGCCCCCTACTCCCCTTTAAAAAGAAAATGGCCCCTGGGGAATGTGTTCCAGGGGCCTATAGAAGACTTGGAGAGGCAATGGCTTATTTTTTACTTATGCTGGTGGTGCTCCTAAGAAAGACAGTGGCAACACCAAGCATTTCTGCTAATTTTATGGAAGTCTTCAGGGAGAGCAGCAACCCCCCCCCCCCCCCCCCCCCAGCAACATTTAACAAAGCCACAGTACGTCTCCTGGGCCACTGAATCCATGATCCCAGGACAGTGTACACAATAATTTTGAAGCACTCCAACCTGGAGTACTATGATCTGTAGCTGAGATGCATGGCACCTTTTTGTAAGTACTATGGCTACATGTTGGGACCTGAAAGATGTTTAAAAAAGACTCAAAAATGTGCTGATGTTTTTTAAAGGCTTTATTGAATTTTTTTATGACAGTCCCTTTTATTAAACGTTTCTATCTGGAAATTTATAAAGCATACATTTGAATATAGTTAGTGATGACTATTTGACAAATAAACGAAGTCTGTTTTATATTTTTTGATTTGCTGACCCATTGACAAAGTCAGTAGATCTGCCTTACTTAAAATGACACCCTTTATATTGTTACATTACATAGTCAGTGTGGTACACGCCTGCAGGAATTGGCCAGGCCCTATGCCCAACCCTACTTCCTCATTGCTGAAGGCCATGCGCTGCAGGGGGTTGGGTGCTCACAGCCCCCAATGCTCATGGCCTTTGGAGGTTGGGCACCTGCAGGTGGGTTGGGTACAGGGCCATGGCTACGGGACATGACCTGCACACAACCTCACATGGTGCATTGCCTAAGACCATACACTAAGGGGGTTTAGGTGTTCTTGAAGTGTTGGGCAGTGGGCAGCGAGGGACTTGGACTTCCAACCCCACATCCTGCAGTGTTGGATATCCTATTTCATAATAAAAAACATAGAAATTCATGGAACAAAATAAAGATTTACTTACGTTATAGTTAAGTGAAAATGTCAGTTAAAACACACCATTTGAATTTGAAACAAACAAAAGCACTTAAATTCACCAGTAATAGATATCTCAAGTACTATAACTTGAACCAAGATGTAATTATAACCCAGGCCTTTAAATGCTCTGCTTATACCCTCACATTTTTACTTCACTGATGATTGATGATATCTGAAGTGACATCATTATAACAACTCTATGTATGGTGAAGGTGTACCACACTTTTGTCATAAAATGAGAATGTTAAGGCTCTAGTTGTTTATTAGAAAACTGTGGAAGCAGCAGCAATTCCAGTTCGCAGGTGGAGGAGAATTGCCCAACCTGCTGGAGCACAGAGGTACACACAGAGTAATAAAATGGTAATTATAATTTTATTATTCTTTGTGCCGCTGGCCTGCGCTGCTCAGACGCCAGTGTAAATGTGTCGGTGGGGCACCTTCATGCAGATTGCAGGAAGAATGCTGCCCCTACCAGTGCTCATTGTGCATGTCAGAATGACCAGCTGTAGACAGCTGGCTTACCCGACATGCACACGCTAGACACTACAATCCTAGTCCTGTAAAGCAGCTGGGGGATTACATGCACAGGCTCCCAGCCTCAAAATGAGGTAGCCTTTTCCAACCAATCCTGGAGCTGCTCGCAGCATAAGAACAGTTCCAGGATTGGTTGGATTTGTTCAGGAAGTCAACCCCTCTCCTTCTCTTTTATCGATTTATGAGAAGAGAGCCACAGATCGATGTGCCGTCAACACTGATGGCTGCATCACCATCTTGGTGAGTTTTTCAGCATTGCATCCCACCCCACCAACGTTTTATGCTACTGTAGTTGTGAGCCTCAGCAAGGCCTACCAGTACGAGGGATTCACCCTTCACTGCACAGAGTCCTCAGACCACAGGAAGAAGTTGGCACAGAAACTGGAATAGAAAAGACATAGTTTATTAAACCTCATGAGGGGGAACTACATTCACACAGCACCCTTCGGTAATGCATGAAGTAGCACACTGACTGGAAGGAGCTTGGTCCTTTTATACCCACACAGGGGCTCAATTGAAGGTGGTACAAGTACAAAATACTGGTTTCAAATACATTTAAGATCATACAGAGAGTGTGCTGGCAACAAGTGGGAGGGGCTAACAGTTAGCTAATTCTGATGGACACATCCTGACAGTTACAAGTTGGGGACAGCTTTAAGCTCAACTGAGCATGTGCGAAGCAGGAGAGGCTTAATATATCTAGTCTCTAGGCAGATTTCAAGAACAGTTAACAGGAAGGTAGTACAGAGCACATGGTGAGTGCATGGCAAACAAAATGGCTGCCAGTAATACAAAATGGATTCCACACAACGGACAAGATAGTCTCTAAATACAAGATGTCTTCTGCTAATGCGTAACCTAATCGCTGGTAAAATACAACACTACTAGCCATCCCAGTGTGGGAGGCAGTAACAGAACTCCTGGGGACCAATTAACAGGCTGCTGCTGGTGATAGAAGTACACTGTTTTCTCAGTATGTCAAAATGTATTCTCACATTGCTGCGGAAGATAGTTTGCATTTGCATAAAATATGCTGTCATTTTAGCTTTGTAGCACCTTCCATAACCACTATGAGCAAATCATGATAGAAAATAATTTTCTATCAGGCATGGTTATTCAAATATCAGCAAATGATCAGAATTGTACAAAGGGTAAAATCACCTTAGAATACAATACAATTTCAAAAATTACACCAAATGTGTCAGAAAGCTTGATCTTTACCCAGAAAGCATGCTTTTGTGACTTAGTGTAATTCTGTTCAGTAGTTTATGGGAATTTAAGATTCAAATTGTTTACATATTTACTGTAGAGTTACTATCACATTACCACTGCGGAGTACCATGGTACCGCAAGCTCGGAACATGTGATCTGATTGGCTGGCCACAACATAAAGAGTAAATTGTGACAGCATTTTATGATGCAGGGACTCCCTGTGTCATCAAAACAAATATAAAAAAGGAACAAAGAGGCAGGCTAGTGAAACCCTGACCCTGACTCAAAGCCGACCTTGGCTCACTCAGCCTCGAATTACTTAACAACCTTCCTACTCACATCAAAGGTCATCTGTTGGATCCCGTGTTCTCCAACCCCCCGCGTCTCACAGCTAGGCCCCCAATCCCCATGCCATGGTCAGACCACTTCCTGGTCCCATTCGAGCTACTGCTATCCACCAAACCTCTGGGTAAACCTCCCCCCCAACCCCCTGATCGCCCGTGGAAAAAACTGGACAACAGCGCCTGGGCTCAGGCTCTATCCTCCACCTCCCCCCTCCTGGACGAAGACCCTTCCATAGCAGAAACTCAGCTACAGGATTGGATCCATCAATCCTTAGAAACCATTCTGCCACTCAAACCAATGCCTAGCAGGAACAAATCGACCAATTCTCCCTGGTACACCCAGGAACTCCGCACCCTAAAAAAGAGCTGCAAAAAACTAGAACGCGCCTGGAGGAAAACCTGGTCTACAACCTCCAAAAACGAATACAGAACCGCTATCAAGCTCTATAAAAACGCAATTAAATCTACCCAGGCCACCTTCTTTGAAGGAAAGATTGCTGCAGCGGCTAACTCAGCGAAGGAAACATACCGCATAGTACGGCTCCTCACCAAAATCCAGGACCCCCCCCCCCCCAGACCCCGAAGGCGTGAGATGCAATCAAATGGCCAACTTCTTCTCCGCAAAAATTGATAAAATACTCACCTCACTCCCTGCACCCTCCGCTTCTCTCCTTGCCATTGCACCCCCCCTTCAGCCGGAGGCTCCACACCTGCGAGCCTTTGACCAGATCTCCACGGAGACATTTTTAGACACCCTGAAAGCCGTAAAAAGCGGCTCACCAGCGGACCCTGCACCCATCAGCAAGCTGAAACTGGTCGCCCCTACTATTGCTCAACCCTTCACCAATCTAATAAACGCCTCCTTTAGGAGTGGCGCTATTCCAGCCAACTGGAAAAAGGCTACGGTCAAAGCCCTCCTGAAGAAACCTCACCTGGACCCATTAGACCCCTCCAACTTCAGGCCGATTTCACTCCTACCAGGGATCAGTAAAGTGGCTGAACGAATAGCTAACCAACAGCTATCCTCCTTTTTGGAGTCCAATCACTTATTACGCGACTCCCAGACCGGCTTCAGACCGGGCCAAGGCACCAACACCGCCTTGCTTGCAGTTGTCGAAGAGGCGAGAGCCATCATAGATGCAGGAGGATCAGTGGCAGTGATCCTCCTCGATCTTAGTGCCGCCTTCGACACGGTGGACCACTCCATCTTGGTCCACCGGCTGAGCCAAGTGGGAATCACCGACTCAGCCCTCGCATGGATTAAATCCTTCCTCGAGGGAAGATCATTCCAGGTATCAGACGGCTTTTCCACGTCAAAACCCCTGCCTATGCAGTGTGGGGTCCCCCAGGGCTCCTCCCTTAGCCCCACACTTGTTAATGTTTATATGTCTCCCCTCGAAGACATTATCACTCCCTTCGGTGTCAAGTCAGTGATGTACGCTGATGACACCCAGCTGGTGGTGTCCATCAACCACTCAGACTCTAGCTTAGGAAACCTCGCCAGTTGTCTAGAAGGGATCTCACTATGGATGTCGGACTCTAGACTTAAGCTTAACGGTGATAAATCCGAGATCCTCCTCCTGGGCAATCAAAACAAATTACCTGCAAACCTTTCTTGGCCACCCTGCATGGGCACCTACCCTACTCCCAAAACAGAAGTCAAAAGTCTAGGTATCTGGCTTGACCAGGACCTAAATTTCAAAACCCAGGCCAGGAAAACATCAGGGACCTGCTTCGGCCTAATCCGTATGGCCCGTAAGATCCTCCACCTGATCCCTTTCCATTCCAGGAAGTTACTGATGCAGGGACTGGTCAACTCAAGACTTTATTATGGTAACATCCTATACTTGGGAGCCCCTGCATCAGTCATTCAAAAACTCCAGGTGGCCCAAAACGCCGCAGCTAGAGTTCTCACGGGAACCAAAGCACGGAACTCGGCGAAACCTGCCCTCAAGAGCCTGCACTGGCTCCCAGTAAAAGAGCGTATTACGTTCAAAACGCTCTGCATAGCGCACAAAATCCTGCAGGATAAAGGCCCCCCCAATACTCAGATCCCTGATGAAACCACATAAATCGAACAGACACCTAAGATCTGATTCACTTGCCCTGGCCTCCATCCCGAGAATAAAAAAGGCAAGATCGGGCGGCCGCAGGTTCGCCTATAACGCGCCTAAGCACTGGAACTCCCTCCCACTAGCCATGAGGAGTGAGCAGAACCTACTATCATTCCGGAAAAAATTAAAAACCTGGCTCTTTCCTTAAACATCTTCCCGCACCGGCCCCACTTGAAATAAACTAGGTCCTCTTAGCGCTGGGATGCCCAAGGGTAGCTATGCGCTCTATAAATCCACATCCAATCCAATCCAATCCAATCCAACCCACTGGCTATTATGTGGGATTCCCAGAAGGGACCATGACTGGCTGGAGTTATGCCTTTTGGAGATTGGGTGCAGGACCTGGCCTAACTTTAGCTACATTTTCAGAGAGCGCTAATCATCCACAAAGGCATGCTGGTGCTGTAGCAGGTGAGTTAATCTGGCCCTGGTGAGCTTCCTCTTTATAGTTTAGACTATCATAGGTAGGCATGTTTATACTTAGCTTGGTATGGTTACTTTACAAAAAAAATCATGAAACAAACAAAGGTTAAAGTGATGTTATGGTTAGATAAAAATGTCAATGTTAGATTTGGGGGTCTCTAGTTGGCATAGGTAGGTACCTGTGACAAATAAGGACCCTTGCATTTAGTCGGGGTAAGGGGGTACACTCCTAAAATAACCCCTGCTCACCCCCTTGGTAGCTTGGCACAAGCAGACAGGCTTATCTCAGAGGCAGTGTGTAAAGCATGTAGGAGCACATACAGTAACCCAGTGACAACACTACAGATGTACACCACACAATTCTATAATAAAAATAAGTATTTGTTATATAGATTCAAGACCACAAACGACAAAAATCCACAATACTGAATTTAAAATGGTAGAATTGGCTTAGTTTTCTTTAGATCTTAAAATGCAACACTTTGAGTCAATGTACCTTAAGATGTGACACGCAGGGCAAAGAAAAGTGTTGCAGGGAAGGTGATGCGGTAGTCCCTGGCACGCAAGGACGGTGATACACTGAAGATCCGATGCAAAGAAACAAAGACGGTGTCTTCTCCTTAATGCGGCGTGCTTCTCTGATGTTGCAAGATTTCTCGATTGTTACCTAGATGCACATCAACTCATACTTAACCCATGTAATGAGTGTGTGTATCCATGCTGTAGAGCTCATATAATTAAGTATATGGTACTGTATCTTGCATGTAATTGACTGAAAAGGTTCAATGGTGACCATTCCTGGGGGATACAGTATGAGTAATGGCAGCAGAAGTGGACTGTGAAATGGCCTGTATGCTGAAACACAGTGCCTACCTGACTGTGGTACTTAACATATTGGCCTGTTTCCTCTCAACACACTACAAAGGTATGGGCACATGTCTATTAGAGGGCGTTGGGTATATAAGGTCATAAGTCAGGCATGCAACTGCATTAGCATGTGTGGACTGGTGACACACCCCACATCGACTCATACCTTTTGAGTCTGCAGTAAGGTTGAAATCATTACAGCCCACATCGACTCATACCTTTTGAGTCTGCAGTAAGGTTGAAATCATTACAGCCCACATCGACTCATACCTTTTGAGTCTGTAGTAAGGTTGGAACCATCACAGCCTGTGGGGACCTGCCACACACAATTGACCATGCATTGCCATGCGCACGCATGCGCTTTCAATGTACATCAGACAGAGGGATTGAAGTCCATCCCTCCAATTCTATGTGTAGATCGAGTTTCATGACAGCATCCTTTATACCATCAAGCCATTTTGGCAATGATTTCTCTGTCACCCCATATAATATGTCACCTATATGCAGTACTGTAAAGGATGCGCAGGTAGCCATGATGTGGGATAACAGTTTCCGCATATCATGATAAATCTGGAAGAAAGAGTGCACCCAAGTAAGTCATAGGTATGGACAATTGAGTTTCAAACTAGGTGCAACAAATGGGGATATGTAACTTGCCCACTGGTTTTGTTATAGTGAATAATATATTGTAACTATGGCACCTCAGAAATACATATGCAGCATCTATACTTATAAGGAATCATGTTTCCGTATGCAGAGCCTGCTAACATGGTCCTTTGGAGTCCACACTTTGGCTAGACACTTGAACTACATGTACATGTATGGCTCACAGAAAGCTTGCTGTTTGAGTGGGATGAATGTATGACATAGCTTCAATAATTTAGACTGTACCAATTTTGGTAGGGTGGAGGAACGTATTCTGCAGGCATGGGTATGGTATGATGTGAACAAACAATGGGAGCAAAAATACATTGGAAAAGCAGTTCACTGTGCACATTTCAACATTAGATTCACTGTGTACAATTGGTAGTATTATCTGGTATATGTTTTACACCCCGACCACACGTGTCCGGCTCAAATTTGGACTTAGGCAAACATACTGTGCCAGGGAAATCACAGCCTATCCCATGATACATTTCAGTTGCATATGTCCGGTAAAATGTTGTCACTTTCTGTCCATAGTATAGGTAAAATACATTTGAACGAATGACAATCAGTTTGATTTTGGGCAGGTGATGATACATGTGCCATAAGTATCCACACCATATCTGGCACAATATTAGCAACGCAGATTCAGAGCCATCAATCATGTGGGCCTGAATAAATTGGGGAATATTTCACATTGATATTTTACCCTGTCAATTGCACATGCAAATGTGTCCTCCTTCTATTGTGAATCTACATGTAAGGTAAAACTTGTTTCCGCTGAATGATGATACCCCTCACACATCTAACTGCAACCAGTTTACGAGAACACACATATAACTTACAAAGCACAGAAACAATCAGAAGGCACTCACTGGTTGCATTGGAATCTCTGAAGCTGTCCACCAGGCCACAGGCACCCCCTGAGGCTACATCCCATCCCTCCATGAATGGGAGGCACACATGTATGGGTTAGGTCCAGCTACAAGCCAAAATAGATAGTACATTGCCCCGTAAAAGCTGAACATGTACATTGTCCACATACAAAGCACAGTACTTTGATGGCAGAAATGCCTAGCATGGTCCATGATTTAGACTTGTAGCATAAGGCAAAGTTGGATTGCCCTAACGATTGACATATGTAGGCCATGTTGCAGTGTATACAGATGATACCAGGCACATTAAGTAGCAGATGCACAGAGTGCAAACAAGGTACAAGGGTTGCTGGCTTTGATGGCTTTGTAAACAGTCCAATTTGACTGACCACACTCTGCATAGTATGATAATGCTGGGGCCTTCTCAAGTCACTACGTGTTCTTTACAATGCTACACACATCAGACAGTACCCATGCTTATTTGTCTTCTTCACTTAGCTCCTTACATGTGACCAGTGCATTTGTAAGGAGCACTTGCATGTGACCACTGCACTTGTAATTGAACAATGATCATGCAAGGAATGTACAGGCTCATAAGGGAATTATTACCCTTTTTTACTACATTCACGTATGTGTGATCATTTTGGAAGTAAACGAAACACCCCGTGCAACCTGTGGCCTCATGACAGGTGAGTGCGCTCCCTGAAACATACATGGTGGTTGGCCTCCATAGTTTAAAGACAGTAATGGCCTAACAGGCCGGGTGACAATAATCCCGGCACAGTGATGGATTGGTCCTACAGCACCTATGGGCCTACCATGCACTGCATTGTATGTTATGGCTAGTGTAATACCTCTGTGAACAGTGCCCTGTGGCATGTTCTGTTTATTCAACTGAGTTAGCCCACATCATGCTGTACTAACCCAGATACATATGTGGGCCTTTATGAAAAAAAAAACATTTAAAGATGTGTTCGATAGTGGCACAGCTACAAGCTCATTGAATATAGGGACTTACTGGTAAACCCACCAACTTCAATCCTTAGGTGATCGAGGAGATCCGGCTTCAGGCTGACAACATCAGAACATCAGATATTCAGTTGGTGGCTGTTCCTCTGGCAATTGAAGAGCCAACTCATTTGGAAGAGCACCTTCTGCCAACACTCTTGTCTCTTACGTGTAGGGTAGCCTTGGCTCACCCTACCTCTACTGCATATCATGTTTGGCAGGTGTCGCAGCAATAGACACAGTAGGCCAGCAAACTCCTCCTCTGACAGGTTCTTGGATCTACCCCCTACCTGATATCTCTCTACCTACACTAGCCACCTGTTGGACTTGGCCCTTTTTGAAGGGTCATCCCTGAGCTTTTTGCCTTCCTCCTATATTTTTCTGACCTGTTGTTGACTATTTTATGACTTTGGGTACTTTACCACTGCTGATCAGTGCTAAAGTGCATTTGCTCTCCCTATTGTAAATGAATATATTAATTGGTGATTCCATGATTGAATATTGGGTTTACTTGTCAGACCCTAGTACAGTGCACTGAGTGTGTCCAGGGCGTGTAATTCCAAATGCTGCTAGTTGGCTTGTCTGAACTGGGGTGGTGTGGAGTGCAAAAAAACGATGGATTTAGGCCAAGATCTCTGTACTGGGGTGAATGTATGACATTGTTCTGCATTCTGTCCATCAACTGTGGTTTCTGCATTTGTCACCCCGAGTTGGATGGGTATGCTCAGACGTGAATCCCATGCTCTCCACACCACTGGTGTCAAGCTATCCTGGCTGAAGATGCCTGATAGCCAGAAACCGGTCCTAGGATGCTTGATTCTGATCCAGGAAAGACATGGCTTGGCAGTTCGGGCTGGACTGTTCCCATGAGGCACAGGGTCAAGGCTGATTTGCATATGGCCATGTCTGAACTGGGGTGGTGTGGAATGCAACAAAACGATGGATTTAGGCCCAGATCTCTGTACTGGGGTGAATGTATGACATTGTTCTGCATCCTGTCCATCAACTGTGGTTTTTGCAGTTGGCTTGCAGCACTGGTTGTGCCACCCACAGAAGCGGCCTTGTAAAAAGTGTCTAAGGTCTGCCATTGCAGAGCCTGCATGTAGTCTGGAATTGCCACGCTGACTGGGCAAGTGCACCTACATGCGAGTCCCTAAACCCTCCCTTTTCTGCATATTAGTCACCCCTATGGTAGGCCCATGGGCAGGGTGCACTGTAAACATAAGGTAGGACAAGCCATGATGTGTGTGACATGTCCTAGTAGTGAATTACAGCCATTTTCGTTTTTCACTATTGTAAGGCTACCTGTTCTTCATAGGCCAGAATGGGCTGCTAGATTATTGCATGTTTATAATTCTAGCAGACTCAGAGAACATGGTAGAAATTTGAGTTTAGTATGCCTTCTGTGTTTGCAAATACCACTTTTAGAAAGTAGGTATTTGCTTGCCTACCCATTTAAGCCTGCTCTGCGAGGTTGTGTATTCCTTTATTTGGAGTTTGAGTGACAGGGTTGGGTGTTTCCAGGAGACAGAATGAGTCAGCCCATGGTGAATAGGGAAATCTGCATCTAGATGGGAGGGAGGAGTTGCACCTGGGACCTGAATAGGACTGTGCCCGCCCCCCACAGTGCTGGCTCCTCCCCCTGTGGTGCGTCTGATGTCTCTGCCCTGCACACTGAAAGAAGAGAAGGAAGACTATCAACAAAGTGCTCCAGGGCTGTACTTGCCTTCCACAATGCTGGCTCCACCTTCTGTGGGGCGTCTGATGTTCCTGCCCTGCACTGTGAAAGGAAAGGAGAAGTCTGGTACACGGAGTACTTCAGAACTGGTTTGGACTTGGCACAGGCCCCTCTCCCCTCAGAGTACAAAAGATTTTGGGGTATACATTTTGGGACCCTAATCCCAAGAAATTAGATCACTTCTGCACTCACAAGACAAAACTTCTTCTGAGGAGAGGAACCTGAAGAAACTGAGGAGAGACTATTCCCAAACTGAAGTGCTGCTTGGGGGATTGGCCTGCAGTGGTTACCTAACTGCCAAAGAGAGGAGAAATAACTTTGTGGACTTTACTTTCAACTTGTGCAAAGATCTCCAAGGGCTTGGAAATGAGCTTGCTCCTGACCGAAGTCCCAGGACCAGTGGACTTCACCAGCCTTTGTGAATTGCTGCTGAAATGCTGTTTCAGTGGCTACAGAGGCAGGGAGCTGTGACCGACTCTCACGACCTGCCCGGTGTCCTGTGGGCACCGCATCAAGCAACCTCCGCCTCGAACAAGTCAAGCTCTGCGCTTACCGACTCCATCCTGACGCCGTCACCGAGCCGTAGCCTGCACCGCATCGGGGGACAACACCTCCTTTCTGCACTGCGACTAACACCGGAACCGGCTGGCACATCCGTGCCGGCCACCTCAAGTAAAAGGTACTGTGACTGAGTTTGTCGACATTTGAGTGGGCCCGTACCGACTCCGTCCGCTGGATTTGCTAGACTCTGTGTTATTTTCAACAACGCTGTAGCCGGACCAGGCTACCGACTTACACAGGACCTTGATTTAAAACTTTTTACAAGAACTCTTGAAATCTAATAGTACTGTGGATTCTTTTTGTCGTTTATTTGTCTTGTGGTAACTCTATACAAAATATAATTATTTTTTATATAAAACCTGGTGTCGTGTCCATTTGTAGTGTTGTCACTGGGTTACTGTATGTGGTCACAAATGCTTAACTTACAACGCTTCTGAAACAAAGCCTTGCTGCTCGTGCCAAACTATCAAGGGAGTGAGCAGGGGTTATTTTAGGAGTGTAATCCCCCTTACTCTGACTAGAGGAGAGGGTCCCTATTTTTCACAAGTACCTACATGTGACAACTAGAGACCCCCAATTCTAACACCACCGTAAACCCAAAAACCACAAATACTATCCTCTACTGCCTCCCCTAAAACAACTAATAACAGCTAAATGGACAAACACCTTACAACAAAGTAGGCAAAACTTTACAAAACACAACTGGCAGTTTACTTACACAACAGGGACAGCAGAGACACCAACACGACCAAATGACACACTATATTTCAAAAGCTCACACCAAACAGCTTCAAGAACCAGAACCGACAAAAGACTGTAAGTGCCAGTGAAAAGAAATGTATGCTTCCTAATTTGCAGCCTGGCTGAGCCATTGTATAATTTCCTGGCTGGATGCATCACGTTTCTAACTAAAGCGCCACGCTTCCTACTAAAGCCTCACCTTTACAAAGGAAGGGTCACGTTTCCTACTAAAGCATCACCTTTACTGCTGAAGCATCTTGTCCTACTAAAGCGTCATGTTTCCTACTACAGCATCACTTTTCCTACTAAAGCATCACCTCTACTACTAAAGCGTTTAATGCCCCAAAGCATCATGGGGCATATTACCAACAACTAGCGATAATTTTTGTCTCTAACTTGTTTAGAGACAAAAATTATCGCCGCACATCGGCAACTTTTATCGCAGATAAACCTTGCTATTAACAAGGTTTATCGCAAATGCGATAAAAAACGGCCGAAATGCATGAATATCGCTGAAAAGTCAGCGATATTCATGCATTATCGAGCAAATGCTCTTAGCCATGTTATCCACCTCCCATTGGATAACATGGCTAAGAACTGCTCAGGGCAGGTGTTAGCTTTTGGAGATATTCCCGCTTAGCCCGAATATCTCCAAAAGTTGGTAATAGGAGATAGCGATGTTAGCGACTGTTTTCAGTCTCTAACATCTTGGCACGCCCACTTTGCATCTCATTAGTGATAAATATCACTGACATGCAAAGTGGGGCCCAAGATGGTCGCTATCTCCTACTAGCTGTCGCTAACTGGTGTTAGCGACAGCTTGGTAATAGGGAGATAATTTTATCTCCGCTTTCTTGGCTTTTAAAGCCAAAAAAGCGGAGATAAACCCCCTTGATAATATGCCCCCATGTTTCTTACTAAAGCGTCACATTTCCTACTAAAGCGTCACGTCTCCTACTAAAGTTTGTCGTTCCCTAGAGCATCATGTTTCCTACTAAGGCATCACCTTTACTACTAAGGCATCACCTTTACTACTAAAGAGCATGCATTACCTAAAGCATCACACTTTTTCTACTAAAGCATCATTGTTCTTACTAAAGCGTCCCTTTTCCTAAAGCATCGCCTTTCTTACTAAAGCATCACTATTCTTAAAATAGCGGCGTTTTTGCCTGATGCCCTTCTAGAGAAATGGTCAATGCATTTGTTTTCATTGACGCAACTATCCCTTTGTTTGTGGTACAGAACATTGATTTTTGCCATGCAGGTAAAACCTCACAGGTATCACTTTTCTTGCCCACATTAACTTTGCTGACATGCTTGTTGACTAGAGATGTATCACATATGAATGATTACAGTGCACAGATGTGTGAGTCTGTCTGTTCATGGTGCAGACACTAGGACAAGCAATATATTGCTGTAAAATCCACAGACATATTGTCAACTATGCATATCTTGGCATATTCAATATTTATTACAGCTTGTATTATGCTTGCCTTGCTCCTAAACCTTAACACCAAGAAACCCTGTAGTGTACGTGTGCTATATAAGTATTTTTAACATAACATAACATAACATAACATAATGTCGGTGTCTGCGTAGTTGACATTTTACATTTTACCATACTTGAGGATCGTACCATTTATCTGCACTACTGAAATGAAAGTGTTTACACAAGGTAAGTGTTCATTAATTTATTTACATGTTTTAACCCTTGTTCAAAATGAAATTGGATGTATGGCCATCATAATGTATTATGCTTCAGTGAAATAGTTCGACACAATGGTGTTCCTTTGCCGAGCCCCAGCAATTATGCCTACATTTTCCCATCTGTCCTCCTCTCAATCTTCATCCTCATCCCCTGCTTCCTGCTCCTCATGGCACTAGTATAATGGGACTCCTGTCCGCACACAGATTTTGTGCAATATAGAAAAAAAAGGATAATTTTGCAAACAGTAGGGTGGAATATAGCAATCGGCCCCTGATCATGTCCAAACAGTGGAAGCAAGATTTCAGTACCACGAAAGTCTGCCCTACTATACTCCTGGTCTGTTCCTTTGCACTGTTGTATGTGCTTTGCGTCTGTCTGGGGATGTGCAAATGAGGTCATGACCTATGTCTGCGGCCTATATTCTTGGTCAGCTGAAAAGACAAAGGGAGAAAAGTTCACTCAGTGCTCATGGTGATTAATCAAGCCACAATCAAGTACATGTTGGTTATGTGTACTGAATGACTCTCACACATTTAAATAACCATTGTACACAATTGGTTACATGAAGATTGGCATGATTAATTCCACATTTCTATTCCTGTTCTCTGTGCCAGATTGAAACATGCAAATGGCCTGCCACGTTTAACAGTGCCACAATGGGCCAAACACATTTGGGCTGTGGTTTACTGTGATATGTGTTTTGTAGGTCTATTAACACAGTAAGTGAGAATATGTTGATCACAAATTGGGGTTTGCTGTCATCTATGACTAGACTGTACCAGTAAGAACCTGTTTCACACGCACACATATATGTGTTGCTGTGGAGCAACTGATATCATTAACTATAAAGATAGAGCCTTTAAATAGCTAATTCCTTTCGGAAGTGTAATGTGGTTAGTATATCTGGTGCATGTTACATTTGGGCACACAGACAACAGCCATGGCAGCCCTTCTCTGGGCAAAGTGTAGCAATACGGCATTTGTCCAAGTGTTGCATCACTCTGGTTCTTCACACAATTGACAGTTGGACATATTGGCTTTGCACGTCTTGACACATGTGACTTGCAGGTTTGCATTGCCCATGTGTCCTGAATGGTGCAAGTATGGGAACAACCCGTCCTACATAAGCACTGTCTCGGGTAGCACACACAGAACTGTCCAATGGGTCATTGATTATTTAATGTTATTAGGTCTGACATGTACTTCAGATATACGTACCAACCAGTATGTCATTCTCAAATGGGCCATTCTGGAAGCTCTCATTGATGATGGAGTGCCAGAAGATGTATGCATCATGCACACTCCCGGGGTATTTGGCCGACACGTTGGTGAATATGCCTTGAACGTCCATGATGGCCTGTACATTCATCAAGTATGTTTGCTTCTCATTCCTGGAGGGATGGTATGTAGCTGCAGGGGAGACCAGTTGTGCAGTTCATGGTACCCAGCACAATTAGAAAATCGACAATGGCTCCGAATCCTTCCTTGAGTTCCAGCTGCAGTTGTTGTGTACTGGGGAAGTTAAAGTACTGTGGTATTAGTTGGATAATGGCGTTCAGGACAGAGGGTAGGAAAGCCGAGTAAGATTCCGCGGAGATTCCTGCCACTCTGGCTGTTGCAATCAGGACTGACCCTGATGCCAAAGCATGGAGGACAGCCATGAGCTTGATGTGCAGAGAGATGTTGGTGGCCCTGGGGGTTGGTGGTTGGAGCCTTGGTGCTATCTGGTATAACAGTTGGACAATCAACTCCCTCTTTAGCAGGTAGTAGGTGATGACCTCATCCTCACTGAGATCAATTAAGGAAGTCCACCGCTGATAAATGCTCTCCCTTCCCCTCTCCTGCCCTGCCATTGTGGGGGTGAGGGAGGGGTGGTGGTGGTAGTGGTCATCTCCTTCTGACTCCCAGCTGCAAAATCACCACCTCCACGATGTAGTTGTGCTTGCCACACTGTTCTGTCTGGCTTCTCTTCATGTGCCAATGCATCATTTCCTACTCATGGGTTTCCAAGGGGCATGATTTTTGGTGCTCTATGCCAGACTCGCCGGTGATGCATCACTTTTCAAAAATCTCCTAAACATCAGCATGTGGGTTTTAGGGTGGAAGTTACAATGGAATGCTTACCTCACATATACTAATACTGTCCAGATGCAGGTACTTTTGATGCAGGAGCCAAAAAAGTAATGCATTGGCATAGACATGTCACCTTGGTATTGTACAGTACTGAAAGCGCTGCAAATGAGTCAAAAATGATGACACATTGGCAGTGCAAGCTCCTTGTATGTTTTTCAATGGCTTTCTATGTCTTGCATCCTAAGATACCGGGGAAGGCAGATTTACTAAATGTTCATGCAGTACAACGCAGTGCAACACAATGCAATGAAGCAAGATTTTGCCCTGTGTTGCATAGTAATAAAAATATTAATAATATTAACTGTGCCAATAATATTGTTGTCATTGTTGTTGCTATTATTTGGCTATTTATAAAAGTGCAGAAAAAGTATTTTGTTGCAAGAGAGCTGAATCATGCTGTAGTAGGTAGTCTGACACTACAGCACGCCATCAGTGGCGGCTCACATAGAGCGTGCTGCGGGGGAGGGGCAGGGAGGGGGGTAGTAAACTTTGACACACGATGGAACGGAGGAAGTAATTATTACATTCCTCCTTTCTGTCCTATGTCCAAATTTACTACCCCCACCCTGCCCCTCCCCTACCCCGCCCGCAGCACGTCCTATGCGAGCCGCCACTGCACGCCATTGAGCACTATCAAACTTTTGCATTTTCTGCTGGGCTTAACAGATAGCTGGATGAAAGGGGTTCCAGCTAAAACACCCTGAGCTTGACTACACAGTAGTCTTGCTACTTATCACTTTCATCATTTCAAAAAACATACACACACACTCTTTCTCTCTTGCTCTTACTCATAACTGCCCGGAAACTCTCATGTCAAAATATACAGAGTCAAAGCAGAGTGCTTTTTGACTGAGTTTAGGGTGCAATAGGAGATGATCCATATCTAAAATCCACAGTATGTACATTCCTTTGAGCTCCAAAAGGTTGTGTTCCTTCCATGTACATTGGGTGCTGAAAATGAAAATGAAATGCCCCTGAACAATAAAAGGGCCACCCATTCCTTAAAGGTATTCAAATACGCTATAAACCCATCTGCTCACTCAAGGTTGATCCAGTGACTTATTTTCATTTTGACAATGGTGTCCCTGCCGCTATATATAAATAGGTATACAAAGTAAATACCTGTGGATGATGCTGTTATGTTGGGACTAAGGCCCACATAGCGCAAAATAAGGACACAGACACCTGGCAGGATAGGGCGATAACTGGCCACGAGCACGTGCACCCGGGCCCTTTTATTGGCGGGTCCACGTCACTCGTGGACCCGTGATAGATGGGTGTGGGAGTGTAGTGTGTCCAGCCCTCGAGGGAGTGGCTGGTGTTACAGCTTCCTGAGGAACACTAGAATGTGTCCCACAGGACATTACATTCCTCCCCAACTTTATTGAGGAACAAACAAAGTGTTAGTCCAACCTGTGGGGACAAAACAAACGGTTACCTAAATACCACAGGGTCCATCAGTCTCTCGAGTCAGGTGGCAGGACAACATCAGACATGGGCTTGGTGACTTTGCTTGCGGCAGAACCTTCTCGGCGGGCCCCTGTTGTTTAACCTGAAGGGCTCAGGACACGACCGCTGGCTTGGAGACGTCTGCTGCTTACGATGACATGTCTTGCTGTCTTGCATGGCTTCCACTTTGCTGACGTCGGTGATGATCTGCGGTGAGTTCTTACAGTTCCTTTTAGTGAGTTGCGTTGTGAACATGGATGGACCCCAAGTGATAATTCACAGAGGTGTTGCTGGACCGACTGTCCCTGATGAACTGCTTGGCTGTGACTGGTAACCTGTTGGTGGGGCAATGTCTCTTCTCGCTCTCCAGCTTGGGGAGGCCCATCATCGGGGTTGATGCGGAGCTGAAGGAGGGCCGTGCTGGGGGCTGCTTGTGTGCCATCTGGGGGCAGCTGCAGGACTGTTGAGAAGCCGTTACTTAGTCGCACGCACAACCGCCACTGGTGGATGATTCTTGGTCAAGACTTGCACTCGCTGCTGCGGTCCTGGTACAAGCCAGGTTCACAGGTGGCTTCTGATTTCTTTTGGTCGGCTGGTGTGGCAACGGTGTCGGGCTCCAGTCTATTGGTACTTGGGGAGTGGTGTTTGACGCATGTGCTGATGGCTGGCGTGATGGCGGTTGCCAGCCATGTGGTGAGTCAGAATGACAGGTGGTGGTGACTTGCTGGGAGAGTTTGGATTTTATGAGGGACTTAGCAGCTAGGTGTCTCCACTTTGCTGAAGTTGATCTTTGGTGGCGGCTTGACACGTAGAGTGTACGGGTCCTCTCTTGCCTGTTTTGGGGCCACTACCGACTCCATCTTGAGGCGGTGTGAGGGTGGGCACTCAGAGCTGATCTTCACCCGTGGCATCTGCGGACAGAAGCAGGGATACCTATTGACTTAGAATGCCGATGTTCAAGGATGGACGGTCACCGGGGGAAGCAATGGGATGAGACACGGTCGGCTCTTGCTGCGGCTTATGTTTGGTTCATCATTGAGGCTGTACCTTGGGACGTCAGTCCGCCTTGGTGGCTCTCTGGTTTGTCAGGGTGTGCTTTTGGCTTGCTGCGGGTCCTCGGTCTTCTCCTTTTGTAGGTTTGTTCAGTCCTCCTATGCTCACAGGGCTGTCACTCTCTTCTTTTCTTCGAGGGTGTTGCGCTTGGACCATGAGGCAGCACTGTCATGGCGCCAGCTTTTGCCTTCGCTCCAGCGTGCTCCTTGCTTGCTGGGCAATGTGACGTCCGGTGGCGTGTCGCCGGTTGTTGGAGCACATGTAGCTGTTGCGGCTTGCCATGTGGGGTGTGCGACTCCTCTCTTGCCTGTCTTGGGTCACGTCCGACTCTCTTGAGGCAGTGTGAGGAAGGACAGTGTGTGGTCTTCGGCCCACTGTTGGGCTCCGCTTGTGCAATAGAGATGTAGTTGCTGTCTGTGCTGGGTTCAGCTGTGCTTCCTTGTGGAGATGTCTCTGTCACCTGGGCGCCTACCCGTGCTGGCAGGTTCCCTGGCACAGTTTTCTGGGCATCTCTGAATTCCTGTGCTTTGTCCTCTTCCTGGGCGCTGTCTTATGGCACTTGGTGTGCTTGTAGTGTGGCTGGCAGTTGTGACCTTTCACCAGTGGGGGAGGGTGATGCAACTTCTTCACTGGTGGTGGCGTTGGTCAGCCACGTGTGGCGCGTGCTCTGCACCAGTCTTTCTTGTGCTTGTAGCTGGGTGGTTGCCTTGAGACGTTGCAGTCTGGATGGTCTTCCACTCTTGCTAGTGGGGGTTGTCTTCGGTGTTGCTGCTTGTATTCAGTCAGTGTTTGCTTGGATTGGAGAAGGTTCCGGCTCTTTGGGACTCTTGGAGACACGCCCTTGTCTTTCTCTTTTGGCAGTTCAGACAGCCTTCCGGGGCATGGGGTGCATTTGTCAACACTCTGGGGTGTGTCAGTTTTGCTACTAGATCGCCTTGCAGCAATGTTGGGTCCACGGCGGTGCTGCTGCAGTGGTGCGTGTTGCCACCTGGTTTGGATGGCTAGTCTGTGTCCTGGGGCATCTTGGACTTCCTACGGTCACTGTGCGTGCTTGAGAGCATGAGCCCCACCCGATGGCTGCCTCTCCTGTGTTGTTGTGGCTTCTTTGGTTGTGCAGTTTACTTCCCGGCCGTTGGTGGGTGTAGCTACCTTTGCCACTTGCCTGCTGATGTCAGTCACGGTGGGTAGTCAATGTGCTAGACCCCCCTTGGATGTGCCAGTGTAGATCCTCCTGCTAGGATCACGTGGTGCGCTCTTCTTGCTGATCTTGCACTTCCGGCAGGGCTGTGGGGCATTAGGGCCTCCCTCCCAGCCTGCGTTACTGCATGGCCGCAGGTCGTGGGGGCACGGCAGGTTGTTTGACCTGGCCAGGTAGTACTTCTGGTGGCTTACCCTTGTTGCTGCAGGTCTAGGATGCTGAAGGATCTGGTGCAAGGCGCTTTGTAGTGCCTCCACGTGGCGCTGCTACTGTGTGCGCAGATGTGGGTGTATCGTGCAGTGCTGGCCACCGGGTGACGCTGACATCGAAAGTGGTGGTAGCGGCAGCTTTACCTCCTTACAGCAGGCATCCTGAGACGTGAGCACATGTGGGGGGCCACTGGTGGTGGGCAACCAGGGAGCATTGGTGTTGGGACAGAGCTCGCCCCACACTATTTTTGCAGTGTGTCCTGTGTGTCTCCTGCTGGGGTTAGCACCTTCTTGCCCTTTATGGGGTGAATCAGACCTGGCACCGCTTGGCACGTGGACTTGCTTGCTTCCTTGACCAGGAGTTGGGTTCTTTGGTGAAGCTGAGAATGTACAGCAGCAGTGTGGCTTCGGCGTTTATGCCGGTTGACAGGGCAGTCTGTTGGGGCCTTTTGTAGAGCTGTGGATGTGCAGCAGCAGCAGTATGTCTTTGGCACTTATGCCGGTAGACAGGGCAGTCTGTTGGGGCCTTTTGTAGAGCTGTGGATGTGTAGCAGCAGCAGTGTGGCTTTGGCGCTTATACCGTTCATCAGGGCATGTGTTTTCACTAGTGAGGGAGGCATACGGTGTAACTCCGGTAGGGATCCGCTAGGTGACGTGGCTTACGGATATACCACGTCGCAGACTGAGGCGGCTTTCTCTTTTCCGTCGGGCAGAGAGACGCAGCGCGAGCAACCGGTGGGGAGCCTCCCGCGACGTTGACGCCTTGCCTCCCTGCGGTGCCTTCTCGTCAATGAGCAGGGACTGACTGGTGCATCTGGCTGAGGCAGCTTTCTCTTTCTTTGAAGGTAGAGAAACGCACCGCGATCAACTGGTGCGGGGCCTCCCACAGTGCCTCGCCTCCCTGTGGTGTCTTCACTCCGGGCAGCCGTCGATGAGTAGTTACTGTCTGGTGCTTCAGGCTGCATGGTAAGCGGGAAAAGAGCAGGACCTTGCATGTCTTTCTCCCGTTGACTGTGGGTTCACAGTACTGTGCTCCTGTGGGGGCGGCCTTCCGAGTGCAGCTGCGGGCACAGTTCAGGCAGTGTAGGGGGTTTGTCGCGCTCCCTAGCAACCTGGGCAGATGATGGGAGTATTGCCTCCCCCCTTTGGCCATAACACAGGCACAGAGTGTAGGACCGCCTGTGGGCGCTTCGGGGCTTACAGGGGTGGTCACTGACCTCTCGCTGTTGGACTGGTTGTCATTGGGGTTGTGTCGGTGGCCGCGTGTGGGTGACTGCGGTTGCCTCCTGAGGACTTCCCCGTGATCCCGGTTCCGGTACCCGGTGTCTTTTGTCTTCAGCAGCGCGGATGTCGTGTTGACGATGGGGCTCTGTGTAAACCCCTGTGATCTCCTCAGGGCAAGGAGGCTTGCCTGGGTGGCAAAAGAGGCGCATCCTTCCCCTCCATCACTGGTGGCGCAAAAGAGCGCGCCAAGGTGTTGCCTGCCGGACATCTCTCTCTTCCCCCACGTGAACGATGAAGGTCAGAGAAGCAGGCCTGCGGGGTTAGTTACCCGCCTAATCGCCAGTATAGTGTTGAACCTAAGGCCCACATGGCATAAAATAAGGACACAGACACCTGGCAGAATAGTGCGATAGCTGGCCAGGAGCACGTGCACCCGGCCCCTTTTATTGGCGAGCCACGTCACTCGTGGCACCCGTGATGGATGGGTGAGGGGGTGTAGTGTGTCCAGGCCTCGAGGGAGTGGCTGGCGTTACAGCTTCCTGCGGAACACTAGAATGTGTCCCGCAGGACATTACAGATGCCACCATTCATTGTATGCAAATAATGGTACAACTGTAAGTACTGTTGTGTGTGGATGCCTCACTATATACACCCTACTCACCTTGATGGTGGTCTATGTTCAGCAAGTCTGTAGAGATAACTCCCTTAACTCCCTTAACTCCCTACAACATACAGTCAAATCTATCATTTTCATTTTTCCTTGTCTCCTTTCTGGTGAAGAATTGGCTTGATAGTTTAGTCTGCCCTGTTCCCATGATGCACTGGGCCAGGGACAGACTGATTTGCATATAGCCAGGTTCTGAGGTGGGATGGGGCAGTGAGATAAATAACGGTGATGGATCAAGCCCTGATCTTTGGACTGGGTAAGAGTGGTCTGTTTAATTCAGACACTCTGTTCATCACCACCCCCTTTTCTGAATCGTTTTTGGCCACTATAGGTGTGGCAGGGTATACTCAGACATGAGTCCCTTTCTCACTGCTCCATCAGGATTCAAGCAAGCCGGGCTGAAGACGGCTGAAATGCCAGAAACCGGTCCCCGGTAGCTTGTCTCCTTTCTGGTGAAGAATTGGCTTGGTAGTTTAGTCTGCCCTGTTCCCATGATGCACTGGGCCAGGGACAGACTGATTTGCATATAGCCAGGTTCTGAGCTGGGATGGGGCAGTGAGATAAATAACGGTGATGGATCAAGCCCTGATCTTTGGACTGGGTAAGAGTGGTCTGTTTAATTCAGACACTCTGTTCATCACCACCCCCTTTTCTGAATCGTTTTTGGCCACTATAGGTGTGGCAGGGTATACTCAGACATGAGTCCCTTTCTCACTGCTCCATCAGGATTCAAGCAAGCCGGGCCGAAGACGGCTGAAATGCCAGAAACCGGTCCCCGGTAGCTTGTCTCCTTTCTGGTGAAGAATTGGCTTGGTAGTTTAGTCTGCCCTGTTCCCATGATGCACTGGGCCAGGGACAGACTGATTTGCATATAGCCAGGTTCTGAGCTGGGATGGGGCAGTGAGATAAATAACAGTGATGGAACAAGCCCTGATCTTTGGACTGGGTAAGAGTTGTCTGTTTAATTCAGACACTCTGTTCATCACCACCCCCTTTTCTGAATCGTCCCTAGCAACCTGGGCAGATGATGGGAGTATTGCCTCCCCCCTTTGCTCACAACGCAGGCACAGAGTGTAGGACCGCCTGTGGGCGCTTGGGGGCTTACAGGGGTGGTCACTGACCTCTCGCTGTTGGACTGGTTGTCATTGGGGTTGTGTCGGTGGCCGCGTGTGGGTGACTGTGGTTGCCTCCTGAGGACTTCCCCGTGATCCCGGTTCCGGTACCCAGTGTCTTTTGTCTTCAGCAGCGCGGATGTCGTGTTGACGATGGGGCTCTGTGTAAACCCCTGTGATCTCCTCAGGGCAAGGAGGCTTGCCTGGGTGGCAAAAGAGGCGCACCCTTCCCCTCCATCACTGGTGGCGCAAAAGGTGTTGCCTTCCGGACTTCTCTCTTCCCCCACGTGAACGATGAAGGTCAGAGAAGCAGGCCTGCGGGGTTAGTTACCCGCCTAATCGCCAGTATAGTGTTGAACCTAAGGCCCACATGGCGTAAAATAAGGACACAGACACCTGGCAGAATAGTGCGATAACTGGCCAGGAGCACGTGCACCCGGCCCCTTTTATTGGCGAGCCACGTCACGCATGGCACCCGTGATGGATGGGTGAGGGGGTGTAGTGTGTCCAGGCCTCGAGGGAGTGGCTGGCGTTACAGCTTCCTGCGGAACACTAGAATGTGTCCCGCAGGACATTACAGATGCCACAATTCATTGTATGCAAATAATGGTACAACTGTAAGTACTGTTGTGTGTGGATGCCTCACTATATACACCCTACTCACCTTGATGGTGGTCTATGTTCAGCAAGTCTGTAAAGATAACTCCCTTAACTCCCTTAACTCCCTACAACATACAGTCAAATCTATCATTTTCATTTTTCCGTAATAAGATGTTTTTAAAGAACAATTTCTAGGAGGGCTTCGAGCCTCCTCCAGAATATATTTTTCTCAATATTTGCCTTTTTCAAGAATTAAAAAATATCGGGGCAGATTTATGAAGGACTTGCGCCGCCAGCGCGGCACTTTTTCCCATGTTAAAAATGACGCACCAGCGGCGCAAGTCCTTCATAAATCTGCCCCATCATGTCTAAACCTGCTGCACTTTTCATTCTTATTCTTCAATAATTACCTTTAACTGAACAAATACTTCTCTAACAAATTCTAAGAAAACATTTCTTTTTATGCTGTACCTTATAATACATCAGTTGAATTCGCTAAATAATACATATATGTTGTAACACATGATATCCAGCTCTTATTTAAACCCAAAAAGCGCAACATCTCATGTACATTATATATCAACCAGAAGAAAAGAAATGCTATGTGGATATATATTTAATTACAAATTATTCATTATGTCCCACAACATTGAAGGGTAATGTGAGTATTTGTTGTTCTAAATGGCCATGCACCAGAATATGGGCTGTGCGCTTGGCATTTATTGCTCTGGTTTTGCGATTATTGCTTTCAGAAAATCAGTACAAATTATCTTCTTGATGGTAGATTAGCATCTTTCACGCTGCTCTCTGGTACTGATTTACCCTATTAAGGCAACAAAAAGGGTAATAATGCATCCTGATTGCCCATAATAGGAGTGCAGAAAGCATGATTAGTGAACAGATTATACTGGAAAGCTTCTAGGAAAACAGTATGTAACGAGGATGTCCAATTGTATCTCTCATTGGAAGACGAATTGACACTAAAACCCCGCAGAATATGATGAAGTTGGTACCCCTTAGCCTCAAATATATCACAGATATTCATTGATTGTGGGTTAAATGGGATCCCCCTGAACGGCTGGGGCCCTTTGTTATTTTGTTATTTTCAACAACGCTGTAGCCGGACCAGGCTACCGACTTATACAGGACCTTGATTTAAAACTTTTTACAAGAACTCTTGAAATCTAATAGTACTGTGGATTCTTTTTGTCGTTTATTTGTCTTGTGGTAACTCTATATAAAATATTTTTATATAAAACCTGGTGTCGTGTCCATTTGTAGTGTTGTCACTGGGTTACTGTATGTGGTCACAAATGCTTAACTTACAACGCTTCTGAAATAAAGCCTTGCTGCTCGTGCCAAACTATCAAGGGGGTGAGCAGGGGTTATTTTAGGAGTGTAATCCCCCTTACTCTGACTAGAGGAGAGGGTCCCTATTTTTCACAAGTACCTACCTGTGCCAACTAGAGACCCCCAATTCTAACACCACCGTAAACCCAAAAACCACAAATACTATCCTCTACTGCCTCCCCTAAAACAACTAATAACAGCTAAATGGACAAACACCTCACAACAAAGTAGGCAAAACTTTACAAAACACAACTGGCAGTTTACTTACACAACAGGGACAGCAGAGACACCAACACGACCAAATGACACACTATATTTCAAAAGCTCACACCAAACAGCTTCAAGAACCAGAACCGACAAAAGACTGTAAGTGCCAGTGAAAAAAATGTATGCTTCCTAATTTGCAGCCTGGCTGAGCCATTGTATAATTTCCTGGCTGGATGCATCACGTTTCTAACTAAAGCGCCACGCTTCCTACTAAAGCCTCACCTTTACAACTGAAGGGTCACGTTTCCTACTAAAGCATCACCTTTACTGCTGAAGCATCTTGTCCTACTAAAGCATCATGTTTCCTACTACAGCATCACTTTTCCTACTAAAGCATCACCTCTACTACTAAAGCGTTTAATGCACCAAAGCATCATGGGGCATATTATCAAGCCTGTGCGCTAAAATTATCGCCGCTTTATCGGCCGAAAACGGCCGATAAAGCGGCGATAATGGGCTTGATAATATGCTCTGTGGAATTCCAATCGAAGCCCATGTTAGATGTCTTCACATCTAACATGTGCTTCGATTGGAATTCCATAGAGCATATTATCAAGCCCATTATCGCCGCTTTATCGACCGTTTTCGGCCGATAAAGCGGCGATAATTTTAGCGCACAGGCTTGATAATATGCCCGCATGTTTCTTACTAAAGCGTCACATTTCCTACTAAAGCGTCACGTTTCCTACTAAAGTTTGTCGTTCCCTAGAGCATCATGTTTCCTACTAAGGCATCACCTTTACTACTAAGGCATCACCTTTACTACTAAAGAGCATGCATTACCTAAAGCATCACACTTTTTCTACTAAAGCATCATTGTTCTTACTAAAGAGTCCCTTTTCCTAAAGCATCGCCTTTCTTACTAAAGCATCACTATTCTTAAAATAGCGGCGTTTTTGCCTGATGCCCTTCTAGAGAAATGGGCAATGCATTTGTTTTCATTGATGCAACTATCCCTTTGTTTGTGGTACAGAACATTGATTTTTGCCATGCAGGTAAAACCTCACAGGTATCACTTTTCTTGCCCACATTAACTTTGCTGACATGCTTGTTGACTAGAGATGTGTCACATATGAATGATTACAGTGCACAGATGTGTGAGTCTGTCTGTTCATGGTGCAGACACTAGGACAAGCAATATATTGCTGTAAAATCCACAGACATATTGTCAACTATGCATATCTTGGCATATTCAATATTTATTACAGCTTGTATTATGCTTGCCTTGCTGGAGGTACTACGGGACTAAGACCAATTGTCCTGGCCCCTCAATTTTCAGATCAACGATATTCTATCCTCAATTTAAGAAACTTCTAAAAACTGATTATTACGCCAGGCCTATGAATGAATCACTGAGTGGCAGGACCTTCTAAACCTTAACACCAAGAAACCCTGTAGTGTACGTGTGCTGTATAAGTATTTTTAACATATCATAACATAACATAACATAACATAATGTCGGTGTCTGCGTAGTTGACATTTTACATTTTACCATACTTGAGTATTGTACCATTTATCTGCACTACTGAAATGAAAGTGTTTACACAAGGTAAGTGTTCATTAATTTATTTACATGTTTTAACCCTTGTTCAAAATGAAATTGGATGTATGGCCATCATAATGTATTATGCTTCAGTGAAATAGTTCGACACAATGGTGTTCCTTTGCCGAGCCCCAGCAATTGTGCCTATATTTTCCCATCTGTCCTCCTCTCAATCTTCATCCTCATCCCCTGCTTCCTGCTCCTCATGGCACTAGTATAATGGGACTTCTGTCCGCACACAGATGTTGTGCAATATAGAAAAAAAAGGATAATTTTGCAAACAGTAGGGTGGAATATAGCAATCGGCCCCTGGTCATGTCCAAACAGTGGAAGCAAGATTTCAGTACCACGAAAGTCTGCCCTACTATACTCCTGGTCTGTTCCTTTGCACTATTGTATGTGCTTTGCCTCAGTCTGGGGATGTGCAAATGAGGTCTTGACCTATGTCTGCGGCCTATATTCTTGGTCAGCTGAAAAGACAAAGGGAGAAAAGTTCACTCAGTGCTCATGGTGATTAATCAAGCCACAATCAAATACATGTTGGTTATGTGTACTGAATGACTCTCACACATTTAAATAACCATTGTACACAATTGGTTACATGAAGATTGGCATGATTAATTCCACATTTCTATTCCTGTTCTCTGTGCCAGATTGAAACATGCAAATGACCTGCCACGGTCCTGAATGGTGCAAGTATGGGAACAACCCGTCCTACATAAGCACTGTCTCGGGTAGCACACACAGAACTGTCCAATGGGTCATTGATTATTTAATGTTATTAGGTCTGACATGTACTTCAGATGTACGTACCAACCAGTATGTCATTCTCAAATGGGCCATTCTGGAAGCTCTCATTGATGATGGAGTGCCAGAAGATGTATGCATCATGCACACTCCCGGGGTATTTGGCCGACACGTTGGTGAATATGCCTTGAACGTCCATGATGGCCTGTACATTCATCAAGTATGTTTGCTTCTCATTCCTGGAGGGATGGTATGTAGCTGCAGGGGAGACCAGTTGTGCAGTTCATGGTACCCAGCACAAGTGGAAAATCGACAATGGCTCCGAATCCTTCCTTGAGTTCCAGCTGCAGTTGTTGTGTACTGGGGAAGTTAAAGTACTGTGGTATTAGTTGGATAATGGCGTTCAGGACAGAGGGTAGGAAAGCCGAGTAAGATTCTGCGGAGATTCCTGCCACTCTGGCTGTTGCAATCAGGACTGACCCTGATGCCAAAGCATGGAGGACAGCCATGAGCTTGATGTGCAGAGAGATGTTGGTGGCCCTGGGGGTTGGTGCTTGGAGCCTTGGTGCTATCTGGTATAACAGTTGGACAATCAACTCCCTCTTTAGCAGGTAGTAGGTGATGACCTCATCCTCACTGAGATCAATTAAGGAAGTCCACCGCTGATAAATGCTCTCCCTTCCCCTCTCCTGCCCTGCCATTGTGGGGGTGAGGGAGGGGTGGTGGTGGTAGTCGTCATCTCCTTCTGACTCCCAGCTGCAAAATCACCACCTCCACGATGTAGTTGTGCTTGCCACACTGTTCTGTCTGGCTTCTCTTCATGTGCCAATGCATCATTTCCTACTCATGGGTTTCCAAGGGGCATGATTTTTGGTGCTCTATGCCAGACTCGCCGGTGATGCATCACTTTTCAAAAATCTCCTAGACATCAGCATGTGGGTTTTAGGGTGGAAGTTACAATGGAATGTTTACCTCACATATACTAATACTGTCCAGATGCAGGTACTTTTGATGCAGGAGCCCAAAAAGTAATGCATTGGCCTAGACATGTCACCTTGGTATTGTACAGTACTGAAAGCGCTGCAAATTAGTCAAAAATGATGACACATTGGCAGCGCAAGCTCCTTGTATGTGTTTCAATGGCTTTCTATGTCTTGCATCCTAAGATACCGGGGGAGGCAGATTTACTAAATGTTTATGCAGTACAACGCAGTGCAACACAATGCAATGAAGCAAGATTTTGCACTGTGTTGCATAGTAATAAAAATATTAATAATAATAACTGTGCCAATAATATTGTTGTCATTGTTGTTGCTATTATTTGGCTATTTATAAAAGTGCAGAAAAAGTATTTTGATGCAAGAGAGCTGAAGCATGCTGTAGTAGGTAGTCTGACACTATAGCACGCCATCAGTGGCGGCTCACATAGAGCGTGCTGCGGGGGAGGGGCAGGGTGGGGGGTAGTAAACTTTGACACACGATGGAACGGAGGAAGTAATTATTACATTCCTCCTTTCTGTCCTATGTCCAAATTTACTACCCCCACCCTGCCCCTCCCCTACCCCGCCCGCAGCACGCCCTATGCGAGCCGCCACTGCACGCCATTGAGCACTATCAAACTTTTGCATTTTCTGCTGGGCTTAACAGATAGCTGGATGAAAGGTGTCCAGCTAAAACACCCTGAGCTTGACTACACAGTAGTCTTGCTACTTATCACTTTCATCATTTCAAAAAACATACACACACACTCTTTCTCTCTTGCTCTTACTCATAACTGCCCGGAAACTCTCATTTCAAAATATACAGAGTCAAAGCAGAGTGCTTTTTGACTGAGTTTAGGGTGCAATAGGAGATGATCCATATCTAAAATCCACAGTATGTACATTCCTTTGAGCTCCAAAAGGTTGTGTTCCTTCCATGTACATTGGGTGCTGAAAATGAAAATGAAATGCCCCTGAACAATAAAAGGGCCACTCATTCCTTAAAGGTATTCAAATACGCTATAAACCCATCTGCTCACTCAAGGTTGATCCAGTGACTTATTTTCATTTTGACAATGGTGTCCCTGCCGCTATATATAAATAGGTAAACAAAGTAAATACCTGTGGATGATGCTGTTATGTTGGGACTAAGGCCCACATAGCACAAAATAAGGACACAGACACCTGGCAGGATAGGGCGATAACTGGCCACGAGCACGTGCACCCGGGCCCTTTTATTGGCGGGTCCACGTCACTCGTGGACCCGTGATAGATGGGTGTGGGAGTGTAGTGTGTCCAGCCCTCCAGGGAGTGGCTGGTGTTACAGCTTCCTGAGGAACACTAGAATGTGTCCCACAGGACATTACATTCCTCCCCAACTTTATTGAGGAACAAACAAAGTGTTAGTCCAACCTGTGGGGACAAAACAAACGGTTACCTAAATACCACAGGGTCCATCAGTCTCTCGAGTCAGGTGGCAGGACAACATCAGACATGGGCTTGGTGACTTTGCTTGCGGCAGAACCTTCTCGGCGGGCCCCTGTACTTTAACCTGAGGGGACAGCAAGACATGTCATCGTAAGCAGCGGACGTCTCCAAGCCAGCGGTATTGTCCTGAGCCCCGCTGGCTTGGAGACGTCCGCTGCTTACGATGACATGTCTTGCTGTCTTGCATGGCTTCCACTTTGCTGACGTCGGTGATGATCTGCGGTGAGTTCTTACAGTTCCTTTTAGTGAGTTGCGTCGTGAACATGGATGGACCCCAAGTGATAATTCACAGAGGTGTTGCTGGACCGACTGTCCCTGATGAACTGCTTGGCTGTGACTGGTAACCTGTTGGTGGGGCAATGTCTCTTCTCGCTCTCCAGCTTGGGGAGGCCCATCATCGGGGTTGATGCGGAGCTGAAGGAGGGCTGTGCTGGGGGCTGCTTGTGTGCCATCTGGGGGCAGCTGCAGGACCGTTGAGAAGCCGTTACTTAGTCGCACGCACAACCGCCACTGGTGGATGATTCTTGGTCAAGACTTGCACTCGCTGCTGCGGTCCTGGTACAAGCCAGGTTCACAGGTGGCTTCTGATTTCTTTTAGTCAGCTGGTGTGGCAACGGTGTCGGGCTCCAGTCCATTGGTACTTGGGAAGTGGTGTTTGATGCATGTGCTGATGGCTGGCGTGATGGCGGTTGCCAGCCATGTGGTGAGTCAGAATGACAGGTGGTGGTGACTTGCTGGGAGAGTTTGGATTTCAGGAGGGACTTAGCAGCTAGGTGTCTCCACTTTGCTGAAGTTGATCTTTGGTGGCGGCTTGACACGTAGAGTGTACGGGTCCTCTCTTGCCTGTTTTGGGGCCACTACCGACTCCATCTTGAGGCGGTGTGAGGGCGGGCACTCAGAGCTGATCTTCACCCGTGGCATCTGCGGACAGGAGCAGGGATACCTATTGACTTAGAATGCCGATGTTCAAGGATGGACGGTCACCGGGGGAAGCAATGGGATGAGACACGGTCTGCTCTTGCTTCTGCTTATGTTTGGTTCATCCTTGAGGCTGTACCTTGGGACGTCAGTCTGCCTTGGTGGCTCTCTGGTATGTCAGGGTGTGCTTTTGGCTTGCTGCGGGTCCTCGGTCTTCTCCTTTTGTAGGTTTGTTCAGTGCACCTATGCTCACAGGGCTGTCACTCTCTTCTTTTCTTCGAGGGTGTTGCGCTTGGACAATGAGGCAGCACTGTCATGGCGCCAGCTTTTGCCTTCGCTCCGGCGTGCTCCTTGCTTGCTGGGCAATGTGATGTCCGGTGGCGTGTCGCCGGTTGTTGGAGCACATGTAGCTGTTGCGGCTTGCCACGTGGGGTGTGCGACTCCTCTCTTGCCTGTCTTGGGTCACGCCCGACTCTCTTGAGGCAGTGTGAGGAAGGACAGTGTGTGGTCTTCGGCCCACTGTGGGGCTCCGCTTGTGCAATAGAGATGTAGTTGCTGTCTGTGCTGGGTTCAGCTGTGCTTCCTTGTGGAGATGTCTCTGTCACCTGGGCGCCTACCCGTGCTGGCAGGTTCCCTGGCACAGTTTTCTGGGCATCTCTGAATTTGTGTGCTTTGTCCTCTTCCTGGGCGCTGTCTTATGGCACTTGGTGTGCTTGTAGTGTGGCTGGCAGTTGTGACCTTTCAAGAGTGGGGGCGGGTGATGCAACTTCTTTACTGGTGGTGGCGTTGGTCAGCCACGTGTGGCGCGTGCTCTGCACCAGTCTTTCTTGTGCTTGTAGCTGGGTGGTTGCCTTGAGACGTTGCAGTCTGGATGGTCTTCCACTCTTGCTAGTGGGGGTTGTCTTCGGTGTTGCTGCTTGTATTCAGTCAGTGTTTGCTTGGGTTGGAGAAGGTTCCGGCTCTTTGGGACTCTTGGAGACACGTCCTTGTCTTTCTCTTTTGGCAGTTCAGACAGCCTTCCAGGGCATGGGGTGCATGTGTCAACACTCTGGGGTGTGTCAGTTTTGCTACTAGATCGTGTTGCAGCAATGTTGGGTCCACGGCGGTGCTGCTGCAGTGGTGCATGTTGCCACCTGGCTTGGATGGCTAGTCTGTGTCCTGGGGCATCTTTGACTTCCTAAGGTCACTGTGCGTGCTTGAGAGCATGAGCCCCACCCGATGGCTGCCTCTCCTGTGTTGTTGTGGCTTCTTTGGTTGTGCAGGTTACTTCCCGGCCCTTGGTGGGTGTAGCTACCTTTGCCACTTGCCTGCTGATGTCAGTCACGGTGGGTAGTCAATGTGCTAGACCCCCCTTGGATGTGCCAGTGTAGATCCTCCTGCTAGGATCGCGTGGTGCTCTCTTCTTGCTGATCTTGCACTTCCGGCAGGGCTGTGGGGCATTAGGGCCTCCCTCCCAGCCTGCGTTACTGCATGGCCGCAGGTCGTGGGGGCACGGCAGGTTGTTTGACCTGGCCAGGTAGTACTTCTGGTGGCTTACCCTTGTTGCTGCAGGTCTAGGATGCTGAAGGATCTGGTGCAAGGCGCTTTGTAGTGCCTCCACGTGGCGCTGCTACTGTGTGCACAGATGTGGGTGTATCGTGCAGTGCTGGCCACCGGGTGACGCTGACATCGAAAGTGGTGGTAGCGGCAGCTTTACCTCCTTACAGCAGGCATCCTGAGACGTGAGCACATGTGGGGGGCCACTGGTGGTGGGCAACCAGGGAGCATTGGTGTTGGGACAGAGCTCGCCCCACACTATTTTTGCAGTGTGTCCTGTGTGTCTCCTGCTGGGGTTAGCACCTTCTTGCCCTTTATGGGGTGAATCAGACCTGGCACCGCTTGGCACGTGGACTTGCTTGCTTCCTTGACCAGGAGTTGGGTTCTTTGGTGAAGCTGAGAATGTACAGCAGCAGTGTGGCTTCGGCGTTTATGCCGGTTGACAGGGCAGTCTGTTGGGGCCTTTTGTAGAGCTGTGGATGTGCAGCAGCAGCAGTATGTCTTTGGCACTTATGCCGGTAGACAGGGCAGTCTGTTGGGGCCTTTTGTAGAGCTGTGGATGTGTAGCCCCAGGTCAAACAGGATTACTTTAGAAGCCATCCCAGATTCATTGGATGATCATCCAACTACCTTAGGAGTCATTTACACGTCATCAGACATCATCAAGCTCTTGAAGTCATCAGCAAAGCTGGAGAAGCTCAGCCTGATGATTTGAGGATGACTTGAAAATGATTATCTGATGACTTTAGTGGGTGTCATTATTCGTGATGATTTAAGGATGACTTCAAAAGGAGTACCTGATGACTTTAGTAGGTGTCATTATTCATGATGATTTAAGGATGACTTCTAAATGACTCTCCGATAACTTTACAAGATGACATTGTTCCTGATGACTTTGGGGTGATTTGAAAATGAGCATCTGAATACTTCAAAGGTACTATTGTGTTTTCAATAAGATGTTTTTGCGTCTGGTGATTTTAACAGGAATTGCTTGTCTATTTAAAGAGCACGTCCACCACTTTGGTTTCAGTTTTCCAGAAAAATGCAAACTGTTGGATGATTGCACAATAAATTGCAGATAAACGCAAAATGTCATATACGTTTTCTATTATACACAACAGAGCATACAATGTGCTTTAGCAAACTGTGTATAAATCAGTGGTTATTTTTTTAACACATTTATTGATTTTTTGTCACTTTCTTTTTGTACAAACCAGGTAAGATAAGCATCCACTGTAACTGTAATGGACTCCATGTACCTTAGGTACATCTCCAATTGGATACTGGGTCACACTTATAAGCCCCTGTACTGTGTACTATAGGTACCCGGGGCATATGTGCACCGAAGGCCTACCAGGGGCTGCAGCTTGTAGTATGCCACCCCTGGCTGGCCCTACTAAATTGACACAACTGGCTGATCACTCAGCTGGGGCAGAGTGGTGTAATCACCCTTTGCTTAGATATAGTATACCTATATCTAAACCTATATAGACACATATATACCTATAAGTCACTCCTAAGGCAGGCCTTAACAATCCCGAAGGCAGAGAGTGCTTGGTATTATGTGAGATGGTGCTCTAGCATGAGCTGAGCCTGTCTGCAGCTTTCGGAACCATGTCCTTATAGCTGTTCTATGATATAGCCATACCATATACTTTTAAGTGCATTATGATCCTCGCGGTCATTGCTAACTTTGGTTTGGCTTTATCAAAACATGTTGTGTAAGGTGTCATACGCTTTGTAATACTACCCCCTCACCAAACCCAAACACACCCTAAACCCTAAAATTAACCATGGCACCCCAAAACCCAAACACACCCTGAACCCCCAAATTAACCCTTGCACCCCAAAACCCAAACACACCCTAAACCCTAAAATTAACCATGGCACCCCAAAACCCAAACACACCCTGAACCCCCAAATTAACCCTTGCACCCCAAAACCCAAACACACCCTGAACCCCCAAATTAACCCTTGCACACCAAACCCAAACACACCCTAAACCCTAATATTAACCCTTGTACCCTAAAACCCAAACACACCCTAAACCCTAAAATTAACCCTGGCACCCCAAAACCCAAACACCCTAAACCCTAAAATTAACCATGGCACCCCAAAACCCAAACACACCCTAAACCCTACCCAAACACACCCTGAACTCCCAAATTAACCCTTGCACCCCAAAACCCAAACACACCCTAAACCCTAAAATTAACCATGGCACCCCAAAACCCAAACACACCCTGAACCCCCAAATTAACCCTTGCACCCCAAAACCCAAATACACCCTGAACCGCCAAATTAACCCTTGCACACCAACCCCAAACACACCCTAAACCCTAATATTAACCCTTGTACCCTAAAACTCAAACATCCTAAAATTAACCATGAAACCCCAAAACACCCTAAACCCTAAAATTAACCATGGCACCCCAAAACCCAACCACACCCTGAACCCCCACATTAACCCTTGCACCCCAAAACCCAAACACACCCTGAACCCCCAAATTAACCTTTGCACACCAAACCCAAACACACCCAAAACCCTAATATTAACCCTTGTACCCTAAAACCCAAACACACCCTAAACCCTAAACTTAACCCTGGCACCCCAAAACCCAAACACACCCTGAACCCCCAAATTAACCCTTGCACGCCAAACCCAACCACACCCTAAACCCTAATATTAACCCTTGTACCCTAAAACCCAAACACACTCTAAACCCTAAAATTAACCCTGGCACCCCAAAACCCAAACATGCTCTAAACCCTTAAATTACACCTGGCCCCCCAAAACACAAACCCACCCTCAACCCTAAAATGACCCTGTACGCCCTAAAATCCAAAAGCCCTACAAACCCCAAAACTGTTTATGAATGCAGAATGCCGGGAGGCGCTGCTGTGATTGCAAATGATACTTTCTGTACACCCAGGCTGCACTTCCTTCATAGAGTATTTCCATGGAATCCGATTGTTAGACTTATTAGACAACTGCGGACAGACCTGCATGGCCCTAAAGAGGAATGGTCTTGCAAAGGAAAACAAGCTAATTTGTAGAAGTCCTTGGGACTGCCGAATTCACTCCATCACAATACTAAAATACATTTGTAAAAAGCACAGCTGCCTCGAACACAATGCCAATGGAGAGCAGCTCTCTCTCACTCTTGCATATCCTGATCCTGAAGCCGGTGGATTCCTCGTGCAAAAGCCTACGCACATCCGGGAGCGCCGGAAGTGACGTTATTGGTCTGCGGCAAGAACGAATACCGTGAGGGCAATGGCCATAATGGACGTTGGATCGGGATCAGTCTTTATTTTTCCAACTACACTTCCAAAGCATCACAAGTTCATCGATTCCAGCGTGTATACTCCGGTAAGTGCTGCAGCTGCTAGGTAGATGTTAGTCCATCGCGGCAAGCTCCACGGATCTGCACGCGCCCATATCCTGGGTCAGCCCCCCGATTCTAGCGCAGCTGCCTTCCTTAAAAAAGAGCCGCAGTCCTCCGCTCTCGGTCCCAGCTGCTCAGTTTCTGTCCCAGACGAGCTTCCTCATTTTTCGGAAAGCACGAGTTTTCAATAAGTGGGCCAGACGCAGCTCCCTGCAGATAAAGAAAAAAGGACAATTTCTTTGGTTGATGTGGCACCCGATGCGTTGGCTGCACACTTTTCCAAGCTGAGGGTGTACGCCTGACCGGTGACCGGGTGGCCCACTAAGATAAATTTGATAAATCTAGAGGACCCAACCATGGGGGTGGGGTGGGGGGGGGGGGGGGCGCGGCGGAGGGGAGACTCCTTTCTCTGTCAGCTGTGCGCTTAAAAGTCTCTTATAATTAATCACCATCCGAGATGCATTCTGTGTTTAAACAATAATTCACTGCGTTCTTACTCGTGCAGGTTCCTCTTTTTAAATCGTTTTCATAGTTTCTGTTCCCTTCTTTTGCTCCAGTGCAACATCATACACAGGGAATGGCTGTCTCCTGATAATAAGTGCAAAGTGCGCAATGATATGCTTCATGCAAATAGTTGGCCCAATTCCTTCTGTGTTCTTTTATGGAGAAAAGATTCATGTTATGTCCGACGGTTTACTCTCTTCATTGCTGCCTGAAAGTATTTTTGTCTTGGTGGTTTTTGGTGTGATTCCCAAAGTATTGCATTGTTACTTGAAAGTACAGTAATCCTTTGTACACTAAAGTAGCATTTAATTCAGCGTTAGCATTGATTTTAATACCAGCGCCAGGACACCTCCGGGTAACAGAGCGCTCTACAAATGTGCCAAATAAATAAATAAATAAAAAATACTAGATGGGAAGTTATTCTATTTTTTGCAGTTTTATATAGCGCCAACTCGACCCGATGGTATTGGAGTGCTTTACATGAGCATCAGTTACATTATATAAGGGCACATTCATATTTTGTAGGCGCAGGGAGATTAAGTGATTGCCAAGAGTCACATGATGTTGTGCTGAAGCCAAGACTTGATCCTGGTTCCCTAGCTCCAAAGTCAGTAGCTCTGGACATTTATTTGACATCCAGGGGCCTATGTAGGAGAAAATGCCAGCGCGTGGTGCTATGTCAAATTTGGCAGCGCTGCGCTCCGACATTTTCTAACTGCAGGGATGCGCAGTATTTACAAAAATACGGAGCACCCCTGTGTTTCTCCTAGGGCTGGCGCAAAAAAAGCTGCCTAGCGCCAGTACAGGCCCCTTGCAGCCAAGTTGCAAGGGTGCCTGCGCTGCAGGGGCTATTGTTTATGTGCAGGAAGGGACACTTTCCTGCACATAAACAATCAATAATGGCAATTTGCTGTTTCTATGTGGGCTGCAGCACACATAGAAAGAGCAAACAATGAGGAGAAATAGATAATTTCTTGTTGTGTCACCATTTTAAGACCAGGAATTACCTGGTCTTAGTTTTTGCTCTGCACCGGCTTTGTAAATCTGGGCAGCGTCAAAAAGCAATGGGTGTTGCAGTGGAAGGCCCACAGCAACACCCATTGACCGCCCCTTGGCTGCAAAGGACTGTGGCAGAAAGCGGTATATTTACAAGGTGGAGTTAAGCCACATTAAGTGGCTTAGCACCATCTTGTAAATATGGGAAATGGAGCATGGGAACGTCACTGGAGTATCAAAAAAGTGACGCTACGGTGGCAAAAGGGACTTGTAAATATGCCCCCCAGTGCGTTGTAATCAGGGATTTATAAAACATAGGACTTTATATATGTTTGACCTCACCCTTAGTCTACATAGGCAACAGATCTTCTATCCTATGCTTTTTTTTTAAACTTCCTCTCCATCTTTTCTCTTCCACTTAGAGGCCAATTTCAAGCTGCACAGTACAAGGATCCCCTAAATTAATGGGCCCGACTCACTGATTCAGACTAGTAATAGCACTGTTGCACCACGCAAATACAATTTTTTTCAGTAAATAATCTTAAAACCTGAGAAAAGTGGGTAAAAAAGTGCATGATTTTCACAATTCCAGGGAAATTATGCTCACATTTAGCATCTGCTTTGAGAAAAGTGATACATTTGAGCAGTGAGGAAAGGTCTGGGGTTCACATGCAGGTCACTGTGTGAGGGTCATGATGTGAGGAGGGTGTTGGAACGGCGGCCAAGTTCTATGGCTGCTGGGGGGTGTGGGTGTGCCCTCTGGATCTCAACCATGCCTGCAGGTGGTCTTACAATCCCCTGTGCGTCTGGTGGACCCAGCTCCATGAGGTAACACCAAGTGTGAGTGACAAAACCTTGTTAATGGCCAGGTCTGTGCCGGCCCCCAACTCCTGATCGGACTCTGAGTACTCAGTCAGGCACAGTGAACGCCCTTATAGAGCCGCCCTTATAGAGCCACCCTTATAGAGCCACCCTAATGGCTGCAGGCTCCTACTATACTAAGGCCAACAAAATGGCCCCTAATACCGATAGAGCGGAAACGACAGACTCTGGCCAAATCGGTATAAGTAGAGATGTAGTAGAAACGCGGCTTGTGGTATTAGAGTGTGTGATAAAATTGATAACACAAGTTAAAACAAATGAGCACCTTTTAGCAGGCGAAGTCGCGGTTCAAAAGTGAATATTTGCTAGGGTACAGCCACTGCAGTTGACAAATGACTTTCCTCCTGCCAAAGATGCTAGTCAGTTCTCGGCACTAAATTCAGGAACTGCTGGCACGTACTTCCGTTATCTGGCTTTCGCCAGGTCTCTAGAATAAGGCCTATGCAAACGTGAAAATGTATGCCTTCTGAAAATTAGTTAAAATTATATGAAATTTAATGAAATCCACTTATGTTGGTATCTTGCATGAAAATTGAATGTGTGGGTGGGCATAGCTCACGTTCAAAAGTCATGAGATACACTCGAGCTGCACACAAGAAAATTTCTCCTACGAGACGTTTTCTGCTTCAGTCAGTATAAACTGCGAGATTTTGTAGCCACAAAAATGGATAGAATGTAGCAAATGTCATATAACCAGAAATTTGGAGATTTCACGAGCATTATAAAAAGTTTTCATGTGCCTTCCAGCAACAGAAGAGTACTGGAGCAGCATACAATTGGCTCTTCCCTCATTAATATTGATGAGGCCTTATGCATTCATGAGATACAATGTAACCTGTAAGAGAAGAAAAGCCTTTGCCGCCATCTCTGTCGTAGGTTGTAACTAGCTACATGATTTGGTGCCGTTTCCAGATTTCGAAAGACTCTACACCAGTGGCATAACAAAGGCCTCTGGAGTACAGGGGGTCCCGAACTCCAGGGAGCCACTCAGCACAGTAACGTGGCCTCAGAGCTCCTGAGAAAGTCTGGAGGGCAGCCTCTCAATGTGATCTGCAGGGGTCTCACCTCAAGTTTCATTACGTTATTGCTCCACACTATATACAAACATTATTCCTTCATTTAAACTTCTTCGTTATGTAACTTCACCTTAGTGTGTCATTTCAACTGTTAATTTCACGCCCTCCTTGATCCAAGGCATTGCCATACCATGAATCCACATTCCAATAACAAAGCCGTGTGCATCAGAAGGAGAAAAGGACCCCTTGTGTCATTACAGCGCTGCTCACTGAAGAGCACGGTGCCAAGGCACAAATAAGTCTGCTTATCCCTTTTTCCGATGTAGGCTTTTTCTCACGAGTTGATTTTTCACCCTTACTTGCCACAGTCACTCATTTATGCTTGCTGGATGACTTTCCATTTGATAACAAGTGCAAAATTCCCCCAAAGATGACCCCGTCTGCCCACTACCACACATAATTTACCCATCATATCAACGTCTTTAATGCATCCTCTGTCACTTGCCTCTCTCCTTCGCCCCCTCTCTCCTTCGCCCCCTCTCTCCTTCGCCCTCTCTCTCCTTCGCCCTCTCTCTCTCTCTCTCTCTCGTTCTCTCTTTCGCCCGCGCTCTCTCTCGTTCTCTCTCTCCTGCGCTCTCTCTCCCTCCTTCGCTCTCCTTAAGAAATCAGGAAACAAACATATCTATTTTCTCTTTAGAGCCAGCCTGTGTTAAAAAGGAGAAACAAAAGAATAACCATTTCTCCACTCTACTTGGATCAGATAAATCAGATAAGTACCAATGTCCTTCTAAATATGTATACCATCATCCTACCATATACCAGATAGACGAGGATTCTTTGGTTAAATATATCTTTCTTCTCTCATTGTATTCTGTACAGGACGAGAGGCCGAAGAAACTCTGGTGCGAAGAAACAGCTACACAAGCATGTACCTCTGGCGAGGGAACACAGAGGCGAAGGAACCCGGAAGAAGATATCAACGACCTGGGAGAGGAAGACCCGCGTGTCAGGGCTGGAACATGTCAGAGGTGTCCAATCAAGGATCCACAAATTCCTGACTGCAGGACAACATGACCCGAACAAGTAAGTCAACAACACACAGGGAGTGCAGGAAATGCTAGGCAGAGCTGTGACTTATGCAAAGCACATTCTTGTCCCGGACTTCCCAATTTATTCACACTTCACTCCACCCCGCTCCCTGTCTGCAAATGGAGAGGGTGCGACTGACAATGCCCCTACCCTGCTGTCCTTGAGTCTGAGTATGGAGCTCTGTGCCTGAGCCTTGTTCTATCTAATGCCACTAATGGTGTGTGTTTAGGGCCTTGTTTTTTGTGAACCAGGTTTTCTGTAATTGATTATGGCAAACTTCAGAATTACTTCTTTTAGATGCTGAAAGGAGGACGTAGCGTGGATCCTTTTTCAACAAATTTGAAATGATTTAATAGTTGCAGTAAGGCAATTAACATTCAGTCGAGCTGGGATTGTGACAATTCATTATACATTGTGTTGTATGTTTGCATATGTGAGGTTGTATCATAACTGAACGATGACTCCATCATTGCTTAACAGCTGTCTGCAAAAGAACAATAAGAGCAATGGGGGTGCCTTGTAATTTCTTAAGTTTGTGCTGATCTTGTGCTACAAATGGCATGCAAATCTGGCGCAAAGCCTTGAGTTGGGATTTCATTTGTAAATCTGTAGGTCCAGGTGTGAGGTTCTCAAACTGGATGAATGAGTGATAGCAAACTGCACTTACAAAATATACTGTGCTCGCAGCTTTTATTTAGACTGGATCAACTCCCTAATAATTAGATCAGTTGGTCCTGGTCCTAACACTTGGTAGTAAGCTCCTTTTTTGATTTCTGGTCACTATGCTAGTTTCTTAGACAACTGTTTTCCAAATATGATAATTGCAAGTACAGTTCAGACTCACCCTGGCTGCCTCAATGATGGTTTTGTAAAGAAATTTGGCACTGATTACTTTCTGTTTGCAGAGGAAGCTTGCCCGCGTCTAGTGAACAGGACTATGGCCCATGCTTGTTTTAATGCATCTACATTTGTACAGTCTTTATCAAGTACCCCAGCATTTCAAAAGGGTGAAAGAGCCAGAGAAGACACACTGCTACTTGGGGCTAGAACTGTCATTGTGGACCAGGGGCTCATAGTTCATAAGGGAACTTTTTTTTTTCTTCAGCTTCTGGCCCCCTCTTCATCAATGCTTTGCTCTAAGCTGTGCCAAACTTTGACCAAGTGGCCTTAATGTTTCACTTAGGAACCATGTAACCCTAACCATATCTCATCTGGCAGACTGTATGAAATAATGGAATTGGAACTTTTGATAGGCAGCCCAGCCGTATTAAAAACCATAAATAATGGTGGGAACATGATACTGATGTATGTTATTTTGTTTTCCCAGAGTTTATGAAGTCTGTGTGCAGTGCCAACGGCTGGTCATCACTGGACAACAGAAGTATGAGAAGGAAGCTGGCTATAAAAATTTGCAATGCCAGAAGAGGATTAAGAAAATCTCTGCATCTAGAATCAAGCCATGAAGTTGCTGGTTTTCGTTGAGCTATTTGTTATTGTTGCATTAGTCTGGCCTTTCTTCCCCGGATCTTATTTTTTTTCTGGATGTTTTCTCTTGTTTGGTATCCTGGCCCCTGTGGGGCCAAATATGTGCTTTAGATAAATAAAATTACATTGAAACCTCCCTTTTGATAATGTTGTTCCTTTACCACTATTTTGGTTAGTGTTTTGCAAATGGTCACCATGTCAAACAGCGTCCGATAATGCTCTGTACCTGTAAAGAAGGCAAATCCCAGTGAGTCAGGAGTATGGGAGTAGTGGCACATGTTAAGCTGATCTGAATGCAAAGGTATAACATTGCTGCAGGCCACTTCTTTTATATAAAGGTGCTTGTGGTATTTCTGCAGCACAAACATAGCCAAAAATAGCAACTTGTATTTTATACAAGTGTCTACCTCTCACTTTAGAGTTTAAAAAGTAATCTTTCCAATGCAGGACAAATAATCTGAGTATTAGGACCAGATTTAGAGACGTTTTGTCTCTGGTTTGCTTGAGTTTATAATGCAGACCTGATTCAAAATTTTCGGGATTTGCAAACAAGAGCAAATTGGTATTTGGTACAATATTTATTTATTTATTTATTTAACGATTTGTAGAGCGCCTGGTGACCCGAAGGCATCCCCGCGCAATAATGTTTGATTTATCCAGAGGAGAGGGCAGGGAAGAGGGAGGGGACATGATAGACATGGAGTTTATTTAGGAAATAGGAGCGTTTTCAGTTTTTTTCAACACATCCGAAATGGGAAAAGTTTCACTTTTGTGTACACATAGTATTTTTTGGGTTATGGAAGGGTACCCTTCCATTACAAAACCTAAGTACCAGAGTAATTGACTTCCATCCTGAAGCGGTTATAGAATCATCCAGGGATAATCATCAGTTATCCTTAAATTGTCTAGAGCCCATCCAGGAGTCATTCTCACTCATCCTGATGTTGTCAGTTAGTATTCGTGGAGTTGTAAAAGGTAATCACTCCCTGTCAGTGGAAGTCATCAGAACACCATCCTAGCGTAGTTTTTGTGATTACAGTAAGAGTCATCAGAACACCATCCTAGCTTAGTTTTCGTGATTACAGTAATAGTCATCAGAACACCATCCTAGCGTAGTTTTTGTGATTACAGTAAGAGTCATCCCATTTAAATAATCAGCCCTGTGGGCAGACTTCAGGATGGCCTGGGATGACGTCCCCAGGAATGGCTGGCTGAAGCCATCCAATGACTTCAGAATCACTCCAGGATGATCTTCCTTTTTGACTAGGGGCAGCAGCAGTGTGGCTTTGGCGCTTATACCGTTCATCAGGGCATGTGTTTTCACTAGTGAGGGAGGCATACGGTGTAACTCCGGTAGGGATCCGCTAGGTGACGTGGCTTACGGATATACCACGTCGCAGACTGAGGCGGCTTTCTCTTTTCCGTCGGGCAGAGAGACGCAGCGTGAGCAACCGGTGGGGAGCCTCCCGCGACGTTGACGCCTTGCCTCCCTGTGGTGCCTTCTCGTCAATGAGCAGGGACTGACTGGTGCGTCTGGCTGAGGCAGCTTTCTCTTTCTTTGAAGGTAGAGAAACGCACCGCGATCAACTGGTGCGGGGCCTCCCACAGTGCCTCGCCTCCCTGTGGTGTCTTCACTCCGGGCAGCCGTCGATGAGTAGTTACTGTCTGGTGCTTCAGGCTGCATGGTAAGCGGGAAAAGAGCAGGACCTTGCATGTCTTTCTCCCGTTGACTGTGGGTTCACAGTACTGTGCTCCTGTGGGGGCGGCCTTCCGAGTGCAGCTGCGGGCACAGTTCAGGCAGTGTAGGGGGTTTGTCGCGCTCCCTAGCAACCTGGGCAGATGATGGGAGTATTGCCTCCCCCCCTTTGCTCACAACACAGGCACAGAGTGTAGGACCGCCTGTGGGCGCTTCGGGGCTTACAGGGGTGGTCACTGACCTCTCGCTGTTGGACTGGTTGTCATTGGGGTTGTGTCGGTGGCCGCGTGTGGGTGACTGCGGTTGCCTCCTGAGGACTTCCCCGTGATCCCGGTTCCGGTACCAGGTGTCTTTTGTCTTCAGCAGCGCGGATGTCGTGTTGACGATGGGGCTCTGTGTAAACCCCTGTGATCTCCTCAGGGCAAGGAGGCTTTCCTGGGTGGCAAAAGAGGCGCATCCTTCCCCTCCATCACTGGTGGCGCAAAAGAGCGCGCCAAGGTGTTGCCTGCCGGACATCTCTCTCTTCCCCCACGTGAACGATGAAGGTCAGAGAAGCAGGCCTGCGGGGTTAGTTACCCGCCTAATCGCCAGTATAGTGTTGAACCTAAAGCCCACATGGCGTAAAATAAGGACACAGACACCTGGCAGAATAGTGTGATAACTGGCCAGGAGCACGTGCACCCGGCCCCTTTTATTGGCGAGCCACGTCACTCGTGGCACCCGTGATGGATGGGTGAGGGGGTGTAGTGTGTCCAGGCCTCGAGGGAGTGGCTGGCGTTACAGCTTCCTGTGGAACACTAGAATGTGTCCCGCAGGACATTACAGATGCCACCATTTATTGTATGCAAATAATGGTACAACTGTAAGTACTGTTGTGTGTGGATGCCTCACTATATACACCCTACTCACCTTGATGGTGGTCTTTGTTCAGCAAGTCTGTAGAGATAACTCCCTTAACTCCCTACAACATACAGTCAAATCTATCATTTTCATTTTTCCGTAATAAGATGTTTTTTAAAGAACAATTTCTAGGAGGGCTTCGAGCCTCCTCCAGAATATATTTTTCTCAATATTTGCCTTTTTCAAGAAGTAGAAAATATCGGGGCAGATTTATGAAGGACTTGCGCCGCCAGCGCGGCACTTTTTCCCATGTTAAAAATGACGCACCAGCGGCGCAAGTCCTTCATAAATCTGCCCCATCATGTCTAAACCTGCTGCACTTTTCATTCTTATTCTTCAATAATTACCTTTAACTGAACGAATACTTCTCTAACAAATTCTAAGAAAACATTTCTTTTTATGCTGTACCTTATAATACATCAGTTGAATTCGCTAAATAATACATATATGTTGTAACACATGATATCCAGCTCTTATTTAAACCCAAAAAGCGCAACATCTCATGTACATTATATATCAACCAGAAGAAAAGAAATGCTATGTGGATATATATTTAATTACGAATTATTCATTATGTCCCACAACATTGAAGGGTAATGTGAGTATTTGTTGTTCTAAATGGCCATGCACCAGAATATGGGCTGTGCGCTTGGCATTTATTGCTCTGGTTTTGCGATTATTGCTTTCAGAAAATCAGTACAAATTATCTTCTTGATGGTAGATTAGCATCTTTCACGCTGCTCTCTGGTACTGATTTACCCTATTAAGGCAACAAAAAGGGTAATAATGCATCCTGATTGCCCATAATAGGAGTGCAGAAAGCATGATTAGTGAACAGATTATACTGGAAAGCTTCTAGGAAAACAGTATGTAACGAGGATGTCCAATTGCATCTCTCATTGGAAGACGAATTGACACTAAAACCCCGCAGAATATGATGAAGTTGGTACCCCTTAGTCTCAAATATATCACAGATATTCATTGATTGTGGGTTAAATGGGATCCCCCTGAACGGCTGGGGCCCTTTGCAAAGCAGGGGTTTCAAGGGCCCGCCAATGGAAGCAAGGTCATTTAAAAACAAATAGAAAGGTCATGTTCTTATGAATACAATTATACCAAATTTCAAGAGCGAAGGCCAAAGATAAGGCAAGAACGAAAGGGGCATTTCACAATGTAATGTGTATTTGTATAGTGCATGACCATTGTAATACAGTTGCGGCTGGCTTGTAAGGAGGGTGATAGGGTGGGGGGACAAAAATAAAAGTTACAAAAATAAGCAAACAAAAAATAGTACTCTTGTGGTAATTATTTAGTGAGGCGATGCTCCTCCGTCTTAACAGTGGAGCCACCTCTGTTACACACGCACCTAGCAGAGGAATAGAGTGATAAATCAGTGATCGGGAAAAGATTGGACTGCAGTGACAACCCTGATGTTCCGCATCTACAGCATTCCAATCTCTGTAGTCAGATTGCATAGCACTGATTGATGTAATTCCCAAATGGCACGTGGCCGACAATTTCTGGCTTGTCAGCATTTTTGTGAAGCAGGGGCAAACCTAATGCAGAGATCTCTGGTTGCTTCTTTATTTTTTACAAGTACCTTAGACACCTGTTTCCATGAACCAAAAAGAAAAAAACATGGCACTTGGTGCCATCTAGTGAGCTGACCTCGTTAGCTGCCTCATTATGACTGAAGACAGAAAGAAAACCTTCAATTAAATATCCCATAAATAAATGTTGCTAAAGGAGAGTGACCCTGGAAAGCACAGGGTCTGGGTCATAATGTCTTTGTCTTATCCCGCCCTTGATGACCCTGGCCAGCAGGAACAGCTCAATACAAATGTATGAATGAAATATACAACCAGTGGAAGAAATTGAATCTCAAGTATCACCCTTAAGAGTGAGCGTTAACTCACTTCCATCAGCACAGTTGTTTCCTTTAGGGTGAGTCTGTAGAATGTGGAGAAACAGTAAAATATTCCATGGAACTGTAAGACACATTAAGGGCCTCATTACGATGTCGGCCGGAAAGCAGTCGAAGCAACTCAGTGTCGGAAACCGGTTCGGATTCAGGGAGTCCGACCAACCGATTACGATGGTTCCGAAAACAGTTCGGTCAGACCCCCTTTGACTTCAATGGGAGCCTGTGTGCCGACCGACAACACAGGCTCCCGTTGCAAAACAGGGTGATTGCGTAAAACCTGTCACCCTATGGTGAGCCCCTAATGGTGCCTACAACACTGCGTATGATTGCAAGAGGAGGCATCGCCATCGTCCACAAGAACACCATCCGCATCAAAACCAACTCCGACGACACCCTCACAACGGCCAAACACCTTTACTTCCAGATACACACCGACCCCAAAAGCACACTCAGAGGCACCCTCATCTACAGACCCCCAGGACCCTGCACACAATTCAGCAAAGACATCGCAGACTTCATCAGCCCACACGCCCTCCCCTCCGCTGACTACATCCTCCTAGGGGACCTCAACTTCCACCTGGAGAACAACAACGACAACAACACCACCAACCTGCTGGACAACCTCGCCAACCTCGGAATCAAGCAACTGGTGAACACCCCCACCCACTACGCTGGACACATGCTTGACCCAATCTTCTCCTCCAGCAAGCACATCTCCTTCAGCCACTCCACCGGACTCCACTGGACAGACCACAGCTGCGTATACTTCAGCTTCAGAAAGACCACGACTCACCACCTCCCACAACAGGTTCCCCGCAGGAACTGGAACAAGATCACCACTGACCAGCTTACCACATCACTAAACCAGAACCCTCTCACCAGATCAACGGACCCCAACCAAGCAGCCCTCAACCTCGCACAGTGGATCACCAACTGCGCCGACGACCTCGCACCCCTGAAAACCCATCCCAGCAGGACCGGAAGCAAGAAAGCTCAATGGTTCAACAACGAACTCAAGAACTCCAAGAAGAACTGCCGCACCCTCGAGAAAGCCTGGCGAAAGAACCCAACCGCAGACAACATGACCGCCCTCAAGCACACCACCCACAAACACCACCAGCTGATCCACACCATCAAGAAGTCAGCATTCAAGGAACGACTACACAACAACGCACACAACAGCAAGGAGCTCTTCAGCATCGTCAAAGAGCTCTCTAACCCCAGCGCCGGAAACAACAACATCACTCCCTCACAAGACCTCTGCGACTCACTCACCTCGTTCTTCCACAGCAAGATCGCAGACATACACAACAGCTTTGGCGAACAGTCCACGCACCCAACCATACAACTAACGCCCCCCACCACCACCCTCCGTGCCTGGACCCCAGTCAGCACAGAAGACACCATCCACACGATGAACACCATCCACTCCGGATCGCCAACCGACCCATGCCCCCACCACATCTTCAACAAGGCCGACTCCATCATCGCCCCCCAACTCCGGGACATCATCAACTGCTCCTTCAACACCGCCACCTTCCCGGAGAGCTGGAAGCATGCCGAGCTCAGCGCCCTCCTGTAGAAACCATTGGCAGACCCCACCGACCTCAAGAATTATCGCCCCATCTCGCTCCTCCCCTTTCCAGTCAAAGTCATCGGAAGACCATCAACAGACAGCTTGCCGCCTTCCTTGAGATGAACGGATCCCTCGACCACTCGCAGTCCGGCTTCCGAGCCAACCACAGCACCGAGACCGCCCTCATCGCAGCCACTGACGACATCCGAACCCTGCTCAATAACGGGAAAACAGCGGCCCTCATCTTCCTGGACCTCTCCGCAGCGTTCGATACTGTCTGCCACCGCATCCTAGTACAATGCCTCAGCAACGTCAGAATCCAAGAGAAGGCACTGGAGTGGATCATCTCGTTCCTCGCCGGAAGAACCCAGAGAGTCCGCCTCCCCCCGTTCAGATCCGAGGCCACCGAAGTCATCTGCGGCGTACCACAAGGATCATTACTCAGCCCCACCCTCTTCAACGTGTACATGAGACCCCTCGCAGCCATCGCACGCCATCACAGCCTCCACATCATCTCCTACGCCGATGACACCCAGCTGATCCTCTCCCTCACCAACGACCCCGACACCGCCAGAACCAACCTACACAAAGGGATGAAAGAAGTAGCCGAGTGGATGAAGAACAGCCGCTTGAAACTTAACTCAGACAAGACGGAAGTCCTCATCCTTTGATCATCACCGTCCGCCTGGGATGACTCCTGGTGGCCCTCAGCCCTAGGCAGCGCACCCAAACCAACGGACCACGCTCGCAACCTGGGCTTTATCCTGGACTCCTCCCTATCGATGACCAGACAAGTCAACGCCGTCTCCTCATCGTGTTTCAACATCCTACGCATGCTCCGTAAGATCTTCCGATGGATCCCCACCGAAACCAGGAAGACGGTCACCCAGGCACTTGTCACCAGCAGACTGGATTACGGAAACACCCTCTACACCGGAACCACAGCCAAACTGCAGAAAAGACTCCAACGCATCCAGAACGCCTCTGCACAACTCATCCTGGACATCCCCCGTCACAACCACATCTCTGGACACCTGAAAGACCTGCACTGGCTCCCCGTCGGCTAAAGAATCACGTTCCGCCTCCTCACCCACGCACACAAAGCCCTCCACGACCTAGGCGCTAGGTACCTCAACAGCCGCCTCACCTTCTACACTCCCACCCGCCAACTATGATCGACCAGCCAAGCCCTCGCCGCCGTTCCACGCATTCGAAGAGCCACCATGGGAGGAATATCCTTCTCCTACCTGGCAGCCAAGACCTGGAATTCCCTCCCCATCCACCTCCGTCTTACCCATGACCACCTCTCCTTCAGGAAGCAACTCAAGACCTGGCTGTTCGAGCAGTAGCGGACCCCCCCCCCCAAAGCGCCTTGAGACCCTCCGGGTGAGTAGAGCGCTATACAAATTTCTTGATTGATTGATTGAAAGAGGGGACCCATGGGTACCCCAATGGGCCATAGCCAGAGGCCTCTGGGTAAAGGGGAGCTTGCTAGTCCCCAAAGTTGGTTTCTGACAGCCAATCCATGTAGGTCAAACCAATTCGGAAAGGCTGTCCAAATCTGACATTGTAATCTGTCGGTCGGAAACGCGGTCCATAGACTCGTATGAGCCGTTTCTGATCGAATCGGTTCCTTCGAATACTGGTCCGAATCGTGTCCGAAGGACCGAACGGTTACCTAACATCACAATCGATCGGTCAGCAATGATTCAGAGTCGGTCGAAAACGCGAGTTCCAAAACGGATTCGGACAAACCGAATGCCGTTCAAAGCCTTTTCCAACTGACATTGTAATGAGGCCCTAAACAAGGCAGATGTTGCTGTTATACCAAGTTGTTAATACTGTTCAGAATGTGGTTTACAAACATTTTGCTAGCATTAGTAATCCTAATGTATATTTAAAAGGTGCAAGAAAATTTCCTTAAAGACTATGAAGAGGTAAAAATCTAAACTAAGTCATTGGCATAACACTGACACACATTTTAAATGAAATGTATACTTTTAAATCTATAAAGATTATTTTTTTATTTAAAACAAGTACGCCAAACATTGGCAAAGACAGCAGGCCCCGCTTAGACAAGCATGTACAAATGTGCACAGAGTATTTGTACTGTGCCTCTGTGCAATCTGCCTCTTGTAGGGCCTACTGTCTTTGTACACTTTTTTCCATTCTCAAACATGCAGTGTTTCATTTGCCTAATCTGGAGCTTACTGCACACATAGAATAAATTAAGGGCACAGGCATTTGAAGCACATAAAGAGGTTTATAACAAATGGACTTGCAGAACATCTGTAGAAATGTGTACATGCCTGAATTTGCTTGCACATGCTTAATAAAGCAAGACCTATTGGCTTTGGCAATGCCTGTTAATTCCCGCCCCTATCCCGTCCCTGTACATTGTGTACATCATTTCAGTTACAATGCTCTTCAACCATGACATATTGGTTTTATCGTGACACAGTTTGTCTCTTTATATCTTTTGAATGCAAAGATCAAATGTATTTCAATGAAAAGAAAAGCAACACTACTTTAGCAGTGAAATGTTGTCTATGGATCCAGGTATTACAAAACTCTGGACAGTAGACATTGTCCCCTTTTGCATCTCAGAAGAATAACATCCAAATACTCATTTAGGGCGCCATTGTATGTAGCACAGTACTGTTGCACTTGATTATCACTATCAGCCTGATTCATGAAGCGAAATAGCGCCCGCAATGGCTGCGATAACGCAATTGCGGGCGCAAAAGACGGATACGGCATTCAAGTACGAAATAGCGAATTCGCAAAAAAATAATTGCGATTGGAATAGCGATTACGCAGTAATAGTCGCAGACTCCGGGAAGTCGAGCATTAGCGATACGGAAATTGCGACCAACCACGGAATCTGCGAAATGATTAGCGAAACGCAATATTGTCGCAATCGGCATTCATGCAAGAAATACATTAGCGAAAAAGCCCAAAATCGCACGTTTGCGCGGCGCAATTTAAGGACAGCTCAAAGCAGGTGGTAACCATACAAGCCATGATGAAGCCAAATTTGAAAAACTGTTAGCCAATCACCAACAGGGCCAGGCCTGACCAATCACACATAAGGACATTCAGCAGCAGCATTAGGCGTTCCACAATGCCTGGGATGTACATGGTGGTGAGGCGGCGAAGGCTACAGCGAGCAGCACGGAGGAGACGCATGAGGCAGGCAAGGATTTACCGGCTGCGGGTCACCTTGCTGGGCCAAACCAGAGAACAGATTTATGCTAAATACAGGCTGAATGGGGAAATGATCACCTGGCTGATACAAGAACTCGACCCCATCATGCAGCACCCAACAAGGCGAAACAATTCTGTGCCCACACATGTGCAGGTATTGTGCAGCCTGCACCTCCTGGCCTCCGGCAGTTTCCAGGGCATAGTAGCCGCTGCTGGGGGGATATCCCAGCCCACCATGTCACGCTGCCTCCACACTTTTGTTGACGCCATGCTCAGCCAGCTCCACCGGCACATCACATTTCCCACGAGCCAACAGGAATTGGACCTCACTAAACTACAATTTTATAATGTTGCCCATTTTCCCCATGTCCTCGGCTGCATAGACTGTACCCACGTCGCCATCTGCCCACCAGCTGGCACGGAGTATATGTACCGCAACAGAAAGTCCTACCACTCCCTCAACATACAGATGGTCTGCAATGCCAAGAGCATCATCACTGACATTGTGGCCCAGTACCCAGGGAGTACCCATGACTCCTTCATCTTTAGGCACAGCGGACTCCACACACGACTGATGAGGGGAGAGTTTGGGGAAGGACACCTACTTGGTAAGTACACTTTGTCGACAATGTCACATTGCTATGAAGTAACTGCGCTGCACAGGCAATCAACATCTGCTCCTCTCATTCAGGTGACAGTGGCTACGCCCTACGGGAATACCTCCTGACCCTTTACCTCAACCCTGCCACACCTCAGCAACGGCGCTACAATGTTGCGCACATCCGGACAAGGAACTGTATTGAAAGGACATTTGGCCTGCTCAAGAGCAGGTTCCGTATACTGCACAAGACAGGTGGGGCCATGTATTACAGTCCTGCAGCGTGCTGCCGCATTGTGGCTGTCTGTGCAATGCTTCATAACATTGCAACCAAGCGCCGGATACCAGTTGACATCTCAGGCAGTGAATCTGAGGGGGACGACCGGCCACCAGCAAATGCGCACCATGCACGCGGGGAGAACCCAGCTGAAGGCCACAGACGTCGCAACCACATCACAGCTAACAATTTCTAGCCCACCCCCTTCCCCCACCCCACATATCACAATTGCATGCAAAATGTAATGATAACACAAGGCGAATGTATGCTTCAAAATAAATGTATTTGTTTGATTCACAACAGAAAAGGGTCATGGTAAGAACTATTTACAAAAAAATACAGTATTCCAGCATACTGCATGTAAATGTGCATGGCAGGCTTATCTTCAGCCTGCGCCTGTGTCCCTGACACAATGTCATTGGTGCTTCCTGCGCACATTTCCCAGGCGCCTTTGAGGCTCCTCATCCTCATCCTGGGCAGATGGACCAGGCGTAGCCCTGGTGCTGCGCCTAGGTGGGGGGGCCTGCGTGGCAGAGTTGCTGCTCAAGCTGGAGGCAGCCTCACTCCCATCATCTCCCCCTACGATGGCCGGTAGCACAGGTGCGAGCAGTGGGACCACGGCGGTGGTCAAGTGCTCCAGCACCCGGGTAATCTCCTCGCAGCACTGGACCAGCTGGTGCTGCTGGGTCATAGAGCGCCGCGAGAGCTGGGTGGTGGCATTTGCTGCCACATAATTGGAGCGACTATAGGTCGCCATCTGGCTCAGCAGCTGGTGGTGGCGCCTGCGTGCAACACTGCGCTGCTTCCCCAGCGCAGCAGTATTGGCCTCCATTGCCGCCGTCATGTGCTCAATGGCCGCCGTCATGCGGTCCACCCGCTGGCCGACTCCCGCCACATTGCGGCCGATCTTCTGCAGCTGGAGCTGGATGGCTCCTTGCTGCTGCGACTGCCTCTGGTGTAGACGGAGCATTCGCCGCTCCACGCTCATGCAGGCATGGAGATGCCCTTTGCCCCTCCTGCTGTTCTGCCGCTGTGTAGCGGATGTGGCTGGCCCAGATCGTGGAGGACGAGCTGCAGGTGTTGTAGCAGCTGGTGTCGCAGGTGCGGCAGGCACTGGAGGCACATTGGTGGCGGGCCTGGCCTTGGCAGCTGGTGGGCCTGCAGATGGTGCAGCAGGTACGGTGGGGGCCTGGCCTTGGTGACCGGTGGGCCTGCAGATGGTGCAGGAGGTAAGGTGGGGGGCCTGGCTGCTGGTGTAGGCGCAGCGGCAGGGGATGGTGGCTGGGTAGCGGGTAGGGATTCCTCCTCCTGGGCCTCCTCGACGATCACCAGCCTCTCACTGTCACTGCTATCATCTGCACCTGTGAGGGTAAGTGGATACTCATTAGGTGCATGTGACTGTCAGACGTGCAGATGTTACATGCATGCTGGATGACATTCCCTGGATGGCTGTGGATTTGTGCGCTTAGGAACCTTTCAGGCCGCATTGTGGTACTACTACATTGTGGACATACTACGTCTCCCACAATGCCTCAGGGCATATCCTGATGCACAACATAGGCATGATTAAGGGCCAATGAGTGAGCCTATTCGGGCAGGGACGGTCATAGGGGACAGGGTCGCAGTCGCATGCCACTTACCTTGGGTGTTGTGGGTTGGGCGGGAGGAGTCCAGAGTGGTCACGCCAACACACGCCTCCCTCTCCAAGGTGTCCTCTACCTGGTCCTCCAGGGGGGTGTTGGGTGGGACAGTCGGTCCACCACCTCCGGTGCCTGATGACTCACCGAGACGCGCCGCCACCCTCTCCTTGGCACGCCCTCGGAGGTCGTACCAGCGCTTCTTAAGCTCTTCCACCGACCTGTCCGCAACGCCAACTGAGTTCACGCTGGAGGCAATCCCCACCCAGATCCTCCGCTTCTCCTGCTCTGGGACCCTCCGGGAGTTGGCACCGAAGAGCTGGTCATGTTTGGACACCACCCCTTCAATGAGGTTCTCCAGCTCCTGTTCGGAGAACTTCAGCTTGCGCTTGCGGCTAGCGCTGTTGCTGGGGCCAGGCAGAGGTTCTGCAGACATGGCGGTCGCTATTTCGGCCGGGTCGGGAGTCGCTAACGGCGGTTTGGCGGCAGCTTTCCGTCGTGTACGGTCGGATGATTGCGTCACTGTGGTGTTTGGGGGTGGGATTTGGCTGCTTCCTGGTTGTGATGTCATCACGGTGCTCGGAATGCGTCTTCCCGTATTTCCGGATCCCGCGAGAATGCGACTCGCAATCCCGATCGCACGGGATTGCGTGTCGCAATCCCGTGTGATCGGGATTGCGAGTCGCTATCCCGTGCGATCGGGATTGCGACTCGCTGGTGTCCGGAAATAGCGATTATTCTGCGTTTTTTGTAGGTCGCTAACGGCTTTAGCGCCCGCGTGCGAGTCGCTATTTTTTCCACGAAAAGTACATGAATGCCGTTTTGCGTTTTCTCAATAGCGAGTCGCTATTATTCGCTATTAGGGACACGCAAAACGGCATGTACATGAATCAGGCTGCAAGTCACATTAGTGTTTACTTGTTCTCCAAAAAAAAGTGAAACTTGCTCCACGAAACTAGTTGCACAAACTGTTACTTTTAAAAGCTGGGGATTGCATGTATTAAAGGAAGTGGCCGTTTACCAGAGGAGGAGAGCTACTCAGCACAGGTACTATTGGGGGCAGCAAATGCTTGTATAGGAGTCTTTGCTATGCCACAGCTGCAGGCGCTGTCTTCCCGCATTGAAGCCACAATGTTGTCATCCTAAGAGCCATTGAACAATTTGTGAACCAAATCCACTCGCCAACAAGGGGCATTCACGTTAAACGTGGATGCTTCTTCAAACATTGATAAAGAATTCTCACCAATGCGATGTTGTTTGGCGTTAGCAGAGTTTCAGCTCCGTGCACTGCTAGCAAGTATTAGCATGTGGAAATCTTTAGTGTGCTGAAATCTTAGAGCTGCAGACTAACACTATTGCTGGCCTGTGAGAGAATGGTAAGCTGTAAACAGTAAGATCAACAGCACCCGTGTGTATTCTCTGTTCTACATTTTCTTCCCATTGCTCCCTTTATGTTTACCACATGACTCCTGGCAAAAGATGTCTCTAGCCAGACCTAAACTTTATTTAACAGGTAATGATGAGCCATTAATGTTCCATTGTTGCTGATCATGAATTGTTAGATTCTTTAAAAATGTTATCTTTTTATGTAAGAATAGTGCACGCTCATGTACAGTGGGCAAACTAACAGAATATGAATGATCAATTTATCTGAGCCTCAGCCCTTAAAGTCTTTCAAATTGGCACGTCCCTTCCCTTCTAACTAACCAGGTGCAGCAGGTTTACATATTCCGTTCTTAATGGTGTATGCTAAAGAAGCAGGCAAACTGTCGTACAACTCATAGGGGCATATTCTCAAGAATGTGTGATAACCCTCGCAAAAGTAACTTAATGCAACTCCCAACATTGCAGTCCATCAGGCGAAAATTACGCTGTGTTAACCAAGTATTCACAACATGGCGATACCATGCGATAGACACAAGATAACATGTCAAATGACTGCGTTAAATTCAACGAAGTTGAATGGGGACAAGACGGAGGTTGTTATCCTAGGTAAGCATAAGGACCTATGGGGCCCTCACCACTGGCCTCACGAAATGGGTCCCTTTCCCATTCCTGTCACTCATGTCCTCAATCTGGGGTCATTATTGATGAAAATCTTTCCATGAGACAACAGGTGGATAATGTGGCTGCCATCTGCTGAACGATCTTGAGATGGCTCCATAAGATCATCTGAATGCTCCCTGTCTCTGCCCAACGCACGGTAATCCAGGCACTTATCACCTCTCGCCTCGATTACATCAATGTTCTTTATCTTGGTAGTTGTAAAACGGTACTGAGAAAGTTACAGGTAGTGCAGAACTCTGCTGCACGCCTTCTCTGCCAAGTTCCCATACACATGGCATCGATGACCCCATGACCATCTTTACAGAGGTCATCCAATATTCATCCGGACTGGCTCCCTTACTTGAGCCTAACAGAGTTGGTGGCAACGGATGCACAGCGGCCAACACAGGCACACTACCACAGGATGGTGACTTGCGGTCCACTGAGGTAGGGCCACACAGACTGAGCGGGTCCCTGTCGATGTCGAAGGTGAATGTGATGGAGGGTTGCGGGGGACAGTGGAATGTGTCTTCCAGGACATAATGAAGAGGGCAAAAGCTATCTGGAAGCAGCAAATGGAGGAGTGGAAAGCGACAGCCTCGTTGCCACCACCAATTTGGTATCAGCTGCATGAGGATAAAAACTCTCCCCTAGCCCATAGACTCATACGCCACCATTGTTCGACCAGAGAATATCCATGAATGTCAGGGAACAGAGTAAGTGGCAACGGGGCTGAGAGGGGATGCAGTCTGCGATGATGCCGGTACACTGAAATGAACTCAGCTATTGCTAAATCAAGACTCTGTGGCCTTCTGTACCCCAGTGTAGGCCGGAGGTAGCTGTCAGCAGTGGCTCACAGCCAGGTGTCGTTGGCTCACAATGCACAGAGTTAGTGACACCAGGGCAGTTGTCGGTAGTGTTTGATCACCTCCGGAAAAAGGATCCTAATTTCCTCTCAAATGCAACGTGTCATCTTCTTACACCTCTCCTTGCTTGCGATTATATGTACTCTGCCTTAGAATAATCAATGTTCCAATTCTCTGACCTACTTGAGCGGAGCGTTGGCCGCGTAGGCCGAGAGCAGTAGTCTGCGTAGGCCCACAAAATCTTGTGGTTGTGATGCACTACTAGGATCTGGTGGCACCACATCAAAGGGAGTATAGTGACATAAACTCAGCCATAATTAATGTGCTCCGCCATGGTGTTATCAAGACTCAGTTCCAAATGTGTGACCACTTTGTCCACTGTGCATGCCGGTGGAGTAGGTCAATGAGAAAGCAGTACTGTGGGCCTGTGTTGCGGAGGCCGTAATGGTCTGAGGAGGCTGCCAAGGTTGCAGGCCTCAGGCTTGGAGATTACACCGGCGTGTGGTGGGCCCTCCTCAACACATGCCGGAGTCGGCAGGTGGACATTGAGGCCTGGGTGCACAGGGGCGGACAGTACTGGTTTGGGGACCAGTGTCCCGGGTGGCAGCAGGCGCAAAGGATCACAGGCAACTCCGCACACGGCAACGGCGTCGGCCTCGTGGCGGGGTGAGAGGAGCTACCCTAGCAGAGACGTTGGGCATTCCGGAAGTGGACTACACCCAGAGTTAACTGCCTTTTATTCACACCCCTACGCTGGCCTGGTGTACGCCGGGCCAGCCCACTCCGCTCACACTTCTGGGGGGGACATAACAAGCCACATTTCCGCGATCCTCCCCACTGGCTGGGGTGACATGGTTGAGTCCACTGTCCACTACACTCCATACAACAGCGGGGTATGTCGACATGGATATGTGTGTGGTCTGCATACTGCAGTCTGGCCAGCACATCCATGCCACACTTAGTGTTGTGTACATTCTTATTCATCGGTCACTTGCCTCCTTCGCACATGCCTGGTCCCCACCTCTTTCCACATCCTGCTATTGTGTGGCTGAGGTTCCATGCTGTTGATGGCTAATGTACGTGGCTGTCCCAGGTTCCCACTGTGAGATGTGCTGTTGTGTCTGGTGGGTATGCATGTTGTTCGACATGTTGTATGTGAGCTTGTGATGTGTGCATCTCCAGTGTTGTGAGTTGCATTATTGTGGAGTTGAGGTGTTTGGTATGGTCATTTGGAATTTGCCAATGAGCAGTGCATTTCCGTGGGTTCCATCCTGGTAGCGCAGGTTGATGATGGCTGTTGGTAGATGTAGGAATCATGCACACCGCCTGGGTGGTTGGGGAAGACATTGGTGGAGATTCCCCTGTGGTGCAACATTGCCTGGACATTGCTGGGATATGTGCACTTTCTGTTGCCCGTTATTGTGTGCAGTGTTGCCAGGGTGCACAAGTAGGACATGTGTGCAGTCAATTACCCCCTGACACATGCGGGAAGCCAGCTGTGGCATAGATGCCTTGCTTGGTCTCCAGATGTTGCGGCGCAGTGTGTGGGAAGTATAGATAGTGTGGTACCAAACTGATGGTGTCATCCATGACCGTTGTGAGGGACTTGGATTGTCCTGGCTGTGTGACTCCTCCATCTCAGGCGGTTGTTGGTTGGAGAGTACCAGAGGCCGATACATTCAGTACGGCCAGTAGCTTTGTCTGAGGTGGGATGTTGGTTGTCCGCTGTGTTGGTACTGTCAGCCTGTGGACAATGGTGGTCATGATGCTGAGGATGGTTGTCCCTTTGAGCATGTAGTGGGCAATGACATTCTCTGGTGTTGGGTCTGTGAGGTTTGAGGTAATATGAATTTTTATGGTCAATTGTGTCCCCTATCGTAAACCCCAACGGCTCCATGTACGTGTTTCTAGTACATGCAAGTTCCCTCCACAACCAGCTATGAAGACGCAAATACATTTGCGTCCAACGTTAACATGTCCTCTTTCAGATCCACCATGAATGGGTCCGATATTCAGTTCCTAAGTGTGCCTTGCCAACGTCTTTACATGGTGCACTTTCATGTTTTCCTGGCCCTGGCGAGTTGGGCCTTGTTTTCTGCCATTCAAGCTTTCTCCTGCCTTCTGCCTCTGGAAGCTGCAGCCTGAACCTGCATCTGTATCCATGACCTTTCACTCACTTCACTCACTTCCTGCGCGGCTAGCGGTGCCTGGCTCAGCCTGCCGGCCTGCCAAGACTGTATTCAGCCTTCAAGTTATCTGCTCCACTCCTCGAAAAATACATTCCTGTCTAGTAGTTTAGGTAAACATCCTTCCCAGCTGCAGAGCAAAGGGCCCGGCCTTTCTGTCTCCATGCCAGTAATTCATAGCCTCCGTTACCATGGTAGGCCCATGGCCCCCTTGCTTTACACGTAGACACGCAGTCGCATATGCACGCATTAGCAGTCAGTATAGAATAGCCTCTGCCCGAGAGACCTTTCCTTCTAGATAATACAGTTCCTCAAACACAAGATATTAGATATGATTTGGGATTAGGTTGTTCTGACACTCCAGACTTCTGTCTCCACATGTACGGCTAAATGTCAAGTCCCCTTCACCCTCCAATTGCACGTCAATCATACGTCATGCTGCTGCGCGCGCATCTCTGCCACATGTTTTTGCTGACTCTGCAGGATCCTTCTAGGGATCCACCCACTTATGACACCTTTATGTGACGTTTCTAGCACACACCTCCGTGTACGCCCTAGTGCACGCCTTCTGTTACGTATTTCTGTTCTTATCTCGTTTCTCTCAGCTGTTAGGCCTTCTGCATTCAATATTACACTATGAAATGACTATATATATGATTTCCTGTTAATAAATCATTGTACATGTCCGTTGCAATTCCCACCCTGAACCCTCGTGGCGACGGGTCATGCTACCTGGTTCGAACCAATTCCTTTTTAAGGAATAAAACCCCTTTTAAACCTCAGATACCACGGATTCTGCCTTCTTATTTTGACTGAGTTATTCTTATTGAACTTTACCGCATAAATTCCGTATAGGTAATTAAAATTTACCACAAAATTGGCGCCCGAACAGGGACCCCTCCCCCACCCCACGCGCCGGCGGTGCGTTGCAGGCCCGGTCCCCTGCCACAGCGCTGACGGACAACTACGCGTACCCGCAGGATTTCCTGTATCTCCCTCAGGCCAACGGAGGTGACTGAGGCTGCGATCGACACCCAGACGAGGCGGTGAGGAGTGCGGAGGATCCCGACCAGAGCCTAGCTGAGAGAGCAAAGTCCGAGGTATCCGGAGGCCCACCAATTCCGAAGTTCCGAAGCGCTTACGTCACGAGTCCAGTCCAGTCCAGTCCAGTGTCGAGTTTCCGAGGCCTTCTGTTCCGTGCTTCCCGGTGAGTACCGTTGCTGGGGACGCATCTAGACGAGCGCATTAATTTGTGCCGGTCAAGACGGGTTTGGGTACGCAGACCCGGTCTGCACTGTTTAGCGGTGTATCTGTACTGTTTAGCAGTATATCCAGTATGAAATTAGCTAAGTATTATTCTAATCATTATTGTTCGTTCTGAAATGTTTTAGTATGTTTTAATGTCGTGGTAAGAGTGATTGTTCGATCTACATTATTGTGTTTACTGTATTAGTTGTGTCCAAGTTAGAGTAAGTATCAAGTCCAGAGTAGCACGGCTGAAACATGCCGCTGTTTTCCAAACTAAGACAGATAGGAACTAGAAAAGGGATTCTAGAAGAAGAAGTGCCTGTTCCACCTAGGGACACTCCAGGGCACTTTATGTACCACAAGCACGGCCTAGATGCCGTATTATATCTCGATTTGTGGGTTGACTATACTAAAGATTTAGCAGAGAATCAAAGATGGCCCGCTACAGGGACATGGGATGCCGAGTGCATCATGAGAGTAGAAGAAGCATTATGGAAAAAGAAAGCCAGACAGTCACAGAAAGACGCCATTGAACTATGGCGTAAAGAATCGCACAGACGCACAGAGAAAGCACTCAGAAAAGCAGAAAAACATAAAGAGGATTCAGACAAAGCCCAAGAAAATGTATTAGTTGAGGAGGGGATACGAGTAAAAACAGAACAAGTAGACCGACAACGAAACACTCTAATGAATGGTATGTATCCTCTACTGACCGAGGGTTTACCTAAGGCCACTCCAGAAATGCCGAAGGATCTGCCCCCTCAACTGCTCCCGACTAAAGTACATCACAAGACCACAAAGGACATATTCCTTTCTTCCTATCTAGACGACGTAGCTCCCACATATGTAAATAGACATGTTCAAGCACCACCCGCTGATGGTACTCCACCCCGAAATAATCTACTCCCACCTCCGCAACGAACTCCTTCTCCCGTTCCACATCCTGCACCTGTTCCCCCAACCCTTCCTGCACCTCTTCTTCCAATCATTCACCCATTAAATCCTTTTGGTCCTGGCACCTCGGGAGGTGCGACAGGAGGTTTTCAAACACCACCACAAACACATAGACTGACTTATAGGGATTTAGCGCAACAATGTACACCTCAATCAGCCTATTATGACATACTTAAAGAACGTCTCACAGACTGTAGATATGATCCAGTACCCGGTAAAGACGACAGAATGATGCTCGCATCAGTACGATTACGACGAGTTACAAACTTTTTATTGTTACTACCAGGAATGGTTGATCATCTAGACAGAATATATCATTTTGTTCAAACGGGGGAAGGCCCTGAAAGTATTGGCGAGGCCATGGCTTACCAGAAAGTTGACACTCAAGGCAAGATATTACGGTTTTTCATAAACTGCCTAATAAGAGAACAAGATAGGCCTGGTGTAGACCAGGAAGAAATGAAAGCACTTAATAGATGGGGTCAGAATATAGCCGATGGAAAACATGATAAACAGAATTGCATAGAAAATATGTATCGAAGGATCCGGAAGGTAGTAGAACAGATACACAAAAGAAGACAGCCTGCACCAGAAATAGATTCAGATAAGAATGAATTTTCGGTGGAGGAGGAACAGCCAGAAACGGCAACAGGACAATTACAATTACCAGCTAGAGAAATGATAGCATATGTAGGTAAGGGAAGACCCTATAATAATTCAATGCGTCCGGTACGTCCGGAAAGTAAAAGAATTTTTCAAGCTGCCATGTCAAATCCAAGGACCCCCGAACATCTATTCCAGGCTGCTGATAGGATACTTCAAGAACGCATGGGGTACCATGTACTCAATTCCATGGATGAACAAGAATTGGCCAGGTCAGCCGTACAATGGACTGACGATCCTGATAAATATAGTGATGATGGTTTAGCGCAGACCTTTTTAAACCTTTCCCCTGACGAACAGAAATTAGCTGGTATATATATGGTTCAGCATCTCATTACATTATTCAAAGGCCAACATTCTGATCCAGGTTCCTTACCGGATATTTTAATAGAACTACTCTCGCCACAATGGAGAGGTCTAGGTACCGACTTGATTAAAGTAATTCTAGAACATCGACACAGGTATAATACTTTTCTGAATACACGGTTTGTTCCAGCTCCACCCGTAGAAAGAAAAATGTATTACATAGACAGACAGAACCCCTTGCGAGAAGTGCATCCAGTCCAGAACGCTGATAATTCCTTTAGACGCGTGTTTGTGTACACGCCCATCACAAAAATGGAACTGTTAGAAATGAAGAAATTAGTGCCCAGTCACGATAAAGACCCAGCAGGTTTACACCGCGAAATCAAAGACATGTTACTCATGGGGGATTATACCTATCCCGACATTATGAAAATATTAAAAATGTTAATGCCTGCCGGTATTTACGAGAAACTCAAAGAAAAAGATTGGGAGGTGGGAGAACACAAGATAGATTGGGCTGCATTAGAAGACGAAGAAAAGACTCGTACCCCAGGAACAGGGCTTGGGGACAAATCTAAAGCATTACCAGGATTGTTAGTGCAAGTATTGCCACGTTTATTAGCAACTAAAAAGGAGGACTGGGATGCAATCTCAGCCTGTAAACAGAAACCCGATGAAGACACTAGCGATTTTTATTCCCGATTTGAGAAATGTTTTGGCATTAATAGTGGCCTGAAAGCAAGTAGCGAGTCATATCCACATCTTTTCGTAACAAAGCTAGTCGAGAATTCCCTGCCCCAAGTCAAGAATCGTGTACAGAAAGTCGAGAGCACATGGCAAGCAAATACGCCTTCACAAATGTTACAAATGTTACAGTACCACCAGAATAGAATTAGAGAGGAACATGAACACGAACAGAGACGCATGAAAGACACGAAAATGAAAATGTTAGTTGCTCAGTCAGTTCCAGCTGACGGTCAGAAAAAGGGCACGACACAGTCTAATAATTCAGCAGCCCCTGTTAAAGGGACATGCAACTATTGTAAACAGCCAGGTCACTATATAAACGATTGTGCAGTTTTGAAACATAATATACTTACTGGAAAAACTAAAGAGAGACCGCGTCCTCCTAGACAGGACCAGGTCCAACAACAAGTACCACAGAATACCCAGCCTATGCAAGCCTCACAACAGACAGTACAGACAGTAGCGGTGCCACAACCCCAACCGATTGCTGCAACTCAACACGCATCACAGCAGATGTACCAGTATGCCCAGACTGATTATCCCGATTATCAGCGATACACATGAAACAGCCTAGAGAGGGAAGTTGGCTTGCCTCTTATTGAGGTTCCTGTAGATCAAGAGGGTCCTTATGTACACAGTCAAGTATTAGGGAAAGACAGAAACTTTTTAATTGATACAGGGGCAAGCCGAACAACAATAAGTCATGACGAGGTCCCAGGGGCACCCCTCTCAGGCTCACAGAATGTTTCCCTTGGTTTTTCAGGCAAGCCTATTATTAATGAAGTATCGCAACCACTTCCCATTGCAGTTGGTCCATTAACACGTACTACAGATTTATTGCTCACAAAGTCATGTCCAGAAAACTTGTTAGGTATCAAGACTCTGAAAGCTCTAGGAGCTGTTATTTGCTGTTCTCCGGAAGGAGTACGGTTGTTTCTACGTGACTTTAAAGGTCACTATGTGTTGAGAGATATTGACCCCCGATTACAGAATGTACCTGCACATTTATGGGCGCAAGGCACCACTGATGTAGGTTGTATGCACATTACACCGTATCGAGTCACACTCAAGCCAGGTGTTGTATTACCACGATTTCGACAATACAAGTTACCCCCAGATGATGTAGTGGCTTTACTGAAAATCATTGAAGAGCTCATTGCACAAGGAGTGGTTGTAGAAACCAACTCGAATGTATGTAATTCCCCTATCATTCCAATTCTTAAACGTACAGATCCCAATGCACCACCAGTTTATCGATTAGTTATTGATCTGCGCGAATTGAATAAATGCATTGTACCGCAGTACCCTGTGGTCCCAGATATCTCATCTCTATTGACAGCTATTGATTCTGAGGCAACGTTCTTTACTGTTATTGATCTGAAGAACGCCTTCTTTAGTGTCCCTATTGATCCGGAAAGCCAATACCTTTTCGGATTCTGTTTAAATGGACGAAGCTTCAAATTTGCACGCGCACCTCAAGGATTCACAGAAAACCCCAGCATCTATAGCCAAGCATTGAAAAGACAACTCGACAGTATTCACATGCCTGAAAACACTGCCCTACTCCAGTATGTCGATGATCTACTGATCACCGCCCGAAGTGAACCTGAATGTGAACTGGCTTCACTGACGGTTTTACATTTCCTGGCTGACAAGGGGCACAAGGTGTCCCCTTCGAAGCTGCAATTCTGTGTTCAGCAAGTGGTGTACCTTGAGCACTTGCTGTCCAAATGGGGGAGACAGCTAACGCCTGATCGCATCCAGTTAATTACAGGCATGTTACCACCCAGGACACAAAAGGAGGTGCGGGCTTTTATAGGCCTCACTTCTTACTGCAGACAATGGATCCCTCAGTATGCATTTCTAGCAAAGCCACTCATTCAGTTAACAACTCAGGAGGCAGCGTCTTCGACTGTCCTCCCTTGGACTCAGGAACATACACAAGCTTTTGATGACTTAAAGAAAGCCTTATGTCAAGCACCAGTTTTAGCGACACCATGCTACAGTAAGCCTTTTACACTTTTTGTCACGGAACGTGAAGGTACTGCATTGTCGGTACTCACGCAGGATCAAGCAGGTTCACACAAACCGTGTGCTTACTTTTCTAGTACATTGGATCCAGTAGCCCAGGCTCTGCCTGCGTGCTTGAAATCAGTTGCAGCAACAGCTCTAGCAATCAGACAAAGTGATTCAATAGTGTTAGGACATCCATTGACAGTACAAGTTCCACACTCTGTGGAAGTTCTTTTAAATCGAACACAGACTCAACACTTGACTATAGCAAGATTGACAGGTTATGAATTGACATTATTTCAGCCACACATAGAAATTAGACGTTGTAATACATTGAATCCTGCTACACTTTTGCCATTAACTGAAACGGACCCATTGGCACATGATTGCATTGAAGTTATTACCATCACGACGAAACCCAGACAAGACTTGACAGACACTTCATTACCAGATCCAGACCTGACACTTTATGTGGATGGTTCATGCATGAGAACAAGTACAGGAGAATTAGTGGCCGCCTACGCAGTCACAACAGAAACTGAAGTCGTAGAAACAAATTGCATTGATATCCTGTCAGCACAAGCAGCAGAGCTCATCGCTCTGACACAAGCCTGTATTCAAGCCAAGAACAAGAGAGTTAACATATACACAGATTCCCGTTATGCATTCGGAGTGGTCCACGACTTCGGCGTCCTCTGGCGAGAGAGAGGTTTTTTGACTTCTCACAGTGCCAAAATTCAACACGGTCCCCTCATTCAAACTCTGTTAGATGCAATACATCTGCCTACAGCAATATCCATCATGAAGTGCAAGGCACATACAAAAGTTACAGATACTATTTCCCAGGGTAATGACCTGGCAGACCGAACCGCAAAACATACAGCTCAGAATCAGATTCGCAACACTGACCTGACAAAGACAATAGTCGCGACACCGACACATTGCATGACAGTTAAGGATCCCGCCCTAGATGTAATTGACATACAGACACATGCTACACCAGACGAGATCAAGAAATGGACTAAACTAGGAGGGATCCAGACAGAGCAGGGATGGATGACGAAGGGAAAATCCACATGGTTTCTCCCCGACTCTATGGTTCAAGTTATCATTAACACCGTACACAGTCCAGCACATTTAGGAGAAAAAGCCATGTTAGACAGTATTCAACACCTCTGGTTCAATAAACACTTACGAGCAGCAGCCAAACAGAAAGTGCGTACTTGTATGATTTGTTGTCAGTTCAACCCAGGTAAAGGCGTTCCCGTAGAGCAAGGTGGTTTTCATCCTCCCGATCACCCTTTTGACGTCCTCCAGATGGATTATATTCAGATGGAACGTTGTCGAGGTTTCAAATATGTCCTCGTAGTTGTATGTGCACTATCCCGTTGGACAGAAGCATATCCAGTCCCAGATTACACTGCTCCGACCACTGCCAAGCAGCTGGTTCGTGAATTCTTCCCCCGATATGGTTTGCCCCGTATCGTATACTCAGACAACGGTCAGCCATTCTCGTCCGAGCTTATGAAGCAGGTATCACTCCTGCTAGGCTACCAATGGAAGTTCCACTGTGTCCGACATCCTGAAGCAGCAGGTCTCGTAGAGAGACACAATCAGACCCTGAAAATTCGTCTTGCTAAAATCTGTAGGGAGAAGGGTGTCGACTGGATCGTAGCTTTGCTGGTCGCCCTTTTTTACATGAGAATGGTCGCCCACTCCAGAACAGGGCTATCCCCGTACGAGGTGGTCTTCGGTAGGCCAGCGAATATGTGGGGGACGCCTTTGCCTAGAAAAATTACTGATGTCGATTGTAATATGTTGACAGATTACCTTGCTTCCTTGATGTCTGCACTACAATCATGTCGTTCACAGGTAGCTGCAGCCTTTCCCGACAACACCGAGGTGAAACCGCATGACGTTGTTCCAGGAGACATCGTTCTTGTGAGAAATTTCGACAGAAAAAGTCCGCTGGAGCCCCGCTGGCAAGCGCCGAAGTTGGTACTTCTTACAACGAGGACTGCAATCAAGATCGAGGGCCGCAAAGGGTGGCTCCACTCGAGTCATGTGAGGAAATTTAATGCATCGCTGCCAGAGACTGACTCACCCTCCCCCTCTAAGGACTGTCCAGATTCTAGTGACTCTAAACTTCCCCTGATAGAGAAAACTCCACAGCAGGAGTATAAAGAAAAACTGAGGTCTAGCAAGTCAGACAGTTTAATTGTTTAAGTCCTCCCCTAGGTGAATCGGTTAGACGTGTTTTCTGACATGTATCCCCTAGACCCCAATAGAGAGAGAGATAGACAGAAACAGCTCAAGAAACGTGAATATTGCAAATCTCTTCCCAGCCACTGCATTGTGACTTTATTGATTATGTTTTTTCTGAGCCTTATGATTATTGCTGCAAGTGTGCTTCTACACATATACTATCCTATATTCAAACGTGCAAATTCTTCCTTCAATGTTACTGCCGAGCATTCTTTTAGTGAACTGCCCCCGCATGAACTATCTTACAGACTTGCGCTGCGCAACAATACATTCATTAGTATGTTACATCATTCCCATCAGACCAGCAATGCTACTAATTGTTGGATATGTGGCCGACTCCCTCCCTATTAGAAATACAAAGGAGTTCTGCCTCTTTTTCCGTACCCGTTCACACATAATGGGTCCTGTGGTGCATGGTTTAGTTTGATTAATTCCTTGAATTCAGATTCCGTAGTTTACCAGGGTAACTGGGTATGGGGAAACCTGAACACTGTGTTACATAAAGTATGTTTCCCTGACAAGGAGGGTCTCCCCAAAAGGACAGGAACTGATCTAGAAAATGAAGTATATGGATTAGGTAACTTTACACTTAACCTCATGATTCTCAGTGTTGAATCCGAAACAGAACCAGTCTTGCCCGCCATGTCCGTACTTCCAGTTAAAGGTGAATTATGTGTCAGAAAGAATGGTTCAGTACACCTGGGTCATAGTAGATGTACTACTGTGATCGAATTCAGTGATAAGGGAAAGTCTACCTTCAAAGCTTCACGTCATTCCTACTTCATTTGTGGTCATACTGCATATATACGCTTACCTTTAGACTGGGATGGCACCTGTTACATTGCATTCCTTCTGCCACCTGTTTTTCTAGCCCCTCCTGACTATCATAGAGACACTCATCTAGTACACAATAGGCCACAGAGAGATCTCCCGATTGTCGACTATACTGAAACGGCATGGGAGCAATACACAGATTTCAATAAAGGTTTCTTTCCCTACTTAGGTGCTGTCTTTAATAGTAAACTGATACGAAAATTAACTAGAACCCTTGAAGCTGTAGTGAATGAAACTACTTCCGCCCTGGGCAACTTAACAGAGGAGCAGTCTGCTATGCGGATTGTTGTTCTTCAAAATCGTCTCGTCCTTGACGTCATCCTGGCCGATAGGGGCAGAGCCTGTAGAGTCATCGGATCGAGCTGCTGTGTTTTCATTCCAGAAAACGCGCCATCAGTATATAAAGCCATTACCCGTCTTCATAAGATTGCAAAACTGATACACCAGAATCCAGGCACCTGGACTTGGTCCGGTTGGTTCTGGACCACGTTGTCAGCCTGGGGATGGAAAATCCTATCCTTCCTTGGAATAGCCCTTGTCATAGTATTCAGTTGTTGCCTATGTCTGCAATGTGGGCCAGCGATTTGCGGCTTGTGTGCCACATCATGTATCCCTCATTCAAGTACACCTTCAAAACGTCGTAAAAAGAAAGAAGAGCAAATGATGTTACATGAACAGATTGATAGATTAATGAGGATTGATATATCATGAAGGGTCCGTAGGGGACAAGGAGGGAATGAGGTAATATGAATTTTTATGGTCAATTGTGTCCCCTATCGTAAACCCCAACGGCTCCATGTACGTGTTTCTAGTACATGTAAGTTCCCTCCACAACCAGCTATGAAGACGCAAATACATTTGCGTCCAACGTTAACATGTCCTCTTTCAGATCCACCATGAATGGGTCCGATATTCAGTTCCTAAGTGTGCCTTGCCAACGTCTTTACATGGTGCACTTTCATGTTTTCCTAGCCCTGGCGAGTTGGGCCTTGTTTTCTGCCATTCAAGCTTTCTCCTGCCTTCTGCCTCTGGAAGCTGCAGCCTGAACCTGCATCTGTATCCATGACCTTTCACTCACTTCACTCACTTCCTGCGCGGCTAGCGGTGCCTGGCTCAGCCTGCCAAGACTGTATTCAGCCTTCAAGTTATCTGCTCCGCTCCTCGAAAAATACATTCCTGTCTAGTAGTTTAGGTAAACATCCTTCCCAGCTGCAGAGCAAAGGGCCCGGCCTTTCTGTCTCCATGCCAGTAATTCATAGCCTCCGTTACCATGGTAGGCCCATGGCCCCCTTGCTTTACACGTAGACACGCAGTCGCATATGCACGCATTAGCAGTCAGTATAGAATAGCCTCTGCCCGAGAGACCTTTCCTTCTAGATAATACAGTTCCTCAAACACAAGATATTAGATATGATTTGGGATTAGGTTGTTCTGACACTCCAGACTTCTGTCTCCACATGTACGGCTAAATGTCAAGTCCCCTTCACCCTCCAATTGCACGTCAATCATACGTCATGCTGCTGCGCGCGCATCTCTGCCACATGTTTTTGCTGACTCTGCAGGACCCTCTTAGGGATCCACCCACTTATGACATCTTTATGTGACGTTTCTAGCACACACCTCCGTGTACGCCCTAGTGCACGCCTTCTGTTACGTATTTCTGTTCTTATCTCGTTTCTCTCAGCTGTTACGCCTTCTGCATTCAATATTACTGTATGAAATGACTATATATATGATTTCCTGTTAATAAATCATTGTACATGTCCGTTGCAATTCCCACCCTGAACCCTCGTGGCGACGGGTCATGCTACCTGGTTCGAACCAATTCCTTTTTAAGGAATAAAACCCCTTTTAAACCTCAGATACCACGGATTCTACCTTCTTATTTTGACTGAGTTATTCTTATTGAACTTTACCGCATAAATTCCGTATAGGTAATTAAAATTTACCACAGGTTGGTGCATTTTCTGAGGGTCACTATCTTTGTCTGCGCTGCCTCAGTGTTGGTCCGGGGGGGGTGGTGAGCATCCAGAGGTTTGGAGCGGTCCTGGGGGTAGTGGTGGTGGGTGTTGTGGCCCTCTTGGGTGTCCAGCCCGCATGTTCAGTGGCTCCATGGCATAGTTTTTGTTCTTCAGGTGTGGGTCTGGGCTGGGCTACCTTTTGTGGTGCAGGCTGTCGTCTGATTTTGCACCATGTCAGAGCAGGTGTTAGTTTTCTGCTGCTAACGCGCCTTATCGCATGTTTCGTGGTCTTTTGCCATTCTGGCCGGTCATTAAGAATGTTGTTGAGTGGTGTTGTTGCTGCTTTTTGCACGGGAACGGCTACTCTGCATCTCATTAGCGATAGTTGCGGGGGTCATCTTTGGCAATGTTTTTGGCGGCTGCTGTCGTGGGTAAACTGGTTATATGGGCTGTTAACACCAGCTTGTGACTGGGGCAATAAATGTATCGCCACTTTGGCTGCGGTAAAGTGCAGTTAACTCTGCGATAGCTCCTTGAGAATATGCCCCACACATTGTTGACAACTGTTGATTAGAAAAGGGACAGCCTTGACATTGATGAAAAAACTCATATTTTTTCAAAAAATCGTGTTCACCCAAATATTCTCTTGGAGGAGCCATAGGGGCAGATTTTCAAGGAAGTCACCCAACTCAGCGCAGCAGCCAAAAATGCTGCACTGTATTGCATGACATGGAGGGAGTAGGAGAGCACCATATCTACAGAGATATGATTTCAGCATTCGTGCACCAGGTACACACCTTAGTGCCATACCGCTAAGGTATGTGCCTGAGTCTAGCATAGGTTGTGTACAGAAAGGTTATCCTTCCTGTACAAAATACTATGCCTAGACTAGTTCAAACACTTTTCCCACTTTGTATGTGTGCTTAACAGTACCGCACACATGCAAAGTAGGAAAAGAAAGAAGAAATTAAAACATTTCTCCTCTTAATATCTCCTTTCAGGTGGCGTTTAATTTGGGAGCTAAATCCTTTCTGCAAATAACAAGATAGAAAATTTAATCTAACATGTTTGACTCCCAAGTTTTGCTGATGATGTGTAGACTTTATAAAGGATATCACAAAAATACAACCCACACACATTAAAGGTTTGATGGCAAACAGACCAATGCTATGGAGGCTAGCTATGGAATGTACATGGAGCAATTATTTCAATTCTTTTATTGTACATAAATCTGGTAATATTCAATTTGGTGACCAGCACTTCACCCGTTGATTGATTAATGTAAGACAGTGTTGCACCACATTGGACAACAAAATGTTCTCCTTTAGTGTGAGACACATCACACACATAGTAATGGAAAATTACAACTGGGAAATGTTACGCATTCTCTCCCTTACAGATACCATTAATACAATGAATTTCTTTATCGTCAACATCCATAAATCATTTTCATTGTATAGTTCAATTAAATCTAATTTAAAAAAAATCTGGACGTATTCCATCAATTTAATCAAGTCAAATATCTATGCATTTCATAGTAGAGATGCTGTCTCTTCATAAGGATATTCGTTTTAAATTTCGAAGTGTAAAATGTTGCCAGCCACAGCAAATGGCATAAGACTCCAACATGTTTGCAGATCTTTAATTATTCTCAAGATAACTCGTTTGCTGATGGATTGTCTGGTCCTTCTACCTTCAGGTTAATTCAATATTTAAACGCAAAAATCTCAAACAAAATAAACATAGGAAATACAATCAGTGCTTACACGTTTACAATGTCTTAGTACACACATAGTTACACAATCAGCTATGACCAACAAGTCCCTTTACAATAAAATATTTGAAATCTGACCTAATTTATTATCATAAATCATGGGCTTTCCATTCTAGCAGTAGCCTTTACTATGCTATGTTCAAATTTAAAAGTGCTAGAACAAGTGGCACACAATTTCCATCCTACGCAGCCAGGGCTTTTCATGATCGGTCTTGTGAGTTGAGAGCACGGTGTAATCCACTGCATATCACATAAACGCTGAAACTCCATCTCTTCATATTACATTATCTTGTGGTTTGCAGTAAGTGCTCAGATGTCTACGAATGAGTGTAAAACACGACACAAGGCTTGGAAGTGATATTCACTGCATGATTTCAAGCACGTTCAAGTTGACTCAGCTGTCCAGAAAGACCTTGTGGGTTTGAAAGAGAGAAGCGAACATGTTGTTTTCAATTAAGATGACTTTTTTGTGGTGGCCTCTCAGACCTTAGTTGCCCCTTTAACCCCATTCTTCATATACAGCTTTAAAATAATGAATCAAATGGTATGAGGTTAACAGGGCAGTGTACATTCCAAATTAAATAGGCTAATTATATAAAAGATGTAATCTCTACCTTAAAGAGGCAGACATGCAGATGCTCCATATAGCACATTCACAGTCAGGGGTATAACACTAAACCCAATGGGCTTCATTTATGAGAAGTGACGCATAGCTACGTGAAATCAGCGATGCATCACTTCTCAGTGCGCCCTCCTGCGACACGATTGATGCGTCATATTTACTGTATGACGCATCCTGTTGCAAGGAGTTACAGATATGTCGGTATTTCTGACGTATCAGTATGGCGCAAAAGTGACGCAATGCTGGAGTGTGTAACAAAAGTGACGCAACTCCAGCAATGTGTCCTTTCACCTGGGGCAAGCCCCAGGTGAAAGGGCCTGCGTCAGTCTTACGCCTGCTGTGAGGCAGGCGTAAGATATTGACGCATTTGCGTCCTAGAAGTGGCACAGTGAAAATCTTATAGATTTCACTGCGTCACTTCTATGACCATTTCTTCCGTCAGAACGCCCCCCCTGCATACATTATACCGTAATGTTTACAGAGTATGTTAAAGAGAACAGAGGTTTAAATGTGGCCTAAAGAGGTCCAAAAGATTAGCAAACAATAAATTGGTAACAAATGAATTGTAGGAGCAAAATATGTAGGGTAACATGTGGAAAAATATTTATTCTATATTTCCAACATGTAAAGATGCTTTCCAGGTGCTCATATGAGTGACAAAGGTGCATATAGTGACATGAGTGAATACGGTAAACAGTCACATTAAAACAAGGAGTTATTCACAAAAATATATACAGTGAGGAGGGGGATTTTCCTTGAGAGGGTCGACGATGTTTCGATCTTTATTTATTTAAGATCATCATCAGGACTGGAATGAGCTTCCTGAAACTAAGGAAGGTAAGTCAAATTAGAACTCTGCCCTACATAATGCATTTTTCACATTAGTGGTTTGTGCTCCCAGTGGCATGATATACAGTAGTATGAATGCAGTTTTTGATGAAGCACTAATGGTAGAGTCAATATAAAATCGTGTGTAGCGCGCAAAAGTGCTTACTTTAAACACTATGGGGATCGCGGTGAATGGTAACGGAGAACTTACTATGCTTCTGTAAGACCCTGTTAATGAAAGAGTGTGATGCTGGCGTTGGGGAAACCTTTTTAGCTGTTTGACGAATCGATCTATATTGTGGGAGAGGAATTTTTAGTAAAGTCCTTCATTCACGAGTGGGCTATGGTTAAGGCATGAAGCGTAGGCTTGCATGAGTATGCCGGCAGGCGTAGATTAACGTAATGGAAAATGGCGTCGTGGAGAAAACAATTCTCTGATTGAGATAGTCAGCGGCTGCATCTCTATTGAAAGAGATTAGTAGTTAATGGACTATCTGGGTACATGGGGCGGGGTGTAGTAAATACAAAAGGCTTCCTTACGTGCAATGGCAAGTCAGCGTGTTTTGGTGTAAAATGGAGCCAAGAGAGTCATATCAAACGAGGTAAAAGATGGCATAGTTAGTCTATTTACAATGAAGCGTGACTTTGACCAGGGCTGTTGCTTACTTGTTAATTAATTTAGTGCCGCTGAATCACAATGAGCATTCAATGTAAGAATAAATTGGCGACACAACCGGTGAATGAAAATATTAGAGTGAAAGTGCGTATGTAGATATCAATTTATCACTGGCACTCAAGTAAGGGGGCACACAATAGTTACTAAGGTGCTGACGGTCCCGAACGGGAGCTATGGAGGAATGGAGAAGCTTAATTAGAAAAGGGGAGATTAAACCTTTTCTTATTCCTTTTTATATTTTTCGGGGAGCGGACTATAACTTACTTAATCTCTGCAGTTTTTTACAGGGCTGCTTGAGTCACCGGTGTGTTCGCGTCTGACACGCGAAAAGCGGTTCAAGGCAGTACATATTTGTTCCGGGTGTTTCAACGCGCATGCGTGGGGAATCGCGCTTGCGCATGGGACAAGGAGTGAAACTGGGCATGCGTGAAGATCGGGCGCTAATTATTTCGTTTGTTGGGCTGGGAAGTGTACTTTAGGGTGGTTCAATCATGGAAAGGAGGGTGACATGTCAGAGTGGATGTGTTCAAACGAATCCATAAGCGAAAACGATTTCTCCCATACAGGGAGTGAAATATGTATTTAGTGCCAGATTCTGAGCATGCAAACGTAAATGGTTACATACTTGAAGGAGCAAAAATTACTGGATACAGTTGGCTACAGGGGGATACAAATATTATCACATGTTACATTACTTGTGACATTGATGATAAAGTAACAATATTCGTGCACAGATCATACATTAGTGTCCAAGGTAACGCCACATTTGTTAGATTTAGGTGCATGTATTCCATTCATCGATTGAGTCCCTTCTCAATGGTTTTGCAATTATATATTCATTTGCACTCCAGGCAATCCAAAATGTTCTGTTGGTTGCCACCCTTGGAATTGGGCAACAGCTTGTCTATCACCTGCCACTTTATGTCATTTACTGAGTGTCCTTGCAAGAGATAGTGTTCCATAAGTGGGGCTGTGACAGCCTTACATCGGATTCTACTTCTATGTTGGGAGATCCGGGACTTTAGCTTCTGTGTCGTCTGGCCGATGTAGAGTAATTTACAAGGGCATTCAATGCAGTAGATTACGTTTTTTGAATTGCAATTCGTAAATGAGTTTAACAGATGTTTATAATTCTCATATTCAAATACTTTTGTGTTGGTAGTGAATTTGAATGCCATGCAGTGATTACATTTGTAATGTCCTACGATGGGTGGTAAATTAAAACATGTATCAATCGTGTTGTTCTTGCTAGTCACAGTGCTGGCCCTTACTAGATGGGCCTTAAGGTTACGACCTCTTTTGAAGGAAAACAAAGGGGTACCTATGTTAAGTTCCAATGGGTCTAAAACTGACCAGTGTTTCTTAATCATTTTTGATAGTTTATTGCTAACTGTGCTAAATGTGGTCACACGTGATTCTAGATAAAGTCTTTTATGGTTGGGGTTGGAGTAGGTGTTCACAATGGGCGTACCAGGCTCTTTTCATAGCCCTTCTCACTAGTTTTCTGGGATAGCCTCTCCTTGTCAGTTTTTTACACAACACCTCAGCTTCTAGAAAAAAATCTTCCTTGAATTTACAGTTGCGCCTGATTCTAAGGAATTAGCCAAAGGAGAGCCCGTCCCTGAGTGCCCTGGGGTGAGCGCTGTGATATTCAAGCAAGGTGTTCCGCTCGGTTGGTTTTCTGAAGAGAGTGGTGTGCAGTTGATTGTCCCTACATTTGATTGTGACATCTAGGTAGTCTATTTGGTGTTTGTCATAATTGAAGGTGAATTTAAGATTAGATTGGCTGGTGTCAAGCCATTCACAAAATTCTTTTAGTGTGTTCTCATTGCCACTCCAAATTAGTAGGACATCATCGATGTACCTGAGCCATAGGCCGATGTTGCCACGGAAAGGATTTGTGTTGTTAAGAATGATATTGGATTCTAATTCATCCACCAACAGAATAGCAAAGTTGGGAGCAAAAATTGCCCCCATGGATGTACCTTTGCACTGCCTTTATTATGTGTCTTTGAATTGGAAGTAATTTTTAGTGAGGGCAATTTCCAGTAGACTGATTATAAAATCAGTCGGGACTTGGTGTGGAGCTGGTAGATTATTTAGGTGCTTCTTGATCACATCCATCCCCTTTTGTTGCGGAATGTCCGTATATAGTGTTTCTATGTCAAGGGTGACAAGGAGCTCACTATTGGGATCGTAAGGATGTCATTTAGTGAGGTTGATGAGATGTGTCATGTCCTTTATGTAAGTCGTGGTGTCTTTGACTAGGTATTTTATAAAAAAGTCAATGTATTTGCCTAAGGGTTTTACGATAGACCTACATCCAGAAAGGATGGGTCTACCTGGTGGCTCCTCTGAATTTGTATGCACTTTAGGGAGTGTGTATAGAACCGGGGTGTGTGGTTCCTTATAATTAAGAAATAAGAATTATTTTTTACTAATGAAACCACTCTCTAGAGCTTCTTGGGTAATTCGGAGAATAGTTTCACTGATGTTCTTTACAGGGATAATGATCAATTTCTCATAATGCACCGTATTATTCACTTGGTGCATAATTTCAGCCTTGTGGGCGGAGCGGTCTTGAATGGCAATACCCCCACCTTTGTCACAAGGCTTTATCACGATGTTATCATTTTGCTTAAGCCTAGCCAGGCTCTTTTTTTCATCTAGGCTAATATTGTAGGGGGTGAACCTGTAACTTTCTTTTAGCTTATCCAAGTCTCGCAGGAGCAAGTGTTCGAAGGTTATAACCTCAGGGGGCATAGTACCACCCGATGGTTTAAAAGTGGACACCGGGCAAAGCCCCGTTGTATCACACTTTTGGGGGGTTTTACGATCTTTAAAAAAAGCTTTTAGTCTAACTTTTCTAAAGAAGTTAAGGGTCTCTATCTGTATGTTGAACTAATTGGGTTTCTCAGAGATAACAAAAGAAAGGCCTCTACTCAGTAGGGCAATATCTTTGGAGTTCAGTTGATGGTGGGAAAGGTTAAATATGGGTATGGACTCAGTGTTGTTCTCTGGTGGTATGTTAATAGCAGGTATCTGGAGCCCCATGGGTGCTGGTTGTTCCTGATTCCATATTAACCTAGCGGAAGGTTGAATCTGGTTCTGAATCTCCCTATGTGGTTGTGTATCGGTGTCTTGTACTGATAGCCCCATTGGCAGTACCTGTTCCTGGTTTGGCGCTCTCCAGGCGGGAAGTTGTACCTGGGTCTGGATCTCCCTCTCCCCCTTCCCCTCCCTCTCGGTGGTTTTGTGTTTCTAGGTTGGCCTCTGTCTAAAAAATGGGGGTTGGCGTGGGAGGAGGTACTAAGGCCTTCCGCTGTGTCCGAACTGTCGGACTCTACTGAGGAGTCAGAGAATGTGACAGGTACTCTGTTCCTGAAGCGGCCCCAAGTGCCTGGCGGAAATCTCTGTTGTTCTTGGGGACCTACACTAAAGAAGCCTTCCTGGAGGTATGGATATAGTTATAGTTCTATATAGTTCTTAATGTCTTTAGTTACTTTGGTTGATTTTTTATGAAGTTCAATGGTTTGGAAGTCAAGTATTGTCCGTTCTAATTTGTCAAGTGCAGCTTTAGCTTTACAGAGTGACGCATCTACCTAGATGCATCACTTTGTAAATATGGTGCAACAAGGCACATTTTTTATATTGCTGGTGCGTCACAAAAAGTGACGTACCAACGGCATTAAAGTGACGCTTGGCCTCATAAATAAAGCCCCTTATTTCCAAAGTGCACGAAGGGATGCAGCTTGTTTTTTTGCCACATTATCAGATTTACAAGACCTTGTACACTTGGGAATGCACTTAAAAAATAATCCTCCCTTGTGGAAGCATGCTGAGGAGAAACATGTGTACTTAAACTCGTTTTTTCCTCTATGTGTGCTGCTGCAGCTCACATGGAAAGAGGAAAAAGCCCCTCAGGATTGTTTCAATCCAGCCTACAACACAGCGGTGCCTTCGTTTGCGCTAGGATGCCAAAACTGTGCTAGCACAAAGGGAAAGAGCAGGAATGCGCCATATTGGATAACAATGGTGCATTCCTGCCCTTTCCCTGTGATGCAGGGCAGTGCAGGAAAGTGACTTGCTGCGCTGCTCTGCACCACTAAACTCGTTAATGTGGCCCTTATTTCGCATTTACATTGAAACACGTGGAAGTTTGTCTTTGATACATTTTACATGAGAATTGCAATGAACGTGCGACTCCCATGTATATGCTTTCTAGGGGGATCAGAGTTGGTGATATCTTCTCAAATAATTTACATTTTACTTCCTAGTTTTGTTGAAATTCTGTAATAGAAAAACAAAGTGTGGGGACGTGGATCAAGCTGTAACAAACTATTGAATGGATTTTGATACTTTAATCACATGCCTTACAGGTAAATAAGGAGGGATTTGGATCATTTATTGGTATGGTAAAAGAAAGCAAAATAGGGGGATATTTCAAATAGACACGAGTTTGGCCATGGGTGAGCTTGGTTTTATTTTATTTTCGGTTAAGTCATTAATCATCTGAATGAAGCAAAACACTGTGAAATAAGCAGGCTATCGTGGTGAAATGTGCACTATCTGATAATGAAATCATAGTTGTTAATCTTTTCCCAGAAGTCGAAATCAGACTTAACCACAATTCTTACTAAGCAAATCTCTGAGATGGCTATAATACATTTCTTCCCAAGCTGACATCTTTAAAAATTCTACCATCTATCAGCAATATGCGAGCTATAATAATTTGACATTTTTATTATGCGCTTAGTGCTTGAAACACTAGAGTGGTTTTACTGACTGAACAAGCATATAATGTTTTACTACCCTGTACTGCTCAGTGCTTATGTGCATTTATCATCTCCTATGCACTAGTTGTCATCGCAAGTAAGAGCAGGAGAAGTGTTGCTTTTTGAGCTGTTATAGGAATATAATAGACCTGAACGATTATATTTACATTGCCTAAACTCACTGTGTCAGCATTTCTCTAAAAAAAAAAAAAAAATCACCTGAAGTGTGCAACAGTAGGGCTCTAACATAATACCCTGAACACGTCACCATGTTTGGCAAGCATTATTCTGATATAGTTTCCTTTCTGAGGGTCTGATTACAAGTATAAGTACTCGTAAATAATGATTCCACAGGGTTCGTTATTTAATGGATGCAATAAATAGCATCTATTACAAGTTTCTGGGCAGTAACATGCAGATGTTGGTGTTTATAGGGTGAAAATCCGCATGATACAGTAAATACTGTATGGTTTTTCCCTGTTCAATTTTGGCAGGTTTGACCTGGTGAAGTTTAGCTGAAGGTGCCCTGACAATGCATCAGGCAAACGCGCCTCAGGCTCGTTTGCACAGTGGTGAAGGGAGGGGGCGGGCCTGAGGTGACGGTTGCAAACACACCCTGTGGCGCGTTTTAAGTTGCAGGATTAAGTCCCCTTGAATCCTGAGGGTCCCTGGGGTCCAACAAGCCCACCAGGTACCTCCTGTAAGTGCCAGGTACCTTGTGGGCAGGTTGGACCCCAGGGACCCTCAGGATTCAAGGGGACTTAATCCCCCAACTTAAAACGCACCACAGGGTGCGTTTGCATAGTGGTAAAGGTAGGAGGTGGGGCCTGAGCTGACGTGTGCAAACACACCCTGTGGCGCGTTTTAAGTTGGGGAATTAATTCTTCTCCTATCCTGAGGGTCCCTGGGTGCCAACTAGCCCACCAGGTGCCTCCAGTAAGAGCCACTGCACTGTGTTGCAGAGAGGTGACCGAAGCCACGCCCCTTTTTAGACCTCTCTGCAATGCAGCTCTTTGGCGCTTACTGGAGGTACCTGGTGGGCTAGTTGGACCCCAGGGACCCTCAAGATTCAAGGGGACTTAATCCCCCAACTTGAAACGTGCCACAGGGTGCTTTTGCACAATGGTAAATGAAGGGGTTGGGACCTGAGATGACATGTGTGCCAACACGCCCTGTGGGGCGTTTTAATTTGGGAATTAATTACCATTCAAACCTGGGGGCCCTGGGGGCCAACCAGCCCACCAAGTACCTCCAGTAAGCGCCACAGGGCTGTGTTGCAGAGAGGTGGACCAGGCCATGCCCCTTTTTACACCTCTCTTCAATACAGCTCTTTGGCACTTACTGGAGGTACCCAGAGGGCTAGTTGGACTCCAGGGACAATCAGGATTCACCAGGACTTAATCCCCCAACTTACAATGCAACAGGGGGCGTGTTTGCAGAGTGGTGGAGAAAGGGGGCATGGCCTTTGTCTACCTCTCACAAATCCCACTGCGTAGGGCTTGCTGGAGGTAAAAGGTAGGCTAGTTGGCTCCTAAAGGACCCCCAGCAGGAAAGGGGCTGTCAATCCCCATCCAAGAGCGTGCCAGGGAGTGCGTTTGTAGAGTGGTGGGAAAAGTGGGCATGGCCTGGTACGGGTACTTACCAATACTGCTGTGTGGGCCTTACTGGAGGTAATAGTTTGGGAAGTTGGCCCCAAAGGATGTCCTTGGGGGCCAACTACCCCTATTGTCATCTACAGTAAGTCCCACACAGTGGGTTTGCTAAGACGTCTACAGAGGCCATGGACCCCTTTCTCTACCACTCTGCAAACATGCCTTGTGGCAGACTACAGGATGGGAGATGAAGTCTAATTTAGTCCTGAGGGAGTTTGGGGACCAAGAATACCTCCTGGAACCTCCTGTAAGTCCTACGCAGCTGAATTTTTTAGCGTTGGTTGGATGCCCACCACCATTTCTCGACCACTCTGCAAACAAGACTACTAGTTAAACTAGCATACTTCTGCTCCTCTGACTTAGGGGTAATTTAAATCTCCTGGCCCTATTATGAATTACGGGCTTACAGAGGAGGTTGTGCTAATCACAGGGTACCCCAATGCATAGTGTTCCCTAGTGTAGGTGTTTTCACTGTATTCTAAGTGTCTTTTAGCATAACACTGGCTCTAGGCCTGGTTAGTCAGAGTCAGTTCCCACCAGTACCCGTGAGAAAAAGTTGTGGGCACACGATGATTTGCAACAAGAACTCTTTCTGTTCCTCTGTTGCTTCTTCCTGCACTTTTCTTCATCTATGTGGACCTCTGTAGGCATAGTTAGACACTAGCGTTTAAAAAACCTTTGAAATTCACAGAAAAAATATAGGTTTCAGGCACGTTATAGTTAGAAATTAGCATTGAAAAAAACCTTAAAAATTCATTGAAAAAAACATAGGTTTCAGGGACATTATAGTTAGTTGGACATTTCACTTATACAAAACCATAGAAATTCCCCCATTATAGTTAGTTCAGCTAACTATAATCCGTGCCCCCACAATGCACAGCTGATGATGTCACATATTACATCACTCATGACATGGTCAATGACATCACTCATGAAACAAATGACATCACTGACGACATCATCCTTGTGATATAGTGGCAGACCTCCTCTCACCCTAATATAACCTTTGATACACACACTCTAAAATACAAACTACCATTTTCAAAACAATGAACACACAAATACCCATCCACTAATTCCAAGATCTACACAGACATCCACTCATTTACCAAAAGTTATATACAGTCACTTATACATGCACTCACTCATCATATGTACTCATATACCTATACATACACTTACACACCGCCATTCATCCATAGAGTTACTCATACACATAGTCACACATGCAAAGAAAGTATCAAACATCCATTTACTTTCGTATACAGTTATCCACACACCACCGCACTTACTTCTACAGAAACTAACACATACTTACTCTCTTAAACAATCAGAAATAGAAACACATACTTATTTATACAGGTACTCTTCCAATCTCTTACTCTCACATACACTCACTTACATACACCAATACTCACATATAGTAGCTTAAAACATATGTAGTTACTCATAAAGACACTACTGAGACAGTCATTCACTCACCAACACACCCATACACACAGTCATCCACCCATACAGTCCTGCACACATGCTGTATTCAACACATACAAACAGTGACTCACTCACTCATGCATCTATGCACAAAGAAATACCCCCAACAAACAACACAGACACTCAGACACTCATACGGATACTCAAAAAGCCAACTGTTGCAAGGATTTCTGCTCATACACAGAACTGTGCACAGAGACCTAGGACATTAGTGAATTGTGGTGTACCAGAAACTCACCTCAGTACCTAGAAACCCCAACCAGCTAGCAATCAGAGTCTCATTAGCTCTTCGTCCCATAGTAAACGAACCAATGATTAGACAACCTAGAACATGTGACTTAGGACCATCTCAGGAATGGTGGGAAGTGAGAACACTCTATTGTTATACTCTCATATCAGTCCGAAACAGGAGTAAATAAGAGACACGGTAAGGTTGAAATATTTATTTTAATGACGTGATCTCATGCGCAGTATCCTAGCCAACATAAGCCGACATATGATTAGAAATAATATGGTCAGCATGGTTACAACTCAATACAATACAAAAGGAGGAATCATATTACAATGATAGTGCAAACAGTTGATACAAGTGCCTAGTTTAAACACCCTCCCTATATAGGAACTATGTAATATAAAACTATAGAAGGTCTCTTGATCTTGCTTTGGGGGACCCCATTACCTTTACCACCGCGCATGTACGACAATTTAAGTTTAAGTGGTGGTAATCCAATACCAAATGGTATGAGCCATCCGGCTTGGTCACAGTATAAAGTGGTTTATTCATTGGAGACACAGACGTTTCAATCATTTCATTTCATTTCATAAACTTTTATTCGATTACCACTGTTTGTAATCATAACAAGTACACATTAAAAACAATAAACATACATATAGTAATTGTAAAATACAAGTACATCGAAATTAAAGTGGAAGTTTCATATCAGTTATAAGTTTGACGTATTTTAATACTAGTTTTTAAAAAGGTGGCTATGCACTTCGCAACATGTGGCGAGTATCAATCATGACGTTTCAATCACACCTTGATATTCCAATTGTTCAAGGATTTCTGCAACTGAGGCTTTCGCTTCTCGTCGTTTGGGGTGTTGGGGTTGAGGCTGGGGCATCGACCGCAATGGAATTTCATGTTGAGGGGATAATGTGTCCATCCACAATGAGTACGGTATAACGCCGGCGCAAGCGCCTTAGCCCAATCTTCTGCAAACTGCAGAGTCTGCTCCTTCGGCAGTGTGTGTGCTAAAAGCAGGGAGGCTCACCTCATCCCCTTGCAGAGCAGCTAAGACAAAAGTTGGGGGCCAATCGACCTCCGCCAAGAAAATATCATAAGTTGTTGTGAGATTTTCTCCCAAAAAACCTTTTATGGTACGTTCTATGTCCACTTCAATTACAAGGACAATTTCATAAAGTCTTTCAGGGGGAGCCACTCTAGTGTCAGCTGTTTCCACTACAACAAAGGTGTCAGTCGCTGTCACCCTCAGTAGTGGACCCAGCGCCTCTCGAACAATGGTAATCTCCGCCACGCTGTCCAGCAGCGTCAGCGCCCATGTCATATTGCGAAGCTGCGTTCTCACCATCTGAGGCATATGTCGCTGTTGCCGCAGCATCTTTCTTCTTCTGAAACTGGGGCCTCGACGGAGTGACGTCCTGCTTGCCTTTTCCGTCAACCTTACAAGGCTGCTCATGGCTCTGTTGGGCACCTCGACCTCTGCCGCCACCTCCTCCGCCGCTGGCTGTTACCAATGTTTCCTGCAAAGAGCGAGGAGAACGTTGTTCAGGAACCTGAAACCTATCAGGCGACTTAATAGTACTGCGGTCGCGCAAATCATATGTACGCTCAACAGAGGCAGGTGTAGATGAAGATGGACGGGACCCCTGTTTCTGTTGCTATTTCCCCTGCTTTTTGTTCTTACTCCAATTTCTTTCTGAACTTTCGGGCAGTCATCTTTATCAGATGACGCTTGTTGAGTCAGCTGCTGTTTTTCTTTCTTAGCGAAAGGCTTAACACCCAAACTATTACGGCCAACGGTCTTATAAGCCTCCGTAATAAGTTTCGGCAACTGACGGGGTTTGTCGGCCTTGGGGACTTCGCGCAGAGTATTAGAGACCTGGAAATTTACTGCATCCCCCTTGACATTAGCAAGTACGAGATCAGTTACCAGGTCAAACGCTCCCACGAGTCGCATTCCCAACTCCACAGCCACCTCTGGTCCGTGTTCATCCTGAACACGCTTGATCACAGAGGGCAGAACAGTCATTTACGGGGTGAAAAAGCACCTAGTATAGACTGCCACAAAAATCACCCCCCCCCCCAGTTGTACATTCATTTTCGTCAGGCACTAAGTCTTTCTGCAAACTAACTGTGAGGATCCTGTGTTTCTCGACAGGACTTGTATTCAGGAATACTTCTTCCTGTTGGTCGAATTTCTCGGCAGGCCAAAAAGGCATCTCTTCCTTATCCTGGGGAAGCTTGCCCAACACCGCATTAACTATGACGGGACTAAGTTTCAGTCCGCCACCACCAACTGGATGCGCCGTACCACCCAGGGCCCCACCCAGGAGGTTGCGGGTAATGTAATGAACCAGAACCCTAATAACTGCTACTGCAGAGGCATACAGGGGTCTCAGTTGCTGAGCTGTTAACGTACCCGCCTGAGGATGTAGGGTGTAAGCAGCTAAAACAGGCCAAGTAGCACCTGGAATTGACAATAGCCCTTGTCTGACCGCTGTTACAACGTGTGGGAGGGTGCCATTAAACCAAAGATATGCTGCAAAGCTGAAATTGGAATTTTCACTGTCCGATATGGAGCGTACGCAGCAGGAGCATCAGCAGGGGTGTAAGTGTGAAAAACACTGGTACCAGCCTCTATTGGGGGAACGAAACGCATGAGTAATACAATTCAAACGCATGAGTAATACAATTCAGCTGAGACAACAAAAACTACTGCCTGTCCCTCTAAAGAAACAAGGTATTCCTACAAGTTATTCCGTACAGCCACGCAACTGTGTGCTGGGATATCAACCGCAGCCATATCGAAACAGTAATAGAGAAGTACAATGCTATACTAAAAGGCACAACTGGGCAGTAATTCAAACAGAAAACCGCTTAAAATGATCAAGCTTGAAAAAAGCTATGTAACTATAGGTAGGTTTTATCCGTCACTACCGTCAACCGGAAACAATAGTGAGGGGTCGTAGACTGATATAAGCACTACTCAAGTATCTCACAATAAGACATCACTCGTTGGTAGCACCATGTTGCAAGGATTTCTGCTCATACACAGAACTGTGCACAGAGACCTAGGACATTAGTGAATTGTGGTGTACCAGAAACTCACCTCAGTACCTAGAAACCCAAACCAGCTAGCAATCAGTGTCTCATTAGCTCTTTGTACTATAGCAAACTAACCAATGATTAGACAACGTAGAACATGTGACTTAGGACCATCTCAGGAATGGTGGGAAGTGAGAACACTCTTTTGTTATACTCTCATACCTGTCCACAACAGGAGTAAATAAGAGACATCGTGATCTCATGTGCAGTATCTTAGCCAACATAAGCAGACATATGATTAAGAATAATATGGTCAGCATGGTTACAACTCCATAAAATTCAAAAGGATGAATCATATGACAATGATAGTGCAAACAGGAGATAAAAGCGCCTAGTTTAAACATCCTCCCTATATAGGAACTATGTATTATAAAACTATAGAAGTTCTCTTGAGCTTGCTTTGTAGGACCCCCATTACCTGTCCGCTCAGTAAGTTTAAATTACATCTGGATCGGCTAGTCTCTCTGCATCCCTGGAATCTTCCAAGAGTGTGAAATTATGGCAAGTGTGCTATGATAAAGGCGCCAGAATCCTACTCGGCTTGCAGCTGCCAAAATGTTGTGTCTAGAATGTGTTACAAGGACACGCCGATAAACAGGTTCACATGTTATGATAACCTTGACGGCTCAGCACTCACTGTACAGACTGGGGGCACAATGTATGTCTAGAGATGTTGAAAAACAAACCCTTTCTCATGTATAGACCTCCGTGAAAGCTAGCTTTGCAAAAACAGCTAAGCAGTGTTGTGTGCAAAAAGCAGCAAAAGGTAAAATGGCGTTTACATTTCAAATAAGCCATGCTAACTTAACATACACGCAAAAAGAGGCCCATAAACCATACTACACAACTAATAACCCATATTACACTCATGTAGCTACCCACCAACCCATGCTGCCACTTATACAATAAGTGAGAGACTGATACAGATATTTACACATTTAAAGATTACTCACTAACACATGTATTCACTAAGATACACTTAATCAGTCAGTTATACAATCAGTTTCACACAAACAAAATCATCCATTTAGACACTTATATACCCACTTATTCTCCCATCAACCTCAACATATACATTTATAAAACATATTTAAATTTCACAAAAACACACATTCACTGGCTGATGTCATGAGTGATGTAATTTGAGAAGTCATGAGTGATGTCACTGACCATGTCATGAGTGATGTAATATGTGACGTCATCAGCAGTGCATTGCTGGGGCGCGAGTTATAGTGCGCTGAACTAACTATAATGGGGAAATTTGATGGTTTTTTCAGTGAATATATTTCAACTTTAAAAGTATAAATATAACCTTGTTGTGGTGGAGAGCAGCACCTCCAGTGTATTCTTCGTCAGCTGTGGTGGATTTATTTGGTCAAACTGCGGTGCAAGCACTATCTTTTCATACAGCAGCTATCCACTCATAAAAATATCCGTTATTACCCTTAATATAATCAAATGGCTTCAGTGGATTTGTATCCAAAGTTCGGTTTGCCCTAGTTGTTGAATATAGGGATTACTAGTTTGTTTAAATTAAGTGTTTGTTGCTCCAGCTCAGTAAAAGAATCATGTTATGTGCAAGCATTCTTAAATGACTTTCTGAAGACTTTAACCCCTTCAATGCGGCGGCTATTCCGCCGCAGTGCTAACGGGGCGGGGCGGCAGAGCGGCGGGCGCATTGCTGGTGACGGAACAGCTCCATCACCAGCCGCCGTTGCGCTGTGCTTATGACGGAGCAGTTCCATCACGGCCCCGCCTGCTCAATAGAAATTCAGCGCAGGCGCTGAATCCGCACCGCGCAGGCGTTCCGAGCGGGCCGTGACGGAACCGCTCCGTCATCAGCACAGCGCGACTGCGGCTGATGACGGAGCGGTTCCGTCACCAGCAGGGGAGGGGTTAAGACATCTATTATGGCCAAGGACATTTCTACGCATATCGTACGTGAAATAGGTTTTTAATCACAGTAGTCTGTTTATGCTTCATTTTCTCTCATTTAGGGCTGAAATGCTAAATCTGCTAAATCTGACTCCACAACCAATCATGAATAAGTCATCAAACTCCAGTGGTCCCTTAAGATGAAGAAGAGCACTCTTTGGCCTTGTGTGCCTTTACTGGGTAGATGTCCTCTGATCTTGACCTAGAAGACACACACATGGTCGGCAATGTCACCATTCTCATAATTGTTTACTGTTGACCCAAACCACGTGTAGCTGCTTTCAAATCCCTCCTAAAATGACAGTCCAACTCACACACTTCCACAACAACTATCAAGGTCTGCCCTCTATATGTGAATATTTAACACCTTGCTTAACCTTACGCTATTAAACTGTTGGTGGAGCTTACATCACATGTATCCACCTCACTTGCTTCGTATATTGGGCTTTTTATGGTTGAACTTGCCATGTATATGAATGTTTCTACACTCTGGCAATTCCTGGGCCCTCAACATGCATGGGCCTGGTCATATGCCTTAAGGACTTGATCAAATTGGGTGGCTTGGGAACAGATGTACAATTTATAGGTTCCAAATACTGCCTGTAATCTGAGAATGGGTAGAATGTCAATGTTTTGGAACCAGATTTAATTCGCAAAACATTGATACATATGATACTTGTTTGGTGTTTAAGAGGAATGCCTACAACAAGCCCCTTCCAGATAGCAAATCTGCAGCCATTTGCAATCCCATCTTAGAAGTGAGAAAACCTTTACTGACTCCTAAAATGGGATTCACAGATAGCAACAAACATTTTAAGGGTTACAAATGCTGTTAACTGAGCATTTGTAACTATTAAAATGGCATGTTCATCTGGCCCTGACAATGTCGGAAGAAATTAACATCCAGCACATAGATGTGTTGCCGGGAATTAGCTGTTAATCACACTGCTAAGTCATTGAGGCTGAGGGACTCAGCTTAGTACTGAAGTCTGTTATAGTAACTTGGGACCGTGGCTGGACAGGTGACTGGGAGAAGTGAAATGGAGGTCTCCTTATTTTGGAATTCCCTCATGCTCTCATACTGTACATTGTCCTCTGTCCCGTTTGATATATGGATTGTTGGTTAATTATTTACGCTGAATAATGGGCACAGTTTTATGATAGTCCTTATTTGATTATGTTGTCATTTCTACACTTATTAACACTTTCTGGCATATGTTGGGCACATTGCTATCAGCTTTAATCGAAATATAGCAGTATGTAAATAAGGTGACCAGTCATTGTTTGCATTGAACCTTCCACTGAGCTGCAACATGGGTTGCTGAGTTTTTAATAACTTTTGAACCGTTTGAACAACAAAAAACATTTTCATTCTGTTAAAATCTGCAAATTATTCAACTGAAGATGGACTATCTGCAAAATGCAGCAAATGTATAAGCCTGCAAAAAATGCATCTGGTTTTGGCTGTTCTGGAGCCCTTAGGGTCCTATTTGGGTGTTTGCAAGACATCAATTTGTGTCATGGGGCACATCTCTATAGATTCAGCCTTTAGACAACAGCACATTAGGACAATGTATGTAAATAGATATAGGTTTTAACATGTACATATTCTATAATCTTATGTGTTTTGTCTGTGATGTAATGTGATTTCATTTTTAGTTTGTGCAACAATAGTAACTATGCACATTCGTGTGTGCAATTCCTTCTATGCTGTAGCGTTCACGTTCTGAGTTTAATGTATTATAGATTTTGGATTTATTATAGATGAGTTGTGAGTTCCTTCTTTTGATTATTAAGTTGTAATATTTATACTCTATATGGGATAAAAAATGGGACTTGATTCATGTATGAATAAGAAATAAAAAATACAAGTAATCTGTTCTACGTGGCCTATATTGTTTCACTACATGAAAATCAATTGGTTGGCAAAGGGATTACTATTGCATTCCAGACTTAATGATGTTCCTTTCATGTATTCCTGAGTCGATATATGATATTCTAGAATGTGCATCTATGTTATGGCTTGTTCCTCCTTCTATTAATGGAGAAAATGGTCCATGAAGTCCTGGGACTGTAATTACAGGGAGCCCTGAAGAAAGTAATACTCAGTAATTGTAAATGCAGAGTACCAGGTGTGCTTCCTTCAATAGACCTTGCTTTGAATGCCATGCTCATAACTTCTCCCACAACTGTTATTCTTCATTAACAAGAAAATAGGCTTCACACAGTCTGAGAACATTGAATATCATTGGGTCGCCTATTCTGAAATCTGGAAGAACATGGTTATTACCAATCATTCATTAAGCAAAGCAGCAATGTTATCAGCATAGGAATGAGACTTGTAATTGTGTTATGCTGATGTGATTTATTTTGTGAAAATAACAAAATATTTCATGTATGCAGGCTTAGATGATTCCCTGATGTTCCATGAGGCCTAACCCAGGAAGCAGAGAGGCAGTATTAGATGGTCAAGTAACTCTTTTGGAGAGGTGTAGTGTGGAGTGGCATATAGCAGAACAGTGTACAGTGGAGTGGCAAAGATTGGAGCGACGTAGAGTGTAGTGTGGTATAGTGTGATAGCGTACAATGGAGTAACATACAGTGCAGTGGCACACAGTGGAGAAGCATACAGTGGAATGAGGTAGAGTATAGTGACATACAGTACAATAGCATAGAGTGGAGTGCCACAGAGTGGAGTGGGGTTGAGTGAAATAGTGTAGAGTCTAGAGCGGAGAGAGGAGTTGTGTATACTGGGGAGTAGTGGAAAATGCAGTGGCATACACTGAAGTGATATATAATAAAGTGGTCTAGAGTGAAGTAGAGTGGGCTGGACTAGAGTGACATAGAGTGGCATAGCACACAGTGGGTGTACCATGGAATACTGTATATTACAGTAGTGAGCAGTTGAATGGCGTACAGTGGACTTGCATTGAGTCGAATAGCATATAGTGGAGTGTTGTACAGTGGAGTTCCACAAAGTGGGATAGTGTAGAGTAAACTGGAATACAGCTCAGTGGCATACAGTGAGGTGTCATAGACTTGCTTGTCGGACACCAGAGTGGCATATAGTTGAATACAGGAGTGGTGCACTGTGCAGTAGTGTAAAGTGAGTGGGGTACAGTGGACTGGCATACATTGGGGTGGTGTAGGATGGACAGGTGTAGAGTGGAGCGAGGTAGAGTGAAGAGATGTAACGTTGAATAGCATAGAGTGGAGTGGCATACAGTTGAGCAGTGTACAGTGAAACAGAGTACACTGGAGTGCAGTCCAGAGGAGTGGCATAGAGTGAAATAGCACAGAGTGCAGTGGCATACAGTGGAGTAGCATAGAGTTCAGTGGCGTAGAGTGGTGTGATGTACAGTGAAGTGGCATTCATTGGAGTATTGTATAGTGGAATATCACTGAGTGGAGAGTTGTAGAGTGTAGTAGCATAGTGTCGCATGGTGTAGAGTGAAGTTTGGAGAGGGTAGTGGCGTACAGTGTAAAAGCGAAGAGTATAGTGGCATAGAGAAGAGATGAGTAGTTTGGATTGGTGTAGAGTGGAAAAACATTGAGTTTAGTGGTGTACAGTGTAGAGACATAGATTAAAATGATATATCATAAAGTAGAGTAGAGTAGAGTGGCACAGACTGCAGAGTTGTTGTGTAGCACGCAATAGCATACAGCAGAGTGATGAGGAGTAGAGTTGTGTAGAATGTAGTGTTGTACTGTTATGTTATGTTATGTTATGTTATGTTATTAAAATTTCTATAGCGCACAGCTGCCCCAGCAAAGGGGCGTCCTGGCGCTTTGACAGATGCTGTAACATAACACACAAAAGAAATTAGCTAGAAACTGGAAAGAGGAAAGTTTTAATCGCCTGCCTGAAGGCGAACATATCCTCAAGAGCTCGAATGTGAACTGGGAGCGAGTTCCATAGGCCTGCCGCTAGCACCCTGAAAGAACGGCCACCCATCCTGCTCAACCTAAAGCGTGGACAGACAGCCAGATGAAGCCCCTCAGATCTTAAAGATCTCGACGGCACATAGGGCGTGAGTAGAGTGACAAGTGCCGGTGGCGAAGAAGTTTTCAAAATTTTGAAGGCCAGACACAGCGCCTTGAACATGATTCGCTGTCTGACCGGGAGCCAATGCAAGGCCGTGATGGTACCAGACACTGAACAGTGCCTGGGAAGGCCCACAATGGCTCGTGCCGCGGCGTTTTGTACTCTTTGGAGCCTAGAGGCCTCCGCTTGATTCACCCCTAACAACAGTGAACTGCCGTAATAGTGTGTAATAGTGTGCACTGGATTATCATAGAGTGGAGTGGTATATAGTGCAGTGGCATACGGTGGAGTGCAGTGGATTTGAGAGGTGCACAGTGGAATATTGTAAAGTGCAGTGATGTGCAATGAAGTGATGTACAGTGAGTGGCATAGAATGCAACAACGAAGAGTGTACAGTAGAGCAGCATAAAATGAAGGGCGTACAGTATTACAGAATGAAGAGGCATAGACTAGAGTGTTGTAGAGTGGAGTGGCATAGAGTGGAGTGGAGTAGAGTAGTGTGGAGAGGTGGACAGTGGGTTAGCACACAGTCTAGCGCTGTATAGTGGAGTGACGTAAAGTGGGGTGTAATTGCGTAGAGTGGAATGGCATAGAGTGGAGTAGCATAGAGTAGAGTGTGTTAATTAAAAGTGATGTGGTGTGAAAGTATATAAATGAATGTAGATGTAATGAGGAAGGAATATACATTATGAGATGGAAATTATATTTTGTGGTAGTATGTGTAAATAGTGTAAGTAATGGTAAAGTTTTGAGTTTTATAAAACATAGTTATATAAGGCGCTGCGGCATACCACTGTAAGTTCATGGTAAACAGCGGTACATGCAGAGGAGAGTTCACTATGTGATTGATTAATCATTTTGTTTACCAAAGGCAAAAAGCAGCCAAGTCATTTTTAATCACAGTTTTGGTGTGGTCTGCATTTTTCTGCATTCTCAGTTAGGGTCTTAGATAGAGGCCAGTATTAGGTGTCATTGGTGTTCACTACCTCCTTTTTTTTTGTCCTCATCTCACCTTGGCACGTGCAAATGAACACTCGCAACCCTGCTCCATCCTGGGTGCCCCGGGTTGAAGTTCTTGCTGTACCCAGAGCCGACCTGGCTACCCCTTTATTTCGGGGCCAGGTGTAATCATTGGAATATTTCTGGATTTGTTGGATTAGTTACCAACCTCATTTATTTAGCCCATTCCAACAAAGGTTGCCAGACCATACTATTCCTATTATGTGGTGTACTCATTTCAAAACATACAGTTCTGAGCACAGATTGAAGCCATTTTTCATGTAGGGGAGTGGTAACATCCTTCCAAACTTTACATATTTCCCTGCGTGCAATAAGAACTAAAGTAAAAAATAAGGCCACCTGTGTCCCCATTAGCCCAGAGATGAGATCAGTGTCTAGGCCAAAATAAACCCTCACAAAATTGAGACTAAGTTTCATCTTAAAAACACTCTCCAATGTCCTCCCAATACTGGCCCAAAAGGGGCTGATCATAGGGCAGTCATAAAAAACATGGATTTCGTCGGCCTCTAGCATGTCACATCTGGGGCATACAGGAGGTGTGCTGACAAATTTTGCGATTTATTTTGGGGTGTAATAAAGCCTGTTTATGATGTATTAACGATTCTTTTTAAGTGAGGCAGATTTAACAAATTTATATAGATAGTAAAGGGATAGATTATAGAGGTCCGCTGACGGTGCCTCCAAGACGGAGAGTCTCCAAACAGAATATAACGGTGGAGCTAAGATTTCATTCGCCTCAATCAGTTCCCTATATAGGAAACCCACTTCCTTCTTCCTATAGGCCGGGGCCAAAAGCGCTGACTCTATGTCCCAATTTCCACCGATGTTATTTTTCTCAGTTTGATACCACGAACAGAGTTGGATGTATTTGAATCTTGATAGGGAGTCCCCAATCCTAGACCGTAAGACCTTCCAAGGAAGTACCCCATCCGAAGATACTAAATCTGATAATATTGTTATTCCATCTCTTCTAACTGATAGAGACAGGCTATCCTGGAGACATAGTGGTGTACCTGGGGAGTCCCAATAGGGGCAAAATCCGAGTAATATTTTATACCCCAACATCCCTTAGCTCTATTCCAAAGAATCAAGGCAGATTTTAAAACCTTTAGGCAAACCTTTTTGTAATATCTTGGTGCACCAAATTTATACAAAAAACCAGGAACACCCCCTTCCTGATCTAACATTGTGAAGGACTGGGTTCTTTAAGACCCAGCGGTGCCAGGGCACAACACCTGAAACCTTCGTGGGTAACCTGCTCCGGCGTACGAATGACAGAGACACGGGACACTTCCTTCGGCGTCAAAGATTCAAGGTTTATTTACTGCAGGGAACACAGAAGTCACGACAAGTACAACACGTGCAACTTGGGGAGACTGCTTCAAATTGGTTCTGTGGATCGCTCCTTTTATACAAATTTTACCCATAGGACAACATGGTACACAAAGGTTTACAACCCGGTTCCCACAATTATCCCCCAGAGGGGTCGCTTTGGTCACTTTGATACACATAAGGTCCGGAACATAAGTGCGGAAACATTTGGCGGTTCCCAACTGTAAAAACCCATCTTCCCAACATTAGTGCATTCCAATCGGTAGTAAAACAGATCGAAATAGGAACAAAGACAGGTGCAGAGGAAGACGGAGACAGTGGGGAGATCGGAAAGGGTGTAAAAGGGGAGGTATCGGGAAACACGAGATACAGGCATCAAAGGGACGTGCCTAATGAGATGCACGGCTGAGACAATAAACCGACACGGCGAGATGAGCCTCGAGCGGGGCCATCTGCCTTACAGCATCATCCCCCTCGTCATAAAGACACTTACAAAGGACATGTGTCTTCCGCAAATATCTTGGGAGTCCCAGGGTCGCGAAGCGGACATCGTCCGTTCGCTGGCTACTTGAGGGCAAGAGACAAAATGGATGCCGTATCTAAGATGGAACCCGTGGGTACAGACGAAAAACCCACATAACAAACGAACGGTTTAAGTTAGCACAGCGAAACTGCGCACACTTACTAAACTCGTCATTTGCGGTTCATAGATACCAGACTCGACCATATTCGTGTGAGTCGAAAACACCACTTACAATTGTCACGGAACCTCAGACGCTCCTTTTGCCCTCATGTAGGCAAGCACTAGTCGGAATCATATTCGATATTCATCAGACCATCTAGATGTTGTTGTAGCATAGCTCTGTCCAACCGAGTCCCCTTGGTAACAGGTGGCTGTCTCATACACGTTGTAGCACAGAGGCCACATAAGGCAGGACCGCACTGCACACAAAGGCAACACGTGAACAGGAACGCCACAACGACTCCGATGATCATCAGAATCTTCCAACCCCAAGTCGACATTAGGCCCCAAAACCACCCAAGTAGCGTCCAATCCCCTACATCCACGTGTATGGATTCGGAGATCTTATGCAACTTCGAGATGGTTTGATAGACAGTCGGAGCATTATCAGGAATGAAAATACAGCAGCTCGAATGGATCACCTTACATACCCCACCTCGATCTGCTAAGATCACGTCTAAAACCATACGGTTTTGTAACGTCATAAGTCTATCCGCCTGAAGTTCAGTGGTGATATTACCAAGGGCACTGGCAGTAATATTAGCTGTCGATTCTACCACTCGAGTCAACTGTCTCAGGTTCCTACTATTAACCATAGGTCCCCAAAACGGGAGGAAACCCTTGAAAAAGTCTCCTGCCTCTTGACCGGCAGTATCCTCTTCGCTAATCACGCCTCTCACAACTCTAGTCTTGTGATAATCTGCATCTACAGTGAACGTCGGAGGCAACAAGTTTGCGATGAAGCATGAGCCCATGAAGTCAGAGGGCAACCATGCATATGCACGATCATGACAGATAAAGTATGTACCCTTGGCAGCCAGGAACACAGGGGACGAGACCATCGGCAGAATGTAATTTTCAGTGCAAGCACTCTCTCCAAGTCGGGCTTTCGATCTTCGGCCACGACCTATTAGACAAAAATTACCAATGTGGGGTACGACCCATATCGGAGGCGAGCTTTTAAGCTGTTTTTCACTGGTGAACACACTATATTCGCCTCTACTTAAGACCCTGTAGGCTTGTACCTCTTCTTCGGGAATAAGCGAGGGATCATAGATATCGCTATCTAAATCCTCTATTGCTATAGACAAAGGTTTTTGATACGAGGTAGGACCAGAGTAGGGGGAACGTGGTTCTCGAATGGGGTGGAAACCCAGTGCGCTTCGAAACATTGTCTGAAATGCTCGAGCAGACCCTTGGGAACTATACGGTAACACCAGATATGGAATTCCCTTATCCGTAGTATGTGGCATCAACCCACACACCCAACAATTAGTAGTGTTAACCACTAACTGATGCTGATGAAGGAGCTGAATAAAGGAATTGTTGCGGAATTCTGCACGTCTAGCCTGCTCGTGTTCAGGTAAGATATGAAAAGAATGAGGAGAAGCAGTGGAGGTAAGTTTAGGGTCAGGGGTAGGAGTAGGTATAGCAGAAGGTAAGAAGTAAAACATCGTGTAATACACCCCACCCGCCAATAATGCAGAAACAGTCAAAAACAATACGAATATTTGGAACAAAAAACATTTGGTACGACTGAGTTGCTGCAGCTTGAATCTATGAGCCTGAGCTCCTTCCAAATCCGTCAGCTTCGAAAATGCCATTCCCTATGACCGTCCGCAACGTTTCTTGACGCACTTCGTTCTGTGTAGCAATAGTCAATCCCTAGGAGTTCCCAGGAACCGACGGTCTTTAACCTAGCGTCAAGACCTACTAACCAGAAGGAAGTACGCGCGCGGCCCTACGGCCTTTATTTCACAAATATATATATGCGAAAACAATGTTTCTCAGCTGTGGAAGCAAAAAGTGTAAGGAACGAAGCTCAATGAATATGTACAAAATAATTACAATGATACGAATATTCAAACTGATCGTGGAAAACGGGATAATGCAATTATCAAGGGACAGAACAGGATCTTTTATTAGTCTTTAGTGCTGGATCGCAAAAAGTATCGGGTTTTCCCAGGACGTGTCTGTTCGTCAAACAAAGGATCCGTTGAAGGGACAACGTCCTGTTGATCAGCTGAATGTTCTGGTCTTGAGTCTTTTGCTGACAAATGTTCAACAGTGTCTCTCTGCTGCACTGAGGATTCTCCGACAGGTTGTGCGTCGCTGAAAGGTACAAACGCCGGCAATCCTTCGGTTTCAGTTGATGCAATGCCTTTCCTCACCCACGAGTCTGCTGGCAACGGGATAGGGACTTTCTTGGTATGGGTGGCGTGCACCCAATTCTTCCGCCCCTCAAGACGAACTGCAGTTCTCGTGGCAAGGAGGACCTGGTAGGGTCCAGTGAACCTGGGATCCAAATTGTTCTTGCGCGAGAAGTTGCGCGTCACCACCCAATCTCCGGGCTGGAGCTGGTGGCCTGGACCCTCCGTCTGCGTCGGCAATGCTTCGTGAACCTGTTGGTGAATTAACCTCAGTTTAGCAGTCAAGTCATGAAGATAATCGATCAACATTGGATATTCAAGATCACAGAAAATACCTGGCCTAGGAACCCCCCAAACATTCGCAGGACGACCGAACACTATTTCATAGGGACTAAGCCCTACTCGGGAGTGTACAGTCGCCCTAGTTGACAGTAATGCTAAGGGTAAAGCGTCAGGCCACGAAAGACCAGTCGTAGCCTGAATCTTTTCTAGCTTTAGTTTAAGGGTGCCGTTATACCCTTCAACCAAACCAGCTGACTGGGGATGCTTGGCGCTATGGAATTTCTGATTAATTCCAAGGCCCTTGCATACACTCTTCATCACACTCCCCACAAACTCACTTCCGTTATCTGACCACACGACTCTAGGCATTCCGTACCGAGGAAAGTATTCCTTCAGTAGGATTTTCGCAGTAGACAAAGCAGTATTGTCTTTGAGAGGATAGGCCTCGATCCATCGGGAGAATGCGCAAACCACAACTAACACGTATTTCAGGTTATTGCATCGCTCCATATGGATGAAGTCCAATTGAATCACCTCAAAGGGACATGAAGGGGGAGCAAAACTGCCAGGAGGAGTTGGGGTTCCCTTGCCAGGATTGTACATCATACACACCATACAGTTCTTAACCAAGCGTTCAGCACATTTCGTAATACCATCATTCTTCCACACAGGGGACAGCAACTTGCAAATACCTTTCGCGCTAATATGTGCTAACCCATGCGCCATTGTCACAACGGCCAGCACATACGCATCCGGTAACATCCATCTTTTCTGTTCGACAAATCAATCCAACAACCATTCGCATCCAACTTTCCCGTACTCTCTTTCCACGTCATCTTTTCAGTCTCGGTGGCCTCATTCTGAATTGCCTTTACACTCTCGATAGTGTCCTCACACATACTCGATTCTGTAGGCCACCTAACCGAACTCGTCACATACATTCGAGTGCTAAGGTTCCGGGCAGTCTCCTTAGCAGTCTCATCCGCAAACGCATTACCTCGACCAACATCATCCGTCACCTTACGATGCGCACTACATTTGACAATCGCCACTTGCTTAGGCAACGTAAGTGCATCCAAAAGATCATTCACAAGCTGGCCATGCTGAATCTTCGTACCATGCGATGTTAGAAAACCTCTCTCTCTCCACAACCGTCCAAAACTATGTGCGACGCCAAATGCATATTGGCTGTCGGTAAACACATTCACACGTTTCCCTTTCGCTAACACACACGCTCTAGTGAGAGCGATCAGCTCTGCAGCTTGGGCAGAATTCTGGTTTAATCTTGCAGTCTCAACAACAGTATTCAACGTTACAACAGCATAAGCAGTAGTCACATCGCCATTCGGCAACTTGAAACATGAACCATCCACATACAGTGTACCATCTGGGTCTTCCAATGGAGTGTTTTTAAGGTCCACTCGACCTTTCGTTTCCTCCTCTGTCCTCAAATAACAATCGTGTTCTGTTATTTCATCTGACTCTGAGCTAATTGGTAACAAAGTTGCCGGGTTCAGAACATTACAACGTTTTATTTGAATGTGGCTTGCCAACAGCGTCAACTCGTACCCAGACAACCTCGCACTCGTCAAGTGCTGAGTTTTCGTGCGATTCAAAAGAGTATCGACTGCATGCGGAACCATCACCGTAAGCATATTATCCATGACCAATCCTGCTGATTGTCGGATGGAGACCGCGGCTGCCGCTGTTGCTCTCAAACAACTCGGCAATGCTCTAGCTACCGGGTCCAAGGTCGAGGAAAAATATGCACATGGACGTTGCTTACCACCAAAAGGTTGCGTTAAGACACTCAACGCACAACCTTCTCTCTCGTGAACATATAATGTAAACGGCTTGCTATAGTCAGGAGTACCTAACACAGGAGCCAAACACAATGAATCACGTAATTCAGAAAAACTTTTCTGACATTCTTCCGTCCATGGTAAAGGAGTCGAAACATCCTTGCACGTAAGAGCCACTAATGGTTTCGCTAGCAATGAAAAATTTGGAATCCATTGCCTGCAGTACGACGTGATACCTAAAAAGGCACGCACATCTCTTTGGGTTGTTGGCACAGCCATTCGTGCAATTGCTGCAATCCTCTCTGGGGTCAACCTCCTTCCCTCCTTTGACAATAAGTGACCTAGATAGGTTACTTCTTGACAACAATATTGGAGTTTAGAAGGTGACACCTTGTGATTTAACTCGCAGAGATGTTGCAGCAACGACACCGTAGCAATTTTGCAAATGTCCTGAGTATCTGCAGCTACCAATAGGTCATCGACGTATTGGATTAAGGCCGCACCAGCCGGCAACCTAAACGCATCCAGTTGACCCTTCAAGGCTTGGCTGTAAATCGATGGACTTTCACAGTAGCCCTGAGGAGCGCGTTTAAACCGGAAGCTACATCCACCAAGAGAGAAACCGAAAAGGTCTCTGCTCTCCTCGGCAATCGGGATGCTGAAAAACGCATTCTTCAAGTCAATCACCGAAAACCACGATGCAGAAGCTGGAATCAGAGTCAGTAGCGCCGTGATGTCAGGCACAACGGGGAACTGAGGAATCACAATTTTATTCACCTCCTGTAAATCGATAACAAAACGATAAACAGGTGGTTTCGAAGGATCAGTACGTTTTAGAATGGGTAGTACAGGGCTGTTGCACACGTTTCCCCGTGTTTCCTCAATAACATCTTTCTCGATCAAATCATAGATGATCGCTAACAATGCTCGTTCACCATCAAGGGAGATACGATATTGGGGAATACGTGGCAATCGCACATTGGATTTCAACTGAACAACATAAGGTGAGATATCAAGTAGGCCCACATCATTGGGACCTGTTGCCCACAAAGACGCAGGAAGAGAACTCAATTCCGGTGGAAGCTTATCGAGAGACAAGTACATGGGAGAGACAACCCTCTCTCCCAACGTAAGCTTTACACCCGCAGGAGAACAATACAAAGTTGCATACAAACGTTTAAGCAGATCCAGGCCCAAAAGATTTTCACCACAACCCGTGGTTAAGATCAACGGAGCTTCTAGCTCACGAGGCCCAATTGTAAGGGGCAAAGGGCGCGAAACTGGATTGCTAACAGGGGCGCAAGAGAATCCAACGGAAACATTTGTTAAGCCAGACAAAGGTGCGCCAGGGAGTTTCGAATGCTTAATGGAACTTTTCGCTGCACCAGTGTCCAACAGAAAAGGCTCAACGACGCCCGATGTAGCAACTGCGACGTAAGGCCCTCTCTGATCAACCGGAACTGATACCACTCCCTCTCCTTGTCTATGGCTGTCCTAGTAATTACTGTCGTCAGTTCCCTGATCGACGTAATAATCGTCTACATTGTACTGCGCAGATCGCCCTTGCGACGATCCACGTTGATCAAAACAATTATCGGAATTTGATGAGTTATCTGAGCGATCATTCTGAGCACCACGACCTCTACCACGTGGTGCCTGCTGCGAACCACCACGACCTCCTCTAGATGAGTTACCACTATTACGTTCGTTTAGAAAACAATTGAATTTGATATGATCCTCCTGTCTACAATAGGCACATTGATTGTACCCTAACGATGATCTTTGGGAAGAGGAGTCATTACGAGATTGTGATCTGTTCGATTGCGGCTGTGATCTATTTTGTTGGGATGCATTCTGATTTGAACGCGGAGGATACGCTTGTTGCAGCAGCACTTTAGTTTTTAGCTCTTTCGTCTTTTTATCGGCACGGTCGTTCTCTTCTTTCTCCCTATTCTCATAATATTGTGCCGTAGCCAATATCTGAGCTGAAGTAGAAACAGCCCACGCACTTTCTGAATTTTTCAATTTATTGCTCAAATCGGGCAATAAGTTCGAAACAAATTTATCCACGAACAACCTTTGACCACCCTCAGTGCTCATATCCTGACCACTATGATCAATGAATGCCTCCTCGAACCTCGTAAAGAAGTCGGAGACACTCTCGTCCTTCTTCTGCTTGCAAGCTGACAATTTGTCCCAATTTACTCTCATAGCTGGCATAAGAGTTTTCATTAACGTTATTATTCGTTGAGGAAGAGCGGTAATGATCTGCTCAGGTTTAGCTCCACCAGTTTGCAAATTATCCGCCGCTACAATGGCAGCCCAATCACCACCTAATTTATTCGGATGATTTTCCTGCCGAATCTTAGCCCATACCGGTTGCGGTACGACATTGCCGAACAACATATCGATATCGGCAAGATTCATTACCGTAGCATCTACGAGCTGCGATAATTCTTTGTAATACCCTGTATGATTTTTGCGAGGGTCAGGCAAAGATTGCTTCACCTGTAACACTTCCGAGCGTTTCCATGGGAGATGTATCCATACTCTCTGGAAATGCCCCAGTGTCGGAGGAGCAGCATTAGGATTAGGTGGCATCCAAACCGGTGGAACTTTGCGCATAGGAAATTGACCAGACTCATCTGGCTGTCTTTCAATATCCTCAAAAAACAAGGCTTGGGGTATCGGAGTGGGACGGAGAGATAGCAATCGCTCAACAGCACGTTGGTATCCACTATCAGTCCATTCGAGAACTGAAGCTGAAGATCAGACAAAGCGGTCAGCACCTCGTCAGGTGCATCAGCAGATATCTGATCGCGAAGGACCTTACACATTTCCTCGAACACAAATCTCTGGGTTGGTATATTGAATTGACAAAATGTGTCGAGTACAATACGGGGTGGATTTCTAAGGGGGTGCGTCATCCAACCCATCGCCATATTATATAGCGAAGCGCGTTCCCTGTTACCAGGAAGCTGACTACGTCTCTGAGGACCATCTGAACCAGCGGACCCAAGAACAGGCCCGAGCGAATGAAAGAAACTAGCCGCAAGAGGAGAATTACGACTACGAGTAGAGGGAGAAGTATAGGACACAGGACTAACAAGTGAAGGAGTAGAGACAGAAACAACAGCAGGGGTTAACAGAGCAGGAGCAGTAGCGTGAGCAGGAGTATGTGGGAGCGAAGGAGCAGTAGGAATAGCAACAGCCAAAGGAGCAGGAACAGTCGGAAGAACGGGTGCAGGTTGAGGAACAGGCAAAGGAAGAATAGGTGCAGGAACAGGTACAGGGGGAATCACAGGGGCTGTGGTACCCTGTACGTACGGAGGTGGCGATTTCATTAGATAAGACATTAAAGGATCCTCAACTGACTCATCCTTCTTTTCCGACTCCACAGGCAAAGTAGGATAACATTTATCTATGGTCATACGCTGTAGTCTGTCAAACACTTCCTTATCCTTAACCTCCTTATCGCGCTGAAATTGCTCTGCTTTCTTCACTATGGTAGCAACATTATCTCGCTGATTTCGTTTAGTCTGCCTGATTTCTTTCTGTCGGGCTTCTTTACGCCACAACCGAAAGGCATCAAACATGGCCGGCCTTGACTTTTTCTCGAACAATTTAACCTCTAGATTATCTAAGATCGGGGCCTCGAAGCTACCATGTGGTGGCCAGCAAAGGTCACCGTCCTCCTTCGTGTATTTGATCCAGTATTCATTAAAAGTAATCGGGCCTAGCCCATGTTTACTGTACAGTTCATAAGTCGGAGTTCCAACCGGAGGTATCGGACACGAGTCCTCCAGTCGGGAATCCACACCACAAGGTCTGAAACAACTGAACAAAGTACTACGACCAGGCATCTTGCACACTAGCCGAGTTTCACAAACTTCAAGGGTTACGGGATTTACCAAGTCCCAGCAAAGAACAAAACCCTCGGTTTTTGGCGGCTGCAGTCGTCAAATAACACAACAAAGTACGCTAGCAAAGTGTCACCGACAAAAACACTCACACAGCGTCAACAACAAAAACACTCGCTAAAGTGTCAACAACCAAGAACTCTGGGAGCGACCCACAAATACTTAACTCAAAGATCGATGGCGTCTCCAGGAAGGCCCGTCAATCGTCTCGCTATACCAAGGTCTACGCCAGGCGCCAAAACAGGTCTACAGTCAGGGCAGCAGTCCGTCGCAGCCGTCAGGAGGCGGGAATCTTCGCGGGAAAAGTCTTCGGGCCACTTGTTTCGACAACAGGATCGATGAAGCGGAGTGCACCTTCCCTCGGAGATTTCACACGAAGTTCCTCACGATCGTCGGGCTTGGACCGGTACCACTGATGCAGCCCCACGTTGGGCGCCAACTGAAGGACTGGGTTCTTTAAGACCCAGCGGTGCCAGGGCACAACACCTGAAACCTTCGTGGGTAACCTGCTCCGGCGTACGAATGACAGAGACACGGGACACTTCCTTCGGCGTCAATGATTCAAGGTTTATTTACTGCAGGGAACACAGAAGTCACGACAAGTACAACACGTGCAACTTGGGGAGACTGCTTCAAATTGGTTCTGTGGATCGCTCCTTTTATACAAATTTTACCCATAGGACAACATGGTACACAAAGGTTTACAACCCGGTTCCCACAATTATCCCCCAGAGGGGTCGCTTTGGTCACTTTGATACACATAAGGTCCGGAACATAAGTGCGGAAACATTTGGCGGTTCCCAACTGTAAAAACCCATCTTCCCAACATTAGTGCATTCCAATCGGTAGTAAAACAGATCGAAATAGGAACAAAGACAGGTGCAGAGGAAGACGGAGACAGTGGGGAGATCGGAAAGGGTGTAAAAGGGGAGGTATCGGGAAACACGAGATACAGGCATCAAAGGGACGTGCCTAATGAGATGCACGGCTGAGACAATAAACCGACACGGCGAGATGAGCCTCGAGCGGGGCCATCTGCCTTACAGCATCATCCCCCTCGTCATAAAGACACTTACAAAGGACATGTGTCTTCCGCAAATATCTTGGGAGTCCCAGGGTCGCGAAGCGGACATCGTCCGTTCGCTGGCTACTTGAGGGCAAGAGACAAAATGGATGCCGTATCTAAGATGGAACCCGTGGGTACAGACGAAAAACCCACATAACAAACGAACGGTTTAAGTTAGCACAGCGAAACTGTGCACACTTACTAAACTCGTCATTTGCGGTTCATAGATACCAGACTCGACCATATTCGTGCGAGTCGAAAACACCACTTACAATTGTCACGGAACCTCAATTGTACTCAAAATTTGCCCCCAGTGAGAATTGTCTGGACTGCTTAACATGGTACGGATATTTTTTAGCTGGAAAGCAAAAGCATACCACACAACATCAGGGAGTGCCAGCCCCCCCTTTAACAGTCTCCTTCTCAGTTTTTTCCAAGACTTCCGTGCGTTCTTATTTGCCCATATAAAACTGCCTATCTTCCCCTGTATCTTCCTCAAGATTTCATCATGGAATGTTAAGGGTATCGTGTTGAAAAGATAGGTTCTTGAGTTTCTGCCATCTCCAAAATAGATGATCAATATCTTTAGCCACCTTATTCAGATTTACTTTCACAATGTTGTCAAGGTCAGATGTAATAATTATACCTAAATACCTAAACTGGCAAGTTGTTACTCTCTTCCACTGGTCGACTCCCCAGCACATTATTTCTGTTTTTGTGTTATTAATTAAATACCTAGAGTATCGACCATATTCTGCCATAATCTCCTCAACTCTGGGAAAGACCTCTGCCGGATTACTGGTATAAAGCAATAGGTTGTCTGCATATAAGGCCAGCTGACAACAATAGTCCTTTATTCTGTAGGGTGTAATTTGATATTCTAGCCTCAATGCTTGTGCCAGAGGCGCGATATAGAGATCCAACAAGAGGGGTGAGATGGGACACCCCTGCCTTATGCCCCTCATGATATTAAAACGCGGTGATAAAGAACCATTCAATAAGATCGCTGCCGTGGCACCCTCATAGCATCCCCTTATAGTCTGTATAAAGGTTTCTCCGAATTCCATAATGGTAAGAACATCCCACAAAAAACCCCAGTTAACACGGTCGAACGCCTTCGCCGCGTCATAAGCTGCCACCGCTAAAGGCTCCGACCGTGTCACAGCAAGATCAATATTACCGATCAGCTGTAAGGTTAATTCGTGGATATGTCTCCCCGGGATGAAACCCTTCTGCTCCGGATTGATCAAGACCGGGACCAGCTTGGCCAATCTCCCTGCCAAAACACTAGTAAAGATCTTATAATCTGCGTTAAGCAGGGAGATTGGTCTGTAAGAGACCGCCCTGAGGGGGTCCTTTTCCAGTTTTAAGATTAACGCAATGGTAGATTCTTTCCAAGACGGCGGAATTCTACCCTGGGAGCTATATATATATAATTAAACAGCTCACAAAGTTTCGGTGCCAGAAGATCCTAGAATGTTTTATAGACTTCGCCGGGGAGAGCATCCGGCCCTGCTGCTTTATTATTTTTGATTTTTTTATATATAGTTTTATTTCTTCTTCTGTGAAATGGCTATTAAGCATATCACGGCCATCCTCCGCCAGGCCTGGAAGGGCCTTACTTTCCAGCCACCGTAATGTCTCAATAGAATCTAAAGAGGCCTCTTCTTGATATAACTCCGAGAAGAGGGAAAAAAACTTTTTTCCATATCTTCCTGAAGGTAGGATATAGTTCCCTGGCCATCAATTATTAACCTGTTAACGTTGTTCCTAACCCGGTCTGCTCTTATCTTTCCTGCCAATACAGCACCGGCCTTCTCTCCAAACTCATAATTTTCCATTGAATATACAGCCCACTGAGCTTTCACTTTTTGGTCCAATAGTCCTTGGTATTCTAGGCGTAGACATTCAATTTCAGCGATCACCTGTGCCAAGACATCCTCTTGCACAACTAGTCTCCAAGGATGAGATTTTCTCTTCTATTGTCCTAAATTTAGCTGCCTCTTTTTTATTAGTAAGGCTGGTCAAATTAAGAAACTGACCTCGAAAATGGGCCTTATATGCGTCCCAAACAAATTCGAACGGGGCGGACCATATGTTATCCAAAAAAAAGTTGATGGAAGAAGCGCCGACTGCTTTACCAATGGCTTGATCATTCAGAGCTGCTCTTTTTAGGGTCCATCTACATCCTATTGGAGTCCTAGCCATTCCCATATTAATTGAGAAGGATATAGGGGCATGATCAGACAGAATACTAGGCAGAATAATAATGTCTATCAGGGCCCCTAAACAGACTCTATCAGTCAATATATAGTTCAGTCTTGCTGCATGCCCATGTTTTTTGCTGAAGTGTGTGTGTTTTTCATAAAATATAATTTTATTTAATTTGCTGTTAGACCCTGTTTTTTTAAGTGTTTTCCTAGAGTAGCACTTACTTGCATCCTAAATTGTGTCCCTCACCGCGCTTTTCGCGGGTCTTTAGGCTTGTGAATTCGATCTCCGCCATCTTGGGGGTAGTTTAGGGACTTTCTACAGGCGCCACTTCCGCGAGCGCTCTAGTCTTAGGCACAGGAGGCGCGGCCCCTATTTAAAGCTACCATGAAGACGCGCAGCGGAAGCGCCATCTCAGCGCCGGAGTCACGCCAGAGTCCAGCCCGTCTGTGCCCATCCGGGCCCAGACGGGCTCAGGGCCTGACACTCCGCCAAAATGTTTTGCTATGAGGCGGTCCTACGATCGTGAGGAACTCATGGCTCTTCGCCATACGGTTACTGACAGCGGCGACTCCTCTATTCAACGCCCTCCTCCCCTCACAGTCGGTGGGGCAGGGGTGAACAATCTTGCTAATAAAGGTAAGAACACCTTGGTGGTAGGTCTACTGAATTGTAGATCTCTTCCACGTCACTCAGCAGAAGTCAATTTACTTATTCAAGACTCTGCTTTAGATATCTTGTTTCTAACGGAAACTTGGATAACTCCCAGTTCCGATGCGGATATTGTGCAGGCTCTTCCGCCGGGCTACCTTATCTATCATCTGGATAGACCTGAGGGGCGAGGGGGCGGCCTCGCTATTTTATACAGGAACTCGTTTGTATGCAGTGCGCAGAACGGCTCACTCTTGGACTGTGAGAGCTGCCACTTCGCTTTTCGGATATTCCCCACAGTTTTGATATCAGGTTTACTGATTTATCGGCCCCCGGGCGTTCTGGGTAACTTTGTGGGCTCCCTTGTGGAATCAGTGACGACCTTGGCCTCATCTACGTCTAATTTCATGGTGCTGGGTGATCTTAATCTCCACTTTAACGACCCCACTGACTGAGCAGCCCAAGATCTCCAGGGCGACTTAAAAGAGTGTGAGCTGGTCCTAATTAATTCCGGGGCCACTCACGAAAAGGGACACCTACTTGATCCAATGTTCTCCAACATTCCCCGTTTCATAGCTAGGCCTGCTCTTCCCCTTCCGTGGTCCGACCACTTCTTGGTATCAGCACTTTGGCAAATTGATTCTCCGCCTACAAGTGCCAAGCAGGCTTTCCTGGTCGACAGAGCCTGGTCCAGATTAACGGTTAACAACTGGACCTCCAAGCTGGAAGACATGCCCCTTCCTTCTGAGTCGGACCCAGTTAAGGCTGATGCCAACATTAACAATTGGTTATCTGCTTCTTTGGACGCTCTCATTCCTAACAAGAGAGTTCAAAAGAGGGAGAAAAGAGTAGGCTCTGCTCCGTGGTACTCTGTAGAACTTCGTACCCTCAGGAAGGGATGTAAAAAGCTGGAGAGGTTATGGAGGAAGAAACGGGAATTATCTAGGAGAGAAGAATATCGTGTCGCAATGAGGGGCTATAAGTCCGCTCTTCGACAGGCGAAAGCCCTATTTTTTGAAGATCGTATTAAATCTGCCTCTAGTTCTTCTACGGAGAGTTTCAAAGTGGTTAAAGAACTGCTCAAAGTTCCCGAGCCGGCTGTCACTTATGACAAACAAAAATGCACGGAGCTCACCGAGTTCTTCCACACAAAAATTGCGAAGATCTTAAACACCCTGCCCCAGCCCATGCTGTCTCAGGATAATGGGAAGCAGATTTTAGGAACTCAGGTCAGAGAGACAGCTTTCCACCTTGACTCCTTTGGCCCAGTATCAGTGAGCGAGGTATCCAAAACCTTAGCATCCTTGAAAAGTGGTTCCCCTAGGGACCCTGTCCCCATGAAGTTCCTTAAACAAGCAGCAGCATCCATTGTGGCTCCTGTGACAGACCTAATGAATGCTTCTTTTGTCCAGGGTGTGGTGCCACCTACTTGGAAAACTGCTGTTGTTAAGGCTCTTTTAAAAAAGCCCAATTTGAATCCCTCGGACCTGTCTAACTTTAGGCCCATCTCGCTGTTGCCGGGCCTCGGCAAAATTGCTGAACGGCTGGTCAACAAACAATTGCCAGCCTTCTTGGAGTCGAATGGACTGCTCCGGGTTTCGCAAACCGGCTTTCGCCCAGGTCAGGGCACCGACACGGCCCTCTTGGCGGTCGTCGATGAAACTAGACGTATTCTTGATTCAGGAGGGTCAGTGGCAGTGATCCTCCTGGACCTCAGTGCGGCGTTTGACACCGTGAACCATCAGGTGTTGATTCGGCGGCTGGCTGAGGTAGGGGTGTCCGGGGTGGCCCTGCAGTGGCTGAGATCTTTTCTTACCGGACGAACTTACCAGGTTTGGGATGGTTGTGAGAGTTCTAAATCGATCCCCCTCCAGTGTGGAGTGCCACAGGGCTCCTCCCTGAGCCCTACATTATTTAATGTTTACATGTCCCCCCTGGAGGACATAGTGTCCCCATATGACATCAAAATCATCAGCTATGCTGACGACACGCAGCTGGTGGTTTCTTTATCCCAACTGGCTGACAATCCGGACACCCTGCACCCCTGTCTGTCGGACGTTCATACTTGGATGGAAGAATCTTCCCTCAAGTTGAACGGCTCGAAGACGGAAATAATGTTGCTTGGGAGTAAAACTCCTCTTCTCCCTTCGATTAGCTGGCCGAGCTGCATGGGAGACCTCCCGGTCCCCAAAGAGGTGATTAAGCGCTTGGGAGTCTGGCTTGAACCAGACTTGTCATTTCGCACCCAAGCTAAGAAAACCGCAGGAGTGTGTTACGCCCTGCTACGGTCGGTTCGAAAAATCTTCCCTCTCCTACCGGTAACATCGAGGAAGCTGTTGATTCAGGGTCTAATAACATCTAGACTGGATTACAGCAACGCCATTTTTTTGGGCGCCCCTGAATCCACCTTCAAGACTCTTCAGCAGGTCCAAAATGCAGCGGCAAGGCTGCTTATGGATGTTCCGAGGACGCAATCAGCGAAACCGGCATTGAAGGCGCTGCATTGGCTCCCAGTGCGGGAGAGAGTGACTTTTAAGGCACTTTGTACTGCCCATAAAATCCTCTTAGGGAAAGGCCCCCTCATCTTAAAGAACTTAGTTACCCCATACAAAGCAAGCTGGAAAAGCACTGGGATGCCCAAGGGTAACTGCGCGCTATATATAATTTTAAATAATAATTAATAATAATGTGAAGCCTGACGCCAAGCCTTTCTTGGCTCTCCAGATGTCAATTAAGCCAAGCCTGTGTAACATATTTGTCATGGCACGGCGAGATCGTAGAGTGGTAATCGCCCGATGGTAATTTGAACGATCTTGCAGAGGATCAAGAAGTATGTTAAAATCACCCCCGATGATCATCGGGGAGCGCACTTCTGCCAAATTGAATTGTACCTTCTGCAGGCAGGCTGGGTCATCTATATTTGGCCCATAATAAGAGACAACAGTCATGGCGTTTCCTCTGAAATTAACTAAGGCTTGAACCCATCTTCCTGACTGGTCTGATATAAATGACCTTACAGAGCCTCCAGAGCCAGCCTTAATTAAAATTGCTACGCCCTTATTTACTGACAACTGCTCCGAACAACAGAAGGCTCCAATCCATTTAAGTCTTCCAAATACCTCTTTTTCTCACAAGAGCTCAAGTGGGTTTCCTTAAGTAGGATTAATTTTGCAGAAGATTGTTCCAAATACTTTAAAATCATCCTACGTCTTCTTGTACAACGAAGACCATTAACGTTCCAGGATATAAAAGCCATACTATTGTAAGTCATAAGGGAGTCTACATCTCCTCCCCACTGTCTTAATGATGATACAGGCCTCTACACACTGTTGTTTAATTAAGGATCTATGTGAGTGTCTATGAGATGAGGACATATTTTTTTTCTTTTCCCCCCTGCTCCCTCCCCACCCCCCCCGATTTGCAACCCCAAACCCTCTATGCCTCCCCGGGAAGCCCTCCTTTTCTTCCTGAGCATTCCGCTCTTAGACGGATACTCGACCCACCCCGTGCATTTTCTAAGAAAAAAAGTGAAGAAGAATTATATAAAATCAAATTAACCGCAACAGGTGTTACCTGGAGTAAATGTGAAACACACTATGGGTCTAACTATTAGTTGCCCAACTAAATTCTCCCTACGTTTCTGCAACTGTATCTAGCACCCCTTACCTGCTGCCCGACTAACTGCACCTCTTTTCCGCTTGACCCTTTATTGTCAGTTCTTATTTTCTCAATCAGGCTGTACGCTTCCTCCACGTGTCGAATGATATGCATGTTATTATTCCACATAACCCGGAGTGAAGCGGGAAATTTCAGCTGAGCACGTGCCCCCAAAGAGTTAAAGATTGCGAGCCTCTTGCCCATTTCCCACTGCCTTAATGCTGTGATATGTGACACATCAGATCGAACTGTAAAGGAAAATGGTTTTAAAAGGGACACTGATTTTATGGAGCCAGCCTTAAGTGCCAACGATAAAATCCTCTCCTTGGTGGCATAAGTAAGAAAATTGACCAAGATTTTTCTTGGGCGTTCTTTCCCTGTATTTCGCCTATAAGGATCGCAGTGGACTCTCTGGATGTCATTCATTAGTTCTTGATCTGAGTCAGAGGAGTCTTTTAACAGTGTTGTTTTAAGCAGCGCAACAATGAATGCTTTAATGTCATTCCCTTCAAGGTCCTCAGGGATATTAAAAAAAAATTTAGGTTATTTTTCCTCGAATGATTTTCGAGTCTCTTGAGATCTTCTCTCATTTCCCGATTCTGCTGGACCAATTTATCAATGTTAACTACGGATGTAGAGAGGGCTTCTTTGATCTTAGGCATTTCTGCCTCTAGGGCATCTGTCCTCATTGAAACTTCTTCCACCTTTTGAGCGAATGCCTCGCACGAGGCCTGGATGGCTGTCTGGTTGGCTTCTGATGTTGTGAATAGTCTCCCTAGATCATCTCTTAAACCTAAAAGGATATCTGACAGAGTTTGTGGATTAGATGGTGTAAATGCTGTGATATCCAGGGAGGCACCATTAGGGACATCTTCTTTATTTCCAGGTGTTTCCTCTGACTGCTCTGCATCTTGGATGTCCAAGGCTGAGAAGCTATTAGAGAGCTCTACTGCGGTATGCACCATCTAAAGCATATTGGTTTTAGAGGGTGAGGACAGTGAGGATGGTTGCAAGAGTGGGCTAGACTGAGTCGGGTGGATGAAGGAATTACCTTAGCTATCTCCTCTGTGGGAGACTCTCCTGCATCTTCACTTATTGGGATTGTCGTGTCCTTCACCGCCTTCGCCGCCATCCCTTTTGCTCCACTTGATGTGCTAGCAGAGAGAACCTTATAGTACGATTTTAATGATGGAGTTACTCTCACAGCAACTGGTGGCCCTTTTGTCGCCTTTTTCTTGTCTTTTTCTTTCCCTGGCGGTGTGACCGCCTGCTGTGGTTTCCTTTCCCCTTCACCTTCCTTTTCTGTGGTATAGTTTTAATAAGGGTAACAGGTGGGGAATTAACGGGTTAGAAAGACCTAAAGCTAGATTAGAGGCCCGATTGCGGAGAGTATATCTACCAACAACAGAGGTGGAGGTAGGGAACACTGTATGGAGATAAATAATCAAGACACCACTCACATATATCTCGCCCCCTCTTTAGGGATTCCACAGGCCCTGGCTTATCAGTTGTCTAAAGAGGGGGCGAGATATATGCGAGTGGTGTCTTGATTATTTATCTCCATGCAGAGCTCCCCACCTCCACCTCTGTTGGAAATCCCTGAATGGTAAATAAAAACTGAGGGAACGTAGGACGCAGTATCTAAAACTCCACTATGAACGTCCTCGACTCCTACTCTATCCTCCTGGTCGAAAGCTGTACCCCTAATTAGAGCGGAGACCCCTAAAATGAAAGTAATAGAATCGTGGTAGCAGCCCCCACTCCTTAAGAGGCAACCAGCAACATGTATTCTACCAGGGGGTGGGCATGCTAACCCCAGTGAGTATGTTATCCTCCTGCCAATTTTATGATATGGTCTCCCCAAATTGTTCCCTGGAATACCCCTCCAGGATTTGGTAGCCCCCAGCTCTCGGAACCAGGGAGGCTCTAAGGGCGTACCGCCCCCTCTCGTGACCATCCACCTGTGATGCCTTTAACCCTGTAGTAGAGATGTTTGAACCTAATTTTCACCCCTACCGTTGTTTGCTTGGAAGTGCCTTCCACTCTCAGAGCCACAAAGTCAAGCCACAGTTATGGACTGCTCAGTTGATCTCTAAGGTTGTCAGGGTGACAAAGAATTAAAGACAACCAAAGGGGGAAAAGGCCCTCCCCGCCCGCACACACAATTGCCGGCACCAAGTGTTTTTCTCCTCGAGAAAAAGCGTCCAATACTCAAATGAATTTCACTGCTCAGATAATTGCTGAGGCTGTCAGTGCGGCAAAAGGTTAAGAGCAAAGAGGCCCTCCCTGCCCGCTAACGCATTTGCCGGCGCCGAGCACTTTTTTCTCCTTAGGGAAAGCATCCAATACTTGGTTAGATAACTCTCAACCTCCTAGTCCGAGGAACCAACACGCTGCCTGCTGCCGTTGCTGCACAAAAATCTTCACCGCATTTCCTACCTCAGAGTTGTAGAGTTATACGGAGCAGTCATTACCCGCCACAGCTCAGAAGGGATCCGCTTTGGTTTTCCAGGTACCCCCGACTACATGAAAACTTCAGAGCTCGCTAAAGTGCAAGCGAGCCAACACGATGAAACGCCATGCATAAAGTGGGAGGAGCTCCGTCACGGCCGTTATCTTCCTGCCGTCATGCTCCCTCGCATCGGTGTTCACTACCTCCTACCACTTTATTAAAGTGGTAATAGGTAGAGAAATGTATTTGCAATTCTCAATATATTTTTATAGTAGTGTAGGTAGAACTGCAAAATATTTTAAGGAGCGCAGTTATTCATGGTTATTACCACGCTACTCCGTAGATCTTTTTGTGCATATTAAAATTTGTTAAAAATAACAAATTCACTTTAGTATGATAAAATATAGGATATTACAGTGTATATTTAACTTTTTAAACATATGTATTTTTCTGGCAGCGAGGTGCTCCCAAAGCAGTACGGCAATACTACATACATTTCTTATTAAATATATGGGAACCTATAAATATTTGTACTTACCTAGTACCACTTCCCTTAAGTGGTAATAGGTAGGGGAAAAATATCAAACCAAGTACTTACCTACATCTTGAGGCATAACGCAGAACACAGCCAAACTACAGTTAAAAAACATCATACCTAATTTTAACCTAGCCAATCACCTAATGACTTGTCATTGCTATATATCATGGTAACTCACAGGATATAGGAAAACAAGACAACATTTTGTGAGAATACCGCAAAAACAGATATCAATAATTTGAAATACCTTATATCTCAAAAGATGCTTCCCCTACTTACCTGTAGTACTTCAAAGGATTATGCCCGCACCATAATGTGTAATCAATGATCATCATCAGGCAACGTAAGACGAAGAATAGATCTTCTAAGTTTCTTGGAGGTGCGATAAAGGGTCACAAAGTTACTCATGTTGAAAAATCAGAGGACTTCCTATCTCAGTTAACCATAACTATAACTACAGAATGACTATATATATATATATATATATATATATATATATATATATATATATATATATATATATATATATATATATATATATATATATATATATATATATGTATATTAAATACATTTCTCCAATGTGGTCGAATAATGATGCCGCACTCCACAGCTGGTGCAGGCATAGGGGTTTGCCCGTGAACCCAATTAATTGAAAAGCAAGCAAATTTCTCTGCATTTCACAAACTTGTCACTTTAATATTTATTTCAAAGCATCACATTTGCATCAACACATTTAGAACCCATAGGTCTTTGTCATTGTAGGTGAGTACTTCTTCTATTACCCCTTCCCTTACATACAGCAAGCCTGTCCTGCCCTTCATGATGCATTCTGGGATATTTAGTTAATGAAATGCATACTTAATTTTAAAATAATAATGTGATTGTGTATAGGCTAGTTTTGCAGCTGCCATCACTAAGGTATCATATCTTTTTTACAGTATGTGATTGCCTACACAGGGAATACATATATAAATGTAGAATAGTAACCAATCTCATTAAATATTCCTCATAATAGACCACATTGTTCAATACTATCTAGTTCTCTGAATATGGACTCATAGGGGTCTATTTACTAAGATTTTACACTATGTTTGCATTACACAAGCGACGCAAATAGACGCACTCTTTTCACTGATTTCCTTTCCCGTTCTAAACTTGTTTAGCGCTGGAAAATCACTTCAAAGTAATGTGAAGCAGTGCATAGCCCTGCTTTGCATTACTTAGCGCCAAGCCATGGGTGGTGCATGGGCGTTCCTATGCAACCACCCAAGCTTTCTGTCGCTAAGTCCTATTTACTTAAAAAAGTACACAGGGTTTCGCATAAAAATATAGCGCCCATTTGAAGTAGGCACTATGAAGGAAAAATTCTTTAATTTCCCCTTTCTTTCCTAAATTGGTATGTGTGCTGCACTATGCCGCACACACACAAAGTTGGAAATTATTTAAAGTTACTCTTAGTTCAGTACTCCATACTGAGAGGCTATCCTTCCAGTACAAATCCTATGGTGTACTCACACAGAATTCCTTGCTCCTTGGTGCAACGGTGTGTGAGTGGTGCACAGCAGCTAATTTCAGTGCCAGTGCTAGGGAGAGTGGAGGAGAGTGGCACATTTCAGTAAATATTGTGCTTTCCTGCTCTCTTCTTCTCAGGCAATGCAGCAGAGCTTTTAAGCCTGCAGCGTGAGATTTTAGTAAATCTGCCCATAATATTCTCTCTTTGTTAATACAACATTATTTGTATATGATCAAGATTTTTGATGTAATACGAATTCACCTACCTGAGGGACGCTCTTTCCATAGCTGAGCCACACAGGCCCTGCAACTTTTCCCTGATGCCCCTCATTTCTCTCACTGAGCCATTCTTCACGTCTCAGAAAGCCAGGTGGGTGACTGCAGTTTCCTTCTATTGGATTTGCAAAAGAAAATCAATGTTGTTTTTCACTTGCTCCATGTTTTCTCAAGCAAGAAATGTCTGGATGCGCGCCACCAACACGCATGCTGTACAGAAACATTTTTCAATTCATACATTGACCTTCCACTAGCAATGTTGTTGAAAATAGAAACCTTCTCAGGGGGGTCTCACTGATACACCTGGTTCTTTAAACCCCCAAAAAAAGAGATTGTCACAGGAGCTGTAATATAAAAGACATATTTTATTCACCTCAGATGAGGAAGACTATGTCACACAGTACCCTCAGGAACTGTAGGAGGCATTCTAAGGAATACAGAAAACAGGGACCACCAAGGCTGGGTCCTGGCATGTACCAGCATGCAAAATGACTAATATGGGCATACAAGATTTGCTTGCTCAACAAAGTGGGAGGAGAGTTGAAACTGAGCACATTAGTAAGAATAGCCTGACAGTTCTAAACTAGGAACAGGTGCATTCTACTAGCTAGGCCCCTCTGAGCATGTGCAAGGCTCTTGAAGAGGGAAACGGCACATGGTGAGCACATGGCTAACTAAAACGGCTGCCAAGTACAAAATGGCTTTCAGCTCATGCTAACAGATCCATGCAATCTTTAACAATGTGGCATGATATTATTGTGCCATTTTACATTACATCAAGCATAAGCAGTAGTGTAAAGGCTAAGAAACGCAGTACATCCGCCCTTGGAAAGCACATCCCATGTAATCAAGATTTCATCTGTAAAAAAAAACAAGGGGCAGATTTACAGGCCCCTCCTTAAGTCACTTTTGTGCTTCTATTGCGTCACTTTTTGTGATGCAGCGTTGTCGTAAAAATGCCTCCCATCTACAACGTGACACATCTAGGTAGATGCTTCATGTTAGAAAGCCCTGCGTCACAATATACCTGCGTCAGTTATAATGTATGCGTGGTGGGGGTTCCCATCCAGCAAAGCCTCGTAAAAGTGATGCAGTGAAATCTTCAAGAATAATTTACTGCGCTACATCTAGGACGCCACTGCATCAAAACCTTATGCCTACTTCAACCAGGCATAAGGAGTGACGCAGGACAATAAGGATAGGCCTCAACTTGCATTGCTGGAGTTGCGTTGTGCTTGCGACACAAATCCAGCAATACGTGACTATTGCACCAGCAGATCTGTCAATCCTTGTGCCATGGTGCGCCATATTGTAAATACGGTGCATCCATGTTGACACATGGGTATCTCAGGGTGGCGCAGGAAAGTGATGCATCTTTACAGATGCGTCCCTATCTTGTAAATCCGCCCCCCGGTGTTTCTGTGCTGGTCCAGACTAAATGATGGTCCGCGCGTGTATTCCTGAGTCGAAATATGATATTCTAGAATGTGCATCTATCTTATGGCTTGTTCTTTCTTATATTAATTATAAAATGGATCATGAAGTCCTGAGACTGTAATTACAGGGAGCCAAGGAGAAAATGTTACTCAGTAATTGTAAATGCAGATTACCAGGCATGCTTCCTTCAATAGACCTTGCTCTGAATGCCATGCTCATAACCTCTCTCACAACTGGCATTCTTTATTAAGAAGAAAATAGGCTTCACACAGGCTGAGAACAATGAATATCATTGAGTCGCCAATTCCGAAATCTGGAAGAGCCTGGTTATTACCGTGCATCCATTAGGCAACGCAGCAATTTCATCAGCACAGGAATGAGACATGTAATTGTTGTGCTGATGTTGGTTTGTAGTAAATCCACAGGATATTTCATGTTTGTGGGCTTTAATGTTTCCCCGCTGTTCCATGAGGCCTAACCCGTCAAGAAGAGAGGCAGTAATAGTTGGGCATGTAACTCAGTTGGTGAATGTAACTACAGCAAAACTCTGTGAAATTGGTAAATGTTGCACGTCAGCCTAGCCTATTCAGCCTTTCATCTTTTCTAGGCGGATAAAGTAAAACATTCAGCTAGGTAGCAACAGCTTGATAATTTACACGACAGCGGCTGAAGGTGCAATCAGGAATGAATAGGACGTTTTATTTTAAAGCACATTTATGGGGCCTCAGAGTGACATGCTAATGATTATTATTAGCAAACTATGGGCCATATGTATCAAAATAGCATTTTGCGATTCTCAAATAGCGATTTTTTGCAATCGCTATTTGAGAATCGCAAAATGGTATGTATGTAGAAATCAGCTTCTTTTTAGCGATTTCTTAAGATTCCTTAATTGCGATTAGCAAATTGCTAATCGCAATTAAGGAATAATTTCCCATTCATTCCTATGGGCCAGGAGGCCCATAGGAATGAAGGGGAAATTTGCGATTAGCAATTTGCTAATCGCAAATTGAGAATATTCGCAAGGGTGCAGGGGTGTCCAAAGGACACCCTGCTGCACCCCTGAAAATGACATGTGTGCGCATATGGCGCACATACATGCCCTAAGGGCATGTATGAGCGTCACATGGCACCTTTTGTTTTTTCAAAAATTGCTTTTTGAAAGGAATTCGCAACTTACCACCAACTTGAAGTTGGTGGTAATTTGCGATTCCTTAGGGACAATTAGCAATATTTTTTTGCATGATACATTGCATTTAAGGAATCGCACATTGTGCGATTCCTTACATGCAATTGCAAAATAAGGAATCGCAAATTGTGCGATTCCTTATTTTGAACCACATTTGCTTCATACATACCATATTGAGAATTTGCATTCGCAAAGGCCGAAATTCGGCGAATTTCAGCCTTTTTGCGAATGCGAATTTCAATGATACATATGGCCCTATATGCAGTTCTAACGTTAATTGTAGGTGCTGGAAAGTTGGGGGTCCAACATTAGAGCAGTACTAGAACTGATGGATGTGGGTCACTGAATGGAGATCGAGACTCCGCAGTTAGGGAGTTTTTAAGTACAGCGCAGGGTTAGTGGCTGAGAAGGAATATGCTAAATACCAGTCCAATAAGCATGGGACATTTCCCAGCTTGAGATCTCTTGGTTAAATAATGTTTAACATTTGAACATTCAGAAGCCTGGGAGAGCAGTTCGTTATTCCTTTTTTCTTAGAATGGCGATGAACCATTTTTCATCATTCCAAGATTTCCTCCACATTCCCAAATGTGTGCATCTGTGTTTTGATGCATTGGTGAACAATTTGCCATTTTTATTTCCTCAACTTCATGGCCGACAAATTAAAAGCAATATGTACGCTGTTGCAAAGTCATCCTGTGCGCTGGGCACCCCTCAACATTTTGCTGACTGGTACTGGTGGTAACTGACTCTGACTCAGTAGCGGTCGGCAGTAGGTGTTTCTATAGGGCGGTGACGTGGGCAGGAGGAGGGGCAGGGTGGGGGGAAATAATGTATGGATTACGGAGTTTTACAGGTAAGTAAACATTTAAATACATAAAACGAATTTCGTTGCGCACACTGCATCACATTTGGTGATGCAGTGTGCGCAACGAAATTCGTTTTATGTATTTAAATGTTTACTTACCTGTAAGACTCCGTAATCCATACATTAATTCCCCCCACCCTGCCCCTCCTCCTGCCCACGTCACCGCCCTATAGAAACACCTACTGCCGACCGCTACTGCTCTGACTGACCATGGCTCTGCCTAACCATGCTCAGGGTCAGTGCTATGCTGAAAGAGACATTTAGAATAAAGTGAAAACACCTATATACACTAGGGTACATTATGAGTTGGGGTACCCCTGTGATTGGCATGACCTACCCTATAAGGCCCTAATACATATTAGGGCAGGGGTGTTGAAACTACCTCAAAGTCCCTAGTATTTAATAGGTAATGGGTGATTAGAGGCCAACAGCCCTTTCTGCAGTTCCATGTGTGCACTGCTGAAGTCTGAGGTCAGTTTAAAAATAGCTTTGTGTTGCAGGACTGCTTTTATAAAGTAAATTGTGCCCAAACTCGACTTTGGTGTTTTGGGGCACATGGATAACCCACAATGTTTGGGCATATTAGGTACCCCGAGTGTCTCCCATAGGTGTCCCAGGGGTGGCGGGTCAGGTATTTATAAGGGGGCCCTTATAAAGTTAGTTTTGTATGCCCTGGGTTAAGTAAAATTGCACATTTCAATCCCCACATTGTGATAAAGTGCTGCCCCAAATCGCCTTTAGTGCTAGGAGCACAGTGGGCAGGGAAGATCTGCAATATGTTTACATATTCAGAACCCCTAAAGTGGCCCAAGTCATTTTTCCCATTGCAAATCCCCTGCCACATAGGTTAACATGGCAAGAAGTTATTAACTAATGGATCCTGCTAGGAGAATGATACAAATAGCATTCACAGACTTCCCAGAATGGTATTAATATATCCAACAATATGATATTGTTGAATTTCTCCTAAAATGTGCAGAAAAGAAGTCATAAGACTTTCTTGTCTGTAAGCCAAGATTCAGCCTTCCAGTGGTCTGCCTCGATTGGTCAGAGATAAGTGGATTAGCCAGGCTCCTTTGAATCTGATGATAAAGAGCCCCTGGGGTTAACCAGCTCTGCTGCTAGGGTAGTGTTCTGTTACACAGGAAGGCCAGAGCAGGGGGAGGAGTCGTAAACAATGGACTTTAAGGGAAGGGGAAGATACCAGTGTCATTTACAACTTTACACTTTTGAACCCAGCCAGATGCTAGGTTTAAGGAAGTAATGAGCAGATGCAAGGGGAGAGACTATGGATATTAGCCATCCTAGCGATGTGTTTAGCCAGCTCTTCTCCCTCTGCTGGAAAATCAGCCATGATGAATTTGGAAGAATTGGTGCACCCTGGGACAAATTTGTGCCACACTTTTCAGGATGTAGTTAGATCTTTGGGCGGTACCCTGTCTCCCACTGGGCAAGAGTGACCTCCTGCTTGACCCAGAGAACTTAGAATACGTATCTGAGAGGGGCAGAGTCTCCCAGATCTGCTGCTTGAAACCTAAGAGAGCAAGAAGGGCATCGCTGATATGTTTGATGTGCAATCACTAAGGCCTGGTCTCTGAAGATTGAGCCTTCTGCACCTTCTGAACTGGACTACCTTGCTGTAAAAGGACAAAGAGTAGACTCTTTGCAAGCTACAGGTTAACAGAGCTCACTTTGAACTTGACCACCAAGAATCTTCAACAAGGAGCACTACCATTGGATTTGTAAGGGCGTTGTCCAAATAGATTGTGGGTACTGAAGTCCTCAACTTTCAAGTACCATCTTGGAGCTTCAAGACCCTTGAAGTCAGTTTGAGACACTGTGGGACCCTTTGGGGAACTTCAAGAAATAGTTCCAGAAGTTTGGAGAAATTTGGAGCAACTTTGGGTAAAAGCTCCATAAGTGGACCGACTCAACATGGCCAGCCAAGCCGCCTGCCTTAAACTGTGAGTCGACCTGCCGTCCAGGTTCGTCCCACTGAAAAGTCCAGTAGGTCCGACTTCCAGAATTTGACTCTGAAATCCGAGGCTGGCGAACCCTCATCAAATCTGGCGTGGTGAAGAGCATTGAGGGACCGTGCAAGAAAAAGCTTGGTAAAAGTTTCTAAGTCTAAACAAACAAAAGGTGACCGGGAGCAAAGCCACCTTCCTTCAACGGCGAGTCAGCCCGAGGTCAGACTTCCATAAGTTTGACCACGAGCTCGTTGCAAGGCAATCCGCCAAACCCTCACTAAATCCGGACTGGCTGAGAGTTTTGAAAGACCATGGGAAGAAAAGCTCAAGAAAAGTTTCTAAGTCAGAAGTTAAAAACTCTGGCCGAGACCTATAGCGAGGGGTAGCCAAGCAGAGCTCCATTGCGGTCTGTCTGAAACCTTACTTTGACCTGGTCTGTCGCGACCAGATGTACCGATAAGGCACTATAGGATTCTATGTGCTAGATAATGCTAAATCTTTCAAAATTCATACCTCTGTTTCCTCTACATTTGATTTTTGTCAGTTTGGTGTCATTGTAAAGATAAATATATTTCCTAATTGTTAAACTTTGGTGTTGGATTTTTATTGTGCATTGTATCTTAATTATTTACTGAATTGGTGTTTTTAAATGCTTTATACACCTGTCAAGGTTTGAGCATGGGAATCATTTTCTAAGACCGATTCTGAGCCCTATACTGTGTTAGTGGCCTTATTGCTAGTGGCAGATATACATTTGCCCTGAAAAATAATACACTTTCCAACATACGCACTAAGCACCAATGCTTGTTATACAATGGCATGAAAATGTAAACTTGATTAGACTGAATTAGATGTTTCACATAAACGTGACTGAATACATTTCTTTAGCTCTTCATCTTTACTTAGGCTAATCTGGATGGTGAAGCTGGTAATCATGGGTCGTAGCAGAGAATCAACTCTCAGGGTTGTTGCTTTGTGCATGCCACATGCATATTATATACTTACAGGGGCTCACATTCCATTGGAATATGTGACTATATTCCGCATGCTGGAATCACACTGTGCCTTCACAGCGCAGTCATTAGCATGAATGCGTCTTTAGTACACATTCTTTCAGCCTGCAAGTTGTTATACCAACTTGCCTGGGGGGGGCTGGATTTTGGAATAGGTTAATTTACTATTCCAACTCCAGGATGCTCAACAGTAGGTAAGGTGTTGGACTTTAAATCCAACACCATTCCACAAATGCGTCCCCCTAAGCGAAGTCGCTTGCTGAATGAATGTATACTAAAGATGCATTCATTCTTTTGCCGGCGCTGTAAAGGCACAGCAGGATTCCATCTTCAGTCTGAAGGACATTTCCCTCAAGGACATTTGCCTCAGGGTACTATTCAAATGAGTGCTGTTTTGAAATTTGAGTTGCATTTAACTAAACAAATAGCAGGAAAAAAACGGAAGGCCCGATTCACAGAACTGACTTACGACAAAATCCTAAACGTACTACTCATGGAATTCACAGAATGCACTTACGATTGTCCTAAGTTTACATGCGCACTTTCACCGGAATTCCCGCACCCGGAGTGTAGGCTCCTCACCCGGAGCGGAATTTCCACCAAATGCCACAATCTCCGCTTCCAGGCTGGAATACCCTCAATGTATCAGATATTGTCAATTAACACCAGATTGTGGGTATTCCGGCCCAGAAGTGGAGATTCCGGCCCAATGGTGGAAATTCCGCTCCGGGTGTGGAGCTTACACTCCGGGTGGGGAAATTCCGTCCCGAGTGTGAACGTAAACTTATCACAGTCATAAGTGCATTCTGTGAATACCATGAGTATTAAGTTTAGGATTTTGTTGTAAGTTAGTTCTGTGAATAGGGCCCATTATCTGTACATTGGGGTTTGTGACATATAAAAACAGTTTCAATATCTAGAGGAGGTTGACACGTGATCCATCCTTAAAGAAGGTCACTCTCCTTAATATGTGTAGACTGGCAGTTTCACCCTCCACTCCATCATAGGTTCTTTCCAAGAATTAAGGGTTAGATGTACGAGCAATAGTCATAGATATTCCTATGCTCCACCCTATCAAAAAGTGACAGAGCTTAAGTGTCCCTACTAAGAGCATCAGTGAGAAGCTGCATTTTTACACAATTATTTATTTTTTATTTTTTAATATGGCGCAACTTAACCCGAAGGCATCAAGGCGCATCTGATGGAAAAAACAGCTGAGTGGTCGGAGGCATCTGGAGGAAGCAGATGTCACAGGTAGGATTCTGCGAATAGCCAGGTTTTTAGATTTTTCCGGAAAAGGGCAAGAGACGGCTGGCCCTTAAGGTCAGCTGGAAGCGTGTTCCACAGTTTGGGGGCGAGGGAGAAAAAAGCCCTCCCTCCCCACCTGGCCTTGGCGATCTGAGGGATCGTCAAAAGATTTTTGTGAGCCGATCTCAGGGCCCGGCCCGGGGTATAGAAGGACACGAGGGACCCAATGTCCTCAGCACCCAGGCCATGTAGAGCACGGTAAGTCAGAACCAGAACCTTAAACTTTATCCTGGCCTGTACAGGCAACCAGTGGAGAATTTTTCTGATTCCTGTGACAGAAACACGTCTGGGGGCATTCACCACAAACCTGGTGCAGCGTTCTGGATAATCTGGAGGCGATGAATAAGCTTTTTGCAAATGCCAAGGTAGAGGGTATTGCAATAATCCAGGCGAGGTGAAATGAGGGAAACAACAACCTGTTTCCGAGCATCAGGGGAGAGGTAGTGTACTAATTTCCTGAGGATCCTCAAAACCCCACAGCAGGTAGAAACAGTTTTGTTCACTTGTTTGTCAAGCGCCAGTGTGGTGTCAAAAGTGACCCACAAATTTCTGGCAACCAGAGACGGCTTGGGACAGGTTCCAAGGGAGGGTGGCCACCAGTCATTCGACCAGAGATCTTGTTTATCACCAAAGATGAGGATCTCAGTTTTTTCCCCATTGAGCTTGAGGAAGTTTGAGGACATCCAACCTGTCACAGCTTCCATGCATTTCTTAAAATTAAAGGCCGTGGACTCCACAGAATGAGATAGGGAGACCATTATCTGGGTATCGTCACTGTACGATAAGACTTCCAATCCGTAAGATCTAACAAGCCTTGCAAGTGGGGCCACATATATGTTGAACAGTGTGGGGCTCAAGAATGAGCCCTGTGGGACCCCACAGTGCAAAGGCTTAGCAGAGGAAAGGAAGTCACCCAGTTTGACCTTTTGGGCACGTTGGTTAAGGAAGGATGTCAAGAGACCGAGGGCCGGTCCTTCCACTCCCATCTCACCGAGCTGCCTAGACAAGATGGATGGAGACAGGGTGTCAAAGGCGGCTGTGAGGTCGAGCAGGATCAAGATGGTAGGATGACCTCTGTCGACCTTGGCGCGGATGTTGTTGACCACCACTGTGAGGGCCGACTCGGTGCTGTGCGCCTTTTGACAGCATTGCTGTGAAGAACCTAGCAGGCTGGCATGGTCCAGAAAGGCACTGAGGTGGTAATTGAGGTGGGCCTCAAGCATCTTGGCTGGGGCAGGCAGAAGGGATATAGAACGAAAATTTTTAATGATACCAGAATCCAAAGTTGGCTTTTTAAATAAGGGTTTTACAATAGCCAGCTTCCATGATGCAGGGAAGACGCCATTTAAAATTGCCGAATTCATTACATCAAGGTAAGGGGGGAGCAGGACTTCTCTGCAGTCTTTCAATATTTTGAGAGGGCAGGTGTCCAAGGGGGATCCTGATTTAAGTTTATCAAGAAGAGCATTCAAGCCTTCATAGGATAGGAGGGGAAAAATTGGACAAGCGTCCTAGAAATACGAGAGCAAAGCGGGACAGGGCAGGGGGTCCGAAGGTAAGGCGGAATCCTGAGTGGAATTGAGGGCTTCTAAAGCTGAATGAATATCCACGATCTTGGTGTGAAAAACGTGGAGATCTGGTCGCAGAGTTCTTGAGACGGGACACTGGGATCTGGAGACGGAGTGAGAGACAAAGAGTCCACAATTTTAAAAAGATCTCTAGAGAAACTGAGGGAGATGGTCAGGTCGGTAAAGTAGGATTGTTTAGCCACTCGAATTGCGGCCTTATACCCTATAATAAGATTTTTATGTTTGATCCTATCATCAGGGTCAGAGCGTGCTCTCCAGAGTCTTTCTTGTCTCCTACATTCCTGCCTACGTAGTCTAAGGAAGTCAGAGAACCAAGGGGCCGATGGGCGTTTCCTGGCACAGTAATGGGGTTTAGCAGGGGCAAGAGTATTGACTGCTTCTGAAATGGTGTTGATCAATTCCTGAGCAGCAGTATCCGTATCAGATTTGGAAGAGGAAATGAGATTAGCAATGAAGGTGCTAAGGGCTACGTTGTTGAGGCCTCTATAGTTCCTTTTGAGAGTCCAGATGTTATTTTCCTTTAGAGGCAGATCCCGTCGCCCAGGATCGAACTCAAAGGGGACTGCCGTATGATCTGACCATGAGAGGGAAATGGGAAGGCCTACTTCCAATCTGGGGTCATTTGTAAAGACCCCATCTAAAGTATGGCCTGCTGAGTGGGTGATTCAGAAAAAGGGGTGGTGATGAACAGAGTGTCTGAATTAAGCAGACCACTCTTACCCAGTCCAAAGATCAGGGCTTGATCCATCACCGTTTTTTAGCTCACTGCACCATCGCAGCTCAGAACCTGGCTACATGCAAATTAGTCTGTTCCTGTCCCAGTGCATGATGGGAACAGGGCAAACCGAACTACCAAGCCAATTCTTATACTGGGAAGGAAACAAGCTTCCGGGGACCGGTTTCTGGCATTTCAGCCGTCGTCGGCCCGGCTTGTTTGAATCCTGATGGTGCAGTGAGCAAGGGACTCATGTCTGAGTATACCCTGCCACACCTATAGTGGCCAAAAACGATTCAGAAAAGGGGGTGGTGACGAACAGAGTGTCTGAATTAAGCAGACCACTCTTACCCAGTCCAAAGATAAGGGCTTGATCCATCACCAATTTTTAGCTCACTGCACCATCCCAGCTCAGAACCTGGCTACATGCAAATTAGTCTGTTCCTGTCCCAGTGCATGATGGGAACAGGGCAAACAAAACTACCAAGCCAATTCTTATACTGGGAAGGAAACAAGCTTCCGGGGAGTGGGTGGGGTATCTCACTTTTTGTAGAAGCCCACAAGAAGCCAGGGAATCCACAAGCGATATGGTGTCAGGCGAGTTGGAGTTTTCAAGATGGAAATTGAAATCCCCAAGGATAGTAAAATTGGGCACATCAATAAAAGGTTCAAGGACTTCCAAGAGACTAGCGGTGAAGGCCGACCTGAGACCAGGGGGTCTGTTAATTAAAATGCCCGTAAAGGACACCGTGGGGGAGGGGCTAAGTGAAAAATGAGCGGCCTGGAAGGAGCTATGAGGGGAGGGGAGGCATTCGATACGGCAGTTAGATGAAATTTTATGCAGAATGCCAATGCCCCCACCTTTCCGGCCAACTCTATCCAGTCTCACGAGGGCGTAGCCATCGGGAATAGCATCAACCAGGTCAGGACTGGCTGAGTCTGAGCCCCAGGTTTCTGTGACAAAAGCCCACGAGGGCTTTCTGTCTGAGACGAAGTCACTAAATGCGATATTATTTTTCACCAAGGAGCGAGCATTTATAAGAAAGCCCGTTTCTCCGGAGTGGAGAGAGGGGGTGTGCGACTCAATGACAGTCGTGACGACCGTAGGTATGAGAGGGGACGTATGTTGCATCTTCTTAAAGCACCAACAGTTACATCCTTTATGTAACTCCTCCGGCCGGTAATTATAGTGACAAGTTAACCTAGGTGGCCGGAGTGCTCTCATGGTGCTGATGGAATATGCAGTGTATATAATGGGAGAGGGACTGAAATCAGCAGCTGGACTGGCCCCTGGCACCTCCTTGGCACTGAAGGGCGCAGACGGGCAGGACTCTGGCACGAATCCGGCACGGGTCCGGCACGTCCGCGGCTCGCGTCCGCTGCGCGGAGTCATAGCCGTTCCCTTTAAAAGAAAACTAGAGCGCGTCACAGCGCCAATTCTCAACCAATATGGTCGCTAAAAATCAGAACGCCCTGCCGAGACCGATCAGCCTGTTAGTCGGCTAAAGCGTGGGTTGGGCAGCGAGGTGAAGGGGAAAGGTAAGAACAATTTAAAAAGCTTCGTAATCAAGCAAGTGTGAAAAATATATTTTTTTTTAAACGAGCAATGCACAACAGGCCTCCCGGCTTCCGCCTCAGGAGGAATATGAGCACACAGTGATAGCAAGCGCTGTGCTCAGTGAAACCCCTTTTAAAGAAAACTAGAGCGCGTCACAGCGCCAATTCTCAACCAATATGGCCGCTAAAAATCAGAACGCCCTGCCGAGACCGATCAGCCTGTTAGTCTTTTTTTTAGCGTGGGTTGGGCAGCGAGGCGAAGGGGAAACGTAAGAACAATTTAAAAAGCTTTGTAATCAAGCAAGTGTGAAAAATAAATTTTTTAAAAAACGAGCAATGCACAACAGACCTCCCGGCTTCCGCCTCAGGAGGGATACGAGCACATAGTGATAGCAAGCGCTGTGCTCACTGAAACCCCTTTTAAAGAAAACTAGAGCGCGTCACAGTGCCAATTCTCAACCGATATGGCCGCTAAAAATCAGAATGCCCTGCCGAGACCGATCAGCCTGTTAGTCGGCTGAAGCGTGGGTCGGGCAGCGAGGCGAAGGGGAAAGGTAAGAACAATTTAAAAAGCTTTGTAATCAAGCAAGTGTGAAAAATATATATTTTTTTAAAACGAGCAATGCACAACAGACCTCCCGGCTTCCGCCTCAGGAGGGATACTAGCACACAGTGATAGCGATCACAATTAAAAATCTCCCATGGTCCCCTAGTTCCAATGGTGAAGGTTCGGTTACTGTTAACCCTTACAGTACGGTGGACAAGACTTTCATGTTCTCTTCACTACCTCACTGGTGCATGGCTTTTCTTTGCACTTAAGTCCAGCAATCCTTCTGATGCTCACAATGATTTTCTGTTTGCATTTAGATCTTGATCTTCCTTTGCAACCTGAGATGGATTTTTTACTCTGCTTGACCAAGAGAATGCATGCTGAGATTACAGCAAATGAAAGTGAACGCAGGTGGAGCCTTTAGGCACTGGCTTATTTCACTGTGATTGGTGCTCAGAGCATATCTCAGCCACCAGTTCACTGATCACCACAAGAGAGGTACTGTTGGAAAAAGAAGAATAGTACATCTCCTTGTTGAACTCTTCAAGGTCCCAACAGTTTTTCACCTTCCCCCTTAACCATTAGCAGTGGCAAATTACTTGATGTACTAGGTTGAATGTGTTGGACCTCCCTGTCCTACAGTGTCACAACTAAACCTTTTTCCTTCACCCCTACTGTTTTCTGAGTTTCATTTTTGTTGGTGTTCGTACTCTTTGCACTTTACCACTGCTAACTGGTGCTAAAGTGCTTCTGCTCTCTCCATAAACTTAGTACAATAGGCTTATACACCCAAAGTTACTTCAAAGTTCCTGTTGTATTGCACGACATGTACCCAGGATCTGTAAATTAAATACTACTAGTGGGCTTGCAGCACTCATTGTGTCACACACTTAAGTGGTACTTTTTGATAAATGTCAGGCCTGCCACTGCAGCCTGTATTGCCCTTCTCATCTGCCAATTCTTCCTGGCATAATAAACCCTTTTGCCCGGCCTAAACCTTCCTCTTTAAAACATATGTCAGGCCTAAGATAGGCCCTAAACAGCCCACAGGACAGGGTGTATTGCATTTAAAAGGCAGGGCATGTGTTTAACATGTCCTGGTTTTGTAAAACACCAGTTGTTTTCTAAAACTATTAGGCCTATCTCTTTCACTTGATAACTTTGGGTTATTTTATTACGTGTTAACAATTGATTGGAACTGGTAACTAAGTCAAGCTTAGGCTCAAATGAATTGTAATTTAACGTCCTCAGTAAAAGTTGGATTTTAAGTCACACTTCTTAAAAGGTCACTTTTAGAAAGTTTGCATTTTCTTCTTGTATCCATTTGGTGCCTGCTGTCCGTGCCCTGGGTCACATGGGTGTGAATAGTTTGGCGACTGGTCTTCATGTATTCCTCCCAGATAGTGAGACAATGGTAGATGTAGGTGTTCGCAGCATGGGCGATCCTGCCAGGGTGGATGGGGCAGAGTCGTTCTCTGCCCTACTTACATATGAAAGTGCTGCCTCTAGCACAGACTCAAAGGGACCTTGCACCAGTCTTTTGTCATGCCAGAATACTTGGAGACCTGGCAGGGGAAGAGAAGAACTTTCCAGAATGAAAGGTGGGGCAGCCATGATTTCACCCCCTCCCGAACGACCTCCTCAGTATTCTCCTGGTACTGTGGATTACAGAAGAAGGATTGTTTTGGTCCCCAGAGCATTGTCCTGAAGCTTGAGGTCTGTCTTGTTTCTTCAGAGGGCAGCTCTGCTGCTACGAGTACTGTTCTACTGCTTTAGGCCTGCCTTGTTCTCCAGAGGACTGTCCTATTGCTTGTGGTCTCCCCTGCTCTCTGAGAAGGAAACCCAGACCTACTCACTTTATCCAAGGCTAACCTGAGTGAGTTCAAGGGCCAGTTTGACGACTACCTGTTCTGAGCTACATGGACACAGTAAGCTCCAGAGCAACTGGACCTCCCTGAGCCCTGGTCTTCTCTGCTAGATTGAGTCCTTGAGCCCCAAGATGTGCATCTCCATTTCCTGGGCCCTTGGCTGACATCAGAGTGCACTCTTCTGTAAAAAAAGGAGATTTCCTGAGGTTTTGGGACCGGCAGCAAGACTCTGCCTCCTGAGATGGCCACCAGTGCAAAGCTCTGTTAAATCTGACTCTATGTGCTAAAGCAACAATTAGAGATGGCTAGCAACACAAGATCTGCACTTCGCACTACAGGCTCGACAGCCCGCAGTGACAGCCAATGTGAAGCTCCATCAATGACCGTCTTTGATGCCTGACCGGATCTTTGCGCTACAGCATCAACCATCTGCAACACCGAGCCTGCTCTTTGCGCTACAGCTATGACTATCATTGCCGCCCTGCCTGCTTCCTGCAACCTCCTCCACTGCAAACAGACACTTCAAGCGGACTTTGTGAAGGTAACTTTTTCAGTGGTACAAACCTGGTCCCTATATTCAGGCAAGCTCCATTGCGGTTCGCCTGAAATTGTTACTTGCTCCCGGTCTAGCATGATGAGATGACTGAGAGTGGGGCTTTGGGCTTTTAGGCGCTGTGCTTACCTAACAATTTGAAATTGCATATCTCCAGTTCTACGGATTGGATTTTTGTCATGTTATGATCATTTTATTTATTGATTTAATCTCCTTGTCTAAATTGGTGAGGGATTTTCCTTGTGCTGTGTTTTCACTTTATTATGGTTTGGTTATCACATACATACTTTACACAGTGCTTCTAATTTAAGCCTTACAGCTTTTGTGCCAAGCTTCCAGAGGACAAAGCATAGGTCATTTTAATGACCTTTGGTGGTTCACCCTGACGAGAATTGTGGTTTTTGCTTGAGAAGGTGTTTCAACCCTATGAACCAAAATTCAATTTCTTACAGAATGTTTTTGAGAAGTTATTCTGTGTTGAATTTAAGGTTTAAGTGAACTTAACATGGATAGATATGAGCGCCATTTCAAGCCTTCATAAGGTACTCTTAGGAGTGTAGTCTCTCAAATAGAAGGGGATCAAAAAGCTTCCTAAACACTTATGGAAGGATTGGATGACCACATTTGCCCGCGTAATGCCCTGGACCTTTTTTATAATATACCCCTCCCAGCTCAGTGTGGCTCAATGTTGAAAATAATGTAATTCAAAGATAGACATACAACCTGCCATCAGTAGTCAAACTGCTACTAACTCTTAATGTCTTTCTTCCAAACATCATTACTATTCGATATCCAAATGTTAATACAAGAAACTGCTACTTTTAGAAAAAGTCTCAAAAGCAGAAAACAGGTCATTATAGTGGCCTCGGATGTTAGCACACATCACTGTGTCTTCCAATAATGGCAACAGAGGAATTCTCCCATCACGTTCTATGGTACATTAGTAATAATGTTATTAAGGTGGCCCGCTAGGGCATTTATGCAAAGAAAGAGCATAATGAACAGATACTTTCATTTCATGATTCAATGTTCAATTTTCTCTCAATTGCCAAGTCTATACTGGCATATCTCTTTTTTTTAAAACAGCTTTCACTTCTTTACTGATTTATAATATTATGTATATAAGCCTCCATTCATATACTATTTTTTTTACCTTCTTTGCTTCTCTTCTACATTCCAACTTTGTGTAATCTGAGATACATCATCATATTAAATCACATTTTTGTCTCCTATACTTACGGTATATAACTTTAAATATTTGACCTAAGCTACATCCCTTTAAAGTTTTGGTACTTAACATTAGGGGACACATTTTAAAAATGGTGTTGGCTGTGCAAATGTCTCTTCGCAGCATGGAATATAGGATCAACATATACAGAAGCTAGAAGGCACTTCTGAATTAGGGAAATTTGGACCACTGTTCCCATAGTCGGATATTTAAGGGGTGGCCTCCATATACCAATGTGGAAAAGACTCTGCAACATGCTCTCATCATAACATACAGGAAAGTTTCCTTTGCTCCCTACTGACGGGAGAAAAAGGTTCTTCCTACCTGTCATAGCGCAAAGCCAGAGGAGAGTGAATAGATATATAGACATGGCTGGCAGTAACAGAAAGAAAAGGTGCTCGTACTGGGCAATGCCAGCTCCCTCCACACAGAGATGGATACTAGCAGGTGAGCTAGAGAGGTTGTGTGGGCGTTGAGGCTTCCCTCACAGACTCAACATCAAAAATGCTGAGAGGTACCCTGGTTAAACTAGGAGGCACCATAGTGTGTGTGTGTGTGTGTGTGGGTGTGTGTGTGTGTGTGTGTGTATATATATATATATATATATATATATATATATATATATATATATATATATATATATATATATATATATATATATATATATATATATATATATTCACTGAAAAAACCATAGGTTAGAGACCATATATAGTTAGCTGGACATTTTATTGACATAAAACCAATGAAATTCCATATATAGTTAGTTGCACTAACTATATATCGCGCACCCGCAATCCACTGCTGATGATGTTACATATTACATCATTCATGACATGGTCAGTGACATCACTGATGACATCACTGATGACATCTCAAATGACATCACTGATGACATCACTGATGACATCACTGATGGCATCACTGATGACATCATCCAGTGACTGTGTGTTTCTGTAAAGTTTAAATATGTTTTACATATTGAAGAATGAGCGGATGTATAAGTGTCTGGATGAAGGATTTAGTAGGTGCGTGACTGACTGAGTGAGTGAATAAATGTGTCTTACTGAATGTATGGGTTAGTGACTAAACTGTCTGAAAGTGTGCATCAATATGTCTGTTGTTGTGCAAGCTGCTGCATGTGTTGATCAGTAGCTATATGAGTGGCTATTTGGTTTATTGATTGGTTGGCCAAGTATTTGTATTGAAGACTGAGTGTGTGTGTGGATGGCTGGTAGGTGTGTGACTCTGTGCAGATCAATGTGTACTTGTATCAGTGATTGTATAAGAGAGTAAATATGTGTTAGTATATGTGTGAAAAAGTAAGGTGTTCTGTGTTTAACTGTATAGATGAGGAAATGGAAGTGGGATTGATTCTTTACAGGACTGACTAGGTGTGTGAGTAACTCCATGGATGAGTGGCAGTGTGTGAGTGTTTGCATAGGTGTATGAGTGCATATGATATTGTTGTAATAATGAGTGACTGTATGTATGAGTAATTGTATGGGTAAATGAGTGGATGTGTGTGTAGACGTAGGAATCAGTGAGTGCGTATGTAGTAACTGGTATTGGTGTGTCAATGGTTTCATAAATGATACTCTGTATTTTACACTAGGTGTAACAGAGGTTATATTAGAGTGTAAGGAGGTGCATTGTATTATCACATGAAGTATATCATCAGTGGTGTGATCATTGATGTCAAATGAGATGTCATCAGTGATGTCATCAGTGATGTCATTTGAGATGTCATCAGTGATGTCATCAGTGATGTCACTGACCATGTCATGAATGATGTAATATGTGACATCATCAGCAGTGGATTGCGGGTGTGCGATATATAGTTAGTGCAACTAACTATATTTGGAATGTCATTGGTTTTATGCCAATAAAATGTCCAGCTAACTATATATGGTCTCAAACCTATGTTTTTTTCAGTGAATTTTCAAGGTTTTGTAAATGCAAATTCCTAACTATATATGGTCTATAACCTATGGTTTTTTCAGTGAATTTCATTGGTTTTTTAAAAGCTAATATCTATAGCTGTAAAATATATTGTAGCCACGTGAGACGCCTCATGACGTGTCGCATAACCGTGACGTATCGGCTCTGCGGCGCAAACAAAACCCGTAACGTAAGCGCGCCGGAGCACGCTTACAGATATATATATTTTTTTTAACCTTAATTAGATAAAATCCACACGTGCACATATCTTGAGGCCTTGCAAAAGCACATCAAACAAACAATCCCTACAATTTTGCCAAGTTTGCTGGAAATCTATTCCCTTAATTTTTTTTTTACTGTTTCTCTTGGTTTTCCCCTTGTTACGCTTACCGGGACGCTAACATCTTGTCTCTTGAACCTACCGAGAGACAAGATGGCGGCCGCTCCGGACTGTTTACAATGTTGACAGCCAATCAGCTTCTCCTCAGACTCCCGTTATGCTGCCGGTTAGCTGCCCGGTTAGCTGCCCGGTTCGCTGCCCGGTTTGCGTACCGGGACGCGCCTCTACGGCGAAAAATCGCAAAAAAAATGTTTTTTTTTATTTTTTGCCCCGCGGGGCACTTTAATATCCCCCTCATCAATCCTAGGGGGTCAGGAGGGGTCTACCTTGCCCCCTTTCCTTCATTTCACCCTTCGTTTTTCTCCTCCTCTTGTCTCTCGATCCTGCCGAGAGACAAGATGGCGGCCGGTCCGGACTGTTTAGAATGTTGACAGACACCGGAGAGCCAATCAGCTTCACTTCACGAAGTTCCGTTACGCGTCAGGTACGCGAACCGAGGCGCTAACCGGAGCGCTGTCACAGATATATCTGTTTTTTAAAACATTAATTTCTCAAAATCCACTGGAGCACATATATTGAGACATAGCAAAGGCAAGTCGAGCAAACCATATCTACAATTTTGCCAAGTTTTGTGTAAATCCATTCAGCCGTTCGAGCTAAAAGTGAGTCCAACCGCCCTATTGAAAATTCAATGTTAAAAACACGTTTTGGGACCCCCCTTTTTTCTCGGCCCCCACTTCACGAAACCCCCCAAACTTTTAGAGAACGCTCAGAAACAAAATGTGCCATTTTCCTGAAAATTTCAGCCAATTCCGTCCACAAACGCCAAAGTTATTCCACATAGAATTTTCAGAAATCCCATAGGAAAAAAATCCTAACTATATATACCTACTGGCGACCGCCAGTAGGTAATATATATATATATATCATTTCCCTTGATGTGGAAGCGCTTTATACTAGTATAAACCATGAACAAGGACTCTTGGAGGTAAAACATTTTCTATCTAAGCGCTCCATCATATTCTACGAACACAATAAGGTCATTATCAGTTTGATGGAATGGTGTCTCCATAACAATTTCTTTTCGTTTGGCAAAGAAATCTTTCGACAGCTTAGGGGTGTAGCAATGGGGGCCTGCTTCTCTCCCAGCTATGCGTGTTTACACGTTGGCTGGTGGGAGGAGCAGGTCCTCATGACACACCATAAAGCATGGATGGACAATCATGTAATTCGTTTTTTGCGTTACATTGACAACATTTTTATAGCCTGGCGTGGCACCAAGGCAGAGGCATTTGAATTCATTGATAACATTAACCAAAATGACCTCAATCTCAACTTCACTGCTCATGTAGAAAAAGATAAAATTCTATTTCTCGATGTAGAAGTGTATATAGAAAACAACAAAGTTAATACTACCCTACACAGGAAAAAGACAGCTGGAAATGCCACACTACATGCCACTCGCATGCATCCACGACACACTATCACAGGCATCCCCTATGGTGAGATGTTAAGGCTCAAAAGAATATGCAGCTCCCCTTCTGATTACGAGCAATGCCTGAAAGACCTTAACATCCGCCTCAAAGCTAGGGGATACTCTGAGACCATGTTGAAAAAAGCTTATAATAAATCCCTATCTCGTACTAGAGAGAGCTTGTTTCCGGTGAGCAATTCTGACAGTGAGAACCCTACCATTAGTGAGCCCCTTGATCCCGGTCCACGCATGATCACTACCTTTAGTGGGGAGGAAAGGAAAATCAAGGCCATTCTCAATAAGAATTGGCCGATAGTTCTCAGCGATCATGTCCTTAATTCAGTGTTACCCTCAGCCCCTTAAATCACCTTTAGGAGAGCCAAAACCATGGGCAACTATCTAGATACCGCTGCACCTGAGCTCAAAACTAAAGCAGCTTGGCTACGACCTTCTAGGGGGTTCTTCAAATGCTCCACCTGTCGGGCATGCAAATTTGGCATTTCCACTACCCATTACATGACTCCATTCAGCTCCATAGACAAACCTATATCGGGCAATTACTCCTGCAAAACCGATCATGCTGTGTACGTTCTGGTATGTACCTGTGGACTTAGGTACATTGGTAGTACCAAACTCCAGGTACATATGCGAATATTACAGCACTTACGAGCCATACTCCATAATGACCCTGCTTATCCGGTCGCTAGGCATTTCAATCTCATCCATAAGAGAGATTTGTCTTGCCTCACCTATTTCGTGATCAGATCTGTACCTCTGTCAAGGAAAGGCGGCAACAGAGAACTTCTATTGAGAAAGTTAGAATCTAGATTCATTCTAGAGCTTGACAGTCGCTGGCCAAATGGGCTTAATAACATCGAAGAGATGCACCATTTCCTAGAATGACTTTCATCTCTCAATAGATACACATAGCATTGTCATCGCTCCCTGTACATTATAACTTCTCTCTTTGTTGTCATCGGATGCATCAGTATGGATATCTCAAGTTAGGCTCCCTATTTGAGATATCAAGATTTTTTTGCTCTTTATCTTCTAACCATTGAGTTCCCTCATCTGCACCAATTTACATTTACACAAGTTAGGTTCCCTATGTGTCTATTTGTCAGTTGATTTATTCCATCTCAGTCGTGTTACACTTCTTGAAATAAGAGATCCTGTGTAAATAGAATACCTTCGACTTTGCACTTTACAAGCACTTCATGCATCTATGTTTGCACATTGGCGCTATTTATCTACGAATTTAGTGTTGATTATGGGATTTGTCTACTTTTTTGTAAATATATGTGATAATGTGAATCTTTGTATATATACCCGTTTTTTAACATCTTTAGATACTGCATTTTTGATACCATCTTTTACCATTTATGACTTTGATTGCTATGATTTATTGTATTTATTGACCAATTTTATTCAGGGCTCTGAATTTTAGAATATATGTACTTATGGCATCTCAAGTCCGGTTACAATGCGGCTTACATTGCACTTTGACCCTTTTTTCGTCGCAATCACTTCTTTTTGCACTTTTTTCACTCATGCACTTTACTATTGTCTTTTGCTGCTATTGAAACATTGCTTAATTTTGCACATTGCTGTCAGTGGTTTACATGTCTCTTAACATCTCAGATTTCAATTGCTGTATTAGAAACACAAATTAATATATATTTTGCTGTTTATTACCTGCGATGTTATGGTAGTAATAAGTCCAGTCGACCCTTACCACTTCAGGTTATTAGAAACAGTGATAATTCAGGAGGTATTATGGATTTAACCAGTTATCTATCTTTATACCTTCATACCTCCTTTTCACAAATTTTGAAATTTTAAAATGTTAAAATTTTGGATTTAACCTGTGACTGTTACATTACAATGCGCTGTTTATACATCTCCGCTGCAGCAATAGTCTGTTTTCACTGTTATCACCCACGTGACACGGGAGGTTACCACCAGGGGGCGGTAACATACATTGTGTACTGCATTTAAAAAAGGCTTGTGATTGCTTTATTTTTTCACTGCAGCGTGAACAAGGGCACTTGTGCTCGAAACGCGTCGCTGAACTGGCTTTGTGAAACTAAATAAACAAGAACTACTTGCTGAATTGGTGGTCCGTATTTTCCTTCTGTGGATGGTGGATGGCGTGGAGGTTTCTGACCGCGTGCGCAGATCTAGAGAGAGGGAACCTGTGCTCTCATATATATATATATATATATATATATATATATATATATATATATATATATATATATATATATATATATATATATATATATATATATATATATATATATATATTCAATGAAAAAACCATTGGTTTTAGGCCATATATAGTTAGGAATTAGCATTTACAAAACCTTATTTTACTCGCATAAAACCATTGAAATTCCATATATAGTTAGAAGCGCTAACTATATATCGCGCACCCGCAATCCACTGCTGATGATGTCACATATTACATCATTCATGACATGGTCAGTGACATCACTGATGACATCACTGATGACAACATCCAGTGATTGTATGTGTCTGTAAAGTTAAAATATGTCTTACATATTGAAGAATGAGTGGATGTATAAGTGTCTGGATGAAGAATTTAGTAGGTGCATGACTGACTATATGAGTGAGTGATTAAATGTGTCTCACTGAGTGCATGGGTTAGTGACTAAACTGTCTTAATTTGTGCATCATTATGTTTGTTGTTGTGTAAGCTGCTGCATGTGTTGATCAGTAGCTATAAGAGTGGCCATATGGGTTATTGATTGGTTGCCCAAGTATTTGAATGGGAGGCTGAGTGTGTGTGTGTGGGTGGCTGGGAGGTGCGTGACTCTGTGCATAGATGTGTAAGCAGTTGATTCACTAGGAGTATGAGTTCAAGAGTGCATGTGGAAACAGCTATATGGGCGGTTGACTGTGCATGGGTCTGTTGGTGAGTGAATGGATTTCTCATTGCTACATGTGCAAGTAAGTACGTATGTAAAACACAATACATGTGAGAGTTGAGATATATAAATAACTGAACATAAGAGCCAGTGAATGTGTGAGTGGCTGTATCGATCACTGTGAGCTTGTATCAGGGATTATATAAGAGAGTAAATATGTGTTATTATATGTTTGAATAAGTAAGATGTGTATAACTGTATAGTTGAGGAAATGGAGGTGTGATTGATTCTTTGCATGACTGACTAGGTGTGTGAGTAACTCCATGGATGAGTGACAGTCTGTGAGTGTCTGTTTATACTGAGTGTATGTAAGGTTATATTAGAGTCTGAAGAGGTTCATTGTATTATCACATGAGTGATGTGATCAGTGATGACAAATGAGATGTCATCAGTGATGTCATTTGAGTTGTCATCAGTGATGTCATCAGTGATGTCATTTGAGATGTCATCAGTGATGTCATTTGAGTTGTCATCAGTGATGTCATCAGTGATGTCATTTGAGATGTCATCAGTGATGTCATCAGTGATGTCACTGACCATGTCATGAATGATGTAATATGTGACATCATCAGCAGTGGATTGCGGGTGCGCGATATATAGTTAGCGCTTCTAACTATATATGGAATTTCAATGGTTTTATGCGAGTAAAATAAGGTTTTGTAAATGCTAATTCCTAACTATATATGGCCTAAAACCAATGGTTTTTTCATTGAATTTTCAAGGTTTTGTAAATGCAAATTCCTAACTATATATCCACTATAACCTATGGTTTTTTCTGTGAATTTCATTGGTTTTTTAATAGCAAATATGAAAAGCTTTAAAATGTCAAGTACGTGATAGATAAAAACATTTTCGTATTTATGCACGCTGATGTGCTTTGAACGCTGCACCCCCCCCCCCCTCCCCTCTTTTGTCTTAGTAGTACTCTCTCTTTGCAGATACTGAAGGGTAGTTAACGCAGGCCTTTACCCCCGTTGTAATCCGTCGTGCCTCCTTGTCTCTCCATTTGATTGATTGTTGTCCAAGCATTTACTGTTTTAGAATTGGTTCTCTTTGGATCATTCTCTATTTACAAACAAGCACAAAGTCGCAATACTCTGTTTAGTCTTTGCAGATAGTGAAAAATCGTGTAAAAAAATAAAAGTAATCGAGCAAAATCAGTAGGCCACTAATTGGATCTCTTTTTGACCTCGCTAAAATAGAAATATTAGGAACAACCCTTCATGAGAAATACGAAAATAGTGAGATGAACTGAGCTCCACACCATGAGGGCTGCAAGACCGCTCGGCTCCATCACCCATCCCGCACAAAATAACGACAAACCCTATGCAAATATTAAAAATATAGACAACACACCAGCAAAGAAACAGGGTAAAACATTTTATTAAAAAACTATTTACATAACGTTGGTTTATAAGATGATGTCAGTAGTGGACCGATGTGTGAATAGATCGAAAGCAGCACAAGGCTCCAAGATCCGGATGGCAAGCTCCTGGATGTTGGGTGCCATAGTTTAGAGTTCTGAATTTCAGCCTTTTTCAATGTCTGTGCTTTGTTGAATCAAATTTGCGGCTTGACACAAAGCTAACTCAAGCGTTGCTACTGATGCTATGCAGACCAAAACTGGTTTTCAGTTTGTACATTTTTCTAGATTTTTCAATCCAAGTTTGGTTGACTTTGTAGAACGATGGCTTCAGATTTTCAACATACGGTGTGGTGGCGCTGACTGGGAGAGGGCGCTTCGCTCCTGCCCCCTCCCCAAGTAAGATTTTCATACGTGAAAGTACGTTAATGGTTTTGGTCCCTGAGATGCTTCGATGTCACTGCCATTCTCAAATAGCATAAGTTCTGGATGTTGGGTGCCATAGTTAAGAGTTCTGAGCAGTGCTTGTAACACTGTCTAAAGCTTATTTCCACCTACTGCAGCTTCACTATTCTCAAAGTAAGTGAGTGTCGTTTGTAGACCTGACTGCATTAGAAAACAATGTGATATGTTACCTTCCTAAACAGCTTGACGGAGGCCCCTGAGGGGCGGTGTGATGGCCATGGACTCGGAGAAGATGCATGGCTCCGACACCCTCCCCAAGTCTTATAGCACTGGTGTAGCCTGAGATCGCCCCCGACATAGGCGGCCGGCTCCCGGGGTCCGGCGGAACTTTTTGCCTTTTGATGACTCTTCAATTCTGGACCTTGTCCCACAATCCGTTTGACCTGAAGACAAGCTGTAGTGGGGCGCCCCTTTATCGTTTTAGTTGCCATTCCGCCCGCTTTTGCTACACTGTGCCTCTTCCGCCATTCAGCTGTTTACCGCCTGCTCTTGCGACTACAGCGTCTCGCTCACCATGTAGTTGAGTTGCGCCCGCTCTTGCGGTGCAGCGATAGGCGGCTGCCACAGGACTCTCAAAATGGCGGCCGGCTCTTCGGTTTTGGGCCTGGTCCACTAAAATGGCCCTGGGACACCTTGGAACTCGGACGCTTCCCTGATAGGGCTTGGGTCCCATTCTCGAAAAGCGTCCCCTCAGCCGTGAAGATTCTACAAAAGTCTTGGGGGCCTCCGACTCCCGCAGGCTTCTGGTGGGGAGCGGCTGCCATGATTGCTCGTGGAATGGCCACGACGGAGCTACGAGATGGTAGTGGTCTCATGCTGACGCCTGCTTAAGTCTGAAACATCCAGAAACACTATAGACTACCAATTCGATCAGTTCCGGTAGCGCCCCAACATGACCCGGAAGAGAAGAACTTGCCCTCCCCTCTTTGACTGATGGTTCTTGTTGCCTGTCCCCTCTGTTGTCATTTAACAGAACTTTTTGGACTGCTGAAAGGGGTTGTGTTCTGAACGCTGGTTGGTGGAGACATTTAGACTATATTCTTGACCTACGTTGTCGCGTAATGCGTTTTATGACACGCCGCGTTAGCGCACCCGGAAGCGATACGAGGCGCGGCGCGCAGCGCGTAACGTAAGCATAACAGGTCATGTGACTTGTTAATAAAACTTTTCATTGGTTCATTTTACTTTTGTTAATTTAATGATGAAAAGCTTGGTCATATGACCTAAAAATTACGCTTTTTATTATTTTCGAACAATATTTTTTTTTCAAACATATGTTATAATATTCCAGGCTAATGTACTTTCCCGGAAAATTTACAACTGTCTTGCAAGTAAAATATATTCCTTTTTCGAGAAAAAGGGCGTTTCTTCCTTCCATGACGGAGCCGTTGAGTAAAAGAGATTCGGCCTGCTGTCTTAGTCGCCGATACGCCTGATTATCAGATTCTTATCGATCACTTTATGTTGCAGACATGAAAAACACAACTGCCCTTGACCATTTATCTTTACTGCGTTCCTACATATAAAACCTTTTATCCGTCATGTAATTGGACTGCTTTATTTCACTTGCCTTTTAATGATTCGAAAACAGTGACTAAAAGTAAAAACTTTACCAATGTAAATACTACTACCGTGTTTTGTTTTAAAAACCTTTATTGTGAAAATGTCAGTATACAAATACGGGCCTATAACCACGTGGGCCGGCCACGGAGCAAACTGAAATCGTATATGATGAGGAGACATTTACACTGTAGAGGAACGTAACGAGCGGGCCATTAGGTTGCAAGAACTAAGGTGTCTAACAGTTGCGGAATCGGTGGACATACATTTTGTAATTAAAATAGAACAGGGCCACTTACAATAACATTTTCTAGATATACATTTGCGGGCAAGGAGTTACGAGTCCCATTTATACCGGCGCCATTTTGGGCGAGGCCGGGCAGGTCCAAGATATAGTCAAAATGTCTCCACCAACCATCGGCCAGACCAGAACCCCTTTCGGCCCTTTATGCTACAAGATGGTGTCTTCCATTCAGAAAATATTGTTGGCAGCATTTTGAAAGGAAACAGAAACAGCCGTTCTCCTAGTGAGTTTCACATTGTTACATTTAGGAAGAATGTTGAAGAGTAGTATGTGGAAAATCTGAAGCCATTTTTCTACAAACTCTCAATCAGACTTGGATGGAAAAAAAAAACTTGAAGAATGTACAAACTGAAAACCAATTTTTGTCTGTATAGCACCAACAGTAACGCTTGAGTCAGCTTTGTGTCAAGCCGCCATTTTCATTCAATCAATAGCGTCCCCCTGCACACATTCAGGGACCTGATCGTGTCTTCAGATGAAACGGATTGTAGGAAAAGAAGCAGAAAGGAAAAGGCAAAAAGTTCCGCCGGACCTAGTGAAGCTGCAGCAGGTGCAAATAAGCTTCAGACAGTCTTACAAGCACTGCTCAGAACTCTCAACTGAGGCACTCAACATCCAGGACTTGCCATTCGGATCTTGGCGCCTTGTGCTGGTTCCGACCTATTCACACATCGGTCCACTACTGACATCACCTCATAAGCCAACGGGGCACCCCACGCCGACTTTCGGCGCAGCATTGTAGGATGGCCACACCAGTGCGGCAACTTGCTGGACACAACATCGGGGCCATCCAGATCTCGGCGCGTTCGACTCACTGTACCGCAACAGTGACCGCAACTCAGCTGGACACGCCGTCTTTCGGCGCAGCATTGTAGGATGGCCACACCAGTGCGGCAATTTGCTGGACACCACCTCGGTGCCATCCGGATCTCGGCGCGTTCGAGTCACTGTACCGCAACAGTGACCGCAACTCAGCTGGACACGCCGTCTTTCGGCGCAGCATTGTAGGATGGCCACACCAGTGCGGCAATTTGCTGGACACCACCTCGGTGCCATCCGGATCTCGGCGCGTTCGAGTCACTGTACCGCAACAGTGACCGCAACTCAGCTGGACACGCCGTCTTTCGGCGCAGCATTGTAGGATGGCCACACCAGTGCGGCAATTTGCTGGACACCACCTCGGTACCATCCGGATCTCGGCCCGTTGTGCTGCCTTCGGCCTATTCGCACATCGGTCCGCTACTGACGCCGCCTCACGTGCCAACGGATTTTCTACGCTTTTTGTAGCCCTATGCCGCATAACAGGTCATGTGACTTGTTTATAAAACTTTTCATTGGTTCATTTTACTTTTGGTTTCCTAAAGATGGAAGGCTTGGTCATATGACCTAAAAATAACACTTTTCATTGGTTTAGAACATTTTTTTTTCCCAAACGATGAAAGCCCCACCTTGTTTCTGGATCATTCAGACTGAAGCTGGCGTCAGCATGAGAGCACCACCATCTCGTGGCTCCGTCGTGGTCATTCCGCGAGCAATCATGGCAGCCGCTCCCCACCGGAAGCCTGCGGGAGTCGGGGGCCCCCAAGACTTTTGTACAATCTTCACGGCTGAGGGGACGCTTTTCGAGAATGGAGCCCAAGCCCTAGCAGGCAAGCGTCCGAGTTCCAAAGTGTCCCAGGGCCATTTCAGTGGACCAGGCCCAAAACCGAGGAGCCGTCCGCCATTTTAAGAGCCATGTGGCAGCCGCCTATCGCTGCACTGCAAGAGTGGGAGCAACTCAACAACATGGTGAGCGAGACGCTGTAACCGCAAGAGCGGGCGCAACTCAGCTAGATGGCCGCCACCTGGGGAGGCCCGTTCACGCCGCCTCCCCCACGCCCCCCCCCCGGGCCGCCGCACGCCAATTTTCGGAGCAGCATTGTAGGATACCAAAACCAGTGCGGCAGTTTACTGGACATCACCTGGGTGCCTGTCGTACATGTTGTGTCAGCCATGTGACACTGGACACAGACCGCTACTGACGAGGCCTCCCCCCCCACCACCCGGGACGCCCCACGCTGTTTTTCTGTGCTGCATTGTAGGATCCCTAAACCAGTGCGGCACCCAGGCGACATCACCTGGGTGCCGTCCAGAACTCTGCACGTTGTGCTGCCTTGGGACTATTCGCACAACAGACCGCTACTGACGAGGCCTCCCCCCGCCCCACCCGGGACGCCCCACGCCAATTTTCGGAGCAGCATTGTAGGATCCCTAAACCAGTGCGGCACCCAGGCGACATCACCTGGGTGCCGTCCAGAACTCTGCACGTTGTGCTGCCTTGGGACTATTCGCACAAAAGACAGCTTCTAACCATTGTTGCTTTTTGTGTTGAGAAATGTTTAAATGTTTTTAGTTTTTGTTCCGTTCGTTAAAGTTAATAGTTAATAAAGTTTTATAACCTTACTTTGTTGGAGTGTTATCTATTTTTTTAAAAACGGGTGAATGGGGCCTTGAATCGGGTTATTGTCATGTGTGGGCTTTGGAAGTGTGCTGCTGCAGGATCGGACATTTCAAACTCAAATGCACGTTCTTTTTCTTACCTTTCCGAAGCATGGAGCGCAATAGCAAGCAGAGAAAGGGTGATGCACGTGTTGAACACTACCTGACCTGGCAAGTTGCTGGCAGTGCCCCCCCGCCCGCTCCTGAAAGAGGAAACACACACACCGCCGCTCCGAGTACTTCACAAATCTTTAAAAGACCATGCGCTTGTTCATGAGGCTTAAATGGTTTATCACCTCTTCTAGAACCCCTGCATCGACCCTCTGACGTTTCCTGGAAAAATTACCATGTAACACAATACCAAGCCCTGTCAGCTTAAACCCCCAAGGAATCGTGGGGCATATTATCAAGGGGGTTTATCTCCGCTTTTTTGGCTTAAAAAGCCAAGAAAGCGGAGATAAAATTATCTCCCTATTACCAAGCTGTCGCTAACACCAGTTAGTGACAGCTAAAAGGAGATAGCGACCATCTTGGGCCCCGCTTTGCATGTCAGTGATACTTATTACTAATGACATGCAAAGTGGCGTGCCAAGATGTTAGCGACTGAAAACAGTCCCTAACATCGCTACCTTCTATTACCAACTTTTGGAGATATCTCCAAAATCTAACACCTGCCCTGAGCAGTTCTTAGCCATGTTATCCAATGGGAGGTGGATAACATGGCTAAGAGCATTTGCTCGATAATACATGAATATCGCTGACTTTTCTGCGATAATAGCAAGGTTTATCTGCGATAAAAATCGCCGATGTGCGGCGATAATTTTTGTCTCTAAACAAGTTAGAGACAAAAATTATCGCTAGTTGTTCGTAATATGCCCCCGGGTTTTTGCTTGCAGAAATCGGGAGGCGGGAGACTAGCACTGAAATCAGTAGTCACACGCCTGAATCGGGAGGGTTGGCATGTCTGAATTCTCTACAGCTGGGGCCATAAACTACATCCGCAGGGGTAGGTGATAGCCTGGGACCAGCCTGGCATCTAAAATGGATGCCGTGCACGACAAAATTGTGGCATTGGAAAAAAGGCAAGATGGCGCAGCCGCTGGAAGAGATGTATCAACATATATGAGCCTCCTCAGCCACCCTCAGGAAACATAGGGGATTAGGATACGTCTCCCGCACCCCCTTATACCTAGTAATTTAATTAACGAAGCACAAAATGGCGAATTCCCGTTTCGCTACCAGTTTGCGGCCCAGTTCGCGGCCCGTGAAGCGCTTCTACCGTGAAAAATCATTTTTTTTTTCTTTTCCCCACGGGACCCTTTAATAACCCCAACAACATTCCTAGGGGGTCAAGAGGGGGATACCTTGCCCCCTTTCATTAAATTCCCCCTTAGTTTTTCACCTCTTCTTCTCTCTCGATCCTACCGAGAGACAAGATGGCGGCCGCTCCGGACTGTCACGCAGCAAAATAAAAAAAAGCTCACGCACAGCCGCTGGAAGAGATGTATCAACATATATCAGCCTCCTCAGCCACCCTCAGGAAACATAGGGGATTAGGATACGTCTCCCGCACCCCCTTATACCTAGTAATTTAATTAACGAAGCACAAAATGGCGAATTCCCGTTTCGCTACCAGTTTGCGGCCCAGTTCGCGGCCCGTGAAGCGCTTCTACCGTGAAAAATCATTTTTTTTTCCTTTTCCCCACGGGACCCTTTAATAACCCCAACAACATTCCTAGGGGGTCAAAAGGGGGATACCTTGCCCCCTTTCATTAAATTCCCCTTTCGTTTTTCACCTCTTCTTCTCTCTCGATCCTACCGAGAGACAAGATGGCGGCCGCTCCGGACTGTCACGCAGCAAAATAAAAAAAAGCTCACGCACAGCCGCTGGAAGAGATGTATCAACATATATCAGCCTCCTCAGCCACCCTCAGGAAACATAGGGGATTAGGATACGTCTCCCGCACCCCCTTATACCTAGTAATTTAATTAACGAAGCACAAAATGGCGAATTCCCGTTTCGCTACCAGTTTGCGACCCAGTTCGCGGCCCGTGAAGCGCTTCTACCGTGAAAAATCATTTTTTTTTCCTTTTCCCCACGGGACCCTTTAATAACCCCAACAACATTCCTAGGGGGTCAAGAGGGGGATACCTTGCCCCCTTTCATTAAATTCCCCCTTCGTTTTTCACCTCTTCTTCTCTCTCGATCCTACCGAGAGACAAGATGGCGGCCGCTCCGGACTGTTTAGAATGTTGACAGACACCGGAGAGCCAATCAGCTTTCTGCGCGCAAAGTTCCGATAAGCGAAAAGTAAGCGGACCGGATCGCTGCCCGGAGCGCTGTTACAGATATATATCTTGATTTAAACGTTAATTTCTCAAAATCCACTGAAGCACATATATTGAGACCTAGCAAAGGCACATCGGGCTACCAGTCCCTACAATTTTGCCAAGTTTCGTGCAAATCCATTCAGCCGTTCGAGCTAAAAGTGAGGCCAAAGGCCCTATGGAAAAATGAATGGGAAAAACGCGTTTTGGGACCCCCCTTTTTTCTCGGCCCCCCCTTGACGAAACCCCACCAAATTTTCAGGGGCTGCTCAGAAACAGAATGTGCCATTTTCCTGAAAATTTCAGCCGATTCCGTCCACAAACGCCAAAGTTATTAGACATAGAATTTTCAGAAATCCCATAGGGAATTAATCCTAACTATATATACCTACTGGCGATAGCCAGTAGGTAATATATATATATATATATATATATATATATATATATATATATATATATATATATATATATATATATATATATATATATATATATATATATATATATATATATATATATACATATTTATATATCATATTTATATATATGAGCATAAATATATGTAGATAGATATATAGTACTGCTGGCTCCTGCAGGCCCTAAGTGTTAACAATGATGTGAGGCACCCTGAGTGGGCACTGGGATACCTCAGTGTTTGAAAAAGAAATGACCAGTTCCTGCGTTGTCCCATATAATGAACGTTTGCAGGGAGCTTGGCGGGCTTGGGGGTCCTGAGACTTCCCCGCAGATCCTAATGTAAATTTGAAGCAGTTAGGGGTATATTCACAAGAACGTGTGATAACTATCGCAAGAGTAGCATAACGCAACCTTCAACATCACAGTCCATCGCGGGGAAAAAAAACTTGTCAACGTAGAATTCACACCAAGGCGGTAGCATGCGATAGTCTGCCGAAACCGCAGAAAATGTCCGCGATACGACCACCTCGATGGAGACAAAAACACAAACCACAACACCATAAAACCTGCAATGGGCCGAAGCACGATGAGGAAACCAGAGATAAGCAGCACCAGGCCTGCAACACACACCTGGCAGGCAACAAAAATCACCATAAAGTAGAAAAAACTCCAAAACACAAACTGACCAAAAACCAAGTACCATGGTGGCAGCCCGAGCAGGCGCAGAGGACGAGCGCAAACCCACAAGACCCCTGGATGACCAGCCTGGGACCTCAGGGACAGGGAAGGGCAAGTAAAAGAGGAAGAGGAAGACGAGGTGATGAACACCATCAACAACTGTGTCTTTGGGCACCAAAAATGAAATTTGGCGGGACATCGTGGACAAGGTGAATGCCGTGGGGAGCACAAGAGGACAATGGATGAGCTCAAAAATGCGATGGAATGACATCAAGCGGCGGACCAAGGAGAAAATCTCCGTTAACCAGAAGGCAGCAACGCAGACTGGAGGTGGGGTCCCAGCGCCACAGCCCGTGCTGGATGACATGGAGGAGCTGGTGTCAACAGTCATCAGTGTGGAGACTGTGGCCGGAATCGGGAGATCGGACACTGCTCGACAGGACACAACACAACCACAACAGGATGAGTGACCACAAGGTACTGGGGGGATGGGTAGAGATGGGCGAAATGGCACACATGCACAATCAAGCAGAGCACTGTGCACACCCACAATGACTCTGGGTCCTCTCCCAGATCAACAGACTGTCACAATGTACAATGCCATGTTGTCTTAATGTCAACATGTACCATGCAGCTACATACATGTGGACACATTGTAATACACCATCTCCCCTTCACATTGCGTGGGTACCATCAATACCTCCAGCAGAGCAGTCCCAGCCACTCTTCACTGAAGACTGAGAGGACAACAATAGCATCGACACCCAAGCCATCCAAGACTTCATTGACCTCATACGCCACTCACCTCCAGGATCAGGGCATGCCAGCTACATCGAGGAGACCGCACCCACTACCCAAAGTACCCAGCAGGAGACACCCACAGGCCCGGCCCTTCCCCGAGACCCCCCGGAACAACCTATGGCCTTCCAACGCCGTGTGCTTGAGTGCCAGAGGTAGATCGCATTGCATGTGCAGTTGAGCATCGGCAACATGGCAACCAAACTTGACGCCATCCTTGAGGTGTGAAGGCCTGCTCCATTGTCTCCAATGAGTCCTGACTGCCATTGCTGGAGTCATGACGCAGAGGGAAGAATACGTGTCAGCTCAGAGTGGCTCCAGCGATACCAGCCGTGAGCTGGCACACATTCGGAGGCTCATGGAGGACAGGGTGTGGAATGCAGATGGAGGTGGAAAGGATGGCAGCCACCGCCACACATCAGCGGAATATAGCTGGGATCGACCATGCCCTGCAGATCCTCATCATGGCATTGCTGCCACAAGGCGTGTTTATGTTGAATGCTGCTGCCCCCACACCATCCACATCTTCGCCCCCTGGTGTATCCATGCCTCCCTGTGCGGCAGGCATAACCGCCCGGCACCTGAGGTGTCAGTGGCACACAGTGCTGCAGCCGGTACAGCAACGCCAGGTGGGGCAGGGCACACATCCGGGGACGAGGACATGGATGGGATTGTGCTCAGAAGGGCTCAGTAGCATTCATTTCCACCACCTGGCCTGTTCCTGGTTGGTCCCACATATGGCCTCATGACCTACCACTAATCCCCGATTCACTCAGATGCACTCACCTTGGACAGCGACATGGACCGCCACATCCTGTTTGATGACCAATGACACAGCGACCAGACTGCGGACTGCACCCCTCCTCATTGGCAGTACTTGTCTTCCACGGATGGACTCTGGCTGGCCCTCAACAGGCCTAATGGTGTGGTGTATTCGCCAGTGCTCTGTACTAATCCAGCTGCAGAACTGCGCTGGATGTGCAATAAACATCCAGTGACGCACTGCTGGGTCATGTCTTTCATCATTCATGTATGTATGTGTGGATGAATGCAGGTACATTGATTCCCCTTGCGTCAATGATGCTCATCCTGTGGGATGCCAGTCTGAGGGTGCTAAACAGCAATGTGTGCACGGGTCCCGTGGACACCACAACAGCGACACACGCACCAGCCACTTTCTTGCCCGGACAGGAACTGAACAACGCCCAGTGTCCATGAGTCATTATTGCAAACCCTGTGCTGTTCTGGTGTATGGCAGGCCAGACCACTCTGCTCACACTCTGGGGGGCGCCTCATTGCTACCCGTCACAGGCATACTCGCTGGTGTTGTGTAGGTTATTGGTCTAGTTTTCAGCATGTCACAGCCACTCCCTGTGGGCAGGTTTGCAGGCACACCACATCCACCCACCCAGCACAGGCGTCACAGGCCATGTGTCCCCGCAAATATATGGGGCCAACAAAGTCACATACCCTTCTACCGGTGATGACTGGATGACAGACCTGAGGCCTTGAGGCCAGCATGGGTCTACCACCATGTGGCACTGACTGGAATTGAAGAGGGTTAGTGGCACACGCTCCATTGCGGCTGGCACAGGCCCCCTGCCACGGGACGGTGACTTAGGGTGCACTGAATCATTGACAACTTGAGCTGCTGAGCGGGTGTGCAGCCTGCGATGATGGCCCACCCCAGCAGTCTGGACTGCTCAGGATTAATGTGCCTTGCTGAACTGCAGTATTTGCTGTGCCAGCGGGCTGAGCAGGCCTACCACCATGTGGCCTCGCTTCCGGGATCACAGAGTTAGTGGCACCCATTGGGCTGAGCAGCTGTGCAGGCTGCGGTGTTGCCTGGTGCCCTGGTATGTCCCATCCCATGGGGTAATCAAGACCCAGCACCAAATGTGAGACCTGCTGGCATGCGCAGCGTGGCTGCATGGTGTGGAGGGAGCAATGTCCATGGGCCCGGGCTTGTGGCTTGCAGATGGACCTGCAGTCTAAACTCTGGTGGTGAAAGGTGAGCATTGAGGAGAGGCCCGTATGTGCATGGGCAGGCATGCTTCGATGGGCGGCGGATGGCTCTGGAATGCCTCTCCCTGGTTGAGCATGGGCGGGGGGGCGATGTTATCTTGAGCAAGTGTGTGTACTGTGCCAGTCATGTCTCTGGACTCTGTTTCAGATGACGGCTCTGTCTCAGATATGTTACCTGGTGTACTGCTATACATACCGGCAAGTGGTTGGAGACACACTGGTGGCAGCAGGTGAGCAGTGTGGCCTGGGTGCGCAGGGTTCTCTCTCTCTCTCTCTCTCTCTCCCTCTCCCCCTCTTCTCTCTTTCTCTCTCTCCCCCTCTCCTCTTCTCTCTCTCACTCTCTCTCTCCCCCTCTCTTCTCTCTCTCTCTCTCTCTCTCGCTCTCTCCCCTTTCTTCTCTGTCTCGCTGTCCCTCCTTCGCTCTCTCTCTGTCCTTTGATGTGTGCAGGACACACCTTCTCATCATGTTTTTTGTTTTGCAGGCTGTGACCTACGGATTGTGTCCAGGGGAGCCGCCATGTGTCTTCATTTGATTTCTGTGTTGATGTCATTAAAGTTTCATTGTTCTCTTCGAAAAGTGAATGTGTGATGCTCATTTCTGTTATGACACATGCATGTCACCCGTTGTGATTGTGCGACATCAGGCGGAATATTTTGTACATGTTTCGGTGTAGCTGATGTGGCATGTCTTTGGTGTCATGGGTGCCAGGGAGGGCTGGTCCTGGGTGTGGTGTCGGTGGGTGTTGTGGCCCTCTTGGGTGTCTGTGCTGCATGTTCAGTTGCTCTATGGCATCTGTTTGCCTTCAGGTGTGGGTTTGTGCTGTGCTCCCTTTTGTGGTGCAGGCTGTGCTCCGACTTTACACCAGGTCAGTGCAGATGTAAATTTCCTGCTGCTAAAGCGCCTTATTGCGTGTTTCGTGTTCTTATCGCTGGTCTGTCTTGTCTGAGGTTCCGTGACGGTTCCGTGACGATTTGAACCCGTGTTTTCAAGTTTGTCGGAAATACACAATATTGGTATCAGTGAACCGCAAATGATCCATTTAGCATACCCTGGTGTTTTCGCTACGCTACAAGCAAGAGCACTCCTTTTATTAACACATTTCTGATCTACCCACGGCATCCATCTTAGATCATGGCAGCCATTTTGTGTTTCTTGCCCTCACATACGCAATAACCTTTGATCACTTCATTTCGATTAAGGACACGTAGCCTTAGCCGGAGATTCACCTCTTTCATGACACGTGCACCTTAAACCAGATCACGCTGTAGCTGCATGACTCGACAAAGGCTGCCTCCTCTGCCCGAGGCCAGTCTCACTAAACTGGTTTTCGTGTCCATTGTCCTGATCATGATTAGGCGGCCGAAGCCGGTAGCCTTGCCCATTTACAACCCACAAGCATCTCTTATCCCGCTTTCCTATCTTCCACACCTGGCTCCGTTCCTTTCTTTCTGAATCTTTATTAGGGGGAGGTAACGAAATTTACGATGAGGCGGTCCGGCTCTTGAATGCAATATTGACAGGGGATTGTGATGAACTAGTGGGAACCCCTCTTCGTAGATGTTTCGTATCAGATTTTATCAACGGTTCCTGTGTACGCCAAATATTTATTGTTTATGACACAAAGGTTTTGGGAATGTACCAACATGTGAAGAATTCGCCTGAAGGCCAAAAACTAGTATATAAGGAGCAACCCACTTTGTACAATTTGAACAGGCTCCTAGATTCTGCCCGTGTGTAGTATCTGTGACTTCTGTGTCCCTGCAGTAATAAACCTTTGGTCTTTGACGCCACCATCGAGAAGCCCGTGTTTCTGTTCATTTGTGCACCAAGGCAGGTGGAACTCCGGGGTCTTTGGATGTTGTTCCCTGACACCTCTGGACGGAACCAAAAAGTCCAGAACTCCAATTGGCGCCCAACGTGGGGCGACGTCATTCGGTACCGGTCCAAAAGCCTGAAGAGTTCGAGAAGCTTCGTGTGAAGATTCCCGAGGGAGGCGCCCCACTTCATCGATCCCGGCATATCGCAAAAGTGGCCCGAAGTTCTCTTCCACGAGGGTTCCCGTTCAAGACGGCTGCAGTGGGCCGTTGCCTTGACCGTCGCCCTGTCTTGGACCCGAGGTGCAGTCCTTAGTACGGCGAAACGTGACGGGTTTCTCCTTGGTGACGTCTTCAGTGACTCAGTTAAGTATTTAGTGATAGCTAGCTGGTTACTTTGTGAGGATTGTTAAAATCCTTGATTGGTTTGGTTTGGTTTGGTTCTTAGTAGGATTATCACCGGTTGTTCTGGTTACGATAATCTATTTGGTTTAGTTTGGGTATCGATACAACAGTTCGTTTTGGTAGGCCTAAATTCTTGGTTCAAGTGCACACATCTGTTTTGTGTTTTGTTTGTTTTGTGTTCCGGACTGAAAAATGGTAAGTCGGAAAATGTTGTCTTGCTTTGGTTGCAACCGTGACTCACGATTGGAGGACTCCTGTCTGGTTCCTCCGATTGGGACTCCCCTATATGATTTATATTGTAAATTTGGTGTGGGTCCTATATCTTATAATGAGGTATGGGTCCGTTACACTGCGAAGGATGGTGTCCTTAGTTGGCCACTGCATGGTAGTTTTGAACCCGAGATTCTCGACAACTTAGAAGCGAAATTGTTTAGGAAGAAAGCCCGTCCGGCAATGTTTGATTCTTTCCGTTACTGGCGAAAAGAATCCAAACAGAGAGAAATGAAAAGGTTGAAGAAAGAACAGAAAGAACAAGAAGAGTTGACTCTAGAGCAAGCGGCTAAGCAGTTGCAGGCTAACGAGTGTGAGAAAGCCATAGATGTGGCCATTAGAGAGCATAATTTAGCGATTGACAAGTGCTATCCTGCCTTGCCATCGAAAATGGCTAAGATACTGGAGGATTCCGAAAACGATCCTCTGTTGTCTTATCTGTTACGGTCACCTCCACCGTATGCACAAGGTGCTACGGCTCCACTTGTCCCGAATGTTCAATTGCCGGTTGCTGGACAACCTGGTGTTCTTGCTCTTGTCCCTCAGAATCAAGTTCCCGTACCTCCTGTGATCAATGTAAATGTTCCTACAGCTCCTCCTCTTCCTGAACTGCCAACTTCTATACCTATAGCTGTGTCACTTGCACCTACTGTTCCACAAACTATTTTTCTCGATACTCCTACTGTTCCATTATCTATTCCTACCTCTACTGCGTTCTCTACGTCTGCGAGTGTGTTAACTCCACTTTCTGTTCGTCGAAGAATCACTGATTCTGTTACTAATATGCTGTCTCCTTTATATAAAACTTTAATTAAGACTCCTACTCCTGACTCTGTTCAGAGACGTAGTCAGCTTCCAAGTACTGAGGAACGGGGAATTTTAGATTCCACGGCTCTCAGATGGATTTCGAAGAGTAGAAGATATAGTACGAGAGATGTGCTAGATACATTTATGCAGTGGAAGGAACCAACGCAACGGTATGTCTTTGATGAGATGTGCTCGTTGTTACGTGAAGAAATAGAAGAAGATGATGTTGAATCAGATTTGGAAGATTTAATTAAAGTTCAGAAAGAGTTTGCTGCAGGAATGATAGTGGGTGATAATATAAAAGAAGCGATGGAACTTATTTTAAGTTTTAGGAATGATCCATCTCTTCGTTCGCCGAGAGATTTAGAAAGAGGAAAAACGAAGCTAAGTCGCCAATATCCTATGAGGGAGGTTCCTCCAATTTGGCGCGAAGCAGTGGCAGCTGATGATAATGCTGGTATTGCAGCTGCTCCAGCGCAGTTCCAAAGAGTGTGGATACACATTCCATGGAAGCGAGCTGAAGTGCTAGCGGTGAAACAGGCCTTGCCAGATCCACGTAAGAATCCTGCTGGATATTACAAGGAATTAACACAGACAGTTGAGGCCTGTATAATGAACTTAGCGGACATTGATATGTTATTTGGCAATGTAGTTCCACAACCAATTTGGGCTAAAATTCGTAGAGAGGATCATCAAGCTGCCTTAGGTGGTGATTGGGCAGCTATCACTGCAGCAGATGGTCAGCAAATAGGTGGTGCAAAACCCGAACCCCTAATTACTAATCTTCCAGGTAGAATAATTGATCTAATGAAGACTCTAATGCCAGCATTACGTGTTAATTGGGACAAGTTGTCAGCATGCAGGCAGAAGAAAGACGAAAGTGTCTCCGACTTCTTCACGAGGTTTGAAGAAACTTTTGTAGATCATAGTGGTCAGGACATGAGCACAGAAGGAGGACAAAGACTGTTTGTCGATAAATTTGTGCATAATTTGTTACCTGAATTATGCAATAAACTAAAAGACTCAGAAAGTGCGTGGGCTGTATCCACGACTGCGCAAATACTTGCGACTGCACAGTACTACGAAAATAGGGATAAAGAAGAAAAGGAGAAATCAGAGAAGAAAACGAAAGATTTAAAAACTAAAGTTCTTTTGCAGCAGGCGTATCCGCCTCGCACGAATCAATCTAATACGCAGCAAGGTTCGTACCAAAGGACAGATTATAGTTCATCAAGGCCTCAATATCAATGGAATCAGTGCGCGTATTGTAAGAAAGAGGGTCACTATAAAAATGAATGTCCGATCTTAGCGCAAAATAATGCAGCAGCAGCTCAGAGAGGTCGTGGTGGTTTTGTGCAGAATTCTAGAGGTCGAGGACGAGGTGCTATGCCTCCACAAACGAATGATCGTCCCTCCAATCACTTTGATCAACGAAATGGACAATCTACTCAGCAAAATAGATCTCAACAATATCTTGTCGAGGACTATTGTGAAATAGATGAGGGTTTTCAGCAAAATGGGTACTAGGACAGCCATGGACAAAGAGAGGGAGTAGTATCAGTTCCAGTGGATCAGAGTGGGCCTTATGTCGCAGTAGCAACATCAGGTGTAGTCGAACCGTTTCTGTTGGATACTGGTGCCGCAAAAAGTTCTATCATTCATGCGAAACTCCCTGGCGCACCTTTGTCCGGCTCAACAAATGTTTCCGTAGGTTTTTCAGGCGCCCCTGTTTACAACCCGATATCTGGTCCTTTGTCTATTTCTGTTGGACCGTGCCAATTGAAAGCACCCCTGATTTTGACGACAGGTTGTAATGAAAATCTGCTTGGTTTAGATTTGTTAAAACGACTATATGCGACATTGTACTGTTCTCCGGAAGGAGTACAACTCACGTTGGGTAAAAATATCACCTCTCCAATGTACTTGTCAATGGACGCACTCCCGCCAGAGCTACGCTCACTCCCTGATTCTCTTTGGGCGACTGGTCCTAATGATGTAGGTCTCTTAGAAATTCCACCGTATGTGGTAACCTTGAAAGCAAATGTAAAATTTCCAAGAATTCCCCAATATAAAATATCTAGTGAAGGAGAACGTGCACTTTTATTGATTGTGCAAGATTTGATTAAGAAAGATGTAATTGAAGAAACTAGAGGAAATGTCTGTAATAGCCCTGTACTACCGATTTTGAAACGAACTGATCCTACAAAACCTCCAGTGTACAGGTTTGTCATAGACCTTAGAGAAGTTAATAAAATTGTGGTTCCGCAGTTTCCTGTGGTTCCGGACATTACTGCCTTGCTAACATTGATTCCTGCTACAGCCACATGGTTCTCAGTTATCGACTTAAAGAATGCCTTTTTCAGCATTCCGATAGCCGAAGAAAGTAGAGATATTTTCGGCTTCTGTTTAGGAGGTCGAAGTTTCAGATTTAAACGAGCTCCACAAGGCTATTGTGAAAGTCCATCTATTTATAGTCAAGCATTAAAAAGCCAGTTAGATTCTTTTGTCCTTCCTCCAGGTTCTGCCCTAGTACAGTACGTAGACGATCTTCTAGTGGCTGCCGATGACAAGGAAACTTGCAAAGCAGCTACAATTTCCTTATTGCATCATTTGTCTAAACTAAATCACAAGGTGTCTCCTTCCAAAATGCAATATTGCTGCCAAGAAGTGACCTACCTAGGTCATCTCTTGTCAAAGGAGGGAAGTAAGTTGACCCCAGAAAGAATAAAAGCAATTACACAGATGAGTGTTCCACGCACACAGAGAGAAGTACGTGCCTTTCTAGGTATTACCTCTTACTGTAGGCAGTGGATCCCAAATTTTTCTCTTTTAGCGAAACCATTGGTAGCCTTGACTGGGAAAAATGTTCCGAGTCCGGTGCCATGGTTTGATGAATGTCAAGAGAGTTTTGCTGAATTACGAAAAGCATTGTGTTCAGCTCCTGTATTGGGTACACCTGATTACAGTAAGCCATTCACGCTCTACGTTCACGAGAGAGACGGTTGCGCGTTGAGTGTTCTGACACAGAAGTTTGGTGATAAACAACGCCCTTGTGCGTATTTCTCATCAACATTAGATCCGGTAGCCAGAGCGTTGCCTAGTTGTTTGAGAGCTACAGCGGCAGCTGCGGCTTCCATTCGACAATCTGCTGGTTTGGTGATGAACAACATGCTAGTGGTCATGGTTCCTCATGCAGTGGATACACTCATGAACCGAACGAAGACACAACACCTTACCAGTGCGAGACTATCTGGTTACGAACTGACATTACTAGCGAGTCATATTCAGATCAAAAGATGTAATGTATTGAATCCAGCAACACTGTTGCCGACTGATCAAGAGTCGAGTGATTCCGAGCCGCATGATTGCTGTTTTAAAACGGAGGAAGAGACAAAAGGACGTATCGATTTGAAGGATACTCCGTTATCCGATCCGGATGGTACGCTGTATGTGGACGGGTCATGTTTTAAATTGGAGAATGGTGATGTGACTGCTGCTTACGCAGTAACTACTTTGAAGACGATTGTGGAGACTGCAAGAGTGAGTCAGAATTCTGCCCAAGCTGCAGAATTAATAGCTCTAACGAGAGCGTGTGTTTTAGCTGAGGGAAAGAGAGTGAATGTGTTTACAGACAGTCAGTACGCATTTGGCGTGGCCCATAGTTTTGGCCGGTTGTGGAGAGAGAGAGGTTTCATTACGTCCCATGGGACCAAGATCCAACATGGTCAGCTAGTTAACGACTTGTTGGAATCTCTAACCTTGCCGACTGAAGTTGCGATTGTAAAGTGCAGTGCTCATAAAGCAATCACGGATGATGTTGGTCGTGGGAATGCCTTTGCTGATGAAATTGCTAAACAGACAGCTAGAGACACGATGAGCAGAATGTATGTTGCTACGTCTGCAAGATGGATTGCTGAGTCTGGGATGTGCGAGGATACTATGGAAAGTGTGAAAGAGATTCAGAAAGAAGCAACTGAGGAAGAGAAACGTGTGTGGAGAGAAAGTACGGGCAAGTTGGACTCGAATGGATGTTGGATTGATTTGACAGAACAGCAGCGTTGGATGTTGCCTGATGCGTATGTGCTTGCAGTAGTGACGATGGCGCATGGAGTAGCGCATATAAGTTCTAAAGGAATCTGTAAGATGTTGGCTCCGGTCTGGAAAAATGAGGGAATCAGTAAATGTGCAGAGAGAGTGGTGAAAAATTGCATGGTGTGCTTGATGCATAATCCTGGCAAGGGAACTCCAACTCCAGCTGGTCATTTCGCTCCTCCTTCCTGTCCTTTTGAAGTGATTCAGTTAGACTTTATTCACATGGACCGCTGTAATAATTTAAAATATGTCCTAGTGGTGGTTTGTGCTTTTTCCAGGTGGATAGAAGCATACCCACTAAAGGACAACACTGCCCTATCAACTGCCAAAATTCTTCTCAAAGAATATTTCCCTAGATACGGAATGCCACGGATTGTATGGTCAGATAACGGAAGTGAGTTTATAGGGAAAGTTATGCAGAGTGTGTGTGCCGGCCTAGGGCTGAAACAGAAATTCCACAGTGCGAACCATCCCCAGTCTGCTGGTTTAGTGGAGGGTTACAATGGCACCCTCAAGCTGAAAATAGCTCAAATACAAGCATCCACAGGTTTAGCCTGGCCAGACGCACTTCCTTTGGCCTTGTTATCAACGAGAGCAACTGTACATTCTAGAGTAGGGCTTAGCCCTTATGAAATAGTCTTTGGCCGCCCGGCAAATATCTGGGGTGTGCCAAGGCCTAAGGAATTTCGCTCTTTAGAATATCCTATGTTAACAGACTACCTTTACGACTTGACTGCTAAATTGAGTCTTATTCATCAACAGGTTTTCGATGCTTTACCAAAGCCTCCGGAGAGTCCAGGGCATCAGCTGAAACCAGGAGACCAAGTTGTCATCAGGAACTTCGCGAGGACGAAGAATCTTCAGCCGAGATTCGTCGGCCCCTTCCAAGTCCTGCTTGCAACGAGGACAGCAGTTCGTGTAGCTGGCCGCAAGCACTGGGTGCACGCGTCCCATGTTAAGCGTGTCCCTTTGCCGCTTCCTTACGACGACTGGGTGAAGAAGGGAATTGGTGCCTCCGAATCTGAAAGCACACCGAAGTTCATCCCTTTCAGCGATGCCGAATTGATTACTGACACTCCGAAATCTGACTCTCCTCCTGAAAAGACTCCTTTGAACACTGAACATTTGTCTCCAGCATCAGAAGAAACTTTGCCATCTGCGAACTTAAACACTGCAACAGCTGCTAGTGATACACTATTTGCCGATCAAACAGTACCTGCAAAACAGAGATATAACTTAAGAAGCCGTAAAATGGACAAATAAAGCAGGCAACTGCATATTGTGATTTTGAAATATTGAACTTTTGCCCTCAGCCAGGAAGTTTGCTATTGTTTTGTTGTTTTTAAAATTGCCTTGCCGTCTGGGTAGCCGTAGGGTCGTGGCTGTGTGCCTAGTTGAATCTGCAGGGGTCTGACACAAGGTCGATCTTTCTGTTAGTTCTGGGAACTCCCAGGGCTGATAGAGGCATTTTCATCTACGTACACATCATCAGTGGTCGCGAGCGGATTGTAGAAGATGGAGCTTCCTGCGCTGCAACCAGAAAATGTGATTTATGTTCGCAGAAACAGACTTCATAGAATTCTTTATAGCAAATGCTTTTTGATGCAATGTGCCATTACATTCCTGATTATTTTAGCAACATTGGTGGGTGGAATTGTCTTTAGTATAAATCTGATTTTTGTGCCAGTTACTACAGTACCTCCCCTTGATCCTGCCATTTCTACTGTTTCTTCTATACACTCTTTTCACTCGTTTCCGGAACATGAGCAAGCCCGACGCTCAGAATTCATTAACAACACTTTTGTACAGCTCTTGCACCAACACCAACTGGTAGTTAACACTACAGACTGCTGGGTGTGTGGCTTGATACCCCACACTATGGATAAAGGTATTCCCTATCTGGTTTTGCCTTACAGCTACAATGGATCATTTCAGGCCCTTCAAACCATCTTTGCTTATGCCCTTGAAACCTATCCTCCACGTCCACCACGTTCCACTAAATATAACTCTGCCAACAAAGCCTTAGTTCAGGGAATTATTGACATGGTCAAGGACGTCAATAATACTCCATCATACCCTAGAGACGAATTGCGAGTATATTTAAGTTGGAATACTTCAGAATATCGCCTTAGTTTAGGAGAAAGCAAGCGTAAAAGCTCAACTGCAATCTGGGTCGTACCTCACCGAGGTCAGGTCTGTTTGCAAGGTAATGGGAGAAATCCGAGAGCTCAGCTAGGGAGGAGTGAGTGCGTAGAGACTTATGTGTTTCCGGCTAACTCTTCCCCTGCCTTCCTCACTGCTAGGGGTACCTACTTCATTTGTCGAGACAGAGCTTATACATGGTTGCCTGCCGACTTTTCAGGATCATGTTATATTGCTCGATTGTTGCCTCCGACATACACTGCTGCATCTGATTACCACAAAACCAGAGTAGCGAGAGGTGTCTTCAGCAAGGAAGATACCGCTGGTCAGGAAGCTGGAGACTTCTTCAAAGGCTTCCTTCCGTTCTGGGGGCCTATGGCCAATAGTAGAAATATACGTCAGCTAACACGGGTAGTTGAATCTACTATTACCGAAACTGCTGGTGCCCTTAGCAATCTGACAGCTGAGCTTCAGGCGGATAGACTCATGACGTTGCAGAATCGTATGGTTCTAGACGTTATACTTGCAGATCGAGGTGGGGTATGCAGAATGATCCAATCGAGCTGCTGTGTCTTTATTCCTAATAATGCTCCAACAGTCTATGAGGCGATCTCTAAGCTACACAAGATTTCCGACTCTATTCACGTAGATAAGGGAAACTGGTCCTTTATGGAGTGGTTTTGGACTCTGATCTCAGCGTGGGGATGGAAGGTTCTAATGGTCATTGGTGTCATCTTAGTATTCCTATTCTCATGCTGCCTGATTATCCAGTGTGGTCCTGCTCTGTGTAGTCTTTGTGCTGCAACTTGTCTCAGAAAACCACCTGCGTTTGGAGAAAAGGCACGAGAAAGGATGATGATACAACAACATGTCACTGACTTGATGAGCATAGAACTAGACTCTGACATAGACTGAGTAATTGCCTATGTAAGGGCAAAAGGAGGGTCTGAGGTTCCGTGACGGTTCCGTGACGATTTGAACCCGTGTTTTCAAGTTTGTCGGAAATACACAATATTGGTATCAGTGAACCGCAAATGATCCATTTAGCATACCCTGGTGTTTTCGCTACGCTACAAGCAAGAGCACTCCTTTTATTAACACATTTCTGATCTACCCACGGCATCCATCTTAGATCATGGCAGCCATTTTGTGTTTCTTGCCCTCACATACGCAATAACCTTTGATCACTTCATTTCGATTAAGGACACGTAGCCTTAGCCGGAGATTCACCTCTTTCATGACATGTGCACCTTAAACCAGATCACGCTGTAGCTGCATGACTCGACAAAGGCTGCCTCCTCTGCCCGAGGCCAGTCTCACTAAACTGGTTTTCGTGTCCATTGTCCTGATCATGATTAGGCGGCCGAAGCCGGTAGCCTTGCCCATTTACAACCCACAAGCATCTCTTATCCCGCTTTCCTATCTTCCACACCTGGCTCCGTTCCTTTCTTTATGAATCTTTATTAGGGGGAGGTAACGAAATTTACGATGAGGCGGTCCGGCTCTTGAATGCAATATTGACAGGGGATTGTGATGAACTAGTGGGAACCCCTCTTCGTAGATGTTTCGTATCAGATTTTATCAACGGTTCCTGTGTACGCCAAATATTTATTGTTTATGACACAAAGGTTTTGGGAATGTACCAACATGTGAAGAATTCGCCTGAAGGCCAAAAACTAGTATATAAGGAGCAACCCACTTTGTACAATTTGAACAGGCTCCTAGATTCTGCCCGTGTGTAGTATCTGTGACTTCTGTGTCCCTGCAGTAATAAACCTTTGGTCTTTGACGCCACCATCGAGAAGCCCGTGTTTCTGTTCATTTGTGCACCAAGGCAGGTGGAACTCCGGGGTCTTTGGGTGTTGTTCCCTGACACCTCTGGACGGAACCAAAAAGTCCAGAACTCCAAGTCGTTGTGAAAGTTGAGGTGTGGCGTTGTCACCGGTTTTGTCATGGGAACGCCTACTCTGCCTCTCATTAGCGATAGTTGCAGGGGTCCTCTGCGGTGATCTTTTTTTGCAGCTGCTATGGTGGGAAAACTGGTGCTGTGGGCTGTTAGCACCAGCTTGTGAATGGTGGGTTAAATTTTCAGGACTTTTGCTGTGCAAAAGTGCTGTTAATTCGGCGATAGCTCTTTGTGGATATGCCCCTTAGTGTCCTGGGTAGGCAGAGGGGCACCCATAAATAAAAAATAAATTAAAAAAGAGGCTGATAATTTATTATTGACTGCATGAGGGGCCCCATAATGCCCTGCAAGAGCTTTTTCATTTTTTTTGGGAAGGGGTGGGGGCACCACCAAGCATTTTTTAATGTTGTGGACGGCTGCTGGGAGTGCAGCAGTCCCCTAGCAACATTAAAAACACTGTAAGTCTCCTGGTGCACTCAATCCATGGCCTCAGGAGAGCTTGCCCATATTTTTAAAGAACTCTGAGCTGGAGCTCTATGCTCTTCAACTAAAGTGCAGGGACACCTTGTGGTTGTTTCTATGGCTACATGTTGTGGGTTGCAAAATGTTAGAAGTAAGACTCTAAGACATGTTATTTTTTTATTAAATAAGACTTTATTCAAATAAATTTTTGACAATCAATTGTATTAAACATTTCAGAATGTTTTTCTTTATATATGTTTACATGCTTATCCCTTTATAAAGCCAATAAGCCCACTTTTTGTACGTTGATGTTCTGACCCTTTGACTAAGTCTGTCTCACTTAAAATAGCACACTTTTATTGTAACATCACATAGATGGTTAGCAGCACACATCTGCAGGGATTGATCACATGCTTGGCCACCTCCTTCACATGCTTGTACTGGGGAACAAGGTACCTGTGCTGTGGGTCAGCAGGCCCTTTAACTGGCATTTTCACCTAACTATAACATTGCAAATTTCAACCAGTCATGGTTATAGTTTATGATTGGAGGAGCGTGCCAGGCCCCAAAACGTTTTATTTGTGTATATATATAGCACAGTACCTAATGAGGAAAAAAGGAACATTGGTAAAGACACTGGTCTGAACCTCCTGGACACTAGATCCTCAAGCAAAATACAAAATAGGCATGTGTTCACTTTTAGTATATCTCCTCCTCCACAAAGGGAAATCAAAACTCTCAAAATATAAGCTGACAGTATGTCACAGGACATTATAAATGCGCTACAAGTAATGAAGAAAATATTAGAAATCACCATAAGTATTCACTCGAAAGTCAAGCTCCTTCAAGTATCAGTGCACAAACTTCAAGGAAAGCGTAAATGGATAGCCATGCCATTATCAAATAATCAAAATCGGCCTTACAACATTTTTAAATATCTATTAGATGAGGAAACCCATGCTCTACTTTTTTCCTATGAGTCTACATCCATTTGTAGAGGTGAGAAAATTAGATCAGTCACTATCGATACAAATAGAACTTCCTTGCCCAATAACAGAAAACTCAATCTTAATAATCTAAAACAAGTACAGTTAACTGCCAGTAATAAAGAGATAAACTCTGGTAACTCATGGAAACCACTTCCATACTTACTGCTCAACTGTCGTTCAGCAGAAAAACATGCCTCAGATATTGCTGCGCTCATCATTAGTCAGGCAGTCGACGTCACAATCTTAACCAAATCATGGCTCACTGAGTCCTCTTCCCCTTACATGGTTCTACTGGTGCCTCCCAAATATAACATTGTGAGGCTAGACAGACTAAATACAGCAGGAGGTGGTATTGCTTGCATACATCACTCTGATCTCTCTGCAACCCAACTACAGTCCAACCCCCTTGAGTCTTGTGAATACCTCGGTCTTGCTATAAGAACTATAGATAATCAAAGGTGCAAATTGCATGAGTTCTACCATCCACCAGGTAATTATACCCCTTTCATAGACCAGTTAATGGAGATCATCAAGGCTAACTCTAACATTCACACTAATGATATATTCCTAGGTGACTATAACTTACATTGGGATGATAGTAATGACAAACAGGTCAACGTGCTCAAATATTTCTTCGCAGACCTAAACCTTACTCAAGCCTGCACACCCAACACACTCGAAAGGGTCATCTTTAGACTGGGCTATCTCTAGAGATAAGGCTATTACAATTCACTCTATTGTTCCATGCGATTGGTCAGATCACCAGGCCATAACCTTCCATATATCTACCATAAAAAACAATAAGACCAGGCAACCAGCCAAACTTAAACTGTGGATTTGGGACACTAGAGACCCAAATTTTGAGTACTTAGTAGCACAATGTGAGAAGGAACTAAACCTGCTTATCAACATGATGCACGTAAGCGAACTCACAGATCACTACAATGCATCAATGATGAATATAATCAACTCCGCCATGCTGCTAAGACTGAAAAGAATTCCAGAGAAAGATCATAACCCCTGGGTTAATGGGACTCTAAATGAAGAAAGGCTTAGGCTGAGACTGTCAGAAAGGAAATGGAGACAGCACCCATCATCCCCCCCAGCTAAAAACTCTCAGGAAAACTAGAAACGACTACAACAAAAGCATTCTCAGATCCAAAAAGGAATTCTTTAGATATGAACTGGATGATGCTAAATACTGATCACTGAAACTCTTCAAGATGTTAAAACAACAAACCAATAAATTGGCCAAATCTGCTCAGGAATCTATAAAAACCCAACTGATCTGTGAGGAATTCTCATCCTTCTTTACAGACAAAGCCAACTTTCTAGTAAGGGAACTCAGGATGGCAGACTTCTCTAGCCATTGTCATCACAGAATGATGTTACCATGCACACCGCTCAAGCTATCACGAAGAATAACACACAATGGTTGACCTTCAAGTTATATGACCAGAATCCATTTCCAAAACTCTCTGAGCTATAAAACCAAATACCTATTACAATGACCCTCTCCCCTCAAAATGCTTGAAAAGAATCAACCACATCAGTGTCCCCATATGGACAACAATAATCACTGCCTCACTGGCTCAAGGTGCCTTACCAGATTGTTTAAAAACAGGTCAAGTCCTCCCTATCATTAAAAAACCTACAGGGGACCCAGCAGACCCAAATAACTTTCGTCCAGTGACCTATATTCCATTACTAGCCAAACTACTTGAAACAACAACTGAGCCATCACATCACTAAATTCAGTCTGTTGGACTACTGCCAATCTGGATTCAGACCAGGCCACAGTACGGAAACAGCAATCCTACATATAGTGGATGATGCACTACAGACACTGGATCACAATCATACATGTCTACTAGTTCTTCTTGACATGTCTTCTGCTTTTGACATGGAAAATCATGAAAAATTACCAGCCCGGCTTGAAGACAGGATGGAATTATTTGGAAAAGTGCTGAAATGGTTTGAATCATTCCAACAGAACAAAACGCCAAGATTCATTGTCAACCAGGTGCTATCCCCACCATCATCAACTCTCTTGGAGTCTTAGGGGGAACATAGGAATAGGCCGCCCCCCACTCAAACAGTTCCAAATCAAAATGTAGCCTATCCCTTAAGACACTCTTATTTTACAATTATACTACAAGAACCATTAGGGGGTGTGCATAATAGTATCACTACCCCTTCCCTTTTTGTGTGAAGGTTCTTAGTTCATGTATAGGTGTCAAACTTGGTCAAAGTACATACAAGGTCAACAATAAAATTGCCAAACAACCATCACCCATACCACCCAAAAAATTGTGGAAAAAGAGAATGAGCCCTCACGGTAGAACCGCCAATGGGGTTATCTGGCTAGTGATTACCAGTGTACCCACTTATCATCATCGGTAGTTCACTCTCAAGACAGTGGAAAGGAAAAAGCACAAACACAACAGGGAAAAGGACAAACACCATGTAATGAACCTATTGCTTCACCACAGTCAAGCAATGTGCTAAGTGTTCGTGAAACAGCGAAAACACTTCCAATCGCTGTTATTGTGTACACATTCACAAAAACCCCAGTGTGAAAAAATTCAATTCCTCTTCTAAAATATAGTGACCTGGGGGTTGCATCTCTACTGCATACCTGCTACCCCTCTCAGGTGGACTTCCGTGCCAACAAGATCACATGTCCTACCTCAGTGCCCGCCTCAGTCCAGGTTTCCGTGCCGAGGTGTGAACACTCATTCCCTCAGCCCCAGGTCACTATATTTTAGAAGTGGAATTGAAAAGTGGATAAACCCCTATATGCCCTGACGAAGTTGCGTAAAATTCTGCAACTAAACATGTTGGCGATCCAGACTCACATCTAACGTGGTTGAGCGTGAGTCGGTTTTAATTTGGAGGATTCACAGCCCAGAATAAAGCATGAGTGGCTAGTGAGTTCTGCAATTTTAATTGTGTGAATAAATGTTTCTTTTTTTCACTGGGGTTTTTGTGAATGTGTACACAATAACAGCGATTGGAAGCTGTTTTCGTTGTTTCACGAACACTTAGCACATTGCTTGACTGTGGTGAAGCAAAAGGATCATTACATGGTGTTTGTCCTTTTCCCCATTGTGTTTGTGCTTTTTTCTTTCCACTGTCTTGAGAGTGAGCTACCGATGATGATAAGTGGGTACACTGGTAATCCCTAGCCAGATAACCCCATTGGCGGTTCTACCGTGAGGGGCTCACTCTCTTTCTCCACAATTGTTTGGGTGGTATGGGTGATGGTTGTTAGGCAATTTTATTGTTGACCTTGTATGTACTTTGACCAAGTTTGACACCTATACATGAACTAAGAACCTTCACACAAAAAGGGAAGGGGTAGCAATACTATTATGCACACACCCTAATGGTTCTTGTAGTATAATTGTAAGATAAGAGTGTCTTGAGGGATAGGCTACATTTTGATTTGGAGCTATCCCCACCATCCCCAAATTTGATTGGAGTTCCACAAGGCTCAATTTTATCTTCATCGCTATTCAACCTATATGTCGAACCCCTCACAAAAATACTCCAGCACGCCAACATCTCCTATCACATGTACGCAGATGACACTCAGATCTGCACTAAGATCTATTCACTAGAGGATATCAAGACAATGAATAATGCATTAAAGGTGTCATTACATTGGTTAACTAGCAATAATCTGAAACTAAATGTCCAACAAACAGAATTCCTAATAATATCCCCCCCAAGAGCTCATCAGATGTAAAGAAGTGGACCGAAATGATCACAGTGCAAAATTGCACTCTTGTCCTAGTTGACTGGACCATATCACTAGGAATCACGCTTTTTATTAACCTAGGCCTGCAAGCCCACATCAAATCAATGGCGAAAAGTTCCCGCTTTCATCTGAACTACCTAAGAAAATTGAAACCACTCATTAATACTTCAGACCTCAAATTGCATTTCAGTACTTAGTCATATCAAGGATTGAATATGGCTGTACAACATTAGCAGGACTACCTAAGATCTCCACAGCACCACTAAAAGCCAGTCTCAATGTGGCTGCAAGACTCATTGCAGGTGCAAGAAAACACAACCACATTTCTCCACACTTGATGGCATTCAATTGGCTACCATATGAAGCCAGAATTCAGCTAAAACTGGCATGTATTACCCACAAAGCTCTCCACTACAAAACACCAATGTAGTTAGCCCAGAAAATTGAGTTATCCAGTGGAGGCAGACCACCCCGGAGTGCCAGAGACCTGATGCTGAAACCTCTCATCTTTCAGAAGTAGAAAATGTATGACAGAGCATTCTCCAGAGCTAGCCCCAGAAACTGGAACTCACGCCCTCCAAACATTAGAAGAATTCCAAATACGTCAACCTTCAAGAGGGTAGAGACGATCTTCCTAATGAGCAAATTCCTACCCCAAACAACAACTGATCATCATCTGGATTGTGGTTAGTTGCTAGGTGCTGCCTAGTCCTTCTCAGGTATGGATGCATCCTACACATGAGAGGTCACAGACACACCATAACAGTCCTCACCATTGATCAAAGAGTTGGTGCCAATTAGATCTGATATAGGAGTTTGCCTTATCAGGACAATAGCGTATGTAAGGGTAAACTCTCCAGATTGTTACAAATGCACTCAGGCTATACATTGTTACAATTAATGGGTGCTACTCTTGTTATTGTCGTTACCAGGTACAAAAGGTATGCATCAGACCATATGTTTAATACTACTCCTATAGCTGTTGTACTCTAAACGATTTTCAACGTGTAACTGTAAAGTGCTCTGATACCCATGGGTCATGTTCGAGCTATATTAAACTCTGAATTAATAAATAACTAAATATATATTTAATGGAGACAGTGCTTGTAAACATTGGACCTGTTTCTCCATTTTCATATCACACACCCACCAATAGGAAGCTCATATGAAACTGTGCATTGTGGGAAATGTGGTCCAGAATGTACACAAATCACGTCCTGTATGGACCTTGTAAGCGGGCTCGCCCCTTCTTTAATTCTGTTCTTTAATTCTGTTCTCGGCTGCTGGCCCACGTTGCTGGCATGTGTTTCATCGCAATTGGGGCGTGATTCCGCGACTTCATCAAGGCTAAACCCATCAATGTGTGGAAGTTTCGAATGTGGTGATACTTCCAACCCATATTGGGGTTCCAAATCAATTTGCGTTATTCCAGAAACAACTTCAATATTCCTCTATTCTTTGCCATTCACGTCGATTTCTGTGAACTTCTAGTATACGGCATCCCATGTAATATCAGGGCGTCCACTGAGTATGATAGATAGCTGATTCAGTTGCAACGAAACACGTGTTGGCTGTAAAGAAAGGATCAAAAGAAACTGTCTATGTTTTGAATTCTAATTACTGTGTCTGTGCACTAACAGGGAAACCTTTTTTTTAAAATAACGTGTGCTTGGGAGTTAAGTAGATTTATAAAGAGCTTTTGCTGTATTCTGTGGAGTCTTGTGGTTTTCCACACCTTTGAGCACCGTTGACTTCATTTTCGATAGTTATAATTTGTGCAAATTCACCTAGCGGTGCCAAAATCCCTATACTAAATACCACGCATCTGAGGATTTATTCACATTGCCGGCATGGTGAATACCATGTCGGGAGGCCCTTTTTAGCATTACGGGGTGGTGCGCACTCCGCGGCAGGATGGCCGCGTATTATATTATATGCACAGTCTCATTCGAGCTTCCCATTGGTGGTTGTGCAATATGAAAATGGTGAAGTGGGTTCAACATTTGCACACACTGTCTCCGTTCAAGCCTCCTAGGAGAAGGATATGGAGCTTCGAAGCACGTCAGGCAATTCCATTACGCAGCGGCTCCTACAAGCGGATCCGAGTTCCTGCCTATCATAAACAAAGCTTCTGATGAAGTGCTACTCACCAGGTGGACAACTTTTGGAGCAGAATGTAACACGCAGCCGTACTGCTGTGGAATGTGCACCACCCCGTAATGTTATGAGGGCCACCCGACATGGTAACCATCATGACGGCAACATTGGCCAGCAGCTGCAAACAGAATTGAGGACGAGCCCATTTGCAGGGTCCATACAGGACATGATTTGTGTGCTATCGAGACCACATTTCCCACAATGCACAGTCTCTTTTGAGCTTCCCATTGGTGGGTGTGCAATATGAAAATGGCGAAGTGAATTCAGTGTTTGCACACACTGTCTCCGTTCAAGCCTCTGAGGAGAAGCATATGGAGCTTCGAACGCATCAGGCAATTCCATTACGGAGCGGCTCCTGCACGCGGATTCGAGTCCATGCCTATCATAAACAAAGCTGCTGATCGAGCACTACTCACCAGGTGGACAACTTTTGAAGCAGAATGAAACATGGGGCTGTCCTGCTATGGAGTGGGCACCACCCTGTAATGTAATGGGAGCCACCCGACATTGTAACCATCATGTCCGCAACGTGGGCAGCAGCCACAAACAGGATTGAGGACGAGCCCACTTGCAGGGTCAATACAGGACATGATTTGTGTGCTATCCGGACCACATTTCCCACAATGCACAGTCTTATTTGAGCTTCCCATTGGTGGATGTGCAATTTGAAAATGGCGAAAAGGATTTAGCGTTTGCACACACTGTCTCCGTTCAAGCCTCTGAAGAGAAGCATATGGAGCTTCGAAACGCGTCAGGCAATTCCATTATGGAACGGCTTCTACAAGCGGATCCTCTTCCCTGCGTATCATAAACAAAGCTGCTGATCGAGTGCTACTCACCAGGTGGATCACTTTTTGAGCAGAATGTAAAATGCGGCCATCCTGCCGCAGAATATGCACCACTCCGTAATGTTATGGGGTTCACCTAACAGGGTAACAATCATGTCGGCAACGTGGGCCTGCAGCCGCAAACAGGATTGAGGACAAGCTCACCTGCAGGGCCCTTACAGGACATGATTTGTTTGCTATCCAGACCTCAATTCCCACTATGCACAGTCTCATTCGAGCTTCCCATTGGTGGGTGTGCATTATGAAAATGGCAAAGTATGCTCAGCGTTTGCACACACTGTCTCCATTCAAGCCTCTGAAGGGAAGCATATGGAGCTTCGAAATGCATCAGGCAATTCCATTACAGAGCGGCTCCTACAAGCAGATCCTCATCCCTACCTATCCTAGACAAAGCTGCTGATCAAGAGCTACTCACCAGGTGGACAACTTCTGGAGCAGAATATAACACACGGCTGTCCTGCCACGAAGTATGCCCCACCCTGTAATGTTATGGGGGCCACCCAACATGGTAACCATCATGTCGACAAAGTGGGCCAGCAGCTGCAAACAGGATTGAGGACAAGCCCACTTGCATTGTCCATACAGGACATGATTTGTGTGCTATCTGGACCACATTTCCCACAATGCACAGTCTCATTGGAACTTCCCATTGGTGGGTGTGCAATATGAAAATGACAAAGTGGGTTCAGCGTTTGCACCCACTGTTTCCGTTCAAGCCTCTGAAGAGAAGCATATGGAGCTTTAAAACGCGTCAGGCAATTCCATTACAGAGCCCCTCCTACAAGCGGATCCGAGTCCCTGCCTATCAAAGCTGCTGATTGAGTGCTATTTACCAGGTGGATAACTTTTGGAGCCAAATATATATATATATATATATATAAAACCTACTGGCGGTCGTCAGTAGGAAGTTATAGTTAGGACCTATTATCCATAGGAAACCGCAAGATTCTATTGGCAATAACTTTGGCGTTGATTGATGAATCTTCTTGAAATTTCTCAAACGTTTGACCAGCTCAGTTCTGCTCCTTCCCTGAAAGTTTGAGGATGATTGGGAAAGCAGGGGCTGAGAAAAAAGGGGGTCCCACAACGTGTTTTCCCCATGCAATTTCCCATAGGACCTTTAGTCACGGCTACAGCTCGAACGGCTGAACAGAATTACACCAAATTTGGCAGAGAGGTAGTCCTCAGTTCCGACTTGTGCCTTTCGCATATCTGGTGTCAATCTGTTCAGTAGTTTTTTTGAAAATTACGGTTATAGTCATTTATATATCTATGGGCGCTGAGGATCCGCGGATTGTGTGAGGATTGACCACTTAGGATAAGCGCACCGTCCCGATCTGGCGCTCAATTCTAATTGGCTGTCAAGCAGTTGCAAACATTCCAAATCAGGAACTGTTGGCAGCTATTTTGTAAGTATGGGCGAAATTTGTGATTTCGCGTTCCGCGAATTCACGCGAAATTGAATTTGCAATCCGCAAAATCCGTGAATTCGTGCGTATTTGCGTATTTTTGTTTTTTTGCATGTTCGCGGTGTTTTTTGCGTGTTTGCGGGGCTTTTTGCGGTCGTGAATGGGCACGGCACCCTCTGGTTCACCACTGCCACCCTCTGGTTCACCCCTGCCACCCTCTGGTTCACCACTGCCACCCTCTGGTTCAGCACTGCCACTCTCTGGTTCACCCCTGCCACCCTCTAGTTCAGCACTGTCACCCTCTGTTTCACCACTGCCACCCTCTGGTTCACGACTGCCACCCTTTGGTTCATCACAGCACCTCTGGTTCACCCCTGCCACCCTCTGATTCAGCACTGTCACCCTCTGTTTCACCACTGCCACCCTCAGGTTCACCCCTACCACCCTCTGATTCACCACTGCCACCCTCCAGTTAACCACTGTCACCCTCTGGTTCAGCACTGCCACCCTCTGGTTCACCACTGCCACCCTCTGGTTCATTCTTGCCACCCTCTGGTTCACCACTGCCACCCTCTGGTTCATCACAGCACCCTCTGGTTCAACCCTGCCACCCTCTGTTTCAGCACTGTCACCCTCTGGTTCACCACTGCCACCCTCTGGTTAATGACTGCCACCCTCTGGTTCATCACAGCACCTCTGGTTCACCATTGCCACCCTCTGGTTAACCACTGTCACCCTCTGGTTCGGCACAGCCACCCTCTGGTTCACCACTGCCACTCTCTGGTTCACCACTGCCACCCTCTAGTTCACCCATGCCACCCTTTAGTTCACCACTGCCACCCTCTGGTTCACCCCTGCCACAATCTGGTTCATCACTGCTACCCTCTGGTTCACCTCTGCCACTCTCTGGTTCATCACAGCACCCTCTGGTTCAACCCTGCCACCCTCTGTTTCAGCACTGTCACCCTCTGGTTCACCACTGCCACCCTCTGGTTCATGACTGCAACCCTCTGGTTCATCACAGCACCTCTGGTTCACCATTGCCACCCTCTGGTTAACCACTGTCACCCTCTGGTTCGGCACAGCCACCCTCTGGTTCACCACTGCCACTCTCTGGTTCACCACTGCCACCCTCTGGTTCACCCATGCCACCCTTTAGTCCACCACTGCCACCCTCTGGTTCACCCCTGCCACAATCTGGTTCATCACTGCTACCCTCTGGTTCACCCCTGCCACCCTCTGGTTTACCCCTGCCACCCTCTGGTTCAGCACTGCCACCCTCTGGTTCAGCACTATCACCCTTTGGTTCACCCCTGCCACCCTCTGGTTCATCACTGTCAACCTCTGGATTCATCACTGCCACCCTCTGGTTCACCACTGCCACCCTCTATCGAGACCTTTTGTGACGCAGTGGCAGCACAAAAGATGCGCCATGGTGCTGGGTATTAACAACGTGACGCATCTGAGAAATGCGTCACGTTGTAAAGCCCTGCACAATCAGGAGGCGTTCCGGCGCAGTGGAGGGCGTTCCTGTGCAGGAACGCCTCCTAAAAGTGGCTGAGTGAAATCTACAAGATTTCACTCAGTCACTTTTAGGCCAATTCTGCGTCAAAGCCCTGCGCCTACTTCAAGCAGGCGCAAGGCTTGATGCAGCATTGGGGAGATAGGGCCCCCCCAGAGCATTGCTGGAGCTGCGTCGCAAGTGCAAAGCAGCTCCAGCAATGGGCTGCTTTTACGGCACAGATGTGTGACGCATCCCTGCCGTTTTTGCCACATGGTGCGCTGCATTGTAAATGCTTATAAACAAGACAGGAGTATAACCCATAGACCAAGTCAGGACTGGGTAGGTAAGATGCAACTAGAACACAGTGTCCTGAAAGGTGAAAGTTAGTAGACAATTGTAGATAGCATGCACATAGCATTACTTGGGTGGACAAGAAGGAGATTACTCATTTTTTAAGTCAAAAGGTAATTATTCATCTTTATGTGGTAACATTCGTTTCAAGGTCGTTTCAAGGCTGATCCATACGGCCGGTTCAAGCGCTGAAGTCCCCAGCAAGCCTCTCCCAGCAGCCCTGACTGTGGGTTACAAGGATTCCACTCTTCAAGGATCCCTCCAGCCCTTCCTAATTCATATCAAATCAATTGTGCCCACTGTGATATCACAATGTCACATGCGCCGTTTTAGCCACTCACTGTAAATAGTCTGCACCTTATGAACAGTGCGCCAACTACGCTGTTCTCCTTTCACTTGCGTCGCCACCTGCACTATTTATTCACGTTTGTTGCATCAAGTTCCATGTGGTTGTGATTACATTCTATGCAGTGCTGTTTTCAACTGTATATATCCGACCTTGAAACTAATGTTACCACATAAAGATGAATAATTACCTTTTGACTTAAAAAATGAGTAATCTCCTTCTTGTCCAACCAAGTAATGCTATGTGCATGCTATCTACAATTGTCTACTAACTTTCACCTTTCAGGACCACTGCGCCTCCGGCCTGGTCGCCCCCTCTGCCTACCTGCTGCCCGCTGCCTACCTGTATTTACTGCCGCTGCCCCAGCCGCCGCAGGGCCGCCCACCAAGCCTCTGCCTACCTGGTTTTACCGCCGCTGCCCCAGCCGCCGCAGGGCCACCCACCAAGCCCGACATCCATTTTCCCGCCGCTGCCAGCCCGTGGCCCCGCCCCCCCGCCAGCCGATTGGTCAGCCCGCTCCCGCCTCCCCGCAGACCCTCCCTACCGGCTCCCTTCTTATGACGCCCCCGGAGCGACCGCGCAGCGGACGCGCGCAGCGGGAGCGCCGATTGTGCGCCGAAGGCGCGCCAAAGGTAAGCCCGTCTGCGCCCGTCTGCGCCTGGACCGAGCCCAGTGCCAGGACCCCTGGGCCCCGCAGACACCAGCCCTCCCGCCGGACCTACGACGCTGCCACCCTCAACGCACTCAACACCGGCCGAATCCCGGGATGCTACCGAGCCAACCCGAGACGAACCCACGGACCCTTCAGCTGCCACGCCTGCAAGTTCACCTGCATCCGGACCTGTCCCGCACCAACACCGCCAAGCCGAACACCAGCAGCAACCACCTGAAGTGCATCCTCCTCAACACCCGCTCCGTCCACAGACACGCCATCGATCTCTGGAACCTCCTCGACACCACAGCCCCTGACGTCGCCTTCCTCACGGAAACCTGGATGAACGACTCCTCAGCGCCCGACATCACCATTGCCATCCCAGAGGGCTACAAGATCACCCGAAGAGACCGCGACAACCAGACTGGAGGAGGCATCGCCATCATCTACAGGGACACCATCCGCATCAAGACCAACACCGACGACACCCTGACAACCGCCGAACACCTGCACTTCCAGATCCACACGGACCCCAAAACCACCCTCAGAGGCACCCTGATCTACCGACCCCCGGGACCACGCACACAATTCAGCGAGGACATCGCCGACTTCATCAGCCCGCATGCCCTCCCCTCCGCTGACTACATCCTCCTGGCGGACATCAACTTCCACCTGGAGAACAACAACGACTGCAACACCATCACCCTGCTCGACAACCTCGCCAACCTTGGTCTCAAGCAGCTGGTGTCCACCCCCACCCACCTCGCCGGACACACACTCGACGCCGTCTTCTCATCCAGCAAAGACATCGCTTCAGCCACGCCACCGGACTCCACTGGACGGACCATAGCTGCGTCCACTTCACCTTCAAAAGAACGACGATCCACCACCACCAGCAACAGGTTGCTCGAAGAAGCTGGAACAAGATCACAGCCGACCAGCTCGCTGCTTCCCTGAGCCAGCACCCTCCCGCCAGCTCAGCGAACCCCAGCCAGGCCGCCGACAACCTCATGAAGTGGATTAGCAACTGCGCGGACGAACTCGCCCCACTGAGGACCCCGCCCAGCAGACCCGGCAGCAAGAAGACCCCATGGTTCACCGATGAACTCAAGAGCTCCAAGAAGAACTGCCGAGCCCTCGAGAAAGCCTGGAGAAGGGAACCAACTCCGGACAACATGACCACCCTCAAGCTTGCCACCCGGAAGCACCACCAACTGATCCGCGCCACCAAGAAAACTGCACTCAAGGACCGGCTGGACAACAACGCACACAACTACAAGGAAGTCTTCAACATCGTGAAAGAGCTCTCCAACCCCAACGCTGGAAACAACGACATCACCCCATCGCAAGACCTCTGCAACTCCCTCGCCTCCTACTTCCACAACAAGATCGCGGACATACACAACAGCTTCAGCACTCAACCAACGCACGCCATGACCGAACCACCGCCCCCCACCACCACCCTCCGCGCCTGGACTCCGATCAGCACCGAAGACACCGTCCGCATGATGAACTCCATCCACTCCGGATCTCCAACCGACCCCTGCCCTCACCACATCTTCAACAATGCCGACGCTGTCATCGCACCCCACCTGCGGGACATCATCAACACCTCCTTCGACACCGCCACCTTCCCGGAGAGCTGGAAGCACGCCGAACTCAGCGCCCTACTCAAGAAACCTACAGCGGACCCCACCGAACTCAAGAACTACCGCCCCATCTCGCTCCTCCCGTTTCCAGCCAAAGTCATCGAGAAGACCGTCAACAAACAGCTGGCCGCCTTCCTCGAGACAAATGGATCCCTCGACCCCTCACAGTCTGGCTTCCGAGCCAACCACAGCACCGAGACCGCCCTCATCACTGCCACCGATGACATCCGAGCCCTGATGGACAACGGAGAAACAGCGGCCCTCATCCTCCTAGACCTCTCCGCGGCATTCGACACTGTCTGCCACCGCACCCTAGTGCAGCGCCTCAGCAACGTCGGAATCCAGGAGAAGGCACTGGAATGGATCATCTCCTTCCTCGACGGAAGAACACAGAGAGTCCGTCGACCACCGTACAAGTCAGAGGCCACCGAAGTCATCTGCGGCGTCCCTCAAGGATCCTCGCTGAGCCCCACCCTCTTCAACGTCTACATGAGCCCCCTCGCGGCCATCGCACGGGAACACAACCTCAACATCATCTCCTACGCTGACGACACCCAGTTGATCCTCTCCCTGACCAACGACCCCGCCGCCGCCAGAGCCGACCTTCACGAAGGGATGAAAGGCGTAGCCGAGTGGATGACAACCAGCCGCCTGAAACTGAACTCAGACAAGACGGAAGTCCTCATCCTGGGCTCCTCGCCCTCCGCCTGGGACGACTCCTGGTGGCCCCCCGCCCTGGGCACCGCACCCAAACCGACAGACCACGCATGCAACCTGGGCTTCATCCTGGACTCCTCCCTCTCCATGACCAGACAAGTCAACGCCGTCTCCGAGTCCTGTTTTAACATCCTGCGCATGCTACGGAAGATCTTCCGGTGGATCCCCACCGAGACCAGGAAGTTGGTCACCTGGGCCCTCGTCACCAGCCGACTGGACTACGGCAACGTCCTCTACGCCGGAACCACGCCAAGCTCCAGAAGAGACTCCAGCGGATCCAGAACGGCTCAGCCAGACTCATCCTCGACATCCCCCGACGCAGCCACATCTCCGGACATCTGAGAGACCTGCACTGGCTCCCCGTCAACAAGAGAATCACCTTCCGTCTCCTCACCCACCACACAAAGCCCTACACGACCAAGGCCCGAGCTACCTCAACAACCGCCTCAACTTCTACGCTCCCAAACGCCACCTCCGATCGACCAACCACGCCCTCGCCGCCGTCCCCCGCATCCAAAGAGCGACAACAGGAGGAAGGTCCTTCTCCTACCTGGCCGCCAAGACCTGGAACTCCCTTCCGACCGACCTGCGCCTGACCCAAGACCACCTCTCCTTCAGGAAGAAGCTCAAGACCTGGCTGTTCGAGCAGTAGCAGCACCCCCCCCAAGCGCCTTGAGACCCTCCGGGTAAGTAGTGCGCTCTACAAATGTCTTTGATTGATTGATTGACTGTGTTCTAGTTGCATTGTAAATGCGGCGCACCATGGGTGGCGGAGCTGCGGCGCACATTAACTGGCGCATCCCTGGGGAAGCGCCAGTTATTGTAAATCTGCCCCTATACATTTAGCCAACGAGGGAGCACTTACTGATTAGACAGTAGAAAGTACTCCAGTTGAGTAGAGGTCTTGCACAAAAAGGTGGCATCTTCGTGGACAAACACGCAGGGCGGGATTCATTCTGCCCCCTGTTAGACTTGTTTTTTGTGCCTTTCTGCCCTCTGTTAGACTCGTTTTTCCCTTGTTTTTCTGCCCTTCTGCCCCCTGTTAGACTCGTTTTTTTTGTGTCCTTGTGCCCTCTGTTAGACTAATTTTTCCCTTGTTTTTCTGCCCTTCTGCCCTCTGTTAGACTCGTTTTTTGTGCCCTACTGCCATCTGATATTCCCTTGTTTTTGTGCCCTTCTGCCCTCTGTTAGACTCGTTGTTTGTGCCCTTCTGCCCTCTGTTAGACACGTTTTTGTGCCTTTCTGCCCCGTTAGACTCGTTTTTTGTGCCCTTCTGCCCTCTGTTAGACTTGTTTTTCCCTTGTTTTTCTGCCCTTCTGTCCTCTGTTAGACTGTTTTTTGTGCCCTTCTGCCGTCTGTTAGACTTGTTTTTCCCTTGTTTTTCTGCCCTTCTGTCCTCTGTTAGACTGCTTTTTGTGCCTTTCTGCCCTCTGCATCACCACATCATCACTCAGCGCTACCCCAGCATCACTCAGCACCACCACATTATCACTTAGCACCACCACATTATCACTCAGCACCACCACAGCACCACTCAGCACCACCACAGCATCACTCAGCACCACCAAAGCATCACTCAGCACCACCACAGCACCACTCAGCACCACCACAGCACCACTCAGCGCCACCACAGCATCACTCAGCACCACCACAGCATCACTCAGCACCACTACATTATCACTCAGCACCACCACAGCACCACTCAGCACCACCCCAGCATCACTCAGCACCACCACATTATCACTTAGCACCACCACATTATCACTCAGCAGCACCACAGCACCACTCAGCACCACCACAGCATCATTCAGCACCACCACAGCATCACTCAGCATCACCACAGCACCACTCAGCACAACCACAGTACCACTCAGCGCCACCACAGCATCACTCAGCACCACCACAGCATCACTCAGCACCATCACTCAGCACCACCACAGCACCACTCAGCACCACCACAGCATCACTCAGCACAACCACAGCATCATTCAGCACCTCCACAGCACCACTCAGCACCACCACAGCATCACCCAGCACCACCACAGCATCACTCAGCACCACCACAGCACCACTCAACGCCACCACAGCATCACTCAGCGCCATCACAGCATCACTCAGCTCCACCACATTATCACTCAGCACCACCACAGCACCACTCAGCACCACCACAGCATCACTCAGCACCTCCACAGCATCACTCAGCACCACCACAGCACCAATAAGCACCACCACAGCACCACTCAGCGCCACCACAGCATCACTCAGCGCCACCACAGCATCACTCAGCACCACCACAGGATCACTCAGCACCACCCCAGCATCACTCAGAACCATCCCAGTATCACTCAGCACCACCACAGCACCACTCAGCATCACCGCAGCACCACTCAGCACCACCACAGCGCCACTCAGCACCACTCCAGCATCAATCTGTGCAACCATTCAACAACAACTGGTTCAAATATGTTCGCTCAATGTTTCAAACTTTCTTACAAATGTCACAAAAAGTTATTAATATTTGTCTTCTGTTCTTGGATTTTCGTCACAATAAAATACACTGAACATAATCTTCACAAAAGTTATTTACAAAAGTTTAAGCTATTGCCATTATAAATTAAAATCACTTTTATTTATGTATTAATTATTTAAAAAAATTAAAAGCCATTGTAATTTGTAATATCAATACAACTAAGTCATGTAAATAAAAAACATGTTTTATTACAAATGCTATAGGTGTCACATTTGCAAAAATTATAACTATTGGCATTGTAAATGACAAAGCTATTAAATTAGCTATTTTCAAAACCAACACATAAATAAAAAAAAATGTCATTTACAAGACCAATAGCTCAAACTTTCCTAATGCGAGACCTATTGCATTGCAAATGCTTGTTTATATATCTGTCAGTGCTTCCTGTTGAGGTTTAATTTTCGTGACAGGCGCCTCATTGCCTCCTTGTAACTATTCTCTGACCCTGCTTCAAGGGTCAGAGCATGGTCAGAGAATAGTTGCAAGTAGGGACCGAGGCACCAGGAAGCACTTAGAGGCTTACAGCAGCAGGTGCCCAAGTTGAAGTGAATTTCTTTGTAACCCTTTTGTAAAAGGTTACAAAAAATTAGCTTCAACTTTTGCACCTGCTGCTGTAACCCTGTAAGTGCTTGGCTGAAAATTCGTCCCCGCTGATTCGCAGATTTTACCGCGATTTCGCGATATTCGCGGATTGCAAAATCGCGGAAAATTCGCAAATTGCACAAGCGGAACGAATTTTCAGCCCATGCTTACTATTTTGTGCCTCGGTAGAAGCGAGGCTGAGGAAGTCATTGAAATATGTGTGAAACGTTTGAGAAGGAGGTAGGGCAGACACACCCTGACCCCCTAGGCCTGCTCAGGGGGGCCAAAAAAGTAAGATATTATTTTTCTTTTTTTTTAAAAGTAGCGGGATGCGCATAGGATCCACGCATTTTGCCGCCGAAAAAAACAGAAGCATGTATTTTTGAGCTATACTTCAACATTATGTGTATAGATGTTGGGTGGTTCTAAAAAGAACCCTTTTGTTTATTGAGAGAGTAAGTACCGATGCAGAGTCTAAAGTTCGTGAGAAAGACCATGTTCCCTTCATCTGTAAAATGTACAGCATCTCTCCTATAGATGCCATGAATATTAAAACGCAGATTTTTGTGGTATATGGCCACCATTCTATAGTCTCTGAGAAAAGTAGAAACAGATTTATTCACATATTTTCCTAGCTTTCTTAATCTGTGGACAAAATAGATTGGCATAGTTGCATTTTTGCCTTTGGCATATGCTAGAATAGACAAAGGGAGTTCGGGGGAAAAGTGAAATTAAAACAGAAAAGAAATGATTGGTTGTTTAACAACATTCTACACAGAAAACTAGGGTGCATGTTTCTGTTTTTTAAAAGCATGATTCTTATTGGTTATCAGAACGTGATTAAAAATAACATTAAGTAGGATAAGGTAGTATATTGAGAAGTGGAGCACACATGCTGTTTTTTTAGAAACATTGTGTGATGAACTTTTGCGTTCTTTGAGTGCCAGTATTGCTTTTTAGCTTGGGTAGATGCTAATTTGTATATGGAAATGCAATCTGCTTTGGATTTTGAAAGTGAGAATAGATTTCACTGCTCTGTCTTCCAAAATGCAAACTATGTTTGCTATGGGAGAGCGGGAGTCTTGAGAGTCCCGCTCTGTCAAAGCAAACAGCAGTATACCGGGGGTAGGCACCCCGGGACACTACAGTAGCCGGTCGCAGTAGTTTCCAGGGCCCTCGAGGGCACCGGGCGGAGGGCCATGCATTCTGCCTCCCGTAATATAACAAATTCCCGAGTGTGGTAATTCCCGGAGCTTAAGGGGGATCGTTGAAGCCCAAATACTTGTTATTTTGTAGGAGGGGTTGGAGATGCGAAAGTGATGCAAGGGGGTTGTAAATCTGGTGCACAGTGTTTTTTAACTTTGCTTTCCTTTCTGTCATGTAGAGGATCTGGGGAAAATATAATGGTTTCTGTACAGCCTGTAACTTTTAACCCTTCCCCCAAATGGTGTTCTGCCTGTTACTATAGTAACAGTTCATGGAACACTTATGTGAGCACAGATGTTAGATATTCACCACACTATGTTGCTAATGGCATTGTACTTTTTATTCTTTTGAATTGGAACTGTAAGTTGTAGCTATACACTCTGATAAAGATCTGGTGAAGAGCTAGCCTCAGAATTATACTTCAAATTAAAAATATAATTTCCATTGTGGACTGCTACCCCCACCAAAAAAAAGACGTATGTATTTTTTTAATTAACTTTTATTAAAACAATAAATAACTGGAAATATAACTAAATGATAACAATACAATAAATAACTAGATCCAGAACTTTAACAAAACAATACAACAAAAAACATATAATATGGAGTCCAATAGAAGTACTGTAGTTAATCTGCAATACGAAAAAGAAAATGTTTGTTTAAAATTAGATCGATGTGACTAAATGAGGTCACACATTACAATTTCTATATTTTAAATGTGTGCATTGTACCTGATAGATTTCACTTATCTTATAGGCTTGCATTCAAACTGTGTCTGTATAGAAGTGCCTAGTGCGTCATATTTATATTACAGATGAACAGGTCTTTAAAATGATTCACCGATGAGACAGAATTTGGTGAGAGATAAAGTCATTATGCAGTACAATATTTTTTAGGGCTTACTTACAAAACTCTTGTGCCACTGTTGTGTTACTTTTCTCATGGTGAAAGTGACGCAAAAGTGACGCAAGGGGTTTGTAAATAAGCTATTTTATTTCTAATGCATTTAATTGGAGGTATTGTATATCTAGGCCGCTCTGCTTACCTTGTCTAATCACTGTGGCCAACAGAGTTCACAATTTAAACTCCGCTTTGGTTGGTTACTTGCCAGATATGCAAGACTGCTTTCAAGAGGAGACCCCAATAAAGAGTACTGGTGTGGAACTGCAAGTATGCGGAAGGACTTGCAGACTAATAATCCGGTCAACTTTGGAAGGGAAGAGTTAAGGATATTGTGAGAGGCTTCCTATGTTTCATGAGAAGGCCCAAGTACCAATGCCTAATATTTGCCGCCAATTTGCACCCCTTTGAGAGAAAAAGTAAGAAGGTTTGTATGCCATCCTAATAACTAATCATCCATTAGCTATACAGTGATCCACCCTGTATCAGACTCATCCGTACAAGTGTAAATTGGAGATTAGCTGACACCAAAAAACACTCAAGTACTTATATCTGTTACTTTTTAACTTCATCGACTACTCATATTGAGAGTATTTACCTTAACGTTGTCTGTAAACATTTGTGAATCTGCATGGCTTCAGACAACTAGTTCATGAGTCATGACATATTTGAGACATCAGTGTAATCAGCTGGAACAGGAGGATATACTTTTCTCTAACCTCTGCAATTTGCTGCTGATTTATGTAACATTCTGCAAACTGAAAAATGAATAAAAAATGTATATGTTGTACATATGTCCAAGACTAATTTAAATGTACATAAAAACATTTGTTCTCAATAGGATTGGGGTTGAAAAGCAATCATCAGAGGTTATATTTGGCAAGCAAAATAGGAAATAGTATTGCATTATACAAATGTTAGGCCGAGATTGGTCCCTCACTTCATTTACAAACTCCTGGCCTTGATCTGATAGAACCCTTTTAAAAGCACAGTTTTTTTTGTTTGTTTTTTTGTCCTCATTTGCCACCTAGGTTTCAGAGTGAAATCAGAAAGCGTGCAAGCGACATGCTGCCTCAGTTTTTCACAACTGGCAGGGACAGAACAGAAGTGTCGATTCTCATCCCTCAGCATTAACACTTCAACACATATGATCACCCAATAAAACCTTAAAGAAGGTGGAGGTCACAGCCACATATGAACTGGCTAGGCACCGGACACGGATTGCCCAAAATGGGTCATGATGGCATAATCATTGGACCCGGGGGGAAAAAAAAAACGGTCTCTCAGTGATCCCACTTCAACAACTGCCAGAAAACTCTTTTGTTTGGATTTCCATACCTAACCAAGTCCAGTCTGGAGACCTGCAAAACCGAGGTGTACCAGTCATCAATTTAGGGAGGTAGCGGGTCTTTTCCAATTTTTGCATATCTCCCTTCTAGCAAGAAGGATGGAGTAAAAATCTACCTTCTTAGCCGGACTTGGAGCCCCTTCTAAAATTCCAAAGATCACCAGAGGGAGGTCCAGCACAATGTTGGGTTCTAAAGATGACGAGAGAGTATTGCTGATGGCCCCCCAAAACGAGGACAATTGGGGGCATTCAAAAAACATGTGGATGTCAGAGGCGGCCTTCAGGCCACATTTAGGGCAGGCCACCATGCTCCCCTGAACAAATTTGGAGAGTCTAAGGGGGGTGTAGTAGGCTCTATGTATTGTAAAAAGATGGTTCCTAAGTAACCATGCCGGTTAAACACTATCCCACAACATCCTACACAATGCACCCCAAAGATCTTGCAAGTAACAGTTACTCATAAATGGAAACCAAAGATCATCTGGAAGCAGGAATGTGCCATCTGTTTCCTCCAAGATCAAAATATACCATGATGAAATTTCTTCCTTGACTGGAGGCTTATCTACCAAGAGAGTTATTAAGTAGCTATACCCTCCTAAAGGAAGTTTGCTTGCTCTCGTAGGCCGGGAAATATATTCACGGGTCCAGCTCGATATTTGCATATACTTAAGCCTTGACAAATTTGGACCAATTTTGTTTCTCAAGCACTCCCAAGAGAGCAAGCACCCATCCATAAATAAATCGCACCAAACTTCTACCCCAGCTACTTTAATCGGGACTGCAAGACTATCCTCCAACCAAGCCGGGTTGTCAGGAAGATCCCATAGAGGCGTGCTACTACCATAATACTCAATTTGTATAGATCTGGTTACCTGGGACCACATTTTTGCCATCCCCTGTAGGATCTTCTATTTTATTTTTTTAAAGTACTTGGGATCCCCAAATTTAAATAAAAAACCTGACTGGCTGGCTCCTTCTCCCTTAAGCATTGTGCAATACAGGATCCCTACCCCATAATCAACCAGCTTTTTTAGCAGCATCCTGGCATGAGATAACTGGAATGCCGAGGCATACACCTGGAGGTCTGGAGCTGCAAGCCCACCCTTTTCTCTCCGCCTTCTAAGCTTCTTCCAAGAAATCCTTGGAAGGTGCTTATTCCAAATGAACGTAGTGGTTTTCGGCCTGTAATTTTTTTAATAAAGATGGGTTAAAATATAAAGGGATAGTGTTGAATAAAAAGGAAACCTTTGGTAAAATGGACATTTTAATTAAATTAACCCTTCCCAATAATGATAACAGAAGATGTGCCCAAGAGTGCAGTAATTTATGACAATCCTTTGCTACCGCTGTGAAATTTATTGAGGCAATCTGGTTGATGTCTTTAACAATGTTAAGGCCCAGATATCGCATGTTAGAGCCAGGTCGAATTGAAGTGCTAAGTAGATTCTGGTCCCCATTCCAAGCCAACATCTTGGTTTTGGAAGAATTGATCTCATATCCGGACACCTCCCCAAATTCCGAGGCTGTCTTAAGGATTGCAGGCAGGGCCGTATGGGCTTCTGATGTAAAGATAAGGATATCGTCTGCGTAAAGGGCCACTTTCCTCTCCCATCCCCTGTACACAAACGGTTTGATGTTAATGTTATCTCTTAATCTTTGGGCGAATGGTTCGATATATAAATCGAACAAAAGCAGGGACAGCGGGCAGCCCTGCCAGGTTCCCCTCGAGATGTTAAAAGGATCGGTTAGAGCACCGTTAACCAAAATACAGGCTTTGGGGCATTGATATAAAAGACTAATTGCCCGACGAAAACCCCCACCAATATTAAACTTGCCCAAGGCCTCCGACAGGTACAATCAGTTGACCCTGTCGAAGGCCTTGGTGGCATCCAGCGTAAGGACCACCAAGGGAAGGGACTCCAGTGCTGCCATTTCCATAGCCCCTATCAGGTCATATGTTAATTTGTATAGCTGCCGACCCTTCACAAACCCCTTCTGATCCGTGTGCAAGATCTCAGGGGCAACTACTGCCAATCTCTTAGCCAGGATTGTAGTGAAGATTTTGTAATCCACATTTAAGATCGAGATCGGTCTATACGAGCCACATGATGCAGGTGGCTTCCCTGGTTTTAGAATCAACGTTATAGAGGCACTATCCCAGGATACTGGGGGACGCATACCTTCCTGTAAAATTTGATTAAATAATACTACCAGGAAGGAAACTAATTCTTGCTCTAATATTCTGTAGACTTCAGCAGGAAGGCCATCAGGCCTCGCTGCCTTCCCCTTCTTAGCAATTCGAATGGCTATCCTGACTTCCTCCTCTGAGATTTCACATTCCAGGATCTCACTCTGTTCAGCTGAAAGAGCCGGAAGCGAAATTCGACTTAGCCAATCCTTAATACATTCAGGATCATTGATCTTATCCTCCTGATAGATGGCTTGAAAGAACTCCCTACAGGCCTGTCTAATATCACCATCTAAAGAGAGTGAAACGTTATTAACGTTGATTGAATCGATGTTATTGCGGGCCTGATCCTTTTCGGCCTTCCATGCCAGAAGCTTCCCTGCTCCCTCACCTTACTGAAAATGAGCAATCTTACTAGCCTCCCACCTCTCTTGTATTTGCTGGTTTAATTATGAACCTAATTGGCCCTTTAGAGAGAGTAATTTACTATGCAGAGGCGACGGGATCGCTTCCAAAGAAGCTAAATTGGCATCAATATCAAGCTGGGTCTTGGCTATATCTGCCTCAACTCAGGCCACTACCTCCCTGTACTCCCTCCTTCTATAAGACACCTTCCCAGTGATGATACCTCTTAAAAATGCTTTTAGAGAGTCCCATCCCATTCCATTGCCCGCCGTTCCCACGTTTACCCTAAAAAAGTGCTGAACTTCGGTTTTGAGGAACAAGGCATCATCAGGATGAGAAAGTAGGGAGCGATCAAATGACCAGCTCCTAACTGGTACTTTGAAAGGTGTCACAAGCTCCATGACTACAGCTGAGTGGTCAGAGAGGTGCAGGGGGAGATATTTGATAGTCTTTACAGACTCTACTAGTCTCTGGCTAATTAATACAAAGTCGATTCTGGACTGGTGGTGATATTTATAGTTCCTAAAAGAGACCCCTTGCTGCTTACCCGACCTTACCCTCCAGATGTCTACATACCCATACTGTTTCATCGCATTGAGCAAGAATGATATGGATTTTGAAGGGATCAAGGAGCGATTGTTATGTGATTTGTCCAAAATTGGATCCAACACAATGTTGAAATCCCCAGCAAAGATAACCGGATCTGGGAAGGAAAGATGATGGGAAAATATTGTCTCCAGGGCCGAGGGATCATCCTGGTTGGGGCCCTAATAACCAACGATTGTAAGTTGGGCACCCGAGATAATGAGAGAGGCGATAACCCATCTGCCACCTGGGTCCGCCTCATAGGAAATCACCCTAGCTTTGAGATGTCTCTTAAAAATTAGGGACACCCCCTAATATTCATAGTTTGAGAGGTAGATACTACGAAATCAATACACTTAAAAGCACAGTTATCTGTCTGCAAACACATGAAATACACAAATGCTTATCTCAGATTGCTTTTCAATCATGAAATGTTAAAGTCAAACCTGATAACTCTATTAGGTCCATTGCAATTTTTGGCTGATAGCATATGGAGAGCAGTCAGTGGATCTGGTATGTACAGTGGCTGACAACCATCTGGTATAGTGCATCAGCAGTAATAAACAGCTTGTGGTGACGAGGACGTCCCATGGTTGAGATATCTGTAAAATGAGATAGAACAGGGGACAAATAAGGTTTAAGGTTATTAAAAAACTTGGAGAGCGTACTAAAATACAACATTGGCTAATCGATTACATGTGCAGTGCATTGGGAGGAAGTAGCACCTGGCGCACTACTTTAAAAAATTAAAGGCGGCAGGATTAAGTGATTTGTCCAGAAACATCGCCTACCAAGGCAAGATATTGGAGTTATAAGAGCTGGAAACAGTGCTAAAATACAGCTTCGCCGAAAACATTACATTTGCAATGCATGGGGCACGTGACGCACTACTTACACGAGAAAAACTACATCTCATTAAGTTGAACAGCATGTAGCACACTGCTGCGGGAACGGCCAAGTGGCACTTGGCAAATTAAAGAAACGTGGCAGGATTAAGAGATTTGCACAGAACAAAGGATAGCAAATCAAGTTTAACGGTATTAAAAAACATGGAGAGCATGCTACAATAGAACATTGACCAATCAATTACATGTGCAGTGCATTGGGAGGAAGTAGCACATGGGGCAATACTTTGAAAAATTGAAGGAGGCAGGATTAAGTGATTTGTCTAGAAACATCACCTACCAAGGAAATATATTGGAGGTATAAGAGCTGGAAACCATACTTAAATACACTATTACCGAAAACATTACTTTTGCAATGCATGGGGCATATGACGCACTACTTACACGAGAAAAACTACATTGCATTAAGTTGAACAGCACGTAGCACACTGTTGCAGGAACGGCCACGTGGCGCTAGGCAAATTAAAGAAACGAGGCAGGATTAAGTGATTTGCACAGAACAAAGGATAGCAAATCAAGTTTAACAGTATTAAAAAACATGGAGAGCGTCCTAAAATTCAACATTGGTCAATTGATCACCTGTGCATTGCATGAGGAGGAAGCAGCACGTGGCGCATTTGTTACAAAATTAAAGGCGGCAGGATTAAGTGATTTGCGAAAAAACATAGCCTACCAAGGTAAGATATTTGAGGTATACGAGCTGGAAATCGTGCTAAAATACATTATTGCCAAAAGCATTACTTTTGCAATGCATGGGACACGTAGCGCACTACTTATATGAGAACAACTACTTCGCATTAACTTGAACAGTACGTAGCACACTGATGCAGGAAGGGCCACGTGGCCCTTGGCAAATTAAAGACATGTGGCAGGATGAACTGATTTGCACAGAACAAAGGATAAGATATCAATTTAATGTTATTAAAAAACATGGAGAGCGTGCTAAAATACAACATTCACCAATCGATTACATGTGCACTGCATGGGGAGAAAGCAGCAAGTGGCGCACTACTTACAAAATCGAAGGCGGCAGGATTAAGTGATTTGCTCAGAAACAAAAGTTACAAAGTCAACTTTAACAATATAAAAAAGTAGGAAAGTGTGCTTAAAAACAACATTGTCAAATTGAACAAAAATTTGCATTTACGCGGTATTTAAAGATCATTCAGATTAATTAATTTAATTATTCTTTCAAAAAAGTGCTCATCTACGAAGAAGTGGATACGAACACTATCAATGGCTGTGACTGCAGAATAGGAACATTTCGAGAAGGTTAACAGGTTATAAATGCTTTGCAGAAGGATGATTGGTTGAGCATGATGTCACTGGGTGTGAGAGCTGTGATTGGGCATGTTGTAATTGAGTATGCGCAAATAAAATGAAATACGTTAGGGGTACATGTCCAGACGGTGGGACGTATTGTGAGCATACATAATATTAACACGCATGCGCTTCCACAAACGTGCACGCGCAAAGTGAAGGCAACTCTTAGGTGGTATATACACAGATGGATTTCGGATGTCGATAGAACACCGGCTCCAGCAGGAGGCGGGGTGCTGGTGGGACAGTGGGTGAATTGAAGACCCTCGCACGGTCCCCAACGGTGACGGTCATAATACATTTTAAAAAAGGATGTCCCCCGGGCCTTGAAGTGGCTTCAGTTGGTGGGCTGTGCAGGCCTCCTCCATAAAATAATAATATATAATTAGCCATGCCCCGGGGGTGGGGACCTCGGTGCCCGGAATTGACCACAGGAGGGGGGCCACTTTTGGAGGGGGGCCGGGTGGCCCCCTTCCCATAAATAATTGAATAAGGATACTCCGCTTATTTTCATCGTACCATAAGCACAGCCTTCTCATCATGCGCTGAATGCTAATTGGCTTTCAAGTGATTGTCAACATTCGAAACTTGAAACTGTTGGCAACCATTTCATGCCTCAGTAGAAGGGAGGGTGAAGAAGCGTGTGAAATGTGAGTTTAAAACGTGAAAAGGAGGAGGGTAGACACACCCTGACCCTCTAGGTCTGCTCAGGTGGTTCCACAAGGACCCCCTGGGCCCCAATTTTTTTGGGGGGGTAAAAGCTTGGGGTGTGTGTATGATCCGCGCATTCTAGCAATATTAAAAAAAAAGAGACGTGGGCTTTTCGCGCGTCTTTGGTAATTTGCATTCTTTCAACTGTTTAGTGGTGATGCAGCAGTGCTGGATCCAGGATCCACCCGTGAGTAAGAAAAAGTAATAATAACACTATTTACCTGCTAAGTGAATTTCCTTTCATAGGCTGACATTGACTGGTTTCAGTTGCAAATTCTTCTAAGTGTGCAGTTTTTGAACTTTAAAATATTCACCTTAAGTCATCCGAACAACGAATTCTGATTTTTTCATTTGTTATCAGGAGAGAAACTAGTGCTGCATCTTTTACCCCAGCACTGACCATGAAAAGTAGTTCCAAGCATACTTACAAGTAACTTGTATTTCCTTCCATAGGAATCCCATTCCTATAAAAAAAAATGAATACAATTTGATTTGCGGGTCAGGCTCTAGGGGATGGGGTCCAGGGAACAAAAAAAATAAAAAGAAGGGTGCCACACAATGTAATGTAATTTAAAAAATAAAAAATATCTAAAAATAAATAGTTTAAATAAAAAATGTTAACTCTGTATCTAAAAAAAATAAATATAAGAATAAATATGTTTAAAAATTGTCCTTTACAAAAGCTTTAAAATTCACTGGAAAAAATGTAGGTTTCAGACATGTTATAGTTAGGAATTAGCATTTTAAAAACCATTGAAATTCACTGAACAAAACCACAGGTTTCAAGGGTGTTATAGTTAGTTGGACATTTCACTCTTAAAAAACCATTGAAACTCCCCCGTTATAGTTAGTTGTATTAACTATAATTCACATGCCTACAATCCTCTGCTGATGATGTCACATATTACATTATTCATGACATGGTCAGTAACATCACTGATGACATCACTGATGACATCTTTGAGATGTCATCAGTGATGTCACTGACGATGTCATGAATGATGTAATATGTGACATAATCACCAGTGGATTGCGGGCCCGAGAGTTACAGTTAGTACAACTAACTATAACAGAGGAATTTCAATTAATCACATACTCGCTTTCTGGCGTAGGCGGAGAGGCATACACAGCTAGGTCATTACACCTCATTGCCACGCGCCCACCAGACCTGAAAAGCGCAAGTTGCATGCCTATAAGGCTGTACACTCTCTAAAACCAATTAAAATGCACGCACCTTTTCCACTCACACAGATTATGTTAGAGGCCTTACCACATAATCCCTGCTCACAAACTACCCTTTCTATTTACAATGGAGCTATCTCTTCTGAGACACATGAATTCTCCTTACCATGATGGGGTCCTTGTGAGCGCGAATTATGCATTTTCCCTTTTTTTATTCTTTAGTTTCTTCTTTTTGCTTTATGTGATGTGACACAAATGAGATGCTTTGTAGCAATTCGTGGATTCCTTTCTTTTTTCTGCATCACGTTGAACGATTGTAAGATGTCATATTGTATTACCTCCCTTCATTTGATGTTGAATACTGTGAGTGAATAAATAAAAATCAATAAAAGATATTCAAACAAAAAACAGAGTACAATATATCCCGAGCAGAATCAAATGTAATGTAAATATGTATTATTTGACATATTTAGCTTGTAATCGTTGTCTCTGTTATACATTCTAGCCCTGATGAAGTCTAAATGCATAAACTGCTGTAAATAAACGAAACACGTGTTGGCTAGCAATCCAAAGAGATGCTGTAAAAGAACATTAAAGAAGAAGACTGACACCTATTTTGGAATACGATATTTTATTCAATAGTTGTTTTTTATACAAGTTGATTCTGCTCGGGATATATTGTACATAATTTTGTTAATGTGGTTCACTACATTATTCATGACGATAGATAGACGTCATTATTATCCTTAGTCGCAGCTCTAATATTTCTATTTAGTACTATTGACAATAGAGCGCAAGCTGATAACCTTCTATCTCTTGCTTTTCATTGTGAAAAAAACAGAGTAATTTCAATGGTTTTGTATGAGTGAAATGTCCAGCTAACTATAGCCTTCCTAAAACCTATGGTTTTTTCAGTGAATTTCTAAGGTTTTTTAAATGCTAATTCCTAACTATAACCTGCCTGAAACCTGTGGTTTTTTTCAGTGAATTTCAAAGATTTTTAAATGACTATTCCTAACTATAACCTGCTTGAAACCTATGGTTTTTTCAGTGAATTTCAAAGGTTTTTTAAATGACAATTGACCAGTTCCCAATATTTCCAACCGAAAACCAAATCTGCAATGCTATGTAAAAAATCAGGCAATAGTTCCACTTACCACTAACAAATTAACATCAACATTTAACTACTGTAAGAACGTCAAACATGTACTACGTGAATTACATTGAACTCAACCCCATGTTTAAAGAGCAATATGGGTTAGAGATTGTAATTATACACTTCCGACACCCAACAAAATCCAATACTCAGCGCCACTACCACTACAACCACCCCCACGGACCTCTCCTTCCTACTACCTCAGAGGCAGCGCAAAACAGGACAAGAACCTTTCCAATATAATATATCCCCTCAACAGCACACTAGATTAATCTGCAGAGATGTGACAACCAAGTATGTATAAGGGAAAAAACTCGAACAGCAACAATAATGTACACAACGCTAAAACTACAGGTGAAATACTATACACAATTCACTATAGAAATCAAAAACTTTTCAGTGTGTAGATATACCATTGATACATGTCGTCTACTGAATGGTGGACTCAACCATATTATCTCAGACACTGAGGAATATTTCAGTCATGTAGCTGTTTCCCCCCCCTTTCAAACAGAAGCGGAGTAGGCTAGTCCAACGTAAACAACGTCAAAGTACGACTATAAAAAATTAGGCTACGCCTTGGGCGTGGTTCACTTCTGCAAAGAGAAACTACGGTGGCTCAGCGATGGTCCCCACCCGGCCACGTGGCTACCACCTTGACCACGTGCTTCCTTGATGCAGGCCGATTGCGAACTCAGCACCAGAGCACCGCAGACTTATGTCTGTATCGACAAGTGGTTTCCATCTACACCGCAGACAGCAGGGTTCACAACTTGAATTCAACTTTGGATTTAAATTTGCCTTCAGTATCTGTGATGAGAACTGCCTTCAATCTATTCACCGGTCAGTAGAGTCAACAACTTGATACCAGGTAAATTAAGCTTTGCATCAACACTATGGACAGCATTGAATCCAGCCTTACTTTATTTAAGGCAGAGACAATTGTACTGTGTCCTCAGATTCTGTTAACTGTGACAAAATAGCATTCATCAATATTTGTGTCGACTACTGCCTTCAATCTACACTGCGTACAACAAGGGTGCACAACTTGAATTTAGCTTTCCATCTACACTAAGGACAGCATTCAAGATATCCTTGATTTATGTAAGGCAACGATTATTTTGTTAAAGGATGCCACAAAAACCATTCCTCAATGACTGTAGTGAGTTCTATTTTCAAATGTACACTGCGATCAAAAGAGTTTACCGCTTGATACCAGTGGCGCATAAGCACTACAGACAACATAAAATTCAGTCTCGATTTATTTAAGGCAGATAAATAGCACTGTGTCATCAGATTTTGTTAAAGTATGTAACAAAAAAAGCATTCCTTGATGTCTGTGTCAACTACAGCATTCTATGTACTCTGCGGACAACAGGGTTCACAACTTGAAGTCACCTTTGCATGTATACTACGGATAATGAGGAATTCAACCTTGATTGATTTAATGCAGAGACAATTGTATTGTATGTGTTCAGATTTTTTCAGATAGAATGACGATGGCACATCACACATTCCAGTAGACAAGAGACATTATATCACTGCGACCCCCCCCCCCCGAACCATGAATAATCACAGGGTACACACACACTGACTTCTTGCGGTACCACTAAATCACTGCACCACAAGTCATTTCCCCTTAGCCTTATTAAAGCAGAATTCACTGGGCAAAAAACATTGCTCCCAGTACGGCCCCCCTGCATTACACATTATCTCAGGGTACGTACAAGCTCAGGGCCAAAGACACTACTAACTCAGTGCACCATAAATCATCGGCAAGAAGAGTGAACAGTTTTATGTCAGAAATGAGGCATACTATCACTTTTAAGTGGAATTCATGCAGAATCCAAACGACAAAAGACATTACTACAATTACTGTGCCCCCCTCTCCCCTAGACCAAGCATCATCGCAGAATATGTACACACTAAGCACTAAAGATATTTAGTTACTCAGTGCACCAAAATGATTATCACGTGGCCTTACTAAGGCACCATTCACAACACAAAAAACATTACTATCAGTACAGCCTGCTCGGACCACGCATCATTGAAGGCTCCACAGAACCTTCTTGTTTTAGATACCACTAACTCAGTAGAAACCAAATTAAGAATAACACCTATCAAACCCAACACAATATCCCTTTATTATGCTTCCTTCAAAAACTTATTTAAAATCACTTATACATATAGTTGAATATTAAAATGCACGCTGCATACATCTTCCATCTTCCACTTCCACTATGATTGCTGATGATGGTATACAACTTGAACTCACCTTTGCACTTACACTATAGGCAGTAAGAAATTCAACCTTGATTTATTTAATGCATAGACAATTATACTGTATATATTCAGATTTTGTTAAAATACGTGAAAAAAACATTATTCTATAACTGTACTGACTACTAGCTTCTATGTATACTGTGCACAGTAGGGTTCTCAACTTGAATTTACTTTTTCATCTACACTACAGACAGCAATAAATTCAGCCTCGATTTAAGCAGAGAACAAATAGTGCTGTTGCACTGCTAGTATGCGCAAGCACCTTCAATAGCTGCATCATGTGAATCATGATAACAAACAATGTACAAGAGTGCGCCAAAATGTACCTCCACCACCAGCAATACCAAGTACCTCTGGGGTATCACCTTCAACATCGCCACCAGACATACGTCCCCAATTTGTGAAAGTTACAATGCACTGTGTGAAGATGAATCGTGTAATTTGTTATAAGGAGCAATCAGTACACCTAGTTTTCACAGCAACTGATAACCATCGATCCTCAAAGTTCATATACTCCAGTATGCAATAGAGAATGATTCCAGTGCAGCCCTTTTAGACCACGCATCATCGCAGGGTGAGCACACGATAAACACCAGACGTACCACTAACTCAGTACACCGTAAATAATCGCGACATGCCCTTGTTAAGGCAAAATTCAATAGTCAAAACATATTTTTACCAGTGCAGTCTCCCTGGACCACGCATCATCGCAGGCTCCACACAATCCGCCCCACCTCAGTCCACCACAACTCATGAACTCTTTACGATAGAATCTTCTGTATATAATTTGACATACAATGCTCCTACCTCTGTACAGCAGAAGTCATTACCCGTTTATGATTAAATATCTGTATATGATATCATGATTACTATTCTACTTCTTACCAACAACAACATAATAAATTGGAGTCAAGCACACACGTGCCCGTACCCACTTCAACTATCTATCTGTGTCTGTGTATTTATTGTGTTTGTAAAATGCTGCTCCTCCGTCCTACCACAATATATTGTGCTATAAATAGCGTATACAACCATGTTACCTGTGACGGTAAGTGTGGGCCAAGTTATGAGACTTTACAGATTAGATACATTTCTTTTTAAGACCCGGGTGATGTCAGCACTACAAAATGGACACCCGAATCACTTGATTTCTCATATAGCTCACAACTGGACCACGCCCATAGCTATAGAATCATGGTTCAGAGCCTTGCGCAGCACTAACATACGTCTGGCCAGCCCACTCCACTTACACTTCTAGGAAAACATAACAGCGAAACATTGCCCATATTTAATTGTAGCGATATCTTAGTTCCAGGTCTAGTTTTCAGAACTGTACACACACACTCCCTCATGGCTGGTATACACCCACACCACACCCATCCAGCACCTGCATCATAACACATGTGACCCTACCAATAAACAAGACAGGGTGCACATGCTCTACGCCATTTTAGAGTTGCTCCCATCCCAAGAGCTGTGATGGCCAGTCCTAGTGATTCAAATGCCTTATGTAGGTCCGAACCACCAAGTAGAGGGGCCCACCACTAAGTGTGTGGCCTCTTTGGTCACTGAGTTAGTGGCATCAGAAGCACTGAGCGGGTGAGGAACCTGCGATGATGATGGGAGCACGAGTATGTCTTTAGCCATACTGATATCAAGACTCAACACCATATATCAGACTTCTTAGTGGCAGATCGGGACTACACGATGCAGAAGGTGTCCTGTCCACGAAAAGGTGAGTAGTGAGGCCTGAGTGCACATCAGAGGGAGTCGACGTGCTGCAGCATACTGGATACAAAAAAGTGATGCAGCGATTTAGACAAGTGCAGTCCTATATAGTATATCAAATTACATGTACATTTTTTTTTCCAATAGCAGGAACTTTTTTATATTCGCTCAAACCTCCGGAATATAAACTTGTGTGAAAGGCTGATGTTATTCAACTCCACAATAACATAGTAACAATTACCAAACATAGCATCTTTCTTTTACTATCTTTTAGATGTAGAGCTTCAGGGTGCATTATGTCCCAGCACGTGGTGAAAAACACACTGGTGACAGAAAGTTGAGCTGCGAATATTCTTTGCAGTCACTCTCTCACTTCCTCTCTCATTTGATAAAAAATTACACCCAATGGTAACTTCCTTTTTATCTTACAGGTTGTGTTTCACAAATTGGTGCCTCCCCCAACACCTGTAAAACTCAATGTTCGAGGATTCTGCGATAATGCGTTGCCATCGTAACAGCATTTAAGAAGGCTGCTACAACACATGGTGCACCCTCTTTGAATCACGCCAATAGCACAAGGTGAGCAAAAAAGCTTCTTTCCGAAACAACGACAAGTCATCTGTGGGTAGTGTGCAGCAGCTTTACTGCGTAGGAATGTACAATTAATTAACTGCTCCATCTATAACTTTCACTCTCTTACAGTTTTAATGTTGTTTTCTCTCTCTTTCTCTCTCTCCCTCTCACATCATTTCTCTTTCTCTTTTAAAGTTATGGACGGTGTTGTCTACCATGCCGTGACCAACCAAAGCTGAGTTTAAGTTGTGAACTCTGTTGGCCACAGTGTTTACACAAGGTAAGCAGAGCGACCAAGATAAACAATGCTTCCGATTAAATGTATTAGAAATGAAAGACCTTATTTACAAGCTGCTTGCTCCACTTTTGCTTCACTTTCAGTATGAGAAAAGTAACACAAAACTGGCAGAAGAGTCTTGTAAATAAGCCCTAAAGAATATTGTCCTGCATAATGACTTGATCTCTCACCTAATTCTGTCTTATCTCTGAATCATTTTAAAGGAATGGTTGATCTGAAATGTAAATCTGACGCAGTAGACTCTTCCATATAGACACCGCTTGAACATAAGCCTATAAGACAAGTGAAATGTATCAGGCACACTGCACACATTAAAAGAAGGAAATATCTTCAACTGTTAATTTGATCTGGAATGTAAATCTGACACAGTAGACTCTTCCATATAGACACCGCTTGAAGGTAAGCCTATAAGACAAGTGAAATGTATCAGGCTTTTTTGTTCTGCAGATTACCTACCGTAATTCTATTGGACTCCATATCACATTTTGTTTATTATATTGTTTTGTTAAAGTTATGTTTCTGGTTAATTATTGTATTGTTATCTTTAAGTTACATTTCCAGCTATTTATTGTTTTAATAAAAGTTAATAAAAATAAAAGTATATACGTCTTTTTTTTGGGGGGGTGTAAGCAGTTCCCAATAGAAATGATATTTATAATTTGAAGTATAATTCTGAGGCTAACTCTTTACCAGATCTTTACCAGAGTCTATACCTACGACTAACGGTTCCTATGGAGAAGTTTAAAAAGTTCAGCACAGTAACTTTTTTCCATTACCAACATAGTGTGGTGAACTTTTAACCTCTGTGCTCATTTAAGTGTTCCATGAACTGTTACTATGGTAACAGACAGAAAGCCGTTTGGAGGTAGAGTTGAAAGGTACTGGCTGTAAAAAAACACGTTATATTAACCCTGGATCCTCTACAAAACCAAAATGGAAAGCAAATTAAAACAAAACACTGTGTACTAGATTTAAAACCTCCTTGCACCACTTTTGCGTTCAAGCCCCCCTACACAATTAGAAGTGTGTAGGCCTCAACAACCCCCCTCAGGCCTGAGAACTACCACCCCAGGAAATTTGTGTATTGGGAGAGACAGACTGCGTGACCCTATGCCTACAGCCCTCAAGAGCCCTGGAGACCACAACGCCCGACGGCCGGCTCATGCAGTGTCGCGGGGTGCCTACCCCCGGGACACTGCTATTTTCTTTGAGAGGGCGGGAGTCTCATGGCTCCTGCCCTCCCATAGCAGACTTAGTTTGCATTTTGAAAGACAGAGCAGATAAATCTGTTCTCACTTTCAAAATGAAAAGCAGATTGCATTTCCACATACAAGTTAGCATCTCCCCATGCGGAAAAGCAATGCCAACTCCCCAAGAAGCCGGCGGGACCGTGGGGGCATTGTAGCTCCCCTCACAGTCCCCAACATTTTTTATAAGACCCAGGGGACAGGGCCCCTGGAAATATTAGAAATTACTGATAGGGGCTAGTTTTTTCAGGTAAAATTATAAGTCGCGCACCCAGCACAGCACTCAGTGCGGCCCCCTGGTGTGCACGCTCTGGATGCACGGCTCATAATCTGTAGGGTGCGTGACTCCAGCGCCTTTGATGCACAACTTCTACACGGTTGGGACTCAGCATTACTTTTCCACATGACGAGCTACTAACACACAACTCCCCATGTGGAAAAACGATCTGATTTTTATTTTCAAAGAGAGAACAGATTTCCTTGCTATGGGAGTGCAGGATGGACACTCCAGAACACTGCATTAACTGGCCCTCCCACAATGCATAAAGCGGGACCACCACTCCCCGGGGTTTTGGAGACCTTACAGCCCCCCCCTCCCTAGCCATACTTTTTTATGTAGGCCCGGTGGGTAACGGGGCCCTCGAGTGCTCCAAGAGGGGAGCCACATAGTCCCCCTCCCACAATACATAAACACATGTTCCCACGGCTTTCATGACCTTCAACTCCTCCTCCCACCATTTTTCTTCTGTTTAGCCCCAGGCGCTGACGATCCCCGTGGCTGGGGGTCCCCACTGGGCCCCACATCAAATTTAATAATTTTGCCCCGGAACTTAACCCCTGGAGACAAATTATTTTTAAAAAACTAATTTTTATATTATTTATTTTATGCCAGAGTCCACGCACCCTACACGCATCCCGGTTTTAAAAAAAAATGTGGGCCCTAAGCAGGTCTAAAGGGTAAAATTATTTCTACCCTGCCCCCTTTCTCCGTTTTGAACACATATTCCACTGACTTCCTCAGCCTCGCTTCTACTAAGGCACAAAATGGCTGCCAACAGTTCCTGGTTTTGAATGTGTATGCCCCGTTGACAGCCAATTAGCATTGAGTGCGTGATCAAAACGGTGCGCTTATGCTACAATGCCAATCCTCGCACAATACGCTTATCCACCGCGCCCATAGATATATAAATGACTTTAACCGTGATTTTCTCAGGAACTACTGAACAGATTGATACCATATAAGCAAAAGGCACAAGTCAGAACTGAGGACTACCTCTCTGCCAAATTTGGTGTAATTCCATTCAGCCGTTCAGGCTGTAGCCATGGCTAAATGTCCTATGGGAAATTGCATTGGGAAAACACGTTTTGGGACCTCCTTTTTTCTCGGACCCCGCTTGACCAATCACCCCCAAAATGAGCTGGGAAAAAGTTTGAAAAATGTCCTTAAGATTCATCAATTGACTGAGGGATAGAATCGATGTTCCTGTAATCACAGTAATCTTTTGTTAGCAAGATGTATATATCTGTATGTGTAATCTCCACTATTTGCTATAGCTTTTATATACCTAGTTAAGTTGATATGGAATTCCTTTACCCGTTGTCTTTCTGTATTCCTTAAACACGAACTGAAAACCAGACAGACGCTATTTTGTTTGTACACACATTAGATTCGGCAGTGGTCACGTGCTGTCCTCCAAGCAGTCAGTAGGCCCCTGCTAGCTGAGTTATAAGAAGCAGCTGAATGCACACTATTCTTTCTCGTCTTGAGACCCAAGGTCGCATTTGGCTTCAGAGGTGATAAGTGCATTCCTGAAGGCGCCGTACCTGTGCTCCCAGGCACCGAGACGAAAGGGAGTCACCCCTCCTGACCCTCCCCAATAATAGTAGAAGCAGACTTTCAAACTAGCCTTGTGTGCCATATATGGTCTTTCCTTCTAGCTTCAGTGCCAATTAGTATCTTTCCATGTACAGTGATCTCATGCATCATGATAAAGGTATATATGCCATGTATTGACTATGAAGTGGCAGTCTTCTCTGCGCACCGGCTGGGTGACTACGGAGAGGCTCCTCTATAGAATATTTTGTGTTAATAAACATTTGATTTTTCTTCAATGCCAACTGACTTTCGTAAAAGGCTATTGGGGCTATTGGTAGGTATAGCTCCTTATGTTATTTTTATAGTACGGCAATTGGCGACTCTGATGGGACTCCACATTTGGGGTCGTCCTCCCAGGGCAAGAAGGACAAAGAAAGGGGAGCTCTGGTCGAGGGGGCGGACTGATTAATGATTCTGGCTGAACTTCGCTCTCGCGATCAGAGAGCCCCAGCTGCTAGTGACTGCTCGTCGGAGTCCTACGGGCATAACCCAGGAGCTGAACGTGTTGGTCATCAGGAGTGGGCAGTGGAGAACACACAATTTTACCTATATGCACCAGGTGAGTGTATGGATTTTGGTGTTCTTGGATTACACTGTTGAACGGCGTTTTGGAAACAATTAACTGTATTGGATTTGGTGGTCAGTGTACCACTGAGAACTTTGGAGGTCTGACGGGGCGGCGTTGTGGCTGCACGGGCAGAGGCTTCACTGACTTGTTTGATGAATAATAGAGATTTTGATCAGACACCTTGGTGTGGCACGTGTGGTGCACACCCGGCCGGATTGTTCTCGGAAAGGCTCGCGGTTGCACCTGGGTAGCCTTTTGGACACATCTGAAGCGGCGCTAAGGCGACAGGTTCAGTCAGAATAGTCCTGAAGGTGAACCAGGAAGATTGCTGGAAGGTCTGTAGGCCGGTGTGTGGTTAATTCCTGTCTGATGGACTCTTGGTAGTCTTCGGACTGCCTGATTTTGGTATCTGTCGGTCTGCTGTATTGAATCAACGAGTTCTCCACGAATGGGAGTCGACGGGCTCCATTCCTTGGTTTTGGTTTTGGAAAAGACATGTCATTTTGAATACTGTATGTTTTTGTTTGTCCGTTTTGTGTGTAATATTTTGAAGAAGGATTGAAAAAGTATGAACATAGCCATGTTTGAAAGATTGTTTTCTTGTAAGTGAGTGTATTGCTAGTGAATAAGGATGTTGTGTTTTAGTAAGTTGTGTTTTGGGTGTTGTTGCCGCCGTAGGAGCAGACGATTCGATGAAAACCAGCCTGTCCTGCCAGAGGGCAGTCCGAGTTTCGATATGCATGTTAAAAATGGTATTTCATCTATTTTGTTTATTAATTTATGGCATAACTATACTAAGGATAACGTGGAATTGCAATGGCCTTTAAAGGTGGTCATATGATGAGAAAAAGATACAGTATTTACAGGATCAATTTTTCGCTAAGAGAAGCCGGCAAAACGCCAATGCATAAGGGAGGAAAAGTTGCTCAAAATAAAGGGAGGTCAGACTATAACCCATAAGGCTATAGAATACGACAAAGAACAGACTGAGAAAAGTATTGATTGTACAGATAGACAGTTTAGGTTGCAGGTAGATAAAAGCTATATAGCTCGAATCGAGCCGGAAGATGAAAATGATGACTAATTGAATACGCGTCCACCGCCCCCTTATGCTCCGCAGCGAGTATACTCTGCGGTACCTATTGCTACGGTCCCAGCAGCGACAGCCCCAAAAGCTACGGCACCTGTTGCATGTACGGCCCCGCTCCTACAGGACCAGCTCATGCTCCTACTTCCTCCGCGCCGGCTACGGCTACTTTATTGACTGGCATTTTGTCACCCCCTATGTCCCCCGTAGTGTTGACTTCGCCGGCCCCGACTTGGCACCGGCTTGGCCGTCATTGCCTGCCAGCTCGACCCCTGCTATGACTGATTCAACCCCCTCCCATGTCCCCGGTACACTTGGTGCACGGCGGTTGTATACCCCATCTATGGTGGGGTACCAGGAGAAGCAGTTGGTATTAAATCAAGCATCTCAGTGGGTACGGAATCCCATTTATACCCTTATAGATATATAGAGGACCCTTAGGGACTATGAGCCAGTTATGCAGCAATATTCTCTGGAAGCCATGGCTAATCGTTTAATCTCCCTATGGGAGCAATGTTCTATATGACATTGTGGATCGGGTGCATAAGTTTGAGTTAGCATTAGAAGATGTGTACAGAAATGTTGAGACTATAACCAAATATCGAGAATGGTTATTCTCGAAATGCCCAAACTGGGACTCTCAGCACCCTATGCAGGAAGTCCATCCTATTTATCATCCTGAGCTCCCGGAGCTAAGACATGCCAATGATCAAGTGACCAGACCTTGTGTAGAGGCACGATTTCAGGAGCAGTGGGTATATACTCCTTGGAAAAGGAGTGAGGTCCTTTCTCTGAAGTCGCAACTACCTGACCCTCGGAAGAATCCCCCTGCTTATTACAAAGAACTCAGTGAGGCTGCTTCATCGGCCGTAATGACATTAGCTGTTATAGAATTGTTTTTCGTTTACTGGTCCCCGTTGATGTGTGGCGGTACAGGATCACAATCATGCCACCGAGTTGAGAGGAACTTCAGAACAGTTTAAGGACTGGGACAGGGATCGGATACCCCGTGATAAACCAAGACCAGAAATCTTGGCATTACCAGGTCGGATCATCATGTATATGCATTCTTTAATTCCACCCCGGAAGTTAGATTGGGATAAGTTAACCGACTGCAAACAAAAGAAGGATGAGAGTGTTTCTGATTTCTTTACTCGATTTGAGGGGGTGTTCATTGATTTTAGTGTACAAGATCTGTCAGTAGAAGGTGGCATAGGATTGGTTGTTAATCACTTTGTTACCATCTTGTTACCTGAAATCTCTGCATGACTACAAGCGGCGGAGAGTACCTGGACTACCTCTACTCCTTCTGTTATCCTGAGTATGGCTCAACATTATGAACATAGAGAAAATGAGAATAAATACAAGTCTGACAAGAAAACGAAGGACCTAAAAACTTGGGTATTATTACAGCAAGTAATTAGAGGACGAGGCAGGGATGGAGGAGGAAGAGGATTTGTCCCGAGGGGGGCGGGAGCAGGACGAGGCGGAGGTCCGGCTGTCACTTTAGGAGTGAACCAATGTGTTTACTGTAAACAGGAAGGGCATTGGCGAGAACAGTGTCCTTTGTTATTAGCTCAAAACGGAGCATTAAGAGGAAGAGGACGGGGTTGAGGTGGAGTTTATAGTAGGGATATGAGAAGAGAGGAGTTGGTGAGAGGTGAGTCCGGAGAGAATTGTTTTGATAATCCAAGAGGGAGGTAGTGCTATAATGAAGATTACGGGACTGACGGAACATATGGGCATACTTATGCATAGGACAGCCACGGGCAGAGTAGGGGCCAGGTGTCAGTACTCGTTAATCCGCGAGGGCCTTATGTCCGAGGGCAATTAATGGGGACTGCTGAGAATTTTCTAGTAGATACGGGTGCAATGAATAGTTCGATTGTGCGTTCACTGGTCCCAGGGGCTGCTCTGTCTGGGCAAAATAATGTCTCAGTTGGATTCTCTGGAATCCCTGTAGTGAGACCCATTTCTAAAAGTCTCCCATTTACCATAGGTCCAGTTACGGTGGACTCTCTGTTTTTGTTGACGTCACATTGTGGGGAAAATCTATTGGGACTGGACCTGTTGAAGAAATTGCATGCAAAGATTTATTGTTCCCCTGACTGTGTGTATTTAACTATTCAATCGCCTGATCAGCATACGCTGCAATGTTTTGTGAAAAATGAACCCCTCCCTTCCGAGTTTGCTGTTAACCCGCCTACATTGTGGGCAACTAGTGATAGGGATGTTGGTCTTTTATAGATCCCGCCAGTCTCTATTACCTTACAACCAAATGCTCGATTACCGCGTATTCCGCAGTACAAGATCTCACCGGCTGGTGAGAGGGCATTGTTAGGAATTATACAGGATTTGATTGACAAAGGCGTAGTGGAAGAAGCAGCATCTAATACTTGTAATAGCCCTATATTACCTTATCATTTTGTAATTGATTTGCAGGAAATTAATAAAATAGTGGTACCCCAATATCCAGTGGTCTCAGACATCACTACAATTCTTACTATGATTCCTCCCACTGCAAAGTATTTCTCTGTTTTAGATTTGAAAAATGCTTTCTTTAGCATTCCAATCCACCCTGATAGACGTCATATTTTCGGCTTTTCGTTATCTGGGCGCAGCTTTAGATTTTGCCGCGCTCCTCAGGGGTATACTGGATAAATTGACCTTGCCCCCAGGAAATGTCCTCCTCCAGTATGTGGATGATTTGTTAGTGGCTTCAGATACTGAGGAAGGTTGTAAGGAAGACATGGTTAAATTATTGTCTCGTCTAGCAGCTAATGGTAACAAAGTCTCCCTTTCTAAATTCCAATATTGTCGACAGGAGGTGACCTACTTTGGTCATCTACTGTGGAAAGAGGGGAGGAGACTAACTCCTGAACGTGTGGCTACTATTTTTAACATGCCTGTACCTCGTACTAAAGGTGATGTTCGTGCATTTCTTGGCATAACCTCTTACTGTGGCCAATGGATTCCTAACTTTTCCCTTCTTACTAAACCTCTCTTGTACTTAACTACTAAAGATGTGCATGAACCACTACCTTGGACTGATGAATGCCAGAAGGCACTGCACTTTGTTCTGCACCTGTTCTAGGGACTCCTGATCACCGGAAGCCTTTTGTGTTCTATGTACACGAGGTGGAAGGTTGCTCGCTTTCCGTGTTGACACAAGGATTTGGTGGTAAGCAAAGGCCTTGTGCTTATTTTTTGGCGGTGTAGGATGATGTCGCCAGAGCACTTCCTAGCTGTTTAAGGGCTACCGCTGCAGTCGCGGTGGCCATTCAACAGTCAGAAGGACTCGTTTTGAATTCTGACCTCAGAGTGATGGTACCGCATGCTGTGGATACATTATTGAACAAAACAAAGACCCAGCACCTTACAAGTGCGCGTCTCACTGGATATGAATTGACTCTATTTGCTCCTCATATTACTATCAAAATGTGTGCCACTCTGAAACCAGCCACGTTACTACCCCTCCTTTCGGATAAGCCAAACAATGATGTAAATGATTGTATATTTTGAACTGAGGAAGAAACAAAGGGACGGGTGGACCTCACAGACACTCCCCTATCTGACCCCCAAGGGGAGTTGTATGTGGATGGCTCTTGTTTCAAGTTACCAGATGGCACAACGACAGCTGTGTATGCTATAACAACCCTCTGTACTTTAGTTGAGACTTCTCGAGTTCCCTATCAGTCAGCACAGGCAGCTGAATTAGTAGCATTGTTACAAGTCTGTGAGTTAAGTGAAGGATTCAGAGTAAATATTTATACTGATCGCCATTACGCCTTTGGCGTGGCTCAAAGTTTTGGCAAATTGTGGGCAGAGAAGGGTTTCCTCACTTTGCATGGCCAAAGAATACAACATGGCCCTTTGATTTTATGATTACTAACTGCTTTTACATTACTCAAAAGGGTGGCGGTGGTGAAGAGTAGTGCACATAAGGCAATAGTGGACACTGTGGGAGAAGAGAATGCTTTTGCTGATCAGATAGCGAAGAAAACTGCTAGATCTAAAATGTCTCCCATGTATGTGAGCTCGGCCAGATGTGTTGAGGAGACAGATATGTTTGATAACACTATGGAAAAGGTCTGAAAAATACAGAAAGAAGCTACTCTTGCTGAATTGGCCTGTTGGGAAAACGAGGTGGGGAGATTAGACGATAATGGTTGTTGGATTGATCTGAGTGAAAAACAGAGATGTATGCTTCCCAATGCACTAGTTAACGCTGTAGTGACCATGGCTCATAGAAGAGCACATGTTGGAGCGAAAGGTATCTGTGCCTTGTTAGATCCAGTTTGGAATAATCCTAATATTTCCAAAACTGCAGCCCATTTAGTCCAGCATTGTATGGTCTGCCTAAGACAAAATCCATTGGGGCGGGAACCTGTTCTCAGTGGAAATTTTGCACCTCCGTCTTTACCATTTGAAGTGCTTCAGATGGACTATATCCAATTAGAATGGAACAATTTGAAATATGTTTTGGTGGTGGGTTGTGCTTTTAGTAAATGGGTGGAAGCTTACCCCACCAAAGAAAATACTGCTCTAGCAACAGCCAAAGCCCTGATTAAAGAGTTCTTCCCCCGATACAGATTATCTAGGGTGATCTGGACAGATAACGGGGGGCACTTTAATGCTGATCTTATCAAAAATGTTTGCAATGGGTTACACGTAAAACAAAAATTTCATTCTGCTCGACATCCCCAATCAGCAGGGTTGGTGGAAAACTATAATTTAAGTTTGAAGTTGAAATTGGCAAAAATTCAAGAAAGCACTAGGCTGAAATGGCCTGACGCTTTGCCCTTAGCCTTAATGTCCTTACACATTACCCCACATTCTCGATCAGGATTGTCACCATATGAGGTCATTTTTGGGTGACCTGCTGATATTTGGGGCATTCCACGACCTAGAAACTTTCGAGAGATTGATTACCCTATGATGACAGACTATTTGTATGCTTTAACTAAAGACCTTCGTTCTATTCATCAACATGTGTCAGCCGTATTGCAGCCCCTGCCGGAAGGTCCTGGACATTGTTTGGAACCCGGTCAATGGGTGTTGGTGAGGAATTATCAGCGGAAATCCAGTCTGGAGCCTAGGTGGACTGAACCTGTCCGAATTCTGCTGGCTACGCGGATAGCGGTGAAGGTGAATGGGCGGAAACATTGAATTCATATATCACATCTGAAGAGGATACCTCTCCCGCTTCCTTTTGATTAACCAAATCCGGAAGGAGTTTTGACCCAGGAGAGTGAGCGAGCTCCTCGTTTGGTTCCTTTTTCTGACGCCCAGGAAATTGAGAAAGGGCAAGAACAAGGGGGCATATTACCAAGCAATAGCGATAATTATCGCTATTGCTTGGTTAGAATCAAAAATTTACCGCTGAGCTGCGGCGATTTTTATCGCAGATAAACCTTGGTATTACCAAGGTTTATTGCAAATGCGATAAAAATCGGCCACAATGCATGAATATCGCTGAAAAGTCAGCGATATTCATGCATTACCGAGCTAATGCTCTTAGCCATGTTATCCACCTCCCATTGGGTAACATGGCTAAGAACTGCTCAGGGCATGTGTTAGCTTTTGGAGATATTCACGCTTAGCGCGAATATCTCCAAAAGTTGGTAATAGGAGATAGCGATGTTAGCGACTGTATCCAGTTGCTAACATCTTGGCACACCCACTTTGCATGTCATTTGTGATAAATATCACTGACATGCAAGGTGAGGCCCAAGATGGCCGCTATCTCCTACTAGATGTCGGTAGGAGATAGGGAAAGATTTGAGTAATAGGCTTTGCTAGAATTGTTCTTGGGTGCTGAGCAAGTCACTGGACTAAACATGTTGAGAGTCGGGAACGTTACATTGCTCTGTTCAGAAAGAAAGACTGAGCTACATGCCGAAAAAGGGGCCCAGGTTGTGATTTTCTCTCTGAGTAGTTTGTGGAAAAACCCTTGATGCAAGGATCTGTTTCTCTTTTTGATGAACGATAGGAGCCTCCCTGTGAGGCTCTAGACCGATACAGGAAAGAAGCACCCTCTGGCAGGTTGGGCTGCGTTCCCTTAGTATAGTTTAGACTTTTAGTTAGGATGTATCCCTTTGGTCGTTTTATTCCCGAGGAGGAGGAACGCCCCCTCGCTCCTCAATATATGCCTACTTATGATTTTAATTAACCGATTAAAGTGGTTTTGACTTGGCCTACTTATGTACCTATGTTTTCTTCTTGGACTTGTGTAAAAGTAGCTTTTGTAATTACTGTTGCAGTTTTCTTGATCATAGTAATGAGTGTATTTGTATGCTTAGAATTTCGTCATCCCATGCACACTGTATTAGGAACTACTACCCCACCACCCGAGCATTTCTTTTTCACTTTGGCCCCACAAAGACCTATACTAAGAATGTATTTGTTGAAATGGTGCATCAAACTTACAGTGCTACTAATATGACAAATTGTTGGGTTTGTGGCCTTCTACCATCAGTAATACATAGACATGATCTCTTCATTTTGTTACCTTTATCTTATCTGGGAAGCTGTGAAGCTTGGTTTAAATTGTTGTCCATGATGTATATGCATTACACGGTAGACGCATCTCGTTATTCCGGAAAGGACTATGAGATGATTTTGGCCTATATAGAAGTACATCAGGGTTTCGACCCACTGGGAAACAACAGGAAGGGGTCGCTTGATCCAAATGCTTGTATGAATCTGTACACTAAATATGAAAACATTACATGGCTGCAGAGTGAGATATTAGACTTTGCGGTATTTAATTTTACTCAGTATTTCCAGCAGTTTCAAGAACAAAATGTTACTCATGACAAAGCCATCCCAGTACCTATATTGAATAGTACCTCTGCATTTTGTGTACAAGGTGCTGGACATATTTCAGTAGGAGACAGTCATTGTGACTATACCTATCAACTGCGCACCTTTAGTAGCCCACCTTTGTTGACACCTCCAAATGTTTATTTTATATGCGGTGAAAACGCTTATACTTGGCTTCCCCAAGGGAGGGCAGGTCGCTGCTATTTGTCCTTTTTGTATCCACCAGTTTATATAGTACCCTCCAATTATCATAAGGATGATCAATTGGATGGGCAAGGTCTGCCTGTAGTACGAGATAAAAGGGAGATTGATACCACCGAAATAGACCAAACTGATACTCCTGAACAGCATTTTATTGACATTGTGAAAGGAGTATTTCCTATTTGGGGCCCCATCATCACTAGCAAGGAAGTAAGGCGCCTGTCTAGGGTAGTTGAAAGAGTAATAAATACCACAGCAGGTATACTAACTAATTTGACTGTAGAGCTTCAGGCTACGAGACTCGTCTCGCTTCAAAATCGGATGGTTTTAGATGTTATCTTAGCAGATCGAGGCAAAGCTTGCCACGTGATCAGCAGTTCCTGAAAAGTTCATGGGTCGCACACTACTCCACCCACCAGCTGGTGTAACCCAAGAGCATCACGGTAGATGCAGTTCTTCTAGATGTGCATGCCTTTTGTAGATCTGGAAATGTAGAAAGCAAAGTTACAGCACCAACTCTGGACACCGGTGTTTAAGGATTATATTCCTTCATCAGCAGAGTATAGGTATTATACAAGGTTTCGCTGTGCAGGCTGCCAAATATTAACAGGTCCGGTACCACTCACGGCGCGTAGGTGCGTTGTCCGAGCTCGTCAGCCCATTGGCTCGAGGGAACCATTGGTAAGTGAAAAGTTCATGGGTCGCACACTACTCCACCCACCAGCGGGTGTAACCCAAGAGCATCACAGTAGATGCAGTTCTTAAAGGCGAGTATGCCTTTCGTAGATCTGGAAATGTAGAAAGCAAAGTTGCAGCACCAACTCTGGACACCAGTGTTTCAGGATTATTTTCCTTCATCAGCAGAGTATAGGTATTATACAGGGTTTCGCTGTGCAGGCTGCCAAATATTAACAGGTCTGGTACCACTCACGGCGCGTAGGTGCATTGTCCGAGCTCGTCAGCCCAATGGCTCGAGGGAACCATTTGTAAGTGAAAAGTTCATGGGTCGCACACTACTCCACCCACCAGCGGGTGTAACCCAAGAGCCTCACAGTGGAAGCAGTTCTTCTAGGCGTGTATGCGTTTCGTAGATCTGGAAATGTAGAAAGCAAAGTTGCAGCACCAACTCTGGACACCGGTGTTTCAGGATTGTTTTCCTTCATCAGCAGAGTATAGGTATCATAGAGGGTTTCGCTGTGCAGGTTGCCAAATATTAACAGGTCTGGTACCACTCACGGCGCGTAGGTGCGTTGTCCGAGCTCGTCAGCCCAATGGCTCGAGGGAACCATTTGTAAGTGAAAAGTTCATGGGTCGCACACTACTCCACCCACCAGCGGGTGTAACCCAAGAGCATCACTGTAGATGCAGTTCTTTTAGGCATGTATGCCTTTCGAAGATCTGGAAATGTAGAAAGCAAAGTTGCAGCACGAACTCTGGACACCGGTGTTTTAGGATTATTTTCCTTCATCAGCAGAGTATAGGTATTATACAGGGTTTCGCTGTTCAGGCTGCCAAATATTAACAGGTCTGGTACCACTCACGGCGCGTAGGTGCGTTGTCCGAGCTTGTCAGCCCAATGGCTCAAGGGAACCATTTGTAAGTGAAAAGTTCATGGGTCGCACACTACACCACCCACCAGTGGGTGTAACCCAAGAGCATCACAGTAGATGCAGTTCTTCTAGGCGTGTATGCCTTCGTAGATCTGGAAATGTAGAAAGCAACGTTGAAGCACCAACTCTGGACACCGGTGTTTCAGGATTATTTTCCTTCATCAGCAGAGTATAGGTATTATACAGGGTTTCGCTGTGCAGGCTGCCAAATATTAATAGGTCTGGTACCACTCACGGCGCGTAGGTGCATTGTCCGAGCTCGTCAGCCCAATGGCTTGACGGAACCATTTGTAAGTGAAAAGTTCATGGGTCGCACACTACTCCACCCACCAGCGGGTGTAACCCAAGAGCATCACGGTAGATGCAGTTCTTCTAGGCATGTATGCCTTTCGTAGATCTGGAAATGTAGAAAGCAAAGTTGTAGCACCAACTCTGGACACCGGTGTTTCAGGATTATTTTCCTTCATCAGCAGAGTATAGGTATTATACAGGGTTTCGCTGTGCAGGCTGACAAATATTAACAGGTCTGGTACCACTCACGGCACGTAGGTGCGTTGTCGAGCTCGTCAGCGCAATTGAGATTTGAGCTGACGAGCTCCTGGACGGCACACCTGCGTGCCGGTTCGGGCATCGAGGCCTTTGACGGTTGCTTGGCGGCCTTCTCTTCCACCCCTAACTATTTTCTCTACTGATGAGCGAAGTTATCCCGAAACCCGAGCCATGTCTCGGCCGATATCCTAAAACCCGGGACATGTATCGGGTCTAGAGATCATCAGTCCAACTAGTACCTACTTGCACCCACTGGAGTGAACCACTCAAGAACTCCATGTACCAGAGTCCCGAGGGGCGATCCGGAGGAGGGGCTAGCGGTGTGCGGTCCATTGCAATTGTTTCTACAAATTGGCTCCCTTGAGCTTTGAGCTGACAAGCTCCTGGACAACGCACCTGCGTGCCGGTTCGAGCATCAAGGCCTTTGACGGTTGCTTGGCGGCCTTCTCTTCCACCCCTAACTATTTTCTCTACTGATGAGGGAAGTTATCCCAAAACCCGAGCCATGTCTCGGGCGATATCCTAAAACCCGGGACATATATCGGGTATAGAGATCATCAGTCCAACAAGTACCTACTTGCACCCACTGGAGTGAACCACTCAAGAACTCCATGTACCAGAGTCCCGAGGGGCGATCCGGAGGAGGGGCTAGCGGTGTGCGGTCCATTGCGATTGTTTCTACAAATTGACTCCCTTGAGCTTTGAGCTGACGAGCTCCTGGACGACGCACCTGCATGCCGGTTCGGGCATCGAGGGCTTTGACAGTTGCTTGGCGGCCTTCTCTTCCACCCCTAACTATTTTCTCTACTGATGAGGGAAGTTATCCCGAAACCCGAGCCATGTCTTGGGCGATATCCTAAAACCCGGGGCATGTATCGGGTCTAGAGATCATCAGTCCAACAAGTACCTACTTGCACCCACTGGGGTGAACCACTCAAGAACTCCATGTACCAGAGTCCCGAGGGGCGATCCGGAGGAGGGGCTAGCAGTGTGCGGTCCATTGTGATTGTTTCTACAAATTGGCTCCCTTGAGCTTTGAGCTGACAAGCTCCTGGACAACCCACCTGCGTGCCGGTTCGAGCATTGAGGCCTTTGACGGTTGCTTGGCGGCCTTCTCTTCCACCCTTAACTATTTTCTCTACTGATGAGGGAAGTTATCCCGAAACCCGAGCCATGTCTCGGGCGATATCCTAAAACCAGGGACATATATCGGGTCTAGAGATCATCAGTCCAACAAGTACCTACTTGCACCCACTGGAGTGAACCACTCAAGAACTCCATGTACCAGAGTCCCGAGGGGCGATCCGGAAGAGGGGCTAGCGGTGTGCGGTCCATTGCGATTGTTTCTGATCGGCAGTTCCTGAAGTGTATATATTCCTGGCTCCGCCCCATCTGTTCATTTGGCCATTCAAAGGTTACACCGTCTGGCTTCTGAAGTACATGCAGATACAGGTACCTGGTACCTATCCAGATGGTTTTGTTGTCTGTTGTCCACATGGGGTTGGAAGATTCTAATGATCTTAGCAGGCATAGTCGGAGTTATCTTTACCTGCTGTCTTTGTATACATTGTGGGCCTGCCTGTTGCTCTTATTGTGCAGAAAAAATTACTTCCTCTGTGACGAAGTCTTCCCCTGCTGTAGTAAAAGCCCAAATGATTCAGCAAGAAATACGAGATATGATGCAAATTTATGAGGGTATTTTTGAGGACTGATCTCTTTAGTTAGCTACATCATGCGAAGATGGTGGTTCTGTGGGATAGAATCTATTTTCCTGTAATCACAATATTCTCTTGTTAGCATGATGTATCTATCTGTAAGTATAATCTCCATTATTTGCTATAGCTTTTATATACCTTGTTAAGATGATAGGAAATTCCTTTACCCTTTGTTTTTCTGTATTCCTTAAACACGAACCGTTTATACACACATTAGATTCGGCAGGGTCACGTACTGTCCTCCGAGCAGTCAGTAGGTCCCTGCTAGTTGAATTATGAGAAGCAGCTGAATTCACACGATTCTTTCTCGTCTTGAGACCCAATGTCGCATCTGGCTTCAGAGGTGATAAGCGCATTCCTGTAGACTCTGTGCCTGTGCTCCCAGGCACCGAGACGAAAGGGAGTCACCCCTCCTGACCCTCCCCAATAATAGTAGAAGCAGACTTTAAAACTAGCCTTGTGTGCCATATATGGTTATATATGGCCATATATTTCTTATAGCTTCAGTGCCAATTAGTATCTTTCCATGTATGGTGAGCTCATGCATCATGATAAAGGTATATATGCCATGTATCGACTATGAACTGGCAGTCGTATCTGTGCACCGGCTGGGTGACGACGCAGAGGCTCCTCTATAGAGTATTTTGTGTTAGTAAACAATTGATTTTTCTTCACTGCCAACTGACTGAATATTTTGGTAAAACGATATTGGGGCTATTGGTAGGTATAGCTCCTTATGGTATTTTTATAGTACGCCACAACACCAAAGTTATTGCCAATTGAATGTTGCTGTTTTCCTATGGATAAAAGGTCCTAACTATATATATATATATATATATATATATATATATATATATATATATATATATATATATATTCACAGAAAAAACCATAGGTTATAGTGGATATATAGTTAGGAATTTGCATTTACAAAACCTTGAAAATTCAATGAAAAAACCATTGGTTTTAGGCCATATATAGTTAGGAATTAGCATTTACAAAACCTTATTTTACTCGCATAAAACCATTGAAATTCCATATATAGTTAGAAGCGCTAACTATATATCGCGCACCCGCAATCCACTGCTGATGATGTCACATATTACATCATTCATGACATGGTCAGTGACATCACTGATGACATCACTGATGACATCTCAAATGACATCACTGATGACATCACTGATCACAACATCCAGTGATTGTATGTGTCTGTAAAGTTTAAATATGTTTTACATATTGAAGAATGAGTGGATGTATAAGTGTCTGGATGAAGAATTTAGTAGGTGCATGACTGACTGTATGAAAGAGTGATTAAATGTGTCTCACTGAGTGCATGGGTTAGTGACTAAACTGTCTTAATTTGTGCATCAGTATGTTTGTTGTTGTGTAAGCTGCTGCATGTGTTGATCAGTAGCTATAAGAGTGGCCATATGGGTTATTGATTGGTTGCCCAAGTATTTGAATGGGAGGCTGAGTGTGTGTGTGGGTGGCTGGGAGGTGCGTGACTCTGTGCATAGATGTGTAAGCAGTTGATTCACTAGGAGTATGAGTTCAAGAGTGCATGTGGAAACAGCTATATGGGCGGTTGACTGTGCATGGGTGTGTTGGTGAGTGAATGGATTTCTCATTGCTACATGTGCAAGTAAGTACGTATGTAAAACACAATACATGTGAGAGTTGAGATATATAAATAACTGAACATAAGAGCCAGTGAATGTGTGAGTGGCTGTATCGATCACTGTGAGCTTGTATCAGGGATTATATAAGAGAGTAAATATGTGTTATTATATGTTTGAATAAGTAAGATGTGTATAACTGTATAGTTGAGGAAATGGAGGTGTGATTGATTCTTTGCATGACTGACTAGGTGTGTGAGTAACTCCATGGATGAGTGACAGTCTGTGAGTGTCTGTTTATACTGAGTGTATGTAAGGTTATATTAGAGTCTGAAGAGGTTCATTGTATTATCACATGAGTGATGTGATCAGTGATGACAAATGAGATGTCATCAGTGATGTCATTTGAGTTGTCATCAGTGATGTCATTTGAGATGTCATCAGTGATGTCATTTGAGTTGTCATCAGTGATGTCATTTGAGATGTCATCAGTGATGTCATCAGTGATGTCACTGACCATGTCATGAATGATGTAATATGTGACATCATCAGCAGTGGATTGCGGGTGCGCGATATATAGTTAGCGCTTCTAACTATATATGGAATTTCAATGGTTTTATGCGAGTAAAATAAGGTTTTGTAAATGCTAATTCCTAACTATATATGGCCTAAAACCAATGGTTTTTTCATTGAATTTTCAAGGTTTTGTAAATGCAAATTCCTAACTATATATCCACTATAACCTATGGTTTTTTCTGTGAATTTCATTGGTTTTTTAATAGCAAATATGAAAAGCTTTAAAATGTCAAGTACGTGATAGATAAAAACATTTTCGTATTTATGCACGCTGATGTGCTTTGAACGCTGCACCCCCCCCCCTCCCCTCTTTTGTCTTAGTAGTACTCTCTCTTTGCAGATACTGAAGGGTAGTTAACGCAGGCCTTTACCCCCGTTGTAATCCGTCGTGCCTCCTTGTCTCTCCATTTGATTGATTGTTGTCCAAGCATTTACTGTTTTAGAATTGGTTCTCTTTGGATCATTCTCTATTTACAAACAAGCACAAAGTCGCAATACTCTGTTTAGTCTTTGCAGATAGTGAAAAATCGTGTAAAAAAATAAAAGTAATCGAGCAAAATCAGTAGGCCACTAATTGGATCTCTTTTTGACCTCGCTAAAATAGAAATATTAGGAACAACCCTTCATGAGAAATACGAAAATAGTGAGATGAACTGAGCTCCACACCATGAGGGCTGCAAGACAGCTCGGCTCCATCACCCATCCCGCACAAAATAACGACAAACCCTATGCAAATATTAAAAATATAGACAACACACCAGCAAAGAAACAGGGTAAAACATTTTATTAAAAAACTATTTACATAACGTTGGTTTATAAGATGATGTCAGTAGTGGACCGATGTGTGAATAGATCGAAAGCAGCACAAGGCTCCAAGATCCGGATGGCAAGCTCCTGGATGTTGGGTGCCATAGTTTAGAGTTCTGAATTTCAGCCTTTTTCAATGCCTGTGCTTTGTTGAATCAAAATGGCGGCTTGACACAAAGCTGACTCAAGCGTTGCTACTGATGCTATGCAGACCAAAACTGGTTTTCAGTTTGTACATTTTTCTAGATTTTTCAATCCAAGTTTGGTTGACTTTGTAGAACGATGGCTTCAGATTTTCAACATACGGTGTGGTGGCGCTGACTGGGAGGGGGCGCTTCGCTCCTGCCCCCTCCCCAAGTAAGATTTTCATACGTGAAAGTACGTTAATGGTTTTGGTCCCTGAGATGCTTCGATGTCACTGCCATTCTCAAATAGCATAAGTTCTGGATGTTGGGTGCCATAGTTAAGAGTTCTGAGCAGTGCTTGTAACACTGTCTGAAGCTTATTTCCACCTACTGCAGCTTCACTATTCTCAAAGTAAGTGAGTGTCGTTTGTGGACCTGACTGCATTAGAAAACAATGTGATATGTTACCTTCCTAAACAGCTTGACGGAGGCCCCTGAGGGGCGGTGTGATGGCCATGGACTCGGAGAAGACGCTTGGCTCCGACACCCTCCCCAAGTCTTATAGCACTGGTGTAGCCTGAGATCGCCCCCGACATAGGCGGCCGGCTCCCGGGGTCCGGCGGAACTTTTTGCCTTTTGATGACTCTTCAATTCTGGACCTTGTCCCACAATCCGTTTGACCTGAAGACAAGCTGTAGTGGGGCGCCCCTTTATCGTCTTAGTTGCCATTCCGCCCGCTTTTGCTACACTGTGCCTCTTCCGCCATTCAGCTGTTTACCGCCCGCTCTTGCGACTACAGCGTCTCGCTCACCATGTAGTTGAGTTGCGCCCGCTCTTGCGGTGCAGCGATAGGCGGCTGCCACAGGACTCTCAAAATGGCGGCCGGCTCTTCGGTTTTGGGCCTGGTCCACTAAAATGGCCCTGGGACACCTTGGAACTCGGACGCTTCCCTGATAGGGCTTGGGTCCCATTCTCGAAAAGCGTCCCCTCAGCCGTGAAGATTCTACAAAAGTCTTGGGGGCCTCCGACTCCCGCAGGCTTCTGGTGGGGAGCGGCTGCCATGATTGCTCGTGGAATGGCCACGACGGAGCCACGAGATGGTAGTGGTCTCATGCTGACGCCAGCTTTAGTCTGAAACATCCAGAAACACTATAGACTACCAATTCGATCAGTTCCGGTAGCGCCCCAACATGACCCGGAAGAGAAGAACTTGCCCTCCCCTCTTTGACTGATGGTTCTTGTTGCCTGTCCCCTCTGTTGTCATTTAACAGAACTTTTTGGACTGCTGAAAGGGGTTGTGTTCTGAACGCTGGTTGGTGGAGACATTTAGACTATATTCTTGACCTACGTTGTCGCGTAATGCGTTTTATGACACGCCGCGTTAGCGCACCCGGAAGTGATCCGAGGCGCGGCGCGCAGCGCGTAACGTAAGCATAACAGGTCATGTGACTTGTTAATAAAACTTTTCATTGGTTCATTTTACTTTTGTTAATTTAATGATGAAAAGCTTGGTCATATGACCTAAAAATTACGCTTTTTATTATTTTCGAACAATATTTTTTTTTCAAACATATGTTATAATATTCCAGGCTAATGTACTTTCCCGGAAAATTTACAACTGTCTTGCAAGTAAAATATATTCCTTTTTCGAGAAAAAGGGCGTTTCTTCCTTCCATGACGGAGCCGTTGAGTAAAAGAGATTCGGCCTGCTGTCTTAGTCGCCGATACGCCTGATTATCAGATTCTTATCGATCACTTTATGTTGCAGACATGAAAAACACAACTGCCCTTGACCATTTATCTTTACTGCGTTCCTACATATTATACCTTTTATCCGTCATGTAATTGGACTGCTTTATTTCACTTGCCTTTTACTGATTCGAAAACAGTGACTAAAAGTAAAAACTTTACCAATGTAAATACTACTACCGTGTTTTGTTTTAAAAACCTTTATTGTGAAAATGTCAGTATACAAATACGGGCCTATAACCACGTGGGCCGGCCACGGAGCAAACTGAAATCGTATATGATGAGGAGACATTTACACTGTAGAGGAACGTAACGAGCGGGCCATTAGGTTGCAAGAACTAAGGTGTCTAACAGTTGCGGAATCGGTGGACATACATTTTGTAATTAAAATAGAACAGGGCCACTTACAATAACATTTTCTAGATATACATTTGCGGGCAAGGAGTTACGAGTCCCATTTATACCGGCGCCATTTTGGGCGAGGCCGGGCAGGTCCAAGATATAGTCAAAATGTCTCCACCAACCATCGGCCAGACCAGAACCCCTTTCGGCCCTTTATGCTACAAGATGGTGTCTTCCATTCAGAAAATATTGTTGGCAGCATTTAGAAAGGAAACAGAAACAGCCGTTCTCCTAGTGAGTTTCACATTGTTACATTTAGGAAGAATGTTGAAGAGTAGTATGTGTAAAATCTGAAGCCCGTTTTTCTACAAACTTTCAATCAGACTTGGATGGAAAAAAAAAACCTGAAGAATGTACAAACTGAAAACCAATTTTTGTCTGTATAGCACCAACAGTAACGCTTGAGTCAGCTTTGTGTCAAGCCGCCATTTTCATTCAATCAATAGCGTCCCCCTGCACACATTCAGGGACCTGATCGTGTCTTCAGATGAAATGGATTGTAGGAAAAGAAGCAGAAAGGAAAAGGAAAAAAGTTCCGCCGGACCTAGTGAAGCTGCAGCAGGTGCAAATAAGCTTCAGACAGTCTTACAAGAACTGCTCAGAACTCTCAACTGAGGCACTCAACATCCAGGACTTGCCATTCGGATCTTGGCGCCTTGTGCTGGTTCCGACCTATTCACACATCGGTCCACTACTGACATCACCTCATAAGCCAACGGGGCACCCCACGCCGACTTTCGGCGCAGCATTGTAGGATGGCCACACCAGTGCGGCAACTTGCTGGACACAACATCGGGGCCATCTAGATCTCGGCGCGTTCGACTCACTGTACCGCAACAGTGACCGCAACTCAGCTGGACACGTCGTCTTTTGGCGCAGCATTGTAGGATGGCCACACCAGTGCGGCAATTTGCTGGACACCACCTCGGTGCCATCCGGATCTCGGCGCGTTCGAGTCACTGTACCGCAACAGTGACCGCAATTCAGCTGGACACGCCGTCTTTCGGCGCAGCATTGTAGGATGGCCACACCAGTGCGGCAATTTGCTGGACACCACCTCGGTGCCATCCGGATCTCGGCGCGTTCGAGTCACTGTACCGCAACAGTGACCGCAACTCAGCTGGACACGCCGTCTTTCGGCGCAGCATTGTAGGATGGCCACACCAGTGCGGCAATTTGCTGGACACCACCTCGGTGCCATCCGGATCTCGGCGCGTTCGAGTCACTGTACCGCAACAGTGACCGCAACTCAGCTGGACACGCCGTCTTTCGGCGCAGCATTGTAGGATGGCCACACCAGTGCGGCAATTTGCTGGACACCACCTCGGTACCATCCGGATCTCGGCCCGTTGTGCTGCCTTCGGCCTATTCGCACATCGGTCCGCTACTGACGCCGCCTCACGTGCCAACGGATTTTCTACGCTTTTTGTAGCCCTATGCTGCATAACAGGTCATGTGACTTGTTTATAAAACTTTTCATTGGTTCATTTTACTTTTGGTTTCCTAAAGATGGAAGGCTTGGTCATATGACCTAAAAATAACACTTTTCATTGGTTTAGAACATTTTTTTTTCCCAAACGATGAAAGCCCCACCTTGTTTCTGGATCATTCAGACTGAAGCTGGCGTCAGCATGAGAGCACCACCATCTCGTGGCTCCGTCGTGGTCATTCCGCGAGCAATCATGGCAGCCGCTCCCCACCGGAAGCCTGCGGGAGTCGGGGGCCCCCAAGACTTTTGTACAATCTTCACGGCTGAGGGGACGCTTTTCGAGAATGGAGCCCAAGCCCTAGCAGGCAAGCGTCCGAGTTCCAAAGTGTCCCAGGGCCATTTCAGTGGACCAGGCCCAAAACCGAGGAGCTGTCCGCCATTTTAAGAGCCATGTGGCAGCCGCCTATCGCTGCACTGCAAGAGTGGGAGCAACTCAACAACATGGTGAGCGAGACGCTGTAGCCGCAAGAGCGGGCGCAACTCAGCTAGATGGCCGCCACCTGGGGAGGCCCGTTCACGCCGCCTCCCCCACGCCCCCCCACGGGCCGCCGCACGCCAATTTTCGGAGCAGCATTGTAGGATACCAAAACCAGTGCGGCAGTTTAATGGACATCACCTGGGTGCCATCCACATCTCAGCGCGTTCTGCTGCCTTGGGACTATTCGCACAACAGACCGCTACTGACGAGGCCTCCCCCCGCACCACCCGGGACGCCCCACGCTGTTTTTCTGTGCGGCATTGTAGGATCCCTAAACCAGTGCGGCACCCAGGCGACATCACCTGGGTGCCGTCCAGAACTCTGCACGTTGTGCTGCCTTGGGACTATTCGCACAAAAGACAGCTTCTAACCATTGTTGCTTTTTGTGTTGAGAAATGTTTAAATGTTTTTAGTTTTTGTTCCGTTCGTTAAAGTTAATAGTTAATAAAGTTTTATAACCTTACTTTGTTGGAGTGTTATCTATTTTTTTTAAAACGGGTGAATGGGGCCTTGAATCGGGTTATTGTCATGTGTGGGCTTTGAAAGTGTGCTGCTGCAGGATCGGACATTTCAAACTCAAATGCACGTTCTTTTTCTTACCTTTCCGAAGCATGGAGCGCAATAGCAAGCAGAGAAAGGGTGATGCACGTGTTGAACACTACCTGACCTGGCAAGTTGCTGGCAGTGCCCCCCCGCCCGCTCCTGAAAGAGGAAACACACACACCGCCGCTCCGAGTACTTCACAAATCTTTAAAAGACCATGCGCTTGTTCATGAGGCTTAAATGGTTTATCACCTCTTCTAGAACCCCTGCATCGACCCTCTGACGTTTCCTGGAAAAATTACCATGTAACACAATACCAAGCCCTGTCAGCTGAAACCCCCAAGGAATCGTGGGGCATATTATCAAGGGGGTTTATCTCCGCTTTTTTGGCTTTAAAAGCCTTGAAAGCGGAGATAAAATTATCTCCCTATTACCAAGCTGTCGCTAACACCAGTTAGTGACAGCTAAAAGGAGATAGCGACCATCTTGGGCCCCGCTTTGCATGTCAGTGATACTTATCACTAATGACATGCAAAGTGGCGTGCCAAGATGTTAGCGACTGGAAACAGTCCCTAACATCGCTACCTTCTATTACCAACTTTTGGAGATATTCGCGCTAAGCGCGAATATCTCCAAAATCTAACACCTGCCCTGAGCAGTTCTTAGCCATGTTATCCAATGGGAGGTGGATAACATGGCTAAGAGCATTTGCTCGATAATACATGAATATCGCTGACTTTTCTGCGATAATAGCAAGGTTTATCTGCAATAAAAATCGCCGATGTACGGCGATAATTTTTGTCTCTAAACAAGTTAGAGACAAAAATTATCGCTAGTTGTTCGTAATATGCCCCCGGGTTTTTGCTTGCAGAAATCGGGAGGCGGGAGACTAGCACTGAAATCAGTAGTCACACGCCTGAATCGGGAGGATTGGCATTTCTGAATTCTCTACAGCTGGGGCCATAAACTACATCCGCAGGGTTAGGTGATAGCCTGGGACCAGCCTGGCATCTAAAATGGCTGCCGTGCATGACAAAATTGTGGCATTGGAAAAAAGGCAAGATGGCGCAGCCGCTGGAAGAGATGTATCAACATATATCAGCCTCCTCAGCCACCCTCAGGAAACATAGGGGATTAGGATACGTCTCCCGCACCCCCTTATACCTAGTACTTTAATTAACGAAGCACAAAATGGCGAATTCCCGTTTCGCTACCAGTTTGCGGCCCAGTTCGCGGCCCGTGAAGCGCTTCTACCGTGAAAAATCATTTTTTTTTATTTTCCCCACGGGACCCTTTAATAACCCCAACAACATTCCTAGGGGGTCAAGAGGGGGATACCTTGCCCCCTTTCATTAAATTCCCCCTTAGTTTTTCACCTTTTCTTCTCTCTCGATCCTACCGAGAGACAAGATGGCGGCCGCTCCGGACTGTCACGCAGCAAAAAAAAAAAAAAGCTCACGCACAGCCGCTGGAAGAGATGTATCAACATATATCAGCCTCCTCAGCCACCCTCAGGAAACATAGGGGATTAGGATACGTCTCCCGCACCCACTTATACCTAGTAATTTAATTAACGAAGCACAAAATGGCGAATTCCCGTTTCGCTACCAGTTTGCGGCCCAGTTCGCGGCCCGTGAAGCGCTTCTACCGTGAAAAATCATTTTTTTTTTTTTTTCCCCACGGGACCCTTTAATAACCCCAACAACATTCCTAGGGGGTCAAGAGGGGGATACCTTGCCCCCTTTCATTGAATTCCCCTTTCGTTTTTCACCTCTTCTTCTCTCTCGATCCTACCGAGAGACAAGATGGCGGCCGCTCCGGACTGTTTAGAATGTTGACAGACACCGGAGAGCCAATCAGCTTTCTGCGCGCAAAGTTCCGTTTCGCGAAAAGTAAGCGGACCGGATCGCTGCCCAGAGCGCTGTTACAGATATATATCTTGATTTGAACGTTAATTTCTCAAAATCCACTGAAGCACATATATTGAGACCTAGCAAAGGCACATCGGGCTAACAGTCCCTACAATTTTGCCAAGTTTCGTGCAAATCCATTCAGCCGTTCGAGCTAAAAGTGAGTCCAACCGCCCTATGGAAATTAACATGGGAAAAACGCGTTTTGGGACCCCCCTTTTTTCTCGCCCCCCCCTTGACGAAACCCCCCCAAATTTTTAGGGGCTGCTCAGAAACAAAATGTGCCATTTTCCTGAAAATTTCAGCCGATTCCGTCCACAAACGCCAAAGTTATTAGACATAGAATTTTCAGAAATGCCATAGGGAATTAATCCTAACTATATATACCTACTGGCGATAGCCAGTAGGTAATATATATATATATATATATACATATATATATATATATATATATATATATATATATATATATATATATATATATATATATATATATATATATATATATATATATATATATATATATATATATATATATATATATATATATATATATGTTGGGCCCATGGAACTGGCCCAACATACCAAAATGCTATTAGAAATGTTAAAATTCTGCCTCAACAATAACTTCTTCATTTTTGATGGTCAAATGTACCAACAAGTCCAAGGTGTAGCAATGGGGGCCAGTTTCTCCCCTAGTTATGCGTGCCTCTTTATGGGGTGGTGGGAGGAACTGGTCCTCCTGCGCAAATTTGAAGAATATTGCACCACTAACATCACTTGTTGGCTCAGATTTATTGATGACTTATTTATTGTATGGCGTGGTTCCGAGGAAAGTGTTTTAAATTTCATACATGACATCAATGACAATGATCTTAATCTGCATTTTACCTCTGATGTAAGCAGGGAATTGGTGACATTTTTAGATGTACAGGTTTTTATATGTAATAATGTCATTACCAGTACTCTTTTTAGAAAACCGACGGCAGGTAACACTCTTTTACATGCCACGAGTGCTCATCCCCAACATCTAATCAAATCAATACCCTACGGCGAGATGCTACGCATCCGCCGTATTTGTAGCAATTATGAAGACATGATTGTAAAACAACAGGAAAGTTTTCAAAGATTTGTAGATAGGGGCTACACTGCCAAGATAGTGAACATTGCTATAAAGAAATCTAGGGTCAAAGAAAGAGGTGATTTGTTGACTGAAAGAGTGAAACAAAGTGATAACATCAATGAAGTTAGACTCATTCTGACGTACTCCAAACAGGAGAAAGAACTTAGGAGTATCGTCAGGAGAAACTGGCACTTTGTAAAAGATGATCCCATGATTGGCGATGTGATGCCCCATAATCCATCTATTACTTTTCGTAAAAGTCTTAGTATGGGCTCCATCCTCTCTAAAAATAGTCAAGACTACATAGGCAAGGAGCCTTGGAGACCGACCAGCAGGGGCTTCTACAAATGCCTGGCATGTAAAGCCTGCCAACATGGTGTTAACACCAAAAAATATACAACAGTAATCCCTAGAACTACAAGGGAAATAAAACAACACCTAACCTGTAGAACGGAATACTGTGTGTATATTCTAGAGTGCGACTGCAAACTCAAATATATTGGTAGCAGCAAACTGCAAATTCATAAGCGTATTCTACAACATCTGTGCGCCATTGTAAACAAGGACCAGAGCTATCCAGTGGCCAGACACTTTGAGGCGTGTCACAATAGTAAGCCTCAGTGTCTCAAATATTTCGCCATAGAGTCCATACCGCTTACCAGAAGAGGAGGCGACAGGGAGGCGTGTATGCGCAGGCTCGAAACCAAATATATTTTGGAGTTCAACTCAAAGTGGCAGGGAGGTCTTAACACCACAGAGGACCTCCACACATACTTATGACCACTTCATGATAATGTTACTCTTTAGCCATATAGTTAACACCATGATACAACCATAATCCAAATTATAAGAGGAGTTGGTCCGCACAGTGCACTTTATTTACACATTTATGTTTATATTGTAATATACTATGTATAATTTATATATTGAGTGTACAAAATTTCGGTGTGTGTAAATATATGAAGTGATTGATTTTAGCCGTCGTTTTAAATATTAGGGTAATGTCTTTTATCCTGATTTTTGATGTGATAGCTGATTTTAGTCATGTCACCGATTCCCTCTTTTTTAGATTGGTTTTATGGTGTGATTTTTTCTATATGTGCAACATTGATGATGTATGATCATATCTTGTCTTGATTAAGGAAGTAAAGATCTGTTTTAATAGGGTTCAGACTTCCCTTCCCCTCTACCTCAGTACTGTATAACCTCCAGCACTAGCCACTTTAGCTGTATTTGCACTTTGACTGCACGATGTCACTTTAGAGGAAGAAATTATATTGATTTTTTCCATTTGACACGAAGTCACTTTAAATACAGGTGCAATAACATGGCAGAAGTTAAGAATGAAATTATGGTACCGGAAGAAAGTTAAGGCACTACATTCTCCTCTTCCGAGCCTTATTTGGCTCGTACAATCTTCGTCATGAATTCATTTCTTCTTTTTTCTTTTAAAAGGTCCTTATAGATAAAATTAATTTTCCTTTTTTTGGATCTTTTTTTTCACTACTATCATTAAATAGCAGTGATCAATAGTATACTTTTGTATTATAATCTAATGCACACGGGTGAGCACTATTTTCGCACAACACTTGCTAATAGATTTGATGGACTACATGGTATATTTTTTCTCATCTCCATCTTGAAGAGTTATAGGCATTTATGCAGTTATACACATTTTTTTTTTGTTAAACTGATAGTACTCTTCGCACAACAAAATGAAGTTGTATTATATATGTATATCTTTAATCTTTTGATACATTATGCAAAACGTGACTTATTTATGTATTTATACAGTTATTAATTCACTTCTGTATTGGCACTATGAGAAAGTACAGGCAAATGTATTTATACATATAGTATTTTATCCATGTCCATAATTTTTTGTCATGTGACTGCACGTTATCACTTTAAATGGGCAAAAGCAATCTGTATCGCCATGTGACCAAGGCCGCTGGGACGGCCGAAACGCGTCATGACATACTACCTAAAGGCTGAATAAAAGAATGCTGAGAAAAAGCTGGTCCTTGCCTCAAGTCTCTTTGTAAGGAGCGCTGCTGCAAGGTATTTTGCAGATATATATATATATATATATATACATTACCTACTGGCGGTCGCCAGTAGGTATATATAGTTAGGATTTTTTCTCTATGGGATTTTTGAAAATTCTATGTCTAATAACTTTGGCGTTTGTGGACGGAATTGGCTGAGATTTTCAGGAAAATGGAACATTTTGTTTCTGAGCAGCCCCTGACAATTTGGGGGGGTTTCATCAAGGGGGGGCCGAGAAAAAAGGGGGGTCCCAAAACGCGTTTTTCCCATGTTAATTTCCATAGGGCGGTTGGCCTCACTTTTAGCTCGAACGGCTGAATGGATTTGCACGAAACTTGGCAAAATTGTAGGGACTGTTAGCCCGATGTGCCTTTGCTAGGTCTCAATATATGTGCTCCAGTGGATTTTGAGTAATTTAGGTTCAAAAAAAGATATATATCTGGGCGGAGCCTAACCACACATCTGATCTGATTGGCTGTCAGCACTTCATCCAAGAAGTGTTGGCAGCCATCTTGGGACCAATATACATGATAGCAACTCATTAAAAAGCATTGTAGTTAATAGAGGGTTTTAGGACTTTAGTTACATTATAAATCATTTGTTGATGGTACCATACTCGTTTTAGGAATTGTGGTGGGTTCTAAGGTGATTTTACCATGTGAAAAAACCTTCTGCTGTGATATCATGAATATTGTTTGAAAGAAAACTAATATCTCATGATTTTCCCACAGTGGTTTGGAAGGGGATCTATAAGCTAAACTGAAAGCATATTTTCTGTAAATTCACATTATCTTTCTCAGTCATGTGAAAATGAAGTCTGACATTCTCAGTAAAACATGTACATACAACAAGGACAGAGACTGTCAGTTGATTCCTTTGTGTTCTACTGCAGCCTCCTAGAGTGTTCTAAAGAACAACTAGAGCGCTAACAGTCCTACTTATTACAAAGGTATGGCACACCTGAAGCCATCTTGATTGGAATAAAGTGGTAACTCTTAAAACATTTAATTTAAAAAGAAACAACATGAGGGGGTATATTTTGCCATAGAAAGTATGATTAGTGCTGCAGAATGAAAAATTAGGGCACATTTTGAGTGACTTCTCAAATCCTTTTCTATTTCATTAAACCATTCTGACATGCAGTCTCCCAAAATGGCCACCAGAGACAAAAGAGCCCAAATGTAGCCCAAATATCACCCAGATGTAGCCCAAGTATAGCCCAATGACAGAATGTCCCAGAGTGTTCTAAAGAACCACTAGAGCGCTAACAGTCCTACTTATTACAAAGGTATGGCACACCTGAAGCCATCTTGATTGGAATAAAGTGGTAACTCTTAAAACATTTAATTTAAAAAGAAACAACATGAGGGGGTATATTTTGCCATAGAAAGTATGATTAGTGCTGCAGAATGAAAAATTAGGGCACATTTTGAGTGACTTCTCAAATCCTTTTCTATTTCATTAAAACATTCTGACATGCAGTCTCCCAAAATGGCCACCAGAGACAAAAGAGCCCAAATGTAGCCCAAATATCACCCAGATGTAGCCCAAGTATAGCCCAATGACAGAATGTCCCAGAGTGTTCTAAAGAACAACTAGAGCGCTAACAGTCCTACTTATTACAAAGGTATAGCACACCTGGAGCCATCGTGATGGGAATAAAGTGGTAACTCTTAAGACATTTAATTTAAAAAGGAACAAAATGAGGGGGTATATTATGCAATAGAAGGTATTATTAGTGCTGCAGAAAGAAAAATTAGGGCACATTTTGAGTGACTTTTCAAATCCTCTTCTATTTCATTAAAAAATTCTGACATGCAGTCTCCCAAAATGGCCACCAGAGACAAAAGAGCCCAAATGTAGCCCAAATATCACCCAGATGTAGCCCAAGTATAGCCCAATGACAGAATGTCCCAGAGTGTTCTAAAGAACAACTAGAGCGCTAACAGTCCTACTTATTACAAAGGTATGGCACACCTGAAGCCATCTTGATTGGAATAAAGTGGTAACTCTTAAAACATTTAATTTAAAAAGGAACAAAATGAGGGGGTATATTTTGCCATATGAATTATGATTAGTGCTGCAGAAAGAAAAATTAGGGCACATTTTGAGTGACTTCTCAAACCCTCTTCAATTTCATTAAAAAATTCTGACATAGTCTCCCAAGATGGCCACCAGAGACAAAAGAGCATAAATGTAGCCCAAATATCACCCAGATGTACCCCAAGTATAGCCCAATGACAGAATGTCCCAGAGTGTTCTAAAGAACAACTAGAGCGCTAACAGTCTTACTTATGACAAAAGTATGGCACACCAGAAGCCATCTTGATTGGAATGAAGTGGTAAGTCTGAAAACACTCAATTTAAAAAGGAACAACATGAGGGGGTTAATTTTGCCATAGAAAGTATGATTAGTGCTTCAGAAAGAAAAATTAGGGATCATTTTGAGTGACTTCTCAAATCCTCTTCTATTTCATTAAAAAAATTCTGACATGCAGACTGAAACATGCACTTTGAATACCAGCAGCAGACGTCCCTGGTGAGCAGTAGCTTTACTACAGTGATCTAATGTGCAACTAGAGTGCTAACATTCAGAATTTATGGCAAATGTGTGACACATCTGAATGCCTTCTTGATGGAACCAAAGTAAACAAGCATTGAAAATGCAATAGATCTCGCCCTCGTTTAAGTTAAAGCCATTCTGTTTGTAATGAGGTGGCTTTTTAGCTTTGCTTTTATTAGTGTTTTTTCAACTTTCATGTAAATAACGCACCGTTTTCACCAAATCGACTTTGCCCAAGCACACCCTTCCCTTCGGCCAACAAATCCCAAAAATTCGGCACACCTGCCGATCCACTCTCCCTACAGCTCACCCAAGCCCCGTCCCTCTAGCGCAACTGGAACACCCCAAATTCACCTTCTCCATGCGCACCAAAAACTCCCATTGAATAACATTGCAATTCGCTACTCCGCACAAAAATTGCTCTTTAAAGCACTTCCACTGCTCCGATCCGCTTCAAACTTGGCTGGACACTAGTTCCAGCGATTCCCTAACATCTCACCAAAAATCAGCCCAATCCATCCACTGGAACGGGGACGAATTTCAACCCGAATACGCGCCCCCGCAAACACAAAAAAAAGCCATAAAACGGACAAATCTCGACCAAAAACCGCCAAAATCCCTCAAAACCTTGCCAACACCAATACGCACGAAACTGAACCGTCCCCTCAGCCCTAGGCTCCGGGAACCCTACTTAATTGACCCAAAAGCCCTAAAAAAGCAACATAATACACACGAAAACGCCCTAACAACCCTAAAATGCATATAAGTATATGTATGCATGCATTTATCTTTGTATTTATATAGATATACAGATGATATATGTTTATATATGTATGTATATATATATATTCACTGAAAAAACCATAGGCTATAGACCATATATAGTTAGGAATTAGCATTTACAAAACCTTGAAAATTCACTGAAAAAACCATAGGTTATAGGCCATATATAGTTAGGAATTCGCATTTACAAAACCTTATTTTACTCACACAAAACCATTGAAATTCCATATATAGTTAGTTGCACTAACTATATATCGCGCACCCGCAATCCACTGCTGATGATGTCACATATTACATCATTCATGACATGGTCAGTGACATCACTGATGACATCACTGATGACATCTCAAATGACATCACTGATGACATCACTGATGACAACATCCAGTGACTGTATGTTTCTGTAAAGTTAAAATATGTCTTACATATTGACGAATGAGTGGATGTATAAGTGTCTGGATGAAGGATTTAGTAGGTGCATGACTGACTGTATGAGTGAGTGATTAAATGTGTCTCACTGAGTGCATGGGTTAGTGACTAAACTGTCTTAATTTGTGCATCATTATGTCTGTTGTTCTGTAAACTGTTGCATGTGTTGATAAGTAGCTATATGAGTAACTATATGGGTTATTGATTGGTTGCCCAAGTATTTGTATGGGAGACTGAGTGTGTGTGTGGGTGGCTGGGAGGTGTATTACTCTGTGCATAGATGTGTGAGCAGTTGATTCACTAGATGTATGGTTTCAAAAGTGCATGTGGAAACAGCTGTATGGGCGGTTGACTGTGTGCATGAGTGTATTGGTGAGTGAATGGATATCTCAGTGCTACATGTCAAAGTAAGTACATATGTAAAACACAGTACATGTGAGAGTTGACATATATAAATAACTGTGCATAAGAGCCAGTGAATGTGTGAGTGGCTGTATGGATCATTGTGAACTTGTATCAGGGATTGTATAAGAGAGTAAATATGTGTTAGTATATGTTTGAATAAGTAAAGTTTGTATAACTGTATAGTTGAGGAAATGGAGGTGTGATTGATTCTTTGCATGACTGACTAGGTGTGTGAGTAACTCCATGGATGAGTGACAGTCTGTGAGTGTCTGTTTACACTGATTGTATCTAAGGTTATATTAGAGTCTGAAGAGGTTCATCGTATTATCACATGAATGATATCATCAGTGATGTGATCAGTAATGTCAAATGAGATGTCATCAGTGATGTCATCAGTGATGTCATTTGAGATGTCATCAGTGATGTCATCAGTGATGTCACTGACCATGTCATGAATGATGTAATATGTGACATCATCAGCAGTGGATTGCGGGTGCGCGATATATAGTTAGTGCAACTAACTATATATGGAATTTCAATGGTTTTGTGTGAGTAAAATAAGGTTTTGTAAATGCGAATTCCTAACTATATATGGCCTATAACCTATGGTTTTTTCAGTGAATATATATATATATATATATATATATATATATATATATATATATATATATATATATATATATATATATATATTGAAGCTCCAGGTTGCCCGTAGGTCCGGACGCACTCCGCCAGCAGCGAGCTTCAAGCTTTGAAAAGGTAGGACTGCCACTGCATTCCGATATGCTCTTAGCTGTGTCGATGTTGGCCTGACGCGTTTCTGAGCTTTCCGCTCTTATCAGAGACTCGACAATTTGACGTGCCGCTTCTGACACGCCCTCTCAGTTGCCATTGGTAGGCCGCCTTCCGGTGTTTGCTGGGCCATGTAGTTCGTGTCAGAGATTCATTTCAAAACCCTGGATGGGCCTCGGAATGGGTGACAGTCTTGAATCCTGGAACCAGCTGGCTCACAAATCGAGCTCCTCATAATTCGAAACACCGGAAGGCGGCCTACCAATGGCAACTGAGAGGGCGTGTCAGAAGCGGCACGTGAAATTGTCGAGCCTCTGATGAGAGCGGAAAGCTCAGAAACGCGTCAGGCCAACATCGACACAGCTAAGAGCATATCGGAATGCAGTGGCAGTCCTACCTTTTCAAAGCTTGAAGCTCGTTGCTGGCGGAGTGCGTCCGGACCTACGGGCAACCTGGAGCTTCAATATTACACGCGGCCGCCCGGCCGTAAGGGACTGCACCACCCCGGGAACAGAGGGGGTCACAGGGCTTCGAATTATGAGGAGCTCGATTTGTGAGCCAGCTGGTTCCAGGATTCAAGACTGTCACCCATTCCGAGGCCCATCCAGGGTTTTGAAATGAATCTCTGACACGAACTACATGGCCCAGCAAACACCGGAAGGCGGCCTACCAATGGCAACTGAGAGGGCGTGTCAGAAGCGGCACGTGAAATTGTCGAGCCTCTGATGAGAGCGGAAAGCTCAGAAACGCGTCAGGCCAACATCGACACAGCTAAGAGCATATCGGAATGCAGTGGCAGTCCTACCTTTTCAAAGCTTGAAGCTCGCTGCTGGCGGAGTGCGTCCGGACCTACGGGCAACCTGGAGCTTCAATATTACACGCGGCCGCCCGGCCGTAAGGGACTGCACCACCCCGGGAACAGAGGGGGTCACAGGGCTTCGAATTATGAGGAGCTCGATTTGTGAGCCAGCTGGTTCCAGGATTCAAGACTGTCACCCATTCCGAGGCCCATCCAGGGTTTTGAAATGAATCTCTGACACTAACTACATGGCCCAGCAAACACCGGAAGGCGGCCTACCAATGGCAACTGAGAGGGCGTGTCAGAAGCGGCACGTGAAATTGTCGAGCCTCTGATGAGAGCGGAAAGCTCAGAAATGCGTCAGGCCAACATCGACACAGCTAAGAGCATATCGGAATGCAGTGGCAGTCCTACCTTTTCAAAGCTTGAAGCTCGCTGCTGGCGGAGTGCGTCCGGACCTACGGGCAACCTGGAGCTTCAATATTACACGCGGCCGCCCGGCCGTAAGGGACTGCACCACCCCGGGAACAGAGGGGGTCACAGGGCTTCGAATTATGAGGAGCTCGATTTGTGAGCCAGCTGGTTCCAGGATTCAAGACTGTCACCCATTCCGAGGCCCATCCAGGGTTTTGAAATGAATCTCTGACACGAACTACATGGCCCAGCAAACACCGGAAGGCGGCCTACCAATGGCAACTGAGAGGGCGTGTCAGAAGCGGCACGTGAAATTGTCAAGCCTCTGATGAGAGCGGAAAGCTCAGAAACGCGTCAGGCCAACATCGACACGGCTAAGAGCATATCGGAATGCAGTGGCAGTCCTACCTTTTCAAAGCTTGAAGCTCGCTGCTGGCGGAGTGCGTCCGGACCTACGGGCAACCTGGAGCTTCAATATTACACGCGGCCGCCCGGCCGTAAGGGACTGCACCACCCCGGGAACAGAGGGGGTCACAGGGCTTCGAATTATGAGGAGCTCGATTTGTGAGCCAGCTGGTTCCAGGATTCAAGACTGTCACCCATTCCGAGGCCCATCCAGGGTTTTGAAATGAATCTCTGACACGAACTACATGGCCCAGCAAACACCGGAAGGCGGCCTACCAATGGCAACTGAGAGGGCGTGTCAGAAGTGGCACGTGAAATTGTCGAGCCTCTGATGAGAGCGGAAAGCTCAGAAACGTGTCAGGCCAACATCGACACAGCTAAGAGCATATCGGAATGCAGTGGCAGTCCTACCTTTTCAAAGCTTGAAGCTCGCTGCTGGCGGAGTGCGTCCGGACCTACGGGCAACCTGGAGCTTCAATATTACACGCGGCCGCCCGGCCGTAAGGGACTGCACCACCCCGGGAACAGAGGGGGTCACAGGGCTTCGAATTATGAGGAGCTCGATTTGTGAGCCAGCTGGTTCCAGGATTCAAGACTGTCACCCATTCCGAGGCCCATCCAGGGTTTTGAAATGAATCTCTGACACGAACTACATGGCCCAGCAAACACCGGAAGGCGGCCTACCAATGGCAACTGAGAGGGCGTGTCAGAAGCGGCACGTGAAATTGTCGAGCCTCTGATGAGAGCGGAAAGCTCAGAAACGCGTCAGGCCAACATCGACACAGCTAAGAGCATATCGGAATGCAGTGGCAGTCCTACCTTTTCAAAGCTTGAAGCTCGCTGCTGGCGGAGTGCGTACGGACCTACGGGCAACCTGGAGCTTCAATATTACACGTGGCCGCCCGGCCGTAAGGGACTGCACCACCCCGGGAACAGAGGGGGTCACAGGGCTTTGAATTATGAGGAGCTCGATTTGTGAGCCAGCTGGTTCCAGGATTCAAGACTGTCACCCATTCCGAGGCCCATCCAGGGTTTTGAAATGAATCTCTGACACGAACTACATGGCCCAGCAAACACCGGAAGGCGGCCTACCAATGGCAACTGAGAGGGCGTGTCAGAAGCGGCACGTGAAATGGTCGAGCCTCTGATGAGAGCGGAAAGCTCAGAAACGCGTCAGGCCAACATCGACACAGCTAAGAGCATATCGGAATGCAGTGGCAGTCCTACCTTTTCAAAGCTTGAAGCTCGCTGCTGGCGGAGTGCGTCCGGACCTACGGGCAACCTGGAGCTTCAATATTACACGCGGCCGCCCGGCCGTAAGGGACTGCACCACCCCGGGAACAGAGGGGGTCACAGGGCTTCGAATTATGAGGAGCTCGATTTGTGAGCCAGCTGGTTCCAGGATTCAAGACTGTCACCCATTCCGAGGCCCATCCAGGGTTTTGAAATGAATCTCTGACACGAACTACATGGCCCAGCAAACACCGGAAGGCGGCCTACCAATGGCAACTGAGAGGGCGTGTCAGAAGCGGCACGCGAAATTGTCGAGCCTCTGATGAGAACGGAAAGCTCAGAAACGCGTCAGGCCAACATCGACACAGCTAAGAGCATATCGGAATGCAGTGGCAGTCCTACCTTTTCAAAGCTTGAAGCTCGCTGCTGGCGGAATGCGTCCGGACCTACGGGCAACCTGGAGCTTCAATATATATATATATACATACCGATATTGAGAAAACTGCTAAATACTATTAATTGAAGGTAGTTTTAATGTTTCCAAACATATGATGATTTTATTTTAAAATGAGCTGAGGCATGTATTTGTATTTTACATATAATGACAACACAGCACAAAGCTAACATGAGTTGTTTGTATTTAACAAACAACATTGGAAAACAACAGTATTTTGTCTATGTCAATTACTACAACACGTGGTAATCCACAAATGAGCACTGTCACTTTAAAATACCTTCCATGAAAACAATCATTGTCGAGTGAACAAGCCGCGCAAGCGGTGAAACGCGTCTCTGATGATTTTTGGGATAATAAAATAAACTAAGCACTTGATTTGGGTCCGTGTCTTGACTACTGCGGGCGGCGACGTTAGAAGGAGAAACGCTCGTCTGCAGCAGCTTGAAGCGTGATATATTCGACTGTTTTTTCGACCAGTAATCACGGACCCCTTCTCCATTCAAAGGGCAAGCGGTACAACGGAAAATCTCAGCCGGAGGAATCCAGAGGAGTTTGACAGTCCTTGAAGGAATAACCGCGAGCCCCCCACAGCCAAGCAACAACAACATTGGTACAGACTCATCGAAGGAATCGGTCGGGGAGCGTTTGTACGTCCCGGATAGCATCCCACGGAGTGAGCTGGACTGCCTTGACCAGGTAAAACGAACTTGGGCATTGTGGGGAGGAGGAGGAAAGTGCAGCACGGCAGAATATAGCGGCGACGGGGTCAGTGAGAAAACAATGACCCAGCTGTATTCCGCCAGACGCAATTGAAATAACTGTTTGAATTCCCAAGAATGTCGAGCGACATTGTTCGTGAAAGGGAGGCGGCAGCCTCAGGAATGTTTTCGGATGCTCCGCAACCAAACCCTAACCCAGTGCACACTCTGGCAGCTGACAATGCCAGATCGGATACATTACAGCTCAAATTAAAAACCCTTGAAAAAAAGATGCGCATGGAAATGAGCAAATGGTGGGAATCAAGATCCCTGCAAAGTTATATAGATGTGGGGCGTATCCCACGAGGATTGCAAATTTTAACTGCTCCAACGTATGAAGAGCCACATCCAGAATTAATGAGAGAGTGGGCTGAATGCAATTTGGATTCATCCAGAAGATTAACTATGCTGCTGATCAAATATGCAGACATAGACAGAGCACGTCTACTCAGTGAAATAGATACAATCAATGAGGAGCTGGAAGCAATGGGACAGGAGGAGGAAATCACAAAATGGTGTAAGGACATGATGATAAAAATAAAAAAAGAAGAGGAAAAAAATAAAAGAACGCAAAACAATAAAATTTCAGCGTGATAAAGAGGATTACGAGGTGGGACAAATTTTTACTTTTGCGAGAAAGATTGACGCTATTCGCAAGTCGCAAAACAAGGGGCCTAGAATAAAACAAAAAACAATACAGCATCAAAGGCGAGTGGAATTAGATGAAGCCACCACATCTAGTGACCAATTGACCTCAAATAGTGAGGATGAATCAGCTATGCGACACGCCCAAGGAACAAGCGGCACAACACCATCTCCGGGGGAAGAAATGAACATTTTAGCGGCCCAAAGATTGGCAACTTTGCGACCAAGGAACAAAAGACAAACAAACGTAAGCGGGCAAACTTCAGGCGCAAACAAAGGCGCAGAGCAAATCGGAACAAACCAAAAAGCTCAAAAACCAAAGAGAAACTACTGGTGGAGGAAACAGTAATTCAAACTGTGATCAACCTATCTAAAGTAGAATTATCAGATGAAGAAACAAAAACTTTGAGCTTAGGTTTATCTTACTGCCCACCTTCCAATTTCGATTACCCCAATGCCAGGATGGATGTGTATAAGGGAATTCGGAAATTGAAATTAAAAAAAACTCTATGCAATGAAAAAAACTCTAACAAGTACCAGTGATTTCCATATGGATGCAACACCTCCAAGCTCTAACACAGTGGCAGAATTAGAAGATATGTGGAATGATGAAACAATTCCATATACTAGTCCTAACTCCACAATGTTGGGGATGGAATCGAAAGGAGCAGGTTTAACTAAATTCAAACGAAAATCAAAATTTCGCCCTATCACCGTCCACGATTCCATAGATACCTTCCATGAAATGATCATCAACAAATTGAAAAAACTAAATAAAAAAATTGGTTCTAGCAATTCAAGACATCGCAACCAGGATTATAAATATTTCCAACTTATGAGAAAATTGAAGAACAATAAAGACGTTATTATTCGCAATAGCGATAAAGGCGGAAATATTGTGTTATGGGCATATGATGATTATATGAAAGAGGCAATGAGCCAATTGAACGATAGACGATGCTACAAAAGAACAGATATCAAATCTGTGAAAGCCATGTATACCACATACTATAAGAAATTATCAAATTGGTACCATCAAAATTTGATCAATGAGGATGAACAAAAGTTTATGAGAAATGACAATCCTATAATACCAACTATTTATTTCATCCCGAAAGTACACAAGAACAAAAACAATCCACCTGGCAGACCAATTATCAGTGCCAGGAACAGTATTCTTCAAAAAACCTCTATCTATGTGGATTATTTCTTACAAGAGTATGTGAAATCCCTGCCATCATACGTAAGGGATACGAGCGACTTTATAAATAAAGTTATGAATTTTGAATGGCAAACAGACTATCTATTGATAGCTTTAGACGTATCATCTCTATATACGAGCATATTGCATACTGACGGATTTGAGGCCATTGAGTACTATCTAAAAAATAGAGATCCTATTTATAAGGAACATAGTACCATATTGATACAAATGATCAAATTTTGCCTTAATAACAACAATTTTATGTTCAACCATTTGTTGTATTGTCAAATTCAGGGAGTAGCCATGGGGGCAAGCTTCTCCCCAAGTTATGCTTGCCTCCACATGGGCAAGTGGGAGAGGGAGGTCCTCATGACACAACATGCTGAAACTATGTCAATGAATGTAAAACTCTGGCTCAGGTTTATTGACGACTTGTTTGTGGTATGGCACGGCACTAAAGAACAGGCAGAGGAATTTGTGAGACAGATTAATGTCAATAACTTGAATCTAAGATTCACAGCAGAAATAAATGACAAAGAGGTTAATTTCCTGGACACCCAAGTTTATATAACCAATGACAAATTAGAAACCAGGTTATATAGGAAGAAAACTGCAGGAAATTCAGTCTGGCATGCGTCAAGTGCTCATCCACGCCACCTTATCAACAGCATACCATTCGGTGAAATGTTAAGAATAAAAAGAGTGTGTAGCACACCATTAGAGCTCCAAACAGCACAGAGACAAAGCAAGGCAAGATTCTTAGAAAGAGGGTACAAACAATCTGTTATTGATCAGGCCATTTCCAAAACAGATAAATTGGATAGGATTGATTTACTAACCAAAAGTACATCAGAAGTAGAGTCAGGAAAAGTTGAGGTCAATGAGTTTCGCCTCATAATGGCCTATAGTAATCAACACAAAGAAATCCAAAATATTATCCAAACAAGCTGGCCTATCTTATTGAATGATTCAGTTTTAGGACCCCTGTTACCGCAGAGGGCGTCCATCACTTACAGCAAGGCACCATCCATGAGGGACTGCCTAGTAACCTCTGATCCGGAAATTCTGAAAAATCCGACCTGGTATAAAGACCTGGCTGGGTTTAAAAAATGCATAAGTTGTAAGGCATGCACTCATGGTGTCAACACAAAAGTATTTCGCTATTCCATTTACTAAAGAACCACAAAAAATAACCAAGATCTTAACATGCAAAACCGAATATGTGGTATATATTTTAAGCTGCCCATGCAATTTAGTTTATGTGGGAAGCACGAAATTGCAAGCCCATGTACGAATCCTCCAACATATGAGGGCCATCACAAATATGGACAGTACGTATCCGGTGGCCCGTCATTTTAAAGACCATCACGGAGCAAATAATAAAGGGCTAAAATACTATCTAGTTGATGCAATTCTGCCCAGTAGACGTGGAGGAGGCGCTAGAGAGATCAAACTTCGTAAATTGGAAACACGATATATTTTATTGTTTGATTCCAAATATCCTCAAGGGCTAAATACCACAGAAGACTTACACACATGCCTCGATTAACAATACAACAGTACAGTCCCTCATGTAACATATAAAACTAGAGGAGAATGAGTTACCATAGCATATTATACCCTGGTTTTAAAATAGAAAAAAGAACTTTTTTAGAGAAAGAAACGCTTTTTTAAAAAATACATAATTTTGTTTTTTGTATATATTTTATGAAAGATCTTTTTAATAGACGAACGAAAATATATATTTATATTTGTATATGTCTATATGATTATACTGCAGTAATATCCTGTGATAGGATGTCGTTTTGGAGTAAATATGTGTAAATATATGAATTGAGCAATTTTATGAATGTTTTCTAGGGTAGATGTATCAAAATGAAGTAACAATTATGATACTAGATTATATGTGACCATGGATAGTGGATTCAAATGAAATATTTACCGAATGGGGTGATCCATTGAAAGACTATGAACCAGATAGGATAAATATAACTGCAATGTGTACATAGATGAGTGGCCATGTCACCATCTACTGATGATAATTTTTGGTGCACGTCAACGAAAACCAACAAGACAAGTATATATCAATTACTTATAAGTTGAAAATGTGCGTTAGGATGAGTTGAAATGATTTTAAATATATTTTAATCACATTATTCACGTTATGCACTTTAAATATGATGCAACAAAAAAGTGAGTTGTTTTCCAAACACGTTACTCTGGTATTTTACCGATATTGAGAAAACTGCTAAATGCTATTAATTGAAGGTAGTTTTAATGTTTCCAAACATATGATGATTTTATTTTAAAATCAGCTGAGGCATGTATTTGTATTTTACATATAATGACAACACAGCACGAAGCTAACATGAGTTTTTTGTATTTAACAAACAACATTGGAAAACGACAGTATTTTGTCTATGTCAATTACTACAACACGTGGTAATCCACAAATGAGCACTGTCACTTTAAAATACCTTCCATGAAAACAATAATTGTCGAGTGAACAAGCCGCGCAAGCGGTGAAACGCGTCTCTGACGATTTTTGGGATAATAAAATAAACTAAGCACTTGATTTGGGTCCGTGTCTTGACTACGGCGGGCGGCGGCGTTAGAAGGAGAAACGCTCGTCTGGAGCAGCTTGAAGCGTGATATATATATAAATAAATATATATATATATATATATATATATATATATATATATATATATATATATATATATATATATATATATATATATATATATATATATATATATATATAACCTACTGGCGGTCGCCAGTAGGTAGATATAGTTAGATATAGTTAGGACCTATTATTCATAGGAAATCCGCAACATTCTATTTGGAATAACTTTGACGCCGATTGACGAATCTTCATGAAATTCTTAAACCTTGTGGCCAACTATGGTCCACTCCTATCCTGAAAGTTTCATGGTGATTTGTCAAGCGGGGGCCGGAAAAAAGGGAGGTCCTGAAACTCGTTTTCCCCTTGCAATTACCCATAGGACCAAATTTGGCTAAGAGTCCTTAGTTCAGACTTGTGCCTTTTTCATTAAATGTTGTAAATCCGTTCAGTAGTTCCTGAGAAAATGACAGTTAAAGTCACTTATATATCTGTACGTGTATCCGCAGATGGATCCGCGTGCCCTCAGCGAAGCCTACGTGCAGTGCATGAGCTGTATTTTAATTGGCTGTCAACACTCCACGCCAGGAAATGTTGCCAACCATCTTGTGCCTCGGTAGAACCGAGGCAAAAGAAACCCCCCAAAAAACGTTGCAAAATGCAAAAAAGGGTCAGGGAGGAAGGGGGGGCTACACAGCCCCCCTTCTTTAAAAAAATAAAAAAAATGGGATTGGGCCGGCGGCCACGCCCCCCTGCTTGCACCACTCTGCAAACTCACCCCCTGGCACATTTGCATAGGGAGAACAAATTCCCCTTGAATACTGGGGGTTCCTGGGGGCCAACTAGCCCACCAGGAACCTCCAGTATGCGCCAGGGGGCTGCGTTGCAGAGAGGTGTTCTGAGGTCAAGCCCCTTTTTACACCTCTCTGCAACGCAGATCTGTGGCGCTTACTGGAGGTACCTGGTGGGTTAGTTGGCCGTAATGGGACCTCAGGATTCAGAGGACTTAATCCCCCAACTTAAAACGCACCACAGGGTGCACAGTGGTGAAGGTCGGGGACGGGGTCTAAGGTGATATGTGTGCAAACACACCCTGTGGCGTGTTTTAAGTTGGGGAATTTATTCCTCTTCAATCCAGATGTCCTCTGGGTGCTAACTAGTCCACCAGGTACCTCCACTAAGCGTCACAGAGCTGTGTTGCAGAGTGTTGTAAAAAGGGGCGTGGCCTCTAAACACCTCTCTGCAACGCAGCTCCCTGGCACATACTGGAGATACCTGGTGGGCTTGTTGGCCACCAGGGGATCTCAGGATTTAAGGGGACTTAATGCCGCAACTTAAAACATGCCACGGGGCATGTTTGCACAGTGGTGAAGGTAGGGGGTGGGGCCTGAGGTGATATGTTTGCAAACACGCCCTGTGGCATGTTTTAAGTTAGGGAATTAATTCCTCTTAAATCCAGAGGTCCCCTAGGGGCCAACTAGCCCACCAGGTGCCTCCAGTAAGTGCCACGGAGCTGTGTTGGAGAGTGTTGTCAAAAGGGGCATGGCCTCTGAACACCTCTCTGCAACGCAGCTCCCTGGCGCATACAGGAGGTACCTGGTGGGCTTGTTGGCCGCCAGGGGATCTCAGGATTTAAGGGGACTTAATCCCACAACTTAAAACACGCCACAGGGCGTGTTTGCACAGTGGTGAAGGTAGGGGGCGGGGCGTGAGGTGATATGTTTGCAAACACGCCCTGTGGCATGTTTTAAGTTGGGGAATTAATTCCTCTTCAATCCAGAGGTCCCCTAGGGGCCAACTAGCCCACCAGGTGCCTCCAGTAAGTGCCACGGAGCTGTGTTGGAGAGTGTTGTCAAAAGGGGCATGGCCTCTGAACACCTCTCTGCAACGCAGCTCCCTGGCGCATACTGGAGGTACCCGGTGGGCTAGATGGTCCCGAGGGGACTGCAGGATTCAAGAGGAATTAATTCCCCAACTTAAAACGCTCCGCAGGGCATGTTTGCACACATGTCACATCAGGCCCTGCACCCTTCCTTCACCATTGTACAAATATTCCTCTAAAATCAGCTGAACTAGGAATTCCGATTTATTTACCTGTTATCAGGAGAGAACCCAGTGCTGCATCTTTTAGCTCAGCACTGACCCTGAAAAGTAATTCTAAGGTTACTAACCAGTAACTTGTATTTCCTTCCATAGGAATCCATTGTGTGGTTTAAACCAGAAAAGTTTCTGGGTTGATTTTTGAAACGTACAAATATTCCTCTAAAATCAGCCGAACTACGAATTCCAATTTACTTACCTGTTATCAGGAGAGAACCCAGTGCTGCATCTTTTAGCCCAGCACTGACCCTGAAAAGTAATTCCAAGCGTACTTACCAGTAACTTGTATTTCCTTCCATAGGAATCCATTGTGTGGTTTTCACCAGAAAAGTTTTTAAGTGTCTATTTTCACAAACTAATAATATTCCCCCAAAATTGCCTGTTTGACTTAAACGCATTCTTTCAATTGTTGACAGGAGATGCACCGGTGCTGGATCCCGGATCTACCACCGAGTAAGAAAAAGTGACGATAGCACAACTTACCCGCTAAAGGAATTTCCTGCCGTAGGATAACATTGGTGATTCTATGTGAAAAATGTTCCAAATGTCAACTTTTAAAATACAATAATATTCCGTAAAATTCACTACTGTAACTAGTATACTTTTACTCAACCAGTTACAGGAGATGTCCAAGGACTGAATCTAGGATCTAGTCCTGTGGTTAGAAAAGTAATCCATAAAGTAACTAATTGCATGTAACTAGAAATTCACAATGAAGTCAATGTTGCATTGTATTTGAAATTGTGTTGCCCATTGCAACAACTGTAACTACTGTACTTAAAAGTCTATTGCATATTTGCAAAGTATTTAAACTAAAGTAGTTAATTCTGAGAAAATATATTTTGTAAAGTAATGTATAATGTAATTATAGTATAATTTAAAAAATAAAACATCATCTAAAAGTAAATAGTTTAAAAAATGTAGTAAATCAGTATCATATCCTTATTCACCGGCCAGGCCTCCCAAATCCATTGCATTTTAAATCTTTCACATGACTTTTTTAATCACTATTGGCACTCTTGCATGTTATTTTGCACTGACAACTCAATTGGGACATAGATATATTTGTGTCCAGTAGGAAGTATAGAGATGATTTATTGTTTTTAGTCATATGAAACACCCATTGGCATAATAACATTGCACGTTAAGCAGACATTGCTATTTGAGCACATTCAAGCTGAGATCATGTTGACATTAGGTTTCACCATACCCTTTGGCATATCATTCCCCCCTTACCAGTATCCAAATAGTCGACAACAAGTGAGGAGTTTTCTTTGAGGGGTTGGTTAGGTTCTTAGCTTTGGCCTGCTTTTCAACAGCTGGATATGCTTTCTTTGCATAACATTACCCACCAGGGTTATATTTGGACTTGCTTAATTTGCACAACACCGTCAATATTGCACATGAATGAAATTCATCAAATCAAATGTTTTTTTTAATTATCTTTCTAAACAGCGTGTACTTTCAATATGGATTAATCACACCTATTCAGTGTTTTCATTTCCACAAGTATTTTAAGCTATTTAAGATGGTGCTAGGTGTTTTTCATTTTGCTTAAATGCAACTAAAAACATGTATTTTTTCTATGTCTATCGCTCCGCTGTCAGGCAACCAATCATGTTGTTTTTTACTCTGCACGGTGCACTTTAAATGTGGCATTGTTACTAACCCTAGGCAAAGCACTATGCTACGCTCGCGTAGTTTGCGAAATTTCTGCAACTTCGCACTACGCGAGTTGCACGTAGCACAGTGCAAACATGCGTAGCATAGCGTAGCATAGCGTAGCATTCCTTTTTTGCTTGCTCGTGTTCCTCAACGTCAAGTTGGCGACTGCGAGCAAGCAAAATGACATCCTCGCAAGACTTTTTCCTTGTTCGCAATCGCAAGCATTGAAAATAAACCTCCCGGCGCGATTCGCAACGCAGGGAGGTCAGGTTTCTCATTGCGAGTAGTCGCGCATGCTCCCGACCGCTTGCGATGAGAAACTACCAGTCCGCGTTGAGAAAGCTGCAGCTCGAGTAAAAATCTACTCGAGTGGCAGAAAAGTACAGCCCACACTGTGCAACATGCCGTTTTCAATGATTGCACAGTGCCGGATGCTTGTCCGCACTGTGCAATCATTGAAAATGACATCTTGCACAGTGCAAACATGCTACTACGCAGTTCGCGAAGTGCTATGCGTATCTCGTGTAGTGCGAAGTGCACTTCGCGTAGCTACGCGTAATGCTACTTCGCTAACTACGCCCACCCCTAATTGTTACTTCAAAGGCGCTATGTGAACAAGGCGTCTGGTAGGCTGAAACGCGTCATGCAGGCATGCTGAGATCTAAATAAAATACTCACTTGCACTTTCCACTGGGTCGGTTATCATCAGTTCCCGTGCTTTTCATGAAGATTAGGGATTACAGGAACCTTCACTGGCAATACTTTTGGCATATATTTATATATTTTTTTCCAAAGCGTGGCCCCCGGTTCCAGTCCTTTGGGTGCTCTCCGGCTATGCGTTAGATATATATATATATATATATATATATATATATATATATATATATTCACTGAAAAAAACATAGGTTTCAAGCAGGTTATAGTTAGGTATTATCTTTTAAATAACCTTATAAATTCATTGACAAAACACACAGGTTTCAGGCTTGTTATAGTTAGCTGGACATTTTACTCATACAAAACCATTGAAATTCCTCTGTTATAAAACTCTCGCCCCCGCAATCCACTGGTGATGATGTTACATATTAGATCATATCATGACATGGTCAGTGACATCACTGATGACATCTCAAATGACATCACTGATGACATCACTGATTACATCAGCCAGTGAATGTGGTCTATTTTGTTATTTAAATATGTATGATATATTCACCAATCTACATTGAAGAATAAGTGGATATATAAATATCTGGCTAGTGGATTTAGAAGCAGTGAGTTTGATTTTTTACTTGAGTAGTTGACTAAATATATTGGATAGTGACGAAACTGTGTGAATATCTGTATTACTTGGTCTGTTGTCGAGTAAACTGCTGCACCAGTTGGTTACTAGCTACGTGAATGTCTATGTTAGTTATTGATTAGTTAACTGATTATTTGTATAGGAGAGTGAATGTGTGTGTGGTTCGGTGGGGGATCTGTGACTGCCCAAAGATATGTGAATAGTTAATTCTGTACGTATATGAAGACTATGTGTTATAATAGCTATTTGGGTGAGTGAATATCTTTATGGGTGTGGTAATGAGCAAAGATACTTCTCAATGGTACATGTCTAACAAAGTAGAAAAAATAAAAGACATTTGTTGTATATAAATAAGTGTACATAAAACTCCTTGATTGCATGAGTGACTGTATTGATAACTGTATACTTGTAATAGTGATTGTATAATACACTAAATATGAGTTACTATCTATATGAATAAATAAAGTGCTATTTGTATAAGTGTGCAGCTGGGTAAATGTAAGTAGGATACATTGTTTGCAAAAGTGAGTAGGATGACTGCATAACTAAATAGGATGTGTGCTGGTGTGTAATGTCGATATAGGTGTATAAGTATATTTGATAGTGTTCTATTGATCATTGACAACATGTATGAGTGAATCTATAAGTCATTGATTAGATTTGTGTGTAGATCTAGGAATCACTGAGTGGGTTTTTACATACTTGCATTGCTGTGTATATGGATTCAAATATGCTACTCTGTATTTTACAATGAGTGATGAAAGGTTATACTAGTGTATGATGAGGTGTATCTGATTGTCATGTGGATGATGTCATCAGTGATGTCATCAGTGATGTCATTTGAAATGTCATCACTGATGTCATCAGTGATGTCACTGGCCATGTCATAAATGATGTAATATGTGACATCATCACCAATGGATTGTGGGCTCAAGAGTTACAGTTAGTACAACTAACTGTAACGGAGGAATTTTAATGGTTTTGTATGAGTGAAATGTCCAGATAACTATAACACCCCTGAAACCAATTTTTTTCAATGAATTTCTAAGGTTTTTTAACTGATAATTCCTAACTCTAACCTGCTTAAAAACTATGGTTTTCTAAGTGAATTTCTAAGGTTTTGTAAATGATAATTCCTAACTATAATCGGCCTGAAACCTATGGTTTTTTCAGTGAATTTCAATGGTTTTTTAAATGATAATTCCTAATTGTAATATTCATTAAGCATATCATGTTCTCAACATCGTAAAAACTGCTAATATTACCATTCTTCAATGTATTCCTTCCTCCAAGAAAATCGCCTCAGACCAGAACCAAAACTAACATTAATGATATACAAACTAGGCGTTTCCTTTGTAAAAAAACACCACTTCCCCATATTATCAACAAGCCAAATCTGCAATGCTACCTAAAAAAACAGGCAATAGTTTCACTTACCACTAACTAATTAATATAAGCATTTAACTAGTGTAAGGAAGTGGACTATGTACTGCATGAACTACAGCTACCTCACACCCATGTCTAAAGACAAATATGTAATAGAGGTACTAATTATGCACTTCCAACAGCCAACAAAATCACAACACCTAGCACCACCACCACTACAACCACCCCTCCTGACCCCTCCCCTTGTAATACCTCAGAGCCAGCGCAGAACAGGACAATGGACCTTCCCAAAATAATATATCCCCTCAACAGCACACTAGTTCAATGTTCAGAGATGTGACAATCAACTATGTATAAGGGAAGGAACTCACTCATCAACAATAATGTACACAATGCTAACACTACCAGCGATATGGTATACACAGCTCACTATACAAACCAAAAACTTTTCTGTGTAGATATACTATTTATACGTGTAGTGTACTGCATAGTGGACCCCACCATATTATGTCAGACACTAGGGAATATTTCGGTCATGTAGCTGTGTTGTCTCCCACCCCCTTGAAGCAGAAGCGGAGTGGGCTGGTCCAACATATGCAACTCCAGCGTAAGAGTATAAATAATTAGCCTATGCCTTGGGCGTGGTTTACTTCTGCAAAGAAAAAAACTCTGCCACAGCGAAGGTCCTCACCCTGCCACATGGCTGCTGCCATGAGCACGTGCCTCCTCGATACAAGCCGATTGCGAACTCAGTGCCACAGCACCGCAGACTTATGTCTTTATCGACTACTGCCTTCAATCTACACTGTGGACAGCAGGGTTCACAACTTGCATTCAGCTTTGATCTACATTACAGACAGCGTTGAATTAAGCCTTTATTTATTTAATGCAGAGACAATTGTACTATATGTCTTCAGATTTTGTTAAAGGATGTGACAAAAAGCATTCCTCGATGTCTGTCCTGACTACTGCCTTTGATCTACACTGCTGACAGCAGGGTTCACAACTTGAATTCAGCTTTGCATCTACACTACGGACAGCATTGAAGTTAGCCTTGATTTATGTAAGGCAAAGGCAATTTTGTTAAAGGATGCGACAAAAAACATTCCTCAATGTCTGTACTGCCTTACACTACCAGGTAAACACAACAACGCTACATGGCCCAGATTCACATTGTAGTGATTTCTTACTTCCAGGTCTAGTTGTCAGAACGGCACACACACACTCCCTCATGGCTGGTATACACCCACACCACACCCATCCAGCGCATGCGTCACTACACACGTGACGCTACCAAGAAAAAAGATGGGGCGCACGTTCTCTGCGCCTTTTTAGAGTTGGTCCCATCGCAAGCGCTATGATGGCCCGTCCTAGTGGTTCAAACGCCTCATGTAGGCCTAAACTACCAAACAGGGGGGCCCATTACCACATGCGTGGCCTCTTTGGTCACTGAGTTAGTGGTACCGCAAGGACTGAGCGGGTGAGGAACCTGCGATGAAGATAGGTTCACGAGTATGTCCTTTGCCATAGTGATATCAAGACTCAGAACCAAATGTAAGACTTCTTGGTGGCAGAGCGGGACTGCATGATGTAGAATGTACCCTGTCTGTGAAAAGGTGAGCAGTTAGGCCTGGGTGCTCAGCGGAGGGAGTAGATGGGGTGCAGCAGAATGGATACAAAAAGGCGATGCAGCGATTTAGGCGTACGCAGTCGTATATATCGTATCTTATTGCATTTGTACTTTTTTTTTCTATAGCAGGAACGTTTTTATAGTCGGTCAAAAGTCTGTCGCTCGTGATGAATGAAACCATTTGTATCACTGCGCACCACTTGCTTTCACAACCGGATGGAAAACATTACTACTCTACTAATTCTTCATAAATCGAAGCCTATTAAACAAGTTGGAACTGTACAAATAGTTGTATTTTTAATGCGGGAGGGAAGGTGTGTGAAAGGGCGATGCTATTCTATTCCACATTAAGATAGTGACAATTACCAATCATAACATCTTTCTTTTACTATCTTTTAGATGTAGAGCTTCAGTGTGCACTATGTCCCGGCACATGGTGGAAGACACACCGGTGACAGAAAGGTGAGCTGCGAATATTCTTTTCAGTCACTCTCACACTTCCTCTCTCCTTGGATAAAAAAATGACGCACAATCTGATCTTCCTTTGTGTTTCACAAATTGCAGTTCCCCCAACATCTCCTTAGCTCAACATTTGAGGATTCTGTGATGATGCGTGGCCATCGTAACAATGAAGGCTGCTTCGACATGTGGTGGATCCTCTTTGAATCACACCAATGGCACAAGGTAAGCAAAGTAGGTTGTTCCCGAAGCAACGAGAAGTCACCTGTGGGCGGAGAGAGTGGATAGTGTATAGTAGCTTGACTACGTAGGAATGTACAATTACCTCCGGGCAGTGAGAATGGATAGGTTGGAACAGTCTTGGTGCGCAAGAAGAAGGCACTCTCCTCCAGACTCTGGAAGTCAATGGGGTGCAACAGTCTGGGTACGCAGTAATGAGAACACACCGCTATGCAATGGGAGTGCATGAGGTATAGCACTCTGGGAGAAAAAGAGCGCACAGACACTACCTTGCAGTGGAAGTTGATGTAATACAGTATCCTGAGTGTCCAAAGGCATAAAGCAGAAATATACTTGTGTAGTTGTATGTACTCTGCTACTACTAACTCTATACTATCTTTCAGTTCACTAAACTTTACGGTGCACTATGAACCGGCATGTACTTGGACACACAACGGAGGCAAAAAGGTGATCTACGAAGATTTTCTCCAGTATTAGCACTACTTCTCCTGCTCCATCTATTACTTTCTCTCTCTCACACTTTCAATGTCATTTTTTCTCTCTTTCTCTCTCTCCCTCTCTCTTACATTGTTTCTCTTTCTCTTTTCAAGTTATGGACACTGCTGTCCACTCTGTAGATAAATAAACAAGGCTGAATTTAATACAGTCTGCAGTGTAGAAACAAAGCAGACTTCAAGTTGGGAACTCTGTTCAACACAGTGTTTACAAAAGGTAAGCAGAGAAGCCTAGATACACAATGCCTCCAATTAAATGTATTGCAAATAAACGATATTGTCCTGCATAATGACGTTATCTCCCACCTAATTCTTTCTCATCTCTAAATCATTTTAAAGACCTGCTGGACCATACTATAGATCTGACGCAGTAGGCACTTCCCTACAGACACCTCTTCAATGCGGGCCTATGAGAGGGGTGGGATGTATCAGGCACACTGCTGATGTGCAAATAACCAAATATTGCCAAGTGTTATGTTAATTTGTGATCTATTGTTATGTTAAAGTTACATTTCTAGTTATTTATTTTTGTTGTAATAAAAGGTAATAAAAAAGTGTATACGTCTTCTATTTCTGACAACATTTCACTATTATTTAGTGTGATAATCATATGCTTAGAAAACAATAAACAATAAAAAGTACAAATGATGTTTAGCACTAGAAGTATAATACTGAGGCTAACTCTTTACCAGCTCTTTACCAGAGTCTGTAGCTGCCATTAACGGTTCCTATGGAAAAATGTAAAAACTCCAGCACAGTTACTGTTTGGATTAGCAACATGGTGTGGTGAACTTGTGATATGTGTGCTCACTTAAGTGTTTCATGAACTGTTACTATGGTAACAGGCAGTTTGGGGGTAGGGTTGAAAGGTACTGGCAGTACATAACCCGTTATATTTACCCGGGATCCTCTACATGACAGAGGGGAAATCAAACTGAGACGGTAGAACACTGTGGAGCAGATTTCCAAGCCCTTTGCCCCGCTTTCACCTAATTTTTCCCATGTTAAAAGTGATGCAATAGTGGCGCAAGGGACTTGTAAATCTGCCCCTATGTACATTACGAGCAAAAGAAGTACACAACTCTTTGAATTCATTATCGATCACAATTAGACAGTGTTGCTTCACGATTCACAGTGCACTTATAAATGGGAGACATGATTGTTGACATTACAAAGCTTAGGGGCATATTTACAAGGACAGCGTTAAAATTATCGCCGCTTTAACAGCAGCAAACTACAACTAAAACAGCAATAATGGATTTCAAAATCCTTTGTTATCATACCTGAAGATTTTTTCAACACTGCTATTTGCTGTGGCAGGGTGAAAGAAGAGGTTCCCGCCCTGCCATTGCATACTTGGCTTGCATTTTGAATGAAAGGACATGAAAACCTACTCTCTCGTTATGGGGGTCACTTTCATGTTATATTGTCATAGGAACACCTACCTTGCCACTGGGAACGCCTACATTGCAACTCATTGGAGATACGAGGCGAGCCGTTAGCAAACGAACTGCTAACATGTGTTAATGAATCTTAGCGTCGCGTATTCAATTCAATTCAATTCACTTTATTTGATTGCTTTTTAAGACAATCTCGAAAGTACGTTAAAAAGACAATTCATACAAAATATATGATAGAAATATCATATACAAGGCCTATATACAATACAATTTCACAATGCAAGCAATCATAATATTGAGTTCCATAATTAAAATATGATACTTTTCCTGTGGCTATATACTTTTTTTTAAAAACATTCCTACTCTCCATGTCCTGTGCATATCATCCAGAAGCAGTAACTCCAGAAAAGCTGGACGGCATTGTCTCAGCCAAAGCCCTTTTAGTATTGGGAAATAAAATAAAATGTACAGAAAAAGATCACATGAATTGCAGTTTGTTCTGAGTGATTATCACATGGACACAGGCTTAGTTCTCGAGACCAGTCATTAACAATCGGGAAACTCACAAGTCTGTGAAAGATACTGCATCCAAAACGCATTAACAAAAACCTATCATAGCCCCCAGGTACAAATAACAAGTAAGACTGAATACTAAAAGAAGCTAAAACCAGTTGATTATGCATGACCATGGGTTTGACTCTTTTTCCTGCTAGTCTTATAGAGTTTAAGTGAAGGAGACCCTCTTTCTTTAACTCCTTTCTGCTCATAGATTGCATGGATTTAGGGTTAGTATAATATTCCAAATGTCTGATATCGGACATAATATTACTGATAAACCTCAACTCTGGAATCACTAAGGCTTTTTCACATTGTAAGCTGTCTGCTAGGATATCCTGATTTAGCTTAGTCTTGGGTTTTATCCATATTCGATGCCAAAGGAGAATAGGCTCCATCTTAATTAAGTCTGCAATATAGGGGAGCCCCAACTCATAGTGGCAGGCATACACCGATAAACTGCTGGGGGCTGCCAATATGTATCTCAGAAAGCTGTTTTCCACAGTTTGTAGGGGTTGGGTGTCCGCAAATCCCCATATACCTGCCGCATACATAGTTGCTGAGATGCATTTGGCTTTCTAAACGTGTATTAGTTCTGATGGAGTTCTTCTCCCAAGATTCCTCAAGATGTTAGCGAGGGCTGTTGTAGATCTTTGCTGCAATGGCTCGTGACCATGTGTCATTGCGATCAAAGAGTATACAAGTAAGCAAAGCTAGTTGCATGCTCTATTTTTTGGCCTTCCAAAAGCATATCCCTACATTTAAGGCTCCCTGGCCCTCACCTCATTATATATGTTTTTGTGGTATTTACTTTAAGGTCCAGATGACCCATATATTTGGTAAAACTATTTAAAACCCGCTGTAAGCCCACTTGAGTCGAGACATTAGAACCGCATCGTCAGCGTAGTGAAGAGCAGGAATAGGGCGTGCCGCTATTTGAGGAAAATCTTTATAATCCTTAATCAGTGCTTCGTACAGGCCTTTTATATAAAGGTTAAAAAGAAAAGGAGCCAGGACGCACCCTTGCCTGACTCTTCTTCTGATAGGGAAAGGGCCGGTCTGATCACCTGCTACTCCGAAGCGCGCACGTCACTTAGCTTCGCAATATAAGCTTTTAGGAAATTAATGATTTGGGTGTCCATGCCCGATCTGTTCCAGAATGACCCACAGCTCACTATGTTTCACTAAATCAAACACGGCAGTAATCTCTACAAACGCCAGAAACAGTCTACCTCTCTTCGCCCGTGTATACTTCCAAACTAAAATAGCTAAATTTACACTTTGATCCATGGTCCACAGCCCCTGCGGAAGTCGAATTGGATATCGGACAGGATATTGTTCTCTTCTGCCCAGCCTTGTAAATGATCCAATATGATTCCGTTAACTATCCTATGAAAGGGAATGAAATAAAGCTAAATGTCAATGCAACTGGTGACACTCAGAATGTCATATATCTAATTAAATGTCCATGTGGTATAATTTACATTGGCAAGACTGAAAGAAAGATCAAGACTCGCATCAACGAGCATAAATACAATATAAGGATGCAGAACACCAAATCCAATGTGGCTACACATTTCAATGAAACTAGACATAACATCTCACAACTCAAGTTTCTGGTTCTTGAGGTTGTCAATAAATGTGAGGGTATTGACAATAACAAACAATTGCTAAGGAGAGAGATTGTGTGGATTTACAGAATGCAATCCACGAAACCGTTGGGACTTAACGATTGTTTGGAATTCTCCTGTTACTTATAAAACACCCAAGTGTGGGTGTAATGTATCGCATACATAATTTCCATTAGTGCTACAGAATGATTTTGTCATGCTTACCTATTTTCATTAATTTTCATATAATCACTATTAGTATTATTACTATTAGCCATCTAACTTGTTTTTCCACTTTAGCGTTTTGTTAGTGTTTATTCACCCAATATGGCCGCTTGAGAACTACACAACGACCGGCCAGATGTAGGTAAATGTCAGTTACCGATTCTTAAATACCGAATTTTACCGATTCGGTATTCAAGAATCGGTAAATGAGATGTAGAGAAAAAAATCAGTATTTATTACTGATTCGGTAAAAATCAGTATCAGACTTTCGGAATTTACCGAATCGGTATTTACTGAATCGGTAATTACTGAATCGGTAATTCCCATTCACCCCTTTGGGCCAAAAGGCCCATAGGAATGTATTGGAAATACCGAATCGGTAAATTCCGAATCGGAAAGCAAGCAAAAGTGAAACTAATGAAAACAGCCAATCAGGTGCTACCACCCTCCCCCTCCCTACCAGGAAGTGGCTACCCAGGCAGGTTCTGGAGAGGCAGTCAGAGCTGAGCAGAGACACAGAGCAGCAGGGACAGTTTTTGGGAGTTTACAACAAGAAAAATGGCAAGCAGCACTGAGAGCCAGAAGGCAGAGAGGAAAAGAAAAATAAAGTTCAGCAGCATGGAGCTGCAGGTACTGGTGGAGGAAGTTGTGAGAGTCCACAAGCAACTATTTGGCAGGCACTCCCTCACTGTACCTGAGTCTGCAAAAAGGAAGATGTGGCTTGCAATTGGAGAAAAAGTCAATGCAGTGGGAGTCACAAGCAGGAACATTGAGGACCTGAAGAAACACTTTTATGACATCAGGAGCCTGACAAAAAAGAAGATGTCAGAAATACATAAGCAGGCTGGTGTCACCGGTGGAGGCAGGAACCCAGCGCCCCCCCTGACTGACCTGGAGGAGTTGGTGGCCTCAACCATCGAGCTAGACAGTGTTGTGGGACTTGGAGATGTGGACAGCTCAGCCAGAGCTTCAAGAAAAGGTAAGACGCATGTGCAGCATGACACCCCATACCAACCTGCTACCCTTTAACCTTTGTGTACAGGCCAACCCCAGTCCAGTACTGTTAGCACTATACAGGAGCAATGCATTATGGGAAATGTAGTCAGCTAATGTAGGACCATGTGTAAGTGCACAGACATCAGCAAGGCACTGAAAGTAATACAGATAAATGAAAGTTAAATGTGAAAAGCATTTATTGCAGTGACTGTGACACAATAGCACTCAGTTGACATACGCTTATTTATACCTAGGGGCAACATCAGGCAGTTGAGCCACAGCAACAGAAGGGACTGCACCAGCGAGGGAGGAGAGTGAGGAGGCAGGGCCAAGCTATGTGCAAGCCTCGCAGGAGGAAGAAGACACGACTGCCATCTCCAATGAAGAAGACACAGTACAGACCCCCAAGTTTCCGCACTCCCCACACCTTTCACAATCCCCTCCATTGGTTTTCTCACCAGAAACCTCCCCATCACTGTCCCTGTCTGCACCTGCAACCTCACCATCCAGAAGGAGAGTCGTGGCCCCACTGCCAGTAATGGAGGCAGCAGAGGGTGAGGCTCAAGCCACTGTACATGTGAATCCTGCTACACTGCAGTCCACCAATGAGTCAATCACCTCGCGCAGACGCCTACGCAGACCCAGCAGTGCAGTTGGAACTGGAGATGGCACTGTGTTCCGTGGGCTGGAGTGGAGCATGGTGCGCATTCAACGTATGCAGGGAAAATCCATACAGGCCTGCCACCGCCAATTTAGAGTCCTAAATGAATAAATAGGAGACATGGGGAAGGGCATCAGAGACATTGAAGAAACGAATAGGAAGGTAGCAAAAACAAATGCAGACATTGCAGCAGGAATGCAGCAAATGGGCAACTCCATCACCCAGCTCTGCTCAAAACTGGACAGCCTGGAACACACAAGGCGCAGGGATGCCCGTGTTCACAATAGGACCATGAATCGTCTGGCCACTGCCACATCCCTGCTATGCCGGAGAGGCATTATTATGCAGGAGAGCCTCACACAGACCACGGCAGAGGTCACCAGGGGCATGGCCAGGATCACTAGTGCCCTAGAGGCTATGATAATATCACACACTGCAGTAAATCCTGCCCCGGATGTGGCAGAGGCAGACGACAGCAGTAGCCGCAGCAGCTTGGCAAGCGCTGTAGTTGAGCCACGTAGGAGTAGCAGGCGCCCAGCTGAGCCTGCATGCCATGCGGAAAGCAACGACCAACATCCCAGTGGCTCAGGGAAGCGCGGGCGCAAGTGATATTGCCGGTGTGGGTGAGGAAACCCAGGACATACAGTCCCCACGCTTATTAAGTTTGTATTGTTGCACTTCAGTGCATGAACGTTGTTGCAATATAAAATTACGTTCTTCTCATTCACAACCTGTCTGTGTCTCATTACTCACTCAGAAATAGTTGTGTGTAATCTCCTCACGTCTGTATCTGCCATCACTTGGTGTTGACACTCCAGCAGGTTGTGTTTCAGGCACAGCAATGTCGTCGTCATGGTCCTCGTAGTCTGACAACTCCACCTCAGTACCCTTCTTCACCGCAAGATTGTGCAACATGGCACAGGCAGCAATAATCTTACAGCAGGTGATGGGGGTATACTGCCTTGCACCTCCACTCTTGTGCAAGCATCTGAATCTGCTTTTCCAGATGCCAAAGGTCCGTTCGACCACATTCCGTGTGCTTTTGTGGGCCCGGTTATACCTCCTTTGGCTGGGTGTTGAGGGGTTGAGGTAGGGGGTGAGTATAAATGACCAGAGGGCATCCTAAAAGGAAAAGGGAATACATTACTCACATGCATACATGTACTTCTTATTGCAATAGGTGTTATGGGGGTCAGACACTGTGTCTTACCTAATGGGTATCCTTCACCAAAATCCCCTGCAGTCAGCCGTGCATAGATGCCGCTGTTTTGAAAAATATAGGAGTCGTGGGTACTCCCTGGGAATTTAGCCACAATGTCAGTGATGGCGCACTTTGCATTGCAAATCACCTGCACATTGATGGTGTGGGTGGACTTTCTTATTTCTGTAGATATATTCTGTGGCAGCAGGAGGACAAATGGGAATGTACGTGCCATCTATGCAGCTGATTATATTTGGAAATCGAGCCATCTGGTGAAAGTCAGATTTTGTTTGGACCAGTTCAGCATGGGTAGCAGGAAAAGATATGTAATGGTCCATCCTCTGTAACATGGCATCAAGGAATTTGTGGAAAAACCTTGAGAGGCTGCTCCGGGTCACCCCACCCACCGCAGCAACCACACTCTGGTAGCTCCCAGACGCAAGCAGTTGGAGGCTGCACAGCACCTGCACATGGGGTGGATTAGCATGTGCCCTTGGGGTAGTGTGCTGCAACAGTGGTTGGAGGTCCCTGATGAGCTCCAAGATGGTGTCTGGGGCCAACCTGTACCTCTGCAGTATCTCTGCCTCTGTGAGCATGAACAAGGTAACCCTATGCCTGTAGACATGCTCCTGTCTCTGCCATTCCCTCTCTCCTTCCTCCTGTAGCCGTAGCCGTCTTGTAATGACATAAAATGCCCCCATTGTGCTAACAGAAATGCATTTTGGGTCCATTTTTATAGTCTGCACCTGGTTACCACCTGATTTGAATCCATGGTAAATACTGACTCTTAAATACCGAATTTGAAGCAAATTCGGTATTTGAGAGCTTACCTACATCTCAATCTTCAATTTTACCACTTCCTAATTTTACAGATTTCGCTGATTTTCGGTCACCTACATCCCGATTGCTCAATGCCGGTCGTTAATGGCCCAACATACCGATTTTCGGCCGTTACCCACCGGTAAAGGGCTACCTACATCTGGCTCCTAGTCCTTTTTCGATACCCACTTCCAAGTTTCCCCACCGTCCCTTTTCCCTTTTCTCTATCTACCAGTGCACTTGCTTATTTACACCTTCCCCTTCCGGGTTAACTCCGCGATTGCCTAATGCCGAAATAACTTTCACGGAGACACTACGCCTACTATCAATTCAGTAAGTCGGCAATATATTGCCATGATGTTTAATGTTTCTCTATTGATATTTAATGTTTTTCCTACTAATATTCGGTTAATATAATGAATTCCCCCCTTTTTTCCAATTGCCGTAGGTTCAAATTCTCCAAACGTCCGATGACACGTGAGTGCTCCGGACGCCCACTTTATTTATCACTCTTAGTCACTTTAAATACTTCCCTTTTTTAAACGTCGATCACTTTTTGAAAAACGTCGATCACCTCAGGAGCGCTTGTAATCACAGTATTCACCCACCATACTATTGTGTTCACACGCCGATCACGTCGTGAGCACTCCTCACTCCCACATACCTGCATGTTACGCACCCGCGCATTCAAAGACTATCTTGTAATTATATAGTTTATATTATACACTTACTGGCAGATGCATCGAAGTTATGTTTTGCGAGTCCTTAATAGCGAATTTTAAGGAATCGCTATTAAAGACTCACAAAACGGGATGCATGTAGGAATCGCAATGTTATTAGCGATTCCTTAAGATTCCTTATTAGCGATTCGGTAATAGGTAATCGCTAATAAGAAATGGCTTTCCCATTCCCATTCATTCCTATGGGCCTCCCGGTATTTTCTTTGATGCATCTGCCTGTTAGTGCTGTATCCTCTATTATTTGTAGAGCTCCCAGATGAAGGGAGGACAGCCCGAAATGCATTGGAGTTATTTGAAGTTTTGAAATGATGATACATTTTCATAAAAAAGGAATGCGAAAGAATTGAAATACAAAATGTTATCATGAGAACTAATGATGATATTGGATTAAACTTCTAAAATCAACCTCTTGTGGAATCTTGCTTGCACAAGAACCAAAGGTGTGCCTACACTTACAGGGATGTCACCAAGGCTTTATGGTGACACTTAATTGAATTCATTCGCAGACGTTGTTAGGACGGAAACGCCAACTGGTGGAGCACCCTACCTCCAATCCACTTATTTTCAAAGAAGTACAAACTTTATTAACTTTGCTGTGCATCCCCCGCCTACTCTCTTTTGGCCAATATGATTTGGCCCACTACTTTAGTCATAGTATCTAGCAAGGAGATCGGTCTGTAACATTTTGTATCCTGACGGTCCCCCTTTTTGAAAATCGGAACAATGGTGGATTCAACCGATGTTGTGGGGAATGGGGCGAGGCAGCTGGCCATTAAGATTTGGATAATAATTGCCCCCTAAAGATCGTTATTGGATTTCAAAAGGTCGATAGGAACCCCATCAGGTCCCGGGGCTTTCCCCCAACACTCGCAGAAAGCGCACGTGTCACCTCTTCTAATGTGAACTGGAGATCAAAATACTCACAAGTTCGGTAACTGGTGGTTACCCTCTGGGTATTTCCACTGTGGGTAGCTTGTTTGAAGGCTAAATTGTATACTCCCGAGAAGTGGTCAATCCACTGCCTCTCGGAGATAGCGGCTTCAATTGATGGCCCTTCCCCGGAATTCAGGAAGGGTGCTTTTATAGCCCTCCAGAATGCCAGACTATCACTCCTTTTGTAGGCTTCCTGAAGAGATTCCCACGCTTCATTTCTTAAAGCAGTTTTTCTTTCCTTAATGGCTGCCCTATATTCCTCTCTTACAGTTCTGCTTTTTGCAACATTTTTAGGAAGCTTATACAGTTTCTGTTTTAGTTTGGAACATGCCTGTGTGCATTTTGAATTAAACCAGCCACCGTTTTTTTTTCTATTCTTTGCCCTGACAGTTAGCGACTCTCTAACTGCCGTTGTAATAGCTTGGAAGGAGGAAATAATATTAATGGAGTAGCGGCCTCACTTAGACAGGTATCAAATGCTGGTCTACACTTATCTATCAATTTTTTGGAGAACTCTGCGGGGTTCACCACCACATTTGCTCTTAGGAGAAATTATAAAAATATCACAGATGAAGCTCTTGTCCCCTATGTTCGGGCCACAGAGCCTTTCTCCTTAAAGAAGGCGAGTGAGGCAGCTCAAGAACTCGCTGATTCCATCACTACTGCAGTTGAGAAGCTTGCCCCTGCCTCTCTCCGCTATGTGGCGAGGCAGAAACCCACTGCTCCCTGGTTCTCTAAACAGCTGAGACTCTTGAGGCGGAGCTGTAGGAGTAAGGAGAGAAGTTGGAGGAAATCTTGGGATATGAAAGACCGGGAGGAACACAAGTCCGCTTTGCGGGAATACAAACAGAGAGTGATCATGGAAAAGCAGGAGTATTTCACCAATCTTAAAAGTTCTCTAACCTCATCTAGAGAACTCTTTAAAATTGCTGATTCGCTATGCTCTCTCCAACTTCCAGATCCAGTGGTGAGTTCACAAGATCTTTGTAATAACATTACGGATTTCTTTTATAGTAAAATCACGGATATCCACACTTCTTTAGAAGCTCAACGATATTCCCTGGATGATGACGTTCCTCTCAATATAGCCAACCTTGATACTCTGGTTGAAGGCTCCTCTGAATCCCTCACCCAATTTCCAACACTCTCACTGGAAGGACTTAATCTCTTGTTAGACAGGACCAAATCTTCCTCCCCAATGGATCCTGTACCTCTAAAAAAATTAAAGGAGTGTAGAAACAGTATCCTTCCGCCTCTGCTCGAAATTATGAACGGGCTAGTGTCCAGGGTTCTTTTCCGCCGGTGTGGAAGAAGGCCATAGTGAAGCCTCTCCTTAAAAAAACATCTCTGGACCCGGGCCACCTTAAGAATTTTAGGCCTATCTCTTTACTGCCAGCCCCGGCAAAGATGTTAGAAGCGCACCTTAATACACATCTTTCCACTTTTCTTGAGACTAGTGAATATCTTGATAGCTCGCAGCACCGATTCAGAAAACATCATAGCACTGAATCCACTCTCATTGTTGTGGTGGACAACATTTACCCCAAAGTTGACCTTGGCCAAACCACAGTACTGGTCCTATTAGACCTCACGGCTGCGTTCAATACTCTGTCTCCCGCCATTTTAACATCTCGGCTCAGGGAGGCAGGGGTTACTGGACCAGCCCTGAGTCTTCTTAACTCCTTTCTCCATGACAGAGAACAGAGAGTCATGCTTGGAGATTTCCTCTCCCCTGCAAAGTCATTGCAATGTGGGGTGCCACAGGGGTCAGCTCTTAGTCCGACCCTATTTAACATCTATGTGGCCCCCCTTGCCAGACTAGGAAGATCGCAGGGGATGGAGGTGGTATCTTACGACGACGACACCCAGATCATGGTGTCACTGGCCCACTCTGTCAGTACATCCGCATTCAGCTTTAGGTCATGCATGCAGCGTGTGGCGGAGTGGATGATCCTCAACTCCCTAAAGCTGAATGGCGACAAGACAGAGGTCTTGGTCTTTGGTAAAGACCAACACATGTGGTCGAGCGAGTGGTGGCCTTCATCTCTTGGTATCTGCCCCACTCCCTCCCAATCGGCCAGAAACCTCAGCGTCATTTTTGACACTTCACTCTCCATGACGCTCCAAGTGAATAGGACCGTGGCCACCTGCTGGGGTGTTATCAAGATCTTAAAAAGAATTCTCCATTATCTCTCCTTCCAGGCGCGCAAACAGATTGCAATTGCTCTTGTTGGCTCCAGGCTTGATTATTGTAATTTTCTCTATGTGGAGTCCAACAAGGGCCTTATCCATCGATTGCAAACTGTACAGAACACCGCAGCACGCTTCGTCTGGCCCTTCCCATAGCATCATCTGCCACCACTGCTAGGAGAGATCTCCACTGTCTCCCTGTCCAGTTTAGAATCTGCTTAAAGGTCATATGTCTCACATATAGAGTACTTGCGGCTGGCCCTCTAGACGCACTTGGTACCCTGCTCACCCGTTATGTACCCACGAGATGCTGGGTTACATCAATTGGTAGTGCCTCGCGCTAGGTTGACCAGATGGGGAGCGAGAGCTTTTTCTGTCGCCGCTCCTCAGCCCTGGAATTCTCTTCCGATGGAGATAAAAACCTTACCCTCCATCGATCTGTTTAAAAAAGCCCTGAAAACCTGGTACTTCATCAGAGCCTACCAATGAGATACTGCTGTCTGACATGGTTTGTTTCTTTATTTGATTTAGGCGCCTTGACGCCCATTGGGCTAAGTTAGCGCGATACAAGATATAATTCATTCATTCATTCATTCACCATCGACCAGCATAGGCTGTAACCATTTGTTTTATCAATAACAATATCAGATGGAGACTGTTTGATTGCATCTTGCCTAGGCAATCCACTGCTAGGAATTTAAATTGAGAGGCAGAGTGGAAAATGATCACTCAGTACAATCTCATCTACATAAAAAGATATTAGTCTCTGGGCATGGCTGTTAGATACCAGAAGAATACAATCAATGGTCGAACGACAGCCCCGTCCATTATAGGTACAGGGCATAGGTGCAATGTTATTAGTTAATTCATTGGCAAAACCCAAGTCAGGTTATTATACAAATCCCCCAGAACAGAGTGGCAAAAGGGAGTGTTACTGACGCCATTTCAAGTAAGACGCAGCAGGGTTTTCCATCCTTACTTTGACATAAACTACAATTGAAATCCCCTGCCATTATCACCATAATTTCTCTGTGCCTTTTACTCAACAGAGCCTGCAGGTTGTTGAGTAATTGAGTTAAAATACCAAGTACTTTATCTGGGGGAATATTATTGTAAAAATCTATCAATAAAATCATAAGGTTTGCCTTAGCATGGATAAAAACAAATTGGTAGTAGGGTTCCTTGCTCAACAGCTCTATCTTCTTCACTGCTAGCATATTGGATATGTAAATTCCAAGTCTCCCTTTTGCTCTACCACTCCTGCTTTCTATGGCTGGGGTATGAAATGTTTTAAAATTATTAATATGAATTATCTCCTTTGCCCATGTATCTTGAAGACACAGGATAGTATGACTCGATATGAATCCCCAAATAGGGAATTCGTTACATAAGGTTCCCTCTGCTTCTGGGTTAATGAGTGATGTACCTGCTAGACTGGTTGATCTTGATCCTACTGTGTTAATGGCAACTATAGGATTGTTAAGAATCGTTGAGATTTGACTTGTACTGGCTAATACCTGATTCTTCGTGATAGGGGGAGTTGGTTGAATTGGAGATGTCCTGTTTTTATTATTGTACCCCTTAGTACTACGATATCTGTTGGTACTATGGTATCTAGTTGTACCCTTCTCTGCATAAAAGGCAAATCCGAAAGAGGGGCCAGTCAATCTTGATCTTCTAAGGAGCCAAAGATGGCATAACGGTTCATCAATAGGCTATTATGTCTAGGCTACTCCCTTCTTATGGCCGATTCATCAACGGAGTAAAGTCTCAGGGGTCGAGGAGGTTGGTAAAAGTATCCCAGGGGAAGTATGTTTATGCTTTCAATAGAAATAAACTGGTTCCCCGTCATATCAAGAATAGACTGAACTAGTCTGGGAGATCTAAATATTATGACCACACAGTCACCGGCTAGTGTTTTGGTTAACTTACCCACCCATGGAATTCTACACGCCATCTTCAAATCAGAGAAGAGAACGTTGGTCAGCCCAGTCCTAGCGGCCAGCATGTAAAGTGACTTGTTCCTTAGAGCTGAGCAGTGCTCAGTGCTGTTGTGTGGAAGAGGCGGTACATTTGCCAGAACTACAGTATACGCGGTACCTTATGGAGGTGGGTGTGGATTAAAATTTCTATCCCTATACCTATGAAAACCCCGAAGGTCACTGAGTGTATGTTCAAGTCTGTTTGTTCTTAGTCCATCTACAGTACCTCCTCCTGCTGTATGTAGAACATTCGGGGGTATAGGGCCCATACTATTCCCCTGGTGTGAGACATCAGTTTGCAATAATTGCCTTGGCTGATCTAGGGTGCTAGGTGGGGCTCTGACCGTTAGGGGTTGGGTCTGAACTTGTACCCCAGATGTGTTAACATTTAGGCTGGATAATGCAGCTATCGTGTTGATGGCTGCTAAGCTGTTCCCCCTGGTATCCCTACTGAGTGCAGCATTCCTCCCTCCGTCTGTGTTGTGACCTCCTAATGTAATGTTACTGACAGACCCCGCTAATTTATTCAGCCTGTCCTCAAATTAAGCTAGTTTTTTGGCTAAAGGATCTATTAATGCAGTTACAGTTGCCTCAAGCTTTTTCCAGAACACATCCTCCTATGCGGGAGGTAGGGAACCGGCTAATGCAGGTGGCAAACGTGTTGAAAGGGACCCATTACTAGAACCTTTATCGATATTTCTGGTTTTTAGTCTAGTGGCTTTTGGGGTATTCAATTTTTGACTATGTTTTTGTGTCCCCCTACCCTAGATTTATTCGATGGCACCAGTGGTTCTAGCTAGAGCCTGCGTTCTGTAAGCTCTATCTTGTGTATCAGGGCAGATTCTGCTCTCAGAAGAAAGGCATCCAAAGTGCCCACAACCCCCTGCCCTGTAACAAACTTGCGTTTATTCATCGCTCAAGGCTCTAGTACTCGTAGGATTAAGACTCAAATTTTTCCCACTAAAGCCTTTGAATAGCAGCAGGAAAATCCCCGCACAGCCCACATTGGGTCTGATCGCGAGACTGACCGAAGCAGGTAGGCAGGTAGGCAAACCCTCCACGCCGTGTGTTCAGGTCAGCTGTAGGCTCGGCAGCATGAGTGGACTCCCACAAATCCTCTCCGCACTGGGAATGCCCGATCCCAGCTCACGGTGGCCCGGACCTCGGAGGTGGGGGTCGAGATAGGCAAGCCCCCAGCTGTTGCGACGAGTCCAGCTGCTGGGGCAGTACAATGGGTGGTGCGGTGTGGGCACGCCAGCAAGCCCAGATGCACCCAGGGTCTCTGTCCTCACCTCAGAGTCTCAGGCTGCCAATCTCAGTTGTGAAATGCCGCCCACAGTGTGTGTGTATGCAGGGGCGAAGCGTCACCTAGTAAATAGGGTGATATATTTTCAACGCATTTTTGGCTTTTTAAAATAAATTGCGGCAAAATGGCACTTTCTTAATATGCCCTCAAGTTTGCTATGACACAGCGGGAGCCTCAACTCCCGACCTGCCATAGCAAACAGCAGTGTCCCGGGGATAGGCACCCCAAGACACAGCAGAAGCCGCTCCTGGGGGTAGGTGTTCCCCAAGGCTTTCGACTGCTCCAGAATGGAGGCCACCCAGACCCCCTCCTAAAATATAAAAAGCCCCGGAGGGTGGTAATCCCCAAGGCTTAGATGGACCTTTGAGCTCCCTCACCTATTTATTTTGTAGCACCAAGGAATGGCGTTCCCCGGGCTACCGGGCACCTCGGAACCCCCATCAAATGTTATATTTTACACCCCGAGATTTTTCCCTCCCAGGTAGCTAATTTTTAAACAAGCACAGGAGCCTGCGCTTTGTTTTTGTTTTTATTACGGTGGATCTATGCACCCAGCTCACATTTCTCGGTTTTTGAACCGCTTCATGAATGACCCCAAGTCTTTCAGGATAGGAGCAGATCGGAGTGCCCCACCAGTTTTAAAAATGGCACGAAGATTCGTCAACCGGCTCCAAAATTATTCCAAATAGAATGTTGTGGATTTATATATATTATAGCTACCCAAAGCTAGTATGCTTTAATAAAAACATCTGAAAATCTATATTGGAGTCAGAGCATTGAATACTGCGAGTGCGAGAGAACTTCGCTTTGAAAAGGAGTGCTGTGGAATATATATATATATATATATATATGTAAATTATTTTTTTTCAAAAGCACTTTTTCGACAAGAAAGGCATGGTGCACACTACTTTATGCTTATTTCCAAAAATAGCTTTATTCCACTCCCTCTGCAGACAAAATGCTTTTCGGCCATGCTGGCCTTCGTCAATGTCATAGCTAACAGAGTTTTTTACATATTTATACACATCACTTCCTCTGTGTCCTACTACCATTGTGACATAAAGAGGACTACTGTGAATCTCTTTTCAAATGTCTCATACGTCTTCCTGGTGGCCATCTTTAAATTCATATAGTTGGTCCTCCATATTTTGCCATTTGATATATACACAATTATTAAACAATTGTATTTGATATTTATTACCAATCTAGGCATGTATTGGCAGTGTTAAATTTTCTAGACTTTCAACAAATAAATCCATGTACTTCAATATTTTCCTGTATGCGCAGTCTAAGCGCACCCTGCCGTGCATGATCTGTATTCTAATTGGCTGTCAACACTCCAAATCAGGAAGCCATCTTGTGCCTCGGTAGAACCGAGGCACAAGAAACCCGCCAAAAAACTCGAAAATGCGAAAAGGGGGCAGGGTAGAAACACCCTGACAGTCTAGGCCTGCTCAGGGGGGTCCACACAACCCCCAAGGCCCGTGCAGCCGGCTGATAAAAAAAATAATTTAAGTGCGGACTCCCGCGCTTATTTGGTATTTAGCCCCTGGGGAGGGCAAATTCTGGGGGCAATGAATTATATGTAAAGAGGGCCCAGAGGGGCCCCGGGCACCACCACTCCCAGGGCTTATGAAATTTTGTATGGGGGCTATCAGGCCCCCGCAGCCCCGGGGACTGCCCCCCCCGGGGCTTATTGAAATAGGGTGGGGGGCTCTCAGGCCCTCCAGCCCCGTTGACCGCCACCCCTCTGTGGGGCTTTATTAACCCCTTCAATGCGTGTGACAAGGTCAGCTCATCATGGGCGTTACCTGCGCTGTGCGTGTGACGAGTTGACCTTGTCACGTAACGTGGGATTTTTGAAAATACCAGCGCTCAGCGGGAAAACCGCTAGCGCGCATGCGGTTAAGCTTTGTATGGGTGGCTCTCAGGCCCCCACAGCCCGAGGACCCCCACCCCCTTGGACTTATTGAAATTGGGTGGGTGCTCTGAGGCCCCCAGCCTCGGCGACCGCCACCCCGGGGCTTCTTACAAATGTGGGAGGGGGGCCAAGCAGCCCCCCTCCTGGAGCCTTGTCCAATCCCTGGGGACTGCCACTCCCCAGGGCCAGCTCCTGCAGTGTCCCGGGGTGCCCACCCCCGGGATACTGCTGTTTGCAATGGCAGTGCAGGAGCCTCGCGGCTCCCACCCTGACATTGTAAACTGCTTTGCTTCATTGAAGCGAGAGCAGGGAAACCTGCTATAGCTTCAATTAAGCAAAACAGATTGCTTTTCCATGTGGGGAGCAGCATGTTAACTGCTCCCCATGTGGAAAAGCAATGCCGGCTCCTGCAGGAGACGGGGAGCCGGCTGGGACCGTGGGGGGATAGGAGACCTCCCCACGGTCCCCAACAGAGTGGGCCAGCCCCGGGGATGGGGTCCCTGGGGCAGATTATGGCTTCAAGAGGGGGGCCACGGCCCACTTCCAAATGTTTTAAATGGGGACAGGCCCTGGGGGATGGGGTCCCCAGGGCCAAAAAGTTTGAAAAAGAAGGGGGGCTACACAGCCCTCCTTATTAAAACAAAGTATTTTAAAAAACTTGATCGCAGCCGGAGGCCATACCCTCTTATTACAACACTCTGCAATAATAATACTGGGGGTCCCTGGGGGCCAACTAGCCCACCAGGTACCTCCAGTATGCGTCAGGGAGCTGCCGTGCAGAGAGGTGTTCTGAGCCATGCCCCTTTTTACACCTCTCTGCAACACAGCTCTGTGGTGCTTACTGGAGGTAGCTGGTCGGCTAGTTGCAGCCCAGGGACCCTCAGTATTCAAGGAGAGTTAATCTCCCCACTTAAAATGTGCCAAGGGGCGCGTTTGCACAGTGGTGTAGGGAGGGGGCAGGGGTCTGAGTTCACAATTGTGCAAACATGTTATATATGTTATGTATGTTATAAAAGGTTTTGTAGCACGCTCAAATACTCTGGAGTGTCCTGGCACGAACTCATGCAGAGAAACAGAAGGAATGAAAATGGAAGTTATAGTGCCATGGTAAAAAGATGTGTTTTTAGAGCTTTTTCAAGAGATGGAGATCCTGAGTTGTGCGAAGTTGCAAAGGGAGTACATTCCAAGCCCTTGCTGCTTTTACAGAGATAGATTGTCCACCTAAACGTGCCCGCTGGAATCGAGGGAGAGCCAGTCGTCACTAGTTGGCCGACCTAAGGGGGGGTTGAGTACATACATGGAGAAACGCCTCCTCAGGTAGTGAGGTCCTTGACCATGTGTGACTCTAAAAGATAAAACCAGAGTCTTAAACAGAATCCGTTGGGCCACTGGCAACCAGTGTAGACTACGCAGATGTTGCCGTACGATAGACCTCCTCGAGATGTTAAAGAGAAGTCTAGTGACAGGGTTCTGAATAATCTGAAGACGCTTGGTCAAGTGAGCTGGGATGCCGATGAACAAGGTGTTCGCGTAGTCTAAACAAGAAAGAATAAGGGCATGCAACACTGTTTCTTTGGCCTCCCTCGGAAGCAAGGAACAGAATCTGCGTAAAGCTTTGAGAGTGCCAAAGAAAACGCCGGTTAATTTTTTAATGTGATCTTCAAATTTAAGGTTTTCACTAAACCGCACTCCCAAGATTTTTGCCGGGTTTCCCATCGAATGGGGACAGGGAGCATCGGGTGGCCACAATAGTTCTCTGAAATTGGTTGGGAAATCTTCGTAGAGGAGAACTTCAGATTTTTTTCCTCATTGCACTTCAGTTGAACAAGTGCAAGCCAACGGAAGACTGATGAGAGGCAGAGCTGGACAGAGGAGGTATCCAGATCGGCACCTGGCCAAGTGAACAGTAACTGGGTGTCATCGGCGTAGGCAATAATTTTTGCGCCCAGTTGTTCGGCCAAGAAAATCAGAGGGGTCACATAAATATTAAACAACAGGGGGCTGAGAGTAGACCCCTGAGGCACCCCAGTAGATAGTATCCTAGCTGAGGACGCGTGGGGTGGCATCCACACCTGTTGGGTCCGATTATTCAGGAAGGATATCAGCCACTCCAAGGCGGAGCCGGTAATACTAATAGCAGACAGCCTGGCGAGAAGAAGCTGATGGGGCACCGTGTCGAAGGTGGCAGAGAGGTCTAACAAAATCAATGCCGCTCTGCAGCCTCCGTCCAGGCACTCCCTGATAGCCTCTGACATCTCAACTAGTGCTGCTTCAGTGCTATAGGCAGCACGAAACCCTGAATGGGTCGGGTGCAAAGCATGGGAGGCCTCCACAAAGGCGTCCAACTGGGGAAACGCCATTTTTTCACAAACCTTGGCCAGTGCCAGTAACAGGGAAATAGGGTTGGTAGTTAGATGGAACCGACGGGTCCAGACCTGATTTCTTTAGGAGCAGCAGTAGTTTGGCTTGCTTCCAGCAAATCGGAACTGTAGCTGTCGTAAAGGAGAGGTTAATAATCTGAGTAACCTCTGCACAGATCATTTCAGCCACCCCGCATAGCACACGGGCTGGACATGGATCGATGGGAGACCCTGATTTCATGGACTTCAGAACAGCCAGAATGTTCTCATTATCAGAAGGAGAAAATTCCATAAACTGACAGTTGGGGAGCTTAGGGGGGGGCAGTGAAGGCAGAGCCGAGACCCTCTGATGGAGTGCAGGCTGACCTGAATCTTCACAATCTTATCTGCAAAGAAAGAGGATAGATCCTCGCACCACTGTTCAGAGGAAGGCAGCGAAGGTTGCTCGGCACAAGGGGAGAGAAAACTCTTAACGATGGCAAAAATGTCTTTGCTTTTATTATTAGCCTTGGCGATCCTTCCTGCGCAATAGTTGCCTTTTGCTGTTCTAATGGCGGCATAATATTCTGTCTGGGCAGCGCGGAGAGTCGTCTTAGCAGTTGGACAATAGCCAAGTCTCCAGCACCGTTCAATTTTTTTACAGCCCAATTTCATTTTACACAAGGCGTGAGAGAACCACGGCTTGGAGGGAGAAATGCGTTTTTGCAGCTGGAGCCCTGATTCACAGAAGACACAACCCCCCCATTAATCCAGACGTTAAAACGCTGCACTGCTTCCGATACCTCAGAGCCCAAAGAAGGACGGCTCTGAGATAAAGTATCAGATAACGCAGGGAGATTGATCTTCTGGGGGCAAACACTGGGGGGGGGTGACAAAAACCCCAGAGGGTTTATCTAGTGACCAAGAAAACCTGATCAAATGATGGTCGGACCATGTCACACATTGTGGGCAGGATAGAGAAAGGTCAAAGTAGGAGCAGACCAGGTCAAGTAGGTGACCCCCGACATGTGTGGGCAGCTTAACCCACTGTTTAGGCTGGGCTAGATTCAGGGAGTCGGCTAAACATCTCAAATCAGAAGTATCGAGAACATCTGCATGAATATTGAAGTCCCCAAGAAGGAGAAACTTAGGAAACCTCAGTGCACGAGGCACAATCCGATCCTGCAAAGCAGTAATAAACGGCCCTGCAGGCCTCGGGTTCCGGTACACTAGCACACCTCTGAGCGTAAAATGAGGGGTAAGAGCAAGGGAGAAATGAAGAACCTACCCTTCGCCCAGATCTTCTGATGTCTCAGAGGAAAAAACCCAGTTGTCCCTGAACACCACAGCAATGCCCCTCCCCTCCCCATGGAACGATTCGCCCGCATAATTTTAAAGCCTCTGGGAATGGCGAGCTCTACCACCGAGGCACAAGAGCTGTTTGACCATGTCTCGGTGATGAAGAGTAAACCAAGTTGGCCCTCTTCCAGAAGCTCAAAGACATGGGCGGCATGTTTGACCAAGGACCGAGCATTAATTAGCGCAGCTGAAATCGTAGTGTGGTTAATGGTTTGAGGGACAGGGCCAGCTGTAGTAAGGTGAAAGCGAAAATGACAGAAAGGGAAGATCTTGGAAGTGCAATCAGAAATTTCACAGTGTCTGTCCCCGGGACATTTGACTATATTTAATGCCATTAGCTCATTGCGACTATACCCTTTTTTTCCTGCCATCAGTTCGGAAGAAAAACGGGCAGGGAGTCTGGCGCTAGGCGCGCCCGTGGCTCGGACGGGCGCACACAGGCTTTCCCTTGGTGCTCCTTTGGTGCGCCAGCGGCGCACGCTGTGCGCGTCCGCTGCGCAACCGGGAAGACATAGGCAATTTATATGAGAGACTCCCTCCCCAAGCAATAGCACTACCACCAGTCCAGCCAGGGTCCGGGACTACTCCCAAGATGGCCCCCTGCCCTCCACTCAATCGGCACAACAAGCCGCAGTGGAACGGGGCAGGGAAGGCACACCTAGGTACTACCCAAGTCAAACATGCCCTGTGGTGCGGTTTAAGTTGGGGAATTAATTCCTTGTCAATACTGAGGGTCCCTTGGGACAAGTAGCCCACCAGGTACCTTCAGTATGCACCAGGAGGTTGACTTGCAGGGAGGTGTTCAGAGGCCACGCCCTTTAACAACACTCTGCAACGTAGCTCCGTGGCGCTTACTGGAGGTACCTGGGGGGCTACTTGTCCCAAGGGACCCTCAGTATTGACACTACGTTGCAGAGTGTTGTTAAAGGTCGTGGCCTCTGAACGCCTCCCTGCAAGGCAACACCCTGGTGCATACGGAAGGTACCTGGTGGGCTAATTGGTCCCCAGGGAACCACAGGATTGAGGAGGAATTAATTCTCTAACTTAAAACGCGCCACAGGGTGTGTTTGCAGACATATCACCTCAGGCCACGCCCCTTCCTTCACTGTGCAAGCGCGTCCTGTGTCACGTTCTAAGTTGGATAATTAATTCTCTTTCAATACTGAGTTTCCCTGAGGGCCAAATAGCCCAACAGGTATCTCCAGTATGCGCCAGGGAGCTGTGTTGTTAACAGGTGTTCAGAGGCCACGCCCCTTTTTACACCTCTCTGCAACTCAGCTCTGTGGTGCTTACTGGAGTTACCTAGTGGGCTAGTTTGACCCTAGGGACCCTTAGGATTGAAGGGGACTTAATCTCTCAACTTAGAATGGTGACAGGGCACTTTTACACAGTGGTGAAGGTAGGGGACGGGGCCTGACGTGATGTGTGCAAACACGCCCTGTGGCGCGTTTTAAGTTGAGGAAAAATTTTCATTTCAAACCTGAGGGACCATGGGGGCCAAGTAGCCCACCAGGTGCTTCCAGGAAGCGCCACTGCACTGTGTTGCAAAGAGGTGGTGCAGGCTGTGCCCCTTTTTACATCTCTCTGCTATGCAGCTCTGTGGTCTTCACTGGATATACTAAGAATTCCGATTTACTCACCTGTTATATCAAGAGAGACCAAAGTGCTGCATCTTTGAGCCCAGCACTGATCCTGAAAAGTAATTCTAACCATACTTACCAGTAACTTGAATTTCCTTCCATAGGCTAACATTGACCGGTTTCACTTAGAAATTCTTCTAAGGGTGGAGTTTGGGAATTTTAAAATATTCACCTAAAATCACCCAAACAGCGAATTCCGATTTACTCACCTATTATCAGGAGACAACCCAGTGCTGCATCTTTTAGCCCAGCACTGACCCTGAAAAGTAATTGTAACCATACTCACCAGTAACTTGTATTTTCTTCCATAGGAATCCATTGTCTGGTTTTCACCAGAAAAGTTTTCAAGTGTCTATTTTCCCAAACTAAATATATTCTTTAAAAATCGCCTGGACATCATCAGCAGTGGATTGCGGGCATGAGAGTTACAGTTAGTACAACTAACTATCACAGAGGAATTTCAATGGTTTTGTACGAGTGAAATGTCCAGCTAACTATAACACCCCTAAAACCAATATTTTTTTCATAGAATTTGTAAGGTTTTGAAAATGCTAATTCCTAACTATCACATGTCTGAAACCTATGGTTTTTTCAGTGAAAAAAATTAATTATATATATATATATATATATATATATATATATATATATATATATATATATATATATATATATATATATATATATATTCACTGAAAAAAACATAGGTTTCACACACGTTATAGTTAGGAATTATCATTTAAAAAACCTTGCAAATTCATTTAAAAAACCCTAGGTTTCATATCAGTTATAGTTAGCCCGACAATTTACTCTACAAATCCATTGAAATTCCCATGTTATAGTTAGTTGTACTCACTATAACTGGCGTCCCCGCAATGCACTGCTAATGATGACACATATTACATCACTCATGACATAGTCAGTGACATCACTCATGACATCACTGATGACATCTCAAATGACATCACTGATGACATCATCCAGTGAATGTGTGTCTTTCTGAAAAAAAAATATGTTTTATATATGTGTACCTAAACGTCGATGGGCGAACAAACGGTTAAATAAGTGTCTAAATGGATGGGTTTTTTTTTATTGATTGTATAACTGACTTATTAAGTGTATCTTACTAAATACATGTATTAGCAATTATTGTTTAAATTTGTAAATATCTGTATCACTGTCTCCCTTTATCTATAGAAGGCTGCGTGTGTTGGTGAGTAGCTACATGAGTGTCTATGTGGGTTATTAGTTCATTTTTTGAGTATTAGTATGGGTGTCTGTATGGTTTGGTGGGGGTATTACTTTGTGCATAGATGAATGAATGAGTGGCTTACTGTTTGTATATGTTTTGAAGGCAGCATGTGGTGAGGACTTTATGGGTGGATGAGTGTGTGTATGGGTTTGTTAGTGAGTGAATGACTGTCTCAATCATATCGTTATGAGTAATATATTTTAAATTAGTATATGTGAGAATTGATGCATACAGGTAAGTATGTGTGAGAGTGAGAGATTGTAAGAGTTCCTGAATAAATACGTTTTTGTTCCTATAAGTGATTGTTTTAGAAAAAAAGTATGTGTATGTTTTTGTAGAAGTAAGAGTAGTGGTGTATGTATAGCTGTATAAGCAAGTGAATGGTTGTTTTATAATTTATTTGCATGTGTGAGTATGTGTGTGAGTAACTCTAAGGATGAGTGTCGGTTTGTAACAAAATGTATAGGTGAATGAGTACATATGATGATTGAGTATGTGTATTAGTAACTATATAGAAATGTCGGTGAATGAGTGAATGTGTATGTAGATTTTGCAAATTCTGAATAGGTTGTTGTAACTGGAATTAGTTTCTCCATTGCTTTTACATTTTTGGATTATATTTTTCAATGTGTGTTTTCAAACTTATATTACACAGAGAAAGGGTCTGCCACTCTTTCACAAGAATGATGTCATCAGTGATGTCATCAGTGATGTCATTTGAGATGTCATCAGTGATGTCATGAGTGATGTCACTGATTATGTCATGAGTGATGTAATATGTGACGTCATTAGCAGTGCATTGCGGGCACGCCAGTTATAGTGAGTACAACTAACTATAACATGGGAATTTCAATGGTTTTCTATGAGTAAACTGTCCGGCTAACTATAACACCCCTAAAACCAATATTTGTTTCATAGAATTTGTAAGGTTTTTTAAATGCTAATTCCTAACTATACCGTGTGTAAAACCTATGGTTTTTTCAGTGAATTTGCAAGGTTTTTTAAATGCTAATTCCTAACTATAACGTGTGTGAAACCTATGTTTTTTTGTGAATTTGCAAGGTTTTATAAATGCTAACCCCTAAATAAAATATGTGTGAAAATCTATGTTTTTTTATGATTATAAATACATCAAAACACTCAAACTATTTTTTTTAAAGTTTTTTTTGCGTGTGCGCAACGTGCGCGTACCCCTTCACCCAGTTTGAAAAAACACAAAATGGTGGCTGAAGGGTATTTCGGGGGTGCGTGCACCGTGCACGCACCTCGCGGGTTTTTTTTTTTTTAATTGTTTTTTTTGGGGGCCGTTGGGGTCTTTAAGGGCCCCCCTGAGGAAACCTAGGGGGTCAGGGAGTCTGTTCCTTGCCTCCTTTGTGTGTTTTGAAACTTTTATAATAATCGAGCTCTAGGGGGTCAAGGAGTGTCTACCTTGCCTCTTTTTCATGTTTTGAAACTTTTATGTAAACCGGGTAAAACGCCATTTTGAAGTGAGGTGCGCGACCGGGTGCGCGCACCTTACAATTTAAAAAAAAAAAGGGGGGGTTGCCTGTCGGGGTTCTTTTGGGACCCCCTGAGAAGCTCTAGGGGGTCAGGGAGTGTCTACCTTGCCTCCTTTTCACGTTTTTAAACTTTTATGTAATTCGGGTAAAACGCCATTTTGAAGCGATGTGCGCGCCCGGGTGAGCGCACCCGAGCGCGCACGTCATGTCATGTGACTCGAAAACAACACTTTTCATTGGTTCATGGTAGTTTCTGTCCTAGAATCTTCAAAAATCCCACCCACTTGCCTTACTATCTATTTCACTTTCATGGGAGAAGGAGCTTTTCCAGTTTCCAGAGAATTTTCAGAAATGGCAGAAAGACAGCATTCATCTTCTGATTCTGAGGAAGAATGTCGCCTATCTCCAAGAAAAGAGAAGGAATCATTCATTTGGAAATTTTTTACTATACCAGAAGGGCTCAAAAAAGTGAATGCACCGAAAGTCACATGTACTACATGTGGCACTATTCTCTAAAGGGAAAACCCTTCAAAAAAATACTCCTTCTCAATACATACGATGATAAGGCATGTTAGACAAGTGCACCCTGTGCAATTTGCACAGGCATCAACAAGAGCCCTGGCCACACAAATGCCACCAGCTGTGGCCAGCACATCATCGGCACAACCACCTGCATCTCCATCCACAGCAGAAATGGACTTAAGACCATTTTTAAGAAACGTGCACATGAGATGCAACACGTGCTTTGAAATTATTGTGTATGGGGAGCAGAGCCTCACTCTGATCGAGCGGAGAATTAAAGAACACCAATGCTCCCAGAGAAGATGATTTTTTTAAAGTTTGGATTTATTTTGGTCCTGTTAAACAGTTTTGCAGTTGAAGATTCCTGTTCCCATTTGAAAAAAAACAAAAAAATATAAAACTTTCAAGAAAGAAAAAAATATATAAAACAACAAAACAAAAAAAAGTTCTCTTCAGAACTAACTCACTTCTCCAAAAAGAGCTGTATGTCTAACACAATGTGTCATTATTTGTTTGAATGAATGTATAGTGAATAAATGAATGACTGAAATGACTGTAGGGGAGGAAGAGACTGAGGAAATGAGTGAAGAATGGAGAGTATGGTGAGTAAGGAAAGGTGAGTCAAAGAGTGACTAAAAAAAGGGACTAAGGGTAGGGGAGTGAGTTAAGGGGAGTAAAAAAGTAAGGGAAGGGCCCTAAGAAAAAGAGAGTAAGGGAGGGAGAGTGAAAGAAGGAGAGCGGGGCGGAGACAGGGAAGGAGTGTAAGGGACAGAGAGAGGAAAATAGAGTAGGGTAAGGGGAGTGAAGGTATGAAAAGTGGAGTAATTGTGAGGGAAAGGGTATGGGGATGATAAAAGGGAGGTAAGTGAAAGTGAGAAGTGGGGAGTGAGGGAGACAGAAATTGAGTGAGGGAATGGAGGGACTTTGGAAAGCGTAATGAGGGAATGTGACTGAGGATTTAAATAGGTGAAGGAGAGTGAGGAAAAGAGAGCAGAAAAGACAACAGGGGTGACATAGAGACAGGAGGAAAGGTAGTAAGGGAAGGGGAATGACTGTGAATAAAGGGCAGTGACAGTTACAGAAAGGGTATGAGGGTGAGGGAAGGAGAATAAGGGAGAAAGAGAAGGAGAGCAAATGAATGAGAGGGAGTGAGGCAGTTAGACTGAGTGACACAGACAAAGAGAGGGAGAGTTAAATGGAGTGAAGGGGATTGGGGGACTAAACTAATGGGATTTAGCAAAAATGAATGTGGAAAATTAAGTAAGGGAGAGGAAATGACAGATGGAGTGAGGAAAAGAGAGTAAGGGGGAGTGAGAGAATTGATGCAGGTGATAGAGAATAGGAGTGATGCACAGAGATAAGAATATGAAGTAGGATAAAATGAGTGAAAGTTAGTGAAGGGCAGTGACAGGGTGAGAAAAAGAAGCATATTAAGAGACAGGAAACAGTAGTGAGTAAGAGAGAAGGATGTATGGAATAAGAGAGAAAAGAAAGGGAAGACTGGTGGACAAAGAGGCAGACAGTAAGAGAGACAAACAAAGAGAGAGTGAAAAATTGTGAAGGAGTAAATCAGTTATACTGACTGAGACAGAGAAAGAGACTTAGAGACGGATGAAGGAAAGGAGAATTAGGGAGACAATAAAGGAAGGGGAGTGTAGAAAAGGAAAGGAACGAGTGAGAGAAGTGGAGTGATGGAAGGTCAGTGAGAGATGATGTAATAGAAAGACAGTAAGGGGGAGTGAAAACAGATTGAGCAATACAGCAACACAAGGTAGTGATTGAGGAAGATAGGAAAGAGAAGTGAGATACAGGCAGTGGAAAGAGAGAGTTACACAAGGTCAGTTATGGTGAGCAAAGAGTATTTTTGGTGAGAAAAGTAGTGTAGAAGTGAATGAAGGGCAGTAATCACAACAAGAAAAGGTGATTAACATGAGTAAAGGAAGGTTACTAAGAGAGAGATTAAATTGGTTCTACCTTTCAATATTTTCAAAGTCACATACAGTTCAACCATCCCCCTCTGCCCTCTCTGCTTGTTACCATGGTAACACCTCATACTGTACCTGGCTAAAGACACAGGTCAGACGTTCATATCTCAATGTTGCAAAAAAAACGGCAAGGCTGTTTGACCTTCAAATACACCTGCTTATCCACTGCTTTGTTAGTTATGATGATTTCTTCTCAACCAATAGCATTTTTCCTTTAAAAAAACACTAGCATGGACCCTAGTTTTCAATCTTGAATTGTAAGAAACAACCAATCATTTCTATTTTTTCAATTGCACTGAACCTCATCCACATTTTTTTCTAAACTCTCAGCTTTCTAACTATCATTTCACTTCCAGAGCCCATCTGAGTACTACAGGATCTGCCTTCAAAATGCTAAAATTTTGGGTTATAGGACATAGCTATATTTTCTGGAGTAAAAGATATGCAGCAAAGAGATGCTTTCTCAACCTTGATTTACCAAATGTGGATATTATGTGGATTGGCCAGAGAGGAATAAAATGTCACCAATTGATGTCATTGGTAAAATCCTTTTTACATCTGCCACACCCTGACCTCATTATTGTGCACTGTGGTGGAAATGACCTGGGCACTTTGACTGGGGTAGGTCTGGAAATGCTTTTAAAGGACACCTTTGGGCAATTGATGTCACTTTTTCCACAAACTGCCTTGGTATATTCAAATATATGCCAAAGACAAAAATGGAATTGGTCCAACCAATATTGTCAACAGATTGAGAAAGCAAGGCAACATGTGAATAAGTCTGTTTCTGTTTTCCTCAGAGATTATGGAATGGGTTCTATATACCATAACAACTTGCGTTACAACATGCAAGGCATTTATAGAAGAGACGTGTACATTTCACAGATGACGGGAGCACAGTCTTTCTTTTGAATTTACGACTCTGCATTGGTACTTACTTGTAGGTATAAAAAACACTTTATAAACACAACGGCTCTTTTTAGAGCTAACCAACATCTAAACTCTCAAACATGTTATTTAACTATTTTTTTTGTGTTTGTTTGTTGACGTGCGCGCACAGTGCGCGCACCTCGCGGTATTTTTTCTGAAAAAATATTTTTTTTTTGCCCGCTGGGGTCCTTCAGGGACCCCCTGAGAAATCCTAGGGTGTCAGGAAGTCTCTATCTTGCCCCCTTTCCATGATCTCCACTATAGTTTTTCACACTCTTGTAAAACGAGGTGCGCGACCGGGTGTGCGCACCTCGCAACTTTTTAGGAAAAAAACTTTTTTTTTTGGCCTGGGGGGTCCTTAATGGACCCCCAGAGAAAGCATAGTAGGTCAGGGAGTCTCTACCTTGCCCCTTTCCAAAATCTCCACTATAGATTTTCACACTCTTGTAAATCGAGGTGCGCGACCGGGTGCGCGTACCTCGCAACTTTTTAGAAAAAAAAATGTTTTTTTTGGCCTTGAGGGTTCTTAATGAACCCCCTGAGAAAACCTAGGGTGTCAGGGAGTCTCTACCTTGCCCGCTTTCCACGATCTCCACTATAGTTTCTCACACTCTTGTACATCGAGGTGCGCGACTGGGTGCGCGCACCTTGCGATTTTGTAAAAAAAAAAAAATAATATTTCTTTTGCCCTTGGGGGTCCTTAATGGACCACCTGAGAAAACGTATGGGGGCAGGGAGTCTCCACCCTGCCCCCTTTCCACGTTCTGCCCCTTTGTTCTCTACAATATGTTGACTCGCACTGACAAAATGGCGGTCAACACATCCTGATTTCCTCCGAATCGAATGTTGACAGACGTCAAACAGCAAATCAAAATTCCGCTGGTGCACAGGGGTGCGCGCTTATAGATATATAATTGATTTCAACTTTAATTTTCCCAGCAACTACGGGAGGGATTTAAACCATTTAAAGAAAAGCGTAAGCTGCGAACCAGACTCTACCTTTTTACCAAATTTCTTATAATTCCATTCAGCCGTTCGGGCTGTAGCCGTGTCTAATCGTCCTATGGAAAATAACATGGGGAAAACACGTTTTGGGACCCCCTTTTATCTCAACCCCCACTTGACGAATACCCCCCCCAAAACTTTCAGGGAAGGAGAGGAGCGGAGCGGGCCATCTTCTTTGAGAAATTCGCAAAGATTCATCCACTGGCGCCAAAGTTATTGGCAGTAGAATGTTGCGTATTTCCTATGGAAACTAGGTCCTAACTATAACTACCTACTGGCTACCGCCAGTATGTAATAAATATATATATATATATATATATATATATATATATATATATATATATATATATATATATATATTGGCAAAACGCAAAAACCCCAGACTCTCGGGTTAGAGAAATGAGAGCACTCAAAGCCAATGCGGCGTAGGTCAGCCAAGTCTTTTATTCATCAAAGACCTCCTCGGTAGTCAGTATACAAACGCGTTTCGGCGTTGCCGCCTTCGTCAGTGTAACTGACATTGTTTTCAAATTACATTTAAATCAAAAAACACTGTGATCGTCATTAATCACGTGATTAACTTCATGTACATCAACATAAAAGAAGGTACATAAGGCAATGCATTCATTATTTTTGCGGCGGCCATCTTTGAACGGGCAATCTACTATGTTACATATATACATATATACAAGATGCGAGAGAACCAAATTAACTAATTCATTTGTCACATCAATTGAAACATGAAAAGAAGAATAGACTTCAATATTCATTCTCGCTTTTTAAACATAAGTTTAGATGGTAGTTGCGCCGCAAGTACCTATAAATGCGAGTTTTCACTTGTGAATTTACGTGAAACTCACATCATTTGACATGGTTAAACGTTACCAAAGTTGCGTTGCAGTTAGATTATATACAATTTAGCCCTGGATGGGCATTCATTGTTTGCATTCTAGCCCTGAATGGGCTATTCAATTCATGAATGACTAAATCTAATCACCTAATTCATAACTGCATTTTGCATTTCTCAGAATAATCAAAACGATACACGAAACATTGATGGTAACTTGTCAGTCTGCTCTGCTTAAAGAAAAACTATATACAAATTTACATTGCTGGTTCTGAGAAAAGAGGGAAGGAAATGTGAGAGGAATGTTCAGATGTGAGTCCACATCTCTTCTTCATTATTCAACCCCCCCGGGGTTTTGGTCTGCAACTGGATAATAAATCTTGATTCTAATGTCCTCAACTTTTTTATCCAATTGCCCCCTCTTTCTGTTCTGACAAACTGATCCAAGATGAAATAAGTCAATAAGTTGCTATTGCTATCATGTTCCTGCTCAAAATGACGGGCTACTGGGTAGTATATATATATATATATATATATATATATATATATATATATATATATATATATATATATATATATATATATATATATATATATATATATTACCTACTGGCGGTCGCCAGTAAGTAGTTATAGTTAGGATTTTTTTCAATGTTAAATCTCAAAATTCTATTTGGAATAACTTTGGCACCGGTTGACGAATCTGCCTGAAAATTTCCTGAAAATGGCCTCGTTGAGCTCCGGTTCCTCCTTGAAAGTTTGGGGGGGATACGTCAAGCCGGGGCCGAGATAAAAGGGGGGTCCCAAAACGCGTTTTCCCCATGTTAATTTCCATAGGGCGGTCGATTTCACTTTTAGCTCGAACGGCTGAATGGATTTCCATCAAACTTGGCAAAATTGTAGGGACTGGTAGCCCGATGTGCCTTTGCTATGTCTCAAGATATGTGCTCCAGTGGATTTTGAGTAATTTAGGTTCAAAAAAATATATATATCTATAGGCGCTCTCCGGTGCGCGCACCGGAGTGCGCTCCTGGCGCGACACGCGACTTGCGCGCAGGAAGCTGATTGGCTCTTGGGTGTCTGTAAACATTCTAAACAGTCTGGAGCGGCCGCCATCTTGTGTCTCGGTAAAATCGAGACACAAGGGGTTTGAAAAAAAAAGGGGCAAATGACCATAAGGGGGAAGAGTAGACCCCCTCTGACCCCCTAGGTTTGATGTAGGGGCTAAAATAGGGTCCTGCGGGGCATTACATTTTTTATTTTTTTTTCGTTTTGCGCGGGGGAAGCGCATGGTACGCGCACCGGCGAAGCACGGGGAAAATCCAGGACCATATTTATGAAGGCCTTGCGCTGCTAGTTTTGCGCCTCCTGTGCGTCAATTTTTGTGACGCACCAGCGGTGTAAAAAATGTGCATTGTTATGCAATATTTAAAAAGTGACGCATCTATCTAGATACGTCACTTTTTAAATATAGTGCAACGAGGCACATTTTTTTACACTGCTGTTGTGATGCGTCACTTTTCTGTGCGCACTCCTTATGACATTCCAGATGTGTCATATTTAATGTATGACGAATCATGTTGCAAGGAGTTACAGATACATCAGTATTTCTGACATATCTGTAAACATAAAAGTGATGCAAGGCAGGTGCAAGATTTTGACGCAACAGCATCCTAAAAGTGACGCAGAGAAATCTTATAGATTTCAGTACGTCGTTATTACCAAGCTTTTTGCGGGGGAATGCCCCCTCTGCATACATTATACCTGACGCAGATATAATGTGGCGCAGAGTTTTAAAAAGTGACCCATGTACCTAGATGCGTCACTTTTTAAAAATAGCGTCAGGTATAATGCATGCAGAGGGGGTGTTCTCCCGCAAAAAGCTTTGTAATAGCGACGCAGTGAAATCTTTGAGATTTCACTGCGTCACTTTTAGGATGCTGTTGCGTCAAAATCTTGCGCCTGCTTTACAGCAGGTGTTAGACTGACGCAAGACCTTTCACATGGTGCTTTTTCCATGTGAAAGGACACATTACTGGAGTTGCGTCACTTTTGTGACGCACTCCAGCAATGCGTTACTTGGAATGTCATAAGGAGTGCGCACAGAAAAGTGACGCATCGCACCAGTGGTGTAAAAAAATGTGCCTCGTTGCGTTATATTTAAAAAGTGACGTATCTAGGTAGATGGGTCACTTTTTAAAATCAAGCGCCACATTATATCTGCGTGAGGTATAATGCATGCAGAGGGGGTGTTCCCCCGCAAAAAGCTTTGTAATAGCGACGCAGTGAAATGTTTGAGATTTCACTGCGTCACTTTTTAGGATGCTGTTGCATCCTTTAAATATAGTGCAACGAGGCACATTTTATTACACTGCTGGTGTGATGCGTCACTTTTCTGTGCGCACTCCTTATGACATTCCAGATGTGTCATATTTAATGTATGACGAATCATGTTGCAAGGAGTTACAGATACGTCAGTATTTCTCACATATCTGTAAACATGAAAGTGACGCGAGGCAGGCGCAAGATTTTGACGCAACAGCATCCTAAAAGTGACGCAGAGAAATCTCATAGATTTCAGTACGTCGTTATTACCAAGCTTTTTGCGGGGGAATGCCCCCTCTGCATACATTATACCTGATGCAGATATAATGTGGCGCAGAGTTTTAAAAAGTGACCCATGTACCTAGATGCGTCACTTTTTAAAAATAGTGTCAGGTATAATGCATGCAGAGGGGGTGTTCCCCTGCAAAAAGCTTGGTAATAATGACGCAGTGCGTCACTTTTAGGATGCTGTTGCGCCAAAATCTTGCGCCTGCTTCACAGCAAACCTTTCACATGGTGCTTTTTCCATGTGAAAGGACACATTACTGGAGTTGCGTCACTTTTGTGACGCACTCCAGCAATGCGTTACTTTTGTGTTTACAGATACGTCAGAAATACTGACATATCTGTAACTCCTTGCAAATTGATTAGTCATATATTAAATATGACATATCTGGAATGTCATAAGGAGTGCGTCCAGAAAAGTGACGCATCGCTGTTTTCACGTAGCGATGCGTCACTTTTCAGAAATGAGGCCTCCAGTTTATTCACTGTGTCATAACTTTCTTTTCTAACACTCACCTTCTTTCATTCCTCCTACTTCACTTCCTTTCACCTCTCATACCTTTCTGTTCTTTCTTACTCATTCTCCTTTCAATTATCAATGCACTATATTTCACTTACTCTTCATTTTTTTAAGAATATAGCTCTTTGATGAGAATTGGAGGTAGTTCTGAAAAGAACTTTTGGTTTTCTTCTTTTAACTGAACAGGAACAAAAACAGGGAATGGAAACTGCTCAACAGGAGCAAAAAGAAAAGAAAAAAATTAGGGGTGGGAAGGGCAGCGATGGTTCTCCAATGCTCGAACCATGAGCAGGACACTTTGCTCCCCATAGGTGAGGAGTTGATTGCAGTATCTGCATTTGACGACCCCATGGTTAAATGCAGGTTGTATGTTTGCCACCTGCTCCTGCGATTGTTCTCTCCCAGAAGAAGTTGCTCCTCCTGTTGATGTAGAGGCCCCATCTCTGGGAACCTCTTGTGCCAGAGCCCTGACACTTTCCCGGGCAAAATTCTGGGGGTGCATCCTCTCCACATGGCGAATCATGGTGAAGTTGCCAAAAGAGTATTTTTTTGGGGGGTTACCCCGTGACAGGACCTGTTTGCAGATCCTGCACTCTACTATTGGTGCATTCACCTTTTTCTGGTCTGCTGGAAACTTAAAAAATTTCCAGATGAAATGCTCTTTGACCTTCGGCTGAGGAGGCTCTTCATCAATGAAATCATTGGAGTCATCTTCACTGCTGGATGGTCTGGCAGCCATGATTATCCAAGAAATATGCAACAGCAAAAAGGCAGGTCTTTCAGTCACAAAAGTGAAAGAAGAAGTGAAGGAAATGGGTGGGGATTTCATTCATTGTAAAAAAAAACTGTTAGCAACCAATGAAAAGTGTTATTTTAGGGTCACATGACCCGACGCGTTTACGCTGGGCGCTCCGGAGCACTTCCGGTGCGTTTACGCAGCGCGATCGTAGGCGCTTCCGGGGCGCAAACGTGGCGCGATCGTAGGCGCTTTTGCGTGCGTTTATGCGCCGCGAACGTAGGCGCTTCCGAGGGCACTTACGTTGCGCGCCGAAGTGACGTAATCAAACTTTTACAGAAATGCATAATCATTTTCCTTATTAAAAAAAACTAATTTTATTTGTATGGTACGAAATGTTTTGCATTATTATTAACTTTTCATTCATATTTTTTTTCACGAACGACAGTTGCGCTTTGGGTGCGCTTTCAGATGAGCTCACGGAAAAGCTTACCAGAGAGCTTAGCTGAAAGCTTCCCGGAGCGCGCACCCAGAGCGCAAAAGAAAAAAATTATATAAAAAAAAATGAATACTTTAAAAAAAACAGCAAATTGTAAAAAAAAAAAAAAGGTTAGAAACTCGATATACAAAGGAGTTAGCATTTAAAAAAACCTATGAAATTCACTGAAAAAACCATAGGTTTCACACCAGTTATAGTTAGGAATTAGCATTTAAAAAACCTATTAAATTCACTGAAAAAACCATAGGTTTCACACCAGTTATAGTTAGCTGGAAATTTTACTGATATAAAACCATTGAAATTCCCACGTTATAGTTAGATGGACTCACTATAACTTGCGCGTGCAATGCACTGCTGATGATGTCTTAATAAGCCAGTTAACCAATCAATTTTTAAAAACCATCCATTTAGACACTTATTTAAACATTTATTCTTTCATCAACTTTTACATATACATATATAAAATATATTTATTTTTCATAAAGACACACATTCACTGGATGGTGTCATCAGTGATGTCATGAGTGATGTCACTGACCATGTCATGAGTGATGTAATATGTGATGTCATCAGCAGTGCATTGCACGCGCAAGTTATAGTGAGTCCATCTAACTATAACGTGGGAATTTCAATGGTTTTATATCAGTAAAATTTCCAGCTAACTATAACTGGTGTGAAACCTATGGTTTTTTCAGTGAATTTAATAGGTTTTTTAAATGCTAATTCCTAACTATAACTGGTGTGAAACATATGGTTTTTTCAGTGAATATATATATATATATATATATATATATATATGTGTGTATATTTATATATATATCGAAATGAAGTTGCTCCCAACAATGAAGGTGCCCCACACTGTCGTTTAGCAGCCCTTTTATTGCAGCACTCGCAGGGCATGTAACATCACAGGTTTCAGCTCTCAATTAAGCCAAAATTTTCAAACGTCTTTCGGGTGAGCTTTCATGCTTTGTCAATAGTTGTGGCTTCAGGGGAGATAAAGCAGCAAGAGTTGAAATCGCACTCGCGATGGTCTTATAGTCCCGCCCATGTGGGCGTGCTCAGCTTTTTTATTTTGGTTCTCATACTTCGGATTACTCCATAGTGGAGGCCGCAATGTTCTCTATATTAAAACAATAATTGCCATAGTGGGTAGCTTACAACCTGCAGGTCACGTCTCTGCCTCTTTTAGTCCATGCAATACTTGCCATAGTGGGTAGCTGACAACCTGCAGGTCACGTCTCTGCCTCTTTTAGTCCATGCAAATGCATGATGTTCCCCGTGCACCATGTTGCTCACGGCGCGGGACCCGCATAGGTAGCGGTGGGGCAACCTTCGCGACCAGAGCAGGCCGCTAACATATATGTATGTATCGACTTTACAATGCATGTGTTCCAAAGCTCTGTGTGGTACGTACCACAACACATAGTAAAGGTCAATGTATTGCAATTTCCACGGTGTAATAGAATTCAGATTGAAAACCCTCATTGCAACATCTGATATTCAGTGTGCTATGTTTTGGTAGCATGGTGCTTGACTAGCATTTGAGCATGGTTCTGCCATTTGGACATTTGTCTGTAGAAAAAGCTCAAATGCACACATTTTCCTGAAGTTATCCATTGTTATATGCTTTCTTACTTCAATTACGGCTTTTCTCACCTAATAAAATTGCTCATGTTCAATCTGACTTCTTTCTATCTCTTCCGCTCTCATTCCAACTATCTCATTCCAACTATTTCTTTTCACTCACATCTCTCCAATCCTCGCATACCTTCACACAAGTTTATTTTCTTTCCTTTTTATTCATGGCTCCTTTGCGTTATCTTCAAATGTATTCATGATGTTGCATCTCCCAAAATTTCCATATCAAATAGCCTTTGTGTTCTTTCTCGCTATGATGTTAGTGGGCTTGACCAAAATAAATGACTGCTGCTCCAATAGTCACCAACACTAACAACTGTGAGTCAAAGCCAAAGAAATAAACACGTATTGGCAAAGCCAGCAGGTTTGAATTTTGCAAGTCAATGCATGCAAACAGCATTTTGCTTGCCTGTGTCTCCATGTTTTACAACATTAAAGCCGGACCGTGTTAGCTTTGTCAATGCTTGTTTTGTTTTAAGGACCTGGATATTTCCCCTTATATGTGTTTCCGTGTGTGTTTGTGTGTTTATATATATATATATATATATTAAAATATATGTGTACTTGTATGTGTAACTCGCACATGAATCCTGACTAACATTAAAAAAAGAGAGATGCAGTGAAAAAAATAAATGAACAAAAAGGTTGTTTCCTGTCACATTGCAGGTACTAAGTAAAGAATTTAATATTTGATGATTGAGCTTTTAAGGAGTTAAGCTAGTTCTTGATGCATTCCAAAGCAAGCACTCTGTAGGAAACGAAATAGACAATTGCATGAGGTAGGAGAGGAATGATCCCGGTGGAGCCATAGCCCATTCAATGTACATTGTAAAGATATGTTAACAAAATGTCTTGCAGACACCTGCGATGCCAAACCAGACATAATAAATGAGCATGCTCCTCCTTCAGCATGGAAGTTTCACCAAAGACAAATCAACTCTAGCAGTACAAGTGTAAGGAAAAATAAAGGCAAGATGAAAAATAGGGTGACCTCGGCCTGGGACCAGGGTTCGATTCCCGACGCGGCAGGTTTCTGGACCAGGGTCAGCGGACTCGATAATTCTCTCGCCTTGGTGCCCACTCTGATCAGCGATCACACTCGGCAACTCTGGGCATAAGCTTGCCTCATCTGCACTAACGGCCCCACCAGACCGCCGGGGATGCCTGGTCTCACCCTGAAGATACCCATTAAGGGACCATCTCTCAGGGAAGCCAGGAAGGGTTTCGCAGCGGTCGAAGCGCGGAGATACTCCTCTGGGAGTCGATCCTAGCGCTATATAAACTTGCAATTAATTAATTAATTAATAGACCTATGCATTAAGCCTGCCATGAGATCGAATATTGACATTTGAAAAAAAATGTAAATGCTACATGTATTTTTTTTTTAACTGAATTAAGATTTGGATTCATCTTGGGTCTTGACCTGGAAGTGGTGAGTGAAAGTAATGTTTCTAGGTTGCTGTGATGTTGATTTGCTTGGATAAGGCTGCCATTTCGATCTGGATAAGAACACATTGGATTCAGATGGCTTTGGTAATGGAAAGTGCCTCCTCAAGGTTATGTTGTACAGTTTCAGGTTTTAACTGCAAAGGGGTAGGGAAAAATAGGAGTGAAGTCTGATATTTCCTGGCAAAAACGTTAACAATGTTACTGCGGATAAAGCATGCATCATCAGGGATGTCAGAACATAATGTGAGAGCCTTGAATTTAAGACATACAGGAGCCAATCATGAGAGGTATGGAAACATGGACATTTTTTTAATTTAGAAATCAGTGCTGAGTAAACTTAGTGAACCTTGAAATGCATTTAATTATTCTGGGACTTATTCACAAAGACAACCTTTAAATGGTTCTACATACGGTCCTGTGGAAGTATTTCAATATTTTAAATATATTGTCAACATTTAAGGGATTTTGAAATAAAAGCGGGAGTGTTTATGAAAAAATAAAACTGTGATAGAAATCAAGGAGTAGTACAACGCTCAAATGTATGCATGTAGATGTATCTGTAAAATATGTAGTACTGTGAATTTACTCACATAAAGATATTGACTGTTTGTTAACAAACACACGTTTCCATGTGAACAACACATCCTTCAAAGGCATTAAATTCTGGCTTTTCCTTCCCTTGCTCTTATTTGAAAGGCACCACCGTCTGCCTCATTCAAGAGTAGTTTTCCAGATTGGAACTCTAAGGGTATTTTATTTGTGAATACTCGTAGGTGAATGAGGTTGTGGGTGTTTGCAACAATTTGGATCACCTCACCTTGGAAAGCCAAATTGACTGACCAAATTCCTGAATTTTACAAATTTTTAAATTCCACCATACAGATAATTTTCCAATATTTATAATTGTGGTAAATGAGAAAGAAACTTTGCCAATCCCGATTTTTCAGGTATTGTAAAATTGACATTTGCCAAAAGCAATTTTTGAACACATAAGCTGAGTATGGGTACAAAAAATCCTTTGTGAATAAGGCCACGCCTTTTTCTAACTCTATGAGAATGTCATAATATGTATATGAACGTATATGAGTGGATAAATAGTTATCATCAAATTAAAATCGGAAATGTGAGAAACTCATTAAAGTTTTGTAATGTCTCAGCCTTTTAAAGTTGCATTAAAAGTGAGAGCAGGTAACGTCTAAGATTATAAAATAATATTCGGATTTGAAAGAATAAAAATAATCAGAATATCCAGGGTTTAATGAGGTCATGAGGTATGAGAATCTCTATATTGGATACATAAGATATAGTAGTGATAGAGATCCAGGTCCATTTTATTTTTAATTAGATAATAAAAAAAATATTCTTTTGGTAAACATTCCACATAATTGGTGATGCTGAACCTCGGGTCCTTCAGTGGTATAATTAATTCAAGCCTTTGATAGGATAAGATAGGATAGGATGTACATTTGTAGAGCGCGAATTGCTGCCCGGAGGCGTCCAAGCGCTAAGAGAACCGAATCCCCACACCCGGCCCAAAAGGAGAATTAAGAGTGAAATTAACTAGACTGGATGAAATAGAAAGGTATTCAGTTGTTTGCGGAAGGTTGAGAGGTTGGGGTTAGCTCTGAGATGCAGTGGGAGTGCGTTCCAGGCCTTGGCGCCGTTGTATGAGAACGTCCTGCCTCCGGATCTGGATCTTTTTATTTTGGGGGTCTTTGCGAGAAAGGTTTGACTGGAGCGGAGGCTTCTGTTGGGCGCATAATGAGTAATTAAGTCTCTAGTGATTTTGGGGCCAGTGTTCCAGAAGGCCTGGTGTGCTGTACACATAGCTTTGAACAGGACCCTCTGTCGCACCGGTAGCCAATGGAGGGTAGTCAAGCCTGCTCTCACTGACTGTCTGCGGGGGAGGTCCAGTAGAATGCGTGCTGCGCAGTTCTGGACTATCTGGAGCCTTCTCAGGGTAGATTCGGGGGCGCCAAGGTAAAGTATATTGTTGAAGTCGAGTCGTGACTGAATTAAACCTTGTACGGCAGTTTGTTTGGCATCCCAAGGAAGGAGGGGGAGGATTCTTTTCAACATCTTCATGATGCCAAAGCAAGTGGCTGAGAGTTTTGTGGACTGTACATTAAAGGACAGGGATCTGTCCAGCCACACTCCGAGACTCTTGATGCTGTTTTTGGGAGTAGGTGGGGGGCCCAGACTGGGCGGCCACAAAGAGGGGGGGATACTGAGGTCCGGGGAGCCCAGGAGCATCAGCTCAGTTTTGTCCCCATTCAGTTTTAACGATGAAAGAGACATCCAAGTCTTCACTTCCTCAAGGCACTCTCTAAGCCCGCCTGGAGCAGATGGTTTAGCTTCCTGAGTCATGGAGACCACCAGCTGCGTGTCGTCCGCGTATGAGATGATCTTAATCCCGTACGGACGGACGACATCGGCCAGTGGCCTCATGTACAGGTTAAAAAGTGCAGGGCTTAGAGATGATCCCTGAGGGACTCCACATTTCAAAGGTCTACTGGCAGAGACAGACTCGCCTTCAAACACACAGAAGGATCTGTCTTCAAGGAAGGACTGGAACCAAGACAAGGCTTTGTCTCCAATCCCAACCTGGGACATGCGGTACAGCAGAGTGTCATGGCTGACCGTATCGAAGGCCGCACTGAGATCAAGGAGGATCACTGAAACTGATCCCCCTTGATCCAGGATCTTTCTTGCTTCCTCAGTGACCATGAGGAGGGCGGTCTCAGTCCCATGTTTAGGTCTGAAGCCCGTCTGGGTAGGGTCCAGTAGTTGGTGATCTTCCAGAAAGGTTATTAGTTGTTTGTTTATGTATTTCTCCAGAATCTTGCTGACCCATGGGAGCAGAGAGATGGGGTGATAGTTGCTCAGGTCGTTGGGGTCCAGGTTGGGCTTCTTCACTAGGGCTCTAACCATGGCCTGCTTCCATGCAGTCGAGACCATGCCAGATGAAATAGAGGCGTTTAAGATATCCTTAATTATGGGCAGAGTGATATGCGATGCTGCCATTATTATGTCTGGCGGGGCTGGGTCATTAGGGGAGCCAGATTTTACACTCCATGCTAAGGGTTCGAGGGTAGCCAGCTCTAGTGGAGGGAAGTGTGTCAATGTGGGTAAATGATGGGTGGAAACCGTGGGAAAATGGGTGAGGGCCGAGGGAGTGAGGTTGTTTGGGGGGAAGGCGGAGTAGATGGTATTTATTTTCTGGTGGAAGAATTCGGCGACGTCGTTACAATGGGTGATGGACTTGTCTGCCTGTACGCAGGGGGGCTGTTTGGTCAGTTTTTTGATGATTCGGAAAATTTCCTTGGGTTTGGATTTGGCGAGGGAAATTCTCTCCGAGAAGTAAGTGGCTTGGGCCGCTTTTATCAGTGTTTTGTATTCACTGATGGCTTCGCGGTAAAGGATTTTTTTATCTGAGGAGTAGTCAGATCGCCAACTTCTTTCAGATTGCCTGCAACAACGTTTCTTGTCTCTGAGATCCTCAGTGTACCATGGGGCAGTTTTTTGGAGGCGTTTAAGCGTGATTTTTTTTTGGGAAGAGCAATGTCTAAAGACTGAGTGATCCAGTTGGAATAAGCCAGATTTGCTAGGTCAGGGTTGTCTTTGATCAAAGGGGGATTCTTGGCAAGTATATTAGTCCATTTATTGATTGCGAGGTGGGACCAAGCTCTCGTGAGTCCCGTGGTCGGTGTCGATTCAGCGGGTTTCGGTCCAGACCAGCTGATAGGGATCAGAAGGTGGTCAGTCCAAGGCAGGAGAGTGGGTGGTCCGGTTATAAGGCCGGGACAGTTGCTAAAAACCTGGTCCAGCAGATGACCCTTGACATGGGTGGGGGAGGTAACCCTTTGGGTCAGTTGTAGATCCGCCAGGTCTTCTGTTAAAGTAGTGGCTATGTGGTCTGAAACCGAGTCGAAATGGAAATTAAAATCGCCTAAGACGGTAAAGTTAGACGTGGGATTGAGAGGTTCAGCTAAGATTGAGGGTAAGCAGACGTGGAACTGGTTCAGGGAACCGGGAGTCCGGTAAATGAGCGTGCCAGAGAGGCATTTGTTGGGTGAAAGTTCGACGTGAAAGGTAAGGCTCTCACAATCCGGGATGGTTTCGGATACTACTCGGCAGCGAAATTGATCTTTATGGATTATCGCCAGACCTCATCCTCTCCCTTTAGGCCGGTCTTGGTGAGAGATTTGGAAGCCTGGGGGAAGGGCTTCCAAGATCGCTGGCTCAGCGTCAGGTGTTAACCAAGTTTCTGTTAGAAACAATATGTCTGGTGAGAGTTCCTCTATTAGGAGAGCAATTGTCCGGTGAGAGTTCCTCTATTAGGAGAGCAATTGATATGAAACATATTGACTGTGTAAAGTAATTTCATGGCATTTGTCTCACTGACAAAAAAATTACCTTTGAGTGACTGACTTTGAGTGCAACAAACAAGAAACTTTACAGGGAAGTAGACACCTATGTTAATTAATCACTAAAAACATAATGCATTCACATGTATTCGCTTATAAAAAATAAATAGGTTTTAGCCCACCTTTTGACATTAATATTGAATTTATTGTCTTATAGATGTTTATATTTTCATTTGGGATCCGTGAATCCTGATAAGAGATGTTTATTTAAGTTGCTGCATTCTATGAATATATGCTGGATTGTTAGGGGCCCGTTTATTTCTGTTGTGGCTCAAGGCAGCACAGCAAGTCACCTTGCAGCTCTGTCCTGTATTGCAGGGTAAAGGCAGACCTGCACCGTAATTTTCCAAATCTGAGCATTCCTGTCGGTTTCCCTTGCTCTGGTGCTGCTTCTGCAGTACACATAGACAGATTTTAAAAAGAGAAGAAATGAAGATGTTTCTCCTTTTTATGCCTCTCCTGTTGAGGCATAGTTCTTTGGTGCATGGCCAGGTTTACCTGTTCTTGTAAATATGGAAATGCATAAAAGTCCATGGATGTTGCATGGGGACCATCCATGGAAATGCTTTTCTGGCACGGAGTAATGCAGTGCAGCAATTTGCACTGTGTTACATTACTATGATTTATGAAGCCACGCAAGGCCACTCAAGGTGGCCTTGCGTGGCTTCATGCATCTCCTTTTACATTTGAGTCGCTCTTGCACCATGATGCGTGGTGCAGGAGCGAAACAAACTAATTTTCCCCTATGTTCTCTGTGGACATGACTGAATAGGTATTTTTAATAAATTCATACACCTTGCAGAGGTACCAGATGCTTCAAAAGGATACCAATTATGAACGTCACTGGTTTTGCATCAATTATAAATAGTTTATATAGCTCACAAGGCAACATTTCAGTGGTAATTTTTCTGAATCACAAATCTTTGCTGGAAATATTTAGTTTAAGGCATTACAATAAATGAAAATACATTGGAGTTAACAGGATGTTTTAGTAAAGGAGAAAATGTCTCTCTATTAATGTGTTAAGGCTCATTACAAATGCTTCAGCTTTATTCACATTTAGTCTGGTTTGCTGTATCCCAATACTAAAGCCAAGTTAATAATATGTGTGCTTATAAACCTGCAAGATGTTCTGTTGCTTCTTTGCAATTTTTCAATTTTGCTGTTGTTTTTGGTAAACAAACAGTTCCTAGACAAGTAATTTCAAAACTGATAGTGTCAACACTGTGTCAACACAGTGTCAAATCGTTAACTTGCTTGGGTTTTCATAATTATTGAATTTTACAATTTCAAGGGTTTTAAAGAGATGCTAAGTGCTGTGGATTACCAGCTTTCCTTGGCTAAAAACCTATAGAACACATGTTCCCAAAAAGGGATGTGTGTTGCTAAGTAACAGATGGGAGGTATGAACAGTGAACATCCAATGATATCTGAAAATTCAGGACCAGATTCTCAGAGGCATGCTGCTGGGGAAATCACAGAATAATTCAGCACGTTTTTGATGCCTTATGTATAACTCTCACAGTATATATCCAAAGAGAACACTGCAACATCGTCTGCTATGCCAATGTGTCCCTACCTGCCGCCGGTCACAGTTTGATATCAAGTTAACAACCATGTGTTACCTGAGGGGCAAACTGTAAAACAATGCACTGCTATACTGTCATGCAAGTGCAGCAGGTGCAGTTTGTGCACATATACGTGAAGCAACAGCGACACATTTTTTGCAATTTTGCGATTAAATCGTTTTTTATTTCATCTATAGGCGCTTGGGCAGCTGCTGACCATTAAGATTATGTATGAAACCAAGCATTGGCAAGCGTTAGCAAAGACATTCGAGGGTGTATTTATACTGGTTTTACATCACCCTTGTGGCGCAAGGATGACACAAAACCTTAAATGGCCCCCAAATTGTAGCTAAATTTGAATAGTAGGCCAGCCTTGCCGACCTCTTAATCCTTGTCCAGGCTCTGGCCAGCGACTGTAAGACCTTCAGCCTCACCTTTTTGAAAAACTTCTGTTCTCCGAATTTAAATAGAAAGCCGTCCAGTGGCAAGCCCGTTCCATTTAACATGGCCTTAAACATTCTCCCTGCTGATGAATCTGTTGGGGTTTTCAGTAACATTCTGGAGAATGATAACTGAAAGGCCCAAGCGTAGTATTGTATGTCTGGGAGGGAGAGCCCGCCCTTTTCCCTCCTCCTCCTCAGTTTCTTCCAAGCTATCCGAGTGGACTTGTAATTCCAAATGAACGCATTCATGTCCTGTTGACATTTCGTAATTTGCTTTGGTTCAAAGGCTAAAGGAATACTGTTAAATATAAATGTGAGCTTTGGTAAAATTGACATTTTTATAAGGCTTACTCTCCCATAGATCGTCAAAGGGAGAAAGGTCCATGCTTTTAAAAGCGCCCGACATTCTCGGCAAACCCGATCCAAATTGACCTGAGCTATATTCCCAACATCGTGAGTGATCTTAATTCCCAAATAGCGCATTGAGGAGGTTGTATCCAGTTGTGTGTTGTTGATGTTCCAAACCATTATTTCGGTTTTCCCCGCATTTATCTCGTACCCCGAGATCTGACCGAATTCTTCTGCTCTCCTGACAACTATTGGAAAGGCCTGAACAGGGTCTGATGTATAAATGAGGATGTCATCTGCATACATACCCAGACGCTTCACCCATCCGCTAAACTCAAAGGGGGTAATATTAAGTTCTTCTCTAAGTGTCTGCGCAAATGGCTCTAGGTAAAGGTTGAACAGGAGTGGTGAAAGGGGCCTGCCCTGCCTAGTTCCCCGTGAAATCTTGAATGGCTCAGTAAGTGTGTCATTGACTAGCAGTTTGGCGGTGGGAGCTCTGTATAGGAGCTGGATGGTTCGACAGAAGTTCTCGCCTAGCTGGAACTTCCTTAATACCGCCGCCAGATAGGACCAATTGACCCTATCAAAGGCCTTAGTGGCATCTAGGGTTAATGTAGCCAAGGGTAAAGAAAACATAGTGGCGATATCTATTGCCGCAACCAAGTCCCTAGTTAGGTCCGCCAACTGACGTCCCCTGATAAAGCCCTTTTGGTCTTCGTGGATTATCGAGCCGATCTCGCTTGCCAGCCGTGCTGATAAAACTACTGCGAAGATTTTATAATCATTATTTAGTAGCGAGATCGGCCGATAAGACCCGCATTCAGTTGGACTCAATTTGGGGGTCTCCGGGGCTTCCCCCGTGTTTGGGTGACGACCTTTCGATACCACTAAGAGAGGGGGGGATACTGAGATGGGGAGACTTGATGGCTGGTGGGGTATTAACATCGTGGGACAATTTGTTTGAAAGGGTTGGCCCAAGGCTATCAAGGTTTAAATATATACAAATAGTAAGCTGGTCTAGAGAGCTCCTTCAAAATAATGCCCTAGTGGGGAGGTGTAGTGTGCTAGAACAACAGCTGGTGGAGAAACCTCAGGGGGGCAAAGAGGTTGCATTTTGGTATTGGGCAATCTTGGAGGAGGTGGACGTAGACTTTGACCTTCCCGATGAACTGTGGGCGGAGGACACGAACCTTCAAGGGGAAGAATGGTGGATAAGATCATTCACGCTTCTTTATAAAACTGTCAAGCCTGCATGGTTGAGGCGGAATCACCTGTTCACGGTACATAGAGCCTACTGGACACCACAAAAGCTGGCAAAATTCCAAGCTGGTAAATGTTGTAACAAGTGTAGTCTCCAGAGCGCATCGGATGTTCACATGTTCATGGACTGCCCTCCAATCAAGGCTTTTTGGGTAGAAGTCCTGCTTACATTGGGCTCGATACTCAAAGTATCTTTACCCTGCACATTAACACTGATAATCTCTGGGATGGATGATAATGTCACTGGCACAGCAAGGCCCTTGTTGTTTTATGCAATTTTACTCGCTCGGCGACAGATATGTAAATTTTGGGTCGATTCCAAGGCGCCAACACACGCCAGTTGGTTGTCATCTCTACTTGAAACATCAAAGGTAGATTTGGCTAGACCTTGTAGCAGTAATAACCTTACATTTTGGAACCTTTTGATTTCTTGGTGTTAGTGCACCGGGGTTTTTTTTTTTGTTTTCTTTTCCCCGGGTCCTATGATTATGTCTTTAAACTCCAGGGTCCACTGTGGTGGTTTTGAAAGATACGAGTTGGGCCTCGCGGTAGTTCCTACCTTGATGGAGTCTGAGATGGGTTTGCAGGCCGCCATTCGCCACCAATGCCTCAGTAAATCCAGATATAGTCTCCCGCCAAGTTGGTTCCCAAGGTCGTGGTGGCAGTGAGGTGCGTTCCATCCCTGGTCGCACAAATAAATGGTTGGCTATACAGTCTTGGGTTAAGAGGTACAGGCAAATGAGGACAAAAAAAAAACCTTAAATGGCATTTACCTTTAACTAAAGGCCACCTTGCATGACCCCATCTGGCTTTTTTTAGTGTCCTCATACTACCATTATTTGCAAAGTGAAGCCTGACATCTGACCTGTACCACCCCAGGCTTTTTGCAATTAAACATATGGTACTGCACTCCAGCTCATCCAGTTTCCTTGTTCCGCGCAGGTCCAATAATAGGATGTGAGGGATTAAGTTCTGTATTATTCCATTCTAATTCAAAAAATCATCCCAGATCTTAGTACGTGAGCCACCCTAGATTCCTATGACCCCATATTGTTTGGCAAATGTGAAGTAACGCAAGGCAATGCAAGTCCCTGCCTTGCTTTACCCTGGCCAAAGGAAGTGTTCCATCTGTGGAGCCTGGGTGTTCCCTTACATCCACCCACAGAATTTGGCGCATTCCCACTTTTACCATTAATGGTAGATCTGGAAATGTGTAAGTAGGAGAAATATGCTTATTTCTCCTTGTTTGTTCCTCTTTTTACATGTGTTGCATTTGGCAGGTCACATAGAAAGAGAAAAAAAGCCTCAGAGGATTGTTTTGATGCAGGAAGGTATCCCTTTCTGTGCAAAAACAATCCTGCCTACAACATTGGCACCCTTGCACTGTAGTGCATGGGTACCTGAATTGGAGTCAGGCAGCAGTCTGTGTGCAAGCACAGACAGGGAGCAGGAATGCATCAAATAGTTTTAAATACTGTACATTTCTGATCTCTCCTTTTCTTGCAGGGCATCGTAGCAAAGTGGCTTGAGGTGCTGCTTTGCGTGAATATTTGATAAATATTAGGCCTGGGCGGTAAATTCCGTTCGCGAAATTTGGGTAATTTGGGTAATTTCGCGTTCCATGGAGAACACAATTTTGCCCAAAATCCAGCATTCTGAGACTTCGCGAAATCTTTTGCTTGTTCGCGTTCTCAAATGCGTGTTCGCGAGATATTTCCACTCGAGCACGCAAACAGCGATTGCGAACAGTAAAAAAGAATCGCGAACAAGCAATTCCCCATGTTAGTGGAATTTCTGCGTGTTCGCAGAGATTGTTTACCGTTTCGCGGAGATTTGCGTAATGCGATTACGCAAATTCCACCCACCCCTAATAAATATGCCCCCTGATCTTGCTATTACGACCTATTGGCTTCGCTAAAGGTTTTTAGCCACGCTGCACAGCCTTCCGATGGTAAAGTAAATAAAAAACCCTTTGACACAGCTCCCCATGTCATTTTGTAAGCACTGACACAGGTTTATTTTGTAATCTTTTTAGTCACCAATCTGAGTTGAAAAAGGTAAGTAAAAAAAGTGGGCTGGGCCTAGAGGGTGCAACTTAAGAAACTGGGGAGTGAACAGGAGCCGCATGAGGTCCAAAGCAACATGAGGGAAAGCAGAAGCAAGATGAGTGCGTTGACGTGCGATGAATACAGAAACAACACAAAAGAGTATAGGGAGATGGACATGAAAGTAACCAGGAAAGGGTGGGAGGGAAAGTTAAGCAACTGTAGGGAGAGAAGCAGTGACGACTGGGAAGCAACATAGAGGGCAGAGGAGGAAGGAGGCAATGGGGAGAAGCATACAGGGGAGAGCAACATAGAGGGACATGTGATAGAGAGGAATGCAGGGGGTAAAGTACACACGGGAGACGCCTCGGTAGCACATGTCCCTTCATGGAGAACTCACCTCTAAAGGAAAAATTATACTGTCTAGTAAGCTCAACCCAAAAAGCAATGTTTGCATTAGGGTGGTACAAAGAATCAATGGAGGATGTGGCCTAGCTGCACCACCTTGTTATTCTGCATTGCCCTGAGAAGCTCTCACTCAACCGCAGGGAATGGAATGATGGCACCAAAATAAGTGATTACAAAGCTCTCCTGAGCACAAACAGAGCTGTTAACTTAGTGCACTATCACAGACATGGACAATGCACTTGATTACACTAAGAAATATATTGTCTTCAGATAAGGTACGAACTTGCAAAGTTTCTGCCTGCACTAAGAGTGCAATAATGTAAGGCAGGTGTGTTTTGAAATCATGGATCTGTCTCTCACTCGAGGCAGAACTGTCTCAGTTTTAAAAGAGGGCAAGGATTCCCTGCAATGACTTCCAATGTGTTGCAATACATTCTCTAAGTGGATGGTTGAATGGTTCTTAGGGATCCCGTTGCATCTTTTGAAGAAGCACCCTGGGCATTGTACTCAATGTACACAACCTTCTATGTGGCATGTATCAGGGCACCTTCTGATAGCTTTGTTGCCATTGCAACTGAGTCTGTAATATTCTCTGGGTCCAATAGAAAAGGGTTCCCTCATTTGCCCTGAGCCACACCTGCATAGATATGAGAGAACAACTTCATGTTATCACAGTGATCCATATGTAATGCATGTGTTATCCATGTTACAGAAGGTACCACACAAGCATCTGTGGCCCCTTCAGCAATACGTAAGTTCCTTGAATGCAAACAACAAGTAGCGGAGAGGATTTGGGATAAGGGCTAGGGCGGTCAACCTCAAATCTAGGGAACCGGGTTTGAGTGTCCGCAAGGAGGCACAACATCCTGTGATTCTGGGCAAATCACGTAATCTTCCTGTGCCTAACAAAAATGAATGTGTCATGTAATGCAACTGGTGCTTGTGTAAAGCGCTCTGATACCCAATACCTTTGGGTCAAGTTAACGCTATATTAAACTCCTTTAAAAAAAAGAAAACAAGTGCACATTCCTGTTGTGCACCCTGGGATACTGCATACTGTATACTAATACTGCAATACAGTAAGGTGTTATTGGACAGTACTGTTTTCACCTATCGAATTGGAAATTACCACAGAAATTGGTCTCCACACACTGATTTGCACTGCTTCTTTCCACAAATTTCAAAATGTTTTTGATATTATAACACAACAAAGTGAGGCCACTATAGTCATAACCAGCTTGGATGAAATTCCATTTCAGGCTGAAATGAGAGATACTAATTGGGATTACAGGATGTGTGATGAAACCTGTACTATACATTATACTGTAACAAAATGGGTTACTGGTTGAGGGCGGGGGTGAAAGCCTACTCAAGCAGCAACCACATTTCGCGGTTACAGTGAAGTCACAAGCAACCCCTAAATCAACCTGTGTTTTACCCTCTGGTAGCTTGGCACTGAGGAGTAGGGTTTAACTTAGAGTTGATGTGTAAAGTATCTATACAGCAGTACAAACAGTAATACAATGAAACACATAACATGAAAAATCCCACGCAAATTTAGAAAAATTCAGCAACTTTAATAAAAAAATTAAGAGGAAAATTACACAAATCCAATCAGTAGAACCAGAGATATGTAATTTTAAAGATTTAAGTAAAAATAGTTCCTAAAAGCGCAAAGTGCCAACTGTGGCTATCTGGTCGCACCAGACTGGGAAAAAGTCACAAGTTCAGGCCTAACGTGATGGAGCGCTGGTTTGCTACAGGAACCCAGTTAGGCCCACTGAACAAGAGTAGCTCAAATCCTGATTGCAGAGCATTGCAAGGTCCCGGCCGCGTTGAGGATGCGTCGTGCAGCTGAGGCGATGTGAGGTCTTGGGGTGAAGATACAATTTCCAGGGTCGGTCCAGAGAAGTTGCAGGGCTTATGATGAGGATTCCTACGATGTAATTGAGGATGCCATTGTCAAAGGGCTTGTGATGCAAAGGCCTGTATTGAGGATGCGTCGTGCAGCAGTGGTTCCAATGAGGCTGGGGGCGGCGATGCGTAGTCCTGATTGAGGGTTGCTTTGCACATCGGTTTCAATCAAGGTTTTTGACAAGTGATATGTTGCTCTGCTTCTGTTCGGCCAGGACCACAGTTGGGCTGCCTTAGCACCTTGGGTACACTTCCAAAGGTCTAGGCCTAGTGTGGCACCACTTGTCCCTAAGGCTTCTGATCAGGAGGCGTGCCAACTGTCCTTTGGAGTCACTCTGGTGGTCCTGGATTGAAGAATCAGGTGCATTCCTTCATCCAGGCAGCAAGGCAGCTGGGCAGCAGAGTTGCAGTACTTCTTGTGGAGTAGCATGGTTGTCCTTCTTCAAAATCTCCGACACGTCCAGATGTGTACTGAAGAGTTTGGTCTAAGGGTCCAATATTTATACCTGGTACTCACTTTGAAGCAGCACAGGTTCTGGAGGTTCCCTTGCCCCTGAATATCATTGGTCACAATGAACTAGTGTCAAACCCTTTGCTAGTGTGCTCAGACAGAGGCTGTGTGAGGTGCAAGTGTGGTAAGTGACAGCTCCTCCCCCACATCAACTCACAGTTGTCCATCCTTCCAAATCATATCTACCCTTTGTATCATTGCCTGAAAGCTATACGGAAAGACCAACTGCCAGCTACATCAAGTCATGTTACCCAGGGATGGTCTACAGGCACCAAATGGTTAGTACAAAAAAATGACAAATTTCCAATAGTGTCATTTTTAGAATTGTGACTTAAAATCTGACTTCACCATTAAAAACGTGTTTTAATTATAATGCTTTAGATACTCAACCTTTCCACTTGCTCCCAAATGAAAGTTATCACTTATTAAATGTAATGAGGAAACCCAATATTAGCCTAAGGGAGAGGTAGGCCTTTCAGTAGTGAAAAACAAATGGACATGTAAAACTTAAATGTACATGTCCAACATTTTAAATACACTTCCCATTGGGCAGTTCAGGGCTCATCCTAGGGGTTACATATTTACTAAAAAGGATGGATTGGGACTGGAAAAAGGTTTATTGTGCCAGGCCTGCAGTTGCAGGCTGAGATATGTTTAGAGAGGTAGTTAAGTGGCTGGCACAATGAGTGCTGGAGGCCCAGCACTAACATTTAATATACAGGCTCTGAACAAATGTAGTAGCACTTTACTAGGGACTTAAAAGTAAATTAAATATGTTAGTTGGGTGTCAGCCAGTGTTACCATACTCTTTAGCACGTGTTAGCAGTGGTAAAGAATGCCACCTAGAGTCCTAAAACCAGCAAAAATGATGTCAGCAAAAATAGGAGGCTGGGAGAAAAACATTGGGGGAAAACCAAGCCAAGGATGTCAGCTCCAACATGTATCCCCCCAGAACTGTTAGCTGGTTCATAACAATCTTCTTGGGAGTTCCCATCACTAAGGCGAAGAACATGGGAAGACGATCTGCATTGGTGTGGTCAGTCATACGGCAATGCTCCACAGTAAAGTCCAATCCTTGCAGGGAGATGTACCACCACAATAGCTTGGGATTCTCACCCCTCATCGGCATTAGGCATATGGGGGGTCTGTGGTTTGTCTGAACCCAGACGTGAACACCAAACATGCATGTTCTAAGCTTCTTCAGTGCCTGGACCACTGAAAAGGCTTCCCTATCTATTGTACTCCACCTCTGTTTGCTGAGAAGTCGCCTCCTGGTAATGAAGGCACCAGGTTGATCAAGGCCCTCTTTGTTTATCTGTGAAAGAGCACAGCCCCTATGCAATACTCTGAGGCATCTGTCTGCACTATGAACTCCTGGGAGAAATGAGTGACCTTGAGCGCAGGTGCCATGCCAAAAGGAGATCACCTGTCTGGGCTGCTTCTTAAAAGTCAGCTCCGTCAAGGGAGCAGCAATGATGCCATACCCTTGACAAATCTCTTGTAGTACCCAGTGAGACCTAGGAACACCCTCACCTCTGTCTGTGTGTTTAGGGTTGCCAAGACATAATGGGCAGAATTTTGGCTTGGCTGGGCTGAGCTTTGCCTCCTCCCTCTCTGTGACCTAAGTAGGCCACAGAATCCTGCCCTATTTGGCACTTACTGGTCTTGGTAGACAGGCCTGCTTTCTGCAGCGCCTGAGGCGCTTATCTGAGGTGGGACATGTGGTCATCCTAACACTGCTAACACTGAAGACCGCAATGTCTTCTAGGTTAGTGGCACTGATGTTCTCCAACTCATCAAGACCTGATTGACCAACTTCTGGAAAGTGGCAGGGCTGTTCCTTAACCTGAAGGGCATCCCTCAGAACTGGAAGTGGCCTTATGGGGTTGAAATGGAGAGCTCTCTTTGGTCCTCTTAGTTAGGGCAATCTGCCAATATGCAGATGATAAATCAACCATGCTGAGGAACTTGGCAGATCTTAACCGGTCAATGAGCTTGTCAGCTCAGGGATGGAGTGTGCATCAGTGTGAGTGATTTCATTGAGCCCCCAGTAATCTGCAAACAACCTAGGTTCAGGGATAGTACCTGAAGGGGTAGCCCTAGGGACCAGCACCACTGGGATGGACCAGTGTGTGCTTGAGGGCTCAATTACTCCCAGCTCCAGGATTTTGGAGACTTCATCCTTTAGGCTGGATCTCAACTTGTCACAGGCACATTGTCTCCAGTATCAAGATCATTTGAAGGTACAAAATATCAAGTTGTAAATATCGGGAGACAGAAATATCGGAAAAGCAAATGGTGATACAAAAATATGTTGCAGAAATATTTTTGTCAATAATATTGTTTTTTCAGGTAGGCAATATCATAGTTAAAAATATTATTGTGGACAATATAGGAGCCCATTAGGATGTTGAGCAGATTGCCACCGCCATGCGGATAGTGGCGATCGGCCCGACCTCCTTGCCCGCCTGCCACCCGCCCGCCACCCATTTCCCCCGCTATATTACTATGGAGGGGGGCACCACGGCGGATGGAAACACTGTCCGCCGCTTTTCCACCCCGGTTGACTTGCATACTGTCAAGAAATGCTGTTGGCGCATTGGGATCTAATGCCCACGGTGTCTAGGCCCAAAGACATATGGGCTCCATTTGTGCCATGGGCCAACACATGTAAAGAGAAGGTAGATCCAGAGGCCTCACATGTTACGAAAGCAGCACCCCGATCACTGAATCGCTAATCCTTAGTACTTAAACATATTCCTAAGACCACTGGGATAAATGCAACACACTCACATTGCACAGCACGCCTAGACCTTGGGAAACAGGCCAAATGTACAGCTCGCCAACGTGGATGGCGGGAGCGCATTTCTGTGTAGTACTGCTAACTGTTCGCTGTCGTATCAAACTGTATACCACTACCTACTGCCCAATTTCCGTAATGATTAAGATGGTGTGTACTGTTGCCTATTGGAAAAAAGCGGCTATGCCCTGTCACCATTTTTCTCTTTCTCAGCTGAGGCCGTGAAGTGCCTGTTTCTGCATGTACTGATATATGTTGCAAAATCAATAAATAAAGTTACAAACAAAACTCTATCGGCCACATGCATCATTGTTGCCGTTTGCGATTTCTTGATTGCGAAAATTAAGGAATCGCAATTAAGAAATCGCAAACGGCTATGCACCAAGAAATCGCAATTTTTTTGCGATTTCTTAAATTTTCTTAATAGCGATTCACAATTTGCGAATCGCAATTAAGGAATCCCTTCCCATTGATTCCTATGGGCCTAGAGGCCCATAGGAATGAATGGGAAGTCATTTTCAATTTGCGAATCGCAATTTGCGAATCGCAAATTGAAAATGCAATTTCAAGGGTGCGGGGGGGTCCAAAGGACCCCCCCTGCACCCCTGAAATATAACTTTAAGTGCATTTTTCACACACACATGCCCCAAGGGCATGTGTGTGTAAAATGAAACTTTCAAAAAATGCACCTTTGTGCATTTTTTAAAGTTTTCGCAAATTACTATGAAGGTCAACTTCATGGTAATTTACCTCTCCCTATTTGCGAATTTGCAAATTTAAAGTGTTCATGCATTGCATTTAAGAAATCTCAAATTGCGATTTCTTAAATGCAATCGCAATTTTAGAAATCGCAACGTGATTGCGATTTCTAAAATTGCGAAAAACATGATGCATCCCAATTTTGTCAATTGCATTGGCCAACGGCCGAAAATTGCGATTCGCACCGTTTGCGAATGCAATTAACAATGATGCATGTGCCCGAAAGTTTATATAATTACAAACACATAGATATATGTTTGTGTGGTTATACATGTAAATATGTACATATAGTATTAAATATTAGTGGAATAAAATGGATATTTTTATCTATATTTTGACAATTTTAGTGTCAATGATATTTTATTTTCGATAGTTTTGGACTTACCATTATAAGTATAGGGACACAATATTTTGTTAAATGATATTTTTGGCACAATTTTATGTCAAACAATATTATTTACATCGATATTGTGTCAGTTACCTGTCTCAAAAGGATGGAAGCAGGTGGTGTTGGTGCACTGCATGACTCAGAGTATGTTGAATAGAGTTGACTTCCTCTGAAGCACTCTCCGCACAATCACTGGTTTATCTTTTCCATTTTCAAAGCTTTCGGGAACCTTCTTTTTTTTCCTCATGAGTCTTGGTGGGTATACAATTCAGGTCAAAAACATCAGATGGAAGGATTGGGAAGATAGGGGAGTGCCCTTTCTTTTCCTTGTCAAAGATGGTGAAACAGAAGTGCTCTTTGAGCAGTCACAACAGCATCCTGCTCTGTAGCAAGCTAAAATTACTGCTTTGCTCCTGGTTCGGTAAAATAAGGTGCTTCAGGCTGTGGTTCCTGTTTTAGACTTATCTGTGAAGATGTGGTTTGCTGTTGTGACAAACAGATCTCAAACTCACTGCTCTATATGATTGCAGTTACTGTCACAATGAGAGACATGGGCTATGGTTTTGGTGATACTGCTCTTGATCCATGGGTGAGCCTCCTCTCAGCCTAAGTAAAATGCACCAAAGTATGAAGACAAATCTAGACCAAAAATCACAAAAATCGCAAGGGTAATGGAGAAAATTAATTATAACCTCAGGCCTACACCATCCAAAAATATGCAAACATTGGGTTCAGTTGTACTAACCATTTTAACAGTCATAAACACTTGATTTGGCATGGTATGCTTCTTCTTATTTACTAATCCTGATTTAGGAATTGTAAACATTTTTCTAACTCCTAAAATGCGAATCCAACAGGGTACTGATTAGTAATCTAGAAGAGGGGTGTTGCATGCGTCCCTTTCAAATATGTAGCAATGCTTTACAACCAAGCAACCAAAATCCGCCTATTAAATGTTGATATATTACAGACCCCTCGAAGGAGATGGTAATGCAGTTACAATAAGGAAGGGTTCAAAAGGGGACCACTTCTCCTTTATGATAATGATAATTATTAGTCCTGCTCCTACCTAATAGGTCTTTACTTTCGCCACCAATAGTTGTACAAATTTGACAACCCTTATATTCAGGCAAGCGACCTTTGACCCTGCTGCGACCTTTGACCCTGCTCACAAGCAGGTCGCTCCCCACGCCACCACGCCACCACACAGCCGCCAGCTGCCTCATTGCTCCTGCCGCCGCCGTCTCCCGCTCCTTCGTTCCAGCCGCTGCGTCCCTGCGACCCCGCCCCCCTAATACCCATTGGTCACCCCGCTCCCACCTCCCAGCTTCTCCTCCCTCCCTCTCCCCCTCTTATGGAGGCCGCGCAGCGGCCCGCAGTCGACGCACGCAGCAGGCGCGCTGCTTTTCCACCTCGAGAACAACAACGACGCCGACTCCGCCACCCTGATCGACAACCTTGCCAACCTCGGCCTCAGACAACTCGTCACTGCACCCACCCACGCCACTGGCCAAACACTGGACCCCATCTTCTCCACAGGACTCACGTCACCTTCGACCACACCACCGACCTCCACTGGACTGACCACCGCTGCATCCATTTCACCTTCAACAAGCCAACCACGCACCACCGCACCCAACAGCTGCCTCGCCGCTACTGGAGCAAAGTCATGAACTCCATCCACTCAGGATCTCCGTCAGACCCATGCCCACATCACGTATTCCACAAAGCTGACGCTGCCATCGCACCCCAACTACAGACGGTTATCAACATCTCCTTCGGATCAGCGACATTCCCGGAAAGCTTGAAACACGCCAAAATCAACGCCCTCCTCAAGAAGCCCAAGGCAGACCCCAAGGACCTCAAGAACTTCCGGCCCATCTCCCTGCTCCCTTTCCCGGCGAAGGTCAACATGCAACTGGCCCGCCACCTGGAAGACAACAACATATTGGACCCGTCCCAGTCTGGCTTCAGATGAAACCACAGCACCGAGACAGCCCTCATCGCCGCCACAGACGACATCAGGCGCCAACTAGACAACGGTGAAACATCAGCCCTCATCCTCCTGGACCTGTCAGCTGCCTTCGACACGGTCTGCCATCTCACTGCCAAAGACACTTCCTAGAAGCCGGAATCCAAGAGAAGGCCCTTGACTGGTCCACGTCCTTCCTTTACGGCAGAACCCAGAGCGTCCGCCTCCCGCCCTTCCGATCCGAGGCCACCGACATCATCTGCGGCGTCCCCCAGGGCTCATCCCTCAGCACGACGCTGTTCAACATCTACATGGCCCCCCACGCACAAGTGGCCCGCCAACATGACCTCAACATCATATCCTATGCCGACGACCCAGCTCATCCTCTCCCTCACCAAGGACCCGCACACCGCCAAAACCAACCTCCATTAGGGAATGAAGTCCTTTGCCGACTGGATGTAGAACAGCCGTCGGAAGCTGAACTCGTACAATATGGGGGTACTCATCCTCGGACCAACTCCCTTAGCCTGGAACGACTCCTGGTGGCCGACCACACTGGGAACAGAACCGACCATGCACGAAACCTAGGATTCATCCTCGACTCCTCCCTTTCCATGTCTAAACAGGTCAACACCATCTCCTACTCCTGCTACAACCACCCCTGCATGCTCTGCAGGATCTACAAGTGGATCCCGACCGAAACAAGAAGAACAGTGACAGAGGGACTCGTCATCAGATGACTGGACTACGGCAACGCACTCCACGCAGGAATTCCAGCCAAACACCTACGACGACTACAACGCATCCAAAAACGCCTCCGCCCGACTTATCGTCAACGTCCCCCGCCACAGCCACATCACAAGAGGATCACCTTCAAGCTCCTAACCCACGCACACAAAGCACTCCACAACGCTGGACCAGCCTACCTGAACAGCACACTCAACTTCTACACCCGACCCGCCAGCTCCGCTCCGCCAGACTCGCCCTAGCCGATGTCCCCTGCATCCAACGAACAACCTCCGGCAGCAGATCCTTCTCCTACCTAGCCACCAAGACCTGGAACACCCTCCCTACCCACCTACAGCAGACCCAAGACCTACTCGCCTTCAGAAGACTCCTCAAGACCTGGCTCACCTCCCCCCCTCCACCCCTCAGCGCCTTGAGACCCTCAGACCCTCACAGGTAAGTAGCGTGCTTTACAAGTACTCTGATTGATTGATTGATTGATTGATTGATTGATTGATTGTAAATACTGAGTTAAGGCCTTGCTAGAGTGCTTGTCTACAGGTTCTTATTCCGGCTTGGATATAGGGGCCCCTCAGTCATTTTCTTCTTTCAAAGAGTAACTTCGGACAGACTTAAATTGTATGAATTCTTATCTCCTTTCTTGCTTCAAAGCCTGCACTCTGTCTCCTTCAGTTATTCTTGACTTGGCAGGAATCTGGTCCAAAGTTGGCTGGACCCCAAGGCACAGGCGCATGAATGAAAGCTTTAAGTGGAATGGGTATCCATGATTAAAATAAGGCTGAGGTTTTAATAGCTTGTAAGAATTGATGACTTGCCAAGTATAAGCTTTCCCAGCCAGAGTTGCTTTATCATCTTGTGAAGAAAGTGACCTGTTGATTAGATTAATATGTCTTTTAAATTATTTAGATGAGATGTTAAGGTTCCAAGAATTTCCTGCTTTGAGAGAATGAATTGTGTCTTTCAGATAATCGCTTACCCCAGAGATACAATTGTTTATTTCGTGCCAGCCCCGGGCTGATACTGTTGCTTAAAGCCAAGCCAGAAACATTACATATCTTGAAGAAAACATGTTTAATAGCCCAGCTGAGTTTTGCGAGACCAAACTCTAGACGCAGCGGGCCTGTGTGATATGATTTAGGAGCTTGAATGTTAACTGTTAAATCTTGGCCATTAATAGGTCTAGGAGCTTTGCCATCTTCTCTCCTGCAATGTCAGAGCCATATGCTATAGTGGATTAAAGCTTCATTGCCATCACTTTCTGTAGGTGTCTCAAAACGGGACCATACAATACTTTTGGAGCTGATGTTATGGAGGGAGCCTTCAACATCATGGTCTCCATGTGCGGAATAAAGGAACGTCTACAGTCAAACACCACTCTGAGATACTTGTATTATGAGGTAAACACAAGCCGGAAACCGCCAATAGTCAAGCGCGAGGTGGTATAATTCCCTCTGTGAATTTAGTTACTTTGGTTTTCATAAGATTTACTTCGAGTACAATTGTAGTACTACTAAGTGTACTACAAAATGAAAATTGTGAATAGGCCCAACAGTGTACAGTGCATCATTTTGGATAATGGTAAGCATCAACAGAATTTATCCTCTAAAGATGATCCAGTCAGAATCTGGCACCAACATGAATTTGTGGCTGTATTCATGAATCCGCAATGCAGGGTGGGAGGAAAAGGTCCCTCTTCTAGTAGTGTGCCTCAATTTTTAACTGGATTCACAAATGTTTCCTGGATCTGCAAAACCAGAAAGAATCCACAAAGAAACATTCCAGATACATCCGAAATCTACATCTTCATGTGAAAACAAAGCACCTTTTTACATGTTAATTTCTCAAAAATTACTGAATGGATTTACAATCAAATTAATTTCCTTAAATAATGTTCTACCTTTATGGCAAAATCAATGTTAATTTTGTTCAGCCATTTTCTTTGTATCGAACAGGATATTATCCTCTAGGAATGACAATAGGATGTGTCACTTTTGGCCAATTTTCCCTTTTTTGGTTTTTCGTTGATGGATCTGCACAAAACTTGCCATGAAGAACCCAAAGAGGATGTTTTATAGCTTTAACTTGTAACCAAAACAGTACTTTAAATGTGTTTTAGCCGAATTTCTAAGGTTTTTATAAACATCAATAATGGGGTTTCATTTTGATTTTTCAAATAATTTTTTGGGGCGGGTGGATTTTGGCACTCTACATTACGCTTGTATTTCAGAGTTCCTGCAATACACCGCCAACTGCTACGTGGTGGAGTAAGCAAGTATGAGTGAGAATCAATGTACCCTAGCAAAATTTGTTGGTGCTTAAACAGCATCCAGCGACAATTACTCAATGCAAGCAGTCATGACCTTTCATGTGAGAAAGCTGCCGCTTAAGTAGAAAATCTACTCAAGCAGCAGCAAAGATGCAGCTCCCTCTCATGTGCTGCATTGTACCGTTTGTGATGATTTTACTGTGTGGAACAAGCAAGCAGCACTAAAAATCTGCATGAGTAGCACAACATACCAATTTCCGCCCACTCGGGGAGCTCCACGGAATCTCGCTGAGTTTCGATGTAACTCCACGGAATTCCACAGAGTAAAACTCAGTGTGTTCTTCCCGCTCCAATTTTTCTTATCATCCTTGAGACGGCAAATCTCCCTGCATGTTTTTGGACACCCTGCTCTGAGTGCCCCACTTGCATGGATATTTGGACTCCTGGCAATGTTTTTTTTCGGTTATTACGAATCATTAGTGGGCACCATTCCCTAAGCCTGTCTCATGGCAATGCGATTTGGTTAGATGGGAAGGCGCGCACCAAGTGCTACCCTCATGAAAGTAGAGGGCGACTACCTCTCAGTAGCGGCCCTTTAGGGCGTGCAGCCGGGCGGTGACGTGGGGCGGGGGAGGGTAAGGGTGGGGGGTAGTAAACACGATGCGAAGCAGCACGTGCAACGAAATTTAAATTATTGATTTAAATGTCAACTGACCTGCATTCATCCGTATTCTGGTGTTTACTACCCCCTACTCTGCCCCTCCCCTGCCCCACGTCACCGCCCAGCAGCAAGCCCTATACGAGCCGCTACTGCTACCTCTACCTTGAGTTAATTGACATGAGCACAGTGGTTGCAGCATACCCATTTTCTTTTTAGTAGTATTTAGTAGAGTGAGCATGCCTTTTTACCAGTTTTACTGGATGTGGTCTTCTGGTCCACTCATGTAAAAGCTCCATAGCTGTGCACTTAACTCACCACATGCCATGCTGGTGATACTTGCATGTGTGTGTGCATGTGTGCGACTGTGTATGGTAAATAGCATGGAGTCCTGTAGGTTCCATTTTAGAAGCCTAGGACCTGAAAAGAATTGTGGAGGTGAATTATGCAAACATCTGGGAGGAGATGTGGCTTGCCAACATTCCTGAGGACTAGTGTTCAAGGACACACACTGGAGGAGTCAGGGGTAGAGCATCCTCTGTATACAACAAAGGTCTCTTTGATTCCATGAAGAGTTATTGGGCAGTGAGGCCTAAGCTTTGTCTTGGTGATGGTGAGACTGATATGGTTTATGCTGTGGACCTGGGCAATTAGAAAGGAAGAAACAATTAGGCCTAGGCAACTTTATGAGACATACACATACTTCAGTGAAGGCTGACATCCAGGTGTGATCCCTGGTTTCTCCCTTGGCCTGTGTTGTGAGCTCATTGGATTGGAGCTACTCCCACTGTGGCAGACTGTCCCTTTCAGAAAGAACAATACAGAAGAGAAATCACTTCAGACCCTGATTTCAAAGACTCAGGGGCATATTACCAAGCTTAAGCGAAAAATATCGCTAAGCTTGGTTAGCGGCCAAAATTATATCGCCGAGCTTCGCCTATTTTTATCGCTTAGGAGCCTTGATAATATCAAGGTTAATCTCCTAAGCGATAAAAATCAGACGAAATGCATGAATATCAATGAAAAGTCAGCGATATTCATGCATTACCGAGCAAATGCTCTTAGCCATGTTATCCACCTACCATTGGATAACCTGGCTAAGAACTGTTCTGGGCAGGCGTTAGATTTTGGAGATAATCGCGCTTAGCGCGATTATTTTCAAAAGTTGGTGATAGGGGATAGCGATGTTAGCGACTGTTTCCAGTCGCTAACATCTTGGCACGCCCACTTTGCATGTCATTAGCGATAATTATCGCTGACATGCAAAGTGGGCCCCTCAATGCCCGCTATCGCCTATTAGCTGTCGCTAACTGGTGTTAGCGACAGCTAGGTAATAGGGCGATTAAATTATCGCTGCTTTAGCGGGAAAAATTCCCGCTTAAGTGGCGATAAGGCCCTTGGTAATATGCCCCTCAGACACTAAATCACATATGTGCCTGGAGTTGGACTATTAAATCGGGAGCCTGAGTCTCACACAGTTTTTTTTAACAGCAATGTTCATCGGGAGAAAGAATACTTTGAGCTGCTGCAAACAAGACTAGAGACCAAGGTCTGCCAGTCTTCAAGATAGGAGAAAGGTTATCACCTAGAAGCACAGAACATTTGCCCTGTACCTAGTGCACCAGCCTTCTGCCTAACGGCCAAGACAAGTGGGCCCTCCTAGGAGAATGGAGACAGGCACAGCGAGGACCCTGGTGAGTGTTTCCAGATGAGCACATTGTGAAGCACCTTGTCTAGTCGAGGCCGGTGTGATATAGCCATCTTCTCTCTGGGGTAAGTCAGAACCCCCATCAGGGCTGTTGTGAAGTTGGGGGCCATCACTGGTAAAATCGATCTCCCTCAGGCAGATGTCTGGCTCTGTAACCCATGTATGCCAGGAGAGGGGACACTGACACTGTTGATTCTGTTGCCACTGAGACTGTTGGGACCTTCACCCATTGCAGCTGAGATTCCTGGGGTTGTCACCTCTGTCTGTGATCCCTGTATGCCACGAGAAAAACTGTTGAGTATGTCACCTGGAAGATCTGACCTTGTTGGGACATCACCCTTTCCCATGACCCCGGGAAGGAGTATCTCTGCGCAGTAGACCGCTGGGGAACCCGTCCTGGCTTTCCCTGTGAGATGGTCCCAACTGGGTATCTCCAAGGTGAAACCAGGCATCCCCGTCGTACGTGGGGGGCCATTGTGGAGATGAGGCAAGCTAATGCCCAGAGTTGCCGAGTGTGATCTCTGGTTAGAGTAGGCACCGAGATGAGAATTATCGAGTCCGCTGACACTGGTCCACAACCCTGCCGCGTCAGGAATTGAACCCTGGTCCCGGGCCATCCTCTGCTCCCGGGTCTGCCGCCTCTAACCAGTGAGCCACACCACAAGATGCATTGTTAAGCTTGAAGGCGAAAGAGGGGGAGAGAGAATCTGAGAAAGGAAGCTGTGACATTCCAGGCTAGGGTGACTTCTTTGCAAAATGACTGCATGGTTTATTTAGTGCATTGTGTTTCAGCATATAATAAATACTGCTTTAATAAGCAAAGTAAGTATTACATTGGACAAACCATTAATGGGTGTCACTGTGGGAATTTGGAAGCATGGGCTTAGGCATACCTTGTGCCAAACTCCCTGTGAAGAGCTTTGGAATGCTCCACTCGAGCTACCACTGAGAGTCAAATACTGAACTGATATTACTTGACCGAGTTGCCCAGAGCCCATAGTAACATGTACCCCGGGACAACAGGACTAAAAGGCTACAAACACTATGTTTGGACCAGTATTCCCTGCTTGCCCAGTGGCCCTGTCAAAGGGTTATGACAATTTTATACAGTATTCAAGAGTTCTGTTGAGCCATTCAACAATAAGCAGCCAGCTGTGCAGTGCTTAACATTTGGCTATGTACACTGGGGGTTAGCCACAGGGATTGTTATTAGCCCAACTATCTAAAGGCTGTTAAACGCCTTTGCACACAGACTTTGGCTGTGTGCATCGGGAGCTGACCACAGATGGTTAAGCCCTACAATTAACTTGCAGCAAGTGTCTAACCCAATTGTCCAAGGCTTCTGGTTGTTTGCGGGATAGATTGGACATGGGGCCCAATCCTGTTGTAGCACCCGTGCACAGCCTTTGGTAGAGTGCAGTAGGGATTGGCAGAAGGGATAGGACTGCAGTCAAACCCAGCTCTAAATTTATCACATGCCACTGTTAGCTAAGTACAGAAGCAGTCCATTCAAAATTGTTTCATCACTTTTTAACAGCATTTGAAACTCCTGTGCTAGATTCATGAATCCTGGACCATCCTTGGGACTTTCGGACCCAGAAGGAACCAGGATTCCCAGATCCAGGCCATGTAGCTAACCCTCACTGTACATGGTCAAAGGCTATATACAGCAGGAGTTGCACAACTGTGGCAGGAAGGGTGTGGAGGCCAGGCTCTGTGTCCTGACCTCCTGCAGCATACAGCTAAAGATCATACACAACAAAGGGGAAAATGTGTGGAGGGTTGAGGCAGGGTATGGATGGTGACCCGGACCCATAACTAAATCCCACTAGTAATGATCATAGGAAGTGCACAGCATAGGTTGCATGCCTTTGGTAGGATGGGTGCTGGGGAAAAGGCCCTGAACCCAACTCATATGCATATGGCTGAAGACCGGGCATTGGCAGTTGACTGTCCTAAGAGTTTTGGTCAGAACTGGATAAAGGCAAGACCATTCTGCAAATCCTCATTGCGCGCAGCTAAAGGCTGTGCTTAGCATGGTTTCCACGCCTGTGTGAGGAGAGGTTCAGTGAAATCTTGAAAAATGAAAGTTACATAAAATCATGAAAACAAAACAAAAAAATTAACTGAAAAAACAAAGCTTAAAGTGAAGTTATGGTTGCCTTGTTATGACACCTTAACATATGCTGATGTAAACTTCTGAAATTCACTTAAAACACAGTGAAAGCAGTATTATGCCATGATCTAAAACTGAAAAGCCGCTACAATTTGCAAGTTATGGTTAGGATCAAAATCAATAGCACAACAGCCATGGAAATCATAACTCACACTCCACATACAATTATTTGGACCTCACAATATGAATACCATTAAATAACACCTTAAAGTGCAATGTAATTAAACAATATATAATCAAACCAAATAATGGTACTATTCATAGTCATCTATGTCAACGTGGTAAGGGTAACTTGATGTATAAACATATCTATAAAATTATTTACAACATTTGTAATTTCATCTTTTTCATTACATTTGAGGTCTTAAGCATTACATTTGGTGTCCAAGTTACGGCTTGAATGGCTGAAGTGGGAGATACGAATTGTGTTCATATGAAAAACTGAACATAAAAACAGTACAAAGTGTGGTTATGATGCAGCCAATATAGACCTATTTATCTTCAGTTATGGTATGTAATACACACAACACATGCTATAAGTCATGACCCCAGAATTCTCACTGCACCGTTTTGCGATTGTATATAAAATACAGCTGTCTACCAAGAGCAAAACATGGCAGAAAGGCTGAGTTAAGGCATGCATTGTGTTGCAAATTAAACTGTGTTTTTGGTGAATTCCTTTGTATCTATTCAGCAATGGGAATTGAGTTTAGCACCCAGTCGCCATACATGGCAAACTCCTACTGCACCAAACATTTGGTCATGTGCATCAATAGCCATAGGGTCTGACGTTTTGTAAAACTTGGAGCACCAGCCTGTGCATTCTACAATGGTCTTTTTTTCACAAGCCAGTATCATTTCTTGTACTACAAAATGGCGGTCACTTGACGGTAAATTTCGGGAAACTCATGATTTTACCATGGCAAATTCGTTTTTGGCCCCATTTTCCATTCTTATAAGTGCCTTCACTAGTCCCATAGGGACAGAGGGAAATTTGAAATAATGTGTAAACAATTTATTTGAAAGAAAAAAATGGTGATCGCCTTCTTCAACCAATTCATTACATTTGTGAAAAAATTAAAATGCGATTGACAGAAGCAACAGTTTTCAAATTTCAATTTTATATGGCCACGATTCAAAAGTGTTACCTCTTTCAGGCCAATGTAACACCTTTTAAACACAAGTATCTTCTGAACATAATAATGGATCAGCATTCATGAACTTCTACAAAATATCTAATTGCTGATAACCCTCATGCACTAGAGGAGATCATCTCCTTCCTTAATGCCAGCCCCTGGGAACCTCTTAGTTCTCACCATGTGCGACTTCTGGACAATCCAATATAGCTGAATGACCTGACAAGGGCATTAAAACAACTCCCAAAGGGGAAACCCCCTGGCCAGATGGATTTACTGTCATCTTCTATCGTACATTTCTCCCCCAACTTCAAAGTCATCTCTTACACCTCTTCAGTACCTTCTCTGAAGCCACAGGCCTCACTCCCACTATGTCGGAGGCAGAGGTGGTACTTCTTCCAAAAGCCGGGAAAGGACCCCTCACTCTGCACATAATAGGGACCCATTGGCCTCCTGAACACTGATGCAAAGATCTTCACTAAGATCCTTACAAATCGACTTGAACCCTATGTACCTGGCATATAAACCTAGATCAAGTATTATTTATCTGTCTCCGCCAAGGTTGGACAATATATGCCGCATAGCCCATGTCATTGAAAAGGTACAGCATAGAAACCTTCCAGCTTGCCAAGTGTCACTGGACATGGAGAAGGCATTTGATTGGGTGGACTGGTGCTTCTTATGTGCTGTGCTTCATAAGATCTTATTTAGAAAAAACAAGGGAACCCGAAAATGGCTAGGGACCATGGGTAACAATTCTATTAAGAGGAACAATGGTCCTTAGCAAACAGAGAATTCAGAAAACAAAATACAATATAGACCACAATAGGTTTACTATATGAATCCAATGTCCAGCCGGACATGGAGTTTTATTCAACAAATGTTAGGAACAGAATCAGCAAATTTTTGAAACACACATTAATTGTACTCTACAGTGAGTTTAACCAAAAATAGGTACCACAATAGTTAGACACAATGGAAATTTGTGCTGCTATTTACAAATAGCACCACAAATTTCCATTGTGTCTAACTATTGTGGTACCTACTTTTGGTTAAACTCGCTGTAGAGTATAATTGATACGAGTTACCAAAGCTCAGAGTCTTTGCCTGTATTTATGTTACCTTGTTTTGTTTAAAACTTTTGTATTGTTATTCCATTTTCCCAAACCCCCTTCCCAAAGTAGGGTACAGGCTTGTGCCCTAGCACACAATGTGTGTTTCAAAAATTTGCTGATTCTATTCCTAACATTTGTTGAATAAAACTCCATGTCCGGCTGGACATTGGATTCATATAGTAAACCTATTGTGGTCTATATTGTATTTTGTTTTCTGAATTCTCTGTTTTCTAAGGACCATTGTTCCTCTTAATAGTGCTTCATGAGATCAGCCTGGCCTGGCCATGACTACTAAGCTGATGGCCCCTACAACTGATCATGCACACGATTCCATGTCAACGCCCATCTCACTCACTCTGTTTCAATACACAGGGGCACCAGGCAAGACTGTCCGCTCTCTCTTTTCTTGTTTGCACTGGCAGTGGAGCTGTTAGCAATCGCAATATGCCAATCCCAAGCCATTTTGGGTTTCCTCTTTGGAGACTATGAACATAAGCTATCCCTATTTGCTGACGATCTTCTCCTCTCTTTAACCGCCCAACTTCCTCCCTCCTGGCACAGAACTCGCTTCTCCACTCCTTCAAAGGAGCCTCGAGCTTCAAGATTAACATAGCCAAATCCCACGCCCAAACCTTTCCCTCTCACCTTCAGAGGTACATGGACTACAGGCCCTGCTCCCTTTACACTGGGCTGTGCGATCAATAAGGTATCTAGGCCTTGACCTGACCCCCTCCCTGTCCTCCTGGACCCAAGCCAACTGGCTGGCCTGTAGGCGTAAAATGCGGGATGATATACACCGGTGGAAGAATCTCCCTCTTTAATGGTTAGGGAGACTCAATACGGTTAAAATGTTCCTTCTTCCAAAAGTGCTCTATTTATTTCAAACCCTTCCAACCCCAATACCTCAACTGGATATCCAAGCTACCAATGAGACCTAACTGCCTTCATATGGGGCAAAAGTCGCCCACTCTTTTCAAATAAACAACTTTTGCTTCTCCATGATCGCAGAGGACTGGCATATCCTAACCTTCTTCAATACTATTGGTCATGCCATCTCCGCTATATTTCGGAAAGGGTTGTTTGCGAGAGCTAAAACATTGGTTTCCCATGGACCACACGGTCTCCTGTAGGCCTCTATGGGACCTTGCTTGGCTTCCCCTGTAGTGCATGCATAGCTACTCCCACGAAAACAGTTCTCGACATATAGGACAAACTTGCGGTTTCTCAAGGCCTGACATTGTTCCAATCCACCAACACCCCTATAACATGCAACCCCCTTTTCCCGCCAGCTTTGCAGACACATGCTTTTCTTTCCTTGACAGAGGGAGAGTGCTGTACTATTCGGGACTTATTTCATGGAAACACATTCAAAACTTTTGAGTAGTGTAAAAAATTGTTTCATATTGCAGACACTTCAAGGATGCAATACTACCAACTCCGCCACTGGCTGCTGTCCCCTAATGCTGTGCAGGGAGTGACCAGATCGTTCACCACTTTTGAAGCCCTAGTCCGGGCCTTTGAGGGTTCATGAGGTCTAATCTCTTGCACTTATGAGGTTTACAACACTGGTACCAGATCCAACTCCAAACATAACAAAGGTAATGGAACACAGATGCGGGGGAAGAGATCTTGCCAGAAAGCTGGGATCGACTGGCGCAATATTCCCAAAATCTATAAAAGCATTTCCCAACCGAATCAGTGTACAAATTGATGAACCAATGGTACTAAACTCCTGTCCACCTCCAGAAGATAAATCCAAACCTCTGCCCAACATATTGGAGATGTTATGGTGGGACTGGCGATCTTATCCACTTCTGGTGGACCTGACCCACCCTGGTGATTTTCTGGAAAGAAGTCCTCTCTGATATAAAGGACACAGTGGGTTTTCCCATAGCAAGCTCTCCCATGTTAACCTTGCTAGGCATTAGGCCTTCTCGATTGGTTGCCATGACCCATTCGGACTGGCACCTCAATGCACAGATGCTGGGGCAGCAAGACAATCTATAGCCCTTTACTGGAAAAATCCCTCACCCCCACCTATCGCAACATGGTTCCTCCTTCTCTGGCATGTCATGGATCTAGAACTACTAGCAGCCCTCCTTAATCACACAGACACTAAAGTGACCCCTACTTGGCAGGTTCTTGTTCAGCATCTTTCTCCGATAGAGAACTTTCACTTTGCTCCCTCTTGGCTGTGGGCTCTGCAGCTGTTTGAAGACTCTCTTCTGCCTTACACTAGAGGGGCCCCTCAAATATCTCCTCCAAATTATGACTCCGATTGGGCCTTTTTTTCCTCCTAACTGCACCACCTGACTCCCCTAACTACACACCGAGCATTCCCCCCACTTCCCCCCCACACCTTATACCCTGCTTCCTATTTCCTCCCTTAGATACCTGGTGCCCGATGGTTCTTCAAATTTGGCTCTTATCAGCAGACTTTTATTACTTTCCGCAAATGTTCAATCTGCCACACAGATGTATAGCTGAACTCTCTACCCAAGTAGACATCATGGCTTACCTCACCTAAAGTCTTTATATGTCATATCTACCGTATATTGTATGCTTCCTCCACAAAGGTACCTGATGAACCCTTACCCCCACCCATAGCTTCTTTCCCTTTGCCACTATAGTGATCAGTCAATGCCGTAAGATTTATGCTATCTAGGATGACTATTGTTCTTTGAAAAATATCTTTCTAATAAACAGATTTGAAAATATAAACACAAGTATCTCAAAGCCTAGTGAATAGATTCACAGCAAAACAACCAAAGCACACATTCTGAATGGATTTCTACTTTTATGCCATGTATAGTGTAAATTATTCCGAGATTTTTGGTTGTAGCTGCAAGCAAAATTTTGTATTGGAAACATAATAAATTAATATATTTTTTTTGACACCCATTTTTTTACATTGCACAGAAATGCACAGCCCACCACATTTCTCAAGGACTAAATTGTTGGGCATTTTTCACAAAGGTAAGCTTAAACGTTTGTGGAAATGTGTTTGTTTTAGAATTCACAAACTACGATTTAATAGAAAGTTTATGACTGCGGAGTCTCCACAATCGGGGCGTAGAACTCCGCACAAAAGATCTCTGTCCCGACTGCACGCAGTCATAAACTTACTATTAAATCATAGTTTATAAAGTCCAAAGAAAACATAAACTTACACAAAAGTGTAAGCTTACCTATTTGCATCAGGCCCAAACTTTCCATTCTACCAATTAGAATAGACACAGACGCGTCCTGATCTACTGAGGTGCAGCATGAGTTTGTTTCATAATAATTGATTGTTCCAAAACAATTTTCTGTGTAAATATTTTCATGTGGTATGTTTTAATCTATTACAATATGGAGCCACTCATCTTGTCTGCCACTTCAGTATAACAGGGAAAACACATAACAGAACAAGCATTTGCAATGCAATAGGTCTCGCATTTGCTAGCGTTTGAGCTATTGGTATTGTAAATACCAAAGCCTTTTATTTATATGTTTTGAAAACCTGCAAGCGGTGGGTAAACATGCACATTTCCTACTAGTCCTTGCTTACAAGAAGCAAAGCTGGCAGTAAAAGATGCGCTGTTACTGCCAGCTTTGCTTCTCGTAAGCAAGGACCATAAGTAGAAAGTACGTGTTTACGCACCGCTTGTAGGTTTTCAAACACATAATTAATAGGCATTGCCATTTATAATGCCAATAGCTAAAAATCTTGAGAATGCGAGACATCAGGGGCGTAACACAGGCCCACACATCCCCCGCAGTACAGGGGGGCCTCAAGCTCAGGGGGGCCACCACAGCACTGCACTTCGGCCTGAGAGCTCCTAAAAGCGTACGGAGGGGGCCCCTCCACGTACCTGGCAAAGAGGCCCCCTCAATTATCGTTACGCCACTGCGAGACCTATTGCATTGCAAATGCTGTTTATATATCTGTGAGTATCCAACATATCTGACATGGCTCTCTTAGACCTACACAGGACACTGGTAAGCTAAACCCGCCTCCCTCTCTTTGTGGAGTTATTTTAGGACAGATGATAAAAGGACCATTTTGAGAGCCAATGTTAGGGATCAGTCTTGGAAATATGCACATAGATAGCCCCCACAGCGATTATGCTTTTCGACTGCATATGGATTCTGGAGGTGTGAACATCACATGGCTCTACGGGCATTAGTGGAGTAATTCCCAATTCATTTTCTCCTATTACACGTATAGACGAGGTCGTGGCCCCGTGACTAACACTCAGATACCTCCACTTACAGTCCACACAAACAGCGATTTTGTTATAAATGTATTCCAAGCGCAGGTAAAGCACAAAAGTGTTTCAAGAAAGGAATGCAGAGTTCTCCAGTGTAGCAGCCCCACACATGAAAATCATGAGCACGTTGCAGCTTGATCATTTCCTTGGGGATACTCCACCCACCACCAACCTGTTGTAGCCAAAGTATGGAGGCTGTTAGGTCTACTAGAGATACAACTTTACAAAAAATGTAAATTTCGAAGTGCAGAACTGTATTTCAAACAAATGTACAGGACTCTTGGCTAAGAAATAAAGCAGATCTACAACAATTAAGTTTTGCGATTAATTAGGTTAGCGGGCAACATTGAAAGCCAGCTTGAGAGTTGATTAAAACAAGTGGGTTTAAGGGCTTTTACTGCACAAAAGCAAATATCGTGCAACTGTTTTTGAAATGAGTTAAAACAAGTTTTACTTTAGTCACACAAACAATATACAGGGTTGTAATGCATCAGTGGCAGCACATGTTTTTTTATAAGCGAGCAGATCTTGTTTTAGTAATATAGGCATATACATCCGTCCGTGGGCCTGCCTTGTCCTGGGTTAAATCCTTCCTGGAGGGTAGATCTCAAGCAGTCAGTCTGAGCCCCTTTAGCGCCACCAGCGCACCTTCATCTTGCGGGGTTCCTCAGGGTTCTTCCCTTTCCCCCCTCCTTTTTAATTTGTACCTTCAGCCTCCTATCCACTCCCTAGGCAGCTGGGACGTCACCGTATTCAATTACGCGGATGATTTACAAACTATTTTTCCCCTCTCCTCCCCTGACGCCGTCACCAACTTCAAGGCGATCATGATACACATCCATCAGTGGATGAACCAAAATCAACTAAAGCTCAGCCCTGGGAAAACTGAGCTCCTCCTTCCTGGGAGAAGCGCTTCCCATTGGGGCCCGCAATTTTGGCCATCTGAGCTCGGTCCATCTCCTCCCCCTGCTGGCTGCGTAAAGAGTCTCGGCGTCATAATCGACTCTGAGCTCACTCTTAAGGCCCAGGTGAGCGCCGTAACATCTTCCTGCATGTTCCAACTACACAGGATTCGGAAAGCCGCCCACCTTCTGACCCCTGAAGCTCTGCTACAAGTTTTAATAGCACTGGTGCTGACCCGTCTGGACTTTTCTAACTCTTTGTACCTCGGCCTTTCTAAATCCCTGCTGTCTAGGCTACAGATTATTCAAAAACAGGCTGCCAGACTGGCATTTAAAATCCCAAGATGGCAGTCGGCCAAACCTTTACTACATCAATTACACTGGCTACCAGTCAACTAAAGAATAGCCTTTAAGGTCGGCTGCCTGGTCTTCAAAGCCCTGACTGGTCCCTCTCCTGCTTTCCTGAAGTCCCTGGTTACTCTCTACTGCCCCTCCCGAACTCTGAGGTCTACCCACCTCCAGCTTTCAGTCACTCCCCGGTTCAAACTCACTAAATTAGGTGTCCGTAGTTTTTCCCACCTGGCCCCCAAATTATGGAATTCTTTCCCGCTCTCACTCAAATCCTCACACTCGCTTGTATCATTTAGGAAGCCCCTAAAAACTCTGTTGTTCTCACATCCCCACTAAAATCCCTTCTGTTCAGCTTCAGTGTTAATATTAGCGCCAGGAAACTCATGGTGACAGTGCGCTCAACAAATGCTCATTAACATAACATTAACATACATTCAGCGGCGCATAACCGACTGAGCGCAAAGTGATCTGAAATGGAACATTTTAAAGGGCTGCAGAAACAGGTTACAAATAAAACAATATTGATCCAAAGGGCCATGTGGCAATAGCAGCGTCATTCTGGAAACTCCTTGATCCTAGGGGTAGAGGCGGTCATGCATAGGGGCCGGTCAGTAACAGTAAAGGTGACACACTTTTTTGGGGTATTCTTCGCTGCTCTCCAGTGATGCCCCTTTTACCTGTTATTCTTAATTAACATTCCCCCGTGCCTGGCTAAGCATATCCAGCAAGCTAGTACCAGGTATTCCTGCACTGTGCAAGATCCAACCTGCCTCAGTGCACAAGGAGGCACCGTGCCTTCTGCGGCTGGTGCTCCAGGGCACTAGAGTGAGGGGTCTGAACACCTCACCATACCTTGGCACATGACAGCTGGGCTTTCATTGAGGGGCGTCTGCGAATGTCACCTACACAGTGTAATGACCGACTTTTTCGGCCCTCTTTGGAGGGAGGATGATGGAAGATGACTCCAGCCTATTACCCTTATAGTACAGGGATTAGGACTATAAACAGGATTTATCCATGAGGCACAGTAGTGCATTTCCGTACCCTTTTCTTTAGATCAGGGCTTATAAACTTAAGCTAGGGGATAGATATATTAGTATTAGTGATGATCCGTCCTTTTGCAAGAGTGTTAGTATACCTTCTATGGAGTTATGCTTATTTCGGGCCTTGTAGGCCTTAAACGGGACAGACTCCATTTTGCCCTCTGCCTGGTAGCTTGAGAGGCTTTCTAGGTCAAGTGTAATGTTTTAGTTTCGAGGTGTTGTTCGCTTGGAGAGAACCGGCTCAGGCTGGCCTTTATCGAAAGACTGTATTTTTCTCCACTCCGAAGACACAACTTCAGGCCGGCCGGCTGGGAACGTGTCCTTGGTACGGGGAGGTACAAGAATTTGGTGGGCGGCAGGTTACTGGCCGTAACTTTCCATGAAGGGACAGGCTTTGATATTAGCGAAAGTGTTAGGCAATGAGTCAGTCAGTCCGTAGGCAGCAGCTAGCCGTTAGCATCTATACCATTAATTATTTCCAGGCAGACAGTCGCCATTTTGAAGTCCGAGAAAGATCATGAAACTGAGATTCTCTGAGAAAGACTGAAGGAGAAGGAGAAGTAGCGCAGAGCGACCAGAGAGAGAGAGAGACAGCAGTTAATAGCGAGAGAGGTTCCAGTGACTTGGAGGGAAGCAGAGGAGATCGAGCATAGGGGTGCAGACGTGTACCCGTGACTGCTAAGGTGTGATTCCGAGACGAGCCAAGACACAGACGAGAAGGGAACCTAGATGACTGCCGAACCCCGACTTCACGTTAACCAGGTGACCTCCGCCCTTTCCCTTATAGAGTGCACATTCTAACCTTTTACTTTTCTTTGCAGAATATATACTGTCGTATAGTGTTGTGTTTATAATTATTGTAATAAAAATACCCCAGTTCTTAGTGAACCGACATGTGCCTTGTATTCTTGTTCAATCAGGGTAACCTGGTCTTCTAGTCAGACATTGTTTGCATGAACGGATGCGGATCCCGATCAGGTAAGAAATGACTGAGTAATGAGGGAGAGAGGGAACGTTTGCTGCCAAGAGCAGAAGGTACATACTTCAATTTGGAAAGCCGTACTAATTTTTATTATCGTAGTTTTATCCTGAGTAGACAATGAGAGATTTCTTCCATAGGTGTTCATAGGAAAGTGATCGTCGTTGGTATGCGGCGTTAATGAGAGCACCGGGGGGACACGGTGTGGAGATCCGCCGGATTGTGGATCGTGTGTAAGTGAATGAGAGCACCGGGGGGACACGGTGTGGAGGTCCGCCGGATTGTGGACCGGATAAGTGAATGGGAGCACTGGGACTGCAGGCCCGTGTGTAGGCACGCCGGATTGCGTGTCGAGTGAGCACTGAGAGAGATCAGTGTGTAAGGGTACAGAATCAGATCTGCCCCAGGGTAGATTAGTCTGGGCCTAATTGGCCGCGAGACTAGCTGGTATGAATAGGATATTGTAGAAAACTTATGCATGTTTATTACTATTTTCCCCCATCCTTAGGTACGAGATGTACATACCTATATCCATACCCATTGTAAATATGTTCTAAGGAGGGAGGTGATTACGTTCCGATTGGGTTAGAGGGGCTCCTAGGAGCTGATTCCATCTTGTCCGAAAATCCGGTCGGTACATCTGGCGTCACGAACTGTTTACGAAGCCTGTGTGCGCTGTATTGTTTTGATCTTGTTGGTTTGCGCTCGGCTCATACGTATTTTCTTTGTTGATAATTGTGTATATATATATTTTTTTTTTTGTGTCAAAATGTTTTCGAAAAAATCGAAATCCACTTTTAAATTGCCTGTTGAAATTCCCGGCTGGAAATCAACGCCTTATGAGGCCTTGGCCCATGAGTGGGCCGATTCTACTGGTTTGAGTGAGAATTGGACTTCTTGTTTGGAGCAGGTGGAGCCTGCTGATGTGGTTTCTTGCTTGCAAAAAGCTCCAGTAGTGAAGGGTGATGAGCTTCCTATTTTAGGACGCAGAGGTTGGATTGTGCTAACTGCATACAGAATTCTTCATGAGAGGTTTGTTAAGTTGCAGAAGCGGTTTGTGGATATGGAAGAAAAGTTTGTTGAAGTGCAAAATGCGCATACTCTTTTGCGATGTCAGAATAAATTGCTTGCCGACAAACTTGAGACTTATCAAACTATAGCCGAAAGGGCTGCAGTGCGCATTGCGAAATATAAATACAGACACCGTCGTGGTCGTGTGTCTACACGGAAAGTGCGTCTGGTCGTGGCGAAAGCCTGACTGGATTGGAACCCCGACGAGTGGGATGGTAATATCTGGGATTCAAATGATTCTGGCTCCTCGGTTGAGGAGGGTGACAAGCGTGAGTCTTCTCGCTCCGGACGTGATTTTAAATATGCTTCTTGTGATAAAGACGACATTTCTTGCGACCGTGGTCGCTCTACCCGTTCTGATGACGTATCTCGCCCTGATTGTTCTTCTAAATCTAAGGACCGGGCTTCCTCGGAGGCTCTTCCGGAGGTTTCTGCTCACCCTGTGTTTCGACGCAAATTACAACAGGCTCCTGGTATGCCGAATGGTATTCATTTGGATAGTATTGAAGATTTTACTCAACAGGAGGTTAGTGACATTTTACAACGATTTCGACAACGGCCCGGTGAAACTTTGCTTACATGGATGGTGCGCCTTTATGAACTGGGTGCTGCTGGTATCATGCTTGATGCTGGTGATTGTTTGCGATTTTGCTCTTTGAGTTCCGATTCTACAGTACAGGATCATTTTCGGAATTATAATGGTGCTGGCCAAATTAGTTTGCTTCAGCTTGCGAATGATGGCTGTAACCATAAATACCTTACTGAATCTGATTGGCCTGTCAATTACAAGCCGTGGTACACTTTGCGCGATGCGTCACAACGTTTGAAAGAGGAGGTGATGAAAACTGCGATTTTTCTCAGTACTTCTGACAGATTGTTGGATGGTCTTTTAACATCTTCTGTGCGCAATCGCATTATACGTTCTTCCCCTGTTGCTTATATAAGCAGGTTATGATGACTTTGTTGATCAATCAAACTGGCAATCCTTTGTCTATGGTGCTTGAATCTGTTCGTCAGCTTGGTGAGTTGGGTGAATGGTTTAAACCTGAGAGACAATCTCGACCTGAGGGTCGTACCGCTGGGGATTATAAATTCTCTAGACGTGATATGTTTCTTGCACTTTTGGCTGATGGTGTGAAAAGGGAGGACATTGACGGCGAACCTAATAATCGCCTATGGGACATGTTTCGTAAGCGTGGTTTAGATCGAAAGGAGGGTGCCCGTCTTGTGCGTAAGAATGATTGTGACCGTGGTTCCGATGACAGAGGTAATGAGAGGCGTCGTGTGGATGCTGATCGCCGTGATGACCGTCGTTATGAACGTGATGTTATTCCCCCCGTCATGAGAACATAAGGGTGAGAGAGGGGGACAGAGGGGGAGAGATGATAGTGTTTCCAATAGACACAGAGATGAAAGAGGTTATTCCCCTGAGTTGAGGAGGAGGGAGGATCGTCACAAGCTTTCTGATCGCAATTCACAATACTTTGAAAATGACAAAAATCCATTTCGTAATAGAGATGGATACGAGCAGGACATTCTGATTCCCAAGAAAGTTGAGAGCATTTATCCTGATTTGTCTTGGTTGACAGACCACAGTAAAAATGACTAGGAAATAGGTCAAGCTCCGGTACGCAGGTGGGCTCATAGAGACAACATACCCTATGTAGATATTGAAATTTTTTGGAAACATCGTAATATCCAAAGGGCCCAAACATTGGTAGATACTGGAGCGGAGGCCACTTTAATTCATGGTAAATCAAAGAAATTCAAAGGACAATTTTTCACAATTACTGGTTTAGGTGGAAAAGAGACCCCCGCAGTGCAAACTACACTTGAGATGAAAATTGTCAGAATTCCCCGTAAAGAATATTCTGTGTTGGTTGTACCGCTTTTGGAGTATATTATTGGAATTGATATTTTGAAAGGTATGACTTTGCATTTGGATGATGGTTGTTATCAATTTGGAACCAAGCATTACATTTCGTCCAGACCCGTACGGGTTGGCCGTTTACGGATGCCCCCCATTAAAATTCCCCAAGCTACGAAAGTGGTTTCTCAGAAACAATACCGTATTCCAGGTGGTCATGAAGAAATTAGTGCCACAATTCAGGATTTGGTTGACGCAGGAGTTATAGCTCCGATTACTTCTGCTTGGAATAATCCTGTTTGGCCTGTGCGCAAGAGTGATAATTCTTGGCGCATGACTGTTGATTATCGAGAGTTGAACAAACACACACCTCGTTTGACTGTTGCAGTACCAGACATTGTTACTTTGATTCAGAGAATTCAGAAGCATCCAGGTACATGGTATGCGTCCATTGACATTGCTAATGCTTTCTTTTCAATTCCGATTGCCCCCGAGTGTCAGGAACAATTCAGTTTTACATGGAATGGACGTCAAATGACGTTTAGGAGTCTTCCTCAAGGTTATGTACATAGTCCTACGATCTGTCACCGGCTGGTGGCGGAACATTTGTCTGAGGTGCCTGTACATCCACAAATCCAGGTGTGTCATTACATTGATGACATTTTGATTCAAGGTGAGACGCAAGATCAGGTCCAGTCCTATTTAGATCAGATCCTTGACTGTTTACGTGCAAAGGGTTGGGAAATTAATCCTGATAAGTTGCAAGGTCCATCCCAGAATGTTACATTTTTAGGCATTAATTGGCATGAAGGTCACAGAGAAGTGATCCCACAGGTGAAACGGAAAATTTTAGACTTTGCAGATCCGAGGAATAGAAAAGAGGCTCAGAGTTTCATTGGTTTGTTTGGTTTTTGGCATCAGCATATTCCCCATTTGAGTCAGATTTTGGCTCCCTTATATCGAGTCACTCGTAAAAAGAATGCGTTTGAATGGGGTGAACCACAACAGAATGCATTTAATTTGGCGAAAGAAGCGATTCAGTACGCCTTGGATCTGTGGCCTGTGGGTGAGGGTGATGTGGACTTGAATGTGTCTGTGGAAGGTCTGTATGCCAATTGGAGTTTATGGCAAAAGCAGGGCAGACAAAAAGTGCCATTAGGTTTTTGGACTAAAAAGTTACCTGAAGCTGGTGAGCGTTATACACCTTTTGAAAAACAGTTGCTTGCATGTTACTGGGCTCTGGTGGATACCGAGCAATTGACCTTAGGTCATGCTGTGATTTTGAGACCTGAAATTCCTATCATGCAGTGGGTTTTGAGTTCGCCGAAATCCCATCGAATTGGACATGCTCAAGAGGCGAGCGTGATTAAATGGAAATGGTACATTCAGGACAGGGCACGTGTGGGTCCGAAAGGTGTAGCTGTGTTGCATGAGCGAGTGGCGCAGGCGCCATCGAATGAGACTGGAAGTGATTGTTCCGTGCCTGTAGTGCAGGAATCTCCTGTCAAGTGGGGTAAGCCATTTGATGATTTGTCTGCGGAGGACAGAAAACATGTGTGGTTTACGGATGGTTCAGCGAAGTTCATTGGTGAGAAACGACATTGGAAAGCAGTGTCCTATAACCCGATCACGCAGAAGTTACTGAGTACAACTGGTGACGGAAAGAGTAGTCAATATGCTGAATTGTATGCAGTTTACCAAGTTTTGAAACAGGAACTACCTGGCACATGTCATATTTTCACTGATTCCTGGTCCACTGCTAATGGACTGGCGGTATGGTTACCAACTTGGCATTCTCATAATTGGGAGTTGCATTCAAAAGAACTGTGGGGAAAAGAACTATGGCAAGAAATTTGGGAAATGCTCCCACAGAGTACTGTAACAATCTTTCATGTGGATGCTCACACCCCGATAGACTCCCTTGACAAATTCTTTCATACCATTGCAGATGAAAAGTCTAAAATTGCTGAGGCAGTGGTGGACATGCAAGATTCTGATTTGACGGGATTGGCCAAATGGGCCCACCAGAAAGCAGGACACTTTGGAGAGAGAGCCACTAGCAGGTGGGCTGCCGATCGAGGAATTCATATTCCTTTAAATTACATTAAAGATGTCATTCTGCATTGTCCCATCTGTCAACATTCTAGAAAGAGAAAAGTGCCTCATATTGTTAAAGGCCATTTACATCGAGGAAAAGTGCCCGCTCAAATTTGGCAAATTGATTATATTGGCCCGCTCCCTATGAGCAAAAATTGTCAGTATGTTTGTACAGCTGTTGATACCTATAGTGGCCTATTGGTTGCTTTCCCTTGCAAACAAGCTACCCAAATCAATACCATTAAAACACTAGAATTACTCATATTATATTATGGTGTTCCATTTCAAATTCAATCTGATAATGCATCCCATTTCCGTGGAAGATTGGTGCAGGAATTCTGTGTGGAAAATAACATTGAATGGGTGTTTCACATTCCATATTATCCGCAGGCCTCGGGCCTCATCGAGAGAATGAATGGTTTGCTAAAGGAACAATTACGAAAGTTAACTGACGAACATTACAAGAACTGGAGGGACTTCTTACTCCAGGCATTGCTGATTTTGAATAATCGTCCCTTGTTGCATGCTGAATCTCCTTTAATGCGTTTGTTTCCTCCAAATGTTGATGCAAAGCCCAACACCATTGCTAATACTGTTATGTATTGGGAAATTACCCCCGGAGCTTTGGCTCCATGCAGAGCAACCCCAGGTTCCGCAGGCTTGGACCTGCATGCTATGAATGATGCTATCCTTAAAGGTCGTGACCGAATAATTGTTGAAACAGGCGTTGGTGTCTGTATACCAGCTGGAAGTTTTGGACTAATTGCCCCTAGATCGGGCCTTGCCTTAAAAGGTATTCAAGTACTCGGAGGAGTGATTGACAGCGATTATCAGGGAGAGATTAAGGTTCTCCTGCTGAATAGCAGTGACATTGATTTATCGATTCAGAAATCTGACTGTGTTGCTCAGTTGCTAATTATGCCTGTTTTCAGTGGTGAGATTAAGAGAGGCGTTGCCCCGACTTTGTTAACAATACGAGGCCAAAAAGGCTTCGGGTCTTCGGACAATCCAGGTGCGAAAATATGGGTGCAATCACCTAAACATCCCCCTGAACAAGCTGAAGTCATTGCGACCGGTCATGATAATACCATTTTGGTAATGAGACCAGGGAAAGATAGCTGGGAAGCTGTCCCGGCTGACAAATGTTATTTACGAGAATGAATAATGCCTGTATTTGATTTTCTTTCAGATCATTCTCTGGACTGCTGCTGCAGGATGTGCCGGCGTTGGACTCCTTTTGGTCTGCTACGCCGGGAGAGGAGAGAACCCACCGACTTCGGTTGATTGGAGAACCCGAGTTCCGCGTTCCTTCGCTGCGTGGGATTCCTCATCGAACTTTTGGATCACTTTGGCTAAGAGGGTTACTAACTCTCCGCATTTCTGCCTCACCCCCATGCGTTCTGTGACTGACATCCTAGCGACCTGCTTGGTTGCCGTCCCTGCCTCCACTGAAACGTTGCGGCACATTTTCAATATATCGAGTGCCCGACCCAATATTATTCTGGGCGATTTCGCGGCCCATGAATTTTGCCCTTTGTGTACTGTTCTTTTGGACTCCATTCCCTCGATTCATTCCCAAATTATTACCTACAATATCACGCAGGGTGATTTATGCTTTATTTTGACCTGTGATCCCAAGGCAATTACTGAATGTGTCAAACTGAAGTTACAAGCTGCCACTTCTTTTTCAGCTCATCAACGTTTGCTGTGCTTGCAAAGACTTCCGAATTCATGTGTTTCTGTTAAAAATATTATGACATGCAAACGTATATTAGTTGCTCCCAGCCATTATCGTGCAATGTTGCTGCCCTCTGGTTGGTTGTTTTCTTGTGGGAATTCCTCCTGGCCCTATATTCCTGCAAATATTTCTGGAGGTCCGTGTGCTATCACCAGACTGAGCTTGTTAATGTTTTCTTCACATCCCAATTCCCATTCCCGTGTGGTCCGCAATTCTATGACGTTACATGAGGACTGTGACTCTTCCCTTCATCTTTATTCTAAATCTGAATATCTCAGTTTAGCGTTTTCTATTATTGGTGTCCCGGCGTTGGCAGTTTATAATGCCAAATCAATTGGTAAGATGGCCTGCTGGATGGTCAAATCCATTAATCAGACATCTACCGTTTTATCTGACTTGTTATTAGACGCCCAGGGTGAACGCAGAGCAATTCTGCAAAATCGTGCAGCAATTGACTACCTCCTGTTAAAACATGGACATGACTGTTCTGACTTTGAAGGTCTTTGCTGCTTCAACCTGTCTGACCACTCTAAATCGATCCAAGCCCATATTGACATACTTCACGACTTGACTGCAGAAGTTAGACAACATATTGATCAGGGCTGGTTTGACTGGCTCTTTAATTGGTTACCTGACTTACATTCTTTACGACAGATTTTAGGGGGTATTATGATTTCTATTTGTATTTTAGTAGCCATTTGCTGCTTTATTCAGTGCATTCCTTCTCTACTCCAATACTGTAGATTTGGCAAGAGAAATAGATCAGTTAATTTTGTTTCTTATTATTCTTCCACTGATGTTAGTTCCATATAGAACATGGTTAATAGACTGGAGTCAAGGGTGAAGTGTAATGACCGACTTTTTCGGCCCTCTTTGGAGGGAGGATGATGGAAGATGACTCCAGCCTATTACCCTTATAGTACAGGGATTAGGACTATAAACAGGACTTATCCATGAGGCACAGTAGTGCATTTCCGTACCCTTTTCTTTAGATCAGGGCTTATAAGCTTAAGCTAGGGGATAGATATATTAGTATTAGTGATGATCATTCCTTTTGCAAGAGTGTTAGTATACCTTCTATGGAGTTATGCTTATTTCGGGCCTTGTAGGCCTTAAACGGGACAGACTCCATGTTGCCCTCTGCCTGGTAGCTTGAGAGGCTTTCTAGGTCAAGTGTAATGTTTTAGTTTCGAGGTGTTGTTTGCTTGGAGAGAACCGGCTCAGGCTGGCCCTTATGGAAAGACTGTATTTTTCTCCACTCCGAAGACACAACTTCAGGCCGGCCGGCTGGGAACGTGTCCTTGGTACGGGGAGGTACAAGAATTTGGTGGGTGGCAGGTTACTGGCCGTAACTTTCCATGAAGGGACAGGCTTTGATATTAGCGAAAGTGTTTGGCAATGAGTCAGTCAGTCCGTAGGCGGCAGCTAGCCGTTAGCATCTATACCATTAATTATTTCCAGGCAGACAGTCGCCATTTTGAAGTCCGAGAAAGATCATGAAACTGAGATTCTCTGAGAAAGACTGAAGGAGAAGGAGAAGTAGCGCAGAGCGACCAGAGAGAGAGAGAGACAGCAGTTAATAGCGAGAGAGGTTCCAGTGACTTGGAGGGAAGCAGAGGAGATCGAGCATAGCGGTGCAGACGTGTACCCGTGACTGCTAAGGTGTGATTCCGAGACGAGCCAAGACACAGACGAGAAGGGAACTTAGATGACTGCCGAACCCCGACTTCACGTTAACCAGGTGACCTCCGCCCTTTCCCTTATAGAGTGCACATTCTAACCTTTTACTTTTCTTTGCAGAATATATACTGTCGTATAGTGTGGTGTTTATAATTATTGTAATAAAAATACCCCAGTTCTTAGTGAACCGACATGTGCCTTGTATTCTTGTTCAATCAGGGTAACCTGGTCTTCTAGTCAGACATTGTTTGCATGAACGGATGCGGATCCCGATCAGGTAAGAAATGACTGAGTAATGAGGGAGAGAGGGAACGTTTGATGCCAAGAGCAGAAGGTACATACTTCAATTTGGAAAGCCGTACTAATTTTTATTATCGTAGTTTTATCCTGAGTAGACAATGAGAGATTTCTTCCATAGGTGTTCATAGGAAAGTGATTGTCGTTGGTATGCGGCGTTAATGAGAGCACCGGGGGGACACGGTGTGGAGATCCGCCGGATTGTGGATCGTTTGTAAGTGAATGAGAGCACCGGGGGGACACGGTGTGGAGGTCCGCCGGATTGTGGACCGGATAAGTGAATGGGAGCACTGGGACTGCAGGCCCGTGTGTAGGCACGCCGGATTGCGTGTCGAGTGAGCACTGAGAGAGATCAGTGTGTAAGGGTACATAATCAGATCTGCCCCAGGGTAGATTAGTCTGGGCCTAAGTGGCCGCGAGACTAGCTGGTATGAATAGGATATTGTAGAAAACTTATGCATGTTTATTACTATTTTCCCCCATCCTTAGGTACGAGATGTACATACCTATATCCATACCCATTGTAAATATGTTCTAAGGAGGGAGGTGATTACGTTTCGATTGGGTTAGAGGGGCTCCTTATTAGCTGATTCCATCTTGGCCGAAAATCCGGTCGGTACACACAGTCACTAGGATTGGGAGTTATGGTTCTGCTAGTCTTTAATTACCAAGAACTTCCCGGCTACAGGAAAGGGAAAATAGACTTCATGTTCAAACACCTGACCCGCCATTTTAAATGAGACCTAATTGAAGTCTCCAGATGGACTACACAGGCTAGAGCAGAGAGGAGGCGATAAATAATGACAAACTAAATGGACACCAAGCACTTTAGTCATTACCTACAGTGGTTCTAAAGACCTCCGTGGAAAACAACACCTAGAATTTCACCCATCTGATTCTGCTTGCAGTTGCAATTTGTTTTGTAAGGGGCACACAGCCTGGCCTCCCCCAAAGCACACATCTCAAGGCTAGCTTCACCACACATGAGGTTTTCTTTTCACTAGTTTATGCAACAACAGGATGGAAGTTATTCCAAGGCAGTCCCCTCCCCCTCAAAACCCCTCCCTGGGCTGGAGACAAACTCTGGAATCTCCACCCACATACATGCAAATTGTTTCCTTGCACAAATACGGCTGCTCGGAACCTCGCTCCGACAGATTACTTCCTGCCCTTTAAATTAGGCTTGCTTCCTTTGCACAGTTAAACCCTCTCTGCCTAGCATGGGTATATAAAAAAAACTACAACTGATGACAAAGGGTAAAAAATATGCAGCAGCTTCTAGCCCTGTGACTGCTTGCTGATGTTAGTTTTTTTACTTGTTACGCTTTCATGCTACTTTTAACAGCTGAGAGCGTAATTTAGAAAGGTCTGAGACAGCTGGATATTGATTTTTAAACAGTTACATACAGGGCTTTAAGTGGGGGGGGGGCTGTGGGGGCTCCAGTTTTTTGGGGAACCTTGAAAGGGGGCTCTAGGGGGCTCTATTTTCGGGTCTCAAAGGTCAAAAGCAGGGTGAGCAGATGTCCCGGTTTTTGTTTGCTGTTACTAGTGTCTTGATAATGAAATACTGCCAATCTTCTTTTTCACTATTGAAAGGCTATCTTGCCTAGAGGATACTATGGGGAATGCTGTGTGACATGTTTACCTGCATATCCTCCCATAACGGCAAGATAGACATATGGAATCTGGTTTCCCTGAACTCAGAATTTAATAACACATCCTTTAGTGAAGATGGTTTTTAAATTCTAAGTTTGGAAATGGCACTTTTAGAAAGTAGCTATTTTCCTGTTCAACCTTTCTGTGTGCCTCTGCCTGGTTTTGTATGGACTGTCTGATTTGTGAGTGACAGGGTCTGGGGGCGGCTCCAGGAGGCTGGCTGAGTCAGCACTAGGCTGAATAGACCCATCTGCATGTAGAGTGGTGGGGGGAGTAGCACCTAGGTCTCAATAGGGCTCTGCCTGCCTGCCGCAATGCTGGCTCTACCCCCTGTAGTGCGTCTGATGGCCCTGGTCCACACTCACAACGGAAGAAGAGGTGCACTGTCAAAGTGCACCCAGAACTGGTTTAGATTGGGTCCAGGACCCCTCACACAAGAAGAACAAAGACTTTTGGGGTATAAAAGTAGGACTGGAGCCCCAATAAAAATAGATTAGGAAACTTTGTGATCAAGAAGGAATCCTTGCTGAGTGTCTGGGAGCTGACCTACAGTTGCTGTGATTGCTGAGGAAGGGACTGCCTGCTGTGTGCTGTGTCCCCCTAACTTGAAGAGGAGCTGTGCTGTGTGCGTTACCCCTCTGAAGCCTGTCTGTCTCCAAGGGCCTAAGAAGACCTGGGAACTCAGGGATACAAAAGTTCTCCAGCACCCACCTTTCTAGCTGCTGTGTGGGTCTCTGTGCTGTGCCTTCATGAAGCTGCCCCCGTGTGAAATCCGTCTTGTGTGCTCTTCGGCACAATGTGGGGGTGTAAGGTTGTGAGGCCTGCTATGCCTCAAATGTGCTCTGCCCCAGGATCGAGTATCTCGCACTCTGTGTGTGCGGATTAACTCACTGCTGAGGAACTTTGGAGCTCCTGCTTTGCCCCCGAGCTCTGTGTGCACATTGACTCCACTGGCGACCATCGAGCTGTGTTGTGTGCCCAAGGCTGGGTTCGCCACTCTGAGAAGGAGCCTTGAAAACACCCTGCAAGTATTCACCACCACTGGCCCGGGATCGTAATTTCTAAACTGCGCTCGGATTGGTCACAGCAACAAGTATTTCCCCCAGCAACATGGAGGTTCATCAGACAGAGCTACGTTGCGTCTGGAGAGGCGCGAGGCGTCCCCTAGCAACCGGGGTTCCCTTGCGCTCGTCATCGAGGAAAGGAGCTGCCTGAACCTGAGGCCAAGGCTCCTCCCACCGGCGAAAGCGGCTTCACCGGAGATCTGCCCGGACACCGGAGCCCCCTTCACATCCTAAGGTAACCGGTAACCGGGGTTTGCACGGGGGGGGAGATTATATTCACACCTGCTACCGGCGGGCCTGCCTTCTCTTTACAGGTCGCCCTGTTGCTACCTACGCGCCAGTGGCTTAACAAAACTTGAGGGGGCCTCCCAGCGAAGTTCCTGGAGGGGGCCCCCTCTGACCACACTCAGGAGCTTGGGGAGCCCCACATCGTGGGGGCTGCGGGGGGGCTTTGTTACTCCACTGGGGGAGATCCATATTCAAGACTTTTTCTGTACTTGAGCCCAATAGCTGCTCTCGCTTTCCAGTTTATAATTCAGTTCACATCTGGTTGGCAAACCTCACAGTTGCTCATTGTCGCCCTCTCTATTTCTTGGGTCACCGTTAGCAAATCTCCTGCAATTGTAGTCCTGCTTCTTGCCTAATGTGTTTGGTGGGTCTTACAAGTGTGTTTGCAGCAGTGCGCCGAGTCCTTCAGTCAGATTCCTGAAACGTCCCCGGGTCACTGTTGTACCACTCACTGCTGAAACGAGTACGGCTTGTTTCATAAGGAAACTATTCCTTGTTATATGCCCAGTATTATCTGTACAGCACATGCCCTCAGTCCTACAGCCAGTCAGCTTTCCTCCCCTTGTAACTCTGATGGAGCAAGGATTCGCCCGAGAAGCGACTTGCTCATATTCATGAACCTCAAATTACGTTAGCTATGTAACCAACATGTTTGTTTTACTAATTTTGCATCTTTTACATTGACATGGGGTGTCCCAGTGAAGCTTGCTTATGTGTTTACTAAACCTTAATACGCTTGCATCTAAAATGGCTGCAGCTACGCCAGATTTTCTACTGCGCATGCTTCATTCATGCTCACGTGACATGGCACACTCGCAGCTTTGGAGGGAAACTGTCGCTTCTGCACACTAGTGCTAATATGGCTGCTCTATGTTCTCACATTCGAGAAGCTTGCACTGCTGCTTTTGCTAAGCTGTTCGTTCTGCCTGATCCTAATGCTATAGTCTATTATAAAGTAATGGGTATAGAGTAGAGATACATGGTATGCAGTGTATTCATTTATTTCTGTGTTCTAAAACTGTTTTTTTTCCATTTCATGTTACACTTTGAAAACTGGCCTGGCTTGTACTGCTGTACTCCATCTTTGTTGAAACTGAGGCTGTGTGAAATTCTCAAGTCTCAGGAACAGTGACCTTTAGACTATAGCCAAAGAGCTGACTGACTAGAAAATGCTCCTGTGAAAGCGCACTTTTGAACCCAAGTTTATACAATGTTAAACAATGTATAGGTCAATAGAACATCCATTGTTGGGTGGAATAGAAACAAGGAGGCACCTTGCCTTCTGCAGCTGGTGCTCCAGGGCACTAGAGTGAGGGGTCTGAACACCTCACCATACCTGGGCACATGACAGCCGGGCTTTCATTGAGGGGCGTCTGCGATTGTCACCTGCACAGTCACTAGGATTGGGAGTTATACTTCTGCTAGTCTTTAATTACCACAAACTTCTCGGCTACAAGAAAGGGAAAATAGACTTGATGTTCAAACGCCTGACCCGCCCTTTTAAATGAGACCTAATTGAAGTCTGTGTGCAAAGGGCCACAAGCCTAGGTGAAAACACCAACTGAGTTCCTGGGTGTTCGTCAGAGATGGGCAGCTGTGGACAGAATTCATCATTCACCAGCGTTTGGGATGTTTGGACGGCAAACTCCATGAAGTTCGAGGGGCACATATACTGTTTAAACCACCTGGGCACCATTCACTTCCCCTTCTGCATTGAATCAGGGGCCCACCCGTGCAGGGCACACAGGAAGCAAGGGAGAACGGATCTCCAGATGGACTACACATGCTAGAGCAGAGAGGAGGCGATAAATAATGACAAAATAAATGGACACCAAGCACTTTAGTCGTTACCTACAGTGGTTCTAAAGACCTCCAAGGAAAACAACACCTAGAATTTCACCCATCTGATTCTGCTTGTAGTTGCAATTTGTTTCGGAAGGGGCCCACAGCCTCGCCTTCCCCAAAGCACACATCTCAAGGCTAGCTTCACCACACATGAGGTTTTCTTTTTACTAGTTTATGCAACAACAGGATGAAAGTTATCCCAAGGCAGTCCCCTCCCCTCCGAACCCTCCCCTCCCCCGGCTGGAGACAAACTCTGGAATCTCCACCCACATACATGCAAATTGTTTCCTTGCACAAATACGGCTGCTTGGAGCCTCGCTCCGACTGATTATTTCCTGCCCTTTGAATTAGGCTTGCTTTCTTTGCACAGTTAAACCCTCTCAGCCTAGCATGGGTAATATAAAATAAACCACAACTGATGACAAAGGGTAAAAAATATGCAGCAGCTTCTAGCCCTGTGACTGCTTGCTGATGTTACTTTTTTACTTTTTACGCTTTCATGCTACTTTTAACAGCTGAGAGCATATTTTTGAAAGGTCTGAGGCAGCTGGATGTTGATTTTCGAACAGTTACAGACAGGGCTTTAAGTGGGGGGAGCTGTGGGGGGCTGAGCCCCGCCAGTTTTTTTTAGGGAACCTCGAAAGGGGGCTCTAGGGGGCTCTATTTTCGGGCCTCAAAGGTCAAAGGTAGGGTGAGCAGATGTCCCGGTTTTTTGTTTGCTGTTACTAGTGTGGGTAACATGTCTTGATAATGAAATACTGCCAATCTTTTTTTTCACTATTGAAAGGCTATCTTGCCTAGAGGAGACCATGGTGAATGCTGTGTGACATGTTTACCTGCATATCTTCCCATAACGGCAAGATAGACATATGGGATCTGGTTTCCCTGAACTCAGAATTTAATAACACATCCTTTAGTGAAGATGGTTTTTAAATTCTAAGTTTGGAAATGGCACTTTTAGAAAGTAGCTATTTTCCTGTTCAACCTTTCTGTGTGCCTCTGCCTGGTTTTGTATGGACTGTCTGGTTTGTGAGTGACAGGGGCTGGGGCAGCTCCAGGAGGCTGGCTGAGTCAGCACTAGGCTGAATAGACCCATCTGCATGTAGAGTGGTGGGGGGAGTAGCACCTAGGTCTCAATAGGGATGTGCCTGCCTGCCAAATTGCTGGCTCCACCTCCTGCAGGCCGTCTGATGGCCCTGGCCCACACTCACAACGGAAGAAGAGGTGCACTGGCAGAGTGCACCCAGAACTGGTTTAGATTGGGTCCAGGACCCCTCACAGAAGAAGAACAAAGACTTTTGGGGTATAAAAGTAGGACTGGAGCCCCAGTAAAAATAGATTAGGAAACTTTGTAATCAAGAAGGAATCCTTGCTGAGTGTCTGGGAGCTGACCTACAGTTGCTGTGATTGCTGAGGAAGGGACTGTCTGCTGTGTCCTGTGTCCCCCTAACTTGAAGAGGAGCTGTGCTGTGTGCTCTACCCCTCTGAAGCCTGTTTGTCTCCAAAGGCCTAAGAAGACCTGGGAACTCAGGGATACAAAAGTTCTCCAGCACCCACCTTTCCAGCTGCTGTGTGGGTCTCTGTGCAGTGCCTTCGTGAAGCTGCTCCCTGTGAAATCTGTCTCGGTGTGCTCTTCGGCACACAGCTGGGGTGTAAGGTTGTGAGGCCTGCTATGCCTCAAATATGTTCTGCCCCAGGATCGAGACTCTCACGCTCCGTAGGAACTTTGGAGTGCCTGCTTTGCCCCCGAGCTCTGTGTGTGCATTGACTCCACTGCCGCCCCTCGAGCTGTGTTGTGTGCCCAAGGCTGGGTTCGCCACTCTGAGAAGGAGCCTTGAAAACACCCTGCCAGTATTCACCACCACCGGCCCGGGATCGTAATTTCTAAACCGCGCTTGGATTGGTCACAGCAATGAGGATTTCCCCCAGCAACAGGGAGGTTCATCAGACGGAGCTACGTTGCGTCTGGAGAGGCACGAGGCGTCCCCTAGCAACCGGGGTTCACTTGGGCTCATCATCGAGGAAAGGAGCTGCCTGAACCTGAGGCCGAGGCGCATCCCTCCGGCGAAAGCGCTTCACCGGAGATCAGCACGGACCCCAGAGCCCCCTTCACATCCTAAAGTAAGCGGTAACCAGAATTTGCACAGGGAAAGGAGATTATGATCACACCAGCTACCGGCGGGCATGCCTTCTCTTTAAAGGTCGACCTGTTGCTACTTACGCGTCAGTGGCTTCACAAAACTTGAGGGGGCCTCCCTGGGAAGTTCCTGGAGGGGGCCCCCTCTAACCACACTCAGAAGCTTGGGGAGCCCCGCATCGTGGGTGCTGCGGGGGGCCTTTGTTACACCACTGGGGGTAGATCCATATTCAAGACTTCTTCTGGACTTTAGCTTAATAGCTGCTCTCGCTTTCCAGTTTATAATTCAGTTCACATCTGGTTGGCAGCCCTCACAGTTGCTCATTGTCGCCCTCTCTATTTCTTGGGTCACCGTTAGCAAATCTCCTGCAATTCTAGTGCTGCTTCCTGCCTAATGTGTTTGGTGGGTCTTACAAGTGTGTTTGCAGAAGTGCGCCGAGTCCTTCAGTCAGATTCCTGGCATGCCCCTGGGTCACTGTTGTACCACTCACTGCTGAAACGAGTATGGCTTCTTTCATGAGGAATCTATTCCTTGTTATATGCCCTGCGTGAGAAGTTGGCCTGGTATATGATGCTCACTACTTCTAGTGATCACTTTGTACCATGCCAAGCAACCCTTATGGTGTGGGTTGTAAGTCAACCTTATAGACCAGCTATCCTAGTGGTAGCGTGGACAAAGCAGTCTTAGGCTAAACTCTGTATAGGCATGTGAAGCAAGCTGTTTTACCATATACACTCCCCTTGAATACCAAATGAAAGACACCACACAGATATATATTGAAAATACATATGAATTTATTTACTAAAAGTACCCCTATACTCTTTATGAGCACAGAAGCAAATGCGTTAAAACAAGACACTGTTTAAATATACAAAAGTTGCACAAATATGGATAGGCCTTGATGGCCGCTCAAACCATATACTATAATAGTGGTATAAGAATCACTATTCGGAAAAGGAAAAGGCCTAGGGCCTGGGGAATCACTGGGACTACAAGGAGCTAACAATAGTTAGTGACCAGGAGGCCCACGAAGTGCGTGTGCAGTGCTGAAAGTTACACGCGGGCGCACTTAGACTTTCAATGAGTACATAAAAAGTACAAAGTTACTGCAAAGGGAGTCTTCCGGGTGGACTAGAACCTAACAACTGGAAACATAGACACTAGAGATGTTTCTCTACACAGGAGCACCGGAGTGCCAGCGTTACTTCACCCACAGGAAGCGGGTGCATAGGTGTGAAAGTGCATCGGGTTTCGTCATGCACTTCAATGGAGCCTGAAGATGAAGATGCTGCAGGCGGCCAGCTCAGAAGAGTTCCGGTGGATCCAAGGGTGGATCGGAAGAGGTGAAGACCTGAAAGCAGAGGGGACAATGTTCAAAGTCACTAGCCAGTGACCGGCGTGGAACCAGGAAGGAACCAGGCGATGTCGGGTGCCAACAGGTGAAGAAGTGAAGCTTGTCTCTGCAGCCACGTGGACACGAAGAGGACAGCGACGTCCAGGAGCCGATCACGAGCTGTCCCATGACAGCTCTAGTTGATGGCAGTGTTGGCTTCTTGATTGGAGCAAACAGGCCTTGGCTAATGCAAGCCAGGCAGGAATCGAAGTTGGCTGCTTACTCTGACCAGCAAGGTCAGAAGGGCTGCTTCTTTTCACAGAAACAATAGCCAGTCTGGAGCAACCAGACCAGCAGTGTTGTTTCAAGTTTTCGTTGCCAAGAGGGCCACTAGCCAACGGACCAGTGGTCGGGATGACGCGTCGAGTGGCAAAATGCAAAAGGGCCCAACGCAGATCTCGTGGATGCAGGAGAGCTCACCTTTGGTGCAAATGCTGCTCGGTGGTGGAAATTCTCAGACCCCAAAGTCAAGCATTGAGGATGAGTCGGGGGCTGCACAGTCAGCTTCTCGTGGATCTTTCAAGATGGCCCGTCCCACGTCTCTCAATGCCTCCGCGGGTCTCTTCTTTTCACGGACTGTGGATCGGGTTCTGAGATGTCTGAGAATCCAGGTCTTGTTGGGCTCTAGGCTCGGGTTCCGGCGGGAGGTGGCCGCAAAGCAGACATCGAGTTGCTGGGTGGTGCCTGTGTTCACAGGGTGGTCACTCCTTGGCCACAAAGGAGATTCTCTTCAGTCTTCTGTGCAGCAGAATGTCGAAGTCCAGTTTTCTTCTTAGTTGCAAGTCGAGTTCAGGATGATCTGAAGTCTTAGGACACAACTCCTACTCTTAAACCAAATCTAGGGGCCGGATCACCTGCTAGGTCCCTCCTCCGGGTAGGACCAGGAAGGGGAGTGGTTACACCCCCTTTCCTTTGTCCAGTTTCATGCCAGGACTGGGGCTGGAAAGCCCCAGCTCCGGTTTGAACAGGCATATGCACAGGGACACCTTGTGTGCCCCAGGTATGTCTCAATCTATTCAGCCCTCCCAAACCCACTACACAAAATTCTGTCTGGGGGGGTGCAAGCACATCCCCTCACAGGAAACCCTTTGTCCAGGCCTCCCAAGCTGGAAGGACTCCCAGCAGCAGGAGGTCAGACTCGTGTCTGTGGTGGCAGCTTCCATTTTGTGATGCTGAGGCTCATGTTTAACTTTACCCGGGTTTCAGGTTAGGTAAATGTCGTGTCCCTCTAGAAGGGTGGAATGCTACCCCCGTCGCCAGAATTGGCGAGAAGGTAGTATTCCAATTCGTATGACACCTTACTCGACATGTTTTGATAAAGGCAAACCAAAGATAGCATTTAACCGCAAGGTTCATAATGCACTTAAGAATATATGGTATGGCAATATCATGAAACAACTAAAGGACGTGGTTCCGAAAGCTGCAGACAGGCTCAGCTCATGCCAGAGCACCATCTCACATGAAACCAAGCACTCTGCCTCCAGGATTGTCGAGGTCTGCCATAGGAGTGACTTATAGGTTACCATGTGTCCATATATGTTAGATATAGATATACTATATCTAAGTAAGAGGTGATTACACCAACTTACCCCAGCTGAGTGAACAGCCAGTTGTGTCAAATAGCTAGGCCAGGCCAGGGGTGGCACAATACATACTGCAGCCCCTGGTAGGCCTGGGTTACACCTATGCCCTGGGTACCTAGGGTACACTGTTACAGGGGCCTATAAGGTGAACCAGTTCCAATTGATAATGCACCTAGAGTGCATTGGGATTAATTTAGAGAGAGAAAAGTAGGCTGTGGGTCTGATTAGCAGGCCCACAGCCACATTAAGTCAGAAACCAGTGAAGCAAAAAGCAAAAAGCAAACATTTGGGGTGACCATTGGATAGCAGACCCTACTCTCCTACACAACCCCCCCAAACGAAGGGACATTAGACTAACCTTGACCAGTTGTGTCTTCATGTTCTAAGTGGAAGTACCGGGAGAGACCATCTGCATTACCATGGTCAGTCCCTGGGCGGTGCTCCACTGTAAAGTCCATCCCCTGTAGGGAAATGGACCACCTGAGCAGTTTGGGGTTTTCACCCTTCATCTGATTAAGCCATACGAGGGGCTTATGGTCGGTCTGAATCTTAAAGTGAGTGCCAAATAAGTATGGTCTCAACTTCTTGATGGCCCACACCACAGCAAAGGCCTCCCTCTCAATAGCTGACCAACGTTTCCCTCTGGGGGTCAGCCTTTTGCTAATAAAAGCAATGGGCTGGTCTTGACCATCTACATTAAGTTGTGAAAGCACAGCTCCCACCCCAACTCAGAAGCATTTGTTTAGACAATAAACTCTTTGGAGTAGTCAGGACTCTTCAGGATAGGTGCGGAGCACATGGCCTTCTTCAGGTCAACAAATGCCTTTTGACAGTTTACTGTCCACTGAACCTTTTTGGGCATCTTATTGGATGTCAGATCATTAAGAGGAGTCACAATGGACCCATAGTTCTTAACAAACTTCCTGTAGTACCCAGTCAGGCCTAAGAAAGATCTGACCTGAGTCTGGGTAGTTGGAGGGGACCTGTCCTTGATGGTCTGGATCTTACTCTCCAGTGGTTGAACTTGGCCTCCACCTACAAGGTGGCCCAAGTAAACAACCTTACTCTGCCCTATCTGGCTCTTAGTGGCCTTGATACTGAGGCCTGCCTTTTGCAGAGCCTCTAGAACTTCCTTCAGGTGGACCAGGTGATCCTCCCAGGTGGAGCTGAAGACAGCAATATCATCCAGATAGGCTGCACAAAAGTCATCCAGACCAGTAAGGACTTGATTCACCAACCTTTGGAAGGTGGCAGGTGCATTTTTCAAACCAAAGGGCATCACCACAAATTGGTAATGACCTCCTGGGGTAGAAAACGCAGTTTTGGCTCTGGATTCCTCAGCTAACCTGATTTGCCAATAGCCACCTGTCAGAGCAAATGTGCTCAAATATTTGGCAGAAGCCAATTTGTCTATGAGCTCATCTGCCCTTGGAATAGGGTGTGTATCTATCCTAGTGACATCATTGAGTCCTCTGTAATCCACACAGAACCTCATTCCTCTCTTTCCATCTTTGGTATGAGGTTTGGGGACCAGAACCACTGGGCTAGCCCAGGGGCTTTCTGAAGGTTCAATGACACCTAATTCCAGCATCTTTTGCACTTCAGTCTTTATACAGTCCCTGACATGATCAGGTTGCCTGTAAATCTTGTTTTTCACAGGAAGACTGTCACCAGTGTCCACCACATGGGTACACCAGTTAGTCTGACTGGGTGTCAAGGAGAACATATGTCTATATGACTGTAGAACTTGTCTGCAGTCATTTTGCTGACATTCAGTGAAGCTGCCATCTAAGGCCACACCATCAACTGAGCCATCTTCAGGGTTCTGAGTCAACAGGTCTGGGAGAGAGTCACTCTCTTCCTCCTGCCCCTCACCTGTAGCCATGAGAAAGCCCATGTCTGCCCTGTCAACATATGCCTTCAGTCTGTTGACATGGAGCACCCTGTGGGGGCTCCTGGGAGTTCCTAGGTCCACCAAGTAGGTAACCTCTCCCTTTTTCTCAACAATTATATGGGGTCCAGACCATTTGTCTTGGAGTGCTGCTGGGGCCACTGGCTCGAACACCCATACTTTCTGCCTAGCTGGTACTCAGTCAAGACAGCCTTTTGGTCGTGCCAAGCTTTTTGAAGTTCCTGGCTTGCCTCAAGATTTTTGGATGCCTTCTCCATATACTCAGCCATCCTGGAGCGGAGACCAAGTACATAGTCCACTATGTCTTGTTTAGGCTTTTTGAGAGGTAACTCCCATCCTTCCTTCACCAAACATAAGGGTCCTCTTACAGGGTGCCCAAACAACAATTCAAATGGGCTGAAGCCAACCCCCTTTTGTGGACCTCCCTGTAAGCAAACAGAAGGCAGGGTAGAAGGATATCCTATCTTTGACTCAGCTTTTCAGGTAATCCTTTGATCATACCCTTTAGGGTCTTGTTGAATCTTTCAACAAGCCCATTACATTGTGGATGATAAGGGGTGGTGAACTTCTAGTTGATACCACATTCCTTACACATAGCTGTTAAGTATCCTGACATGAAGTTGGCAACTATATCAGATACTACCTCCTTAGGAAACCCCACTCTGGAGAAAACTCCAAGTAAGGCCCTGGCCACAACAGGAGCTGTTGTGGTCCTAAGGGGAATTGCCTCTGGATACCTGGTGGCATGATCCACTACCACCAGTATAAATCTGTGCCCAGATGCTGTAGGGGGATCCATTGGACCTACAATATCAATCCTCACTCTTTCAAAGGGAACCCCCACCACAGGTAGTGGTATTAGGGGGGCCTTTGTTGTGCTACCTGATTTGCCACTGGCTTGGCAGGTGACACAGGATCGACAAAACTCCTTGGTATCTTCAGACATGTGAGGCCAGTGAAACTGAGGGACAAGCCTGTCCCAAGTCTTGTTCTGAACTAGGTGTCCTGCTAAAGGAATATCATAGGCCAAGGTTAGAAGGAAGCCCCTAAATTGCAGAGGTATCACTAACCTCCTGGTTGTACCAGGCTTGGGATCTCTACCCTCTGAATAAAGGAGCCCATCATCCCAATACACTTTATGGGTACTTTGAGCATTCCCAGCAGCCTCAGCAGTAGCTTGCTGTCTGAGGGGCTCAAGTCAAGTCAAGACAAGTCAAAAGATTTATATAGCGCGCTACATACCCAGAGGGTCTCAAGGCGCTTGAAGAAGGGTGGGGAATTACTTGTCAAATATCCATGTTTTAAGTTGCTTTCTGAATGCTAGGTGGTTCTGAGTGAGGCGAAAGTGGGTAGGGAGGGAGTTCCAGGTTTTAGCTGCTAGGTAGGAGAAGGATCTACCTCCCATGGTTGTTTTGTTGATGTGAGGTACAGTAGCAAGGGCTTGGTTGGAGGATCGTAGCTGGCGAGAGGGGGTGTAGAAGGAGAGTCGTGCGTTGAGGCATTCAGGTCCCAGTTTGTAAAGTGCTTTGTGTGCGTTGGTTAGGAGGCGGAAAGTTATCCTCTTATTGACGGGGAGCCAGTGGAGGTTTTTCAGGTGACCAGAGATGTGGTCTTTACGCGGGATGTCTAGTATGAGTCTGGCTGAAGCGTTCTGGATGCGTTGGAGTTTTTCTGGATTTTTGCGGTGGTACCGGCGTATAGGGTGTTTCCGTAGTCCAGGCGGCTCGTGACCAGTGCGTGGGTGACTGTTTTTCTAGTTTCGGTGGGGATCCAGCGAAATGTTTTTTTGAGCATGCGAAGAATGCTGAAGCAGGATGATGAAACGGCGTTGACTTGTCTGGTCATGGAGAGCGAGGAGTCCAGGATGACGCCCAGGTTCCGTGCGTGGTCCGTCGGGATGGGTGCTTTTCCAAGGGCCTCTGGCCACCAAGAGTCATCCCAGGCGGAGGGGGAGGTACCTAAGATAAGGACTTCTGTTTTGTCTGAATTCAGTTTCAGACGGCTGTGCTTCATCCACTCGGCTACTTCTTTCATTCCTACATGTAGATTGGTTTTGGCGGTGTTAGGGTCTTTGGTGAGTGAGAGGATCAGTTGAGTGTCGTCAGCGTAGGAGATGATGTTGAGGTTGTGCTGGCGTGCGATGGCTGTGAGGGGGCTCATGTATACGTTGAAGAGGGTGGGGCTGAGAGAAGGTCCTTGTGGTACACCGCAGATTACTTCAGTGGCCTCAGACTTGAATGGTGGGAGGCGGACTCTCTGGGTTCTTCCGGTGAGGAACGAGGTGATCCATTCCAGTGCTTTTCCTTGGATTCCGATGTTTCTGAGGCGCTGTTGAAGGGTGCTATGGCAGACTGTGTCGAAGGCTGCGGAGAGGTCGAGGAGGATGAGGGCGACTGTGTCTCCATTGTCCAGTAGAGTTCGAATGTCGTCTGTTGCTGCGATGAGGGCGGTCTCAGTGCTGTGTTTGGCTCGGAAGCCGGACTGTGAGGAGTCGAGGGATTTGCTGGTTTCGAGGAAGGCGGCGAGCTGGTTGTTGACAGCTTTCTCGATGACTTTGGCCGGGAATGGAAGGAGCGAGATGGGGCGGTAGTTTTTGAGTTCGGTGGGGTCAGCTGTGGGTTTTTTTCAGAAGGGCGCTGAGTTCCGCGTGTTTCCAGCTTTCCGGGAAGGTGGCGGAGTTGAGGGAGCAGTTGATGATGTCACGGAGGTGTGGAGCTATGAAGGAGTCTGCTTTGTTTAAGATGTGGTGAGGGCATGGGTCTGTTGGGGATCCTGAGTGGATGGAGTTCATCAGGCGGATGGTGTCCTCAGTGGAGATTGGGTTCCAGTCATTAAGCATGTTCAAGGGGGGTGAAGGTACGGCAGAAGGTTGGGTGGGTTGGTCTCCGGGTCGGTTGTCGAAGCTGTTGTGGATGTCTGCGATTTTGTTGTGGAAGAAGGAAGCTAGTGAGTCGCATAGGGCTTGGGAGGGGGTGATGTCGTTGGAGTTGGCTGATGGGTTGGTGAATTCTTTGACGATGTTGAATAATTCCTTGCTGTTGTGGGTGTTATCTAGTCGGTCTTTGAATGCGGCTTTCTTGGCAGACCGGATTAGTTGGTGGTGTATGCGGATGGAGTTTTTGAAGGCGTCCCTGGTGCTGGTGTTTGGGTCTTTTTTCCAGGCCTTCTCGAGGGAGCGACACAGTTTCTTTGATTTCTTAAGATCATCGTTGAACCAGGAGGCGTTTTTGCTGCCTAGTTTGGTTTGACGTTTTTTCAGCGGTGCTAGGATGTCTGCGCTGTTGGATAGCCATTGGGTGAGGTTAATGGCTGCTTGGTCGGGGTTTGAGGGGTGGGCAGGGGGGTTTTGAAGAAGCACAGAGGAGATCTGGTCGATGGTGATTTTGTTCCAGTTTCTTCGCAGGATAGGATGAGGATGGTTGTGGGTTGTGGTCTTATTGTAGATAAAGTGAACGCAGCTGTGGTCCGTCCAATGGAGAGCTGTGGTGTGACTGAAGGAGACATGTTTGCTGGAAGTGAAGATAGGGTCGAGTGTGTGACCTGCAATGTGGGTGGGGGTGGTGACAAGTTGTTTGAGTCCGAGGTTGGCGAGGTTGTCCAGGAGGGTGGTAGTGTTACTGTCGTTGCTCTTTTCCAGGTGAAAGTTGAAATCACCCAATAGAATGTATTCCTCGGAGGGGATGGCGTGTGGGGTGATAAAGTCAGTGATGTTGTCACTGAATTGTGCACGGGGCCTTGGAGGCCGGTAGAGGAGAGTGCCTTTGAGTGTTGTCTTGGGGTCAGTGTGGATCTGGAAGTGAAGGTGTTCGGCGCTGGCAAGGTTGACGTCTGAGCTTGTTGAGATGCAGATGGAATTCTTGTGGACGATAGCGATGCCTCCTCCTGTTTGGTCGGTGCGGTCCTTACGGATGATCTTGTATCCTTCCGGGATGGCAATGGTGATGTCTGGGGCTGAGGAGGCGTTCATCCATGTTTCTGTTAGGAAGGCTACGTCCGGGGAGATGGTGTCTAGTAGATTCCAGAGGTCGATGGCGTGCCTGTGGACCGATTGGGTGTTGAGCAGGATGCATTTAAGGTGGTTAGCATCGGAGCTCTGTTTGGTGTTCGTGGATGAGGAGTTGGTCTTGGTGCCGTCGAACTTGCAGGAATTGCAAGAGAAGGGTCCATGGGTGTGGCCAGGGGCGGCTTGGGCGCAGTTGAAGAGTCGGCCGGGGTTAAGGGCTAGGAGGGTGGAGGCGGCATAAGTAATGTGGGTGGGGTGGGTGGGACGGGGGCCAGGGGGACTGGCGCTGGGCGCGGTCCAGGCGCGGACGGGCGTAGACGGGCTTACCTTTGGCGCAACTTCGGCGCGGCCGTAGCGCGTGGACGCTGCGCATTGGGACATCTGACATTAATGGATAGTGGAGGTTGCGGAGCGGGGGAGGGGCAGCTGGGAGGCGGGAGGTGGGCTCTAGGTGCTGGTTAGGCACAACAATCAAAATGGTGGGGGGATCGAAATACAGCCTGGGCGAGGTTGGGGTGGATGAGAGGAGAGACGCTGAGGGCAGTGGCACCGGCGCTACATAGAGTTAGAAAAGTGAGTCTGAGCGCTGGCTGACAATCGATGTTAAAATGCCGAGGTGCACGTTAGCAAAATCGGAATTGAGCGCACAATGCAATTTTTAAACATAAAGTGCAGGTGTACAAGGCGGCAGCAGTGGCAGGCAAAACTATGGCAGGCAGGCGTATAGCGCTACAATACCAGTCTCTGTGAAGCGCTGTGGCAGTCAGGCAGGATGCACGGGGAGCGGCCGCTTCCTACGAGGTAGGAGAGGTCACAGAGGACCAGCAGGCAGGGCAAGCCTTCTGAGTCCGTGCGGGGGAGGGGCAGCTGGGAGGCGGGAGGTGGGCTCTAGGTGCTGGTTAGGCACAACAATCAAAATGGTGGGGGGATCGAAATACAGCCTGGGCGAGGTTGGGGTGGATGAGAGGAGAGACGCTGAGGGCAGTGGCACCGGCGCTACGTAGAGTTAGAAAAGTGAGTCTGAGCGCTGGCTGACAATCAATGTTAAAATGCCGAGGTGCACGTTAGCAAAATCGGAATTGAGCGCACAATGCAATTTTTAAACATAAAGTGCAGGTGTACAAGGCGGCAGCAGTGGCAGGCAAAACTATGGCAGGCAGGCGTATAGCGCTACAATACCAGTCTCTGTGAAGCACTGTGGCAGTCAGGCAGGATGCACGGGGAGTGGCCGCTTCCTACGAGGTAGGAGAGGTCACAGAGGACCAGCAGGCAGGGCAAGCCTTCTGAGTCCGTGCGGGGGAGGGGCAGCTGGGAGGCGGGAGGTGGGCTCTAGGTGCTGGTTAGGCACAACAATCAAAATGGTGGGGGGATCGAAATACAGCCTGGGCGAGGTTGGGGTGGATGAGAGGAGAGACACTGAGGGCAGTGGCACCGGCGCTACGTAGAGTTAGAAAAGTGAGTCTGAGCGCTAGCTGACAATCGATGTTAAAATGCCGAGGTGCACGTTAGCAAAATCGGAATTGAGCGCACAATGCAATTTTTAAACATAAAGTGCAGGTATACAAGGCGGCAGCAGTGGCAGGCAAAACTATGGCAGGCAGGCGTATAGCGCTACAATACCAGTCTCTGTGAAGCGCTGTGGCAGTCAGGCAGGATGCACGGGGAGCGGCCGCTTCCTACGAGGTAGGACAGGTTAACTGAGCCAGCCCCAAGTCTGCCCTAGAAGGTCAAACTGTCCCCAGAAACTCAACCTGATCAGTCTCAAGCTCTTCAGGGACAGTTCCTTCTGGGGTCTCAAGATCATCTTCCTGGGAAGGCTGATCCTCACTTGCAGGTGGGAAGGCACAGCCTTAACCCTCCTGTTCTTCTTATCGGTAGGTGCTTGGTCCATTGTTCCAAGATCCAAGACCTGAGGTTCAGTGAGACACTTTTTGGCCTGTGACCTGGTCACAGCAAGGACATGTGATGAAATCCCTAACATCTACGCATAGTCCTGTACTCCACTTCTGACCATAGAGAGCTCTCAAGGTTATTTCCCAACAAACATTCAACTGGGAGGTCTGCACTAACCACAACTCTTTTCAGGCCAGTTACCCCTCCCCAGGAGAAATTAACAATTGCCACACTATGTGTAGTAGTGACATTGCTGGCATTGGTCACCAGGTAATTATCACCTGGTATGTACTGTCCAGGGTCCACAAAGCTAGGTGTCACCATTGTGACACTGGCACATGTGTCCCTGTATGCTTGAGCCACTTTTTCATTTATTAAAGGTGTCTGTCTGTACTTGCCCAGATTACTGGGGCTTACAGTGGTGGACAAATCCATGTCCACATCACAAATCAGAACAGCCTGTGTAGGGGTTCTGACTAGGCCAGACTCTGCCTCAGTTCCCAAGGTGATACCCATTACCCCCTTAGTTTGTGGACCAACACTGCTGACTGTACTAGTGGGTGCAGGTGCCTTAGGGGCTGCAGTGTTGGGGGCTCCACCTTTTTTACACTCACTTGTCCAGTGAGAGGTGTTTTCAAAAGTATTACCCCAGGGTTTCTTCTGACCTTCTTTCTTCTTCTTCTTAGAAGTTTGGGAAACACCCTCATTATTAGTTTGGGGCCTGGTGAAGACTTCTGGTCTTTAGCTTTCTGCTTCCCAGCCTTCTGGTCTGCCTTCTTCTGATCACCACCTTGGTTCTGATTCTGGTTCTTTTGCTTAACCCTGGTTCTAACCCATTTGGCTGCCTTCTTTCCCAATTCTTGGGGAGAGGTCAGATCTGAGTCAATCAGGTGTTGATGCAACTGCTGGTTCTGACAATTATTTAAGATGTGTTCTCTCATAATTAAATTATACAATCCTGTATAGTCTGTAACCTTACTTCCCAGCAACCAGCCCTCCAGAGCCTTAGTGGCACACTCAACAAATTCAGACCAGTCCTGAGTCTGTGTCTTCTGGGTCTCTCTGAACATTAACCTGTACTTTTCAGTGGCTAAGCTTTACCCATCAATGAGAACACTCTTCAGGACCAGGTAGTTTCTAGCATCCTCATCACTAACTATGAGGAGCTTGTCTCTTCCATTAAAGGAGAGCCACAAGATTACTGCCCACTGCTCTTGGGGAACCTGCTGTACTTTGCAGGCTCTCTCCAGAGCAGTTATCCACTTGTGGATGTCATCCCCAGCTTTGTAGGGGGCACAATCTTACTCAGGTTTCTGTTATCAAAAGACCTGTCTTTATCCTTAGGGGTAATGCTGCCACCAGTGGATCCTAATCCACTCTCTCTAGGCTGTCTTGCTCTAGCAAGTTTCTCTTGGGCCAGGGCAACTTCTAATTCTTGCTTCTGGATCCTAAGCTCAGCCTCTCTCATTTTGGCCTCATGTTCCCTCCTCTGAGGGGTTGTCATCCTCCTTCTGGAGTGACCATGAGAACCTCTAGAAGCATTGGAGTGGTCAGAGTCACCTGAGTGATTCCTTCTCCTCCTAGACTCCTGGTTAAGTCCACCTGGGGGTCTGAGTGGGTTGGACCCAGTTTCAGTCCCAAATAGGCTTAAGTTAGCCTGGCTAAGCCTCCTGTCTGGCACCTGACTATTTCTACCATCATCAGAATCACTGTCATCCTCCTCATCCTCATCCTCATTCGCAGGCTGATTCTCATTCTGAACTTCATCAGAATTCTGGACATTAGGGACAGGGACTTCAGCATTATCATCTTCAGTGGGAGAGCCCCCTTCTCCATTCCCTGTGGGGTCTGGTTTAGAGGCTTTTAGAGCTTCAGACTGGTCTAAAAGCTCCCTGAGGTGTGCTGTGCTAGGGCTCTGACCTGGCTTGATACATCTTAAGGTACACAGCTGCCTCAACTCTTTAAAGTTTAACATAGCAAATTTGGATGGTGCCTTTGGAGGGCCACTCTCAACAGGGACAGGTCCAGTGGACTCTCTCTGCTCCAGACATTGCTCTAGTGTGGGTGGATGTGTTGCAATCTACCTACACTGGTGTTTACCTACTAAACCTTCTCTAGTCAGTTGTAGTCAGGGTGTGCTAATCCCTTTGCTGTACAACAACTAAGTTCAGTAGAACTTAAGTATACTAGTCTTGCTTTATATGAACCTAAAGGTACCTGTATGATCTTTCAAATGATATTTTTAAAGATTGCAATGGTAAAACAACAGCAAGCTCAAATCCCAACCGCTGCTCACCAATGTGAGAAGTTGGCCTGGTATATGATGCTCACTAGTTCTAGTGATCACCTTGTACCATGCCAAGCAACCCTTATGGTGTGGGTTGTAAGTCAACCGTATAGACAAGCTATCCTAGAGGTAGCGTGGACAAAACAGTCTTAGGCTAAACTCTGTATAGGCATGTGAAGCAACTTTTTTACCATATATACTCTCCTTGAATACCAAATGAAAGGACACCACACAGATATATATTGAAAATATATATGTATTTATTTACTAAAAATACCTCCTATACTCTTTATGAGCACAGAAGCAAATGCGTTAAAACAAGACACTATTTAAATATACAAAAGTTGCACAAATATGGATAGGCCCTGGTGGCCGCTCAAACCATATACTAAAATAGTGGTATAAGAACCACTATTTGGAAAAGGAAAAGCCTTAGGGCCTGGGCAATTGCTGGGACTACAAGGAGCTAACAATAGTTAGTGACCAGGAGGCCCACGGAGTGCGTGTGCAGTGCTGTAAGTTACACGCGGGTGCCCATAGACTTTCAATGGGTGCGTAAAAAGTACAAAGTTACTGCAAAGGGAGTCTTCCGGGTGGACTAGAACCTAACAACTGGAAACCTAGACACTAGTGATGTCTCTCTACACAGGAGCACCGGAGTGCCAACGTTACCTCACCCACAGAAAGCAGGTGCATAGGTGTGAAAGTGCGTCGGGTTTCGTCGTGCAGTTCAATGGAGCCTGAAGATGAAGATGCTGCAGGCGGCCAGCTCAGAAGAGTTTCGGTGGATCCAAGGGTGGATCGGAAGAGGTGAAAGCAGATTGGACAATGTTCAAAGTCACTACCAGACCAGTGGTGTTGTTTCAAGTTTTCGTCGCCAAGAGCGCCACTAGCCAACGGACCAGTGACCGGGATGACGCATCAAGTGGCAAAATGCAAAAGGGCCCCACGCAGATCTCGTGGATGCAGGAGGGCTCACCTTCGGTGCAGATGCTGCTCGTGGTGGGGCTTCTCAGACCCCAAAGCACAGCGTTGAAGATGCCTTGGGTGCTGCGCAGTCAGCTTCTCATGGATCTTCCAAGATGGCCGGTCCCACGTCTCTCGGTGCCTCCACTGGTCTCTTCTTTTCAGGGACTGTGGATCGGGCTCTGAGATGTCTGGGAATCCAGGTCTTGTCAGGCTCTGGGCTCGGGCTCCGGCGGGAGGCGGCGGCAAAGCAGATGTCGAGTTGCTGGGGGGTGCCTGTGTTCACAGGGTGGTCACTCCTTGGCCACAAGTAAGATTCTCTTCAGTCTTCTGTGCAGCAGAATGTCGAAGTCCAGTTTTCTTCTTAGTTGCAAGTCGAGTTCAGGATGATCTGAAGTCTTAGGACACAGCTCCTACTCTTAAACCAAATCTAGGGGCCGGATCACCTGCCAGGTCCCTACTCTGTGTGGGACCAGAAAGGGGCGTGGTACACCCCCTTTCCTTTGTCCAGTTTCACGCCAGGACTGGGGCTTGAAAGCCCCAGCTCCGGTTTGAACTGGCATATGCACAGGGACACCTTGTGTGCCCCAGGCATGTCTCAATCTATTCAGCCCTCCCAAACCCACTACACAAAATCCTGTCTGGGGTGGTGTAAGCACCTCCCCTGACAGGAAACCCTTTGTCCAGGCCTCCCAAGCTGGAAGGACTCCCAGCAGCAGGAGGTCAGACTCGTGTCTGTGATGGCAGCATCCATTTTGTGATGTTGAGGCTCATGTTTAACTTTACCTGTGTTTCAGGTTAGGTTCATGTTGTGTCCCTTTAGAAGGGTGGAATGCTACCCCCGTCACCAGAATTGGCGAGGGGGTAGTATTCCAATTCGTATGACACCTTACTCGACATGTTTTGATAAAGCCAAACCAAAGATAGCATTTAACCGCAAGGTTCATAATGCACTTAAGAGTATATGGTATGGCAATATCATGAAACAGCTAAAGGACATGGTTCTGAAAGCTGCAGACAGGCTCAGCTCATGCAAGAGCACCATCTCACATGAAAACAAGCACTCTGCCTCCAGGATTGTCGAGGCCTGCCATAGGAGTGACTTATAGGTTACCATGTGTCCATATATGTTAGATATAGATATACTATATCTAAGTAAGTAGTGATTACACCAACTTACCCCAGCTGAGTGAACCGCCAGTTGTGTCAAATAGCTAGGCCAGGCCAGGGGTGGCACAATACATGCTGCAGCCCCTGGTAGGTCTGGGTTACACCTATGCCATGGGTACCTAGGGTACACTGTTACAGGGGCCTATAAGGCGAACCAGTTCCAATTGGTAATGCACCTAGAGTGCATTGGGATTAATTTAGAGAGAGAACAGCAGGCTGTGGGTCTGATTAGCAGGCCCACAGCCACGTTAAGTCAGAAACCAGTGAAGCAAAAAGCAAAAATTTGGGGTGACCATAGGATAGCAGACCCTACTCTCCTACACCCTGAATTATCTGTACGGCACATGCCTTCAGTCCTACAGCTAGTCAGCTTTCCTCCCCTTGTAATACTGATGGAGCAAGGATTCGCACGAGAAACGACTTGCTTGTATTCATGAACCTTGAATTACGGTAACTATGTAACCAACATGTTTGTATTACTAATTTTGCATCTTTTACATTGACATGGGGTGTCCGAGTGAAGCTTGCTTATTTGTTTACTAAACCTTAATACGCTTGCATCTAAAATGGCTGCTGCTACGTGGGATTTTCTACTACGCATGCGTCTGTCATGCTCATGTGACATGACGTACTCGCAGCTTTATTGGGAAACTATTGCTTCTGCGCACTAGTGCTAATATGGCTACTCTATGTTCCCACATGCGAGAAGCTTGCACTGCTGCTTTTGCTAATCTGTTCGTTCTGCCTGATCCTAATGCTATAGTCTATTATATAGTAATGGGTACAGAGTAGAGCTACATGGTATACAGTGTATTCATTTATTTCTGTGTTCTAAAACTGTTTCTTTTCCATTTCATGTTACACTTTGAAAACTGGCCTGGATTGTACTGCTGTACCCCATCTTTGTTGAAACTGAGATTGTGTGAAATTCTCAAGTCTCATGAACAGTGATCTTTGGACTACAGACAAGGAGCTGACTGACTAGAAAATGCTACTGGAAAAGCGCACTTTTGAGCCCAAGTTTATACAATGTTAAACAATGTATTGGTCAATAGAACATCCATTGTTGGGTGGAATAGAAAACTTAATGAGAACCTGAAATTTGATGGGCGGGAACGAAATTTGAAGAGGAGACGGGAAAAGTCTACATTTTAGGTGGTGTGATGACCTGTCCTCCATTTCTGTCCAATCGAAATTGGGCATCCCTACACTTGCAACAATGGGGGTGGTACACAGCCTGAAAAACAGTATAACTAGGGTAAGCTTAGCTAGTTAATTCGTCCGACTTGTCCGAATAGCTGACCTCTCACTGACCCAACGCACTCAATAGGTAATTAAGAACAGAGGGCTGCGGAGCACTCTGTCAGAAGATTCGCTGACCCAATCAGGGTTCTGGGAAGCTGAAGTGCTGGCAAAGCATTTTGTCGTTGAAATTGATAGCCCAATCGGGGTTCTGTCTGTTAGCTGCAGAGAGGGAGTAGTGCAGGCGTTGCAACTGAACTGCGGGTGCTGGTCTTAACCTTTGGTGGGCCGGTCCTAATCCAAATCTGGTTTCTCCTGTCTTGATTCTGATCTGCACCTGCTGGCCTACTGGCACTGCAACTTTTGGGGTTTTTCTGTCCTTTTCAACTGACCCGTGGCCAGGGTTGGTCTTCACACCGTTCTAGGTAAATATAAATCTGTGTGGGTGATTGTCAGTATAATTTGCGTCCTTTTCTTTACCCTCCCTAAAATTGCTAAAGCTTTATTTGCATATGTTCTTTTTTCTTACCCTTCCTTGGATAAATGATAAACTCGTGTTTTTGCTGTTTAATAGTATGTTCCTCTTTCTTATCCTCCTTGTAGTTGAATGTTAAAACATTTTTTATGATTGCATAAATGTTGCCTTTTTCTTCACCCTCCCTTTAAAGTAAATAAACATGGTTATTTGATTTAATAGCGTGTTCCATTTTTACCTTTCCTATAGTTATATGCTAAAATTTGGTTTTTTTTGTTGCATATTATGTTCCTTCTTTTTACCTACCTTTTGATAATTGTGTAAAGCTGTATGTTCCTTATTCTTTCCCTACCCTTAGAAAATTGTGCAAAAGTTCTTTAATTAAATAGAAAGTTCCATGTTCTTATCTTCCCTTTAGAAAATTACTAAATGATTGGCATAATATATCTTTTGCATAGTTGTACACTATTTCTGATTTTGGTTACTGATAGTCTTATTGCTTTCAATCTCTGGATCATGACCTTTGATGAAATGTAGATAAAGAGTTCAAAACTTCCAGAGTCTGTGGTTATTTTATGAGTGCAATGCTATTTGTTTATTGAACTGCCTTTAAAACTAACTCCCTGATCCAATAGGTTATAGGTACCAGTGACAAGGATTGGTAAGTCAATGGTATAGGACCTAGAAGGTAAAAATAGACTGATAGTAGAGCGAAGGTTACCTGATTAAGTAAATGTGTAAATTGAATTATGGGCCCAGGTGAGTATGGTAAATTTATAGTCGGATGACCTGTGCGCTCTATCAGTATATTTCTTTGGTAGCAGAGGTAAGATTAGGGTTTAGTAAAATGAAGGTAGTTTGTTAGTTGGTTATGAGGTTCCTATCGTTCAATCAAATGTGATATTATTTGAAATGTTTTGAAATGTATTTGATTCTGTTGATGCTATATTGAATTTGATGTATTAAGCAAAATCGTTCATATCTGTTATATGTTTTGTCTGGAATCCCCGGGGGCAGAATAGCGCGTGGTAACTGGATGCCACATCGCAGTGAGGTCACTTACTCGCAGGAAGTTAGTGCATGGTTAAGTAGAGCCGGAAGCACAATTTAGGGTTTTCTGTATGAATGTGTCAATAAATTATAGCAAAGAGTTCGCTAGCAAATCTTTTGTTGTGATATCACCTTGAAAGGGTCACACGGAAGGAGTAGCAGGTTCGTCTGAGCTTGATTGATAGCAAAGGGGTTCGCTGGTGAAACTTTGGTCTTAGTATATATCCTGGAGTGGATGAGTCCAAAGGAGTAGCAGGTTCTCTAATACTTGTGTGAAGCGTAGGCAGAAGGGATCTACTCGTAGTATATGAAAAGTAAACGGAAGGGATTTACTTGCAGTGAAATATATCTTTTCTTTCTAGACACTCGGGTACAGTGGCAAATGTTTTTACGTTGTTGATTAAAAGAAAAGTGCACTTTAAACTAAAGGAAGAGTTTTTTGCATTACCTTGTGATGGAGGGAGTCAGTTGTGGAGCTGTGCTGACGTCACTCAGAGCTGCGCTGGTATTGGTTGAAACAGCGGGTGTGTAGCTGAGATAGTATTGTAAGGGAGGGGTGAGCACAGGAGCGTGGGAACTCATCTCACGGGAGAAGCCACGCAATTATTGGCTAATACTATTTGAAACTGCATTTATGATTGGTTGATGAAAGACGCATGAGTATTGGGAGTAATTTGTAAAGAAAGTGGAGTGCTATTGTACAATTAGAATTTTTGTAAAATATATTTTGTATATATATTTCAGCGCGTGGACACGCCGGTGTGCGTAATCGCTGCGCTCAACAAATGTCCCAATAATAATAATAATAATAATATGTGGCATCCAACTAACCCAGAAACTCGACCTGATCGAAGATACTTAGGGTTTGCTAGAGAACAGGTGCTAAGAGGCAGACCTTACAAAATGCACGGAAGTGTGGGAAAAATGTTGCTTGTAAACAGAGTTAAGAATTTCTTTAAAAAAGATAAACCAATTAAAACTAGAGAAAGAGTTATTATTCCACCTCCGAATACTCCCGCATCATTTATGATGTTTGACAGGGGTTACCACACTTGTGTATGGTTAGAAAATTGGGTGGAATACACTAAAAATGACGGAATGTTGGCATCTCCCTTAGATGGCACATTTAATGGCAGAATCTTGTTCAATTTAAGGACTCAAATGAATGATTTACATCCTAGACCTAGATTAATGCAATATGAAGCACTAGAAGAATGGGAGATTGAGGCTTTTGAGCGAGACAGACGTAGAATTGACAAGGGATTGAGTAAATTCTACCCTAACGTTCCACGGGATTCCAAAGATAAACAAATGAAACAATGGAGACAGAACATGTTAGTGGAAGGACTATATCCTGGATTAACTTTAGAAGAGCCCACAGGAAGTAAAAGGACTGAGAAAACCAAACATTTAATGACTAGTGGTGATTCAGATGATGATTATATGGAGGATTTAATAATGAAAAATCCACCACCTTATAATGAGGAACCAAGTACTGTAAATCCAAACGCCCCGTTTTTAAAACCGCCTTTAATTCTGCAAGTGGTACATGAGCCCTCCATTGAAAGGGTATTACAAGATAGAGAAAAAGAAGCTTTAAATAAACAGAGAAGTTAATTAATTCAGAAAATTTCCCAATTAAATACAAGTCCCGAAGCTTTGACAATTCCAGTAACTATTGGCCCGGTTGTTCCGTTGTACGGAGATAAGCAAGCTAGTCCAAAAGCTCTGGTTATAACTACATCGGTAGTACAGACAAGAAAAGAACCATTGATAATAGATGATCAGGCAAGTGAATTTGAATCAGTAATCTCCTTAATGGATTTACCATTAAGAGAACCAGAAGGTAGTTTAATTAGGAAAACCACACCTTTAAATTCGAGAGAAGTACAGATGGAGACATCCTCCGGTACGAGAAGTGCCACTTTAGTAACTCCTGAAGAGATAAACAGCTGGACACGAGAAATAGACAAACCAAAGACACAGCCAAAGCCATTAGATATATATAAATTGAGAATTGAATTGGAGGAATTGATGGCTGGAAATGTGGGATTGAACAGGTTAAATACACTTAGTGAAGATGAATTACTATTAATGTGTAAAAGCATTACTAGAAATACAAGGGTGTTTCTTGAGAAATTAATGGACACTGCAGCTAGAAAGGGAATTGACATTGGTAAATCTAAAGTATTGCAGAAACCCTATTGAGCAGAATTTTCTGACAAGGACTTAGAAAACATGAAAGTGTCAGGAAGAAAGGTGCAGATAAGAGAGCTGTTGACATTATTGCAAAAATGGGGAGAACTAGAAAAAAGGAAAGCCTGATGGGCAGAGAAGAAGGAAGAGGTTTGATCAAAACAAAAGACTTCAGAGTATGTTCTAAAAGAAGCAGAAACTGTGGAAAAATTATGTCCCATGCGAGTGGTACCAGGTGGAGGCTATGTGCATGTTCCATGGTCCCGACAGGATATTTTGTCATTTACGAATGATTTCCCAAAACTTCGTGAAAAACCTGCAGAATGGTACAGACAAGTTGAGAGAATTGTAAAAGTTTTGAAATGCCTTTTGAAAGACTTAGATGGATTATTCGGCATTGTAGTTCTAGTAGATTTGTGCACGTAATGCAAAATTGCTGTTGATTGGCCTAGTGATGAGTACCCTAGAGACCCAAAGACAGGGGCACCTTCTGAGGATGTCATGAATAAATACAATCAGGTAATACTTTACCTTAAAGGAAAGGTGCCTGCAAAAGAAACAGATTGGATGAAAATACCACTCAAAATAAAGACGAGTCAGTGCATGCATATTATGAACATTTATTACAAATATTCAAACAGCACAGTGGATTGGATAACATAGATATGAAGGATATGACACATTTCATTTATCGATTTGTGTTAGAATTTAGACCAGAAATTTCACAATGGATTGAAGATAATAAAACTTTTTGGCAGGCTGAGCCCATAGACGAAGTCCTTAAATATGCTAAATATTGTGAAGACGAGTTAGAAAATAAACAAAAAGAGTTAAAGGAAAAAGTCATGTGGGCACAAGTAAAATTAGCAGAGCAACAAGATCAACAGTTAAACCAGATGAATAGTAACCAGAATCAGAGTGATGGAAGTGGAGGAAAGCTGAGGGGAAAATTCAATAGAGATGAGGCAAAACGGAAATTTCCATGTCACAGGTGTGGCAAGTTGGGGCACTGGAAGAACGAGTGTAAGGCTGGGCAGAGTCGTAATGTACAAACTAATGATTTGAATCCACAGACGCAGAATGAGGTGCCACGGAAGACCCAGCAGCAGGTAATACAGAATCAGTTACCCCCTGCACCTTTGCCAAATTACAGGAGCAAAGCACAACAGAGTGTAGATACCACAAATTGGGAAGGAAGGGAAAGAAGAGATACAGAAGCTTCACAATTTCTTCTGAGTGATATATTCTTTTGTGAAGAACCTAACTGACGGTGCCTGAGGGGGGAGGACGGGGAGTGCGTGTTTGGCGCCTCCTTGCCGGTAGACCAGTCAGGCCATACATTGAAGGAAAGGTTAAAGGAAATGATGTTACCTTTCTGTTGGACACTGGTGCTACCCGTTCTACTGTGAGAACAGCAGACGTTCCAAACCTACCCGTCTCGGGAGAAACGATCCAAGTAGTGGGCGTTTCTAATAAACAAATTAGAACCCTAGTTACAGAACCAATGGAAGTTAGAATAGGGAATTTTACAGAAATGCATAGATTCGGTGTCTGTGATTCAAGTCCTGTACACCTGTCGAGACTTACTGTGCAAAATGAATTGCACCATTTTCTGTACTCCAAAACTGTGTTGAAATTCAAACCCCAGACGAAGATGGAATTTACAAATTAATGTTAGCGAGACCAGAGCCAGAAATTAAAAGACTGACAATAAAGGACTTACCAGAAGAACTGCAACATACAGTAAAACCAGAGGTACGGGACTTTACTGGAAAGGATGTAGGATTAATGGCAAATGTTGACCCAATAAAAGTGACCATAAGAGAAGATACAGTTTACCCAAATACTCGAAAGTATAAAATGAGCTCAGAAATAAAAGCAGGTGTTGCAGTACAAATAAAATGTTTGGTTGAAGCAGGCATTTTATGAATTATGAATTTTATGTAAGAAATATACTGGCATCCATTTACCACCCGCTATTCTGCCCCCGGGTATTCCAGACAAAACATATAACAGGTACGAACGATTTTGGTTAATACATCAAATTCAATATAGCATCAACAGAATCAAATACATTTCAAAACATTTCAAATAATATCACATTTGATCGAACGATAGTAACCTCATAACCAACTAACAAAGTACCTTCATTTTACTAAACCCTAATCTTACCTCTGCTACCAAAGAAATATACTGATAGAGCGCGCAGGTCCCCGGACTATAAATTTACCATACTCACCTGGGCCCATAATTCAATTACACATTTACCTATTCAGGTAACCTTCGCTCTACTATCAGTCTATTTTTTCCTACTAGGTCCTATATCATTGACTTACCAATCCTTGTCACTAGTACCTATAACCTATTGGATCAGGGAGTTAGTTTTAAAGGCAGTTCAATAAACAAATAGCATGGCACTCATAAAATAACCACAGACTTGGGAAGTTTTGAACTCTTTATCTAAATTTCATCAAAGGTCATGATCCAGAGATTGAAAGCAATAAGACTATCAGTAACCAAAATCAGAAATAGAGTATAACTATGCAAAAGATATATTATGCCAATCATTTAGTAATTTTCAAAAGGGAAGGTAAGAACATGGAACATTCTATTTAATGAAACAACTTTCGCACAATTTTCTAAGGGTAGGGAAAGAATAAGGAACATATTAAAACAACACAGCTTTACGCAATTATCAAAAGGTAGGTAAAAAGAGGGCACATAATATGCAACAACGAAACCAAATTTGAGCACATAACTATAGGAAAGGTAAAAATGGAACACACACTAATAAATCAAATAACTAAGTTTAATTACTTTAAAGGGAGGGTGAAGAAAAAGGGAACATTTATGCAATCATGAAAAACGTTTTAACATTCGACTACACGGAGGATAAAAAAGTGGAACATACTATTAAACAGCAAAAACATGAGTTTATCATTTATCCAAGGAAGGGTAAGAAAAAGGAACATATGCAAATAAAGATTTAGCAATTTTAGGGAGGGTAAAGAAAAGGACGCAAATTATACTGACAATTACCCACACAGATTTATATTTACCTGCAATGGTGTGAAGACCAACCCTGGCCACTGGTCAGTTGAAAAGGACAGAAACCCCCCAAAAGTTGTAGTGCCAGTAGGCCAGCAGGTGCAGATCAGAATCAGGGCAGGAGAAACCAGATTTGGATCAGGACCGGATCACCGAAGGTTAAGACCAGCACCCGCAGTTCAGTTGCAACGCCTGCGCTACTCCCTCTCTGCAGCTAATAGTCAGAACCCTGAGTGGGCTATCGATTTCACCGACAAAGTGCTTCAACAGCACTTCAGAACCCTGATTGGGTCAGCGAATCTTCTGACAGAGTTCTCCGCAGCCCTCTGTTCTTAATTACCTATTGAGTGCGTTGGGTCAGTGAGAGGTCAGCTATTCGGACAAGTCGGACAAGTTAACTAGCTAAGCTTACCCTAGTTATACTGTTTTTCAGGCAGAGTACCACCCCCAATGTTGCAAGTGTAAGGATCCCCAATTTTGATTGGACAGAAAAGGAGGACAGGTCATCACACCACCTAAAATTTAGACTTTTACCGTCTCCTATTCAAATTTTGTTTCCGCCCATCAAATTTCAGGTTTCCGTGAAGTGTTTTTTCCACCCAACAATGGATATTCTATTGATGAATGCATTGTTTAACATTGTATAAACTTGGCTTCAAAAGTGAGCTTTCCCAGGAGCATCTCCTAGTCAGTCAGTTCCTTGGCTATAGTCCAAAGGTAACTGTTCCTGAGACTTGAGAATTTCGCGCAGCCTCAGTTTCAACAAAGATGGAGTACAGTGGTACAAGCCAGGCCAGTTTTCAAAGTGTAACATGAAATGGAAAAAAAACAGTTTTAGAACACAGAAATAAATGAATACACTGTATACCATATATCTCTACTCTATACCCATTACTTTATAATAGACTATAGCATTAGGATCAGGCAGAACAAACAGCTTAGCAAAAGCAGCAGTGCAAGCTTCTTGCATGTAAGAACATAGAGCAGCCATATTAGCACTAGTGCGCAGAAGCAACAGTTTCCCTCCAAAGCTGCGAATACGTCATTTCACGTGAGCATGACAAACGCATGCGCAGTAGAAAATCCCGTGTAGCAGCAGCCATTTTAGATGCAAGCGTATTAAGGTTTAGTAAACACATAAGCAAGCTTCACTCGGACACCCCATGTCAATGTAAAAGATGCTAAATTAGTAAAACAAACATGTTGGTACATAATTAACGTTATTCGAGGCTCATGAATACGAGCAAGTCGCTTCTCGTGCAAATCCTTGCTCCATCAACACCAAGACAGGGGATGCTATCTATTGAAACAGAGCTGTACAAAGGAGGTGGGCTCCAGTTCGCCATTGCTCTTCTGCTCCCATTCCCTGGTTCTCTAAAGACAGAGATATTCTCTTTCTTACCTGATTTCTGGGCCTGTTGGCACTTTCCATCCTGTTGGCACTTTCCATCCTATGCATTAGTGCAGAGATTGGCTTTTGTAGTTTAGTTTGCCCTGTTCCCATCATGCACTGGGACAGGAACAGACTAATTTGCATACAGCCAGGTTCTGAAACTGGGATGGTGCAGTGAGCTAAAAAACTGTGTTGGATCTAGCCCTGATCTCTTGACTGGGTGAGAGTATTCTGTTTAATTCAGAGACTCTGTCCCTCACCACCCCTTGTTGTAAATATTTTTGTCCACCCTAAGCGTGGAAGGGTATACTCAGATGTGAGTCCCTTGCTCATTGCACCATCAGGATTCAAGCAAGCCGGGCCGAAGACGGCTGAAATGCCAGAAACCGGTCCCCGGTAGCTTGTTTCCTTCCCAGTGTAAGAATTGGCTTTTGTAGTTTGGTTTGCCCTGTTCCCATCATGCACTGGGACAGGAACAGACTAATTTGCATACAGCCAGGTTCTGAAACTGGGATGGTGCAGTGAGCTAAAAAACGGTGTTGGATCTAGCCCTGATCTCTTGACTGGGTGAGAGTATTCTGTTTAATTCAGAGACTCTGTCCCTCACCACCCCTTGTTGTAAATATTTTTGTCCACCCTAAGCGTGGAAGGGTATACTCAGATGTGAGTCCCTTGCTCATTGCACCATCAGGATTCAAGCAAGCCGGGCCGAAGACGGCTGAAATGCCAGAAACCGGTCCCCGGTAGCTTGTTTCCTTCCCAGTGTAAGAATTGGCTTTTGTAGTTTGGTTTGCCCTGTTCCCATCATGCACTGGGACAGGAACAGACTCATTTGCATACAGCCAGGTTCTGAAACTGGGATGGTGCAGTGAGCTAAAAAACGGTGTTGGATCTAGCCCTGATCTCTTGACTGGGTGAGAGTATTCTGTTTAATTCAGAGACTCTGTCCCTCACCACCCCTTGTTGTAAATATGAGATTGAGGGATGGCATGGGCTTTCAGTTGATTCATGAGTCCGAAACTTGACAGCAATTCATGTTAGAATTGTTCCCATCACCTTGTTCGTTGGTGCGGATGACTCCCTAAATGCAGCGTTGGGTACCATGCTCAATTGTCATAAGAACCAAGCTATACCTCTCTGATAAGACCTAAGTACGTTCTGCAAGAGCAATGAAGGACTCACCAGGGAAGTTTGTTTCTGCGGCTCAGAGAGCAGTTGACGAGGGCAGATTCAAGAATGTTCCTCTTTTCCATGGTAGAAGTAACTCTGTTGCCCTTAATCCAAATCAGTTTTACCAAAGGCTATCTGTAAATATCAATAAACGGTGTGCCCCGGATTCTGAGAAAGAACTTATAGCCAGCTTTAGTGTGCTAGATGCAGGCAACTTGCCTTCTGGTGATGAATACATTCTTTATGGTGAAAGAGTTTTAGCTGCCAGCAAGAGATACTATCCAAGCTTTTAGACTTTTCAAAGATTTTGGTGGAAAGAAAACCCCTGAAGCATTAAAAAAGTTAGTAGTTTGCATGGAAACCCTGCCAGCAAATATTGCGGATTTGAGAGAGGTTTCAGCACAATGAACTTAATTGCTTGTCCAACAATGGCCTCTCTTCTTGTAGAGACCATTTCTTCATGCTTATGGGCAAAACTCAATGGTCCTCCATTTGAAACATTTGGCGCAAAGCTGTATGTAAAGAGTTGGCTGGCAAAAGGTAGAAGGTCTGCTGAAGAAAATTATTGTGAGAAACCCCAGCAAAATACACAGTGAATATCTTCAAGGGTTTTGCGAAATCCTGCAAAAGATTTTTAAGTAATGTAAATAATGTATACATGTTTTTTTAGAGTATTTGTATTGTATGGCTTATACTTAATAAATATACTTTTTTTGCCTATTTTATTATATTTTGCGGGATGCGACTTCATGATTTTCTTCAGCATACAATGCTAGTTATCTTGATTTAGACCATGCCCCTACTCGGATAGGCCACACCCCTTTAAGACATTTGACAGGCCCCTTTTAGAGCACCTCCAGTTTTTTTCCCATTTAAAGCCCTGGTTACATATGATAGTCGAACCGCACAACTGTTCCACATCACATTCTGGAAATAAGAACCCTGTGCTAAAGTTGCCTGCCAGCCTAAAAATAAAATAAACAAAGTGCAGCATAATTGTGAAGTCACACTACATTCCAGTTTGGGATACCCTGGATACCATTGGCCAATGCTTGCCTTTTGCGGTGCTGCGAGGAATTCGTTAAAGATTCATTAGTGTCTCTGTTGTTTGTTGTGACAGACAGCCCTGATGCAGATAGCAATTGAGCCCAAACTGTCTGGACAGCTTCAGCCCATAAAAAATGTAAATGAAAATAAAATTACCAATCACCCAGGTAAGGGGGGAAGCGGGGATCGAACTCCCAAACATGAAAAGGACTGACATTACGTTCTAACCTCTGAACTATTGTCGGACATATTAACTGTGGAGCAAAACAGGGTGCCTTTCAATATGGAATTAGTGAGCGTGAAACCTAATCTCCTTATGACATATTTTGAGCAACACAGGGAAAGCGGGTATCAGACCCTGAACTAGAATGACTGCAGGTGTGTAAACTGTAATAAGTGAAGACCTAAAGGGGAATGGGAATGGATATGCATGGGGGAAAAAGGACCAGAAATTTGGGCTCTTCGCGGTGTGCGACGACCAGGATCGTAGCAATCAACTAAGATGGTAGTGAAGATCTGCAGCCCAGGAAGCACGACCTGCACTGTAGAGAAGCCGTGGCAGAGATCTTGAGGATGGGAGGGGTTTGCGTGCATGGGCGTATTCGTCCAGGAAACCTTCTTCCACCAGTTCGTGAAGCAGCCCTGGAGCAGGAAACTACAGGAAACAATTACAAGTTCTTCAGCATATATAATTTTTAAAAAACACAGCATCTGAGAATCGACACAAGGAGGAGGCTCAAGCTATAACGCTGCCGGATTTGGAGCTGGAGAACAGGGTTTGAGCCTGGGGTGGGCTGTATCATGTCATCACATACAAACAAGTAGTCTCTAAATGAATACATAACAGCCAGCAGTGGAACTACACTGTAGTTGGTCAGTGCTGCTTTCTGCAAAATGGAGACAAAAGGGAAGTGATGTATCAGGCCACCAGCCAATGAGTCAGTGAGATAAGAAGAGCAATGCCAGATGTAACCAATGCCAAGTGAGAAAACAAATAGAAACAAAAGGGATGGGGTTTCTCCACTAATACTAATTACTTGATGCCTCGCAGAGGCAGCGCATATGCTGCCTAATGCAAGACCTAAAAAATAAAAAGATATACTCGTGGCTAAGAGCCCAGCAGTATTTGGTAACTGGTCCCTAATCTGGATGTCTTCAGTCCGCCGATTGTAAACGAAAGGTTCAAGAATAAAAATAACCACTGATCACTAGCAGACGTAGTTAGATCTAGATCAGAAGTGTCACTGTTCCTCCAAAACATTATCAACTCTTGAACTAACTACATTGAGAAGTGACTTCTGACATTCAGAGATGCTGAGTGACACACTTTTGTAGCAGCCTCAATTTTAGTACTTTAGGGTATTTAGGATGACTCATCTGCTGTTCTGTCAGAAAGGGGCATTTTATGAGATTTGTCACACAGTGCAGCGCTGCAACTCATCTTGCTGTGCCGCACTGTGTCACAGGGAACAGGCAGCAATGCACCGTATTACAGAATACAGCACATTTCTGCCTTTTCCACTGCGCTGGTGCGATTTTGGTAGCCTAGCGCCAATGCAAGCACCCTTGATGGGCCTTCAAAGAAAGGTCATACGCATACTATCTGAGACACTAGGCCAGCAGGCGTTGCCATATGGTTGGAGCATTGGCATCCGGGTGAGAGTTTTGTGTCGCCTGTGATAGTCATAAATGAGGGTTCCCTTCTTGTGTTTTGACACTGTTGTAATTAGACTAAATGTTAAAATGTATCGCTTAATTGAAGTTAATATAATCCTTTTACCATTGTTTTGTATACTGGCTTCTATGAGATTGTTGGACTCACTTTTTAATATTTTCGTAAATTAACTTGTTGCAGTATTTCCTTTCAATCAGCTATTTTGTGTTGGTTTTCTCTGTATAGATTACCTCTTTAAGGTGCAAACTCAATAGGTCCTGCGGTTGCGGTTTTAACACCCAACAGCAAGCTAAACATGGTTTGGAGACGTGTCTGAGGCCTCTGCCTCGGGCCAACAGATTTGCTAATACAACTCTGATAAACCAAAACTTTTATTATGTTTACAACAGAAAATGAGAGCTGAGGCCTATTTTAATGTTTCTTTGAACGTGTCTAACAGCAGATGCTTTTCCTCCCCTTTTTCAAATAGATTTGCAACACTGCATGCTAAGGACTCTTTTGTTTAATAGGATGAGGACTTGTGGCTTGTGTGACAAAATTGATTGGAGCCGTTATCTGTGAGTATGATGGGACTGTGCAGTTTTCTCCTCTTTGCTGCTCCACGGCCTCAGTTGCAGCTCTGCTCCCGTCGATGAACTTTGTGAGGCCCCAGTTGCTAGGGGATACCTCGCGCTCACGGATCTCAGCGAGTCTCCTCCTGGACAAGATCGTTGTTGCCGGGTGACACTCACCTTTGCTGCCAATCCCAGCGTGGCTCAGCTCTGAAGTCGGCAGACTCTGGGCCGGCGGCGGAGAAGGCAGCAAAGTGCTCTTGCGGCTCCTGGGCCGGCGGCGGTGATTGCAGGCACACAGTGCCTTCAGACTCCCGGGGCGGCGGGGATAACAGCAAACCACCCTCCCCTCTGGTCACTGGGTCGGCGGCCCACAACGCCTCTTCTCGCGATACTCAGGTGCTTGTCAGACAACTCAGTCCAGCAGCGGTGAAGTGCAGGCACACAGTTCTCCTTGTAGAATACGAGCTCCACACAGTGCATCAGATGGGTAGAAGAGCAGGCGCACAGCGCTTCTGGAAATCTTGGAAACTTTTATAGCCCTGTGTTTCAGTAACAGGAGGGAAACTCTTCTTAGGCCCTTGGAGACATTTGTCTTCAGAAGAACAAACCACACAGCACAGTTCCCCTTCAAGTAGGGGGACACAGCACACAGCAGAAAGTCCCTTAGTCCTCTTCCTCAGCAGAAACAGCAACTGCAGGTCCACCCCCAGACACACAGCAATGGCAGCACTTTTCCTCAGTCTTCTTCAGCTGTTTTCTTTGGCAGGGATTCCTTCTTGATCATGAAGTTTCTTAGTCTAAAATGTAGGGGTTTCAGCTCTGATATTTATACCCCAAAAGTCTTTGTTTTTCATGTGTGAGGGCTCCTGGACGGAGCCCAAACCAGTTCTGGGTGCAGTCTGCCAGTGCACATCTTCCTCCTTTGTGAGTGTGGGCCAGGGCCATCAGATGCACTGCAGGAGGTGGAGCCAGCATTGTGAAAGGCAGGCACAGCCCTATTGAGGCCCAGGTGCTACCCCTCCCACCACTCCAAATATAGATGGTTCTATTCAGCCTAGTGATGACTCACCCAGCCTCCTGGAGCCACCCCAGCCCCTGTCACTCAAAAACCAGACAGTCAATTCACAAACAGGCAAAGGCACACAGAAAGGTTGAACAAGCAAATAGCCACTTTTTAAAAGTGCTCTTTTCAAACACTGAATTTAAACAAGCATTGGCATAGTCAGTAGGTCTTGCCTTTGGGAATGTATAAGTGTTTAGTCAGAGATATTGACTTTACCTATGTCTTTAAGCTGTGCTGTACAGAAGTCTGCAGCATGCTGAAAAGCTATTTAAAGAAGTGTCAGAAGCATTTTTGTTACCTTAGATATGACCAAAAAAGCATTATGTACAACTGAATGACCATAATAAAAAAGTATTAAAAAAATGTCTTGAGGTTTTGTTTGTCCTTTCAATGCTGGCAACTTGTATCTGCCTGTCCCAATGTTTGCTTGTTGTGATTATTTTGTTATGGTAGGGCTTAAATAACAGGAGGGTGAAGGTCAGTCAGTCAGTCAGTTCGTCAGTTAGTGAGAGTGAGTCAGTCAATGAAAGAGAGTCAGTGAGAGAGTGAGAGAGTCAGTCAGTCAGGGAGAGTGAGAGAGTGAGTCAGTCAGTGAGAGTCAGTGAAAGAGTGAAAGAGTCAGTCAGTGAGAGTGAGAGAGTCAGTCAGTCAGTAAGAGTCAGTTAGTCAGTGAGAGTGAGAGAGTCAGTAAGTCAGTGAAAGTGAGAGAGTCAGTCAGTGAGAGTCAGTCAGTGAGAGTGAATGAGAGTGAAAGAGTGAGTCAGTTAGTCAGTGAGTGAAAGAGAGTGAATCAGTGAGATAGTCGGTCAGTGAGAATGAGTCAGTCTTTCAGCGAGAGTCAGTCAGTCAGTGAGAGAGAGTCAGTCAGTGAGAGAGTGTCAGTGAGAGAGAGTCAATCAGTGAGAGAGAGTCAATCAGTCATATAGAGTGAGTCAGTCAGTCGGTGAGAGAGAGAGCGAGTCAATCAGTGGGAGAGTGAGAGTGCCTATCAAGTAAGAGCCTGTCAGTGAGAGTGAGTGGGAGAGTCAGTCAGTGAGAGAAAGTGAGAGAGTCGGTCAGTGGGAGAGTGAGAGTGCCTGCCAGTGAGAGTCTTTCAGTGAGAGTGAGTGGGAGAGTCAGTCAGTGAGAGTGAGTGGGAGAGTCAGGCAGTCAGTTAGAGTGAGTCAGCAAGAGTTTGTCAGTGAGAGTCAGTCAGTGAGAGTGAGGGAGTCTGTCAGTTAGTGAGAGAGAGTGGGAGAGTCAGTAAGTGAGACAAAGTGGGAGAGTCAGTCAGTCAGTGAGAGTGGGAGAGTCTGTCAGTGAGCGTCTGTCAGTGAGAGTCTGTCAAGGGGAGTGAGTCAGTCAGTAAGAGAGAGTGGGAGCATCAGTCAGTGAGAGAGTCTGTCAGTGAGAGTGTGTCAGTTTGAGTTAGTGGGAGAGTGAGTCAGTGAGAGAGAGTGAGAGAGCATGTCAGTGAGTCTGTCATTGAGAGTGAGTCAGTGAGAGTGAGTCAGTGAGAGTGAGTCAGTGTGAGTCAGTCGGTCAGTGAGAGTGAGTGAGTGAGTGAGTCAGTCAGTGAGAGAGAGTGAGTGAGTCAGTCGGTGAGACAGAGTGAGTCAGTCAGTCAGTGAAAAAGTGTGTCGGTCAGTGAGAGAGAGAGTCAGTCAGTGAGAGAGAGTGGGTGAGTCAGTGAGAGAGAGAGATAGTCAGTAAGTAAGAGATTGAATTGAGAGAGTCTGTCAGTGAGAGTCTGTCAGTGAGAGGGAGTCAGTCGGTCAGTGAGAGAGAGTGAGTAAGTCAGTCAGTCAGTGAAAGAGAGTGAGTCAGTCAGTGAGAGAGAGAGAGCGAGTCAGTCAGTCAGTGGGAGAGAGTGAGTGAGTCAGTGAGAGAGAGATATAGTCAGTAAGTGAGAGAGTCTGTCAGTGAGAGTCGGTCAGTGAGATTCTGTCAGTGAGAGAGAGTCAGTCAGTCACTGAGAGAGAGTAAGTCAGTCAGTCAGTGAGAGAGAGTGAGTCAGTCAGTGAGAGATTGAGAGTCTGTTAGTGAGAGTGAGTAAGTGGGAGATTATCAGTGAGAGTGAGTGAGTCAGTCAGTCAGTGAGAGAGTGTGGGAGAGTCAGTGAGTGAGTAAGAGAGTCAGTCAGAGAGAGAGAGTGGGAGAGTTAGTCAGTCAGTGAGAGAGAGTGAGAGAGTCAGTCAGTCAGTGAGCGAGAGTGAGTTAGTTATTCAGTGAGAGTGAGAGTCTGTCAGTGAAAGTGAGTAAGTCAGTCAGTCAGTGAAAGAGAGTGGGATAATCAGTCAGTCAGAGTGGGTCAGTGAGACAGTCAGTGAGAGAAAGTGTGAGAGTCTGTCAGTGAGAGTCAGTCAGTGAGAGAGAGTGGGAGAATCAGTCAGTGAGACAGAGGGGGAGATTCAGTCAGTGAGAGAGAGTAGGAGAGTCAGTCAGTCAGTGAGAGTGAGAGAGTCTGTCAGTGAGAGTCTATCAGTGAGAGTCTGTCAATGAGAGTGAGTCAGTCAGTGAGAGAGAGTGGGAGCATCTGTCAGTGAGAGTCTGTAAGTGAGAGCCTGTCAGTGAGAATGATTGAGTCAGTCAGTCAGTGAGAGAGCGTGGGAGAGTCAGTCAGTGACAGTGAGTGAGTCAGTCAGTCAATGAGAGAGTGGTAGAGTCAGTCAGTGAGAGTGAGTGAGTGAGTCAGTTAGTGAGAGAGAGTGGGGGAGTCAGTCAGTGAGAGAGAGTGGGAGAGTCAGCCAGTCAGTTAGAGTGAGTCAGCAAGCGTATGTCAGTGAGAGTCTGTCAGTCAGTGAGAGAGAGTGGGAGAGTCAGTCAGTGAGACAAAGTAGGAGAGTCAGTCAGTAAGAGAGAGTGGGAGAGTCATTCAGTCAGTGAGAGTGAGAGAGTCTGTCAGTGAGAGTCTGTCAGTGAGAGTGAGTGAGTGACTAAGCTAGTGAGTGAGAGTGAAAGAGTCAGTCAGTGAGAGAGAGTGGGAGAGTCAACCCATCAGTTAAAGCTATTCAGCAAGAGTTTGTCAGTTAGAGTCTGCCAGTGAGAGTGTGGGAGTATGTCAGTCAGTGGGAGAGAGTGGGAGAGTCAGTCAGTAAGACAAAGAGGGAGAGTCAGTCAGTGAAAGAGAGTGGGAGAGTCAGTCAGTCAGTGAGAGTGAGAGAGTCTGTCAGTGAGAGTCTGTCAGTGAGCGTCTGTCAAGGAGAGTGAGTCAGTTAGTGAGAGAAAGTGGGAGCATCAGTCAGTGAGAGAGTCTGTCAGGGAGAGTCTTTCAGTGAGAGTGAGTCAGTCAGTCAGTGAGAGAAAGTGAGAGAGTCGGTCAGTGGGAGAGTGAGAGTGCCTGCCAGTGAGAGTCTTTCAGTGAGAGTGAGTGGGAGAGTCAGTCAGTGAGAGTGAGTGGGAGAGTCAGGCAGTCAGTTAGAGTGAGTCAGCAAGAGTTTGTCAGTGAGAGTCAGTCAGTGAGAGTGAGGGAGTCTGTCAGTTAGTGAGAGAGAGTTGGAGAGTCAGTAAGTGAGACAAAGTGGGAGAGTCAGTCAGTCAGTGAGAGTGGGAGAGTCTGTCAGTGAGCGTCTGTCAGTGAGAGTCTGTCAAGGGGAGTGAGTCAGTCAGTAAGAGAGAGTGGGAGCATCAGTCAGTGAGAGAGTCTGTCAGTGAGAGTGTGTCAGTTTGAGTTAGTGGGAGAGTGAGTCAGTGAGAGAGAGTGAGAGAGCATGTCAGTGAGTCTGTCATTGAGAGTGAGTCAGTGAGAGTGAGTCAGTGAGAGTGAGTCAGTGTGAGTCAGTCGGTCAGTGAGAGTGAGTGAGTGAGTGAGTCAGTCAGTGAGAGAGAGTGAGTGAGTCAGTCGGTGAGACAGAGTGAGTCAGTCAGTCAGTGAAAAAGTGTGTCGGTCAGTGAGAGAGAGAGTCAGTCAGTGAGAGAGAGTGGGTGAGTCAGTGAGAGAGAGAGATAGTCAGTAAGTAAGAGATTGAATTGAGAGAGTCTGTCAGTGGGAGTCTGTCAGTGAGAGGGAGTCAGTCGGTCAGTGAGAGAGAGTGAGTAAGTCAGTCAGTCAGTGAAAGAGAGTGAGTCAGTCAGTGAGAGAGAGAGAGCGAGTCAGTCAGTCAGTGGGAGAGAGTGAGTGAGTCAGTGAGAGAGAGATATAGTCAGTAAGTGAGAGAGTCTGTCAGTGAGAGTCGTCAGTGAGATTCTGTCAGTGAGAGAGAGTCAGTCAGTCACTGAGAGAGAGTAAGTCAGTCAGTCAGTGAGAGAGAGTGAGTCAGTCAGTGAGAGATTGAGAGTCTGTTAGTGAGAGTGAGTAAGTGGGAGATTATCAGTGAGAGTGAGTGAGTCAGTCAGTCAGTGAGAGAGTGTGGGAGAGTCAGTGAGTGAGTAAGAGAGTCAGTCAGAGAGAGAGAGTGGGAGAGTTAGTCAGTCAGTGAGAGAGAGTGAGAGAGTCAGTCAGTCAGTGAGCGAGAGTGAGTTAGTTATTCAGTGAGAGTGAGAGTCTGTCAGTGAAAGTGAGTAAGTCAGTCAGTCAGTGAAAGAGAGTGGGATAATCAGTCAGTCAGAGTGAGTCAGTGAGACAGTCAGTGAGAGAAAGTGTGAGAGTCTGTCAGTGAGAGTCTGTCAGTGAGAGTGAGTGAGTCTATCAGTCAGTGAGAGAGAGTGGGAGAATCAGTCAGTGAGACAGAGGGGGAGATTCAGCCAGTGAGAGAGAGTAGGAGAGTCAGTCAGTCAGTGAGAGTGAGAGAGTCTGTCAGTGAGAGTCTATCAGTGAGAGTCTGTCAATGAGAGTGAGTCAGTCAGTGAGAGAGAGTGGGAGCATCTGTCAGTGAGAGTCTGTAAGTGAGAGCCTGTCAGTGAGAATGATTGAGTCAGTCAGTCAGTGAGAGAGCGTGGGAGAGTCAGTCAGTGACAGTGAGTGAGTCAGTCAGTCAATGAGAGAGTGGTAGAGTCAGTCAGTGAGAGTGAGTGAGTGAGTCAGTTAGTGAGAGAGAGTGGGGGAGTCAGTCAGTGAGAGAGAGTGGGAGAGTCAGCCAGTCAGTTAGAGTGAGTCAGCAAGCGTATGTCAGTGAGAGTCTGTCAGTCAGTGAGAGAGAGTGGGAGAGTCAGTCAGTGAGACAAAGTAGGAGAGTCAGTCAGTAAGAGAGAGTGGGAGAGTCATTCAGTCAGTGAGAGTGAGAGAGTCTGTCAGTGAGAGTCTGTCAGTGAGAGTGAGTGAGTGACTAAGCTAGTGAGTGAGAGTGAAAGAGTCAGTCAGTGAGAGAGAGTGGGAGAGTCAACCCATCAGTTAAAGCTATTCAGCAAGAGTTTGTCAGTTAGAGTCTGCCAGTGAGAGTGTGGGAGTATGTCAGTCAGTGGGAGAGAGTGGGAGAGTCAGTCAGTAAGACAAAGAGGGAGAGTCAGTCAGTGAAAGAGAGTGGGAGAGTCAGTCAGTCAGTGAGAGTGAGAGAGTCTGTCAGTGAGAGTCTGTCAGTGAGCGTCTGTCAAGGAGAGTGAGTCAGTTAGTGAGAGAAAGTGGGAGCATCAGTCAGTGAGAGAGTCTGTCAGGGAGAGTCTTTCAGTGAGAGTGAGTCAGTCAGTCAGTGAGAGTGAGTGAGTCAGTCAGTGAGAGAGAGTAGGAGAGTCAGTCAGTGAGAGAGAGTGGAAGAGTCAGTTACTTAGACTGAGTCTGTGAGAGTGAGTTAGTGAGAGTTAGTCAGTCAGTCAGTGAGAGTGAGTGTGAGAGTCAGTCAGTGAGAGTGAGTCAGTCAGTCAGTGAGAAAGATTGTGAGAGTTAGTCAGTTAGTGAGAGAGAGTGGGAGAGTCAGTCAGTCAGTGAGAGTGAGTCAGTGAGAGTTTGTCAGTAAGAGTCTGTCAGTAAGAGTGAGTGAGTCCATCAGTCAGTGAGAGATAGTGGGAGAGTAGGTCAGTGAGACAGAGTGGGAGATTTAGTCAGTGAGAGAGAGTAGGAGAGTCAGTCAGTCAGTGAGAGTGAGATAGTCTGTCAGTGAGAGTCTGTCAATGAGAGTGAGTCAGTCAGTCAGAGAGAGTGGGAGCATCAGTCAGTGAGAGAGTCTGTCAGTGAGAGATTGTCAGTGAGAGTCAGTCAGTCAGTCAGTCAGCGAGAGAGAGTGGGAGAGTCAGTCAATGCGAGTGAGTGAATCAGTCAGTGAGTGATAGTGGGAGAGTCAGTCAGTGAGAGTGAGTGAGTTAGTCAGTCAGTGAGAGAGAGAGTGTGTTAGTCAGTCAGTCAGAGATAGTGGGAGAGTCAGTCAGTCAGTGATCGTGAGTCAGAGACAGTCTTTCAGTTAGAGTCTGTCAGTGAGATTCTCTCAGTGAGAGTGATGGAGTCCGTCAGTCAGTGACAGAGAGTGGGTGAGTCAGTCAGTGAGACAGAGTGGGAGAGTCAGTCAGTGAGAGAGAGTGGGAGAGTTCTTCAGTCAATGAGAGTGAGAGAGTCTGTCAGTGAGAGTCTGTCAATGATAGTGAGTCGGTCAGTGAGAGAGAGTGGGAGCATGAGTGAGTGAGAGAGTCTGTCAGTGAGAGTGAGTCAGTCGGTCAATCAGTGAGAGAGAGTGGGTAAGTCAGCCAGTGAGAGTGAGTGAGTCATTCAGTCAGTGAGAGAGAGTGGGAGAGTCGGTCAGTGAGAGTGAGTGAGTGAGTCAGTCAGTGAGAGAAAGTGAGAGAGTCAGTCAGTGAGAGAGATGGTAGAGTGAGTCAGTGAGAGTGAGTCAGTGAGAGTGAGTCAGTGAGAGTGAGTGAGAAAGTCTGTCAGTTAGAGTCTGTCAGTGAGAGTGAGTAAGTCAGTCAGTCAGTGGGAGAGAGTGGCAGAGTCAGTCAGTGAGAGTGAGTGAGTCAGTCAGTGTGAGAGAGTGGGAGAGTCAGTCAGTCAGTGAGGGAGAGTCAGCAGTCAGTAAGAAAGAGTTAGTTTGTCAGTCAATGAGAGAGAGTGAGTCAGTCAGTCAGTCAGTGAGAGAGAGTGAGACAGTCTGTGAGAGAGTGAGAGAGTCTGTCAGTGAGAGTAGGTCAGTGAGAGTGAGTCAGTGAGAGTGAGTCAGTGAGAGTCTGCCAGTGAGACTGAGTGAGTCAGCCAGTCAGTGAGGGAGAGTAGGAGAGTCAGTCAGGGAGAGTGAATGAGTCAGTCAATCAGTGAGAGAGAGTGTGAAAGTGAGTCAGTCAGTGAGGGTGTGGAAGAATCGGTCAGTGAGATTGAGTGAGTCAGTCAGTCATTGAGAGTGAGTCAGTCAGGCAGCCAGTGAGAGAAAGTGGGAGAGTGAGTCAGTGAGAGTAAGAGATCATTTCAGTAAGAGTGAGTTAGTGAGAGTGAGTCAGTCAGTCAGTTTGAGTGAGTGAGTCAGTCAGTCAGTCAGTCAGTGAGAGTGAGTGAGTCAGTCAGTGAGCAAGTGCGAATGTCTGTCAGTAGGAGTGAGTCAGTGAAAGTGAGTCATTGAGAGTCTATCAGTGAGAGTCTGTCAGTGAGAGTGAGTCAGTCAGTCAGTAGGAGAGAGCGGGAGAGGTAATCAGTAAGAGTAAGTGAGTCAGTCACTGAGAAAGAGTAGTAGAGTTAGTCAGTCAGTGAGAGAGAGTGGGAGAGTCAGTCAGTCAGTTAGAGTATGTCAGTGAAAGTGAGAGTGAGTCACTGAGAGTCTGTCAGTGAGAGTGAGTGAGTCAATCAGTCAGTTACAGAAAGTGAGAGAGTCTGTCAGTGAGAGTGAGTCAGTGAAGTGAGTGAGAGTGTCTGTCGTTGAGAGTCTGTCAGTGAGAGTGAGTGAGTGAGTCAGTGAGAGAAAGTGGACGAGTGAGTCAGTGAGAGTGAGTCAGTGAGAGTGAGTGGTAGAGTCAGTCAGTGAGAGAGCCTGTCAGTGAGAGTCTGTCAGTGAGAGTAAGTCTTTCAGTGAGAGAGAGTCAGTAGTGAGAGAGAGTCAGTGGTAAGAGAGAATCAGTAGTGAGAGAGTGTCAGTAGTGAGAGTGAGTCAGTAGTGAGAGTGAGTCAGTGAGAGTGAGTCAGTGAGAGTGAGTCAATGAGAGTCTGTCAGTGAGAGAGAGAGTCAGTGAGCGAGTCAGTGAGAGTCAGTAAGTGAGAGAGTCAGTGAGTGTTTGTCAGTGAGAGAGAGTGAGTCAATCAGTCAGTGAGAGAGTGACAGTGAGAATTAGTTAGTGAGTCAGTCAGTGAAAGAGAGTGGGAGAGTCTGTCAGTGGGAGTGAATCTGTCAGTGAGTGTCTGTCAGTGAGTCTGTGAGAGTCTGTCAGTGATAGTCTGTCAGTGGAAGTCTGTGAGTGAGAGTCTGTCAGTGAGAGTCTGTCAGTGAGAGTCTGTCAGTGAGAGTGAGTCAGTGAGACTGAGACAGTGAGAGTGAGTCAGTCAGTCTGTGAGAGTGAGTAAGTCAGTCAGCGAGAGAGAGTGGGAGAGTCTATCAGTGAGAGAGTCTGTCAGTGAGTGAGTCTGTCTGTGAGAGTCTGACAGTGAGAGTCTGTCAGTGAGAGGCTGTCAGTGAAAGTCTATCAGCGAGCGTGAGTCAGTCAGTGAAAGAGAGTGGGAGAGTCTATCAGTAAGAGCATGAAAGAGTCTATTAGTAAGAGTCTGTCAGTGAGAGAGTCTGTCAGTAAGAGAGTGAGAGTGAGTCTGTCAGTGAGAGTGAGAGAGTGAGTCTCTCAGTCAGTGAGAGTAAGTCTGTCCGTCAGTGAGAGTGAGTGAGACTGTCATTCAGTGAGAGTGAGTCTGTCAGTCAGTGAGAGTGAGTGGGTCAGTCACTGAAAGTGAGTCAGTCAGTGAGAGAGAGTGAGCAAATCAGTCAGTGAGAGTCTGTCAGTGAGATTTCATCAGTGAGAGTCTGTCAGTGAGAGTGAGTGAGTGAGTCAGTCAGTGTGAGAGAGTGGGGGAGTGAATCAGTGAGAGTGAGTCAGTGAGAGTGTGTGGGAGCGTCAGTCAGTGAGAGAGTCTGTCAGTGAGAGTCTGTCAGTGAGAGAGAGTCAGTGAGAGAGAGTCAGTAGTGAGAGAGAGTCAGTGGTGAGAGAGAGTCAGTAGTGAAAGAGTGTCAGTAGTGAGAGTGAGTCAGTAACGAGAGTGAGTCAGTGAGAGTGAGTCAGTGAGCGTGAGTCAGTGAGAGTCTGTCATTGGTAGAGAGTCATTGAGAGTGTCAGTAAGAGAGAGTCTTTGAGAGAGTCAGTGAGAGTCTTTCGTTGAGAGAGTCAGTGAGAGTCTGTCAGTGAGAGTCAGTGAGAGTCTGTCAGTGAGAGTGAGTCAGTCAGTGAGAGAGTGAGAGTGAGTCAGTGAGAATGAGTTACTGAGAGTCTGTCAGTTAGAATGTCAGTCAGTCAGTGAGAGAGAGTGGGAGAGTCTGTCAGTGAGAGTTAGTCGGTCAGTGAGAGTCTGTCAGTGAGTCTGTGAGAGTATGTCAGTGATAGTCAGTCAGTGAGTCTGTCACTGAGAGTCTGTCAGTGAGAGTGAGTCAGTGAGAGTGAGTCAGTCAGTCTGTCAGTGAGAATGAGTCAGTCAGTCAGTGAGAGAGAGTGGGAGAGTCTGTCAGTGAGAGAGTGAGAACGTCTGTCTGTGAGTGAGTCTGTCAGTGAGAGGCTGTCTGTGAGAGACTGTCAGCGAGCGTCTGTCAGTGAGAGTGAGTCAGTCAGTGAGAGAGAGTGGGAGAAGTTAGCCTGGCATATGATGTCCACTAGTTCTAGTGGGCACCTTGCACCAGTCTAATCGACCCTTATTGATGGTGGTTGTAAAGTCAATCTTATAGAAAGCTATTCTAGTGGTAGCATGAGCCAGCAGTCTTCAGGGTAAGAGTTCAGTAGGTGAGTTAAGCAAGTTGTTTTACCATATATAATCCCTTGAATACCAAATTAAAGAATACCACACAAGCCATATATCAAATATATATGTATGTAATCTAAACACAACCCCTCCTCACTCTTTAGGAGGTCAGAGGTCAAAATACAATACAAGTCTCACAGTTAATATACGATAAGTTGCACAGTATACGTTATGCCCTACGGGCCTTGTTGAAACTGGCCCTTCTTGCAGGGTCATCCTCAAACTTTTTGCTTCTTCCTCCCTTATTTTTCCTGACCCGTGGCTGATGGCAAAAGGACTCTGCGCACTTTACCACTGCTGTTCAGTGCTAAAGTGCATATGCTCTCTGTGTAAATTGCTATGATGATTGGATGTACATGATTGGCATATTTGTATCACCATGAAGTCCCTAGTAAAGTGCATTGGGTGTGCCTGGACTGGTGATGATATATACTACTAGTGGGCCTACAGGTCTGATTATGACACCCACATGAGTAGCCCTAAAATGGTGTCTCAGGCCTGCCACCACAGTGCCTGTGTTCAGTTTGTGAACTGCCATGTCCTCCTGGTCAGTGTCCCCACTGACCAGGCCTAACTCTTTCCTTTTTGTGCACATTGGTCACCCCTATGGGAGGCCCAAGGTACCCCCCCCCCCCGGGCAGGGTGCAGTGTATGTGAAAGGTAGAGCATGTACTGGTGCAGGTGACATGCTCTGGTAGTGAATTACAGCCATTTTCGTGTTTCACTATTGTAAGGCTATCTTGCTCCACAGGCTAACAAGAGGGATGCTGGCTACAGTGGCTACGAGCATTTCTTCCCATAGGAATAAGCTAGGACATAAAAGTCTAGTATCCCTGAACTCAGAATTTAATAACACATCTTTTAGGAAAGGTTGTTTTAAAATCCTATGTTTGAGAATAGCACTTTTAGAAAGTTGCTGTGCTCTTGTCTGACCTTTCTGTGTGCCTTGGCTTGTTTGGGTATTGACTGTCTGGTTTGAGAGTGACAGGGGCTGGGGATTCCCCAGGAGGCTGGCTGAGTCAGCCCTAGGCTGAATAACTGCATTTGCAACTTGAGTGGTGGGAGGAGATAGCCCCTGGGCCTGAATAGGGCTGTGCCTGCCTTCCACAATGCTGGCTCCACCTCCTGCTGGGTGGCTGACGACCCTGCCCCTCACTCTGAAAGGAGAAGCCAGGAAAACAAAGTGCTCAAGAAACACTCAGGGCCCACTTGCACAAAGAGAACAAAGACTTTTAGCGGTATTAGTACAGGACCCCTGACAACAGAAAATTAGATCATCCTGGAATCAAGAAGGAACCTCTGCCAAGGAGAAAGCTGAAACTGAAGAAGGAAGATTGTCCAGCTGTTGCTCTGCTGGATTGCCCTGCTGTTGCTTTGCTGCCAAGGAGAGGGGAAGGACTTTGCTGTGCTGTGTCCCCTTGCTTGAAAGAATCTCTAAGGCCCTGTGAAGAGCTGGCTCCCTGTTCTGAAGTCCCAGGAACAAAAGGACTTCACCCCCAGCTTCCCCTGAGCTCTACCGAGAGAGTTCTGTCCTTCCTGGAGTGCTTGGCCCATGTGTGGTGCCTCTGGAAGTTGTACCTGTGTTGGGAAGCTGGAAACTAAGCTTGAGAGACTTTGCTAAAGAAAAGCTATTGCATCGCTCGCTGCGCAGCGCATCCCCGACAGTGCGAGAAGATTCCCGCCGCTACGGAGGTCGAGATCATCGCAGCGCCTGTCGCTGCTGTCAGAGCTGTCGCATCCTTCGGTTGCGGGACGCACCCGATCGGTGCTGGAAGTCCAACATCGCTGCGAGTGTCGTTGCAGAGTCTGTCGTCGCTGGGTGGGATCGCCGTACCGCCTGCTTGCGGACCGCATCACGTCACTGCGAGAGTCATCGCCGAAGCCATCACATCGAGGAGCTGCGAGAGAGAAGAACACCACTGGTCCGCACATCGTCGCCCTGGAGATCGTCGCAACTCCAAAGATCGTCGCATCGTGCCTTTGCGAGAACAAACTTCCTACGGAACCTACGCACCGGAATCCATACAAGTGGCCTTCCTCCCCATACAGACCGGATTCGTCGCAACACGCCTGCTGCTGCAGCGGGGCTGTCGCATCGCCTCCCCAGGGTCTCAGGAGCAACGCATCGCTTGTTTTCCACCGCACCAGCTTCTGCTTTTGGAACTTTGTCGCAACTAAAGGTAGTGTCTGAAACGTGATGCAACTGTGAACTTTTCACGCAACTGTGGATTATTTTAACACAACCTAAAGAATTTTTATCGCAACCTTAAGAACTCTTTTGAAACCATATTCTTGAACTGTGTATGTTGGATTTTTGTCGTTTTGGTCTTGTGTAGTTTAGATTAAATACCTTTATTTTTCTAAACTATTGTGGAGTCAGTTTGTGGTGTTTCACTGTGCTACTGTGAGTGTTGGTACAAATACTTTACACATTGCCTTCTGATTAGCCTTGACTGCTCGTGCCAAGCTACCTAGAGGGTGAGCAGGGGTTATCTCGGAGGGATTCCTCCTTGCCCTGTCTAGAAGCAAGGGTCCCTATTTGGACAGTGGTACCTACCTCTGCCAACTACAGACCCCCATTTCTAACAGGCCTCACAAACCATATACTAAGAAAGTGGTATAAGTACCACGTGGGAGTCAGAAAGCAGACCTGGAGCCTATGGAATTGGTGGGGCTACACTAAACAACCAATGTTTAGGAAGTAGGGGGCCCACGGGAGACGCGTGCAGTGTCTAAAAACAGACGCGGGTTCCCATTGACTTTCTATTCGAAACGAAGAAGTAACAAATATGCAATTTAAGGGCACTTCTGGATGGACTAGGATGCAACCCTTTTAAACTAGGGTACTTTGAGAGTCAAGAGCCAAAGGAGGACTGGAGTACTCGTGTTACCTCACCCAGGGAAGCCGGGTACATAGGTGTCCTTTCATGTCGGGTTTCGTCATTGTTTTCTATGGAGAGCTGCAAAGAAGTGCTGCAGGCGACCAGAGGAAAAGTGTCCGGGTGGATCCAAGGGTCGATCGATGATGTGCAGATCCTGAAAGCAGAGGGGACAGAGTCTGGGTTTCTAGCCAGTGACCAGGAAGGTACCAGGAAGGAACCAGGTGATGTTGGGTGCTTTCAGGTGAAGAAGGTGAGTTTGTCTCTTCAGCCACGAGGTCAGGAGGCATTGATGATGACCAGGCGCTGGATTCTAGCTGACCCACAAAAGATCTAAATGATGGCGGTGTTGGTATCCGGATTGGACCCAACAAGCCTTAGCAACTGCAACCCATGCAGGATGTCGAGATTGGCTGTGTTGCAGACCAGCAATGTTTGTGGTGCTTCTCCTTTTCTGGGATGCTGGAGCGAGACATGAGCAATCAGTAAAGCAAATTAAATTAACTATGGCATTTTCAGGGGGCTCACTAGCCAACAGGCAAAGAACCGGGAAGATGCGTCAAGCTCAAATGCAGAGTGTGGGGGCCTGGGCTTCGGTGCGAACGGTGCTCGGGGCTGGGGCTTTTTTTACCCTAATGCACAACTTACTGAGGTATCAGAAAAGGAGTGCAGGTAGCAAAATGCAGAATGTCCAAGATGTCTGGTCCCAAGTCTCTCGTGTGCGCCACAGACCTCAGCTTTGCTGTGGATATGGGTCGGGGTCAGCGAAGTGTGGAAGTCCAGTTCATGAGTCACAGAGTCTTCGGGTCGCAACGGGAGCCTTGAAACTGCAGACAGGCAAAGTTGCTTTTGGTGCTGGTTTGCACAGGGTGGTCACTCCTTGAACACAAGGGAGATGTCTTCCGTCTTCCAGTCAGAATGGAATGTCAAAGGTCCAAGATATGTCTTTCAAAGATTCTTCCAGGATAATCTAAAGTCCAGGGACACAGCTCCTATACTTATACTAAGAAAGGGGGCTGGATTACCTGACTAAGTCCCTCCTATGGCTGGGCCTGAGAAGGGGGTGGTTAAACCCCTTTTCTTTGTCCAGTTTTGCACCAGAGCAGGGCTGGAGTGCCCTAGAAACTGGTTTGAACGAGGGTATGCATGGAGCACCTTGTGTGCCCCAGGCAGTGTCTGAAAAAGCATCTGCTGATGCAGCCCTCCCTTCCCCAATACACAAAACCTTGTCTGGGGAGGTGCTGGCACCTCCCTGGATAGGAAACCTATTGTCCAGGCCTCCACTGCCGGAGTTTCATCCAGAAGCAGGAGGCCGGACTCATGTCTGTGGCAGCAGCATCCATTTTTTGATGCTGAGTCTCTGTTTAACTTTAACCGGGTAAAGCAGTAACTACATATCTTCTCCCTCTAGAAGGGTGGAATGCTACCCCCACTGCCAGGACTGGCGGAGAGGTAGTATTCCAAAATGTTTGACACCTTACACGACATGTTTTGATAAAGCCAAACCAAAGCTAGCATTACTTGCGAGGATTATAATGCACTTAAGAGTATATGGTATGGCTATATCATAGAACAGCTATAAGGAGATTGTTCTGAAAGCTGCAGAGGGGCTCAGCTCATGCTAGGGCACCCTCTCACATAAAACCAAGCACTCTGCCTCCAGGATTGTCGAGGCCTACCACAGGAGTGGCTTATATGTGTATATGTGTCTATATGTAAAGGTAGATATAGGTATACTCTATCTAAGTAAGGGGTGATTACACCACCTTACCCAGGCTGTGTTAACAGACCTGCGGTGTCAGTTTGGAAAGCAAACCAGGGGTGGCACAATACATGCTGCAGCCCCTGGTAGGCCTAAGGTGCGATTAGCAGGCCCACAGCCACACTAAAGTCGAAATACCAGAGAATCACAGCAAAAAGTAGGGGTGACCATAGGAAGCAGACCCTACTCTCCTACAGAGAGTGGGATAGTCTGTTAATGAGAGAGTGAGAGAGTCTGTCACTGAGAGTGAGTCTGTCAGTGAGAGTGAGAGGGTGAGTCTGTCAGTGAGAGTGTGAGAGTGAGTCTGTCAGTCAGTGAGAGTGAGTCTGTCAGTCAGTGAGAGTGAGTCTATCCTTCAGTGAGGGTGAATGAATCAGTCAGTGAGAGTGAGTCAGTCAGTCAGTGAGAGAGAGTGAGCCAGTCAATCAGTGAGAGTGAGTCTGTCAGCCAGTGAGAGAAAGTGGGAGAGTCTGTCAGTGAGTCTGTCAGTGAGAGTGAGTCTGTCAGTCAGTGAGAGTGAGTGAACCTATCAGTGATTGAGCGTGAGAGAGTGAGTCTGTCAGTCAGTGAGAGTGAGTCTGTCAGTTAGTGAGAGTGAGTGAGTCAGTTAGTGAGAGTGAGTGAGTCAGTCAGTAAAATTGAGTGAGTCAGTCAGTGAGAAAAAGTGAGTCCGTCTGTCAGTGAAAGAGTCTGTCAGTGACAGTGTGAGAGTGAGTATGTCAGTCAGTGAGAGTGAGTCTTTCAGTCAGTGGGAGTGAGTGAGATTGTCATTCAGTGAGAGTGAGTTTGTCAGTCAGTGAGAGTGAGTGAGTCAGTCAGAGAGAGGGAATCAGTCAGTCACTGAGAGAGAGTGAGTCAGTCAGCCAGTGAGCGATAGTGGGAGAGTCTCTCAGTGAGAGCCTGTCGGTGAGAGTGAGTCTGTCAGTCAGTGTGAGTGAGTGAGTATGTCAGTGAGAGAGTGAGAGTGAGTCTGTCAGTGAGATGAGTCTGTCAGTGAGAGTGAGAGAGTGAGTCTGTCAGTTAGTGAGAGTGAGTGAGTCAGTTAGTGAGAGTGTGTGAGTCAGTCAGTGAAAGTGAGTGAGTCAGTTAGTGAGAGAGAGCAAGCCAGTCAGTCAGTGAGAGTGAGTCTGTCAGTCAGTGAGAGAGAGTGGGAGAGTCTGTCAGTGAGAGTGAGTTAGTCAGTGAGATTGAGTCTGACAGTCAGTCAGTGTGAGAGAGATGGGAGAGCCTGTCAGTCAGAGTCTCTCAGTCAGTGAGAGTGAGTGAATCAGTCAGTATGAGAGAGTTATTCAGTTAGTGAGAATGAGTGAATCAGTCAGTCAGTGAGAGAGAGCCAGTCAATGAGAGAGTGGGAGAGTCCGTCAGTGAGAGTCTGTCAGTGAGAGTGAGTCTGTCAGTCAGGTAAAGAGAAGGGAGAGTGAGTCAGTGAGAGTGAGTCAGTGAGAGTGAGTCAGTGAGAATGAGTGAGAGAGTCTATAAGAGAGAGTCTGTCAGTGAGAGTCTGTCAGTGATAGTGAGTTAGTCAGTCAGTCAGTGAGAGAGAGTGGCAGAGTCAGTCAGTGAGAATGAGGGAGTCAGTTAGTGGTAGAGAGTGGGAGAGTCAGTCAGCCAGTGAGAGAGAGTGAGTGAGCCAGTGAGAGAGTGTGAGTCAGTCTGTTAAATGTTGGACAGATTTGTTAGCATGAACTGAAAGCCATTTTGTATTTCTGGCAGCCATCTTGTTTGCCATATGCTGCAATGTGCTCGCCGTGTGCTCTGTCCTCCATAGCAGCTGTTGTTTTGATTGTAGGCCACGGAGAGACAGGAATGTTGACTCAGCTTGGTTTTTCTCAGTGCTAGCATGGTGTAAAATCCTGCATTTGAGACTGCTGTTTTAAAAAGTTACAAAAATCAGGTTCAGTATTTTAGATACCAGGAAAACATTTAAAGTAGGGATTTCCTTTCTTAAAGCCTTTTTATGTAAGAACATTCTTGGTTCTGATGTTTAAATAATGACCATGTCTGTCCTTTAAAAAAAGTGGTGCAAAACGTTTCATGTTTCAAGTTAGGTTTCTGTGCTTAGGTTTATGAATGAATGATAGACAAGGAATGAAGCTTGCTTTCCTATGTGGAATTATCAAAATGATTGGTTTTATAAAAAAAATATATACATATGAATTATGAAAAAAATATTAAAAACAATAAGTGTTTTTAAATTCGTTTTTAATATTTATAAAGCTTAATAATCATACTGTGACCTCCTAGCATCAACATTTAACCCGTTTAGCGCGTCGAACATTCCGCCCCAGTGCGGACGTTCGATCGCGCTAACGAGATTCGGACGTCCAACGGTCGTGCGCAGCACCAGCGAGGTAGTGCACGCGACGACCGTTGGACATTCGCAGCACAGAAGGGGTTAATTTAAGTTGTGTTGTATCACATAATGAGGAAATTTGCATATGAAATATCACTCTGCGCAGGCGTGAAAATCTTTTTTTTATAAGGGTATAAAAGATATATTTCTGAAATATATAGAGAACATTTTGAGGATGACTATTATGCAAACAAATGTTAGGATATTCATTTTTAAGTGCCCCAAATATCAAAGTCGAAATTGGGCAAAATTCACTAATTTAAAAACAAATTGTGCATTCTGAGCAGCTTTTAAAGTGCCCTAGGCTTTAGTAAATGCATACATTTAGGTATAAAACAAGTAGCTGACCTTAATATTGCTGGAAAAAGTCTACTGCACACTGCTTATAATTGAAAATATGTATAAAAAACCAGCAGAAGTTATTCTCTTAAAACTGACAAACAGGGGAATGGGTCTGCTGCTCAGCCTTGCACACAGAATAGGACAGCTGGGAAGAGTTAAATATCAGTTCTATATTTAGAAGCCTGGCAGGGCTCCCAGAGAAGGTCTGCTTTGACATTTTGACCTCTGAAACTTTTTGAAAGACGACAGGGGAGAAAAGGAGAAGTTTTACTTTTTTTGGCAAAAGCAAGCACTTTATGTACTCATATGATAGAAAACGATATAATGGTATATGTGAACTTTGATTAACAGATAAGCTTTGGCACATTTATACAGCACTAATGATTTTAGGCTGAGGATTACTCTACAGCAGCTAAGGCAATGAAATTTAGTTTGAACTCATTTGCCCTCATGTTACATTTTTACATTTGCTAAAAGGATTGGCGGTTGGGTATTCATATTATTTACCTCCTCAAATGTACTATGCTACCTCCTATAACTTTGTTTATGCCCAGTTGCTACACATAGGAATTGATAGTGTTGACAGAAGTGAACCCTGTTTCAGATTTCCTACTGTCAAAATGGGGGAAGGAGGCTATCTCCTCTACAAATTAAGGCTAGGTAATATGTATGTTGCTCTCTCCTTTTCTCATTTTTTTTGCCTGTCTAAACTGTCTGTGAAATAGCAATAAGACATTTAATTGGCTATTGTTATAAACATTGTTAGCATTAATACAATGAATAAATACATGTTATGTTACTGCCCATCCTGTTTGATTATTAGAGCTGATGTTGCATAGTCTGGATCATGAAAAGTAGAACACAGGGAAGATGCCTAAGTGATCTTTAGCAAAAATGTTTTGAAGTAAATGTTGTTTTATAGATAAGAAACCCTGTTAAATTAGCAGTTTTAGATTTTCCTGCTGCTCCTATAACATGAGAGCATGGTCCTAAGCGTACGATGTAGGTGCTTTTATTCAGAAGAATCATTTTAGAAGTGTCTGCAGTCCTGTACAAGTAATGTAAAATTTATGAGCAAAAGTGTAGAACATTTCTTTTTTTGAGGGGTTTCAGATTAATACACAGGAATACACCAATGTAAGGATTTAGGGTATGTCTGTGTTGTTTTTCTCTTTTCCTTTGAGTTTAGTAAATTAATACAGACTTCCTTGGCTGCTTGGGATTGTGTGATGTGGTCAACAGTCAAATTATCGACTACAAAATATCGAATGGACATAATATTGAGTACAAAATATAGGCTGGACAGAATATCGAATGGACAGAATATAGACATCAAAAATATCATTTTGAAGGTAAGCAAAGTAATATCGAAATTTAAAATACAGGTAGTCAAAATATCGAAGTACATAATATAGGTTAATAAAGATATCGAAAATGTAATAATATCGAATTTTTTATAGTGTATTTTATATGTTAAAAGTGTTTATTTATTTATATTGTAATTTCATTAATTAATTTAATGTTATTTAAATTTTGCGTAATTTATTTCTGTAGCGGGTTGTGGGTTTATAGGGGAATATGGTGGGAAGTAATTTAATTATAATTAATTAAATATGTACATTTATTTATTGGTATTTGTTTATAATTAATTGTTAATTGATTTTTATTTTGTAATTAATTACATTTTAATTGCCAATTAATTTTATTTAATTGATTAATTTATAATTATGTTAATTTAATTAATTTAGTTTTTGTAGCGGGTTGTGGGTTTATAGGGGAATAGGGTGGGAAGTAATTTAATTATAATTAATTAAATATGTAGATTTATTTATTGGTATTTGTTTATAATTAATTGTTAATTAATTTTTATTTTGAAATTAATTACATTTTAATTTCCAATTGATTTTATTTAATTGATTAAATGATAATTATGTTAATTTAATTAATTTAATGTTGTAACCCTAAGCATATATAAGGCCCCAGTTTTCTGTACTCCTTAGACTGCCTCATTCAGTTGCTATGGCTTCTGTGTGATGTAGTCTTCCTCATCTGAGGTGAATACATGTATTCTTTTTATATTTTAGCTTTTGTGCCAATTTTTTCTTTGTTGGTTTAAAAGGACCAAGTATCAGTGAGACCCCTGAGAAGGTTTCTATGTTCTACAAGTCAGTGGGAGAGTCTGTCAGTGAGAGTAAGTCAGTGAGAGTGAGTCAGTGAGAGTCTGTCAGTGAGAGTCTGTCAGTGAGAGTGAGTGAGTCAGCCAGTCAGTGATAGAGTGTGAGAGAGTCAGTCAGGGAGAGTAAGTCAGTCAGTGAGAGAGAGTGTGTCAGTCAGTGAGGGAGTGAAAGAGTCTGTCAGTAAGAGTGAGTCAGTGAGAGTGAGTCAGTGAGAGTCTGTCAGTGAGAGTTTGTCAGTGAGAGTGAGTGAGTGAGCCAGCCAGTCAGTGAGACAGAGTGGGAGAGTCAGTCAGGGAGAGTGAGTCAGTCAGTCAGTGAGAGAGTGTGAGAGTCAGTTAATCATTGAGAGTGAGTGAGTGAGTCAGTCAGTGAGAGAAAGTGAGAGAGTGAGTCAGTGAGATTGTGAGAGCCTTTCAGTGAATCTGTCAGTAAGAGTGAGTCAGAGAGAGTGAGCCAGTGAGAGTGAGTCAGTGAGAGTAAGTGAGTCAGTCAGTGAGCAAGTGAAAGTGTCTGTCAGTAAGAGTGAGTGAGTGAGAGTGAGTCAGTGAGAGTCTATCAGTAAGAGTCTGTCAGTGAGAGTGAGTGAGTGAGTCAGTCTGTAAGAGAGAGTGGGAGAGTCAATCAGTGAGAGTAAATGAGTCAGTCAGTGAGAGAGAGTCACTGAGAGTCTGTCAGTGAGAGTGAGTGGGAGAGTCCATCAGTGAGAGAGTGAGGGAGTCGGTCAGTGAGATATCTGTCAGTGACAGTGAGTCAGTGAAGTGAGTGTGAGTGTCTGTAAGTGAGAGTCTGTCAGTGAGAGTGAGTCAGCCAGTCAGTCAGTGAGAGAAAGTGGGAGAGTGAGTCAGTGAGATTGAGTCAGTGAGAGTGAGTGGTAGAGTCAGTCAGAGTCAGTCAGGGAGAGAGTCTGTCATTGAGAGTCTGTCAGTGAGAGTCTATCAGTGAGAGTAAATCTGTCAGTGAGAGTCTACCAGTGAGAGTTAATCTGCCAGTGAGAGTCTGTCAGTGAGAGAGAGTCAGTGAGGGAGAGTCAGTAGTGATAGAGAGTCAGTGGTGAGAGAGAATCAGTAGTGAGAGAGTGTCAGTAGTGAGAGTGAGTCAGTAGTGAGAGTGAGTCAGTGAGAGTGAGTCAGTGAGGGCGAGTCAGTGAGAGTCTGTCAGTGAGAGAGTGTCAGTGAGAGTCTATCAGTGAGAGAGGGAGTCAGTGAGCAAGTCAGTGAGTGTCTGTCAGTGAGAGAGTGAGAGTGAGTCAGTGAGAATTTGTTAGTGAGTCAGTCAGTGAGAGAGAGTGGAGTGGAAGATTCTGTCAGTAAGAATGAGTCTGTCAGTGAGAGTCTGTCAGTGAGTTCGTGATAGTTTGTCAGTGATAGTCTGTCAGTGAGAGTCTGTCAGTGAGAGTCTGTGAGTGAGTCAGTGAGACTGAGAGAGTGAGAGTGAGTCGATCAGTCTGTGACAGGGAGTCAGTCAGTCAGAGAGAGAGAGTGGGAGAGTCTGTCAGTGAGAGAGTGAGAAAGTCTGTCAGTGAGTGAGTCTATCCGTGAGTCTGACAGTGAGAGGCTGTCAGTGAGAGTGAGTCAGTCAGTGAGAGAGAGTGGAAGAGTCTGTCAGTGAGAGAATGAGAGAGTCTGTCAATGAGAGTCTGTCAGTGAGAATGAGTCTGTCAGTGAGAGAGTCGGTCAGTAAGAGATTGAGAGTGAGTCTGCCAGTGAGAGTGAGAGAGTGAGTCTGTCAGTCAGTGAGAGTAAGTCTGTCAGTCAGTGAGAGGGAGTCTGTCAGTCAGTGAGAGTGAGTGAGACTGTCATTCAGTGAGAGTCAGTCTGTCAGTCAGTGAAAGTGAGTCAGTCAATGAGAGAGAGTGAGCCTGTCAGTCAGTGAGAGTGAGTCTGTTAGTCAGCCAGTTAGAGAGAGTGGGATAATCTGTCAGTGAGATTCTATCAGTGAGAGTCTGTCAGTGAGAGTGAGTGAGTGAGTCAGTCAGTGAGAGAGAGTGGTAGAGTGAATCAGTGAGAGTGAGTCAGTGAGAGTGAGTGGGATAGTCAGTCAGTGAGAGAGTCTGTCAGTGAGAGTCTGTCAGTGAGAAAGAGTCAGTGAGAGAGTCAGTAGTGAGAGCGATTCAGTGGTGAGAGAGAGTCAGTAGTGAAAGAGTGTCAGTATTGAGAGGCTGTCAGTGAGAGTCTGTCAGTGAGAGTGAGTCAGTAAGTGTGAGAGAGTGGGAGAGTCGATTTCGATTTCAAAACTTTTTTCGATCATTATAAAATAATAATAAAAGTGCAGCAGTACATCACAACATTTACAGTTTACATTTGCATTTTATAAACATACTGTTAAAAGGACATACTTTTCCTAAGAGATATAGATTTTAAAATATATACAGCAGTAAAAAAGCACACATCAGGTTTGGCAAGTGCGAATAAAAGACTCATAGCTGTATTCACAGAGGATACCCTATATTTTTTAAAAAGTGGTTTCAAGTATATAATCCGGAGTTGTAGATAATAAGGGCAAATCAGTAAAAAGTGCACAGTGCTCTGTTTGGATGATCCGTCACACGGGCAAGGGGCTACAGTGTGAAGTTGGATGTGCGGACAGGCAACAAGCAAATGAACAATCCCCATACGTAATCTGGTAAGAACGAACTGGTGTGATCGTATAGTTACCATTTTTAGATATTCAGCAAAACCAGGTTCAGCCAGATTATATGTGTTATAAAAACGAAGGGTAGAGAGCTGGCTAGTGGCAGAACAACACTTTTGTGCCTTAGCCCTCAAATACACGTGTTTTAACTCGTTTTTAGGGATGTCCAAAGCACAAAGGGGGTTATCACGGACATTTAACTTAAAAACATCATCATATGTAGAACATATGTAGTTGAGCCAAGGAATCAGAATATAATTGTCCAGGCGAAGACAATCATTAATAATTTTCCTCGTAAAACTGGTCTGTTCTTTGAGCCAGATAGACCTCCATACCAGCAGGGGTCTAAGACCAATAAGATCTGTAAGATGATCCAAACCAACCTCCTGATGTATCAGACTGGTAGAGGCAGAAGGTGGTAGACAGAGGAATTTCTTAATGAATTTATTTTCTTCAACTTGGAGTGATTGATGATTGCAATGTCCCCATGTGGGAGAGTCTGTTAGTGAGAGAGTGGGAGAGTCTGTCAGTGAGAGTGAGTCTTTCAGTAAGAGTGAGTGAGTGAGTCTGTCAGTGAGAGAGTGGAAGTGAGTCTGTCAGTGAGATGAGTCTGTCAGTGAGAGTGAGAGTGAGAGAGTGAACCTGTCAGTCAGTGAGAGTGAGTCTGTCAGTTAGTGAGATTGAGTGAGTCAGTTTGTGAGTTAGTGAGTCAGTCAGTGAAATTGAGTGAGTCAGTCAGTGAGAAAGAGTGAGTCTGTCTGTCAGTGAGAGAGTCTATCAGTAAGAGAGTGAGAGTGCGCCTGTCAGTGAGAGTGAGTCTGTAAGTGAGAGAGTGAGAGTGAGTCTGTCAGTGAGATGAGTCTGTCAGTGAGAGTGAGAGTGAGAGAGTGAACCTGTCAGTCAGTGAGAGTGAGTCTGTCAGTTAGTGAGATTGAGTGAGTCAGTTTGTGAGTTAGTGAGTCAGTCAGTGAAATTGAGTGAGTCAGTCAGTGAGAAAGAGAGAGTCTGTCTGTCAGTGAGAGAGTCTGTCAGTAAGAGAGTGAGAGTGAGTCTGTCAGTGAGAGTGAGTCTGTAAGTGAGAGAGTGAGAGTGAGTATGTCAGTGAGATGAGTCTGTCAGTGAGAGTGAGAGTGAGAAAGGGAACCTGTCAGTCAGTGAGAGTGAGTCTGTCAGTTAGTGAGATTGAGTGAGTCAGTTTGTGAGTTAGTGAGTCAGTCAGTGAATTTGAGTGAGTCAGTCAGTGAGAAAGAGTGAGTCTGTCTGTCAGTGAGTGAGTCAGTCAGAGAGAGTGAATCAGTCAGTCAGTGAGAGAGAGTGAGCCAATCAGTCAGTGAGCGGGAGTCTGTCAGTCAGCCAGGGGGAACATCCATGACAACGCGGTCAAAACACTGCGCTGCCATTACGACGCGTCTTTTACAACACAAGTCATTACCACGACATGCGCTGGAGGGCGCTCTAAACTAAGGAATAGTAGATTTACTATTCCAACACCTTCGCTACTGTACATAGGCTGGTGTTGGAATAGTAAATCTAACTATTCCTAAGTCCAGCATCCTACAGTGCAAGTCGTGGTAACGCCATGCGTTGTAAAACCTGCGTTGTGATGTACCGCAATCTAAAAGATTGCGTTGTAACATCATACAACCGTCAGCCAGTGAGAGATAGTGGGCGAGTTTAGATGAGAGTCTGTTGGTGAGAGTTATTCTGTCAGTCAGTGAGAGTGAGTGAGTCTGTCAGTGAGAGAGTGAGAGTGGGTGTGTCAGTTAGAGGAGTCTGTCAGTGAGAGTGAAAGAGTGAATCTGTCAGTCAGTGAGAGTGAGTCTGTCAGTTAGTGAGAGTGAGTGAGTCAGTTAGTGAGAGTGTGTGAGTCAGTCAGTGAAAGTGAGTGAGTGAGTCATTGAGAGAGAGCAAGTCAGTCAGTGAGAGTGAGTCTGTCAGTCAGTGAGAGAGAGTGGGAGAGTCTGTCAGTGAGAGTGAGTTAGTCAGTGAGATTGAGTCTGACAGTCAGTCAGTGTGAGAGAGTTGGAGAGTCTGTCAGTGAGAGTCTCTTAGTCAGTGAGAGTGAGTCTGTCATTCAGTGAGAGAGAGTGATTCAGTAAGTGAGAATGAGTGAATCAGTCAGTCAGTGAGAGAGAGTGAGTCAGTCAGCGAGAGAGTGGGAGAGTCTGTCAGTGAGAGTCTGTCAGTGAGAGTAAGTCTGTAATTCAGTGAGAGAGAGTAGGAGAGTCAGTCAGTGAGAGAGATGGGAGAGCGAGTCAGTGTGAGTGAGTCAGTGAGAGTGAGTCAGTGAGAGTGAATCAGTGAGAGTGAGTCAGTGAGAATGAGTGAGAGAGTCTGTCAGAGAGAGTTTGTCTGTAAGAGTCTGTCAGTGAAAGTGAGTAAGTCAGTCAGTCAGTGAGAGAGAGAGAGTGGCAGACACAGTCAGTGAGGTTGAGGGAGTCATTCAGTGGGAGAGAGTGGGAGAGTCAGTCAGTCTGTGAGGGAGAGTCAGTCAGTCAATCAGTGAGAAAGAGTGAGTCAGTCAGTGAGAGAGTGAGAGAGTCTGTCAGTGATAGTGAGTCAGTGAGAGTGAGTCAGTGAGAGTCTGTCAGTGATAGTCTGTCAGTGAGAATCTGTCAGTGAGAGTGAGTGAGTCAGTCAGTCCTTGAGAGAGATTGGGCCTGGCATGCTTTATATTGTTGTGAATAGCATCGAAATGTCGTCGACACTAAAAGCACCATATGCAATACGATTTTATAATATTGTAATGAGCAATAGTGTGAAAATGGATATTTAAGTCTGTCATAGTGATTGCAAACAAACAGACACATCTTATACCCTGCCTTTGGCCATTCTGTTTTTCGTTGGTTTGTCTTGTGTTCTGTGGGTCACGGCTGTGACCACTTGTCATTTAATGTTTTGAATCACAATCAACTGAACTTATATATAAAAATAAATTCTTGTCCGGCTGGACGAAAGATATACGATCTATTTAAGCGTATGATTATTGTGGTTGTCCATTTTTCCTTCCAAAATAGGGACCACTGTTCTCTATCACTATATGTGACAACATTGTGCTTTGGTAGAGCATTGTCACAGAGAAAGGAACCAACGGTTCAGGGGTATTTTATCATTGCACCACGCTGCTGTGTTCAAACATATAATAATAATACCAATCTAACAAACCAACTGGTGAAGAATTCTGTCCATTTGGTAAAATTAAAAGCCCAAAACATAGTTCACAGCTCATAGTCTTTCTCTTTGACTGTGGTATGTTAGTGATGCAAACCAATTTCACACATAATACATATTTAAAAGTCAGATCATATGTCTTTATCAACTGTACTTTGAAATGTGTTAGTTTGTGATCAGAGAATACCAAGCCCATTGTTTGCATTTCCTTCTCTCTCCTACCACTACTTCATGTGTTTACATACAATGTACAATGTTTACACAAGCAGGAACACTATTGTGGAGGCAATAAGGTCTGAGAGCAGGATTTCATTCTGTGATTCAGCCTCTCAAAAGAACTGAAAGAGATAACTTAATTAAGATGAAAATGATATAAAATCACAGCTATATTAGCAAAAATTAAGATAACATTTGAAAATAAGATGAAAATTACACACATTTTAAATGTGCAAGCTGCACCAGGCAGACTTAGTATTTTGTACTGGCCGCAAGAAAAGCTTAAGTGCAAGTTTCTGTTTAACTAGAAGTGAACTCGATATTGCTGAAATGTGCACAATACAATTTGGAAAGTTAACCTTAATGTGACATGCTCAGAAAGTCTTGTCATACTGCAGAAGGTTCCAGTTTACCAAATGTATCTACTAAGCAACATAATATTTTAATGACCAAACTTCCTATTTTCACACCATGTTTCACATAAGTCTTGAATAGAATATTGTGCAGTTTAAAACAGTATTTCTTGTTCATGTAAATTGAATGCATTACTAAATATTATTTTAAAGGTTGATGTGCCTCTTGTTTAGAGTAGTTTACTGTGTATGCAAAAGTAGAAGGTTAACTGTGTTTGATGCCTAGTAACGGAGAATTTTGAATCAAGAAGACTAAAATGTGAGATATCAGTAACAAACTTTGTGAAAAAACCTTTCAAGCAGCATCTTTGGTGGGAAAGGAAGAACTGAACTCGCTCTCAGAAGAACGCTACTGAATGATTGGATAAGAGGAAAGAGAAGCCTGCAACAATGTCTACAACATTTTGTGCCTTTTATATCAGTGTCTATTTCTAGTCAAACACACAGGGGCATATTTACAAGGGAACTGCCCCACCGGAGAGTCACTTTTTGCTCTGCTGCAGTGGTGCTGTACCCTGCTTCATATTTACAAGGCGATGCTAAGCCACTTTGCTTGGCTTAATGCCGCCTTGAAAATATGGTCCTCTTCGATGCGGTTTTCTGCAGCAAAGGGGCATGCAGTGGGTGTTGCTGTGGGCGTTCCCACACAACACCTATTGCTTTTTGACACTGCTCCAGATTTATAAGGATATGTAAATCTGAGGCAGTGCCAAAAACGTAAGCCCCCCCCAAAGGGGGCACGAGTAACCCAACTAGAAGAAATACTTTTACTTATCCTTGTTTTTTGCTCTTTCAATGTGTCCTGTATTCTCCAGCACACATAGAAGCAACAAAACGCAATTGATGATTATTTTTGTGCATAAAGGCTGCACAACAACAAACATCCCCACAACGCAGGCACCCTTGCCCCATGGTGGAAGGATGCCTGTGCTGGTACAAGGCTGCTTTTTTTTGTGCCAATGCAGGGGTGAGTAAAAAAATGCGCGGTTTGGTTGTAAATTTGGCTCTTTCCTGAACTTGGAAAATGCTGCAGCTCAGCGCAGCAAAGTTCCTTGCGGCACTGCGCTGCACCAAATTCATCTAAATATGCCCACCATCTTTATAGAAACTTTTAACTTTAGAATATGAGACCCATGCCATTATCCCTTTCTGACAGCTGTGGCTACTGCTGCTTCTGTTCATCCCGTACTTTAACTTTGATGCTTAATTTTACAGATTGCTGCTGCAACTGTTTGCTCGAATTAATGAGACTCAGCTGAGTTTCATGAACTACTCTTTATGGAAGTTCTACTGCTTAATTAGAATTGAGCTATATGCTCTCGTCATATCTCATTCTTTTCCTTTGAACTTGAACTCTTGATGAGTTACACTAACTTTAAATTCTGATCCTGATTTTAGAATAAGGATTTTGGTCCTTTATAGAACGTGCTCAATGCACTAAGTGATTATTTGTTCTAACTATTGCTTTGGATGAGATTTCTTTAAGCGTACTTGTTTTTACTGGCTAATCTGCATAAAGAGAATATATGAATTTTAATAAGCTCTGTATGCAAAATAACGCTTTAAAAAATATCTCAGACTCTCGTCATTGACAATACTTAAAATTTCAATGTAATTTGGCTTGTCATGAGGAAATAGCTCCTGATTCAAAATATTGCGGCAAAGATACGTCACCTGAGCGGCTCTTTAACCTGTATGTGGGATGAAGTTAAAAGTTGAACCATATTTACCTAAACTGTGCCCCTGATCCAAAGGTTAGTGTGGATGCAGAGCGTGGTCAAAATGAGAAAAATTGTGACAAATCCACATTCCTGCTGGGCAATGTTGGTTACATTTATTCCTCATCAGGAAGTGAAAAGTACACCAATGTCCTGGCATGTATACTGGAAAGAACACAAATTTTGCAATTAATAGATTACCTCTAATAATGTTTTAATACAACTTTTGGCTCAAAATTATATATTATACTTTGACGTAGCATTTGTGCTGCGTCCCACACATCATTTGAGGTCGATAGCACCTGATGCCGGATAATATGAACTTTGAGTAAACAGTACATGTTAAGTGTAATACTTTTTCTGTAGCCTTACAGTCTGATTTCATCCTCACCTTGGCTAAAAATATGTACATATTAATTTTTGTACTTTGAGCCTAACTATTCCCTGTTCTGCTGTATAGCTCTTAATCACTGTGAATAACTTCCGTGTTATACCCTGATGCGTTGACACACTAGCGTTTAGTGAATTTCAGTTCCCAATTGCTTAGGGATTTTATGTTCTGACTGCGCTTCACATAATAATTGAACCTAATGCACTTAATTAAAATGCACCTCATTGAGTTTGGCCGGTATAGTAATAATATTTCAAAAGCCACAGTTTGTGAAGTAGTTGTTTTGAATCTTACTTAATTTAATTTCTGTGTGACAGATTTGTTGCAAAATATCCACATTAATCAATAGATTTTTAACCTTCACAGTGTGCCTGTTATCATAAGAACTCTGCTAAATGCTTCACTTGGGAATAATACAGCTGCATAAATTAGGTACCCATCAAAACACAGTTTCTCTCCTTGAAATTAGCTGCAAAAATTCTATGTTTTGTAAAAGAAAACAGCCTTCAGTCTAAACTTCATTGCAGATATAATCTAAGGGAGCAGGTGGATAGATCAATGATTACCACACCAATATTACCACCCTGCGCTTTTGTGTTTTCATTACAGGCGCAGCCGGCACAGGTAAGAGCGGTGGTTGGGTGGGGCAGTGGGGGGGGGGGGGGGCTAAATCGACATACGACGGGATAAGTAGTAGGTAAAATGAAATAAGAAAATAAATGAAATCCCTTACCTTGTGCTCACCGCATCGCCGTCTCAGCGATGCGGTGAGCGCGAGGTAAGTGGTTTTATGAATTTTTTTATTTTACTTTCTCTATCCCGTCATCTGTCCACTACCCCTCCCCACCACTGCCACCGGCCCCCCACCCCACCATTGTTACCTGTGCCGGCCGCATCTGTTTCATTATGACCACCAAGTGTTCAAGTGTTAGCTAACATTTTATATTGCTGACCAGTTATGTTTTGATGGCATTACCATCTTTTGAAACAGTTGATAAAGTGGATTTAAAATGTATTGCCAGCCCGTTTTCTATTCTTGTAGTCTATTATCTGGTATCATGTATGTGTTGACCTTCTATAGTGAAACAGATTTTGAGTGAGACTGTGCCTGAAATTATAACTTTGTACAGTGCCTAGTTCGACAAATCAATGTCCATTGTTATAAAAGAGATATCTGTTTAAGTTGTTTTATGTTGTGAACACTGTAATACATCCCAGAGTGAAGCCCAAATGTTTGTTAATCAAGATTACCAGGTAAAATGAACTGTTGATATCTATAAAACTTCTGCATTGAAAACAATAATATGGTATTTCTAATACAAACTAATTACCATGCACAGAGGAATTAGTGAGCACTAACAAAAGTACAGAAGAAACATTATTTAACCATATTTTTCAGTATTTGCATCAATATAAAGCATTGTATTATTTCCATGCTCATTTAATGGCTCTCTAGAAAAAAGAAATTGTTGTATTTGTTAAACAGTTTTTATTTATACTTCTGAAAGATGACTGAAAGACATTTTAAGTGCACATAAAATCGTATTACACATGCTATGATAGTGTATGTGTAGTTGCTGATAAGTCTGACTTACCATATTTTAAAACAATAACAAATTTGCAACACTGATGGCACCAGGTGTCCCCTAGCAATCAAGTTCATTATTGTGGCGATTAGGTTGGCCCAAGCCAGAGGTTCCGCAATCAACAGGTCCCCAGGGATCCCATCCGGACCGGCCGCCTTCTTGGGGGTTAGATGTCTAATAGCCATTGCTACTTCAGAGGCCGTGAATGGGAGGTCGTCCACCCCTGTGGTATCCCCATCTCCAAAACTTGCTACCCCGGGGCTGTTTATATCCTCATTACCGTCATATAAGGCTAAAAAGTGATTAAACCATTGCTGGCTAGTTATGTGAGCTTCTAATGGTTGCGTTCTCCCCTGCCTGGCTCTGGCTTGATTGCTAGGGGACACCCGGTGCCAGATTCTTGGAAGGGGGCTGAGGTGGTAACAGTGTTTAAGAAGGGGGCAAGAGATGACCCTGCCAATTACAGACCTATCAGTCTCATAGATGTAATCCAGAAAGTGGTTGGCAGGGTCATCATCTCAAGGGTTGGCGATTGGATGGTGGAGGCTAGTATCCTCTCCCACCTCCAAGCGGGTTTCCGAAGAAAGGTTGGCACGATGGACCAGGTCTTTTGCTTTTTTGTTATCTATTGGAAGGCAGTTACCATCAAAAATGGAAGTTTATATATGGCCTTCATAGATCTTAAAACAGCTTTTGACCTGGTTCCTCGGGTTAAATTGTGGGAGATCCTAGGAGGGATGGGATTCCCCGGTAGACTCCTGAGTTTAATCGTAAAGCTCCATGAGGGGAATTATGCGAGGATCAGATGGGGTACCCAGGGCCTGTTAACGGATAGGGTCCCTGTGAGGAGGGGAGTACGCCAGGGCTGTGTTATGGCCTGACTCTTTTTTCCCTATTTGTGAATGGAGTGGTGGACCATCTGAAAGGGGAAGAGTCGGATGCAACATCCCTGGCGGAGGAAAGAATCCCCACCCTACTCTTTGCCGACGACACCTTATTGATCTCCAAATCCCCAGTGGGTCTGCAAAAACTCTTGAACCGATTTAGTTCCTTCTCCACTAACAGAGGCTTAATCATCAACACCTCGAAAACGAAATTGATGGCATTCTCACCCTCCAAAAGATTTAAAAATAACTTTTCGCTTAATGGGGCTCCCCTGGAGATGGTCGACTCATTCGACTATCTTGGAGTTCGGATAAATAGTCGAATCAGCTGGAAGGACCATCTGGCCAAAATGTTACTCGGTCACAAAAGAGTATCTGGGGTGACTCTGAGGGAGCTTCGTGAGTCAAGTAGCAAACCTGTCTCCCCGGCCATGGCGATTTATGAGGGCCAGATACTCCCGGCGGCATTATATGGCTCCGAGCTCTGGGGGTTCGAAAATGTTTCAGATCTCTCCATAGCGGAAAATAACTTTTTGAGGAAGGTGGTGGCTCTTCCCGCTTCCACTCCGTTGATCCTCCTGCGATTAGACTTGGGCAGACGAGCCCTCAAGGACTTGGTGAGGCTAAGCCCATTGCTTTTTTGGACCCGCTTAAGAAGTACTGAGGAGCTTGCTAAATATGCTGAAGGGTTGGATGACCTTCTACTGCTCGACACTGGCAAAAAAATTGGATGGCTGAACAATGTGAGAGACCTGGTCCTCAAACTAGGACTAAGAGACGCATGGGAGTCACAAACGCCGCCGCCCAAGGAAGTGATCAAAAAGCTATACTGGGATTGGGTACAGGGTGAGGCACTGAGTGGTTCGGTTGGGGGTTCAAATGGGTGAAAAAACTAGAACCCTTCCTTGACCTGATAACCAAACCCCTAGACAGAGCGCTATATCTAAAACTGAGTTACGGGACGCTCCCGGTGCATGATTTCACCATGAGGTGGTCCAAATCTGGTGCCCCCTTGCGTTCGTGCCCAGGCTGTGTAGCACCAAAGGAGACTGTGGCCCACCTATTCTTTGCCTGTCCCGCCTACTAAGTGGCCAGGAAAATCTGGCTGAAACCTGTATGTAGGGAGCTGGGGTTGAGGTGTCATAGTCTGGCATTACGTGTACTCTCTACCGATTCATCATCCACTGTCATGATATGCGGGGTGGCAAAATTTTTGGGTAGCGTTTGGCTGACGCGCTCACGGTTACTGAAATTGCATTCTAGGTTACCAACGGATTGATGTACGTAACTGAAGATACCCTCACTTAATATAGTGACTGTGGAGCATTCCTCATCTCAGGATATTTTTTTATGCTGTATTTTATTTTATTGTTTTAGCGGGGGAATTGAATATTTATTGTGCATATCTACTCTTTTATGGTGAACAATTTTGCCGAATAAAGATTATTACTACTGCTACTGCAACACTGATGCATCTGCAAGAAACATTGAAAGAAAAATATTCCTATTAGGTCCCAGCATGGCAGGTTTATGTTTGGTGTCAAGTAGGAGACAAAAAAAATGGAGAGTCAAAACAGTGACATTTCTTTTTTTTCATTTACATAGGAGACTTTGCTCTGCGCAGAATCAAGAAGTGCTGATTTGGTGTTAATATGTAGATGTTTAGAAATAGACATTTCAAAAGTGTCTTGAAAAGGCGTGACATTTGCGTGAGGTGCCAATCAGTCAGTCAGTCAGTCAGTCAGTCAAACACTTTTATTCGATAAATTAATATCATAAAAAGATAGAGGCACAATCATATACAGATAAAGTAAAAAACAACAGTTTTACAATTTAAAAATAAATGTTTTTAAAAATTCATCATAATGTGAAAAAAAAAGATATCGGTTTCAAATAGACAATAGATTAACATCATCAATCTAAAAATAGACATCTCATACAATCCAAATGGGGCTGAGATAATTGGGCCACATATACTCTTATTCTTGATCCGCACTCCAGCTACTAGGAAACTGGCGACGTGAAATATGATACGGGGGCTCCTTAGCATTTGTAAATACAGGAGGCTGGCCTAACTTGAAAAAAAACCCTGCCTCCCTAAGGATAGGCAACAAGAACTTCTGCCTGATGTCTGAATAGTATTCGCAAAACATAATAAAATGTAAAGTGTCTTGTGCGGAGAAATGATCACATTTACAAGGGTTGGAATTTTCTGTGGTGCCCCAGGTAGGAAAACAGCCCATTGTCAGATGAATTAAATTAAAACGAAATCTTGTTAACAGGTGTCGATTGGAAAGGACGGGTCACCAGAATAAGATAGGGCTCGAGTCCAGGAGAGCTAACTAAAAAATTGGCTCTATCGGTAGGTTTCCTCATTTCCAACTCCTCCCTCTCTAGAGACAACAAATTCAACAATGCATTTTTTGTCTGTCCAACATCTTCTCATGTTATACTCTTGGGGGAGGAGAAAAGCTCAGGTCTCCTTATTTTAGAAAATATTGATTTAATGTAGGCCAACCATGGGATCCTGCTGGCTTTATCCAACAAAAGGCAATCTTTAAGAATCATGTGATTCAAAGAAATTTCCTGGTTAAGCCAGGTCTTCAGCCAACAGGTCAGGGGGGCAATTTTTATTAGGTCTGTTACATACCCCACCCCTAACTGTGTGAATAGTAAAAGTGGCGGTGGACTGTGGCACTGTTAATACCGATCTTAGAAATTTATTTTCAGTCACCTGAATTCTATCTTGGGGGGTATAGCCCCAAATTGAAGAACCATATGTGGCAATCGCTAAACATTTAGCTTTGTAAACCTTCAAAATTGCCTCCTTTGGTCTGGCCCGCAGTTTTTTTGTAAATCCCATGAGGGCTGAGGTAGATCTAGCAAACACGTTGCTTCTGTTATTTAATTGCGAACCCCAGTTCCCTCTTTCGTCAAAAAGGACCCCTAGATAGGTAAAAGAGGGCACCCTCTTGACTTCTTCTCCACAAAAAAACGTTTTCACTTTTTTCTTTCTGCTACATTTCCCTACAATCAAATATTGGGACTTTTTTCTGTTAATTTTCAAATCCAGGGTCTCCATAAAGCTGGCAAAAGTATCTAGCAGCATTTTTAGACTTAACCCTGAGCGAGCTAAAAGAACGGCATCGTCCGCGTAGAAGAGAACTAGGATAACCGTTTCTCCTATACGCGGCACATTCAAGAAGGCCTCTCTTAAAGCTGGCTCTAAAGCATTGATATATAGCGTAAAGAGAAGAGGGACCAGGATGCACCCCTGCCTGATCCCCTTCTCTGACCTAAAGTGACTAGTGCATCGCCCTTCCTGGGTAACCCTAACCTAAGCTAAAAGACCACAATGAAGGTCAGCTAAAAAATTGACTAGGGCGGGGTCAATGCGCATGTCCAATAAAATTTGCCACAGCTTTGACCTGTTCACCAGGTCAAAAGCTGAAGAGAGATCCATGAACCCCATACACAGCGACCCCTCCTTAGCTATAGTATATTTACTAATTAAAAGTTGTAATTAAGACACTTGTCGAGGGTACTTCTCTTTGCTCTAAAACCATATTGGACATTTGACAAGACCCCTCTGTCTTCCAGCCACTCCGTCGGTTAGTGCAGGATGACTCTTCCTAGAATTTTAACTGCGGAGTCTATCAGGAAAATAGGCCTGTAGCAGAGGGGTTTTCCCTATGCCCCTGTTTTAAAAACCGGGATAATAATAGATTTAGTCCAAGATACAGGGAAACTATTTGGACCTGATGCGTTAAACACATTCGTTAGGATTTTGGCCCAGACTTTAGGGGCTCACTTGAACAGGTCAGCGGGGACCCCATCGGGGCCTAGCCCCTTATTCCTCTGTGTCTCTTCTATAGCCCTTTCCACATCTGTTACCTGGAAAACTACTGGAACGGTTACATTTCAGCACGTGGTAGCCTCTGGGGGAATCTCATGTCTCTGGTGCCCATAAATATTCCCAGAATGGGCTATCCATTGATCATATATATTACAATCTAAAGGGGAGTTCTCTTCATTCGAAAACAGAGGCTGGTTTATGGTCGACCAAAATTTCCCATTATCTAGCAGAACCTCTGCTGATAGGAGTTTACTCCAGGCTTCCTCTTTTATTTGGTGTTTCCTTACTTGGATAGCCTGTTTATATAATTTCCTTAAACTTGCTATCTGCTCCCTGTTTCTGGGACGTACTTTCAAGGCTTTAAGTCGAGCAGAGTGTGCTTTGTCAAACCATATTTTATCTTTGTGCCTATTCTGTTTATTTCCGCTCTTCAGACGATTATTTATTTGTATACAGATGGTGTCAAAAGCACCAACTATCTCTAATCTCGATGCCTTGTTGTCCAAACAAGTAGCTACCTCAGGTTCAACCATGGTCAAAATTTCCTTCAGGAAGGTGTCCGGTACCACTTTTGACCATTTAAGTCTTCTACCCTGATCTTTAAGTGTCATATCACTACCGCCCCTATTCATCACTACCTTAAAGCCCAGAAGGTCCCCTGGGACCACCTCTATTATCCCAGGATTGTGGTCACTGAAAGCAGAGACCTCAACCTTATACAATAAAACCCTAATTAGAACAAAAGGTGACAAAAAATATAATCTATAACTGTTCCTGAGTCTTTACCTTTGAACGTGGGAGCCCTTGGACCATCCTCCACCCACCCTGACTCGTAAAGGTTTGTGGTAGCCAAAAATGTTTTCAGTGCCTCTCCTTGCTTATTGTGTTCAAGGTGTGTAGGCACCGAGTATGGGGGTCCTTCATATTCATCAGCAACACAGTGCTGTCCACATGGGTGAATATTAAAGTCGCCCATAAGGATGACCTCAAAAGTGCTTGATTGAGAACTATATACTGACAAAAAGTGCTCTAATAAAACTAAATGTTGATTTATATAGTCGCTCTCACAGGAGTTATAAAAGTTAATGAATAGCAATTTAGATGTTTGTGAAGCTGTCAACTCCACTATTAAACAATTATGACTACCTGAGTCGAGCTGTTTAAGGGTACCTTTCAACTTAAGTGTGAAAAAAATTATCAAGCCGCCCTAAGCTCTACCCACCGAGCCAGATTTTGCAGGGATATAGAAGCGACTATATCCATCTAAAAAGAAACTATTTGACAAATCCCAAGTTTCTTGGAGAGCTATAATGTCATACATTTTGAAAAAACCCACCCAATTGTCATCCCCGATTTTTGACCTTATTCCGGCAGTGTTCCAGCTTAGGATTCTACAGGCGGAAACTTGGGTATGGACTGTTTCTTCTGACCCCGGGGTGGCTCCTAGTCAATCGTTCACCTCCAGTTGGGACAGGGGAAAGAAACGATTAGCCAGGATTAAGCCCACACCCGGGGAGCTTTCAGACCTTGTCTGAGTTTTCCGGATCAATGGGGAGATCTGTAATGGGTGAGTGTTAGTATAATGAGACAAGAGTTTTACTTATACGTGGGGCAGGGTACCATGTCTGTTTTAATGGTAGGGGGTAAAAAAAGCCCAAGGGTGGCGGCTTAATGCCAGTATTAGGCAAATCAGATCCATCCCAAAATAAACTGTCGGCTACATTATATTTATTGAAATATATACCAATGCAGTCTCCTTCCAGACTCTTATGGCAAGGGCCAACCCATCCTACCCTTCTTACCATGCTAATGCTTGAGGAAATGTCTATATCACCACTAGAATACTGCCTACACCAATTCCTAGATTTTCTTAGGAGCTCCTGGTGGTTTCTCCACTGTTCAGTTCTAGCGGTGAGACCCTTGTTAATACAGCCACCAAAGGGGCTGCTTCAGGGGAAAGATGCAACTTAGTCTCCCAGGATGCTAAGGGATTCTTACATATTGTTAGGTGACCATCTACCAGTTTTTGACTATTACCATTTTGCTACTGCCAATGCCATGAGTGATGGGAGCATAGGAGTAGCACTTGAGACTTTACTGGCAACAGACGGAGTTACTGTATCGCTTAGCCTGGCATTAATGGAATAGCCCTCCTTATGCCCTATACCTGACGTATGTGGTTTCTGAGGGTACTTTACTAAATCATGCTGCCCGCAATATTCTTTAACAAAAGTGTCAATAGCGTCACATCTCTTAAGTAATCTAGAAACGCAAGTGTTTAATGTGTCCACAATATCTTTTGCAATCCCCACTAAAACAGGCTCTAGACGAGAGTTAAACATTTTCTCTATTTTATCGCTCAATTTGTTCAAAATAACTTCTTCAGTATTCCTAGGTGGATTGGAAACATGTTTAGTCGTTCTTGTGCACTTCCTGGTGCTTTATTTACCCTTAGACTGTTGGGCGCTTGAGCTTGAGCTAGGTATCTCCTCTTGACGAGGCCGCAAGGCCAAGTTATCCATGCTTAAATCATGCACTATAGTATCATCAGCATTAATTCTCACTAGAGAGTCTATTTGTGCTGGCTGGATATCTAAATTTACCCTGTCTGTAGTAAGTTCAGGTATTCTTGAGCCATCCTCCAGCGCTATAAGAGAGGACAGACCTAGCTCCTTCTCTGCGTTTGCAATTTCTTTACTAATAACACCCATGGCGGATGTTAAGTAAGAGATAATTGAGTCAGATTTCCGGGGTACTTTGGTCTTTTGTCCCTCTTGCCCCCCATTACAGAGTTGTTTCCGCTTACCCATTGCGTTGGTTTTCAGGGGGATAGCCCGGCCCGGCCTCTTCTGGCCCCTGGCGGCCACAGACGACCAGCCCTTTGGCCGGGCGTAGCCCGGCGCCTGCCCGCGCGCGCCTCGTGATGCGGGATGGTTCTTCTAAATTAATACCCCACGCATGTCAGGGGGAGGGGCTGCTGTCCTCGCCGGCCACTTCGCCCGGATTCTGGGGCCTGTAGTCCCCACTGGTCAACCGCTGCCAAAGCCGTGAAGCGTCTCCCGCGGAGCAGGAGGCACAAAGCGCTGATAAATCCCCCTGTGTCAGGGGGAGGGGCTGCTGTCCTCGCCGGCCGCCTTCGCTGGGATTCTGGGGCATGTAGTCTTCACTGGTCACAGGCTGCCAAAGCCGTGAAGCGTCTTCCGCGGAGCGGGAGGCACGAAGCGCTGATAAAGCCCCGTGTGTCAGGGGGATGGGCTGCTGTCCTCGCCGGCCGCCTTCGCTGGGATTCTGGGGCGTGTAGTCCCCACTGGTCAACTGCTGCCAAAGCCGTGAAGCGTCTCCCGTGAAGCGGGTGGCACGAAGCGCTGATAAAGCCCCCTGTGTCAGGGGGAGGGGCTGCTGTCCTCGCCGGCCGCCTTCGCTGGGATTCTGGGGTGTGTAGTCCCCACTGGTCATAGGGTGCCAAAGCCGTGAAGCATCTCCCGCGGAGCGGGAGGCGCAAACCGTTGATAAAACCCCCGGTGTCAGGGGGAGGGGCTGCTGTCCTCGCTGGCCACCTTCGCCGGGATTCTGAGGCGTGTAGTCCCCACTGGTCACCCGGTGCCAAAGCTGGGAAGCGTCTCCCCAGATGTCAATCAAATCAGAGACAATCTGTGAAGGCTCAGCCAACCTGTGTTTGCTGACCATTCATGGACTCCAACTTTAAAAAAAAATGCTTATATCTGATTGGACAATAGAGCTTTTTCTCCTGTCATCTATTTCAACTCACCAAGCCTGGTTCCTAGACCAGAAGCTTCCTGACTGCCTGGCCACAACTTGAAGAAAATTGTTGCAATTGTCATTACAGGACACACATCCTGAAAAATAAAAAATGAGGAGCCATAAAGGAGAGGGGTAGCATCTGATAACCTGCTTGCTCAGGTGGGGCTCAGATCAAATAGTCCTAAAGAAACCCTGGGGTATATTCACAAGAATGTGTGATAACTATCGCAAGAGTAGCTTAACGCAACTTTCAACATTGCAGCCTATCGCGGGAAAATAACCCTGTGTCAACGTGGAATTCACAAAAAGGTGGTAGCGCGCGATAGACACCAGATAACGCGACAAATGTCTGCGTGAAAATCCATGCTGTGCCGCTAAAATGCGATCAAAAACAAAAACAAATGCGATGAGGCCAACCGCGGTGTAGAAAAGTAGCGAAAACCAGCCACAGGCATGCAAATCCCACGTGACTGGAGGGACCTGACCTGACCTCGTCAGAGCTGGTCGCTCCTCCCGCCGCGTGGCTCCTCCTGCTCTTGCCGCCAGTTCGCCGCTGCCCCCAGGGCTTAGGTGCCTCTTGGTTGTATTTTTTTTTCCACTCTACGCCTAATCTTGTGCTGTATTGTGTTCTGTGCCTTATTTGTACGCCCGCTGTGCCCCTGTACTTCTAATTTTGCGCTCGTTCTGCCAACTGTTTCCCGCTGTTTTTCCCCGCTCCCTGCTGCTGCTCCCCGCGGCCCGCCCCCCTTTTCTCTTCTGTACCCACTCCCCTCCTATTCGCCACCCCGCTCCCGCCTCCCAGCTGCTCCTCCCTCCCACTGACTACTTAGATGGTGACACGCGGCAGAGAGCTGTGACCTGACCTGACCTCGTCAGAGCCGGTCGCTCCTCCCGCCGTGTTGCTCCTCCTGAGTGCGCCGGTCCTCCCTCCTCTTGCCGCCAATTTGCCGTGGCCCCCAGGGCTTAGGTGCCTCTTGGTTGTATTTTTTTTCACTCTACTCTGTGCCTAATCTTGTGCTGTATTGTGTTCTGTGCCTTATTTGTACACCCGCTGTGCCCCTGTACTTCTAATTTTGCGCTCGTTCTGCCGCCTGTTTCCCGCTGTTTTACCCCGCTCCCTGCCGCTGCTCCCCTGCAGCCCGCCCCCCTTTCTCTTCTGTACCCTCTCCCCTCCTATTCGCCACCCCACTCCCGCCTCCCAGCTGCTCCTCCCTCCCTCCTCCCTCCCACTCTCCATTTATGGCAGAGTCCGCACGTACGCGCAGAGTTCACGCGCAGCCGGCGCGCCGATTGTGCGCCGATTGTGCGCCGAAGGCACGCCAAAGGCAAGCCTGTCTGTGCCCGTCCGCGCCTGGACCGCGCCCAGTGCCAGGACCCCTGTCCCCCGACGACGCCAGACCACGCAACAGACCTACGACAACACCACCATCCACGCACTCAATGCCGGCCGAAACCCCACCTGCTACCGAGCCACCCCGAAACGCACCCACTGACTCTTCACCTGCCAAGTCTGCAAATTCACCTGCCTCCGGACCTGCACCACAGCTGACAAGCCGAGTACCAACAACAACCACCTCAAGTGCATCCTGCTCAACACCCGCTCCATCCACAGACACGCCATCGAACTCTGGAACCTGCTCGACACAACATCACCTGACGTCGCCTTCCTCACAGAAACCTGGACGAACGCCTCCTCAGCGCCTGACATCGCCATAGCCATCCCGGACGGATACAAGATCACCTGGAAGGACCGCGTCAACCAGACTGGAAGAGGCATCGCCATCATACACAAGAGCACCATCCGCATCACGACCAACCCTGACGACACCTTCACCACCGCCGAACACCTCAACTTCCAGATACACTCCGACCCCAAGACCACCCTCAGAGGCACCCTCATATACAGACCCCCGGGTCCACACATCCAATTCAGCGAAGACATCGCCAACTTTATCAGCCCGCACGCCCTCCCCTCCGCTGACTACATCCTCCTAGGGGACCTCAACTTCCACCTGGAGAACAACAAGGATCGCAACACCGCAACCCTGCTGGATAACCTCGCTAACCTCGGACTCAAGCAACTGGTGAACACCCCCACCCACCACGCCGGCCACACGCTTGACCCCGTCTTCTCCACTAGCAAGCACATCTCCTTCAGCCACTCCACCGGACTCCATTTGACTGACCACAGCTGCATCCACTTCAGCTTCAGAAAAACCACACCCATCACCACCCGCAACAGGGACCTCGCAGGAGCTGGAACAAGATCACCGCCGAGCAGCTCACCACCTCGCTCCGCCAGAACCCTTCCGCCAGCACAACGGACCCCAACGAAGCAGCCAGCAACCTCACACAGTGGCTTACCAACTGTGCAGATGACCTCGCACCACTGAAGGACCCTCCCAGCAGACCCGGCAGCAAGAAAGCCCCCTGGTTCACCGACGAATTCAAGACCTCCAAGAAGAACTGCCGCACCCTCGAGAAAGCCTGGCGCCACGACCAGACCACGGACAACATGACGGCCTTCAAGCACGCCACCCACAAACACCACCAGCTGATCGGCACCACCAAGAAGACAGCATTCAAAGAACGACTGGACAACAACGCCCACAACAGCAAGGAACTCTTCAGCATAGTCAAGGAGGTCTCCAACCTCAGCACCGGAAACAACTACATCACTCCCTCGCAAGACATCTACGACTCACTCGCCTCGTTCTTCCACCGCAAGATCGCCGATATACACAACAGCTTCGGCGCACCAACCACGCACCCAACCACCAAACTAATGCCCCCACCATCACCCTCTGCGCCTGGACCCCGATCAGCACCAAAGACACCACCTGCATGATGAACATCATCCACTCCGGATCACCAACCGACCCCTGCCCCCACCACGTCTTCAACAAGGCCGACTCCATCATCACACCCCAACTCCGGGACATCATCAACACCTCCTTCAACACCGCCCCCTTCCCGGAGGCCTGGAAGCACGCCAAGCTCAGCGCCCTCCTGAAGAAACCAACAGCGGACCCCACTGACCTCAAAAGCTGCCGCCCCATCTCGCTCCTCCCTTTTCCTGCCAAAGTCATCGAAAAGACCGTCAACAGACAGCTTGCCGCCTTCCCCAAGACGAACGGACCCTTCTCAGTCCGGTTTCTGAGCCAACCACAGCACCGAGACCACCCTTATCGCAGCCACTGACGACATCAGATCACTGCTCGACAACAGGGAAATAGCGGCCCTCATCCTTCTGGACCTCTCTGCAGCGTTCAACACTGTCTGCCACCGCACCCTAGTACAGAGCCTCAGCAACATCGGAATCCGAGAGAAGGCACTGAAGTGGATCATCTCATTCCTCGCCGGAAGAACCCAGAGAGTCCGCCTCCCTCTGTTCAGATCCAAGGCCTCCGAAGTCATCTGCGGCGTACCACAAGGGTCATCACTCAGCCCAACCCTCTTCAACGTCTACATGAGCCCTCTAGCAGCCATCGCACGCAAACACAACCTCCACATCATCTCCTACGCCGACGACACCCAGCTAATTCTCTCCCTTACCAACGACCCCGCCACCGCCAGAATCAGCCTACACGAAGGGATGAAAGACCTCGCCGAATGGTTGAAGAACAGCCGGCTGAAACTGATCTCAGACAAGACGGAAGTCCTCATCCTGGGATCATCGCCCTCCGCCTGGGATGACTCCTGGTGGCCCCCTGCCCTGGGCACCACCCCCAAACCAACGGACCATGCACGCGACCTGGGCTTCATCCTGGACTCCTCCCTCTCGATGACCAGATAAGTCAACGCCGTCTCGTCATCATGCTTCAACACCCTGCGCATGCTCCATAAGAGCTTCCGTTGGATCCCCACCCAAACTAGGAAGACGGTCACCCAGGCACTCGTCACCAGCCGGCTGGACTACGGAAACACCCTCTACACCGGAACCGCAGCCAAACTTCAGAAAAGACTCCAGCGCATCCAGAACGCCTCCGCACGGCTCGTCCTGGACATCCCCCGACACAGCCACATCTCCGGCCAGCTGAGAGACCTGCACTGGCTCCCCGTCAGCAAGAGGATCACGTTCAGACTCCTCACCCACGCACACAAGGCCATCCACGACCTGGGCCCCAAGTACCTCAACAACCGCCTGACCTTCTACGCACCCACCCGCCAGCTACGATCGACCAGCCTCGCCCTCGCCGCCGTACCACGCATCCGCAAAGCCACTGCCGGGGGAAGATCCTTCTCCTACCTGGCGGCCAAGACGTGGAACTCCCACCAGATCCACCTCTGGCTGACCCAGGACCACCTCTCCTTCAGGAAGCTCCTCAAGACCTGGCTCTTTGAGCAGTAGCGGACCCCTCCCCCCCAGCGCCTTGAGACCCTTCCGGGTGAGTAGCGCGCTATACAAATGCCCATGATTGATTGATTGATTGACAATGCACCATAAAAACCACAACAATACACCAGAAACAAGCCAAAGCATGTAGCAATATGGATGCACCCTGAAACAGCGCAGAGGCCAACTCGAACCCCACAACCCCTACAGACTACCTGCAAGGAACAACGGGGTCGTGGAAGGCCAAGGAGAAGAGGGAGAGATAGACGGGGTGCAGACCACAGGAAAACAAGACCAGCGTCACGGAGGTGACAGAACACTACCAGCAACTGAACCAAAACCAGGCCACCTGAAATGCAGTCGGAGTGCCAAGGAGGCCAATCGAGGAAGCTAATAGGCGAAGGCATGACGGGACAACCCAAACCAGGCACCAGCCTGCTGTCAACAAGAAGGCAGCAAAGGCGAAAGGAGGTGGCAGTCCAGCGCACCGGAGGTGCTGGTTAAAACCCAGGCCACAGTTATCGGTGTCTAGACGGTGCAAGGAGTAGGATGTACGGACACAGCACAAGAGGACCTGACACAACACCAACAGAGAGTGCTACAAACAGGGCCTGGGGGGACGGGGGAGATGGGCACAATGGCATAAATGCACAATGAGGCGTAGCACACTGCACACCCACAAACACCCAAGATCATGTCCCAGATCCCCTTGAAACACTGCATCATGCACACATAGCATGAACAGCGCACCCACATTGACGACAACGTGGAACTATGCGCATATCCAACATTGCAAAACAGAGGACACAACTGGCTTTGCACATGCACAGAATTGTGCCCACTGCAGCTGGCAGAGCCTATAACAGTGAAATGGAAATGTACGCATCCAACCTCACATTCGTCATGCAGTCCCCTACAACCAGTAGGAGAACCCTGATTCATACCCTCGTGACTCCCCATCTAGACTACAGCAACTCACTGTATATGGGCTTGAGTAAAAAAGGTTCCATCGTTTACAGTGTGTGCAGAACGCTGCTGCCAGACTGGCATTGAACTTATCCAGAAAGTCCTCAGGGAAACGGGCTTTAGCAACCCTTCACTGGCTGCATATTCGTGAGCGCATTGTATTCAAAACAATGTGTATGGCTCACCGTATTGCGCAAGGGAAGGGGCCAATCTATCTCCAAAAACTACTGACCAAGTTTCAACCCAAGCGCCATTTGAGATCTCTGGGTAGTATGCTTTTCCAAGTACCCAGAATCTACCGGGCGCATATGGGGGGAAGGTTCTTTAAATATCTGGCCAGCAAACAATGAAATGCTTTACCCATTGAACTCCGCATTGAACCATCGGAGACAAGGTTCTGTCAAAAATTAAAAACGCATCTTTTTCCGAAATTGTGAGACCCTCTGACCGACCCCAGTCCTTTGTAATTTCTCTGATACGGCTCACTTTATTGTCTACACAGCGCGGGGACACACTGTTTCCTAGTGTAACCAGGTGCTATACAAGCTGTTTTTATTATGATTATTATTATTATTAGTCCAAATGTACACTTACCCGCAGAATAATCCAGCGGCCCCCAAACTGTCACAATGTACACTGCTATACAATCTGCATGCAAACTACCACAATGTGCCAACATATCTGTCAGCACAAAGGCAACACGCACCTCCCCTTCACATCGCAGAGGAGTGTACAACACCTGCAGTAGAGCACATAATACAACACATCAGTGATGCCGAAGAGGACCACCACACCATCGACATCGATGCCCTACAACCGCACATGGATATCCCACGCAACCCCCCACCAGGACCCGGACAGCCAAGCTACTCAAAGGAGAACACTGAGCCTGCGACAGACCACACAGCAGGAAGCACCCGCAAGCACAGCTGGTTCACAACACTTCACCCACCCACACATGGCACCCCAAAGCCATGTGTCAGCATGCCAAAAGGAGGCGGCCCAACAGGTGCGGGTGGGGGCTGAGCCCATGAAATGCGAACAAGGACACATACATAGGAGTCTATCACCCTTCAGGGCCCACCCACACCCCACAAAGTTGACACACGCTGCCATAGAAACACATGCAGATGCACATTCACAACACAGAACCACACCCAGGGGCGAGCAATTAGCAGCCACACACCCATCTTGCTGCAGTATTGCCTATGCACACAATAACGTAATATATTTCAGTCGTGTACAGTTATAACACACAATTTTTAGAGAAAGCCAAAGTCAAAAAACAAGCCCAGTGTTTGATTCAGAGGTGCTTTTTGGGAAGGTTTAATGATTCTACACCAGCCAACACATGTTTCATCGCGTGGGAATAATATCACCGCGACTCATCAGGGCTGTGCTAAAGGTAATATGGCCCATAGATCGCTCTACCGGTTATATTTCCGACCCGGCAGGGCCCGTGACCTTGTAGATGATTATCTTTAATGCGCGTTATTCCGAATAATGAAAAAAGTCTTTTAAAATTCCAGTCACTCTTCAATACCAAAGGACGTCTAGTTTTCTGAACGTGGAGAGTTAGTTCCGGTCAAGTGATTAGTGTGCTTGTATCCCGGGAGAGGATCAAGGTTAGGTCTCCATTAGTGCTGGTAAGGGGTTTTCTCCGCTCACCTTTTTGTACCTGACCTACTCAATTTTTTTTGACTACTTTAGCGTCCACCCCTGGTAGAGCGCCCTGTAACATTCTGATACACTAAAATACCCCTCCGCTAGACTCACACACCCATGTTGGCTGTGCGTACGATGGCCCTGCCCAGTCCCCTCACAAATTGAATGGGTGACAACAAAGCTACATGTCCAAGCCCCAACCCGCTGCCTCCGGAGACATGTCTGCATCCGATGTACACCACATAATGTAAAGTTGCAGGGCCCAGTGTCCACATGCATACTACAGGACCACAGGGACTCACGCAGAGATCATGTTGAACTGGCTACGGGCACATGCGCCTGGCCCCTTTATTGGCAGAGCCACATGTACAGTGACGCCTGTGCTGGATGTTTGTGGGGTGAGTGTCAGCCAAAGCACACAGAATCTATGGTGTTGGCAAACACTTGGACATTGGACACCAGTGCAACTGAAACAGAAAACACATGCAATACAGAGTCAACTGCTGAGCAACATGGGGTGAGCCAGATAAAGTCCAGAGGACAGCCAACATGCAAACAGAAGTGTCCGTGAGTTGCATGGCACTGGGCTGTGGACACTAGAGATGAGTGCAGTCATGTGCCGAAAAAGTTTTGGAAGTGCCCCTTCGATACATTCCTGATGCACATGCACATGCATTGGGGTGTGTCAGACCTGCATCACTTTCACCATCAATGTCTCAGGGCCCCCACACTGTTTGAGGTGACACACCTGCGCAACCGCTCCACAGCATAAAATACAATCAGTAATGGACAATGGCCTGCGGATCACTGAGTTACTGGCACCTAGAGTGCTAATCAAGGAATCAGGCCAATGATGGCATCCACAATAGGCCTGAGCAACCCAGAAACCTGTCAGGACCACTGCTTCCAAACGTCATTGGCCAGAGTTGAAGGCCATAGCGTTTGGAGGTGGTCCTTGCGGTGGTGGCGTGTGTCTCCTGTGGTGATGCGTCGTCCAGGCCGGTCTGGACTCACTGTGGTGTGTGAGCCCTGGTGGCACGCATTTGGGCCCAGAGGCTGCATACAGTGCAAGACCACAGAGTCAGGGAATTGATGACCCCAAGGCCTACGCCTCAGGGGCCAACCTATGTCTCCGTAGAAGGGGTCCCAGACAGGACCAGCACAGAGTTTGTGGCCCCGGATGCACTACGGCAAGCCCAGGCACCCTGCCACGGATCAGTTGGGTCATGCGACCTGAGAGGGCAACCATCATTGTCCAAGGTGTATGTCTCAGAAAGGTTCGGGAGATAGTGGAAGGTGTCCTCCAGGGCAAGACGCCGAAATGTTTGATTTTATACATAAGCAGGAAATGGAGGAGTGGAATGAGACAGCCCGTTGCCACCACTAATTCTGTATCAGCTACATGGGGGTGAAAACTGCCCCCTAGTCCACAGGCTCAGACGCCACCACTGTTTGACCAGAGAGTGTCCATGAATGTCGGGGAACAGACGTAGTGGCACTGGAGCTGAGTGGGGATGCAGATTATGCAGATGCAGGTACACTGATATGGACTCCGCTATTGCTGAATCATGACTCAGTGAACGACTGGACCGCAGTGTAGGCCGTAGGCAGCTGTTAGCAGTGGCCAACAGCCACGTGTCTTTGGCTCACAATGTACATCGCTAGTGACACCAGGACAGTTGTCGGTAGTGTACAAACACCTCCGTAACACTGATCCTATTCTCTATGCCAAGATGCAAGGCGACATCCTCTGAGGCCTCTCCTTGTGTGCAAGGATTTGTCATCTGCCTTTGCATATCAATGTTCAGTTCCAAATCTGTGACCTACTCGAGCACAGCCTAGGCCAAGAGCAGGGTAGGCCTGAGGCAGCGGTAAGCACGGGCCATTCACGAGTGTAGCTGGCGTTGGTTGGTGTCCCTACCAGCCTGCGTAGTTCAGGTTCAGTGGCACCACGTGTTCAGTCACCTCTGTGAGTGTGACCCAGCTTTCATCCAGACTGAGCCGTATCTTCCTCTTACTCCTCTCCACTGGTGTGGACTCAGCCATTTGAGATTCGCGACTAGGTGTTGGATGTGAGACCTATTGGTCCGCAGGGTAGTCCTGGTCCCTCATCCACGTGTTGCCGGCTGGCGTTGGACAGGGTTTGTGGCAGCACGGCTCGCCGGATGGTGTTAGACAGGGTTTGTGGCAGCACGGCTCACCGGATGGCATTGGACAGGGTTTGTGGCAGCACGGCTCACCGGATGGCGGTGGACAGGGTTTGCGGAAGCATGTGTCGCAAGTTGAGCATATGACACTATGCCTCATGGATCGAAGGGGGTCTGGTGCTGTGGCCTCTGTCCCGGAGTCGGGGTCACTGCCATTCAAGAGCCAGGACACAGTCTCACATATGGGACCCACTGGGCCGCAGAGGTTGCGGGTAGAATATCTAAACGAGAAAGGAGTAATGTGGGCCAGCGTCTGGGGGACTGAAAGGCTGGCCAGGTCGCAGGGCTCGGTCTTGGAGCTAACCCTGGCATGTGGTGGGCCCTCCATGACACACACCGGTGTCGAATGCTGATTAGTGTGGCCTGGCTGCGTAGGGTTAGCCCTGATGGGTTTGTGGTCCAGTGGGCCGGGGTACTGGCAGAGACGCTTTCCGTAAGTGGACAACTCCCCGGGCTACATGCAATTTTTCACACCCCTACACTGGCTTGTTGTACATCGGCCCATCCCACTCTTATCACGCTCACTGCGGGCGTAACAAGCAACATTTCAGTCAGGACCCCGTCTGAATGGGGTGACAGGGTTGCGTCCACTGACCACTACACTCTATTCATCAGAGGTGTATGTCGCCATGGAAATGGGTGAGTTCTGCATACTGTGGTCTGTTCAGCACTTTGCCGCCACTCTTGGCATAGTATACTTTCCCAGCCATGATTCTACTGCATCCTTCACACATGCCTGGTTGCCTCCTTTCCCCACATTTGTCTATTGTGTGGCTGAGGTGCCATGCTGTTGATTGCCCATGTTAACATTGTGAGTTGTTTTATTGTGTCTGGTGGGTGGGCATGAGCATGTTGTTGTGCATCTTGGTTGTCGACCTGTGACGTGTGCATTGCCAGAGTTGTGGATTGCATGGTTGTGGAGTTGAGGTGAGTGGGGAGTTCAATGAGAATTTGCCATGCGGCTGTGCATTTGCCTTGGTGCAATCCTGGGACGGCCGGTTGCTGTTTGACTGTCTGATGGTAAAGGGACCATGCACACTTGTTGTGTATTTGGAGGCGAGATTGGTGTTGGTCCCACGGTGTTCTGATGTTGCCTGCACATTGATGTGTGACGTGTGCTTCATGTTGCGCTGATTGAGTGCTGTATCACCAGCGGGCATAGGTGGGACATGTATGCAGTGGTTTGCCCCCAACACGTGCGTGCATCCGGCTATGGCATATGGTCCATGCTTGGTCTCCAGCGGTACCTGCGCATTGTGTTGCAATACGGGGACTGGGGTGCCAGGGTGAGGGTGATGTCCTGGACAGGTGTGGGCGTCTTGGATATGGCTGGCTGTGAGACTCCACAGACTCTGGCGGGTGTTGGTTGGGGTGTGCCAGGGGCCAACAGGTTTGCACAGCCAGCTGCTTGGTGTGGGGAGGGATGTTGGTTGTCCGATGTGTTGGTGCAGTTGGCCTGTTGGATGATGACGGCCAGGATGCGTATGATGGTTGTTCCTTTCAGCCTGTAGTGGAAAGTACATTGTCAGATGTTGTGCCTGTGAGGCAGGTGAGTTTCCTGGGGGCCACTGTCTTTGTCTGCACTGCCTCTGTGGTGGTCTGGGGGGGTGTGCCTGGTGGGTGTTGTGGCCCTCTTGGGTGTCTGTGCTGCATGTTCAGTTGCTCCATGGCATATGTTGCCCTTCCGATGATGCCCTGGGCTGGGCTCCCTATTGTGGTGGAGGTTCCCTTACGACTTTACACCAGGTAAGAGCCGGAGTAAAATTCCTGCTGATAACGGCCTTTATTGTGTGTTTTGTGTTCTATTTCACCAATCTGTCTGGTTGTTGTGAATATTGAGGTGTGGTATTGTCATGGGGTTTTGCACAGGAACGCCTGCTCTGCATCTCATTAGCGATAGTTGCGGGCGTCCCTTGGGGTGATGTTTTTTGCGGCTGCTATTGCGGGAAAACTGGTGCTGTGGGCTGTTAGCACCTGCTTGTGAATGGTGGGGTAAATTTATCATGATTTTAGCTGCGATAAAGTGCCGTTAATTCACAATAGCTCATTGTGAATATCCCCCGTGTATGAAAAAAAAGATGCAGATTTTGCCATATGTTCCCCGAAATGTGGATGTGGATGTGGATGTGGATGTGGGAACGGATTTCTCATGTAAGAGTGGATTAAGAACTAAATCCAAATTTATACCTCAAGGAACACAGTTTGCGGCTATAGACATATTTGTTAAAAAGACTTTGGATGAATTCCATCGATTAGAAGATAAGGGCAGGTGGGGTTTTAATGATCAGGATAATCTTACCCCACACGAGAGAGTAGCACTTAATGATTTAGGACGTGATAGTAGCATGATAATTCGAGAAGCAGATAAGGGTGGGAACATCGTGATTATGAATAGATCTAATTACATCAATGAAATTCAAAGGCAGCTTAGCGATTCGAATTGTTATGTCAGAATACTGGTTAATCACCAATGAACAACAGGAGAAAAAGGGTTTTCAGGTAATCTATGAAGAAGCACTCTTTGTCCCCCTGAGCAATATACTCAAAAACAACAAAAGAGTGCCCTTTCCTTGAGAAAGGAGAAGTCGGAAAAAGAATCACAATGGATTCTTTAGAAAGTCCTCACTCACCAACCGCGTTGGTGACATGCTTCAGCATCGGGCCCCACCAGCAAGGTCAAAACCCCCCCCGGTGTGCTTCGACACCAGAATTACAGCAGAGCCGGGTATTTTGTGTATGAGTGATCAAGTGATGTGAGGTAAAAGTGACTAGGTTATGTATGAATTTTTTTTTATTCGTAGAACAATGCAGCACAATTAAAAAGAAGAGCGGGCAGGTGGAAAGCTGGATAGATATTTCAGCTATGCCACGCTCAGTGTGGGCAACATGTTTCTGCCTATCTGGGTGCAAACTAGCTAGGCATTCATCAGGACCAGTGTGCAGACCCCTGGCGGTATGAGCATGCTAAGGCTCACCCTGACCTGGTGGTCATAATGTGAAAAAAAGCAGGAAAAAAAATAATTTAAAACCTGCTGTGTATAGGGTACCGGATGATGTTCGGCACCTAACAGCTTATCTGAAAAGGAAACAGACACATACAATATGTATATATCAAAGCTCGTTCTCCACTGAAAAACGGAGCACTCTCAGGCGGGTGCGGACAGCGGCAGTGAAAACCCGCTAAAACATCGCGCTCAAATCTTGCTGCATTATGCGCAAAATAAGCCGCACTCACACGGGGTAAACTTCTTAGCAGAATTTCTTTAATGCGTGATAAACATACGTGTTTCGGCGTCAAGCCTTCATCGATGTCGGTGGGGTCGAAGAAGGCTTGACGCCGAAACGCGTCTGTTTACCACGCATTAAAGAAGTTCTGCTAAGAAGTTTCCCCCGTGTGAGTGCAGCTTATTTTGCGTATAATGCAGCAAGATTTGAGCGCAATATATATGATATATGATAATGATATTTTTTGTCATATCTATTTGAACTGTATAATATCATATTAACCCACTCTACATACATCCTAACCATATCAGCAGATGTTCAACTGCTATGAGTATGTAGATGAATGTATAGAACAACATCATTCCAAGATGGCGTCTATGTTGATGTCCGTGGGTTTAGTCCCATGTCTTTGTTAATGATTGCCGTGAAACTTCAATAACATGCTGTTTCCGAGTCATGATCTGACACACTGACGAAGGCTTATGCCGAAACACGTCTGTGCGTTTTTCCCTCAAAATAAACCCTTCCTTGACTGAGAACCCTCCTTGAGTGCTGCCCTTTTTCTACGAATTTGGTGAAAGTTCGAGCGCAATGTAATGCGACGTCCCGCGAGCCGCTAGCAGAACCCGTTCAGGAGTGAGCAGTTCTATGCGGGAGTTGAGCGTTTTCCGATTGGAGTCACACTGCACACCATCGCGACCACTGAGGCAGAGATTCAACTCATCCGGATTCACGGAACATGAACAAGAAACAACAGTAGGCGGTGATGAAGGCCCTGGACCCTCGGCCAACCAAACAGTGATCAACTAGACTGATAAGGAGTTGACCGATTTGGAAAAAGAAGTGCTAAGCCTGGGCCTCACGTTTTGTCCAACCAATGATCTGGAGTACACGCACGCAAACCAGAATTGATTTATTCCGCTTTACTAGGAAGCTTAAACTCCACAAACATTTTAAACTACGTCCCCATTTGAAAGAACGTGATAAAAAGGGAGTGAGAATGACGGCAACAGACACCCTAAGCAGTAGAGACTTACCAGCTATCAAAGCCCTTGAGGATTTGCAATTAGAACAGGAACATGACATTAGTCATTTGAATACAGCACAATGTGCAATCCTACAAGGAATAGAGCAAGAGAGGGATGAGAGTACGTATAAACCTTCCTCAGCGTTTGTGCCACAATCACCCTGGGACGCTGTGGATGTTTTTACTGAGGCCATGAAGAGAGATCTCCTGCAATACAGGAAAGCGGACCATTCTGATGTAAAGCATAACATCACGGACTGCCAGCGAATGACATTGATGAACCTGACGAATGATAAAACCCTTGTGATCAAGTCCTCCGACAAGGGGGGGAATGTGGTCACAATGGGTAGAGAACAATACAAAAAAGAAGCACTGAGGCAACTTTCAGATGAAAAATTCTACATGAAATGCACAACTGCCATATACCAACAAAGTATCACAGAATATGAGAAATTGATCCATAAGTGGTACAGCCTCCAGATGCTGGGAAAAGACGAGCATCTCTTCCTAAGGAATAGCAACCCGATGATACCCACCTTCTGTCATCTCCCCAAGGTACATAAAAACATTGACTGTCCCCCTGGCCGCCCTATAATTTCTTCCATTGGCAGCCTGACAGAGAACATGTCACGATTCGTGGACAATATTCTGTTCCCTTTGGTGGTAAAATTAGAATCATACGTACAAGACACCAAAGATTTTTTAATCAAAATACAGGAACTAGTATGGAGCCCACGATATCTGTTGATGGTGCTGGATATTACCAGCTTATATACTTGCATAGAACATGGGCATGGCCTGGAGGCAGTCAGATACTCCCTAGAACAGCGTCAGATAAGATTTGCCAAACACAATGAAATGATTGTTGAATTCACGGAATTCTGTCTAACACACAACATCTTTCTTTTTGAGGACCAATTATACATTCAAAGGTCTGGCACGGCGATGGGAACCTGCTTCGCTCCCAGCTATGCGAACCTGTTCGTTGGCTGGTGGGAGGAGCGGGTGCCCAGGAGCTGTACAGTTGGACAAGAAACAGGGGAGGTAGTATGCTGGCATTGTTACATAGACGATCTATTTATCGTATGGGACGGTGAGACAAGCACAGCAGAAGAATATATCAGGGTACTTAACACCAATGACCTGAATCTGCATTTCTCAGGTTCGATCAGTCCGGTGGCAGCGGACTATTTGGAACTGAGGGTGTTTGTCGATGGGGACCATCTGCATACTGCCCTTTATAGGAAAGAAACTGCTGACAATTCTACACTCTTTGCCAGCAGCAGTCATCCTCCCCAGCTCATAAAGAGCATTCCTTACGGAGAACTTCTGAGGCTCCGGAAGAATTGTTCCAAGGATTCAGACTTCGAGGCGGCTGCCTCGGAGTTTTGGCATGCTTCTCTATCAGAAGATATGGGGAGAAACTTCTGAATGAAACCTTGAAGAAGGTCAGAGGGATACAGAGGGCGACACTATTAACTACAAGAAACTAAGGTGTTGGCCGAGTCAAAACGGGTGCTAGTAGTGAAGGGCAATTTCGATTGATTACCCCTTACTCGTCAGGTGCCAATGACCTGAGAGCGATGCTTAATAAGAACTGGCATATATTACAAACAGACAGCATACTTAAGGAGGATTTACCAGCTCATCCCCTGTTAACATTCAGTAAAGCAAGATCACTGGGGGATATATTGGTTTCCAGCCATCTTGAGAAACCTATATCAACAACTAACAGCTTAATAGAGATGAAAGGTTTCTTCCCCTGTGGACGGTGTAAAGCCTGTGTCGGCAACAGGAGAGTGCAGTCATACAACATACCTGACACAGGGAGAACACTCCCCATTAAGAAATTCATAACCTGCAGCTCTCAGTTTGTAGTGTATTGTCTGCACTGCCCATGTGGCCTACGCTACATCGGAAGCACGATTAAGGAACTCAAACTGAGAGTACTGGAACATCAACGTGCAATCGAAAAAGCGGATTCCGACTATCCGGCTGCACGACATTTTGATGAAGAACACGGGAGAGATCGCAATAAACTCCAATTCTTTGGGTTGGATATTGTCCCATCGAATCCGAGAGGAGGCGATCGCTTAAGAAGATTACGCAGGTTGGAATCAAGATATATCATTGACCTCTCCACTAAACATCCAGGAGGTCTTAACAGTGGGGAGGAAATGGCATTTCACCTAGGGAAGTAACCCCATCAATACTCGACTCATCGACCTGTAACATCATAGTCCTAGAGTCAAATTTGAGAAAGAGATTAGATGGGAACTGCTGAGGGACAGATGTATACTCACAAAATGAATAGCTATAGTGGTTCCTTTCTTGACTGTTTGTTTTAACCAAATAATCCTCCATTATGCTGCTCACAAGTATATTTAGTCAGCTTGACTGTTCTGTAGTTTTGATTTTCCTTTGTAAATGTTCAACATCTATTTACATCCTATTAAGTTATGATAGAATATTTACACAACATGACACAAATTCTGCTGCTGTGATGTGATTTGTACAGAATTGGGTATATTGTAACATGATAACATCCTTCACCAAGGCTATTGAGTAAATAGGATGTTTTCCATTATATAGAAACAATGCATTGATTCTAAATATGCTAGCTATTCTAACAACAGTTTAGTGCAGCTTATACTGTACTTTGAATGATTTTGATTTTGATTTTGCTTAATCTCAATGAATTGCAATGGTAGGATTATTATGTATGTTATCACCTTATGGAGCACTGCAGTGTTTAATTTAATAATTTATCAACCTATTAATGTATTATTGTTTCAGTACAGGCACATTGTTCGAATTATGAACAAACAATATGTACATAGGACACTAGCCTATCCACGGCTCTATTTTTGTCATATCTATTATGAACTGTATAATATCATATTAACCCACTCTACATACATCCTAACCATATCAGCATATGTTCAACTGCTATGAGTATGTAGATGAATGTATAGAACAACATCATTCCAAGATGGCGAATATGTTGATGTCCGTGGGTTTAGTCCTATGTCTTTGTTAATGATTGTCGTGAAACTTCAATAACATGCTGTTTCCGAGTCATGATCTGACACACTGATGAAGGCTTACGCCAAAACGCGTCTGTGCATTTTTCCCTCACAATAAACCCTTCCTTGACTGAGAACCCTCCTTGAGTGCTGCACTTTTTCTACAAATTTGGTGAAAGTTTGAGCGCAATATATATATATAAATATATAAATATACAGTATGTACAAACAGTTTAAGCACTTCATTTCACGTGTCTGCTTGTCAGCAGAAAATTCAAAACAATGGATCTCCTCTCTGTTGGTGCATTCAAAGGAGTAGACACGTTACTATGGTGCAGTAGCGTGCGTATTTTATGGATGTGTCCTTATATCGTAAGGTTTAGAAGTGAGTGGTATGTGACAAAAGAGACCACTCAGAGTGGGGAGGTACCTTGTGACAGTAGAGCTACAAGACCTGCACGCATACTCGGGCATCGAGTGGTATAAGTGCGTGTTTGGCGCACAGGAATTAATTGTGACTTTCACCACCCCTTTGCGTGTGAAGTGGCCCATTGTGATGCCTGGGATGGAGATACCAAAAACGTGAGGTGTGATGACTATTTACACCTCATGTGAATGGCTGAATAGGCACACCCTGTAGAGAAAGAAAGTAAGCGGTCAGAAAGAGCGGAGCTCATCCTTTTCCTGGGCGTCAGCGCACTTGCGGTGTCCGCGTGATTGCATCATCACGCATCCCCCTCTAACCAATCCTATCTTCAGCTTCAGTTTTCGGGCTTGGTCTTCATATTTAAAATAACCAAGCTATATTGACAAAGGTTCTCCATATTCTATGTAATAGGGAGGAGATATGGTAAAAACCAGAGGGATAACAAGGAAAAAGGGGAAAGAAACATTGGACGGAACGTGTCAGAGACAGAATTTGAAAGCCAAGTATAGTAGTCATTACATTTGTTTAGACAAAATTGTGTTCAAAGGACACAAGTGTGATGGCATAAAAATTGAAAGGGTAAACTCTGAGATGCTGCCTCATAAATAAGTGGTACATGCGCCCTCAGTTCGTTTTTTTGAAAGGGTAAACTCTGAGATGCTGCCTCATAAATAAGAGGTAGATGCGCCCTCAGTTCGTTTTTTTACTTTCTCAAGTCGGCTAATGTAGTATGGTCACCAACCCTAGTCAAGGATCTGTTTACAGAATAAGGTTTAATCAGTGAAAGGCAATGGTGGTGAACAAACAGAAAGGGGTAGATCATGTCCATGGGTAGTTGGAGATATGCCCTAGTGTACGACTAGTTATTGAGTACAGTGCCCCAAGGAACGTTGTCATTGAGCCCAGCCCTGTCAGTGCCCAGGCGATAGACCCATCTCTGTTCTTTCTCGAACAGAGCCTGGTTGATATTACGGCCTGTGTGCACTTGTTCAATCACTGTCCATTTTAGATCGTCTGTGGAATGCTTGATTTGGATGTAGTGTTCATTGAGTTTAGTCGTGATTCTACCACACCGGACATTACTCCTGTGTTCACATATGCGCTATGTTTGACCTTACGTGTGGTCATCCCCACATAGTTCAAACCGTACGGACAGGTGATTAAATACACAACATTAGTTGAATTGCACTTTGTGTGGGAGAGTTTTGACCATGTCTTTCCAGGTTCAAGTTCAAGTGTTTTAGTGTGCTTTGTCATGTGGCATACACTACAACTGTAGGAAGGATAGTGTCCGTTTTTTTCTGTAAACCCCAAGATGTAGTAATAGATGGGGGTCCAGCGAAACCTGTGCCCTGGGTTGCGTGTGTACCAGTGAGTCCCTGAAACTACTGCCTAAAATAGTGGTTTTCCCATCTCCTGGTGTGGCTGGTTATTATGCTCCAATGTTTGTTTATCACCCTCTTCACTGTGTTAGAGGCACTGCTGTAAGTGGTGACGCAGGTCAGTGGGATTGTATTCCGTTCCTTGGAGGTGTCTTCTAAGAGAGCCTCCCTGGGTTGGTGACAGGCCCTTTTGTAACTTTTGCTCAGTATTTTGCCAAAGATGCACAAAGGAATAACCCCCCCACTGGGACACCCGATAGTCTCAGGTATCAGCTCCATCCTTGAGCCACTGTCCAGCCACTGCGATTTTTTCTTAAAACCTCTCCTACAAAAAACGTCTACGTATCTCAAAGACACCAAGTCCCTCCTGCAACTCTTACAGAACATGACCTTTGATGAAACCCTGACCATACTGGTCACTCTCGATATAGAGAGCCTTTATACCAGTATTCCCCAGTACGACACCATCATGGTCCTGGGTCAAGCTCTTGCTGACACCACCTGGGTATACCAGACCTCCAAGGATTTCATCATTAAATGTGCCACTTTAGCTTTCAAAAACAACTACTTCGAATACAAAGGCACCCTGTACCTCCAAACCACTGGTACTTCAATTGGCAGTGCTTTCGGCCCAAGCGTGGCAGGCCTCTACGTACACGACTTCGAACGCAGACATTTCCTTGATACCACTAACCCTTTTGCCTCTTCCATACCCTTATGGAAGAGGTACATAGATGATGTCCTCGTCATATGGAAGGGATCCGAGATTAACCTGACTAACTTTCTACAATGGATTAACACTCTGGACCACAATCAGAGGTTCACTTACACCTTTGACTACCAGGAGGTGGTCTTTCTGGACGTGATCATATCCAAAGGCGACGGGATCTTTGCCACCAGACACATTACAAGCCCACGGCTAAGAACAATCTCTTGGAATTTACCAGTTTCCACTCCACTCCAAAAAAATCTACCATATGGGCTATTTTTGCGACTCAGGCGAAATTGCAGTAACCTGACTGATTTCCGCTCAAGTCAAGTTTCCACAGACGATCTAAAATGGACAGTGATTGAACAAGTGCACACAGGCCGTAATATCCACCAGGTTGTGTTCGAGAAAGAACAAAGATGGGTCTATCGCCTGGGCACTGACAGGGTTGGGCTCAATGACAATGTTCCTTGGGGCACTGTACTCAATAAATATTCAAACACTAGGGCCTATCTCCACCTACCCATGGACATGATCTACCCCTTGCTGTTTGTTCACCACCATTGCCCTTCACCGATTAAACCTTATTCTGTAAACAGATCCTTGACTAGGTTTGGTGACCATACTACGTTAGCCGACTTGAGAAAGAAAAAAAACTAACTGAGGGAGCATCTACCTCTTATTTATGAGGCAGCATCTCAGAGTTTACCCTTTCAACTTTTCATGCCATCACACTTGTGTCCCTTAAATACAATTTTTTCTAATCAAATAAATTGACCACTATACTTGGTTTTTAAATTCTGTCTCTGTCACGTTCCGTCCTATGTTTCTTTACCCCTTTTCCTTGTTATCCCTCTGTTTTTTACCATATCTCCACCCTATCGCATAGGAATATGGAGAACCTTTGTCAATAAAGCTTAGTTATTTTAAATATGAAGACTGAGCCCGAAAACTGGTTCACGCTCCAGCTTTCGTTAGACAATCGCGATCACATGCCCTTTAGCTGACGATACGATTAGTTAGAGGGGGACACGTAATGAAGTAATCACGCGGACACGCGAGCGTGCTGAATCCCAGCGCACTTGCGTCTACAGCAACCGGCAGGGAATCAATACCCTCCGATACTTAATGGCACCCACACAGTTACCTCGGCATTGATGGGGTCCGGTAATCGAGGCAGACAACAGGTACCAAGAGGGTGCTTGACTGCGCTGGTGTGAGTGAATAATAACCTTACAACGCCACATACAGATAAGTAACTAGCAGGAAAAGGACGATCTCCGCTCTTTCTGATTGCTTACTTTCTTTCTCCACAGGGTGTGCATATTCAGCCATCACCCCCTCCCGAGACCCATGGTGTGAATAGTCATCTCATGTTTTTGGTATCTCCATCCCAGGCATCACAATCGCCCACTGCACACGCAAAGGGGTGGTGAAAGTCACAATTAATTTCTGTGCGCCAAACATGCACTTATACCACTCGACGCCCAAGTAGGCGTGCAGGTCTTGTGGTGCTACTGTCACAAGGTACCTCCCCATTCTGAGTGGTCGCTTTTGTCACACACCACTCACCTCTAAACTTTACGATATGAGGACATATCCATAAAATACGTACACTACTGCATCATAGTACCGTGTCTAATACTTTGAATGCACCAACAGAGAGGAGATCCATCATTTTGAATTTTCTGCTGACAAGCAGACACATGTGAAATGAAGTGCTTAAACTGCTTGTACATAATGTATATTTATATATATATATATTCACTTAAAAAACCATAGGTTTCAGGCCTTGTATAGTTAGGAATTAGCATTTAAAAAACCGTTGAAATAGCTCCTATATAGTTAGTTGTACTAACTATATTTTGCGCACCGGAAATCCACTTCTGATGATGTCACATATTACATCATTCAAGACATGGTCAGTGACATCACTGATGACATCACTGATGACATCACTGATGACATCTCATTTGACATCACTGATGACATCATTCAGTGACTGTGTGTTTCTGTAAAGTTTTAAATATGTTTTACATATTGAAGAATGAGTGGATGTATAAGTGTCTGGATAAAGGATTTAGTAGGTGCGTGACTGACTGGATGAGTGAGTGATTAAATGTGTCTTACTAAATGCATGGGTTAGTGACTAAACTGTCTGAATGTGTGCCTCAGTATGTCTGTTGTTGTGTAAGCTGCTGCATGTGTTGATCAGTAGCTATATGAGTGGCTATATGGGTTATTGATTGGTTGCCCACGTATTTGAATGGCAGACTGAGTGTGTGTGTGGGTGGCTGGGAGGTGTGTGACTCTGTGCATAGATGTGTGAGCAGTTGATTCACTAGGTGTATGAGTTCAAGAGTGCATGTGGAAACAGCTATATGGGTGGTTGACTGTGTGCATGGGTGTGTTGGTGAGTGAATGGATATCTCAGTGCTACATGTCCAAGTAAGTACATATGTAAAACACAGTGCATGTGAGAGTTGGCATATATAAATGACTATACATGAGAGCCAGTGAATGTGCGAGTGGCTGTATGGATCATTGTGTACTTGTATCAGGGATTGTATAAGAGAGTAAATATGTGTTAGTATATGTTTGAATAAGTAAGGTGTGTATAACTGTATAGTTGAGGAAATGGAGGTGTGATTGATTCTTTGCATGACTGACTAGGTGTGTGAGTAACTCCATGGATGAGTGATAGTCTGTGAGTGTCTGTTTACACTGATTGTATCTAAGGTTATATTAGAGTCTGAAGAGGTTCATCGTATTATCACATGAATGATATCATCAGTGATGTGATCAGTAATGTCAAATGAGATGTCATCAGTGATGTCATCAGTGATGTCATTTGAGATGTCATCAGTGATGTCATCAGTGATGTCATTTGAGATGTCATCAGTGATGTCATCAGAGATGTCATTTGAGATGTCATCAGTGATGTCATGAATGATGTCACTGACCATGTCATGAATGATGTAATATGTGACATCATCAGCAGTGGATTGCGGGTGCGCGATATATAGTTAGTGCAACTAACTATATATGAGAATTTCAATGGTTTTGTGTGAGTAAAATAAGGTTTTGTAAATGCTCATTCCTAACTATATATGGTCTATAACCTATGGTTTTTTCAGTGAATTTTCAAGGTTTTGTAAATGCTAATTCCTAACTATATATGGTCTATAACCTATGGTTTTTTCAGTGAATTTCATTGGTTTTTTAAAAGCTAATATCTGTAGCTGTAAAATGTATTCTTCTTTAAATCTTAAAATATATTTTACATGTTTTTGATACAATTTTTTTTTTATTATTTTTTTTGTTTCGCTCCCGGTCCGCGAACCGGTTAGCTTCCCGTTAGCTCAATTTGGAGCCGCGACTCGGTCCGCGAACCGGTAAACGTTCCATTTGCGTAACTGTTGCGTTAGCATGACGTTTTGCGTTGTCGCGTAATACGTCATGTGAGGCGCCAAGTTAGCGTACCCGGAAGCGAACCTGAACGCGGCGCAAAGAGCGTAACGTAAACACAGCAGGTCATGTGACTCGGTAATAACACTTTTCATTGGCTCATTTCACTTTTGGTTTCCTAATGATGTAATACTAGGTCATGTGATCTAAAATTAACACTTTTCATTGGTTTAGAACTTTTGCTTTTCCCAAATGATGAAAACCCCTCCTTCTTTCTTCACTCTGACTTTCATCTTGGTGAGAGAAAGACCCTTTATTAACATTGAGCAATGGCTTCATTGGTAGCTTCAGCTGGTTCTTCCCCACCACCTCCACCACATCCAAGGAAGAGAGGACCACCTGCTGAAGTTATTATTCAACAAGAAGAGGAAGAACAGGAAGAGGAGGAAGAGCAGGAAGAGACACTGTTTTTTCCAGAGGAGCCCAGGAGGTATCATCAGAAGGAGAACTATATTTGGCAATTTTTTTAATTTCCTGAGGGCCAAAAGAAATAAATGCACGCTACGTGTTTTGCCGTATATGTAATGATAGACTGTCCAGGGGGACCGATAATAAATACAGTTACGGCAACTACACAATGCATCGGCACATGAGTAGGTGGCATCCTAACAACTACAGTGCTGCGCAGTTACGTGACGAGCAAGACAATCCCCCTTCGATGGCCAGAAGATCGGTTGTACAGGAAGTGACGGGACCAGAGGCGAGGGAGATGGTCCCAAATATACAAATGAAGTTTGGGGAAGTGAAACAAGTGTGCGTGCGTTGCAATCAGTTCATTTGCTACAGAGAAAGTAGCATCACTCTAATTATCAAAGCTATTGATAATCATGTTTGCCTGAAACGCCCCAAAGAATAAATTCTTTTTTTTTGTTGCTCCTGTTGAGCCCTTTACAATGAATCGTTTTCGTTTCCCCCCTCCCCCAAAAAAAACAAAAAAATATGAAAATGTTCAGAAAATACAAAAAAAATTAAAAAATGTTCAGAAAAATAATAAAAAAAATATAAAACAACAAAAACAAAAAAAAAGTTATTTTCAGAACTACCTCCCCGTTATAAAAAAATTGGTAGAATATTTGGAACTCTGCCAACCTCTATTTCTTTTAGTTCGCTTCCCGGTTCGCTCTCCGGTACGCGAACCGGGAGCGAATCAAAACATTTTTTTTTTAAAAAGAACAGTAAGTATAAGGGAAGGAAACAGACAGTTATGTTAAAAGAAAGACAGCTATAGGGAGTAAACAAAAGATACTGTTACCCGCAATCCACTGCTGATGATGTCACATATTACATCATTCATGACATGGTCAATGACATCATCAGCAGTGGATTGCGAGTAACAGTATCTTTTGTTTACTCCCTATAGCTGTCTTTTTTGTAACATAACTGTCTGTTTCCTTCCCTTATACTTACTGTTCTTTTTAAAAAAAAAAAATTGTGATCACTCAGAAACAGTGACATTAATAGAGACAGAGTGAGTGAACAAGAGTGAAGAAGTATGAGAAGAGAGGAACTGAGAAAAATAGTGGAAGGAGTAGAATAATTAAGTAATAGAGAAAGGAATGAGGGAAGTAGCAAAGGCAGGAAAGTAAGAATTAAACAAATGAAGCAGTAGAACTAATAGAAGTTAAATGTGATAGATTAAATGATTGATTCAGGATGACGATAAGGTGTGGCCTCTCCAAAAATTTGTTTAAGGTGAGGCCTACTCAGGGTTGCATATCAAATTTATGCTTGTTGAAGAATACAGAGGAGATAATACATGTGAAGGCCTACCAATGAAGTAAAACATGTCCACTTCACTCTTGAACAACGGCCAGACCTCTTCTGTGTCCATAGACAGACCTAAACTAACTTCATCTGCACAATGTCATTCGTAAACTTAGGAAACACAGGTAATGTAATTGAAAAACGTGGAGTTTCTTTTGCTCATTTCACAATCACATCACCTGTGTTGCCTTTGCTTAGGTATCTCATAGTGCAGATGTAGTCCAGCATATGAAACAGTACCCAGAAGTGCAGCAGTGTATGCATTAACTTTGACATTTACAGAAGCCTCAGTTTCTCCATGTCTACCTCACATTTCTAAATGTATATCATAAGTACAAAAAGTAGAGAATTAATTATACATGTTAAATGGTTTATTTTTGCTGTTCTCAGAATGTATCAAATTTCACTAAAATCAGTGACTTGAAGGTATTCATCATGTAACAGCGGGGAAAAAAAACACAATCAAAATGATTGTGTTTAAAAAACCCATACAACATAAGAAATCTGAATTCAAAACTCCTTAAAATTAACTTACTTTCCATAACGTCGAAGGATGTCCTATGAACAGCTTACACTCTGTTGTGCTATTAATATTTTCAGCCCGCCACTTTCTGAAAGACAACCTCCATCGTTTTGAAAAATATGTTACATACGATAAAAGACTTCTCACATTCTACCACATGTTTCCACATGGCCAAATCATGTTAGAGCGATTTACAACTCTTGGAATTCTTGTAAGCAAATCCCGTCATTTTCTATTTTCGCAACTTTCAGAAAGAAAACATTTAAGATTACTTTCACAATCCTGGACTACTAATATCTTACCCTTCTTGCTCACTCATGTTCTACTTTTCCTATGACACTGATACTGCTTACTATGAAGCAGACTTACTTGCATCAGGTTTATATAGTTGGATTTTTAAAATGACATTATAATTTAAAGTTTTGACCAATAATCTAGACAGCATTGCAGACTTACATTCCCTCTACTCCATGAACCTCTTGGAATTCCTTAGAGCAAATCCTGAGATTCTTTCCTTAAAATTTTGGTTTTAAAAACACCAGGTAAAAATTTTTAAGGTCATACGGCAATTTTTTTTTGAAAGTTACAACAGAATCATTGCAGAATGACCAGCCGTTTCTAGACTTTAAATAAGCTGTGTAATGTCCTGATGTTGTTGAAGGACCGTCATGATAGATAATTGCTGCAGTTACAAAAGTCCTTCCTGATATTGACAACTGCGAAGCAACAACATTTTTTATTAAAGTTGTCAATTTTGATCCATCAGGCCTACATCGTTGGATCATTAAAATGACATACTGGCCATATCTTCGTATAAATAATGTTGACATCATTTCAGATTTACATTGGCTACACTCCATGTTGTGATCAGCTGCTTTTACTAGCTTATTAAAGGACACTGATTTACTGTCTGGCAAAGTTAAATATATAAATCTTTCTGAGTCTACACTAGTAGTACTTGATACCCTACAGTTCTCGCAGTCATGCTGCCATTGATAAGAAAGCCCAAACAGGTGATCTACATCTACACCCTCATCTTGCAATACATCAAGCATATACATTAAAAACTCCTGACAATCCTGCTGAATATTTTCAGAGAAGTCTGTTTGACCTGAACATTCGTCTAACAGATAACGAACTTCAGACACACTTTCTACTTTTGTTCTATCAGTGCTACATTTCTCTAACAAAGAATTCAACAAACAGCATAAACTTTGTTCAGAATTGATCACAATCTGTTCTTTTAAAGTATCTAGTGAAAAGACAACATTAACAACTACATTAGCATAGCAGTTGACACCCGAACTGTTTTCAAATTGAAAACCGACAACATCTTCAACAGAATCCATTTTCTTTCTGCTTACAATTTTCGGTTCATCGACTTTTGGGCTTTTTGCTACAACCTCCCTACTATTACTGATATTTCTTCGTTTCCGGCCTACCACACGTTTCTCAAACAAAGGATATTGAGGCAAATGTGGCGCATACTCTCTTCTTAACCTATTGTATTCCTTAACACAATCTAGATCTGCACAAATGTTTGTGACATCACAGTCAATCAAGTACAATCCCGATAAAGATCTAACTCGTGACAAAGCCACATATGCCATACCTTCCTTGAACACAGAACTTCCAATATTCACCAATGCACTATCTACACTTAAACCTTGCGATTTATGGATTGTCACCGCATATGCCAAGCAAACAGGAAACTGTTTACGGCGAACATATAAGTCTTTAACAAGCAAAAACCTAGCAGAACAACGACCAATTATCTGTACTTCCTCAATGCCATCAAATTAAATTTTTAAAAATTCAATTCCATCTCTACTTCTGTATTTCTCAAAATCAACAACATTACCCATTGATCCATTTACCAGACCTCTTTCAACATGTAAATTCCTTCTCAAAATGATTCGGCAATTTAAACACACATTCAAAGTCTTTTCAAAACCCGCTGTTTTAGATATAGTCTTCTCTAATGAATCCAATTTTGAGTTGAAATTCTCAGACAAAATAATTGTTGATCCCATATGCTCTATTCTGTCAATAGCTTCCAGTTTCACAATCTCTTGCTTTTCTAAATTCAACATTTTGTTGTTGAATATGGCACATTCTGCAAGAGTTGGCATCAAACATATTCCGGATTTCTTCTCAGTAATTTTCTGAAAAATATTCTCAGGCAAAACGTCTTGTTCTGGATATAAATTTGACAGTATTCGTGCATGTAAAGCTTCTTTTCCATGCTTGGTCACTTTTCCAATTCTAATATCTTGTAGAATATTCTTGTAATCTTCATCCTTTGCCTGACGCATATTTTCATGCAGTTCAGCATAATTGAAGTTTAACCATATATTGACGTTGCCAATGCTCCCTAGGCACTTCCTGGTATCTTCATGCGTGAGTATTTTGAACACAGGTTGTCCTTTTACTGGTGTCAGCTGTAGAAGATCTCCGAAAACAATGATGTGTTTGCCACCAAATAACACATCATACTCAGTTTTAAGAACTTCTTGCATTCTCAAATGCACAAAGGCAAGCATGACATTGGAAACCATGCTTACTTCGTCAATGAGAAGAAGTTTCATTTTCCTCAAGACTCTTGAAACTTCACAACAAGCATCCCCAGATAACTTGTGGTATTGTAATTTGTTGTCATGCTCCACTGGCAGCATCAGTAGACGATGCAAAGTAATACCTTTAATGTTATGTGCTGCCAGTCCAGTAGGAGCGGTAACAACACAAGACAGCGATGACTCAGTCCTTTCCTGCAGTAACAAGAAATTGCTTTAATAAGGAAACTTTTCCCAGTTCCAGCTTCTCCACTCACGTACAGTCGGACAGGCTTCAACGACGTACATGAGCACTCTTTCTTCTCATGACTTAATCCATGATCAATTTGCTTGGTAACTTCGTCATATATTTTCCTCTGCTCAACGTTGAGTTGTTTTTCCAAGTCTTCTAAGTTAACCGCATCCTCCTGAGCATGTGCCATGGCTCTTTCCACTTCATTCATAGCAGTGGCAGCTTCATTTTCGATAATAGGTCCTCCTAGTGGATCCTGACTCAATGAAACAGAACTCTGACTGTCCAGAGAACTGTCTCTGGCAATCTCGGCTGCAATCGTTGCTTCCTGCTCAATTTCCAAAGTCAACATTTCTTGATATTTGGGAAAAGCAGGACATTCTATGGTCTCCTTGGCGGCAGTGAAAGAGTCTTCGTAACAGAGGAAATCTCCAAGCAGTTCCTCTTCTGCATGCCAAGCCTTGAACAGTTGCAAAAGTGCTAAATAGAAAAACTCCTTTTTTTCAGGAGATTCGCCACTCAATTTTCGATGATTTACCAAGTGGCATTTTCTTTGCTTCACCAGACATCCCTCACTTCCAATTACAGCATACACTCCTTTCTCAATATCTTCTTTGATGTTCCTCTTGAATATGTAATTTTGTAGAACCTCATACAAACAAACATTCTCGAGGTGACTGCTTCGATTTGGATAATATGTATCCAACATGTTGGTCTTCAAAATGTCGGTACTGTTTGGCTCCTTTTCCGCCAAATACTCAATTTCCCGCACAGGTTTCAGAACTCGATTACGCGTTGCAGCAAGACCAAGACTCGCCCAAACGATACTCCTAGATTTAGAATAAAGACTTGCTGAAGACAACCGGTCAGAACATTCGTAAGCTCCAATTTCTCGATGCGACAACATCTTCAGACTGAAACTGTACAACTTCTTACTGAGGCTCTTTTCATGGGAAATGTCCTCCCACATATCCTTCAATTCTGTCTTTTCTTTTTTGGTGATATAAGATGTCACATACCGAGCCACAGCCATACAGTTGTCAGGCACAAACTGTATATCCATGTTAGCATTCCACATGGACAAAATCACTGGGTTGTAGTCGTTGATGTACTTGGACTCTTCGTTCCTTTTCAAATTGTATGTATTTTTGGGTGATTTCCTCGTCACATTATGTCGCAGAGAAGACATCAAACTGTTCACTTTTCCTTTAGAAATCACCGGTCGTGGAAAGTTGAAACGACATTTGTCCTTGTTTCTGAATTTACGACGACAGTACTTTCCACAACGATGGCTTTGGAAACATAGAACTTGTTCTCTTAGGCTTTTCTTCTCCGTTGTGTTTGGAACAGCACACGTAGAATACTGTTCTATGAAATTCATCACTAAGTCATTCGGATCTGTTCCAAATTTAGGTGCATCCTTGATCCACAGCAGCATATGTATATGAGGAGCACCTCTTGCTTGGTACTCCTTTCTCAAGAAGAAATCCAACACCTCTCCAAGAGGTGGATTCTTCTTATTCGTGATGAAAGACATCATAGCTTCAAATCTATGATTGAAGTACCTGCATACATTCACTGGATCCAAAGAACACAGTTCTCCGGGTGTCTTGAATTCAATGTTTTCAATGTTTCCATTTGCCTCTCGTAGAAATTCAAGTAAGTCTTCCCAGCCATACTCGGCACAGCTCAGAGTGAGGAACCATGTCGGAGTTCCTAAGTTCCTCAGCATACATTTTAAATCACCATGACGACGGTACCAGTAGTCATTAGTACCACGCTGACACACCATGAGATTAATTAGGTGAGAATCCAAAATACTGTCTTGGACATTGACTTTATGCATAAAGTCACTTGCCGAGATGTTTCGCATCTGTATACCACTTTTCAAGATGTGGTTCACTGCATATGACAGTCCAGACAGATCGCTTTCAAACAGGAGATGAAACAAATAGGGAATGCATTGACGAAACCTAGGATCTTCTGCATACAATCGTAAAGTCCGGTATTCAGAAGCAGGAATTTGATGAGGTCGCTCATCATATCTTCCTCCTTGACCTGTTGGAAATAGCTGTGGGAAACACTGAGCTTCTAAACTTTCCTCCCAAACACTAATGGGACTCCCTTTGGCTTGTTTCATTTGAAACAACTCAATAGCATTCCCCATGACTTCCTTGGAATGCAAAGGATGAACACTATAATGTTCATATATTTCTTCACTTTTAGAGGCCTCTACTTTCTCAATTTGGCCAGCACACAAATCGCTATCCTCTTCATCACTTACTTCCTCTTCTGCAACATATACATTCTTATAGTACTTATTATTTTTCTTCAAATACAATGTTGCCTTTTTGACTTTCCTAACATCCACTAAATCTTGCCATATTTTCTTATTCTTTGTCGGAACCCCATTAACTAAGATAACCAGAGGTTCCTCTTCCACTTTTTCTACTCCAATTGTGTTAATGTTTTTGTTCAAATCTAGAGGCAAATAAACAACTCTTCCCTTTAATCCTCTCTGTAATTCTGATGGAGGCAACTTCCCTGTCTTTGGCTCCATTCTTACAATAGCCTGAAAAGGATGGATACTTTGAATCAAAATAGATTCATAAGTATTTAAATCCTTCAATTCAGAAGGAATCTCAACCAATTCCAGATTATTATGAACCGCCCTAGCAGGCATCTGGTTTTGGTTTAATTTGTTACAACAATAAGTACACACACGTTGATCCGATCCCAAATCAAAACAATTTTCTACCATCAAGTATGTGGCAAAATCCTTCCATTCACTATTATTTTCCCTTTCACTTTTTGCATATAAATCCACTAACTTAGTCTGATTCTTATAATAAGTGCGTCGACAACACACACAAGTGAAATTAGGCCTCTCACTTGATTTCATCTGAAACGTGGCAATTTCCTTCTGAAAATTATCTGTACTGGAAACCTGTACATTATCTTCAGCATTACCCTCTACTGCTGGGTCAATTTGAACATTCTCATCTTTACTTCCAAAGTAACAAAACTCAATTTCTTCACAAATATTCTTGACATCTATTTCAGAACCATGCAAAAGAGCACAACATAATTGCTTAAGCATAATTGCTGGACTCTTAGCATAATACAACATTCTGACTAATTTCCTCACTTTATTATGATGCACTTCTAGCATCCTGAAATGATGAAAAACACTCTGGCATACTCTCCTGGAAAGACAAGCCAGTGAATGACCACGCAAACCTGTCACTTGTCTCACTCTGCAAGGATCTAATTCTAGCAACAACTTCATTTTCTGCTTCAAACTTTTCTTATTAAATGTCCGTACAAAATCACAAAGCAAATTGATGGATTCCTGTCGCACACTGCAAATAGAACTACGCTTCCAAATGTACACAGGACCTTTAGGACGTCTTTCTAAAACCTCATTACCTAACACCTCTTCTATCTCTGTTGTCACAAGTTTTTCTTTTTCAACTGGACAACCATCCTTCACTTCATAAGCTCGACCACTGGTGTCAACTGCAAACACCAAATCATTATCCTGAAAATAACTCTCCTCATTAAAAAATGCCTCACAACTTGAACTATGCATCCATTCTCCGGAAAAAACTTCGCAAAAGTTACTACGATTAACTACTCTCTACCATCTACTATTTGATTTGAAATCAGAAATTACCTTGTTTAGTGTCCTAATTCTATTGGTTACCAAAATAAATAACTTTCGCTTAATTTCGAAAGCATGATCAATAATTTTCTCTACATTTTTCTTTTTCTTATAAAATGCCACTTTCTGTTGGCCTTTCTTAATATTTTTTAATAAATTAACTATTATCCTGTTGCGGAACATTCGTTTTCGAATGTCCCTAAACTGTTGTTTCCTTCTACTATCATGCACAGAGTTATCTCTTGCTCTAGCAGTAACATTTTTGATTGGTCTTTCCTTTCCGTTTAAATTGCTTCTCTTTTTCTGGACTGAAACATTTTCTGTAGAAATACTTTTTTTACTACAAATATTTCTTATGAATGATTTCGTGGTCTTACCCGGAGCTTTCTTGGTGATTTGACAAGTTTTTTTGGGAGAGGACTGCTGCAGTAATAGATGAACCTGCTGTCTTTGACGTTTTCTAGCCTTTCTAATTCGATTCTTAGTTGGCATTTTCAAATTTTGAAATGATCTGCAGTTGAATCTGTGGAAAAATATAATAAAAAATGTTATTAACCACTATTACCAAACAGTAAATGAATAACAGTCATCAAAAACGTAACACCCTACTTATTATTTAACATAGCAAATGTTTTGCACCACCACTGCGTCACAAAAGTGACGCACAGTGGTACAAAACAGGCATACACCTATCATAAATCTCTCCGTAACATTTTAAATGATTGATTCAGGATGACGATAAGGTGTGGCCTATCCAGAGGTTTGTTTAAGGTGAGGCCTACTCACGGTTGCAGATGAGTTTTTCGCTTGTTGAAGAATACAAAGGAGATAATACATGTGAAGGCCTACCAATGAAGTAAGTCATGTCCACTTCACTCTTGAACAAAGGGCAGACCTCTTTTGAATCTGTGGTCAGACCTAAACTTCATCTGCACAATGTCATTCATAAACTTAGGAAACACTACTAATGTAATTGAAAAATGTGGAGTTTTTTTTCCTTTTTCCTTTTTTCAGAATTACATCACCTGTGTTTCCTCATTGACTTAAAATGTCCTTAAGACACATGAAAGCGTTTTTTGATTGCCCTTGCACCATTTTTGGGTCATTTTTAAAATGGCTATGTAACTCCCATAATCAAAATCTAAATTTGCCAAGCACAGGTGGGAGCGTATTTACAAGAAAGTTGCCCCATGGAGAAAGCTCTTCAATTAAAATGGGAAAAATAACATCATAGACACTCAAATGCCTTATAAATATGCTCCAAACAACCTATGAAGCTCTAGCAGTACATATCGAGAAATGTAATTGATTTCAAAAAACGTTTTTAAACACAACATATAAATCAATTGTATACCTACATTCAAGAGGAAATGACTGAAAATGTCCTTAGGACACATGAAAGCGTTTTTTTAGATTGCCCTTGCACCATTTTTGGGTCATTTTTAACATGGCTATGTAACTCCCATAATCAAAAACTAAATTTGCCAAGCACAGGTGGGAGCATATTTACAAGAAACTTGCCCCATAGAGAAAGCTCTTCAATTAAAATGGGAAAAATAACATCATAGACACTCGAATGCCTTATAAATATGGCCCAAACAACCTATGAAGCTCTAGCAGTACATATCCAGAAATGTAATTGTTTTCAAAAATCGTTTTTAAAAACAACATATAAATCAATTGTATACCTACATTCAAGAGGAAATGACTAAAAATGTCCTTAAGACACATGAAAGTGTTTTTTTGATTGCCCTTGCACCATTTTTGGGTCATTTTTAACATGGCTATGTAACTCCCATAATCAAAATCTAAATTTGCCAAGCACAGGTGGGAGCATATTTGCAAGAGACTTGCCCCATGAAGAAAGCTTTCCAATTAAAATGGGAAAAATAACATCATAGACACTCAAATGCCTTATAAATATGGCCCAAACAACCTATGAAGCTCTACCAGTACATATCCAGAAATGTAATTGTTTTCAAAAAATCGTTTTTAAACACAACATATAAATCAATTGTATACCTACATTCAAGAGGAAATGACTAAAAATGTCCTTAAGACACATGAAAGCATTTTTTTGATTGCCCTTGCACCATTTTTGGGTCATTTTTAACATGGCTATGTAACTCCCATAATCAAAATCTAAATTTGCCAAGCACAGGTGGGAGAGAAAGCTCTTCAATTAAAATGGGAAAAATAACATCAGAGACACTCAAATGCCTTATAAATATGGCCCAAACAACCTATGAAGCTCTAGCAGAACATATCCAGAAATGTAATTGTTTTCAAAAATCGTTTTTAAACACAACATATCTGTTTCAGCTTACATGAGAGACCATGGAATGGGCTCCATGTACAACAATAACTTGCGTTACTGCATGCAAGATTTCTACACAGAATATGCAATTACAATTCCTCAAAGAAACAAAATCTATTTGTATATCACTTGAGACAAAGCAACATTTTAAAAACACAGCTTTCTTCATCATTTTCTCCTTAAATCATACTATTCTCTATCTAAATTAAATAAATCTTTTCTCACCTTAGCAAATACTTTTTGAGTTTCAAAAGAGTCTCAGAAATACTCCAAATTGTCTTCAGCAGAACAAAGAGGATGCACTCCAGAGGCTGCAGCTATAGAAAGCACAGAAATGCTGATATTCATTACACATATCTCTCAAATTAGCCAATCAAAACTCTTCCCTCACTTTTTTCAAATCAAAACCCTTCCCCCCTCTGCCCTCTCTGCCTGTTTTGCTTAGCAACCACCTCCTGAAAGACCTCTCATGTTTGCAAGTTCACACAACAATGTTTCAATTGAACTCTGAACTCTCAGTGCACCTGCGTATCCAGTGCAATCTTTCATTAAATGTTTTTTCCTTGACCATTAAAATTACATCTTTCAAAGAACACATCCATGCACCCTAACTTTCTGTTTTCAGAAATGGAAATGCACCAATCACTGCTAATGAATCATTAGCACTGGAAATCCACAGTTTTTTTTCTTTACAAACTCCTACTGTTTCAACTGCCCTTTCATTACCACACTTCATCTGACTGCAGCACAACCTTCTCTCACCATGTTTTATGTCTGGATTGTTGGATATAGTTACATCTACTGGGCTCAAAGGTATGCTGAAAACAGAAATTTACCTAACCTCAATTTACAAGATGTGGAAATTAAGTGGTTGGGCCAAAGAGGATTAAAATGTCACCAATTGATACCATTGGTGAAAACCTTTATGCATTTGCCAAAACCTGACCTGTTAATTGTGCACTGTGGAGGTAATGATTTGGGCACTTTGACTGGGGTAGGTCTGGAAATGCTTTTAAAGGACACCTTTGAGCAATTAATGGCACTTTTTCCTCAAACTGCCATGGTATATTCAAATATATGCCAAAGACAGAAATGGAGGTGGTCCAACCAATTTTGTCCACAAATTGAGAAGTCGAGGAAGCATGTAAACAAATCTGTTTCAGCTTACATGAGAGACCATGGAATGGGCTCCATGTACAACAATAACTTGCGTTACTACATGCAAGATATCTACAGAGGAAATGGCGTGCACTTCTCAGATGAAGGGAACAGAGTTTTCATTTTGAATTTAAGACTGTGCATTGGTACCTACTTATAAGTACCTAAATGTACCATAAACCCAAAAGCTCTTCTCAGAGCTACCCTACATCTGATCACTCACAATTATTATTTTACTCTAACTTTTTTCTCTAATTTTCAACAAACTACGCTCCCCGGAGCGCTACCCGGTACGCGAACCGGAAGCTAACCGCGCAAAATTTCTAAAAAAAATGTTTTTTTCCCGCACATATGGGCCTCCTCAGCCACCCTCAGAAAACCTAGGGGGTCAAGATACGTCTACCGTGCCCCCTTCTGCCCATTCTGAACATTATTTGCCCTCCATCTTGTATCTTTATTCGACCGAAACACAAAATGGTGGACTCCCGTAACGCTGCTGTTTCGCGAACCGGGACGCTTCCCGGGAAGCGGTCCAATAAAAAAGGTGGGAAAGTAATTCACAGAAAAACGACTGGAGACACTCTCACCAAATATAGATTAGCTCATACTACATAACAATCCCTTTCATTTTTACAAATTTGTTTGAAATTCCATTTAGCCATTAAGCCTGTAGACCTCTCTAAATACCGTGAGGTAAATTACTTCACAAAACACATCTGAAGTGTTGGAATTGACAACCAATGAAAATGTCACTTTCATTTTCTACTTTTATTACCTGACATTTGATTGGTTATATACCTGAATATATATAAAGGAAGAGAAGGAAACACAGCCATTTTGACTGCTACTTCTTGTTGTACATTTCAATTGAATTATCACTAAACACTTCAACTTGTTTGTAAAGGTAAGTTGTTATTTTTAAAACTGAAGTATATTGTGTACTATAAATTAATATGGTAAACTTTTTCTGATAGTTATATATATCCCTCTGTAGTAGTTATAGAATTAGATAGACTTCTCTGTTATAGTTATGGATGGAGTTAGGCTTCTCTTGTATAATTATGAATTTACTTACGTTAAATCACATACACTTTTTTATATTCCTACTTCCACTCTGATACTATACACTGCCAAAAGATAAATTCACTGATAAAAACTGCCTATCTAAAATTAATCCCAGCAGTGCCCTATCTCTACTAATATATATATTTTTTAATCCAAATTTCAGGCAAAATGGAAGGCGAACAGAAAGTTGAATTTCAAATTGTCCTGCAAGAGAGCAGCCAAGAAATCATTGATCAAAATGATATTGAATTTATGGATGAAACTTGGGACAAAGAACTACTGCAATGTGTGCAAGCAGTAGATGACCTCCTTAAAAATGAGGACATTTTACACCCTCAGAGACTACAAAGTATATTCAATGAAAATTATGAAATTTCTGACAGTGAAATGTTAGAAAGTTTAATAAATTATGAAACACAATCACAATAAGTCTATCATTCTTTTTTCCTTATAGTACGCTGCCCAGAACGCTTTCCGGTTCGCGAACCGGGCACTCCCCACGCAAAAAAAAAAATGTTTTTTGCTCTGCTGGGCGCTTTTAAAACCTCCACATAAAACCTAGGGGGTCAACGAGGATCTACTATGCCCCCTTATGGTAATTTCCCCCTTTGTTTTGGCCTCCTCTTGTCTCTCGATCCTACCGAGAGACGAGATGGCGGCCGCTCCGGACTGTTTAGAATGTTGACAGACACCGAAGAGCCAATCAACTTTGCTTCGCAAAGCTCCGTTACGCGAAAAGTACGCGAACCGGAGCGCTGCCCGGAGCGCTGTTACAGATATATATCTTTTTTTGAACGTTTATTTCTCAAAATCCACTGGAGCACATATATTGAGACCTAGCAAAGGCACATCAGGCTAACAGTCCCTACACTTTTGCCAAGTTTCGTGCAAATCCATTCAGCCGTTCGAGCTAAAAGTGAGGCCAACCGCCCTATGGAAAAATGAATGGGAAAAAGGTGTTTTGGGACCCCCCTTTTTTCTCGGCCCCCCCTTGACGAAACCCCCCCATATTTTCAGGGGCTGCTCAGAAACAAAATGTGCCATTTTCCTGAACATTTCAGCCGATTCCGTCCACAAACTCCAAAGTTATTAGACATAGAATTTTCTAAAATCCCATAGGGAAAAAATCCTAACTATATATACCTACTGGGGACCGCCAGTAGGTAATATATATATATATATATTATATATATATATATATATATATATATATATATATATATATATATATATTCACTGAAAAAACCATAGGTTATAGACCCTATATAGTTAGGAATTAGCATTTACAAAACCTTGAAAATTAACTGAAAAAACCATAGGTTATAGACCCTATATACTTAGGAATTAGCATTTACAAAACCTTAATTTACTCGCACAAAACCATTGAAATTCGCATATATAGTTAGTTGCACTAACTATATATCGCGCACCTGCAATCCACTGCTGATGATGTCACATATTACATCATTCATGACATGGTCAGTGACATCACTGATGACATCACTGATGACATCTCAAATGACATCACTGATGACATCACTGATGACAACATCCAGTGACTCTATGTTTCTGTAAAGGTAAAATATGTCTTACATATTGAAGAATGAGTGGATGTATAAGTGTCTGGATGAAGGATTTAGTAGGTGCATGACTGACTGTATGAGTGAGTGATTAAATGTGTCTCACTGAGTGCATGGGTTAGTGACTAAACTGTCTTAATTTGTGCATCATTATGTCTGTTGTTCTGTAAACTGCTGCATATGTTGATCAGTAGCTATATGAGTAACTATATGGGTTATTGATTGGTTGCCCAAGTATTTGTATGGGAGACTGAGTGTGTGTGTGGGTGGCTGGGAGGTGTGTGACTCTGTGCATAGATGTATGAGCAGTTGATTCACTAGATGTATGGGTTCAAAAGTGCATGTGGAAACAGCTGTATGGGTGGTTGACTGTCTATATGAGTGTATTGGTGAGTGAATGGATTTCTCAGTGCTACATGTCAAAGTAAGTACATATGTAAAACACAGTACATGTGAGAGTTGACATATATAAATAACTGTGCATAAGAGCCAGTGAATGTGTGAGTGGCTGTATGGATCATTGTGAACTTGTATCAGGGATTGTATAAGAGAGTAAATATGTGTTAGTATATGTTTGAATACGTAAGGTGTGTATAACTGTATAGTTGAGAAAATGGAGGTGTGATTGATTCTTTGCATGACTGACTAGGTGTGTGAGTAACTCCATGGATAAGTGACAGTCTGTAAGTGTCTGTTTACACTGATTGTATCTAAGGTTATATTAGAGTTGGAAGAGGTTCATCGTATTATCACATGAATGATATCATCAGTGATGTGATCAGTAATGTCAAATGAGATGTCATCAGTGATGTCATCAGTGATGTCATTTGAGATGTCATCAATGATGTCATCAGTGATGTCACTGACCATGTCATGAATGATGTAATATGTGACATCATCAGCAGTGGATTGCGGGTGCGCGATATATAGTTAGTGCAACTAACTATATATGCGAATTTTAATGGTTTTGTGCGAGTAAATTAAGGTTTTGTAAATGCTAATCCCTAACTATATATAGTCTATAACCTATGGTTTTTTCAGTGAATTTTCAAGGTTTTGTAAATGCTAATTCCTAACTATATATGGTCTATAACCTATGGTTTTTTCAGTGAATTTCAATGGTTTTTTAATAGCAAATATCAAAAGCTGTAAAATGTCAAGTACGTGGTAGGTATAAACATTTTCGTATTTATGCACGCTGATGTGCTTTGAACGCTATGAATATATGCAAATATTATAAATATATACAACACACCAGCAAAGTAACAGGCTAAAACGTTTTATTAAATAACTATTTACATGGCAGTCTGCTGCAACATCGATCCAAGCAAGCCTTTGTATTTTGGGCTCAAAATAAACCATCAATAGTAAGATTTTCATAGGTGAGTGTAGGTTCATGGTTTTCCATCCACAGACTAAAAGCCTGGAGAGGGAGTGAAAGAACAATAACTAGGTAACAAGGAAGGCAGAGGTTGTGGGAAGGACTCTGGATATGGTATGGTGCTTGGTCCCTGAGATGCTTCGATGCCACTGCCTTGCACAAATGGCATAAGTCCTGGATGCTGGGTGCCATAGTTAATTGTTCCGAGCAACACTTGTAACACTGTCTGAAGCTTATTTGCACCTGCTACAGCTTCTCTATTCTCAAAGTAAATGGGGGCTGTTTGTGTGTTGTAAATTGGTAAAAATGGGTTAGCGTTAGCAGAAGACATCTTGCATTTAGAAGTTATCTTATCCGCTTTTTAGGAGCCATTTTAGTTTCTGGAGGCCATCTTGGCTACCATGTGCTGCCATGTGCTCACTATGTGCATTGTCCTACCTTCCTTTTCACTGCGCCTGAAGTCTGCCCAGTAACAGGATATATTTAGCCTCCTCCACTTCCACGCATGCTCAGAAATGCCTGGTAGAGTCTGCATCTCTTACTGATTAAGTTTTACATAGGAATGTGTTCACTACGTTCTGAAAACTGTTAGCTCCTCCCACTTGGTTCTATATGTCTATATTAGGTATTCTTTGTGTGCTCACAGGAGCCAGGACTGCCCCCTTTCATGTATGCTTACTGTGTAAGTCTGAAAATGTATATAAGGCGCCAGCCTTCTGAATTTCTCAGACTGCCTCATTCATTTGCCATGGCCTTTGGGCGACGCAGCCTCACTTCATATGAATGTAATAAACTGTCCTTTGATATTTCAGAATTCTGTGTCAGTCTCTTACTGCTTTATGGACTACGTATCATTGACACCCCTGAGAGGCAGGATTTTGATTACAACAATTAGCGACCACGAAGGGACTCATCAGAGAGGTGACAATCTGGAGGAGTGATCACTTGCTAAGAGACAGAGAACTACTGAGCAGCATGGGACGGGTTTCTGCAAAGAAGGTTTGCTGTGCACGGCGCGCTTCTGGTGATTCCTTGTGTCTGCGGCTCGGTGTGTTTTCTGTCCTTCCTGATCTTTGACCCTACCTAGGATGTCACCCCCGGCTGAGAACACTTTTGGCGTGAGTATTAAAATGTAACATAAAAAGATAGACTGTTAGATAAAACTTGGCAGTTAGAATTTGGACAGCTTATGTTTGGTAAAAGTAATTTTGCGGCGCCTGTTCTAAGTTTTGAATGCCTTTGTAACGCTTACTGTGGCATATTTTGGATTTGAGATAGACTTGTCTACTTTGGATTTTGTTTGACCTTTGAAGAATATGATGTGAATATGATTCGATATGATGTGATTTGATATGTATGTGTTGAAACTCATATAGGCAGGTCATGCGAGGATATTTCCTCAAACCTTTGATAGTAGTGTATATGCTGCACTATTTTTTGGCATGCCTGTTGTCTTTGGTTAAGCTCACATGTTAAAATGTGTTGCTTTTGTGAAAGGTACCATAATGTGATTTGAAGTAAATGAGCCGGCTTCCCTTATAAGGGATACCTAAATAGGTTTAGGTGTGAAAGCATATTTTTTCCTTGGTGATATTGTATCCCCAGGGAACTAAAATATGGCCATAATACATGTAAGGATCCTTTGTTCTGTGCACTTTTCTGAATGGGGAATGCAGAGCGGTTTTTGGTGCTCTGCCAGTCAAAACTTGTGAATTGAAACATCATTGCCAAACGTTCCTTGTAAATATGACATACAACTAGCATTTACAATTGGTTTGGTTTAAGTTCTGTTTGTGGGGTGTCTTTTTGTTTCAGTCTTATGTGTTGATCTGTGGGTTTAATGTGTGTTTAAATGTGTTTTTTTTTCTTGTTAGTGTAATTTCTGCTTGTGAATAGCGTTGGCGCGAATTTATGAAACACATGCCTTAAGCGCTGTATTGTGTGTCCTGTATGTTTGAAATATTTCTGTGTGAAAGGAGCTCAATGCGTGATTGTGGATTTCTTGATGTTTTCAGTCTGTTAAGGAAAATGTTGCATTAATTGATATTAGGTGAAAATTAAATAAGAATGCAGTAATTTGCCATGTTACCTGCAAAAATCGCTATATGTTGCTTTTTAAATTATAGACTAAACAAAGGCACATATGTGCAAACTGTTAAAATGCTTAAATTAGATAAAGTTAAAATTTACATTCACTAGGAACATGAAAGGCCTCAAAATTAAATTGTGTGTTCTGTAGGAAAAAACGAATTTGAAGCCTTCCTTTACTTACATGCATTTTCATACATGTAAATGTTAAAGTTTCAGCTAACAGTGAATTTTTGCTACGTTTAAATGTATCTTGTAGCACACACTTTTCTAAAAAAATTTGTCTGTTTACAGTAAGTTCTGGGGTCAGCTTTGTGCAGGCCATTTCCTGCCTTGAGAACAGTATGTGTTGTTTTTGAAAGGCAATAAAAGACATTGGAATGTTCATTCAGTCAGAGCTTTTTCTGTTAGTTTAACACGGGCTGAATTTAGCAACTCAGAATAAGTGTTTTAAAGGGTTACAAAAGTAAGTTGCATTATTTTATATCACAGGAAGACATTTCAACTGTGGTTTTCCTCTGTTTAATACTTTTTTCAAACTATATTCTTGGGTTGTTGCTCAAATGTTCTCTTTTAAAATTCTGGCGCGGAAATCTGTCTTGTTCTAAGTTAGGTTTTTGTGCGTAGGCTCATACATGACTGCATATAAACTGATAGGCAAAAGATGCAGTTTGGGTTTTAAATATGGATTTAGCAATTGAGATTGGGTTTAGAGGAAAAAAAAAATTAAAAAAATTATTAAACATGGAAAAAAGTATTTGAAAAAAAAATATGTGTTTTTCAAAATCGTTTTTGGATATTCATAAAGCTTAATACTCATACTATGCCCTCCTAAAATTAAAATTTGATTAAAGTAATGTGCGACTGCATAATTAGGCATTTGCATGTTAAGGGTTTACTTGGCGCAGGCATGAAAGCTCATTTTTCTAAGCCATCACGTGCGAGATACTTCATGTTTGCTCTTTGTAATTTGTAAAGCACATTCTGGGGTTGATTAATTAGTAATGCAATGGCAGGATTTTCATTTTTAAATGCCCCGAAGTAAGAAGTCGACGTTGAGTTAAATGGACCTTTTAAAAGCATTTTTGCCAATTACCATAGCCTTGCAGTGTTTTTGGCTTTCAGAAAATGCATATTTGTGTATATTACAAACTGTGGGTTATTATTATTCGAGGTTGTTCTTCATAGCTCAGTGAGCCACTGTGCCCAGTGCAGAGGCTTATGTTTAATATCAGGATTGAAAGTTCAAATTTTGGCAGGGCCCATTTTGTCTCTTATCCTTGTAGGGTTGATAAATGAGTACCATTGCATAGGGTGGTAGCAAAAATTTAATATAATGCTGGTATGCTATGTTATTATGTTCTGCAAATTGTTCACAGTAAATGTTTTACTAAATGAATTTTATCCCTGAAAGAAGTCATTTATATAACATGTGTTTTTTAACAGGGTTGATTTTTGTAGCTTAGAAAGAGAGGGGAAGGGTTTCTGACTTTGTCAGTTTGAGTGAGGGAATAGGATCTAAGGCCTGAAAGGAGCGCACGGGCCTGGCAGAGTTTGACCTTAAGGTCAGTGAGAAGGGGGTTTAGGAGTAAGTGAAAACAGATGGAGCAATGACTGCTTGGTGAAAAGCTTCTCTGATTAGCAAAATTTCAAGCTTGCACATTAGATGGGTTGCACGAGGCTTTTACGTCCACAGCTGCAGTTCATTATATATTAGGGCTTTTTGAGAGGTGCATTCTTGACCAGCCTTGAAGAAAGGGAAAGAACAGGCCCTCAGGGGCTTTGGGAAGAGAGGGGGGCCATGAGGGGCTCGCAGGATCCCAGGGCCATGAGGGGCTCCAGGCTCCCAGGGCATTGCGGGCCATGAGGGGCTCCAGTCTTCCAGGGTTCCAAAAGGGTCTCAAAGGGTCTCAGGGAAGGACTGGTGCACGGGACCAGTGCATGTCTGTGACAGCACTTGGTTTTTGGACAGTCAATATTAAAGTGGGTTAGCATGTTTTAAAAGAAGGAGGGTTAGCTAACAGTTGAGATTTACTTTGTTATGCGCTGTGTTAGTAGTATGTTAAAAAGAGATGGGTTTTATTATCACTTCTTTGAAATGAAATGTTTGTGTGTTTTTTTCATGATTTTTCATTTTTCCCTTCTGAATGGTTCTTGCTGACCCTTGTGTATCACAAGTGACACTGTAAGTTTATTTACCAGTTTGATAACCAGCAACTGGTGATCACCTGGTAAAAGCGGGGTGTGAGTAAATTAAAGCATAATTTTGGTACAATTTGATTTTGATTTCGTTTTTGACAAATTAAGCAGGTCTGGATTTCAGGTTTTGAGTTGCATGAATGCATGCGTTTTTCTGCTTGATTACAAATGCCATTGTGCTTTGTTTATGCTTTTTGCGCTTATTATACTGCATGTATATTTGATGGCTTGATCATGATGTTGTTTTGTTTTATTATCTGCTTTTTGATATTATTACAAATTTGCCTGTGTTGTGAAGAGACATGTATGACGGTATGTGTCGCTCTACACCACGTGGTTAATATTTGCGTTTATACTAAATTTCACAGATATGATATTTGCATACTGTGATCATGAAAATACATCGCCTCACCAGCAGATGTTAAAATTTGGACATAATAGTATTGAAGTAAAATAAAAGAGATATACAGGAAGCCACAATACAGATACTGCCCTTTCTCCCTTAAGGAACAGGCAGGCCTAGATTTATATACATATTCTTGATTGGACCTAAGGATGCAATTATAGATTTGTGGCTCTTGTTAAAAGGTGACCTAAATTCTTCATTTTTCTAAATTTTTCATTTTTCCCTTGAAGAAGGAACTGGACCATTAGCTGAGATTACCGTATATGGTGTAGCGCTTCTCCCCAGATGTTGCATTGTGCCCAGACTGCAGAGATGTAATAGGAACATCCACATTATGCATAATTCCCTTTTGTATGACCTGACCAGACTGTTTCTTTCTCTTAAGAATTTTCTTTAGGCCTTATTTTTGATGCTTTCCAGTCTGACTGTCAGCTTAGTGATAGACTGGTTAACTGATTTAAAGTAAGAAAAGTATCCCATCTCAATAGGAGACACTGTATGTTCATTCTTGAAATCTGAAAAATGTAATGCCCATTCTAATTAGTTTCTCAGTTCTTTTTTTGCTGTTTTAATGTTTGATAGATCACATGTGTTTTATTAATGGAAATATTAGAAGTATATAGCTTTTGTTCTTCTGTTTCCCCATTTTGATAAATTAGCCTTTTTCTGAATGTCCCTGATCATCTGTTCTATGTGATTTTGCTTTAGAGGTGTTCTAGATGAAGGATTTAGGAACATTTAGATTTTCTCATTTAGGAAAATGTTTACCCATTAGATGATGCCCCTATATGTAAGGACTTCCATTCAGATAGAATGTTTATGTAATTATCTACCCTTAGATGATAGAAGACATGCTCTCATATGGAAACGCAATTGAAGAGACTAGAGTTATTGTTTTGCCTTCTATGAAAATGATAGTGTATTTTAGATCATGATAGTGTCATAGCGTATGACCACTCTCTCGAAGATTGCAGGTCAACTGACTGCAATCCCCTTGTTCAATATTGAATTGTTTTTGTACAACAATTGAAGGAAACTAACAATTGTGTCATATTTTCTACATTGCTAGGTTCTGCAGGATTCTCCAGAGTCAAAGGGAGAGTGACACCTGCAGAACGAATAACAAAGATGAATTCTAAATTTCTATCCTTGACAGCCATAGATAAAAGCAGGAAGTTTTGGTTTATAGTCCCAGCACCCAGTAAGGAATCTGCACGCCATCAATGGTATACCCTAGTTCTTTGTTCGCTCTATTGCCCAGCGTTCCACGACAGAAGAAAAGGAGTCTCTTTGGTTTTGCAACAGAATTTGAATTGGAAAAAAAACGCAAAAAGGTACCTGTTATGTACTGGCAACCTCTGACAGTGTACAGCCCCTTGAGCCCTTGGCCTAAGTTTTGGCCTGAACCCCTTGAGTCCTTTGGTCTGCGTCTTGGCCTGAGCCTTGGTCTAAGTTGGCCACACCGTTCCTTTTTTCCCCTTTGCTCCAACGAAAAAGAAGTGAAATGGAGAATTCGAGATTGGCGAGAGGCACTATCTTATGGTGCCCATGAACGAGCAGCTTGAGCGTCCTCTGACACTGAATAAGGAGTGTTGGAGTCTGAAAGCGCTGCTGATCTTGCTGAGTTGCGTTTCAAAATCTGCACGAGATGCTTTGTGCCCTTGCTCAATGGAGAGCACATCATTTGTAGTGTCTGCCGTAAGTGTCTGCCGCAGATGAGAGACACTGGTACACTGCCCTTGAGACATTGAGACTTTTGACTGAACTATGAGTGTTTGCCAAAAGGGGCACTCCAACGGATGCTGAGATACATTTCTATGGAAGGCCTGAAATGAAGAGGCCCATGCAGCGATGGAAGAAGAGATTCGATGAACAATAATAGTCCGCCAGAGGGACTTGGATGGACTCTGGGTATAAGTTGTGACCATATAAGAGATTCCTGAACAGTTAATAACTGGGTGTTGTGGAATTTATTTTTATTATCTTGTTTGCAGTATTTTAGAGTAGTATTCTTTTTAGTACAGGTAGAATAGAAGTTCATTCTCTGTGGAAAAGTGTCCTTATCCGATTTGAGAGCATTGAAGGATTGCATTGCCACCATTGTACATGAGTATATAGTGTTTTCTGAAAGATTTTAGGATTTGCTATTGCTTAGGGTTGTGAAAATGCTAATCTTCTCTGTAATAGTGGTCATTACTTTCCCCTACTGGTTGTATGTATGTTTATGACATAATGTTCAGTTTTTTTTAGTATTCCTGATCATACCCTTGCTGAAATGTTTAGAATGAAGATGCTTATCTAGCAATGAATTAGCAAATTAATGAGCACCTGTTTTCCATGTTCTTACTAGATCATACGAATGTCTTCAGCAAACGCTAAAACGGCCATCTGTTGTAAATTGGTAAAAATGGGTTAGCGTTAGCAGAAGACATCTTGCATTTAGAAGTTATCTTATCCGCTTTTTAGGAGCCATTTTAGTTTCTGGAGGCCATCTTGGCTACCATGTGCTGCCATGTGCTCACTATGTGCATTTTCCTACCTTCCTTTTCACTGCGCCTGAAGTCTGCCCAGTAACAGGATATATTTAGCCTCCTCCACTTCCACGCATGCTCAGAAATGCCTGGTAGAGTCTGCATCTCTTACTGATTAAGTTTTACATAGGAATGTGTTCACTACGTTCTGAAAACTGTTAGCTCCTCCCACTTGGTTCTATATGTCCATATTAGGTATTCTTTGTGTGCTCACAGGAGCCAGGACTGCCCCCTTTCATGTATGCTTACTGTGTAAGTCTGAAAATGTATATAAGGCGCCTGCCTTCTGAATTCCTCAGACTGCCTCATTCATTTGCCATGGCCTTTGGGCGACGCAGCCTCACTTCATATGAATGTAATAAACTGTCCTTTGATATTTCAGAATTCTGTGTCAGTCTCTTACTGCTTTATGGACTACGTATCATTGACACCCCTGAGAGGCAGGATTTTGATTACAACATGTGGACCTGACTGCATTGGAAAACAATGTGATGCGGTGCCTCCCTGAACCACTTGACGGAGGCCCCCGAGATAATTGCGCCTGCTCCACACCTTGTCCCACAATCCGTTTGACCTGAAGACACGTCCTGCGGTGCCCTGGTCCGACCATCACATATACCTGCGCCAGGAGACGGCGTGGGGTGCAGTAGAAGGGAGAGGCGGCGCGAACGAGCCTCCCCCACCTCCCCAGGTGGAGGTTTCTCAGCTACACCCCAGCGCTTCACTCGTCCAGCTGACTTGCGCCCGCTCTTGCGACACAGTGCCTCGCTCGGCCAGCTGAATTGCGCCTGCTCTTGCTATCACAACGTCTCACCCGCCATCCAACGGAATTGCACCCAATCTTGCGGTACAGTGACAGGCGGCAGCTACGGAGCTCACGAAATGGCGGTCGGCTCCACAGACTTGGGCCTGGCCTGCAAAGATGGCTCTGGGCAACCGTGAAACTCAGACGCTTGACTGCTAGGGCATGGGCCCCATTCCCAAAAGAGTCCCCTCAGCCTTGAAGATTCTACAACAGTCACCGGGACCCCCGACTCCCGTAGACTTCCGGTGGGGAGCGACTGCCATGATTGCTCGCGGAATGGCCACAACGTAGCCACAAGATGGTGGTGCTCTCATGTTGACGCCATGTTCAGTCTGAAACATCCAGAAACACTGTAGACTACAAATTCGATCAGTTCCGGTGGAGCCCCAACGTGACCCGGTAGAGAAGAACTTGCCCTCCCCTCTTTGACTGATGGTTCTTGTTGCCTGTCCCTTCTCTTGTCATTTAACAGAACTTTTTGGACTGCTGAAAGGGGTTGTGTTCCGACCGCTGGTTGGTGGAGACATTTTGACTGTATTCTGGACCTGCGTTGTCGCGTAATGCGTCATATGAAGCGCCGCGTTAGCGCACCCGGAAGTGCTCCGGTGCGCGAGGCGCAGCTTCCCGCAAACGATCCAGAGCGCGGCGCGCAGCGCGTAACGTAAGCATAACAGGTCATGTGACATGTTAATAAAACTTTTCATTGGTTCATTTTACTTTTGTTATTCTAATGATGAAAGGCTTGGTCAAAAGACCTAAAAATAACGCTTTTCATTGCTTTCGAACATTTTTTTTTCCCAAATGATGAAAGCCCCACCTTTTTTTTTCTCACTCTGACTTGTAAAGCAAAGGACCCAGATGCATTTACAGTTTATCACTAACAATGTTCCAGACTAATGTATTTTCCCGGGAAATTTACAACTGTCCTGCAAGTAAAATATTCCTTTTTCGAGAAAAAGGGCATTCCTTCGTCCCATGAGGGAGCCGTTGAGCAAAAAAGGCTCGGCCTGCTGTCTTAGTCGCTGATAGGCATGAATATCAGATTCTTATCGATCACTTTATGTTGCAGGAGTAGAAAATGCAACAGCCCTTGACCATTTATCTTTACTGCGTTCCTGCGTATTATACCTTTTAACCGTCATGTAATTGGACTGCTTTATTTCACTAGCCTTTTACTGATTCGAAAACAGTGGCTATTATTCAAAACTTTACCAATGTAGGTACTACTACCATGTTTTGTTTTAAAAACCTTTATTGTGAAAATGTCAGTATACAAATACGGGCCTATAACCACGTGGGCCGGCCACGGAGCAAACTGGAATCGTATATGATGAGGGAACATTTACACTGTAGAAGATCGTAAAGGGCGACCCATTAGGTTGCAAGAACTAAGGTGTCTAACATTTGCGGAATCGGTGGACGTACATTTTATAATTAAAGTACGACAGGGCCAGTTACAATAAAATTATCTAGATATACATTTGCGGGCAAGTTCCATAGGTGACGTTAATTTGAACTTTCAATAGTACAGTAATCAATAACACATCAGAACTTAATATCAATAGGGATGTCCAAATGTTCAATCAATTCTCGTCCCCGCCCGCCATGTGCTTCCCATTTATTCCGGCGCCATTTTGGGCGAGGCCGGACAGGTCCAGGATGTAGTCAAAATGTCTCCACCAACCAGCGGTCGGACCAGAATCCTTTTCGGCAGTCCAAAAAGGTTCCGTTAAATGACAACAGAAGAAATAGGCAACAAGAACAATCAGTCAAAAGAGGGGACGCTTTCGTGAATGGGGCCCATGCCCTAGCAGGCAAGCGTCCGAGTTCCAAGGTGTCCCAGAGCCATTTTAGTGGTCCAGGCCCAAATCCAAAGAGCTGGCCACCATTTTGAGTGTCCTGTTGCAGCCGGCTATCGCTGCACCACAAGAGGAGCCGCAATTCAGCTAGATAGCGGGTGAGTTACTGTACCGCAAAAGCGGGCGGAACTCAGCTGAAAGGCGAGTGAAACGCTAAGAGGCGCCCCACTGTAGATGAGGTGCCTCCACCTGAGGAGGAGGGAGAGGCCCGTTTGCGCTGCCTCCCCCCCCCCCCTCCCCCTGGGCACCCCACGCCGTCTTTCGGCGCAGCATTGTAGGATGGCCACACCAGTGAAACTTGCTGGACACCACCTCGGTGCCATCCGGATCTCGGCGCGTTCGAGTCACTGTACCGCAAGAGCGGGAGAAACTCAGCTGGATGGCGGGCGAGACGCTGTACCGCAAGAGCGGGCAGAACTCAGCTGGATGGAGGGTGAGAAACTGTGCCGCAAGAGCGGGCAGAACTCTGCTGGAAGGCAAGTGAAATGCTAAGAGGAGCCCCACTGCAGATGAGGTGCCTTCATCTGGGGAGGCGGAAGAGGTCCGTTTACGCTGCCTCTCCTCCCCCCCCCCCCCGGGCACCCCACGCCGTCTTTCGGCGCAGCATTGTAGGATGGCCACACCAGTGAAACTTGCTGGACACCACCTCGGTGCCATCCGGATCTCGGCGCGTTGTGCTGCCTTCGGCGTACTGTAGCAGCAAGACTAACCGCAACTCAGCTGGACACGCCGTCTTTCGGCGCAGCATTGTAGGATGGCCACACCAGTGCGGCAACTTACTGGACACCACCTCGGTGCCATCCGGATCTCGACGCGTTGTGCTGCCTTCGGCCTATTTGCACATCGGTCCGCTACTGACGCCGCCTCACAGGCCAACGGATTTTGTAGGCTTTTTATAGCCCAAAGCCGCATAACAGGTCATGTGACTTGTTTATAAAACTTTTCATTGGTTCATTTTACTTTTGGTTTCCTAATGATGAAATGCTTGATCATATGACCTAAAAATAACACTTTTCATTGGATTAAAAAATTTTTTTTTCCCAAACGATGAAAGCCCCACCTTTTTTTTTCTCACTCGGCAATCCAAAAAAGTTCTGTTAGATGACAACAGAGGGGACAGGCAACAAGAACCGTCACTCAAAAAAGGGGAGGGCAAGTTCTTCCCTACCGGGTCACGTTTGGGCTCCACCGGAACTCATCGAATTGATAGTCTACAGTGTTTCTGGATGTTTCAGACTGAAGCTGGCGTCAGCATGGGAGCACCACCATCTCGTAGCTCCGTAGTGGCCGTTCCACAAGCAATCATGGCAGCCGCTCCCCACCGGAAGCATGCGGGAGTCGGGGGCCCCCAAGACTTTTGTAGAATCTTCAAGGCTGAGGGGACGCTTTCGAGAATGGGGCCCAAGCCCTAGCAGACAAGCGTCCGAGTTCCAAGGTGTCCCAGGCCATTTTAGTGGACCAGGCCCAAATCCGAAGAGCCGGCTGCCATTTCAAGAATCCTGTGGCAGCCGCCTATCGCTGCACCGCAAGAGTGGGCGCAATTCAACTAGATGGTGAGCGAGACGCTGTAGCCGCAAGAGCGTGCGGTAAACAGCTGAATGGCGGATGAGGCACAGTGCAGCAAAAGCGGGCGGAAAACCGCTGAATGGCAAGTGAAACGCTAAAGGGGCGCCCCACTACAGCAGACGAGCCTCCACCTGGGGAGGCCCGTTCATGCCGCCCCCCCCCCCCCCGGGGCGCCCCACGCCGTTTTTCGAAGCAGCATTGTAGGATGCCAAAACCAGTGCGGCAAGTAAAGGACATCACCTGGGTTCCGTCCAGATCTCAGCGCGTTGTGCTGCCTTCGGACTATTCGCACAACAGACCGCTACTGACGAGGCACAGTGCAGCAAAAGCGGGCGGAAAACCGCTGAATTGTGTGTATTTAACAAGGACCCCCTGAGAGTATGAATCTTATAATTCCTAGGTCAGGGAAAACAATATATATGAAAAGTAACAACCTAGGCAATTAATGTTTAAAATACCCTATTGGTAAAAGGTAATAAGTGATTGGCTACAGCTGACTAAAAGACATCGTTTTTTATTTAATAATTAAAACAATAAACAATTCATTCACATAACACAGAATTAAAAATCTAAATTCACAGTGTATTTTATCATAAGCATCATCAAACAGAAATTAGTAAACAATATAAAAAGTTGATTCTTTATCTATAGTAGATAAGTGGCGAAATTATATGACTCTACGCGCGTTTCGGCGGCCAGCGCCTTCTTCCTGGAGTAGCCACGTAATATCTATAAAAATAAGAATGCATATCATTTCAAATTCACATATTTATACAGGTTAAAAAAATCTAACATCAAAAGGTTTGTGTTTTAGCAGCCATAGTTAATGAAAAGCACATGATTAATAAAAAACACAATCTAGTTTGCATTTTCCTCTATTGTTGTCAGTGCGATACCATTAGTGGGCGTGGCCTATCTCGGCCTGATGGTTTTGGTGGTTTTGATGGTACCTTTGTAGGTGCAGTGTCCAATGTTTTTAATGTGACATTGGACACTGCACCTACAAAGGTAATTACGAACTGTTCACCATTATGGACTACCTGTCCCAGCATCCCATCAGGCCGAGATAGGCCACGCCCACTAATGGTATCGCACTGAATAAAGGATTTTAAATGGTGAAGTTTGCAGTGTATCCTTGTCAGCCCAAGAAGAAGGGGCGGAATGCCTCGAAACGCGTCGGCTTCAGTTGAAATTGCTGGGGAATGACAGGCGAATTGCACGAGGCTGTTACTACAGAGAATGCCGTTGTGTGCCCTCCCGATGCTTTTGGGCACCTTGTGAGAAATATATATATATATATATCAGGAACACTCCAAACTTCAGCATGCAAGTAAGGCACTGACTCCGTGAAATTGTTGATCCCAAATAAGTTTTATTCACTCATTTAGGCTGCTTGACGCGTTTCGGCGGTAAGCACCCGCCTTGTTCACAACATCTTAACAGACTGTGGTTACATTTATACCCCTCTGTCATTGCATTACATCATGCATGTTTCACTCTTGTTTTTAGGCACATTCTAGCTTGTTTTACATTGTTTCGACATGGTCCCCATGGCAACCTCGGGTGACGCCTAAGTAAGCTTGACATAGAAAAGTTACTTTCACCTTCAACATCCCGAATTACGTCACCCTCCCTCTCACGTTATCTTGTTTCTATAGTAACCTTCCGGCAATCTCAGCCCAGTGATTTTCTCCCTTGTGCGGCGCGCTGCCCCCGTGTTGATGACAGATGTTCGCGCGCTCCTGTCTTGACATTACCCTCAGTGCTGGTGAGTGTTATTTAGTGTCGCCCCTTGGCAATTAATCTAATCACTGTGTCGGGTACTGAGTGTTATTGGTGGCATTTGAGGCATATTTGTTAATGCTTGGTTTGTAACCGCTCGCTATGTTACATTGAAAATTTATCTCGTTCGTACCGGGTGCGGGAGGGACTAAGTTAAATTTGCACTCCGGTGGTTTCGGTTGTCTTATCGCATTAATTGCGCTTTGTGATACGTGTTATATATATATATGCTCATCCAATCACATAAAATAAAGTAAACTGCTTTATTATCAATGACGCCTCATTCCACAGTGGGTTAATGGCGTGTCCCCCGCTCCACCCCCTCAGGTGAAGCTGGACTCCCTGTCATGAGAGGTGACTAACTACCTTTCGTGTAATTCACCCACCAAATACTAAGCTGTCTGTAAACAGTACGCAAGTTTCCCACAACATAACAGCTTGACTTCTGGGTAGGATCGCGGGATGTGGTGGGTTGAGCGAAAAGTATTCAGGACTTGCCAAGACTACTCCTATTGATGCCGAAACTGATCAGTCCGCACCAGTCTGGCTTTATCCTGATCCGATCCACAGCGGATAACCTTTGCTCACTATTCACCCTTACTCACCAGCTAAACCCAGATGTTCCAACTATTGCTGCATTTATTAGATGCCGCTAAGGTATTTGATACTTTTGAATGGCCTTTCTTGCTTAAGGTATTAACCAGATTGGGACTAGGTAAGGATTTGTAAAATAGATTCAGATACTATATACCGCTCCTTCAGCTAGACCTTGCTTAAATGAAGGTCTGTCGGAGCCGTTTATGATTCGACAAGGTACGCGGAAGAGATGCCCCCTATTGCCTCTTCTTTTTGCCCTCACCGTAGAGCCCAAGGCCTGTACACTGTGTGAATTTCACTGTAGATGGGGGGTGAATGTGGGCTATTGATATTCACTAATACGCATGTACACTGATGGTGTGATGCTAGTAGTAAAAAATCCAGGAATCAATTTGACTCCTATCATTGAGTAAATAGTGGAGTTCGGTCACTGACCCTGCCTTCAGATTAAATGGGCTAAATTTATTATGGTCCCCCTGACAAATGCAGCCACCAGACATGCGCTATCAGTTGCAATGGCAGACTGGACCAACTAGGTATCTGGGTATTCTCTACCACACAGACATCCCCACCATTATTCACGTGAACTATGGGTGCTATATGGAGAGCCTGCAAACCCAAATCGATCGATGGACCACCCAGCCGCTATCACTGGCAGGTAGGGCGGCTCTGATGATAATAGTTGTTTTGCCCAAGTTACTTTATTTGTATTAAAATGTTCCCATTCCTCTATAGAAGGCCTTTTTTGTTGAACTATGCTCCTTAGAAATTAAGCTGGCATGCGTGGGTTGACTGCCACTGATTGGGTGCCACACATTGCAGCTACCATATTGTGGGGTGTGGGGAGCTGCCTCTCCTTCCATGCACCCAAACCTCCGATCAGCCCAGCTCTCACTGGCCACCATCCCACGTATCAGGAAGCCTAGAAAGGGAGGAATGTCCTGCTCCTGCCTCGCAGCCAAAGCCTGGAACACTCTCGCCCTACACCTCTGCCAATTGCCTACATTGCCTCGATTCAGGAAGCACCTCAAGACCTGGCTTTTGGGATGACCCCAGCACTCACCGGAGCCGGCCTCTCCTCATCTACAGTGGCTTGAGATCCTCACGGGTGAATAGTTGCACTTTACCAACCCTGATTGATTGAATCAGATACGGGCAGTGCTGCTAGACATGAGAGACCATGCCGTCCAACTCACTCCCTCTATAGTTCTGCTGGGGCATTTCAAGGTAGCGCCTAAGAAGTCCTGCAAACGCGTTGCTGCAGGGCTGATTTTGGGTAAACGTAGAGTGGCCATTATGTGGGCAAGCGGACATGGTCCATAGGTTGAGGGCTAGGTAAAGGACATGTCCCCAGGTGAGGATTGGTCAGAGACATGCTGCAACCCTGCAGCCTACTGCTTGACCAGGAGACTTTTGGGACCCACTGGGGTCTTATTTCTTAAAGTTGAATCCTAATTTAGCACTGTACCACTGATGCTGCTTAACCAGCTATTAAAGGTATATAAGATTGCTTATCATGTTTGAACCTATGTGACCCTGCATAGTCACTCTATAATGAGATACATGTGTTTTTCTAGAGACCTCTGGGGGATCCATACCACTTCTTCGACACATCTTGTGTGATCTCCATGCACTGTATGTTTACGCCTGTCATAATATTAATTTAAATCGTCATGTCACATCATGCATTGTTGAAGTGCTGTATGTGTTATTCTTGTTCAATGAAAACTTATAAATAAATAAATTAAAAGAGGTGAAGACTCAGCCTGGTCATTCTGAGGTTGAATAAAGTCAGGATCCTCAACTTAAGGCATTTGCTAAGTGTGTGAATGTACTTCTACAGTCCTACAACTATTGATGGAATGGAGTTCACATAGTGTGTCTATGCTAGAAGAAAGAGACTATCAAAATAGTGTTTGCAAATGTAATTCAGAGCTGTGCTCAGCATATAGTTTTGTGAAAGTATTGGTGTAATTTACGTAAAATGATACAACAATCTGCTCATTTTGTATGGAGAGGATGTGTTCATAGGCCACCCACAGGTGTCAATAAAGCCTTGTACTCCACATAAGGCTTACGAATGACGATTTTGCAGTTTCACAGCACTTTGGTTATCACTGACATAATCTTCTGCACAACCTAGGGCAGAACTAGTGTCATTCATAGAACGCGACATCCCAACTCAATGCGGAGTAAAGAAAATGCAAGGTGGGTCAGGTGCCTGTGAGAATATATTACAAATACTAACTCTGAAAGGAAATAAAAAATATAAAAATCAAAATGGTCTCGACCACCGAGTGACACTATAACCAGAGGTAAATGCCAAAAAGATACAGCTCTCACCGCTTCCGCGTTGGCGTCCGCGGTGCCCAGTCACCAGAGGGCACAAGACTCCTGGGTAAGGCATTTCTAGCTGGGGAAATGCAAACCCCGTGCTGGCAGTCGTGCAAATCCTCGCGTCTCCTATTTTGCCGGGGCTCCGGAGCCCCGCACCAGCCAGCAGCATCACCCGGTCTCCCCTCGGCACGGGAGACCGGGCGCACACATCGAAGGCTTCCCCCAGGCAGGGGGAAGCGAAAACCAAGTCCTCCCGGCCCCGCCCACAACCAGGCGGCGGCGGCCATCATGAGGCGGCTCGGGCCGCGGCGGTGATCTCGGGGGTAAAACGAGGGGTGGGCACCCTCGAAAATTTAAATAAAACAGACAAAAGTAAAAGAGAGAAGCCCCCCCAAGCCCCCCCCCCCCCAATTTTTTTGGGGAAAAATCGCGGGGGTGCACGCACGCGTGCGGGCTTATAGATATATAATTTGTTTCTCTTTTAATTTTCTCAGGAACCACTGGAGGGATTTACACTATTTTACCAAAAGCATGATCTGCGTACCAGACAGTACTATTTTGACAAGTTTGGTGTAATTCCCTTCAGCGGTTTAAGCTGTAGCCGTGTCTAAAGGTCCTATGGAAATTAACATGGGGAAAAACACGTTTTGGGACCCCCCTTTTTTCTCAGCCCCCACTTGACTAATCCCCCCCATACTTTCAGGGAAGGAGAGGAGCGGAGCGAGCCATCTTCTTTGAGAAATTTGCGAAGATTCATCAACCAGCGCCAAAGTTATTCCCAATAGAATGTTGGGGATTTCCTATGGAAACTAGGTCCTAACTATATATACCTACTTGCTACCGCCAGTAGGTAATATATATATACAGAGCGAGGGATTACAGCTAACCGGCAGACCCACGAAGCGGTAAGCCGTTTTTCAATTACATTCCCAAGCTAACTGTTCTAGTTGAGTGAATTGGTGGCTTAGCGAAAGCCGGCAGCAGACTCACAGCAGGGCAACCTCTTGGATCCTGGGACCAGGCTCCAATTGAGACACAAGCGGCATGTTTAACATGTCAGAGCGCAGAGACGCCGCTGGGGGCATGTTCAAAAACAAGAACCCGGACATTTCCAAACCAGCACACACCACTAGCGTGACCACCCCTAACGCCCTGACAACGCAGTTCCAGAAGTTGGAAAAACTATATGAACGCGAATTGCGTAAATGGTGGGAGGGCACGTCTTTGCAGGGTTACGTTGAGGTACAGAGAGTACCTAGAGGTTTGAGAATCTTTACCGTCCCTGCATATGAAAATCCAGACCCCCTCCTACTAGAAGCCTGGGCGGCTCACATAGCGAACTCGTGTAAAGGCATGCTGGAGATCTTAATCCAGTTCGCTTGGAGTGATCGCGACAAAGTGGTCAAAGAAATTGAAGAATTGGAATCTGTCATAGCACAAAACACTGACAAAGAGGAGCAGGATATGCTGAGGGCTAACATGAAAAAAGACTCCAAAAATATGAGACGAAAATCAAATTACGGAAACAAGAAAAGTTTGACCGAGATGAACGGGACTATGCCATGGGAAGGGTTCTGACCTTTTCTAAAAAATATGATCAGCCACGCAAGGAGGTGGCAAGAAAAAGGCAACTGCCCAAATCAAACGTCGACACGAGAGTGGAAACTTCAGACTCCGACGTTAATGCCAGTGAATTGTCAGGCGAAGAAACATCTGGCGCGGCATCTTCTTTTGAGGCAGTAGATGAACAGACCCCTTTTCAACAGGAGTACACGGTCATCCAAGAGAGCTGGCTAAGGGGCGGCAAGAACAAGCCACCGGAAGTGGCCGACAAACCCGAGGGGGAGGCTGGAAAAGAAAAGGGCAGAGGCACCAACCAGACCAAACCGACAACCAGGGTCACCAGGAGTCAAAGAAGAGGAAGACGGTAAATCTATCAGAACAACTCACTATCGTTAATCTCTCCGAAAGACACCTTACGCCAACTGAAGAGTCTGTATTAAAGCTAGGACTCACTTTTTGTCCGAATAGGAATATGGAATATACGCAAACGCGTATTGATTTATATAAATTTATTCGGAAAGTCAAACTTCACAAGTTTCACAAAACTAAGCCCACAGCTAAAGAAGTTCAACAATTAAGATTGAACCGGAATGTAACGGACCTCCTCACAGTTAACGACCTGACAGCCTGCGAAGTACTACATAATCTGAGAAGAGAAGGCGACTTGGAAGCCAGTCCAGAAGTAAATACACTTACACAAAGACTGGCCAATGTCGACATAGATCAGATTGCACCAAAGAGTGACTTTAAGATGGCTTCCAAATTTGTGCCCCAATCACCAGTGGATCCTATTGACGTCTTTTCTGATGTGGTCATCAGGGATCTGATGTCTTTAAGAAATGCCGAAAGCAAACAGAAGACGCAATTCAATACCACGAAGGAGCAGCAACATGCCATCAACTCACTCATGGAGGATAAGAACATTGTATGCAAACCCTCAGATAAGGGAGGCAATGTTGTAATCATGTCAAGGCCTAAATACATAGCAGAAGCTATGCGCCAGCTACAGGATACGTCATGTTATGCGGTGATCAAGAAACAAGATTATCTCAACAGCATTAATGATCTTCATACCTTACTCAAGAAGTGGTACGATAAGCAAATGCTAACGCTGGAGGAATATCTGTTTCTAAAAACCACGAATCCAATATTACCCTGTTTCTACCACCTACCTAAGGTTCACAAGGACATCAAGGAACCTCCGGGGAGACCAATTATTTCTTCCATAGGAGGGTTAACTGAAAATTTGTCCAAATTCCTGGATCACCACCTGTTTGACTTTGTATTGTCCCTCAGATCATATATCAGAGACACTACTGATTTCATTGAGAAGGTGGAACAGTTGGAGTGGCAATCATCTTACATCTTGATTACCATGGATATAACGAGTTTATATACTTGTATTGACCATGAACAGGGGTTACAGGCAGTTGAATATTTCCTTAACAAAAAAGAACTCAAATATGCAATGCATAATAAGATGCTTTTGGAATTGATTTCATACTGCCTGCACAATAACATCTTTCTCTTCCAGGATACTATGTACCGCCAACTGTCTGGTACGGCCATGGGTTCCTGCTTCGCCCCCAGCTACGCGAATCTTTTCGTCGGCTGGTGGGAGGAGCAGGTGGCCTGGGCCCCCAGACTGGCCACCTGGAACACCAGGGTGGTCACTTGGAGCAGGTACATAGATGACCTGTTCCTGGTGTGGAATGGTACGGTTGAGGAAGCTAACCAATACATCCAACTGCTCAATGAAAACGAATACCATCTGAAGTTCACCAGTGAAATCAGTAGGGACAGGGTCAATTATCTAGATCTAGAAGTGAGTGTTAGTGAAGGACGTATCTGCACACAATTATACCGCAAGCCTACGGCCGGCAATAGCGTTTTACACGCTTCCAGCGGTCATCCCCGTAAACTAATTAATAACATCCCGTACGGGGAGTTTTTACGGCTAAAACGTAACTGCAGCCACAACACCCACTTCGAGAAAGCAGCTGGTGAATGCATGGAACGATTTTTAACAAGAGGTTACAGCTTCTCCCTTTTGCAAAATACCCTAGACAGGGTCAGAAAAATACCACGTGCTAGTCTTTTTGTCAAAGAACAAGGCCCTGACACTGAAGGTAAATTCCGCATCATAACACCATATGCTGCCGACTCATGCAAACTGCGATCCATTCTGTCCAAACATTGGCACATTTTAAAATCGGATCAAATTGTAGGGCCGGATATTCCCAACACCCCACTGATCACATTTAGAAAGGCCAGATCACTTAGAGACAAGATGGTCCATAGCTACCTACCACCGTTGAAAAGATCATTAGGAACCTTAAAAGACGCCAAAGGCTTTTTTCCTTGTGGAAAATGCAAAGCTTGCGCTTCAAGTAAAAGGACTTTAACATACCAAGTCCCAGGTATAAAGAATGGTAGGAAAATAGCAAAGTTTATGTCATGCCAGTCTGACTTTGTTGTTTATTGCCTCATGTGCCCCTGTCAGTTACGGTATGTTGGGAGTACCATCAATCCTGTTAAGTTGAGAATTTTGGAACATATGCGGGCCATTGTGAATAAGGACATCACGTATCCAGTGGCCCGTCATTTCTCCCTTAAACATAACAGTGATAGAAACCTTCTTAGATATTTCTGTCTGGACCGAGTCGAGGAAAATCCTAGAGGGGGTAATAGATTACTTGCACTCAGAAGACTCGAGTCCCGGTATATCATAGACCTTGAGACGAAAGCACCTGGAGGCTTAAATATGGGAGAGGAACTGGCCTCTCACCTGGGTTGAATATGTGTGCAGTTCTATGCTATGACTTCCTGTCAAGTTGAATACTGAATTTCCAACTTAGACTTGACTTTCTGTTAATGTGTGCTAAGTTTCTTTGGAATTGTCTTGTATGTTTTTGTTTTTGTTCTTTGTTTCTGTTGTGTGATGGATGCTTCTATCACCACTGAAATCATACTGGATGATATGCTTATATAGGTAACCACATTGTATGTTCTGCAGTCCATTTAAGGGCTGCAATTGCCGATCCACTGCAAGATTTTTCCGACCTGTGCACATTATAATTATGGTGTTCATGTCGTAGGTTGGTCAGGTTCCAACATTTTACTACTGTCCTAACCTTATGATAGACTAAATGAGATTAGTATTTGGTTTTTTTGTTTTTTGTTGACAGTAGGTTAGCCGATACACGGCATTATTTGTTGTTTGTGGTTTTTACAATAAGCAAAACAGTACTGTATATATATGTGACATTTATACACTCAAAGATGGCGCCCCTCGCTGCGAAAAAGCATTGGTCCTTTGTTTGTTTCCATATTTGTTTGTAAACATTCATAATGGCGCTGCGCCCGTCTTGTGAGATGAGAACATTGAGAAAGGGAGGGCTCTCCCGAAATGCGTCTGTTTTGAATAAACTTGCCCTGTGGATACGAGCTGTGCCGTGCTTGCGAGTGCTTTACTTTTCCTATGACCCGGTTGGGCATTTTTAGGATCTTGGAGCTTCGATATATATAAATATATATATATATATTTGTTTGTGTCTGCTTCCTTTGCAGATATGCTGTTAGGTACTGAACATCATCCGGTACCCTACACACAGCAGGTTTAAAAAAAAAATCCTGCTTTTTTTCACATTATGACCTCCAGGTCAGGGTGAGCCTTAGGGTGCTCATACCGCCCGGGTCTGCACACTGGTCCTGATGAATGCCTAGCTAGTTTGCTCCCAGATAGGAAGAAACATGTTGACCAAACTGAGCGTAGCATAGCTGAAATATCTATCCAGCTTTCAACCTGCCAGCTCTTCTTTTTCACCGTGCTGGGTTGGCCTACGAATAAAAAAAAATTCTGACACAACCTAGTCACTTTTTCTTCACATCACTTGATCACTCATACACAAAATAACCTGCTCCGCAGTAATTCTGGCGTCGAAGCACACCAGGAGGGGTTTAAAACCTTCCTGGTGGGGCCTGATAATGAAGCCTGTCACCAACCAGGTTGGTGAGTGATGGCTTTCTAAAGAATCCATTGTAATTATTTTTTAGACTTTTTCTCTCTCAAGGAAAGTACACTCTTTTGTTGGTTTTGATCAGAATACTGCTTAATCCCATTAAGGAAGTTACCAGAAGAATTCCAGAGAGGTTATATTCATGGAGAGAGGAAATATTAATTGATGAGGCAGAATTTAATTATTTAAATGTCACACACCCAACCTTCTCCTTTCTTTATTCTCTACCCAAAGTACACAAGTTGAAATTTGACCTCCAAGTTTTTCCCATTGTGTCTAGCATTGGGAGCATTACAGAACACCTATCTGAATTAGTTGATAGTTTCTTTAAACCATTGGCGATTAATTTACCATCCTATATACGGGACACTATGGACATTTTGAATAAATTGCAAGATTTTAAATGGGAGGAAGGAATGATACTCGTTACATTGGATGTAGTAGGGCTGTATACTTGCATCCCCAATGACAGAGGAGAAAAGGCGCTCAACCACTTTTTAGGCATTCAAAGTGCTAGTTTACAACACCATTCAAGGGATGTTGATAGAAATGAGTACATTGATTTTGAATAATATTTTTTTTCTCTTTGAAGATACATGGTTTCACCAAGTAAGAGGTACTGCTATGGGTTCCAGGTTTTCTCCCTCTTATGCCAACCTTTTTATGGGTTGGTTTAAGAGGGGGCATGCCTGGAGCCGGGGGGCTTTGAGATGGACTGATTTCATCCTAGTTTGGGCCCAGTTCATTGATGATACTTTTATGATGTGGCGGGGGACTCAAACTGAGATAATGAAATATTTCAGGTACTTAAACCAGAATCACTTTAATGTTAACTTTACCATGAACCATAATACCAATAGAATAGAGTATTTGGATGTGGAATTATTTGTGGATGGATACTCAGTTAAAAGCAAGTTGTTTAGAAAAAGTACAGCAACTAACTCCATATTACGAGCAGACAGTTCCCATCCTACATCAGTAACGAGAGGAATCCCTTACAGGGAAATGATTAGATTATGAAGGAACTGCAGTTTGGAAATTGATTTTAGAACTGAACTGGTATATTTTAAGAACAGATTAATGAATAGGGGCTATAAGAAAAGTGATTTGATGAAAGCCAGAGCAAGAGTAATGAAAATAAAAAGAGAATCCACTCTGGTTCAGAAAGAAAGAACATAGTCTAAAGAAAGAGTAGCATTTGTCACTACTCACTGTTCACAGAAAGATAAAATAGTTAAAGTTCAAGGTAAAAACTGGAATTTACTAAAGGGAGTACCAGGTTTGATTGATTTGGTAGGTGACTGACTAGGTGTGGTCTATAAAAGAAGTTCTACTATTAAAGAAATGGTAACTAAGAATTGTATACAAACACTAGCAGCCCGTCCCGACGTTGTCCGGGTAAGAATTGCTGCCGGCCAGTAGTATATTGTTTTGTAGGATTTCGTTTTGTTAGCAATTCTTATCTGTGACAGGCCTGTGAAAAGCTCCGATTCACAGTGCACTGCTGATGCACTTAAGAGTGCGCGTTCAGAAGTGTGTGAACTCGAGTTTCCCCACTTTATTTTTCCTTGCAATATTATATAGCGCAAACTCGATAACATGGCATGAGCACAATTTACATTACAGAAGAACACATTCATTTGTGATAGACACGGGGAGACAAAGCGATTTGCCTGGAATCACAGGATGTTGAGCTGATGCCGAGATTCGAACGTAGCTCCCCAGCTCTAAAGTTCACAATTCTAGAACTTGTGGTGTGAGGTGTGTCTAAAAGTGTATGTCGGTGCTGGCCATCAATGAGAGAGACCTGTGCAGTTTTCAAATGGGTGGTGAAAAAATATAAGTATGTTGCTGCAGATGTGGGCCGCCGTGCCACCAATGTACTTACCAGGGGAGGGTAAACACCCATTATTCCGCAACTTTCTTTCTGCATACCATCACTCCGCATACTTTCATTACGAAAGTACCATGACTCCGCAATGCCATTATAACGCATGGCATTACATTTTATATGCTTTTACCACGCATACATTTACAACGAAATTTGTTGTACATGCATGAATGGTAAAAGCATGTTTTTTTCATTGTTTGGATAAGGTAAGTATGGGTATAGGGTATATGTTTTGGGGTACTGAGGTATATGTTTTGGGGGGGAGTTTGGGTGTTTTAAGGGTTCAGATATAGTTTTGGGTTATGGGGTACAGGGGTAGTTTTAGGGTTTAGGGATAGGTATGGGTTTTGGGGTACAGGGGTATTTTTAGGGTTCAGGGCTAGGTTTGGGTTTTGGGGTATAGGAATATTTTTTGGGTTCAGGGGTAGGTTTGGGTTTTGGGGTACAGTGCCTTTTAAGGGTTCAGGGCTAAGTTTGGGTTTTGGGGTACAGGGATATTTTTAGGGTTCAGGGCTAGGTTTGGGTTTTGGGGTACAGGGGTGTTTTAGGGTTCAGGGGTTGGTTTGGGTTTTGGGGTACAGGGTTATTTTTAGGGTTCAGGGCTAGGTTTGGTTTTGGGGTAGGGGTATTTTTAGGGTTCAGGGGTAGGTTTGGGGGTACAGGGGTATTTTAAGGGTTCAGGGCTAGGTTTGGGTTTTGGGGTACAGGGGTATTTTTAGGGTTCAGGGGTGGGTTTTAGTTTTGGGGTACAGGGGTATTTTAAGGGTTCAGGGCTAGGTTTGGGTTTTGGGGTACAGGGGTATTTTAGGGTTCTGGGGTAGTTTTGGGTGTTGGGGTACAGTGGTATTTTTAGGATTCAGGGCTAGGTTTGAGTTTTGGGGTACAGGGGTATTTTTAGGGTTCAGGAGTAGGTTTGGGTTTTGAGGTACAGGGGTATTTATAGAGTTCAGGGCTAGGTTTTGGTTTTGAGGTTTGGGGTACAGGGGTATTTTTAGGGTTTAGGGATAAGTTTGGGTTTTGGGGTACAGGGTATATTTATAGGGTTAAGATGGGTTAGTGTTTAAGGGTGTTGGAATATTTTAAGGAGTAAGGGTGGGTTATGATTATGGGGTGCAGGGGTATTTAAAGGGAGCAGGGTGGGATTAGCACACAATATGAGACATGGCATGAAGGGCGGAACGTACCACATGCCCCCAGCATTTGTCACGCCCCCAGCACACGCCCACAACACCACGCAGACACGCCCACAATGGACTACTTTGCTGGCAGGGTTCTTTTACCTTTTAAATGTATATGGTGGGCGTCTGCATAGCCTATGTCCTTCTACTGCAACTGCCCTTTCCAACGCTGTATTGGGTGTTTTGATTGGTGCTGTGGTTCCTGAGATTACCCGCCTCAAAGGTTAGGGCTCTCTCTTTATTATATTAGTATAGATTAAGAAAAGTGTATTCCAATTGGTTGCCACAATCACCTAAAGGCTTTTATGTATGTGGATCTTGCAATGTTTGCACATTGGGCATGAACAAGATAAAGGATTTTATGTACAACACCCATAAACGTTATTTTATTAAGGAATGTATTAATTGTAACAGTACAGGTGTAATCTACGTAATTATTTGTGCTTGCCAAAAAATTTACATAGGTAGCACGAAAAGAAGTTTGAAAACAAGAAGTCAGGAGCATAGACGCTCCATTCTAGATCAGGATAATAAATCACCGCTGTACCTACATATCAGGGAACAACACAACTCGCAACAGGAGTTTAGGTTTCATGGTATTCAGACGATAATTCCTAGCATCAGAGGAGGGGATTGAGAATTGAGGATCAGACAGGAAGAAGCCAGGTGGATTAGTACATGTCGAGCAGTTCTCAAAGGGTTTAAATCTGACACAGAGCTCCATTATTTCTTGCATTGATTTATGTAATGGGTGTATTGATAGACATTGACAGGTTCTTACTGCAGGCGTTTTTTCTAATAAGAGGTATCTAGTATTAGCTTGGATCTGCAGCTGAGTGGTTATTAAGTAGTAAAAATTATTGTTTGGTTATAATCACCAATATGTCCGCTGAGATTGAGATATTGATTAAAGTGATTGGAAGGTATCTAGTTATGAGGACCAGTACCTGAATTCACGATTAAGATATTAGGAGAGGGATTTTTCCTGACTTGCACTTTTAAAATAATATATATTTTATTTGTCTGCTGTGATTGATTGGTTTTATTATTCACAAAATTTCAAGAAAAAGTTAGCTATCATTAGGACCCGTTATTTGGACGGCTCCAGATTAGCACCGCATTATACTAATACATTTGTTTAGATGATAACAGTTTAAGCATGTGTGATATAATTATCGGATTGGTTTGTAATTTGTTCGAGTTAGACAGTTGGCATTAGATTTGTTAGTCATATGGTTCGTGTGTTGATTTTATCGCAAAGTCGGATGAATTTAGGATGTAATAGACTTTGACTTTTGGATGCCTGGTGGTGCATGATTAACTCTTTTTAAACCAAAATCATATATATATATATATATATATATATATATATATATATATATATATATATATATATATATATATATAAATGTGTATATATATATATATGTGTGTATATATATATATATATACACACGGCTGGGCATTTTGAGGATTGTGGAGCTTCGATATATATATTTATATATATATATATTATATATATATATATATATATATATATATATATATATATATATATATATATTACCTACTGGCGGTCGCCAGTAGGTAGTTATAGTTAGGATAATTTTCAATGTTAAATCTCAACATTCTATTTTGAATAACTTTGGCGCCGGTTGACGAATCTGCCTGAAATTTTCAGGAAAATGGTCTCATGGCGGTCCGGTCCTTCCCTGAAAGTTTGGGGGGGATTCGTCAAGCGGGGGCCGAGATAAAAGGGGGGTCCCAAAACGCGTTTTCCCCATGTTAATTTCCATAGGGCGGTCGATTTCACTTTTAGCCCGAACGGCTGAATGGATTTCCACCAAACTTGGCAAAATTGTAGGGACTGGTAGCCCGATGTGCCTTTGCTATGTCTCAAGATATGTGCTCCAGTGGATTTTGAGTAATTTAGGTTCAAAAAAATATATATATCTATAGGCGCTCTCCCGTGCGCGCACCGGAGTGCGCTCCAGGCGCGACACGCGACTTGCGCGCAGGAAGCTGATTGGATCTCAGTTGTCTGTAAACATTCTAAACAGTGCGGAGCGGCCGCCATCTTGTGTCTCGGTAAAATCGAGACACAAGGGGTTTGAAAAAAAAAGGGGCAAATGACCATAAGGGGGAAGAGTAGACCCCCTCTGACCCCCTAGGTTTGATGTAGGGACTAAAATAGGGTCCTGCAGGGCATTAAAAAATTTTTTTCGTTTTGCGCGGGGGAAGCGCATGGTACGCGCACCGGCGAAGCACGGGGAAAATCCAGGACCATATTTATGAAGGCCTTGCGCTGTTAGTTTTGCGCTTCCTGTGCGTCAATTTTTGTGACGCACCAGCGGTGTAAAAAAATGCGCATTGTTATGCAATATTTAAAAAGTGACGCATCTATCTAGATGCGTCACTTTTTAAATATAGTGCAACGAGGTACATTTTATTACACTGCTGGTGTTATGCGTCACTTTTCTGTGCGCACTCCTTATGACATTCCAGATGTGTCATATTTAATGTATGACGAATCATGTTGCAGATACAATATGGCGCAGAGTTTTAAAAAGTGACCCATGTACCTAGATGCGTCACTTTTTAAAAATAGCGTCAGGTATAATGCATGCAGAGGGGGTGTTCTCCCGCAAAAAGCTTTGTAATAGCGACGCAGTGAAATCTTTGAGATTTCACTGCGTCAGTTTTAGGATGCTGTTGCGTCAAAATCTTGTGCCTGCTTTACAGCAGGTGTTAGACTGAGGCAAGACCTTTCATATGCTGCTTTCCCCATTTGAAAGGACACATTACTGGAGTTGCGTCACTTTTGTGACGCACTCCAGCAATGCGTTACTTGGAATGTCATAAGGAGTGCGCACAGAAAAGTGACGCATTGCACCAGTAGTGTAAAAAAATGTGTTGCGTTGCGTTATATTTAAAAAGTGAGGTATCTAGGTAGATGGGTCACTTTTTAAAATCAAGCGCCACATTATATCTGCGTGAGGTATAATGCATGCAGAGGGGGTGTTCTCCCACTAAAAGCTTTGTAATAGCGACGCAGTGAAATGTTTGAGATTTCACTGCGTCACTTTTAGGATGCTGTTGCATCCTTTAAATATAGTGCAACGAGGCACATTTTATTACACTGCTGGTGTGATGCGTCACTTTTCTGTCCACAGTCCTTATGACATTCCAGATGTGTCATATTTAATGTATGACGAATCATGTTGCAAGGAGTTACAGATACGTCAGTATTTCTGACATATGTGTAAACATAAAAGTGATGCGAGGCCGGCGCAAAATTTTGACGCAATAGCATCCTAAAAGTGACGCAGGGAAATCTCATAGATTTCAGTACGTTGTTATTACCAAGCTTTTTGCGAGGGATTGCCCCCTCTGCATACATTATACCTGATGCAGATACAATATGGCGCAGAGTTTTAAAAAGTGACCCATGTACCTAGATGCGTCACTTTTTAAAAAATAGTGTCAGGTATAATGCATGCAGAGGGGGTGTTCCTTGCAAAAAGCTTGGTAATAATGACGCAGTGCGTCACTTTTAGGATGCAGTTGCGCCAAAATCTTGCGCCTGCTTCACAGCAAACCTTTCACATGGTGCTTTTTCCATGTGAAAGGACACATTATTGGAGTTGCGTCACTTTTGTGACGCACTCCTGCAATGCGTTACTTTTGTGTTTACAGATATGTCAGAAATACTGACATATCTGTAACTCCTTGCGAATTGATTAGTCATATATTAAATATGACATATCTGGAATGTCATAAGGAGTGCGTCCAGAAAAGTGACGCATCGCTATTTTCACGTAGCGATGCGTCACTTTTCAGAAATGAGGCCTCCAGTTTATTCACTGTGTCATAACTTTCTTTTCTAACACTCACCTTCTTTCAGTCCTCCTACTTCACTTCCTTTCACCTCTCATACCTTTCTGTTCTTTCTTACTCATTCTCCTTTCAATTATCAATGCACTATATTTCACTTACTCTTCATTTTTTAAGAATATAGCTCTTTGATGAGAATTGGAGGTAGTTCTGAAAAGAACTTTTGGTTTTCTTCTTTTAACTGAAGAGGAACAAAAACAGGGAATAGAAACTGCTCAACAGGAGCAAAAAGAAAAGAAAAAAATTAGGGGTGGGAAGGGCAGTGATGGTTCTCCAATGCCCGAACCATGAGCAGGACACTTTGCTCCCCATAGGTGAGGAGTTGATTGCAGTATCTGCATCTGACGACCCCATGGTTGAATGCAGGTTGAATGTTTGCTACCTGCCCCTGAGATTGTTCTCTTCCAGAAGAAGTTGCTCCTCCTGTTGATGTAGAGGCCCCATCTCTGGGAACCTCCTGTGCCAGAGCCCTGACACTTTCCCGGGCAAAATTCTGGGGGTGCCTCCTCTCCACATGGCGAATCATGGTGAAGTTGCCAAAAGAGTATTTTTTGTTGGGGGTTACCCCGTGACAGGACCTGTTTGCAGATCCTGCACTCTACTTTTGGTGCATTCACCTTCTTCTGGCCTTCTGGAAACTTAAAAAATTTCCAGATGAAATGTTCCTTCACCTTTGGGGTAGGAGGCTCTTCATCAATGAAATCATCTTCACTGCTGGATAGTCTGGCAGCCATGATGAATCCAGGAATATGGAGCAGCAAAAAAGGCAGGTCTTTCAGTCACAAAAGTGAAAGAAGAAGTGAAGGAAATGGGTGGGGATTTCATTCATTGTAAAAAAAAACTGTTAGCAACCAATGAAAAGTGTTATTTTAGGGTCACATGACCCGATGCGTTTACGCTGCGCGCTCCGGAGCACTTCCGGGTGCGTTTACGCAGCGCGATCGTAGGCGCTTCCGGGTCGCAAACGTGGCGCGATCGTAGGCGCTTTTCCGTGCGTTTATGCGCCGCGCACGTATGCGCTTCCGAGGGCACTTACGTTGCGCGCCGAAGTGACGTCATCAATCTTTTATAGAAATGCATAATCATTTTCCATATTAAAAAAAACAAATTTTATTTGTATGGTACGAAATGTTTTGCATTATTATTAACTTTTCATTCATATTTTTTATCACGAACGACAGTTGCGCTCTGGGTGCGCTTTCAGATGAGCTCTCGGAGAAGCTTACAGGAGAGCTTAGCTGAAAGCTTCCCGGAGCGCGCACCCAGAGCGCAAAAGAAAAAAAATATAAAAAAAAATAAATACTTAAAAAAAAACAGCAAATTGTAAAAAAAAAAAAGGTTAGAAACTCGATATACAAAGGAATTAGCATTTAAAAAACTATGAAATTCACTGAAAAAACCATAGGTTTCACACCAGTTATAGTTAGGAATTAGCATTTAAAAAACCTATGAAATTCACTGAAAAAACCATAGGTTTCACACCAGTTATAGTTAGGAATTAGCATTTAAAAAACCTATTAAATTCACTGAAAAAACCATAGGTTTCACACCAGTTATAGTTAGCTGGAAATTTTACTGATATAAAACCATTGAAATTCCCACGTTATAGTTAGTTGGACTCACTATAACTTGCGCGCCTGCAATGCACTGCTGATGACGTCACATATTACATCACTCATGACATGGTCAGTGACATCACTCATGACATCACTGATGACACCATCCCTGTGACAGAGTGACTGACCTCCTTTCAGTGTAATGTAACCCCTGAAACACATATTCAAAAATAGAAACTAACATTTACAAAAAAGTGGCGATACCTATACCAGTTACAACAACCAATTCAGTAATTCAACCATTTATATACACATTTACTCATTCACCAACAGTTCTATATAGTCATTCATACATATACTCACTTATCATATGTAGTGAAACACCTTTACATCCGTTAACACACCGACAGTCTTCCAAAAGTTACTCACACATATACTCACACATGCAAAAAAACTATTGAACATCCATTTATTTGCATATACAGCTATACACACACTACCACCTTATTCCTAAGGAAACTTACACATACTTACTCTCTTAAACAATCACTTATAGAATCACATACTTATTTAAACAGGAACTCTTACAATCTCTCACTCTCACATTTACTCACTTATATAAATCAATACTCCATATACTAGAATAAAACATATGTATACACACTCATATATAAAACATATTTATTTTTTCAGAAAGACACACATTCTTTGGATGGTGTCATCAGTGATGTCATGAGTGATGTCACTGACCATGTCATGAGTGATGTAATATGTGACGTCATCAGCAGTGCATTGCAGGCGCGCAAGTTATAGTGAGTCCAACTAACTATAACGTGGGAATTTCAATGGTTTTATATCAGTAAAATTTCCAGCTAACTATAACTGGTGTGAAACCTATGGTTTTTTCAGTGAATTTAATAGGTTTTTTAAATGCTAATTCCTAACTATAACTGGTGTGAAACCTATGGTTTTTTCAGTGAATATATATATATATATATATATATATATATATATATATATATATTTATATATATATATATATATATATATATATATATATATATATATATATATATATATATATATATATATATATATATATATATATATATATATATATATATATATATATCCAACAAAAGCAGGTGTTCTGTTTTTACCACAGACGAAGCGAGACCCAAAATTCGTGCAGAGATTTTTATTTAGTGCTCATCACCAAGCCGCCATTACGCGTTTCGACCTCAACAGGCCTTGATCACACTTCATCATCATCATCACTTCGTCTGTGGTAAAAACGGAACACCTGTGAAGACGTTTCTCTGCCAAGAGTTTCTTTGAATGTGCTTCCTCGAATCTGGCGAGTACTCCTTCACGTGTGTGGCTGTTCGGCAAGAAGCAGTGATCCCTTCTCTGGAATCCCCTTTGTGCTCCGATATATATATATATATATATATATATATATATATATATATATATATATATATATATATATATATATATATATATATATATATATATATATATATATATATATATATATATATATATATATATATATATATATATTCTGAATAGGAACACCGGCCAACGGATTAGTGAAGAACTGTACTTTTCTTTATAGGGTCGATGACGCATTCAAAAGTAATGATTTAAATTATGTTCACATATTTGTCGGAGTTTTTGTTAGGTGCTCTATGATTGGGCTAGGTATAAGTTCGTAGTATTTCCAGTTTCACGATCCTAGAATGTGGATAAATAAGGGTATGTACAGCGGACTGATAGGTAACGAGGTGGTGTTTGTTCTCAGGACGGGTTGGAGCTTCTTTTCCCGTTTTTTGATTGGATCAGGATCAGATTGCAGTATTTCTGGTTAGACGACTCGGAAATGGTGAAGTCGCAATCAATATAATTAGAGAGGCAGTGAATGTGAGTTCAAGTTAGCGGCATTGTGATTAGACAGACCATACTATTAACCCGTGAGTGATTGGATGATTTCCTCACGCAGACACTCTTTGTGCATACGCCACCGGCGGATCAGAGAGGATGCATTTGTGTTTGAAAAGTTGATTGCTGATTGGCGTTTTTACATGGACACTGTCCTGCTATTTGGATTTCAAATTTGTGTATCTGATTGGGCCATCTTTATGAAACTAAACAAGGACCCCCTGATAAGGATCAATTTCCTGGGTCAGGGTAAACAATATATGTGAATACACCTCCCAGGCAAATATCTAATTACCACTAACACATGAATACTGGCATTTGCCAGACACAAATAATGATGATCAACAACTGTTTTTACACAAAGATGTACATTTTAATGATTTTTACATAACATATTAATTGATAAAAATTGATACATGATTATAAACAAATGATAAAATATTTTAGCATTGTAGCATATGCATAATTTTATAAATTCATCATTTAAAATATAAAAAAGTTAATAGATGGTTTCCTGTCTACGCGTTTAGACACAGGAGTGTCTTCCTCAGGACTGTACCATCGTACTTCTGTAAGTGGTCAATCTGTTGTTGATGATACCGCTCATAAACCTGTACTGATATTTTAAATTTTCAAAAAAAACACATCATTTTCATCGCTATACATTCATTTCTATATTTATCTATCAAACCTGTATTTACAATTATAACAGGATCATTCACTGTCTAATCTATACATTCTGTACATATTCATACATTTTACTATTTTCCTCAAGAAGTTTTATGCTATTTACACAACCTAACGATAAAGATAAGACATGAGGGATATATAAGATGGAAGGAGAGAACACAAAAGAAAAGAAGAAATTTTCAGTATTGCTATCTAAAGATATTAGGTATAGATAGAAGAAAGCCTTTAGAACTGTTTTTATCATGAGTTACAGTTGCTTTATGGTAATCTATATTATTGGCATTTGTTTATCTACCCTCTTTTAGGTATCCTCAGTTTATTATTGGTCATCAAGAACATCCTCCTCCTAGACGTGGCAAATTATTACGCTGCTGTGTCCTTCACCTTCAGTACTATTTCTTGTAGTAGTAGCCAATGCCAAAGAAATTCAATGCAAGTACTAGGTATACTTTCAATATTTTACCGTTTGTTAGGCTACATTGTGGCATTGTTCTGGTGTACTGTCACCTGCTATATTCTCTATCATACCGTTCTAATGCTACGGTAAGGACAAACAAGGTTTCATTTTCTTTTTTTTCAGATGCTGCAACTGCCACTGTGTAACAACACAAGTACCACCGCAATGATGACATTTCATCCGCCCAGGATTGCCAACCTTAATCGCAATTTCGCTTGCAGCCAGCCCTGTGCCTAGCCCTATTTCCAAACACAAATTACTGGTAAGATAAGCGTTTGGGAGGAGGTAGTATAATGGAGTATTAGGAGAGACGAGAGACTGACGGTCCTAGGACTATTGAATTCACTTACTCTGTGAGAGGCACTTAGTTTTGAAAACATTTGGACCATTAGTACTTACACAACTTGAATCAAGATTCCACTTAAGTTTCAGGACTGTTAAACCCCCACCCACCAGCCTCAAAAGCAGTAAAAATTAAACATGTATGCTAAGATAAAGTTTAAAGTATATTTATATATCCCTAACATAAATAATCTCCCGCAAGACCCAACCCACCCCCCCCCCCGAACCCCAACGAGTGTCTGTGAAAACTAAGTCCAAAAAAGTAGAAAACGCAACTCCCAATTCCCACCCCCAGAAGTCTTTAAAAAAGGGGCAAGGGACAGTCTCCTCCTACTGCTGGCTGCTGTTGACTTTTCGGGCCAGGTCGGCATGTACCTTGCGGAGGGTCTCGAGCAGGGTTTTGGTGTTGAGGAGCTCCTGCTCAAAGTAGGACATCCTGAGGGAAAGGCGGTGCATCCTTTTTTTGCAACTGCTGGGGGGGCAGCTGATTTCTTTGCTGCTCGACAGTGGCGGGTGGCTGCGGTACCCCGGCTCCGTACTGCTGGAGACCTGCTGCGCTGACTGGCTGACACAGGGAGCGCGAAGGAGGATGCAGGTGTCGCTGTGGATGGTGTTGACATACTCTGCGTGTCCTCCTCCTCCTGGGACACCAGCCGCCGATATTCAGCGACAGTGGCCTCCAGCCTCCGTTGCCGGGCCCTTTTAGCCAGCTCCTTCCATGTTGGTTTAGAAGGAGCATCTATATGAAAAAAGAAAGACATAGTCTGTAACCAATGCTCTTTAAGATTAGCACAAAATGATTCAGCAGAAAGTTGTGTCACATTAGAACTAGCAACTTGCAAGCGCAGTACATACCTATTGTGGCCAGTATCTATCTAACCTCCCACCTCTTCATCCTTGCTCTAACATTAGTGGGAGTTTAAGGAATCAATTCTACGAGCACTATGGACTCACTCCATTAGAGTCGACTATGACAGTACACCAGTCTTATTCTTATTCTTCTCTCTTGTTTAGCAAAATTGGTAAGTTAACTTCTGCAAGCCGGCATAATGCCAGCGCAGTCAACTTGCACCCGAGAAAAACAGACGCCCGCCATGATGAGTGAGACAGGCTTGCGTTACTGTACCAGTCCAGTACATGCAGGTGGTGATGCTTTTCTATTACAGGTGGCACTGAGAATACTCTGTTACAAGGGCTACTGCTTAATTAATTTAAATTTCACCCTACAGTGCCAATGAATACTAGAAAAGGAAAATGAAGAAGATAAATAATCTGATTATCCATCACTGCACATGGTATGTATTTGCTTACATATGGGATGACTTTAGATGCTTTGCTTTTTATTGAGTGAACAGTGATACATCCACACATGAATGACCAAGTTCTACTAAACTTATTAACAGAGGTAGTGAGTGGCCATCGACATAGCCGGATATATGCTGTGCTTGCAATACAAACTACTGCTACTATTCATGGTAGTATTCGGACAAAATTACAACTTCTTTTCCTTGCCTTTCCTACACTGGGACGGACGTGCGGGTGCGGTGTTACATGCTCTTCAAAGTAACACTTAGTTCATCCAGTGACCGTCTACTCTCTCTAGATACACATATGCTATCTTTGAGTCAGATAGTACCATGATCCAGGCATCCATCCATTCAAACTATATGTCAATCAGTCTTCTTCATGTCTCTCATCTGGACAAACCTTATGTTTTCTCACGGGGAGCACACTATGCAGTCTGCAATCTCAATAAATAAGGAATATAAGAGCTTACCACTGCCCGCCACCACTGTGGCAACCCGCACATCAGTTTTGTCCATTACTTGCACCGCCTCCTCCCCAGAACTGTCTTCCCCCACCTCCGCGCTGGGCCCAGCACCAGATGTTTCACCGACAAAGTACATTTAAGAATGTTAGATGTCATAGACATACACCACTCACCAGTATTTTGTCTAGGAATGAAGAAATGTGAATACAGAAACCAATCTAATAATTTGTGACTGTCTACTCTAAAGTAAAAATGTCCCTTGTTCCAGGGAAGGGTGTTGTCTTGCTGCACTTTTTGGCACAACTGATGAATGCTTGCTTTTTAAGACGCACCATTTTTCTCATAACAGACAGAAGCTTCACTTCTAAGAACAAATCATCATCACTAGGACGGAGTGACCAACAATTCAGCACCAAAAAGAAAAATTAAAGTTCAAACCAGGTGAGGGCTCGGCTTGCCCACAATAAATGTGTGAAATAAATCACTAAGCACTTTTCCATTTTTAATCAACCGTTTATGTTTTATGACAAGCTTGATTTTAATAAATATTTTTACTTTTAATAAAGCTTTAAAACTTAAATAGTAAATGGTTTTTGGTCAAGAGTGAATGAGCAAAAGGTTTTGCAATTTGCAATCATGAGTCCATGCCTCTGACACTTCTGGACTCTGACTCTGTACTCATGTCCTGCGTTGGATAATCATCATTAGGGATCAATCATCGATGAATTCGGGAGCTAAATGACTCTGCCACACTATCTAGTCAGTAAGGAGATTGGGGGTTCTTCAAAGTCTGATATCACTGAGGTATGTGGAAAGTCAACCTGTGCCTATTATAATTGATAAACAATGCACTATTTAGTGTCCATAGTTCTGTTTGTGCAGATTTGTCCCTGCAACAGTAGTAGTATGGATTGTCCTCCTATCCAAACCAAAAGTAAAGTAGAATCTTATTCTTTCTTGGTGGTCATTCACCTTTTTATTGTTGGTAATTGTCAAAGCATAAACATTTAGAAGACTTGAAAAGACATTATGAACAATCCCAGAGGACTGCACTCAGTGCATAGAGCTATTGCTGACTAGAATGGTAGTTTCGTTTAACACCTTTTGCCAAATGTGCAATCTTAGTTAGCTACACAGACAGACTAATAAGAATAATCTAGTAATACTACAGGGAGTCATAGTAGAGGCAGGATAAGAATTTAGATACAGTCTACATGAAGATCAAAGACGATTTAGAAAAAATCAAATGAGGAACGCTAGGAAAAAATAGGTACTCAATATTAAAATTAAAGCTTACCGGGGCCAGCAAAGGAGCCCTCGCCTGACCGATCCTGGCCTTGTTCAGCAGCAGCAGCCTCCTCCTCTGTCCTCGTGCCCCTGGGGGGAGCTGATGTACAACATGAAAGAAAGAAAGACCCGAAAACATGGATGATTGTTGTCAACCAAATGAAACTTTTCAAAAGAACAATAACAAAATATTTTGGCGAAATAGCAAATAGACAACTATTCCACGGGATATATTGACCTATCTCATGTGGTCTACTACGATATTAGTATTGCTTGATTTGCGGACCGTCGACTTAGAAAGTTATGTAACTCACTAAAGAAACTACTAAAAAGGTTCGCCTAGGACTGGCAGGAAGCAGTCCGCAGCACGCGAAGTGACAGACAAACTCCACTGTGATTGTAGATCAGCGACAACCCTAAAAAGTTTCCTACTACATTAACCAGTCATTAAAAAACTCAAACTATCAATCCACCACCACTATTTCTTCTTATTGCCAGGTGTACAAAGGAAGGACTGGACTTGAGTCTGTAGGGGCAGATTTACAAGCCCCTTGCGGCTCTTTTGCTCCATTGTTGCGTGAATTTTGTGACGCAGCGGCAGAACAAAAGAGGCGCCATGGTGCGGCGTATATTAACAACGTGACGCATATGGGAGATGCATCACGTTGTAAAGCCCTGCGCCATCAGGGGGCGTTCCGGCGCAAGGGAGGGCGTTCCTGCGCAGGAACGCATCCTAAAAGTGGCTGAGGGAAATCTACAAGATTTCAATCAGTCACTTCTAGGACAATGATGCATGACTCAAACCGTGCGCTCGCTTGAAGCAGACATACGGATTGACGCAGCATTGGGGAGATAGAGCACCCCAGAGCATTGCTGGAGCTGCGCCATCGTTGCGACGCGACTCCAGCAATGCGCCACCTTTACGGCACAGATGCGTAACGCTTCGGTGACGTTTTGGGCCCATGGTGCGCCGCATTGTAAATACGGCGCACCATGGGTGGTGGTGGCGTGGTGCACAATTACTGGCACATCCCTGCTACTTTGCAGGGATGCGCCGGTAATTGAAAATCTGACCCTTAGTGTCTAGCATTACGCAGTTCTTTAAACTACACTCATACATAATTTCTCAGGCCAATAAAATGAACACAAAATTGAAAACAAATAAGCATAGTAGCAACGCTACTGAGAAGGAGAGCAGTGCACCTGAAATGCACAGAAGATTTTGAAATATAATTTACCTACAATGTAATCGTCAGCATTATTGCTCTTAGTAAAAAACAAAAATTTGCAAGATAATAACACACAGAGCAGGGATCTCGAGGCCGAGCAGGTCAACCAAGTCGTGTTCCCGGTCCAGGACATCCGTCCAATGGTGGATGGCCTGGTTGTAGGTCGCCGGACCCGAGAGTGTTGATACATGGCCCGGCACACCTTCTCCCACCGCTTCCGGCGCTCCCGGATCCCGTAGCCGCTAGCAATCTTGCCGCCTGCCATGATGGTCCTGGGGAGGCGGCACTAGTGCAGCCACCTCCTCCGCGCTAAAGATCTCCCGGGCTGTGACTTGCTCCCCCCTCAAACGCCCGCACTGGAGCCGGGCACGGGGTGCGGGACCCTTCCCCTTTTCAGGCTGCTTCCCGGCTCCCTTTACCCTGGTCTGGGCAGAAAGGAAGGTAAATAAGAAATAAGAAATAGAATAGGGAAGAAGAAAAGAAAAGAGTTTAGGAAAGTACTTTAAAATGAACCAAAAGTAGCAGAAAACACAAAAATATAGAGCTAGAAAAGTAGAGGGATAGATAATAAGTAAAATAGATAAAAAAACTTAAAACAAGCAAAGGATGGCAGAGATTGACAGAGGATACAGAAAACATGCCCAGAACCATAGCAAAGAATGAAAAACAAGATGGCCGCGCCCGTTCACGCCCGCGTGGGTAAGTTTGCGTGAGATTTCCCTCGCGATCAGACGCGGACTTGTACTAGCAAGTTGCACACTTTGCGAGATTACACATAGCGCCCGGAAACTGAAATACGTCACGCAAACAAGATGGCTGCGCCCATGTACGACCGCGAGGGTAACTTTGCCTCGTTGCTCGCTAAAACGCACAAAACCACGCGAACTAACACGCCGCAAAAAAACAAATCGCATATTCGCACGAATTTGCGGCTTCCGAATTCGATCTCGCGCAAATTCGCGCCCCACGAATCCCGTGAAATTGCAGAAAAACAATTTTTGCAAAACTGAAAGCACTCAGCAGGTGCAACAGTTCAAGCTCATCATTAATACCTATTCCTGTAGTGCTTCCTGAGGACCCCCTCCAGAGTTCAGCCTACTTGCAACTATTCTATGACCCTGCTCTGACCCTCACAGCAGGCTCAGAGAATAGCTACAAGTAGGCCACAAAGGTCCTGTGAAAAAAAATTGCACTGCAACAGAAAGCAATTACAGATAAGGAAGCAGGTGCCAGACTGGAAGTTCAAATTCAGTGACACATTAATCAACCCCAAATTAATTCATGCCAGTTGAAGCAGGGCAGGTGTGCTTTTCCCCCCATAATCTACAGTGATGAACCAGAGGATGGCAGTGATGTCCCAGAGGGTGGCATGGGTGAACCAGAGGGTGACAGTGGTGAAACAGAGGGTGCTGTGATGAACCAGACGTAGAAACAACATAGTCGCGACCGTTGCGATCCGACAAGTAAGTTCGCGTTTGCGAACTGGTACAAAACCCTTGCGAACTGGCAGAAACCCTTGCGAAAACAAAAAAAAGAAAAAATCTGCAAATTCGCGAGAGTTCGCAGATTTTGCGGATTGCGAATTCATGAATACGCAAATTCGCGAACCGCGAAATCACAAAATTCACCCATGCTTAGCTCAACCTAGAAATAATACTACAGTCAAAGTCATCTGTCTTATACAGTTAAGGGTAATATGATGTATGATATAATCTGTAAGAATCTTTATGACTTTTGTAATTGCTTCTGTTAGGCAAAAGGACAGGGTGAATACATAAGCATTGCTTTTGGTGTGCAAGATATAGTTTTCATAGTTATTGTCATCCTAGTACTCAAATCGTTATCGTAGTGTTCGTATCTATAAGTGCATTAAAAGCAGCTTACTAATCCACTTGTTAGATTCTCCAAGACCCTTTAGAGTCACATCTTTTGGGTTCCTGACCCCTTGGCACTAAGGACCAAAGTCATCTGGACTGCAACCAATACCCAATTCACTGACCAACGTTTTCATATGGTGTGTTTCTGTTAAGAATCAGCCCCATTAGATAAAACACAAGTACAGACCCAAACTCTCTTTCATTAATCGAATACACCTTTGAGAACAATAAAGAAATTGAATATGCATTTTAAAATGTGTATTTGAAATTCCTCATCTAGTGCATACACTATGAACTGTTACATCACAGTATTCATTGCAAGAAAGCAAAACAATTTGAATAATACTTAACATGGCAATTGTAATAAAAGCCCAAACACCCTCATGCTATTTCTAGGTGCTAGTGTTATCAAACTAATAAATAATAAACCTGCTCTTCAGTTTCAAGAGTGGTGCACCTCAAATACAACAGGACAACAGGATCTGATGTATCATCTGGAATAGCAAACTTCCTCCTATTCCTGTCACAAGGGCAAGGATAATCATGTTTCTTCAAGAACAAACACATCCCTTGCACCAGACATTGAAGGCTAATGTCTCACAGGAGCTTTTGATGTTGGTGGATGCTGTAAACATACAGTGTTTTACTCTGCTGAGTTCCGCAGAAGTAAATAAAAACTCTGCAAGATTCCTTGAAATTCCACGAGCAGCAGAATTTCAGCACGTTGCATTGCCTGCGCTGATGTTTCCCACCAGGAGCTTGTTCCGCACTGTAAAGTCAGCATGAACAGCACCACCTCGGGAGCGCTGCTTCTTTATGCTGCTCGAGAAGTTTTTCCACTCAAGCTGCAGCTTTTCTCAACGTGAACAGAAGTGACTTGCCGCCACTACCTGCTTTGAGAACTCGCACTGCGACTCGTCCTAGCCCTCAATTTTTTTCGCTCGCCAACTTAACGTTGGTTAGCCGCGCACAAGGAAATCTGTGTCATGTATTGGATAATTCACAGTATGTCTGAATGTTTGTAAAGAACATCATTCCCTTATGGCTTCATATGTTGACAACCATACATTTTCCCAGCAGCTCCCATTTCTGACTCCCCTGCAATTTTAAAACGTCCTCCTGGATACCCTTTTCTCAAACGGGTGAACTGGGTGCAAGTATATTTCCTCATCCCAGAGCATTGGTTGACTTTTTTCCATATGTTAATTACTGTCACTGCCGAAATTGGTAGATTTGCAAATCTTGCACACTAATACAAGTCTAAGAGATACGCTTTGTTCCTAATCCTCCACCTGCCTGCCTTCAGGGATAGTTCTTGTTGGTCTGCAAATGCCCAGTTATTGATTATGTGTAGTTGGGATGCCCCATACTACATTTTGAGATCTGAGAGAAGGATACTTCCTTGTTTGGGCCCTACGTTAGTGTTGCCAGTGATATGCATGGGATGCCTCTGTCCCAAAATAGTGAGTGTCCACAATCCACCTTTTGAAAAAACTATCTGGCACTTAACAGGATCTATTCTGTAGTATGTATAGGAATTTGAGTAAATTGGTAATTTTAAAGAGGTCTGCTCATCCCATAATCAACAGCAGAATATTTTGCCAGTGTTCCACATATACTTTATATTCATGTGGTTCCCATGTTAATATTTAAAAAGGCATTCACCTTTCTACATCTGGATCCCTAAATAACGGAAGTCATCCCCAGTCAATCGCAGTGTGCTGCTTAAATTTCCCAAAGGTTCAATGATGTGAGGGGAAGACTATCAATTTGTGCCAGTTTATGCATGTCCCTGTATATTAGCCAAACACCTTTACAATTTCTAGTGTTCAGTGAACAGACCAAAATGAGCCAACATGATAAAGGCGAATATTGATGGCATATAGCCAAAAAATATCATCCTCATAGGGTTGCCATTGCAGTCCATACACCAAAGCTTCACACCGCACCCAGCCAGCTATTGGCTAAATTGTCAGCATGGACAATAAGAGGGATAGTGGGAATCACTGTCTTCTTCATCATCTCATGTGGCCAGAAAACTGGCAGAATGCACAAATGGTTAGGACAAAAAAATAAAAACATTCTAAATGTGGCATTTTCATAATTGTGACATAAAATCCAACTTTATCATTAAAGAGCAGTTTACATTACAATTCATTTGAGTTTAAACAGCTTATCTCTATTGGCTCTCAAGCCAAAGTTATCACTTATGAAATGCAATAATAAAATCAAGGGTTAGGCAATGAGGACTCACAGAGGTGAAAAATGACTTTAATAATTTTGACTACCAGAATATGTACAATTTAAACTCATGTGTCCTACTTTCTAAATGCAATGCGCTGTGCCCTAGGCTTTTAGGGCCTATCTTAGGGGTGACTTACAGGCAAGAAAAAGAAAGATTTATGTGTTGCAAAAGGTTTGTTTTGCCTGGAGAAAATGGCAGTTTAAAACTACATTACAGGCTACATTGGCAGGCCTGAAACATGTTTTAAAGTGATACTTTAGTGGGCGGCACAAGGAGTGCTGCAGCCCCACTAGTAACATTTGATTTACAGTCCATGGGTATATTAAGTACTGTAGACTATATATTTACAAGTTAATGTGGCAATCAGGTAAAGGCCGATTTTACCATGTTTTAGGGAGAGAGTACAAGCATGTTAGCACTGGTAAGCAGTGGTAAGGGACCCAGAGTCATAATGACAACAAAAACAAATTTGGAATACTGGAGGAGTGAAGGTAAAAGGTTTGGAGGAATACCACGCCAAGAATGCTAGGTCCAACAAATTCCCATTTAATTAATTTTAGATGCCTTTTAATCATTTTTAAACATATTAAAAATATAATATTTACTTTTTTTAATTATACTTTAAAAATGATTTATTTCACGTTCCTATATTTGAAGTAATTACATTTGTAATGTAGAATTAAGCTTTGAATGTGTTATAAGTTGGGGGAGGAATGCCTACCAAACTGGTACCCTGGGGCCGGCGGCACCCAAAGTTGCTTCCGTCTCTCTTTCCAGTCCTTTAACCCAGAAGGAACACAAACAGGAAGTCAGCATCGTGAAGTGAGACATTGGCAGCAAAGGACATGCGTACTGCCTGGAGCCAGGACAGAAGCTGGCAGATGCCCTAAAGCGAGGCCAGATGACAGAGTAAGCGTGGAACGACTTTTACTAGGAATGTTTGGGAGTCTGAGAGAAGTCCAGAGCCATTGCAGTGTTGCACAGCAGGGAAGTAAGAGGCCCCGAGCAGTCTGAGGAACTCTGACAGGATCCCTCTTCCCGCCATGCTTCCAGAGGGTGCAGCTTTATCGGGTGTGTGCACAGGTCCTGAATCGGGCCAGGAAACGGGATGGAGTGCAATAGAGGGAGTTGGCTGTGACAGAAATAGGAGTGGGAGACTATTAAACAAATGTGGATATGTTTTGATGGAGAATACCTCTCTGGGTAAAACTGGTATCTTCCTAAACAGGGGGGATTTATGTAACAGATGATTGAGCTTTCACCTAGCAATGTCAAGCACTTTCCTTTAATTTCTTTCTTTTTGACAAATTTGACTTGCTAACGTTGTTGGAAATACCCCAAAATAGCGGATCAGAGAACCAGTTGGATTCTATATTTTGGTTTGGCTCTCTTTTTGTTCAAGCAACCTCTTTCTTTTTTCATTTTATTAACCCCACACCATATGAAAGTGGAATGCCAGACAACACACATAATAACCTCACCTAAAAAGAAATGGTTACTTACGTCTAAAACCTTACCTGAACTCTTTTTTCTGTCTAGGGTGCAGGCGGACGTGATTCCGAGGTAACCTAAAGGAAAGGAGAAGAACAAGCTGTTAAAGAAGAAAATTGGGTCACTCAACTTATAAAACCCTATAAAAACAAAAAGCAATCAAACCTACATCTTCTATATAAAAATAAATACATAACCAGGGCCCTGGAATTATGAGATTGGGTGGCTGTGGCGATTTTTGCTTCATTATAGATTTGCAGCATTGGCCACATAATCCATCATCTACTGCATATTCTGCAGATTTTAACAAAGAATATGTTTCCAACTCAAATGGTTCAAAGGTTACTCAAAACAGAGCAACATGTATTGCTGCCTACTTGAAATCCCTTTGCAAAGGTTGACTGGTCACCCTTCTGCTGCTTATTGCTATATTTGGGTATCAAGCCGGTATTTGTGAGGGGTAACCAAGGTCTAAACATTGTTATCAAGTGTAAAAATAACAAAATGATGAATTAACACTATCACAAAATGTGTGGCATTGTGCTGCAAGATTTTTAATTTATACTTGAATTGATTGCCGTAATAAGAGGAACAAAACATTCATTTTCAGGCTTGTAAATTACATATCATAAGAGTGATAATGAGTGCATTTCATTTCCTCTATTGCAAAGAGAGGTATTGATTTTAAAGAGGACATCTTGCTAAATTAGACAGATCGACACAACGATTGGAATATATAAAGCAAACAGCAGAAGCTAGCTAGGCCATAGTGAAGAAGAACTTTCACTCATTCTTCCATTTTTCTTTCAGCTAAAAGTGTATTCTTGGCACAAAATAGGAATCACAAATGATCCTCCAGTTCAATTATCCCCTTTACAAACAATGACTCTAGCCAATTTTCTAACTCTTGACCTCTACCACGAATAACTTGAAAACATGCCCCGAACATAAGTACCAGTCCATTTGCATTAATGTCTACAGTGCATCCAGATGTCAATTACACCATTTGAGTAACAATTATGATTCAATTAATATGTAAAATATTGTGTTCGAGTTTCTACTGCCTAAGCAGTTTAAAGATCGTTGGTAGCTGTTCATCATGTTTGACAGTACGGTTGTAAGTCAATCTATATAGACATGATTTATACACTGAATTGAGATTAAAAAAACGTATCCTTTTGCAGCACTGTAATTTAGTAGCAGAGTATATCCAAAGATTATACGAGTAGCACAACCACGGAAACCAATAGGACATTGCCCAATACTACACTAAATAAACTTAAAAAAATGCTACCCCATGTTCGTAAAAAACAGCACGTCACATTCGTTCTCATTCAGAATTGACAGCACCATTACATTGCTTTTAGCGTGCATTGCACTCTTGTGCTACAGGTGAGCAGGAATTATTTCAATTCAAAAATCTTTATTTCGATCATAAAAGATCATAAAAGATGGAATTATTTCAAATGCTTCCAAGCTCACAAATAGTTTTAAATGCATGAAAAATAAGGAAAATGCAACAGCATTGATCTGATTGAATACATAGGCCATGATGCGTTTTCTATTTTGCCTGCTGGAGTTTGGAGTCTGCTGTAGTTGGAGACATGCATAATATTTCTGTCTTTCTTCTCCCACTGCAGCCTCCCTACTGCCATGGTGCCTAACTGTCTACATTGTACTCAGGCTGACAAGGCAAAGGCCACCATAGATACCGGATTAGCAACAACTAACCATGTTTTAGCTCCCCTTTAAAAAACCTCTGAAGTGGGCATTGGTATTTCAGAATGAAGCTGAAAGAAAAAGAAGCAATAATTCCTTACCCACTTTGCTGAAAATCCCTCCCTACATACAGGACATGTACTTACCTCTGCCCAAATCATTGTCTACAGAACCTAATGACTACCTGACCAGTGAAAAACTTTGCCCATCGAAAGTCTGAAGTCTGAAAGGATTGGGCTGATCCAGGCCAGTGCCAGGATAACAGTGCTGGTTTTGTTGGAGAGGTGTGGAAACCATGAAACCATTGTATAACCCCCTAGAACCTTTATTTGTGCTACATCTGCCCAATGTCAGTTATTCAGCTATACATTCATGAACTTGAGAAGACCCAAGTGTAGCAAAGGTGTGCATCTGAACAAGGCACTATCATTTTGGCTACACACACTGCCCTAAATGACTCAGCGAAGTTTTTTTCCAACAGAAAGTTTAGCAGTGAGGTAGCTTATGATCCAAGATGGTGGTACAAAGGACTGCTACATATTTTGGAAGAAAATTGTCAAGCTAAAGTGATCCTTGCTTTTTAGTTGGAATAAATTGCCCATTATATGGGCAGGATGTTGATATTCATTTTTCACGGATTGCAGTCAGTCTCGGAATTTGTACTAGGCAAGTAACGCAATTGTAAGAGCACTACATTAAAACTAAACAAGAATAGCACTGTGAGATGAAAAATTCATGATTTCTAATTGATCAAGATATTTTGTAACCTTACTTCGGGATTTGAGTAAAATATGCAAGTTTTTGATTCTGAAATACCTAAATAAAATCCTGCTGAATTCTAAAATGCCCTTAACAAACTAGAATTGTAAATCGGGATCTGTCCCTCATATCAATACCAAGATTGCTTCATAAAATTCTGAAAATTAGATGACCTCTATTTCTTTGGGAATGGAGGACACATGGAGGGCCCATAAGGATGGAATGGAGAATACCATACACTATTTTCACTCCCACAATTACCAGTATAACAGGTATTTTTAATTATGGGACGCAGGCATACCACTGTATTCAGAATCACTTCCCTTCCAAGGATCCCTAGAGAAATATGGAATTATCACAGGAATTTATGTAGGAATTACCTAGTGAAATTTCCAGGGATGCAGTGTTCTGCATTTCCCATAGTCCCAGATTTTACTGAAAGCACTATTTTGTCGCAATTGGAAATTACACGTCACTTTTGGTGGGAACCCAAGGACTTCAAAGAATTAGCTGATAATCCTTTACTCGTGGCTGGTAGTAGAAGGAAGCTCTGATTTGTGGTATTATTTATCCATAACAAGCAATTTTACCGTATTAAGATACATATGTACAGGTTCTAGTTCAGTCAGTCAGTCATATTCACTTCATTTTGTCAGTACATAAGACGGCATAAAATGTATTCTATACACAATAAAAAATCATACTGTACATTAAGACAGTAGTGTTAAAGAATACATGATAAGAACACTTCTACAGCTAAAGATAAAACGGTAGAAAGACTTGGAACTTGTTTACATTGTCTCACATTACGGGTGCTATTTTTCACCTTTTATAGCACACTGAAAAAACGAGGCCAGACAATAACAAAAAAGGGATCAGATAGTTGCTTTAAAAATATATAGCTGTGCGACATTGCCTAAAAGGAAATCTACGCATGATTACACGAATATACCATTTTCTTTCCTCACTGCACAAATTACAAAAGAATAGGAGATGAAGATCGCATTGGGACCAGCAGGTGTCACATGGACAAACAGCGAGGGTGTATTATAAGGATAACCCAGCATAAGAGGAATGTAATTCAATCAAAACCTCAATAGAATACATTTGTGTTGGGTATTCATCACAAAGGATGAGTAGGTACAATCAAATGTGTTTATTATTGGTGCTAGGTGATATTGTTTAACCCTAGACTCTGAGCAAATAGTCATAGTCATAGTTTCTTGTATAGCGCACAGATCACCAAAGTCTCAAAGCAAGTTGACTTCCATCTATCTTTCCTCTGCTTTCCTATCAATAGTGTTTTTAATTCGGACCTTGAAATAGTAGTGCATGAGGTTGGGTCATCAAATCATTTGGGCAGACCTATGGAATAAAAACTAATTTTAACAGCATGCAGCCACTTTATTTTAAATGAGCCATCAAGTTTTAGGGAATCATTCAAGATTTCTTGTGTTATCTTCAACGGCTCCTTTCTCCACACTGAATGCCACGAGAGAGGCAGAGCAGAACAGATCTGATCGTAATAAAGGGGACATCTAATTCAGTGTGACAATTTTAGGAAGAGCAGGATTGGGGAATACCTACCAATCGCTTACAATAGCTGTTCTCAATTTGCTGTGAGGTAGTTATGTAGACGATTCCCCACACAGCCACACCATATGTTGCAACGTATGTCATTTTAGCTTCGTATATCTTTCTTATTGCCTCGAATGGTTTGGACCCTAGTTTTTATAAAACTTAAAATAGACACTATACATTTTTCCACCATGAGCACTCTAATGGGATTACTGACTAAATATCGAGGATCAAAATATCGACCTGGCAAAATATCGATGACAAACTGTAGAATGCCATAATATCGCATTCCTATCTCCAAACAGGTAAGTACAAAATATTGAATCCAAAATATTGTTGTAAATAATATAGTTTGTAAAAATAATAATAATAAAATATTTACTATAATTAAGTAAAACATACTAAAAATATTTAAATAACCTTACAATGAATACATAATGAATGTAATAAAAAAAATACACATGCATTGTTATTTTTTAATACATATATATATATATTAACTTGATAATATTACAAAATATTAAATACTTTTAGCGTAGGACAGCGGGAGGGTAACATTTACTATTCCCACTCCTGTGAGTGCAACAGTAGGGAAAGCGTTGGATAGCGGGAGGGTGAAAATTACTATTCCTGCTCCAGTGAGTGCAACTGCAGGGAAAGCGTTGGATAGTGTAGGGGTAAAAATGACCATTTCCACTTCAGTGAGTGCAACAGTAGGGAAAGTGTTGGATGGCGTATGGGTTAAAATTACTATTCCCACTCCAGTGAGTGCATCAGTAGGAAAGCGTGTGGAAGCAGGAGGGTAAAAATTACTATTCCCACTCCTGAGCTTCTTTGATTTCTGACTTTGTTCCGTATCTAGTCGCCATTTTGTGTCTCGTTGCCATTTTGTGTTGCCCTCACTCAGGCCGCACGGCGAACGGAGTGTTTTTGCTTTTCCCAGCTGCTGCGTGTCCTTTCAGTTAAAGAGTAACTTCATTGCCCTTGTTTATGAAATCGAGTCAGGGTCTGGCCGAGTTCGTTAATCCATGTCTGGGTTGACTGATCCCTGTCTCGACTGACTATTTGCCTTCTCCTATTCTTTCCTTACATTATCCTATCCGACTGGCCTTCACTATTCTCTCCTTGTATTCTCTTGTTACACAGCTATCCTTTGAGGCACACAAATACGTCCTGTCACCTGCAAATTGGATTGTTGAAACCATCACTGATTAATTTGTTGGGAGGGGTAACACACGGGGTCTCAGAAAGGGGCGTATTTGAGATACTTGATAGCATGTTTTTCAACTTTTCTCATTGGTCCGTTTTGTATGTGTAAGGAGTGAATTTCGTAAACGTGTTTCCTATAAAAGATTTTATGCCACGGATTGAAGTGGCAGTCTCCTCAGAACTCACCTTGTGTGTAACTTCTGGCATAACTGTGCTTGGCTGCAGCTAATAAACCTGGTTTCCACGCTCAACAGAGTGTCTTGTGTGTCTGTTTGACAAGGCAGGTGAACTCGGGGATTTAAGGCGTGCCCTGCGCCGCCAGGTCCATAAGGCCCGGTTCTCCAACCCAGTGAGGGCATCAGTAGGGAAACGTTGGATAGAGGAAGGGTACAAATTACTATTCCCACTGCAGTGTGTGCAACAGTAGGGAAAGCGTTGGATAGCGGGAGGGTGAAAATTACTATTCTCCACTCCAGTGAATGCAACAGTAGGGAAAGTGTTGGAAAGCGTAGGGGTTAACATTAATATTTCCACTCCAGTGAGTGCAACAGTAGGGAAAGTGTTGGATAGCGTAGAGGTAAACATTGCTAATCCCACTCCAGAGAGTGCAACAGTAGAGAAACTGTTGGATAGTGGAAGGGTAAAAATTACTATTCCCACTCCAGTGAGCGCTACAGTAGGGAAAGTGTTGGATAGCATAGGGGTTAAAATTACTATTCCTACTTCAGTGAGTGCAACAGTAGGGAAAGTGTTGGATAGCGTAGTGGTAAAAATTACTATTCCCACTCCAGTGAGTGCAACAGTAGGGAAAGTAATGATTGAATATTTAAATAAAAATAAATTAATTAGCAATACCACTAAACAATTAATTAAAATTATTACCAATCACAAAATATTTAATAATTAATTATATATACCAATAAATATTATTTATTTACCATTAATTGCCTAGTATTAATGAATTACCAGCAAATTAATATTCATTACCAAACATTAATAAGCAATAAAAACATTTACCAATTAATAATGAATTTACACTACATTATTCATCAATATACAAAAGGAATTGCAATAATTAATAAATTACAATTAAATTACTTCCCACCCTATTTCCCTATAAACCCACAACCCACTCCAAATAATGAGTTAATACAATTAATATAATTATCAATTGATCAATTAATACAAATGAATTACCAACTAAAAAATGTATTACCAATTTAACCTGGAAATTTTGTATGTTGATCTTATGATGTATTTTAACGTTTTTATAATGTATAATCGTGTATAAATAGCACTGTATGTAATATGCTTTTTTATGGTTCTTAACTAAAATGAAAGTGATTGACTGACTGTATTACCAATTAATAATTAATTAACAATAAATTAATTATCAATACCAGTAAATAAAAATAAATAATTACCTAATAACAATTAAATTGCTTCCCACCCTATTCCCTTACAAACCCACAACCCGCTACAGAACTAAAACGCAAAATTAAATGAAAAATTATAATTCCTAAAAATGTATATTTCATTAAATTACTTTGAGTTAATATCTTCTTTTCTTGGGCTCATACCTCTAAACTGTTTAACAATAAACTGCCCATTAGTTTTGCTGTGCTATCTAGAAGTAATATTGGTCTATAATGTTTTGCTATAGCTTTGTTTCCCTTTTTCTAAATCAGGATAATAACTGACTTTTTCCAACAGAAAGGGACATTAAAACATTAGTGAGTAATGGGGCCCAAAGCTCCTCGTTAGTTAAAAAGAAATCTATTGGTACCCGTTCGGGGCTAGCTGCCCTCAATTTACTACATTGATTCAAAACTTTTTTAATTTCATCTAGGGTAAGAGATAATTTGTCTTCCGGTGGGTACACCAGGAACCCTGGTGACAAAAAAGGACCCTCCCCTGGTATCCTAAATACCTCTTTAAAGTGGCTCACCGAGGCCTGCAGTTTCTAAATCACTTTTATAAATAGCTGTCTTGAAGGTTACCTAATAGCAGAGTATTTTACCTTCCCATTTCTGAAAGACAACCCATTTTGATTCAGCCTATATGGCCTTAACCTCTTGCTGGGCCTCCCTCCCCAGTGCTGAGCCCATTTTGTTCGCATTTGAGGTAGTTCACACTTAGGGCTCCATAATTTTTTTCAACATAAGAAATCCACACCAAATGTGTGTCCTGTTTTTTCATCATCCTGGGAATTCTAAACATACCCAGGGTTTGTGGATTCTCATGGAGGTGACCTGAAAATAGGCTAAATGTAGCAACCTTTGCAGTTTTTATTTTTTATATAGGGTAAAAGTGCTCCGGATAAAAGTGTCTTGTTTTTTGTCATAAAAAGGGCATCTGCAAGCAATTTACTGTACTAGAGTCACCATCTTCCCAGCTTATAGGAACATGCAGAGCTGAATCAGAAAAACAAATTTTGTACCACAGTTTTGGCATTTATTTAAGCGGTAGCCTGTTTTCCCTACTTTGTGTGCTCTCACCATACTTCCAGGGTCTGGTGGGAACCAGGATGAAACCCACGGCTGATCCAAAAAAGCTAATGATTTCTGAAAAGTAATCAACAGTCCAAAATCTGCAAGGAGTCATATGTATAGATCCCTTTAGGTTTTTTCAAGGAAAATAGCTGTTGAAATCAAGAAGTATTAAAAAGAAAAGGAAAAAATGGGCATTTGTGACAACATTTTCATCTGTAATCCGTAATTTTTCAACATGATAGCTGATTGGCAAAAGCAACATACCATTACATCTGCTAGACTATTCTGGTTGCAGGAATATATAGAGTTTGTAGGTTCTCCAAGAACCCAAGGTACCCAGATACAACAACTGAGCTGCACCATGAAAAGATTTTTTATTGAGTACAGAGTGTAGACCAATTCTTATACCAAAATAGGCAGAGTGAAAAATGGGTATCAAAAAAACTAATGAATTTCGGAAATGAGCAAAAGATGTAGAGTTAAGTAGCAGTGGTTATTTCTACATCTCTGAACTAAGGGGTCCCCTTACTAGCATATGATTTGGAGGGTATTTTTCAAAATGTCATCTTTCTTATGCACTGGTTTTACATTTGAAAGGCGCATATGCATTTATTTCTAATCGTTGACAGTAAATGTTAGAATATTTTATGCTCCCACAAGTCTCCCTATAAAGCTGTTCTCACTTGTGTGGGTAGGCCTACTGTCCATAACAGGAAACGACCCCAAACGCAATATGGCTGCATCACATTTTGTCACTGAAAACAGACCCTCTTTTTCCAATTGTGGGTAACACTAGGTTTTGGATCCTAGCTCAGTTGGTAACTAGGGAAAGTAGTCAACCTGCACATTTTTGTAAACTAGACACCAAGGGGTATCCAGGGTGGGCTAACTTGCCGACCTCAAACCTTCATTAAAAAAACAAATGTTCCTCTTATTTCTGTAATGTAATGTACTGGAATCTAGGGGCAGTTTCAAACTTCCTTCCACCCAGCATTTCCCTAAGTCTCCCAATAAAAATGGCACCTCACTTGTGTGGGTAGACGCAGTGACAGGAAATGGGCCAGAAATGCAACATGGACACATCAAATTTTTTCACAAAAAACTGACCCTCTTTTTCCAATGTGGTAAGCTCTAGATATTTGACCGTAGCTCAACCGGCATCTAGGGAATCTAGATAACCTGTATATTTTTTTTAACTTGATACCTAGGGGTAACTAGACACCTAGGTGTATCCAGAGTGGGCCCTCACCAGGTTTTTGTTACCCAGAATCCCTAGAAAACCTCAACATTCTAACTAAAAAAACTAGTTTTCTTCACATTTATATGATGAAAAGTTCTATATCTGTAGGGATCCACAAACTTCCTTCCACCCGGCATTCCGTCAGGGATCCCAATAAAAAAGCTACTTCACTTGTGGGGGTGGGCCAAGTACCTGCAACAGGGAAGGGCCCAAAAAGTATTGTGGAGATTTCAAAATGATCTATCACAGAACAACCTGTATTTGCAAGGGGGGGTCTTGCTTTTTGGACCATGCCACTCGCCGGCCAACTAGGAAAACCTACCAAACCCAGACATTTCTGAAAACTAGAAATCCGGGTCACCATGTCCCCGAAACAAGCAATGATAAGTTAATGCACATGGCCCTGCTGGCCTGGGGCTGCCACCTCCCTGATGCTTTAATTTGATTGGGTGTAGGTGGCAGGCGGATCCTCCCAGCCCAAAGGGCCAACACCTATGTGGGGCATTGATTGGACTGAATGCAGGGGGGCCGTGCGGACTCTCCAGCAGTAATACACAAAAAATACTTGAATGGACCAGCATGTGGTCAGTAGAACAGATGTCTAACTATAAAAAAGTGGGAATTATCTAGAGTAAGGATAAACTTAACTCAACCTGAACGAGAGGAAGGAAAACCCTTTTGATTTAAATACCCTCACACGCCCTAGTGGTGTCATGCTTCATCATCCGGTCACCTCGACGCCTACAGGTAGAGGTGGGCTCAACCACAGTGTTGACTGTACCTCTTTGGGGCACTTTAAAATGGGGATGTGGGCAGGTCCTCCTGGCCTGCCTGTTCCCTGGGGACCACCACCAACCAAGGACCAAATCCAAGAAAGGGGTATGTGGACCCCCTCCTGGAGCCATACAAGCCCTGGGGACTGCCAACGCCCAGGGCTGGCTCCTGCTGGGTCCTGGGGTGCCCATCCCCGGGACACAGCTGTTTGCTATGGCTTGGCAGGAGCTTTAACCAGAATTAGAGCACCCAGACAGATGGCTGGGCCAGAGGGGATGGGGTCCTCAATCCAAAATTTGCCTTGGAAGGGGACCACTCAAGCCCAAATCCCTCATTAAATTGAGGTTTGACCCTAGGGAATAGGGTCCCGAGACCAAAATCAGTTGTGGGAGGGGAGCTGTGTGGTCCTCCTTACAGATTAAAAATATATATATATATTTAGGCTGGGCCCTGGGAGATGGAGTCCCCAAGGCTAAAATCAACCCAGGGAGGGGCTCCTCTCCCGCTCACCTATTTGCCCAAAATTCATAGCACCTCTCACACACCCACTCACAGTTACAAACCCACTCAAACCCTAACACACCGACTCTCTGGTTTTGTATAAGTGAAATGTCTAACTAAATATAACGTCACTGAAACGTGTGGTTTTTCAGTGAATTTCTAAGGTTTTTTAAATGCTCATTTCTAACAATAACGCCCCTGAAACATCGTTTTTTCTGTGAATTGCAAAGGTTTTTTAAATGCTAATTTCTAACTATAACATCGATCAAACCTATGGTTTCTTAGGTGAATTTCTAAGGTTTTTTTAAATGGTAATTTATAACTATGCCTACAGAGGTAGGCCATGTGCAGAAAAAGGAAGCAGGGCGCAGAAAAAAGCAAGAGAAATGCAGAAAAAGGCCACAGAAGTCCACAAAGAGTAAGAAAGGTGCAGAAAGAAGCAGGAGATATGCAGAAAGAACCAACAGAGGTGCAGAAAGATGCCTTGTTGCAAAGTCATCCACTGCCCTGGGCACCCCAACTTTTTGCTGACTGGTACTGGTGGTAACTAACTCTGATTGACCCTGGGCTCTGCCTGACCAGGCCCGGAGTCAGTGCTATCCTGAAAGACACTTAGAATGCAGTGAAAACACCTACATACACTAGGGTACACTAAGGGTTGGGGTACCCCTGTGATTGGTATGACCTCTCTTGTAAGGCCCTAGTACATAATATGGCAGGGTGATTAAAACTACCTCTAACTCCTTAGCATATAATAGGGTATGGCAGTTTAGAGACCAGTATCCCTTTTCTGCACCTGCATGTGTACACTGATGAGCCTGAGGTCTGTTTAAAGGTTGCCCTGTGTGTGCAGAAAGAGGGAAAAGAGATGCAGAAAGAGGGAAGAAGTTTGCAGAAAGAGCAAGATGGGTGCGGAAAGAAGCAAGTGAGGTGCAGAAATAGGCAACAGAGGAACAGAAAGATGCAATAGAGGTGCAGAAACAAGCAAGAAAAGTGCAGAAAGAGGCAATAGAATTCCTGAAAGAAGCAACGGAGGTGTAGAAAGAAGCAAGAGAAGTACAGAAAGAGGCAAGAGAGGTGCAGAAAGAAGTAAGAGCAGCGAATAAAGAACCAAGAGAAGTGCAAAAGAGGAATTATGGGTGCAGAAAGAGGAAGTAGATGTGCATAAAGAGGCAAAAGGGTTGTAGAAAGAGGCAAGAGGAATGCAAAAAGGAGCCAGAGAAGTGCAGAAAGAAGCAAGAGAGTTGCAGAAACAGGCAAAAGAGGTGCAGAAAGAGGGTTGCAGAAAGAAGCAAGAGAGGTGCGGAAAGAAAATAAAGAAGTGCTGAAAGAAGCAACAGTTGTGGAGAAAGAAGCAACAGTTGTTCAGAAAGAGGGAATAGGGGTGCAGAAAGAAGCAAGAGAGTTGAAAAAGGAAGCATGAAGGGTGTAGAAAGAAGGAAGAGAAGTATAGAAAGAAGCAACAGGGGTTCATAGAGAGGCAATAGTTGTTCAGAAAGAGCGAAGAGATGTGTAGAAAGAGGCAAGAGAATTGCACAAATAGGGAAGTGGGGTGCAGAAAGAATTAACAGAGGCGCCAAAAGAGTCAAGAGAGGTGCAGAAAGAAGCAAGTGAAGTGCAGAAAGAGGCAACAGAGGTGCAAAAAGATGCAGGAGAGGTGCAGGAACAAGCAAGAGAAGTGCAGAAAGAGCTGAAAGAAATGCTGAAAGAAGCAACAGAGGATTAGAAAGAAGCAAGAGAAGTGCAGAAAGAGGCAACAGAGGTGCTGAAAGAGGTAAGAGGGGTGCAGAAAGAGGCAAGAGAAGTGCAGAAAGAAGCAACAGAGGTGCCGAAAGAAGCAAATGAAGTACAGAAACAGGCAAGAAATGTACAGATAGAGGTAACAGGGGTGCAGAAAGAAGCAAGAGAGGTACAGCAAGAGGGAAGATGGGTGCAGAAAGAGGCAAGAGGGGTACTGAAAGAAGCAAGTGAGGTGCAAAAAGATCAACAGAGGTGGCTAAAGATGGACGAGAGATGCAGAAACAAGCAAGAGAAATGTAGACATAGGCAAGAGAATTGCTGAAAGAAGCAATAGAGGTGTAGAAAGAAGCAAGAGTAGTGCGGAAAGAGGCAAGTGAGGTGCAGAAAGAGGCAAGAAAGGTGCAGAAAATGGCAAGAGAATGGCAGAAAGACACAAGAGAAATGCAAAAAAGGGACGAAGGGTACAGAAAGGAGCACAAGATATGCAGACAGAAGCCAAGAAGTGCACAAAGAAGCAAAAGAGGTGCTGAAAGAGGCAACAGAGGTGCGGAAAGACCCAAGAGAGGTCCAGAAACAAGCAAGAGTAGTGCAGAAAGAGGCAAGAGAAGTGCTGAAAGAAACAACAGAGGTGTAGAAAGAAGCAAAAGAAGTGCATAAAGAGGCAAGTGAGGTGCAGAAAATGGCAAGAGAACTGCAGAAAGAGGCAAGAGGGATGCAAAAAATGGAAGAAGGGTACAGAAAGAAGCAAGAAAAGTACAGAAGGATGCAAGAGAGGTGCAGAATGAGAGAAGATGAGTGCAGAAAGAAGGAAGATGAGTGCAGAAAGAGACGACAGGGGTGTAGAAAGAAGCAAGAGAGGTGCAGATAGAAGCAAGAGAAGTGCAGAAAGAAGCAAGAAAGGTCCAGAATGAGAGAAGACGAGTAAGAATGAGACTACAGGAGTGCAGAAAGAGACAACAGGGGTGCATAAAGAAGCAATAAAGGTGCAAAAGGAGGCAATAGAACTGCAAAAAGAGGAAAGAGAGTTGTAGAAACATGCAAAGAGGTGCAGAAAGAGGGAATAGGGGTGCAGACAGAGGCAAGAGAGGTACATAAAGTGGGAAGAGGGGTGCAGAAAGAGGTAAGAGGGGTACAAAAGTTTGCAAAAGAGGTGCAGAAAGAAGCAAGTACAGTGCAAAATAACTAAAAGTCAGTAAGAGGCAAGAGGGGTGCAGAAAGAGGGAAGAGCGGTGTAGAAAGAGGCAAGAGGGGTACAGAAAGAAGTAACAGAGGTACAGAAAGAGGCAAGAGAAGTGTAGAAAGAGTCAATCGAGGTGCAGAAACAGGCAGTAGAGGTGCAGAAAGAGAGAACATGGGTTCAAAAAGAGGCAAGTGAGGTACACAAAGAGGCAACAGGGGTGCAGAAAGAGGCAAGAGAGGTGCAGCAGGTGGAAGAGATGAGCAGAAAAAGGAAAAAGAAGTGCAGAAAAAGAAAGAAAGGTGCAGAAAGAAGCAACAGAAATGTAGAAAGAGGCAAGAGAGTCACAGAAAGAAGCACACATAGTTTGCACACCATTAGTACCAATTTAATACTCAGTTTTAGCAATAAGTAACAGGTGACCATTCTAGGTTAGCAAAGGGCCTTCCACAATGCTGTAACAATTGTCGCTGCATTTTTAGTAACGTGTGAGCCGTTTGAGCTAGAAACAAGGGTTTTTTGTTCAAATCTGCAGATTATGATGCAGATGATGGATTATGTGGCAAATGCAGAAAATATATAACTGTCCACAAGTCAGTGCAGCCAAACAGTCGCATAATTCCATTGACCCTGCTCATACTTCTGACTAGTTCTAGAAGTGCTCCTCAGTGGTTCCTTATTTTTTTGTCTCGTTGAGTTTATAGTTTAGCTTCTATGGAAACGAGGAAGGCCAAACCTGAGGGTACCACTCCACGACACAGACTGTCACACCACACAATTACTCTCCATAACACATAATCCCACTTTACTTAATTCCTATGCACTAAACACCACATACTTTCTATCCACATAATTTCACTGTACAACATACCACATAATTCCACTACACACAACTTACACTCACTCCACTCCAAGAAACATTAATAAAACACTTTTACATTTACAACTCCAATAGCTCAAACTCTCACAAATGCAATACCTATTACATTGCAAATGCTTCTTTAACTAGTAGTCACGTTTGCAGATAGGTGGAGAAAGGGGGCTGGACCTCGACCACACTCAGGAATTCCATTGTGTGGGACTTACAGGAGGTACAATGAGGTCTTGTTGACCCCCAAAGTCCCTCAGGAGAAAAGAGGACTTCATCTCCTAACCCGTAGTATGCCAGGAGGAGCATTTGCAGAGTGGTGGAGACAAGGGGGGCATGGCCTCCAAGGACCATTTAGCAATCCTACTGTGTGGAACTTACTAAAGGTAACAGTACAACCTTGGAGGCCAACTACCTCTCCTATTACGGCCAGTGAGTCCCACACAGCAGTATTAGTAAATTCTCATAGCAGGCCTCGCCCCCTTTGCCCACCAGTCTGCAAACACCTTCCCTGGCTCGCACTTCAGTGGGGATTAAAGTCCCCTTCACTGCTGGGGGGGTTAGGGGCCAACTAGCCTACCTCTTACCTCCAGTAAGCACAAAACACAGTGGGATTACTGAGATGTGGGCACAGGTCATGCCCCCTTTCTCACTACTCTGCAAACACACCCCCTGGCATGCTTTTGGTTGGGGGATGAAGTCCCCTTGCCCCCTGAGGGTTCCTGGGGGCCATCTAGCCCTCCAGTTGCCTCCAGTAAGCTCCACACAGCTGGATTGCTGTCAATGGTCCAAGACTGTGCCCCCTTTTTACACCACTCTGGAAATGCGCTGCCTGGCACACTACTGCTCGGGGATGAAGTCCACTTTAGTCCTGAGGTCTTCAGAAAACAAGAGGACCTCATCGCCCCACCAGCATTCTACCAAGAGGCGCGTGGTGTAAAAAAGGCATGGCCTGGAACCATCTCTCAGCAATCCCACTGTGTGAGGATTACTGGATATACCTGATGGGCTAGCCGGCCCCTTAGGACCCTCAGGATTCAAGTGGACTTAATCCCCCAATCCAGAATGTGCCTGGAAGCTAATTTGCATAGATGTGCAGGAAAGGGGCGGGCCTCAAGTGTGATGGTGGCTTCTGCTTTTTTTTATTGGAAGGGGACCCTGTGCCCCCCTTCTCTTAATATTTTGTGGGACCTGGGGACCCAATCCCCCAGGGCCTGACCCATTTTTAATCTAATTTTATTTTTTTGAAATGGAAGGGGGTTCCCTCCTGAGGTCTTTTATGGCCCGGAACCCCATCTCCCAGGCCTGAGCCTCATTTATTTAACTTTTTTTCATGACGGGGCCATGTGGCCCCTCTTCCCTGGGCCACTGTTGGCCCTGGAGACCACATCCCCGGGGACAGGCCTTATTTTTGATCAAATACATATTGAATTAAAACAGGAAGGGGAGCATGTGGCCCCCTTCCCTGGGCCACTATTGGACCTGGGAAGTGCCCTAGAGCTGCAGGAGAAGATGTTAATAGGCAATCTTCAACAACCTGATTAATGTTCTCGACATAGTGCCAGAATGTAACAGTAGAATAAAGTCACAAACATGAACATGCTACTCTGTAGTGAGTCTATCCCAACAAAAGTGAAAAAAAACTGTTCCACATCTAACTGAAAAAGGATTATGGATCTAAAATAAAACCCTGAGCAGTTGAGATAAAGTTCAAAGTAAAAGAGAATGGCTCTCTCATCTGTAGGGTTGTTGACCTCCAATGTGGTGATTCTGAAGGAAATGTTAGGGGACTGCAGTTTCGAAGATTCTCTAAGTAGGCCCCTTTCTGCTCCTCATTTGATAAAAGAAAATAGACTATGAGTTGGTCTCACAGTATGGGTTAAAATTTGAAAAAAGACACATTATCAGATTAAACAAGAATTTCACATGCAGATAACTATTTTACATACAGCAATATACAGATAAAAACATGCATCTACGGACACTACACAAATCAAACCTCTATAAAGTGTTAAAATCATTTATTCCTAAAAGTGGGACACTATCCTATTTACTCGTTCTGATTCAGCAGATCCGAGTTTTTAGGTTAAAGAATTATTTTGTGCCAGGATTCCCTTTTGTGCAAGTTTAACACTCTGTTACCTCCCCTATTGTTCTGCTGAACTTGTTCTATTGCAAAGAAAGTTAAAATGGAGTTATTAGAGAGATGATAGTCAGCAAAATGTTTGGCTACTGTGTAAAGGGGGTCTTTACTGCTGATGGCCTATGTGTTCCGGAACCCTCTTTCTAATGGCCAGAGAAGTGCTCTCTATGTATTTCTTCTTGCATGGACATTCAAGAATGTAAATGGTGAATGTGGTCCCACATGTGAGGAATTGATTGATGTTATTTTCCCCTGTCAGTATTTTATATGATTTTCTCATAATACTTTTTTGACAAACCTTGCAACGGCTGCAGGGAAAGAATCCCTGAATCCAGTGATGCAGTGAACATGAGACCGAGTCTTGGAACACCCTTCTGACTTAGGGCATCAAAAGCAAAATGAGCAAATGATGGGCAGAATGCTGAAGGAGTGAATCTTTGCATTGTTCAGTATTCCATTCATCATTTGTTCCTTTTGCTTTTGTCTCCCTAAGGCAGAAGGGTATGCCCAGACGTGGGTCCTGTGCTCACTGCGCCACTGGATTCAAGCTAGCCTGGCTGATGAGGGATAATGTACCAGAACCGGTCCCAGGATGCTTGTTTCCCGTCCAGGGAGGACCTAGCTTGGCAGTTTGGGCTGGACTGTTCCCAAGAGAATTGTAGACATAGGCAAGAGAATTGCTGAAAGAAGCAATAGAGGTGTAGAAAGAAGCAAGAGTAGTGCGGAAAGAGGCAAGTGAGGTGCAGAAAGGGGCAAGAAATGTGCAGAAAATGGCAGGAGAATGGCAGAAAGATACAATAGGAATGCAAAAAAGGGAAGAAGGGTACAGAAAGGAGCACAAGATACGCAGACAGAAGCCAAGAAGTGCACAAAGAAGCAAAAGAGGTGCTGAAAGAGGCAACAGAGGTGCGGAAAGACCCAAGAGAGGTCCTGAAACAAGCAAGAGAAGTGCAGAAAGAGGCAAGAGAATTGCTGAAAGAAACAACAGAGGTGTAGAAAGAAGCAAGAGAAGTGCATAAAGAGGCAAGTGAGGTGCAGAAAAAGGCAAGAGAACTGCAGAAAGAGGCAAGAGGGATGCAAAAAAGAGAAGAAGGGTACAGAAAGAAGCAAGAAAAGTACAGACGGATGCAAGAGAGGTGCAGAATGAGAGAAGACGAGTGCAGAAAGAAGGAAGACGAGTGCAGAAAGAGACAACAGGGGTGAAGAAAGAAGCAAGAGAGGTGCAGAAAAAAGCAAGAGAAGTGCAGAAAGAAGCAAGAAAGGTCCAGAATGAGAGAAGACGAGTAAGAATGAGACTACAGGAGTGCAGAAAGAGACAACAGGGGTGCAGAAAGAAGCAATAAAGGTGCAAAAGGAGGCAAGAGAACTGCAAAAAGAGGCAAGAGAGTTGTAGAAACAGGCAAAGAGATGCAGAAAGAGGGAATAGGGGTGCAGACAGAGGCAAGAGAGGTACATAAAGTGGGAAGAGGGGTGCAGAAAGTGGTAAGAGGGGTACAAAAGTTTGCAAAAGAGGTGCAGAAAGAAGCAAGTACAGTGCACAAAATAACTAAAAGAAGTCAGTAAGAGGCAAGAGGGGTGCAAAAAGAGGGAAGAGAGGTGTAGACAGAGGCAAGAGGGGTACAGAAAGAAGTAACAGAGGTACAGAAAGAGGCAAGAGAAGTGTAGAAAGAGTCAAGCGAGGTGCAGAAACAGGCAGTAGAGGTGCAGAAAGAGAGAACATGGGTTCAGAAAGAGGCAAGTGAGGTACACAAAGAGGCAACAGGGGTGCAGAAAGAGGCAAGAGAGGTGCAGCAGGTGGAAGAGATGAGCAGAAAAAGGAAAAAGAAGTGTAGAAAAAGAAAGAAAGGTGTAGAAAGAAGCAACAGAAATGCAGAAAGAGGCAAGAGAGTCACAAAAAGAAGCACACATGATTTGCACACCATTAGTACCAATTTAATACTCACTTTTTGCAATAAGTAACAGGTGACCATTCTAGGTTAGCAAAGGGCCTTCCACAACGCTGTAACAATTGTCGCTGCATTTTTAGTAACATGTGAGCCGTTTGAGCTAGAAACAAGGGTTTTTTGTTAAAATCTGCAGATTATGATGCAGATGATGGGTTATGTGGCAAATGCAGAAAATATATACCTGTCCAAAAGTCAGTGCAGCCAAACAGTCGCATAATTCCATTGACCCTGCTCATACCTCTGATTAGTTCTAGAAGTGCTCCTCAGTGGTTCCTTCTTTTTTTTGTCTCATTGAGTTTATTGTTTAGCTTCTATGGAAACGAGGAAGGCCAAACCTGAGGGTACCACTCCACAACACAGACTGTCACACCACACAATTACTCTCCATAACACATAATCCCACTCTACTTAATTCCTATGCACTAAATACCACATACGTTCTATCCACATAATTTCACTGTACAACATACCACATAATTCCACTACACACAACCTACACTCACTCCACTCCAAGAAACATTAATAAAACACTTTTACATTTACAACTCCAATAGCTCAAACTCTCGCAAATGCAATTCTTATTACATTGCAAATGCTTCTTTAACTAGTAGTCACGTTTGCAGATAGTGGAGAAAGGGGGCTGGACCTCGGCCAAGCTCAGGAATTCCATTGCGTGGGACTTACAGGAGGTAAAATGAGGTCTTATTGACACCCAAAGTCACTCAGGAGAAAAGAGGACTTCATCTCCTAACCCGTAGTATGCCAGGAGGAGCATTTGCAGAGTGGTGGAGACAAGGGGGGCATGGCCTCCAAAGACCATTTAGCAATCCTACTGTGTGGAACTTACTAAAGGTAACAGGACAACCTTGGAGCCCAACTACCTCTCCTATTACCGCCAGTAAGTTCCACACAGCAGCATTAGTAAATTCTCATAGCAGGCCTCACCCCCTTTGCCCACCAGTCTGCAAACACCTTCCCTGGCTCGCACTTCAGTGGGGATTAAAGTCCCCTTCACTGCTGGGGGGGTTAGGGGCCAACTAGCCTACCTCTTACCTCCAGTAAGCCCCACACAGTGGGATTACTAAGATGTGGGCACAGGTCATGCCCCCTTTCTCACTACTCTGCAAACACACCCCCTGGCATGCTTTTGGTTGGGAGATGAAGTCCCCTTGCCTACTGAGGGTTTCTGGGGGCCATCTAGCCCTCTAGTTGCCTCCAGTAAGCTCCACACAGCTGGATTGCTGTGAGTGTCCAAGACTGCGCCCCCTTTTTACACCACTCCGAAAATGCGCTGCCTGGCACACTGCTGCTCGGAGATGAAGTCCACTTTAGTCCTGAGGTCCTCAGGAAACAAGAGGACCTCATCGCCCCACCAGCATTGTACCAAGAGGCGCGTGGTGTAAAAAAGGCATGGCCTGGAACCATCTCTCAGCAATCCCACTGTGTGAGGATTACTGGATATACCTGATGGGCTAGCTGGCCCCTAAGGACCCTTAGGATTCAAGTGGACTTAATCCCCCAATCCAGAATGCACCTGGAAGCGCATTTGCATAGATGTGCAGGGAGGGGGGCGGGCCTTTTTTTTATTAGAAGGGGGCCCTGTGCCCCCCCTTCTCTTAATATTTTGTGGGACCTAGGGACCCAATCCCCCAGGGCCTGACCCATTTTTAATCTAATTTTATTTTTTGGATTCGGAAGGGGGTTCCCTCCTGAGGTCTTTTATGGCCCGGAACCCCATCTCCCGGGGCTGAGCCTCATTTATTTAACTGTTTTTCATGAAGGGGCCATGTGGCCCCTCTTTCCTGGGCCACTTTTGTCCCCGGAGACCCCATCCCCGGGGCCAGGCCTTATTTTTGATCAAATACATATTTAATTAAAACAGGAAGGGGAGCATGTGGCCCCCTTCCCTGGGCCATTATTGGACTTGGGAAGTGCCCTAGAGCTGCAGGAGAAGATGTTAATAGGCAATCTTCAACAACTTGATTAATGTTCTCGACATAGTGCCAGAATGTAACAGTAGAATGAAGTCACAAACATGAACATGCTACTCTGTAGTGAGTCTATCCCAACAAAAGTGAAAAAAACTGTTCTGCATCTAACTGAAAAAGGTGTATGTGATCTAAAATAAAACCCAGAGCAGTTGAGATAAAGTTCAAAGTAAAAGAGAATGGCTCTCTTATCTGTAGGGTTGTTGATCTCCAATGTGGTGATTCTGAAGGAAATGATAGGGGACTGCAGTTTCGAAGATTCTCTAAGTAGGCCCCTTTCTGCTCCTCATTTGAAAAATGAAAATAGACTATGAGCGGGTCTCACAGTATGGGTTAAAATTTGAAAAAATACACATTATCAGATTAAACAAGAATTTCACATGCAGATAACTATTTTACATATAGCAATATACGGAAAAAACATGCATCTACAGACACTACACAATACAAACCTCTATAAAGTGTTAAAATCATTTATTCCCAAAGGTGGGACACTATCCTATTTACTCGTCCTGATTCCGCAGATCCGGGTTTTTAGGTTAAAGATTAATGTTGTGCCAGGATTCCCTTTTGTGCAAGTTTAACACTCTGTTACCTCCCCTATGGTTCTGCTGAACTTGTTCTATTGCAAAGAAAGTTAAAATGGAGTTATTAGAGAGATGATAGTCTGCAAAATGTCTGGCTACTGTGTAAAGGGGGTCTTTACTGTTCCAGAACCCTCTTTCTAATGGCCAGAGAAGTGCTCTCTATGTATTTCTTCTTGCATGGACATTCAAGAATGTAAATCGTGAATGTGGTCCCACATGTGAGGAATTGATTGATGTTATTTTCCCCTGTCAGTATTTTATATGATTTTCTCATAATGCTTTTTTGACAAGCCTTGCAACGGCTGCAGGGAAAGAATCCCTGAATCCGGTGATGCAGTGAACATGACACTGAGTCCTTGAACACCCTTCTGACTTAGGGCAACAAAGGCAAAATGAGCAAATGATGGGCAGAATGCTGAAGGAGTGAATGTTTGCATTGTTCAGTATTCCATTCATCATTTGTTCCTTTTGCTTTTGTCTCCCTAAGGCAGAAGGGTATGCCCAGACGTGGGTCCTGTGCTCACTGCGCCACTGGATTCAAGCTAGCCTGGCTGATGAGGGATAATGCACCAAAACCGGGCCCAGAATGCTTGTTTCCGGTCCAGGGAAGACCTGGCTTGGCAGTTTGGGCTGGACTGTTCCCATGAGGCCAGGGTCAAGACTGATTTGCATGTAGCTGGGTCCAAACTGGGGTGGCATGGTGAACAATAGAACAATGTATTAAAACCAGATCGTTGTAACTGGGGTCAATGCTTGCATTGTTCATCATTCCGTCCATCATCTGTTCTTTTTGGTTTTGTCACCCTAAGGGGGAAGGGTATGCTCAGACTTGGGTCCAGTGCTCACTGAGACACTGGACTCAAGCTAGCCTGGCTGACGAGGGATGATGCCCCGAAACTGGCCCACGCATGCTTGTTTATGGTCCAGGGAGGACCTGGCTTGTCAGTTCGGGCTGGACTGTTCCCGTGAGGCACAGGGTCAAGACTGATTTGCATATAGCTTGGTTCAAATTGCGTTGGCGAGATGAGCAAAAGAACGAATGATTAAATCCAAATTTTTGTGACTGGGGGTGAATGTTTGCATTTTTAGCATTCCGTCCATCATTTGTTCATTTTACTATTAGAAAGTTGGCATTTTCCTGCCCTTAGCTCTTTGTGCCTGTAGTCTATCTTGGATCACATGACTGTGTGCAGCTGACAGACTTTGTGAATTTCTCTCGCAGACAGTCACATAATATAGGGATTAGGGCCATCAATGGGCCATCTGCTGGCAGGATGGGGGTTGCAGGTGAGGGGAGCACAGCCCTACTTGCCGCTTAATAGGGTGTGATCTGGCTTCACACAGAGGACCTAACAGCCCCACATTTTCACGGCAGCCAGAAATTCCATGCACTTCAAAGAGCATTTCTAGAAACCTCTCCATCCTTCCAGAAGAAGGGTACCAGGTTGTACACATAGAGGACCTTCAGACCACCTTCTCAGTTCACTCCTGGGCCTAAGGAAGGGCTCTTAGAGGACTGCCTGCTGCGGTGATCTGCTGTGCGCTCAGCAAGACTGCTTTTCTGTCCCTGGAAGATGTGCCAGTTAACATAAATCTGCCCCTTTATGTTTTGGTGTCAGATAGTTTATTACATTTTACTATATTTTTCTGAATTGATTTTTCTTGTGTTTTCATGTTATTGCTGTTTGTGTGCAGTTTAAATACTTTAGACATTGTTAAGCTTGTCTGCTTCTGTGCCAAGCTACACAGGGTAAGCATAGAGTTATTCAGTGACTTTTTGTGGTTCACCCTGCACAGTATTGTGGCTGTTTCTTGCTTGAAAAGGGCTCACACCCCAGTCAAGCAACATCCCAATTTCTCACAAAGAAATTATTTTATTTAATTCACAAACAAATACAAATTTTATTGGAAGGGTATGTATGTATGTATGTATAGGCATTTATATAGCGCACTACTTACCCGTAGGGTCCCAAGGCGCTTCGACCACTGCGAAACCCTTCCTGGCTTCCCTGAGAGATGGTCCCTTAATGGGTATCTCCAGGGTGAGACCAGGCATCCCCAGCGGTCTGGTGGGGCCGTTAGTGAAGATGAGGCAAGCTAATGCCCAGAGTTGCCGAGTGTGATCGCTGATCAGAGTGGGCACCGAGGCGAGAGAATTATCGAGTCCGCTGACCCTGGTCCAGAAACCTGCCGCGCCGGGAATCGAACCCTGGTCCCGGGCCGTCCTCTGCTCTCGGGTCTGCCGCCTCTAACCAGTGAGCCACACTACTTCACAAGGGTGGAACTTTTCTACATTCAATTGAGGCTACTCATCATTCAAACTATATTCTGTTTGATGCAGTTGCACTGCTCCTACTTATCAATCTGAGGATATTAACTTCATATTTAACCTTACATTTCTTCAAATCTACAGAACATTTTAAAACTTTCAATTGTACATGTTGCTTATTTATTTGCAAATGTTATTAATATGTTAAAATCATTTAGTATTCTAAGCAGCTGTGGACCCTCTGATTTGGCTTACGGACCACCAGGTTAAAATTTCCCTGATCTGGGTATATTACTATCACAAAGTAACAGCTTTAGTAGAACAGACCACCATGCTGCCAATTACTTACCACACTATTCAAAAGTACTGCCAGGAAATTAGTGAATTCATTAAGAATGTGCAATGAAGCAGACATTTAAAACCTCTTTTTATAAGAGCTAAATGTGCTAAATTTTTACAAGAAAGTTTGCCCTGAAGATGCTCCTTCTATTTGGAAGGGAACTTTGACTCAGTTACCCAAACTATGTCCCGATTTGGAAGGTGTGAGACAAAGGCTCTAGCAACATATATCTGAAAATGGCGTGCATCATGACGCACACCAAATGATACATTGGCCGGTATAAACTTTAGATTAATGAAGGGAGAATCCTCTGTCATATATGAGTAAAAGGAGAATGTGTACTTGAATACTTTAAAAAATGTCATAGAAAACCATAAAAATGTGACTGACATAATGGGGCCAACAAACTTCTGGTGAGGGGGTCATAAGCCTCCAGGGACTTATCCAACAGAAAGAGACTCTATGTCCCATCACTTCTAGTGCAAGGAGTCATCATTGCAGCTTCGTCAGGGAAGGGCAAACTTGAGCAACTTACTACAAAGGGCATTCTGCTGTCCCACTGCGTGGGACCAACAAACTGCAGGCAAAGGTGTCATAGCCTCCACGGACCTATCCTACATGAAGGGACTCCCAATCCCATCTCTTCTAGTGCCAGGAGGTGTCATTTCAGCTTTATTGGGGAAGGAGATGTGGCCTACCACAATGCACTACAATGCACATTCTGTTGTCACACTGCATGGGACCAACAAACTTCTGTCGAGGAAGTCATAGGCACAGACGTATCCAACAGAAAGGGACTCTATGTCCCATCCCTTCTAGTGCCAGAAGGCACCATTGCTGCTTCGTCAGGGCAGGGGGTCTGCCTTCCACAACGTGCTTCAAAGCACATTCTGCTATCCCACTGCATGAGACACACTTGGACAAAGCCAGGGCTAGGGGTGAGCCCATATGTGCCGATCAGAACCCAGAAGCAACTAAGCCAGGCACATGCCAAATGCGATGCAGTGTGTGCAACGAAATTTGTTTTATTTAGTCACACAGCATTGGCAATAGATTCTCCCAATGCAATGGACCTTCTGCTCAAATTTCCTTCTGGACTGGCTATGGCACTATTTAATGTCATAGTCAGATCAGTACCTGCTTGTAATTAATCATCTCTTCTGGCTATGCTGGATGAACACACAGAAAGATGTCAGTTGCAAGCAAAAATAGTTGTTGCAGGAGACTTTAATGCATCTTTTGAGCCTTTGTCCTCCATTAATGTGTTAACTGAGCAAAAAGATGAACTATGGTAAATAGACTGCCAATTTGGCACATCCCAGCACCACTTTTCCAATACAGCCCTTCCACTTGCTTCCATAGTGGTGGTTCGGGGACTTAGACCATTAACCGTGTGAACTTACACCAATCATGGTAGATCATTCACGTTTAAAAAGGGCTCTTGTTCAAACGTTATTGATTATGTTTTTATTGATGTTAGGCTCTGGGTATTGCTTAAAGATATGAAGGTTGTAACTCATACTGACAGTGACCATAATCCAAGTTACATCTTTAACAGGGGATGCCTTCAAAAGAACCACAGCAACTCCCCATACTCTGGTGTCGGAGCCTATATTAGCCAACAACTATAGGGGAGTCTCCTGACCTAGAGTAATGCCGAAACCACAGTCGGAAGTCAGAGATTTACCAGTGGTTAGTGTTCTATCGGTCTGATTACTAGGGAACTCCTGCCACCACAGTCCCCATTTCGGATATCCATGAGCACCTTTTAATAAACTGCAATTCATTCTTTATAAGAAAAACACCCACCAACAGAGGGACCTTAAATGGTTTAACGCAGAGTGCAGACTGACCAAAATAATGATGATAGAGGCTGTTAAAGGGTACAGGAGCACACATATTCATGAAGCATGATTTAAGTACAAGGCGGCACTTGCTAAAGCAAAGGGTGATTGGTAGGTAATGAGCTGGCAGAATGTGCCATGGGCCAGTCAATTAACGATAGATGATCCTTCTGGCACATAATTTCACATAGGAGTCTTGACAGTGAGAATAACCACTGCTGTCATATTTAGCTGGAGAAGGGGGTAAAACTCTTTTCTGAATTGTATGTGAAACTCCAAATAGCTTATCACCCTATATTGAACCGGGAGGCCCTACTGAAGCTGCATCACACATAGCCCATCAGAGGACTACTGAGATACTATTCTTCAGTTTAGATGATATATTTACAGAAATTAATAAACTTAAGTCATCAAAAGCTCCTGGGCCAGATTGAATACCAGATGACTTATATAAATCTGAACCCATACCACAATAGCTGCTATGGAAAAATACCAGACACATTTGGAGCGGGTGGAAATAATTATTGTTTTTAAGAAGGAGGATGCTTGTAGACCATCCAATAATAGGCCGTTAGGCCTAATAGATAACTTGCCGAAAGGTTTTTCAATGACAGATCCTTGACCAACTGCAAAATTAAATAGATAGTGAAAATGCTCTGCCCACACTTCAAGCAGGGTTCCAAGCCAAAATATGCACCTCTGATCAAGTGTTTAGGCTCTCTCCTATATACTGAAAATACATACTTCGGACTTGTCTGACTAAATGGGCAAAGTTTATCACCATCTTCATTAATGACATTGACAACGGCTCTCCGATTCCAGATTCCTGGAAAGGAACCAAGGTCGTCCCCATCTATAAAAAGGGGCCCAGGGACGACCCCGCTAATTACCGTCCCATAAGCCTGATTGATTCAGTCCAAAAGGTTGTTAGGAGGGTAGTGCTGGAAAGGATCCTGGAATGGGCCGACCAAAACAAGATCCTCTCTGACTATCAAGCAGGCTTTAGGGAGGGCACTGGGACTATAGAGCAGGTCTTTAGACTACTTCTTCATTATTGGAAGGTTGTCCATATAGGCAAGTGCAGTCTTTATCTCACGTTTATCGACCTAAAGACTGCTTTGACCTGGACCCTCGGAAGCGCCTATGGCGGGTATTAGCGGAGCAGGGGGACCCAATGAACATCCTAGATATATTGGTGTGGCTCCATGAAGGCAACTTTGCTCAAGTGAGATGGGGTTCCCAGGGACAGGAAACCGCCAGGATTCCAGTGAACAGGGGCGTCCGCCAAGGCTGTGTTTAAGCCCCCACCATATTCTCGTTGTACTTGAATGGGGTGGTCGAACATTTACAGCGTGTACCATCTGACGCTCCAGCCTTGGCGGGCGAAAAAATGTGAACTCTACTATTCGCTGTTGATACCCTCCTCATCTTTAAGACCCCTAGGGGCCTGTAAAGTCTTCTGGACAGTGTCCAGTTGTTTTGCACCACGAGAGGGCTTGTCATCAAGTCAGCGAAAACAAAGTATCTAGTGCTGAATCCACCTAAAAATCTTGGGTCCCCTCCTGTCCTAAACTCTGCTCCCCTGTAAAGGGTTACTGTGTTCGATTATTTAGGCATTCGCATCTCTGACTCTATGCTTTGGAATTCCCACATGCAAAAAATGCTACTGAACCACAAAAGGGCAATACTTAAGGAGCATCGCTCTTCAACAAGCAGACCTATTGCCCCCGCTATCGACATCTACACGGCTAGAGGAGTGAGTTCGGCCCTTTATGGTGCTGAACTTTAGGGTTTCACCAATCCGGACCAAATAGTGAGGTCAGAAAACAAATTCTTAAAAGACCTCATGATGCTTCCCCTGAGGACCCCCACCACGCCACTATTGCAGTATTTAGGGTGCCACTCATTTAAGGACGTAGCAAGACTTTGTACCCTCTTGTTGTGGGCCCACTTGTGGCGTACGCCGGAGCTAACAAAATATGCAGAGGGCTTATCAGAAATTATGTCCATGGATGGGTGGCAAAAAATGTAATGGTTAAAGGACTTAAAATCTTTATTGTACGATCTCGATCTTAAAGATGCATGGACAAACAGAACTGCCCCACCTAAGGCAGAGCTCAAGAAGGCATACTGGGCTTAGGTCAGTAGCAAGGGTTTTCTTGATCCCAAATTAAGCAGGATGACAGAGGAGTTCTTGCAACATAAGCACCTCACACAATATGAACCATACCTTGATATCATACAGAAACCTTTTGACAGGGCCCTGTTTTTTTAGTTTAGGGTAAGATCACTGCCGATACGCGAATTGACTGCGCATTGGAAGGCTCCGTACCAAACATCACCTTTATGCCCGAACTGTGAGGCTAAATCTGAGTCAATTGTGCATGTCTTTTTCGTTTGCCCAGCTAACAAACTGCCAAGGGAACGTTGGTTCAAACCACTTTGCAGAGATTTGGTTACCCACAGCCACTCTGCGGCGTTGCACATTTTTAGGTCTGATGCACGAGGATTGTATGCATGCGGTTTGGCCAAATTCCTGAGATGGGCATGGAACATCAGATCGAGAACTTTGAGTGCAGTTCCCTAAAGTGTTCTTTCTTCTTTTTCCTCTTTGCGGCCCCGTCTCCCTCTTCATCCCCAAAATGCCCCCTCTTCCATTGAGTAAGTAGTTCTCATTAGTAATGATGAACTATAGGGTGTATGGGGCATAATTAATATTTGTTAAAATGTATCTTGTTTTTAACAATCCATCTTTGTCAGAATTCATCTTGTTTTTAATAGTAGAGCTTTTTTATTATATTTTTAATCATGTTCAACAGCTTTTAAGATATGTTTTTATCGAAATAAAGCTATTTATTACTACTGGAAATACACAGTGCTCAGTAACTGAAGACTATATGTGGTTTTCATTAACTTGAGGGCTGCATTTGATCTTGTGCCCCGTGAGACTCTCTGAAGGGTGCTTCCAGAAATGGGGGCCCCTCGTAGCCTGGTTAGGTTTCTAGCCTTCATTAAAAGAATGATGCCCAGATTTACTGGGGTAGCAAGGGTGAAGTGCCTATCCATATTCCTATTCCTCAAAGGGTCTACCTGGGTGTGTTCTCACCCCTATTCTTTTTAACCTGTTTATTGATGATGTGGTTAAGCGATTGAGGGCATGTACGAATAATTCCCCTGTTTTGAATGGAGAAAAAAGTCCCATACTCCCCTTGCAGACTATTTGCTTCATATCTCAAAATCCTCTGTGGGTCTTCATAACCTGATTGATAAGTTTCTTGAATTTTGCATGGCAAGGGGTTTTGAATTAAACACGACAAAAGAGAAGTACATTGGTAAAGGCACAGCCAAAAGCAGCATAGTAAAGTTAACCAATCAACCCCTTTGAAGGGCTATCTATTTTGACAACCTAGGTGTCAAATTAACTGATAAGTTTAAGTTTAAATGGGAACTACAAATGACTAAAAGCTCCGTCTAAACATCCCATAGAGCTAATTCTATACTTCTACTGCACAAGAGGAATCACTCCAGCTCAATTTCATCAGCCTTTGTGGCATATCAGGCCAAGGTTCAAAGTGCAGCATAGTCTACATTATCCACAAAGTGGTCCAGCACTCAACTTCCAGGTCAATCATACATGTGACAGAGTTTATAATCCATAGTTCACACATAAGAATGACAGAACATTATCTTCTCAAGCAACAAATGTAAGAGTCATTGCTTCTTCGAGAAAAATTATTTTATTCTTTATTTATCAGTTTTTCTTAAAATCACAGCATGCGATTGATAGCCAACACGTTTTGTCCACCTGGGACTTCTTCAGGGCCACAAAATGTATACAAAACATAAACTTATTTACAATATATACAAACATTCAAAACCAAATTTATTTAAACTATACAAAGAACCTGACATTACACAATATACTAATTTAAGTCCAAATAATCCATTAACTCCTTTGCTACAACAACCATTCCCTTCAGTTTCTATATGCGAGTGTCCAACAGTAACTAACCTATACTCTACACATATTTACACAGGGAGAAAAACAAACTCATATGTATTTGATCACATTATTTAGTATAATCACTCCTTTTCATATAAGAAGACACGATGAATTTACAGAAATTTACTGAAAGCATGTGTAATCTATAATTACAATTACGTTCATACAGGTTCACTAATAACCCATCGTTTCAGAACAAAGATGACCCAATGTAGGGATTAGAGAGAGGACTCTTTACAAATTACATTATTCATGATAGCACAACAACTAGTGCAGATGTTTGATAAATCCCATGGTACACTACATACCTTGGCATGCAAATGGTATTCTTGCATATTCTTCATATTGTGCAGTCTAACAGTGAAACAATGGTATAAAAGATGAAGCTGCAAGAGTATTCTCACCATAATGCTGCCAATTAGATTTTGCAAGCAGTAGACACAAATGTTTAACAATATAAGAGCTGAGGACCCAACCACATATACTGGATACAAGAGGGCTAAAATGTCTGTGCTTTTGAGGACAGTCTTTATATGTATTTTGATAAAATAAATCTCAAAAATGGACGGCATGATGCACGGGAATCATGAATACATGAAGTCCCTCATTCTCAAAGTTGCTTGTCATCCCTAGAACGATATAGGCATAGTAATGGAACATTTTCATTTTCTGATTAAATGTACCGACGATATTTGAAAATTATGGCATAACTTGTACAATTAGACTCTCATGCTAGGTACAGTAAAGAAATAGATAATGAGCATCATGTTTAGGTGATGTACATAATTAAAATGATTAGCTCATAATGTATGGTCAGAGCAATAGAGACCGTCATATATATTTGTGCTTTACATTTCGGAACAAGTCATAAATCTTAAAGCACATCACTGATATCCATATCTGGTGTGCCTACGCACAAGCCAAGGTCCTTAGACTAAACTAAGTAGAGGAGAGACCTAGGATATTAACATCCTCTTGTGAATCTGTCATTTTACCCTGGTGAGCATCACATCACTAAAGGTCACAGAAAGATGAGGCGACATTTTTAAATGGGTATAAACGGCACACAATTTGAATCAAAATGCATTTTCAATGAGCATTCAACCTAGACACTATATATAGATTACGCATATTAGTACAACAGTATTAAAAACTCTCACATTATTCGACCTGCAACAGTTCTGTGAGAGATTGGTAGATCAAAACGGGCTGAACAATATTGTGATGAATCAAATGTTATCTACATGATTGTGAAAAGCTACTACTTTAGTAATACACTTGCCCCAGAGTATGATAGCCTGACGTTTGGTTCTATGAGATAGAGCCGAGCACCTTTTCTAAAGCTTATTGGATATAAAAGAATAGGCCACTCACATCTGTGTTTGGTCAAAAACAAACAAAAACAAAAACAACAAAAAAGGGCTCCTCTTTAATGTCTATTTCACCCCGCTGGCTGAAATGATTGCTCAGGCTGGAGTTAAAACCACTTCCTATGCGGACGATATCCAACTCCTTTTTACCTGCGAAGAGCCCGCTGCCAAGGCATTCGATCTAATGAAAACCTGCCTCAGGAACATATCAAGATGGATGCACTCAAATTCCCTCAAGCTTAATGCGGGGAAAACAGAGGTCCTTTTTTTTAACACTCCATCCCACTGTCATCCAAACTGTGGTGGCCGGACGACTTGAGTCAAGCCCCTGTACCAAAAGACTCAGTACGGAAACTCAGTGTTCGCTGGGACAACCAGCATACCTTTGAAGCCCAGGGGCAAACTGTAGCAGGATCTTGCTTTGCAAAGATTAGAACAATAAAAAGACTCATTACCTATTTGCCCACTGACTATCGAAAAACAGTGGTTCACACCTTGATAACCTCCCATCTCGATTATGCCAATGCACTGTATATAGGCATTACGGCTGGTCTATGTAACAGACTCCAGACGGTCCAGAATAAAAGATGTCAATTTAAAGCCATGACATTGGCATACAGGGCTACGCAGGGTATAGGCCCGGCTTATCTTAAAACCTGCTTACGTCCCTATCACAATGCCAGATCACTACGCTCAAACTACCAGCTTCTCCTAATCACCCCTAGGTTTAAGAGAACCCAAAAGGGAGGGAAAACCTTTGAAGTTTGCGCCTCTCAGCAATGGAATAAGCTCCCTTTATCCCTCCGAGCCTGTCAATCTGAATCTCTATTCCGCAAGGCCCTCAAAACCCATTTTTTTAATCAATAACCCGTTTCATGTGCCCACTGCTTTCAGATTCATTAGCGCTGGGGCGCCCCGTTGGGGCAGCTGCGCGCTTTACAAAAGACACAAATAAATAACACAAATGAGTCAAGTAAATAGTGTCACTAATAGATAGACGCCATATTGAAAGGAATACACATGGCACACATTTCAGTACCAAATATTATATACCTTTGAATAATATATACAAATAGAGCATAGGCACACAAATGTGTTTAAAACAGTCACATTGTTAAATCCTTAACCATTGCTTTGTGGTTAGATGGCTGGGAACAAACCATATAACATTGTGGCAACTACAAGGCTGAATTTGCACAACTTTAGAGAACTTCATTTTTGAAGCTTGTTTTATAGTAAATCATGAACCCCTCACACCTATGTTACGTCAGGAATAGTTGGAATGGACTGTAACCAGAACAAGCGCCATATTATGAATGGCCAAAACTAATAAATATCACCACAAACAAAGAAAAGGAAATAAAGTGAAAACAGGCGCCATCTTGTAATGGGTGAAGATGCATGTGATATTTATCATCAATTTCAAAATAAACCATTACTCTGCAGTCAGATAACTGTGACCAGACCATACAACATTGTGGTATACAACCTTGTGGCAAAAACAAGGCTGACTGCACACATTTTTGGAAAATGTCTACTTACAGAGTGCAATTGCTCCAAGATATAACAGTGTGATGCCCGGTTCAGTTAAAGATAACGAGCACCATTTTTTAAGCTTCTTTGTGAGAAGTTGGCCTGGTATATGAAGATCACTATTCTAGTGAGCACCGTGACCCAGTCCAAACAACCCTTATGGTGATTGGTTGTAAGTCAACTTTATAGACCAGCTATTCTAGGGGTAACATGGACAAAAGCAGTCTTAGGCTAAACTCAAGAGGGCATGTGAAGCCAGCTGTTTTACCATATGCAATCCTTTTAACCTCTTCGCTGCTGATGACGAGCTCAGCTCGTCATCAGTCACGGTGGTCGTGTGCTGATGACGAGCTGAGCTCGTCATGTAACGCAGGTTTTTGCAATCTGCAGCACCCAGCCGGAAAAGCCGCTGCAGCGATGCAGTTAAATACCAAATGAAAGAACACCACACAAGTTATATATTACAAAATATATGTATTTATTTCTAGAATATTCCCCTGTACTCTTTATGAGCACAGAAGCACAAGTGTTAAACAAAGAACACAGTATAACATGCAATAAGCGGCACAATTATGGATAGGCCAGGTGGCCACTCAAACCATATATTAAAAAAGTGGTATAAGTACCATGTCATGAACAATGGTAAGGCCTGGGGCCTTGGTATTTGCTGGGCCTACACTGGACTAATAAAGGTTAGGACATAGGAGGCCCACAGGATGCGGGTGCAGTGTCTATAGGCAACCGCGTTTACCATACAAGTCAATGGTGCGTAAAAATCCGAAAGTGATAGGTTTCGTAGTCTTCCGACTGGACTAGAACTTAGCCACTTAAAACTAGGATACTAGAGATGTAAACCACTACAGGAGCACTGGGGGTATATCGTTACCTCACCCACAGGAAGCGGGTGCATAGGTGCCAAAGTGTGTCGGGTTTCTTCGTGAAGTTCTATGGAGCCTGGATTAAAAGATGCTGCAGGCGGCCAGGAGAGAAGAGTCCGGTTGGATCCAAGGGTGGATCGAAGATGAAGAGTACCTGAAAGCAGAGGGGACAGAGTCTGGGTCACTAGCCAGTAACCAGGATGGAACCAGAATGGAACCAGGCAATGTCCGGTTGCGATCAGGTGCTGTTGTGTAGATTGTCTCCATTGCCACGTGGACCAGGAAGGATCGAGGATGACCAGCTGGTGAACACGAGCTGTCCCGCAAAGGCTCTTGCTGTCAGCAGTGTCGGTACTCAAATGGGAGTCACCAAGCCTTGGCAAAGGCAACCCACGCAGGACTCAAAGATGTCTTCTTGATCGGACCAGGAAGGTCAGATCGATGGCTCCTTTTCAGGGGAGCTAGGGCCAGTCTGGAGCAACCAGACCAGCAGTGTAGTTTTGATGGATCGTTGTCACAAAGACCACTAGCCAACGGGCAAGCGACCAGACAACGCGTCGAGCAGGAAAAGTGCAAAAGGGCCCCACGCAGCACTTGGAGAGTGTGGAGAGGAGATCTTTGGAGTACAGGTTGTTTGGGGCTGGGGCTTCTCAAACCCCAAAGCACAGCATCGAGGTAGCCTCATGAGCTGCACAGGAAGCACTTTGTTGACTTTTCAAGATGGCCGGTCCCATGTCTCTCATCACCTCCATGGGTCTAAGCTTTGCTAGGACTGTGGATCGGGCTGTTGGAAGTCTGGGAGTCTAGGTCTTGTTCGTCTCTGTTGTTCGAGCTCTGGTGGGAGCAACAGCAAAGGAAGTCTCGATGCGCTGATGGTGCCTGCTTGCACAGGGTGGCCACTCCTTGACCACAAGGGAGATTCTTCAGTCTTCTACGTTGAGTAGGATGTCGAAGGGTCCAGAGTTTCATTTCAAAGTTTCAGTCAGGATGATCTAGTTTGCATTGGCACAGCTCCTACCTTTATTTCAAATCAATGGGCTGGATCAACTGCTAGGTCCCTCCTATGGGTGGGACCAAGGAAGGGGGTGGTTACACCCCTTTTCCTTTGTCCAGTTTCGTGCCAGAGCTGGAACTGGAGTGCCGGTTTAAACTGGACTATGCATGGGACGCATTATGCGCCCCAGGCAGTGTCTAGTTTCATTCAGCCCTCCCTGCCCCAATCCAATGTCTCCTGTCTGGGGTGGTGTAACACCTCCCTATGACAGGATACCATTTGTCCAGGCCTCCCCTGTCGGAGTTTCGGTCAGCAGCTGGAGGCCAGACTTGTGTCGGTGGCAGCAGCATCCATTTTGTGATGCTGAGGGTCTGGTTAGTTTTAACCGCGTTTAAGCAAAGTAACATGTCTTCTCCCTCTAGAAGGGTGGAATGCTACCCTCGTCGCCAGAACTGGTGAGGGGGTAGTATTCCAAAGCGTATGACACCCTACACGACATGTTTTGTTAAAGCCAAACCAAAGTTAGCAAGTAACCGCAAGGATTATAATGCACTCAAGAATATATGGTATGGCAATATCCCAGAACAGCTAAGAGACTTGTTTCCGAAAGCTGCAGACAGGCTCAGCTCATGCTAGAGCACCATATCACATAAAACCAAGCACTCTGCCTCCAGGATTGTTAAGGCCTGCCATAGGAGTGGCTTATAGGTGTATATGTGTCCAGATATAGGTTTAGATATAGGTATAATATATCTAAGCAAGGGGTGATTACACCACCTTGTCCCAGCTGAGTGATCAGCCAGTTGTGTCATTTTGGATAGCCAGCCAGGGTTGGCAAACTATATGCTGCAGCCCCTGGTAGGCCTTGGATGCACCTATACCCTGGGTACCTATAGTACACTGTACAGGGGCTGATAAGGTGACCCAATATCCAATTGGAGATGTACCTAGGGTACATGGAGTCCATTTTACAGAGAGAGCAGATAGCCTAGGACCCTGAATAGCAGGATCCCAGGCCAACTAAGTAAAAAACCAGCTAAACACTAGGCAAAAAATCGGGGGTAACCATAGTCAGGTATCCACCTTCCTACATTATTTTATAGGATATCAAAGGCCCCTCACACCTGTGTTTCACCATGATTAGTAAGAACGGACTACGGAGAGAAAAAGTGCCATATTGTCAGTGGCCATAACAAATAAATGATGCGACAAGCAGAAATAAGGATCTAAAATGACAGTGGACGCCATCTTGTAATGGATAAGGACGCAAGTGATTTATAGCGTCAATTTCTAAATAAACCACTGTTTCACTTGCAAAGCAGTCTTAGAGATGAAGAGCTAAGGTGTAGATGCCCATAAGATGTTATCACGGACATGAGTGATGGAGAACATAGAAACTATTACAGGCAGTCACTGGATGAGATAGGCACAATAGTGTGTATGTTATATCAAAGACAATCTCGCTATCAATTTGAAGACAAGCACCATATCAATATGGAAATGTCTCATCTATACTTAAAACCAGCATACCTCAAACACAAAAAGTCCCCCACTAACACACCTAGCACGTAACAGTGCCTTGTGTCAGAATTGACTAGTATCACAGACAATCCGATGACCTTAACCCAGGAGCTGAGTTCAATATAGTGAGTAATCTAACAAGCAGAGAACATACCCTTCTCAAAGAACACAATAACATGGATGATCTGATATGGATGAGTATTGAATTCTTATATAGATCACACAATTTTTTACCAGAAAAAACAAGGGCAGCCCTCTGCATATGTGTTTTGGTAATGGGCATATATCTGATGCTCCCAAAAGCGTCCATAATGAAAAGGTTGTCAAAGTTTAGGTGAAAACCCACATTAATTACAGTTTATTGTGTATTTGTACAAAAATTGGAATTTTGAATTTACAAAAAATTATGAAATTCGTTGTTAATGTTAGGATCTAATACCACAGCACGGAGGTGACATATCCATCTCTCCTCTGCTTGTCTCAGGCTAGTAATCCTGTTTCCACCCCTGTCATTCCCCTGTCTTCTGATACTTCTGTACTTTATGATCTTTGCTCTCTGGATTAGCCATGAAACATGTTTTATTAGTCGGTCATATCTGTTTTTAAATTTTACATGGATTACTCTACATATGCAGTGGATTCAATATCTCTGTTCTATATTACTTTGAGATCACTTGCTGCAAAGTCTTATGTCATGATTAGTGTCATAAGTACTGAATTTTACGATTGTAAGTTTTTATATTTACACTAATCAATTTTTAATATTTTATTCTGTACATTTGTATGTACATTTTGATGGTTATGTCAGCCGAATAAATTCTTTTTGATTGATTGACAGACAAGGCAGTCAACAATCACACTGTAAAACTAAAAACAGCATTATAATGTTTTTAATTTGCTTTCACACAGCTCGATAATGCATTATTTATCTCCATTCTCCAGTGTGAATTCAAAGATAGGCCTAAGATTTATATGTAAAAAATATTGGTCCTACTGGCTGAATGCTTTCTTATGAATATTTTGGAAGCTAAGATAGAGGCTCTCCAAAACACAAAGTAAACTCAAGAAGACAGCAAACAACAGCAATGGAGAACTGTTTTTGTTCTCTATCTCTAGACAGTGCATGAGATACAGGGGCACATGCATCAACATAATGAATTGCGAATCTTTAATAGCGCTTAGTAAGGAATCGCTATTTAGAAATCGCAATTTCTTATGCATGTAGGAATCATTAAATAAATTGAGATTCCTACACATTCCCTATTAGCGAATCACAAATTGCGATTCGCTAATAGGAAATGCCTTCCCATTCATTCCTACGGGCCTAAAGAATCATATGAATAAATAGGAAACCATTCGCAATTTGCATTACCAAAAAGGTAATCGCAAACTGCGCATGCAATTTCAAGGGTGCTAGGGGGTCAAAAGGCCCCCCTGATGCAACCCAAATATTGGCATGTGTGCACATGTTGTGCCCCACATGCCTCAATGGCATGTGTGTGCACCATAAGGCACTTAGAAAAATGCAATATTGTGCATTTTTATAAGGAATTGCAAATTACCATCAACTTGAAGTTGATGGTAATTCGCGATTCCTTGATACAAAGTCGCATCCTTAGAATGCTTCTATCATTGTATTTAGGGAATCGCAAATTGAGATTCCCTATCTGCATTCTCCAAATAGGGAATCAGTCATCGCAAATTTAAATTTAAAGATTACCTAATTTGGGAATGGCTTTGTGCTTGATGCATACCGTTCGCAAAGGGGCCGATTAACGAAACGGCTAGTTTGCAACCAGTAATTAGCTTGATGCATGTGCCCCACAGAGATTGTAACTTTAGTTTGCCCTGCTTTGAAGATGGCTCATTGTTGCTCCTTTCAATTTTTGATTTATACATGTTTCAAAACGCTTTTGGACGCCTAATTGTGCTTTTAAAGCAACATGAAGAAAATGGCATAATGTTGTATTTGACTGTAAACATATTTTAACAAAACTATAAATACATAGTTTTAGATCTGAATTCTGGATGGCAGGAGGCATAGGGCCTGTAACAGAGAGAACATATTCCAATTGATTTTGGTCAGATTTCCGGTTATTAGGTGAACCATCAGAAAATAGAAATAATGCAATGGTGCTCTCAGTCACCAATAGCTGGAGCAAAGAATAGAATGAAATATTTGGGGATAGAGATTCTAAAAAATATTGATCAGATTGCCTGAGTAAATTTTGACTTAAAGGTGAAGGAAACAAGGAAGCTGTTAAAATCTTGAAGCAACCTATCTTTCTCATTCATGTGGAGATCTAATATTGTAAAAATGTCCATCTTTCCCAAATTTACCTTAATTTTTAATGCCATACCACTGGAGTTTAAGACCCATTGGATTAAAAAGATCCAAGGTGAAATTAGTGGATTTATGTGGGCCTCAAAGGGCACGAGGATAGCGTGGAAATGTTACTCAGAAGTAAAAATCAGGGTGGTATCGCAAGTCCTGATTTGATTTTTTATTATGGAGCCTTTAATTAAAAAAATATTTAAATCCTTCTTAGAGCTCACTCCTTTTATTCCCCATATTGGAAAGTGGTTACAGGTGAGGACAACTGCCTATACAAATTTGGTCTGCCTAAATATTTTTAAAAATTAAGTTAAACGTATTAGGTGCCGCATGTAAGATGTGGTACGAAGTGAGAAGGATTTGGAATATTCCATACTATAGTGGTCTAGCACCAATTTGGAAGTCACATGGCGCTCCTGATTGCTTAAAAGACTTTCTAGCAGGGCCCCTGAAGGAGGCAGGAATAACAAAATGGGGTAAATTATTTAAGGTAGGAGCATTTCAAAGTTGAGGCTCCCTGCTAGTAGCAACAGATATAAAATGGTCCAGGTTCAAATACTATCAACTGGGAAGTTGGGCCAAGGATCAGGAAAAAACTTTGGGAAACACAGTAGAGTTGGAAAACAAAACACAACGTGACCTTTCAAGAAAAGAAATATCAAAGTGGTATTGACACCTGATACGAGCAAGAGACAATGAATTTACCCTTCCAGATGACCTATGGACTAAGACTTTTCCAGTACAAGACTTGTAACATCAATGGCAAGTATCCTAGACTTTTTTATGGCAAATTATAGTATCCGCACCTCTCGGGAAAAAACATCTTTTTACTTTACACAGGTCATATTAGACACCAGAAAAGATAACCAATATGAACAGGCAGGAAGTGAAAAACTGCTCAAAATGTGGGGAACCAGAAGCAAATGATATCCACATGTTTCATCAGTGTTCCCACCTGACCATATTCTTGGAAGAAGAGAATAAGATTGTTGATAAACCTTTAGAGTTGAATATTAATGTAAGCACATTTATATTTTATTTTTGGGTGATAAAAAGTACTGGTCCCCCTCTGGTGTTTAATAATAACCAAAACTAACTACTATTTATAATAATTTTATTGACTAGCAGCGAGATATGCAGTTCAGTTTATAACTTTATTCGAGTGTTAAAAAAACATCATAAAAGTATACAGTTAAAACATTACATATACATGATTCACAAAATGATAAACAGGGATAGCCTTGTCACATGGTGTGGGGGTTGCTGCACATAAATTTACGTGAAAACCATACTAAGTCTAGCTCTAATAGATTTCAGAATAAAAGTAGCAGTAAAAAAACATATATCAGGGCTTGAAAGTGAGAAAAGAAGCCTCATGGCGTTACCTGTGGTATACATAGAATATTTAAGGAACATAGGTTTGAGGTAACAAATACGCTGCGCTTTATACAAAGGACAGAGTAGTAGAAAGTGCGATGTGCTTTGTTTGGTAAAACCGTCACATGGACAAGGAGTAACTGGGTGAGATTTCATTGTTGGGAAGGCAACCAGGTTATGTACTATACCTAATCTCAATCTTGAGAGAACAAACTGGTGAGACTGTCTTTGAATAACGTTAAGGTACATAGGAATACCACGACTATCATCTTTCAGTGAAAAGTGAAAAGTATGTGTGGAATATTCTCTGGTAGCATAACTTCGCACATCCGATTTCACCCTAAGGTAGTCATTTTTTAGTTCCTGTTTGCTTAGAGAATTCAAACAGGTGGGGTCGTTACATATGTCCATGTCAAACAGGTCCTTAACAGTTGAAACTACATATTTTAACCATGGGATACTTAAAACTTTATCCAAGAGCAAGCAGTCCTTGATGATGTCTTTGGTAAAGGCAGTTTCCGTCTTGGTAAAAATGGATTTCCATACCAGCAATGGCCTTAGTCCGGTAAGATCGGACAGGTAATCCATATCTAGCTCCAAATGAGTTAAAACAGTAGATGCCGAGGAGGGAAGACAAAGCAGTCGTTTGATGAACTTGTTTTCTTCAATTTGCAGGGCCCTTGCATTGCAGTGTCCCCACACCCCCGAACCATACAATGCTATCGAGGTACATCTGTGTTTGTATATAGTCAGCATGTCAACAATACGGCGGCTTCCTACTTTAGAGGCAAAGCGGAAGACGCCTGAGGATGCTTTCCCCATTCTGGCTTTGACATTATTCTCCTCTGGAGCCCACGATCCTCTGTCGTTAAAAGTAACACCCAAATAACAAAAATTAGTAACAGTTTCAATATGGTTTTCCTTAAAACAGAAGGGTTTAAAAAGTTTCAGCTTTTTCCCACACACCATGACAAACGTTTTGGAGTTATTGATTTTAAGTTTCCTTCTCTGTATAAAATCATAGAACCCGTCCATGAGTTTTTGGAGGCCTATAGGGGTCCTGGAAAGTAGGACCGTATCGTCGGCATAGAGTAATACCGGTATGGGGGTGTCTCCTACTTGGGGGGCATCAGCATGGATTTGCTTTAATTCTTGCTCAACCGAATTAATGAAGAGCGAGAAAAGCAACGGGGCCAATACACATCCCTGTCGGATGCCAGATCTTACTCTAATCTTTCGTGTGCACTCCCCCTCTGGACCATAGCGGATTTGGGCAGATAAATTGGAGTAAAGTGTGGCTAAAAAATGAATAATATCAGGGGGGGCTCCCATACCCAGTAAAGTTGTCCATAACAGGGCATGGTCGACCAGATCAAATGCGCTTGAAAGATCTGCGAAACACAAAAATAGTGATCCCGGCTTGGCCTTGGTATACTTCCCTATTAATAGGTTCAAGTTGATACATTGTTCAATCGTACCAAGGCCCTTTCTAAAGCCATATTGGGATGGGGCAAGAATATGGTTATCTAAGGCCCAATCTTCCAAACGTGCTAACAGGACCCTACTCAAGATTTTTAGTGAGGAATCCAGAAGGGAGATAGGGCGGTAGTTCTTAGCCTCTCCTCTATCCCCCTTCTTATAGATTGGGATAATAATGGATTCACCCCAGGTAGAGGGAGTCCTGTTATCCATAGCAGCGTTGAAAGCTATGGTCAATAATGGGCTCCAGAGGGCTGGATCGAATTTGTATAGGTCTACTGGTACCCCATCTGGGCCCGGAGCCTTTCCCCCCTTACTATTTATTATTGCCATATCCACCTCATGGATCGTGATTCTCAGAGTTTCAACTGGGGTAATGCAGATGGAATTAAAATTGTCATTGGGCTCTCCAATAGGATCAAAGATCCCTGAGAAGTGGGACACCCAGCCATCTTCACTAACTTGGGCAGTGAGAACAGGGAATTCCTCTTTTTGCAGGAATGGGCTATTGATGGTACTCCAAAATAGTTTACTGTCCCGGAGAGCTGCAGCTTTGCTCAGAACTTCCCAGGCTATTTCTCTTAGTTCTTGTTTCCTGAGTTTGAGCTCATTTTTGTAACTGGCCATCAGAGATGTGACCGCTTCCCTGTCTCTCGGGGTTGTGGAGAGGGCAAGTTTAAGGGCTTTTAGTGCCCTTGTACATGCTTGGTTAAACCAACCCTGTGTAACCCGTCTAGTTTTAGCCTTCTTTGTGGTGAGGGTTTGCTTGATTATGCCACCCAACTTCTCAAAGTTATTTACGGATTGTTCTGAGGGGGCTTCCGTATCAAGGCAACTAAGTATCGTATTTAGGCCAGCTTTCACCACCCTATGATGTAAATTCTCTGATTTTTCCCCACACCACTTGATGCGGGTCCCATTTGGTCTACATGGGATAATGTCGTCAACAACCCTACCGGAAAATACATCCCTATGGAGCTCACAGTATATGGTCATAATAAGAGCATTGTGGTCACTCAGACCGAGGTCTAAGATCTGTGGGACCGAACAATGGGGAGCTACCCGGTTGGAAATGATCAGGAAATCAATGATAGAGGTAGTATTTCTCCCCGTGAAGGTGGGCGCCAGGTTACCCTCATTATCAGGGGCATGTTGGTGGATGGATACATCAAATTTTAACATCAGGTTGTTAAGGGAAGTGCCGTATGGAGAGTGTAAAAAGTGTAGTAGATTCTCCCCATTTTCCCCATCGTATCCACATGTAGTTGAATATGAGAGGGAGCAAGTTCTGATGTTAAAATCTCCCCCCCAAACAATATCATAGGATACAGTCGATTTGCAGAGAATGGAATCCAAAACAGATTCGAGTTTGTCTACTACAGTGGTACTGGAAGGGTCAAAGATGTTATTGTAGTGATTAATCAGCAATAAATTTCTGTCCCTGCCTACTGATATTTCCAAAATTTGCGAATGGGACCCCACTATGTGGCTTTTCCTTACATGTATAGGGAGGTGTACAGATAATAAAATCAGTAATCCCCCTTTGGCCTTCCCCATTACAGATTCTACCGCATTACAGTTGTATGAAACAAAACCATCATAGAAAATATCTTCCACTGACCACGTTTCTTGCAGACATAAAAAGTCAAAGTCCACAATGTGTTCCCTCCAATCCAGGGCTGAAACTTTTTGCCGCCACCCAGCTATGTTCCAGCTCGCCAATGAATATCCCTTTGGCCTTGGGTCCTGTACTATGTTAATGTGGGTAGTTGGGATAGAAGGTGTAGTATGGGTCATATCTGGAGGGATCAGATCCGGTTCAATGGGGGTAGCTGGGGTAGGAGGGATGGGAATGGTTTCCGAGCATTGTGTGGTAGGGATCATAACAGATGAAATCTGGGCCGGTTTGGTGGGGATAACTGGGATAGGAGTTGGTAAATGGACCGTAGGTAAGGCATCAGAATTAGCTAGGACATAGGTCAGCTCCAAGGAGGAAGAGACGGGGTGTAGTCAGTCGACTCCCTCTAGGCCATCTAAGCAATCAAAGCGGTTATGATCCATGAAGGGGTGGAATTGGGGTGCGTATTGGGGTAGTCTAGGTGGTCTGGCATCATATGCTCGTTGCCTGCCCCTCCGTTCCACAACGGTCAAGTCCCCTCTTCTCGGCTGGTAGCGAGTGTTAGTTGGTGGAAAGAAATAGGAAACAGGGAGTGTCTGGATGGTTGAATCAAAGGATCTATTGAAACCTGCACATATGTGGGATACTGTACGGGGGTCTCTGAAACTAATGGTTAGGCAGTCCCCATTGATGTTTTTAGGGGTCTTGCCTATCCAAGGAACCCTCCTGACCATAATAATTTCGTTGTGTAAGTGGCCCGGGAGTGGTCTGTTCCAGTTGAGCTATTTTATTACTTTACTTTTCAGGGAGCTAAAGGTTTCTGATTCCCCTGTTTCTAGTGGTGGTACTCCGGCTAAGATGACAGTAAACCGATTAGCCTCCGGTGGTAGATCAGGCCGTCTAGGTCTAGGGGTATTGTGTACCTCATTCGGTGCTCCCTGGTTTCCCTCAACCGTATGGGCTGGTGGATTAGATTGGCTTGGTTGTTGACTCGCCACATTATCGGCTGTTGGATTGTTGGACTGAGGGGGGATATGGGTTGGTATGCAGGTATTAAGTGGGGGGATATTTAGTTGATTCGAATGCGGGTTGGGAGGAGCGGGGATCAAAGGGGTTATAATAGTAGGAGGGATATGTTGGTTCTGGAGGTTACCAAGGGTGGCTAAAATGGAGGCAGATGTTTTCTCTACATTGGATATTCTGGAGCATAGCCTATCCAGTTTAGCCTCTAATTGGGATATGATTGATTTAAGTAAGGCCACGGCCCATTCCATGGATATTTCTCTATTTGGGAGGTGGACGTCGGGGGGGTTAGTGGTGGTCTGGGGTGGCACCTCCCGCACCTTAGCAGATTTTACAGCCCTTCCCGTTTTAGTTTCTTTCTTGTTATACACTCTTTTCCGTTTCCTAACTGCACCCTCTCTTTCCCCTTGGCTCTTAATCTCTATAGTGCTCACATCAAGGTGGGATGAGAGGGAGACATTATTGCTTACGGGGACACAATTAATGTCAGCCAAAATGTCAGTTGTGGTGACCAGGGTAGCCAATGTGCCAGGATCTTCTCTAGGCGGGGATATTGTCTCCGTAATAGCAGACTGATCGCTATTTCTATTGGGCGTTTTAGCGTTAGCAAGGGGTCCTATGGATGAGCGTTTAAGGGAGATAAGTTCAGTTGACAAACGCTTTTCCAGTATGACTATCTCCTTGTCTATAATATTATTAGCCCTTATAAGGAATTTCTCCATACCTCCGGCGGTTGACAGGCTACCAGTTAAGGAGGATTTGATCCTATTGTCTCTGCCAGCCATAGTCTTTACAAAAGGGGATTCACACAGGTTAGAGGGGTGGCCCGGTCCGGTCACTCCGGGTCACGAACGGCCACAAACGGTCCCGCCCTTGTCCCGGGCTTCTCCCGGCGTCCTCCCGCGCGCTCCCGCGCAGCGGGGATGACGCTTCCCTTTTGTTGCTGGCTAATTGGTCTCTAGGGGCGGAGCCGGCAGGGAGAGCAGCCCAGGTGGAAACGGGCGCGCGGGGACTCCTGGAGCTTGGAGTCCACCGCTACACACTCGCAGCCCTGCCGGTCTTAGGTGGACAAACAAACCCCTTCCAAATGCCAGAAGTCCGCTCCTAGCCGCGAAGCGGGACCCGCGAAGCGGGTCCGGCGAGTCGTGGCGGCAGAAGCAGGCAAGCGACAACGGGCTCCCTCAGCTCCCTCCTCAGTTCTCCAAACGCAGGTCCGTTGATAACAGGCAAGGAATCCACTGTTGTCAGGGCGGGACGCCGCTATATCCTTCTTGGTGGGGGCGGAGCCGGCAGGGAGAGCAGCCCAGGTGGACACGGGCGCGCGGGGACTCCTGGAGCTTGGAGTCCACCGCTACACACTCGCAGCCCTGCCGGTCTTAGGTGGACAAACAAACCCCTTCCAAATGCCAGAAGTCCGCTCCTAGCCGCGAAGCGGGACCCGTGAAGCGGGTCCGGCGAGTCGTGGCGGCAGAAGCAGGCAAGCGACAACGGGCTCCCTCAGCTCCCTCCTCAGTTCTCCAAACGCAGGTCCGTTGATAACAGGCAAGGAATCCACTGTTGTCAGGGCGGGACGCCGCTATATCCTTCTTGGTGGGGGCGGAGCCGGCAGGGAGAGCAGCCCAGGTGGACACGGGCACGCGGGGACTCCTGGAGCTTGGAGTCCACCGCTACACACTCGCAGCCCTGCCGGTCTTAGGTGGACAAACAAACCCCTTCCAAATGCCAGAAGTCCGCTCCTAGCCGCGAAGCGGGACCCGCGAAGCGGGTCCGGCGAGTCGTGGCGGCAGAAGCAGGCAAGCGACAACGGGCTCCCTCAGCTCCCTCCTCAGTTCTCCAAATGCAGGTCCGTTGATAACAGGCAAGGAATCCAGCGAGATATGCATAAAATGGATACTTTCAATTTCTCCAAGTGTAATTGAATAGCCGTTTTCTGTAGAGAAGTTTCGAAAACTGGATACGTCTAGAGGGAAGAGTAATAAGACAAGGTTTTGGGAAATTTGGGATGAAAACTTAAGGTAGGGTAGGAAGGGATGTCCAATGATTACTCTCTACGCGATAAAACACATTCAGGAGGATCATTATGGTGGCTCAGTAATAGATCATCTCAAAGAATTTGGAGGTCGTAAGACATGATCTCACTCTGAGAAAAGAAGGCATCCCCTTCACTAGAAAAGTGAGTATAATCCCCAACCAGACATCCTACAAATGATGGGGATACTGTCTAGTCATACCCCAACAATTGTATAAATGAGGACAAATTTAAAATAAAAAAGGGAACATATTTCAGGCATGGAAAACATTGCACTATTTTATTTATACTCTAAAAAAAAGAAGTCCTCCAAAAACATTATGAAATTATAGTAAAATAGTCCCTTTAAACTACTTTTATAAATTTAAACAATTCGGATCTAGACATAAATGTGGCATTTTCAAAACACTCACACTTTACGTTTAAATACTGCCCTAGGTACATATTTTAAATTTTGTTCCAGCAACATTCTTTTTTTGCTAGAAAACCTTGCCATCTAGACATTCTTTAGGGGAGCAGCACTGTCTTGAAGTGAACTGTGAATGAGCACCTATGGCTGGGACGCAGTAGGAAAATGTGCCTCAAATCTTCAATGTAGTTTAGGTGATGTAATTCGGCTAAATTAAACATAAATCATACAAGATTTCCAGCTAATAAGACTATTGGTTCAAATGTTCTCAACAGTGTATACTCTTTCAGAAAACACAACAGCCTGCTTTCCACACAAATGGCTGTTTTATTTTGCAAAATAGCTGTTTACAAATAAATACGGGCACATCTACAGTGTGGTGATTTAAAACTGAGCTTCTTTGTCTCCCAACAAAAATGCCATAAAAATGAATTTGCAACATGCTTAAATAAATCTAACAATATAACACAGAATATGCATTTTTCCCTGAGTCAAACTATAACCACACTAGGGGCCATATTTATGACATGGTTTGCATTGCTTTTGCACCATGCAACGTGGTGCAAGAGTAACCCAAACCGTAATCAGATTTTGAAGCCAGGCAAAACTACTCTGTGTGGCTTTGAGTGGCTCCAAAAATCTTGAGTAACACAACACAGCACAAATCACTGTGTTGCATAGTCTACCCTGGGTAGGCATTCCATGGGAATTGTTTGGGTGTTCCCACACAGCTCCCATGAATTTGGACACTTTCTTAGTTTTACAAGACCTTGTAAACCTGGGAATGCACTAAAAGTATACACCTCCCCAGGAGAGGCGTAACCAGAAGAAATATCTTCATTACTCCTCCTTACTTCTTCTTTATATGTGTGCTGCACCTGCAGCATACATAAAAAGAGGACTGCATTCTGCAGCACACATAGAAAGAGGGAAACGTCTATTAAATTGTTTTTGTGCAGGAAGGTGCCCCTTCCTGCAGAAAACAATCCTGCCTGCAACAGGCACATGGGTGCCTGCATTGGCTCTAGGCTGCCAAAGCAGTGTCAGGACAAGTGAAAAGGACAGGAATGCGCTGTATTTGATAAATACAGCAAATTCCTGCCCTTTCACTATGACACAGGGCAGCAGGGTGCCTTGCTCTGCTGCCCTGTGCCACAAACTTCATAAATATGGCCCCATATGATTAAAGGTATACAATATATTGTTAGAAGATTTTGATATAGCTAGTAGCACTTGGTCAATACCAACTCATGTGTGGTTCTTTATATAATACAAGCATTCACTTAGGATCTTCCTGCCTCGCCTTAATGCCACTAGTTGATGTTCCTTGTTAGTCATCTCAACTATAAAAACATGCATTCTATATAATCTCTAATAAATGGTTCGAAAATTACAAATATAGTACATCAGTTAGTCTAACACTAAACTAGAAAATATACATGGCGTAACAGCACTTCATACACAAATTGTATAGACTAAGTTGTACTTATCTGCATTGAAATATTTAACATCAAAGAGACAGCCTTTCCGCTCTTTAAGTCATCCCATTGTCAAAATGTCATCACAAAATTCTCACGGAAAGTTCTGCTTTAATGAAAAGTGACTAAATCAGGAAATATGTGAGGACAGTCTTATTTCTGGTACATGTAGTCACCATATAGAATATATTGTTCAGAATATCTGTTGCTTATGTCGCAGGAATCTGACAAGGCCCGCATTGCCACACAGCCCGTCTCTCTCCTAATTCATGAACTAATTTACAGCCAGGGTTTCTATACTCTCTAGTGAAAAACATGTCTTCGTAGTCTCTTTCGAATATTAAGTGGCATATTTATATTTATTAAACCGTAACGCAGTGCAGACGAGCAAGTCCTCTTACTGTGCTCCATCACATGGAAAGGGCAGGAATGTGCTGTATTTATCTCATTACAACACATTCCTGTCCTTTACCAAATATTGGCGCACAATGGGCCGCCTAGCACCAACGCAGGCACCCTTTGACCATGGTGCAAGGGTGCTTCTTTGCATGCAGGTTTGTTCCTGCACACAAACAATCTCCTAAGGCATATTTCTCTTTCTTCATGTGATGTAGAATGCAGCACACATAGAAAAAGGAGAAGTGAAGAAACTTCTTCTAGTTACCCGCTCTCTAGGGAGTCGTGTGCATTTTGGCTCATTCCCAGGTCTACCAGTAATGGGAAATCTGGCAATGCATTAAAATCCATGAGTTTCATATAGGAACACCCATTCAAAGCCCATGAAACACATCCCTGTGGCAGAAAAACGCAACACAACGATTTGCACTGCGTTGCGTTACTCTTGATTTATCAAGCCACTCAGGGCCACGCAAAGTGCCTTGTGTGGATTGATATATTGCTTTTGGGTTTGCGTCGCACATGTATCATGTTGTGTGGTGCAAACCTGATGCAAACCCTGGATAAATATACCCCTAAATATCCTGAACGTAGACACCATTTCACTCAGAAGTGCTACCTCTCACAAACATCCCCGAACCTGCTAATTGAATAGCATTTTAGAATTGTATTGTATTTAAAGGCACCTTGCCTTCAGGAAAGTTTGCAAGATTTGTTCTCCAAATCAGATCACATCAAAATTAAATCACACAAATGTGTTACCTGCACAGAATAATCAATTCCATATGCAATACTTTCACAGTTTTAAAAGGGTGTATTCGAATTAGACAGTATAATGCATCCTTATTTTAAAAAGACGATTACATCGCATTTTATTGGATTTTTGTTGCTGAAAAAGCACGTGTAATAAGCATAAATCCTACTGAAATCATATATCTACTCCATAATGCATGTTGTTTCTATATTATGCATTACCTAAAATGTTGTTCAAGACTCATAGGGGCATATTACCAATGTTTAGCGCTATTTATCGCTAACAATGCTTAGCAACAAATTTTTTAACGCTAAGCATCGCCGGAAATTATCGCAGAGATAACTTGCTATTAGCAAGGTTTATCTCAGAAGTGATAAAAATCCTCACGCTAACTGCTAATTGAGAGATTATCGCTGGAAAACCAACTATAATCTCTCGAAGTTTGGCGTTAGCTTGATGATAGGGGCTCACAAACTTAGCCATGATATCCACCTTCCATAGGATATCATGGCTAAATCAGGAAAATACCAGGTGTAAAAAAAGCAGTGCTAACCGCGGTTAGCACTGCTTTTTTTATCACTAACAGGGTTAGCGAAATCCTTGATGATAGGAGAAATGTCACTTGACAACATTTCTCCTATTATTTTTCTCTGGAACGCCCCCTTTGCATCTCATTAGAGATGCAAGGGGAAGCGTAGAGAAAAAGGGTGCTAACATGCGAATTTGCGTGTTAGCACCCTGTTGCTAATAGGGAGATAATGTTATCTCCACTTTCTTGGATTTTAAAGCCAAAAAAGCGGAGATAAATCCCTTGATAATATGCCCCATAGTGCTCTGTACATCGAAATGCACAAAACCATTTCCGGAGAACATATTTTTCGTCATTTGACGACCTCTGCCTCATTATTCTTTCCACATGTGTTCTTCGAGGAACAAATATTACTACTTCTGAACATCTAATTTAATACGATATTTACCTTACAGCAAAAACCTCTCAGCTGTTTGCTGGGCAAAGAAAATACATTATGCAAGAAGAGGATCCTTTCAAGATATTCTTCCAATAATAGATTATATGTGGATACACGCATTTAATTAGATCTTCCTTTAAAGCACCCGACTACTTGAAATTGGAGATCTGGTTAGTAAAGAATATGTGAAGCAGAGAGATACCGAATCCTTTAATATTAAGTTTAACAGATGGGCATCTGCCTTCTAAATCACGTATAAATCACCGACAACTGTTCTGCTTGAAAATTAAAGTCTTGTAAATCTCAGTAGTTCTTGGAAAAATGTCCTTGTAATGACCGAACTATCAACTTTAAGATGAAAGACGGCCACTACTTCACTCACATCAATGAAGTATTAATTTAAATTGGGGATAAAAGTGCTATTCTGTTGGAGTGCACTCTACACATTATATTTCAAAGGGATCCCTTAACATTTGTTAAGTGTTATAATTCTAGCTTCAGCCTCAGGGATGATGAAGACTTTGATGCTCTGTTCTCTGTGCGTCGGTTCACTTTCCTCTTCGGTATTTCTCCACGTTGTTCTGCAATTCCTACGTGTTACTTTTTGTAGCACATCTAGTAAATATTCAAACTGTTTTGTTTATATGAGTTTTAACATATGCCCCACTTAGAAGTGTCAGTCCTTAAGTGCTGAGGATACGCCCCTCACCTCCAGCCCTCAGTATTGATCCCCTTTTCAAATGTTTGAAGCAGTTTTTGCTTAAGCATTCATGAAGTTAAAACAACAAAAAAACAGGCCAAACTTGTGCCATTTTCGACGCATGTTTTTCATTCCGAGGGTACCATTGGCTATGTGTACTCAAAAAGAACTGAGAAAATAGCCAATATTTCACTTTTTTTTTAATGAGAAAATGTTACTGTGCAGTAGAGTATGTTTTTTTTTTTTAATGCATTAACAAAAAGTAGGAACAACTAAAATCGATGACAAATGTTTTCATCATGTGTTGCACTGAAGATGATCCAGAACAGTAATATATTATTACAGTCATCAGACGTTTACAATCCCAGAGACTTATAATGTTTATTGGTTGCTTAAAACATGTAATGCCAAAAGCCATCAACCAAACTACACCATTATACAATCAATCATCAATAGTATCTAATAAACAAATAGGTATGAAATAACCTCTAAACCTATGCACTTTTAAAATATGTCCAACAATCAATAAATGGAGATCAGGTTATTCTGAGGACATTTTACATTATGCGTTTTTAACTCATTGACTTATAGTTGGAGTTTTTTCCATCCTCACAATTCCACAGATAAAAACAGCACTGCACATATTAGCAGGTCCATTGAAACAGGCACAAAATGCACAAAAACACACAATTTTCATTTGAATTACATTGATTCTTGGGATGGTCGCAGCTTCATAAAAATAAAATTTGAATACTGTAACAAATTTTAACAAAATAATTAAAGATACATAATAATTTAAATATTTTACTTTTTTTAAATATATATTTCACAATACATTATACAGATAAATAATTACTTTTTTATAAAATTTTACTAATGAAGAAAAAATATTTTTAATATTATGAGCAAATTAAGGGGCCTAATACGATGGCGGGCAGACTTTGTCCGCCAGCCACTGCAACGGAGCACGGGACCGACTGCCGAAGTTGCGGCGGTCCCGCCATGCAAATTAGGATGCACCCACCAAACTGCCGGGCGCATCTTCAACATTAACATTGCAGTGGGTGGTGCTTTAAGCAGCAACCGCCACAATATTAATGCCCATGTTGTGCATTGTCATGCGGTGCCTGCCACCTTGTGCATGGCAATGATGGAGGGGGTATCATGGGTACCTCCCAGTGCAGCCACCCACCTCCATACACCCCGGGGGCCTGCAATGGGCCCATGTGGAGATTTCCTGCATTCCGGAGTCTCCGCCATGGAAAGGCATGCATCCTAATATGGATGGCGGTGCCTGCAAGGCACCGCCACCATATTGAAACCCTTTTTCGCCTGACCGGCAATCCGACCAGCAGAAAAGCGGCAGTCGGTCTTGCCGTCCGCCGTAGTGCCACCGCCATACTAATATGGCGGGGGTGAACCAGGGACATTTGGCGGCCGATCCGCCTAATATCATAATAGGCCCCTTAGATATATAATCGACTATAAACAAAAATGTACTCGCAAAAATGAATAAATACCCAAATATTTAATTTACATTTAAAAAAAACTACTCAAGATTATCTCCTTTAAAAACAACACCCCTCTCCTCAAAAAATAATGATTAAATAAAAAATTGATTTTTTTTACATGTACATTATTAATTTTATAAAACACTCCCCACCCTTATCCCCTATAAACCCAACATCCCGCTCCTGGAAAAAATCATAATTCAAAACTTTGAAACAAAAATAATTAACAATTATGAAATAAATACTAAAACGATATATTTTCATGGCGAAATTTTAGCAAACGATATTTATCACAACAATATTTTTTCAACAACACATTAAATTAATATTATTAACATCGATATTTTAAACATCAATATTTTTTTACTATTGATATTTAAAGCTTTATACAATGACATGTCGATATTAAAACTTCAATATTATGTCCACTTACCCTTTCAAGGGCTAGCAGGGTTCTTTAGGTGCTGATGAGTCAGAATCTGAATACTGGTGTGATCTTCAATTGCTAGTAAGAGGAATCTTTTAGGCATACTTTCAATATCCTCGAGGCATTCCTGGCAAGACAATGTGCTAGGATCAACACAAGATACTTTCTATTGGGGGGGGGGTTATATGATACAAAATACACCTACATTTCTGGCTTTACAGCATGCGATCTACATATACCAACTTCTGTGAGTGTGGGGGCATTAACATATATACCGTCACAGCACCAGCAGTAGCTCACGGTTTGACTGCCCATCGTAAGGTGATGTTGCGCCGCCGTACCCCAGGGTTGACGGCATCAGGCTGTGTACTTCGGATTGCCTGTTTATTGACTACATTCATCATTACCGCATCGCCGGCCCGAAGGGGTTGTAGGCGGAATGCTGTGTATAACTTGGACTATGTTAATAAAGGTGTTCAAAAAAAAAAAAGATACTTTCTATTTCACTGGGTCACTATTTTTCAGAGATTCTCAAGGTTAGCAGGCTTCCATGGATGAATGTCGGTCCAGATTACAAATACTTCCACAAACTGGCATGGTAAGTGAACGAAAATTGTCTTTTAAGCATAGTTTTGATGTTTGCAATGCATTCTGGTAAGGCAACGTGCTGCCCAGCATTACATGTAAGGCATACCAGCCATATTATCCTGTTTCTCTAGTTTTGCGAAGTGATCTTTGTAATGGGATGTACTGGGTACCACTAGACCAACAACCTGAAAACTGAAGCAATTTCCATTGCAAGTGAAAGAAGATTTCTGTTGCTCTCAGCTCCGTTTGGGTAAAGCATCATGAAGAGATCTTCATAAGCCACACCACTCTGGATTCCCTTGAGTCTTTATATTTCAGAAATGTCCAGGGTTGGTAGGATTCACTTGTTGGCAGCCAGCCAGGATCCCGAATAGTGCAGCCATCACTCATGGCATGACTGGGTTTACTTGGAGCATAGTTTTGATATATTGCCAGCAGAGATGGGGTGAATGCATCAAACTCCACCCCACATCATTAGCTTTCTCGCTTTTTCCCCTCATTGTGCCATGCACTTCCTGCCCTCCTGGTATAGTATCTAGTAGAATTACTGCCTCCCCAACAATAGGGACAGGTTGCGCTTTAAATTTCCAGGGGTGTAGAAACATTGTCCTGGGCCCAGACGTGGGTTTGGGGGGACAAAGCCCAGTCAAGCCAGCTACCCACTAAACTTTTTTTCAAAATCATGTACCTGTTGTCTGGTGGGCTTTAATCTATGCCTGCATGGACAAAATGGGGGGTGGAGGTGAATCTTCAATCTGTCCCAGGGCAAGAAGCAGAAATATAGTTTTCGCCCTGAGGTGAGAGAGTCACCCCAAGCTAGAAAGAATCTGTCCCCTACCACATTTCTTTTTTAAGAAAGCATTTCACTGATGTCTAACAGATATTTTCCTCTCTAAGACAGGCAAAACAGGTGTAAAGGGTATGAGTTAATGACGCAGTCTGCTGCCAACATAACTATCCCCACCCCTTTCCTGTTTTACCTTTATTCTTATTCTATTCCTGGTGTCTAGTGAGGGCTCTGCCCCTGGGAGGGCAGGGAGACTGCATCCCTCTGTTGGTTGAGGAGCAATTGGTAATGCTGGAGGATTCTCCCCTTTATATCTATCCCTAATGACTAGTGGGGTGATTCCTCCACGGGCACAGTCCTCCCGTAGGCCCTCACAACCCATTATTGGCCCTGAGCTACTCTATTATTTACACTGGAGCTCTCCACATACTTGTTAACTTGCATATGCCGCCTTTCCATATCCACCCAGACTTCGCATAACATCTGAGAATATTAGTAACTGGAGTTGTGGACAGAGTTAAATATTAGAAGTGTATGTCGTGACTGCTAACTTGATCAACATGTTGTCTACCTGCTTAATAATGCAGCTATTTGGCCATGCATGTTTGGCAAACTGTCCTAAATACGTGAGGTATGGATGTTTTACGCTGTAGGAGCTAAATATTTTCCGTTACAATTTATTGCCCATTAGACTCGTTAAAGGGCATGGAGGCAGAACACACATTCTACCAAGGTAAGAAGGTCCCATTTTAATATAAATGCACTCCTATCTCAAAACAGAAAGAATACAGAATTCAATGCCCACTCTGATACATTTCCCAATCCAGGCGAACAGGAGAGCTATAGGTTGACTTTGAAATCTGAATACTGCCTGAATCCCAACACCCTTGAATTTTTCTCTTTGCAGATTTTTTCAATTTTTAATATTTTGACAAGCAAAAAAATCTGAGGATTGAGGGGAAAATGGGTCTTAAATTGTCTGAGTTCTAACTTGCATGTGTAATTCCTTTGCATTGCATTAACTATGCATAACAAGTTGACAGACTTGCTGGAAGGCAGATTTCCATGTTTGTTTTCTCAACTTCTCATATTAGTTTTGTTGGGAAAAGATGCAATACTCTGGGATGTGTTTGAATATGTCTCTTCATTATACATCCATAAAAAAAATAACAACACCTTTAAAAACCAAGGAGAACAATAATGAAAAATCATCCTAACTCTAGTCTCAATATTTCACATTGATTGACATGTGCGACAGTACTATCTTGTTAACCAACAAAAAAATAACAATACGATGCTACACCTATCGCCACTCATCGGATTGAGAAACAAGGCGCTTTAGGATGTGTTTTTGCCTGTGATGGCGCATCTGTCTATCAATGCCCACACACTTGAAATTATGTGAGGCTTATAAGTGTCCAGTAACCGACATCACATTTTATTGTCCCCCAAATGTGTTGTTAGACTCAACAAATGTTTTTACCTATTCTTGATCTGCCCATCTGGTCCCCTCTCTCGAAAAAAGGCAAGACTGTAGTGTCATTTTTAGAGATATTTGTATCAGACTCTGCAACTTTATTTTGCACTCTACAGCTATTTTGGTATTCATTTCTACATTCCATTTTTCATGTACAGTACAGAGTCATATTTTAGCATATTATAAATAAATTATAATACAATTTAGGATGACATTTCTGTAGTACAGTACAAACCGATTAACATAACATTAACCCGATTGCCCTGTTTTAATAAATAATATTTGCAAGTGTCAACTCAGATTCCTAGGTTAGTAGTTCAAAAATATGAATTTCATTAAGGCATATTTCCTTGGTGTAATGTTGAAAACGTATTTTTCTAGGTATTTTCAATCCACCCCCTGAAATTGAGCATGACTGCGCTGGTGTTCATAAACAAGCATTATACATTTTGGGGCAATTTATATCGCTCGTGATTCTTGCCCTTTTTATTTAAAATGACAATTATTTGTAGACGAGACAAGACTATACAGTAATGACACACTTTAAATACAACAATGAGGCAAAACAAATGGAGACCCTCCATTTTAAGTTATACTCACCGCATGATGCTGGCCACCCTCAAGTGGCCCATGCATAACAAGTGGTAGTTGAAAAATAAAATAAAAAATAAGTATTTGAGTAAAGCATCACAGGGAAGATTTATTAACATTTTGCTTCGTAGATGTGCCACTTTTTGGGTGCTGTCACAGCGCAAAATATTATTTGTCATTTGCAAAGCCACACACTTTGTGTTAGGAAGGCATTCCATGGGAAATATCCTTTAAACGCACCTTTTACCACGCAGTGCCCTTACGACTTAACTATTACAACGCATGTCATTACAACGCATTAATTTACTTTCCAACACCTTCCCTGCTATCCACGGGGACTTGAGTTGGAATAGTAAATTAAACTATTCACTATCCAGCACCCCTAAGCGCTATGCGTTGTAACAGCATGTGTTGTCAAAAATGCGTTGTAACAGCATGCGTGGTAAAAGCATGCGTCATACATCCCATTCCATGGGTGGAGTATGGTCATTCTTATGCATCCATCAATAAAATTTGGCACATTCCCAGATTTATTAAAGCTAGTAAACCAAAAAATGCATCAAAAGCTAAGCCTCCTTTGAAGCAAGCATAACAAGGATAAATATTTTTACTGCTTTTCAGGAGCTGTATTACAGACGTTGGCATTACAGAAGGGGCCGCAAATGCTTGTGCGGCCCCTTCTGTAAGACTGATAACACTTGAATGCATGTAGCGCCAGCACTATCTCATGAAAGCTTTTCCTCATTTGCATGGGGGCGTATCCCCATTGAAATGAGTAAATGTCTTTACCTCTGCACCCATGCTATTTTATGGATGGAGCACAAAGGAAAAAAAACTGTCAGGAGGCAAACTGAAATTGGGTCACAGAAGGTGGTGTGCTATCAGTGCACCCCCTGATGGCACCCTTCTGGAGGGGGAATGGGGTCCCATGGACCCCCAGACGTCCCCTTGCAGGCAGTTGCAGTTCCTCACTGCACCCACTTGCAAAGGATCTCTAATCCCTCCTAAAAGTGCAGGGGGGTTGCCGCCTGCACAGTGAAACATGGAGTAGCTTGAAGCACCCACTCCGTATTTCACTTGAATGCGCTGCTCCCAGCTTTGAGTGGGCGGCTGCCTGAGAAAAGTGAATGCTCTGTCTTAATAACTTTTGAATTGGTACATGGCCAATTTCAAAGACAGTAATGTGAAACCTTAGTGTTTACTTTCTTGCACTACCATTAAACAAAGGTGCCCCCTAAGAGTTACTTTTAGGTCTGGGAGAAGGGAGAAATAACCAAAGAAAATCACAAGAAAACCTCCCACATGACCTATATTGCTTTAGTATAGGCTGACACCAGCTCTTCGGGGCTATCCACAATGCAAACTCCAGTATCAGTGTCCTTTTATTATACATTTTTTTAATTATTGAATTATTTCATAAATTTTTTTAATTTCATTTATATTCATATACAAAAAAGATTTAAATAATGCACATATTTTTAGTGAAAACATTCTTTGCACAATGTTTCTTTCTTTCCAATTTCATCAATTGGAATGCATCAGCATGCGTGTCGTTTTCTCATCACGAACAATAATTTCTCCATACTAGTGTCACAAATCCCATAACTGATGACCCCACTTGCACACTCTTCATACATAAACTGTGCCCAACCAGCTCACATACACCAAAGAGGTCACAGTAAAAACAGATCACGAACAGTCTCTGTGGGTGGGTTGAGGTTGGGTATCTGACATTGAGGTCAACGTATGCTTCGGTGGCACATATTTACTTTAAGGCCACCTTCTTCAGCACCACCCACTTTAAACATGAAGGTGGGTAGATGGGAAATCTGAAATAATGAGACACAATATTATATTGGGATTATCTAGGGATGGCTCACAATTATAATATTTACAAATTACTTGAATGTATAGTGCTCCATGGTTTTTTAGAAAGTTAAAAGAAAATAGATTACTTTATTGTGAAAAGAAAGGTCTCTACCTCCAGTCTTCACACCAATAGTGTCATCAAAAAAGAGAAACAATTGCCTAAAAAGAAAAAAGTCTTCTTTACCAAATTTCAAGGTCAGTGACTTATCTGTAAGCCCAACCTGTTTAGTCATGCTCAGAGGGTTACACATATTTCAGGGAAAAGAAGGTCTAGACAGATGTGAGAGCTCACAATTCCTCTCATATCCCCGAACAGAAGAGAAAAAAGATATAGCTCAAGAAAACTGAGAGACTTACAAACTCTTCAAAGGAGTTTAATCTTTATCAATCCGTGGGAGCTAACTCCTTGCACTTCCATGCTCTACTTTTCTTTGATTTCACCTTGCCTGGTATGATCTGTTGCCTTTCTTTGTCCGTTTTCTAAACGTTTTCCCCTTTAGCTGATTTTTAAATTGATCAGTTTCTATTCAATGTAAATCATACTTTTGGTCCCTCTTTCAGATTCTCATAAGAATGCTACATAGCTGTTTTGTGCATTCGCACATAGACACATTTATGCATACATATAAGCATAGAGACATGCTACCGTGCTTCCTTTTTCAATACATATATATTCATGTTTTTCCCTTGTTTTACATTCTGCAAACCATGCCAAGGCTAAGCGATTTATGATCACAAAAGTGATGAGAGTTAATCCAAATTTCTTTCAAAGAAAAATGAACAATTGAACAAGATCACAAAATAATAAAATGGCACACCGATAGTGTATATATGTTTAAAATAAATGAAAAATGTTTTAAACCAAAAATGGACAACGCAGTGCACTTCGATTCACGCAGGTGTTAAACCGAAATCGAGTGGAAGCTGTGAGGATAAAAGCTCAGCATTTCAGCAGCCGTCGGAGAGGGTGGAGAGCACATGCCAAAGTGGGAATGATGTTTTAAAACCGGTCAGCTCGTTCTTTCATGGGAGTTAAAGAAAGATGGCTTTGTTTTGTGGTTGGATGGGGATGGAAGTCCACACGTGTAGAGCACCACCTGCAAAACACAGACTAATAGTGCCTTTTTAAAACCCTGAATAGGATAACCACTTTCTCAATGTCATGATGAACAATGTTTCCAGTACTGACTTTTTCACTCATAAATCATTACTATAAGGTGGTGTTAGTACGGTTAATTCAATTGAAGTAAGCAATATTACACCACCTCGAGTGCATTTCATCATCACGTGAAATAGAAGAGGATTTTTGAAGTCAAAATGTGCTCAAATTTTACTTTCTGGAGCACTAATCATAATTTTTATGGCAACATGAACCCCGTAATTTTGTTCCTTTGCAACTTAAATGTTTTAAGTGTTACCACTTTATTCCAATTAAGATGGTTTCAGGTGTTCCATACTTTTGTCATAAGTAAGACTGTTACCCCTCTAGTTGTGCTTTAGAACACTCTGGGACATTCTGTCATTCGTCTATACTTGGGCTACAACTGGGTGATATTTGTGCTACATTTGGGCTCTTTTGTCTCTGGTGGCCATCTTGGGAGACTTATTTGTTATGAAGTTTCCTAATTTCCTAATTTACTACAGTCTCCTCAGTAGGAAATACTTTCAGTTTTTTTTTACTTTGATTCCATCAAGAAGGCATTCAGATATGTCACACATTTGCCATAAATTCAGAATGTTAACACTCTAGTTGCTCATTAGATCACTGTAGTAAAGCTACTGCTCACCAGGGAAGTCTGCCGCTGGTATTCAAAGTGCATGTTTCAGTCTGCAAAAAATGCTCTCAGTTTAACTTATAGATCACCTTACAAACCTCTGTAGGAAAAGCATGATAAAATAGTTTTCTTTCAAACATGATTCGTGATATCCCAGTAGAAGGCTTTTTCACATTGTAAAATCACCTTAGAACACACCACAATTCCTAAAATGAGTATGGTACCATCAATAAATGCTATAGCGGAGAAGTGTGGCTGCGGAGAAGTGTGGCTCACCGGTTAGTTCAATTCCCGACGCAGCAGGGTCTTGAGCTCATAATGTCCACGGACTCGATAATTCTCGCCTCGGTGCCTACTCGAATCGTGGGTTCACACTCTGCAACTCTGGGCAATAGCTTGCTTAATCTCCACTATGGCCCCACTGCGATGGGATCCCTGGTCTTCACCTTGGGGATGCCCAGTAGGGGTAATCTCGCAGGGAAAGACCAGGATGGGTTCCCAAAGCAAACGCCTTGAGACCTTACGGTGATAAGGTGCTTTATAAGAGCGTATGATTTACGATTATTTTATTTTATAATGTAACTAAAGTCTTAGATTCTGTGGTGCTGTACGCAACAAAATCCAACAGCTTTGTCTGACAGCACTGGTCAGGGTTGTCAACAGACTCATAAACAGTACCTTTTGTGGTGTGGCTGACACATTGGTGCAGTCCGTTCATGGCAACCATCGCAGTTGCGATGCAAAATGTAGAGGTGTTTCCTGCAGTGCCCTCAAGTCAGGGTGCAGGCAGCAGTTTGCTGACGGTCGTCCAGCAGCATCGGTGACACCAGGGCTGCATGTGGAGTGAAGGCGGTGCTTATTGAGGTGCTGACAGATCATGGTGTAGGTGACAGAGCCAGATGCGGGGATCCGGCATTGGTCCAGACTGCGGTGTGGGATGGGGCAGTGCGTCATGGGACTTACGAGTGGTGCCCCAATCCATAATGCAGTCATGGAAGTTGCATGCAGCAACGTTGTTGGTGAGACCAGGATGGTAAAGTGAAACAAGGCGGTGCAGAGTGTAGTGCCCACAGGTCATGTGCGAGCAGCTCCTCGGTGATGGCGGCATCGGTCATCGTCGGTGGTGAGACTTGGGTTGTAGTGCAAGATGCAGATGGTACCCTCTGCGGTGCCTTCAAGAGACAGAGCCAGTGACTGAGTTGGTTGTATTTCCCCTCTGTGGCAACTGAAACCATGGTTCCAGTGGCAGTACCCAGAGGGTGTGAAGTATTTGCGGTCCCTGAGACTTCCGAACAGGAGGCAAGCTCTACTTCAAGCCCTTGGAGATATTCAGTAAAAGTAAAGAAAGTTCAGTCCAATCCCTTCACTGCATAAGGCAGAGGCTGCGACTGCTGGCCAACCTAGGAAAACAGCAACACAGCAAAGGTGTAGTACTCCTCCTGGCAGTTCTTCCAGCTCTTCTTCCAGGCAGCTTCTTTGATTCTAGTGAGTTCTCTAAAGTCTTTTATCTCCCTGAGACTTCCAACAGGAGGCAAGCTCTACTTCAAACCCTTGGAGAAAACTTTGAAAGCAGGATGATGATATGTACAATCCAGTCCTTTCCCTGTACCAGAAAGAAGCAGCAAACAGCAGGCTAACACGGCAGAGCATGCAGCAAAGTGGCAGTTCTTCCTGACAGCTTTTCCAGCTCTTCTTCTTTGCAGGTTTCTTATTTCAGCAGTAATATAAAGTTCTTGGGTCTGTGCCCAATATGTATACTCATGTTCTTTTGGGCATAGAGTGTCTGTGCTCTGCCCAAACTAGCTCTGTCCTCTGGTCCAACTTCCCGGCAGGAGGTGGAGATAGCCTTGTCCAAGGCAGACCGGGCCTATTCAGGTGCAAGGGAATTCTCTTCCCACTACTCTGAATGCAGCCCAGTTCTATTAAGCCCTAACTCATCCAGGAAAGGCAAGACAGACATCAAACCCCATGGACATCTGAGAGAATGCACATCCCCAGACCCTGTGACTTCAAAGCCAGACAGTCAATCCACAAACCAGGAGAGGCACACAGGATGGCTAAGCAAGACAATACCCACTTTCTAGAAGTGGTATTTTCAAACACACAACATAAAAATCAGCTTTACTAAAAGATGCATTTTTCGATTCTGAGTTCAGACAGACTGCACTCCATTTCCCTTTCTTGTCCCAATGGGAAGTTATGCTTATAAGATGTTATAAGTAAATTCTCATTCTATCCTATGGGACAGATAGTCTTTCAATAGTGAAAAATAAAATACACTGTAATTCACTACCAGGACACGCCACACACATCAGTACATATCCCATCTTTAACGTACACTGCACCCTGCCCACAGGGGTACCTTGGGCCTATCTTGGTGGTCCCAAATGTAAGAAAAGGGAAAAATAGGACCTGGCAAGTGGTGCATTTGCTAGGTTGACATGGCAGTACCAAACTGCACACAGACACTGCAGTAGTAGGTCTGAGTTACATTTAGAGGCTGTTCATGTGGGTGGCAGAAACATTGCTGCAAGCCCTCTAGCAGCATTTGATTTACAGGCCCTGGACACACACATTGCACTGTACTAGGGATGTACCAGTAAACCAAATATGCAAATCATGGAATTACCAATCCATGAACACAATTTACAGGTAGAGCATTTGCACATTAGCACTGAATAGCAGTGGTAAAGTGCCCAACGTCCTAAAACCAACAAAACAAGGGTAAAAAACAGGAGGCCAAAAAGCAAAAAGTCTGGGGGTAAACCCGCTGAAAAGCCAAGTCTACCAGTGCATCAGTCTCTGAATGTGTCAGTAAGTGGGGCATGAGTTTCTGAGTGGGCATGTTAGTGGGTTCACGTGTCTCAGAGTGGGCATGTGGCTAGGAGTAAAACTCTGATTGAGTCTGTGAATGACTCTATGAGTGTGTGAGAGGGTCTTTGACTATCTGTATGACCCTCTAACTGCCCTTATCGGTGGCTTCATAACTCTGTGTTGTCTGTGAGGAGGTTCATTAGTCTCTGAGTGGGTCTGTGTGTGGATGGATGACTCTCTGACTGGTTCCAAAAGTGTGTCAGTGGGTCAGTGTGTGAGCATATGTGAATATAAGTGGGTCGATGAGTGGATGTTCTTAGTAGGTCTGTGAGTGAGTGCATGAGTCTAAGATTGGGATTCTGTATTGGTGTATAACTCGGAGTGGGTCTGTAAGTAGCTGCATGAGTGTCTGAGAAGGTCCATGAGTGGAGGCATGAGTCTCAGAGTTGGTGCACGACTCTTTAAATGGATATATGAGAGAGTGTAATACTCTCTGAGTGTGTCAGTGAGTGGGTGAATGAGTCTCTGATTGGGTCTCTGACTGACTCCATGAGTGTGTCAATGGGTCCAAGTGTGGGTGCCACATATGTTTCAGAGTGGACATCTGAGTGGGTGCATAACTCTGAGTGGGTCTGTGATGGGGTGCATGAGTCTCATACTGGGTCTCAGAGTACCTGCATGAGTCTCTGAGTGTGTCTGTGAGTGGGTGCATGAGAATATGAGTGGGTCTATGAGTGGGCACAAGAGTCTCTGAGTGGGTAATATTGTGTATGAATGGGTCGGTGAGTAATACTCTGAGAGGGTCTGTGACTCGGCACATGAGCGTCTCAGTGAGTGCATGGGTCTCTGACCGGGTCTCAGAGTGCCTGCATGAGGCTCTGAGTGTGTCTGTTAGTGGGTGCATGAGAATATGAGTGTGTCTGTTACTGGGTGCATGAGAATATGAGTGGGTCTGTGAGTGAGTGCATGAGGGTCTCAGTGGGTCTATAGTTGGGTGCATGAGTGTCTGATTGGCTCTGTGACTGGGTGCATGAGTGTCTAAATGGGTCTGTGAGTGGGTGTATACATCTCTGAGTGGGTATGTGAGTGGGTGCATGAGGGTCTGAGTGGGTCTGTGAGTCAGTGCACACGTCTCTTAGTGGGTACACAAACTTGTTACCACATGCATTAGTTTGTGAGTGAGTATGTGAATACATTTATATATTTTTTATTTTTAGTGAGATTGGAGACTGTTGCAAAGCTAAGCGGGAGGCCACGCTGAATGCCTTGATGGGACCCTGACTCCAACAATGTGAAACAAAAAATGGTTTTGGGGATTCTAAAAATGATAATGGGTTGTACAGAGACCCCCTACATTGCAGCCATGTACCCCTACCTTGACACCAGTTTATTAGCTTTATTTCCATTCCTGTGTCCCACTTCATAAAAAGGTGGCTGATACTTTCTCCACAGTTTTCAGCCAGCCAATCACAGGACTGTATCTGGTGCACGGGGGTACTAACCTTCACGTAGATGTCACAAAGGCATTGCGTCCCTAGATATATAAATTTGGATTTATTTTTATAACTTTAAAACTACTAAATGGATTTTCACCAAATCAGGAAAAACACTCTTTCTGGACCAAAAGCTGGCTTTCTGCAAAATATGGTGCCATTCCATCTTGCGGGTTGGGCTGTAGTCTTCTTCAAAATCCCTATGGGAATTAGCATTAAACTAATTTTGGGTGTATGAATGTCTCAATGGCTCTGTGTGTGGGTGCATGAGTGTCTCAGTGGGTTTGTGAGTAAATGCATAGGTCTCTGAGGGGGTCTGTGACTGGGTGCATGAGTGTTGTGGCAAAAGTAAAAAAAACACAGGCTCCATGCTTGTTTAGGAAACAGCCCCCGGGAGGGAAAGGTCCCAGGGGGAATATCTATATATTTTAATTAAATAAGTGGGGAACACAGGGCCCTCTCCATGGACATTTCTATGCCCTAAATACAAACATCTCCCTGGGCCATATAACTATATGAAGGTTGGGGGAGGCCATCTGGGAGCCCCAGGGACCACCACCTCCCCAGGGGTTTTATTTAAAAAAAATGCATTCAGCTATGCAAAATCCAGGCCCGGGGACCACCACCTCCCAGTGTCAAATTAAATTCGTTTAAGTGTGGATTCCTAGCCACATACTGTCTAAGAGACCCCTGGGGCCTTGCCTTAACTCAATGGGAGATTGAAAACATGAGGCCCCCTGTCCAGGTTGATTTCAATCCCGGGGACTCCATTCGCTGGGGTCTGAACTATATATTTTAAATGGGGAAAGGGGCAGCACTGCCCCTTCCACTGGCTGATTTTAGCCCCGGGAACCCCAACCCCTGGGGCTTGGCCATTATTAAATGGGGAAAGGGGCCGAGGCATTAACTATGGGTGTCAAGGTCCTGCCCAGGGCACACAGTGACCTTCATTGGGGAGAGCATCAATGCCCCTACTTTCCCTGCAAGCACCATGCGATAGCCAGTATTGCTCTGAGGGACAGGGAGCTGCTGAACATGCAACTCCCTATAGGTCAGAGCAATACTTTCATCTGTTTCCCTGCCCACTTGGCAGTAAGGAAGGAAACGGACAGAAGTTCTGCTTCAAGCAAGTGAGAGCATTCATTAGCTTTCGCTTGCTGAAAGTCAAATGTTGGCTGTCACTTGCCGGGTGCAGTTAAAGCTCCCGCCAAGCCACAGCAAACAGGTATTTCCCGGAGTGGACACCTCTGGACGTAGCAGGAGCAAAAAGGTCTAGGGGGCAGGGTATTCCTGCCATGTTCCCTTTTATTTGTTTAAGGTTTAAAAATAAAATGATGGCTGCCAAATCTTCCTGCTTGAAGTGTTGGCAGTCAATCACATTTCAGCAATCGGACTGTTGGAACCTCAGAAGAGCTACATCTCTATATATACAAATATGTGTGTTTTTTAAATTTCTCAAAAACTACTGGACAGATTTACACCAAAGAAAAAAAGAGTTCTTTCTGGACCTTTCTGCCAAATTTGATTAATGCCGTTCTGCGGTTTGGGCTTAGTCACGACTAACAATCTCAATTAAATTACCATTGGAAAAACACTTTTTTTGACTCCCACTTTTTTCGAACCCCGCTTGACCAATTGCCGCGAAACTTTCCATGTGCACCAAGACTCACAAGCACACTTTTTGGGAAACGTTTATGAATATTTGTCAAATGGCGCCAAAGAAATAGGCAAGTCAAAAAATTATTTTCCTATGGAAGCATGGTCCTACCTATATCTACCTGCCAGAGATATATATATATTTCACACAAAAACTAACTAATCAAAGATTAGATGGACGTTATAGTTAGGTTCAGATTTTACCATAGAAATTCTGCAATTAAAGCTATAGCATGTGGCCCCCTCACATCAGGCCCATTTTTGGGACCCCATCCCTGGGGCCTGGCACATTATGTGTGGGACAGGGGCATGTGTCCCCCACCCTGGACTGATTTTGGCTCCGGGGACCCCATCTCCCGAGGCCTTATACATTTCTTTTTACAGGAGATATGTGGCCCCCTCCCTGTGCCATTTATGACCCAGGGACCCCATTCCCCAGGCCCACTACTAGATTTATGAGGGACGGACTCATAGACCTCCTCCCCAGGCCTATTTCATCACTTGGGACCCCCTTTCCCAGGGCCAGGCCATATTCCAAAGGGGAAGGGTGCACGCAGCACTGATCCCCAAGGCAATTTCGTCCCAACCATATTGGAAACAGGGATGGCCAATTGCAGCCCTTCTCCCCAGGCCAATTCCACTCCGGGGGTCCCATCCCCCTGGGAGCCCATTCCCTGGGGCCTGGCACCCTTTTGGCAGGAAACTTTATTTTTAAAGCTCCTGCCAGCTGGAATCTGACTTTCTGTTTGCTCTCAATTGGGGGGCGGGGGGGGGGGGTGTTGAAATTTTTCCCACCAAGCAAGAGCAAAAACAGGTTTCCCTGCCAGCGGCAGTGCAGGCAGGGGAACTGCTGTGTCCCAGGATGTGCACCCTTGTACAGAGCAGGAGCTGGGACTGGGGGATGGGATCCGGTGTGCGAAATCGGCTCTGAAAAGGGAGCTCCACTACCCCATCCCCATAACTAAAATGGCTAGGCCCGGAGGATGAGGTTCATGGAGCTGAAATTGCCCTAGGAGGGTGGCTGTGTAAAACCATGTCAGGCAAGGTGGGCCGCATGCCCCTCTCCCAATTAATTTCAAAGCCCAGACCCCAGGAGATGGGTTCACCAGGTCAAAATTTGCATGTGAGATGGGCTGCTTGCTCCCCTCCAAAATCATTTAAATGACAGACTAGCCCCTTTACTCCCAGTTATAGTTGGCTGGGCCCTTGGAGATCAGGTCCGCAAGGCTAAACACACCCGGTGCTCCAAAATGTATTCATAAATCCCCCAGGAATGGTCCCACACAGAGGGCGCAAAGGAACCAAGCATGGGAGACAATTCCGCTGTTCGCTTTCAAAAAAGAGAGCAGCATTTCGAACTACATTGTAAGGGCGGCCGTCAAAAAATAACCGAAAACTACCCTAAGACAACTAATGGGACTTGCTCCAGTGAAGGGCCACCACAAATGTGGAACTTGCATTTGCTGTGAGAGTACAATTGAAGGCGTCTTGTTTAGCCATAGAGGAGTACATTGGAAACATGAGAACTTTTCCAACTGTAAAACAAGATTTGTGGTCTATGGGATAACCTGCCCCTGTGGGTTACTCTACATAGGCAAAACAAGCCAGGAAATACGCCAAAGAATAAGCCAACACAAGTCACGCATCAGGAAATAAGTGGAGACCGCACCTCTTGTCAATCATTGGATCAGGAAATCACATCCAGAAAAAGATGTACAATTGACTATAATTTCAACTGTAGAGGCCGATCAACGTGGAGGAGATAGAGAGCAAAAAATATCGAAAAAGGAAGCTCTATTAATAGTGAAATTCGACACAGCGGTGTCTGGACTAAACAAAATTTCTGAATTGTATAAACTATAAGATAGAAGATGAGGAACACCACGAACTTGGAGATGGCATTATTCTAGATTAGCATACCTCAGTCCAAAATCGTTCCAACTATAGGACAAGAATGTGTTTTCGCTTCATGTCAAGATAAAACACACAACTATTTAATCACAACCTCAAATTCTAGTAACTTTCTTGACTGGTCCATAACGTCGGACTAATGAAATTGGGACGTTCCATCTTAAATATTGCCGAAGGGTGCAGCCTTAGAGGAGCACACTTGGAACCATTGAGTTTCAACTCAAAACCGCTTCAAATACAGGACAAGGACATGTTTCCCTATTAAGATAAAACATTCTTATTTTCACAATAACTACAAATTCCAGCAACCTTTGTGACTAGTCCAGACCGTCGGACCAATGAAATCGGTAGGACCCGCCTCAAATATTATCCCACTAATCAAGCGGAAGCTAAAAAGGAAGCGCGTGCGTTTCTCCGTCTTGTTGCATCAATATACCCTATATTTGCACTAAACTACAAGTTCCAACCTCTCTTGCGGCTGAAACGCGACTGCTTTTTAAGAGAGACGAGGCACCGAGCAGGCGATTTGATTGGCAAAGACATTCTGTTGAATCGAAAAACGCTTCCTGTGTTCGCATCAGGTAAGCGTCTCTGCAACACATGAACCCCCAATCCGTTTGATGGTCTGGAACTAGACAACGGATTCTGTAACTGACGGCGTGTTTTTTATCTTGACAGAGAACAGAGCACATTCTTTAAGCGGGTCACGGCGAAGGCAAAACAGGTAATCGACACCACCTTTTCATCATGGGTGGGTCCTCGTTTAACCGCGCACTTTAATAAAACCATCCGTGTTCGGTCTTCATTCGCTTCAGACCGCGTCCCAAGACGGGTGCAATATTCACTATTTCAACCTTTTGGATATTCACCGAAAAGAAGCTGTACATGTAAGTCCCATCCTTGCCAATGAAAATAATATGGGACCATGTCATTTTGTTGCAAGACGTTCAAGCACTCCCAAGAGCTCAATCATTATTATGATAGTCTCTCTCTGTCTTTTCTGATTATTTTTCTTTAGATCGATCACCTTCCACATGTGCCAGTAGGTGGCATGCTTTATGATTAGATTCCACGTAGAGGAAAGCGGAGGCTGCTGTTGAGACTGGTTTAGCCATGGGTTTATGAACAAGAAGGTCATTAGCTGATTGGTTTTTCTTCTCTTTCTTTTTCTTTCCTTTCAGTGAAGTTTGGTCCTGATGAGAACCCACTAAAACAGTGGGGTTTGAAACACGTAGACCTTAGGATAAACCAAACATTCTCCTTTTCATTAAGGGCTATTACATTTAGCAAAAGGATTGATGCTATTCGACGAAGTCCATTAAAAATGTTACCAGTGTATATAATTGTATTTATTAGGAATAAGGATTATTCAATGCTAAATTCTGTTTGCTTTATTGCTTGTATAATGTTGTAATGGAGTGTGTGTGTATGACTGCAGTATGTTTGAAGTAAAAAGTCTGATGTGATGGTGTCGTACAATGTGGTATTTTGTACAGTAATTGTGGGGTCTTGTATTATGTATTGTGTGAATATATATAAAAAATGACAAAGTTCTTTTTCTAAAAAATGAAATGATACAACTAAAAATTAAAAAGTAACTAATAAGCTTGATGATTTATTGATGGTTATTTCTGACATCAGGTTTTGATTCAGTGTTTTGAATAGTAGCAGTATTGGCAATTGTTTCTGGTGGTTGTTTATGAGTGCTCAGCCTTGCTGCTTAAGAACCCGACCCTTCTGTGGTATTTTGTCGGTAGAACCTAGGCACAAGAAACTCAAAACAAACACTGCAAAACGCAAAAAGGGGGCAGGGTAGACACACCCTGACGCCCTAGGCCTGCTCAGGGGGTCCCTCAAGGACCTCCAGGGCCCAAAAAAATTATTATCTTTTTTCAAATCACGAGATGCGCGTAGGATCCGCGCATCATACCGATATGAAAAAAAAGAAACGCGGTCTTCCGCACTAAATATGGCAAATTTACCCTGGGGGGGCCAAATCCAGGGGGCATTACAAAAAAAAAGTGTGGGGGTCCCAATCTCCCCCACACTGCCCCGGGGACCGTCACCCCCGGGGCTTTTACTTAATATATGCAGGGGCTCACGGGGCCCCCCCGCAGCTGCTGGGAACCGTGACACCACGGGTCTTGTTTAAAATGAGTGGGGGCTCTCAGCCCCACCAGCCCCGGGGATTGCTACCCCCCGGGGCATTTGAAAATTATGTACGGGGGCTCTCAGGCCCCCCGCTCTGGGAACTGCCACCCTGTGGCTTATTAAAATTGGGTGGAGGGCTCTCAGGCCCCACAGGGCTACTTCACTTTAGGTGTGGGGGGGCTCTGAGGCCCCCCAGGGACTGCCACCCACAGGGCTTCTTACAAATGTGGGCGGGGGCACGCAGCCCCCCTCCTGGAGCTTTGTACAGGCCCTGGGGACCGCCAACCCCCTAGGGCCGGATCCAGCAGTGTCCCAGGATGCCCACCCCTGGGACACTGCTGTTTGCAATGACACGGCGGGAGCCTCGCAGCTCCCACCCTGTTATTGCAAACTGCTTTCCTATTTGTAAGCGAGAGCAGGAAACCTGCTCTCTCTTCCAAATAGGAAAGCAGATTGCTTTTCCACAGGGGGAGCAGCATGTTAGCTCCTCCCCATGTGGAAAAGCAATGCCAGCTCCCGCAGGACACGGGGAGCCGGCTGGGACTGTGGGGGGATTTGGGACCCCCCACGGCCCCCAACAAAGAGGGCCAGCACTGGGGAATGGGGTCCCCGGGGCTAGTAGTGGCCCGGGAAGGAAGGCCACGTGGCCCCCTCCCAAAAAAAAAGTTTTTAAAAAGAAACTGCCCGGGGAATGTGGTCCCCGGGCCAGAACTTGCCATAGGAGGGGGGCAAGGCAGCCCCCTCCAAATTATTTTTTTTTTAAAAAGGGCCCTGCCCCAGGGGATGGGGTCCCCGGGGCAAATTTGTTTTTTTTAATAAAAAATTGGGGGCAGGCCCTGGGGCATGGGGTCCCCAGGGCCAATAAATTAGAAAAAGAAAGGGGGGCTACACAGCCCCCTTATTTAAAAAATAATAATAATAAAAATAAACGTAATCGGGCTGGAGGCCACGCCCCCTCCTTGCACCACTCTGCAAACGTGCCCCCTGGCCCGTTTGCAGAGGGGGAACGAATTCCCCTTGAATACTCGGGGTCCTTGGGGGCCAAATAGCCCACCAGGAATATCCAGTTTGCGCCAGTGGGCTGTGTTGCAGAGAGATGTTCTAAGGCAACGCCCCTTTTTACAACTCTCTGCAACGCAGGTCCGTGGCGCTTAGTGGAGGTACCTGGTGAGCTAGTTGGCCGCCAGAGGACCTCATGATTCAAGGGGACTTAATACCCCAACTTAAAACACTCCACGGGGCGCGTTTGCACAGTGGTGAATGTAGGGGGCGGGTCCTAAGGTGATATGTGTGCAAACACGTTGTGTGGCGCGTTTTAAGATGGGAAATTAATTCCTCTTCCATCCAGAGGTCCCTTAGGGGCCAATTAGCTCACCAGGTACCTCCAGTAAGAGCCACGGAGCTGTGTTGCAGAGTGTTGTAAAAAGGGGTGTGACCTCCGAACACCTCTCTGCAACGCAGCTCCCTGGCGCATACTGGAGGTACATGGTAGGCTAGTTGGCCCCCAGGGACCTCAGGATTCAAGGGGACTTATTCCCGCAACTAAAAACGTGCCACAGGGCATTTTTACACACATATCACCTCAGGTCCCACCCCCTTCCTTCACCATTATACAAATATTCGTCTAAAATCAGCAGAACAACGAATTCAGATTTACTCACCTGTTATCAGGAGAAAACCCAGTATGCATCTTTTAGCCCAGCATTGACCCTGAACAGTAATTCTAAGCGTACTTACCAGTAACTTGTATTTCCTTCCATAGGAATCCACTGTGTGGTTTTCAGCAGAAAAGTTTCCGTAAATTTTTGAAATGTACAAATATTCCTCTAAAATCAGCCGAACTACGAATTCCGATATACTCACCTGTTATCAGGAGAGATCCCAGTGCTGCACCTTTTAGCCCAGCACTGACCATGAAAACTAATTCTTAGCATACTTACCAGTAACTTGTATTTCCTTCCATAGGAATCCACTGTGTGGTTTTCAGCAGAAAAGTTTCTGTCAATTTTTGAAACGTACAAATATTCCTCTAAAATCAGCCGAACGACGAATTCCGATTTACTCACCTGTTATCAGGAGAGAACCCAGTGCTGCACCTTTTAGCCCAGCACTGACCCTGAACAGTAATTCTTAGCGTACTTACCAGTAACTTGTATTTCCTTGCATAGGAATCCATTGTATGGTTTTCAGCAGAGAAGTTGTTAAGTGTCGATTTTTGAAACGTACAAATATTCCTCTAAAATCAGCCGCAGTACGATTTCCGATTTACTCACCTGTTATCCGGAGAGACGTCAGTGCTGCATCTTTGAGCCCAGTACTGGTCATGAAAAGTAATTCTAACTGTACTTACCAGTTACTTGAATTTCCTTCCATAGGCTAACATTGATTGGTTTCACTTGGAAATTCTTCTAAGTGTCAAGTTTTTAAACTTTAAAAATTTCCTATAAAATCAGCAGAACTACGAATTTTGATTTACTCACCTGTTATCAGGAGTTACCTCAGTGTGCATCTTTTAGCCCAGTACTTATCCTGAAAAGTACTTCTAACCGTACTTACCAGTAACTTATATTTCATTTCATAGGAATCCATTGTGTGGTTTTCACCAGAAAAGTTTCTAAGTGTCTATTTTCACGAAGTAAAAATATTCCTTAAAAATTGCCTGAATAACTTCAATGCATTCTTTCGACTGTTTACAGGAGATGCACCCATGATGGATCCAGGATTCACCACTGAGTAAGAAAAAATAACGTTAACACTACTTACCTGATAAGTGAATTTTCTCCAATAGTATAACATTGGTGATTCTGTGTGAAAAAGTTTTTAGGTGTCAACTTTAAAATACAATAATATTCCTTAAAAATCACTACTGTAACCAAACACTTTTACTCAACTGTTTACAGGAGATGTCCCAGGACTGAATCTAGGATCCAGTCCTGTGGTTAGAAAAGTAATCCAAAAAGTAACTAATTGCATTTAACTAGAAATTCACATTGACCTCAATGTTGCATTGTGTCTGAAATTGTGTTGCGTATTACAACAAATGTAACTAATGTACTTAAACGTCTATTGCCTATTTGCAAAGTATTTAAACTAAAGTAATTCATTCTGAGAAAGTATATTTTTGAATGTAATGTACAATGTAATTATAATGTAATTTAAATAATAAAATATCTAAAAATAAATTGTTAAAAAAAATGTAGTAAATCAGTATAAAACAATGTAAAATAACAATTAATACATTTAGAAATTGTCATTTACAAAACCTTTGAAATTCACTGAAAAAACCATAGGTTTCAGACATGTTATAGTTAGGAATTAGCATTTAAAAAACCTTTGAAATTCACTGAAAAAACCATAGGTTTCAGACAAGTTATAGTTAGGAATTGCCATTTAAAAAACCTTTGAAATTGACTGAAAAAACCATAGGTTTCAGGGGTGTTATAGTTAGCAGGACATTTCATGCGTACAAAACCATTGAAATTCCTCCGTTATAGTTAGTTCTAATAACTATAACTCGCACGCCGGCAATCCACTGCTGATGATGTCACATATTACATCATTCATGACGTAGTCAGTGACATCACTGATGAAATGTCAAATGACATCACTGATGACATCATCCACGTGACAATCTGATATAACTCATCATACACTAGTATAACCTTTCAACACTCATTCTAAAATATGGAGTACCATATTTGAAACCATTGACACACCAATACAAGTTTCTAAAAATCCACTCATTGATTCCTACATCTACACTCACATCTAAACACTCACCTAAAGATTCACTCATACATGCTAACAAAGATCGGTAGAACATTATTAAATACACTTATACACCTATATTGACATTACACACCAGCACATATCCCATTCACTTGGGCAGTCATCCTACTCTCTTATGCAAACAATTGATCATACTTGCATTTACTAAGCTACACACTTATCCAAATACCACTTCATGTATTGATATAGATAGTAACTAATACTTAGTGTGTTATAAAATCACTATTAGAAGTATACAGTTTTCGATACAGTCACTCATACAATCACTGAGTGTTAAGTATTTATTTATAAACAACAACTGTCACCTACACTGCCTTCTATATTTCTACTTTGTTAGACATGTATCATTGAGAAATTTATTTACTCATCACCACACCCATAAAGAGATTTACTCACCCAAACAAGTGTTTCCACGTGCAGTCTTAACTCATATACCTGCTAAATCAACTATTTATACATCTTTGGACAGTCACACACCTCCCATCCAACCAAACACACATTCACTATCCTATACAAATACTCACTCAATATTTATATTAATATAGACTTTACATGGCTACTAATCAACTTATGTAGTAGTTTACACAACAAGAATTATAGTGAAACATATATTCACACAGTTTAGTCACTATCCCATATATTTAGTGAGACACTTTAAATTAGTCACTTAGACAGTCAATGACAGTGCTAATAAATCCTCCACCCTGATATTTATACATCCAGTCAGTCTTCAATACAGATTGCTATATATTTAATATATATTTAAATATCGAACCAAACCACATTCACAGGATGATGTCATCAGTGATGTCATTTGAGATGTCATCAGTGATGTCACTGGCCATGTCATGAATGATGTAATATGTGACATCATCAGCAGTGGATTGCGGGTGCACAAGTTATAGTTAATAGAACTAACTATAATGGAGGAATTTTAATGGTTTTGTACGCATGAAAGGTCCTGCTAACTATAACACCCCTGAAACCTATGTTTTTTTCAGTGAATTTCTAAGGTTTTTTAAAAATGGTAATTCCTAACTATAACTTGTCTGAAACCTATGTTTTTTTCCATGAATTTCAAAGGTTTTTTAAATGGTAATTCCTAACTATGACATATACATGTGTGTATGTGTGTATATTTATTTTTTTCACTGAAAAAAAAAGGTTAAATAAGGTTACAGTTAGGTGACTATGTCTCTGACAACAGCCCTCCCCCCTGAGCCTTTATATGCCCTAGGGACCCAATCCCTTGGGGCCAAACACAAATAACGGCAGAGGGGCTATGCAACCCTCTCCCTAAGCCTCTTGGTCCCTGAGTGATAGGGCCAAAATATAAAGGTTGGGGTCGTCATTTTGGTATATAGATCAATATATGGGGAGGAGGTGGTGGTAGGGCCGCCTCACCAGTCTATTTAGAGCCCCACGGAACCCCATCCTCTGAGGCTGGGTATAATTAAGGTACAAGGGTGTACAGCCCCCTACCCAACACCATTTTTAGCCCAAGGGACTCCATCTTCCAGGGTCCAATCTATTTACTAAGGGACTGGGTTCACTCCGCACCCTTCACAAAGCTGGTTTCAGCCTGAGTACCCTATTGCGCGGACCTATGGTTTTTTAAAGGGGAGACAGCATGTGCCCCCTTCTAATGCTGTTTTGGTACTGGTGACCCCATCCCCTAGGGCCCAATGTATTTTTTAACAGGAGAAATGTTCTTCTTCCTGAGCCTTTAATGGCCGAGCCGACCCCATCCCACAGGGCTGGCTCACTTGCTGTGTATCGGGCATCCCACCCCCAGCACACAGTATGTTCTCTGTCTGCACCGGTGCATTCAGGGAACCGTTTTTGCTCTGATCTGGCAAGAGCATTCTGAAATCTCCAACCAAATGAAAATGAACACAAAGTCTGCTCCCAGAAGGCAGTGAGCTTTAAAAATGATCCCTCTGGCTAGGAACATACTTGAGATCTGGACAGAACACATAATGTTTCCCAGCCAAAGGCAGCAGCATTAATATCTGCTCCCTCCAGGCAGGAGCAGCAAGGGCTTGTATGCTATTCGGGGAGCAGGCTGGGGCCCCGGAGGCATTAGGGCATGCCCTGAGACCCTCAACGTGTGCATGGCAAATGCACATGGTGGGCACCAGGGTATATGCATTCTTATAATGACAAGCCCCAATGGATGAGGTCCCTCGGATCGTAATAGGTTCAGGGATGTGCGTATAGATAGATATATGGATAGATAGATAGATAGATAGATAGATAGATAGATAGATAGATAGATAGATAGATAGATAGATAGATAGATAGATAGATAGATAGATAGATAGATAGATAGATAGATAGATAGATAGAATCAAGTTGCACAAGTATTTGAGCAAACTCTAATGATAATAAACAGACAGGAAAAGGAATCTGGAAGTAGTAACAGCCAATGTCTTTTTTTAAGAAACAATGAACAATGTTATCTTATTCATAGGCATCTGGCTATCAATTTCCCATTTAGTTTATTATGTTGACCTTACTGTTCACAAACTGTACAATAATTTTACTCCACTGCTGACAATGAAAGGATTGCAATCCTTTATATATTAAACAATGTATCACTGGTATGGAAATAGTCCAGAATACTGATATGTCTGCCAAAATTAACTGCCCTCAATGTACTGATTGCAATCATAAAAATATCTTGATCACTGTTAAATATACAAGTGTAGATTAATCATAACCTTGACAGAACATTAAAGTTTATTGTTATGGGTTGCAGTGTTTACATTTAAATGTATTATTTATTTGAACAAAAAAAGACTAATTGTACACCCTACTGATGGTCTATGTGGCATTTGTGCTAAAAAGTCATATATCTTGTAACCACACAATATTAGCAACATCAGGTCTTTAGCTGTGAGGATTCAGAGGAGTACTTGACAATAAAGGGGTTAGGATGGTCTCTAACAGTTTAATAACAAACTGCCATGACCCCACAGAGGCATACACCAAATCCCACAACCTTCTTCATGCTCTCAGTTTAGCTATAAAAAAAGCTGCCTGGGTGCTAGACCGCTTAATAGATAGCCAAGGTCAGAGGATCCCCAGTTGTAGATAATCATAAGAGACACTTTTTCCAGCACCCGCATAAACATGCAATTGATGGGCCCAATCTCATATAATGTTACAATGATACTAGTGAGTACCATTAATGGTAAAGTGGAGGATTCCCATGTAGGCTAAGGTTTGGTGATTTGCTTCCCAGACAGATTCACACGAAAAGACACTAACAATTTGGCATATGCTTTGCCAGACCTCTGATCTGGAGTAAGTGACAGGGAGGACCTTTGGGGCTCTGATCAGGATTATTTGGAATCTTGTGTTATGCCGGGGATTCCACTCAAGCAAAGCAGATCCCAGGAGGATTGCTCTGATGAGAACCCATGTACATCCCATCATGACAATTCTTGAATGAGAAAAAGAAATAGGAATTGAGAGATGCTTCTGAGGGAAGCCTTCATCCTGCATCTTATATTTAGCTTCAATACAACAAATATGTCTGGTTCTATACAGGTGAACCAAATATTAGGTGTTCCAAAAGTAATCTTGGTAAAGTCTTTAGTTTTCTGTCCACGCTATTTCAATGTATGTCGTCAGTGCCCTGATCTCAAGTATACTAATAAATGGGAACACTTTCATATATTTAAAATGTAAACAAGAAAAGAGTCCCATTATCAAAGGTCTCCTGGCACAATATTATGAGTTGGGAAAGACCACACTCATCTATCTCTCTCGTGCAGCTGTACACCAAGAATTAGTTATAGACTGCAGTAAGCTATGAACTAGGTGAGGAGTTTTGAGTACATGTCATCAAGAACAATGTGACAAGGAGACTAGCTCAAGTTCCCTGATGTCCAATGGCTCACCAAGTGCCAGCCCTTGAGAAACAAATGCAGTTGTGTTTGTAGTTTTCCTTTGATTAAGTGTCACAAACATAGAAAAAAGCAAAAATGTAGGGGGCTTTTGGGGACAAAGGCAAAAAGGAAGGTGGTATTCAAATCTATCAATTTCAACCTGTGCAAATCTAACACAAAGGTGCATTTGTCAATGGAAACACAGGGCCCGATTCACAGAACTAACTTAAGACAAAATCCTAAACTTACTACCATTTTGGTATTCACAGAAGGCACTTACTCATTTTGGTTGTCAGGATTTCAGCCATGAAGCGCCGCTGTACGCATGCGTGGCAATTGGCGGCTCTCTACCTTAAGACTACGTTACCCAGGAAGCTTAACAGTAACGCAGCATAGCGACGCAAGTTACGTAATTCCAGGAACTATCAACCTGATTCATCATGCCGAAATCGGCTCGCAAAGGGCCAGATTCTGAGAATCTGGCCCTTTGCGAGCGCTATTTTTGCATTTGGGATTCATCATCCCAAATGCAAAAATCGGTAATAGCGATTTCGCAATTTTGCGAGGAATTACATTTAAGGAATCTCTATTTGAGATTCCTTAAATGCAATTCATCATCCATTTAAAAATTGCGAATTCGCAATTTCGGCCCGCTATTTACCGCGAGGTCAAACCTCGTGGTAAATAGCGAAAACTTAGAAAAATGCTTTTCAAAGCATTTTTCTAAGTTGCATGTTGCACACACACATGTCCTTTGGACATGTGTGTGCGCAACACCTGTTTCAATTTGCATTTAAGGGGTGTTACAGGGTGTCCTTTGGACACCCCTGACACCCTTTAAATCGCTATCTTATTTGCGATTAGCTAATTGCTAATCGCAAATAAGGAATACTCCCCATTCATTCCTATGGGCCTTTTGGCCCATAGGAATGAATGGGGAGTTATTCCTTATTTGCGATTAGCAATTTGCTAATCGCAAATAAGGATTGTGTAGGAATCGCAATTCTTTTTGCGATTCCTACATGAATCCCGTTTTGCGAGTCTGTAATAGCGATTCCTTATGAATCGCTATTATAGACTCGCAAAACGGGTCTATGATGAATCAGGCTGTAAGTACCCGCAGCATCGGACGGACGGTGCCGATAATTCTTGCCGTGTTCGTTGGTGTGGTTGGTAAGAGAGAGAGATCGCTGGGACAATCGTGAGTAAATATTGCCTTGTGTTTGACCCTGCTGCACCCGGATCTGGGTTGAGTGTGAGTCAAACTTTCTTCGTTCCGGAATACACGCGGCTGCGTGTATTGCTGCAACCTCTCCAAGGTCCTAGCTCTCTAGAGCCAAAGTTTGTTTCCCCTGTTGGAAGAGAAAGGCTCGCTTTCTCATTGCAGGGGAAACTCCATTATCACTCCGAACTCCATTGGATGTGAACTATTGATATAGTCCTTTCTTGATAAGTCAAACTCCTTTTTGCTCACAGATATTAGAAGCGGTTTGGGCTCAAATTGTTAGGCGAGTATCTCGCAGGTTTCTTGAAGGAATTTTATGAGTAAGATACGTTTATACACTCGTTTCTGGAAGGAGCTGTTGTATGGTGAATTAACCTCACGTGTTCTTCTTTGATTTATGTCCACAACGTGTTTTAATTGTTTTCTTCAGTTCAGGAGAGAAACATCAGGGGGTATTTGATCAGAGGGAGTGTGCGACCAAGATTTGAACACAGAACTATTGTGGTATGAAATATACGTAGGATGGTGCATATATCACTCTCAAATAAGTATAGGATTATAGTGTGCTGTTCCTTGTTTCCTTTTAGTTGGTTGCAGTCCCTGGTATTACCCTGTGCCTGTTCTCCTGTATTTAAAGACTCCATTATTTTCCTTTTCAGGTAGGGGTTTAGAAGTACACGTTTTGTAGTATAAGGACGAGTGATAAGACTTATTCATGTGGGGCTAAGGGGGGTGTTTTTCTAAACAACTGTCCTTGTCATTTCAGATCTCCTTCCCCGCTGTCCCCTTCCTTTCCCGCGCTCATGGAACTATTCTGTAGTCTGTGTTTAATAAATCAGGCTTCAGGGTCGTTGTGTGGGAGAGGGTATAGGCCTTTCGGCGCAGCCCCGAGGAGTATAGGAGACGGAGCTTGACATTGGTATTCACAGAAGGCACTTACTCATTTCAGTATTCACAGAAGTTAGGACTCCTAACTTTAGGACATCTAAATGTTTAACTTGTAAGGAAGGACTGGCCTTAAAAGAAGAGTTAGTGGGAAAGTTAGTTTTTCTTCCATGTGCTGATTGTTACTCTTTCTTGTTAGGTGAATCTCCAGAAAAGCATTTTACTGAACCCAGTCCTGGAACCCAGTTCACTTCCGCTACCGGAGAGAGACGCTTGGGTGACCAGTCCATTAAGATTCCTGTGTTTCTCTTCTTGTCTTTCATTACGATTTTGCCCTTACCCCGGGAGTCAATAGGAGTGGCAAGCGTGTTTATTGCTTGCCATTCCAGTTGATTTCAGAGGGAGTGGAGAGCAGTCGGCATCGAAGAAGAAAAATTCAGAGATTGTGTGTACAGTTTTAAACTGCCATGTCGACCTGGGAATTTAACCCTCTTGCTTGGCCCAACCGTTCCTTTTTAATACGTATAGGTCACCTCTAAGGTAGGATGTGGACAGAGCAAGGGCATGGTGCAGTGTGTTTTAAAAGTAGAACATGTACTTTTGACTTTTATATTTGCTGGTAGTATATCACTACTGCAAGGCCTATCACTCACATAGGTTAACATTGAGACTACCTTATTACACTTTTTTAGTGTCATTTCTAATTGTAAACAGGTGGGATCCCCAAGGTTAGTGTCCCTGGAAGCACAATTTAAAATCCTAACATGGTAAAATCAGACTTTAAATTGTCATTCTGAAAATGCTCCTTTTAGAAAGGTGGCATCTTTTTACTTTAGCCAGTTGGTGCCTCATACCTGTCTCTGAATACATGTCTGGTGAGTGGTAATAGCTGGAAGTTGTGCATTCCCTCCAGACAGCGACACACAAAGGGAGCTGAGGTGTGACCGATTAGCCATCCACATCCTGATGAGCCACCTTGGGGAGGATGGGAGAGAAGGGCTGACACTTATCCCTGAAAAGGCTGTAACCTGTCCCCAGACTAAGGGCTGCATATGCCCCTGTAGTAGACGTGGAAGGGCAGGAACGCTGTGTACTTCAAAGGTCTCTCTTTGAAGTCTCCCACACTTAAAAGGCACAACTGGGTATAAGTACTGGACCTTTGAAATCACCAACTCAGTACATTTATGGGCATATGGATACTTTGCCAGGAAGAACTGTAGTACTGCTGAAAGGACTGCCACTCTGCTTGACTCCTGCTCTGCTGTGCTTACCGGCTGCCAGCTAGCCTCTCTACCTGGGAGTGAGGATCTGGACCTACTTTGTCATGTAGTTCCTATAAATCTATATAGGATCTGTGCGTTTAGACAACATAAACTGTAGGATTGATGTCCAGCCTGATTCTTGACACCCCCACCGGGTATGTTAGCCTGTATACGAGCTAATTCACAGTGCCACTAGAAACTCCTCTTACCAAGGAGAGAATAGTTCTTGTCAACTATCAAACATGACAATCCTGATCCCTCAGGTTCGTGGAAACAGGGTATCACTTTTCGCTCAGTCACTCGTGCTCACTTCGTCTCAGAAAGATACATAGAATAAACGGTGGGGACGTTTTTCAATAAACATTTATTGAACCAGCGTCATTCTAGTTTAAAATAGGTGTGCTGAAACAACCACTAGACAGTAACAGATATAAATGATTATAAGCATTAACAGAGCAAAGGGATAATAGATTTCTAATACTGTGCTAAAACAATGAATACAGGCAAGTATATAAAATACATTACAGTAAGAAATGCGTACTCCTACAATGAAACCCTAACTAGATGTACGTAAGTGAACCTAGCCTGTATGTAGGTAAAAAGGCTAAGAATCCCTCCAAGATAAAGTCAACCCCATTACCTGAAGTGCGAGACTGTGGTACCTCGTCTTAGTCTCGAGATGGACACTCTGCAAAAGACGTCAGACCACTGTAAGCTAGAGTGTCTGCTTACAGGAACCTCAGCGTCTCACATTAGTTTGTCGGTATTGAAGTTCTTTTCTCCTCTGACTAACTCAGCAAATATGGTGTGTGTATATACCCAAAGTGATACCCTCAGGGGCTCTACCTTGCTGTGTCATGTCGGACTTCGGATGACAGAAGGAATGACGCTTGTACATAGTTATAACTTATTATGCAGGAGATGATAGTCATGCTGAGTTTCCAAGAATCCTCATACATAATGGATGAGTCTAGTTTTCAGGGAAAACCCCATGTCCTGTATGCAGTACCATAACTAGGTAGAAGGTCCATCCCAAGAACTGTTATGTAGTGTAATGGTAGGGGAGAATATAGGTGAAATGTGAAGTTGCTACCTGAGCCTTTATTGGAGTACCTACATGAAACATATCACCCACTCCTCATCCGATGACATACTAAAAAAATTCTAACGTACGGCTAAATGTTTTATGCAAACAATTGATAAGTCCATTTAAAATAGCACTTAGAAATGTAAGATTTTTAAGAAATGCTAAAAAAGAAAAATATTACATGCAATAGAACTCTGTACTAAATAAGTCCGTACAATGAGTGACTGAAAGCCATGTAGTTGAGCAAAAAGTGTCATGTTTATAATTCGAATTTAGTTCCTTTTTGAAAAAGCTGAATTTTCCCAGCACACAATGAGCGAAATGTTTATGCAAACTCGCAGATCAGGTCAATTGAGCATAGATGTTCCTACGTATTCTCCACAGCTGATGCTGGGGAAGCCTGTGTACCATCATAGGCCTGAGTATTTGTTGAGGAGCCGGTATTCGTTCCGACAAGAGCTGAAGCATCCTGTGGTGGCTCTAAGAATGCAGACCTCAACATTGGAATATGCTGAGGACACTGCAGAACATGGGCCATTATCGGGTTCAGTAAAGCATAAATGTCCGGTGGCGCGACTGATGAAAGTGTTATATGGAGGTCCAACACGCATTCTGTCCGCAGACCAGGATTCACTTAGTTTGCAAAAACGAGGTTTGCGCAGATGGAGTACCATTCGATCATGGTATCCATGCTCCAGAAGCATTTTTTTTATCTTCTTGGTAACTGGGACGTACATTGCGTAGCAGAAAAATGACAATCAGTATACTTGCTATTAGAAACAGGATCAGAGGAAGCCCTCCAAAAATGCTTCCGAATAAGGAGTGTATGAAGTTGGGAATAACTCAGAGGATTGTCTGCAAGGTGCTTAACAGTCCAGAACCTATGGTATTGAATACCCGTCATCTCAGACATGTTAAAGATAAGTTATATTATTTCTGTGAAATGGAAATGGCAGTGTGTCAGTACTAGTGCCTGTATCTCAGTCGAAGACCTTGCAACCTGGAGATCATAAGTTTCTCAAGCGGAGGTTAAGGGCTCAGTTTGCTGTAAAAGCATGGCTTTCATTCGGCTCAGAGTATTAAACCGTATAAAGGAAACATTCAACGAAGGTCACAACGGTGCCTCCCTGACTGTATGGGTAGGTGGAAACAATACTTGCATACAGCAAGTAACCCTGGCGCTTATAGTGACAAGATATGCAATGCCTGGGAGCATCCCACAACAATCTTGATCATTTAACATCAAGTCAAACCAATTTGAAAGTAACTTGAACACTGGTTTATTCATGGGAGCCAGGGACCCTTTCAAGTGACAGGATAAGTTAGTAACTGAACCGTTACAGGCCCGATGAAGCATGATATCCTGGCATAAGAGAAAACCACTTAAAGAGTTCTCGCAGTCGGTACCACAAAGTAACACATCCCTGTCTCCATTCCTACATGGTATTTATGGTAATAATGGTAAGTCCCAAAATTCCTTGATGAATTCCCTACCCATCGCTTCATATCTGCCCGCCTGTTGTTGTTCTAGGCAAAACTGATACTAGAAAGTTGTGACCGGTAATGTTATATGGCTTTGGATTAACCATTCTTTGGACAGTGACTCTGCCACAGTAAAATGTAATTTATTAAGTTTTTCAATATGCAGCTGTGTATATTTTGCTTCCCTTTGTGCCATTGTTATTCACTTCTCAGTTACATTGTATGCAGAAAATAGGGATGTTCTGTTAATAAATCGCCAAGGGACAAAACCAGCGCACAATGATTGCGGTTTTCAGCTTCATAATATAATAGAACGCAGTTGAGATTGTTCGTGTTGTAGTATGGACAAGTCCTATTCTAGTATATCTATAGCAGAAGAAACAATGTTGCCCAATGAATAAGTCCTGGATGTTAATGTAGTCATACCATTGTCAACTACAGCTAGCAACTTTTCTAGGTTAATTTGATCAATTTCATGAAGTCTCTCTGCAGCTTCTTGTTGAGGGATTTTCCAGATTTCATTGTAGACAGCGTAATAGAAACTTTTCTGACATGGCTTTTGGGGACCTAGTCGACAGAACTGTGTGGAGCTACATTCCATTCCAAGCCCAGTCACACTGAAAATCGTGAACTTGCATAACTATGCAAATCTTATCCATCATTTTACTCCATTTTCCTCGATACGTTAATCCAATTTTATCAGATACTTTCTTAAACTTTAATGTTTGCTCCACATGTAGGATATCATGCTGTTTTCTTTTAAACCAGCTTCCAATGCTCGAAGTGTGCCTATCCAGGCCTCTCTTTAAGAAAGCGATAAGAAATTATGAAAAATCATTTGTCTTCCGAAGCACTTTCCTTTATTGCAACCCAATGCATTTCGGGCCTGCCAGGCCCTAAGTCAGGGGTAACTGTAAATGTCAAATAAATAACCACCAATACTATACATATCTTTAGTTTTACATGTGTCACAATTCTTCCTCATCAAATTACATTAATACAATCTTTGTTTTATCTGTGTGCTTATTTTAAAAACAGGGAAAGAAACAAATATAAATAAATCACTGCAACTCCAAAGTAACAACCTTGTGAGATTCTAACCCTTTCCTCCCGTGTCTAGTTAACCTATGTCTTCCAACCTGCCCCATACGTGAAACACTTAAAACTGAAACTCCTTAACCCTTCATACTACGCTCTTGCCCTTCATTCTCATCAATACTAATTAATCATATTCCAACACGCAATCTTTCCATTTTACTCTCCAATTAAAATTTCTAACTTTTGTTCACTCACCAGACCATTCGCATTCTTTGTACTCTCTTCCCTTATTCACGCACTCAAACCTCCCACACGCCCACTTCACTCTACTCCCCAATTGTAACATCTAACACTCACCACGCCAATCACATTCACACTGTGTACAAAACACTCTTTTTTTCCTCACTCCCTCAAAACCCCCATCTTGCTAACTTATTTGCAACTCCTCACAAATCTGTGCAAACTGCATCCCACTCCCCTCTGAACATTCATTATTCATGACAGTGTTACCTAACCTCTTTTCACCATTCATTTTAAATCCCTACTTGTTAACCTTGTCCCTCCCACATTCACACATGTTGGTTAATCACCTGACATTCTCTCAGTTGCCTAAAGCAAACATGACTGCGTTAAAAACTAGAATTCCCATAATTCAATACAATACCCGTAACTAAAGATACCCATAACACTAATTCAAAATACTGAAAACTTGGTGCATAATGAATCCCCCTTTGAAGTTTCGGGGACCTAATACAAAATAAATTAGCTCCTCCTCATCAGAGAGTGAGGGTAAGTGCTGTTTCACCTGGGACAGTGTCAATGTTTTTAGCCAATCGAGGTACAACTTCCCCACCCTGTATGATGTCAGTAACTCCAGATGTTCTCTCTGTACATAGCGTTGGTCTGGCCTATTGATACTAAACCCTTTCGGTTGTAACCTTGAATATTGATAACATCTGTTGGTGTCTGTGGGCCAAACTACCCATCCCTTCCAATTGGGGTATGATGAATTGTACTGTATGATGTCATCTATTGTATCCCCTACATGTGATGTAAAATTCATGTGTGATGTTGTGGGTATTCGAGGTGTGTTCAAATCCTTGTTCTTGGCCATTCCAAGACAGGAAGTCTGTTGCATAGTGTCCTTCAAACATATCATCTGCTAAACAGTGCTTCTGTTCCCTGGACTTTCCATTCTTTTGAACCCCAGACTGATTATATGTCTATAGTGTCCTTCCATAAGTCGAAACCCTGTTCCGACAGTTTTTGCAATGAAGGATGCAGAATAAATCTGTTTTGTTAGTTAGCATATTTTTATGTGCAACTTATAGTAATATGAGGTTGGGTTAGAAGTGTCAAACCCCGAAAGCTACGAACATTTCTGTGCAAATTTCTTCTAACTCCTTTTTGGTGGTGTCGGCCAATGTTCCCACTGGTGGTATGTGAAGATATTTCATGGGATATTGGATTTGTGTAAAAAGTGATGACCATAATGATGGTAACAGTACATATTATCAAAATCAGATGTATCCTCTAACATTTCTTTGCCTGAAAATGCAGCAGATTTTTCTAGATCAGAAAACATATTGTTTACAGTTTCAAAATCCCAATCATCTGAAACTATGCTGGAGGTAATTATATAATTTAGAGAAATTTGTAACAAATGTGTTATTTTTAAAAGTTCAGTGGGGCCAAATACATCATAATTTATTTTGTCCCGATCTATACCATCAGGAATTGGAACAGCTGTAATGTTCATGGAAAACAGATGTCTTTGTTCACGATGAGATTATGTATGAGGTTTTAGAACCAAGTTGATGCAGAGCATTCTGGGAGATATTTTCCATTTCTGAGTAAGTAAAAGACAGTCGCTAGGCGAATCCAGAGCAGAAAAAAAATATGATCCAGTGCTGGAGCCAAGGATAGACTAAGTAAGTCTTTTTCAGAAAAATGTAGATGTCACAAATTTGTGGGTTATATAAACTGGAGCTGCTGTTGTCTCAGGTTCAATGGGATCCAGAGAAAATGTATCAAAATTGATGAAGAAGCCAGATGCACAGATGCAGTTTGATCTATTATTGGTAGTTTGAGATATTGACATAGACTTTGGAGTTAGGACACATTGTTATTTGTCTTTCATTTGTGTTTTGAAGTTCTGTTTCAAGAGGAATGAGTTCTATTTCATTGATGTAAATTCCATCATTTTGTATTGGTGACTCTTCAAATGTTATGAGTCTTTCTGGAGCTGCTGTTGTTTCAGGTTCAATGGGATCATGAGAAAATGTAACAAAATTGATGAAGAAGCCGGATGCACAGATGCAGTTTGATCTATTATTGGTAGTTCAGCAAGTTTTGCTCAACTGGCAGACGTCTCTTTTAGAGGCATATTGACATAGACTTTGGAGTTAGGACAAATTGTTATTTGTCTTTCATTTGTGTTTTGAAGTTCTGTTTCAAGAGGAATGAGTTCTATTTCATTGATGTAAATTCCATCATTTTGTATTGGTGACTCTTCAAATGTTATGAGTCTTTCTGTCTGAACTTCCTGTATGTTAGAGAGAGGAGATTGTTGACTACCCAGTAGTCCACACGGCCTACTATTCAGTATCGGCCATATAGTGTGGTTTGATCAGATCAATGGAGACAAATCTCTTTTCTTTTTTGCCTGCAAGAGGCAGAAGAAGTACTGTTCTTGTTCTGTCAACAGTCAGGACAGGTACAGGCTTTCTGTATGATGGCCCAAATTCTTTCTTGTCCTAGATCTTTTCTCTGACTCGATCCCCTATTTTTGGGATCCAAACAGGTCTTGCCATGACTGATTTGACTTCCCCAGTGGTGGTGCGTTTTACTTGCACGTTGCTTAGTAGTCCGAGAGATTCATTCAGATCCTGTAAAACAGACAAACATTTATTTATTTCAAATGGTTTTTCATCCACCACTGTGCTTTCATAATCGAGATCAGGTACCCACATTCTCATCCCAAATAGGACTTCTTAAGGAGTGACACCCCCTAGAGAACTTCTTGACATATTGTTGAGGACTCGTTGAACTGCATGCAAGTGATTGAAACAACTCCCACCCAAGCCTAATACCCTTGCTGTTAAAGACTGCTTTAAGCCCTGTTTTCCTCTCCAAGACCAAAGTTCCCTCTGGATGGTACAGAGAGGAGTACCTTAGAGCATCACCCAAACCTTCCATAGCTTCCTTGTAAGCCCTAGAGCTAAACAAGGGGCCGCGGTCAGAGCGTGATGTGAAAACTGCGTATGTCCCTATAAAGACTCGCAAATCTTTTATAACAGTTTGAGCGTCAGCCGAGAGCTGAGGCCATACCCATAGGAATCTAGAGCATGAATCTACTGCCACCAAGATATACTTGTAAGCCCCATCTGATTGTAGGGAGCCACAGTGATCCAAATAGACACACACAAGTGATCTGTCTGATGTTAGAAATGGTGTCTGCACTGGAGGTGCCAGGGTGGAACCATTCATCTGCTGACAGATGTCGCATTGTAAGACAAAATTCTTAATCTGATTTGTGTAACGGCCGGATTCTCGGACCAGATAGGATCAGATCCTCAGAGCACCTCCAACCCAGCCGGAACGTAACCACCTCCCTCCTCAGGACCCATCTGTCCAGGCACCTGGGTATCTACCTGAGGATGGGGAACTCGCAATATACAAGCTCATATCATCAGAAACACCACTATATCTATAGGGATTACTAGGAATACTCACTGATTACTAAGGACGTCCATGCCCTACGCCACACTCATACCTCATAGTCTCGCAACCACATGGGTCCAGACTAATCTACCCTGGGGCAGTTCTGATTATTTACCATTACACACTGGCTACACCCAGTGCTCACTCGACAAGCTGCGATCCTGTGTGTCTAAGCACTAGTGTCCTCCCTAGTGTTCTCTCCCTCACATTCCGATCCACAATCCGGCGGATCTAAGCAATAGTGTCCCCCCTAGTGTTCTCTCCATCACATTTCGATCCACAATCCGGCGGATCTAAGCACTAGTGTCCCCCCTAGTGTTCTCATTAACACCGCTACACAACGACGATCACTTTCCTATGAATACCTTTGGAAGGAATCTTTCATTGGCTACAAGGGATATGATACTACAATATTATGGATCACACAACAACTTAGCGAATTAGAGGATGTACAATCTATTCTCCACCTCAAGGGGCCCCTCTCTCCCTCATTGCTCAGTCACTACTTACCTGACCGGGAATTACATCCGTTCATGACTAGAAGAACAGGTTACCCTGATTGAACAAGAATACGAGGCACATGGTGGTTCACTAAGAACTGGGGTATCTTTATTACAATAACAATAAAATGGGAATAGACACATACACAGATCTGCGGGGTCTCTGTAAATCTCTATTAATATACCACAGCCACATGTAACTAACAGGAACTGTCACACCGCTGAAAGAAATAGGATTAGCAATACAATAGCCTAGGAAATAAAAGACAAGATTAAGGTGTAAGTGTAAAGCAAACTAGTTCAGACTACCTCACCTATTAGAAGGAATGTTTCTCTCTCTCTCTGGTGGAATCAGGGCTCTCTCTCTCTCCCTCCGTCACCACAGCTTCACTCCTCTGGCTCAACTGCTCCAGCTGGCAGCTTCAGCTCCTTCATCTGACTGGCAACTGCTTTAATGCATTCTGATAAACTGGCAGCTCCAGCTGATAGTTCCAACTTCGTTCATCTGACTGCTCTCTCCAGCTTCAGCAATTATCTGCCTTCTCTCTCCATTCCAGAAAACCAATTGAACTGAATTGTACTCTTCAGCTCCAGCAACCATCCTACTTCTCTCTCTTCAAGAACCAAACTGACTCTCCTCCTCTCCTGCACTTCGCTAATATGGAATCCTCTCCCCTCATGGAAATTTCCAACAGAGGGCTGCCTCCCACCGAATTCCTGTGCTAGCTCCAGAGCTCTCCGCGCAACCGCAGTGCGCATCTGCATGTTACGTCTGGGCCCAAGAGACAGACACATTCTTCCGATAAGAACCAGTCCCGGCTGGTTTTCCCCTAGCGAACAACAGCTCAAAACTAAAATATTACCTTTACCCTGCAAGCATCTCAGTTCTGCAGGGACAGAAAGCAAAATGGAGTCTCTCTAGTTCTAGGCCTTGTAGGCCTGAGAAGGATGTTATAACACTTAGCTCTGTCAAAGTACCTACACAAACCATACCAATATGTAATATAAAGTCAGGACTACAGGATCCACCCTCTACTATAGGCAGGATGATGAAAGGACACATAATTATGTCAAAGCCAATAGGCAATAGATGGATTAGAGTCAAGCATAAGGGATCTATCATCATATTAAGCAGCTATCCTCTAGTTTATGCTTCTAGGTCTGGAAAAAGGCTTTAAAAGGACCAACACAAAGCAGGAATACAGATTCATGATGTTAGCAAGCTTAAAGTCATCATCACTCAGAAATAGAGCCAAAAACCATGTCAGGACAATTTGTTAACCCTGGCCACCAATATAGTTGTTTCAGTAAAGAAACTGTTGCGGTAATGCCTGAGTGTGCAGAACCTAGACCTTCATGTGGAGCTAGTATTAAATCTAATCTGTGATTCATGTTTGGTATTACTTTATCCCCCACTCCTGGAATCTGAGCATATGGAATGTTGTTTGCATCTAACTTGTAGGAACTTGGTGAACCCTGAAAGAGAGGAATGTTTATCAGTTTCCTGATACCTGTCAGGTCTTTTAATGTTATCTCTTTTCCTAAGGTTTGTACCTCCTTTCTGAGAGCTACTGTTGAGCAGACCTACCCCTGGACTGAGATCTATTCTTTTGTTTTTTATTGGTATTATTCCATTTCTTCTTGGAAGAATTAAATGCTTGCTTGGCGTTATCCTTTTCAGGACCACCCATGAGTTGAGGTTATTGTTGCTCTAGCTCCCAAACGATCTCTACCTAATTCAGCATAGGTGGCTTCAATAATTTTAGGTAATTCCCATTCCTGTTGTAAAGCAGTGAAATTCCTCAGGCGTTGGCGTATTGCTACTGCTGCTGCCTACCCTTTTAGATTTGCTAATATTATAGATGATACCTGGGCAAAATAACCCAATAATTTCATCCCTAAGTTCAGAGCAGGTTCTGCTCCATACTCAGTTTGTATTTGTCTCAATACTTCTGGTATTACTGCTAATAAGGGGAAATCATGAGTTCTGGTATATATAGCAGCACAAACTGTACCCCAAGAGGTACAATCCTCTATTTGGGGAGCTATCCCCATTGGCAAGCAGATTGTTAGCATTCTATTTTTTTCGTGAGTGCTTGTGTGTGGAAATACTATCTCTAGCTGTGTTATGTTTTGTGCTATCCAGAATGGCATTTGCTCATGTTAACTGGGAATTGTACCCATAACTGCGGGTAGCATTTGTGGTGTAATTTTAGTTGTAGATCCCTGAATTTGCCCTATTAGTGTAGCTCTTGTTGGCTAAAGTGTGAGTGTCCTCCTCACAAACTGTGTCAGGTTTCTGTAGAGTTGTATTATTTCTTTATGAAGTGGACAGACGTCTGCCACTGGCATTGAGTTAATGTCTGGATGTGGTGTATAAGCTGCTAGGACAGGCCAAGTGGCTCCATCTCTTCAGAGTGGACCTAGTCTTACTTTGTCTTTTGTGTGGGGGAAGGTGCCTTTAAACCAGTTTATGTGCTTCTGGTAGGTGAGAGGAACCTCAATGTCCTCATACGGACAGTATTCAGCTGGTGTTTCATCTTCAGTGGCAGAGAGTTCCCTTCCCACGCCAGATGTCTCTAAACAAATGTGAGTAGGGGTCGCTGAGAACTAATCAGATTTGACTGCTAAATAGGTACCAAAGGGGGGCGTGGCCAAGATGGCGGCGAGACAGGACGTGGGTCCCTATCCCTCCTCCGCCGCTGCTACTTAGCTTTGGATTATCGCCCTACCTGGCACCCATCCGATCCTGCAAGCGGGTGAGCTAAATCGCGTAGCTGTCCTGGGCTTGAAGGCAGGCTCCATTTTGGGACTTGACTGATCTGCTCTTCCGTGCAACCCTTCCTAGCCCCGGCCTTGCTGCCGCCCGGCGGGAGATGTGCGACTGGGTGAAAGGCCATACGTTCTTGTAGCTGGTTGTGCACCTCAGGGCGGCCCATCTGGGTGAGCATAGCGGTAGAGCACCTACACCCTCCTGCTGCGGACCCCTACTAGCCCGGTTGCTGGCGCGATCGCGAAGGACGCGATTTGGAGGCGGCGCCATTTTGGGGACATCAAAGGGACCTTCCTGGGCCATCTCCGAAATGGCACCCAGGAGAGAGTGACAGTTTGAGCCTATTCCACTGCGGTGGGGCAGCAGCCAGCCTGAGTCCTCAGCCTAGAAGAGAACTGTCCTGGTGCAGTGGCTGGAAGCGGCGATCCATGCGGAGGCGGCGCTTTACTGTGGGGCCTGCAGGTGAGGAGTCGCAGGCCGGGGAGTGTGGAGCGATTGTGGCAGGGGGCCCGGTCTGCAGTTTGGCAAACGGAGTTGTGTCCTGTTGATCCCCGGAGGCTGGGAGCAGAGAATGCGGGAGTGTGCTGTCTAATCCCAGGTGCTGGTGCGGTTGAGCATATGTAGTTTGCAGAGACTGGGGCACTTCTGTGCCAGCCTCCATGAGGGGGACAGTGACCGTCATCCTTATAGCACCGGTACTGCATATATTACCTGCGCAGTCTCTCCCGCCGCCACTGGCCGTGCAAGCTGCTTGGGGTGCCTCTGGAGCTGTGGCTGTCCTGGCTATCTCTGCTGTCTGGTTTAGACCTGGGAAGTGAGTCTCCTGGACACCCGGAGAGTGTTGGTGGCTTCTTCATACGGTGTGAGTGCCACGTGGCTAGCTATGGGGCATTGGCTTGGTGCCTATAGAGTTCCCCATTTTGCTGGTGCCCCTCTCTGGATTGCGCTGGTGGGGGAGTGGACACCTGTGAGGCCTGGGCTCCTTGTAGATGCTGTCTCTCCCTGCTGGCATACAGGGTTGAATGTACAGCGGGCTCCCCCTATTGCCCACAATAGCTCTGTGATGCCAGGCAAGGGCACATCCCTGAGAAGGGGACCGGCAGGAGCATAGAGGGTGGGAAAGTGGTGCACGCCTGTGTTAAGTGACAGTAGGTGACTCTCCTGGTGCGCCAAAGATAGACTACTGCAGACTGCTGGTCTGGATGGAGAAGGGCCGGTGGTAGTGGGTGTGTTGACCCGCGGCTCCTACGCACTGGGGAAATGTAAAGGATCATCCTGCGTCAGGCATTCAGACCCAAGATGTCCTCCACTAGGGGAGAAAAGACAAATCCCTAAAAGACCTTTTGCAGAAGACAACAGGGCACTCCGCAGCGCAATCGGCGGCAGGAACGGCACTGATGGATGAGGAGGATGTGCCAGCAATGAAGGCCTTCATGGTTTAGCTTTTCTCCTCCATTAAAGAAGACATTCAAGACCTCCACTTGCAGCTGTCTGCGGAACTCCGGGAGGTCCAGCGGGATGTAGATGGAATTGGAGAGCGGGTGGCGACATTAGAGGAACATGACTTAAGCAGGGAGGACGATATTCACCAACTGCAGCAGGAGATGATGCGTCTTCGAGACCAAAACATAGACCTGCATGCGCACGCGGAGGATTTGGAGAACCGCTCCAGGCGTAACAATATTAGGATCCGAGCAATCCTGTGGAAGGGTAAAGGTGACGACCTCCTTGGTTATGTCAGTGCCTTGTTCCTGCAGATCCTTGGTGATGAGGAGGTGCAAGAGATACAAATGGACCGTGTCCACCGAGTGGGGCTGCGTGGTACTAAAGCACCCCCCCTGACATCCTTGTCTGTGTGCATGATTTTCAGCTAAAGGAACGCATCCTACGTAGAACTAGAGACCCTAATCCAATACAATTTTGCGGTCACCAACCGGTACTTTATCAGGACTTAGCAGCTTCCACAATGAGCAAACGCAGAGATTTCAAGCCTATCACCAACCATATGCGAGAACAGAAGATTCCATACTCTTGGGGCCATCCTTTCCGCCTCATCTTCAAATTCCAGGGCAAATTGCTGCAGGTACGGTCCTTAGAGGAAGCATATGACAAACTGAGCATTGACAGATCTCCCGATGGGTCAGACAGAGATCAGTCACTCCTTTTCCGGCGTTGGCACTCCTCCGAATGGCAATGAGTGGGGAGACCGCTTCCAGGCCCTGCGCCAGACACGGCTACTAGTAAGCTTGAGAGAGAGGCAGCCCTCTCATCAGGTACTCGGGTGACCGACAGCCCCACGACACCTTGATGTTCCTAGAATGGCGACAGCATGGGCACTTCACTTGGTGCCGGAGCGCAGTGCTTTGCTTCTACACCCTAAACATTGGTGTGCTGGACACGTTGATCCTTGTGGGTTGAGGGCCTCGGCCACGTCTTCCTCTGTACGGTATGGCCCGAGTTGGGGGTATGCCATGTCCCCTTGAACATTTGACTTATGAGACTTTTGTCACTCCACTTGATTTTCAGTTTCTTCTATTTGGTTTGGTTGTTATGTTTCACATGCAACTTAGGGTCTTTGGGGTTTTTAGGACTGCTTTTGGGGCTCGGCATTAGTTCGTAGGCAATATTGGCAGTTATTTGGACCAAGTGTTTTTCGGGGCATCGCATCAAGTCTCAGGCAGGTTTGACAGGGGCCTGGATCAAGGAGGGTGAATTGCACTGGTACAGGCTCGGGTGGGCTTGGGCATCTAGATGTCTTTATTTCCCCCCTTTAGGTTTGATGGCTAGGGATTTGAAAATTGTAAGCTTGAATGTACGAGGGTTGAACAACCCAGTTAGGCGCTCTGCAATACGTTCTCTCTTGGAAAATACTGAGGGGGATGTCTGTTTGCTTCAAGAAACCCATTTATTACCCAAAGATAGTAAACGGATGAGAGATAAACGTTTCCGGCTGCAGCTGTGGTCCTCAGGGTTGGCAGAGAAAAATGGGGTTGCTATCCTATTTAGTGCGCGTTCACAATGCAAAGTCATCTCCACCGTGGCAGATATAAAAGGCAGGTTTTTAGCACTCTGCGTACAGTGTGGAGACAGGCAAATGACAATAGGGTCTTTATATGCCTCAAATGAATGTCAAGAACCCTTCCTACGGCTAGCTCTCTCCGAAGTTCTTGCCTCTCCAGATGAGGCACTTTTGGTGGGAGGTGCCCTGAATCTGGTGATGGACCCAGCGGTGGATAGATCAGAGCACAGATCACATCAAACGGGGGAACTGTCGCAGGGAGGGAAGCAATGGTTAACTGACTGTGGGCTGAGCGATGTGTGGCTTACCCAGCACCCGAATGAGTGTGATTAAACTTACTACTCTGCAGCTCACAAAACCTATGCCCGATTAGATCACTTTTTAGCTTCCCCCTCTTTCCTCTCTGGCATACACACAGCAAATGTCCCTCCCTGTTCCCTTTCGGACGATGCCCTTATATCAGTTCTACTCACATCTCATGGCAAGCATTCATCGCCGGCAGGTTGGCGTCTTCGGGACTCCCTTTTTCACCTGGAGGAAGTCGCTGCTCGAATTCTGAATACTATAGTACACTACCTCACGGACAATGACCAAGCGGGTACTACTCTCCCTGCTGTATGGGAAGCTTTGAAACTAGTAGAGCGGGAAAATTTGTTGCAACCGCAGCATCCTTTGCACGGTTACTCAAATAAAAGTGTGCAGAACTGGAAAGGGAGGTGGGAGAACTGGAAGCAGTTCACAAACGGACCGGAGTCCCCAGAGTCTGTAGGGAACTGGAAACGCGGCGACGCATGCTGAAACACCTAGACTTGGACAGGGCAGAGCATGCCCTTCTAAGGCTACGTCATAAATTTGATCTCAGCGGGGACAAAGGAGGGAAGATGTTGGCACACAGACCGCTATCCAATCTATTCGAGATTCGAATGTTGGGGAGAATACCACAAACACTCTTATTGTCGACTCCTTCCACCAGTTCTATCAACGCCTTTACACAAGGGGAGCTTCCTGCTCACATAATATAAAGGAATACTTAAACTCTTGCAAAATCACTTCTCTGAAATAATAATTCTTTATTGTGTAGTTAATAAAAAGCATTACAAAAATAAAAAATGCCAGAATATTTAAAAAGCAGAAAAGAACATTTGACTGCAGATACATGAGCGGTAAATCATAAAGTTTTTAAATTATAAATGTCACTCAGATTTCAGGAAAGTCATGTCTGGGACCAGGAATACAATCACGTAAGTGATGAGGGTTCATAGTGTGGGTTAGATCTTTGCCAAAGTTCCATTCTTTTTCTCAAAGTTCGTAATAAATTTGACTGCTCTGCAGATGAGTTGAGGATCCACTGAGCACAGGATTTGTATGATCGCGGACCGACAGGTATGTATTCCATTTTCCTTAACCTTGGCCTTTAGCCTGCTTCGGCATTCCCGAATCAGGGCAGGACAGATGCAGATCAGATGAATGAGATCTTGTTTTCCTGCGTCACATAAATCTCACTCCTTGCTGTCTTGGGTCCTCCATTGCGGTTGATCAGCGTTTGATGGGAGGTTGCCCAACCTTAGATTAAGGTATTTATGCTTAATATGTGATGAAAAAGCGAGTTCTAGATAGGCCGCCGGTGCAGACTTTTTGTATGATTGTATTGTCATCCAATCATGTGTGCTATGACTCAAGGTTGTCTTGTCATTGAGCAGTTAATGCCTGTTGGCCGCCTTCTTTACTGCTTGTTTGAACGATGGTACAGGAAGCTTAGTTTCCCAAAGTGCTGCTAATTCGGTCGTTTCAAGTGAAAGTTTTTAAAATTTAGCGTACTGGGAGTTGGGAATATTATGGATTGCTTCCCACATGGCACGATTGACCTCAATTTCCTGATTCATCCAGACATCATATCAGAATTTGACAGTCTCATACTTTTTCAGCAGTACTTGGGACTGCAGGCCAAATTCAAGTCGTACTTGTGCAGGTGATGCGTTGTTTGGTAAGCCGAATACACGCTTGTAGATTTTTGTTTGTATTTTATCTATAAGCTGGGCACTCTTACTGTGATGTAATACGCTCCCGTAAGCTATTGTTGGGAGTAGCTTAGCTTTCATTACAGTTAGAAGAGGGTTGAACAAAGGGCCTTTGAGCTTGTTCGCTAAATTGCTGAAAGCATGTAAAAGGGCAGTGCCCTTCCTTTCGATGGCGTTAAAATGCGTAGTGAAATTGAGGCGTTTGTCCAGTTGTATCCCCAGATACTTATAGCTTTCCACTACTTCTAGTTTGTGTTGTCTATTGTGAAGGTTGGTGTTGCTTTGTGGCGACGAGTTATTACCATAATCTTTGTTTTCTTGCTATTTATTTCTAGCAGGTTCTGTTTTGTGTATCTGGTCAGTTCTTGCAGTAGACGTTGCAAGCCTATTTTTGTCTGGCTGAGTAGAACCACATCGTCGGCATAGGATAGATGTGTTACACGAAAGTTACCTAGCCGCGGTGGGTGAGCGTTGGTCTGGTCTAGGCTCGATGTCAAGTCAGCCATGAATAAATTGAAAAGATGGGGGGCCAACACGCAGCCTTTTTTTAGTCTGTCAAAGGTATGATCTTCCAAGTTAGCCGCTGTCCGTTGTCAATCTTTACCTGCATCCATGTGTTGGTGTAGAGGTCGATGATTGGAGTTAAGATTGAGTCTGACAGGCCCTGCTGCTTCAATTTAGACCAAAGTAATTGCCTGCTGACTCGGTCGAAGGCTGCCTTGAAGTCTATAAAACAGGCAAAAAGTGCCTGATGATTTTGTACACTTTTTTCAGCAATTAAGCCTAGTGCCATTGTGTTTGCCATGTTGCCCGTGCCACGGCAAAACCCTGTCTGGTTTATCGGGATTTTATTGTTGATTTCGGACCATTGAGCAAGATCAGTTAGCACCAAGGATGCGTAGTATTTTGCTTCAGCATCGATGAGGGCTATCAGGCCGTAATTAGCTGGGTTTTTGCAGTCTCCGCCTTTGTAGATTGGATTAATGATAGCTCCCCTCCAACTTTCTAGGAGCCGACTTGTGGTGTTTATTGATCGGAACAGAAGGTTGAATTTATTAGCCCAGTAGTGGGGGTCCTCCTTATAAATTGCCTGCGGGATGCCGTTTGGTCCTGGTGCACTGTCTTGCCTGCTTTTCTTGATTATTTGTAGAATTTGGAGTTCATCACCTGTCCACGACGGTTGCTCTGAACTTTCTTGATGGTTACCCGGGGTATTTGACAAGTCACAGGGCGTGCCTTTCAGGGCCGCTGTACTTGATGTTTCAGGAGTGATTGTTGCAGTTGTTGTCAGCTGTGATGAAGATTTTATTAAAAAGGTATCAATTAAGTATTGGACCTATACCTCTTCGGTGATGCAACTCGTACTTATTACTTGTGCTGATCTGTTCAAAGAGTTGACTTGCAGCCAGAAGGCCCAGGATTCGGATTAGTTTATGTTGTGCAACATTTTAATCCAGAAGTCATTGGCTTGATTTTCTTTTTCCATCCAGATCAGTTTCTTATAATGTTTCCTTGTTGTTCGAACTTCTTGCCAAATACATGGGATTACCATGTAACCTTGTGCTCACCTTGTGAGCTTCCGCAAACGTCTTCTCAAGGAGAGTGAGGACTTTTTTAAAATCAACCCTGCTCTTTGGGTGGGCTTTCTTTTTGAGGTTGATACCAGTCCTGGGTAGTATTTAGGAGGTCAGTCCAAGTTTCTGAGCACAAATCATTGTCTTGAGTTAAGGATTGGAATAGCATCTTAGTGTCCTACGCTATTTGTGGCAATGTGTTACTCGTCCATCTTAATCGCTTCAGATTGATTGTAGAGATTTCACCTGCTGTCGTTGGTGCTTGTGGGTACCTCAAAGAGGTCAATTTCATTTCAATGTGCTGCATTGAATGATCACTGTCTAGTGAGCAGATTATTTGGAAATTCTTGATTAGTATTAGCAACAATGGTGTGACTATAGTATAATCCAAGATTGTACTTGTGCAATGGCCTATGTAGGTGGTGGAAGGGGGCTTGTCCTGGTTAGTTCTTCCATTTATCACACGCAGACCTAAGTGCTCAAGGTCCCACATCAGTTGCCTACCCACTATGTCTATCTTTTTTGCGGGTGGAATCGCCTGGGGTTCAACGCACCACAATTCATTTGCTATAATGATACTGTCCTCATCTTCCGGGTGGTGCAGGAGATTAGCATTGAAATCGCCTGTAAGAATAATCTCCCATCCCGGTTGTTCGAGGCGAAAGTTAGAGACAACGTTATTAACCCGTTTGAAAAGCTCTTTTTTTACTGTGTTTTTCGGGTGGGCATATATGTTGATTAAGATGATAGTTCCAGTTTTGCCCTGTGAGATCCTTTCCAATTTGATAATTTGCATATCTGCTGCCGATGTGGCCAATTGGGAGGCCTTGATCTTCAATGCAGTGGTTATGAAGACCGAGAGTCCCCCCTGGCACACCCATAGCGCTAAGTACGAGTCGCACTGACGTGGAAGCATAATCTGCCTGGTACATCAATTGGCCCCGTTAGCAACGTTTCCTGTAGGGCTATGATGCTGTACGTATCCCAAGTATCTGTTTTTCTACTATCATTTAAGATGTCTTTTGCACCTGCGATGTTCCAAGAGAGAAGTTTTATTACATTTCCTTCAGGTTTACCTGCCTCGTGGTTGGTTCAGTCTTCGTTAGTACACTGTTTCAGTCACGGATGTTCATTGTTGACTGAATCAGCCCCCCTGGCGCCTTGCAGTATTGATTGTATGGGTCGACTTGCCCGTGTGTGATCTTCTCTTTTGCCACACTTCCTTAGCAGGGGGGATGGGTAACTCGGTTTAGCTTCTTCTTTCAGGGTTATCCCCCACTCTTCAAATTTGGCGATGTCAGTAAGAATGTTCTTGACAATTCCCACATTCCTCTAGGTTGCTAGTGTGCCTTCCTTTACTCTGTGGTCCCCAAGGGTAATAAATTCTATCGAAAGGAGATCATCGGATGTTATTTGACTAAGACTTGGAATTGCAGATGTCAGATGAAGAATATTCCCTCGATTTAAATAGTCTTGTGTGCCTTGTGCTTTGTAACTTTGGATGAAGAGTAACATTCCTACTGTTGCTTTTTTGTGTCAATTGTTTTCTCACAGGTAAAACGTGCCCAGTTCTCCTCGGTTTGCGACTTTCCTTGTCCTTTTCATCAACACGCAGATATTTTACTGTTTGGTTGTGGGCATCGTTCTGTGGTTGTTTGGTTACCATACTTGAATTAGCCATTACTTCCAAGCAAGCTCGTTTTGTGCCACCCTTTTCTATATAGTGACCATGTTCCCTGGCTGCAATCGCGTGGCAAGGTCCTGTCCTTACTGTATTTGTTGCTTCTATAATTTTTTGCATTACATTATTATCTGTGTTTATCGTTATTTGTAATTGATCGTGGGTGCTCTTATTCGCCTTTGTTGTAACTAGTCTGGCGGTTTAGTTTAGTTTAGTTTGTTTAGTTTGTATAGCGCAAACAGCTACCCAGCAAAGGGTTTCCCGGCGCTTGTGATTCAGAGGAGGAAGTTTGGACAACTGACTAGATGTTAAACAGCCAAGTTTTAATGGCTTTTCTGAAACTGATATGATTAACCTCTGAACGCAAAGCCTGTGGCATAGAGTTCCACAAGGAGGGGCCAAGGTAGGCAAAGGATCTACCTCCCATGCGTGATAGTCTTATTTTAGGCACAGCAAATTTGTTTGCTGTTGCGGATCTCAGCGTCCTGGATGGACGGTAGTGTTGTACCAGATTTAACAGGTATTTAGGGGCTTTATTTGCTGAGATTTTATGCATAAAGCATAGTGATTTAAATTTGATTCTGTTCTCAATTTTCAACCAGTGTAATTCTCGTATGGATTTGGTAGTAGGTGCATTGATGGGAATTTTACCTAGCAATCTAGCCGCAGCATTTTGTACGGTTTGTAGTTTGCGGACAGTGGCTTTTTTGGCTCCCAAATATAGTATATTGGCATAATCCAATCTGGATGTTATGAGGGCGTTAATGACAGTTCTTTTGGTGTGATCTGGTAGCATCCAGCAGATTTTCTTTAGCCACTTCAGAATGACAAAGCAGGTGGCTGATGTTTTGATGGCCTGCTGGTGCATACTAAGAGTGTCATCTACCACAAAGCCAAGATTACGGGCCTGGTTAGTTGGTATAGGAGGAGAGCCCATTTCTGGGGGCCAATGTTGGGGTCCCCAGAGTTCTTTATTTTTTCCTAGGATTATGAGTTCGGTTTTTTCACCGTTTAATTTTAAAAAATTATTTTTCATCGATCCAGCAATTTTTGTAAGCCCAGTTCTCAAGATAGAGGGATCATTATTGTCTGTAGGCGGAAGGGAAAAGAGAAGCTGAGAGTCATCAGCATAGGAGAACATTATCAGTCCAGTATCCTTAGCTATTTTAGCAAGAGGGCTCATATATAAATTAAAAAGTAATGGGCTTAAAATTGAACCCTGGGGGACGCCATGTTTCAAGATATAGGTATCTGAGTACGTAGAGTTTGAAAAAAATTGGAATGTTCTGTTTTCAAGTAGGTATGTGATCCAATTTAAAGCAGGGCCACAGATGCCCATTGAGCGAAGGGTTTTTATTAGTACCGCATGTGAGACAGTGTCAAAAGCGGCACTGAGGTCTAAAAGCACCAGTGCCACTGTTTCACCCCTGTCTATCATTTGACGAATAGTTTCGGTTACACCTAAGAGAGTGGTTTCGGTTGAAAAACCTGCTCGGAAGCCAGATTGAAAGGGAGGTAACAAGTCATGTGTTGTTATATAATTTGAGAGACAGCGGTGGACATGTTTCTGTAGAATTTTTGCAAATATAGGTAGGAGAGAAACTGGTCGAAAGTTTGCGGTTTTATTATCACTTTTGCCTAGTTGGCGCTTGGGATAGTGATCCGGATGGAAGGTACTTTATGAATATTGTCCGTACCTTCGACGTCCACCCTTTGGCCTCCCAGGGTGCTTACCTCATACTTATTTTGTTCATGCTCCTAGGTGTAATGTCTTTTACCCTGCTGTGGTGTACATACATTTTGGTGGGAGTTGAACCCTGTATGTTGCGGTTCACACTGAACTCCCTGCTATTTTATTCAACTCCTCTGATTAAATCCACATTAGACTCAGCCATTCGAAATAGAGGAAGTCATTTCAGCGATTGCACAAATGAAGTTGGCCAAATCCGTGGGTCTGGATGGCTTCTCAGCACTGTTTTATAAAACATTCTGCGTGGAGCTGGCTCCCCTTTTAACAAGACTTTTTAACGCTTTCCTCGATTCTGAGGAGGTGACACCCTCAATGTCCAAGGCGGCCATTTCTGTCATTCTTTTTTTTTTTAAGTTCAAGTTTATTGAAACCAAAACATGAATTAAAAACATAATACAGTATACTCGATTAAAAAAAGGCATAGGAAATAACAATATAAAAGTACAATTTCACAAGGTGCAGTAAAACGAAATCGGAATCAATAAACACCTATATCTAATGCAGGAAAAGAAAGCTAAAAAAGAGGGGGAGGGAGAAGGACAAAACAAAGGGGAAGTTAAAACCAGCAAATTTGTATAACGAAACACTGTATGCAAATAGTAACATGAAATAAGTAGTATAACAAATATACAACGAGCATCAATAATTATAAAACTGTGCAAATTGAAGGAAATAAGACAAATAGGATAAAATCATGGTGGTTTAAGGACATCATCAGCTGAATTTTGATGGGAAGTAACGGTAGCAGGAGGTGGGGCAGAACGTTTGGAGAGATAAGTAGTAAGAGGAATCCATAAGAAATCCCTTTTAACAGCTAAGGAAACAGGGGTAACATAATTGGGATCAAGCCTGTGGTGGAAGCAAATAGCATACCACCAAGCCGAATAACTGATCTTTGTGGAGTCATTCCAGTTGGTGGTAATCAGGTGAAAGGCTACAGCTAGAAATATATCAAGCAACTTAAACTGAGAAGGGAGTTGTGATATATCAGGAGATAAGGAGCCCAAGAAGATATTGGAGAGGGAGAAAGGCGTTTGAAAACCAAATTATTCACACATGCAGGACCAAATTGATTGCCAAAAGGAGGCAATATTGGGACAATGGAACAACATATGTAGTAAGTCTGCAGTCAGGCAAGGACAGGACCAACATTTAGGTGAAAGGTCTTGGAAAAATGATGCAAGCTTCTGTGGGGTTAATAGTAAACGCTGGTACACAAAGTAAAGAGTCTGGGTAGTATTAGCGGTAAGCGTGGGCGTAAAATCCGTTTTGCGGGTGAATTTGCGGATTATTGGCGATTATGCGATTCGCGAATCGCGCAAATTTACCCAATAATCCGCAAATTCGCAAGCTGCGAATTATTTTGCTTGGTCGCGCTTGAAAAATACAATGTCGCGCGCGCGGCGTTGACTCTGAGCCTGCCATGTTGTTTTTCTCCCGGTTTTGCGTGTGCTGCGCCATTTTCGATCTTGCTGCGTGATCGCGCGAGAGTTTTTCAAATGCAATTACGTCATCACGGCTTGCCATCTTGCACGGCGAGAGTTTGACAATGCGAGTACGTCAAAAAGACCCGCGACGGCGCGCAGCTGACTTCCGGAGGGAGGTTTGAAAAGATTGAGTTCCCGAAATTGCAAACATTGCAATTCTGCACAAGAAATCCACTGCAGGAAGCATAGACCATGTGAAAATGATGTTTTTGATCAGAATAACTCCTGAGATTAACATTTGGCTGCACATTTTGGTGTAGGAGTCCATTTTGGGGGGGGGGGTGGGAGGAAGGAAGTGCCCCAGAGTCTCCAACTTCCTGTTCCTGTCCAGCAGGCTCCTCCCAGGGCTTTGTCCATGTGCTGGTCACTTTTCATTTGGATCTGGAGCTGGAAGAATTACTCTTTGTGGCTGCTGCTGGATAGTTGTATTTGAGGACTTTTTGGACTTTGGATCACTTTTGGATTTGAGATTTTACAAGTAAGTTGGTGTTGTTTGTTTGGGGCATTGCAGTTGCTGCAGCTACAATTTTAAAACCTTTTCACAACTTTAAAAAAAATATATTGTGGGTAGCCACAGTATCCAGTAGGCCCAGGGTTAGTCATAGGTGCATTATACAACTGTTTCTGTGATTTTTTTAAACTTAATTCTCATTTATGTCATGAAATTTTAGCTCACTGTTATATGTTGTTTTTGTTTTAATTTTGGGGTGCATGGGCCTAGTCTTTCTCTGGGGTAAGGAGAGCCGCATGGACAGGTGCATGGAGAGGTGCGACTAGAGGTTCATGGAGCGGCACAACTGCCTACAACGCTTGTTACTCCAGAAGTAGGGGCACATCAGGAAATTGCTATTCACCCCATGATAAGCCGACAAAGGTAGCTGAGCCTAAAAGGAAGGCTCCCGCAAAGCTTCCACTTATGGGTGATGATGACGAACAAGAAGTGGTATGTTCTGCTGCTGATAAACAGTCTGACGATGACCCAGTCATCACAGTCGTCACTCCAGCCCCAGCAGGCATGCAGCAGGCAGACATTTTAACCTTAGTCCGGATGGCTGCTGAGCGGGATATGGGCGGCGTGGCACTGGTACCACCAGCGTTAACTACAACACCAACACGACCTACAGCTTCCATCTTTTTTAGTCAGAAGGGCCGGCATGGACCTCCATCCAGCTCGACCTCAAGTAGTGGTGCTGTAAGTGAACAACAGAAACAAATTCAGCCACGCCCATCCTCTACTTCATCTGGCATTGAAAGTCAAAGTAGCAGTAGCACCTCCACCACCTCCACCACCAGCAGACATCACCAGTCCGCAGTTTGGGACTTCTTTACTGTTAGCGCAAAGGCGGAAAAAGCGGTGATTTGTTCGATTTGTAAAACATCAGTTAGTCGGGGTAAGCTTGGTACCAACTATGGTACCGGAGGCCAGAGAAGTCATCTCAAATCAAATCAAATCATCTTTATTCGGTTTTCCATTATTTTTGAAAGACCATAAAAGTTCATATTAACATATTAAAAAAGTATAAAAATGCACATTATTTCTAGTTTCAGAAAGTATTTAAAGCTATTTTTACCAGTCCTTCTTTTTACACAGAGACTATTCAATCCACTCTTCAGAGGTTCATTCGGTGCCTGACACAAAGTTTGAGAAACTGTACAATCGATTTTGCCATCAGTTCATTTTCCAAAATCTGTAAAGCCAGATAGGCCGGGCGGCATTGGTGGATCTTTAAAACCTTTAGAAGTGGTACTATCCACTGCCTACATAATGACACATAAAATGTACAAAAAAAGAGAACGTGAATGGTGGATTGCAAAGGCATTGAATCACAAGGACAAACGGGGAGATTAGGGGACTAATCATTTTGATTAGGAAATGAAATCATATGGTGAAATATGTTGAACCTAAAACGGGTCAACAAAAATGTTCCGTAATGACTTAGATTATACTGTAAATATGGTTGGATAGTGGGGACAAATTGTATTAATAAACCTTGCTGGACGGATGGTTTCTCTATTTCACTCAGCAAACGCATTTGAGACAGGTGAGACAAACAAAGTGTTTTTAGTTCTTTTTTTGAAATGTCTGTTACTGAGAGGGGATCGTCAAAGAATCTTGCGTGTTTGATGTCCGTGAGAAATGTTTTCACGTAGACCAGCCATCTAATCTTTCTCATGTTCTCAAGTTTCATGCAATCTAGGACTATTGTTCTTTTAGAGGTCATCTCAAGTTACACCACCCTATCCAGAGGGAAGCACACATGAGGAAGATCGAGGAATCCAAAAGAAAAAAAAATCTAAATGTATCCCTTGATATTGAATCTGATGATGACGAGAATCTGATTGTGCAGGGGGGAAGTGAAGAAGCGACAGACATTTTTTCTGGTATACCCAGCACCCCTGGCAGCAGCACTGCAGTGGTATCGTCCACACCCTCTACCCCTGCAATATCTATGAGGCACACTAAGAGTGCTGGAGAGACACCAATGCCAAAAACTACATCAATGGGCCTAACTGGTTTGAAGAGGTCATCATCATCATCACGTAAAATGATCCAGCCCACCATTAGAAGCATGCTTTGGTCGGAGGCGCCTTTTGAACGCAACCACCCAACGGTACGTCTGTATAACGCGAAGCTGGCTAAAATGCTAGCGCTGGACCTTCTCCCTTGTCTTTTGTGGAAGGGGTGGGGTTTCTAGAATTAGTGGCAACAGTCTGCCCTAAATGGAAGGTTCCTAGCCGGTCCTATTTTGCCAGAGTTGCGGTTCCAGCACTACCTCAAGATGTGCTGGAGGTGATTGGGGCAGCTTTGCAGAAGAGTGCTGTTCACACTATCCACTTGACAACAGACATGTGGACCAGTTGCCAAGCCCTTGATTACATGTGCATCACTGCACACTGGGTCTCTTTTGCAGGGTCTTTTGCAGGGGTTAGAGACAAGTCAAGTGCAGTTGCTGACCTGGACACAGTTTTTCAAGCTTCTCGGAAACATGCAACATTAGCCATGTTTGCCATGGCGAAAAGTCATACTGCAAAAAACATTTTGGATGAGTTTAAAAGTAAGGTCACTGAATGGCTGGAGCCAAGAAATCGCATAGTTGGTTATGTTTCCACGGATAATGGCAGTAATATAGTTAGGGCCATGCAGGACGGTGACTATTTCAGAGTGCCGTGTTTGGCGCACTGTATAAACCTGGTTGTTCAAGATTTCTTGAAAACTGAACCCCAAGTCAAGAAGTTACTGTCTATGTGCCGAAGAATCTGCACACATTTCAGCCATTCTTTTAAGGCCTGGAAGCAGCTGAGGAGCTTTCAATATGCACGTAAAGTGCCAGTCAAAGGACTCATCCAGGAAGTGGCAACACGTTGGAACTCAACCTTTTACATGCTTGAGCGTCTGTATGAGCAGTGCATGGTAATCAATGACTATATCTTTCCAGTAGGTTCTATTGACCTGAGGCTAGAGTTGGAGGAATGGCAGCTAGTTAAAAGCCTGACAGACATGCTTCGTCCTTTTGAGGTCTTCACGCGTGAAGTCAGCAGGGAGGACTGTTGTTTGAGCAAAGCTATCCCATTGTTTCGCATGCTAGAGCACCAACTGAAGGCGGTGTCTTCAACGTTGAGAGATGATGGTGGAAAGCAAGCTGCATATCTGTTGGCGGAGAACTTATTAAGCCGCCTAGTGGCCAATGAAAGGCTTCAAAAGAAACATACAGAACAACATTACATTTGAGCCACTATTCTGGATCCAAGGTACAAAAAGGCAGTGGCCAGCAAAGCATTCATTCCTTTTGATGAGGCAGATGTTTCAAAGTATTGGATAGCTGTGTCAGCCAGACGGTTTGAAAAAGATCGGCAAACATTCAAGGAGCCGTCAGAAGTCCAACTGAATCAGCAGGCGATCCAGCATCAAGTTCCACTTCTGAATCTGTGGCCGAAGGGAGTCGCTTTCCCTCACAGCCGTTAACGACACCAGCAGCAACCCTATCATCATCCTCACCTGCACCAGGCCCAGCCATAATATTGTCGGTAGCGAATTGGATAACTCATCAAGGGTTTGTTCGTTCCAGTGCTGAGAAGACCACAGATGGTATGTAAAGTGGAGCAACCGTGGAGAACCTTGAGTTGATGGTGGAGGCCTATCTGGATGAGCCAACACAGGTCTTTGTTCATACAAACCCATTGCTGTATTGGTACAGGAAAATGGCTCTATGGCCACATTTGTCTTGCCCTCTCGCAAGCGTGTCTTCTGAACGTGTTTTCAGTGCTGCTGGTGCCATTGTAACTTCAAAAAGGTCCCGGCTCTCGGCCAAAAATATGGAGAGGTTAACACTGATCAAGATGAATCAGCACTTGATACCACCAGATTACAAAGTACGTGAATGCACGCATGAAGAAGAGGACACCGACTTAGATGACGGAAGTTCTTCTCTGTTACCTGACCTACTCTCATCTCAAATCATGGAGTTGGAGGACAAGCTCTACTTCCCTGACACCGAGCCCTGAAAATGACTTCCCTTTTTTTGTCCTTATTCACTTTTATTCCTGTGTGTCTTTCTTTGTTTTGCAACTTTTACCACAACAAAACTATAATCACCTAATCACAACAAGTCCATCAGCAGCACTGTCTTCATCTTATTTCCTTATTGATTAGAAGGTGCCTCAGTCTGCATTTCTGAGGTTCACAAGTTCACAACTGCGTAATATTCTCCTAAGGATGGTTAGGGTTGTGTAGGTGGTATTTACCGGTTACCAGTAGTTACTGGTTGTGTGCTAAAGGGATTTATACTCTATGTTCTAAGTGCTAATTCTAACAGTATTTCTAGTTATAAAAGTGCTGATTCCTGACAGTGGTACAGGTGGCCCTGTCTTGTACATATCCGTTGTAAAATCTGCCCGTGCCTGTTGGCACATTGTGAAGTGTGTGTTTTTATCTAATGTGTTTTGGTGTAATACAAAGGCTATTTTTATACATATATAAAACACACTACTTAGAAGAGGGTCCAAGGGCTAGTTTAACGACTCCATACTGGATACACGCCCCTCACAATAACCTGATTCACACAAAAAGTATCCAGGAGTCAAAAACTCACTCTAGTCACAAACGACCGTTGACATGACAAGAAGAGGGATTGTGAATTAAATACAATTAGATTAAACCATGACAACACGTGATACCATATAAACAAATGCACGTCCGACACATACCCAAGGTGAGAATTTTCCCATCAGTTGTCGATCTGTTCCACCACTTTTACATCATTTGGGTTCTCCTTACCCAGGAGTTAGTGTGCACACAGTCAGACAAGTTGGAAAAGAGGACTGTGAGAGTAAGAAGACCCTGCGTTTTTATCTAATGAGTGGTGTCAGTGTGATGTTACAACTGAAAAAAGCAGTGCAAGTGAATAATTAGTGAAGTGAATAAAATTAGGTGAGACTGATTAGAAGTAGAAGCTTTAATGTTTCCTCTCAGCTCCCTAAACATAAAAGCAATAGTGAGATAGCAGATTTGACAAAATATCCGCTCAGCGAGTGGTCAACATGTTTCTGCATACAAGGAAAAGTACCTATGCATTCTTCAGGACCTAGGTGTTGCTACTGCTGTCAAATATAGTGAAAAAGATAAAAAGGAATCATTTCACCTGTTTGTCAGGTACAGATACTCTGCCACAATCTGAGAGTAGTCATGTCAACGAAAAAAGAAAGTGAGAAGAAACAAACATATTTTAAAAAAATACACTCATCAGTAGTGTTATTTCTGTGATCATGTCATTACATTCATTTAACATGTTATCACTCAACCAATATTTGTGGGGATAGCGCCTCACCTCACCTGGCTGCAGCTCAGGTAAGCATGGGCGAATTTTGCGGATCTCGCGTTCGCGAATTTTGCGGATTTGCGAATTGGCAATCCGCAAAATCCGCGAATTCCCGCGAATTTGCGGATTTTTTTTTTTGTGTGTTCGCAATTGTTTCTGCCAGTTCGCGAGGATTTGGTACTAGTTCGCAATTGCGAACTTACTTGTCGGCTCGCAACGGTCGCGACTATGTTGTTTCTACGTCTGGTTCATCATCACAGCCTCCCAGCACCCTCTGTTTTACCACTGGCACCCTCTCTTTGACCCATGCCACCCTCTGTTACATCAATGCCACCCTCTGGTTCATCATCACTGTAGAAGATGGGGGGGAAAAGCAAGCCCACCTGCCCTGCTTGAACTGACATGAATTAATTTGGGGTTAGTTTATTAACAACACCTGCCCTGCCCCAACTGACAATAATGAATTAGGGGCTAATTAATGTGTCACTGAAAGAATTTAAAGTTCCAGCCTGGCACCTGCTTGTCTGCTCCTTTAGCTGTAAATCAGGACCTTTGTGGCATACAGTTAAGGTCAGAGCAGGGTCACACAAAATAGTTGCAAGCAGGCAACCGAATTCTGGAGGGCCCCCTCAGGAAGCACTACAAAGAATCGTTACAAATCATGAGGTTGACCTTTTGCACCTGCTCATTGCTTTTGCTTTTGCTGAAATCGTTTTTCGGTTTTTTTCGCGCTATTCGCGGGGCGCGGCGTCGTGCGAAACCGACCGCGGAAGCCGCCAATTCGTGCGAATGAGCATTTTATTTTTTTGCGGCTTGTTGTTTCGCGAGTTTTTTTGCAGTATTCGCGAGCCGCTTGCAGCGCAACACGCGAATTTACCCCAAGGTCGAGTACGGGCGCGGCCATTTTGTTTCCGTGACGTATTTCCGTTTCCGCCCGCTATGTATAATCTCGCGCAGTAAGCGCATTGCGAGTAGAGGTTCGCACGAGATCGCGCGGGAAATCTACAGGTTCGCACGAGATCGCGAGGAAAATCTCGCGCGAACTTTCTTTCGCGCTCGTGAACGGGCGCCGGCCATCTTGTTTTTCATTCATTTCCTGTGTCTGGGCATGGTGTTTAATCCTCTTGGTATCTTTGCCATCCTTTGCTTGTTTTCAGTTTTTTTTTTACGATTTTGCTTCTTATCTATCCCTCTCTTTTCCTAGCTGTATATTTTTGTCTTTTCTGCTATTTTTCTTTACTTTTAAACTACTTTTTTAAACTCTTTTCTTTTCTTCTTCCCTATCCTATTCTTTCTTAATTTTCTACTTCTTCCTACCTTACCTGCCCAGACCATGGTCAAGCCAGGCGCCGTGAAGCTGCCCAGGCACTTGAGGGCCGCAGCGGCGGCGGGGAGTAGTGCTGGACCCAGTGGCAGGACAGCATGCGGGAGATTGAGGGGGGAGCAGGTGACGCGACGGGAGATATTCAGCCCGGAGGAAGTGGGCGCGCTGGTCTACTTCGTCCAGCGCCGCCTGCCCAGGACCATCGCGGGAGGCGGCAGGATCGCGGCCGGCGGCTACAACATGCGGGAGCGCCGGAAGCGGTGGGAGAAGGTGTGCTGGGCCATATCCCACCTCTACGGGGTCCAGCGCACCTACAGCCAGGTCACCCATCGCTGGACGGACCTCCTGGACCGCGAGCGCGACCTGCTGGACCAGCTCGGCTTGGAGATCCCCGGGCTTGGTGAGTAGTAGTAGCCATTTAATCACTCACTACTATGATGTTTTCTCCTGCTCTGTGTTGTTGTATTGCAAATATTTGTTTTTTACATGGAGCAAGCCAATAATGCCGCTGATGACGATTACATTGTAGTTAAATTATATTTCAAAATCTTCTGTGCATTTCAGGTGCACTGCTCTCCTTCTCAGTGGCGTTGCTACTATGCTTATTTGTTTTCTATTTCGTGGTCTCATTGGCCTGAGTAACTATTATGTATGAGTGTACTTTACAGAACTGCGTAATGCTAGACACTAGGGGGCAGATTACATTTACAAGCCCCTTGCGCCACGTTTACGTTGCCTTGCGTGACGCAACAGCGGCGTAAACGTGCCGCATCCCTGCGAGTCATTTACAGCATGACGCATCTAGGGAGATGCGTCACGTTATAAAGCCATGGGCCTGCACCACAATGGGTGCGTTCCTAGTACGCAGGGTGGGCGGTCCAGCGGCTGTGCGCCTCGCAAAATTGCCTGCGTGAAATGTACAAGATTTAACGCAGGCACTTCTGCGACGCTGCTACGTCAATTCAATTCCTTATGTCTGCTCGAAGCAGGCGAAAGGACTGACACAGCATGTTAAGTATTGGGTGGCCCTGAGCATTACTGGAGTTGCATTGCGTTGGCGACGTGACTCCAGCGATGCGCCGCTCTTACGTGACGAGATGCGTCACGCAAGTGCCTACCCTTGCGCCAGGGCGCGCCGCATTGTAAATGAGGCACATCTGTCGTGTCGCAAGGGTAGTTTTGCGTGACGCATTTGATCTGGCGCATCTCTGGAGATGCGCCAGAACGCGTAAGTAAGTATGCCCCTAAGGGGCAGAATTGCAATTACCGTCGCATCCCTGCAAAGTAGCAGGGATGCGCCATTAATTGTGCGGCCCGCTACCACCACCAAACATGGTACGCCGTATTTGCAATGTGGCGCACCATGGGCCCAAAACGTCACCGAAGCTTTACTGCTGGAGTTGCGTCGCAATGATGGCGCAGCTCCATCAATGCTCTGGGGTACCCTATCTCCCCAATGCTGGGTCAAGCCGTACGTCTGCTTCAAGCAGGTGCAGGGTTTGTGTGACGCATCATTGTCCTAAAGGTGACTGATTGATATTTTGTAGATTTCCCTCAGCCACTATTAGGATGTGTTCCAGCGCAGGAATGCCCTCCCTTGCGCCGGAACGCCCCCTGATGGCGCAGGGCTTTATAACGGGATGCATCTCCCAAATGTGTCACGTTGTTATAATATTATACGCCGCACCATGGCGCCCTTTTTTTGTTTAGCTGCTGCGTCACAAAAGTCACGCAAGAACGGCGCAAAAGAGCCGCAAGGGCTTAAATCTGCCCCTTCCTTTGTAACCCTGACAATAAGAAAAATAGTGGCGGTGGATTGATAGTTTGACTATTTAAATGACTGGTAATGTAGCAGGCAACTGTTAGTGTTGTCACTGATCTGACTGAAATCACAATGGAGTTTGTCTGTCACTTTGCGTCTTGCCTGCGGACTGCTGCCTGCCAGTCCTAGGTGAACGTTTCAGTACTTTGTTTAGTGAGTTACGTGACTTTCGAAGTCACAGGTCCGCAAATAAATGAAAAGTAACCATAATCAATATAATTTTGCGGAAATATTTTGTTATTGTTCTTTTGAAATGTTTGATTTGGTTGACATTGACAAGCAACAATCATCCATGTTTTCTGTTCTTTCTTTCATGTTGTACGTCAGCTCCCCCCAGGGGCGAGAGGAGGACACAGGAGCAGCAGGCGGCGGATGCTGTTCAACAGGGCCAGGATCGGGCAGGCGAGGGCTCCTCTGCTGGCCCCAGTAAGTTTTCATTTTAGACTAGTACCTATTTTTCCTAGCGTTCCTCATTTGACTTTTTTCAAAATTGTCTTTGCTCTTCTTGTAGACTGTATCTAAATTCTTATCCTGCCTCTACTATGACTCCCTGTGGTATTACTAGATTATTCTTATTAGTCTGTCTGTGTAGCTAACTAAGATTGCACGGTTGGCGAAACTCCCATGATTCTAGTCAGCAATAGCTCTATCAACTTAGTGCAGTCCTCTGGGATTGTCCATAATGTCTTTTGAAGTGTTCTATCTGGACTCATGCTTGCAAAAATTGCAAAACCTTTCGCTCAGTCACTCTAGTCTGGACCAAAAAACACAGATTGTATTTAAGTTTAAAAGCTTTATTAAAAGTAAACACATTTATTAAAATGAAGTCATAATAAAACTAAACGTTTAACTGATAATGGAAAAGTGGTTAGTGCTGACGATTAATTGAAGACATTTCTTGTGGTCGAGCCGAGCTCTCACCTGGTTTCAACTTGATCTTGTTGTTAGAAGTCCATCTTCTGTCTGTGTGGAGAAAAATGGTGCGTGTTAAAAAAACAGCCTTCATCAGTTGTGCCAAAAAGTGCAGCAAGACAACCTTCCCTGGAAAAAGGGACATTTTTTTTAACTTTAACGTAGACAGTCACAAATTACATTGTTTTCACATGTCTTCATTCCTAGACCAAATACTAGTGACTAGTGAGTGCTTTATTCTAACATTCTTAAATGTACTTTGTAGGTGGAACATCTGGTGGCGGGGCCAGTGTGGAGGTGGTGGTGCTCGACACGGAGGCGGAGGGCGATTCTTCAGGGGAGGAGGCGGCGGCGGCGGCTGTGAGAGTTGAGACGGTGGTGGCGGCCAGAGGTAAGCTCTTATATATTCCTTACATATTGAGATTGAAGACTAGCTGGGAAGGCAAGAATATGAGATGCATGGCTGGGTGAATGATGAAGCAATGATGGGTGGAAGGACAACAGCCTGGGTGGGTGACACAGAAACTGTATGTGTCCATATACCTGGATCATGCTACTATCTGACTCTTAGATAGCATATGTGTATCTAGAGCAGGGGTACTCCTAGTACGGCCCGCGGGCCGGTGGTGGCCCAGCAAGCCTTCCTTGGCGGTGCGCAGACCTTGCAGACAATCACTGCTCCCCCGGCCCCCACAGAGCAGAGGCTTTTTTGTATTTCACCTGTTAGCGCCCCTGCATCTCCACTCTGACAATCACTGCTCCCCCGGCCCCCACAGAGCAGAGTGGAGATGCAAGGCCACAAAGAGGTGAAATAGAAGAAAGCCTCTGCTCTGTGGGGCCGGGCAAGCAGTGATTGTCAGGGTGGAGAAGCAGGGGCGCTAAAACAAACAAAGCCTCAATAATATGCTAATGGTCTTTTAAAGACCTGTTAAGTACTTTGGTGTTGTTGTCTGTGTGTGCGCGTTGAGGAAGCGGTCTCAACCCCGGCTGAAGGCTGACACAGATAGACACACACACAGTGAGATGACAGAGGGGGAGGGAGAGGGAGGGCAGGAGGGAGAGAGAGATGGAGGGAGGGCAGGAGGGAGAGCAGGAGGGAGAGAGATGTATGTAAATGCTGGGTCTGGTGGCTCAGTGGATGAGGGCATCTGCTGCAGGGACCTGTGTGCAACCTCATGGTCACAAGTTATCGTTTTGCTTTAGCCCCGCCCCCTCTGACTCCGCCCCCACCAGTGCGGCCCTCGGCCCCAAACTACACTGTAAATGTAGCCCCTGAGAGAAAGTTTGTGAGTACCCATGATCTAGAGAGAGTAGACGGTCAGTGGATGAACTAAGTGTAACTTTGAAGAGCATGTAACACTGCACCCGCACGTCCGTTCCAGTGTAGGAAAGGCAAGGAAAAGAACTTTTAATTTTGTCCAAATACTACCATAAATAGTAGCAGTAGTTTGTATTGCAAGCACTGCATAGATCCGGTTATTATGGTGGCCACTCCCTACCTCTCTTAATAAGTTTAGTAGTACTCAGTCATTCATGTGTGGATGTATCACTGGTCACTCAATAAAAAGCAAAGCACCTAAAGTCATCCCATATATAAGCAAAAACATCCCATGTGAAGTGATAGATAATCAGATTATTTATCTTCTTCAATTTTCCATTTCTAGTACTCATTTCCACTGTAGGGTGAAAGTTAAATTAATTAAGCAGTAGCCCTTGAGTTGTAACAGAGTATTCTCAGTGCCACCCGCCGTAATAGAAAAGTAAGAGCTTCCCCACCTGCATGTACTGGACGGGTACAGTAACGCAACGGCAACGCAAGTCTAGGTCACTCCTCATGGCGTGCGTCTCTTTTTCTCGGGTGCAAGTTTACTGCGCTGGCATTATGCCGGCTTGCAGAAAATAACGTACCAATTTTCCAAAACAAGAGATAAGAAGAAGAATAAGACTGGTGTACTTTCATAGTCGACTCCAATGGAAGTCCACAGTGCTCGTAGAATTTGTTCCTTAAACTCCCACTAATGTTAGAGCAAGGATGAAGAAGTGTGAGGTTAGATAGATACTGGCCTCAATAGTTATGTAATGCGCTTGCAAGTTGCTAGTTGTACTGCAACACAAATTTCTGCTGAATGATTGAGTTAATCTTAAAGAGCATTGGTTACAGACTATGTCTTTCTTTCTTCATATAGGTTCTCCTTCCAAACGAACAAGGAGGAAGGAGCTGGCTAGAGCGGCCCGGCAACGGAGGATCGAGGCCACTGTTGCGGAATATCGGCGGCTGGTGGCCCTGGAGGACGTGGAAAGTGTGCAGTCGACAACTACAACAACGTCGTCTGCATCGGCCTCCGTGGCCCCACGGGCTGCCACCCAGCACAGTGGTCCACCCAGACTGAGCCGGGCTGCCAAAGGCAAACGCCACCGCCGAGCAGCAAGGCCAACAGCTGCCTCTCACAGGCATTGCACCTGCAAGGCAGTGAAGGCACGCCTGCGCCGCACTACCCTGATGGTGTCCCGCCTTCAGCAGGAGCTCGCCTTGCTCCGCGAGGAGCATGATGCCCTGGCCCAAAAAGTTAACAGCATCCACCCATAGTGTCCCTTGCCCCTTTTTTAGAGACTTTTGGGGGGTGGGAATTGGGAGTTGGGTTTTTGGGGACTTTTGAAGGACAATCGTTGGGGTTAGGGAGGGTCTTGCGGGAGATTATTTTGTTAGGGATATAAATATACTTTTTCAAACTTTATCTGAGCATACCTGTTTTTTACTGCTTGCCTGGTGGGTGGGGGTTTAACGTTGACTGTTTTCCTGAAAGTTTAGTTCCATTTTCTTCCTTTAAGTGTAAATGCCCAAATGTTTTCAACACTAAGTGCCTCTCACAGACTAAGTGAAGTGAATCCAAGAGTCCTAGGACTTTAGTAGTACTACCTTCAGTCTCTCGTCTCTCGTACTAATACTCCATTATACCCCCAAACCACCAAACGCTTATCTTACCTGTAATTTGTGTTTGAAAGTAGGGCTAGACCCAGGGCTGGCTCCACGGGAAACACCGAATAAGGTTGGCAATCTTGGTCGGATAAAATTTCCTCATAGCGGTGGTACTAGTGGTGTGACACAGTGGCAGTTGCATGCCTATGAAAAAAAAGAAAATGAAATCTGGTTTGTCCTCCTGAGCAATTCAACGGTACAACTGAGAATATAGCAGGTGACAGAAGTACAGTAGAGCAGTGCCACATTGTAGCCTAACAAATGGTAAAGTATAACTACTAATTCGGTTGAAGTTCTTTCACATTAGCAATGGTTCTTTGTCAAGCAGAGTAAGAATATATCCTCGGATTTCTTCACCAGCCTGTTGCTATCACCTTATCCTCCCCACCCAGCAAGTGTGTGGATTTATTGCTGTAATAATAATTTAGTCACACATCAATCAAAACCACACAGCCCGGGGGAAGAGGGTTAGGGTTGGAAAAATGGATGGGTACGGGGGTTTTTGGGAAAGGTTTTGGGAGACAAGAAAAAATAGCACAGCATAGACAAACTATTGTGAACATAAACAAATCTTTGGGTACAAACCTATCCATCAATCTTTGAAAGTGCATGCACTACTGCATGCATGTCAGTGAAAAGTAAGTAGTACATTCGACAACTGTGGAAAGAAAGAATGCGACAGTACAGGGCCTGTGTGGAATTATTGATAACGATATTCAACATAAGGTCTCTGTAGCCAGATACCCGAGAGCCTTGCTGGTCACTATAAATCCATTCACAACAACACTCAATGGGGTTGGTCTGGAAGGTGTCAGGTTTACTCCCCGTGATCCAGTCGATGCAAATATGGTTCCACCTCCAAATGTCACCAACACCCAGAAGTGTAAACACAGGGTGTTCGAGCCATTAGGCGGGGGAGAAAAATAACAAACTAAAATAAAAAATGTGGGATGGGTAAAGGTAGGGTCAGCAGGGAAAGGATACCTGTAACAGAAGACAAGACAGGCATCAGTGAAGTGCTGTCCTAACATACAAGGGTACTCTCATATAGTCTCACTAAATAACCAAGGAAGTAGACAAGTACCTGAGCACCAAGAAAACATGACCTTGGATAGGAAATACTATAGCCCTTCTGCCACAATCTGTGAGGAAGGCCTAAGAAACACATAAACATATAGTTAACGAACACACTCCTGTCGCACCAAACACACTCGCGTTATACTAAGACATCAAACCCACTACTCACAACATACCACAAACATGGTAGAGGACTCAATGTACAAAGGGGGTTCCAAATAGTCAAAGTAAAGATGTATGGTCCAACAAAAAGGAAGAGGGAAACGGTAGTGTGTAGGAAGCAAGAACTACAACACTGCGCTCTCTAAGTAATGACCCAGTAGAGAATCTTTGGTGAAGGTCAAACAGAAAAACGTAGTTGCTGTTGCGACCACCACTGAATTCTGCCAACAACACACCCCACGGTGCACTACACAAAGAGAACTGGGGTAGCCTGTAGTTACCTCACTACATGCCCAGTTATGGAGGTCCTTTGAAATACACAGTTATACAACGGAGACGCGTAGTTGTCCTTACTACCGCGCTCCGTTTTAATAGTACAAAAACGATCCCCGATGTGAACGCTAACACGTGGTATAGACCGCCACTGTGCTCCGCCACACACAATTCAACCAAACAGGAATTCATCAAAGGTAGAATTCTGTTAGAAAACAGTCACAGAACCTCCCTTAACAATCCGTTCAGGCAGTAATCAGCTGACCGCACGGGCGGCCGAAGAGTTTAGAGCGGCTTTACCTGAAGACGCGTGAAGGCCGTCTACCGCCAAGGACAGAACACGGAAGCGCTCCCCACTGAGCCTCAGGGGGGGGGGGGGGGGGGGGAAGGTGATAGTCCACAGGAGACACGATAGAAAAGCATGCAGAGCGTCCGCTCTCATGCCGGTGCAGAACAGAAACCAGAATAACGCGCAACAGGAAGCGCGTCTGTTCCCCAGATAAACTTCCTGCAAGTCTCCCGCCTACTCATGGGAAATGTAGTTTCATAGTACGGTAGGCGCTTAGGGGCTGCGTAACCTGACAGAAGGTATAGTAGATAGAAAAGGAGAAATTGCTTTTTTTCTAGGTGTCCCCTCACTCACCAGGGTTGCCCCTTGGTGACATGCTTCATCATTGGGGCCATCCCAGTCCTCTACGGCCTGGGGCGTGCTGCGACTTGCGAATTACGTAGGAGCACTTACAAATGACTATGTGTGGTGCAGATGTGATAGTGGAGTGGACTAAGTGATGTGTTAAGGGATCAATTTAGAAGCCTAGAGAGAGCCAAGAAATGCAGTCACAGTCAGAGAAAAAGGCAAGGGATACTGTATCTATGTGGTTGTAGTGGTCCTGTTGGAAGTGGTAAGTAAGTTGCCTGCAGAAAAAAAATCCTCCTATTAGCGGCACTCCTCCATTGCAGCCGACGCTTCGTCCATCGATGTTGGTCACCAGAAGACACCCTGTAAAAAAAAGCACAGCATAGACAAACAATTGAACATAAACAATTCTTTGGGTACAAACCTATCCATCAATCTTTGAAAGTGCATGCACTACTGCATGCATGTCAGTGAAAAGTAAGTAGTACATTCGACAACTGTGGAAGAAAGAATGCAACAGTAAAGGGCCTATGTGTAAATTATTGATAACGATATTCAACATAAGGTCTCTGTAGCCAGATACCCGAGAGCCTTGCTGGTCACTATAAATCCATTCACAACAACACTCAGTGGGGTTGGTCTGGAAGGTATAGTAGATAGAAAAGGAGAAATTGCTTTTTTTCTAGGTGTCCCCTCACTCACCAGGGTTGCCCCTTGGTGACATGCTTCATCATTGGGGCCATCCCAGTCCTCTACGGCCTGGGGCGTGCTGCGACTTGCGAATTACGTAGGAGCACTTACAAATGACTATGTGTGGTGCAGATGTGATAGTGGAGTGGACTAAGTGATGTGTTAAGGGATCAATGTAGAAGCCGAGAGAGAGCCAAGAAATGCAGTCACAGTCAGAGAAAAAGGCAAGGGATACTGTATCTATGTGGTTGTAGTGGTCCTGTTGGAAGTGGTAAGTAAGTTGCCTGCAGAAAAAAAATCCTCCTATTAGCGGCACTCCTCCATTGCAGCCGACGCCTCGTCCATCGATGTTGGTCACCAGAAGACACCCTGTCCACTGCCTGCCTGATGCTGAATTGTGGCTCGCTACTGTGAAGCCTGACTCCATCCTTTTTTCCCCATTGCAGAGACTGAAACCCGGCCTGTAATTATTCAACGAAAAACAGGAAGTGATATAATATTAAAACACCACTGATAAATAAATATAAGGTATGTAGGCTGTGGAGTGCAAAAAGTCACAATTTGATTTTCCTAGTAGACAGTACAATATTTTTGAAAGTGCGTACTCTGAGTCACCTTTTGAAGGATAAATAAGTATGGGCAAATTAATGTAGCGGATCTTGCCCCTCAAGCTAGGTGTACTGTAAACTGTGTTTTAGAACAAAATTAGATCTTCCTAGCAGTGCTCCCACCCAGACCCTTACTAAAGCCAGTCGCAAAAATGTAGAAGACCCCCAATCAAATCTCAAAAAACAAGGCCTAGCAGAAAACTGGTGACAAAACTTACTTTGAAAGTAAAAGTAGGCCGAAGTACCCCCTTCCTAATTACCCATTACCCACCGTGGATTGCATTCAAACCACTTGCAAGCAACCAAGCAAAAGTAGCCATAGCCAGCATCGCTCCAAGACTCGAAATCCCCCCCACTCAAACACATGCAATAGAAATACTGCTAACCCTAACGAACCCTAAGTTAAGAATAGTGGCAAAGGCTTTCTTTAACTATGCCAAATCCCCCCTTTCCCACCATGGATTTTCTTCAAATGACTTGCAACCAAAATTACACATTCTCACGAGTGCTCTAAGACCCCAGAACTCAGTTGAAAAAATCTAGAACACCCCGAAACACATGCAATCCTGCTGCTAGGGCTAACCCTAACGAACCCTAAGTTACAAAAAGTGCCAAAACTAAAGGCTTTTCCGCGCGGATTTTGTCCCAACCACTTCTACCCGGTATTAGACCTTCCCAGGAATGCCCCAAGACCCGGCAACCCACCCGCCAAGAAGCATAACACCCCCAAACAGGCCAAAAGCAAAATCTCATACTTGCAATATTTCTGGGCCTTCGGTCCAAACGCGCTGCGTAGCTAGGCCATAAGTCGGGGTTGGCACGACGGATTTCCTGAAAAGCAAATGCAATCAAGATTAGAGTGTCCCAGCAGTGCTCCCAGACCACGAAACTCACCCACAAACACCAGGAAGCCCCCCAAACAGGCCCCCGAAAACGCTACATAGAGCAAAATGTCAGAAATAGCCCAAAAAAAAATCGGCCTGGATTTTGTCCCAACCACTTCTACCCGGTATTAGACCTTCCCAGGAATGCCCCAAGACCCGGCAACCCACCCGCCAAGAAGCATAACACCCCCAAACAGGCCAAAAGCAAAATCTCATACTTGCAATATTTCAGGGCCTTCGGTCCAAACGCGCTGCGTAGCTAGGCCATAAGTCGGGGTTGGCACGACGGATTTCCTGAAAAGCAAATGCAATCAAGATTAGAGTGTCCCAGCAGTGCTCCCAGACCACGAAACTCACCCACAAACACCAGGAAGCCCCCCAAACAGGCCCCCGAAAACGCTACATAGAGCAAAATGTCAGAAATAGCCAAAAAAAAAATCGGCCTGGATTTTGTCCCAACCACTTCTACCCGGTATTAGACCTTCCCAGGAATGCCCCAAGACCCGGCAACCCACCCGCCAAGAAGCATAACACCCCCAAACAGGCCAAAAGCAAAATCTCATACTTGCAATATTTCAGGGCCTTCGGTCCAAACGCGCTGCGTAGCTAGGCCATAAGTCGGGGTTGGCACGACGGATTTCCTGAAAAGCAAATGCAATCAAGATTAGAGTGTCCCAGCAATGCTCCCAGACCACGAAACTCACCCACAAACAGACGGAACCCCCCTAAGAGCACCTCAAAGGCAAGCAAGTCATCAAAAACACAAAAAATTTTCCGCCTCGGATTTGGTCCAAACCACTTTTAGTGCTTCCCAGCAATGGCCCCAGACCCGTCAACTCACCTGCAAAGAGGTAGAACAACACCCCCACAAGTGCTGAGTCTTTCTTCATTGGGCGTAAACCAGCCCTCTGCTTTGATGGAAATAGGAGTCTGGAGGAGGAGGATAGAGGAGCATGTTCTTCTGAACTTGTGAACCTGAGGAATGCAGACTGCGGCACCTTCAAATAAATTAGCAAACAAGTGAAGACAGTTCTGCTGATGGGCTTGTTTTTGTGATTATCTGATTAAAGTTTGAATTATATTAACTGTGCACAACAAAGAAAGACAGACACACAGGAATAAAAGTGAATAAGGATGAAAAAGAAAGTTATTGATTCGTTGTCTCATTTTCAGGGCTCGAAGTCGGAATCACGGTCCAGGAATAAGAATAAGGCTTCGTCATCATACTCTGCAAATTCAGGCAGGGTGAGGTCAGTGTCACCTGACAGAGTAGAAATTCCCTCATCTATGTTGCTGGCCACCTCCTCTTCATCCGGCACGCTCTCTCGTACTCTGAAATCTGGTGGTATGAGGTGCTGATTCATCTTGATCATTGTTAACCTCTCCACATTTTTGGGCAAGAGGCGGCTCCGTTTGGGAGTTACAATCCCACCAGCCGCACTGAAAACCCGTTCAGAAGACACACTTGTGAGTGGGCAAGACAAGTAGTTTAAAGCCAGGTTGGTGAGCTGTGGCCACAATTCTTTTTTCCCATGCCAATACGCCAATGGGTCAGAATTAACATAGACCTCTGTTGAGTCATTCAGATAGTCCTTCACCATCGACTCAAGGTCCTCATCCAAGGTTCCTCCACTTTGCTTAGCTCTTGCTGTGCCTCTGACCTTTTGAGAACCAAACCCACGCAGAGCTAGCCAATCCTCTTCAGCCTCCAATGTTTCTGTTGTCTTTCGTGCAGATGATCCGGTTGCCGGTGTCTTTAACGGCTGAGAGGTCACTTGTGCCACAGCCACAGGTGCAGAAGTGGATTGTTTTGACTGGGGATGGCCTGCTGATGTACTGCCATTTCCTTCAATTTCCAGCCGTTCTGTTTCAAACTTCTTGGCTGACAAGGCTAGCCAACGTTTGTACTTTGGAACATGTTCATCATTAAAAGGAAAGAATGCTTGGCCTGCCAGCGCCTTTTTGTAGCGTGGATCCAGAATAGTAGCACAAATGTAATGCTGTTCTGAGTGGATCTTTTTAAGACGTTCATCACCTTGTAGGAGCTCTAATAATTGCTCAGCCAGAAGCAAAGAGTCTTGCTTTTTGTCATCTTTTCCAAACACAGAACACACCTCCTTCAGTTGGTCCTCCAGCATGTACAACAATGGGATAGCTTTTCCCAAATTAGAGTCCTCCTTGCTGACTGCACGCGTGAAGACCTCAAAAGGACGAAGCATGCGTGTCAGGCTTTCAACTATGTTCCATTGCGGCCCACCCATCCTCAGCTCCTCTATACCCTCTTTCAAGAAATATTGATCGAGTTCCGTATACTGCTCATACAGACGCTCAAGCATGTAGAAGGTTGAGTTCCAACGTGTTACCACCTCCTGGATGAGTGCTTTCACTGGCATTTGACATTGATATAGCATGCTCCTCAGCTGCTTCCGGGCCTTAAAAGAATGCCTGAAATGCTTGCAAATTTTTCGGCAGATCTCCAATACACCGTACGCTGCACTGCGTTTATTACCCAAGAATTTTTGGACAACCAGGTTTATACAGTGCGCCAAACACGGCACTCTGAAATAGTAACCGTCCCTCATGGCCTTAACTATATTGGCGCCATTGTCCGTGGAAACATAACCAACCTTGCGTTTTAGTGGGGACAGACAGTTAAGGACCTTTGTGTTAAAGACATCCAAAATGTTTTCTGCTGTGTGACGTTTCTCCAAACCAAACATGGCTAGTGTTGCATGTTTCCGAGCACCTTTAAAAACAATGTTAGTGTCAACACCTGAGTTTAGCTTTGCTTTAGCCCCTGAAAAAGAGACCCAGTGTGCAGTGATGCACATGTAATCAGCGCCTGCGCCACTGGTCCACATGTCTGTTGTCAGATGTATAGTGTGAACAGCACTCTTCTGCAAAGCTGCCCCAATCACCTTCAGAACATCTTCATGTAGTGCTGGAACCGCAACTCGGGCAAAATAGAACCGGCTAGGAACCTTCCATTTAGGGCAGAGCGCTGTCACTAATTCTAGAAAACCAACCCCTTCTACAAAAGAAAAAGGGAGAAGGTCCAGAGCTAGCATTTTAGCCAGCTTAGTGTTATACAGACGGGTCATTGGGTGGTTGCGTTCATATTGCGCTTCTGTAAACAACATCTTTTTAATGTTGCCCTGGACCAATGATTTACGGGATGATGATGATCTCTTCGACCCAGTTACGCTCGCTGATGAACTTTTCCGCATTGATGTCTCACTCTCTCCCACACTCTTAGTGTGGCTCCCATGGGGTGTGCTGCTGACATGGGAACTGGGTGTAAGTGAAGTGTTTGAATCGTCTTCTTCTACCTCCTCGTCATCAGCAGATGAAAAATCAACGTTTTCATTACGTGCAATTCTGGCTTTCTTGACCGCCTCTAGGTGCGGAAACCATTGGACAGCGTGCCTTCTCTCAAGATGACCTCTCTGGCCTCCGGTACCATAGTTAGAACCAAGCTTACCACGACCAACTCGAAGCTTACAAAGGCTACAAATGGCTACGTTTTCCTTTTTTGGGCAAACACTAAAGAAGTCCCAAACTGGAGACTTGAAATGTCTTTGGGGGCCGGAGGAGGCGGCGATACTGGTGGTGGTGGTCCTGCTGCTAATGCCAGATGAAGTGGAGGATGTGGATTGCCGAACTTCAGTACGTTTTGCACTTTCACCACCACGAATTGAGGTCGAGGACGAGGTGGGTACCTTCTTGCGAAGAAATATGGAAGCGGTAGGTTTTGGTGTACTACTTAACTCCAAATCTAATGATTCCATTTCCATTGCCTCTTCGCCGACATCATCATCACGCTCAGCAGCTTCTCGGGATAGGGTCAAAATGTCTCTTTGCTGCATGCCCGGTGGGGCTGCAGTGACCTTTGTGATGACTGGCTCGTCGTCATCGTGAGAGGCTTCATCACCAGCAGTATCTGTCACTTCTTGTTGAGCCTCATCACACTCCATAGGTTTGAGTTTTTGGACGACCTTCCTTTTACGCTTAGGTACCGGTGTCAGATCATGGTGTGCCTCACTGTCAGACCGCAGTTGTGGTTCCCAAGACAGATCACTTGCATCAGAAGGAGGTGGGCTTGAAGAAGATGTAGACACCCCCCTTGATCTTTTCCTTGCTAGGGATGTGGAAGACAATGAATGATCATCAGGAGGAGTGGCTTCCAATGATACCTCGGCTTCATTGTCGATTTCCTGATGTGCCCCTACTTCGGGAGGAACAACTATTGTGGGCACGTGTGAACCTCCATGCACCTTTGCTTGCGCATCTCCTTTTGCTGCCTCTCCTTCCACATGTACTTGGGCGTGTACTTGCACATGGTGTTGTTGTTGCGGCTGTGGTTGTTCAACACTTGTCAGATGAGTTACAACAACCTGTGTTGATTCAGGGACATTGCTGCTACTTTCTTGCGATGAGCCAACATCACTGGTCGATGGTGATTGGAGAAGTACACTGACTGCCTCTGAAGCACTCAAGGGCTTTGACTTAAGTTGGCGTGGTGGTGGAGGCACTGAACCCAATGGAGCAGGGGTGCTGCTCCCAGCTTGGTCCCCAGCAGAACCTGCTGCAGCAGGCGTACTTTTTTTTTTGCTCCCAAAAAACGTGGCGGGTGGCACACCAGCCTCCTTGGTAACTTGCTTCTTCTGCTCCTTACTAGCAACTTTCTTGCTAGAGGAGCTACGGAGAACTTTCTTTGGGGGCGGGGCCATCTTCTTCAGAGCAGGTCAGACAGCAGGCCGCAGTTGCACGAATTGTAGAGTTGTCTGAGGCCAGACGTGACGTCGCGTGACGTTATGCTGCACACACACACCGCTGCAGGACTTCTTCCTGGCACTGGTGGTTCTCTTGAGTCTTGTGCACCTAAAAAAAATGGAAGACAGAGGAACATCAGTTCAGTTATAGAGCACAAAAAAAATCGAAAAACACTGCAAAATCAGCACAATCCCAATCCATCCATGCCCTCCATAATGTTTAAATTCAAGACAACCCACAGAAAGACTAGGCCCATGCAAGACTCACTAGTACCCCTGGGCATAAATAAAGGTTGAAAAGTAGGCAAAATGGTTGGAGGCCTAACAACAAAGCCTGCATTCAAAATGGCCACTTGCCTCCTAGCACATGGCCAGGGCCTGCCTGTACCAGCACTCAAAATGGCCCCCACCCACATGGCCTGTCCCCATGAACACCCCCAAAAATCGAAAAACACAGAAAAATCAGCACAATCCCATTCAATCCATGCCCTCCATGATGTTTAAGTTGAAGACAGCCCACAGAAAGACTAGGCCCATGCTAGACTCAAATACCCCTGGTGAAAAGGCCACAAGTACAGGCCCAAAAAACGAAAATCACTGAAAAATCTGCACAATCCCATTCCATCCATGGCCTCCATGATGTTTAAATTCAAGACAACCCACAGAAAGACTAGGCCCATGCAAGACTCACTACCCCTGGGCATAAATAAAGGTTGAAAAGTAGGCAAAATGGTTGGAGGCCTAACAACAAAGCCTGCATTCAAAATGGCCACTTGCCTGCCAGTGCCAGCACATGGCCAGTGCCTGTAGCTGCACTCAAAATGGCCACCAGCCACATGGCATGTCCCTCCCCATGAACACCCCCAAAAATCGAAAAACACTGAAAAATCTGCACAATCCCATTCCATCCATGCCCTCCATGATGTTTAAATTCAAGACAACCCACAGAAAGACTAGGCCCATGCAAGACTCACTACCCCTGGGCATAAATAAAGGTTGAAAAGTAGGCAAAATGGTTGGAGGCCTAACAACAAAGCCTGCATTCAAAATGGCCACTTGCCTCCTAGCACATGGCCAGGGCCTGCCTGTACCAGCACTCAAAATGGCCCCCACCCACATGGCCTGTCCCCATGAACACCCCCAAAAATCGAAAAACACTGCAAAATCAGCACAATCCCATTCCATCCATGCCCTATATGATGTTTAAATTCAAGACACCCCACAGAAAGACTAGGCCCATGCACCACTCACTACCCCTGGTCAAGGCCCCAACAACAGGTCAAAAATCGAAAAACACAGAAAAATCAGCACAATCCCATTCCATCCATGGCCTCCATGATGTTTAAATTCAAGACAACCCACAGAAAGACTAGGCCCATGCAAGACTCACTACCCCTGGGCATAAATAAAGGTTGAAAAGTAGGCAAAATGGTTGGAGGCCTAACAACAAAGCCTGCATTCAAAATGGCCACTTGCCTGCCAGCACATGGCCAGTGCCTGTAGCTGCACTCAAAATGGCCACCAGCCACATGGCATGTCCCTCCCCATGAACACCCCCAAAAATCGAAAAACACTGCAAAATCAGCACAATCCCATTCCATCCATGGCCTCCATGATGTTTAAATTCAAGACAACCCACAGAAAGACTAGGCCCATGCAAGACTCACTACCCCTGGGCATAAATAAAGGTTGAAAAGTAGGCAAAATGGTTGGAGGCCTAACAACAAAGCCTGCATTCAAAATGGCCACTTGCCTGCCAGCACATGGCCAGTGCCTGTAGCTGCACTCAAAATGGCCACCAGCCACATGGCATGTCCCTCCCCATGAACACCCCCAAAAATCGAAAAACACTGCAAAATCAGCACAATCCCATTCCATCCATGGCCTCCATGATGTTTAAATTCAAGACAACCCACAGAAAGACTAGGCCCATGCAAGACTCACTACCCCTGGGCATAAATAAAGGTTGAAAAGTAGGCAAAATGGTTGGAGGCCTAACAACAAAGCCTGCATTCAAAATGGCCACTTGCCTGCCAGCACATGGCCAGTGCCTGTAGCTGCACTCAAAATGGCCACCAGCCACATGGCATGTCCCTCCCCATGAACACCCCCAAAAATCGAAAAACACTGCAAAATCAGCACAATCCCATTCCATCCATGGCCTACATGATGTTTAAATTCAAGACAGCCCACAGAAAGACTAGGCCCATGCACCACTCACTACCCCTGGTCAAGGCCCCAACAACAGGTCAAAAATCGAAAAACACAGAAAAATCAGCACAATCCCATTCCATCCATGCCCTCCATGATGTTTAAATTCAAGACACCCCACAGAAAGACTAGGCCCATGCAACACTCACTACCCCTGGTGAAAAGGCCACAAGTACAGCCCAAAAAAACGAAAATCACTGAAAAATAAGCACAATCCCAAGCCATCCAGCCCCTCCATGATGTTTAAATTCAAGACACCCCACAGAAAGACTCAGTCCACCCACCACTGAGTACCCCTGGGCAAAAGGCCCCAAAACAGCCCAAAAATCGAAAATTCCAAAATTTTAATTGCAGCAACTGTATTGCCCCAAACAAACTTACTTGTAAAATTTCTAATCCAACAGTGATCCAAAGAAAGTCAAAAAGGCCTCAAATCCAAATATCCAGCAGCATCCACAAAAAGTAATCCTTCCAGCTCCAGACACAAATGAAAAGTGACCAGGAGATGGACAAAGCACTGGGAGGAGCCTGCTGAACAGGAACAGGAAGTTGAAGACTGTGGGGCACTTCCTTCCTCCCACCCCCCTGCCCCCCTCCCCAAAATGGACTCCTCGCTAAAAAAGTGCAGGCAAATGTCAAACTAAGGAGTTATTCAGATAAAAATCATCATTTCTAGAAGGTTTATGCTGCTTGCTGGTGGATTTCTTGTGCAGAATTGCAAATTTATATTTTCGCTCGCCGCATCTCAAATCTCGCAATTGCGAAGTACCGCGAGACGTGATCTCGCCGTACTCGCGTTGACAAACTATCGCTGGCAAGCCGCAATGACGTAATCGCGCTCGCCAATTCCCGCGGGATCACACAGCAAGATCCAAAATGGCGCAGCACTCGCAAACTATCGAAAAAAACAACTCGGCAAACGATGATAAACGCCGCCAAAAAAATCCGCTGCGTGCGAATTTGCGGATTTTGCGGGAAATCCGCAAATCTCGCGGATTGCGGATTTCCCGAAAATCCGCAAAATCCGCGAGCGTAACGGATTTTCCGCCCATGCTTAAGCTCAGGTAATTGAGGAGCACCGCTCTGTTATGAAAAAACAAACAATTACAAAAAACATTCCGCCGTTTAACCCATAGGGGAGTAAAATCCACATTAATAACCAAATTCAAGAGACACTATGAATAGTATATAGTGTCGAATTTCACATCTGGTTCGCCTCAGTAATCATGAACCCACTGCATTTTGGCCCAAGACAGTTGTTATGCTCGATCTCTACACATACATATACTCTTTCGTTGGGAAAATACTATGGTGTTCTGAAAAATGTAACACTACCTATGCCCAAGCGCGACTCAATTATAAGTTATTTCAACATCTAGGAGGGCCCGCGTGAGTAGCAAGCACATGAACAGATATTATCTTGCTTTTCGCCAATTAGTGACTCCTTCGATATTAGACAAAGTGCATGTAAAAAGCAATGTAGGCGTGAGTCGCAAGCACACGAACAGATATTATGTTGCTTTACAGCAAATAGTGACTCCCTCGATATCAGGCAAGGTGCATGTAAAAAACAATGGACCCGCCGTGCTGAAGCAGCGAGCGATACACTGTAACTTCCATCTAGGAGGGAGCACACTCTGACTCTGTATGCATCGCGTATCTAACAAACAGACACACACGATGGAACAAAACCGCTACCGTGCTCACCTATCCGTCGGTGTCTCCAGGTGTTCCTCTGCGCTAGACTGGGGAGGCACTGAGCGGATAGGGCGCGGTCCATTTGAACATTCGTCTCCTCTTTGCGTGTGCGTGATCGCAAACGGAACGCTGGATCTTGTAGTGTAAATGTTCGAAACTCAAAAAAATAAATAAATTTCCATGTTTACATATTCTCAGTATGTCCAAGATGCTAATTGCACCAAGAATGTTGTGGAATGTTGTAGGTCTTATAGTGCGAGCAAATGGCACTTCGAAATGCAAATATATTTTTTTCAATTTGGACAATATGCCAAATGCGCAAGAAATACTGGGTCTTGTAGTCCGAATGTATGAAACTTTGAAATGTAGTTATTTTTTCATAAAGCCAATTTCTAGCGGATTCAATAAAGTCACAAAAACACTCTGCTAGTGGCAAATTACAGTGAACCCGCTCTTTAGAACTCATCCTGACATCGTGTGCCGCGCATTTGTACTGCGGATAGAATGAAATAATACAAATTGGGGCCATTTCTTGTGTTTTCAAACAGTCAAGGCTAGTGCGTACTTTACCAACAGTAACCTAGGGCCACTGTTCTTAGACTAAGACCATTCGCAACTGTTGTCCTTAACTATGAGGCTAGTACCAACTTTTGTTAATGTTACAACAGTAGATGCAATACTAAGGTGTTTAATTTGGTCGCCATTACAGTTTAAATGATAAATAGTAATTTAAACTCTCCTAGCAAGGTGTTTTTGATCAGAAGGTTTACTTTGATAATGACAGAATTCCTTCATAGCGACATCCAGGGTATCGGTTCATTTAGGCCCTCCTTGTCGCTATTAAGCTTATAGACCCATTTTTGTTCAATTTTAAACAAAATTTTGCTTAGATCCGGGCAATGGTCTGGGATGGTTGGCACAGTCCATGTGAAATCATTAGGACCGTGTCCTACTTCTAAGAGGTGGGCTGTTAGACGCGCCGCCTGTTTGTGACATCGAACTGTACTTTTATGTTCACATATGCAATTTCTTATTTTTCTTGTCGTCATGCCCACATATCTTTTCGGGCATGGACAAGTAATGAGATAGATGGTATTCTCACTGTTGAAATTTGTGAATTTACTCTGTTGCCATGGTCGAACTGTCCCTATATCAACCACGGTTGACTTGGTTGTTTGTGGACACACTGAACAGTTTCCACAGGGATGATGTGCTTGTACAGGTGGGAGATCCCATAGGGTCCCAACCTGTCTAGTCAGTCTATTTTTAGGTCTGGTATGTACCAGCTGATCTTTTATGTTCTGTCCTCTCTTAAAGGCAAAGAGTGGTAAGGGTAATGTGTCCCCGCGTGTATTTAAAATAGACCAATGTTTTTTTCTGATCTTTTGGACTTGGTAGATTTTGTGTGGAAGGTGTTCACAAAAGTCATCCTGTCTGATTTCTCTTTGGGAACAGTTATGTCTAACAGGGCGTCCCGGTTATTATTGGACACCCTTTTCTTGGATTGGCGTATGATTTTATTCGGGTAGTTTTTTTCCCGCAGTTGTTCCGACAGTTTTGCCGAATGGGCCTCAAATGCCTCTTTGGTAGAGCAGTTCCTTTTGAGCCTTTTCAGTTGTAACATCGCACTGACACCACCCATTAGATACAAACGCAGGGTCTTCTTACTCTCACAGTCCTCTTTTCCAACTTTTGTGACTGTGTGCACACTAACTCCTGGGTAAGGAGAACCCAAATGATGTAAAAGTGGTGGAACAGATCGACAAATGATGGGAAAATTTTCACCTTGGGTATGTGTCGCACGTGCATTTGTTTATATGGTATCACGTGTTGTCATGGTTTAATCTAATTGTATTTAATTCACAACCCCTCTTCTTGTCATGTCAACGGTCGTTTATGATTAGAGTGTGTTTTTGACTCCTGGATATTTTTTGTGTGAATCATATTTTTATACATAACCTTGTGTGGAGTTTCCTTTGTGGTGGGCCTTGGGTGTTGTTGCTGGGGGTATATACGCAAACACTTAACTCACATTGCCTCCGAGTTCAGCCTTACTGCTCGTGCTACGTTACCAAGGGGGTGAGCAGGGGTTATCTTGGCGCGTAACTCCCTTGCCCTGCCCCTGACGTGGAAGTGGTGGTCTCTGACAGACTTTGGCGCAATCCCTGGCCGTCCAGGGATCTCATTTCTAACATTGTCTCGTTCATAATGATGTTGGCAATGTTTTAGGGGGGGTTTGGTGTTCTTTGGTCCAGAATTGGCAAAATGTGGGCGTTTTTGGGTGTTTTGCGGGCGCGTGTGTTTGGGTGAAAGTGAAAACTAGTCGTAGACCTTCCTTCTTCTTCTTCTTCAAAGAGCGCAGTGGTTCGATTTTGTTCTGCCTTGCTGAGATTCTTGTGAATCGCTGGAACAAGTGACTGTCCATGTGAGTTTCAAGAGGATCAAAGTAGTAGAAGTGCTGAAAACAGCAATGTTTTGTAAACAGCGCAGTTTACTATGTTTTGAATATACCAGTATTGCATGTTTTTGGGGGGCTTCTAGGTTTCTGTGGATGGGTTTTGGGGTCTGGGAGCACTGCTGGCACAGTCTAAAGTTGATTGCATTTGTTTTTCAGGAAATCCATGTTGGAAAAGTGGAGTTATGACCTAGCTGCACAGAGTATTTGGACTGAATTGAAGGTAGGCCCATTTTTTGCTTTTTGCCTGTTTGGGGTGTTCTGCTTTTTGGTGGGTGGCTGCAGGGGTCTGGGGGCATAGCTCGGAAGGTCTAATATCGGAATCAAGTGTTTTGGACCAAATCGGAGGTGAAAACGTTTTTCCATTTTCCGGAATTTAGCCCACTTTAGCGTTTTCGGGGGCCTGCTAGGGGGGGGTGCCTGGTGTTTGGGAGGGGAATTGGGGGGTCTTGGAGCAACGCTGGGTATGGATACTTTTGATTGCAAGTGGTTTGGAGAAAATCCATGGTGGCAAAGGAGAGTTAGGGCCTAGCTGCAGAGCGCGCACGGAGTGATGTGGGAAATTTGCAGAAATGTGTCTGTGACCATTTTTCAGTTTTTGCTTTTTGGCTTTTTGGGGGGGTTAAACTTGTTTCCGCCTGGGTTGACGGGTCTGGGGGCATTGCTGTGATGGTCAAATAGTGGATAAAAGTGGTTTGGAGTAAATCGGAGGTGAAAAAGTTTTTCCATTTTCAGGAATTTCGCTCACTTTAGCGTTTTCGGGGGGCTGTTTGGGGGGTTCCTGGTTTTTGTTGGTGGGTTTTGGGGTCTTGGAGCAACGCTGGGTATGGATACTTTTGATTGCAAGTGTTTTGAAGCAAATCCATGGGGGCAAAGGGGAGTTAGGGCTTAGCTGCAGAGCTCACATGGAGTGATTTTGGAATGGAGGCAAAATAATTCTAAGTGCCCATTTTTGTATTTTTGCTTTTTGGCTGTTTGGGGGTCTTCTACTTGTTTTCGCCTGGTTTGACAGGTCTGGGGGCATTCTTGGGAAGGTCTAATATCGGATAAAAGTGGTTTGGAGAAAATCGGAAGTGAAAAAGTTTTTGCGTTTTTGCTCACTTGCTTGTCTTTGGGGTGCTGATTGGATGGGTTCCTGGTGTTTGGGTGTGGGTTTTGGGGTCTTGGAGCACTGCTGGCACAGTCTAATTTTGATTGCATTTGTTTTTCAGGAAATCCATGGTGGAAAAGTGGAGTTAATATGACCTAGCTGCACAGCGCGTTTGGACAGAATTGAAAGAAGGCCGAAAATATTCTAAGTATGAGATTTTCCATTTTTGCTTTTTGCCTGTTTGGGGGTGTTCTGCTTTTTGTGGGTGGGTTGGCGGGTCTTGGGGCATTGCTGGGAAGGTTAATAATGGATAAAAGTGGTTTGGAGAAAATCCATGCTGAAAAGCGTTTTGGCACTTTTTTAACTTAGGGCTCCTTTGGGTTAGCAGCAGTATTGCATGTGTTTGGGGGTGTTCTAGATTTTTGCAACTGGGTTCTGAGGTCTTAGAGCACTAATGGAAATGTGTAATTTTGATTGCAAGTGGTTTGAAGAAAATCCGTGTTGGGAAAGGGGGGATTTGGCCGAGTTAAAGACAGCGTTTGCCACTATTCCTAACTTAGGGCTCGTTAGGGTTAGCAGTATTGTATTGCATGTGTTTGGGCGGGGGTTCTAGATTTTTACGACTGGGTGGGGTCTTGGAACACTTGTTGGAATGTCTAATTTTGATTGCAAGTGGTTTGAAGAAAATCCATGGTGGGAAAGGGGGGTTTTGGGCATACTTTCTGAGTGCGTTTTGGCACGATTTGAAATTAGGCCTCTGCGGGGTAGCAGCAGTATTCTGCATGTTTTTGGAGGGTAATATGGCGTGTTCTAGATTTTGGGGATTGTCATCTCTGAAAGTGAAAGTATAATTTTTGAACTACACAGCGTGCCTTATATATTTTTTTCTCTGAGGTGTCTTTAACACTTACTGTTGTGTTTTTCCATCATCAATTACAGGCAGGCTTTTACCCTGTGCCATCGATGTACTACTCAGGCTTACAATTAGCGATCCGCAGATCCGCATCAGGCAGGCAGTGGACAGTGTGTCTGGTCACCAAAATTGATCGACGGATCATCCGATGGAATGAAGGAGTAACGCGAATAAGAGGAATGGCTGGATGCATCAACTTCACAAATTCAACGGGACAACTACAAAAAACAGTAACTGTATCCACAATTATCCTTATCTTTGAAATGATATTCTTGTAAACTTGAACTTACTTCTACGAGTGTGACTCTGTGCGTTTGTTTGATCTCTGCTTCAAATTCATCCCTCCAGCTATTTGATGTGTCTTTGCTATGTTTAACACTAATTTAATGTTCTGAGTGTTTATTCTCTCTGAGGGCAGAGAGGCAAGTGGAATTGCGTAATGACTGCAGCCCTGTACTGTCAACTTGTTTCTTCTTAGATACTAGTTAGTTGCAGTAAGTAGTAGTACTACTTTTCAGTTACCTAACCATCCATTTAGTAAACAACTTCTGGCATGCAGTAGTGCACTTCCTTTATGTCCCTTTAAAGATTTATCAATGTCGTCTAATCCAAAGATTTGTTTCTCTTCATTTGTTGTTTGACTGTCCATGCTGTGTTTTTTTTCCTCTCTACCAAACTTTCCCAAAAAAACCCATTCCCATCCAATTTTCAAACCCTAACCCTCAGACATGGCTATATGCAAATCGGTCTGACCCGTTGCCTCATGGTAACAGTCCAGCCTGAACTGCCAAGCCATGTCTTCCCTGGACCGGAAACAAGCTTCCGAGGACCGGTTTCTGGCATTCCAGCCGTCTTCAGCCCGGCTTGCTTGAATCCAGTGGCAAAGTGAGGAAGGGACTCACGTCTGAGCATACCCTGACACACTTATGGCAGCCAAAAGCGGTACAAAAGGGGGTGGTGATGGACGGAGCATCTGAATCAATCAAACACTCACACCCAGTCAAAAGATCTGGGTTTAATCCATCACCGTTCTTTAGCCCACTCTGCCACCCCAGTTCAGGCATGGCTATATGCAAATCAGTCTGACCCTGTGCCTCAAGGGAACAGTCCAGAACGAACTGCCAAGCCATGTCTTCCCTGGACCGGAAACAAGCTTCCGAGGACCGGTTTCTGGCATTCCAGCCGTCTTCAGCCCGGCTTGCTTGAATCCAGTGGCAAAGTGAGCAAGGGACTCACGTCTGAGCATACCCTGCCACACTTATGGCGGCCAAAAGCGGTAACCTCCACAGTACCCGGTAGCCGGGTCAGAATTAGAAGCGGCTGAGAGCACATAGCCATTCTGGCAATAACTTTGGAACCGCTGCCCGCGGGAGCCCTGATGAAGTCGTGGGTTACTAGCCCTGACGAAACACGTGTTGGCTGGGCCTGGTGGATAAAATATGAATTGAAGAAAAACTCCTATCAAGACTACTTCCACATTGTTTGTCTATTGGTTGTGTTGTTTGATTACCTTAAGCATTTACTCTGTAAAAGGCGACATGTGCACAGATACCTGTTGTAACAGTATAACATTTTGGCATGTATCTTTCCGCCGTCTTTGTAAGCCTGTGACATTACTGGGAGTTTCAGGAATTCCACTACTACTACATACATAGTCAGAGAGTACTAAAAAAGGGCCTTTTTTACTTTTTTTCTTTTGTGTTGCAAAAGAAATTACTGGTACGTGAACTTGTGGTAGCCGCCATAATGGCAGCTCACTCAGCTTTCACCCAAGAAATACAGACACAGGCCATGATGATGCAGACTCGCAGTACTTTAAGAAGTACGTGCAAGTGGGGATCTGAATGTCTTACTTTTCTATAGGGGTGGCACTGCCACTGGCCATACTTCATCCACTCAGCGTCTGCTCTACTACATCATACACCTCTGCTATCGACGAGGAGGATAAAGAAGATAACATCCAGGCTTCCAAAGTACGTCTATGATTCTTCTTAATGTATCAAATGTACCAAAATTTCTTTTTGTCAAAAACCAACTAACACCCTTTCATTATATTCTTCTTCTTCTTATGTTGAATTGCATTCAACAAAACCATTCTTTACAGTAATAAATATTAAGACTCGCTCGTCCTTCGTTTCACCCTTCTTTAACTTTTCGTTCTTCACATCCCTAAACTACATCTGATATGACTTGGCTTCACAATAAAAATTTGCCAGCTGAGTTGAAGTGAAATAGAGGGGGCCATTGGTTACCAGAGAAGTACTGCCGCTAATGCTATTAAAAGTCAAGGTTGACTGTGTTCTCCGTGATAGCCCAAAAAGTAGTTCTAAATTAGTAAATGTTCTTGACAGTACAGTGTACTTATACTAGTGTACTGTGTACTACTGTACAGTACATCATACACTCCTTTGCGAGCCTACTCAAAAAAATGTCAATAAGTAAGGAGTATAATAACTTACCACCGTCCAGCTCCTCCTGTTGACGGCGCCGCTGCATCCAGAGTGGACCCCTCCGCACTGCTGGCCCTGACACTGGTGGACATCTGTGCCGCATCAGATGTTGTGACGTCTAGGAAAAACATGTCATATTTTTAGATGCCATACACAACCCCCTAATTTGTTTTGTTATGGAAGAAAATGTTAAATAACGCATTTTTTTGTTACTGGGATTAAAAAAAGTAACGGTTTTGGGGAGGGTGTTAACCTTTTATATGCTTATTCCATTTAAAGCTACGCTTCTTCATATGACAACTGATGAATGCTTGCTTAACGTGCACCATTTTTCTCTTTACAGAAAGAAGATTCCATTGCCCTTCTGCCAGACGATTCACCAACTACTACTAAGTCATCACCAGCAGTACTTTAAGTACTTTAAAGAAGGTGGGGGCTCCAGCATAGTTATTCTAACAATTGCATGTGTCTGTTAACTATTATTAAGTTTGAGTCATACTAATTTCATTCATGGGAATGTTGTTTAAACTTTAACGTCATCTTCATCCATCAGAATACTACGCTATTAAAAATAAAGACATAATGTTTTCATTTCTCAATTGAAAATAAAACTTTAAAACTAATAAACACTGTGTGGTTTTTGTTTACGAGTGAGTGAGCGGAAAGGTTTGAACAGTGATGAACCAGAGGGTGACAGTGGTGAACCAGAGAGGGACAGTGATGATCCAGAGGGTGCCACTGGTGAACCAGAGGGTGCTGTGATGAACCAGAGGGTGGCAGGGATGAACCAGAGGGTGGCAGTTGTGAACCAGAGGGTGGCAGTGATGAACCAGAGCGTGGCACTGGTGAACCAGAGCGTGGCACTGGTAAACCAGAGGGTGCTGCGATGAACCAGAGGGTGGCAGCGATGAACCAGAGGGTGGCAGTGGTGAAACAGAGGGTGGCAGTGATGAACCAGAGGGGGACAGTGATGATCCAGAGGGTGGCAGTGGCAAACCAGAGGGTGGCAGTGATAAACCAGAGGGTGGCAGTGATGAACCAGAGGGTGACAGAGGTTAACCAGAGGGGGACAGTGATGATCCAGAGGGTGGCACTGGTGAACCAGGGGTGCTGTGGTGAACCAGAGGGTGGCAGGGATGAACCAGAGGGTGGCAGTGGTGAACCAGAGGGTGGCACTGGTAAACCAGAGGGTGCTGTGATGAACCAGAGGGTGGCAGTGATGAACCAGAGGGTTTCAGTGGTGAACCAGAGGGTGGCAGTGGTGAACTAGAGGGTGTCAGTGGTGAACCAGAGGGTGGCAGTGATGAACCAGAGGGGGACAGTGATGATCCAGAGGGTGGCAGTGGCAAACAAGAGGGTGGCAGTGATGAACCAGAGGGTGGCAGCGGCAAACCAGAGGGTGGCAGTGATGAAACAGAGGGTGGCAGTGATGATCCAGAGGGTGGCAGTGGAGAACCAGAGGGTGCTGTGTGTGAGAAGTTGGCCTGGTATATGATGATCACTATTCTAGTGAGCACCTTGCACTAGTCCAAACGACCCTTATGGTGATTGGTTGTAAGTCAACCTTATAGACCAGCTATCCTAGTGGTAGCATGGACAAAAGCAGTCTTAGGCTAAACTCAAGAGGGCATGTGAAGCCAGCTTTTTTACCATATGCAATCCTTTAAATATCAAATGAAAGGACACCAAACAAATTATATATTATAAAATATATGTATTTATTTCTAGAATAATCCCCTTGACTCTTAATGAGCACAGGAGCACAAGCGTTAAACAAAGAACACAGTATAACATACAATAAGATGCACAATTATGGATAGGCCGGGTGGCCACTCAAACCATATATTAATAAAGTGGTATACGTACCACGTCACGGACAATGAACAGGCCTAGGGCCTAGGGAATCGCTGGGCCTACACTGTACTAACAAAGGTTAGGACATAGGGGGCCCACAGGATGCGGGTGCAGTGTCTATAGGCAACCGCGTTTACCATACAAGTCAATGGTGCGTAAAAATCAGAAAGTTATAGGTTTAGGAGTCTTCCAACTGGACTAGAACTTAGCCACTAAAAAGTAGGACACTAGAGGTGTAAACCACTATAGGAGCACCGGTGTAATCTCGTTACCTCACCCACAGGAAGCGGGTGCATACGTGCCAAAGTGCGTTGGGTTTCTTTGTGGAGTTCTATGGATCCTGGAGGTAAAGATGCTGCAGGCGGCCAGGAGAGAAGAGTCCGGTTGGATGCAAGGGGGGATCGAAGATGTAGAGTACCTGAAAGCAGAGGGGACAGAGTCTAGGCCACTTGCCAGTGACCAGGATGGAACCAGGATGGAACTAGGCAGTGTCGGGTTGCGATCAGGTGCTGCCGAGTAGTTTTTCTCCACTGCCACGTGGACCAGGAAGGATCGAAGATGACCAGCTGGTGGACACGAGCTGTCCCACAAAGGCTCTTGCTGTCGGTGGTGTCTGTTCTCGAATTGGATCACCAAACCTTGGCAAATGCAACCCAAGCAGGACTCGAAGATGTCTTCTGGATCGGACCGGGAAGATCAGATCGATGGCTCCTTTTCAGGGGAGCTAGGGCCAGTCTGGAGCAACCAGAACAGCAGTGTAGTTTTGATGAATCATTGTCACAGAGGCCACTAGCCAACGGGCAAGCGACCGGACAACGCGGCAAGCAGGAAAAGTGGAAAAGGGCCCCACGCAGCACTCGGTGAGTGTAGAGGGGTGATCTTTGGAGCACAGGCTGATCGGGGATGGGGCTTCTCAAACCCCAAAGCACAGCATCGAGGGTGCCTCTGGAGCTGCACAGGAAGCACTTCATTGACTCTTCAAGATGGCCGGTCCCACGTCTCTCGTCGCCTCCATGGGTCTCAGCTTTGCCAGGACTGTGGATCGGGCTGTTGGATGTCTGGGAGTCTGGGTCTTGTTGATCTCTGTCATTCGAGCTCCAGCGGGAGCAACTGCAAAGAAAGTCTTGATGCGCTGATGGTGCCTGCTTGCACAGGGTGGCCCCTCCTTGACCACAAAGGAGATTCTTCAGTCTTCCACGTTGAGTGGGATGTCGAAGGTTCCAGAGTTTCATTTCAAAGTTTCAGTCAGGATGATCTGGTTTGCATTGGCACAGCTCCTACCTTTATTCCAAATCTAGGGGCTGGATCTCCTGCTAGGTCCCTCCTATGGGTGGGACCAAGGAAGGGGGTGGTTACACTCCTTTCCCTTTGTCCAGTTTTGCGCCAGAGCTGGGGCTGGAGAGCCCCAGCACCGGTTGGAACAGGACTTTGCATGGGACACCTTGTGTGCCCCAGGCAGTGTCTAGTTTCATTCAGCCCTCCCTGCCCCAATCCACAGCCTTGAACCAGAGGGTGGCAGTGATCAACCAGATGGTGGCAGTGATGAACCATAGGGTGGCACTGGTGAAACAGAGGGTGGCAGTGATGATCCAGAGAGTGGCAGTGGCAAACCAGAGGGTGGCAGTGATGAACCAGAGGGTGGCAGGGATGAACCAGAGGATGGCAGTGATCCACCAGAGGGTAGCGGTGATGAACCAGAGGGTGCTGTGATAAACCAGAGGGGGACAGTGATGATCCAGAGGGTGGTAGTGGAAAACCAGAGGGTGGCAGTGATGAACCAGAGGGTGGCAGGGATGAACCAGAGGATGGCAGTGATCAACCAGAGGGTGGCAGTGATGATCCAGAGGCTGACAGTGGTGAACCAGAGGGTGGCAGTAATGAACCAGAGGGTGGCAGTGATGAACCAGAGGGTGGCAGTGGTGAACCACAAGGTGATGAACCAGAGGATAGCAGTGATGAACCAGAGGGTGGCAGTGGTGAACCAGAGGGTGGCAATGATGATCCAGAGGGTGGCAGTGGCAAACCAGAGGGTGGCATTGGTGAACCAGAGGGTGGCAGTGATGAACCAGAGGGTGGCCGCGATGAACCACAGGGTCGCAAACAGGCTGGACACGTAGAAACAACATGGTCGCGACAGTTGCGACCACCAAGTAAGTTTGCGTTCAGGAACTTGTATAAAACCCTCGCGAACTGGCAAAAACACCAAATTCGCAAATTCGCACGAATTCACGAATTTTGTGAATTGCGAGTTTGCTTTCGCACGAATTCGCGGATCGTGAATTCGCAAATTTTGCGCATACTTAATTAGCGGCTCTGGACGTTTTATGCAGTTTTAACCATAATTTGTCCCATAAAGCGACCGGCCAAGATATTGACAAGTCCCTTTCCCAAGCCAATTCAATCTTTGTTTTGAGTCGTTCAGAAGGAGTCATGAGGCACTTATAATTGCAAAAGGCGGACGGAGAAGTGTTCAAAAGTGGGAAAATAGTAGAGTAGAAGGTAGGGAAATCAGAGAGAGAAGGAAGAGATTGGAGATATTGGCGGAGAGCAGGCATTAAAAGGTCATATTGTTTCCTAAAGGAAGAGGGAAGAAGAAATTCAGTTTGAAGGTCAGTAAAAGATAAAGGAACATTATTTAACAAGAGTTGGGAAATCCATGATAAACCCCTGGACTTCCAGGATTTCCAATAAAAAGAGCGATTTCTAATGCAAAGTAATTTATTATGCCAGATGGTTTGCTGAGACAAAGAAGCAAGAGAAGGATAAGAGGAAGGTAAGAGGGGGCCTAAAAGATGGCGGGTGTGTACAATAATGGGGATTTCAAGAAATAAACATTAGAAGAAAAGGCAAGAGTCTCTGAAAAATCAAGCGGTGAGATAAGAGATTTCTCCAAAGATAACCAAACAGGAGTATAAATGGGGGGTCTGTGGACAGCCAACGGGAGGCCTGTTTGAGGATAAAAGAAGAATGATATGATTTAAAGTCTGGAAATTTAAGACCCCCATGCATTTTATCTTTTTTGAGGGAAGATAAGGCGATCCTTGGAGGTTTGTTTTTCCAGAGAAATTTTGTCAAGAGAGAGTCTTACCGTTTAAAATAATAACAAGCTATACGGACAGGAATCAGAGAAATAGAGTATAGAACGATTGGGGCCAACATCATTTTAATGGAGTCTAAATGACCCCACCATGAAAGAAATAGGGGGTGCCATCTGGTGATAGAGTCAGTCAATTTCTTCGTAATATATTCAAAATTAGCTTTCAAAGTGTCCGCAATGGAGGGGAAAAACCACAAACCTAAATACTTAACCTTTGTCAACTGCCAGGAAAAACCAGTTTGACTGAAATAATGACGTTGACATAAGACATTGAGAGGTAGGACTTCAAACTTATCATGATGAAGACGATAGCCCGAGACATCCGAGAAGGCATCAACTTGAGAGAGAAAGGCAGGTAGAGTGGACTTGGGGTTAGAACAATAGAAAAGGATATCATCAGCATAGACAGACAATTTGACTTGATTGGGGCAAGGGTTAAAACCAGTGATTTGGGTGTCCTGTCGAAGTTTGGTAAGAAATGGTTCTAGTGCCACAATAAACAAAAGGGGGGATAACGGACACCCTTGTCAAACACCTCTAGAATGGGAGAAATAATCAGAAATGTTCCCATTGACAAAGATAGAAGCTCTGGGGCCAGAATACAAGAGGGAGATGAAAGAGATTAATTTAGGGGGAAAACCAATCCAAGTGAGTGCACGAAACATAAAATCCCAGCTGATCCTATCAAACGCCTTTTCGGCATCTAATGTAATGGCCGCAAGTGGATAAGTCAGGGAAGAAGCCCTACTGAGTACATTAAAGAAAACTCTAGAATTGTCAGAGGATAAACGCCCTTTAAGAAAACCTGACTGCTCAGAGCCTATGAGTTCGGGTAAAAGGGGGTCAATACGGAGGGCAAGCAGCTTGGCAAATATTTTATAATCTGTATCAACAAGGGAAATGGGGCGATAATTCTTGCAAAGAGAAGGGTCCTTATTTTCTTTGGGGATAAGGCATATCATAGCATCCTGAAAGGTACCTTGAGAAGAGCCATTAATAATGAAGGAATTAAATAACACAAGGAGATGCGGGAGAAGAAGTTTTGAGAAGTGATCATAGAATTCTATAGAGAAACCGTCGGGACCGGAAGCTTTACCGCGCTTTAAGACTGAGACTGCATGGGAGATTTCGTTAAGAGTTATGTCTGTGTCTAGCGCAGCAAAATCAATATGAGAGGAGGAAGGGGAAGCAATCGATTGAAAATAGGAGGATAAGTCAGAAGGAAGAGGAGAGGATTCAGGTGTATAAAGGTTCTTGTAGAATGAGACAAATTCCAGCAAAATCTCATCATCCTTAAAGTGAGAAGTACCGGAAGAATCAATAGTGGAAGTAATCCGAGTTCTATCACGGCGAGATTTTAAATAATTAGCCAGGAGTTTGCCCATTTTATTTTGCCCCCCATAATATGAGCGCTACTTTTTAAAAGATAAGAGGCAGCAGCGTCGGTACATAACTTATTGAAGGCGATCTTGGCTGTAAGAAGATCTTTCAAAGAAGCATCCGAAAAGTAATGAAAATAGGCCTGTTCTAAATGTTTGATTCAAGCCAAGAGCTGGGAAGATTGTTTCTCGAAATTCTTCTTTTTCTGGGAAACATAATTAATTATGAAGCCTCTAGCGGTTGTTTAAAAGAGTCCCATATCATGGTCGGAGAAGAGTCAGGGATGGAATTCGTAAGAAAAAAGTCCTCAATAAAGGAATTAAATTGGCCAGAGAATTTAGGATCTGCAAGGAGGAAATTGTTAAAAAGCCATCTGCCAGAGGAGGGGGAGAAAGGGATAAGGCCGAAATCACAAAAGACTGGAGCGTGGTCAGAAATGAGGATGGAGCCTATCTCTGAGGCAAGAGCGCATTGGGCCAAGGACTTACTGAGGAAAAGGTAATCAATACGGGACTGTGATTTTTGAGGAGGGGAAAAATAACTAAATTCCTGGAGAGCAGGATGGCAAAGTCTCCATATATCAACTAAGGTCTTACAGCTAATAGCGAAGGTGAATTGAGAATGCATTTTGGAAGGGACAAATATAACCGGGGATCGTCTGTCAAGAATGGGATCATGAACCTAATTACAGCCTCCACCGAAAATTACATACTCATCAGCAAGGGAAACTAATTTATCTGAAATAATTGGCTAAAAGGTATTGTCAACTGATACCGTGCATAGACTTTAAAAATAACTAAGGGTACATTATCAATTAATATTCTAATAAGGACCCAACGACCCTCAGAATCAGATTCTTGATGAAGAACAGAAACTGCAAACTTTTTGTGGACTAAAATAACCACACCGTTCTTCTTCCCTGAAGCTGGGGAGAAGAAAACATTACCGACCCAAAGTCTTTGTAATTTAGAAGCTTCAGTATCAGATAGATGGGTCTCTTGCAACATAGCAATGCCTGTATTTAACCTAGCCAAGTGAGATAGCACTCGCTGTCTTTTAATAGGATTATTTAATCCTTTGACATTCCATGAGGAAACTCTGAATGTAACGAGATACAAATATTAAACAGAAAGCATACAGTGTAACATAGCACCTTTAAAACCAATCTATGAACAAAGTAGAAAAATATGAAGCCATATAAAAAGTACAAAAATGAAGAACAAAAAAGGGAAGGAAAAAACTTACAGATCAAACGAGGAAGGGGTGGGTGGGAGGCCAAGCGAGGGAATGACACTGTCCAAACTCATGAAGGAGGGGCGAGGAGGGAAACAGCACTAACGGGCCATTGATAAACAATAGGAAGGGGAGGAGGTTCGGAGAACAATCTGTTGAAAAGGAGAAACAAATTAATCGCACAGCACAAAAAGAACAAGCAATTAAGAAATGAGACATGATAGCAGAAAGACAAGAAAGGTGAGATAGGCAAGAAACAGGAGAGAGAAGCATAACCACAAGGATATCAAACTTCTTAGAAGACAATGAAGACAGAACAAGGTAAAGGGCATAGCCTAAAACGAGGCAAAACATATGCGAATAATAAAACTGTAGCGGAAGCTAAAAACAAACAATTAAGAAAAGAAATGATCAATAGAGGGGGAAATAAGATGAGTGAGGAAGAGAGACAGAAAACTTAAGGACAGAAGGTAGAAAGCATAACAGTACTAATCATCATATAGAGAGAAACATAGTGAAGAGAGATACAAAATATTTCATAAACCAGGCAAAAGACATGCACAGAGCAAAACCAAAAACATGTTAATTGAAAGTAGATGCAGATGAGATGTCCATGGAGTCAGACTGGAAAGTATAGAGAAAGCTCTTGAGTTTCAACGTGTCTTCATACGTGGTAGTCTTATTGTTAATAGTAACCTTGAATAAACATGGATGAAAGAGACCATACTTTGCACCAATAGAACGTAGTTGAGGTCGCAACGCCTGAAACTCCCGTCGTCGATCAGCTGTAGATTTAGCGTAGTCTTGAACAAAAAACATTGGATTCCCTGACCAAGTAATTTTATTTAGAACTCTGGCAGCAGCTAGGACTTTTAAGAGGTTAGTATATTCAAGAAAATACAGTATCATTCCTCTGGGTTTACTCGATGAGGAGGATGATGCATGGTGCGACAAAGACCCCAACCGATGTGCTCTCTGTGCTTCTTCTTTAAGAAGGACTTAAAGAAGAAAATGGTATCCAACCCCTCTGACCGCTCCGCCAAGCCGTAGACACGAAGGTTATTACGACGATTCCTGTTTTTCAAATTCTCAACCTGCTTGTGTAAACTGGATACTTGGGAGCATAGGGAGTCAACCTTAGAAGCAGAGGAATTTAAGGAATCAGCACTTTGTTCCAATGTGGTAACACGACTTTCCACACTCAGCCATTTGTCAGAAAGGGAAGAGTAGAGGTAGTAGAGGTAGTAGAGGTAGTTTCTTGGAGAGTTGCAGTGGTTTCCTGAACAAAAGGGCGCAAAGCCCTGATTTCATCAAGCAAAAGGTCCATAGTAACAGTAGAGACCGGCGGAGGGGGGAAGGAGGGTCCTTCTTCAATCTTTTGGTTGAAGCTTTGGAGCCAAGAGTCGTTGAAGTATTCGCAGAGGAAGAAGCAGATTTTGGTGAGGAGGCATTGGAGTCATCCATGGCTAAACACTGATATCGCGAACTAGTGTGAAGCAAGAATTTGCGCAGGGTTACTTTGGTACGAAGCACTTCTTTAAGTTGTTTGCCCATATGAAAAGAACAGAGAAGAGGGGTAAGCTAATACTGTGCATGGACACCCAACCTGTAAGAAAAAGACACCATATATAGAAACAAGTCAAGCGGACCCCTAAAAGGAATGCTTAAAAGCAAGCAGAAATTAATATAACAATCAAATAAACAGTGTTAGATTAGCAAGGAGGAAAAACATGAAAACACAATGAGCCACTCTAGAAACATTGCGTTTGTAGAAATCAACATATTAAATGACAGTCAGTTAATAGAGTGGTAGATGACTGAGGACATGAAGGCATTGGTCTAGTCAGCATGAAGGCCGGTTGATGAAGCAATATTCACACAATATATAACTCCGTAGAAATAACAACAGATGATAAACCCATAAATCGCAGTATTGTAGGAGACACCAAATCTATCTCCAAGCACTGAAGGATAGGAAACACAGCACAGTGAAGAAGAAAGCCTGTGTGGGAGATTCATCCCAGAGTATTGCGCTTATTTAATCCACAACTGAAATCTTTCATTCACCAAAATGGCTGCAGATAATGGGTGATGAACTCCCTAATGTTCTCAGCGTGGTAAGAGGCTATGAGAGAAAGTCCATAATGCAGATAGATTTATGACGAGACCCTGTCATCCAGCAAAAGTCGTCATTACTTCAAAAAATGCATCCATAAGCAGAGAGAAAATAGTTCCAGGAATTCAACTATGGAGGTGATGAGTGTAAAAGTCTGCATGACCTTTATCTGAGAGGTGCATCTAATATATCAAAATGGCGGTCGGGAGTCGAGCGCGCCACAAAATGCCTCAAAAATTGCCCAAAAAAGCCTTCAATTATGCAGGAGAAGAAAAGTCTTGCCCCCAAACATGCATGGCAGTGGTAACCATCAGCAAATAGGCATAGGAGGCTTCAGCGTAGAAAGTCCCGCAGCAGGACCCAGTCCGTGACTGGAAAGCACAAAAATGCACAAAATGGCAAAAGCAGACTACCTCCGTTTTACGGGTTCTGCAAGCTGCTTTCTCAAGATCCCAGTATTGTCACAGACACGTCCCTCCGCTTCTGGCTCACGGCATGGGCGTAAAGGGTACTGTGGTCCGTCTCCGCTCCTGCTATCTCCGGAGCTCTACGGACATGCCGCCATCCTCGCTGGGCGCAAGCCACGCCCTCCCCTCATTTCTGTCATTCTTAAACTTAGAAAGGATCCTAAGGAGTGCGGATCGTACCGGCCAAATTCACTCCTTAACATCGACGCAAAGCTATTCGCAAGTATATTGGTGGTGCGACTTAGTCCCTTGATGGATGGCCTCTTTGATCTGGACCAAACCGGCTTTATCCCCACGCTGCAAGGAGGGGACAATACTAAACGGCTCCTCCACCTAATAGACTTCATCCTCCCCATACCCTGGCCTTCATGCTCTCAATCGACGCACAGAAAGGCCTTTGACCACGTCGAGTGGGACTATTTGTTCGCAGTCGTGCAGGCTTTTGGATTCTGCTATAACTTTGTCCACTGGGTTCAGTGTCTATATGCCTCCCCCAAGGCTGCGGTGCGGGTGAATGAGTGTAAATCGACTCCTTTTTCATGTGCTAGGGGAACGCGGCTTGGTTGTCCCTTGTCCCTGTAGCTATTTTCACTCTATATGGAGCCTTTTGCCCAACGCATACGATCCAATCCTGACATTGTGGGTATCAAATTTGGCAGGACACACACAAAATCATTATGTATGTGGATGATGTCATCCTCTCCCTCACGCAGCCTCGGTCAACACTGCTGCATCTATCATTAGAGCTCCTTGCTTTTAGAGATGTCGCTGGATTCAAAGTTTTCAAAATCACAGATCCTTAAAGTCTCTGTTCCTGAAGCTGAGGTCCAGGACATTCAAAAGGATTTCGCCTTCCAATGGGCTCACACAGACATCACGTATTTGGGCATTCAGCTTACCTTATCTATCTCTAAAACCTCTGCCCTTAATTATAAATTATTGTTGGAGCAAATGACCAAGGCATTGTCCGCCAGGTCGGTCCCAACCTGGCATGGTACAGGAGGTTAGCAGCAGTGAAAATGACTGTGCCCCAGCACATCCGATACATCTTTCAAATGCTTCCTGTGAGTCCCCCACCAAGCACCCTTCGAAAATTGCATGGGCTCCATAACAAGTTCCTGTGGGACAATAAAATTCCGCAGCTGGAGCTATCCTTTGTTACCTCTCCGAAAACTAGCGGTGGGCTTGGCTTCCCCCTTGCCTTTGGGACATTACCGAATGGAACAGGCCCTTTTCCAGTAAACGGTGGCTGGCTGTAATATCTGGGGCGAGCTGTGGCTCCCGCGCAGACTCAGGGCCTGGGGCCGATATTCCTCTCCGGTTACATCGTCGACCCTTAAGGTGTGGGACCAGCTAGCTCGCCAGAAGGGATGGACCACGTTCCCCTCCCCTATGACCCCTATTGTGGACAACCCTGATTTCACACAAGGTTGTGCGTCACCAGTCTTCCACCGCTGGGGGGAGGAAGGTTGTAAAAGGGTGGGTTCTCTCTTTGACCTGGACGACTTGATTCCCTTTCCCCGACTGCGCAAGGATTATTATGATCTACCAGAGTCAGACTTTTTCCATTATTCACAGCTTGCACATTGGGTGACACAGCCCTCACACTTTGCTCTCATGTCCCGCCCCTTGACCGCTTTTGAAAAGTGGCTGGTCTGTAAAAAGGATGACCGCAATCTCATATCTGAACTGTACGCTATGATTATTGCACGCCCTAAGAAGCAACGCACAAAAGCACAGGTTCGGTGGGAGACTGAAATAGGGCGGCCCTTAAGGCAAAAAGAATGGGAACACATATTTTATCGGGCGCATCACACTGCTTCCAACTTAGTGGGTTCGGAATCTGCCTATAAAGTGGTTACTTACTGGTATTATACCCCAGAGCGCATCAAATCATGGGATAGAACTAAGTCAGACCTCTTACTGGAACTTTGGTACATTTACTGTGGCATTACCCGAAACTGGTACAGTATTGGACAGCTATCCTCGATGACCTTGATGCTGCATTTCAGATTACATTTCCACGAGCACCTGAGCACACATTGCTGGGACTTCTTCACTCTGGGTCCTTCCCTTTGCGATCACTGAGGGGTAAGCAAATAGCCCTTGCACTGCTAGCTGCAAGGCAGGTACTGCTGGCGCAGTGGGGGTCCTCATCAGCTCCAGACCCCCGGGCTGGATCCAGAGGCTTTGGCATCTCTTAACAATGGAGCACCTTTTGCTCAGTGTAGATGGGAAGGGCACGAAATATGTGAAAATATGGGCCCCATTCTTACAACTCCTTACCAAGGACATGAGGGAAGTTACATGTCGAAATACTTGCAAATATTACAGCTTATACCAATAGAACCACCAGGTGCCTCCGACAAATAATCTGAAAGTCACTAACCAGGGACTGGCTGCTAGGGTGCGGTAGATGTGAAGGTCCTGAACTGATGTGGAGGGGAGTGGTTTGGGGGCTAGGGTGGAGGGATGTGGGGTTGTTTGTCTATTTTTCTGTTTCATTTTGTTCTATAAAAGTGGTATGTTAGCCCTATCATTGTGTTAGGGACTGAATCTTATCGCTAGGTTGCCCTCTGGGTTGTAGACCTAAACAACGTGTAATGTCTTTGAGATTACGCTCTGCCGGTGCCCTGATGTAGGCAGTTAAGCTGTGTATTACTGTGCTTCTACCACGCAATAGAAACTATTGATTCTAAATAGGTGCCAAACAAACATTGGGTGCCGTGTTTTGTAGTTCCTATAAACCTATATAGGATCTGCCCGTCTAGACAACATACACTGTAAAATTGGTGTCCAGACTGATTCTAGACACCCCCACCGGGTAAGTTAGCATGTATACCAGCTAGCTCACAGTGCCACTAGAAACTCCTCTTACCACGGAGAGAAAAGTTCTTGGCAACTACCGACCATGACAACCCTAATACTTTAGGATCATGAAAAAAGTGTGTTACTTTTCGCTCAGTCACTAGTCACTTCGTCTCAGAGAGATACACAGAATAAACGGTGGGGACGTTTTACAGCAAGCATTTATTTACCCAGCGTATTTCTAGTGTAAAATAGGTGTGCTGAAACAACCATTAGACAGGCCAAGAATCCCTCTAGGATAAAGTCAACCCCATTACCTGAAGTGAGAAACTGTAGGACCCCATCTTGGTCTCGAGATGGACCCCCGCAAGGAATGTCAGACCACTGCAAGCAGGAGTGTCTGCGTGCAGGAACCTCACTGTCTCGCATCAGTGTGTCGGTATAGAAGTCCTTTTCTCCTGTGACTACCTCAGCAAGATATGATGCATATATATCCAAAGTGGTGCCCACAGGGGTTCTACCTTCCTGTGTCATGGTGGACTTAGAATGACAGAAGGAATGACACTTGTACATAGTTATTATGCAGGAGATGGTAGTCCTGCTGAGTTTCCAAGAATCCTCATGCATTCTGGATGAGGCTAGTTTTCAGGGGAAACCCCACATCCTGTTTGCAGTACCATTAATAGGTAAAAGGTCAGTCCCAGATGAAGTTGCTACCTGAACATATATTGGGGCACCTATATGAAACATAACAGCTTCTCTACAACCCAGAACCAAAGTGACTCCGAGGGCTTTTTGGCTTGCCTCCTGTTGGGTTTTCTAATGGAAATCTAGAACCTCAATCCACTCATCTACAGCACCTGGACTCTGCCATCTGAGAGTTCTGTCCTGCCAAGTGATGCCAATCCAGTCTTGGGCCATTGGATGGGGGTATTGAGTACTGCTTCACTACAAACCCTTGCACCGCTGTCTTTCCCTGGCTCAGAAGTGAGACATCTCCCTTAATGTCAACACATTGCCATTGCTACAAGTACCAAAGACATTGCTTCACTGACTGCCCGAAGCATTGCCTCCAGTTCTTGACTCGTCCTCAGCTTTCTTGGTTTGAAAACAACCCATTCCCTACATCTTGGGGTTCGACAACAATGCATCTCCAACTTGTGAGGACCGGAACAGACACATCACTTCCTCTGCTCCTTGAATTTCCTCCTTGATGTCGATTCAAGTGCAAACCAAGGTACTGTTTTGCTCTGGTTTTGTTTATTATAGTAAGCTCTAGTTTCGCTAACCAGTGTGGTATCTTTTTGAGTGGTGTTTTCACTTCTTTCAGTTTAAACTGTTGCACAAATACTTTACACATTGTCTCTTAATTTAAGCCTGAAAGCTATGTGCCTAGCTACCAGAGGATGAGCACAGGCTAATGTAGAGTGTGTATCTGACTTACCCTGATTTGGAATGTTATTCCTAATTGGACAGGGTTCATACATCTGCCAACATGGAACCCAGTTTCGAACATGCAGCAATATTTTTGTGAATGGAGCCTGTATTTATTTTGTTTTGTTTTATTTGCAATTTTTTTTCGAGACACACATGCTCAATACATATAAATTACAGTATTCCAAAAAGAAAAACACAAGAATAAATAAGATAGCATAATGATTACTCTGGAATTCGACTATTTACATTAATTCAATCAGCACTATGATTTGAAGGAACCCATCTATCATGTAGTCAAGTTCAAAAAAACTTTTTCAAAGATGAGAGACCTATAACTTTGTCTCGAGCCAGTTCCGACTCATACATTTGCGGAAGAGAGGACATTCACTCAGCTGGCTTTGGGGAAAAAGTAGATACTCATGACCTGGCAATACTGAACTGGCTAACAACTATCATTATTGAGAACAATCGTTTTACACCCCCACCATATTAAGACTTAACTCCCATCAGGATCTCTTTAGGAGATAACATAACTTTACAACCTAAGACAGATGGTATTAGCCTAATCACACCATCCCAAAAAATCTGTAGAGCGGGGTACATAGCAAGTATAGGTACAATATCTGCAGCTAACAAGCCACATTTTGGACAACTAGTCTTGTCAGTAGAAATGCTCGCATCCCATTTTAACATTTTCTCTGGTGTATAGTACATTAAACAAATAGTCCTAAGATGCAGTTTTAGGTTCTTAGAATGTACCGAACAGTCTACTATTTCAAGTGCATCTCAGAGACGTGATTGGAGCCTGTATAGAACCACTAAGAAGAACATTCCAAATGATATCTGGGTGTTTGTTAGTGATGTACATTGGTTAGTGATGTAATTTATTTTAATTAATTATTATATTTCCTAAGTGGAACATCAATTTTATAAGCTTGGAACATGAATTCAATTGTCTAAAACCCCATATCCCAATCTCTGATCCAGTATAATCATTTGCAACTGATTACATAGAATTTCTCCTGGGGACGCAATGATTTCACTAAACCTGGCACTTTTTAACAGTGTTTTATATTGATTTATTACAGATAGTGAGTGATACAATCCATCCTCCATCTTACATTAGGCTTACATGCAAAATAATATCAGTGATTAAGTATGGGGGAACTGAATAGTAGATGTGCCAAAGGTCTACTATTCAGTTCCTCCATTCAAATACCATGTGTCAAAATGACCTCGATAAATTTTCTGTCCAAACATTTTTCAATGTTTGCAATATAAGCTAGACACCGTTTATGCTAATGATTGGGAACATATATATTCATACAATAAAAAAGGTAAACAAGTACGTGAAAGGAGCTGCATTATAAGTGATCCGTTAGTATAATTTTTAGGATGGGAGGCAGAAGTTATATGTCTCTGGTTGCAAATAAACGTCAAACATTATTTATAGGCAGTGGTAAGCCCGGACCTAGGTAAGGGGTTTTCCATACATGTTCTCTAACACTGTTTGTCAAGCAGACTAGTTTAGGTTTTTCTATGTCCCATGGGTCACTAATTGTATGTCCTTGAGGATCATACAGAGTCGAGGTTTGGGTCATTCTTTAGACTAAGGGCCTCAACCTTAGACAATATAGGGGGCCTTCTGAGACAAAACAAATTTGAAAATGGTACTTAAATGTGTGTAGAAATGCAACACAAATGTACATTTGCACATCGACATATTTGACTACTTTCAACGGGACTTTTTATTTCTCCTGTGAAAAACACACATTTACATTTGCTTGAAAGCAGCACATGTTTATGTGTGCTCCGGAGGAAATGCCTAAAAACGAGTGCTAACCATGTTTTGTTGGCGAATTCACATAAAAGACCCTTTACAAACCCCTCTTCGGAAGCAAATATGCTCTTGCAGACAATTCTGTACAATAGCTGAATTTCAATGTGAGGTAATTCCATTTAATGTTGGGAGTTTGTCCTTCTATTGAAGATGTTTGCACATCGAAGGTTCCTTAAAAGTACAAATATTTATGAGAATTGAGAACATAAAGAATATTTGGGGAGAAAATTCCAGTTATGTCTGGAACCAGGTCAAGAAAATAATTAGATCAATTATTTTAAATGTTCTTCTGTTTATACGATATGTGTGAATGGAGGGAATTATTTAGAGGTTTGTTAACAATGAATGGAAAACTTGCAGGAACTTGCCACTACCTTCTTAACCATAGTCAGTTTTTATTCTTTTGAAATATTTTGTGATAAGAAAACCAAAAGAGCTGGCTGCTGTATTTCTGGAATATTCTGCTGAATGGAAGGGAAAGACACCCAGCATGACGCTAACTTAAATGCTTCAGCACACAAAACTATTATTAGAGCTCGGGCTTCACAATTCGAGGGACTCATTAGAAAAGTTAATGCACACTGAAAAACACAAAGGAACTGTCGAGCTGTATTTTAAGAAGGAAGACGCTGCTAGTCTGCTTTTCTTCGCATTTTACTTATCCACGGGACGCTTTTACACATAAGACTACCTTAATCGAAAATATGCTATTCCACAACAAGTCCTGAAGTTTTCAATTAAGGCAGACAAGAAAAGCACATCCTGGATCATAAAAGTGGGTTCAATGATTTTTCATATTGATTCACTCACTAGGTTTTATTTAATCTGTCTCGTTAAAAGTGATTTCTACATAAAAGGTACATACAATACCATTGTAACAGTGGGCAATAGTCTTGCATTGCCTCCATGCTTCTCTTTTTAAGAACAAAACAGTATTAGATAAGGAAGCTAAGGGCTCTTTGAACTGAATTTGTCATGAATAATTATTTTTTTATTAAGAGTGAATTTCTCAGAACTGTATTTGAGTGATCGCCAGCTTTGCATAGAAATGAAAGAGGGATCGAATTAATTCCTTTGTAGAATTAGAATCAACGAAAGCTATTTCACTCTTCAGAAAAATTAAACATTCGGGGCCTCATTTATAGGTTTTTTTTCTGTAGGGCAGTGCAGCAGGCCTTTCTTCTGTGCTGTACTACGGCAACAGAAAAGGGCAGGAATGCTCTGTATCTATTAGATATGGTGCATTCCTCTCCTTTTCCCCAGAGCTGGCGCACAATGGGCTGCTGAGCACCCACACAGGTACTTTGCACCATGCTGCAAGGGTGCTTGCTTTGCAGGGATGATGATTTATGTGAGGAAGGGAAACGTTCCTGCATAAAAACAATCACAAGAGGCTGTTTCCGAATGCAGTACACATGGAAAGAGGAAAAACGAGAAGAAATAAAGATATTTCTCCTCATTGTGCGTACGTTTTTGGCTCTGCCTCAGATGTACGACTTCTCGTAAATCTGGGGCAGTGTCAAAAACCTGTGGATGTTGCTGCCAACCCCCCACAGCAACAACCATGGAATGCCCCTTTTATGCAGTTTTCTGCATTAAAGAGGTACATATTTATAAGGCCATGAGAAGCCACTTAACGTGGCTTTATGTGGCCTTATTAATATGCCAGTCACAGATTGCGCCACCCGAATGTAAAAAAATCATTTTCCAGTGGCACAAAAGTATGAGACCTAACTGTATTCATGATTTACTGGAGAGATTATTTATTAAACTATATATCTAGGTGCATATTTATGAGCCCCTATGCACCATTCTTGCACCATGCAACATGGTGCAAGAGGGACGATATGTAAAATGAGATTTATGAAGCCATGCAAGGCAATCTTGTGTGGCACTGTGTGGCTTCATTATTCTTCAGTAATGTAACGCAGAGCATATCGTTGCATGACTTTGCGCAGGAAGGCATTTCATGGGTGTTGCATGGGTGTTCTAATGCAACATTCATGGATTTTGACACATTCCCAGATTTACGAGAACAGGTAAATATGGGAATGTGCTAAAAATATTGTTTTTTCCTCTTCATTCTGCACCACACATATAAAGTGGAAAACAACTCTCATGACTGTTTTTGTATAGGAAGGTACCCCTTCCTGCACAAAACAATCCTATTTACAACACGGTCACCCTTGCACCATGGTGCAAGCACCCTTGCATGACTGCATTGGAAAAAGGGCAGGAATGTGCCATATTGGATAAATACGATGCATTGCTACCCTTTTCCTGGGAACAAGGCAGCGTAAGCCAATAAAGTCATATATATGCCTGCTAGTACATAGTGTCATCTCCAATTTTAATTTTTAAACGGGAATGTTCAAGAAGCACATTGTTTATACTTCTCATTTGTTTTTTCAGTGGCTGTATGTTATTATTTCGAGAACAACAACATACTCAACCACTTATCTATAAAACGCTACATTTTTTTTCTATTTGTAGTGTTTACCACTACATCAGAAACTTCATCGTCTTTCTTTCATTGAGGCCATGAAAATGCATACCAAATTTTTTAATTCATGGTAACATTTTAACATATTTTTAATGTGTAAACATGCCCCGTAATAATTTTAATGTAATATTTTTTTATATATATTTTAGTAAAAAGTCATAAATTATTATTTCAAAAAATTTAAATTAGTCAGAAAATAAAGCCTTTAAAAAAAATCTATGCTTTTCCTTCTAAAATATATAACATTAAAACAAATTGATATAAAACATTATTCAATGAAATAAAGATCAGTCCTGAAAAACGAGATAGTTGAAAAGACAAAACAACTGTCACAGCTTCCATCACAAGCAGAATAGTCCCATCTATGTCTCAAACTGAGGTAACACACCTAGATCTTATAGACATTATCACACTCATGAAACAATGAAATTATTGACATTTAAATATATAGTTAAAAAAGGTGAACAACATTAATGGCATTACTTTTCAGAATAAGAAAACCTTCAACATTGGAAATTTCATCAGAGAACAGAAAAGTGAAAAAATGCACATTAACAAAATCTCAAGTAAAACTGAACAAAATCATCTATCAGAAAATCAAGGAAAAAAGACCAAATAGTTTTAATGGTAATTAAAAATACCCAAATAATACAACCAACACTAATTAATACGACTGTGAAGAATGGGGTCTGGCCCATTTTCCTCCTTAGATTTGTTGCTTTTCAAGCCACCTGTTTTTTGTATTTTTGTTGTATATGATTGGACATTAAAATAAAAATGTTGCCTTTCTCCCAATGGTGTAAGTCTGAAGAGTTTCATTGTAGGTTTGTACTGCTTAGCTGTACTGATATTGCATGCAAAAGCTGCACCAAAATATAAAAATGGATTGGCTATATCAAGGAAGGAGTTAAACTTCTCTTTCTACAGATAAAAAAGGTTGTGGGGGCAAATAAAAATGTTTTGGTCATATTTGCACATTTTTATGTACTTTATGTTCAATCATATTTCTCTGAGATACTCCTTACATGGATTTTGGCTTAAAATGTATTGAATTCTTAAATATATTTTTGAGGGATTTAGGGCCTGATGTAGGAGCCAAAATACCGGTCGGTAACGGCCGATTTTGGCCGTTACCGACCGGTATTAAGTATTTGGCATGTAGGGGCCAGATCTAGGAGCCAAAATACCGGTCGGTAACGGCCGATTTCGGCCGTTACCGACCTGTATTAAGTATTTGACATGTAGGGGCCCTATTTTACTGATTCGGTAAATTTACCGAATCTGTATTGTTACCGATTCGGTAATTTTGAGATGTAGGTGGGACTCTTCTGAGTCCCACAGGCCTTACCGATTCGGTATTTTACCACCCAATCCAATTGGGTGGTAAAATATCGATTCCAGGTGTGCATGCACATGTTTGCATGCACACCTATGGCATGTGACAGACAGACATGCTCTTAGGGCATGTCTGTGTGCCACATGTCACACATGCCTGAATTCGGGGTGCTAGAGGGTGTCAAAGTGACACCCCCTGCACCCTTGCAACATTCGGTATTTACCGAATCGGTAAATACCGATTCAGTAATGCCCATTGATTCCTATGGGCTTCAATGCCCATAGGAATCAATTGGCATTACCGAATCGGTATTTACCGATTCGGTAAATACCGATTCTTACAGAATCGGTAATTCAATTACCGATTTTCCCTACATCTCCCCCCTTCTATTTTACCGATTCATAAATACCGAATCGGTAAAATTCGGTATTTATGAATCGGTAAAATATACTTACCTACATCTGGCCCTTAGTGAGGAGGGTGATTCTTATTGTTGCGGGTGCATAGGAGAGTGGGTCTACAAATGAATGGAGGATGACAGTTTTGTTGTATGTCAGAATATTAAGGGCAAAGATATTGTGGGGCCTAGATATCAAGGTCTTAATATTGAGGACCAAAATGTTGTGAAGGTAAGTACATTTAGGAAAGTATGGATTTACTATTACTCCACATCTACATACCTTGAAGAGTTTCATATTTTCAAGGTGCATATATGTCATGTTAAGAATAGTAAACCTATGCTCACCTAGATATACTTATCTTCACGATATTTTAGTCCTCAATATTTCGGCCTCAATATATTGTCCCCATGATTTCTGTAGAAGATGTTCTGGTGAAATACTAACAGGCTTCATGAAGCAGAATGTACTGCAGCCATACTGGTAACACTCTAGGAGTTTATTCTTGTTGATATCATCGTATAGTTTTTGGAGAGTGTTCCTCAATGATTTTTCCATTGACAGATAAATGGATGATGGATTGGTGATTTGTCTAGCTTGGATTTCTGTTGCTGGTGGAGGATCTGCTCTGTTTTGAGAAGGTTCCATGACTGCAGAAGAAGCTCACAATGTTATGAAATCATCCCCACAGAGTAGTTTCACAATACAAGCCAGTACAATGTTGTCTGTGGTGCATTGAAGGTTTTGATGACGTAGTGGGGTTGAAAGCAATATTGCAGTCTTTTCCATATTGTTGATCTACTGATTCAGTTTATGTTGTCAGTAAAAAAGTGATTGAGGATATTCAGCTTCTCAAACAATTGTGTGATTGATGGATCGGCACAGTGTTTATTTGCCCTGCAGTGTGCTTTCCTTTTTTTGATTGTCTTGGTTGTGATGATGAAGGTTCTGCATACAGAATAGAGGATTTCCTAGATCTGTGGGTTTGTTGAGGGTTTCAGTCCATCTCTATTCAGTGTCCTATTGCCATCTGAATTAGTTGTTCTCCAAGGGATCTTAGGAATATAATATTGCTGACGTTTTGGAGTATTTGTATTTAGTGCTTTGTTAAGGTCTAGGCATATTTTTCAATTTGTTTTTGTATATCTGTAGTAATGACTTAATATGTGGGCCAAGATTTTGCATCAGGTTTTTGTTCTTTTTTAATGCAACCCCAAAGCAAACCCTTTTTTGGGATCTAAAAAACAACGCAATGTTGGTATTTCCATTGGTTTGTAAGGAAAAGTAAGGCAAACCAGTGCAAAGTGTTACTTTGTATTACTTAGTGCCAAGGGTGCATTTGATTGGTGGGAAATGAACATTCCCATGCTTTTTGATGCAAAACCGTATCTAATAACATTAGTAGACAGGGTTTTCCACCAACAAATAACACAGCTGTCTTCAATTCTTTTTTCGTCTTCGTCTTTGCATGTGTGCTGTACTGTAGTTTTAAGACTTGTCTCATCATATTGTTTTGAACCGGAAAGGTAACCTCCCCGTACAAAACCTGTGCTAGCATCATGTACACAGTCCTACCCTAGGGTGTAAAGGTGTGTGTGTGGCGCTCAGCAGATACATTCTGTGCCAGAGCTAGAAGGGGGATGAGAGCACACTGCTTCACCTCCAAGCACAGTTAGTCCCTTAGCATCCTGGTAAATGCAGTTCAGTTTAAATGCTTACTTGAATTTTTGTAGAAGTATTTCACCAACGTTGGTGCAGGTTAGTGCTGTTAATCTCCAGACAGATGTGTTTCTGGATAATATCCTTCATCAGTTTGCAAATCTGGGCCTCAGTGTCAGCTAGGGAATTCCTTCAAGAAGAAACATGTTTATTCTTCTCTGTTTGTTTGTCTATTGTGCATACGTGTTGCATGAATGATTGAGAATTGGATGGTAATATAGTCAGTCAAGCCCAGGAGAATTTCGGGGGCTTGTATTGCATTCATGGTGACACAGTGAGAATGAGGTTGACTTTAGTACTCTTTGATTGGGTAGGTTCATTGATGTATTGCAAGTAGAAAACTCTAAAGTATTTGGGAAGAAAATGAATAAAGGCATAACCCTTTCCACTAAGGTTGATGACTACGAAAGCAAATAAACAAGGTAGTAAACCACCATAGATCACCCTGCCAAACAATCAAACACAGTATCAGCCGTTTACAGCGTGTGAACATTGCCACTTCAGCACCTGCTATAACAAATATTGCCAATTTCTTTTTCAAGAATATACAAAAATCTCCTGATGGCTTTCAGTATTTAGCATCTCTCAGGAACGGGGAACTGAAACCATATTTATGATAATAGCATCAGCCAATCCTCCATTTTAAGATAATGAACCTATACTGGCAAGCCTCATTAAACCCTGTAGTCATGTAATTTACCTTTTATCTCCCCAAAAAACCTCATGATAGTTTGGATTTATAACACCTCGCCACAAAAAACAATCCTGGATCATGGGAATTTCAGAACCCTAGACCCGTCTCCAGGCTCATCTTTATAGCACAAATAATAGAGAAAGATGTCACAAAGGAATATCCAACAATGAACTATTAAGCACATCTCATTCATATTTCCACCTCGAAAGCAGAACAGAAGCTGTAATCCTCCTAATACTTGAGCATACTATACACATGATTAAAGTGATTTCTACCTTCTTCTATTTCAAAACTTGTAGGTCGCATTCAAAAAGATTGTCCATATTGCAATCTTCACCATCCTCTCCTCCAGAATGAGGATTGAATTGCTAAATTTTTGGGCCTGGAGATCACAACAAATAATAATGGACTCCTACATACCCAGCAATAACTTAGATTCCACGACGCTTCAAATATAACTATCTTGAAGAATTGTCTAGAAATGTTGACACTATCTACAAAGTGAAAAAGAAACCTCATTTCAACTATGTGTACTTAGAAAACTCAAACATCCATCACTTCAGCTCACTTCAAAACCACAGTGCAAGTTTTGTTGCTCTCAAATCTTAACACCAGCAATTTGTCCTTGTAGGCTTCCTAAAGTCAACCCTAGACCCCCTCAAAGATATTTTCCGAGATGCAGTCTCACTCGTTAAAGGTGCATTACAATATCACATTATTTCAATAATGAAAGTCCTTGATTGGCTTCCTATAAAGTCAAAATTAACTTTAAAATACCCTGAATAGCCCATCAAACACAGCCCTAGTGCTCGCCCATGTAGGTAAAAAAAACACAGGAGTACAGAGATAGATAAGACCAAAATTCAACCTACTTTCAGCAGCCGCGGTCCGTGCAGGTAAGAGCGGTAGAGCCGCGAGGGGGATGGGGGGATTTCGAGGGATGACGCAGAACTGAAAATAAATTATTTATTTAATTTTCCCTCTTCATCGTCCCTCGAAATCCCCCTGCGTGGCCCCACCCCTCTTACCTGCACAGACCGCGGCTGACATTCAGTAATTCGGAAAGCCAGAAAAAGAATAGCAAGCTTTTTCCTGCCTAGTTTGTAGACTGTGGAATAGAAAACATGACAACCTAAGACTCAACTACTAGCTACTCTCTCTCTGAGAAGGACTAAAGACGCACCATCTCAAAGTGTACCTGAAAGACTAACACCCACTTTGGTTTACAATTCATATGTTGCGTCAATGTCCTTATGAACCGTACATTAGCTTTATACTTCTTAGTTCTTTTTTTCCATTAATTCTGCTATATTACTTCATTGTTAGTGGTATATTGCTCCGCTACTCTTCTGGCTAGATCCACGATGTAAACATATCATAAATAAAGAAATAAACCAATACATCAATAAATAAAAATAAATACTGTTGGAGAGAGTGTCGAGGGATTGTGCAATTGTGTGAAAAGATGCAGTGTATGAAACATTTGCTAATAAAAGCCTTTTTCTTTCCTTTCAGAAATGTGAAGGAAGGTACAATGTTTTGTTCATTAATGTTTTTTTTAGTTTTCTAAATAATGGTCATGATTTCCTATTTTTGCAGTTTCTATTCACCTGCCCTATGTGGAGCACACTGATGTGAAGTGCAATGTAAATCTGTTTCACTTTTTAAGTGGTCTTATGTACTGCCATAAGCATTATTGCTTTAACTGAGAGCATTATGACATTTTTAAATAAGCCTGCGCTTCACAGTGCATTATTCTAGACCAGAGCTTTCCAAACTGTGTGTCCCGACACAGTACTGTGTCGCCTGCAAATGGTGGTTGTGTCGCGGGATGACACCGGTATTAAGGGCACTCAGCACATAACTGACGCTAATTATGAGGCATTTCTTTGACACTGCTCTATGGGGGCCGGGCGATTCACAACAAAGCCCCATTAACAAGTAAATGGTCTTTTAAAGACCTGCGAAGTACTCAGGTGCGGCTGTGTGTGTGCCCTGAAAGCTGGGGTGAGGTGAGAGAGGGTGACAGGCAGAGGGTGACAGGCAGAGGGAGGAAGACAGAGGGAGGAAGACCGAGAGGGAAGGAGATAGAGGGAACAGAGAGGGAGACAGACAAGAGGGCGACAGACAAGAGGGAGACAGACAAGAGGGAGACAGACAAGAGGGAGACAGATGGAGGGAGGGAGAGATAGAGAGAGAGAGAAACAGACAGAGTGAGTGAGACAGAGGGAGGGAGAGAGATGGCGAGAGAGGGAGGGAGACAGTGAGAGAGGGAGGGAGACAGCAAGAGAGGGAGGGAGACAGAGAGAGAGGGAGGGAGAGAGCAAGAGAGGGAGGGAGACAGCAAGAGATGGAGGGAGACAGCGAGAGTGGGAAGGAGAAAGTGAGAGAGGGTGGGAGACAGAGAGAGAGGGAGGGAGACAGCGAGAGAGGGAGGAAGAGGGAGGGAGACAGAGAGAGAGGGAGGGAGACAGAGAGGGAGACAGAGGGAGACAGAGGGTGACAGACAAAGGGTGAGAGAGATAGAGAGAGACACAGAGGGAGGGCGGGCAACAGACAGAGGGCGAGGGAGACAGAGAGACACAGAGGGAGGTCGGGCGACAGACAGAGGGTGAGAGAGATAGAGAGAGACTCAGAGGGAGGGCGGGCGACAGACAGAGGGTGAGGGAGACAGACAGAGACGGAGAGACAGAGAGAAAGAAACAGAGAGAGACAAAGAGGAAGGGCGGGCGACAGACAGAGGGCGAGAGAGACGGACAGACAGACAGACAGACAGAGACAGAGAGAGACACAGAGGGAGGGCGGGCGACAGACAGAGGGCGAGAGAGACAGAGAGAGAGACAGAGACAGAGATACAGAGAGAAAGAAACCGAGAGAGACAAAGAGGGAGGGTGGGCGACAGACAGACGGCGAGAGAGACGGACAGACAGACAGACAGACAGAGAAGGAAAGAGACAGAGAGGGAGGGCGGGCGACAGACAGAGGGTGAGAGAGACAGACAGAGACAGAGAGAGACATAGAGGGAGGGCGTGTGACAGACAGAGGGCGAGAGAGACAGAAAGAGAGAGAGAGACAGAGAGAAAGAAACAGAGAGAGACAAAGAGGGAGGGCAGGCGACAGACAGACAGACAGAGGGAGACAGAGAGAGACAGAGGGAGGGCGGGTGACAGACAGAGGGCAAGAGAGACAGAGAGAGACAGACAGAGAGAGAGAGAGAGAGACAGAGAGAGAGACAGAGAGAGAGAGAGACAGAGAGAGAGAGAGAGAGAGAGAGAGAGAGAGAGAGAGAGAGACAGAGTGAGTGAGAACCCCCCCCTTAGGTGGTTCGGGTTCTCTACAATCCGCTCGCTACACTACATTACTGTGTCCCAAAATGATGCATCTGCAAAAAGTGTGTCCCCAACATGAAAAGTTTGGAAAGCTGTGTTCTAGACAGCACTCTAATCCTTGCATGCACACTGGGGGGTTCAACCCCTTTGTTTTGTTTTAGTGAGACTTGTACTTATGATCAGCAAAGCAGCAGTCCAGAGAGTGATCTATCAGCTGCTTACACACTGGGAGTGTTAACATCATTTTAGCCAGGCGTGTGTGATGTACCTGTGACTTGCAATGTAGTCATTTCAGATAGCACTTTATTTACCTTGCACACTCCTGGGCCTGTATTATGCAAATGGGGTACTCTCTTTGGTAGCGCCTTTTAAAATGTGTGCCCAGTGCAAGTAATGAAAATGTGCAACATTATGGGGAATGCACTGGCCCAAGCCAGCAGTGAACTATCACTGCACTGGGGGCAGCGCATTCCTGTGAAAAACAGAGCAGCTGCTTTGAAGCCTTTCAGTATTTTCACTGTGTGGGCGGCTCCCTTCTGCACTTTCAAATGGGATTAGAGATCTCCTTGCAGGTGTGTGCACTCAGTGACTGCACCTATATGCAAGGAGATGTCTGGAACCCCCTTTCCTCCAGTCAGGAGGCTGCTTTCAGGGGGTGCACTGACAGTGCACCTCCTGACATCTTCTTTGCCTCTGGTCCCGAGTTTTTAATACGGGGAGTGTGTAGAGGCAAAGGGATTCCCTCATTAGTATGGGGCATGCCCCCATGCAAATGAGGGAATGTACCCTGCAGATAGCAAAGGAATTGTATATGCACCAGCGCTATTGGTATTAAAGATGAATATAAAATTCATAGGGTCGATGAGCAGCACATCATCATCAAATCTGTTCTGAGAGGGAAATGAAGGGATCACACAGTTCAGTTAATAAATTCATTGTGAACAGTCCTTCAGCCCCAGGGTCTCAAGTTATCTAATTATTCTGTCACCTAGGTTTTAAAAATACAAATTAGGTAGAACCGATACAGTTCTAAGAAATGTGATAGTTAAGAAAAGGGAAATGATACTATATATAAATGCCAAAAAATGACAGTGCATCTGCCTTCTTCTTCTTGGAATGTCCATCTTGGGTGCAGGACTGAACCGGTCCGGTAATTAAGCAGGAGTGTTATGGTGCTTTCATGCAAAAGAAGAGAAGGCCTGTGCATGGCAATAGGGTAGATCTTGTTGATATTGTACAGTCAAGGAGAAGGCAAGCCTCATGGTGGATGTGGGCTAAGAACGCAAAGAATAGAGCATAGGCTTCTGCTGTCATGTGTGATTAACTGAGAAGTGAGAACAGTTTTATAACCAATCTCAAACAAGTAGCTGCATGTATCCGGCTGATCAGTCTCACAACTGCCAACTGTCATAACAACCAGGTGCATCCATAAAGTGACATTTCTATAGTTACAGCCCCTTTTACCGACCACAATCACATAATAAGAGGAGTTTGCCATTTGAGCCAGCAGACAACTCAGCATTTTCCAAATCAACGTACCTCTCAGCAGTCCACAGGGCAGAGCAAGCCTAGCCATGTTGTATCCCATTGAAGTGGATCATCATTGTTCATAACTTCCTACTTCTGGCTGTGGGGTAGTACTGTGACTGACTCCGAGTCCTGAATGAGATTGAGAGAGAAAGAGTTGTACTGCTGTTGATGAACAAGAAGAGCAAAAGAAATATAGAATTTGAGAATTTTATGTGTAGTTTAATTAACTAAAATGACGGGCCTGGTTTCTGAGGAACACAAAAAATAAATATTGCAACAAGTGAACCATGTAAGTAATTCTAGTGTATTGTGTAAAAGGGGCAATCATTCAGGCAGAATAAACTATCAGCCCGCAAACATTGCAAACCAAGTTTACAATTTAGTTGAACCACACCCTCACTGGCACCACATGAATCTTCCTCACTTTCAATATATCACTCATTGATGTGCAACAGTTAGTTACCTGTTCCAACAAGCATGGTGGTGCACAATTGTCTCTTGTATCTCCCCTTTTACCATGGAAACAGCAATAGCAGTCTTGTAAATGGATGATTTTTTCTGGAAGCTCAGATAGGGTATGAAGAATAGAATGATAGGGATGGGCGGTGTCGTCTTCATGTTCTTTAAGTGAATGGGGAGACTTCTTCTATGCATACTAGTCCAACTCCACTCCAGTCAATACATAGGAATAAATGTGGGTTGCATAAGTGAGACACCAAATCTATAAATGTTCTCCTAAATGAATTTTTTATTTTTGCAAAGCAGCTCAATGATGATAGTTCTATTGTGGCCTACTCAGTCAGGGAAGTATAGTGTGTCCTCATACTGAGGGGGTTCATCCAGACGTTAATCAACTAATACACTGGGTCAGACTAATTGTTCTTATTCTCTCTCTCTGCTGGCTTTTTCAGCGATAGTGTAGTCCTGTGATATGAAGTGTTGGGTAATGTTTTATCATGGTCAGTCCCCCCACATTTTGAGATGTGAGGCTGGCCCTTCTGTCTATTAATACTGTGCCAGCTGCATTGAACACACTCTTAGAAGACACACTGGCTACTGGACAAGCCAGATACTTTATTGGAAGCCCTCTGAGGTCTGCCCATTGGAGCATCTTTCCATACAAATATATCAATGGGTTTCGATCCATGTAGGCATCTTTTAGTTCATCCAGATAGTCTTGCACCATCCTCTGAATGGTCATTGGTGCAGCTACTTGCTTGACCTCTCATTCCTTCACCTTTGCAATTGACTTAAGCTCTGCCACTTGAAAACAAGCCATTGCAAAGGTTGGGCCTGATTCTTCTGTTGCTGGTGTTTTTGCATGTATGTTCTGCAGTGAGACAATAGACCTACCCTCTCTGGATGCTGATGGCGTCTCACCAGAACTTCTGCCTGGGACTCTAGCTTCCAACCATTCTTCCTCCAGGTCTCCAGGTATCTTGCTTGGCCAACAATCCTCAATCAAGTCTTGTATTGTAAAACATCCCCTTCTGAAAAAGGAATTGAAGTAGCCAGTGTTTTTTTGTTTGTACCATGAATCAAGTACTGTGGCACAGATGTACTCTTTGGAGGCAATATCTCTGCTTTGCCGCTTTGTATGAACCAAGAAAAGGAATATGCTCGAAACTAACTCATATGCTTCTTTGTTCACACTGGCAAACATTTGCGACACCTTTTTTAACTAGTCCTGCAGCAGATGAAACAATTGGTTTACTTGGCTCATCATCCTGTCCTCCTTTCTGACTTCCCATGTGAAAACCTCAAATATAAGTAGCATTTGTGGCAAGCATTTGACTAGCCCCCATGTGTCCATCCCCATTGTCATGCTTGTGCAGATTCTTCTGTAGGTGGCGAGTATGTTGCTGACTATGTCTTATTTATTAGAGATTCCTGCACAATGAGGTTGATCCAATGCACCAGACACAGGACGCTGAAATATCCACCATTTGCCATGGCCTCAACTATATTACTGCCATTGTCGGTGGCAACAAATACAATTCTGAGACATCTGGGTTGAGGCTATTCAAACACCTTGTTATTACTGAATACCTTCAAAACTGTCTTCAGTGCTGAGACCTGCAGATAGCTGGTGCTAAACCCACAAAAGAGATCCAGTGAGCTCTGATAGACATGTAATCAGTTGCTTGACAACTAATCCCATGTCTGTCATCAGATGATAGTGTGAACAGCATGTTGTTGCATAGCTTGGCCATCCAATTGCAGCACTTCATGTAAGGAGCAATGGAACAGCAACTCTGGAAAAATAGGTCCAGCTGGGAACCTTCCATTTCAGGCAGATGGCCGTCAAAAATTCTGAAATTCCCACTCCTTTCCACAAAAGAAAAGGAAAAAGGGAGGAAGTCTAACACTAACATTTTAGCCAGCTTTCCGTTGGACAATCATGCCATTGGGTGGTTGCTTTCGTAGAGCCCTTCCTACCAAAACATGCCCGCAATAGTAGCCTGGATTTCTTTCTTTTGTGGTGCCACTGACACAGGGGACTTCCAGAGAGAGCCAGGAAGTGGTAGACTCAAAGTGCGTCTTAGGGGCATCATTATATTTGGTGGTGTCAGCATCTGAGTACTGTGCAATTTGAAGGTTGCTACTGTGGGTGATGCTGGCATACAGCTGGGGAAAGGACTGCTTTGTGTTAAGCTGTCATCCTCTTCTTTCTCATTCCCTCCTTCTATCACCATGATCAGAGCTGCTTCTCGTCTCTCATCACTGCCACCACTACCTGCTACCTTTTTAAGGTGTTCCTCCCACCAGATTGTGTGATGTTTTTTCATATGAGATATTTGTCCTCCAGTACCATAGTGTGAACCTGGCTCACCTCAATGAACACCCATGTGGTAAATTGAGCATATTGCAATTTTATTCTCCTGATTATTAATCATAAAAAATTCCCTAACTGGGGAGAACTGGTTTAGAATACCACTGCCAATGCCTGAAGAACTGGAGGAAGGCAGGTGTGTTGTTTCTCTCTCTGCAGTGCATACTTTAACCGAGGTAGTAGTGGTTGCCCGTCTCAGCAGGGGCCTTACAAATATGGAAGCTGGCAGTTGTGGTGGAATCATTGCCATATCCCTCTGAGGAGGCTGAATAGGAGGGGTGATTTTGGTAACCTCTGAGCCGCCATCCATACTAACAATCACTGGCTCATCCTCATCACTATAACTTTCCATATTTCTAATGCTTTCAGGAACTTTCCTTTTTTCCTTGTCTCTACAACTTGGTTAGGGTCCAATATATGTCAGATCATCAGAAAGGGGGCTTTGAGAAGATGATGAAGTCACCTTTGTGTTTCTTGTTGGAGGTTGTGAAGCCAATTGTTCAAGAGCTACATATTACTCAGTAGGAAGCTCAGCCTCCTGTTCTGCTTCTACTTCAGGAAGAAATGCTGCTGACTGCAGGTCCTGTTGTCCATTTCACTCAATTTTCTGTGATGATTGGGAACATTGCTGTTGACACAAAGAAAAATCAGACTCATTGCTTGTCGCCATGACTGCAGTACCTGCCTAACTGAGAGACAGACATAGTCTTACGTTGGGGAGCTACTGTTGATGCAGGAGTGGTGCTTCCACCTTGTTGTCAGAAGGATGGTGCGGCAGGCACATCACGTTTACACAAAAGAGAGGAGGGCAGCCTGCCGTGAAGGTAATCTGCTTCTTCTTCTCCTCTTCACTAGCCATTTTTGTGGCAGGAACACCTGTGAAGCCATCTTCAAGCTCTGTCACTTGGCACTTAGGTGAATGAAAATTGGAGTTAAAACTGTATCTGCAGCACTGGAGGACCGGTTCATTAATGAGTTGATGTATTGAGGACACCAACAGCCTTATTTTTAGCATTTGAATTTCATTTGATTTTGATCATCACCGCATGTGCTTTGCAAATAACTGATGTAGAGTATTTTTATCATTACGTGTGACCATGCATTCACGTATTGCTGGTAATTGAGATTCATTTCACAGTTTACATTTACATTTGATGCATTTCACCTGATGAGTTTCATTCTATAGTATTGTTTATTTGTCCATTTATTATTATAACTTTTTGTTACTATGTGCATGGTTTGCTGATACTGTACTTGACCTATGTGGTAAGGTCACAATCACGTTGGGATATGCCTCTTAAAAATTAAGAGGTGACAGTGTTTTTACTTGCTTTTATGATTTTTTCTTTGTTTTACTTTTTCTTTTCATTTTATTTTACGAGCACTTTTTGTTATCATTTTGTTTCGAGTCGTCATTTTTGAAGTTGCAGCAGTGTAAGCACGTTTTGTTTGAAGGCTCCTTGAGATTGGTGAATAGGAGTGTGATCTTTGTGCTGTTGTTTGCGTTGCAAAAAGACTAAGTAGTTTTGATTGAGCATTTGGTTTTCACCATTCTTAGGTGGGTTATTGAGCTGAGTAGATATGATAAGATGGCGGCCAAAAATGCAGAGTGAGTCCACCCTTTGTTTCTTGAGTTTACACTCAGGTAATTCTTCCGCGGTTTAAACGAGCGTAGCGGCTCGTTTAAACCGCGTTTAGTACCGGTAGAGACGAGTTGTTGAACCGTATTCATGCTGCTTGGAGAGTCCATGAAAGAGTATAGAGGAACATCATCCAGCGAGATCAAGGTGAGAGCATAGCGGGTGTTTTTAATGGTTTGGCTCGAGGAAGCCGTGAGGTTTATCTAAACATAGCATTTCATTCGATTACAGTGTCCCCTTTCAAAAGTCAGTAGTAACAATTTGAGAGTGAGGGAAAAGGGACACCCTCAGTCCCCCGGGAAGTCTCAGTCAAACTAAAGGAGAGTGTCAAAAAAGGGGGAATAAGCACAAAAACAGAGATAAATAAAGTTTTTCACTCTGTGAATTTCACCTGGCTTGCATTCCAAGCCTCGCGTTCACTTCAGGCTTCCATTGGAGAATGTTCCGATGACGACGGAATAGATTTATTTTGCTTCCCAAGCCTCATTTGGTAGGAAGTGGTGTGATTGGTTGACACCCCTATGACGAAACTAAGAGAATAGGCTTGCATCCCAAGCCTCTTTCTGATAACAAATTGGGATTGTCCCACTCTCCGCGATGACGCCCCCACCCCCACCGGCACTCTTCTTTAGCATTTTCTGCCTGACTGGGACCATCTAGGAGGTCCGGTAGCAGGAGACGCTAGGTGCTGAGTGGGTGCTGGGCGTTGCGGGCGTATGAGCGATTCTTTCCTACCACTACAGAGCTAGGTACCCTTTGCTCATTTATAATATTCACTCTTAACCTACATCTCTGTCCCTCTGCAGGGTGTGCCATTGTCTCCCCCACCCCCCTCCCGAGACCTATGAGAATGTTCTTACTTCAATAATTTGTGTCTTTTATGATGAGTAGTAGACTGTACTTCGAGTGGTACACACACTCCCACTGGCCCCTACCGTCTGGCCTATTGATCGCTAACCACGAGTGTAGTTACCACAGCCCTATACACAATCGGCTATTACTTGCTTGCCATATTGCATGTTTAGTCCATCAACTGCTGACATAAACGTAGCAACTATGGCGCAATGGTCACGTCTTTTGACTAGCCCAAAGCACTTATATTCAGAGATTGGTCTTTCAGACAACATGACTGATAGATCCTATTAACTCAGTGTTTGTCTTCATTGTTTGTATGTCGCTTTTTATTTCCAGACTATACAGGTTCCTCTAAAGCAGAGGTAAATCCCACAACTTTATGGTTTGTTCTTTGCACTTTATTTTTGCACTGCATTTTTAACTTTCATGTCCTCTGGTAGGGTGGACCTTAGCGCGCCCACACGGCCAAGGTACATTACTAATGGTCCTGACGAAAGCCCAGTAAATCTACACATAAAGGGCAGAAACATGTCGACCCCACTTTAAGTGGAAATAACCAATACATTAATTGGCACATTTCCCTACACATATTTTACCCTTGTCAGGCTGACCATTGAATAAAAATGTTTTCCTTATGGTACAGTCCTTTGACAATTTTAACATCACAGATTTTTCACATCACTGTCACAAAAAACCAGCTCCGCAATATTCTGGCGTTGTAGCACTCCAGGGAGGTACGCGGCTTCTCCTGGTGGGCCCTATGATGAAGCATGTCACAACCCAGGGTGGTGAGTGAGGGCTTCCAAGAAAATTCCTATTGATTTCCAATGTGAATCTTATAGGGAGATTATCTTCTCTGTTTTTGTGCTTATTCCCCCTTTCAAAAGTCCTCAGCCTGTTACGGCGTTTCATTCAGCACAGAAGTTTTGGGAAGGTAGGTGTTGGCTTCGGCTCTCACTTTCTTACTGTTGAATAGATGCAGAGGTTTAAGGGCAGTGGAAAAATGTTCGAAACGGTACAGTGTTGTTTTTTGTGATTTTAGATTGCAGTAGAGTGAAGGAACATTGTTCTCACTGTAAGTAGTGATCGGTAAAAATCCTTATTGGTTGAAATCACGGTGGAAGAGTCACAGTGTTTATTCGATGTTTTTCCCTGAGCTGTTTGAGTTGTTTTTTATTTTTGAGCACGATTTTTGTTTATTTTCAGTTTTCATAAGCATGCTGTTACGGGGAAGAGTATAGCCAGAAAAAGTTTTTTTATTGTATCTGCTTCCATAAATCCGATCGTTCCATGTCATGTTGAATTAAGATGATGCACATATTCGAGTAAAGCATTGAAAAACTCTTTTTTTATATATCTTTTGTAGATATAAGGCCCCTAAAGAAGGGCCCGTCTGGCCTGAAATGCATTGGGCATGCATGAACGCATGATAGATCACAACAAATTCCTGAACTCTGGATTGTTGAAGATTTTGTGTTGAATAATCATGAATATTTATTTTTTGTGCTCAATTTATGTTTAAACAAGAGTAAAAGCTGATGTATATGCTTTGAAGTTTGTAGTGTGTATATTTTGAAGTGCATGAACAGAGTAATGAATTCCAGCACAGTGTAAAAATGTACTTTGTTTATTTATATGCAACTGAGTTGGAAACTATTATTAGCAACAGTGCATAATGGCCGAGTCATAATGACTCGTGTTAGGATTGTATATATATATATATATATATATATATATATATATATATATATATATTCACTGAAAAAAGCATAGGTTTCACACCAGTTATAGTTAGGAATTAGCATTTAAAAAAGCTATTAAATTCACTGAAAATACTATAGGTTTCACACCAGTTATAGTTAGGAATTAGCATTTTTAGCATTTAAAAAACCTATTAAATTCACTGAAAAATACATAGGTTTCACACCAGTTATAGTTACCTGGAAATTTTACTGACATAAAACCATTGAAATTCCCACGTTATAGTTAGTTGGACTCACTATAACTTGCGCGCCTGCAATGCACTGCTGATGACGTCACATATTACATCACTCATGACATGGTCAGTGATATATATATTTTTTTGAACCTAAATTACTCAAAATCCACTGGAGCACATATCTTGAGACATAGCAAAGGCACATCGGGCTACCAGTCCCTACAATTTTGCCAAGTTTGGTGGAAATCCATTCAGCCGTTCGGGCTAAAAGTGAGTCCAACCGCCCTATGGAAATTAACATGGGGAAAACACGTTTTGGGACCCCCTTTTATCTCGGCCCCCGCTTGACGAATCCCCCCCCAAACTTTCAGGGAAGGAGCGCAGCGCAGCGAGGCAAATTTCAGGAAATTTTCAGGCAGATTCCTCAACCGGCGCCAAAGTTATTCCCAGTAGAATGTTGCGGATTCCCTATGGAAAACAATCCTAACTATAACTACCTACTGGCGACCGCCAGTAGGTAATATATATATATATATATTACCTACTGGCGGTCGCCAGTAGGTATATATAGTTAGGATTTTTTCCCTATGGGATTTCTGAAAATTCTATGTCTAATAACTTTGGCGTTTGTGGACGGAATCGGTTGAAATTTTCAGGAAAATGGCACATTTTGTTTCTGAGCAGCTCCTGGAAATTTGGGGGGGTTCGTCAAGGGGGGGCTGAGAAAAAAGGGGGGTCCCAAAACGCGTTTTTAACATTGAGTTTTCCATAGGGCGGTTGGACTCACTTTTAGCCCGAACGGCTGAATGGATTTACACGAAACTTGGCAAAATTGTAGGGACTGTTAGCCCGATGTTCCTTTGCTAGGTCTCAATATATGTGCTTCAGTGGATTTTGAGAAATTAACGTTTAAATCAAGATATATATCTGTAACAGCGGTCCGGGCAGCGATCCGGTTCGCGTACTTTTCGCGTAACGGAACTTTGCGCACGGACAGCTGATTGGCTCTTCGGTGTCTGTCAACATTCTAAACAGTCCGGTGCAGCCGCCATCTTGTCTCTCGGTAGGATCGAGAGATAAGAGGAGGCCAAAACAAAGGGGGAAATTTCCATAAGGGGGCATAGTAGATCCTCCCTGACCCCCTAGGTTTTATGTGGAGGTTTTAAAAGGGCCCAGCAGGGTTCAAAAAAATCTTTTCTTGTTTTTTTTTTCGCGTTGAGCGCCCAGTACGCGAACCAGAAAGCGTTCTAGGCAGCGTACTATAAGGATAATAGAATGATATACTTTTCAAAGACTAAATGTTAACTATTTGTTGTTTTGTTTGTTGTTTTTGTTGTTTTTTTTTGTTTTCTTTATTTTTAAATTTTTTTTTTTATTTTGATTGTTTTTCATAATTTATTAAACTTTCTAACATTTCAGTGTCTGAAATGTCATTATTTTCTTGAAATATTGTTTGCAAGCTGTGAGCTTGTAAAATGTCCTCATTTGCAAGGAGGGCATCTACTGTTTGGACACATTGCAGCAGTTCATTATCCAAGCTTTGATCCATAAATTCCATGTCAATTTGTTCAATCAATTCCTGGCTGCTTTCTTGCAGGTCCTTTTCAAAAGAAACTTGGTTTTCGCCTTCCATTTTGCCTGAAATTTGGATTAAAAAAATATATATTAGTAGAGATAGGGCACTGTTGGGATTAATTTTAGATAGTCAGTTAGACAGTTTTTATCAGTGAATTTATCTTTTGGCGGTGTATAGTATCAGAGTGGAAATAGGACTATAAAAAAGTGTATGTGATTTAACCAAGACAAGCCTAACTCCATTCATAACTATAACAGAGAAGTCTATCTAAATACATTACTAGTACAGAGGGATAGTGTATATGTAGCAGAAAAAGTCTACTATATTAAGTTATAGTGCACAATATATTTCATTTTTAAAAATTATAACTTACCTTCACAAAGAAGTTGAAGTTTTTGGAAGCTATTGAAATGTGATGTACAACAAGAAGTAGTAGTCAAAATGGCTGTGTTTTCTTCTCTTCCTTTATATATTCAAGTATATAACCAATCAGATGTCAGGTAATAAAAGTAGAAAATGAAAGTAACATTTTCATTGGTTGTCAATTCCAACACTTCAGATGTGTTTTGTGAAGTAATTTACCTCACGGTACTTGGAGAGGTCTACAGGCTAAATGGCTAAATTAAATTTCAATCAAATTTGTGAGAATGAAAGGGATTGTTATGTAGTATGAGCTAATTTATATTTGGTGAGAGTGTCTCTAGTTGTTTTTCTGTAAATTACTTTCCCACCTTTTTTTGGACCGCTTCCTGGAAAGCAGTCCGGTCCGCGAACTAGGAGCGTAACGGGAGTCCACCATTTTGTGTTTCGGTCGAATCAAGGTATAAAATGGAGGGTGAATAATGTTCTGAATGGGTAGAAGGGGGCATGGTACAAGTAGTTTGCCCCCCTACGTTTTCTGAGGGTGGCTGAGGAGGACTATATGTGCGAAGAAAAAACTTTTTTTTTGAAATTTTGCGCGGTTAGCTTCCAGTTCGCGTACCGGATAGCGCTCTTTGAGCGTAGTCTGTTGAAAATTACAGAAAAAAGTTAGAAAAAAATAATAATTGTGAGTGATCAGATGAAGGGTAGCTCTGAGAAGAGCTTTTGGTTTTATGGTACATTTAGGTACTTATAAGTAGGTACCAATACACAGTCTTAAATTCAGAATGAAAATTCTGTTGCCCTCATCTGAGAAGTGAACTCCATCTCCTCTGTAGATATCTTGCATGTAGTAATGCAAGTTATTGTTGTACAGAGAGCCCATTCCATGGTCTCTCATGAAAGCTGAAACAGATTTGTTTACATGCTTCCTCGCTTTCTCAATTTGTGGAGAAAATTGGTTGGACCACCTCCATTTCTGTCTTTGGCATATATTGGAATATACCAAAGCAGTTTGAGGAAAAAGTGCCATTAATTGCTCAAAGGTGTCCTTTAAAAGCATTTCCAGACCTACCCCTGTCAAAGTGCCCAAATCATTACCTCCACAGTGCACTATTAACAGGTCAGGTTTTGGCAAATGCATAAAGGTTTTCACCAATGGTATCAATTGGTGACATTTTAATCCTCTTTGGCCCAACCACTTAATTTCCACATCCTGTAAATTGAGGTTGTGTAAATTTCTGTTCTCAGCATACCTTTGAGCCCAGTGGATGTAACTATGTCCAACAATCCAGACCTTAAACATGGTTGGAGAAGGTTGTGCTGCAGTCAGATGAAGTGTGGTAATGAAAGGGCAGTTGAAACAGTAGGAGTTTGTAAAGAAAAAAAACTGTGGATTTCCAATGCTAATGAATCATTAGTAGTGATTGGTGCATTTCCATTTCTGAAAACAGAAAGTTAGGGTGCATGGATGTGTTCTTTGAAAGATGTAATTTGAATGGTCAAGGAAGAAACATTTAATGAAAGATTGCACTGGATACGCAGGTGCACTGAGAGTTCAGAGTTCAATTGAAACATTGTTGTGTGAATTTGCAAACATGAGAGGTCTTCCAGGAGGTGGTTGCTATGGAAAAAAGGCAGAGAGGGCAGAGGGGGGAAGGGTTTTGATTTGAAAAAAGTGAGGGAAGAGTTATGATTGGCTAATATGAGAGATATGTGAAATGAATATCTGTATTTCTGTGCTTTCAATAGCTGCAGCCTCTGGAGTGCATACTCTTTGTTCTGCTATTCCCATAGCTGTACTTTTTGTCTGTGCCCCTTGAAAGACGATTGCCGCAAATACGACAAAAGACGTATCTGGCATTGACTTTTTTTTGGTCAGCTGGAAATTTAAAAAATTGCCAGATGTAATTTTCTTTCCTGTTATATCTCCTGGGCTCCTCTGGCAAAAACTCTGGATGTTCTTCCTCTTCCTCCTCTTCTTGATTTTCCTCCTCTTCTATAATTAGTGAAGCAGGTGGTCCTTTCTTCCCATGAGGAGGTGGAGGAGGTGGTGGGGGCACACTGGCTGAAGCAACCATTGAAGCCATTGTTGAAGAATCAAAAAGGGTCTTTCTCTCACCAAGATGAAAGTCAGAGTGAGGAAAGAAGGAGGGGTTTTCATCATTTGGGAGAAGGAAAAATTCTAAACCAATGAAAAGTGTTAATTTTATATCACATGACCAAGTATTACATCATTAGGAAACCAAAAGTGAAATGAACCAATGAAAAGTGTAATTATCGAGTCACATGACCTGCTGTGTTTACGTTTCGCGCTTTGCTCCGCTTTCCGGTCCACTTCCGGGTCCGCTAACTTGGCGCGTCCAATGACGTATTACGCGATAACGCGAAACGTCATGCAAACGTAACAGTTACGCTAAAGGAACGTTTACTGGTTCGCGTACTAAGCCGCGGCTTTAAATTGAGCAAACGGGAAGCTGACCGGTTCGCGGACTGGGAGCGAAACAAAAAAAAATTTTTTAAAAAAATTGTCTAAAGAACATGAAAAATATAGTTCAAGATTTAAAGAAGAATATATTTTACAGCTACAGATATTAGCTTTTAAAAAACCATTGAAATTCAATGAAAAAACCATAGGTTATAGTCCATATATAGTTAGGAATTTGCATTTACAAAACCTTGAAAATTCAATGAAAAAACCATTGGTTTTAGGCCATATATAGTTAGGGATTTGCATTTACAAAACCTTATTTTACTCGCATAAAACCATTGAAATTCCATATATAGTTAGAAGCGCTAACTATATATCGCGCACACGCAATCCACTGCTGATGATGTCACATATTACATCATTCATGACATGGTCAGTGACATCACTGATGACATCACTAATGACATTATCCAGTGACTGTATGTTTCTGTAAAGTTAAAATATGTATTACATATTGAAGAATGAGTGGATGTATAAGTGTCTGGATGAAGGATTTAGTAGGTGCATGACTGACTGTATGAGAGAGTGATTAAATGTGTCTCACTGAGTGCATGGGTTAGTGACTAAACTGTCTTAATTTGTGCATCATTATATCTGTTGTTCTATAAACTTCTGCATGTGTTGATCAGTAGCTATATGAGTAACTGTATGGGTTATTGATTGGTTGTCCAAGTATTTGTATGGGAGAGTGAGTGTGTGCGTGGGGGTGGCTGGGAGGTGTGTGACTCTGTGCATACATGTGTGAACAGTTGATTCACTAGATCTATGGGTTCAAAACTGCATGTGGAAACAGCTGTATGGGTGGTTGACTGTGTACGAGTGTATTGGTGAGTGAATGGATATCTCAGTGCTACATGTCAAAGTAAGTACATATGTAAAACACAGTACATGTGAGAGTTCACATATATAAATTACTGTGCATAAGAGCCAGTGAATGTGTGAGTGGCTGTATGGATCATTGTGAACTTGTATCAGGGATTGTATAAAAGAGTAAATATGTGTTAGTATATGTTCGAATAAGTAAGGTGTGTATAACTGTATAGTTGAGGAAATGGAGGTGTGATTGATTCTTTGCATGACTGACTAGGTGTGTGAGTAACTCCATGGATGAGTGACAGTCTGTGAGTGTCTGTTTACACTGAGTGTATCTAAGGTTATATCAGAGTCTGAAGAGGTTCATCGTATAATCACATGAATGATGTCATCAGTGATGTGATCAGTAATGTCAAATGAGATGTCATCAGTGATGTCATCAGTGATGTCATTTAAGATGTCATCATTGATGTCATCAGTGAGGTCATTTGAGATGTCATCAGTGATGTCATCAGTGATGTCATTTGAGATGTCATCAGTGATGTCATCAGTGATGTCACTGACCATGTCATGAATGATGTAATATGTGACATCATCAGCAGTGGATTGCGTGTGCGCGATATATAGTTAGCGCTTCTAACTATATATGGAATTTCAATGGTTTTATGCGAGTAAAATAAGGTTTTGTAAATGCAAATCCCTAACTATATATGGCCTAAAACCAATGGTTTTTTCATTGAATATATATATATATATATATATATATATATATATATATATATATATATATATATATATATATATATATATATATATATATATATATATACACATATATTCACTGAATAAAGCATAGGTTTCAGGTCATATATAGTTAGGAATTATCATTTAAAAAACCTTGCAAATCCACTGAAAAACTATAGGTTTCAGGTCATATATAGTTAGGAATTAGCATTTAAAAAACCTTGCAAATTCACTGAAAAAACCATAGGTTTCAGGTCATATATAGTTAGGAATTAGCATTTAAAAAACCATTGAAATTGCTCCTATATAGTTAGTTGTACTAACTATATTTCGCGCACCCGCTAACCACTGCTGATGATGTCACATATTACATCATTCATGACATAGTCAGTGACATCACTGATGACATCACTGATGTGAGGCAGTGATTCTGTCACAATAAGAGAGTGATAACAAACTTATTTTTGATTCTCATACTTACCTTATAAATGATGAAACCTTAGACACTGATGCGAAAAAAGTTTTTTATTTCTTATACTTACCTTCTAAGATATAAAAAAACTTAAAGAAATTATTTTTTACAAATATAATATCTGTAAAACACAAGAAACAAATACATTATAATACATACAATGTACATTTCACAATACAAGAGAGAAGGAGGAAGAAGATTAAGAGTCAAGAAAGATAGATGGCTCATGCAGAGGGGCACATGCCACAGGTAGAGAGTAAGATGGTGCAGGCAGAGAGTGAGATAGAACAAGTAGAGGGTTAGATGGTGCAAGCAGAGGGTAAGATGTTAATGTTAATGTTAATGTAAGCCGAACTTTTTGAGCGCACGGCTACCCCGAAAGGTGTCCCGGCGCTTTAGCAAAGAGGCCCAAAGAAACAGGAAAGCCAAAGGCATACACACTACAGTTACCGCGAGTTACTTGGTGAAGAGCAAGGTCTTCAACTCCTTCCTGAAAGCCAGGAGGTTGTTCGCTTTCCGAAGGGAGAGTGGGAGCTCATTCCACAAGCAGGCTGTCACGTGTTGGAAGGAGCGACCTCCCATCCGGACACGTTTGACCACAGGCACCTCCAATTTGGCCAGGTCCGCCGACCGCAATGACCTACGTGGCACATAGAAAGCAGTACGCTTCCTCAGATAGTTAGGCCCAATCGCATGGAGAGCTTTAAACGCCAGAGTAAGGAGTTTAAATCTGATTCTCCCAGAAATTGGCAACCAGTGCAGCCTAGCCAGGAGCACTGAGGCGCTGGCTCTCCTGGGCAGGCCATAGATGGCTCTGGCCGCCGAGTTCTGAACAATCTGCAGTCTGGATAACAGATACTTAGGCAGGCCTGCAAAGAGCGCATTTGCATAGTCCAGGCGGGATCCCACAAGCGCCTGGACTACATTCCTACGGTACTGCAGTGAAAGCAGAGGAAGACATTTCCTAAGCATCTTAAGGATGCTGAAACACTTCCCTGCTAATCCCAGGATGTGTGGACGAAAGGAAAGCTCATCGTCAAACACCACTCCGAGATTTTTTACCTGAGTAGATGGTTTCTCTGGGGGGAACATGTCCTGGGGCCACCATATCTTCCAACCCGGGTCTGGGGCACAGCCGAAAAAAAGCAGCTCAGATTTGTCTGAGTTGCATTTCAGACTGTGCCGCTGGAACCACGCAAAGACTGCACTCAGACAGTCCTTAATTCTGCCGCCGTTGAAGACCTCTCCCTTCCTGCAGGTGAACAAAAGCTGGGTGTCATCAGCATATGAGATGACCCGGGCCCCAAACGCCTCCGCTACCTCCGCTAGAGGGGCCATATATATGTTGAAAATGGTGGGGCTCAAGATAGAACCTTGAGGCACCCCCACCTCCAGCGAAGGCATTTCGGCCGAAAACGGCGGAGCCCAGATCACCTGTCGGCGGTCGGCAAGAAAGGATTGAAACCAGTCCAACACCGTCCCTCGCAGACCAATCTCCCTGAGTCTAGAGAGGAGACCTGCGTGTGGGACGGTGTCGAACGCCGCCGATAGGTCCAACATGACTAACATGACTAAGATGACACACGCACATGCATATATTGCGCAGACAGGGAGTAAGATGACACACACACAGAGAAACATGGAACAGGCAAAAGAAGACATAGCACAGTCAAAAGAGAGATGGCGAATGAGCGTGAGACAAGGGAGTGAGGACACAGATGAGTGAAGGAAAGACTGAGAGAAGGGGACTGAGTGAGGGAGCAAAGAAAGACAAGTGATGGAGTGTGGGTGAGTAAATAGAGTGTGTGTAAGGGAAGGGCAGTGAGACAGTGAAGGGACAGAGGAAGTAAGGCTATCAGAGAGACAGTGAAGAAAGAGAAGTGAGGATGTCAGAGTTCAAAGGGAGTGACAGAAGGAGTAAGTGAAGTGGAGTAAGGTGAGTGAGGGAAGGTTAATGAGTAAGGGAGCTAAAGAAGGAAAGAGAGGTGAAAGGGAGTAAATCAGATGAACTGAGAGAAGGTAAGTGAGGGAAACAAGAAAGGAGAAGGGGAGTAAAGGATAGGAATAAAGGGTACTGAAGGAAGCAGCCTAATGAAACAAGGGTGAGGTGAGTGAGAGAAGGGCAGTGAAGTTGAAGAAAGACAAATGATAGAGGGTGGATAAAGTCGAGTGAGCGTGAGACAATGGGAGTGAGTGATTGAGTACACACAGGGAGTGAAGGAAGGAGTGATAGAAGGAGATTCAGTGAGGGATCAAAGAACAGAAAATGAGGTAGTGTAGGTGAGGGAAAAGGAGTGACAGAATGAGGTGATGGAGAAAGTCCCGTTAAGAGACTTGGAGCGATGGAAGGATAGACAAAAAGAGAAATAAAACGTTTTTTGGGTCAGTCGTACTTACCTTATAAATGAAATATCTGTGGAAACGAAAAAAACAAATCAGTTATAATACATTATTCACAATACAAGGGACAAAGCAGGAGAAGAAGGAAAGAGGAGTTAGGGAAGGGAAAAGAGGGAGAGGGAAGGGGAAGGGGGAATTAGTGCAGGTGCGTTAACAACAGTGAGTCTAAGAGAGAGGGAGTGATAGAAGAGTACAGAGAAAGTAAGAGGACACAGGGAGTTTTGTGAAGGTGTGTTTGAAGTGTAGTTAGGTGAGTGACAGAAGGGGAATTAGTGAGTGAGCAAAGGAAGGAACTACAGATGAAGGGGAGTAAAACAGAGGGACTGACTTAACATGAGTGGGTGAGAAGACTAAGAAGAAGGGGAGTGAAGTATAGGGAATAAGGATAAGTGAGGGAAGCACAATAAAGGGACAGGAGTGACGTAGGGTAAAAGAATGACAGTAAGTTTGACAAAACAGAGGTGATACAGGATGAATAAAGGCGAGTGAGCATGAGACAAGAAGAGTAAAAGAGTGAGGAAATAGAGGGAGTGAAGGAAAGAGTGAGAGAAGGGGACTGAGTGAAAAAGCAAAGAAAAGACAGTGACAAAATGTAGATGAGCTAAAGGGAGTGAACATAAGAGAAAGGGAGTGAGAAACTGAAGGGATGAAAGCAGTGAGGCTAAGAGAGAGGCAGTAAGGGAATGATATAGAGAAACTGAAATAAAAAAGTAATACAAATGTATTTTTTATTAGTCGTACTTACCGTATAAATGTAATATATCTGGGGAAGAGAGCAAACAAATCAGTTATAATATATTTTGCTGTTCTCAGAATATATTGATTTTCACTAAAAACAGTGAGTTCAATACTATTCATCATATCACAGCGGGCAAAAAAAACCACAATCAAAATGATTGTGTTTAAAAAACCCATAAAACTTAGAAAAAACATATCTTAAATGTTTTCTTCCAAACAGCAATTTCTAAGATACAGTATCGCCTTATTATACGCTCAAACTAAAGTGATATAGAAATATATATTAACCACATTTATCAAAATACGTATTCCTCATTTAAATACCTTTCCACATGGCCAAATGGTATACAGAAAATCCTCTTTTTGGAAATTACTTAATAGTACTTTTAAACTTCCATTTACCCGACTTTCTGAATGAAAAGTCCAACATCTATTTCATCATCTAACAATAATTATACTTGCACCTCTGACTTACTCTTGATTAACATTTCCTATAATATTGATATCACTCACTATGTGATACACTTACACTACCTCTATGACAACTACCAGTTACTAATTATCTTGATCACTTTCACTCACAAACTAATTTTGAACAACACACTTACTTTTATTAACTGCTCCAATCTTCATTGTCCAATTACTTTCTCTAAAATTTCGGTTCTAAAAACACTAGGTAAGAATTTGTTAAGTCAAAAGGCAAACGTTGTTTGAAAATCAATTGAGTATCATTACAAACTTATGTAAAAACATATATTATCAACATTTACCCGAGAAACAAATTTTTCATTGATATACTTTCCCATATGGCCAAATAGTACGTAAAAATTCCTTGGTTTGCATTTCCCGACCTTCTGCATGAAAAGCTCCAACGTCTTTCGTAACACCTAACAATATTTATATCTCCACCCAAGGATGTGTATCATGTCCATAAAACCTTAAACAACCAATAAACTATCAGAATCTGAACATCATATAGTATCCTGATGAATCAACTTTTATTAATTGTTCCAATCTTTCTAGGCTAATTACTTTTCCTAATATTTACGTTGTAAAAACACTAGGTAAGAATTTTTTAAGTCAACAGTCAAAACAGTATCATTACAATAAGTCCAGCCTTTTTGACATTTTAAATAAGCTGTATAATGTCCAGATGTTGTTGAAGGACCATCATGGAAAATAATTGCTACAATTACAAAGGTTCTTCCTGAAAGTGATAATTGAGAAGCCACAAAACTTTTAATTAAAGTTGTTAATTTAGTTCCATCAGGTCTACATAGTTGGAACATTAAAATTACGTACTGTCCATAACTTTGTATAAATAATGTTGATAGCATTGCAGAGTTACATTGGGTACAAACCATGTTGCTCTAACTAGATTATTAAAAGACACTGATTTGCAGTCTGTTAAAGTCAAATATATAAATCTTTCAGTATCTACTGTTGTACTACTTGAAAAGGAACAATTATCGCAGACATGTTGCCATTTATAAGAAAGGCCAAAAAGATTTTCAACATCTATACCTTCCTCTTGCAATACAACAAGCATGTACATTAGAAATTCCTGACAATCTTGCTGAATATCCTGAGAAAATAGAGTTATACTAGAACATATGTCTAAATTATTTCGAATATCAGAAACACTTTCTATATTTGTTCTATCACTGCTACGTTTCTCAAACACAGTATTCAACAAACACCAAAAACTTTGATCCCGATTTTCAACAATATGTTCTTGCAAACTTTGGAGAAAAAAAACAACATTAACCACTACATTAGCATAGCAGTTGACACCAGAACTGTTCTCAAACTGAAATCCAACAATATCTTCAACAGAATTCTCTTTGTTTCTGTTTACAATTACTGGTTCAACTACTTTTCTTTTTTTTTCTACAGCCTTGCTACAATTTTTCTCATTTCTTCTTTTTCGGTCTACCACACGTTTTTCAAATAGAGGATATTGAGGTAAACTTGGAGCATACTCTCTTCTTAACCTATTATATTCCTTTACACAATTTGAATCTGCACTAATCTTTGTCTCATCAAAATCCATCAAGTACAATACAGATAAAGTTCTGACTCGAGATAAAGCAACATATGCCATAGCCTCCTTGAAGACAGAACTTCCAATATTCATCAAAGCACTATCTACACTTAAACCTTGAGATTTATGAATTGTTACTGAATATGACAAAGAAATAGGAAACTGTTTTCGGCGGACATATAAATCTTTCACAAGCAAAAATCAAACAGAACAACGACTAAACTGTTGTACTTCTTCAATTGCATCAAATTTAATTTTCAAAAATTCAATTCCATCTCTATTTTGGTAATTCACAAAACCAACAACATGACCCATTGCTCCATTTACTAAACCTCTTTCCACATTTAAATTCTGTCGTAAAATTATACGACAATTTAAACATACATATAGAGTCTTTTCAAAACCAGCAGTTTTAGAAATTGTCTTCTCTAAAGAATCCAACTTTAAATTCAACTTTTCTGACAAAACAATAGTAACTCCTTCGTGCTCTATTTTATCAATAGCTTCCAGTTTCACAATCTCTTGATTTTCTAACTCTAACATTTTGTTTTTGAATACTGAACATTCTCGAAGAGTTGGCATCAAGCATATTACAGTTTTGTTTTCATCATTTTTTTGATAAATAATCTCTGGGAGAATATTTTCCTTTGGAAACAAATTTGAAATTAATCGTGACTGTAAAGCTTCTTTGCCATGTTCAGTTACTTTTCCAATTCTTACATCTTGTAGAAAATTTTTATAATCTTCACCCTTTGCCTGTCGCATGTTTTGAAGCAGTTCTGTATATTTAAAATATAACCAGATATTCACATTTCCAATGCTTCCTAGGCACTTTCTTGTATCTTCATGCGTAAGCATCTTAAACACTGGTTGTCCTTTCACTGGAGTTAGCTGCAGTAGATCGCCAAAGACAATGATGTGTTTGCCTCCAAATAACACATCATACTCTGTTTTAAGAATTTGCTGCATTCTTAAATGCACAAAAGCAAGCATCACATTTTAAGCCATGCTTACCTCATCAATGATGAGAAGTTTCATTTTCTTCAGAACTCTACCAACTTCACAACAAGCTTCTCCAGATAGCTTGTGGTATTGTCATTTATTATCATGCTCTACTGGCAGCATCAATAAACGATGTAAAGTAATCCCTTTAATATTATGTGCTGCCAACCCAGTTGGAGCAGTAACAACACAAGACAGTGATGACTCTGTTCTTTTCTGCAGTTAAGTTGCAATTGATTTAATCAGAAAACTTTTCCCAGTTCCGGCTTCTCCACTCACATACAGTCGGACAGGTTCAAATGACGTACATGAGCACTCTTTTTTATCATGACGTAAACCATGCTCAATCTGTTCTGTGACTTCATCATATTTGTTTGTGCTCCAGGTTTAGTTGATTTTCCAAATCTTCTAAATTAACTGCATCCTCCTGAGCTTGTTTCATGGCTCTTTCCACCTCTTCCATGGCAGTGGCAGCTTCATTTTGGATAAATGGTCCTCCAAGTGGATCCTGACTCAACGAAACAGAACTTTGACTGTGTAGAGAACTGTCTCTAGCCATCTCAGCTGCAATGGTAGCTACTTGCTGTATTTCATCGTTCAACATTTGCAGATAATTTGAAAAAACAGGACATTTTATGGTATCCTTGCTTGCATTGAAAGAATCTTCAAAAGTGAGAAAATCTCCAAGTAGTTCTTTTTCTGAACGCCATGGCTTAAAGAGTTGCAAAAGAGCTAAATATTAAAATTCCCTTTTATCAGGAGATTCGCAACTCAATTTACGATGATTAATCAAATGTCCTTTTCTTTGTTTCACCAGACATCCTTAAAATCCAATCACAGCCTATACTCCTTTATTGATATCTTCAGTCATATTTCTCTTAAAAGTATAGCTTTGCAGTACTTCATTGAGACAAACGTTCTCAAGATAACTACTTCTATTTGGATAATATGTATCCAACATGTTTGTCTTCAAAATATCTACTGTTTGGTTGAAACTCCGCCAAATACTCAATTTCTTGTGTAGACTTCAAAACTTGGTTTTGTGTTTCAGCAAGACCTAGACTAACTCAAATGATGGATCTCGATTTGGCATACAGACTTGCTGATGATAACCGATCTGAACATTCATATGCTCCAATTTCTCGATGCGACAACATCTTCAAACTGTAACTGTATAATTTCTTACTTAGGCTCTTTTCATGCGAAATATCCTCCCACATTTCCTTCAGTTCCGTCTTTTCAGATTTTGTGATGTAAGACGTTACATATCAAGCCACAGAAATAGAGTTGTCAGCAACATATTGAATATCCATGTTAGCATTCCACATGGACAAAATAACTAGGTTGTAGTCATTTATGTATTTGGACTCTTCATTTCTTTTCAACTTGTACGTATTTTTCGGTGATTTTCTTGTCACAGTATGTCGCAGTGAAGACATAAAATTGTTCACTCTTCCTTTAGATAATACTGGTCGTGGAAATCCAAAACGACATTTTGTGTAGAACTTCTCCTTGGATTTGAACTTTCGACGGCAGTACTTTCCACAGCGATGGGTTTGAAAGTGTGAGACTTGATGTCGTAAATTATCTTCTCCTGTACTTTTTGGAACAACACATGTGGAAAATTGTTCAATGAAACTCATCACTGTGTCATCCAAATCTGTTCCAAATTTGGGAGCATCTTTGATCCATAGATGCATATGTATGTGTGGAGCACCTCTTGCTTGATACTCCTTTCTCCAAAAGAAATCCAAAACCTCTCCAAGTGGAGGATTTTTTTGTTTGTGATGAAAGACATCATAGCTTCAAATTGAGGATTAAAATACCTACAAACATTAACTCTATCCAAAGAGCACAGTTCTCCAGGTGTCTTGAATTCTATATTTTCTATGTTTCCATTTGCCTCTCGAAGAAATTCAAGTAAGTCTTCCCAGGCATACTCAGCACAGCTAACAGTGAGGCACCATGTAGGAGTTCCTAAGTTTCTTAGCATACATTTCAATTCCCCATAAAGACGGTACCAATACTCATTCGTACCACGCTGACCTGCCATGAGATTGATTAGCTGAGATTCAAAAATACTGTCTTCCACTTGGACTTTATCCATAAAGTCCCTTGCTGAAACATTTGAAGATGTACTCCAGATTTCAGTATATGGTTCACAGAATAAGATAGTCCAGAGAAGTCACTCTCAAACAGAAGATGAAATAAATATGGAATGCATTGACAAAATCTTGAACCTTCTGCATATGATCTTAAAGTCCAGTATTCCGACGCAGGAATTTGAACAGGTCAGTCATCATATCTTCCACCTTGACCTGTTGGAAACAATTGAGGAAAACAACGAGCTACCAAGCTTTTTTCCCATACACTTATGGGACTTCCTTTGGTTTCTTTCATTTGGAACAACTCAATACCATTCCCCATTACTTCTTTGGAATGCAGAGGATGAACACTATAATGCTCATAAATCTGTTCACTTCTAGACACATCTACTTTTTCAATCTGTCCAGATGATGAATCACTGTCCTCTTCTACAGTTGTTTCCTCTTCTCCTACATATACATTTTTGTAGGACTGATTGTTTTTTACTAAATATAACGTTGCCTTTTTGACTTTCCTAACATCCACTAATTCTTGCCAGATTTTCTTACTCTTTGTAGGAACTCCATTAACTAGAATAACTAGAGGTTCCTCTTCCACTTTTGTCTACGCCAATGGTGTCAATATTTTTCTTTAAATCTAAAGGCAAATAAACAACTCTTCCCTTTAATCCTCTCTGTAAATCTGAAGGAGGCAATTTCCCTGTCTTAGGGTCCATGCGAACAATAGCCTGAAAAGGATGCACACATTGAATCAGAATACACTCAAAGGTATTTAAACCCATCAATTTAGACGGAATCTTTACCAACTCAAGATTATTATGTACAGCTCTAGCAGGCATTCTGTTTTCATTTAATTTATTATAGCAATATTTACAAATACATAGATCAGAACCCAAATCAAAACAATTCTCAACCAACAAATAAGTCGCAAAATCCTTCCATTCATAATTATTTTCCATTTTACTTTTAACATATAAATCAACTAACCGAGTCTGATTCTTATAATGAGTTCGTCGACAACACACTCAAGAAAAATTTGGCCTTTCACTTGAAATGACCTTAAACTTTGTAATTTCATGATCAAAATTTTGAGTACTTACAATCTGTACATTCTCTTCCACATTACTTTCTATTACTGTATCATTTTCGGCAGTGTCCTCTTTTTCACCAAAGTAACAAAACTCTATTTCTTCACAAATCTTCTTCACATCTAATTCAGATCCATGCAAAAGAGCACTATTTAACTGTTTTAGCTTAAGTGCTGGACTTTTTGCATAATACAAACTTCTCACTATTTTCCTCACTTTAGTTTGATGCACTCCTAACATCCTAAAATGGTGAAAAGTACTCTGACATACTTTTCTAGAAAGACAAGCCAGAGAATGACCATGCAAACCTGTTTTTTCCCACACTCTGCAAGGATCTAAGTCTTGCAATATCTTAAACTTTTGTTTTAGACTTTTCTTACTATATGTACGTAAGAAATTGCAAAACAAATTAATAGAATCCTGTCGCACATTACAAATACTACTACAATTCCAAGTATACACCAGAGCCTTAGGACATCTCCCTAAAACTTCATCAGCTAACACCTCATCTGCATTTCTAGGCACAATATTTTCTTTTTCAACTGGACAACCATCCTTCACCTCATATGCTCGACCACTGGTGTCAACTGCATGCACCAAAACATTATCTTGAAAGTAACTCTCTTCATTAACCCCTCCCATGCTCATGACGGAGCCGCTCCGTCATGAGCATTGGCTGAGCTGTGCTCATGATGGAGCGGTTCTGTCATGGCCCTGTCTCCGCACCTGCGCGGCGCTGATTTCGCGCCTGGGCGGCGCGTTCTTTTGAGTGGGCGGGGCCATGACGGAACCGCTCCATCACGAGCACAGCTCAACCGCGGCTTGTGATGGAGCGGCTCCATCATGAGCATGCGAGCACCCTTCGGACCCCCCCCACCTCCCTAGCGCTGCGGCGGAATTGCCGCCGCAGCGAAGGGGTTAAAAAATGACTCACAACTTGAACTATGCTTCCATTCTCCCAAAAACAATCACAAAAATTAGTCCAATTAATTACTCTTTTCCACTTACATTTTTATTTCCGATCATTGATTGCCATATCTAGTGTATGAACTCTATTGATTACTAAAATATACAGCTTTCTCTTCACTTCAAAAGCCTGATCAACAAACTTTTCTATTCTTTTCTTTTTCTTGTAAAAAGCTGTTTTCCTATTGTATTTCTTAAAAATTTTTAATAAATTCAAAACTAATCTGTTACGAAACATTCGTCTACGAATGTCAATAAACTGATTTGTCCTACCAGACACACTATGATCTCCTCGTACCGTTATACCATTTTTTGGTGACCTCTGCTTTTTCTTTGTATTTAGACTTTGTTTTTTTTTCGTAGAAACACTTTCTTGACTTTTTCTGAATTTTAACAATTTCGTTAAACAATTCTTGGTTTGCTTACCAGGAGCATTTTTTCTTTTCTCTGAAGATTGTCCTTTGCATGAATCTTCTAATTGAGTCCTCTTGGTCGATAAAGCTTTCGTATAAAGTCTTTTTTGGCGGTCTTTTGTAGGCATAATCTATTATGACTCTGTAGATATTTACAATCTGTTGAAAAGAAAAATGTGACATATTATAGACCACTACTAACATAGCACATAGCAATTACATTAACTAAACATTATAAACACTAGTTCACATCTCTCTTTGTGTGTCTCATATCACTGTCTGCCTACACCATCTCCCTCTTTGCATGCCTCATCTCACTCTCTCCTTCCACCTTCTCTCTGTTTGTATGTGTGTGTCATCTCAATCTCTGCCTACACCATCTGTCTGTTTGTGTGTATGTGTCATCTCACTCTCTGTGCCTACAACGATTTACCATGCTAAATGTTTTTTGCTGAAATTACTGGCTTTAAGATTTTTGACAAGCATCACACTGAGTGTGTATATGAATTAAGGAATTATATTTTCATCATTTTCCATAAAGTTAGCTGTGTGTGCTCACAGTTTGTATCTTTTACCTTATAGGGTAGACTTTTTTTTAAGGGTTTCTCATGCTTGGATTCAATGCTGATATAGAGATAGTACTAATGGTTTCATTGGGCTTGTAAATATGCTCCTTTTTTACAAGCGCTTTGCGCTACCTTTACCATGGATGCAAGCAGTGAATGTATGGAGAGGGATAGGAATAATAGATAGAAAACAATATGAAATGCTGTGAGAGATGCATAAAGAATTTTACTAATGGCATCAATTGAGATACAATATACAAAAAAGAGGGGCATATTTACAAGCCCCTTGCGCAATATTTAACATGGATGCAAGCAGAAAATGCATGCAGAGTAATAAAATTGGCACAATGACAAGAATATGCATTGCGCAAGAGGTTTGTAAATATGCCAATGAAACCATTACACTATCTCTATACCAGCATTAATGTTAACCACATCACTGCTGTGGTTATTTTTCCCCTGTGCTGGAAATTGCGGTTTGGCTTTATTCATGACGAGCTCAGCTCGTCAGCAGCACAGCTCAACTGTGCCTCATGACGAGCTCAGCTCGTCATGAGCATGGAAGGGGTTAAACATTACGCAAGGGGCTTGTAGATATGACTCTCTTTTTTGTATATTCTTTCTCAATTTATGCCATCAGTAAAATCCTTTACACATCTCTCACAGCATTTCATATTCTTATCTGTGTGCCAATTCTATTACTCTGCATGCATTTTCTGCTTGCACCCATGTCAAACATTGCACAAGGGGCTTGTAAATATGCCTCTCTTTTTTGTATATTCTATCTCAATTTATGCCATTAATAAAATCTTTTATGCATCTCCCACAGCATTTCATATTCTTGTCTATGTGCCAATTTTATTACTCTGTATGCATTTTCTGCTTGCACCCATGTCAATCATTGTGCAAGGGGCTTGTAAATATGCCTCTCTTTTTTGTATATTCCATCTCAATTTATGCCATTAGTAAAATCCTTTATGCATCTCTCACAGCATTTCATATTCCTGTCTGTGTGCCAATTTTATTACTCTGCATGCTTTTTCTGCTTGCACCCATGTCAAACATTGCGCAAGGGGCTTGTAAATATGTGGGACCGATTCACAGAATGAACTTAAGACTCAATCCTAAACTTACTACTGTTTTGGTATTCACAGATTGCACTTACTACTGTTGGTATTCACAGAATGAACTTACTACTTTTGGTATTCACAGAATGAACTTACTCATTTCGGTATTCACAGAAGTTAGGACTCCTAACTTTAGGACTCCTAAATGCCTTCTGTGAATACGGAAAGTCCTAAAATTAGGATTTTTCTCAATTTAGTAGTAGTAAAGTTAGGTCTACTAACTTTAGGACGCCTAAATGCCTTCTGTGAATACCGAAAGTCTTAAAATTAGGATTTTTCTCAATTTAGTAGTAGTAACTTTAGGAGTCCTAATTTTACTACTACTAAATTGAGAAAAATCCTAATTTTAAGACTTTCGGTATTCACTGAAGGCATTTAGGAGTCCTAAAGTTAGTAGTCCTAACTTTACTACTACTAAATTGAGAAAATCATAATTTTAGGACTTTCGGTATTCACAGAAGGCATTTAGGAGTCCTAAAGTTAGGAATCCTAACTTTACTACTACTAAATTGAGAAAAATCCTAATTTTAAGACTTTCGGTATTCGCAGAAGGCATTTAGGAGTCCTAAAGTTAGGAGTCCTAACTTCTGTGAATACCGAAATGAGTAAGTTCATTCTGTGAATACCAAAAGTAGTAAGTGCATTCTGTGAATGCCAAAACAGTAGTAAGTTTAGGATTGAGTCTTAAATTCATTCTGTGAATCGGGCCCGCCTCTCTTTTTTGTATATTCTATCTCAATTTATGCCATTAGTAAAACCCTTTACACATCTCTCACAGCATTTCATATTCTTGTCTGTGTGCCAATTTTATTACTCTGCATGCATTTTCTGCTTGCACCCATGTCAAACATTGCACAACGGGGCTTGTAAATATGCCTCTCCTTTTTGTATATTCCATCTCAATTTATGCCATTAGTAAAATCCTTTACGCATCTCTCACAGCATTTCATATTCTTGTCTGTGTGCCAATTTTATTACTCTGCATGCATTTTCTGCTTGCTCCCATGCAAACATTGCGCAAAGGGCTTGTAAATATGCCTCTCTTTTTTTTATATTCTATCTCAATTTATACCATTAGTAAAATCCTTTGCGCATCTCTCACAGCATTTCATATTCTTGTCTATGTACCAATTTTATTACTCTGCATGCATTTTCCGCTTGAACCCATGTCACACATTATGCAAGGGGCTTGTAAATATGCCACTCTTTATCTTATATTCCATCTCAATTGATGCCATTGGTGAAATCCTTTATGCATCACCCACACCATTTCATATTGTTTTCTATCTGCTATTCCTATCCCTCTCCATACATTCACTGCTTGCACCCATGTTAAAGGTTGCACAAGGCGCTTCTAAAAAAGGAACATATTTACAAGTCCAATGAAACCATTACACTATCTCTATACTAGCATTGAATCCAAGCATGAAAAACAATTTAAAAAGAAGTCTACCCTATAAACTAAAAGATAAGCACACACAGCTAACATTATGGAAAAAGATGAAAATATAATTCCTTAATTAACATACACACACAGTGTGACCCTTGTGAAAAATATTATAGCCACACATTTCAACAAAAATCATTTAACATGGTAAATCGATTTAGACACATAACACAACCCATTTCAATATGCACTACATTACATTGCTGAAACCTAACTCATTTCAAAATGTCTTTTCTAATATGCACCATTCAGTTAACATTATGGAAAAAGGTGAAAATATAATTCCTTAATTCACACAGACACTCACTGTGATCCTTGTCAAAAATCTTTAAGCCACACATTTTATCAAAAAACATTTAGCATGGTAAATCATTTTCCAGACAGAGCACAACCCATTTAAATGAGCACTAAACTACAATGCAGAAACCTGACTCGTTTCGTTTATAAACTTTATTCGACAGTTTAAAAAAAACGTCATAAAAGTACACAAATAAAACCAAACATATAACATTACACAGGGAAAGTACATATCATCATGGTTTGGTTTCAGAGTGCACAGATGTCAACCAATAAAAAAGGAATAATAGCTAAAAAACCATACTTTTTCTTGCAACAACAGATTTCAGAATAAAAGTTGCGATAAAAAAACACAGATCCGGGCTAGCAAGTGAAAATAAAAATTTCATGGCATTTGATGTAGAAGACACAGAATATTTTTTAAACAACGGTTTCAGATCAACAATACGTAAGGATTTATAAAGGGGGCAAGTTGATTGGCTCCCTCGAGCTAGAGCTGACGAGCTCGGATCTCGCACCCGCGCCAGAGAGGTACATACCTGAGAACACTTGGCAGCCTGCACAGCTAACCCCCGAAAAACCTACACTCTGCTGACGAGGAACAAGAATTCCGAAACACCGGTGTCCAGAGTTGGTGCTGCAACCTTGCTACGACACACTTTCATCGCAATAGCGCACACGCTATCAAGAGACTGCATCTACCATGATGCTCCTGGGGCACACCTGCTGGTGGGTGAGTCGGAGTGCGACCCCCCCCCCCTCAAAGTTGATTGGCTCCCTCGAGCTAGAGCTGACGAGCTCGGATCTCGCACCCGCGCCAGAGAGGTACATACCTGAGAACACTTGGCAGCCTGCACAGCTAACCCCTGAAAAACCTACACTCTGCTGACGAGGAACAAGAATTCCGAAACACCGGTGTCCAGAGTTGGTGCTGCAACCTTGCTACGACCACTTTCATCGCAATAGCGCACACGCTATCAAGAGACTGCATCTACCATGATGCTCCTGGGGCACACCTGCTGGTGGGTGAGTCGGAGTGCGAAACCCCCCCCCCTCAAAGTTGATTGGCTCCCTCGAGCTAGAGCTGACGAGCTCGGATCTCGCACCTGCGCCAGAGAGGTACATACCTGAGAACACTTGGCAGCCTGCACAGCTAACCCCCGAAAAACCTACACTCTGCTGACGAGGAACAAGAATTCCGAAACACCGGTGTCCAGAGTTGGTGCTGCAACCTTGCTACGACACACTTTCATCGCAATAGCGCACACGCTATCAAGAGACTGCATCTACCATGATGCTCCTGGGGCACACCTGCTGGTGGGTGAGTCGGAGTGCGAAACCCCCCCCCTCAAAGTTGATTGGCTCCCTCGAGCTAGAGCTGACGAGCTCGGATCTCGCACCCGCGCCAGAGAGGTACATACCTGAGAACACTTGGCAGCCTGCACAGCTAACCCCCGAAAAACCTACACTCTGCTGACGAGGAACAAGAATTCCGAAACACCGGTGTCCAGAGTTGGTGCTGCAACCTTGCTACGACACACTTTCATCGCAATAGCGCACACGCTATCAAGAGACTGCATCTACCATGATGCTCCTGGGGCACACCTGCTGGTGGGTGAGTCGGAGTGCGAAACCCCCCCCCTCAAAGTTGATTGGCTCCCGCAGCTAGAGCTGACGAGCTCGGATCTCGCACCCGCGCCAGAGAGGTATATACCTGAGAACACTTGGCAGCCTGCACAGCTAACCCCCGAAAAACCTACACTCGGCTGACGAGGAACAAGAATTCCGAAACACCGGTGTCCAGAGTTGGTGCTGCAACCTTGCTACAACACACTTTCATCGCAATAGCGCACACGCTATTAAGAGACTGCATCTACCATGATGCTCCTGGGGCACACCTGCTGGTGGGTGAGTCGGAGTGCGAAACCCCCCCCTCAAAGTTGATTGGCTCCCTCGAGCTAGAGCTGACGAGCTCGGATCTCGCACCCGCGCCAGAGAGGTACATACCTGAGAACACTTGGCAGCCTGCACAGCTAACCCCCGAAAAACCTACACTCTGCTGACGAGGAACAAGAATTCCGAAACACCGGTGTCCAGAGTTGGTGCTGCAACCTTGCTACGACACACTTTCATCGCAATAGCGCACACGCTATCAAGAGACTGCATCTACCATGATGCTCCTGGGGCACACCTGCTGGTGGGTGAGTCGGAGTGCGAAACCCCCCCCTCAAAGTTGATTGGCTCCCTCGAGCTAGAGCTGACGAGCTCGGATCTCGCACCCGCGCCAGAGAGGTACATACCTGAGAACACTTGGCAGCCTGCACAGCTAACCCCCGAAAAACCTACACTCTGCTGACGAGGAACAAGAATTCCGAAACACCGGTGTCCAGAGTTGGTGCTGCAACCTTGCTACGACACACTTTCATCGCAATAGCGCACACGCTATCAAAAGACTGCATCTACCATGATGCTCCTGGGGCACACCTGCTGGTGGGTGAGTCGGAGTGCGAAACCCCCCCCCTCAAAGTTGATTGGCTCCCTCGAGCTAGAGCTGACGAGCTCGGATCTCGCACCCGCGCCAGAGAGGTACATACCTGAGAACACTTGGCAGCCTGCACAGCTAACCCCCGAAAAACCTACACTCTGCTGACGAGGAACAAGAATTCCGAAACACCGGTGTCCAGAGTTGGTGCTGCAACCTTGCTACGACACACTTTCATCGCAATAGCGCACATGCTATCAAGAGACTGCATCTACCATGATGCTCCTGGGGTACACCTGCTGGTGGGTGAGTCGGAGTGCGAAACCCCCCCCCTCAAAGTTGATTGGCTCCCTCGAGCTAGAGCTGACGAGCTCGGATCTCGCACCCGCGCCAGAGAGGTACATACCTGAGAACACTTGGCAGCCTGCACAGCTAACCCCCGAAAAACCTACACTCTGCTGACGAGGAACAAGAATTCCGAAACACCGGTGTCCAGAGTTGGTGCTGCAACCTTGCTACGACACACTTTCATCGCAATAGCGCACACGCTATCAAGAGACTGCATCTACCATGATGCTCCTGGGGCACACCTGCTGGTGGGTGAGTCGGAGTGCGAAACCCCCCCCCTTCAAAGTTGATTGGCTCCCTCGAGCTAGAGCTGACGAGCTCGGATCTCGCACCCGCGCCAGAGAGTTATATACCTGAGAACACTTGGCAGCCTGCACAGCTAACCCCCGAAAAACCTACACTCTGCTGACGAGGAACAAGAATTCTGAAACACCGGTGTCCAGAGTTGGTGCTGCAACCTTGCTACGACACACTTTCATCGCAATAGCGCACACGCTATCAAGAGACTGCATCTACCATGATGCTCCTGGGGCACACCTGCTGGTGGGTGAGTCGGAGTGCGAAACCCCCCCCCTCAAAGTTGATTGGCTCCCTCGAGGTAGAGCTGACGAGCTCGGATCTCGCACCCGCGCCAGAGAGGTACATACCTGAGAACACTTGGCAGCCTGCACAGCTAACCCCCGAAAAACCTACACTCTGCTGACGAGGAACAAGAATTCCGAAACACCGGTGTCCAGAGTTGGTGCTGCAACCTTGCTACGACACACTTTCATCGCAATAGCGCACACGCTATCAAGAGACTGCATCTACCATGATGCTCCTGGGGCACACCTGCTGGTGGGTGAGTCGGAGTGTGAAACCCCCCCCTCAAAGTTGATTGGCTCCCTCGAGCTAGAGCTGACGAGCTCGGATCTCGCACCCGCGCCAGAGAGGTACATACCTGAGAACACTTGGCAGCCTGCACAGCTAACCCCCGAAAAACCTACACTCTGCTGACGAGGAACAAGAATTCCGAAACACCGGTGTCCAGAGTTGGTGCTGCAACCTTGCTACGACACACTTTCATCGCAATAGCGCACACGCTATCAAGAGACTGCATCTACCATGATGCTCCTGGGGCACACCTGCTGGTGGGTGAGTCGGAGTGCGAAACCCCCCCCTCAAAGTTGATTGGCTCCCTCGAGCTAGAGCTGACGAGCTCGGATCTCGCACCCGCGCCAGAGAGGTACATACCTGAGAACACTTGGCAGCCTGCACAGCTAACCCCCGAAAAACCTACACTCTGCTGACGAGGAACAAGAATTCCGAAACACCGGTGTCCAGAGTTGGTGCTGCAACCTTGCTACGACACACTTTCATCGCAATAGCGCACACGCTATCAAGAGACTGCATCTACCATGATGCTCCTGGGGCACACCTGCTGGTGGGTGAGTCGGAGTGCGAAACCCCCCCTCAAAGTTGATTGGCTCCCGCAGCTAGAGCTGACGAGCTTGGATCTCGCACCCGCGCCAGAGAGGTATATACCTGAGAACACTTGGCAGCCTGCACAGCTAACCCCCGAAAAACCTACACTCAGCTGACGAGGAACAAGAATTCCGAAACACCGGTGTCCAGAGTTGGTGCTGCAACCTTGCTACGACACACTTTCATCGCAATAGCGCACACGCTATCAAGAGACTGCATCTACCATGATGCTCCTGGGGCACACCTGCTGGTGGGTGAGTCGGAGTGCGAAACCCCCCCCTCAAAGTTGATTGGCTCCCTCGAGCTAGAGCTGACGAGCTCGGATCTCGCACCCGCACCAGAGAGGTACATACCTGAGAACACTTGGCAGCCTGCACAGCTAACCCCCGAAAAACCTACACTCTGCTGACGAGGAACAAGAATTCCGAAACACCGGTGTCCAGAGTTGGTGCTGCAACCTTGCTACGACACACTTTCATCGCAATAGCGCACACGCTATCAAGAGACTGCATCTACCATGATGCTCCTGGGGCACACCTGCTGGTGGGTGAGTCGGAGTGCGAAACCCCCCCCCTCAAAGTTGATTGGCTCCCTCGAGCTAGAGCTGACGAGCTCGGATCTCGCACCCGCGCCAGAGAGGTACATACCTGAGAACACTTCGCAGCCTGCACAGCTAACCCCCGAAAAACCTACACTCTGCTGACGAGGAACAAGAATTCCGAAACACCGGTGTCCAGAGTTGGTGCTGCAACCTTGCTACGACACACTTTCATCGCAATAGCGCACACGCTATCAAGAGACTGCATCTACCATGATGCTCCTGGGGCACACCTGCTGGTGGGTGAGTCGTAGTGCGAAACCCCCCCCCTCAAAGTTGATTGGCTCCCGCAGCTAGAGCTGACGAGCTCGGATCTCGCACCCGCGCCAGAGAGGTATATACCTGAGAACACTTGGCAGCCTGCACAGCTAACCCCCGAAAAACCTACACTCGGCTGACGAGGAACAAGAATTCCGAAACACCGGTGTCCAGAGTTGGTGCTGCAACCTTGCTACAACACACTTTCATCGCAATAGCGCACACGCTATTAAGAGACTGCATCTACCATGATGCTCCTGGGGCACACCTGCTGGTGGGTGAGTCGGAGTGCGAAACCCCCCCCTCAAAGTTGATTGGCTCCCTCGAGCTAGAGCTGACGAGCTCGGATCTCGCACCCGCGCCAGAGAGGTACATACCTGAGAACACTTGGCAGCCTGCACAGCTAACCCCCGAAAAACCTACACTCTGCTGACGAGGAACAAGAATTCCGAAACACCGGTGTCCAGAGTTGGTGCTGCAACCTTGCTACGACACACTTTCATCGCAATAGCGCACACGCTATCAAGAGACTGCATCTACCATGATGCTCCTGGGGCACACCTGCTGGTGGGTGAGTCGGAGTGCGAAACCCCCCCCTCAAAGTTGATTGGCTCCCTCGAGCTAGAGCTGACGAGCTCGGATCTCGCACCCGCGCCAGAGAGGTACATACCTGAGAACACTTGGCAGCCTGCACAGCTAACCCCCGAAAAACCTACACTCTGCTGACGAGGAACAAGAATTCGGAAACACCGGTGTCCAGAGTTGGTGCTGCAACCTTGCTACGACACACTTTCATCGCAATAGCGCACACGCTATCAAGAGACTGCATCTACCATGATGCTCCTGGGGCACACCTGCTGGTGGGTGAGTCGGAGTGCGAAACCCCCCCCCCCTCAAAGTTGATTGGCTCCCTCGAGCTAGAGCTGACGAGCTCGGATCTCGCACCCGCGCCAGAGAGGTACATACCTGAGAACACTTGGCAGCCTGCACAGCTAACCCCCGAAAAACCTACACTCTGCTGACGAGGAACAAGAATTCCGAAACACCGGTGTCCAGAGTTGGTGCTGCAACCTTGCTACGACACACTTTCATCGCAATAGCGCACACGCTATCAAGAGACTGCATCTACCATGATGCTCCTGGGGCACACCTGCTGGTGGGTGAGTCGGAGTGCGAAACCCCCCCCCTCAAAGTTGATTGGCTCCCTCGAGCTAGAGCTGACGAGCTCGGATCTCGCACCCGCGCCAGAGAGGTACATACCTGAGAACACTTGGCAGCCTGCACAGCTAACCCCCGAAAAACCTACACTCTGCTGACGAGGAACAAGAATTCCGAAACACCGGTGTCCAGAGTTGGTGCAGCAACCTTGCTACGACACACTTTCATCGCAATAGCGCACATGCTATCAAGAGACTGCGTCTACCATGATGCTCCTGGGGTACACCTGCTGGTGGGTGAGTCGGAGTGCGAAACCCCCCCCCTCAAAGTTGATTGGCTCCCTCGAGCTAGAGCTGACGAGCTCGGATCTCGCACCCACGCCAGAGAGGTACATACCTGAGAACACTTGGCAGCCTGCACAGCTAACCCCCGAAAAACCTACACTCTGCTGACGAGGAACAAGAATTCCGAAACACCGGTGTCCAGAGTTGGTGCTGCAACCTTGCTACGACACACTTTCATCGCAATAGCGCACACGCTATCAAGAGACTGCATCTACCATGATGCTCCTGGGGCACACCTGCTGGTGGGTGAGTCGGAGTGCGAAACCCCCCCCCTCAAAGTTGATTGGCTCCCTCGAGCTAGAGCTGACGAGCTCGGATCTCGCACCCGCGCCAGAGAGTTATATACCTGAGAACACTTGGCAGCCTGCACAGCTAACCCCCGAAAAACCTACACTCTGCTGACGAGGAACAAGAATTCTGAAACACCGGTGTCCAGAGTTGGTGCTGCAACCTTGCTACGACACACTTTCATCGCAATAGCGCACACGCTATCAAGAGACTGCATCTACCATGATGCTCCTGGGGCACACCTGCTGGTGGGTGAGTCGGAGTGCGAAACCCCCCCCCTCAAAGTTGATTGGCTCCCTCGAGGTAGAGCTGACGAGCTCGGATCTCGCACCCGCGCCAGAGAGGTACATACCTGAGAACACTTGGCAGCCTGCACAGCTAACCCCCGAAAAACCTACACTCTGCTGACGAGGAACAAGAATTCGGAAACACCGGTGTCCAGAGTTGGTGCTGCAACCTTGCTACGACACACTTTCATCGCAATAGCGCACACGCTATCAAGAGACTGCATCTACCATGATGCTCCTGGGGCACACCTGCTGGTGGGTGAGTCGGAGTGTGAAACCCCCCCCTCAAAGTTGATTGGCTCCCTCGAGCTAGAGCTGACGAGCTCGGATCTCGCACCCGCGCCAGAGAGGTACATACCTGAGAACACTTGGCAGCCTGCACAGCTAACCCCCGAAAAACCTATACTCTGCTGACGAGGAACAAGAATTCCGAAACACCGGTGTCCAGAGTTGGTGCTGCAACCTTGCTACGACACACTTTCATCGCAATAGCGCACACGCTATCAAGAGACTGCATCTACCATGATGCTCCTGGGGCACACCTGCTGGTGGGTGAGTCGGAGTGCGAAACCCCCCCCCTCAAAGTTGATTGGCTCCCTCGAGCTAGAGCTGACGAGCTCGGATCTCGCACCCGCGCCAGAGAGGTACATACCTGAGAACACTTGGCAGCCTGCACAGCTAACCCCCGAAAAACCTACACTCTGCTGACGAGGAACAAGAATTCCGAAACACCGGTGTCCAGAGTTGGTGCTGCAACCTTGCTACGACACACTTTCATCGCAATAGCGCACACGCTATCAAGAGACTGCATCTACCATGATGCTCCTGGGGCGCACCTGCTGGTGGGTGAGTCGGAGTGCGAAACCCCCCCCCTCAAAGTTGATTGGCTCCCGCAGCTAGAGCTGACGAGCTTGGATCTCGCACCCGCGCCAGAGAGGTATATACCTGAGAACACTTGGCAGCCTGCACAGCTAACCCCCGAAAAACCTACACTCAGCTGACGAGGAACAAGAATTCCGAAACACCGGTGTGCAGAGTTGGTGCTGCAACCTTGCTACAACACACTTTCATCGCAATAGCGCACACGCTATTAAGAGACTGCATCTACCATGATGCTCCTGGGGCACACCTGCTGGTGGGTGAGTCGGAGTGCGAAACCCCCCCCTCAAAGTTGATTGGCTCCCTCGAGCTAGAGCTGACGAGCTCGGATCTCGCACCCGCGCCAGAGAGGTACATACCTGAGAACACTTGGCAGCCTGCACAGCTAACCCCCGAAAAACCTACACTCTGCTGACGAGGAACAAGAATTCCGAAACACCGGTGTCCAGAGTTGGTGCTGCAACCTTGCTACGACACACTTTCATCGCAATAGCGCACACGCTATCAAGAGACTGCATCTACCATGATGCTCCTGGGGCACACCTGCTGGTGGGTGAGTCGGAGTGCGAAACCCCCCCCCTCAAAGTTGATTGGCTCCCGCAGCTAGAGCTGACGAGCTTGGATCTCGCACCCGCGCCAGAGAGGTATATACCTGAGAACACTTGGCAGCCTGCACAGCTAACCCCCGAAAAACCTACACTCTGCCGACGAGGAACAAGAATTCTGAAACACCGGTGTCCAGAGTTGGTGCTGCAACCTTGCTACGACACACTTTCATCGCAATAGCGCACACGCTATCAAGAGACTGCATCTACCATGATGCTCCTGGGGCACACCTGCTGGTGGGTGAGTCGGAGTGCGAAACCCCCCCCCTCAAAGTTGATTGGCTCCCTCGAGGTAGAGCTGACGAGCTCGGATCTCGCACCCGCGCCAGAGAGGTACATACCTGAGAACACTTGGCAGCCTGCACAGCTAACCCCCGAAAAACCTACACTCTGCTGACGAGGAACAAGAATTCCGAAACACCGGTGTCCAGAGTTGGTGCTGCAACCTTGCTACGACACACTTTCATCGCAATAGCGCACACGCTATCAAGAGACTGCATCTACCATGATGCTCCTGGGGCACACCTGCTGGTGGGTGAGTCGGAGTGTGAAACCCCCCCCTCAAAGTTGATTGGCTCCCTCGAGCTAGAGCTGACGAGCTCGGATCTCGCACCCGCGCCAGAGAGGTACATACCTGAGAACACTTGGCAGCCTGCACAGCTAACCCCCGAAAAACCTACACTCTGCTGACGAGGAACAAGAATTCCGAAACACCGGTGTCCAGAGTTGGTGCTGCAACCTTGCTACGACACACTTTCATCGCAATAGCGCACACGCTATCAAGAGACTGCATCTACCATGATGCTCCTGGGGCACACCTGCTGGTGGGTGAGTCGGAGTGCGAAACCCCCCCCTCAAAGTTGATTGGCTCCCTCGAGCTAGAGCTGACGAGCTCGGATCTCGCACCCGCGCCAGAGAGGTACATACCTGAGAACACTTGGCAGCCTGCACAGCTAACCCCCGAAAAACCTACACTCTGCTGACGAGGAACAAGAATTCCGAAACACCGGTGTCCAGAGTTGGTGCTGCAACCTTGCTACGACACACTTTCATCGCAATAGCGCACACGCTATCAAGAGACTGCATCTACCATGATGCTCCTGGGGCACACCTGCTGGTGGGTGAGTCGGAGTGCGAAACCCCCCCCCTCAAAGTTGATTGGCTCCCGCAGCTAGAGCTGACGAGCTTGGATCTCGCACCCGCGCCAGAGAGGTATATACCTGAGAACACTTGGCAGCCTGCACAGCTAACCCCCGAAAAACCTACACTCAGCTGACGAGGAACAAGAATTCCGAAACACCGGTGTCCAGAGTTGGTGCTGCAACCTTGCTACAACACACTTTCATCGCAATAGCGCACACGCTATTAAGAGACTGCATCTACCATGATGCTCCTGGGGCACACCTGCTGGTGGGTGAGTCGGAGTGCGAAACCCCCCCCTCAAAGTTGATTGGCTCCCTCGAGCTAGAGCTGACGAGCTCGGATCTCGCTCCCGCGCCAGAGAGGTACATACCTGAGAACACTTGGCAGCCTGCACAGCTAACCCCCGAAAAACCTACACTCTGCTGACGAGGAACAAGAATTCCGAAACACCGGTGTCCAGAGTTGGTGCTGCAACCTTGCTACGACACACTTTCATCGCAATAGCGCACACGCTATCAAGAGACTGCATCTACCATGATGCTCCTGGGGCACACCTGCTGGTGGGTGAGTCGGAGTGCGAAACCCCCCCCTCAAAGTTGATTGGCTCCCTCGAGCTAGAGCTGACGAGCTCGGATCTCGCACCCGCGCCAGAGAGGTACATACCTGAGAACACTTGGCAGCCTGCACTGCTAACCCCCGAAAAACCTACACTCTGCTGACGAGGAACAAGAATTCCGAAACACCGGTGTCCAGAGTTGGTGCTGCAACCTTGCTACGACACACTTTCATCGCAATAGCGCACACGCTATCAAGAGACTGCATCTACCATGATGCTCCTGGGGCACACCTGCTGGTGGGTGAGTCGGAGTGCGAAAACCCCCCCCCTCAAAGTTGATTGGCTCCCTCGAGCTAGAGCTGACGAGCTCGGATCTCGCACCCGCGCCAGAGAGGTACATACCTGAGAACACTTGGCAGCCTGCACAGCTAACCCCCGAAAAACCTACACTCTGCTGACGAGGAACAAGAATTCCGAAACACCGGTGTCCAGAGTTGGTGCTGCAACCTTGCTACGACACACTTTCATCGCAATAGCGCACACGCTATCAAGAGACTGCATTTACCATGATGCTCCTGGGGCACACCTGCTGGTGGGTGAGTCGGAGTGCGAAACCCCCCCCCTCAAAGTTGATTGGCTCCCTCGAGCTAGAGCTGACGAGCTCGGATCTCGCACCCGCGCCAGAGAGGTACATACCAGAGAACACTTGGCAGCCTGCACAGCTAACCCCCGAAAAACCTACACTCTGCTGACGAGGAACAAGAATTCCGAAACACCGGTGTCCAGAGTTGGTGCTGCAACCTTGCTACGACACACTTTCATCGCAATAGCGCACATGCTATCAAGAGACTGCATCTACCATGATGCTCCTGGGGCACACCTGCTGGTGGGTGAGTCGGAGTGCGAAACCCCCCCCCTCAAAGTTGATTGGCTCCCTCGAGCTAGAGCTGACGAGCTCGGATCTCGCACCCGCGCCAGAGAGGTACATACCTGAGAACACTTGGCAGCCTGCACAGCTAACCCCCGAAAAACCTACACTCTGCTGACGAGGAACAAGAATTCCGAAACACCGGTGTCCAGAGTTGGTGCTGCAACCTTGCTACGACACACTTTCATCGCAATAGCGCACACGCTATCAAGAGACTGCATCTACCATGATGCTCCTGGGGCACACCTGCTGGTGGGTGAGTCGGAGTGCGAAACCCCCCCCCTCAAAGTTGATTGGCTCCCTCGAGCTAGAGCTGACGAGCTCGGATCTCGCACCCGCGCCAGAGAGGTACATACCTGAGAACACTTGGCAGCCTGCACAGCTAACCCCCGAAAAACCTACACTCTGCTGACGACGAACAAGAATTCCGAAACACCGGTGTCCAGAGTTGGTGCTGCAACCTTGCTACGACACACTTTCATCGCAATAGCGCACACGCTATCAAGAGACTGCATCTACCATGATGCTCCTGGGGCACACCTGCTGGTGGGTGAGTCGGAGTGCGAAACCCCCCCTCAAAGTTGATTGGCTCCCTCGAGCTAGAGCTGACGAGCTCGGATCTCGCACCTGCGCCAGAGAGGTACATACCTGAGAACACTTGGCAGCCTGCACAGCTAACCCCCGAAAAACCTACACTCTGCTGACGAGGAACAAGAATTCCGAAACACCGGTGTCCAGAGTTGGTGCTGCAACCTTGCTACGACACACTTTCATCGCAATAGCGCACACGCTATCAAGAGACTGCATCTACCATGATGCTCCTGGGGCACACCTGCTGGTGGGTGAGTCGGAGTGCGAAACCCCCCCCTCAAAGTTGATTGGCTCCCTCGAGCTAGAGCTGACGAGCTAGGATCTCGCACCCGCGCCAGAGAGGTACATACCTGAGAACACTTGGCAGCCTGCACAGCTAACCCCCGAAAAACCTACACTCTGCTGACGAGGAACAAGAATTCCGAAACACCGGTGTCCAGAGTTGGTGCTGCAACCTTGCTACGACACACTTTCATCGCAATAGCGCACACCCTATCAAGAGACTGCATCTACCATGATACACCTGCTGGTGGGTGAGTCGGAGTGCGAAACCCCCCCCTCAAAGTTGATTGGCTCCCTCGAGCTAGAGCTGACGAGCTCGGATCTCGCACCCGCGCCAGAGAGGTACATACCTGAGAACACTTGGCAGCCTGCACAGCTAACCCCCGAAAAACCTACACTCTGCTGACGAGGAACAAGAATTCCGAAACACCAGTGTCCAGAGTTGGTGCTGCAACCTTGCTACGACACACTTTCATCGCAATAGCGCACACGCTATCAAGAGACTGCATCTACCATGATGCTCCTGGGGCACACCTGCTGGTGGGTGAGTCGGAGTGCGAAACCCCCCCCCTCAAAGTTGATTGGCTCCCTCGAGCTAGAGCTGACGAGCTCGGATCTTGCACCCGCGCCAGAGAGGTACATACCTGAGAACACTTGGCAGCCTGCACAGCTAACCCCCGAAAAACCTACACTCTGCTGACGAGGAACAAGAATTCCGAAACACCGGTGTCCAGAGTTGGTGCTGCAACCTTGCTACAACACACTTTCATCGCAATAGCGCACACACTATCAAGAGACTGCATCTACCATGATGCTCCTGGGGCACACCTGCTGGTGAGTGAGTCGGAGTGCAAAACCCATCCCCCTCAAAGTTGATTGGCTCCCTCGAGCTAGAGCTGACGAGCTCGGATCTCGCACCCGCGCCATAGAGGTACATACCTGAGAACACTTGGCAGCCTGCACAGCTAACCCCCGAAAAACCTACACTCTGCTGACGAGGAACAAGAATTCCGAAACACCGTTGTCCAGAGTTGGTGCTGCAACCTTGCTACGACACACTTTCATCGCAATAGCGCACACGCTATCAAGAGACTGCATCTACCATGATGCTCCTGGGGCACACCTGCTGGTGGGTGAGTCGGAGTGCGAAACCCCCCCCCTCAAAGTTGATTGGCTCCCTCGAGCTAGAGCTGACGAGCTCGGATCTCGCACCCGCGCCAGAGAGGTACATACCTGAGAACACTTGGCAGCCTGCACAGCTAACCCCCGAAAAACCTACACTCTGCTGACGAGGAACAAGAATTCCTAAACACCGGTGTCCAGAGTTGGTGCTGCAACCTTGCTACGACACACTTTCATCGCAATAGCGCACACGCTATCAAGAGACTGCATCTACCATGATGCTCCTGGGGCACACCTGCTGGTGGGTGAGTCGGAGTGCAAAACCCCCCCCTTCAAAGTTGATTGGCTCCCTCGAGCTAGAGCTGACGAGCTCGGATCTCGCACCCGCGCCAGAGAGGTACATACCTGAGAACACTTGGCAGCCTGCACAGCTAACCCCCGAAAAACCTACACTCTGCTGACGAGGAACAAGAATTCCGAAACACCGGTGTCCAGAGTTGGTGCTGCAACCTTGCTACGACACACTTTCATCGCAATAGCGCACACGCTATCAAGAGACTGCATCTACCATGATGCTCCTGGGGCACACCTGCTGGTGGGTGAGTCGGAGTGCGAACCCCCCCCCCCTCAAAGTTGATTGGCTCCCTCGAGCTAGAGCTGACGAGCTCGGATCTCGCACCCGCGCCAGAGAGGTACATACCGGAGAACACTTGGCATCCTGCACAGCTAACCCCTGAAAAACCTACACTCTGCTGACGAGGAACAAGAATTCCGAAACACCGGTGTCCAGAGTTGGTGCTGCAACCTTGCTACGACACACTTTCATCGCAATAGCGCACACGCTATCAAGAGACTGCATCTACCATGATGCTCCTGGGGCACACCTGCTGGTGGGTGAGTCGGAGTGCGAACCCCCCCCCCCTCAAAGTTGATTGGCTCCCCCGAGCTAGAGCTGACGAGCTCGGATCTCGCACCCGCGCCAGAGAGGTACATACCTGAGAACACTTGGCAGCCTGCACAGCTAACCCCCGAAAAACCTACACTCTGCTGACGAGGAACAAGAATTCCGAAACACCGGTGTCCAAAGTTGGTGCTGCAACCTTGCTACGACACACTTTCATCGCAATAGCGCACACGCTATCAAGAGACTGCATCTACCATGATGCTCCTGGGGCACACCTGCTGGTGGGTGAGTCAGAGTGCGAAACCCCCCCCCTCAATATTAACCATAACTACGTCTGCCAGTAGGTAATATATATATATATATATTCAATGAAAAAACCATTGGTTATAGAACATATATAGTTAGGAATTTTCATTTACAAAACCTTATTTTACTCGCATAAAACCATTGAAATTCCATATATAGTTAGATGCGCTAACTATATATCGCTGCTGATGATGTCACATATTACATCATTCATGACATGGTCAGTGACATCACTGATGACATCTCAAATGACATCACTGATGACATCACTGATGACATATCAAATGACATCACTGATGACATCACTGATGACATCTCAAATGACATCACTGGTGACATCACTCATGATATCATTCATGTGATAATACAATGAACCTCTTCAGACTCTAATATAACCTTAGATACAATCAGTGTAAACAGACACTCACAGACTGTCACTCATCCATGGAGTTACTCACACAACTAGTCAGTCATGCAAACAATCAATCACACCTCCATTTCCTGAACTATACAGTTATACAAACTTTACTTATTCAAATATATACTAACACATATTTTCTCTCTTATACAATCCCTGATACAAGTTCACAATGATCCATACAGCCACTCACACATTCACTGGCTCTTATGCACAGTTATTTATATATGTCAACTCTCACATGTACTGTCTTTTACATATGTACTTACTTTGACATGTAGCACTGAGATATCCATTCACTCATCAATACACTCATACACACAGTCAACCACCCATACAGTTGTTTCCACATGCAGTTTTGAACCCATACATCTAGTGAATCAGCTGTTCACACATCTATGCACAGAGTCACACACCTCCCAGCCACTCACACACACACTCACTCTCCCATTCAAATATTTGGGCAACCAATCAATAACCCATATAGTTACTCATATAGCTATTGATCAACACATGCAGCACTTTACAGAACAACAGATATAATGATGCACAAATTAATACAGTTTAATCACTAACCCATGCACTCAGTGAGACACATTTAATCACTCCCTCATACAATCAGTCATGCACCTACTAAATCCTTCATCCAGACATTTATACATCCACTCATTCTTCAATATGTGAGACATATTTTAACTTTACAGAAACATACAGTCACTGGGTGTTGTCATCAGTGATGTCATCAGTGATGTCATTTGAGATGTCATCAGTGATGTCATCAGTGATGTCACTGACCATGTCATGAATGATGTAATATGTGACATCATCAGCAGTGGATTGCGGGTGCGCGATATATAGTTAGCGCATCTAACTATATATGGAATTTCAATGGTTTTATGCGAGTAAAATAAGGTTTTGTAAATGAAAATTCCTAACTATATATGTTCTATAACCAATGGTTTTTTCATTGAATTTTCAAGGTTTTGTAAATGCAAATTCCTAACTATATATGGACTATAACCTATGGTTTTTTCTGTGAATTTCAATGGTTTTTTAATAGCAAATATCAAAAGCTGTCAAATGTGAAGTACGTGATAGGTAAAAACGTTTTCGTGTTTATGCACGCTGATGTGCTTTGAACGCTGCCCCCCCCCTCCCTTCTTTTCTCTTAGTAGTACTCTCTCTTTGCAGATAGTGAACGCTAGTTAACGCAGACTTTTACCCCCGTTGTAATCCGTCGTACCTGCTTGTCTCTCCATTTGATTGATTGTTATCCAAGCATTTACTGTTTTAGAATTGGTTCTCTTTGGATCATTCTCTATTTACAAACAAGCACAAAGTCGCAATACTCTGTTTAGTCTTTGCAGATAGTGAAAAATCGTGTAAAAAAATAAAAGTAATCGAGCAAAATCAGTAGACCACTAATTCGATCTCTTTTTGACCTCGGTAAAATACAAACATTAGGAACAACCCTTCATGAGAAATACGAAAATAGTGAAATGAACTGAGCTCCACACCATGAGGGCTGCAAGACAGCTCGACTCCGCCACCCACCCCGCCCAAAATAACGACAAACCCTATGCAAATATTATAAATATAGACAACACACCAGCAAAGAAACAGGGTAAAACATTTTATTAAATAACTATTTACATAACTATTTTATACTTTTTAATGCCCGATCCGGCTAGCTCAATCGATCGAGCATGAAACTCATGCACTAATAGCAAGCATTGAGAGTTTGTAGAACAATGGCTTCAGATTTTCCACATACGGTGTAGTAGCGCGAACTGGGAGGGGGCGTTTGGATCCTGCCCCTTCCCCAAATAAGATTTTCATACGTGAATGTTCGTTCATGCTTTTTGTCCCTGAGTTGCTTCGATGTCACTGCCTTACACAAATGGCATAAGTCCTGGATGCTGAGTGCCATACTTCAGAGTTCTAAGCAGCGCTTGTAACACTGTTTAAACCTTATTTGCACCTGCTGCAGCTTCACTATTCAAAGTAAGTGGGGTCCGTTTGTGGACCTGACTGCATTGGAAAAAAAAAATGTGATACGGTGCCTCCCTAAACCGCTTGACGGAGGTCCCCGAGGGGCGGTGAGATGGTGCGGACTGAGAGGGTGCGCTTGGCTCCTGCCCCCTCCCCAAGTCTTGTTGCCCTGGTGTGGCCTGAGATCGCCCCCGACATAGGCGGCCGGCTCCCGGGGTCCGGCGGAATTTTTTCCCTTTTGATGACTCTTCCATTCTGGACCTTGTCCCACAATCCGTTTGACCTGAAGACACACTGTAGTGGGGCGCCCCTTTACCGTTTTAGTTGCCATTCCGCCCGCTTTTGGTACTCTGTGCCTCTTCCGCCATTCAGCTGTTTACCGCCCGCTCTTGCGACTACAGCGTCTCGCTCACCATGTAGTTGAGTTGCTCCCGCTCTTAAAATTTAACCGAACTTTTTGGACTGCTGAAAGCGGTTGTATTCCGACCACTGGTTGGTGGAGACATTTTGACTATATTCTGGACCTGCGTTCTCGCGTAATGCGTCATATGACGCGCCGCGTTAGCGCACCCGGAAGTGCTCCGGTGCGCAAGGCACAGCTTCCCGGAAACGATCCAGAGCGCGCCGCGCAGCGCGTAACGTAAGCATAACAGGTCATGTGACTTGTTAATAAAACTTTTCATTGGTTCATTTTACTTTTGTTTTCCTAATGATGTAAGACTAGGTCATGTGACCTAAAAATAACACTTTTCATTGGATTAAAACATTTTTTTTCCCAAACGATGAAAGCCCCACCTTGTTTCTGGATGTTTCAGACTGAAGCTGGCGTCACCATGAGAGCACCACCATCTCGTAGCTCCGTCGTAGCCATTCCGCAAGCAATCATGGCAGCCGCTCCCCACCGGAAGCCTGCGGGAGTCGAGGGCCCCCAAGACTTTTGTACAATCTTCAAGGCTGAGGGGACGCTTTCGAGAATGGAACCCAAGCCCTGGCAGACAAGCGTCCGAGTTCCAAGGTGTCCCAGGGCCATTTTACTGGACCAGGCCCAAATCCGAAGAGCCGGCCGCCATTTTAAGAGTCCTGTGGCAGCCGCCTATCGCTGCACCGCAAGAGTGGGAGCAACTCAACTACATGGTGAGCGAGACGCTGTAGCCGTAAAAGCGGGCGGTAAACAGCTGAATGGCGGAAAAGGCACAGTGTAGCAAAAGCGGGCGGAATGGCGACTGAAACGATAAAAGGGCACCCCACTACAGCAGACGAGCCTCCGCCATGTGCTTCAAAACTGCATACGTATCTCGTGATATCAAGGTTGGGCAATCAGTACACAACAAGCAGTTACGAGTCCCATTTACACCGGCGCCATTTTGGGCGCGGCCGGGCAGGTCCAGGATCTAGTCAAACATAACAAATGAGGCTGACGTCTCTGAAGCAGTTGACGCACAGCAGGACATAGCAAATAAACATGAAGTCTCTAAAGCTGTTAACTCACTGCAGGACAAAACAAGTGAACCTGAAACCTCTGGAATAATTGTCGCTCAAAAGAACAACACACAAAACTCTATAGAGCCTGAAGAAAGAAAAACAAAAGGGCACTGTAGTTTCAGACACACTTAACACTAATGACTAAACAAAGATATCGTCTGTTTATGAAGCAGTTATCATGTTCACAGAATTGACAAAGAAGTGTGCAGACACCAATGCTATTAAGAAACACAAGGAAATCCCTAACGCATCAGCATTCTCGGAAGAGATTGACACAGATAACATCTTAAGGAGCAAAGAAAGACAAATTAAGGATGAGGAAGTTATCACTTTAGTTTTTTCATCAGCTAGCGACAGCAAGAAACATATTGTAATGGAGATTAGAGAGGCTACGGATGGATAAATAAATTATCAAAAGAAATAGCGACTCCCCCCTTTAGCAAATTAGCTAAATCTTTGCGTAATTTGGACATTAAAGTTATATTATTGTTGTTGTTGTTGTTGTTATGGTTATAGTTTCCTTTTAAGTATAATTCACCAATAGTTTTGTTTGTAGATGTTTTCCCATTAACAATCCCAGTTCCATCACCCGCCCAGGATATCACCACTGTTCCCCATGTCATAAAACCTTAGGATGTTCAATAACTGAAACAGCTAATATGGGTTTACTTACAGGGGACATCTTTTGTTCTGTTTTGTAAAGTAAAACTATTGTGAACGCAAGTATTATACATAGTAAGTGTTTAATATAGCATTTGTCAGTCATTGGTTAAGCAGCTAGGACCTGTTCACTCTTGACACCCCAGGTGCTGTGTATGTTGCACTATAGTGCTGCATCGGGAATACGGACAACCCTATTGATGTTGATTTTTCATTATTGATTATTGTAAAGAAATGGCGACTCCCCCCTTTAGCAAATTAGCTAAATGTTTGCGTAATTTAGGCATAAAAGTTATATTATTGTTGTTGTTGTTGTTGTTATCGTTATAGTTCTAGTTAATTTCCATTCAGAGTGTCCTACACAGCACCACTCTAGGTAAACACTACTTTATGTAAAACCTGGGACATAGCACTCATTGAAACTATAGTTGGTCACCATGGGGTTTAAAGAAGGGATGGTTCTTCACCTGGGTGCCTTCCACAACTCAGCACGTTGTGCTGCCTTGGGACTATTCGCACAAAAGACAGCTTCTGACCATTGTTGTTTTTTTTATCAAAAAATGTTTAAATATATTTACAGTTTTTGTTGCGTTCGTTATATTTAAAAGTTAATAAAGTTTTATAATCCAACTGTCTTGGAGTACTATATTTTTTTTAAAAATCGGGTGAATGGGGCCTTGAATCGGGTTATTGTCATGTGTGGGCTTTGCAAGTGTACTGCTACAGGATCGGACATTTCAAACTCAAATGCACGTTCTTTTTCTTACCTTTCTGAAGCATGGAGCGCAATAGCAGGCAGAGAAAGGGTGATGCACGTGTTGAACACTGCCTGGCCTGGCAAGTTGCTGGCAGTGCCCCCCCGCCCGCTCTTGAAAGAGGGCACACACACACCGCCGCCCCGAGTACTTCACAAATCTTTAAAAGACCATGCGCTTGTTCATGAGGCTTAAATGGTTTATCACCCCTTCTAGAACCCCTGCATCGACCCTCTGACGTTTCCTGGAAGAATTAGCACGTAACACAATACCAAACCCTGTCAGCTGAAACCCCCGAGGAATCGTGGGGCATATTATCAAGGGGGTTTATTTCCGCTTTTTTGGCTTTAAATGCCAAAAAAAGGAGATAAAATTATCTCCCTATTACCAAGCTGTCGCTAACACCAGTTAGTGACAGCTAAAAGGAGATAGCGACCATCTTGGGCCCCGCTTTGCATGTCAGTGATATTTATCACTAATGACATGCAAAGTGGGCGTGCCAAGATGTTAGCGACTGGAAACAGTCCCTAACCATCGCTATCTCCTATTACCAACTTTTGGAGATATTTGCGCTAAGCGCGAATATCTCCAGAAGCTAACACCTGCCCTGAGCAGTTTTTAGCCATGTTATCCAATGGGAGGTGGATAACATGGCTAAGAGCATTTGCTGGATAATGCATGAATATCGCTGACTTTTCAGCGATATTCATGCATTGCGGCCCTTTTTTATCGCATTTGCGATAAACCTTGCTAATAGCAAGGTTTATCTGCGATAAAAATCGCCGATGTGCGGCGATAATTTTTGTCTCTAAACAAGTTAGAGACAAAAATTATCGCTAGTTGTTGGTAATATGCCCCCGGGTTTTTGCTTGCAGGAATCGGGAGGCGGGAGACTAGCACTGAAATCAGTAGTCTCACGCCTGAATCGGGAGGGTTGGCATGTCTGGATTCTCTACAGCTGGGGCCATAAACTACATCCGCAGGGCTAGGTGATAGCCTGGGTCTGGCCTGGACAATCGGACACAGAGGAAGAGGAGTGTCAGAGGGTGCGGTAGTGAATAGGGTGAAAGGGAGGTGTCGGGCGGGCACAGGGTGTGATTCTCAGGGAAGAGCAGCGCAGATGGGGGGAAGTATATGGCCCATGCATGAGAGAGAGAGCGGGGGTGACCAGTGCGTGGGGGAGATGCTTGCGAGGGTGGGGAGCCGTGCTGAGAATCGACGGCGTGCAGAGAGTGGGTCTGGTCAAGGCATCTAAAATGGCTGCCGTGCACGACAAAATTGTGGCATTGGACAAAAAGGCAAGATGGCGCAGACAATGTTTATCGATAAGGATTCATTTATAACAAAATATTTACTCGCAGTGACAAAATGGTGGTCAACACTTCCTGATTTCCATCGAATCGAACGTTAACAGATGTCACGCAGCAAAAAAAAAAAAAAAGCTCACGCACAGCCGCTGGAAGACATGTATCAACATATTCAGAAAGCATAAGGGTTCAGGATACGTCTCCCGCACCCCCTTATACCTAGTAATTTAATTAAAACGAAACACAAAATGGCGAATTCCCGTTTCGCTACCAGTTTGCGGCCCAGTTCGCGGCTCGGGAAGCGCTTCTACCGTGAAAAATATATATTTTTTTATTTTCCCCACGAGACCCTTTAATAACCCCAACATCATTCCTAGGGGGTCAAGAGAGGTATACCTTGCCCCCTTTCATTAAATTCCCCCTTCGTTTTTCACCTCTTCTTCTCTCTCGATCCTACCGAGAGATAAGATGGCGGCCGCTCCGGACTGTTTAGAATGTTGACAGACACCGGAGGGCCAATCAGCTTCGCATCGCAAAGTTCCGATACGCGAAAAGTTTGCTAACCGGATCGCTGCCCGGAGCGCTGTTACAGATATATATCTTGATTTAAACGTTAATTTCTCAAAATCCACTGAAGCACATATATTGAGACCTAGCAAAGGCACATCGGGCTAACAGTCCCTACAATTTTGCCAAGTTTCGTGGAAATCCATTCAGCCGTTCGAGCTAAAAGTGAAGCCAACCGCCCTATGGAAATTAACATGGGAAAAACGCGTTTTGGGACCCCCCTTTTTTCTCGGCCCCCCCTTGCCGAACCCCCCCCAAATTTTCAAGGGCTGCTCAGAAACAAAATGTGCCATTTTCCTGAAACTTTCAGCCGATTCCGTCCACAAACGCCAAAGTTATTAGATATAGAATTTTCAAAAGTTCCATAGAGAATTAATCCTAACTATATATACCTACTGGCGAGACGCCAGTAGGTAATATATATATATATATATATATATATATATATATATATATATATATATATATATATTACCTACTGGCGGTCGCCAGTAGGTAGTTATAGTTAGGACCTAGTTTCCATAGGAAATCCTCAACATTCTATTTGAAATAACTTTGGCCCTGGTTGAAGAATCTTAGCGAATTTCTCAAAGAAGATGGCTCGGTCCGCTGCGCTCCTTCCCTAAAAGTTTGGGGGGGATTGGTCAAGTGGGGGCTGAGATAAAAGGGGGGTCCCAAAACGTGTTTTCTCCATGTTATTTTCCATAGGACCTTTAGACTCGGCTACAGGTCGAACGGGTGAATGGATTTATAAGAAATTTGGCAAAACTGTACAGTCCGGCTCGCCGATTACGCTTTTTTTGGAATGGTGTAAATCCGTTCAGTAGTTGCTGAGGAAATTAAAGTTAAAGTCAATTATATATCTATACGCGCGCACATGTGCGCGCACCCAAACGGCTGCGCGCGCGAGCGGAATTTTGTTGCGTGACGTCTGTTAACGTTCGATTCGAAGGAAATCAGGAAGTGTTGACCGCCATTTTGTCATTGCGAGTAAATATATTGTTGATTTCAAAGCGTTGGAATATGGAAAGGGGAGAAGGTAGAGATTGTTTTGCTGCGTAGGTTTTCTCAGGGTGTGCAGTAAGGCCCTTAAAGGCGAAAATATATATATATTTTTTTTTTTTAAAGTTGCGTGGTGCGCGCACTCGGTCGCGCACACCTTTTTACAAGAGTGTGAAAATGGAGATAAATCAGAAGTTTGAGTGCTTAGATATAAGGTGGCTCTGAAAAGAGCCATTGTGTTAATTGAGTGTTTTCTGCATTTATAAGTAAGTACCGATGCAGAGCCTGATGTTGCAGAGGAAGATTCTGTTTCCCTCATTCGTGAAATGAACACCGTCTCTCCTATAGACGTCTTGCATGTGGTATCGCAAGTTGTTGTGGTAAATAGAACCCATGCTATAATCTCTGAGGAACGCAGAAACAGATTTATTTACATGTCTCCTTGCTTTCTCAAATTGTGCACAATGGTGATTGGACCAATTCCATTTCTGTCTTTGGCATATATTGAAATATACAAAGGCAGATCGAGGAAAAAGTGTCATCAATTGTCGAAAGGTGTCTTTTAGAAGCATTTCCAGACCTACCCCAGTGATTGTGCCTAGATCGTTCCCACCACAGTGCACAATTATAAGGTCTGGTTCTGGGAGATGCATAAAAGTTTTCACCAATGGAATCAATTGGTGACATTTCAATCCTCTTTTGGAAATCCATGTTATGTGTACATTTGGTAAGCTGAGGTTGCAAATTCGTCTGCTTACTGCATATTTTTCACTCCAGTGAATATAACTGTGTCCTATTAGCCAGACCTTCATTTTCAAGGGATTTGTAGTCGTCCTCCGATCGGTTCTGGAAGTGGAATGGTAGTTAGAAGTTGAAATTCTAAATAAAGAAAAAGGAAGAGGCTGGGTGTGGTTTAAAAAATAAAAATGATTGGTTGATTGTAAGAAGTGGAGATTGAACAGTACGTTGCATGTTAATGTTTATGTTAAACGAAAAGTACTATTGGGTGTGAAAAAAAAAGACATGTAACAGAGCTGTGGATTGGCAGGTGTTTCTGGAGGGAAAACAGTGTTGTTACTTTGCTGTAGAACGTTGAGATATGAACTTTTGACCTGTGCCTTCAGCCAGGTGCAGAATGAGGTGTTACCATGGAAACAGCCAGAGATGGCAGTGGGTGATGGGTGACTTTTATGTGACATTGAAAATATTGTGAGGGAGAACCAACTGAAATGTAATTGCTTACGTTACGCGCTCCGCATTGCTTCCGGGAAGCTGCGCTTCGCGCCTCGCGCACCGGAGCACTTCCGGGTGCGCTAACGCGGCGCGTCATATGACGGATTACGCAAGAACGCGATACGTCGTTGGGGCTCCACCGGAACTGATCGAATTGGTAGTCTACAGTGTTTCTGGATGTTTCAGACTGAAGCTGGCGTCAGCATGAGAGCACCCCGTGGCTACGTCGTGGCCATTCCGCGAGCAATCATGGCAGTCGCTCCTCACCGGAAGTCTGCAGGAGTCGGGGGCCTCGGTGACTCTTGTAGAATCTTCAAGGCTGACGGGACGCTTTTGGGAATGGGGCTCATGCCCTAGCAGTCAAGCGTCCGAGTTCCAGGGTTGCCCAGAGCCATCCTTGCAGGCCAGGCCCAAGTCTGTGGAGCCGACCGCCATTTCCTGAGCTCCGTGGCAGCCGCCTGTCGCTGTATCGGAAGAGTGGGTGCAATTCAGCCGGATGGCGTGTGAGACGGTGTAAATGTGATGGTTGGACCAGGGCACCGCAGGACGTGTCTTCAGGTCAAACGGATTGTGGGACAAGGTCCAGAATGGAAGAGGCATCAAAAGGCAAGAAGTTCCGCCTGACCCCGGGAGCCGGCCGCCTATGTCGGGGGCGATCTTAGGCCATACCAGGGGAACAAGACTTGGGGAGGGGGCAGGAGCCAAGCGCCCCCTCCGAGTCCGCGTTTCTTGGACCCTGAAGTATGGCACTCAACATTCAGAACTTATGACATTTGTGCAAGGCAGGGACATCGAAGCCTCTCAGGGACCAAGTATATCCAGAGTCCTTCCTACAGAAGGTGGTGGGGGTGGCGGCATTAGCAAGGCATCCCCCCACACAACTTGTCGGACCCTGAAGTATGGCTCTCAACATCCAGAACTTATGACATTTGTGCAAGGCAGGGACATCGAAGCCTCTCAGGGACCAAGGATATCCAGAGTCCTTCCTACAGAAGGTGGTGGGGGTGGCGGCATTAGCAAGGCATCCCCCCACACAACTTGTCGGACATGACCTCTGGATGTACTGGGTGTTCAATTTCAGAATTGAAACTACTAAGAAGCAATTAGAAGTGTTGTTTTCATGTTGCAGTAGGTTCCATGTAAATAGTTATTTAATAAAACGTTTTATCCTGTTACTTTGCTGGTGTGTTGTATATATTTATAATATTTGCATAGTGTTTGTCGTTATTTTGGGCGGGGTGGGTGGCGGAGCCGAGCTGTCTTGCAGCCATCATGGCGTCGAGCTCGGTTCCTCTCTCTAGTTTCATGTTTTTTCTAACGATTTATATGTTATAGTTTGCTAGCACGATACAGCGGATGGTCCGCATTTTATATATATGTCCTTTTTATTAGGGGGCTCCTCCGGTGGAGTCGGACGATCTACCTCTAATAAACGGTCCGGGTTGAACCAACTACCAACAAACGGGGCAGAGGTAGGCATGACGGGTTACAAAGGGGACAAAAGTGTGCACTACCTATCCTTCACTATCTGCAAAAACTAAATAGAGTATTGCGACTTTATGCTTATTTGTGAACAGAGAATGACCCAAAGAGAACCAATTTCGAACAATCATAGGCTATTGGCAGTGGGCAGAGAGGCCATGACACAGAAAATGGCTGTTACTTACGTGCATGATGGGGCCTAAAAGGGACTAGATGGCGTGGCCACTGTTTCGCGACTTTCACTTTACTTTTAACAATGGCTGTGGTGAACAAAAATGAACGGCGCTTATGTATACCTAATTTTAGTCATTTTTCACAAAAAAGCTTTTGATATTTGCTATTAAAAAACCAAAGAAAATCACTGAAAAAACCATAGGTTATAGACCATATATAGTTAAATATCTGAAGTCCATCTCTGCATTCCATGGAGATACAGGTCGTCGATCAGAAGATGTGCTGGCCACCTCTAATGGTAATAGCGTGGCCAGGGCTCTTGTCGTTGCCTCTGCAAATTGCAGAGGGTGCACTTGTTTGACATGCCGCACCATGGTATGTATGGAAAAGAAATATTTTTTTGCTGGATTTCTTCTTGAGAGAACCAAGTCACATATCGTGCAGGTTACTTTTGGTGCATTCACTTTCTTTTGATCTTCAGGATAAGTGAAAAATTGCCAGATGAAAGATTTATTTTTTCTTATTAAAGGTAGTCGATCATTTTGGTCAGATTCGGAAGATGAATGAGATACGGTAGCCATTTCACCAAAGTCTTCCGAAAGATGTAGGACGTTGTTGTCTCTTGAGAGTAGAAAAGATAGTGAGGGAAGTGGGTGGAGTGCTGCGTGTAAATTCCAGAATTGAAACTATTAAGAACCAATTGAAAGTGTTGTTTTCATGTTGCAGTAGGCTGCCATGTAAATAGTTATTTAATAAAATGTTTTACCCTGTTACTTTGCTGGTGTGTTGTGTATCTTTATAATATTTGTCGTTATTTTGGGTGGGGTGGGCGGCGGAGCCGAGCTGTCTTGCAGCCATCATGGCGTCGAGCTCGGTGTCTCTCACTAGTTTCATATTTCTCATGAGGGGTTGTTCCTAATTTTTCTATTTTAGCGAGGTCAAAAAAAGATCTCATCAGTGGCCTACTGATTTTGCTCGATTCCTTTTGTTTTTTCTAACGATTGATATGTTATAGTTTGCTAGCACGATACAGCGGCTAGTCCGCATTTTATATATATGTCCTTTTTATTAGGGGTGTCTTCCGGTGGAGTCGGACGATCTACCTCTAATAAAGGGTCCGGGTTGAACCAACTACCATCATGATTTTGTATATCTTCTGAGCTGGATTTAAGCGCACAATTGTTAAAGTATGAAACGTTTTATATTTCTAAAAAAAATACCAAGGTGTGTACATCCGGTAACGCACGAAAGTTTAAAAAGACATTCGGCTCCATTTACTGAAAAGTTTCATAAGAATAAAAAAGAAGTCTAGGTACAGTCTCTTTGACGTACTATAAGTTCTTTGAGGGGTGTATGAAGAAATTCAATAAGTTCAAATCGCAAGGTTTTTACGAAATATATAGGTCTGTGCGCGCACTCGGTCGCGCACGAAAGCCTGGAAATGCGATATCCATTTTATTGACAACTGTTGCCGAGAGTGCGCACACCGGGTCGCGCACGAAAGTTTAGTAAGGCTATTTTTATTTACAGACAAATTTTAATGTGTTTAAAAAAAGGCAAGATACAGACTTTCGAATTCTGTATTGCTTTACAAGGAGTCTCTATGCAACTTGAACAGTGAAGAAAACGGCTTGTTTTCGAAAAAAAATATTGTCAGAACTTTATTGCCAAAAGTATAGGTTGCATACACGACATTTTTCTGAATTAGCATTTTAAAAACCAATGAAATTCACAGAAAAACCATAGGTTTTACACACGTTATAGTTAGGAAGTAGCATTTAAAAAACCTATGAAATTCACTGAAAAAACCATAGGTTTGACACATGTTATAGTTAGCTGGAAATTTTACTGACATAAAACCAATGAAATTCCACGTTATAGTTATTTGGACTCACTATAACTTGCGCGTGCAATGCACTGCTGATGACGTCACATATTACATCACTCATGACATGGTCAGTGACATCACTGATGACACCATCCTTGTGACATAGTGACAGACCTCCTTTCACTGTAATGTAACCCTTGAAACACATATTCAAAAATAGAAACTGAAATTTAAAAAAAAATGCAGATACCCATATCAGTTACAACAAGTAATTCAGTAATTCCACCATCTATATACACATCCACTCATACATATACTCACTCATCATTTGAAATGATACACCTATACATCCTGTTACACACCGACAATCATCGAAAAGTTACTCACAGACATACTCACACGTGCAAATAAACTATTGAACATCCATTTATTTGAATATAGAGTTATGCACACACTTCCACCTTACTTCTATTGAAAATTACACATATTTATTCTCTTAAACAATCACTTATAGAAACACATACTTATTTAAACAGGAACTCTTTCAATCTCTTACTCTCACATATACTCACTTATATACATCAATATTCACATATACTAGATTAAAACATATGTCGTTACTGATAAAGACACTAGTGAGACAGTCATTCACTCACTAACAAACACATATACACACTCATCCACCCATACAGTCCTGCACATATGCTGTCTTCAAAACACATACAAACAGAGAGTCAGTCACTCATGCATCTATGTGCTAAGTAATACCCCCACCAAACCATATAGACACTCATACTGATACTAAGAGAAACATCTAATAACCCATATACATACGCATGTAGCTACTTACCAACACATGTAGCCACTTATACACAAAGTGAAACACTAATATATATACTTAAATATTTAAACATTACTCACTAATATTTATTTTTCAGAAAGACACATATTCACTGGATGGTGTCATCAGTGATGTCATGAGTGATGTCACTGACCATGTCATGAGTGATGTAATATGTGACGTCATCAGCAGTGCATTGCACGCGCAAGTTATAGTGAGTCCAACTAACTATAACGTGGAATTTCATTGGTTTTATGTCAGTAAAATTTCCAGCTAACTATAACATGTGTCAAACCTATGGTTTTTTCAGTGAATTTCATAGGTTTTTTAAATGCTACTTCCTAACTATAACGTGTGTAAAACCTATGGTTTTTCTGTGAATATATATATATATACATATATATATATATATATATATATATATATATATTTTTTTTTTGGCCGTACTCTCCCCTACACACAATGTTCATAGCATTATGAAATCTGTACATCAATATCAGGGAGTCTCATGCCCATACAGGGCTAGACGTACAAAAACAAAAACAAAAAATGCCCATCCAGGGCGCTATTAAGTAAATTGACTTACACAACATATGTTAAACAACACGAGAGAGAGACCAAATATACACGGTGCATATTAATGGAATGTTGCTAACATGAAGGGCAAAGTTTATTTTCAACTGCCAATAGTCGAATATGTAGCACTTCTTGTAGATTTTTTGCAGAAGGCTCGCAATGATACCATCTTGTGATATTCCAACATCTCAATGTATTTACGGTTACATTTGCATTATGTATATATGTGTATATATATGAATTTATTTGGTCACATGTTTACACTCTCTTACATTTGAGTAAGTCATCAAATACTTAAACGAATTACGTAGGGATTTCTTCCCTTATTGTTTTTAAATGCACGAGCACTTTATTAATTGTCATTTTTCTCCCGTGTTTTATGGTGAACTAACATGCATTTGCACTTTACAATATGTCTGCCACTATTTTAACATATTGTTGGCTTAGTCCTCTTTCTATAATCATTGAGAGGTGGAGTTAAAATGGCGAATTTTTGTATTGCACATTGACACAGAGGAAGCCGTTTCACGGCGAAACGCGTTTGTCTTTGATGGGGTAACGGGGGTCTGTCAATAAATCACACAATCTCCAGCTTCGAGTGCCGTCTGCTTTCTTTGGATACGAGCGAGCGTGCAGCAATATATATATATATATATATATATATATATATATATATATATATATATATATATATATATATATATATATATATTCACTTAAAAATCCATAAGTTTCAGGCCTTATATAGTTAGGAATTAGCATTAAAAAACAACATTGAAAAGGCTCCTATATAGTTAGTTGTACTAGCTATATTTCGCGCACCCGCAATCCACTGCTGATGATGACACATATTACATCATTCATGACATGGTCAGTGACATCACTGATGACATCACTGATGACATCTCAAATGACATCACTGATGACATCAATAATGACATCTCATTTGACATCACTGATGACATCATTGATGACATCATCTAGTGACTGTGTGTTTCTGTAAAGTTTAAATATGTTTTACATATTGAAGAATGAGTGGATGTATAAGTGTCTGGATGAAGGATTTAGTAGGTGCATGACTGACTGTATGAGTGAGTTATTAAATGTGTCTTACTAAATGCATGGGTTAGTGACTAAACTGTCTGAATGTGTGCATCAGTATGTCTGTTTGAGTGTAAGCTGCTGCATGTGTTGATCAGTAGCTATTTGAGTGGATAGATGGGTTATTGATTGGTTGGCCAAGTATTTGAATGGTATCTGAAACTAAGAAGTGTTGGCCACCATCTTGTTTTTCAGGAGAACTGAGGTACAAGAGAGCCCAAAACAAGAGTGAAAAACATGAAAAGGGGGCAGGGTAGAGACCCCCCAACCCTCTAGCCCTTCTCAGGGGGTCCCAAAAGGACCCAAAAGGACCCCCAAGGGCAACAAAAATAAAATTGCGGGGTACGCACAGCGTGCGCGTACCCCGCGATTTAAAAAAAATAAAATATTTTTTTGCACTTGGTGGTCCTTCTGGACCCCCTGAGAAGGGCTAGGGGGTCAGGGGGTCTCACCCCTGCCCCTTTTCGCGTTTTCCACTCTTGTTTTGTGCTCTCTTGTGTCTCACTTCTCCTGAGAAACAAGATGGCTGCTCAGGTGGTCCCAGAAGGATAATAACATACATAAACGTTATCCGCTAATAGAATTAGCATTTACAAAACCTTTGAAATTTATTGAAAAAAATATAGGTTTCACGCCTGATATAGTTAGGAGTTAGCATTTAAAAAACCTTGCAAATTCACTTAAAAAACCATAGGTTTCAGGACTTATATAGTTAGGAATTAGCATTTAAAAAACCTTGCAAATTCACTTAAAAACCATAGGTTTCAGGCGTTATATAGTTAGGAATTAGCATTTTAAAAACCTTGCAAATTCACTTAAAAAAACATAGGTTTCTGGCCTTATATTGTTTGGAATTAGCATTTAAAAAACCATTGAAATTGCTCCTATATAGTTAGTTGTACTAACTATATTTCGCGCACCCTCAATCCACTGCTGATGATGTCACATATTACATCATTCATGACATGGTCAGTGACATCACTGATGACATCACTGATGACATCAAAGTTTTAAACAAATTACTTGCAACGAGGTTCTATTAAAGTCAGCTGCGCAAAGACATTTTTTATTCACATTTGTTGTTCTTCCGTCATCTGTTTTGTGCATAATGTATCCCAAATTGGACTTTTTGATCAAATGCATAAGTTACGAATAAGCCTTGGAAAATATCTTGCTTTTAAGTTTCCATTATTTTACCTTCACAATATTGTACAATATGACTAAAATAGGTGATAGTGATATCAAACTATCCTGTTTAAAATACTACAGCGTAAGCAGGTGTAGGGTAATATCTACTACATTAGCAAAAAAACATTCAAAAGACTACTGATTCAGTCAGGACATACCTCCCATGCAATGTTTTTACCCGCAATAATATATGTGAGTCCGATTCCTGTAAACAAATCAAACGAGTGACCGCATTTTTTCAAGTCACAGGTCACAATCCATAAATGAAACCCATGTCCAAGTGCAGGACAAACGCCCAAGCTAAAGTGGTGCTCTGGACCTCTGTGGTCAGCTCTCTGTGCATATTATAACAACGAGCATGCCAGTTTTGTGTCACCCATCCACATTAAAGATTTTAGTCAAGAGCCTGATATTTGCCTCCGCATCCTTGAAGGTATCCTTAAGCGGCCTTCGGAGATAAAAACTCAGCCTATGCCGATATTTGAACCTAAGGAAGATTTCAACTAGTCTACCTATCTAACCAGCAACCAGTGGCCAATCCCAAGCCAGGATCTTGCATGAGCTGCCCTTGTGCAATATCAAGATACAGTGTGGCTGTTTGACATCCAGTTCCCTTGACATCTGGTCCAATAAATATAAAACTAAGAGCAGATGAAAACAGGGAAAATGTCTATTACCAAACATTTCTTATTTGAGGCTGCTATGGCCTGTAGTGTGGCATTGACATTACTACCCCATGTCACCCCAGGTAAGCTACCCTCAAGATGTGCTCTGCCAGTCACCTCCTCTCACACAGTTATCACTACCTATTAAATTTCTGACTTTGAATAACAACAGCGTTAATCATTTCCTACAATATAAGCAAGATTATAAGGGAGCCTTATAACCCAGGTGAAGGCAAGTGGCCTCTTAAATACCTTAAAAGGCATCCTTTCCCCAATTATCTCCAGATGCACAAAAAACATTTTGCAATCCTTCTGGTCGACCAAAGAATCAAAATCCATCAGCAAGCCATTAACATTCCTAAAGTATATGCATCAAATGACTGAAACCTGCTCCCACCCTCCCATCTCCAATTGCTGAATGCCGTATAAGTGCCATAGGTGAAAAACGACCAACTCAGAATTCATTCTGGTCACTGTTAGAAATGGGGGTCTCTAGTTGGCAGAGCTAAGTACCTTTGTCCAGATAGGGACCCTTGCTACTAGTCAGGATAAGGGGGGTACATTTCTAAAATAACCCCTGCTCACCCCCTAGGTAGCTTGGCCTGGGCAGACAGGCTTATCTCAGAGGCAGTGTGTAAAGCATTTGTGAACACATACAGTAATTCCGTGAAAACACTACAAATGGAAATCACATGTTTAGAAAAATAAGTAATCTTTATCTAAACCAAACCAGAACACAACAACAGAAATCCACAATACAGTAATAAAAATATGATTTTTAAATGGTAGAAATAGTTCAGTTCAAAGCAAATTGCAGATGCAACACTTTTCACACAAAGTACCTTGTTGTGTCGCGCACACAAACAAAAAGGGATGCAGGGGAGGAAATGCGTCAGTTTCTTACTGCGTGGGGAGGTGATGCATCGGTTTCTTACTGCTTTTCTCAACGATGTGACAGACCTGGCACCTTGATGCAATGCGACAATCCAGGACGATGCAATGATCCGGATGATGCGTGGATTCTCACAGCTGTACAGTGGGCTTGCATCAGAATCAGTGCGGTGATCTTGGACTTTGGAGATTGGTGCACTGGATGCGGAGTGCGTGATTTCTCGAGCCGCGGACTGGTGCTGCGACGATTTCTTCAGCGATGCATCAGAAATAGGTGTGGATGATTCACGCTTTTTGCAGCTGCATTACTTTTCCAGCTCCCAGCTGCAAACAGCCTACAGAGGTCAAGACAACCAGTAGGAACCTCTTAGCAGGTCAGAACACACAGCAAGAAAGTTCATGGGGCTGGTGGTGAAATCTTGGTGTCCCTGAGACTTCAGAACAAGAGTAAAGCTCTGTTTCAAGCCCTTGGAGATCTTCTTCAAGCAGGGTACACTGAAAACAGCAAAGTCCTTTTCCATTTCCTTGGCAGAAATTAGTCACTGCAGGACATCCCCAAAAAGTAGACAGCACGGGGGCATTATTCCTCCTCAGTTTCTCCAGCTCTTCTCCTTGGCAAAGGTTCCTCTTTATTCCCAGAAGTAATCTAAAGTTCTGGGGTCTGAGCCCCAATTTTTATACAGCAAAATCCTTTGTTCTCTAGTGGCAGAGAAGCCTTTTGCTCTGTCTGTCAAAACCAATTCTGTCCTCTCTAGTGCAGCTTCCTGGCAGGAGGAGGAGAAAGCATTGTGAAAGGCAGACCAGACCCATTCATGTGAAATAAAATCTCCCCTTACTCTAAATGCAGCCTAGGTCTATTCAGCCCAGTCCTGACTCATCCAGACTCTCTCGAGCCACTGCAGATCCCCAGCCCCAGTCAATCCCAAAGCCAGAAGGTCCATACACATCCAAGCAGATGCTAACTGGATGGCTAAGCAAGAAAATACCTAATTTCTAAAAGTCGTCCTTTTTAAACACAGAATGTAAATATCACCCTCACTAAAAGATGCATTTTAACATTATGAGTTCAGGCATACTAAACATTATTTTCCTACCTTGTTATTAGGGGTTGGTTTGTGTATAAGATGTTACGAGCAAACTCCCTATTCTATCCTATGGGAACAGGTAGCTTTGCAACAGTGAAAAACGAAATTGGCAGTATTTCACTATCATGACAATGCTCTCACACAAGGGCATGTCCTACCTTTCACATACACTGCAACCTGTCCACAGGGGTACCTTGGACTTATCTGAGGGGTGATTCACATGTAAGAAAAGGGAAGGTTAGGGCCTGGCAAGTGGATGCACGTCGACATGGCAGTACCAGACTGCACACAGGTTCTGCAATGGCAGGCCTGAGTTACATTAACAGGCTGCTTATGTTGGTGGCACAATTAGTTCTGCAGGCCCACTAGCAGCATTTGATCTACAGGCCCTGGGCACAAACAGGGCACTGTACTAGGGACTGACTAGTAAATCTAATATGCCAATCATGGAATCACCAATCCATAACACAAATTGACAAAGGGATCACTTGTACTTTGGCACTGAAGAGCAGTGGCAAAGTGCCCAAAGCATCTAGACCAGCAAAATGAATTCCAGCACACGGCAAAAACACAGGAGGTAAAGGCAAAAATACAGGGGAAACCCATGCCAATGATGCCAGGTCTAACAGTCACCAATAGGTCTAGGATCCAGGATTGGCTTTCAGAGGGAAAGATAGAGGTATATTTCTCCCAAATAATCTTCAACTGTCAGTGACATCTGTAAATATACCAGCAACCTCGTGCCAACACTGCTATAAAAAGATCAAATATATCCTCCCAAAACTGAATTCAAGTTATTTTTTTTGTTTTGTAATTATTTATTAAAAGTGGTAGAGGAACATAACAGTGCCATGAACACACAGTAGTATACACTTGTTGATGATGTTGTAATAATAGGTATATCTGTACTGCAATATTTGAACAAACAGAGATGGGAGGGGATTATGAGAAAGGGGGGAGGGATGAGAAGGGGGCCTAATATTATGGGAAGGAACATATCTTATATTACAAATATCATCAACATTGAAAATGCAGAGCTGAGATCAGATATTATTACATGCTGCTGGTAAAGGTTTGGTTTGTGGTAATGAGCAGTATCGGAGGTGGGTCATCCATATCCTCCTTTGGGGGTTACATGATGGGCGGCAGTGTCAGGTGTCCCAGGTTGGGGAATGTATAGGGGAAGCAAGGAACAGCCGGTTTCCTGAGCAGGAGGCGGTGGAGGGTAGGGGGGTAAGAGAGGAAGAGAAGACAGAGGGTAGGAGGGAGAGTAACAGAGGGGTAGGTATGCATTTGGTGCATTCGAGTCGGGGAAAGCTCCATGTGCCTCATCAGTCGATGATTCTTTTGGAGGGAGGAGGCTAGTGGGATGTAGGGTATCAGGGGGTGTTGCAGGGAGGCAGTACAGTTCTAAGCACTGGTAGTCACAGGGAGAAGTTGGGCTTGATGGGTCTCCAAGGGGTGAGGGGTTGGGCTGTTGAAGCTGGAAGAGTATGGGGGTAGTTGATTGTGTTTGGTAAAGGGGAAGTGCTAATTCCCTTGCCTGAAGGGTACGGGGATTGGATTGGGCATGTCGGTAGGGGCAGAGTGAAGGGTAGAGATAATAGGTAGAAAGGAGGTAAGGGTGAGATGCTAAGCAAAAAGGGGACTTACATACGTAGGGGGAAGCAGTAAATCATTAAGACATGTTTACCTGGAGCAATGGGGCCCATGTTTGTTTGAACACCTCTTCCTGATCTTGCAAGTTGTATATAATACGTTCATGAGAAGCTGTTTGAATCACTGCCACCATCCAATCCTCCTGCGGGGGTGGATGAAGAATGGAGTGTTTATCTGCAGAGAGCATTGTATGCATTAGGTGGCATTGTGGGCATTGAATGTCACAAGAATCTCTAATATCATTCGGCAGAATAGAGGGGGAGTGAGGGGGAGATGGAATGGCATTGTCTCTCCTAGGGTGTCTCCATGATAGGACCAGAAGGGCAGAACAGAAGGGCAGTTACTGAGGATGCAGGAGAGGTCACAGTGCGTGCCCAAGCATCTCCAACACTGAGAGTGCGGCAGAAGCCCAGCAAGTTGTAACTTAAAGGATATTCGGTACCAGTCTTGTAGGGTTTTAAACAGGCAAATTTCAATCAAGCTTCACGAGTTTCTTTGTCCTGGACCTCCACTATGTCCGACAAGTCTTCATCCGTAATAGTAATGTTTAAGCGTGTCTGTCATTTCTCACGGAGGTTACCGAGGAGAGGTTGTGAGCCAAAGTGATTCATCAGGGTACCGTAAAGTCCCCACATCACTCCTTTATGGCAACCTCATGTCAGTAGATCATCTAATAGCAGCAAGGGTTACAGTGTCGAAGGGCTGGGGTCAAAACAGCCTCTCAGGCAGTGTTGTAGGTGCGAGTGCTGCCAGGCCTGTTGTGTCTTGTGTGTCAGGGAGTAGATAAGTGAGCTGCAAGAGGTGTATGGCTAAAGAGTAATGTTCTAGGGAAGGTAAGCCTAAGCCTCTGTGGGAGTGGAAGGCCGTGGGTTTGGCTCCAACTAGGTGGGGCAGGTAGAGCCCCAGATGAAGGCCCTTATACGGGCATCTATGTGGTGTAGAGTATCCGGAGGCATCACGACTGGCAGCATTCCCAGAGTATATGTGAAGCGCAGCATTGTGGCCATTCATAGGGCTTGCACTCTGCCCCAAATAGAGAATCCAAGGAGGGGCAATTTGGCAAAGTTGGCTTCCATTTGTGTACTGAGGGGAGTAAGGTTATCGACAACATTCCTTTCTAGGCCCCTGTCAACCAGGACTCCAAGGTATCTAAGTCAGGTTTTTTTCCAACAGAAGGGGTAGCCATGGATTGATGCCTTTGTGGTGCCTGGGGTGAGTGGAAGCGTTTCACTCTTATTGCATTTCACTTTATAGCCAGACAGTGCTGCAAATCAATTGATGACCTCTAGCAGTGCTGGGTGGGAATGTGGCAGATCTCTAAGAGTAAGAAAGATGTTGTCAGCGTATAGATACACTTTGGAGAGTCCTACTGCTATGGCTATGCCCTTAATGGGCAATGAAAAGCGAACAAGAGAAGCTAGGGGTTCCATGGCCAGCAGGAACAGGAGGGGGAGAGAGGACAGCCCTGTCAGGTGCCTCTTCTAATCTGGAAGGTGTCGGATATGAATCCCTCACAGTTGACCTGGGTGGTGGGGCAATCATGGAAGAGGCGGATTTGGATATGAACTGGTCACCTAGGCCAAAACATTTCATGGTGGCGAAGAGATAGTTCCAGTCAATATGGTCAAGCACTTTTTCTGCATCCAGGGAGAGGCCACTGCATCTTCCCGTAGATCTCTTGCAGGGTGTGAGCTAGTGTGCAAAAATGATTCCTGGAAGAACGGTCCACGACAAAGCCAACCTGTGTGTGATGGATAAGGGATGGGAGGACCATACTCAGTCTTGCCGCCAGTATTATGGTAAAGATTTTTATGTCTCCATTTATGAGGGATATGAAACAATAACTTCTACAAGAAAGTGGGTCCCTACCCGGTTTGATATGACTGCAATCAACACTCTATTACAGATAGATCATAGGGAAGCAGTTGTTGCAGCCTCATGTAGGGCAGCATATAGATTATCAATGGTCTCTTCACCAGACCATTTGTAATATTCCACAGGGAATCCATCCACACCTGGGGATTTGTGGTAGGGCAGTTTGGCAATGGCTACTGCGATCTCCTCTTTGCTAATGTCCCCTTCCAGAAATACCCTATATATATCTGACCGTCCTGGTAGTTCAATTCCCTCAAGGTACTTGGATAGTTGTTCATCAGTAGCTGGTGTCTCCTGGGTACAACATTTTCGTATAATGAGGCAAATTCATTGACAGTATCTTGGTTTTTAGTGAGGAATGCACCTGCCTCAGTATAGATGGCAGGGATGCGCATCCCAGCCTCTCATTGCCTCAGCTGTGCTGCCAGTGTCAGCAAGCTCGTAGGGCCTTCCTTTTATTCGTTGAAGGGCATATTCAGCTATTAAATGACATTAGGGCTATTTCTAGGTGGCAGCGATTGAGCACTGAAGGGCAGGAGGAGAATAGATGAGTGAGGCAGAATATCTGGTCTTCAACCTCTATACGGTAGAGAGCCGCTTTCTTATTGGCTGCTGCTGCATCTCTCATCAGTTGTCCTCGAACGATTGCATCCACAACCACCCACACGGTCCTGTGGGAGGTAACTGATGCCTTATTATTGGATGTATAGGTGGAAAGGTGAATTCGTAATTGGGCCTTGCCCTGGGGTGAGCAGTACCTCTACTATTTAGATGCCATTGTTTACGTCTTGGGAAAACTAAACCTACATCTAGGGCCAGCAGAACGGAGGAGTGGTCGGAGAGGGCAGCCTCCCAGATATGGGAGTGGCCAGTAAGTACAATCACAGGATGGGAGACGAGAAAGTAGTCTAGTCTAGGCTGAGTGCCTTGGACCATTGACAGAAAAGTATAGTCCTTGTCAGTCGGGTGGTAGAGATGCCACTGTTCAATCAGGCCATGGTCTGAGGCTATGTCTCCCAGCAGGGCCTTGTCCAGGGGGCCCATCCTATACAGCACTGCGTTGTGGGCGAGATTCCAGTTGGCCCTGATAATGTAGTGAGATGCCACAATCTCAGTTTCGACAGTTTAGGCAGAGAAAAAGGTGGGTTTGGTCCCGGTTGGGGCATATATTGAACCCATGCACAGGTACGTTTCACCTAACCTCAGTTTGGAGAATATATATCTGTCGTCGGGGTTGTCCCATGTTTTAACAGTTGTCATGAGTAGGGATTTGTGAAGAAGGATGGTGAAACTGCATTTCCGGTGTCAGCCCTCTTCAATGGAGGGATGTGCCACCACACCCCTATGAATTATTTTGCCTACCCAGTCATGGCCGAGTTAGTATTCCAGTACATCTAAATGTGTTTCCTGTAGGAGAGCAAAATCAGTGTTTTTCATCTGCAAATTGGAGAGCACTTTCTGTAGTGTTTAAGACTGTTGACATTCCAAGCAATGATGGGCAGCGGCTGGGGGGATAGGGAGCTGTCACAGTCTTCGGAGTCCAGGGGTTTGTTGTGAGTGGTCGATGACTGATGGGTATGAAGGAGGTGTCTCCTGGTTGTTCGTAAGATGGGCAGGTAAGAGACACTTGTGTGTATGTGGGATGGGAGGGGGGATTAGAGGAAGGGGGACTGGTGAAGGAGAGGTGAGTGAAGGCACATCTCTAAGAGTATTAGGCTGTTTGCCGAGGGTCTAGGCTTTCAGGCTAAAGCACGTCAGAGGGCCCCCGTCAGGTGGCGGTGCTGCCCAGGAGGTGTGTGGTGACATGGTCAGTGTTGGGAATAGTGGTCACTCCTGCATATGGGGAGGGGGAAAGGGTGACGGTCAAAGGGCTCTGCAACATGGAAGGGGGGTCAGTAGCAGATCATTGGATGGACAAAGGGCGAGCTGAGAGAAGATGAGAGTAAGAGTAAGAATTAGAATGAGAAAGGAGGAAGGGTTTGGCTCATGCACATTCCGAAGTTCTGAGGGTTTCCCAAGCGGTCAGACAGACAATGCTGCAAGTTCCCCCGCCGTGTGCGACCAGGGCTCATTTACTATGTCAGTGTGACATACAAGGTCAGTGAGGTCTTGCGGGGAGAATAGAGGGAGGTAGGTTTGTAGAGGGGTAAGAGCACCAGGTAGGGGAAGATCACACTGATAACCCAGGGAGGCTAGTCATTCAATAAACTACATGAGCAAAGTTATTCATTCGGGGCAGGACTCAGGATCAAGAAAGAAGGGTGATCAATAAAACCACGTTATGGGTATGTAAGAGTGTAAGAAGTGGATAAGAAGGAGGAAGGTGTGCCTTGCCTAGGTTCCTATATTTGAGGAGTTGGTAGAGTGTAGGGGTGTGTGTTCCATTTAATTACAGGGGAGTGATGGAGATGGATGCAGGATTACACTGGGTAGTAACATGTAGGTAGTGGGTGTAGTGATAGCCTAAGATAGCACAGACTGATACATTTCTAGTAATGTATAATCATAGTGGGTGGAAAAAGTATTGGGGAGGCTAGAAGGGAGAAGGTGCACGTATAAAGAGGTAATATACATTACGCAGGGTGCACAACTGTGAGAGCACATGTAAGTCATGAAAATCATTAAAATCCTACAGTGGCCATTAAACATTTAGAATAAACATGTTTATGAAAGAATAGAGAGAGAAAGGGAGAAGAAAATGAGAAGAGGAGGAGAAAAACTGTATATTCTAAGCAAGCTGGTACTCAGCTATCCGTCTTTGTCATTGGGCAGCAGGGCAACAGTTCGACAGTGCTCTGCCCTCCCATCCGGCAGGCAAGACCCCGACCTCCACAGTGCAGGATGTGCCTGTCTCAGCAGAGGTTAGTTTCAGGGGGAATGTGACTTGTCCATATCATGTTCTTGCGTGAGAGAGGCCACTGCATGCAGAGCCTTAGTCCTATCTGCCAGGGAGTGAGCAAAACATTCCAGATCTCTTCCCCTGCTCAGGGAGTCTCCTGGCCATGGGTGGGGAGGATTGTCTCCCTGGTTGGAGGTGGAATGGTCCATGTCTTGGGGGTGATGCCATCTAGGAAGTAGCATAGGTCTGCTTGATTTACAAATTCCTTGGAGACCCCAGTTGTGGTGATCCAAAGACGTGCGGATTCGAAAAGGCCATATTTAATGTCCAGCTGTCATAGGAGAGGTCTACCAGAGAGGAAGAGTTTGCGGTGCTTGTTAGTTTTGGTGGAGAAGTTTGCTGCTTTCCGGATCTTGTGGCTCTCGAATGTGTACGGACCATGAGTGTGACTGCTGTGATCAGCTGGCGGGCTGATCGTTTCAAATGATGCAAGCGATAAGCGGCTGTGGGCACATAGGCTTCCCTCCATAAGGTGGTCCAACACGGTTGGCCCTTGCATTTACAATGGTGGATCAAACATGGAACTAGCATGTATGGCTAATATAGAGCTCCTGGGAAGCCCTCGCCACCGTCCATGGCCATCTTCTGCCCGGAGTTCAGGAATCAAGCGGCCATCGTCGTTCATGGCCAGACAATGCCCTGAATTCAAGTTCATGTTGAAGTTCTTCTTGACAGTAACAAGCCCATTTTTTCCATTAACCATAAATCCCACTTTTTGCAAATAGGTTATCCAGCATATAACTTCATGACTTATCAAAGAGGTAAAGAAATAGGACCACATCATGGCTTCTCTAAATAATCTTCTATGGCTATTACGGAAGCTTTGAATTGTCTTTGAAATCTGCTGCATTGCCTATAAGACAGTAGCACCCAGCACTCCACCATACTGTTTATGGCTTAAAAATACTTGCTCTAACAACCTATGAATTTGTCACAATACCAGAGTGGAAATCAAGGAGTAAAAGAAAGAAAAGTACAGTAAATCAGCAGCCTTCACTTGTTAAGCACTAAGGTAAAAGAATGAAACCTACTATAAAAGAGGCATGTATCTTCATGTCTGCACTTTAGCAAGTATCTGAAAGCATGCCTCTTTAAGACAAACTCAATCAATATCAATAGAAACCTGGGGCCGTATTACATAAAGTGGCCCAGGGGCGCAACGGGCACTTGTGCGGCCTGTACTGTGATACCAATAGCTCTGGCGCACACAAAGCACCAGCAATATCTGCAGGGGGTGTTACCTAATTTGCATGGTGGCTATGCCCCATGCAAATGAGGGAATCCCTTCGGCTCAGGCCCGCCCCGTATTATAGACATGGGCACAGGGGCAAATAAGCCTAGTGCGCCATCTGAAAGGTGGTGCACTGTCAGTGTAGCCCTTGATGGCAGCCCTATGCTGGCAGGTGCAGTTATTGACTACTCCCGTCTGCAAGGGAATCTCTAATCTCCTTCAAAAGTGCAGGCAGGTTGGCGCCTGTACTGTGAAAACGTGGAGTGGCTGTCAGGCCCGGACTGGCCATAGCGTGCACCGGGCAATGCCCCGGTGCACCGCAAGGTTGGGGTCCGGTTTTGATCCCCTGGGGGCCGATTTTGTTACAGGGCCTTTTTCGCAGCAATCGGCCCTGTAACAAAATCGGCCAAAAACCGGCCCTAACAAAGTGCTCGGCGGCACCTCCAACCCCCACCCCCCTCCCCGAGCTCGGAGCGGGGGCCGGCCGAGCACTTTGCCAGGGCCGGTTTTGGTTCCCAGTCCGGCCCTGGTGGCTGTAAAGCTGCTCCTCTGTTTTTCACAACAATGTGCTGCCCACAGGGAGGCACGAGTTTGCAGCTGACCTTGGTGCAGCCCATTCATGGTAAAAAGGTGCATTTTCAGTGTTTTTTCCCGGGGCGCGTTTACAAAGGTGCACCACGTGCAAACAATGAAAAAGCAGTTTTACCATAACATGGCCCCTAAAGTTCCTTCTTGCTCCCTTATCCAGTAACAAGGGAATCCCTTGCCCAAATATGCATGATCTATAGACCAATGTTGACATGTCCTGCTAGTCAAGTCCAAAATTTTGAAACAAAATTTTAGGGCAGGTATAGGTTTTTCTAAACGTGTGTGTTTTTACGATTCCAGATTCAAAAGCCTTCAATGTTGATTCTTTAAAAATGCATGATAACAGTGGTATTCTTTCTTGTTTGAAGGAGTTTCTCATTCAGCTGGCTCAGGTATGAGCCCCTAATATAGTTGACTAAATCTAAATAATTCTAGCCTTTTCTCTTTTACAAAGGCTAGCATGTAGCTTTAAACGTATCTATCTATCTTTCACTTCCATGAGTATCCTTTTAGGTGTTCGTCATTTATGTTCATATTTCCAATCATTGAGTCTATTGTCAAGCATTGAGTTTGCTGTCCCTCTCTCCCATCTAAGATATTTGATTGCAATTCCTTTATTATGGGTGAGGTTATGTGCACATTGCTGTTATGCCTTTATCTTTCAACATATTCTTTTTAGAGATAAAATTTGCTTTTGCAGAATTTGAGAAGGATGCTGTTGTGTTACTATAACCAGTAAATTTCATTTGTTTTTCAATTTTGGCATCATAATTATACAGCTCATCCTAAAGAGATTTTGCAGGGACATTTATTTTCCTAACTGTTGTAAATGAAAGACGACCAGTTCGAAGGTGGCTTAAATAAGTTGATTTATTAAGTAAGATGGTAGATGAAAAGCCCCACCAGGAGCAGCCTTCCTGCTGCTCAGCCCATTCTCCAAATGACACCACACGCATCCAACATTCCACAGCATCACCACACCAACATTTCATGCACTCAGTCACACTGGCTTAGCAGCAGGTATAACTCTTCTCTCTTCTTTACAAACACTGGAATAACATTGGCAACTGCTGCAAAACTAAGTAAGCAACTAATGACCAACTTTAGTGTAGAGGTGGTATACGTCGCACTATAAGCTTTCATGAAATATGCACGTTACATATTATTCATAAAGACCTATTCATACTAATTACAGAAAATAAAAGAAAAGAAGATATACAATTACATCAAAAATACAAGCAAATAACATGTTAAGAGTGTGATAGCAAATTGCCATTTTAAACATAAAGAGATAGTTCACGTCATCCTGCTCCTATGATGATATGCTCAGTACAGAACAAAAAAGAAGAAATACTTATACAGAGACAATCTAAGACCATACTCAATCAGTTGAACAACATATCATACTAACATTCAAGGAAATTCCAAATACGATTGAATCTTAACATTGAGCGAATTGATTACGTTTTAGCTAATGCACGTTCTTTTTCATAAATATCCTCCATAAGAACCAGCCAATCAAATAATGAAAGAGGGCTAGAACTGATCCACTCTCCTAGCTATTCAGAGACGGGCTGTTACTAATAAAATGGACATTAAACATCTCATATAAGGTTTGTCACAAATCTTATACCCCAACATAACCTTTTTAAACCCTTCACTGCGGCGGCTAATCCGCCGCAGTGCTAAGGGGGGAGGGCGGCAGAGCGGCGGGCGCATGCTGGTGACGGAACCGCTCCGTCACCAGCGTCGGTTGCGCTGTGCTCATGACGGAGCGGTTCCGTCACGGCCCCGCCCGCTCAATAGAACGCGCCGCGCAGGCGCGGCGGGAGGGCCATGACGGAACCGCTCCGTCATCAGCACAGCGTCACCGCAGCTGATGACGGAGCGGTTCCGTCATCAGCAGGGGAGGGGTTAAATTATATAGTTGAATCAAGGTTAAAATGTTGACCAATATATTGTGTGACTTTGTCCCAAAAATCTGATAGGTTAGGGCATAAATAAAACATATGAAAGAAGTTGTCCGCCTTTTGACCACAGTTAGGACAGCTTGTTCTATCCGTACTCCCACTGCTAGGTAGTTGTGCTGCTAGTAGCCACTTTATTATTTTATCCGGAGTATAATATGACATGCAAATCGTACGAAACTGTTGCAGCTTCAAACTAACAGAATGTACTGAATTATTTACCTTATCTAAAGCCATTGTGATTTCACATATTTCTACATCCATGTTCAAGGTCTAACTCCATTTATTTGCTAATTCACTGAGATCAGCACTTCTAGCACCACACATTTGCGTGTACATTACACCAATTCTAGTTTTGTAAGCAAGATTTAAGAAGCAGGTAAGAACTACATGAGAGTGTGGCAGATGCATTCATTTTCGTTTGAATAAAAAATCTCTAAATTGTAAGTATTTAGAAAATGACTGGTATGGGAGATCAAAAGATTGTTGCAACAATGAGTAAGTAGAAAAAAAACTGAGTGATCATATAGCTGTCCCAATCTATCAATACCATATCTAGCCCAGTTAGAAGCAGATACATAATGGAATATATTCGGAAGGAATGGATTAATCTATAATTTAGAATATTCTTGTCTAGCAGATCCTCAAAAGTAAGCAACAAATAACCAAGGATTTCCTTCCAGATACAGACAATGTCCCTTATGGTCTTAAATCAAACCCTTTTACAATAGTTAGGATCATTAATCTTATACAAAAACATACAATTATCATTACATAAAGCTAAAATAAGCCCACAATATGGGAGTTTATCAGTTAAAAAACGTTGTATGCGCCCTGTAAATGCTGCCCAAAAATACAATTTGAAATCAGGAAGATGCAAGCCACCAAATTTATAAAAAATTTTGAGAGATTTTATCGATTGCGGAGCTTGTTTATAGCCCCAAATAAAGCTACTAATTGTGCCCTTTAATTTACAAAAAATTTATTGGGAACCCATATAGGAATTGCCCGGAACAAATATAGAAATTTAGGTAAAATAATCATTTTAATTATATTGATTGGACCAATAATAGCTATTGGCAATTTTTTCCAATTCTTAAACTGTTTAATTACTGTCTGTAGTAATGTTTCATAGTTTAATTTCCAGATTTGGTCCACATTTTTGGTGATCCTAACACCGAAATATGTAGCCACTGTGCAAGTACTGTGGATAGATGTGTTAGGTGGCAAATTATGTACTATTTGTGTTTTACTTATATTAAGCTTGTATCCCGAGAAATCGTCAAATTTTTTTGCTTCTTTCTGTATAATATCGACAGTAGTTACTGGGTCTGATGTAAAGACCGCGATGTCGTCTGCGTAGGCAGCATTTTTGAGTTGGTACGCACCATTACTAAATGGAGTGATGTCTCTGTTTTGATATAATGTTTCAATAAAAGGCTCTGTATAAACATCAAAAAGCAAGGGAGATAATGGGCACCCCTGCCTCGTGCCACGTTATATTGAGAAGGTTTTAGAATACAGATTAGCATACGCTAACTTAGCCTGCGGGATGGTATATAATGCCTTATTTCAGTTCATAAACCGATCTGGTAATGCGTTGTTAAGTAGTATCCCCCATAATGCATCCATACCACTAGGAAATGCAAAAGAGCGACAACACTTATCCTCTGAAGAAAACTGCAGGTATATAAATAACAGGGTGTGGTCGGATGTTATTCGCGGGCATTCTTCTATGTTTAGTTTCCCTAAGAGGGAGCGATTCCAAAAATTAAATCAATTCTAGAGAAATGTTGATGTGGTCTAGAGTAATACGTGAAACCGGGTTTAGTAGGATATAATGTACGCCATAGATCAGTCAACACATGGAGTCGAGCCATTATCAAAATTGGCCTTCTGACTCTATTAATTCTTGGAAAGGCAAAGTGATTAGATGAGTCAATAGAGTAGTTTAAAGTACATTTAAATCCCTTAAAATTATAATTTCCCCCTGCCAATCCAAAAGTTCCATCATTAGTTTTTGAAAAAGAATAGGATCATCCGGATTTGGCCTATATAATCCAGATAGGACAAATTTCTTGTTACTAATTTCCAATTGTAAGACTACCTATTTCCCACCTAGGTCAGAAGCTTTTTTGAGTTTTTTTACAAGCAAAATATTTGTCTTTAAGAATAGCTACAGCTCTGTTTACTACACCCTTTGAAGTGCATTCTAGCACTTCTAGACCAAGCTGTTTAAGAAAACCCCTATCCTTGTATGCTAAATGTGTCTCTACTAGAATTGCCAAGTGTGGCTTATATATCTTAAGCTCCTCTCTCGCCAAATGCCTCTTAGTGGATGAATTAAGCCCAGCCACATTCCAGCTTATACATCTGATTGACCCCATTACATGTGTTTAAGATATTTCGTGCTCACCCTGATTCTCCCCAAAAAAGGCTTTACAATTATTTTTTTAAGTAGTTGAATAACAAATATGCCTATGAAGATTCTGCAGTTTGTATCATTGTGTACCTTATATACTGGTTTAGTCTGTACACCCCTTGATGTACACCCCCAATCCCATTGTTTGTTGGCACAAGGCCCCTTTTCATCAATGATCTTCACCCTTCCCTTCCCCCTCCCCAACCCCTCCTCAAACCATGAAGGGTTGCCCACCTCCCCACCATGTGTCCTGAAAAAGGAATCACCCCCACCATCCTTCTGTTGTTCAAAGACATCTAAAGAAGCAGCGCTTCTGTGAGATTCTACCAACATTATTTAATACGTTGTAAATTATATCTTTCTTTCTTGTTATAAAAAGATAATTATTCTGATTATCAAAAAGAAGAGAAGAGAAAAAAACAAAATAAATAAGCAATTTCTATGATATATCCATGTATTCGTATTCAATGTCCCGATTAATCATGGCTTTAATGTTCCCAAATCTGAATTATTGTTTAGGGCCTCAATTGTCATAGAAAAGAAAGTGAGAAACATTTATGTTCTGCGTCTTTGTTCTGCGCACTGATTCATCCTGTCTTCAAAATTTTCTCACATTTCAAAGTAATTATTTGGAGCCTTGTTGAGTTTGTTAAGCTTTAGTAGGTGCCAATTTTGCCTCCTGATCTGTATAATAGAACTGTAATCTGCCATCCTTAATGACCTTCAGTCGAGCTGGTTCTTGCAGATACACCAGGGCACCAAGAACTTTCCAAGAATCTTTCTACACCTCTTGTGCATCATAACTTTAACCCCTTCGATGCTCATGACGAGCTCAACTCGTCATGAGGTACACCTCTCGTAAGCTCATGACGAGCTGAGCTCGTCATGATTGCATTGTTTTCTGAGTTCTTCAGCACAGCAGGGGAATTGCTGCAGCAGTGATGGTGTTAAATACGTCTTTGTTGGAAATATGTTTTATTAAGGAAAGGGCATATTTATGTTGCTTTTGTTGACCTTAGGGCAGCTTTTGATTTAGTTTTACGTGGGCGTCTATGGAACTGTCTGCTTATGCTTGCGCTGCCGGGTTGTCTACTCCAACAGATTATAAGACTGCATGATAATAATTATGCCAGAGTGCGTTGGGGTCAAAATGGGGAATTATCAAAACCTGTACCCATTAGGCGGGGAGTACGCCAAGGATGCCTGCTGGCTCTCACGCTCTTTTAGTTATTTGTTAATGACATACCATATGGATGAATGTAACAATGATTCACCAAAACTGAATGGCATAAGGGTCCCCACACTCTTATTCGCGGGCGATACTATTCTGATCTCGCAGACGCCCAAAGGTCTTCAAACCCTCTTAAGTAGATTCCAACTTTATTGCAATGAGAAAGGGCTAGAGATAAATGTGAAAAAAAACGAATGTATGGCCCTAAATTCCCATAAATCATTTACGGGGAATTTCTTCTTGAACAAACAAAAACTAGAACTTGTGTCCAATTTTACGTATTTTGTGGGGGTTTCCTTAGATACAAAAAATTCATGGATTACCCAAATTGAAAAAAGAAAAACCATTTTAACACAGAATACCTTACCAATTTTAAAGAAACATGGGGCGAGCCTTAACAAATCAATATCACCAGCATTAGAAGTGTTTAAATTCAAGGCCCAGTCTGCAGCTCTCTATGGGGCTGAAATCTGGGGTCCGAAAGCTGGGAACCTATTTGTAAAGAGTGAAAATAATTTTTATAGAAGTATCTTATGACTACCTAAACGTACTCCACTTTTACCATTATTGTTAGATCTAATTGCAAAACGTACAGATCACTTTGCGCTTTTACGTCCACTTTCCTATTGGGTGAGACTTTGGTGTACAGCAGAACTCAGAGACTATAGAGATGGCCTCCTTGAAATGAAGAGGTTGGACCATTATAATCCGAATCCTTGGTTGAAACATGTCCAAACCTGGCTATGTAGAATTGGGTTGTCACACTTTTGGGAGGAACCACAATGTCTCTCATATAGTTGTAAAAAATTGGTCAAAATTGAATTTTGGGCGTACATAGCACACAACCTCCCAAATAGCCATACAGGGGACTCCATTACAAGGAATTTTTTGGCATTTAAGTATTTACCACACTTTGAGGATTTTTTTGATGAGGTCCAACCTCCACTTGCAAAAAGTCTTTACTTGAAATTCAGATATGGAATACTCAAAACTAATGTAATGATTGCTAGATGGTCGTCTATGATGGGGCCTCCAAAAAATACGAGGTGTTTGTGCTGTTCGTCCAGTTTAAAAGAGGATGATATCCATATCCTGTTATCCTGTAGTGCGGATTTATTGGCAAGGAAAAAATGGATTAGACCATTGTGTAATGCAATAGGTGTACGTTCCTATGTCGAAGCATACAGGATTATTAAAACTGACTCCAGACAAATGGTTGTTTTCTGTGTAAGCAGATTTCTACTGTTGGTATGCTATACTCGTACAAAAATGGGGTTTGATATATAATCGGTTAGATCTGTGTATATATATTTATGATGGATAAGGTTGTTCTGTTTTCTTTTTATCGTTTGTACTAATAAAATGCTCCTAAGAATCAAATATATGGTCATGTACAATTGTTTTTAAGTACTGTTTATATATGCCTTTTTAACTAATTCATGGTTTTTATTGTACTCCTGTAAAACCCAACTCATTATCATGTAAATTGCCCTTCCTCTAATGTGAAATGTATTTGGTTTTATGCATCTTTTATGGCCATAATGTGCTGAAATAAAATGAAATAAGTCAGACCTTGCAACAATAGAGAGTGATTCAACTGAAATTGGTGTAGTAGGTCGGGTTTTGATTGCAATTGCCTGACATAGCAAAAAGTTGCCTATATTGATAAGTATTGGTCTTGGTCACTGTGGATTGAGCTGATCTCCTTGGTTTAGAGATATATTGGTAGCGTAGAGATTGCTGTATTTGAGAGTCCCAATCCCAATATGATTAATCGAGGAAAGCTTTCTGAAAGATTTGAACTATGAACTTGTGTGGATTCGATGCTTCCCTACCCTCCGGGATCCTGATTATTTGCAGACTGTTCCAACACTGCCAATTCTCAAGATCTTCGACCTTTGACTGGAGAACATTAAGTTGTGTATCATGCTCCTGGAGTAATTTAGTTGAATGTGCGACTGCATCCTCTTTATCCATTAACCTTTGCTGAAAATTAGTCAGCTCAGTTGTGATTACTGCCACCTTATCAGTTATTGCCACTAGAGTCTGCTGTATGCTAGCATTATCTGCCCTAAGCTGAGTAAAATGCTCATGTGCTTCAGCTCTTTGCGTTAATAATGCCTGCATAATTGATGTTAATTATGGTTCTAATGTTGATGCTGAGCCTAAGATATTTACGATAGCTGGGGCAGTCGTATGGCCATAGGCATCCCTCATCAAGTGCTCAGTGTTAGGTGATTCAGTGATATAAGAATCCTCAGCAATGCTGATACCTTTAGCACTACTAACACTACTGGCATCATTTAGTAAGCCATGTGCCATTTGCTGAGAGGGTGGAAGACAATAAGCACCAGTAGTTACCAGATTTTGCCCAAGACCAGGGCCAGAACTAGATAATCTCGATATGACTGCATTGACCTCCCCTTTTGAAGTCACCCATTTGTACAAAGGACTATCTTGATTCTTAATTTTTGCTCTTACATGTATAGCAGACATTGTGCTAGCATGTTGTTGACCCATCAAAGACTTGTAAACCTGGGTTTGTGCCAAAATGGTGCACCTACCCGACAGAGGTGTAACAAGGAAATATCTTTATTTCTCCGTGTTGCTTCCTCTATGTGTGATGTATTCTGTAGCACACATGGACGGAGGAGTATGTCTCTTCAGATTTTTGTGTAGGAAGGTATCTCTTCTTGCATAAAAATAATCCTACCTGTAACACAGGCACTCTTGCACTCTGATGAAAGGGTGCCTGCAATGACACTAGGCAGTACAGAGTGCACCAGCAGAAGAAGAGAGCAGAAAAGCTCTATATCTTAGTAAAATTTGAGCATTTATGCTATCTAGCCTTTATGTAAAGCAGTGCAGCAAGTTCCCTTGTTGCACTGTGATGTGTGAAATAATAGTAAATGCACCCCTGAAAGCCTTTAGTCAAGCATTATTTCGGCACAAGATATATTTACTGCCAGTTCCAACAATTGTCTGCTTCCAACTTTCATGAACATGGAGCTTGCTGAACACTGCCTTCATCCATACACTGCTGGGTCCCAATTCAAACAAAGGGCATATACAGCATGTTTTCAGATCATCAGATAGTGTGCCATTCCCAATTAATGTAAGCTACTGCTGGTGGTTCTGACCCAAATCTCAGTTTGATATTTAACCATTGGCTAGTCTTTGTATGCAGATCTAGAATGTCTTTAACTGCTTTTTAACCTTTGGCAACCAATTAGGTTAAGGTGAGAATCATAGCTTTTACGAACATTCAAGAACTGCAAGCATGATGGAAAAAATATACTGTTTTAGCTAGTCAAATTGGTGTTTTTATTGTCTTACAAAATGTTATGACACAGCCCTTTTGGATTCTAATGGACTCCGTAGAGCTGTGAGGTAGGTGTCAGAGAGCAATGTCATGAAATCTTGTCTTAGAATGTGGGGTTCGCAGCTACACGCAGCAGAATAACGACGTGTAATTCTAAGCTCATCTTATGGCATTTTCATTGGCATGTACACAAACTGGGAAGGTGCTACAAATGGGGATGAGATAGAGGGTAAGTAACCCAAAGAGGGATTGTGCTCTCCCAGAGAGTTTGCTGTGGTCCAAGCAAACTATTTGTGCATGCCATATGTGTCACTGTCTAAGAACAAAACTGATGTTTCATGCATGTGGAGTCAAAGTACAAAATCAGCCTCTTTACAGCACATGAAGACAATGGAAGCACTGCAAAGAAACTACAGATTGATGGTTGAGAACCTGCTGGTCAAGTCATACATAAAGGCACCGTCCTGCTACACCAGATAGAAGGAAAAAATATGAAGAGTGTTTGCACTAAAAGCAGATTCAACCTAGTTTATGGCACACAGCCGCCGATAATTATAACTTACAAAATAATGCTGAGAACAGAAAGGCTGCAAGGTGGTGATCAACCAGGTGTTACAAAATGCAAATTGACATTTAGACAAGAAAAACGTAAATGGCTTACTAAATACCCTGAAGAGAGTCATCGTACTACTGCCTGTGCTTAATTTGAGCAGGTGGTTTCCGATGATGGGCACCTGCACTCAATTATTGGCACTGGCACATATGAGAGCTGACAGATGGTGACCCTGTTTGTGTAATTCAGATATGGACAGAACAACAGTTGTTTATTAATTCAATATACGTTAAACACAATTAATACCTTGCTCCTAAGCCATTCTCATGGCTTTGGGGGCCTTCAACAGTCTGAATTGTCACACCTGTAAAAGTGTGATGATTAGTTGCTGTGTAGGTACTGTCATTCGAAGCTCTACCGTGGGCAATGGTTGGTGCAAGATGGAGTGGCCTCTTGCCAATAGCCCTAGCACTTATTTAGCTTATTTTCTTTCAAATTAAGCACTAACTACTGCACCTGGTGAAGGTGGCTCAAAGAGAAGTGTTCTGGGTTGTGCTTAAGGAGCCATCCATATTTGAAATAATCCATTTGCAAAGTTGCCAAGTGGGGCTCAGAACAACCTCACCAGTCTTCAGAAAATAAGAAACCGAGAACGACTCTCGAAATAGTGAAATCTTTTAGATGGCTGCAAAGAAAGTCAATTTTTCAGCTCTCTCATTAAAGGTGAGTTGGGGGCCAGCAGCAAGTCATAAGGTCTCATGGACATGTTGCACACACCAAGACTCAATGAATCACTCACAATGTCATTAAGTTGTACATTGATTTACAATGCTGCTGCATTCCTGAAACCACCACTACCATTTTATACTGCCAAAAAGCAAAATGTTGGTAATAGATGGCATGTGTGGATAGAGACCTCTGATGATTTCATTGATGCACTTGAAGAGACTGATAACAAAAAGATTACCAAGTATCTCAAAAATCTTGCTGGTGATGGTGTGAAAGAAGTCATAAAGATAATGCCACATACTTACAAAGAAAGTACATATTGTCAGATTAAAGAATCGCTGAATCTAAAGTTCAATCTAGTGCCAAGTGTCGATTACGAAAAATAAATTTTCAGTCAAAAACGTCAAAAAGTTGGTGTAACCATTGATAAAATTGTGGCGAGACTTGATGTGCTCATCAAACATTGATAGTTCAATGAATTTAAAGAGGAGGAAGCTATACGACTTAGAGTTATTGATGGATCCTTGTCAGATTAATTTCAACAACAAATGTTGAGAGAAAATCTTAGTGTGGAGCTGAGGGGCATGCTGAAAGACAAGCTGCTAATATGGAGGCCAGAAGTGTGCAAAGTAAATCAGTCATGAGCTTAACAAGTAAGACAAAGCAAAAGACTGAAGGGCACAAAGTGTTGACAACAAGTAAAAGAAGTTATATTTCAGATGTGGATTTTAGTTTCCGCATGAAGGTCAATGTCCTGCCATTGGACGGATGTGTAAAACCTGTGGGCGAGAAAACTATTCTTTGACGGTTTGTAAAGTGAGGGAAAAGGGAAGTGTGCCTTGGTGTGAAGACCAAATGTCTGCCAGACCATTCCAGAAGCAATGTTCAAAGAACCCTCACAAGGCCTGGCGGCGACATCAATTTAGGCAAATGGACACTGAAAAAAGTTCAGTGTCATCTAAAGCATTGTCAAACAGTTCCTCTGCCTCACTATCTACTGAGGAAGTCGGTTGCGTCATTTCAATATTTACCTCAAAGAAGCGTTTGCATAGAGGAGTGGCTGCATGCAAGCAAAAATGTCAGTGAAAGAAAAGTCGACATGCCAAAGCACCAAAGTCATGCAAACATTGTCCAAAACATTCGTGAAAAAAAATGACTGCTCGATACCTTTCATCGTTGCCAGTGGTGCATCAATAAAGCTAATGCATGAAGTGAAATGCCATGCATTGTCTCCATTGCCTCAACTTATGCCATCAAAAACCAAAGTATATACTTGGGCTGCATCAACATCCATAAAAAGTCAAAGCTCATTTGTTGTAACATTGAAACACAAGAAGACGAAGGTGCAAGCAACCATCCATGTACTTCAAGGTACTGCATTAAGTGCCTGCCTGCTCAGTTTCAGTACTGCTGCTGATATGGGACTGATTTCTGTGAATTACTACCCGAATGCTCACCATGAAATAGTAAGTCACTTTCCTTCATTGTTTCATGTTTTGGGAAAACTAAAAATTTTGAAAGTAAACCTGCACTTTAATGATGATGTACATCTTGTTGCTTTGAGACATAGATGAGTTGCTTTTCATTTACAAGATGTTGTTGAAAAAGAACTTGAACCATTGCGTAAACATGACATTATTGAGCGTTCAGCTGGTCCAATGCCATGGGTTTCGCCCATAGTGATAGTGCCCAGATACTGAAGGAGCTGTATGCATATATGTTGATATGTACCAAGCAAACAAGGCAATTGAACGAGAATGACATCCAGGTCCGAATATTGCTGACATGATAACGCAATTAAATGATGTTGAAGGTTTTCTCTGGCCTCAATTTAAATAAAGGTTATCATCAGTTAGAACTCAAAAGAAGATTGCTGGTATACTACAACTGTTTCTAATTCCTAGGCAACTAAAACCCTGCAGCACGGCAGGTAGAAAAACACAAAAGATAATAACTGAACTGCAGTGTACTAAACTGATAGACAACATTTATAGAAAAATATTGTTAATATATTATTATAAAAAATACATAAGAAAGATAAATAAAAAAACAATCTTGTTATCAAACATATAAATGATCACAATACATGCCAAATCATATGAAGCATAAAATGATAAAAAAAACAGTGTATACAGTTTAAATACAATACAAAAAATTGAAGCAACAAAGTGGGTAGGATGTTGATCTCTACGCGCATTTCCGCGTATGACACGCCTTCTTCTAGAGAACCACTTGAAGATTCTAACAAAAAACATAATGAACAAATAGCTAAACATCACATCTCATATACTGTGGTACACTGAGACTGTTACAAAACAGGTTATAGTGCATGATGCGGTTAACTAAAAAGCTGGCTGGTGCTAAGGAAGAAAAAATAATGTGATAAAACAGAGAAGCTTTTAACCAAACCCAGGTGAGAATAGCTGAAGGAAATATAGACCAATAGCTCAACCTACCAGAGTTGTGCATATAATGATTGTAACAGAGAAAACGCCCAAAGTGATGCCCATATACGTAATGGACATGCTAGGAGGTACCTTAAAAAGGATATTTTGTCTTACCTAAATTAGTTTAAAAACAAATGCGCTGGGTTTGCGCAAAAAGGACGTATCTCCAAGGCAGCAGAAAACTATACAGAGAGAGGGAAGGATAACCAAAGATCTGTATTAATAATACATGCCTATAAAAGAAAAGAGAAGTAACTGAGGCTAAAAACTAAACCATGTGCGCCAACATGCTGTATAATTACCGAATATAGGGGCATATTACCAAGCAATAGCGATAATTATCGCTATTGCTTGGTTAGAGACAAAAATTTACCGCAGCGCTGCGGCGATTTGTACCGCAAATAAACCTTGGTATTACCAAGGTTTAACGCAAATGAGGTAAAAATCGCCGCAAAGCATGAATATCGCTGAAAAGTCAGCGATATTCATGCATTAGCGAGCTAATGCTCTTAGCCATGTTATCCACCTCCCATTGGATAACATGGCTAAGAACTGCTCAGGGCAGGTGTTAGCTTTTGGAGATATTCCCGCTTAGCGCGAATATCTCCAAAAGTTGGTAATAGGAGATAGCGATGTTAGCGACTGTTTTCAGTCGCTAACATCTTGGCACGCCCACTTTGCATCTCATTAGTGATAAATATCACTGACATGCAAAGTGGGGCCCAAGATGGTCGTTATCTCCTACTAGCTGTCGCTAACTGGTGTTAGCGGCAGCTAGGTAATAGGGAGATAATTTTATCTCTGCTTTCTTGGCTTTTAAAGCCAAAAAAGCGGAGATAAACCCCCTTGATAATATGCCCCATAGTCCACTGACTTTTGTAACCAATTATATATGGCAACATCAACTGGAGAAAAAATCAAATTCCAATTTCCGTTTCTGAATGAAAAATGAAAGATGTTAAAAAAGCCACAGGCTATTATGTGAACCAGGTTTGAAAAAGGTTGTGTAAACCTAAGTGAAAATAATACTGAAATAACTATCTGGTAATGTGTAATTCAAACAATCACCCAAAGGTGAACCTTGTGTTGTGGTGAGAAAAATCACTGCTTTAAGATAAAAAGGCTGGTCCTAGAGGATACAGGTAACCAATAGAGTTGAACATGCAAAACAGCATGTGATTTATAAATACAACTAACTTAAGAAAATGAAAACTCAAAAGGACCTGTACTACCCATCAGGTATCCTAGCATGATTACCCTAAATAGGTAAATGATGAAAGTCAGGCTAGGAATGATCCGTAAACTGAACGTTATAAATAGCGTGCAAAGGCGGAAGCCCGCGAATGTGCCGGAAAGGGTCGCACGCTGAAGAAACAGGTACCAGGCTCAGTAGGGGAATTATTTGATATTATATTTTATGGCGTTTTCCCGGGGTATTTTATTGTTCAAACCCCTGGGATATGATGCCAAGGTAAAGATCCAAAAAACTTCAAATTTTTTGTGAACAGATTCAGAATTGATAATCTTCTCAGTATTCTAGTTCTCTATAATAAACCAATGGATGTCCGTAGGTTTATGCTCACACTCCAAGAAATGATTGACAAGTAGGGAACTAGTTTTGGAAGTACAAAAACATTGCTGAACGGTGTTCAGTCCACCGAGTACAAAATGGTCTGGCTGTCTCCCCCACATAACCAAGTCCGCAGGGGCAAATAAGAAGCTAGATGATGTTTTTGGTCTTACAGTTTGAGAACTTGGCGGGTTGGATGGTAAACCCTTGATAGGTGCAGCTAGCACCTACTTATGCTGAATCACAGGCTAAACAGGTGTTACATTTCTATGTGCCAGTGATGGGGGAATTACCGTCAATTGTTTTTTGGATAAAGGAGGGGCCCTCTCTGAACCTGGAGTGAGGACTATGGTCCTTGATGTTCCTGTTTCTTCTGTGTGCAAACATGGGTTTCGGCATTTTTTCATTTTCTTCTAAATTACTGTTAAGGATATGCCAATTAGAAGTCACAATGTGGCGGACTGTATTGTTCAGAGTGGAATGCCTTGTGACACACACCAAATTATTTTTAGTAGGTTTTGGTTTAGGTGAAAGCAAAGCTTCATGATTATAGAACCGGGCATGTTTAAATGATTCATGTATCAATCTGTGTGGTTATCCTCGGGCAAGAAACTTGGTTTTGAGCAGGCCAGTCTGCATATCATAATCCTGTATATTGGAACAATTCCGTCTGAGGCGGAGGAATTGGCTGAAAGGGATTCCTTCCTTCTGTGCCCATGGGATGGTAGCTGTCGAAATGTAACAAAGTGTTACATGCCGTGGACTTATTAAACAAATCCACTTCGAGCACTCCATTTTTGTGCCTGATATACCAATCTAAAAACTCAACTTGATGAATACTGGAGTGTGATGTAAAGTGTAGATTGCTGTCGCACATGTTAAGCCACTGCAAGAACTCAAAATGTTTTTGCTCGGTATCGGTCCATATGAAAAAAATATTGTCGATAAATCTGGACAAAGTAGAGACTGACTCGAAAAAAGGGGCAACTTCATTGTAAATATGAACCTGCTCAAATTGGGCCATATAAATATTAGCCACAGATGGAGCAACAGAAGCCCCCATGCTTACGCCCTTAATTTTTTATATAGTTTTGTATCAAACTCAAAGGTATTCTCTGTTAGAACACTGTCTAAGCAATGGAGAAGAAAGGTTTTCGGGCAGGGTACATGATATTCCTCAATAAACCAATCGACAGCTAGAAGCGCTTTATCTTGGGGGATGTTGCTATATAGAGCTTCAACATCAAGGGTGACAAGAATATTAGTGGCCTGATTGAAGGGAAGATGTTCAACTTTGTTAATTATTGCAGTAGTGTCTCTAATGAAAGCAGGTGTTCTAGGGATAAAAGGTCTTAGGAGGATATCTACATATTTTGAAAGAGGTTCTGTGATAGAACCTATTGTGGAAACAATTGGACGGTACGGGGGGTCAACCGTATTCTTATGAATTTTGGGGATTCCATAAATGCATGGCATAATTGGATGAAGTTGGTTAAGATAAACATATTCTTTAGCACGTATGGAACCTTCATCCAGCGCAAGTTTAGTTAAGTTTTGAATCCTTAACTGCACTGAGTGGGTCGGGTCTATATTGAGGGGGGAATAAAAATGTGCATCATTAAGAAGAGACCTCATTTTATCCTTATAGACAGAAGTGTCAATGATAACAATGTCGCCTCCTTTATCGCAACTTTTGATTGTACGTGTTTTTTCAGTAGATAATTTTTGAAGCGATTGAAATTCTTACCGGTCGAGATTATATGAGGGTTCAGGAACACATTTAGTTGCCTTCTTCAGTTGGTTGAGTACCCTGTGTTCAAATACCATCACTTCAGGGCCCACCATTTCTAATGTGGGGGTAAAAGTAGAGGGATTAGCCATGCCTGAAAGATTGATGATGGAATTGGGTGCCTCTTCTTTGTTCCTAAAGAAGGATTTTAATCTAACCTTCCGAAAAAAAGATATAACATCCTGATATAATTCAAAGATGTTAGCAGAGGAGTGAGGAACAAAGGACAATCCCTTGGATAGTAGATTAGTACGAACAGCATCCAAAGGGTACGAAGAAAGATTGAAAATCGGAATTACGTTCCCCTCCTCCAGTATTGTGTGTTGCGAGTTTCTAACATCTGATTGCTGTTCTGCTGGTGGTAGGCATTCTGATAATTGCCACGAGTTTGATTCTGAAATCTTACTCTGGGTCTGTCCCTCTGGGAACTGCGCTGTCCTAAAAAAGGCTGAGGGGCATTATGATTGACATTAAAGTTTCTATGTGGGCCTGGTTGTTCATATTGTAGTGCATTATTTTCACCCTCAGATACCGAGGTGTCTGAGAATGTATTTACACAAGTTTGTCTAACAGTATCCTCATTAAAATAATGATTTTGTTTATAAAAATCATCTGCTACATATGGATATGTTTTTTCTTTCGTATAATATCTATTATCTTCCTGTAATTTATCTACCTTGCGGTTAAGTAAATAGTCCTTAAAAGATGCTAATTCTTTATCCACTTGTTCTATTTTCTTTTTAGCTTCTTCTAGCGCCTTACTTTTTCTAATTTTGTCTTCAAGCTCTAAGAGTTTGATCTTAAGGGGTGCTATTAGTTCTTTGGCTGTTTCCAGGATTAAAATCATGAAGTCCCGCGAGCATCTGTTCGCGATAAGACTCAATTTTTCTAAAAATTGTTTAATGTGGACAAATAATCCTGGAATGTTTCAAATGCGGAGTCCCTGTGGAATGACTTCCGCTTTGAGGTAGGCCAGCATGAAGTCTCCATGTGCCTCATTTCTAACTAATTTTTTCTTCAAGAGCGGGAGTCATTCCGCAGGGACTCCGCATTTGAAATTTCATCATTTACCTATTTAAGGTAATCATTAAGCATGGGCGAAATTTGCGAATTCGCGTTCTGCGAATTTGCGAATTTGCGAATTTTCCCCCGAAATCGCGGATTTTTTTGCGATTTGCCCTGGAGTACTTTCTACTGGCTAATCCAGTAAGTACTCCCTCATTGGGTAAATGAATAGTGCTTTTACGACACTGCAGCTGCGTAAAGGGCCAGAAGATGTGTCTCCAGTGACCATGTGTGCCTGTAACCCCTCAAATTAGAAGCGTAGTGAGAGCAGGCACTAGCCTGTGTGGGTTCTCAAACAAAAAAGGTTTTAGAACTTTTTCTAAGCAACACTAACAACGGGCTATAGAACATAACCCGTTGAAGTATGTCAGAGGAGGAAACGCTCTCCTTTTCTGAGGCACACATCAAGAATTTAATTGGAGGACCTTCTCCTTTTTCCGCAATAAAACTTAGCACAACTGCACAACAGCAAAATGAAAGTGATAAACTATTAAGATTACACAAAAAGCACACACGCACAGAACTGCACGGGCACTTTCTATTTGAACATTTAAAGGCAGGCACCATTCCTTGGGGCCTTCAAGTAAAGAACGTGCCAGTGGTGTTCACGGAGGACCCTCTATACAAAAAAGGTTTTAGCTACATAGCGACAAAATGCAGTAGAGACCTTATGGTCCACACGGTTGAAACGGCGAAAAGGATTTGTGAGAAAGAAAAAGAAGAGATAGAGGCCTTAACAAAAGCTATAGAGGACAATCATACTGTAGACGAAGCCAAAGCTTTACTTGAAAAGATCAATAAGGAAATTGCCACATTCAGGGACAACACCATCAATTTCAGGTCCAACAAATTTGAAAAAGACGTTAAATCCTTCAAAATAGAATCAGTCTACCCATACCTCAAGGAGGATTATTACACCCAAGCTGAATCTAGACGAGCACTGTCACAGTTTCAAGGGAGGTCCAAGAACAGATTTTTAACCTTTTCTGAAAGTTCATCTTCTGAATCGGCCAACGACTCAGACCCCAGGGAGGGATCTTCAAAAAGAAATCCTTTTTTAGAAAAGGGCGAAGGCAGGGGAAGAGTGAGATTCAAACCACAGCCCCAACTATGGGAAATGAGAACCCGACGAACCCAGTACAAATCGTAGATCAGACCTCCATAGTGAACATTTCAAATAGGGAATTAACTGCACATGAAAAATCAGTATTAGAACTAGGACTGAAATTTGTACCAACAACTCATACTGACCTGACGCACCTAAAAATTGAGGCACTGGAATTTTGTCGGAAATTGAGACTAAAAGCATTCTTCCATAATAGAGATGACACCAGAGTTAATGAACCCTCTAATCTATCCAATAAATCCACGTTTGTACCCCCCACATACACCATTCCAAAGGAAATAATAGCCTTTGAGCAGATCGTTCTGTCATCCATCACCCAATTAAGTAAACAAAAAGTGTTCCTCAAGAGGAACATCACTAGGGAACAAGAAACAGCTTTGAATACTCTACGCAACGACGAATCGATAGTGTTAAAACCCGCAGACAAAGGGGGCGCCCTTGTGGTCTGGGACAGAGAGAAATACATTACCGAAGCAAATAGCCAGATTAAAAATACCGAGTGGTATAGAGAAGTCAAAGAGGACCCAACTCCACAAATAACAGCTGAGATCCGAACTATAATCACAGAAGGTTGAGACAAGGGGATACTAGGAATGAAAGAATTCCAATACTTAGACAAAAAAAGCCCGAGAATTCCGGTAATTTATTTTTTACCAAAAATTCACAAGAACTTAGTTCAACCACCCGGAAGACCCATAGTCTCCGGGTGTGATTCGGTACTGGAACCACTCGCGAAATACGTGGATGTGTTCCTTAAACCCTTCTTGTCTGAAGTAAGATCATACCTCAAAGACACCAGGGACTTCATTAACAAGGTAGAAGGCTCCCCATTTGATGGAAACCAAGAGGTGATGGTATCTTTTGATGTAACCTCCCTCTATACCCAAATCCCTCAACAAGAAGGATTAGAAGCAATGGAATATTTTCTAGACACACGACCCAGACCACATAGAGTCCCCACAGACTTTATTATTAACCTAGCGAGAATAGCCCTCAAAAAGAACTACTTTCGGTTCATGGACACGTTCTACGTGCAGGTGAAGGGCACTGCCATGGGGTGTCCATATGCCCCAGAAATGGCAGTGCTCTTCATGGCCCTGTATGAGGAGCGTTTCATCTACCGCAACAATCCATTCCTCCAAAACATCGCCAAATGGTATCGCTTCATTGATGATATCTGGTGCCAATGGAAGGGGTCAGAAGAAATGCTGACCCAGTTCCATCAGTGGCTCAATACCAGACACCCAGATATAAAATTCACAATGACATTTAGCAGAACATCGCTTACTTTCCTAGATGTTGTGGTTTTCCCCCACGAAAATGAATTGACCACCACCTTATATCGTAAAGATACTGACAAGAACACAATTCTACATTATGCCAGCTATCACCCTAAAAGCTTAAAATCCAACTTGCCATACGGACAAATGCTGAGAATTCGACGGAATTGCTCTAGAAAAGAAGACTTTCTGATCCACTCACAAATACTGAGTGATCAATTACAGCGGAGGGGTTACCCCCATAAATTGCTGAAACATTCAACCACTAGGGCATGGCACACTCCCCGTGACGAGTTATTGAGAACCAACAAAGAAACCAAACCATTGGAGAGGCCAGTATGTGTCACCACTTTTGGACCATACACAAACAAGCTGAAATCAATCATTCTGAAAAATTGGCACTTGATAAAAAATTCAGAAGTCCCGATGGAGCAACCTCTGTTTGCCCTAAAGAAAAATAGAAGCATAGCCCAGCGGATTGTAAGGGCCGATCTGGGAGTCAGCAAAGCCAAAACTGACCTACGCACATTGTGGAAACTTCCGCCTGTAACAGGCCACCACAAATGTGGGTCGTGTGCGTCATGCCCTAACACAATTGAAGGTGAGGAATTTTTGTTCAAAACAACAAAATGGATACATAGAGAGTTCTCGAACTGCAAAACACAAAATGTAATATATGCAGTCATGTGCCCGTGTCCTAAATTGTACATAGGAAAAACCACTCAAAAAGCCAACCAACGAATATCCCAACATAGATCTAGGATCAAGAACAAAGTACTGTCCGCACCCATGGTGCAGCACTTTGTTGAACAGAACCATAATGAAAATGAGTTCAAATGGACAATATTACAAGCCATGAAGGTTCCTCCTAGAGGAGGAAACATTGATACCATGCTAATAAAAAAAGAGGCTTATCTAATACTAAAATTTAATTGCGTGATGGATGGTCTGAACGAGATGTCAGAATTACAAAGAACCAATTATTGAGTCTAACGTGAACCCCACTACTAAGAAAGACCCACTAAAAGGTATAGAGCCAAATACTGCGCGTAGCTCAACACACAAAATCATTAATACCAGTTTCTCCCCGAAAACTACAAATCCCACAATCCCTAGCTACATACTTAAACAGGAAACCGTGTTCCTTCTGGTGTTCAGCCCAAAATCAGAGTAGCAGCACTCAGAGCGATAAGCAGCCGCACAGAACCCCAAGCGCAGCAAGCGACCCAAAACCGGAGGTAAGAAAGTACTAAGAATGTCCTTTTAAAAGCGCAGCGGTAACATAGAATCAATGCCAAAGTAAACTCCAACATGGGCTTGATTCCTTTACAGAACGCGAACGTTCGTCTCAAACCAAGTGAGGAGCTCGGGTCGCCAGCCGCGCTACACGAAGGTAGGCGAAAATGATAAACAAACATTGAACTCCATTAAATGTTTCCTTTTTACTCGTGAAACTGATTCCGAACTCTTAAACACACAGATCGGAGTCACCGCGGAACACGAAATACACCCTAATAACAACACTACTTTGAGAGATCAACAGAATAAAAGCAAGTAAGTGCTAGCGCAGTCCCAATGCAGATACCATTCAGTATTAAGAGTTGTGGAAATTAATATATTCACTAAATTCACCCATCCTTAACCATGTTTAGGTAATGGTGAAAAGTCAAAGACAACCGATAACCCGTGCTTGAAAGCAGCAGCCTATAAACCTATCAGATAAGGTAAATTTTTCAGATATGGCTTATATTTGAAGCTAGCGAAAAACCCAGGAAAATAGGAGATATTAAATGTCCTCAATTCCACACCACAGGTACACAGCCCGGCCCTGAGGAAGAACCCATTAGACTAACAGAAGGGTTTGGAAACGCGTCGGCCATCTGGCTGTAGGCACACAGCATAGTGATATAACAATGAATGTACCTTAATTATTTTTGGTGTATAGGATTCAATGGATATAACAATGAATGTACCTTAATTATTTTTGGTGTATAGGATTCAATGCATGTATGAAAAAAATGATGAAAGCGTAATTGTTCATGAATTATTTTACATTTATTCTTGTTTATACACATTGTTTTGAAATGTACTGAAATGTGAAATATTATGTTTACCCATATCCCCAGTAAAAGGGATTTTTTCAGCCTCTGTATATTGTTGAAAGTTTGCAAATTGTTTTGAAATGCGAGATTTATGACAAACGCATACCTTCTCTAAATAAATATTGGAAGGTACACACCAGCTGAATAAACCAGTTCTGGTCTGTTAAAATCGAATCCTGGCACTTTCTTCTTTACCAATTGTAACACAGGCACAGGCACACGTGGTCACTGAGACACATCCTCTGGCCCTTTACGCAGCTACAGTGTAGTAAAAGCACCATGGGGCAGATTTACAAGCCGCTTGCGTCTCTTTTGCGCCGCAGTTGCATCACTTTTGTGACGCAGCGGCAGCACAAAAGATGCGCCATGGTGCTGGGTATTAACAACGTGACGCATCTGAGAGATGCATCACGTTGTAACGCCCTGCGCCATTATGAGGTGTTCCGGCGCAGGGGAGGGCATTCCTGCGCAGGAACGCCTCCTAAAAGTGGCTGAGTGAAATCTACAACATTTCACTCAGTCACTTTTAGGGCAATGCTGCGTCAAAAGCCTGCGCCTGCTTTAAGCAGTCGCAAGGCTTGACGCAGCATTGGGGAGATAGGGCCCCCAGAGCATTGCTGGAGCTACGTCCAGCAATGCTGAGAGATGCGTCACGTTGTAAAGCCCTGCGCGGAGGCATTCCGGTGCAGGGGAGGGCGTACACTCAGTCACTTTTAGGGCAATGCTGCGTCAAAAGCCTGCGCCTGCTTGAAGCAGGCGCAAGGCTTGACGCAGCATTGGGGAGATAGGGACCCCAGAGCATTGCTGAAGCTGCGTCCAGCAATGCTGAGAGATGCGTCACGTTGTAAAGCCCTGCGCCATCAGGAGGCATTCCGGCGCAGTGGAGGGCGTTCCTGCGCAGGAACGCCTCCTAAAAGTGGCTGAGTGAAATCTACAAGATTTCACTCAGTCACTTTTATGCCAATGCTGCATCAAAACCCTGTGCCTGCTTGAAGCAGGTGCAAGGCTTGACGCAGCATTGGGGAGATAAGGCCCCCCAGAGCATTGCTGGAGCTGCGTCACGCTTGCGACGCAGCTCCAGCAATGCGCTGCTTTTACGGCACAGATGCGTGACGCACCTGTGCCATTTTTGCCACATGGTGTGCCGCATTGTAATTGCGGCGGACCATGGGTAGCGGAGCTGCGGCGCACAATAACTGGTGCATCCCTGGGGATGCACCAGTTATTGTAAATCTGCCCCTATACATTTAGCCAACGAGGGAGCACTTACTGATTAGACAGTGGAAAGTACTCCAGTTGAGTAGAGGTATTGCACAAAACGGTGGCATCTTCGTGGGCAAACACGCAGGGCGGGGTTCATTCGGCCCCCTGTTAGACTCGTTTTCTGTGCCCTTCTGCCCTCTGTTATTCCATTGTTTTTCTGCCCTTCTGCCCTCTGTTAGACTTGTTTTTTGTGCCCTTCTGCCCTCTGTTAGACTCGTTTTTTGTGCCCTTTTGCCCTCTGTTATTCCATTCTTTTTGTGCCTTTCTGCCCCCTGTTAGACTCGTTTTTGTGCCCTTCTGCCCTCTGTTAGACTCGTTTTTCCCTTGTTTTTCTGCCCTTCTGTCCTCTGTTAGACTGTTTTTTGTGCCCTTCAGCCCTCTGTTAGACTTGTTTTTCCCTTGTTTTTCTGCCCATCTGCCCTTTGTCAGACTGCTTTTTGTGCCTTTCTGCCCTCTGCATCACCACATCATCACTCAGCGCTACCCCAGCATCACTCAGCACCACCACATTATTACTCAGCACCACAACAGCACCACTCAGCACCACCACAGCATCACTCAGCACCACCACATTATCACTCAGCACCACCACAGCACCACTCAGCACCACCACAGCATCACTCAGCACCACCACAGCATCACTCAGCACCACCACAGCACCACTCAGCACCACCCCAGCATCACTCAGCCACATCCCATTATCACTCAGCACCACCACAGCACCACTCAGCATCACCACAGCACCACTCAGCACCACAACAGCACCACTCAGCGCCACCCCCAGCATCAATCTGCGCAACCATTCAACAACAACTGGTTCAAATATGTTCTCTCAATGTTTCAAGCTTTATTACAAATGTCACAAAAAGATGTTATTATTTCACTTCTGTTCTTGGATTTTCGTCACAATAAAATACACTGATCATAATCTTCACAAACGTTATAAACAAAAGTTTAAGCTATTGCCATTATACATTAAAATCACTTTTATTTAAGTATTAATTATTTAAAAAAATTAAAAGCCATTTTAATTTGTAATATCAATACATCTAATTCACGTAAATACAAAACATGTTGCATTACAAATGCTATTGGTGTCACATTTGCGAAAGTTATAACTATTGGCATTGTAAATGACAAAGCTATTAATTTAGCTATTTTAAAAACCAACACATAAATAAAAAAAATAGTCATTTACAAGACCAATAGCTCAAACTTTCCTAATGCGAGACCTATTGCATTGCAAATGCTTGTTTTTATATCTGTCAGTGCTTCCTGTTGAGGTTTAATTTTCGTGACAGGCGCCTCATAGCCAACTTGTAACTGCAGGGTCAGAGAATAGTTGCAAGTAGGCAACGAGGCGCCAGGAAGCACTTACAGGCTTACAGCAGCAGGTGCCCAAGTTGAAGTTAATTTCTTTGTAACCCTTTTGAAAAAAGGTTACACAAAATTAGCTTCAACTTTTGCACCTGCTGCTGTAACCCTGTAAGTGCTTGGCTGAAAATTCTTCCCGCTGATTCGTGGATTTTACCGCGATTTCCCGAGATTTGCGGATCGCGAAATCGTGGAAAATCTGCAAATTCCGCCTGCGGAACGAATTTTCAGCCCATGTTTAGTAATCATGCTAGGATACCTGATGGGTAGTACAGGTCCTTTTGAGTTTTCATTTTCTTAAGTTAGTTGTATTTATAAATCACAAGCTGTTTTGCAGGTTCAACTCTACTGGTTACCTGTATCCTCTAGGACCAGCCTTTCATTTTTCATTCAGAAACGGAAATTGGAATTCAATTTTTTTTACCGTTGATGTTGCCATATATCATTGGTTACACAACTCAGTGGACTGTATTCGGTAATTATACAGCCTATTTGCGTACATGGTTTAGTTTTTAGCCTCAGTTACTTCTCTTTTCTTTTATAGGCGTTTATTAATAATTCAGATCTTTGGTTATCCTTCCCTCTCTCTGTATAGTTTTCTGCTGCCCTGGAGATACGTCCTTTTTGCGCAAACCCAGCACATTTGTTTTTAATCTATTTTAGGTAAGACAAAATATCCATTTTAAGGTACCTCCTAGCATGTCCATTATGTATAAGGGCATCACTTGGGCGTTTTCTCTGTCACAATCTTCATATGCACAACTCTGGTAGGTTGAGCTATTGGTCTATATTTCCTTCAGCTATTCTCACCTGGGTTTGGTTAAAAGCGTCTCTGTTTTATCACATTATTTTTTCTTCCTTAGCACCAATCAGCTTTTTAGTTAACTGCCTCATGCACTATAACCTGTTTTGTAACAGTCTCAGTGTACTACAGTATATGATATGTGCTGTTTAGCTATTTGTTCATTATGTTTTTTTGTTAGAATCTTCAAGTGGGTCTCCAGAAGAAGGCCTGTCATACGCCAAAACGCGCGTAGAGATCAACATCCTACCCACTTCGTTGCTTCAATTTTTTGTATTCTATTTTATTATTGAATGTGTATTTAAACTGTATACATTGTATTTTTTATCATTTTATGCTTCATATGATTTGGCATGTATTGTGATGATTTATATGTTTGATAACAAGATTGTTTTTGTATTTATCTTTCTTATGTATTTTTTATAATAATAAATGAACAATATTTTTCTATAAATTTTGTCTATCAGTTTAGTACACTGCAGTTCTGTTATTATCTTTTGTGTTGTTGTACCTGCCATTCTGCCGGGTTTTAGTTGCCTAGGAATCTGTTATATTGGAAATATTGTTGCCCTGTCCTAGGAACTTCTACTAGTTACAGCGTGGTCCTTTTTTACACATTTAATACTACAACTGTTTCTGCACATGTCGGTCTGTTTTGATATAAAAGACTCAGTCTTCGGCCACAGAACTTTGCCAAGACGTAATTCTATGTGTCATACAGCCAGCTGTGAATATATTCAACTATAGTGATGGCATATTTATTTTCGGAGCTACACAAAAAGAGCATGATAAAGCTCTCACTCAAGTATGTCGCTTTCTGATTGTTGCACCCCTGACTTTGAATACTGACAAGTTTGAGTTCTACAACATCAAGTTAAAATTCTTTGGCCATATCTTTTCTGATGGGGGATGACTGTACAATCCTGGTAAAGTACAAGCTCTGTGAAATGCCGATCCCCCACAAGATGTTTATATGATAGATTCCTTTCTTGGCATGGCCAGTTACTGTTTAAGATACATTCAAGACTTTGCTACCATAAGTGCTCCCTTACAGTTAACAAAGAGAAATTTTTCATTCAAGTGGTCACAAGAATTTGAAAGAAGTTTCAAGAAAATCAGACAAGTCATTGGAACTGCTATTGAGATTATTATTGACACTATCCCTGTTGGGTTAGGTGCTATCCTGGCACAGCACAGCACAGCCCCCATGCTCAAAGTCATATTGTGGCATATGCCAGTAGAAGATTGTCCCAAACAGAACTTGCTTACTCTCAACCCAAGAATGAATGTTTGGCTGTGGTATGGCATTGTGAACATTTCCATGTATTCCTGTATGAAAACCTTTAATGCTGGTAGTTTATCATCAACCTTTATTGATAAAACAAAAGCCAAGATGCCTCCTTGCTTTGGATGGTTGGGACTCCGATTATAAGAATATGATTACACCATTGTACATAGTCCAGGGAAGGATCAAAAATCTTCTAACTACTTTTCAAGAGTGCCCATAAAAATTCAAGTTAATCCATCCAAGATGGCTGAAGCCTACATTCATTTCATTGTAAAGTCAAATACACCAGCTGCCATATTGTTAGCCCAGAACATCACTGCCACAGGAAATGTAGTGTCTTCTGATATTTTATGACAGAACTCTTTTGGCTCCTAATAGACTCTGTAGAACTGTGAAGCAGGTGTCAGAGCACAATGCCATGAAATCTTGTCTTAGAATGTTGGGTTCTCAGTTAAATGCAACAGAATAATGACTTGTAATACTAAGCTCCGACTATGAGAAGGTTGTTGGTGGGTACACAGGCTGTGAAGATGCTTCAGTGTTTAATATACAAACAGGCTTTCTGTAGCCGAAATCACAATTATACATAAAATGATTCCATTCTATCCCACTGGACAATATTTTTATGACAAATATCAACAAAACTACGGCTTGCTGTTATTTATGCCAACACACAGAGCAGACCTATTTTTAGTAACGTTACACCATCATGCAAAGTGGGATGCAATTGCATGCAGCATTTTTGATGAAGAGGAGATCATACAATTGCCATGGGGTTTAAAATATGAAATGAAACTACTTGATGACTGCCATATAAGATTGCACAGCTCTAACTTATCTGTACCAAATTGCTCTTAAAAAAACATCTGGGGCCAGATGTAGGTAAGTATATTTTACCGACTCATAAATACCGAATTTTACCGATTCGGTATTTACGAATCGGTAAAATTGAAGGAGGGAGATTTAGGTAAATTCGGTAATTGAATTACCGAATCTGTAAAAATCGGTATTTACTGAATCGGAAAATACCGATTCGGTAATGCCCATTGATTCCTATGAGCCTTGAAGTTCATAGGAATCAATGGGCATTACCGAATCGGTATTTACCGATTCGGTAAATACCGAATCCTGCAAGGGTGCAGGGGGTGTCACTTTGACACCCTCTAGCACACCAAATACAGGCATGTGTGCCATGTGGCACACAGACATGCCCTAAGGGCATGTCTGTCTGTCACATGGCATAGGTGTGCAAGCACACATGTGCATGCACACCTGGATTCGGTATTTTACCACCCAATTGGATTGGGTGGTAAAATACCGAATCTGTAAGGCCTTTGGGACTCAGAAGAGTCCCACCTACATCTGGCAGTTACCAAATCGGTAAAAATACTGATTCTGTATTTTACCGATTCGGTAAATTTACCGAATCGGTAAAATTGTCCACCTACATCACAAATACCCATTTACCGGTCGGTAACGGCCGAAATCGGCCGTTACCGGTCGGTAAATGGCCTCCTACATCTGGCCCCTGGTCTTTAAAATGACTATTAGTGGAGAAGTGTGGCTCAATGATTGGAGCGGCAGACCCTGATGCAGAGGTCTAGCCCGGGACCAGGGTTCAATTCCCCGCCTCGGCGGGTCTTGGGCTCAAAAATTCCACGGACCTGATAATTCTCGCCTCGGTGCCTATTCCAATCATGGAGTCCCACTCTGCAACTCTGGGCAATAGCTTGCTTAATCTCCACAACGGCCCCCACAACGCTAAGGATGCCTGGCCTCCACCTTGGGGGTGCCCAGGAGTGGACGCCTCTGAGGGAAAGCCAGGATGGGTTCCACAGCGGTATTCATACAAGCGCCTTGAGACTGTTGCGGGTGAGTAGTGCGCTATACAAGTATCAATTTACATTTATTATGTTTTTTGTGGGTTCATCAAACGGCACTAAATAAATAAGCAAATCAAAAACAATTGTCTTGTGAAAAGTGTCTCTTAACTATAACTACAAGTTCTTTGTCACTGATCTCAGTAAAACAGCATTGTAATCTGGTGGCAAGTTGTTAAAGCTGCTATTCGTTTCAATGTTCTAATACTGAATGTTTGGAGCTGGGCGGAGTTCAGACCAATAAAGGCTTTTATAAACTTTGTGTTTCAGCATTTAAATGTATTTCTTATATATTCTATCTTTTAATCTAAACATATCTACCCTCAGCGATGGAATGTTCTAACACCTTTGCAGCATTTCTGCCTCAGGCTATGCATGTCACTGGAGGTCCTCCCCCTTGTTATAAGCCCTGGACTGTACGATATATGGCCTTTAGTGACTAGTATATTTCTTTGCAATCAGGCTATAATATAAGCATTAAACGATGTATTGGTTAAAAACCTGACATCCTTTCTTCCCTAAATAGTTTCGGAAATTGCATTATTCAGAGCCAATGGTTATGAATTTGCAGTTTCACAAACATTGTACAGGGAAAGCAAAACTCTTGACACATTTTAAAACAAAACACATGAAGTGCAGCGCGCCACATCAATTTATAAAAAAATTTAATATTATTTGGTCTTTAAGGGACAATTTTGTACTCCACGTTCTTGAAAGCTTGCGCTTTAGAAACAAACAGCCTGCAATTGGCTCGTTTTTATGTCACTTGTTGTTCGTAGCATTTACCAAAGGAAAGAATTGTTAAACTAAGGAAGTAATTTGCAGAAGTCAGTAAAGGGCAGCACTTGGGCTTACAAGCAAACATCAAGATGTCACTTTTCAAAATATGTCTTCAATTTATGTAACACAAAATGCTGTCACAAAAATGATGCTGTTAGTATTGAGTTGCTCCTCAGGAACCTTACTTAAAATGATACACAAAAAGAACCGAGAGCAGGCATGTTATATTTGATGTGAAGATCAAAGATAAAGTGTGCTCACAATTCCATCTCTAAAAAGGAAGTATTTGAACATTTCGTATTGAAAAACTAGTTAGACTGCAAAATATAACTCAGACGTTGCAGCTGTTTTCACAAGATAAGTCTGGCAGTTAAAATGGGATGCAAATGAATTCTTTACTCTACATTCATTACATTAACTTGCACATGTAAAACTGCTAATTTTAGTAGGTGTTCAATTTTGGTAAAAAAAGTCATTATTAAAGGAACGCTTAGATCTGGGGGTCTCTAGTTGGAAATGGTTATCACTTTTGTCCAAATAGGGACCCTTACTTCTAAATCAGGATAAGGGGATTACAATCCTTAATAACCCCTGCTCACCCCCTTGGTAGCTTGGCACGAGCAGATAGGCTTATCCTAGAGGCAGTGTGTTAAGCATTTGTGAATATACACAGTAATACAGTGATAATACTACAGATGGACAGAACACAGGTTTTATACAAAAATAAGGATTCTTAACATAGACTTAAACACAAGACCACAAATGACAAAAATACACAATACTACACTTAAGATTACTTAAAAGATGATTAAAGTCTCTTAGTTCAAGTTGATGGTAAATGCGACAAAGTTCTCAACAAAGTACCTGGATGCGTAACGCAAAGTGATAAAAGGCTCTCAAAAGGGGAGATGCGTCGGTTCCGTGACCCAGGGGAACAGTTGTGTCCTTCCTCAATGCTTGCGCAGAGTAGGGGACTTGTCGTGAGCCTTACCGGTGTGGAAGTGATGCGTAGATTCTCGGACTGCGGGCCCGTTGCGGTGGGCAAAATGGCGCCTTGATGCTATGCGACGATCCGGTTGCGATGCGAGAAGATGGCGCCCTTGATGCGGCGATGCGATTGTTGGGATCTAAAATTCGCTTTATATGTTTTATTGGCCTAACTATATCAATATAACCTTGTGTTTGTATAATCGTGCAATTAGAGTTCATTATAGTAATATAATGACCAATGATTCACTTATAAATGTACTTATCCATTCTTAGCAGGATATATATATATATATTTAGTATTGGTCTCTTGTGTCTAAACCAATATGCAGTTGCAGCTTATTATTCACGTGCTGCAACTCACTAAGCTATCTTTGTAAGGTGCAAGCTTCAGGAGTGTAGAATTGTTCCTGTAATGTGAAATGTAGGCAACTAAATATGATAGGCAAGGGATGCCCTTGTTTTAATAGGTGGAATTATTATTAAAAAACGATTGGTTTTATTAAAAGTCAAATTATTAATTATGAAAATTATGAAAATTAATGAGTGCTTTTAAAATTCGTTTTCTGGTAGTTAGGAAGCTTAATGCTCATATTATGATCTCCTAGCATTCACATTTAATTTAGGTGGTGTAGTATCACATAATGAGGACCTTTGCATATGAAATTTCACCATGCCTGGGCGTAAAAAAGTCCTTTTTCTAAGGATTTACATGAGATATATCTAATTTCCAATCTCTGCAGTTAGTAGAAACATTCTGAGGATGTTTATTATGTAAATAGTGATTAGGACATTCATTTTTCAGTGTCCCAAATAGCAAAGATGAAATTGGGCACAACAATTAATTAATTTCCAGCCCCAATTTGTGCATTCAGAGCAGTTTTAATCTGCCTTAGGTTTTAGTAAAATGCATACATTTTGGTGTAGTGTAGAAGGCTGACTTCTATATTGTGACCCACGCATATTGCCCACTGCTTATAATTGTATATGTGAACTTTGATTAAAAGATCAGCTTTACCATATTTATACAGCCCACATGCTTATAGATTGAGGCAATGTGATTTGCTGCAGGGATTTCCAGCCCTTTCAGAATTGTTCTGTAACTTTGTTTATGCCCGGGTGCTACACACCGGGATTGATAGTGTTGACAGAATTGAAACCTGTTGCAGATTGCTTCCTGTCAAACCGGAGGGAGAAGGCGGAGGTTAGCTTCCCGCTGGCTTCCCGCTAGCTCCCTTACAAATTAAGGCTGGGTAATATGTACATTGCTCTCTCTTTTTCTCATGTTTTATTTTTATCTTTAAGGGGAATTAGTTGTGGGTGCTGCAAATCTTACGTGACATGGCTAGTTCTTTATTAGCTAGTCTGTGTAAATAAACTCACAGTCCTTATTGGAAGCTGATGTTGCATAATTTGGATTAGGGAAAAGCAGTTTTTTCTCTGTCTCCCTGCAGCCCTTGGTATATTGTTCAAGTGCACATTCCCAGACTGTAGTGATGTACTATGGACCCCCATATTATGTATAAATTCCCTTTTGTATGACCAGATAGGTTTTTAGGACCTTTCCTCATGACCTTTCCTCATGACCACTTGGACTATAGTAAACACGTTTTCACCTCAATAGAAAATACCTTACGCTTACTTCTGGAACATGGCATAATTACAATGCCTATTTTAGTTGTTTGGATCAGATGGGTTTTAAAGAGTGGAATTGCCAGGACTCTCTAGTCCTTGATTTTTTTTTCTCTCCACATTTTTGATCATTAGCCTGTATTGCATCATGCACCTAATACACCATTATTAAAGGGTGTTATCTGTATGCCTCTGATAAGTTGTTTCATAAGTTTCCTTTTTTGATATGTTTTAGATAAGAACTGTAGAAGTACATAGAGGTAGCAATTCAAGAGATGTTTACCCCATTATACAATGCTATTGTGTGGAAGGACATACATGCAGAATTTCCATATAGCTATCAACCCTTAGATGACAAGAAGATAATAGAAAGTACCCAATTGAAAAGGTCAGAAGAACTGTCTTGGCCTTTGTATCCTATGAGATTGACAGTGCATTCTAGATTGCAGTAATCCCATGGCGTATGGCCACACCCTCAAAGAATTGTAGGCCACCTGCTTGCAGTCACCTTGTTAAATATTAGGAATTGTTTTTCTTTACTTGGAAGAAAACTAAACATTGTGTCACATTTCCTACATTACTAGGTTCTGTGGGATCTTCCAGAGTCAAAGGGAGAATGATACCCTGCAGAATAAAGAATAAAGATGTGTCCTAATTCCCATCAGTGCCAGCTACAGATGATTCTTACATTACTTGGCCCTATAGTCCCAACACCCAGAAAGTGATTTATCTACTACATCTCCAAGGCGTCGTGCTTGCTTCATCAGACAGCGTTGGACATCAGAGAAGAAGGAGGCCTGTTTGCCACAGAATTTCAGTGCAAATGAGCGAAAGACAAGGATCCCTGCTATTGATGGCAGGGCTGCAGTTTTCTAACTGTCATGTGCTAGAAACCTCTGACAGCACGCGGTCCCCAGACCCCTTGGCCTGATTTTTGGCCACCCCCCTTTTCCTTTGCATCAACGGAAAGGCAGTGCACCAGAGAATGTACGATTGGAAAAAGGCACTAAATTTGTGGTACTCATGAAAGAGCAGCCTGAGTGTCCGCTGACACTGAATAGCAAGTGTTGGAGCGTGAAAGTGTTGCTGAATGCGACAGCCTATTGCTCAACAGTACCTGGGTCTGCACGATGTGATCTGCGCCCATGACTACCGAGGAGCATGGTATCTGTAGTGCCGCTGCCGAAAAAAAATAGTGGTGCACTGCCTAGAGACATTGAGACTTTCGAATGAGCTGTGAGTGTTTGCCAGGAGGGCACTCCAACGGATACTAAGAAGAACAACCTTCATGAAAGGCCTGAATCAAGAGGCCCCATGTGACGACGGAAGCAGTTTGATGAACAATAGAAGTTAGCCAGAGAGGCTTCGAATGGACTCTGGGCATAGTACATTGAATGGGTATTAGGAGACTGATTTTTGTTGTTTTTGCTGGCACTGTTTAGAGTAGTATTCTGTTTAAGTGGAAGCAGTATCAAGTCCATACTATGATGAAGATTATCCTCATTTTATCTGAGAGCATTAATAAGGAATGTCACTGTCTCACTTGAGTATATCTATGATCTGTTTGATCCTCCACAAAAACTGACACAGATGGAGTAATGATAGTATCTATTTGCTGTAGGGTCCATGGATCGCTTCCCACTCTGACTAGTAATAGATGATTTGGTTTTGTCCCTATTCTTGTTATAGGTGTATATGTAGAAGGGCCAAATTATGGTAGTATAAATATTTACCACACATTGAAAATTGGGTTATGAAGATGTCCTGAAGTACAGTGTATTGCATTAGAAACAGATCCTGAAAGGACAGTAAAAAGGTATCATGCATCTAAATACCTGCCCAAATGTATGAGGGAAGCATGAACTGTTCTTGCCAGATAAGAAAATGACGTGTAGATTTCAATGGTTCAACCTCACTGAGTACGCTAGTTCTTTCCCTTGAGCAGAAATGTTTCCCTTGAGCAAGTCAGTGATGTTGTGTAAAACATGTGTATTCAGTTGCATCAATCAGACATATATAATGTGAAAATGTCATTATTAGAAAATGTATCAGAATATCTGAATATAATAATGCAGAACATATGATTTCATATATGTCATACAATAAGTATAAGTGACTTAGGCTTTAGGCCTCAATTTGAATTTTTCTCATGCCATCTCTTTGGCTACCAGAAACATGATTAAATGAATGTTGATATAGTGCAAGGTGGTGGTGATCTCACCTTCTGCAGACAATGGAATGTCAGGTTCTTAGTGTCACTTATAGATGAGGGAGTTTTTGTAGAATGAATCTAGTTATATTGGCTATAGTAGGCCGAAAGGGCCATCTGTTGGGATCTAAAATTCGATATATATGTTTTATTGGCCTAACTATATCAATATAACCTTGTGTTTGTATAATCGTGCAATTAGAGTTCATTATAGTAATATAATGACCAATGATCCACTTATAAATGTACTTATCCATTCTTTGCAGGATATATATATATATATATATATATATATATATATATATATATATATATATATATATATATTACGAGCACACTGGGTCTTACTGGGTACCTCCTCCCGTCGTCAGGTGGCGCGAAGTTCGGCAACCCAAAGCCGAAAGATTCAATTAGAAATCCACAATACTGCCAATAAGCACGGTCGCGCACTCAAGGGGATTCAGTTGAAAGTCTTTATTCACCGGAATTCGCTACGCGTTTCGACACACAAGGTGTCTTGATCACACGATAACATTTCCCCTCGTGTAAAACAATTTAAATACACAGTGAATGTTGCCAGGATAGTAAACATAGATGATGTACATTTCCCTTAATACAAACAAGGCAGTAACTTGTCGGCCATATTGTAATAGGTTGTATGCAAAGCAGAACATGATTAATACTCATTTATAAGGCATTGCATTTGGAAATCAATATAGTCAACCAGGATAATTAACAATGAATTTCATTACGCCTGGTATACTAAATAAACATAATATGAAATTAAACGACCTGTATGGTAATACTGGACAACGTGGTCTACGTAAGGCTTATATACGTGCCACTGCTCACTGTCAATTGATTATGTATTAACCAGCCGGTAATAATAAGGAACCTCGGAGTGACATAACCCAGTGATACAATTCACTATTGGAGCTCAATTCATGGTTCCCAATTGATTAGTAATAATAAACATGGGTATGTGCATTCGGTCTAGTGCCTAAGTGTCCAGCAAAAATATAGTAGGGAAGCGAAAAAATAATTCACATCCATCTATGTAAACCGGGAATAGTATCAGTTCAAAAAAGAGAGGAAAAAAGTGCCCATAGTGAAAGTCTTATCTTAAACGGAGTGACGTGATATCTTCCATTCAGACTGGAGAAAGGAGGGGCCGTGGTGAAGTGAGGAAGTGAATGCAGTCCCCCATCCTACTCTCCTGAAAGAGACATGACATAAACAAGGTTAAAATGGATTAAAATGTATACAAAAGTATAACTATTACACATAATGTTTGCAAGATAACTTGAATCAAAAATCAGCTTTTACACAGTGGGAGGACATAAAGGCTGTCCTGCAAAAAACATAGGCAATTACGAATACTCAGCAATAATTACAGTCACCATATGTACCTCTTAATCATTATGTAGATGAGTTGCCAGTTCCTCATCCATGTTGTGCCCCCCTGGGTATCTGGTCTCGAGCTCCATGATCCATCTGGACTCCCTTTTACGGAGGGCTAGTTCCCTATTGCCCCCACGTTTACCTATGTTCACTTGCTCTACTGCGTAGTATTTTAACAAGGAATTGTTGGAATTGTGGAAATCCTTAAAGTGTCTGGCTATGGGATATTTGGTATCTAAGTTGGTAATAGCTCTGAGATGTTCCAGAACTCTTTTTTTGGCCATGCAGGTGGTACTGCCAACGTACCTGATGTTACAGGGGCATTCAAGTACATAGATGACATAGTTGGTGGTGCATGTGAGGAATTGCTTAATATTTTTGCGTTCAGAAGTGCCAGGGATGACTATATCTTTGACCATGACGCTGGCTTTACATGCTCGGCAATGTCCACATGGGTAGAAACCCTTAAGTCCTTCTATGTGTTGTGTTCTGGTCTCAGTGATATCCCCTTTGACCAGAATGTCTCTAAGGTTTCTGCCTCTTCTATATGTGATTTGAGGTCTTTTGGTGATTTGTGGGCCTATGATGTTGTCAGCTTGTAGTATTTTCCAGTTTTCGTTAACGATTTTCTGGACTTTCCTGGATTGTGCGTGAAAAGTAGTAATGATTCTGGTGTCAGTGGAGGCAGACTCACTCTTGGTTTTAGGTACCAGAGTACTGGGTCTCTCAATCTCTTTGATCTTTTTGACAGCTTTGGTAAGGACCCATTCTGGGTAGCCACGTTCTCTAAATCTAGACAGCATGGTTTCTTGTTCTTTGGCGAAACTGTCCGCGCAGCTACAATTTCTCCTTGCTCTTAGAAGCTCACCGTATGGTATACTCCATTTCAGAGGTTCAGGGTGGGCGCTAAGAGCATGGAGTAGGCTGTTCCCTGATGTATCCTTCCTATGGAGTCTAGATGTTAAGTGCCCATTCGTGATTTCTATGGTAGTGTCCAGAAATTCTACACTGTAGTTACTGATGTTGTAAGTCAGAGTTATGTTGTAGCTGTTAGAATTCAATTTGGCAATGAACTGAACAGCTTCTGCCTCCGTGCCCTGCCAGATGATGAATAAATCATCGATATACCTGATCCAGGTTTGGACTTTGATAAAGTCTGACTCAAAGTCTTTTTCTCCTCTTATTTCCTCCTCCCATTTCCCTAGGAACAGATTCGCAAAATTAGGGGAAAAGGCAGACCCCATGGCCGCACCTCTAGTTTGTTTATAGAGTGACCCGTCAAATAGGAAGATGTTGTTTTTGAGACATAGTTTCATCATGTTGATAATCATGCATGTATGGTCTCTGTATCCTATGTCCCTTTGTTTAAGGAAATGGTAACATGCCTCCATGCCCTGGACATGATCAATTATGGTGTATAAAGCATTTACATCCATAGTGATGAGAAATGCTCCTTCTTGCCATACAATATTTTCGATTTTATTTAAAAAATCCGTGGTATCCCTGGTATAGGATGGGAGAAGACAGACATATTCACGTAGGAAGTGATCAATGTACACCGATAGGTTCTCATTAATACTTCCTATGGAAGAAATGATGGGCCTCCCCGGAGGTTGGTTGACATTTTTATGAACCTTGGGGAGAAGGTAGAAAATGGGCATCTTGGGGTAATCTTTTTTAAGGAAACAAAATTCCTGCCATGAAAGGAGTCCCTCATTTCTCCATTGCAGTAGATTATCCCAGGTTTCTGTGATACTGGAATTATACTCTTCAGAATTGGATTTGCGGTAAAAAGTGCTACCCTCTAATTGTCTAAGGGCTTCAGTGATGTATAGATCTCTACCCCACAGAACAATGTTGCCCCCTTTATCAGAGGGCCTGAGAATGATGTTTCTATCATCTGCAAGAGAGAAAATGAAATCTATTTGTTCTTTAGATAGGTTGAAATTTTTTGCTGTAGTTCTGGTCTGTTTATGTTTCAGTTTAACAAGTTCCCTTGTAACTACCTCATGGAATGTATCAATTGCATCATGTGGTAGTATGGGACAGAAAATAGATTTGGGTTTAAAAGAAGTACATGCAGCCCTGTCAGTTCTAGTTTCTCTACCTCCCATTATAGAGATATCTTGTTGACTATCATCAGACACCCCAGCCAATGAATATACAACTTGGAGAGTGTCAAAGTCACCAACAGTAAGCTCAGGAAGACCCTCTTCTAATACATTTTCAGGTTCATTATTGTGAGGCCTTAAAGAATGCCATTTTTTCAATTTCATCTTACGGACAAATTTGAACATGTCCACCCTTGTACCAGCATAATCAAATAGTTCAGTGGGGCAAAATGTAAGTCCCAAACAAAGGGTACGTTTTTCTTTTAAAGTTCTTTTAAACCCAAATCTATTTTCTGTCCCATACTACCACATGATGCAATTGATACATTCCATGAGGTAGTTACAAGGGAACTTGTTAAACTGAAACATAAACAGACCAGAACTACAGCAAAACATTTCAACCTATCTAAAGAACAAATAGGTTTCATTTTCTCTCTTGCAGATGATAGAAACATCATTCTCAGGCCCTCTGATAAAGGGGGCAACATTGTTCTGTGGGGTAGAGATCTATACATCACTGAAGCCCTTAGACAATTAGAGGGTAGCACTTTTTACCGCAAATCCAATTCTGAAGAGTATAATTCCAGTATCACAGAAACCTGGGATAATCTACTGCAATGGAGAAATGAGGGACTCCTTTCATGGCAGGAATTTTGTTTCCTTAAAAAAGATTACCCCAAGATGCCCATTTTCTACCTTCTCCCCAAGGTTCATAAAAATGTCAACCAACCTCCGGGGAGGCCCATCATTTCTTCCATAGGAAGTATTAATGAGAACCTATCGGTGTACATTGATCACTTCCTACGTGAATATGTCTGTCTTCTCCCATCCTATACCAGGGATACCACGGATTTTTTAAATAAAATCGAAAATATTGTATGGCAAGAAGGAGCATTTCTCATCACTATGGATGTAAATGCTTTATACACCATAATTGATCATGTCCAGGGCATGGAGGCATGTTACCATTTCCTTAAACAAAGGGACATAGGATACAGAGACCATACATGCATGATTATCAACATGATGAAACTATGTCTCAAAAACAACATCTTCCTATTTGACGGGTCACTCTATAAACAAACTAGAGGTGCGGCCATGGGGTCTGCCTTTTCCCCTAATTTTGCGAATCTGTTCCTAGGGAAATGGGAGGAGGAAATAAGAGGAGAAAAAGACTTTGAGTCAGACTTTATCAAAGTCCAAACCTGGATCAGGTATATCGATGATTTATTCATCATCTGGCAGGGCACGGAGGCAGAAGCTGTTCAGTTCATTGCCAAATTGAATTCTAACAGCTACAACATAACTCTGACTTACAACATCAGTAACTACAGTGTAGAATTTCTGGACACTACCATAGAAATCACGAATGGGCACTTAACATCTAGACTCCATAGGAAGGATACATCAGGGAACAGCCTACTCCATGCTCTTAGCGCCCACCCTGAACCTCTGAAATGGAGTATACCATACGGTGAGCTTCTAAGAGCAAGGAGAAATTGTAGCTGCGCGGACAGTTTCGCCAAAGAACAAGAAACCATGCTGTCTAGATTTAGAGAACGTGGCTACCCAGAATGGGTCCTTACCAAAGCTGTCAAAAAGATCAAAGAGATTGAGAGACCCAGTACTCTGGTACCTAAAACCAAGAGTGAGTCTGCCTCCACTGACACCAGAATCATTACTACTTTTCACGCACAATCCAGGAAAGTCCAGAAAATCGTTAACGAAAACTGGAAAATACTACAAGCTGACAACATCATAGGCCCACAAATCACCAAAAGACCTCAAATCACATATAGAAGAGGCAGAAACCTTAGAGACATTCTGGTCAAAGGGGATATCACTGAGACCAGAACACAACACATAGAAGGACTTAAGGGTTTCTACCCATGTGGACATTGCCGAGCATGTAAAGCCAGCGTCATGGTCAAAGATATAGTCATCCCTGGCACTTCTGAACGCAAAAATATTAAGCAATTCCTCACATGCACCACCAACTATGTCATCTATGTACTTGAATGCCCCTGTAACATCAGGTACGTTGGCAGTACCACCTGCATGGCCAAAAAAAGAGTTCTGGAACATCTCAGAGCTATTACCAACTTAGATACCAAATATCCCATAGCCAGACACTTTAAGGATTTCCACAATTCCAACAATTCCTTGTTAAAATACTACGCAGTAGAGCAAGTGAACATAGGTAAACGTGGGGGCAATAGGGAACTAGCCCTCCGTAAAAGGGAGTCCAGATGGATCATGGAGCTCGAGACCAGATACCCAGGGGGGCACAACATGGATGAGGAACTGGCAACTCATCTACATAATGATTAAGAGGTACATATGGTGACTGTAATTATTGCTGAGTATTCGTAATTGCCTATGTTTTTTGCAGGACAGCCTTTATGTCCTCCCACTGTGTAAAAGCTGATTTTTGATTCAAGTTATCTTGCAAACATTATGTGTAATAGTTATACTTTTGTATACATTTTAATCCATTTTAACCTTGTTTATGTCATGTCTCTTTCAGGAGAGTAGGATGGGGGACTGCATTCACTTCCTCACTTCACCACGGCCCCTCCTTTCTCCAGTCTGAATGGAAGATATCACGTCACTCCGTTTAAGATAAGACTTTCACTATGGGCACTTTTTTCCTCTCTTTTTTGAACTGATACTATTCCCGGTTTACATAGATGGATGTGAATTATTTTTTCGCTTCCCTACTATATTTTTGCTGGACACTTAGGCACTAGACCGAATGCACATACCCATGTTTATTATTACTAATCAATTGGGAACCATGAATTGAGCTCCAATAGTGAATTGTATCACTGGGTTATGTCACTCCGAGGTTCCTTATTATTACCGGCTGGTTAATACATAATCAATTGACAGTGAGCAGTGGCACGTATATAAGCCTTACGTAGACCACGTTGTCCAGTATTACCATACAGGTCGTTTAATTTCATATTATGTTTATTTAGTATACCAGGCGTAATGAAATTCATTGTTAATTATCCTGGTTGACTATATTGATTTCCAAATGCAATGCCTTATAAATGAGTATTAATCATGTTCTGCTTTGCATACAACCTATTACAATATGGCCGACAAGTTACTGCCTTGTTTGTATTAAGGGAAATGTACATCATCTATGTTTACTATCCTGGCAACATTCACTGTGTATTTAAATTGTTTTACACGAGGGGAAATGTTATCGTGTGATCAAGACACCTTGTGTGTCGAAACGCGTAGCGAATTCCGGTGAATAAAGACTTTCAACTGAATCCCCTTGAGTGCGCGACCGTGCTTATTGGCAGTATTGTGGATTTCTAATATATATATATATATATATATATATATCACAAAGTTCCAAAAGTTTTGACAATTAAGGCGCCCTTCCATGCGAGTTGGGGTCGGTACCAGGTGTGTCAAGCACCTCATAAATCCATCCAAACCCACGCGCAGACCTCAGCAGCGTGAAACCGACCACACCAGCGTACTTGAAATCTATTTATTTCGGCAGAAATGCATTACGCGTTTCGAGGTAACACACCTCTTAATCATATGCACAGCATTGGGGGTGGGTTCGTTAGTTCTTTAAAACGTAGCTCAAACATTGAAGTAGGACCAATGTCAATTTGCTTAAAGAGGCAGTCTGTTTTAAACATTTTCAAAATACAGTGTAGGGTTAAGTTTGATAGTACTTGTATTATTCTTTTAGCTGTATAATACTTGAGTCTCACTGTAATTACTTCCAGGTTCACCTTAACTCCCTGTGCGCCTTAAGTAAAGTAACTTTACTGAGGCAAAGAAGAACCAGCAGAAAAAGGGGTGGTCGCAATCCTTTCCACAGTATCTCTGACCATCACATATAGCCGCAAAATGGTACTTTACCTAAGAAAGGCTTGTGAAGGTGTTGGAGAAGCGCTGTGAAAGTCTGCCAAAATCTACATTGGAGTAAGCTGAAAAATCGGAGTACCGACAAGAGGCATTGTGGGACATGGAGTCCAAATACCGAACAATGAAGGCGCACAGGGAGTTAAGGTGAACCTGGAAGTAATTACAGTGAGACTCAAGTATTATACAGCTAAAAGAATAATACAAGTACTATCAAACTTAACCCTACACTGTATTTTGAAAATGTTTAAAACAGACTGCCTCTTTAAGCAAATTGACATTGGTCCTACTTCAATGTTTGAGCTACGTTTTAAAGAACTAACGAACCCACCCCCAATGCTGTGCATATGATTAAGAGGTGTGTTACCTCGAAACGCGTAATGCATTTCTGCCGAAATAAATAGATTTCAAGTACGCTGGTGTGGTCGGTTTCACGCTGCTGAGGTCTGCGCGTGGGTTTGGATGGATATATATATATATATATATATATATATATATATATATATATATATATATATATATATATATATATATATATATATATATATATATATATATATATATATATATATATAAATATATATATTCCAAACACGAAGGTTGCCCCTCGAGATGCCTCACACAGTGAGGGATAAGCACACCACAATGCAGGCAGCAATTCGATCCCCATGCTGCATGCATCCAATCAGCCAAACGCGTTTCGAGCTTCAAGGAGCTCTTGATCACTGGCAAGTATGAAGGCAGAAAACAGCCATTAAGAAAACGCTCTTTAATATACACAGAGTCCCGCCCCAGTGGGCGTAGTGGAAATGGCATGCTGGTACAAGTAGTCCAAAGTATAAGCACTGTAGACTCATGGCTCTTCTTTCACCAAGTGGCTGGCGTTTCTGCCTTCAATGAATTCAAAAATCCGTGTACGGTGAATGTCATGCACGCACTGAGTCTCGGTGCTAATGTCACTGCATGCGAGGCCCCTCACTGTCCATACCTCGCGTTGGTGTTTCCAAACACGCTGGATCCGCCATGCGGCGTCGGGACATCTCGCGGCCGGGCGAGCCGCTCATTTATTCCAAACACGAAGGTTGCCCCTCGAGATGCCTCACACAGTGAGGGATAAGCACACCACAATGCAGGCAGCAATTCGATCCCCATGCTGCATGCTTCCAATCAGCCAAACGTGTTTCGAGCTTCAAGGAGCTCTTGATCACTGGCAAGTATGAAGGCAGAAAACAGCCATTAAGAAAACGCTCTTTAATATACACAGAGTCCCGCCCCAGTGGGCGTAGTGGAAATGGCATGCTGGTACAAGTAGTCCAAAGTATAAGCACTGTAGACTCATGGCTCTTCTTTCACCAAGTGGCTGGCGTTTCTGCCTTCAATGAATTCAAAAATCCGTGTACGGTGAATGTCATGCACGCACTGAGTCTCGGTGCTAATGTCACTGCATGCGAGGCCCCTCACTGTCCATACCTCGCGTTGGTGTTTCCAAACACGCTGGATCCGCCATGCGGCGTCGGGACATCTCGCGGCCGGGCGAGCCGCTCATTTATTCCAAACACGAAGGTTGCCCCTCGAGATGCCTCACACAGTGAGGGATAAGCACACCACAATGCAGGCAGCAATTCGATCCCCATGCTGCATGCTTCCAATCAGCCAAACGCGTTTCGAGCTTCAAGGAGCTCTTGATCACTGGCAAGTATGAAGGCAGAAAACAGCCATTAAGAAAACGCTCTTTAATATACACAGAGTCCCGCCCCAGTGGGCGTAGTGGAAATGGCATGCTGGTACAAGTAGTCCAAAGTATAAGCACTGTAGACTCATGGCTCTTCTTTCACCAAGTGGCTGGCGTTTCTGCCTTCAATGAATTCAAAAATCCGTGTACGGTGAATGTCATGCACGCACTGAGTCTCGGTGCTAATGTCACTGCATGCGAGGCCCCTCACTGTCCATACCTCGCGTTGGTGTTTCCAAACACGCTGGATCCGCCATGCGGCGTCGGGACATCTCGCTGCCGGGCGAGCCGCTCATTTATTCCAAACACGAAGGTTGCCCCTCGAGATGCCTCACACAGTGAGGGATAAGCACACCACAATGCAGGCAGCAATTCGATCCCCATGCTGCATGCATCCAATCAGCCAAACGCGTTTCGAGCTTCAAGGAGCTCTTGATCACTGGCAAGTATGAAGGCAGAAAACAGCCATTAAGAAAACGCTCTTTAATATACACAGAGTCCCGCCCCAGTGGGCGTAGTGGAAATGGCATGCTGGTACAAGTAGTCCAAAGTATAAGCACTGTAGACTCATGGCTCTTCTTTCACCAAGTGGCTGGCGTTTCTGCCTTCAATGAATTCAAAAATCCGTGTACGGTGAATGTCATGCACGCACTGAGTCTCGGTGCTAATGTCACTGCATGCGAGGCCCCTCACTGTCCATACCTCGCGTTGGTGTTTCCAAACACGCTGGATCCGCCATGCGGCGTCGGGACATCTCGCGGCCGGGCGAGCCGCTCATTTATTCCAAACACGAAGGTTGCCCCTCGAGATGCCTCACACAGTGAGGGATAAGCACACCACAATGCAGGCAGCAATTCGATCCCCATGCTGCATGCATCCAATCAGCCAAACGCGTTTCGAGCTTCAAGGAGCTCTTGATCACTGGCAAGTATGAAGGCAGAAAACAGCCATTAAGAAAACGCTCTTTAATATACACAGAGTCCCGCCCCAGTGGGCGTAGTGGAAATGGCATGCTGGTACAAGTAGTCCAAAGTATAAGCACTGTAGACTCATGGCTCTTCTTTCACCAAGTGGCTGGCGTTTCTGCCTTCAATGAATTCAAAAATCCGTGTACGGTGAATGTCATGCACGCCTGAGTCTCGGTGCTAATGTCACTGCATGCGAGGCCCCTCACTGTCCATACCTCGCGTTGGTGTTTCCAAACACGCTGGATCCGCCATGCGGCGTCGGGACATCTCGCGGCCGGGCGAGCCGCTCATTTATTCCAAACACGAAGGTTGCCCCTCGAGATGCCTCACACAGTGAGGGATAAGCACACCACAATGCAGGCAGCAATTCGATCCCCATGCTGCATGCATCCAATCAGCCAAACGCGTTTTGAGCTTCAAGGAGCTCTTGATCACTGGCAAGTATGAAGGCAGAAAACAGCCATTAAGAAAACGCTCTTTAATATACACAGAGTCCCGCCCCAGTGGGCGTAGTGGAAATGGCATGCTGGTACAAGTAGTCCAAAGTATAAGCACTGTAGACTCATGGCTCTTCTTTCACCAAGTGGCTGGCGTTTCTGCCTTCAATGAATTCAAAAATCCGTGTACGGTGAATGTCATGCACGCACTGAGTCTCGGTGCTAATGTCACTGCATGCGAGGCCCCTCACTGTCCATACCTCGCGTTGGTGTTTCCAAACACGCTGGATCCGCCATGCGGCGTCGGGACATCTCGCGGCCGGGCGAGCCGCTCATTTATTCCAAACACGAAGGTTGCCCCTCGAGATGCCTCACACAGTGAGGGATAAGCACACCACAATGCAGGCAGCAATTCGATCCCCATGCTGCATGCATCCAATCAGCCAAACGCGTTTCGAGCTTCAAGGAGCTCTTGATCACTGGCAAGTATGAAGGCAGAAAATAGCCATTAAGAAAACGCTCTTTAATATATACAGAGTCCCGCCCCAGTGGGCGTAGTGGAAATGGCATGCTGGTACAAGTAGTCCAAAGTATAAGCACTGTAGACTCATGGCTCTTCTTTCACCAAGTGGCTGGCGTTTCTGCCTTCAATGAATTCAAAAATCCGTGTACGGTGAATGTCATGCACGCACTGAGTCTCGGTGCTAATGTCACTGCATGCGAGGCCCCTCACTGTCCTTACCTCGCGTTGGTGTTTCCAAACACGCTGGATCCGCCATGCGGCGTCGGGACATCTCGCGGCCGGGCGAGCCGCTCATTTATTCCAAACACGAAGGTTGCCCCTCGAGATGCCTCACACAGTGAGGGATAAGCACACCACAATGCAGGCAGCAATTCGATCCCCATGCTGCATGCATCCAATCAGCCAAACGCGTTTCGAGCTTCAAGGAGCTCTTGATCACTGGCAAGTATGAAGGCAGAAAACAGCCATTAAGAAAACGCTCTTTAATATACACAGAGTCCCGCCCCAGTGGGCGTAGTGGAAATGGCATGCTGGTACAAGTAGTCCAAAGTATAAGCACTGTAGACTCATGGCTCTTCTTTCACCAAGTGGCTGGCGTTTCTGCCTTCAATGAATTCAAAAATCCGTGTACGGTGAATGTCATGCACGCACTGAGTCTCAGTGCTAATGTCACTGCATGCGAGGCCCCTCACTGTCCATACCTCGCGTTGGTGTTTCCAAACACGCTGGATCCGCCATGCGGCGTCGGGACATCTCGCGGCCGGGCGAGCCGCTCATTTATTCCAAACACGAAGGTTGCCCCTCGAGATGCCTCACACAGTGAGGGATAAGCACACCACAATGCAGGCAGCAATTCGATCCCCATGCTGCATGCATCCAATCAGCCAAACGCGTTTCGAGCTTCAAGGAGCTCTTGATCACTGGCAAGTATGAAGGCAGAAAACAGCCATTAAGAAAACGCTCTTTAATATACACAGAGTCCCGCCCCAGTGGGCGTAGTGGAAATGGCATGCTGGTACAAGTAGTCCAAAGTATAAGCACTGTAGACTCATGGCTCTTCTTTCACCAAGTGGCTGGCGTTTCTGCCTTCAATGGCGGATCCAGCGTGTTTGGAAACACCAACGCGAGGTATGGACAGTGAGGGGCCTCGCATGCAGTGACATTAGCACCGAGACTCAGTGCGTGCATGACATTCACCGTACACGGATTTTTGAATTCATTGAAGGCAGAAACGCCAGCCACTTGGTGAAAGAAGAGCCATGAGTCTACAGTGCTTATACTTTGGACTACTTGTACCAGCATGCCATTTCCACTACGCCCACTGGGGCGGGACTCTGTGTATATTAAAGAGCGTTTTCTTAATGGCTGTTTTCTGCCTTCATACTTGCCAGTGATCAAGGGGAAACATCCTAAACCACGATGTTTAAACCACGACTCACCTGAACAACGAGGAGAGAATAACGAAGACTGCTGAACAACGTCGGCCGGAACAACGAAAGGCTGAACCACGAAGTATAACGTATCCTGTTAACGTCACTTGTCCGAATTAAGGGAAGATTAGGGGGGGTGAGGGGGGGGTCTCCCCCCCCCAAAAAAGAGGATACATTAAAAAAAATAATAATAATGGTATGCGTTGTCAAAGCATACTAACATAGAATATTTAGATCATTTTTTTTTTAACAAAGTGGTTCACGCAAGAAGAATTGCAAGTACAATAGTGCCATCTAATGGCCAAACACGAGATGTTTAATTTTGTGGTTTAGGAAGTCGTGCTAAAAAAGGTAGTGGTTAAAAATAGATCGTGGTTAGGCTTTCGTGGTTAAGGCAGTCGTGGTTTAGGCAGTAGTTGTTTAGACATACAACCGTGATCAAGAGCTCCTTGAAGCTCGAAACGCGTTTGGCTGATTGGATGCATGCAGTATGGGGATCGAATTGCTGCCTGCATTGTGGTGTGCTTATCCCTCACTGTGTGAGGCATCTCGAGGGGCAACCTTCGTGTTTGGAATAAATGAGCGGCTCGCCCGGCCGCGAGATGTCCCGACGCCGCATGGCGGATCCAGCGTGTTTGGAAACACCAACGCGAGGTATGGACAGTGAGGGGCCTCGCATGCAGTGACATTAGCACCGAGACTCAGTGCGTGCATGACATTCACCGTACACGGATTTTTGAATTCATTGAAGGCAGAAACGCCAGCCACTTGGTGAAAGAAGAGCCATGAGTCTACAGTGCTTATACTTTGGACTACTTGTACCAGCATGCCATTTCCACTACGCCCACTGGGGCGGGACTCTGTGTATATTAAAGAGCGTTTTCTTAATGGCTGTTTTCTGCCTTCATACTTGCCAGTGATCAAGAGCTCCTTGAAGCTCGAAACGCGTTTGGCTGATTGGATGCATGCAGCATGGGGATCGAATTGCTGCCTGCATTGTGGTGTGCCTATCCCTCACTGTGTGAGGCATCTCGAGGGGCAACCTTCGTGTTTGGAATAAATGAGCGGCTCGCCCGGCCGCGAGATGTCCCGACGCCGCATGGCGGATCCAGCGTGTTTGGAAACACCAACGCGAGGTATGGACAGTGAGGGGCCTCGCATGCAGTGACATTAGCACCGAGACTCAGTGCGTGCATGACATTCACCGTACACGGATTTTTGAATTCATTGAAGGCAGAAACGCCAGCCACTTGGTGAAAGAAGAGCCATGAGTCTACAGTGCTTATACTTTGGACTACTTGTACCAGCATGCCATTTCCACTACGCCCACTGGGGCGGGACTCTGTGTATATTAAAGAGCGTTTTCTTAATGGCTGTTTTCTGCCTTCATACTTGCCAGTGATCAAGAGCTCCTTGAAGCTCAAAACGCGTTTGGCTGATTGGATGCATGCAGCATGGGGATCGAATTGCTGCCTGCATTGTGGTGTGCTTATCCCTCACTGTGTGAGGCATCTCGAGGGGCAACCTTCGTGTTTGGAATAAATGAGCGGCTCGCCCGGCCGCGAGATGTCCCGACGCCGCATGGCGGATCCAGCGTGTTTGGAAACACCAACGCGAGGTATGGACAGTGAGGGGCCTCGCATGCAGTGACATTAGCACCGAGACTCAGTGCGTGCATGACATTCACCGTACACGGATTTTTGAATTCATTGAAGGCAGAAACGCCAGCCACTTGGTGAAAGAAGAGCCATGAGTCTACAGTGCTTATACTTTGGACTACTTGTACCAGCATGCCATTTCCACTACGCCCACTGGGGCGGGACTCTGTGTATATTAAAGAGCGTTTTCTTAATGGCTGTTTTCTGCCTTCATACTTGCCAGTGATCAAGAGCTCCTTGAAGCTCGAAACGCGTTTGGCTGATTGGATGCATGCAGCATGGGGATCGAATTGCTGCCTGCATTGTGGTGTGCTTATCCCTCACTGTGTGAGGCATCTCGAGGGGCAACCTTCGTGTTTGGAATAAATGAGCGGCTCGCCCGGCCGCGAGATGTCCCGACGCCGCATGGCGGATCCAGCGTGTTTGGAAACACCAACGCGAGGTATGGACAGTGAGGGGCCTCGCATGCAGTGACATTAGCACCGAGACTCAGTGCGTGCATGACATTCACCGTACACAGATTTTTGAATTCATTGAAGGCAGAAACGCCAGCCACTTGGTGAAAGAAGAGCCATGAGTCTACAGTGCTTATACTTTGGACTACTTGTACCAGCATGCCATTTCCACTACGCCCACTGGGGCGGGACTCTGTGTATATTAAAGAGCGTTTTCTTAATGGCTGTTTTCTGCCTTCATACTTGCCAGTGATCAAGAGCTCCTTGAAGCTCGAAACGCGTTTGGCTGATTGGATGCATGCAGCATGGGGATCGAATTGCTGCCTGCATTGTGGTGTGCTTATCCCTCACTGTGTGAGGCATCTCGAGGGGCAACCTTCGTGTTTGGAATAAATGGGCGGCTCGCCCGGCCGCGAGATGTCCCGATGCCGCATGGCGGATCCAGCGTCTTTGGAAACACCAACGCGAGGTATGGACAGTGAGGGGCCTCGCATGCAGTGACATTAGCACCGAGACTCAGTGCGTGCATGACATTCACCGTACACGGATTTTTGAATTCATTGAAGGCAGAAACGCCAGCCACTTGGTGAAAGAAGAGCCATGAGTCTACAGTGCTTATACTTTGGACTACTTGTACCAGCATGCCATTTCCACTACGCCCACTGGGGCGGGACTCTGTGTATATTAAAGAGCGTTTTCTTAATGGCTGTTTTCTGCCTTCATACTTGCCAGTGATCAAGAGCTCCTTGAAGCTCAAAACGCGTTTGGCTGATTGGATGCATGCAGCATGGGGATCGAATTGCTGCCTGCATTGTGGTGTGCTTATCCCTCACTGTGTGAGGCATCTCGAGGGGCAACCTTCGTGTTTGGAATAAATGAGCGGCTCGCCCGGCCGCGAGATGTCCCGACGCCGCATGGCGGATCCAGCGTGTTTGGAAACACCAACGCGAGGTATGGACAGTGAGGGGCCTCGCATGCAGTGACATTAGCACCGAGACTCAGTGCGTGCATGACATTCACCGTACACGGATTTTTGAATTCATTGAAGGCAAAAACGCCAGCCACTTGGTGAAAGAAGAGCCATGAGTCTACAGTGCTTATACTTTGGACTACTTGTACCAGCATGCCATTTCCACTACGCCCACTGGGGCGGGACTCTGTGTATATTAAAGAGCGTTTTCTTAATGGCTGTTTTCTGCCTTCATACTTGCCAGTGATCAAGAGCTCCTTGAAGCTCGAAACGCGTTTGGCTGATTGGATGCATGCAGCATGGGGATCGAATTGCTGCCTGCATTGTGGTGTGCTTATCCCTCACTGTGTGAGGCATCTCGAGGGGCAACCTTCGTGTTTGGAATAAATGAGCGGCTCGCCCGGCCGCGAGATGTCCCGACGCCGCATGGCGGATCCAGCGTGTTTGGAAACACCAACGCGAGGTATGGACAGTGAGGGGCCTCGCATGCAGTGACATTAGCACCGAGACTCAGTGCGTGCATGACATTCACCGTACACAGATTTTTGAATTCATTGAAGGCAGAAACGCCAGCCACTTGGTGAAAGAAGAGCCATGAGTCTACAGTGCTTATACTTTGGACTACTTGTACCAGCATGCCATTTCCACTACGCCCACTGGGGCGGGACTCTGTGTATATTAAAGAGCGTTTTCTTAATGGCTGTTTTCTGCCTTCATACTTGCCAGTGATCAAGAGCTCCTTGAAGCTCGAAACGCGTTTGGCTGATTGGATGCATGCAGCATGGGGATCGAATTGCTGCCTGCATTGTGGTGTGCTTATCCCTCACTGTGTGAGGCATCTCGAGGGGCAACCTTCGTGTTTGGAATAAATGGGCGGCTCGCCCGGCCGCGAGATGTCCCGATGCCGCATGGCGGATCCAGCGTCTTTGGAAACACCAACGTGAGGTATGGACAGTGAGGGGCCTCGCATGCAGTGACATTAGCACCGAGACTCAGTGCGTGCATGACATTCACCGTACACGGATTTTTGAATTCATTGAAGGCAGAAACGCCAGCCACTTGGTGAAAGAAGAGCCATGAGTCTACAGTGCTTATACTTTGGACTACTTGTACCAGCATGCCATTTCCACTACGCCCACTGGGGCGGGACTCTGTGTATATTAAAGAGCGTTTTCTTAATGGCTGTTTTCTGCCTTCATACTTGCCAGTGATCAAGAGCTCCTTGAAGCTCAAAACGCGTTTGGCTGATTGGATGCATGCAGCATGGGGATCGAATTGCTGCCTGCATTGTGGTGTGCTTATCCCTCACTGTGTGAGGCATCTCGAGGGGCAACCTTCGTGTTTGGAATAAATGAGCGGCTCGCCCGGCCGCGAGATGTCCCGACGCCGCATGGCGGATCCAGCGTGTTTGGAAACACCAACGCGAGGTATGGACAGTGAGGGGCCTCGCATGCAGTGACATTAGCACCGAGACTCAGTGCGTGCATGACATTCACCGTACACGGATTTTTGAATTCATTGAAGGCAGAAACGCCAGCCACTTGGTGAAAGAAGAGCCATGAGTCTACAGTGCTTATACTTTGGACTACTTGTACCAGCATGCCATTTCCACTACGCCCACTGGGGCGGGACTCTGTGTATATTAAAGAGCGTTTTCTTAATGGCTGTTTTCTGCCTTCATACTTGCCAGTGATCAAGAGCTCCTTGAAGCTCGAAACGCGTTTGGCTGATTGGATGCATGCAGCATGGGGATCGAATTGCTGCCTGCATTGTGGTGTGCTTATCCCTCACTGTGTGAGGCATCTCGAGGGGCAACCTTCGTGTTTGGAATATATATATATATATATATATATTACCTACTGGCGGTCGCCAGTAGGTAGTTATAGTTAGGATTTTTTTCAATGTTAAATCTCAAAATTCTATTTGGAATAACTTTGGCACCGGTTGACGAATCTGCCTGAAAATTTCCTGAAAATGGCCTCGTCGAGCTCCGGTCCTTTCCTGAAAGTTTGGGGGGGATACGTCATGCGGGGGCCGAGATAAAAGGGGGGTCCCAAAACGCATTTTCCCCATGTTAATTTCCATAGGGCGGTCAATTTCACTTTTAGCCCGAACGGCTGAATGGATTTACACCAAACTTGGCAAAATTGTAGGGACTGGTAGCCCGATGTGCCTTTGCTATGTCTCAAGATATGTGCTCCAGTGGATTTTGAGTAATTTAGGTTCAAAAAAATATATATATCTATAGGCGCTCTCCCGTGCGCGCACCGGAGTGCGCTCCAGGCGCGACACGCGACTTGCGCGCAGAAAGCTGATTGGCTCTCAGTTGTCTGTAAACATTCTAAACAGTCCGGAGCGGCCGCCATCTTGTGTCTCGGTAAAATCGAGACACAAGGGGTTTGAAAAAAAAGGGGCAAATGACCATAAGGGGGAAGAGTAGACCCCCTCTGACCCCCTAGGTTTGATGTAGGGACTAAAATAGGGTCCTGCAGGGCATTAAAAATTTTTTTTCGTTTTACGCGGGGGAAGCGCATGGTACGCGCACCGGCGAAGCACGGGGAAAATCCAGGACCATATTTATGAAGGCCTTGCGCTGCCAGTTTTGCGCCTCCTGTGCGTCAATTTTTGTGACGCACCAGCGGTGTAAAAAAATGCGTATTGTTATGCAATATTTAAAAAGTGACGCATCTATCTAGATGCGTCACTTTTTAAATATAGTGCAACGAGGTACATTTTATTACACTGCTGGTGCGATGCGTCACTTTTCTGTGCGCACTCCTTATGACATTCCAGATGTGTTATATTTAATGTATGACGAATCATGTTGCAAGGAGTTACAGATACGTCAGTATTTCTGACATATCTGTAAACATAAAAGTGATGCGAGGCAGGTGCAAGATTTTGACGCAACAGCATCCTAAAAGTGACGCAGAGAAATCTTATAGATTTCAGTACGTCGTTATTACCAAGCTTTTTGCGGGGGAATGCCCCCTTTGTATACATTATACCTGACGCAGATATAATGTGGCGCAGAGTTTTAAAAAGTGACCCATGTACCTAGATGCGTCACTTTTTAAAAATAGCGTCAGGTATAATGCATGCAGAGGGGGTGTTCTTCCGCAAAAAGCTTTGTAATAGCGACGCAGTGAAATCTTTGAGATTTCACTGCGTCAGTTTTAGGATGCTGTTGCGTCAAAATCTTGTGCCTGCTTTACAGCAGGTATTAGACTGAGGCAAGACCTTTCACATACTGCTTTCCACATTTGAAAGGACACATTACTGGAGTTGCGTCACTTTTGTGACGCACTCCAGCAATGCGTTACTTGGAATGTCATAAGGAGTGCGCACAGAAAAGTGACGCATTGCACCAGTAGTGTAAAAAAATGTGCCTCGTTGCGTTATATTTAAAAAGTGAGGTATCTAGGTAGATGGGTCACTTTTTAAAATCAAGCGCCACATTATATCTGCGTGAGGTATAATGCATGCAGAGGGGGTGTTCTCCCACTAAAAGCTTTGTAATAGCGACGCAGTGAAATGTTTGAGATTTCACTGCGTCACTTTTAGGATGCTGTTGCATCCTTTAAATATAGTGCAACGAGGCACATTTTATTACACTGCTGGTGTGATGCGTCACTTTTCTGTCCACAGTCCTTATGACATTCCAGATGTGTCATATTTAATGTATGACGAATCATGTTGCAAGGAGTTACAGATACGTCAGTATTTCTGACATATCTGTAAACATAAAAGTGATGCGAGGCCGGCGCAAGATTTTGACGCAACAGCATCCTAAAAGTGACGCAGAGAAATCTCATAGATTTCAGTACGTTGTTATTACCAAGCTTTTTGCGAGGGATTGCCCCCTCTGCATACATTATACCTGATGCAGATACAATATGGCGCAGAGTTTTAAAAAGTGACCCATGTACCTAGATGCGTCACTTTTTAAAAAATAGTGTCAGGTATAATGCATGCAGAGGGGGTGTTCCTTGCAAAAAGCTTGGTAATAATGACGCAGTGCGTCACTTTTAGGATGCAGTTGCGCCAAAATCTTGCGCCTGCTTCACAGCAAACCTTTCACATGGTGCTTTTTCCATGTGAAAGGACACATTACTGGAGTTGCGTCACTTTTGTGACGCACTCCTGCAATGCGTTACTTTTGTGTTTACAGATATGTCAGAAATACTGACATATCTGTAACTCCTTGCGAATTGATTAGTCATATATTAAATATGACATATCTGGAATGTCATAAGGAGTGCGTCCAGAAAAGTGACGCATCGCTATTTTCACGTAGCGATGCGTCACTTTTCAGAAATGAGGCCTCCAGTTTATTCACTGTGTCATAACTTTCTTTTCTAACACTCACCTTCTTTCATTCCTCCTACTTCACTTCCTTTCACCTCTCATACCTTTCTGTTCTTTCTTACTCATTCTCCTTTCAATTATCAATGCACTATATTTCACTTACTCTTCATTTTTTAAGATTATAGCTCTTTGATGAGAATTGGAGGTAGTTCTGAAAAGAACTTTTGGTTTTCTTCTTTTAACTGAACAGGAACAAAAACAGGGAATAGAAACTGCTCAACAGGAGCAAAAAGAAAAGAAAAAAATTAGGGGTGGGAAGGGCAGTGATGGTTCTCCAATGCCCGAACCATGAGCAGGACACTTTGCTCCCCATAGGTGAGGAGTTGATTGCAGTATCTGCATCTGACGACCCCATGGTTGAATGCAGGTTGAATGTTTGCTACCTGCCCCTGTGATTGTTCTCTTCCAGAAGAAGTTGCTCCTCCTGTTGATGTAGAGGCCCCATCTCTGGGAACCTCTTGTGCCAGAGCCCTGACACTTTCCCGGGCAAAATTCTGGGGGTGCTTCCTCTCCACATGGCGAATCATGGTGAAGTTGCCAAAAGAGTATTTTTTTTGGGGGTTACCCCGTGACAGGACCTGTTTGCAGATCCTGCACTCTACTTTTGGTGCATTCACCTTCTTCTGGCCTGCTGGAAACTTAAAAAATTTCCAGATGAAATGTTCCTTCACCTTTGGGGTAGGAGGCTCTTCATCAATGAAATCATTGGAGTCATCTTCACTGCTGGATGGTCTGGCAGCCATGATGAATCCAGGAATATGGAGCAGCAAAAAAGGCAGGTCTTTCAGTCACAAAAGTGAAAGAAGAAGTGAAGGAAATGGGTGGGGATTTCATTCATTGTAAAAAAAAACTGTTAGCAACCAATGAAAAGTGTTATTTTAGGGTCACATGACCCGACGCGTTTACGCTGCGCGCTCCGGAGCACTTCCGGTGCGTTTACGCAGCGCGATCGTAGGCGATTCCGGGGCGCAAACGTGGCGCGATCGTAGGCGCTTTTCCGTGCGTTTAGGCGCCGCGCACGTAGGCGCTTCCGAGGGCACTTACGTTGCGCGCCGAAGTGACGTCATCAATCTTTTATAGAAATGCATAATCATTTTCCATATTAAAAAAAACAAATTTTATTTGTATGGTACGAAATGTTTTGCATTATTATTAACTTTTCCTTCATATTTTTTTTTCACGAACGACAGTTGCGCTCTGGGTGCGCTTTCAGATGAGCTCTCGGAGAAGCTTCCAGGAGAGCTTAGCTGAAAGCTTCCCGGAGCGCGCACCCAGAGCGCAAAAGAAAAAAATTATAAAAAAAAAAATGAATACTTAAAAAAAAACAGCAAATTGTAAAAAAAAAAAAGGTTAGAAACTCGATATACAAAGGAATTAGCATTTAAAAAACCTATGAAATTCACTGAAAAAACCATAGGTTTCACACCAGTTATAGTTAGGAATTAGCATTTAAAAAACCTATGAAATTCACTGAAAAAACCATAGGTTTCACACCAGTTATAGTTAGGAATTAGCATTTAAAAAACCTATTAAATTCACTGAAAAAACCATAGGTTTGACACCAGTTATAGTTAGCTGGAAGTTTTACTTGCATAAAACCATTGAAATTCCCACGTTATAGTTAGTCGGACTCACTATAACTTGCGCGTGCAATGCACTGCTGATGACATCACATATTACATCACTCATGACATGGTCAGTGACATCACTCATGACACCATCCTTGTGACATAGTGACAGACCTTCTTTCACTATAATGTAACCCTTGAGACACATATTCAAAAATAGAAACTGAAATTTTTTAAAAAATGGAGATACCTATATCAGTTACAACAAGCAATTCAGTAATTCCACTATCTATATACACATCCACTCATTCACCAACAGTTCTATATAGTCACTCATACATATACTCACTCATCATATGAAGTGATACACCTATACATCCTGTTACACACCGACATTCATCCAAAAGTTACTCACACACATATTCTCACGTGCAAATAAACTATTGGACATCCATTTATTTGAATATAGAGTTATACACACACTTCCACCTTACTTCTATTTAAAATTACACATATTTATTCTCTTAAACAATCACTTATAGAAACACATACTTATTTAAACAGGAACTCTTACAATCTCTTACTCTCACATATACTCACTTATATACATCAATATTCACATATACTAGATTAAAACATATGTAGTTACTGATAAAGACACTAGTGAGACAGTCATTCACTCACTAACAAACACATATAGACACTCATCCACCCATACAGTCCTGTACATATGTTGTCTTCAAAACACATACAAACAAAGAGTCAGTCACTCATGCATCTATGTGCTAAGTAATACCCCCACCAAACCATATAGACACTCATACTGATACTAATAATAATATCAAATAACCCATATACATACACATGAGTGGATGTGTATTAGATGGTGGTATTACTGAATTGGTTGTTGTAACTGGTATGGGTATATCCACTTTTTTGAAAATATTAGTTTCTATTTTTGAATATGTGTTTAATGGGTTACATTACACTGAAAGGAGGTCTGTCACTGTGTCACAAGGATGGTGTCATCAGTGATGTCATGAGTGATGTCACTGACCATGTCATGAGTGATGTAATATGTGATGTCATCAGCAGTGCATTGCACGCGCAAGTTATAGTGAGTCCGACTAACTATAACGTGGGAATTTCAATGGTTTTATGCAAGTAAAACTTCCAGCTAACTATAACTGGTGTCAAACCTATGGTTTTTTCAGTGAATATATATATATATATATATATATATATATATATATATATATTTAGTATTGGCCTCATGTGTCTAAACCAATATGCAGTTGCAGCTTATTATTCATGTGCTGCAACCCACTAAGCTATCTTTGGAAGGTGCAAGCTTCAGGAGTGTAGAATTGTTCCTGTAATGTGAAAGCTTTTATCTTATTCTTGCCTTCTCAGTAAAAGACCTGTTGTGGTATATTGCTTTCCTTTGGTTAGGCCTACAATATGAATGTTTCTGTATACTTTATACTGAAATCTGGGACCTCCTCGACAGCAACACCCCAGATGTAGCATTCTTCACCGAAACCTGGACCAACACCACCTCGGGACCGGACATCGCCATCGCCATCCCCCAAGGATACAAGATCTCCAGGAAGGACCGCCCCACCCACCCAGGAGGAGGAATCGCCATTGTCCACAAATCCAGCCTCCACCTGAGCACACTCCCTGACGAGTCCACAAAACTGATGGAACACCTTCACTTCAAGATACTGGCCAGCCCCACTGCCGCCCTCCGAGGAACCCTCATCTAACGACCCCCTGGACCCCGCAGACCCTTCCACAACTCCATCACAGACATTATGTCCCCGCAGGCCATCGCATCCACCAACTACACCCTGCTGGGAGTCCTCAACTTCCACCTCGACAATCAACTGGACCCCAAAACCGCATGCTCCCCTCCCCGCTCCCGCCTCCCAGCTGTCCAGCCCTCCCCGACCCCTACTTAATGGCGGCCACTGCGGGGACAGGCGAGCAAGACCACTGACTCATTGTCAGTGAAATTGCTCTCCCACCCTCGCAGCTCCACCATTAAGTGAGGTGCACCTGCCCCTGCACTCTTGAGTGTTGGTGATCGAGGCCCTCCTCCACCCGCAGGTTTCCCTGTGCCTCATCCCTGGTGGTCCAGTAGACCTCTGTCTCCTTTCTTTCTTTCTGCACCTTCACTTGTTTTTCTCCCCTTTCTATCTTTCACCTTTCTGCACCTCTGCTCTTTTGCGCCTTATTTCTGCCCATTTTCCCTTTCTCTCCCTCTGCTCCTTCACTCGTTTTCACTCATTTTTCTCCCCTTTCTATCTTTCACCTTTCTGCACCTCTGCTCTTTTGTGCCTTATTTCTGCCCCTTTTCCCTTTCTCTCCCTCTGGTCCTTCACTCGTTTTCACTCGTTTTTCTACCCTTTCTATCTTTCACCTTTCTGCTCTTTTCTGCATCTCTGCTCTTTTGTGGCTTATTTCTGCTTATTTTCCCATTTTTCTTTATCCCTTCTTTCCTCCCTTTACCTTTCCCCGCCGCTGCTGCCCCCATGGCCCCTCCCCCCCAGCACGACTGGCCCAATCCAGCTCCCCTCCCCGCTCCCGCCTCCCAGCTGTCCAGCCCTCCCCGACCCCTACTTAATGGCGGCCACTGCGCGGCCGCGGGCTGCGGACGCGCCGCTGGTGCACCGAAGGCGCGTCAAAGGCAAGCACGTCTGTGCCCGTCTGCGACCCGTCCGCGACCAGCACCAGGAACCCTGGACCTCTGCCCCTGCCCAGCAGCACTCCACGCACTCAACCCAGGCTGCAACAACAACTGCAAGCTAGCATCACCAGCCGACACCCATGGACCTTTCAGCTGTCACCGCTGCCGGCACACCTGCAGCACCGCCAAGAACACGGATCCAGCACAACCCGCCCACAAGAACACAACCAAACCGAAGACCCTGCAATGAATCCTCCTCAATGTCCGATCCCTCCACAAACACGCCACAGAAATCTGGGACCTCCTCGACAGCACCCCCCTAGACGTAGCATTCTTCACCGAAACCTGGACCAACACCACCTCAGGACCGGACATCGCCATCGCCATCCCCCAGGGATACAAGATCTCCAGGAAGGACCGCCTCACCCACCCAGGAGGAGGAATCGCCATCGTCCACAAATCCAGCCTCCGCCTGAGCACACTCCCTGACGAGTCCACAAAACTGATGGAACACCTTCACTTCAAGATACTGGCCAGCCCCACCGCCACCCTCCGAGGAACCCTCATTAACTGACCCCCTGGACCCCGCAGACCCTTCGCCAACTCCATCACGGACATTATCTCCCCGCAGGCCATTGCATCCACCAACTACACCCTGCTGGGAGACCTCAACTTCCACCTCGACAATCAACTGGAGCCCAACACCACATGCCTCCTGGACAACCTCCACAACATTGGACTCCGCCAGATCGTGACCGAGCCCATGCACTCAGCAGGACACACCCTCGACCCACTCTTCACTACAGGAAACTCCATCACCTTCAGCCACACCACCGAACTCCCATGGACCGACCATCGTTGCTTCCACTTCACCTTCAGAACACCCACCATCCACAGACACCGTATGTATGTATGTATAGGCATTTATATAGCGCACTACTTACCCGTAGGGTCCCAAGGCGCTTCGACCGCTGCGAAACCCTTCCTGGCTTCCCTGAGAGATGGTCCCTTAATGGGTATCTCCAGGGTGAGACCAGGCATCCCCGGCGGTCTGGTGGGGCCGTTAGTGAAGATGAGGCAAGCTAATGCCCAGAGTTGCCGAGTGTGATCGCTGATCAGAGTGGGCACCGAGGCGAGAGAATTATCGAGTCCGCTGACCCTGGTCCAGAAACCTGCCGCGCCGGGAATCGAACCCTGGTCCTGGGCCGTCCTCTGCTCTCGGGTCTGCCGCCTCTAACCAGTGAGCCACACTACTTCACACCAGCACCTGCTTCCACAAAGAAACTGGACCAAAATCACCGATGACCAGCTCACCTCCTCACTCAACAACTCCACCCCAACCATCGCGGAAAACGACGACCCCAACACCGCAGCCCAAACCCTGCATAGATGGATCTCGGACAGACCAAACACCATAGCCCCCCTCAAGAAAAACAACAATACCCGTGCCAAGAAAGCCAGATGGTTTACCACCGAACTTCGAGAGTCCAGGTGCACATGCCGCCGCCTCGAAAAGGCCTGGAGAAACACCAAATCCACAAAAGCCCACAACAACTTCAGAGCCGCCACCAACGCCCACATCAACTCATCAGAGAAACGAGGAAAAAAGCGATTGAAGACAGAATCTCCACCCATGCACACAACAGCAAGGAACTCTTCAGCATCATCAAGGAGTTCGCCCAACCCACCAGCGAGTCTACCAACATCCCTCCCTCACAAGACCTCTGCGACAAACTCAGCATCTTTTTCCACCACAAAATCAAGAGCATCTACAACAACTTCGACGAAGACAACCAACACACTGAACCCTCACCAACCACCCCCGACACCCGGAAACCAGCGATTGATGACTGGACAGCCCTCACCACCGAAGACACACTGAAGACAATGAAGTCAATCCACTCAGGGGGCCCCCACGGACCCCTGCTCCCACCACATCTTCAACAGATGACATCCGCACCTTACTGGACAAAGGAGAAACAGTAGCCCTCATCCTCCTTGACCTATCAGCGGCGTTCGACACAGTCTCCCACCGCACCCTAATACGCAGACTCTATGATGCAGGAATCCAGGACAAGGCCCTCGACTGGATCTGCTCCTTCCTCTCCGGCAGGACGCAGCGGGTCAGACTCCCCCTTTCCTCTCGGACCCCACACCTACCACCTGCGGAGTCCCCCAGGGCTCCTCCCTCAGCCAAACGCTCTTCAACGTCTACATGGCTCCACTTGCCCCCATCGTCAGAACCTACGGACTCAACATCGTGTCATACGCAGACGACACCCAGCTCATCCTCTCCTTATCCAACGAGCCCAACACCGCCAGACGCAACTTTCGAGAAGGCATGGAAGCCGTCGCCAAATGGATGAAAAACAGCTGCCTACAACTAAACACCAACAGAACAGAAGTACTCATTATGGGCCCAAACCCCGACGCCTGGAGCGACACCTGGTGGCCCACCGCCCTCGGAAACCCGTCAACCCCCACAGACCACGCACGCAACCTGGGAATCATCCTGGACTCCGAGCTCAAAATGGACCGTCAGATCAACTCTGTCTCATCTTCCTGCTTCCACACCCTCCGCCTCCTTCGTAAGACCTTCAAATGGTTCCCCCTCGAACACCGAAAGACAGTCACTCACGCCCTGGTCACCAGCAGACTCGACTACGGCAACGCACTCTACGCCCGAATAAACAAAAACCTCATCCGCAAGCTACAGAACATCCAGAACGCCGCCGCAAGACTGGTCCTCAACCTGCCAAAACACTGCCACATCTCCCAGCACCTGCGCACACTCCACTGGCTCCCCGTCGTGGCGAGAATCACCTTTAAGATGCTCACCCACGCACACAAGGCCCTCCACGGCACCGGACCAGCATACCTGAACAGCCGACTCAAATTCCACGCACCCCAAAGGACCCTACGATCAGCCCAGCTTTCCTACGCCGTCCCTCGCACCAGAAAGACCAGATCGGGAGGCCGCTCCTTCTCCTTCCTCGCGGCCAAAGCATGGAACGCCCTTCCGCTCCACCTCAGACAGACAACATCGCTCCCCATCTTCGCAAGAAACCTCACAACCTGGCTCTTCAACAGACCCCCTCCCTGATGGAATGGAACCTGCACCCACCCTTAGCGCCTTGAGACCCTCACGGGTGAGTAGTCGCGCTTTAACAAACTCCTGATTGAATGATTGATACTTTGCTATAAGAAAGAGAGGCTTTTAATGATAGAGAGACTTCTGATGCAGACACTTGCTTCGCAGCTCCACACAGTTTGCTCCCTCCTTCTTGTCAGCCTGAGCAGCTGAAAGTATACCGTCCGAGACCCAAGGCCACATCTTGCTTGGGACTACGATAAGCACATTCCTGCAGACACTGTTCCTGTACTCCCTGCCCTAGATAGAAAGGGAGTCACCCTTTCTGACCTCCCCAGTAATGAATAGTTTGAGCTGAGTTTCGTTCTAATCTATTGTGCCATATATGGGTTTTCCTCTAGGCTTCACAAGAAATAGAAACTTGCCATGTATGGTGATTTAATGTGTTCACTGAAAGTATATCTGTCTGGTTTTCACTGCAAGTCTTCAGTCTCTCCGCACATCCTGAGGGGTGAGGATGTGAGGGGCTCCTCTGGCCAGAGTTCTTTTGTAAAATAAATGATTGACCCTTCTTCACTGCCAACTGACTGATTATTGATTATTTGTAACTGGGGCTGGGCTATTGGTAAGAATAGCTCCATAGTTCTATGGTAATGTAATATTTTTGTATTCCTTCACGATGACGATGCGATGTCGCCCTGGCAGCCTTGCGACGACTCTGTACTTTGGAGCCGCGACAGGCCCTGCGACACACTTCTGCGGCGATGCGATGGCGTCTCTCTCGATGGCGTCACGCTTCTCCGGTGATGCGACAGCAGGCAGCTTCGATGAATACACGCTTCGAGGGAGATGCGACGAAGGCTCACATCTCCGGCGTTGCGATGAATTCAGCTGCGGCGGCGACACGCTTCTTCTTGATGCGTCGCGCTTCCAGCTCCCAGTGGCACGCAAGTGACGGGAGTCAGAATTCCCCGCAAGGAAATTCAGGAGGGAGCTGGAGGTAAGTCTTTTGTCCCTGAGACTTCAGCAGGAGGCAAGCACAGTTCAAGCCCTTGGAGAATATTCTGTAGATGAAAGTCCTTACAAATTTCCTTCTCCTTTCCCTTGGCAATGAAGCAACCACTGCAGGCCAACCCAGCAAACAGCACACTGGCAGAGGACAGGCCAAACTCCGGCAGCTTCCTTGGTTTTTCTCCTTGGCAGAAAGGTTTCTTGTTCCAGAAGTGATCTAATTTCTTGGGATCAGGGTCCCAATATTTATACCCCAAAATCCTTTGTTCTCTGTAGGCAATGAGGCCTCTGCCTAGTTCAAACCAGTTCCTAAGCACTTTGGTTAACATGACTCTCTTCTTCCTTTCACTGTGCAGGGCAGAGACATCAGCCGCCCAAAAAGAGGTGGAGCCAGCACAGGGGAGGGAAGATACAGTTCTGGAACACTCTGTTCACATGATTCCTACTCTCCTTTCACAGTACAGGGTAGAGACATCAGAGAAGCCACAGGGGGTGGAACCAGCATTGTAGAGGGAAGGCCCAGCCCTAATCAGGTCCCAGGTGTAACTCCTCCCTCCCATCTAGATGCAGATCTCTCTATTCACCACCGGGCTGCCCCGGCCTGTCTCCTGGAATTCCCCAGCCCTGTCACTCACAAACCCAGACAAGGAATACACAACCCAGCAGAGGCAGACTCAAATGGTTAGGCAAGCAAATACCTGCTTTCTATAAGTGGTATTTGCAAACACATAATATTAAAATAAACTTTACTAAAAGATGTACTTTATTATTCTGAGTTAGGGCATACTAAATTCGAATTTCTACCATGTTCCCTGAGTCAGTTAGGATTATAAGAATGTAATAATCTAAGTGCCCATTCTAGCCTATGAGAACAGGTAGCCTTCAATAGGGAAAAATGAAAATGGCTGTTATTCACTATTAGAATATGCTACACACATCGGAGCATGTCCTACCTTATACTTACAATGCACCCTGCCCTGGGGCCTACCATAGGGGTGTCTAATATGAAGCAAAGGGAAGGTTTAGGGACTGGCAAGTGGGTGCACTTGGCCAAGTCGATATGGCAGGGCCAGACTGCATACAGGCCTTGCAATGGCAGGCCTGAGACACATTTTACAAGCTGCTTCTGTGAGTGGCACAACCAGTGCTGCAAGCCCACCAGCAGCATTTGACTTACAAGCCCTGGTCACACATGGTGCACTGTACTAGGGGCTGACAGATGAATCAAATAACCCAATCATGGAATCCAATCAGTATATCAATTTAACATGGGGAGCACTTGCAGTGGCACAGTGCCCAAAGCATAAATCCAGCAAAACATATCAAAACAGAGGAGGCAATCCGTCAAAAATGCAAGGGAGACTCACGCCAATGATGTCAGGTCTAACAGGAACCAAATTAAGAGTCTGATTTAGATTTTGGTGTGTGGTCTAGTCACATTCTATCCTATGGCTCTTGTTATAAGGCGGACAGAATTTCCGTAACATTTGGCCCTAAATCTAACAAGTACGAAATCCCAAAGTACGATATGTAGTATGTTTTTGAAATTATGACATGGTAGAATATGTCTTATTTACTCTTAAAACACTAAAGAAAATCTTCATTTGTCCCTGATATGTCTCCCAGAACACAGTTATGGCACACAGGCTTCCCTAAGCCACAACTCTGCTGTTAGCAGCGTTGTATTTGGTCTGAGCGTGGTTCGGTACTCAGTCGGGGACTTGGACCCTGTGCTTGTTCTGCACCCAGGTTGTGTATTACAGCCTGGTGGAGAATATGCTAAGAGCGCAAGACTATTTGGCTGGCCCAAGTTAGCCTGCCAAACTGTCTTGTGCACTTATTGTGCACAAACCACTCCAGGCTGTGACACCAGCCCCGACCCCAACCCAGCCCTGTAGCTAAGAAAAACTAAAATGATAATAACGGTGTTCTTATCATTTTATTTTTCCCTTTTTCACTGCCCTGAGAGCAGCGGGGCCAGGCTTCTCCACCTTAGTAGAGGAGCCACCCCTGCCAGAACAATGGCAATGAGCTTTTTATCTACGTTCTAATGTAGGTGCTAGAGTTGTGTAGAGAGAGAGATCAAACGAGGCTTAGAATTGAGAGGTATGCTAGGTTGAAAATAAAATTGAGATTTGAATTCTTTTTGAGCCGTGAACTTTCACAATGTTACAGAAGTCATAGTACTGATTAATAACCCTTTACCTTAAGTTTAACTTAAGTTAGGATTTTGTCTTAAGACCACAACTTAGGATAAACTTAAGACAAAATCCTAACTTTACTACTCCTAAATGCCTTTTGTGAATACTGAAAGTCGTAAAGTTAGGATTTTGTTACAGATTACTTTGTGAATCGTGCCCCTTGGGAATGAAGGCCCACAGTGCATGTAGCAGGTTGAGATCTAACATCTCATATCTACCTCAGTATACTAGGCATACCCGCACTTAAAGAACATTAGGGCATATTAGCAAGAACCTCATTAACATTATTGCCGTTTTAGCGGCAGGGAACTGCCGCTAAAATTGAAATAATGGGCTTGCTAATATGCGCTATAGAATTGCGATAGTAGCCCAGGTTAGATGTCCTGCATGTTAGATCTAACCTGGGCTTCTATTGGAATTTTATAACGCATATTAGAAAGCTCATTATCGCCGTTTTAGCAGCAGTTTCCTGCCGCTAAAACGGCGATAATTTTAACTAGGTTCTTGCTAATATGCCCCATTTTTTTCAGATACGTAATGAAATTTTTTGTGATGTTCCAGTGACTGAGACTGAATCATTATATTTTGTAAAATGTTGGAAATAATCAGAAAAACAGTCATTATTAGATATTATCATTTTTTTTGTTCAAAAAGAGAGTTTATTGAGAGAACATAAAGTACAAATATACATTAATACAATCATTAAAATATAATCATAAAAGAGAATAATTAAACATTATATATAACCTTGTGTAAGTGAAAATATCAAACACATATGACTGGAATGGAATGCCTGAATAAGAAGAGAAAGATAATCATATTGTTAAATAAATACTTCAACTTAATTTAAAAATACATAAATATGACATGAGCAGATCAAAAATAATGTTATGGTAGGTTATGGAATGTCAAATTAGAAAGGAGAAACCCTTAGTGAAAAGGGAGGGGGTTATAAGTGGAAAAAAATACAGGTTCCCTTTTCATCTAGTCTGAAAGGAGAGACTTGCGTCTCTGGGGATTTACAGAAGGAGCTTGGGGTGAGCCAACCACGTATCAAAAAGTTGTAAAGGGACCACCGAATTTACAATCAATTTCAATACACCTTAGTAGACATCATTCTACCAGTCTGAGCATATTAAGGATGTAAACACTTAAAATATGAATTGTATAAAAGTAAATTTATTATTTTTTTATATATAGTTCTCTGTTCATACCGACTTGCGGAACAAATACATACATTTATTCATAAAAATTATGTTAAAAACACATGATATGACATTTTATCTCACACAAATCAAAAATACCATTAAAAAAATCTTTTCTATACAACAAGTTTATCACACAAACAGAAATTGTCGACGCGGCGTTTCGGTGATATTATGTCGTCACCTTCTTCAGGACAGTTTGTAATTTAAAAATCACTATAAATTTAAAAAAACAAGAATAATATGTTAACATTTAATGTATTGTCTCTGCGGCAGAACAGCATTCAACTGTAACTCACATTCTATAGGTAAGCATTACATCCTGTATTAAGAACAATTTTATTCATAGAGTATAGACTGTACAATTGTTTAAACATTCTCTACATAATTCGAATATTAAGAAAACTCTATCGTTGAGGGGTTACTTTCTTACAAAAAACAGACCTCTGTTATATTCGTGAATCCCACAACTCTTGTTTGGTCTCACCCTCTCATTTGCGTCCTTATGGGCCTATAGTTTTAAGGCAATCGGTTGGAGAAACCTAGGGGGCTTGAGGTACCTCCTGTCGAATTATCATAGCTTAGGTATTTCAGCTATTACTTCTAAATGAGGTGTGCTGACATTATACATACCTCAAATGTAAGCTGTAGGTTGGTCAGTCGCTTTTTTTTAAAAAGGAATTGGCGATATAGGACCGTTTCTGGAATTGTCACGATTTCTGTGGACTATATCAGAAATAAGCTGAGTCATTAAATCTCCTCTCGGTGTTATTTCTAGATACTCTCAACATACATTGATGGTTTATTTTTTTACCTTTCTTTAGTCAAACTTTTTCTTAGATGGAGTGGGTCAATATTATTCCGCTGCTCCGTTGATATAAATAAACAGGCTGCCTATCGGACAAATCCTTGTGTTAGTTGTTACATAGGCTTTTTCACTCTTTTTGAAACATACCATAGTTAGAAGCTCTATTGTTTCCCCTAACTTTAAAGGTAGAAGTAGTGGGTACCTGGGATATTTTACAGGCGAGTCTTGTGCAGAGGACGGACTTCCCTTCCACAACCCGGTATTTCAGTCAAGTTATTTTTGTTTCTGACCGTGGAAAGAGAACCGAAAGACAAAAACCAAAAAGTGGGGATTTTTTATCAGGAATTAGCGCGGGGCTTTCCATCTATTGCTACCCTGTTTTTCAGTTGATTGTTCTTACCTCCAAACATGTCTTTAGGAGTCCTGCTCTTGCTTTTGGGGCGAAGCTTCTCTCAAGCATACAGGAAAGATTCTTATTTACTCTAGAAAAGTGAAGGGATAGCGATCTTAAATAACTGATTCGAATCTGTCCCGTTTATTTTTAAATAAAACGTTATTTAGATGTTAGTTATTATTATTTAGGGGGTCAGGATTAGTACTTACTTAGAATAATTCTCCTCGTATTTTCCGGGTGTCCTCCTCGGCCGTCTTGCAGGTAGTGTTTACTATCCACTGCCTGTTCTCAAGCTTATATAGGTCTCGAGATGGATCAATTAAGCTTAAACTATTGCACCTGTGTTTTTTCCGACTGACTCTAATCTCATGTTTGGTACGGCGGCCATCTTAACGTTCCGTTTGTCTGATCGGGCATCATTGTATTTTTCCGCCGAGGATTTATTTTACACTCGCATTCTCATGTATGCAATAAAACGTGATTGTTTACCGTTGGCGGACGCAATGTGTGTATACCATGAGAGAATGTGGCGGCCATCTTTAATGATGTTGGGTTCTGCCGTATTCTCTGTTGATCTTATAATAATGGGATTTGGTTCCTAAGTTCATTTGTAGTATATTTTGTATTTTATTCTCTCTCTCAGTTACTTTCTCATTGCGCCGATGATTTTGATCACGATTATTTGTCTAGATCTTGTTCTTAGGCTAATCTTTATGAGCCGGAATGAATATTCCATAAGAGAATGTGGCGGCCATCTTTAACGATGTTAGATTATGCCGTGTTCTCTATTACTCTTATATAATTAGGACTTAGCTCCTAAGTTCATTTCCAGTCTATTATGCGTTTAGTTCCCACTCTAGCTTCTTATATCATAGCGCCGGGGTTTTTCTTCGATCATTTGTCTATATATTGTTCTTGGGCTAACCTTATTGGGAGGGAATGAATATTCCATAGGGGAATGCGGCGGCCATCTTACACGATGTAATGCCCTGCCGTATTTTATATTAATGTAGTGTTATTAGGATTTGATTCTTAGCTTAGTTTATACTGTATTCTGTTTATTCGTATTCATTCAGGTTTTACTATTTTTTGGCAACTAGGATTTTAACCTGGTTTGGTTTTCCATGGCGATAATTTATCCATATGTTATACTTAAGACTTATGGTTTTAGTATAGCAGTTTATCAGGGATTCCCTGGTTTTTAAGACAAAGTTTTTTATTTAGGTCTTTCTGGGCTAATCATTTGTTGGGTAGGAAGTCTTCATACAAAAGCTAATGATTGGACGGATAGTCTAGAGCTAAAGTCTAAATTTTTTCAAGTCATGATATTAAATCCTTATGGCATACTGTTTGATCTATTGAGGTCTTATAACTTTCTTGCATTTTGATCAAAGCAGACATTTTTTAGTCCCACTTAAGGGTTTTAGAGAATCCTATCCCATTCCTCTTTGCTGTTCAATCCATTTTTGAAGGTGTTAAATTTGGACATGTAATATTGTTCTCTTTTTCTTCTTTTCATATCCAAATCACCTCCTCTGTTGGTTAGTTTAACCACTTCAATGATACACCATCTGAGGTCCTCAACATTATGCTTCAGAATGTCCCAGTGTTCAGCCAGTGGGGCATTGGCCCGTTTGGATCTGATGGCTGATTTGTGCTCATTAAGTCGCAGTCTTATTTCTCTGGATGTCTCCCCAATGTATGCTTTTTGGCAGGGGCACTGTATCATATATATTACATTTGGGGTCCTGCAATTTACTAATTCATTTTGTTGGTGAGTGACTCCGTTGTATGTCACTCTGGGTCCCTTTAGAATCTGACTACAGTTCTTACATGAGCCACAGGGGAAATTGCCCGCTGGGGTCTTTCCATCTATGGTTCTCAACTTATTCCTTCTCTGGTCATCAGGGTATGTATGAACCAAACAATTTTTAATTGTTTTGTTCTTGCGGAATGCATAGATTGGTTTGGGCAGGGGTGCACTATTCTGGTTTTGGAGTAGGTTCCAGTTCCTATTTATCAGGTTCTTGATTTTATTACTTAAATTGGAGAAGTTTGTAACACAAACTAGCTGTTGTTCTTTTGGTAGAGATTCTATTTTGGGCTCAAAAATGCTGTCTCTGTTAAAGTATTTAGCTCTTTTGTATGCTTTCTTGACCATTTTTTTAGGATAGCCTCTTTCTAAGAACTTATTAGTCAGGGTTAGGGCGTGTTTTTCAAATTCCTTTTTATCTGTACAGTTTCTTTTCACTCTTAGAAACTGGCCAAAGGGTATATTGTTCTTTTGAGTGGATGGGTGGTAACTGCCGTAATGTAACATTGTGTTACGATCAGTAGGCTTACTAAAGAGTTCTACTTTTAGAAGACCTTCTGTATGTTTTATTTTTATGTCAAGGAAGTTGCAGCTTTGATTGCTATATGTGGAGGTAAATTTTAAATTCTTGTCTCCGAGGTTTATCCATTCAATAAATTCTTTTAGTTCTTCTTCACTGCCTGACCATATAAAGAACACATCATCAATGAAACGATACCAAATCTTGATGTTTTCAAAAAAAGGGGACATCTCATTGAATACATGTTTCTCCTCAAATGTTGATACATAAAGGCAAGCTAGGCTCGGTGCGCAAGTTGCGCCCATACTAGTGCCCTTTATTTGTTTAAAAAGGTCTTCTTTAAACAAAAAAAAATTCTTTGTTAAGATAATATCTATGCAGTCCACTATAAATTGTGCCTGTTCGGACAGATCTTCTTCTTCACCTTTTAAGATGTTTTCCATCATAATTTTCGTATCTTGCTGCGGAATATTCGTGTATAGCGACTCTATGTCTAGAGTCACTAGCCATTCACTGTTCATATTGTAAGGTTTATTTCCAATTTTGCTAATTATATCTGTGGTATCCTTGATATAGGCTTTTTGCTGGGTTACTAGGGGTTGGATGAATTTGTCCACGTACTGGCTCAAGGGTTCTGTTAGTGAATTGAGACTGGACACGATGGGTCTCATAGGTGGATCCCTGAGGTTTTTATGAACCTTAGGGAGCCCATAAATTGCAGGTATCACTGGAGTCTCATTTTTTAGGAAATTGAATTCCTCTTGGTTTATCACTCCGTCTTCTAGGGCATAATTTAATCTATTTGCTATTATCGTTTTCAAATTGGACCATTCTTGTTTATTAGATGTTGCATAATGTAAAGGGTTTTTTAACATTTCTTGCATTTTAACTTCATACTTATTAGTGTCCATGATGACAATGCTGCCACCTTTGTCGCCAGGTTTTATTGTGATGTCTTTACATTCCTGCAAATTACCTAGGGCATTTTTCTCTTCTTTAGTCAGGTTGTATTTTACCCAGGATTTTTGTTCCAAAAGGTCTTCTAGCCCTTTCTCAATCACTTTTTCAAAAATGTCTACCTCCTTACTAACCATGGAACCAGTAGGCATCCATTTTGATTTGGGCCTAAGCCCTGATTTGTTATCACTAGGGGGTCTTTCCTTTCCCTCAAAGAATTTTTGCAGCCTAATTTTTCTAAAAAAGCTTTTTATGTCCCGCTGCAGATTAAACTTATCAACTGGTTCAGCAATGGCGTAACCTAGACCCTTTTCCAGCAACCGCATTTCGTCAGCGTTTAAGACTCTGCTGGATAGATTGATGACTGCTATTTTGGGGTCTAGTCCCAATTCTTTTGGCTGCGTGTCTTCATATACGGACGTGCTTGCCCTTGATTCTGGGGGTAGTAGTTCCTCCCTCTCGTTCTTCCTCTTGGGTTCGTATTTTGGTTGGTTTTGCGCCTGTCTAAAAAAGGCAAGCTCTCTCTGTTAGATTTGTTGGCATTACCGTTGCTATTATCTCTCTGGGCAGAGCTTTCAGGATTGTTTTCTGTTTCAGAGTCAGTGCTGGTATAGGAACTTTCAGAGAAAGTGACTCCTCTCTTGGGACCATTTCTTTTATTAGTTTGCCACTTTTGCGTATATTGAAACTCTTCTCTTTGTTTCTCGTAATAGTCTTTCTGGAGATAAGGGTACGTTATTCAGGTCTATATTTTTCTACATCTTTTCTGAATTTATTGCTTTTTTTGTTAGTTAGATAGTCCCTGTATCCATCTAGGTCTCCCTGAATTTCTTCTAACTTACTTTTGGCGTCTTCTAGTGATCTACCTTCTTTCAGTTTTTTCTCCATTTCGTCTATTTCCTGTTTTTCTATAATTAATGTGGCATTTGCAGTTTCTATTATTAATAGGAGCCAATCTCGGCTACATCTGTTGGCTATAAAAGTCCAGGTCTCTATAAATTTTTGATTTTTTGTAAATAAACTAGGTTCATTCCTAACTTGCAGGCCCTTTGGGATAATTCCCTTTTTACAGTATTCAACCAAAAAATCTGCATGCAGCTCTGTCCTGATTACCTTTTTTTTGAGGTTCCACAATTCCTTCCATTTTTCTTCTTCGCTATCATTGATTATCACGGTATTAGTAGTTTTGTTTTTACCGTTTACTAACTTATCGAACTGATCTTCGGAAAAACTGAAGACTTTGAATTGGTCCATTTTTATTTGGGGCCAATGCACCTGTTAGTGCACCTCTTTTTACTCTTTAGAGGTAGAAGTAAGAACTCCTCAGTTAACAAACTGTGCTGTTACAACTTCAAATTAGAAAGGAGAAACCCTTAGTGAAAAGGGAGGGGGTTATAAGTGGAAAAAAATACAGGTTCCCTTTTCATCTAGTCTGAAAGGAGAGACTTGCGTCTCTGGGGATTTACAGAAGGAGCTTGGGGTGAGCCAACCACGTATCAAATAGTTGTAAAGGGACCACTGAATTTACAATCAATTTCAATACACCTTAGTAGACATCATTCTACCAGTCTGAGCATAATAAGGATGTAAACACTTAAAATATGAATTGTATAAAAGTAAATTTATTATTTTTTTATATATAGTTCTCTGTTCATTCCGACTTGCGGAACAAATACATACATTTATTCATAAAAATTATGTTAAAAACACATGATATGACATTTTATCTCACACAAATTAAAAATACCATTAAAAAAATCTTTTCTATACAACAAGTTTATCACACAAACAGAAATTGTCGACGCGGCGTTTCGGTGATATTATGTCGTCACCTTCTTCAGGACAGTTTGTAATTTAAAAATCACTATAAATTTAAAAAAACAAGAATAATATGTTAACATTTAATGTATTGTCTCTGCGGCAGAACAGCATTCAACTGTAACTCACATTCTATAGGTAAGCATTACATCCTGTATTACGAACAATTTTATTCATAGAGTATAGACTGTACAATTGTTTAAACATTCTCTACATAATTCGAATATTAAGAAAACTCTATCGTTGAGGGGTTACTTTCTTACAAAAAACAGACCTCTGTTATATTCGTGAATCCCACAACTCTTGTTTGGTCTCACCCTCTCATTTGCGTCCTTATGGGCCTATAGTTTTAAGGCAATCGGTTGGAGAAACCTAGGGGGCTTGAGGTACCTCCTGTCGAATTATCATAGCTTAGGTATTTCAGCTATTACTTCTAAATGAGGTGTGCTGACATTATACATACCTCAAATGTAAGCTGTAGGTTGGTCAGTCGCTTTTTTTTAAAAAGGAATTGGCGATATAGGACCGTTTCTGGAATTGTCACGATTTCTGTGGACTATATCAAAAATAAGCTGAGTCATTAAATCTCCTCTCAGTGTTATTTCTAGATACTCTCAACATACATTGATGGTTTATTGTTTTACCTTTCTTTAGTCAAACTTTTTCTTAGATGGAGTGGGTCAATGATATTCCGCTGCTCCGTTGATAAAAGATAAACAGGCTGCCTATCGGACAAATCCTTGTGTTAGTTGTTACATAGGCTTTTTCACTCTTTTTGAAACATACCATAGTTAGAAGCTCTATTGTTTCCCCTAACTTTAAAGGTAGAAGTAGTGGGTACCTGGGATATTTTACAGGCGAGTCTTGTGCAGAGGACGGACTTCCCTTCCACAACCCGGTATTTCAGTCAAGTTATTTTTGTTTCTGACCTTGGAAAGAGAACCGAAAGACAAAAACCAAAAAGTGGGGATTTTTTATCAGGAATTAGCGCGGGGCTTTCCATCTATTGCTACCCTGTTTTTCAGTTGATTGTTCTTACCTCCAAACATGTCTTTAGGAGTCCTGCTCTTGCTTTTGAGCGAAGCTTCTCTCAAGCATACAGGAAAGATTCTTATTTACTCTAGAAAAGTGGAGGGATAGCGATCTTAAATAACTGATTCGAATCCGTCCCGTTTGTTTTTAAATAAAACGTTATTTAGATGTTAGTTATTATTATTTAGGGGGTCAGGATTAGTACTTACTTAGAATAATTCTCCTCGTATTTTCCGGGTGTCCTCCTCGGCCGTCTTGCAGGTAGTGTTTACTATCCACTGCCTGTTCTCAAGCTTATATAGGTCTCGAGATGGATCAATTAAGCTTAAACTATTGCACCTGTGTTTTTCCCGACTGACTCTAATCTCATGTTTGGTACAGCGGCCATCTTAACGTTCCGTTTGCCTGATCGGGCATCATTGTATTTTTCCGCCGAGGATTTATTTTACACTCGCATTCTCATGTATGCAATAAAACGTGATTGTTTACCGTTGGCGGACGCAATGTTTTCTGCCGCATTAATTTTACATTTTACATTTTAATAACACCTCCCACACATTGATACCTGGGCACATGGGCGAAAGTGTGTATACCATGAGAGAATGTGGCGGCCATCTTTAATGATGTTGGGTTCTGCCGTATTCTCAGTTGATCTTATATTAATGGGATTTGGTTCCTAAGTTCATTTGTAGTATATTTTGTATTTTATTCTCTCTTTCAGTTACTTTCTCATTGCGCCGATGATTTTGATCACAATCATTTGTCTAGATCTTGTTCTTAGGCTAATCTTTATGAGCGGGAATGAATATTCCATAAGAGAATGTGGCGGCCATCTTTAACGATGTTAGATTATGCCGTGTTCTCTATTACTCTAAATATAATTAGGACTTAGCTCCTAAGTTCATTTCCAGTCTATTATGCGTTTAGTTCCCACTCTAGCTTCTTATATCATAGCGCCGGGGTTTTTCTTCGATCATTTGTCTATATATTGTTCTTGGGCTAACCTTATTGGGAGGGAATGAATATTCCGTAGGGGAATGGGGCGGCCATCTTACACGATGTAATGCCCTGCCGTATTTTATATTAATGTAGTGTTATTAGGATTTGATTCTTAGCTTATCGTGATCAAAATCATCGGCGCAATGAGAAAGTAACTGAGAGAGAGAATAAAATACAAAATATACTACAAATGAACTTAGGAACCAAATCCCATTAATATAAGATCAACAGAGAATACGGCAGAACCCAACATCATTAAAGATGGCCGCCAAATTCTCTCATGGTATACACACTTTCGCCCATGTGCCCAGGTATCAATGTGTGGGAGGTGTTATTAAAATGTAAAATGTAAAATTAATGCGGCAGAAAACATTGCGTCCGCCAACGGTAAACAATCACGTTTTATTGCATACATGAGAATGCGAGTGTAAAATAAATCCTCGGCGGAAAAATACAATGATGCCCGATCAGGCAAACGGAACGTTAAGATGGCCGCCGTACCAAACATGAGATTAGAGTCAGTCGGAAAAAACACAGGTACAATAGTTTAAGCTTAATTGATCCATCTCGAGACCTATATAAGCTTGAGAACAGGCAGTGGATAGTAAACACTACCTGCAAGACGGCCGAGGAGGACACCCGGAAAATACGAGGAGAATTATTCTAAGTAAGTACTAATCCTGACCCCCTAAATAATAATAACTAACATCTAAATAACGTTTTATTTAAAAACAAACGGGACAGATTCGAATCAGTTATTTAAGATCGCTATCCCTCCACTTTTCTAGAGTAAATAAGAATCTTTCCTGTATGCTTGAGAGAAGCTTCGCCCCAAAAGCAAGAGCAGGACTCCTAAAGACATGTTTGGAGGTAAGAACAATCAACTGAAAAACAGGGTAGCAATAGATGGAAATCCCCGCGCTAATTCCTGATAAAAAATCCCCACTTTTTGGTTTTTGTCTTTCGGTTCTCTTTCCAAGGTCAGAAACAAAAATAACTTGACTGAAATACCGGGTTGTGGAAGGGAAGTCCGTCCTCTGCACAAGACTCGCCTGTAAAATATCCCAGGTACCCACTACTTCTACCTTTAAAGTTAGGGGAAACAATAGAGCTTCTAACTATGGTATGTTTCAAAAAGAGTGAAAAAGCCTATGTAACAAGTAACACAAGGATTTGTCCGATAGGCAGCCTGTTTATTTATATCAACGGAGCAGCGGAATATCATTGACCCACTCCATCTAAGAAAAAGTTTGCCTAAAGAAAGGTAAAAAAATAAACCATCAATGTATGTTGAGAGTATCTAGAAATAACACCGAGAGGAGATTTAATGACTCAGCTTATTTCTGATATAGTCCACAGAAATCGTGACAATTCCAGAAACAGTCATATATCGCCAATTCCTTTTTAAAAAAAAGCGACTGACCAACCTACAGCTTACATTTGAGGTATGTATAATGTCAGCACACCTCATTTAGAAGTAATAGCTGAAATACCTAAGCTATGATAATTCGACAGGAGGTACCTCAAGCCCCCTAGGTTTCTCCAACCGATTGCCTTAAAACTATAGGCCCATAAGGACGCAAATGAGAGGGTGAGACCAAACAAGAGTTGTGGGATTCACGAATATAACAGAGGTCTGTTTTTTGTAAGAAAGTAACCCCTCAACGATAGAGTTTTCTTAATATTCGAATTATGTAGAGAATGTTTAAACAATTGTACAGTCTATACTCTATGAATAAAATTGTTCTTAATACAGGATGTAATGCTTACCTATAGAATGTGAGTTACAGTTGAATGCTGTTCTGCCGCAGAGACAATACATTAAATGTTAACATATTATTCTTGTTTTTTTAAATTTATAGTGATTTTTAAATTACAAACTGTCCTGGTGACGACATAATATCACCGAAACGCCGCGTCGACAATTTCTGTTTGTGTGATAAACTTGTTGTATAGAAAAGATTTTTTTAATGGTATTTTTGATTTGTGTGAGATAAAATGTCATATCATGTGTTTTTAACATAATTTTTATGAATAAATGTATGTATTTGTTCCGCAAGTCGGTATGAACAGAGAACTATATATAAAAAAATAATAAATTTACTTTTATACAATTCATATTTTAAGTGTTTACATCCTTATTATGCTCAGACTGGTAGAATGATGTCTACTAAGGTGTATTGAAATTGATTGTAAATTCGGTGGTCCCTTTACAACTTTTTGATACGTGGTTGGCTCACCCCAAGCTCCTTCTGTAAATCCCCAGAGACGCAAGTCTCTCCTTTCAGACTAGATGAAAAGGGAACCTGTATTTTTTTCCAGGTTATGGAATGTAACAGAGGTTGAGCAACTTCTTGTTGTATGGGAGTCATAGAGAAAGAACATCTAGCTTTTATCTCAATTTGTCCTGTGACAGGTGACCATAGAATTAAGCATTTTGTAGCTACGTAAATAAGATGCACACAAGCCATATTTAACCTATGGTTATAACACATGGTGTACAACCAGGCCTGAAATAATAACTTGGTTAGGTCTTTCCATTTTTTTGTGATTTTCTGAAAGGCTACTGCTATCAACAAATCTACAATCTTGATAGTAAGAGTATGTTTATCCCAAACCGGTGATATACTTCCTAAAAATAGGTGAACAATGGAAAATGGTATTTTAGCACCAAAAATTAATTGATTTGAGTCCAAACATTTTTCCAGAAAGTATGTACATTTGGGCATGTAAAGAGTAGATGTTTCAAATCAGCAGATGGGGATGAACAAGTCCAGCAGGTATCAGGGACATCAGGATATCTCTTGTGATAAAAGTCTATTTTAAAATAAAATATTTTCTGTGTGGTATTTGCTGCTCTAGATGATTTCCTAATTTTAGACCATATTTTGTTCCAAAAGGAAGGTGGCCAATCCACCTCAAGATCCTCTTCCCAAGATAATTATACTTAATTTTCCCTCTATTGATGTGCAGAGTACAGAGGTAAGTATAAATAGTAGAGGCTCTAGGACTTAAGTGTAAAAAAGTGTGCAACCTATTGACTGAGTGAGGCACGTGTTGACTGAGAGACATAACTTGAGTATAGCAGTCAGTAAGGCTTGGTTTAGGAGTGTTTATTTAGGTTGGTGGGAAGCTGAAAAAGCAAAAAGACGGCTATCATGTAAAAAAAATATAATTTCATTGTGAATAAAAAGCTGATGTATCCAAATTAAGCCTTTCTTTCTCCATGGCTTCCAGTAAAATCGTTTACCATGAATCAATAAGAAATTATTATGCCAAAGTGTGGAATTGAGGAAAGACTTTAAATATGTGGGAGGTGTCTTCTGGTTGGACTCCAGAAGCTTACTGGAGTGTTTAAGAACAGAAGTGAAAACAGATTGTGGTTTGCGGGCGAAGGAAAGATACTCTTTAAAAGAGAAAGGAGAGAGATATGCTCGTTCAAGTTCCACCCACAAAGGACAGTCTGCTTGAGGATCAGAAAGCCATCTCAAGGATTGGAGAAGTAGGAAGAATTTACGGTAGTTGGGAAAATCAGGAAAATTAGCCCCACCCTCAGACTTTGGTTTTATGAGTCCTAGTAATGGCATACAATTCTTTTTAGTGTTCAATAAAAAAAAGATGACAATATGGTATTGATTTTCTTAAATTGTTTAGAGGGGATAGGTCCTGGAATATTAGAAACTGTACAATACTATAGGAGAGAGCTTCATTTTGATGGTATCAAGATGTCCCCACCATGACAAATGTAGAGGATGCCATTTGGAGGTTAACGAGGACATTCTCTGTATACACATTTCTAAACATAGAGAAAGTGTTGTTGGATTGAAGGGACAAAAAGTAATCCTTGGTATTTTATGTGTTTAGAATTCCAAGTGAAATTTGAGATAGCAAAATCCTCTTTAAATGTGTATTTAGTTAGAGGTAGTATTTCACACTTATCTCTAATTAGTTTATAACCAGAAATTGAAGCAAAAAGTTCCAGCTCATGTAAGAATGCAGGAATAGAGGATTGTGGATTGGATATAAATAGTAATATATCATCAGCGTAAGCTGTTAATTTAATTTGTTTATTGTTAACATTAAAGCCCTGAATATCCTTATTCTGACACATTTTGTATAAGAAGGGTTCCAAAGCTAAGTTAAAGTGAAATGGAGACAGTGGGCAGCCTTGACATACACCTCTTCTCAAATCAAAATCAGAAGATGTGTTACTATTTACAAAGACTGCAGCTCGAGGACTAGAGTATAAGAGCGAAATCAAAGATATGATCTTTGGACCAAAGCCAAACCATTGAGTACATGAAGAAGAAATGATCAGTTAAGGCGGACAAAATCCTTCTTCGCATCCAGTGCCACAGTGGCTAATGAGTGAGGCATGTGAGAAGACTTAGATAAAATGTCAAAGAATAGAAATGAGGCGCCACATTATAAAACCAGATTGTTCAGCACCTAACAGTTGAAGGAGATAGGCTTCAAGATGCATTGCTATGTTTTTAGAGAACATTTTGTAATCAATGTTGACTAAAGAAATAGGTCTATAATTTTTGCAGTGTTTCAAATTTTTACCATCTTTCAGAATTAAACTTATTAGTGCTTCTAAAAAAGATCCAGAGGATTCGCCTCATTGCAAAAAGGAAATGAAAAGGGTATGCAACTTGGGGAGGAGCAGTGGTGCAAAGTGTGTAAAAAAATTCCACTGTAAAACCATCTGGTCATGGATTCTTATCCTTCTTGAGTGTCTGAAGTGCACTGAGAACCTCTTGTTGTGAGATGTAAGATTCTAAAAGAGCGTAGTCTAATTGGGAATCAGAGGTACAGTGTATATCTGCAAGGAACTGAGAAATATCAAGATTTGAGGGTGTGGACTCTGGCGTGTATAAATCTTTGTAAAAGAAGAGGAATTCATCTAAAATGTCAGAATCTTTAAACCTTAATACGTTTTGCTTAGCAAGAATTGATTCAATGTAAAGCTTGTTATTTTACAAGTAGAATGAGGCATTATCATTTAAATCCTTATTAAAATGGAGGTTGGCCCAAATAACCTATGTGAAACAGTCTTTGGATTTCGAAGCATAATAGGAATGCACTAGTTTCTTTATTTTTGCCAAAAGATTTTTAGTGGCTTCACGAGAAATTCTACGCTTTTTATACACAAAACTCATTATAACATCTCTGGCAGTTACCTTAAATGCATCCCAAATACCAAAAAAGGGTAAAGTATTGGTCTGGTTTAAAGAAAAATATTCATTAAAAAAAGAGATAAAAGAGGAATTAAAGGTCTGATCTAGAAGGAGAGAGAGTTATTAAAACGCCATCTCCTGGGTGTATTCAATTTTGACAAAATATCCAAATTGAAAGAAATAGGAGCATGGTCAGTTATTAAAATTGTCCCAATCTCTGTGTTTCTCAAAGATTGAGCTACTTTATGAGTCACATAAAAATTATCTATTCGAGATTGTGTTAAGTGAGGAGGGAAATAAAAAGTATATCCTCTTCTAACTGGGATTAGAAATTCTCCAGGCATTAATATGCTTATACTGTTGTATGATGTCTATAAACGTTTTATGCGTCTAATGTGATTTAAATGAGGCTAATGAATGTATGATCTATGAAAGGGTCAACAATGTGGATACAATCTCCAGCAAGGATAAAGTTATCGTCAAACAAGACGAAATTTGTTGGGAGAGAGAAGACTAAAAATAAGGGTCACCATTAGTGGGAGGGTATATATTAAGCAAAGAAACCAGAGCATTGCCAATTTGCAATGTAGTAAATATTCATCTTCATTAGATAATTGAGAAATTAGTTTAACAGAAATTGACTTATGGCAAAGTGTCACTACACCCTTACGTTTATCATCATCTGGGGAAAAGAAAATTTCCCCTACCCAATTTCTTTTTAATTTTGAAGATTCAGATGCCCTTAAGTGAGATTCCTGTAAAAGAACTATATCAGCTTCTAATTTAGATAAATGAGTTAAAACATGTTGTCTTTTTTTGGGTGAATTCAAACCACGAACCTTCCATGACACAATTTTCAGAGACATGAAGACAATGATATGAATATATGAGAGAGATAATGATCTAGGCACACCAACCAATAGCATAGAATGACTGTTATAACAGCCAAGTCATGTGTGAATGTGATATTATTATATGTAAATCTTAAAAGAAAATGGTTCGAATATGAATATGAATCATTGATTTGAATAAAAAAGAAAAAGAAGAGAAGGGATAGGAGACAGAGGAAAAGAAAAAGAAGGAAGAACAAAAAGAGATATGGGGGAGAAAGAAAAAGGCACAGCAATAGAAAAAGAGCGATAAGATCAAAAGTAACATTAAAAGAAATCAGTGTGAAAAAGGGAACAAAGATAGGATGTACGCTTACAGCACTTAGGTGCAACAAGTGGACAGGTGGTCCCATCTCCTGCTGTCCCTTGCAGACCGCATCGCAGTAATAAAAATGGTGGGCCAGATAACAGTTTAGGGAGGTGGAACGCTATAATGACCCCCCCCTCGATCACTCCGAAAGAATGGGAAACAGATTTGCATGTTAACAGGTCGTCTTACGCTTAAAGCAATCTGCGTATTATTTATTTTAAATTCATTCATCAAATGTTTCATCCCCCTGTTAAGGGACTCGGATCAGTGTAAACGCTGTGGTCAATCCAATGCTGATTTTATCCATCTTGCTTGCTGTGTTTAAATATTGGGAAACAGTTGTTGCACGCCTACACACTATGACGGGCGTCTCTTTACAATGTACGCCCATGGAGTGCCTCCTTGGCTACGTCCCCCAGTTAAAGGCCACTGTGGGTAGATTGAGTGGCCCTCCTGCTCGTCAAGAGGTGGATTATGTTCACTTGGGAAAGTAAGTTTGCTCCGAAAATTAATGAATGGATGAAAGACTTGTTATATTGCCGTGAACAGTTGGAACTATATGCTGAAGAACTGCTGGTAACATCCAGACCTACAGATATATGGGCCCTTCTAAGGGAATAGTTGTTACTCCAGGATCGTACTATCCCTACATGATGTTGCATGACAATCTGTAATACTGTGTTATAATGTTACCCATCATGCTTCTACTGCATTTACAGAGTGGGACCACTCCAGTGCACTAATTGTATCTTCTGATCTCCAATTGTACCTTCATAGTTTTTTTGTTACTATGGATTTAGTTTACACTGCTTGTTATGCAACTATGCTGTGTGATACTGAAAACTTCAATAAGCAAATAAAAAAAAAACAGATGAGATGTACAATACAAAGAGAACAGAGGCAGAAAACATACCTAAGAATCGAATTAGGAGTGGGGGTGACGGGAAACCACGAGGAGTAGATGAGACGCCCAAGGATGACTGAGGGGAGAATGAAGGAAGGTCATGGCTCACAGATCAAGGTGAAGGACAAACAGGAATGAGCATGAATGGACCTGTAGGGGAAGGAAGGAAAAAGTTAATCAACACAAACAATCAAGTTACAATTTACATCAGCTTAAAAGAAACAACATCGCAATACCCAAAAACATCGCCTTAGGAACAAGAATATAATTGTTTGATTTAAAAGGATTAAGCTTAAGCAGATTCTGCAGCATTACACAGCCCGAGATGCAGATGCTTCGGAGAAATCCATAGTTTCCATCCTACACGAATTAATAAAACTTTTAAGTTTGATCGGATCTTCATAAGTCCTTGTTTCATTCTTGTAGGTGACTTTGAATAGGCATGGGTTGAAAAGACCATAACGAGCTCCAAGTGATCTCAGATCAGACCTCAAATTGAGAAACTCTTTTCGTCTGTCAGCTGTGCTTTTAGCATAATCCTGAGAAAAATATAAATTATTGCCAGACCATATAACCTGCTTGAGTGACCTAGCTGCTGAAAGAACTTTGAGTAAGTCAGTGTACTCCAAGAAATAAAGGATAATCTCTCTAGGGCATTGTCCGTTGGCAGAGGAAGCTTATTGACGTCCTAGACGGAGAGCACGCTGAATATTTAGAGAGGTCTCAGCTGGCATATTTAGAGTCTTTGGAATGAAGGATTTGAAATAAGTGAGAGAGTTTTTTCCCTACAAGCCCTCCGGCAGTCCATAAATGTGTAAACTATTTCGCCTATTTCTATTTTCACGGTCCTCAATTTGTTTCTGAAGAGAGGAAACTTGAGATTGGAGAGTGTTGAGTTTGCCATCTGAGAAACCAAGTGAGGATACATAATGTTCCACCAAAGTTAGTCTTTCATCCATTTTTGACCAATTTTCTGTGAGGAATTGCAGTTTAGCATTAGTTTCCTCCATAAAGGGACGCAAGGAGAAAATTTCTTCACGCAACATGTCTAAAGAGACCAGCAAAGATGGTTTCAGAAGAGATGGTGGATCTTCTTTCAGACAATTTGCGGAGGCTTTTCCTGCAATATTAGAAGGCAATGTTGAAGAAGTGGAACCCTTGTATAAAAAGCCTAAAGAGTCTTCCATCCTGGAGAATTTCGAAAAGACTGAAGAATTCTTAACAAATGACTGCGTGCGAACCAGCAAGGGCTCACCTTTTTCAATCATCCCATAAAAGAGTAATTGTAATGTTATGAGGCACCTCAAGAACAAATAGGACCAAGTCAATACACAGGTCTCGAAGTATATTGAAACAAAAATGAAGACTCCAGCAAAAACAGAAGTTAGACAGTTTAGTCGAGCATGTTATCCGAGGCAAAAATAATAGTATATTGTGTAAATGTAGATAACATTCAAACAGTCCTGTCATATATCATCCGTATTGTGAAGTGGAAGCATGACTAGAATGGTGGACATTGATGGTGCAGTTCCAATGGCAGTAGGACCTCAATAACAGGAGGCTGTGTAGCGTTTCTTCAGAGTAACATAAAAAGAAAGCAAGTGAAAGAATTAGTCCAAAAAGGATGAGGAGGAAAGAACTTTCATTGTAGGGCTTTTGCGGAGAGCGCGCCTCAGGGAAATATCTTACCCAAAATGGAAACAGCAACTATTGTGAAGCACAGACAGAGGCTGTGTGTAGCAAAAATTTAGTCCCAGAGCCACGAAAAAGGCTGCAAAAGCTGTTTTCCTGATCATGTAAGCATCTTAGCTCAAAGACGTCCTTTCCATGTTGGGAAGTAGATGATGGTGCTGTGTAACCCGCCGCGTCATCCCGCGGAGCCTCACTCAGGCGCAGCCATCTTCCGCAGCGGTAAAGCCATGCCCCTATTATTAGATGTTATCTACGGACAGATTTTTCTGCTTCCTGGCAAGACCGGTTCTTTCTAATAATTACACTTAGCTTCAACCCCTTGCTTGTGAATGGTTGGCTTTGCAGTTTATCTCCAGTGTCTACTTTAACGCAGCAGCTTTCCTCCCTATTCTTGTTTTTGTACTGCCCGGGAACAGTTTGGCTGCGGAGTGTTCTGGTTGCATCATTCCACAGCTGATTCTATGGGACACTACCTTTATTCAATCAATCAATCTGGAGTTGTATAGCACAGCTAGTAACCAGTGAGGGTATTCAGGCTCTGAGAGTGCCACTTCAGGGGGCTCAAATGAACAACCAAGTCTTGAGTTCTTTTATGAATTCTAGCTGATGTGATGAGGTCTGTGGGTGAAGTGGGAGGTCTTTCCAGGCCTTCCCAGCAAGGTAGGAGAAGGAGCATCCTCAAATTTTGCTGCGGCCGATGTAGGGTGTGAGGGCGAGGTAGAGGGAGGTAGATCACAGGAGTCTGTATGGAAGGTGGAAGTTCATCCGGTGGTTTATGTATGCTGGTCCATGGTTGTGGAGGGCTTAGGAGGTGTCGATCAACATCTTGAACTGGCATCTCTTCTGAATGGGGAGCCAGTGAAGCCTCTTGAGGTGGGGGTGATTTGGGTCCTTTTAGGTAGTTCTAGCATGAGTCTGGCAACTGAGTTCTGTATAGTCTGCAGTCTATTGAGGAGGTGTAATGTGATTTATAAGTAGAGTGTGTTGCAATAGTCCAGTCAGTTGGTGACCAGGGCCTGTGTGACGGTGCATCTGGTGTCAATGGGGAGCCACTTGAAAATCTTTGGGAGCTTGCAAAGAGTAAGGAAGCAGGTGGATGCGACTTCCTTGATCCGTCTTTTCATCAAGATCTAGCTGTCCAGGATGATGCTTAGGTTGCCGGCTTGGTCAGATTGCATGGATGCAGGTCCTAGTTTGGTGGGCAACTAGGCAGTGTGACAATGGGTGGTGTTGTCTGTGACAATCAGCACTTCGGTCTGGTTAGTAAAGAGTTGTAGGCAGTTGTCACTCATCCACTCAGCGAGGTTTCATGCATCTGCAGACGTTGGTCAGCGTGGTGGAGGATTCTTCTGATAGCCTAAGCATGAAGTTGGTATTGTTGGCATAGGTTATGACGTTCAGTCCACGCGAACTGATGATGTCGGTAAGGCGAGTCATGTAAGTGTTGAACAGGGTGTAGCTGAGGGACGAACCTTGAGAACTGCCACAGACGGTGTTCTTGGCTTTCAAGGTGATGGGCGAAAGGCAGATTCTCTGGTAGGATTCTCCTAGTGAGGAAGGAAACTTCCAATGCTATGGAGCCTTTTGACCAGTGAATGGCGTGATACAGTGTCAAACACTACTGAGAGGTCCAAAAGGATCAGGGATGCCAATTTTAGGTTGAGTAGGTTACTGTTGTTGTCTGTGGCTGCAATTAGCATGGCCTTAGTGCTGTGGTTGGTGTGGAGTCCAGATTGGGACGCGTCCAGAAAATTGTTGTTCTTCAGGTGTTCTGTGAGTTGGTGCTTGATGTCCTTCTCGAGACATTGGTGGAAAAAGGGAGCAGAGAGATGGGGTGGTAGTTCTTGGCTTCATTCGAGTTGATGGATGATTTCCTGAGAAGGGGCTTGACTTCCACGTTCTTCCATTCTTCTGGGAATGTGGTTATGGAATAGATGTGTTGAGTATGGTGGTGAGCTCATGGCTCATTGTCTTACTCCTAAGATTGAAGATGTGGCTGGGGAAGGGGTTCATGAGTGCTTTTGAGTGGGCAGAGATCATGATGGTTTAGGTGATTTGCATGGTGAGCTATTACCAGGTTTGATTTGAATTGATTTTTAGATTTATAGAGCGCAACAATTGCCCGGAGGCATCTTGGCGCTAATGACTCAGACAAGTGTGAAGCTAGCATGTGAACGAGCATTAGAGGTCAAATTGGAATAGCCAAGTTTTAACTCCCTTCCTGAATATTTTCAGATCTGCGCTGTTTTTAATTGCTAAAGGAAGCAGGCTCCAGAATTTCCCGGTACAAAGGGGGGTGGGGATGGACGGAGCATCTGAGTCAATCAAACACTCACACCCAGTCAAAAGATCTGTGTTGAATCCATATCCGTTCTTTAGCCCACTCTGCCACCCCAGTTCAGACATGGCTATATGCAAATCAGTCTGACCCTGTGACTCATGGGAACAGTCCAGCTCGAACTGCCAAGACATGTCTTCCCTGGACCGGAAACAAGCTTCCGAGGACTGGTTTCTGGCATTCCAGCCGTCTTCCGCCCGGCTTGCTTGAATCCAGTGGCAAAGTGAGCAAGGGACTCATGTCTGAGCATACCCTACCACACTTATGGCGGCCAAAAGCGGTACAAAGGGGGGGTACAAAGGGGGGTGGTGATGGACGGAGCATCTGAGTCAATCAAACACTCACACCCAGTCAAAAGATCTGGGTTGAATCCATCACCGTTCTTTACTCCACTTTGCCAACCCCAGTTCAGACATGGCTATATGCAAATCAGTCTGACCCTGTGCCTCTGGGAACAGTCCAGCCCGAACTGCCAAGCCATGTCTTCCCTGGACCGGAAACAAGCTTCTGAGGACCGGTTTCTGGCATTCCAGCCGTCTTCAGCCCGGCTTGCTTGAATCCAGTGGCAAAGTGAGCAAGGGACTCACGTCTGGGCATACCCTGCCACACTTATGGCGGCCAAAAGCGTTACAAAGGGGGGTGGTGATGGACGGAGCATCTGAGTCAATCAAACACTCACACCCAGTCAAAAGATCCGGGTTGAATCCATCACCGTTCTTTAGCCCACTCTGCCACCCCAGGTAAATTAATTTGGCAGATCTTAACAAGAAACTCCTGCCTCCCCATCGTACTTGTTTGAACCTAGGAATTTGCAACAGTTTTTGTTCTGCAGATCTAAGGATCCTAGAAGGAGCTTAACATTTTATACGCGCTGTCAAGTATGAGGGGCCTTCCCCGGGAGTGCTTTGAAGGTGATACACAAAGCTTTGAATACTATGGTAGCCAGTGCAATGCATCCAGCTGCTGGGAAACAGACTCATTGTTAGGTATATCCAAAATCAGTCTAGCCCCTGCATTCTGCAGTCATTGTAGATTTTTCAAGAATTGAGTTTGGATCCCCAAATAAAGTGCGTTGCCATAATCCAGCCTGGAGACGGCAAAGGCAGTTACCACTGTTTTTAGAGCCTCAGGAGGGATAAAGGCGCGAATCTTCCTAATCATTTTGAGGATGGCCCAGAAACTGGAAGAAAGGCAATTGATTTGACTGTCAAACGTCAGCCTGCAGTCAAAGGTAATACCAAGGTTTTTTACCTTTGAGACGGGATCAACCAGCTCTGAAGGCCACAAATTAGGAGACCAAGCAATGGGGTTGGCACCCAACTGCAATACTTCGGTCTTACTGCCATTAAGTTTAAGACAGTTGGATTGCATCCAAGAGTTAACGTGGAGCATGCAGTTATTGAAGCGAACGGCAGTTTCCTCCACATTGTTGGTTACCGAGACGACTACCTGCGTTTCATCAGGGTATGAAACTACAGAGAACCCATGCTGTCTTATCAGCCTGCCAAAGGTGTCACATAAATGTTAAATAGCGTAGGGTTTAAAGAAGAGCCCTGCGGTACTCCACATTGCAGATTGAAAGTTTGAGAGCTGGATTCATTAAGTTCGACTCTGAAGGATCTCTCATTGAGATAGAATGTTAAAAGAGTCGTGGCAGAATCTTGAATGCCCATTTCAGACAGTCTGGAAATTAGAATGTTATGATTGACGGTGTCGAAGTCCGCCGCAGATCTAATAGTATCAGGGCGGCCTTTCCGCCTTCATCCAGTGTCTTCCTGAGCTCCTCGCTCACAGTAATAAAGCGGTTTCAGTTCCTTGGCCCTCTCTGAAACCAAACTGTGAATGGTCAAGTAAATTATTGGTGGAGATGTAACCCGAAAGCTGGATATTCAGCAATTTTTCCAGGATCTTGAAAAAAACGGGATTCTGGAGATTGGTCTGTAATTATTGGGTTCGGCAGGGTCAGGATGAGGTTTTTTCAACAAAGGTAGTACAGAAGCTGTCTTCCATGCTTCAGGAAACTGCTCCTGAAGTATGATATCCAAGAATAGCTCAGTTAACTGTTCGCTGAGGATATCTGGAAAGAGATGGAAGATTTTAGGGGGCACAGATCAGATGGTGCCCCTGATTTAGTACCTAATATAGTTTCAGTAATATGTTCTCTGGTTGGGGGGGTGAAGGAAAAGCCAGATGGATTTGGGGCAAGGTCGCTCCTATTAGGACGTGAATCATTGGGGAGATTGGAAAAAGTTCTGTAAACCAGCCCCACCTTGTCCACAAAAACCTGCCAAGGATGTTGCAAAAGTCTGGATTATTGTCAGATTTACTTTTGGACGGCAGTTTTGCTAATTTTCTAACAGTAGCAAAGAGCTCTTTACTAGAGTTTTTAGAAGCCAAGATTTTTGTAGTAAAATAGTTACTTTTTTTCTCTGTAATCAATTTTTTATAGGCGGCTAGTACCTGTGCGTAGAGCTTTTTCAAATCTTTACTATAATTTTGTCTCCATTGTTTTTCTGTTCTCCTACAGAGCTGTTTTTGTTTCCTTAGTCTTCCGAAAACCCTGGCTCGGATGGTTTATTCCTTCTCGAGACAGAGGGGCTATGGTACTGGTTGCATTGGTGATCCAGGAAGTTATATTCTGTACTGCCAAATCAGGTTTACCCTGTAGATTAGGTTTATTTGTTAGTAGAGATGCCTGAATGCGGTTAGCATCAATTTTTGCCCAGACACAGTAGGTATGTGTCGCTGATAGATTGGTCTCTGTCTTTGGCTGAGGTGTGGCCTTGATTGTACACATAATGGCTCTATGGTCTGACCACACCACTGGTAGAACCTCCCTACTTTTAATGTTGGGGTTGGAGGTGAAAAGGCAGTCCAATGTATGTCCAGCAATGTGAGTGCTCTCTTTGACTATTTGCTCCATCCCTAAGCTTGACATGGTGTCGAAAAGCTCAGCATTCTTAGAGTCCAGAATGTTTTCTAAGTGGTGGTTGAAATCGCCTAATATGGTATAATTTGCATAATTAATGCTAGTTTCTAGATAAGGAGTACGTTTGTCCACCAGAGGTGCCTGAGCTCTGGGTGGATAGTAAATTAATAGGCCGTTTCAAAAGTCATTAGGACTGAGTTGTATCCGGAAAGATAGCATTTTGCAGTCCTGTGTGGTGCCTAATGAGGATGTTGTTATAGATATACCATCTTTGACAATGATGGCTAGTCCGACTCCTCTTTTATTATTTCTATCTGCTCCCATAATCTGGAAACCAATAGGGAGTGCTTGTAATAAATCAGTATCAGATGCATCATTGGCCCAAGTCTCCCTCACAAAAACTAGATCCAGGCAATGACTGTCTATCATCTCAGCCATCTCTACATTATGTTTGATTAGAGACCGTGAGTTGATTAACATGGCTTTTATTTCACTGGCAGTTTCTGCCTGTTAACGTTGGTTGGAGGTAATATCTGTTTACAATTAAAATGCAGTTTGCAGTGTTCACATTCTTTAGGTATCAATGATAGGTCAATTTTGGAGCCACAGCAGGGAGCTAACCTGAAGCTCAGATTAGTTAGGTCCGCTCTAAAGTATGTAATACGTGCTGGGTTTTGTGGGGCAGGCGTTCTGGCCCTCGGCCCGGGCCAGGCGCGGACGGGCGCAGAGGGGCTTGCCTTTGGCGCACCGTCGGCTCGCCCACTGTGCGCCTCCGCTGCGCATGAGCATTTGTGTCTGCCTAATAGTATGTTGGGGCAGACAACTAGTCCGCTGACCTCGCCAGTGGTGGTGGTTTCCCGGAAGTTGCAGTGCTCCCTCTGACCCTCCGATCAAATGGCACTTGCCGCGTCGGAACGGGGTCTGGGGCTTACAATATCGTTGTGTGCAGGTAAAAACAAAATTTTGTACCGATTTTTAAAAACAATTTGCCTCAGTGAGCAGTATTATCCTTCTTACGTAAGCGCAGCTAGCAGCACTGGTGTTGCGTCCCCTGCGCGTGTGCATTAGTGTCTGCCTAAATAGTATGTTGGGCTAGACAACTAGTCCGCTGACCTCGCCGGTGGTGAGGGTGTCCCGGAAGATGCAGTGCTCCCTCTGACCCTCCGATCAAACGGCACTTGCCGCGTCGGAACGGGGTCTGGGGCTTACAATAAAGTTGTGTGCAGGTAAAAACAATATTTCGCGCCGATTTTTAAAAACAATTTGCCTCAGTGAGCAGTATTATCCTTCTTACGTACTGGCAGCTAGCAGCACTGGTGTTGCGTCTGCTGACATGCCAGGTGGTGAGCAGGTGCTTGTGTTCCTCATTCATGGAGTTGAGATGGCTGAGGCGGTCAGTGAATTGGGGTTCGAAATGTCTGTAGATGGTCGAGAACTTGTTGTGGAAGAAGTCCACCAGGGCATCGCAAAGTTCCTGTGAAGGGGTGGTGAAGCTTTTGAAGGCCGAGGGTCAGAAGTGATGTTCAAGAGTACCTTGCAGTGGTTGGAGCTTGCTTCTGTGTGCTAGTCCAGTGTTTCTTCCTTTTGTCTTTTTCAGAAGTTGTGGGAAGTGGTTGAGAGCAGTTTTGAATGTTGTTTGTCCATGGGCTCCATGCTAGTATGATATTTCATTTTTGAGTGCTTTGCAGGTGAACTTCATGTTTCTTAATTCTGTCGTGTACCAGCTGGCTTGGTTAGATTTTTTGAGCTTGATGGGTTTGCTGTGGCCAACACTATCAGTACAATCTGTGTTCCAGTTGGAGATGTTCTTGGTCGTCTGTCCTAGGTTGGTTGTGCGAAGTCTGGAGGTGCTAAGGGCTGCAGTCCGTTCGCTCTCTGACAACTTGTTTCAGCTGCATTGTGATGTGCTGGGTGGCTTGGGGGCAGTGCCTGGGATCCCTAGATGGTGGAATGAATGATGGTATGGTTGGTCCAGCTGTGAATAGTTATACTTAATACTGTAGCTGGCAATAAAGATTGCGTCAAGTGTGTGTCCAGCTATGAGAGTGGGTTTTGGTGCGGCCGATGTTGTTCATGCTTTTGAAGAGGTTGGTTGTGTCGGTATCATTGGGGTCATAGAGGGGAAAGTTGAGGTCGCCAATGGTGAGCGGGGAGATGAAATTAAGGATGGCATTGCAGAATCTGAGGCAAGGTCCAGGACGTCTGTATGCAAGGGTGCCTCTGAAAGTCGTTTTGCTGCTGATTCAGTTGGAAGCTGAGATGTTCCATGATTGAGATGACGTCATCTGTGGTAGTGATGCAGTGGATGGCTTCCTTGTGGATGATGGTGATCCACATCCACCATTGTTGATGCAGTCTCAGTGTGTGATCTTGTAGCCATCAGGTGTGGCTGCAGCGATGTCAGGTTTGGATGCAAGGTTGAGCCAGGTCTCAGTGAGGAAGATGACATTGAGGGTGAGGTAGGTGATTATGCCCCATATCTCTGTGGCATGCTTGCAGGGAGATCGTGCTTTAAGCCATAGGCAGTGGAGATGGCCTTGGCTGGTCATGGTAGGTGTAGTGGTGGTTGCCATGCTTTCTGGAGCTTCAGTTTTGCAGGTGATGAGGCAAGGCCAGCAGGGTCCTACTGTGGATCGGGGAGAGGTAAGGGAGCAGTTGTTGTTTGTAGAGTCTTGAGTCCAGGGCTTGGAGCTCGATGGCTGTGTTTCTTAAGGCAGCGGTGTGTTCAGGGTTTCTGGTGCTGGGCGTGGTCCAGGTATGGACGGGCACAGGCAGACTTTCCCTTCATCCGTTGCATTTCCATGTTGTTTCCTCCATAAGTAGTCCTGGGAGGTGGGAGGGGCTAGCAGGATGTGAAAGGTTGGAGGGCATGAAGCAGTGAAAAAATGGGAGAAGCTGTATAGAGAATCAAGAAGAAAAACATTAAAATAAAGTACAACAGTAAAATACAATGAATATAGTACAATAAGCAACCACGCAGGAGAGAGTTACAAGCAATTGGGGGACAAAGGCATTCCCAGTTGCCAATGAACAATCGGCAGCAGCGGGGGAGTGGCACACTAATTAAGGGTCGAGAGCTGCTCACAGGATCTACACTGTGCCCTCCATAAGTAGTCCTGGGAGGTGGGAGGGGCTAGCAGGAAGCGGAAGATGGTTAGGCACTGAGCAAGAAAAAATGGTGGGAGCAGCAAAGATAAGCAACAAGAAAAACAGCTAAATAAAGTACAACAGTAAAACACAATGAATATGTTGCAATACAATACAATAGGCAACCATAGAGCAGAGAGTTACAAGCAATTGGGGGGCTATGGCAGCCCTAGTTGCCAATGAGCAATGATAGGGAGAGCGGAATACTAACAAAGTGGTGGGAGCTTTATTTAGTATTTACCGCTTCATCAGAGTGTAAGTGCTTTTTTGCTCTCTCCTCCTTCACTTCCACCCACAAGAGGCATGGCCATTGATAAGGGACAAATGGTCATGATATTCTTCTCAGAAAAGGCCCTCCACATCTAATTTCCAGACCCATAAATCAACCAGAAACCCTTTAACAGAGGAGTGCTTTCCCCTGCATTCCAGAGATACTCCAAGTACTAATTTCCATGGAGCATTGTCAAGAGTTTTGAGGAGAGCTCCTCTTCTGAAACACTTCACTTTTGGAATGACAGGAAGAGCGTACAGGTGACCTCCCGACCACAGGAAAATGATGTCTACTTGTTCTCCACAGCTCTGTACCTTTGCCCTGGCAGAGACCCTTTCTCTAGCTAAGCCAAAGCACATATTGACTTGTTCTGATGGGAAGAGTAGCAGGCCTGAAAATGCACTCCTTAGAACAGAATCATGTTTACCTTGGAGATTGCTTTCAGTTTCAGACCTTTATTTAGTATCTTAATGATGGGTGTTTTATTCATGTGATTTACTGTTCATTCAAGTGTGTTGAGCATGCAAAACCGGGTCCAAATATGCTAAGGACTTGCATTGTCCTTCCGTCACGCAAATGACATTTACTGCTCCAAACAAATACACCTTGCATGGGTCTTTTTGGCATAGTAAATCTGGAGTAAGACCTGCCTTGTGTTACTCTGGCCTGGCATCCCATGGGTGGAACTTTGGTGTTCCCACGCATTCACCAATTGTTTTAATGCATTCCCAGATTTACTAACAAGATTAAAACGAGGAATGCGTCAAAAGGCTATGCCTTCCAAGGGGAGACGTAACGAAGAGAAATATGTTTATTTCACCTCATTAGGTCTCTTTTTTTCTCTTTCTACATGTGCTGCATTCTTCAACACACATAGAAAAGGAAGAAAGACTCAGAGGTGTCCCTTCCTGGACAAAGAGAATCCCGCTTTCAACGCAGTCTACCTTACACCATGGTGCAAGGGTGCCTGCATTGGGGCTTGGTAGCCAATAGTGTGCCAGCACAGTGAGAGAGCATGAATGCGCCATATCTTAGTAGTTATGGCACATACCTGCCCTTGTGTTTTTGACCTAACAAAGCAAGTGGTCCATCTGCGTTGCTGTAAGAAATTGGGTTACTGGTTCATGGGGGTGAAACCCTTCTCAAGCAGCAACCACAATTTTTCCAAGGTTGAAGTCACAAACAAACCCTACCTAAATTGACCTATGCTCAGCCCTCGGGTAGCTTGGCACAGAGCAGTCAGGCTTAACTCATAGGCAATATGTAAAGTATTTGTAAAACACTTTAAAAAGAAACACAGTGAACACACACCAGAAAAGCAGCCCAGTACATAGGTAGAACAATAGAGGAATTGTTCATAAATTAAACAAGACATGAATGACCAAATTCCAATTAATAGAACCAGAGATATTAAATGTTACAGATTTCAGTAAAGCTTCAACTGTGGATATCTGGTCACACCGGACCAGCAAAAAGTCACACGTTTGGGCCAACCACGATGCAGCGCAGACCAGCTACAGGGACCGAGTTAGGTTCACTGAACAAAGTACCTTCAATCCTAGTTTGTGAGGTGGTGTGAGGTCCTATTGAGTCATTATCAAAGATACTCTGAAGTCCAGAGATTTCACATTTCTGTCTCGCCCTGAGAGACTGCACCCTGATATTTGGATTAAATTGATAGGGAAACATCCCTTTGGAGGCCACTTTGGAACACTGCACTGCATCAAGCTCATCTACAGGAGCTTTATTTATGTTGTGTGTTAATCTGGCTTTTTCAGCGGGTTTATCCCCAGACATTTTGCTTATTGGCCTCCTGTTTTTGACCCTGTTTTGGTTGGTTTTATGACTCTGGGCACTTTACCACTGCTGATCAATGCTAAAGTGCATGGGCTCTCTGTGTAAATTGTAAATATAAATTGGTGTTTCCATGACTGGCTTGTTTGAATAACTACTAAGTACCTAATACAGTGCACTGTGTGTGCACTGGGCATGTAAGTCAATTGCTGCTAGGGAGACTGCAGAACTGATTGTGCCACCCATACAAGCGGCCTTTCAAATGGGTCTTAGGCCTGCCACTGCAGTGTCTGTGCGTAGTCTATACTGCCATGTTGACCTGGCCAGTGCATTCACTTGTCAGGCCCTAACCCTCCCTTTTATCACATGTAAGACACCCCTAATGTAGGCTCAAGGTACCCCTATGGGCAGGGTGCAGAGTATGTGAAAGGTAGGACATGTCTGAATGTGTGTAACATGTCCTGATAGCAAACTACAGTAAATTTTGTTTTTCACTATTGAAAGGCTATCTGTCCCATAGGATAGAATGGAAGTTTATGTAAAACAACTAATAAGTAGAACTTTCCATTGGAACAAGATAGAAAGATAGAGTTTAGCATGAATTAACTCAGAATATAAAAATTGCATCTTTTAGGAAAGATGATTTTTATAGTGTGTGTTTGAAAATACCACTTTTTGAAAGTAGGTATGTTAACCCCTTCGATGCTGATGACTAGCTCAGCTTGTCATCAGCTACGGCGCTCGTATGCTGATGACGAGCTGAGCTCGTCATGTAACGCGGTTTTCGAAAAACCCAGCACACAGCGGGAAAACCGCTAGCGCGCAAGGGGTTAAAAATGCTGGTCTCTAGTTGGCAGAGGTAGATACCTTTGTCCAAATAGGGACCCTTGCTTCTAGTCAGGGTAAGGGGGATACACACTTCAGATAACCCCTGCTCACCCCATGGGTAGCTTGGCACGAGCAGACAGACTTATCCCAAAGGCAAGGTGTATAGTAATAATACTCAAAACACACAATAATACAGTGATAACACCAAAACGGACACCAAACCAGTTTAGAAAAATAAGGTATCTTTATCTAAACTCAACAAGATCAAAACGACAAAAATCCAACATACATGCAATAATACAATGACTTCAAAAACATTTCAAGCAATTTGACCCATAGAAAACTATGGATGCGTGATTTCTCTCAAAGTACCTGTAGTTGCGAAACATTTCACAAGGCCTAAGAGCCGCAGAGATGGGAAGCATCGAAAAACAAAGAGATGCATCAGTTCCTGTGACTATGGGGAGGCGATGCAACAGTTCTGCTGCATGCTGGACAAGTCATGCGTCAAGTATGGTCTGTAGGGGAAAGTGATGCGCCGATTCCGAGAAGGTTTTGGCCCACGGATGATGGGTCGGGAAAACTTGCTGCACAGCTACGATGTGTGGAAATCCGGGATGCATCAGCGATCGATGCAGTAGCGCCGAGAGGCGCAGCATCGGTCTCTTCAGCTGTGATCCTTTGATACGTCAGTTCTTGCAGCGGAGAGAGGTGCGGTGACGGTTTGGCAGTGGCGTGGCGATGCAAGGAGATTCTTCACACACAGCGGGCTGCATTGCAAAACCAGCTGCAAGAAGAGCGATGCGTTGATTTTCTTGCAGTTATGTTGATTTTCCATCTCCCAATACCAGGAACAACCTCCAGAGGCCCAACACAGTCACAGGCACCTCTTGGCAGGTCAGAACTCCCAGCAACGAAGTTCAGGGGAGCTGGGGACGAAGTCTTTGTGTCTCTGAGACTTCAGAGCAGGAGCCAAGCTCTATTCAACCCTTTGGTGATCTTCCTTAAGCAGGGGTGGGCACAGCACACAGCAAAGTCCTTGTCCTTTCCTTGGCATAAACAGCTTCTACAGGCCAACCCCAGACAGCACACAGCAAAGAGGGCAGTGCTCCTCCTCCAGTTTCTCCAACTCTTCTCCTTGGCAAAGGTTCCTCTTGATTCCAGAAGTAGTCTAAACTTATGGGGGTTTAGGTCTAATACTTATCCCCAAAAATGTGTTTGTTCTCTTTGTGCAAGGGTCTCTGAGTGCTGCTCCCACACCATGCTTTGAAGCATCTTTTGCTGCTATGGAAAAGACTAGAGGACTCAAATATAATTGGTCAGGGACCTTGGGTAAGTTAACTGCTTCCAAAGACAATGGTCCCTAGACAATAATCAGAACTGAGTTAATAGATATAGACTTCTTCATTACTATATACCTCTGTCCAGCCGGATAGGAATTTAATATGTAATCAAAGTAGATTATTCAAGTAATACAGGGAAATCAATATAAGTGGGACACAAGCCTGCATCCAACTTAGCAAGAAAGATGCACAACATAAAGTAAAGGGTTCAGGTAAAAAGAGTTTGTTTGTGGAGAGCACATTTCAAATGAAACAAACAGAATATAATTGGGACACCATTACATATTAGACTTGACAATTTGAAAAATGTATATGGTGTACAGAGTGTCAACGGTGTTTCGATCCCTTAAGTGAATGCTGGGATCATCTTCAGGACTTTTAAATTAGCATGACTGTATACAAAAGCCTATATAATGGCCTACATGTCCGGTGGGTAAGCGCCCTGATAAGGGAGCATCCTGAACATGATCCCAGCATTCACTTAAGGGATCTAAATGCCGTCGACATTTTGTATACCATATATATTTTTCAAATTTTCAAGTGGTGTTTGAAATGTACTCTACACAAACAAACTCTTTTTGCCTAACTGAGTCTATATTTATTAACTCGGTTCTGATTATTGTCTAGGGACCATTGTCTTCAGAAATACTTGAAGCATCTGTCGGCACAACAAATTCTTAGGAGAAGTTGGGTGCCTTGAGCACAGGCGCCTGGCACATGGCAGATTTCAGGGCATCAAAAGTCGTCTGAAAGGCATCGGTCCAGATCACTTTTTTGGCCTGCTTCCTTGAAAGTCAGCTCTGTCAAGGGGGCACCAATGGTGCTATATCCCTTGACAAACCATCTGTAGTGCCCAGTGAGTTCTAAAAAGACTCTCACCTCTGTCTCAATCTTAGGGGGCTCCCAAGCGAGAATGATGTTGATCTTAGGGTGTCGGGCGCCACCTGGCAGCTTCCTACCTGGTGCCCTAAGTACACTACAGATCCCTGCCCTATATGACACTTACTGGCCTCTATAGTGAGGCCTGCCTTCTGCAAAACCTTTGCCATGTCACAGAGATGTTGCAAGTGTTCCTCCCAGCTTGAGCTGAACACAGCACTGCCATCCAGGTAGGCAGCACTGAATTCCTCCAACCCGGACAGTACCTGGTTGATCAGTCTCTGGAATGTGGCAGGAGCGTTCTTTAACCTAAAAGGCGTGACTGGAAACTAGTAGTGCTCCTCTGGCATTGAAAATACAGACCTCTCTCTTGCCCCATCAGTCAAGACAATTTGCCAGTACCCTAATGTTAGATCAACTGTACTAAGGTACCAGGCAGCTCCCAGCCAATCAATGAGCTCATCAGCTCTGGGGATGGGGTGCGCGTCAGTCCTGATGACGGCATTGAGCCCACAGTAAGCCACACAGAACCGGAGTTCAAGTCTGGCACCAGGTGCAGCTGATTTTAGACCCAAGACCACTGGGCTAGCCCATGAGGCTGTGGAAGGCTCTATTACCCCTAACGCCCACATTTTGGAAACCTCTTCCTAAATGTTGTACCTGACTTTGTCAGTTATTCTGTAAATTTTATGTTTCACATGTAAACTGTCCCCAGTGTCCGCATCATGGACACACCAATTGGTGATTCCTGTAGTCAAGGAGAGCAGGGATGTGAACTGTCCCAGTGACTGGTGACCTTCCCTCTGCTGCTCTTGTGTCAGGGTGGGAGAGAGGTTCACTCCATCCACTGACCCATCATGTTCCTTGGCTGACAGGAGGTCAGGAAGAGGCTTACTCTCCTCTTCCATACCATCATCTGTAGCCAGGAGCATTGTCTCTTCAGACCTCTCAAAGTGAGGTTTGAGGCGGTTCATGTGTTTTACCCTCAAAGGGTTTCTGGGAGTTTGCAAGTTGACCACGTAGGTCACATCACTCTTGCACTCCACCACCTCAAGTAGACCAGTCCACTTGTCTTGGAGCACACAAGGTTCCACGAGTGCCATTATCCACACTGTAGGCAAACAACTTGCATGGTAGGAAAATATCCCACTTAAGTCTCATGGGTTCTGCAGGACTATTTATCATGCCTTTCAGCGTTCAGTTGAACCTCTCAATCAACCCATTCCCTTGGCTATAGTAAGAAGTGGCAAATTTCTACATTACACCGCACTCCTCCCACAGTGACTTCATATACCTGAAAATGAAGTTTGTACCACGGTCAGAGACCACCTCTCTGGGAAACACCTAATAGGAAAAGATCCCCATAAATGCACAGCTCCCCCAGGGGCGATGATTGTTCTTAGAGGGACAGCTTCCAGGTACCGGATGTCATGGTCCACCAAGATAAACTTATTGCCTAAGGCTGCCTTGGGTTCCAGTGGCCCCACAATGTAAATACCTACTCATTTGAAAGGGGTTTTAACCACAGGAAAGTGTTAGAGGGGGCCCTTACACTTCCCTCCAGTTTTGCCACTTGTCTGGCAAGTCTTCCAAGACCTACAATGTGTGCCAACATGCTTCTGCATTTGAGGCCAGTAAAAGTGGGTGACACTCCTGTGATAGGTCTTATTGCTTCCAAATAATCTGCCAAAGGCACGTCGGGAGCCAGACCTAGTAGGTAGGTCATGTAGTACACTGGTACCACCAGCACACAGGCTGGCCCAGGCTTAGCAACCTTAGGCTTACTGTAAAGGAGACCATTCTCACAATAAATCAAATGTGATCCGGACAGACCACCTGCTGCCTGGTCTGCAGCTGGCTGCAGCAAACCAACAAGAGTAGGGAGTTCCATCTGCACCTTGCATAACTCCTCCCTAGAGGGACCGCCTTCCTGCAGTGAATACGTCAACTCAGGCCCAGTTCAGCCACTTGTTCCCCTGAAGGTTCCGGGAGATCCCCCTCAGGTTCTGCCCTCTCCTGGACTGTGGGAACTTTGGGGCTGGTTTCACATGCCCCCTGCCCTTCCTCTTTCTGTCCACCATAAGCGTGGAAGGGTATACTCAGACGTGAGTCCCTTGCTCATTGCACCATCAGGATTCAAGCAAGCCGGGCCAAAGATGGCTGAAATGCCAGAAACCGGTCCCCGGAAGCTTGTTTCCTTCCCAGTGAAAGAATTGGCTTGGTAGTTTGGTTTGCCCTGTTCCCTTGATGCACTGGGCCAGGGACAGACTAATTTGCATATAGCCAGGTTCTGAGCTGGGATGGTGCAGTGAGCTAAAAAACGGTGTTGGATTAAGCCCTGATCCCTTGACTCGGTGAGAGTATTCTGCTTAATTCAGAAACTCTGTCCATCACCACCCCCTGTTGTTTAATTATTTTGTCCACCATAAGCGTGGAAGGGTATACTCAGACGTGAGTCCCTTGCTCATTGCACCATCAGGATTCAAGCAAGCCGGGCCGAAGATGGCTGAAATGCCAGAAACCGGTCCCCGGAAGCTTGTTTCCTTCCCAGTGAAAGAATTGGCTTGGTAGTTTGGTTTGCCCTGTTCCCTTGATGCACTGGGCCAGGGACAGACCAATTTGCATATAGCCAGGTTCTGAGCTGGGCTGGTGCAGTGAGCTAAAAAACGGTGTTGGATTAAGCCCTGATCCCTTGACTGGGTGAGAGTATTCTGCTTAATTCAGAAACTCTGTCCATCACCACCCCCTGTTGTTTAATTATTTTGTCCACCATAAGCGTGGAAGGGTATACTCAGACGTGAGTCCCTTGCTCATTGCACCATCAGGATTCAAGCAAGCCGGGCCAAAGACGGCTGAAATGCCAGAAACCGGTCCCCGGAAGCTTGTTTCCTTCCCAGTGAAAGAATTGGCTTGGTAGTTTGGTTTGCCCTGTTCCCTTGATGCACTGGGCCAGGGACAGACTAATTTGCATATAGCCAGGTTCTGAGCTGGGATGGTGCAGTGAGCTAAAAAACGGTGTTGGATTAAGCCCTGATCCCTTGACTGGGTGAGAGTATTCTGCTTAATTCAGAAACTCTGTCCATCACCACCCCCTGTTGTTTAATTATTTTGTCCACCATAAGCGTGGAAGGGTATACTCAGACGTGAGTCTCTTGCTCATTGCACCATCAGGATTCAAGCAAGCCGGGCCGAAGACGGCTGAAATGCCAGAAACCGGTCCCCGGAAGCTTGTTTCCTTCCCAGTGAAAGAATTGGCTTGGTAGTTTGGTTTGCCCTGTTCCCTTGATGCACTGGGCCAGGGACAGACTAATTTGCATATAGCCAGGTTCTGAGCTGGGATGGTGCAGTGAGCTAAAAAACGGTGTTGGATTAAGCCCTGATCCCTTGACTGGGTGAGAGTATTCTGCTTAATTCAGAAACTCTGTCCATCACCACCCCCTGTTGTTTAATTATTTTGTCCACCATAAGCGTGGAAGGGTATACTCAGACGTAAGTCCCTTGCTCATTGCACCATCAGGATTCAAGCAAGCCGGGCCGAAGACGGCTGAAATGCCAGAAACCGGTCCCCGGAAGCTTGTTTCCTTCCCAGTGAAAGAATTGGCTTGGTAGTTTGGTTTGCCCTGTTCCCTTGATGCACTGGGCCAGGGACAGACTAATTTGCATATAGCCAGGTTCTGAGCTGGGATGGTGCAGTGAGCTAAAAAACGGTGTTGGATTAAGCCCTGATCCCTTGACTGGGTGAGAGTATTCTGCTTAATTCAGAAACTCTGTCCATCACCACCCCCTGTTGTTTAATTCTTCCTCTTTCTGGCAGCACCTGAACCACTCTTTCAGGATCCAGGTCCTCTTGATCGCCCCTGCTGGCTGCCATTGACCGAGTGGTCACACAGGCCCACTCAGGCAGTCCCAACATCTTTAAATGAACCTGGCATGCTACCTCCTTCCAAGATGAGCTTTCAAGGTTATTGCCAAGCAGACAGCCAACAGGCATGGACAGACTTACAACGACCTTCAAGAAACCTGAGATCCCCCCACTCAAAAGAAACCTGTTCCACCTTACACAGGCACTTGTCTGCAGAAACTACAGGGTGAAGTACATTGGGGATGACTTGCTCTTCAGACACCAACTGATACCTGGCAGATGTCATACTGGCTCCTGGGTCTCTCAGAGCCTTTATCCCCATCCCATTGATAGTCACCCATTGCAGGCACTTTTTAGTGTTATCCGGCAGGTAGGTTTCCTGGACCATCTCTCTATCTCCTAATGAGATATGGGTCATCACAGCTGGCTCCCTACCCTCACTAGGAACCAGTTCACCCCAGCACTACACTAACTAACCCCATGGAGGGTCACCAGTGGGTGCTGCTGGTGCCTTGGAGCACTTGGGGTCATTTGCCAGGTGGCCTTCCTGACCACATCCGGAACACTTGTTGGGACCTCGGTTGTCTGGCCTACCCTTAGGGGGCCATGGCTTCTTAGAACTGGGGGGTGGGAATCTTTACCTTGGGAACTATTTTGGGGCCATTTAGAGAACTCCTTTTCATTACCCTTTCCCCCCACTCTTCTGCTAGGTGCCCTGCCCACCTTTGGCTGGGAGTCTCACATACCTCTTGTGGACCCTGGTATTTATCCAGAGGTCCGCCTCCTGAGCAAGCTTCCTGGGGTCAGTCAGCTTATTATTCATCAGATGCTGGTGCAGCTCTAGAACACAAAGAATACTCAAGTGTTCCCAACCAATCAAGTTGTACAACCCCTGGTAATGAGTTAACTTGCTGCCCTTTATCCAACCATCCAGTGCTCTGCAATATAAGTTCACACACTCAAACTAAGTATTGGAGTACATTTTCTTGAAGGACCTAAACTTTTCCCTGTACTGCTCAGGTGTGAGCATATACCTCAGACATAAAGCCTCTTTCATATTGGGATAGGCAGATCACCCGCCTCCTCCAAAAGTGTTAGGGTGTTCCTCCCATTGGCCTCAAAGTTTTTCCACAGGCCCGACCCCGAATTCTTCTCAGGGACCTTATTCATTCACAGTGCTGCCTCATAAGATGCAAACCATACATACATGTCATCCTCCTTCTGGAAATTTTGTACTGGGTCCTTGGGAATGTAAACCTTACCCCCTTTCACTGACTGTGAGCTGCCACCTTTTGTACTGGACTCCACCTGTTTGGCTTTAATGTCCAGTTCTCTCATGTTCAATTCATGGGCCAAGATAAAAAAAAATTCCTCTAAAGCACAAGCATTCTTGCTCTCCTCTGCCTTGGTCTGGAGCCTCAAGACCTCTAACTCATGATCTCTAGCCCTGCGCCTTTCCTCCATTTCCTCTGGTACCCACTTTCTGGAAGAATGATTGCTGCCAGCCTTAGAGGCTGTTCTCCCAACAGGCAAATCCTGGGAACTAAAACCATTTTCTGGTGCTCCCCCTTCCGTAACTGCAGCCCCTATCTCCTCAGCTTGTCTGGCCTCCCACCAGGCCCCTAAGGCCTTTTATAGCTCCTCTTTCTTCATGGGACATCCAAAGCTCTTTCAGAATTGCTTGAGTTGATCTACTTTGTAACTACTTAGCATTTCAATGTCAAACTCCAATTCTGCAGCCTCACTTGCTGATTTACCATTTAGAGACATAAATCAAGGGTCAGATCAAACATTGAACAAAAAATAAAACACAGTATGTGTTTGCCTAGTGGTCTGCACAAAACTACTGAGGTGCACCAATCACTGTGGGTCAAGTACAAATACAAGTTCAAATCCTCACCACTGACCACCAATGTTAGAAATAGGGGTCTCTGGTTGGCAGAGGTAGGTACCTTTGTCCAAATAGGGTTCCTTGCTTCTAGTCAGGGAAAGGGGGATACGCACCTTAGATAACCCCTGCTTGCCCCCTGGGTAGCTTGGCAAGAGCAGACAGACTTATCCCAAAGGCAATGTTTAAAGTATTTGTATTCAAAACACACAGTAATAGAGTGATAATGCCACAAATGGACACCACATAAGTTTACAAAAATAAAGTATCTACATCTAAATTGAACAGGACCAAAATGACAAAAATCCAACATACATGCAAAAAGAATATGACTTCAAAAAGGTTTCAAGCAACTTGGCCAATAGAAAACTATAGTGTTATGTAGTTCCTAGAAATCCCCAGGACCTGCGCATTTTGGATGACCTAAACTGAGAGTTTGCGGTCCCAACAGCTTCCAGACACCCCCACAGGATATGTCATCCATTAGACCAGCAAGCTCTACAGTGCCACTGCCTCCCCAGTGTCCAGAACATCTAAGCCAGCAAAAATGAAATCCAGCACTGCAGCGAAAATACAGGAGTTAAAGGCAAAAAGTTAGGGGAAACAATGCCAAAAATGCAAATCTAACACGTGCCCCCTCCAGCTTAAAGATGGGGAGAACTAGCGACCCTCTTGGGAGTTCTCATCACTAAGGCGGAAAAATCTGGATAGAACATCAGCATTGGCGTTTTCTGTACAAGGGCGGTGTTCCACAGTAAAGTGTATTCCCTGTAGGAAGATGTACCACTTCAACAGTTTTGGATTCTCACCCCTCATCTGCATCAACCATATGAGGGGCCTGTGGTCCGTCTCAACGCAGAAGTGATTCCCAAACAATTAGGGTCTTAGCTTCTTCAGTGCCCAGATCACAGCAAAAGCTTCTATTTCAATTGCACTCCACCTCTGTTCCCTGGGAAGTAGCCTTCTACTAATGAAAGCTACGGGTTGGTCTAAGCCCTCATCGTTCAATTGTGAAAGTGCTGCTCCCAGCCCAGTCCTTACCATTTCTGCCATCACTGTTGCAGTATGACCACAGGGGGTGGAGACATCATTGTGCATGTGAGACAGGCCCTATTCAGGTACAAGCAAATCTCCTCCCACTACTCTAAATGTAGCCAAGCCCCACTCAGTTCAGCTCTGAGTCATCCAGGCAGGGCCAGGAATACCTCAACCTCCCCAGTGGCTGTCTACAATGAATGCAAATACCCAGCCCATGTCACATCGAAACCAGACTGTTAATACATAAACAGGCAGAGTCACACAGAATGGTTAAACAAGAAAATGCCTACTTTCTAAAAGTGACATTTTTAAACACAAAATTTAAAAGCATCTTTACTAAAAGATGTGTTATTAAATTCTAAGTTCAGAGAGCTTAAACTTTATTTCTCTATCTTATCCCAATGGGAACTTATACTTGTAAGATGTTACAAAGCATTTCCCATTCTTTCCTATGGGGCAAGATAGCCTTTAAATAGTGAAAAACAACATTGGCAGTATTTCATTATCAGGATATGTCACACACACCAGTACATGTCCTTCCTTTCAACTACACTGCACCCTGCCCAGGGGGTTACCTTGGGCCTACCATAGGGGTGCCTTACATGAAAGAAAAGGGAAGGTTAGGGCCTGGTAAGTGGGTGCACTTCCCAAGTTGAAATGGAATTTTACAAACTGCACAGACACTGCAGTGGTCGATTTTAAGATTCCTTTTCAGGGATTTCATGTGGGTGGCACAATTAGTGCTACAGGCCTAATAGTAGCATTTGATTTACAGGCCTTGGCACACTTAGTGCACTTTACTAGGGACTTACTAGTAAATCAAATATGCCAATCAGGGAGAACCGATTGTAAACACAATTTACACAGGGAGCACTTGCACTTTGACACTGATCAGTAGTGGCACAGTGCCCAAGGCATCTAAGCTAGCTAAAATTAAATTCCACCTGCATCAAAAATCCCGGAGGTAGAGGCAAAAAGTCAGGGGAAACCACATCAAAGATGCCAAGTTTAACAGGGTATTTTCTTGCTTATCCATACTGTGTGACTCTGATGGTTTGTGGATTGACTGTTTGGATTTAGAGTGACAGGGGCTGGGGATGTGCATTCCCTTTAGACAGCCACAGCAGGGGTTTGAGGTGTATCCTGTGTCTACCGGATGAGGTAGGGCTGGGCTGAAGAGACCTGGGCTGCAATTAGAGTCGGGGGAGGAGATTTCCTTGCCCTTGAATGAGCCTGGTCTGCCTTACACAATTCTGTCTCCACCTTCTGCCGGAAAGCTGGACCAGAGAGGACAGAACTGGTTTTGACAGTGCACAGAGCTTCTCTACCTCCAGAGAACAAAGAAAAATTCTGTATAAATATTGAGGCTTAGACCCCAGAATCATAGAATACTTTTGGACTCAAGAGGAACCTCTGTCAAGGTGAACAGCTGGGAAAGCTGATGGAGAAGTACTGCCCCTTTGCTATATGCTATCTAGGGTTGGCCTGCATTGGCCGTTTCTGCCAAGGAGAGGGCAAAGACTTTGCTGTGTGCTGTGTATCCTGCTTGAAGAATATCTCTAAGGGCTTGAAGTAGAGCTGGCCTCCTGTTCTGAAGTCTCAGGGATACAAAGACCACCACCATCTCCCCTGTACTTCCTTGCTGGGTGTTCTGACCTGCCAAGAAGTACCTATTCCAGTGTTGGGCCTCTGGAGGTTGTTCCTGCTGCCGGGGGCTAGAACAGAGAAGCGACTAAAGGAGACCAACACATCTGCACCCGTTTCTGACACATCGCTGCCTCGCCGCTGAAGTAACTGATGCAGCGCCTGCCAGCGGTTCGAGAAATAACTGCACACTGAATCCCATGCACCGATCTCTGAAGTCCGAGATCACACTGATTCTGACATAGACCCTGCTGTGTGGCTCTCAGATCCAACGTATCATGGGACCATGGCTGGAGAGAACAAACAACGCGATGTTGCCACAGGTGCAAGGGGAACCAACACATCCCTGAATCCCCACACATCCCACCGGGGCACAAAGTTTACATCAACGCTGGGGCTGCAGTAAGAAATTGACGCATGACCTCCCCTCACATTAAGAAACCAACGCATCACCTGCTCTTCAGTAAGGAACCGACGCATCACCTCCCCTGCGTGGCAGTAATTTACCAATGCACCACCACCCCTGGAGTAAGGACCCAACACATCACCTTTCCTGCAGCTGTTATTGTGCATGATTCTGATGCATCCGAGGTACTTTGTGTAGAAAATGGACAGAACTGCTTTTATCTTCTAAAAGTTGCATTTTGATTACTGTATTGTGGATTTTTGTCGTCTTGGTCTTGTTTGGTTTAGATAAAGATTAATTATTTATCTAAACTGGTGTGGTGTCCATTACTAGTGTTTTCACTGTATTACTGGTTGTGTGCACAAATGCTTTACACATTGCCTCTAAGATTAGACTGTCTGCTCAAGCCAAGCTACCAAGGGGGTGAGCAGGGGTTATTTCAGATGTGTATCCCCCTTTCCCTGAATAGGAAGAAGGGCCCCTACTTGGACAAACGTGAAAACCATTGGCAACTAGAGACCCCCATTTCTAACATTGTTCAAACAACAAATTTACACATATTCATCATTGTACTTTCTTATGTTACTTTGCAGATAACAGTATTTAAACAATTGTGTTTCTAATTGCATTTAGCATGTATAAGGTGTGATTGTGTTGTTCTAATGTTTTTAGTACTTTACGGAGTTTTATTTGCATGGAACAAAAACATGTGTTTATATATCACAAAGATGGTTGGAAGGTTGCACTTTTCTTTTTTTCAAGTAATGCTTGGGGAGCATGGCACGTTTTTATTGAGTGTGTTACTTTTTTCTTTCATGCATCCTCTCTGAATCAGATTTTGGTTATGTGTCTCCTGTTTCCTTAACTTGATTGATTTCACTTGTGGTTCTCACGAAGCGTTTCTCAATGAATTAGCTTGTCTGCACAAACTCTGGTGGCTCTGTCGGAATCCCAATGAGTGGTTGTTCTGCCTAATAGGAGACAATGGCTTTCCTATCCTAGCAGGCACAGATTACATTATGTTCACACCGTAAGTTTACTGTTGGGTTACATTTGGACACTTTTAATTTTAATTGGAATTTTTTGGTTTCATGTACTGCATTGCACTTGGTATTGGTTAGCCTAAGGCATGTTTTCTCATCATAGAGTAATTTTGAACACCACTTATGTTTTGTTATTAATTAAATTATCTTTCTTGGGGACTTGACTTGGTGCCAGCCAAGATGGCCATGCACTAGAGGAGCTCCGCTGAGGCCTTCCGCTTTACAACACCATCCGGACTTAATAAGCCCCACCCAGAAAACCCGGGATCATTGGGTTGTCTGCATAAGCGACGGCCAGCGTCTGGGGTCTGGAAGTGGACCCAATCACCCCCTGAAGGGCCAGAAGACATTGAGGCCTGCCACGGCGGGGAGTGGCCCAGCATCAGCACCGATGGAGGGGTCCTCCCCCTGAGACAGCAGAGGATGGCAGCCCTTGTGAGGGCTGATACAAAGGGACCTGCCACCCATGCACAAACATCAAAGAGTGCCCGTGCACCGAGGTGGATGCCCGAGAGTGGAAGCGGGCAGAGACCAGTACGTTGGATTGCCGGGTGCCGCTGGAGCATGACGGTGGCAGAGGCAGCTCACATCGAATGGAAGCAGAGGACCCCCAGGGACACGGCTAGGACAGTAGACACAACAGTGAGCTGCTGCATAAGAGGACCTCCATGGTACATGCAAGGAGACTAACTAATTTGTCCTGCAGTGGCTGCCGGGCACCCTCTCATTCCTCCCATACGAATGGGCAGGCGGGAGGGTCGATGGGGCAAACAGGCTTGAATCTGCAAACTCAACGCCATGAGCCAGGTGCTGTGTATAGAGGTGTTGCCCCAGGCCAGCTAAACAGAGCATCAAGAACATACAGCGCACAGGGATTTGGTGGGCCCCATTGGTGGAACAGCCAGGCTGGGCCTTGGCAGAGTTGCTGCCCGAAGAGACACGCATTGAGGATTGAGCATTCAGCGGGTGTCTGGAAATCTCAACAGTCTGATGACAATATAAGAGTGGGGCACGAAGAGGGGGCGCATAACTGAATGGTTCACACCTATCTAAACCTCACCCTCCCTTCGCTGAGATAAGTTACACAACGCGGCCAGAATGGCTGCACCCTGCCTCAGACTAATATAGTAGACAAATATGTGGTGCCCAGGGCAGCAATGGCAGAGAATGCGACTGCGCAGGGGAGCCAGGATGTAACAGAACCATCACTAGGGGTGATCATGGAGGCCATTCAGGTGCTGGGCACGACCGTGGAATCAAAGATGAACAAAGTCACAATCAAGGTCCACCTGCTGAGAATATGAGCAAGAACTCTGAAAAAGTCTCCACAGCTGAAACTCATATAGACGAACTCCAAGTCGCAACCAAGAGAATGGAAAAACAGATACACCAGCTCACGCACCTGGAAAAAAGCATGGCAGCATAGCTGGAGGACCAGGAGGGCATTGCCCGAAGGAATAACATCAGTGTGGTGGGGGTAAATGAGGGCCCCACCTCGACCCATCACAGCTCAGAACCTCAACTTCCGGGATCAAGATGCCATCCTGCAAGCAGCCCACATAAAGTGAGATCTACCCTATGAAAATGCAACTATCTGTTTCATTCCGGATTTCACCTTCATTATCCAGCACCAACGAAGCACCTTTGATGAAGCCAAAAGTGCACTACAGACTGAAAACCTTAAATATGCAATGCTATTCCCAGCCACATTAAGAGTGCTGGACAACGGTAAGTGTGGGACTGGCTTGAGAGAGGATGCACGGCTTTCTAATCAGCATGGCAAGGATGCACCAATGGCGGGGGAAACAGAGGGATGCCTCCCCAAGAGGACTCCACATGGAACAGCAAGACGAGGGCCCTGCGGTGGGGACTGTCCCATCTTGATCTGTCCAAGTAACAGTCAGAAGATGGGGGATGGGACAGGGGGCTGCTCCCCCCCCCTGTGATGATGAGGACATGGGTGTGCATGTGGCCACAGCATCCTGGTCTGTAGCAGGTATACTGGAACCCTCCTGCAGGTATGGAACATACGGGAGGGGGGTGCAATGATTGCACCATACTAAAGGACACACATTCAGAAAACAGACATTGAATGGAGCACAGGAGGGCTGCAGCCTGACTACAAGAGGCCGAGCTGGCCAACCCCCAGGTTATAAACTTAAGTTTTATTAGGGCAACAGGCGCTCTGCAATTTGGGGATGTAGATAGTTTTAAACCTACATTGCAGGGTAGCAGAGAGTGGATATTCTGTACAGGGCTACAGTTTTAAAAGTGTACTATTATATACAATGTTTAACGTTTCTCATGATCCACTCTTAGATTCACCACCCCATGCATGGTCCAGAGAGCAGCTTTCGAGGGAGGGAGGGCTGGGGAGGGTCCTGAAGGTGGAAGGGCGGTCGTTGAGGACTTAAAAACAGATATGGCTACACAACCCACAAAAACACTGAAAATGTTGTTGGGGAATGTTAGTGGGCTGGGAAACAAGACCAAGTGAATAATAGTTCCGCAATATTTATGTAGACATTCCCCTGGTCTTGTCTTCCTGCAGGAGACACACCTGCGAGGCAACCACTATCTAGCACTAAACAGGTTTGGATACAACCTCCTGGCCCACTGGGCTTCACGTCGGGTTCCAAGGGAGCGGCAATCCTAGTAAAGAAGTTTATACCTCTTGTAAAAGACCAAAATTGTAAGGACCCCCTGGGCAGGTTTGTTGCAGTCGCAGGGAAGTGGGAGGGCTGAAACTTGAACTTGTGTTCCACATATATTCCACCAAGGCTACACAAAACCACTTCTAAACATGCCAGCGGGTGTGATCATAATTGGCAAAGATATGAATGCAGTGATGGCACATGAGCTGGACAAAACAACGCAGCCAACCCAATGGCACACGTTAGTGGATCATGACTGGACTACATTTTCACACAATGCACACAAGTGGGACACTCCCATGGGGCACAACACAAGGCTAGGTGTATATCAGATCACTCACTGGTGGAAGTCCTGCTACAGGTCCCAGCCTGCGATTACACCCTCCCACCACGTATAGCTCCCTGGCATTTAAAGGACAGGAAATTCCAGGACAAGTTTGGAGAACGTACACAACAATACTTTGCAGAAAAGAGGGGGCCAGTTGATTCGCATAGTACACTATGGGAGGCATACAAGTGGTACCAAGGGGTTATATCCAGGCAGTAACAGGGGGACTATGGAAGCAGAAATGCTCCAAGTGCGATGAGCTGGAAAGTGAGATTGATGCCCTAGAACGTGAAATAAGACGGAGTGACCTGGATGCTCCCGAATTGGTACAGAGGATACGCGTCAGGCAAAGGGAGCTTAGGGACTTGGAGATAGACACGGTGAGACAACATGCACTCGCCACACAACGATAACAAGGAGGGATAAGGCTAATAAGCTAAGCGCCATGTAGATCTGGGGTTGACATAGCAGAAGCATTCACGACCTACTACGAGACAATATATCAGTTGGCAAGGACAAGATCAATGGACCACAGCACCAATCTACTTGCGGACCCACCCCTATTGACCGTATCGCAAGAAGACAGGCAAATTATAGACCAAGATCTGACGGTGGAGGAAGTAGAAGGGGCCATTCAGGACTTACAATCCTGGGCTCCACTCAGAGCTCTTTAAATGCATGGCAACCGGGATGGCGCAGCAAATGCTGAATATATTCAATGTCGCAATGCAGGATGGTTGCTTGCCAGAAGACCTGAGACTGGCACAATAGTAGTTATTCCAAAAAAGGGCAACCCCATGTAGCTTTTCACCTCACATCGGCCCATCTCTTTACTAAATTGCGAAACTAAAGTGTTAGCAAAAGTGTTAACTAACCGGCTTGCTCCCATCATCACCACTCTTGTCCACCTGGATCAATGAGGATTTATGCCCCAGCACAGTACCAGTGGCCATTCAGAAAAACATTAAAGCAATTTTTGAAACAGTTGGAAGATTGGTAATATATTATTTAATCACCAATACTACGTGAAAAAACGAAACAAAGTCATACAAATTATGAACCCCAAAGGAGGGGGAAAAGGAGGGGGGGAAAGAATTGTGCTCAAGGAAGTGTAAAAGGGGAATGACACAGTATCAGAAAGTACCAATACAAAATTTAAAGACGAATATCAAAACAATTATGATACAAAAGCCCGAATACAGGGCAAAACTTTAGAAAACAGTTAATAGTGAGATTTCAACGGTCACATCTAATCATTAGAGCATAAAGGGTTGTGCCGGAAAATCAAACAAAAGGAAAAAACAGTCGACGTTTCGACCCCTATCCGTAGGCCAACTAAAGTCCTTTCACGGGGTCTTCATCAGGACGTCACACAAGGGGGAAAGAGATGTGGGGCCATTCTGTGTAGAAATAATTATAATTATTTTACTATAGTTCATGAAAAGGACGGAAATCATCGTCCTATCTAAAATAATAAGAGTGCATAATTTTATAAAGACAATTACCATGGTGTACGACCCAACTGGGTTCAGTACAGGGACAAGGGAGCCACGCTGGACGTCGTGGGTATTCTCGTGGAATGATCAACTCAGCTAAGGAGGAGACATATAGTCAATAAGAATCACAAGGAGTCCAAATAATTATTGTCACTCCAGTAGCAGCCACAAAAGATAATAGCAAAAACAAAAGCATCCTTAAATCCATAAACCAAAGTGGTTTGGATAGGATAGAAGTTATTGTAAAATCTACATAAAAACCGCATTTATGGGAAGTACCTCTTGGTCAGTGAAAGTTAGACCTTCAAGAAATATGAAGTTCTGGCGCAGTGTGTCCCAGGTTAACAGCTTCAGCAATTAAAGTGCTATAGTAAATCAGAAAGAAGGGTTTAGATTACCAATTGCGCAAGTTTTAAAGTGCAACCCGAGTATGGCAAAGGCAGGTGATATATACTTACAGCTCAAAGAGCGTAACTGCACCGTCTTTTATCGGGCAGGGGCCAATGGTTAAAAATTCACAAACCAATCAGGGGTGCAATTTCTGTTAGTACCTGCGATTATAAATAAGGAGTGTTATTAACAGATAAAGGGCAGGTTGAAAAAGATCCAGACAGGATCAAATTCTTACTTACAGAGGCCAGGTCGCCAAAGATGCGACAATCGAGGAGAAGAAATAAACAAGTATGGAGCCTGTCTGTGTTTTAATCCTATGGTAAATCAAAAGAGAGAGAGAGAGACGTTTAGCCGATTGCGGCAACCGAATGCCAAAACAGTAAAGTGAAAACCACAGCGGGTACTTACAGAGACAGAGGACGCAGCCGCGTCAACTCTAATCACGGCGTCAACATCAGGGGTATTTTCTTCCGATTGACAGAATCGTAGTCCTGCGGTAAAAATCAAGCTAGTTTAACGAGTTGTCAGACTCCCGTTATAGCGCGTTTAAAAAGGCAAGGTTAACCAGAAAGGTGGCTTACAGAATAGGACGTCGATCCCGGCGTCTCCTCGGATCCTGCACCAGAACTCCGCCGTATGTGCTACGCGGAGTTTTAGGGGTGGAGCTAAATCAAAGCTCGAAACAAATGGCATAGAAGAGTTACTACAGCCATTCTCTAGGTCGAATTCGATATCGATGCAGTAGTGCTATGGCTAAAGGAAATTATTACAGTGGGATCTGTGTAAGATCTTGGAAAAGTTAAATAAATAATTGCAAATGGTGTGTTGAAAAACGAGCGCATAAATCAGGGGAATTATTGTAGTGTTGGCTAAAAAGTGTGGTGCAGCTCTCACACAGGAGGCTGAAGACCAAATTGCCCAACTATCATAATGCCCTCCGACTCTTGGCACAGAAGGTCGTAGAGGGAAATACATGGTTACATAGAGTCCACAAATGTAATTAATCAAAAAACATATGTTGGTGAAATCCAGCAATATTCTACTTTTCAATAACAACACGTCATGGATATTAAAGGAAACTCACGCACTTCTCAAACATGAGGGTGAGATGAGTGTTGCTGGAACTTAATTAAAAGCAACTTTAAACACAGAAACCAGGATTACGCTAGCCGAGAGCTGCCAATTGTGCATTACTGCTATCCTGCTCATTTAGACCATTCTTAATAGAGTCCAGGAGAGACATCCATTTAGACTCTCGTGTGTTTAATATAGTGGGGAGATTACCACCTCTTCTGCCAAGGGTTACTTTCTCAATAACAAACCAACGTAGGTCTGTTACAGCGTGTCCTGCTGACCCCCAATGATCTGCCAAGGGCGCCCCTGCCACTTTGCATCTTAGTCTGCTAGAGTGGGATGAAATCCTGGATTAGATTTTCTGTTGAGTTTGCCCTACATACAACTGACTGCATGGGCACCGAATAATGTAAATGACTCCACTGGAGTTGCAATTTGTGTAATGTTTTAAGGTGTAAGTTCTACCACCATGTACCAATGTTTTAGTCTGGATTGTCGTATCACATGCAGTGCACTTGCCACATCTGTAGTGCCCCACTACCGGGGGTAAGTTCCAAAGGGATGTCAAAGTCGGTTGACTTGCTGACTCCAGGTAGGAATGAACCACCATGTCCCGAATATTTTTAGCTCTCTTAAATGAGTGTAGAGGTAGTTCAGTTTGTTGGATAACGTCTGCAACCAAACGCCAGTTTTGATTGATGATTTTTTTAAAATCATTGCTTCGTGTAGAGAAGGTGGTCACACAGATGACTCGATCAGCTGAGGTTCGTGGCACTGCCTCTGGGTTGAGGAGGGAATCACGGGGATTATACCAAGCCCGTTTTCTGGCCCGTTTCACCATCCGGGATGGATATCCTCGTGAGATTAAACGTTCACTCAGGACTTCAGATTCTTTCAGATAGTTGGCCCTAGTGGAACAATTCCTCCTGACTCGAAGGAATTGTCCAACCGACAGGTTGTCCTTGAGGCCTCTCGGGTGATGACTCTGGTATTGCAATAATGAATTGCGTTCCGTTGGCTTTCTAAACAATGTTGTTTGTAGATGATCTACTTCCACATAGATGAAGATGTCTAAAAAAGGTATTCTTTCTTTACTGGATTCCATCGTGAACTGGATGTGGGGGTTCCGGGAATTGAGCCAGTCGTGAAATTCTTTTAGTTGATCTGGATTACCTTCCCAAATGCAAAGAACGTCGTCGATATATCTGACCCATAATTGCAGATTGGCCTTGAAAGGATTTGTTGTAGGGAAAATATGTTGTTGCTCGAAATGGTCCATATATATTATGGCCAAATTGGGGGCAAAAGTAGCCCCCATCGCTACTCCCTTGGTCTGCGGTTTTTATGTAGATTTTACAATAACTTCTATCCTATCCAAACCACTTTGGTTTATGGATTTAAGGATGTTTTTGTTTTTGCTATTATCTTTTGTGGCTGCTACTGGAGTGACAATAATTATTTGGACTCCTTGTGATTCTTATTGACTATATGTCTCCTCCTTAGCTGAGTTGATCATTCCACGAGAATACCCACGACGTCCAGCGTGGCTCCCTTGTCCCTGTACTGAACCCAGTTGGGTCGTACACCATGGTAATTGTCTTTATAAAATTATGCACTCTTATTATTTTAGATAGGACGATGATTTGCGTCCTTTTCATGAACTATAGTAAAATAATTATAATTCTTTCTACACAGAATGGCCCCACATCTCTTTCCCCCTTGTGTGACGTCCTGATGAAGACCCCGTGAAAGGACTTTAGTTGGCCTACGGATAGGGGTCGAAACGTCGACTGTTTTTTCCTTTTGTTTGATTTTCCGGCACAACCCTTTATGCTCTAATGATTAGATGTGACCGTTGAAATCTCACTATTAACTGTTTTCTGAAGTTTTGCCCTGTATTCGGGCTTTTGTATCATAATTATTTTGATATTCGTCTTTAAATTTTGTATTGGTACTTTCTGATACTGTGTCATTCCCCTTTTACACTTCCTTGAGCACAATTCTTTCCCCCCCTCCTTTTCCCCCTCCTTTGGGGTTCATAATTTGTATGACTTTGTTTCGTTTTTTCACGTAGTATTGGTGATTAAATAATATATTACCAATCTTCCAACTGTTTCAAAAATTGCTTTAATGTTTTTCTGAATGACTATAGTGTATGTAACCTACAATACACTTTCCCTCTTTACGGGGACCCGCTTTATATGTATTACATTACGCCCAGGTCCCCGCTGACTGCATGGGTTCAACCCCCCCTTTTGTAACGCCAGCACAGTACCAGGCTGATCCTACGACGCCTTTATGGGATGATGCATGCTAGGGCAATAAACCCAAGAGAATCAATATCACAACTGTCAATGGATGCTCGTGTGGCATTTTACAGCATTTAATTGCCCTATCTTCAAGCAGTCTTGCCCAGATAGGGATTTGGCTAGACTTTTGAGCTTGGTTCCGTCTTCTCTATAGGGAACCAAGAGATGGTGTAAGGGTGAACGGGTCAATCTCCAGGCCATTTGTCCTCAATAGAGGCATGCGCCAGGGATGTCCACTCTCTCCCAATCTATTTGCATTAGCGCTCGAGTCGTTTGCGGCATGGATCAGAGGGGACCCTATTGTCAAGGGTATAGATATTGGGGGGAATGGGAGGAACGCATCTCGTATAAGCAGACGATGTGTGGCTCTACGCGAGCAGACCCCAGCAAACATTCCATAGGCTTATCAATATATTCCAGCTATTGAGCACATACTTAGGGTACCAGAGAAGCTAGGACAAAGCATTAATGTTTAACCTATCTAGAGTGTGGACTGACTGTGCTGCCCTGACACAGCTATATGCATTCAAATACCTAGGCATATGGATTACATAATCAGCCAAGGAATTTCTAAACCTGAATATACACTCAGAACTGACAAAGCTACGAGAAGACACTCTACACTGATGCTACTTGCCTATCTCTCTTATGGGTAGGACAGTTATTCAAAATATGGCCCTCACAAGATTACTATATTCATTACAAAACACCCCACATAAGATTTCAGATACCATCTTTCAGGCTATTAAAGGGGAACAGTGCAACCTACTATGGGAGGGAGGCTGACCACGCATAGCACTCCTCAAACTACAGCGGGGTATATGAGGGTGAATTAGCCATCCCAGACATCCAGAATTTCTATTTTTTGTTTTAGAGTTTTTTACAGCGCGAACTAGACCAGAGACATGGGGTATCAGAGCGCTTTACATGAGCACCAGTCAAAGATGGACACATTCATTTTTTTGTTAGGCATGGGGAGATTAAGTGATTTGCCCAGAATCACAGGATGTTGAGCGTCTTTGCTGAGCCTCAAACCCGGTCCCCCAGCTTCGAGGTAGACCACTTTAGCCGTAAGTCTACATCCTCTCCCCTATTTGGCGGCCCAACTCATTAACACCAATGGCTGGGTCTCTGCACCCTGTTCTGAACTGGCTTACCAGGCTGCTCACCAGGCGGCGCTGTATCATAGAGACAGTGGGAGGCTGGTCCTGCCACACACACACATGGTGGTATGAGCATGGCACGTTGTCACCAAATCACTTGGTTGGGAGGACAGACTGACCCAGCAAACCCCACTGTGGGATAGGAACATGCTGAGGGAAGTGGGTCACCTACATGGCTTTCGCAGATGGAGCGTTATAGGTATAGACACTCTTGAAGATATATGGCGAAATGGCAATATGATTACCTTCATAGAACTTCGAACAGAATTTCAACCGACAGACAGAGAGCAGTTCTGATACCTACAGCAAAACATGCCCTAAGGTGCCACATCACGGATGGGGAGCTACTGCCCGAGTATTCCCCGCTGGAAGACCGACTGCTATTAGACCCAACCCCTAATAAAGCAATCTCCCACATGCAGGAAAATAATAAACAATCTCCCCAACCCCATGGGCCCAGTGAGAACAGCGAGGGATACTGACTTTGGATTGCTAGAAGACGGTGACTGTCAAGAAGCAATCCAAAGTCACAGAGAGATAGGTATACGGGCAAGATTCTGACTTATCCAACTCAGAATTTTGCACCATTGGTACTCTCCCTGAATGGTCCAACACAAACTAGGAAGAGCTGATACACACCATTGTGCTAGGGGATGCAGGGACATGGTTACATTATTTCAAATCATTTAGAAATGCCCCAAAATCCAGCGCTACTGGGCAGGGGTGATGGGGGTGATGTCAACAGTGCTGGGCATCCAAATTGAACTGGATGCCCTGGCACCTGCTGGGGGTTACGGGGGAAGACAAGTGGCCCACACCAAAGCCTGGCTCATACTCGCCTTAGGGGTAGAAAAATGAAATGTTACATGACTGTAGGGGGCATGGGACCCACCAAAGCTCTCTGATTGGGAAGTGGACATGAACTGGTGCCGACTGGCAGAAAAAGTGGTATACAAGAGCAGGGGATGCCCAAAGAAGTGGGAAAAAATCTGGATAACAACACAAAAGGACTGTCAATGGTCTGTACAACTAATGGGGGCAAAGAAAAATGTGATGGACTTTGTGTCTACCTATAAAGTGTGTACAACAAAAAGGAAATTAATCCCATCAGCCCACCCATATGGCAGAGCTTCATCATCTGAGATAGAACCAAAGATGGTTCGGTTAAGGAGCCACACACCTGTTGGAATTATGTGCTTCAGTCAAAGGGAAATCCCTGGGTGAACACTGATTAAAGAGCTTGTTGTGATCCCACACAAGTTCTATCCACTCATACACATACTATAGTTCTAGAGTCTTCTAATGATAGTGAAAGGGATCAATTTCCACACTAAAAGTGAGCGTTCACAGTCTTTTTTATTTTAAAACGTGAGGACTACCCCCACTCCACAGTCAATTACAATTTCAAAGAAAACTCTTTGAACATATACAGTAAAATAAACAGTTAATTACAATTCATTACATGCATAGAAATAAGCAGCATCAAATACATTGAATTTATACAGAAGAAAAAATAAAATTAAAACCGTTAATACAGTTCTAGCATATAAAAATACATTTGGATCCTTACACAAAAAAAAACCCTAACCAACTGTGGCCTTGATGTTCTCTCACCACTCTTTTTTCTAGATCCAATGGCCTTTTTCTATATAAGCGGTGCAGTACACAGTATCATCAATACATGAGTATATGTTACTCCCTCGGCCCTACTTGGATTTTACACAGTGAAAAATGTGTTGACGCGTTTCAGTGTTCTATCACTGGATGTTGTAACACCTTCCTCAGGACTTGCCGTTTCTTTGGGGTCACCGGCTTCAAGGACTATTGTTAACAACCTTCCAAGGTTGTTGCTCGATACACTCGGGTATGTGACTGTCGGGGAGGTCACCTCCAATCGATGACTGTTGGTCTAGGTGTCTGTTCTTCCTCCTTTTAGGGTGATTCCTGATGTATAGGTAGATTTTTCTGCTGTAAAATTAAGTATGGCGTGGTCCACTCGTCTGGTTTATATGCATATTTATCTTAAAAAGGTTAAAATTCCTAATGAACGGGCATATATCCGCGTAGTTTAGCTCATGAACTGGATATGTTCTTTCTGGTTTTGCGTCCGCGCATCTGCCTGGTTCTTTCCTGGTATCCTGGAATTATGTGCTTCTCCAAACCCAAAGAACCACCAGTGATGGATCATACCAAAATTCAAATCAGTTTAGAATGGTGTGGGATGTTAAATTGCAGTGAGAAAAAAAGTGTGCAAAAGAATCAAAAAGTGAAATGTAAAATTGGCTACCATGATTTAAGGAAAACTTTATTAGGGAAAATCATGGTGTCAAGATTAAAATGAGTGTGAGACAGTTGGACACAATAACTGTCTATTAAGGATGGTATTTGGTCAACATGTTTCAGGCATTGTAGGAAAGTGTACCCGGCTTTCGTCAGGACCTCTTGAACACTACTGCAATTAAGCTTGTCCTGAGCTTAGTGAAAAAAGCAAAAATTAACACAAATTAATGATACAGAACATCCTACCGTACATTGGATTTTACAGACGGGAGATGTCTGTTTCATAAGGTATTTAGGATTCTTTCCTAAAAAGGAAGATACACAACAAGGGACAACAAATAGGTAGAACACAGACACACATTTCTATTATTTTTGCGACATATGTTTCTATATGCAAATAAGTCATTCTCCAAAACGATAGAGATATTTTTTCAATATTTATTTTTACTCACCCAAAATTGCTTGGGAGAAAGCCTCACCTCTTCCTGGCCACTGCTCAGGTTTGGAGGCCCCGCTCTAATTTGTGAAATAGAATAGTGGGTGTCTGGTTAGATCACATCCATACTAATGATTCACTGGCACAAAGTGCTAAGAACCTAGGCATTGTTTCTGAGTACATGACAGACAGCAACTGCAAGGGCTGCTGTGAGAGTGAGACACAGTTAGTAACAAATCTCTGATTCTAACAATATATCAATGTAAGAGCAGTGAAAAAAGCTCTTCAAGGCTGGCTGATAGCGAACCTAGTTCATTTAGTAACAAGAATACATAAGGAGCTCATCAAACTCCACTTTGTAATTGTAATCCAACAGCCTATATGCTGATATCCAGAGCGCTCTCCTAAAAATGAAAATAGAGAAATGCTTCGCTGTGTAAAGCTGGAAAATGAGCGCTCTCCTAAGTATGAAGTAGGAAACCGCTTCGCTTTAGAGAGCTGCATGAGCTTGGCTGGCGTCGCTTCCTCACCTGTCCGTCTGTACCCCTGGACTGATCCTGAGCCGAGGGGGAGGTACCGACTGGATCGGGGAGGAAGTTAATATATGTTACATGGGCCAATGGGGATGCTTCATAGCTGTAGGACCAGAGTGGAAACTGTATTATCAGCCAATAGAATTGTTTTTACTTGACTGGAGCAGGGAGGAAGTTAATAAGTGTTACATGGGCCAATGAGGATGCTCCATAGCTGTAGGGCCAGAGTGGAAGCTGCAGTATCAGCCAATGGAATAGTTTTTGGTAAAACAGGAAATGGAAACTGCATTATCAGCCAATAGAATCATTTTTACTTGCCTGGAACAGGGAGGAAGTTGATATCTGTTACATGGGTCAATGAGGATGCTCCATAGCTGTAGGACCAGAGTGGAAGCTGCAGTATCAGCCAATGGAATTGATTTTGCTAAAACAGGAAATGGAAACTGCATTATCAGCCAATGGAATCGTTTTTACTTGCCTGGAACAGGGAGGAAGTTGATATGTGTTACATGGGCAAATGAGGATGCTCCATAGCTGTAGGACCAGAGTGGAAACTGCAGTATCAGCCAATGGAATCGTTTTTACTAAAACAGGAAATGGAAACTGCATTATCAGCCAATGGAATCGTTTTTACTTGCCTGGAACAGGGAGGAAGTTGATATGTGTTAAATGGGCAAATGAGGATGCTCCATAGCTGTAGGACCAGAGTGGAAACTGCAGTATCAGCCAATGAAATCGTTTTTACTAGAACAGGAAGTGGCTGCTTCTCAATGGAAGTGTGCCATGGTACTTGGACAGCCCACACACAGGGTAGCTGAAGGATCGTAGTGGAAACTGCAGTATTAGCCCATTATAAAATATTTATGAGTAGTTTCGTAGGAAAACCTGCACACACTAAAAGGGATCACCCATGTTGGTGGGTACAAACCCAAGTCCTCTATTAAGAACTTGTTCCTCAAGGTCACTGAGGGTCCAAGAGCTAATATTCACTATGAGACTCTCCCCTCTGTGCTGGGTCCTGCTTGTTGTTGTTGTTGCTGCAGGTGGCCCTTCAACACCAACATGGGTGATCCCTTTTAGTGTGTGCAGGTCTTCCTACGAGAATACTCATAAATACCAAATACCAAATATTTGTGGTGAATCCACAAATTCAGGTGCAGATTTCTTCTGATCAAGTGATCGAGAGTAAAATCATAGAGTTGGAGTACGTCTATATTTGCAGACCCAATAAGGTACTGAGGTACTCAAAATTATTTTAAAAAAATAAACTTTGTTTAATTACATTTTAAATAACTTCATTTACTTTACATTAACTTCAAATATGAGTTTTATATGTTTAAATCTATGAAAAGTATATTTACAAAACATAATGTCTACAATACAAATAAACTAAATGAAAAATAAAAATAACTTGAAATACAGTTAGTATTAAAAATAAACCCTACACATTAACTAATAACACAACACATTAGAGGGACATACTATTTTAGAAATGGAATTTAAAAAGACTTTGAAATTCACTGAAAAAAACACAGTTACAGGGATTTTATAGCTAGGAAATGGCAATTAAAAAAACCTTTGAAATTCACTGAAAAACCAAAGGTTACAGGGATGTTATAATTAGGCTCAGATTTAACTCATAAAAAGCACATAGAAATTCAGCAGTTATACTTACATGAGCTAACTATAGCTTGAGCCCCCACAATGTGCTGCTTATGACCTTACATATTTCATCACTCATGACATGGTCAGTGACATCACTAATGACATCTCAAATGACATCACTGAAGACATCACTGATGACATCATCCAGTGATTGTCTGAACAATTACATTTGTAAGTGTATGCCAATTTCCCACTGATTTATATTGCTGATATAACCCTTAGAACACATTTGCTGTAATAATGCAATGCCTGCGAAAGGTGAGGTCTGGTTCATCATAAATGGCTATAACCTAAGGACACAAAGGCATATTCATGCCCTCCTAACTCTTTCTAAAAACCAACAGTACCCTAAGTGCACCTTATTATTTTAAAAAATGTGCACACTCCCTGTAGTAATCCATGGAGATATTCCAAGCTCCAATTGGTGTAAGATTTTATTTTCTGTATTGGCTGAATCTCCAATGGATGGTAATAGCTGAGCAAAAATCACTATGGAGAAAGGTTGCTAAAATGTCACTCAATGCAGTGCAGCAACCAAAAATTGGCTACTGCACAGCATTGTGCAAAAGAACAGAGCAACACAGAGCCATATTTACTACATATGGCCTGTTGCTGCTCTCTTACCTGCACCGGGGCACACAATGACTGCCCAGCCCCCATGCACACACCTCTGCATGGCAAAGGTGTGTCTTTGATATCTAGCATAGGTTTTGTGCTACAAGTATATCCTTCCAGTACAAAAGGCCAGTGGTGGCTGGTCTTAGGGCAGAGTTGTGCGGGGGGGGGGGGGACCACAACAGACTACGACAATAAAAAGAAAGTAAATATAAAATATGAACTTACCTTCAGCCAGCCACATCGCACCCTTCTGCTCTCTGCAGACAGGCTCTCAGAATCCCCTGCAGCCAATCCTGATGCTGCTTTCCGGCAGCATAGGAGCAGCATTAGGATTGGCTTGAGCGTTCTCGATTTGTACTCCCAGTGAGACCTGGAGTCTGTGCCTGCTGTCTCAAACCCAGCAACGCAGCTCTAGTTGGAGGCAGCTTCAGTGTGCATATTGGTTTAGCCGTACTGAGACTGAAGTGCCTGTCATCTCTTGAACCCCACCCCCAAGACTTGGCATACTTGGAAGAAAAATAAAATGATAATAAAACAGGTTTAAACCCCGTTTTATTATTGTTTTATTTGTTAAGTTTTTGAGGGTGCTGACAGGGACGGCATCCTCCTCCACCATAGTGAAAAATCTGCCGCTGGCCTAGGCAATGTTTACAACCGTTCATAGATTGGATGTGTGCTGTACAGTGCAGCACACAGTAAATGTGTGAACTGTACAGAGAAATAAATATAACTCTCCAACTTTGCACCGGCCGGTTTTATGAATGTAAAGCTCATGTGAAATCTTTCATAGATAGGGTTTTTTGACAAAAATGAGTGCTTGTGCTGGCACCCAATTCCCGCCCATGGATTGCAGCATGACGCAAAGTTGCACAAAGCACTATTTGCACAGAAATACTTTACGCCACTTTGCGTGACTTTACAGTAGCCTAAAGTTTGCCTCTGTGTGTTGTGCAATGGATGGTTCACACTTATAGCTACCTCTTTTTTCAAACCTCTTTAATGTATGCCTATAAATATATAAACATATCAATGATATTGCTGTATAAGACACTGGTACAAGTAAAATATACAACCACCTACAGAGATAAATGTATATATTTAATAAGACAAAAGCATCCACTGATCCTCAAACTTGAAAATAAGGTTTCACCCTTGCACTTCCACAGGACATTTACTTATCTCCAGTTAACATATGTAATGTCATTCAAGGGTAATCTCACAGGTTGACAGGTCTGAAAATCAATGAGAGCTTCAGGATCACACAGGTGTAAAATTAATCCTGGCTCTTTATGTCCCTGGTGAGCTGAGGCATTCTCACTTTAGCAGAGGCCTTTTTCAAATTACAGTTTTAAAGAGATAATGACATACACAATGAAATAACCTGCAAAGTTCTGTTAGAATTTTAGGGCTTTGCGATTGTTGATCATAAGGGTAATTAGATGAGCCACCTGATTAGTAATTTGTAAAGTGAAAGAGAGGCAGACAGTGATCTATGATAGGCTCACCTTACCTACCAAAAATGAATATTAGTATTTAAATGCTGATACCAATTTGCAAGAGCCTGTTGAAAAGCTTGAAAATCTATCTGAATATTCTCAAGAGACATATTATATTTTTTACTTGTACAGTAATTTCAATAGGTGGCATCCACTAAGCAAAGCTAAAGCTGATGTTCAGGCTAAAGCTTTTGTTAGTTAATGCATTCATAATAGTCTCTTGCTGGCACAGGACAGAAGTGAAGGGGGGAGAGCACAGGAGACTGAATGTGGCTTTAGAGTCAGACAGCACATTCAGGGACTTATATATGAGAGGCTTGTGCTGCCAGAGCGTCATTTTTTTGTGTTCAGGCGGTGCAAGCCTCTCAATCATATCTATGTAACGACACAAAGCCACACTGTGTGGCTTTCCGTGGCCTCATAGATATGGAGTAAGACAAAGCCGCGTAAATTCAAGGAGGTGTAAAAAAAAAATTAAACCTCTGCATTTTACATGACTCATTGGCGTGGAAAGGAGGGGGCAACTGCACTACTTCGCTCAAGCGCATTTGCGCTGAATGGGGCCATGTGAATTCAAGGTCCAATGAATATTGACAGGTGCTTTACGAGGACTAATTTATGGACATGTACTGAACATCTGCAGTGTGAGAAAGTTGCATAAGAGAAAAAGTGAATAAACGGACACGCTGTTTTTATGTATAAGAGGAAAATACAGTGTGAACACGTGAGCCTTGAAGAAGTCCCAATCGAATAGGGAAGAAACGCATTGGCTGTTCTCTGTGGATGTGTTGTCTTACTTTGTCTGGTCAAGATGTTTGAATAAAGGCAAAAAAAAACAGCAAGGACGTGAAAGTCTTCATTTAGATAAAGAAAATATTGATGTCTCATGTGCAAAATAAGTGTAAATAAGAGTTCCATGTGATAGAGTTCTATGCAAAATAATCGAGTATTACTCAAATCGACTATTTTTGATGTTGCACAGCAGAACACAAGAAAGGTGAGCATAAAGAAAATTCAGTTAAAAAACTGTGGCTATATTAATATTACAGCTTATATCTATAGGATATATGTTGTTACAACGCGCGCGTTACAACGACATACCATTACAACGCGGTTGTAACAACGCAAGTCGTTACAACGACTTGCGTTGGGGGGACGCAAATTTAAAACATTTAATTTACTATTCCAACACCTGTCCCCGTGGATAGTAGGGAAGGTGTTGGGATAGTAAATTAAATGATTTACTATCCTCGAGCGCCCCCCAGCGCAATGCATTGTAACAACTTTCGTTGTTACAACCGCGTGGTAATAGTAGGTTGTGGTAACACGCGCGTTGTAAACGTTGCGCACCTATCTATAGCCACCAACATGAATGAAGCTTCTGAATTACATACTATTCACTACTAGAACTCCCCAGTACTTACAGCAGCTTAATATATCAGAAATACACCTTCAAAACATTTGGATCGGAATATGACACTGCGTAAAACTGTGGCATATGACCTGGATGCGAGGTACAAGAAATGCTGATCACCTAAAATAATTTAGTCAGAAGGCGTAGTTCATCCTTTAACAACATTCAGGTTTCCACTGCACACAAAAGCATTTCAATATATGGCCATCTGTTTCCAGAACAACTCTCTTGTTTCAAATGTTATGCTCCCTGCATGCATCAATGCACAAAAATCAATTATTACCACAGGGTAGGAAGGGCAAGAGTAAATGCTAATTAATGTATCATAGCTAATCATGTCCCAAAAATAAACAGTGATTGCATGCAGCAATATCAACAAGGTTCTGCTCTAAATATTATATAACAGGAGTGTATCTTAACTGCCCAAGAAGATGGCAGCTTAGTAGTGAAGCTCTAAGGTTCCCAGTCTGGCTGATACAAATGAAGATGGCATAAATGTAATGTTTTCATTCCTGAAAGTGGAATTTGGAGTGACTGGGGAGCAGTGAGGTGGACACAAATATATTTTCTCCTGTTGGAATCAATGTTTCTCTTCAGGGTATCTCTGCTCCTCATCTCTACTTGGTTGCAGCCATTATTTTGTTTTATCTTGTATTATTTCTAGTAAGTTAGAAAAAGCAAGATATTCTTCTTTATATATACATGAGTTCTAGGACTAAAGTGCTTTCCCATGTCTTGTTTTAAGTCAATTTCTGGAACATTATGTTTTTAGGTTGCTCATTTGTCCTACATCGTTTATGTTTATATTATTGTCGTGACACAGTTTTACTCTTTTGTGTTTATATCACTGCTGAGACACTGTTTTACATTGATGTGTAAAACTTTTGTTAATGGAAACTTTTGACAATAATTGTGACATAATTTCCTGTTTATAGGATGATCAAAATCCTTTAATCACAGTAACAGGTTCTTTGGCAAAGAGATATCTGCTTTTTATCATCACAAGATGGGAACATTCTGAATGAAAGATTATTTTCCAAGCACTTTATAATATGAAGGACACATCTCTGACATTTCTTGAACTATGTGGCTCTTTGTCATCTATAGTGGAAGCAAGAAATAATGTATCAGGTGACTAATAAAATAGCTAACAAAGACCTTGAGTTACCATCTAAGTGTCCATCTTTCCTCGCTTTGATTGATAGGTGGAGAAATATAGAAACCTTAAGCTTTTTCTGTGCATACCAATATTACATTGCAAAGAAAAGAGGAGAAATGGTCAAGCCCAGAAACAAGGGTTATAGAGGCACAGCAGAGGTTAAGTGATACACAAAGCATTATGGCAGTGGAGGTCGGTCTACTTATGAAAGAAACAGAAGACTTAGAGATGAGACGTAGATGCAACAACATAGAGGGGTCATTATGATTTTTGTTCTTGAAATAAATATATCTAAGACTGTAGGTTTGTCTCATGCTACTGTACTAAACATTTACGGAGCTCATGAACTTGGTCCAAAAAATATGTCCTCTGATGAGGCCTGTACAATTAAATCTAACAGTAAAATTGACCTTCTTCTCGAATTTACAGAGCTTATGAGAGCCTTTCTGAGTCAAAGCTAAGCATACGAATGCTACAGTCTGGACACAAAATGTTAATTTCACAAAATGTACCTAGAGTAACAGCTAACAAAAGGAAGCAATTTTCAGGGTTATGTTAAAAACAGAGGTCTGTGATTTTTGTCTGATTCATCATTTTTATTTAAGAAGACATATAAGGACAAGGCATCTATATTTAAGAATCCTGATAATCTATAGCATGGGTACTGTTAGAAATGGGATTTCTGGTTGGCTAAGGCGTGCGCCAAAGCCAGGCAGAAACCACCACTCTAGTTAGGGCAAGGGAGTTACATGCCAAAGATAACCCCTGCTCACCCCCTTCGTAGCTTGGCACGAGCAGTCAGGCTTATCCCGAAGGCAATGTTTAAAGCATTTGCGCATGCATACAGCAACAACATCCCAGGTACACTATAAAAGGACCTCGACACAAGGTTATATAAAAATAGCCTTTGTATTCTCAAAACACATCAGATAGTAATCACACAATATACATTGCGCCAACTGGCACAGGCAATATTCACAAGGGATTATTTACACAGGACAGGGCCACGTGGGCCACTGTCAGGATCAAAACTTAGCATAAATTGGTACAAGTAAAAAATAAATCATAAACCTACAACCGGTAGCCACTAGTGATCACTGTACTCCATCTCAACCTGTAACATAATTTTACATTATGCACAGTCACATCTGGCGTGACATACATCCTGCGCCAACCTCACATGCATAAACACATTATGCAATCTCCTCACTAGCCTAAACACATTAGACCATACCTCCTAAGTATAACTTACATTTAGGGGTGAAGGAAAATGGGGCATGGGCTCTCACTAGCCCGTAGGAACAACTGACTGGGCCCCCTTTTTTGCCATCACCTCAGACTCCAACCCCTGGAAAGAGGTCTTTTGGCCACAAGCGCTTGGCGTCTACCCAGAGTCAGCTGTAAAAAGTCTGGGCATCAAAATTGATGCCAAGCTCACTATGATCGAATGTATGTATGTATGTGTGTAAATGTATAGGCATTTATATAGCGCACTACTTACCCGGAGGGTCCCAAGGCGCTTCGACCGCTGCGAAACCCTTCCTGGCTTCCCTGAGAGATGGTCCCTTAATGGGTATCTCCAGGGTGAGACCAGGCATCCCCGGCGGTCTGGTGGGGCCGTTAGTGAAGATGAGGCAAGCTAATGCCCAGAGTTGCCGAGTGTGATCGCTGATCAGAGTGGGCACCGAGGCGAGAGAATTATCGAGTCCGCTGACCCTGGTCCAGAAACCTGCCGCGCCGGGATTCGAACCCTGGTCCCGGGCCGTCCTCTGCTCTCGGGTCTGCCGCCTCTAACCAGTGAGCCACACTACTTCACCCAGTGAGCCACACTACTTCACCGAACAGGTATCTTCAGTTGTCGGAACATGCACAAGCATGTTGAGACAGTTGCATAAGCTCGCCTCATTACTCACCTTTAATACACTTAGACCGGCAGTATCTGCTTTGATACTATCACGATTGGATTACGGAATTGCCCTGTATATCGGCCTCCCGGGAAGCCTTCTGAATAGGTTGCAGGTGATTATGAAGGCCCTGCAAGGCTTATCTTTAGAGCACCCAGACGAACACATGCATCACCCCTCCTTAAACAACTGTATTGGCTCCCCGTCAGACAGAAAGCAAAATTCAAAGGCCTCTGTATCGCACATAAAGCCAACTATGGCCAAGCCCCTAGCTATATCAAGGACCGTCTGGCCAACTATACTCCTAGTAGGGTGTTACGGTCCTCCAAGGCCAACTTTTTGACCTGCCCACGATTTAACAAGTCATTGAAAGGAGGAAAAGCCCTCTCTTCATCCATTCCCCACTTCTGGAACAACCTGCCGGAGAACATACGCAAGGAACACACCCTCCTACTGTTCAGAAAAAAATTAAAAACACTACTTTTTGTGGAGGCCTGGGGTGCTTCTTGAAACCCCCTCTTGTGAAGGCCAGATCTCTGTTTTTGACAGCGCTTAGAGACCTGCAGGTGTTAATGCGCTTGATAAATAAAAATTAACATAACATAACACAGGAAGATCCTCCTCAAATGACCTGCCAGTACAGCCTAGGCCCCCGACCTGGCACTCCCTTAGGGAACCCTCCAGGCCCTGAGACAGGGTTTTGGGCACATGGAGACACTCAGTCCCCCACACAGGACCAGAAGATACACAAGCCACTCCTTTTGGAATCACTCCCCAATGCCTCTGCAAGACCTCCAGCACACCGCCAGAGGTCCACCTTCTGTGCAAGCTTCTTATCAAACAAAGAACTCACACTCACTCGTCCAGTGCCGTTGCAGGACCTCAAGCACACCAGAGGTACACCTCCTGTGCAAGCTTCTTATCAAACAAAGAACTCACACCTACTCGTCCAGGGCCTCTGCAGGACCTACCGCACACCACCAGAGGTACACCTCCTGTGCAAGCTTCTTATCAAACAAAGAACTCACACCTACTCATCCACACGCCCCCTCCAGACTGGTGAGACAGTTCCTCTCTTCCCCTGACTCTCAACCTGTACCCCTCTTACTGAGCACCAGGCACCATACTCTGGGAACTGGGAATGGGACTTCACGCACTGGACACACTTTTGCTGCCACCACTGGTTCAATCCGTACAAGGGAAACCAGACACACACACTACACTCAGGGGGTAACCACCCTTCTGAGCTAGCCATTTCTCCTCCACACTCCCTCTCTCCTATCTACCCACACTTCTGGGGACAGGAACAGGGATTGGACACTAGACCCAGCAAGAGACTCCCTATCTATGGGAACCTCCCCACCCACTGGTGTCCCGCCCCCTGTCATTTTCTTTCTTCTGCAACTAAACATAAAAGCGCAGGAACACCATTTGAAAATGACACTCTTGAGCAAAAACAAAATCAAAAACAATAATCCCCAACATGTGACTATCTAAAATGCAGAGTTTTGTAATGTAGCCAGCTTTCACTGTGGTACTGCGCAAATACAAGTCCTAATCCTCCCCGCTGACAACCAATGTTAGAAATGGGATTTCTGGTTGGCTAAGGCGTGCGCCAAAGCCAGGCAGGAACCACTTCTCTAGTCAGGAAAAGGGAGTTACATGCCAAAGGTAACTCCTGCTCACCTCCTTGGTAGTTTGGCATGAGCAGTCAGGCTTATCCCAAAGGCAATGTGTAAAGAATTTGTGCACACATACAGCAACAACATCCCAGGCACACTACAAAAGGAACTCCACACAAGGTTATATAAATATAGTCTTTGTATTCTCAAAACACATCAGATAGTAATAACAAAATTTACATTGTGCCAACTGGCACAGGCAATATTCACAAGGGATTATTTACACAGGACAGAGCCACGTGGGAAACTGTCAGGATCATCACTTAGCATAAATTGGTACAAGTAAAAAATAGATCATAAACCTACAACCAGTAGCCACTGGTAATCACTGTACTCCACCTCAACCTGTAACATAACTTTACATCATGCACAGTCACATCAGGCGCGAATTACATCCTGCACCAACCTCACATGCATAAGCACATTCAATCTCCTCACTAGTCTAAACACATTAGACCCAACATCCTAAGTATAACTTACATTTAGGGGCGTAAATCACAGAGTGAAGTATAATCTCACTAGCATAACCACATGAAATGTAAAATAACCTCATAATCATAAACCACAGTTTTAGAGGTATCAGATACAGGGTGCGCAAACCATAATATACACAATACATCTCCAAGCACCACATCATTTTAGCGCATAATCACATTAGGGCCTTGCACCCTATACATCTACCAGCCCCCCTGGCCAACTAGCCATCCAAGAAGGGGCTCAAATGCCCTGTGTCCAGAATGTCAGGGCGCGCTGCCAACGCAGTGTCAGTCAGGGGTGTGCCATCTGCACAAACCTAAACTTTGCAGCTGCCCACTACATGCTGGGCAGCTGAGAACAAGAACAGAGCCTAAACGCTGCAGCTGGCACTAAGTGCTGCACAGCTGTGGAAGGCTTGGCACCTCTGTGCCCCTTCTGTCTCTCTCAGGGACTCTTTTCCAGAACTGCGCCAATGTTGCAGCTGCCCGCTCTCTCGCAGGGCAGCTGGGATCAGCAAAGGCAAATGGGGCATGGGCTCTCACTAGCCCATAGGAACAACTGACTGGGCCCCTAGAGCCTTCTGGCTCTTCAAAAAAGGACATGCCATTGGTGGAGCCACTCGTGGCTCTGGAAGCAATTTGGGCTACCGTTGGAGCCATCTGGCTCTGAAACCAATATTATGGGTGACAAAAGGCCCATCAGGGCAGCACGGGCCCACAGGGCCTTGGGACCCCCACGGGGGCCCTCTAAGAAAAAGGAATGCTCAATTGTTGGAGCCACGTATTCTCAAACAAGACATGCCCCACGCTGGAACCTCCGGGGGCTCTGGAAATAGATGTGGCCCCATACGCTGGGGCCCTCTGGCTCTTAAAATAATAGGCCCACAACGGGGGCAACAACGGGCCCCTCAGGCCCAGGAAACAAGTCTTACCACATTGGAGCAGCCCACTGAGCACACAGGGCCGCTCTGACGCCATCTCCCCCAAAAACGGCCAAGCTTACCGGCTCTCTCGTGGTTCACGGTGCTGGAGCGGAGGAATTTTTCTTCACCAGCCCCTCTCATGGGGGCTGGGACTTCTTGTAAGGTGGCGGGGCTGGCGGAAGCACGTCGGGCTCTGTTCCTGCACATGGGAGTCCCGCTTGGCCCGCAGCTTCAGCCAGAATGTCCCTCTTCACCCGGGCACTCTCCTGGGACCCGGAGCTTCAGGGGCACAAGCAAACGGGGCTTCTTTCAGCACACTGGAGCCCTGCCCTAACAGACGCTTCTTCCGGCTGCTGAGGCGTGCGTGGGACTTCCTCCGTGAAACCAAAAGTCCCACCCGCCGCCAGGCTGATGGCTGCCTGACTTCCTGTTTTCGACTCGGGCTGCCGTGGTGATCATGTTTAATGGGCAAACCAAGGGGTAGGCTCCCTCGAGGTCAAAAACAGATGTAGAAGCGGGCTGGGCACCCGCTCGGGCTCTTTTAAACAGGGTGTGCATCCGTAATATGAATAATTAAAGAAGCGGGAAGGGCACTCGCAGTAGAGCCATTTTGGGGGAATCCCTACGCCGGGGATTCCCTCAGGACAAAAGTGCAGCACAGCGCTGCCTTGCTCCAGGGCTCTTTCTGGAGCCAAATCTCTGTGCTCCCAGGTCGCACAAGGGTTTGCAACAAGGTCCTGGGCCAAAGAAATGGAGCAACCAGCTCCTCAGCAAAGGGAAGTCCTCCAGTCCCCCAGGCAAGGCAGAGGGGTCCCAGAGGAACAAGGTCTCCAAGGCATCCAGGGGCTGGGCAGAGCCAGCATTGTGGAGTTAAGGCCCAGCCCTATTCAGGTCCCAGGTGCAACTCCTCCCTGCCATCAACATGCATATCTCCCCATTCACCACTGGGCAGACCCATCCTGACTCCTGGAGTCAGGCACACCAGCCAGCTCCAGCCAATCACAAGCCAGATAGTCAATTCACATTTACTTCACAGGCATGCCGACTTCTAGAAGTGGCACTTCTCTACTAGACACAATATATCTTCACACATCATCGCGCAGCATTCAATCTCACGAGTTCGCACATACCAAACTCGACCCTGCACTCCCCACACATCAGGAATTACCATGGGCACACATATCCCCATGCATTCCTATGGGAGGGCAGGCCACTCTCACCACACACACACACAGAGAGTACGCATTTTACACTGGACCACAGTGAAAAAGTGAACAGAGGCCTAAAATCACCAACACCAGGTTACATAAACAGGCTAGGAAAATGCAAAAAAATTTGGGGTGAACCTGCAAAAATGGCCAAGTCCAACAGGTACTCACAAACATTTCCCAGGGGGTCACAAAGTACTGTCTTTGGCATCCCGAGGGCCACACCAATGCAGGAGCTGGGGGCCGGGGTGTTGTAAGGTGGGCGTAGGGGAATGAAAAGCAGATGCATGCTAAATATAAGTTGTCTAGGAAACATTGTTTGCTTCTTTAGCTTTAGTTCAGTTAATGTAAGAATAAAGTATGCCTGTTTCATATGTTTTGCAATGTTCCTGCTCTGTCAAGTGAACAACAGCTCAGGGCTGCTGTTCACCAGGGGGTCATAATTGAAGGTTAGGAGGGCTGCATGTGGCCTTTGGGCCGTAATTTGAGTATGCCTGATCTACAGGATTATATTCAGTTCCACAAGAGATAAGAGATGGCTATTAGAAAAAGTTAACTGATTGCTTAATCCTTGCAATCAGTTGTCTTTTTCTTCTCTCATCAATGTGTCTTTTTCCTTTTTCCTTCCATTGTTTATTTCATCATGTGTACATTTATATTCTGTTGATATGAGCCATTGTATCACTTCAAATAAGCTTCAGTCCATTTTTGGAGAGTTCATGTCCTCTTGGTGATTCTGGGGGTTTATTCATTCCATCATTGGATGCATGTGTCTTGACTTTTTGAAACCTGTTCTTGAGGTTTTGTCTTTTTATTCATGCTTTTGATGTGGTATTTCATTGTATTATTATGAATGTTCTTTTTTATTTTGTTACCATAGTATTCTAATATTTTGACTTCTGTTGTCATATTTTGTATATTTCCTGGCTAAAGTTTCTGTGGGTTGTGTCATTTGTGTTGCTGTCTTTCTTTTGTTGACTCACCACTCCTTATTTCCACTGTTTATTTCGGTCTTAAACGTAATAATTGATCTCATTATTGCTTCTTACCACACATTTTCACTCTTTTTGAGAATAACTTTTTATTTAATTTTTCCCATTTTCTTTCACTTTCTTTCGGTATTTTTCAGTTCCATTTGTTTTTCATTTATTTCCATTTTATGGCCTTTAATGTTCAGTTTGATTTTTTTAATGTGCTCTCCTTGGCTTAGGATTAATTGCTGTGCATGTATAATCTATGTGTGTTTACTTAGAATGTCATGGGACTACAACATCTCATTAAGAAGCAGGAAATAAAATTAAAATAAAATGTCAAGTTGAATTTCTACAATACTGATCTTATGGAGAAGGACAATAATTCCTTAAATAGAGTATCAGTGGTCATGTTTATTATTTTTCTGCAGTTAATAACATTAATGGACTAGCTATCCATTTACATAAGGCATTGAATTTGGAGATGTCATCAAATGAAAAAGACATATAGGGTATATTGATATATATGACTTTCACCAAACCCAGGCATTCCTGAAAACTAAACACCCAGATGAGTCCAGGGTGGTGTAACTTGCATTGATCCCTGTAAAACAGGTCCGGGTGAAATCCAAATTAAGATTTATTCCAGCATCAACACGGGAGTGCAACCGGCTCTTCAAAATACCAACAGCCCAATGAATCAAATAACAGCTGTAGCTTAAACTGCAAGGACATCCTCAAAATCGCATCTTCAAACATAAACATGTTTGAAGATACGCTCTCCTCGAGGATGCAAGACGTAGAACGTGTTAACATACAGAATGTCATTACTTCAGAATGATATCATGAACACAATAAAAAGGAAGAAAGACTATACCTTACATCATCTCCCTTCCTATATAAACAAAACTTTAAACAATAAAATAAAGCAAGACACATAAAAATCCTTAAACTTTGAGAGCATAGAACTTTTCCAATGTGACCTAATAAATTCATACATTTCACTATAGCGCAACATAGCAGAAGGCGTGATGAAAGGAGAAACACAGAAGAAAAGACTATAGATAAACAGATAGTGTAACTAAAGAAAAATGTGAACATACATTATGGGGAGAATCAGATTAATAACAAAGAATTTTTTTAGCTATAACCATGAAAAACCCTTTACACCACCACCCCTTCTTTTCAATAAAAAGCGGACCTTTTGAAGTCTACATAGTCCTTCATAAAAAAATAATAATATGAAGAGAATCAGAAGAAATAAAGCACTTAAAGCCTACCAAAGCCCAAGTAAAACTTCATGCACCCATCCCACAGATGCTATGTGGAAAGAAAAAGGTGGGATCCCTTAATCTCCATACATCAAAATATAACTTACAATGAAAAGTTCTTGCCAAACCTTTACATACATTTTTTGCGGAAAACCCAATAAGACAAAGTGTGTGGTCCAATTTAAACCCCCAAAGAAGCTAAAGTTTCTATAGTTGAACAATTTCTCCCTGAAGAGACTCATTTGAAACTGAAAGTAATTCTAAGGTGTTAATATTAACATGTTGCATATCAGATTCTAAGGGAACCACATCAAACCCTGAAAAAACATCATGTTGATCATGCTGATCAACATTCTCACGTGTTGATACAGAATTAACGTGTACGGGCCTGGCCCTGCACACACTATTAAAATGACCGAACTTCAGACAGTTCGTGCACTTCTTCCCTAGAGCATTACACATGGGACTGTTACTGAGATGTGTTCTCGATCCACACCTGAAACAAAATGTGTTATTAACTCTCTGCTGAGGTTTACGAAAACTATTCTTAAATGACATTGCATTAACAGAAACATCATTCTGCACAAAGTTAACAGGAGAAACATTTTCAACCATAATACTTTTTGAAGAAACAATGCTCCTTTCGATACTTTTAGCCATATCAACCACCTCAGCCAATGTTGGATCTCTGCAACTTAAGATTCGTTCTTGAATTTTTTTATGGCAACAACCATAAACAAATTGATCCCTGATGCAAATGTCTAAATCAGCCCCAAAGTTGCAATCAGCTGACATGTTCCTCAAAACTGAAATGAAATCTTCTACGCTTTCCTCCAAGTTTTGCTTTCTCTTTCTAAAATTAAAACGCTCCAGAATGACATTCGGAAGTTCCAAAAATGTCCTATTAAGTCTTAGGACTGCATCTCGGTAAACATTCCAGCCTTCGCCTCTTCCTGAAGGTGGAATTGAAAGGGGTAAGTTATCGTAAACTTCTCTACCAGCTCTTCCCAAATGACTATAAAGAATAGCAAGCTTACTTTTAGGAGCATATTCCTCTGCATCAATTGCCACTAAATAATTCTCGAAGCTTCTAAACCAGGTTTTCCACGGTTCCACAGGTTTTCCATTAACAGGTAAGAATTTGTTCAGAATAATCACCTGTTGATTATTAGCCATTTTTTTTATAAATAAATAAATAAATAAATAAATAAATAAATACATTTCCCTTGAAAATAATATAGTTTGTAAATATGCAACTTTTGTACTCTTCCTTTCTTTTAGCTTTTGACTGAGTTTTGTAGTCTTAAAAAAAATGTTAAATGTCTTTAAAAATGCTGAATGTCTTTAAAATGTAAAACGTCTTTAAAATGCTGAATGTCTTCAAAATGCTGAATGCCTTTATAATGCCCCAGAAGATGTTTCAGTCAAATGTCTTTAAAGAGATGTTTCTTAAAATGTACATAAAAGCAGTCTTTTAAAACTCCAAAGTTTTTTTTTAAATGTTGAAAAAACTCCAAAATCACTCGTGAAATGACAATTATAAACTTGCACATACCATTGTGAAGATCTATCAAAGAACTGAAGCTCTTAAAAGATTTCCGTTTAACTCTTTCAAATCTCCACAGCAGTGGCGTCACTAGGGGGGTGCGGGGGGTGCGGACCGCACTGGGTGACACCCTCACATGGGGGTGACACCATCTGGTTGCGCCCCCCGCCCCCCCCAGCAGGCCTCTGTACATGGCACCCCCTGCACCGCACCCAAAGGCCTCGGAGAGACTCGATCCGCTTTAAAAACAAAAGCGAACCGAGATATTTTCTCACCTATTCGAATTAAAATGTTCTCATCAGATAAAGTTTGAAAAGTGTAGTAATGAGGGGCCCCCGCCATTTATATGGAAAAAGACACAGTGCTAAAGAGGGGGGTGGGGCGGGGAGGGGGGGGGGGGGTATTAACCGCTTGGCAATTAGCTTTTACTTTAGCTGTTACATATCGTAACATTCTCACGTCTACAAACTCGCTGGTGCCTTGTACACAGATTTCTTTTTGCATCTTGAAAAGCTTTACAAGAGAAACCACATGAAAGCTGCAGAGAGTGGGTTTAATGTGCGAGAGAGAGGGAGCTAGAGGGGGTAAGAAGACAGAGAGAGAGAGAGTTAGAGTGAGAAAGACAGAGAGAGAGGGAGCTAGAGTGAGAAAGACAGAGAGAGAGGGAGCTAGAGGGAGTAAGACAGAGAGAGGGAGACAGAGGTAGCTAGAGGAAGTAAGACAGAGAGAGAGAGAGAGAGGGAGCTAGACAGAGAGAGGGAGCTAGAGGGAGTATGATAGAGAGAGAGGGAGCTAGAGGGAGCAAGATAGAGAGAGAGGGAGCAAGACAGAGAGAGAGGGAGCTAGAGGGAATAAGAGAGATGGAGGTAGAGGGAGCAAGACAGAGAGAGAGGGCGCTAGAGGGAGTAAGACAGAGAGAGAGGGAGCTAGAGGGAGTAAGACAGAGAGAGAGGGAGACAGAGGGAGCTAGAGGGAGTAAGACAGAGAGAGAGAGAGGGAGCTAGACAGAGACAGAGGGAGCTAGAGGGAGTAAGACAAAGAGAGAGGGAGCTCGAGGGAGCTAGACAGAGAGAGGGAGCTAGAGGGAGTAAGACAGAGAGAGAGGAAGCTAGAGGGAGTAAGGCAGAGAGAGGGAGCTAGAGGGAGCAAGACAGAGAGAGAGGGAGCTAGAGGGAGTAAGAGAGAGAGAGGGAGCTAGAGGGAGTAAGAGAGAGAGCGGGAGCTAGAGGGAGTAAGAGAGAGAGTGGGAGCTAGAGGGAGTAAGACAGAGAGAGAGGGAGCAAGAGGGAGTAAGACAGAGAGAGAGGGAGCTAGAAGGAGTAAGAGAGGGAGAGAGGGAGCTAGAGGGAGCAAGACAGAGAGAGGGAGCTAGAGGGAGTAAGACAGAGAGAGAGGGAGCTAGAGGGCGTAAGGCAGAGAGGGAGGGAGCTAGAGGGAGTAAGACAGAGAGAGAGGGAGCTAGAGGGAGTACGACAGAGAGAGGGAGCTATACAGAAAGAGGGAGCTAGAGGGAGTAAGACAGTACCTAGCACCGTACATTTCCGACAGAGGTAGTCCATGCGGTAAGTCGTGAGGGGGTGACACCATGAGTTGCCCGCACCGGGTGACACCAACCCCAGTGACGCCACTGCTCCACAGTCTTTAAAATGTGCCAAGAAATACTGTCAAACAGCTTACCATGAATCAACATCACTTGATAAATGTAAATGAAAACTTGCACATGGCATTCAGTTTCTTCTGAAATCTTTAAACGACCCCAATATCAATTCAGCGCAAACACAACGACTTTCAACTGAAATATTTACTTCTCCTTAAATAAGTTGTGCGCATTGCGTTAAACTCATGAAATTTGTATTAGAAAATGACTTCCTCCGTTTTACGATGACGTCACCACGTACTCCTCTCGCGTTATTTGAAGGCTGCTCGGTTCCGTCTGAAATCACTGATTAACTTTCAAATGTGTATCCTGCTGAAAACTCCTCGTATGAGATCCGAAGTAGCAGGAAGGTGAAAAGCTCACGTTTCACTTTAAACACACAGTGCAACAAATATATTCCCAGAAGACGGTGGTTACGAAGCAGCGTAGCCTTCTGAGAAATTAGTGAAGATGCCAGAAATGATTGATTTTTACCAAAATCCCGTCGCCAAATGTAAAGTAGAGGTGGTTAAGTAGAAAAGAGAATAAACAGGTCCGGATGAAATCCAAATTAAGATTTATTCCAGCATCAACACAGGAGTGCAACCGGCTCTTCAAAATACCAACAGCCCAATGAATCAAATAAAAGCTGTAACATCCTCGAGAGACGCATCTTCAAACATAAACATGTTTGAAGATACGCTCTCCTCGAGGATGCAAGAAGTAGAACGTGTTAACATACATAATGTCATTACTTCAGAATGACATCATGAACACAATAAAAAGGAAGAAAGACTATATCTTACAATCCCTCTGCCTTTTCTTAGCCAGAATGCCATGCAAATGTGAAACTTTGAATAAAAGTGTGCTTTTCCCTCACTTTTCTGCCAGGTAAACATAAGAATCTGTGGGGATCTGCATACTTTCTGACACCCAGTGATTCCACAATCCTCCCAATAAAACAGGCACACCACTTGTGTCACTGGACCTACCATTTGCAACAGGAAAGGCCCCAAAACTCAACGTGCAGACATCAAATTTTGTCTTGCAAATTGATCCATTCTGGCAATGTGGGTAACTGTGGTGTTTGAGTCAAAGCTCAAACATCAGCCAGAGAAATCTACCAAACCCAGAAGTATTTAAAAAAACCAAACCCCAAGGGGAGTCAAAGTTTTCTTATAAAGAATGCCATGTAAACATTAAGCTTTAGATACAGTCATAAATGTTCTTCACATTTCTGTCAGGGACTGTGTTCTCTATAAAAACGGTACCCCACTTGTGTGGCTGAGGTTATCGCATCTGACAGTAACTGGTTAAAACAAAGAATTTGTGAAATCAATATGCTACCAATGAAGTTTTGACCCATTTCTATTACATGTGTTAGGTCCACCCACATATGAGAGGCAGTGTTTATATCAGGAGAAGTATGGGAAAGCAGAATTGTAAGACTTTGAGAAATGGTTGGGAGTGCCTGTTTTTTTCCCCACATAAATATGGGGAAGTAATCATAATTTGACATTTACTGGACATTGCGGGAAAGAAACTGTGGTGAAATGCATACAAGTGATGTTTCTTGGTTTAGACTAACCCAGAACCAAACAGTGAAGCTATTCACAATGACCAGTAATAAGAGATGGGGATTTACCCATTCACTGCAGTCTCATTTGTCAAACTTTACTCTCACTTCTCGTGGGGATGGGGAAGAGCTAGACCCCAGTGTGGCAGAAAGAATACTGGGACTTTATGGATGGGGGCAAGGCCTGATGACAGGGTGGACCTCCCCATTTGTAACTACAAAAATGTTTCTTGGAGATCAAATTAGAGGTAAATCACCCAATTGCCCTTCCCAGGGGGGCATAAAAATAGTTTTTAAAGGGGAGACCCTTACCAATGGTTAGGCAGTCACTCCCCCTAAACAGTCCCTGTTGCCTAGTGGGTGGATTTCTGCTTGGGGATCACCTTTTTGCAGAAATCTCCAAGCAGTGAATAACTAGGGATAGTTACCACTGAAAAAGAGACATTGTGTGTTCACCTTTTGCTGGTGTTTGCGTGCAGTAAAACATTAGTTTATCTGGGGCCTGTTGTGAAGGGAAAATGTTTATTAGTGTCCATGTTTTGGGCCTAGATAAGGCAGTATTGAGGAAGCACATATGGGGATTAATTTTGAGGACAAGTTTGTTTGCAGTTTGTTTGCTGCATTGAAAAAATAAGGAGACGTTTATAACTTATAAAAACATGTTTTCCACTTGATTGAGAGGGGTTACATTTCCCATTGCTTAGCTTTGGGTTGTAGGTTTCTTGCCTATTGTCAATTAATCTGCCTCTAACCAGAAGTGTCAAGGAGTATGCAGAGAGAAATGGGTTGAGAATATTTTCTCTCATGAAACCTCAAAATATTACCTACCATTATAAGTTTGATTCCAAACTGGGTGAAGATGAAAATAATGCATGAATAAGGCATGACTCTAACTCTGCCAGACAAATGTCTGTTCCGGGTGTGGCGTGGTCAACGGTGACTAAATGGGTGTAAAATAAAGTGTGTGTAATTTCTTTTTGCATAATCACCAAATATGAGGAACGAACAAGAAATATTGCACAATGCTATATTTTAGCACATCACAATACATAACAACATAAAGAATAGTATAAAAACACAAGTGCCATGAACAAAAGTTACTTGAGTTCAGTTTGGTCACATAGCTGCTGTGCTCTCACACAAAATTTCACCAGGGCCTAGCAGTGATTGTACCTGTCCATTTCAAGATGTCATAGCTCGCTTGATTGCAGCTTCTTGTAATATAAGTATTGACTATTCACCCCATGCATTTTGGATATGGTGCATGGTTTCCAAGGGTGTGGTTCCCATTCTATGGTTTCTAAAGAAAGTTCCTGCCAAAAGCAAGTGTCTGAAGCAACTTGGGCTCAGGAAAAATTCACAAATGGAGTGTAGGTGTGGAAAATCCAATTTGATCACGCCCCTTGCATAATGTTAAGATTTTATGGCAGCAAACTGAATTGGTGTTCAATGTGCATACATGGCCACAGGACAGAGACAAGTGTCCCTCTAAGAGGCTCATCACCACACAAATTACTCAGCGCTGATTTCAGGTTCCTTCATGGTAAAAACAAATCAGACTCATAATCAGTAAGTATGGGCAAAATTTGCGAATTCGCAGTACACGATTTTGCGCGAAAGCGAATTTGCGGTCTGCAAAATCCGCAAATTTGTGCAAATTTGCAGATTTTTTGGGGCGTGTTTGCTGTGCGCCTTGCGTGTTCGCTGTGTTTTTTTAAGCGCAACGACTGCGAAGTTACCCATGCGGTCGTATATGGGCACGGCCATCTTGTTTTCACTGTTCGCGTTGCGTATTTCCGTTTCCGGGCACCAGTTGCATGCTTGCTTTGTGCATTTCCTACCTACGTACTGCAATTACGTGTTTGCGTCAATTTTTGCGAGCTTGCGGGGGAAATATTGAGCAAACTTACCCACGTGATCGCAATGGGCGCGGCCATCTTGTTTTTCATTGATTGCTATGGTTCTGGGCATGCTTTTTCAATCCTCCCTTAATCTTTGCAATCCTTTGTTTCTTTGAACTGTGTTTTATTTTTTTTTACTCATTATCTATCTCTTTATTTTTCTACATCTATATTTTGTGTTTTTATCTACTTTTGGTTAATTTAAAACTACTTTTTAAACTCTTTTCTTCTATTTACTTTTTCCCTATTCTTTCTTACCTATTTTATTGTCCTTTCCTGTCCAGGACCATGGCAAAGGGAGCCAGGAAGAACATGAAGGGGAAGGGTCCCGCACCCCGTACCCGACTCCCTTGCGGGCGCTTAAGGGGGGAGGCAGTAGTAGCCTGGGAGATCTTCAGCGCAGTGAGGTGGCCGCACTGGTTTTCTTTGTCCAGCGCCTCCTCCCCAAGACCGTCGCGGCAGGTTGGATACGGGCTCCGGGAGCGTCGCCAGCTAAGGGGGAAGGTGTGCTGGGCCATGTATTGGGAGTCTGGGGTCCGGCGCACCTACAACCAGTAGACGCACCGGTGGTCCGACATCCTGGACCAGGAGCAAGACCTGCTCGACCTGCTTGGAGTCGAGATCCCGGGCCTTGGTGAGCAGTAGTAGCTAGTATTTAATCACTACTTTGTTTTCTCCTGCTCTGTGTTATGATATTACAATTTGTTTTTTCCGAAGAGCAAGAATGCTGCAGATTACATTGCAGGTAAATTATGTTTCAAAAGCGTCTGTGATTGCAGGTGCTCGCCTGTTAACTGGACGTGCTACTATGCTAACTTGTTTTTAATTTTGGCCTGAGTGATTATGTATGAGTGAGTACTTTACAGAACTGCATAATGCTAGACACTAAATTGATACTCAAGTCCATTCCTTCCTTTGTACACCTGCCAAGAGATAGTGGTGGTGGATTGATAGTTTGAGTATATTATGACTGGTTATTTAGTAGGAAAAATTTTAGTGGTCTGCAATCATGACGGACTGTGTCTGTCACTTCGTGTGCTGCGAAGTGCTGCCTGTCAGTCCTAGTAGAACCTTTTTGTAGTTGGTTTAGTGAGTTACATAACTTTCTAAGTCGCCAGTCCACAAATCAAGCAACACTAATATCGTAGTAGACCACATGAGATAGGTCAATACATCCCGTGGAATAGTTGTCTATTTGCTATTTCGCCAAAATATTTTGTTATTGTTCTTTTGAAATGTTTGATTTGGTTGACAACAATCATCCATGTTTTAGGGTCTTTCTTTCTTTCATGTTGTACATCAGCTCCCCCCAGGGGCAAGAGGACGGAGGAGGTGGTATTGGCTGTTTCTGCTGTAGAAGGCCAGGATCGGTCAGGCGAGGGCTCCTTTGCTGGCCCCGATAAGATTTCATTTTAATATAGAGTATCTATTTTTTCCTAGCGTTCCTCATTCGATTTTTTCTAAATCGTCTTTCATCTTCTTGTAGACTGTATCTAAATTCTTATCCTGCCTCTACTATGACTCCCTGTGGTACTACTAGATTATTCTTATTAGTCTGTCTGTGTAGCTAACTAAGACTTCACATTTGGCAAAAGGTGTTAAACGAAACTCCCATTCCAGTCAGCAATAGCTCTATGCACTGAGTGCAGTCCTCTGGGATTGTCCATAATGTCTTTTCAAGTCTTGTTATGTTATGTTATTTTAGACTTGTATAGCGCACAGCTACTCAAAGAGTGTCCCGGCGCTTTATTGCAAACCTGTATCACAACATAACGGAAGAAAAAAAGCAGAAGAATGAGAGGTCCCTAAACTAACAATCAAGACTGATATCTACAGAGTAAAAAGCCAAGTTTTTAGGCCCTTCCTAAATGCCAGCAGATTGGAAGCACTGCGCAGTGTCACCGGCAGAGTAATCCAAAGCTGCGGAGCCAGCAGTCTGAAAGATCGACCTCCTAAACAAGCCCTTTTTATGCGAGGAACCATGGCAAGAAACAAAGACCCCGACCTCAGGGACCTTGAAGAATGGTAAAAAGCTAGCCTTTTTTGGAGATATTTTGCTCCTGAACCATGTAGAGATTTATGGGCCAAGGTCAAGGCCTTAAAGACTATCCGCTTCTGGATGGGCAGCCAATGGAGTGACTGCAGGAGTCCCGAGGTTCTAGCTCGGGCAGGTAATCCAAAAATGGCCCGTGCTGCCGAATTCTGGACCACCTGCAGTCGTTGCAACAGATACTCCGGCAAGCCGAGATAGAGGATATTCGAATAATCCATTCTCGAGCCGATTATAGCCTGAACCGTTATTTTCCTGTGATCCTCAAAGAAACTTGTGGAGCATCTGGAGGAGACCGAAGCAGGTGTCAGCAAGACCAAGGATCTGGGATCTCAGCGTCAGACCATTGTCGATCTTAATCCCCAGGTTCATGGCTAACTGGGAAGAGCCTGCAGGGAGAAACATATTAGCAGGCCACCATTCCTGCCAGTCTGGGTCCGATCTGCAGCCGAAGAAAAGTACCTCCGATTTATCCGAGTTGCACTTGAGGCTGTTAAGCTGGAACCAATTAAAAACAGCCACAAGGCAACCCCGGATACTCTCTCCGTCAAAATCTGCTCCTTTCCCGCAGGTAAAGAGGAGCTGGGTGTCATCGGCATAGGAAACGATCTGGGCCTGATAGATTTTGCCAGTGCCGCCAGAGGGGTCATAAACATGTTAAAAAGAGTCGGGCTCAGCACTGAGCCCAGTGGGACTCCGACAACCAGTGACGGCATCTCGGCAGAACTGAAAGAGGCCCAGACTGTTTGTCGACGGCCAGCCAAGAATGAACGAAACCAGCTGAACACCGCCGACAGATCGTGCATCACAAGCATCACTTTGCCTCCTGAGTCCAGCACCTCCTTAATTGCCTCCGAAACTTCCAGGAGCGCTGTTTCGGTGCTCAAGTTGGTGCGGAAGCGGGATTGGGTGGAGTGCAGCAGATCATGGAATTCCAGATAATCGGAGAGCACCATGTGCACGTGCTTCTCGAGGATCTTAGTGTGGGCGGGCAGAAGCGAAATAGGCCTGTAATTAGCCAACACCTCCGAGTCCAGGTCGGGCTTTTTAAGCAGAGGGATGATCATCGCCTGCTTCCAGGCCTGAGGGACCACACCCTCACTCAAAGAGCGGTCTTCTAAATGTTTATGCTTTGACAATTCCCAACAATAAAATGTGAATGACCACCAAGAAAGAATAAGATACTACTTTACTTTTGGTTTGGATAGGAGGACAATCCATACTACTACTGTTGCAGGGACAAATCTGCACAAACAGAACTATGGACACTAAATAGTGCATTGTTTATCAATTATAATAGGCGCAGGTAGACTTTCCTCATACCTCAGTCATTTCCGACTTTGAAGAACCCCCAATCTCATAACTGACTAGATAGTGTGGCAGAGTCATTTAGCTCCCTAATTCATCGTTGATTGATCCCCAATGATGATTATCCAACGCAGGACAAGAGTACGGAGTCAGAGTCCAGAAGTGCCAGAGGCACGGACTCATGCTTGCAAATTGCAAAATCTTTTGCTCAGTCACTCTTGACCAAAGACCAAAAACCACAGAGTCTACTTAAGTTTTAAAGCTTTATTAAAAGTAATAACATTTATTAAAATCAAGCTTGTCATAAAACATGAACGGTTGATTAAAAATGGAAAAGTGCTTAGTGATTTATTTCACACATTTATTGTGGGCGAGCCGAGCCCTCACCTGGTTTGAACTTTCAATTTTTCTTTTTGGTGCTGAATCGTTGGTCACTCCGTCCTAGTGATGATGATCTGATCTTGCTCTTGTTCTTAGAAGTGAAGCTTCTGTCTGTTATGAAAAAAATGGTGCGTGTTAAAAAGCAAGCATTCATCAGTTGTGCCAAAAAGTGCAGCAAGACAACACCCTTCCCGTGAAAAAGAGACATTTTTACTTTAGAGTAGACAGTCACAAATTATTAGATTGGTTTCTGTATTCACATTTCTTCATTCCTAGACAAAATACTAGTGAGTGGTGTATGTCTATGACATCTAACATTCTTAAATGTACTTTGTAGGTGGAACATCTGGTGCCGGGGCCAGCGCGGAGGTGGAGGAGGACACTTCTGGGGAGGAGGCGGTGCAAGTGCCGGAGGAAACTGCTGTGAGGGTTGCCACGGTAGTGGCGGGCAGTGGTAAGCTCTTATGTTCCTTACTTATTGAGATTGCAGACTGTAGAGTGTGCTCTCTGCACGGGTGCAGTATATATGGAGTACAGTTAAGTTACTATACTGTTAAGAAGACTTTCAAATTTATAACAAAGTTTTTATCAACCAGGTAGTAGCCTTCTCTAAATTTACTTCAACTCAGCAGTGAATTTTTTTTTGAGAATCCAAATCAGATCTGAGATGAACTTGATGGATGGGATGAATGAAAAGTGAAAGAAGGGTGTAAGTAAATGTGGAAGGACAAGCAAGTTAAAAGTAATGATGACTGACAAAGAAGAATGATACATGTTTGATTGGTGCCTGAGGTGGCTAGGAAGGAATATGATGCATGGCTGGGTGAAGGATGAAGCAAGGATGGGTAGAAGGAGAACAGCCTTGGTGGGTGAAACAGAAACTGTATGTGTGTGCAATATATCCTTTGGTTGAAATTCAAATGCAAGTCAAGCACGGATGAATACCTTGCAGTTTCCCAAATAAAATTAAAAGGTTGTTTTCTCGTGAGAAAATGTAAGGTTTGTCCAGATGAGAGACATGAAGAAGAATGATTGACATATAGTTTGAATGGATGGATGCCTGGATCATGGGACTATCTGACTCTTAGATAGCATATGTGTATCTAGAGAGAGTAGATGGTCACTGGATGAACTAAATGTTACTTTGAAGAGCATGTAACACCGCACCCGCATGTCCGCCCCAGTGTAGGAAAGGCAAGGAAAAGAAGTTTTAATTTTGTCCGAATACTACCATGAATAGTAGCAGTAGTTCGTATTGCAAGTACAGCATATATCCGGCTATTACGATGGCCACTCACTACCTCTGTTAATAAGTTTAGTAGAACTCGGTCATTCATGTGTGGATGTATCACTGTTCGCTCAATAAAAAGCAAAGCACCTAAAGTCATCCCATATGTAAGCAAATACATACCATGTGCAGTAATAGATAATCAGATTATTTATCTTCTTCATTTTTTTTTCTAGTATTCATTGGCACTTTAGAGTGAAAGTTAAATTAATTAAGCAGTAGCCCATGTAACAGAGTATTCTCAGTGCCACCCGTAATAGAAAAGTAAGAGCATCACCACCTGCATGTACTGGACTGGTACAGTAACGCAAGTCTGTGTCACTCATCATGGCGGGCGTCTGTTTTTCTCGGGTGCAAGTTGACTGCGCTGGCATTATGCCGGCTTGCAGAAGTTAACGTACCAATTTTGCTAAACAAGAGAGAAGAAGAAGAATAAGACTCGTGCAGCGTCATAGTCGACTCTAATGGAGTGAGTCCATAGTGCTCATAGAATTGATTCCTTAAACTCCCACTAATGTTAGAGCAAGGATGAAGAAGTGGGAGGTTAGATAGATACTGGCCACAATAGTTATGTACTGCGCTTGCAAGTTGCTAGTTCTACTGCGACACAACATTCTGCTGAATCATTTTGTGTTAATCTTAAAGAGCATTGGTTACTACAGACTATGTCTTTCTTTCTTCATATAGATGCTCCTTCCAAACCAACAAGGAAGGAGCTGGCTAAAAGGGCCCGGCAACGGAGGCTGGAGGCGACTGTCGCCGAATATCGGCGGCTGGTGGCCCAGGAGGAGGGGGACACGCAGTCGACCACAACATCGACCGGGACAACTACATCCTCCTCTGTGCTCCCTGGGTCAGCCAGTCAGCGCAGCAGGTCTCCAGCGGTACAGAGCCGGGGTACCGCAGCCACCCGCCACCGCGAGCAGCAAACAAATCAGCTGCCCCCCACAGCAGTACCAAAAAAAGGTTGCACCGCCTTTCACTCAGGGTGTCCTACCTCAAGCAGGAGCTGTTGTACACCAAAACCCTGCTCGAGATCCTCCACAAGGAGCATGCTGACCTGGCCTGAAAAGTGAACAGAAGCCAGCAGTAGGAGGAGACTGTCCCTTGCCCCTTTTTTAAAGACTTCTTGGGGTGGGTATTGGGAGTTGGGTTTTTTGGACTTTTCACGGAAATTCGTTGGGGTTAGGGAGGGGGGGTGGGTTGGGTCTTGCGGGAGAATATTTATGTTAGGGATATAAATATACTTTAAACTTTATCTTAGCATACCTGTTTTTTACTGCTTTTGAGGCTGGTGGGTGGGGGTTTAACAGTAAGTTTGTTTTCCTGAAACTTAAGTGGCATCTTGATTCAAGTTGTGTAAGTAATTGCCCAAATGTTTTCAAAACTAAGTGCCTCTCACAGACTAAGTGAATTCAATAGTCCAAGGACTTTACTAGTACTACCGTCAGTCTTTTGTCTCTCCTAATACTCCATTATACTACCTCCCCCCAAATGCTTATCTTACCTGTAATTTGTGTTTGGAAATAGGGCTCGGCACGGGGCTGGCTGCACGGGAAATGGGGATTAAGGTTGGCAATCCTGGGCGGATAAAATGTCATCACTGCGGTGGTACTAGTGGTGTTACAGAGTAGCAGTTGAAGCATATGAAAAAAAAGAAACTGAAACCTTGTTTGTCCTTACCATAGCATTAGAACGGTACAATAGAGAATATAGCAGGTGACAGTACACTAGAACAGTGCCACAATGTAGCCTAACAAATGGTAAAGTATTGAAAGTATAACTACTACTTACATTGAATTTCTTTGACATTGGCTACTACTACAAGAAATAGTACTGAAGGTGAAGGACACAGCAGCTTAATCATTTGCCACGTCTAGGAGGAGGATGTTCTTGATGATCAATCAAGTTGATGGCACACATGAAAATCTGCTTTCATTTGCCAATAGTCACAGCCCGGGGGAAGAGGGTTAGGGTTTAGAAAATGGATGTGAATGGGGGTTTTTGGGAAAGTTTTGTTGAGAGAAGAAAAAAAAGCACAGCATGGACAAACAATAATTAAAGATAAACAAATCTTTGGGTACAAAGCTATCCATAAATCTTTTAAGTGACATAAAGGAAGTGCATGCTCTACTGCATGCATGGTTACTGAAATTTAAGTAGTACTTTCGACAACCGTGAATGAAAGAATGCGACAGTACAGGGCTGCAGTAATAATTATGCGTTTTCACTTGCCTATTTCTGCACTCAGAGAAACACTTCATACATTAAATTAGGTTTGAAAAATAGCAGAAGTAAAACCTATACAATGGCTGTAGGGATGAATTTAGAAGCAGAGATCAAAGAAATGCAGAGTCACACTCATAGAAGTTCACTGCAATAACATTACTTAAAAGATAAATAGAAAAGAACGGATACTGTATCTGTATGTTGTTGTAGTTGTCCAGTTCAATTTGGGAAGTTGCATGCATCCAACCATTCCTCTTATTAGCAGGACTCCTCCATTCCATCTGACTCTCCGTCCACCAATGTTGGTGACCAGAAGATTCCCTGTCCACTGCCTGCCTGGCGGATACTGAGATGCGGCTCGCTAATGTGAAGCCTGACTTCATCCTTCTTTTCCCATTGCACAGGCTGAAACCCGGCCTGTAATTATTGATGGAAAAACAGGAATTTATATTAGAACACCACTGACAAATAAATATAAGGTATGTACGCTGTGTAGTGCAAAAAGTCACACTTTCAGTTTCCTAATAGACAGTACAATATTTTTGAAAGTGCGTACTCTGTCTGAGTCTCCTTTTGAAGGATAAATAATTATGGGCAAATTAATTTAGCTGATCTTTCCCCTCAAGCTAGGTGTACTGTAAACTGTGTTTTAGAACAAAAATAGACCTTCCCAGCAGTGCTCCCAGACCCTTACTAAACCCAGTCGCAAAAATGTAGAAGACCCCAATCACATTTCAAAAAAAAAAGAGACCTAGTTGAAAATGGTGACAAAACGTACTTTGACAGTAAAGTAGGCCCAAATCCCCCCTTAGCCACCATGGATTGTATTCAAACCACTTGCAAGCAAGCAAAAAAAAGTATCCATACCCAGCATTGCTTCAAGACTCGCAAACCCCCCCACAAACTCCAGGAATCCCCACAAACAGCCCCCCGAAAAGAGTAGAGTGAGCGAAATCTCAGAAAATGCAAAAACGTTTTCCCCAGTAATTGTCTCCAAAACACTTTCTTTCGGGTATTAGACCTTCCCAGCAATGGCCCCAGAACTGTCAACCCGGGCGAAAACAAGTTTAACACCCCCAACAAGCCAAAAGGCAAAACCCGGGAAAAGCCACACTTAGAAAACTTTGGGCCTACCTGGAATTCAGTCCAAATGTGCTCTGCAGCTAGGCCCCAACTCCCCTTTTCCACCATGGATTTCCTATAAAAAAAATGCAATCAACATTAGACTGTGGCAGCAGTGCTCCCAGACCCCAAACCCACCCCCAACAAACTAAAGCCCCCCAAACAGCACCCCAAAGACAGGCAAGTGATCAAAATCGCAAAAACTTTTTTTGCTCCGATTTTCTCCAAACCACTTTGAGCCAGTATTACACCTTCCAAGCAAGGTCCCCAGACCTGTGAATCCGGGCAAAAACAAATTTCAGCCCCTCAAAAAGCCAAAAAGCAAAACCGGGAAAAGCCACACTTAGGAAACGTTGGGCCTACCTGGAATGCAGTCCAAATGAGCTCTGCAACGAGGCCCTAGCGCCCCTTTTCCACCACGGATTTTCTGGAAAAAAAATGCAATCAACATTAGACTGTGCCAGCAGTGCTCACAGACCCCAAAACCCACCCACAAAAACCTGGAAGCCCCCCAAACAGCACCCCAAAGACAGGCAAGTGAGCAAAAACGTAAAAAGTTTTTCACGATGGATTTGGTCCAAAACACTTGATTCCGATATTAGACCTTCCGAGCTATGCCCCCAGACCCCTGCTGCCACCCGCAAAAAAAGCAGAACACCCCCAGACAGGCAGAAGCAAAACTGGGCCTACCTAGAATTCTGTCCAAATGCGCTGTGCAGCTAGGCCCTAACTCCACTTTTCCACCATGGATTTCCTGAAAAAACAAATGCCATCAACATTAGACTGTGCCAGCAGTACTCCTAGACCCCAAAACACACCCACAAAATCCTGGAAGCCCGCCAAACAGCACCCCAAAGACAGGCAAGTGAGCAAAAAAGCAAAAACCTTTTAACCATGGATTTGGTCCAAAACAATTGATTCCGATATTAGACCTTCCGAGCTATGCCCCCAGACCCCTGCAGCCACCCGCAAAAAAGCAGAACACCCCCAAACAGGCAAAAAGCAAAAATGGGCCTACCTTCAATTCTGTTCAAATGCGCTGTGCAGCTAGGCCCTAACTCCCCTTTTCCACCATGGATTTCCTGAAAAACAAATGCAATCAACATTAGACTGTGGCAGCACTGCTCCCAGACCCCAAAACCCACCCCCAACAACCTAAAAGCCCCCCAAACAGCACCCCAAAGACAGGCAAGTGATCAAAAGCGCAAAAACGTTTTCTGCTCCGATTTTATCCAAACCACTTTTAGCCAGTATTACACCTTCCAAGCAAGGCCCCCAGACCTGTGAACCCGGGCAAAAACAAGTTTCACCCCCCCCAAAAAGCCGAAAAGCAAAACCGGGAAAAGCCACACTTAGGAAACTTTGGGCCTTCCTGGAATGCAGTCCAAATGAGCTCTGCAGCTAGGCCCTAACTCCCCTTTTCCACCACAGATTTTCTGAAAAACAAATGCAATCAACATTAAACTGTGGCAGCAGTGCTCCTAGACCCCAAAACCCACCCCCAAGAACCTAAAAGCCCACCAAATAGCACCCCAAAGACAGGCAAATGATCAAAAGCGCAAAAACTTTTTCTGCTCCGATTTTCTCCAAACCACTTTTATCCGGTATGAGACCTTCACAGCAATGCCCCAGACCCGTCAACTCACCCGCAAAGAAGTAGAACACCCCCACAAGTGCAGAGCCTTTCTTCATTTGGCGTAATCCAGCCATCTGTTTTGAGGGAAATAGGAGTCTGGAGGAGGAGGATAGAGGAGCATGTTCTTGTGAACTTGTGAACCTGAGGAATGCAGACTGCGGCACCTCCAAATCAATAAGCAAATAAGTGAAGACAGTTCTGTTGATGGGCTTGTTTTTGTGATTAGGTGATTAAAGTTTTTTTTATATAGATTTTGCAAAACAAAGAAAGACAGACACACAGGAATAAAAGTGAATAAGGACGAAAAAAAAGTTAGTGATTCATTGACTCATTTTCAGGGCTCGGTGTCAGGGAAGAAGAGCTCGTCCTCAAACTCTGCAAATTCAGACGGGAGTAGGTCAGTTAACAGAGAAGAACTTCCCTCATCTAAGTTGGTGTCCTCCTCGTCTTCTTCCTGCGTGCACTGTCGTATTTTGTAATCTGGTGGTAAGAAGTGCCGATTCATCTTGATCGCTGTTAACCTCTCCACATTTTTGGGCGAGAGGCGGGTCCTTTTGAAAGTTAAAATGCCACCAGCAGCACTGAAAACACATTCAGAAGACACACTTGCGAGTGGGCAAGACAAGTAATTTATAGCCAGGTTGGTGATCTCTGCCCACACATCTCTTTTCCCATGCCAATACGCCAATGGATCATGATGAACATAGACCTCTGGTGAGTCATTCAGATAGGCCTGCACCATCGACTCATGGTTCTCCAGGGTTCCTCCACTTTGCTTACTTTTTTCTGGGACCTTTTGAGAAGCAAACCCAAGCTGAGTTAGCCAATCCTCTTCTTCACACAATATTATGTTGTGTCTGGTGCAGATGATACGGTTGCTGGTGTCATTAACGGCTGAGAGGGAAAATCACTCACTTCTGCCACAGCCACAGATGCAGAAGTGGATTTTTTTGACTCCGGATGGCCTGCTGATGCTGATGTACTGCCTTTTCCTTCAATTTCCTGCCGTTCTCTTTCAAACCGAGTGGCTGACACAGCTAGCCAATGTTTGTACTTTTTAACATCTGCATCATCAAAAGGTAAGAATACTCTGCCTGCCACTGCCTTTTTGTACCGTGGATCCAGAATAGTAGCAGAAATGTTATGCTGTTCTTTGTGGATCTTTTCAAGGCGTTCATCGCGAAGTAGGCGCTGTAATAACTTCTCCGCCAAGTCAAATGCTTCTTGCTTTCCATCTTTTTGAAACGTAGAAGACATCACCTTCAGTTGGTGCTCTAGCATGCACAACAATGGGATAGCTTTTCTCAAATTACAGTCCTCTCTGCTGACTGCACGCGTGAAGACCTCAAAAGGATGAAGCATGTCTGTCAGGCTTTTAACTAGTTCCCATTGCTCCACCTGTATCCTCAGGTCTATCATAGGTGTACCCAGTTTAAAGAAATACTGATCGACTACCGCATACTGCTCATACAGACACTCAAGCATGTAGAAGGTTGAGTTCCAACGTGTTACCACCTCCTGGATGAGTGCTTTCACTGGCACTTTACTTTCATGTTGCAGGCACCTCAGCTGCTTCCGGGCCTTAAAAGAATGGTTGAAATGTGTGCACAATCTTTGGCAGGTGGTCAGTAACTCGTAGACTGGACTTTCTTCACTCAAGAATTTTTTAACAACCAGGGTTATACAGTGCACCAAACACGGCACTCTGAAATAGTAATCCTTATCCATGGCCTTAACTACATTGGCGCCATTATCCGTGGAAACATAACCAATCATGCGTTTTCTTAGGGACAGCCATTGAAAGACCTTTGTGTTAAACTCATGCAAAATGTTTTCTCCTGTATGATTTTTCTCCATGGCAAACATGGCTAGTGTTGCATGTTTCCGAGCAGTTTTATAAACTTTGTCCGTGTCAACACCTGCGTTTAGCTTTGCTTTAACCCCTGAAAAAGAGACCCAGTGTGCAGTGATGCACATGTAATCAAGGGCTTGGCAACTGGTCCACATGTCTGTTGTCAGATATATAGTGTGAACAGCACTCTTCTGCAAAGCTGCCCCAATCACCTCCAGCACATCTTCATGTAGTGCTGGAACCGCAACTCTGGAAAAATTGAACCGGCTAGCAAACTTCCATTTAGGGCAGAGCGTTGCCACCATTTCAATAAAACCCACCCCTTCCACAAAAGAAAAAAGGAGAAGGTCCAGCACTAGCATTTCAGCCAGCTTAGTGTTATATAGACGCGCCGTTAGGTGGTTGCGTTCAAGTGGCGCATCTGAAAACAACATGCTTCTAATGGTGGGCAGGACCATATTACGGGATGATGATGACTTCTTCGACCCAGTTACGCTTAGTGATGATAAACTTTTTCGCATTGGTGTCTCACTCTCTCCCACAATCTTAGTGTGGCTCATATATGTTGCAGGGGTGTGCTGCTGAAAGGGGTACTGGGTGTAACTGAAGAAATCTTTGATGCTTCTTCCTCCTTGTCATCATCAGATGAAACATCAACGGATACAATTTGTTGACTTGCAATTCGGGCTGCCTTGATCTCCCTTAGGTGCGCATGCCATTTGACAGTGTGTTGTCTCTCAAGATTACCTCTCTGGCCTCCGGTACCATAGTTGGTACCAAGCTTACCACGACTAACTCAAACCTTACAAATGGTACAAATGGCTATGTTTTCCCTTGTCGGGCTAACACTAAAGAAGTCCCAAACTGCGGACTTCAAATGTCTGTGGGGGGCGGAGGAGGCGATACTGGGATGCTAATGCCAGATGAAGTGGAGGATGTGTGTTGATGAAATTTACTACGTTGTGCACTTACAGCACCACTAATTGAGGAAATGGAGGTCGAGGTGGATGGAGGTCCCTTCTGGCGAGAAAATATAGAATCTGTAGGTGGTGGTGTACTAGTTAAGTGCATTGGTGGTGGTCCTATTGACGCAAGAAGCCAACATCACGCTCAGCAGCATTTTGGAATAGGGTAAAAATGTCTGTTTGCTGCATGCCCGCTGAGGCTGGAGTGACGTCTATGATGACTGCGTCGTCGTCGTGAGAGTCTTCATCAGCAGGAGTATACGCCACTTCTTGTTCAGCATCATCATCACACTCCATATCTATGAGACTTTCGGGGACCTTCCTTTTACATTAGCTACCTTTGTCAGATCATGGTGTACCTCACTCTCAGAGGGCACTGGGGGTTCCCAATTTTCATCCATATCATCAGAAGGAAGGGGACTTGAAGAAGATGTAAACACCATCCTTGATCTTTTCCTTGCTGGGCATCTGGAAAACAATGAATGATCAGGAGGAGTGGCTTCCTCAGATGATACCTCGGCTTGAATGTTGATTACTTCGGAAAGAACAACTAATGTGGGCACTTGTGCCACTCCATGCACCTCTGCTTGTGCCTCTCCTTGCGCCGCCTCTCCTTCCACATGTATTTGGGCTTGTACTTGCACATGTGATTGTTGTTGCGGCTGTGGTTATTGAACACTCGTCAGATGAGTTACAACAACCTGTGTTGATTGAGGGATGCTGCTACTTTCTTGCGATGAGCCAACATCACTGGTCGATGGTGATTGAACAACTATATTGGCTGCCTCTGCAGCACTCAAGGGCTTGGACCTAAGTTGGCGGGGTGGTGGTGGCACTGAGCCCAATGGAGCGGAGCTGCTGCTCCCAGCTTGGTCCCCAGCAGACCCCACTGCTGATGCAGGCGTACTTTTTTTTCCCAACAAATGTGGCGGTCGGCACGCCAGTCTCCATGGTAAGTGGCGCCACTTGCTTCTTCTGCTCCTTACTGGCAACTTTCTTGCTAGAGGAGCTACGGGCAACTTTTTTTGGGGTCATCTTCTTCAGATGTCAGAACAGCAGGCCGCAGTTACACAAGTTGGAGAGTTGTCTGTGGCCACATGTGACGTTATGCTGCACACACCGCAGCAGGACTTGTTCCTGGCACTGATGAGAAACGATGAGGCTGATGATTCTTCTTTCTGCACCTAAAAGCAAACAAAGCCAGAGGAACATTAGTTAAATAAATGTTGCATATGTAGCGCTTCAATTAATAGTTTGCAGTTAAGCATTTTTATTATACCCACCCCCCAAAATGGAAAGACCAATAAAATGCACCACTGACAGAGTACCCCTGGGCATAATGAATGAAAGCATGGAACACTGGGTGCAGGCCTATGGCACAACAAAGCACACTGCCTGGCTTCAAAATTGCCCCTAGACCCCCACCCACATGGCCAGGCCCTGCCTGGACCAGGCCTCAAAATGGCCCCCACACACATAGCCATGCCCCATCAACACCCCAAAAAATCGAAAAACACATAGAAATCACCACAATCCAATGCCATCCATGCCCTCAAGGATGTTTACATTCAAGACATCCCACAGAAAGACAAGGCCGATGCACCACTGAGTAACCCTGGGCATAATGGATGAAAGCAAGGCACATTGGATGCAGGCCTATGGCACAAAGCACACTGCCTGACTTCAAAATGGCCCCTTGACCCCCACCACATGGCCAGGCCCTGCCTGTACCAGTCCTCAAAATGGCCCCCACCCACATGGCCATGCCCCATCAACACCCCAAAATATCGAAAAACACATACAAATCACCACATTCCAATGCCATCCATGCCCTCAATGATGTTTACATTCAAGACACCCCACAGAAAGATTAGGCCCATGCACCACTGAGTAACCCTGGGCATAATGGATGAAAGCAAGGCACATTGGATGCAGGCCTATGGCACAAAGCACACTGCCTGGCTTCAAAATGTCCCCTTGACCCCCACCACATGGCCAGGCCCTGCCGGTACCAGTCCTCAAAATGGCCCCTACCCACATGACCATGCCCCATCAACACCCCAAAAAATAGAAAAACACACAAACATCACCACAATCCAATGCCATCCATGCCCTCCATGATGTTTACATTAAAGAGACCCCACAGAAAGACTCAGCCCATGCACCACTGAGTACCCCTGGGCAAAAGGCCCCAACAACAACCATAAAATAGACAAACACACATAAATCACCACAATCCAATGCCATCCATGCCCTCCATGATGTTTACATTGAAGAGACCCCACAGAACGACTCAGTCCATGCACCAATGAGTACCCCTGGGCAAAAGGCCCCAACAACAGCCAAAAAATCGAAAAACACACAAAAATCACCACAATCCAATGCCATCCATGCCCTCCATGATGTTTACATTAAAGAGACCCCACAGTAAGACTCAGTCCATGCACCACTGAGTACCCCTGGGCAAAAGGCCCCAACAACAGCCAAAAAATCGAAAAACACACAAAAATCACCACAATCCAATGCCATCCAGGCCCTCAATCATGTTGAAATTCAAGACACAGAAAAACCAAAGGTGATGATGGACGGAGCGTGGAAAATACAAACACACACCCCCATTCAACTGATCTGGGTTTAATCCATCACCGTTCTTTAGCTCACTCCGCCACCCCAGTTCGGACATGGCCATATGCAAATCAGTCTGACCCTGTGCCTCATGGGAACAGTCCAGCCCGAACTCCCAAGCCATGTCTTCTCTGGACAAGAATCAAGCTTCCTAGGACCAGTTTCTGGCATTACAGCCGTCTTCAGCCGGGCTTGCTTGACTCCAGTGGCAAAGTGAGCAAGGGACTCACATCTGAGGATACCCTGCCAACTTAGGGCGAACAAAGAAAAACCAAAGGTCATGATGGTCGGAGCGTTGACAATACAAACACTCACCCCCATTCAACTGATCTGGGTTTAATCCATCACCGTTCTTTAGCTCACTCCGCCACCCCAGTTCAGACATGGCCATATGCAGATCAGTCTGACCCTGTGCCTCATGGGAACAGTCCAGCCCGAACTGCCAAGCCATGTCTTCTCTGGACCGGAATCAAGCCTCCCAGGACCGGTTTCTGGCATTACAGCCGTCTTCAGCCGGGCTTGCTTGACTCCAGTGGCAAAGTGAGCAAGGGACTCACGTCTGAGCATACCCTGCCAAATTAGGGCGAACAAAGAAAAACCAAAGGTGATGATGGACAGAGCGTTGACAATACAAACACTCACCCCCATTCAACTGATCTGGGTTTAATCCATCTCCATTCTTTAGCTCACTCCGCCACCCCAGTTCAGACATGGCCATATGCAAATCAGTCTGACCCTGTGCCTCATGGGCACAGTCCAATCCGAACTGCCAAGCCATGTCTTCTCTGGACCGGAATCAAGCTTCCCAGGACCGGTTTCCGGCATTACAGCCATCCTCAGCCGGGCTTGCTTGACTCCAGTGGCAAAGTGAGCAAGGGACTCACGTCTGAGCATACCCTGCCAACTTAGGGCGAACAAAGAAAAACCAAAGGTGATGATGGACGGAGCGTTGACAATACAAACACTCACCCCCATTCAACTGATCTGGGTTTAATCCATCACCGTTCTTTAGCTCACTCCGCCACCCCAGTTCAGACATGGCCATATGCAAATCAGTCTGACCCTGTGCCTCATGGGAACAGTCCACCCCGAACTGCCAAGCCATGTCTTCTCTGGACCGGAATCAAGCTTCCCAGGACCGGTTTCCGGCATTACAGCCGTCTTCAGCTGGGTTTGCTTGACTCCAGTGGCAAAGTGAGCAAGGGACTCACATCTGAGCATACCCTGCCAGCTTAGGGCGAACAAAGAAAAACCAAAGGTGATGATGGACGGAGCGTTGACAATACAAACACTCACCCCCATTCAACTGATCTGGGTTTAATCCATCACCGTTCTTTAGCTCACTCCACCACCCCAGTTCAGACATGGCCATATGCAAATCAGTCTGACCCTGTGCCTCATGGGAACAGTCCAGCCTGAATTGCCAAGCTATGTCTTCTCTGGACAGGAATCAAGGTTCCCAGGACCGGTTTCGGGCATTACAGCCGTCTTCAGCCGGGCTTGCTTGACTCCAGTGACAAAGTGAGAAAGGGACTCACGTCTGAGCATAAACTGCCAACGTAGGGCGAACGAAGAAAAACCAAAGGTGATGATGGACGTAGCGTTGACAATACAAACACTCTCCCCCATTCAACTGATCTGGGTTTAATCCCTCACCGTTCTTTGGTTTTTCGAAATTCAAGACACCTCACAGAAAGACTCGGTCCTTGCAACACTGAGTACCCCTGGGCATAATGGATGAAAGCATGGCAGACTGGGTGCAGGCCTACGGCACAACAAAGCACACTGCCTGGCTTCAAAATGTCTCCTAGACCACCACCCACATGGCCAGGCCCTGCCTGGACCAGGCCTCAAAATGGCCCCCACCCACATGGACAGGCCCCAACACCACCCCCAAAAATCGAAAAACACATATAAATCACCACAATCCAATGCCATCCATGCCCTCAATGATGTTTACATTCAAGACACCCCACAGAAAGACTAGGCCCATGCACCACTGAGTACCCCTGGGCATAATGGATGAAAGCATGGCAGACTGGGTGCAGGCCTATGGCACAACAAAGCACACTGCCTGGCTTCAAAATGGCTCCTAGAACCCCACCACATGGCCAGGCCCTGCCTGTACCAGTCCTCAAATGGGCCCCCACCCACATGGCCATGCCCCATCAACACCCCAAAAAAATCGAAAAACATACAAAAATCAACACAATCCAATGCCATCAATGCCCTCCATGATGTTTACATTAAAGAGACCCCACAGAAAGACTCAGTCCATGCACCACTGAGTACCCCTGGGCAAAATCCCCAGGCCTCAAAATGGCCCCCACCCACATGGCCAGGCCCCAACAACACCCCAAAAAATCGAAAAACACACAAAAGTCACCCCATCCCAAAGCCATCCATGCCCTAAATGATGTTTAAATTCAAGAGACCCCACAGAAAGGCATGGTTAATGCACCACTGAGTACCCCTGGGCATAATGGATGAAAGCAAGGCAGACTGGGTGCTGGCCTATGGCACAAAGGCCAAAGCACACTGCCTGGCTTCAAAATGGCCCCTTGACCCCCACCCACATGGCCAGGCCCTGCCTGCCCTGGACAAGGCCTCAAAATGGCCCCCACCCACATGGCCAGGCCCCAACAACACCACAAAAAATAAAAAAACACACACAAATCACCACAATCCAATGCCATCCATGCCCTAAATGCTGTTTAAATTCGAGCCACCCCACAAAAAGACTTGGTCCATGCACCACTGAGTACCCCTGGGCATAATGGATGAAAGCAAGGCAGACTGGGTACAGGCCTATGGCACAAAATGGCCCCTTGACCCCCACCCACATGGCCAGGCCCTGCCTGCCCTGGACCAGGCCTCAAAATGGCCCCCACCCACATGCCCAGGCCCCAACAACACCCCAAAAATCAAACAAAAAACACACAAAAATCACCACAATCCAATGCCATCCATGCCCTAAATGATGTTTAAATTCAAGACACCCCACATAAAGACTTAGTCCATGCACCACTGACTACCCCCTGGGCCTACTGGCTAGTGTGGCTTTACACGCAACCCCAAAATTAAAAACAATTCTACATATAACAGTGTAAAGTGAATTAGGTGCTTTACTTTTGAAGTGCAACATTCCAGAGTTCTTCAGCTGGAGGCCATATCAAGAAGCAGCAACAGTAAAGGTTTTTATTCAGATATAGAGTTTCCTATGGGGTTATGCTGCCTCACATTTTACAACGATTCTCAGAACACTTGTACATATCAGGAAAAATGTAGTGACTCTAGTACTTCTAACTACTTTGGCCACCCGAATTATGGTACTCTCAGCTTCTAGAGTTTTCTGTAGACTTTCACAGGTTTCTTCCAGGGTTTCTCTTTTGCTCAAAATCTGATGGGTTGTCTTCATGAGTTGGTTGTTCAGGGTAATCTTCAGCTCATGGCTTAGACGATTTCATGATGTCCTGGGGCGTTTGCGGGATGACAGTGTTTAGGTAACAAATTGATCCCATTGATGGTCCTCAAGTGGTGGTTTTGTAATTAACTTCAAGCGAGGGCTCTAGGATGGTTAAAGATTGCATCTCAGAAATGTTGACAGGTCATATCAGCAGCAAACCATTTTTTTTATTTGTAGAGCCTTGAGACCAGTTTGTCTCAGAGTTCTTCCTAAACTAAAATGTTCTGCATTGTGGAAAGTGAAAGCAGTGTAAGTCATTTTGGAAATCCTTAGTGATGATTTAATAATGATGATTGGCAACTTTAATAAAGAACCTAGTTTGATCTTTTTTAGAATGGTTGCACATGTAATAGCTTTAGTTTAGTATTACAGCATGCAAAATTTGTGTGTGATTAGATAATGTTAGAAATGTAGTTTCTAGATGGGGGAGGTATGCACACTGTCCAATCAGGAACCACAATCCTAGTCAGGGTAAGTCAGATACACACCCAAAAATAACCTCTGCTTACCCTCTGGTAGCTAGGCACAGAGCAGTCAGGCTTAACTTGAAAGGCAATTTGTAAAGTATTTGTGCAACCATTCATACAGTAAAACAGTAAAAACACTACAATACAATATACCATACCTGGTTAGAACAATAGAGCAAAATGTAATGAACAAAACAAGACCAAAATAACAAAACACCAATTAGTTGAACCAAACGTACACATTTTATAAGAATAAACTGAACTTTAGTGTTTCAAAGCATAAAGCGCAAACAGGAGCAATCTGGTCACGCTAGACTGGGTCTAATCCAAAAGTTCAGGCCAACCGTAATGAAGAATGGGTCAGATACAAGAATCAGCTTTGGACCGCTGACACAGTACCTTAGTTTGCAGTTGCGTTGTCTATCGTGTGCAGTCAAATGCAACGATTAATGGATTTTGGCAGTTCCAGCCCTTTATACCCACTTCAAAGGGTCTGGGATTGGATTGGCACAACTTGGCGGGGCAAGACTCTCAGATGGCAGAGTCCAGGTCCTGTAAGTAAATGGGTTGGAAATCTTTGATGTCTCTGGGACTTCTAACGGTAGGCAATCCAGCAACCCCTTGGAGTCACTCTGGTTCTGGGTTAGAGATATAAGTCCAGTCCTTCTCACTCCCAGGCAAGGGGGGCAGCAGGCAGCAGGTCAGCAGAGCAGGAGTCCAGCAGAGTAGAAGGCTAGCAGAGTGGTAGTCCTTTCAGCAACACAGTGATCATTCTTCCTGGCAGAGTATCTACAGGTCCAGGAGTGTACTGAGATTGTGGTGTCAGAGGTCTAGTACTTCCTCCAAGTTGTGCCATTGAAGTGGGGGAGACTTTAAAGAGAGGCCTTTGAAGTGCACAGAGTCCATGCTCTTCCTTCCTTGGCTCCAGGCTCACTACAGGGGGTGTGCAGCCCTTTGAGTGGGGACTGGACACAGTCTATTCATGTGTAAGTGCCCGCTACTTCCTCCCATTCTGCCCAGGATGGCCCATCAGGATGTGGATGGTCCATCATTTACAACCAAACTCCCTTTGCTTGTGGCTGTCTAGAGGGAATGCACAAAGCCCAGCTGTCACCCATCTCAGATGTATAGTCAGAGACAGGCAGAACAGGTCAAATGGCAAAAGTAAGAAAATACAAACTTTCTAAAAGTGGTATTTTCAGAATTACAATTTAAAATCTAACTTCACCATAAGTTAGCATTTTAAATTGTGGTTCCAGAGGCAACAGACCTGGGGTCCCATCTCTTCCCAATTGGAAATTACACCTATAAAATGTAATAAGGTAATCACAATGTTAACCAATAGGAGAGATGGCATTGCACTAGTGTAAAACGAATGTAAGAGTTTTTCACCACCAGGGAAAGTAAAATTAAAAGTACATGCCGTACTCTTTAGATACAGTACACCATTTACATGGGCAGTCCAGGACCTAACTTAGGGGTGACTTACATGTATTACAAAGGAATATTTGGTCCAGGCAAGAGGGTTACCTTGCCAGATCAACATGGCAGTCTAAAACTGCACACACAGGCTCTGCAATGGCAGGCCATAGACATGTTTAAAGGGCTACTTAACTGAATGGTACAGTCGGTGCTACAGGCCCCATAGTAACATTTAATGTACAGGCCCTGGCACATGTAGTGCACTTTACTAGGGTCCTAGAAGTATATTAAATATGTCAGTTGTGGATACACCAATGTTACCATGTTTTTAGGCAGAAATATATGTGCACCTTAGCACTGGTTAGCAGTGATAAAGCGCCCAGATTCCTAAAGCTAACAAAAACAAAGTGATTTCCCACCTAAATATAATATACAGCACCCCTGGTTCAATTCGGACTGCACTTCAGCTTTTAAAGCCCCTAAAAAAGCCGCCAACACAATCCTGTGCAGTTTTCGAGGCTGTGAGATCAGACTGTAAATGCTATAAAAAGCACTAAAAACCAGGAAAAGGAAAATCTGGAGCAAAGCCTGGGAAGATCTAGATAAAGCGGCCCATCTAAAAGACTATGAAACACAACAAGGGCACCCAATCGAGTCAGCACAGGACCTCGGGGAACATATGAGTGAAAGCAACAGTGGTCCTATGCAAGGAAGGAATGTACTCAAGGGATAAATGTAGACACAATGGAAACTATATTATAAATTGACTTGCCCAGCCGGGCAGAGGTCTAATAGTTAACTTTTTAACACAATGTTTTGAAAAATACCTTCAACAATTTCTTGGAGGTGGGCACAAGCCTGTGCCCAAACGTTTACAAATTGTCATGGTTAGCAGAGTGGATAGAGAGTACAAAATGGTTTTTAGGCAAAAAGCTATTATATTCTGTACATATAGCAATAACAGAATTCACATTCACACCATTACTTGAGTTATAGTGATTAATACATAACACAGTATATGGTGTAGTAATTGTCAACGGCGTTTCGATCCTATTACAGGGTTACAGGGATCATCAGACACAAGTCAAAAAGTAAATTCCCTTTGGGCAAGTGAACATCAATACAAAGGTACTTACAGACAATAGACTCACTAATACATAAGCATAACAAGGAACCAATGAAAAAACGGAAAATTCAAACACGTGAAAACACTATAATAGGATCAAAACATTCCAATAAAAAGTGAATGTGGATTAAGAAATCAAGGAAAATTCGAAATAATTGTGTTATTTGAATTTAGTCCTTTTTCCTGTAGATCCTCTTTTATTGGAATGTTTTTATTTATTATTGTTCCGTCCTGTGTTTGTTTCCCAATTTTTAATCAACATAATGTATGTCAATAAATTGTACTAATGTTTTGATCCTATTATAGTGTTTTCACGTGTTTGAATTTTCCGTTTTTTCATTGCTTCCTTGTTATGCTTATGTATTAGTGAGTCTATTGTCTGTAAGTACCTTTGTATTGATGTTCACTTGCCCAAAGGGAATTTACTTTTTGACTTGTGTCTATTGTGGTACCCTATCCCTTTGGTTTAGGGGTCCCTCTCTCTTTTATTAGAGATTGTAAGTACGGTCTGTTTGACTGGAGAGTTGCTTTCCGCCATTGAGTAAGGTATCCTTTCTGGAGGGATTATAATCTCCCAATGGATCAAATTAAAACATTTGGCTTTAGTGAAGATCAACTTCAATGTATTATTAGTACCAAGAGCGACAACAGAATCACTGTCGCCTCTGGTAAAGGGGAAAACTGGGGGAAACTGGTAAACTTAAAGAAAAAACTTATAAGAACTGAAGCGCATGCAGATTTCCTAGTAGAATATGTAACATCGGGCACTATACCCATTGGATTGCAGGTTCGGAATGAACCAGGAGTATTCACAGAAAATAGGAAGTTTCTTGAAACCTGGGCACTAATCTCAAATAGATGCAGCCGAGATTGGATGCTCTTAATTATTGAAACAGCACAAGGCCTAATTATATTAGAGAAAGAGGAAATCGATAAATTAGAAGCTGAACTCAAAAACTGTCCAGCTCTAGAGGAGGCTAAAAAGAAACTTGCTGACATCAATAGAGATGTGGAAGGGTATAGCACATATCTCCTCAACAAAAAAGCGAATAAGCTAAAAAAAGACATTGAGCAATATGCAGAAAAGAAAACCTACCCATTTCTAAAAGAAAATTACTTCCAAAATAAATACAATGAAAATTGGGAACGACCACCTAATAGTCAGATATACTCCAGAGGAGGAAACAAACAGGTCACCTTCTCCAATTCTTCATGCTCCAGTGCGGAGGAAGAAGGATGTAATGAGGCTGGTATAAATAGCTGTGATCAGGGTGTTTTTTTAGAACCACGCCCGAGGAGAGGACAAAACTACAATGGAAACCGAGGACAGGGACACTTCAGCCGAGGGAGACAACAACATCACAACCAGCGGCACCCTCAACAGAACTACAATCAGGGACCCCCTCAACAAAATTACAATCAGGGACCGCCCCAGCAGAATTACAACCAGGGACCTCCTCAGCAGGACTATATGAGTACCCGGAGCAAGAGATACTGGAAACCGACAAACTACCAGTGATCAATTTATCCAGTAAAACCCTTAGTGACACAGAGATAGGGATTCTTAGCAGAGGGCTCAGTTTTGTCCCTTCTACTTACCTTGATAAATTTCAGCTAGAAAAGGACTTGCGTTCCTTTTTTAGAAAAATAAGACTCAAAAGATTTTTTGAAAACAGGGAGAGCAGAGAGCGAGTGAATATCTCTGGACTCAAACCAAAGTCGAAATTTACACCTACCTTAAGTATGGTTAATAAAAACATAGAGGCCTTTGAAACTGCTGTGGAGAGCGGTGTCTATAAACTACTTGAAAAAGATAAACGACACCATAACCATAATATCTCTCGCAGTGAAAGAGAGGCATTAAATGCACTCAGAGTAGATGGATCCCTTACCATTAAACCTGCAGACAAGGGTGGGGGTGTGGTGATATTTGACACAAGTGATTATGAGCAAAGGATGCTTAGTTTACTGAATGTAGGTGAACATTATGCCCGTACTACTGAGGCTAGTCTCAAACAAGTGGCAAAAGACTGCCTATCATTATTAACAGAGGCAAAAGAGGCGGGATTCATCTGTGAAGATGAATTCAACTTCCTCAACAATTTGGAACCTAAAACTCCAGCCATTTATGGCTTACCAAAAATGCATAAGGATAGAATGAACCCGCCCATGCGACCCATAGTGAGCAGTATCGACTCATTGTTAGAACCGGTCAGTAAATATGTTGACCATTTCTTGAGATCCCTTGTTTGTAACCTGAGATCATATGTACGTGATTAGCACACATTATCTCTCTGGTGGAAGGTATTCCATTCTGTGAGGAGACTCAATGTCTAGTAACTCTAGACATTGAGTCTTTATACACTAATATTCCCCAGATGGATACTGTTGAAGTAATAGATGAAATTCTATCTGATCAGGACCTTGGTGGTGCTAATAAGGAATTTATCGTTGACTGTGTCAAACTTATTCTCACCAACAATGTGTTTCTTTTCAAGAATGAATATTTCAGGCAACTCAAGGGGACCAGCATGGGGGCCACATGTGCCCCCGGTCTCGCTTGTCTGTATGTTGGAAATTTTGAGGCAAGGCACATCGATAATGAAATGGCCCCGTTTTTCGAAAATGTAGTGGGCTGGTACCGCTACATTGATGATATTTTCTTTATTTGGAAAGGATCAGTTGAACTTTTGGAGGAATTCCTACTCTGGATTAACTTAGGGGATCCTAACCTTAGGTTTACATCTATGTATAGCACCTCTAAGGTAGAGTTCCTTGATATTTGCATTAAAAACTGTAATGGAGTTCTGGCAGTCGAACTGTTTACAAAACCTATGGCCAAAAACACATTGCTTCACTTCTCCAGTTTCCACCCAAAATCACAGAGGGAGAGTATCCCATTTAGTCGATTTCTCCGTCTCCGGAGAAATTGTTCGGAACTGGGAGATTACTATAAACATGCTGAGAATTTGAGTACGAAATTTAAGGATAGAGGATATCTGAAAAAGCTTCTGTCACATTCACTGAAAAGAGCGCGGTTTTACGACCGTGATGCTTTGGTTCACAGCAAACCTAAGGATAAGGAACCCCTTAACAAAGTGGTCTTTGTTAGTAAATTTTCCAACATAAGCAATCAGATAAAGAATGTTGTGAACAGGCACTGGCACATCCTAAATCACGAGGAAGAACTAGCCTTAGAGAAACCTCTCTTTGCATTTAAAAAGAATAAAAATTTACGTGATTTACTTGTACATACTTACAGAGAGGAATGTGTTGAAAGTCAAAGGACAATTAAGGGCACCAGAGTTACTGGAACAACAAAATGTAGCATGTGTAACATGTGTTCCCAATGTATTGTGGGATCAGAAATTACCTGCAACACCAAGACTGTAACGTGCAAGACGCACAACAATTGTAAAAGCAAAAATGTTGTATACTTACTTAAATGTCCGTGTGGTCTCTGCTATGTTGGAGAAACGGGCAGAGAGGTACGCATATGACTTCAGGAACATAGGTCAGCAGTGAGGACCAAGAAAATTACTGCACCAATTGTCGCCCATTTCCTTGAAAAGGGACACAAAGAATCGGATTTTGGCTGGTTCATCTTAGAAAAGATTAGGATAGGCAAAAGAGGTGGTAATATTGTTTCCAGAAGAAAGGAGAGGGAGCAATGGTACATCTCCTACCTCGACACAGTTAAACGGGGACTAAATTCTAGGGAAGAATGGGAGCGTATTATTGGAGCAGTATAACTTATCTGCGCTCTCTTTGGTCCATTCAGATTGCTGTTGATTAGTATAGGTTTCCCTCTTTGCTATAATTCATGTAGCCACCGTACTAGAATTATCATTTCACTAAGGATATCTTTTGTCTGAAACTTAGTGACACTTTATTCAGTGTAAAATCCTGTAGGTCATGCTGAGGTTTTGATTCGAATCAGCATCTCTCTTAATAAGAAGCATGTTTACTTGTTGTTTGGGTTATAAGTACCCTCTTTCAGTATAGCAGGAGTAGTGAGCTCTGCTATCTTATCCTGTTAATAACAATGGCCCTGAGTAGATATTGTGGATTATCATCAACACACTGGTCTGAGTGAATAGAGGGGTTTATGAATAAAAAATGCCTTATCTGTATCTTAATAAGAAGTTAATCTAAATAACTTCGCATCCCTGACAACCTGTGTCTGACGGGAACAAAACGTGATTAACACCAATAACTTCTTTTTTTCAAAACAAATATATGCTGGTTTTGGCAATTTTTTAGGATGCAGAAAGAAATAATTGCACATTTCTGGTTTCAGCAACACTTATCGGTGCATTTATTGATGAGCTCATAATAATTACTTACTCACAATAATTACTCGCATTTTAGATTACTCTCTCGCGTGTAAATATGCGTGTTTATAAACAATAACATAGTCTTTTTACCGTTTCATAGGAAATAATACCTGGCAGGCATTCTTTAGTCCGCTTTCTATATCCATTGCGTACCTCACTGCACTAAGCATCATAGGTACGAAGTATAGTCCATCTTTTAGGTCTATTACTTCCGTGTTCGTCATTTGACTTCCGTGTTCGTCATTTGGCATTGTGGCTTACGCCTATCCCCCTTAATCAGTATATAAGGGTTAGCACGAAACGCGGCTTTTGGTGCATTTCGCTTAAACGTATGTGAGGACGCGGGACGTCGGCTCATCTAGCTTTGGAGGTAAGAACGGCGGGTCATTTGTGCAATGCGTCAATTCTTTTACCTAACACGGTTCCTGGACGTCTTTTGACACGGTGGTGCTCTGTATCTGTTTAACTTTCAGGACAGAGACTGGTGTTGAATCGCTAAATTTAAAATATATCAGGAGTCACGTCGTGTCCCTACCAAGATGAAAATTTATTAGGATTGTACCGCGTTCCGGGCTTACACTATTTAATACTTCGTGTAAGTATACCGTTGCACTTGAAAATTAGAGATAGCGGCCTAGAATCACATCTGAAATAGGAACTAATGGTATTCCCGTTTGTCTGTTTATTTACAGCCTTCAGCTATAGCGCTGGACGTACTTTGAAAGTTGGACTTTATTTCAGCAACTATTTTTATACCAGTAAGTTGCACTTAGTGTGAACCTACTATAAGAAGTAGTTTGTGTTCAATATTCTTATTGTGAATAAAGCTATAGAAATTAATTTTGGCCATTTAATCAAATATAGAGCGATGTGTGTAATCAGGCTATGTTTCACCCATAGAGCCGATTACACTGAGTTTTATGAATTCTTATGACGGCACGAATTATGATTAGCAAAAAAAAAATGTTATATTGTGACTCGATTTGTCTTTAGTGTGGACGAACTTTATGACAAAATATGTCAATTTTACTGGGGGCATCTGCTGGATTAACTGTTCACGGAAATGTACACTTTTTGCGGAGTATAATACCCGTGTGAATAAAGATAAGGAGAGGCTCAGCCATAGATATTGGGTAGAGTAAATACGCCCGTTGTCCGGTCTTTGACTAAAAATGCCTCAACTTGAGTAGCTTTGTTGATCTAAGCAGTGAACCTTGTCACAATTAAATAAGATATCTATTCATCCTCATGTTTAGGAGAACTATAGGATATTTCGCTAGCCGAATATCCCAAGAAAAGGATAAGGAGGACATATACCCCTTATGATGCACTGACATATGTACTTTATCCCCGAGGTAGGTGATGTATCATGCTCCTCACTATTGCCACCTTAACTTTAAGGGTTAGCTATCTGTGTAAATCCTTTTCGATTACTCTGTATCTCTGGCTAAATGTTTTAGGCCGGTTTAGGATACTTGATGTTTGAAAGTGTATATGCAATGAAATGTAAGGTACTGCCTAAATTTGTGGACCTATTTGCTATTCAATATGCTGTCAATGTTTATAAAATTGTTTAGTGTAATGTTTCTGTATTTATGTGTTGTGCAATGTTGGAAGCAATGCTATAATGTGTATTCAAAGACAGAGTAGGACATTTCATTGTGTTTTTTTTAAAAAAGTGTATCTTTAAATTTGATTTGTTTTGCCTATTATAATTTAGACCAATCTCATTTAAATTTACAGAAATATCGGGAAACAGGTATACATATACCCTGATGAAGGCGGTTATACTTTGTTCATACCGCCGAAACGCGTCGATGCTCAAGGAGTGAATGTGGATTAAGAAATCAAGGAAAATTCGAAATAATTGTGTTATTTGAATTTAGTCCTTTTTCCTGTAGCTCCTTTTTTATTGGAATGTTTTTATTTATTATTGTTCCGTCCTGTGTTTGTTTCCCAATTTTTATCAACATAATGTATGTCAATAAATTGTACTAATGTTTTGATCCTATTATAGTGTTTTCACATGTTTGAATTTTCCGTTTTTTCATTGCTTCCTTGTTATGCTTATGTATTAGTTAGTCTATTGTCTGTAAGTACCTTTGTATTGATGTTCACTTGCCCAAAGGGAATTTACTTTTTGACTTGTGTCTATTGTGGTACCCTATCCCTTTGGTTTAGGGGTCCCTCTCTCTTTTATTAGAGATTACAGGGATCATCATCAGGACTGAATAAAGCCTAATTATTCCTAGCCATGATAGCCTAAAGGAAAAGGGGAGAACAATAAAGAGGTTTGTCCAAGAGAGGACGCATTTTAGAGATCGCTACAAGCTTGCATTTGTCCATGATCTTAATATAAGACATGAGTGACATTCAGTGTCGCCTTACGGGCCTATGTCAAGAAATTGTGCACAAGGAGTGAAGTGCAGTTTAAAAATTAAGAGGTTTAAGAGTTTAAGAACTACCGTGGTGACAAAAACATTTGTTAATGGCAGCAGCATTCATGCAGTACCCGCGTTTTCCATGCGGATGTTAATGTACCAGGTATAATCAATGATGAACTTCATAATGCCATGTGTCCTGTGGGTGTGCAAACATACAATAGTTACAAGATAATGCGGCGATTGTGAATGGCTTAATTAGGGGTACTACATTGGTGGTAACAGGTTTGTGATGAAACGTGGGCGATTGGCGGCGGTAAAAGGGGTCGTGATGCGACGTGCGTTGCTGGCGGTGATAAGTGAACGGTGATAAAAACGTCGCGTCAAGGGATTTGAGAGTGCCAAGAGAGCCCGTGAGAACATGCCGCGCAAACTCCTGGATAACCAAATGATAACATTGATCATTACAAGCTTTTGATGGGAATCCTACTAATACCTTTTGGGTTTTATTCACAAACTATCGTAGACATAGTGTTTGATAAATATTGTCCCTCTGGTTACAACTTGGTGTTGGTCATCAACATATTAAAAAACATTGATGACACCTTGAGATAATTTATATATCTCTCTCTAGACCCCTAGGTTTCTTTGTTGTTTATATTTAATAGTTTTATGACAAACTTGAGTTTAAAAGTAAATCATTAGAAAAAGCTTATTTTAACATGCTGTCAAAAAAATACTAAAACAAAATCTTTCTTTATTGGTTGGAGGCTGATCATTAAGGTTTTACATTTTAATTATTTGGGCATCATGTTTGAGGCAAATCTGTCATAGGGTGGCATGACTTGTCAGAGAATACAGAAAATGGGTGTAATGTATGTATCAAATTTTAGTTTCACAAAAAAACTGGGAGCTAATCCAATTAAAGAGATGGTCAAGTTATATAAATCTAAATTATTAGGTGTAGGATCATATGGAGCAGGTGTGTGGGGTCACACAATACCTAGAATGCAGGCCTTTGAAAAGAGTTCCTCTGTTGGTTACTCGCTATCCAGAAATCGTCTCCAGGTTTTTTCTACCATAGTGAATTGTGCATGGGCTAGTTAGAAGACAAAGCTAAAATGCCCCCCTTACTCAGTGTTTAAAATATAGTGAGAGTTTTTTGAGAAGCATTTTGGGTGACATTGTGGGTGACTGTTTGAAATTGGACAACATATGCTCTATTCCTTGGCTGGCATATGCCAAGAAAAGATTAAGGGTCAGATGTAGGAGACCAAATACCGGTCGGTAACGGACAATTTCGGCCATTAACGACCGGTATTTGGGGTTTTACATATAGGGGGCTTGAGATTTACAGAATCAGTAAATTTACAGATTCGGTAAATTTACCGAATCGGTAAAATACTGAATCGGTAAATTTACCGATTCTGTAAATCCAGATGTAGGTGGCACAGTAAACAGTGCCACAGGCCCTTGAGAATGTGTTATTTACCACCCAATACTATTGGGTGGTAAATAACGAATTCCTGTGTACATGCACATCTGTGCATGTACACCTGTGCCATATGGCACACATACATGCCCTAAGGGCATGTATGTGTGTCACATGGCACACAAGCCAGAAACAGGGGTGCTACAGGGTGTCAAAGTGACACCCTGTCCCCCTTGGCAATTCGGTATTTTTACCGATTCGGTAATTACCGAATCGGTATTTGCCATCGATTCCTATCGGCTTCAAGGCCCATAGGAATCAATGGCAAATACCGATTTGGTAATTACCGAATCGGTAAATACCGATTCCTACCGATTCGGCATTTGATACCGAATGATTACCTACATTAGATTTACCGATTCATGAATACCGAATCTATAAAATTCGGTATTTATGAATCGGTAAATCTAATTTACCTACATCTAGCTCCTAATGACATGAGCCTGATTAACCTTTTTGTTTTTCCAGATAGCATTGGGCCCCAAACTAAGGACATAGTTACGTAAAAATGTATTTCGATACATTTTGAGAATAGAATCACAAGGGCAAGCCATTTAATCTCAGTTCTTAATTATTTTCCTACTTCCACGATGCATGTGACAGAGCAGTACTTAACCTGGATAGAAAAACCAGACTATAGATTTTATCTCTTGAGGTTCAAGTTTCATACAATATATAGTAGCTTGAAAAGGTGCCTTCACTACCACTTTTAAAGCACAAACAGTTTACATCGTATCAAGCGGGATTGATTTTTTTAAATGTTAAAATACCCCAACAATTTGTTTCTCTGTCCTCAACTTTATTCTTTTTACAATAAAACTGAGGAGGAGGTATGCCTTATAAGGATACATATTTCAGCTCTGATGAGACTGGCACTAGCTTTAAATAAGCACAAGTCACTAGGGGTGCTAATACAGTAACTTTATTTAATTTAATTGGCTAAATGTATACAGGGAGAGGTGTTGGGCAGCTGCCAGGGTGGCTGACTCTGAAGTGCAGGGCTCATGGTTCGATCCCTGGCACCGGCAGCAGCTCAGCTCAACACCACGTGACTGTGGGCAATAGCTCTCTTGGGGGCAGATGTATCAAATGTTTTTTTGTCGCAAACACTGTGAATCGCAAAATAGCAGCGTTTGTGACCAAAAAAATCAGAAAATGCGATGTATCATTGAAATCGCATCGCAAACTTAAGGAATCACAACATTTGCGATTCCTTAATTTTGCATCAGCATTTAAGGAATCGCAAATTGCGATTCCTTAAATGCTATGTATGAAGCATACAGGTTTTTTCAAATTTACACTAAGAAATCGCAAATTACCAGCAACTTGTTGTTGGTGTTAATTTGCGAATTCGTTTACACATGCACTTTCTGGCATTTGTAAAGGTGTCAAGTGGCGCTCATACATGCACTTATGGGCATGTATGAGCGCCACATGTACATTTCAGGGGTGCAGCAGGGTGTCCTTAAGACACCCTTGCACCCTTGAAATTATTTTCAATTTGCGATTAGCAAATTGAGAATAACTTCCCATTCCTTCCTATGGTCCTGGCCCATTGAAATGAATGGGAAATCATTCCTTAAATTATTAAAGAATTTTAAGAAATCGCTAAAAAATTGCGAATTTTTACATACATACCATTTGCAATTCTCAAATAGCGATTCTCAAAAAATCGCTATTTGAGAATCGCAAATAGGTATTTTGATACATCTGCCCCTAAATCTCCCCAACGGCCCCAAGCACCTTGAGACACTTAGGGCTGAGTAGATTTTGATTTATACACAGATTATATTTAATGATGTTTTAAATCCATTTTAATTTGATGTGTGAAGCTTTTAATAACCTCTGAATTTGAAAAACTATATGATGTATAATGTATTTTAATTTTGTGTTTAATGGTTATTGCTGGGACCAAATAAAGACTATTGAACTGAACAGAGTTGATTTATTTTAGAATCGGCCTCTTTTCTATGACTCAAGCTGAAGGATTTAAGTACATCTTTTAAGCATTAGTTATGTGACTTCATCATATATTTTCAATATGCAAAGATGAGGTATGTGATGCTGTTGAGGGATTGTTTTATGGTTGCTGTGTGATGATTTGTGCACTGGTTACAAGATACCTTGGGTACTAATATGAATATCCTTATTTATTGCTTTGCAAAAACGTCATCCATATTAGAATTCTGTTACATGTTGTTTCTTTGCTGCTAGTTTTTGACAGTAATTATTAACAGCCATAATTGTAGTCACCATGTCAACAGAATCCAAACCTCCTGGCAAATTGTTGGAGGACATTTTCCGAAAGGCATGAATTTCAGGAAAACATAAGGGATGCTTCCTCCACAAAACAATGCAGTGGCTCCTGGGGGACATACTGCTCAAAAGACATGGGCCTTTAAAGCATACTCCACGGTCTGCCCTACATCACCTTCATACCAACTTCAGAAACATCCCAATTCGCAGACAGTACTGCAAAAGAACCTAGGGGCATATTATCAAGCCTGGGCGATAAAATTATCGCCGCTTTATCGCAGGAAACTGCCGATAAAGTGGCCATAATGGGCTTGATAATATGCTCTATGGAATTCCAATCGTAGCTCATGTTAGATGTCCTTCACATTTAACATGAGCTTCGATTGGAATTCCATAGAGCATATTATCAAGCCCATTATCGCCACTTTATCAGCAGTTTCCTGCCGATAAAGCAGCGATAATTTTATTGCCCAGGCTTGATAATATGCCCCCTTGCCTCTCTGCAAATCTTCTGAACCATCAACTCACACTTTTCCCTGCTCCTCGTTCGCAAGAAGGACATAAAAATGTTTTTCTACTCAAAAAAATTCCCTGTATAGACCAAGAAAACATGCTCCTCCACCCAACACTTTCAATGATGTAACAAGGCTCAAGGAATAAACCATGGGGCAGATTTACAAGCCCCTTGCGCTACTTTTGCGTCACTTTTAACATGGGAAAAGTGACGCAAAAGTGGCGCAAGGGGCTTGTAAATATGCCCCCGATGTTTATATTGTTTGCTATAGTGCTGTGAAGTAGGAGGAACGCACAAGATCCCGGTTTCAGTGGCTATTTCCAGACTGGATCTGAGATCCAGCTGACCCAGAAAAATATGCTGAATTTGTCCTGGTGTCATTTTCCTACTCCAGGACATAATTCAGCACCACCCACACGTTTTCTGTATTCTGTTCGTTGCAGCAACATGCAGGTAGTAGGGGGTGTTCTTGTTTTCACTTCCATCTAACCCCGGACAAAGGCCTGATTTATGGGGCTATCAGTCCTTTTATTGTTTAATTATCATCTAGGATGGGAGCCATCTGGAATCTAACACTAAAGATGTCAATGAAATGGGAGGACTCAAAGGCACATAGCTTATCACTTCACAAGTACTTTAGAGAAACTATGACTTGGAGGCAAGCTTTTGACTTTGTTGAACCTTCACGTGTAAGAGATGTGCATATACTGTAAGAATGCAAAATGCATCTGTGTGCATGAGTAATTACACTAATACGGATTTAAATGGCACCTACTGATTTAGTTTCGGTTTAGCTTTTTATAATGCTGCTCATCCCATTGTAGGGTGTCAGAGGACTTTGCAAAACCCACAAATACACAATAAAACATAAAAGTGTGTAAATCAATGTACAGTAAATGTTACTAAAGTTGATGAGGGTTATAAACTGTTGGAATCACATATTGCCCATACTTGTAGACTTTATATGTTAAGAGTAAATGGTTGGAAGAAACAGAAAGTCAGAATATGAAATGCAATGCAGTGATTAGTGTTGTCTGTACTAACAAGATTGTATTACTTCCGAAGGGAGCAGAGCCCTTCTTTGCAATCTTAGAATACCAGCAGACTGAGAAAAAAAAAACGATAAGGATCCAAACGTGTGCCTTACAATTTGCAGGTAGCTCCTAGATGGGCTAAATTTCAAGAATTACAGCTTGTGCACCAGAAGTAACAAAACAATGGCATTGTCAATAGCAGTAGCCCACTTACATATCTACATAAAATACAAATCTATTCTATGTATGTTACATATTTTGTGCTTTGCAGCAGGCACATTACCCATCTACATCACTTTGGGAGTCAAACCAGTGATTGGACAAAACACAAAAGTCTCCCAGAATAGCATTAAACACTGAGTTATATTGCTTTTGCAGTAGTCCCCCCAAAATTGTAGGGTGCACAAAGATCTCTGCAGCAGGTATCTTAACTGGATCCAAGCGAGCCTAGCTGAAGACAGCTGTAATGCCAGAAACCTGTACTAGGAAGCTGTTCTTTAGCCCACTCTGCCACCCCAGTTCAGACATGGCCATATGCAAATCAGTCTGACCCTGTGCCTTATGGGAACAGTGCAGCCCGAACTGCACGGCCATGCCTTCCCTCGACCGGATACAAGCTTCCTAGGACCGGGTTTTCTGGCATTACAGAGGTATTCAGCCAGGCTTGCTTGAATCCAGTGGCAAAGTGAGCAAGGGACTCACGTCTGAGCATACCCTGCCAACTTATGGCGAACAAAGCGGTACAAAAGGGGGTGGTGATGGACGGAGAATCTGAACCAATCAAACACTCACACCCAGTCAACAGATCTGGGTTTAATCCATCACCGTTCTTTAGCCCACTCTGCCACCCCAGTTCAGACATGGCCATATGCAAATCAGTCTGACCCTGTGCCTCATGGGAAAAGTCCAGCCCGAACTGCCAAGCCATGCCTTCTCGGGACCGGAAACAAGCTTCCTAGGACCGGTTTCTGTCATTACAGCCGTCTTCAGCCAGGCTTGCTTGAATCCAGTGGCAAAGTGAGCAAGAGACTCACGTCTGAGCATACCCTGCCAACTAATGGCGAACAAAGCGGTACAAAAGGTGGTGGTGATGGATGGAGCATCTGAACCAATCAAACATCCATGGTCCATCACCACCCCCTTTTGTACCTCTTTGATTTGCATATGGCCATGTCTGAACTGGGGAGGTGTAGTGAGCTAAAGAATGATGATGGATTAAACCTAGATCAGTTGACTGGAGGTGAGTGTTTGATTTGCTCAAGCGCTCCATCCATCATCCCCTTTGGTATCGCTTTGTTCGCCCTAAGTTGGCAGGGTATGCCCAGACGTGGGACCCTTGCTCTCTTTGCCACTGGATTCAAACTAGCCTGGCTGATGACGGCTGATTAGCCAGAAACCGGTCCCAGGATGCTTGTTTCCGGTCCAGAGAAGACATGGCTAGGCAGTTCGCGCTGGACTGTTCCCATGAGGCACAGGGTCAGACTGATTTGCATATAGTCATGTCTGAACTGGGGTGGTGGAGTGAGCTAAAGAATGATGATGGATTAAACCCAGATCCGTTGACTGGGGGTGAGTGTTTGATTTGGACAAGCGCTCCATACAACATCCCCTTTGGTATCGCGTCATCAGGCATTAGGCAGCAAACTCCTGTCAGTGGCACAGAAGCAGTCAGCGTTAGGTCAGTGCGGCTTGTGTTATAGCACCAGGGGCCACAATCACTCACTGCATGGACAGGAAAATTCTGCAAATGCAAAAAAGAGGCACCCAACCTCAGAGATGGCGCTGGAATAGCATAGTCATTTCTTCCGACGTGGTCTTACAACCAAATGTCACCAAATCCAGGCAGCAAATCTACGTCAACAAAAGCCACCTGCGTTCGACTCAGGAACAAGGAGCATGGAACAAGTGCAATAGCAAGGCACAAATGTCAATCAAACCAACTCAAAAAGTTATATGCCCACGACGAGCTAAACGCCCTTGGTGATATTGACTGTGCTAACACATCCAGCCGGACAAATCAGGCAAACTAGGCAATCAAGACCAACAGAGTGGACACACAAGACTGGGAAGCAGGTTTCTGCATTCAACATCAATTGGAAACATTCACATAGGGTCTTTGAGTCCCAACAAAACAACGTCATCTCTAGAAGAAATCAGAGAAGAGCGGTCCTCATGGACTTAGAAACCGTGGCCAAAAGGGCAGAGCCTCAAAGAGGGTTGAGAAGTATGTCTGGTCAAAGAAAGACTGGGACTGAATCCAATATCATCACAGAAAGGAGTCAGACCACAATCACAGATGGAGGGGCAGACCAGGACCTCATAATCGGTCCACCACCTCAGAACCACAGCCTGGCCTTAACAAGCAATCCTACACACCAGTACTTCACCAGACTGAAGGTGGAATCACTAGTAGACTGCATGGGGGAAACAGGAGGATCCGTGGAAACTAAGTTAGGCCTAATCCATCTGGCCCAGAAGAGGCAAAACAGAATGAGGCACTTGCCCATACCATAGACTGATTAGCCCGACCCAGTTTTGAGCAATCAATAATCGCTGAGATGGTGAAGCTTGTAGACACGGCAATGGACAATACAAGCCTCCAAAAAAATGTCCACACCTCCTTCAACCATAGTACACCAGAAGAACCACTAGAGAAACAAGCATTGGCATAGCCAATAGGTCTCGCCTTTGGGAACTTATAAGTGTTTAGCCAGAGATAGTGACTTTATCTAGGTCTTTAAGCTGTGCTGTACAGAAGTCTACAGCATGCTGAAAATGTATAATAAAGAAGTGTCAGAAGCATTTTTGTTACCTTAGATATCACAAAAAAGCTTTATGTACAACTAAACGACAATATTAAAAAAGTATTAAAAATAATGTCTTGAGTTTTTTTTATCCTTTCAATGCTGGCAACTTGTATCTGCCTGTCACAATGGTTGCTTGATGTGTTTTTGATTATGGGGGGCATAAATAACAGGAGGTGAAGGTCATTCAGTCAGTCAGTTTGAGAGAGTGAGTGAGATAGTCATTCAGTGAGAGAGAGTGAGTCAGTGAGAGAGTGAGATAGTCAGTCAATGAGAGTGAGAGAGTCAGTCCGACATTGAGCGTCAGTCAGTCAGTGAGAGAGTGAGAGTCAGTCAGTCAGTGAGACAGTGAGAGTCAGTGAGAGAGTCAGTCAGTGAGAGTGAGAGAGTGAGTAATCAGTGAGAGTGAGGGAGTCAGTCAGTCAGTGAGTGTGAGAGAGTCAGTCAGTGAGAGTGAGAGAGTCAGTGAGAGTGAGAGTCAGTTAGTGAGAGTGAATGAGAGTGAGAGAGTGAGTCAGGCAGTCAGTGAGTATAAGAGAGTGTGTCAGTGAGATATTCAGTGAGAGTGAGTCAGTCTATTAGCGAGAGTCAGTCAGTCTTTTAGCGAGAGTCAGTCAGTCAGTGAGAGAGAGTCAGTCAGTCAGTGAGGGAGAGTGAGTCAGTCAGTGGGAGAGATATATAGTGTGTAAGTGAGAGAGTGAGAGAGTCTGTCAATGAGAGTCTGTCCGTGAGAGTGAGTCGGTCAGTCAGTGAGAGAGAGTGGGAGAGTCAGTCAGGGAGAGTGAGTGAGTCAGTGAGTCAGTCAGTGGGAGTGAGTGAGTCAGTCAATCAGTGAGAAAGAGTGTCAGTCAGTCAGTGAGAGAGAGTGAGTAAGTCAGTCTGGAAGAGAAAGTGAGTCAGTCAGCGAGAGATATAGTAAGTAAGTGAGAGAGTAAGAGAGTCTGTCAGTGAGAGTGAGTCAGTGAGAGTCTGTCAGTGAGAATGAGTGATTGAGTCAGTCAGAGAGAGAGAGTGGGAGAGTCAGTTGGTGAGATAAAGTGAGTCAGTCAGTAAGAGAGAGTGGGAGAGTTAGTCAGTGAGAGAGAGTGGGGAGTCAGTCAGCCAGTGAGAGAGAGAGAGTGTGAGTCAGTCAGTCATTGAGAGTAAGAGAGTCTGTCAGTAAGAGTCTGTCAGTAAGAGTCTGTCAGTGAGAGTGAGTGAGTCAGTCAATCAGTGAGAGAGAGAGAGTGAGAGAGTCAGTGAGAGAGAGTGGGAGAGTCAGTTAGTGAGAGTGAGTGATTCAGTGAGAGAGAGTGGGAGAGTCAGTCAGTGACAGAGAGTCAGTGAGAGTCTGTCAGTGAGAGTTTATCAGTGAGTCTGTCAGTAAGTCTGTCAGTGAGAGTCTATCAGTGAGAGTCTGTCAGTGAGAGTCTATCAGTGAGTGTGTCAGTGAGAGTCTGTCAGTGAGAGTGAGTGAGTCTGTCAGTCAGTGAGAGAGAGTGGAAGAGTCAGTCAGTGAGAGAGAGCCAGTCAGTCAGTCAGTGACAGTGAGAGAGTCCATCAGTGAGAGTCTGTCAGTGAGTCTGTCAGTGAGTCTGTCAGTGAGAGTCTGTCAGTGAGAGTAAGTCAGTGAGAGTGAGTCAGTGAGTCTGTCTGTGAGAGTGAGTCAGTCAGTGTGAGAGAGTCAGAGAGTCAGTTGTCAGTGAGAGAAAGTGGGAGAGTGAGTCAGTGAGAGTGAGTAAGTGAGACTGAGTCAGTGAGTTCGAGTCAGAGAGATTGAGTCAGTAAAAATGAGTCAGTGAGAGTCCATCAGTGAGAGTCCGTCAGTGAGAGTCCATCAGTGAGAGTCCATCAGTGAGAGTAAGTCTGTGAGAGTGAGTCAGTCAGTCAGAGAGTCTGCCAGTGAGAGTCAGTCATTGAGAGAGTGAGATAATGTCAGTGAGAGTGAGTCAGTGAAGTGAGTGAGAGAGTCTGTCAGTGAGAGTGAAATCATCAATCAGTGAGAGAGAGTGGGAGAGTCTGTCAGTGAGAGTGAGTCAGTGTGTCTGTCAGTGAGAGCGAGTCAGTCAGTGAGAGAGAGTGGGAGAGTGAGTCAGTGAGAGTGAGTCAGTGAGAGTGAGTCAGTGAGAGTGAGTCAGAGAGAGTGAGTCAGTGAGAGACTGTCATTGAGAGTCTGTCAGTGAGAGTGAGTCAGTAAAGTGAGTGAGAGAATCTGTCAGTGAGAGTCTGTCAGTGAGAGTCTGTCATTGTGAATGAGTCAGTGAGAGTCTGTCAGTGAGAATGAGTCATTTAGTGAGAGCGTGAGAGAGGCTGTCAGTAAGAGCCTGTCAATGAGAATGAGTCAGTCAGTGAGAGAGAGTGGGAGAGTCTGTCAGTGAGAGTCCGCCAGTGAATCTGTCATTGAGAGTCTGTGAGAGTCTGTCAGTGAGAGTCTGTGAGCGTCTGTCAGTGAGAGTGAGTCAGTCTGTCTGTCAGTGAGAGAGAGCGGGAGAGTCTGTCATTGAGAGAGTGAGTCTGTCAGTGAATGAGTGTCGGTGAGAGTCTGTCAGTGAGAATCTGTCAGTGATAGTCTGTCAGTCAGTGAGAGTCTTTCACTCAATGAGAGTCTGTCAGTCAGTTAGAATCTTTCAGTCAGTGAGAGTCAGTCAGTGAGAGTCGGTCAGTGAGAGTTTGTCAGTGAAAGAGAGTTTGAGAGTCTGTCAGTGAGAGAGTGAGACAGTCTGCCAGTGAGAGTGAGAGAGTCTGTCAGTGAGAGAGTCTGTCAATGAGAGAGTGAGAGTCTTTCTGTCAGTGAGAGTGAGTCTGACAGTGAGAGTGAGAGAGTGAGTCTATCAGTCACTGAGAGTGAGTGAGTCTGTCATTCAGTGAGAGTGAGTCAGTCAGTCAGTGAGAGAGAGTGAGCCAGTTAGTCAGTGAGCATGTGTCTGTGAGTCAGTCAGTGAGAGAGAGTGAGAGAGTCTGTCAGTGAGAATCTGTCAGTCAGTGAGGGTGAGTCTGTCAGTCAGTGAGTGAGTCTGTTACTGAGAGAATCTGTCAGTCAGTGAGAGTGAGTGAGTCAGTCAGTGAGAGTGAGAGAGTGACTCATTCAGTGAGACAGTGAGTCAATCAGTGAGTCAGTCAGTAAGAGTGAGTCAGTCAGTGGGAGAGAGAGTCTGTCAGTGATAGAGAGAGAGTCAGTCTGTAAGAGAGTGGGAGATTCTGTCAGTGAGAGTGAGTCTTTCAGTCTGTGAGAGAGTGAGAGTGTCTGTCAGTGAGAGTATGTCAGTGAGAGTAAGTCTGTCAGTCAGTGAGACTGAGTAAGGCAGTCAGTCAGTGAGTGATTCAAGTCAGTCAGTGAGTAAGAGTGAGTGGGAGAGTCAGTCAGTAAGTGAGAGTGAGTGAGTGGGAGAGTCAGTCAATGAGTCAAGGAGAATGGGATAGTCTGTCAGTGATAGTCTGTCAGTGAGAGTGAGTGAGTCAGTCAGTGAGAGAGAGTGGGTCATTCAGTCAGTGAGAGAGAGTGGGAGAGTCAGTGAGAGTCTGTCAATGAGAGTCTGTCAGTGAAATTGAGTTAGTGAGAGTGAGTCGGTCAGTGAGTGAGAGAGGTTCTGTCACTCAGTGAGAAAGTCTGTCAGTCAGTGAGAGTGAGTCAGTCAGTGAGAGAGAGTTAGTCAGTGAGAGGGAGAGAGTCCGCCAGTAAGAGAGTGGGAGAGTCTATCAGTGAGAGTCTGCCAGTGAGAGTGAGTCTGTCAGTCAGTGAGAGAGAGTGAGAGAGAGTCAGTCCGTGAGAGGGAGAGAGTCAGTCAGTAAGGGAGTGGCAGAGTCTGTCAGTGAGAGTCTGCCAGTGAGAGTGAGTCTGTCAGTCAGTGACAGAGAGTGAGAGAGAGTGGGAGAGTCTGTCATGGAGAGTCTGTCAGTCAGTGAGAGTCTGTCAGTGAGAGTGAGTGACTCAGTGAGAGTCTGTCAGTGAGAGTGAGTCAGTCAGTCAGTCAGTGAGAGAGTGGGAGAGTCAGTCAGTGAGAAAGTTTGTCAGTGAGAGTGAGTCAGTGAGTGAGAGTTCGTCATTGACAGTAAGTCAGTCATACAGTGAGAGTGAGTGACTCAGTCAGTGAGAAAGCGTTAGTGAGAGAGAGTCAGTGAGAGGGTGTCAGTGAGAGTGAGTCAGTGAGAATGAGTCAGTGAGAGTGAGTCAGTCAGTCAGTGAGACTGAGTGAGTCAGTCAGTCAGAGTGAGTAGGAGAGTCAGTCAGTCAGAGTGAGAGTGGGAGAGTCAGTCAGTGAGAGAGTTTGTCAGTGAGAGTGAGTCAGTCAGTCAGTGAGAGTGAGAGACTCAGTCAGTGAGAAATTGTCAGTGAGAGTGAGTCAGTGGAGTGAGTCAGTTAGAATGAGTCATAGAGAGTAAGTCAGAGAGAGAGCCAGTGAGAGTCTGTCACTGAGAGTCTGTCAGTGAGAGTGGGTCAGTCAGTGAGAGAGTCTGTCAGTGAGAGTCTGTCAGTGTGAGTGAGTCAGTGAAGTGAATGAGATAATCTGTCAGTGGGAGTCTGTCAGTGAGAGTCTATCATCGAGAACGAGTCAGTGAGAGTCTGTCAGTTAGAATGAGTCAGTCAGTCAGTGAGAGAGTGAGAGAGGCTGTCAGTGAGTGTCTGTCAATGAGAATAAGTCAGTCAGTCAGTGAGAGAGAGTGAGAGAGTCTGTCAGTGAGAGTCCACCAGTGAATCTGTAATTGAGAGTCTGTCAGTGAGTCTGTGAGCGTCTGTCAGTGAGAGTCTGTCAGGGAGAGTGAGTCAGTCTGTCTGTCAGTGAGAGCGAGTGGGAGAGTCTGTTATTGAGAGAGGGAGTCTGTCAGTGAGTGAGTGTCAGTGAGAGTCTGTCAGTGAGAGTCTGTCAGTGATAGTCTGTCAGTCAGTGAGAATCTTTCACTCAGTGAGAGTCTGTCAGTCAGTGAGAGTCTTTCAGTCAGTGAGAGTCTGTCAGTGAGAGTCTGTCAGTGAGAGTTTGTCAGGAAGAGAGAGTTTGAGAGTCTGTCAATGAGACAGTCTATCAGTGAGAGTCTGTGAGTGAGAGAGTCTGTGAGTGAGAGAGTGAGAGTGAGTCTGTCAGTGAGAGTGAGTCTGACAGTGAGAGTGAGAGAGTGAGTCTGTCAGTCAGTGAGAGTAAGAGTGAGAGTGAGTCTGTCAGTCAGTGAGAGTGAGTGAGTCTGTCATTCAGTGAGAGTGAGCGAGTGAGTCAGTCAGCGAGAGAGAGTGAGCCAATTGGTCTGTGAGTGTGAGTCTGTCAGTCAGTCAGTGAGAGAGAGTGGGAGAGTCTGTCAGTGAGAGTCTGTCAGTCACTGAGAGTGAGTATGCCAGTTAGTGAGTGAGTCTGCTACTGAGAGAATCTGTCAGTCAGTGAGTGAGTCTGTTACTGAGAGAATTTGTCAGTGAGAGAGTGAGAGTGAGTCTGTCAGGGAGAGTGAGAGAGTGAGTTTGTCAGTCAGTGAGAATGAGTTTGTTAGTCAGTGAGTGTGAGTGAGCCTGTCATTGAGGGTGAGAGAGTGAGTCTGTCAGTCAGTGAGAGTGAGTCTGGTAGTCAGTGAGAGTGAGTCAGTCGGTGAGAGTGAGTGAGGGACTCATTCAGTGAGAGAGTGAGTCAGTCATTAAGAGTCAGTCAGTCAGTGAGAGAGAGAGTCCATCAGTGAGAGAGAGAGAGAGAGTCAGTCAGTCAGAGAGTGGGAGATTCTGTCAGTGAGTCTGTCAGTGAGAGTGAGTCTTTCAGTAAGTGAGAGAGAGTGAGAGAGAGAGTCTGTCAGTGAGAGTATGTCAGTTACAGTAAGTCTGTCAGTGCATGAGACTGAGTTAGCCAGTCAATCAGTGAGTGAGTCAAGTCAGTCAGTGAGTGAGAGCGAGTGGGAGAGTCAGTCAGTAAGTGAGAGTGGGTGTGTGATTGGGAGTGTCAGTCAATGAGTCAGAGAGAATGGGATAGTCTGTCAGTGATAGTCTGTCAGTGAGAGTGAGTGAGTCAGTCAGTGAGAGAGAGTGGGTCATTCAGTCAGTGAGAGAGAGAGGGAGAGTCAGTGAGAGTGTGTCAGTGAGAGTCTGTCAGTGAATGTGAGTCAGTGAGAGTCAGTCAGTCAGTGAGTGAGAGAGGTTCTGTCAGTCAGTGAGAAAGTCTGTCAGTCAGTGAGAGTGAGTCAGTCAGTGAGAGCGAGTCAGTCAGTGAGAGGGAGGGAGAGAGTCAGTCAGTAAGAGAGTGGGAGAGTCTGTCAGTGATCAGGGAGAGTCTGTCAGTCATTGAGGGTCTGTCAGTGAGAGTGAGTGAGTCAGTGAGAGTCTGTCAGTGACAGTGAGTGAGTCAGTCAGTGAGAGATGGAGAACTGGGCCTTTCAGGGCCGGGTGGCGCAGGGCACGCCTAAATCCCCGAGTTCACCTGCCTTGTAACTAACAGAGACACAAGACCGTTGAGCGTGGAAGCCAGGTTTATTAGCTGCAGCTAAGCACAGTTGTCCCAGAAGTTACACTCAAGGTGGATTATAAGGAGACTGCCACTTCAATCCGTGGTGCACAGTCTTTTATAGGAAACACATTTACAATATCCCACTCTTTGCACATACAAAACGAACCAATGAGAAAAGTTGAAAAACAAGCTATCAGGTGTCTCAAATACGCCCCTTTCTCAGACCCTGTGCGCTACTCCTCCCGACAAATTAATCAGTGATGGTGTCCACAATCCCCTCTTGCAGGTGGCAGGACGTATTTGTGTGTCTCAAAGGATGGTTGTTTAATAGGAGCATACAAGGAGAGAATAGCGAAGGCCAGTAGATGTTAGGTAAAAATAACCACGATGTGTGCCGTGACTTACAAACTGAGCACATGTGCGCAACACTATTTATATTTTACGTTATGTAAAATAATTACCATTATTTAACCATTGTGTTAACTATTACATTACATAACGTTAATTAGAGTCTTGTTTCAAGATGGGCGCGACCTCCACCGCAATAGAAGCACCGAATAAAGATAGCGTGTCGCGGTTCCCCACAGCTTTACCGTAAAAAATAAACTAATACGAGATAAAAGATATATTCTGAGACCAGATAATGTGGAAGGGGCAATACTCCTGAGTGATCTTCTGTAATACCAGCCCGATAAACATAATAGCACTTATAGTAGATATTAGGTAAAAACAACTACGATGTGTGCCGTGGCTTACAAACTGAGCATATGTGCGCAACACTATTTATACTTCACGTTATGTGAAATAGTTACCATTATTAAATTATTGTGTTAACGATTACATTGCATAACGTTAACTAGAGTCCCGTTCCAAGATGGCCGTGACCTCCACCGCAATTGAAGCACCGAATATGCATGCGCGTAAAGATAGCGTGCCGCGGTTCCCCACAGCTGTGGGAGTATAAAGGAAGCGGTTGAGGCCTTCAGTGTTATCTGTCACCAAGTCAATGTAAATGTATTTGAGCTTATATAGCGCACAGCCATGGAGAGGGAAGATGTAGAGCTAAAAAAAACTATGGTCAGGAAACACTGCATGCTCTCCTCTGATCCAGGAATGGAACCTTATCTCCTTTTGATTACAAATTCTTACCATTGTTTGCTCTTAACGAGATTTCGCTTTGATTTAATTCATTTTGTACTGGGTAACTTTAGAATTTGGTCTGGACCTGATGATGCTGAACCATGCGACTGTGACCATTTTTCAACACAGGACACGATGCACTTTATCATGTTCTGCGGACATTACACTGAGATCAGGAAAAGTTATCTGCTCCCTATTTTACGTAACCAGGGCTTTATCCAGGTTAAACCAGCCCTGTTGTTTTTGCAACTTCTCCCTAATGTTAAAGTTGCTTTCTCAGTCGCTAGTTTTCTAGTTGCAGGTGCACGTTTAAACAAGCATCGCATAAGGCACAGGCACTTTATCTCTGAAAAATGAACTTCCTCTTTTTTCCATTTATCTAAATGAGTTGTGTTTTAATAAGTCCTTCTTCTTAGCTCTTTTTAATATATTTATGTATGTCGTACTGTAGACTAAATGTTTTTATAATAATGACTGTATGTCTTAAATTTGTTAAAATTTTTTGTGCTTCAATGGAATTGTGATATGTAATATTGCTCGTTCTTTTATGATTTTCAATAATCGAATAAAGAAAATTGACTGACTGACTGACTAGGGGAGAGGATAACCCAATACTCTGTAGTAATATAAAACAAGAGTTCTCCTATCACATTTTTAGAAGAGAGCTCCCCGGAGTAAGAGAACATTCGCATGCACTCAAGACCAGAGGGATAATAACCGGTACAGAACTTTTACAGAGACCCACTGACAAAACGTTGAAAAGGTAAGAAGTGTCCCTATCATTTATAAATAGGATCAATTAGAGCCAACAGCAATTAACTTGAGCAGTCATTTTTTACCCAACTCAGATCCAACCACGGACCACTGTCCAACTAAGGATCATTACCTGATGTGGTAACAGATACATAACGTAATTAACTGACAGGATACCCAGACCATCTAATATCAATAACAGAGGTCAGTAGTGAAACATAAGTAACATTACTGAGTGGAATGCTTCTTTGAGTGAAATGAAAGATGTCCCGAATATTGTGTACCACTAACGTGTACCCAGACCATCTAACATTAATAACAGAGGTCAGAAGTGTAAAACAAATAGCATTACTGAGTGGAATGTATTATTGAGTGACATGTAAGAAGTCCCAAATATAGTATACCACCAAAATGTAACAGAGGATTGTAAGAAAAGATTCACAACCTGTAAGACTACCATTTGTACATACCTGTGCAAGCTTTCGAATATGAGAGAAGCAATATAATTTACCTTGTAGTTGAAAAACAATCACAAAGGAGTAACAACAGAAACTGACTAGATGAATGTTATACTGTATAATCGGAACATAGCTGAGAGCACGCATTGATATCTATCTTTTTAATACACATTAGGATACCAATAATAAGAACTTGATGACCCCGTATGAATATACATTGTCCTGAAGAAGGTGTGACCACATCCGAGGCCCAGACACCGAAACGCGTCGACGCACTACATAAAATAGAATCCAAATAAAGCCTAGTGAGCTCCCGATATACACACATTTTGGATACTGGAAGGCACAGAGAATTTGTGGAATGGCTATTGGATCTGATTAACTTGTTGCAATATCATCTTATTCATAGAGACAAGGGGGTTTCTTCTGTTTTTCTTTTTGTATCTGATTATGTACGATGTTATTATGTTTTATGATTAGACTATGTCACATGCTTTTATAATGTTGGTGTAATGTTGATATTCAATTAGGATTGTGACTGTATTTTAATTGAATCCATTTTATTTTACTGTATGAGATATCTATGTTCAAGTGTTTTCAGAACAAGATATTTTCTTCTGAAATTTTACAATATAAACTTGTCTCCTATTGCAAAGGAGAATTGTGTATGATTTTTAATTAAAAGACTGTAAACATTACATTTTACTTTGGGAACTATATCTAAAAAGTACCTCATGGGACACGCTGAGTGAATGAAGTGTGATTACGTCAAAGTAGAGTGAATGTGTATACTGAGGAGGGAGTCCAGGGATATTTCTTTGACTCTGATTGTCTACAGCACCCTGTTCCCTGGAACTAGTGGGGTCATATCTCTTTCCTTTACTAACAATACACCAGGGACTCAAGTCAATCTGAGTCGATGTCAATGGCCATGAGGTCATCGAGCTGTTGCTATAGCATCATTCTAATATTCTCTGTTTTCCGTGACGCAGGCTTCGGGACACACATAGTGGCACAAAGACCACATATTGCAGGTCCACACTGCACACAAAGACAACAAGAGAAGATGATAACCAAGATCATTCCAAGGAAAGTTAGTATCTTCCATCCCCATGTGGACAGTAGTCCCCAAAACCATCCCATCACAGACTAATCTCTCGTGTCCTGATGTATAGACTTGGAGATGGTATGTAACTTGGGGATAGCTTGGTATACTGTAGGGGCATTATCAGGAATGTAAACACAGCAACTAGACCCGATCAATTTACAGACTCCACCACGATCTGCAAGGATAATATCTAAAAGTATCTGATTTTGTAACGTCATAAGACGATCCGCCTGAAGTTCGGCTGTCACTTTACTCAAGGCTCCAGAAGTCTCATTTATGGTAGCCTCAACAACACGAGCTAGGTGTCTGATGTCTCTGCTATTGGCCATTGGGCCCCAGAAAGGAAGCAACCCTTTAATGAAGTCAGCTGCCTCCTGTCCTGCTGTGTCTTTCTGATCAATAACTCCCCTGCCGTGTCTTTTCTTGTAATGACCTGAAGGAGCAGTATACGTTGGGGGAAGAAGAAAAGCCACATAACATGTTCCTGAGAAATAAGTAGGAAGCCATGTATAGGCTCTATCGTGACAGATAAAATATGTGCTTTGTGATAGCACTAGTGGTGAGGGAATCTGAGGTGTATAGACATAAGTATGAGAACAGATACTCATCTCCTGCTGATTTTTAACATTCTGGCCATTAATTTGTAAACAGAAATTACCTCGATGAGGTACAGTCCAAATTGGCGGAGAGCTCCTTCGTTTAGCCTTTTCTGTGAGGCTAGTAACATATCAGGTTATATTCCATCCATCATATGCTCTTTTCTCATCTATGGGAATCTTACTAATCTGAGCAATCTTAGCCAAAGTCACTATTCCCTTAATCAAGGTACTATGACTAAAATTTGCTCCACCACCATATGGACTACCAGGAGGATATCGTAGATAGTTTTGATAAAGGTTAGAGAACATAGCCAAATAAGCACAGGCGGAACCTTCATAGGATAATGGAAAAACTAAATACGGCATGCCTCTCTCTGTATTATGAGGAATGAGCCCACAAACCCAACAATCAGTAGTATTCATCAATAGTTGGTGTAGATGCAATAACTGAATAAACAAATTATTGAAATATTCGGTTCTCCTAATCTGTTCGTGTTCTGAAAGTGTATAAAACCGATGTGGGGAGGCAGTAGTAGGAAAAGATAAAGAGACAGATGTAGGGACAGGTGATGGCTGTATAACATAAACAACCCAACTTCCACACACTAACAAAGTACATAAACATATCAGAATACATAAGGTTATTCCACATGGACTACCCAATAGTTTCTTAAATCTATCTTTCATATTTACAGTCTGATCATTAATTTCCACTTTAGTATCCATTACTCTAAAGCGTTGCTCACGATAATCTTCGTAGATCACTTAGCTGTGGTTGTTAGCCGTCCTATGACACTGCAAGTCCTGCAGACCTATGTCACTACTCAGGGCACAGCTTAAGACTCCTACCGTGACCTTGCAACTTGATGGATAGTGGAAGAAAACACATTAAATGTCTTTAAAAAAAAGTATAATCAGAAAAATCATAAAAAGAAAAGTTCAATTGTCTTTGATCATTCTTGGTCGTAAATTATATCGAGTCTTATTAGGGATCGGCTGGTCCTTAAACAAGGCTTCTGGATACACCGTGTTCAAACGCAGATGTTTTTGGACGGCCTCCTGTAACAAGTCGTCGTCTTCTTTCTCAGAGTTCGTTTGGTCCAGGCGTGCACTACTAAACGGTACAAATCTAGGTACTTTTTCATTTTCGTTATCTCCTATGCCCTCACGAATCCACTGGCCAAAAGGCAAAGGCAAAGGTACTCTCTTAAAGTGCACGCCATTGACCCAGTTTTTTTTTCCAACGACCTTCACTGCCGTATGTGTCGTCAACAGCACTTGTCGCGGTGGGCCCCAACGAGGTTCCAAATTCTTTTTCCGCTGAAAGTTTTTCACACAGACCCAGTCGCCAGGTTGGATGGAATTACCTGGGTCTGCGGAGGCCTCTGGCAAAGAGTTTTGAACCTGTTGATGAAGAACACGTAATTTAGTGGTAAGGTCATGCAAGTAATCAATCAGCATTGGGTATAGAATATCAGAATACTTTTTAGGTCGAGGGACTCCCCAGACATTTGCTGGGCGCCCATAAACAACCTCATACGGACTCAGACCTAAACGAGAATGCAAAGTAGTTCTCGTAGACAAAAGTGCTAATGGTAGGGCTTCAGGCCTGGGGAGACCTGTGCTCGCCTGAATCTTTGCCAATTTGAGCTTGAGAGTACAGTTATAGCACTCTGAGGGTAGTTTTCCGCATTGAATTTCTGTTTAATACCAAGACCCGCACACACTTTCTGCATGATTTGGCCTACAAATTCACTCCCATTGTCAGACCAGACAATGCGCGGCAAACCAAACCTCAGGAAAAACTCCTTCAAAAGGACTTTGGCAGTAGACAAAGCAGTATTGTCCTTTAGGGGGTAGACCTCTAACCATCTGGAAAAGGCACAAACCACCACCAGAACATACTTGAGGTTATTACAACGATCCATATGAATATAATCGATTTGCAATACCTCAAAAGGATACGTAGGGGGAGCAAAATAACCTGCTGGAGTTGGCGTTCCCTTTCCTGGATTATGCATTAAACAAACAATGCAATGCTTCACCACGTTTTCTGCACATTTAGGAATTCTTTCATTCTGCCATACTGGAGCCAAGATTTTACAGATGCCCTTTGCACTAATATGGGCTGGACCATGCGCCATAGTAACTACAGGTAGTACATCGGCGTCTGATAACAGCCATCGTTGATGTTCTGACAATTCCATCCAACACACAGTCGCGTCCAACATTCCCGTACTCTCTCTCCACTTACTCAGCTGTTTCTCAGTTGCCTCTTCTTGAATCATTCTCACACTTTCTATTGTGTCCTCACACATTCCTCCTTCTCTGACCCATCTTGCAGGGCCCGCAACATACATATGACTTGTAACATCTCTCGCTGTCTCCTTTGCTACTTCATTCGCAAAAGCATTCCCACGACCCACATCATCAGTAATCTATATATGAGCGCTACACTTGATTATTGCCATTTGTGTAGGCAAGGCAAGTGAGTCGAGAAGATCAGTCACCAACTCGCCATGCTGTATTTTAGTCCCATGGGAAGTAAAGAATCCTCTTTCCTTCCACAAGCGACCAAAACTATGAGCCACACCGAAAGCATATTGGCTATCAGTGTAGATGTTCACTCTCTTTCCTTTTGCCAAGACACATGCTCTCGTCAAAGAAATTAATTCAGCTGCTTGGGCTGAATTCTGTGCAATACGAGCTGCCTCTACTACCGTATGCAAAGTAGTAACAGCATAAGCTGCAGTTGTCTCACCATTTGGAAGGTTGAAACAAGATCCATGTACCCATAGGATCCCATCCGGATCCACAAGTAGTGTATCTTTTAGATCTATTCTGCCTTTCGTTTCCTCCTCTGCTCGGAGAAAACAATCATGCTGTTCTTGAATGCCTTTCTCATCCGGTATGGGCAACAATGTTGCTGGGTTCAAAGTATTACACCGCTTGATATGTATTTGGCTAGCCAAAAGCGCTACCTCATATCCAGACAAACGAGCACTCGTGAGGTGTTGTGTCTTTGTCCTATTCAAAAGAGTATCTACTGTATGTGGTACCATAACAGCAAAAGTGTTGTCCAATACCAATCCAGCAGACTGTCGAATAGAAATTGCTGCCGCTGCTGTAGCTCTGAGACAACTAGGCAATACCTTGGCTACTGGATCAAACGTAGCCGAAAAGTAGGCACATGTCCGTTGTTTGTCTCCAAATTGTTGTGTTAAAACTGACAACGCACAACCTTCTCTTTCTTGTACATAGAGTGTAAAAGGCTTACTGTAATCTGGAGTACCTAACACAGGTGCCGAACACAAAGCATTACGTAAATCAGAAAAACTCTTTTGGCATTCGTCAGTCCAAGGGAGAGGTTGTGGCGTATCTTTCAATTTAAGCGCCAGCAAAGGTTTAGCTAACAAAGAAAAATTTGGAATCCATTGTCTACAATATGAGGTAATGCCCAGAAAGGCACGTACCTCTCTCTGTGTGGTTGGCTCAGACATTTGTGCGATTGCTTAAATTCGTTCTGGGGTCTTCCCTCCTTCGACAAGAGATGACCTAAATAGGTAACCTCTTGGCAGCAATATTGCAACTTAGAAGGGAACACTTTATGATGCAAGTCAGACAAATGACGGAACAAAGAGACCATCACATGTTTACAGACATCTTCCGAATCAGCAGCAATCAGCAAATCGTCAAGGCATTGAATCAAAGTAGCACCTGGAGGAAAAAATTGAACGCATCAAGCTGAGATTTCAAATCCTGACTGTAAATGGAGGGACTCTCACAATAACCTTGAGGAGCACGCTTGAACCGGAAACTTCGGCCTCCGAGAGAGAAGCCAAAAATATCTCTACTTTCCTCAGCAATAGGAATACTAAAGAAAGCATTCTTCAGATCGATAACAGAAAACCATGTCACCGAGGTGGGTATCATAGTAAGCAAAGCAGTGATATCTGGAACAACAGAAAACTGGGGAACAACAATCTTGTTGACCTCCCGAAGATCAATCACAAAGGGATACACAGGTGGTTGAGAAGGATCGCTGCGTTTAAGAACAGGGAGAACAGGACTGTTACAAACATTGCCTCTCGTTTCTTCGACCACACCCTTCTGGACCAGATCATAAATAATAGTCATCAAAGCTCGTTCACCATCATTAGACATCTTGTACTGTGGAATACGTGGTAACTTAACATCAGGCTTAATAGTAACCACATAAGGAGGAATCTGCAACAAACCAACATCGTTACAAGCCAGCAATGGTTTGACCAATTTTCGGCACTATATGGTGGAACTGAAGCCCCCTCTTGTCCAATGGCAACCAGGGGTGGAAAAGGGACACTTACAAGGGAGCTTGAGGATCCATTCTCGCCCTCGGAAGTAGTAGTGGCTATCAGACATCTGACCCCGAAGAAGGCGGCCGGCCCAGATAGGATCCCGGGGGACCTTTTGATAGAGGAACCTAGGGCTTGGGCCAAACTAATTGCCCTTATAATGAATTTGATTGCCATGGGCCAACCCGTGCCAGACTCTTGGAAGGGGGCTGAGGTGGTCACTGTGTTCAAAAAGGGGGCTAGAGAGGACCCTGCCAATTACAGACCCATCAGTCTGATAGACGTGATTCAGAAAGTGGTTGGCAGGGTCATTATCTCAAGGGTTGGAGCTTGGATGGAAGAGGAACAAATCCTCTCCCATCTTCAAGCAGGATTCCGCCAGAAGGTGGGCACGATGGACCAGGTCTTTCGCTTTTTTGTCATCTATTGGAAGTCAGTCACCATCAAAAAGGGTAGCCTTTATATGGCTTTCATAGATCTCAAGACAGCTTTTGACCTGGTCCCTCGAGTAAGGTTGTGGGAGACGTTGGAGAAGATGGGTTTCCCTGGGTTTCTTTTGAGTTTTATTGCAAGGCTACACAAGGGGAATTATGCGAGGATCAGATGGGGCACCCAGGGTCAGCTGACAGATAGGGTGCCCGTGAGGAGGGGAGTACGCCAGGGATGTGTTATGGCACTGACCCTCTTCTCTCTGTTTGTGAATGGAGTGGTGGATCATCTGAGAGAGGAAGAGGTGGATGCACCATCCCTGGCGGGGGAAAAAATCCCCACTCTACTCTTCGCGGACGACACCATACTGATCTCTAAATCCCCGGTGGGACTCCAAAAGCTTCTGCACTGATTCAGCACCTTTTGTACAGATAGAGGGCTTACCATTAACACCTCGAAAACCAAGCTCATGGCTCTTTCACCCTCCAAAAGATTTAGAAATAATTTTACGCTCAATGGGGCACCCTTGGAGTTGGTAGATTCATTCGACTATTTGGGGGTGCGGGTAAACAGTCGGATGAATTGGAAGGACCACTTGGCTAAAATGTTACTCAGCCATAAAAGAGTGTCTGAGAGAGCATCGGGAGTCAATGAGCAAACCTGTGGCACCGGTTATGGCAATCTATGAAGGCCAGATTCTCCCAGCCACACTATATGGCTCCGAGCTGTGGGGGTTCAAAAATGTTTCAGAGCTAGTTGCTGCGGAAAACAAGTTTCTGAGGGACCTGGTGGCTCTCCCTGTCTCTACCCCGCTGATTCCCTTACGGCTAGATCTGGGTAGGCGATCCGTTAAAGACCTAGTGCGGCTGCGCCCTCTACTGTTTTGGGTTCAGTTGCGAAGGACCAGGGAGCTCGCCAACTATGCTGCTGCGCTGGATGAACTAATTTTGCTCGACATCGGTAACAAGATCGGATGGTTGAGCAATGTGAGGCAGTTGGTGGTGCAATTGGGCCTGAGGGAGGTATGGGCGAGTCAAAGGCCACCCCCCAAACCGGTGATTAAGAAGTTATATTGGGACTGGGTCCAGGCAGAGGCAATGCGCAGTTGGGTTGGGGGTTCACTCACAGAGCGGTTCCTAGAGTTTAAATGGTCTAGGAAGTTGGAACCTTTCCTCGACCTCATAGCCAAGCCTCTGGATATAGCCCTTTATTTAAAACTCAAGTATGGGACCCTCCCGGTGCATGAGTTCACCTCGGGGTGGACTAATGTTGGTGGTCCTCCGCGCCCCTGCCCCGGTTGCGCTGCTCCAAAGGAGTCTGTGGCGCACTTTCTTTTTCCCTGCCCCGCTTATAAAGTTGCCAGGAAGGTTTGGTTGAAACCAGTATGCATAGGGTTGGGTTTGAGATGCCATAGAATGGCCTTACGAGTTCTCTCCACTGACCCGACTTCCTCTGTCATGGTATGCGGGGTGGCTAAATATCTGAGTAGTGCATGGTTGACTCGTATTAGGAGGAGGAGGCAACACTCTTCTCCGCCAAATAGCTAGCAGGCTCCTATTGGCAGGACGTCATGTTGATGATTAGTATGGCTTTGAAGTCATCTTAAACCACTAGGCAATAGTGCACTGATGAGGACGTTTTCGTTGAGGCCTCATAATAATCATCTAATGTACTGTATAATGTGTAGGCTTCATTTCTTAACGAGGGAATTTTATCGTCTGCTAGGTTTTACTCAATGTTTCTTTTTACTTCTTTTAACAAAAAGTAATGTATAATTGTATAAATTGTATTCTTTTATGATGAGAATTTTACTGAATGAAGATTTATACTACTACATCGTTCGGACCTGTAGCCCAAAGCGTAGCAGGAAGAGATTGCAACTCAGGCGGAAAACTATCCTTCGATAGATATATAGGAGAAACCAATTTCTCACCCAAAGTAAGACACACACAAGAGGGGGAACAATACAATGCTGCATGAAGACGTTTCAACAGATCCAAACCCAAAAAATTCTCTCTGCAACCATTTGTTAAAATAAGTGGAGCTTCCAGATCGTAAGGACCAATCAAAAGAGGCAAAGGACAAGAAACTGGGTTAGCAACTGGGGCGCCTGAAAATCCTACAGAAACGTTCGTTAAGCCAGACAAAGGTGCCCCAGGGAGTTTTGAATGGATCATATAACTTCTCATTGCACCAGTATCCAAAAGAAATGGCTCTGCAACAGCCAAAGTGACTACCTCAACATAAGGCCTATTCTGATCCACTGGAACTGATACAACTCCCTTACTTTGTCCAAGGCTGTCCTAACTAGAATGAAAATCCTGAACTTCACCCTCAACACAATAATCATCATGGTAATATTGCGCAGACTGAGTATTCTGTTGATCAAAATAATTCGAAGAATTCTGAGGGGGAAAGGAACGCTGCCCCCGAGGCAACGCACCTTGCCCTCTACCCCTAGGTGCTGATTGAAAACCATCACGGCCTCGCGGCCCTTGAAATCCACCATTACTCTGCAATAAAACCAGACAACTATTCTTAAAATGGCCTTCCTCTTCACAATAGGCACACTGATTAGGACCAAGCAAAGGTCGCGGAACAAAAGGCTCAGGTTTCTGTAGCAACCTCTGAGACTGAATAGGCTGCTGGAACTGACGCTGGCCAGAACGAGGGGGATAAGCCTGCTGAAGAAGAACTTTCATCTTTAAATCCATAGTCTTCTTCTCAGCCTTATCTTTTTCTTCTTTGTCCCTATTCTCATAATACTGAGCATGTAGCTAATATTTGGGCAGAAGAAGAAACAGCCCAAGAGCTTTCCGAATCTTTAAACTTATTGGACAATTCAGAAAGCAGATTAAAGACAAATTTATTCACAAATAATCGCTGTCCACCTTCAGTACTCAAATCCTGACCACTATGATCAATAAATGTCTCCTCAAACCGAGTAAAGAAATCAGAAACACTCTCATTTTTCTTCTATTTACACGCAGCTAACTTATCCCAGTTAACACGTAACGCAGGCATCATCGTCTTCATTAAAGTTATTATTCTACCAGGCAACTGTGTAATCAAATCATCTGGCTTAGCACCACCCACTTGTGCTGCATCTGCAGCAACTATATCAGCCCAAGTACCTCCCAAAGCCTGATCATGATCCTCTCTACGAATCCGAGCCCACAATGCTTGTGGAACTACATTCCCCATTAGCATATCAATATCAGCTAAATTCACAATACATGCATCAACAGTCTGGGACAGCTCTCTATAATAACCAGCAGGATTTTTACGAGGGTCCGGCAAAGACTGCTCAAGTGCTAAAACTTCAGATAGTTCCGCTGGAAATGAGCAGGGACAGCCTGAACAGCGCCCGCTTGCGGAACCGCTTCCCTCCATACTGGAGGAACTTCTCTCATAGGATAATTCTTCGTTTTCTGTCTAACTGCAGGATCAGGTTCGGGAATAGTCCGGGAAGAATATAAGGACCTGAAAGTAACAAGTGTCTGTATAGCACCCTCAACGTCAGGACCCACAATAAGTCCTTTATCAAACCTGTCCTGTATATCCAATAGACCCTGAGGAGTTAAATCCAACTCCATATCTTCCCATCCTTTAATAAGTGCGTCACACATAACATTAAAAACATATCTCTGCGTAGGCGCATTCCACTGGAGAAAGGTACTCAATATATTGGGTACAGCGAACCATTCATCATCCATTTATGAGCGAGGGAGTCAAATACAACTTGTTCCTCGGAATCTGGGATTTGGCTACGGGATTGCCTTCGAGAGAAAGCAGGAGTCCGATTAAACGGGCCAAAGAGGGGGGAGAAAAGACCAGAGACAGTATCAAATAACCAATTACGAATCGGAGAAGAAGTAGGGAGTAAAACTGGAGACGCTGTATTAAGCAAAGGAAGAGAAGGACTACCCGTTGCAAGAGACACAGAAGGCAAAGGGGACTGAGATACAGAGGTTTGTGGCAAAGGAGGTGCAGGCGGTAATACGGGAAGAGGCAATTGTGGGGGATCCGGGGCTCCTGGCTGAACAACAGGTTGCTGCACAGGTGGCAATATTACAGGTGCATTAGCACCTGGCGCATAAGGCGGAGGTAATTTCAACATATGAGACATTAAGGGATCTTCATCAAGATCTTTGCGTTGTGGAGGTAACACAGGATAGCACCTATCGATTGCCATCCGATGCTGTCTATCCAAAACCTCAATCGCACGATCAGTCTTATCGTCTTTAAATTGCTGGGCAGCCTGTATGGCTGTCATATCTTTCATTTTCCTATCTCTTTTTGCTTGTTTAATTTCTCTCTGTTTGGCTTCCTTACACCAAAGGCGGAAAGAGTCAAACATTGCTGGCCGGGCTTTTCTTTTGAACAGAATTGCTTCCAAATTATCTAATATGTCAGGCTCAAAGCAACCATTTTGTGGCCACCACAAAACAGCATCTTTCTTCGTGTATCGGATCCATGCCTCATTAAAGTCAAAGGGACCAACACCATGCTTGGAATATAGCTCATAAGTGGGAGTTCCAACCGGAGGAATCGGACATGAATCCTCAAGCCGGGAATCCCTAGTACAGCAAAAACAACAACATTTCCTAAATCCGCTCAGACCAGGCATCTTAAGCACACTGATCCGTTTACTAACTTCAAGGAGTGAAAGCAAAGAACACAGTACAAAAGTACTCACCCCTCTGCTTCGAATATTGCAACAGGTGAATAACAAAAATCAAAAACAAAACAAAGAAGTGGGCACTACCCACGAATACTTAACTAAATGTTCTTCTCACGCCAACGGAGGTCCGTCTAACGTTTAGCGATACCAATCATCACCAGAGGGTCCAAAGCAGGGCGGTAGTCAGGGCAGCAGTCATCAGCAGCCGCCGGAAAGGAGTAGCCGCGCTGTAAAAGACCTTCGGTCCACTTCGACATACAGGGGTCGCATAACGTGGCTCGCGAATCCTCTGGAATTTTCTTCCGGGGCTTCTCACGACCCTCGGGCTGAACCGCTACCACTGAAACAGCTCCACGTTGGGCGCCAGTTGGAGAACCGGGCCTTATGGGCCGGGCGGCGCAGGGCACGCCTAAATCCCCGAGTTCACCTGCCTTGTAACTAACAGAGACACGAGACACTCCGTTGAGCGTGGAAGCCAGGTTTATTAGCAGCAGCTAAGCGCAGTTGTCCCAGAAGTTACACTCAAGGTGGATTCTAAGGAGACTGCCACTTCAATCCATGGCGCACAGTCTTTTATAGGAAACACATTTACAATATCCCACTCTTTGCACATACAAAAGGAACCAATGAGAAAAGTTGAAAAACAAGCTATCAGGTGTCTCAAATACGCCCCTTTCTCAGACCCTGTGTGCTACTCCTCCCGACAAATTAATCAGTGATGGTGTCCACAATCCCCTCTTGCAGGTAGCAGGACGTATTTGTGTGTCTCAAAGGGTGGTTGTGTAATAGGAGCATACAAGGAGAGAATAGCGAAGGCCAGTCGGATAAGATAGTATAAGGAAAGAATAGGAGAGGGCAAATAGTCGGCCGAGACAGAGATCAATTGAGCCAGACATGGATTAACGAACTCAGCCAGACACTGACATCGGGTTTCATGAAAAAGGACAATGGAGTTACTTTTTAACCGAAAGGACTTGTAGCAGCTGGAAAAGCAAAAGCACATCGTTCACCGTGCTGCCTGAGTGAGGGCAACACAAAATGGTGACAGAACACAAAATGGCGGCTAGATACGGGACGAAATCTGAAATCGTAGAACCTCAGAGAGTTTGGCAGTGAGAGTGAGTCAGTGAGTGAGAGTTTGTCAGTGAGAGTGAGTGACTCAGTCAGTGAGAGAGTGTCAGTGAGAGTGAGTCAGTGAGAGTGCGTCATTGAAAGTGAGTCAGTGAGAATGAGTCAGTGAGAGTCAGTCAGTCAGTCAGTCAGTGAGACTGAGTCAGTCAGTCAGTTAGAGTGAGTAGACGAGTCAGCCAGTCAGAGTGAGAGTGGGAGAGTCAGTCAGTGAGAGAGTTTGTCAGTGAGAGTGAGCCAGTGAGTGAGAGTCTGTCATTGAGAGTGAGTCAGTCAGTCAGTGAGAGTGAGAGACTCAGTCAGTGAGAGAGTGTCAGTGAGAGTGGGTCAGTGAGAGTGAGTCAGTGAGAGTTAGTTAGAGTGAGTGAGTCAGTCAGTCAGTGAGACTGAGTGAGTTGTCAGTGAGTGAGAGAGTCAATCAGTGAGTGGGAGCAAGTGGGAGAGTCATTCAGTGAGAGAGAGTAAGTGGGAGAGTCTGTCAGTGAGTGTCAGTGAGAGTGAGTGAGTCAGTCACTCAGTGAGAGAGAGTGAGAGAGTAAGTCAGTGAGGTAGGGGGAGAGTCAGTCAGTGGGAGAGTCAGTGAGAGTCTGTCGGTGAGAATGAGTCAGTCAGTCAGTGAGAGTGAGTGGGTCAGTCAGTGAGTGAGTCAGTCAGTGATTGAGAATGAGTGAGTGAGTCACTCAGTCAGTGAGAGTGAGTGAATGAGTGAGAGAAAGTGGGAGAGTCAGTCAGTGAGTGAGAGTGGGAGAGTCTGTCAGTGAGAGTGAGTCAGTCAGTCAGTCAGTGAGAGAGAGTGGGAGAGTCAGTTAGTGAGAGAGTGGGAGAGTCTGTCAGTGAGAGTGAGTCAGTCAGTCAGTGAGAGTGAGAGACTCAGTCAGTGAGAGAGTGTCAGTGAGAGTGGGTCAGTGAGCGTGAGTCAGTGAGAGTTAGTTAGAGTGAGTGAGTCAGTCAGTCAGTGAGACTGAGTGAGTTGTCAGTGAGTGAGAGAGTCAATCAGTGAGTGGGAGCAAGTGGGAGAGTCATTCAGTGAGAGAGAGTGAGTGGGAGAGTCTGTCAGTGAGAGTGAGTGAGTCAGTCACTCAGTGAGAGAGAGTGGAAGAGTCAGTCAGTGAGGGAGGGGGAGAGTCAGTCAGTGGGAGAGTCAGTGAGAGTCTGTCGGTGAGAATGAGTCAGTCAGTCAGTGAGAGTGTGTGAGTCAGTCAGTGAGAGTGAGTGGGTCAGTCAGTGAGTGAGTCCGTCAGTGATTGAGAATGAGTGAGTGAGTCACTCAGTCAGTGAGAGTGAGTGAATGAGTGAGAGAGAGTGGGAGAGTCAGTCAGTGAGTGAGAGTGGGAGAGTCTGTCAGTGAGAGTGAGTCAGTCAGTCAGTCAGTGAGAGAGAGTGGGAGAGTCAGTTAGTGAGAGAGTGGGAGAGTCTGTCAGTGAGAGTGAGTCAGTGAGAGTCTGTCAGTGAGAGTGAGTGAGTCAGTCTGTCAGTGAGAGTCTGTCAGTGAGAGTGAGTGAGTGAGTGAGTGAGTGAGTGAGTGAGTGAGTGAGTGATTGAGTGGGTGAGTGAGTGAGTGAGTGAGTAAGTGAGTGAGTGAGTGAGTGAGTGAGTGAGTGAGTGAGTGAGTGAGTGAGTGAGTGAGTGAGTGAGTGAGTGAGTGAGTGAGTGAGTGAGTGAGTGAGGGAGGGAGGGAGGGAGGGAGGGAGGGAGGGAGGGAGGGAGGGAGGGAGTGAAAGAGTGGTAGAGTAGGTCAGTGAAATAGTGAGAGTGGGAGAGTCTGTCAGTGAGAGTGAGAGAGTCTGTGTGAGTGATAGAGTCAGTAAGAGTGAGACAGTGTGAGTGAGAGAGTAAGTGTGAGTGAGAGTGTGAGTGTCAGGGAGAATGTCAGTGTCAGTGAGAGTGTGAGAGAGGGAGAGTCTGTGAGAGTGTCAGTGAGAGTGTGATAGCCTGTAGTGATTGTTATTGTGTAGGAAGGTGCCCCTTCCTGTACAAAAACATTCTCCCCATGACGCAGGCATCCTTGCACCATGGTGCAAGGGTGCCTGCGCCGGCGCATGGCATCTGTTTGTGCACCAGCGCAAGGGAGAGCACAGGAATGTGACATATTATTGTAAATATGTTTCATTTCTGTGCTTTGAAAATGCTGCAACTTGGTGCAGCCAAAGTTTTTCGGTGCAAGGCACTTTCTTGTAAATCTGCCCCTAAGTGATTTGCCCAGAATCACAGGATGTTGCTATGCCGATGCAGAGACTCAAACTTGGCTGTCACGCCTCATCCTCCTGCATCGCTGCTTTAGGTCATGGACTCACAGCACTCCTGCTGCCCAACTGCATTGAAGCAGTGTATTTACATTCACCACACAATGGGCCTCATTTATGAGGTTTTGCCATAGGGCAGTGAAGCAGGCCTTCCAGCTGCGCTTCCCCATGGCAAAACAAAAGGGCAGGAATGCGCCATATCTATAAGATACAGCACATTTCTGTCCTTTTCCCCTGCGCCTGTGCACAATGGGCTGCCATGCCCCAACACAGGTGCAAGGGTGCATTGTGGGGATGATTATTTTTGTACAGGAAGGGAAGCCTTTCTGTACAAAAATAATCACAAGAGGCGTTTCCTCTAGCACACATAGGAAAAGGAAAAATGAGGAGTAATAAAGATATTTCTGCTCGTTTTGCCTCCCTTCCGCCTCCCCGCTTATGGCCCTGCCTCAGATTTACGATTTCTCATAAATCTGGGGCAGGTTCAAAAGGCCGTCGATGTTGATGGGAACGCCCCAGCAACACCCATTGCATGCCCCTTTAACGCAGAACACTGGGTTAAAGAGACATATTTATCAGGCAGCATTAAGCCAAAAAAAAGTGGCTTCGAGCTGCCTGATAAGTATAAGGCAGGCTTCTGCTCCACGGAACGTCACAAAAAGTGACGTTCCATGAGGCGCATGGATTCTCATAAATGAGGCCCAATGGGTTTATTCAGAAGTCTTGTAAAGTTCTGCACCCCACCTTTTGGGCATTTAAAAGTGCCCCCGCGAGAAAAACGTGCAGGAGAAGAGAAACAAGGAAAAAACTACAAAAACTCGCTGAAGTGACAAACATCGTAGATTTCTGCTGGCATTTTAATATGCAGGTCCATTTACAGGCAGGATTGGCTTCAAAGTTAAATCGGAAAGGTACGTTGAATGTTTTCTCGTAGGCTTCAAATTAGCACAGACAGAACTTCGCCAGATAGGGACGATCATCAGCATTCCGGAAGTAAATCTGCCATCCAAAGTCACATTAGCGCTGCTCATTCCCACTGCAGAAATGAGCGCATCATTCATTTACTCTGGTTGGTCCTTTATGGAGGGGGGCGGATAGGAGCGTCGTAAAAATCCTATATCCTGCAGGGCAAGTGTCTGCAAGGGTAAGATAGTGAAGACTTATGGGCTGCGTGAACCTTAAGCAACCTCCCCCCTGATGATATTTAATTGCCTGCCATGCTCTATGGCAGCGGTGACCATAAAAATGCATTGATCCGCCGTCCGAGCCATTCGCGTGCTTTCCCAAGATAATAGGGACAATGCTCTTTAAACAGTTATGGCTTTGCTGCTAGCAAAAGCGTTAAATGAAATTAACGTGTAAAACCTAATACTTATGAAATAATGACGATTATCTAGACGATCAATACAATCTATCAGCGCTTTTACTGCCACACGCTGAAGGATCTTAGAAGCACCGATGAGAGTTAGACTTTAAGTATTAGGGTCCACCCTTCTGTCTCTCTCCATCGCCATCTGCCTCGAACTAATTGTGCACAAGCATTAATACATGTTACTACATATATCATATAGACTTATTTAACGCTTAGAAATGAAAACACGAGAAAAATACACTTGGATATTCAATTTTTTGTTAATATACGGCAACCTTTCATTGTTTAAGATGTTATCAAATATACTTTGAAAGGCTTTGCTAATAATCCCATACCATATAGTGAACATTGGCACTAGAAAACATAATCAGGCAACCCATAGGGCGTTTTCAACACAAGTAATGATACGCGTAGTGTGCATTGTTGCACTGAAGAGGATGCTCAGCACATAATGAGTAGTATATGCTGCACACCGGGCAGCCGTGTAGAGGATGACGGCGAAGTCACACCCACATCGTCGGCAAAAGTGATTTATCAGAGCGGGATCGTTAAGGTACACGCCCAGGCCTTTTTTCAGCAGTGGCTAGCACAGGTAAGTGCTCCCGGGAAGGCGGGGAAGCCCACAGATGCCGGAATAGGTGTTATTTATTTATTTATACCTATTCCGTTGTCTGTCGAATTTCTCCAGCTCCCGCCCAGCCTCTACCCCACCGCGCTTACCTGTGCCAGCCGCTGCTGCCTTTTCTGGAGGGCAATTACACACAAAACAGTAGTAAGAACGAGAGAAAGAGACTCAATTGTGACGGGCTAGTGTGCATTTGACGTCTTTATCAGTTAAATGCCCAAGCAGGTTGTGTGGAAGATAGGTCTTTCTAGAAATTTTGGAAATTCTTCTTGAAGTGAAAAATGGAGGTGCTAGACTTTTTTTTCATGGACAGATATTTGTACATGTGGCGATCTGCTGCCAATTTTTTGGAGACTAAGTACAATGCCTTATCTTCAGAGAAGATTTTCTTAACCAAGTTGAAGGATGGCAGTTAGGGAGGTCTTTTGTTGGATATTGTCTGGCCTGGGGCACAGATGTGAAAAAGAAAAGGTGAAGCCAGCTGGTCTTGTTTTCTGCTATTGTCTTTGCCAATACTTTTATAATTGCACTTGCATAGGCAAAGTAGATAGCATCAACTGACCATTTTAAAGTATTTACTTTCACGGTGGCAAATACATTGCATGACGCACTATGGTGTGAATCACCAGCACGTTTGTAAACCCTTCACCCATCTACCTAGAAAATGGCATGCTTCATCATCGGGGCCCAGCTGGATCACCAAGTGCGATCCAGCTGTGCTGCAACGCCTGCCTACAGCGGAGCGGGTTTTTTTTGTGTGCAAGTGAACAGTGCTATGTGAAGTGAGTTTATGAGTTAAAAAATGCCTATGGGAAATACCCTTTTAAAAGTTTTAATGGAAGGGTCCCATGGCATGGGTAAAAAGGATTTTTTTTGGATATATCTGAGGATGTAATGGCCCTCTATATCCAGAAAATTGTAGGTCGACTAGTTACAGCCTTCGTCGCCAGTCGGGAGGATTTCTTCAGGACCAAAAAAGGTGCAGGGTCAAAAAAGGATGTTATGGCCCCAGCAGTGTATCCATATATCAACGCACACCCTAAAGTGCGTTGTGTGTGTAGTGGGTCGGTATACTTTCAGATCCCATTCGTAAAGTATTATCTTTACGTATTGATTGCTACATGGATCCTGCCCCTAATGTGGAGAATCAAGGGACCGTTTGTCGCTTTGAATTGATGCCCAAAACCTAAGACTGGGTGCAGGAACCGGCCGGTTCCTGCACCCAGTCACTTCACTTCACATAGCACTGTTCACTTGCACACAAAAAAAACCCCACTCCGCTGTAGACAGGCGTTGCAGGACAGCTGGATCGCACTCGGTGATCCAGCTGGGCCCCGATGATGAAGCATGGCATCTAGTAGGTAGATGGGTGAGGGGTTTACAAACGTGCTGGTGATTCCCAAGGGAGACCTTCCTGAAAAGTACCTGCCTTAGGTCTTGTCCTCGTTGTTCTGTTATATATACCTGGGGAGACGGACAAGCACCACGGTCTATTCCTCACTCTCTTATTGTTACTATAAGCACTATGGTGTGACACACTGCTGCAGCCATCTTTACTTACTTATACCTACTGCTGAAGCATAAGCCGTCAACTCGATCTCCCTATTCATCTCTGCAGTAGGCTTTTCTTCCAATCCGACTCCAGGTATAATCCATCTCCTTGTAGTCAGCCTCAAGGCCTCAGTGCCAGATGGTTTGAGGCCTTCCTCTTTTCCATTTCCCTTGAGGGTTCAAGGTGAGTGCTTGCCTAGTGGTGTTTGTTGCAGGCTAGGGAAGGATGCAACCTACCCTATCCCAGCATCTTTACATGATTTTTTCAAGGGCAGCAAGTTGGAAAGATGTTGTTGCTGATGGTGTTTGGCCAGCAGATTTGGAGGATTTTCCTCAGACAGGTGTTGGTGAAGATTTGGACTTTGTTGGTAGTTGTCACGGTTGTCCTCCAAGTCTCTGCTCCATGCAACAGGACTGATTTTATGTTGATGTTTAAAAGTGGCAGCCATCTTTACAGTATAGAAAATAAAATGGCTGCAGTGTTGATTTATGCTACATAGAGTGATGTAATGTGGTGGTCTAATGTGAACACTGTCAAAAATGACACGGAGTGAGGGGGTTGCTCCCACAATGGAATTCTGAAAACAATGTGGCCCAAAGATTCATTTTGCGTCTCAATTCCTAAAGAATTTGGCCAAATAGTTAGGGGCTTTCCAGAAAGCTTTGAATGTGTACTCATGAAATATTTAAATTCATTATCAGCTGCCTATTGCGTCCAAATTTACTAGGAAATGTTGAACGAGTCCTGCAATGGTCATGGCCAGGAGGTTCGCAATGCTCCTGTGATGCTGGTAATTTTCTTGGGATCCTTCCCACAGGTAGGGGGAGTGACGCTCTTCATGCTGGTACTCAGTCGTGGCCTCGGCCCGCTCAGGACACCACAGAGGCCTCCATTCGTCCTCCAACAATCTCAACCAGACTATTTTTTACTTGCCTTTTCCCAGTTGGCAAAGTGGGTCACCATTCCACCTCTGTACTTGGGCTACAGCCCGATTGGCACAGCAGCACTCTTCACGGTGGCACCATCTGGCATACAGGGTTGCCATCTTACAACCTGACGCATGACGCATGCGATCACCAGGCCGGTGCAGTCACGTTCACGGATCACTTCACAGCAGCCCTCAATCAGCATATGGGGGTTGCCAACACTTCCCTGCACACAGGCAACACCAGCTCAGTGCAGCAGCCATCTCCTCACACATGCAACCGACACATGCATAAAATATGCACACACCGCACAGCACTGCATTATCACTGTAATGTACCACTCCCACAGGTACACATACACCCAGCACCCGTGTACCACACACATATCGTCCGGCACTACAAACCAACCCGATGAGGGCTAGTGGAGAGTTAAGCACACAGCAGTGTTGGAAAAGTGTTCCTGTAGGCCACACTCCAATATCACAGGTAAAAATAACCTGTTAACCCCAACTGATCATTGTATGGTATGGTGCAGCCACCACACTTGTGCTGCTGAACTCCTGGTAAAACTAGAAGACTTTCATCACTATGAGGGTAGCACTTTGGGCTCCCCATCCAAAAAGACTACAATCCATGAAACATGCCTATGTCCTGGTGCACACACATGATCATTTTTCACCCAAGGCATCAAAAAGTCAGCATTAGAGATCCAGAAATCATTACAGCTGGGATCTTAGGGCAGGGATGCATGTCCGTCAGCAAGTGAGGGACTTTTCGTTCCAAAACTGAGTATGTTGATGTAGATGCTGAAGTAATGCATAATGTTGTTAGAGAGTTATTTGATGGGATACTACTGTAGGCCTGATTTAGATTTAGTGTGGATGGGTTACTCTGTCACAAACATGACAGATATCCCATCCACTGTATTACAAGTTCATGATATTTAATGGCACTTGTAATAATACAGATGGGATATTCAACACATTTGTGATGGAGTTATCCATCTGCTGAACTCTAAATCTGACACTTAGGCTTATTTGTAGACCTAAAAGTTCTCAGGTAAAATTATCTGTATCCCAAATACTTTCGTCCTTATGTTGCCACAGGACTATATGCCAGTCTCGATGCAGTCATTCTGCATTTTATTACTTGAGTTCAGTGCTGAACTTGGCAAGTTGTTTACTGTTGCTTTTTTATAGTTTCTGGGTTTTGAGTTGTGCCAACTGGTCAAGTGAATTGGTCAATTTCTTCTTTCGGTAACTAAGGCCAACAAAGATAACACTTGTGGATAATTACACTACCTCAGTTCCTGATTGGTAAAGGTTGACCTGCCAGCTGTGGATGAAATCAGTTTTTTTTTTAACAGATTTTATTTGATAGATTGCACATATATCGCGACTCCCCACATGTCGGAGGCAGCCACCAAGCAATACAAAGCATCATTGTCATAGCAATCTGTGCATCATGTTATACGGCTACAATATCAAACTGAACACAGTGAAATTCCCCCCTAAATGGGGGGGGAATTTCACGGGGTTTCCGCAGTCAGTTTGCCCCACCATCCCTTACAATGCAATTTCTGCCTCCAAATCTGGAATACCTGCTGAGTTGCCGGCGGCAGCCCCCTGCGAAGTTGTGCCTCATATAGTATCTGATGTAAAGAGTTGTTGCCCATTAGATGCCGTTCCAAGGCGTATGCTGGGTCACCCCTGTCGCCGTACCACCAGTCATTTAGAACAAGGAGATGAGAGGCCTGATAGTACGACAGGACATCCATGGACGCTAGACTCCCACAGTACGTTGAAAGAAAACAGGTCAGCAACGCCACCCGCGCTACACCTACCTCCCAAAGGAATTGTCCCAGTGCTGAATTAACTTGGCGAAAGGACTGGGGAGATATAGGATAGGGATGATTCTGTAGTTGGTAGAGTAATCGGGGGAGTGCCACCATTTTAAAAATGGCAGACCTGCCGTATATAGTGAGAGGCATACGAGACCAAGTCTTCATGTCAGTCCGGACCCTATCCCAGACCGGTACCATATTACGCTCCCAGGAGACAGTAGGGACCTCCGAGAGAAACACTCCCAGATATTTGATACCTCCAACCGCCACCTGCAGCGCCGAAGCCCAGTCGCCCACTCTGGCCCGGTCCCCCAGAACCCACAGCGTCGATTTACGAGGATTTAGGTACAGGCCAGAGGTCTCACCGAAGATTTGCATTATTTTAAGAATACGAGGCCCGACCTATTTAGGTTAGTAAGAAAGAACAAGACGTCGTCTGCATATAGGGCTATTCTGTCAGCTGGACCCAACTCCCACTCAAAGCCGCTAAGCTGTGCGTCCATGCGGACCCAGGCCGCCAGCGGCTCCATTGCCAAAGCAAATAGATACGGCAAGAGGGGACAGCCCTGCCTGGTTCCCCGCCCGATTGCAAATTTAGTAGAAATTGCACCCGCCACTCTCACTGAGGCCGTCAGGTATGTGTATAACAGCCGTATGTAGGACAGGAAACGAGGTTCCAAGTTTAGCCTTGGCAGCAACGCGAATAAATAGACCCAACTTAGGGAGTCGTAGGCCCTATCAATATCGGCTAGGAGAAGAGCCACCTGCACCCGAGGCCCTGGACCGCCGCCACCGCCACATGCGCCCTACGGATGTTATGCCTAGTGGCCCTATGAGGCATGAACCCAGCCTGATCAGGGTGGACGAGTCCCAGAATATGGGGGCAGAAGACGATTGGTCAGCGCTTTGGCCAAAATTTTGGCCTCAACATTTAATAGGTAGATCGGCCTATACGAAGCATGCTGGTCCGGCGGCCTGCCCGGTTTCTGGAACACCACTATTTCTGCATGCATCCAATCTGCAGGGGGGCATCCACGGTCCCGTGCCTCCTCCAACGCTGCCTTGTAATGCACGCCCAATTGAGTGTGGTATTTCTTGAAGAACTCACTGGGAAACCCATTTGGTCCTGGAGCTTTCCCGGTATTCAGTTCACCTAAGGCCTTCCCCAGCTTCTCCATCGTCAGTGGAAGCTCAAGATCCTCCCTGACCTTGGCCGTCACCGCCCGGGGCGGCAGGTCCGCTATTAACTTTTCTACCATCTCCACTGGGAGACACTCATTCGGGGCATATTGATCCACATAGAAGGATGCAAAGCTTTCGGCCAGCAGCCTTGGGTCCATAAATGGGCCCCCAGCGGCATCCAGAAGCCCTGGCAAAGTCTGAGCCTGGAATGTACCTGACAAAGCAGATGCACTATTGTTCCAGACTTGTCCCCCCACTGATAAATTCTACTGTGCGTCGCCAGCCAAACCTGGTGAGCCTCGTCTAGGAGCCGCAACAAATAGGATTACTAAGCTAGAAGAAGTTGTGCCACCATCTGACTCTCTCCCCCCACACTACAGCGCTTCTCCAGGGACTCTACCTCTGCCTCTACGCACTGCAAGTCTACCCTATGCTGTCTGCGCGCAGCCGCACACCACGCAATGTCCACTCCCCACAGTATGGGCTTCAGGGCCTCCCACACAGTCCCAGCCGCCGGCACCGATCCAACGTTATCAGTCAAAAAGTGGGTAATGGCCTCCCCCATGCGTTTCTGATAATCCTCCTTGTGCAGGTGCCAGGTGGACAGGTGCCACCAAAACTGCTGCCTCGCCCTACCCAGCTGGAACTCTATACACACCGGTGAATGGTCGGATAGTCCCCGTGACAAAATGGCTGCCGAACATACCCTGTCAATAACTGTTCGAGGGACAAAAATATAATCCAACCTGGAGAAGGAGTTATGGACTGCTGAAACATAAGTGTAATCCCGCTGAGTCGCGTGCAGATACCTCCACGTGTCTATTCAATCTAAGTTGGTAACCATACCCCCCAACCTAGTAGCTACTATGGGCCTCGACCTCCCCCCGGCCTGCACCTATTCACCAGGCCATCCATGACGTCATTTCAGTCTCCTCCCACCACTGCCAATGTCTCGGGAATGTCGGCCCAAAGTGTGAACAACTTTTCTATCGCGGCGTAGGTAGCCCAGGGTCCAAAACAGAGGACCCAAGCCCAGCCCCACCAAAGGTTCCCCCCCACACAACCCATCCTGTAACCCCCCCTCAACAAAACCCAACCAGGGGTAGAGCCCACCCCCCACATTTCCCCCCATCCCGCAAACCACAAATAATACTTCACCACATACTTTCACAGTCCGTCCTGTCCAGGTACTCCAGTATAGCAACAACAGTCCGGTCCCGGCTGAAGGAGCCAGAGCAGTGCAATACCCCAGCATAGTCGTGTTCTCTGTACCCACTGGACCGGTAGTCAGGGTGCAACTATAGGAGGATCTGCAGCACTCTTAGAGCCCCCCTCCATCCCCCCTGAGTCTGAGCGTTTCTGGGACCTGGAGCGCCAGTTCCCCCTACTCCTCGACCCTCGGGCCATCCGCGGCTGTTCTCCACTTTGCGAGGCGTATTAGTCTAGGCCCCTGACTGTCTCGTCAGGCCATTGGAAAACCTCTTCAGGAGAATCAAAGAAGTGTGTGCGAGACTGAAATACCACTCTCAGACGGGCTGGATACAGTAGAGCGTATGGAAGCTTGAGGTCCCGTAGCCGAGCCTTGGCCACCATAAATGATTGGCGCTGCTGTTGCACCATCTTTGTACAGTCAGGAAATATATATATCCGCTGGTTCTCATAAAGGAGAGGTTCCTTTGCCCGTGCCTGTTGTAAGATAGTGTCCCGGTCATGATAGTTCAATAATTTGGCACTCACCGGCCCGGGGCGGGACCCAACCGGCAGCTTCTGGATCAGGGCCCTGTGCGCCCTCTCAATGACAAAGCAAGTTGAGAGGGAGTCCGGAGGGGGCCAGCTCCACAGCCATTACGTCAAAAATGTCTCCATATTGCCCTTCTCGCAACCCTCCGGGAGCCCCACAAAGCGCAGGTTGTTCCATCGGGCCTGGCCTTCCGCATCCTCGGCCCGAAGCACCAGATACTTTTGCACACTCTCCATGTTGGCGACTTTACGCTTCAGGGTCGTCACATCATCCTCTACCCCCGATATCCTTGTTTCGGCTTCCGTGATGCGGGCTACTGCATTGCGCAGATCTTGATGCAGCAGGGTAACGTCCGCCCCCACAGCCCCGATTTTGGCAGAGAGCGCATCCCGGGATTGATTTACAGCAGCCAGCAGCATTGCATTATCAGGACCAGGGTTTGGGGTTCCCCCGGCCACCCGGCCCCTCCATTTGGCTCTGTATACTTGTCTATGGGCCCATGCTACGTGGTACCCCCTCCGCTCCCACCACGTGTCATCTCGGCCGGAACCCTGGGGCACTCACCAGCGCAAACGGTCTGCCGACCAGGGCCCACCCTGCTTGCCTCCGGATGGGTCGGATCGTAGGATCACCCCTCTGTAGTCAGTGCCAGGTCCCTCTCCAACACCAGAGGCCAACACTCCAAGCCCCACTGCTCCACTGGCAGGGCTGCCACTATGGTCATGGGCCCCCCTCAGGAGCCAACAGTCTCCAGAGCAGGTGTGCCAGGCCCAGCCACTAAGCTGCGGCCCCTGACATGCAGACTTGGCCCTCACCGCAGGCCTCCGCCCTCAAGATCTCTCCACCTCCGGTCAACAAGTTGTCGTTGGGGGGGCCCCAGCGACACCACCTCCAAGTGCCACACTCCACAGGCAATAATTCACGTGCCGAGTGTCCAGTATTGACCTGCCCCCCGAGCCCTCACGAAATATCGCCCCACCAGGATACCGCCTCGGGAGTCACCAAACTGTGGGTCCCGGCTTCGCGGCCCTCCTCCGGCCCCAAACGATGATCAGGAAGGATCCTGAGGTTACGTGGTGTTTACTTCGCTTCGTATCAAGCCGCCATTTTGTATTTAACCGCCATTTTGCGTTGCCTCAGTTAGGCAGCACGGCGGACGTGGTGAATGCAAAGTTTTTGCTTTTGCAGCGGCTACGTGTCCTTTCCGTTAAAGAATAACTTCTGCCCATGTTTATGAAACCGATGTCAGAGTCTCCCGAGTTTCGCAAATCCATGTCTAGAATGATTAATCCATGTCTTACTCCACTGTTTGTGTCCCACCATTCTTCTTGACTTTATCTTGTTTAACTGCCCTTCGCTATTCTCTTTGTGTGTTCTCTTGTTATAAAGACTGTCCTTTGTAGCATTTAACATGTACTACCACCTGCAAATTGATTTACGGGCACTAGTGTTGATTAACCTGGAGGGAGGAGAGCACACAGGGTCTGAAAGAAGGGTGTGTTTTAGACATTTGATAACTTGTTTTCAAACTATTCCTATTCGTCAGTTTTGTATGTTTTGGGAGTTGGCATTTTAAACTTGTGTACTATAATAGTTTGTGCGCCACGGAATGAAGTGGCAGTCTCCTGAGAACCTACCATTGGTGTACATACAGGACCGCTGTGCTTAGCTGCAGCTAATAAATCTGCTTTTCTACGCCTAACAGAGTGTCACGTGTCTCTGTCTGCCAAAACAGGTGAACCCAGAGATCTCAGGCGTGCCCTGCGCCGCCTGGCCCATAAGGTCAGGTTCTCCAATCCGGCCACCACACGACTGCCCACATGCCTCCAGTCGCCCCTTGGGGAGGCCTCAGGACTCTGGCTGCATGGGCGGGGGCGCCAGCCCGCCCGCCGCAACCCCTCCTCCGGCTGCCGCCTCTCGTGCACCGCGGCCGGGGAACCAAAAATCGAGGTCCCGGTTGCCGCAAGACCGATCAGGCCTCAATCCGAAGCTCCTCGCCACATTGGCGTCCAACCTCTCCCGAAGTCCGCAGGACCGCACCGGAGCTTCACCTGCGGTCTGTGCACCAGCACCCCTCCTATGAACTGCACAGTGGCGTGGGGGATCAGGATAATTGTAAGGATTTGTGGCAGGCGGGACGGAGCTGCGTCCGCCATGTTAGCCGGCTTGGCCACGCCCCGATGAAATCAGGTTTGATGAGAGTTTACTTTTTTATTGCAGAATCTGAAACTTGTGAGAACATCCAAGTGGCGTTCACTAATTCCAAAACCTAGGGCCCGGTATCTGTGAAACAGAATCTCTAAGTGGGTCACCACTACATTCTACATTATTCAACAATTTGTAGTACTCCACAATCTTCAATGATGTTCTGGAAATAAACATCCACACATTATAAACATCCACTTTACATAGAATTTCACTGTACTACTGTATAACATCTATCAAATTAAGAAGGTCAACAAAGCACAACCCAATTGCAAACGTATAAAGTCTTGACAGTCTCAAGATTATATAGTCTAGAAATGAACCTGTGTTATAAAAGTACAGGATATAATCAATGACATAGACAAATTTCAAATTATATCAGGACAAGATACCAAATCAGGATGTGTGTGCATGTACTTTTCTTTATTCGTTGTTCCTATTCAAATGTGAGATGCAGCCAACACGTGTTTCCTCTGTACAACGTTGTGACTAAGACTTTCTGAAGGCTGTAGACACAGACAATATAAACATATATCTAACAGATAGTGCCAACAAATTTGACAAAGCAGGCTCAATGCTCATGAACAAATGCCAAGTTAAAAAAGAGAGCGAGAAAGGGGAAGGAACACCGAGAATAAGTGTGAAGGAGAAAGATTGGATGTGATAAAGAAGCTCCAAACAAGAGAGAAATATTAAAAATGCTCATAAGAGAGATGGTGTATACAAGAATAATGAATAGTCACCGTCCACCAATAGCTTTGCAAGGTATCCACAGAGGTTATCGGTAACTCCTAGGATATTACGTTGACTGTAATAGAAAACATGGAAGTAATATCACAAAGCAACCTGGTCACTAGATACCTGCACACTGTCAAATCATCCGTGACAGTAAGAAACAATTCTATATAAGTGAGGCACATGCGGCATGCAGTTATTAAATAATTAAATTGATAAAAACCCACCAGTTAGGTGGTCAGAAGTATCATAAATAGCTCAAGTCGCTTGAGGATAGACGGATTAGGTACCAAATCGTACGGAATTTTATGGTGGACTGGAGCAGAAAGGCCCTAAAAAATGAACGATAAGATATAAGAGCCTGTATAGCATCAAGGTACGATCAATGGCACTGTTAAGAAATAAAAGAGTCAAATCCTGCAAAACTGGTTTGAGTCATCGCGCCTGTATCTTGATAGATACTGAAAAGAGTACCTAGAAAACATGTAGTGTTATAATAGTGCCAATTAGAGAACATAAGTCATGGAACCCCTAATGTCAAGTACAGTACATTATATTCCACTGAACTTGTCGTGTAAATTTAAAAAAAGGTCCAGAGCTTAATAGTACAAAGCATACCATAATTGAGCGTACACCTATGAAAACATGATCAGCATAATAATTAAAGTATAAATAAAATCTGTTTGAGAACATACATAAGCATCAGCATACGTGGGACACTGTGTAATGTTACCCCTCTGATGTAGATATGAATAAAGTTGGTAGCATGAAGACAGTAAATAAAGGTCACCAGCAGCTCAGTCTATTTGAGAGCATGAGTGAGCAACAACAGATGTAGACCAATCTGTAATGTGACCCAGCGTTGCTGGTATAAAAAAGTTCATAGCGTCAACTCAATATAAGAGAATCACCACAAACTTCAATCGAGGCCGAGAAAAAGCATAAAAACTCCGCCCCACATGTGACATATTGTGTAAGTGATGCTCACCCTACGTAGAAACAGGACGGGGATAAGGCTCCAATGTTACGTAGAGCCTCTACATGACATTGGAGCGGGTGAGTGTCACCCCTGTGATTGATTACATTACGGGAGAGGGTCGAGTGGACCCCCATCCCTAAGTCATTAATGGCCCCAGAGACCCCATTGCCAGGACATATCAGTTTCCCTGCCTACAGCGGTGTGGGCAGGGAAACCTGTGTTTGCTCTAGCTTAGCAATAGAAATTTTTCACAACAATCCAAAAGGAAGCAAACACAAACATCAGGTCCGCTCTTTGCGTGCAGTAGCTTTGAAAATGCTTCCACCTGCTGGGAACAAACATTTGCTCTTTTTCCATGAATGCAGTGAAGTGGGGAGGGAAACACGTCAAAATATTGCTCCCAGCCGTAGGGAGCAGCATAAGGAGCTGTTCTCTGCAGGCAGGAGCAATGCAACCCTGTTGTGTGCAAGGAGACTACTGGGGATGTGGGAGCCTTGGGCTCTACTTATGGTCTCCAGTGAGAGTATGCTGGGTGTCCTAGGTGGGCACCATGGCATCCACCTGTAACTATGCAGGGTCTTGGAGAAAGGGGTCCCCGGGTCCAAAATCAGCCCAGGCAGAGGGACTGTATGACCCCCTCTCCCAAAAAATGAAGTTGGGCCCCCTGAAAGTTGCATTAGAGGATGGGGTCCCTCCAGGCCTAAATTGGCCCGGGGAGCTTGGTGATGGGATCCCAGGGGCCAAAATCGGCAGTGGTAGTGGGCTCCTTGTCTTCCTCCCCCTTAAAATTACCTTGAGCCCCAGGAATGGGGTCTCCAAGGTCAAAAGCGGTCAGGGGAGGGGGGCCATGTATACTCCTACTCTTTGTTTAAAACAGTGGCCCTGGGGGACGGTCCCCCAGGGCCTAACAAGGCTCAGCAGGTGGCCATGTGGTCCCCTCCCCTTTATTTAAATAATTGGTCCCAGGGGATGGTGTCCCTGGGGCTGATAATGGCTCTATATATAGATTGGCCCTGGAGATGCGGTCCCCAGGGTCTAGCAAGGCTTGGAGAGGGGGACTGTGTGACCCCCTCCCCTTTAATTAGAAAAACAGGCCCTGGGTGATGGGGTCCCCAGGGCCGGATGCTATGGCCAAACCCCACCATGTACGATCGAAGGCCTTGCGCTATGTTGGATTGGCTGCCGTTACCAGGCTGGCTTTTTGTGGGGAGTTGGCTGCAGCCTGCAGGGCGTGGCTACAGACCTCGCCCTTCAGCCAAACCCCCTCCGCACATGGCCCTGGGGTTGCATTTAGGTACAGTAATCAAGTATTATTTTACATTAAAAATAAAAGCAGAAATGAACTGCAAAGCCAAAGTTTAAAGTAAAGCTTTAGTTAGGTAAACATTAACATTTTGAACTAAATAAACCACAGAAGATCACCTGTTGTAGTTATCAGAGCTAACTTTAACTTGCGCCGCCCCCATGCACTGCTTATGACCTCAACTGTGACATCTATCATGACATGTTCTACGACTTCATTTATGACATCAGTGATGACATCTCAAATAACATCCTTGATGATATCATTGAAGACATCATCCAAGCTTCTTTTGTATACATTGGTCTTTAAATAGGTAAATCATTCGAAGAATGAAAGCGCAAAAATCTCAGAAAATAATATGAAGAGTCTGTACTTATGCTGGTCTCCACTGGGTATGGGTTCCCAAGCAGTAAGGCCTAACCCTGCCTTAATTAGTATAAAAAAAGAATGCCAGTACTGCCAAATGATTCTGGAGGCTTAGTAGATACTGTACATATGAACCAAACAATATGTAAGGAAGATTCAAATCATAGAATTAATCACTTTAGATTTGCATTTTATTTACACTTTTTTTCTTTTTAACCTATACTTTTTTTACCATTTCAAAGGTTTTACTACAATGTGTTGTAAAAACCTTTGAAATGGTAAAAAAAAGTATAAGTTAAAAAGAAAAAAAGTGTAAAATAAAATGCAAATCTAAAGTGATTAATTCTATGATTTGAATCTTCCTTACATATTGTTTGGTTCATATGTACAGTATCTACTGAGTCTGTACTTAAGCATGGGTGAATTTTGCGAATCTGGCGTTCGCGAATTTGCGCATTTGCGAACTCGCAATCCGCGAAATCCGCGAATTCTCACGAATTTGCGGATTTTTTTTGTTTTGTTTTCGCAAGGGTTTCTGCCAGTTCGCGAGGGTTTTGTACCAGTTCGCAATTGCGAACTTACTTGTCGGCTCGCAACGGTCGCGACTATGTTGTTTCTACGTCTGGTTCATCATCACAGGTTCACAGCACCCTCTGTTTCACCACTGCCACCCTCTGTTTCACCCATGCCACCCTCCGGTACATCAATGCCACCCTCTGGTTCATCACTGTAGATTATGGGGGGGAAAAGCAAGCACACCTGCCCTGCTTCAACTGACATGAATTAATTTGGGGTTGATTTATTAATGTGTCACTGTTTTAAAATTCCAGTCTAGCACCTGCTTCCTTATCTGTAATTTGCTTTCTGTTGCAGAGCAATTTTTTTTCCAGGACCTTTGTGGCCTACTTGTAGCTATTCTATGAGCCTGCTGTGAGGGTCAGAGCAGGGTCATAGAATTGTTGCAACTAGCAACTGAACTCTGGAGGGGCCCCAGTCAGGAAGCACTACAGGGAATGGTTACTAATGATGAGTTTGAACTTTTGCACCTGCTGAGTGCTTTCAGTTTTGCAAAACTCGTTTTTCTGCAGAACAGCAACTGTAATGCCCCAAACAAACGTAGGCAACTGAACTCTGGGGGGGGGGGGGCCCTCAGGAAGTACTACAGGGAATGGTTACTAATGATGAGTAAACTTTTGCACCTGCTGAGTGCTTTCAGTTTTGCAAAACTCGTTTTTCTGCAGAACGGCAACTGTAATGCCCCAAACAAACTTACATGTGAAAGTTGATTTCTAATCCAAAAGTGATCCAAAGAAAGTCAAAAGGCCTCAACTCCAAAAAAGTGCAGGCTAATGTCAACCTGAGGAGTTATTCTGATAAAAATCATCATTTTCAGAAGGTCTATGCTGCTTGCTAGTGGATTTCTTGTGTAGAATTGCAAATTTTGTAATTTCGCGAGTGCAAGATTGTTGCTGCCCGCCGCACCTACATGTTCGCAATTGCGAACTCTCTCGATGCGTCGCCAAACTCCAGTGGGATCCCGCAGCAAGATGCAAAATGGCGCAGCACTCGCAAAATATTGAGAAAAACAATTTGGCAAACGCTGAATGACAGTAAGTGAACGCCGCACGCCGCAATATTGTATCACCAAGAAAAAAAATCCGCTGCGTGCGAATTTGCGGATTTTCGGTAAATTCGCGAGAGTTCGTGGATTGCGAATTTACTGAAAATCCGCAAAATCCGCGAGCGGAAGGGATTTTCTGCCCATGCTTATCTGTACTGCTATCATATGTACAACCATCATAGGTAAAGCAAGCTTGTATTACTTGTAACATTGACCCTATACCATACACTTCATGTGTAGATGAGTTCATGTTGACTACGAACCACACATGAAAGAGTAACCTATCCTGCTCACGGTTTTCAATCCGTATACAGCTGTTCAGGGAAACCAAGTTCCTCAATATACTCAAACTCTTTTACATAACTAATGCCCTATTACGGACACTCTTTCCCTGTATTGAACCCCTGAAAATCATTGAACCTACATTGAGAAATGAATTGGATAAGACTAAAAAAGTGGTTACTGTTAGCAGTGTTTACTCTATGGAGAGAGTTTGCTCTGTACTGCACTGACAGCGAAACTCTCATGAGAAATACACCACAGAGTATTAAAAGTATCTACAAAGCACACTATGCAGCACTTGTCCAAAGTGTGTTTATTCACCTAAAATAACCATGATCTGAAGGTGCTAAAGATCATACTACATGCAGCCTTCATACTGTGGTGAAAAATGTACATATATCCCATGAAAATAAGCAAAATAAGCACATGTACTTAGGTTAGTACCAGGTGCACACAGTATTCTATGTTAAAAAGAAATTGTAACACAGAGACGATTCTGTCTAATAACTTGAGGCTGCTGACTATATTTAGGGGCATTCTTATGAGAACCGACGCAACACTGCGGTGCGGCAGGGTTGCATCAGAAAAAGTTGGGCTGCATTGCAATTTGAATGTGCTATATTTATGGTATGGTGCACCATGTTGTAACGTCCAAAGTGGCATCTAAACTGCAGATGCATCTGTGGCAATAATGCCACAAAGTTCGACAACGCAACTGCTACCCAAATGACGCAAAGCTAATTTGCATGTTGTAAAGCACCTTTACATATCACAAATCAGTATTGCCTCACACGGGAGTGTGTTGCATTGCAGGAACCATCAAAAAGTGACACATTACAAAGCTAAAAACATTTCCAATTGTAGGAGGGAGCACCAACAATCAGCAGTAAGGGCAACAACTACAACCCAAGCTAAGATGACTAGACAGCAGGCCAGGGGAAGAGGAAGAGCAATTTCGGTGAGGAGGAGAACCAAATGTATTAATGTTTGAGGTGACAAAGAATTAAAAGCTTCTCTTTGTCAGCTCCAAATTGCCATTAGGGAAGAAGGAAGCCATTGGGCAGTCCATAGTTGATAAGATCAACAGTATAGGGCAAACAAAAAGGACAGTGCCGGAGTTCATGAAGCGCTGGCACGATTATAAGCGCTGGACCAAAGAAAAACTGGGCAAAAACTTGAGGGCAGCAATGTGAACCGGAGAAGGACCCAATGTCCTGGAGTAGTTGGACCTATTGGAGGAGCAGGTGGCATTACTCACCCCAACAGAGTTGGTGGCAGGAGTGGAAGGACAGGACACTGCTGTGTCTAAGGGCCAGGAATAACTACAGTGTAAGTCAAAACAAGGGATCATATGTTAAAAATTGTCATTCAGCACAGCAGCACACTTTGTAGTGCGGCACTGTGTACAAAGGAAAGGGTAGGAATGTTTCACTTATAACTTAATACATCATATAAATGTAAATTACTTTTGCAGTGATAATTCATACAGCCAGTACAGCCTTGCCAAGTTTCTCAGGTCCATGCTTGATATCCTGTCCCAGTACAGGTTGACCTTTGAATCCTATGACTTGTGTAATGTGTAACAAGATTGACCAGGATACAAGTCCCACAATACCAAGCAACAACCTGGGACTGGAGCAGCAAAACATGTAGGGACATTGGAAACTTTGCAGATATATCAGTGGCAAAGCAGGCCCCTTGCACCTTGAGGCAAATCTGCTTGTCTAGGTGCTAGGCAGCCAACAGTTGAATGTAATGTAATGGAATATGGTGTGCCGGAGAGCCAACTCCTCACGAGAGGGGATCCAGGTGCTAAGTATGTAAAGGCTCTCCAAGTAGGATCATGTGAAAAGCGAAGTGTACAGTCATTTTCTTTTGGAAGCCAGAGTCCCAGTCCCGCACTACTGTCACCAAATGCGAGACTCAGGACTCCTTACTCAACGTTAGGCCAAGTAAGGACACCGTTTGAGCTAGCCCTACTCATCCCCTTAGTAGCTTGGCACGAGCAGCCAGGCCTATCTCCAAGGCATGAGTGTACAGTATGTTCAACCACAGCAACCCAATGGTGACACCACAAATGTACTCCACACGAGTTTGATAAAACGAGTATTAACTGTATATTAAAAGATATACGATCAGACCACACAATACAAAAGTCATTATATAATAAAGGGTAATATTCGTTCCGGCTGGCTATTAGGTTCAAATCCCAACCACCACTTTTAAAATGCTATGCAGGTCGCAATGCTAGAATCACACACGTTGCAATGGACTGACAATAATGCACTGTGTAACAACACAAACCTGTGTTGGGCAAAGGAGAATTAATGCAATGCGCATCTCTACAATCATTTACTTTGCAATTAAGGAATACTGCAATGCGTAGTTACAATCATGTACTTTGCAATGAAGAAATAATGCAATGAGCACCTCTACAATCATATACTTTGCAATGAAGAAATAATGCACTGCGAGCCGCTACAATCCTGTCCTTTGCATTGGAGAAATAATGCACTGCTTAGCGCTACAATTGTGTACTTCGTTATGCAGAAATGAGGTCAGGCGTCATAAGACAGTCCGGCAGTTCATTAGCAGCAATATTACAACAATCAGCCTCTTTGATAACAGTTGCCCTCCACACGTATCAATGATGACATTTAGTACAGCTTCTCACTCTGCCCCAGTACTGTCACTCCTTTGGTCGGTAAAGGTCCTAATCTGTATAGGCTTGCATAGCAGGAAGGACTGAGAGGCTGAGAGTTTGTCCCTTCGAGCCCGCACCCTGCCCAGGTAGTGATCCACGTTACCTGGGGGCGTGACCCCACTCTCCTCTCCTCCTTCAGTAAACTGGGCCTTCCGTGCAGAACTTTCTCAATGGGCCTCAGCGGCTCCGCCTGGCAGCTCAGCTCCTCTGGGGCTGCCGGTCTGGGCAGCGACTGTTAGGAAGGTCGCAGGCGGCTGCAGGGCACCCATACCCCATGCCTCTGAGATTACGTTACTCCCGGTGCACGTTCACCACAGCACACTCCGGGTCTCCTCTGGCACAAAGCCACACACACAATGCTGATGGTACTTCACGTTGACTCCGAGTGCACGTTCACGAGGCACTCCTTCCTGCGGTCTCAGTTGGCACCAAGACACGCACACCGCACTGCAGAGACTCACTTTCTTCCGGTGCACATGATGATCAGCCGATCACCTCCACAGTCCCAGGTTGCACCAAAGCAGGGAAACTGCTTCACTGAGACTTACTCCAACTCTGGTGCTCCTCACCAATGCCTTCAGCCACACCACGACACACTCACTGTGTCGAGACTCACTTCTCCTCTGGTGCACTCGCTGACCAGGCGCTCTTCACCAGCACCTTCGGTGCACTCAGACATGCACCCTGCATGTCCGAGACTCACTCCACTTCCAAAGCACACATTGACCAGGTGCTCCTCACCAATGCCTCCTCTGCACCACGACAAACACCCAGTGCATCCGAAACTCCCTGTGCATCCGAAACTCCCTTCGCCTCCGAAGCACACGCTGACGAGGCGCTCTTCACCAGCACCTGCAGTGCACCAAGACACACGCGCTGCACGTCTGAGTCTCACTTCACCTCTGATGCACACGCTGACCAGGCACTCTTCAACAATGCCTGCGGTGCCTCACAACACCCACACAGCGCGTCCAAGACTTACTTCACCTTCGATGCACACGTAGACCAGGCGCTCTTCACCAATGCCTCCTGTGCACCACTACATGCACCCAGCGCGTCCAAGTCTCACTTCTCCTCCACGTGTCCAAGATCACAGAGTACACCTTCCAAGGGTTTCAAGCTGCCACAACACGCACCCACCGCGTTGCTTGAAACTTCTCCAGAAACTTTTATGTTCCTGTGTTTCCAAACAGGGAGCCAGCTCACCTCAGACCCTTGGGGTAACAAGGTAAAGCACAAATCATAGTCTTCTTCAAGCAGGGGGTCCCAGATCACAAAGCACAGTCCCAACATCCCCCTCCTTGATTAAAACAGCAAACTGTAGACCAGCCCTAGATCACTAAGCAAGGGTTGGTCCTTCCTAGCAGTCTCTTAAGTTGTTTCTTCCTTAGCAGAGGTTCCTCTTGACCACAAAATGGGTCCAAGCCTTTTCAGTATCAATGCATTTCTATTCCAACGTTCAGGTTCTCAGCCCATCATAGTTATACCCCTAAATGTCTTTGATGTTCGTTGTGCTCAGGGGTCCCTGACCCCTGCCTAAATCAGTTCTGGGTGTCTCCTTCCAGTGTTACCTTTCTCCCTTTGATATTGGGGGTCTGGATCTTTAATCACTCAGCAGGAGACAGGTGGATTGTTTTATAGCAGCAACCCAGGCCTTCTCACCTCGCAGGGCTTCTCCTTGCCTACTCTCCAGATGCAGATCAGCCTGGTGCTATCTCAACCCCTCCCTGGGTCAAGACCTCCCATAGCTCCTCTCACCTCTCAGATCCATACAGTCAATCCACATTCAGCAGAAACACACCGAAATGCTCAAAGCACAAAACTCAGCCACTTTCTAAAAGAGTGGTTTCTGAAAACACAGTGACAAAACCACTTTCATAGAAAGATGTGTTATGACACAGTGAGTTCATACATTCTAAACCTCACCTCTCCATTTTAAACTTATGGGGAACTAGGCTAACAAAACACAATTCCCAGCCTCCCCAATTCTGTCCTATGGGCAGGATGGTCTTTCACCAGTGAAAATCGAAATGGAGTGTTTTTCACTGTCAGGACATAGCACACACCTCAGTATATGTCATGCCTTTTAATTACACTGCACCCTGACCAGGGGTTACCCAGGACCTACCACAGGGATGCACAATGTGTATGAAAAAGGGAAAGTAAGGCCTGACAAGTCGTTGCACTTGTCAGGACAGCATGCTAACTTAGCAAACTGCGCGCAGACCCTACACTACAGGCCTGAGTTCCCTTCTCTGGGCAGCTTTGCATTACTAGTGCTGGCACACACAGTGCACATCACTAGGGACTTTACTAGTAAGGCAAACATACCAATCATGGCCGACCAATTACTGTTCCACATTACACAGGGAACACTTGTACTTTGACACTGATCAGCAGTGGCAAAGTACCCAAAGCATCTAAATTACCAACTCTGTCAGGAAAACGGTATAAAGGGAAAGCCAAAAAGCTTTGGGAACTTTAGCCAAAAAGGCCAAGTCCTACACTATCACTAAACCATACTGCAAGCAACTTTCCTGATGTGAATTTTCACAGGTGTCACTTGCCATGAAAGATACCACCCTACCTCCTTTCTTGCACAAAGGAAAATTGAGGGTCAATGCAAGTGATGGACAGCAGAAGTCTATGATTGTGGGTTGGAAACGTAGATGGTGTGTGAGCTAGGTGGGCCCCTAGTAGTGTAGTCCCTTGTTGGTGTGGCCAAGCACTGTCTACTTGCAGTGTCACAGATTGGAGAGCCATTGTATCGCAAGGAGGTGAAGTGTGATGTGAGTGCTGCAAGGTTGGCTGAGTGATAGACAGCTGTTGCCGTGTATTATTATTTGCCACATGTGTAGCAGCTGTGCATAGATGCCATGTTTAATGGCATTTATGTATCACACTCTACATGTGATGTGTGCTTGGGTGATGGGGTCGCAGGTGTCAGGAGGAGCCATGAGAAGAAATGTCTGACTATAGAACATATGCGAAAGTTGGTGGATGTGAAACAGAAACGTGAAGTGTCAGGGTGAGGTAGGTGTCCAGGATGATGGGCATGTTTCAGTATGATGGACATGTTTCTCGGATGGTTGGATAGTGAGCTGTTTGGGCCTAGTTGCGTGGCCAACCAGGGTGGGCATATGTGACAGAATATCCTCACTGTAACCTTGTGAGGTTCAATATGAGTCGCAACTCTCACATACAGGTAGGTATGTTGGGAAATTGCATATTGCAACAAATGTTGGTGTCTCCTGAGTGCTATTATATGATCTGAGTGTTATCAGTGTCTGAATGATGATTGCTAGAGAAGTCAAGCACTTGAGGTTGGGAAGATATCCGACAATGGATGGAATTCCAAAATGGGAGAATCAATGGTCATCGAGTATTTGCAGGCTTTGTGGGCTAAGTGAGGAAACAATAATGCAGATTGTAACTTTATGCCCAGCATTGGCAGATGCTCAAAAGTCTATCCTAAAACCGATTTTAATGAACTAGGAGTTAGAACATGTAGGAATTTAATTATTACTTGTTTGAGTGGGGTCAATATTAAACTTATTTATCTTTTTGTTAAGTTCATCATTATTGTAGAAAAGAAATTCAAAAGAGTTGATGGACTAAGTAAATGTATTTCGAGATAAAATATCTAAGGAATATAACTGGAGTACTATTTGATGTATAATGTTATACCAGCTTAAGGGCCTAGTAGCACAATCTAATCTAGAGACGCACATTGCAGTTTATTATTGCTTGCAAATGGAAAACAGCTAAACATTTATATTTATAATACTTACTGCTAACACATGTCTCTTTAGTTAAATGCTGCTATAATAGTATTTGCTGCTAGCATAAGGCACTTTAGCAAGTATAATGCATTTTAATTATTTTTATGTAATGTTTTAATATTTTATCGAAATGTCATTTATAATCTCATTACTGGTAGTTCTTTTTTAAGATGTTAATAGCTTTGTGTATATTTGTTTTTTTGGTTTTTTTTTGGTTCTCTTCTCTCGATTGTAATGATTTTAATTAATCAACAAATAAATTCTACTACTACTACTACTACTAAGAGTCATGTGCAAGCTTAAGTGAGTGGGGCTGAGTGAAAACATTTGTGCAACTCTGCAAATGAGCATCCTGGGGTCTGAGAAAATGGAGTGTGCATGAGCTGCTTCATATTTCCAAATGTGATGGCGGCTATCCCCTTCAGAGATGGTTCTCAGTGCCTACTGATCTAGACTTTGGATGTGACTGTGTGTGATAGGAAACTACTGGCTGGATTCCACACAAATAGGTAAAGTATGGTAAATACATGCACTTACCCATTCCTTCTGTGTAGCAAGTTTGCCTGCTGTGAACAGTGGTGTAGATGTGGGTTAAATATGACCCTTAGACAACAATATTGCACAAAGTGCATGCATAACAGTACAGCGAGCCAGATTGGTGTGTTTTGTTTTGTGTGAAAGGCAGAGTGCAGAATTATATGTAATCAATGACAAAATAACATTCCATTGTCAGTGTTGTGGGCTAACTGATGGCTAGAGGGAATGCAGGCACCCTGGTGACAGCAATGGTGTCAATAAGTGAATGTAACATCCATGCAGCCAAATATTAGATAAGCAAATCAATATGTGAAACGGGCCCTTAACTGCATTCACCCTTTAAGGCAGGGCATGCCAGCTAGCTGCCTAGCCTCGTTGCATAGTGTATCATTACACAAATCGGCCTCCCTTGTTAAAAAAGTTGTTGTCTGAACAATTTACGGGTATTGCTATGTGAAAGGCAACAATAGTGTCCCATGATTGTAGTGACCTTTATTTTACATATCTCTGTACTTGAAAGTAAATAATAGCAACTGTCTGATTGCCACCTAAATCATTTATATCTACACCTCTCATGGATCATTAATGACATATGTCTATCTCATTACAGAGGGACAGATAATACCTCCTGTGCAACAGGTAGTCCTTGATGATCAACCTGTTGGTGATGCCACCTTGCCCCACCAGACTATAACACCTTCCAGCAGCTCCTGGACTCTATTGAATCACCTCCTCTGGGATTGGCAAGGAAAGCCAGAGTTGCAGGTTTTCCAGAGAAAGTGTCAACACAGGACATGCCTGATCTAGCAGTCCAATCCCAGCTGAAGACTCTGAGGACCCCCAATTTGCATTCCAATGGCGAGTGGTAGGAGTCCTGAAGTTAATAGTTGATGAGGTGGGGGGCGGGGATGGAGACAATAGAAGGCATCCTAGAAGGAGTTTGTAGGTGTCTAAGTCCTAATAAGGCTATGACTAAGTCAATTAGAGATGCCTACACTTGGCTCCATGGCTGGACGAGTACCTAGCTGACATTGCTGGTGTCATGATGCAGAGGGAACAGCAACAGCCTTTTACATCTGAAATCAGTGAAGTTACCAGTCAGCTGGGGGCAACCCGTATCATCATTCATTCTCCGGTGCACAGGTTGGACTCCTTTATGGCAAAAATTGGTGCTCTCAGCAGCAACATTGTTGCTTTTCTGGCAAACCGCCAGACTGTTGTCAGGTATTTCCAGGCTACCTTACTGTTGCCTAATGCTGGTGGAGACAGGGGAGCCACATCTTCTGCCCCTGATGGGTGTGTGCCTCAAATACCTCCCATACTAACACCACCAAATTCAGGGGAGGAAAAACACACATTAGAGTAGGAAGATATGGATTTTGCCCAATGACATTGTCAGTCCCTCTTTTCAGTTTTATAGTGGTCTTGTATTTATCATCATCCATCTCTTTTGTCACCCCGTACTAGACATTTTATTTGTGCACATTTTGATCTTATCCAGTTGTAGACTTTGAAACAACCATACATTCCCTAATATCAATTTGTACCTCTTCGAACTTGCACTGCTAGCGAGCTCCTGCAAGACTTTGCGCTAACTGGCACAGCTTCCTGCGGCAATGGTGCCAACCTAGTGCAAATCGCACTTGCAAACGGAGCGCTAAAGAAGCTTTTGTGCTTAAGATGCAACTGCGAGGCTTTGGGAGTGGATTTTCTTCTCAAACTGGCCATCAAGACTTCTTTTAAAACTTTTATTTTCAAAAAGGAAGGAAGTGCACCAGAGACTCCCTGTTCCGGTCCAGCAGGCCCCTTCCAGTGCTTCATCCATCTTCTGATCACTTTTCATTGGGATTTGGAGCTGGAAGGATCATTCTCCTTGTCTGCTACATATATACGTTTAGCTGTAATGACTTTGTATTTGAGATTTCACATGTAAGTTTGAACACTGGTGTATAAGGGTGATGTTTTATCTTTTTTTAAATGGCAAATGTTGCACAGTTCAGTAAATTGTCTTCTGCATGCTTTTTTTTTATAAGTTTGCAATATTGATTCAATTCACTATGTGGCATAGTCTGCCAATCGGCCTTCCAGGCCCAGTATTAGTCATGGGTGCATGAAACAACAGTTTCTTTGGTGTCTGTTGAATTGTAACATCATTTAGGCCATGGATGGCAAGGGACTTAATTACAAAATGTGTTTTTTTGGGGTATTTCATAATTTTTCTGCAAACAGTGTATAGGTGTGGTGATTATATTTGATGCCTTTGGAGGATGTGTGTTTATGTTTTTGACAATGCTGAATCAATGCTGTTTTTTCTGTTACCATGCCTTCTTTGTCTGGCCAGTGTGTGAGTCTGTTTGCCATAGGCCATCAATTATCTTTGTTACCCATGCCATGTGGCACGGGTCATTTTGAATGGTTAGTGCCCATAGGCCTACATGTCTTCTTTGTTTGTGGTCTTGCCTCCTTTTTTGCTATGTAACTATGTGGTCTACGGCCATCTTGTGTAGGCAACCAGTGTTCTTTTGACAGAGCCCTGCATGTGTTCTTTGTGTTCCCCATGCCTTCTTACTTGTTGTTGTGACCATTTGGCTGGTCGCCATGTTGTGTAGGCAGCCAGTGGGCATTTGCCATAGGCCTGCATGTCTTCTTTGTTTGTGCATTGCCTCCTTGCTTGCTGTTTTACAATGTGGTGGGTGGCCATTGTGTGTAGGCAGTTAGTATGATTTTGCCAAAGGAATTTATGAGTTCTTTGTCTTCCATACATTTTGCTGTGACCATGTGGCTGGTGGCCATTTTGTGAAGACAACCAGTGTGCTTTTGCCATAGGCCTGCATATCTTATTTGTTGTGGCTACGACTCCTTGCTTGCTGTTTGACCATGTGGTAGGTGGCCATTTTGTGTGGCCAAGCAGTGTGATTTTGCCATAGCCTTGCATGTCTTCTCTTTGTTTCCAATGTCTTCTTGCTCAGCGTGGTTGACCATGTGGCACTGGCTGGCAGCCATTTTGTGCATCCAACCAGTGTGGCCCTTTGCCATAGGCTTGATTGATGGTTGTGATAGCAGTTGAATACATTATATGCTTGAGGATAATTTCCCTTATTTATAAAAAAAAAACGATTTTTAAAATGTTAGTGCTCTTAATGTAATTTTCTTTTAGTTTTATTCTTTGATTAAAATTTTTGTAATGTTTAGTAATTTTATTTTTGTAATTTAATTATTGGAAAGTTTTATTTTGTTATTTATTTTAATTTACCTTTTTTTGATATTTTAGTTTTTAAAAATGTTCCTAACATGCTGCATAAACCCTATGTATGCTATAGGCGCACAAGAGCATTCATTGTCTAAGGATCATACCATTGTCACCTTCACCTCCCTGGGTGCCACATCCCAACTTGATGCTCATAAAGAAAACAGTTCTATCTGTGTGTTGTTGTTGTTGCTCTTTCTTATCCTTTCCTAGTTTACAGCATGAAGTTTATGCTGGTGTGGTTTTACGAATTAATAATCTGTATTGTAAATTATTTATAATAACTTAAGTAACCTCGCCACTCTAAATGACATTGTTTGTACTATTAATTGAACTTTGAAAATTGCCAAGTTTCACAGATGTTGTTCTTGCTTGTTCACTTTTAGGCACAGAAGAGAAGACACATCACCCACATTACTGCCAGACAGAAGACCTGTATACAAAGTGACACAGAACTGACAACGCAACACAGACACTCTTCAGCTTGTGAAGCTATGTGCCACCGCCAACTGACCACTTCAAGGTGGCCCCTAAAAAAGGTGCTGCCAAGCAAATGGCCAGTGGGGAGGAGAAAAAGCAGCTTTCTACCATTGGCCTACGGAAGAGAAGCTTTTTGGCAACCGCGTGCCTGCTGCACAGGCCTCCAGTAAGCAAGCTGAGAGAATTACTCTTTCATAAACAGCACCACCCCTACCAAAGTAAGCTCACTAGCGCCGGGACACCTCACCTGAGGTAGCTGTTCGCGCTCTACAAGCATCTGTATTATTATTATTATTAAGCCCAGGACCATGTCTGTCAGTGAGGGCACCCACTCCAATCATGTCGACACTGACGATTAGTGACGTTGAATTTGATATGTCCCTGTCGCAAAGTACTACACAATTTTTTCAGGAAACACAGCAAAGTGGGCAGCAGCCGCAGCCAACAATAGTACATTTGCCTGATGTTGGAGCAGAACCGGCGGCTGAGCTTCCTTACGAGCAAAAAGTTCAACCTTCTCTTTTAGAATCATTGGCTCTGAGATCTCTACCTCTTTCTTCAAGCACCACTTCTGATGATGATGATAGGGACATGGAGTTAACCCTGGCAGAATCCAGGAGACAACTGGAGAGGCAAGGGAAAAGAAAAGTTCACAAAAGAGTTAGACTTAAGTGAAGGGGATGATGAGGAGGAGGATGATGATGATGATGAGGCAGTCATGGTGGAAGGTGACACAGTGGAGTCTGACATTGCTATTTAACCTGCTTCGGGGAAGTGGCACAGATACCACTGCCTCCAGCTCCCATTTTGCAAAGCCCCAGCTGAGACCTGCGCCAAACCCTTCCTGAGGAGAAGTAGAGAGGCAATCAACAACACGCCCACCTACCTCTAGTTCTTCTTCTTGCATTGGCAGTAGCACAGTAAAAAATGTACTCCTCTACAGTTTGGGTCTTTTTTACGGTTAGTAAAGAGGGGGAGCACAATGCAGTATGCGCCATTTGTTACACAAATTTTTGTCGCTGTAAGCATTGTACACAGTAATGGATGCAAAATGAGACAAATGAAAACATACCACACAATCAAGTGGGGGAAGCATCTTAAATAATTGTGAACGTGGTCATGGTGGAGAGGAGAGACAGGGAATATCATCTACAAATACAAGTCCTGTGGAAGGTGATGACGAGGAAGAAGAGAGTGACATCGTCATGCAAAGCAGCACACTAGAAGATTCACCACTGTCTGTGACTTCACAATGGCACAAAATTCGGAGTGAGATGGAGAAACCACGGCATACAGTGACTGCCCCACCACAACGCTTATTGAGTCTACCACCACCATCTATTTCTCGAAAGACACCTGTGTCAGTGGCCCCAGAAAAGAAGAAAATCCAGACTACTATGACGGGCATGTTTATGCAAGACGAGCCCTATGAGCAGAACTTCATATTTGTACAATAGAAAGCTGGAAAAAAATTGTGCTGGACCACCTCCCTTTATTTGTTTTGTGGAAGAAGTGGGATTCTTAGAATTTGGGGAAGCCATCTGCCCAAAATGGAAGGTACTAAGTCACACCTAATTTGCTGGAGTTGTTGTTCCATCACTGCCTCAAAATGTGCTGCAGTTGGTTGGACAAGCTTTGCAGCATAGTGTTGTTCACACCATCCACTTGAAGACAGACATGTGGACCAGTTGTCTGGTGTCTGAGTACAAGTGCATCACTGCACACTAGATGTCTTTTGTGGGGGATATCTCCAGTTCTAAGCTCTGATGAAAGTTCTAAGAGCATTTAGTAGCATGCAGCAGTGACCATGTTCACCATGGAGAAATCACAACAGCTATAAATATCTTGGAGGAATTTAACAGCAAAGTGTATGAATAGCTGCAACCCATAGGTGTCAGAATTGAATTTATTGCCAAGGACAAAGGCTATTTATGGGTTCTGTGTTTGGCCCATTGCATCAAACTGGTGGTGCAAGACTTCCTAAAAAAATAAGACATAGTCAGCAACGTACTGACCACCTGCAGAAGAATTTACTCTCCCTTCAGCCATTCTTTTGAAGCCCGGAGGCAGCTGCGGATTGTTCAGCATAATATTAGAGCCTGAGTTAAAGCCCTTATACAGGAGGTGCCAACATTTTGGAACTCAATCTTTTACATTTTGCAACGTCTGTTTAAGCAGTATAAACAGATCAATTACTATGTCATTCAAAGAGGAGGGAATGCAGTTGGAAAAGCTATGACCATGGATGCGGACAAAGGGGGCCTAATCAAATGCCTGTCATAGATGCTTCTACCTTTTGAGATTTTCACAGGGGAAGTAAGCAAGGAGGGCAGTACGAAGTGCCAAGCTATCCCATTGTTGCATCTCCTGCAGGACCAGGTAAAGAAGGTATCTGAAAGGATCGACCCCACAGGGGTGAATGAAAATACAGAAGCACATGCCTTTGTTGAGACCTTAATCCTTCGCTTGGCTTGTAATACAAGGCTGCAACATGACAGCATCACGTCAAAAGAGTACATCTGTGCCACACTATTAGATCCACAGTGCAAAACAATTTTGCCCACTTTCATTGCTTTTTCTGAAAGGGATGTTTTAAAATACAGGAGGAGGATTGTAGAGCAAGCCAGAGACTTGGAAGAAGAATGGCTGGAACGTTGAGTCCCACCCCGCAGTTCTGGGGTGCTTCCTTCAACTTCCAGAGAGGGCAGTCTTGTCTCACAACAGCCAACCATACCATCAACCAGAACATTGGCAACAACAGCAACAGAAGGAACGCACCCAACCTCTGTATTGTATTGGTTTCAATTGGCAGGACCCACGTCCAGTGTAGAGGTGAATGCAAAACAGGTTGAGCATGTGGAAGCACCAATGACCATCCACAGGATGTTCCAAGAGTGTCAAAATGATTCGAAAGAGGTCTATTTGGATCAAAATCCATTGATGTATTCGTATGGGAAGGAGCGCCAAAGCTAAAGCTCAGCAGGATGGCAATAAAATATATGGCTTGTCCTGTCGCCAGTTTCTCTGCTGAGAGTGTGTTCACTGCAGCTGGTGTGGTTGTTATAGTGGGAAGGACAACCCTCTCACCTCAAAACGTGGAGAGATTGACTATGATCAAGATGAACTAACATTTTATGCCACACAATTACACGGTTCCTGAAACAGCAGCAAAGGAGGAGAAGGAGGGTGATTGGTTCCAAATCTGAATCAAATGTATTAGCTGATCAACTTGTGGGTGAACCACCTGAGTTTGAGGACAAACTCTTCTTTCCGGACTTTTTTACTTATTTCTCGTTGAGCTTCTGTCTTCACCAACAACAAAAAAAGAACTAGTGGAACATCATTATTTTCATGTCAGATTTATGCTGTCCCACCATTTATTTAGTCACATATATTGCCAGATATCAGTTGGACAAGTGTGCATTGAAGAAGCCTCCACATTTCCTTTATGACATTGGGGACAATGCCTGCCCCCCTTGCATGCCCGTTCCCTATGCCTTTTTGCATCACTTATCACTAGAGGGTCTGCCCCAGAAGATCATTTATTATTTACAAAACTGCCTGCCAATACCAAATTCCAATGTGTTGCCTGCATCTAAGATGAATACCTTATACCAAAACTACTCGTGCTTGGATTGGAAGAGGTAACTACAACTATTGCAATGGCGAGTGATTGTGTGAGTGATGATGATGACTGATGATTCATTTGATGAAAGACAGTGAGGGAGGATGTAAAACTGTAATGTGTAAACTTGCCGGAGATGATTGATTTACAATGTTTGGGACCTAAGTGATGGGCAATATGTTTTTTCCCTGGAGGTGATTGGTCTGCACAACCTTACTTAGTTAAAATTAATTAACCTATATGGTCCACTCCTATGATCCTTCTGTTTTTTTCATCATCTAGGATGGCTGCCCCAGACAATCGTTTGATTTACAAGACTGCCAAATTCCAATCTGTTGCTTGCATTAAAGGGAAGATAGTGTACGTACCACTGTGCTTGTATTGGGCCACCATTGCACCAATAAATGATCAGATTATTGAGTGACTGTGAGTGATGATTGATGTGGAGGCGGACAGTGAGGGAGGGTGTGTTGAACTGTAAAATGGGAAATTTCATGAGGTGATTATTGATTTGAAATGTTTGGGGCCTGCTTGATGAGTGATCATTATTTTCCCTGGAAGTGATCGATTCCGTTACGCCCCAATAACCTCTTTTTTACAAAACTCGATGGAGTCTGTAGCAGCTATATATGGGGCTATAAAAAGGCTCAGAGAGCAATAAATCTGCTAAAGCTCCCAATTGAAAAAGGGGGATTAACGTTCCCCGACTTTATATTATACTTTTTTGCTTCTTTTTTTCATCGGATACGTAGCCTACTGAGAAATGATAACTTCCTATTTTTTCATTATTTCATGTTAGGGCACGATAGTAAACAATTTTTGGCTTGAATTAATGACCCAAATTACTTCAAACGAGTCAAGTTTAAGACTGCTAAGCATATCGTACAAATCTGGAAGCAAATTATGACTCTTGATAAAACGCCTTTTTTTAATGCTGAACTAAGGCTATGGGGAAACCCAGGACTTCCTGAAATATTCTCAGACGGGGAAGGGACAGCTTGGTCCAGCCATGGTATTAAAACTTTGGGAGATCTTTACGGACCTGATGGTTTATTAGGGTTTTCATCACTTAAATTAATATATATTTTGAACGATAGGATGTATTTTAAATACATGCAAATTCAAGACTTCCTAGTTCGGAGAATGAAAATTAAAGAAGTCCGACACTCTGATATTTTACAATGCTTATATTCAGATAGGACTAAGTCCCTTATCAGTAAAAGCTATTGTCTTTTGAACCTGGCAAAGGGAGATGATTGTGTTAATTTAGCATCGAAATGGTCCGATCGGCTAGGATTAAGTATAACTCCCAAGCAGATATCTACTTCCTTTACCCAACTCAACCGTGTAGTACAGTCTTCTAGTATGAGATTGCAGTCTTACAGAACTATTTGCCAACTATACTACACTCCTCAAAGAATCTCAAGTTGGGTACTAGATAATCATTTAAATGAAGTTACCAGCTGTCCCAAATGTAAATTAGAAGCTGCTGATATTATCCATATGCTTTTCTCATGTCCGGAGTTATCAGAGTTCTGGATGGGTATCGTAGAAATATTAGATAGAAAACATATTATATCACCACCCCTTTCAGCTCATTTGATTTTATTAGATCAGCAGGAAACAAATAGCCCAAATAAAGATTTGAACTCTAATCTATATGCCTGCGCAAGATTAACTATAGCTAGGGCATGGATATCTCCAGATCCACCGCACGTTATGGAGTGGTGGGCTCTGGTAAATGAAATACACACTATGGAGATAGCACTGGCAAGACTAAGAGGCCCTAACCCTTTGAGGAAAAAAGAGGGAGTATGGGACATTCTATTCGGGGGAGAGTAACTTCATACGTACTTGGCCTCAGATACTAAATTAAGGCTCATTCAAACGCAGATTTGTTATTGTTTATTTTTTTTTCTACCTCTGTGTTTATATCTCTGTTTGATTTCTCTTTATGCTTATGTATATTTGTGTTTTCTTTGGTATAATCATGCTATGAATTGTAAACTTATTTATTTTACTCTGTCTCTTGTGATATCAATAAAAATGGTTAAAAAAAAAAGGAAGTGATCAGCCGTTTCACACATAGCGAGATTTAATTGCAGGGTGCTTTCCTTTTTTTCTGGTTCTTCAGAGACCAGCACAGTCACTTAAGTCAACAAACAAAAGGCTATACAAAATGTTGCAATTCTGTTTCTCTACTTGTTCTTCAACAGCAGTTCACTACACATCTATCTTGCTCGGCTCACGATGATGAATGATGCGGTACGGATAGGGTGACCTTGAGTCATGGGTGCAAATTGAGGATGGCAAGTGTAAAAATTCAGGAAAGAAGGTCAAAATTCAGGACAAAACCTTGGGAAAAAGGTACGTTTTACAGACAAATCAGAGGAAGTTGAGTGATAGTATAAAAGTAAGTAAATAGACAACCACTTAAGTACAAGTCAAAATAAGTTTATATCAGGTTGAGACAGTCATGCACCTCAAGTTTTTTTGGTATGCGCGCAGCTTTGAGCAACTGTGCAGGTCATTTTGTTGTATTTCATATGATAATAATCTATTCATATGGTTACTGCACTTTGTTGTCCAGTCTGATATTTTGTTTACAACTCATGGTCCTGAGCAGGCATGTTTGGTGAGAGAAGTGGTCACGAAGATCTGCTTGGATAGTCTTTGTTTCTAGCATCTCATATCTGAGTGCCATTGTGGGATGTAAAGTGCTTGCATAGGTGATCTAAAGGTAGATTGCTGTGATGAACCCACTATAGATAATATATTATGTGTGTGTCAGCACGTGGAACTTAAAATATGGAATCAGACTTTGCTAATGGGGGCTTTGCAGAGAGTTGCATTAACTGACGAAATTCACATAGGTGCTTTTCCCTGCAGCTTTCTTAAAGAAGGCACTGTTGATACACTATTGCATAGTTTATTTTTGACGCCTTGCCTATTGCTACAAACAAAATATATATCTCAAGCACAACTCATGGCACTATGAGGCTCTCCCTAAAAACATACCCCTAAAAGAAAACATGCAAACATTTACAATTACTAATGTAACCTTCAAGTAGCAGGTGGGTGTCACTCAAAATGTCATATGAATGATGTATAGATCCCACACATAAGCACACAGCAAATACATAATAGTAACACATGAGCAAGGAGTAGCCAGGACATGTAAGTACCTCCCACTTTCAACTAAAGCTCTTATGGCACCAAGAAACAATGAAACAATTTCTCGAGAAATGCGCATGCGCTGCCGCCCGCGCATGCGCATTAGCATCTAAGACGGCGGCGCCGGCGGCGCGATGACGAGAGGGAGCCCCGGGGACACAGCGGACAAGGTAAGTGGTTTTATAATTCCTTTTTAAGGTAATTTAAGCATTTAGGGAGGGCGGGAGGGAGGTGGGTGGCGCGTAGTGGGGCTACGCGAAGTGCGTGGGTGGTCATAGTTTTTGGCCAACTTCGCGTAGCTTCCCGAAGCCCCACTACGCCCACTACGCCACCCTTAGTTCCTAAAGCAAGGGGAGGCTTCTCTATGCGGCTGCACTTAGGCAATCTGAAAACTTGGAAGTCATGAGTCATGCATGATGCACAGAGCCAGGACGTGAGGTGACTGTGACATGGTGTCCAGGGCTTTAAGCGGGGTGAAGAAACTGGGTGTCCCTCCAAGGGGTGTGTCTGATATCATTAAGGGAGTGGCTTAAAATACCTAAGTTAAAAATAAATTGTGTTGTGCATAATGTGCCGCCAGCCTGGTATTTTGCTGTTTCTATCATTGCATCCAGTAACATTGGACCTATTAGCCATGACTACTGGGTTAGTCAATGGATGTTAGTTGCATAAAGTACATAAAAAAGTAGCAACTATGGCTTTGTTGTATATAATATTAAGAATGCTTCAGCTCTGAAATAATGAGACTGTGTGGGAACTATAACCTCCCCTTTTCAACTTCTTTTCATGAACTGGCACACAGCAGCATGGGCATTTCTTCCATATAACCCTAACAGAATGCCCTGCCCTAGACCAAGGCAGGAGGAGGTCACCATATGCAGTAAAAGTTCAAACTAGCCCTTTGAATTTCTGCATGTGTAATCAGTCACATGCAGAATGACAATGGGTGTGGTGGGGCTGCTCTTGTCCGAGGAGGAGGAGTGTAAGGCGCTCCCTCAGGGAGCTGAGACCTCTTGCAGGAGAACAGCTCTGCTCCCTTCAAGGCCCAAAATTACAGACAAAGGGTGCCCGTAAAGAGGATCCTCACAGACAGTGGATGTGAGGTCCAAAATATGGACGGTCCATGAAATTTACGGATGGTTTTTCACCCTAGGTACGGAGTTACTCAGAGTCAGGACTCCGGAGGAGGATAGAATTACTCAGGGTGGGAGCTGTGAGACTATCTTACCAACAGCTATAAGCAAGATATTATCAACTTCAGTTCAAAGTAAAACCAAGAATAAGGGGCCTAGTACTCAGCTATGTGGAATAGAGAGAGGTGTGTTTGTGAAATGCTGTTGTGTGTGTGTGTGTTGGACTTGTGGCAAAAGTGAAACTCTGAGTCCCCCTCTTGTATTTTATTGCTCTGCCTCGGAGTCTTCTTGATACATTCATCATGAAACTTACAATCCTTCTCTCATTCTCCTTGACTTTAAAATGCAGTTTCTCTTATACAATCCACATGTCTTCTTCTAGTCTCCTACACAAATGAAAGGCAAATGCTGAGCTCAACACCATTACTGCTTACCTACCGCAGCAGTCCAAACAGACACCAAAGAGTGGAAATTCTGGGGAAAATGCAGATGCACCACCTAATTTTGCAATATGGTATATTATTTCTGTTAACAATCATATTTGAAGAGCTGGGTGGGTGTGGCCACACCCCGACCTAGAAGACAGAGCATTTAGTTATCTGATAACTTGGGTCTTGGGGGCAAAAAGACAGTATGTAATGCATTTATCTGAACTCTGTCATATTCGTTGCTTTGTTTCCTTCCACTACAGATTGATGATGAATGATATGCTGCTCATTTCCCAGATGAATGTTGTCCTTGTGTAGTGTTTGTCTTTGTCATCCTTTCCCCACATCCCCCTTCCCATCCATTCATCAAAGTCCTAATCCTCTTTTCTCGGGCTGTGTGATTTATTGAGGTGTGGCTTAATTTACACCATTAATGGAGCACATACTTGGTGGGGTGGATGTAGTGAAAGCAACACCAACTCACTGCAGGAATTTCTAAGCAATAACCCTCACTGGCACCATTTAACCTCCTTTGCATGAAAAGCTATCTATATTTGAGAACGCAAAGTTTATCCAAAACTCTAACTCCGCAGCAGAGTGCAGTTCAGCTCCAGGCCCTCCCCGCCTCCACTCCCCCTCAATCAATATTTTTAAACTAAAAATACAAATTAAGGTAAAAAACACACTTACCTTCATCGCTGCGTCTCCAGGCTGCCCTCCTCCTTCTCGCCGTGGTCTATCCGCCGAATCCTCTACATCAGAAGTACGTCATGGTAGGATTGCGCATGTGCATGCAGTCCTACCCACGACATACGTCTGACATACGTCTGACATAGAGGTTTCATTCAGGTTGCAGAAGAGACCACGGCGAGGAGGAGGAGGGCAAGGACACACTAGTGCCTCCGGCTGTAATATATACAGGACAGGCCAGTGCAGTTGAAAACTCTGCTAGGCTTTAAAGCAGAACATGTGCCATGCTGCAGAACCACAGCTGCAGACTGTGTGCACACCAATGACACAGCCCAGAAAATCAGGCAAAACTGAACACTCTTGTACAGTGTTCTCTCACCAGCTGCCTGGTCCAACTCTGCACTACATAGATGCCCCAATCCACGTGTGTAGCCCTCCTTCTGGGTCTCAGCATAGACCTGCTCAACCGGAGGACTAACATTGAAATGAAAGAAGCAGTGTAGCAGTGGAAATGTGAAGAGTAGATTCAAATGGCACACAGCGGAGGCTGTGAACTTGGTGATGGCTAGGGGTAAGACTTGGGTGGTGATGGCAGCTCCCAAAGCAGGGTGTCTGTAATGCCCAGGGATTTCCTGCACTTAGGGATTACTTGAAAGGAGCTGGACAGCGGTGATGGTATCCATGGAAGGGGTAGAAGGTAAGTAATGATCATATCATTCTGGACAGGTGTTGGAGAGGGACTACAGTGATAGCATTCTGTGTAGTGGGTAGAAGATGGATAGTGATGTCAGCACCCAGGGAAAATGTTGGGCATAATGAGCAGTGTAATCGCCCAGGGCAATGGAAAGAGATTTGTAGCTGGCTCTAGATGAGCAACAGTGGCAGTGAACGTGAGTGTAGAGTTCACAGATGGATAGTGGTGGCATCCCCCCACTGCAGGGTGGGATCCAAACAGCGGTGGCAGCATCTAAAGCAGTGAGTGATGGGAAGTGGTACCAGCCCCTGGCACCCACAACTCTGTATTATACATCACCACCTGCACCAAGGACAGTATGGCCATGCGGTGCTGTCACAACCAGGCAGAGTCCAAAGGCACAGACCCCTCAAGGGTTAGATAGAACCTCTCAAGAGTTAGATAGAACCACCTCACTATAGCAACAAAAACCCTAAACCTTGAAGGAGACAAAACCTGCAAGCAGTTAAACCACACCAACTATAACTCGACCAATGTCATCTATTTGATCATCTGAACATGTGGCTTACGATGTGTCTGCATGACCAGCCGTAAAAACAGAACCCGCATTGTTAAACATATAAGCACAATACGGTGCAAAAAGAATGTGAGTACGCTCACGGACCATTTAATCCAAGTAGGCCAGACTCCAAATGAGCTAAACTGGACAGTAATAGAACAAATTGAAAGTCAGAATACAACATATGGCAGAATTTGTACTCCACAAGGAACAATGTTGGATAAACTGTTTGTCCGTAAACGCGACAGGATTGAATGATAACATACACAGGAACAACCTGATCCAGAGATAAATCTACAAACACTGTTCATATCGAGCATACCTCGCTGGGTGACCAACTTTTGGCACACTCACAGTCATGCTTTTTTATACACAGTGTGAACATACCATAACACACTCATTGGCTCGCACCACCCTAGTGATTGCCAACACTAGAGACACACAAGCCCTAGATGAGCTCCCATTCTACAGCCTTACATGATGCAGAGCTTGTGACTGCATTAATGTTTAGTCTGAGTCAACGTAATGCCCTCAGAACCACCTTACACATAAGTATGGGTTTGGAACCCTTAAACCCAGACACCTGACATCCAGCCCTTTAGCGATATGTTTATAAACAAACCTCCAGTCAGCCCCTCCCCCATATCAGGAATCCTCACATCAAATAGCATGCCTTTCCTTTAGCCACAATTAGTGCCTAAAGCTTTCTAATTCCTACTAATGTATTTCTTTGAAACACAAGTGCCAGGCATACTAGCAAGCGCATCTTTCAAACTAATTTTATTTCTTTGAAACACGAGCTCCAGGCATACTAGCAAGAGCGTGTCTTTCTCTGTTTTATCTTTCTAAACAGGAGGTGTCGAAGGTATACGTGCACTCTGACACACACCTTCAATTACCAATTAACAAGCCCGTGAACATCAAGGAACCCAGCTGAATATTTAAGCAGCCGTCAAACTGCACACATCCAACAATGGAGCTCCATGGCAGCCGGCGGCCGCAGCAGGTTCCCAGCAGGGCTTTAGACCATGATGAAGTAAGAAAGTGGGAATCTCTCCCCGGCAGTCTCTCTGTTCCCTTCTCTCTTCTTTAACCTATTTTAACTCTCAAACCACTGCAGGCAGTAGTCCTCGCTGAGCAGGCGCGTATTGTTTAAACCACTTTTTGTTTTTTTCTCTCTGTCACATAGAGTGTGACTACAGGTCGGGCCCCCGCATGGAACTCACAGGGCATTTCTAAATAACTATCTGAGAAGGGGCCCTTGTCTCAATACTTACCAGTGTACCCTCTATGCACAATTTACCAACACATATTGATTATTACTGGATAACGCATATGACCAAGGCTGTAGTTATAATTAGGCCTGGGCGGTAAATTCTGTTCCGCTCGCGGAATTTGCGGAATTTGAGTAATTTCACGTTCCGCGGAGAACGCAAATTTTTTGCTTGTTTGCGTTCTCAAAATGCGTGCTCGCAAGATATTTCCCCCCCCGTGTTCGCGGAATTTCTGCGTGTTCCCGGAGATTTTTTACCATTTCACGGAGATTTGCATAATGCAATTACGCGAATTCCGCCTACCCCTAGTTATAATCTATCACTCAATGCCACATTTCGTACTCACTCCTTCATTGCCTGCATAGAGCACGGACACAGCGCTCCTCAATACACCTACCACACTGTATTACATCAGTATCCTAAACTGTATTCTTGTTTGTATGTTTGTTTGTCTTTTTTTCCATCCCCAGGAATGCGCCGCTAGAGGAAAAACTCCTCTCACACATTGCACACCTTAGCACGTGTCACATACTTGTCTTCCAGTAATACTTTTGAGACCACTTCATTTACTGTCACACACTGTGCCTGAAGAAAGCTTACCAATAAAGGGAGCATGGCTTAAACATGTTGACCAATTAGGATATTGGAGTCACCTAACAATCTCCTATAATAACTGCCTCCCGTTATTACTCGCTGCCAAGGGCCCACATATTAAAATAGTCTTTTATTGCCCAGTGGGACCCTTAGGACAGTTCTTTTTAACATTCACTCACCCACGATCACTTCACTCTCACGTTACAATACCCGCTTCGCTGTATCCAGGCGTCGTAGCACACCTGAGGTGCACTCGGCACCTTGGGTGGGGCCCAAGGATGAAGCATGTCACCACCTAGGTTGGTGAGTGAGTGCTTTTTTTCAAAACACAATGTGTTTTCTCCTCATTACATGCAAACAGTATGAGCATCTACTACAGAGCTGATTCTTGTTGATATCTATACATATACCAGGGTACGTGAACTGGCTCCAGTGGTTTTCCTCCCTCTCCGATTGATACATATTATCTGGGCTTGTGAAATATAATTAGCTCAGCTCTCCGACCCACTGGAGCACTTGCCCCCTTGCACCCGGACGCTGGGGGCTCTTACCACTTCTAGGAGACCAAAAGGCAGCTAAGCAGCTCCAGCTTCCTCCCTCCTCACGTTAATCCTTTCTGGTGCAGCCACTGAATACAGCTTTCCCTCTAAATCAGCAGCAGCCTGGTTTCCTAGTCACCCCTAACTCTGGCAGGGCTCAAGCCAGGTGTCAGCTGGGGTGACAGCAGGTATGGGAGAGGCAGCTAGGTATGTGATCTGGGGCTCAATGGCACTTCTGTGTTAGGTTGCATCTGTTTCTACAGGGGCCCCTAATTCTTGGATGAAAATGAATTCCCCCAGGACCTGACTCACCCTGGGGGGCACTATTCAAAAACAAGCGTGGGAGACAACGCTTTAAAAAAATCCACAAATTTGTGGATCCACAAGTGATTTCACAGCAAAGTTGAAAAAAAACATTTTTTTAAACCGCAGGAGATCCCTTGGGATTCCACCATCCCACCTAGGGGTCAGGGTAGTCCTACCCTGCCCCATTTTCTAAATGTTTATGTTTTTTATAAGATGGCTGTCAACACTTCCTGGTTGAAGTGTTTGCAGCCAATTAGATTGCAGCAAGGGGACTGTCAGATCCATGGAAAATCCACTCCCCCAGATATAAAAAAATCTGATTTTGGTTCAAATCTCTAAAACTACAAAATGGATTTACATCAAGCCACACAAAGGCACTACTCTGAATCGAGCTCTAGATTTCTGACAAATTTGGTGTAATTCTATTTAGTGGTTCAGGCTGTAGACCTCTTCAAAAACACTATAGAAATAATATGGGAGAAATGCATTTTGAGACCACCCTCTGTTTCTTGGCCCCCGTATTACATATCATACAGAAACTTTCTAGACAGCAGCTCACGTAAGCGTCAACGTTTTGGGGAAAATTTTATAAAAATTCATCAACCGGCACCAAAGATAAAGGCAAGTGAAAAAAGGCTTTTTAATACAAATTAGGTCCTAACTATAACTACCCATGGCGACCGCTAGTAAGAAATAAGTATATTTATATTGTGAGTAGGTAGTTATAGTTAGAACCTATTTTCCATAGGAAAAGTATTTTTTGGTTTGGCTATAACTTTGGCGTTGTTTGACCAATCTTTAAGAAATTTACCAGGCTCTGGTTGTCATGGAAAGTTTGGACGTGATCCGTGCAGTGAGGATTGAGAATGAGGGAATGGGGGTTTTAGTGACACAAATTATGTATCCAAAATAGATTTTTTCCATCATGTGTGATATTCACGATCACACAGCAAGTGCGAGCACGGCCCCCCCAGGTAACAATGCTAGGACATCCCGACTTGTAAAAAAATATGTCAATGAATCATCAATACGCATTGTTATAGAGATTGAGATTCTGGTAAATGTTTTTCTAGAGTTATTCATATAGTGAGTTATCTACTGTGATGGTTAGAATCCATTGTGTGGTTATAAGTTTTTGTGTGGTGGTGGCTATGGTGGCTATCGATTTCCTGGTTTTGCTTTTTTGCTTTCATGACAGAATCATAGGGATCACAGTGACCAACTTCATTGTGATATCTGGCCTCACCGCAAAAACAGAAAATAGGTTTTAGAGATGGTTGTTCTATAAACACACAAGAAAAGCATGTGTTTGAAGTGCACAGTGATAAACCCCTTGTGTGGGAAATACTGCAATATGTGTGCATAAATATGTTTCACTTTATGGAAAATGCGTGATCGTCAGCGTTAATGACGTCCTCGTGAGATCCGGAATAACCGCGAACACGGAGAATAGATGAAGATGATGTTTAAAGAAACCTAGTACAAAAAAATATGAGTTTAAACATGCTTTGTAAAAAGTATGTATATAGTAATATGTGCTGGCAATGTTCAGAATGGATATTTCTGGATGTGTTAGTGGTCATTGAATGTCTGCTTTTGTTTTCTATTTTTGCACCATGTCTGCAGGGATTGTGAATACCTATGTCATCGCAGTCTCGGGAGTCACTGCGAAAATGGTAAAATTGGTTTCAGAGATGGGTTTTATAGAAACTCTAGAAAAACATGACTTTAGACAATACTGCAAGAACCCCAAGTGTAAAAAAATCTATGATATGTAAGGATATATGTGTTTTAGACTTTATGGAAAAGGTGCATTCATCGGGGTTAACGTCATGGTCACAACATCCCAAATAAAACTGAAAATAGGTCTGAAAGATGGTGTTTAAAGAAACTTAGTACAAAAATATGAGTTTAAACATGTTTTGAACGAAGTATGCATATAGTAATATGTGTAGGACAATGTTCACAATGGATATTTTTTACATAATATTTTTAGATGGGTTGCTGGTCATTGAATGTTTACTTTTGGTTCTTTTTTCACGACGTGTCAACATGGATCGCGACATTGTTGAAAATATAAAAAATGTATAGAAATAAACACTTATTCTACTGAAGAAAATACAAGTTTATAAAAACACCTCTTATAGAGCCATTTTAAATAGGAAATATGATTTAAAAACATTAAAAATTCAATAAAATATCATAGGTTACAAGGACTTTATAGTTGGGAAATAGAATTTGAAAAACCTTAGCAATTCAGTGAAAAAATCAAAGGTTACAGTGACGTTATAGTTATGCTGACATATGACTCGTACAAATCCAGAGAAATGCAGCAGCTATAGTTTTCTGAACTAACTATAACTCATACCCTTGTAATGCACTGCTTATGACCTCACATATTACATCACTCACAACATGGTCAATGACATCACTGATGACATCATCCACAGAATCTCTGATGTGCCTATTCCCAACCTCATGTAACCTTTCATACATCCACTCCAACTTCCACCTTACCATTATCAAAACCATTGACTCAACTATACTAGTACATATACACCCACACACTGATTCATAGGTCTACACACACATCCACTCAATCACTCATACACCAACTTGCTCACTAACACAGCCACTGATATATCCACTTATACGCTCATTCAGCCACTCACATACTCTCAGTCACCCATACAGCTACTCACACACCTACGCACTCACCCATAGAGTCAATCAACTTACTCTCACATCCCAATCCACCTTCTCTGGGAATTTGATCTTTCGGCCACCAGGAGCAACAGGGGAGTGGGCAGCTGCTCTCCCTGATTTTATCACCTCATTAGTATTGGAAGCCTCCATCTTCTGTATTTTAAGAGATTTAAATCTACACTTGGAGGATCGTAACTGTCCCATGAACCTGAACCTTATAGCGATCTTGGAAGCTCTTAATATGCGACTTTGTAATACTGAACCCACACACACAGCCGGTCACTTGCTGCATCCGATATTTGCTAATATTGGTAATCTTACGTGTGAACCTGCATTGCCTGTACCCTGGTCCGACCATTTTCTGATCAGCTTTGAAATTAGAATGTTAACTGTTAAGAGTCTGGATAAGGCTGAAACCTTTTGGTTTAGAAATTGGAAAAAAAATGAATATTGATTGTCTCAACACTTATTTAATAAACTCTAAGCCTACTCCAAAAGAACGCAGAATTACTGATCATAATACAATTAATAAATGGCTATCTGAAGCTGTAGATACCATTATCCTACTCACGAAGAGTAAGCGTAGATCCACTAACCCCCAGTCCCTTGGTTTTCTGAACCATTAAAAATAGAAAAGAGCAATTGCAAAAAAACTGGAGAGACAATGGAGAAAAGCTTATGATTTGGCCAGCAAGGAGAGTTACAAACAAGCCATAAAAACGTATCACTTGTCATGCAAGATCGGCAAAGAGGATTACATAAAGAAAAACATTCTAAAAGCACAAAATATTCCGAGAACTCTTTTTAAAGTAATCAAAGACCTAGCTGGGGCAGCCCATCAGCCAGCACCCCCTACACTGTCCACCTCACAATGTAACCTCCTTGCAAATTATTTTCATGAGAAAATCTCGAATATTTATTCAGATTTTAGGGGATCAAATGACTTAAACCCAAGCATTACTATGGCCCCAACTCCGAGCGATTCCAATGAACTGGGTGATCCACCTCGGAATCTGCTTACTGATTTGAACCCACTAGATCTAGACTCTTTTGCGGAGATCCTAAACAGCATTAAATCCGGTTCACCGAATGACCCCATGCCAGCCCACATATTAAAACTAAGGGTGGGCGTAGTTCGGGAAGTAGCGCTACGGGAAGCTACGCGAAGTGCACTTTGCCATACGCAAACTTCACGTAGTACTACGCGAGCTGCGTAGTAGCATGTTCGCACTGTGCAAGATGTGTTTTCAATGATTGCACAGTGCCGAAAAGCATCCGGCACTGTGCAATCATTGAAAACGGCATCTTGCACAGTGCGAGCTGTAGTTTTCTGCTGCTCGAGTAGATTATTACTCGAGCTGCAGCTTTCTCAACGCGAACTGGTAGTTTCTCATTGAGAGCGGTCGCGAGCATACGCAACCACTCACAATGAGAAACCTTACCTCCCCGGGTTGAGAATCTCGCCGGGATGTCATTTTGCTTGCTCGCGGTCACAAACATGACGTTCAGGACCGTGAACAAGCAAAAAATGAGCGCTGCACTACGCTACGCTGCACTACGCGTGTTCGCACTGTGCTACGTGCACCTCGCGTAGTGCAAAGTTGCGCAAACTTCGCAAACTCCGCGAGCGTAGCGTAGTGCTTCGCCCAGGGTTAATTAAAACAACTTGACCCAAGGATCCTAGATGAAATCAGAATGTTTCTAAATGCATCATTGGCTGAAGCAGAGGTTCCAGAGACATGGAAACATGCCATAGTTGTTCCACTGCTCAAAAAAGCCAATGGAGATCCAGAGATCTTTTCAAATTTCCGCCCTGTTTCACTCCTTCCAATCTTCTCTAAAATCATGGAAAAACATGTGAACAGACAATCAGCAGATTTTGTTGATACCAACAGGCTATTACATCCATCTCAGTCAGGTTTTAGAACTAGGTACTCCACTGAATCCACTTTATTAGCTGTGACGGAAACCATCCGCCAATCAATGGATAGCACTCATCCTATTGGATCTGAGTGCCGCCTTCGACACCACATTCCATAAAACATTAATTCGGACCCTTGAAGGGATAGGAGTGAGGAGTACAGCTCTGAATTGGTTAAAACATTTTCTATCTAACAGATCATTCCAGGTCTTTTCCAAAAACAACACCTCCAATATTATGACTTCCCCTTATGGAGTGCCTCAGGGCTCAATATTGAGCCTATTGCTTTTTAATATTTACATAAGCCCACTAGCTAAAATAGCAGAGGAAGCTGGTCTTACAATATTTTCTTATGCGGATGATACGCAGCTGATTTTCTCCCTATCGGCAGCAGACAAATCTGAAACATCTCCCCTACTTAGTGGGTTGCAAAGAATGGCAGAATGGATACTCGCCAAGAAATTGAAATTGAATGGGGAGAAAACTGAGTTGCTTATCTTTGGAGAACGTAAAGAGCTTTGGGGACCGGCTCATTGGCCTATGGAAATGTGTCCTATCCCATCACCAGTCGAATCTGCTCGAAATTTGGGGGTTGTAATTGGCGAAAAACTGTCGATGTGACCACAAGCAGTCCAAACGGCATCCATTTGCTTTGCCATTCTAAAATGGCTGAGGAAAATTATTTGGCAGCTCCCTGAGGGGGCCCAAAAAACAGTGATCCAGGCCCTCATTAGTTTTAGATTAGACTACGGAAATATTCTTTATCTAGGGACTAACAAAGAGATAATACGGCGGTTACAGGTCGTTCAAAATGCTGCAGCCAGAGTTCTTTTACGCCTCCCTAAGCGAGCACATATCTCTGATCAGCGACACAATCTACACTGGCTGAGGATGGGAAGTCGATGTAAATTTAAAGCACAGTGTTTTATGTTCAGGATAAATACAGGGGAAGCCCCAGACTACCTATGTAAGCTAGTGCGGAAATAAACCCCATCCCGTAACCTGCGCTCTATAATCAGGCGAGATTCGTTATCCCTAGATTCAAACGCTTGCGAATGGGCGGACGCTCATTCGCCTACATAATACCTACGCTATGGAACTCACTCCTGATACATTTACGTCTAGAACCAAGCTACAGAAAATTTCGGAAAGGCATCAACGCCTGGCTTTTTAACCAATAATGTTGCATAGGCTTATTCTCCTCATGATGGCATACGAATCCAAGGCGCCGGGAAACCCTCAGGGTAGCTGTTGCGCCATACAAGTTCAAAAAATAAAAATAAATAAAATAAATAAATCACACAGCCACTTACTCACCTATACAGTTATATACACAGCAACTCACTTATTCAAACAGATACTAACACATACTTATTCACCTATTCCATCACTGACACAAGCACACACTCATATAGCCACTCACACTGAAGCAGTTTTAGTCACAGAGGGTGAAGTTGAGTTTGGCACTTTAGCTGTGAGGCCACCCAACTGAAAGAAGAAGTATTTAAAACACCACTGGATTGATGGGAATAGAATAGAGGCTAGAGGCTCTGGGGGATACAGGTACCAGTGTCACTATGTGGAGAGATACACTGGTTTCCCCCAGAGCAATACCTGATTGGGAAAACTTACCCAGTCACCATCGCTGACGGTGTTACCACAGCCCATGACATGACTATGGCGACATTAGACTGGGGAAGGGTTACTGGCCTGAAACAGGGAGTGGACTCTCCAAAGCTTCCTGCTGCATGTCTACTTGGCAATGACCTGAAAACCTCAGTATTGGAGACTGAACGAATGGCCCAACCTTCCTAGAGGAAAGGAGGTAAGAGGACTGGGAAACCAGCTTCTGTACAGCAAAAGAATCAGGACCCCTCACCTCACGGAGAGGACTCAAAAGCCAGGGGAGGAACTGAGCCAATGGTCGTAGGCCCGGTGGACCCACTTTGGAAGAGCTATGCCTTAGACAGCAGGCCTGTCAAACTCTTGAAAGCCTGAGGCAGCAAGCTGCTGCACAGGAAAATGGAGATGTCAGTGGTACCCACAGTGTCTATTGGGAGGAGGGACTGCTGTACGCTGAGGCCAGAGACCCCAACCCTGGAGCCACTAGGAGAGTGGTAGTGCCTCAGAAGTACAGGGAGTTCTTACTAACTTTAGCTCATGCCATCCCCCTAGCTGGGCATCTGGGCCAAACCAAAACTTGGGAAAGGCTAGTTGGCCACTTTTACTGCCCCAGATGTCTCAGAAGGTAAAGGAGTTTGTTAGCTCCTGTGTCACCTGTAAAGTCAGTGGCAACTCAGCTGGACACACAAAGGCCCCCTTAATTCCACTACCAGGGGTTGGGGTTCCCTTTGAAAGTGTAGGTGTGGACATAGTGGGTCCACTTGAACCTCCCACTGCATCAGGAAACAAATTCATACTGGTGTTAGTGGCTCATGCCACCAGGTATCCAGAGGCAATTCCCCTTAGGACTGCTACATCTCCTGCAGTTGCCATGGCCCTAATTGGTGTCTTTACCAGGGTAGGGTTTTCTAAGGAGGTGGTATCAGATAGAGGGTCAAAATTCATGGCTGCTTACCTAAAAAATATGAGGAAAGAGTGGGGTGTGCAGTTCAAATTTACTACACCCTATCACCCACAAACCAATGGCCTTGTTGAGAGGTTTAACAAGACATTGAAAGGCATGATTACGGTGCTCTCTGAAAAGTTCAAAAGGAGATGAGATGTCCTCTTACCATGCTTGACTTTTGTCTACAGAGAGGTGCCTAAGAAGGAAGTAGGGTTTTACCCCTTTGCACTTCTGTTTGGAGATCCTGTTAGGGGACACCTCTGTCTTGTAAAAGAGGTTTGGGAGAACCCAAACAAGATATTGTTTACCATGTACCAGGCCTAATGTCCAGCATAGTAGAGCACATGGAAAAAGCTTCTAAAAAACTTGAGGCCAGCCAGGACCTCCAAAAGCACTGGTATGACCAAATATCTGCACTGGTAGAATTTCAACCAGGGCAAAAGGTGTGGCCTTTGAACCAGTGGCACCAAGGGCTCCCAGGACAAATGGAGTGGCCCTTACCCTATCTTAGAAAAGAAACGTGAGGTCACCTACTTGGTTGGACAGGCAGGAACCCCAAAAGGGTGATTACATCAACCGGCTTAAGCTTTTCCTCCATGACAGGGCTGACATCACCATGCTGATGGTGACTGATGAGGATCAGCAGAGAGAGAGTGAACCTCTCCCTGACCTCCTCTCTTACAGCCCCAGAGATGGGTCAGTGGATGCAGTTGTCTATTCAGACACCCTCTCTGCCCAACAGCAGGCTGATTGCAGGCAAGTCTTGTAAAAGTATGCTAAGCTCTTTCCCTTGACCCCTGGTCAGACAAACTGGTGTACCCCTGATGTGGACTCTGGGGACAGTGTATTTGTCAAGAACAAAACTTATCGACAGTCCTGCCAAGTCAAAGAAAGCATCAGAGCTGCAGTCAGTAAGATGCTGGAGCTAAGGGTCATCGAACCCTCTAAGAGACCCTAGTCCAACCCAGTGGTTCTAGTCCTCAAACCTCATCCACTGGGTAGAAAGAGAGAAATTAAATTTTGTGTGGACTATGGAGGGCTGAACTCTGTCACCAAGACATATGCTCACCCTATCCCAAGAGCTGATACATTGATTAATACATTGGGTGCAGACATATTTCTAAGTAGCTTTAATATTTGACCTAGCTGCAGGGTACTGGCAAATTGTCATGGCACTAGGAGCAAAAGAATAAACAGCATTCTCCACACCTGAAGGGCATGATCAGTTTACTGTTATGCATTTTGGTTTAAATAATGTCCCTGCCACCTTCGAAAGGTTGGTGAATCAAGTCCTTGCTGGATTGGAGTCCCTTAGTACAGCATATGTAGATGATATTGCTGTATTTAGCTCCACCTGCTAACTGCAGGCTTAACTATCAAGGCATCCAAATGCCAGATGGGGCAGGGAACAGTGGTATACTTGGGCCACCTTGTTGGTGGAGGCCAGGTGCACCCTTACAGCCCTATGGTCATCCTGGACTGGGCAGCTCCAACAACCCAAACCCAAGTCAGGGCATTCCTTGGCTTGACTGGGTACTATAGGAGGTTGGTGAAGGGATATGGGTCCATTGTGACTCCCCTTACAGAACTCACCTCCAAGAAGATGACCAAAAAGGTAAACTGGACGGTTAGCTGTTAAAAGGATTTTGACACCCTGGAAGAAGCAATATGCTCAATTCTCAAAGCTCCAGACTATACCAAGCAGTTCATAGTGCAGACTGATGCCTCTGAGCTAGGGATAGGAGCGGTCCTATCCGCAGACCAATGATGAAGGCCAAGACGAACCTGTTGCTTTTATAAGCAGAAGGCTTCTCCCCAGGGAGCAGCGCTGGAGTGCCATTGAGGGGGAGGCCTTTGCTGTGGTTTGGTCCCTGAAGAAGCTGAGACACACTTTCTAGTTCAAACTGACCACAGACCTCTCAAATGGCTAATGCAGATGTAAGGTGAAAATCCTAAACTTTCGAGGTGGTCCCTCTCCCTACAGGGAATGGACTTTATAGTTGAACACAGACCTGGGACTGCTCATGCCAATGCAGATGGACTTTCCAGGTTCTTCCACTTAGACAATGATGGGGCATATTCTCACGGACATATCGCCGAGTTATCAGCACTTTATCACAGCCAAAATAGTGATAAATGTATCACCCTATTCACAAGCTGGTGCAACAGCCTGTGGCGTTCTAATCTAGGAGCCTGATCGATACTGTGACCTTATGCCCCTATTCGGCTATAAATCCATTTATTCCCTATATTGGCATAACCGTTCAAGTGCAATATTCAGAAACTCATCTCTGGCCTCACACGAACAGAGCCACATTCCAGAATAGCTTTCTCTGCCACTTCCTTTGCAACCAATTAGTGCAATGACAGAGCAGAAGTTACTATCTGAGATTCCTAGATTAACACTCTGAGTTCTTCAACAAGATAAAAACTCAGCAAACCTGGAAATCCCCGCTTGCTGTGTTTTGAGCACTGATAGACGATCACTTCCTAAGTGACATCTTTATTGACGTCTTATGTCCAGCAATCTTACGTCAAACAAGGCACCTTTTCAGGTATAAATACTACCAACGTGGCCTTAAGCAAGTCCCCTGTTGCCCGTCGCCTGAAGCTGCTGTTATGCTGAAGATATCATAGCTGCTATTGCTACTGCTATCGCTGCTAACTAGCGAACGATGGTGTGGTGAACTTAGGAGCTGAACAGCCGTCCCCCTGCAAGAGCCCAGCAGATGCAAGCTGCCCGCGGACGCTGTCCCCCCTACTCCTCCTCGACGCGCTGAGAAGAGACACTGCCTTTCTCCTGCAGAGAAATCCAGCTCCAGCGTTTTTGGTCTACCCTTGCGGGTGACTGGGATATCGAGCCCTGAGGGAGATACCAGACCTCCATCATTCTATTCCAGAGGTATGGTGCTGACTAAACCCTTGAGAGAGAATTCTTGAAGCAAACCTTGGCAAAACCAACTTAACTTAAAGCTACTTACTTACTCCCCTCCCAAGTATTAGGCTTAGGTCAGGTACACTGGGGTGGGCATAGTTAGAAGCACCAGTTGAGTATTTTAGCCTAATGTATATATGAATGTATATATGTTTTATTACTTTTAAACCATTGTATGGCTAAGAAACCATATCAATGCTTTTACAGTATTATTTCGCAATACTTATCTTACTGTACGTACTTTTTCTAATAACAAGTCTTGCAATTGTGGCAATTCATTTCTCTTGTATGAGAAGAAAGACTGTTCAATAAATGTTAACCTTTTATTGACAAACGCCCGTCTCTCTATTCTCTACATATTGTGAAAGTAAACTGCACCAACCTGACTGAGTAAAATAACTGTCTATTGTTTCACACAACCCTAGAGATTGACTCTTGATCTGAGGAGCAAAGTTGTCATGTTGCACGGTTGTTGGAAAACTGAATCCCTTCTTGTCTGTGCCAGGGAAGCTGATCACTTCCTATTTCAGTCAAGAAAGTTTCTAGTGACCTCTGAGCTAGTTGGTAACAAGCCCAATTAAGTTTAGCATAGACAGTAGAGGCCTGGAAGATCCGCACTTCTAAGTCGATACTACTGTTTATGTTATTCCAATGCGCAGGGCCTATTGGGAAAATAGGAACTACGCTACATGGCGCCCAACGTTTGGTAAGGCGATAAACTAACGCAAGACGTTAGAGTAACTCAGTCGTGCATATTTCACACAGACCCCTTTCTCCCGTAAATACTCCAATAGACGTCTGGAGTGGGTAAAAGGTTAAAATCCGCCCAAACTCAGTAGCAAGAGATTCCTATGTAAAGCTCTGGTTTATTCAACGTTGAATGATACAGTGTTCCAAAATATTGTGCACCTAATCTTTGTCTCCTTGGAGACCTACTCTGCAAACCTTGCATTTATACAATGCCAGGAGAAAATGGAACCACTGGGGGCGCAGTAGATGCGACTTAGCAGGGTCCCGAAGACACAGACCTGGATGCAATTATCATCCCGGTCCACTTAAGAAAATCTATAACTTTAAAACTTATAGAAAACGGACTGACACCACAAGGTGGTACAGTAATTTTCGTGATAGAGGCACACGAATATCGGCAGACAGAGGTATTCTATTCATGAATAAACTTTCCTTTCTGTTAGATAGTTATAATCTAGTGGGTACTCAGGATTATTTCTGATTTATCAAGAATATACAGTGGGAGCGCACTATTAGACCCGAGAGCAGAGGACGGCCCGGGACCAGGGTTCGAATCCCGGCGCGGCAGGTTTCTGGACCAGGGTCAGCGGAATCGATAATTCTCTCGCCTCGGTGCCCACTCTGATCAGCGATCACACTCGGCAACTCTGGGCATTAGCTTGCCTCATCTTCACTAACGGCCCCACCAGACCGCCGGGGATGCCTGGTCTCACCCTGGAGATACCCATTAAGGGACCATCTCTCAGGGAAGCCAGGAAGGGTTTCACAGCGGTCTAAGCGCCTTGGGACCCTCCGGGTAAGTAGTGCGCTATATAAATGCCTATACATACATACATACATACACCATTCCAATGTTCCACTTCTTGCGTAGTGTTTGTATGCATTTTGCATTGTGCATAGCTGTTCCAATGTCTATACATGACTAGTTTAGACGGGAGGGTTACTGCGGTTTTCCTCAAGTCGCCATGCTTCTGTACTACAGTTGGGGAGGGTGGGGTGGGGGGATGTGGGGGATTGGGGGGGATGGGTGTTGTGTTCTATGGTTTGTATTATTTTTTCTTCTTCTTCCTTCTTTCTCTTTCCCTCTTCTTCTTCTCTTTTCCTTGCTACTTCTTTCTCTTCTGGTCTATCTCTTTGCTCTTGATTGGACAAGTTGTATCATGCATATGTTGTGTTTGTATACCTGTACTCAGACCAGTCGTGCTCTATCCCTGGGCGCCCAAATGTCTGCTCATGGTTTCCGCCCGTTTTACATCATATGGAGCAAAACAGTGTGTTCTTTACATAATGCGCCGTGTAACATGTTTTTCCTTGGCTCTCATGGAGCAACCATGATACATACACTATAGTAAATGTCACATACAACGCTTTCCACTCCACTTGGGACAACCTCACTTGACCGACTGAAAATTCTGTCCATGAATGTTAAAGGTCTGAATCAGCCTGTTAAAAAACAGAAGATATTAGACTATGTGCGCAGACAGAAGGGGGACATTGTTCTGTTGCAAGAGACCAAACTAGATGCTAAACAATTCTACACTCTGCGAAACAAGTTTTATTCAGAGGTTGTAGGATCTAGTGCACTCGGTAAAAAGAATGGAGTTCTGGTATTATTGTCAAAAAAGTCCAAGGTAGAATTACTGTCTTCCTCATCAGATGAAAAGGGACGCTGGGTCACGGTGAAACTTTCTAGGGAATTCTTTGTCACTAATGTTTACGCACCTAACACTAATGACTTAGAATTTTGGCAGGACTTAGTCAAGCAGATTGCAACGATACCTGATACGGCGGTACATATAATTGGGGGTGATTTTAATCTTCCATTTGACCCTGCCTTAGATAGGGACTCAAAGTGCGTATTCAAACCGAACAAATCACATAATGCCTTCATCAAATTATGTCAACAATTTCATTTAATTGATGCATGGAGAATACAAAACTCTACTGATAGGGATTACACATTCTACTCTTCTCCTCACGATTCGTTCTCCCGCATTAATTACATTTTCATTACACAAAATGGCGTTGCAAGGATAGAGGATACATCAATTGAACCGAGGGTACTGTCAGACCACTCATGCATATCTCTATCCATCAGTAACATTAAACCGTCCCCTAAACAAACGTCTTGGAGACTCAATGAAGAAATCTTACACAAAGAACAAAATAGAACTGAAATTCTAACAGCTATTAGATCTTATTTGGAGATTAATGCGAGAGGGGACACTTCAGACCTAGTGCGATGGGAGGCTTTGAAAAGTACAATAAGGGGGGTGTGCATCAAACTCTGTTCAGCAATGAACAGAGATTGCAATGCAAAGCTGGAAGGGTTAGAGGCTGAGATAGCTACCCTAGAGAGCAAACACCAAATAACAAGGGACCGGGAGACATTCAATATCATGACCAACAGAAAATACGAATATAACAAGCTAGTGAGCGAAAGGGCGGGGGTGTGGCTGGAGAGAAAGCGAAGGTTTGAGCTATGTGAATCTAATAAAGCCGGTAAGAGCCTGGCGGCATACTTAAAATTCAAGGTGCAAAAGAATGCTATTAATGTTATCAGGGATTCTGCGGGAGTTACTCACTCTGACCCCCAAAAAATAACGGAGGTCTTTAAAGACTTTTACGAGGACTTATACGCTAAAAACGAATTGGTGACTGAAGACAAAATTCAGGAGTATCTACAGGAATGTGTACTACCAAAGCTAAAGCCTGAAGAACAACTTAGTCTTAATGAGCCGATCTCGACTACTGAGGTGGAAAAAGCGATCAGGGGATTGAAATGTGGGAAAGCACCAGGCCCGGATGGCTTTACGGCCAAATTTTATAAAAGCTTCACAACGGATTTGGTTGAACCTCTTCTGAACCTCTTTCACGAATTTACTGAGTCGGGGGAGGTGAAGGGCACATTGGCAGAAGCGACTATTGCAGTTCTGCCTAAGGATGGCAAAGACCCGTCGTTACCAAAAAATTATAGGCCGATTTCCCTGATTAATCTGGATTGTAAATTGCTAGCAATGATTTTGTCAGCCCGTTTACAAAAAGTCCTTCCTACCCTCGTACACCCGTCTCAAGCGGGTTTCTTAAAACATAGACTGTCTAGTGATAACACCAGAGTACTAGCCCATGCCCTAGAAAAAGCAAAACTTCTGAAAACTCCCACGGTAGCTGTCACACTAGATGCAGAAAAAGCCTTCGACAAGGTAGATTGGTCCTTCCTTGAGGCAGTTTTACACAACTTTAACCTAGGAGAGACGTTTACTAAACTTGTAATGGCTTTGTATGCCGGCCCTACTGCTAGGGTCAGAGCGGGTGGCTCCTTCTCTTCTTCTTTTTGCTTGAAACAAGGGACGAGACAAGGTTGCCCGTTATCACCATCTCTGTTCTTACTAGCAATAGAACCCTTTTTGTGGCATATTAGACATAATGAAGCCATTGCTGGTGTTCCATTTGATGACTGCACTGTAAAATTGACTGCATACGCTGACGATGTGCTGATCCTGACGGAAAAAGCCGACGAGGCTATCCCTGCCTTGATGGACACAATTGAGGGGTTCTCTAGAGTTTCAGGGTATAAACTGAATAAGGACAAAACAGAAGTTAAGTTACTAAACAACATCGGGGGTAAAGAAATTCTGGGATCATCTGGCCTCACCTGGCAACCAAAAGCTTTTAAATATTTGGGCTTAGATTTTGAGAAGGACTTGATTACGACTCTGAAATTAAATGAAGACTTAACGTTAAAAAAGATATCCACGCTGCTAGACAGCTGGTCACCAAAATTTTTGTCCTGGTGGGGTAGGGTTGAGACTCTTAAAATGATGTGCACGCCTCTAGTTAACTACCTAGCTTGCATGCTCCCCATGACTTTTTCAGATGAATTCATCAAGAAGGTAGACAGGTTGTTCGGAGAGTTCCTGTGGCGAGGGAAAAAAGCCAGGATATCACTGAAAAAGCTGCAATTAGCAAAAGAAAAGGGCGGCCTGGGCCTGCCCTCGTTCAGGAACTACCAAACAGCCTTCCTCTGTAAGCAAGGGGCTCTTTGGCTGGTTGATGCTACATCCTACACTCCAGTGTGGCTAACTATCGAACGGTCGTTAATGGCACGTGCACCCCTCTCGGCTCTCCTCACCATGGACTTGGCCCATGTACCTCACTCTAAATACATTCTACTAAATACCAGAAGAGCACTCCTCCGACTTGATCAGTCCCATAAAACTGCTTCGGTGATTAAGAGATCTACCCTACTCTCATTATGGCATAACCCTATGCTCCGGATAGAGGGGAAGACCCTTTACTGGGACCTGTGGGCTGCAAAGGGTATACATATAGTGAATGACCTCTATGAAAATGGCAGGCCCCTACCCTTTTCAACATTGCAAGAGAAATTTAATTTACCACCCATAGAATTCTACCAATTCCTGAAACTGAAAGCCGCTATCTCCAAATGTCGTTACCAAAAAATTATAGGCCGATTTCCCTGATTAATCTGGATTGTAAATTGCTAGCAATGATTTTGTCAGCCCGTTTACAAAAAGTCCTTCCTACCCTCGTACACCCGTCTCAAGCGGGTTTCTTAAAACATAGACTGTCTAGTGATAACACCAGAGTACTAGCCCATGCCCTAGAAAAAGCAAAACTTCTGAAAACTCCCACGGTAGCTGTCACACTAGATGCAGAAAAAGCCTTCGACAAGGTAGATTGGTCCTTCCTTGAGGCAGTTTTACACAACTTTAACCTAGGAGAGACGTTTACTAAACTTGTAATGGCTTTGTATGCCGGCCCTACTGCTAGGGTCAGAGCGGGTGGCTCCTTCTCTTCTTCTTTTTGCTTGAAACAAGGGACGAGACAAGGTTGCCCGTTATCACCATCTCTGTTCTTACTAGCAATAGAACCCTTTTTGTGGCATATTAGACATAATGAAGCCATTGCTGGTGTTCCATTTGATGACTGCACTGTAAAATTGACTGCATACGCTGACGATGTGCTGATCCTGACGGAAAAAGCCGACGAGGCTATCCCGGCCTTGATGGACACAATTGAGGGGTTCTCTAGAGTTTCAGGGTATAAACTGAATAAGGACAAAACAGAAGTTAAGTTACTAAACAACATCGGGGGTAAAGAAATTCTGGGATCATCTGGCCTCACCTGGCAACCAAAAGCTTTTAAATATTTGGGCTTAGATTTTGAGAAGGACTTGATTACGACTCTGAAATTAAATGAAGACTTAACGTTAAAAAAGATATCCACGCTGCTAGACAGCTGGTCACCAAAATTTTTGTCCTGGTGGGGTAGGGTTGAGACTCTTAAAATGATGTGCACGCCTCTAGTTAACTACCTAGCTTGCATGCTCCCCATGACTTTTTCAGATGAATTCATCAAGAAGGTAGACAGGTTGTTCGGAGAGTTCCTGTGGCGAGGGAAAAAAGCCAGGATATCACTGAAAAAGCTGCAATTAGCAAAAGAAAAGGGCGGCCTGGGCCTGCCCTCGTTCAGGAACTACCAAACAGCCTTCCTCTGTAAGCAAGGGGCTCTTTGGCTGGTTGATGCTACATCCTACACTCCAGTGTGGCTAACTATCGAACGGTCGTTAATGGCACGTGCACCCCTCTCGGCTCTCCTCACCATGGACTTGGCCCATGTACCTCACTCTAAATACATTCTACTAAATACCAGAAGAGCACTCCTCCGACTTGATCAGTCCCATAAAACTGCTTCGGTGATTAAAAGATCTACCCTACTCTCATTATGGCATAACCCTATGCTCCGGATAGAGGGGAAGACCCTTTACTGGGACCTGTGGGCTGCAAAGGGTATACATATAGTGAATGACCTCTATGAAAATGGCAGGCCCCTACCCTTTTCAACATTGCAAGAGAAATTTAATTTACCACCCATAGAATTCTACCAATTCCTGAAACTGAAAGCCGCTATCTCCAAATGTCCCCTCACTACAGACTTGCCTTGGCTGGTGACTCGTCTCCGAATATTGTACCATGCTGATCATTTTGTATCCAGAATATATAAACTGCTCCTCCCCCTGCCCAAGAAGCCACATAAGTTGACCGAAAGTAAGTGGGAATCGGAGCCTAACTCCACAGGCATTGCGTTAGATTGGGAGGTAATACACAACAACGCACTAACAAACAAGGTATCACCGATCCTATGTCAAACGAAATATATGTTGTTGAACAGAGTGTTCTGGACCCCCCAGAAATTTTTTAAATGTAAACTGAGGGATACGCCTAACTGTTGGAACTGCCAGGAAGCACCTGGTGACTTGGCACACATGCTTTTTAATTGTTCCCTATTGCGACCATTTTGGAGTAAAATATTTACATATATTCAGCAAGTACTTGGAATCACACCTATCCAGGAATTTATATATGTCATTTTGGGTCCTTTAGAAGCACAATTGCCGGACATTCATGACAGACAATTGCTTGATATCATGTTGACATTGGCGTGCAAGGTCATACTTTACAAATGGAAAAATTTTGCTGAAGTCAACTTTAAAATGTGGCTAGAATGGCTTTCCTTCTTAAGAGGGGCGGACAATCCTGCGCTACAGTCAGCCACTTGGAAGCCTTCGAACAACAAACTCTGGTCATCCCTGGATGCGTCATCCTCCCACTTTGAGCCCCCATGACGCACATCTCAACCGTCAGCTTTGCTATATAGAATCTATATAGAATTTGGTGTGTTTGATTGTGTATGGTTACTGTATATTTCCTGTTGCGCGCACAGCGTACCAGGTCTGGGTAAACCGATTGCTATTGCTTTATGGATACACCTGTCCTCTCTCTTCTCTCCTCTTCTCTCTTTTCTCTCTTTTCTCCTCTCTTTCTCTCTCCCCCTTTTCTTCTCCTCTTCTTTGACTTGCTTTTGATTATTGTAAGTGTCATTGTGCCAACATTCTATCCATTTGTACCTTGGAAGATTTATTGTATTGTTTTTATTTTCATCTTTACTCTTCATTAAAAAAGATTTGAATTAAAAAAAAACTTTCCAGCGGCAAACGCTAGAACAAAAGAGTTTCACTATTACAAAATAGAGAAACCTCCGGAAGAGTACGCTCCTTTCGAGGAGACTGAAATCCCACTAAAATTCCAAGAGCACCTGCTCTGGTTTAATGGCGCCCTAAAACACAATGATCACATAACCAGGCTCGGTCCACTAGGTAGACCAGGAGCAACGTGGCCGGTTCTAGCCAGCTACACACCACATCGGGACATTGCAAAAATGTCTAGAGAAGAGCTGTTAGTACAGCTAAAAACACTTATAAAAATACATAGGCAATTAGTCCAATATGTAATGCGGACTGCAACAGTCCAACCAGCTGTTAATGTACCACAGCTGACCCCTCATCAGGGGAACACTAATAAAATCACACCACAGAACATACAGTCATGTCTTGGTAAAACACCCATAAAACGGGAACAAATTCCTTTCTGTTTTGCACAGAAAATCACTCAAATAGAGGCAGTATTTCCTGATACTACCCCTGTAGAGAAACACAGAATCTTGACCATCTGCCTTCCTATGGGAATCGTACCACACGTGGAGGACTGTGACACTTGGGGTACAGTTTTTGCTTCCATTTACACAAAAACACATGGTGTTCCGTCTATGGCGGTAATACCAGAAGTGCTAAAACAGATTCAAAATGAATACGGTCCAGAGCCCGCTTTAACTCTTGGTATGAAATTACTGAAAGACTTCAAGCAGGTCTCGGCTATATTATTAGCCAACATAAAGGGAGAAGCAGCATCTGTGGCGATCCGCCAGAAGTTGAAGGAAACAGATATAACAGATTAGCCAGTTGAGCTTGCCAGAATCATAGAGAAATGCTATGAAGAATTAGGTAGAGACAGCTTGGGTGGAAAACCAGTAAAGCCCCAACTGCTCGAAAATCCTGAAAAATTATTTATTAAAAATAATTTAAACACTCCTAAAAAGAGCTGGGATGGAAATAAACAATCCACTCCCAAAGAAAAAGTTTTCCAGTCCAGAGGAAGGTCTCCTCGACGGAGGGAAAGAACTCCGACTCGAGAACACCAGTCTCCCCAGAGGGAGCCCTCTGAGAAAAGATATATCCTTAGAAATAGGGATAATTTGAAAAAACCTGATAGATATCAAAGTATTGATACACGTCCCTCTCGATCTTTTTCGCAGAAATCGGAAAGAAGAGGCCGGTCAGACCCAGGAGAGCACACCAAGTCCAAAGACAAGGAACCTGCTCAGAGTAAAAAATCTCAATTTCCAAAAAAGAAGGTAGCCAGTATTAGAGTAATCAACCATGCCGAGAATACTGAGGACACAGTTGAAAAACGGGGAGTGGGCATTGACAATGTTGGACAGTGCAGCAGAAATCAGTATAGCGCGCAAGATCTTGATGAGACAGTGGACACGAATGAATACATTCAGGTTGAAACTGCAGACACCAGACTTAGCGAGCCCCATAAAAGATACGAAATAACATTGCGTATAGAGGGTGATAAGACTAGGAAAATAAAGGGTCTATTTTGGGATAAACTCTCAAAAGGCTATGATATTCTGTTAGCTGAAAAAGATTGGCCCCCAGAGTTTGTCAGGGAGTGCCCTCATGGCGAAGAAATGATTATGCCTGCCTTCTCGAATCACATTCCGATTCACAAAAAATATACTTATGCAAGGAAATGGGCAGTGGCCCAGGCACCAGCATTATATAAAAATCATGTAGGATGCGATGAGGACTCTCCTCCTCACAAAATCCAGTTAAAAAGTGAACCAACTGCCCAACGGCAGTATCCCATTAAGCAAGAAGCTAAAAAACAAGTCAGGGAGATCTTAGATCAACTTGAATACCAGGGGGTGATTGAAACATGCACCTCTCAAATGAACAATCCTTTATTTCCTGTCTCCAAGCCAGACAATTCATATCGTCTAGTTTTGGACTACAGACATCTTAATGCATGTTGTGAAACATTTGCAGTACAAAACTCGCATAGTGCAGCCCTAATGAATAACATAGTTAGGAAAAAATATAAAACGACATTAGACATATCTAATGGTTTCTTTTGTCAAAACATTGCACCAGAAAGCAGATACTTTTTTTTTTTTTGCATATTTATAGAGCGCTCTAATACCCGGAGGTGTCCTGGCGCTAGAAGGATAGACTGGTGTGAAGGAGCGTGCTTACTGAGTGAAGAGCCATGTTTTTAGACCTCTTCTAAAGGCCATCAGATTCTGGGTTTGTCTGAGCGCAAGAGGAAGTTTATTCCAGGCCTCAGCTGCCCCAAGAGAAAAGCTCCTGCCTCCCCAGCGAGCTTTTTTAATTCTGGGGACCGTAACCAGAGCCAGTTGTCCTGACCTCAGTGTTCTTGCTGGTTTATGCCAGCAGAAAAGAGATTTCAAGTGCCTAGGTCCCGAGTCGTGGAGGGCCTTGAAGACCATGCATACTGCCTTGAAAGTTATTCTTTTACGGATGGGTAGCCAATGTAGCTTAACCAACTCCTGAGATACCGAGGCAAATTTGGGTGTATCAGTGATTAGGCGAGCGGCTGCATTTTGCAGAAGTTGGAGTTTATTAAGTACGCTCTGCTGGGCGTTTAGCATCAGGCTGTTGCAATAGTCTAGGCGTGAGAGCACTAGACCGGTGACTATTGTTTTCCTGTGTTTCTTCTCAAGATAAGGTAAAATTTTTCTGATGGTTTTGAGTATGAAATGGAGGGAGGAGGAGAGGGCGCTCACCTGAGATTTAAAGTTCAGGGTGGTGTCCACCAGTATACCGAGATTTTTCACTTTGTCCACCGGATCTGGGAGAGGTCCCATTTCGTCTGGCCACCATCTCGGGGACCAAAAGTTGTCTCTGTTACCAAAGAGCAGAACCTCGGTCTTCGAGGAGTTCAGCTTAAGGCAGCTTTGTGCCATCCAGCGGCCGACTTCAAGCATGCAGTTCTTGAATCTATCGGCGGTGTTTTCTGTATTGCCGGGAAGGAGGGACACCACAATCTGTGTGTCGTCGGCGTAAGCCGTGAGTTGAAAGCCGAACGATCGGATCACCGGGGCCAGGGTGGACACATACACATTGAAAAGGGTTGGGCTTAACGAAGACCCCTGGGGGACTCCACAAGGAAGTACAAAGGAGCAAGATTCGTAGCTGCCCAACGCCACTGTCTGGGATCTATCAGATAGGAAGGCTTGTAAGATTTTTAGAGCCTTTCCCTGAATTCCACAGGCCCTCAACCGGTCCACCAATAGCTTATGGTGGACCGTATCGAAGGCCGCAGAGAGATCCAATAGGATCAGGGCTGCTCTGCCCCCTGCATCCATCACCTGCCTGATGTCTTCCATAGATTTAATCAGGGCGGATTCCGTGCTGTGCCCCTCTCGAAAGCCGTGTTGGGAGGAATCCAGTACATCCGCTGATTTTAGGAAGGCGCTAAGTTGTGCATTCAGGTAGCCTTCTATTATTTTGGCAGGGAGGGGGAGTCTGGCGATCGGGCGATAATTGTTCATCTCCATGATGTCAAGATTGGGTTTTTTGAGCAGGGGTAAGATGGAGGCTTGCTTCCACCTTGAGGGATATTCCCCTTTCTCGAGCATCTGATTGAAGAGGGGGGTGAGACCCCTGGCAATTGCATCTGGTGCGAGTTTGGATATTGTCGTAGGGCAGGGGTCATGAGGGGAGCCTGATTTAATTTTTAGTAGGCGGCTTCTCACTTCTTTTTCCGTGATGGGCGGGAAATGTTGAAGCGTGGTTTCAGGAATGGCGAGATCGGGAGCCTCACTCGGTGAGGAAGTCATCACTATCCTGTCTAGGGGGAGAAAGATTTTCTCCACCTTTTCACGAAAGAAGGTTGCCAAGCTTTCGCAAAGTGAAAGGCTTGCTGGAATTTCAATGGGTTTGGGGTTTGCTAGGGAGGCAACCGTGAGGAAGAGTTCTTTAGGGGTATTAGTAGCGTCTTCTATCTGTCTCGTGAGAAACGCTTTTTTCGCTTGTAGGATGATTTCCTTGTAGCGTCTTTGTTCCGAATTGAGCGTTTTTTTGTCTGATTCCCTATAGTGCGTACGCCAGATTTTTTCAAGTTTTTTGCACCTTATTTTGTGTTCCCTTATTTGATCTGAGAACCACGGGGCAGCGGGCTTGGCCCGAGTGGAGTGGATGGTTTTGGGGGGGGGGCTAAGAGTAGGCAAGCCCGGTCCAGCCAGGTAGTATAAGACTTAGCTGCTTCCTCCACATTGTTCGGAAGAGGGGGCAATGTGATGTTTAATGTGTTATCTAAAGAGTCCCCAGTGATGTTTTTCCATTTTCTCACTAGTTTCGGGGTGTTTCTCTTGTTAACTGATTTTTCATGGGTGGTGAGAGGAATGGAGAAGTGGATTGCTGAATGGTCGGACCAGAATACTGGTAGAACCGTGGAGACTTTCAAATTGGACTGGTTAGAGAAAATCCCATCTAGGGTATGTCCTGCTCTGTGAGTAGGATCGGTTACTAGTTGCAGCATGTCGATCCCAGCCAATAGGTCGATTAGTTCCTGGGTGTCGGGAGATGTCTTGCATTCCAGATGGATATTAAAATCTCCCAGAAGAGTGAATCTTTGGGAGCAAGCTACTACTTCTGGTAGTTTGCTCAAGGCTGCTAGAAATCTAGTTTTCTCGCCCGGGGGCCTGTAAACAAGGCATCCTGTGAAGGACTGGTGATTAGAGAGGGTAAAATTAAACAGCAGAGATTCGTCTAGGTCGGAGGGCCCGGGTTGAAAGGAGCCTCTGATGTCTTTGTGATATATGATGGCCAGTCCACCCCCTCTCCTCTTGTCCCTATTTTGGGTGTAACAGATAAAGTCCTGAGGGGTGGCTTTAACTATATCTGGACCTGATGCTGCATCAGTCCAGGCTTCTGTGATGAATGCAATTTTTATGCCTGCATCCTGAATGTACTCGGCAACTTCTGAGCTGTGCTTAACTAGAGACCTCGTATTGAGGAGGAGGCATTTTGCCAGGGGGTAGTTGGTTGTTGAACAGGTGGTTTGGTCTCTTAGTTGAACAATTGGTAGCCAGAGCGGTTTGAGCAATAGTGACGAGCACTTGGGGCAGTGGGACGGTGTAGGAAGGTATTTGGTCCCGGGTTCCCAAATATTGCAATCCTTACCGGGATGTGCGATGTTTAAGGCTAGTAGCGTGTCTCTGTTGTAGACAAGCCTGGGTAATTGGTAAGATGCGGGAGAGACAGGGGGACTGGCCCTGGGCGCGGGTCCGGCACGGACGGGCGCAGACGGGCTCGCCTTTGGCGCGCCGCCGGCGCGCCCGCTGCGCTCGTCCGCTGCGCTCGTCTGCTGCGCTTCCTCGTGAGGGGGCCATATAAAGGAGAAAGGGCGGGAGGGGCGGAGCACTGCACTGCTCGGCCGGCTCCCAACCCAAAATGGCGGTACCCTCCGGAGCGGATCGCCTCCAGTCAAGGGTTCGAGTCCCCAGAACACCAAATTACACAGTTTAAAAGGCACACGCAAACACCAGTGTGCTTTGCTGAGTAGCGTCAGTAATTACAAATCCATTTTAAAAACAATGCATAGAACGCAGCAATCCTACGCTTCCAAATGTCCCGGCCTCCGCCTCAGGACGCTTACCCCCCGCACCGAGACCACCAAGCCAGTCCCAGGCAAGAAGCGCCCAGACTTTAAAGGAGAAAGGGCGGGAGGGGCGGAGCACTGCCTGCTCGGCTGGCTCCCAACCCAAAACGGCGGTACCCTCCGGAGCGGACCGCCTCCAGTCAAGGGTTAGAGTCCCCAGAACACCAAACTGCACAGTTTAAAAGACACACGCAAACACCAGTGTGCTTTGCTGAGCAGCGTTAGCAATTACAAATCCATTTTAAAAACAATGCATAGATCGCAGTAATTTTACGTTTCTAAATGTCCCGGCTTCCGCCTCAGGACGCTTACTTCCCGCACCGAGACTATCAAGTCAGTCTCAGGCAAGAAGCGCCTAGATTTTAAAGGAGAAAGGGCGGGAGGGGCGGAGCACTGCACTGCTCGGCCGGCTCCCAACCCAAAATGTCGGTACCCTCCGGAGCGGATCGCCTCCAGTCAAGGGTTCGAGTCCCCAGAACACCAAATTGCACAGTTTAAAAGGCACACGCAAACACCAGTGTGCTTTGCTGAGCAGCGTTAGTAATTACAAATCCATTTTAAAAACAATGCATAGATCGCAGTAATTTTACGTTTCTAAATGTCCCGGCTTCCGCCTTCCGGCTTCCGCCTCAGGACGCTTACTTCCCGCACCGAGACTATCAAGTCTGACCGCTTTCTCAGCATTTGGGTCGCAGAAAAAATTCTGTCGACACCCACAGGGGTTCAAGAACAGCCCAGGACTATTCTCAGCTAGGGTAACAGAGTTACTACAAATATATGATGATGAGGCATTATCTTACGTAGATGATATCTATCTCACAGACGACGACTTGTATACTCACTTGAAAAGAGTGAACACCATTATACTTGGGTTAGCAGCAGAGGGTTACAAATTCAACTTTAAAAAGTCTCGAATTGCCCATCTGACAGTACTATTCTTAGGGTACGAATTATCAAGTGAAGGAAAAAGCCTAGCGGACAACTTCTTAGAGAAGTGCACTGTACTCCAAGCTCCAAAAACGCTGAAGAATTTACAATCCATACTAGGTTTTCTGAATTTCGGAAGAACTTACATTCTAAATTACGCGGAGAGGGTTAAACCTCTCTACGAACTAATTAAACCTGATTTTAAACAAATCAATTGGACTCAAAAACACACAGAAATTTTGAGATCACTGCAAACAGACATGTTAGCAAAAACAAAATTAGATACACGTGACAACACACGCGATCTTGTAATCCGAGTCATCCCAGGAGGATGCGGATTCACATACCTAACCTCTAATGAGGGAGAAAAGGTACCAATTTCAATTAAATCTCACTTGTACACACAAGCAGAAAAAACATTCTGTCACACAGAAAGAACTGTGAAAGCAGTGCAAATTGCATTAGCAAATGAACGAGAACTAGCACACGGCAAACAGATTAATATCCTCACAGCGGAATCCGCCTTTGAGGCGCTATTCAGCCCAGTAAACCTGCCTACAGTGTCACTGGATCCGAAATGGATACAGTGTGTAGATTCTCTAGGAGCGGAAGATGTGAAATACTATTTTGCCCCGCAATTCGAAGAACTGAATGATTTACAATATGAAGAAGAATATCCTCTGCCAATCGAACTTTTGCCTCTCCCACAGTACGCCTGTCTAATCTATACAGATAGATTTGTACAGCATTTCAACGTAGAGAGCAAATCCTACGATGCAGCCTGTGCGATTGTTAAAGGTCGTTGGCTGTGCGGTAAATTCAGACCGAAAGTAACAAAAATTGAATCAGTAAGAAACTGTTTGGCTCAGAGAGCTGAAATCAGATCTTTAAAGATGGCGCTTGAAAATGCAGAACGTGAATTCCCGGCACTAATCGTGTGCGATTCTCATTTTTGCGTCAACTCTTACAATAATAAACTGCAGAGTTGGATTGAAAACGATTACAAAGATGACACAGGTGCCACAATAAAGCATAAATTGCTCTGGAAACAGGTAGCTCTTTTACAGAAAGAACTACAAAAGACTCACGTGATACACGCACAGAGTCTTCAACGTGATGCCGTTCACGTTGCAGGGAATTTATTGGCTAATACAGCCACAGCGGAAGCAACTAAACCGGCTTCCGTAGCCACAAAAAAGTGTGCAGAAAAATACATAGACGGGGAAACCATGCTGGCAGTAAAAACGACGGTAAAGGGCGACTGTGCAGCACTACCCGTGAACTATCCACTCAATTATGCATACGTAATCGATGCAAACTCTGTTCCTTTTGCTCGAATCCCTGGAGTGGGGGATAGGGTAATTCCAAACAGGGACCGGAGAGGCTTCCTCATACAGGAAGCACACATGGGATTGGGTCTGAGACACCAAACAATCAGGGACTCTCTGAGAGAGTTAGAATCATAATCAGAATACTGGTGGCCGGAAATGAGTGAAGGCCTTCATGAGTTTGCAAAAAACTGTGAAGACTGCAACAGAGATCGCAGTGGAGAACCGGCCAGTGTAGTGTCAGAAGCCATGATAGAAAGCATCAGGCAATCTATCCGCGCTATCAAAAAAGAGAAGCGCGTCCCATTGTACATCGTTAAGGCTAAACACACTTAAATAATGTGGCCTCCAGCGCTCGGCTGATGCTAGAACGGTTATAAAAGATTTGCGAGTCTTTATCGGCACATACGCAATTACCACGTTCCATTCTGACCAGGGTCCTGCTTTCAGCTCTCGAGCTTATAAGGAGGCCATGGCCAGCATGGGAATTGGGTTGCGGTATTCTTGTCCGTCGCACCCCGAAGGGAATAGTGTGGTTGAAAGAAAAAACCGAGACATAAAGCGATCTATAAAAGCGAAGGTATTAGGTTCAGGCGCTGGGTGGGTCAAACATTTAATAAGCGTCCAGACCAGTCTTAACAATTTGCCAAGAAAATCTCTAAAAGGTTTCAGCCCATACAAACTATTGTTCGGAATTAGAATGACAATTTAGGACTTAGATAGTCAGGTATCAGTGGTACAAGAAAAGAAAACAGACTTTGACATCAAAGATCGTTTGGCTGTTTTACAGGAACTGAATGAAACAAGAAAATCCTTAAGCAACATAAAGTTAAAGCAACAGCCAGATACCACTGACGAGGCACCACAAGTGCAGCCCCAGCAAGGCCTGTCTGGATTCAAAAGATTGGGGATCTAGTCAGAGAAAAAATCGCGGTGAAGAAGGAATTTGTGCCTTCTTACAGAAAAGCAGTACCTGTCTTGGCAGTCACCGGAACAAGATCAGTAGTACTACCGCCCCTTGCTGGTAAAAAGGAGAACAGAGTCGTGTCTATTGACCTGGTAAAACCACAACCATGTGGCCTATAATCAACAGTAGGCCGAGAGGACTCCCAAGAAACAACAGAATACCCAAACTTGCAACAATCCAAGAGGTTCAAACTGAAAGACTAATCACATTCGATCAGCCTGCAGTGCACAGAGAAGGACTATGCAATAATGCCATGGAACTCGTGCCTCTTGAGACACAGATTGAAACAGTTCGTCAAGAAACACCAGTCTACAATAATGTGGGTTCAGAAAATGCTACCGAAAGACAGATTGAAAGAACAATCCCAACAATTGACAGAACTGCCTCTGGTTATTTCATCAACTTCGACAACTTCTCTGAAGATCAAAACGACTCCGAAGTGATGCCAGAAACAAAAAAGTATTCTAAGGTAAATACAATAGGACTCCTTCAACAAATCAAAGAATTATATCTGGATTCACCGTTGATTGAGCATTGGATTATTTCAGGGGTATTCATACTCCTACTATGCCTAATTTTAGTTTTAATTTTAGGAAAGTTTATTACAATTGAATGGACACAGCAAGTCAGAACATCAACCTAGTCCTCAAACCACACAGATCATCCCACGTGAAGAAAAGAGAACTGTCAACAGTAAATGTCACAGCCATTCCAATACCCGGTGGGATAGTATGGGAGAAAACTGACTATGAGATCTATGGTCCGGTCGAGATCCTGAAGTATCCTCATCAACTGAAGGTTTCCTTAAGTGACTTTGTAAAACCTAGTACATTCTCTGATGATTGGGACTTTAACAGTATTAATGACATGATGTCTGATTTAGAAATGTCAGCTAGATTCACAGAACATGATTATTTACAAGGTTCATCTAGTTATGAACAGTTATTCTGCTACACACATTATGGCGATCATTACTTGCATAAATCTGCACAGCCTAGAAATGTTTTTAAGTATAATCAATGGGAACATTGTGCTACACCGCCTAAAAGCAGTTCTAAAGCATTCTTTGAGAAATTCAAGTACTTCTCAGGGTTTAACACCAGTGATGCAGAAACGTTTTATTACAAATTGTTAGATAAAACAGGAATGAAAACAATGCTGACAAATTCTAAATTGATATATTCAGAAGCATTTTATGACAAAATGATGACATTTGGTTTTGATTATTGGAAAAATAACATTGAAACAAAAACCATTTGGGGTACTAAAGATTGGCAGGTACAAGGTCTTGAAGCACTATTCAGAACCTGCATGATACCAGAACAAATGATGTTTTTAAATGACACAATTCACCAAACATCCTGTCTTGGCCTAGCTAAGATCAAAGACCTTAACAAACCGTCTATTCCGAAGCCAATACCTGAGAATGTAACAACAGATATTGAGATAGACATAACTAAAATTTTACATTTTAACAGAACACATCCTGATTGGAAAAAGTGGTTAATCTGGCCTACTGACACAAACAACTGTCAAGATAGATTCCTGAATAAAACACAGGGGTTAAAAATGACCAGACAAGACCCTAGATACTCCCAGAGACAACATCCAGGGATAGTAACAACATACAGTGTAGGGAAACTCTGCCTCGAATGGCTAGGATCATCCACACTGGCTGAAATTAAGCAATACTTGTCTTTACTAAAAGATGGTGCTGATTTGCGCGATTTCATTCCTGGACCACGCAAACAGCGTCAAAAGCGTTTCATAGCGACCAGTATCTATGCTGCGTACAACGAGGCTTGGAAAGTCACACAAATTGAATCAGCTGAAATAATACAAGAAATTGATCGTATTAATTTGGAAAAATCACTTTCTGTAGTGGTCAATGGGTTAATGACTCTGTCCTCCAGAATATATTCGTTGGACAATATTGTATCTTCTGCCTTTGACATAATAGACAGAGACTTGCTAATGTTACAGCATGGCCAATCTCAATTACGTTCTATTGTACAATTGGGCTGGACGCTGCAAAATTTTTGTTCAGGCTATGTGCCTTGGCGTTTAATCAACACAACGTCATTATTTTCCATTTTTAACCTTACTGATAAACAAATCAGTTTGGCACAGAAAGGAGCAGACTATACAATCCTGAGCATCGAAAAACTTGAGAGATTACCATTGACAATGTCAGAGAGTCCTGTCATTGAATGGATAATACACGGAATTATCACTATTCCGATAACAACTTTCCGATTTAAAAAGTGCTTGAATACATACATACTGGCCAGTATGAACGAGTGGGTAAAGGATCAGAATGGAAATTACCATACACACATTCTTGCTATTGTGACAGCGACAAAAATGTATTTCTTAGTGGTGAAAACTGTAAACATTCACTAAGCGGTATACTTTTGTGCCAGGGTATTAATTTACATGGAGCCTGTGAAGGAAATTCTAACAACCTTTCATGCCACCAGCTTGTCACACCTGCAACTCAGATAGAGCCCTTCTTTATGCAACTTGCGAATGGGAGTTACATTCTTAGAACGGATCACAGATGTTGTGGCCTTGTTCCAGGGAAAAGTTATCTAGTAAGCGTAACATCCATGGTCAAATGCTGTATGCAGGCATTGTTCCCTAGCGGGCCTGGAGACATAGAGACTCCCATCTGGCCTCGTCTGACTCTCTATTCTATACGAATTGATACTTTAAGCAAAATGAAGTCTGTGCTTTTGCAGACAACAGTGCCCATAACGTCATCAAAAGAGACGTATGATCTTCTAGTTGCAAGGACAGCTACGGAGGTTCATGACCTTTTATCAACAAATTGCCCCGTGCATTTCGTAGAAATGCTTAGCCAACTCCTTAACATGTCTAGTGCCACAGGCATCCCAGGCATATTTAAGACGATTTTTACGGGACTGCTAACACCATTTCAAGCAATTCTGGGAATCGTTCCAAATTTTGTCCACTCTGTTTTTGGCGGCATACCCCTATTTTTGGGACTTGTAGCAGGGATTTTATTTTTGACCCTCCTGCTTCGTTATGGCAAGCCAAAGCTCAGACATAGCTCCTATGGGAATGGAAGAGACAATCCTAGCAATCCGCTACCGGGACAGAATAACTAGAGTCCTTGGATTGGCCAGGCTGAGAGATCTAAACATGACCTGGTTCCTTTCATTCAGACCTATATGGCAGAACTGTATCTTACCGGTCCTTAGATGTATGCTATGCGGAGATGAGTGCGTGTTGGACATCTGTCTTTCACTTCCATCAGCAGTACCAATGGACGTCGATACTTTGCTCAGTCCGATAACGGCTCACGCATTGTGTTGTCCCCAGCGGCTACCAATCCTGATGACGGCATTCGTTGAGACTCCTGTGCTACGACTAGGTGGTAACAGTGGAGCGAGTGACAAATGCAGCATCACCCAGGTACGACCATCTGTGAGCATTGCTGATCCCGACTTTGATGACAGCAATCATTCTCACACCTGCCAAGTTACAGCACTATCGAATTTGGTCGAACTGTCACCTGATTTTGTAGACCAATTCTTTGAGAGCCTGTCTGATATGATGTTCTCACCCGAACAGAAACAATAACTTTAGAGAAGCTTTCCGACACACAGCGTTCCCATGAACTCTGAATTCGGCCTTCAGTTTTGAACAACAAAAACTGCTAAAAGCGTTGGAACTCTATTTCCCCGTTCAAGCAATAATTCTTTTGAATTGAACACTTTTTAATATTCACCCTTTTTTCGCACGAAAAATTCTTTGCTTAGAGTAAAAACTATTCATAGAGAACAGAAGCTCCAAACTTCTATTTCTAAACACATCTAGAGACATAATAACTTACAGCAGCCTCTAGCACATTTTATTGCAATGCATTTATATGTGATGAAATTATCTCGCCCTTCTTCTGTTTCAGAGATATTTCATGTGTAATTCTTTTTGCATAATCGTTCATTGATTTCATATGCTATAATTTTTTAATGATTTCTATGCTTCAAAAACGTACAGTACCTAAATTTTCACGTATTTCAATATACGCCTATTTCAAATGCATTTATGTATTTTGGGGTGGGCAATGTTACACATTCATCTTATTGCTCTAGTTTTAGTAATTTGATGGACATAAATTTGTGGAGTGGGTGTGGCGTTCTAATCTAGGATCCTGATCGATACTGTGACCTTATGCCCCTATTCGGCTATAAATACATTTATTCCCTATATTGGCATAACCGTTCAAGTGCAATATTCAGAAACTCATCTCTGGCCTCACACGAACAGAGCCACATTCCAGAATAGCTTTCTCTGCCACTTCCTTTGCAACCAATTAGTGCAATGACAGAGCAGAAGTTACTATCTGAGATTCCTAGATTAACACTCCGAGTTCTTCAACAAGATAAAAACTCAGCAAACGTGGAAATCCCCGCTTTTTGTGTTTTGATTAGTAATAGAACTCTAATGAGCACTGTTAGACGATCACTTCCTAAGTGACATCTTTATTGACGTCTTATGTCCAGCAAACTTACGTCAAACAAGGCACCTTTCAGGTATAAATACTACCAACGTGGCCTTAAGCAAGTCCCCTGTTGCCCGTCACCTGAAGCTGCTGTTATGCTGAAGATATCATAGCTGCTATCGCTACTGCTATCGCTGCTAACTAGCGAACAATGGTGTGGTGAACTTAGGAGCTGAACAGCCGTCCCCCTGCAAGAGCCCAGCAGATGCAAGCTGCCCGCGGATGCTGTACCTCCTCCTCCTCGACGCGCTGAGAAGAGACGCTGCCTTTCTTCTGCAGAGAAATCCAGCTGCAGCGTTTCTGGTCTACCCTTGCGGGTGACTGGGATATCGAGCCCTGAGGTAGATACCAGACCTCCATCATTCTATTCCAGAGGTATGGCGTTGACTAAACCCTTGAGAGAGAATTCTTGAAGCAATCCTTGGCAAAACCAACTTAACTTAAAGCTACTTATTTAATCCCCTTCCAAGTATTAGGCTTAGGTCAGGTACACTGGGGTAGGCATAGTTAGAAGCACCAGTTGAGTATTTTAGCTTAATGTATATATGAATGTATATATGTTTTATTACTTTTAAACCATTGTATGGCTAAGAAACCATATCATTGCTTTTACAGTATTATTTCGCAATACTTATCTTACTGTACGTACTTTTTCTAATAACAAGTCTTGCAATTGTGGCAATTCATTTCTCTTGTATGAGAAGAAAGACTGTTCAATAAATGTTAACCTTTTATTGACAAACGCCCGTCTCTCTATTCTCTACATATTGTGAAAGTAAACTGCACCAACCTGACTGAGTAAAATAACTGTCTATTGTTTCACACGACCCTAGAGATTGACTCTTGATCTGAGGAGCAAAGTTGTCATGTTGCACGGTTGTTGGAAAACTGAATCCCTTCTTGTCTGTGCCAGGGAAGCTGATCACATCCTATTTCAGTCAAGAAAGTTTCCAGTGACCTCTGAGCTAGTTAGTAACAAACCCAATTAAGTTTAGCATAGTCAGTAGAGGCCTGGAAGATCCGCACTTCTACGTCGATACTACTGTTTATGTTATTCCAATGCGCAGGGCCTATTGGGAAAATAGGAACTAAGCTACAAGCCCATATCACCAGTTCACCTGCGATAGCAGCCGCATAAAACATCTCCACCGATGACCCTGTCAACTATCGCTAATGAGATGCAGAGTAGGCATTCCTGTCCAAAAAGCACCGACAACACCACTCCGAAACATTCTCAGCAACCAGCCAGATCAGCGATACGATCCCAAAACATGCGAGAAGGCGTGAAAGCAGCAGGAATTTATCACCTGCTCTTACCTGGTGTAAAGTCGGATGACAACCTGCACCATAAAATGTAGCCCAGCCCAGAGCCGCACCAGAAGAACAACAAATGCCACAGAGCTACTGATCATGCTGCTCGGAGCCCAAAGAGGGCCACAACACCCACTTTTACCACCCCCAGACTCCCCTCCCCCCTAGGGGCCCTACCTCTGGCACCCCTGGACAAAGATATGTTACATCAACTTCACAAAACCATGAACAAAACAATTTGCCTGGTGTTGCACAATCACAACACTTAACATGCATGTGTGGTCAGAAAAAGGAGAATGACTCATTCATCTTTTAATCACTAAACAAAACATTTTATTCAAATAAACTCAAAACAACTATTCTGAAAGAGTCATGACGGGTCTTCTCAGGACAATCTGTAGGTCACAGCCTGCAAGACAAAATTCTAAATAAGAAGGTGTGTCATGCACTCATCAAAGGACAGAGAGAGAGAGCAACAGAGAGAGAGATATTGAGAGAGAGATAAAGAGAGGGAGAGAGAGAGAGAAAGAGAGAGAGGGAGAGAAAGAGGGAAAGAAAGGGAGAGCGAAAGAGAGGGAGACATAAAAAGAGGGAGAAAGAGAAAAGAGAGGGAGAGGGAGAGATAGAGACAGTGAAAAGAAGAGAATGAGAGATAGTGCCGACACTGTGGACCCAGACCTTACTGCTCACCTGCTGCCACTGGTGTATCTCCAACAAAGTGCCGGTATGCACTGAAGTCCACTAGGTCCCTTATCTGAAACAGAGACAAGATTCATGAATGGCAGAGTACATACAATTACACACTCCATCATCGCTTGCCCACCCCAGCGCATCCAGACAGCTGCACCCCAGCGGTGACTGTCTCCCACTGCGCACCAGACTGCTGCACCCCAGCCCCTCCTGTTTCCCAGTGGTAACTGCCCGCACCTGCGCACCCAGGACCCACTGCTCACCTTCCGCTACTGGTGTTCCTCCCAGAGTGCCTACCACGTGCTGGTGCAAGCCCCAAGCCTGAGTCCCATGTACATCGCACCCTCCACATCATGCAGCCTCGCTCCGCGGGCCACCAGGTCACACACTTGATTCTGGGTCTTGATTTTGCTATGACAGAGTTCATATCAGTGTACATGGCACCATCGCAGTCTGCACACCCGCTCAGCCCTTTAGGTGCCACTAACTCTTTCACCCACAAGACAATGCCACGTGCCAGTAGGCCAGCACTGCCCGCTGGCTCAAGTCTACACTGCGGTCCAGCAGGGCTCACAGAAATCCTTAAGGTTGGATCCGCTGTATGTTTTATCATAAACAAACAAACGCTAATATAATTGTTGGAGCTGGAATAGAGTAGGAAATATTTAGAGCCCACTTTTGCTCAGAGTCATTTGGAACATAAAGAAACACACATTGGCTTCGACACGATGGAGTATAAGCATGTGGGGCCCATACTCCATAAGAAATATGACATTGCCCATTTAAAATTGAGCTCGCGCCATTGCCGCTTTTAGAATGGCTCCGGAGTGAGAGGCAGGGAAGCCTAAGCCGCATAACTTACCTGGACGTGATGATGTAATGGAAGGAGGAAATGCCGTGGAACAGTCCCAGATGCTGAATATACTATAACATTGGAAACCCAGGGAAGAGGGCCATTCAACTGTTGGTGAGGTAGGATCTACATAATCTGATGCTCACACAGGCACGCGGTAAGTCAACCATGGGTGCCGGGATTCGCGATTTGGTTGTTTTAGACCTGGGACCCACTGTGTATCGCAAAGAGGTGGGAAGGAGGCCCCCTGCCTAGTAGAATACCGATTATGAGAACGCGTTTTGCGCGTGTTTCCACTTCTAGCATGTTACACTCGGCACGCATTTATTAATGCCAGAGTGTAACAGTGGAATGATTTTTGGGTTATCATTTAGTCGTGAGAGTAGAACTCCACACTCTCCACAGGGTCTCTATTTATTTAAGTGGATGGGGAAATCTTAGACGCATCTTTACAATTGCAGCACATGGCCGCGATTTGATACTATCAGCGCGCTATGGACGGCCTATTGGCCTGAGCTACATGACATAACAGCAGAAGGATATGGTGGCGGCTACTTAAAAACGAGGGCAGAAAACGTATCTTTGTCTTGGACGATAAAGGATTCAAGCCTCCTGCTTTTGTCGTATTGCACTAAGCCTATATCAATCAAGCATATAGCAACTATTGAGAAGAGTGAATGATCGTACATAAATGAGGCCCTAGGCATATATGACCAACATCAAGCCACAAATCAGGGTCACTATTAGGACAAATTTAATGAAGTTGTTGGCCGTGCCGCATGCATTTTATAAACTGATAGACAGCTGACAATTTATTAAATAGAATGCTGGGATGGCAGATCACGTTTTGGTCTTCTCTCTGGGGGGTCGATGATTTTAATGATTACATTGGTCATTCATAGGCCTGAACTCCCATGAAGGTATTTGGGAATAACACCCGTATGAAAAAAATTATATAATTGTGGAATCAGCGCGAGTTACCACAACAGTTGGCAGATCTTTCCAGGCTGCGTGTTTTGGTGCAGAATAAAGTGAAGAGTCGACATGGCACGTATCCCTGTGTGCCATGCCCACAACCCATTGCCCTGGCATAGGTCAGCCACCCTTCTAGCTGGGTGCACTTTACCAGTGGTGAGGGTACAAGTGCAAGAGACCTGTACCCTTACAGTGTTTAAGTCAACTCTTAGACATTATATGTGCAGTAATGCTATTAAGAGTATATGGTTCTGCGAGTTTGACATTACGAACTCTACAGTACCATAACAGCTTTACTGACAACTGGGAAATTTGGTATAAAACTTCTCAGCACCTTAAACCCACACTGATACCAGTGTGGGATTTAATGAAAAATGCCCACAGAGGGCATCTTAGAGATGCACCCTGAAAAATGATCTAACACTAGTGTCCAGGCTGAGTGGCTGCTTGCCAGCTGTCACAACCAGACATGTTTCTGTACCCGTGGGTAGAGAGCCTACTGGCCTCGGGTTTGAAACAATGCACATCCTGGGATGAGGTGCCAAGCCTCCTCCCCCAGGATGGGCATGGTCCAGAAAGGGGAAGCTTCAGAGGCTCGCCATCTTTGTGAGCTTACCCAGGCCTTTACTGCTTCCAGCAACTGGCCCCCACTGGTTCTGACCCCCACTTTGGGCAGGGGAATCGGCGGGAAAACCAAGTGAGGAAGCGAGATCAGCCCACCTTTGTCAACCCCACCTCTGAGGTGGGAGAAGCGAGGAGAAGCAATACTCTCAGTCCCAGCCATCTTGCAGATGCCCCCTTCCACTGGAGGGTAAAATAAAATGGGGTGTACTGACCCCAAGGAAGAGACCCATGGTCTCAACCTTTAGCTACCTGTAACGCCCTAAATCTAGTATTTAGGGGCCACCCTGAACCTTGCCTCCATAGACAAGAACCGACTAAGAAGGACTGAAGAGCCGTGATGAAACTAGAGGAGGACACCCACTGATTTGGCCGCAGCCCTATTGGCCTGTCCCCACCTCGAACCTGCTCCAGCAAAATCCTGGTGTGTCCTGCAGCCAGCAACCTCAAAAAACCCAAGGACGTGCCCTGCCTTTCACAAGAAAGACTTTGTTTTCTTTGAGCACTGGATTTGCTCACCCACAGACTCTGGCTCCAGCCAAATATGAGAGTCTGCACCACTCAGCACCCGTCACCTACGGCCCAAGTTTGAGTGGCTCAACACCACCAGGAGGTCTCTCCTGCAATCCTGACCTGAGATATGGAGATATCTGACCTGCTTTGAACCTAAAAGCAAAGCATGCAGCCTCTTTGTGGAGGATCGTGTCTGGATCTGGTAAGAAAACCAGAAGCCTAAAGACACCCCTGCACCTGACGTCCCACGGCGGTGGGTGGCCCAACCAATGGTGTCCTAGCATCCCCAGGCATCCCAACATACCTCCCCAACTGGTAATCCCCTCCAAAAGACCCTCATCTCCGAGCCTGCAGTCTTTGTTGCAACCGGAGAATCCCCCAACAGGGCACACAACGCCAAACCGGCACCCTGCACCCAGCAGCCCAGGTAAGACACGAACTGTAAGAGGCAGAATAAAGGTCCGAAATTAGCAGAAAGTGGCAAAATAAAGGTCAGGAACAAGTAAAAGCAGGCAAGATAAAATCCAGAAATGAGCAGTAAGAGGCAAAATAAAGCTGAGAAATGAGCTGAAACAGGCAAAGTAGTGGTCAGAAACGAGCTGCAAGAGGCAGAAAAAGGTCAGAAATGAGCAGCAAGAGGAAGAATAAAGGTCAGCAACGAGCCAAAAGAGGCAAAACAGAGGTCGGAAGTGAGCAGCAAGAGGAAGAATAAAGGTCAGCAACAAGTAGAAAGAGGCAAAATAAAGGCCAGCAATGAGCAGAAAGAGGCAAAATAGAGATCAGCAATAAGCAGAAAGAGTCAAACTAGAGACCAGCAATGAGCAGTAAGAAGCAAAATAGAGATCAGCAGCAAGCAGAAAGAGGCAACATAAGAGGCAGATATGAATAGAAAAAGGCAACTGGAGATCATCAATGAGCAGAAAGAGGTAAAATAAAGGTCAGACACAAGCAGAAAGAGGCGAATTAAAGGCCAGCAACTACCAGGAAGCGTCAAAATAGAGATCAGAAACGAGTAGAAAGAGGCAAAGTAAAGGCCAGCAATGAGCAGAAAGAGGCAAAATAGAGATTAGAAACAAGCACAAAGCGGCAAAATAAAGGCCAGCAATGAGCAGAAAGACACAAAACAGAGATCAACAATCAGCAGGAAGTACAAATAATGGTCTGGGACGAGCAGCAAGAGTCAGAATAAAGGTCAGCAAAGAGCAGAAAGAGGCAAAATGAAGGTCAACAATGAGCAGAAAGAGGCAAAAAAAAGCCAGCAACAAGCAGAAAGAGGCAGAGCAGATATCAGAAACGGGAAAAATGAGGCAAAATAGTAGTTAAAAAAAGAGCAGAAAGTGGTAAAATAGAGGTCTAAAAAGAGAAGAAAGAGGCAAAATAAAGTTCAGAAACGTGAAGAAAGAGACAAAATAAAGGTCAGAAATGAGCAGAAAGAGGAAAAACAGAGATCACCAATGAGCAGAAAGAGGCAAAAAAGCCATCAACAAGCAGAAAGAGGCAAAACAGAAATCAGAAATGAAAAGAATGAGGCAAAATAGAGGTATTAAAAGCAGAACGTGGTAAGATAAAGGTCATAAATGTCCCAGAAAAAAGAGAAAAATTAAAGAAAAGAGGGCAAGGTAGGAATACACTAACCCCACAGATATGATGAAGTGGGGGGTCCGAAAGGGACCCCGCGAGGTTTAAAAGTGTATTTTTTGTATTTTGCTGCGAACTCACTAGTGGCTCAAAGAATCTATGCCAATATTTTTCTCCCAAAAGGACGCATGGGCTCCTGTTCATCTTTTTTCTAACGCCTTCGGGTTGGCCAAATACCAGCAGCATGGTAAAAATAGAGGAGGGGGTGTAGGGCCCCCTCCTTGGGCTATTCGAAGCCCTGGGGAGCCCACTTCCCCGGTACAGTGAATATAATTATAAGCGTGGAGCCTTGCAGCTCCACGCCGCCCAAGAGACCACTTCCACCCCGGGTCACAAATGTCTTAATAAAATAATGTGGGGGGGCCATATGGCCTCCCCCACAGCCCGGGGACTGCCACCTCCTCAGGGCAGTACCTTAATTATAAGCGAGGTAGCCTCACAGCTCCTCCCCTACCACCTGACCGCCACCTTCCTGGGGCAATATCGGCCTGGGGAGGAGACCATGCTGGACCTCTCCTCATTAAAACAATCCCTTCTGTTACCTCCAGTAAGTCTCAGACAGTGGAATTTCTGAGAGGACATGGAGCCCATGCCCCCTTTCTTCACCACTCTGGAACGCGACTTCACATTATACATTCATTACTATGCTAACATTTCATGATCCATTTCTTTATATTATACACAGTAATTTTATATACTTTTCTTTATATTTTTCTCAGACAAAACTGTTTTAAGGAACTTACAAGAAATTGCCATCAAGAATCTTTCTTGTTCTGTTTAAACACACTAATCCCCTCAAGTTTTTTTGCTTTTTCTCACCCACAGAGAACAAAAAACATACATTTGGGTTTCAATAAAATGGTCTATCATTTATTTATGGATTCTCTGTGCCAGTAACCCCTATTATCATCCTCTATGCTATTATAAAATGCATGGTGCATCATCATAGGATTCAATTTTCCAAAGTGTACGTTATTTTCCAAGAGCATACTATGTACTCCCGTGGACTCCAGATTCATACAGTCGCACTGCTGCACCAACCCTGCCTGAAAACACCTTACCGCAGTGGGCTGTGTAGAAATGCAGCAGGAATGGGAAAAATCCTTACAGACCATCCCCTGAAGCTGAAGGTATGCCAAAACAGAGCGGGCTCGACTCCAGAAGCTCATCCGACGATCCCCAAACCGCCGCCCTGGAGAGAAGCCTGCTTCCTGAAGGGACCTCCCAACCTCCGTCTCCGCCTCACAACCCATATACTTCTCCTGGGTCCTACTGCCGCTGAAGTGCCGCCGGAGCCTCGGAAAAGCAAAAATCAGGCAGATTAATCATTTTCCCCCTGGGAATTTCAAATAAGCACCATCGTACTCTCACCCAAACGATTGCCGCCGTAGGTTCAGCCTCTTCTCATGCCTCTCTATTCCTATCGTATCCAGCCTATGCTGCCTCCCGGGGCCCCAGCGACCGGCCTTCAGCCTGCCGCCACAATGTTCCTCAAGCCGCCCCCTCTATGCTACCCCTTGAGTGGGGGGGGGATTGTACTGCAGCACCAGGGGCAGGCTGAAAAATCTGTCTCTACCCCCGTTCCCGGTGCTGGTTCTGCCTTAGTTTCTGCTTCCAGTTTGAGTATCACTAGGGGTAGTAAAAATCTCATAAGGGGCCAGAGGGAATTTCAATGTCAATTTCATCAATCTCACCACCGAGAAAACATAGAAATAGATACCAGCTTAGATCCCAGCAGGAACTGAGATTAAAAGGTTGCTGGATTTTGTGGAGAAGGAGGGACCTACACCATTAACTCCTTATAAAGGAAAAGAAAAAGCGGAAGGTATCAAAAAAGTAAAGGGTTCGAAAGCTGTCCAACTGCCTTCAAAAAATACTCCATCACTTAAGACTTTCTTTAAAATAATGGAGCAGGTTGTAGGTTCTGGAGCGGATTCAGGTACAGTTGTGGCAGCTCATGAGGCCGGTTGTCCTGCACTCCCACTGGAAAATCGTTATACGCTCTTGGAGGGTATGCCTGACTCCGGGAGTGCCGTGGAGTCGATTCAAACTCTTACTGCTGACACATTTGTGGGTCAGTTGGTTGATAGTCATGTAAATAGCCACCTTCTCTTCAAGCCCCATGAGCCACACAGGCCCCCCAGGTGTCATTAGCTATAGCGGACTCTCAGCTTCTATTATCTGAAGCGGATGGTAATATTCATTGTCATCCACAGATTCCTGTTCAGTTCCAGCCCCCACTGGATGTTCAGGTCCGGGGGAACCGGCAACGGTCAGGCAGTGTGGATGAAGATAGGTTGGGTTCCCTTTTGCAGTCGCTGAGGGGGGACCTAATGACTAAGTTTGAAATTTCCGTGAGTAACCAGAAAGCTATCCATGATGGGTTTGACCTTCTCGAGTCTAGATTGGATGACATTTGCACCCGGACAGGATCTCTTGAGCTGAAAGTCACCACTCTGTCAGAATCTGTTCAGGGGAACTCCAAGGATATCAATACCCTAAAAGCTCAGAATAGATCCCTTGTGATGGACTTGGAGAGATTAGAGACGCAAGCCCGGCATTAGTATCCCCCCTTCATGGTCTGAAGCTACTATAACCTTATAGCCAAGCGGAATAAAGATCCTCAAAAAATAGAGTACTACAGACCAATTTCCTTGTTAAATTCGGATCTGAATATTTTTTCTGGGATACTAGCCACTAGACTCGCCAGAATTATAAAAACAATCATACACCCAGATCAAAGAGGGTTTATCCCGGGGAGGCAGCTAAACGAGTTAACGTTTCAGAGCAATCAACTTAGCTGAAGAGCGGGGGTTGCCACTAGCCATTGTAGCAATAGATGCGGCCAAAGCATTCAATCAGGTCAATTGGGCGTATCTTTGGGCAGCTATGCCGAGGTTCGGGTTTCCTCCGATCTTCATTGAGGGAGTTAAATCTCTTTACCAGAGTCCTCAAGCAAAAATCCTGGTTAATGGAGGCCTATCTGATTGGTTCGATATCTCCCAAGGCACCAGGCAGGGATGTCCCCTGTCCCCCCTATTGTTTGATCTTTATATTGAGCCTTTCGTTTGTGCACTTAGAGCCAAATGTATAATTTCACCTTTTAAAATAGCAGATCAGGAGCTTAAAACTGCCCTGTACGTGGACGACCTTCTCTTATACACTTCAAACCATGATGAGGCAATTCCTCTGCTATTCAAACTGGCTGAGGAATTTTGAAGGATATCCGGGTACAAAATTAATAAGGAGAAAACAGATATAATGGGGTGGAACAACTTATCTGTTATTCAGGGGGCTAGACAAAAAAATAGGTATTTGGGAATCCATCTTACTCAAAAATTGACTGACATCCCTAAAGTCAGTTGGCAGATTGTTGTGAAGGAAATTTCTAAAATGTTAACAAGATGGGGAAGTCTGCCACTGAACTTATATGGGAGAGTCAATCTCGTAAAAATGACTATACTTCCCAAAATTACCTTTCTTTTTAACTCCATTCCGTCCCTAAGGACATTACTAGCCTACAAGGGAAGATTGGATCCTTTATATGGGCTGCAAAATCACCCAGGATTGCCTGGAAGAAATTAAGGAGAGGGTTGAAGATAGGTGGTTTGGCCCTACCGGATTTATTTTTATACTGCCATGCCTTTCACTTCAAGATTTTTAGAATATTGGCCAATAAATTAGAATCTTCTTCACAGGGCCCCCTTTTTCAGGCGTTATTTCACGACCAGCCACAGGGCCTCGAATTCTTTCTTTTCAAATTTGGCGACCAAACATTTTATAAAAAAGTCTGCCTTAGGATTCTGCAGGCAGCACTCAAGAATTTGACCTATGTCCGGAGAACTTTGGCGATTCCTTATTATAATACACAGGCCCCAATTTGGGATTCCCCCGCTACCCCAGAATGTCTTCAAGACCAATTGTCTCAGCCGCTTAAAGCGGCAGGCTTTAAGAAATGGGGGGATCTTTGTGTCAACTCATGCCTTATGAGCTGGGAGTCTCTAACGAATTTGACCAACAGGTCTTTAACAAGATTTAAGTTCTATCAACTTTCTGCCTGGTGGTCTAATCCATTGACTCCTTTTGGTTTCAAACCACGTATTCATTTTTTTCTGGACTGACTTAGAAAGCATTATAAATCTGGTCCTATTCTAAAATATGATACTAAATTAAGTGCTCCCACTGTTAACCTATTTTGCTGACTAATCCACATATACCTAAAGTGGGAAATACATTTAAAGTTGCTCCAAAATAGAAATACAATGATTGAGGGCTGTCTTTGGACTACCATTTTAAAATGCAGATGTGCCCTTATGGCCCAGTGTCATGGAACACAGTCCAGCAGCCAGAAATGCTATGCTGCATTGCGTGACAGGGAGGAAGCAAGAAAGTGCGATTTCTACAGCAGGATTGTTCTCTATGCCCCTCTCCCTAGTGCTGGCACTGATTTCAGCTGCTCTGCGCCAGGCGCACTCCTTAGCCTCATAGTAATAGGCTGCGTGCCTGAGCTTACTATAGGTTTTGTACAGGAAGGGTCCCCTCCTGTACAAAATGCTGTGGCTAGACAAGTGAAAAATCGTTTCCTTCTTTGCGTGTGTGCAGGGGCATAGTTTGGTCAGTAAGATGGGGGGATGAGCTTCAGATTTTCCAATAATCATGCTGACATATCAAATCAAATCAAATCAAAAAGCTTTATTCGATTTTGTTTTAAAAATCATAAAAGCGTACATATAAAAACAGTGTTAAAATGAATACATACATACAATGACAGTGTGACTAGGGATTAGAAGGACATATGCCCAACCTCCGCGTTCAAAAATAAGACATGTTAATGGTACAGTTTATCATTATCGGCTGTGGTAATGCTTAGTGCATTCAAAAATTGCGACAATTGTGTAATGGTTCGAATTTGGTTGGAGCAGAGAAATTAATGCCACGGTAAACACAAACCCCCCTTCCCAGCGGATGGTAATGCTCTTCTGTTGGTCTAAGCAAAGGGATGTTTGGCTTACAAGGGTAAAAGTCGAATATGTCCCAGGTGCATATAGGGCCATCTCCTTCTTGGGGTGGGCAATGCCTTAAGTACGGGACGAGGTTCCTATTTCTGAATTTAACCAGTACCAAGTCCCCGGGAATGTTTTTAGGTAGTGAGCCTAGCCAGTTCACCCTTCTGACGCTCAGAATTGCGCCATCTTGGTCCGATGGTAGGGGTCTATTTTTCCCTAACCAGAATATTACCTTATTTAGTAGGTCCTGCTGTTTTCGGATTTCCCCAAAGCAAGTGCTGGTACTCCTGAGAGAACGGACACATATGGCGCGGCTTCTGGAGGAAGGTGAATACGAGGTGGTCTGTTTAATTCTGGTCTAACCCCAATAGACCTTGATGGAACAGATTTGAAGGGGACTTTGGGTGCAATTGGAGCTGGGTTTTTGGGTGGTTGTAATCTAAGTGGGGCGTTTGTACGTTTAGGGGTTGACTTAGATGTTACCAAGGATGTAAGTGGCTGGGAAGGGTCAACATTATTGCTAGGTGTCAGAATGGTTGTGATTACGTTCTCTAGACCTGAGAGCCTTTCCCCTAAGGAATTTATTTTTTCCACTAATGGAGAAATGATGGCTTTACCAAGATGTTCGATCTGGGTCAGTAGAGACAGCTGGGGGTGGGGTATTATATTGTCTGATTTATTTGCAGACTCCATGGTAGTGGGCAGGTTGTTGACTGGTAAAGTAGGACTTACAGATAGTTTTTGTAGTTTGGAATAGTTCCCTTGGGGATTGTCCTCGTAGTGCTTCCTTTTAGTGGGTAAAGGCCGATAAAGGGCTGGGTCTTGGATATTATCTTTCATAAGTGAAGAGGAAGGATCCCGTAAAATACCGGTAGAATGTAGAGAGCTGGTGCCTTGAATAGGAGAAGGTGATTCCTCTGCGGCGTACTTGGTGTTGCACATGTTGTTTAATTCGTCCCACAGAGACAGATTTTGCACTCTTACTGGGGTTTGTAGGGGAGATTGCATACTGAGTAGAGAGTGGCTGGGAGAGTTGTAGACTATCTCGTGAACAGTAGGCAATGTGCTAGTGCTAATCATTTGATGCTAGTGTAGCCCTTGACACGGGCCCCTCTCAGAAACAGTGTTTGTGCCCTCCTTTCGTAGCATTATTAATATGGGTTAAATCAAACAGCGAAAATAGTCAGTCAATGAGTGGAGGCACTCTACCTCTTCACACAGAACGATCAAGGGAGAGGGCCCGTCCCGACCCCCTCAGACCACGGAGGGCCACAGAGGGCCCGCCCTTTGCCCGGGCTTCACCCCAGGCTATGTCCCGCACGCGTCCCGCGTCGCGGGAATAAGAGCGAGATTAAATCACTGCTGGCGGGGGGGCGGGAACGCCGAGGGAAGAGGCAGCAGCTGAGTAGCAGAGAGCCTGCTGGACCTCGCAGTCCCTCGGCGTCTGTGGCAAACCAAGTTCTTTCCCCTTTCCACAACCCGCACAGAGTGACAAGCGCTAGCAATGTGCAGGAATCCCACAACATCCTTCCCTCGCAGCCGGGAAAAGCAGCACACAATGAGGGGCTCCCGCGGAGCGGGGGCCACGATACATTTTTTCAAATGTCTAGGCGGGGGGGGGGGGGGGGGAGGCGGAAACGCCGAGGGAAGAGGCAGCAGCTGAGTAGCAGAGAGCCTGCTGGAACTCGCAGTCCCTCGGCGTCTGTGGCAAACCAAGTTCTTTCCCCTTTCCACAACCCGCACAGAGTGACAAGCGCTAGCAATGCGCAGGAATCCCACGACGTCCTTTCCTCGCAGCCGGGAGCAGCAGCACACAATGAGCTGGCATATAATGTTAAAATACATTAGACTGCAAGCAGGTGCATAAGAGGGGGTTAAGGGGCAGTGGAAAGGCAGAGGATTGCAGATTGGTAGGGGTACTATGCAAGAGTAAAAACAATATTTTGTAAAATAACGAACAAGACTTTCATAAAAGAGAGGCAGAGTGTGTGGGCATTTTTGTCTCTGTGTATGTGAAAATCCCTGGTGAAACCCAAAAGATACCTCACCATACCTGACTGAAAGCACTTGTTCTCAACTATTTATCAGAAAATACATTTAATGAGGAGGTGTAAAACCCAACCCCCCCCTCCCTGAAGCTATGCCCCTGAATGTGTGCTGCACATTGCAGAGAAAACACTCAAGATGAAGGACGAAATGTTGCTCAATGGCAAAACATTCACCACCAGTCACAAGTTCGGGTTTAATCCATCGTTATTTTGCTCACCAAGTCACCCCAGTTCAGACATAGCCATATGCAAATCAGTCTTGACCCTGTGCCTCATGGGAACAGTCCAGACCGAACTGCCAAGCCATGTCTTCCCTGGACCAGAATCAAGCATCCTAGGGCCGGTTTCTGGCTATCGGCCTTCATCAGCCAGGATAGCTTGACTCCAGCGGCGTAGTGAGCACGGGACACACGTCAGGGCATACCCTTCCCACATAGGGTGAACAGCAAAAGACACAAAATGATGGACAGAATGTTGCACAATGGCAAAACATTCACCCTCAGTCACAGATCTGGGTTTAATTCATCGTTATTTTGCTCACCAAGCCACCCCAGTTCAGACATGGCCATATGCAAATCAGTCTTGACACTGTGCATCATGGGAACAGTCCAGACCGAACTGCCAAGCCATGTCTTCCCTGGACCAGAATCAGGCATCCTAGGACCGTTTTCTGGCTATCAGCCTTCATCAGCCAGGATAGCTTGACTCCAGTGGTGTGGAGAGAATGAGACTAATGTCTGAGCATACCCGTCCCACTCGGGGTGACAAATGCAAAAACAACAGTTGATGGACAGAATTGCGAACAATGTCATACATTCACCCCAGTACAGAGATCTGGAACTAAATCCATCGTTTTTTTGCACTCCACACCACCCCAGTTCAGACATGGCCATATGCAAATCAGCCTTGACCCTGTGCCTCATGGGAACAGTCCAACCTGAACTGCCAAGCCACGTCTTCCCTGGACCGGAATCAAGCATCCTAGGACCGGTTTCTGGCTTTCAGCCATCATCAGCCAGGATAGCTTGACTCCAGTGGTGTGGAGAGCACGAGACTAACGTCTGAGCATACCCGTCCCACTCGGGGTGACAAATGCAAAAACTATAGTTGAAGGACAGAATGCAGAACAATGTCACACATTCACCCCAGTACAGAGATCTATGCCTAAATCCATAGTTTTTTTGCACTCCACACCACCCCAGTTCAGACATGTCCATATGCAAATCAGCCTTCACCCTGTGCCTCATGGGAACAGTCCAGCCCGAACTGCCATCATCAGCCAGGATAGCTTGACTCCAGTGGCGTAGTTTGCACTGGACCCACGTAGGGTGAACAGCAAAACACATGATGATGGACGGAATGTTGCACAATGGCAAAACATTCACCCCCAGTCACAGATCTGGGTTTAATCCATTGTTATTTTGCTCACCAAGCCACCAGGGCACATGTAAAGTTGGAAAGTAAAGCAGAAATTAAAATTTTCTCCTTTGAACATGCTTTTCAGCAGCGTTCACTTTTGGCGCTAAACCCTGTCTACTTATGTTAGTAGATTAGGTTTAGTGTCAAAACCCAGGATGGTTGCATCACATGTAATGCCCCTTTGACGCAAAATACTGCAAAGCAGCATTTTGGACTGCTTTGCATTGCTTTGGGGTACTTTCCAGCGCAAAACACGTTTTGCACTGGAACCAGAATCAGGACAAAAAAATTTTTTTGTCGGTTAACATCACTTTAGTGATGATTACCCAGCGCAAAACGTTTGAGAATCTCTACCATCGTATGGAAGGGATTTGCCATTGCAAGGTGTGCCCAAAACAGAAATCATTGGCAGTTGAATACTCACCCAATTAATTTGGATTATATAAATGAACGGGGAAAAGACAAATGCTGAGAGAGAAATGTATTAAACACACACGAAGGGATGCTGTTCAAAGGAAGCGTACACCTGCATTGCGAGACTAGTTAATTACTGTTGTCTAAAGTGCATTGGTAGCTTTTGTGATACATTTTTCCTGCTAAAATATTAATGCTCGAGATAAATCTCAATCTTTACTGTTCACTGGGTAAGTGTTAAGCAAGGCAAATACCATTATTTATTTACATGATTATTCACAACATAAACAATTTTCTTTGCCCAGCTCTGCATAGCATAATAATTTAAGCTAGATATATTTATGCATTGTAGTGGTTTCCCAAAGCAACATGTTTTATTGCAAGAAGTAAATTTTCAATCAGCAAGAAAGACATTCCGTCTCTTAAGGCTCATTACAACAGCGCATAGCAACACTGTATATCACTGCAAAACACAGAGAGCCATTTAAATGCCCACATAATATGTAGTCCAATCAGTTACTTTGCAAACAATGAAAAAGAATGATAATAAGATGCATTTTTTTTAACTAAGAAATAACTTTGAGCTATATCCATTGCTTCCTATGCACTAATATTGGGATGCATTTTCACTGCAGGGTGATGCACTAGCTCAATCATTCACTCACTCACTCACTCAATCACTTACTGTTGTAGATATTAAATTCAGAGAAACACAATTTTCATCTGTTCCACAAAACTTTCAGTTGCGGAAATAACACATTCCTCTTCTGATGAGCTCTTCGAGACATGGAGTTAGATCTAAGTGATACCCAGTACTAAGTTAGCATGTAAATCGGGGCTCCAGTCGGGGGTGCACGCAGGTGCAGGGCATCCCCCCACTATTGTCACAGGGTGGACGCCGTCCCCCTGCCAAGAAGCTGGGCCCCAAAGAAATATGCTGAACGTGTCCCGGTGTAATTTTCAGACAACGGGACACGTCAGCACGTGACGTAATGAGGTCATTTGCCTATTGTCAGTCCCCCCACCTCTTTTTTTAGGACTTGTGCCCTGATGAAAATGTTTGTATTTTTATCATTTTTTTAAACAACTATATTTGTATATGATATTTTAGGTATTATGAGCCTTAAAATTGTTGAACAAAGTGTCACTATTTGGTTTGTTTGACACAACAGTAACCTACTTGTCAATTGTTTTTCTCGGACCATGTCCTGCCTTTTACAGTTTGCTATTTGTAAGCACATGCCAAGGCCATTGACAATCACAGATGTTATCTACTTCTGGACAGTGAATAATTCCTCTTCTCAAACTGAATATTAGTCTTGTAGTCTTGTGTAAATGCAGCAAGTAACTTTTTATATCCCTTCACATAACCTTTGACCTTCGACTCTTAGAACATCCTGAGCTTCTAGTTCCTTTTACACGAACAATTTGGGCCCTTTTCTGGAGAGGAATATCAGATTGTGCTCACATTTTATTGACAAACATTCCATGAAGGAATCCTAGAAAGTGGAGTTAGGAGCTGTGCCATCACCTATGAGCTTGTCCCCTGTGCAGAATTAATTATAGCACGCCTGAATAGTAAAGGCACTATTGACCACTTCTACCCCCTGAGTGGGATGATTGTGTACATAACCCACAAAACCCGTAATGCCCTATGTTTGCACCCAAGGTTGAGAAGTGCAATGAAGGCAGATATGTTACCATGCATTTCGAGGGGATTAATAGATCACTCTAAGTTTAATTTCGAGGTGAGTCATTTCAGTTTCCTGTTTTTTAAGATGCGCAGCTTGTCCTCGGTCACTGTACTTCTGTACCAATGTCAGAGGTGTTAGAAATTGGGTTACTGGCTGACTGGGATGTGAGTCCTGGTCATGCAGCAACAATAATCCTAGTCAGGGTAAGGCACAAGCAAACCTCAAATTAACCTGTACTCAACCCCCTGGTAGCTTGGTACAGAGCAGGTAGGCCTAACTTAAAGACTTAAAGGCAATGTTTAACGTATTTGTGCAACTCTTCAAATGGTAAAACAGTGAAAACACCACTCAAAAATATCCCTCACCAGGTAAAAAAAAATAGAGGTTAATTTAATATATAAAACATGACCACATTGACAAAAATCCAATTAGTTGAACTGGAGTTATACATTTTTAACCTCTCGGATGCGTTGGGTGGCCTGAGGCCACCCGACATCACAGTGGGCATGTGCGGTGGACGGCTGGGGGCTATCCGAACTGCGCACGTGTAATTTTTTGCAGCACCGCGGCAGACATGCCGCAGTGAATAGGTTAAAGAATTAACTGAAATATAGTGCCTTAAAGCATAAAGTGCTAGCCATGGCTATCTGGTTGCGTGGAACGGGGTCAAATTAAAACGTTCAGGCCAACCGCAATGAAGGGCGGCTTGGATAGAGTCCGAGATTATTCCAGGTGAAGGTTTACCTTCTCAAGTTTTGTGCCAAGAGTCCTGTTTGATTTGGAGAGGGTCATAGGGAGCAAGGAGAGCATCTCTGTTGGCAGTCAGTGTGATGCAAAGAGCAGCTTGAGCGTCGCTGCTGTGTGGGCTGGAGCTTTGCAGTTGCAATCCCCCACAGGCTGTCGATGCTGCTGAGCAAGGAGACGGACTAGCGGTGGCCTGCACTGATTTTATGAGGGAGCATCACGGTTCCAGTGTGAACGGCCCCTTTCATTGTCATGAAAAGCCCTAAAGCTTTATTTCAAGAGCTTGAGAGCCACACCAAGGGTCCAGGACACGGAAAGCACCATTTGGGGGTCAGGAACTCACAGAAGACAGATCTCCTAACTGTCCCCGAAGTCAGATCAAGAAACCAGCAGACTAGCCCTTTGAGTCACTCTTGGGTCCGGTTCAAGATGAAGTTGCAAGTCTATTTGTTCTTCCCCAGACTAGAGGGCAGCAGGTCGGCACAGCAAGGCAGCAGTTCCAACAGAGTGGCAGTCCTTGTAGCAGCACAGCAGTCCTTCTTCCTGGCAAAGTATCCACTTGTCCAGAAGTGTACTGAAGTTGTGGTGTCTGAGGTCCTTCTTTTATACATAGATGTGCCTTTGAAGTCGGGAGAGGCATCTAGCGGCATGCTTTCGAGGTGCACAAATGCCTGCCCTGCCTTCACTGCCCTGGCTCCAGACTCATTACAGGGAATATGAAGCTCTTGGTGTGGAGACAGGACACAGCTTATTCAGGTGTAAGTGAGGTTGGGTCCAGCTCCTCCCTTTCATCCTGCCAGCAGTGGCTCATTCAGTTACACCTCCCCTCCGATTGTGATTGGCTGCCTAGCAGGAGTACACAGCACCCAACTGCCAACTACACCAGGTCATGTCACCAGAGACAGGCTACAGGCACCAAATGCCCATTGCAGGGAAATGCCAACTTTCTAAATGTGGATTTTTCAGAATTGAAATCTAAAATCCGACTTCGCCATAAGTCAGATTTCAAATTTGGATTCCAGAGATGCCAACCTTTAGCCATATTATATCTTCCCTTTTGGAAATTACACATATGAAATGTAATAAGGCAACTCCAATATAATCCTATGGGAGAGATAGGACTTACAGCAGTGAAAAACAAATATGAGTTTTTTACAACAAGGACATGTGAAACTTTAAAGTACATAACCAACTTTTTAAATACACTGCGCCCTGACCTTGGGGCTGCCCAGGCCCTACATTTTATGTCTTATATGTATTATAAAGGAAGATTTGGACCTGGAAAAATGCTTATTTTGCCAGGTTCGCGATGCAGGGTACAACTGCACATGCAGCGTAAAACTTTAGGCATGAGACATGCTTAAAGAGCTACTGAAGTGGGTAGGACAATCAGTGCTGCAGGCACACTAGTAGCATTTAATTTACAGACCCTGGGCACATGTAATAAAATTTACTAGGGACTCATAAGTAAATTAAATTGACCAATTGGGTATAATCCAATATTTACCATGTTTTGAGAAAAGAGCAGAAGCACTTTAATGCTGATTAGCAGTGGCAAAGTGTGCAGAGTCCTAAGGCCAGCAAAAAATGAAATCTGCAAAAATAGAAGGTCTAAAGGCAAAAGATTAGGGAGGAAACCAAGCCAAGAATGCCAGGTCTAACACTTGTTCCCCCGACTGAAAGTGGGGATAACTTTCTAACCCCTAGGGAGTTCTCTTCACTAAGAGGAAGTAACCTTTGTGTGACCATCAGTATTGGCGTGGTGGGTTCCAGGATGGGGTTCCACTGTAAAACCCATTCCCTGTAGGGAGATGGACCACCACATCAGTTTAGGATTCTTACCATTCATCTGCACCAACCATCTAAAGGGTCTGTGCTCTCTCTGATGCCAGAAGTGAGCACTAAACAGGAAATCTCAGCTTCTTCAGTGCCCAGACCACTGCAAAGGATTCCCTTTCCATTGTACTCCACCTCTGTTCTCTGGGAAGTAATCTCCTACTGATGAAGGCTACAGGCTGATCCAAAACCTCCTCATTTAGCTGTGAAAGCATGGCCCCTATGCCACGCTCTGAGGTGTCTGTCTGCACATTAAATTATTTGTAGAAGTCACGGGCCTTGAGCACGGGTGCTGAGCACATGGCCTCCGACTGGGTGTCGAATTAGTTCTGGCACGCTTCTGTCAGATCACTTGATGTGGCTGCTTCTTGGAAGTGAGCTCGGCCAAGGGGGCAGCAATGCTGCCATCCCCCTTGACAAATCTCCTGTAGTAGCTGGTGAAGCCTACGAACGCTCTCACCTCTGTCTGGGTCTTGGGGGATTCCCGAGCCAGAATGGTTTAAATCTAAGGCTCGGAGGAGCTGCACCTTGCCTTCCCCCACTTGATGACCCAAGTAGACCTGTGAAGCTTGATTTATCTGGCACCTACTAGCCTCGATAGTCACTGCCCTCTGTAGAGTTTGAAGCACTTTTCCAAGGTGGCACAGGTGGTCCTCCCAACTAGAACTCAAGACCAAACTGTTGTCGAGATATGCAGCACTGACCTCTCCAACACAGTCAGGACCTGGTTGACCAACCTCTGGAAGGTGGCAGGGGCAGTCTTCAACCAGAAGGGCATTACCCTGAACTGGAAGTGTCCTTCTGGGGTAGAGAATGCAGACCTCTCATTGGCCTACTTGGTCAAGGCAATCTGCCAGTACCCAGACAGTAAGTCAAACGAATTGAGGAACTTTGCAGCTCCTCACCGATCTATGAGCCCATCAGCTCTGAGGATTGGTTGTGCAGCAATCTTGGTGATAGCATTGAACCTACTGTAATCCACATGAAACCTAAGTTCTGGAATGACACCTGGAGTGTCAGCATTGGGGACCCACACCACTGGGCTAAACTAAGGGCTGTTTGAGGACTCAATAACCCCTAACTACAGCATCTTGGAGACCTCCTCCTTAATGCCGGCTCTCACCTTGTCAGGTAACCTGTAGATTTTACTTGTTAGAGGCATGATATAACCAATGTCAATATCATGGGTACACCATGTAGTGAGCACTGGATAAGGTAAATAAAGAGGCAAACCTCCCTAACATCTGGCTGCAGTTTTCTGTTGTTCTAGGGTCAGTTTGTTTAAGTTTATTTTATTTTTGCATAGTTAACTAAACCCATTGCAATATTACAATAAAAACATCTTTTTTTTATAAATAGACATTCAGTATACTTTCCTCCGCCTTAACTGCCTTTTTAGTTCTTACAGTTGCTATAGAATATCTTTGTTAAAACCAGTTAAAAGTCAAAGGTAGAAGATTCATTGCAGTTTAAAATCACAGTTAGATTAAGCATGTTAAGGAAAGTGCTTTGCTCACTGGATGTTGTGATTTACTGTCTTATGTTTTCTTTACTCCAGCAATGGTTATCCATTTGTCAAAATCGTTCAAGTCTTCTCAACTTGTTGCAAGATTTACCCCTCTGCTACTAGCGGCCATCCTTAAAGTGGTTCCACTAAGACTTTTTCCCGTCTGCTGGACGGCTTGCGTGACAGGCTTTGTGGACCATTCTTTGGTATTTTTGGCATTTTTTGTTTGGCCAACATCAGGAATTTTGCCAATCTGCAGTTTAGTTGGATGTTTACTGGATTTAGGCAGGCCAGCACCGCTTGCTTCCTAGTGCGGATGCCTATTTGTTTCAGAGGTTGTTTTAGGAGCTGTTACCGCGCTTGGTGTAGTTCTTTGCATAGACAAATTAAATGTAGAATGTTGCCATTATTGGTGTTACATAGCCTGCAAATATCTTGTCTTTTTGTCCTCAGCCATGGTGGTTGGTGCTGGGTGCATGGAAGGATCCCTAGTCTGTTCCTTAGGAAGTTCTTTTTATGGCCCTGAGGTAGCCCTGGTTAAAGTATGGTTGAGGGGCAAGTAATTTGTAAGAGTTAAGGGTCATCCAGGCATTAGATCTGTTTGAGAAGCTCACCTTGTCCTCCGCTAAGGAGATTTCTTTTATGTTTTTCCAGACTAGTTTTTTAAAGTTGAGATAGATGAGTTGTGCATCCCAAAGTCCAGACGGTTTGGTCATTTCCAAGGCTACCTGAAGGTAGCCTGGTCAGTGTAGGAGAGAGGCTGACACCCTCCACTGACCCACCCTGCTCCTTGAAAGAAAATAGGACAGGGAGAGGTTCCTTTTCTTCTTCCACACATCATACATGACTAGGAGCATGGTCAACTCACACCTCTCAAAGTGGAGCTTGAGGAGATATATATGCAGGAACCTTAAATGATTCCTGGGAGTCTTGAGGTCCACCAGGTAGGTGATGTCACTCTTGTGCTCCTTCAATTCATAAGGCCCAGACCAGCAAGTTTGCAGGGCAGGGGATTTACAGGCTCCACAACCAACACTTTTTGCCCAGGCTGAAACCAAACCAGAGTGGCGTTCTGGTCATACAGGTTTTTCATACCTGCTGGCTGACTTTTAGATTTTCCTGTGCTTGCTTCAAGAAGTGCATCATCTGGTTACGGAGTGACAGCATAATGATGATCACATCCTGGGGGGCCTTCCTGCAAGCTTGCTCCCAGCACTACTTCACCAGACTGAGGGGTTCTCTCACAGGGTGCCGGTACAGAAGTTCAAAGGGGCTGAAACCAACCCCCTTCTGTGGTACCTCAGTGTAGGCAAATAAAAGGCCAGGTAGGAGGATATTCCACTTCCACCTCATGGGATCCAACTGGCCTATTATCATGCCTCTTAGGGTCCTGTTGAATCTCTTAACAAACCTATTACTTTTAGAGTGCTAAGTTTTGGAGAACTTGTAGGTTACCCCACATTCCGTCCACAAGGCCTTCATGTACCTGGCATTAAGTTGGTACCACAGTCTGATACCACATCCATGGGGAAGCCCACATGGGTAAAGATTCCCATCAGTGCCCTGGCCACTGTGGGCACAGTCGCTCTTCTCAGAGGGGTAGCCTCAGGGAACCAGGTGGTATGGTCCACCAAGACCAGGAAAAACCTGTTTCCCATGGCTGTCTTGGGGTTCAGAGGCCCCATAATGTCAATTCCCACTCTTTCAAAGGGGGTGTCAATGTCAGGAAAAGGTTGCAGGGCAAACTTGAGTTTCCCTCCTTATTTGCCACTGGCCAGATAGGACAGGACCCGTAGAACGCATCTGAAGCTCTCCTAATTTGAGGCCAGTAAAAATGAGTGATAAGCCTGTCTAAGGTCTTGTTCTGCTCCAACCAACCTGCCAGGGGTACCATCATGAGCCAGTGCCAGTAGGGAGGTACTGTGGCACTGTGGGACCAACAATACACGGGTTGCACCAGGATCAGGAATCTTAGCCTCACTATACAGGAGACTATTCTCCCAGTAAGTCAAGAGATCACCAGAGGTGTTGCCAGCTGGCTGGAACTTGGCCTGCTGCTGTAGGCCCACAAGAGTAGGGCATTTCCACTGAATCTTGCATAACTCCTTCCTGGTGGAACCCCCTACCTTCTGCCAGTTGGCCAGCACATATAGGTTCCCCAGGGTGGCAATATCCTCCCCTGTAGGCTCTAGGGCATCCCCTCAGATTCAGCGTCCTTCCGGGTCATAGTATGTCCAGGAGTGGGATTCCCATGACCCTTGCCCTTACTCTGTTTGGCAGATTCCTGGGCCATTGTTCTAGCCAACAAATCCTCCTGACTACCCTCTTGGGCTGCCATGGAATGTGTGGACAGGATCACCTACTCAGGCACCCCTAACATCTCCAAGTGGGAACAGAGGTCCATCTCCTTCCAGATGGTGTGATTCTGGTCATTGCCAAGCAGACAATCCACAGGTGTGGACAGATTCACAGTTACCCTCACGGATCATGAGACCCCCCCCATTCAAAGTGCACCAGAGCAACTGGATAGTGACTCTCATGGTTGCCAGCTTCAACATGCTCTGAGGTCACTAGATGACATCTCACAGTTGTCATTTTGGTTCCAGTTTCTCTTGGAGCCGCCACCCTTTACCCATTTATGGTGACTCACTGTCTGTACTTCCTAGTATTACTAGGCATGTGAGTTATTTGCACCATATCTCAATCTCTCCATCACCCAGGGACATTAGGATAACCTCTACACTGTCCCCCACACTATCTGGGACAATCTCCTCCCCAAGCACTGCACTAGTCAACCCCAATGACTTCCCACTGATGAGGAGCGTTGCCCCGTGGGACACCTGACACCTTGAAGTGCCCCTCCTGTTGGTAGTCATAGCACTTGGGAGGCGCCTTCCCTGAAGACTTACTGTCAGGGAACCATCTCTTCTTTTTCTCAGTTGGGGGATAGGAGTCCTGACCAATGGAACTGGTTTCTGGGCCTTTAGAAAAAATCATTGTCTTGATAGTTGCCCTCCCTTCTTCTGATGGGGACCCTTGTGGGGATCCCCCTCAGGTACATTCTAATGGATCCTGGTGCTGACCCAGCTGTCTGCCTCCTTCGCATGCTCCCTGGGGTCTGAGAACTTACTGTCAATCAGGTGTTGGTGCAGATCTGAAAAACAGATACTGAACATCTTCCCCTGATAATCTTTACATCACTGCCCTTCACCCAACCATCCCGTGCCTTGCCAAAGGAATCCACAAAATCCACCCAGGTCTGTTGGGCCAGTGCCTGACTGTCCCTAAACCTCAGTCTATACTTCTCTGGGGTCAGACCACACTTCCTGACAAGGGCTTCCTTCATGGGGGTATACCTCATACTGTCTCCCTTCTCTAGGGCCAATAGGGTGTCCCCCTCACTAGGATTATCCATCCACAGACTAATCGCCCCAATCCTCCTCAATGATCTTCAGTATCTGTAAGGCAATCTCATAAGACTTAAGCACTTATCAATATAATCTCCCACAACCAATTCACGCACTTAACCTTTGGGAATATGGACTCTCTTGTCACCAGAGAACACTGATTAAATGCTGCCTCTATCACTGCTAGACTCCTCTTAACTGGCCCTGAGGCCCAGATCCTAAAGATTCAGTTAATAAACCAATATAAATTTCCTCTCCTCTAAGGATATTTTCTCTGCCTTCTTCTCCAGCTCTAATCTGGCGAGCTCTGGCTTGAGCTTCCTTTCCTCCCTCCTGTCCTCAAATTCCTCTGGGGTCAGACCCCTGGAAGACACACTGCTCCCTTACAGGGAGAAATTAGCAATCTTTGGAGCACTTTACCCCCTCCTAAACAGGCTGCATTCAAAGACCCTGCTGTGGGTCCTGATCTGATCCTTCCTCATCCTCATCCCCCTCCTCATCATCTGCATGTGACTGGTAGGCCTCTTGAGGAAAATGAGATTTTTTTAGGTAGTCAGTGTGACCCCCACTCGCACCCTATCCATGCACCCGTGTCCCATGTATGTCATGTAATTCCTTTTTCCCGTGCCCGCCATGATAATACCTCTGCATTTCCGTCTAATGTTAGCATGTCAGTTAGTGAGCCCTTCATGTATAAAGTACCAATTCTGCATTAGGGCCCACGTTTCTAATGCATTTACATGGTGCACTTTTAAATATCGCAAAGCACACGTTTTTCCACGTTTTTCTGGCTCAGTCGAGCCAGGCCCTTAATTGAGGCCCGAGCCTCTTCTGTCTCTGAAAGCTGCAGTTTAGGTATGCATCCCTGACCTCTACCTTACTTCCTGCCCAGCGAAGCGGTGCCCGGCTCGGCCTGGCCTGCCTGCCAAGATAGTATTTTGCCTACAGTTATCTGCTCAGCCTCCGTAAAAACACATTCCAGTCTAGTGAAATAGGTAAACATATTCCAGCCTGCAGAGTAAAGGGCCCGGTCTTCATGTCTCCTTGCAAGTGATTTCCCGAACCCGTTACCATAGTAGGCCCATGGCCCCCGCGCATTGCACCAAGACACGTATGCACCCACTAGCATTCAGTATTGAACGGCCTCTGCCCGAGAGACCTTTTACTTCAGACAACACATCCTCCAAACACAAGATACCAGATATGCTATAGGTGCAGGTCATTCTGACATCCCAGATACCAAGACTCCTCTACTAGTGCTAAAAGTCAAGCCCCCCAGCTTTCCCCAGTTACATGTCAATACCACGTCATGCTCTGTTGCGCACGCACCCATGGTAAAGGTTTCTGCTGACCCTGCAGAATCTCTCTATGCATCCACCCACCTATGACACTTCTGTGACGTTTCCAGTACACACCTCCGTGTACGCCCCTGTACACGCCCTCTTTTACGCCCATGTGTTCTTATCACTCTCTTTTTCTCTTGTTACGCCTACTGTATTCATTTCAATTATACTGTTTTACTATATATAATGTGTGATGTTTATAAAATGTTGAATATCCCTTCCTGAACCTTAGTGGTGATGGAACCCGATGTCCAGTGTCTCGAGCCACTTAATTAAAGCCTGTATGACTCAGATATCACTGACTCTGCCTCTCATTTTATTGAGCTATCCTTATTGTCATTTAATGTATAGAAAAATAGTCCCGGTAATTTTATTTACCACAAAATCTGGTGCCCGAATAGGAACCCCTCCCCTTTCCCACGCGCCGGCGATGTAACGCAGGCCCCTGACCCCTTCTACAGCCGTGACGGACTTCTGTGCATACCTGCGGGTTTTCCTGCTAACTCCCTCAGGCCCACGGAGAAGACGGAGACTGCGGTCCGGCATCCAGACGAGGCGGTGCGGAATGCGGAGAGTCCCGACCAGAGCCCAAGCCGAGAGAGCAAGGTCCGAGGTATCCGGAGGCCCACCTGTTCCGAAGCACATGCGTAGTAGCAGCCAGACGCCGTAGCAGTCCAGTCCAGTCCAGTGTCGAGTTTCTGAGGCCTTCAGTTTAGCTTCCCGGTGAGTACCGTTGTTGGGAACGCATCTAGACGGGTTCATTAATTGTGCCCGGTCAAGACGGGTCTGGGTACACAGACCCGGTCCGGATGTGTTCACTTAGGTGGATACGGTATGACGTGTCTCTTTATGGGACCGGTATGTCTGTACTGTTTTAGCAGTGCATCCAGTGATTCAGTATTCTAGTATTGTTTTTCGAGATTTTCAGAATTTATGTTTTTCTATGTACCAGGTAGTATCTGTCCGAAATGTTTTTAATGTGTTTAATGTCGTGGTATGAATGATTGTTTGCTATACATTACTGTGTTTATTGTGTTCACGCTCAAGTAAGTTTAAATATGCCGCTGTTTTCGAAATTACGTCAGATAGGAACCAGGAAAGGGATACTTGAAGAAGCAGTTCCCGTCCCGCCTAGGGACACTCCCGGACATTTCATGTACCATAAACATGGCTTAGATGCCATACTGTACTTAGACTTATGGGTTGACTATACCAAGGATCTGGAAGAGAAATATAGATGGCCTGTCTCAGGGACATGGGATGCTGATTGCATCATGAGAGTAGAGGAAGCATTGTGGAAAAAGAAAGCAGACAATCCCAGAAGGATGCCATAGAATTGTGGCGTAAAGAAGCGCATAGAAGAACAGAAAAATAAATTAGGAAAGCAGAGAAAAGTAGAGAATCATCAGAAAAAGCCCAAGAAAAAGAACTACTAGAAGAAGGTGAACGAGTTAGAGCAGAACAATTAGACCGACAAAGAAATGCCCTTATGAAAGGCATGTACCCCCTTCTCGCAGAGGGCCTACCTAAGGCCACCCCGGAAGTACCTAGTAATTTACCGCCACCACTGGTTCCAACTAAACTCCGTCATAAAAAGACCGCAGCGGAAATGTTCCTTTCTTCTTACTTAGATGACACTGTCCCAGAATATGCAAATACAAATCCAACTCCAAATATTCATCCTCACAACCCTGTTCATGACACGATTCCCCCCACTGTCTCTCCTGCCATTGGTCCTGGCAATCCTTTTAATCCACCTGTAACCCAGGGCCAACCTACATTACCTGCACCTACTTTACCAGCTACACTACACACCATCTCTCTGATTTCGTTTAGTCTGTCTGATTTCTTTCTGTTGGGCTTCTTTACGCCACAACCGAAAGGCGTCAAACATGGCCGGCCTTGACTTTTTCTCAAACAATTTAGCCTCCAGGTTATCTAAGATCGGGGTCTCAAAGCTACCATGAGGTGGCCAACTAAGGACACCGTCCTTCTTAGTATAGCGAATCCAATAAGCATTAAAGGTAATCGGGCCTAGCCCATGTTTGCTGTACAGTTCATAAGTCGGGGTTCCAACCGGAGGTATCGGACACGAGTCCTCCAGTCGGGAATCCGCACCACAACGTCTGAAACAACTAAATAAAGTACTGCGACCAGGCATCTTGCACACTGGCCGAGTTTCACAATCGTCAAGGGTTACGGGATTTACCAAGTCCCAGGAAAAGCAAAAACCCTCGGTTTTTGGCGGCTGCAGTCGTCAAACAACACAACAAAGTACCAAGAACTACAAATGCAATGGAACCATGCAACCACTAAGCAACCACAACCAAGAACTCTGGGAGCGACCCACAAATACTTAACTCAAAGATCAATGGCGTCACCAGGAAGGCCCGTCAGTCGTCTCGCTCTACCAAGGTCTACGCCAGGCGCCAAAACAGGTCTACAGTCAGGGCAGCAGTCCGTCGCAGCCGTCAGGAGGCGGGAATCTTCGCGGGAAAAGTCTTCGGGCCACTTGTTTCGACAACAGGATCGATGAAGCGGAGTGCACCTTCCCTCGGAGATTTCACACGAAGTTCCTCACGATCGTCGGGCTGGGACCGGTACCACTGATGCAGCCCCACATTGGGCGCCAACTCAAGGACTGGGTTCTTTAAGACCCAGCGGTGTCAGGGGACAACACCTGAAACCTTCGTGGGTAACCTGCTCCGGCGTACGAATGACAGAGACACGGGACACTTCCTTCGGCGTCAAAGATTCAAGGTTTATTTACTGCAGGGAAACACAGAAGTCACAGGAAGTACAACGAGTGTAGTTCGGGGAGACTGCTTCAAATTGGTTCTGTGGATCGCTCCTTTTATACAGAATTCTCCCATAGGTTTGCATAGCAGACAAAGGTTTACAACCCAGTTCCCACAATTATCCCCGAGAGGGGTCGCTTTGGTCACTTTGATACACACAAAGTCCGGAACATAAGTGCAGAAACATTTGGCGGTTCCCAACTGTAAATACCCATCTTCCCACCATTAGTACATTCCAATCAGCAGTAAAACAGATCGAAGAAGGAACAAGGACAGGTGCAGAGGAAAATGGAAACAGTGGGGAGATTGGAAAAGGGTGTAAAAGAGGAGGTATCAGGAAACACGAGCTACAGGCATCAAAGGGACGTGCCTATTGAGATGCACGGCTGAGACAATAAACCGGCACGGAGAGATGGGCCTCGAGCGGGGCCATCTGCCTTACAGTATCATCCCCCTCATCATAAAGACACTTACAAAGAACATGTGTCTTCCGCAAATATCTTGGGAGCCCCAGGGTCGCGAAGCGGACAACGTCCGTTCGCTGGCTACTTGAGGGCAAGAGACAAAATGGATGCCGTATCTAAGATGGAACCCGTGGGTACAGATGAAAAACCCACAGAACAAACGAACGGTTTAAGTTAGCACAGCGAAACTGCGCACACTTACTAAACTCGTCATTTGCGGTTCGTAGATACCAGACTCGACCATATTCGTGCGAGTCAAAAACACCACTTACAATTGTCACGGAACCTCAGACGCTCCTTTTGCCCTCATGTAGGCAAGCACTAGTCGGAATCATACTCGATATTCATCAGACCATCTAGATGTTGCTGTAGCATAGCTCTGTCCAACCGAGTTCCATTGGTAACAGGCGGCTGTCTCATACACGTTGTAGCACAGAGGCCACATAAGGCAGGACCGCACTGCACACAAAGGCAACACGTGAACAGGAACGCCACAACAACTCCGATAATCATCAGAATCTTCCAACCCCAAGTCGGCATCAGGCCCCAAAACCACCCAAGTAGCGTCCAATCCCCTACATCCACGTGTATGGATTCAGAGATCTTATGCAACTTTGAGATGGCTTGATAGACAGTCGGAGCGTTATCAGGAATGAAAATACAGCAGCTCGAATGGATCACCTTACATACCCCACCTCGATCTGCTAAGATCACGTCTAAAACCATACGGTTTTGTAACGTCATAAGTCTATCCGCCTGAAGTTCTGTGGTGATATTACCGAGGGCACTGGCAGTAATATTAGCTGTCGATTCTACCACTCGAGTCAACTGCCTCAGGTTCCTACTATTAACCATAGGTCCCCAAAACGGGAGGAAACCCTTGAAAAAGTCTCCTGCCTCTTGACCGGCAGTATCCTCTTCGCTAATTACACCTCTCACAACTCTAGTCTTGTGATAATCTGCATCTACTGTAAACGTCGGAGGCAACAAGTTTGCGATAAAACATGAGCCCATGAAGTCAGAGGGCAACCATGCATACGCACGATCATGACAGACAAAGTAGGTACCCTTGGCAGCCAGAAAGACAGGGGACGAGATCATCGGCAGCATGTAATTTTCAGTGCAAGCACTCTCTCCAAGTCGGGCTTTCGATCTTCGGCCACGACCCATTAGACAAAAATTACCAATGTGGGGTACGACCCATATCGGAGGCGAGCTTTTAAGCTGTTTATCACTCGTGAGCGCACTATACTCAACCTTACTCAGGACCCTATAGGCTTGTACCTCTTCCACTGGAATGAGCGATGGCTCATAGATATCCCTATCTAAGTCTTCAATCGCTATAGACAAAGGCTTATAGTACGAGCCAGGGCCAAGGTAGGGAGAACGTGGCTCTCGATTGGGGTGAGAATCTAGTGCGCTTCGAAACATTGTTTGAAATGCTCGAGCGGACCCTTGGGAACTATACGGTAACACCAGATATGGAATTCCCTTATCTGTAGTATGTGGCATCAACCCACACACCCAACAATTAGTAGTGTTAACCACTAACTGGTGCTGGTGAAGGAGCTGAATAAAGGAATTATTGCGGAATTCTGCACGTCTAGCCTGTTCGTGTTCGGGTAGGATATGAGAAGAATGGGGAGATGCAACAGTGGTAAGTTGAGGATCAGGAGTAGGAGTAGGTATGGCAGGAGACAAGAAACAAGACATCATGTAATACACCCCACCCGCCAATAGTGCAGAAACAGTCAAAAGCAATACGAATATTTGGAACATAAAACATTTGGTACGACTAAGTTGTTGCAACTTGAATCTTTGCGCCTGAGCTTCTTCCAAGTCCATCAGCTTCGAAAATGCCATCCCCTACGACCGTTCGCAACGTTTCTTGACGCACTTCGTTCTGTGCAGCAGTAGTCAATCCCCAGGAGTTCCCAGGAACCGACGGTCTTTAACCTAGCGTCAAGACCTACTAACCAGAAGGAAGTACACGCACGGCCCTACGGCCTTTATTCACAATTATGTGTATGCAAAGTGTCTCTCAGCTGTGGAAGCAAAAATATGTGGAACGAAGCTCAATGTATGTAAACAAAAATAATTACAATGATACGAGTGTTCAAACTGATCATGGAAAACGGGATAATGCAGTTGTCAAGGGACAGAACAGGATCTTTTATTAGTCTTTAGTGCTGGATCGCAAAAAGTATCGGGTTTTCCCAGGACGTGTCTGCTCGTCAAACAAAGGATCCGTTGAAGAGACAGCGTCCTGTTGATCAGTTGAATGTTCTGGTCTTGAGTCTTTTGATGACAAATGTTCAACAGTGTCTTTCTGCTGCACTGAGGATTCTCCGACAGGTTGTGCGTCGCTAAAAGGTACAAACGCCGGCAATCCTTCGGTTTCAGTTGATGCAATGCCTCTCCTCACCCACGAGTCTGCCGGCAACGGAATAGGGACTTTTTTTGTATGGGTGGCATGCACCCAGTTTTTCCGACCCTCTAGACGAACAGCAGTTCTCGTGGCAAGGAGGACCTGGAAGGGTCCAGTGAATCTGGGCTCCAAATTCTTCTTGCGCGAGAAATTGCGCGTCACCACCCAGTCTCCGGGCTGGAGCTGGTGGCCTGGACCCTCCGTCTGCGTCGGCAATGCTTCGTAAACCTGTTGGTGAATCAACCTCAGTTTAGCAGTCAAGTCATGAAGATAATCGATCAACATTGGATACTCAAGATCACAGAACACACCCGGTCTAGGGACCCCCCAAACATTTGCAGGACGACCGAACACTATTTCATAGGGACTAAGCCCTACTCGGGAGTGTACGGTTGCCCTTGTTGACAGTAATGCTAAGGGTAAAGCGTCAGGCCACGAGAGACCAGTCGTAGCCTGAATCTTCGCTAGCTTCAGTTTAAGGGTGCCGTTATACCCTTCAACCAAACCAGCTGACTGGGGATGATTGGCGCTGTGGAATTTTTGATTAATTCCAAGGCCCTTACACACACTCTTCATCACACTCCCCACAAACTCACTTCCGTTATCCGACCACACAACTCTAGGCATTCCGTACCGAGGAAAGTATTCCTTCAGTAGGATTTTCGCAGTTGACAAAGCAGTGTTGTCCTTAAGAGGGTAGGCTTCGATCCATCGGGAGAATGCGCAAACCACAACTAAAACGTATTTCAGGTTATTGCATCGCTCCATATGGATGAAGTCTAATTGGATCACCTCAAAGGAACACGAAGGGGGAGCAAAACTACCAGGAGGAGTTGGGGTTCCCTTACCAGGATTGTACAACATACATACCATACAATTCTTAACCAAGCGTTCAGCACATTTCGTGATACCATCATTCTTCCACACAGGAGACAGCAACTTACAAATACCTTTCACACTAATATGTGCTAACCCATGTGCCATTGTCACAACAGCTAGCACATACGCATCAGGCAACATCCATCTTTTCTGGTCCGACAAATCAATCCAGCAACCATTTGCATCCAACTTTCCCGTACTTTCTTTCCACTTCGTCTTTTCAGTCTCGGTGGCCTCATTCTGAATCGCTTTCACACTCTCGATGGTGTCCTCACACATACTCGATTCTGTAGGCCACCTAACCGAACTCGTCACATACATTCGAGTACTAAGGTTCCGGGCAGTCTCCTTAGCAGTCTCATCCGCAAACGCATTACCACGACCAACATCATCCGTCACCTTACGATGCGCACTACATTTAACAATCGCTACCTGCTTAGGCAACGTGAGTGCATCCAAAAGATCATTCACAAGCTGACCATGCTGAATCTTCGTACCATGCGATGTCAGAAAACCTCTCTCTCTCCACAACCGTCCAAAGCTATGGGCGACGCCAAAAGCGTATTGGCTGTCGGTAAACACATTCACACGTTTCCCTTTCGCTAACACACACGCTCTAGTTAGAGCGATCAGCTCTGCAGCTTGGGCAGAATTCTGATTTAATCTTGCAGTCTCAACAACAGTATTCAACGTTACAACAGCATATGCAGTAGTCACATCGCCATTCGGCAGTTTAAAACATGAACCATCCACATACAGCGTTCCATCTGGGTCTTCCAAAGGAGTGTTTTTAAGGTCCACTCGACCTTTTGTTTCTTCTTCTGTCCTCAAATAACAGTCGTGTTCTGTTATTTCATCTGACTCTGAACTAATTGGTAACAAAGTCGCTGGGTTCAGGACATTACAACTTTTTATCTGAATATGGCTTGCCAGCAGCGTCAACTCGTACCCAGACAATCTCGCACTCGTCAAGTGCTGGGTTTTCGTACGATTCAAAAGAGTATCGACTGCATGCGGAACCATCACCGTAAGCATATTATCCATGACCAATCCTGCTGATTGTCGGATGGACACCGCAGCTGCCGCTGTTGCTCTCAAACAACTCGGCAATGCTCTAGCTACCGGGTCCAAGGTCGAGGAAAAATATGCACATGGACGTTGCTTACCACCAAAAGGTTGCGTTAAGACACTCAAAGCACAACCTTCCCTCTCGTGAACATATAGTGTAAACGGCTTACTATAGTCAGGAGTACCTAACACAGGAGCCGAACACAATGAGTCACGTAATTCAGAAAAACTTTTCTGACATTCTTCCGTCCATGGTAAAGGAGTTGAAACATCCTTGCACGTAAGAGCCACCAATGGTTTCGCTAGCAATGAAAAATTTGGAATCCATTGCCTGCAATACGACGTGATACCTAGAAAGGCACGCACATCTCTTTGGGTTGTTGGCACAGCCATTCGCGCAATTGCTGCAATTCTCTCTGGGGTCAACCGCCTTCCCTCCTTTGACAATAAGTGACCTAAATAGGTTACTTCTTGACAACAATATTGGAGTTTAGAAGGTGACACCTTGTGATTTAACTCGCAGAGATGTTGCAGCAGCGACACCGTAGAAATTTTGCAAATGTCCTGAGTATCTGCAGCTACCAATAAGTCGTCGACATATTGAATTAAGGCCGCACCAGCCGGCAATGAAAACGCATCCAGTTGACCCTTCAAGGCTTGACTGTAAATCGATGGACTTTCACAGTAGCCCTGAGGAGCGCGTTTAAACCGGAAGCTGCGTCCACCAAGAGAGAAACCGAAAAGGTCTCTGCTCTCTTCTGCAATGGGAATGCTGAAGAACGCATTCTTCAAATCAATCACCGAAAACCAAGATGCAGAAGCTGGAATCAGAGTCAGTAGCGCCGTGATGTCAGGCACAACGGGGAACTGAGGGATCACAATTTTATTCACCTCCCGTAAATCGATAACAAAACGATAAACAGGTGGTTTCGAAGGATCAGTACGTTTTAGAATGGGCAGTACAGGACTGTTGCACACGTTTCCCCGTGTTTCTTCAATAACGTCTTTCTCGATCAAATCATAGATGATCGCTAACAATGCTCGTTCACCATCAAGAGAGATACGATACTGGGGAATACGTGGCAACCGCACATTAGATTTCAACTGAACAACATAAGGGGAGATGTCAAGTAGGCCCACGTCATTGGGGCCGGTTGCCCACAAAGATGCAGGAAGAGAACTCAATTCCGGTGGAAGCTTATCGAGAGACAAGTACATAGGAGAGACAACCCTCTCTCCTAAAGTAAGCTTTACACCCGCAGGAGAACAGTACAGAGTTGCATACAAACGTTTTAGCAAATCCAGGCCCAAAAGATTTTCACCACAACCCGTAGTCAAAATCAACGGAGCTTCTAGTTCACGAGGCCCAATTGTAAGGGGCAAAGGGCGCGAAACTGGATTGCTAACGGGGGCGCCAGAGAATCCAACGGAAACATTTGTTAAGCCAGACAAAGGTGCGCCAGGGAGTTTCGAATGCATTATGGAACTTTTCGCTGCACCAGTGTCCAACAGAAAAGGCTCAACGACGCCCGATGTAGCAACTGCGACGTAAGGCCCTCTCTGATCAACCGGAACTGATACCACTCCCTCTCCTTGTCTATGGCTGTCCTAGTAATTATTGTTGTCAGTTCCCTGATCGACGTAATAATCGTCTACATTGTACTGCGCAGATCGTCCCTGCGACGATCCACGTTGATCAAAACAATTATCGGAATTTGATGAGTTATCTGAACGGTCATTCTGAGCACCACGACCCCTACCACGTGATGTCTGCTGTGAACCACCACGACCTCCTCTAGATGAATTACCGCTATTACGATCGTTTAGAACAGGACAAGTGAATTTTATATGACCCTCCTGTCTACAATAGGCACATTGGTTGTACCCTAACGAAGATCTTTGGGAAGGGGAGTCATTTCGGGATTGTGATCGGTTCGATTGTGGCTGCGATCTATTTTGCTGCGAAGCATTCTGATTCGAACGTGGGGGATAGGCCTGCTGTAACAACACTTTAGTTTTTAGTTCTTTCGTCTTTTTATCAGCGCGGTCGTTCTCGTCTTTTTCTCTGTTCTCATAATATTGTGCTGTAGCCAATATTTGAGCCGAGGTAGAAACGGCCCACGCACTCTCAGAATTTTTCAATTTATTGCTCAAATCGGGCAATAAGTTAGAGACAAATTTGTCCACAAACAACCGTTGACCACCCTCAGTGCTCATATCCTGACCACTATGGTCGATGAATGCCTCCTCGAATCTCGTAAAGAAGTCGGAGACACTCTCGTCCTTCTTCTGTCTACATGCTGACAATTTGTCCCAATTCACTCTCATAGCTGGCATAAGAGTTTTCATTAACGTGATTATTCTTTGAGGAAGAGCAGCAATCAACTGCTCGGGTTTAGCACCACCAGTTTGTCGACCATCCGCCGCTATAATGGCCGCCCAATCACCACCTAATTCGTTTGCGTGATTTTCCTGCCGAATCTTAGCCCATACCGGTTGCGGTACAACATTGCCAAACAGCATGTCGATATCGGCAAGATTCATTACCGTAGCGTCTACGAGCTGCGATAATTCTTTATAATACCCTGCAGGATTTTTGCGAGGGTCAGGCAAGGATTGCTTCACCTGTAACACTTCTGATCGTTTCCATGGGAGATGTATCCACACTCTCTGGAAGAACGGCAAGATCGGAGGTTGAGCTGCAGGATTACCTGGCATCCACACTGGTGGAACTTCACGCATAGGAAATTGGCCAGACTCATCAGACTGTCTTTCAACATCCTCAACAAACAGGGCTTGAGGTATAGGAGTGGGACGGAAAGATAGCAACCGCTCAACAGCACGTCGAACGTTGCTATCCACTATCAGCCCAGTCGAGAACTGAAGCTGTAGGTCAGACAAGGCGGTCAGCACCTCGTCAGGTGCATCGGCCGCTATCTGATCGTGAAGGACCTTACACATTTCTTCGAACACGAATCTTTGGGTTGGTATATTGAATTGACAAAACGTATCGAGTACAACACGTGGTGGATTTCTAAGAGGGTGCGTCATCCAACCCATCGCCATATTGTATAGCGAAGCACGTTCCCTATTACCGGGAAGCTGACTACGTCTCTGAGGACCATCTGAACCAGCGGACCCAAGAACAGGTCCAAGAGAATGAAAGAAGCTAGCCGCAAGAGGAGAAGTACGACTACGAGTAGAGGGAGAAGTATAGGACACAGGACTAACAAGCGAAGGAGTAGAGACAGAAACAACAGCAGGAGTTAACAGAGCAGGAGCAGTAGCGGCAGCAGGAGTATGTGGAAGCGGAGGAGCAGTAGGAATAGCAACAGACAAAGGAGCAGGAACAGTCGGAAGAGCGGGTGCAGGTTGAGGAACAGGCGGAGGAAGAATAGGTGGAAGAATAGGTACAGGGGGAACCACAGGAGCTGCGGTACCCTGTACATACGGAGGTGGCGACTTCATAAGATAGGACATTAAAGGATGCTCAACTGCTTCTTCCTTCTTTTCCGACTCCGTAGGCAAAGCAGGATAACATTTATCTATAGTCATACGCTGTAGCCTATCAAACACTTCCTTTTCCTTAACCTCCTTGTCATGCTGAAACTGCTCTGCTTTCTTTACAATGGTAGCAACACCATCTCTCTGATTTCGTTTAGTCTGTCTGATTTCTTTCTGTCGGGCTTCTTTACGCCACAACCGAAAGGCGTCAAACATGGCCGGCCTTGACTTTTTCTCAAACAATTTAGCCTCCAGGTTATCTAAGATCGGGGTCTCAAACCTACCATGAGGTGGCCAACTAAGGACACCGTCCTTCTTAGTATAGCGAATCCAATAAGCATTAAAGGTAATCGGGCCTAGCCCATGTTTGCTGTACAGTTCATAAGTCGGGGTTCCAACCGGAGGTATCGGACACGAGTCCTCCAGTCGGGAATCCGCACCACAACGTCTGAAACAACTAAACAAAGTACTGCGACCAGGCATCTTGCACACTGGCCGAGTTTCACAATCGTCAAGGGTTACGGGATTTACCAAGTCCCAGGAAAAGCAAAAACCCTCGGTTTTTGGCGGCTGCAGTCGTCAAACAACACAACAAAGTACCAAGAACTACAAATGCAATGGAACCATGCAACCACTAAGCAACCACAACCAAGAACTCTGGGAGCGACCCACAAATACTTAACTCAAAGATCAATGGCGTCACCAGGAAGGCCCGTCAGTCGTCTCGCTCTACCAAGGTCTACGCCAGGCGCCAAAACAGGTCTACAGTCAGGGCAGCAGTCCGTCGCAGCCGTCAGGAGGCGGGAATCTTCACGGGAAAAGTCTTCGGGCCACTTGTTTCGACAACAGGATCGATGAAGCGGAGTGCACCTTCCCTCGGAGATTTCACACGAAGTTCCTCACGATCGTCGGGCTGGGACCGGTACCACTGATGCAGCCCCACGTTGGGCGCCAACTGAAGGACTGGGTTCTTTAAGACCCAGCGGTGTCAGGGGACAACACCTGAAACCTTCGTGGGTAACCTGCTCCGGCGTACGAATGACAGAGACACGGGACACTTCCTTCGGCGTCAAAGATTCAAGGTTTATTTACTGCAGGGAAACACAGAAGTCACAGGAAGTACAACGAGTGTAGTTCGGGGAGACTGCTTCAAATTGGTTCTGTGGATCGCTCCTTTTATACAGAATTCTCCCATAGGTTTGCATAGCAGACAAAGGTTTACAACCCAGTTCCCACAATTATCCCCGAGAGGGGTCGCTTTGGTCACTTTGATACACACAAAGTCCGGAACATAAGTGCGGAAACATTTGGCGGTTCCCAACTGTAAAAACCCATCTTCCCACCATTAGTACATTCCAATCAGCAGTAAAACAGATCGAAGAAGGAACAAGGACAGGTGCAGAGGAAAATGGAAACAGTGGGGAGATTGGAAAAGGGTGTAAAAGAGGAGGTATCAGGAAACACGAGCTACAGGCATCAAAGGGACGTGCCTAATGAGATGCACGGCTGAGACAATAAACCGGCACGGCGAGATGGGCCTCGAGCGGGGCCATCTGCCTTACAGTATCATCCCCCTCATCATAAAGACACTTACAAAGAACATGTGTCTTCCGCAAATATCTTGGGAGCCCCAGGGTCGCGAAGCGGACAACGTCCGTTCGCTGGCTACTTGAGGGCAAGAGACAAAATGGATGCCGTATCTAAGATGGAACCCGTGGGTACAGATGAAAAACCCACGTAACAAACGAACGGTTTAAGTTAGCACAGCGAAACTGCGCACACTTACTAAACTCGTCATTTGCGGTTCGTAGATACCAGACTCGACCATATTTGTGCGAGTCGAAAACACCACTTACAATTGTCACGGAACCTCAGTAGGAGGTACCCCTATCACCCCGCCTCAAGTAAAACGAACAACACTAAGAGAAGCAGCATTACAGCGCACACCAAAAGTAGCTACATGCGCAGCCCTTAAACAGTACCTTACTGATTGCAGATATGATCCAGTACCAGGCGAAGACCAGATGATATTATATTCAATACGTCTACGACGTGTTACCAACTATTTGACTATTTTACCAGACATGAGGGAACATTTAGACAACATATATCATTTTATTAGAACGGGGGAGAGACCAGAAAGTATTCACGAGGCCATGGCACACAGGAAGGTGGAGACTCAAAATATGATCTTACAGTTTTTGATTAATTGTTTGATAAGGGAACAAGACCAGCCAGGTAAAAGCAAAGAAGAGATGAAAGTCCTGACAAAATGGAGTGACAACATAGCTGATGGAAAACATAGTAAACAAGGTTGTATAGAATCCATGTATAGAAAGATTCGTAAAGAAATTCTAGACATACACGAAAGGGAAAGAGCAGCGAGAGAAGCCGATAAAGCGGATGATGAAGTCTCAGAAGACGATGATATAGAAACTGGGAGTGCAGGTAGAATAGCGTACGTAGGTAGGGCGAGACCCTTTGACAAACCCATACGCCTAGAATGCAAGAAACGTTTTCTTTCTCCCATACAAGAACAATGTTCTCTTGAACATCTATTCCAAGCCACTGATAAAGTACTGAAACAACGAATAGGTTACAGTGAACTTAGTACCATGCATGACCAGGAACTAGCCCGGTCAGCAGTCCAATGGGCTGGCAATACTAGCGTATATAAAGATGACATAGTAGCGCAAACATTTTTGAATCTTTCCCCAGACGAACAGCGACTAGCTGGTATGTACATCATTCAACATCTCATTACATTGTATGAAAGTCAGCATTCTGATCCAGGTCCCTTATATAATATATTGGAAGAGTTACTGCTAGGTAGATGGAGAGGCCTAGGTACCGATGTAATTAATGTCATTCTAGAACAGCGACACAAATACAGGACTTTCCTGACTCCACATTTCGTTCCTGTTCCACCCCCAGTAAGGAAAACATTTTACATAGACAGACAGAATCCCTTACGAGAAGTTCATCCCGTCCGGACAACAGGGGGTGAGCTTGAACGAGTATTCGTATACACACCCCTGACCAAAATGGAATTATTGGAAATGAAAAAATTAGTGCCCTGTCATGATAAAGATCCAGCAGGATTTCACCGTGAATTAAAAGACATGCTCCGCATGGGGGAGTATACGTATCCCGATATCATTAAAATGTTAAAGGTACTGTTGCCAGCCGGCATTTACGAAAAACTTAAAGAAAAAGAATGGGAAGTGGGAGAGAAAAAGATTGATTGGGCAGAATTAGAACACGAAGAAAATACGCGAGTCCCTGGTACTGGTCTTGGGGAAAAAGCTAAAGCATTACCAGAATTATTAGTACAGGTCTTGCCGAGGTTATTGACAACTAAAAAGGAAGACTGGGATGCTATCTCAGCCTGCAAACAGAAGCAAGACGAAGACACTAGTGATTTTTATTCCAGATTCGAGAAATGTTTCATTATTAATAGCGGCCTGAAAACAAGTAGTGAATCATATCCACATCTTTTTGTGACCAAATTAGTAGAGAATTCCTTACCACAGGTTAAAAATAGAGTACTGAAAGTTGAGAGTACATGGCAAGCTAATACCCCTTCCCAAATGTTGCAAATGTTACAGTACCATCAAAACCGAATTAGAGAAGAACACGAACACGAACAGAGACGCATGAAAGACACGAAAATGAAAGTACTAGTTGCTCAGTCTGTCCCAGCTGATGGTCAGAAGAGGGGTACGACACCGACCAGTCATCCTGCAGCTCCTGTTAAAGGGAACTGCAATTATTGTAAACAGCCAGGTCACTATATAAACGAATGTGCCGTTCTGAGACACAATATCGCTACTGGCAAAACGAAAGAAAGACCGCGTCCTCCTAGACAGGAACATGTTCCACAAAATATTCCGCAGAACACGCAACCTCCTCAGAACACGCAACAGACAGTAGCTGTACCCCAACCCCAACCCATCGCTGCCACACAACACGTTACACAGCAAATGTACCAGTATGCATCGTCAGATTACCCAGATTATCAGCAGTACTCATGAAACAGCCTGGAGAGGGTGGTTGGCTTGCCCCTTATCGAGGTTCATGTAGATCAAGAGGGTCCCTATGTACATAGTCAGGTATTAGGGAAAGACAGAAAATTTTTGATTGACACAGGGGCGAGCAGAACTACCATCAGTCATGACGAGGTTCCAGGGGCACCCCTCTCAGGCTCACAGAATGTTTCCCTGGGATTTTCAGGAAAGCCTATTGTTAACGAAGTGTCAAAGCCAGTTTCCCTAGAAGTTGGTCCATTGTCCCGTATTACTGACTTGTTACTTACGAAATCATGTCCAGAAAACTTGCTTGGTATGAAAACATTGAAAGCGCTAGGAGCAGTGATTTGTTGTTCTCCGGAAGGAGTGAGATTGTTTTTACGTGATTTTAAAGGACATTATGTATTGAGAGATTTTGATCCAAGATTGCAGAATGTACCGCAGCATTTATGGGCGCAAGGTTCAACTGATGTAGGTTGTATGCATATTACACCATATCGTGTTACTCTCAAACAAGGAGTTGTACTGCCCCGAATCCGACAATACAAGTTACCACCTGAGGCTGTAGTGGCCTTACTGAAAATTATTGACGAGCTCATTGTTCAAGGAGTGGTTGTAGAAACTGACTCTAATGTGTGTAATTCTCCAATCATCCCGATTCTTAAACGAACTGACCCGAATGCACCACCGGTCTACAGACTGGTGATTGACCTTCGAGAATTAAACAAATGCATAATACCCCAGTACCCAGTGGTCCCAGACATTTCTTCCTTATTGACTGCCATTGATTACGAAGCTGCGTTCTTCACTGTAATCGATCTCAAGAACGCCTTCTTTAGTGTCCCTATTCATCCCGAAAGCCAGAATTTTTCAGATTCTGTTTAAATGGCAGAAGCTTTAAATTTGCACGTGCTCCTCAAGGGTTCACAGAAAGCCCTAGCATTTACAGCCAAGCACTGAAACGACAACTAGACTGTATTCACATGCCTACTGACACTGCCTTGCTCCAGTATGTTGATGATCTATTGATCACAGCATGAACTGAACGAGATTGCGAACGTGCATCACTGACAGTCTTGTATTTTCTGGCCGAAAAGGGGCATAAAGTGTCCCCTTCAAAGCTACAATTCTGTGCCCAGCAAGTGGTTTACCTTGGACACTTGCTGTCCAAGAGGGGTAGACAGTTGACACCTGACCGCATTCAGTTAATTGCACATCTTCCACAACCCAAGACACAAAAGGAAGTACGGGCCTTCATTGGCCTCACTTCTTACTGCAGACAATGGATTCCTCAGTATGCATATCTAGCCAAACCACTCATACAGTTGACAACACAGGAGGCAGCGACTTCGACTGTCCTCCCTTGGACTCAGGAACATACACTTACTTTTGATGAACTGAAGAAAGCTCTATGTCAAGCACCTGTTTTAGCGACACCATGTTACAGCAAACCTTTTACACTTTTTGTCACTGAACGCGATGGCACAGCATTATCTGTTCTCACACAAGATCAAGCAGGAAAACACAAGCCTTGTGCTTATTTTTCTAGTACATTGGATCCAGTAGCCCAGGCTCTGCCTGCGTGCCTAAAATCAGTTGCAGCAACAGCTCTAGCTATCAGACAAAGCGATTCCATAGTGTTAGGACATCCCCTGACAGTACAGGTTCCACACTCCGTGGAAGTTCTCCTAAACAGGACACAGACTTAGCACTTGACCATAGCACGACTGACAGGATATGAACTGACACTGTTCCAACCTCACATAGAGATCAGACGTTGCAACATACTAAACCCTGCTACACTGTTACCCACAATTACAGCAGACCCTGCACCACATGACTTTGTTGAAGTCATTAACACAATGACGAAGCCAAGACAAGACTTGACAGACCTTGCATTACCTGACCCAGACCTGACACTTTATATGGATGGTTCATGTATGAGAACAAGTACAGGAGAGTTAGTAGCCGCATATGCAGTGACTACTGAAACTGAAGTCATAGAAACACATCGTATTGACACACTGTCTGCTCAAGCAGCAGAGCTCATCGCTCTGACCCAAGCCTGCATACGAGCCAAGAACATGAAAGTAAACATATACACAGATTCACAGTACGCATTCGGAGTCGTTCACGACTTCGGTGTTCTCTGGCAAGAGAGAGGTTTTTTGGCCTCCCATGGAGCCAAGATACAACATGGTCCCCTCATTCAAGCTCTGTTAGAAGCAATACACTTGCCTACCAGACCTGACACTTTATGTGGATGGTTCATGTATGAGAACAAGTACAGGAGAGTTAGTAGCCGCATATGCAGTGACTACTGAAACTGAAGTCATAGAAACACATCGTATTGACACACTGTCTGCTCAAGCAGCAGAGCTCATCGCTCTGACCCAAGCCTGCATACGAGCCAAGAACATGAAAGTAAACATATACACAGATTCACAGTACGCATTCGGAGTCGTTCACGACTTCGGTGTTCTCTGGCAGGAGAGAGGTTTTTTGACCTCCCATGGAGCCAAGATACAACATGGTCCCCTCATTCAAGCTCTGTTAGAAGCAATACACTTGCCTACAGCCATTGCCATCATGAAGTGCAAAGCACATACGAAAGTCACTGACACTATTTCCCAGGGTAACGACCTGGCAGATTGAACAGCCAAGCTTACAGCTCAGACTCAAACAGACATACCGAATGATACGACAAAGACTGAAGTAACTCCACTGCCGCATTGCATGACAGTCAGGGATCCCACACAAGATGTACTCGACATACAGACACATGCCACTCCAGAGGAAATCAAGAAATGGACAGAACAAGGAGGGGTCCAGACAGATCAGGTATGGATGACGAAGGGAAAAGCCACATGGTTTCTCCCCGACTCTATGGTTCAAGTTATAATTAATACAGCACATAGTCCAGCACACTTAGGAGAGAAAGCCATGCTAGATAGCATCCAGAATATTTGGTTCAACAAACATTTACGTGCAGCAGCAAAACAGAAAGTACGTACCTGTATGATCTGTTGTCAGTTCAATCCAGGCAAAGGCATTCCTGTGGAACAAGGTGGATTTCAACCTCCTGACCATCCTTTTGAAGTCCTCCAGATGGATTATATCCAGATGGATAGATGCCGAGGATTCAAGTATGTCCTCGTAGTTGTATGTGCCCTTTCCAGATGGACAGAAGCGTACCCAGTCCCAGATTACACTGCTGTAACCACTGCCAAACAGTTGGTTCGTGAATTCTTCCCGCGATACGGCTTGCCCCGTGTCGTGTACTCAGATAATGGACAGCCATTCTCGTCCGAACTCATGAAACAGGTATCACTCCTGTTAGGATACCAGTGGAAATTTCACTGTGTACGACATCCCGAAGCAGCTGGTCTCGTCGAGAGACATAATCAGACTCTGAAAACACGGTTAGCGAAGGTCTGTGCAGAAAAAGGTGTAGATTGGATGGTAGCCCTGCCGGTTGCCCTCTTTTACATGCGTATGGTAGCTCATTCCAGAACCGGACTATCCCCTTATGAGGTAGTCTTCGGCAGACCACCAAATATGTGGGGTACGCCTATGCCGCGTAAAATTACTGATGTTGATAGTAATATGCTGACAGATTACCTGGCTTTCTTGATGTCTGCACTACTCTCTTGTCGTTCACAGGTCGCGGCTGCCTTCCCGGACAACACCCAAGTGAAACCGCATGAAATTTTCCCGGGTGACCTGGTATGCATAAGAAACTTCGATCGCTCAAGCCCTCTGGAACCCAGGTGGAGGGAACCGAAACTGGTGTTGATGACCACGAGGACCGCAGTGAAGGCTGAGGGAAGAAAAGGGTGGCTCCATTCCAGCCACATCAAGCGTTTTCATGGACTGTGTCCAGAGACATTTCCCAAGGACTGCCTCGATACTGATACCGACACTAAACTCCCTCTGTTAGAGAAAACTCCGCAACAGGAGTATAAAGCAAAGTTAAGGTCTAGTAAGTCAGACAGCGTTTAATTGTTTAAGTCCCCCTCGGGTGAAGCGGTTAGACAGGTTTCTGACATGTATGAGATAGACCCAAATAGTGAGAGAGATAGACAGAAAGTCAAGAAAATGAAATACTGTAAAAACCTACACAGTAGATGCATCATTACATTGCTTTTTATGTTTTTTCTGAGTATTACAATCATATGAATAAGCTGGACGTTACATGTTTTCTTTCCTCCTCTTGGTTCACATGTACATTCTTCTTTCAATGACACCATAGAGCACACTTTCAGTGACCTGCCCCCTCACGAACCATCCTATCGACTAGCACTGCGCAACAACACTTTTATCCGTATGTTACACCATTCTCACCAGACCAGCAATGTCACGAATTGCTGGGTATGTGGCCGACTCCCACCTTACCAGAAATACAAGGGAGCTCTGCCCCTCTTTCCTTATCCGTTTACACATAATGGTTCGTGCAGAGCATGGTTTACTTTAATGTCCTCCTTAGACAGTAAGTCCCAAGTTTCTCAAGGCAATTGGATATGGGGGAACCTGAATACAGTTATGAATCAGGCATGTTTCCCAGACAAGGACGGTCTTCCCCAAAGGACAGGGACCGATCTAGAAAATGAAGTGTATGGATTAGGACATTTTACCCTTAGCCTCATGATCCTGAACGTTCAGTCTGAGACTAATTCGGACTTGCCGTTTATAACAGTTTTACCAGTGAAAGGTGAATTAAGCGTCAGAAAGAATGGTTCAGTACATCTAGGACACAGTGATTGTAATACTGTGGTCGAATTTAGCGATAAAGGAAAGTCTACTTTCAAAGCTTCCCGCCATTCCTATTTTATATGTGGTCAGACAGCTTATGTACGTCTGCCATTAGATTGGGATGGAACGTGTTACATCGCGTTCCTATTACCACCTGTTTTTCTAGCCCCATCCGATTATCATCGAAATTCACACCTTGTACACATAAGACATAGAAGGGAGATCGAGTCCCCAATTGTTGATCAGACTGAGACAGCGTGGGAGCAATATACAGATTTCAATAAAGGATTCTTTTTCTTTGTAGGTCCTGTCCAAAACAGTAAACTGATACGCAAATTAACTAGAACTCTTGAAGCAGTAGTGAATGAGACTACTTCTGCCTTAGGTAACCTGACAGAAGAGCAGTCCGCTATGAGACTTGTTATTCTTCAAAACCGCCTTGTACTTGACGTCATCCTGGCCGATAGGGGCGGAGCTTGTAGAGTGATCGGATCTAGTTGTTGTGTGTTTATTCCTAATAACGCAGCATCAGTATATAAAGCAATACCAAGGCTTCATAAAATAGCTCACCAGATACACCAGAATCCTGGCACCTGGACTTGGTCCGGTTGGCTCTGGAGTGTGATATCCGCCTGGGGATGGAAAGTACTGTCATTCCTAGGAATAATACTGCTTATAGTATTCAGTTGGTGTCTCTGTCTGCAATGTGGGCCAGCGATTTGCGGCTTGTGCGCCACAGCCTGTATTCCCCATCCACATTCACGTTCCCGTTCCCGAATGAAAAAAGATGAGCAAATGATGTTATACGAACAGATAGATGGTCTCATGAAAATAGATATATCCTAAAGGGCGCAGTAGGGGCCAAGGAGGGAATGAGGAAAATGAGATTTTTTTAGGTAGTTAGTGTGACCCCCACTCGCACCCTATCCATGCACCCGTGTCCCATGTATGTCATGTAATTCCTTTTTCCCGTGCCCGCCATGATAATACCTCTGCATTTTCGTCTAATGTTAGCATGTCAGTTAGTGAGCCCTTCATGTATAAAGTACCAATTCTGCATTAGGGCCCACGTTTCTAATGCATTTACATGGTGCACTTTTAAATATCGCAAAGCACACGTTTTTCCACGTTTTTCTGGCTCAGTCGAGCCAGGCCCTTAATTGAGGCCCGAGCCTCTTCTGTCTCTGAAAGCTGCAGTTTAGGTATGCATCCCTGACCTCTACCTTACTTCCTGCCCAGCGAAGCGGTGCCCGGCTCGGCCTGGCCTGCCTGCCAAGATAGTATTTTGCCTACAGTTATCTGCTCAGCCTCCGTAAAAACACATTCCAGTCTAGTGAAATAGGTAAACATATTCCAGCCTGCAGAGTAAAGGGCCCGGTCTTCCTGTCTCCTTGCAAGTGATTTACCGAACCCGTTACCATAGTAGGCCCATGGCCCCCGCGCATTGCACCAAGACATGTATGCACCCACTAGCATTCAGTATTGAACGGCCTCTGCCCGAGAGACCTTTTACTTCAGACAACACATCCTCCAAACACAAGATACCAGATATGCTATAGGTGCAGGTCGTTCTGACATCCCAAACACCAAGACTCCTCTACTAGTGCTAAAAGTCAAGCCCCCCAGCTTTCCCCAGTTACACGTCAATACCACGTCATGCTCTGTTGCGCACGCACCCATGGTAAAGGTTTCTGCTGACCCTGCAGAATCTCTCTATGCATCCACCCACCTATGACACTTCTGTGACGTTTCCAGTACACACCTCCGTGTACGCCCCTGTACACGCCCTCTTTTACGCCCATGTGTTCTTATCACTTTCTTTTTCTCTTGTTACGCCTACTGTATTCATTTCAATTATACTGTTTTACTATATATAATGTGTGATGTTTATAAAATGTTGAATATCCCTTCCTGAACCTTAGTGGTGATGGAACCCGATGTCCAGTGTCTTGAGCCACTTAATTAAAGCCCGTATGACTCAGATATCACGGACTCTGCCTCTCATTTTATTGAGCTATCCTTATTGTCATTTAATGTATAGAAAAATAGTCCCGGTAATTTTATTTACCACACTCTGCCTATACCCTCAAGTCCTCCTGGAGCTCTACCTCTTTGGTGCTCCATTTAGCGACCAGCCCCTTCTTCTGGCAAAACTCCTTAAGCTGAGCGACAGCGTAGCTCTCCGCATTGACAAGCTTAAACTCCATCTTTGCAGGTGGGGCCACAGGCACCACAACAGTCAAGAAGAGCTGGAATGAATTTAAAAGCAAAACGGTCAGTCATGAAGAGTTTAAACCTCAAATAGGTCTTAGATATGGGATGGTAATATACACCAAACCACTGTATGGCACTGTACAAACACAAGTCCTATCCTCATAGCTGTTCACCAATGTTAGAAATTGGGCTACTGGTTGACTGTGTTGAAAGCCCTAGTCAAGCAACAACCACATTCCTACTTAGGATAAGTCACAAGCAAACCTCAAATTAACCTGTGCTTAACCTCCTTGCAGCTTGACACAGAGCAGTAAAGCTTAACTTAACGTCAACGTCTAAAGTATTTGTACAACACTTGTGAAAAAAATTGTGAAAACACCACACAAAAAAATTGTGAAAACACCACACAAAAAAGTTCCCACACCAGGTTTCTAGAATAGAGCTTAATTTAAGAAATAAAACAAGAACACAATGACAAAAATACAATCAGTTGAACCTGAGTTATTAATTTGTAAGTAAAGTGCAATATAGAATCTAAAAGCAGAATGCACCAACCATGGCTATCTGGTCAAATTTAAACGTTCGGACCAACCGCAATGGAGCAGAGACGGAAAATTCAACCAGTAAAATCAATAGACGACCGGACAGTTTGGCTTCCACCTGACAATCACCTGTGGTGCGGAGGAAACAAAGACAAGTGCCCAAAGTCTGCAATTCTCTTTAAGATGCACCTCGTGCCCACCTTGGAAAGGTTTCTTCCCCTCCCATTTACCAGCTTCTTAAAGCCGGTGATATGTGGAAATGTAATTGTCTTGGTAATTCTGGACCCGTGTTATTATTTCACATTCCAAGGGACTATTTACCAGCTAGTGTCAATTCATCTGGAACTGGTCATTTTAGCACCTCTCCACCACACATCTCCTAATTGAGGTATGACATTGTGATAGATCAGGGGGGAAATACATGCTTGCAAATTGAAACTAGACATGAAGACACACACCCAGAAAGTAAACAGACTGATTAAGGCACATGGCGTCTTCTAACACTGGGGTAAGGCAATACATATTTCTCAGACAAGGTTACACATTCCTTGAGACCTAAAAACACACTGGACATGACAAGCTATTTAATAAGCATTTACTGAATCTTTATCACACTTTATAGGGAGGAAATGGCCACAGTCTTGATGTGAGTTGCGTATGTGCACTCATAATGTCAAAAGGGAGGTAAATCAGTTTTTCTCTTGGATTTAGTTTGCTCACTTTTTGCAGCTTAACATGGAATGGAAGACATGTCCACAGCGTCTTTTCAATTAAGAAAATCAGATGGATAAGAATTCAGCTAACAAAAATCCTTGATGACATAATCCAAGTTGCATGAAAAGATGCAAAAATGAATAAGCAAAATGCAGGGACGTAGCTTGGGGGTGGGGTGTCCGGGGTGGTACACCCCCTAATAAATGCAGTCTATGGTAAACAGTTGGGCCCAGGAGCTTTAAGCCGGGTATGGTGAGGTGTTTGACAGATCTTTAAATACACTTGCAGACAAAAACACACACACATGCTCTGTTTCTCTTTTTAAGGTCTGAAAAATGGCTATTTTTCAAAATACTAAGTTATAAGTACCCCTCGCAATCCGCATTCATTTCCATTACTACTGCTCCTTAAGGTGAAGAAAACACCTCAGGGGTCCCACTGATACACCTTGGTCCTTTTAACCCAATAAAGAAGAAGTTGGCACAGTAGCTGTAATATAAAATACATATTTATTAAACCTCAGATGAGGGAGACTACATCACACAGAACCCTTAGCAAATGAATGAGGCAGTCTAAGGACTACAGAAAACTGGGGCCTTATATATGCTTAGGGTTACATAGTTAGCATAAAACCAAGGGGAGGTCCTGGCATATGTAAGCATGCAAAATTACTAATATGGGCATGTAAGATCTGCTTACTCAACAAAGTGGGAGGAGCTAACAGTGGCTGTTTTTGGCAAACACATCCTGACATTTACAGACTAGAAAAAGTTGCAAGGACAGCTGCAAGCTCAACTGAGCATGTGCAAAGGTGGGAGATGCTGAATATAGTTAGTTTCTAGGCAGATTACAAGAGCAGTCAACACTGAGGAGGACAGAGCACATGGCGAGTACGTGGCAGCATATGGCAAACAAGATGGCTACCAGAAATACAAAATGGCTTTCAGTTCATGCCTACAAATCCCTGCAATATTTAACAGAGGCTCCTGCCCTGCTTCTTGTAGAAAGTATTTTAACCAGTGGGATTATTGGGATATCTGAAGTTCATACCCCCCAATCTTACTAACCAAGCTTCACCCCAGGCAAAATGGCACAAGAAAGACATAGAAGTGGATCTTTGGAGATATTAAAGCTGAAAAACCATTCTTTCAGATAACCATAACAACTACAGTTCAAAACAAATTAATGTTTAAATAGCTCAAATATTCAACAAAATGAATGCAGTTCTGTCATAGAAATATTTCCGGTATCGAAAGACCCACCAAGTTTGACCTGTAATTGTTTGAAAATCCTTTGTGAGGCTTTGGTCAGAAAATAAATTTACCATCATCACATTGTGTGTGGACGTGGGCTGAAAATGACCAACTCCAAAGCTGCCCTGTAATTGTATGTACATAAATTCATGTTGAGGCTTTGGCCAGCCAAGGAAATTACCATCAGTGTTTACTCGAAAGTGGGTTGAAATTGACTCATTTAGTCTTGTGAGGTAATGTTAAATGTAAACACCTTTGTTTCAAAATTCAAAATTCTTCTCAGTGACACTTCAATAAATTGTGGTTCCATCTTGTAAGTAACACGTTTCTTCTCTAATAGGACCTTTCAGCTCCAGATGTCTTCGGATGAAATAGCTCATTACAAACTTTGTACAGCAGACCAAGCCTACAATATCATGAGCAGTCTGTTATGAACACTATCTTCCACAGCCCTGTAAAATGTTTCTTCAGTCAGGGATTCAAGTGGAGGTTAGAACAACTTTTGATACATTTCCTACATCACGTAATCAGACATTCTTCCTACCTGAGGTAGAACAGGAATTCTTCCCTATTTCTAACGCCTTGGCAGTCTTAAAATAATGAGTAATAAATCCAGTGTTAGTTCATAGAGGTGACAGGATCTCTTCTCATGTTAGCTTTTTGGTCCTGGAAATTTCATGTATGTTCAATATGACCTTTATATCAATAATAGACCTCTTCTTCACTAGTAAACACTACACCAATTACTAACCCAACCAACTTGTCCACTGATTTAGTTCAACTGTTTTCTTTCTCATCAATAAGCTTGATGACTCCTGCGTGGTGTAAAAGACTGGGTCTAACGTCTTTAAATGGGCCTGTCAAAACCAGGACCATCCAGTGCCAGGCAAGGACCCGGAAATTATTTCCCCTTAAGTTCTCTGTTAATCAGAAGGTTGTTGTCGCAAGGCCCATTGAACACTGCAGGATAGTATGTATTTCTTAATTGCCTCACAGCCCAGGTGTGTCATTTATTCATTTCTGGCCCTTGGCTGTATTATGTAGGTACATGGTAGCCTATTATACCTTTCAGAATAGGGCATTTTGATACAATAGACATTATTCCTTCAAATATGAATTGTGTAGATGCCACTGGACCAAATGTAATATGAAATTGACAAAAACTATTTACGGGATACCATAATGTAAGCACAGGTCTTTCAGGATTCAATGTAGTGCACAAAGTTAACTTGGGGATTTTTTTGGCTCATTGGAAAATGATCATGTACTACAAACATAAAGTAAACAGGCGACCATGCAGAGATAGACATGCCCATCATAACACGTTATAAAGAATTGATTATTAATATTTGACATATTATTATGAGTCAATTCACCTCACACAATTTTAGGCTCGACCAATGGTAGCAAGGGATGCACTGACAGCTAAGGGGAGCATCAATGTTATCAAATCTTATAGTTACCTTGACGCGGTCAACAGGCATCGGCCAATGGCATAGATGAAATTCCAAATTTCAGACAGCAAACTTGTTGGTAAAACCTATGAGCAAATGGAATTTCTTCCAAACACAGTTGAAAGGGTAGTCAACTGTATTGAGCAAAGGGATTATACTGGGGCAAGTACACACAAATTTCAAGAGAATACTATACCAACGGGACTGGGAATATACCGCATCTGTAATGTGAAGTATACTGCCTGTGCATCATAACATTTGTTGACATGATCACATTGAATACGCCAAAACGTACAAAGGGTCTAAATAGGAACTTTGACAAGGAACTCATTAGCACTAATACTGGAAACCCACCATCACTGAGACTGGGAACACGCTGAACAAAAACAGAAAGCACCTACTTAACCTAGGGAATAACTATGTTTAAGCAAACTCAGTGGGACATGTAGACACTAACAGGGGGACATCAAAACGAACACTTGAGTGCAACTAAAAACATGCACATTAGTACATGTGGATGCTTGCAAAGTGCAACACCAGAGAATCCTATGCCAATATACAAATCTGTAATGAGGAGATCGCTGTGAGGAGGCATACTGTCAGGAGCCACAAGACCCCGTGTAACCATGTCAGAAGCCCACATAGCATCTCTGCCTCCACGGCACCATTGAAATGTAGAGTGTATACTATACGTATTATAACCTTGCTGTTGCTGCAAGGTGCTACATTCTGTGCGTTTCCGTGCGCTGATTGACCTTAGCTCAATAATGTGCTGCAGATATTTGTTGTGTGCTTGGATGCTCTGTCATTCTTTATCTCAGTGGCTTCAGAGACAGCATGACACAGGGGTGGGGAGTGCAGCAAGCCCCGGAGGCTCTCTTGGGTCCGGCTCAGTATTAATGCCATGCCCTGGCCTGACTGACTTAAACACTGATGGGCAAGACCTCTAAACAGATCTGTGGCCGGCATCAGACTTACCTTATTCTGTGGCTGCACGCTGTGCACGCAGTGTGAACTTTTAAGAGGGTGGCTGTTTGACCTGGCCCCATTGGCGTGGGTCTCCCTTCCATTTTTGCTGTTGCCTCATGTGTTTTTTCTGGTGTTAGACTCAGAGCACTGTGCCACTGCCAACCAGTGCCACCATGCAAGTGCTCCGTGTATAATTGCTGTACTGATTGGAATCCATGATTGGCTTATTTGGTTTACTGTCAGGCCCTAGTACAGTGCACCAAGAGTGCCCAGGGCGTGTAAATATAAATGCTGCTGGTGGGCTTGCAGCACTGGTTGTGCCACCCACAGAAGCGGCCTGGTAAAATGTGTCTACGGTCTGCCATTGCAGAACCTTCGTGCAGTCTGGTACTGTCATGCTGACTAGGCAAGTGCACCCCCTTGCCAGTCTCTAAACCTTCCCTTAACTTCATGTTAGTCACCCCCATGGTAGGCCCAAGGGCAGGGTGCATTGTAGGTATAAGGTAGGACACACCCTGATGTGTGTGGCATGTCCTAATAGTGAAATACAGCCATTTTCGTTTTTCACTATTGCAAGGCTACCTGTTCTCATAGGCCAGAATGGGCTGTTGGAATTATTACACTCTATGGGCCAGATGTAGGTAAAAGTCATTTACCGATTCTTAAATACTGAATTGTACCGAATCGGTATTCAAGAATCGGTAAATGAGATGTAGGAAAAAAATCGGTATCAAATACCGAATCGGAAAAAATCGGTATCGGACTTTCAGTATTTACCGAATCGGTATTTACCGAATTGCACAGGAGGGAACTCCGCTTGCCATGCGGAGGTTGCCTCCTGCTCTGGGGTCGCGGACGGACGCAAGTCCGTCCGCGATCCTAATGGCCCCCTTAATTTGTATTAATAGGTAATGAACTTTAATAATTAATATGTATTAGATTTTTTAATTGATTCATTATTTTATATTAAATTGGTAATTACTTTTAATTAATTGTTTATGTGTATTGATATTTTATTTACTTTTTATTAATATATCAAATATTTACTTTCTCTACTGTTGCACTCTCAGTAATTTTAACCCCTACGCTATCCAACGCTTCCCTACTGTTGCACCCTCTGGAGTGGGTATAGTAATTTTAACCCCTACGCTATCCAACACTTTCCCTACTTTTGCACTCTCTGGAGTGGGAATAGTAATTTTAACCCCTACGCTATCCAAAGTTTTCCCTACTGTTGCACTCTCTGGAGTGGGAAGAGTAATTTTAACCCCTACGCTATACAACGTTTTCCCTACTGTTGCACTCTCTGGAGTGGGAATATTAATTTTAACCCCTACGCTATCCAACGCTTTCCCTACTGTTGCACCCACTGGAGTGGGAATAGTATTTTTTACCCCTACGCTATTCAACGCTTTCTCTACTTTTGCACTCACTGGAGTGGTAATAGTAAATGTTACCCTCCCGCTATCCTATGGTAAGAATATTGTATATTTTTTATTAATATTATGTTAATATATATATTCACTGAAAAAAACATAGGTTTCACACCAGTTATAGTTAGCTGGAAATTTTACTGATATAAAACCATTGAAATTCCCACGTTATAGTTAGATGGACTCACTATAACCTGCGCGTGCAATGCACTGCTGATGACATCACATATTACATCACTCATGACATGGTCAGTGACATCACTCATGACATCACTGATGACACCATCCAGTGAATGTGTGTCTTTCTGAAAAATAAATATATTTTATATATGTATATGTAAAAGTTGATGGAAGAATAAATGTTTAAATAAGTGTCTAAATGGATGGTTTTTAAAAATTGATTGGTTAACTGGCTTAATAAGACATCATCAGCAGTGCATTGCACGCGCAAGTTATAGTGAGTCCATCTAACTATAACGTGGGAATTTCAATGGTTTTATATCAGTAAAATTTCCAGCTGGTTTTTTCAGTGAATTTCATAGGTTTTTTAAATGCTAATTCCTTTGTATATCGAGTTTCTAACCTTTTTTTTTTTTTTTACAATTTGCTGTTTTTTTAAAAGCATTCATGTTTTTTTTATATAATTTTTTTCTTTTGCGCTCTGGGTGCGCGCTCCTGGAAGCTTTCAGCTAAGCTCTCCGGTAAGCTTTTCCGTGAGCTCATCTGAAAGCGCACCCAGAGCGCAACTGTCGTTCGTGAAAAAAAAATGAATGAAAAGTCAATAATAATGCAAAACATTTCGTACCATACAAATAAAATTAGTTTTTTTTAATAAGGAAAATGATTATGCATTTCTGTAAAAGTTTGATGACGTCACTTCGGCGCGCAACGTAAGTGCCCTCGGAAGCGCCTACGTTCGCGGCGCATAAACGCACGCAAAAGCGCCTACGATCGCGCCACGTTTGCGCCCCGGAAGCGCCTACGATCGCGCTGCGTAAACGCACCGGAAAGTGCTCCGGAGCGCGCAGCGTAAACGCGTCGGGTCATGTGACCCTAAAATAACACTTTTCATTGGTTGCTAACAGTTTTTTTTTACAATGAATGAAATCCCCACCCATTTCCTTCACTTCTTCTTTCACTTTTGTGACTGAAAGACCTGCCTTTTTTGCTGTTGCATATTTCTTGGATAATCATGGCTGCCAGACCATCCAGCAGTGAAGATGACTCCAATGATTTCATTGATGAAGAGCCTCCTCAGCCGAAGGTCAAAGAGCATTTCATCTGGAAATTTTTTAAGTTTCCAGCAGACCAGAAAAAGGTGAATGCACTAAAAGTAGAGTGCAGGATCTGCAAACAGGTCCTGTCACGGGGTAACCCCCCAAAAAAGTATTCTTTTGGCAACTTCACCATGATTCGCCATGTGGAGAGGAGGCTCCCCCAGAATTTTGCCCGGGAAAGTGTCAGGGCTCTGGCACAAGAGGTTCCCAGAGATGGGGCCTCTACATCAACAGGAGGAGCAACTTCTTCTGGGAGAGAGCAATCGCAGGAGCAGGTGGCAAACATACAACCTGCATTTAACCATGGGGTCGTCAAATGCAGATACTGCAATCAACTCCTCACCTATGGGGAGCAAAGTGTCCTGCTCATGGTTCGAGCATTGGAGAACCATCGCTGCCCTTCCCACCCCTAATTTTTTTCTTTTCTTTTTGCTCCTGTTGAGCAGTTTCCATTCCCTGTTTTTGTTCCTGTTCAGTTAAAAGAAGAAAACCAAAAGTTCTTTTCAGAACTACCTCCAATTCTCATCAAAGAGATATATTCTTAAAAAAATGAAGAGTAAGTGAAATATAGTGCATTGATAATTGAAAGGAGAATGAGTAAGAAAGAACAGAAAGGTATGAGAGGTGAAAGGAAGTGAAGTAGGAGGAATGAAAGAAGGTGAGTGTTAGAAAAGAAAGTTATGACACAGTGAATAAACTGGAGGCCTCATTTCTGAAAAGTGACGCATCGCTACGTGAAAACAGCGATGCGTCACTTTTCTGGACGCACTCCTTATGACATTCCAGATATGTCATATTTAATATATGACTAATCAATTCGCAAGGAGTTACAGATATGTCAGTATTTCTGACGTATCTGTAAACACAAAAGTAACGCATTGCTGGAGTGCGTCACAAAAGTGACGCAACTCCAGTAATGTGTCCTTTCACATGGAAAAAGCACCATGTGAAAGGTTTGCTGTGAAGCAGGCGCAAGATTTTGACGCAACAGCATCCTAAAAGTGACGCACTGCGTCATTATTACCAAGCTTTTTGCAGGGGAACACCCCCTCTGCATGCATTATACCTGACACTATTTTTAAAAAGTGACGCATCTAGGTACATGGGTCACTTTTTAAAACTCTGCGCCACATTATATCTGCATCAGGTATAATGTATGCAGAGGGGGCAATCCCTCACAAAAAGCTTGGTAATAACGACGTACTGAAATCTATGAGATTTCTCTGCGTCACTTTTAGGATGCTGTTGCGTCAAAATCTTGCGCCTGCCTCGCGTCACTTTCATGTTTACAGATATGTGAGAAATACTGACGTATCTGTAACTCCTTGCAACATGATTCGTCATACATTAAATATGACACATCTGGAATGTCATAAGGAGTGCGCACAGAAAAGTGACGCATCACACCAGCAGTGTAATAAAATGTGCCTCGTTGCACTATATTTAAAGGATGCAACAGCATCCTAAAAGTGACGCAGTGAAATCTCAAACATTTCACTGCGTCGCTATTACAAAGCTTTTTGCGGGGGAACACCCCCTCTGCATGCATTATACCTCACGCAGATATAATGTGGCGCTTGATTTTAAAAAGTGACCCATCTACCTAGATACGTCACTTTTTAAATATAACGCAACGAGGCACATTTTTTTACACCACTGGTGCGATGCGTCACTTTTCTGTGCGCACTCCTTATGACATTCCAAGTAACGCATTGCTGGAGTGCGTCACAAAAGTGACGCAACTCCAGTAATGTGTCCTTTCACATGGAAAAAGCACCATGTGAAAGGGCTTGCGTCAGTCTAACACCTGCTGTAAAGCAGGCACAAGATTTTGACGCAACAGCATCCTAAAAGTGACGCAGTGAAATCTCAAAGATTTCACTGCGTCGCTATTACAAAGCTTTTTGCGGGAGAACACCCCCTCTGCATGCATTATACCTGACGCTATTTTTAAAAAGTGACGCATCTAGGTACATGGGTCACTTTTTAAAACTCTGCGCCACATTATATCTGCGTCAGGTATAATGTATGCAAAGGGGGCATTCCCCCGCAAAAAGCTTGGTAATAACGACGTACTGAAATCTATAAGATTTCTCTGCGTCACTTTTAGGATGCTGTTGCGTCAAAATCTTGCACCTGCCTCGCATCACTTTTATGTTTACAGATATGTCAGAAATACTGATGTATCTGTAACTCCTTGCAACATGATTCGTCATACATTAAATATGACACATCTGGAATGTCATAAGGAGTGCGCACAGAAAAGTGACGCATCACAACAGCAGTGTAAAAAAATGTGCCTCGTTGCACTATATTTAAAAAGTGACGCATCTAGATAGATGCGTCACTTTTTAAATATTGCATAACAATGCGCATTTTTTACACCGCTGGTGCGTCACAAAAATTGACGCACAGGAGGCGCAAAACTAGCAGCGCAAGGCCTTCATAAATATGGTCCTGGATTTTCCCCGTGCTTCGCCGGTGCGCGTACCATGCGCTTCCCCCGCGCAAAACGAAAAAAAAAATAAAAAATGTAATGCCCTGCAGGACCCTATTTTAGCCCCTACATCAAACCTAGGGGGTCAGAGGGGGTCTACTCTTCCCCCTTATGGTCATTTGCCCCTTTTTTTTTCAAACCCCTTGTGTCTCGATTTTACCGAGACACAAGATGGCGGCCGCTCCAGACTGTTTAGAATGTTTACAGACACCCAAGAGCCAATCAGCTTCCTGCGCGCAAGTCGCGTGTCGCGCCTGGAGCGCACTCCGGTGCGCGCACCGGAGAGCGCATATAGATATATATATTTTTTTGAACCTAAATTACTCAAAATCCACTGCAGCACATATCTTGAGACATAGCAAAGGCACATCGGGCTACCAGTCCCTTCAATTTTGCCAAGTTTGCTGGAAATCCATTCAGCCGTTCGGGCTAAAAGTGAAATCGACCGCCCTATGGAAATTTACATGGGGAAAACGCGTTTTGGGACCCCCCTTTTAGCTCGGCCCCCGCTTGACGTATCCCCCCCAAACTTTCAAGGAAGGACCCGAGCTCGACGAGGCCATTTTCAGGAAATTTTCAGGCAGATTCGTCAACCGGTGCCAAAGTTATTCCAAATAGAATTTTGAGATTTAACATTGAAAAAAATCCTAACTATAACTACCTACTGGCGACCGCCAGTAGGTAATATATATATATGTCTGCTGAGTGTGTTGAGTAAAAACAAATCTAACACTTTCCCTGCGAGTGCCGTAATTTCTTTCTGAAAAAAACTGAGAGAGACGGAGCTGCTATATATATATATATATATATATATATATAAATCCCAAATTGCCCTGAAGCTTGGAGGAGCACACGACGATTCTCGGCCCTCCTGCCTAATGATGCAGCCTGCTTGCAAAGTGTGTATTTCGTTCCAATCTGCCTACGCGTTTCGGGGCCTCAAGCCCCTTCTTCCTGGGCATTGACTCCACACGTGACAACCACATTTGATTTCCAGCATTTATTAACCATACCTCCCACATGGGCGTGTCAAGGTTGCATTTGACTTACGTGCATTATGGGGTATGGTGTCCGATTTACGGATTGGTGCTCTCTTTATGGTGAGTTCATGCGTGTTTTTAAAGTCATTTTTTTCTCCTTCGTGAAAGTCTCTGAGTGAGTCACGCACCTTGAAAGCAAGTTCTGTTTAGCATTTAGAGAATCGTGCCGGGGACAATCCCGAACAGTTCAGAAAACCGGCCTCAGTCAGTTGAGAAATTGCATTTAGTCCCAGCTGACGATGGTGCTTCCTCACACGGCCGGGGCAGCCGTGCGTAGATAAATCCCAAATTGCCCTGAAGCTTGGAGGAGCACACAACGATTCTCGGCCCTCCAGCCTAATGATGCAGCCTGCTTGCAAAGTGTGTATTTCGTTCCAATCTGCCTACGCGTTTTGGGGCCTCAAGCCCCTTCTTCCTGGGCATTGACTCCACACGTGACAACCACATTTGATTTCCGGCATTTATTAACCATACCTCCCACATGGGCGTGTCAAGGTTGCATTTGACCTACGTGCATTATGGGGTATGGAGTCTGATTTACGGAATGGTGCTCTCTTTATGGTGAGTTCATGCGTGTTTTTAAAGTCATAAACAACCAAAAAGACAACACTGGTGAGTCAGTCAAGTCAAGTCAAGTCAGAAACACTTTATTCGATTGTTTTAAAATCATAAAAGTATGCTACAGAACCATATTCAATCATACACACAAGTGTTTAAAACAAGTTAAAAAGTTAAAAAGTTAATTACGCATGACAAATTCATATAAAAATCATCTTTACAAACGTATTTACAGTGATCACAATCTAATGATCCCTTAGCGGTATTCAGATTATAAAAAACAGTACAAAAGACTAGAAAATCTTTACAATTTTAGATACAGGAAATGCTAGCCGCCTGGGGTAAAGTGCAAAATGTGCCGCTCATGCGTTCATAATTTGTACAACTCAGGGTTACATAAACAAAGGTCATTTATTCAGTACAGGCATTTTTAGGTTAGGTTAATTATTTGATTTTAGTCTTGCTTGCTTTGACCGGATAGACATAGTCAGAAAATTTGCTACCCCGTACATTACTACTGAAGTTTCCATAAGTTGTAAGTACAATAGGGCTGGTTTAACCTGCACGAAACCTCTCAGAATTGGTTTAATATATCTTTCCCTTCCATTCTTATAGAAGGGACAGAAGAACAAGAAGTGTAATATGTCCTGATCTGAGAAGTGGTCACATTTGCAGGGAGCATTTTCCTGAGGCTTACACCATTTTTCAAATTCACCTAACAAAAAATGTGCTTGATTGAACCGAAATTTGGTGAGGACCCACCTGTGAAAAGGTTTATTAACTATCATTAAATAGGATTGCATAGATAGTGAAGCAATCGTCATGTACTGGGCCCTAACAGTTGGTTTTACAATTTCAAAAGCCTCTCGCTCTGAAACCTTTTTCTCAATATAGTTTTTCTTTACCCAGTCAATGTCCTCTCTCACAATGCTCTCAGGGTATGTATATAACTCTGGGCGGCCTTAATATTCTGCTGTAGTTTTAATGTATTGTAACCACCCGATCTTCGCCACGTTTTCTCTCCCCATGCAGTCCCTAATAATCATATGGTTTAAGATTAAAGCTGGATTAAGCCATATCCTAATCCATGACAGTAATGGGGCCAGGGTCAAAGAGTCCTCAATGTACCCTATCCCCAGTTCCATATGTACGGGAAAGGCTGGGGTGGATTTTGGGAGGCCCAGTAGGGATCGCATAAATAAATTTTCTTCCCTTTGTATGTGGTCCAAATTTTTATAACCCCATATCATGGCACCATACCTTGCAATGGACAGTGTTTTAGCTTTATAAATTGCTAATATAGCCTCAGGTGGCTTACCACCCAACCTTTTAGCAAAGCCTAGGATGGCGGCAGCCGATCTTTTTACTGCCACAGCCTTACTTTTAATTTGTGGAGCCCATGTCCCGTTCTCATCGAACACTACGCCTAGGTAGGTAAAAACTTTTACTTTAGATAGAACTGAACCATTACAGGTAAGGGTTTTCATGCCATTTTTGCGGCTACCTACAGCCATAACGTGGGATTTCTCGATATTGACTGCTAGATCCAAGCCTTGCATAAAAGCCCCAAAAGAATTTAAAAGGCGTTGTAAACCATTTGGGGTTCTAGCCAGCAATACCGTGTCGTCGGCATAAAGTAAAACCGGCATTAAAGAGTCACCCATACGCGGTACATCAATGGAGGCCATTTCCAGGGTCTTGCCCAGAGAATTAATATAAAGTGAGAAGAGGATTGGTGCTAAAATGCAACCTTGGCGCACCCCTCTTCCTGATTTAAAAAAGGCAGTGCAATTTCCCTCTTGTGACATACGTACAGTTGCCCTCAAATCACTATGCAATTGTGCCATAAAATGCACCAGTGCCTGGTCTAACCCCAATTTTAAAAGTATTGTCCACAGCTTTGACCTATTTACTAGGTCAAAAGCTGTGGACAAATCCATAAAAGCCAAGTACACCATACCCTTGGATGCCACAGTGTATTTGCCCAGGGTAAGGAGTAAATTAAGGCACTGATCCTCTGTGCCTCTCCCGGCACGAAACCCATACTGGGCTTCACACAGGATGTCATTATTTGTCGCCCAGGTTGAAATTCTTTCCAAAATAACTTTGCCCAAAATCTTAAAAGAAGAATCTAACAAAGAAATGGGTCTGTAGCATCTAGGGTCTCCCCTTTGACCCTTCTTAAAAATGGGGATTATAACAGACTGCGACCAGGTATTTGGTGCCCCTATACCTTCTAAGCTAATGACATTGAAAACATTGGTGAGAACAACTGCCCACATGCTCGAATTTGATTTAAACATATCGGCAGGGACGCCGTCAGGGCCAGGGGCCTTCTTGCCTGCTGTGTCCTCTATTGCCTTCTGCACCTCTTTGATGGTGAAGCTGGCCAAAACCTCTTCTGTTTGAAACAGTATTGGATCTAAGGGGTCTGGAGCAATGTTGCTACCATAGATGTTTTAAAAGTGCTCCAACCAATCTCGTTCCGCAATATTTACTTCTAACGGTGCATTTTCAATCCCGCTAAATAAGGGGGTATTAACAATTTTCCAAAATTTGGCACTGTCCTTCAGGGTGGCTTTGTCATATAGATCTTCCCATGCATTTTTTTTTATTTCGTTTTTACGTCTTTGGATGTTTGCCTTATACTCTTGCCTTTTACTGGCCACTTCCTTCTTATCACGTGGGGTCTTATTTAGAGCTTTATGTAATTCCCTATGGGATTTGGAGCATTCTTTGTCGAACCATCCCATGGCCCTTTTCTCCTTCTTTCTTGTGCTACTTTTGAGGTCATTCGATACTTGACAGCAAATTTTTTCAAATGACTGGATTATATTCCCCTCATACCTTGTAGGATCCATACAGATATTAATTTCTTCACCCATCTTAAGGTTAAGAGAGTGGAGAAAGTCCTCCGGGATGATATCACTCCATTTGACCCGTCTCCCCTGGTCCTTAACTTTCAAGTCATTAATTCCTACTGTGATCAAATCAATATTGTTTACTTTGGCAAATAAAAACAAATTACTATTATCTACTTCTAATATAACCGGATTATGGTGAGTCAGTCATTTTCCCTGTGATACACCCCATGAAGAAGAGGCGCTGGCCTCGGAAAGCGTTGGGAACAGAAAAGGGAATCCTTAAGGGAACAGAAAAGGAAATCCTTAAAATGAAATGGATGCAAAAAACTGCAAGCAGCCTCAATTCATAGACCGGATGGTAGGAGCTGCATCGTGTGACCTCTGTAAAGCTCAGGGCATTCGAGAGGAAATGTTAAACACACGGCAGCCTTGGTCGTGGCGGAGGAGCACCATTTCCAGTAACTGAAAGGAAAGGCTTGGAAAGGAACTTTATCTCTCCATGTAAGCATGCAGCCCCATGGCAAACGAAGCCTGCAGTCTGGCAACCAAACCTACTCAAGGACTAAAACATTTTAATAATTTCACAGAGACAATGAATCTTTGACTCACCACAGAGACTACGTGAACCAGCATGCTTCTGTGCAACTCTTGTGTGTAACGCCCAAAGTGGGTGGTGTCCTTAATAAAACAACCAAAGAGACAACACTGGTGAGTCAGTCATTTTCCCTGTGATACACCCCATGAAGAAGAGGCGCTGGCCTCGAAACGCGTTGGGAACAGAAAAGGGAATCCTTAAGGGAACAGAAAAGGAAATCCTTAAAATGAAATGGATGCAAAAAACTGCAAGCAGCCTCAATTCATAGACCGGATGGTAGGAGCTGCATCGTGTGACCTCTGTAAAGCTCAGGGCATTCGAGAGGAAATATATATATATATATATATATATATATATATATATATATATATATATATTTTCCTCACAAAGCAGTAAGAATTAGTTTACTTCCCGAATTAAGAGGCACACGCAGGGTGATGATATAAAGCTAGAAATGCTTTATTTGGTGCTTTTGTTCCCTCTCCCCTCCTTCTCGACAGACGCCTTTCACCTCGCGGCTTTTTAAAAAAAAAAAAAAAATATATATATATATACAAATATATATATATATATATATATATATATATATATATATATATATACATAAATATATATATCTACATTTAAAAAATAAAATTGTATGTTTTTTTATAACTTAAAATTATTATTTAATCATTTTAAGGTTATTTAAGTATTTTTAAGTACATTTTAGTTAATTATTAGATCCTGCTTTGACAAGAAGAAATCTCTGCCCGACGAGAAGGAACTGGGAAAGCTGAAGGAGGAGTACTGTCCCTCACCTGGGGGTTTGGCCTGCAGTGATTGCCTTACTGCTGATGGGGAGGAGAAAGACTTCAAGAGAATTTACTTTCAACTTGTGCTTAAAGATCCACAAGGGCTTGTGAGTGAGCTTGCCCCCTGAACGGAGTCCCAGGAACAGTGGACTTCCCCCGCCTTGAAGAGAGCTGTTGGAAACGCTGATTTCCCCATAGCACTGAGGCAGGGAACTGTGTGCGCCTCGGAGGATCGACTCATACACTGGGAAGTCCCTGCCAAGCTGTCCACCTCGAACAACGCAACTCAGTGCCCCAACGAGCCGTAGCTCGCACCGTGAAAGGAGGACCCCGCACACCGCTACGCCCTCCCCTTTCGAGCTGCACTGATCCAACGCACACCCTGCCGCTGATAACTGCAACCACGTTGAGAGGCTGGGGTACGCTTCGCACATCCGTATCGTACCGCCCACCTCGCATCACGCTTGATGACTGAAAGGCGCCAGCTCTCCAGGTACGGCTCATACGCAGCAACGAACATCGATCGCAGCGCACAAAGCACCGTCCCCTCGAACAATGCAACTCTGTGCCCCACCGAGCCGTAGCTCGCACTGTGAAAGGAGGACATTGCGGCGTGCAACGCTTTCGTTTTCGTCGCCCCGTCCGTGCCGGTCACTTCAAAACAAAGGTGCTATGTACGACTCGCACTGCATTTATGTGCGCATCAGACCAGAGTGTCCGCTGTGCCTGTTTGACTCTTTTGGGCATTTTCATCACCAGGAGAGCCGGACAGAGGGTGCGAAGCACACAGAACTATAAATTACGCATTTTTTTAAAGAACTCTTGATTGCTAACAGTATTGTGGATAATTTGTGCCGTTATTTGGTCTTGTGCTAAGTCTGATATAAAGGATAACTATTTTTAATATAATACTCGTGTGGTGTCCATTTGTGGTGTTGTCATTAAGTTACTGTATGTGGTCACAAATGCTTAACCTACAAATGTCTCTAAGATAAACCTTGACTGCTCGCGCCAAGTTACCTAGAGGGTGAGCAGGGGTTATTTTGGGAGACTACTTGTCACAAGTGCCAACCTGTGCCAACCAGAGACCCCCAAATCTAACAGTGGCCATCTTAGTGTGCATTCCAACACATCCAGCTTGTTCCAATGACTGGGACCCATCACAGGAGTTCCCCAACGTCAGGTGCCTTCGCTGGGTCATTTCCAGCGTGCAAGGGACAGGGGTCAGGTAATTACTTATACCTGTTCCCCCATACCCACTGGTCATCCTCTTGGTTCCCCCGCTGGACACCCTGTTGTGTAACAGTGTGTGCCAGAATGCTGCTTCAGTGATATTTAAGCTGTGAGTCCAGGATTCCCCCCTCCCATTTCTGGCATCTTTCATTGCCTCCTGGGGATTCTCTTTAGGGCTGGATGCTCTGGTCTCCTGGCTGTTCAGGGTCTTTTTATTTATTTTATTTAATGCATTTTTATATAGCGCAGACTTTACCCGAAGGTGTCAGAGCATTGTACAATAGAACCAGTTACGTTACATGAGAGAACTGTTACAAAATAGAGCGTCACAAACATAAACATGAGACTTGAAGAGGTAGGATAAAACCATGGAAGGCATGAATCGGCACAACATGGTGAGGCTTAGTGTGCAGGGTGGGCTGTTGTGGTTGGTGGAGCACCAATCCGAGCCCATGCTGGGCACTGCAAGGTGCGGACGTTTCGGCACCTGACTGGCTAAGCCCGTACTGAGCGCATTGATTTTTGGTGCTCCAGCACGGGTGTTTCGTTTGACTAATGTGAGGTGGGTGAGTTCTGTTGAAATCAGCGCTCTCCACTGCCCCCTCCTCTTTCTTAAATAATGATATTGGGGGAGGGGGGTAGGTACATTGTTTGTTACAGCATCTGCCGTGCCGGGCCAGGCCCCTGTGGGCCGCACGTTTGCTGCCTAGGAGCTGTAACTCAGCAGAAAGGTCATTAGTGAAACAGTGCTACTCTCCTGTAGCGGCAAGGCTTTAAATGGACCAGATCTTACCAGGTCTGAGCACCAGCAATTTTTATAAGGGGGCCCGAAACGGGTCTCTTTTGTGCTCCGTTTTGTGCCTGGCACAGGCGGTCTGTTTTTTCCAGAACTGCAGTGTCAGCAGGCACATTCATGTGCGTGCTCACACTGCTCACTAGTGGAGAAGTTGCGGCATGGCTTCATGCCAGCTGAGCATTATAGGAGAAGGGAAATCCTTTAAAGAATCGTTTTCTCTCTGGATTTCCCTTCTTTTTTTGAAACTCCAGAGTAGTAATATCGTCGTGGTGTCAGCAGGCCTTTAAGTGGAAGCTTTTTCAATATTATATACAAGAAGCCATAGTTGCAGCTTATCTGTCTTATGCAACTAACAACCATTGACAAAGCAATAGTCCTGCTTCGTTGTGAGTATGATGTTACTTGTATCATATATCTGGATGCAATGACAGACACAGCAAAATAAAAGTCGGGCGGCACACTATGCTTAGCACCATTTTTAGATTATGTGTTTTAAGCCACGCCCTTAATTACAATGGCCACACCCCTTTGAGAGACACCCCCCAGTATTTTCATCCCACTTAAAGCCCTGTGTAGAGGTGTGTTGCCTGGACAGTATTTCCGGTTATTTAAAGTACACCGACGTATGTACAATGCTGGTTAACATGGTGCTTAATAGAAATCGCATCTTATCCATTGGGGATATTTAATACAATTGCACCATGGCAAACGCATTACATCATTTTGTAAGTAACTTTTTAAGGAAATCCAATATGTATTCCAGTTTTATATTTGAAAGCAATGTAAGAGGGGCAAAATCAGTTTGGTTTAATTTTCGTATTACAAGGGTGTCAAACTCATGGTGGGCACACCTGGGTTTCCCGATGCTCCCCCCTGTGGGCTGGAAAGTGTGACGGTGACTTAATTTTGAACGTCTCATCACTTCACCCCCCCTTTTCTTGGTCAGAGAGTACCCTGGGTGGTGCTGGGGTCACAGCTTGGATATTGACCATTGTGAAGTGCCTAGCAGCTGATGTGCCAATGGCTGCATGGTGTTAGTTTCGGGTTTCGGACCGTGACAGTCATGAGGAGGGTCAAACCCCAAGGACTCCTTCAGTGCCATGGGACAGAGGCTGCGAAGCACATGGCACAAGTGGCGCCCGGCACGGTTATGCAGGCAGGCATACCGGGATTGGTAATCAGAGCATTGTGGGTTCTGCACTTCAACTGACATGGTGTACCCACTTCTCATACGCTTTGCCTCCCTGTCCACGTCGGGGGTTCATGCAACCACTCTTAGGGTGATAAACTGGCATGGGTCCAAATTCAGGACTGGGAGTGTAAAAAGTCAGGACAAAGGGTCAAAATTCAGGACAAAAATTCAGGACAGGAGGCCCAAATTCAGGTCAAAACTTTGGGACAAAAGGTAAGATTTATAGACACATCAGAGGAGGTTTCACAATAGAATATAATTAAGCCCATCCATATCCAAACATATTCAACCATTTGCAAACCTATCCATCATGTATCCTTTCATCCATCATTTCACTCATCCATCCCTCCATACACCCTTTCAGTCATCCATTCATTATCCATCCATCCACCCTTTCATCCTATCATCGGTACACTCTTCCATCCACTTTTCTATCTATCCATCCATCCATTCACTCATTCATCCAGCCTTTTGGCCGTTCACCCATCCATGGGTCAAAAGGAAAGCAGCTCTCAAGACACCTGTATGTGTATTTTAGAAGAACACAATCCCAGAATCCAAGGTATTCTTGGTGAAAAATAGTTCCCATCAGATACCCGTCCTGTACCGCCCTACATCACTTGGGATCCTTCACCAGAAGGAAGTGGAATGAACCACTTAGGATTAGGTGGATTGTGACCTAATCACAATGTGAAGGAGTGTAGGGTATATGGATAGACTCTTATACTGGTATCAGGGGGTGTAAAGAAATCAAAAGGCAGTGCATTAAGTGCTCGCTGTGGCTAGTGAAAGTGAGGAAGTTAATATTGGGTTGAGGGAGTGGAGAAAGAATTTATTATGTTCCTACCCTCATCCAAGGTTAAAAAAACAGTGCAAGTAGTAATAACAAATAACTACTGAAATCTTATATTGGTCGACATGTTTCTGCAGTATTAGGTTCAAAGGATACCAGTCTGCTTCATCAGGACCTAGCTGTTAAAGAAGTGCTACTGCTCATCTTGAAGTGTATGGTGTGTATAAAAGATCATATCACCTAAAAGACACCGATGGAAAAACCAGTCAGTCAACAGTAGACGAACATACATGTAAATACAAAGAACATACAGTTAGTGGCGAAAGCTGCGAATGCACAGAGATAATCTCGTGATATTTAATTGTATGCCAAACATTTTAAGGTCATGGGTTGTATCACTAATCAACTCGTTTAACCAGGTACATGTATCCTGGGTTTAAGCAAAGTTTTGAACACTCACCCATGTTCTGGGGAATGGACTCTCCACCTCACCCGGCAACAGCTCAGGTACAAATGGAGCACCGCTCTAATGGATGTGAACAGAAAAAGGAAATGAAAGAGGAAGAGCTCGCTAGAACTCAGTCTGTAAAACACCTTCCCTCTGCCACTGAGGGTTTGTAACCAGAAATCAAAAAACATTTTCTAATGTTTGTAGTACCCTGTATGTATATTTTCTAATGTTTGTGGTACCCTGTGTGTATTCAATCATGGGCCAAAAGGAGATCTCGTGGATACTCTTTATAAAGTTATATAGTTAATCTAGCAGAGCTAGTTGTAGTACACTAGGCTCTGATAGAGTCAGCACTCTTACGATCTCAAACAAAAGGTAACAATCATTGTGGACTCGTATCAATGCCTGTCCTTCATCTAGATCGATTTATAGGGACCTCTCGTTTTTAGTAGTGAATCAAAAAGTCCGAGCATGGTCTCAGAAGGCTCACACTTTCATCTAGATAAACTCCCGTTTTTAAATGATCAGCAAAAAGTCCGAGCGTGATCTCAGAAATGCTCACACCCTCCCGCATTGCAGCCGCCATCACCGCTTACCTGTCCGTCGGTACTCCGCGCCTTCCTCTAGGCTGACTGTGGGAGGTACCGACTGGACAGGAAGCGGGATATTTAAAATGACTCTGGTAGGTCAAGGGAGCTGCACGCGTACAACGTGAGCCCGCGCGTCACTGAGCGCGTCGCAGCACTCATGATTCAAGGGAAATGTAGTTCCTGGATAGACACAAAGTAAAAGTGTAGTCCGGAAATGTTTTCCGGCGATTACAACGGGGCAAATTGTCTCCTTCTTGTACATTTAAGGAAACACACGATGGGTTTAGTTTAAACAAACATTCAGAAACTGCAATATGTGGCAGAGTGATAGTATATATTTATTTAACCGCCCTATTTGCATATTAATGCGTCTGATTAGGAATACGCAATAAATATGACAAAGTGATGGGCTTTTGTGGCTACAAAGTAATTCTGCCTTCTTAGTTAGCAAATCATTTTATCATTATGAGCCTACCTCTTAGAAAGAGAAAGTAGATAACAGATGTATAGCCCATTTAACATTGATAACCTTGGTGTGTAACTTCCTCACTTTCACTAGCCACAGCGAGCACTTAATGCACTGCCTTTTGATTTCTTTATACCCCCTGATACCAGTATAAGAGTCTATCCATATACCCTACACTCCTTCACATTGTGATTAGGTCACAATCCACCTAATCCTAAGTGGTTCATTCCACTTCCTTCTGGTGAAGGATCCCAAGTGATGTAGGGCGGTACAGGACGGGTATCTGATGGGAACTATTTTTCACCAAGAATACCTTGGATTCTGGGATTGTGTTCTTCTAAAATACACATACAGGTGTCTTGAGAGCTGCTTTCCTTTTGACCTATTGTTACTTTTTGTTTTTTCAGTAGTTATAGGGACTGTAACAATGCCAGGTCACTAAACATTCCCCACATATGCCCCCCTTGTGTTTTATCGTTCACCCATCCAGCCATCCTTTCACTTACTCATCCATCCACCCAGTCACTCATCCTTTCACCCATTCACCCTTTCAGTCATCCATCCATCCTCCCTTTCTCTCTCCAACGACCCTTTCACTTAGCCATCCTTCCTTCCACCCACCCATCTACTCATCCACTCATGAATCCATCCATTGACCCTATCAGTTATCCATCCACCCTTTCACTCCTTCACTCATATATCCATCCTTTTGTCCATCTACCATCCCTTTCACTCACACATCCATCCTTACATCCACCCTTCCACTCATCGGTCCATCCATTAACCCTTTCATTTATCAATTCATTAATCCATCTTTCATTTTGCTTTAGTTCCTACCTCCTAAGTATAACTCACATTTAGGGGCGTAAATCACAGAGTGAAACATCATCTCACTAGCATAAACCTACATAGGTGAAACATCATCACAATCATAAACCACAGTTTAAAGGTCTAAAACACAGGGTGCGCAAAACATACTATACACAATACATTTCCTAGCACCCCATCACTCTAGCACATAAATCACATAAGGGCCTTGCGCCCTATACATCTACCAGCCCCCCTTGTCAACTGGCCATCTAAGAAGGGGCTCAAATGCCCTGTGTCCAGAATATCAGGTGCGCTGCCAACGCAGCACCAGTCAGGGGTCCGCCACCGGCGCAAACCTAAACATTGCAGCTGCCCACTACTTGCTGGGCAGCTGAGAACAAGAACAGGGCCTAAACGCTGCAGCTGGCACTAAGTGCTGCGCAGCTGTGGAAGGCCTGGCACCTCTGTGCCACTTCTGTCTCCCAAAAGAAATGCCTAAACGGTGCAGCTGCCCACTACTTGCTGGGTAGCTGGGATCTGTAAACTGTGGCAAGGGCTCTCACTGGCCCTCAGGAACAACTGTGTTGCAGGATGGACCCCTCTAGGTTCTGAAATAACTTAGGCCACTGTTGGAGCCACCAAGGCTCTAGAAAGAAACATGCCCCCAAATGAACCGGTACCACTGTACCTGGGGGAACGCCACTGGGACGCGCTTTCCTCTGGCTAGCCCATCATTGAAGCCCGCCGGCTCTACAAATAACTTTGCCCCCCTGGGAGCACACTGGCTCCTAATACAACGAGCATGGGCCCCTCTGGGCACAGAAAAACGGATCTGGCCCAACGTTGGAGCCCACAGGCTCAAACAAAACATTCCCCATGCGCTGGAGCCCTCAGGCTCTAAAAAATGTTGCCAGCACTGTTGGAGCGGCCCGCTGCCAAGTGGGGCCACTCTAGGAACCAACACCCCCAGCCCTCTCCTTACCGGGCTCCGGTGCGAGGGACTCTCTTCCCGATGCGTAGGGGGCACGGCAGCGGTCGTTGCAGGGCTCTCTCACCTCATGAGAGCTGCGTCCTCTCTGCGCGCCCATCCTCACCCGGTCCCCCATCTCGGGACTGGGACTTAAATGGGGGGATCCAGCGAGGCTCCAGACTGCCGCCTCCTTGCTCCTCTTTATCCGCAGCAGGGGCAATGTACCTCAGCCCCCTTCCGCTGCCGTCACCACACTTGCGGGGCTCTCTGAGCTCACTGGAGCCCCGCACCTCCAACTCTTTAATCCCGGCAGCTTCTCCAGGCGGGGGCGTGTGCGGGACATCCCTCTCAAAACCGGAAGTCCCACCCGCCGCCAGGCACAGCGTTGCCTGACTTCCACCCGATTCCTGACTCAGGCCGCCGTGGTGATTTTAATCGCGGCAAAACGTGGGGTGGGCACCCGTATTTTAAATTAAATAAACACAGCGGTCATGCAGGGTGGGCACTTGTAATTTACATAAAAATAGGCGGGCTGGGCACCCGCACAGAAAATAAATAAGCGGGCACAATGCAGGGTAGGAACCTGCTTTTAAATGCAAAAATAAGCAGGGTGGGCACCACCTGCGCTTTCAAAAATGACCAAGATAGGAGGCCATGATGGGGGAAATCCACAGACAGCAGCCCAGGGCTGCAAAGGCATAAAACAGAAGCGCTCTCCAAGCGCTAGGGCAAAGTTACCAGCCTTCTCCCCAAAAAGCGCTCACAGGGCGCCTAGGCTACAAAAGCCTGGGCAAAGGCAAACAAAAGGTCCCAGAAGTCTGTAAGCAGTGTAGCACAGGCAAAGGTTTCCAGGGAAAGTCCATCAGGCATTCAGGGTCTGGACAGGGCCCAGGGAGGCAAGCCTTCCCCTGGGCCCCAGCAGCAGCACGCCCCTGGCAGATTCAAGTCAGGAAACAAGAACATTTTTCATGGGTTCACAGTCCCTTTTTATACACACACTCTCTTTGTTAACAAGGTGCAGGCAATGGGAGAACCAGCTACAACCGGTTCAGGGGAAATCCTGAGCACTTTGTTTTGCTCAGCCCCTCTCTCCCTTTCACTGGCCAGGCTAGGGACATCAGACGCACCACAGGGGGTGGAGCCGGCATAGTGGAGGGAAGGCCCAGCCCTATTCAGGTCCCAGGTGCACTCCTCCCTCCTATCAACATGCAGATCTCTTCATTCACCACCGGGGCAGACCCATCCTGACTCCTGGAGCCAGGCACACCAGCCAGCTCCAGCCAATCACAAGCCAGACAGCCAATTCACCTTCATCGCAAAGACATGCCAACTTCTAGAAGTGGCACTTCCACACTAGACACAATAAATCCGTGCACATCATTGCGCAGCATTTAATCTCACGTGTTCGCACATACCAAACTCAACCCTGCACTCCCCACACATCAGGGACTATCATTGACACACATATTCCCCATGCATTCCTATGGGAGGGCAGGCCAGTGTCACCACACATACACAGAGAGCGCACCCACTTTACACTAGACCACAGTGAAAAAGTGCCTAAAATCACCAACACCAGGTTACAGAAACAGGCTAGGCAAATGCAAAAAGTTTCGGGGTGAACCTGCCAAAAGGGCCAAGTCCAATAATCATACACAGTAACACAGTGAAGGACACTATAAAGGGACACCACACAAGTAGTTATAAAAAATAAGTATATTTATATATAGACTTAACACAAGACCAATAACGGTAAAAAGCCACAATACTGGAAAATGGTGGGTACTCTGAAAAACTGGAAAAAGACTTCAAAGTGTTCAAATAGGGGTTCAGTTCTAAGCAGTGGTCTCTGCAACCCTTGTACTTACAAAGTACCTGGATTTCATAGCAAAACCACAATAATGTCGCAAAGGAGCTGTAGCGATGATTTTCCCCACGCTAAGCCGGCAATGCGTTGAATCCTTGCCGCAATGGAAGGTATTGCGCCGGTCTGCGGGTGCATGCGGGACAAACCGTCAGGTTTCTTCAGGCTAGGCCAGCGATGCGTTGAATCCTTGCCGCGAGGGAGGATGATGCGCTGATCCTGTTGCGTGTGCGATCTTGTTGCGATGAAGGAAAATGGCGCTGGTTCACTAAGCCCTTGCACATAGGCAATCTGAGTCATGAGTCACACATGATGCACAGTGCCAGGCCATGAGGTGACTGTGATATGGTGTTGTTTTCAGGGCTTTAAGTCAGATGAAAAAACTGGGGGGTTTCTCCAAAGTGGATGTTTGATGTAATTAAGGGCGCAGCTTTAAAAACCTAAGCTAAAAATCGGTGCTTAGTACAGGGTACCGCCTGACTGATATTTTGCGTCTTTTGTCATTGTATCCATATAACGGAACAAGTAATGCTACACCTGCACCAAGCCAGAAGAATTGGAATAGTTAATAGTTGTTAGTTGCGAAAAATAAAAAAGCAGCAATCATGGCATCCTTTAAAATTGACAATGCATCAGTTCTAAAATGATGAGACTGTCACTCTAATAGCTTTTGACCCCAGTGGAATGAACTAAACATATCCTTTGGCACGTGCAAACATGCACACAGTGCACCTGAAAGCCCCTGTTTCACCTTTTATTTTTCATGCTAACCAATATAAAAAATGTTTACACAAGAGACTGGACTAACAAAGCTTTACTAACAACGCATCGGTCAAAATTCCGCAACTGTATTGAAAGAATAGTGCGATCCTAAAGCAGTACAGTGCACCACAAATGGTAGAAGGGTGCAAATGCTGGTAACAGAATTGGTCAATACGCGCACTAATGTTCCAGGGCGCTAGACGATTTCCAGAGCAACCTAAATACACCTTAAACACCTCATCAGTGCTTGACCTGGCTCCATTCTATACTTGTAAACATTCAAACCTGGATGGTTCAGAATAAAATATTGTAGTAGGGTGGCATACTCAAAACTTCACCATGTACTATAAATCCTCGGCATTCAGTGAAATGTTAAGAGAGAAGAGATACCCCCAGATTCATGAAGGACACATTTTGCGATTCCTTAATAGCGAAAAATACCGATTTGCTATTAAGGGATAGCAAAATGCTATTCATCAGGACATTCATTTAAAAAATTGCGATTTCTAATAATTCCTTAATTGCGACTCGCAAATTGCGAGTTGCAATTAAGGAATATCTCCCCATTCATTCCTATGGGCCTAGAGGCCCCTAGGAATGAATGGGAAGACCATCTCAATTTGCTAATCGCAATTAGCGATTTGCAAATTGAGATTGCGATTTCAAGGCTGCAGGGGTGTCAAAAGGACACCCTGTTGCACCCCTGAAATTGATGTGTGCACATATGTTGCGCACACACACATGCCCTTAGGGCATGTGTGCGCGCAACATGAAACTTTGAAAAATGCACTTTAGTGCATTTTTCAAAGTTTTTGCTCTTTACACGTAGTTTAACTTTGCAGTAAATAGCGGCCCCAGATTGCGAATTGACAATTTTTAAATGGTTCATGAATTGCATTTAAGGAATCTCAAATTGAGATTCCTTAAATGCAATTCATCGCAATTTAGCGATTTCTATAATGCGATTTTTGCATTTGGGATGATGAATCCCAAACGCAAAATTAGCGCTCGCAAAGGGCCAGATTCTCAGAATCTGGCCCTTTGCGACCTGAATTTCCTTTGATGAATCTGGCTGATAGTCAATAACTCTCCTTGGATTCACAAATTATGGCGAAATCAATCTTCATTCAATAATATAATGCTTTATTCGAGAGTCTCAATATATAAAGCAAAAAAAACCAGAAATCAGCCTTGCCAACAAGTTTTGTTCCTTACAGAAACTTTATCATGGTAAAATCTATTGTCGAAGGGCCAAAAACACATATCACATGGCAGTTCCTAGACATTCAAACTATTAAAAAATCTTCATCATTCCATTGAGTTTCATCAGAATCTGTCTTTTTTCTAGAGGTTAGAACAAGTGCTTGAACCGCTGGATTAGATGCGATCACTGCATATGATTAAACCCGAGATGCCAATAATGATTACAGGTTTATTCAGCAACGTGTGCATTTAGATATTTAAGAGGGCACTGTATTCGGCATCACCCAATCCAAACTCCTCCCACTCAAAACTGCTCTACACTCCACTTATCCCATTTTCATTTAAATTAATTCAGTAATGTCACTGCAAGCCTCATCTAGTTACATTGTTTTATGGCTAGAATAAAATTGAAAATGAGAGCTGCTGCCTACAACACAATCCAAACTAACTCTGTTTTACCTATCTATTCTTCACAAACTAGCTGGCAGCCTGAGAGGCCTCCTGAGTGAAAGCAAATTTCTTCTGGATACGCCAAGAAACAACTCCTCTCCCCCTCGGGCAGTCTTCTGTCTGACAGAATTCCCTGCCCTGGACAGAGGTTGTAGGAGGCCGCATCCACATGCTTTGCAGCCCAGACTGGCCCATTGTCATTCTGTATGCGGCAATCAGCTGCACACAGAATGACAATGGGACGGTGGGGCTGCATTGTGCTCCCAGTGGGAGTGCAAGACAGCTCCATCAGGGAGTTGAGGCTTCATGCAGGGAACAGGGCTGTTCCATGCAATGCCCAAAATTACAGACAAAAGGCATCTGTAAAAGGGATCCTCATGGTCAACTGATGTGAGGTCCCAATTACAGACAGTCTGTGAAATTTACAGATAGTTGGTCATTCTACACACTCAGATCATGGGGGGGTTTGTAAGTATGTAAAATGGGGGTGCGGAGCATAGTTAGCTATGGCCCTCAAGTTTCACTTACACACCAGTGTGTGTGTGCTCAGTGACCCCGGTATCAGGTTGGTTCAGGGTGCAGAATGCCTGCTTTTAAAGCCCTTCAGCCCCTCATGGTGAGCTCTGGGACCGTTGCGGTGGTTTATTTAGCCTCCTGGAGCCATGCCCATCCCCCCTTTTGGGATTGACTGTGCCCGCCTCTGGGCATTTTCCGGGCATGCTTCAACAGCAGTATGGGGGGAACAAGCAGCAGCTCCAAGGCAAGGTTTTTATGCTTGTCCAGAGGAAGGGTTCAGGTCCCTCTGCTGGTGGAAATATGCGGGAGGGTTATCGGAAAACATTTCAGGACGATTTGCTTTTAATCTTCCCATCACTCTAAGAAGTCTTACTTAGCACTCATATTTAAGTAGATGCACCCTTGCCTAATCTACTGTGGTATTTGGATGTCCCTACTTTGTCCTCCTGACTCCATTGAACATCCCCAGAGGAGACTGGATATTTTTCCATCACATCTAGAACATTTTCAAGTGCCGTTCTGCTGTCTCACTGTCTGGGTCATTATAAGTTGCCAGGATGTGTAAGGGAAGGAATTTATGACCATTGTGGTGTACATGCACTGTTTTTTTTAAGGGAGAAAGGTAAAACTATGTCTTCCTGTGTTTTATTACATGCTTTGCAGGCACATCACCTTTTAAGCAGTGCTCGAAGTGGCGGAAAAAAAGAAGGGGAACTGTGGGCGGAGAATCAGAGGGCAGGAATAACCTGTGAATTGGGTCAGAGCTCGGAATCAGAGGTGTGACAGAAAGAGCAAAATATCCCAATTTTTCGTATTTGTTTCCCATTTCACTAACCAGTTACAGCTTATTACATTATTTATTTAACCAATGGATACACATGTATATTTAAAGTGTAATATGAGTTATTGGCATAAAAATACATTCACAAAGTGGGATACGTTTCCAAATCATGAATGTCCCAAAAATCCTTAAAAGTAGAATCGCAAGCTGTTTGTCTCCCAGCCATGCAGTAGCAGGCACCTAAGCGCATCTGACTGGCTTGCTTCTCCAGAGCTCCTGAGGACTCCAAAGATTTCAGCAACACAGGAGGTGGTTTACAAAGGTCCCTGAGGTTAATCTGACCCAAAAATCCTTAAAAGTAGAATCGCAAGCTATTTGTCTCCCAGCCGTGCAGTTTCTTTCATTAGCACTTCTCCTCTCTTTTTTCACAAAAGCAGTTCAAACATGAATGGCAAAATATCCTAGTTTGCAAATGTTTTCCACATAATTATGGCTCTGCCATATTTGCCACATAATACATCATCTGATGCATATTCTGAAGATTTTAATTAATGAATTGTTTATAGCTCAAACGGATCAAAAGTTACAAAAAATGTGACTTGTTCTGCTGTAAAGTGGAGGGCCCTTTGCAAAGATTAACTGTTCACCTTTCTCACTGCTGCAGTTGTATGTTCCGCCAGTACTGATAAGGAAAAATCTTTGCAGAGACTGTTAGCATGCGTAAAAATGTCAAAATAATATAGTATCACACAAATTACAGCATCACTATTACCCGTGTAGGGTGTCAGAGTGCATTACAACACACATATTACACAGAGACAAACAATCATTTGTGTGTAAATCTCTGTATAGGAAATGTTACATAAGACAAATGAGAACAAGGTGCGGGAGTCACATGACAACCATACTAGTAGGCAGCAGAGTTTATTAGTGATTGGTCTGGAGAAACACAAACTCAGAATTTAAAACGTAATACCATGGTTGGGGGGGCTCTTTAATAATCAGAATTGATTTCTACCCAAATGAACCATTTTTTGCAACATTAGGATAATTAAAGACTGGGGAAAAACCATACTGCTCTAATTTACACCTTGCAGTTTGCATGCATCTCTTACATGACAGTTAATAGCTCACCGTTCTATGTTGGGTTTTTAATTATTAACTGCAAGTAACAATAGGAGTAAGTAACCCACTGACCTATTTACATTATGTGCACTTTCTGATCTGCATGGTACATGTTCTTAGCAGCAGGCACATCAACCCTCTTTCTAAGAGTCAAAACGTTCAATAGACAAAACATCATCTCTGTCTACTTAGAACATGAATCACTAGAGTTATCATGACATTTTTATTGTTGCCGAAAATTGTTGGGGGCAAGGAAGGAGGCAGCAAGTGCTTTTAAAACCATATTATACTTGCAAATACGACGCCCCCACCTGAAGTCAGCGTCAGCCGTCGTCCGTGCAGGTAACAGTGGTGGGGCGTTGGGACCAGATAAGGGGGGATGGTGAGGGACAATGCCAAGGGAAAATCAATTATTTAATTTTCCCTCAGAATCGTTCCTCGATATCCCCCTTACCCGGCCCCTCTTCCCCACCGCTGTTACCTGCACGGACCGCGGCTGTTCAGCATCAGGTGCGGTCGCGCTTCCCTAGAGCCATCCTGCTTAAGGGTCCTGTGACCTCAGTGACAGAGTCACTGTCACTCTATGGTGTGCTGCTTCATAAGTAAGGTAAAAAAGAAAGAGAGGGGCTCTTAATGACCCAAAGGGAAATGGAGCACCAATATACTTTAAAAGTAAAACAAGGGATTTCCCAATGGGAGATATTGTTACCTGCTCATCAATCAGGGCTCACTTTTCACACACCATTCATACCATTCATCTATGTGGAACGGGCGAACATTCACCAGAAAGGAAAACCACCCAGTCTATTAATACTATAAAAAATGTATTCACTTTATTCTAAAATATACAAAACCGGTCAATGTTTAAAAAAACATAAAAAACACAATGAAATACACAATTTTAAAAGGCCACCTAATGTGGTCAGGGGGAGAGTTGATCTAAAGAGACACTTATATCTGTCTTTAGTCTGTCATTTCGGACTTTCATTTGTCAACACTAAGAGGAAAAGTGTTCCTTTTGTTCAGTCAAATTGTTGGCAATGCCGAATATGACTTTGGGGTTGGCGTCGACGCGTTTCGGAAGCTTAAGGACTGATAACGGCTTCCTTCTTCAGGACAATTTGCTTAAGTACTCTCCACACGTTGGTAGTAAACCGTAATCGTTGATTCTTTCCACATAGAAGCCACCAGATATATAGCGACCCTCTATTTTTCATCCGTAGTAGTCACCTGGATTTTCTTTATTCATCTATCTCAATGCGTAGATGGATGTTTTTTGTTGCAATACACGTTTATTTCAGTGACAATATTGTTCGTCTATTGTGGGCTTTGCGCGTACCCCCGTGAGATGGGTCGCGTTCTTTAAATGGGGTTCTTTTACGCAGTCGGGTAGAGTAAAACGCGTGGCTAATAAGTGCGCACGGCGTGTCTCCCCAGTGCGTAGTTTATTTTAGAATTTTCTCGGGTCACATAACTTTCTCAAGTGCTGGTTTTTTGCCAAGAAAGATGGTTTGCGTTCCCTCAATGGGGTTCTTTTTCAGCAACCGGGTACGGTAATACACGTGGCTAGTAGGTACACACGGTAGATTTCCCCGGTGCTCCTTCTCCTGGCGTCGTTTCGATCACCGCTACGTTCAGGGATTGCAAATACGACGCCCCCACCTGAAGTCAGCGTCAGCCGTCGTCCGTGCAGGTAACAGTGGTGGGGCGTTGGGACCAGATAAGGGGGGATGGTGAGGAACAATGCCAAGGGAAAATCAATTATTTAATTTTCCCTCAGAATCGTTCCTCGATATCCCCCTTACCCGGCCCCTCTTCCCCACCGCTGTTACCTGCACGGACCGCGGCTGTTCAGCATCAGGTGCGGTCGCGCTTCCCTAGAGCCATCCTGCTTAAGGGTCCTGTGACCTCAGTGACAGAGTCACTGTCACTCTATGGTGTGCTGCTTCATAAGCCAGCCTGCAAGACTGAAGGTGAACTTCAGAATGAATTATGCTGGACTGGCCTTCAATGTTAACACACACTTGCCACTGCTAGGGTCCACCTGCTGGTGCTAAGACACCAGGGCTTCTAAGGTCTTGTTTGGCCTTCTAAGGTCTAGCATGGGAATGTGCTCCCACACTGGTAGTTGTCTGGCCGACTGGTCATGAAGGCTGAACTTGGTTCCCCAGTTCCAAATTCATCATCTCTGACCATAGTGCCACATCCTCTCCCTCAAAGAGGACCATACTGTCCCACTTAGAGAAGCTTGCAATGCACTGACCCGCTATAAACACATGGATATGACTCAATACAAATTACGCACTAGACAAGAGAAATATGCTACCTAAAAAAAAATAAACAACATCCTAGAAAAAGCAAGCACTCATAGGGAATGTAAGATTAAGAAAAGCAGTGAAATGTAACCAGTAACAACATGGCTACCTTTTTCTTTTTACACTCATTATTCATAAATGAGTGAGTGCTTTTGCCTGAAAAGTTAAGGCCATGACTAGAGTGCCCAGAAGGGGCCTGTTTCAATGTCCTTTGCTTGTATCCTTATAAAACGTAAGTAGTATGGTTTAAAAAGACCAATTATTTGTACACAAAGTTTAAGAGGTCAGAAAGGCCTCTTGTTAGGGAAGGTTAGTATAGAAAGGAGAAAGGTTCAAAAGTAACAGATAGCTTTTATCTTTGATTTAAGGAGTTCCAGGGAATGTTATCGTTCAGCCCTGTGAGGTGTGTGGAAAAACGGTAAATCCACCTTTGTTCTTTGTCTAAAAGGCTTTGTCGAATGTCGTTGGTGTTGCGTGATAATTGTTCGATAACAACCCATTGCATGCCATTGGGACTGTGATTATTTTCCAGTTAGTGGTTGGTCATTCTGGAGAAATTGCCTTTGCAATGAATGCTGCTTCTATGTTCAACAATTCTGGTCTTGACCTTGCGGCTAGTCATGCAGACATACCTCAGGTTGCACGGGCAGGGTATCAAGTACACAACATTATAGGAGTTGCAATTTGTATGGGTTCGTATGTTCCAAACTTTTCTGGTCTCAAGGTTCAGTGTTTTTGTGGTTGTAGTTAAATGACATACGCTACAGTCTCCGCATCGATAGTGCCCTATTACCTTGGGCAGGCCCCAGGCACTGGTTATGGTGTTAACTGCAGTTTGTGGTTGTTGAGGTCTTGTGTGTACCAAGGTGTCTTTCAGACTCCTCCCTCTGCGATAGGAGAATAGAGGTTTTTCCCAATCCAGCGTTCTTGAGTTGAGTATTGACCAAAGTTTTTGAACTATTTTGGCTATCTGGTTGGATACAGGGTTGTACGTGGTCACGCAGGTTAGTGGGACAGAGTTATTGCCTGTGGTTTTTGGTTCCAAAATGCCATCTCGATTCTGATTTCGTGCTCGTTTCTCAGCTTTCTTGGTGATTTTGTCTGGGTTACCACATTGGCATAGTTTTGTTGTGAGTACTTTGCTTTGATTCTTGTAATCCTGCAAATTGCGGCAGTTTCTGCGTAACCTTAGATATTGACCGTAAGGGAGGTTCTCCCTTAGGGGGCGTGGGTGAAAGCTTGAGTAGTGAAGGAGTGAGTTTCTAGTCGTAGGCTTGAAATGTGTCTTTGTTGTTAGTCTTCCATTCTCATGGGTGATGTCCAGATCAAGAAAGGTCATTCTGCTTCTGCTGATGGCGTTTGTAAATTTCAAGTTTGGGTCACAAAGGTTAATCCAGGCAAGGAAGGTTGTTAAAGATTCAGATGTTCCTTCCCAGATTAAGAAAACATCATCAATGTATCTTTTGTAGAAGAGGATGTTCCTCATTATCCCGGGGTTAGACAACAGAAATTTCCTTTCAAAACTGTAGACATAAAGACTTGCCCCACTAGGTGCGAAAGTACTTCCCATTGATGTACCGAATGTTTGTTGGTATTGTTGGCCCTCGAATTCAAAATAGCTATGTTTTAACGCTAGTTCCGCTAATTTGAGCACCAGAGTCTTTGGAGTGTTGTGGGTCCATTCACTATGGTCTAGAGCCTCTCTCACAAGCCCTAGTGTGTCATCCTGGGGCAGGTTAGTATATAAGCTCTCTATATCCAAGGTGACCAGGAAACATTGGTTTGGATCAAATGTTAGATCTTTGATTTGTCCTAGGAGGTCTTTTGTATCTTTCAGGTACGTTGTGGTACTTTGAACTAGTGGTTTCAGGAAGAAATCACGGAAATTTGACAGGGGCTCAAGTACCGAGCCGATGCCCGAAACTATGGGGCGTCCTGGAGGTGGAATCCAGTTTTTGTGCACCTTGGGAATAGTATAGAAGTAAGGTACTTTTTCATGTGATGTTTTTAAGTACTCTGCTTCCTTTTCACTAATGTGACCAAGGTTCTCTGCCTCTGTGACAAGTTCCTGGATGGTTTCTTTGAGTCTGATGGTGGGGTCTTCCTTGATAGGTTTATAGTTGCGACTGTCTGCCAGGAGGCGGAGACATTCGTTCCTATAGGCCTCCCTGTCTTGCAAGACTATGCCACCACCTTTGTCAGCTGGTTTTATGACCACCACATCATTTTCTTTTAAAGTGGTGAGACTTTTCTTTTCTTGTCTTGTCATGTTCTGAAAGATTTTCTTTTCGGGTAGTGATTCGATATCTTTGAACACTGCTTGTTCAAAAGTTGTGATTTCAACCGGTATACTCGATGGTGGGGGGGATGAAGGTTGACTTCAATTTTAGATCCGTGTCTCCTTTATGTTATTGGGTATCGTCCGTGTTGTCTAGTTTACAGAAGAAGGCACGCAGTTTTATCTTTCTGAAAAACTCAGCCATCTCACAGTGGAAGCGAAACTTGTCCAGGGGTGGTGTGGGGACAAATCCTAATCCCTTGTTCAGAAGTGCCATTTCTTTTTCGTCAATGGTGTGTTGGGAGTAATTAGTTACTAAGTTTTGCTGTTGCTCGGTCCCACTCGCTGTTCCTTGGACTTGCTCCTTGTTTGTGCTCCCACTTGAGTGTTGTCTTCCCAGTGCACTTGGAGTTGTCTTCTTTGTCTTCCTCTTTCTCTCCGGCCATTCCCTAAAAAAGGGGCCCTGGTTTGCAAATGGGATGTGCGGAGGTTGAAAAGTTGGTGTCCATCCATACATCATTTGTGGCGGTAGCTGGTATTGCTATTGAGGAAACGGCATGTGACCTGAAGGATGTCCTGGATTCCATGCTGGTTGCCATTTATTTGCTCTTTCTCTTCCTCTAGGTCTTTGTGTCCCACTTCCTGTGCTTGACCCACTGCTGTTGGAGGCAGTCTCATCCGAACTCTGAGATTTATCTTGGTTCTTGCGAGGTTCAACTCCGGTTTTAAATATGGATACACTTTGGCATATGAGAACTTTTTTAGATCTTTTTGAAAGTTCTGAATTTTAGATTGTGTCAAGTTCTCCTTGTACTCATTTATTTCCTTGTTGACCTCTTCTAATTTCTTTTTATATGCTGTTAACGTGGCTTTGAAGTGGTTTTCAGTGGTCTGGATCTCCACTAGGTATGCATCACCTAGTCTTTTGGAAGTCTGGATGATGAGTACAATCCAATCTCTTGTGCATTTCCATGCTATTTTATCACAGTCTCTCCGGAATGCTGCATCCTCAAGGAATATTGTGGGTGCGTTAGTCACTATAAGGCCTCTTGGTGCGGTGTTGGCTCGTAGATATTCAGTGAGTATAATTCCATGTAAAATAGTTCTTATGTGGTTAAGCTTCTTTTCCGTCAATGATTCCCAATCAGTACTTTGTGCTATAGTTTTTGCTATGTTAAAATCAGCCAGTAGTGGCGGTGCTGAGAGAATGTCGCTGATTATCTCATCCGGGAAGGACAAACCCAAATTCTCTGCCATAGTTGCTGGATATGGCGGTTTAGATGTAAAGAATGAAAGTGAAATATTGAAGGCAATTCAAAAAATCTCTCACAGCTGTGTGTTGCCAGGAATTTGCAAACAAAGTAGAGAGTAAGGACTACCAGACAGCCGTCCGTGTCCCAAGTAATATATTAATAAACAAAAATAGAACGGCCAGGAACTGAAGTTGTCTGACGTATGTGGAGTAACAGCACCTCTCAAGGTCATTAATAAAACCCTCACACACCAACCTGGTTGGTGTCATGCTTCATCATCGGGTTCCAGCCAGGCGGCCGAATGCCACCTGGCTGTGCTACAACACCTGATTTACAGTGGAGCTGGTTCTTTTGAGGTGTTGTGATGTGTGACTAAGTGTGTGAATTAACAATTAAAAATACCTCCAGAATACTACCTGTTACTTTATTCTTGGAGTTCTGGGGTAAATTAAAAACGAACAGAGAGTGGATGATATCAGCAAGTTCTATGTGTAACTGTGTATCTCATCAGTTGGTCAACATGTTTCAGCCCAAGGAAAAAATAGGAAGAGCTTTCTTCAGGACCTCTCAAAACTAAGTGAATATAAGTGAGTGATAAAAATATATCACGTGAATAGCATTTTTACACTCGCGCTAAGGAGTGTATATCATGCTTCCAGGACAGATTAAACTGCACGTGCAAAATTCCTCTAGGAAATGAGGGACCTATGGCAATTACATAAGGACACCTACTGCTTAATGCCACATATTTCTAAGCTCATCTGAAGTTGAGCTGTCACACATCATAGTTGGATAATCACCAAAGTACAAGGGGCTGTTAAGAGCTGCCCTGTCATGAAATTGACACACACTTTATACAAACTGGAGCCTCTATAGTATATACAATGCAGAAAACAAGGACTTTTGCTCTGAGCTGTTAACCAACACAGGTTTTACTGGCAGCCGATTAGGACCAATTTATCTGCTGGGTCTGGTGACTTAGTGGACTAAAGCATCAACTGGAGGGGCCCGGCTTTGATATCATGGTCATAGGATCAAACCCCACTGGGTTTACCTAGCCTTTCATCCTTCTGAGATCGTTAAAATGAGTGTCTTTGAGTTGGGTAACAATAAACATCTGTTTTTCAGCGCTAACATGCCTAAAGGTGTACACGCGATTCCCAAATACATAATTGTTATGTTGCGCATGTAGGAAAGTAGGACCTGCTTCTTATGGTTACCCTGACTTTTTGCTGCTATTCAGGACCCCAGTCTATTTGCTTTCTCCCTTAAATTGCTATATATATATCCTTTAGGTACACTCCAGATTGGATACCGGGGTACCCTTATCAGTCCCTTGTATATGGTACACCGTGTACCCAGGGCATAGGTACCCCAGAGGCCTCCCATGGGCTGAAGCATGTATTATGCCACTCATGAGAGACCATTCAAAATGACACAACAAGTCTGTTACAGCAGCCTTTGTCAGCTGGTGCTTGCACCACAAACTTATATATAGGTTCACTATATCTATCTAAATCACTACACCTAAAAAAACTATCAGTCATCCCTATGGTAGGCCTTATCAATCCTGAAGTCAGGGTGCCGGGTTTTACATCAGAGGGTGCCCCTGCATGAGTAGGGCCCCTCTGCAGCCTTTGGAGACCATTCTCGGGCGTTGTCTGTGATGCAGCCAGACATATAGGTCTCAGTGCGTTATAACAAATGCTAACTTTAAAATGGCTGCTTAGAAACATGTTGTGTTAGCACAAAATGGACGCTGCCAGCCATAAACACGATTTTGATCTCCTGCTGCTGAGCCAAGCTCGAGCAGAGGAAGGCATGACAATAGGCATCCTGTCACAGGGAGTTGTAACCAGCTCCCAGACAGAGTTTAGTGTATTGGGGCTGGGTGGGTGCACTCTGAGGGTGCCAGAAAGTCTGAACTGGGGGCATATTTGGTGTCCCTGTGCATAGTCCAGCTCAAACTAGATTTGGGAGCCATTGGCTCCTGCTCTGTTGCAAAACTGGAGAAAAGACATGGGTGTAGCCACTCCTCTCTCCTGCCCCTCCCCTAGGAGGGTCCCTAGAATCTGACCCATGGATATAAAGTGGGTTACCTGACTGCAGGACTTTAGATTTTACCTGGACAAGATTCTACTAAGAAAAAACCAAGGTCTTCAACTTCCTGAACTATATTGCACGACTCGAGAATCTCCCTTGGAGTAAAGGAGTTACTCCCCTGCAGTAGCAGGCACCTAAGCGCATCTGACTGGCTTTCTTCTCCAGAGCTCCTGAGGACTCCGAAGATTTCAGCAACACAGGAGGTGAGTTTACATAGGTCCCTGAGGTTAATCTGACCTCTCAGCAATTATGAGACCAGTATCCCTCATGGGGAGCATGTGACCTGAACCCCTGTGCAGTGCGTACATTTGCAAATGTTCCATGTTTGTGCATTGGACTCCGTGTAGTCCTGACACCGAGCAGTATTTGCACTGAAGAAATCCGAAGAGTGACTCATGGGCTGGTGCTTTGTAACTTTGCTTGAGGTCTCCACACGATTACTGGTCCATCGGCCTGTGGGTCCTGGTGAGAGATGCCGTGTTTTTTCTTGGTCTTCCCTGGTTGCTCCAGACGCGCACTGGCTCTCCAATGCTTGGAGAGTCCCCTGGACCTTGCTGGTCTACACCATAACATGTTTTTCCTTCCTGCATGGGCTGCATTTGCCAAGGCTTGTTGGTGCTCCCGCCAGACATCGACCCCTCAGCACTCAACATCCTTTGTGGGAGAGCTCACCTCTGGATCCTGGTTGTCCTTGACATCTCCTGGTCCCCGTGGCTGCAGAGTCAAGAATCCCTTCTTTGCACCTGAACAACCCGACATTGGTGGGCATTCGACTACCGAGCCCTTGGTCACCTGACGTAACCCAGACTAGGTCCTCTCTGCTTTCAGGTTCCTGTCACCTAAAATCCAGGCTTGGATTACACTGGATACTCTTCGCCTTCCTGACAGCAGTACTTCTTTGCAGCTCTCCATTGAAAACGACAAAGGCATCTGACACCACTTGACCCATATGCACCCAGCTCCTCTGGGATTAGGTAACATGGGTACTCCTGTACTCACTGGTGGGTTGGCTCTAGAACCTCCTATGTTCCAAAGGGTTTGCTTGAAGTCTTCCTAGAAGTGTCCTTAAACTCTAACTTTGCAACCAAGATTGTCCCATAGAGTTGTACGGAGCACGCAGTTGTGTTTCCTCACTGCACCCGTTCTCCGTGGGCTCCCTGTGTCACACTATGGGTGGTTCATTGGGGTTCCAGTGATTCTACGTGCTCAAGGCACTATGTCTAGTCAAGTCATAATTGTTATACAATTTTTTTAGTATATAGTTCGGTCTCCCTCTGGAGCCCGCTGTGTATTGTGCTACTTACGAATGTTCTATTGAATAAGTATTATTTACTTTATGTTTTAATCTTGTATAGAGATTAGTAGAGAGTGTTATATTAATTAATACACAGTTATATATAACTACTGTGTGGTTCTCCTTTCATTTAGTCATTCAGGATGTGATGTTCTGTTAAAACAAGATGCTTTACATTCCTTCAAGATTAAGCCTGAAGGCTGCTCTCCACAGCTACCACTAGGATAGCTTTCTAAAGTTTACCTTTGACCTCATACATCATAAGCTACCACTAGGATATCTTTCTAAAGGTTACCTTTGACCTAATACATCATAAAGGGTTGACTGGTACAGGGTGCCCACTTTATTTAGTGGACAGCATATACTAGGCCACCTTCTCACAGCACTCCAACAAGTCACTATACACAGATTAACTGGAATAGAGGGAAGTAAGGTTGGCTTGATATAACTCTTACTTCTACCTTCATTGGCACATCTTGTCAGGAGTTACTCAGGCAACGGTATTGCACTACAGCCAGGCAATGTGGACAGGCCATCCACACTAAGCTGATTGCTTAAGTTCAACCAGGGCAACATATACACAGCCCTGTAATAGGCCTCTGCGGTTGTCAGTTCAGTGAATTACTAAGATTGCAACTGAAAAGGAGCAGATGGGTTAGCCCAGCTAGCAGAGATGTCACAAGATGGAACTATGGGCATATGACAGGTTTTCATTCAGCACGGCTCTTGCTGTTGACAACATCATGGATTTACTACAAATTACCACTGAGAGGGAGAAATGTAGGTATCCCAGCTAGCAGATCAATTCAGGTATCCCAGCTAGCAGATGCCTGCTTGAATAACAACTGACAAAGGTGAACTTACATCAATACCCACATATGCCCATAGAGGGCAAATATGAGTCTATGTCCTCTGAAGGAATATGCTAAATTGTTATTTATATTAGCACTGGGATTAGTGCTTGCAATCTCCTTTCATTTTGCAGTCAGAAAAGGAAAATGTATAGAAAGAGCTATGAACGGACTGGGCACACTCTGCAGTCAAGAAAGCAAAAGATTTAGCAAATTTCTTGTATTCCTGAAGTGTGACGGAAGCAACAATTTGAACACAGCCAAAACAAATCAAGATTCTTACTGGCAGATGCACAAAAGACAAACTTTCACTGAAACCAGATTTGACCCATTTTTAATGTGTTTGCTTTGGTTTTATCAATAAAACTGCCTGTGCAACTGTATTGGCCATGTCAACGGCAAATGTGCTCTCCGTAAACGAGTGCGTGTTACAGGATTCAGTTTAGCAAATTCGTCCACCTTACCACCTCTGAAGCTTGGGGTTGTGTAAGTTTGTCATTCTGAAAAGTGTGTTGTGGTTCCAAAGGTTTGGGAAACACTAGGTTAGAGCACAAAGGCTACTATGTATTAGAAAACATTCAGCAATCCCATAGTTTAAGAAAGGGCATGTAAATCTGTACATATTTTTCTCCTCTGTTCTCACCATCCCAAAGCTTTTCTATCCACTTGTCTGCATTCTTGTATTCATTAGAAGAAGTTTTTCACTGGGCTACTCACGCTAGTGTGGGGACAACAGCATGGCAACACACCATCTAAAGATCGCAGTTAGACAGTGATGGGTTTGCAGTCAATAAGGACATGAAATTAATCAGAATACTGGGGGTACAGGGCTCATCCCCTGATTGCATTAAGATGGTAGTGCCTTGGGTTTTGCAAGGCTACAGGCGTTACATTCACCCATAAAGAGGCAGAAGGGTACATTGTCAGGAAACTGTGCAAATAGGGTGGGTTTTTAATATGTTTTCCTTTTGGCCATTTCTATAGAAGATGTGCTCTCTGTAAATATGAGAGTGTAGGTTATGGGATCCTGCATTTAAGCTTAAAAAACTGCCATAGAGCAAGGTGGGTTGCGTTAGTTTGTCATTCTAAAAAGTGTGCTAATAGTAGTGAGAAATATGGGTTTGGAGCACAAATGCTGAAAATTACTATAACCGATTTGTAATTTTCATATTAAAGAAGGTGCAGGTAAATTTGTACATATGTTTTATACCATGTTCTCACAATCCAAAAGCATTGGCATCTTTTGTCGGCACTCTCGTACACCTATTGCAGAAACTGACTATGGGCTACATACACTAGGGGTTGCAGGCAATAAGGACAAGAAATGTAGCAGAATATTTGGAGTACATTTAGGGAAACCCTTGCCTCAACCCCTGTTTTAGATTCATCTTTGTCTTGGTTTAGGTGGGAGAAAATCCGCTGGAATCCTCAAAAAGACATGACACAGCCTAAATTCGATACATGTCATATGATTCCAATGAGTGAGAGGGGCATGCCTAAGGAGTTAGCACAAGCAGGAGTGGTTACCACTGGCCACACAGCTCTACCCTGTCCAATTTCAAAACCCGCCTCCAGGGGGCCCATATTTTACTTGCTGCTGTGGCACATAGTTATCAGCTAGAACTCTCAAAATTAGGATTTGCTCAGAAGGAGGGTAAACAAGGGCTTAGTCATACCCCAAATGTAAAGGCAGAAATTTGCACACAGTGCACAATGGATTATATCACACAGAACTATGGTTACGAAGAGAGCAGTAGTTTTAAATTGGTCCTGGGGGGACCCTGCTGTAGAAGCTGGCAAACGGTAGTAGCTGGTAAAGATAACGGAATGGCTGACATTAAGCAACAACTTAAATAATGAATAAACTTTTGAAATGCGGAAGCGCTCCCCTCATTCTGACAGCAGGGCTGGGTCACCCTACATGCATTGGTGCAGTTTGGTCACAAAGTGGCAGCAAGGGCCAGCGGGCCCCCAGCTCTCAAGAAGGGCTTGGTTAAAAGGGTATGGCCTCATTAGTGCAAACACCACAGGGTACTCCGATGGGGGCGGGGTACTCCAGCGGTGGATAGGGACTTGGTCCGGCTAGCAGGACTTCTAACTGCAGGTGTGCTCTATACCAACCCTCAGGAGTCTTTTTGGTAGGACCCTGGATGGAAACATCGACACCCCGCTAGTCCTTAAAGCGGTTGTAAACCAAAGCAACTGGGAGCTTGTCTTGCAATGCTCTGCCCCTGAAAAGGCATGAGAAAAATCATGGACTGGTGGTCCGTGGTATTTAAGGGGGGAAATCCCCAGATATTGTAGTGTAGTTCCTATATTCCCAATAGGCTCTATACATTGGAATAATCCTATAGATTAGACGTAGGACTAAGGTCGACTAGGTCTCTATTGAATATATTGAACTTAATAGTGAGTGCCAGCTAGCTCAGAGGTCACTAGAAACTTTCTCGAATACACAAGAAGGGATTTGTTTCTGACAACCGCATAAAAATGACAACTTTGTTTCCCAAAAATAAGAAATATATCTCTAGAGTCGCGGAAACAATAGATAAGTATTTCACTAAGTCAATCGTGCATGCTTCGTTTCAACAGAGGTGCAGAGAAATAAAGAGACAGGCATTTTCAATAAAAGGATTTATTGAACAGTTTTCTTTCTCATGCAAGTAGAGTGGACTGATACAATCGTAATGCAGGCTGCAAAGTATAATGCATACAGCGAGAACAATATTATAAAATAATACTGTAAGGACATTGTATGGTTTCTAAGACATATAAAAATACATACAAAATAATAATGACTAAAAGTACTAAATTGGTGCTTCTAGAATACCCCTACTCCAGTGTACCTAACCTAAGTCTAGTAAGAGGGAAGAAGTAAGTATTGTGTAGTATAGGTTTAGTATTCTTTGCAAGAATCTATCCAAGATTTCTCTTAGGTTCTTCTCAGCTCCATACCTTAGTTTAGATTGAAGGAGGTTTGGTGTCTCTGTCTCGGGACTCTATTTCCCAACACCCTGCGAGGGGAGCTTGGAAACACTGGAGCTGGATTCTCAGCGAGAGAAAGGACAGCTTCTCGATCAGTGCGTCAGCTGGAGGGTCGGCTTCCTTCGGCACTTGCTGTACCGAGCTGCGTCGGGCAAGTAGATAGTCGAACTGCTCCGAACCACCATGTCTTGCTAGAGCAAGTGAAGGCATATTTATACCTTGAAGGTGCCGAGTTTGACCTTAAATTGGGCATAAGAACGTCAGTAAAGAACCCCAAGGGAATAGTAGTTCTTTGTAAAGTACATGAGTTCTTGGACAAATCAATATTCAAACAAGGGGAGGTCCCTGACTGCTTACGCCGATTTTCCAAGAAATCGTTGTGACGTTTTGGTACTGGTGGAAGTAGCCATGCCTGTATTTGGACTGCTTGGGCTATGTTTAAATAAGGGAATGATTTCTATGCCTATATTTGGGCAACGTGAATTGTACCTATATAAGGGCATGAATCGGGAAATTCACGGGGATCCTAAAACGCCATACAACACCCACTCCACTTTATTAAGTACGAAATTACTAATTTCTTAAGCATATAAAACATATCTAAAACATGATGTGTTAAAACCCCCGATCCTAAATACATAAAAATGCATTTTAAATGGTTGTACAGGAAAAAGAGCATTTGTGCTGTACGCATTTAAAAGCAATGTTTCATTCAAAGCATATAGATAAAAAACACTACCCGAATGAACAATGAAAATACATTTATGAAATGGCTCTGAAATACAGAAAAAAAATCCAGGTCGAGACCATTCCATGATATAATATATACATTTTTGGGTTGTGGACAAGGCCACATATTGTCTCTTGGAAGTATTCAAAGAATTCTTGTCCTCTTTAATTCTACTTTAAGCAGATTACTTTGCACCAAAAAAAAGTTCCGTTTTGGAAAAAAATCAAATCATAAAAAAATAGAGTTTCAAAGTCAGAAGTTTGTTTTGAAAGTGAAGGTAGAATACAGAGTTTCACAGAACACTGTGTGCTAACTTCAAAAGTCAGTCTCATTGCTTAGAGAAAACATAAAATCTTCTAAGCTGGTAAAGAATTTGTCTACTACTGTAGGTGAAAGTGGGACTACCTCGTTAAGCAGATCAATTGCACAAAGATGAGAAGGATTGCCGTTCGCGTCAGCCTTATTAGCAATGTTCGAAGGAGATGGTACCTGTGCGCCTGTCGCTCCACGTATCTCACCGTCTGCAGTTTGCATCTGTGAGATCTCAACAAATGTCGTCATCAGGATTGGTAGCCGCTGGGGACAACACAGTGCATGAGCCGTTACCGGTCCGAGCAAAGTATCAACATCTGTTGGCAGGACTGATGGGAGTGTCAGACAGACGTCTAGCACTCATTCTTCTCCATATAGCAGGCATCATAGAACAGCTAAGATGTAATCTTGGCAGATTGGTCGGAATGATAGAAACCACGTGGTATTTAGATCTCTTAAACGAGCCAAGCCCAGAATCTGTATCATGCGCTCACGAAACTTCATTCCCAGGAGAGTGCTCTCTAAGGTAATCTGTGTGTCGTTGGTGATTTGACTTGCCATATCGGAGCAGAATGAATAAAAATAGTATTCCTGCTACGAGACTCAAAACGAGAGGCAGGCCGCCAAACCCCGATTGCACGAAGGTTGGAAATATGCAGAGGACTCCCTCAAAGAGTGCTAACAGTCCCGAAAAATGTGTCTTAATTACATGTACAATACCACTGGTATCAGACACGTTTAAGATATGACCTAACATTTCTGAGAAATGTATAGGGAAGTTTGTGGATAAAAGGGCATGTATCTCTGCAGAAGTCCTTGCAACTTGTAGATCATACGTCTCTTTGGACGAGGTCAGTGGCACAGTTTTCTGTAAAAGAATGGCTTTCATTCTGCTTAAAGTATCAATTTGTATAGAAGAGTTGTTCAGTAAAAGCCATAACCGCGACTTCCCGTCTGTCTTGGTTTTAGGAAACAATACTTGCATACAGTAAGTGACCATGGCTGACACGATTACAAGATAGGGTATTCCTGGCGATATGCCAGAGCAGCTGTGATTATTCAACATAATCTAAATTCGATTAGAAATCTGCGTAAAAATTGAATCTATCACTGCAGCTGGAGAACCTTGCAGATGGCAGGATAAGTTGGTTGAAGAACCATCGCAGGCCTGTGTAGGTTAATACCCTGACATGAAAGTGTACCACTTAGTGCATTTTTGCAGTTCGTACCACTGAGTAAAAATTATTTTCCCCCACTCCAACTTCTGTGTGTATAAGGTAAATCCCAGGATTTCTTGATGTATTCCTACCCAACCTTTCATATACGCCTGCTGGTATATGTTTCAAACAATACTGAAGATGGAAAATCGTAATAGGCAGAGTGATTGTCCAATGTATTACCCATTCTGCCGCTGGCTTTTCAGAAACAGTTAATGGTAATCTTTCCAGTTTTTTAATGCTCAGCACTGTATAGTCGGCTCCTCTCTGTGCCAAAGAGATTTCTTTATCTGTAAGGTTAAATTCAGAAAACAATGACGTGGTGTTGATTAGACGCCATGGCACAGAGCCAGAATGAAGATTTTGTAACATTCAGCCTAAAAGCATTATAGACCCTAATTGTGACTGACCATGCTGTAACATGACCAAGTCCTGTTCCATTATGTCAATGGCAGAGGATACTATGCTGTCAAAAGAATACATTCTGGATGACAGTGTCGTTAACCCATTGTCAACTACGCCGATTCTGAAATCGAACTAGACTGGGCTTGTCCACCGGATTTCAAAATCCTACATCTCCTTAGACCCAAAGGCCGCGGTGGTGGAGTAGGTATTATCTATAGAGCCTCATGGCTCATCACCAGCCTAGACATGGATCCGGTCGTTGGGACCGAGCTCCTCGGCCTCTCTATAAAAAGTCACACTGGAGCTACCTTCACGGTAATTATCTGTTACCGCCCTCCGGGGACCTTTAACTCCCAACAACAACAATCGCTTCTTACCTCCATCACCAACATGGCGACCTCCCACAACAAGCTGATTATATTAGGTGACTTAAACCTCTGGCCGAATGGCATTCTAGACACCAGACTGAACAATTTACTGCTCTCTTGTGAGAGTGTGGGCCTCCAACAACTAGCCAAGCAACCTACTCATAAAGCAGGGCATCGACTCGACCTCATCTTCTCTACCCCTCAGCTAGTACACCTGAGTGATATCCTGCCTATGGGCTGGGCTGATCACTCCCTTCTTAAATTCTATATCACTAGTAAGGGGGACGGAAGGCAGGCTCACAGCACCCCCTCGGAATTCATGTACAGAGATTGGAAAGCTCTGGAAAAACTGAGAACTACTGGGGCCGTTTTCCAAGTGGAGGACAGCTTCTCTCCCTATAATCCAGTAGAGGACAACTATGAGGCCCTCTGCACTAGGATATCCTCAACTACGAACTCCCATGTTCCCTTAAAAAGTTGCAAGCCTAAGGGTAAAGCATCAGCCCCTTGGTACAACGATTCCCTGAAGGCCCTTAAACTAGCCTGCAAACAGGCTTAGAGGAAATGGAGGCCAGGGTACTCCAATACCAACAAACTAATTTGGAAAAACAAACTCCGGGAATATAAATCAGCAATTATTAAATGCAAATCTGCTCTACTATAGTTTCAGCCGCCAACAGCTCCAGAAGTATTTTCCAGATCCTTAACAACCTCACCCACCATGACTGTGCCAAAAAAACTATCCCCCCCACACAAGCACTCTGCGACAATCTCGCACTGTTTTTTAAGGACAAAATTGAGGCCATTATCCAAAACTTGAGCACCTCCCCCTCACTGGGCCGTCTCAACGGCCCCAGGTCTGATACTACCAACTATGACACAGTCAGCCCAGGGTGCCATCCCATGAACCGCTTGCGGGTATTCCCCCCCATTTCTGAGGCGGATTTCGACAGCTTGGCTCGCGGAATCTCCTCGGGTTCCCCGCTCGACCCTTTACCCCCAAAAACCTGGAAGGCTTTCGGAGAGGAACTCTTCTGCACCCTTTTCAGGATCTGCAATAAATCCCTGCGCTGCGGACTTGTTCCGGTTCCCTGGAAACAGGCTCTCATTACCCCACTACTGAAGAAACCCTCCTTGAACCCCGAGTGCCTACAGAACTATCGGCCAATCTCCCTGTTGCCTTTCCCGGCGAAAATCGCCGAACGCTGGGTGAGCTCCTGTCTCTCCAAACACCTGGAGCAGAATCACATCCTGGATGAAATACAATTTGGTTTTCGTCCGGCCCATGGCACTGAAACAGCGGTTCTCACTGCCATGAAGGATCTCCGTATGCGTGCAGACAGGGGCCAGGCAGTAGCCCTGATCCTGCTGGACCTGTCTGCCGCATTCGATACAGTCAATCACGTGATTCTGCTGAGGAGACTAAGGGAGGCGGGGTGGACGGCACTGCACTGCTCTGGTTTCACTCCTTCCTACGGGACAGGAAGCAGGCCGTCTCCCTTCCCCCGTTTCAATCTGCCTTCTCCCCGGTATCCCATGGGGTGCCCCAAGGCTCGTCCATCAGCCCTATTTTATTTAACGTTTACCTCACACCTTCGATTACGTTAATAAAATCCCATCGGCTAAAAGCCATAAACTACGCTGCTGACACTCAGCTCATCCTCTCGTGGGAGGGTGAAGAATCGATCCCTCTGGAATCGTTTCACGATTGTCTGAGAGATACAGCGGGTTGGCTGCACAATAACTCCCTGCAATTTAACTCCTCCAAAACCGAGGTCTTGTTCTGCGCCTGTTCCCAGCCGAATTTTGGCCCCCAGAAACCCCGGATAAGCCACAACCGGTCACCTCCGTCCGCAACCTCGGTGTCATGATGGACAACAAACTTAGCATGGAGACGCAGGTCGTGAAAACAGTGTCCACCTGCTCGGCCCTTCTGCGCTCCTTACGCAAGATCATGCCACTTCTCCCCTCTCAGGCACGGGCATTAATAGTCAGGTGCACCATTCTCAGTCGCCTTGACTATTGCAATGCGATGCTGCTCGAGGCCCCAGCTGTACTACTAGATCGTCTCCAGAGAGTTCAAACAGCCGCTGCCAAACTGGCCCTTGGCTGGAATAGGAGATCCTCGGCCACAGCGGCATTGGCCGAGCTGCACTGGCTCCCTATGAAACAGCGAGTGGCTTTTAAATCACTCTGTCTCGTTTTTAAAGCATTGCACGGAGTCGGACCCAGCTCCCTGCAATCTATGTTCACCTGGTACTTCCCAACCAGAGCCCTCCGTTCATCCACAGCTCGCCTTGTCACAGTACCAAGATTCAACAAAGTCAGGACCGGAGGAAGATCCTTCAGAGTTGCAGCCGCAAAACTGTGGAACAGCCTGACCCTCGACATTCGCCAAACAACCGAACTTCTTCCTTTCAGAAAGCGGATTAAAACCTGGCTTTTCCCCAAACTTTAAGTCTGGTACCTCACTCGGTTGCCCCCAATGCCTTCCACCTTAGGAGTTATTTCTACAGCGCCAGAATACCTGCAAGGTGACAGCTGCGCTATGCAAATGTTTTAAATAAATAAAAATAAATAGAGAGAGATTTCTCTAAATTAATACGTTCAACTTCTCGTATTCGTTCTGCAGTCTCTGCTTGAGTCGTCTTCCATGCTTCATTATAAATAGCATAGATACCAGCGTATATAAAATTGTATGACGCTGTTTCCTAGGTCCTTGTAAGAAGTCCCTTAAATCAACACCATCTTTAAGTAAAGATAAGTGTTGTTTTACCTCTCTTAGTGTAGATTTTTGTGGCCATTCAAGGCATAGTTTGCCTACACTGTATGATGTTACTATCCCTGGATGTTGTCTCTGGGCATATCTTGGATCTGGCCTGCTGATTGTGAGCCCTTGTGTCTTATACAGGAATCTATCTTGACAGCTGTTTGTGTCTGTGGGCCAGATTAACAATTTTTTCCAATCAGGATCTGTTCTGTTTTAAGTAAAATAGTTTTTACTTTGACCACCCCCTCCGTAGTGTCCTTAATATCAGGTGTAGGCGTAGGTATTGACGGTTTGTTTAAATCTTTCATCTTAGCTAATCCAAGACAAGGCGTCTGTTCAACAGTGTCATTTAAAAACATTATTTGTTCTGGAATAATGCAGGCTCTAAATAAAGCTTCTAACCCCTGCACCTGCCAGTCTTTTGTGCTCCAGACAGTTTTTGTCTCAATGTTGTCTTTCCAAAAGTCAAAACCTGATGTAGACAGCTGAGCATAAAAGGCTGCAGAATAAATTTGCTTCGTATTCGTCAACATACTTTTCATACCTGTCCTATTAATATTTTAAAAGTAAAATGCCTCTTGATTTGAGACATTAAAATCTGAAAAGTATGGACATTTGTCATAAAATGTTTTCAAGCTACCTTTTGGTGGCATAGGACAATGTTCCCATTGGTTATAAGTAAAAACATTTCTAGGATTTGCAGATTTGAGCAAAAAATGATGACCATAGTGACTATAACAGTACATTTGTTCATAATCTGATGAACCTTCTAAGTATTCATGATTTGTAAATTTTGCAGACATTTCTAAGTCTGACATCATATTATTAACAGTCTCAAGGTCCCAATCATCAGAAAAGGTACTAGATGAAACAAAGTCACTAAAGGAAACCTTGAATTGGTGTATCATAATCAGTTCTGTCCCAAGCTATTCCACCTGGTATAGGAACGGCTGTGTTATTCACTGATGACAAGTCTTGTTGTTCACGATGGGAAGATTTGTGCGGTTTGAGGAGTAAGTTGATGTTCTTACTTGCTGTGTCCTTTTTATTATATCTTCCATTTATCAGCATTCCCAAAGTTAATACCATAGGCAGCCAAAGTAGAAGAAAAAGTACACCCAACACAATCCAAAGTTCAACCTATGGTGAAACCAGATAAGTATTTTCCAGTTGATGAAAAAGTTCTGTAGCTTGTTCTTTAAAAGTTCTTTTTACTGGCATTGTTTCCGGTTCACTGGGATCCTCGGAAAACGTATCAAAGTTAGTCAGTCAGAAATACCTTATTCGACAGCCAAGGGTCATAAAAGCATACTATATTATTAAAAGAAGATACACACTCCAGCTAAATGCATGATAATTAAATAATCTCACATATTAATCAGTGTTCACATCTGAAAACGTTCGTAAAGAAAGCCAATATCATATAAAGTGCACCGTGCTCAAGTAATAGACCAGATCCATCATTAATATCACATATAAAAATGTACCTTAAGAGGCAAGAAGGGGAAAATGCAATTGCGCCAGCAAACAACACAAAATCACTATTACAGCAGTAATCTGTTCCTAAGTCTAATGGCCCCGATTAAAAAACTTGCGACCCCAAAACAAACCATGGGTGACGCCAGCATTTTTAGGTAGAACAGAGCTGGCCTCACTTGGACAAACTGGCATTCTCTCAGTAGAGGCAATATGTGCTGCCTTCGCAGAGACTCATAATGGGTGCACAAAACATTAGGTTCAAGGTATCCTGTTCCTAGAAGTTATCACAGGGGCAAGGTTTTAACAGTTCAGGTTTTGAATAACACGTGTTAGGATCTTGGCCTAGGCTTTGGGGTCTGCCTTATAAAGGTCTGCCGGTGTCCCGTCAGGGCCAGCTGCTTTCCCCCCTGATGTCGATATAATGGCTTTAAGAACTTCTTCTATATTAAATTGAAGGGGGACCCATCTCTCAGCCGTATTATACACTCCTTACCTAGGCTTGGCATATCTGAAAAAAGAGAGCTGTTAACTACGGACCAGAATTGCGAGCTGTCAGATAGGACACTAGCTTGGCCAAGCTCCTCCCAAACATTCTCTCTTAGTTGTTTTTTCTCTCACACACAGACAGTTTATTCGCCTTCCTGCAGCTCCTGGATAGCATTGGGTCCCTAATTTATTGCTTTACAGCCTTCATTAGTTCCTTATGGGCAGCTGAAAATGTGTCATCAAACCACCTTTTAAGTTTTGGGGATTTCACCTTGGTTTTGGTCGCTAAGTTTGAAGTTGCCGTTTTAGCAATAATGTCAAAAGCGTCTAAAGTAGCTCTAGAGTCCATACATACTTTAAGCTCTGGGGCACAAGTATTATACAAATTTCCCAAAAAACTGTCTGGAGTAATCTTTTCCCACCTCAACCTTCGTGCTTGGTCTTTAGTGGTAATGTTTGCATTAGTGATATGGTTCGCAGCCCCCCCTATTCTAGCAGGTGAGAGGAGGAGAACCAATATTAAAGGGTTATGATCACTAAGACAGTTACAAATAACATTAAAAGTCTGTACAGCTGAGGTTAATAGAGCAGATAAAAAGATATGGTCAATTGTGCTAACACTACTGTTACCTACATAGGTGGGGACCAGAGCGGACTTATCAGATTGTTGTAAACAATTCGAGCTAAACATAGAAAGAAGTCCTTCTATAATCGTTCCTGACAGTGGATGCTCAAAGTGGTTTAAACCTTGTAAGTCATCTACCTCCTTCAGTATCAAAGGGCAGATAAAACAACATTTCCGTATATTAAAATCCCCCATAATTAGAGTATCATAATAGACATGGCTGTTTTCCCCGTTGTATTTTAGTAATTTTTCCAGGGCCAGGAGATACTCAGTCTCATGGGTCCTAGAAAAGGAATTATAAAAGTTTACCACTAGCAGAGTGGTAAGATTCTTTCCTGTAAGTTCCACTGCTAGCACATAAGGTGAAGAGAAATAGACCAATTTGGCACTATAGCAGAGCTTAAGGCTAAACATTAAAAGGAGACCTCCCTTAGCTCTGCCCATATTAGACGGGATCGCATGGTTGCAGAAGGAGATAAATCAATTGAGATAAAAGCAGTCATTGGGTTCCCAAGTCTCTTGAAGGGCAATTATATGGTGTTTAGCAAGGAAGGGTACCCAAGAAATATCCCCCTTCTTTGATCTCAGCCTCGCCATATTCCAGAACAATACCTTCATAGATGCATCATTAGGGCTACCTGGAATAATAGTAGAGTGGGTAGAATTATCCAGCGAACATTGGGGAGTGAGGGCAGCTATTATTGGTACTGTCTGAGCTTCTGGCTGGGAGGTTTTAACCTTAGGAATTCCTACTGTCATTGTCAGTCAATCATTTTCATCAAGTCCTTGCATATTCGCTAGTGGTAAAAACCGATTTGATAAGGATAGTGTTGTATTAATATTACTTTCTTGGGGCTATATGGGTAGCTTAAAAGGTTTCTGCCAGCCAGGCCTTTGCCGATCGCTGTTTTCTGGAAAGTATTTGGGAGGATGAAAAGTTTGTAGTGGCACTATTTTATTTTTAGTTTTAGAGCCATATTCATAATGGCAATCTAATAGTGCTCTAGCTTGCCCGCTGTACTTAAAATTGACAATTATACAATTCCCCTCCTTATTTTTCCTAGTTCCGTGACCGATCCAGCCAACCCTTTTAGCCATGATGATATCTGGGGAAATATTTGAGCCGTTTATCACATTATTATTGCACAAGTGGGTGATCTTATGTATTAGGTCTAGTGAGGTTTCCTTTGTGCCAGATGAGAGTGGAGGGACCCCCACGAATACAGCTACTAGAGGCACTGATTGTGGAGAGAGATCAATTATACATTTGTTTGTCAGTGTTACCTGTTTATTATGAACTAACATGGGTATAGATGGAAGATCCTCATTTACACTTTCCTGGGTTTCCTGACAAACAGCCAGCGGTTCGATACCACCCTCCAATGACATGCAATCAGTAGTTGGGGTGCTAAGATGGGGCACACTCAGGGAAAATCGAGTACCAGTCACCCTATCTATTTGTATGCTACCAATCTGGTGCCTGACTTCTGGACCATTAGCAGTTCCGGTGACACCCCTCCTCCCACCGGCTGCCCCTGCAAAACAGTTATTATGCGTTGCCACAAAGGAATCAAGTTTCAACTGTATGCCTTCTATCTTGGCAATTACAGGTGCTAGTAAGTCTTTAGTCATCGACTCAAGTCTCAAGAAAAGGCTATCCAGTAGCAGATCCGAGTTAGGCTTAGCCAATACTGCTCCATGTGGTGATGTAGATGTGGTCCTTCGGGGCTTTCTCAAGGCTTTGCCTCTCGCAATTTGTTTTCTCTTCATTGGTGGGCCATCAATATCATCACCCACAATTATGGTGGCCACAGGAGTGCCGGTAGTTGGGGCCTGAACTGTCCTGTCCTAACCACCTGTTTGTCCTTCCAGCAATGCACTCGATGGCATGGGAGTACCTGTTTCTTCGGTAAAATCCCTGTTTTCCTCCTGGTTCAAACTACGCCCAACATTACCAAGTGCCATTTTCTCAGTTTCCAGAGAGAGTCTTTTCTCAGTAAGGGCTACTCCTTCGTTATGGCATCGGCTGCCTTAGTTAAAAAATAGTCTATCGTACCAGCTGAACCTGCAGCAAGTGGCCCTAAGTTCCCCCCACAGCCAGTTTCCTTTTTGGCCAAGAAGCACTTATGGTGATAAATGCTTGGTGTAGCCCACAGTACCAGAGAAATACCAAACCCTCCTAGCTTCAAAAGTAGGTAACAACAAAGTGGCTACAAAACATGAAGCAAGTAATACTGAGTTGTGGAGTTGTGGCTGGTTACAGCTAAAGTGGGGCACAGTCACATTCACTACAATCAATATAAAAGCAAAGCAGGTACCTTTTCGGTTTTTAGACCTCCACACTGTGTCCTGGTGGTACATTGGCTGAACCACGAGGAATTAGAGACCTGGCCCAGCCCAGCCTCTCTCGGCCGTTGACAGGCGCAGACGGTCCCACCCTTGGCCCGGGCTTCGCCCACGCGCGTTCCACATTGCGGGAGCCCTGTTGTGCTTTTAAGGTGCCTCTGGGCGTGTCAGCGATGTCTGCGGATGTGACGACCTCGGGGGGGCTGGGACTCGTGGTCCTGTCCCGCTCTCCCCGACCAGCTCCCGAAAACAGCAATGAAGTTACAGTGCTTCCGGTGCTGCGGGAGCCCTGTTGTGCTTTTAAGGCGCCTCCGGGCGCGTAGCAATGTCCGCAGCTGTGACGGCCGCAGGGGGGGGGCTGGGACTTGTGTTCCTGTCCCGCTATCCCGACCAGCTCCAGAAAACAGCAATGAAGTTGCAGGGCTTCCTGCGCTGCAGGAGCCCTGTTGTGCTTTTAAGGTGCCTCCGGGCGCATCAGCGATGTCTGCGACTGTGATGGCTGCAGTGGGGCTGGGACTCGTAGTCCTGTCCCGCTCTCCCCGACCAGCTCCAGAAAACAGCAATGAAATAGCTAGAGGCAGTTCTGTCAATTGTAGGTATTGCATCAGGATTATTTGAAATCGCTGGAGCTACTTGATCCCTTGTCATATTAGTATAGTCAGACGCTATATCATTGTAGTCAGGCTTTTCTTGAGAAACTGTTATTTGGGTCTCAAGAGGTACAAGTTCCACGGCTTTGTTGCATAGTTCTTCTTTTCCCACTGCAGATTCTTCAAAGGTGATGAGTATCTCAGTTTGAACCTCTTGGATAGTAGCCAGATTTGGTCGTCTGCTACATCATTGGAGCCCACTTGGCCTACTACTTATGATCGGCCACATGATGTGGTTTTACCAGGTCGATGGACACAAACCTGTTCTCCTTTCTTCCAGCAAGGGGCGGTAGTAACACTGTTCTTGATCTGTGGATTGCTAGTCCAGGTACTAGTTGTCTGTAAGAAGGCTCAAATTCCTTCTTGTCCACGATCTTTTCTCTGACTAGATCCCCAATCTTTGGAATGCAGGCAGGCCTTTCTGGGAGGGGTGGTTCCCCTTTAGTGGTCGTTGACTTCTGTAATGTGTTGCTTTGACTTTTCCTTGTTTCATTTAAGTCCTGCAAAACAGCCAAACGGTCTTTGATATCAAAAGGTTTTTGTTCTACCACTGAAGTGTGACAATCAAGGTCCTGGACAATCATTCTAGTTCCAAAATGGATTTAATATGGAGTGATTCCTGCCAGAGAACTTCTTGACAGATTGTTAAGACTACATTGGACACTTATTAGATGTTTGACCCACCCGTCACTCGAGCCTAATACCTTAGCTGTTATAGATTGCTTTATGTACCGTTTTTTTCTCTCCGCAACCTAATTTCCCTCAGGATGAAATGGACTAGAATACTGCAATGCAATGCCCAGATTGGCCATGGCCTCCTTGTAAGCTTTTGAGCTAAACGCAGGACCTTGGTCAGAATGTAGCGTGCAGACTGCGTATATGCGAATAAAAACTCGCAAATCTTTTATAACAGTTCGAGCGTCAGCCGAGTGCTGAGGCCACATCCAAATAAATCTTGTCTTTAATATTTGTGGGACCGCATTTGTCCACAGGGACATTTGTTTGTAGATAGTCTAATGCTGTCTAACAATGGTGTCTGAACTGGGCTGGCTACACTGTAGTCAGGTATCTGGCGGCGTTCTGTGCTGCGATCTCTGTTGCAGTCATGGCAATTGATTGCGAATGTGTGAATGTGACCACTCATCCCTGGGACCAGTACGCCTTTTTTAATTCTAGTATAGATTTAGAGATCCCCTAATGTATCAGGCCCTCTCCTAAATGTGCTTTGTGTATCAAAGCTACTCTACGTCTCCTGTTTGGAATTACTCTATCCCCCATTCCAGGGATTCCAGCAAAAGGAATGGAGTCAATTATGTATGAATATTCTAGTGGATAATTTTTTGAGGTATCACAGCACCGCTGCCTTTGCTTGTGGCATTGACAGCCAGCATTATTTTGCTGTCTATTTTCATTTTTGAACAAGTGATTGCAGCTACGGAAGCCGTTTGCACAGTTGCCTTCGCTGCTTCATCAGCCAATGAATTCCCTGCAACATGAACGCCATCAGGTTGATGAATCAATGTATGGATCACGTGAGTTTTTTGTAGTTCTTTTTGTAACTGAACTACTTGTTCCCAAAGCAATTTATGCTTGACTGTGCCACCGTTTGCATCTTTGAAACCGTTTTGAATCCAGTTCGGCAAGTATTAATTGTTAGATTGAACGCAGTAATAAGAATTGCACACTAAGAGTGTGGGAAATTCACGATCGGTATTTTCAAGCGCCATCTTGAATGCTTGTAGTTCAGCTCGCTGAGCTGTACAATCTCTGAGAGATTGTGTTTTAGTGACCATAGGTCGGAATTTACCATCACGTCAGTGACCTTTAACGATCGCGCACGCAGCACTATAAGCTTGTTTACCTCCAATTATGGGCTGTGCTGATCCGTCTGTATAAATTATACATTTGTACTGTTCTAGAGGCAGAATCTCAGTAGGTATAGGACATTCTTGTTCGTATAGTAGAAATTCTTGTGTTTTCAAACAGGGGTCAAAAATGTATTCAACGTCTGTTGCAGCAAGAGAATTAACCCATTGTATCCATCTCGGATGGAAAGCCTTTGCATTTGGAATGCTCGCTTTTGTCACTGTCTCTAAGGCAGGTACAGGAGTAACGACCATTATGCGTTATCCCTGTGCGAGGGCTCTCTCTTTTGCTACAGCAGTTTGAACCGCTGTCAGAATTTTTTCTGTAGAAGTGAATTTCATTTCAGCTTGTGTGTAAAATTTATAAGCTATTGATACTTTTTCTCCTTCATTAAAGGTTAAGTATGTGATTCCGCATCTTCCTGGAATGATTCGGATTGCAAGGTTGCGTACGTTTATGTGAGTCTGTAAATGTGTTGTTGCTAACATGTCTGTTTGCATTGAACGCAAAATGTATGTGTGTGTTTGATTAAAATTAGTTGTTTTGAAATCAGGTTTGAATAATTCGTAGAGAGGTTTAACCCATTCTGCGTAGTTTAGAATGTAAGTTCTTCCAAAATTCAGGAAACCTAGAATTGACTGTAAGTTTTTCAGCGTTTTTGGAGTTTGGAGCAGCACACACTGCTTTTGTCTTCACTTGATAATTTGTATCCTAGAAAAAGGATGTTTGAATGGGCAATTTGTGATTTCTTAAAACTGAATTTGTACCCTTCAGATGCGAAGCCAAGTATTATGGTGTTCACCCTGTTCCAGTGCCTATCCAAGTCATCATCTGTTAGATAGGAATATGTGACATATTTCCGCAAACAAATACCCCTCATACCATCACTCCACAAATATTATTCCGCAAAGACAAACACCCCGCAAATTATCACAAAGCAAACTTTTACAACGACCATGCCTTTACCACGCATGCCATTACAATGCAAAGGCATGCATGTTAAAGGTATACTCATTGTAAAAGTTTTAAAGGTAAGTGTAAGTATCCTACCCTACCCTACCCTACCCTACACCCTAATGTAGTACCCCTTCACAACCCACCCTCGACACACAGTCCCTCTCCTACAACAACACTACCCAGCAAAACCCCCCAACACTACCATAAACCACTTTTCCTCCCTACACAAACACTACAACACTACCCTAATACACTACCCCTACACAACCCTACACTACACAAACACCACATCACTACACTACACTATACAAACACTACCCTAAACCCTAACACACTACCCTACACTACACAAAGACTACAACACTACCCTAAACCCTAAAACACTACCCCTAGCATGACCCTACATTACACACACTACAACACTACCCTAAACCCTAAAACACTACCCCTGCTTGACTCTACACTACTCAAACACTACAACACGTCCCTAAACCCTAAAACACTACACCCAGCATGACCCTACACTACACAAACACTACAACACTATACTACACAAACACTACACTACACAATCAATACCCAAGCACGATCCCCCCAGCCCTAAAAAAAACCATGACCTCTCTCTCGTTGTGGTTCCACACTCCTCCTGATTCCATCTTCATGAAGTCTGGGGTTTTTCACAACGCATGTGCATTTACCATACATGCTTTTACAACGTAATTCGTTGTAAAGGCATACATGGTAAATGCACACGCGTTGTGAAAAAATGCGGCGTGATGGTATGCGAGGTCAAAGACCTCATGGAGTAATGGTATGCGGGCTCAAAGTCCGCAGAAAAAAAGATGCAGAGTAAACGTTCATTACCATTAGATAGATGTCATCGTATGATAAAGCTTCATCATCACACATTTGTAGTAACAATGTTACTCTGGATGAAAATAACCCTGGACTATTCTTGAATCCCTGGGGGAGACGACAGAATTAATCATGTGTCCCCATATTTGAGAAAGCGGTCAAATACCTGCTTTCCGGTGCAATGTTTTGACAGGAGAAACCATTGGAAATATCTAATGTAGTTTTATATTTTTTACGCACAATGTTATTCATGAGTGCTGCACTGTGTGAATTATGTACTGCTAAAGTTTTGCAACAAGAGTTTAGATGTCTGTAATCCAAAACTAGACGATATGTATCGTCTGGTTTGGAGACAGGAAACAAAGAAGTGTTCATGGACGAGGTACATGTTTCAATCACCCCTTGGTATTCAAGTTGATCTAAGATCTCCCTGACCTGTTTTTTTAGTTTCTTGCTTAATTGGGTACTGCCTTTGTGCAGTTGGTTGAGTTTTTAATTGTATTCTATGATGAAAGAATCCTCATCCCCTCCTACATGATTTTTGTATAATGCAGGAGCCTGGGCTACAGCCCATTTTCTGGCGTAAGTATATTTGAAATGAATTGGAATATGATTGGAGAAGGCTGGCATAATGATGTCTTTCCCATGTGGGCACTCTCTGACAAATTCAGGTGGCCAGTTTTTTTCAGCTAGAAGAATGCCATAACCCTTAGAGAGCTTCTCCCAAAAGAGTGCTCTTATTTTTCTAGTTATATCCCCGTCCATCCGGAGTGTTACTTCATATAACATATGGGGTAGACTAACCCTGGTATCTTCAGTTTCAATTTGGATGTATTCATTCAAGTCCACTGTCTCCAGATGAAAAAACATAAACAAGGGGACCCCCTCTTAAAATACTTAAAGCCAGGGAAAAGAGAGGAAAGAAAAAACACAACAAAAATAGATTCCCTCATGGCCTATAAACTTTGTATATTGTGACATGGTTCATATAATTTTCTATGTCCTTCGAAATACAACAATAACAATTTCTTTTGATATTTTAAAAAGTGTATTTCTTTTTTTGTATATATAGCAAAAACTTTTTTCTACTTTTTCAAAAAGTGTCTTTCTTTTAAATTCATTATATTCTTTTGATCAGTTTAGACAAACATAAAAACACCCATGCGCCCCTTCACAGCCCCACCCCCACCATGACCCCCCCATCCTCCCTGCGAGGTGGACGGAAGCATGATGGCCAGAAGCTAACGGCCGTGACAGAGCTCCTCCTCCCGTGTATGGCGCACAAACTCCGCTAGTGGTATGCAGAAGCTGCAGTGGTGATATCGCCTCCAGGTTTTTCTCTCGTTTTCGCTGTTTTTCCTATAAACCCTGCGGTGAAAGTCGGCTCTTTTCTTTTATGCGGCTCAAAATTAACCCGATATTTGGCATTTGGCATTCGTGATAGCAACGCGGATGGTCGGCGAGTTGTCAAAGCCGGTGTGGTTCCGGGAGCTTGGTGCAGCCAGGGAGTGGCAGCGAGACCCAAGAAGATTGTCTCAGGGGCTTGGCGGACGGACGATGTCAGTGTGGTAAGGGCGACCCCTGATAAGACCCCTGGTAAAACGCCAGTCGTTGCAAGCTGTTTTTGCTGCAGGGGGGGCAGTAAGGCGTCCCTGGCTGGCACAAAATATTGTCAAGCACTTGAGGGAGGATAGCCTTGCAGGGGGAAGCAGGGAACATGCAAGCTGCGGGAGATACTTTGACAGTGAGGTGGTCTCAACACTGGCCCTAATCTATGCTACACTTGGTCTTGGCAGCAAGGAGTGGGAGCCCTGTATGGAGGAGAGTGGCTATAACGCTGTTAGCCTACACCCTAGTGTACATCTAAGTAAACTGAGTTGTCCTTTGACAGTGCCCACTGTTGAGGTGGGGGTCAGCAGCTACACATTATGAAATTGAACTGCCAGCATAGCGCCTGCACCCCAGAAACCATCTGCTTCCCCACCAGTAATCCAAATCAAAGCTACCTCTCGAAAAGGAAAAGGAAATCATAGATGTGCCGACACCCCTCCGGGGAAAGGGAGAGGTAGGAATAAGGTAAAGGGCGCTGTATAGGCTGTATCAAGAGTCACCCTTCACTGAAGTCCTTCTATAAAGTTCTCTCCCTATCTAATAGAGACAGAGCGAAAAAGATGGCCACAAATAGAACCACAACCAGCATGGGGGTGGGTGTTGGCGATACTACATTGGTCACGGCTCCTGTGGGTGGTATTTCCATGCCCTCCCAGTCTGACCAACTACCTCAGTCTTCTTCGTCTCCAGTGCAAGATATGGTCCATCCAACGATAGAACCCTCAAACTGTTTTTCCGCCTTGGAAATACAAGACACTGAGCAGAGGGGCCCGGAGTATCAGAAGGATGATGCAAATCAATCAATCAATCAATCATCGTATTTATATAGCGCACTACTTACCCAGAGGGTCTCAAGGCGCTGGGGGGGGGATCAGCTACTGCTCGTACAACCAGGTCTTGAGTTGCTTCCTGAAGGCGAGGTGGTCCTGTGTCAGGCGGAGGTGGGTGGGGAGGGAGTTCCATGTCTTGGCGGTGAGGTAGGAGAAGAACCGTCCCCCTGTGGTGGCTCTGCGGATGCGGGGGACGGCGGCGGGGGCGTGGCTGGTCGAACGAAGCTGGCGTTTGGGAGCATAGAAGTTGAGGCGGCTGTTTAGGTATCCTGGGCCTTGACTGTGTAGGGCTTTGTGTGCGTGGGTGAGGAGACGGAAGGTGATTCTCTTGTTGACTGGGAGCCAATGCAGATCTCTCAGGTGTCCGGAGATGTGGCTGCGACGGGGGATGTCCAGGATGAGTCGTGCTGAGGCGTTTTGGATCCGCTGGATTCTCTTCTGGAGTTTGGCGGTGGTTCCGGCGTAGAGGGTGTTGCCGTAGTCCAGACGGCTGGTGACGAGGGCCTGGGTGACCGTCTTCCTGGTCTCGGTGGGGATCCACCGGAAGATCTTACGTAGCATGGGCAGGATATTGAAGCACGACGAGGAGACGGCGTTGACTTGTCTGGTCATGGAGAGGGAGGAGTCCAGGATGAAGCCCAGGTTCCGTGCGTGGTCTGTTGGTTTGGGTGCACTGCCTAGGGCGGGGGGCCACCAGGAGTCGTCCCAGGCAGAGGGTGAGGATCCCAGGATGAGGACTTCCGTCTTGTCCGAGTTCAGTTTCAGGCGGCTGATCTTCATCCATTCGGCTACCTCTTTCATCCCTTCGTGAAGGTTGGCTCTTGCGGTGGCGGGGTCGTTGGTAAGGGAGAGGATCAGCTGGGTGTCGTCGGCGTAGGAGATGATGTTGAGGTTGTGCTGGCGTGCGATGTCTGCGAGGGGGCTCATGTAGATGTTGAAGAGGGTTGGACTGAGCGAGGAGCCTTGAGGGACGCCGCAGATGACTTCGGTGGCTTCAGATCTGAACGGGGGGAGGCGGACTCTCTGTGTTCTTCCAGGGAGGAAGGAGATGATCCACTCCAGTGCCTTCTCCTGGACTCCGACGTTGCTGAGGCGTTGTACTAGGGTACGATGGCAAACAGTGTTGAAGGCCGCGGAGAGGTCGAGGAGGATGAGGGCCGCTGTTTCTCCGTTGTCGAGCAGCGCTCGGATGTCATCAGTGACTGCGATCAGGGCGGTCTCGGTGCTGTGGTTGGCCCGGAAGCCAGACTGCGAGGGGTCGAGGGATCCGTTCGTCTCGAGGAAGGCGGCCAGCTGCTTGTTGATGGTCTTCTCGATGACTTTTGCAGGAAACAGGGGCAGCGAGATGGGGCGGTAGTTCTTGAGGTCGGTGGGGTCAGCCGATGGCTTCTTGAGTAGAGCGCTGAGTTCGGCGTGCTTCCAGCTCTCCGGGAAGGTAGCGGTGTCGAAGGAGGTGTTGATGATGTCCCGCAGGTGGGGTGCAATGATAGCGTCGGCCTTGTTGAAGACGTGGTGAGGGCAGGGGTCGGTCGGAGATCTGGAGTGGATGGAGTTCATCGTGCGGACGGTGTCTTCGGTGCTGATCGGAGTCCAGGCGCGGAGGATGGTGGTGGGGGGCGGTGGTTTGGTCGTGGTGCTCGTCGGTTGAGTGCTGAAGCTGTTGTGTATGTCCGCGATCTTGTTGTGGAAGTAGGAGGCGAGGGAGTTGCAGAGGTCTTGCGAAGGGGTGATGTCGTTGTTTCCGGCGTTGGGGTTGGAGAGCTCTTTGACGATGTTGAAGAGTTCTTTGCTGTTGTGTGCGTTGTTGTCCAGTCGTTCCTTGAATGCAGTTTTCTTGGTGGTCCTAAAGAAGAAGATGGTCCCCAGTTAACCGGTGAGGGCACGCATACAAGTTCTACTCTACCGACAATGTCTACCCCGGGTACCTTGGCAGATATTCTGTTGGGATTAAAGGAGGACATGGGGAAGAGATTCACAATATCATAGACCAATCAGATCGCCATTCAGGCATCTTGTGAGGCGTTGGCAAGGAAAGTTGTGGAGGTCTCACTAAGGACGGACACCCTAGAAGTGGAGCTACCTAAGATTAAGGAAGCTCTAAATACCTCCGCAGTTGCTATGGATAAGTTGGTGCAGCAGAATCGGGAGATGAAAGATGACATTGAGAGGCTTGAAAACCACTCTAGGAAGAATAACTTAAAATTTTTGAATGTCCCCGAGGATGTTGAAGGAGGCGACATTAAGGCATTTGTGGTTGCATTACTTAAAACGACAATCCTGAAGGATTCCCCTGATGTCGATTTAGATCTACTAGCCGATATCCAGAGAGTTCACCAAGACCCATATAGGCGGAACCCTGGGAAGGAGCGCCCTAGGAAGATTTTAGTGAACTTCCTGACATACTCTACCAAAGAAGGGATTTTGTCCATGGCCTTAAAAACTGGCTCTATAAAGTCAACTTCCCTTTCCAGTCCATTTTCCTTTACAATCCATTCGGATATATCCCATATAACTGCCACAAGACAATGGGAGATGGGCAAGAGACTTGCAACATTTAATTTGTTAGGGGCCGAGCCCAAATGAAATTTCCTGCATCACTCCGCATAATGTGGAATAACCACATGTACAACATGCGCCAGATTGAAGAGGCAGATAATCTTATTGAAAAGATCAGGGCGGGCAGCAAGGGGGGAGGTGAAAGTGGAGAGGTGGCGCAACTTGCTAGGAGGTAGAGTTTGGTTTTGTAGCTGTTTAAATGGAAAAGCGGGATTAGTATCCTGAAATATTTTGTTTTTCTTATATAGTCTAGATAATGGGTACTCACAAACTTTCTCTTGGGGGCCAAATTTACAGTGTGGTTTGTGGCTGAGGGCCGCACCGGTTGGGGCGGGGTCAGAGGGGGAGGGGGCGTATTAAAGCAAACAAAAATTGTGACCATGAGTTGAAGCACAGGTCCCTGCAGCAGACACCTTCGTCCACTGAGCCACCAGACCCAGCATACACACATCTTTCTCTCTCTCCCTCCTTTTCTCTCTATCCCTCCCTCTCTCTCCCTCCCTCTCCCTCCCTCTGTGTCTCCCTCCCTCCCTCTGCGTCTCCCTCCCTCCCGGTGTGTCTCCCTCCCTGTCTCCCACTCTCCCTCTGTGTCTCCCTCCCTGTCTCCCACTCTCCCTCTGTGTCTCCCTCCCTGTCTCTCACTCTCCCTCTGTATCTCCCTCCCTGTCTCCCACTCTCCCTCTGTGTCTCCCTCCCAGTCTCCCTGTCCCTCTGTGTCTCCCTTCCAGTTTCCCACTCTCCCTCTGTGTCTCCCTCCCAGTCTCCCACTCTCCCTCTGTGTCTCCCTCCCTGTCTCCCACTCTCCCTCTGTGTCTCCCTCCTTGTCTCCCACTCTCCCTCTGTGTCTCCCTCCCTGTCTCCCACGCTCTCTCTGTGTCTCCCTCCCTGTCTCCCACGCTCTCTCTGTGTCTCCCTCCCTGTCTCCCACTCTGTTTCCCTCCCTCCCTCTGTGTCTCCCTCCCTCCCTCTGTGCCTCCCTCCCTCAGTGTCTCCCTCCCTCCCTCTGTGTCTCCCTCCCTCCCTCTGTGTCTCCCTCCCTCCCTCTGTGTCTCCCTCCCTGTCTCGCACTCTGTTTCCCTCCCTCTATGTCTCCCTCCCTGTCTCCCACTCCCCCTCTGTGTCTCCCTTCCAGTCTCCCACTCCCCCTCTGTGTCTCCCTCCCAGTCTCCCACTCTTCCTCTGTGTTTCCCTCCCTGTCTCCCACTCTCCCTCTGTGTCTCCCTCCCAGTCTCCTACTCTACCTCCGTGTCTCCCTCCCAGTCTCCTACTCTCCCTCTGTGTTTCCCTCCCTGTCTCCCACTCTCCCTCTGTGTCTCCCTCCCAGTCTCCCACTCTCCCTCTGTGTCTCCCTCTATGTCTCCCTTCCAGTATCCCACTCTCCCTATGTGTCTCCCTTCCAGTCTCCCACTCTCCCTCTGTGTCTCCCTCCCTGTCTCCCACTCTGTTTCCCTCCCTCTTGTCTCCCTCCCTTCCTCCCTCTGTGTCTCCCTCCCTCCCTCTGTGTCCTCCTCCCTCCCTCTGTGTCTCCCTCCCTCCCTCCCTCCCTCCGTATCTCCCTCCCTCCCTCCCTCTGTGTCTCCCTCCCTCCCATTGTGTCTCCCTCCCTGTCTCCCACTCTGTTTCCCTCCCTCCCTCTGTGTCTCCCTCCTCCCTCCTTGTCTCCCTCCTCCCTCCTTGTCTCCCTCCCTTCTCTGTGTCTCCCTCCCTCTGTGTCTCCCTCCCTCCCTCTGTGTCTCCCTCCCTGTCTCCCACTCTCTGTTTCCCTCCCTCCCTCTGTGTCTCCCTCCCTGTCTCCCACTCTCTGTTTCCCTCCCTCCCTCTGTGTCTCCCTCCCTACCTCTGTGTCTCCCTCCCTCCTGGTCTCCCTCCCTCCCTCCCTCCCTCTGTGTCTCCCTCCCTCCCACTGTGTCTCCCTCCCTCCCACTGTGTCTCCCTCCCTGTCTCCCACTCTCTGTTTCCCTCCCTCCCTCTGTGTCTCCCTCCTTGTCTCCCTCCCTCTCTCTGTGTCTCCCTCCCTCCCTCTGTGTCTCCCTCCCTCCCACTGTGTCTCCCTCCCTGTCTCCCACTCTGTTTCCCTCCCTCCCTCTGTGTCTCCCTCCTCCCTCCCTGACTCCCTCCCTCCGTGTCTCCCTCCCTCCCTCTGTGTCTCCCACTCTCTATTTCCCACTCTCCCTCTGTGCCTCCCTCCCTGTCTCCCACTCTCGGTTTCCCTCCCTCCTGCCCTCTCTCTGTGTCTCCCTTCTCCCTCCCTCCCTCTGTGTCTCCCTCCCTCCCTCTCTGTCCTCTCACCTGTGTGTGTGTGTCAGCCGCCCTCAGCCCGGGCTGAGACAGCTTCCCCGGCCGCGCGCACACAGCCGCACCAAGTACTTCATGGATCTTTCAAAGACCATATACATGTTAATTAGGCTTTGTTGAATTTCACCTCTTAGGCCCCTGCAGCTCCCCTCTGACAATCACTGGAATCACCCGGGCCCCCACAGAGCACAGTCTGAGTCCGAGCTGCTGCGGCTGTATTTGCGAACACTATTTAATTTATGTGTCTGCAATGTCCGCAGGCCGCCCAGGAAGGCTTGCCGGGCCGCCACCGGCCCGCGGGCCGTACTATGAGTACCCCTGGTCTAGATCATATGTTCACCTATGAGGTAGTAGCTATCACTGCTATAAGGCAAATCTAGCGTTGTACAAATATGCATTATACTAGACCATACACAGAGGGGGGTACCCGTCTAGAGCATATGCTCAAGAAGAAAGGCTCCCCAAGGTGGAATAATATATCCTATATTAGACATAGGACTGAGGTCGGCTAGGTCTCTATCGAATATATAACATTTAATAGTGAGTGCCAGCTAGCTCAGAGGTCACTAGAAACTTTCTCGAATACACAAAAAGGGATTTGTTTCTGACAACCGCATAAACAAGACAACTTTGTTTCCCAAGATTAAGAAATGTATCTCTAGAGTCGCGAAAACAATAGATAAGTATTCACTCAGTCAATCGTGCATGTGACGTTTCAACAGAGGTGCAGAGAAATAGAGAGACAGGCGTTTTCAATAAAAGGATTTATTGAACAGTCTTTTTTCTCATGCAAGTAAAGTGGACTGCTACAATCGTAATGCAGGCTGCAAAGTATAATGCATACAGCAAGAACAACATTATAAAATAATACTGTAAGAGCATTGTATGGTTTCTAAGCCTATTAAAAATACATACATAAATAATAATGACTAAAAGTACTCAACTGGTGCTTCTAGAATACGCCTACCCCAGTGTACCTAACCTAATTCTAGTATGAGGGAAGAAGTAAGTATTGTGTAGCATAACTTTAATTTTCTTTCCCAAGAATCTATCCAAGATTTCTCCTAGGTTCTAATCAGCTCCATACCTTAGTTTAGAATGAAGGAGGTCTGGTATCTCTGTCTCAGGGAACATCCTTTACAATGCAACTTTTACCACGCAGTGCCTTTACGATGCAACTAATACAAAGCAAACCATTACAACGCATTGCGCTGGGGGGCGCTCTAGGATAGGGAATAGATTTAATTTACTATCCAACACCTTCCCTAGTGTCTACGGGGACTGGAGTTGGAATAGTAAATTGAAGTATTCACTATCCAGCACCCCAAAGCGCTATGCGTTGTAAAGGTTTTCGTTGTAATACTTGTGTTGTAAAAGCATGCGTGGTAAAAGCATGCGTTGTAATGTCATACATCCCTCTGTCTCAGGACTCGATTTCCCAACACCCTGCGAGGGGAGCTTGGAAACACTGGAGCTGATTCTCAGCGAGAGAAAAGACAACTTCTTGATCAGTGCGTCAGCTGGAGGGTCGGCATCCTTCGGCACTTGCTGTAGCAAGCTGCGTCGGGCAATTAGATAATCGAACTGCTCCGAACCACCGTGTCTTGCTAGAGCAAGTAAAGGCATATTTATACCTTGAAGGTGCCAAGTTTGACTTAAAGTCGGGCATAATAACGTCAGTAAAGAAACCCAAGGAAATAACAGTTCTTTGTAAAGTACATGAGTTCTTGGACAAATCAATATTCAAGCAAGGGGAGGACTGCTTAAGCCGATTTTCCAAGAAATCGATGTGACGTTTTGGTACGGTTGGAAGTAGCCATGCCTGTATTTGGACTGCATGGGCTATGTCTAAATAAGAGAATGATTTCTATGCCTATATTAGGACAATGTGAATTGTACCTATATAAGGGCATGAATCGGGAAAATTCACTTGGATACTAAAACGCTATGCAACAATATATGGTAGCACCATTTGGGTTGACCACTGTGCCGTTTGGCTTATCAGGTGGTTGGGCAGCTCAGGTTACTCAGTGTGGCCTGCCCTTGGATCACCAGCAAGTTAGCCCTGGATGTTGGCATACTTCTTTTTTTATTTTATTTTTTAAATCTTTTTATTGAAAAGTAATTGCAGAACATAAGCATTTGACATCAATCTGGTACAGTGCTTGTTTACAATTTTGAATATACCATTACATAGGATATTTATTAATAGTAGAATCACTGTTTTTCTCAGCTGCCTTACAAGTGTCCACCTTTACCATTGCTCCCTTTGCATGGCATTCATATCATCCCCCTACTTTTGTTCCATTCCCACCAAATCTTGGACCATTTTTGTGGGCATCCTCTTCCTTCATAAACTACTCTCATACACCTGCATACACCAATCAATGTCTGCGTCCCAGTCTCGGAATCTAGGCCCGGATATTCGCCTCCATGTCCTTGCAATGTTTCGCTTAGCCAGCATACACCCCAGGGAAACTCAAGTTACTTATTTTATCGTGAGATCCATCGTATCCCATAAGTTAAGGTGGCACCATTGGGTGAGACCCTTACATACTTCCCACACAATGTTAGCATTCATTTCTCCCAATATATCTTAATAACTGGACATTCCCACCATTGGTGTATAAACGTTCCCACCTGACCACATCCCATGGGGCACAATGGTGGGTTTAATGTACGGATTTCGACTAGTGCCATACTGGTGTTATATGCTCTATGTAAAACATTTAGCTGTACTAATTTAAATTATGAGCGTATTAACACCTCCTGAGGGGATGCCAATGCCTCTTGCCACTCTTCGTCACTCATGTCCCCCACATCCTCCATCCATTTGGTGCACAATTTCCCTAACTTTTCCGGTGAGTTATTCAATATCTTCCTATATGTTAATGATATTGCCCTCTTTGTTATATAGTTGTCCAAGAGTCTATCTTCTAAAGGTGAGGAGGCAGAGAGTTCAGTACCCTTGGAGACTGCTTTTTGTAACACGCTGCACACCTGAATGTATCGAAAAGTTTCCCCTTCGTCTAGCTCATAGTCTCTTTGGAGGTAACTGAAGGGGACAATCTTCCCTCTTGCCCACAAATCTCCAACCTTAGAAAGCCCAATCAAATCCCATTTATTGAATACCGGGTACTCTGCTAACAGTCCCAGATGCTCCGATTCCAAAAAAGGAGTGGCCTTTGTTATTGTGTTCTTCCATCTCAGCATAGCCGAGGCCTTGTGCCATAGAGTGACAGTAGTTGAGGTTGGCATGTATCTTGGAGCATTCCTCCTCCCCTCATAAATATCTCTTAAAAATTCCCAGGGGACATGTTATGTCTATCAAACTAGAAGCAAGTGGCAGTGGTAATAGAGAAAAGGTCAGCACCTCTGTAATGTTTTCAATAAGTTAGATTCTAATTATAAAAGCGGGCTAAATGTAATCACTGTGTTACTCTGTATAGGAAAATACTTTCCTTATACACTTAGAATAAAAAAATATGGTACAGAGCACAGCATCATGTTAGTTTATAACTGACCCTATTGCCAGTTAGTTTTTATCATAGACATAACAACAAGATCAAACACTATGGATAGGGTGAATCAGTCCAAATGCAAATATATATAAAACTCTTGATAATGTTGACGCGAAGTTGTAGCATAGATGCACACAGCCGACATGTGTTTTGTCATTTAGACAACTTTTTCAAGGCTTACACTTAGAACTTTACAAGCACGTATAAACTGCAAAGTCCCCTGTTAAATTTGGAGAGTTGAGACAACAATAGCAATAGTCCAATCTTCAGACTTGAATCTTGTATGTAGAAACGTTACTTTTGGACACTTCCAATTGTAATCATTGTAAAGGATGAGATTAGGTACTTTTCTGGTCCATGCAAGCATCAGGCTTCCAAAACATGAGCGGGGGCAGTCTTATAAATACACGAAGAACTGGTGTGCTTGTTATGTTAGACGTAGCCTCAAACCAAAAATGTATAAGTGCATTTGTGTATCTCCATAGTCACGGCTGAAGTAATCCATAATGTTTAACCCGTCCCGCTTCATGTAGAGAGGTCCAGTTGTGAACTAACCTCATGCTGTATTTTTTTACATGTTATATCTGTCCATCATGTAGGCTGGATCTCATTTGTGGCCAGTGTACCCAATGGTTTGTCACAACCAACTGTGATGCCCAATAATAATAAATAAATTGCTGGGAGGGCTACACCTCCATCGTACCAGCTTTTCTTGACCTTAGTCAGTGCTATACGAGGGATACCAATATTCCAAAGAAGTGTTTGTATCTCTGATTCTATTACTTGAAAATATCTTGCTGGTACAAGATATGGGAAATTCTGCAAGATGTAAACAAACTAGGGGAGTGCCATCATTTTGTACAGGGAGGCTCTGCAAGTAGGATAAGGGGCAGGGTCTTCCAGGGCTGCACATCATCTTGTAGTCGATGTTGGTGGAGGAGCCAAGTTTTTATCATAGAAAACTGTTGGGCTTGTGATGACATAAATCTCCAAGTATCAAAACCCCTAGGTGACTATTTTGGCAGCACAGTCCCTCGGGAGGTTAACGTCCAGCAAAGAACATATACAAGTAACTTGTCCAAATTAACATGTACCCTGAGTATTTTTAAAAAAGGGTAAATATGTGTAGTACTCTATGTATTGAGAAACTTGGAGGCAGATTTACAACCCCCTTGCATGACTTTTGTGCCGCTGTTGTGTCACTTTTGTCACGCAGCAGCAGCGTAAAAGTTGCAGCACATTTACAACTTGACACATCTAGCGAGATGCATCATGTTGTAAAGCCCTGCCTCACATTATATCTGAGCCAGGTATAATGTATGCAGGGTGGGCGTTCCCATGCAAAAAGCCACGTAGAACTGGTGCAGTGAAATTTACAAGATTTCACTGCTTCACTCTACGCCTTCACTGCGTCAAAATCCCTACGCCTGCTCAGACCAAGGATAATGATTGATGCAGGGCATTTTACATGCGACCTACCTATGTTTTCTGGCGCATTGCTGGAGTTGCGTCACTTTCGTGACAAACTCCAACAATGCATCACTTTTCCTCCAACAGATGCATCAGAATTTCTGGCGCATCTGTAATTCCTTGCGCCATGGTGCACTGTATTGTAAATACAGCGCATCCATGATGGCACAAGGACATTTAGAGGTGACGCAAGGAAACTGACACATCTATGCAGAAATCTGCCCCTTGGTTTGGCTAAATAAAGCAAAATAGCATCGACATATAGGGAAATCTTTACTTCCCATTCCTCCGTCCATTTGAGTCCCTTGATGAGTGGTGTATCCGATCCAGACTGCCAAAGGTTCTAAAACCATTGCAAATTTTAGTGGCGAGAGTGGGCAGCCCTGTTGCAACCCTCTCTGCAATTTGAAGACAGATGATCTTCCTCAATTCACTGTAACTTGTGCTAGGGGCCCTGCATAGAGAAGCTATATCCACAACAAACATTTTTCCCTAAATCCGAATCTTTCAAGGGCCGCAACAGAAATGGTCATTCAATCAAATCAAATGCCATTTTGACATCTAGCAACATTATCACTGCCTCTTCTCTAATAGTTTCTGCAGTTATGTAACTACCCACCCCAACCCAACTACCTGCCTCCCTGCAGCATGGACTTAAAACTGGCCACCCATAAAATGTGCAGAGTGCCTGTTTACCCTTACCCATTAAACACAATGTAGGGGAACACAGCTCGGTCGGCTTCTAGCCAATCCTCATTATACCCCTCAAACCTATGATGTTTAAGCCATTTTGATACCTTTTACATTAGGGCATTTTGAACCAAATGTATGCTGTAACAGGTTCCAGTTGATCCGCCCTATTTGCTGATTTTGAACTGACTTGTCTAGCATCTACCTACCTAATCCCACCGCCACATATTGAAAAAGCCTTCAGTGCCCTTTTGGACAAGTCTTACTTCAAATATTGTCTTCAGAGTCTCGCCACTGCTTAGTTTTACCATTCAGACCCACTTCTTTTTCCAATCCGTCATTGTGCCCACGATTGTCTTGACGACTCTCTTGTCCCTGTGTGCGTCTCTCAGAGATAGGTCTTTGGGTTCCAGGAGTCCTCCACCCCTCCAACCACTCCCAGGCCTCCTTCGGGGTCACAAAAAGCATGACTTCTGATGCGCCATTACCTGCAGCCTGGCTGGGAAAAGCATTGCATATTTGATGTCTTTATTACGGAGCATACGCTTTACCTCCAGGAAGGATCGTCGCATCTTCTGCACCTTCACCGTAAAGTCCGGGAAAAAGCTTATTGTAGAGTTTTTCAAACTATAGTGGGAGAGCTGTGTGGGCAGTCTGCAAAATTATGTCTCTGTCCCTATAGTTAAAGGTCCTCACCAGGATAGGGTGCCCATCTGTGGACCTCCTGGCACCCGGATGGCACTTTCAACTGAGAATTACCGGGAAAGCACACTGGGTTGTAAATTAATACTGCACCAGGTCTTCCACGAACAACTCCACAGTCTGGCCATCCGCCCTCTCCGGCACTCCCAAACTTTGCATGTTATTTCTTTGTGCGCCCCCTTCATAATCTTCGAGCTTTGACTCCAGTTCCGCTGACATTACTTGGAGCTTTTTAATATTTATTTCCAATGTTTTTGTAGATTTCTGAAGTGTGGTGATTGAGTCTTTGGTAGCTTTCACTGGATCCCACCAGATTTCGCAGGTCTGTATGCATTAGTGTTACTTTGGCAGTAACTGTGTCTAACTTATTCTCCAGTGTGGAACATACTCAGGGTATGGCCTCCATAATATCTTGTAGGGTTGGGGCGCCATCTTCTTTTTTCTGCTTTGTGCCATGCGTTTCACTCTTGTCCACCCCAACTTGTGCTCTGGGATGTGCATATTTATCCAATTTCAGTTAGTGCGTCAACATTTCGCCAGGACTCAACGATGTTGCATGACATCTCATGCAACTGTACTTTAATCATTGCGGTGCTCACTGCTTGGAACTTATAGTGGGTTGTAGCGCTTTACCTCACTCGAAGTGTGTGCCTCGTCTGCTCCAGAAAAGTGGAAGCTTTTTCTTTAGGGCTTTCTCCCCTTCCTAAAACCTGGTTGTTCAATCACCTTTACAGCGGTCCTTCCCAAACTGGCTGTGCGCAGGAATCTCTAGGCTGCTCTTTCTTATATAGAGTGCGTCACACAACAGGGCGCCTTTCATCGCCCCTGCAGTCCTTGCTAGGAATGCATATCCACCTTTTTAACATACATTCAATAACTGCCTTGGAGGCCAGGCAGTTCGGTTCAGCCAGTCCACTTGTCCCCCGTGGGAGCAGTCCATGGCAGTCTGCCCTGCCAGCCATCACTGTTTGTCCCAATCCTTAAGTCCGAGAGCACACTTCTTTTAATGGGGTGGGTGTTTGATTAGCAGCTGCTCAGCTAATCTTCTGTTATTGCTGTGGCCAAGCTCACTGGAGATCCGATCCGCCATGCCGCACGTTTCGGGATCCCCATTTGCCGCTGCTGCATCAGTCCTTTCCTCTGCAGTTTGGGCAGCTGTCGTGTGCTGCTCAGCTGCTGCAGAGTGTCGCCACTGGAGCCATCTGCTTGGGGCAGGGGGAGTGGGGTAGGAGGGGGGAACAGCAAAACAGATCCTTATCTCTGCCGGGCTCCTCCGGGATAGCTGCCTCGCTGGCTACAGCCTGCTCTACCCCCGATGCTCATGGGGCTCCTCTTGCCATTTCTCCATGCACTTCGGCTCTTGGCCTGATTCTTCGTCCAGGGGCATTGGGATTTCGCTGTTTTCCACCTTACACTCCCCAATGGGCTGGGGACCGCAGGGGATGCTCTACTTGCGGGCAAAAAACAGATTAATTTACTAGATATTGGGGGTTTAATTGCTCAATCCTCGGAGCTCTACTCTGGTGCGGCTTTCTTGGTAGCCGGCTGGCCACGCCCGCCCATTGGCATACTTCTTGTATGAAAAAACCTGCAGCAAACTGTTTTCCAACAAAATTTGTATGGCATGATTATTTATTGCACTGTGTACCAAGTACCTTACTATGCTTCAGGTGGAGGTTTCTGAGATCGGCACTATCCTGCTGCCCACAGCACACACAGTATGCCCTTTCAAGAGGGCGGCAACCTTAGTGCCACATTCCGGCACATCCCCGCACTCCACTGACTGGACCCCTCATAGGGGTCCCCCTACATCCAGTGCCTTCACAGGGTAATTTCCAGTGCGCAAGGGGCGGGGGTCAGGTACTTATACATGCCCCCGCATGCTGGCCATCCGCATGGTTCCCACGCTGGACACGTTGTCACCCTTCCAACCTCATACCCAGCGTGCTGGCAGAATAGCGGGGCAATATACTGAACGTGTTAATATGTTACTTTGTCTTGCAGGCAGAGTTACAAGCGATCCGGATGCTGATTGGTACAAATGAGTACCCTCTCAATGAGCACAGCAGGGGTGCTCTATGCCAAGCCCTAGAAGTTTTTACGGCAGGACCCTGGATGGAAACATTGGCACCCCACTTGTCCTTCAGGCGGTTGTAAGCCATAGCAACCGGGGGCTTGCCTAGCAACGCTTTGCCCCTGAAAATGTGTGAGTAAATTAATTGATTGATGTTCCTTGGTACTTAAGGAGGGAAATCTCCAGATTAGTAGCACCGATTGGGTTGGTCACGGTGTCGTTTGGCTCATAAGGCGGGTGGGCAGCTCAGGTTACTCAGCGCTGAATGCCTTTGGATCACACGTAAGTCAAACCACCACGTTGGCATACTTCTTGAATTAAATAATTCTGCAGCAAACTGTTTTCCAACAAAATTTGTGTGCTGTGATTATTTATTGCAGTGTGTACTAAGTACCTTGCTATGCTGATATTGGCACTATGCTTCCCGCCTCCTTGTCGTTGGTAGTTCATCTCGGAATTCACTTGCAGGCCATTTCAGTGGCTGGCTGCTGCAGCAAAACATTCCCTAAAGAAAAGAAAAACACCAAAGTAACCTCTTACCAATGCAAATAACGCTGCAGGTACAAAGAATACTTGTATGCCTTTTGGGAATTAAAAAGAACATTAACCAAGTACTAACATGAACCCAAACAATTACTAGTGTCTCTTAAGCTGACTAATTAGAAGGTGGTATATTGGTTGGTTTGTGAACTTTGTAAACTTGCCATCATTTGAACTTGTGACTTGACCAAGTGACCAAAAGTAAAACTGCAGAAAAGGTGTGAAACAAATACAGCAATCCTCGAAACCGAAGTTAGTTAAGACAGCACCCTGTGAGATTGATGTTCTGATGGCACATTGTTACACAGTTGTCGAATTCTGCTTCTTAAGGAAAGCTAATTGTTAGTGTTAATGTTCTAATCTGATTCAGTGTCTCTCACCATGTTTCTTGTTTGGCAGTGGCCATAAGGGTTCCGCATTTTATGATTTGGGGGAGCTACTGGAGGAGAATCAGAGCTGCCATCTGAATATTTAAAAACACCATCATCACTCCTGTTGCCTCGCACGTATGCATGTACTAGAAACACACACAGCAGTACAGGGGGCTTGACTCCGGGAAACATTTGCGATTTAAGGTTGGGCCTAAGTACTAATAGTGTGCCTCTGCGTAAAAGATTTGAAAACAGAACGCAGTGCCAATAGACTACTCACACCAGATCCGATTCCAGCAGACCAGGCCATCTTTCACAAGCTCGACCGCTTTCTAGTAGAATGCTAATTTCAAAATGAGGAAACATAGAGCATAGTGGAGGTGGGCTCATATTGTCTTTGCAATGCCCTTGAAAATGCCATAAGGTAAGATTCGTATCCTTTGTCTCTAACCCACAAGCTGCCCACCAATTAAACCTTAGCAGCAGTAAAAGAAAATGCAAGTGGCGAGTTCTGTACTATAAAAAAAGAAACATGATAAAACATTGCTTAAGACGTGCTGTAACACAGACAGTCTTTGAATGCCTGTTTAATAACCAATAAGGTATTTTCACACACGTTTTATATATAACTTTACAAACGATCACTTAACATATTACATGAGTATTGTTATTTTATCATGACTGACTGAAACTATTTTTTCTAACTAATTTTCCATCCTTCTTTTATAAACCTGAGATATGTACCAGCTCACCAGTAGCGTAACGAAACTTGAGGGGGCCCCCCTGCAAAGTACATGGATGGGCCACCCATTCTCCACGCTACTCAAGATCTCTCAGGCCAGCCACCTGCAATACTGCAGGGGCTATTGCTACTCCACTGGTACCAATAAGGCAGTTATAAATAACCCTGGATGGTGGAGTTAATAGATGGGCTTAGTTTGCTTGCAGTCTATTTAGGTGGTAGTCTATCCACTACAGGGTCCCTGCCATCAGTACGCTGGGGAAGTTTACCCTATTTTAGGTGGGTTTCCTGATGCAGACTCCTGTTATGCTATATAACATTGGGCCCACTCATCATTTAGTTTTGCCAAAAGTGCATCCACTGCTCCTTCTCTTTCACACCTCCTTCCTCCCTCTTGCTGCTGTCTCTTCCTTCCTATGTTTTCTGAGCACCCTCTCTGTTCTTCATTCTCATCCCTGCCTTTTTCTTTCTATTCTCTATCACTTTAACTCCATCTTTTTCTCCCCCATCCAAAATCATTCCACTATGCTTTTCCTATCTCCTGTGTAGTATTTCTCTCCCTTTCTCTGCTCTTTTTATGCTATCTGCTTTGTATTCCCTCCATACATTTCCTCACCCTCTCCATTCCCTACCTCTCTTTTCTTCTTTTATACCCCAGCTGACCTTGTCCCTATAGCACCTTGTGATTTCTTTCCTTCATACTTTCTCGCTGGGTCCTTTGATTAGCGCTTCCAGTGCATTCTTATGCTCTTCATCAATCCTGTACAGACCTTACTGCCCTTCTTCATTCTCATACTCTCCCAGAACCCCTAGCCTCAAAGGTTGTAGTTGTTTACTCCAGAGTCTTCACTGGTGCCTCTATAGAGGCCAGATGGTACCTGTTCCCCAGTGCTATTTGTCCTGGCTCCTGTAGTGCCCTCCACCACAGATGATTAATGTATTGGGTGATGACATAGAAAAAACAGACACTGCACCTTGCCACACACATTAAATTGTTCAACTACCTTTTGTAGCAAATCAGTGCTGTTTGATTACATTATTTGAATCTCTCTCTCTCTCTCTCTCTCTCTCTCTCTCTCTCTCTCTCTCTCTCTCTCTCTCTCTCTCTCTCTCTCCATCTACATACACACACACACACACCCACACACATATAAAAAGGCCACTGCTGGAGTAGAGGATTTTGCTGGAGTGGGGGACACATTCTTACCTCTGACCCACCACAAGCCCTTTTTATTTTGGACCATGTGTAATAGCCTTGTTCAAACCCCTTTACTTCCCTTATCACTCATGCAGCATTCTCATAGTATTCTGTACAGTGGCATAGAAATGTTGTTGTGCACTCTTATGCAAACAAGAAAAAGATCCCCCACCAGGTCAATACCTCATACCCAGAGACATCCACATTGACACAGCTCCCAAAAAACCCCAGGCATATTCCAACAGAGGAAAACGTAAAAAAAGAAGTATATTGCATGAGGTGCATCTATTAGGACAGCACATTGGCTTAAATAGGATGTACACATTTTTTGTGGTCAGAATTCGTTTAACAATATTTTCCATCACCTTCGACATAGTAAACCTGGTCTTGGAATATCTCCCTTCTGCCTTTTAATTTTGATAATTCATTGGTGTTTACACTCTGATAATAAATTGTAAAGACCAGGCAGGGCTAAGGTTGTTAACACATGCAATTGTCTGTGACCATGCTTGGACAGATGTATGTAAACAGTACATTGTTGTATTTCCTGGATGCTAACTACTCGCTCTTCCTGCTTTTTCAACCTCCACTCACTTTAAAATACTCAGCAGGGGCTCGATCCATTTAATGGTTGACAACAGCCCTTGAAACAGAATTCATGTAGAGTATCAAAACCCATCCAACCTGCTACTGTTCAGAGAACAACTCAAGGATCTCCTACCAACAAACAACTTACCAACTCAAGACTCATACGTTTCCCCAATTCCTGCCTTGTCGATCATCAGCCCAAGAGTAAGACCTACCTCTTTCTTCAACCTACTTTCCTGTAGAAACAATCAAAGGTGTCTTCCCCAAATTTCTCTAAATCGATAAAGACGAAGACAGCCAGTCACAAGCATAACCTTTCACACTGTGCAGCTTTCTCTTCGGGGTGTCTGAGAGACTGACAGACAAACACACGTTCACTGTAGAGTGTGTCTCAGCACTTCTCTTGTCAATTGACAGAGACCATGCATTTGATCGAGTGCACAGGCCTTTTTCTGTGGAAAATACTAGATAAGGTGGGTCTGGGTAGACTATTCAAAACATGGGAATTGTGCAACTATTCTTGCCCCGCAGCTCGGAAGCTGAACCGGACTTTCACTTCATCATAAAGAAAAGGACTGACATCCTTCACAACGTGCAAACCTCCTCATTATGTGCCCCAGGAAAAGAATCAATGCTTATGGTGACACACTATTGGCACTACACCCCAGCCAGAAGGTTAAATGGAAACTCAAAAAAGTCCTAATGGTTGTTAACGCAACTTCGGCCACCCAGACACACTGACTCGTGTCCTCTGGTTCTGTCCCAAACTCAAACACTATTGTTAGGCCGCATGAAAGAAATCAATGAACTGTTTGCAACAGATATACCCTGCCTTTCTAGCTACGTCCTACTGAGCCTCACCAATGCCCAAACACACCCTCTACACTCTAACAAAGGGAAAGCAATAATATTTGGTTTTGGCTTTGTGTTAGGCTATACATGTCAGCAAAACTAAATGGGGCACAGATACAGTGTCGTCTCACTTTGACTTGCTGCATAAAATGTGGGACCTCACAGGGATGGAGAAGCTTACTGCTTCCCTGCAGAACAAGTTGCTACACTTTGACAAAATGAGGGGCCCATGCATCCAATATCTGGTACAGGACTTTTGGGAACTTCCTAGTCCTCTTTACTTATGAGTACATCAGCTTACAGGACAAGGGGGCAGGCCTGATCAGCAAGACAAAGACTGACCGCAGTGGGTATGATGCACTAAAAGACCCAGCCTGCTGACAGTGAATACGTTGGGAAAGAGCTAATTCTGGCGAGAGCAGCTATGCTCCCTAGGTGACAATCCCTGATATTTTATCGCTTCCCCCTCGCCTTTCCCAGTCCCACCTGGTATCCCACCCTTCCTCACCTTCTATCTCCTTCTTCTGTTCTCCCACTGTTCTACCTCATCAGCCTTTGGATTTTGTATCTGTTCCTGGATCAATTAATAAAAAGATCTTAACCATAAAAGATCAATGGGTCAGCAAAATATTTATATTTTAACATTAATATTATAATATTCCATCAACACAAGTAAAATTCAAAGTGGTGTACGAACTCTCAGCTGCTGTCACCTCCATCTTTCAGAACTACGTGCCTTCTGTATTTGAGAACTACACCACAAGCTTTGAGATTAGGTAGCAGCAGATAGAGCTGAACATGTGGGACGCTCAGTTAAGAGAGCGTTGGCATTCTGTCATGGCGGAAGCCCCACAGTGCCATGGATAGCGTGTGCTTCAGTCAAGGCGACAATAACTTCCGGTGTCTGCATGTACCCAGAGGGACCCAAAGGGGATGCCTGTCTGAACCAGTACTCAATTTATTATTCCATTATGACTGCATGGGAGACATCCTCTTTTTAAAAATACTATTTTGTTTCCTTCCATTCCTCTCCAATCATACACCACTAGGATAGAAGGGGTTAAACAGAGTCGCTGATGTCAACATATCAATGCATTGAATATAACAGGAGGCTCCTGATTTTACACAGAGTTGAAAAAAGGCTTCAAGCTGCCTATGTGCACATGCATGTAACTGGGACCCAGGAGGATGAATACGGACACTGAAATGTAGAAAAACATCTGCAGTCATCCCTAGTTTACACAGGTTCATTTGTGGCCCTGCGAGTTGTACTTAAAAGCAATGAATGCAGAAGACATATGTACACGTGCACGCGGGCTTTGAGACTTGTACACATAGAACTGATATATAGGTTGCATTCACTTCAAGACTACACATGAAGTTGTTAGCCTGCATGTTTAACGCAAAGCCGGTAAGGGGAGAGGGGCAACTATCCATTGTGTGTACACATGTTTGTGGATATACAGAGGTCAGCAGGAAAATGACCTTTGAGGCCTATCTCAGCCTTCTTCCCACTCTCCTCCTCACATTTACCTGCATTAAAAGGACTTGTTTTAGAGTGTGACATATGGGTGGTGTATCTCTTGTTCCCTGGAGAGATAGTAGGAAGCTATGGTCATAGCAGCTATAAAGTGACTCCATTAAAAAAGAGCCCTTCAGGCATCCCTTTGGGTGTTGGGACTTTAGGTCTGCACTCATCTAAAAGCCTGTCCTGGCGGCCTGTGTCAAGCTTTACTGGTCCATCTTGGCATCTCCAATAACTCATGTTTGGCACCCAGCATCCACTGTGTACTCTGGGGGGCAGAGGTTGTGCTCTCTCACTCCCCTCCTCCCTAAGCCCTGCTATACTAGGTGCTCAGCTGTCAGCATGTCACTGACTTTCAGCCTGCCCTGATTTTTCCAACAGTGCCATGCTGGATGAAAAGTCTGACTCTGAAACTTTAACCTGGTTTCCTAGACCCAAAGGAGCAGCATAGCTCTGCTTTTTAGGTCAAGCTTAGAGTCAGAGCGCTTTCCACTTGCTCTCTGCTGGCCAGTCAGAAATGCCCGTCCCCTTTTGGTGGACTGCTTTCCAAAGTCCCACCCCAGGCTGCTTGGTTGATGCCCAGGTGATTTCACTAAGAGAACAATGTTGTTGGCCATGATAGTACTATCATGATTCCTCCTGTTACAGCGTGTAATAGTCCCTCCTCTTATCTGCATTGCGTCTTGCTAAAGCCCCGCCTCCCTTGCTCCTCACGCTGCTCGTACGATGGAATTCTATCACCATAGTTTTGAAAAGGTTAATACATGGTGCTATGTTTATGGCAGATTAATCACAGATAAATACCAAAGCTATCTCTTTAAAAACAAAGAGTGATAGATATCATGAGGACAATTTAAGTTTTTGTACGTAGCTTGACAACATCCCACTGCAAACAATTCCAGGACACCTAATACCACATAATTACTATCCACATAATTCCACAGCACCCATGCCACATAATTCCAATTCACAAATTAACTCCACACCACACAATTCCAAGCCACACAATTACACAACTAACTAATTCAGTCCAACCCAAATGATTCCACAACAAACCACATGCATACACTCTGTAACAAATAAGTAAAAAACATTGCCATTTACAGTGGCAATAGCTCCAACACAAACAAATGTGAGGACTATTGCATTTCCAATGCTTGCTTACCTTCCAATGCGTCTCAGCAGAGTCCTATTCCTGGAGCTGCAAACCTTCTCCTGGCAAGAGATGTTTTAAGGCCTGGACAAAGTGTGCTCTTGCCCAGGGCCCCGGCCTTTCAGGGGGCCCCCTCATAGAGCTAGCTCTTTTCTGCAGAGTCTTGTCCTGGTGGCCTTGAGTAATGCTTAGACAGTTTGTTTTATATACCATTTTTCTTTAATTTATTTTTAATGTGGGTAATGTGTAAACGTCTATTACAGATATTTTGTAGAGAAATGTTGTGTTTATGTTTCATGCAAAATCCATTTAAAAAAAAGGTTATTGCAGATCAAAAGGACCTGAAATATGAGAAATGGAAGGGTGACACAGAGGTTATTTGCAGTAACATTAGTGAGCTGTGTGTAAAGATCCAATTCCCAGTCAATTTGATGAAGATCAAATAGCTTTATTTGAGAATCAAGGCAGATACCTCGAGCACAGCTTCACAGCTCAAAGATCAACTCCTATAATCAAAAGCTAACATTCTATCCTAGCAACACAGCTAACATTCTAATGATGACATGCAGATGCACTCATCTCTACACATCTCCCTACTTAACATACACTAAATAAATTATACATTTTTTTTCATATAAATCATATTTAAGGACTATAATGCATTTCTATTTTTTATATTCACAAGACATCAATCTTCAGAAACATGAACTGGAGCACGGCATTTGCATGTGTTTCCAGTACTCCAAGCTGATCCATCGGATAGGATAACAACATTTCTTTTTATAGACTTCACTTGAATAGGTGCAGAAAATTTGCTGTCACCCTTTGTAGTTACACCACCACATTTTATGGTCACCCAATCAGCAATCTCAAATTTAATATCTTTCACACTCTTCCTATCATTATAATATCTAGTAGATTCAGCTTCCACTAACTACTTTATCTTCCACAGCAGTTCTGTCCACCCACACACAATCTTTCACTTTCAACCAACCAGGAACCTCTTTGACACCAAGTTCACAACCCTTTAAAGATATAAATGGAGAAACCCCTGTTATTGAATGCGGCATAACCCTGTAAGACCACACCAATTTTTTAAATTCTTCACGTCAAGACAATCCATTAGACAGGGACAACTGAATATTATCCATAATCAATCGGCTAATTTGTTCCACTTAACCATTAGCTTGTGGCCTAAATAGAGCAACCCTCTCATGAATGATCCCAAATTCAGAAAGAAATTCCTGCATTTCTTTCAACACCAATTGCACACCATTATCTGACACTAGTGTCTTGGGTATCCCTTCATTCATAAACACCCTTTGCATTAAATCAACAACTCTTTGAGTATTTATACATTCTGTGCTTTCCACCACAAACCATTTAGAATGGTAGTCAACAATGACCATCAAAAACTTGCTATGAGTACCAAGCTTAACAATTGGCCCAAGAAAATCAATTGCCACTCATTCCCATGGACGTTTGGGAAAAGTTGTAGGCACCAATGAAGGCTGTCTACAACTTTAGTCTTATCCGCTTAAGCACAAGCGTAACACTCTCTTACTGCATCCTCAATCTTTCTCTCCATTCCAGGCCACCAATACGATTGTCGGAACCTTCTCTTAGTCTTATTCCTGCCTAAGTTTCCCTCTTGAGCAATATTTATAATTTTCCCTCTCAGACTTGCTGGTGGTACAAATTGATGTCTTCTCAATAGTTTTCCTTCACTTACACTCAGTTCAGCCTCAACATGGTAGAAACTTCTGAATCTTACATCGTCAATATTGTTTTGATGCGACCCATGAGAAACACAAGTAATCACTTGTTGTAAAAGGTCATCATTTGACATTTCATTTGTCCATTCCTCCTTGCTAAAAGCATGTTCAACTCCTTCAACATCATGTACTACATACATCATGTGGTCCATATTATTTTCCACACCCTCAACTGGCATTCTAGATAAATAGTCTGCTACTACATTCCTGAGACCCTAACATATTCAGCAACAACATTGAAATAAAGTACAGACAAGATCCACCTTGAAATCCTAGGGGTAACATTTCCTTCTAGAGTTTGAGTTTGAGTTTGAGTCTCAGTGGTTCAACAATTTCTGTAAAACCCTTAACAAATTTTGAGCAATACTCAGCAAGACCTAAAAACGGCTTAAGCTGATCCTTATTTTTTGGAATGGGAGAGTCTCTAACTGCAGCAATGATACATTTTTTAGGCTTAATACCATCTTTGCAAAATCTGTGTCCAAGATACGTCACACTATCTTTTCTTAACTGACATTCTTCTTTCTTTATGGTCAGTCCATTATCATCCATTCTTTTCGATACCTCATTCACAACAATGTCATGGTGCACTTTGACTTTTCCTACAATTAAAGCATCATCCTAAAAACACAAAACATCATTTATGTCTCCAAAAATCCTCTCCATCACTCTCTGAAACACTGCAGAGGCGGATGCTAAGCCAAAAGGCATCCTACAATACCCATATGCCCCTAACGGCGTCACAAAAGAGGTAAGATGTCTTGATTCACTTTCCAAATCTATCTGATGATACGCTGAAGACATCACACTGAAAACGGTATAGAGTCAAAATATTGAGTTTTTATTATCAACTACACATAATATCGAGTAAAAAATATAGAATAGACATAATATCGACTAGACAGAATATAGACTACCAAAATATCGACTAGAAAATTTTAATATCGAATAGAATGGACATAATATCGAATCAAAAATATAGAATGAACATAATATCGACTAGACAGAATATAGACAACAAAAATATCTAATTTAAGGTAAGTAAATATTAATTTTTAATGTTTGTGTAATATAATTTTGTAGCGGGTTGTGGGTAAATTAAATATGTTATTTTATTAATTGGTATTTATTTAGAGTTAATTGTTAATTAATTAATAATTGGTAATTAATTAAAATATAATTGGTAATTATTTTTAAATGATTAATTGATGAATATGTTGCTCATTTTAGTAATTTACTTTCTGTAGCGGGTTGTGGGTTTATAGGGGAATAGGGTGGGAAGTAATTTAATTATAATTAATTAAATATGTTATTTTATTTATTGGTATTTATTTAAAATTAATTGTCAATTAATTATTAATTGGTAATTAATTAAAATATGATTGGTAATTAATTTTAATTGATTAATTGATGAATATGTTAATTTTAGTAATTTATTTTCTGTAGCGGGTTGTGGGTTTATAGGGGAATAGGGTGGGAAATAATGTAATTATAATTAATTAAATATGTTATTTAATTTATTGGTATTTTTTGGGAAATAATTGTGAATTAATTATTAATGTGTAAACAATTAAAATGTGATTGGTAATTAATTTTAATTTATTATTTGATAAATATGTACATGTTAGTAGTTTATTTTCTGCAGCGGGTTGTGGGTTTATAGGGGAAAAGGGTGGGAAGTAATTTAATTATAATTAATTAAATATGTTATTCAATTCATTGGTATTTTTGGGAAATAATTATGAATTAATTATTACTTTGTAAATAATTAAAATATAATTGGTAAATATTTTTAATTGAATAATTGATAAATATGTTAATGTTAGTAATTTATTTTCTGTAGCGGGTTGTGGGTTTATAGGGGAATAGGGTGGGAAGTACGTTATTTATAATTAATTAAATATGGTATTTTATTTATTGTTTTTTATTTAGCAATAATTGTTAATTATTTATTCATTGGTAATTAATTAAAATATAATTTGTAATTTATTGTAATTGCTTAATTGATAAATATGTTACTTTTATTACATTATTTTCTGTAGTGGGTTGTGTGTTTACAGGGGAATAGCTTGGAAAGTAATTTAATTGTAAGTAATTACATTTTTTTAAAATATTTTTTGTGTCTAATTTTTATTTATTTTTATATTGTAAATTAATTTCTTGGTAATTGGTAAATAATTAGTATTAGTAGGTAATTTTTAATATTAGTTAATTTTTATTTGTAATTTTAATTGATTAATAATATATTTTATAAAATTGTAAAATATTTTAATTATTTTGTACTTGGTATTAATATTTATGTTATTTATATTTATATATGAAGTATTTACTTTCCCTACTATTGCACTCATTAGAGTGGGAATAGTAATTTTTACCCCTACGCTATCCAACGCTTTCTCTACTGTTCCACTCACTGGAGTGGAAATAGTAATTTTTACCCCTACACTATCCAACGCTTTCCCTACTGTTGCTCTCTCTGGAGTTGGAATAGTAATTTTTACCCCTACACTATCCAACGCTTTCCCTACTGTTGCACTCAGTGGAGAGGGAATAATACTTTTTATCCCTATGCTATCCAACGCTTTCCCTACTGTTGCACTCTCTGGAGTAGGAATGGTAATTTTTACCCCTACGCTATTCAACGCTTTCCCTACTGTTGCACTCATTGGAGTGAAAATAGTAATTTTTACCCCTACGCTATCCAACACTTTCCCTACTGTTGCACTCACTTGAGTGGGAATAGTAATTTTTACCCCTAAGCTATCCAACTCTTTCCCTACTGATGCACTCTCTGGAGTTGGAATAGTAATTTTTCCCCCTACGCTATCCAATGCTTTCCCTACTGTTTCACTCACTGGAGTGGGAATAGTAATTTGTATCCCTACGCTATCCAACGCTTTCCCTACTGTTGCACTCTCTGGAGTAGGATAGTTATTTTTACAGCTCCGTTATCCAATGCTTTCCCTACTGTTGCGCTCTCTGGAGTGGGCATAGTAATTTTTCCCCCTACGCTATCCAACGCTTTCCCTACTGTTGCTCTCTCTGGAGTGGTAATAGTAATTTTTACCCTCTCACTATCCAACGCTTGCCCTACTGTTGCACTCTCTGGAGTTAGAATAGTAATGTTTACCCCTACGCTATCAAACGCTTTCCCTACTGTCGATCTCACTGGTGTGGGAATAGTAATTTTTACTCCTACGCTATCTAACGCTTTCCCTACTGTTGCGCTCACTGGAGTGGGGATAGTAACTTTTACCCCTACGCTATCCAACGCTTTCCATACTGTTGCACTCTCTGGAGTGGGAATAGTAAATTTAACCCTCTCGCTATCCTACGGAAAAAATATTGTATATGTTTTGTCAATTATTTGTATATATATATATATATATATATATATATATATATATATATATATATATATATATATATGTTTTAAAATTATTTTTTTTATTTTTTAAAGTTACATTAAATATTTATTAGTTTTAAGTTTATTTAAGTATTTTAAGTATGTTTAAATTAATTATATTTATTATTATATTAGATTTAAATTACTTTTAAGATATTTAAACAATTCGATATTTTGACTGTCTATATTTTTTCCTATCGATATTTTGGAGCCAATATTTTTGTACTTACCTGTTTGTAGATAGGATGTCGATATTCTGGCATTCGATATTTTTACCTCGATATTTTGGCAAGTCGATATTTTGACTGTCGATATTCTGTCAGTGATCCACTGAAAACAGTAGCACCACCCATAGCCGTTAGCATTTCAGAAATATATAGCAAAGGTTGTCTATCTACCCAAATATTTCTGTTTAAATCGCGTAAATCAACACACAAACAAATTTTATTTCCATCCTTTGGCGCTACGACAATCTGGGCCAGCCACTCGGAGGCCTCGATTGGTTCAATAATTCCTTGAGCAAGTTTTTTAAGTTCACATCGCAATGGTTCTCTCATTAAATGGGGTACATTTCTAACTTTGGTCCTACATGCTTTGGCAAGATGTCCACTTTTCCCACAAATTCTACACAAGACATTCCTCGCAGCACATTTGGGACTAGAAGCAATGTGACCAGGCACCCCACAACTGTAACACTTAACAGTCCTCATGTCAAATTTTGGAATATTATTATTATCTACAGATCTATTAATTTTGACAGGATTTTCTAAAGGATATTTCTCTATTTGCTTAACTAATTTAATTTCATTAACATAGGCTTGAGTTTCACATTTCTTATTATTCTGATCTCTACTTAATGAATCACTAAAAACTTCATTTTTTTTATCCATATCTGAGTATGTTCTAGACTTTTAGCGATTTGAATTGCCTCTTCTAGAGGCGGATCTTTAATGAGATGTTTTTCTTGTATTCTCTTATTGTTAGTACATCGTACTATCTGGTCTTGAATAAGAGAATCTGCTAGGTTTTTAGGAGATAGACCACATAATGCAGCACCATAGGTACCAATATCCTCATCAACTTTCTGTTTGCGACTAAAAAATGTATACCTCTCAGGGACCACATTCACTTTGGTAGTTAAGCTTAACTCGACATTTTCATTGACATTTGATATAGATTAATGGGTTGACCAGCTCCCATTCCTAGAGAGATCTCAGGTAGATCTTCATATAATTGAGGCCCTTCAACTCCAAGATGATGGAGTAATATAGCTTGTTTTCTTATGGGTCCATATTTACCTGCCCCAGTAGCCAAAATGTAAGTCAAAAATAGTTTTTTCCAATCTTCCAAGGGATTGCCGGATCACCTGGAGTAGGAAGGAAACTTGGAGGAGCAGACATGGATTGATCACCCATAATGATAAAAAAAGGATTCAAATATATAATATACAATGTACCTGGAAGGAAAGTGTTGGTTAAGAAAACAACAAATCAAATCCAGTTCAATACTTCCAAACTGTAGAAAACTGTTCTCCTCTTTTGTTCAAATTAAAATATTCCTCAAGATAGATGCACTTTTCTAAAGTCGCGATCGTATTTTGATAAAAATGATTGTAAATAATGTTTTTCAAATGAAAATCCACCCAATCTCTTAAAATGGCTGCCAAAAGAAACACCTGGTCCTCTTTTCAAGGGAAATAGGGCTTGCTTTGAAGAAAATCCAATGTGGCCGCAAAATAAACACTCAGTCCTCTTTCCAAGGAAGGAAGAGCTTGCTTCGAAGAAAATCCAATATGGCCACCGAAAGAAACACTCAGTCCTATTTTCAAGGGAGGTAGAGCTTGCTTCGAAGAAAATCCAATATGGCTGCCGAAAGAAACACTTGGTCCTCTTTTCAAGGGAGGTAGGGCTTGCTTCGAAGAAAATCCAATATGGCTGCAATCACCATATATCAGTTAGGAAGCAGGTCAAAAATGCAGTCTTTCACACTCTTGATATTTCTCAGGCAAGCATGTAAATCCTTAAAGTTTCAGTAATAAAACATCCAGGTTCTATATTTAAACAAATATTCGGGAGTTTTAGTAAATATTAAGGAAAATAAACGTTTCCTTTCCTTATTGGAGCATCCAGATTTTCCAATTTTAAATGAAATCTTGGAAAGTGTAGTACATTTTCTTTCATCCAACAAATTTTACTCACAATATATCCATAGGAGGTAGGACACGATTTCAGCAGTTGTAGACTCCAACTAAATCTCAACAGGTAGATAAATCTCTAATAAGTCCATAAATCCAGGGGTGAAGGTATCAATGTCTCTGCCCCCTGAGCAGAGAAGGCCACCTCGTCGCCAATGTAAAGATCCAATTTCCAGTCAATTTGATGAAGATCAAAAAGCTTTTTTTAAGAATCAAGGCAGATACCTCCAGCACAGCTTCTCAGCTCAAAGATCAACTCCTATAATCAAAAGCTAACATTCTATCCTTGCAACATAGCTAACATTCTAATGATGACATGCAGATGCACTCACCTCTACTCTGTGGCTGTGTTTCAATATTGAAAACACAAGTAACTATCCCTTAATTTTAGATGTAAACACAATTAGAATTTGCAATAGTGTGCTTGTGCACTGTCAGTGATCTGGCCAAAGGGTGCATGAAAAAGCTAAAATAGGAACATAAATTCAGAGCTGTTCCAAACAGGAGCCCCCAAAATAATTTGGCCCAGTGTCCCCATAATCCTTAAAATGTCCCTGCTCCTGGCCCTGTCAGCTTCGTGCTGCCTCTTCTCAGAGGAGCAGTGGTCTGTGGGGAATGTTCTCTCTGGGGGCTCTGCCCCCCATCCTTTTTCCGGCCTGGATCTGACTTAAGTTATTACTTTGTTTCCCTTCAGTCAGCGCCAGGAGCTCAGAGCAGAATGTAGACTGTGCCTGCTTTAGAGGGAGAGAGCCTTGCTTTAGCGCAAGCTCCTCTCTCACAGCTCTCACTAAAGAGCTTAGGAGGCCCCCTTTATTCACTTTAAAATGAGGGGCTGCGGGTGTGTCTGTCACGCCAATGCAGCTCACCAAAAAAGGAGAAAGATGCCTGGAAGATCCGAAATATTTTCTCTGGGTTGCAAACATTATGGACCAAGCTAAAGTCATATGCCGATTTCTATGGTAGGTAGGGTGGTATGTTTGGGAGGGATACAGTTTCACTCTATTTTAACAGACCCAATGTTCCCACACCCAGGTTTTACAGCTATGGGAGCACCACACTGGATTTGAGTTACCAGAAAATCTAATCAGTAAAATCATCTTAGGCTTGGACTTATCTCAGTACCCGACCTAAGTGCTCAGCCACTGTCTCACACCTATCTATAGCAAGGGTGAAACGTGTAATGGTCCCTCGCGCCAAATGGCTTTGTCCCTGTTTCTTGCCACCTTTTCCACCCATCCCCCATTCCTAGCACTTCAGTGGTCTCCAACCCCAAAACCTGCTTGCTCAGAGCAGGTTGGAATTGGGAGTGTAAAATCCCTATAGAATCGAGAATTTAATGTGAAATTTCACAAGAACTAACCTGGCCACCAGTAATTAAAAATTTAATTGGAATTAAATTGTACAAGTGGGTGCAAAAATCCATCTGACTAACAACTGAGCCCATCGAGAACCACATAGCTTTCAACTTAGTAAATTCATATCTGAAAATGATCTTTTTCATAATTTTCATTTATGATTTAGAGTCTAATATATCACTTTAACAACCATGATTCAAATAATTGAAGATGATATGCTTATCCTAGGTTTCTTCCTCTTTCTAGTAGAACTAACAGCAGCATTTAATTTGGTCAACTACCACACAATTCTAAATACCTCTCAACGTTTTTCTCATTCGTAGACTGTCAATGCCAGCAAATTAGCATAAGCAACAATCTATCAGAACTATCATTTAGAAAAGAAGGTGTTCCCATCTGATCCACGTTGTTTCCTGCACTATTCAATCTTTACACCTTGTTCTCAGTTTAAGACCGTTTTTGGTAATATAAACTCATGATAATATTTAGTAGAACCTGAAAATATCTTTTCCAGTGACATTTCACAACTTACTTATTTTAAGGAATAGGCTTCCTGGATGACCTTTCTCTGTATGAAATCGAATCCTCTCGAAGCACAATATCTCCTAATTGCATTGCCCTCACTATACAGTTGTGACTTATTGTTTACTTTACTCCTTTGAAATACTAGTCTTCAAACCATAACTCACTTGGTGCATGAAATCACTATGTTTCACCCTAGACTAAAAACTCAGGGTCAAGTGGAGTTGAGTCACTTTTGCACCAGACAACATGGTGCAAGCACAGCGCAAGTCCAAAATGCGAATTATAAAGCCACACAACGCCACCTTGCCTAGTCCTGAGTTGCTTCATAAATATGGAGCAATGTAAAGCAGTGCAAATCACTGTGTTGTGTTACTCTGGCCTTGGAAGGCATTCCATGGGTGTTGCGTGGGTATTCCCATACAACTACCATGATTTTTGCTGCATTCCCAGATTTATTAAAAGTGATAGAACTGGAAATGGGCCAAACAAATACACCTTCTCCAAGTGAGGTGTAATGAGAGGAATTATGTTTAATTCTCCTCATTGCTTCATCTTTCTAGAGCAAACATAGAAAGAGGAATATGCCTCTCATGATTGTTTTTGTCCAGGAGGGTGCCCCTTCCTGCAAAAAAATATCATGCATGCAACGCAGGCACTCTTGCACCATGGTGCAAAGGTACCTGTTTTTGGCGCTAGGTAAACAAAACAGCACCAATGCAGAGACAAAGGCAGGAACGTGCCATATTATTTTAAATACAATGCATTCCTGTCCTTTACCTGTAACACAGTGCAGCACAGCAAGGTGAATCGCTGCGCTGCGTTGTGTTTCTTTGCCAAAAATAGGGCTATTAATCTATATGGCCCTTCATAAGTGGAACAGGGGCATTCACAGGCTTCAACTCATGTATTTTTATGCACCTCTCCAGATTTATTAACGTGAGGAAACCTGGGATTGAGCCATAAAGCTACGACTCCCTGAAGCACGCACAACGAGGAATAATATCTTTATTTCTCCTCATTATTTTTTCTTCCCATTTGAGCTGCAATCTGCAGCAAACACAGAAAGAGGAAATTGCATTTAAGTTTTGATTTTTGCAAGAAGGTATCCTTTCCTGCATAAAAGCAACCCTGCCCTTAATGCAGACACCGTTGCACCATGGTGCAGAGGTGCCTGCATTGGCGCTAGGCAGCACACAGTGCACCAGTGCTAGAAGACAACAAAAATGTCTCATAACTTAGATGATCTGGGGTTCTATTCAGTCTACCAGTGAGCACCCCTCTCCTTCCACTGAGACTCGACTTATCTCTTAATAGTATTCACTCGATAATTGCTTTAAAACCCTTGCTGTACTGAGTGCGGTAATGGTCAACCTATCGGACACTTTCTATGGGATAAAAATGTCCGGACCCTGTGGCTAAAATATGTCAAGAAACTATGAGGATGTGTTAACATGGGAGAATTGTGGGATTGTCCAGCTAAAATAACCAGGGGTACAAATGAGAAATTGAAAAGAAGTTACAGGGAGACTGTTATGTTGCGCCTCTGGAATGATTATCCAGAGGGGTCCAAAGCAGGGCAGTTTCTGTTACATAAATGTAGCCCTAGCTTCAAGCCATATATGGACAGAATCTATCTGTCTAAAGCTAAAATATTGTGTGCCCAATTTAGATGCAGGGTCCTACAGCTATGTTCACACACTTCAGGAGGTCATCTAAGTCACTTCCCCATGGGGACATACGGAGACTGAGGCAAATTTCCTCTTCTTCTACGCAAAGTACATACTGTCACTCACAAAATGGATTATGGTGCTATGGCGGAACATTGCTGCGAGGCAACACAGCGATGCTCTTAGAATCTTAAATAGTGAAATAAGTGAAAATCTAGTGTTCGTGGTCTCACGGTACCTCCAATGGGCCTAGAACAAAGGCGTTGCCTCTAACTCCTCCCTAAATACTGTATTAGGAGCTTAGTTCAAATTGGACACCCCAGTACTATCAAGTGATTCTGCGGATATAATATTAACATTTGTATAGAGTATATTATTTATTTTTGTATATTTATAACAACGTGGCTGATAAAAGTAGTCCAGGCGCAATGCACTTTCCGAGAGATTAAGGAACGTGCTCTTAATGCTGTTTTTTAATATCTGACTAGTACGTTCGGACATATTATTATAGCTGTGTTTTAAGTTGCCTTGGTTTATTCCTAATCTTAAATTGTCAAAGTCAAAGTCAAAGTCAAAAGATTTATATAGCGCGCTACATACCCAGAGGGTCTCAAGGCGCTTGTAGAAGGGTGGGGAGTTACTTGTCGAATATCCACGTTTTGAGTTGCTTTCTGAATGCTAGGTGGTTCTGAGTAAGGCGAAGGTGAGTGGGAAGTGAGTTCCAAGTTTTAGCTGCTAGGTAGGAGAAGGATCTACCTCCCATGGTGGTTTTGTTGATGCGAGGTACAGTGGCAAGGGCTTGGTTGGAGGATCGTAGCTGGCGGAGGGGGTGTAGAAGGATAGTCGTGTGTTGAGGCATTCGGGTCCGATTTCGTAGAGTGCTTTGTGTGCGTGGGTTAGGAGCCGGAAAGTGATCCTCTTATTGACGGGGAGCCAGTGGAGGTTTTTCAGGTGGTCAGAGATGTGTTCTTTACGCGGGATGTCTAATATGAGCCTGGCTGAGGCGTTCTGGATGCGTTGTAGTTTTTTCTGGAGTTTTGCGGTGGTGCCGGCGTAGAGGGTGTTTCCGTAGTCCAGTCGGCTCGTGACCAGAGCGTGGGTGACTGTTTTTCTAGTTTCGGTAGGGATCCAGCGAAATGTTTTTTTGAGCATGCGAAGAATGTTGAAGCAAGATGAAGAAACGGCGTTGACTTGTCTGTTCATCGAGAGTGAGGAATCCAGGATTACGCCCAGGTTCCGTGCGTGGTCCGTCGGGATGGGTGCTTTTCCAAGGGCCTCTGGCCACCAGGAGTCGTCCCAGGCGGAGGGGGAGGTACCTAAGATGAGGACTTCTGTTTTGTCTGAGTTCAGTTTCAGACGGCTGTGCTTCATCCATTCGGCTACTTCTTTCATTCCTTCGTGTAGGTTGGTTTTGGCCGTGTTAGGGTCTCTGGTGAGTGATAGAATCAGTTGAGTGTCGTCAGCGTAGGAGATGATGTTGAGGTTATGTTGTCGTGCGATGGCCGCAAGGGGGCTCATGTAAACGTTGAAGAGGGTGGGACTGAGTGAGGACCCTTGAGGTACGCCGCAGATGACTTCAGTGGCCTTTGACTTGAATGGTGGAAGGCGGACTCTCTGGGTTCTTCCGGAGAGGAACGAGGTGATCCATTCCAGTGCTTTTCCTTGGATTCCGATGTTTTTGAGGCGCTGTAGAAGGGTGCTATGGCAGACTGTGTCGAAGGCTGCGGAGAGGTCGAGGAGGATGAGGGCGACTGTGTCTCCATTGTCCAGTAGAGTTCGAATGTCGTCTGTTGCTGCGATGAGGGCGGTTTCGGTGCTGTGCTTGGCTCGGAAGCCAGACTGTGAGGAGTCGAGGGATTTGTTGGTTTCGAGGAATGCAGCGAGCTGGTTGTTGACAGCTTTCTCGATGACTTTGGCCGGGAATGGAAGGAGTGAGATAGGGCGATAGTTTTTGAGTTCGGTGGGGTCAGCTGTGGGTTTCTTCAGGAAGGCGCTGAGTTCGGCATGTTTCCAGCTTTCCGGGAAGGTTGCGGAGTTGAGGGAGCAGTTGATGACGTCTCGGAGGTGGGGTGCAATAATGGAGTCTGCTTTGTTAAAGATGTGGTGAGGGCAGGGGTCTGTGGGGGATCCTGAGTGGATAGAGTTCATCAGACGGATGGTGTCCTCGGTGGAGATCGGCTTCCAGTCATTGAGAATGTTCAGGGGGGGTGGGGGTCCTGCAGGGGATTGGGTGGGTTGGTCTTCGGGTTGGATGTCGAAGCTGTTGTGGATGTCTGCAATTTTGTTGTGGAAGAATGAGGCTAGGGAGTCGCAGAGGGCTTGAGAGGGGGTGATGTCGTTGGAGTTGGCTGAGGGGTTGGTAAATTCCTTGATGATGTTGAATAGTTCCTTGCTGTTGTGGGCGTTGTTATCTAGACGGTCCTTGAAGGCTGCTTTCTTGGCATTTCGGATTAGTTGGTGGTGTATGCGGGAGGCGTTTTTGAAGGCGTCCTTGGTGCTGGTGGTTGGGTCTTTTTTCCAGGCCTTCTCGAGGGAGCGACAGAGTTTCTTGGATTTCTTAAGATCATCGTTGAACCAGGAGGCCTTCTTGCTGCCTAGTTTGATTTGTCATTTTTTCAGTGGTGCTAGGATGTCGGCGCTGTTGGATAACCATTGGGTGAGGTTGGTGGCTGCTTGGTCTGGGTTTGAGGAGTGGGCGGGGGGCTTTTGAAGAAGCGATGAGGAGATCTGGTCGATGGAGATTTTGTTCCAGTTTCTTTGCAGAGTGGGTTGGGGTGGTTGTTGGATGTGGGCTTGTTGTAGGTGAAGTGAACGCAGCTGTGGTCAGTCCAAAGGAGAGCTGTGGTGTGGCTGAAGGAAACATGCTTGCTGGAGGTGAAGATAGGGTCGAGTGTGTGACCTGCGATGTGGGTGGGGTTAGTGACAAGTTGTTTAAGTCCGAGGTTTGAGAGGTTGTCCAAAAGGGTGGTGGTGTTGCGGTCGTTGTTCTTTTCAAGGTGAAAGTTGAGGTCTCCCAAAAGGATGTAGTCCTCGGAGGGGAGCGCGTGTGGAGTGATGAAGTCCGTGATGTCTTCACTAAATTGTGAGCGGGGTCCTGGTGGTCTGTAAAGGAGGGTGCCTCTGAGTGTGGTCTTGGGGTCGGTGTGGATCTGGAAGTGAAGGTGTTCAGAGTTGGCGAGATTGACGTCAGAGCTGGTTGAGATGCGGATGGATTTCTTATGGACGATAGCGATACCTCCTCCTGTGTGGCCGGTACGGTCCTTGCGAATGATCTTATAGCCTTCCGGGATGGCGATGGTGATGTCTGGGGCTGAAGAGGCATTCATCCATGTTTCTGTTAGGAAGGGGACGTCCGGAGAGATGGTGTCGAGTAGATTCCAGAGGTCAATGGCGTGTCTGTGGACCGAGCGGGTGTTGAGCAGGAAGCATTGTAGGTGGTTGAGATCGGATATCTGTTGTGTGTTCGTAGATGAGGAGTTGTACTTGGTGCCGTCGAACTTGCAGGAGTAGCAGGAAAAGGGTCCATGGGTGTGTCCAGGAGCGGCTTGGACGCAGATGGGGGAGCGGCCAAGGTTAAGGGCTAGGAGGGTGGTGGCATCGTAAGTAATGCGGGAGGGGTGGGCATTACGGGGACCAGGGGGTCTGGCGCTGGGCGCGGTCCAGGCGCGGACGGGCGTAGACGGGCTTACCTTTGGCGCACCTTCGGCGTGGCCGTAGCGCGTGGACGCTGCGCGTTGGTGCATTTGACATAAGTGGAGAGGTGGAGGGGGCGGAGCGTGGGAGGGGGAGCAGGGAGGCGGGAGCGTAGGGGGAGGGACGGGCTGCAGGCACAACAAAATGGACGAGGGGAAAACAACAGGATCGGGGGATGCGAGTTGGCGGTGGAAGACGGGCACAATGTGAATTACAGGCACAAAGATAGCAATGCGGAGCTTTCCCAAATGAAAAAGTGCAACACGGGCCAGGCAATGCAGATATGTCACAGTTAACAATTCACACCAAACCAAGTAATGCAGAGCGCTACGCAGCGGAGCGTGTGTAGGCTGAAATAATCCACTTAATCAATTAAGTATACAAAGAGATGCAGAGCGCTACGCAGCGGAGCGTGTGTAGACAGAAATAATCCACTTAATCAGTTAAGTATACAAAGAGATGCAGAGCGCTACGCAGCGGAGCGTGTGTAGACAGAAATAATCCACTTAATCAGTTAAGTATACAAAGAGATGCAGAGCGCTACGCAGCGGAGCGTGTGTAGACAGAAATAATCCACTTAATCAGTTAAGTATACAAAGAAATGCAGAGCGCTACGCAGCGGAGCGTGTGTAGACTCAGTTATAATGAGTCACAAGTATGGCAGTGGTAGGGGAGCAGCGCTACGATACCAGAGGAAGCGCTATGGGCTCAGGAGGAATGGTGGAGCAACCGCTTCACACGAGGTCAGGCTGGTTAAATTGTGACTGCTGGGCACCAGATATAAGACGTTACCTATGAACATAATCATTGCGATCCCAGTGTAGTGAATGACAGACAAAGATTGAGACTGCTCTTAGACATCACTATAGAATATACTACCACTTACAAACATATCATGCACTGGTTGCTAGTCATCAGATGATGTACAATGGGGCTCATTTATGAGCCCTTGCGTCACTTTTGCACCACTGGTGCGTCACTTTTTGTGACGCGCCAGCCGTGTATAAAAAGCACCTTGTTGCGTCACATTTAAAAAGTGACGCATCTAGGTAGATGCCTAACTTTGTAAACCCCTACGCTACATTATACCTGCGCCAGGTATAATGTATGCAGGGGGGTGTTCCCACGCAAGAAAGGGTCATAGAAGTGACGCAGTGAAATCTACCAGATTTCACTGTGCCACTCTTAGGACTCAAATGCGTCAAAATCTTACACCTGCCTCACACCAGGCATAAGACTGACGCAATTGCTGGGGTTGTATCTCTTTTGTGACACACTCCAGCAATGCTTCACTTATGCGCCACACAGATACGTCAGAAATACTGACGTATCTGTAGTTCCTTGCGACATGATGCATCATACAGTAAATATGATGCATCAGGTATGTCGCAAGGAGTGCGCACGGAGAAGTGACGCATCACTGCTTTCATGTAGTGATGCGTCATGTCTCATAAATTATGCCCAATGTTTTTATGAGCAACCGTTGAAAGTATTTTTTTTTATTGTTTTTAAATGCCAACTATTAAGCTTTGAATAATGTACAGTTGTATATATATTATAAATTTTATAATTTATGGCTGTTAAATGTGTATGACTTTTTCAGCCAAAAAAAGTTTATTGATTGTTAGTAGAAATGATGTATTTCAAGCAACTCTGACCAGCAATTTTGCATGCTTCCCTGTGTTGCATGAAATGTTGGTAAATGTGCCTTTCAGTCTCAAAAAAGAATTCAAAGTTGTAGTCAAATCTTTAGTCCTTTGTAGGATATCTTGTTTGATCTCATTACTTTTATGGATTCCAAACATGCTCTTCGGATCCACAAAACAGCCTCAAATTCTGCTGGTAGATTGGTGCATTGAATAAAAATCCAAAATATTCATGTTTTGGCTTATAGTTCATAAAGCTCTGGCACCCCAAAATACCTGAAGAAGTAATTAACATTTCCTGAACACCTTTGCTCACTCCAGAGTTGAAACTCACTCATTTTGACAATGACTCTTTTTTTAAAAAAAACATTGTTCCAGCCTATCAGTGAGAGGCTACAAACATGCGGTGCTCTAATTTCACTTGGGATGCAAATAAACTAAACGTAGGGAATTGTTAATTTTTTTATGGAAATGTCACATTACTGGTTCATTGCCAGCATTTTCATATTGGAATTACATTTGGGCAATGAACTCTGGCCCATTCGCCGAGTTTGTGGACTTTTCCACAATCTGCCTAGAACGCGGAGTTCCAATTAACTGCACTCTGCAGAGCGGAGTTTTTTTTCCTTGCTCATTCTCTTCAATGTCCAGTTGGTGAGCGAGGAAAATCTACCTCCCGGCGAGATTTTTCCACCCTCACACTCCTCAACATCATGTTGGCAAGCGCAAGTGGGAACAATCCACCTCCTGGGGATATTTCTGAATGTGGGTGGTCGGATTTCTCAGTGCAGATGGTCAAGGGTCGTTGTGACCGCTTGCGTGGACAAACATTCAGTTTCATTGAGAAAGATGCCATTCACGGAGAAATTTCACTCGAGCGGCAAAAAAGATGCGGCACTGCCTCGTGCTGCACATGGTGCTATTCACATTGATTTAGGATAAACACTTGCGCTGAAAATCAACGTAAACAGACATGACCAAGCGCACACTGCCTTATGCAGAACTCCGCGTAGCGCGGCAGAGTTATTAGGTCACTTTGCGGAGTTCCACAGAACTCCACAAACTCCGCCCAGGCTTAATTGTAAACACTATTTCTAATTAATTTTATATATGTTTATTTTTTTTACACTGTAACTAGGGCAAGGTATAGATACTTGTTTTACATCACAGTACTTTGCTTTCCCGCCGCAATTGCTAATTGTGCAAATGCATTATTGTACAACTGTAACAAAATATTGTCTGTTTAATGTCTGACATCATTGCAGTAATGCCCAGGCTACATAAGACTGAAAAAAAAAACTTTTAATACATTACTATTTTCGGAAACAAAGGTACTGCATTTCAACACTGCAGCTACATATCATTTTCCTACCTGACAGGAAAGGACGTTTGGTAGTCCTTATAAAAGGAAATTTGTGCCGTCAAATGCAGCTCTTTCTTCGCACTTTTATAATTAAACATGTCACACAATAGACATTGAGAATAGAGACTGCTCATCCTAATGCTCCGCAAAGCTTATGGGGTATTTATTGTGCTCCCCGAGACCTGCATTACATGGCCTTCTCTACGATCTTGGTATGATTAGGGCTAAAGATATAATTTTCTTCCATATTTGTATTTTTGTATCACACACCTCCATACTATATGCATAGTTCAGAGTTTGTAGTGGCATGATGGTGAAAGAAGGTAATTGAAAAATATATGAAAAAGGAGCCCGCAATGTTAACATTTCTAGATGGAGCTTTATAAACTTTTGAAAAGGGTACATTTCTGGTATTGATAGAACACTCTTAAAAGATGTTAGAAGTCATAAACTGCAAAAATGTGCCTCTCAAGCATTTTATCTAAGGTGAACTGATTTAAATTGTTCTGAAAAAATGTTGATTTGTTTGAGAATTTTGATTTTACATCCATGTTTGAATTAAACATGAAAAGCAGGTGAGTAAAAGCGAAGCAAGATTTCACTCCCTATATGATAAAAAAAAAAACTAGCTACCATAACTAGTGGCACATTCACAACTTTAGAGATGATTCTGTGTTAAAGACCATTTTATCAGTCCATACTCTTGATCCACCATGGGGAATATTTACAATCCTCTGTGGCCACCTGAGGGTCACTTTGTTGGCCGCTCCGGTGGCGCTTTGCGCTTTGCATTATTTGCAAGGCTCATGCCAAACCACTTTATGTGGCTTTACACAGCCGTGTAAACATGCCCCTCTTTCACACAGTACTCTGCGTCAAACGGCTTGTTATGGTGCTGATCCAGCGCAAGTGGTGTACATTTTATAATCATTCATAATAATATCTTTATTATATCAATTATCAGAAATGTTCCTATAATAAAGAGTTTGGGCCCATGAAAACTCTATAACCAATCAATCAATCAATCAATCAATCAATCAATCACTTACCACTTACAAAAGAGCTAATATGGACTCAGATGATAAGAGACAGATGTATTTCCTTCATGAGGACCTATAATGAAGAACATTTCTAACTAACAACAACAGTCAAAATATCATGTCAAATAACTCATCAAAAAAAGACAAACTTTTAATACTTATCAAGTTACTTTTATCTAAATCATCAAATATGAATGGTCAGTATGCAAGCACATTAGTAATGTCAAATCTGTATTATTTCAATATTACAGGTAAATCGCAATGAGAAATACAGTTCATGTCAAATACATCAAAAAATCAATAACAAGTGTGAGAGGAGAGTGAGAGAGAGAAAAGAAAATATGTTTGCAATTTCAATATTCAAATGGAAAATTCATACGAACTTAACATCAATGACCATTATAATGCACAGCATGCAGTAGCCAGAAATAGCTAACCCTTCAGCCGCAAAGGTATAGCTTGTGCAACATCACCAGCTGTTGAAGTGCAAAGCAATCAGGATAGTTCAGTTCAAGGGAAATTTAAAGTTCGTACTGACAACATGGCATGCCCAAGATTGCAAGCATAATAGCTAGCCAGAGTAGCATAGAGAATGTAACAACAAAATGATCTCTTCTCATCAAAAGCAGCTACTCCCTAGTTCTTTTCCAACGAAAGGTATTATGACCCAAAATGTTCACAATTCCAACCCCCAAAGGTTTCAGTTTCTCAGTTTTACACATTTCTATTGGTTAGGTTCATGAGGTGATCATTCTCTAAGCTAAATCATCCGTAACTTAACAAATCAGTCCTTTGTTCATCTGGATAATGTCTTTTTTGCTTTGGAAGAAGAAAAATAAATCGAAACCTCTCCATATCCATACGCTCGCTTCCACATCAGCTTGCAATGTAGTCAACAACATTTTTCATAGAAAGAAATATTATATCTGTAGGGAGGAAATTCTGGTAATATGCTGTACACAACTAAACAAGTAAAATCAGCATTTTAACCCTTTCGGTGCTCATGACGGAATGATTCCGTCATGAGCACCAGTGCTCCTGTGCTCATGATGGAACTATTCTGTCATGGGTAAGGGGCACTAAATCCCTCTGCTGCAGACAGCAGATGCATTTCCTTTTTTGTTTGTTGGCCTCAGGAGGTTGGGGAAGAGCTCCCCCAACCTCCCAAGGCCATTTTGCATTTTCAATGCAATGACGAATGTGCGCATAGAGCGCTGAGGTCACTGCATTGAAAATTTAAACTGAAACTTAGTTTCAGTTTCATTGTTTCGGTGCTCGTGGGACTATCTCCGCCCCTGAGCACCAAAACACGTGTGAGAGGTATTGTTGGAAAGGGGCGAATCGCACCTTTTTAATGGTACCCTTCTCCAGTGGATCCCTGCTTGGGGATCACACCAAGAGGGTGATCCCCAAGCAGGGATCCACCCACTTGCCACTTTGGAGTCGCCCCTTTGGCAAGGGCCCTTGCTCCCCCCATAAAATTTGCCACATTCAGTCTTTCTGATCCCCAGTCTGCCATAAAGCACCCTAGACACCAGGGATTATTTTTTATAGGCCGGGTGTGGCGGCTGCCAAGAATGGGGCAGAAAGCCCACTAGGCACCAGGGAATTGTATTCCCCAAAATTCAGGGCGGGGGCTGCCCAGAATAGGCATACCAATGCCCCCGCCCCCTAAAAAATGCTGGAGTCTTTCTGCCACCCAGGAGGCAGATGGGGCATTAGCCATTCATCTGCCCCCACTCCAGGGGGACAGATATTCCACTAGACACCAGGCATTTTTTTTATATGTAGGGGTGGGGGCTGCCTAGAATGGGCATGCCAATGTCCCCACCCCAAAAAATCCCACAGTCTTTCTACCTCCCGGAGTCAGATGGGGCAATAGACCCTTATCTGTCCCTCAGGGGCAGAAAGCCTACTAGTCACAAGGGGTACATTTAATCAAAATTCTAAAATATGCCACAGTCATTTTGCCCGACTGAAGGGATATGGGGAAGTAGCCCCTGATCTGCCCCCCCCCCCCCCCCCCCCCGGGGACAGAGAGCCCACTAGGCACCAACAATTATGCTGGCTTTATTTTATGTAGGGGTGTGGGCTGCCCAGAATGGGCATCCCAATGTACCCACCCCACAAAAATAGCCTCAGTCTTTCTGCCGCCCTAGGGGGAGTATCGGTGCAATAGCTCCCGATTCCCCCCTCCCGAGGGCGGCAGAAAGCCCACTAGGCACTGACTTTTTTTGGGAATGTGTCTACCTGTGGATTTAGGGTCCTAGCGCAGTTGGCACCCAAGGAAACCCAGTAAACCTGTACAGTTTTTAAAAGTAGACACCCAGGGGAATCAAGGATGTGGTGGCTTGTGTGGCTCTCACTAGGTTATGTTACCCAGAATCCCTTGCAAACCTCAAATGTTGTAAGAAAAACACATTTTACTCACATTTCTGTTAATTGAAAGTTCTGGAATCTGCGCAGATCCACAAACTTTAACCCATTCAGCATTCCCCAAAGTCCCCAGATAAAAATGGTACCTCACTTGTTTGGGCAGACCTCCTACCCGTGACAGAAAATGGCCCAAAATGCAACGTGGACACACCACATGTTTACAGTGAAATGGGGTGACTTGTGCAGTTCTCATCAGGCTCTGTTACCCAGAATCCCTTGAAAACTTCAAACTTTGTCCCAAAAAACACATTTCCCCCACATTTCTGTGATGGAAAGTTCTGGAACCTGTGTAGGTCCACAAACTTACACCCACCCACATTCCCCAAAGTCTTCCAATGAAAGTGATACCTCACTTGTGTGGATAGGCCTGGTTCCCGAGACTGTAAACGGTCCAAAACGCAATGTGTACACAACACATTTTTACAGTGAAAACTGACTCCTTTTTCCAAAATGCCTCAAATAATCATGCTCCATCATTGTTGCTGACACTGCCTCAGATTTACAAAGATTCATAAATCTGATGAAGTGACAAAAACTAATGCCTTGCTAATGGAGGCATTAAAGTGGCGCAACATGGAGAAATACTTTTATTTCTCCTCATTTTTTGCTCTTTTTGTGTAGGCTGAATTCAGCAGCACACATAGAAGGCCTAAACAATCTTAATCATTGTTTTTGTCCATAAGGTGTCCCTTTCTGCACAACAACAATCAGTCCTACAACGCTTTGGTTCTTGGCTGCTGTTTTAGGGCCAACGCAGGGGGAAATACGGCTCATCCCTGACATTTTTAAATAACACAGCTTGGCGCAACACAATTACTTGCAGTGCCACACTCGCCATTTCATTGTAAATATGCTCACATGTACTGTATAGTTTTAGTGATTGTGAAACTGAGACACTTGGCCTTAAACACAAGGCTTTCTTTAACTAGATCCACATAATAAAGTTTGAAATTGAGGGCCTAATTCACAAAGGTAAGCTTACACTTTTGTGAAAATGTAATTTTGTTTGCTGTTCACAAAGTTTACGAGGTATATAATGAGTAGTATATTTACAACTGTGGACTCTTCATACATAAAAAGATAGGACTGTCCTATCTCTTAAGGTGCAGAGACTCCGTAGTCATAAAGATACTACTGATAACATTATTTTGTGTATAGCACACAAATGTAAACGTATGGAAAAATGTAAGGTTACTGTCTTGAATTAAGCTCTAGATTTTCAATTATATATGGATTCAACACATGCAGCCTTAAATCATAAATATTTTTAAAGTGACTGAGGCATTTGGTAAACATACAGAGAAGTGAGTCTGAAAGTGTGGGTCTATATGATGACGAAACTCTGAGGCATCTTGCATATCGCTTTTATTCATTAATTTTTGGAGGGCTTTGAGCTCTTACAAATAAGGACTTTAACATGAATACATAGCTCAATTGTGGTAAAACTGTCATTATAGCCAACCATGTAAAGCATTTTAATGCAAAGATAAACATGTTTCTTCATGCGTATATAGTACCATGTTTACATCTTGATTTTATGCTCTGGTAGGAAGAGCAAGATAAGAAATCCATGTTAGAGTGTCTCAGGACAGACAAGGTTACTGGGTACCAAGTGTAACAACTAGGGTATTTTGCCACTGATATCCCTGCCCCCTCCCGGTACTGTGGACCCCCAACTGGGAACAAAGTCCCCTTTTTAGAGCTTGACTCTCAGGATAGCCTGGCAGAACAGTTCAAGGCTTACTCAGGAGAGGTGCGCTGGATAGAGAATTAGAACTCAGACAACCAAGCAAACAAAACATCATAATTTGGTATCCAGCTGCTGCTTTTTCTTAAAAAAGGGGAAATTACCTTTTTACATATAATCCTGAAACCTAAACACAAATGAACAGATATTTACATAGTGGCATGTGTAAATGCATACTGTGGCATTCTCTGAAGGGCCTCACAAGTAGTAGGAGATGTACAACAAAGAAAAGTCCCACAGATCAAGTAAACCCCTCAATACACCCTGGATCATCTGTGCTGGAGGCACCTTTAGTGGCCTGCACACCAACAAGCCCTAATCTCTAAAATGACCCATTCCTCCCTTAGTGTGCCTAACACCATGTAAGGAGTACAATAATTAAGAGTCAAGACTATTAGTTTCATTAGACTGTAACCATAACAATGAAAGATGGAACAAAAGCAAAATACCCAGGAAAATCAGTATCTAAAACCGTTAAACATTGTACCCCCTTTAACTAACATAACACAATGCATGCAGTGATTTACCGTCAACATGTATATAAAAATAAATGTTTCAACATTCAAAACATAAGGGTCTAGATTCCTTCTTTATATTTAAACAATGGTTGAAAAACAACCACGGGCTTAACAATAAAATTATATGCACCTCGAAGTATTTGCAAAACAAAAGAGCTCCAAGAGTGGCTGTGAACATAAGGAAACTCTTCCCAAGACATTATTGCAATAATCTTGCAGACAACCGGCACCCTCACTAAAATAGACCTACAGTCTTCCTGGGGCATGTGTGCCCAACAGGAACATTTTTGAAAGGCCTACAAGGCCTTATAAGACACTTTTCTAGGTCTAAAACTAAGGCTTTGATCCAGTTTCTGAGGACCATTTTTTTGGTATTTTTCCCACTGGTACCCACTGACAAGCTTTTTAGCCAAAGTGACTGCCAAGTCTCAAGTGAATCTCCCTTTTTGATTGTAAAGTTTGAAGTTTAGTTAGTTTATTATGCATAGTTAATTAAAACCTTTGCACTGTGTATTACAAACTTCTTACAGCATGATTATTTAAAACCATTAAAATAGATCATAAAATTGGGAATTTACACAGAAGTAACTCAATGAGACTATTCAGCACACTTTTTACACTGAGTAGTAAGCAGTGCCGGTCCTCATATTTCGGATTGTTCCCATCTTGTTCGGCCATGTGCTATTTTGGCCACTAGCATTTTTGCGTTTCTCAAGATTGACCCTCTGGTACTGGATGGACAATTGCACTAGATGTGCCCTTTGGGTGCTAATGATCGTTTGCTGAACGACCTGAGTCTGTAGCGTTGTCCCCCAGTTTCGGCAGACTTAGCGCTCTTTGCTCGGCCGTTCCCAGAAATTTCACATGTCTGCATTTTAGTTTGGTGTTTAACAGATTTAGGCAGGCGAGCACCGCTTGCCTTCTAGTTTTGATCCCTTTTTGCTTGAATTGGTTTTTAAGAAGCAGTTGGCGTGCTTGTTGCAGTTCTGCACATGAGCAAATTACATGAAGAATGTTACCTTTCTTTAAGTTGCATAGCATGCAGGTTTCTTTCCCGTCTTTCCTGAGCCACGGCGGTTGATGCTCTGTACTTGGCAAAATCCCTAGTCTGTATTTTAAGAAGTTCATTTTTGTGGCTTTCGGATAACCCTGATTGAAGTATGTTTGTGGTGTTGATAATTTGTAAGAGTTTAGGGTCATCCATGCATGCGATCTTTTTGAGAATAGTGCCTTATCCTCCAATAAGGAGAATGATATGACATTTTTCCAAACTATTTTTTTGAAAGTGCTATGGCCAAGTTGCGTGTCCCAGAGCTCTGAGAGTTTGGTGGCTTCAATGCTGCTTGAAGATAAGTTCTTGCTTCAGAAGCATCCCTTTGTATATCCTGCCATAGCAGAGAATTTAGTGTATCTGAAGTGGCGCTTCTGAGTTTATGCAAGCAAATGATGTATGCCCCGTTCCTGGCTAGATCTTGCTTTTGAAGGCCAAATTTTAGTCTTATTTGAGTCGGATATGGATAAGGCGGGAGCGAAAACATTGTTCTGTAATCTTTAACCTGTATACTGTCCAGGTCTTTAGAGTCTCTTCCCCGCATCGTCTCGCTGCCGTAGGTAATAGAGGGAAGCAGCTTTGCCTTGATTACTTTCAAGAACGGGGTTAGAATCGGACCCACCAATTGAGTTGCCAGGTTTTTCATCGTCAGAGAAATCAGTGAACCTCTCCTTCTTATTTCCTGCTTCTGGAGCATGAAAGCGCCTTCTTTGTTGAAGAAGACTCCCAGTGATTTGTACACGCCGGCTGGCTCAATTTTTAGACCGCCGAGAGACCATCTCTTTTGTTGTTTTTTAACGCAGTTGATTGACAGTGTGCGAGTTTTGCTAAGGTTTATTTTTAGGTTGTTTTCCATGGTGTATTTTTCCATTACAGTCAGAAGACATTGAAGACCTATGTAGGTATGGCTAAGTAGCACTACGTCGTCTGCATACATGTGATTGCTCAAAGTTTTCCCTCCTATCCTCGGTGAGTAGGAGTTACAAGCAACGAACATTCTCGGCAGATCCGCCATAAAAAGGTTCAACAGAATTGGTGCAAGCACACACCCTTGTTTGAGTAGTTTGGTAGTTCGTACTTTTAAGGACAGGTGTGTGCCGCTACCTAGTTTCACCGGCACCCAGGTATCCGTGTGGAGAAGCATCAGCATGTTTAGGGTCGACTGCGGTAGACCCTATTGCGCCAGTTTCTCCAATAGTCTGCCTCTCTCGATGTTATTGAATGCTGCACTGAAGTCGATATAGCATAAGTGTAGCAGGAGCTTGGAAGATTTTGCTGCATCGATGATTGGTGAAATGGCGAGGATGTTTGTTGATGTTCCAGTTTTTTTCCGAAAGCCAGTCTGATTCAGTGGTATTATCAGATTAGACTCAGCCCAAAGTACGATCTCCTCTTGAATGGTGCAGGCTAAGTATTTCGCCTCGTTGTCAGGAAGGGATACTAAGCGGTAATTGTTTGGGTCAGCCTTGTCTCCTTTTTTGTATATAGGAACAATCGTCGACACCCTCCAGGATTCTGGGATTCTGTTTAGTAGCCTGATTTCCACGAATACAAGTTTTATGATGTACACCCACTCTTTGTAGAGGGCAGGTAGGATGCCATTTGGTCCCGGGGCACCTTCTTTCCTGCATTTGGCTATCTGCTTTTTGATTAAGGCTGTTTGCTGGATTCTCAAGTTCTCTGGGAGGTTGATGTTTGTGCCTAAAAAGGCTTGACCCTGTGTCTCTAGTGTATGCGTTTCACAGTTTATCTCTATGATCTTATTGGTCCTCGTTTGAGCGCCTGGCTGCTCCGTGTGCTCATTGAAGTGGCTGGAGAAGTATTTAACCCAGGTCTCTTCAGTGATGCGAGATCCTATTTCTTTGTGCTCCGGGCGCATGTTATGTTATGTAATGTTATGTTATGTTATGCATGATCCCATTCACTGTTTGCCAGGGTACACAGTCAAAATATTGAGTAGGAAATATCGACCTACCATAATATCGAGTATGAAATATCGAAGGAGCAGAATATCGAAGTCAAGAATATCGTTGGACAGAATATCGACCCTAAGGTAAGTAATATCAAAATTCTTTATATCGATGTAAGTAATATCGAAGTTAATGTAATGTAATGTAAAAAGGATTTGTATAGCGCTGCGTTCACCGGACGGTTTCTTGGCGCTGATCACCAACCCAGGAGGAGGCAAAGAGGGGAGAAAGAAGAACTTTATGTATAGACACCACGGAAAAGGTGAGTTTTTAGGAGAGAGCGAAAGTGAGGATAGGAAGAGGAGAGTCTGAGGTCTAAAGGTAGGGAGTTCCAGAGTGAGGGGGCCAAGAAGGAGAATCGAAGACCTCCGTGCTTTTTACGCCTGTACCTAGGTGTCTGGAGGAGGGCGTGATGGGAGGAACGGAGGTGTCTGGGGGGTGCGTACGGATGAAGAAGAGAGGAGATGAAAGAGGGGCCGATACCGGCCAGGGATATATGAGTTAGGCAGCCAAGTTTGAACTTGCAGCGCTCCGACACAGGAAGCCAATGAAGGGCTTTAAGGAGGGGACGAACGTGGTGATGTTTTGGCTGACGATGGATAAGACGGGCGGCCTGATTCTGGATTAACTGAAGTCTCTTTATCTGATATTGTGGAATGCCTGCGTATAGGGCGTTGGCGTAGTCGATCCGAGAGATGACTAGCGCCAACAGCGCCAGGGTGAGAGCTTCAGTGGTCAGGAAGTGAGCTATTTTCCGGATTTTTCTGAGCTGGTGGAAGCAGGAGGATACTGTAGCGCTGATCTGATGATGCATGGAAAGATCTTGTGAGATGTAGACCCCTAGGCTTTTTACTTTTTCAGCGGGACTAGGAGGGGGGCCAAGGGAGAGGGGCCAGAAGGTGGAGTTCCATGGATTGGCTGGGCCTCCGACAAGAACGAGCTCCGTCTTGTCGGGGTTGAGCTTAAGGTGGTGAGCGCCCATCCAGTCGCTGATATGGCAAAGGGTGGACTGGAAATCCTGGGCCGCTTCCTGCGAGTCAAGGTTGAAGATGAGCTGAATGTCATCTGCATAATTAAATGCAGTGACATTCCTTCCCCGGAGGGAGCGGATCAGGGGGGTAAGGTATAAATTAAAAAGGAGTGGAGACACAGACGAGCCCTGCAGGACTCCGCAGGTGAGTTTCATCCTGTCCGCCGAGAATTGGGAAATTCGAACAGATTGGTGGCGGTTCGTCAAAAAGGAACGAACCCAATCAACGGCCGTCCCTCCAATACCAGCCTCCTTGACACGGTCGACCAAGATGGAGTGGTCGACCGTGTCAAAGGCTGCCGACAAGTCCAGGAGGATTAAGGCTTGGCTGGCGTTAGCACCTCTGCGGAGTTCCTCCATAACAGAGAGAATGACCGCCTCAGTTGAATGGGCTGGTCTAAACCCAGCCTGTTGGGGGTCCAGGAAGTTGGAGTCCTCAACAAAGGAACTGAGGATGCTGGTGACATATGACTCAAGTACCTTACTAAGGTAGGGAAGGAGGGAAATGGGACGGAAGTTGGCCATGATCGTAGGGTCAGCGCTGGGTTTCTTCAAGATGGGTACTACTTCCGCGTTCTTAAACTGACTGGGAACCTCACCGAGCAGAAGGGAGTTGTTCAGGAGGGCCAGTGGAGGGGTGGGGCAGGCTGAAAAGGCAGCCCGGAGAATCGCGGGGGGCAGCAGTCTGTGGGGGAGCCAGAGGAGACTTTATTAAGCAGACTGATGAAGACTTCGTCTGATATCGGGGGGAACTGAGTCAAAGAATGAGGGTTGACAGGGGGTGCAACCTCAGTTAATGGTGTAGCCGGGGGAGTGGAGGAGATGCTATTTTTGATTTTAATAATTTTTTCTATAAAGAAACAGTTGAGGGAGTCGCAGAGTGCTTGAGACGGAAGAGGTTTGAGAGTTACCCTATCCGGGTGTGAGAGCTCATCTACGATTGCAAAGATATCTTTAGATTTCTGCGCAGAGTTAAGGATTTTGGTGGAAAAGTAGGCAGTTTTTGCAGCGGAAATGGCTAGTTTGTACTCTCCCAATAATTTTAGAAAGGGTAATTTCTTTACGGGGTCGTAGTTTCTGCGCCAGTGGCGCTCGGCCTGGCGGAGACCTAGTTTTAAGGTTTTAAGGCTATCAGAAAACCATCGATGTGCGTCGTGGGGGCGCTTGGATCTTATTAGTTTAAGAGGGGCAACCTTGTCGCTGGCATATTCTAGCCAGTCGACTAGTGCAGCTTCTTGGGAGTCAATGGGGCCAAGAGCGGCCGGAACCGAGGATGATAAAGAGGTGAGGAATAAGTCAAGGTCTGCTTTGTTCCAGTTGCGAGCTTGGAGGCAAGGGCCTCGGCTGCGAGGAGGCGGGGGAGGAACCAGGAGGAGAAAAGAGATTAAATGGTGGTCGGACCAGAGGCAAGGTAAGATCGTGAGCGACTTGATTTCAAGGTTATAGGTCCACACCTGGTCAAGGGTGTGGCCCTTGGAGTGAGTGGGTAAATGAATGTGTTGGATACCATTAAGCCCAGTTAGAAGATCGGTGAAAGCCAGGGATTGGGGGCTTTCATGGGTGTCTGACGGCCAGTAATTGAAGTCTCCCAGGACTAGGAGTTTAGAATTGTTGATGGTGAGCTGGGAGAGTAGGTCACCAAAGTTCGAATAAAAATTGGGCATAGATTGTGGGGGACGGTAAACCAGAACACAGGTAAGAGGGGAGACAGAAGATTCGAGTCTAATTCCCAGACAGTCCACCTGAGGGATGTTAAGGAGGGAGAGGGAAGTGAACCTGAGGGAGAGATTGATAATGGCGGCTACGCCGCCTCCTAGTTTGCCGGCAAGCCTATTAGCATGGAGTATATAATATCCTGGAGGGATGGCTGCTGGAATGTCGGGGGAGGAGTCCTCAATCAGCCAAGTCTCGGTTAGGAGAAGAATATCGGGTCGGTCCGAGTCTAGGAGGTGGAAGATGTCAAGTTGGTGTCTGACAAGTGAACGAGTATTAAGGTAGATAACCGCCAATTCCATATTAGCGGGTACCTGAGCGAGTGGGGGTTTAGGAGGAGCAGGAAGAACTGAGGGTTCGGAAGTGAGAAGGGACGGGAGGGACTGTAGCTCAGGAAAGGTACTCCGGGGGTTGATAGATACCTAGTTGTTGCAGGCATATAGAGCTGGTGATGTCCAGTGGCCTCACAGAGTGTAGAGCAATCAGGTCCCTGGGAGTGAAGGTAATAGTAATTTGGGCAGAGTGACATGGCCCGGGCCCCGTCCGGCCGCGGACGGGCGCAGACGGGCTTGCCTTCGACGTGCCTTCGGCGCGCAGTCAGCGCGCCCGCTGCGCTCGTCCGCTGCGCTTCCGGTATGGACACATCCTAAATACAAGTGAATGAGGGGTTGGAAGGGGGTGTGGCCTAAATAAGTGGGCGTGGCCTAATCACGCGAGAGAGGCAGCAATTGCAATCAAGGCTGGTCTCGCCCGCCCGCTGCAGCGCTGAGTCGGCTGTTTGGGGGGTCTGGGAGTGGCCAAGATGAATCCTTCGTTGCACACAAGGTAAACAGTGTTATTAATATCGATAGCATATTTATTTATTTATTTATTTATTTATTTATTTTTGGAGTTTTCTATAGCGCTGGCCAGACCCCAGGGTTTTGGAGCGCTTTACATTCAGTCAGGTAGAAACAGGTGAGAAAAATAGTGCAGCATACTGTACACAGGGTACATACAAGGTCAGCGATTAGCTCAGTGGTCTTCCGCCTGGGGGGCGGTTTTGAGGTAGAGTTGTTGAGGTAGTCCGAGTACCAGGATGCGTTATTGAGGTAGAGTTCGGGAATGCGCGGTTGAGGTAGAGGATTTTTAGTTGTCTCTTGAATTCGGGAAAGGAAGGAGTGGTTCTGATGTCCACTGGGATGCAGTTCCAGATTTTTGGTGCGTTGCCGGCAAAGGAGCGGCTGGCGGTTTTTTGTTTCCGGGTTTTCAAGGGGATGAGTAGTAGTGAGTTTGAACTTCTGAGGTTTCTGGATTGACCCGCTTTCTTGAGCTTGGAGGCTAGATATTCCGGTTTTCCTGTGTGTAGGGCTCTGTGTGTGAGACAAGCCGTTCTGAAGTTTGCCCGCATTTCCACTGGAAGCCATTTAAGATCTTTGAGTGCGGGGGATATGTGGTCAAATTTCCTTGCACCTGAGACCATTCTGGCTGCTGCATTGAGGGTGGTTTTCAGTGGCGCTAGGTGGGATATGGCTGTGCCGGATAGTGTTGCGATCCCATAGTCCAGTCTGGATAGGACCAATGCTTGGGTGGCTTGTTGGAGATCTTTTTGTGGGATGTGTGGTTTGATTTTATTGAGGAGCTTCAGATTGAGGAAGGCGCTTTTCGCGGAGTTCTTGATGTGGTTTGACATAGTTAGTTTGTTATCCAGGGTGATTCCCAGTGATTTTACTGTGTTGGTCGAGGTGAGATTTCCTTTGAGAGCGTCTATGGCTTTCACCCATTCAGTCAATTTGGGGTTGTCATCTTTGTTGGAGATGAGGAGGATCTCGGTTTTCCCTTGGTTTAATTTGAGGTGATTCGTCCCTAGCCATTCTTGGATTTCATTTAGAGTGTTGTTGAGTCTTAGAATGTTGTTATAGGAAGTGGCTTCTATGTAGATCTGAGTGTCGTCCGCGTATAGATGGAAAGGGATGTTAGCTTTCTTCAGTATGATGGTGAGGGGAACCATGTATATGTTAAACAGTTGAGGGGAAAGGACGGATCCTTGGGGACCCCTCTGGTCACGGGTAGAGGGTCTGATGTGAAGGATTTTGTTTTTACTTTTTGAAAGTGGTTCTGAAAGAAGGAGTCGAACCATTTCAGGACCATGTCCTCCGCGCCTACTCGTTCTTTGAGGGCCTTGATGAGGAGCTTGTGGTCAACCGTGTCAAACGCCGCTGACAGGTCAAGAAGGATGAGTAGGCAGCATTGATCCGAGTCAAGGGAGTTGCGGATGTCATCTACTATGTTCAGGATTGCGGTTTCAGTGCTGTAGCCTTTTCTGAAGCCTGATTGGTTTTGATCAAGCAAGTTGATGCTGTCGAGCTGGTTGTTGAGTTGGGGTAGTACGCATTTTTCTAGGATTTTGGCTAGGATGGGTAGATTTGAGACTGGTCTGAAATTGTTAAGGTCGTTGGAATCCAGACCTGGTTTCTTCAGGAGGGGAGTGACCTGGCCAACTTTAAGGCAGTCCGGGATGATGCCAGATTTTAGGGAGCTGTTGATGATTTTACACCAGAGTGGGGCGAGGGTGAGTTTGAGGTCTTTGGCCATTTGGGCGGGGATGGGATCAAGGTTATCGGAGGAGGGTTTGGAGGATGAGATTAGGTTGAGGATCTCGGCTTCTTGGACGAGGTCGAAAGAGGACCAGGCAGTAGAGGTTGTGTCTCCAGCAGTGGTGAATGTTGTCGTTAGGTTGATGTTGATGGTTGGGGTAGGGCTGATGTCTAGGGATAGTTCGATCTTGGCAATTTTAGGAGGAGACGAAGTTGTCACATAGCGTTTTGGAGGGTTGAGCATGGACGGTGGATGGCTTGGAGGTTTGTTTTTTGATGATCTCAAAGAGTTCTCTAGGTCTGTTTTTTTGCCTTTTCTAGCGTATTGCAGAAGAAGTTTGTTTTTTCATTGTTGATGTGGTTTTTGTACCTTCTTCTTACTGCTCTGAGTTCCTCGCGCCGGCTGCAGGAGGGGTTTTTTCTCCAATGTCGTTCTGTGGCTCTGAGGAGTCTCCATTCCTCGTTGAGGTCTTTGTTGAACCAGGTTCTCAATGGAATGTTCCTGGGTCTTTTTTGTTTTAGAGGTGCCAGTTGGTCTAGGATGGCGGAAGTGGTGGAGTTGTAGTGAGAGATGAGTTCGGTAGTTGAGAGGTCTTCTGTGTGGCTCAGCAGGGAGGAGGCTATTTTTTCTTCTAGTTCTTTTGGGTTGATTTGTGAAAGACTCCTGGACCATGTGCTGGGGGCTGTGCTTGTGGGGTGGGGCTGGATCTGTTGATTGAGGTGGAATAGGATTAGGTGGTGGTCAGACCAGTCTACCGGGAGGATGTGTTCAATAGAGATTGCATCGTTCCTAGCGATGATGGCGTCCAGTGTTGCCCCTTTGTTGTGGGTCTCTTTTGAGCAGTGATGGGAGAGGTTGTTTGCGTGTAGAAGTTTGTTTAGTGATTTTATAGTGGCATTGTTCTCGTTGTTCCAATGCAGATTAAGATCCCCTAAAATGATGGTGATGGACTCTTTGAGGGAGCATTTGGCGATTAGGTTTGAGAGTTGTTCTGTGAATATAGTGTTGTTGCCTGGGGGATGGTATATTAGGTGGCATTGCAGTAGGTTGTTGTCCGTCTTTCTGATATTGGTTGTAAGGCATTCAAAGGCGTTGTAGTTGATGGCGTCGCATTCGACCACTGAAAGGTTGTTGTTGCGGATAATTGCCACACCTCAACCTTTTTTTTGGTCCTTCCTATCTTTGTTGATGATGGAATAGCTTGGAGGGACCAGCATATCTAGGATAGGTGGGGAGGAGTCATCTAGCCAGGTCTCAGTGATGAATGCTAGGTCTATGCTGTGGTTGAGGATGGTCTCAGCTAGTTCGGTCGAGTGTTTAGTGGCGGATCTACAATTTATGAGCAAGCAGTTGGTCTGGGGAGCTTCTTTTTTCGTGGGTTCGGTAGGAATGGTGATGAGGGCGATCGGGGGTCTAGGAGGTTTGCGTATGGGATGTTTGTTTCTGAGACCGGTGACCACCTGTATAGCGGACTGGGTAGGGGGAGTGGTGGGTGTTGTGTAAGCGGCGGCCAGTTCTAGCGCCTCTACCCAGGTCATGGCTTTCGCCGTTCTGCTAGGTCTCCAGGCCTGGGCAGAGGGAGGGGGTGTGAGTTGGTGTGGGCTGTTGAGTTAAATTGTTCTTGCGGGGTTGTGCGTGACTGGGGGGGCTGGTTGGGACTTAGTGGAGAGTGGAGAGTGGATTGTGCTGTTAGGCAGGACTGTGTCCGTGTTCTTTTGGGCCTTTGGGAGGGGTAAGGGGAGCATGGGAGGTGGTGGGGGTTGGTTGAGCATCATGCTGGGTTGTTGTGCCTGGCATGGGTTGAGAGTGATAGGGTTTGCAAGGAGAGAGGGGAATAGGCGGCGGTTGTTACTAATTTTGATGACACTAATATCGATATTTGTATTATTTTATAGTTTTTTATTATGTATGTGTTATATGTTTAACTTAAGTATTTAAAATAATTACTATTATATGTGTATTAATTTTATATAATAATAAATTAATTTATAAGAAAATTGTATGTTTTAGTACCGGAGCCGGTTGTGGGTTTATAGGGGAATAGGGTGGGAAGTAATTTAATTATGGTAAATTGATTATTAATTAGTAGGATTTATTAATAAATTATAATTATTGGTAATTATTTGTAAATAATTTGAAATTAATTTTAATTAATTTATTAATTGATATATATGTTCTGTAGCGGGTTGTGGGTTTATAGGGGAATAGGGTGGGAAGTAATTTAATTATGGTAAGTTGATTAATAATTAGTAGGCTTTATTAATTAATTATAATCATTTGCTAATTATTTTTAATTATTTGGAAAAAAAATTAAATTAATTGATTAATTGATATATATGTTCTGTAGCGGGATTTGGGTTTATAGGGGAATAGGGTGGGAAGTAATTTAATTATAGTTAATTAATTATTAATTCGTAGGAATTATAACATAAATTTAATTAATTGGTAATTAATTTTAATTAATAGTTAATTAATTTTAATTATTTGCTAATTCATTTTCATTAATTCATAAATGGATAAATGTGTTATGTTGTGGGTAGTTGTTTTATAGGGAAATATGGTGGGAAGTAATTAAAATTTAATTAATTAATAATGTATTAACAATAATTGTATTGTTAATAATATAAGTGTTAATTAATTATTAATTGGTAATAAAATATTATTAAATGGTATTATTTAAAATTTATTTTAGGTTAAATATATTTTGCTAATCATGTATTTTATAATTATGTATAGGTATTGTATATGGTTTATATTTATTTAATAGTTTATATTTTTATAATTACAAAAATCTTTTATTTATAAGTATGTTATTTTAACCCTTATACTATCCAACACTTTTCCTAGTGTTGCACTCTCTGGAGTTGGAATAGTATTTTTTACCCCTACGCTATCCAACGTTTTCCCTACTGTTGCACTCTCTGGAGTGGGAATAGTAATTTTTACCCCTATACTATACAATGCTTTCTCTACTGTTGCACTCTCTGGAGTGGGAATAGTAATTTTAACCCTACGCTATCCAACGCCTTCCCTACTGTTGCACTCTCTGGAGTGGGAATAGTAATTTTTACCCCTACGCTATCCAATGCTTTCCCTACTGTTGCACTCTCTGGAGTGGGAATAGTAATTTTTACCCCTACGCTATCCAACGCTTTCCCTACTGTTGCACTCTCTGGAGTGGGAATAGTAATTTTTACTCCTACACTATCCAACGCTTTCCCTACTGTTGCACTCTCTGGAGTGGGAATAGTAATTTATACTACTACGCTATCCAACGCTTTCCCTACTGTTGCACTCTCTGGAGTGGGAATAGTAATTTTTAGCCCTACGCTATCCAACGCTTTCCCTACTGTTGCACTCTCTGGAGTGAGAATAGTAATTTTTACCTCTACGCTATCCAATGCTTTCCCTACTGTTGCACTCTCTGGAGTGGGAATAGTAATTTTTACCCCTACGCTATCCAATGCTTTCCCTACTGTTGCACTCTCTGGAGTGGGAATAGTAATTTTTACCTCTACGCTATCCAACACTTTCCCTACTGTTGCACTCTCTGGAGTGGGAATAGTAATTTTTACCCCTACGCTATCCAATGCTTTCCCTACTGTTGCACTCTCTGGAGTGGGAATAGTAATTTTTACCTCTACGCTATCCAACGCTTTCCCTACTGTTGCACTCTCTGGAGTGGGAATAGTAATTTTTACCCCTACGCTATCCAATGCTTTCCCTACTGTTGCACTCTCTGGAGTGGGAATAGTAATTTTTACTCCTATGCTATCCAACGCTTTCCCTACTGTTGCACTCTCTGGAGTGGGAATAGTAATTTATACTACTACGCTATCCAAGGCTTTCCCTATTGTTGCACTCTCTGGAGTAGGAATAGTAATTTTTACCCCTACGCTATCCAATGCTTTCCCTACTGTTGCACTCTCTCGAGTGGGAATAGTAATTTTTACCCCTACGCTATCCAATGCTTTCCCTACTGTTGCACTCTCTGGAGTGGGAATAGTAATTTTTACTCCTACGCTATCCAACGCTTTCCCTACTGTAGCACTCTCTGGAGTGGGAATAGTAATTTATACTACTACGCTATCCAACGCTTTCCCTACTGTTGCACTCTCTGGAGTGGGAATAGTAAATTTTACCCCTACGCTATCCAACGCTTTCCCTACAGTTGCACTCTCTGGAGTGAGAATAGTAATTTTTACCCCTACGCTATCCAACGCTTTCTCTACTGTTGCACTCTCTGGAGTGGGAATAGTAATTTTAACTCCTACGCTATCCAACGCTTTCCCTACTGTTGCACTCTCTGGAGTGGGAATAGTAATTTTAACTTCTACGCTATCCAACGCTTTCCCTACTGTTGCACTCTCTGGAGTGGGAATAGTAGTTTTTACCCTTACGCTATCCAATGTTTTATATAATTAATTGTTAAAAAATTTAATGTTTATTTAAATTTATATATTTGTTACATTTTATTTATGTTATTGTTTTATGTTTGTAAATGTATTAGTAATTTAGAATATATTTTATTAATTTATAAATTAGTAAAATAATAATTAATACTTATTGTTCAGTACATATATATTATATATTTACTGTATATATTTAATTGATGTATTATTAATATATATGTATTATTTATTAATTTTAAACATTATTAGATACTTTTAATTATGTAGATTTTATTTATTAGTGTTATATACTTTATTTTACATTTATATACTAAAAGAAAAAAAATCGATATTTTTAACATCAATATTTTTGACATCTATATTATTTTTTCGATATTTTTGTACTTACCATGTTGTAGATAGGATGTCGATATTTTTGCTCTCGATATTGTTGACTCGATATTTCTGTAGGTCGATATTTAGGAGGTCGAAATTCTGTCAGTGATCCGTTTGCCAGAAGCGGGCACTGTTGTTGGTATTTATATCGTAAAGAAGTTTAGCCCAGAGCTCGTTTTCACCATCTCTCTTGAAGCTCCATTTTGTTTGTTTGAGCACTGCCCTATGATGTTTCAACTCTTCGCATAGCCTAATGTTGTTACGGGCTGTTTTCAGCTTCCATAGCACCAGGTTTACTGATCTTTTTAGTTTCTTTAGTTTTGCTCTCTGTTCCTTCTTTGGATTGTTCTTGCTGCACTCTTTGCGAAGATTATCTTTTGGATTGACAGTGACTGCAAGTTTTTTTAGCAGTGTAGCTGTGAAGTCATTCAAGTGGGTGATATGCCTGGCTGCAGTTAATTTTTGAATATCGAAAAGTTGGAGTGCTGCTTCGGCATTGGCGGTCAAGTTAACTGGCGTGCATTTGATCCTTTTTTGATTCAATAAGTGGATTGGCCCCATCGTTGTATCTGGCCTGATTAGGTTCGGCCTGGTTGATGTTATATAGCATTCCTGAGGGCGATGGTCGCTGTTGCCCTTATCTCCCATTCTGAACCCCAAGATGTGTGGAAATAGCGCAAGGCTTGAAAAAGTATAGTCCAGAATGGAACTCGCTGTAGTTGAGTAAAAAGATTTTACTGGTGAAGAGTCTGTCAAAAATCTTCTATTCAGTGCCCGAAGGTTTAGATGTTCTAGGTCATGAAGAAAGCGGCTTTCGCTTTGTGATGGAATATTATAAATTCTGTTTAGGGCCAGTGCTTCCTCTCCTTCTGATGAGCCAAATAGATCTTGATTTAGGTCCCCTGTCAGGAGGAAGAGTGAATTTTCCATCTGGGTAGCGTACTCAGCCAGTTGTTTAGAAATTTTGGATGAATCTTTTACTTTATTTTTGGATGGACGTATGAGTTGATTGTACATACCTCCTCTTCTTTGTTCTCAAGGATAAGTCTTATTTTGACTGTTAATGTCGTGTTTGAAAATGAGTCCATAAGGGTTGCTGAAGCTATTGTTGTAGTGGAGAAATAGGTGGCCAGTCCTCCTGAGTGGTGGCCAAATCTGCTAGTCCTTGCGGCTGGTGTGGCAAAGCATGTGTAGCTCTTGATGTGCTGTGGGGCCTTCAGCCAGGTTTCTTGCAGCATTATTATGTCATGGAGGGAGATGTAGTGCAAAAAATCTGGGCCATCCATTTTTGTGGTTAGACCGTTGATGTTCCATGAGCAGATGCCTAGGGTTGTTGGCCTTCCCCCGCTGCCAGCTCTGTCTTGTAAGGAGCATCAGTCCTCCTCCACAGGGCGTATTATGATAGTGCAGGACAATGGTTCCCTTGTTGGAGCTTGGTGTGATTCTGCTGCTGGTGTTGGGAGTAATTCCGGTCGATTCCAAGGGTTGTTTATGCTCCTATTTGGTGAGCTTCTCCGTGCGTCCCTGAGTATACTGAAAGTATGAACCTGATTTCTCTTTGGCGCTGGGCTCATCCTGCTCAGGAATGGTTGTGGATAGGCTGGTTTTTGAAAGGGAACTAACCTAATTCCCCAGTTTTGGAGCAGCTCCTGTTCAGCTAAGATCAAGTCTGCAGTGTTGCTTGAAGCCCAAGTTGTCTTAGTTGCCTCAGAGCTGGCGTGGGTTAGCCGTTGGTAAAAATTCTACAGAGACGAAGTCCTATGAGCTTATTCCTCCTAGTTTTGGAACTGATTGCATTAGTCTGAGAATGTTACCTCGGTTGAGCAGGTTCTGCTGTCCTTTTGACGTGTATTCGGGATAAAAGACCAGGACCTCGGTTGACTGTCGGCTGTTACCTTGTCTTTGTTGTTTCACTGTTGTTTCACTGGTGATTGGTGTGTTATCGCCGTTGGTCCATTACGTAGTTTTGCTTCCTGGTTATCAAGGCGTTTGCTTGCTCCAGCTGCTAAGGAGATCTTTATGTTTGGACTTGTTGTTATATGTTTTGAGGGAGTTTGTGATGGTTCTGCCCCCTTGTCATTTAGCCACTTTGCCAGTGGGTTCCCTGTTGGTTTGATCATGGTGTAAGAACTCTTAGTTCCTATGTCTCTTGTTGGTTCTTCATAATTTGAGCTTGTAGTTTGGCCGTTGGTTCTTTTTTTATTTGCTGAGTTGTGATTTTAGGTAGTTGTTAGATTAGGTTCAAGTTGTCTTAATCTCTCTGGGTTACGCGTCTGATTGTGTGTTTGCCCTGGGTGTTCGTTGGTTGGGAGTCTTGGTACACTTATTTGTTCTTTGTTGTCTTGCTCCTGGCTAATCTTTTTCGCTTCCGTTTTTTGGAAACGGTTTCATCTTCTGCGTTTCTATGTTTTGTTTGCTTTTGTCTCTTATTGGCGAATCATGGACCTGTATTTCATCATGATCTGTCGTTCTTCTATTTGATTTTTGCTGTTGGTTAGGAGTATTTGATACCATGTTTAGCCAGTGTGTTGCCCCTGCATTGCTTACATTAGTTGTGTGTTTTTAGTGAATGCCAGCGAAGATGGGAAAGTATTTTGTTGTATTTGTTTGTAGTTTTTGATTACGCCCTTTCCTTTTTTGTTGGCGACATTGTTTAGCGTTTAGTTTTTGTGTATTCCCTTTCCCAATCAGTGCTATCTCCTCGTTGTGGTCATCCAAGTTGTCCTTTGACCTTTTGCCGGATTTTTCCCTACTAAGTGGTCCCTCTTCGATTTTGGTTGTGCCCAGATCTTTTGTTGCGTTTCCTGCATTTGAGTTTTTTATGTCACTGATAAGCCCAGTTTGCATTGAGGGGAAACTAGCTAGTTTGTCGACTACCTGGTTGCAGTTTCAACTAAAGTAGGTGTTTGTTTGTGCTCTCATTATCAGACTGTTCAGGTTGCCCAACTTGTCATCGATGCCCGCTGTGAAAACTGCCAATGTGTTCAGGAGTGTTAATTGTAGCTCCATCTTTTCTGATTGATTTTGCAAGGCTTCAACGGCTAGTTGAATTGAGTTTAGGAGAGAATTCCAGGTGCCAGAGTTTTGTTCTTTCCTGAGATCTTTCTCGTTTTTGCTTTTTTTGGTGTTGAGAGCCGCCGGGTTTATAGCCCTGGGTGACTCCTGTAGGGAGTTTTGCTGGGGGTGCAACTTCTGGTCTGGGTTGTAGGTAGCCAGCATGTCTTCCTATTCAAGTGTGTTAAGATAGGACACCATTGCCCTACCGTCTTGTTTCTGGCTTGGGTCCTGAAAGGCCTGCCCCAGACCTCCAAGGTTAGTGAGTTCGCTGCCTTGGGCATAGCCGTACAGATATGCGACTAGTAGAGGACACTTAGTTGTTGGATCTGTTATCTTGATTGGTGTGCTGTGGCTCCTGGATTGCGTGCTCGTCATAAGACTGTAGTTTGTTTTCCTGATTTGTTCCTCTGCTTTTGTTCTTGATTCAACCCTGGGCTTCTGCTCCTGCACCTGCTCGACTTTAACCCTTACAGTGGGCCCGTTGCCTGGGTTGCCATCTGGTTGAAATGATGTGGTAATTGTTTTATTCACTTTGTATTTGTGTTCTGCCAGTGGAATCCTCTGGCTGCTACACGGGCTGCCTGCGAATTGTTGTGGAGGTGATGGCGGGTCATCAGCTGATTCGTGGGGATTCTCTCCGTTGGACAGGGTCCCATCGGAAGTGGCATTTTTGCTGTGATTCAGATTATCGCCTTGGTGCTGTTGTTCCATAGGTTTGTCTGGAAGTAAAGGGCTTATGAAGGATACTAGTGTTAGTTATGTCGGTGCTGATAGCAATGGTGACGATGGTAGCAGTTGGGTTTGCAGATCTTGCAAAGATTTATTGCTTGAAAAGAAAGCTGAGCCCGCATCCTTTAAGAAGTTTAATTTTTGTATATATTTTTGGTTGGTGGCAATTTGCTTTGAGCTTATGCTTGAGGTTGTTGCTTGCAGCTTTGTTGCCGTATCCTGAGCCTCGGCCGAGTCATGCTCTGTAGTGATAAGGTTTGGCTCTAGGATATTGTTTGCGCTGGGGTTAGGTTTCTTCCCTTTTTTTGAAGCCAGGGTCTCTCTAGATCTACCTGACCACATGACCTCGCCTTGAGTCTCCTGGAGACCACCTAATGGCTAAAGGCGTGATTCTATTATCCGGTCTTCTGCTATTGCAGTCTTTTGGGAGAACCTAATGTTCTCCAGAACAGTGCCTTGAGAGGCATGTGTGAAATGGGTTTGCTATCTGATCTGTTTTGATCTGCTTGTGGCAGGTGAAGACTGCTGTTCGCTATACTTCGCTCTTCTTGTGGTGTTAGAAGTGCGATGGGCAGTGTGCAGTGAGGATAAGTTGGATGGATGCAGTCAGTGCAAAGAGTATAGAGGGTACCGAGAACTCAATATTCAGTGATCGGTCTGCAATCTGTCTGCAGAATTCAGTATTGAGTGATTGGCCACTTGGACCCCTGCTCCCTGATCCCTAGTTGCCCTGGTCGCCTCTGTGTCCTCTCCCTTCCGGCCACTAGGCAGCCAGACAGTCGGAAAAGCCTGTGCTGGAGGGTGGGGTGGAGCGACCCTGGAGAGACCTAGGAGTGGCCTGGGGGAGCAACGAGCAGAGAGCAATGAGCAATAAACCCTAGTGAGAGATTGATCGCAAGTGAAAGCCCCCCGCGCTGTGGGCTTTGGTGCTCTCTGCAACCCCCGTGGGATCTTGGGAGGGAGTCTTGGGAGGCTCTATAATACTGTGATTCAGTGACACACAGTTGGGGGGACTAAGGGACATACACAGTGCTCCTCAGGTGCTTATTAGACTTTTTTTTTGGCACTCTTTGAGTCCTATGATGATCTTCTAGTTCCTTCTAGTTTCCTTGGCCAGCTCTAAGGGCAAGTTCAATCAGGCAAGTTTCGATCAGAAATAGTGGGATCAAACCGATCAAACAGCTCAAGCAGCGTGATGGGTCACAGTGATAGCAAGGTGATGGCAAGGTTGGAGCAGGGTGAGCAAGATGGGCAGTGCCTGCGTCCACTGCCACCGCTAAAGAGTCATGCGCCTCCCCCAGCAGCCTTGTGGGTACTCACGAAGCTTACTGAGGTCTTGTCTGGTCCGCTGGTCCTACAGCCGCAGCAATTCCCAAAGCCGCAGCCGTTGGTAGATCCGCTGGTAGTCCAGCAGCTTTGACAAACTTTTGAGCCCCCGAACCCACTTGCTCCTGCTCCATCTAACTCCTCTCTCCTCCTCCTCGCTCGCCTGCTCGCTCCGCCTCCGCACGAGAAAGCTATCCGGAAGAGGATACCGATCAATTTTTTGATTGTGAATATGATGGCTGCAGGAGTGGGAAGTAGGGGCCACCAGCTGGAGGCAATTTTTATACTAGGGCACTGACCCTCTTAGGGGAGATTTCTACAAAAATGGGGTAGGCACACTTGGTTTTCATCAATTTTCTTGGGCCCTGACACTCCCTGTTTGGAAAAAAACAGTAAGGGAAAGCTCTGGGCTCTTCACACCCAGGACACTGTCACTTACGGAAAGTAAATGCAAGGCCCTGTTGGTGATAGCCAGACCTGCTGCAACTGAGCAACAAGGAATAGAACAGCACATTAGAGGCTAGCAGAAATAGAGATGTCTCCATCCATATTGAGCCAAACCATATGGAGTTTGGTGTTTCTTTCTCCTGGTTACATTTGGTAGCCTTTAGAAGGGGTATGGAGGCATCCTTGTTCCTAAATTGTTTAGATTGTATTTGACCTTTGTTTTAATTGGTTTATCGCCAGATGAGGTGTATCTAAGTGACCTGCCCTCCTTCTCCCAATTTCTCAGTAGCCTTCCTTTGGCCAAGGTATTACAGCAGTAGCATACTGCGTTCCAGCACTCAGCAGGTCTCAGGCCCTCCTGTCCACTGAAGGGTGCCTCAGGGCCCTGCATCAGTCTGGGGCTATTCCATACTAGTAAACAGATTGTCCAGAGCAACTAGCAAATATATGAATAAGAGTGTGTCCAAGTCTTCTTGTTTTCAGGTTGTATTATTTTCACCAACAGTTTTCAATAGCCACAGCCTTTCATCAGGGCTATTAATTAATACACCATAAATCCAGTGTCTACATTGGTGTATATTAGACACTGTACACATATATCACATTGCATGATGCCTGTATTACACACATGTTTTTTTATATTGGAGATTACATGAGAAATACCCTTTTGGGAATGTGATTGTGATTCTAACACGACACGATACTTGGTGTAATGCAGCAGTTAATGAGTTTAAATAGATGTATTTCCCTCCTTCCGATTGGAAGACACAAAGATCAGGAACTGTAAAGTATGGACAAGTGTCCAGTGTATCTGAGCACCTGGGTGTTTTAGGTGATGGAAAAATGGGATGAGATTTTATTGAAACTTGGATTTATGGTGTATATTTAATTTATTACCCTGATGAACTCAGTGATGCCTACACATCAATCTGATGAAACACATGTTGGCTGTGGCTATTGAAGACTGTTGATGAAAGGCTGTGGCTATTGGAGACTGTTGATGAAAATAAATTGACCTGAAAACAAGAAGACTTGGACACACTCTTGTTCATATATTTATTGGTTACTCAGGACAATCGGTTTACTGTATAAAACTGGGTTTTCTCAGTTTATGTGGGTGCGCTAGTGGCTGCTCTCTCCCTTGGAGCACCGTAAGCAGTGACTATAGATATTTACTGTGGGGGAATTTAAAAGTTTGCGAAAGTGGCCCTGCCATATTCTACTTTGACTATTCCACACTAGCACATCTCCAGCCAGTGCTGACCCAAGGAAGGTAGGGGGGGAATCTCTTCTCCTTGTTCAACTGAAAGTCCACAAGACTCAAAGAAAATACACTTCTAGAGTGTCCCTTTTCTCTAGTCAGGGGTCATCCATGAAGGTCCATCTTTCCCCTTCTTCTGCTGTTATTCTCTGGGAAGCTAAGGAACTGCAGAAGAGGAATGATGGGCAATGTTACGTTATGTTAAATAACTTTTATATAGCGCACATACACCAAACAGTTTCATGGCGCTGATGAGGCACATAGGAAATAACAGTAAACTGAGGTTAAATGTTATATGCTTGGGTGAACAAATGAGTCTTAAGCAGTTTTCTCAACTGTGCATAGGACGTAACCAGTCTTATCTCCACAGGGAGAGAGTTCCAAAGTTGTGGAGCTAAAACAGCAAATTGTGAGCCTCCGTGCTTCTTACGTTCAAAAGAGAGAGTGGTCAGCGGGTTTAAATGAGAGAAGCGCAAATCCTGAGAGGGAATATATAGTTGAATCCTAGAAGAGATAAAAGCAGGGCTATTGCCATGAAGGGCTTTAAAAATAGTGCATCCCAGCTTAAAAGCTCACCTCTTGGCCACGGGGAGACATGGTACATTTTTCATAATAGTTGTCACATGCTGCCACTTTGTTTGGTGAAAGATGAGTCTGGCAGCTTGGTTCTGAACCAACTGAAGACGTCTCAGTTGACAGGCAGAGATGCCGCAATATACAGAGTTAGCATAGTCCAGTCGGGAGATAACCAAGGTTAAAATAACCAAGGTCAGAGCTTCCCTAGAAAGGAATCTACTAATCTTCCTTAATCTCCATAGTTGAGAGAAACTTGCGGACACCACTGAACCGATTTGGACATTCATTGACAGATCGTTGGAGATCACAATGCCTAGGCTTTTTTCAGAGCTTGCAGGCACCGGGGAGTTGCCTAGAGAGGATGGCCAGAATATGGAATGCCAAGGATTGGCAGAGCGGATTACTAACGAGTGGGCACAGCCGTGACCCACAACATTCAAGAAAAGCCAACGAAAAAGAATGGCCAAAAAGGGCAAAGGAAAATATGGCTTCTCTTGGACAATACCAAGCCCTTTTAAGGGAGTGACGTACCAATTTGCGTGGGTAGCCTCGGTTTCTCAGTTTTTTGCTTAATGTTTTCGCTTCAGTAAAGTAATCCTCTTTGAAATAGCAGTTGCGCCTGATACGTAGAAACTGCGAGACAACAATGATTTAAATTTTTTTGTCCTGATGATGATGCCCCCCATGTGATTAAGGCATCGAAACCCCTTATGCAATATGAAAGTAAAATATTGTGAAATGCAATGGTGTGGTTATAATCATTCATGTCTGTAACACTGACTACAAGTACACAAACATATTTTCCTTTGCCCTTTTTGGCCATTCTTTTTCGTTGGTTTGTCTTGAATATTGTGTGTCACGGCTGTGCTCACTTGTTAGTAATCCGTGCATAACTGCTTGTTTTATTTATGAGAAATGCTAAAATAAATTCCTTTTTTGTGGCTGGCCATAAGACGTAACACTTATCAGGTGTACGATTATTGGTTCTGGACACTATTTTCCAAAAATAGGGACCACTGTCTTGTATAATATGATACTGCCCAAGGTGCCTATGGCATACCTTTTGGGTTCCCTTGTTTTTTTGTAAAAGGATTGGCAGAGCCACCTGTAAGAATCAGCTCAGTTTTGTCAGGGTTCAACTTAAGTTGGTTGTGATTCATCCAGTCACTTTTAAATATCATAGTAGTTTGAAAGTGGATAACTGAGGATGCTGATGAATTGATGTCAAACACCAATTGAAGTTCATCAGCATAGTTGAACTTTCCAGTCCTTTTTTATCTCAAAGGTCGAATTAGAGGGAGAAGGTACAAATTAAAGAGGAGTGGAGAAAGGGAGTAACCATGGGGGACCCCACAAGTCAGTTCCCTCTTGTTGGAAGACAAATTATCAAGCCGTACTACTTGAAAGCAGGTGCTAAGAAAGGTGGAAAGCCATCTTAAAGCCAGACCCTGGATCCCAGCATTTTTGACACGGTCAATCAGAATGTTATGATTGACTGTGTCAAATGCTGCTGACAAATCCAGGAGGACCAGGGCCTGGGGGATGCCATTATCAGCTCCTCTTCTTAGTTCATCCAAAACTGTAAATAAAACAGATTCCGTAGAATTGGCAGGTCTAAAACCTGCCTGATGGGAGTCCAAGATCTGTGAATGTTCAACAAATGAGCTAAAGCAATTTGCCACGTACACCTCTAGAACGTTACCCAAATAGGACAACAAGGAAATGGGGCGATAATTGCTAAGAACTGACGGATCCGTATCCGGTTTCTTCAGAATAGGGACAATTTCCACACTTTTATGTCAGGGACACTGCCATGTTTAAGTGAATTGTTGAGGAATGAGAGAGGAGGTTCAGGACAGATAGTAAAAGCTTCTAGAAGTATATGAGGAGGGCAACAATTAGTGGGGGAACCAGAGTCAACCTTTTTAAGTAGATTAAGAAAGGTCTCCTTAGAGATCAAGGGAATTTGATCCAACCAAAATACATTCTGACAATTATTCATGTCGGATATAGGAAGGTTAGAGGAGGGGATACTAGTTTTAATAGATGCAATTTTATAAAGAAAGAAAGAATTGATGAAGTTGCCGAAGGACTGTGTAGGTGAAGGACTGGGTTCTTTTGGACCCAGCGGTGCCAGGGCACAACACCTGAAACCTTCGTGGGTAACCTGCTCCGGCGTACAAGTCACAGAGACACGGGACACTTCCTTCGGCGTCAAAGATTCAAGGTTTATTTGCTGCAGGGAACACAGAAGTCACAGGAAGTACATCAATTGTAGTTCGGGGAGACTGCTTCAAATTGGTTCTGTGGATCGCTCCTTTTATACAGTTTTTACCCATAGGATAACATTGAACACAAAAGTTTACAACCCGGTTCCCACAATTAGCCCCCAGAGGGGTCGCCTTGGTCACTTTGAAATACATGAGGTCCGGAACATAAGTGCGGAAACATTTGGCGGTTCCCAACTGTAAAAACCCATCTTCCCACCATTAGCGAATTCCAATCAGCAGTAAAATAGATCGAAATAGGAACAAAGACAGGTGCAGAGGAAGACGGAGACAGTGGGGAGATCGGAAAGGGTGTAAAAGGGGAGGTATCGGGAAACACGAGATACAGGCATCAAAGGGACGCGCCTAATGAGATGCACGGCTGAGACAATAAGCCCGTGCGGCAAGATGAGCCTCGAGCGGCGCCATCTGCCTTACAGCAGCAACCCCCTCGTCATAAAGACACTTACAAAGAACATGTGTCTTCCGCAAATATCTTGGGAGTCCCAGGGTCGCGAAGCGGACAGCGTCCGTTCGCTGGCTACTTGAGGGCAAGAGACAAAATGGATGCCGTATCTAAGATGGAACCCGTGGGTACAGATGAAAAACCCACATAACAAACGAACGGTTTAAGTTAGCACAGTGAAACTGCGCACACCTACTAAACTCGCCATTTGCGGTTCATAGATACCAGACTCGACCTTATTCGTGCGAGTCGAAAACACCACTTACAATTGTCACGGAACCTCAGACGCTCCTTTTGCCCTCATGTAGGCAAGCACTAGTCGGAATCATACTCGATATTCATCAGACCATCAAGATGTTGTTGTAGCATAACTCTGTCCAACCGAGTCCCCTTGGTAACAGATGGTTGTCTTATACACGTTGTAGCACAGAGGCCACATAAGGCAGGACCACACTGCACGCAAAGGCAACATGTGAACAGGAACACTACCACAACTCCGATGATCATCAGAATTTTCCAACCCCAAGTCGACATCAGGCCCCAAAACCATCCAAGTAGCGTCCAATCCCCTACATCCACGTGTATGGATTCGGAGATCTTATGCAACTTCGAGATGGCTTGATAGACAGTAGGAGCATTATCTGGAATGAAAATGCAGCAGCTCGAATGGATCACTTTGCATACCCCACCGCGATCTGCTAAGACGACATCTAAAACCATACGGTTTTGTAACGTCATAAGTCTCTCCGCCTGAAGTTCTGTGGTGATATTACCAAGGGCACTGGCAGTAATATTAGCTGTCGATTCTACCACTCGAGTCAACTGTCTCAGGTTCCTACTATTAACCATAGGTCCCCAAAACGGGAGGAAACCCTTGAAAAAGTCTCCTGCCTCTTGACCGGCAGTATCCTCTTCGCTAATTACGCCTCGTACAACTCTAGTCTTATGATAATCAGCATCTACAGTGAACGTCGGAGGCAACAGATTTGCAATAAAACATGAGCCCATGAAGTCTGCGGGCAACCATGTGTATGCACGATCATAACAGATAAAGTAGGTACCCTTGGCAGCCAGAAACACAGGGGACGAGAACATTGGCAGAATGTAACTTTCAGTGCAAGCACTTGCTCCAAGTAGGGCTTGCGAACCACGACCCATAAGACAAAGATTACCAGTGTGGGGTACGACCCATATTGGAGGCGAGCTTTTAAGCTGCTTTTCACTAGTGAGCATACTATATTCCCCTCTACTTAGGACCCTATAGGTTTGTACCTCTTCTTCAGGGATAAGAAAAGGATCATGGATCTCATCTTCCATATCCTCTATTGCCATCGATAAAGATTTCTGATACGAGGTAGGACCAGAGTAGGGGGAACGTTGTTCTTGAATGGGGTGGAAACCCAGTGTGCTTCGAAACATTGTTTGGAATGCTCGAGCTGACCCTTGGGAACTATACGGTAACACCAGATATGGAATTCCCTTACCCGTAGTATGTGGCATCAACCCACACACCCAACAATTAGTAGTGTTAACCACTAACTGATGCTGATGGAGGAGCTGAATAAAGGAATTGTTGCGGAATTCTACACGTCTAGCCTGCTCGTGTTCCGGTAACATATGAAAGGAATGAGGAGAAGCAGTAGAAGTAAGGTTAGGGTAAGGAGTAGGAGTAGGGGTAGGGGTAGCAAGTAAGAAGTAAGACATAGTGTAATACACCCCACCCGCCAATAATGCAGAAGCAGTTAAAAACAATACGAACAGTTGGAATACAAAACATTTGGAACGACCGAGTTGCTGCAGCTTGAACCTGTACGCCTGAGCTCCTTCCAAATCATTCAGCTTCGAAAATGCCATTCCCTACGACCGTCCGCAACGTTTCTTGACGCACTTCGTTCTGTGCAGCAATAGTCAATCCCCAGGAGTTCCTAGGAACCGACGGCCTTTAACCTAGCGTCAAGACCTACTGTCCAGAAGGAAGTACGCGCGCGGCCCTACGGCCTCCAATACACAATATGTATATATAAGCACAATATCTCTCAGCTGTAGAAGTAAAAAGATATAAGGAAGGAAACTCAATCTATATATGTATACAAATCACAATGATACGAATGTCCAAAATTTATCACGGAAACGAGGATATTGCAGTTGTCAATTTCAGCAAAGCAGGAAAAAAAAAATTTTTTATTTGTCCTTAGTGCGAGATCGCAGAGAATATCGATGTTTCCCGGGACGTGTCTGCTCGTCGAACAAAGGATCCGTTGAAGAGACAGCGTCCTGCTGATCAGTTGGTTGATCTGGTCTTGAGTCTTTTGCTGACAAGTGTTCAACAGTGGCTTTCTGCTGCGCTGAGGGTTCTCCAACAAGCTGTGCGTCGCTAAAAGGTACAAACGCCGGCAATGTTTCTGTTTCTGTTGACGCAATGCCTTTCCTTACCCACGGGTCTGCCGGCAAAGGAATAGGGACTCGCTTACAATGGGTAGCATGTACCCAATTTTTCCGCCCTTCAAGACGAACGGCAGTCCTCGTGGCCAGGAGTACCTGGTAAGGTCCGGTAAATCGGGGGTCCAGATTGTTCTTGCGTGAAAAGTTACGAGTAACCACCCAGTCCCCGGGCTGGAGCTGGTGGCCTGGACCCTCCGTCTGCGTCGGCAAGGCGTCGTAAACCTGTTGGTGAATTAACCTCAGTTTAGCAGTCAAGTCATGTAAATAGTCAATCAACATCGGATACTCAAGATCAGAGAATATTCCTGGCCTAGGAACCCCCCACACATTCGCAGGACGGCCGAACACTATCTCATAGGGACTAAGCCCTATTCGGGAGTGTACAGTCGCCCTAGTTGACTGTAATGCTAGAGGCAAAGCATCAGGCCACGAAAGTCCAGTCGTAGCCTGAATCTTTGCTAGCTTTAGTTTAAGGGTGCCATTGTACCCCTCAACCAATCCAGCTGACTGGGGATGATTGGCGCTATGGAATTTTTGATTAATTCCAAGGCCCTTACACACACTCTTCATCACACTTCCAACAAACTCACTTCCGTTATCTGACCACACGACTCTAGGCATTCCATACCGAGGAAAGTATTCCTTCAGTAGGATTTTCGCAGTAGACAAAGCAGTATTGTCTTTGAGGGGATAGGCCTCGATCCATCGGGAGAATGCGCAAACCACAACCAAAACGTATTTCAGGTTATTGCATCGCTCCATATGGATGAAGTCCAATTGAATCACCTCAAAGGGATACGAAGGAGGAGCAAAACTGCCAGGGGGAGTTGGGGTTCCTTTGCCAGGATTGTGCATTATGCACACCATACAATTCTTCACCAGACGTTCAGCACATTTCGTAATTCCATCATTCTTCCACACAGCAGCCAGCAACTTGCAAATGCCTTTCGCGCTAATGTGTGCCAACCCATGTGCCATTGTCACAACAGCCAGCACATACGCATCAGGCAACATCCATCGTTTCTGATCCGACAAATCAATCCAACAACCATTCGCATCCAACTTTCCCGTACTCTCTTTCCACTTCATCTTTTCAGTGTCGGTGGCCTCATTCTGAATTGTTTTCACGCTCTCAACAGTATCTTCACACATACTTGATTCTGCAGGCCACCTAACCGAACTCGTCACATACATTCGAGTGCTAAGGTTCCGGGCAGTCTCCTTAGCAATCTCATCTGCAAACGCATTACCACGACCAACATCATCCGTCACTTTACGATGCGCACTACACTTAACAATTGCAACTTGCTTAGGCAAAGTCAATGCATCCAAAAGATCGTTCACAAGCTGGCCATGCTGTATCTTCGTACCATGCGACGTCAAGAAACCACGCTCTCGCCACAATCGTCCAAAACTATGCGCTACACCGAAAGCGTACTGGCTATCGGTGTACACATTCACACGTTTCCCTTTTGCTAACACGCATGCTCTAGTAAGAGCGATCAGCTCTGCAGCTTGGGCAGAATTCTGATTCAATCTTGCAGTCTCGACAACAGTATTCAATGTTACAACAGCATAGGCAGTAGTCACATCGCCATTCGACAACTTAAAACATGACCCATCCACATACAGAATGCCATCCGGATCTTCCAATGGAGTGTTTTTAAGGTCCACTCGACCTTTTGTTTCCTCTTCTGTCCGCAAGTAACAGTCATGTTCTACTACTTCATCTGACTCTGCACTAATCGGTAACAAAGTTGCCGGATTCAGGACATTACAACGTTTTATCTGAATGTGGCTTGCCAAGAGCGTCAATTCATACCCAGACAACCTCGCACTCGTCAAGTGCTGAGTTTTCGTTCTATTTAAAAGAGTATCGACTGCATGCGGAACCATCACCGTAAGCATATTATCCATGACCAATCCTGCTGATTGTCGGATGGAGACCGCAGCTGCCGCAGTTGCTCTCAAACAACTCGGCAATGCTCTAGCTACTGGGTCTAAGGTCGAGGAAAAATATGCACATGGACGTTGCTTACCACCGAAAGGTTGCGTTAGAACACTCAAAGCACAACCTTCCCTCTCGTGAACATATAACGTGAACGGCTTGCTGTAATCAGGGGTACCTAACACAGGAGCCGAACACAATGAATCACGTAATTCAGAAAAACTTTTCTGACATTCTTCCGTCCATGGTAAAGGAGTTGAAACATCCTTGCACGTAAGAGCCACCAATGGTTTCGCTAGCAATGAAAAATTAGGAATCCACTGCCTGCAGTACGACGTGATACCTAGAAAGGCACGCACATCTCTTTGGGTTCGTGGCACAGCCATTCGCGCAATCGCTGCAATTCTCTCTGGGGTCAATCTCCTTCCCTCCTTTGACAATAAGTGACCTAGATAGGTTACTTCTTGACAACAATATTGGAGTTTAGAAGGTGACACCTTGTGATTTAACTCACAGAGATGTTGCAGCAACGACACTGTAGCAATTTTGCAAATGTCCTGAGTATCAGCAGCCACCAATAAGTCATCGACGTATTGGATTAAAGCCGCACCAACCGGCAACCTAAACGCATCCAGTTGACCCTTCAAAGCTTGACTGTAAATCGATGGACTTTCACAGTAGCCCTGAGGAGCACGTTTGAACCGGAAGCTACGTCCACCAAGAGAGAAACCGAAAAGGTCCCTGCTCTCTTCGGCAATTGGGATGCTGAAAAATGCATTTTTCAAATCAATCACCGAAAACCATGAAGCAGTAGCTGGAATCAGAGTCAGTAGCGCCGTGATGTCAGGCACAACAGGAAATTGAGGAACCACAATTTTATTCACCTCCCGTAAATCGATAACAAAACGATAAACAGGCGGTTTGGTAGGATCCGTACGTTTAAGAATGGGCAGTACAGGGCTATTGCACACGTTTCCCCGAGTCTCCTCAATAACATCTTTCTCGATCAGGTCATAGATGATCGCTAACAGTGCTCGTTCACCATCAAGGGAGATACGATACTGGGGAATACGTGGCAATCGCACATTCGATTTCAACTGAACAACATAAGGGGAGATATCAAGTAGGCCCACATCATTTGGACCCGTCGCCCACAAAGACGCAGGAAGAGAACTCAATTCTGGTGGGAGCTTATCGAGGGACAAATACATGGGAGAGACTACCCTCTCTCCTAACGTAAGCTTTACACCCGCAGGAGAACAATACAAAGTTGCATACAAACGTTTAAGCAAATCCAGACCCAAAAGATTCTCACCACAACCAGTAGTCAAAATCAACGGAGCTTCGAGCTCACGTGGCCCAATTTGAAGGGGCAAAGGGCGTGAAACTGGATTGCTAACGGGGGCGCCAGAGAATCCAACGGAAACATTCGTTAAGCCAGACAAAGGTGCGCCAGGGAGTTTCGAACGCATGATAGAACTTTTCGCTGCACCAGTGTCCAACAGAAAAGGCTCAACGACGCCCGATGTAGCAACTGCGACGTAAGGCCCTCTCTGATCAACCGGAACTGATACCACTCCCTCTCCTTGTCTTTGGCTGTCCTAGTAATTACTGTCGTCAGTCCCCTGATCGACGTAATAATCGTCTACATTGTACTGCGCAGATCGTCCTTGCGATGATCCACGTTGATCGAAACAGTTATTAGAATTTGATGAATTATCAGAGCGATCATTCTGAGCACCACGACCTCTACCACGTGAGGCGTGCTGTGAACCACCACGGCCTCCTTTAGACGAATTACCACTATTACGTTCATTTAGAGCAGGACAATTGAATTTAATGTGTCCTTCCTGTCTACAATAAGCACATTGATTATACCCTAACGAGGATCTTTGGAAGGAGGAATCATTACGGGTTTGGGATCTGTTCGATTGTGGCTGTGATCTATTCTGTTGGGGCGCATTCTGAGTAGAACGTGGCGGATACGCTTGTTGTAACAACACTTTAGTTTTTAGCTCTTTCGTCTTTTTATCAGCACGGTCATTTTCCTCTTTCTCTCTATTCTCGTAATATTGTGCCGTAGCCAATATCTGAGCTGAGGTAGAAACGGCCCATGCACTCTCTGAATTCTTTAATTTATTGCTCAGATCGGGCAACAAGTTCGACACGAATTTATCCACAAACAACCTCTGTCCACCCTCAGTACCCATATCCTGTCCACTATGATCAATGAATGCTTCCTCGAACCTCGTAAAGAAGTCTGATACACTCTCATCTTTCTTCTGCTTACAGGCTGACAACTTGTCCCAATTGACCCTCATAGCTGGCATGAGCGTTTTCATTAACGTTATGATTCGTTGAGGAAGAGCAGTAATCAGCTGCTCAGGCTTAGCGCCACCAACTTGCAACCCATCTGCCGCTACAATGGCCGCCCAATCACCACCCAGTTCGTTTGCGTGATTTTCCTGACGAATCTTAGCCCATACCGGTTGCGGTACGACATTGCCAAACAACATGTCGATATCAGCGAGATTCATTACCGTAGCATCTACGAGCTGCGATAATTCTTTGTAATACCCTGCAGGATTTTTGCGAGGGTCAGGCAAAGATTGCTTCACCTGTAATACTTCCGATCTTTTCCATGGGAGGTGTATCCATACTCTCTGGAAGAATGGCGGAACCGGGGGGTTTGCCCCAGGATTACCTGGCATCCAAACTGGCGGCACTTCACGCATAGGATATTGGCCAGACTCGTCTGATTGTCTTTCAATGTCCTCAACGAACAATGCATTAGGTATTGGAGCGGGACGGAAAGATAGCAACCGCTCAATAGCCCGTCGAACATTAGTGTCTACTATCAGTCCAGTTGCGAACTGAAGCCGAAGTTCAGACAGGGCGGTCAGCACCTCGTCAGGCGCATTGGCCGCTATCTGATCATGAAGGAACTTGCACATTTCATCAAACACATATCTCTGAGTTGGTATGTTGAATTGATTAAACGTTTCAAGGACAACACGGGGTGGATTTCTAAGAGGGTTTACCATCCAACCCATCGCCATATTATATAGTGCAACACGTTCTCTGTTACCAGGAAGCTGACTACGTCTCTGAGGACCATCAGATCCAGCAGACCCAAAAACAGGTCCGAGCGACTGAAAGAAGTTTGTCGCAAGGGGAGAATTACGATTACGAGTAGAGGGAGAAGAGTAAGACACAGGACTAACAAGAGAAGGAGTAGAGACAGTAGCAACAACAGGCGTTATCAACACAGGAGCAGGAGCGGGAGCAGGAGTATGTGGAAGCGGAGGAGCAGTAGGAATAGAAACAGACAAAGGAGCAGGAACAGTCGGAAGAGCGGGTGCAGGTTGAGGAACTGGTGGAGGAACAATGGGTGGAAGAACAGGTACGGCAGGGACCACAGGAGCTGCGGTACCCTGTACGTACGGAGGTGGCGACTTCATAAGATAGGACATTAGAGGATCCTCAATTGTCTCTTCCTTCTTATCCGACTCCGTAGGCAAAGCAGGATAGCATTTATCTATGGCCATACGCTGTAGCCTCTCAAACACTTCCTTATCCTTATCCTCCTTATCACGCTGAAACTGCTCAGCTTTCTTCACTATAGTAGCAACATTATCTCGCTGACTACGTTTAGTCTGTCTGATTTCTTTCTGTCGGGCTTCTTTGCGCCACAACCGAAAGGCATCAAACATGGCCGGCCTAGATTTACGTTCGAACAACTTTATTTCCAAATTATCTAAGATCGACACCTCGAAGCTACCGTGAGGTGGCCAACGAAGGTCGCCGTCTTTCTTTGTATATTTAATCCAATAATCGTTAAAGGTAATCGGGCCTAGCCCATGTTTGCTATATAAGTCATAAGTAGGAGTTCCAACTGGAGGTATCGGACACGAGTCCTCCAGCAGGGAATCCGCACCACAAGGTCTGAAACAACTAAACAAAGTACTGCGACCAGGCATCTTGCACACTAGCCGAGTTTCACAAACTTCAAGGGTTACGGGATTTACCAAGTCCCAGCAAAGAACAAAACCCTCGGTTTTTGGCGGCTGCAGTCGTCAAACAATACAACAACAAAGTACGCTAGCAAAGTGTCACCGACAAAAACACTCACACAGCGTGAACAACAAAGACACTCGCTAAAGTGTCAACAACCAAGAACTCTGGGAGCGACCCACAAATACTTAACTCAAAGATCGATGGCGTCCTCAGGAAGGCCCGTCAATCGTCTCGCTATACCAAGGTCTACGCCAGGCGCCAAAACAGGTCTACAGTCAGGGCAGCAGTCCGTCGCAGCCGTCAGGAGGCGGGAATCTTCGCGGGAAAAGTCTTCGGGCCACTTATTTCGACAACAGGATCGATGAAGCGGGGTGCACCTTCCCTCGGAGATTTCACACGAAGTTCCTCACGATCGTCGGGCTTGGACCGATACCACTGATGCAGCCCCACGTTGGGCGCCAACTGAAGGACTGGGTTCTTTTGGACCCAGCGGTGCCAGGGCACAACACCTGAAACCTTCGTGGGTAACCTGCTCCGGCGTACAAGTCACAGAGACACGGGACACTTCCTTCGGCGTCAAAGATTCAAGGTTTATTTGCTGCAGGGAACACAGAAGTCACAGGAAGTACATCAAGTGTAGTTCGGGGAGACTGCTTCAAATTGGTTCTGTGGATCGCTCCTTTTATACAGTTTTTACCCATAGGATAACATTGAACACAAAAGTTTACAACCCGGTTCCCACAATTAGCCCCCAGAGGGGTCGCCTTGGTCACTTTGAAATACATGAGGTCCGGAACATAAGTGCGGAAACATTTGGCGGTTCCCAACTGTAAAAACCCATCTTCCCACCATTAGCGAATTCCAATCAGCAGTAAAATAGATCGAAATAGGAACAAAGACAGGTGCAGAGGAAGACGGAGACAGTGGGGAGATCGGAAAGGGTGTAAAAGGGGAGGTATCGGGAAACACGAGATACAGGCATCAAAGGGACGCGCCTAATGAGATGCACGGCTGAGACAATAAGCCCGTGCGGCAAGATGAGCCTCGAGCGGCGCCATCTGCCTTACAGCAGCAACCCCCTCGTCATAAAGACACTTACAAAGAACATGTGTCTTCCGCAAATATCTTGGGAGTCCCAGGGTCGCGAAGCGGACAGCGTCCGTTCGCTGGCTACTTGAGGGCAAGAGACAAAATGGATGCCGTATCTAAGATGGAACCCGTGGGTACAGATGAAAAACCCACATAACAAACGAACGGTTTAAGTTAGCACAGTGAAACTGCGCACACCTACTAAACTCGCCATTTGCGGTTCATAGATACCAGACTCGACCTTATTCGTGCGAGTCGAAAACACCACTTACAATTGTCACGGAACCTCATAGGGACTGGCTTCGGCATGATCCTGTCCAGTTTAGAGAGCTCATTCATGATGGAGAAGATTTCATTAGGTTTATTAGATAAATTAAAAATTTTGTTAGAGAAATAATCTTCCTTGGTTCGAAGAATCTCCTTTTTGTATTCTTTCAGGAGGGTTACATATATAGCCCTCTTGTCAGAGAGATAGTGATGTCTCCAACTGTGTTCGGCCTGTCTTAAGGCAGGTTTCTTGTTTTTTAAGTCCTCAAAGAACGATCGTTGGGCATCATGGGGTCTCAGAATCGTGATTTTCTTGAGGGGGGCGATACAGTAACTGACCAGCTCAAGCCATGTCTTAATGCTCAATGCCTGGGTCTGAAAGACCTCCTGTGCAGAGGGGGCCATGTAAGTTAGCAATAATCTGAATTGATTAGTGTTCATACGTTGTCAGTTTCTTGACATTACATTCCTTAAATGTGGGGGTTTGGGAGGGAAGACATCAGTAAGGTAGAAAGTTATAAGATGATGATCTGACCAAATAAGGGAGAAATCAGTGGAGTGGAAATCTCCAAGTTGGATGTCCATATTTGGGCTAAAGTATGCCCTTTTATATGTGTAGCAACTTTGACATGCTGGGTGCAATTCATTCCAGTTAAAGGTTCTGTCAATTCAACTGAGCTGGGGCACTCCCTTTCATCATTAGGCCAGTAATTGAAATCCCCAATTATCAGAATTCTGGCGTGGTTAATGACAAAATGGGATATCATTTCGCCCTATGCCTGAGGAAATATAGCCATATGATGGAGAGGTCTATAGAAGAGGGCACAAATAAAAGGTGACTGGAGTGATTACAATTTTAAAACTAAGGCTGTCAACTGAAGGTAGGCCCATGACCACTAAGAAGTTAACTGATGGTCTTGATGAATAATGGCTGCCACCACACCACTAGCTGTTCCTGAGGGGCGATTAGCCTAAAGAATATAGTACTTATCCGGTACTGCAACCAAAATGTCGGGGGCAGATTCCTCAGTCAGACACGTTTCTGTGAGAAGGAGAATGTCTGGGCTATCAGAGTCTAAAAGCTGGAAGACTTCCAGCTGGTGTTTCACCATATAACGAGTATTCAGATAATAGACTGTGAGGCCCTTTGACTCCCGAGTTTTGTGGGTTTCAGAAACAGGTTGTGGGGGCTTGTTAGAAGTAGGAGGGCTTTAAATGTCAATTTCAGGAAAAGTATGTCTGAGGGTAGTATTGAATACGGTAATTACCACAGTGTAAGATCAGCTCCCTGGCCGAGTAACAATGAAAATGGGCATAAGGTATGGCTCCCTGTCCCATTTGGGCGCACACCGACGCAGACAGGCTTCCATTTGGCGCACTTGATGGGAGCCCTTGGTATGACTGGAGTGAGGGTTGGCTGCTTTCCTTTGTCCCTGTATTAAAGGCATTACTAGGTTTGCAAGGGAGTTAACAGTTAATCAGGCTACAAAGCTTTTGTCCTCACTCTCTTCCTCTGTCAAAATAATGGTTAATCCTCCCAAAATGAGCATATTATTTGGGAGGGGCCCTTGCTCTACCTGCACGGTAATTAACTTTGATCAGCTGGATCTTTTGAAGCCCAAATCTCATTAAGGGCTGATTTAGGAAATTACTCTGCAACCCGAAGTACAGGAAGGAGTGCAAACATGGGGAAATGAATATGATTTGTGTGATTGAAACCCATTTGATCCTTAGAAAAATTACTTCAATTGTTTGTCTACGTTGCGCCATTGCAAAGTTAATATTTTGGTGCAGCTTTCCTGTAGTGCATGAATAAAGTAAATGACCACAGACTTACAGTAATGTATGCAGAATCACACTCTACTAACAAAGAAATTGGAATATTTTATTCAAGGTTTCATATTAGGACAGTAGTAACAAAAAGAGAACAAGATCCCAGAAGAATATAAACATGTAGAAGCCAGGAGGATGGGGAAATCCCTCTTCGTGGCTAGAGCTTTCCACCTGGGCCAAAATGACATCCTCTTTGTGCCAATTTAGTCTGTGCCAAATACTTTTTTTCCTTAATAATTTTTTCTTGTGCCTCGAAAATCCATCTATAGACTTTGACTTCCAGCAAATCACATTCTGCTGTAGGTTTTAGCGAGTTTAGGGACACAAACCAAGAATGAACTGTGACAAGAAACCATTAAGATTTTCCCTTTCTGGATTTCCAATGCCAATGTGCTGCCCAAAAACTTGCATGCACAGACTCTTTGGACTCTTGATTAGTTCTGGTTATTTCAAGCCAATCAACCTCTTTCTTTGGAACTTTCATATTCACATGGACAAATACCTGGTTATAAAAGTAATAGAAGGCACATGAGTCTGAGTATCTCTCGACTGCTCGGCATCTGGCCACTGTACGGCCACCTTGCATACCACCCATGAATCTTTAGGGACTACAATGCCAAAGCAGGTACACACAGTCCTCCAAATTCACTTTCAAAATCTTCCCAAACCTTTGCACTTGATTATATCATTGTTCGGGATTCTCCCACAAATTTAGAAACTGATATGTGTATTTTCAAAGATCAGCACAATCTTCGGGCACATACGTATAACCACCTCCATGCACCTTTCGCAATGGATACTCTCTGACCTCCGTATCCCTTTTATTAATTTCCCCTTCTGGTCCACCGGTATCGTCTTTCTTTTGTATGTTTTCTTTTTGTTTCTTGACCATCGGTCCTTGTGCTTCAGTTAATCAATAAAGGATTTATAAAGTGACGCAAATCACCAATGAGGGTCTCAAGGCACTTGAGTTGCTAATTGCTTTGTGATGATCTCATCATTCAAACACCCAGGTCTTGAGTTCTTTCCTGAAAGGCTGGAGCATTGAGGCAGTTCTGCGGTGAGGGGGAAGGTTGTTCCAAGCTTTGACTGTAAGATGTGAGAAGGAACATCCTCCACTGTTGCCTTGGCAGATCCAGGGGGTGTCTTCGAGGAAGAGGGAGACAGATTGTAGGTGCCTGGCCGGTTGGTGGTAGGTCATGCCTTTGTTGATGTGTTCTGCTCCTTTGGCCTGCAGGGCTTTGTATGCGTGGGTCAACTTGTTGAACTAGCACCTCTTCTGGATCAGGAGCCAGTGTAGCTTATTGAGGTAGGGTGTTATGTGGGTCCATCTGGGTAGATAATAATGAGTCCTGCTGCTGAGATTTGGATTGTCTATTGTCTCTTCAGGAGCCATGCAGTGATTCCTATGTAGAATTAGTTCCCCAAATCCAGCCTGCTGGTGATGAATGCCTGGGTGACAGTCCTTCTAGTGTTGACTAGGAGCCAACTGATCTTGCGGAGCATGCATATGGTGTGGCAGCAAGCCGATGAGACTGTGTTTACCTGATTCTTCATAGATAGATATAGTGGCAAGGAAACTACTTTGAAAGTTTTCCCAAGCTAATTCAAGCTTTCAGCATTAAGTACCAATTTCTCTGTACCCAAATGTATAAGCACCATAAATAACAATTTGACAAGTTGAGAAACAAGGTTTCTGCTCAACTGTGAGTACTTTGCTTTCATCTTGAGTGCCTAGAGTCGCTTATATGCTTTATTCGAGTATTGCTCATAATCTGGACTTTAGACTTGCTTGCGTGTGTAGACAGAGTGGTCTACGGTTCGAATTCATGAAGATCTCTCTGCAACCAATACAGTGCGTTGTGAGCATTACGTTATGATGTATTTTGCTGCTTACTTTTGAACTTTCCTTGTGAATTTTCCCGCAACTCCATTGATTTGTGTAACAGAATTAGAACCCAAAAGGTGGCTTTGTTTAGACCCTTCCCAAAAGGCTTGGGAAAGAGTAGCATGCCATTCAGACTAGCTTCTGCCTTGGCAGTGTTCCAGAGGGTTATGAAGCAGATATTTGAGGGACTTGGAGGAGTCCTTTGTTTCTAGGATGATGAGCTGATTGTGGGTAGGATTTATGTTCATCATGATGAAATAATGAATGAAGTGTTGAGGCGGATGGAAAGTCATGGTTTAATGATAAAGTAAGAGAAGTGCCAGTTAGGAAAGGATTGTGTTACCTATTTGGGACATGAAATATCTAAAGGTGGAATAAGACCTAAGAAGAGCATTGTCTCGGCTGTGGGGAGCGCCCCTACTCCCCTTAATAAAGAACAGTTGAAATCCTTCCTCAGTTTAACAAAATATTGTTCAAAGTTTGTGGCTGGTTTCACCAAAATTGTAAAACCTTTTAGGTAGTTATTGAAAAGGGGCACCACATTAAAATGGAGCGAGTGCTGCAATGAGGCTTTTAAAAAGGGGAAGGCTGGTATACTGCACGCCCCTACCCTTCGGCCCTTTGACGTCAAGACCAAAACTTTTGTCACTACTGATGCTAGTGCGGTAGGGGTTGGAGCTGTCCTGACTCTGGTGAAGGAAGGTCATTAAAGGATCATAGGGTTCACTTCTAGGCGGCTTTGGGATGCCAACATTTCCTATTTAGTCATTGAAAAGGAGGGCCTAGCATATTGTTAGAGGATAAAGCATTTTAGGTACTTTGTTTGGGGTCTACCATTCCACACTGATCATAAGCCCATATTCATTTGTTTAAAGGAGGTAGGGGTTTAGAGGGCAGTGGGACCCCCCGGATACCCTGGTGGATGTTATCTGTTCTAGAATACACCTTTGAGATGGAGTATGTGAAGGTTCTAAAGAACATGGTGGTGACTTCTTGTCGAGGATGCCGGTGGAGGAAGTAGACCAAGAGATGGATGATGAAGTTAAAAGGGTTAGAGGCAGTGCTGAGGAGATTGCTCTTGACAAAATGGAGTTGGTGGCAGCTATGTTGGAGGATGATGTTTTGCAACATGTAATGAAGTGTGTGTCAGAAGGTTGGAGGAAGGATCCGGTGGATGATATCTGTTTCAAGTGTTATCGCCATGTGCAGAGTGAGTTGAGTGTGTGTGATGGCAAATTGCTAAGGAGGAGTCAGTTTGTGCCATCTGTGGGACTCAGGAAGAGAATTGTCAACATTGCACATGAGGGATATCTGGGCAGGAATGTGACTAAGAGACGGGTGCTGCAATCATTTTGGTGGCCTGCCATGGACAGTGACATTGAAGACATGGTGAGAGAATGTTGTGCATGTGCAAACAGTGATAAAACTAGAGTTATGAGACAACCTCTCCTGGCTGGTGTGGCTCTTCCTAAACGCCTTGGGAAAGAGTAGCAATAGATTTTTGTGTCAGATATCCAAGCTTGATTCACAAAGCAAATATATGATGGTTCTTGTAAACTATCATTCTAAGTGGTTTGTTGTTGAGACCACTGATTGTATTGATACAGAGAAGACAGTAGGTTTTTTGGAAAGTGTTTATGAATGAAGGCATTCCTTAAATCCTGGTATCCAATCATGGTGTACAGATGGTATCCAGAAAATGTAATAATTTTTATACGAACTGGGGATCAAACACGAAAAGGTGGCTTTGCTTAGACCTCAAGCCAATGGATTGGTAGAGAGAGTCAATCGCCCGATCATCGAAAATATACGGCTCTCATTGTCAAATGGGTTGTCATGTTCTGAAGAGTTGAAGAAAATGGTGTGGTCCTCTTCGGTGACACCTCATACAGTGACGGGAGTGTCTCCTTTTGTCTCCCTCAAATGGAGAGGACTGGGTTTGAAGGAGGTTCCAGGGTGGTTGAAAAACAAACACTGTGTATGGGTAAACCGTGCTGCTGTGGAAGATGATGTGGCCCAGAAGTAACTTGTTGCTATGGAAAACTACAATTCCAGGAAGGGTGCCAAAGTACCTGACATAAAGGAGGGGGGTTGGGTTGCAGTTAAAAAAGGTAGAATTGTCACCAAAGGTGAAAGTACATTTTCCAAACCTATACAAGGGAAAGCAATTAGCAGGAAAATGTGTGGAGGTGCTAGAACCCCTTGAGAATGGAATTGAGAACCATTGTTGGTGGGTAGAATGTTGATCATTGAATGTGAGGGGTAATTGGAGCTGAAGAGCAAGCTGGAGGTATCAGTGGATGTACCTTGGAAAAATAAAGAACATATTATACTCTACATTTTCCTCGTGTGGATCTTTACAGTGTGTCACTGACTCTATGGGTGAGTGAGTGGCTGTGTGAGTGGCAGCATGAGTGGGTATGTTATTAACTGTACAGGTGATTGGGTGTATTAGTAGCTTTAACAGTGAGTGACTGAGTGTGTGATTTAGTGTATGGTTGAGCGAGTGTGTGTGTTGCTAGCTATATGGGTGAGTGATTGGGTATGTCAGTCACCATATGGGTGTTTGACCAGATATGTTAGTGGCTGTATATGTGAGTGAGTGACTTTGTTAGTAGCTGAATAGGTAAGTTAGTGGGTATGTTAGTGTCTGTATGGATGTATGAGTGAGTCTGTCATTAACTGTATGGATGAGTAAGTTGGCATGTTAGTAGCCGTATAGGTCTGTGAGTGGGTATGTGAGTGCCTATATGTGTGAGTGAGTACATGAAATAATATATTTTTTGGTAACTGACTGGGTGTGTTATTGAGTGTATCGGTAGGTGAGTGGGTATGTAAGTGGCAGAATGGGTTAGAGACTGGGTGCATCAGTGTATGTATGGATGTCTCAGTGGCTCTCTAATACTGTACCTTGGTGTATACCCTAACAAAGTAAGTTTACAGAAAGACGTAATTACGAAATTACTTTACTCCAATAGATGGTGTAATTTATCTGTTTAAAAACATAAAGAGCATAAATATAAATTTGTGTTACTTTTTTCTAAACTCGATGGCAAACATTTTGTTTATGCAGTGCATAGGTTCAAACTATGAACCAAACACTAGACATACCTTATGCAGTAATAGTATTTCACATTACAGTAAAACATTTAATTTTCCCTTTTTTACTGTTCTCAGCTTTTAAATATGTGCACCATAATCAACATAGTGTATAAAGTTTCATCCTTGAACAGTGTGGCAAAAGAACAGTCATAAAGATTGTAAAACCTTTTCACATTTGAGCACCTGCTCTCTTTCTTTTGTAAATTAGAGTTTGCTGCTTTTTCATTATTTACCAATAAAATGGCATTTGGTGGCAGTGAAAATAAGCTCCAGATCCTGTTGAGGAGCAACCCCCAACAAAGCAGCAATCAAGTGCATGGGAGTTTTTCCTCATCCCCTCCAGGCAAATGAAAGTAGTGGCAACACGTGCAAAGTGCTCTTTAAGTGACAAAAACCTCTCCAAGGGTAGGTCTTTCAGAAATTCATGTGGCACAATCAGTGTGTTGAAACAACTAAAGATGTACCACTCTTGAAAAATAAAAAGAGCATCAAAAATAAGTTAGTATGACAATCTCAAATTTCAGAAAAGAGAGTCTTTGCATTTTGTAAAGTGAAACCCTTTTCTAGGTGTTGTTGTGTTTTATGTCTTTTGTTTCGCCGTGTTTAAGTCACCGTCTGGGAGTCGAATTTGTGGAACTCTGTTTTATGTGAAAGGCGAACCAATACAATCAGGCTCTCTCTGGGTTTGCCACTGAATTGGTTAAATGTAGCTATATCACTAGCTGTCTTGGTATCTCTATGACTGTCTATATGTCCATTTAACTGCCTGTATATATTACATATTGCCTCTATTACTAAGTGTGGAGATATATAGTTGTGTGTGCTAGTGGCTCCGTTACTGTTGGACACATAATTACTGTATGGGCATGTGATGATTGTGCAATTGCTTCTGTCTCTGTCTGACTGGGTGGGTGAGTGCCTCTATGCTTTTGTCAATAGGTATGCAAGTCACAGGATGGGAGGTAAGCAGTTTAAAATGTCAACTGAACCCGTAAGTGAAGCTGCATAGACAGCATCTTCAGGTGCAAGCAGATCCCCTACTAGTTAGGATGAGAAACTAGGAGTATCACTACTTCAGTTAACATTTAAATAAGCATATCAGTCCCTCTCTAGGTTTGTCACTACATGTGGAAGTAACTAAGTCACAATGTCTTTATATCTATATACAAAGCAGTATATTTTACCTATTTGCCTCTATTTCTGACTGTTGGTTTTCTAAATGTGTATGCAACTGCATCTGTTACTGATGCATACGTAAGTGCTGAATGGGTATGTTACTGAATATTTACATGACTCTGTCTCTCTCCTACAGGCAAGGTAAGTACATCTGATTTTATAAATATGTATATAGTTTACACTATGGGAAAAATACTGTATATCTAACTATATCTAGGGGTCTTAAACCGCGCTTATGAGTCAGTGAGACTTTAAAGTTTTCATCTAACTCTCTAAGCAAATACCACCCTGCCCTATGACTTACCTACACCTGACCTTAGGGATAAGTAGTACATAATTAAACAGAGGTTGTAACCTGTATATAGTAAAACAGAAGATTAAAGCTCAGCAAAGAGTTTTTAATGCCAACTGGACCATGCAGTAAAACAACACAAACACATATTTTACAGTTCCAGGACAACTCATGTTTGAAGGACTTCTCACACACCTAGACAGACACTCACAAACATAGAGACACTCACACCCATTCAAAATCCCACAAAAACACTCACCCACTCACTGATGCACTCACAAATATATCATACACAATTTGAATTACCTTCATCTATACACATACCTTTATCTTTATATTTTTTTAATCTACTCTGTAATTCACATACCTGTAAATTGAGTTGGTTGAAAGGTTTTTTTAATGCTCTCAGTTACACTGTAGCCTCAGTATGAACGCAAAAACTAAGCATAAGAATGGTATACCACTCTCATGCATAGCAACAATTAATGGCTGCCTTTGCAGCTTTGCTGTCAATAATACTGGTGAAGATACAAAATTAAAACTTCCCATTCATATTTTACTTTTCTTAACCCAATTCTAAATGGTCAGTGCTTTTTGACTCCTTCTTGAACAATGTGGTAGACTTTTTTGGGTGATATTCGCGAATGTGTTGCAATGTTACACGGGCGACTGCGCTGTGCATGGAAATCTGGAAATATTTGTAATGCAATTCTTTTTACACTATGGGTGGGGGGGTTATTGGCCACCAGGGAAAGCATTTGAATGGTGACACAATAATTGTTAATGCTTGTAACCCTTTTGTGGTAGGTGAGGTGTTGGTACAAGCTAAGGCTGATATGACTAAATCCAATTTGATTAGGATTCTGCCCTTGGGTTTCTGCTACATGAATTTGGCTCCAGCTACATCTAGGTTTGAGGCTCATTGTCCTGCTGAATGTATTAGTAGAACTCATCAGGAAAGAGGTTTGCCCCTCCATAATAGATTTGAGGCACTGTCAGAGCTGAAAAATATTGATTGACATCTTGATTGGGATGGTGTCTGTGGTGCTGTTATTGGGGCCAGTCGAGGTCCTCGGAATGGCTTCCCCTACCTCTCTCCCAAAGTTGTTAATATCTAGCAAGACTCCTGTTGTTTGTGCCTCTGAAACCTATTTTCCTTTGTCCTTACTCCAAATATGCTCAAGGGAAAATGTACAAGGTGTCTCTATGACTTCTAATGGCTCAATTTTCAAGCTTCTTAACTGGAATGTAGCCGGTTCTGCCTCTAAAATATATGATGTCTGGTGGCAATCATTTATTAATGAGTATGATGTTATATTTATGCAGGAAACCTGGGATGTTAACTAAACTGTTTTTGATGGGTACATGTGTTATAACCTACCGGCTTAGCCTTCATCAGCGGGTCATGCAAAAGGGGGATTGGCGGCCAGGTTTAAGGTTAATATTGGCTGTACTATCTTATCAGATGATTCTAATATGAATGTGGCCCAGGTTTTTTATTTGAGCTGGGGGAGTAACTTTAGGCGATTCTAGTGAATTTTTATGATAATGACTTCTCCACTAAGAACAACTTGTACTTTTGTGGCCTGTTTTCCCTGATTCGTCCTCCAGAGGAGGAAGTAGTAGAGTCTGGTAACTCCTGCAACCTCTTGCTGGTGGGTGATTTTAATGCTAAATTAGGACACATGCCCATCTTGACTTAAGCAATTTTTGACCCACCTTCTATGGAAGATGATTTTAATGCCATGGATGCAAGGAGGCTCTTTATATATAACATGCTGTTGGATTACGATCTTCAGGATGTGGTGTCCAATTTTTCTCCTTCAGCAACTTTTACTTTCACTAGGAAGAGAAATGGTTCCAAAATTGATTATATTTGTTGCTCAAGTAGCTTTTTAACTTTAATGACAGGTCAGACGTGCTTGTATCAGCCTTCAGTGATCACAATCAGCTAGTTGCCCAGATTGTGGTGCCTTTAATTCATATGGAGCTGTTGCTAGGAGTAAGCAGGTGTTAGCGACCAAGGATGTCACGCGCAGGCTGGTCTGACTATCTGCTTACAGGAAATTGGTTATGCACCATGTGGTTGGTTCCAGTATGGACCTGGTGAACTCCTGTACTTGAATTCATCAAGTTCCCTAACTGTAGTAGACTGTTTCACTGGTCACGTTTTAAACAGACAATAACTAGACCAGTGGGTAAGGTTCTTTTGAAAGCAAAATGCTGGTTTGATAAAGATTGCAGAGTTGCCGATGAAAGCTTGCATAGTGTATTAAAGCAAATAACAAGACATCAGAGTTGAATCTGAACCTGTAGAAAGGTGTATGTGTTGGCACTAAAAAAGACAAAAGTAGCTCCCAAAGATGAAAAAGGTTAGGCTATTGTTGTCACTTGTCAAGAAAAAGATACACAGGCTTTCTGGAGTGCAGTGCGAGTCAGCTTATATCTTGCCTCAATCTCTGATAAGGTTACTGTCAATATTATTGCTGAGGCATGGATAGACCATTTCTCTGCAGTTTTTCAACTATTGACGATGTGTCACTTGATGAAAGTCAGTGAGGTCACTCCTTAGGTGTTAACCTTACTTTTTATGCTGAAGATGTCATTAAAGCCATTCAAAATAGTCCATGGAAAAAGGCTCCAGGACCAGATGGTATACCTCTTGACTTGTTTAAAGGGGATCCTGAGTTTTGGTATCTTATACTTACTAGTGTTTTTAATGCAGTTTGTCAGGAGGGAGTCTTACCATCATGCCATTAGTCTACTGAGAGAGAGAGAAAGAGAGAACTCTTTATTTAGACCATAGTATTTAAACTCCAAGGATCACATAAATACATAAAACCATACACAAAATCTCTTAGGCAAATAAAACCACACAATTCCTTAGGACCAGCTTAGCTTAATACATATGTAATGAATGAGTATCCACCTTCTCCCCTAGCAGCCGCTACATTTTCATTTTTATAAACACAGTTAAATAATTTAAAATAGCATGAAAACATAATCAAACATTGGTACCATTAGACCCTAATTTAAAAAGGGGTACTTTACCCACGTCATTCCTCAATAGTAGTAGTAATTGAAAACCATTGGATCTATAGCTATTCTTTGGGCTTAGATGTTTATATGCACGGAGTAGGGTGATTTTAAGGGTAAATAAAATTAATACCCTTGCTTAAGTTTTTCCCTTGCAAAACAGTTTATGCTCTTCATATAGTTTCCTAGTCCAATATTGTCATTTCTATCAATAACACAATAGATTGGTCTCGTGACCTTATTCCATAGTTTAAGAATACTGGGCGTAAAAACAGTTTTCTCAAGTCTAAAACCATAAGGCAATCTTTCAATATGTGCAGGGTTTCAGACTTAGTCCCAAGCCCACATTTGCATGTTCCATCTGGATATAACATTTCTGCCTTTATTTTTCCCTCCATTAGCCATGGGTTAGGGCCAATTCGTATCTTCAGGATTTCACCCCTAAGTCCATGATTTGGCAGAATTTCTAAATATGGATACCATCATTACCATGCTACATTTTCCCATGATTTTATCATACATTGGACATATTTTTCCTACTCAGGTATTCTAGGTCTTGATTCCTTGACTGCTCCATGCCTTGGAACCTAAGCAAGCTCTTGGTAAAATCTACATCCAGGGGGTTCTCTTTTGAACATACATTTAAGGTCCCAGTTATAGCCTGAATTTTCCTTCTTGCTTCCTTCATCCATTTTAGGCTGCTGTGCTAGATTTCCTCAATACACCAATGTTTGACTTTCTGCCCTCCCCCTGGATTTAGACGTTTCCAGAATCTTACCAAGGCCATTTGGACCTGGCTATTCCATGCTATTGTTCCTGTCTCCATTCTAATTGCCTGTATCACTGCGGAGCTTGGTAGGCACAATAGCATTTTTAGGGCCTTACCATCCTCCCAATCCTACCCTCCTTTACCACTTAGATGGAGGACTTCTGCCCCATACAGTACTTGGGGTGGAATCATAGCTTCCTAAGCTTTTATCATTGGTTTTTGAGACGTGTCTCCATAGTCCTTATTACATTTTTTTAGCCCACAGATGGAAGAAAAAGCTTTTGCTTTTTGGGCTTCAGGGTGGGTACACAATTTTAGGGAGCTGTCAAACCATAGCCCAAGATATTTATATTCTTTTACGATTTCTAATTTTGTTTGACCTAAATACCAGCTAAAATTTGTGTCTCTCTTACCAAAACATAACAACATTACAACTACAAGTTTTGCCTCACAGTAATCTCGAAAAGCATTTAATTTCCTTTGGAGACCAAGTTCTGTTTGATCAAATATCACTAGGTCATCAGCATATAAAAGACTTGCTACTTTCCTGCCGCTCATACTGGGGCTTGCGCTTCTTTCTACTTCCAGTGCTGCTGGTAGATCTGCTAGAAAAATTTAAAAGAGGAGGGGGGCCAGGACGCAACCCTGTCTTAACCCATTTCCTATGGCTATTTTCTGTGTCAATGCCCCTTGTTTGTCCTTGATTACTTGGGCCCAGTTCCCTCTATGTAGTTCCTTTAGAATGGCCAGTAGGCCTTCCGGTATATCATACCTTATCAAGCACTCCCATGAGCTCTTATGGTCCACTAAATCAAAGGCTGCCCGGAAGTCAATGAAGCAACAATACATTTTCCCCTTTTGTTCCATTGATTTCCGGGCGAGTGCCCAGAGGGCGACACAATGGTCTACAGTGGAATGACCTTCTTTGAATCTCCCCTGTTCTACTGGTACAACTGAATTCTGGTCTGCCCAATTTTTTAGTTTACCTAAAACTATTTTTGCGAAAATCTTCTCCCCAATATCTATCAAATTAATTAATCTGCAGTTTTTTGGGGTTTGCATATCGCCTTTCTTGTATATGGACCTTATTATTGCCCTCTCCAGTTGTTAGGCAACCTCCCAGTATCTAGAATAACCCAGAACTTCTTAGCTAAGAATTCTGCCCACCAGTCCATCTGGGTTTTGATTATCAGGGCAGGGCGGTTGTCTGGACCAGCTGCTCTTGTTAAATTCAGACATTTTATCGTGTTTTTCACTTCTGAGACCGAGAAGTTGTGTTTTAAATCTGCTACCAGACTGCCCAATCCGGTAGCGAACACTCTTCTGGATCTCTCCCTGGGCTATATGAGTCCAGCAAATATTCCTCCCAAGCTGCTTCTTTTACCACAAAGTCCATTGCGGCCGCCGGACGATCAGCTGCTAAATGAACTAGTTTCCAGAACTGGCGTATGTTCTTTGTTTCTATTGCCTCGAGCAGCTTTAACCAACAGTCTTCTTTATATTCTATTTTTGCCCTCCTAATTAGCATAATATATTCTCTTTTTAGTTTCGTGAGAACATTGCCCCTACCCTGATCATAATTCTTGCTTAGGCTACGTGCTATTCTCCTCAATTCTCTCTTCTTTTCCAAACATTCCTTTGTGAACCACCTTCTTTGTCTCTCCGGCTTTCTTTGGTTCATTTTATCATTTATTTTATCTTTCCTCAGTCCATCGCTGGGGGTTTGGACCACTTCTTCAATTTTACAAACGTACCAATCCAAGCACTGATCACTTACTCTGCCCGGTTCTAAATTCTGTTGCAATTTTACTAGCCGGTCTACATATTATACTGTTAACCTAGTTGTGTTCTGCCTGGATCACAACTAGTGGTTACGATTTTTAAAAAGGGTAAGGTAAACAACACTAGATGATACCCCCCCACCATACCTCTTCTTGACTCTACAGCTAAGATAATAGGTAGAGTAATTTTGGAACAATTATTTCTTTTGGGTAAAGAAGAATTTTTTTAAATCTCAGTTACAATATGTGTTCGGAAAAGTCCTCAGAACAGTTGAGCAGTGTATTCATTTACATCTCATTGTGGCCAAATATAAATTTGCAAAGGGTGCCCATATTCAGCTTGTTTTTCTGGATCTGTCAAGTGTATTTGATTGTGTTTACAGGTCCAAATTAGGGTTATTCTGGTGGCTATGGGCCTTAAGGGGGGGGGGCTGGGCCCCTCCTTAGACTTCTCAATCTGCATCATTTTGCCTCTGTAAGGTTTGGGAATGCACTCCATACTTTAAAGTTAGATGTGCCGTACGCCAAGGATGTATACTCACCCCCATTCTCTTTCTGCTTTATACAACTGGCCTGGAAGATGTGTTGGTCAACGCTGGGGTTGATGTACCATGTGTTGGGACAAAGGCCATGCCTGCTTTGTTACATGTAGACAACGCTGTTCTTCTTGCAAGATCAGCCAAATGCCTAAAGATTTTATTTTCTAATTGTAATTTCTAGCTTTGTGACTTTTATAATAGGGCTTGATTTAGAGTCCAATTTTAAAAAAAGTTTTACAATGGTGTGTGGCCCTAGAAATACAAAAACTAGACCTCTAAATATAGGAGGAAGAAAGCTGGATAGGATGACTTCCTTCCCATGCCTCAGCTTTGATTTTGATGATGCCTGCACATGGTCCCCTTGTTTTGTAAGCAAGCGTGCATGCTTTACTCCTGCAGTTGACATTACCTTCTCCTGTGCTGCTTGTATTGGATGAAAACCAGTTGCATTAATATTGGAAATTTATAAAAGGATGGGTATACCAACCATAACATAGGGTATTTGGGGCTGCAGAGATGTTGGGGCAATCTATGTAGAGGATAACAGGTTTTGTCATCGCCTGTTGGTGGTCCCCACTTTGACTTCACACTACTGCTCTCTACTGGAACTAGAGTTGGAGTATCTTTAAGACTTTATCAACGTTGTCCCTGTGACTCTTTTGTGCTCAAAATGGGCGAATAGTGAAGCTGATTTCAATAAGGTTATTATAAGAAATTGCCATTCTTGTGACCATGGTCTTAAAATTAAGAATGTCTTTTCTGGACTGTGTTGTGCCTATTTTAGTGAACCTTGAGGCCATAACAAAAAAAAGCAAAGCATGGGTTCAGAATTGTTTTGTAAGTCATAGGCAGGCATCTAGTAAGGCGATGGAGGTGCAAAAACCAATGACTGCACCTTATTTATCATTCATACAGCATGCTTACAAACATACAATGTTGACCAGATTTAAGATTGGGCTCATTACGTTGGCTGCTTCGTTTCCCACTAGGGCAATATTCCTCCTCAGATATATATTCCTGCCCATGTGATGAGGATTCATCCTAGTTTTTATTGCACTTTTTTTGTCTTTTTCTGCAGAATTTACCTTCCATATACAAGGACATTTTTACTGCCTTTATTACATAGGTTTAAATTTTCTAAATGTAAAGTTGCTCTCCTTTTTACAACAACTTAATGACTTGGGTACCTGTTTTTGGATTGGACGCTTCTTGAAAGGCATCTTTGCTCAGAGGAAAAGAATTTTAATTTTAAGGTTGCTATATTGTGCATGTAATGTATGCAATACTAAATACATGGCTGACTTTGATCTGATATGCACTTGTTTGGCACAACGGTAGTGCTTTCCATCTTATTTTTTGTCATGCTGCTATTCTTTGTGCTATTTGTCTTGGGTCATCATTGCTTGCTGATCGAGTAAAGATTGAATTGAATCGAGAGGCGCAACAAATTCACAAATATTACACGTGGAAAAAAATCAGCTTCTCAATTTATTTATTGCAAATGGGGATCTCTAAAACACCTCTACATACCACCCCCGAAGTCAGGGTACCCTGAGCCATTATGCAACTTTTGATGATCAGTTTCAGCCCTGGGGAGCATGTCCTGTTACTTTAAATGGTGGGCCCAACCTTGTACTCAGGTTGCGGCCAGCCAATCATGGCATTCTTTTTGGGGCATGCATTCTTGATTCATTGTAAAGTGGTGGCAAATTAGTCTCGACCATAGATATACATATTTGGATTTCCTTTAATATCTCAAAACCTACTTAATGGATTTACACCAAATCACAACAAGTGTTCTTTCTGGACCAAGGTCTAGATTTCTGCCAAATCTGGTGTATTCCCATTCAGCGGTTTGGACTGTAGTCGTGTCTGAAATCTCTCTAGGAATTAACATGGAAAACACACTTTTTTGACCCCCCCCCCTTTTTCTCAGCTCTCTCTTCACAGATCACCCCAAAACTTTCCATTCACAACTAGAATGACTGGCACGCTTTTTTGGGACATGTTTGTGAAGATTCATCAAACTACTACAGAGATATAGGCAAGTAAAAAAACACTTCCTATGGAAACCTGGGCCTAACTATAACTACATGCCCTAAGGTCAGGAAACAGAGAGGAATAAAGTTGGGGGTCTAGCTTTGGCGAGTACATGTTCCTGCATGAGGGGGACTGGAGGAAATTACCATGTTTTGGAAAGAAAATAGCCACAAATCTGTCAAAGGTTTGGTTCAGTTTTCTGCTCACCAGGCAGTCTGGGCAAGTGCATTATAAACAGACATTCATGGTAAAATGTCCTTAATTTCTGTTCGGGTATTGATGAAGGTCCATTTGACCAATGCAAGAAGATGTTAATCAAACTTTTTAAAAAATGTAAATATTACCACATTTTTCATTATATGTTTGCGTTGCAATGAGATATTGATGCAGGCTTTTATGTTGCAATGAGATATTGATGCAGGCGTGCACACATGCATAAACCTGAAGGCCCTGCAAAGAATTTCTATGCATGAACAAAGAGACCAAAGAAGTACATGTGCTTACACAACCTTAAGCCTATTGTTTTTAAAAAAGCTCTGCCCCAGAGGTGTATAAACAGCTCATCAGTAAAAAGGAATATTCGTGTCATGCTCTCTCTTACATCCAGAACCCTGCACAACAAAGAAAAAGGTTGATGTATGTTCCTTGAACTAAAATGACATTCATGGGAGGCACATCATTTTCTGTTGCTAATCTTGATATTGTCTTCACATATATTTTACCATCCAACTGCAAGACCAAGAGAGTCACTTGAAGGTAGCTTGCACATTAAAAATATAATCATTCAGTCAAGAATTAAAACATGGCAACAATATAGGCTGTGTAAGTAAACAGGATACCATTGTCAAAAACAGGAAGGTGCGTTACAGAGACTAAGGTGCAACTATCCCAGAGAGGGTAGAGTGGACTTTACTTCTACTTTTGCTGCGGAAAGTTAATTTGATTTGTAGTGTATGCTATATAATCAAACGAGCTGAAGCCTTATTTGACTGAATATGCACCTTGAAGTATACAAAATGAATGATGTGATAATTGGACTGCACCATATCAACCACTCTGCTCAAAGTAGACATTGAGGGGGCTCATTTATGAGGTTTGTGATGCAGTGCAGCACAGCAAGTCACTTTCATCCGCTGCACTGAATGACAGGGAAAGGGTAGGAATGCACCATATTAAAAATAATATGGCGTGCAATGGGCTGCTTAGCACTAATGCAAGAACCCTTGCAAGGTGGGGTAAGGATTTCTGCATTGCATACAGGATTGTGTTTGTGCAGGAAGGGACGGCATCTCGCACAATAAAATCCGGGGAGGCATATTCCTCTTGCTATGTGTGCTGCAGAATGCATAAAGAGGAAGTAAAAAGAAAAAAAAATGTTTTTCTTTGTTACACCTCCCCTATGAAGGTGTGAGATATTGATGTGTTCCCCGGCATACAAGTTCTTGCAAATTTGGGAAATGTGTCAAAATCCATTGGAGTTGCATGGGAACACTCATGCAACACCCTTAGAATGCCTTCTGTGGGCCGAGTAACATAATGCAGCAATTTGCGCTGCTTTGTGTTACTCTAGATTTTTCAAGACCCTCAGAGCCATGCAAAGCTACTTTGGTTGGCTTAAAAAATCTTACTTAAGGTTTGCGTTTCTCTTGCAAAACGTTACATTTATGCAAGAGTGACACACACTGGGTCATACATAAGCCCCCAGGAGAACAGAAAAAAGCTCTCTTTGTCCGGTCATCATCTCTAACAATCACCAACAATAGTTATTCTAGGATGTTTGTTGATGTCAGCTGGGGTTTCGAAATTTGTCGCAGCATCATTTACCGGAGAGCCCTTAACGTTTCTTCCTTTCCCCACCCCTCCCTGTTTGTTTCTCTAGTGGTTCCTGCTTGCACATCCTAGAATTGTGTAATCAAAAACTACCTAAATATAAATTGTGATATGTATAATGCAGTTACTTTATTCTACATAACCAATAATTTGTTATGGCACCTGTAGCAAATATCATATCTTTGTAGGCATCCAATCTGGAGGCGATGGTATAACTACTTCCCTCTCATAAAAATATTTTTTCTGAGGTGCAAAATAAATTATTCTACATATGGTATAAAATACATATATTACAGAACCTGTTGAGAGGAAATGTGCTTTGAAATGCAAGCACTCAGGAAAAATGATTCTAAAATGATTCACTTTAATGTGCAAGCACGTTTGCAATTTTCTGCGACAAAATTGTATTTTGACACGCTATTTTCAAACTACCACAAGAGAGCCTGTAGTGAAGGTAAAAGAAAACGAAATCAGAATTTTAAATTAAGATGAAATTTAGGGATCATAACTTAACTAATGAATACTTTTTTGTGATGGTCTCTTATGCAATGGCCCAGACATTTAAGGCGTCATGAGGAATACTTTTTTTACTACACATTTAGTGAGAAATGCTGAACCACTTAGCCTCAAATGTGAGCTAAGACTCCTATTCACAAATATCCTCAACAGAGACTGTACTCATGAACTTACGTCTAAAACAGATGAGAACCAAAGGGAAATTCCATAAATCGAAAGATATAAGCTACGAGGAGTTGCGTTTGTACACCATTTATATAGAGCGTGCAACAATGGACAACATTTTAAATTCAGTATATAGTGCACATAGTTATTTACAGACACTACACCAACAGTCACACATGCTGTCAGAAAGCAAAAGTATGACAGCAGCCTGTCTTCCTTGGAACAGTGCCACAGACAAGCAAGTAAAGACTATAAATTAACATTCATACAAGAAAACAGGTAATCAGATTGACTGATAATTTTCATCTGCTCCGTAGTCATTCTGACGAATATAGGGGGCAGACAGAAAGGCAGACAGACAGACAGACCGACCAACCGTGTTGGTGGGCTCCACAGAACAAAGCATGTGAGCCAGCCACGGGGGATGGGATCCCAGGGGCTTTTTCAGGCGCGGAGATGGAAGGGCCATGCAGCCTACCACCACATTGTCAAATTGTTGCACTAGGGGTCGGCGCCTTAGGGCCTCTAGAGGCATCAGAAGGGGGACATATACCTTTTTTCTCCATGCAAAGTATATTCAGCCCTGTGGGTGTGTTCTTTTGAGGTTTTTGAGGCACAGGGAGGGGAGTCGCACCTCCTTATCTCCCAAAAAAATACATTCGCCCTTGGGGGGGTGGGCTCTCCAGGGCCTCTAATGGCTTGGGGATAGTGGCCGCACATCCCCTCCACATAAACATTGTTTTTGGCCCGGGTGTCCTTTGGAGGCCAGGGAGGGGTGAACGTTCCCTGGGGATAATGATAAATAAATGAGTCCTTGCTGCCCTTATTTTTTTTATCCCATGAGAATCTTATTAGATGGTGGCATTTTTATAAATTTTTTGGCTCCAGGGGGCTCCCTCTGGCTCTCCCCCGCGGGCCTAGGGGGTCAAGGTGTCTGTTCCCTGCCACCATGTATCCTTTTTTCTTTCGAATTTCATGACCAGGGACTACGTCCCTGAGTCCTTTAGTGGCAGCCAATCAGAAGTGAGATCGCCCAAGTAAAATAAAGTTGCCTGGGCCAATCAGAACGATCTATTTTTAAGCTGGCGCTCCCACGAGTCTCTCTGAGTCTGTCGACAACATAATCATCCACATATCTATATTTCTTTCAAGTAAATGTCTCAAAAACTACTAAATAGATTTACAGCACATTACACAAAACACAGTCTGTGGACCAAAACATAGTACCCGTCGAATTTGGTGTAATTGCGTTCAGCAGTTTTTGTAATAGCCTTGTCTAAAGAAATCTATTCAACAAAAAGCGAGGGAGAAAGAGGTAAAGGCTAGGTTTGTCCTTCTTGTAGATATGTTTTAAAAAAATCGAAAAAATCAAAAGAAACCCAGCCTAGGAAAGAGTGTGTATAGAAGCAATAGATCTCCACTGAGATAGTTAGTATAAAAAGATAGGGGCAGATTTATGAGGCCCTTGCGCCACGTTTACGCCGCTGTTGCGTCACGCAAGGCGGCGTAAACGTGGCACATTCCTACGAGGAATTTACAACGTGACGCATCTATGGAGATGCGTCACGGTGTAAGGCCCTGCGCCACATGAAACATGCGTCAGGTTTCATGTAGGCATTCCGGTGCAGGGGGGCGTTCCATCGCAGGAACGCCCCTGGAAAGTGACTCAATGAAATCTACAAGATTTCACTGAGTCACTTTCTACGTCAATCCCTTACGCCTGCTTGAAGCAGGCGTAAGGGTGATGCACCATGCAAAGTAGGGGAGGCCCCTGTGCATTGCAGGAGTCATGTCGCACTTGTGAAATGACTCCAGCAATGCGCCACCCGTACGCCGAAAGATGCGTCACGCATCTTCCCTGCCTTGCACCATGGTGCGCCGCATTGTAAATGTGGCGCACCATGGGTGGCGGAGCTGTGGCGCACTGTGGCGCACATTAACTGGCGCATCCCTGGGGATGCGCCAGTTAACGTAAATCTGCCCCCTTGTGTTTCTTTGAGGCCCCTTATCCACCAGGGTTGCCCCTTGACGGCATGCTTCATCAGGGGGGTTCTACTCAATCTGCTGCGGATTGAGGTGTGCTGCAACCAAACAGTTACGAGGGAGCGATGGAATGTATCATGAAGACAGTATTGGTGAAGGGAGTAGAAATTAAGTGCTGGGGTTTTAAAAATACCTGACTAGAAGGTATATTATTAATTATTAAGGACACAATGGAAAGCATGCCAAGCGCCTACCACTATTATACTTGCGCATGCGGTCCCAGGGACTCCTATTGATCCAGCGCCATTGCCAATAATTGATCAGGGATTGATACTCAACAAAATCACTAAAATGCCCCATACACATTCACTCAGTATCCCTGATGCACTGGGGTCAATTTGTTTCATTCATCAAATTTTTCTTTTATAGATCTCTTAGGGACATCCATTAAATAACTAATCTTGATATCATCTCTTCTCCTTTTTGGTCGATGGACCAATTAGTTGAATAGTTAATGTTAATGATAAACTCACCAACCATCGGTCAAAATTAATTTCAGACTCTCGCTAAGGTTAATACATTAATTTTTATCTCAATTTAAAGGTAAATGCTCATCTGCAACAGGTCACAATTACAAACAGGAAATCTCATGACAGGAGTAATTATGCATTTTATACAGACTCATTATGCAATGACATTATGCAGTGAAGGAGTGGGTAGAGTAAGAGACAAAAGATACAGCAAATAATTATGCCAAACAATAATTTACCTAACAGAGGGATGGATGGAGAGATGATAGGTACATCGAAAATAATGCATATCAATATATTGTTGATGGAGAGGATAGGTGGAGATACAAAAGATTCAGAGACAAATACATTAATACTGAGATTCTGAGAACAATATAGGCGAAATACAAACCTAACGGTCTGTGGGGAAAACTCAACCCCGGCACCCAGGAGATGATTGAGGCTCCCGAAAAGGTAATCAGGAAACGCAAGATACAAGGACAAGAACAAAACAGGATAGGAACAGCTAGGCCTCTCTGTTATCACATTACTATGTAATTACATGTTAATTTAGACATGCACAAAGCAGTTCCCTCGTGTCAAGTTGGTGTCTGTTAGTTTCACTACATATAATTAATGTTAGTATGTATTATGAGGGTACTCAATTCGAGCAGATTTCATTTTCGCGAAAGCCTGCTCATCACTATTATGCAAAAAGGCTGAGGACGGCCTTGATGAAGGTTTGAATACAGGCTCCTTCCTACCTGGCAGGACCATAACGCTATAGCACAGCGTCTAAAATATACAGATTGACTATATTGGTTACCATATGTATAATAGGGGTATGCGCACGGCATGATTTCCATTGTGTCCTTATTTAAAATCTTGAGGAGTGGTACCAATAGGGTAAGATTTCACATAGGTCCTAATGAAAAGGTAATAGGGGAAAGGCTCAAAACATGTTGACCGACCAATGATTAAGAGAATAGACTCATTATAGTCTATCCCTTCAGACACTACCCCTGATTGTAACCATACCGGCTAGAGAAGGGAATAAAACAATAAATCTATGGCAAATGGAAGGGGATTTTGAATTTTGGGACCCCTCTTTTTTTCTCGAGTCCTGCTGGATGAATCACCCCAAAACTTTCCAGAAAGTCACTGAGGTGCATGAACTTTTTTGGGGAGAACGTTTTGTGAAGATTCATTAAATGGGGCTAAAGTTATCAGCAAACCAAAAAGCACTCTTTCCACGGAAAAGCAGATTCACGGCCTAAGTGGGCATGGCATTCTGAATGCCCATTGGCATGCTTGTAGATGAAGTCCATGGCGCACAGGGTAGAGGGCGGTTACCAGGTTTGTATTAGAGCCACGAGAAGACTGTTCGGTTTCACTTTAAGTTTTAATGGTGGAAACATTTAGCATGCGAACTACAGCACCCAGAAGGCTGCAGACAGCGATGGACTGCAGGTGAACCACGCCCCTGTGGGCAGGTGCAAAGTATAAGAGAGTTTGTGTGCACACGCGCTATCAGAACACTGAACTATTGCCTCTGAAGAAAGGAAGTGTGATTCCTGAAACGCGTCAGGCAAACTGAATTACTGAAACGGACTGCTGTTTGTTCTGTGTGTGAGCTGCCATTAAAACTTAAAGTGAAACCGAACAGTCTTCTCGGGCTCTAATACAAACCTGGTAACCGCCCTCGAATTGATGTTAAAACGGCCCGTTGGTCGTGTATGGAGCCCATCGCTGGAGGCGGATCTCCACTCAGCTCGAGAGGGGTGAGAGAACGGAGAGGGAAGCGGCAGGCACCTTATGCGGAAGGAGGCTTGCCATCACTAATGGTAACTACGAAGACAAACACAAGACAAGCAGTGGTGACGGTTCAACCCACTTCGGAAAGATTAAAGTTATGAAGCCAGGACTGAGAAGCGCATCCCACTGTGGAAACATTTAGCATGCAAACTACAGCACCCAGAAGGCTGCAGACAGCGATGGACTGCAGGTGAACCACGCCCCTGTGGGCAGGTGCAAAGTATAAGAGAGTTCGTGTGCACACGCGCTATCAGAACACTGAACTATTGCCTCTGAAGAAAGGAAGTGTGATTCCTGAAACGCGTCAGGCAAACTGAATTACTGAAACGGACTGCTGTTTGTTCTGTGTGTGAGCTGCCATTAAAATTTAAAGTGAAACCGAACAGTCTTCTCGTGGCTCTAAAACAAACCTGGTAACCGCCCTCGAATTGATATATATATATATATATATATAATATATATATCCGCTCCACTCGCACCAGCCTGTCGCACTCAAAGGCGGGTGCCTGCCAGTCGGGGGTGCACCCGACGTCAATGTCAGCTCCAACAATCCCTCCCCGCAATCCTCGGGAAACAGGAGGCAGCACTCCAAAGATCGGTTACACAAAGTTCTTTTAATCTCTCACAAAGCGCTTTCGGCACTCGGCCTTCATCAGTAATGAGACGCTGGCAACAAACATCAGCTTGCATTTAAACACCCGCGTTGCACGGGTAGTAAACATAAAGATAGGACTACCATCACAAATCAAATTGAAAAAGTGGCGGTCGCCATCTTAGAGTGGTTGTAGTCGCAATGAGTTAATCGCTTATGCTACCAATAATACTCAAGTGTATGTCCAATTATTGAAAAAGCACACTAAGGCCATGATGTTTGTTGCCAGCGTCTCATTACTGACGAAGGCCGAGTGCCGAAAGCGCTTTGTGAGAGATTAAAAGAACTTTGTGTAACCGATCTTTGGAGTGCTGCCTCCTGTTTCCCGAGGATTGCGGGGAGGGATTGTTGGAGCTGACATATATATATATATATATATATATATATATATATATATATATATATATATATATATATATATATATATATAGGGTTATTAAGTGAAACCCCATCGTCCTGGAACGAGACACAAGCCCGCTGTATTGTGGTACCAGGAGTCCCCAACACTAATGTGAGCCCACGTGATCTGGGATCTAAGGAGGACGGCGTTTGAAAAAGGCACGGACCGAAACTAGTCACGCTGAAACATCCTGAATAAATCACCTTTTTACTGAACTCGCAGTGTCTCTTGCAGTCTTCTTGAATGAGAGAAGAGAATGGAGTTTATATATATATATATATATTCACTGAAAAAACCATAGGTTATAGACCATATATAGTTAGGAATTAGCATTTACAAAACCTTGTCACTGACCATGTCATGAATGATGTAATATGTGACATCATTAGCAGTGGATTGCGGGTCCGCGATATATAGTTAGTGCAACTAACTATATATGGAATTTCAATGGTTTTGTGCGAATAAAATAAGGTTTTGTAAATGCTAATCCCTATCTATATATGGTCTATAACCTATGGTTTTTTCAGTGAATTTTCAAGGTTTTGTAAGTGCAAATTCCTAACTATATATGGTCTATAACCTATGGTTTTTTCAGTGAATATATATATATATATATATATATATATATATATATATATATATATATATATATATATATATATATATATATATATATATATATATATATATATATATATATATATATATATCTGCAAATACCTCGCAGCAGCGCTCCTGACAAAGAGACTCGAGGCAAGGACCAGCTTTTTCTCAGCATTCTTTTATTCAGCCATTAGGTAGTGTGTCATGACGCGTTTCGGCAGTCCCAGCGGCCTTGGTCACATGGCGATACAGATTGCTTTTTGCCCCTATATATATATATTAGTTTGGAATGGATCAAGAGATAGTGCAATGTCGTTTGTGGACAGTATTAATGTTGATGATTTAAATGTGGAATTCAATGCATTAATGCGATTGAATTTCTTGATGTACATGTATATGTAGCCAGAAACAAATTTGAATCCAATTTGCACTGTAAATGCACAGCAGGCAATTCCACACTACATGCTCTCAGTTTCCATCCAAAACACCTCATTAAAAGTATCCTCGATGGTGAGTTTCTAAGGATGCGTAAGATCTGCTGTTCAGATTCTAATTTAATTCACTGCCAACAGGAAACTGAAAAAAGATAATATGATAAAGGCTATGATAGAAAAATTGAAGAAGAGGCTTTGACAAAATCCAATGGCATCACTAGCGATGGTATGCTTTTAGAAGTTTTAAACACAAGTGATCCCACGCATAACACAACCATTCTAGAATCAGGTGTCAATTTGGATGTAAGACTTATTACAACATACAGTCGACAAGAAAGGAAAATAAGATCCATTATTAACAATCAATGGCCAATAGTGATGGCTGATGCGATATTGGGCCAATGACTTCCTAACAGACCAACTCTGACATTCAGATGGGCACCCTGTATGAAAACTGCGTTAATCAAGAGTAGCCAGGAGATGGACAGTAAAACACTAAAAATACTCCAAACATCAAAACAAATTGGCTTTCACCCAAGAATGGTTCTTATAAGTGCAGCTCATGCAGAGCTTGCCGCTTTGGGGTAAATAAAGTGGACTATATGTCTGTATTCATTCTCAGACCTCTCACTCTGAAAGGTGTCTATAATTTCAAAACACAGATCATGTTGTGTATGTCCCTGAATGCCCCTCTGGGCCCTGTTATGTGGGCATATTTAAGCGACAGGTGCATTTGAGGATACTTCAACATTTAAGGCCAATAGTTCATTCAGATCACACTTACCGAGTGGCCATACACTATAAACAGGTATATAACAAGGATTTAAACTGTTTAAAATACTATGTAGGAGGAGCTATGCCGCCTATGAGAAGAGGTGGCAATAGAGAAAAGGTGCTCTGCCGGTTAGAATCAAGGTTCATTTTGGAACTAGATTCTAAAGTACCTAATTGCCTCAACAACAGTGAGGATTTGCACAACTTTTTTGTGAATTTTTCAGTATTACACATATTTAGAAGTCGCCCTTCAATTGGCTCTTTATTCCATACAGAGTAGTTTCTATATTTCAAGTAACATGATACATTATCTCTGGATGACTGTAGGCTATAGGTCCCAGGTTATATTCCTAAATTAGGTTCACACAGCAAACATACAGGGTAAGAGTCCTCCCTTGAAGCAATTATATGAATACAATTTGCACTGCACAAAGCACTTTACACACACTAGGCACTGTACTTGATTTTGCAATTCAACTCTTGACTCTCGACTCTTGTTGGCCTTAACCATGTATTTATACAGTATGGTTTTTTTATCGGCTCTTAACCCCTTCGATGCTGATGACGGAGCGGTTCCGTCATCAGCATCGGTTGGGCTGTGCTGATGACGGAACCGCTCCGTCATCAGTACAGCCCTGGGGGGGAGCGCCGGCGCTCCCCCCCCCTGTGCAGTGATCTTTGTTTTTTTTGCAGGGGTGGCAGCCCCTGGCCCCCCCACGCTTCCTGGTGACGTCAGCGCGCACAGCACGCGCCGACGTCAGCAGGAAGCGCTGGACGCGCTGGAAGCCATTTGTTCAAGGTGCGTGTCTGGTGCCGGTTTTCGGTGCCTTGAGGCATCGGGGGGGAGGAAACTGTGTTTCCTCTCCCCTGATGTCCCAATGCAGGGCATTCCTGGTGCACGATCGCGCACAGCGTCGCAATCGTGCACCAGGAATGCCCCACTAGACACCAGGGAGTGTTTTTGGCGATGTATAACTGTGCAGGAAGCGACCCCTTGGGCAAGGGGTGCTTCCTTTTGGGGCCAAATTATTATTCAGACTTTTCTGCCCCCCCTGGGGCAGATCGGCCGTTTTTTTGGGCCGCATCTGGACCCAGGGGGGGGCAGAAAAGCCCACTAGACACCAGGTATTGATTTTTATTTATAAAGGAAGCGACCCCTTGGGAAAGGGTCGCTTCCTTAGGGGCATACAATATTTTTCAGACTTTTCTGCCCCCCTTGGGGAAGATCGGCCATTTTTTTGGCCGATCTGCACCCAGGGGGAGCAGAAAAGCCCACTATTCACCAGGGATTTGTTTTTATTTGAAAAGGAAGCGACCCCTTGGGGAAGGGTCGCTTCCTAGTGGCCCTAATATTTTTTTAGACTTTTCTGCCCCCCTTGGGGGCAGATTGGCCGTATTTTGGGCCGCATCTGGACCCAGGGGGGGCAGAAAAGCCCACTAGACACCAGGGATTGGGTTATATTTATAAAGGAAGCGACCCCTTGGGCAAGGGTAGCTTTCTTAGGTGATAACATATTTTTTCAGACTTTTCTGCCCCCCCCCGGGGCAGATTGGCCGTTTTTTGGCCGATCTGCACCCGGGGGGGGGCTGAAAAGCCCACTAGTCACCAGGGATTTGTTTGTATTTGAAAAGGAAGCGACCCCTTGGGGAAGGGTCACTTCCAGGGGGCATTATAAATATTGTAGACTGTTCTGCCCCCCCTCGACTGTTTTTTTTTTACCGTTTCTGGACCCAGGGGGGGATTGAGAAGCCCACTAGACTTCAGGGTTTTTTTTTATAGGGAGCGACCCCTTGGCCAAGGGTTGCTTCTTTGTGCCCATTTCAAAAGTATGTTCTGCTGTGTCTTTATTTGGGCTCTCTGCCCTCCGTAGGGTTGCTTCCAGGGGGCCCACGTTTATAATGATTTATAATCTCCCCCCCTTGGGGACAGACCCCCCATTTGTGACATAGCCTGTTGTAATGTGTGTTGTTTTTGTTTCTTCTAATGTGTATTGTTTTTTTTTCTCTTTAGAGTGTTGCAGTGTGCGGTTCTGTTACTGGTGGTTCTGTTGTTCTGCTGTTTCTGTAGTTGTATGTGTTTGGTAAGAGACCTCTTTTTTGTTCAATTGTACTGTAATTGTATTTTTTTGCAAAGTGTGTAGTAAAATACGAGTATGTTTGGTTTCTGTTTGTTGTGATTGTAAAACATGTTTTGCATTTGTTTTTGATGTGTCCTTCTGTAGATGTCAGTTTTTTTTCTTCTTCTTTCTAGTGGGATATCGTTGCCTCTTTGCTGTGTCTTTGCAGAGTAGGTGCTGGTGAGTGTAGTTGTGTCTTGTAAGTGAATTGTATATATTTTCTAAATTAGTTTTTTTTTAAAAGGCTTACATTTTTTATCTTACTTCGCGCAGTGTTGGGGTTGTTGAGTTGTTTGTGCAGACTCCTTTATTTGTAAGGATAGTGGTTAGCCACCGGATTACTGCTCAGCAAGTTGTTGGATTGCTTTTTGATTCTTCCTCTGACTATGGTCCAGAGTCTGACTCTGATTCTGATCCAGAGGTGGGAGGTGAAGATTCAGGTAGTGAGTTTTCTCTACACATGGCTTCATCTGATGATGAAGACACTCTGATTGCTGATGAAGCTACTTTTGGTGTAGATGATGTGACTGTGGTTGCGGAGGACATTGCTGCGCCTGTGGTTGCAGAGGACATTGTTGTGCCTGTGGTTGCGGAGGACATTCCTGTGCCAATAGTGCGGCAAGAGACATCTGGGCTGCAGCCTGGGGTTGCTAGACTTCCAGTTGGTGCAGTGAGACGAGAGGCAGCTGGGCGGCAGCCTGCGGCTGCAAGACTTGATGTTGAAAGTTCTGACCTCTGGGTTGCACCAGGCATGGTGCAGCCGGCAATGCCTGAATTTACTGGTGTTCCAGGGTGTAGGGTGAACACTGAAAACTTTTTGCCTATTGATTTTTTCAAGTTGTTTATGGATGATGTGTTTTTGGCAGAGATTGTGGAGCAGACTAATTTGTATGCTGAAAATTTTTTGAGGGTGAACAGTGCCAGCCTTAAGCCCCACGCTAGAGCTACCCGGTGGACTCCCACAAATTTGGAGGAGATGAAAAAGTTTTTGGGTTTAACTTTTTTGATGGGGTTGCTTAGGAAACCATCAATGGCTTCATATTGGTCTACTAGTCCCTTGATGGCAACAGCTATATTTTCGGTAGTCATGAGTCGTGATCGGTATTTGCTTCTGCTTCGGATGATGCATTTTGTTGACAATAGTCTTGCTTTGCCACAAGATCACCCTGATTGTGACCGTCTTTTCAAGATTCGGCCTGTCATTGATCATTTCGTTGATCGATTTTCTGAGATCTTTTATCCTGGGAAAGAAATTGCAGTGGACGAGTCTTTGCTGTTGTTCAAAGGCCGCTTGGTATTTCGGCAATACATTCCTAGTAAGAGGGCACGCTATGGAATCAAACTGTATATGCTGTGTGACAGTGAGACTGGATATGTCTCTAATTTCAGGGTGTACACTGGTAAGGAATCCAGGATTAACCCCCCTGGTTGTCCGTCGACTTTTGGAGTGACTAAGAAAATTGTGTGGGAACTTGGTCATGGATTTTTTAACAAAGGCCATCATTTGTATGTCGATAACTTCTACACTGGTGTGCAGTTGTTCAGGGAATTGGGCAAAGTGGACACTGTTGCTTGTGGCACAATCCGCTCAAACCGTAAAGGTTTCCCAAAAGAACTCGTGTGTCAGAAGCTTGCTCGGGGACAGTGTAGTGCATTGCGTTGTGAGGAGCTTCTAGCTGTGAAGTTTTCAGACAGGAGAGATGTCTACATGTTGACTACAATACATGATGAAAGCACTGAACCAGTGACTTTTTGGGGTCAGGTTGCAGAAGTGCGCAAACCTGTGTGCATAATGCACTACAATAAGTACATGGGTGGTGTTGACAGAGTAGATCAGAGGTTGAAACCGTATGCTGCTCTTCGTAAGGCTTACATTTGGTACAAGAAGTTGGCTATCCATCTTTTCCACTTGGCAACCTTTAATGCTTTTGTTGTGTTCCAGAAATCTTGTCCCCAGTCAAAGTTGTCTTTTGAAAAGTTTCAGGAGTCTGTAATAGGCAGCCTTGTTTTAGTACAACAGGCGAGTGTTCCTAGAGTTGGAGTGGTGGAGGATATTGCCAGATTGAAAGATCGCCACTTTCCGGATACAATTCCTCCTACAACCTCAAAAGACTTTCCCAGTCGGAGATGTAGAGTCTGTTGGCGAAGAGGTTTGCGGAAGGAGGTTCGTATGTACTGCCCTGACTGCCCTTCAAACCCGGGGCAGTGTGTACCTGCTTGTTTTAGATTGTACCACACGCAAAAGAATTTTTGGGACTATCAATGAGTGGTAAAGTGAACTGGTTGGTCCTATTGTTCAGTTTCAAAGTTTGCATTTGTGTAGTCTTTTTAGTTTAGTTGTTGAGTTAGTAGATTTGTATCAATTTGCAATTTGTTTTTGTTTTTGTTTTATTTTCAAAAAAAACTAAAGTATGATGTTGGTTTGCGTGTAGTGTCCATTGTCTCACGGTGTGCATGGTTTGGCGCTTGGCTGCCGGTGTCTGTGGACTGGTGCTTGTCTGGCAGTGTCTGTGGACTGGTGCTTGGCTGGCGGTGTGCGTGGTCTGGTGTTTTGTTGGCAGTGTGCGTGCTCTTGCGCTTGCCTGGTGTTGTGTTTGGATTTGTCCTTGGCTGGTGGTGTGCGTGGAGTGGCGCTTGGCTGGTGGTGTGCGTGGAGTGGCGCTTGGCTGGTGGTGTACGTGGAGTGATACTTGGCTGTCTGTGCACGAAGTGGTGCTTGGCTGGCGGTGTGTGTGGAGTTGCGCTTGGCTGGTGGTGTGTGTGGAGTGGTGCTTGGCTGGTGGTGTGTGTGGAGTGGCGCTTGGCTGGTGGTGTGCGTGGAGTGCTACTTGGCTGTCTGTGCAGGGAGTGGTGCTTGCCTGGCAGTGTTTGTGGAGTGGCACTTGGCTTGGGGTATGCGTGGAGTGGTGCTTGGCTGGTGGTGTGTGTGTGGAGTGGTGTTTGGCTGGCGGTGTGCATGGTCCGGTGCTTGGATGGTGGTGCACGTGGAGTGGCGCTTGGCTGGCAGTGTGTGTGGAGTGGTACTTGGCTGTCTGTGCACGGAGTGGTGCTTGGCTGGTGTTGTGTGTGGAGTGCCGCTTGGCTTGCAGTGTGCGTGGAGTGTTGCTTGGCTGGTGGTGTGTGTGGAGTGGTACTTGGCTGTCGGTGTGCGCTGAGTGGTGTTTGGCTAGTGGTGTGCATGGTCTGGTGCTTGGATGGTGGTGTCCGTGGACTGGCGCTCAGCTGGCAGTGTGTGAGTAGTTACTTTCTGTTGGTCACTACACACACTGCTAGGTGAGTGACACTCCACGCAGTCCATCATTTTGTGTTGTTGCAATGTCAGAAATGTGGGCATGTGAAAGTGATGGGCCCTTGAATGGCGCTGTCTGCTGGTGTGAATGTTGAAATGTGATGGGTCCGCGGCTGGCGGTGTGAATGTTTTGTATGTGTCACACGTACGAAAGGTGTATGAATGGCCTGTAAAGAAGTTGGTGCCTTGACGTGGCTTTACAACTCACGAGCTGTGAGTCAGTGGTTCAGTTTATCATACTTTCAATTATACGCAGTGTATTTCATTTTTTTGAAATTACTTGAGAATACAATTGTATGTACTGAATCATCACTCACCCTCGTGCCAAATCCAACCAGAATGTGTGTGTGCTTGCGGATTAGATGGCTGTGCAGTAATGTTTGTCTTTTATCTCTTTCTGAAGTAGGGGGTACCTTGTCCCTTATTGTGATTGTTGTAATGTGTTGCTGTTCTTTCCGGATGGTGTCAATGGTCTGGTTTGTATCAGGTATGAAAGGCGCGTGAATGGCCTGTAAAACGGTTGGTGCCTTGTCGTGGCTTTACAGCTCACGAGTTGTGAGTCACTGGTTCGGTTTTTATGCATTTATTTATTGACAGAGCATTTCATTTTTTGAAATATCTTGTTAATAAAATGTTATGTACTGAACCATCACTCGCCCTCGTGCCAAATCCAACCTGTATGTGTGTGTCTTTGAGGAATAGTTAGCCGAGCCTTGAATGTTTGACTTTTGAGTAACTCTGTTCAGGTGTACATTATAGCTATAAATAACTTACTAAATCTAGTTATTATTGTTAAACCATGGAAGTATATGGTCATGTCTTTCTGGTGAATTCTATTGTTGATTTTTATCCAGAATCTCCTGCAAACTTGAAATTGTCTGTCACAATTTCCTTGAATCACACGCTCTCAAATTGAAAACTTAATTCTCCACCGTACGATTTGGACCTTTTCCTGTTGCAGCCACTATGCCTACCCACGCAAGTGAGGTACCATTTTTATCGGGAGACCTGGGGGAACGCTGGGTGGGAGGAAATTTGTGTGAGCCCAGTGACCCCACGCTTTCCCACACAAAAAAAGTGTGAAAAAACTGATTTTTTTCAGCAGAAATTGATGTTTGCAGGGGATTCTGGGTAAAGGAACGTTGGAGGATCCACGCAAGCAATACCTCCTTGGAAGCCCCCGGGTGTCTACTTTTCAGAAATGTGTGGGTTTGGTAGGTTTCCCTAGATGGCCGTCTAGCACCGGGCCAAAAACCCAGGTAACCCCTCTTGCAAAAGCTGGACCAGCACCTGAATCTGATCCCACTTCTTGCACCCAGTGAGACTTCTCATGCCTTACATTGAAGAACCATAGAAAACACACAAAGCCCGCAGCCTGCTCCAGAACCCTTCAGTCGGCTGAGAACCGCAAAAGAAAGGGAGTTAGGAGAACATATGGTAAAACGACCAATCTCAATACCAAGACCTTCCACACAGCAACCCAATTCCAACATACACAAGGTTCCCAATCTCCAAAGCACCCCCCAAGACCACAACTTACAACACCCAGCAGCATTCTTACACAGTTTCTGCTCCTTTCACCAGGTCACACCTTAAGCGCTCACCTCCTTAACATCCACAATGTTCCTACAACCACGAAGACCCTAAACAGCCATACTCCAAGCTCCGTACTCGCTGCTACCAGTAAGTACACCAAGCTTACACTTAGCAGTCTGCTAAACGCGGCAATCCTTCTTATACTTAAAACAGAGAGACTATCCCTCATCAAACACAGTGCCTCCATTCTTGTCCTAGGGTGCTTTGTATGTGAACAAGGCCACAGGTGGTGGCCAAAACGCATCTTGTGTGCACTTAAACCCTATTAACTCTGGGTAATATGCTCCAGCGAGTGCTACTATTTCTTATACCTTGAAGCTGCAATATATATATACATATATATATATATATATATATATATATATATATATATATATATATATATATATATATATATATATATATATATATATATATATATATATATATATATATATATATATATATATATATATATTCACTGAAAAAACCATAGGTTATAGACCATATAGAGTTAGGAATTAGCATTTACAAAACCTTGAAAATTCACTGAAAAAACCATAGGTTATAGACCATATATAGTTAGGAATTCGCATTTACAAAACCTTATTTTACTCACTCAAAACCATTGAAATTCCATATATAGTTAGTTGCACTAACTATATATCGCGCACCCGCAATCCACTGCTGATGATGTCACATATTACATCATTCATGACATGGTCAGTGACATCACTGATGCCATCTCAAATGACATCACTGATGACATCTCAAATGACATCACTGATGACATCACTGATGACATCTCATTTGACATTACTGATCACATCACTGATGATATCATTCATGTGATAATACGATGAACCTCTTCAGACTCTAATATAACCTTAGATACAATCAGTGTAAACAGACACTCACAGACTGTCACTGGAGTTACTCACACACCTAGTCAGTCATGCAAAGAATCAATCACACCTCCATTTCCTCAACTATACAGTTATACAAACATTACTTATTCAAACATATACTAACACATATTTACTCTCTTATACAATCCCTGATACAAGTTCACAATGATCCATACAGCCACTCACACATTCACTGGCTCTTATGCACAGTTATTTATATATGTCAACTCTCACATGTACTGTGTTTTACATGTGTACTTACTTTGACATGTAGCACTGAGATATCCATTCACTCACCAATACACTCATGCACACAGTCAACCGCCCATACAGCTGTTTCCACATGCACTTTTGAAACCATACATCTAGTGAATCAACTGCTCACACATCTATGCACAGAGTCATACACCTCCCAGCCACCCACACACACACTCAGTCTCCCATACAAATACTTGGGCAACCAATCAATAACCCATATAGTTACTCATATAGCTACTTATCAACACATGCAACAGTTTACAGAACAACAGACATAATGATGCACAAATTAAGACAGTTTAGTCACTAACCCATGCACTCAGTGAGACACATTTAATCACTCACTCATACAGTCAGTCATGCACCTACTAAATCCTTCATCCAGACACTCATACATCCACTCATTCTTCAATATGTAAGACATATTTTAACTTTACAGAAAAATACAGTCACTGGATGTTGTCATCAGTGATGTCATCAGTGATGTCATTTGAGATGTCATCAGTGATGTCATCAGTGATGTCACTGACCATGTCATGAATGATGTAATATGTGACATCATCAGCAGTGGATTGCGGGTGCGCGATATATAGTTAGTGCAACTAACTATATATGGAATTTCAATGGTTTTGTGTGAGTAAAATAAGGTTTTGTAAATGCGAATTCCTAACTATATATGGTCTATAACCTATGGTTTTTTCAGTGAATTTTCAAGGTTTTGTAAATGCTAATTCCTAACTATATATGGTCTATAACCTATGGTTTTTTCAGTGAATTTTCAAGGTTTTGTAAATGCTAATTCCTAACTATATATGGTCTATAGCCTATGTTTTTTTCAGTGAATATATATATATATACATACATATATAAACATATATCATCTGTATATCTTATTTATTTATTTATTTATTGACATTTGTAGAGCGCGGCGAATACCCGTGGGCGTCTCGGCGCTAGTAAAGGGATGGATCAGCAACTGGGGTAAAGAAGATATACAAGGCTATTGGTCAAATAACCACGTCTTTAGCTGTTTGCGGAATGTGAACAGGGAGGGACTTGCTCGGATATGTGCAGGAAGGGTGTTCCAGAGTCTAGGGGCGGCAACCAGGAAACGCCTGTCGCCCCAGGTGACTGTTCTAGTGCAAGGCACAGCCAAGAAGTTCTGAATAGAGGAACGAAGAGATCGGGTTGGGACATGATGGAGAAGATTCTGTTTGAGAAAGTGGGGACCTTGATTATTGAGTGACTTGTAAACAATACACAGCGATTTGAATTTGATACGGCTGCGTATCGGGAGCCAATGGAGATCCCTAATGATGTTTGTAACTGGTGCGAACTTGGGGATCCCAGCCAGCATTCGTGCGGCTGCATTTTGGATTGACTGCATCTTATTTGTCACTCGGACTTGGGCATTTAAGAATAGAGCGTTACAATAGTCCAAGGAGGACAGAACTAGTGAGCTGACCAGTGTTTTCCCGGCCGTGTTCGGTAGGAAAGGTAGTATTTTCCTAATCATTCTCAATTTCATATGAGCTGAAGCCGCAGTTTTATTCGCATGTGCCATAAAATTGAGGCCAGCATCGAAGATGACGCCTAGATTTCTCACTTTGCTAGCTGGACTTGGCGGGGGACCGAAAGATGGTGGCCACCAGACAGGTGACCAGCCCGGGGAGAGGTGACCGAAGATGACCACTTCAGTTTTTTCTGAATTGAGTTTCAGACAATTCGTGGCCATCCAGTCACCTATTGCCATCATTCCTCTCGTGAATCGATTGGCCACTTCCTCCCCGTCCCCTTTGATAGCCAGTACCAACTGGGTGTCATCGGCGTAGGAGGTCAGGCTCATCCCAAATGCTTTGATGACATTTGCAAGGTCCGACACATAGATATTAAATAGTGTCGGACTCAGGGATGAGCCTTGAGGGACCCCACACGGCAGAGACACCTTCGATGATTGGTAGGGTCCTAGAGATACTGCTTGTGATCTATTGGCCAGAAACGATACAAGCAGGTCCAGAGCAGTTTTCTGGACCCCCAGTCGTTCGACACGGTCGACTAAGATCTTGTGGTCGACCGTGTCGAAGGCTGCCGAAAGATCCAGCAGTACCAGGAGTGCTGTCCCCGCCTGGTCTCGTATGGCTCTGATGTCATCCGCAGCCTTTCTATATCTATATAAATACAAACATAAATGCATGCATACATATACTTATATGCATACAGATGCATGTTATTTACATGAAAGTTGAAAAAACACTAATAAAAGCAAAGCTAAAAAGCCACCTCATTACAAACAGAATGGCTTTAACTTAAACGAGGGCGAGATCTATTGCATTTTCAATGCTTGTTTACTTTGGTTCCATCAAGAAGGCATTCAGATGTGTCACACATTTGCCATAAATTCTGAATGTTAGCACTCTAGTTGCACATTAGATCACTGTAGTAAAGCTACTGCTCACCAGGGACGTCTGCTGCTGGTATTCAAAGTGCATGTTTCAGTCTGCATGTCAGAATTTTTTTAATGAAATAGAAGATGATTTGAGAAGTCACTCAAAATGATCCCTAATTTTCTTTCTGAAGCACTAATCATACTTTCTATGGCAAAATTAACCCCCTCATGTTGTTCCTTTTTAAATTGAGTGTTTTCAGACTTACCACTTCATTCCAATCAAGATGGCTTCTGGTGTGCCATACTTTTGTCATAAGTAAGACTGTTAGCGCTCTTGTTGTTCTTTAGAACACTCTGGGACATTCTGTCATTGGGCTATACTTGGGGTACATCTGGGTGATATTTGGGCTACATTTAGGCTCTTTTGTCTCTGGTGGCCATCTTGGGAGACTGTATGTCAGAATTTTTTTATGAAATTGAAGAGGGTTTGAGAAGTCACTCAAAATGTGCCCTAATTTTTCTTTCTGCAGCACTAATCATAATTCATATGGCAAAATATACCCCCTCATTTTGTTCCTTTTTAAATTAAATGTTTTAAGAGTTACCACTTTATTCCCACCACGATGGCTCCAGGTGTGCTATACCTTTGTAATAAGTAGGACTGTTAGCGCTCTAGTTGTTCTTTAGAACACTCTGGGACATTCTGTCATTGGGCTATACTTGGGCTACATCTGGGTGATATTTGGGCTACATTTGGGCTCTTTTGTCTCTGGTGGCCATTTTGGGAGACTGCATGTCAGAATGTTTTAATGAAATAGAAAAGGATTTGAGAAGTCACTCAAAATGTGCCCTAATTTTTCATTCTGCAGCACTAATCATACTTTCTATGGCAAAATATACCCCCTCATGTTGTTTCTTTTTAAATTAAATGTTTTAAGAGTTACCACTTTATTCCAATCAAGATGGCTTCAGGTGTGCCATACCTTTGTAATAAGTAGGACTGTTAGCGCTCTAGTTGTTCTTTAGAACACTCTGGGACATTCTGTCATTGGGCTATACTTGGGCTACATCTGGGTGATATTTGGGCTACATTTGGGCTCTTTTGTCTCTGGTGGCCATTTTGGGAGACTGCATTTCAGAATGTTTTAATGAAATAGAAAAGGATTTGAGAAGTCACTCAAAATGTGCCCTAATTTTTCATTCTGCAGCACTAATCATACTTTCTATGGCAAAATATACCCCCTCATGTTGTTTCTTTTTAAATTAAATGTTTTAAGAGTTACCACTTTATTCCAATCAAGATGGCTTCAGGAGTGCCATACCTTTGTAATAAGTAGGACTGTTAGCGCTCTAGTTGTTCTTTAGAACACTCTAGGAGGCTGCAGTAGAACACACAGGAATCAACTGACAGTCTCTGTCCTTGTTGGATGTACATGTTTTACTGAGAATGTCAGACTTCATTTTCACATGACTGAGAAAGATAATGTGAATTTACAGAAAATATGCTTTCAGTTTAGCTTATAGATCCCCTTCCAAACCACTGTGGGAAAATCATGAGATATTAGTTTTCTTTCAAACAATATTCATGATATCACAGCAGAAGGTTTTTTCACATGGTAAAATCACCTTAGAACCCACCACAATTCCTAAAACGAGTATGGTACCATCAACAAATGATTTATAATGTAACTAAAGTCCTAAAACCCTCTATTAACTACAATGCTTTTTAATGAGGTGCTATCATGTATATTGGTCCCAAGATGGCTGCCAACACTTCTTGGATGAAGTGCTGACAGCCAATCAGATCAGATGTGTGGTTAGGCTCCGCCCAGATATATATCTTTTTTTGAACCTAAATTACTCAAAATCCACTGGAGCACATATATTGAGACCTAGCAAAGGCACATCGGGCTAACAGTCCCTACAATTTTGCCAAGTTTCGTGCAAATCCATTCAGCCGTTCGAGCTAAAAGTGAGGCCAACCGCCCTATGGAAATTAACATGGGAAAAAAGCGTTTTGGGACCCCCCTTTTTTCTCGGCCCCCCCTTGATAAAACCCCCCCAAATTGTCAGGGGCTGCTCAGAAACAATATGTTCCATTATCCTGAAAATTTCAGCCAATTCCGTCCACAAACGCCAAAGTTATTAGACATAGAATTTTCAAAAATCCCATAGAGAAAAAATCCTAACTATATATACCTACTGGCGACCGCCAGTAGGTAATATATATAATATATATATATATATATATATATATATATATATATATATATATATATATATATATATATATATATATATATATATATATATTACCTACTGGCGGTCGCCAGTAGGTAGTTATAGTTAGGATTTTTTTCAATGTTAAATCTCAAAATTCTATTTGGAATAACTTTGGCACCGGTTGACGAATCTGCCTGAAAATTTCAGGAAAATGGCCTCGTCGAGCTCCGGTCCTTGCCTGAAAGTTTGGGGGGGATACAATAAGCGGGGGCCGAGATAAAAGGGGGGTCCCAAAACGCGTTTTCCCCATGTTAATTTCCATAGGGCGGTCGATTTCACTTTTAGCCCGAACGGCTGAATGGATTTACACCAAACTTGGCAAAATTGTAGGGACTGGTAGCCCGATGTGCCTTTGCTATGTCTCAAGATATGTGCTCCAGTGGATTTTGAGTAATTTAGGTCCAAAAAAATATATATATCTATAGCAGCGCACAGGTGCGCGCACCGGAGTGCGCTCCAGGCGCGACACGCGAGGTGCGCATGGAAAGCTGATTGGCTCTCGGGTGTCTGTAAACATTCCAAACAGTCCAGAGCGGTCGCCATCTTGTGTCTCGGTAAAATCGAGACATAAGAGGTGGCTAAAACAAAGTGGGAACTGACCATAAGGCGTCAGGGATAGACCCCTTTGACCCCCTAGGTTTGATGTGGGGGCTATAAAAGGGCCCCGCGGGGCATTTAAAATATTTTTTTTTTTTCGTTTTGCGCGGGGGAAGCGCTTGGTGCGCGCACCAGGTAGCGCACCGGGGAGCGTAAAATGAGGGAAAAAGATGACAGAGTTTTAAAAAAATGAAGTTTTCATTTAGAAATTGGAGGTAGTTCTTAAAAGAACTTTTTTTTTTCTTCTTTTTGTTGTTTTATATTTTTTTTGTGTTTTTGGAACTTTTTAAACTTTTTTTGGCTTTTCAAAACAGTTTTATATTTTTTTTGTATTTTTTAGGGGGAGAAACAAAAAAAGGGAATTGAAACTGGCTCAACTGGAGCAAAAAAACAAAAAACCCAAAAAATGATTTCTTTTTGGGGCACTTGTGATTATCACCTGCAAGGACGATGAGCTTAATACTTTGTTCCCCATAGGAGATAAGCTTGCCACAAGCAGTGCAAGTAATTTTAAAATCAGCAAATCTCGGCTGAATGCAAGGCATCACCTCAGATGTTTCTGGTTGCGAGGAAGAGGGTTGTTTTCTTTGGGAGGGGGTCCTTGATGACTGGGGGAGGTTACTGGCCAGTTCCCGGAACTCTGCGCGAGAGTAGTTGTTTGGATGCTTTCTTGTCATGTGCCGAATCATGGTATAGTTACCAAAAGAATATTTCTTATTTGGGTTGCCCCGTGAAAGTTCATCATTGCAGATGAGGCAAGTGACTTTGGGCGCATTCACCTTTTTTTTCCCCTCTGGAATTGAAAAAAACTGCCAAATGAAGTGTGGTTTGGGTTTATAAGGTGTGTTTTCTTCAGGCAGCCATCTTCTTCTCCCCTCCTCCTCTTCCTCTTCCTCCTCCTCCTGTTCTTGACCACCAATATAATTTGGAGCTGGTCCTCTTGGTGGTGGTGGTGGTGGTGGTGGCTGAGATGCTCCTGCTGCTGCTGCTACTGAAGCCATTTTAAAGTACAAAAAGGTACAGAGAGTTCCAAACAGATCTTCCTCAGTCAAAGGACAAAGTCAGAATAAGGAAAAAAGGTGGGGGCTTTCATCATTTGGAAAACAAAACTGTCCTGAACCAATGAGAAGTGTTATTTTCAGGTCACAAGACCAGGGGCTTCATCATTATGAAACTAAAACTGTTATGAACCAATGAAAAGTGTTATTTTCTGCTCACATGACCCGACGCGCTTACGCTACGCGCACGGGGGCGCGCAGCGTAAGCGCGTCGGAAGTTTACGTTTTGCGATCGTATTCGTTCGAGTACTTCCGGGTGCGCTTACGCCGTGCGTATCACGCGGTCGCGGCTACGCGATACGTCACGATCATGTTTTCGTTTGCGATATTGGCGCTCACGAGACGCTCCCCGGAGCGCGCCCGGGGGCGCTTTTCAGAAATACGCTTTTCGGGGCGCACTCCGGGGCGCGCTCTGGGAGCGCTCCCCCCAAAAATTAAAAAAAAAAAAATGGGATAATTGTAGAGACAGGTAGCCCTATTCTGAAGTGGTTTGTAAAAAAATTAACTTTATAAAAATATGTATTGTGCTACATTGGGCTTAATATATGTTAGAGCCAAAATGTAGCCCAAATGTAGCCCAAAGTAGCCCAATGAAGCCCAAAGATGGCCACCAGAGATCAAAAATTGTAAATGTAGCCCAAAATTCAACTAGATGTAGCACAACTGTAGCCCAATGACAGAATGTACCAGAGTGTTAAAAAGAACAACTAGAGTGCTAACAGTCTTATTTATAAAGTGAAACTTATAGTAAGGAATTAGCATTTAAAAAACCTATGAAATTCACTGAAAAAAACCATAGGTTTCACACCAGTTATAGTTAGGAATTAGCATTTAAAAAACCTATTAAATTCACTGAAAAAACCATAGGTTTCACACCAGTTATAGTTAGCTGGAAATTTTACTGATATAAAACCATTGAAATTCCCACGTTATAGTTAGTCGGACTCACTATAACTTGCGCGTGCAATGCACTGCTGATGACATCACATATTACATCACTCATGACATGGTCAGTGACATCACTCATGACATCACTGATGACACCATCCTTGTGACACAGTGACAGACCTCCTTTCAGTGTAATGTAACCCATGAAACACATATTCAAAAATAGAAACTAATATTTTCAAAAAAGTGGATATACCCATACCAGTTACAACAACCAATTCAGTAATACCACCATCTAATACACATCCACTCATGTGTATGTATATGGGTTATTAGATATTTTTATTAGTATCAGTATGAGTGTCTATATGGTTTGGTGGGGGTATTACTTAGCACATAGATGCATGAGTGACTGACTCTTTGTTTGTATGTGTTTTGAAGACAACATATGTACAGGACTGTATGGGTGGATGAGTGTCTATATGTGTTTGTTAGTGAGTGAATGACTGTCTCACTAGTGTCTTTATCAGTAACTACATATGTTTTAATCTAGTATATATGAATATTGATGTATATAAGTGAGTATATGTGAGAGTAAGAGATTGTAAGAGTTCCTGTTTAAATAAGTATGTGTTTCTATAAGTGATTGTTTAAGAGAATAAATATGTGTAATTTTAAATAGAAGTAAGGTGGAAGTGTGTGTATAACTCTATATTCAAATAAATGGATGTCCAATAGTTTATTTGCACGTGTGAATATGTGTGTGAGTAACTTTTGGATGAATGTCGGTGTGTAACAGGATGTATAGGTGTATCACTTCATATGATGAGTGAGTATATGTATGAGTGACTATATAGAACTGTTGGTGAATGAGTGGATGTGTATATAGATAGTGGAATTACTGAATTGCTTGTTGTAACTGATATAGGTATCTCCATTTTTTTAAAAATTTCAGTTTCTATTTTTGAATATGTGTCTCAAGGGTTACATTATAGTGAAAGGAGGTCTGTCACTATGTCACAAGGATGGTGTCATGAGTGATGTCACTGACCATGTCATGAGTGATGTAATATGTGATGTCATCAGCAGTGCATTGCACGCGCAAGTTATAGTGAGTCCGACTAACTATAACGTGGGAATTTCAATGGTTTTATATCAGTAAAATTTCCAGCTAACTATAACTGGTGTGAAACCTATGGTTTTTTCAGTGAATTTAATAGGTTTTTTAAATGCTAATTCCTAACTATAACTGGTGTGAAACCTATGGTTTTTTTCAGTGAATATATATATATATATATATATATATGTTCAAGCAAATGTCCCTTGCTGTAGGAGGAGCGACCATTCAGCTGGTGCTGGTGCCGAGTCAAGGACAAGACTCGTTTAGACTTTTTCCAAGCAATTTGAAATAAATCACCGCACTCTTCTAGGATTTGATTAAGCTTTTTTAATCCATCAAGGAAAAAACTTCCTCACCTACGCGTTTCAAACAGATTACTGTTCTTGCTCACCGTAGTTACAAGTCCATTTTTTCTTTTTACTATTTATACCCTCCTACCCATGTGGCAATTAGGATGCATTATGGGAGGGGTAGTTTTAGGTGAAAACAAACCATGTCAGGTCCCTTTTACAAGTTATCAAAGTCCTTTTTGGTGACTTTATGAGGATGGTATTTTGCGGCTGAGTGCCTTATGGCTTTAAAAAATAAAACCATTTCAAAGCAAGTCGAGTTGTTACCTCACTTACTGCTTATATGTACTAGTATTGTACATAGTGGGTGATAGCTAAGTGCTAATTGTAGAAGTCATTGACTTGTACCTTGTTCCAGGGCTCTGACATTATTTAAAATAAATGCTGTGAATAACAAACAACAAGTTTTTTCTCCATGATTTGTCATATGTTCTCAGTTTAACCCTATACATTTCAAAATTATAAGCAATATGTACTAAAAGGAATCAATACGTCTGGTTCAAGTTTCAAGTTTACATTTCATATAATTGTTATGCTTTAGATTCAAACAGTTTTTTTATGAGAAAAATATCATAATCAATTGGAGATCTTCATATTTCAAGTCATGTGATTGTTTAGAATATTGGTTTTAGTTCATAAATGTACATATAGTTCCTCGTCCCCGTTCAATCCTTGCGGGGTCTTGGTTTTGAATTTTATTATTAGTTTCGATTCCAAACGTCTGAGTTTTTGCAGGCGATTTCCTCCTCTCTCATTGTCAGGTATCATTGCCAGTCCTGAATATCTCACATTTAACCAGGTTTTGTTTTTTGTGAGTTATGAGGTGTTTTGCCATTGCATACGTTTGGTCCTTGTTTTGCATGGCCCTAATATGTTCTAACATTCTTTTCTTTAGGGCACATATGGTTGATCCAATATATCTCTTTCCACAATCACACTCCAAGAGATAGACAACATAATGGGATTCGCAAGTGATCTTGGTCCGTATTTCAAAGGGTTGGCCTTTTGGATCTGTTATGGATTTGAGATTTTTGCCAATCTTGCACGCTTTGCACGATGTGCACTTGGTGAATCCTTTCTGTCTTTTTTCTAGCCACGTTTCTTCTCTTTTGTTTATGAAATGGCTGTTAACCAGAATATCACCGATTGATGGTGCTTTTCTGAAAGAGATTAAGGGGGCATCTCCTATGGTATTTCCAATGTCAGGATCGTTTTTTAATACACTCCAGTATTTGGTGACCGCTTTTCTTATGTTTACACTTTCTTTTGAATATCTCAAGATTAGGCGAGGTTTATCTTCCTTTGTTGTTTCAATAGCCTCTTTTTTCTTGACTATCAGTGTCTCTGTTCTGGTTTTTTCTCGAGCTCTCATTTCTCCTCTTTTTATTGTTTTCATCTTGTATCCTCTTTGGGAAAATCGGTTAACTGTTTCTGCAAATTTATTTTCCATTTCCGATGGTTCAGAACAGTTACGTTTCATCCTTAGAAACTCTCCATATGGTACATTTGATTTCAAGGATGTTGGATGAAATCTAGTCCCATGGAGGATGCTGTTCGTAGATGTTTTTTTGCGAAAAAGGGTCGTGTGCATTATGTTGTTTTTGATGTATACTTTTGTGTCCAAGAAGTCTATTTCCTTCTCTTGGATGTTAAAAGTAAATTGTAGGCCCACATTATTCTGATTCAGGATCCTTATGTACTCTACCAACTCTTCCCTGGTTCCATTCCACACAAGGAAGAGATCATCAATAAATCTCAGCCAGAGAATAGTCTTGGCAGTATATGGTTCGTTTTCTTCTCTCCAAGCTATGTGTTTCTCCCACCATCCCATGGTGAGATTAGCATAGCTTGGAGAGAAGGAAACTCCCATGGCGGTTCCACAGTTTTGGGAATATATTCCATTATTAAAGAGGAATACATTGTTTGTTAGGCATATGCGTATCATGTCCAATAGCATAGCAGAATGTTTAAGTTCCCCTATTGGTCTCTGTCTTAGAAAGTAAGCAATTGCTTCAAGACCTATTTGGTGGTTTATCGATGTGTAAAGTGAAACTACATCAATTGTAGCTAAAAGATATGTTGGTTGCCATTGTGTGTCCATTATTATTAGAAGAAAGTCTCCAGTGTCCTTAATGAAGGAGTTGAGTGTGGGTACTATGGGAGCTAAGAAATGATCCACATATGAGGCAATATTTTCATACAACGATCCACAGCTGGAAATGATCGGTCGAGCTGGAGGTTTGAACAATGTCTTGTGAACTTTCGGCAGAAAGTAGATAGTTGGTGTTATAGGATTTTCTACTGTCAGAAACTTGGTTTCTTCCTGACTTAACAGCCCACTTTCTTGCCAAGTTCTTATTTGGCGATGTATTTCTGTTGTCATTGTCGCTATTGGGTTGACTTCCAATTTTGTATAGTTTTTGGTATCTTGCAGTTGTCGATTGGCCTCTTCTATGTAGTCAGTTTTGTTTAAGACCACAATATTCCCACCTTTATCAGCTGGTTTTATTTCAATTTTGAGGTTCGATTTTAGAGAGTTCAATGCTTGACGTTCCTCCCAAGTTAGGTTTTCTTTGTTTTTGTTATTGACATTCTTCAATTTTTCTAGTTCCGCAGTGATTAGGTCATGGAATGCATCAATTTTGTTGCCAGGATGTAGGGTTGGACAGAATTTCGACGGGTTCTTGAAAGATGTTTTTGGATGCTTGTTGTGTGCAATATCCATTTCTTTCAAAATTTGTGTTTCCGTTAAGGAAATATTGTCATCTTCATTCGCCAAATTGTGAGCTACTACGAGTGCCGGGAGGTCAGAGATTGTGTATCCTTCCTCATCTCCACTGTTAGTCGCATTGAGCTCCTGTGTACTTTTTTTGTTGTTTGATTTGGCAAAAAACTTTTTTAATTTCAGTTTCCTTATGTATTTGTATATGTCAATCTTCGTTTCTACCTCATCCTGATGTTTTTCTGGGCTGAATGTTAATCCTTTATTCAGTACCTTTCTTTCATTGGTGGTGAGGGTATAATCCGATAAGTTTATTATTAGGTCTGGACTCATGTTGTTTTTCCTTGCGTTATCCAGTGTTACTTCTTTGACAAGGTGCGATTGCGCAATGGGTATCTTGGAGCGCTTTGCTCTTCTGGTTTTGCGTTTATGTTTGAGCTTGATGATTGGCCCCTTCCTCGCCCTCTTTGTCTCCCTCTTCCACGTCCTCTCCCTGCTGGTTTTGGGGTTTGTTGGTCGTTGTATAGCATTTCCATCTCCTCTAAAAAAGAGAGCTGTTTTTGGTTGGTTATTCTTTCTCTCCCTCTTTGTTCCCCTTCGCTAGCGTCAGATTCAGTTTCACTTGCCCCTGGTTTGGGTTTGGATTTATTTGTTCCTTGTTGCTTGATTACATCAAAACGTTTGGCAAATGTGAAAATCGCACCGTTTGCATAATCATATTGGTCTCTCCTGAATTTGCGCTGTTTGCGTTCTTCTATCTCATTTTCGTGTTTGTCTAAATTATTTTCCATTATGGTTCTTAGTTTTTTCATTTCATCTTCCCCTTCTTGTGAGGCCTTTATCAGTTGTTCCGTTTCCTCTATTTTGGTGTGTAGATCTGTTACTCCAATTTTTGCATGTTTAATTATTATCATTATCATTCTTTTCGAACATTCCATGTTGTTGCGCCCCCATTCCTCAAGCATGGCAGGGCTGGTGTCTGGATGATTTGGAAGAGTAAAAATGCGTAGGCCCCTGGGAACGAGGCCCAATTCCAAATATTTTTCCAGTGTTATTATTTCCCAAGAACGAGATATCTCTTTGCGCAGCAATTTTTCTAGCTGTTGGAAAAGTTGTTTTAATGTTATTTGCGTTGGTTTGGAGGTTGTAGCTTTAGGATCTGTGGGTTGGTTCTTCCCCATTTGTTGGGAATCTGAAAACAAACTTTCCGCTTTTTCCAAGCGCTTGGCTGCTCTTTTTTCCATATTGCTCAAGGATTAATGGGTTAGCCGAGCAGAGAACACCGTTAATTGTGTTCGTGTTGTTATATTTGTTTGTTATTTTTACTCGCGTTTAATTATGCACTTGTCAACTAAACGTGGGAAGTTCGTTCAGTATTAAACTTTCAAGGCTGGTTGCCTTGTGATTGATGGATGCTTTTCCTAGAAAGTGACACGCTATTTTTAGCTTGTTCTGAAGTCCCGTGTAGTCAGGACCTCAGTGTTCACACTCGCTGCAGCACTGTTCAGTTATTCACGCTGGCACACACGGCACATTTGGATTTTCACTTACCCGGGAGTCTCCTGGACCGCTGAATGCCCTCCGGCACTTCCGCGTCAGCGCTCGACCTGGCAAGTGGTAGGTGTGTGCTCCGCTTCGCCGGTGATACTGATGTTTACTTCTCCGATGTTGGAAACGCTCTCGATCGCAGGTTCAGTCACGGATCTTTGGAAAGGGCGTTTCCGCTCCAGATCGTCTGTGCACCTTTCCGCCGGCTTTCCCTCACTGGTTTCCTCGCGTTTCAAAATGTTGATTTTTGCCGATTATGGAGTTTTGCGTGTGCTGGGCTCTCTCCTTACGTATCCGAAATGTTCAAGCAAATGTCCCTTGCTGTAGGAGGAGCGACCATTCAGCTGGTGCTGGTGCCGAGTCAAGGACAAGACTCGTTTAGACTTTTTCCAAGCAATTTGAAATAAATCACCGCACTCTTCTAGGATTTGATTAAGCTTTTTTAATCCATCAAGGAAAAAACTTCCTCACCTACGCGTTTCAAACAGATTACTGTTCTTGCTCACGGTAGTTACAAGTCCATTTTTTCTTTTTACTATTTATACCCTACTACCCATGTGGCAATTAGGATGCATTATGGGAGGGGTAGTTTTAGGTGAAAACAATCCATGTCAGGTCCCTTTTACAAGTTATCAAAGTCCTTTTTGGTGACTTTATGAGGATGGCATTTTGCGGCTGAGTGCCTTATGGCTTTAAAAAATAAAACCATTTCAAAGCAAGTCGAGTTGTTACCTCACTTACTGCTTATATGTACTAGTATTGTATCACCCACTATGTACAATACTAGTACATATAAGCAGTAAGTGAGGTAACAAGATTGTAGGAGTTCCTGAGAGATTGTAGGAGTTCCTGTTTAAATAAGTATGTGTTTCTATAAGTGATTGTTTAAGAGAGTAAGTACGTGTAAGTTTCCTTAGAAGTAAGGTGGTAGTGTGTGTATAAATGTATATGCAAATAAATGGATGTTTATTAGTTTATTTGCATGTGTGAGTATGTGTGTGAGTAACTTTTGGATGACTGCTGATGTGTAACAGGATGTATAGGTGTATCACTACATATGATGAGTGAGTATATATATGAGTGACTATATAGAACTGTTGGTGAATGAGTGGATCTGTATATAGATGGTGGAATTACTGAATTGGTTGTTGTTACTGGTTTGGGTATCTCCATTTTTTTAAAAATGTTTGTTTCTATTTTTGAATATGTGTTTCAAGCATTACATTACACTGAAATTAGGTCTGTCACTCTGTCACAAGGATGGTGTCATCAGTGATGGCATGAGTGATGTCACTGACCATGTCATGAGTGATGTAATATGTGAAGTCATCAGCAGTGCATTGCAGGCGCGCAAGTTATAGTGAGTCCAACTAACTATAACGTGGGAATTTCAATGGTTTTATGTCAGTAAAATTTCCAGCTAACTATAACTGGTGTGAAACCTATGGTTTTGTCAGTGAATTTAATTGTTTTTTTAAATGCTAATTCCTAACTATAACTGGTGTGAAACCTATGGTTTTTTCAGTGAATTTCAAAGGTTTTTTAAATGCTAATTCCTAACTATAACTGGTGTGAAACCTATGTTTTTTTCAGTGAATTTCAAAGGTTTTTTTAATGCTAATTCCTAACTATATAAGACCTGAAAGCCCACCAGGAATCTCCAGTATGCGCCAGGGGACTGCATTGCAGAGAGGTGTAATGAAGCCACAACCCTTTTTACACCTCTCTGCAATGCAGCCCCCGTGCATGTTTGAAGAGGGGGAACTAATTCCCCTTGCATACTGGGGGCCCCTGGGGGCCAATTAGCCCACCTGGAACCTCCAGTATGCGCCAGGGGCTGCATTGCAGAGGTGTAATGAGACTATGCCCCTTGTTACACCTCTCTGCAACGCAGCCCACTGCCGCGTTTGCAGAGGGGGAACTAATTCCCCTTGCATACTGGGGGTCCCTGGGGTCAACTAGTCCACCAGGAGCCTCCAGTATGCGCGAGGGAGCTGCATTGCAGAGAAGTGTAATGAGGCCACACCCTTGTTACACCTCTCTGCAATGCAGGCCACTGGCGTGTTTGCAGAGGGGGGACTAATTCCCCTTGCATACTGGGGGTCCCTGGATCATATCTGCCCAAACACCGATATTCCGAACGATTGTAAATGACTTTTCTAGAGAAACATTTGGATTTGGATTATCATGTCCTATACTTTGGAATTTTTGAAAGACTGACTTTGAGGATGCTATAAATTACTCAAGTCTGCCCGAATTGTGTGGGTAAAATTGATACCTAATCACTTTGAATAAGAATATACTTATGTCTCGTCTAACATTTGGAAGAAATATCTAGTTATATGACAACAGGATACCGACATAACTTGAAGGAAATAAGAACGCCCTGAAGAAGTTCTGTTGTACAGAACGAAACGTTTCGGCTGGCTGTGGTACAAAAACTTAAGGAAAATAAAAGCATTTGAATATACACCAAGATTCAGCGCTTCAATAAGGACTCTAAGTGATATGATTTGATTGGATTCATTGTGAAAGTGGTGCTGTGCCAAACTTTGGAATATTCTCCACTACTCTCTACTACTTACTCTCTCCTACTCCACTACTCTCAAATACTCACTGTCTACTACTCATTCTCTACTACTCTCTCCCTACTACTCGCTACTCACTACTCCCTACTACTCACTATCTACTACTCTCTACTACTCACTCTCTACTACTCTCTCTCTACTACTCACTCTTTACTACTCACTACTACTCTCTACTACTCACTCTTTACTTCTCACTCTCTACTTCTCACTCTCTACTACTCTCTACTACTCACTCACTACTACTCTCCCTCTACTACTCACTCTCTACTACACACTCTCTACTACTCTCTACTACTCACTCTCTACTACTCTCTCTCTACTAGTCTCTACTACTCACTCTACTACTCACTCTCTACTACTCACTACTATTCTCTCTGCTACTCATTCTCTACTACTCTCTACTACTCACTCTCTACTACTCACTCTTTACTACTCTCTACTACTCACTCTCTACTGCTCTCTACTACTCACTCTACTACTTACTCTCTACTACTCTCTACTACTCACTCTCTACTACTCACTCTCTACTACTCTCTACTACTCACTCTACTATTCACTCTACTACTCTCTACTACTCACTCTCTGCTACTCTCTCTACTGCTCTCTACTACTCTCTACTACTCACTCTCTACTCTCTATTACTCACTCTCTACCTCTCTACCTCTCTCTTCTTCTCTCTCTACTAATCTCTACCTCTCTACGCTACCTCTCTACCTCTCTACCTCTACACCTCTACCTCTCTACCTCTCTCTACACGTACACATATACACATATATGCATATATATAGCATATGCATTTATATATATGTATGAAAAAAACACCTCCTCTCAACGAAAGAAGCAAAGCCTCGAAGGGGATTTGCAGGACAACACCCTTTATTTCAGTAAAATGGCGAATGCATTTCGGCCGGATTGGCCTTCGTCAGCGCCTGCGGTGAGTAATGAGGAAGTCCTGGCGTCCTGCAGATCAAATGCACCCAGCCGCACTCTGATAGGTGCCTAGTGTTAGCTCCGCCCCTCACTCAGGTGATGTTGCAGCCGGTCCGAGAAAATCAGCGGACTCCATTACCCAGGATACACTGTTAACGCCCAGGTAAGTATGGCTGAGGGACGTTCTTGATGCAATACAAGAAAATAGAAGGGGTTGGGTTCAATGCAGGACGTGAGCCGCAAAAGAAACTGGTGGTGCTGCCTCGAGTCGCCGTGCCTCACCTACCGAAAGTCCAAGTGTCAAATTCACAGGGGCGGGAGAACAATATATATATGTATGTGTATGTATAAAAAAAACAATAAAACATTTTTTTTTTTAAACAGCTACTTTTAAAACTGTCATTCTTTTTCCCCATGGTACGCTCCCCGGTACGCTCCCCGGTGCGCGTACCGGGCGCTCCCCCCGTGAAAATCAAAAAAAATTTTTTTTTTTGCCCCGCGGGCCCTTTCATGGCCCCCACATCAAACCTAGGGGGTCAAGGGGGGGTCTACTCTGCCCCCTTATGGTCATTTCCCTCTTTGTTTTGGCCACCTCTCGTGTCTCGATCCTACCGAGACACAAGATGGCGGCCGCTCCGGACTGTTTAGAATGTTTACAGACACCCCAGAGCCAATCAGCTTTCTGCGCGCAAGTCGCGTGGCGCGCCCGGTGCGCCTACCGGTGCGCGTACCGGAGCGCGGCTATAGATATATATATTTTTTTGAACCTTAATTACTCAAAATCCACTGGAGCACATATCTTGAGACATAGCAAAGGCACATCGGGCTACCAGTCCCTACAATTTTGCCAAGTTTGGTGGAAATCCATTCAGCCGTTCGGGCTAAAAGTGAAATTGACCGCCCTATTGAAATTAACATGGGGAAAACGCGTTTTGGGATCCCCCTTTAATCTCGGCCCCCGCTTGACGAATCCCCCCCAAACTTTCAGGGAAGGACCGGAACGCCGCGAGGCCATTTTGAGGAAATTTTGAGGCAGATTCGTCAACCGGCGCCAAAGTTATTCCAAATAGAATTTTGAGATTTAACATTGGAAAAAATCCTAACTATAACTACCTACTGGCGACCGCCAGTAGGTAATATATATATATAAAGAAGCCTTCACTGTTTCCCCTTGTGTGGCCTCTCTTCTTCCTACGGAGGAGTTCTGGATGATATTTCAGCGCGTGTGCCAGAAGTCGCGCTTTGAGAGGTCCCCGCAGCATTCAGTTGGCCCTGGCTACGCTGGTCTTCGCATCTGCGAAATTCTGTTTTCCCTAGTAAGGGAAAGACCGGGGCCCACCACCAAGCCTGGGAGGATTTTGGGCGATGTAGCAATCGGCTAGATTGCACTGTGGGCGTGGAGGACTTCCTACTTTGCCCCCGTCTATTTTGTTTCCCGGATTCTGGAGGTGGCTGCGGACTGGGGAGCGGAGGAGGCAACTGATGTTCGGCAAAAACCCCCTGGGGGCACTAGGATTAGCTGGGACAAGACTTACCCCCGCAAGACACCAAGAAACGGCCAGGTATGGTGCATTCTGTCTGGGTCCTGTAGGCACCGCACTACATGCAGCCTGCAGGAAGTGTCACGCGATTGGTACTCACCTGAAGGGGCGGAGTTACGTGTCCAGCAGCAGGAAGAGGCAAAGACAATTTAAGTCGAGCAGGAGCCTAAAACTGTGCTTATACCCATGGCGCTGAGGAAGGCGGACTTCAAGCCGAAATGCATTCGCCACTGTGGGTGTTGTATCGAATAAAGAAGCCTTCACTGTTTCCCCTTGTGTGGCCTCTCTTCTTCCTACGGAGGAGTTCTGGATGATATATATATATATATATATATATATATATATATATATATATATATATATATATATATATATTTATATATATATATTTACTGTTTACCCGTACCAGGTAGACCAATTATATTGGTTATAGGCAACATGGGAGACCATTTGACAGAGTACGTGGACTATTTTCTACAAAGCTTTGTCAAAGAACTCCCTACATACATTAAGGATACTGGTGAATTTTTGACAAATGTAAAAAAAGTTAGATGGTCAGAAGACCTGCTGTTTATAGCCCTAGATATTGAATCGTTATACACGAGCATTCAACACAGTACTAGTTTAAATGCTTTCAAAAGGTTTCTTTGACACCAGACCAGCTGAGTGTTACAACCATAACAAACTGTTGATGGAATTAATTTCATGGTGTCTTGACAATAATTTCTTTATCTTTAACAATGATGTATATGTCCAGAAGAGGGGTGTTGCGATGGGGGTCTGCTTTTCTCCTAGCTATGCGTATTTACACGTAGGCTGGTGGGAGGAGCAGGTCCTCAAACGCATACACTCTATAGATAGCAACATCCATGTGCAGCATTGGTTTAGATTCATTGACATTATTTTTATTGTGTGGAGAGGAAATGCCAAAAGTGCTACAGATGTTGTCCATAATATCAACCAAATGAGCAATGAAAGTATTGACTTTTTGGATGTTAAGGTGTTTGTTAAGAATGGAGAAATTGCTACCACACTGCATGGAAAAGCCACTGCTGGCAATTCTACACTACACGCCAGCAGTGCACACACCAAACACCTTATAGACAACATTCCTTTAGGGAGAACTATTAAGGCTTAAAAGAATCTGTACCAAACTCCCCTGAAACCTATGGTTTTTTTCTGTGAATTTCTAAGGTTTTTTTAAATGCTAATTTCTAGCAATATAGTCACTGAAACCTATGGTTTTTTCAGTGAATTTCAAAGTTTTTTTCAAATGCTAATTCCTAACTATTACGTCTCATTGCTAATTTTCAGGTGCAATAGTAGTTATACCTATTTTTTTGTACTGATTTTCTACAGTTTTTAACTGTCTATTTATAAATATTTTATTCTTTAAATAACATTATACATTTTTCTGAAAATTGCAAAGAAAAGTAAAACATTTTACCAACTGAAATATTGTTTCATTTCTTTCTTTTTATATTTTACTATATTTATATAATTTTCTTTTTTTTCCAAATTTCTTTCAGAGTCGTGCACCCAAAGCGTACACATCACGGTGGGTATGCAGATGCTAGTCATCAATTTTGAAAAGTCGTGAAGGATCCGCGTACGTTGTGCGACAGTTATGTATTTTTCAGTTACATCACATACATTTAATATTACACGATGTGCGTGATTGGTCTGTGACTAGTCCGTGACTTCCGCTCCCACGCATTCGTGACACATGCGCATTACGGTACGCATGGTGGCGGGTCCCGGGTGATGTCATGAATGTGCTAGGGCACACTGGGCGCTCGACTCCCTCAAAAAAAATTAATGTTCTAAAATAATATGCATGTTTCTTTAATATACATATTAGGGCAAGAGATTATCTAAGATATTCATGAAAATAATATATTTGTACTTATAATAAACGTATATTATTTTTAAATATATTTTTGGAAAGTCGCATCAGGTGCGTGCTTTGTTAGCGCAGAGTGCGCGGATCCCATATGACCTCAAATAAAAATATTTCATTGGTTCATAACATTTCCCACTGTAACTATTGAAGGACCCCACCCATTTTAATCATTCTTGTTGGAGCATCTTTAGCGAGACATCTATTTTCCTACAAGAAACCTTTGATGCTTGTTTTTTTTGGTGTTTTTCAAAAAATATCAAACAAAATGGCTTCTGGAGAGCAGCAGCAGCAGGAGGAAGTATCTTCTGAAGAATTTGTTGTGTGGAAATTCTTCACTTTTCCACCTGGAAAGAAGAAAGTAAATGAGAGAAAGGTGACGTGCAAAATTTGTCACCGAGGCATGTCAAGAGGCAGTGAAAAAAAATACTCTTGTGGCACTGCTTCTATGTACAAGCATCTCCAGACCACACATCCTCTCAATCTAGCTCGAGTTGAAATGAGGTGAGCTGCTTTGAACCCTCCACCTGCTGTGGCAAGTCGTCTGGAGTGTCCTTAGAACACCTGCAATGGACATTAGGCGAGAATTCGCCTTTCTCGAACAACACTGCTAGAAGTGTAAGAAACTTATATGCTTCGGCGAGCAGTCGGTGGATGCAGTTTGTGCTGCATAGCGCAACCATCATTGTTAATATTTTGTTTTTGTTTTTGGAATGATGAGAAAATTCTAAAAGTTTCATGTTTTATTCGTTCTTTTTTTGTTCATTTTTAGAAAAAACACCCCAAAAAATACAAAATTGTTAACAAAAATAAAGCAAAATACCAACGAAAAAAAAAGTTCCTATCAGAAATACCTTATCTGGTTAAAGATCGAACTATGATTGTAAGGTAATGTGTGAAAGTTTGGTTGAATATATGTATACTATTTACAACAAGGGGTGGTGAGGGACAGAGTCTCTGAATTAAGCAGAAAGCTCTCACCCAGTCAAGAGATCAGGGCTAGATCCAACACCGTTTTTTAGCTCACTGCACCATCCCAGTTTCAGAACCTGGCTGTATGCAAATTAGTCTGTTCCTGTCCCAGTGCATGATGGGAACAGGGCAAACCAAACTACAAAAGCCAATTCTTACACTGGGAAGGAAACAAGCTCCCGGGGACCGGTTTCTGGCATTACAGCCATCTTCGGCCCGGTTTGCTTGAATCCTGATGGTGCAATGAGCAAGGGTCTCACATCTGAGAATACCCTTCCACGCTTAGGGTGGACAAAAATATTTACAACAAGGGGTGGTGAGGGACAGAGTCTCTGAATTAAGCAGAAAGCTCTCACCCAGTCAAGAGATCAGGGCTAGATCCAACACCGTTTTTTAGCTCACTGCACCATCCCAGTTTTAGAACCTGGCTGTATGCAAATTAGTCTGTTCCTGTCCCAGTGCATGATGGGAACAGGGCAAACCAAATTACAAAAGCCAATTCTTACACTGGGAAGGAAACAAGCTCCCGGGGACCGGTTTCTGGCATTACAGCCGTCTTCGGCCCGGTTTGCTTGAATCCTGATGGTGCAATGAGCAAGGGTCTCACATCTGAGAATACCTTTCCACGCTTAGGGTGGACAAAAATATTTACAACAAGGGGTGGTGAGGGACAGAGTCTCTGAATTAAGCAGAAAGCTCTCACCCAGTCAAGAGATCAGGGCTAGATCCAACACCGTTTTTTAGCTCACTGCACCATCCCAGCTTCAGAACCTGGCTGTATGCAAATTAGTCTGTTCCTGTCCCAGTGCATGATGGAAACAGGGCAAACCAAACTACAAAAGCCAATTCTTACACTGGGAAGGAAACAAGCTCCCGGGGACCGGTTTCTGGCATTACAGCCGTCTTCGGCCCGGTTTGCTTGAATCCTGATGGTGCAATGAGCAAGGGTCTCACATCTGAGAATACCCTTCCACGCTTAGGGTGGACAAAAATATTTACAACAAGGGGTGGTGAGGGACAGAGTCTCTGAATTAAGCAGAAAGCTCTCACCACCTGTTTGGTCACCACCCCCTTTTTGTAAATCGTTTTTGGTCACTATAGGTGTGGCAGGGTATACTCAGACATGAGTCCCTTTCTCACTGCTCCATCAGGATTCAAGCAAGCCGGGCCGAAGAAGGCTGAAATGCCAGAAACCGGTCCCCGGTAGCTTGTCTCCTTTCTGGTGAAGAATTGGCTTGGTAGTTTAGTCTGCCCTGTTCCCATGATGCACTGGGCCAGGGACAGACTGATTTGCATATAGCCAGGTTCTGAGCTGGGATGGGGCAGTGAGATAAATAACGGTGATGGATCAAGCCCTGATCTTTGGACTGGGTAAGAGTGGTCTGTTTAACTCAGACACTCTGTTCATCACCACCCCCTTTTTGTAAATCGTTTTTGGCCACTATAGGTGTGGCAGGGTATACTCAGACATGAGTCCCTTTCTCACTGCTCCATCAGGATTCAAGCAAGCCGGGCCGAAGAAGGCTGAAATGCCAGAAACCGGTCCCCGGTAGCTTGTCTCCTTTCTGGTGAAGAATTGGCTTGGTAGTTTAGTCTGCCCTGTTCCCATGATGCACTGGGCCAGGGACAGACTGATTTGCATATAGCCAGGTTCTGAGCTGGGATGGGGCAGTGAGATAAATAACGGTGATGGATCAAGCCCTGATCTTTGGACTGGGTAAGAGTGGTCTGTTTAACTCAGACACTCTGTTCATCACCACTAAGCATGGGCGGAAAATCCGTTTCGCTCGCGGATTTTGCGGATTTTCGGTAAATTCGCAATCCGCGAGATCCGCGAATCTCCCGCAAAATCCGCAAATCCGCGAGCAGCAGATTTTATGGCTTGCTCGCACTGTTCGCGTGAGTTCGCGGCTTGCCAGTACAACTTCGCACCCCGCGAGTAAGTGCTAAATTGCAGAAATACGATCCTAGCAAAACTGAAACTACTTACCAGGTTCAAAAGTTCAGGCTCATCATTAGTAGCCATTTCCTGTAGTGCTTCCTGAGGGGCCCCTCCAGAGTTCAGTTGCCAGTTGCAACTATTATGTGACCCTGCTCTGAACCTCAGAATAGTTACACATATGCCACAAAGGTCCTGAATTACAGCTAAGGGAGACAAGCAGGAGCCAGGCTGGAAGTTAAAATCCATTAATCAGCCCCTAATTCATTATTGTCAGTTGGGGCAGGGCAGGTGTTGTAACTAATTTTGCAACAATAAAAGCACTTAGCAAGTGCAAAAGATCACTAATCAGGAAGCACTAAGGAAGCAGGTGCCAGCTAAAAAAATATTCTGTGACACATTAATCAGCCCCAAATTAATTCAGGTCACTTGAGGCAGGGAAGGTGTGCTTTGCTTTGCCGAAAATAATGTACACTGGACAACCAGAGGGTGTGGTGATGAAACAGAGGGTGGCATGGGTGGGCCAGAGGGTGGCATGAGTAGTCAGAGAGTGGCAGTGGTGACAGAGAGTGGCAGTGATGAAGAAGAGTGTCCCAAACAGGCTGGACACGTAGAAACAACAAGTTCGCAAAACTTGCGACCCGACAGGTAAGTTCGCAAATTGCGAAATTGTAAAAACCCTCGCGAACTGGCAGGAACACGCGCGAACACAAAAAAAAAGAAATCCGCAAATTCGCGGGAATTCGCGGATTTTGCGGATTGCGAGTTCGCAAATCCGCAAAATTCGCGAACGCGAGATTCGCAAAATTCGCCCATGCTTAATCACCACCCCCTTTTTGTAAATCGTTTTTGGCCACTATAGGCGTGGCAGGGTATACTCAGACATGAGTCCCTTTCTCACTGCTCCATCAGGATTCAAGCAAGCCGGGCCGAAGAAGGCTGAAATGCCAGAAACCGGTCCCCGGTAGCTTGTCTCCTTTCTGGTGAAGAATTGGCTTGGTAGTTTAGTCTGCCCTGTTCCCATGATGCACTGGGCCAGTGACAGACTGATTTGCATATAGCCAGGTTCTGAGCTGGGATGGGGCAGTGAGATAAATAACGGTGATGGATCAAGCCCTGATCTTTGGACTGGGTAAGAGTGGTCTGTTTAACTCAGACACTCTGTTCATCACCACCCCCTTTTTGTGAATCGTTTTTGGCCACTATAGGTGTGGCAGGGTATACTCAGACATGAGTCCCTTTCTCACTGCTCCATCAGGATTCAAGCAAGCCGGGCCGAAGAAGGCTGAAATGCCAGAAACCGGTCCCCGGTAGCTTGTCTCCTTTCTGGTGAAGAATTGGCTTGGTAGTTTAGTCTGCCCTGTTCCCATGATGCACTGGGCCAGGGACAGACTGATTTGCATATAGCCAGGTTCTGAGCTGGGATGGGGCAATGAGATAAATAACGGTGATGGATCAAGCCCTGATCTTTGGACTGGGTAAGAGTGGTCTGTTTAACTCAGACACTCTGTTCATCACCACCCCCTTTTTGAATATATGTATACAGCATGATTGACTGAAATAATGCATTAGTAGTGTATGGTAAATTTACAGGTGAAGATTTATGAGGGAGTACTGCAGCATGACACTGCAAGCACTTTAGCTGCACTGCACTGTGGCACCTCCGAAGCACAGGAATGTGACATATGTACAATAATATGTTGCAACTTTGTGCTTCCCTCTGCCCTTCTGCACAATATGCAGCCATGCGGTGACACAGGCACTCTTGCACCATGGTGCAAGGATGTCTGTGTCATGTGGAGATTGTTTTTTGTGCAGGAAGGGATACCTTCCTGCACAAAAACAATCAGTAAAGGTATTTTCCTCTTTCAGTGTATGCTGTGGAATGCAGCATGCATTGAAAGAGGAAAAAATGAGGAGAAATGAAAACAATTCTCCTCGTTGAGCCGTGCTACATCACCTCTAGGTTGGCGCAGCATTCACACACATCTCCAGATTTGCGGTTTCTCATAAATCTGGAGATGTGTCTTGTTCTATGGGAGTTGCCTGGGAACATCCACAGCAACACCTATGGAACGCCCCGTCAACGCAAAGTTCAGTGTATAAAGGGGTCATATTTACAAGGAGAGGAAAAAACATGCAAGGCGGCTTTTCCTCTTCTTGTAAATATGAAGGAGTGCCTGGCGCCATCACTACATTACAAAAAGTGACATACTGGTGGCGCAGGGTGCTTGTAAATCTGCCCCTTAAGTGCTTAGGTACTGGCAGACTGACACAATAAGAACATAGTGCTGGATGGATGATTGAAGAATTTAATGAGACTGACAGGAGGTATCCTATGCTGCATGGGTACTACTTCAGTATTTAATGGAGTGGACCAATTTTATTTATTTTATGTAGTTTGTAGAGCGCGCAGCTACCCCCGAAGGGGTGTCCCGGCGCTAAAATCCAGAGTTACCAAGGGAAAGGGGGAGTGAAGCAGGAGGAGCAGAGAAGAGACTAAAGTCCGGAGAAGAGCCAGGTTTTAAGTTTGGCTCGGAAGATGGATTCAGAGGGACAAAATCTCAGCTCAATTGGAAGGGAGTTCCACAATTTGGCAGCAATGACACTGAACCCTCTGCCACCAGTTCTAGATAATCTAAAACGGGGCGGGATCAGGAGGCGGAGGTCATTAGATCTCAGGGATCTGGTGGAGCGGGATATCGCAACCCGTTTTTTCAGATAAGTAGGTCCGCAGTCGTTGACGGCTCGATAGGTGAGGGTGAGGACCTTGAACTGAATGCGGCTAGCCACTGGAAGCCAGTGGAGTTCCTTCCGATAGGCAGAGACAGATTGACGGTACGGGATATTACCGATCAGTCTGGCTGCAGCATTCTGGACAATCTGCAGCCGGCCTATCAGGTATTGGGGGGCACCAGCATAGAGGCTATTGGCATAGTCCAAGTGGGACGTGATGAGGGCTTGGGCGACTGTTCGGCGGGAATCCAGGGGGAGATAGGGAAGGATTTTCCTGATCATGCGCAATTTCATGAAGCAGGCGGAGGTGACTTTATTCACCTGGGTTTTGCATGACAGGGAGTCATCAAATTGGAAACCTAGATTCCGAGCCGAGTGAACGGGGGACGGGGCGGGATCAAGCGCCGTGGGCCACCACCAAGAGGAGGGGATGGAGGTTCTCTGATTGAAAAACAGAACCTCCGTTTTATCTGCATTCAATCTGAGGTGATTCGCGGTCATCCAGGCACTGATGTTGTTAAGGCATTGGCGAAAATTGACGAATGCGGAGTCCGATTGGTCCCTGAAGGAGAACACCAACTGTGTGTCGTCAGCGTAAGAGACCATCCTGACTCCGTAGGACTCCACGACGTCGGCCAAGGGGGCAAGATAGACGTTGAAGAACAGGGGGCTGAGGGCGGAACCTTGCGGCACCCCACATGACAGAGGTTTTTTCTCAGACTTAAAGGGACGCAGCAGTACCCTTTGACTTCTAGATGAGAGGAAGGACTCGATCCAGCCGAAGGCAGTGCCACCAATGCCTATCTGCTTAAGTCGGTCAAGGAGGATGGGGTGAGAGACCGTATCGAATGCTGCGGACAAGTCGAGGAGAACCAGCATGGCCTCCTCGCCCCTGTCCACGCATTCTCGAATTGTTTCGGATACTTCCAGCAGGGCCGTCTCAGTACTGAATCCGGCTCTGAATCCGGATTGAGATCCATGCAGCAGGGAATGGTTTTCTAGGTATTCCGTGAGTTGCAGCTGCACAGCTTTTTCCAGGACTTTGGCGGGTTTAGGAAGAAGGGAAATGGGACGATAATTAGCAAAAACAGTGGGATCAGCGTCTGCTTTTTTTAGAATAGGGATCACCAGAGCCTCCTTCCAGGTGGTAGGGAAGAAGCCATGGTGAAGGGAGGCATTCCAGATGGAGAGGAAGGGGCAGGCGAGTGAAGGCGCCAGTTCTCCCATGATTTTTGCGGGGACAGGATCAGAGGGGGCACCGGATTTGCAGTGAATAAGTAGTCTAATAGCCTCGTCCTGGTTAAGTTTGTTAAATGAAAGAAAGGACGGTGACTCTGGGGGACTAGTGGGAAAAGGCAATAGAATGTATCTGCTTAGAGATTTGTAGGGATTATGCACAGAATATTTTATATGTACTTGTGTTGGTGCCTAGGTCATTTTATAAGAATACCACTAGTAACTGGAATGATGACAGTGCTGCAAATAGAGTGAACCCTTAATTTATAAGTGCTTACGTATTGGTGGAGTGATAGGATAAGTAGAAAGTGGTAGAAAAGTGATTAAAGAAGTGCATGGGACAGACTAGATGATTCCTACACTGCATGAGTACTAACTGGGTATTTAGAAGAGTTTATCAATAGTATGGAGCTGGTTAGACGTTTGCTTGGATAGTGCACAAAAAATTATAGCTGTACTTGGCCATTCCATAAGTTCATGACTAGCAACTAGAATAATTACAGTATTATAAACAGAGTATATAGTGAATTTATAAGTGCTTAGGTACTGTGCAAGGCCTCAGAAAGTAGAGATTCAGCTGCCTTCTGGAAAGCGTTGAATGCTCCTTTCCTATATGTCAATACTAAGGCACGCATAGAAATAGCGATTACTGAGGGTGAATGGGTAAACCATTTCTCCCAGCTCTATAGTACCACACATGGAGAACATCAGATGCTATTGCATACTTCTGGGCAAGAAAGGGTTAAGGGCATCAAATTGGATGTCACCCTGAAAGAAGTAATGGTGAGCCTTAAAGCAACACGGGGAGGAAAAGCCGCAGGTCCAGATAGCGTCCCAGCGGATCTGTTCAAAAATATCACTGAGCTCTGGGGGCCTATTTTGGTACAAGTTTTTAATGCTGCCATGGACAAGGGCCTCATTGCCTCGTGGTTTACTTCCGTAATTGTGCCTATATTTAAGAACGGAGATAGGCAAAATTGTGCATGTTACCGACCCATTTCTTTACTAGATTCATCCATAAAAATCCTTGGGAGAGTTATTTTAGGGAGACTTCGAAGCTGGGCAGAAGATAATATGATAATCAGCGATTTGCAATATGGTTTCCAAAAAGGGGTAGGAACAATATAGCAAGGCCTAAATGTATTTATTCTACAACAGAAATATACCATGGCAAGGGGAGAACACATATGCTTTACATTCGTTGGCATAACGTCAGCATTTGACTGCGTCTCTCACAGTAAACTATGTACGATATTAGAAATCTTGGGGGTGGAAGAAACTAATATTCGCTTTTTTAAGGGAATAATATTCAGGTGCCACTGCATCGGTTTGCTATGGGAAGAACGGAGAGTGCTCCAGATCATTTGGGATAGGCGTGGGGTACGCCAGGGTTGCGTTCTGGCCCCTTTTCTATTCCTGGTTTACATTAATGACCTTGAAATAACTCTACTGCAAGAATGCAGGGATATGCCCATGGTGGATAAAAGATCAATCCCTGCACTCTTATATGCAGATGATGCGGTCATAATGGCACGGACCCCTTTAGCCCTAGAGGGCTTATTAACATATTTTAACACCTTCATGTTAAACCTAGATCTGAAAATTAACTGCACAAAAACCTTTACAATGTATTGTGGCCCTGGTAATAACCGACGGAGAAAAACCATGTTTATCAAGGAAGGACCCCTGGATTGCACTCCTACTTTTGCTTATTTGGGCATTTTGTTCCATGAGTCTTGTACATGGGCAAGTGCTATAAACGCAAGAAGTCTTATGTTTTCTAAATCGATAATGGCCTTGAAAAATTTTACAAAAAAAATGGGGAAAAAGCCAATTAGAGAACTCTTAAAAATCTTTAATGCCACTTGTATATCAATTGCTATTTATGGCTCGGGAATTTGGGGATATGCAAACATAAAATCCATCCAACTAATGAGATACATCTTAGCAGTACCTGAGAGTGTCTCAAGTTACATTTGTCATACGGAATTAGGTCAGGCATACATCGAAGATATAGTTACAAGTCCAGCCTATACTTCTTTGGCATAGGGTCTGGACTACTAAAGAGTGTATACTGAACCAAACCATTATAATGGATGTTTTAAATCTAGAACATGTGAGCAGGATCAAATGGCTTGTCTATGTAAAAGACTTTCTAGTTAAAATAGACTGCCAGAAATACTTTGATGATCCTACCTCAATGTTCAATATCCCAAGGAAAGTACTAAAAAAAAATGTATGGAGTATCTGGAAGACAAAAGAGCAAGCGAGGAAACAAAAAATAAAGACTGTATGCTCACATCAATTGATTTTAAGTCAGGATAAATTACAGCCGTACTTAACCTTACATATGAGTAATTATGAGAGGTTAGTCCTGACACGTTTTAGGTTAAATATTCTTTTTAGCGTTCTCAGTTTCCCTGTTATGAATGCCTGGTCATATGATTTAATTAAATGCCTGTGTGATGATATATCAGTTCAATCGGACATTCATATTTTATTCTTCTGTAAATTTTATGTATTACATCGGAGGAAATTTATCATCCCATTTTTAAAAGGAAATGAATGTGAAACGCTGCCGCCTAGCTTTTTTAGAAATGCAGAAATTAGATACTGTTTTAACAGTGGCATCTATTTTAGGATTTTTTAAAAATGAAACCCAACCACTGACAACCTGGCCACCTTCAAGAACGCCACCAGCAAACACCACCAACTGATCCGATCCACCAAGAAATCATCATTCAAGGATCGACTCAACAACAACGCCCACAACAGCAAAGAACTATTCAACATCGTCAAAGAGTTTACCAACCCCACCGCCGGCACCAACGACATCACTCCCTCCCAAGACCTCTGCGACTCTCTAGCCTCGTTCTTCCACAACAAAATCGCTGACATACGTAACAGCTTTGGAGACCAGTCCACCCCACCCACCTCCGAACTTGAACCCCACTCCAACTACCTTCGTGCCTGGAACCCAATCACCACTGAAGACACCATCCGCCTGATGAACACCATTCACTCAGGATCACCAACCGACCCCTGTCCCCATCACATTTTCAACAAATCAGACTCTATTATCGCACCCCATTTCCGAGACGTCATCAACTGCTCCCTCAACTCCGCTACCTTCCCGAAAAGCTGGAAACATGCCGAACTCAGCGCCCTCTTAAAGAAACCTACAGCAGACCCCACTGAACTTAAGAACCACCGCCCCATCTCGCTCCTCCCATTCCCTACCAAAGTCATTGAGAAAGCCGTCAACAGTCAACTCGCCGCCTTCCTCGAATCCAACAAATCCCTCGACCCTTCACAGTCTGGCCTCCGAGCCAAACACAGCACCGAGACCACCCTCATTGCAGCAACAGACGACATTCGAACCCTACTGGACAACGGAGAAACAGCTGCCCTCATCCTACTTGACCTCTCCGCAGCCTTCGACACAGTCTGTCATAGCACCCTTATACAACGCCTCAGCACCGTCGGAATACAAGGAAAAGCATTGGACTGGATAATCTCGTTCCTCGCCGGAAGAACTCAGAGAGTCCGCCTCCCCCCTTTCAGATCAGAGGCCACCGAAGTCATCTGCAGCGTACCCCAAGGATCTTCACTCAGTCCCACCCTCTTCAACGTATACATGAGTCCCCTCGCATCCATTGCGCGCCAACACAACCTCAACATTATCTCCTACGCAGACGACACCCAGCTGATCCTCTCCCTCACCAAAGATTTAAACACCGCCAAAACCAACCTACACAGAGGGATGAAAGAAGTAGCCGAGTGGATGAAGAACAGCCGTCTAAAATTGAACCCGGAAAAAACGGAAGTCCTCATCTTAGGATCATCCCCCTCCGCCTGGGATGACTCATGGTGGCCACTGGCCCTGGGAACTGCACCCATACCAACGGACCACGCACGTAACTTGGGCTTCATTCTGGACTCCTCCCTCACGATGACCAGACAAGTCAACGCCATCTCATCATCATGCTTCAACATTCTACGCATGCTCAAAAAAATCTTCTGTTGGATCCCCACCGAAACAAGAAAGACAGTCACCCATGCACTGGTCACAAGTCGACTGGACTACGTAACCACCCTTTACGCCGGAACCACAGCCAAACTACAGAAAAAACTCCAACGCATCCAAAACGCCTCAGCCAGACTCATCCTTGACATTCCCCGCCAAGCTCACATTTCAGGTCACCTGAAAGACCTCCACTGGCTCCCCGTCAACAAGAGAATAACGTTCCGCCTTCTCACCCACGCACACAAAGCCCTCCACGACCTAGGACCCGAATACCTCAACACGCGCCTGTCCTTTTACACCCCCAACTTCGATTGTCCAATTAAGTCCTCGCCACAATTCCACGCATCCAAAGATCCACCATGGGGGGAAAATCCTTCTACTACTTAGCGGCTAAGACCTGGAATTCTCTCCCCACCCACCTCCGCCTTACACAGAACCGCCTCTCCTTCAGAAAACAACTAAAAACTTGGATATTTGATAAGTAAAGCTCCCCCCCTCCCTCAAGCGCCTTGAGACCCTCTGGGTGAGTAGTGTGCTATACAAATTTAAACTTGACTTGACTTGACTTGGAGTAATTTCAGTGTTGCAAAGAAAGTGCGTGCTGAATTAATAAGTGCTTAGGTATTGGCGGAGTGATAGGATACGTAGATAGTGCTGGATGGGTGAATGGAGAAGTGCATCGGACAGACAGAAGGATTCCTAGACTGCATAGGTACTAACTGGGTATTAAAAAGTCCGTATCAATAGTATGCAGCTGGTTAGATGTCTGCATGCATAGTGCACAGAATATTGTGCTGTACTAGTATTGCTGTTTCTATGGTTTTGAGAATGGTAGTCTGTATTTTAGGGTATGAGAAAGTGCATCAGATGATCACGTGGATGATGTCATCAGTGATGTAATTTGATATGTCATCAGTGATGTCACTGACCAAGTCATAGGTGTCGTAATTTGTGATGTCATCGGCCGTGCATTGCGGGGGCGCAAGTTATAGTTAGCACAACTAACTATAACGGCCAAATTTCTCTAGTTTTGTACGAGTGAAATGTCCAACTAACTATGACGTCAATGAAACCTGTGGTTTTTTCAGTGAATTTCTGAGTTTTTTTAAATGCTAATCACCTTAGAACACACCACAAAAATGAGTATGGTACCATCAACACATAATTTATAATGCAACTAAAGTCTTAAAACCTTCTATTAACTGCAATACTTTTTAATGAGGTGCTATCATGTATATTGGTCCCAAGATGGCTGCTAACTCTTCTTGGATGAAGTGCTGACAGCCAATCAGATCTCAAGATGAGATGTATGGTTAGGCTCCACCCAGATATATATATTTCTTTTTCCATTAAAATTTAAAAAACTACTGAACAGATTTACACCATTTAACAAAAAAGAGCTCTTTCTGAACCAAGGGCTACCTTTTTGCCAAATTCGGTGTAATTCTAAAGTTTCCTGGGGAAAATTGCATGAAGAAAACACGTTTTGGGACCCCCCTTTTTCCTCGGCCCCCGCTTGTCGAATCACCCCAGATAGTAGTGGACCGAAGCGGGCCATAAGTTTTGAAAATTTCGCGAAGGTTCTTCAATCTGCGCCAAGGTTATTGGGAATAGAATGTTACTATTTTCCTATGGTAACTAGGTCTTAACTATAACTACCTACTGGCGACCACCAGTAGGTAATATATATATATATATTTCAATCACAGGCCCCGCCCCAACCGGGATGAACATTATTTGAACACTCTAAGTTTTATCAGAATCCCCTTGGCTTTATATTAAGGAACTGTGCAAGGCCGGTTATACAAAGACTAATACGAACATAATACCACGAGCCCATTGGGGGCGGGGCCTGTGATTGAAATACCTTGAAGTTCCTAAACAGTCTGTTTCCCTGAGAGTGTTTTGCCAGTGAACAAGAGCAGTACACATGCTTGAAACGCGTATGGCTTTTCTGAAAAGGGGGATGGCGCAATGAGAGTCGTGCTGCCAGCGGCGTTGTGAGCATACACCCCTTCGTGAGTAGCCTCCTCATGGGACAAATCCTTTGTGCATCTTTTAGCGGCCAGTCCAGCCTCGAGGAGGCTCCGCTTCCTAGTGAGCTGATCCCAGTGCTAGGAACCACGAGCAAGTCAGGGAACTGAGGGGGCCTAAGCCGCTGGTTGACATTAGCACGGCCGTCAGCGCTGCTATCTAAAGCTTTTCACCTAACCGGGATGAACATTATTTGAACACTCCAAGTTTTATCAGAATCCACTTGGCTTTATATTAAGAAACTGTGCAAGGCCGGTTATACAAAGACTACTACGACCACAATACCACAAGCCCATTGGGGTGGGGCCTGTGATTGAAATAAATTGAAGTCCCTAAACAGTCTGTTTCCCTGAGAGTGTTTTGCCAGAGAACAAGAGCAGTACACATGCTTGAAACGGGTATGGCTTTTCTGAAAAGGGGATGGCTCAATGAGAGTCATGCTGTCAGCGGCGTTGTGAGCATACACCCCTTCGTGAGTAGCCTCCTTATGGGACAAATCCTTTGTGCATATATATATATGTATATATATATCCAAATCAGTTAGCTGCCCGCTAAGGAAAGGCCCACAACAGGTAAATCTGCTTGAACTTCTTTATTGGAGGTTGCCGTGTGCGAGCAATGACAAACTGCTTGCCGATATTCTTCTCCGAGTCCGACGCGTTTCATGCTTCTCTGCATTTCATCAGGGACTGAGGATTCTAACTCTGCGTGATAGCGCTGCATTAGTTACTTATAGTTCTAGTCCCGCCTCAATGGGCGTGGCCGACAGGCATCTTGGTACTTGTAGTTAAATTGTTTCCCCAGTGGGTTGAGTGCTATCAGCAGTTTTCAAAGTATAAAATTTTTACCACAGTGGGCTGCCGCATGAATTCACCACCACGCACCGGCACCCTTGTTCCTCCAAAATCGCACCTGCTCCACTTGCAATCTCGCCATTCTTGCTTGACTGCTGGACTGTCTTGAAACAGTGGGGCCGTTCCGCGACCCAGGCATGGCCGCAAATATCCAAATCAGTTAGCTGCCCGCTAAGGAAAGGCCCACAACAGGTAAATCTGCTTGAACTTCTTTATTGGAGGTTGCCGTGTGCGAGCAATGACAAACTGCTTGCCGATATTCTTCTCCGAGTCCGACGCGTTTCATGCTTCTCTGCATTTCATCAGGGACTGAGGATTCTAACTCTGCGTGATAGCGCTGCATTAGTTACTTATAGTTCTAGTCCCGCCTCAATGGGCGTGGCTGACAGGCATCTTGGTACTTGTAGTTAAATTTGAGGTGTTGCCCGTTGGGTATTGTACTGCCGACCCAACGAGGAGCATTGCCGATGATGAAGCATGATACTCGCAAGGGTGTGTGAGGCCACTACATCCAACAAAATTGATGCCCATTTGTAGGTACCCCACGTTGCCCTACAGCATCCCTAACCTGTCTCCAACCAAACTAGCACTCCTTTAGGAACATCCTGGCACCCTCTTGTAAATTAAAAGTTCTGGAATCTACGTGGATCCACAAATTTCGTCACACTCAGGATTCCCCTAGGTCTCCGGATAAAAGTGATACCTCACCCAAGTGAATAGGCAAGGGCTGAAAAAACCTATTGAGGCAACATCAAAACTACATATCACAAAACAACCTGGTTTTGCAAGGGGGGGTCCCATGAGTTTTTTGCCCCGGGCTCAGTGGCCATCTAGAGAAACCTACCAAACCCACACATTTCTGAAAACCAGACACGAGCCGGAGTCCAGCGAGGTATGGCTTGCGTGGGTCCCCTAATGTTTTCCTACCCACAATCCCCTGCAAACCTCAAATTTTCTCAAATTTCTGTGTGGGAAAGTTCTGGAATCTACGTGGATCCACAAATTTCCTCATACCCACTGTTCCCCCTGGTGTCCCGATAAAAATGATACCACACCCTCGTGGGTGGGTCAAGTACCTGTGACAGGCAAGGACCCAAAATCTATTGAGGCGACATCAAAATTACCTATTACAAAACAACCTGGTTTTGAAAAGGGGATCCCATGAGTTTTTGACACCGGGCTCGGCAGCCATCTAGGGAAACCTACCAAACCCACACATTTCTGAAAACTTGATACCCAGGGGAGTCCAGCGAGGTATGGCTTGCATAAGTCCCCTAACATTTTCCTACCTAGAACCGCCTGCAAACTTCAAATTTAGCTGAAAAAAAATCACTTTTTACTGACATTTCTGCGTGGGAAAGTTCTGGAATCTATGTAGATCCACAAATTTCCTCCCACCCACTGTTCCCCCAGGTCTTACGATAAGATGTATACCTCACTCGTGTGGGTGGGTCAAGTCACCATGACAGGCAAGGGCCCAAAATCTATTGAGGCGACATCAGAACGACCTATCACAAAACAACCTGGTTTTGCAAGGTGGGGTCACCTGGGTTTTTGTCCCCGGGCTCGGCGTCCATCTTGCAAAATTACCAAACCCAAACATTTCTGAAAACTAGACACCCGGAGGAGTCCAGCAAGGTATGGCTTGCATGAGTCCCCCAACGTTTCCCTACGTTAAGGTAACTTAAGTTAGGATTTGTCTTAAGTTTGTCTTAAATTTTGCTCTTAAGACAAAATCCAAACTTAAATTAAACTTAAGTTAAACTTAAGTTAAGATTTTGTGTAAGACCAAAACTTAATACAAACTTAAGACAAAATCCTAACTTAAGTTTAATTTAAGTTTAACTTAAGTTTGGATTTTGTCTTAAGACCAAAACCTAAGACAAACTTAAGATAAAATCTTAACTTTACTACTCCTAAATGCCTTTGTGAATACCGAAAGTCGTGAAGTTAGGATTTTGTCTCAGATTACAAATTGTGAATCGGTCCCAACATGATTAAAATGCAGTCCAGGCATTGGATAAAAAAGAAAGCTTGAAAAAGGTCTTACGTCAAAAACAGTAACTATTGCAAGGAGCAATTCTCTTATGTCTGTGAGTCTATGGGTTTGAGAGAGTATATATTAATTAAACATAATGGTGCTTATCAGATTGATAAAGGCTGTTGATAGTCTCTTTGAGTTGCCGGGTCGAGAAATGCCAAACGCATTAAAGAGTTTTGATTCTTCAGTCTTTGTGTGCACGTTCTCTTCTTTTGATGGAGTTGGTATATGTATTGACATTCAAAAACATCAGCAGTTGATACTTTAACAAGCACCACCAGTGGTTTGGGCCATCGGCTTGAACCCCAATTGTTTGGGATGAGGTACAGTATTGCCAGATCGCTTCAGAATTTTCATTGGAAAGGAGTATACCAGGCGTTGGCCAAAGTGGAGGTGAAGACGCACTGAAGTTTGATACGACATCTGTGTACAGTTGAAAGAATCCTCAATGTGAGACCAGGGAGGCAAGATGGCTGCTGACAGGTGGTAGTGTGTAGTCGCGTCTCACTCCACCTCCTGTCTGATGCTGATATAGATGGAAAAGTAACCTCTGCCAATGGTTCTAAGTGCGAAGCCCTTGGCTATATATCGTGGGTCTGCAAGCAGTGGTTTAAGCGGTGAACCCAACGGGCTTTGGAGTCGATATACCAGCTGGTATATTGAGAGGATATTAGCGTGGGTGCAAAGGAAAGTCTCTGATATCCTCACGTTGGTCGGCAGGTCCGCTGCAAAGATGCCGCCCGCACGACAAAGGGATCGGAGCAGAAGGAGTTACCCGCCCTGAAGGATGCCAGCGGAAAGGACAAGGTGAAAGCCGATGGAAAAAGTGGGACCGGTGGGGCCAGTGCTCTGAAAAAGAATACAACCAACTCATCTAAAAGGGCTCTGGGGAAAAAAGCAGCGGAAGATTGCGCTGGAAGCGCTGTAGTCCCGACCCCGGGGGCACCACGAGATAGCGCTCCCCCATGCTACACGCAGATTAGTATTCACATGTTCTCCACTTGTCCTCAGCTCCAAATGCTTATCAAGGCGGTTGAAGGTTTTCTAACTAATTCGCTAAGGGAGGCAACTACTCTTTCCACCCCCCTGATTATGTTAGGAGTCAGTACATTTCCACTCGTTATCTATGGCGAATTTATATTTGTGGCCATGGCTGTTTTTAGATTAGCAATAGCAAGGACGTGACTTGATAAAACTCCCCCAATAATGCAACAATGGCTGGCCACACTCCTTGCTGTCTATAATCTGGAAAAAGGAATATATGTAAGAAGAGGCAGGAGAAAGAAGGAACTTGGGAGAAGGATCTAGGAGCCAATCAGCCCATGGAAAGAAGGGCTGGTGGGGGGGACCGATAGTACGACCTCTTTCTCTCCCCCCCATCTAGAGTAGGGGGTAGGCATAAGTAGAAACCTGCACACAGGAAGGATAAGATAGAATGTAATCTCTACGACATGATTGATTTCTCTTTGTTGTTTTTGGCTGTTATGAACTGTAATTCTATGCTACGAGTCTACGTAATGTTCTGTGCGTTGTTCTGATAAAATAAATAAATATATTAAAAAAAAATAAAGGATCCTCAATGCTTTATTAGATAAAAGTCATATCTAACATGAGAAACAGTTAAAGGAATTCATCTAAGTGTCACAAAACGGAATATATAGGTTTTTCACACAAAATATAGCAGCAATTAAATTATGCAGTCTATCTGAAGAGTCTCGAGAAAGATTATACAAACAGGTGTGGCCTCGCAGTGCGAGACTGTGCAAAGACATATAAATTTAGCATTTCCTCTTATGGGATTAAATAACAAGGTTAATTGAGTGTCGTTAATTATAACCTGTGCTAAATACTGTCATTTGAAACATTTTGTCATTTATTATGTTAAAACCTACCCATTTAATTTTTAGTAGGGGACTGGTAGTTTTTCAAATATTAACTACATGGCACAAGGAATCCAACGTTTGTATATGTTTACACTTATCTACAGTTCTTAAGTCGAGCCTGAAACAGCGTGCAAGCGCTGCTCTGGCGATCTGTTGCAATTAGAGTATGAAGGAAAAGCTGCACCCATATTTTTCATTGGATTTTGTCTTTGTCCTTCATAAATGCTGGTGTTTGATTCCTTAATAGGCTTGTTAGCCCCTCCTTAGAATGGCCATGTTGTCATTTGTATCCTCTCATGGCTACTGGCCCTTTTACTTGGTTGTTACACGGTAAGTGTACTTTTTTTCTTTATTGAGCTTCTCCTACATTAGGCTGGATGAGATGCTTCACCTACATTCATCACACCATGCCTGCTTTCACTTTCAAAAACAACAGGTGATGGACCGAATGTGGATCAGCCGGGCTGATGAGAGGTGTTACCTCGAAACCGGTCCGGTCCTCGGATGCTTGATTCCCTTCTGGGAAGGACATGGCTTTTGTAGTTCGGACTGGACTGTTCCCATGGGGCACAGGGTCAGAGCTGATTTGCATATCGCCATTGTCTAACCCAGGGTGGTGTGGAGTGCAAAAAAACGATGGATTTGGGCCCAGATCTTTGGACTGGGTTGAATGTGTGACATTGATCCACATTCTGTCCATCACTTGTTTTGTTTGCAATACCGCCATAAGTGCGCTGGGGATGCTCAGACGTGGGTCCCAGGCACTCCACACCACTGGAGTCAAGCTAGCCGGGCTGATGAGAGGTGTTACCTCGAAACCGGTCCGGTCCTCGGATGCTTGATTCCGTTCTGGGAAGGACATGGCTTTTGTAGTTCGGACTGGACTGTTCCCATGGGGCACAGGGTCAGAGCTGATTTGCATATCGCCATTGTCTAACCCAGGGTGGTGTGGAGTGCAAAAAAACGATGGATTTGGGCCCAGATATTTGGACTGGGTTGAATGTGTGACATTGATCCACATTCTGTCCATCACTTGTTTTGTTTGCAATACCGCCATAAGTGCGCTGGGGATGCTCAGACGTGGGTCCCAGGCACTCCACACCACTGGAGTCAAGCTAGCCGGGCTGATGAGAGGTGTTACCTCGAAACCGGTCCGGTCCTCGGATGCTTGATTCCGTTCTGGGAAGGACATGGCTTTTGTAGTTCGGACTGGACTGTTCACATGGGGCACAGCAAGCAAGCTGGGCCGACGACGGCTGAAATGCCAGAAACTGGTTCCCTGTAGCTTGTCTCCTTCCCAGTATAAAAATTGGCTTGGTAGTTTGGTTTGCCCTGTTCTCATCATGCTCTGGGACAGGAACAGACTAATTTGCAGATAGCCAGGTTCTGAAGCTGGGATGGTGCAGTGAGCTAAAAAACGGTGATGGATCAAGCCCTGATCTCTTGACTGGGTAGGAGTATTCTGCATCATTCAGAAACTCTGTCCATCACTTTTTCCAAAACTGTTCCCATGGGGCACAGGGTCAGAGCTGATTTGCATATCGCCATTGTCTAACCCAGGGTGGTGTGGAGTGCAAAAAAACGATGGATTTGGGCCCAGATCTTTGGACTGGGTTAATTGTGTTACATTGATCCACATTCTGTCCATCACTTGTTTTGTTTGCTTTCACTTTCAAAGCAGAGACAATGGTGCCCATTTGTTTGCAATGCCATAGATCTTGCATTTAAATGCGAGACCTATAGCATTGCAAATATTTATTTGTTTAAACGTCTTTAGCGCAGAAAGTAAAATAACTTGAAGGCAGGAGGCTCCGAGTGAGGTGTTCCTTCTCTCCGCTCCTCAGAGGGTCGGGGAAGCCTCAACAGGGCGACATGGTGCCATTTGTGGGGCGCTACATCATTTCAAGGGTAGGAAGGGTTTGCGGAGAGGACAGAGCATCTTCTTCGGGTACAGCTTCCCAAATGGGAGAGCAAAGCTTGACACAGTACTTTAGGCAGGAATCTGAGGTGTGGAACCAAAAAACTCTCTGTACTGAGAGCAGTTCTGGGAGCCGGTGGTTGCCCCCTTCACATGGCACAGCCTGTGTCTGAACAGAGGAGCCCCCGCTTCCATGGCATGTAGACTTCTGGTCCTGTTTGTGTTCCAGGATTTTATTTTTATTGCCCTTGGTATGTCAAAATAAAAATTCACCTGTGACAACCTCGCCCCCAAACCACTCCACACACTTTCACCCCCCCCCCCACACACTCAGAATGCAGACATTTTCATTTTCTGCCAGAAGTGATTTATATTACCTTGGGGGTCCTCGGAAGTTGGCAACATTTTTGTTGTGGATCGGCTTCATTGTGGTGCTAAAATCTGTTTACAGAATGATGGTCAATGTCATTTCTACTGCAAATATAGAGAAAAACATCAACAGAGATGTTGTTTGTATTTAATAAATACATGGGAGTAATAGTTTTATTTGAACATACATAAATAAATAAAATAGGAGTGTGTTGGTTTGTGATGACTTTTCTCGCAGGGCACTTTGCTTGGAATGTTACCACCTATCTCAGCATTCGATGGACAGTTCCTTCTTTTTTGGGAGAAAGTTATAATTCTTGTCATTATGTTTGATTTTAAAAAATAGAGCGCTTCATATACCTTAATCTCCACCAAAAATTTCCATTACATCAGCAAAATATTTTTGTGTGTTCTGTCTTTGGCAGCTCACTTATATTTCTCTGGAGTTTACTTTATTGAGTTTCTCTTACTGCAGGTCGGACATGCGCTGCTTCAGCTGAAACCGCTTGTGGTTTTTCAAGCAGCACGACCGCCCCTGTAACAAGGGCGCCTGCTTTTTCAATCACTTTAACGCGGCATTATCTAGTGTCTGTTTCACACCCATCAAGTAACATAGATTTAGAAATGATTTGCAAATTATGTCATGTGAATTTCAGGTAGCACGTAATCCTGTGCTAATCGGCTGAAGCTGACAACAGCACATCTGTTTGCATGTCATCTGTACTAAAGCCACCTGACGGGTTGTTTTCAAAAACCTGTTTTATCAACACCACCACCACCACCTATACCACTACCGCCAATACCACCACCACCAACAATACTACCACCACCAATGCCACCACTAATACCACAACCACCAGCACCTCCAATATCACCACCTCCAATAATACCACCACCAATACCACCACAATACCACAACCACCATCAATACCACCACCTCCACCACCAATACCACCACTATCACCAACAACATCACCACCACCAATACCACCACCATCAATACCACCACCACCAATATTACCAATACAACCACCACAAATACCAATACCACCACCACCACCAAAGCCACCACCAATACCACAACCAGTGCTAACACCACCATCACCAATACCACCACCACCGCTACCAATACTACCACCAATACCTCCACCGCCACCAATACCCCACCACTAATACCACCAAGACCACCAATTCAACCACCAATATCAACAATACCACCACCAATACCAGTACTACCACAAATACCACCACCACCAATACAAGTAACACCTTCACCAATACAAATACCACCACCACCAATACCAATACAAATACGTCCACCAATACCAGCACCACAAATACCACCAACGCCACCACCACCAATATCACCAATACCACCACTACCAATACCACCAGTACAGTACCACCAATAACACCAATACCAGTACCACCAATAACACCACCACCAATACCATCACCACCAATACCACCAATACCACCACCACCAATACCACCACCACCATCAATGCCACCAATACCGATATCACCACCACCAATACCATCACCTCAGCGCCTCTCGTTCACTAGTAATAGCAGGGGATCTGTACAAGGGCAGAGCTGCAGCCAAGACCATCCCTCCCTCTCTTCATGCCTGACATAAAGCCCAGCCCACCCTGCACCAGGAAGTGAAGCCAGGGCCCTACTTCAGCTGGAGTGTTTTTATTAGGCCAAAGATAGCAATGACATTACGCAATGCTACACTGCACACTCAAATCATGGCGAGGCCAGGAAATAGCCCCCCTCCCGCTCTTCTTCCTGAGCCGCGACAGTGTAATCACAGCGCAAAAGGTGTTGGAGCGCTTTGTTACTGTTTATAGCTTGGATCATATGTAACTCCCACGTCACACTTTGTGGCTGTGTCATTTACAACACTTACACATCTTCTTCACTGCACTATTTATCACTGCCTTGAAGACAACGCAGGCTGGTTTCTTCCTCTGATATTTACCATCCAACAAGCGGTCTAGAAGGACCTTTATTGCAATGCAATAGGTCACGCATTTGTGAGTGTTTAAGCTATTAGTATTGTAGATTACAATGCCTTTTATTCATGTTTTAAAACTCATAACATGAACAAAAGGCACTGTTTTTTTACAATGTCAATAGCTCAAACTCACATTAATGCGAGACTTATTGCATTGCAAATGTTTGTTTTGTCTGCAATTGTTATAAGGGGTTCTTTTTCTCTATTTCCCCTTCCATAGTTTGAGAGTGAGGCGCGTAAATATGATAGCAAAATCAAGTTTAATATTCTTAAGCAAACACAGAGCTATTGTCTGAATGTTTCAAATGAAAACAATGATGCCGTGAATATTGAAGAGTCTCTGAAAAGATGTGGGCTTGCAGCCTGAAAATAACAAAAGGCATGCAGGTTGCATAAAATTGCTATTTTCAGAGGGTTCTCTCAGTCTTTAAGACTTTTATATTGCCCTGTGTAATTCTGATCAATTAGGGTTTGGGCCAAGATACGTATTGTATCAATATAATATTGCTATTGTTGCATACAGCATCACATTGTTTCATAAAATGTTTCCCATTTGTAACAGTTCCACTCTGTAATAAAATTCGTAAATACTATAGGGGGTAATTTGTTCAATGTCTATGAGTTTGAGAGAGTATATATTTGTTAAACAAAATTGTGTTTAATGAATTGATAAAGGTTGTTGATACAGTCGAAATGCCTCTCCGAGTTGCCTGGCCGACAGAGTCTCAACGCATTAAAGAGTTTTGATTATTCAGTCTTGAGTGCATGCTCTCTTCTTTTGGTGGAGTTGGGTGATGTATATGTCCTACTTTAGATAATTTAATGTGAACACAAGATTTTGCCTTTTTCAACAGATTTCTTTGAGTCAGGGCTTGGCTTTAAGCTTCAACCTATTTTTGAACATGTGTCTGCCCCCCATATTATGCACGCTAAGCTTTTATCTTATTCATCAGTAAGTAATACTTGCACCACAAAAGTTTGTGACTTGAAAATGGTAGACCTACATTCACAATCATTCTTGCCTCCTCGGTTTATGCTATTTATGAGGTACTAAGAAGTGCATGGCCAGGCCACAAGTTATGGTTAGCTCGGTAAACTGAAACTAGTGAATTTTAGGCTATCATTTATGGGGATTTGGCAAAGGGCAGCACAGCAGGTCAGCTTGCTGTTCTGTACTACACCAAAGTGAGAGGGTACGAAAGCACCGTATTTATCCAATACAGTGCATTTCTGTCCTTTCCCTCTGCACTGGTGCCATTTAAGCAGCCAGCACAAATGCAAGCACCCTTGCACAATGATGCAAGGATTCCTGAGTTGTCAACAGGATTGTTTTTGTGCAGGAAAGGGCACCTTACTCCACAGAAACAATCCTGAGAGTTGTTTTCCTCTTTCTATTCTGCAACACACATAGAAAGTGGAAATATTAAGGAGAAATAAAGTTATTTCTAGTTGTTATGCCTCACCTCAAGAGTCATAAGATTTTTGGTGCTTCGCCAGGTTGAAATTCTCTTTTTTTTGTATCACAATTTTTTAATGAAACAGGATCATACAGCGTATGTACATTTTGGCACAAACATAAGTGACCATTAAGCAATACAATGCAATTAATTGGGGCAATTATGAAGGAACAGGGAAAAAGCACTTTACATATAGAACTAATATAGCCAACTTTCCCAGTGCGGCGCATCTCCCTATGCATCAAGTATCAAAGAACCATTGTAGAGGAGGGGGAGGAGGGGTGTCCGTTCAACCAGTCGCTGTGGGGGAGGGGGGGAGAGAGGACACAGCCCTAGGATCCAGATTGGGTGGGTGTAATGGAGGAGCCCCGAGGTATCGGGCTAGTGAATTCCATAGCCCACCACCGAGAGAGGAAAGGAGAGGTCCGCGCAAGGGTTTGTAGAGGGTGGAGGGAATTGCGGTGGCGGTTCCCCATGTTAAGGGGCTCCACATGCCTGTGTGTCCAGAGGGTAGAGGAGGAAGGCAAGGGAAAGGGAGGGGCAGAGGCAGCAGGGAAGAGGGGCTATGAGAGAAGGGGGACATGACTGGGGAGTTAGGGCAATGGGGAGACAAGAAAGGAGGCAGGCAGAAAGGGCACAGGAGGAAGTTGGGAGGGCTGGGGAAAGGAAAGAGAGGGGATGGTAGTAGAGAGGGGAGCGGCCATAAAGGAGAAAAAAGTCAAGGGGGTGCGGTGGAGGGGGATAATGGTGGGATGTGGATGGTGAGGCTGGGGGGGAAGACACAAGGCTTCCGAGGGTTACAACAAGAGTTGCCCGCGTGGCTCGCAATATGCAAACCTCTGGCCTTGGGTAGGGGGCAATTGGGGGGAGAAGCGGTGTCTCCCAATTCAGGAGTCATCTCTTAGGAAAGAGCCCATGTCTGCATGAACACTTCTGTTTGGTCCTGCTGGTGGTACATAACATGCTCATGCAACACTGTATGGATCATTTCCACTGTCCAATCCTCCTGGGATTGTGGCACAGGTGACCTATTTTGGCGGAGGATACAAATCTTGGCTGTGGCCAAGGCCGTGTGAAGTAAACAAATCTGTTGACAAGAGAGTTCTGGAGAATCCCCAGTGTCATGGAGCAGAATGACAAGGTGTTCCCAACATAGGAACAGAAGTACCGAATCGAGGAACACTAACAGAGGATGTGAGTGAGAGGTCGCAGTGGGCATCCGTACACCTCCAATAGTTTGCATGGGGAATAAGTCTTGCCCTGTTTATTTATTTATTTGCGGGTTTATATAGCGATTGATTCAACTCCCGAAGGAGTATCTCTGCGCTTTTGGCAGCCACACAAAAGGACAGAGCAGAAGGGAGTAGCTAAAATGGAAGATTAAATTGGAATTCACAAAGACTCGCTGACCCTCTCCCAGCTGAAGATTCGAGAGGTGCCAGGATTTGAACTGATGGGTTTCTCGGTCAAAGAGCAGGAGCTAACATTCTGCTCGGGCGTCCTGTGCTATCGTCCCCCAGAACCGGCACCTTCATTACCGCTCCTTATTGACCTGTTTTATGAGCTCTCCAGCTCCCACTCCAAGCTATTGATTCTTGGAGATTTTAACCTGTGGGCAGGTGGCTCACTGGACAATGCATTCTTTTCCCTTAGTCAAGCATGCATGGACATCAATCTAGAACAGCTGGTGAACGCCACCACGCATCGGAAGGGTCATATCCTGGACTTAATATTTGCGGATCCACAATGGGTATCAATAGATGATATTAAGTGCCAGTTCTGGACAGACCACTTTCTGATTATGTTCTCTCTTGGCTCAGAGGATCACACCTCGCGGGAGGCTGGACTACCCCAAGCCAAGCTAGAGAGACCTTGGTCCCGAATTCTCAAAACCTCTCCACTGCCGAATATCCTAGGAAGGGACTTTAAGCTTGGCAACACAGTTGAAGAGAGCTATACTCTCTTCTGCCAATCCATCTCGAGCTCGCTGGATAAGTTGGCACCCCTCCGGAAGTCACGAGGGAGGGTGAATCGAGCTAGCCCTTGGTATACGAGCGAATTACGCCAGCTTAAACTTGACTGTAAACGCGCAGAAAGGGCGTGTAGGAAACAGTACTTAGACTCGGAGAAAACTGTGTTCCGGACCGCTTTACAAAAATACAAGGCTCAGATCAAGTTGGCTAAAGTGACCTATCTTGAATCCACCTTGAATGCACAGGCCCTCTTTAAGATCGTCAGGGACCTTGCCCACCCTACGTGTGTGGCCAACTCCGTCCCTACATTGCAAGCTCTTTGTGGCTCACTTGCTGATGCCTTCGAGGAGAAAATTTGCAAAATCCTGGAGGGTTTGCAGGACCCAGTCAATTCCACCACTGGTTTGGGAGCTCCGGAGGCGATGGCCAGTCGACCCCTGCAGAGGGTTTCTCACCTCTGTTTGGAAGCTCCGGCCATGCCTTCCAGTCGACCCCGACCAGAGGACCAGGCTCTCAGTCTGGGAGCTCCGGCGATTGAGGCCAGTCGACCCCAGCTGAGTAGTTTTCCCCTTCCCTCCTTGGAGGAGTTTGGCAGCCTGGCTCTTACGATCTCATCTGGCTCGGCTCTTGATCCTCTTCCTCCTAAACTTTGGAGGGTGTTTCAGGAGGAACTCTTCCAGCCTTTGCATTCCATCTGCTGCTAGTCGTTTGAAACAGGGACTGTACCGGGCTGCTGAAAGAAGGCAGTGGTATCTCCGCTCTTAAAAAAACCTACGCTTGACCCCGCTTGCCTCTCCAACTACCGGCCAATCTCCCTGCTTCCCTTTCCAGTCCAAATCATGGAAAAACTGGTTACCCGCACTCTGTCCGGCTTCTTAGAAGGGAACACCTGGTTGGATGACACACAATTCGGCTTTCGCCCAGCTCATGGGACGGAATCCGCGTTAGTGACCGTGTTAGACAATCTGCGGGCGCAAGTCGACAGCGGTCGGGCAGCCTTTCTGGTGCTGCTCGACATGTCGGCCGCGTTCGACGCGGTCAGCCATCCTACCTTGATAATGAGGCTGGAAGAGTGCGAGGTCAAAGATAAGGCCAGGGACTGGCTAATTTCCTATCTGGACAATCGTCAGCAACGGGTTTCGCTCCCTCCCTTCAGCTCAGAGGAGCGGAGAGTAGGACAAGGAGTACCTCAGGGCTCAGCCATCAGCCCTATACTCTTTAATATCTACCTCCGCCCTCTAGTCCAGCTCATTAAATCATTTGGGATCTCCGCATTTAATTATGCGGACGATACCCAGCTGGTCTTTTCACTGGAGGGACAGGATGCAGTCCCATTGGAGACCTTCCATCGGTGCTTGCAGGCTACAGCGGAATGGCTTTGATTGAACTCGTTGCAGTTCAATGGAACTAAGACGGAGGTCCTGTATTGTTCCAACGAACGAGTTCCCCGAGATCTTCCAGACGACTTCTGGCCCCCGTCATTCCCAGAGACGGTGTCAGCTTCACAATTGGCGCGCAATTTCGGTGTCATCTTTGGGCCCAACCTGCAGCTGGATCTTGTTGGAAACGGGACCCTGGCTGGCCAAGACTCGCGTCGAGGTCAGTCAGGGATCACCATTCCCAAAGTCAGGGCAAGGGAGTTACACGCCAAGATAACCCCTACTCGCCCTCTAGGTAACGTGGCGCGAGCTGTCAAGGCTAAACTTGGAGGCGATGTAAGTTAAGTATTTGCGCACGCACCCCAGCAACAACACCCAAGGCCCACCACAAAGAAACACTCCACACAAGGTTATGTAAAAATAGCCTTTGTATTATAATAAATATACATCAGATAAAACACACATCTTGTTACACTGTGCCAACAGGCACGGGCGGAATTTACAAGGGATATTTGTACAGTACAGGGCCTCTTGGACCACTGTCAAGGGTATCAGCACTTTTAGAAATAACACTTTCAGAAGATAAAATCAGTGTAGCACACAATATAAAAGTAGAGCATACAACCAGTAATCACTGGTAACAGGACCTCTCTAGCACCACCTGTACTAGGGAGAAAACAACCACCTACATGTCACACTACCTGTAGGGGTGCAAGGATAAAACACATGATGTATTAACATTCAGAGGTGTACAAACCATAACAATTGCGCCAAACTCACAAGTCACCACCTGTGACTGTCCCGGTGTCCCAATGTCAGGGCCTAAACGTGGCAGTTGCCCACAAAGTGCTGGGCAACTGGAGCAGGGAAAGTTAGGGCAACGTTGGAGCCTCTCTGGGCTCAAAGAACCACCACTGTGGCACGGGTGAGCCTCTCTCAGGCTCTTAGACAAACAAGCGTGCTGCTGAGCCTCTCAGGGCTCCAGCAACAAAAGGTGCAGCCTGGCTGGGCTGTGGGGTCCCTCTCTCTGGGGACCCAGAGGGATGATGCTTGCCAAGAGCCTCGCTGGGCTCTAACTCAACTGGTGCCCCCGGGGCACCTCGTGGCACAAAAGGAATGCTCCCACTCGTTGGAGCCTCTCTTAGGCTCGGGAAACGGTGCCGACAATCGAGCCTCGCAAGGCTCGCCAACAGGAAATGCCCCCAGAGCCTCTCTCAGGCTCTAAACACGTGGGCGCGAGGTCGCGCTGCCGAGGGGGCAGGGGGGGGGGGGGGCGGACACCGACAATGTGTCCCGGCGCCCCTCCCTCCAGGACGGCCACACTCACCGGCTGGTCTCCAGCGGAGGCGGGTCTCTCCCGCTGGTCCCGGGGCTCTCCTCTCCACTCGGGGAGCCTCGGGGATCAGGCCGGCAGCTTCTCTCTTCCCGGCTCGGCTGAGGAGGCGGGACTTCCAGTCGGCCTTTCCTGGGCCGCGCTGTGATTGGACGGACTCCCAATCACTTCCGGGTCACCGCGGGCAGCGCGGCGGCTCGCTTTTTAGGCAGGCAGGCGGGCTCCCATGATCCGAGGAGTGGGCTCCCTCGTGAATCAACCAAAAACGGGCCAAATACAGCGGCAATGAGCGGGGTGGCACCCGCGCCGCCAAAGCAAATATAAAGCGAGGTAGGCACTCGCTGGGCACCGCAATTTCGGGCTGATGCCGGGTGGGCACCGGCTGGCTCTCAAAGCGCTAGCAGCGCTAGGCTCTAAGAAAAGGCGCTCCCAAGTGCCACCGGGCCAAATGCAGCGCTCTCAAGCGCTAGACAAGGGATTCCAGCGCTCCCAGCGCTGAAGGGCAGAGAGCAGCGCTCTCAGGCTGCAGGCAAGAAGTCCTCAGTGCTCCCCAGCACTGGAGGACAGGGCAGGGCTCCAGCAGGGCTGGAGGCAGGCAGGGGGGCAAGGCTGGGCCAGAGCCAGCACACTGGGTCTCCAGGCAGGGAGACTCCCCAAGTGGCGGTCCTCCTGGCCCCAGCAGCAGCAAAAGCCCCCTCTGGCAGGATCCAAGAGTAGAACATTTTCAGTGGGGACACAGCCCCTTCTTATACTAGCAAATCCTTTGTTTTAGGGTGCAGGGTGGGGGGGAAACCAGTCGCAGCTGGTTCTGGAGCACTCTTGATGGCCCAACCACCCATTTCAATCACTGGGGAGGCTAGGGTCGTTAGACACACCACAGGGGGGCGGAGCCAGCATTGTGTGGGGAAAACCCAGCCCATCCAGGACACAGGTACACTCCTCCCACACATCACTCATGCTAATCTCCCACTCACCACCGGGCAGACCCATCCAGACTTCCTGGAGCCTGGCATGCCAGCCAGCTCCAGCCAATCACGCTCCAGCACCCTCACTGCACACATATCTCAATGTCCAGAAGTAGCACTTCCCAACTAGACACACACATGCCGCAGACACCATCTCGCAGCATTCACTCTCACGAGTTTACACATACTAAACTCGAGCCTGTACTCCCCACGCATCAGGAACTACCAGGGACACACACATTCCCCATGCATTCCTATGGGAGGGCAGGCCAGCCATACTACACGCACGCACTTTCACTCTGGGACTCAGGGGAAAGTGCGCAGAGACCCAAAAATCACTAACACAGGGTCACAAATAAGGCAAAAAGTCTAGGGGTGAACCTGCCCTGCGGGCCAAGTCCAACACAACCCCCTTCCAGCCAAAACGCAGGGGAGAACAATCACCACCGTGATGGACTTCCCTGCTTGGGGCGATAGAACATGGACGCAGGCCCGCCACTGCCGGGACACCCTCCTGTTCTATGCCACGGTGAACCCCTAGGGTTCCTTCTAAAGCTACTGTAAGGACCAACTGGGCTACCCCACTGGTACTCCTCAGCTGTCCGCAGCCAGGACCAGGCCCTGGGCCACCCAGGGGCCACCGGTCCTTGCCAATTCGCAGAGCGGGGGGTAGTAACCCCTGGCACATAGTGTCCATTCTCCACTCTCCCTGTCTGCAAGACAGGACTAGACTGCCACTGGTTCACCAGCCTTTGGTCTATAACCTCAGGCGGACCAGGAGTCTCAGGGAAGGCTTTCCTCCCCTTACCTCTTCTTCCAGGGTTCCTCCTCCTCCTGCGAGGGGTACCCTTACAACGCCACTCCAACCCAGGGTTTAACCCCTCAGGTTGCGCCGGGGTCAGAGGTGGGCTTTACCACCCTCTGCACCCCCTTCCAGAGGTCTGCCCTCTCCCAACTGGAGAAGTTCCTCTGGAAGAACCGGTCAGGACACTGGTTACAGTTGTCATACCCTTCAGGTCAGGCCGAACCTGAACCTGGCCTCCCAACCTCCGGTCTAAAACCTTTGGTGGAATAATTGCCGGGCACTCCAGGACTTCTGGGGACTCACACACAATCCCCCTGAGGCTGACACATGACCCCTGTGTCGTGTGACTGTCTGCCTGGCGCAGATCTCCCGCCTCCTGTCCACCTGACAGTGCGCAAAGATCCCCCAGACCAGAAGTGGCGCCACCCGGGTCCACCCAAGAAGATCTAGCCCAACTGGCTAGTCTCTGGTCCACTGGTGCATCCACTGGGAAACTCATCCCCCAATCACTCCTCGCTTCGGACTTCTGTGCCCTCCCAACTGGAGCGACACTGCCGGGCACTGGAACCCCTGGAGCTCTAGTTACAGACGCTCCAGGTTCCCTAGACACTAGGAGATCCACCTCAAGTGTACCAACAGGACAGCCTAGGTCCCTAACCTGGTGTTCCCTCAAGAAACCACCCAAGTTCTGAGACAGGGCTTCGGGCCTCTGGGTGCTCTCAGCCACCCACTGACTCCTGCTCCACTGAGCCAGGTAGTCAGCCCCTCCACCCTTCTCACTATACTGGGACCTAGCTGGGCTACACTGAGCCTCTTCCACCACGCTGGTCTGGAAGCTCCCTGTACCACTACTGTTGGACTCACTCTCTAATGACTGTACAGAACCTCTGGCCCTCTCCCAGCGGTCTGCTTCCACTGCAAGCTCGCAGGGTTCGGACAATCCACACCCCAACAGGTGTTGCCGCAACCCTGGGGAACAACAACTGAGCAACTGCTCTCTGAGAAACATATCGAACAATATGTCCCAATCACATTTCGTGGGCTCCTGTACCCAATCACACAGGGCTCCACAACAGTCCTCCTCAAAGTCTACCCAAGACTGGTGAGACGGTTTCCGAAGGTTCCTAAACCTCAACCTATTCTCCTCCTCTGGGGAAACAGGAACCATACTCTGGGAACTGGGAGTGGGACTGTCAACACCAACACTTAAAAAGCTGCCACCACTGGACTCCACCCTCCCTGGGGAATCCAGAAAATTATGACTGCGGTCAGGGGATAACCTACACTCTAGGGCTATCTTCTCCCTGGCCAAGGCCCTCTCAGCCTCTGCAATCCGCTCATTCACACCCAGCTGCGCCATCTTCCAGGCATGCTCTAACCTGAGCTTCTTCATGGCCAGCTGGTGCTCCCTCTCTTCTCTCCTATCCACCCACTCTTCTGGGGACAGGGAAAGTGATGGGGGGCTACATCTGACACGGGACCCAGCAAGGGACTCCCTATCTAGGGGGTACTCGCTCTCTGCTGGCGTCCCTGTGCTGTCATTTTCTTCCTCCTCCTCTGAATCTTCAGGGCTCCCCACAGACCCACCACCCTCATGGTGTGAGACCCGGGCCCTTTCCTCACTGCGCGCAAGATCCCACTGACCCTTTTGCCATAGGATCAGGCTGCTCCTAAGTTCAGACTGAGTATCTGACTCATCCACTCCTATGCCTCTCTCTCCACAGAACCTTACCAACTCTCCCATACTGTATCCAAACAGATCACAGAAATCAAAAGCAGGCTCCATTCTGGCAGACGTTCTAGAGAAGAGATTACACAGGGAACCTAGGGGTCTGAGCTTAACACAGGAGTACACAATTCACACAGGTTCAGCAAGCTCTCTCTCCCAGAGAACTCACACTCACTTGCCTAGTGCCACACACCATTCATTCACACACAACCCCCCCCCTCGGACTGGTAAGGCAGTTTCTACCACCCCTGATTCCTCAACCTGACCACACGTGACACAGGTACCAAACTCTGGGCGCGGGGCAGGGGAACAAATGTACTTGACACAATTGCACAATGATACCTTTTGGAGAAGAAAATAATGGAACTTTACCAAAAACACAATAATCCCCCTAAAATGTGGCCATCTAAAATGCAGAGCTTTGTAGTGGCCTGTTGCCACTGTGGTACAACGCAAACACAAATTCTTATCCTCACCGCTTGCCGCCAATGTTGGAAACAGGACCCTGGCTGGCCAAGACTCGCGTCGAGGTCAGTCAGGGATCACCATTCCCAAAGTCAGGGCAAGGGAGTTACACGCCAAGATAACCCCTACTCGCCCTCTAGGTAACGTGGCGCGAGCTGTCAAGGCTAAACTTGGAGGCGATGTAAGTTAAGTATTTGCGCACGCACCCCAGCAACAACACCCAAGGCCCACCACAAAGAAACACTCCACACAAGGTTATGTGAAAATAGCCTTTGTATTATAATAAATATACATCAGATAAAACACACATCTTGTTACACTGTGCCAACAGGCACGGGCGGAATTTACAAGGGATATTTGTACAGTACAGGGCCTCTTGGACCACTGTCAAGGGTATCAGCACTTTTAGAAATAACACTTTCAGAAGATAAAATCAGTGTAGCACACAATATAAAAGTAGAGCATACAACCAGTAATCACTGGTAACAGGACCTCTCTAGCACCACCTGTACTAGGGAGAAAACAACCACCTACATGTCACACTACCTGTAGGGGTGCAAGGATAAAACACATGATGTATTAACATTCAGAGGTGTACAAACCATAACAATTGCGCCAAACTCACAAGTCACCACCTGTGACTGTCCCGGTGTCCCAATGTCAGGGCCTAAACGTGGCAGTTGCCCACAAAGTGCTGGGCAACTGGAGCAGGGAAAGTTAGGGCAACGTTGGAGCCTCTCTGGGCTCAAAGAACCACCACTGTGGCACGGTGGAGCCTCTCTCAGGCTCTCAGACAAACAAGCGTGCTGCTGAGCCTCTCAGGGCTCCAGCAACAAAAGGTGCAGCCTCGCTGGGCTGTGGGGTCCCTCTCTCTGGGGACCCAGAGGGATGATGCTTGCCAAGAGCCTCGCTGGGCTCTAACTCAACTGGTGCCCCCGGGGCACCTCGTGGCACAAAAGGAATGCTCCCACTCGTTGGAGCCTCTCTTAGGCTCGGGAAACGGTGCCGGCAATCGAGCCTCGCAAGGCTCGCCAACAGGAAATGCCCCCAGAGCCTCTCTCAGGCTCTAAACACGTGGGCGCGAGGTCGCGCTGCCGAGGGGGCAGGGGGGGCGGACACCGACAATGTGTCCCGGCGCCCCTCCCTCCAGGACGGCCACACTCACCGGCTGGTCTCCAGCGGAGGCGGGTCTCTCCCGCTGGTCCCGGGGCTCTCCTCTCCACTCGGGGAGCCTCGGGGATCAGGCCGGCAGCTTCTCTCTTCCCGGCTCGGCTGAGGAGGCGGGACTTCCGGTCGGCCTTTCCTGGGCCGCGCTGTGATTGGACGGACTCCCAATCACTTCCGGGTCGCCGCGGGCAGTGCGGCGGCTCGCTTTTTAGGCAGGCAGGCGGGCTCCCATGATCCGAGGAATGGGCTCCCTCGTGAATCAACCAAAACGGGCCAAATACAGCGGCAATGAGCGGGGTGGCACCCGCGCCGCCAAAGCAAATATAAAGCGAGGTAGGCACTCGCTGGGCACCGCAATTTCGGGCTGATGCCGGGTGGGCACCGGCTGGCTCTCAAAGCGCTAGCAGCGCTAGCCTCTAAGAAAAGGCGCTCCCAAGTGCCACCGGGCCAAATGCAGCGCTCTCAAGCGCTAGACAAGGGATTCCAGCGCTCCCAGCGCTGAAGGGCAGAGAGCAGCGCTTTCAGGCTGCAGGCAAGAAGTCCTCAGTGCTCCCCAGCACTGGAGGACAGGGCAGGGCTCCAGCAGGGCTGGAGGCAGGCAGGGGGGCAAGGCTGGGCCAGAGCCAGCACACTGGGTCTCCAGGCAGGGAGACTCCCCAAGTGGCGGTCCTCCTGGCCCCAGTAGCAGCAAAAGCCCCCTCTGGCAGGATCCAAGAGTAGAACATTTTCAGTGGGGACACAGCCCCTTCTTATACTAGCAAATCCTTTGTTTCAGGGTGCAGGGTGGGGGGAAAACCAGTCACAGCTGGTTCTGGAGCACTCTTGATGGCCCAACCACCCATTTCATTCACTGGGGAGGCTAGGGTCGTTAGACACACCACAGGGGGGCGGAGCCAGCATTGTGTGGGGAAAACCCAGCCCATCCAGGACACAGGTACACTCCTCCCACACATCACTCATGCTAATCTCCCACTCACCACGGGGCAGACCCATCCAGACTTCCTGGAGCCTGGCATGCCAGCCAGCTCCAGCCAATCACGCTCCAGCACCCTCACTGCACACATATCTCAATGTCCAGAAGTAGCACTTCCCAACTAGACACACACATGCCGCAGACACCATCTCGCAGCATTCACTCTCACGAGTTTACACATACTAAACTCGAGCCTGTACTCCCCACGCATCAGGAACTACCAGGGACACACACATTCCCCATGCATTCCTATGGGAGGGCAGGCCAGCCATACTACACGCACGCACTTTCACTCTGGGACTCAGGGGAAAGTGCGCAGAGACCCAAAAATCACTAACGCAGGGTCACAAATAAGGCAAAAAGTCTAGGGGGGTGAACCTGCCCTGCGGGCCAAGTCCAACAGATCTGCACGTAAATAAGACCACCTCAACGTGCATGATGCTGATCCGCATGCTGCGAAAGGTTTTGCCCCTCCTCCCTGAGCAAGCCAGACCCGAAGTAGTGCGGAGTACCATCCTAAGTCGACTCGACTATTGTAACGCACTACTTCTGGAGGCCCCGGTAACACTTCTGGGTAAGCTCCAAAGAGTGCAAAACATGGCTGCCAAACTTGCCCTTTCCCGCCCCTATCATAGCTCTTCTACGGCAGCATTACAGGAACTCCATTGGCTGCCGGTCCATCTACGCGTTCGCTACAAAGCAGCGTGCATTGTGTTCAGGGCTATCCATGGCCTGGGCCCGGTCCAATTGCGGAGAATGTTCGCCTGGTACCTTCCATCTCGAGCTTTACGCTCCTCCTCATCCAGGCTACTTGTAGTACCGCGCTTCCAGAGAGTGAGGATGGGCGGCCGATCGTTCAGAGTAGCGGCGGCCAAACTCCAGAACTCCCTGCCAATATCCCTAAGGAGTCTTGAGGATCTCTTAGCCTTTATAAAGGCGTTAAAAACCTACCTTTTTCCCAGAACAGGCTAAGTTGCTGAATCTGTTGGCTCATCGCTCAAAGCGCCAGGATGCCCTTGGTGGTGACAGGTTTGCGCTATATAAATATACCACAATACCAATTCCAAATAGAAAGGTTTTAAGAAGTTTCCTAAAGCGTAAAGGTTCAGGGCATTGTCTGAGAGCTATGGGAAGACTGTTCCATAAATATGGTCCGGCCACAGACAGTGCCTTGCCCCGTGTCTGGCCTTTTTGGTCTTAGGGACACACAGTAAACCTTGATTACTGGATCTGAGGGAGCGTGTAGGGATATAAGGGATACATTTGTTTTTTAGATATTCAGATCCTAGGTCATTAAGGCATTTGAAAATCAGGCAGCAGGTTTTAAATGTAATTTTTTGTTTGATAGGCAACCAATGGAGTCTTGCCAGCAGATGTTTGGAGGGGGTTCTGGGAGGGGCGTTTAGAACTAACCGGGCTGCCGTATTCTGAACTATTTGGAGTTTTACCACAACTCCTTCATTGGCGTTTAAGAACAGGCCGTTACAGTAGTCCATACGGCTTAGAACAAGAGCCTGTACCAGTGTTTTTCTGACAGCGTCAGGGAGCAGAGGAAAGACTTTCCGCAGAAGCCCAATTACGTGGAAACATGAGCCCACCACGTAATTGCTATGCTGCTTTAGAGAAAGCTCCTGATCTAATCGGACCCCTAAATTTTTTATGACCTGTTTAGGTTCTGGGACTGGGCCAAGGTCTTGCGGCCACCAATCCGGGGTCCATAGGAGATTGGCTTCTCCGAACAGCATGATCTCAGTCTTCCCAACATTGCATTGAAGGTAATTGGTGCCATCCAATTTGCCACCACCTTCATGCCCTGGGAAAAGGGGTTCTTAGTCTCGGTGGTAAGGTGTTTAAAGGGGAAGAGCTGGGTATCATCGGCGTAAGACACCGGAATAAACTCTCATGATGTTAGCCAGGGGTGCCACATAGATATTAAAGAGGATAGGGCTCAAACAGGAGCCCTTTAGCACCCCTTTTGAGATCTCCACCTCCTCTGAACAATATGGTCCCAGGGACACATGTTGGGTCCGATTAGACAGAAAACTCTTAAGCCAGTATAAGGCCTTATCTTCCATGCCAATATTGGCCAGCCGAGTTGTCAGGATGTTATGCGACACGGTGTCAAACGCCGCAGACAAGTCCAATAGTACCAGGACCACGGAAAAGCCCTTGTCCTGGTACATATGTAGATCGTCTACGACTGACATCAGAGTGGTCTCAGTACTGTGCTTAGGCATGAACCCTGATTGAGAATAGTCCAATCCTCCAGCTAATTCGATGTAGTTTGATAGGTGGCGGTTGACATATTTCTCAATCAGTTTGCTCAAGAAAGGAAGAAGGGATATTGGCCTAAGTTCTGTCCAGGGGAGCGCGGTATTTTTCCTAATAGGTCGGACCAGAGCTCTTTTCCATTCTTTAGGGACCTCTCCGTTGTTAAGGGAGAGGTTAACAAGTTTTTGAAACCCAGGGCCTAGCTCCTTGGCGAGCATAGGTATTAGTCTTGCCGGGATAATGTCAGCTGGGCAGCCACTCTTAATCTGAAAGATTAAGGATGTTACCTCCTCTAGAGAGATAGGGGGAAACATGTCAAGGGAAGGGATAGGAGGGGTGTCCATCACTATCCCTACAGCTGGACTGAGAGGCAGCTTTCCTCCACCAGAGGGAAGCATAAGACTGATAATCTTATCATAAATGCCGTCAATTTTTTGGGTGAAAAATTGCGAAATGTCGTTACAGAGTTGCTGCGATGCCATCTCAGAACTTTCACAAGCCATAAGTTTCACGAAGGATTGTAAAATTTGGAAGAGCACTCTGGGAGAGTTACCCTCGGTCATAAGCTGGGATGCAATATGATTCTTTCGTTCAGCATGAATGACTTTGTGATATGTGGTAAGAGACTGCCAGTAACATTGTTTATCCTCAGCCAGCTTGGATTTTCTCTATTTCTTTTCAAGTTTTCTGGCTGCTCGTTTTAATAATCTTAGGTGCTCTGAATACCAAATTTCTTGTTTTTGCGCAGGACGAGTTTTAAAGTGTTTTAATGGGGCAATGGCATTTACTGCTGTGGTGATTGCCTCTTCAAAATTAGCCAGAGCAGTCTCAATGTTTTCACTAGGAGTCAGGGTAGGTTCAACATAACTATTTGTAAAGGACTCCTGAGTCATTTTATGCCATTGTCTTCTTTTACTGGGTAAGGAGACATGACTAGTTGGCGGGTGTTTAACCATGGGAATATAGAATTCGATAATGAAATGATCAGTCCACTCAACCTGGGAAGGAGGTAGACATTTAATCCGCAGAGAGTTAGGCAGGACCAGATCTAAAGAGTGTCCTGCCTTATGTGTTGGACCATCATTGACTTGTTTCAATCCCAGTAAAGACAGATCTGTTAGTAAGGATTGTGCCTCCTTGTTTTCTACTAATTCGGTATGAACATTGAAGTCCCCTGTTCGTGTATGTAAGGAACCAGTGCTTCTAAAAGTAGAGTGGAGAAGTTGGTACATGGACCAGGAGGGCGGTATACCAATGCTCCTTTCCTACTCCCTTTAGGCGTAGTTTTTATTTTAAAAATCAAAAGTTCTAGTTCAGAGGTACATATTCCTTCAATCACCAGGATGTCTATTTCTTCTTTATGGACAATAGCAATTCCCCCACCTGTCTTGATAGGTCGATCTAATCTAGCTATTTTGTACCCTACTGGAATTCCTAGGGTTATGGCTGGGACAGATTGGGGCTTTAACCATGTTTCTGTCAGGGAACATATGTCCGGTTTTTCAGAGGTGATAAGGTCCCAAACCTCTGTAGAGTGTTTGGGCAGGGATCTGATATTGCAGAGCAAATTCTTACTCCCTAAAGAGATATCCTTATCTACCCTGTGGCTCTGAGCGGTGTTACCGTGTGCCGGCTCCCTCCTGAGTAGCTGAGTCCGGCTACCCCTGGAGGTTAGATCTTCCAGTAGTGTATTAAACTGGGTTTCGCAATTAATACAGGAAAACGGACCTTCTAACATAATATCTGCCATCGTGCTACAACTTCTTGGAAGGCAGCCGCGTATACCTAGTAACGCCTGGGCTGTGTACGGTCTTAGTATGCTCGGAGCAGGAAGCTAGGCACCGGTAGAGTGAGCCATGGACCCTGGTCCCTGGCCCTGTCCAGTCGCGGACGGGCGCAGATGGGCTGGTCTTTGGCTTGTCTTTGGTGCGTATGAAGGCGCTCCACTGTGCGCAACCGCTGCGAGCAACAGCTGCTCGCTAGTGCCGACGAGTGGCTAAATAGCCCTTTGTGCTGAAAGGCTAGAGCGCTAACCACTCGACTGGACAATCAGGAAGTGTCTGGGCGTGTCACTCTGGCTCGTGCCTGTCCCGCCCTCCACTCAACGGTATAGGATACCGAGTCGGACTGGGGCGGCCAGGCTACAACACTGAGCACAAAGTTCCAAAGTGAGTCCTAAAACCCCTTTGCAGCTCTGTGAAGGAGCGTGATGCACAGGAGGTGAGTGTATTAAAATTAGTAATCAATTATAACACAACATAAGTGATTTAAAATTCATAATCAATTTTTTAAAATTGTGACATAGGTTTTTCAGATAGCATTCACAAATCCAGCAGAGTATTCTGCTCTGCGTGTATTTTACCTGGCGCCAAAGCGGGGTCGGGAGACACTGCCACTGTCTGCCTTACGGCTGTTCAGTTTTGCCATTGTCCAGTGCCAATTGTAGAGCATTTTGAAGAGACAGAATTTTAAGCAGGCTTCCAGGGTGCCCCTATCCAGGGCTTCCAGAATATGAGCCCAGTCCCCTTCCTCAAGGGTTGTTTGCAGGGGTGCCTGTCATTTACTGGAGAGACTGGGTAGAAGAGGTGGCTCATGAGTGTGCCGTAGAGTCCCAACATCACTCCCCTGTGTTGGCCCTATGTAGTCAGGGAAGCCACTACTGGTCAGGGCTGTACAGACAAAGGACGTGGGCCTAAGTGACAACGGTGCTGCAGCTGCAAGGCTTACCGTGAGTGGAGGCCAAACTCCTCCCTCAGATGGTCGAAACGGCTTTAAATCCCCGTTGGGCAAGATTTGGTCCAGGGTGTGTATGCCTACCTTCATCCAGTGGGTCCAGCATAAAGCCTTATATTCAATGAGCAGATCGTCATTGCCCCACAGTGGTGCTTTAGCATGTAAGCATAGGTCCACCCGAGTGGTTGGTGAGCACATAACCAGGCCTTTTGTGTGGCCTGCAGCACAGGGTGAAAGAGCAATGGCTGTGGGTCATTGTCCCCATACAGAAGGCCAGGCCCTCACCTCCAGAGAGGAGCGATCTTTTTAGTGTAGGCCCACTACGGTGGGTCTGGGGTACCATGCAGTACGTATGCCATTTGCGTTAGGTAGAGAGCTAGGATGTAATGTTCCACTGACGGGAGGCTTAAGCCTCCACAGGAGCGGTGTGCCATGAGTTTTGATGTGGCCAGCTGGGGGCACGAGGAACCCCACATAAAGCACAAAATCTGGGAGTGAATGCGGTGGAATGTGGTTAAAGGCACCAGTAAAGGCAGCATTCCCAGCATGTAAGTGAAGTACAGTAGTGTGACCATACTCACAAGCTGAACACTGCACCACAAGTTGCCCGAGACCATCCCGTTCATTCCTCTAATGACTAGTATCCCCAAGTATTTTAAACACAAGGACTACCAACAGAAATGATAGGTTTGTAACACCTCTTTCATGGTGCTCATTGAGAGTGGCAGGGCCTCACTCTTGTCCCAGTTTACTTTGTAACCAGATAGGGAAGCTAAATCCTTGATGTATTCCAATAGATCTGGCAAGGCTGGCTTTCACCTTGGGGATGCCCAGTACGGGTTATCTCACAGGGAAAAGCCAGGACGGGTTCCCAATGCAAGCGCCGAGATGCCCAAGGGTAAGTCGAGCGCTATATAAGAACATACATATATATATATATATATATATATATATATATATATATATATATACATATATATATATATATATATATATATATATATATATATATATATATATATATATATATATATATATATATATATATATATATATATATATATATATATATATAAGGAACAGTGGAGATCTGTGAGGGTGAGTAGGACATCATCTGCGTAGAGGTGGAGTTTGGATGTTCTGCCCATGAGGGGTAAGCCTGCAATGTATGCTGAATGACGGGTAGCAGAGGCAAGGTGTTCTATGGCCAATAGAAACGGTGGGAGCAGGCATCCCACACTGGTGCCCCTCTGGATTGGGAAAGGGTCCGAAAGGAATCCATGACAGTTGGCCTTGGCTGTTGGACAATCATACAGCAGCCATACCTTGGTGGTGAAATGGTTGCCTAGCCTGAATCGTTTCATAGTGACGAAGAGGTACCCTCATTCTATGTGATCAAATGCCTTCTTGGCATCCAGGGAGAGGGCCATTGCATATACTGGAAGGTCCTTGGTTACACAGAGGGTGTGGACCTGGGTGTAAAAGTGGTTCCTGGAGGAGCATCCCGGCATGAAACTGACCTGCATGTGGTGGACCGGAGAGGGAATGACTTTACCGAGGCACGCAGCCAAGATGCTTTCGAGGATTTTGATATCACCATTCAGCAGCTGAATGGGTCTGTAACTACCACATAGTAAAGGGTCCCTCATTGGTTTGGGTAGGAATGTGATCACTGCCTTGTTGGAGAGAGGCCTCAATGAAGCTGCCCATTAAACCTCCTGGAAAGGGCCATGTAGGAGTCCACTGTCTCCTTACCTGAACACATACAAAGCTCCACAGGGAAGCCATCCTCCCCCGGGGCTTTGTGGGATGGTAATTCAGAAATGGGCAGCGCTATCTCTTCCCTGCTAATCTCTCATGCGAGTAGTTCCCTATCAAGCAGGGGAGGTGTATGCTGACCAAGAAGGTAGCCAACCATTCTGCGCTAGCCCATGCCTCTTAAGTGTATAAAGGCTTGTAGAATGAAGCAAACTCATCAAAGATGTCTTGTGGGCTAGTGAGAACCTCCATGCTCCCCGAAGGTCTGGTAGGGATAAACAGCACAGCCTCCTGTTGCCTCAGTGGGGACGCAGTAGGTGACTCGCTTTTTCCCCCTGTTCATAAAGCCATCCCTTGAGGCGCTGTACTGCATAATCAGCTTTGGAGGTAAAGAGGCCATCGAAGGCCATGCAGGCCTGCTCCAGGCATTGGTAGTTGGGCAATGTATGGTGGGAGGAGTAGAAATGGGCAAGGGAAGCTATCTGTTCCTCCAGTTCGGTCCGGCGGAGAGCCGCTTGTTCATTGGACATGGTGGCATCTCTCAAGAGTTGGCCTCTTATTGTTGCCTTTACAGCAGCCCACAGAACTGTGGGAGTCCGCAGAGTAGCTGTTGTCTAACATGGGCTTTCAGTAGGGACTTGCCCTGAGGGGTGCAATATGGTTGTACATTCAGGCGCCATGGATTACGACCTAAGGAGGCCAGGCCCAAGCTGAGGGATAGAAGAACGTGTGGCAGCCTGTAACCACAGTTTTCTGGAAAATGAGCAAGTAGTTAAACCTAGATTATCCGCTGGGTGGCTGCGAGGCCAGTGGTCTACCGGGCTGTAGTCCAAGGCCACTTCGCCAAGCAGGGCCCTGTCCGCATTATTGCCTTTGCCTAGAGCTCCTCTCCTGTCCAGAATTATGTCCAGGTTAGGTTCAAGTCCCCACCAATGGCATACTGCGACACCCCAATCTCCAGAAGCAGGCACTGCAGTGAAGAAAGAAAGGGAATTTTGCCCCAGTTGGGTGTTTACCAATCCTACACTAAGGGATCTGTCCGGCAACTGCAACTTGGCACATGTATACCTGCCCTCCTGGTCAGACCATCTTTTCACAATGGTAATGGATAAGGTTAGTCACTTCACAATTCCACTGTGTCCCTCCCTCAGTGGATGGCACAGACACAATGCTAATATGGTTCACCCTGCCCACCCATATGCGGACAGTTTGTCGGATTCTAGGTTTTCCACATGTGTCTCCTGCTGGAGAGCCACATCCGCTTTCTTGCTTCCAGGTGTGGAGAGGGAGGGGAGATAGGACAGGGAGTCATACAGAGGTACGGTGTGGCATGTGCGTACCGAGGCAGCACAGTCGGCTAGGAGACCGGGGTGAGGAGGAGGGTGCAGAGGGAACAGACCCAGGTAAAGGGATGGGGCGGTTGAAAGGAGGCAGAAGCAATGGGGTGCATAAAAGTGAAGAGTGAGGGTGGGGAGATTTGGACACCTCTTGGGCAGGTTGGGACGGAAGGAGGGGCAGATGAGGAGTGGTGGGTTGTTGATATGTCAGACACACAGGGGGGAACTCCCAGGGGCCAGAGCACTAACTGGTGTGAGGCAGTGGCTGCTGAGGGATGCCTAGGATGCATGCAGTGGGGGGCGTAGTGGAAGGGAGGTAGGAAAAGAGTTGGGATGAGCTGCAGCAGTGGGACGCAGCACAAGGGACACTGAACTGTGTATTGTGGGTCTAGACTTGCTGAGATGAAATACCGAAGGGACCCCTTCGGGAAGGCAGGGCAGTCTGAGTGGCCAACAAGAGTGATTGGACGGGAGCATAGAATGCTTGTCAAGGTCGCTGGGGGTAGAAATCTAGAAAAGACATTTCTGGGCATCCTTGGGGGGAACATTAGTCGACCCGAGGGGCCATGGGCACGGAGCAGGAAGAGGGTGCACTGCCCTTGCAGGGGTGGACCAGCAGCACAATAGAGTTTTGAGCAGCAATGGTGTTGGTACCTAGGCCAAGGTGGGACAGGGGAGTGGCCCACAGCAGTCCCATGTGCTGGATCCCACAGTGTAGCAGTCTGGGTCCCCACAATCACCGTCCACAGGCAGGAGAATTATGGTCGGCAGCTTAATTCACAGCCAACACAGGCGTTCTAGTTCTAGTTCAGTTCAGTTCCAGCCAAGGTAAAGGGCTGAAGGTCAGTGTGGGCCAGCTTTTCCAAGGTGCGCTCTGCCAGGTGCCAAGGCAGCAGTACGGTGTGGTCTGCAATGTCCGTCCAGAGGTAAGCCAGACAATGGTGATGGGGCAGCACTGCAGAAGAACTTGTTGGCTGAAGCGGCCCAGCTGCACATGGCCCTCAGCTACCTGAGCACTGCATAGGCCACAGGAGGAGGCCCTGGGAGGGCTCAGTGCCCCACAGGAGGTGATGTGTCTGAAGGGAGTACAGGCGATGGGACCTTGTCCCATCTAGGCGACGCTCCTGGGGTAACGCTAATGCAGTCAGGGGCTAGAAGTGTTTGGCCTGGTCCTTTGCTGCCAGGCTTATGTGTCCTGCTCCAGCGGATCATTGATATGTGAGGGCTGAAAAAATATGTGGAATCTGCACACTACCGCCAGCCCTTAACTATGATCGGGGTGCCCAGTGGGGCAGTAGCCCCCAACATGGGGGAAGGGACGGTCATGCTGGAATGAGGAAAACCGGGACATCACCTGTGTCCCCCAGGCCCCATACTTCACCCTCCTTGCTGCCAGGTAGAAGGGGTCGGAGTTACTGTGGGAGAGCAGAAGGGCAGTTGGGGAAAGAAAATTAAGGGAGCCCCTTGGGCAGTTCAGGCAGAAGGTGAGGGAGTAACTCACAGCAGGCAGGACATTATATCTGCACAGTCATGTGGACCAGGTAATGCCAGACATTGGCTGGGGCAGAGGTTCCACCTGGAGGTGGCTCTAGTTCAGAGCAGAGGATTCCTGGTTTCCTTCAGGTCCAATGAACCTTTGCCAATCTGCGCCAGGCTGGCCAGTCTTGGTATTTTTCCTGCTCAAGTAAACAAAATTGGGTGGGAAGTTGATTGGGGCGCCTGCCCTCCCAGGAGGCATCTCAGGCCGGGGGTGCCACAGTACATCGTGCCTCCAGGCCCAAGGGCTCCTCTGCGACGCTGCCAGAGCTGGAGGAGACAACACCACCACAGAGTCAGCAACGACAGCAAGAAGACAAGAGCCAGGTGCCTCAAAAGACGGACATGACAGGGAGACAAGTCTTCTATCCCTCACCAAGCCATAAGTGTCACTTGCCGCTGTCCCGGGTCTTCTCTAATTGGAGCTCCGGAATCAAGTGGCCATCTTCTCTTGTGACCAGACCACACCCCCTAAATGCTCTTTTAAATCTGGGAAAGTGTCAAAATTCATGGGTGTTGTGTGGGAACATAAACCGCAATGCCCATGGGATGCCTCCAGATCATAGAGTGAGGCAACACAGCAATTTGCGCTGCTTTGCGTATCTATAAAACCATTCAAACTTACGCATAGTGGATTTGTGTGACCTAATGAATATGATTTTCTAATTTGTGCCACCACAGCATCAAAAAAAGTGATGCTCTGGCAGCGCAAGGGGCCCGTAAATTTGCCCCTTACTGTTGTTTCTTTTGAAACAATAGTTTGTATATTATAACAAAGCCTAACTCTAATGGCATTTTAACCTTTGTTTTTTTAGTGAATTGCTAGTGTTTTTTAATGTCAGCTAAAATTAAAGCACATCACTGTAAGAAACTGGGTTACTGGTTGACCAGTGTGTGAACAGCAGTCAAGCAGAAAGGTCAATCCTTGTCAAAATAAGCACAAGCAAACCCCAAATTATCCTGTGCTCATCCCCCTGGTAGCGTGGTATGGAGTCGACAGATTTAACTTGTGACAATGTGTAAAGTATCTGTACAACACTTCAAACAGTAAAACAGTAGAAAAAACTCACAAAATGGTCCAAGACCAGGCTGGAAAATAGAGCTTGATTTAAAAAATAAAACAAGACCAAAATGAAAAATACCTAATCAGAAGAGTTGGAGTTATGATTTTTTAAAGAATAAAGGGTAAAATAGTGCCTAAAAGCACAAATTTATAACCACAGTTATCTGTTCATGCCGGACCAGGTCAATGTCAAAAGTTCAGGCCAACCGCAATGAAGTGCAGGTCAGATAGAGTCCCAGTTAAGTCTACCTGAAGGTTTACGTTTTCATGTTTTGGTGCTAAGAGTCCCATTGGTGTTGGAGAGGGTAACAAGGAGCAAGGGGAGCTACTTGGGAGGCTATCAGCATAGTGTGAAAGGTAGACCGGATGTCGTGAATGGATGGGCTGAAACTTCACGTTGACGGTTTCCCTTAGGCTTTCGAGGCTGCCGTAAGAAGCGAGGGGCTGGTGGCGGCTTGCGCTGAATATTGGTGTGAGCGGCATGGTCTCAGTGCGAGTGTGCCCATTCGCTGTCACTAAGAGCTCAAAAGCTTGATTCCAGAGCCCCTGACCCCCACCAAGGTTCCTGGACTTGCGAGGCACCACTTGGGGCCGGTAATTTGCAGCAGCTTGGTCAAGGAGTTGGTCTGGATCCTTAGGCTCAGTTCAGGAGGCCGGAAGACTAGCCTCACCAGAAGACCCCTCACCCACCAAGGTTGCCACTAGGTGGCATGCTTCATCATTGGTATTTTTCGCTTTTCTTTCCTTTTTCCACTCCACTTCACTGCACTACACATAGTCTGAACCAGTAAGTGCTCCTATGTATTTCGCAAGTCGCAGCATGCCTAAATTTGTAGAGGATTGAGAGGAATGCCAATGATGAAGCATGCCACCTAGGGGCAACCCTGGTGGGTGAGAGGTCTCTAAAAAACGTATTTTTTCTAGACAAGTGATTACACTTTCCCAAGAGCAGTTTAAAAATGCAAACACACAGGCTGCAATGACAGGTCAGAGATGTGTTTTATGGGCTACTTTAGTGGGTTGCAGAATCAGTGCTGCAGACCCTCTAGTAGCATTTCATTTAGAGGCATGTAGCACATGCATTGCTACTTTAATAGGGACTTATAAGTAAATTAAATATGCCAATTGGGTATACTCCAATGTTACCATGTTTTGAATGGAGAACAAGCACTTTAGCACTGGTTAATATTGGTAAAGTGCACAGAGTTCTAAGGCCGAAAAAAGAATCAAGAAGTGAGTCTGGCAAACAGTCTGGGCATGACCCTACAGAAAGGGTCAAATTCAACACTCACCTAACTACAAAGTCAATTTAACACTTCATTGCTGCATTAATATCTCAATTTATCCCATAGATTTCACTGCACCACTTCAATGACCCTTTTTTACATGTGAACGCCCACCCTGCATACATTGTATCTGATGCAGGTATAATGTAGTGCAGGTCTTTACAAAGTGAAGCATCTGCTTAGACTGTTCACTTTGCAAATATGGCACAACATGACCATATTTACAAAGTTAAGTGTCTAAGCAGCAGCGTCACAAAAAGTGTCACAAAAGGTGACTCACAGGCGGCACAAAGAGCTCATAAATAAGCTCCATTGTGTTTATCAAGCAGTCACCACATCATTATACAAAGTCAAGCCTATTGGCTTTGGTAAAAGGTCACAACATAATTACATGATGCCAGGGCCTAGATGTATCAATCTTTGTGTTTGCGATTTCTTAATAGCGATTTTTTGAAAAACGCTAATAAGAAATCGCATTATGCGATGTATGTACTTTTTTGCGATTATTTTGCGATTTCTTAAATATCGCAGATTATTGTGCGATTTTTTTGCGATTCCTTATTTTGCGAATTTCGCAAAATAAGGAATCACAAAAAGCGTGAATCTGCTGATGCTGGAACAATCTGATGACATCATAGTCAGGAAGTTTAGTTGATTACCTGCACCTGCTTGCCTGTGCCACACCCAGTGGCAGTTGGAAGTTAGTTTTGCAGCTGTGCAGACCTGTTTCCTTGCAGCATGGAGGCTGAAAATTCCCAAGGAGGTTCCTCTGGTGAGAAAAGGAAGAGGAAACAAAAATTTTATGAAAAGGAGCAGGAAACTCTCATAGATGAAATGGCTTGCAACCATGAGTTGCTGTTTGGCAAGCAAGCTTTGAAAGTTCCTGAAGAAAGGAAGAGGAAAATTTGGCTTGAAATCCAGGAGAAAGTAAATTTTGTTGGAGTGACCCCAAGAACCATCGAAGAGCTAAGAAAGCGGTGGTATGATAGGCGCCTGAGGTCTAAGGAGAAACTGGCTGAAAGGATTAAAGAAGCAAATAATACAGGCGGGGGAACCTCCACTGCAGACCAGCCCACTCCTCATGAGGAACTTGTAGAGGCAGCACTCTTGCCTGAGAGTGTTAGTGGAGTTGCACATATTGATAGTTCAGAGCCTGGACAAGGAGCAGAAGGTAAGAAGGATGCATGTATGTATGTGCATTTGTGAGTCATGCATGTAGTCTATGTTAGAGGATGCTCACAGGTTTTCCCATTGCAGTGAGGCATTCTGACTCTTAAAGATTTATAATTTATTTTTTCATTACATATGCATTTCCATACTTTCGAAGTTAGATAATTAATAAATAATTAAAACAATGTTTCAAAAAAACATAAATACTTTTTATTGGTTTGAAAAATTGGAAACTGTTTATTTGAATTTTATAGAGAGGCAAACAACATACTTATATTTCTCCATCTCCATCCACAGCACATGCAGAACATTCTAGTGAGGATTTAGAAGACATTTCTTCAAATGTTCAGGATATAACAACACCTGATGAAATTACAAATGAAGAGGTGGACTCAAATCCCATTGTTAGAGCCAGAAGAAGACATGTGGCCCCTCTGCCCTCCTTTTGATGATGAGGAAATTGAACCTGAAGGGACAAGAGACAGTGCACATGAGACAATGTTAAGATCTGACAATGCAGAGCAAAGTAATGCTAACCGTATAAGAGCGTACACTTTGGAACGATCCAGGCCCAACAGGGCATTTGTAGAGGACAATCCTACTGTGTTTGCAGGGTTGGAACAGAACATGCTGGATGTGCAGCAGAAGCAGCATAAAGCTTTAAGGTCTATTAACAGACAACTACTTAAGTTGAATAGGAGCAACGCTGGCATGGGAGAAGGGATGAGGCAAGTAGCTGCTTCAATGGACAGACTCTGCATGGCAATTGAGAGGCCTGAGGAAAGCAGAAACAGGGCAGCACGACGTCAGCATTCAAGTATGCTTGGGTATTCAAAAGCTATTAATAGACTATGCTCTATGACCTCAAACTTCACTAGGTGCAGTGTTTCCATGCAGCGCATGGTTTCTGAATGCACCCGGAGTGTTTCAAAAGGCCTAGATAAGGTGACTTCTGCTGTTAAATTGATGCACACAGCTAACTCTGGGGAACGTGCTTTCTTTGAACAGGGAGATACAGAGGAGAGGTACTAGCAGGAGCAGTAGCAACCCAACACCAACCTCTGACATCAGTCAGCGCAGGAGTGCTAGAAATGCCACTCCTGAAACAGCTACTAGGAGCAATGAAGCAGGTCAGCGCTCTAGTAATAGACAACCCAGAAAATAATATTACCTTCAGTTCTTAATGTACCTTTGAATACATATGCACTTGCATTACTTCACTTTTATAAGTACTATTTCCTGTTCAGTAACAGGTTTAAGTTTAAAAAAAAAACACTATGTCTTCTGTGCTTGTTTACATTAAATTTACCTTTGATACACCTAAAACATTTCATGGTTTTTATTCTTACCTAAAAGTAAATGAGTGTAATTTCTGCATGTCTTTGTCGTCCAGCTGCAGCTCCTACTCCGGCTACAACTCTTCTTGGGGGTGGTAAATCATCATTGTCAGAAGAATCCGAGTCACTCAATTCCAAATGTGTTCCTTTTCTCATGGCCATGTTATGTAACATTGCACAGCTAGTTATTATTTTGCAGCACATAGGTGGGTTATATTATAAAGATCCACTACTTTTGTGAATCCTACGAAACAGGCTTTTTAAAATTCCAAAAGTCCTTTCTATGACTCCACGTGTTGAACGGTGTGCCTTATTATATCTCCTTTCATGTACATTAGAAGGATTTAGGTAAGGGGTCAAGATGAAATCACGTACAGCATATGCACTATCACCTGCAATAATACAATTATGTAGCGTAAATTCATCAAATTAAAACAGTAAAGTTTTCAAAAAAAGAAATTGTAATATGTAATTATAATTACCAAGTTGAAATCCCTCTCCAAAATGGCCTGCACTCAAACGTCTATGCAATCCACTATGCCTAAAGATGTAAGAGTCATGAGTGCTTCCAGGATATTGAGCCACTATATCAGTGATTATGTACTAGGTATTAAACACCATTTGAATGTTGAGGGAGTGGTAACATTTCCTTTTTCTATAAACAAATTCTGTGGCAGCAGGAGGAGTGATGGCAATATGGGTGCCATCAATGATTCCAATCACATGTGGTAAACGTGCAATTTGATACAATTCAATTTTTGAATCTTGAATGTCTTGCTGATTGTTGGACAGGTAGATATGATTCTGTAGCCGACTCATCATTGCTTTTAGGAACACCCTAAAAAACGTGAAAGAGCACTCTGAGATATACCTCCAACTTCTGCAATGACCCTTTGAAAAGAACCAGAAGCCAGAAGGTGCAGGGAGCACAATACCTGCACATGTGTGGGTATTGAATGAGTTCTATTTGTTTCATGTTCCAAAAATGTCTTCAATTCATCAATTAAGCCCAAAATGGTGTGTGGATGCAGTCTATATTTTTCAAAAATGTCCTTTTCTGTTTGTTGGAAAAGCGTTATCCGCAGTCTGAATATTCTCTCCTGCCTCTGTCTCCTCTGTGCAAGAGCTTGAATGCGCAGCCTCCTTGCTATCAGGTAAAGTGCAGCCATTGTGTTTTGAAAAAATGCATTGTGAGGTCCTTATCATACTTTCAGATTGGTTACCACCTGAATGATGTTAGTGTTATTAGCGATTTCTTAATTTGCGAATTTCATGTTTTCGCAATTAGCGATTTTTTAATATATCGTTCTGCGATTTCTTAAGCTGCGATTTCTAATTTGCGATTTTCGCAAACAAGAAACCGTGCAAATTAAGAAATCCCAGAAAACATTATCGAAATTGAAGAAATCGCATATAAGAAATCGCAAAAATAGCGATTACTTATTTTGCGTTGCGAAAACTTACATACATTGCGATTTTCTATTTTCTTGTTGCAAACGGTGAATTTTAGCGATTCGCACCATTTGCGACAACAAAATAGCTTGATACATCTAGGCCCAAGTCTATTGACTTTGTCAAGGGGTGAGCAGATCATCAGGCATGGCAGGTCTATTTGCTTTGTCAATGGGCCGTTACATCAACATATGAAGATAAGTTATGTCCACAGCAGTAAAAACTGTCATAGTCTTTCTTTACTGAGATCTCATAGCACAAATATAGTCATAGGTTCAGCAAGAAAGGATCCATGTAATCCTCAACTGAAGAGCAAAATGTCCATCTCTGGATATCTTTTGAAACATCATAAACATTTTCTGAGGTCAAGCTGTATATGCCCCAGGAAACATAACGTTCCTTTTGATAAATCATTTCTGGAAGTGGGGAATGTTGGTAGGGGAAGGCTGTTGCACTCCCTGCATCCCTCTTTCCTTTATTAACATGTTGGTGGTGCTCCTTCCTAGATTAGGGTACCAAAAAGCAAGAACAAATATGCAAATTCACGCATTATGGCGTGTTCCTGGCCAGGAGCAGTGAATATTAAATGACCAACTCCATCCGATCTTTTGATATTCCATTTAATTGGCTTCAAAACAGCTTGCTTTTTAGTGGGGTCCACTGGGGAGAACCAAGGGCCCAGTGGCCATTCCAGCTCTCTCCAGGCAGCCCCTGTCCAGGAAACAAGGGAGCTGGCCACATCCACTTTGTGCTCTCGCCTGGCAGGAGCAGTGTTTTGTTTTTGCTCACATCAGCAGCAGCAAAACACTTTTTCCCTGCACTTTCTGCCTGTGTTCAGGGTAGGCAAAGCACTGTGGCTAACATCAAACTTCTACCCCAGACACTGGCAAAAGGGAGCATGCAGCGCCCAGCCGATTCAAATCATACCAACCCCAGGGGTATAAAAAGGCAAAATGGGGTGTCCCGCATTTTTTTAAATTATTTTTTGTCTGCTGGTCCCATCATACTGTGCGCTCATTATTGACATCACTTTGTGTGGGCTGTAAAAATATGCGATTAATGAGTATTTGACATTTGAACATGTTTATTATGTTTTCAAAAGCACCTCAGTTAAACAGCTGTAAATTCAGTACATCATGTAGCTTCACAAAGGGAAAAACCACACTTATAATAATACTTATTTTATGAGAGCTTTTGCTATGTGTATGGCTGGTTTGTGTACAATCCAACATTTGCCACATTTTTCCAGGAACATGTATGCCTGCCACAATGGCACAAATCCTATGATCCAGTTTACAAAGTTGGAAACTGTCATGCAGATTTTTGCTCATGAGGATCTGGTTCAATGAATCCGGCACAGACTCACAATCCCCTTAAGCCCATCAGCTGCATTTCAAGTGACGACGCAGAGCAAAAGCTCACTCTAAACACTTTAGCAATGGTTTATAATAGTGTAGTCTTTGTCAGAATGTATCATGGCATTTGTTCTGTAGCACCTGTGCTGGTTAACCTACCTAAGCTGGTCGCCCTCCCCTGACTAAGTGTCCATCTAAAACAACTCTTTGTAAAAAAAGGACATGAGGGGGTGTTATAGACTTATACAGATCATGTCAAGACAAAAGAGGTTCAATGAGTTCTATCAGTCTGATAAAACTGTCTGTTGCCTCACCTTATTTTATTAATATGCAATAAAACTTGTATTTCAGTAAAGTCTAAATTTAGTGCTGCATTTGATAAGAATAAACCACTTTGATGTTTCTAACCTGAGAAATGAATGTTAGGAGATTTATTTTTGTGACATTAGGGGGCATATTACCAACAACTAGCGATATTTTTTTATCGCCGCGCATCGCCGGATATTATCGCTGAGATAACGTGCTATTAGCAACTCTGAGAATACAGCGATATTCACGCATTATCACTAACAGGGTCTTAGCCATTATATCCACCTCCCATTGGATATAATGGCTAAGAACTGGTCTGAGCAGGCGCTAGTTTTTGGAGATATTCGCGCTTAGCGTGAATATATCTATCGCTACGCCTGCCTTGCTAATAGGCGATAGCGACGTTAGCAACTGCTTTCAGTCCATAACAGGTTGGGTACTCCCACTATGCATGTCATTACCGATAAATATTGCTGACATGCAAAGCGGTCCCCAAACCGCTTGCTATCACCTACAAGCTGTCGCTAACTGCTGTTAGAGACAGCTTGCTAATAGGGCAATAGAATTATCGCCGCTTAGCGGCCAAAAAAAGTTTCAAAGTATTCTGTAACTACCCTAACCAGGTGAATTACTACTGTGGCAAAGAAATGTGACTGCACAGTGCTGGATGCTTGTCATCACTGTGCAATCATTGCGAACGGCACCTTACACAGATCACACTGCCGCTCAAGTAGATTTTTACTCGAGCAGCAGCTTTCTCAAAGCGAACTGGCAGATTCTCAATGCGAGCAGTCGCAAGCATTCCCGACCACTCACAGTGAGAAACCAGACCCCCCCGCATTGAGAAATCTTGCCGGGAGGTTGATTTTCCACACTCAAGTTTGCCAACTTGAAGTTGACGAACGCGAATGAGGAAAATCTCATCAGGGGGTTGAGTTACCTCGCTCGCGCTCGCTAACTTGACGTTGACATATGCTATGCACTCCTCGATGTAAGGAGGAGTGCGGAAAACTCCACAAACTCCATGAGCAGAGCCGATTGTACATATTGACCTTAAATCAGAAACTGCAACTGCCTAAATTTATACCAAATTTCACCTGTTGTGATTATCGGCAATACATTTTCATGATATTCACATATTCCATTGTTGTCAAAGTGCATCAGGCGTTATAATTACCTGTCTTGATTTAATACAATCCATTAGATAAGAATATTGTACAGTATATGTATCAAGATCATCACATTTTGTTACAGTCAAATGAAATCAAATATATTTTAGTAATTGTCTCCAAGTCCCCTAAAAGAATACTGTAATTCATGATCTGTATTTATATCCAGTTCTGCTGCCTTAAGATGCATCATCTATAATGATTCATGATTCATTTCGCCTTAAATTTAGTTCCCTGTCATGCTCACGGGGGTTCTGTTCCATAGATCTATGCCGTAGAAAGTAAATTGTTTGTGCTGACCCTGTGCCTCTCAATCCATTGCATAAATTGTCATGGGGTATCTGACATCCTGCTGTTTGAGAGCTCTTAAATGCTTACTGATTCTTTCTTTGAGATCCCTGATGGATCTGCCCACATAAATGTGTTTAAATTTGCACTCATTCACCTGAATTGCATATTTAGTGTTACAATTAATATTGTGTTGTATGACATATGTCCTGCCATCCAATGCTTTAAAGTCTTTCTTATTATCAGTGGTCCATCTACACATCAAGCAGTGTCTACATTAATGGGACCCCAAAGTGTGCTGTGTTAACCAATGTCCTGTATTTTTGTCATTAGTGAAACTAGGATTCAATATTGATTTCAAGATCCTCTCCTTTCTAAAATAAATTCTCATTTTATTCAGGTACATTCATCAAGTGATTTATCAGCTCGTAGGATATCCCAATGTTTATTCATACTATTCACTATTACCTTAGAAAGGCTGATGGAATTAGAGACTAATCTCATTTTGTTTGTCTCATCCTTACTTGGTGGTTTTTCTTTTAAAGTTTCATGTCTCTTGATTTTCAGGATCCTTCGCTCAGCTTTGCCCAAAAAATGATTATCATAGCCCCAAGCAGTAAAACGTGACTTCATGTTGTTACACATGTTTAAAAATCATTGCCCTCACTACAGTTTCTTCTTGCTCTGGTGAGTTCACCAAAAGGGATGGCCTGAATCTGATTTGTAGGTGGTGCACTTGTTGTATGTAGCATTGAATTACATACTGTTGGTTTGCGATGAAGTCTACTCTGTATTCCGTTGATTTGTATGAATAATTCTACATCTAGAAATATAATGTTAGCCCTGCTATATTGGTAAATGAATTTAATGTCTGTAGTATTGGTGTTAAGATATTCACAGAATTGTATCAGCCTATCAATAGGCCCAGAACAAATCATGATGCCATTGTCTATAAAACGACTCTAATAGATAATTAAGTTGCACTATTCCATTCCTTGAGATTCCCAGATCCATTCATCATCTACCGACCCCATGAAGAGGTTGGTTAGGATAGTGAAAGCCTGGAGCCCATGGCCACCCCCTGTTTTTCTCTGTACCACTGTATTTTAAATATGAAAATGTTAGCCAAGATCAGATCAATCATCATTATTAGCATCTCCATATGTTGCCATTGAGTGTCTGGTTTCGTGTTCAAATAATGTTTGATTGCTTGTAAACCAGTTTAGACCTTATGCTTGTCTAGAGTGAGACCACATCTAGTGTGGCTAAGATCATTCCCTCTGCACAAGTCACGTCTGCTAGGAGTCTCAGGATATGTTTTGTGTCTTTAATGTATGAGAGAAAGTTTCAAACTATAGGGTGAAGAAATAAATACACAAATTGAGATAGTCTTTCGGTAGGACCTCCAATACTCAACACAATTGGTCTATCTGGTGGAAAGGGCAAGTTCTTATACACCTTAGGTAATGAATATAAACATAGAAATCTAGGTCATACAATCTTCAAATACATATAATCATCCTCATCTATAAGACCATTATCATACCAATCCTTCAGATAGACATTATTTTTGTTGGTGAGTGACCAAATCGGATTCAGTTTCAATTTCTCATAACAGGTTGGGTCATTTAACTGTATCATTATTTCATGTTCATAATCATTTTTATCCATGATCATGATATTGCTCCCTGTTGGACCTGGCATCATTGGTGTGAGACTCCGTTCCATTTTTGACAGTTTGCCTTCTCTGTTTTAATATGTTTTTGCTGGATTTATGCTTTGGGCACTGTGTCACTGCTAATCAGTGCCAGAGTGCAAGTGCTCCCCATGTTAAATTGATATACTAATTGTATTCCATGATTGGGTTATTTTATTTATCTGTCAGCCCATAGTACAGTGCACCATGTGTGCCCAGGGCTTGTAAATCAAATGCTGGTGATAGGCTTGCAGCACTGGTTGTGCCACCCACATAAGCAGCTTGTAAAGTGTGTCTGAGGCCTGCCATTGCAAGGCCTGTGTGCAGTCTAGCACTGCCATGTCGACTTGGCCAAGTGCACCCACTTGCCAGTCCCTAAACCTTCCCTTTGCTTCATATTAGACACCCCTATGGTAGGTCCAAGGGCAGGGTGCATTGTAAGTACAAGGTAGGACATGCTCTGATGTGTGTAGCATGTTTTAATAGTGAATTACAGCAATTTTCGTGTTTCACTATTGAAGGCTATCTGTTCTCATAGGTTAGAATGGGCAGTTAGATTATTACATTCTTATAATCCTAACTGACTCAGGGAACAAGGTAGAAATTCGAATTTAGTATGCCTGAACTCAGCGTAATAAAGTACATCTTTTAGTAAAGTTTATTTTAATACTCTGTGTTTGCAAATACCACTTTTAGAAAGCATATATTTGCTTGCCTAACCATTTGAGCCTGCCTCTGCTGGGTTGTGTATTCCTTGTCTGGGTTTGTGTGTGACAGGGCTGGGGAATTCCAGGAGATAGGCTGGGGCAACCCAGTGGTGAATAGAGAGATCTGCATCTAGATGGGAGGGAGAAGTTACAACTGGGACCTGAATAGGGCTGGGCCTTCCCTCTACAATGCTGGCTCCACCCCCTGTGGCTTGTCTGATGTCTCTTCCCTGCACTGTGAAAGGAGAGAAGGAATCATGTCAACATAGTGCTCCAGAGCTGTATCTTCCCTCCCCTGTGCTGGCTCCACCTCCTGTGGGGCGGCTGATTTTTCTGCCCTGCACAGTGAAAGGAAGAATAGAGTCATGTCAATAAAGTGCTCAGGGACTGGTTTCAACTAAGCAGAGGCCTCTTTGCCTTCAGAGAACAAAGGATTTTGGGGTATAAATATTGGGACTCTGATCCCAAGAAAGGAGATCACTTCTGGAACAAGAAAACTTTCTGCCAAGGAGAAGAACCAAGGAAGCTGCAGGAGTTTGGACTGCCCCTTTGCCAGTGTGCTGTTTGCTTGGTTGGCCGGCAGTGTTTGCCTCATTGCCAAGGGAAAGGAGAAGGAACTTTGTAAGGACTTTCATCTACAGAATATTCTCCAAGGGCTTGAACTGTGCTTGCCTCCTGCTGAAGTCTCAGGGACAAAAAAGACTTCATTCCGAGCTCCCTCCTGAATTCCCTTGCTGGGATTTCTGACTCCAGTCACTTGCGTGCCACTGGGAGCTGGAAGCGCGATGCATCGAGAAGAAGCGTGTCGCCGCCGCAGCTGACATCGTCGCAACGCCGGAGAAGAGAGCCTTCGCCGCATCTCCCTGGAAGCGTGTGTTCAGCGCAGCTGCCTGCTGTCGCATAACCGGAGAAGCGTGGCGCCATCGTGAGAGTTGCCATCGCATCAACTGAGAAGCGTGTTGCAGGGCCTGTCATGGTTCCAAAGTACAGAGTCGTCGCAAGACTGCCAGGCGTCATCGCACCCCCGCATTCAAGGGCGCCACCTTCTCGCCTTACGACCGTATCGTCGCATTGCATCAAGGCACCATCTTGCGCACCGCAACGGGCCCGCAGGCAGAGAATCTACGCATCACCTCCGCACCGGTAAGGCTCAGGATGAGTCCCCTACTCTGCGCAAGCAATGAGAAGGAAGCAACCGTTCCCCCGGGTCACGGAACCGACGCATCTTCCCTTTTGCGAGCCTTTTGTTTACGTTGCGTTACACATCCATGTACTTTGTTGAGAACTTTGTCGCATTTGTCATCAACTTGAACTAAGAGACTTTAATCATCTTTTTAGTATCCTTAAGTGCAGTATTCTAGATTTTTATCGTTTGTGGTCTTGTGTTTAAGTCTATATAAAGAATACTTATTTTTAGAAAACCCGTGTTTTGTCCATCTGTAGTGTTACCACTGTATTACTGTCTGTATTCACAAATGCTTAGCACACTGCCTCTGAGATAAGCCTGTCTGCTCGTGCCAAGCTACCAAGGGGGTGAGCAGGGGTTATTAAGGAGTGTAATCCCCTTATCCTGACTTAGACGTAAGGGTCCCTATTTGGACAAAGGAGATAACCATTGCCAACTAGAGACCCCCAGATCTAACACCCCCCTTGTCCGCTTCTCTAACCATTATATCTTGGTCCTGTTCCAGTTGTCCTGGTGCTATTTATTCCCCTTTTGTTACATTGTCCTTTTTTTGCTTGTGTGTCATTTGTATATGACTGTATTTATGAAGATCATTTACAAACAATTTATGAAAAATATCAATTGTTTTACCACTTGTTAAATCCGGAGTCCATCTTGATTTACATTTCAAGCCACTGGATATAGTTAAATCTGGATCAATGTTTAAGTCCACCAATAGTCTAGCCAAATTACTGGGATCTTGTTCTGAATCCGTGATAGAAAGTAATAGTTCTGTATCTCGTACACCCTGTATGGTCAATTCTTCAGAAACAAGATTAGCTGGAACATTTATTGGGTTTTATTAAACAAGGGGTAGCTTTTGAAGTATTTCTTCAATTTCAAGCCTCTCACAAATTTAAATAAGTCAATTTAAGTTTACACATGTCCCACTCCTCACTTGGACAGACACCTAATCCTGTTTGTAACAATGTAATCATATCTATGGAAAGTTCCTTATTCGAGAAATTGAGGATCTCCACCCCATATCCTGGGTATTCATCAGTTAATCTTGTCCCAAGATCTGGTCTTCATCCCTCTCCTTTCTTCTTCCGTTACCTCCTGTCTTTCCCCTACAGGTTTTTATAAATGCCTGCACATCTAGGTTGACCTCTGTTGTCCCACTTTATCCTTTGAACTTTAAAAAAGAATTGTCAATCATGTTACTACCTGATGCACCTGAACCTGTCTTCACTTCACTGTCACTGGTGGGTGGGTCACCTAATGATGTGGAACTAGAAGAGATCAAGATGGTCCCACATGTGCCATTCCTATTGGTATCACTGTCTGCTTGCATCATTTGGTCATATATGTTTTAGCAAATGTGAAAATCCTGCCTTCCTTGTGATCTATTTTATCTCTCCTAAGTTTACGACCTTTCCTCTGTTTTATAACTTCCTGGTGTCTCCGAAGAATCTCATTCAAAATGACATAACTTTTTCTTGGTCTGCAAATATTCACCCCTTTCTTCTCCTTGTGCTTCTCTCTATATCGGAACAGGTGCTGGGGCTACAGGTCAAGGTGGTCTCTCGACTGGTGGTACGACCACTAAAGCTCTTCTTTCAGGATCATAGACCAAAGGCACTTCTTCTGGATTTCTCACTTTCTTGGTTTGTGAGGCACATATCTGATTCGGGATACCAGCACATTTAACAGCAGAGTGGGGCCTTTGCATCCAGATTGAAGACAATTTATCTGAACATGCTTCTAGGATTAAAATTGTGGCACTGTTCTTGCTGAGGGTCTTGAATGGCAGATGATACCTGATGGGACACAGAATGAACTATATCAATCATTGTCTTGCAGTAGTCCAATATCATGTCATCTATGATATTCACAAGGGCGCTTGCAGGCACGTCAGGCAATCTCATAGCCATTCCCATCAATATCTTATTAGGAGATTGTCCTGGCTTCCTGTCTGGTATACTTGGAACACTCATCAGCACCAAAGGTTAACCATCTAGCCATTTCAGTGAAGTCAAAGCATAAACTATCTAGATTTGATGGTTCCATTAATTTGTTCAACTATACTTCACGTCTGTTGCTGCAATCTAGCTTTTGTTCAATCTGTAGAGCAGCACCTAACATGTTCATCACTTCATTGATGAAGTGTATTCCTCTATCTGACTCAAGAAGGACATGCCTCCTGTATCTTTGAATGAGTTCACATAATAACTGTTTGGCTACAGTCAGACTGTAATTTCTCCTTGTTGGGTAGGCTTCCATCCATCTGGAGGAAACAAAGACAATCACCAGGATGTATCTCAACCAATTATGCACCAGCATCTCGATAAAATCCATCTGCATTCTGTTAAAAGGACCCTTTGATCTCCTTAAATAAATGCTTCTGACTTGTGGTTTTCTTCCTGAATTTAGCTGTGTAGATGTAACACATCTATGGCAAATCTCATCATCATTCATTTGGAACCTGGGTTTGCACCAACCATATTGAAATGTCCACCCCCCATGTTTTGCTGGCAAATGTGAGGACTAACACTGGAAACTGTGGAGGAATATAAATATCTGGGCATCATTGTTGATAGAAAAGGGACATTTGAACCACAGAAAGAAACAATACAAAGGAGAGGAACCACAATAGCGATCGTACTGAGGAATCTTAAAATGAAAACTGCATGTTGCAGCTTTACTCCACTACTACAAGTGATCCAAGCAAAACTAACACCGACCATTACTTACAGAGGCGAATGCCTCAGAGGGAGGGATTCGCAGATATTGGAAAACATAACAGCCAGGGCAATGCAAATGATATTCAACCTCCCTAATTATACCTCACAGGCACAAATAAGGCTTGAATTTGGCCTGAGAAATCAAAGAGTAGAAAGAATGGCCGCCTATGCCAAAAGTTGGCATAAAATACAACGAGCCGAAGTCTCAAGATTTAATCACCATCTCTGGAAGGAGTTAGACAGAAAAAATAAGTGTGCAGCTGCAAACTATCTAAAGCATTCAATAGACTCATTGGAACTACAAGAAGCCTGGAAGAGCACCGGATCTCATAATACCGTCAAACAACTAGTAAACAAATCTGTAAGAATAATTTCTCTAGTGGAGGACAAAGCAACACTAGCCAACAGGGCTCATGGCTGGACCTTCATTCAAAATTAAACTAGCAGCGCCTGTCAAAGCTACCTAGGAGTCGGTCACACACGGATCACAAAGGAAACGTTTATACGACTACGGCTGGCGATTCTTCCATCACCACAGTACCACCTTCCCCCGTGGAAACGGCTCCAAACAATAACAAATTACTGGTTATGCGGGGACCCAAAAGAGGATATCATTCACCTAATATGTATTTGCAAAGGACTGGTAAAGGAGCGCAGATATCATTTAAAACCAGCACTAAAGAAACTGGGAATAAGAACATGTCGACAGGCGGTCAAAGCATGCTTCGAAGGGAAAAACATCCAACTAGCAAGTCATCTTGTTAAATTTCTGGAAAAAGCAGAAAAAAGCAGAACGCCAGAATGGAGAGATTGGACGAAGCAAACTCATTCGGCATTTGGGCCCTATCGCCCCACTCGGCAGTGACAAGGAACAACCACCTCAACGTTAAAACCTCGGAAGAAATGGCGTCCATCATTAAATAGTACAAGCTGCACGTCCAGACACTCAGGCAGTGCCCGCTTTAATTCATGAAAAAATATCAAACTCTTCCTTTTTTTAAGTAAGTTGGCACATCTCCGTCACTGTGGACTGGTTACAACGCTACAAAATTGCAGACCTGTACCCAACCAGATATAAGACACCCTCAAAGGCCCATCTTTTTGACTGTCCCGCCCACCTGACAGTGTTGCTTAAAATTGCCCCAAGATACTGCAGTTGTAAAGATCCTAATATAGACACTTTGGACCACATAATGATTTACTTTTATCTTAATTCTTGGAAAGTGCTAAAAGTTGCCTATTTTTTTTATAGAACAGACTTTTTAGACTTAAGAAATTTTGCTCCATGTTTTTCAATAACATTTTTACAAATCCATTTATAAAAATTTGTACTTTACGTTTGTTTATACGTACTATATGTAGCTGATTGCAATTGTTTTAATTAACTGAGCAATAAAAGAATTACTTACTTACTAACTTACTTAATGGCATCTCTGCTTAGATGTGTGTAATCGCAGCAGTACTGTGTCATTGGAAACAACAAGTTATCAGGCTGCATTGACCTTCCATCTGCTGATATCCAAATGTTATTCATATACTTTACTATTGCAAAAGAGCTGTCTTCCTCAGATTCATATTCAAATGCTCCATTGAATGTTAAAGCTAGCAATCCACAATACCTGGCTACTGTGTTAGAGTGTCTGTTGCCGATGACAACATACCTGCTGCTGGTTTAATGACATAGAAATTTCACTACAGCAATTTCACTAGGTATCTGAAGTGCTTCAAGCAAACCTTTAACATGATGTCCATTCTGAAGAGGAGTACCTGTGGAAGTGAGAAACCCTTGCTGCGACCAAATTTGCCCAACGTCATTTATCATACCAAATCCATACTGGATATCAGTAAAGATGGTGACTCTCATTTGTGTAGTTAAACTGCTAACTCAGGTGAGGACAATTAACTCTGTAACTTATGTGGAGAAAACAGACTGAATCCAGGTGGCTTCTATCACAACTTTTATGGAGAACACAGATTATGCTGCTATTAATGTGCCTTCAGTTCCTCTCAGGCATGAACTATCCACAAATAGGACACAGTAGACTAATTTAGCAGTTCATCCTTAATATAAGGTCTGGGTTTAGTCAATAGTTCAGTGACACTTTGGCAATCATGATCGAATACTTCACATTTTTTACTTTGCTCAATTGCAGGTAGCAGGATTTTCCATTTTGCTTTATTTTATCCAAATTTTTCAGAAGCCAATAAACTCTGTTCATAGCATGTCAGTCTTTTGTGTGTAAGATATTGTGTCTCAGTTTTGGTCAACAATGGCTCCACAGAGTGCGGGACCATGAGAACTAAACGACAACCCATCACTATGTTCCTGCTGTTTTCCAGACCAGCACTCACCGCAGCCACTGCCTCCAGGCAGCAGAGGATTCCTGACACAGTCTGTGTCAAAACTGAAAGTGCACACCCATCTCTCTCATTGCAAAACAGAGTAAATTATTTTGTATAATCAGGTGTTCAAAGAGCTGGAGCGTGATACAGTTTCTCTTTTAGATCTAGAAATGCTTTAGTATATTTGTTGTCCCATCAAAGTGGATCAGACACGTCTTGGTGTGTCAACTTCAGTAGAGGTTTGGCCATCAAGGAAATGTTTGGTAACCACCGTCTACAGTATGCAACCATTCCCAAAAACATCCCGCCTCCCTTTTGTATTCATGATAGATTCATCTGTAAGATGGCTTCAACTCTCACTGGTGACACCTTTCTGACTTCATTCATGATAATGCATCTCAGATATTGAACTCCTTTTTGACTGTACTGCAGTTTCCCTGGAGACACTTTGTGTCTGTTCTCTGACGTGTGATTCAAGAGTGCAATTGTGTTGCAGTTACAAGCATTGCATGTTTCTGATGCTACTAGAGGTCGTCTATTTACTGAACAGGTGTAGACACACATGCCATTTGCAAAGACTCTGCATTTCTTTTTAGGGTCTGGTTGAAAACTAATGAACTCTGTATACTCTTGAGGGACACAACACCATGGTATTGTCTTCTGCTGCAATGTAAATTAAAACAATTATTGGCTATCGTCACGCAAGCGCACCAAAAAGAAAGCTTAGCATAAATCAATGAAAGTAAACTAATCCTGCACAGTGTCAGGATTTGGTACAGTGGGGCAACGGGGCACCACTATTTCATCAGTTTGTTGCTAATCCTGGATGGTTCTATTTATACCGTTAGGCTTCTGTAAGCCTATAATAGGAGAATTATATAGGCTTCCAATCAACTCTCTAAGTATGCCTTTTTGAAGCATGTCTTCAATCATTGGTTTTATTACTTCAATAGTCTCTGGAGTCAAATGATAGGGTGGTATTCTGGGGTAAAAAACATTAGACTTTAATATGATTTGGACTAGTTCTACACCTTTTATAAGTCCAATAATTTTCCCTGTGAAGTCCCAAATGTCTGCATTTACGGTGTCTCTCAAGTCTTCAGGTAACTCAGAAATGGTCAGTAAATGGAAAAATCCTACTTCAGCATTCTGTCTGATCATTTTAAAGTCTCATGGGTGTGTAATGCCACACCATCTGGAGTACAAAACATTGTACAATTTAAACTGCACAACACATCTCTCCCTAACAGATTTTCTGGCTTGTATCAAAGACAACAAATCAATGTTTTTCTTTAAAGGTTCTTATTTTTACAGGGACTTTGGCTGAAATTGGATTTACATTTGTTTGTTTGTAAGCCCAGCTACTTGGATTGTTTTTCCCGGAGAGTGGTAAGTCTGGTACTTCCACTGTTCTGACAGTGGAATGAGTAGCTCCTGTGTAGATCAAAAATTACCATAAATATTTGCATCTACATATGGGACACTCTGATTTACCTCTAAGACTGCACCAGGTACACACCCTTCTTCTTTCAGGCACCTTCATTGGATTTCACAGAAGCAGATCCATTAGTATTCAAAAATGGGAATTGTGCTAAGGCATTTTGGTTCAGGTTTTGTAAATGTGGCATAGCATTCTGAAACAGGTTTACATTAAACTTCAGCATTTGAATAAAATTAAACCTGGGATTTCCCATTTCTGCAGGAGAAGGGAGCATCATTTGGGGTTGATTTTGCATGGGAATTTACATCTGTTGCTTAGGCATTTTAGAACTGGTGCACCTTGTAAATTCTGCATAATTTCCTCAGCATTTCAGGATTGAATCGACATTCTTATTTCAAATGCTCCACCCAATGACAGACGTGACAAGCTGTAACCTTCGTCACTGCAGCAATATCCATTCCAGATCCTATGGGAACCACTCTGCCTCTGCCTTGGGACATATTCAGTCTTCCTTGATTCCTGAAAATCCAGCTTGTTGCACAACAACGTCCTGCATCGTTTCCCTGATTTCCTGTAAAAGAAGGGTTATGAAAACCTTTCTGTGCTAACTTAGCCTGAGCCAGCATGAATTTATCCTTTATTTTCCTCAGTTCCAAGTCATCACCACAGTATTTTGCATAATGCAGGATTTTCTCTAATGACTTAGTTTTCCAACAGATCATACTTTGCGTGATGTTGGCACTAATTTCAGACTTCAATCCTTTTTTAAAAAAAAAAAACAATTTCCAGGAAGCAGTAATTACATACTTTTGTATACGACATACCGGTTCTTACATATTCTGTATAAATCAAACTTCATTCAAAAGAATAAGAAGAGAGAAAAGAAAAAAAAAAAAAACAAGGAAAGAAGAGCATATATTAAGAGCAGACAAAAATCATAATGAGTATCCACAAATTCTCCTTCAATTTCCCCTACTGCTCCATCATTAGTCTCCATATCTGTCAACCCCTTGCCCTCCCATTCCTACCTTTACATTTATACAATGCAATCTCTAAATTAAATATATGAAAAAGTCTAGCATATCATGCGTGATAGGTTGGCGGATCTACATCCTTCCGCATAGTGGCAATCAATAAGCGATAAATAGCTGTAACCATGAAGCATAAGTAGACTTGAGAAAGGTTCTAACTGTAGTCTTTCATCAACTCCAAATAACAGCGTGGTTGATATTAAAGATACTGCCCACCCCAGAATTTGACTTAAAAACAGCGTGATACCTTCCTTCAAGCCTTCCAATTTACAACAGTCAGCAAACATGTGAATTATATAAGCTGGGCCCTGATCGCACCTTGGGCATTTATTATTATCCCTTTCCCCCCATGCCAAAAGTTTAGCCGGGGTAAAATAGAGTTTAAACACCATTTTAAAGGTTTGGTCTTTGAGATTTGCAGTTAAAAAGGTTTTTTAGACAGCTCTAGTGATCTACAGATATCTACATCCGGATTGTCTAGTTTAACCGCCCATGCACTCTCTACTTTGGAAATATCATCCGGAGTGGCCTCCATCACTATTGTATACAAATCCTCAACTCAAATCCGTTTTTTCGTTAAATATTCTAGTAGCGGGATTCAAACCAGGTTAGTAGGTTGCACAACCAACTTATTTATAATCTCCCTTACTTGTATATATTTAAATGTAGTGCTAGAATCTAGCCCGTATTGTTTCTGGGGTTCCCCAAATGAAACAACGCCGTTCTGGTCAGCAATATCTCCTATATTTTTTATTCCTACCTTTTCCCAGGTTCGACTTATATTATCTAAAATGGAGCTGGGAAGGCCGAGGAGCGCCATAACAATATATATCTTTGGATTCTGGGTATTTCCATGTTTTTACTGATCTTCCGCCATATATTCCAGGCAGATCTTATAATCTTAAAACGTGTTTTTGTATAATAGCTGCCTTCCAACTGCCTTAAATTGCCAATTGCTAATTCATAGATAGATGGCGGAGTCTCATTATCCACCTCCACTACCCCTGCCTGATGCCAAATCTGTGACCTAAATAAGATACTCATGTGTTGCAGAATTACCGCCCAGAAATAATATAAAAGATTAGGAACTGCCAGCCCCCCCGATGTTGCGGTAAGGTCATACATTTTAATGATCTCCTAATTTTCTTATAACCCCATATAAATTGAGAAACATCCCCTCTGCCTTTTTTAATACTGAGTTTTCCAGCTCCAAAGGCATACCCCGAAATAAATAAAACACCTTAGGGAACATCGTCATTTTTATGACATTGGTTCTGCCTATAATGGATAAGTGTAGGTTATTCAGTCTCTTCAGGTCCCCCTCCATTTTTTTAAAGAGAGAAGCCGAATTTATTTCCCATGTCGTGCCTACCTCTGCTGTGATAGCTATCTCTAAATAAGTTATGTTATGTTAATAAGTACTTGTAGAGCACACGCACACCCATAGGTTTCATGGCGCTAAAGACCAGATACTACAGTAATGAAGTTACGAGGCGTAGGCTTGCTCGAACAACCACGTTTTTAAGGCCTTCCGGAAGCTTAGGAGATTGTCACAGCTTCTAAGTGTCATGGGAAGAGAGTTCCCGAGAATGGGGGCCAAGTGAGAGAAACAGCAACCTCCCAGTCGCTTCCGATTAAAGGAAGAGGTGGTTAGCAGACAAAGGTGCACTGAACGGAGGTTGCGCGGGGGGATATGCTTAGTAATCATGCTGCTAATAGATCTGAGGCTGTTGCCATGCAGAGCCTTGAAGGCTAGGCATCCCATCTTAAAAGCTACTCGTTAGGCTATCAGAAGCCAGTGGAGTTTTCTCAGACCCAGTCTAGCTGAATCCGTCCTACGTGGGTCCTGGAATTGTGTATTTCTAGTACAAACAATGTGTCTTTTGTCGTGTGTTAGGGCTATAGCCTGATTGTTTCCTGAATTCTACCCCAAGCCTTTCAATCTTATCTATTGCACCTTGCGGGTCTGGGGTAATGATCCCAATGTCATCTGCGTAGGCTAGCACTTTGGTATTATAGCTCAGGGTCACTATTGGTTTGATGGCATTATCATCCAACATGGATCTGATCAAGGGGTCTATATAGAGGGCAAATAAAATATGGGAGCATGGGCACCCCTGCCTCGTCCCGCGAGTGATCTTAATCCTACCCAACTCCTTCCCCATTAGCTGTATTTATGCATGTGCTTCAAAATGCATAGCCTGAATGGCAGTTAGTATTCGTGGGCCAAATTCCTTAGATCTGAAATTTTGCCACTGGTATGTCCATTCTACTGGGTCAAATGATTTTTGCCCATCCAACAATATCAAAAACATCTGTGTCCCTTTGGCTTTGGCGATATCAAATAGAGAAATAACCCTTCGGACGTGGTCCGTTGTACTTCTGCCGGGGATGAAGCCATGTTGCCATTGACTCACTAGGGTTCCAATTATCCTAGACAGTATTAGAGCCAAAATCTTGGAGTACAGTGTCTTATCGGTATTGATTAATGATATTGGTCTATATGCGGCTCGGTCTTCTGGCTTCTTTTCCTTCTTCAAAAATATCACAATATTAGTTTCCTGCCAAGATTGTGGCGGGACCCCCTTCTGTTGTACCGATGAGAACAAATCCAACAATAGAGGGGTCAACTCTGTCTGTAGAGCTTTATATATCTCCATCGGAATCCCATCCGGGCCCGATGCCTTGCCTGAAGCCATCGTCCTTAAAGCCTCAAGGATCTCATTCAGAGAAATATCTGCTTCAAGGTCCTGCAACTGAGGAGTCTCGTTCCCCGTTGCTATCCTGATTCCATCTGATGTCGGATCCCTGGAGCAATAAAGATCCTGATAAAAATCTATAAGTATTTTTAATATACCCTGATAGGTCTGTAACTGTTGTTCCACCTTTCCCTCATAATTGTAAAATATTGTTTGCCGCCCCCCTTTGTTTTATTCGCAGTGCCAGATGTTTCCCCATCATCTCCCCATACTCATAGTTATCCCATGTTTCCGTTTGAAAACTTTCCGCCACTTTTTTGTTGTAAATTCCATTAATTTTGGCCTTAATCCTGATTACTTTTAGCTCTAGGCTAGTTTGTAAATATGTCTGTTTTTGTACTTTGGCTGCCATATGTTGTCTCTTGTTCAGACTCGATTCCTCTGTAAGTGCATGTATTTTGTCCCTCTGTTGTTTCTGATGAAATACCCCAAAGCTTGTTGTTTCACCCCTAAACCTTGCCTTATATGCATCCCAAATATTTTCTCTTGATGTACTATATCTATTTATATCGAAAAACTGATTGGTCCACCCCCTAATATGCTCTATAAATCCTTCTGTAACTAGTCATTTTTTATCAAACGTCCATTTTGTAAAACCCCTTGTGCATGCCGGGACCTCAATGCTCATTACTAGTGGTTTATGGCCTGACAGGACCTTAGGGAGTCTTTCAATCTATGCTCCCTCTAAGAGAGAGACTGAAGCCAAAAAATAATCAAGTCTGACATATTTCCTGTGTGGGTATGAAAAATAAGTAAAAGCTGGATCACCTATTTTTTTTACATGAGCACAAATCTACCAGCCCGTGGCTGACAGTAAGAGCATTTAGAGCTTTAAAAACCTGATATTTCCTCCCAGTATACCCTCACCCTCCCTTACCCCATTCACCAGTATCTACATGGATATTCAAGTTCCCACATATGATTAAAGGCGTTGGCCAGGACGCTAATTCAGTTTCCAGCTTTGACCACAAATCTGCATCATCGATATTGGAGCCCTATACAGTGCATATAGTAAATTAGTTTGATATGAAAGCAATGGCCCACCAACCCCATTTGTCCGACTTAAGTCGTTTAATAGGTAAAATTCGATGAGAGACATGTATAGCCACCCCTCTAGTGTTGGTGGCCTGAGATGAGCAAAAACCTTGAGAATACTCTGGTATGATATTGATCCCTCTTTTCTGCCAGGGAATGTGAGTCTCTTGCTGACATATAATGTTGGCCCCTAGTGCTCGCAGCATTTTCCCCAGCCCAGTTTCTTTTACCTCTATCATTCAGTCCACCAATATGAATTGGGGATATAGTCAGCCTACCCATATTTGCGGCGTACTTGATTCCTGTATTGCCCTTTCAGCCACTCTCTTGCCCTACTTCTAGTCTAACTACTACCATTTGTATATCTTGTTTTGTTTCCAAATACATTGCTTTCCTGGAATTTCTGCTTCTTACCCCCCTACCCACACTCGCCCCCCTCCCCTCATACCCCTCTTCCCCTGCACCCTATTCCCTAACCTCCCAACCCCCCTCCCTGCTAAGTGAGGCAGAAGACATCTCTAGGTCTGTGTGTGATGAGTGGTGACCCCTTCCCTTGTGATGGCGTACTGAAATATTTTGTACTTCAATCTAACCTATGTATAATTGCTAGACCCAAGCGGACAACACATCTCACAAAAATTGTAGTAATTTACCCTAGTTTCTAGAAATTTTTGCTTAAATTATTCTAACTTTATAAGATTGCTGTGTCCATATAATCATCCAAATAATCCTGAAACAGTTTATAAAAAGACCCTCCAGGAAAAAAAACATAATGTAATCAAATTTCTAAACATTATTTAGGCTATTCTAGCTATAGGAGGAAAGAGACAAAAGTCAAACAAAATTAACCCCCAGTGTTTAGGAATTCCTTAGCCTTGATTTCGGATATAAAAAAAACGGGTTTGATCTTTCCAAATGACTTTCAGTCAAGCCGGATGGAAAAGAAAGGCCTGTACTCCCGTCTCTTGGAACTGGGTAATCATTTGCCGCAGACGCCATCTTCGCTCCACTGTAACGTGTCAGAAGTCTGCCTTAGTGAAAAAAGTAAATCCGTCTGCCGCCCGCTGTGCTTCTGGTCTTGCCTTCTCAAACACATTCTGTCTCAGCAAGAAATTCCCAAAATACACTAGGAATGCCCGAGGTTTGGCATCTGGGCGAACAGGGTGTCGAATATTAAAAGGAACTTGATGTGCTCTTTGAACTTCTTGTGCCCAGTTCCACCCTGCCAGCTCTGGAAAGGATTTTTCCAGAAGCTGGACCATAAAGATGAGTGCATCAGAACTTTCCTTCCCCTCAGGAATTCCAAGAAAACAGACAGTATTCCTTCTTTGTCGGTTTTCACCTTCCTCAAGTTTCCACTGAATGTCAGTGAGTTATTCTCGTGCGCTGTAGCTTGACCTCTTTAGCCCACTATATCCTCTTCCAATGCAGCCGTCCTTGTTTCCAGCTCCGTCATCCGATCACTTATATCGTTGCAAGTTTTAGCAATCTTTCTAACTGCACACTGGAGTTTCCGGTTAGCGTTCTGGAAGCGCTTGCTTTCCAATTGAGCTTCTTTCCTATGTGCCATCGCACACTGCAGTATGGACTCTAGTGTGGGAGAGAGTGCTGGGGACCCTGGAGGACCTTCTTCTGAATTAGGCTGATTGCTACCCCCAACAATTGATCACCCGTAGAGTAATGCCATCTAAGATCAGTTTGTTTGGGGTTACCCATTCTCCCACACAGAGGGGATGTTTTCCTAATAGATGTAATCCTATCCATATCTCTAACATCCATACAATAAATGCTTTCTTCCTCGCTTCATTCTGAGTTAGTCCTGTGGCCTAAGCCCAGACCAGACCGAGTGGCATGGGAGAGGGAGTAAAAGTAATTTGCTTCCGAATCAAAGTCCTTCTCCCTGTCTGTCTGCAATATCCCGCGAGACTTGGGGGGCCCTTTAAATTTGCTTTCTTTCCCCCTTGAGTTTTGCAGCCTTGGGTGCTGCCCAGAACCTTCCTCCTATTGAATTGCCGTTTCCTTGGTAAGTCAATATGCCTTACACCACTAGCTAGCCCTGACTCACCCGTGCTCTCATTTCCAGTACTAGCCAGAGCAGTAGCATGAGCCTGTAACTTTATTGCCTCTATTCCACTTAGGTCTGACTTTTCTCCATGGCCCAGCGGCGGCTTACCCGTTACATTTAGTCCATTACGTCCATCTTCCTTAGCAGGGTCTAAAATGACGGGCTGCTCCCCTGGCAAACCGGAGGCTGAACTGCTCCCTGTGCCCCGGAACACGTCAATGATTGTGGTGGGCCGAGGCGGATGGGGCTGCGCACCCGTACCCCTCCCCTTCCCTTCCAGAGGATTCTCCAGCCACAGTCGCTGCCGCCATCCCTGAAACACCGTGGCAGGAGCCGGCTCTGAACCTGTCAGGTTCTGCTGCAATGGCTTCTGTGGGGATTCCACCGGGCCGATTGCACAGGTCCTCCTTTTCCCTTTGTTCCCGTCTTCGGGGCCATGACATCAGTATCAGTGTTAGAGAACACACAGCCTCCACTGCTCCAGCTTTGAATCCAAACCAATTCCTGCTCCAGATCGTGGCAGCCAGTGATCAGCCACTCCGCGACCTGTGCCAGGACCGAAGCCCCATGCCTTATCCCAGGTAGGTACAGCTCCATCACCGCTAGATTCTTTTGGCAGTGATTCTGGTCTGATAGTACGCCATTCAGGTTCTCTGCATCTTATGTTTAGCTCCGACTCGCCATCACCAAGGAAGCCACCTTGCCTCCCAGACTTCAATCCTAATACAAACTGGGACACAAATATTCCCATATCCTTTTCCTCAAGATCTTCACACCCAGAATGCTGCTGAAACCCCTATAATAACCTTTCGTAATTCTCATGCCCGGTATCTTTTGGCTCTTGTGTGGCTCTCTTAATTTTTTAACCAGTCAGTATCTTTTGTCGGTATTCTCCCTTTCTGAAAGGTAATAGCTGCTCCATATGTCTCCATTACCACTGGCGATAGTGCATGTATCTCTTTCTCTCTGGCTGGATCTCCTTTTGGCCATTGTATTGCAGTCTTACACTCTGCCCATAAATCTGTGGGTACCACAATGTCAAAGACTGTATTTAAATCAATCCACAACACTTTAGAAGTTTTTATGAACCTCTCCACTTGTGCATACCACTGCACCTGCTTGTCTCTCAATATCGGGAAATCGATTGTTAATGCTGTCAGGTCACCTCTATTCCATTGATTATGTACAAAGGTTCCTCCAGCTAGTTCTCTTAGTGGATAGGCTGCTGACTCATCATTATTTGGCTCATCCTGTTTTCCCTCGGCAGCTGCATCCCTCTTTTTCATTTCATGTTTCCTTGCGCACCTGAGTTCTAGCTTTTCTACATCCTTCCATCTGCAAACGACTTTATGAGTTCGCTAAGGTGCAAACGCTTCCCTATAATCCTCATATTTTCTGTAGTCTGATCATCCAACTCAATCCTGTAACCCTGATGCCAGTTCACATTGCTGGAAAGATCTACATTGTACTTGTTTGCTATCCCTGCCAATCTGTTGTGCACCATAGCAACCCTTCAATAAATCTCCTTGCACATGTAGATTAACTAATTCCTTTGGTACTGATCTACGTGATCAAACTCCAGGCATCCCTTGATTATTTCCTCTAATTCCATCTTCAATTATGGAATGGCCAATGGCTTGTATTATCTGGTCTCTGGGTACTCAGGGGGCTCTGTGTCTTTTACTTTCTTTTCTCTTTTGACTTCCTCAAGCCATGCTGGTAAAAACCACTCCTCATTTACATTCAACTCAATAGAAGCTAACGGAGTTGTGAAGACAATGGTCCCTGCTGCGTCTACCAAACCCTGCAAAGTTTGAGTAGGTCTCCACAAAACAAAATGTGAATTCTGAGTTGTCAGTACATTTCCAACCGCTGATGTTATTAAGACATCAGGCCTTCCATCAATCTGAAGTGAAGTGCTTGCAACAACCGAGGTGCAACTCTTTTGGAACTAAAGCTGGTGGTCATCTCACAAACTAGTCGAGCAATTTTTAAAACCTGTAAAGGTCATTGAAAAGGAAGTGAACCTGCGTCAAATGAGGCAGAAGATTTCGTCTGAGTAGCACTTGCACTTATCTCTCCTGGGTCAGCGATACCAGAAGGTGGTGTTGGTTTGGAAGACAACATCTATTCCAATATTTCATCCCCTGAATCTGTACCTGACTTATCTCCCATTTGTCTAATTGTAACCTTACACTTTTCTGCACCTTCGGATGTAATAATGGGATATAATCTGGCTCCTTCAAAAATGCCCTTCCTCCACCTACACTGTTCTTCATTCCATCAAGTGTTTGCCTATTTCTGCATTGCTCTTCCAGTCTTTCTCTGATATTTCTCTGTATCCCTGTCTCTTGCAACTCATTCCCATGCATTAAAAGCCTCAAACTGCATGGGTCTGGGTGTTGGGTTCATTTTGTACGATTTACCCTTCAAATGATCTAAGATTCTGGTCTTGAATGTCCCATACCTAGGAAAAACGAAAACCAATCTCATTTTCTCTAATCCTTCTCTATTGTCGAAGCTAAAAACATGGGATTAAACCATTTTCTGTAGTCATAATGTATGCCAAAGCACCCTCAGGAGATGCCTTCTGGCCTCTGTGTTTAGGCCTAGTGCCATCTCCTCTTACCAATTTCTAAAGAACTTTAAAACATTTTTATGATGGTAATTTAATGTTCTCACATTTTCACACTAAGCCAAATTTTAATTCCCCAATCAAATGTCAGCTATTAATTTCATGCAACTCCTAACCAAATCCAAAGACAGCACTCAAATTGACAAGATGCAATCACAGTGTCGCACTGAAAATTAACTAGCCAATGGCAGAGCGAAAGCACACCAGCTATTTATTTCCAGCGCAAAACACTATTAAATACAATTTCACTCCTCACAGCAGTCACCCTCCTTTGAAATTTTCCTCTCATTCACACACAACTTTCAAATAAGGAGCTCTGTGCCCTCGGGATCCTGCAAGTGGAATATCTCTGGTAGTGACAGTCCCTTGGAACAGAACAACTGAACAAGCAATCGTAATAAAGTAACAGGAATTTTTTTACACTGACATATTATTATCGCTGGCAAGGACTGAGGTCTCATTTCTGCGCTCACCTGGTTACTAGGGTTGAACTCGATACAGGAATGGCAGCCATTATCATAATGGAGTGACTTACTCAAAGTGGTAGAATCTCTCACTGTCCACCTCCGACCGCATAGTCCTGGCTCTGGCACTTTGATGAAGGCAGCAGGCATCGCGTAGGAAGTTTAAAGCAGATCCCTGGGGATTACTGGACTGGACCCAAAAGGACTGAAGGGACAGCTGTGAGAGAGCGCAATTTGAATATAAAGTATATCGTAGCCAATTTTAGACGCATATATTGTAAACGTAGGAATGAAACGCATATCGTAATGTGAAGTCGACGACTATAGCATAAAGTCAACTAAAGTGATAACATGGTATAGGAAATGTGAATGTATTTACACGTTAAACATGCATTAGATTTAGAAGGCCCGTATACATGTTGGGTAGACATAGAAATGTGTAGAAATGCTTATGAAATGTAGAACGTGCACAGTAGAATACATGTACGTGTATAACTTTAAAATGGAGTAACATGAGGGAGAAACGGCGAGAAATGTAACGTGGATAAATGTATAGAGAACATATATAACGATGTAACCAATGAGAATAAGTTATACTCTACGCAGTTATATTCTATGTAAAATGTATTCAAGTATAACTAAGACTTGGTTAAAGTACGAATATATAAATGTATGCCAAGGGTTACACTGTGTAGAAAGCAGTTGGAGGAATGCTGGAAGAGTTTAGGTCATTTGTGATTGTAACCTGACTGACCAAGAGTTCGAAGGAACATAGTCAAATGTATGTAATTTAGAGGGCTTGTAAAAGTCGTAAATAGCTTGATGTGGACGTGAGAGCCGGGAAGTCTAGCACTTGTTAGATTTAAGGTGACAATGCCGGACGGAGCTTATTGCTCGTACGTGAGGAGAGAGACTTTTGAATGTGAACTATGTTTTAACAAGATCATTCACAGGACCTAGCAGGGTCAAGTTAAGCGACATAGAGTTAAAGTTTTGTTTAAGGTCATTTGACTTTTGCGTGAAAGGAGTCAGTAAAAGTCGCCAACGAGATGATGAAGATGACATCTAAGGAGAAGGGTCAACTTAACGAACGACGCAAGAAATGGACCAATGGAAGAAGCCAGAAGTTGACATCATCGGGGAAAGTCCGTGGTGGGCGTCAAGGGGCGTTCCACCCACACTGTGATTGTGTATTTTAGGGACAGCACCCCGGGGAGGAGAGAGCAATCAGAGAAGGGCAATTGGCAGAGCTATTAGCATTAGGCTAAGGCGAGAGCGAAGACAAGGGTAGATGCCTTGAGCAGATGCGCTGAGAGATCAGAGCGCAAGGGAGCAGTAGGCCGAGGACCCTTAGAGAGCGGTTGGGTAGGCAGATAGGGTACTGCTTCTGAAACTTAAGATTCCTTTAGAGGCTAAGAGAGTTTGAACTTCTTTGGAAGTCAAACTGCTGACACCTTTTTAGGGAAGAAACTTGCGAAGTAGGGATGTCACATAGCATAGAGTAGGGACAGTTTTAACTTGATTATTTTATCTTACTGCAGATGACGCAGAAGGAACCACTTCACATCGAAGCTTTAATTGCTGATATTGTAACTGATTTTGTATTTTGTATACTTTGAGGTTTTATCCTGAGTGGATTGTATTGCATTCAAATTAACTTTATATAAAACTTTTAAACTTTATCAGTTGTAAGTGGTTCTGTCATATGGATACTTCATTACATATATTGCGTTAAGTTAGCATGAGTGCATTACATGTTTAAACAGCCTTTTTTCCTTCGGCTTCAGTTTTGCACACGACACATACTTGTTGTTGTCGCCTTCACCCTAGAAGCGGTGAGGTGGTTTATTTGAGAATAATATGTTATTTCTATGCTATCAGCTTTGCCTGGTACACTTGGTACAACTGTCTGCACACTGAGAGCTGCACACTCTGAAATTAACCTAACACAAGGTTGCTGGGAGGCTTGATCCTCGCACCACATTAGACATAACACAAATAATGTTGATGCCAACATTTTGGGCTCTACGCGGGTTTAAGATAGAGTTACACGGAATGAACGCAGACACTTGGTGCTGCGCATGAAGAGAGCTGGTAGCGGTTGATGTGAACTGCTCCTACTGACATTGAGAGGTATGGGGCCGCCCTGCTAAAACCCGGATGAGACCTTCTTAGATATAATATAATATGCTAGATAGGGTGCGCGAAATATAGGTGATACAGATTTCTATAGAAATTGCATTATAACATGCTAGCACCTTTTGCTTATTATGGATTAGTGACTATGCTGCTGACTCTGATTTTTATAATCTGCATTTTGGTATTATACAAGATACTGCGTTTGAGAACTTTGCATTGAATAATAAATATTTCAAACTTGCACTTGTGTTCTTTGACTCTCAGTTTTGGTTTGAAATGATTATATAACGAAAGAGTGTTCATGTGTTCCACGACTCCTGAGGTATTCTAAAGATCATGTTCTGGTTTGTCTAATACATGGATCATTCCATAATGATCCATGAGACACTGTAGCTAGCTAGGTAAAGAGATTTCTGACACTGAGATGAGTTTTTGGATCATCCTAACTCACTGAGGTTCTAGATCTCTATGCACAGTTCTGTGGGAGAACGGAAACCCTGCTACATGGCGCCCACGGGGTTTGTAAAAAAATGTTTTAAAAGGCACGCCAGTTCCAGCAGTGGTTCCCACATTCACATTGTTAGCTAATGGAAGTTATTTACTTTTAAACAACGAATTATGTTGTGGTTTATTAATTGGTGTGGCATATGTGGTAACTGTATCAGAGCGTGTAGTGTGCTGCAAGAATGTTCTATACCCACCCACGCATGGTTCTTCAGATGTCTCCATCTGGCCACGGATTCTAACCTTGGAAGCAAAATTCAATGGTTTAAGCAGAATAAGGGCCCTATTGTCTCAAAAACAAGTGACCCTGAGTTCGGCCCGGGAAACTTATGTCCTTCACATAGCCAACACCCGCACAGAGGTGCAGGCGCTTTTAAATACTGATTTGCCGTTTCATTTCTGCGAGCTGGTACACCAGATTTTTAATGCTTCTTCAACGACCGGCCTTGCACATTTTTTCAAGTTAGTCAGCAGTGGCCTCGTGACTACGTTTGAAAAGGTTTTTAGTATCATTCCCACGTTTTTCCACACTATTTTTTCGAGCTTGTTTGGTGGACTACCTGTGTTACTGGCTGTAGCCGCAGGCATTCTGTTGGTGTTTTTCTTCATAAAACATGGATGCCCATCCTGCACAAGACGCCGTTCAACGCCTCCTGACACTGTGCCGTAATCGGATGCTCAATTACTATGGAACATTGCCGCTTGCAGCATTAAGCACGGCCTATAGATTGTCATTTCAGTTCACCGACTTCACGTGTGTCCAACCTGTGTTTCACTGCCTGAGCTGCGAGTTCGATTGGGCCATTGATTTGTGCCTGTGCTTGAGGACTGCTCCTGACGTCGATTTTGATCAGCTAATGCGTCCCGTGGTGGCTCATGAGTTGATCTGTTCTGGCGAGAGAGTTATGGCCTTGGCAGCAATAAATGGAGTTCTGGGCCAATGGGAGATCTCTGCAGCGGCGGATGCCTTTCTGACACACAGCGATCTGGTGAACCCACCGAGTTGTCCTCTGACGTTACAGGAGGATCCGATGCTGGAGGAGCACGTATGTTCTTTCCCATTGCTGAATTGGATTGCTGAACTATTTTCGGATGATGGCAGTGATTTCATACTGGAGGCTGTTGCAACTTTCTTTGCATATACTTTCCACTCATGACATGCCTGAAGGAGTGATTTGTTGTGAAAAATGCCTTTCCCCTCGTTGACTTGGATTGATGAACTGTGTTCAGCTGATGGAGAGTTCAAGCACGTGATGTCGCTGAAGATAACGTCAACATGGCACATGGCTTTGGATATCGGATAAGTGCCTTAAAACATTTTTTTACTCTCTTACAGACATTTGGCTTGATGCAGCCTGGTCCTACGTTTCATAATTTTGAGGCCTGGCGAATGACTTTTAGTTCGAAGGTTTTGTTTTTAATTTTTAGATTTGAGGCCACTGTAGGCATTCGTACATATACATTCACACATATTTTTTTAGCTTATTTTAGCTCAAGATTATTGAACTTTGCTTTCAATCTTTGTATCTGGTTTATTATTGCCTTTTCCCTTATGTTTGACGGTGCTCGGACCAATGGGGGGGTGTCATATGGATACTTCATTACATATATTGCGTTAAGTTAGCATGAGTGCATTACATGTTTAAACAGCCTTTTTTCCTTCGGCTTCAGTTTTGCACACGACACATACTTGTTGTTGTCGCCTTCACCCTAGAAGCGGTGAGGTGGTTTATTTGAGAATAATATGTTATTTCTATGCTATCAGCTTTGCCTGGTACACTTGGTACAACTGTCTGCACACTGAGAGCTGCACACTCTGAAATTAACCTAACACAAGGTTGCTGGGAGGCTTGATCCTCGCACCACATTAGACATAACACAAATAATGTTGATGCCAACATTTTGGGCTCTACGCGGGTTTAAGATAGAGTTACACGGAATGAACGCAGACACTTGGTGCTGCGCATGAAGAGAGCTGGTAGCGGTTGATGTGAACTGCTCCTACTGACATTGAGAGGTATGGGGCCGCCCTGCTAAAACCCGGATGAGACCTTCTTAGATATAATATAATATGCTAGATAGGGTGCGCGAAATATAGGTGATACAGATTTCTATAGAAATTGCATTATAACATGCTAGCACCTTTTGCTTATTATGGATTAGTGACTATGCTGCTGACTCTGATTTTTATAATCTGCATTTTGGTATTATACAAGATACTGCGTTTGAGAACTTTGCATTGAATAATAAATATTTCAAACTTGCACTTGTGTTCTTTGACTCTCAGTTTTGGTTTGAAATGATTATATAACGAAAGAGTGTTCATGTGTTCCACGACTCCTGAGGTATTCTAAAGATCATGTTCTGGTTTGTCTAATACATGGATCATTCCATAATGATCCATGAGACACTGTAGCTAGCTAGGTAAAGAGATTTCTGACACTGAGATGAGTTTTTGGATCATCCTAACTCACTGAGGTTCTAGATCTCTATGCACAGTTCTGTGGGAGAACGGAAACCCTGCTACAGTTCTTCAGAGTAGCGTCAGTTAATGGGGTTTGTCTAACCTATGCGGGGGTTGTCTTTTACTCAATGACAGATACAACTCGGTCCGAAATTGACGAATGAGATAAGTTATTAAATTGATCATAATCATAAATTGATATCAAAATCTCATTCCCAGCAGTTGGTAGCAGAGGATGGTTATCTTCTTGAGGAAGACGACCTAGGCCAGGTTAGTTTACCCCAAGGTCCCTAGTCATCGTCGACCAGAAGAAGAATCGCAGCCGAAGACGGTGCTGACGGTGCGTCGAGAGAAAAGCAGCAGAGTCGGTCGAGAGTGAGTATAAGGGTCATGCGTTGTAAGATTGCGGTGTTTTATGTTGTTCCTGTGTTGTAATGTCAAGCGGAGTTGAATGCCTGTAGTGTGATTGGGGGAAGGTTGTGAGCGCGCGCAACCGGATGAAATCTTATGTCCAGAGGACTTAAGTGGTTCGGGTGTATCGAACACCCAGAGTAATTTGTCTACCATTGAAAGGGGGTCATGAGGTACCATTGATTCCCGACAGACCGATGATAGGGGGAGCGTATGAGTGAGTGTATGAGTAACGGACGCTGGTCGTACGTTTACTGTGTGTAAGTAACCTATCAGTTGAGGCAAGTGTCCGACCGTAAGAGGAAAGACGCTGTGCCAGTTGAGGTAGCAATTACAGTTAGACTGTGGCCGTACAATCAGAGAAAAGTGATCGCTTGGACGGAAGTAGTCATTTTTCAGTGTATGAATGAAAACGCATGTAAGATCGTGAGACGAGTTGAGAAACGAGGGAAGCTGCTGAAGAAGAGACAAGTGACGTCAGCGTAGAGCCGCGCTGAGATTGGTCGGTTGGTGTAGAACCGTGCTGGGATAGGCGGTTAAGCGAGAGTCGCACAGGGATTGGTGGTTGTCATCAAGACGTAAATAAGGAAGAGAATTAGTAAGGAATATCGTACGTTATCAAAATGAAGTGTTTCAAGGGTTTAGGAAAAATCTTTAAAAGAAAAAGGAGAAATTTATATGCAGGAGAAGAAGCTCCACCAGAGGGCACACCGGCTTATCATATGGCAGTAAATGTAGGCTTACATTCGATACTGTGGATTTCCGAGTGGCACAGGCTAACTGAAGGGCATAAAGAACTGGCGTTTCCGAGATTCGGAACGTTTAAACTAGATGTGTTGAACCAGCTGAAAGCGACAATGCTTTCAATGAGACCTCTACCGAGGCCAACACAATTTGAAGCTCTTGGTGTGTGGTTTAGAACAGCACACGAAAGGAGCGTAAAGAGGCGCCAAGAGAGAGTGAGACGATCAGTAAAGGCAGTACAGGATGCCAAATGGGATGAGGAAGCTAAGAAATGGAGGGTGCAGAAGATAGAAGCAGAGAAACTGTACCCGATGTTGGAAGTTACGGGGGAAAGGAAACCTATAGAACAGGAAGATGAGGAAAGCGAGTCGGAGGAGGATCTGATAGAGAGGCTATTAACAGATAAACCACCTCCATACAGCGGTGAACTCGCGAGTCCCATATCACCGCAAGCAGACGGAGCTAGGTGGGGGGAATATAAATCCGTCCCAGTAACGGAGTGGGACGCTAACAAGACTGAGGAAATACCCCAAACTAGTTCTGAACAGAGAGTAGTGGGAAGATTTGTGGTCCAGAAGGTGCCAGAGACGCAATGCGCTAGGTCGTACCAAATGCCGGACGCTTTGCAGGTTCCGGTTACCATAGGCCCTATTGTGTCAATCTATAACCCAGAAGGGGTCCAGCAGGAGGAACAGGCACGATGGGACAGTGAAAGAGCAGAAGTGGAGAATAGGAATGCCACAATGAATCCCCACAGGCAAATACGAGCACCGATGAGTCGGAGTACCCCATTAGATTCTGCAACGGGTCTCAGGATAGAACAGGGAGATCGAAGAGGGCCAATGGATTTGAGGGGTCCTAAACCAAAGTCCTTTAAGGATTTAAGAGAATATTTGAAGGATTGGGACACTGCCGAAGAGGCTCGGAATAGAAGTTTAGAAACGGGACCCGAGTGGAGAGAGCAGGATAACAAGATTCTCTCTCATTGTGGAGCTGGCGAAAGCAGCCCCGAGTGGGAGAGAGGGAGTCAAGAAAGCAGAAGAGATACTTGTCCTACCAATAGCGGCAATAGGCCAATGTGCGACGATAGAAGTGCAGGGTGTGGCGAAGTGCCTCGCGTCACCTTCAGTGAAGGGGAACGTAGGACACAGGAGTACCGGAATACCTTTAGGTGCACACACCATGCCCCAGGTGAAGATGTGAGACACTGGAATCACGGAAACATGGAGAGTCGCGAAGCGTCTCGACATGCATCCGGCGATAGTGGACGGAGTCAGGAGAACATAGGGAGTCGCGAAACGTCTCGCCATTCATCCGGTGATCGCGAAAGAGATCACGGGAACATGGAGGGCCGTGAAGGACCTTATCGTTTATTAAGCGACACCAGACAGCAAGCGAGTTATAGTGGGTTAGAACAGAACGGTGGATCCTATCTCACATCTGGAGAAACCGAGCCGAAAAGTCGGAACGTAGGGTTGGGGGACGGAGCATTATTCCACCATACCCCACGTGAAGATGGAAAGGCTTGGGACCTAGAGAGGTGGGAACAAAGAGAAGGAAGGAAGACTCCTCATAACTCACCTGTGCTCAGGCGTAGGGCGCACAGTGGAGGTGAGAGGGATATGAGAGAACAGCACCGGACTGAAATGCTGAAGGCTGAAATAAAAGCAAAACGACTTGACGTAATGAGTTTGAAGTCAGACTTGGATGAAATAATTGATGGCACAGTGTCACTAGAGAGATTAGACTTGTATACACCAGATGAAATATTGTTCTTATCCAAGGATATTACTCGAAGAGCGAGGTCAGCTCATGAGAACCTATCTAATTTGGCAAACAGGTACATGGTAGACCTGTCGCGAACTAAGGCTTTACAGAGTAACCATAGGCTAACTTGCACAGATCGGGATCTGGATGAGCGTAGAACGATCGCGCTGAAGGTACACATAAGGGAATTGATCGTAAGTATCAGGATATGGAAAGATCTGGATAGATGGGAGGAAAGATGGTCCAAGAAGGGCTCCGTTAGACGGAGCGTGCTTGGGAAATCCCAGGGCGCAGACTTGATGCGAATGGAAGCCTTCCCTTTGCGAGAAATCGCGAATGGAAGCTACGTTCACGTGCCCTGGAGTAGGGGGGATTTGGCGGCATTTACCAATTCCTTCCCAAAGCTTAGAGATAATCCCGTCGAGTGGTACAAACAGGTAGAAAGATTCGTGAAGATCTCGAAGGTACTGTGGATCGATTTGAACACACTGTTCGATATCGTAGTACCCGGAGACTTGTGGACGGCGTGCAAGCTTAGTGTTGAATGGCCTACTTGTGAGCCACCGAGAGATACTCGGACGAATGGTCCATCAGTTAGAGTCATGGAAAAATACGAGAGAGTAATAACATGGCTAAAAGAGAAAGTGCCAGTGCAAGACATAGACTGGGTAAAGATAGATCGAACTACTCAGGAGCCGAAAGAGACAGTTCATGAGTTCTATGAGCGATTGCTGAAAGCATTCAAGCAGTACAGCGGGTTAGATGTGATGGATCCCAAGGACATAGGACAGTTTGTGTCAAAGTTTGTCCTCGGATTGAGACCAGAAATATGCCTAATGATCCAACAGCATCTGATCTGTTGGCAGAACAAACCTTTAGATGAAATTCTGAGGTATGCAAGGTACTGTAGTGACGAGATAGACTCTAAGGCAAAGAAGCTCAAAGAAAAGTTAATGCTAGTGCAAATGCAAGCTGCTGGAAAGGATAAACAGCGGCAACAGGGAATAGGAACGCAAGCAAAGAAACAGAACAATCAGAGCAGAGATGAGGAAGAAAGACCGAGACCGAGAATGGATATCGCGTCACTGAAAAAGACAACAAGATGCCATCAGTGTAACGAGGTGGGACACTGGCGACGCGAGTGTCCTTACAACGTTGAAACAGGGGAATTAGAACAGGAGGAGGAAGAGGTTCAGAACAACGTGGTTAAGGGAGCCACAGTCCCGAAGGGCAAGTTTGTCAAAGGGGGGACTCAGACTCCTCGAGCCCCGTTTCCTCAACCACCTCGCATCTCAAACGGAGGGAAAACCTACAGACAGATGCCATTGTTTGTAGGGGGAGAGGAATGCTACTACGTTGATCCACTTACAGGGCAGCGGGCGAATAGGGAGGAAGATTGTACTCTAGGAGCCGCCTTGGAAGTAGATCAGAGAGGACCATACGTAGAGGCTGAAGTAGCTGGACGTCCTACAACCTTTTTGGTGGATACGGGGGCCACTCGATCCACGTTGAGATCTGCAGTAGTCCCGGGTCTGCCAATATCAGGAGAAATGATTCAGGTGGTAGGAGTCGCGAACAAAAGGATGACGAATCCCCTGACCGAACCAGTGTCAGTAAGGATAGGGAATTACAGTGACGAACATCAGTTTGTGATCTGCGATTCTAGTCCTGTGTGCTTACTAGGGAGAGATTTGCTGTGTAAACTGAACTGCACGATACATTGCACACCAGAAGGAGTAGAAGTGCAGACTAATGACGAGGATGCTGATTTTAAGGTTGTGAACTCGCAGGGATGTGTGGAACTATATCCTACCTTAACAGTGGAGGAGCTTCCACAAGACTTGAGGGAGAAAGTCTCAGCTGAGGTATGGGATTTTACTGGGGAAGAAATAGGATTGATCAAGGGAGTGGAACCGGTAAAAATCTTGGTAAGACCCCATGCTGAGTATCCAAGAACACCACAGTATAAGCTAACGCCAGAGACGATTGCAGGAATAAAGCCTGTGATCGAATCCATGATTAAACAGGGAATACTGAAGGAGATCGTGGGTAGTCCATGTAACTCCCCGATCATGGGTTTGCAGAAGCCTAGTGGAAAATACAGAATAGTGCAGGATCTTCGAAAGATTAATAACATTGTTGTCTCATGTTGTCCAGTGGTACCGAATCCATCAGTGATATTATTTCAGATACCGTTCCAAGCTGAATGGTTTACCGTGATAGATTTGTGCCAGGCTTTCTTTTCGATACCGTTAGACGAAGAGAGCCAGTATCTTTTCGCTTTTAAGCTGGAAGATCGCGTTTTGACATGGTGTCGTATCCCTCAGGGTTATACAGAAAGCCCATCGATCTTTAACCAGTTATTAAAACGAAACCTTGAAAGTCTAGTGCTGCCCAAGAATTCAGTTCTGGTCCAGTACATAGACGACCTCCTAGTTGCGTCAGAAACTGAGGAAGCTTGCAGAGAAGACACCATAACCTTGTTAAATCACTTGGCCGAGAACGGGCACAAGGTGTCTCCAAGTAAATTGCAATATTGTAAGACTGAGGTGCAATACTTGGGCCATAGGATTGAAAAGGGAAAGCGGAAGGTGTCTCCAGACAGAATAGAGGCGATCATGAAAATGAACGCGCCTACAACACAAAGAGAAGTCAGGATGTTTCTAGGCATGGTTGGTTATTGTCGACAGTGGATAGCAAACTTTTCACTGAAGGCCAAACCGTTATTACAACTGACGCACAAAGGAGTAAGTGATCCGGTACCATGGGACAAAGATTGTTTGATGGCATTTTTACAGCTGAGGGAGGACTTATGTCGTGCCCCGGCTTTGGGAATGCCAGATTACACCAAACCTTTTTCGCTTTACTGCTGCGAGAGAGAGGGATGCGCTTTAGCGGTTTTAGCTCAGATCCACGGAGATGCGCGCAGGCCAGTGGCGTATTTTTCGGCTACATTAGATCCAGTAGCCGCAGCGTTGCCCGGATGTCTCAAATCCGTAGCCGCAACGGGTGTCAGCATTGAGAGATCGGAGAGCGTAGTCATGGGACACCAGTTAGTGGTGTATGTGCCGCATTCTGTGGAATTGTTAATGACCAGGACGAAGACTCAGCATCTGACGAATAGCAGGCTCACACGCTACGAGCAAGTCATACTGGCTGCCGAGAATGTGACCCTGAAGAGATGCTCCGTCTTGAATCCTGCAACTTTGATGCCACTTCCGAATGAAGTGGACGATGCAAATTGTACAGATCATGACTGCCTCGATGTGACTGAACTATGTACCAAACCAAGACCTGATATCGTAGATGAGCCATTGACAGACCCAGACGAAATTTTCTTCGTTGATGGTTCATGTGTAAGAGACGATGTCGGTCAGCTGCGAGCAGCTTATGCAGTATGCACGATTACCAGAGTTATAGAAGCCGCTTGCCTGGAAGGAGTACACTCCGCGCAGGTAGCCGAAATTGTTGCTTTGACTCGTGCTTGCTTAGCAGGCGACAAACTTCGAGTCACCATATACACCGATAGCCAGTATGGTTTCGGGGTAGTTCATGATTACGGGCAGTTATGGTCTCAAAGAGGTTACATGACCTCCTCGGGTTCTCCCATTAGGAATGGAGAATTCGTGAGACTTCTGTTAGAGGCTTTGCAAAAACCTATGGCCATAGCTGTGGTCAAATGTGTTGCGCATACAAGGAATGTTGATTTTGTATCACTAGGAAACAGATATGCTGATGAAGTAGCACGCTATTGCGCGGAGCAGGGATATTCTCACACTGATGCGAAAGTGGGGGGAGTCCAGGAAAGAACTGAATTGACAATGTTACTAGATACTGTAGATACATGGGATGAATTAAGAGCTGTACAGGAAAATGCACCAGATGATGAGAAAAGGAGCTGGGAAACAGCAGGTTGTGTAAAAGGCGAGATGAATTTTTGGGTTTCTGCCGACGGAAGGGCAGTTTTACCAAATGAACTTGTTAGTCCCATGGCAAGGAAATTGCATGGATCAGCACACATAGGAAGAGATGCTATGGTGAGAGTATTCAGACAGACGTGGTTTAATCCTAAGTTTAGAGTAGCGGCAGAAGCAGTGTGTCAGCGATGTGCGATCTGTCAGCAACTAAACGTGGGAAAGAGAACACCAGTTACCTTGAGTCACATAGGAAGGTCTGGAGGGCCTTTCAATAGGATGCAGATTGACTTTATAGAAATGCCTCCATGCAACAGACTCAGATACGTTTTAGTGATTGTCTGCATATTTTCTAGATGGGTTGAGGCTTACCCTACACGTAGGTGCGATACACTTACAGTAGCAAAATTGTTACTTAGAGAGTTGATACCGAGGTTTGGGGTGCCATCCTCTTTGGAATCGGACAGAGGAACTCATTTTAATAGCGAAGTGGTGAAGATGCTATGTTCAGCTTTGAATATTGATCAGAAGTTACACTGCAGCTATCGACCAGAAGCTTCAGGGATTGTAGAACAAATTAACAGTACCATCAAGTCCAGACTGGCTAAAGTTTGTTCATCGACATCCCTGAGTTGGCCAGACGCACTTCCAGTAGTTCTTATGAGTATACGTAGCACACCTGATAGAAGAACAGGCCTCTCTCCACACGAAGTGCTAATGGGGAGAGCTATGAGGTTGCCATCGGTTCCGACTGCAGCGCTAGTGAACATCACAGACGATTTGATCTTGGACTACTGCAAGGGACTATCTGATGCCGTTAATTCTGTGTCCCTCCAGGTCCAGGCTGCAGAGGTTCCATCAGCACAAGACTTGTGCCATGACCTGAGTTCAGGAGACTGGGTCCTGGTGAAGAAGCATGTCAGGAAGAACTGCTTAGATGTGCGTTGGCGAGGACCGTTTCAAGTCATACTTGTAACGAATACCGCAGTGAAGTGTGGAGGTCTGCCAAACTGGATACATGCCTCACACACCCGAAGAGTGCCAACACCTCCAGAAGAAACAGCTCCTCTCTCGGATGAGAATCCGGCGGGAAGCGGAGAAGCCATAGAGGGGGAAAGCCAAGCTGGGGAGGTGATCGAAGAAACTGAAACTGTGTTGGAACAGGACGACGAAGGTCAGGACACTAGTGGGACCGAAGTCGCCTCAGGAGAAGAAAGTAATTGGGAGTCCGACACAGATATTGAGCAAACTGAGAGTGACCAAGAGACAGGTCCTAGAACAAGGAGCGGAAAGACAAAGAGTGACGAAGCCAGTTGGCCGGAGAGAAGGAAAAGGCCAAGTTCGGAAGGAAAGAAAGAAAGAACTCTTGCCCCGATCACTGAAGAATCGGATCAGGAGGAAGAAACGACAGACTCAGGAACGGAGAGTCCACGAAGAACGAGAAGGGTACGTGTGCCCTGCAGAAGGTACGCCACCCCAGAGTGGACTTATCTAGCAGATGTCTTGGGGACAGAAATCTGGGAGAGTGAAGAGCGTGAAAGTAATCGATCTCGATCCATTTGTGGCAGTGGAGATATGGATGTTGACGCCTGGACTCGAGACTGAGGGGTTACTGACTTTCACACTTCCCATACCCCCGCGTTTGAGTCAAATTCAGGATCTAGTGCTAAAAAGATTACAATTCCCAACATTTGGTCAGCAAATGTCAGAAGAAGAAGAAAAAGTTATTCGCTTTGAATTATTAATAATTGTTGTGAAAGCTGCAGGTCCGAAAATCATTGTTGATGCATAAAAAGACTTTTGTATATAAGCTAAAAAGAAGAAGATAACCTAGCGCCGAGTGGAAAGAAGAATAAAATTAGGGATTACATTTAGAGGACGGAGAAGGGCTAGGGTTGTCTGTTGCGAAAAGAGAAAAAGACATTGTTGGGAAAAAGAGACTTTTGTTAATGAAAGCACTTTAAGGACTGAGAAGGCAACCAAGCAACCAAAGACTGGAAAGGAGAATTTTCGCTAGAGAACGAGGTACGCTGTTTGATGACATGGAGAACGGCAGCCCAAACAGAAAAGCGAGATGTATAGTAGGTACACTTATAGCCGTAGTGATATTTCTCATAATTACAGTAGTAACAATATCATACATAATAGGACATGAACACGATAAAGAAATAGCAAATGTAAAAACAGTAACGACTTTGAAACCTGCTCTTGTGGGAAAGAAGGAGGAGAGCAATGTTATACGTGAAAAGGCGTTACTTGCAGATGAAGTTCGTAGATTACACGTAGACGAGTCACAGGGAAACTTTAGGTCAAATGCATATGCTAAACTGTTATACGAATATATCGATGCCATGGAAGCCAAAGATTGCTACGTTTGTATGCAATTGCCGGCTTCTGTAGACGAAGGCATTAGATATCATCATCTCCCATTGACTTATGGGATAACATGTAGTTTACTGCTTAGTATATTTTATGGTAGAGAAGGATTTGAGTACTACTTTTCAAATTATGATTCGGTACTGCCTGAAGTTCCGAATTATAAGCAAATGAATAAGTGGGACTATTACAAAAAGGAGGATAGACTGGCTAAATTCTTTCTTCCTTGGGATACACTAGATACATCATATGCACGTAGAAATAATCTGACTTGCAAAATATCAGAGGTGGAGAAGAAGTTTATTGGACAAGTAGATGACCGATACAGAAGGCAGAAGATTCTAAAAATGTCAGGACAATGGAAAATAGACTGGACAGAAGAAGAGAAGGCACATAAAAAGAAAGGTAGCAATGGTCCAATAGCATTGGATAGAACGCAGAAGGGAAAGTTATGTTTAGCTCGAAGCAAGACATATTATGAGAGTGAATTTGTAGGTGAAGTAAATTGCGAGCACTCTTTTAAACTGGAGTACTACACGAAAGATTTTATGAAAGGGATGCAAGCTATTCCGAATGTGTATTTTGTATGTGGGAGAAATGCCTATGTAAAACTACCTGACAATTGGTATGGTTCGTGTTACTTGGCAATTGTCTTCCCCAAAATATATCATGCAAAGGATTTGGCGATAATAGAAGGAAAGGCTTCGACGAGAACGAAAAGGGAAGTGGGAGAGACAGAGGTAGTAGGAGATGTATTTGGAGCGATGTTTCCATTGTTAGGTTTGATTCTTAACGATGTTAAGATTAGAAGGTTAGCGACAGTCGTAGATAGATTGTCTGCCAGTACTGCAAGGTCATTAATGCTAGTAGAAGGTGAGATGCAGTCGATTAGAGCTATGGTTTTACAGAACAGACTTGCTTTAGATGTAATATTAGCAAAGGAAGGCGGAGTTTGCAAGGCTTTGAAAGTTCAGGAATGTTGTACATATATTCCTGATAATTCAAAACCACTTGAGAAAGTCATACGGAATATTACACAGATTCATCAAGAAATCGAAGATTTGTCAAGAATAAATGTCTGGGAAAAAGTAGGAAATGGAGTAGGAAAGGTTGGAAGTTGGTTTGCTAATCTTGGCAAAAGTATAATATGGTACATATTAAAGCCTGTATTAATAATATTAATTTGCATAATTACATTATTAGGATTAGTAAAATTATATAAATGGTGTAGGTCGAACCAGTTACAAAGATCGATGAGAGATCAAGAAAGGAGACTAGCTGTTTTACAAGATCAACAGTATAAAAGTCTGAGAGCACTCGAATCGATAAAAAGAGGAACTGATGTAACTAGTTTTGTATAAAGGATGTATTCAAATTGCTTTTAGTGATGACTCCTAAAAGTCATCAAAGGGGGGAACTGAGAGAGCGCAATTTGAATATAAAGTATATCGTAGCCAATTTTAGACGCATATATTGTAAACGTAATGTGAAGTCGACGACTATAGCATAAAGTCAACTAAAGTGATAACATGGTATAGGAAATGTGAATGTATTTACACGTTAAACATGCATTAGATTTAGAAGGCCCGTATACATGTTGGGTAGACATAGAAATGTGTAGAAATGCTTATGAAATGTAGAACGTGCACAGTAGAATACATGTACGTGTATAACTTTAAAATGGAGTAACATGAGGGAGAAACGGCGAGAAATGTAACGTGGATAAATGTATAGAGAACATATATAACGATGTAACCAATGAGAATAAGTTATACTCTACGCAGTTATATTCTATGTAAAATGTATTCAAGTATAACTAAGACTTGGTTAAAGTACGAATATATAAATGTATGCCAAGGGTTACACTGTGTAGAAAGCAGTTGGAGGAATGCTGGAAGAGTTTAGGTCATTTGTGATTGTAACCTGACTGACCAAGAGTTCGAAGGAACATAGTCAAATGTATGTAATTTAGAGGGCTTGTAAAAGTCGTAAATAGCTTGATGTGGACGTGAGAGCCGGGAAGTCTAGCACTTGTTAGATTTAAGGTGACAATGCCGGACGGAGCTTATTGCTCGTACGTGAGGAGAGAGACTTTTGAATGTGAACTATGTTTTAACAAGATCATTCACAGGACCTAGCAGGGTCAAGTTAAGCGACATAGAGTTAAAGTTTTGTTTAAGGTCATTTGACTTTTGCGTGAAAGGAGTCAGTAAAAGTCGCCAACGAGATGATGAAGATGACATCTAAGGAGAAGGGTCAACTTAACGAACGACGCAAGAAATGGACCAATGGAAGAAGCCAGAAGTTGACATCATCGGGGAAAGTCCGTGGTGGGCGTCAAGGGGCGTTCCACCCACACTGTGATTGTGTATTTTAGGGACAGCACCCCGGGGAGGAGAGAGCAATCAGAGAAGGGCAATTGGCAGAGCTATTAGCATTAGGCTAAGGCGAGAGCGAAGACAAGGGTAGATGCCTTGAGCAGATGCGCTGAGAGATCAGAGCGCAAGGGAGCAGTAGGCCGAGGACCCTTAGAGAGCGGTTGGGTAGGCAGATAGGGTACTGCTTCTGAAACTTAAGATTCCTTTAGAGGCTAAGAGAGTTTGAACTTCTTTGGAAGTCAAACTGCTGACACCTTTTTAGGGAAGAAACTTGCGAAGTAGGGATGTCACATAGCATAGAGTAGGGACAGTTTTAACTTGATTATTTTATCTTACTGCAGATGACGCAGAAGGAACCACTTCACATCGAAGCTTTAATTGCTGATATTGTAACTGATTTTGTATTTTGTATACTTTGAGGTTTTATCCTGAGTGGATTGTATTGCATTCAAATTAACTTTATATAAAACTTTTAAACTTTATCAGTTGTAAGTGGTTCTTCAGAGTGGCGTCAGTTAATGGGGTTTGTCTAACCTATGCGGGGGTTGTCTTTTACTCAATGACAGATACAACTCAGTCCGAAATTGACGAATGAGATAAGTTATTAAATTGATCATAATCATAAATTGATATCAAAATCTCATTCCCAGCAGCTGGATTTGAACTACTGGAGTGGCTTACGTGGCGGTGGTCTTGGGAGGGGATTGCAGTCGACCGGCACTGTAATGGAGGCTAGATCCGTGGATGCTTGTCTGAAACGGCAGTCACTGGGCAAATGAGCCCGACTCGCACTGCAGCTTATTCCTGACCCGCCCGCCCTGGGTTGAAGGGACCGACAACTTGGGAGAAGGAGTGAGCTGGCCGTGCAGACTACAATAGAGGTGAGGGGCTGTCTGCGCCCCGGCGGGCTCCCCCCACCTGCTCCACTGTAGTGCCTCCATTGCCTCTCGGTCACCACACTCCCTGTCTCCGGGCAAGCGGAGGAGTCAGAGCCCCCAAGTCTGTCCCAGGAGAGGCAGTCCCGTCCTGCAACGGCTGAGCCTTTTCTCAAAATCCGCATCGCTAATGAGAGTTCATGGAATGGCATGACCGGGAAAAGAATCACCGCGTAGAGCTGCGGACGAAGCCGTTACTAAGTCCCGCCCCCCAGTTTGGCCTATAATCATGTTTATTTCAGAGCGTACATTAATGTCTCCTGATCTCCGCTCCATTGAATTCTGGTGCAATTGAATCTGCACACCTCCAAAGAGAAAGCTCAGCCTCTTGAATCACCCGGATGCCCCCTACACCTTTTATTTGATCTCTCCAGCTGGGCAACTGCGTCAATAGCAATATCTCAGCCAACCTATTGACTCCTGTATTTATTGTAGGCTCATTTTCATTTCTTTGTATTGCTTCTCTTTACTCATTACCTCTGCCTGCCTGGCTGAATTTACTAGCTCACTTAGATTTAAAATGGCTGACTACACCAAAAAGATGACTGAGGGTCACACCCCCCACTACAAATCTCTATGACCTGAGATAAATAGTAACCCCTGTGAATGCAAAAACTAGTCCATAACAACAGAAAAGGGGCTAAAATCATTGTAAGCTGTATGGAAAGTGAAGCAAGACTACACCGGGTGATCCACAGCTAATGGATAAAGACATAGGACTGCGCAGCTGTCCATAAGGCTCTCTCCAATGTAGGCAGCCATATTGGAACGCCTTCACCTCAAGGATATTTCACAGGCTCTACGTCCTCCGACCACCCTTCCTTCCTACCTTAGGCCAAAATGTATGCCAGTCAGTCAGTCAAAAAGCTTTATTGTTGGTTAAAAACCATAAAAGCAAAGAATACATATAAAAAGAATTACAATTTGGCCAACAGTAAGCAACATAAAAAAGTACATGATTAGACAGAGAAGCTAAAACAATATGTTATAGCATAAAAAGGTTAAAACTGGTGGTTGGATATTAAACAGGCCATAGATTGGTTAAGTTACAGTTCTCAAGTAAATTCATGGAGGTATAAAATCAATTAAGGTGAGTTGGGTTTTAATTCTAGCTGCTCTAGAACACCACATCGACAACAGGAATCTGGAGGTCGCACACACAGTCAGAGAAGAAGAGTCATATTTCAACAGTCTAAACACCTCTCTGAAATCCCTGAAGCCCCTTGGACTTACATAACTGTAGGATCCATTTGGCTGCAGCCTTGGAGTACAAGGGGCAGAAGAGCAGAACGTGCAGATCAGTCTCTTCAGCATGTTCGCACCCCGGGCATAAGCTTGGTACAAGTTGAGCCATAGACCACTTATTTGTTACAGCCCTCACGGGGAGAGAACCATGCCTAAATTGCACATTTAGTTTCTTCTCCAGTGGGGGCTAGATGTTGTCTAAGAATTTCTCAAACTAGTACTTATCCTTGACCTCAAGAAAGCTACGTGTCAGCCTACCCAGAGATGGTTTCACTACAAACTGATCCAGTCGGAATTGGTTAAGAGCTTTTCAGTGATCTCCTGGGGGTCGAGGAGGAGGAAGGTTCCAGGGAGAGCCACAAATCCCCCCTCCCCAGGGCCTGACATAGCTCTTTCACATGCTTAAGCCAAGGGATTTTCCCCACAACCCTCAATGCCAGTAGGTAGCTAAGTTCCTCCCGGTAGCTAGAGAGCTCAGTTGTTGCCCAAAGCCTCCTCCAGTACTGAAGAGGGCAATTAGGGATGACTTTGTGTAGGGGGGCCAGCCCCAGGTCGAGGCGTAGAGGGATCAGGGGTGTGCTCTGTGGGAGTCTCATTAGGCGCCTGATGAAGCTATTCTCTGTAGTAGAGAGCATGGAGGCATTAGCATGGCCCCATAGCTCAACTCCATAAAGCGCCCCCCCGTCTCGCCTGTGCTTTATAAATTTCTAGTGGCGGTCCTAGGATTTTGGACGAGCACTTATTATAGACCTTAAGGATACCTCCAGCAGCTTGGGCCAGTTTCATGTCAAACTTGGCTATATGGGTCCCCATTCCATCTTATCATTCAGAGTTACCCCTAAGTACTCAAAAGTAGAAACTCTTTCGAGCACTGTGCCATCGAAGTGGGGGAGGGGGCAATTGGGCAATTTGGAGTTAAAGACCATACATTTTGTTTTGGAGAGGTTAATCTCCAAATTTCTGATTCTACAGAAGGAGCAAAAAGCCTCCAGTGTCCGCTTAATGCCCAATGAGGATTTAGATAATAAAAGGGTGTCATCAGTGTACATTAGGGCTGGAATTTTACGGGATGCCAAACGAGGGGAGTCTAAGTCCCTTGCACCCCAAAGGTGTTTAATCAGGCTATTTAGGAATAGGGAGAAGAGCTTACGGGCCAACACGCACCCTTGCCTCACACCCTTTTCCACCGGGAATGCGGCCGAAAGTTCTCCTACCCTCCCAAACCTTACTCTTGCAAACGTACCCTGATGTAACCGTTTGAAAAGTTGGCATAGGTAAGCTGGGGCACCCATTTCCAGTTAAACCACCTATAGCTTCTCCCTCTGGACCAGGTCAAATGCAGATCGAAGATCTACAAAGATCAAATACAAAGTACCAGCCCCCATAGTGACCATCTTCCAGTGACCATCTGTAGTCTAAATAATTGGTCAATGGTGGAAACTTTAGGACGAAAGCCTGCTTAGCTGGATATGAGGAACACTCCTGTATATGCCAGGTAGCGTCCTCCTCCACAGTTACAGACGGTATACCCGCCAGGGGTTCAAAGTGGCAATTGAAATTACCTCCTGTATCCTGTGGGTGGGGGCAGAGTATGCTAAGAGGAGTTCGTCAAGCGCCTCAATCAATGTAGACCCCCTTGAAAGGGAACTATGGCGCTGATAAATATTAAAAACCAACACTGTCGTACCATCTAAAAATTTAAGGACAATACCCAGAATGTCCGGGGAGAAAGTATCTATCACCTTCACAGAGCACCCCAAATGGGTGGCCACCCATATGCACAAGCCCCCAGAGGGTCTACCCCTGGGTCCCTGTAAGGCTAGGGTGTGATAAGGGAGCGGTTGTCATCCAAGTCTCTTGAAACAAACACATGTCGTATGAGTCCACCAACTCCCCCCATTCTGGGTCTGCTAACTTAGCACCCATCCATGCCACATTCCAAGACCCTATGAGTGACGTACGGGGTATTGCCTGTACGATCAGCTACGGTTGGAGATAAACTACTGACACAGGGAGTACCGTCCTTAAATGCTATCCTGGTGTCTACCCCTTGTTGGCAAGCCATTGGCTCTATTAGTGATAGCCTCAGCTGTGAATCCTCTTGTGGGGTCCCACCGATGCTGATGATTACTACCCCTCCACGCCTCACACCCTCATTTTCCACCCGGCTCCCCTTTTGAGTAAGATCTATATCCAAGTGCCCAAGTGGGAGGGTTAGTCAATCTACATTGTTCAGGGCATTAAATCTATTCTCCACCGGAATGCTATATTCTATCCTCTCACCCATGTTATGAGGGGAGAAAAATCTGTGTACACTGGGGAACCTTGCCTGTGGATAAAAATGCCCCAGGGTAAGGGAAGAAATTGAGCACTGTTTACGGGGGCCACCACATGCTAAAATGTGATTAACCACACCCGGGTCCCTAAAGTTAATGATCACAGAGTCTCCTACCCGATCTTTAGGTTTGTTGCCAATCCAACTTACTCTTCTAGCAAAAAGGATTTCTCCCTGGCCCAAGTTCATTAGTGGTCTGCATTTGTTCAGCCAAAAAATTGTTTTATTCTTTAACTCGGGAAACGTTTCTCTTCGCTCTCCAGACAGTGATGGAATTCCCGATAGGACCACCATGTACGGGGAAGCTTCAGGGGGAAGCTGGATACAGGGTAAAGGTTGTTGGGTAGTTTTAAGTGGAAGGGAAGAGGTAGAGTTATGGGGCGTCGCCCCCAGTTTAGCAGCTGATTACTAGGCCCTGCTGGAATTGATGATGGAATACGGGTGCCGGAACTCTCACTAGTCGGGAGACTGCTTAGAGGGATTTGGATAGGGGGGCAATGAAAGGTAGGTGCAGTGGAACAGTTAATCGTTGACGAGTGTCCCCGTTCTTGTGCCCGATTATCTTGTCTTAAAACTGCAGCTTGACTAAGGCCTAGAATTGGCTGTTTAATACTGCCTACAGCCAACATTGAGGAAGTATAATGTCTTCAGGGTTGTTGGCTGTGGGCTTACGGCACTCCTGTTGTTTAACATCGATACAATTTTATCAATTCTGCTCATCACGATTTTAAACTGCGAGTTAATAAGTTGTTCCATGTGAGCTTGCAAGTCAAATATTAAGTGGGTGGCCCTCATCGGGGAGCTAAGATGGAAAAGGAAGGCCCCGCATCCGCCTGAGGAATATCGGGGTACAAAAGGGGGTGGTGATGGACAGAGCATCTGAATAAATCAAACACTCACACCCAATCAAAAGATCTGGGTTTAATCCACCACCGTTCTTTAGCCCACTCTGCCACCCCAGTTCAGACATGGCTATATGCAAATCAGTCTGACCCTGTGCCTCATGGGAACAGTCCAGCCCGAACTGCCAAGCCATGTCTTCCCTGGACCGGAAACAAGCCAAGCTTCCGAGGACCGGTTTCTGGCATTCCAGCCGTCTTCAGCCCGGCTTGCTTGAATCCAGTGGCAAAGTGAGCAAGGGACTCACGTCTGAGCATACCCTGCCACACGTATGGCGGCCAAAAGCGGTACAAAAGGGGGTGGTGATGGACGGAGCATCTGAAACAATCAAACACTCACGCCCAGTCAAAAGATCTGGGTTTAATCCACCACCGTTCTTTAGCCTACTCTGCCACCCCAGTTCAGACATGGGCATATGCAAATCAGTCTGACCCTGTGCCTCATGGGAACAGTCCAGCCCGAACTGCCAAGCCATGTCTTCCCTGGACCGGAAACAAGCCTCCGAGGGCTGGTTCCTGGCATTCCAGCCGTCTTCAGCCTGGCTTGCTTGAATCCAGTGGCAAAGTGAGCAAGGGACTCACGCTTGAGCATACCCTGCCACACTTATGGCGGCCAAAAGCGGTACAAAAGGGGGTGGAGATGGACGGAGCATCTGAATCAATCAAACACTCACTCCCAGTCAAACGATCTGGGTTAAATCCACCACCGTTCTTTATATCGGGAATATCCGGAACGGGTATGTTTCGCCTAGCAGCTTTTTTTCTGAGGTTTAGGCTTCCTTTTTTTAGGACAGTACTTAGGTGCCTTGGTAGCCCCCCCGGGAACCCAAAGAGGGGGGTAGATTAGTGCGTGGGCCAGCGTCCAAATCTATCGGCACACAGGGAAGCTCCACAAAGGAGGACGCGAGCAGCGAGTCAGGAGAGTTGGCTGTTGTTAAGGAAATATTCACTGGTGTCATGGGATGAGATAAGATGGGTGCCAGGGGATGAGGTATGGCTGGAGTCAAAGATAGGTGTCTTTTGGTGTTTTCTATAGCTGTAGCTACAACCCCTATTGTCTTTTGCAACATTTTATCTATAGCAATAAGGGTCGGGAGTTGGGTAATTGAGGAGGCCTTTTGCCGAGTATTAGGGCGAGTGGTAGGGGGATTGCTCTTGCCCATTGCTCTCGTCAATGGGTGCTCTCCAGGTGATGCAGGGACAGAAAAGATAATTTATAAAAAATAGGTGTATTAAACTAAAGGGTCAAACAGCCTACTATAAATTTAGCATTTAAAATTGGCCCAGGTAACTATTACTGACTGACTCTGACAAAAAAATTGAATAGGATAAAGAAACAGTCATTACCACAGTTCAAAGGTGTCCAAGTCAGGTGGAGCCTCGACCAGCCAAGGGATGTGGCCCAGCCCGGCCTCCCTCGGCCCCTGACGGCCACAGACGGTCCAGCCCTTGTCCCGGGCTTCACCCGGTGCCCGCCCGCGCGCGTCCCGCGCCGCTGAGGTAGCCGGGCTAAAATATACTGAGGGGAGGAGGGTCTAACTGTCCTCAGGTGTTGCCAGTGCTGTAGTGAGCGCTGGGTTTGCTGGGACTTGTAGTCTCTGAGTCCCTTCCGGCAGGCAGGTGAGCGTGGGGCAGGCCGATGTTTTAGCCTTCTCCTTCCTTCCAGCCCCCAGCAGGAGCGCAGCAAAGCTCCCCCCACAGAAGACAGCAAAGAGCCCCAACAGGACACGGCAGCGGTGACAGGCCATGGCAGACTCCTCCACAAAGCGGCACCTGCACCAGCGGGTGCTGCGAGAGGTTAAGTACTGAACACGATGGGGCTAACTGTCCTGAGGTGTTGCCGGCACTGTGGTGAGTGCTGGGTTTGCTGGGACTTGTAGTCTCTGAGTTCCTCCAGGCAGGCAGGTGAGCGTGGGGCAGGCCGATGTTTTAGCCTTCTCCTTTCTCCCAGCCCCCAGCAGGAGCGCAGCAAAGCTCTCCGCAAAAGACAGCAAAGAGCCCCAAAAGGACACGGCAGCGGTGACAGGCCACAGCAGACTCCTCCATTAAGCGACAAAATGCATGCTTGTTTTTGTTTGAGTCCCTCCTCTGCCGTGCTGTTTGAATGCTCTGGAGAACGTCACCTGGGATGAACCTATTGGTATCACCTTCGTCGCTTTCAGCCTGAACGAGATCTGTCTGAGGCGGACTATGACCCCCAGCCCGGTGCAGCGCCTGATGTATGTTGTTGGGAGGCCTATGACCCATGTTGACTCTTCCTGGCTTACCCTCATAATTGGACAAAGAACTACCTCACAATAAGCGTGAGTCTATCACTTTTCAATGCATGATTTACTTACTTTACGGTCCTAATAATCCCATTTCCCCATCCTGTTCCTTTTTACTGTGTGAATCAATGTCACTAAATATTCAACATGTGATTTATTGCTATCCTACTAGCCTGGTCACCTACATCTACCTCTCCTAACTCGCTCCACTCGCCTAGTCCTACCAGTTCATAACATATGTTTCTGTGTCACTCAGTATTTATTGTGTGATATTTTTTGCCTTCCCTACCTGGTCATCTACCACCCCCTCCTCTCCTCACTATATTGACAACCTCTAACTCCCAACAATTCAACCCCTCCATCCCTCCCATTCCGACCCCATTTGTGCGCCCACCTTTAGCACCCCTGCCTCTCATATTTCTCCCCCCTGGCCAAGCCTCCTTCCCTTAGCCCACCTCTTTTTATAATCCCCCCATTGTGCCCTCTTCCCCTCTCTTCTAGCCCAACCTCACCACCATGACCCGCCCCAATACCACTCTCACATTGCCTCCCCCACTGACCCCACCGACAAACAATCCACCCTCACCAAACATGGTCCCAACTCCTGGACTATTCCCTATCCTCCCCTCCTTTCAAAAAACGCCGAAAAGAATCTTAAACATACATTTTTAAAGTCACAAACTGAAACCCTCATCGAAGACAACTATGACAGCCCAACATCACCCATTAAAACTAACTATATCCTCTACACCATGCGCCCCACCAAATGGAAGAGCACCTTTCTACTCCACCTCCCAGTTTCGAGTGCTTTTAGAATCCCCCATGGTTTTAAACTTGCCACATCTCCTTCCTCATCTCTCCCTGGTGACATAACCATCTCCATCTACAAAACTGGAAATATACTGATCCAAGGCTCTGAACAACACCTCAATATCTTTGAACTCCTCTTCAACACTCTCTCTAACCAACTGAAACCATCTCCCCTCTCAACACCCCGCCAGTCCCTAATTCACTTTGTACACACCTTTACCGCCACAAACCCTACCACTCCCCCTAACCACAATCCCCAGGCATCAACTATTACACTTACACCCTCTCCTGAACCATCCAGCTTCCAACCCCACACTCCCCCAAAACGCCCCAACACCCTAGAGCATCACTCTATTGCCCCTTGATTCTACTTCCCGCTTCGACTCACCCTACCCATTGACCCATTGCCCACCCTCATATCTGACATCATCCCCCCATGCACCTCTAAGAACCTCACACACACTCCCTTTCCCCCTATGGACCTCCATCCTTCAACACTGAACCACCTCCCCAGTACCTCCCCTTCTAATCTTTCCCTCAGTGTCTAAAACCCTCCCCCTGCATGCCCAGGCCCCGGCCTCCATAAATGGTACTGATGTGTCACCCTCCCCTCAACTCCCAACACCGCTACCCAGTCCCCTCTCCCCAACTTTGCTCCCTTCCACGCCTACTCCCAACTCCCCACCACCGCCCTGAGCCAAACGCCACCCCGACAATCACCCTAGTAATGACACCCCCTCCTCCCCAACTCCAGTTTTACCCTCTTCTCTGGAACAATCCCCCCTCTCTGCCATCCCATTCCTTCAAATTCCCATATCCCCTTTTGACCATCCTCTTCCAACACCCTCCCACCTCTCTTCCACCCTTCCTCACCCCCTAAATCTTCCCCTTATGACCGTTTCCCCCATGATCCAGGCCACACCCGCCTTTTACCTCTCTCCCACCCTCTTCACCTTTACCTCATCCCCCTGCTCTCCTCTCATGCTCTCTGCATCACCCACCGCATCCCCTCCACCCCCCAAGCCTTTGCTTGTCATTCCTACACCTCCCCCCTCACAGAGCCACACTTCCCTCCCCAGCCCCATGCACCCCTCATTTAAACTCAGACCTACCCACACCTTTCCCCGTATGAACCACTGAAATCATGTTATCAACATCATCTCTCCAGTCACTCTGCCCCTAACACCCCCTCCACTCCAACCTCCTCCTCCTCCGCCCTCCTTCCTAACCTCATCCAGACACTTCGTAACTTGGATGATAATCTTGTCACCCTAGCTTCCAAACTTACCCTACTCAAGAAAGATTTCAACCAACTCAAATCCCACAAACCATTTGCCCGCTCCTCTCGGCCCCCCCTCCTCTATACTAACCCCAAGAAACACTTTGAACCCAATCATGGGTTGCTATGCCTATCCTCTCCTGCTCTCACAGACCCCTTCGAACATCGAACACCTACTCTACTCCTGACCTTCTCGCCCTCTGCCTCTCCTACCTTAACAACCCTACATCCAAGGAATCTCTGACACCTCTCTCAACAATCCCTGGTACTCTGAGGACTATTAGCACCCACTCTCACTCCAATATACCCGTTATTCTGGGGACCAGTAGAACCCCTAAACCTCCTAGCTCCCCAAGAACCTCTCCCCGACTCACTAGTATTAAACTACTCCCCCCTTCTATGGCCAAACCCAATCCCCTTACCTGCATGCTCGTGAACTGTCGTTCAGCTGTCCGACATGCAACTGAAATCTCTGAAACCTTTCTGAATGAAGATACCGATATCACCTTCCTCACCTGAAGCCTGGCTCAAAGACCATTTAACACCCATCACCTGTCATCGCACCCCACCTATGGGACATCATCAACACCTCCTTCAACACCGCTACCTTCCCGGAGAGCTGGAAGCACGCCGAACTCAGCGCCCTACTAAAGAAGCCATCAGCCGACCCCACCGACCCCAAGAACTACCGACCCATCTCGCTGCTCCCGTTTCCCACAAAAGTCATCGAGAAGACCGTCAACAAGCAGCTGGCGGCCTTCATCGAGACGAACGGATCCCTCGACCTCTCGCAGTCTGGCTTCTGGGCCAAACACAGCACCGAGACCGCCCTGATCGCAGCAACCGATGACATCCGAGCCCTGCTCGACAATGGAGAAACAGCGGCCCTCATCCTCCTAGACCTCTCCGCGGCCTTCGACACTGTCTGCCACCGTACCCTAGTACAGCGCCTCAGCAACGTCAGAATCCAGGAGAAGGCACTGGAATGGATCACCTCCTTCCTCGCCGGAAGGACACAGAGAGTCCGCCTCCCCCCATTCAGATCAGAAGCTACCAAAGTCATCTGCGGCACTCCTCAAGGCTCCTCGCTGAGCCCAACCCTCTTCAACGTCTACATGAGTCCCCTCGCAGCCATTGCACGCCAGCACAACCTCAACATCATCTCCTACGCCAACAACACCCAGCTGATCCTCTCCCTCACCAACGACCCCGCCAGAGCCAACCTACACGAAGGGATGAAAGAGGTAGCCAAATGGATGAAGAACAGCTGCCTGAAACTGAACTCGGACAAGACGGAAGTCCTCATCCTGGGATCCTCACCCTCCGCCTGGGACGACTCCTGGTGGCCCCCCACCCTAGGCGGTGCACCCAAACCAACAGACCACGCACGCAACCTGGGCTTCATCCTGGACTCCTCCCTCTCCATGACCAGACAAGTCAACGCCGTCTCCTCGTCGTGCTTCAACATCCTTCACATGCTGCGCAAGATCTTCCGGTGGATCCCCACCGAGATCAGGAAGACGGTCACCCAGGCCCTCGTCACCAGCCGACTGGATTACGGCAACTCCCTCTACGCCGGAACCACCGCCAAACTCCAGAAGAGACTCCAGCGGATCCAGAACGCCTCAGCTCGACTCATCCTGGACATCCCCCGTCGCAACCACATCTCCGGACACCTGAAAGACCTGCACTGGCTCCCGGTCAACAAGAGAATCACCTTCCGTCTCCTCACCCACGCACACAAAGCTGTGCACAACCAAGGCCCAGGATACCTCAACAGCCGCCTCAACTTCTACGCTCCCAATCGCCAGCTTCGATCGACCGGCCACGCCCTCGCCGCCGTCCCCCGCATCCGAAGAGCCACCACAGGGGGAAGGTCCTTCTCCAACCTCGCCGCCAAGACTTGGAACTCCTTCCCGACCCACCTCCGCCTCACCCAGGACCACCTCGTCTTCAGGAAGCAGCTCAAGACCTGGCTGTTCGAGCAGTAGCGGAGCCCCCCTCCCCTAGCGCCTTGAGACCCTCTGGGTGAGTAGCGCGCTATACACATGCTTTGATTGATTGATTGATTGATCGACCTTTTGACCCCCCTGGCTACTCTATCCTCAGAAAAGATAGACCTGGAAAAAAAGGGGGTGGCCTAGCAATCATCTTTAAAGAAGAACTTTAACGTTCCCCTATCAATAACACTGACTATACAATGTTTGAATACCTAGATGCAGAGGACAAAATTAAATGCTCCCCCCCTATACAAATGCATAACATTTATCATCCCCCTGGTGAACCCCGTCCCTTCGAGGAATAATTTTCTGACATCCTTACTAAATCTTTAATCTCCAGCTTCAAAAACCTTTTCCTTGGAGACTTCAACCTCCACTGAAAGGAACCGAATGACCCGACAATCAACCTCATCAATAACCTCCTTGAGATTAGCGACCTCAAGCAACTTTGCCTCTCCCCCACTCACTCTAAAGGAGCTACCCTAGACCCAATCATCTCCAACCCAGATCTTACATCCCTATCTAACATTATCCCCATTGAATGGTCTGACCACCACCTCATTCTGTTCACAATATCCCTCCCAGCCCCCCCTGCCCCCCAAAAATTAAATAAAACTACAATGGTCACTATAAATTTTAAACAAATCCCGCCTGGCGCACTGGAACATAACCTCCAATCCCATCTTAGTCTCCCCCCCTTCTCTAATGCTAACAATCTCACAGAGCACTTCAAAAAACTGTAAATGAGGTGTTAGACCAACTTGCCCCTCTGAAAACTAAAACATTAAAAAATGCCCCTTCTAAATCATAGTTTACCCTAGACCTTAACAAAGAAATAAGTGCACTGAGATTGGTGGAAAGAACATGGAGGCAACACCCCTCTCCCTCCCATCTTGCCCTCCATAAAACTGCAAGATCCTCTTACAAAAAACACATCTTCTTCGCCAAAAACAGACCCAGGGAACTGTTCAACATCATTAGAAACCAAACCAACCCTCCACCCGCTAACCCAGTGGCCTGCACTAGCAAATGCGAAGAAATTGCTAACTTTTTCTGTGAAGAAATTGCTAAAATAGACCGCACTTTCCTCTAGACCCCACCCTCGTTCACCCCTCAAAACTCCCCCAATTGCCACTCGTTTACCCCCTCTGCCCTTGAACACTTCCCCTACCACCCTCACACCCTCCCCTCTCTTACCCTTCCGGAACCCATCTCCCTTCCACTTAAAAACAATGCCTCATGGCCTAATTTTCACACTGTAACTGAATAAGATGTCTATAATATTTTAGCCAAACTCAAAACTTCATCCCACACCAAAGACCCACTTCCTTCCGCACTCATCCAAGAACTCAAACATGTTATCGTCCCCTATTGGACAAACAACATCAACGCATCCCTTTCATCAGTGTGTGTGCCACTGAAAGGAACCGAATGACCCGACAATCAACCTCATCAATAACCTCCTTGAGATTAGCGACCTCAAGCAACTTTGCCTCTCCCCCACTCACTCTAAAGGAGCTACCCTAGACCCAATCATCTCCAACCCAGATCTTACATCCCTATCTAACATTATCCCCATTGAATGGTCTGACCACCACCTCATTCTGTTCACAATATCCCTCCCAGCCCCCCCTGCCCCCCAAAAATTAAATAAAACTACAATGGTCACTATAAATTTTAAACAAATCCCGCCTGGCGCACTGGAACATAACCTCCAATCCCATCTTAGTCTCCCCCCCTTCTCTAATGCTAACAATCTCACAGAGCACTTCAAAAAACTGTAAATGAGGTGTTAGACCAACTTGCCCCTCTGAAAACTAAAACATTAAAAAATGCCCCTTCTAAATCATAGTTTACCCTAGACCTTAACAAAGAAATAAGTGCACTGAGATTGGTGGAAAGAACATGGAGGCAACACCCCTCTCCCTCCCATCTTGCCCTCCATAAAACTGCAAGATCCTCTTACAAAAAACACATCTTCTTCGCCAAAAACAGACCCAGGGAACTGTTCAACATCATTAGAAACCAAACCAACCCTCCACCCGCTAACCCAGTGGCCTGCACTAGCAAATGCGAAGAAATTGCTAACTTTTTCTGTGAAGAAATTGCTAAAATAGACCGCACTTTCCTCTAGACCCCACCCTCGTTCACCCCTCAAAACTCCCCCAATTGCCACTCGTTTACCCCCTCTGCCCTTGAACACTTCCCCTACCACCCTCACACCCTCCCCTCTCTTACCCTTCCGGAACCCATCTCCCTTCCACTTAAAAACAATGCCTCATGGCCTAATTTTCACACTGTAACTGAATAAGATGTCTATAATATTTTAGCCAAACTCAAAACTTCATCCCACACCAAAGACCCACTTCCTTCCGCACTCATCCAAGAACTCAAACATGTTATCGTCCCCTATTGGACAAACAACATCAACGCATCCCTTTCATCAGTGTGTGTGCCTATCTCCCTTCAACTCGGGCAAATCACTCAAATCCCCAAAAATCCCGAAACTGACCCCAATGACCCTTATAATCACCGCCACATCTCCAACCTCCCCCTCCTCTCCAAAGCCCTGAAAAAATGCGCGCTCCTCCAACTGAACAATCACATTGATGCATTTAACCTGCTTGACCCCCTTTCAATCTGACTTCCGCAAAGGATGCAGCACGGAAACCGTGCTACTCAATATTGTTGATGATATTCACCTAGCACTGGACAAGGGTGAGATCTTCCTTCTTATCCTTCTTGACCTATCTGTGGCATTTGATACTGTTTTCCACCCAACCCTTCTCAACACACTCAAAAATGCTTCGGCCTCAGTGGCACTGTCCTTAATAGGTTCACCTCTTACTTTCAACACAGAGCTCAACAAGTTAAAATTCAAAACTGCCTCTCTAGCCCTACCTCTGTCTCTCTGGGTGTCCCTCAAGGATCCATCCTCTCCCCTGCTCTCTTCAACCTCTTTATGGAACCCCTCACCCGGATGCTCAAATAACAGAAAATCAACTACCACCTCATTGCGGATGACACCCAATTGTACTATAAAATAAAATCCCATGCTGATATCCTGCACCTCAACACGGCCTTAATCAAAATCCAAACCAGCTTCCACAACAATCATCTAAAACTTAACCCAAACAAAACTGAGATCATCTTCTTCTCCCCCAAATACAACTCTCTCTATTGTGGATTGTCGACCTCAATGCGCTTAACTGCTCTCTATGCCCTGACGAGTCGGTTAAATCTCTAGGCATCACCATCTATAATAATCTCACACTCAATTCCCATGTCAAGAACTCAGCAAAAAGCGCACTTTTCACTCTCCGGCATCTCAAAAAAATCAAACCTTTTATCCCTGATAAAGACTTTAAATTGATTATCAAGTCTCTTGTCCTATCTAAAATAGATTATGGTAATGCTCTTCTCTCTGACACCCCCAAAACCCACCTGGCCCCCATCAAATGCATTCTAACCTAGCAGCCAGGCTTATAACAAACTGTAGATGCTTTGACCATATCTCCCCTGCTCTCAAATCCCTCAAATGGCTCCCCATAGAAGGCAGGTCCTCCTATAAAATTACCTGTATTACTCACAAAGCACTTTACCAGATTACCCCATCCTACCTCTCAGCTAAACTGGAAAAAGCTGGCTGTGCCCGAACACTGAGAAGCACCAACACTCTTCTTCTCATACACCCCTACTCAAAAAAGCTGCAGTGGAATCCTGTTCCTTCTCTGGTAAGTCCCCATCCATTTGGAATGCCCTACCCAAAGACCTCCGTTGCAACCCCTCCTACTCCAGATTAAAAAAAGAACTTAAAATTCCTTTACTCGCCAAATTACGGGGAAATTAATTTTTTTATCGGATACCTAGACTCTCCGACTACCTCTCCCCTTCCTCTTTTGACTTCCCCTGTCCCACACTTACTCCCCTCTCCTTTTTCTCTTATACCATCACCCCCTCTCCACCTATCCTTTCCTCCCACTTACTATCTTGTCTTCTGAACCCTCCGTGACATACTATTAAATTTACTATCTCCATTAATACCAGGACTCTGGCAACTCGCTTCCCTATCGCTATTCTCCATCCATATGTACCTCTTATCACGATGTTCCCCTAACTGTTCCCATTATTCTTTCTGTTTCGTGTTTTGCCTCCCCTTATTTTTCTGTATAATGCACCTGTACAACGTGTTTTGTTTCAAATGCCATGATTGTTCTTTCTTGTATACTACCTCTGCTGATGTAAAGCTCTCTGATACCCTCGGGTGGAGCCAGCGCTATATAAAACCTTTCAAATAAAATAAATACATTCTTTATACTACTTCTTGTTTGCTCTTACTAAAGGAAATTAAGTTTCTCAGTCACTCAAGAACTTGCTACAGTTGCAAGTGAATTCTCCACCAGCGAAAAAATCACACAGATCAATCCAGTTTCCCCAGTTTGCACAATAAGGTTCTCCTAACATTGCCCAAGATTAATCAAACAGAACAACTTGTCCCTCTTGCTACTGATGCAAGTGATGGGTCTTCGCAGTCCACATCTAAAATCTTTTCACAAAAGTTTCAATCTTTTGTGTATTATCCTGGAATCTTGAGACTTCAATGAGGTTGAAACTCACCTTCTTCTTCTTAAAATTCGGAACTTCACTACTCCTCACTCATACATTCAAAAAGACAATACATACCCGACTGCAGCACTCACACCCACAACATATTCCCCCTATTAATACTTAAACCTTCAAAACCACAACTGCCAATACCGAAACTGCCTTCGAATTCTGCTTCGTCACACTGTCAGGATCTGGAAACTGGAAACTGGAGTCATGTAGATTAAATACTATTTTCTTTACTCCAATCGAGGTGTGAACCATATCCTCTGCTACCAGAAACTGTTAATACCTAAAGGATTGGCAAAAGAATGGAGTGAAACCAAATACCCCAACTTACAACCTATACCCTTGAAATCCAGATGGCGTTTGATAGGTCTGATGGACCTTTACCACTGTGTTGTTAATATAATGTGAACAAAAGTACAGGTCATAAATAAGGCTCCCGGTTTTCCATTTTTACTGATTTTTACAGATAAATACATCAGAAAACCATTTATTTTCCGGTCTGTCGGAAATTGGGTTGTTTTTGAATGATCCTTACTGCTGTCAATCAAGCCTGCCAGGCCAATAGCTGTGCAGATTGACAGGCAAGGGGATTAAACATATTATAGGGATTTTAGTAAATAGCCTTAAACAGAAGTAGTTTTCCACAACCTTGATACTAAAATGTATATATTTTCTTACAAGTGCATATTTTACCACCTGAGTGTATATATATCATTGAAACATGTCAGGTACGAATGCATATTAACTAGTTAATTAAATGCAGAAATATACACATTTCAGCTTAATTTTTTCGCAAACTAAAAAATAAGTATGGAGAAATACAGGCAAAGTTTTCAAAAAATAAAAATGGATAAATACAGATGGATTGACAAAAATATAAATACCATAACACTAGGAGTCCTAGTCATGAGTGAGGGCAGTATTCTTAAAACAAAGTATTTTTTGTTTTGTGGGATGTATCAGGGTTTTCTTTTTTCTTCTTGTTTTTCTCTCCACCCCTCTATGTGTATACAGTCCTAGTCATAAAAATCATCAACTTTCAGGTTCATTATTTTCAGTCAATGACAAGAAGTTATAGAAGTTTCCAAAACCTTTATTTATCTTTAAAGGATTAGTATTTATTTCACCTTTGTTTCAGTTAGTCCAGATTCAAGAAATAGTGTATAAAAGATTGATTAGTGGCAGCGTAAATCACAATATTCCCTAAAGGAGATTTGTCACTGAACTAGCTAAAGGATCCTAACCTAGCCTAAATAAGGAATTCATGAAGAGTTCTTCCTACAAAAGAGCAAGATATTCAGAGGATAAATAAAGTCTTGAACTTCCCATAAGGAGTTGTTCTGGTAAATTAGATGAGTTCCATTAACATATCAGAATCAGGATGAAGGAAACGAAAATCACTGTCAGCAGTGGCTTCCAGCAACAATAGAGCATCTCTCCTGTAGGAGAGTCATAAGGGATCTTCCTAACTCTCTAACTAGGACCACACAAATATAGTATAAAATCACACAATAATGTAACAAAAATGAGTAGATGTATGATGCTCACATCCAAATGAACACTGTTTATCCAATAGTGTCGTCAACTGTTGATAATTAATTTTTTTAATTGTTAACAATTTTTTTAAATTGGTAAATCATGTTTGTAATTGGTAAATGATTTTTTTAATTGGTAATTATTTTTTTAATTGGTAAATTCTGTTGATTGGCAATTAATATTTTTAATTGGTAAATATTTCTTATTAATTGGAAAATATTTGTAATTAATTGGTAATCAATGTTTCATAAAAAGTATTATTTTGTATAAAAATAATTTTATTGTTTAATAATTTTTAATTGTGAATTCTTTTTAAATATTTTTTTTGTAATGAAAAATATTTTATTGTTTAATATTTATTATTGGTGAGTAATATTTATTAATTAATATTTATTGGTATTTGTTGTTAATTTATTGTTAATTAATTATTCAAATGTAATTACTTTTAATAATTATTAATTGTTTGTAAATGATGTAGATTTATTAAAAAATTTAATTATACACTATATTTAAATTTTACGCTATCCAACAAATTCCCTACAGTTGCACCCTCTGAAGTTGGAATAGTAATTTTTACCCCTACGCTATCCAACGCTTTCCCAACTAGGGCCAACACAATTGAAACCAGTTTTAATTTACCACCGGTTCTAAGACACTTCAAATGTAATAATTGCATGGCATGCGAATTCACAAAAAACACAAAAGTATTTGAGTATGAAAGCTGTAAGCACAATTTCAATGTTTTCACTAATTGTAATTCAAAAAATGTTATTTATTGCATTGAGTGTCCCTGCAAGTTGCTATACATTGGCCAGACAACCCAACAAGTAAAGACGCGGATATCCCAACATAGGAGCAGAATCCGATGCAGAGTAACAACAGCTCCTTTGGTTGAACATTTCATAGAATTTGGCCACACGGAAAACGACTTGAAGTGGCAAGTCATTGACAAACTAACTCCTAATGCAAGGGGTGGTAATCAACAAACTATCCTGAACCACCTGGAGTGCAAATGGATCTACAATTGCAAGACCATTGAGAAAGGACTAAATTCGCTAGATGAATGGAATATGATTACCTGATTACCTCCACCAACATGTTGCATGCAGTAAATTACTTATGATCAATAATATTGTTATACTGAAAAGCTCTACATAATGGTTATACATCTAAGCGGATATTAGTATAACTATTAAAACACCACTCCAGATCATATCTATGATGCGCCCACCCCCAACCCCAGTACTACCAACTAATTCGATCTGCCTGGTTATCCTCAATTACCAAGCAAAATTCCAATTCTGTTTTGCGCCTGTGCTTTACTCTCTGTCACGACCTAAAACCAACTAAACCACAATGCCCATGCGCGCCTTCCAACACACTATACCCGCGACTCAGCCAGTGCCCCCGACCACACATGCGCGTGTAATATAACAGAACGCTTGCGCGCGCAACCGGGAAGTACTCTTAATGCGCTGGTAATCGGGCATTCAATGTGAGTGATCCCAGAGGCGTGGTACTCGGACCCCCTTCACAGCAGGCTACCAGCTTTGATTAAGTAAGTGTCTCCCCGAGCCTGCCGCGTTTCTCAGTAATCGACCCGGCAACCAGCCCTAACCCGTTTTCACTCCTGTACCCTAGCTCCTGGCAAGTGATTGGAAAGCAGTCGGACCCCCAAACGACATGTCCATATTAAGTAAGTGACTCCGCCACCCTGCCCCGTTCTAGAGTTTTTTACCCGGCAATCATTCCTTACCCAACTACATTCTTGTTCCCCAGCTCCGGGCAAACAATTGACCAATTGATGTGGTTACGGTTCTCAGACCATTTCATGGACCCCTAATACAGCGTAGAAAAAATCACTTAGTAAGTGCCCGCGTTTTTTGGTTTTATTGTTCCCCTTCTTGCTGTTTATATTCCAATTTGAGGTCATAACATGTATGCCTTGGAACTTGTTGTTTACTAGGCACAAGAAAAGATCCCTCCTTAAACTACTCTGCTGAACTGTCCAGACCTTGCTGTCTGATACACTTTGAAATTAGTAAGTCATGCCCACAATTGCGCGTCAATTCTATGAATTTCGAAATGTGACAACTTCTCTGTCTTTCAGCCTATGTACATGTTGTTTTTAATTAATTTAAATATGTGTTGCTAAACTATCCACTAACATGACTGGACTCTCAAGCCCAAATGCTTTAATAGATGCCATATCAAGATAGACATGCTTAAACGAACTGGACCTTGGGCCACCGCTCTTAATCACTACTGATCCGCAAAAGACAGCGATTGTATAAGGCCTCCATGAGCATCAATGACTATTGAAAATAACCCATGCCATAAGTACTGCAATGTGACATAGTTTTCTCTGATCCCCCAGAAAGTACGCTTGTCAACCGGCTGATGTCTTATCCATTCTGAATTAGTTTGTGGGCCTATAGGACTATACTAACTACAGAGTAAGTCAAAATTAATCAGTGCCCACATGTCAATAAGCGCCCTCCCTATTCCTGATAAATAAAAATAGCGCAGCACACATTGGTTTATTGCTAAGCGCCACCTTTCTGACTATATTTTATTGTGCATGGAATTATATCCTGTCACTGGGAGCACCAAAATCACTAAGTTAAGAAAATGTAAATGTAGGTTCCTTTCTTAATTTCAATTCCCTCTCCACAGTTTCAGGAAGCTCCCCAGTCCTGATGATGATCTAAAATAATATAGATCGAAACGTCGTCGATCTACTCAAGGAAATATATCCCCCCTATTGTATATATGTATGTGGTCTTTTACCTTGTTGTTGTGTGACATTCCGTTTTCACTATGTTCACTTGTGTCACGTTATGCACCTTGTCACTCATATGAGCACCTGAAACCTTTCTGACAAATGTTGAAAGATAAAATAAATAATTTTATATGTACCTACATCTTTTGCTCCCTAGCGTGAATTATTTCTACGCTATACTTTCACACAGGACCTTATTAGGCCACCCTTGAACCATTGTTTTTTCAAAAATTCCCTACTGTTGCACCCTCTGGAATTGGAATAGTAATTTTTACCCCTACGCTATGCAACGCTTTTCTTACTGTTACACACTGTGGAGTTGGAATAGTAATATTTATCCCTACGCTATCCAACGCTTTCCCTACTGTTGCACCCTCTGGAGTTGGAATAGTAATTGTTACCCCTAGCTATCCAATGCTTTCCCTACTGTTGCACTCTCTGGAGTGGAAATAGTCATTTTTACCCCTACGCTATCCAACGCTTTCCATACAGTTGCACTCTCTGGAGTGGGAATAGTAATGTTTACCCCTACACTGTCCAACGCTTTCCCTACTGTTTCACTCTCTGGAGTTGGAATAGTAATTTTTACCCACCCGCTATCCACGCTTTCCCTACTATTGCACTCACTGGAGTGCGAATAGTAATTTTTTTTTTGCAGGACAGTTGAGTTATCCATAGTGATTAAAGCAGGTAGTTACCAGCATTTGTAAATACCAGCATTTGTAAAGCGCACAACGTCCCCCGTACGTACGACGAAGTACGATTTGTACCAGGAGCCGTACTCCATACGAGTCGTACAGAGACCTTACAACTCTAATCTCTGTACAATTCTCCCTCGGAACCCGCTGTACGCGACATCTGTACGGTTCGCGGCTGGTTTTTACGACCCAGCAAGTACGATAGGTGCCGGGTACGCACCGTACAACCCTTTTTCTATGGGAACTGAAAACAGGCGTAAAAGCAGAGTTTGCGCGGAAACAGGTAAAGAACGGCTCCCCAGGCATGGTCCGTACCCCCCATGTTCACAGGGGTACGCACCGTACCCCTGCGATCATGGGGTTTACGAGCCGTACCCCATGTACAATGGGTGTACGAGCCATACCCCATGTACGATGGGTGTACGAACCATATCCCCATGTACGATGGGTGTACCCATCGTACATGGGGTATGGCTCGTACACCCCATGATTGCAGGGGTACGCTGCGTACCCCTGCAATCATGGGGGGTACAGACCGTACGGTGTGTATGTGTTTGTGTGCTTTTCCGTACGACTCGCCCTTACCTGACGTGGACCGAACAGATCGGGTCTTCATACCTTGGTCCGGATCGTACTTGTTGGGTCGTACGGCATGTGTACGAGTCGTACAGCATGTGTACGAGTCGTACGGTTCACGGTTTCAGCCTTGCAATACGTACGAATCGTGACGATTCGGACGGATTCACGAAATACGGATCGTACTGCGCGACTCGGACGGACAGGTACGATTCGTACAGAGAGGGCTCCGGATACAAATCGTACGGACAATTTTTTTCCTGAATCGGAATCGACCCCTATGTCTTTATGTCACCTTGGAATTTTGCCTTAGCTAAGGATTTTAGAGCTTATCAAAGGGAAGGAAGTGATCATAATCCCCTGGAGTTAGAGCTCTTGGGGTTCCACCTGAAGCCCGATGATAAAGTTATTGATCAAGAGATGGAATACCCAAGGCTTATTACAACAAGACTAACAGATGACTACATAGGTAGGCTAAAACATTTTCAACAGAACCTCGATCTGGGAAAAGAGAGAGGACAGGGTCTTGACTGGTCTATGGCCAAATTAGAACAAGTGATTCAAACCCTCCTAGTAGAACTAAGAAAAGATAGACAAAATTTAAAGAGTAACCAAAATGTAACGAAGAGCCATGGAAAGTGGTTTACTGAGGATTGCCTAAAAAAGAAGAGAGAGCTAAGGAGAGAAGCGCGTAGATTAAGGGTAAAATATGATCAGGACAGGGCAGATAAGCTGGCACACTTAAAAAAAGAATACAATATGTTAATAAGGAGTACAAAAAGGGCCCATAAAGATTCATACTGGGCAAAATTACTGGAGGTAATTGAGACAAAGAATTTACGCCAGTTTTGGAAATTGGTACAATCAGCAGCAGAACACCCGCCCGCTTCAATGAATTGTGTGGTGGAAGAAGCTGCATGGGTGGAATACCTGCAGGAATTGTATAGCCCGGGAAGAGATTCGGCTGCTGGGGAGCCTCAGGAGTGGGGCGGGTTAGTTGAAAAGCTTAAAGTAGATATTTTACCCTCAAATGTAAAATCCACAATAAAACCCCTTAATCTAACAAGAGCGGCAGGACCAGATAATCTCCCAGCCCTGATAATAAAATCACAACCAAATTGGGGGTCATATTTCTTCTCATCTATGTTTCAAGTGATCCTAGAATCTGGGAAATTCCCCAATAATTGGAAAGGAGCAATAGTCAGACCGGTGCATAAGAAAGGTGATATGCATACACCAAAGACCTACAGATTAATAAATGTGTTAGATATTGGGGAAAAGATTTTTGCAAAAATATTACTAGGAAGGCTCAAAGCATGGACGGAACAGTACTCGATTATACCGGTAGAACAGGGGTCTTTAAAGAAGGCCATTCCACCATGGACCACTGCTTTGCCCTTTGGGCACATGCCTGGAAGGCAATAGAGCAGAATGGGAAATTGTATTGCTGTTTTGTTGACTTCCAGGCGGCATCTGAGTCAGTGGACCGTAGGTGTCTTTGGGAATGCCCGAGTAATTATGGAATACCGGAGGGCTTACTGGTTATTTTAAAGGAACTACACACAGGAAACTGGGCCCAGGTAATTAAAGACACACAAGGGGCATTAACACACAAAATAGTGGTAGGGAATGGGCTGAGACAAGGCTGCGTTTTGGCTCCTCTAATATTTGCTTATTCTTGGCCGACCTACCCAAAGTGCTAGAAGTGGAAAGAACTGCGAGCCTTAGAATGAAAGGAAACAAAGTGGCATGCCTTTTATACGCAGATGATCTTGTGATACTCGATCAAACGGACCTTAGTCTACAAAGGAAACTAAATGTTTTTAGAGACTAATTTTTTGTTGTAAATATGGACAAAAGAAAAATGTTATGCTTCGGTAAAAGCCCAAAAAATTTTAGCTAGTTTTTAGGGCATATCAAACTGGAGATAGTAAAAGAATTTAAATATTTAGGCCTCTGGTTTGACAGTGCCCTTAAATAGTGTACCCACATGGAAGAGCAAAATACAAAAACTTTCTCCTCAATCTGCTGGTTAAAAAAGTTTAATAAAGAATATGGAGAAATGTCCCATAGACCTATGGTAAAAGCATATGATGCCATGACACCTCCACAGTTTTTGTACGGGGCGGAAGTCCTGTACCTAAGCGGCAAATGTAGATGGGACCAGAAAGATGGGAAGTTTTTAAAAACCCTACTGTCTTTACCAAGCTCTGCGATGATCCAGGCTGTAAGAATGGATTCAGGAACAACGGCCTGGAACATGCAGATCCAAATGTCACTGTTAAGATTCTGGAAACGCCAGGACCCGGGTGGTGAAGAAGGTGTCACAATGGTGTAGGGAGGAGATCGAAAGTAGCAGCCTAAAGTGGGCAAGAGAGGTAAAAAAGAAGATCTCATCCACAGCGAAGACATTAAATGTGAGTTTAAATCAACACACATTGGAGTTAGAATTTACCAAGGCCTCACTTAGATCCCAAGGTGAGGAACAGTCTAGGAAAAACGACTTGGTATACCTGAGCACGAAAAAATCAGTGAAAGAGATGACATTTTTGGATAAAAGAATCATGGTATCCGTATCTGGACACATTGCCAAATTATGCACTTAGGTGTGAATTATTAGGAGTACGAATCGGAATCAACCTGTGGCTATTGGAGGGAAAAACTGAGGCCAAAATGTCATATGCTGATGGAATTTGTAAATGTGGTCTCGGAACTAAAAATGACATTCTGCATATATTGGTTGAATGCCTTGCGGTCTTAGTATTGAGGACGCTGTTTTTACCCCCAATTATTTCAAAGTATGGAATAAGCTCAAGAACCCAAGATAAAGATATACTATTAGAAATGCCACATCTTGATATAACCATCACTTTGGGAACTATATGAAAAGCATACAAACTTTTTGAGGGATAGTTAGAAGAGTGTTTAGTAATTATATTCCTCTTCCTCTTTTAGTTTCCCCCATCTAGCTTAGGCAAAACATTTTATACAAAGATATAGCTTATTGATCGGAGTGAAATGTAATAATTGCTGCTATTGGTGTATGAATTTGATATGAAGTTGGCTGTTGTACCCTTTTTATGAATTTTACTGTAAGGAACTTTTACTGTATAGATCGTTTTTATTGTGATTTTTGCAGTGTTTATAGACTATGGTCTAAATAAACAAAGTATTTCAGTTTCAGTTGATAAAACAAAAACAAACAAAAAACTAGAATTGGAAAAAATAGTCTGCAAATCATACCAATTTTATGATAGTGCTTTAAAATAAAATTACTTGAAAACACTATAGAAATGGGGATGCTTGATACTTGATGAACTCGGAGCAACCATGGTTAGATCTGATATCCCTTGAAAATAGTGTACTCCTTGGCAAAAGCATAACAACTACAGTAGAGAATGTAAAAACAAGCCAATCACTGTTGAAAATTTGAGGGCATTCAAATGTTCAAAGGAGTTTAGCCTTAACTGAATGGACTTCTTTCTTCTCAATCTGCATATTAATGAAACAACCTCTAAATGGCACTGGTTTCCAAAAAGTAATTCAGGACATGATTTAACTTATTTTCTATAAAGGTCAAAGCCAGCTGGGATTGGCAGAAGGGGATGTGGTTTGTGTGAGAAAGTTAGAAGACCGCTTGCCATCCTGGCGCCAACATCGGAGCACCAACGCTTATGAATAAGTGCTGCCTGCTAATGCCTTCGGCCTTCCCCAGCAGAATCAGAGGTGAAGGACCAATGCTGAAGGAGCTTGAGCTGAGACTATGGGCCACATGTATCAATATGAGAACTAACGCTTACCTAATTGCAATTTTCTCCAAATCACAATTAGGTAATTGATATTCCTAATGTCTGAAACTCCATGAATTTCATTGAGCAATTCCTAGGGGGTCGCAAATAAGCCAATAATATTAAGGAGATAGGTCACAATTTGTGACCGATTAGGAATCGCTAAAATCATGGGTATGGTGGTCAGCTGGCGTCAGAAGACCAACATGTCCATGATTGCTTTTAAATAAAGCAATCTTTTTTTTTTTTTGTTCATAAGTGCAGTCTGTTTTACTTGAAGGAAAATGGGTTGCATTTAAAAGAAAAAAATGAAAAGTTTTTTTTTCATTTTTTTAAGAGCAGGCAATAGTCCGTGAGACCACTGCCTACTCTTAAAAAACGTTTTCACCACCATTCACAAAAGAGACCCCTTCCCCTTTGCAAATTTGTTACCAAGATTCGGTATTAGGAAGGTGTGCCCTAAACGCTCCTTTTCTTAATACCAACTCTCAAATACATTTTGCAATTTGTTAACAGGTCACCAAATTGCAAAACAGAGGTTGGTACGTTCAATAAGCCTTTTTTGCATTTGCAAGTGGGCCAATTCTGCAAATTCGCTAGTTTGTGAATGAAAAATAGCTTCATACATGTGGCCCTATATCCACAGTGAGGCATGTGAAAGAGGTAGCACAAGCTGACGCTTTCTCCATATATGACCACTTGGGTAGTGCGTGAGCTTGTAATTTTGCAAGCTCTATCTTGAGCCTGCTGTGTAACTGAAGGTCACATTGGCAGGTAGCCACACAAAAACATGTAAACAAACACCACATTTTGCAGAGATGATTCATACAAAGGAAATCCACAGCACACAGTTAGCCACAGATATTTAAGCAGCTTCCATTGGCCCTTCCACCAGTTTATTGTAGTGAAGTAATATAAGATAAACAGTATTTAATTTGTAAAAGAATAAGAGCCTTTGACCAAATCTTTGCTCAGAAGCGGGCGGCCTCGTATTCATATCCACTAAACATAGAGAACTGCATAAATAAGAATTAATGTATGGTGAAAATAGTATTTACATTATGCTCCTGTATTATTGTAACTGGTGCCACATTCCATTGAAGAAAGAACTTGGCCGGTAGTGCTCCATGTCACCAATCCCCGTACATTTTAAATGTATATGCTCAAGAGATAACCAAGACATTTTTATAAGAAACAACTGATTTTTCTACTCACCACAGAGTCCTGTGCCTTTTACCACATAAGGGTATTGGTGACAAGGAATGCACATCTCGTTTTCCTCTGCTCTTGTGCAGTGAAGATATTCTTTCTCTAATTTCGGGTCAGATTTACTAACATTTCATGCAACGCAATACAGCAATGTATTTGCTGTGCTGCATTGTGTAAAACGAAGACAGCAGAAATATGCCAGATTTGGTGCACATCTAGGGCCCCATTAGAATAGCGGGCAGAAAATCACCCCGACCACCATGGAGGCGGAAAACAACCGCCCGCCAGGACCGTGGATAAACCGGTGGCCAAATTAGGATCAACCGCCACAAAAGACCGACCGCGGTGGTAGCAGCCCTACCAAAACCGCCCGACGCGGGCGGTGAGGTAAAAAATACCGACGCGGTGTTCGGAAAAGTAGCAGAAAAGCAACAACCCGCTGCAAGGAAAGCAGAGACAACACACGGGAAATTAAGCTATCCCAGAGGGTCCTGCGGTAGGAACTGCTGTTCCCGACCACTGCGGTCGCACACAGGAGTGAATGGGAGAGATAGCTGAAGAGCGGCAGCATAGGCACCGCAGCGGACTGAACATGAAAAACATGGCGGACGATTCCAAAACACAGCAGTGATGCCAAACATTGCACAAATCAAAGTAGCCATACCCCCAAATAATAAAACACATACAAATAAACATAAATAATGCTAATAAGAATATTAAGGCACAGGACAACTCCCACAACACACCTACCAACCAAATTCCACTTGGACACACCCACACAGCTGAGTATAAAACCACCACCTTCACTGACCACAATCCTTTGCAACACTCCAGAAGAGAAGGCCATACACCACATCTGACAGGAGAGGCAAAAGAGCACAGCACACACACACATCCACCTGCAACATCACTACCACCATCACACCAGCACCAACAATCCCCCAGCACACAACACACCTCACACACCAGCACCACAACCGCCACCCACACACCTACACCCACAAACACTCCAACCACCACACACCATGACATCACATAAAATGCCCAAATTCACAGAGAGTGAGTTGACAGTCATGGTCAATGAGATAGTGAGAGTAGAGCCACAACTGTTTGGTAGCCTGGTCCAACATACACCATTAGCCACGAGGACATAAATGTGGGAAAGGATAGTCCAAAGGGTCAATGCTGTAGGGACCACTCCAAGATCCAAGAAGGAGATCATGAAGTGGTGGCATGATCTGAAGAGGGTGGTCAAAGAGAAGAGGAGCAAGAACTGCCACCTGGTGAACGTGACTGGCAGTGGCCCTCCCATCCCACCGAAAACATTCACACCATGGGAGGAGAAGGTGCTTGCCATACTGCATCCTGAGAGTCTCACAGGAGTAGCTGGGGGAAAAGAGGCTGGTAAGTACAAACAAATGGCAACCAACACACTGAGAAGTACTTCCTTGCACAACCCAAACCCCATTACACTGTCCACCCTCACCCAACAGGTAGCTAGCCATCTTGCATAGGAGGCCTGTATGTAAGAGGGAGGTCTGTACAACAACTCACACCATACCCCCTCTACCACAGCCTACAAAGTTGTATAACCCCCCCCAACACCACCCAAGAGCATGTGTCAGCCATCGCACTGTACAACAAACATACTTACAGGTAGGTAGCCATCTTGTATTGGAGCACTGTTTGGGGGTCAGAGGCCAGTATCACTACTCCCAGCATGACTCCCGTCCCACCCTCCAAGAGCATGGAGGCCTCCCCCACCCAGGAGCATGTGTCAGCCATCTCACTGTTCAACAAACAGAATTACAGGTTGGTTGCCATCTTGTATTGGAGCACTGTTTGGGGGTAGGAGGCCTGTATCACTACTCCCAGCATGCCCCCTGTCCCACCCTCCAGCAGCATGAAGGCCTCCCCCACCCAGTCAGCCATCGCACTGTTCAACAAACAGACTTACAGGTAGGTAGCCATCTTGTATTGGAACACTGTTTGTGTAGTGTACAGACAGTCAATGAAACGCAGATGATACAATACTTGCACAGTGCACAACACTGACCATTCCCCATCTAATCCACAGGTGATGAAGAACTCACTGCTGAGGACCAGAACATCGACTAGCAGAGCCAGTCTCCACCCCCGGTACATGGACTCTCAGATGTTGATTTCCAGGACAATTTGGACAATAAGCTCCAGCCCGGCCCATCTGGTGTGCCACAGACTCAGAGGTCCCAGGACCCCATCCTCCCCACCACCACGTCTGCTGCACCAACAACAGCACAGCAGACCCCTGCAGTCACGGCCTCTGCCTCCACCACCGCCACCACTACCACCACCAGCACCACCAGTACCACCAGTACCACCTGCAGCACCCCCCTGTCCCAGGGGATGACAGGCCACACCAGCAACTGTGGAGGGCAGGGAGAGTGTGCGTGGACACAGAGTGGCGAGGCAACAGGTCTGTGGCAGCAGGGCAGGTGGGAGGCCCAGGGTCACCACCAGAACCTCAGGAGGAGTGGACACCATCCCTGGATCACTTCACCAGAGTTGTGGAGGCATACCAAGAGGTCCAGGGACAAAGTGGCCAGTCTGATGAACTATTAAGGGAGCTCAACCTGCTGATGAGGTCCATCGACAACCGCCTTGGACAGATGGTGGACCTCATGGGCCAGCAAGTGGCATTGCAGAGGTAAAGGCCTGTGTCCCAAACAACACCACAGCCCCCTCCTGTTGTGCCGCAGGATGACAGTGCACCATCCTCCCCTGCACCAACAGAGAGGGACGAGTCCCCTGATGCCACTGGCCAGTCAGCAGACCCCCCACTGCCAAAAAGATCAAGGGGGCGTCTAAAGAAGAGCCTGGGAGTCCCCGGAGGCAAAGCACCTGCCACACGCCAGTCACGGAGCCAGCCCTGATGGCAACCCCCTTCTCCACTGCATTGACTGTTTGGACTGTCTTTCCCCACATTTCCTTGGCAATGGCACTTGTCTGTTGGACTGGGTCCCCACATCCATATGGTGTCTACTCTTGCATCTCATCGACCATGACTGTCAACTCACTGCTCATTTACCACCTTTATGTTAATATTCACGCACAAATCACATGTCCACTTTACTAATAAAATACCTGACGCACCAGATTTTGTGCAGTATCTTTTGTAGTACAACATTTTCAGTGCTGACAATGTCCATGATGTGTCCAAATGATGTACAGTATGTAGGGCAGGGTTATTCTGAAGCACCTAGGGAGACACAACAAAACCACAGTCACTGGTGTCATTGTGGCATCACAGACAGAACACTTCACAAAACATACACAAGACACTACTTGCATACAAGACAATGGGCTGCAGGTGTGAACAAATAGAGGCCAGCATACGTCCCCATATGGAACGTCAATGTCACATTAAACACACACATGTGACTGTACATGTGCCTGTCTGTTACATCTGCGCATAGCCATTCACAACAACAGCAACCACACCAGACAATGTACACGTCGTTCATCGTCACCCACCTTCAAGTGAAGTAGCGGTCGATGAGCTGTTGGTGCAGGTCAACTCCTTCCTCCTCTCTACTGTCCTCATCACTGTACTCAGGTCCTTGAGCAGGTGGTGGCCTAGGTTCCTCACCATCGTCCAGGAGTAGGGGGATCCCCTTGTGGATTGCAGGTTGTACAGCATACAGCATGCCACAACGATCTTACAGACCTTCCCAGGAGAGTATGCCAGTGCACCTCCTGTCCTGTCAAGGCAGCGGAATCTTGACTTCAGCACGCCAAAAGTCCGCTCAATTACACGTCGGGTCCTGCCATGGGCCTAATTGTACCGGCTGTCAGCCGGGGTTGTGGGATTTTTCAGCGGGCTCAACAGCCATGGCCTACTGGGATATGCAGAGTCACCAGTGAATGACAAACACCCATTGCAATATTTCACAGCCAGAGTGCAGCAGGTAACACACAGCACGCAATATCAGTAGGCATACTCACCCACAATCCAAGCACGCTCGAAATGCAGATTTTCCATCATCCGGGGCACCATGCTGTTCCTCATGATGTACGAATCATGTGCAGAGCCAGGAAATCTTGCACACACATGGGAAATGGTCATATCCGCAAGGCACACCACCAGCACATTGATAGAATGATAATGTTTACAGTTCCTATAAATGTGCTCTGTTGCCTGTGGTGGCACCACACCTACATGGGTGCAATCGATGGCACCAACAACATGTGTGATGCGCCCAAGGGGATAGAAGTCACCCTTCACACTGGCCAATTCTGCTCCCCTAGGAAAATGAATGTAGCGATTCCTATAGAGCATCATGGCTGAAAGAACATCCCTCAGCACCTGGCTGCACATGGGCTGCGACATCCCTCCAGTGCTAGCCACGGTCTCCTGGAAGGATTCAGTTGCAAAAAAGTGGAGGGCTGCCATCACCTTGTATGTGGGTGTGAATGCAGTTGGATAGTGACGGCGAGACTGCAGGTGGGCCACCAAAAGATCACACAGGATCTTCAGTGTTGGTCTGTCCAGGTGGAATTTCCGAATTATTGCAACCTCTCCATGTCCTCCAGCACTGTCAGGTGACGTAGGAGATTTGCGGTTAATCAGGCGAGTCGTTTCGAGACGGGAAGAATTTCAACCCGGTTTTTTCCACATTTAAGAGAGGTTTTCCGTGGTGTTTTAAAAGGACAAGACACTAACATCCGGGCTAAGAAACTGAATTGAAGAGAGGAAACCCGGACTACTCTCGAAGAGAGGAGGTTTTTACATCGAAGCCCGTTTTTAAACACCACCAGACAGCGTGAGAAACTAACTTGTGACGAAGGAAGGAAAAAAACCAGAGGACAATTTTACATTGTCTAGAAAGAAACAATTAAGAGTGCAATATCAAATCAACCCTGGGAAGTGGGAGGCCGGAATTCGATGAAATTAAAAGTGCCGATAGATAAACAGCCCACTGGACAAAAAGAGAAAAGGCAATGACAATTATTGGGCAGATGCCATGTTTAATAAGAATAACTGCCGAGCAATATGAAATAGAAGAGCCCATGTCATAAGGACCTTCATGAATTTGGCAACCATCCAGTACCATTTTAATAGGATAGACACATCATTTCTGTCTTGAAAAAGATGGTCTAAAATTCAAACTAACCATCGAAACGCGTCGACGCAAAAAAGAACATAATCAAGGGACAGAGCTATTTCCATAGACAATATAAGCAAAACGTGTCCTGGACTAGCCTCTTCCATTTCGCATTCCCAGATATGTACTGCTATGACAAATAAGATTGTCTGTCTTTTTGTTTTCTCCTCTGTCTTTTTCCTATCTTCAGAACTAATTGTTTTTAGTTTTCAATTTTGTGGTATATTTGAATGTATTGAGCATGCACTGTTTTTAAAGTAATTTTTGTACAAAAAAACTCCTTTTTAATTATTTGAAAATAAAAGCATCAACAGTTTTTTACAAAAACATTTTTTAGTTTGTTATTGACATTCACTTCTACTATATGGGCTATAGCACAGCCACTAATTCAACCTTTTCTATTTTGTGGGGCTTTCATTTTCACAAGGGATTTTCTTTCTCATACGACCTAGGAGATTTAGCCTCCTCCTAGTTGAGATGTAAATTAGAAAATGTCAGTGACAACCATCATGAGATGGCCACAGCACATACCATCAACGATGTAATGGAAAAACAAAGACTGCCTGAGTGATGCATAGCACACCAGGTTACATGGGTGGCCTTTTGATACACACAGAGGGCACACCTCTCCACTAACAATATACGAGTGCCACAAACACATTGGTGAATGTGAATGCACACATACTGAACCACACATGTTACATGTGCACACCAGGTGCTGTGACATCCGCTGATGTGTATGAAACTACCATGACTGTATCATACCCATCTGCTGTACCTGTCACACCTCAATGCATCATGTAAAGTCTGCACACATCCATCCACACATTCCTCACAGTAGCAGGAAAACTTTCAGTTGTGTGCATGAGCTGATGTGAAAGCACCAGTCTGGTACGATACCATACAGTGACACAAGCCTTGTCAAGGTCAGCATTGACCCACAACACATTGCTTGCTTCAACATCATTGACACCAGCTCAAGAGTGTCAAGCATCATCAACCATCAAATGCATAACTAACATGGCAGGGACCACAGACCAAAGTGTGTCACACAGAACGTGCGTCCACCTGTGGATGACATGGAAGATTGGAATTGTGTGTACAAGGATGTGCCCTTCACCATGTTGCTGCTGGGTACTGATACAGTGTACACGATGGACATAGCCATTTAATGTTACGAAAATGGCGGTACCTACCGCCTGGCCCTGGCGGTGTGACACCAGCACCACCCCCTTCACACGTGCACTAGCCATTAGCATGGAAACATGTGTAGATGGCAGTGGGCATGCTCCACCACCGCGGAGGCGGTTATTGGATACTTTTGAATGAAGCACCATCGCTGTAGCGCACCCCGGCACCCGCGGTGCATCACCGCCATGGAGCATTGCCTACAGCCAATGGCAGCGATGATCGCGGTGGCATGATGCAGATTTGAAAATCGCAGAAGGTGTGCACCGCCACCTTGGTGGCGGTCATTGGATACTTTGAATGATGCACCATCGCGGTAGCGCCCCCCGGGCACCTGCGGCGTGTCACCGCCATGGAGCATTGCCTACAGCCAATGGCAGCGATGATTGTAGTATGTAGAAAAGGAAACCAATATCTGGGTTCAGGGACCTGTCTTGTGTAGGGGCTGCCTTCAAATAGTGTATTAGTGTAGCTCTTAAAGAAAGAAAAAATGTTCTTTCTTGTTTTTCCCTCACTCACCGGAGTTTCCACACGGTGACATGCTTCATCATTGGGGTCATCCCAGTTCTCTACGAAAAGGGGCGTGCTACGACTTGCGAACTAAGTAGGAGCACTGTTAAAGTGAAGGACTATGTGTGGTGTGGAGAGAGTGGAGTGGATGTGTGTGTGAGTGTTAAAAATACCGTGCTAGTGGGCCTCAATGTTTTATTCTGCTCCTAGACCGGCATGTTAAAAGTGGGGTTTATACTGTGTACCAACCAGTAATGTAGGTGGGTTCAGTATATGGTCAACATGTTTCACGCTACCCCTAGCGTTTCGTCAGGACCATACAGGGACCAGCCCTGTATAATACCACTCCTAAAAACCTAGATTTAGGATTAAAGAATTTATTAGTGCGAAAAATATTTACAGTGGATGACGCTGTTCCTACTTGGTACATGCGTGGTTCAGAGTACATACGCTTGGCTTTTTAGGCGGATGTATTGCTCAATGGTGAACATTTGTAGGTGCTTAATGGCACATCATGGTCTCTTAGGGGGGCGGTATCGCCTCGATGGAAACAATGTTCCTAATCAGCAATGCTGCGTGGTATTACCTAGCTGCTTCCCCTTGGACCGCATCTTTCGCATCACAGCGATGATTGTAGTGGCATGATGCAGATTTGAAAATCGCGGAAGGAGTGCACCGCCACCATGGAGGCGGTCATTGGATACTTTTGAATGATGCACCATCGCGGTAGCGCATCCAGGGCACCCGCGGTGCGTCACTGCCATGGAGCATTGCCTACAGCCAATGGCAGCGATGATCGCGGTGGCATAATGCAGATTTGAAAATCGCGAAAGGTGTGCACCGCCACGGAGGAGGCAGTCATTGGATGCTTTTGAAAGAGGCAGACCTGGACAACCAATTGTAGCAGCTTTTCAGCTTCTAAACGACCCCAGGGGGCTATAAATCTGTGGGAGTGAGCCTCACATTTCCACTGCTCACGGAGCCTGCTGCCTGGGACCCTCTCCTGCTGCTGCCTGAAGAGCCTGCTGCCTGGGACCCTCTCCTGCTGCTGCCTGAAGAGCCTGCTGCCTGGGACCCTCTCCTGCTGCTGCCTGAAGAGCCATGGACACTGGCCCTGTTGCTCTGCTGTGCTGTACTCTCCCCTGTGCAGCCTCTCATGTACTTGCTGACTCACCTGCCATAGACACTGGCCCTGTTGCTCTGCTGTGTTGGCCTCTCACCTGCCATGGACACTGGCCCTGTTGCTCTGCTGTGTTGGCCTCTCACCTGCCATGGACACTGGCCCTGTTGCTCTGCTGTGCTGTACTCTCCCCTGTGCAGCCTCTCATGTACTTGCTGGCTCACCTGCCATGGACACTGGCTCTGTTGCTCTGCTGTGTTGGCCTCTCACCTGCCGTGGACACTGGCCCTGTTGCTCTGCTGTGTTGGCCTCTCACCTGCCATGGACACTGGCCCTGTTGCTCTGCTGTGTTTGCCTCTCCCCTGTGCTATGGACACTGGCCTTCCTGTTTGTATGTCACCTGTGCATAGTATCTTGATTATGTACATTATGTTGTGCCTTGCTGTTGTCTACTATTGTTCCACTGCTACATCTGTGCAATATGTGAATAAATGCAGTTACTTCTGTGGTGTGTTTTGTCAGTGTCCTTGCTGATTAAAGTTCTTTTTCTGTTTGCATTTGGTTGGCTGTGCCCCATGCTCTATGTATCACTTCAACATTGCAAGGCTCTTTGCAGGCATCAGATTTTTAGTCAGGGGTGACAGGGTCTTCAGTCTATTCTGACCCTGATAATGGTGTAATCTGTGATGGCTATTTTACCTGCCATGCTGTTATCTTCTTAGTGATTTTCTATTGTTGGATACACTGTTCACATATCAGGTTGTGGGACACTACCAGCACAGGGTGTGATGCTGTGCTAAGGTTTTGGAGCAGGTTGGGATATGTCATGATGTATGTGTGTGGATTCCTTTATGTGTGCCCAGCCGTGTATGTGTATGGTCATCTTGCGTTGGCCCTTAGTCCTGGTACCATGGCCTACATGAGATGCGTGGTCTTGGATGTAGCAGAGGTATGCAGTGTGAAGGGTGTACGTTTGTAGTGGATGTATGTGTGCCCCTGTATTGTGAGAGACACACATGTGTCACTCAGGAGTTGTATGCCTGTTGTTTGTTTTGTCTTGCCCTGTGTAGAAGATTGTATGCACTTGTGTGAGCTGTTTGTAGGGAACTGTGCTGTGTGTTGGTGTGTCCATGCAGTTGTGTGTGACTCCTCCTAGTTGTTTTTGTAAGTTTGAAGTGTTCAAAGTGTGTGAGTTGCACATCAGTGTTGTGTTTGATTGATCCTCAATGTGTCTTGGGTGTGTTTGTGTAGACCGTGTGGCCCTGCTGCTCCACACTGGCATTTTGTTTGTGTTTGTGATGCATTGCAGGCACATGGTGTTTTTTCTCCTCCTGTATGGCATGGTGTGTGTGGTGTTACGCCATCTTCTATGTGTGACACTTGTGCATTGCCATTGTGTGTCTTCCCTCACTCTATTTGTATGTGGTACACCCATTACATGTCTGCTACTGACATGCAGGGTATTTCACTTTGATGTCAGCTGTCCCCTTGGTTTCCATGTGTGTGTACCTCCCCATCACTTCATTTGTGAGCTTGTGCTTTGTGGTGCAGTTCTTGGGCCATAAGTGTTGTTCTACTCTGGACATTGCTACAATGGTGTATGTGTGCTGTCCTTGTGCTATTAGTCATTCTGTAGTGGTCATGTGTACTTCAGCTGTGTGTGCTGCCCAGTGCTCTGGTGGAGATGGATTGGCTCTTGTGTCCCAGAGTGGTGCATGTGTAGTTGTTTTGTTGGATGTGTTGGTGTTGGCTGTGGTATTGGTCCAGTTACTGGGTGTACTGCAGTATTTGTGCAAGGCTCAATTGTGGTGTGTGTGATGTGGTTGTGTTAATCATGTGTGTGTGTGTGGCTGTTGTGCTTGTTATGCACACACTGCTTGTTGAGCATGCAGTGCTGTGTGTATGTGGCCTGGGCATTGCCTGATGTGCATCCCAATGCCTTGTGGTGTCTGTTGATCGGTGTTTGATGTGCATGTGGGGTAGGTTTGATGTGGCAGTGTGTGTTTGTCCAGATGCACTTCTTGTGTGATTTGTGTTATGGTGTTTGTGTTTTGTTCCTGAGTGATGATGTTGTGTACTCCTGTTGTGTCTGTGCTCCCATTGCTTTTCCCCAGTAGGGAGTATATGGTATGTCTGTTTCTGTTGGAGTTCAGAATATGTTCCTGTAGTGTTTGTGTGTTGTTCTTGTGCAGGCATTTGTTGAGGCATCCCTGTGTGTGTGTTGTGTTTGTGGCTACACCCAGGGTGTGTTTTTGTTTGTGTGTGTATGTGCTGGCAAAGATTGTGAGCCTTCAGTGTGTGTGTGTGGCACTGGTGTTGTGTGTTCCTTGTCAGCCACTGCTGCAGTAGCTGTCTCCCTGGTTGTGTGTTGTGTGGTGCAGAGAGTGTGTATTGTGCTTGTTGCAGTTCTTGTTGTTGTGCATGGGAGTGCACGGGATGGGCACCTGGCCTGTGACTTGGTGGGGTGCATTTCAGTGTGGTTTGTGGTGGTGTGGCCCTGTGGTGTTTGTGCCCTGCCCATGCCTTGGAGTGGCAATGCCTTCTGCATAGAGCGCATGTGTTAACCGCGGCGGTGACGTGACCGGGAGCGGGACGTTGCTGCTGGTTGGCGGATGATCTGTGTCCCGGATGCTGAGGGGTGCCATGTTGTCAGGTGGGTGATGTGTGGGTGCCCTTGTGGATGTGTTGTGACCCCAAGCAGGGTGTCTGTGTGGTGATTTGACACTGTGTCGGCCTGTGCGTTGTGTGTAGCATTTTTGTAGTTGCGTACCTGCGGCGGCGTCCGCGGCGGCCCATCTGACGATAGTGTTGTAGGTGGAACATCACCGGGTGCATATGGAGGGCTGGGTTCATGGCGTTCCGGTCCGGGTCTCGGCTATCTCGCTCCGCTGTCGAGTTTCCGCCTGGTCAGACTGGGCGGTGTCTCCGCTGCGGTGCGGTGACTTGTTTGGGCCATCCTAATTTGTTGAGCGGGCGGACGTCATTCCGCATGGCGGAGGGTCTCGATTGGCTCCCACCGCCGCGGTGGCAGGCGCACTTTGATGGTGGTGCACGGCGCTCCGCGGCAGACGGAAATTACTTATGTTTTGCTATCCTAATGTGGCGCACGTGAGTTCCGCTGCTCGCGGGCAGAAAAAGGTGTTTTTCTGCCCCGCCAGCTCTGCGGTGGTGCCACCCCAACATCCTAATGACCCCTCTAGTCTCTCCAAATGCGTTCACACTGCGTGCTGCCTAATGCCAACAAAAGCACCCTTGTACAATGATGCAAGGGTGCCTGAGTCACGGGCAGGATTGTTTCAGTGCAGTTAGGGGTAGCTTCCTGCTCAAAAGCAATCTTTATAGGCTTATTTCTCTTTCTATGTGTACTTCAGATTTCAACACACATGGGAAGAGCAAATAACAAAAAGTATAAATAGTTCTTCTTGTTATGATCCTCTGTGGTAGGTGCACCCTGTGAATGCAATCCCAGGTTAAATTGTCTTTAGTAAATCTGTGTTTGTGTCTAAATTTATTGGTGGATTCACTGGAATGCTCATGCTACACCCATGGAATGCCTATTACAGTAAAATAACGCAACACTGTGCAAGCCACTGCATTGGGTTACATTTCCTTACAAAGTCATGCAAAGCAGCATAAATCGCCCCTTGTGTGGCTTTGTAAATCACATTTTGGGATTACATTGCTGCACTCTTTTGATTGAATGGGAGAGAGCTGAAGAGCTGCATGTCTGCAAAGATATGCAACACCTCAGTTCACTACCTGCGCTGGTGCACTTGACGGAGCCTAGCACCAACAAAGGCACCTTTGCAGGCTTGCACCATAGCACAAGGGTGCCGCTGTTATGAACAGGATTGTTTTTGTGAAGGAAGAGGTACCTTCCTGCACAAAAACAACCGTAAAAGGCAATTTCCTCTTTCTATGTGTGGTGCACTGCATCATGCATAAACAGAGGAGGTAACAATGGGATATGCACATATTTTTCCTTGCTATGCCATGGTCTTGGATGAATGCTTGGGATGGCCATGATCCACCAATAGAACGCCTAACACTAGAAAATGTAAATTTCTTTAAAAAGTCAAGCAAGGTAACTCAAATTTCTCCTTGTGCGGCTTTATAAATCAAACTATAACACAAAAACAATGCAAAGGTTTAATAAATCTGGGCCTCAGTGTTTAGCCCTGACAGAACTTCCCTTCATTATGCAAAGCAGCTCCACAGTCCTCCTGCTGAAAGAAGACACCAAAACACACCGCAAAATTATCATTTGAAAAATAGGTGCCTTACAAAGAAGACATACAGCACTCAAATTAACAAAAGGGTTGTTTCATGAATTGTTTCTGATCATAATATAATAGTCACCTCAGAATGCAGGACTGTACAGATTAAGAGCAGAGTCTGTGTTCATGACGCCTTTACCAACATGTTCCGTTAAAAGCTGAATTTCCAATTATTTGCTATGTTTCTAAATTGTAAATCTGACGAATGAGCGGCCTGCAGGGTTCCTTGATGTGTCTTTACGTCAGCAGTACTAGTTGTGAGACGTTAAATATACAGGGACAGCTTGACGGACTCGTTCGAAATGTTACATTAGTATACTTTCAGTTTCCCTGTTGCGTGACGTGAAGCAGGACAGGTACAAGTAGATTTGAATTTGGAAGTTACTTATAGCCTTAGCAAGACGAACGAGATTAAAAAAAAAGTAATGCACAGTGTACATGGCTTAAAGGCATCAAATGCAACCTGCTGTTCAGGCCGGAGATCAAAGCTTGCTTCCCACTCCAAAGATCTGAGAGCATTTGGTCAACCTTCAGCTTCAATTTCTTAAGAATGTGAAAGGCACAGTCTTTTTAGCTTTGTAATGAACCATGCAACGCTTTAATCCAAGCTTTAAATATTCAGTCTGTATTATCATTACCAAGTATTATTAAGAGATCTACATGCTGCAAAAAAACGCTGACGTTAGAACGTTAAACACAGAAGGAAAACCGGCCTCGTTCCAAACTTTGTGACAATATTAAAAATGACTGTCAATGTGGTGATCACTCTTGAAAAATATGTTTTGTATGTTAGGCATTGCATTACCAACGTATTACCTTAAAATGCATGAAATGTGTATGCGTGTGGGGGGGCAAACCTCCGCTGAGGTAAGTTAAAGCAAAGCCAGATTATTTTATCAAAGAGAAGTGATTGCTTAGATAGTCAGGACATTCTATTTGTACGAATGGGTTATGATGACTTTAATTACAAGGCTAGCACAGTTATTAAATGAAGGATGGCAAAAGTATGTGTCACCAAAATACATAACCGCAATAGTCTAAGCAAATTGACTGAAAAGAACCCAAGGCCTTTATTTTTTTTTAAAGTATTTTTGTTGAGTTTTACATTCTTTTGTATATTACAGTTAAAAGTACTTAACTTTTCTTGTAGCTATTTGTAAGTATATCACAGTCACAATTAAACATTTGTACGTGATAGTATTACTCATTCTATTAAATATGTACCCATAACTGGCGTGCACATGTATGATATGGTGACAGAAGTGTTAACATATCAGTAAAGTCAAACGGTTAACAATGAACTGTACCATTCCGCTGGCTGTTATCCCCTGTGTCCCCCTCCTTCCTGTACAAAGGACCTAAGGGGGTAGATTTATTCTGTTCTGGCGCATTCTGGCGCATCTCTGCAAATCAGCAGGGATGAGCCAGAACTGATGTGTCACGCAGTTCCCTCCTTGCGGCACCACAGATGCGCCGCATTTACAATGCGGCGCACCATGGTGCAAGGAAGGGCAGATGCGTGACGCATCTTGTGGTGTACGGGCGGCGCATTGCTGGAGTAGCGACGCAAGTGCGACGCAACTCCTGCAATGTACAGAGGCCACCCATTCATAACGTGGTGCGTCACTCCTTACGCCTGCTTCAAGCAGGCGTAAGGATTTGACCCAGCAGCGTCGTAAAACTAACTCAGTGAAATCTTGAAGATTTCACTGCGTCAGTTTTATGGAACTTTCCTATGAGGGAACGCCCACCCTGCGACAGAACGCCTACATGAAACCTGATGCAGGTTTCATGTGGCGCAGGGCTTTACAACGTAATGCATCTGCCTAGATGCGTCACATTGTAAATAGGTCGCAGGGATGCGCCACGTTTCCGCGCCGTTGCGTGACGCAACGGTGGCGTAAACATGGCGCAAGTCCAACATAAATCTGCCCCTAAGTGTTTAAGACGGGCTGTCCCATAGGAGTATGTGGTAGAGTTTCCTGTCCCAGTGTGCTGTTCTTGTCGGGGGAATCGGGTCCCCCGGTGTTCCTTGCCCTCCCACTGAAGCTGTCAGGTATGTGTTCATGCTCATATGCCAGTGGGTATTTGCGTAGCCCCCTGCCCTCCTCCTGTCGCACTGCTGAGCCCTCAGCCAGGTCCTATTTTGTAAACACCGTTCTCCATTTGCTGGGGGGGGGGGGGGTTCCTGCAGGAGCTTTCCAATGTAGCGTGATTGCCCTCTTGCCAGCGATGAGCCCCGAAATCAATTCATCTAGGGGCCGCCTTTTGAGAAAAAAGCTTGGCCCCCAAGCTTGGCATGCAGCCAGGTAGCTCTCCTTCATGTGTGGGCCATATTGCATGTACCAGGTCATAAGTAATCCTGCCCCAGAATTCGGCAATCATTGGGCAGCTCTCCCAGGCATCCATGCATGGGAGTCAGTGAAGGAGGGGGCTATCTTCCAATAGTTATTGGCCACTAGCCCACCCAGGCATTGGTCCTTCAAGTACCGGAGGGCGCAAGGGCCCCTAGGCAAAGGATTGAACCTGGTGTAGTACACACACCTAGGGACCACCGCAGTATCAGTGTAATCTCAGGTCTTCCATTGGTTGATCCATGATCTGTAGCTGCCAGCCCTCAGTCCTGTTACTGGTCGTCTGACAGTCGAGGGATCAAAATTGATCCACTCTGACATTCCTCACAGGACACGTCTCTTTTGGTATATTGTTTTTCAATGGTGGTGATGAGGAACATATGGTGGCAGCCAGGTCCACCACGTCAGCCTCAGACTAGGTCCTCTATTCCATAGAGGGGTGAAGCCTTGTTGTCTTGACTCTCCGTCACTGTCATTTAGGATTCGGAGGCAAGGGCCCTGGTCGTATCTCTCTGTCTATTCAAGCCTTGCTCTGTTCTAACCAGTGCCAGGCTTCAGAGGGTTCAGAGAAGAAATGAGCCTGCCCGTCCATCATTTGTAAATCGTCCATCATGGCCTTCAGCGCACTGGGAGTAGGAGCATTATGCTACGCCTACTTCTCTCAACTCCATCTTGACTCATGAAAGAAAGATATCTTATGCTTGACCTGCAGAGTGTAGTCAGAGAAAATATTCCCTTTGCTACTTTCCACCCACATGTTGCCATTAGTTCGTGCCTTCTGGATAACCAGTTGCCCGTCTTTGTAATGGAAGAGGCGAGCCATCATAGGCCTGGATTGGGCCTCGATGGCGGGTGGCATGCCTGGAACCTATGGGCCTGCTCCACCGAGAAAAGGGGGGACAGTCCCTTGGGGGTGGCCTCCGTCGACAACCAGGTTTCAAGGAAACTGATCATGTTCTTGCCCTCCATGTTCTCCAACAGGCCAGTCACCCTTATATTATTTTGGTGGCTGTGTCCTCTGCCTGTCTGTCCTGTAATGTAACTCTACTTATGAGGTCCTTCATCTGCGACTGGAGATCCAACACTACTGCCCGCATTTCCCCCACTGCCTACTCATGTCATTTAACTTTGTCTGCTAGCTTGTCATGGTCATCAAGGAGTATGTTCAAGCCAATGGCCACTTTATCAATTTTGGATCCGAGCACTTCTCTATAGTCATTGCCCGCCTCCAAGATCTTGTCTAGCTTGTCGTCAATGTGTTGCCAGCACAGAATGGCCGGAGGTCTCTGTGGTGAGTCATTGCTGCGGGCTGTGTGGCATTCACACCCTTTTGCAGTCCGGGCTCCCTTGTGGTTCTAGTTCTTCCCAAGATATAACACTTTGTGATGTGCCAAATTATAGGGTCTCATCTGGGTGGGCTCCAGACCATTAGCATCTGCCCGGTGTTAGTTAGACTGGGGTCCAGTGGCCACTCGTAGCCTCACAACAGTTAAGCCCCCATCTCAAAGTTGCCACTGCCATGGCAGAAGCTGGCGGTTCTGGACCTGGGAATTCATGTTGTCAGGGTCCATGTCCATCCAGCAATAACTTGGCCCCAAGAAGCACCAGTCCCCCCAGAGCAAAGTCCAATATAATATGCCATGGATGTCTTCCCTCCTAGCAAGTTGTCTCCTGAGTCACAGGTTTCAGCATCTCCACAAGGGCTGGCAAACCGTTGGTTCCCCCAAGTATAGAGACCATGCTGTCCCGTTGGTATCCAGGCTGACAATCACCTCTGGGCATTCCGCCGGGGCAGCAGCCTCGCACCAATCCTGCGATGCACCTGGTAAACTGAGTGCCCTGTCTGGCCCCACAAACATGGTCCTTGATGTGCCCCTCCCTGTTTTCAGGTTCTCACTCAGTCTTCACCACTGGCGCCCTGCGTTGCTCCCCAAGAACTCCCAGTCAGTACAGCATTTCAGATCACAGCAGGTCTCACAGTACTTTGCTGTCACCCATTCCCAGTGCTATCGTTAGGGCAAAGGGAGTTGGCCATCCCACCTGGCACCGGGGACGCAGGCTCACCCTCTTAACGGGGTCACCCCTGATCTCTCTTGGTTCTTCACCCACACAAGGCCTTCCACTGTATGGCCCCATTGCTCCTGAAGACTGCTTCTGGTTCACTGCCAGGCCTCTCAGCTGCTCCAGCCCTCACCACCATTTTGAGCTGGCGGGCAGGCCTGGTTGAGGGCCACACACACAACAAACAATTGAGGAAGGGTCTAAGTGCAGGTTTACCGACCAACCAGGTATATGCCCCAAACACAATATTATAACAACAAATAATACCTGGGGGTCAAAGTGATAGTAAGTCAGACAGAATGGATCACAAAGCCAAAACTACGCAAAAAACACCAGTGAGAGTTTCATGCATACTAGTAACTACAGGCCTAGTCAAGGCTCAAGAGCAAATGGAGAAAAATATTTCCCATCAGAAGCCACACTGTACCGCCCTCTTTCTCATCATTTGGGTTCTCCTTACCCAGGAGACAAAACGGCCGGTCTGATGTTACCGTGACCGATAAATGTGACAAGTGGGTAGTATGTTTTGTACAAGAGTTAATTCAAGTGGCTACTGAAAAAAAGCAGTGTATGGTGATAAGAGTGAAAAGTGAGGGGTTTTAATAAAATTAGGTGAATTGGGTAGAAAAACAGAATTTATTAATATCTCCCAATCCCTAAGATTAAAAGGCAAGTGCAAGTGCGGGTTTGAAATAATAAACGCACTTAATGGTCAACATGTTTCTGCATTACATAGAACAGAGTTTCAAATGCATTCTTCAGGACCTTGTTAGAATTACACTACTGCTTTAATAAATAATAATGAAAAAATATCACCTGAAAGTCCCAGGTGTACTCAACCGTATACTGTTAATGCATAGTATCCAGTGGCATCGGATCCAGACAGAAAGACAAACAAACAGGAAAACAAAAGAACATGAATGATTCATATTCAAATAGTTTTTTAGTAAAACCATAGTGTGATGGAAGCGCATTCACACATACTGGGACATAGGTTCCCATATACACACTCACCCAAAGATGATGGTTGAGAGGCTTCACCCCACCTGCCTGCAGCGCAGGTATAAGGAGCACCGCTCTAGAAACAATCATGAGTCACTTTTAGAGGTATTTCAACAAAGGAATAAAGAAATGGAGTTTACACGGAGGCAAAAGATGACTTGGTACCCCCATTAAGTGCTGCGTGGATTTATTGCAGATAACCCGCCAGTACTATGTCACAGCGATCAGAATAATGGCTGGAATCAGGTAGTGACACGTGTGCAAGTCCGCAAAGCGCGTCAAGCAAAAGTGTGGTCAAAGTGTGGTTAAAAGGATTTATGGCTTAGCGGCAAAACGGAGAGCGAGTACGCTCTGAGATCAGCGCTGCTTGCCGCATGGGTATTAACAGGCTTTCAGCGTGCGCGCCAGAGAGCGAGCGCTGTGCGGCCCGCTTACCTGTCCGTCGGTGTCTCCTAGCAGTCATCCGTACTGTCTGGGGGGGCACCGGCGATCGTCAGCAGGAGCTGTTTGTAAGTTCGTACTCGGCTCAAACAGCATCACGTGATCCAGTGCGGTCACGTGATGCAGGGAATGCTGGGACATGTAGTTCCAAACGGATCTTTACAGATAGTTCCCTGTAAGCAAGGCAAATTGATCTTTGGACATAGAGATAACAATATTATTATGTGCCAATATTGGTAATATTGTTGATACCGCTGGAACATACCCAGAAATTAATTTTTATCACCAGCACGTATTGCCGTTTATGCGATGGCTATATGGGGACTTTTCTTTGTGTATCAGAGGCATAAATTAGTTGGAACATCTAGCGAAAGCCTGAGCCTGTGTGGTTCTTATGAGTACCTAGCATGAATGTAAGAATTCATCATGTCAGGATTCATAGTGTCAGTCAAAGATAAAGCGACTGAGAGTATAAGCATGTAATGACATCATTCAGAGGGACATCCAGGGTATTGGCTCGTTAAGGCCCTCCTTATCGCTGTTCAGGCGGTAAACCCATTTCTGCTCAATTTTGAACAAAAAGCGACTAATGTTAGCACACGAATCAGGAATATGCGGTTGTTCCAGGACTGTCCAGCAGAAGTCTTCGGGGCCATGTCCTTTCTCCAAAAAGTGTGCAGTGAGGCGGGTAGCCTGTTTTCGGCATCGCACTGTACTCTTATGCTCTTGTATCCGTGTTCGTATTCTCCTGGTCGTCATCCCAACATATCGCAATGGGCACGGGCATGTTATCAAATAGATGAGGTTACTGCTGTTGCAGTTTGTAAATTTGTTTTGTGTCCATGGGCGATTGGTGCCTATGTCGACCACGGTGGATTTACATGTTTGGTGACAGACAGTACATGCCCCGCAGGGGTGATGACCGACAACAGGAGGTAAGTCCCACAAAGTGCCCACTTGTCTTGATTCCTTGTTACGTGGGCGTGTGTGGACTAGCTGGTCTTTTAGATTGGGTCCTCTTTTGAAGGCAAAAATAGGTAAAGCGATGTCATCACCTCCGGTTTTCAAGATCGACCAATGCTTCTTTATGATCTTTTGTACTTGGTTCGATCGACTGTTAAAAGTATTGACAAAGGCAATACGATTGGTCTTTTCTTTGGGAGGGAGTATTTCTAGTAGGGACTCTCTGTTATTATTAGACGCCCTCTTTTTAGACTGACGTATAATTCTTTTTGGATAGTTTTTTTCGCTCAGTTGAACCTCCAGATTTTTCGAGTGGGTCTTAAAGGCCTCTTTGTTGGAGCAGTTTCTTTGTACCCTGAGGAACTGGCCAAAGGGCAAGTTGTCCCTCAGGGCTCGTGGATGGCAACTGTCGTATCGCAGTAGTGCGTTTTTAGCCATCGGCTTCCGATAAAGCTCTGATTCGATACCAGTTGGAGTTGCATGTAACCTCAGGTCAAGGAAAGCCAAAGATGTCCTGCTGTATTCGATGGCAAATTTGAGGTAGGCGTTCTTACTATTCAACCAACCATGAAATGACACTAGGTCTTCTTCCGTGCCTCGCCACACCACCAGGATATCGTCAATATAACGTTTCCATACATGTAATGATGGTAAGTATGGATTGGCGGGCGTTAGGACCTCCTGCTGTTCAAGGCCTTCCACTGTATGGCCCCATTGCTCCTGAAGACTGCTTCTGGTTCACTGCCAGGCCTCTCAGCTGCTCCAGCCCTCACCACCATTTTGAGCTGGCGGGCAGGCCTGGTTGAGGGCCACTCAACACGCCATTGGGAACCTACATGTGCACTGGCTGCATTCAATAGGCCACCATCTCCGCGGGGGGCCCTGGAATTGTGAGTGTGGTCACCCAGAGGCTCCAGGTCAGCAGAATTCTGGCAGATGGAGGGAGGCTGGGCTGGAGCTCAGAATCAAACTGCCATCTTCATCAGTGGTTAGCCACGTCCCCCTCAACGAAGGGAGAGATTTACTGTTTCTTTGCACAATGCAGTGCAGCATCCACATTTACTGTGCTGTGTTGAGCAAGAGAGGAAATACAGCACAATGCCATATCTAGATAGAATGATCAGCTGTTGGTGTCATCCCTGCATTGGTGTTGTTCAATAATACTGCCTTGAGCAACGCACAGCATTATACTGTGGATCAGAAGTAATTGTGCTCTGTTTAGCCCAGGGTTTGTACTGGAAACCATTCCCTTAGGGACTAGTTTCTATGCACAGGCAAACCCAGACGGTTCCCACTCATTTCATGTGTGATGTGCACTGCAGCACACATGCAATGTGTCTTTTTGAGAAATGAACACAATTACCTTTTGTTCACCGATGCTTCGTGTAGGTCAAAACCCTTTTCCACTGTACAGCAAATATAATGCCCGCTTTGTGTTGTACTACCACCAGCGCAAGACTTTAGTAAATCTGGGCCTATATGTTGGCTGGGTTTCATATGTTTGGATTAAAGGTAGTGGATTTTGGAGGCAAGGAAAGGAAAGGTGGATGTGATACATTACTGTGTCTACTGAAGTGAAATACCAACAAACATTCCAGACTGTACTAAACTATAGAAATACAGATTCGAAACAGCAGAAACAAACTACATTTCGGAGATAAATGAGTCACTTCACACACTTGAGATGGACAGGAGTGCTCAGTTAATGTAAGGGAAAGAAAAAAGAGCAGCAAACGAGGATGCCTGCCTGACTGAAAGATGAAAGGATCTGATGATGCTATTTCTAGAGTGAAGGAAAGCCATTGCTAATGCTTGGCAGAAAGACCAGGAGCACAAGCGATGCTTTTGTCGTGGATTACAGGTTGTGTTCTCGCAGCATTCGGACACTCGCCTGCGCCCAACAGTCACCTTCAGTGCTGCCTAGAAGTGCAGCTACTGTTGGTGCAGCAGGTACAGTGGCACCAGGGCCCTTTACCATAAAAGTTGCTGTATTTACTACCACAATAGCAATCAAAGGAACCATTTGCCTTACTTGCCCCTGAGCCCCTAGCATCCTTGCATGCAACTGGTCCGACCCTCTACAAACTGTTATTGTTGTGGTAAGATGAGGCGACCACTGCTCCCTAGAGAGGGGGGTGGATGGGTGGGGGGAGGTGGCATGCCATCGGCAATTACAGGAGCCTCATCTCATTTAACCAAGCAGTGGAATCCACAAAGAGCCCCAGCAGCTGCGACCTCAAATATGGCGACCGCAGATACCTTTCTTTGCCCGTATTATTTGTATTACTTTAAGCACAAGATATTTGGTCGTGTTACAGTGCTATGGAGATTTTTCGCAATTATTTGTTGAACCAGGCTTGAGATGCATAATTTCAATTATGTTTTGATTGAAAATACATGAATGAGTTGTGAAATAATGGATTATATTGCTCTGTAAAGCAGTTTATACAGAGTGTATCGACCAATTAGTTTGATCTCATAAATGTATGACTTTCTGCATGAAATATATCAGAGTACAGTTGTTTGGCACACTGCATCTTTAGAGAGGCGATGGGAAAACAAATAGATGAAGAACCTGCCACATTAATGAGAAAGGTGAAGCAGAATTACATGTGTGGTTCTACAGAGCAGATGGACAGTAAGGAAGGTAACCCAGAACTAGGAGAACCTGGGCTCGATAGTGAGCCAACCAATGGGATATACTTGGGGGTCAAAGAGTTCACCCTGGTAGCAGTTGTTTCACCTTGCTAATTCTTTTCACCCCTGGCACCACCCTTTATACTCATATCAGGGGCCATGGACAGCGGAAGAAAGCAGAGTGGGCTAGATGGGGAAGTATTACTATGTTTTAGTGCAGCAGTGTTCTGAAACCAAAGTTGCTCAGCTGTGTTCTGCAAGGGGGGAGAGCAGTGCAGAGCCATGTTTCTAAAAATATGTTTGCTACTGTTGTCATTCCCTGAGCTGGCACTCTTTAAAGTGTACTAACTACCACATCCAACGTTGCAACATGGTGCAGAGATGGGTGTGTGCAGTCTTGTATAGGATTTGTGCTGGAAGCATACCCTTGCAGTACAAAAAACTATGCGGCAGATTTACAAGCCCCTTGCGCCACTTTTACGTCATTTTTAACATGGTAAATGTGACGCAAAAGTGGCACAAGGGCCTTGTAAATAAGCCTATGGGAATAAAAAAATAAGGTTCCATGTCGGAAGAAACAACAGAACATAGAAAGGGGAAAATGAATACCACCAGGAGATCCGACGTTTCAAAACAGGATTTTAAGGAAGAAACAGATCAACCCACAATAAAGGCTCAGCAACAGTCACTCTCACAAGCATCTATACATGTTTTTTCAAATATGGTCAATACACTACCAGACGTAAATATGAATTAGCTGACACACCGAACAGTGCCTAAAGTCCCTTAGGAGTGGCTTCAAATATGTAATGGTACTCTGAGTAATATACAAGGTTCAAAAGGAAATATATCTCATTTGCCAGATTGCTCGCTATTCTTATACCCTCAGGGGCAGATTTACAAGCCCCTTGCGACTCTTTTACGCCGCCGTTGCGTCACTTTTGTGACGCAGCAGCGGCGCAAAAGATGCGCCATGGTGCGCAGTATTTACAACGTGGCGCATCTGGGAGATGCATCATTTTGTAAAGTCCTGCGCCATAAGGAGGCGTTCCGGCGCAGGGGGGGGCGTTCCTGCGCAGGAACGCCTCCTAGAAGTGGCTGAGTGGAATCTACAAGATTTCACTCAGTCACTTTCAGGCCAATGCTGGGTGAAAACCCTGCGCCTGCTTGAAGCAGGCGTAAGGCTTGATGCAGCATTGGACAGATAGGGCCCCCCAGAGCATTGCTGGAGCTGCGTCACGCTTGTGACGCAACTCCAGCAATGCGCCGCCTTTACGGCACAGATGCGTCACGCATCTGTGCCATTTTTGCCCCATGGTGCGCTGCATTGTAAATGTGGTGCACCATGGGTGGCGGAGTTGTGGCGCACAATAACTGGCGCATCCCTGGGGATGCGCCAGTTATTGTAAATCTGCCCCTGAGTCTATAAACCACCAAGATAATAAGTAAACTATTTCACGTCTACCGATCAAAAATGCTGAGCATGATACTTTACTGGAGGTAAATAAGCAATCACAGATGCAAAATAGAGCAAGAGCAATGAAAAATTGTAGTTCAAACAGAAGGGCAGCAGAAAAGGCTAAAGGAAAAGAAGACAACATCTATTCCCTAAGAAAACCTTATCAGGACCCCGAAGAAGAGAGTGAACTAAACCCATCCCTTCCAAGCTATCCAATATTCACCCAAAGAAAGGCACCACAACTTACTACCTCTACTACAACATTACATGTTTCAGGAACTGAGTCAACTGAAGATACAAAATCATAAAATAATGTCAGTGCTAAGAAGAAAGTACATGTAAAGTCAGTAGCAAAGAAAGGAAATAAAAAGAATTAAAAATTCTCAAAACTGAAATTTCGGAAAATAAACATCCCACAATATGATCTTCCGTCAATAGATCCTCAAGAAGAGGAAAAAAGGCCCAACATCGGAAAACCTATAATATCTGACCTCAAACATGAAAAGGGAACATCGTAAAAATCTTCTTGGGAGGGTGCTCCCCAGCATCTGAACCCTCAAGCTGAAAATTTCATGTCAGATTACTCCTAACATCTTTTACCCATGTACTCAACTAAGTCCAGTTGTAAACATCTTCGATCTAATTCTAGAAAAGAAACAACATCATAACTCCATCCATGCATTAGAAATTTCAGATCTTTTCGCTACAGGTAATGATCCCTTAAACCGCCAGCGGATACTAAACCTTCTACAGAATCTCCTTACTCTTCAAACATTTTCATCTCCAGAAATAAAGCTAGTTTCCTTCCCAGAAAAGTCTAATGTGAAGACAGCAAGAGTGGAATTTTGGGTTAATGTGGTCCCATCTATAGTGTTAAAAGAAAGTGAAACGCTATATAAAAAAGATTTCAATGTTATCGGAGTCAACCTGGAAAAAAATTCTACGCTATCTGTAAGAACCACAGATTTAACCTGGGGAATGATACATCAACCACAAAATAATGTACAGAAAGGGCTCTCAAGTACTGCACCAGCAGATGACCTAACAATCTGCCTTGAAGATGGAGAGCGGAAGATCTGGAACCGTATCCATTCTAACCATGGGAATTCACTAAAAGTAACTTTTGGTCCTGGATTGCAAGCTCCTTAAATGGCAACAGGCAGGAAGAAGGATCTAAACTTCCATTTTAGTAAAATTATAGACATTGTTTCCTGGAATATGGCAGGGTTAGAATCTTCCAAATTATCTTATCTGTTAGAAACGTCAACAGAAATTGACTGCCTTCAAGAGACCTGAGCCTTTAATAAGCTCAATCTAAAAGACTACTTTGCTTTTGAAATACCATAAAAAAGGGTGCGACATGGTCATGCAAAGGGCGGTTTTGCTATTCTGCCGTCAGAGAAAATCAAGTAGGACTTTGAAATAACCCACTTACCTAGCAAAGACTTCCAGTGCATTAAGCTAAAAATCCATAGGGAACGTTCCACCTCTGCAGATATGCTATTTCTGTTTAACGTTTATGTACCTCCTGGCCTGGAACTTAACTCCTTATTGATAAATATCTTTGAGCTACTTGAATCAATCATAGACTCAGGAATCAATCCGCAATTGCTTCCTTTGTGGGACTTCAATGCAAACATTTCCAACACCATGATAACAGCATCCAGAAGCAAAAACCTTGACGAACTCTGGTCCCTGACAAATCCTATTTTTCCCGAATCTATAAAAGGCAATAAATAAGGTCAACTGATTTTAGAGTTGGTTGATGGAATTAGCGGAATTATCTTGAACGGCAGAAGAACAGAAGGTGATATTCCAGCATCATATACAAGAACGAAAGTCACTGTTCTGTCAATATTAGATTATGGGATTAGTAGTCACAATTTATTTCAGCACAGCGCCTAACTGTTCATTTTACTCAAAGCAGTGTTCATGCAATATTGAAATTAAAAATCAAATTAAACCTTCTATCTCCCTCTTCAAGGTCCTTATCATATTTGAATGGATATACTTTCATAGCCCACAAACAGGGTAGAATCATATGGAACACTCACAGCTTGACTAAACTGAATTCTATGATCATCTCTCAGCAGCTGTTCCAATCTAATATACAAGTCAATCCAGTTGTAAACTTTGAACAGATCCTTTTGGCAGTAGTTCAGGAAATCCAGAAACCGGTTGCCATAGATAAAAAATCAAAACCATCAAGAAATATGAATAACCCTACAGATGGCATCTCAAGATTAAGTAGACTGCAATTTTTAAGTTTCTAAGCCCCTAAGAAAAAAAGAAATGTCCATCTTATAAAAAAAAAAAAAAAAAAACTGATCAGAGAAAGAGAAATTATTGATAAAAACTGGGCAGACTTGCAGATGGCAGTTTCTCAAACAATAAAAACCTAGAAATTCTGGTGCCTAATAGCTGAAGCAACGGGAGCCCGAAAATCCCCAACAGCATCTCCGATTTCTCAAAATGAGTGGAAAAAGTATCTACTGGAGCTTTACAAATCAAATTTGGATGACCTTTGTCAAAGAGACCGCTCTAATAAAAAGCATATTCATGAAACAGATTGTATGTTAAGTGCAATGAAGGAGGAACTAATTAAATCATACATCAAGAGGGCCAGAGCCTCTGCAGCAATGGGTCCCTATAAGATTCCTGTTACAGTTCTTAAACATAATCCTGAAAGATGGAGCACAATGCTGGCACCAATGTTCAGTTACAGCTATGAAACTGGTCAAATTCCAATATCAATGACTGCGAGCATTTTGTTTCCACTCTTAAATTAGGGCTCCTGCCTTTCTCCCAATAACTACAGAAAAATTGTTCAACTGGACACAACTGGGAAAATCTTTGCTGCAAGTATCCTGGAACACCTGAAAGGCTGAGCTTTTTCCAGGGGCTCGATTCCAATGGTCCAGGCAAGCTTCCGTCCTAAGCACTCCGTCACTGATAACATCAGACTTTTACAAACATTAATATACAAATATGATACAATAAAAACTGGGAGAAAATGAGATCCCTACCGCCTTATTAAGGTTAATTGTAGCCTTGCATATAGCAATGTCATGTAGAGTCCAGATAGGGGGCCAAAATGGTCTAATCCACAAGATACCCACTTTTAACAGCCTTAAGCAAGGCTGTCTGCAAGCCCCTATATTTTTCTCCATATTTGTGAGCGACTTACCTGAGTGTCTAATAGGAATACAAAAAATCCTGCAAAAAGAAGCTTCCAACAAAATACACATTTCAGAGTACGCAGATGATGTGGTCATATTTGACCTAACACCTATCTGCCAAACTGGCTTTAGACCTGGGTCTTCGACCGTGGATAACATCACTGCACTTTCCTATTTGGCCTATCAAGCTCGGTTGTGTAAAACCCTCCCTTTATTCGCCTGCTTGATCGATTACTCTGCCGCTTTCGATGGGGTAGACCGCGCAATTTTATGGAGAAAGTTGGCACAATGGAACATCAATCCGACCCTGCTAAGAGCAATTCAGTCACTCTATCAAAAAACGTGGGTTAGAATTAAACTCTCGAGTGATTTCGCATCTGAAAAAATCAACACGGACCGAGGTCTAAAGCAAGGGTGCGTGTTAGCGCCACTGCTGTTCAATCTATACACAGCAGATATGGGGACAGCCCTGTTGGGGGCAGCCCTAGCAACCCCAAGGATTGGAGGGATAAAAATCCAGTGTATGCAGTACGCTGACGATCTGGTACTGCTGGACCACACTAAAATAGGCCTACAAAAGATGCTGACCGCCCTGGCAACATACAACAACGAAAACAGATTGGTGGCAAATCCTTCCAAGTCTAAAATAGTTATTTTCGGGCACTACCGACAAAAAAAACGAGCAAAATGGAACCTTGGCAATCTCTCCTTGGAAAGCACACAGCGATACACCTACCTGGGAGTCTGCTACCACGAGTCAGGTCTCTCCGGCGCCCAGTTAAAGAAAATCCAAGGCAAAGGGAAAACCATCACTTATGCACTCTGCAAACTACAAGCTTCCTTACACAGCCCATCTACAACGGCTATTCGAAGAGTATTAAAGGCCAAACTAATGCCGGCCCTCAACTACGCTCAGCAAGCATACCTGGGCAAACTCAACAAGGAACTTGAAAAAATTCATTGCAGAGCATACAAAAGAATATTTCACCTACCAAAGTGCACTAGAAACACCCTTATCCGCCTAGAATTCATGCTCAACCAACAAAATCTGGAAGTGATGGCGGCCATAAGCAAATACTACTACCTTGCTACAGCTGCAAAAGAAAAGACACTTAAGGCAGTTCTGAAATATATCTTCATGGAACCCGGGAATCCTTGGTCAGCTACCCTTACCGCGGCAAAAGTTCCCCTCAACCTGGCCACCGAGCTTTGAGACCCCGACCTAGCCAACTACACGGCGATCAAAAACGCAATCAAGAAACAAGTTCGGGTTTGCTCCCGCGAATTGGATTTGGAGTCATTAGTGACAAGAGACCTGCACGAGACCCTATGCTTGCCGCACACTGTGTATTATCCTAAACACCATCTTACGCAGGCTGTGGGCCGCACAGCCCTCCATAAGATTCTAGCCTACAGACTACACCCTCTGCCCCTTAAAGAACTATACGCCATTGAACGGGCAGAATTGGGTGTTTCAAAATGCAGGCTCTGCAATTACAAACCAGAGTCCCATGCTCATCTGCTATTTTGCTGCCCGGCTCTGCGGGCTGCACGTAATCTTTACCTCAGGCCCATCCTAAGACAAGCGGGGACCCGCACTGCAAAGGAGGCGGTCCATCAATTATACACATTGTCCACAGTAAAAGACATGGCCTCATTTGGCAAGTTCATTCAAGAGACACGGTCTAAGTTGATGGCCACTCAGGGCTCAAATGAATAGAGACTCCGTAGATGCATAGACTATTTTGTTAACACACTGCCTATTTTAACCATTTTAACTTTTGTAATCTTTTTTTATGCGCTGTTTTAATGTAATGGTTTTGAGTAACCAAACAATAAAGTTATTCATTCATTCATTCATTCATTCATCCTATTGGCCTACAACGTAACTTAGATGCTCTCTCTAACTATACGGGAAAAAATCCCAAAAGTTAATATCTGAAAAACAAAAGTGGTTCCATTCGAGGGAAGGAAACACCATGCCCACTTTAATTGGAAATTCGGAGGGGAATCCATTGATGTAGTAAAGGAGTATGTGAAGTTAGGGAGTATGTTCACACAGACGCTTGAAAATAATTCTCATCCTCAAACACTAGAATCGAAGGCTATAGCCAATGCAAGCACACTAAAGAGTGTTTATTCTTTCTCAGGAAAGAGACATTTCTATCCACTTTTGAAAATGTATCAAGCCAAAATTCCGTCTACCCTGAGGTATGCATTAGAATACATCCCAATTGCAAATGGGGTTTCCTGTGTAAGTGAAAATGGAAATTACTAAGGAAAGTAACTAATAATAGCCAGTCTACCCCGATCCAGGGACTTTGACTAGAACTGTCCCTGTATAGTGCCTATACAATCGCCTTGGCCAACACATTCAGATGGGCATGTAATATGATACACACAAGAAACGATACCTTGAGAACTTCACTAAAGCTCGAAACAATTGAGGCTGCATCAAACAATTTAGCATTTAACTAAAATCTTATAGTAGCTTTATCTCACTTTAAATGCACAGTACCGCTCTTACAGTCTTGGAGGTGGGCCCATCTAAAGCTATTCATAAAAAATATGACACAGTATCTTAGGTTTGACCTGGATTCCGATCAGTGTTCTTCCCTATCCCACTATAGATCCTATTCAATGTCTCTTGAGTATAAGACCTACCAGCAGTATCTGAGAATCACACCTGCTCAGAGCGTTCAATGCTGTATTATCATACCACACTTAGGAATCTTTCTTTTAGACTCTTACACAAAGCACTGGGATAAAATAAGTGCTAAATCAGGATTATGTAAGCTCTGTAGTGGAGGGGAACAAGATCTAGCCCATGTGCTACACATCTGGTAGTCGAATCCCGGCATTAGGTTTTAAACCCCATATACTTTAGACACAAGGTTTCTACTGTTAACAATTTGATGATTTTAATACATTATCCTGCAAATGAATGTGTTTGTTACAATGTATATATGTTTTTTAAACTTGTTTTATCATTGTTTTAGATAGAAACTGTAATTATTATTATCAAGTCTCACTTATAATGTGTTCTTTGTATTCATGTGTTCTGTGTATTCAACTTTAATTGTTGACCTCAGTAGAGGTCTAAATCAATTAATCAAAACTTTCTACATACTTACTGTCAGTTTTTGTTGTAAACAGATATTATAAACAGTCCAATATGAGTCAGTTGAAAAAACAACTGCACTAGTTCAGAACGTGTAGAAATATGCAGAAATATTCTAGGTTATCTCTATCTAAGGAGTACATAAATATCACATGTTCCCTCTGCTCGTCATTGTAAACTAAAAAATAGAGCAGAAAAAACAAAAGCAATGTTCTGTTTTCATTGATTTAAACAGCTGTTTCAGTTATGCTCCGTGACCTGACCTGCCTTTTACCTTGGCTGCTGGCAGCAGGCATTCTAGTGCCAAAACTCAACTGTAATAACTTATTGTAGCTGAGTTCTGACCTCTTTTCTTTATAATCTGTAACTGGGTGTGTCACAAGTAACAAATTATAAAGAAATTAGAGTCTGGTGTTTATACAGGGATTACAGAATCCCATGTATTATAAAGCTTTAATTCAGCATAAGCCAGATGTCTACCTCAAGCACATCAGAAGTGATACTTGTTTAATATATACCTGATTGAGAAGCATGAAAGAACTAGAAGAACAAATCAGAAGGGGTATTTTGGTGTGCGAAGTGAATATACTTGTGTATTTAACAACCTCTCAGTTTTTCATTTAGTTTAAAATGTTGGGCATTCACTTGAGATTTTTACTGGAATGCTCCAGGAAATAGCATGCAATTTAGACTGTCTCTAATACAGATAGCATTTTATCAGCATTCACGATTATTTTCCAGCTAAAGTGTAGGAAAATGGGTTATGTATGTTGATTACATAAAGTAGATAAGTAAAGAAACGAAATGGAGAGATTTCTTTTTTCACAAGTATGCAACATTTGTGATGTACACATATATTGAAAGATGAAGTTATATGTCCAGTTTGATGATGCACTGGTACTTTAGACATATTTTTTAACATCATCAAATATATTTCCCCATTAGTCATATTTAACTCTGTTAGTTGACTAGAAGCACTGTGAGGGAGATAACATTAGAAATACATTTCCGACTTGTGAAGCCGATGGGACTCTACAATAAGAAACAGGAATCAATAATTATGATTACATTGGTTTATTTTAGAATATTATTCAATCGATATAAAAGCAGAATAAAAATAAGTTTACAAGATACAGCAATGTGACTTGCAAATTGAAATGTCACAGTGAATTGAACTATAATAATATGAGATACAGAACGGTGACAGTCACAATGAGAATAAAAGCAAATTGTCTCAAATAGGTATTCAATAAATAAACTTCCCTTTACTATTCTAAACATAGAATAAGAATAGAGGTTCTAAAAGGGTTTTCTATTCAGGGATCATAGAAGTTGTCTGCATAAAATTGAATATCAGTACACATTCAGGGAAAATAAAAAAGTGGAAAGCATGAAGCTTTGCTCTTAAGGCACAGACAAGAGAGATGCGTTCATTTTTAGGATCAGGGAAAGTTTGCCTAACTAACTATTTAAAAACCAGTTAAATATAACAGTAGCCTCAAAAACATTCTTATCTCTCCTTACACCCCCAGGAACCTACCAAATTGTCAACTGTGAAGAGCATCAGCACACTCCCTTTTACTTCCCATCTCATTGAAACTTTGACTGCAGTAGGCAGCCTTGAGCATCCCACCATCCTGGTGCATGATAAACAAAAGGCCTCCTTTGACCATTATTTCTCTGAGCTTGCTGCCAGTTCTTTTCTGCAGGCCTCAATATCAGAGGTCTAATACAAACAATGAGTCTCTGTCTAACTAACGAAAAACATGATAACACACCTACAAAATGAAGAAATAGCATACTGGCAATGTTAAAACACTTCTTCAGTTAAGGCCTAAAGTCAGGCTAAGTTATTTATAGTCAATATGAACTTAGGTTACTCAATTATGCATGCACACATACACATATATAAATATTGTGATACTTGAATTTAAAAGATAACATGCTCTTATGCATAGATTCATGATGACTACAATTCTATTAGTTAGGTTAAATCTATCACACCCGTTAATAATATTAAGTCACACTTTGAATATAACTGTTGTTATATGAATGTGTAAGAGTATATTTGTGTTGCATATAAGGGTGGAGCCCAAATATGCCACTCCAATCCCCCCTCTGATGGCTAGGAGAACCATCACAATATCACAAGAATATCATCTCATGAGAGCAGATCAAAACCTTGTTGTTTCACCATCTTACATCTTTCTCTTCACTGCCCTTCCATGTTGCTCCTTTGTTTATATTTTCATGCATTTAAAATCCCTTGACCATGACAAACAAGCTAATCGCACAGGTAACAATGAGAGTAAATGGTCTCAATATGGAATCTTAGATCCCAATACATAAGTTCCCAAACCACTTGCCCGCTGCAGCAAATCTATGCTTTCTAAGCACCTGTAGCTTTAAATTCTTCCAGATCTCCTTTTAAATCAGTAATATTCTTAATGATCTTCTTTATCTCCTCTAATCCAGGTATAGGTGCAACATTGTTGGACCTTTAAAATCTTAAAAACTCCACTCTTCTTCACAAGAAAGATGTCTAATGGAAGGGGGGTCTGCATAACCACAGACCTAATAGCAATCATTTCAGTATTGATAGCGAACAATGACCCAGCTGTATTATTAGCAAACATATCTGCTATATTGGACAACTTTCTAACCTTGAGATCATTCAGGACCACTCCAACTGAAGGAATCATTGCACCAAATATATCTCCCTTTTATTTCAGAAGAACTCCTCCTTTGTTTTGACCTAGTATATGATCCCCATAGCAGGGCATTCAGATGTTCTACATGATAAATCTTTTTGAAAATTATAGCCAAATAGCAGGTGCTACACCAACTTCGGGGTAAAGTAAAAAATGCATCCTCCCCACAAACATAATAAGCTCCAGGAATAACAAGATCCTTTCCTCCCATAAATTGATCACAGTCTCTTCCATATTATAAAATATGTTCACAATCACTCCTCCTCATCACTCGAGTATGAACAACAGATTGGCATAACTCCTCAACCTTGATGTTCTAATTCTTTCTTCGTCCATCTATTTTTGGACTTTTGATATTTTCCTGTCCTCCTTCTCTCATCCAATGCCTTCCTCCTGTCGTCCACCTAATCTAAAAATGTATTTTCAACCTCAGGTAGGGAACAGGTCAATTGTGCCTTTTGGCATAAGTAGTATCCACGCTTGCAATGGACTTGAAACAAACTTAGCAGTATTCATTTCCTTAGCATTTGTATCGGATTCAAATGTTTAAAGATAGGGACTTCCGATTCATAATTTGAAAAATAATATTGAAAATGACCTTTTGCAAATAAAAGACTGATCACAACACTACAGGTAATGCCATACATGAGGAGAATGCGGTGGCAGGTGATCCTCTCTGTCGATGAGGTAGGTAACGGGGTACAGACATAGCAGTCCTTAGCCTCCATGGTCCATATTCTTAAAGAAACTTCAAATAAGTAGTTTAAGAAAAATCTCCCCTTGACAAATCTACATGTAATGTCTTAAAATAAAAAAACTACCATCAGTGGGAACAGGAATGCTACAGGTGGGTTTAGGCTTGGATCTAGTTGATTTAGAAGGGGTTGGCAAAGGCAATCCTAAAAGCAAAGCAATTAACCCTACAATAATGACCACTAACACTCCAGCTATAATAAACCTACATTTACTATGGCTACTAGTTTCCATGACTTCACTAAAATCAGACTGTTAGGTAGAAAATAGCAGCAAATAGATTCTCTCTATGCATTCCAACTTGTGTAAATGGCAGAACCGAGTTCATAAATTGAATGATTATTTTTATTTACAAAGGTTTTTGTGAATCTTCCCTAACCCTACACTGTCTTCTTCTAAAATGACAACCTTACGCTCCTTCTGCAGCTTTGGGCCTAGCGTCATCTTTATACTTTTTCAAAAAAGTTCATTAGGTTGTCTTTAGTTGAAATAAATGTTAAAGTTCATGTCAAAACCTATTCAGAGACTTAAGCACCCCCTCAGAGACCCACAGAGGTTTACTCACCAACTCAGAAACCCACTCAGATACTCATCTACCCAGACACATACCCACTGAGTTACTCATGCACCCAGTCACAGATCCACTCAGAGGTTCATGCACCCACTCACAAATGCACTCAGAGATTGATGCACCCACTCGCACACCAACTCAAAGACTCATGCACCCACAAACAGATTCACTCAGAGACTCATGCACCCCCTCAGAAGCCAATTCAGAGACTGGTGGAGCCACTCATAGGCCCAAACAGAGATTCCTCCACATACTCACAGACCCACTAAGACACTCATGCACCCACTCTCAAGTTCTTTCAGAGACACATGCACCCACTCAAATACCCACTGAGAGACTCACACACCCACCCACAGCCCCACTTAGACACTAATGCACCCACTCACTGACCCACTCGCCGACTCATGTACCCAATCACAGACCAACTCTGGCTCATGTACCTACTCACATACCCATTCAAAGTCACATGTACTCACTCACTCACTCACTAAGAAACTCATGCACTCTCTCACAGACCCAGATAACCAAGAACACACTCACAGACCACTCAGAGACTCATGCACTCAAAATGGTATGAGTGATGTAATATTTGAGGTTATTAGCAGTGCATTGCAGGGGCATGAGTTATAGTTAGCTCAGGTAACTATAATAGCGAAATTCACAGTTTTTTTATGAGTGAAATTTGAGCCTAACCTTTGTTTTTTTTCAGTGAATTTCTATGGCTTACAACAATTCTATTTCCTAACTATAACATCCCTGTAACCTTTGGTTTTTCAAGTAAATTTCTATGGTTTTTTAACTAGTAGTTGAGTTTGCAGAGTGATGTAGAAAGGGTTAGGTCCTCTGACCAGCTCTCAGGAACCCTGCTGTGTCACAGTTACTGAACATAGCAGGGGGACTTCTGAACCCCTAAGAACCCTCAGCATCCAAGAGCATTTAATTCCCCAACCAGCAGTGGACCAGGAGGCAAGTTTGCAGAGTGGTAGAGAAAGGAGGCATGGCCTCTGAAGACCTCTCAGCAATTCCCTGTGTGGGACTTACTGGTGGTAATAGGAGGGCTTGCTGGCTCCCAAGGACACTCCTGAGCAGTGGGGACTTCATCCCCCAACCAGCAGCATACCAGGAGGTGTGATTGCAGAGTGGTGGAAAAAGGGGGTGTAGCATCTGAAGTCCTCTCAGCAATCACTCTCTGCGGGGCTTACTGGAAGTAACAGGAGGGGTTGTTGGCCCCAAAGGCCCTCTAAAGTCCATGCCCTCAGGAGAAAAGGGATGTGGCCTCTAAAGTCCTCTCAGCAATCTCACTCTATGGGAATTATTGGAGGTAACAGCAAGGATTGTTGGCCCCCAAGGACCATCTGGAGCCAAGGGGACTTCATCCCCCAACCAGCAGTGCAGCAGGAGATGAGCTTTCAGAGTGGTGGAGAAAGTGGGATTGACCTCTGAAGTCCTCCCAGAAATTGGGCTGTGTGGGACTTACTGAAGGTAAAAGGAGGGCTTGTTGGCCCCCAAGGACTCTCAACATCCAGGAGGACTTCATCTGCCAACCAGCAGTGCGCCAGTGGTGGAGAAAGGGGGTGTGGCCCTCGAAGACCTTGAAGCAATCCTAGTGTGTGGGACTTATGGAAAGGTAACAGGAGTGCTTGTTGGCCCCCAAGGATCCTCTAGACCCAAGAGGACCTCATCCCCCAACCAGCAGTGTGCCACGAGGTGTGTTTGCAGAGTGGTGAACAAAGGGGGCAGAAACTCCGGTGACTTGCCAGTCTTCTTCTTAAAAATACTTTTTATTTTTTATTTGACCCCGTCCCCGGGGCCGACCTCTTTTGAATGAGGGCTAGGAGCCGCATTTGTGGGTGCCCTGGTCCACCGAAGTTATCCACTCTTCAATGATGGGGACTGCTGGCAAAGCCTCAAGGCCCCTGCGGACCCTGTCAGCTTCCCGCCTCCTGCGAGAGTCGACATTGCTTTGACACAGAGGGACCTGGTAACATGCTGCTCCCTCTCTTCCAAAGCAATTGTGCTCGACTTTGATCAAGCGGGAGTAAGATGCTATTGCTTGCTCAAAGCAGAGCACAATTTGCTATGGCTTGCATCTAGCATCACAATACCACACTGTGTACCATTTCAACTTTACTAAATAAGTGCCTGATTATGAGTATAAGTGCTATTTATCGCACCTGATAAGTAACAATACCAAGGAGTACTTTATTTAACTTCTGCGACATATAACACCTATCTATCACGAGTTTCCTGGAAATAACATGCATTTTTTGGGGCGTGGCTTACTCGCTACAGAGAGATGGCGGACTCTTCGTGAGCTCCGAGGATCTTCAGGACTCGCAACGCTGTATGGACCTCTCAGAGCGCCCCTAGAAGCCTGCTTTCTTGATTTCCAGTCGGCGGATCATGGTTCGCTCACACTTGAAGCTTCATTTTCCGATTTGTGGCAGTTTTTCTACAGTTTCCAGGTATCGGTGATTTCTGTTGCTCTCGGACGTGGGCGGCCGCCATTTTGTGCCATCGAGCCCGCGTCCCCGTTCTCCTCACCGCAACGGTATACTGCAGATGCAATGCCTCTCTAACTGCCTTGCAAGTTGCTTTGTCATCCATCCCCTAGCGCCAACTAAGATATGGCCTTCACTGTGGCATTTTTGACGGTTTTTCCCCTTGCAGTCTACTTTTTCTGCCTTTTTGAAAATTAATGGCCGCCATTTTAGAGCTCTGATGCGAAGTCTCCTGCTTACAAGTTCTTCTGCTCATTTTTCCTCACTGGCACATCCACTTTTCGTCATTTAAGGACCCTTCACAGTTCCCCTTCCAGTTTGAGATCTTTTGCTATTAATTTTTCGTCGAGGGTAAATATGCTTCCAGCTATTAGTAGATAAGATGGTGACACTTACCTTATTTTATTTTTGAGCTGGTATTCTTGATGCTTCTCTCTTCCTAACTGAGTGATCCTCTCTGTGTCCTCTCCAGGAGACTTGTCTCAAACTTGTACCACAGTGTTTTTGTGGAGCATCTGTTTTCATTCAGTCCTCAACTTTACAACTCATTGGGGTCTCTGCTCTCCAGCTCATGATGTCACACGACGCAAGTAATACAAAGTCTCCACATACAGGAACGACACCGAAGCGGTTGAAAAATGACCCGCCTTCCCCCATTCTCACCTCTCCAAATCCGGTTCTGGATTCCATTTTAGAGGAAGTGCGAGGTCTCCAACCATTTATGTCTGCAACCAATGAAAAACTCAAACAAATTGAAGATAGGTGGGTCGTTATGAAAGGCAAAGTTTCATCTCTGGAACAGTGTGTCAGTGACATTCAGGATATCTCTTCTAAAATACCGCTACTGGAACAAGAAATCCACAAGCTTAAGCTACATACTGAGGACCTTGAAAATCGTAATCGCAGAAACAACCTGCATATTTACGGTCTTCCAGAAAATATTGAGGGGTCGGACATGGTGACCTTCATATGGAAACTTTTACATGAACTTTTGGCCTTCAACCTGCGTCACATCCTCTTAACATCCAGAGGGCTCATCATTTGGGCCGTCTTCTCTCTAATGCTTCCAAACCTCCTGGCATTATTCTGTTGTTTCTCGAATTTACTGAGTTAATGGCTGTCCTGAAGGCTGCAAGGCTTAAACGTCGTCTTATATGGTCCGGTCATAATATTTTTCTCTCCCAGGATCTTTCGAACGCAACGAATGATCAACGCAAGGAATTTTTTAATCTTCGCCCTCAAATGAGACAATTGGACATCTAATATGGCATCCTACACCCATGCTTGTGCAAGATTACACATAATGGTCGCACTCGTACATTTGATGATCCTCAGAAGCTTTGCGACTATCTACAAAGTGTCTCCTCCTCTACCACGGACAATAATTCTTAATTATTTTTCTTCCTCTCGGCTGCAATTGTTCTGTTTCATGTGATTTTCATGACTCCTTTCGGTCTTTTTTCTATTCTAGGTCTATGTTTTTGAGGTTCTGTCTCTTCTTCTTCTTTGTTTTTTGTTCCTGTTCTTTCGGTGTTCGCTGTGGTCCGTATCCTCTTTGGTGTCTCCTCGCTCCTGCTCTCTTGGTTTCTCTTTTCTTCTCAGACCTGGCTTCTCTGCCTTGATCTGTATACTCAAGTTTCCTTCTTTCTTTATTCTCCTTTTCTTCTTTCCCTTCTTCTTTGTTTCATGTTGCTGTCCACAATGAGTTTGGGCGTACTTAATCTTCTCAATGTGCATGTGTTGGGTATTTTATCCATATTTAACGTATTTCTTTGCTGTGTCCTTTCTTGTAGTTGTTTTCCTGCAGTGTGTCCATTCCAAATGTTCCCGTCTTCCTCACCTTCCATCATGTGTAATTTTGTAACATGGAATGTTTGAGGTCTTGGACACCCTGTCAAGCGTCAAAAGGTATTGTCTCACTTATCCAAACTTAATTCACAAGTTGTTTTTCTCCAAGAGACTCACTGTACAGATGTGGAATCAGCCAAGCTAAAGAGACAATGGGTGGGTCAAGTTGTGTTCTCCCCTGCTGTCCACAAAAAAGAGGGTGTTGCTATTCTTTTTCACAAAGGGTTCAAAATAATTCTGAGGGGCGTTGGGTAATGGCTAAGGTTGTGATCCAGGATAAGACTTTGGTTCTCTTAAATGTATACGGTCCAGTTCGAACAGACCCCAAATTTTGGAATGATATTAAAGTTGTTATTTCCTAAATAGATTGTCCAAATAATGTACTTGCTGGTGATTTAAACAATGGTTAGATCCGTTTTCCGATAGACTTTCCTCAAGCAAATTCCACCCTGATAAGACCCACAAATGTTTCCAATCTGCCATTGCCTCACGTCCCTTATATGATGTATGGAAAACTTGTAATCCTGATTCCCTTGAATATACCTTCTTTTCGAATGTGCATCATACTCGTTCCAGGATTGATTATATTTTGGTCAGTAAGTCTCTCCATCCCTCAATTCAAAAATCTGAAATTGGTTCTATTTTTATTTCAGACCATGCTCCTGTCTATGCGGCCCTTGACCTTACCCTTACCTCGTCTAAATTTTGTCATTCGAAATTCAGTACATTCCTATTGTCTGATAATGTTTTTGTAAAGGAAGTTATGGTGTTTATTAATGAGTTTTTCACTTTTAATAACCCATCAGATACCTCTATCCCTAATAACTGGGATGCGTTCAAGGCTGCCCTTCGAGCATTTACTATCTCCTATGTTTCTAAAAAAAAGAACATAAATAGAACTAAATATGAAGATCAACTCAAAAATTTTAAACGGCTTGAACATTCGTATTTTTCCTCTAAGTCTACTGATGCCCTTCAGAACCTTATTAAAGCAAAAACTGAGCTAAACAAAATAGCTACAGTTGAAGCATGCAATACCCTCTTAAAGGTCAAATCTAAATACCATGGGGGCCAGAACAAGGCGGGTAAAATGTTGGCAAATTATCTAAAAATCAAATCTGAACGTAAAACTGTTGGCCCTATTCTTAATGTTTCTATCAATAAGTTGGTTACATCAGATGAGGACATTGCGGAAGTATTTCATAATTACTATCAAACTCTTTATACTGATGACACCCACCCTTCTGCTCAAAACTTAACTTCCTTCTTTGCTGGTCTTCCCCCCGCCATCACTTCCAGATGAGTTCAATGACTTAGAGAAGGACAACTCTCCTCAAGAAGTTCTGCGGGCTCTCAACTCCTTGAAAAATTCAAAGGCACCTGGTCCTGATGGCCTACCAGTTGAATTCTACTCTGCATTTCATGCCATTTTTGTGCCCAAATTGCTCCAACTTTTTAACTCTTTTATATCTAATGCTAAGGCCTCAGGGTCTTTCCTGGATGCGCTAATTATCATACTCCCCAAACCCGATAAAGATCATTCACATTGTAAAAATTATCGCCCCCATATCCTTGATCAACTATGACTGTAAAATATTTGCTAAAATACTTGCTTCCCGTCTGGAATCCCTCATCCCACTTTTGATTAAAACTGACCAGGTCGGCTTTGTAAAAGGCAGATTAGCCGCTGATAATGCTCGTATGTTCTCTAATATCATCTCCCATAGCAAAAGTTTTAAAGCCCCAATGGCAGCCTTGTCTTTAGACGCGGAGAAAGACTTCGATCGCATTAATTGGCAATTCATGTCCCGTACCTTACAGTGGTTTGGTTTTGGACCCTATTTCATTTTCCTGGATAAACTCTTATACTCCTCTCCTCGTGCCAGTATTTTTGTCAATAACCAATTTTGCAGTTCTTTTTCCCTATCTAGGGGTACTAGACAAGGGTGTCCTCTTCCCCGTTGTTATTTATCCCATGCCTTGAACCTTTTTTGGAACATATCCGTAATAACCCTGATATCAATGGTTTCAAACTCACCTCTACTGAAACAAAAATATCTGCCTATGCAGATAATATCTTGGTTTATATGGCTAACCCAGTCACGTCGCTCCCCCCCTTTATGGAAGATGTTTGTTTATATTCTTCCGTATCAGGTTACAAACTTAATTTATCTAAAACAGACGTTTTACCTTTAAACTCCACTTGTTACAAATACATGTTTACCTCTACTGACTTCGCTTGGTGTCCTTCTAAAATTAAATATCTCGCCATTTGGTTTTCTTCCTCCCTGGCCGACACTCTCAAATTTACTTTTGATTCCCTTATCAAGAAAATCCAATCCCTTCTCCAAATTTGGTCTCCCTTATTCTTATCCTGGTGGGGTAGACTTGATACGATTAAAATGATGATTACACCGCATATATTGTACACTGTCTCTATGCTCCCTATAAAAATACCTAATTCACATTTTGCTCGTATAAATTCTATTTGTTCTAAATTTTTATGGAATGATAAACACTCCCGTATCGCCTTACAAAAACTCATCCATCCTAAGAATGAAGGTGGTGTCCGTTTCCCCAATTTTAAAACCTACCACTCTGCCTTCCTCATTAAACAATCCTTTTCTTTAGCGTACGACTTTAAGGATACCCCAATACCTAGGTGGGTTGTTTTTGAACGCTCGTTGCTAATAGACTCCTTGTTTCAACACATTGTTTTTATGTCCAACTGTTCTTTTTTGACTAAACACCCGGTTCTAAAATATTCTCAAACACTACTTCATGACACTTTCTCTAAGGGCTTATCTCCTCTCCAATGTTTTTTGTCATCCATTGTGTGGTACAATAAGTTTCTCAGATATAAGGGCAAGTCCTTCTATTACAAACATTGGAAAGAAAAGGGTATTTCATTTGTACATCCACTTTTTTCTAATAACTCTATCCTTCCTTTTCATGAATTGCAAACTGTATATCAATTGCCCATGTCTTGTTTGACTGAGTTTACAAATATCACTGCTGCCATACGATCTCACTTATCAACCCTTTCTGTACCTGATATTTTTCCCCCCTTTTCTCCCTTAACTCTACTTTATCCGTTATTCTCTCTGCACCAACCTAAAGCTGCCTTTGCATATAAACTATTGTTATCAAATGTTATTGCTAGGCCTAAATCATCTGTTGAAGTTGCTTGGGAAACTGATTTGAATGTTTCTTTAGATGTTGATGTTTGGGATCGCTTATGGTCCAAATTATTTAAGGTTTCTGCTGTTGCATGCATTACTCAATCACTTTTTTTTTCTACCATAGAGTTGTTATCACGCCTGTAAGTATTTCTACGTTTTCGCCATTATCTTCTACGCTATGTTGGTCTTGCTCTGTTGACACAGGTACACTTAAACATCAATTATATGAATGCCCTTCTGTTCTATCCTTTTGGAATTCTGTTTGGAATATATGCATGCGAATGTTTCACTGTTCCTCTTCTTTAACATTACTGAATGTGTTTTTAGCCTCTGTTTCGGATCATATAGATATTGCCCCTTCTAATGCTAGGTTACTTGATCTTTTCATTGCTATTGCGTTTAAAGTGATTTTATCCTTTTGGAAAGACAACTCCAAATTATCTGTAATTACTTGGTGGAACTTCATTTGTGATGAGCATAGGATTGCTGTTGCCTCCTCTTCTTCAGTTTCCCGAAAAATCAAATCTGATCCCCTATGGCTCCCTTTTGTTTCATATCTCTCGTCTAAATCTCCTAAATGATTTCCTGCTCCGTTCTTTCCTGGCATATATTCTCTTTACCCTTGGTTTACTTCTCTCTCTCTCCTCCTTTGCCCCTATCCCTCCTCCTCCTTTCCTTTCTTCTCTTCCTTTTTTCTTCTTTTCTTTTCTTTTTTTCTCCTCTTCCCTTGTTTTAACCCCTTATTTTTCATTCATTCATTTTTTGCCTTCTGTTTTATGTTCATTGATATCATTGTATGGCTTGGTTTTGTCTTTGTTAAAACCCAATAAAAATTTCTTAAACTGAAAAAAAAACATGCGTTTTTTTGGTGTTTGTTAGAAACGGGACCCTGGCCGGCCAAGACTCGCGTCGAGGTCAGTCAGGGATCACCATTTCTAAAGTCAGGGCAGGGGAGTCACACACCAAGGCAACCCCCACTCGCCCTCTAGGTAACGTGGCGCGAGCAGTCTAGGCTAAACTTGGAGGCGGTATGAGTTAAGTATTTGCGCACGCACCCCAGCAACAACACCCAAGGCCCACCACAAAGAAAGACTCCACACAAGGTTATATAAAAAATAGCCTTTGTATTATAATAAACAAAACACATTAGATAACACACGCAAACTGTACAATGTGCCAGGGGCACGGGCAGAATTTACAAGGGGAATTATGTACAGGACCGGGCCACATGGACCACTGTCAGGGGTAGGCACTTGTCAGAAAATAATACTGGTAGATATACACTTATGTCGTAAACATAGAATGAGTAGCACCAAAATTATAAATGCAACACACATCCAGTAATCACTGGAACAGAGTCAAGACCTCCTACGCAACCCTAAAATACTGTAGGCAATTACGCAGGTAACTAGGACCTTCTCATCAGGACCTAAGGAAGGAATACCAACACCTAAGCAATTCACTCTTAGCAAAGGGAAGGAAACCTAAACATAAAATGGGACATCAACAATCTACTATGCAGGTCACATTTAGCATAGTGGATAAACATAAAATGGGACATCAACAATCCTCTATGCAGGTCACTCTTAGCAAAGGGGATAAACATGAAATACCTAATCAGGTCACTTTTAGAAAAGGTAAGCGGACATAAACAATTGCACATGAGGCATTAAACACAGAGGTGCAGATTAGAACACATGCGCAAGAATTACATTGCAAGAAATTACAATGCGCGGGGTGCACAAAGCACAACACTCACAAATGTCCCTCAGGCCAACTGGCCTCGAAAGGGGCGGAATGCCCTGAGTCTCAGTGTCAGGGGGGGTCTGCGCAGGCAGCACAGACACAAAGCCTAAACGTGGCAACTGTCCACTAAGTGCTGGACAGTTGTTAACAGGACTGAGCAACGTTGGAGCCAGGAGGGCTCAAGAACAAAAGTGGGGAGACACAGTGTGGGAGCCTCGGGGCTACAACCAACTAGCTGCCTGTGTCCCCCTAGAGCCTCTCAGGGCTCGCAAAGCCAATGTACAATATAGAGCTCAGCGCTCTAAAAATAATCAAAATGCCCCAGAGCCTCGGGGCTCGTAAATGCAGGTAGGGCAATGAGCCTCGCCGGGCTCGGCAACAACTGTGGCCTCTGGAGCCTCTCGGGGCTCGAAAAGGACCAATGCGGGCAGGTGGAGCCTCTCGTGGCTCATAAATCAAATAACTGGCACTCGAGCCTTGCGGGCTCTAAATGAACAAATGGCCCCCAGGAGCCTTGGGGCTCCAATCTAAAGGGTAGGCCTCGTTGGAGTCCCTCACGGGGGACTCGCGATCAGAAATGCCCACGAGCCTTTCGGGCTTGAAGAAATACCCCCAGGAGCCTCGGGGCTCCAGAAAGAAATGCAGCAGCGTTGGAGCGGCCCTCTGCCAATCGGGGCCGCTCGAAGAACAAAGGACCCTGTCCCCGCACTCACCGGTACCTCGCTGGTGCTGCGGGGGCAGGAACACTGCCGGCTCTCCTCCTCTGCAGCGCGGGGCTCCTCTTCCTCGGAGCCTCGCTGGCGGCGCCTCTCTCCTCATTGCCTGGTTGCGGGGGCGGGACTTCCGGTCGGCCTCGAAGGGGCCGCGCAGCGATTGGCCGGTCGGCCAAATACTTCCGGGTCGCTGCAGGCAGCGCGGCGGCCCGGCCGGGGCAGTACACACTCCTGGGCTGCGGCGGTGATCTCTTGACAATGCCGGGTGGGCACCGGCTCGAAATCAATCAAATAGCAGTGGGGCAATGCCAGGTGGGCACCGGCCTCAAAAATAAAGGTAAAGCGAGGTGGGCACTCGCTAATGCCGAAAATCGGCAAATCGGCTCCGATGCCGGGTGGGCACCGGCCAGGTCAATAAAGCGCTCCCAAGCGCTCAGGGGCACAGGAGAAGCGCGCTCAGCGCTAAAAAGACAAGCAAAGCGCTATTGAGCGCTGGGGCATAAGGAAAGCGCTCCTAGCGCTATAAATCCTGTAGAAGCGCTTCCAGGCACAGCAACAGCTCCAGCAGGGTCTGGAGGCAGGCAGAGGGGCAAGGCAGGGCCAGAGCCAGCACACTGGGTCTCCAGGCAGGGAGACAGCCAAGTGGCGGTCCTCTTGGCCCCTGCAGCAGCAACAGCCACTCTGGCAGGATCCTAGGCAGAACCAAGAACAGGACAAATTGTATGGGGACACAGCCCCTTCTTATACAGAAAAACCCCTTTGTCTCAGGGTGCAGGGTGGGGGGAAAACCAGTCGCAGCTGGTTCTAAAGTACTCTGTTTACCTCAACCACCCTCTCTATTCACTGGCAGGGCTAGGGCCATCAGTCGCACTACAGGGGGTGGAGCCAGCATTGTCTGGGGAAAGTCCAGCCCCATCAGGGACCAGGTGCACTCCTCCCAAGCCATCAAGCATGCTAATCTCGCACTCACCACCGGGCAGACCCATCCAGCCTTCCTGGAGCCAGGCTCACCAGCCAGCTCCAGCCAATCACACTGCAGACATATTTTACAGTAATATGCCAAGTCCTAGAAACAGCATTTCTACACATGACACACACATGCCCCATACACCATTGCGAAGCATTCATTCTCACGAACACGCACATACCAAATTCGAGCATGCACTCCCCACGCATCAGGAATTACTAGGGACACAGACATTCCCCATGCATCCCTATGGGAGAGCAGGCCAGCCTAACTACATGCACGCACTTTACTCTGGGACACAGAGAAAAAGTGCGCACAGACCAGAAAATCATCCACTCATATCACAGATCTAAAGCAAAAAGATTAGGGGTGAACCTGCCTTAAGGGCCAAGTCCAACAGTGTTTAACGTGCAAAAATTGGTAAGGAACAGTAAAAACTGCATGCTTTTTCCCTGTAACATTTCGGCATGTCTGACCTGCCTACATTTAACAAAGGTTGAGATGTTTAATGCATCCGATACCAATCGGATATGTCATATAACACTCAACTCATAATCCCAAAGCTGTGAGCAAACATGGGTTTACGCAGGGTTCGAATAATAATGATCCACTCGTAATCAGGCCCTAATTATTTACATTTTTAAAATGAAGTGAAATGGGGACGTTGTTTTTCAGAATATAACATGCTTTATATGCTACACAGTTTGTGAGACTGAGTGATCAATAGATTGCTGCGGAAACAAATGACTCTGTTGCCAGATGACAATAAAACCGAAAAAATACAGATACAAATTGCACATCTGCTTCCAATTTTGACACCTAGGAATGAGAACCAGCATGTGAATAGTGTCTATTATTCCTTCTCTGACGTACACAAACTTCAGTGAGCTATGTGCCCCTGCAATGTGTGGCGATATTGCAGTCGCGTTTTGGGCGCAAACAAGATTTTGCGCTACAAACTGGATTACCAGCCAGATCAAGATTGAGATTCTAAAATTCAGCAATTGAAGAACTACATACTGTTGATTTGGTGCCTCGCTTATAGTGATAGCTCAAGAGCAATAGGATAAGACCTAACATATAATTTAAGACATCAGATACACTAATGAACTGGACTGGGGAGACAAAGCAGCAAAACAAAAATACTGAAACCAGCATCACCTTCTTCGCCTCGCTCTATCTCTCTCTCTTTCCATCTATCTTATTCTTTCTACCCCTGCTTCTTTATCTCACTCTCGTTTTCTCCCTACCCCTCCCTCCATTCCTTTCTCCCTCCTTCCCTCTCTTGAGGCCACCACTGCCTGGTGCTATTATCCTCGGTGAACAGGGGGTAAATGTAGCAGCGGCCCTCGGGCTTTCAAAACCAGCCACCAAAGTCTCCGGCCCACAGGGGAAATGCGCTGGAATATAAAGCCAGTCCGGTCTTGCACTAATCGGACTACGTAGTCCATTTAAATGTTTGTCTTGCCACCCTCAGGGCCTTTTATTCCACCAGTCAATTCCATTGTGGGCTGGAGCTCTTGGAGGACGATTTTGAATCAATCGATCAATCACAGACATTTATAGAGCGCACTACTTACCCGGAGGGTCTCAAGGCGCTGGGGGGGGGGGAGTGCTGCTACTGCTCGAAGAGCCAGGTCTTGAGCTTCTTCCTGAAGGAGAGGTGGTCTTGGGTCAGGCGCAGGTCGGTCGGGAGGGAGTTCCGGGTCCTGGCGGCTAGGTAGGAGAAGGACCTTCCTCCTGTTGTCGTTCTTTGGATGCGGGGGACGGCGGCGAGGGCGTGGCTGGCTGATCGGAGATGTCGTTTGGGAATGTAGAAGTTGATGCAGTTGTTGAGGTAGCTCGGGCCTTGATCGTGTAGGGCTTTGTGTGCGTGGGTGAGGAGGCGGAAGGTGATTCTTTTGTTGACGGGGAGCCAATGCAGGTCTCTCAGATGTCCGGAGATGTGGCTGTGTCGTGGGATGTCGAGGATGAGTCTGGCTGAGGCGTTCTGGATCCGCTGGAGTCTCTTCTGGAGCTTGGCGGTGGTTCCGGCGTAGAGGGCGTTGCCGTAGTCCAGTGGGCTGGTGACGAGGGCCTGTGTGACCGTCTTCCTGGTCTCGGTGGGGATCCACCGGAAGATCTTCCGTAGCATGAGCAGGATGTTGAAGCATGACGAGGAGACGGCGTTGACTTGTCTGTTCATGGTGAGGGAGGAGTCCAAGATGAAGCCCAGGTTGCGTGCGTGGTCTGTCAGTTTGGGTGCGCTGCCCAGGGCGGGGGGCCACCAGGAGTCATCCCAGGCGGAGGGCGAGGAACCCAGGATGAGGACTTCCGTCTTGTCTGAGTTCAGTTTCAGGCCGCTGGTCGTCATCCACTCGGCAACGTCTTTCATCCCTTCGTGAAGGTTGGCTCTGGCGGCGGCGGGGTCGTTGGTCAGGGAGAGGATCAGCTGGGTGTCGTCAGCGTAGGAGATGATGTTGAGGTTGTGTTGGCGTGCGATGGCCGCGAGGGGGTTCATGTAGACATTGAAGAGGGTGGGGCTCAGCGAGGATCCTTGAGGGACGCCGCAGATGACTTTGGTGGCCTCTGACTTGTACGGTGGTAGGCGGACTCTCTGTGTTCTTCCGTCGAGGAAGGAGGTGATCCATTCCAGTGCCTTCTCCTGGATTCCGACGTTGCTGAGGCGCTGCACTAGGGTGCGGTGGCAGACAGTGTCGAATGCCGCGGAGAGGTCTAGGAGGATGAGGGCCGCTGTTTCTCCGTTGTCCATCAGGGCTCGGATGTCATCGGTGGCGGCGATGAGGGCGGTCTCGGTGCTGTGGTTGGCTCGGAAGCCAGACTGTGAGGGGTCGAGGGATCCGTTCGTCTCGAGGAAGGCGACCAGCTGCTTGTTGACGGTCTTCTCGATGACTTTGGCTGGGAACGGGAGGAGCGAGATGGGGCGGTAATTCTTGAGTTCGGTGGGGTCCGCTGTAGGTTTCTTTAGTAGGGCGCTGAGTTCGGCGTGCTTCCAGCTCTCCGGGAAAGTGGCGGTGTCGAAGGAGGTGTTGATGATGTCCCGCAGGTGGGGTGCGATGATCGCGTCGGCCTTGTTGAAGACGTGGTGAGGGCAGGGGTCGGTTGGAGATCCGGAGTGGATGGAGTTCATCATGCGGATGGTGTCTTCGGTGCTGATCGGAGTCCAGGCGCGGAGGGTGGTGGTGGGGGGCGGTGGTTCGGTAGTGGCGTGCGTCGGTTGAGTGCTGAAGCTGTTGTGTATGTCCGCAATCTTGTTGTGGAAGTAGGAGGCGAGGGAATTGCAGAGGTCTTGCGATGGGGTGATGTCGTTGTTTCCGGCGTTGGGGTTGGAGAGCTCTTTGACGATGTTGAAGAGTTCCTTGCAATTGTGTGCGTTGTTGTCCAGCCGGTCCTTGAATGCGGTTTTCTTAGTGGCGCGGATCAGTTGGTGGTGCTTCCGGGTGGCAAGCTTGAGGGCGGTCATGTTGTCCGGTGTTGGTTCCCTTCTCCAGGCTTTCTCGAGGGCTCGGCAGTTCTTCTTGGAGCTCTTGAGTTAGTCGGTGAACCATGGGGCCTTCTTGCTGCCGGGTCTGCTGGGCGGGGTCCTCAGTGGGGCGAGTTCGTCCGCGCAGTTGTTGATCCACTTCGTGAGGTTGTCGGCGGCCTGGTTGGGGTTCGCTGAGCTAACCGGGGGGTGCTGGCTCAGGGAAGCGGCGAGCTGGTCGGCTGTGATCTTGTTCCAGCTTCTTCGAGCAACCGGTTGCTGGTGGTGGTGGATCGTCGTTCTTCTGAAGGTGAAGTGGACGCAGCTGTGGTCCGTCCAGTGGAGTCCGGTGGCGTGGCTGAAGGCGATGTCTCTGCTGGATGAGAAGACGGCGTTGAGTGTGTGTCCGGCGAGGTGGGTGGGGGTGGACACCAGCTGCTTGAGTCCGAGGTTAGCGAGGTTGTCGAGCAGGGTGGTGGTGTTGCGGTCGGTGTTGTTCTCCAGATGGAAGTTGAGGTCCCCCAGGAGGATGTAGTCAGCGGAGGGCAGGGCATGCGGGCTGACGAAGTCGGCGATGTCCTCGCTGAATTGTGTGCGTGGTCCCGGGGGTCGGTAGATCAGGGTGCCTCTGAGGGTGGTCTTCGGGTCGGTGCGGATCTGGAAGTGTAGGTGTTCGGCAGTTTTCAGGGTGTCGTCGGTGTTGGTCGTGATGTGGATGGTGTCCCTGTGGATGATGGCGATGCCTCCTCCCGTCTGTTTGACGCAGTCTCTTCGGGTGATCTTGTATCCCTCTGGGATGGCGATGGCGATGTCGGGTGCTGAGGAGTCGTTCATCCAGGTTTCCGTGAGGAAGGCGACGTCAGGAGCTGTGGTGTCGAGGAGGTTCCAGAGTTCGATGGCGTGCCTGTGGACGGAGCGGGTGTTGAGCAGGATGCACTTGAGGTGGTTGCTGCTGGTGTTCGGCTTGGCGGGTGCTGGTGTGGGGCAGGTCCGGATGCAGGTGAACTTGCAGGCGTGGCAGCTGAAGGGTCCATGGGTCCGCCTCGGGGTGGCTCGGTAGCATCCAGGGATCCCGCCAGTGTTGAGTGCAAGGAGTTCGGTGGCGTTGTAGGAGAGTCGGGTCGTCTTCCGTCGGTGGGGACCAGGGGTCCTGGCGCTGGGCGCGGTCCGGTCGCGGACGGGCGCAGACGGGCTTACCTTTGGCGCGCCTTTGGCGCACAATCGGCGCTCCCGCTGCGCGTGACCACTGCGCGTTCGCACGGTCGCCATATATGGCGAAGTGCGAGGGAGGGCGGAGCAGCTGGGAGGCGGGAGCGGGGAGGGTACAGAAAGAAAAAAGGGGGCGTGGTCAGCGGCGGTGGCGGGAAGCGAGGAGCGGGTAGGGAGGCGACGGGGGCAGCGAGAACAGGCAAATAAAATACAAAAATACAAAAATTACAATACAGTACAATACAGAAAAAGAAGCTGAGGGGCACACAGCAAGATAGCGGGGTTCAGGAGCCTGCAGGTCAAGCACTTGGTAGCTTCTAGTGCCTCTGTCACTTACCCCAGTTCCCCTTGGCGGATTGCAGCAGGCACGGGAGGCTTCAAGACAAAGAGAAAGAAACAGAGGGAGGGAAAGATGGAGATCGGAGCGGGAGAAGAGAGAGAGAGAATGCGAGAGAGAGAGAGAGAGAGAGAGAGAGAGAGAGAGAGAGAGCGAGCGAGAGAGAGAGAGAGAGAGACTGACTGGAAGGAAAGAGAAAGAGTACACAAGGATATAAATGGGCTGGTTTGAGCATTTTTGCCATGGCTGCTTTTGGTGCCCTAATTCTTCCCTCCTTACTGCTTAAAGTTCACAAGCTCCTTAGTTAATGTCTTGTGCTTTTCTCAGAACGAAAACACAAACTATAACAGGGAGTGAGATTGAAATGGCTCTTAGAAAAGCATCATATCTCTCACACAACTCTGAACTCTTAAACACTGGAAACACCCTGCCGACCTCTTATCTATGCGAGGATATGGAAACATGAAAATAGGCTGATTGATTTCTGTAAGTAAGAAAGAAAACAAAAACTGATGACCAACCACTAATAAACTGCACTTGTGGTCAGTGTCTGTTTAGCACTCCAACACAAGCATTTAAAGTTTCTGTTTATGAAGCAGTAACATCCTAATAACTTCTAAAAAGCAGCAGCTTCATTAAGATAATAGTTGCAATAACCACAATGCCACCACATATCTAATTGAGTGCTCTTACAATAAGCAATTAAGACAAAAAAATGACCCAGCCTTAGGGTCATTACCATGTTTATTCTGTAATGTGCAAGCAGTTACTACATGATATGCTCATAAATAGCATACAATTGCACACACTTTAATACATTGATATCTATATCGGAAACGATCGCTCAGTTTAGTAGGACATGCCGTGGAGTAAATTTGAAAATGATGGGTGAGGCTGTATTGTAAATTACAGTTTACAAAAATGATTTCATTTGAAAACGAATAAAGGCATATTAAATCAGCAATCAAATGCAAACTAATTATGTGATAATAAAGCGGAACCAGTGGGTTTGTACTAAATCCATAAACCATCAAGATAGCAAAAACGAATTAATGGAAATTGACTTTGTATCTGGCAAAGCACTTTACCGCAGTTGTTGAGGACAGCAACATTTAGACTCATCCAAGCCGTTCATTTTAGGAGCTGTCATCCATCCAGTCCAGGACTTGATATCCCCATAGGATCACTCACATTACAAATATAAATGTCCTTCTTTGGGAAAACAGCAAAAATTAGTAAAGAAAATCAAGAAGCAAAAGCTCAAAAATTCATCAAAATCATAATCAAAATCATAATGTAGACCAGCCTAAATGTGAAAAAAGGGCGTGGCATGCCCTGGTTCCAGTGAATCTTAATAGTTACCAGTGAAACCCTAGGACTAAGCAATTTCAAGGTGTAGATGGAATATAACAAATTCTAAAAACAGAAAAATATTTTTTATGCAATAGACTATCAAAAGCAAGAACCTCTTGCTAGATCCCCTTTGTGATTGCATTAAGCATAGAGCAAGGCTGGTACTGTACATGAATTGTATGTTTATCTTGGCAACCAAACATTGTATTCTTCTTTAGCACATTAAAATAGGTGTGCCACTCAAGAAAAGGACAGAAAACCCGGTTATTTTAGTGCATGTCCCTTTACACAATATGTACCTGGAGAGTACACATCCCAGAGGAGCAAAGAATGCAGCCTGCTTACACTAAACCTAGGGGAAACGTTGGCAGGCGTTATGGAGTGTCCCAGTCTACTTAGTCTTGAATACTAACTGCATGTCACAGGCCACAAAGTTTCAAGTTTGTTTTTGAACTTTAAAACACAAAAATTCCTTTGGAGAGTTTTATAGCAAGTCCATCAAATCCTGAGGAGAGTCCAATTCAATTATTGTATTTAAAGGAAGCAAATATTTATTTCTAGTCTCTTTTAGCGCTGGACACAGGTGTGAAATGTGAAACATATTTTTATCTCCATTGTAGCAGAGGATAGAAGTAGGAGATATGTGTTGATTCGTGTTCCTATTTGCCAAACCACTTTTTAGAGGGATGTTCCCTGTACGTAAACACATAATTAAACATGTTATACCATGGGGAATTCCAAAGGAAAGCTAGGGCTGAGCACGCCACTGTGAAATTAGATGGCCACCAGTGCAGATCTTAAAATACCCACAAAGTAAGAGTAAGGCTGTATTATATGAATTTTTAGTGGTGCTTCGTGGTCCAGGTCATCCAGACCCCCCACCAGAACCAGGGACTATCCAGCATATCCTGTAGAAGGACATGTGGGAGGGCCACTCTCTTAGTGTTCTAGTTTTACAACTTTTTAAGTGTGCATTATGGAAACAGAACCTAAAAGAGGTCTTAAGTTTGGGGTGAATAAAGAAAACATCTATCCATCTAAAGTCTTAAAACCATTAAAATTGCATTTAAAAATCTTTACTATAACAGTGCATGAAAACCCCAAACAACACACTAGTGAAAACACTACAATTAATAGCACAAGAAACCTACGAGCAACACTATAACTAACCTCTAGAACTCCTCCCTACATCGCCTACCCTCAAAACCCTAAAGAAATCCATAACATTTGACTTATCTGCTCTGACGAACAGCAGCACCCTGCTGCGAACAAGAGCCTGAAAAAATAGACTAAATATTACATAAAAAACTAAAAAATAGAAGGTAGCTGTTACAAAATATGGCTGCTAAATGAAAGAAATATAAAACTTTATCCCCATAGAAATGTATGTGAAATAATTTTAAAATGTTGAATAAATGTATTAAAAAAATCATAAAACATGTTAAAAATGTTGTAAAAAATTATGAAGAATTGTAAAGTATAAATTAAATAACAGATTAACAAATATACAATCATTTAGTATATACTGATAGAAATGTATGTTAACATTATGTTGAAAATATGTATATGAATCAATTTAGAAAAGGTTACAAAATGTTAAGCAACAGGAAAAAAGCTGAAAATGTACAACATATATTACTATTTACTTATAATTGATTTTTTTAATTTGCCTATACAATTATTATTTGTGAGTAGAAATATATATATTTAAACATGCAAAAATATACATTAAATACACACTGAAAACATAAAATTGAAAAATGCATTACATCATTCTGCTAGGAGAAAATGTAGTTAATAACATTATTTATTACAAACATAAACTAACTACTTTTGTATTATATTTCAAAACAGTAAAAATACTAATAGAATACCAAAAACTATTTCTATAACATACAAATACAATTTAAACAAAGGGTTTCAGCCAAAAATTGTTAAATAATCTGACTCCTATGTGAGCCACTTTCAAGAAAGTGTTGTACACTAAAGGGGTAGCATTTACTATTTCCACCCCACTTTCAACCAATTTGGAGACTGTGCTGGGCACTAAAGTGTTGACATATACTATTCCAAGTCCAATCTAAACCAATTTGGAGAAGGTGTTGGACACTAAAGTGATGATATTTACTATTCCTACTCCAATCTAAACCAATTTGAAGAAGGCATTGAACACTAAAGGGGGGACATTTTCTAATCCTATTCCAATCTAAACCAATTTGGTGAAGGTGTTCCTATGTAGAGGGTTTTCCTGTAGTCCAGTCTGCTGGTGATGATGGTTTCGGTAACTGTTTTCCGGGTGCTGTCTGGTAGCCACTTGAAAATCTTCTTCAGCATTTTCTGGGTATTGAAACAGGAAGAGGCAACTGTGGTTATTTTGGGTGGCAATGTCCAGTTTGCAGTTTAAAATGATTATGAATGTCTTGCTTGTGAGCTGGGATTTGGGTTAGGACCGTGATCCTAAGGCCATCAGGTGGAGTACTATGGTGAGACATCTTTGCTGAATAAACCACTTCTGTCTTGTCCTTGTTTAGTTTGAGGCACTTGGACTTCATCCAGATCTTCATCCATACACTCAACTGAAAGGAAGCTCAGTATATCATCAATGACATCATCCCCTGACTGAGTATTTGAAAAACCACACTGTGTCTGCCCTCTTGAAACTAAAACCCCAAACAACTGAAATATGGATGAGCAGTGGTGGAAGTTGGGAATGTGAGCTGAATAAGTAAACAGGTGTCTGGTGGCTATGTTGTGATTGTGCACAATGTGCTGCCTAGCACCAATGCAGGCACCCTTGAACCATAGTGCAAGGGTGCCTGTATTGTAAGCAGGATTGTTTTTGTGGAGGAAGGGACACCTCACAATCAGCCCCACTCCAATCTGCCCAACTTCAATCTAGCACACTCTACCACACTCTAATCCAAAACAATAACTCCAATCCAAAACAATCTGCCTAACTCCAATCTTAAATAATCTTCCCCACTTCAATGCGCCCTACTCCAATTTGCCCCACTCCAAATCCAAAATAATCTAAAATAATCTGCCCCAATTCAATCTGTCCCACTCCAATCTGCCTCACTCCAATCTAAAACAGTTTGCCCACTCCAGTTTGCCCCATTCCAGTTCAAACAAATCTACCCTACTCCAGTCTGCCCCACTCCTATAGCAAACAATCTTCCCCACTGCAAAACTCAATGCAAAACATTCAGCCCTACTCCACTTTGTTCCACTCCATTCCAAAACAAACATTTCCGCTCTAAATCATTCCATTCCAATGTGACCCACTCCAACAATCTGCCCACTCTAATCCAAACCAATCTGCCTCTCTCCATCCTAAAATATTTTACCATGCTCCACTTTGCCCAACTCCACTCACAAACAAGCTGCCCCACTTCAAACCAAAACAATCTGTCCCTCTATATTCTGTCCTACTCCAACCTACTCAACTCTAATCCAAAACAATCTGTATCACTCCAATTCACCCCACTCAATCCTAAATAATCTGCCCACTCTAGTCTGTCTCACTCCATCCAAGACAATCTGCCCCACTCCATTCCATCCCACTGCAATATTCCCCACTCTAATCCAAAAAATATGCTCCCTCCAACCTGCCCACACCATTCTGCCTGCTCCAATCCAAAACAGTTTGCCCCATTCTAAAACACCAACTCCACTCTGCCCCACTCCAATACAAAACAATCTGCCTGCTCCAATCTTCCCCACTCCACTCCAAAATAATCTGTTCCACTCCAAACTGCCCCATTCCAATTTGCCCCACTCCAATCCACCCCACTCCAATACACACCACTCCAATCCATGCACTTCATTCCAATTCACCCCACTCTAATCCACCACAATCAACCCCACACCAATCCAATCCACCCTACACTAATCTAATCCACCTCACTCCCTCCCCAATCCCCCCAGTCCAATCCAATCCAATCCACCCCAGTCCAATCCAAAACAATTAGCCCGAATCCAATCCAAAACAATCTGCTGCCCCACTCTAATCCAAATCAATCCGCCCACTCCAATCTGACTCACTTCAAACCAAAACAATCTGCACCGCTCCAATTCAAAATAATCTGCCCCATTCCAATCCAAAACAATAGGACCCACTTCAATCAAAAACTATCTGCCCCTCCAATCAGCCCTACTCAATCCAAAACAAACTTCCCCACTTCAATCTGCTCTACTCCAATCAGACCCAGTCCAATTCAAAACAATTTGCCCACTCCAACCTCCCCCACTCCAATCCAGAACAACCCACCCCTCCTATCCACCCACACCAATACAATCCAGCCCAATCCAATTTACCCAATACAATCCACCACACTCCCTCTCCAATCCACTCCAATCCAATCCACCACAGTCCAATCCAAAACAACATGCCCCACTCCAATAGGCCACACTCAATCCAAAACAATCTGCCGACTCCAATCTTCCTCACTCCAATCCAAAACAATCTGCACAACTCCACTCCAAAATAATCTGCCGCACTCAATCCAAAACAATCTGTCCCACTCCAATCCAAAACAGTCTGTCCCACCCCAATCAGCCCCACTCAACCCAAAACAAACTTCCCGATTTCAATCTTCCCCACTCCAACCAGACTTACTCCAATTCAAAACAATCTGTCCACTCCAACCTGCCCCACTCCAATCCACAACAATCTGCCCAAGTCCAATGCACCCCACTCCAATCAACTCCACTCCAATCCGCCCCACTCCAATCCAATCCACCTGACCTCAATCAAATCCACCTCACTCCAATCCAATCCAGCCAAAGCCAATCTACCCCACTCCAATCCACCCCACCCAAATCCAATCCATTCCACCTCAATCCAATCAACCTCACTCCATTCCACCTCACTCCAGTCTACCCCTCTCAAGTCCAATCCACCCCACTCCTATCCACCTAACCTATCCCACCCCATGTCAATCTACCCCACTCCAATATAACCCACCCCATCAGTCCCCCCATTCCAATCGACCCCACTCCACTGCAGTCCAATCCACCCTAATCTACTCAAATCCACCCCAATCCAATCCACCCCATTCAGTCCACCCCACTCAATCCAACCCATCTAGCCAACCACATTCCAATCCATCCCACCCCACTACAATCCAATCCAATCCACCCCACCCCTGTCCAGTACAATCTATCCCACTCCACTCCAATCCAATGCAATCTAATCCACCCCAATCCAATCTACCCCACTTCAACCCACCCCTCTCCAGTCCGGTCCAATTCATCCCCCTCCACTCCACTCTCATTGACCCCACTCCAAACCTCCCTACTCTAATGCAATCCACCCCATCCCAATCTAATCCACCCCAAACCAATCTAATGCACCCCACTCCCATCCACCCCAATCTAATCCCCCTCACCCCATTTCAATCCATCTCACTTCAATCCAATCCTATTCACCCATCCAGTCCAACCATTCCAATCGTCCAGCCCACTCCACTCAAACCAACCCACTCTACCCCAATCCAACCCACCCCCTCTACTCAAATTCAATTTAATCCACCCCACTACCTCAGTCCACTCCACCCTATTCCACCCTACTCTACGCCATACTCTCTACGCCACTCCACTCTATGACACTGCACTCTGTGTCATTGCACTCTGTTACACTGCACTCTACTACACTCTCTGCCACTGAACCACTGAACTCTACTCCTCTCTATTCAACTCTAAAACACTCTACTTTCCCACTCCATTTTAGGACACCTCATGCCACTAACTTTTAGCCATGCAGAACAGCAGCCACACTGGTGTTCAACTTGGCAAAAACACATTACCAAAGCCAATAGCTCTTGTATAGACGAAACCTATTAGCTCTGCCAATGTTTTTTATCCTCGTGTACTAGCAGCACACAGTCAAAAAGTGTGTTGATTGATCTACCAAATCTTATGATAATGACGCCTATTTCATGGGGAAAAACACAGTCACCGACTGTAATCCAAACATTATTATGGTGAATAGCTAGTGAGTGGCCATTGGCCATAGAAAGTATTTCTGATGCTGTCCAGGTGAATTAATGTTTGACTGTTATGTCACACACTCTACTTTGTGTATCACAGTTCTTAGCAGATCTTCCAGACAAATTGCACATTTTCCATCCCATAAATTGTCTGTCTGTGCACCTTTTCTTTTTTTGCGGAATATGCATCCTGTAGCCGTGAGAGCACCATATTTGGGGCTGAACCATAGAGAGCATTTGCCTTTTTTATTATTTGTGTTCTGGGTATTAATTGATTGCGTGACAATAGGATGATGTATGAGTAAATGTTTTCTCCCGCAGATCTGCTCAACTGTTTGTTGGATGTCATTTGCAAATGGTGCCACTGCTTAATTTGAGCCGAGGGTTGTTGGTGGGGGCAGCCGGCACTCATTTTTGGAGAGCGGCAGCTTGCTCGATAGGGGCCTGTAGTGTCCTGCTGGACACGTTCTAGTCTTTCACAAGTTGTAACCCACACTTTACACCCACCCACCACAGGCGTCACCAGTCAGGCGACCCTGTTAATAAAAGGGGCCGGAGTGCACGTGCTTGAGGCCAGTTAGTGCACTACTTTGCCTGGTGTCTGTGTTTATTATTAATATAATGTGGGCCTGAGGCCCAACACCACATTGGCGACGAGGCAGGTTTGACCCTGCGTGCTCGCACTGCGCCATCCCTCAGGGGGAGGAAACATGACTGAAGCTGCAGCATCCTTCACTGTGCGGCCCATTGTGTCTGCCTGAAACAAGAGGGAAAAGCACTCCCCATGTGGCACAAACTATAGCGCAGCAACGATCCACTCTGGTGAAAGTGAGAGCACCTGCAATGCCAGCAATGCACCCGCTGCCACGCAGACTTGGAGTGCTACAATCAAGAGGCCCTGTGACCCTCGCTGTGGAGCAACAAGGACAGCCCTCCTGCCACTTCTGAACAGGGCGCAGTACAGCCAAGCGAGATCCTTGCCTCACTGACACTCACCAGACCAGTCCGAGGCATCGGCCGAAACCACGAAGTGTGACAGCCAGCACCATGCCTGAGGCATCTTAGCGCCGCCAACCCACATTGCCTGCAAGCCTAACGGTCAGTGCCACAACAGAACGCATACAAGCTCTGAACGTCCTAAGTGCACCACAAGTGACACATACAGAGGCCCCTAATCTTCCACGTGTGAGGTCCATGGCGAAGCCCACCCGGTATCCACAAGACCCCGTGGAATTGCCCCGCACATGAAGTACTACCACATGAGCGACTGGGGAACAGCTAAGCGAGGGGAGCGGAGCGGAAAACAGGCAATGCACCCCTTACCTGTTCGGGTGTCTGAAAGCCGTCTCGCCCGACACCGGCTGCCCCGTAAGTAGAAGCGCTGTCTCCCAGACTCTGGCCACATGCAGCAACTGCCTGCAGGGAAGGAGTGCTTCTACCTCCTGCACAGAGGCGGCCCATCAATAAAGAGACCCGCATAGCACGCCCACCATCGGAGAGGCGATTGCGGCGGCCGATCAAGGAGCATACTTGGCACCACCTGCTGGTCCTGCACCTCATGGGTTTCTCTACCCAGCGAGAGATCTGCGAGACATGGCCCCTGCTCAGAACAGAAGCATAAGAGTCACTAACTGCAGGTCCTCAACCCAGACTCTCTCCACATGTAGGGAGTTATCGGCTTGCTCAGAGGACTGCCCCGCAGCAACGGAAAGTCATTGCAGCGCCACCCAGCTGCAAGATCGCTGCACTGCACCGAGGCATAGGAATATTGTCCTGAGAAGTAACGTGGCCTGCCCAAAGCTGCTGCGACGCGAGAGAGTAGAGGGCAGGGCCAAGAAAGCAACACTCGTGCCATTGCTGCAGCGCTCTGCCCCCAGGATGGAAGAGGAGCGTGGATCAAACGCCGCTACTCCAAGGAAAGTGCCTGCATCCCACATAGCCCTGTCGTGCTGAAAACAAAAGACAAAAGGAACTAAAAGGGGGCAAAGAGAATTTCCCCAGCCGGCCTGCACCAATCCAGACATAGCCTGCAGTGCCCCAACATACCTTTTGGAATCCCACAGAAGGGAGGGTGACCTCTTCTCTGCATGAGAAACCGCACAGCATGCAGTTTCAGAAGAGACTGTGAGAGCCTACCATGAACACAAACGCTGCACTGCCACCCGGTGGCTACTAGTGGTACTCCACCCCAACAAGTAAGTCCATGAGAACCTGTGCCAGTTGTCACCCCGGGAAAGCGGCAGCCTGATTGCAAAGCTATGTCTGGATGACTCCAGCAACCTGTCTGCAGCCACAAGCATGTCTAAGCAGACCCACAGCAAAGCACGTAAATGCTGCCAAGTGCCGGAGCAGCAAGGGAGTGCATGAAGTAGCACATAGAGTGGGACAAATAGGTCACAAGGAAAACTAGCACCAAGCGCACGCTACCAGGGGATGCCTGACTCCACCTCAAACAGGGCCACTGCAACACAAGCCCCTGCTAGCAAGAGGAGAAGTCCAGCCACAACAAGTAGGCCAAAGGCCCACAACAGCACAGCCTGAGCACACAACACCCAGGATGAAGAAAGGAAGCGTGCCAACCGAAGAGAGCATCCAACCCCACCACAACTAACAAGCATAAACAGAGACATCTACGGCTCTGCACCACCCTCGCTCAATGGAAACTGAGGCTGCAAAGCACAGCCAGTACCAGAACTGACTGCACCCAGCTGCCCTGCAAGAGAATGGCACATGAGAAGTTTACAGTGTCTCTGTCCCTATGCAGCAAGCCCAATGTGCCAAATGAATGCCTACACGTGAAACCCACACCTAGGTTTTCAAAGGGGAAAAGACAATGGCAAATCACCAAGGGCCACCAGAAACGCCTCTCCAGCCCAGGCAAGCGCTGTCCAAGCTCAAGCAACAACGCCAAAGACAATCCCCACTAGCAATAGTGGAAGACCAGCCAGACAGCAACTTCTCTAGGAAACCACTACAAGCACAAGAAAGACTGGTGCGGAGCATGCGCCACATGTGGCTGCCCAACGCCAATGCCATTGTAGAGGTTGCATCATCCACTCCGACTGGTGAACAGGCACAACCGCCAGCCGCACCACAGGCACCCCAAGTGCCAGAAGAGAGCATCCAGGAAGAAGAAACAGCACGCAAAGTCCGAAGCACGCAGAAGGCCGCGCCAGTGAACCTGGCAGCACAGCCCGAGAGATAGTGACATCTCTGCAAAGAAGCACTGCTGAATGCAGGTTGGAGAGCACGCACATCTCCACCACCTCAGCAAAGTCCTGCAGTCGGCCAAAGACCACCCGCGGTGTCCTCCCCCACTGCCTCAAGTTGGAGTCAGCCGCGACCCAGATCGGCGAGCGAGGAGTCGCACACCCCACGAGGCTGGCCGTCACAGCACCATGCGTTCCAACATATAGCGACACAAGACCGGACGTCACATCGCCCAGCAAACAAGGAGCACCTCACCAAGTGATTAGTCCAGACAACCATGCCATAGCAAAGGCAGAAGCCGGTGCCATGACAGCTCTGCCTTGAGGTCCAAGCGCAACACCCTCGAAGAAAAGAAGGACAACCCTGTCACCCCGAAGACCGGATGAGCACATGTGGGCTGAACAAGCCAACAAAGGGAGAAGACCGAGGACTCACAGCCAGCCAAGAGGCACACCCTGACACACCAGACGGCTACCAGGGCGGACCGACGTCCCTGGGTACAGCCTCATGGATGAACTAAATGTAAGCTGCAGCAAGCGCCAACCGCTTCTCATCCTAACGCTTCCCCAGGCGACCATCCCTCCCTGAGCGTCAGCAGTCTGAGTCAAGCCGCCACAGCCACTCCACCTCAGCAAGGCGAAGGCACATGACTGCCAAGTCTCTCCAGACATCCAACACTCCCAGCAAGTCACCAACACATGTCATCCCGAGTCACTACATGGCTGGCAACCACCATCACCTCAGCCATCAGCACCTGCGCCAAACAACACCACTGCCAGAGATCGGCTGAGTGGACTGGCAAAAGGTCCAACAAGTTCAAATAAGACGTGGTCCGCGACCATGAACCAACGAACTTTGACTTCATCAAGAACCAGAAGCAAAACTATCAAAGGAAGAAAGTTGCGGTGATCGGTCTAGTCACATAGTGGAAAGAAGACAGTGTCCTAGAGCCAGGACAAGACCAGAGGGAAACGAGCGGAGTGCACGCCGCTCGGAGAAGCCTGGTCAGGAGGACAAGAGAAGCAAGATGACCGGACCGCGTCGTGAGGAAGAAAGGAAGAAAGGAATCGAAGGGCATGGAGCCACCAGAAACAACAACATCCAGGAAGATGTGAAGAGGTGTGGCAAGCCAACACTCACCAGAAGAGAAGGTGACACGCGCCACAACATCAAGTGCAAGAACTTACATGTCTAGAGGAGCATCGGTAGCACCAGGAAAAGAACAGGCATCTACTTAAAGTCCTCTGACAACCTGCCGGCTGCAGGAATGAACAGGCTGGACCATTGACAACACCTACCTTTGGGATTGAGCGGAGGTCTGGATGGGGAGAGTGTGCCGACGTCCGGCAAAAGGAGAACTGACCACTCCACACCAGCCCGTGGATATCCAAGGGGCAAAGGCCTCATATACACCGGTGGCAGAGGGTCCCGAAACGAGAGATGGATCCACTGCCGTCTATCCTGCACGTCCCAGGAAGAAGACAAACTTGTGCACAAAGGCAGGAGTCAATAACCACCCTCCAGGTGGAGCAATGGACTTCGAGGTAGTACCCTCATCGTCTCCTCCATTCACACGCAGACTGTGGAGTTGGAGCAACGATTCGGAGAACACCCGGCCCAGTGGAAACCTGATGAAGAGGGCCTCCGGGATATCTTGTGGCAGGAAGAGGGGGCGTCCTAGTGAGAAGGATGTCTTTCAACCACTCCCTCCTTTGCCAAGTGAAGCCACTCTGCCGCCAGTAAAGAAACTAGACGGACTGGTAGAGAACAACATCCGTCAGATCTACCATCTTGGTATCTGTCTGTCGTCACCACAAGAGCAAGGCTGAAAGTCCAGAAGGGCATGCCCACGGAGCACCAGGACGTCGTGCCCATGCGAACTAGTAGTTCCAGCTGCAAGTTTCCACAGTCGTCATCCGTCAAGCAGCTGAAGAGACTTTTGTAAAATTGTGACAACAGTATGTTGTGTGTTTATTTCCTCCAGCAGCCTTGGACTTTGTTCATTTAATTTTTATTAAAGTATGGGAGGAATGTAATGTCCTGCTGGACACATTCTCGTCTTTCACAAGTTGTAACCCACACTTTACACCCACCCACCACTGGCATCACCAATCAGGTGACCCTGTTATTAAAAGGGGCCGGAGTGCACGTGCTCGAGGCCAGTTAGTACACAACTTTGCCTGGTGTCTGTGTTTATTATTAATATAATGCGGGACTGAGGCCCAACACCACAGGGCCCTTATATTGAAATACTATATTATCATATCTTGTAGAGGGTGCTAAGAATTTGGTGAAACTGATTTATCTCTCTGCATGTCACCCTCTCGATGTATTCATGCTGAATTTTCAAAAAATTAAAACACCCTTCTTTTCTTATTCTTCCCACAGAGTGGTGATATAAAATGCACTCTTCTCTAAATGCAAGGAAGAGCAACATTTTGTGTGACACTGCTGCTAGCTACAACAGTACAGAAGAATTCATGTAGCATTACAAAGCTGTAAAACATAAACATCAGTGTTTTCTAGTTTGCATTATTCATAACCGGCTATTAAAAGTATTCCTTTTTCATTCTCACGTTGTTAGTCACTGCGATGCACCGGTATGGTAAAGCTCCACTGGGCATTGCGCGAACCCCATGATTGAGCAAATAGGGCCATTTATACGAGTGAGTCATTTAACTTGTGAGACTGCATTTAGTGCGAAAGTTTGTCAGTGCAGATTTGTAGTAAGAATTCATCTTCCAACCGTGCTTCTAAGGCTGTAAAATATGGTTTGGGAAGCATTCTAGGTGATATATTCCCATAAGAGAAAATAAACAGCCTGATTCATGATCGGGCCGTTTTGCGAGGCTCAAATAGCGAATCATAAGGAATCGCTATTTGAGACTCGCAAAACGGTAATCATGTAGGAATCGCAATATTAATTGCGATTCCCACTGATTCCTTATTTGCGATTAGCTAATTGCTAATCGCAAATAAGGAATAACTCCCCATGCATTCCTATGGGCCAAAAGGCCCATAGGAATGCATGGGGAGTATTCCTTATTTGCGATTAGCAATTTGCTACTCGCAAATAAGATAGCGATTTAAAGGGCGCCAGGGGTGTCCAAAGGACACCCTGTAGCACCCCTTAAATGCAAATTGAAACAGGTGTTGCGCACACACATGTCCAAAGGACATGTGTGTGTGCAACATGCAACTTAGAAAAATGCTTTTAAAAGCATTTTTCTAAGTTGTTGCTATTTACCGAGAGGTCTGACCTCTCGGTAAATAGCGGCCCAAAATTGCATTTTCGCAATTTTCAAATGCTTCATGAATTGCATTTAAGGAATCTCAAATAGAGATTCCTTAAATGTAATTCCTCGCAATTTAGCGATTTAGCAATTACCGATTTTTGCATTTGGGATGCTGAATCCCAAATGCAAAAATCGCACTCGCAAAGGGCCGGATTCTCAGAATCCGGCCCTTTGCGAGCCGCTTTAGCCTTCATGAATAAGGCTGAAAGTCTCCACGGTGCGTGTTTGCGCCCCCTTCCCCCCAAGGTACATTCATCTGAGATTTAGGTAAACCAGTTTCTTTCAATCTGAATTCTTGGATATTAGCTCAAATGAAGATATTATCTGCAGGGACATATCTATAACTGGCGCTGCAATTGCAGTCGCTCTGGGGCCGAGGATGACGGGCCCACTCCACTCCACTTACAACTGCACATTAATACCAAACAGAGACTAGGGGCGCCATTTCTGGCCTCGCATTAGGGCACATAGTGCTATTGCTAGGCTACTGTACATTCATTCGCTCCTCTTCCCCACTGTGGGGCTTATTTACAAGCCCCTTGCGCCATAGGTACCACACGTTTTCCCATATTAAAAGTGATGCATGGGCGGCATAACGGGCTTGTAAAACGGAGAGGGAGAACATGTTCGTGTTTTTCATCCTCCATGATTACATCGTTCTACTATAAAAGTGAAAATGCCGTTATCTTCTGATAACAAAAGTATTTTTCCAGGAAAAGCACAACTCTATGAATCACTTGTTTGTGTACTGCAATTAAACTTGAAGTAAGCACTAACAATGTACTGCATTCGCCATAATGGAAAGGGGTGAACTGTGCTGTAAAGTGAGGCAGTGTGCTACCGATCCCCATTCTGTTAAAAAGGCTCCCTTGAGCCAGCAAGCCAGTGAGCTTTGTAGATGCACCTGTGTCCCTGTGAGTGGTACTAAGACCTGTGAAGACTGTGGCAACATTTCCAGCAACATCAGATGTACTCGTTTTATGATCAATAATGATGAAGGATAAAATCCAGAAGCATGTCTCTAGAGATGTGCAGCAGTATTGGCATGAACTTTGGTGAATAACTACAGTTACACTTGAAATAAGCGCTAGTTGTGTACTGCATTCACCATAATGCAAAGGGGCAAACTGTGTTGGGATGTGAGTAAGCATGGGCGGTGTTTGCAAATTCACGATACGCGAATTTGCACGAATTCATAATCGCGATTCGCAAAAATCCACCAAATTCCGCGAGCTTGTGATTTTTTTTTTGCGAGTTCCAAAACTTTTTGGGCCAGTTTGGGAACGAGAACTTGCATACGCGGTCGCAATGGTCGCGAACATGTTTTCACTTAACCAGCCTGCTCGCAATGCCTTTTTCCTGTTTCAGGTCGCAATGACGTGTTCACGTTCGCAATTTCCTGTTTCGGGTTGCAATGACGTGTTCGCGATCGCGGCGTCGCTCGGCCAGCTACCAAAATCTCGCAGCGCATGTGAACAGGGAGGAAAACTCATCAGCGAACGCAGAATCATGGTAAGTCAATGCCGCGCGAGCAAGATTGTATTTTTGAAGCGCGAACAAGAAAAAAAAAGCCCCCAACTCACGAATTGTGGATTTTTAGGCAATTTAGCGCGATTCGCGGATCGCGAAAGTGCCAAAAATTCGCAAAATCCACGGCCGGAACAAATTTTCCGCCCATACTTAGATGTGAGGCAGTGTGCTCCCAACATCCCATCTGTTCCATTCGAGGGATATCCAGCCATCATCTGTTGTGAATATTCAAACTAGACTTTTATCACATATCGAGGATCATGGCTAATGTGAAGTGCAATACACCCTGTGAGTTAATACGAGTTACATGGAGATCCCCAATCATTTTGTAGAGGTGTGCATGCCCATGGTACTTGGAATAGGTCATAGTCGTTACGGTTGCACCACCAGCATTTTCAAAGGGGGCACAGTCTTATCCTAGGCAATAGGCCAGGGTTCCACGCCAAGCACGAGAAATTTAAATGTAGGAAAAATTCACACACATTTCTCTTTGGTCTCTACAGTGAAGCTCTGACAATGTTGACCAATCTTCTATGTGGAATTGAGATTGTAGTAAATGTTGTCAAAAACATTGCATGGAGAACTCTATTGGGATAGATTTAAGGGTTTGAATAAGAATGGTGTATGGTCCTAAGTCCACTCCCGTCATGTTACCTCAGGTTGTTATGTCTGATTGTATAGGAGAATCACAAATGGTGTTAAGTCTCATGAGACAGGCAACGTGACAGCTGGGAATATTATTGTTTTTGATCATTTGAGATAGAAAATTATTCTTGTAGCTCTAAGAGTAATTTGAGAGTCAATAACTAAACACATCATTTAGTAAATTTGGCTATCGGCAGGGAAAGTTCCCAAATTTGAGTTCGAAATTTCCACACAGGGCTGCATTGTGTTGCTATAAACATTAAATGTTCAATGATTTATGGACCTTATGCTAGGTAGCAAGCATTGCATGAAGTAGATTTCTTTTTCCATACAGCATACCTAGTCCAAGGCCCACATGTATTCAAAAAAACTTCTTTTTATATGGGCCCAGAGTTTGTTACTGCAGAAGTAGCAAAATATATCAAATGCTGAAAGGATTCCCAGTAAGAATATGTACTGGGTAGGCACAATCATTGATATGTGGTGTTTGCATACTTTTGTTGTTTTCAGTTTAGATTTGTTGGTGTTGCAGATACAACTCTTAATACATTGGTAAATTTAGGTTAGCATGGGTGGATTTAGAACAACAATGATTATTCTAAATGCATAGTTAAATCTATTGCCTAATACAATATTTACAGTTTTAACTCTTTCCCATAATTATAGCTACAGTGTTCTCTATCTTACAAAGATGTTGGCTGTCTATTCAATCAATTGTGCTGTAAGACCTGTCGGCCTTGGGGTGGTCTTCCCCACAAACTTTTCCCTTACTCCTCCATATTTTTCTGATCTTGTTTGTTTAGCCTCAGGACTCTATCGCTTCACCACTGCTTGCCAGTACTAAAGTGTGTGTGCTCCCTCCTTAAAATATGGTAATATTGGCATGTCCCCAATTGCCATATTTAAGTTACTTATAAATCCCTAGCTTATTGCATGTGCACAGGGCCTGGAAATTAAATGCTACTAGTGGGCTTGCAGAACTGATTGTGCCACACACTTGAGCAGCCCTTTAAATGTGTTTCAGGCCTGCCATTCCAGCCTGTGTGTGCAGTTTTAATCTGCCACTTTGACTTGGCAAAATAAACTTTTAGACAGTCCTAACCCTTCCTTTTAAATACACATAAGTCATCTATAGGGTAGGTCACAAACAGACCATCAAGCAGGATGCAATGTATTTAAAAAGTAGGACAATTACTTTTAAGTTTTACATGTCCTGATAGTGAAAAACTCATACATTTGCTTTTCTTTTTTACTACTGCAGGACCTTCCTCTACCATTTGTTAACACTGGAGTTGCATTATCCCATTTAACCCCTTCCCTGCGGGGGTTTTTCACCTCCTGTGCATGGGGAGGGGGGCCGCGCGCGGCACCGCCGTGCTGGTGACTAGCTCAGCTCGTCATGAGGCACAGCGGAGCTGCACTCATGACGAGCTGGGCTCGTCACGGCCACACCAGTTTTTCTAACATTCAGCACAGCGGGGAAATTATCCCTGCGTGCAAACCTTCCAACGGCCGTGACGATCTCAGCTCGTCATGAGTGCAGCTCAACCGTGCCTCATGACGAGCTCAGCTTGACCTTAGCACGCAACGGGTTAATAAATATATCTTCCAAGTAGGAACAAGTAAACAGTTCAGACCTGACCCACAAAGGGCCTCCGTACTCATGGCAGAAGCCCCACAGTTGAGGGAGTGTCTCAGCACTCAGTACAGAATCTCTGCAATGGGAATTCTCCCTGTGGAGATTCCACCCTGAGTGCAAAGACTCCCCCACGCCTGCGGGGCCTCCACCACAAGTGTGGAGGAATTTTGTGAATTATGCCCATGATTTTTGGTGTAATCTGAATTGTATGGAAAAATAATCATTTTTTGTAAAGCCAGATTTTGAATTTCAGTTTTGAAAATGCCACTTTTAAAAAGTTGTGTGACAGCTACAATGGATCAGCCTGCAAACATGTTTAAGGAAAACATATTTAACCCCCCCTCTAATTGATTTGTCATAACAAATCCAAATGATGATATCTAGATGTGAAAGAGAAAAGGCAGAAAGTGCAAATACCAATAAAGGAAATTATATAAAGGTATCCACAAACAAGATTTTTTTCTCCAGAAAAAGAGTTTTAGGTTTTGAAATAATGTTTATGAAACATAAAACTTGTCAATAAAGCAATACAAACATGTATATGAAATGATTGATGATGATGAAATGATTAGGCACTTGTATAGCGCACGACTACCCGTTGGCATCTCAGCACTTGTACGAATTCCGCCAAGGAACCCTTCCTGGCCTTTACCTCTGAGGAGCCCACTACTGGGCACCCCCAAGGTGAAGTTAGGCATCCTCAGCGTTGTTGGGGCCGTTGTAGAGATTAAGAAAGCTATTGCCCAGAGGTGCAGAGTGGGACTCATGATTAGAATAGGCACCGAAGCGAGAATTATCAGGTCCAAGGAAATTGAGCCAGAGACCCGCAGAGGTGGGAATTGAACCCTGGTCCCAGCCAGACTACTGCATCAGGGTCTGCCGCTCTATCCATTGAGCCACACTTCTCTATATAGTGCTCATAAAGTTACACATAGCAAACATATAATGGTAAAAATTACAGTGCTGATTTATTTGTGGAGGACTTCCTCATAAAGCATCTAAAATCAAAAGGTCTCTCCAAATTCTTCTCTGTGGAACTAACACTGAAGATCTCCAACCGACCAGGACCTGGCGTTCTTCAGCCCAAAGGGCTTTAGCCAGAACTGGTAGTGCTCTTCCGGGGTAGTGAATGTAGACATCTCTTTGACCCCTTTGGTTAGGCAGTCTTCCCCCACCCAGACATTAAGTCAAATTCGCTGAGGAACTTGGCGGCACCCAACTGATCTATGAGTTCATCAGCTCCGGGGATGGAGTGTGCATCAGGCTTCATTGAGCCCCAAGTAATCCACAGAGATTCTAAGTTCAGGGGTGGCACCTGCAGAAGCAGCCATGGGGACCAACACCACTGGGCTGGACCAAGATGTGTTTGAGGGGTCAATAACCCCTAACTCCAGCATCTTGGATTTCCTCCTGGATGCTATGCTCACCTTATCAGACAACCAGTAGATTTTACCCTTCACTGGTGTGCTGTCACCAGTGTCAATATCATGGGTAAACCATGTAGTGAGTCCTGGGGTAAGGGAGAATAAAGAGGCAATCTCCCCTAACAACTGTCAGCAGTCTTCTGTTGTTCTAGGGTCAGTGTATTGAAGAGGCTCTCACCCTGCACTGACCCATCCTGCTCCATAGGAAGAAGGTAGATTGGGAAGAGGTTCACTCTCCTCTTTCACCCCATCATCCGTGACTAGGAGCAAGGTTACTTCAGACTTCTCGAAGTGGGGTTTGAGGTGATTGACAAGTAGAACTCTTAAAGGGTGTCCTAGAGTCTTGCAGTCCATTAGGCAGGTGAGCTCACTCCTATGCTCCTTCACCTCATACAGCCCAAACTGAAGGGCCTTCCTAGAAGCTTACTCCCACTCCTCCTTGACCAGGCTGAGAGGTCCTCACACAGGTTACTCATGCAGAAGCTCTAAGGAGCTGTAGCCAACCACTGTGTGGGGCACCTCCCAGTACACCAACTACAGGCATGGCTGAGGACGTCTCACTTCTGCATCAAGGTTTCTATTAGGCCCATGATCATGCAAGTGGGGGTCTTGTTGAACCTCTTAACAAGACCATTGGTTCGGGGTGGTAAGGAGTGGAGAACTTGTAGGTTACCCCAAACGTCTTCCACATTGCTTTCATATATGCCGACATGGAGTAGGTACCAGGGTCTGACACTACATCCTTGGGGAAGCCCACATGGGTAAATAGCTCCCTCAGTGCCATGGCTACTGAGGGTGCAGTCACCATTCTCAGAAGGATAGCCTCTGGGTATGGGTGGCATAATCCACCAAGATCAGGATGAACCTGTTGCCATGGCTGTCTTATGGTCCAGAAGCCAGACCATGTTGATGCATACCTTTTCAAAGGAGCTGAAAATGATAGGTAACTGTTGCAAGGGAGCCTTGGACTTACTTCCTGACTTACCACTGGCCTGGTTGGTAGTACAAGACCTGCAGAAAGCATCAACAGTCCTTCTCCTTTGAAGCCAATTGAAGTGGATGACAAGCCTGTCAACGGCCTTTTCTGCCTCAAATGACCTGCAAGGGGTACATCATGAGCCAGCACCAGTAGGAAGGCCCTAAAAGACTGGTGCACTACCAACACACGTGTCGCCCTTTGGCTCAGGAACCTTAGGCTTGCTATTCAGGAGACTATTCGCCTGGTAAATTTGGTGGTCACAATAGGCTTTGCCTGCTGCTAGGGCCTCGGTCTGCTGCCGTAGGCCCTCAAGAGTAGGGCACTCCATTTGCACCTTGCAGAACTTTTTCCTGGTGGGACCCCCATTCTGCTGGCAGTTGTCCAGGTCTAGTAGATTCCCCAGGCCAGCAATCTCCTACCCTGTAGGCTCTGGGGCATCTTCCTCATGGTCAGCCTCCTCCCAAACCATGGGAGCCTTAGGAGCGCATTTCCCATGCCCATTGCCTTCCTTTTTTTGTGACAGGCAACTGGCCATTCTTTCAGGGTCAAGTACTCCTGACTACCCTCTCTGGTGGCCATGGACTGTGTGGTTAGGCACATACATTGTGGCAACCCTAACATCTCCAAGTGTGACCTTGCCCCCCCCCTTCCATATGTGTGCTCTAGTTCATTGCAAAGCAGACAATCTACGGGCCTGGATGGACGTACAGCTACCCTCAAGAAACCTGAGACCCACCCATTCAATGGGAAGAAGAGCCACTGGGTAGTGATTGTCAAGTTTGTTAACTGCAACAACTTGGTAGGATACATTAGGGATGACCTACACTGAGGTAAACAGACAACATACAACAGTTGTCCTGCTGGCTGCAGTGTCTCCCAGAGCCTCCACCCTCAGACCATTGATAGCGGCCCACTGACTGTATTGCCAAGTACTACTTGGCATGTGAGTTTTCACTGCATCCCCTCTATGTCACCCAGGGACACTAGGCTAACTTCTACACTGCCCCAAGCTAACTGGGACAATCTCCTGCCCAAGTGTTACACTAGCCAACCACGTTGACGTCTCACCAGGGGCTGTGTCTGCTTGAGATACTTGCATCCCCTTTGAAGTGGCCTTTCAATTGTCACTCTTAGCACTTGGGGATGACTTCCCCTAGGACTTATTGCAAAGTAACCACTTCTTCTTCTTCTCAGTTGGGGATGGGAGTCCTGGCCAATTGAACTAGTTTGGGGGCCTTGAGAGAACTCCTCAATTTTATTTGTGTCTCCCAAATTCTTCTTCAGGTGGCAACCCTGTCCACCCTTGTAGTGCTCCCCCAATACTTTCTTGTGGACCTTGATGCTGGCACAGCAGTCTGCCTCTTTAGCTAGCTCCCTGGGGTCAGAGAGCTAACTGTCACTCAAATTTTGGCATAGATCTGCAAAACAAACACTGAACATATGCTCTTTTGCCCTCAGATTGTACAGTCCCTAATAATCATTTACTTCACTGTCCTTCACCCAAACATCCAGTGCCTTGCAAAACAAATCCACGCAATCCACCAGGTCTGTTGGGGCAACTTCTGGCTGTCCCCAAACTCCTGTCTATACTTTTCTGGGGTAAGGCCATACTTCCTGACAAGGCTTCCTTCATGGGGGAATACCTCATCTTGTCTCCCTTGTCCCCGGCCAGTGGGTGTCCTTTCCTTCATTATGGACATGCTTCCAAAGAATATCCCCTCAGTGCTCCTCAGGGATCCTCTACATGTAAAGCAATTTCATAAGCTATGAAGTATGTGCCGATGTCATCCCCCACAACAAATTAATGCACCAAACCTTGGGAATATGCAACCACTTGTCTCCAGAGGACACTGTAGAAAAGCTGCCACCATCACTGCTGGTTTCTGTCTGTCTTGCTTTGATGTCCAACATCCTAAAATTCAGTTCACAAGCCAGTACCAACTTTTTTCCTCTAATGCTCTCTCAGTCTCATCTCTCTTCTCCTTCATGCCCAGTTTCGTTTCCTCCATTCTGCAGCTTGAATTCTCTATCCTCTCTCCTCGCTGCAGCTTTGATTCTCTCTCCTCCGTCCTGTCAGCCAGCTCCTCCTGGGATGGACTGTGGGAAAACACCTAGTCCATTCCCGGGCAGGGGGTTCTACTCCAAGGCGTAAGTCCTCCCCCTCAACTGCAGGTGGGGCCATAGGAACTGTTGGAAATAGCCCATTCTGCAGGGTCCCCCCAAATGTTTTGCCTTCCTCCCCCCTTTTGTTGAATTTGTTCACTGCTAACCAGTGCTAAAGTGCATGTGATCTCTCTCTAAAATCTGGTGACTTTGAACTATCCAGAATTGGCATATTCAATTTACTCTACTTATAAGTATTTATACGTCCTTAGTAATGTGAACCACCTCTGCCTAGGGGGGTGTACATTAAATGTTACTAGTGGGACTGCAGCACTGATTATGCTACCTACTTAAGTAGCCCTTAAAACATGTCTCATGTCCGCCGTTGTAGAGATTGTCTGTGCGGTTTTAAATTGCCATGTTGACCTGGCAAAATATACCTCCTGCCAGACCCACACCTTTCTTTTTAATACATAGAAGTCACACCTAGGGTAGCTTGAACAGCCTAGAGGGTAGGGTGCAATATATTTAAAAAGCAGGACATGTATTTTTGATTTTTACTCTTTCTAGTAGTGAAAAACATGTATATTCATTTTTCACTACTGTAAGGCCTGTCTCTCTCATAGGATAACATTGGAGTTGCCTTATTACATTTTATAAGTGTCATTTCCAAATGGTAAGAAATGATCCCTTGAAGTTTGATGTCTCTGGAATCACAATTTAAAAGCATAACTTATGGTGAAGTCAGATTTCAAATTGCAATCCTGAAAATGTCAGTTATAGAAAGCTGAGAACAAACAAAATATGCCCCCTCACTCACTTACTTCAATTTTGGGGACCCAATAAACGAAAACGTTAAATTTGGTCCGGTATATTTATTTATACCCTTTTCATTATAAATGTTTCAAAAAACAATTTTGTTTGGCAGATAGATAATACAACATGCACAATTATTGACAATTAACACTAACCTACATTTACACAATGATACTAACATACTGTGTGAAAAAAACTGTGTGAAGAAAAGATTTCAAATGTAACATCCCACAAATAATACAGTGCTGGACCATAAACATCACGATTGGACAATTTGATGCAAACAAATCAAAAATACGAAAAAAGAGCCAATTCAAAACAAGAGCAAACAAGCGTTAGGCAAAATTATTTTTAGTACACATTCAATGTATATCATTAACTCTTGCTGGATTGCCGACGCGTTTCAAGTTTGGGCATGGAGTTTCCAAACTATCATCAGGGCTCTTGATATTGTTCTGTTGGAATGTAAAAAACAAACTGTTTTAATACAACCAAATGGCCTCTTCAAAGAAAGAAGAACCGTTTGAATGAAATTAAAAGTACCTGGGTATCGGTAATAGGTTGGCCTATATGGGTTTCTATTAGTGGACCAAATCCTCTATTCAGGGCACAACCAGGATAACTTCAATGACAACACCAACCTGAAAAAGAGGTGTTGTCTTTATTTACTAAATGGTCTCCAGTGTATAGAATCACATCCCGCATTTAGTTTGCAAAACAGGGATAGTATTGGAAGGTTCATACCTTTATTGGATCGATTTTGTGGCCAGAAGGGGCTGGGGGGCGGAGGATTGTCTTTTCTTGGATTCCTGCATGGGAAATATGTACCCATTTGTCACAAGGGGGAAACTTCCGTGATTACATGAAGGTTTCATTATCATAAAAAGCGCAATATATTCTTTTATTAAGTTGTCATACCTTGCACGCTCTTTTGTTGGAGGCGGCAGAGACTTCTACCCTTTTGCCTGGAAGAGCAAAGCACTGAATAAATATGGGCCTTTTAATATGTTTGACAAAAATTGAGGCTTAGCGTTATGGCACACCAATGCACAGCAATCGCATGTACCTTTAGTTTTTGCTGGTGTCGGCGCGCCTCGCCCCCACTTTGCGGCCCCAGCCGGGGCTGTCAGGAATCGCAGCGGATTGATTCCGCTCGGCGTTTTTCAGTCACGTTCCGTCGTGGTCTGAAAAAACGCGCGGATAGTTAGTTGGCGGAAAGCACAACAAATGAAGATCTCTAAGCAGATCGACTACTCCGTTTCTTACGCTCACCTCGAGAACCTTTTCTTTAAGCAGCTCAGGTACGGTGCTTCTCTCTCACTGAATGTTAACAGGAAGAGGCGGCAGCCATTTCCACATACTTAAAGGAACACTGCTGGGTAGCGCTACTTGGGCTGAGGTGCATTCTGGGATTTGAAGTGCAAGTCAATCCGAGGTCAATTAAATGGCAAACAATGAAAGGCAAATGTATTTGCTGAATGATTGAAGCGCTGTGGGTTACAAAAATTCCCTCATAAGTCATTGAAGAATGGAGCGCAATAGTGGCAACACGGCAGTATGACACCAAGTCTCAAATTCTCGACAGTTCTGACATGGTGTTCAGGCCAGTCAATGTACAATTGAATTTCAAAATTAGATATGCTTCTTCCTCAAGTAGCATTTTTTCAATGTCCGCAGGGCGCTGTACGTGGCTCATGGTGTGTAGAGCAGTCCACTGGAAATCATTCTCATTATGGGACATTTCAATGAAATGTTCTACCACCGGGCTGTTAATATTCTTTTTTTAATCCTTGATCGATGCTGTCCTATTCGGAGATTAACCTGCTGATTTGTCTTCCCTATATATAGCCTAGGGCAGGGGCAGATCAAAGCATAAATAACATTTTTGGTTTTGCAATTTGAAAACCCCAGATGTTTCCATTTAGTTCCTTGGTGTTCGAACTCACTACCCTCAATGGTACTACTGCACGAGACGCAATTCCCGCATCTATGGTGTCCCTCTACCGGTTTCATGTCCCATAGGGCACGGAGATCATGTTTGGGTGGGGACTTGGGGAGATCTGCTCGCACAATGTGTTGGCCTAAACTGCGGTTCTTTCTGTATGCAAAAATGGGGCGATGGAAGGGGCATTCAAGGTCCTCCAACAGGTGCCAATTTTTGAGGACTGCCTGCCTCAATTTGTGCGTATCCGGCCTAAAGGTGGTCACGCATACTAACCTGTCCAGTTCCTTTTTCTCATTGGTTTGTAGTAGGGTTTCACGTGGAGTACAGCGTGCCCTCTTATATGAATTCCTAAGGAGCTTCCTTGGGTAGCCTCTATGGATCATTTCGTTACAGAATGTTTGTGCGTGTTGGTCATAATCACCAAGCTCTGAGCAATTCCTTCGGATGCGTAGCATTTGCCCGTAGGGCAAATTGGCTTTGAGACTTCTTGGGTGGTAGCTTTTGTGGTGGAGGATGGTATTTTTATCTGTCGGTTTTTTAAACAGTGATGTTTTGAGCTTGCCCTCCTCACAGGTTACCTCGACGTCCAAAAACGTCATTTTTGTGGTGCTCGTTTCAATGGAGAATTTGATATCTGGGTGTCTGTTATTGATCCATTCATGGAACTCTAAGAGTTCAATCTGGCTCCCCTGCCACAGGAGCCAGATATCATCAATGTATCTCCACCATTGAAGGATATTGTCTTTGTAAGGGTTATTATTGTCTACAAACAGAGTCTCATATTGTGCCATGTAGAGCACTGCCATTTCTGGGGCATAAGGACACCCCATGGCAGTGCCCTTGATTTGCATGTAAAACTGGCCATTGAATGTGAAGAAATTCTTCTGTAAGGCAATAGCTGCAAGTTTGAGGATAAATGCAGTAGGCACCCAAATCCCTCAGGAAGAGGCGCTTGAGGTCATTGAATTATTTTTAGACAAACGGGAAAGGCCCCACAGGGTGCCTACTGCATTTATCCTCAAACTTGCAGCTATTGCCTTACAGAAGAATTTCTTCACATTCAATGGCCAGTTTTACATGCAAATCAAGGGCACTGCCATGGGGTGTCCTTATGCCCCAGAAATGGCAGTGCTCTACATGGCACAATATGAGACTCTGTTTGTAGACAATAATAACCCTTACAAAGACAATATCCTTCAATGGTGGAGATACATTGATGATATCTGGCTCCTGTGGCAGGGGAGCCAGATTGAACTCTTAGAGTTCCATGAATGGATCAATAACAGACACCCAGATATCAAATTCTCCATTGAAACGAGCACCACAAAAATGACGTTTTTGGACGTCGAGGTAACCTGTGAGGAGGGCAAGCTCAAAACATCACTGTTTAAAAAAACGACAGATAAAAATACCATCCTGCACCACAAAAGCTACCACCCAAGAAGTCTCAAAGCCAATTTGCCCTACGGGCAAATGCTACGCATCCGAAGGAATTGCTCGGAGCTTGGCGATTATGACCAACACGCACAAACATTCTGTAACGAAATGATCCATAGAGGCTACCCAAGGAAGCTCCTTAGGAATTCATATAAGAGGGCACGCTGTACTCCACGTGAAACCCTACTACAAACCAATGAGAAAAAGGAACTGGACAGGTTAGTATGCGTGACCACCTTTGGGCCGGATACGCACAAATTGAGGCAGGCAGTCCTCAAAAATTGGCACCTGTTGGAGGACCTTGAATGCCCCTTCCATCGCCCCATTTTTGCATACAGAAAGAACCGCAGTTTAGGCCAACACATTGTGCGAGCAGATCTCCCCAAGTCCCCACCCAAACATGATCTCCGTGCCCTATGGGACATGAAACCGGTAGAGGGACACCATAGATGCGGGAATTGCGTCTCGTGCAGTAGTACCATTGAGGGTAGTGAGTTCGAACACCAAGGAACTAAATGGAAACATCTGGGGTTTTCAAATTGCAACACCAAAAATGTTATTTATGCTTTGATCTGCCCCTGCCCTAGGCTATATATAGGGAAGACAAATCAGCAGGTTAATCTCCGAATAGGACAGCATCGATCAAGAATTAAAAAAAGAATATTAACAGCCCCGGTGGTAGAACATTTCATTGAAATGTCCCATAATGAGAATGATTTCCAGTGGACTGTTCTACACACCATGAGCCACGTACAGCGCCCTGCGGACATTGAAAAAATGCTACTTGAGAAAGAAGCATATCTAATTTTGAAATTCAATTGTACATTGACTGGCCTGAACACCATGTCAGAACTGTCGAGAATTTGAGACTTGGTGTCATACTGCCGTGTTGCCACTATTGCGCTCCATTCTTCAATGACTTATGAGGGAATTTTTGTAACCCACAGCGCTTCAATCATTCAGCAAATACATTTGCCTTTCATTGTTTGCCATTTAATTGACCTCGGATTGACTTGCACTTCAAATCCCAGAATGCACCTCAGCCCAAGTAGCGCTACCCAGCAGTGTTCCTTTAAGTATGTGGAAATGGCTGCCGCCTCTTCCTGTTAACATTCAGTGAGAGAGAAGCACCGTACCTGAGCTGCTTAAAGAAAAGGTTCTCGAGGTGAGCGTAAGAAACGGAGTAGTCGATCTGCTTAGAGATCTTCATTTGTTGTGCTTTCCGCCAACTAACTATCCGCGCGTTTTTTCAGACCACGACGGAACGTGACTGAAAAACGCCGAGCGGAATCAATCCGCTGCGATTCCTGACAGCCCCGGCTGGGGCCGCAAAGTGGGGGCGAGGCGCGCCGACACCAGCAAAAACTAAAGGTACATGCGATTGCTGTGCATTGGTGTGCCATAACGCTAAGCCTCAATTTTTGTCAAACATATTAAAAGGCCCATATTTATTCAGTGCTTTGCTCTTCCAGGCAAAAGGGTAGAAGTCTCTGCCGCCTCCAACAAAAGAGCGTGCAAGGTATGACAACTTAATAAAAGAATATATTGCGCTTTTTATGATAATGAAACCTTCATGTAAACACGGAAGTTTCCCCCTTGTGACAAATGGGTACATATTTCCCATGCAGGAATCCAAGAAAAGACAATCCTCCGCCCCCCAGCCCCTTCTGGCCACAAAATCGATCCAATAAAGGTATGAACCTTCCAATACTATCCCTGTTTTGCAAACTAAATGCGGGATGTGATTCTATACACTGGAGACCATTTAGTAAATAAAGACAACACCTCTTTTTCAGGTTGGTGTTGTCATTGAAGTTATCCTGGTTGTGCCCTGAATAGAGGATTTGGTCCACTAATAGAAACCCATATAGGCCAACCTATTACCGATACCCAGGTACTTTTAATTTCATTCAAACGGTTCTTCTTTCTTTGAAGAGGCCATTTGGTTGTATTAAAACAGTTTGTTTTTTACATTCCAACAGAACAATATCAAGAGCCCTGATGATAGTTTGGAAACTCCATGCCCAAACTTGAAACGCGTCGGCAATCCAGCAAGAGTTAATGATATACATTGAATGTGTACTAAAAATAATTTTGCCTAACGCTTGTTTGCTCTTGTTTTGAATTGGCTCTTTTTTCGTATTTTTGATTTGTTTGCATCAAATTGTCCAATCGTGATGTTTATGGTCCAGCACTGTATTATTTGTGGGATGTTACATTTGAAATCTTTTCTTCACACAGTTTTTTTCACACAGTATGTTAGTATCATTGTGTAAATGTAGGTTAGTGTTAATTGTCAATAATTGTGCATGTTGTATTATCTATCTGCCAAACAAAATTGTTTTTTGAAACATTTATAATGAAAAGGGTATAAATAAATATACCGGACCAAATTTAACGTTTTCGTTTATTGGGTCCCCAAAATTGAAGTAATTGAGTGAGGGGGCATATTTTGTTTGTTCTCATTTTATAGGGTCTAGCCCTCCCTCAGCCCCGCCAAGGACCTATCTCCTCTTTTGTGTGCAGTTATAGAAAGTTGGCATTTATTTGCTATAGCCATTTGGTGTCTGCTGCCTGTCTCTCATCATATGCCTGGGGAGGATGACAGCTGGACTTTGTGTATCCCACTAGACAGGCACACACAATAGGATCTTAAGTGTACCTTGATGGACCATCCTGACAGGATGGGAAGGAGGAACTAGACCTAGCCTCACTTACATCTGAATAGGTTGTCTCCACACAAAGGATTGCAAGCCCCCTTGTAGTGAGTTTGGAGCATGAGCAGGAAGGGCAGGACATCTTCCCCACTTCAAAGGTGCCACTGACTATAAGTACTGGACCTCACACATAACCACTACAGTACACTTCTGGACCTGTGAAGACTTTGCCAGGAAAAAGGACTGCTCTGCTACTGAAAGACTTCCACTCTGCAGGTTTACTGCTTTGCTGGACTCCTGCCTTGCTTACTGCTGCCTGCTGTATACCGGCCTGGGTGGGAAGGACTGGGTCTGCATCACTTGAACAAAGAGTGGCTCCAATTGCTAGTTGAATGGCCTCCTGATCTCAAGTCTCAGTGACATAAAATAATTCATCTTACCTGTTTTTACACCTGGACTCTGCCCTCTGTAAGTCTGTCCTCGCAAGTGGTGCAACCCAAGTCCTGGACCCTTGGATGTGAGGCTTAAGGTGCTTGTTTCAGCAAAATGTACATATCCTCGGTCAAACCGATGCATCAGCGCCGCTACGTGGATCAGAACTGGAACATTGCTGCTGATGCATGGATCAGAACTAGCTCATCACTCCTGTTGCATGGATCAGAACCAATGCATCACTCCTGTTTCGTAGACCAGAACTGGCACGTCACTTCTGCTGTGTGGATCAGCCCATTGTCTTTGCAACCACCATTGCACAAGGTGTATGCATCTCAGTCAATGACACTCTTGACGAAGAAAAATCTCTGCATTGCAGCTCTTTGCTCATTGGAGCTGACGTATCACTGCTGCTGAACAGATTAGGACCAGCGTATAACCACCACTCCGTGGATCGACACAGATGCATCCCTTCAGCTTCACCCTGAACCTTCGATGTTGATGAAGCCAGGATCAAGGTGCTTTTGTTCAGCAGGCCTCACAGGGTCCCTGTATCTGGCCTGCGCTCCAATCACGGTCGGCCTGAACTTTTGACTTTGTCCCAGTCCGGCGCAACCAGATATCTCAAGTAAGCACTTATTGCTTTTAAGAGCTATTTTTGGTTTATTCTTTAAAAACTCGTAGCTCAAGCTCTACTTATTGGATTTTTGTCATCTTGAGCTCGTTTTATTATTTAAATTGAGTTCTTTTTTTCTAACCTGGTGTGGAATATTGTTGCTGTTTTCACAGTTTTACTGTTGGAAGAGTTGCACAAATACTTTACACATTGCCTCTATGTTAAGGCTGACTGTTCTATGCCAAGCTACCAGAGAGTGAACACAAGTTAATTTGTTTAACTTGCCCGCTTCTTACCCTGACTAGGATTGTGGCCGTTGCTTCACCACGTGTCATACCCCAGTCAACCAGTGACCCAATTTCTGACATTGGTGGTGGCAGTGGCATAGCACTTGTGCTTGTGCAGTGTCATACAGTGATGTGACTCTTGCTTCATCTTCATACACTTGGGACTCTTGTTGTTGCACCAGTAATACCCTACCATATGGGATCTCAACTACCTATCATTCTACAATATGAAGGAGCTGAAGGATTTATGCAAGTAGATGGGGCTGGCTGTGAACAGGAGGTTCACAAAGTAGGATCTTCAGGCAGCCTTGCATGCTGGGGAAATGCTTCAACAGAGGACCAGGAGGGTGATGACTCTGGGGAAGAGTCTGAGGAGGAGCATCCCTTTGCAACTCTTAGGCTAGAGAATACAGGGCCCTGGCTACACCTGACCTCAGAAACAGAGCCCCAAGAGGGCAGTGTCCATGAGAAGGATGAGGAGGAGAAGGAAAATTACTTAGAAAAGGCGCCGGAGGAGAGAGGGATGTCACATCCTGGATCCAGTGCAGGAAGCAGTGTTTCCTTTCAAACCTTGTCTCCTGAGAAATTAAAGGACAGGCAGGCTGAGAGAGACCTGAGGATGCATCTGGCCAGCTGGCTGCAAGGAAGAGAAGAGCTGTGGCTGTGCCACACACTTAAGTATCCCTTTAAACACGTTTCAGGCCTGCCATTGCTAAGCCTGCATATGCAGTTTTAAACTGCCATGTTCATCTAGAAAGTTAAACCTATTGCTAGGCTCAAACCTTTCTTTTTGATACATAGGAGTTACCCCTAGCATAGGCCCTGAACAACCCTGCAGACAGGGTACGATGTATTTAAAAAACAGGACATGTATTGTTACGTTCTACATGTCCTGGCAGTGTAAAACTCTTTTATTTAATTTACAGGCCTTGGGCACAATTTGTGGCCCTTTAATAGGAATTTACAAATAAATTAAATTTGCCAATTGGGTATTAACCATGCCATTCTAACATGAGAGCACAAGCACTTTAGCACTAGTTAGCAGTGGTAAAGTGTGCACCGTCCTAAGACCAGTTCTGAAGATAAAAAGTTAGGGGGAATTCACTCCAAGGATACCAGGCCTAACACCCAATATCAATTATGGAATTTGCCCTATCACTGGAACTTCTGGCATGCTGGTTGAGATATGCAATATGAGCCACTGACAGGAGGTCTGTAATGAGAAAGGGACCAAATGGAGAAAGTTTCACTATATGCTGATGACATCTAATTTTATGTCTCTAATCTGGAGCTTTCTATTGACAGATTAAAGCAGGTTATACAGATTTTGGGAGATATAGCGGATTGTGCATTAACTGGTCTAAAGCAGTCCTTCAGCCACTCACAAGATGGAAACTGTCCTGATCAATTAGGGGTGACTTGAAGATCTCCAAGCAGGGCTTTCGATACTTTGGAGTTGACATTGCCTGTTCCCCAAAGAGCTTCCTTTAAGATAACCTCTACTATATTCTGGAGAAGTTCAGGAGGGATGCTATGCACTAGAAAACACTGCTGCTCTCCCTACTAGTTAGGGCAACTTTATATAAAAAGATATCATTACCGAACTCTCTTTGTATACTACAAAACATGCCCTGTGTCACTCCAGAAAACTTCTTTCAAAATGTAGATCGAGAACTGAGGCAGTTTCTGTTGAACTGCAGAACCTAGAGGAGCACTCTCACTAAGTTCACTCATGGCATGTATGATTGTAGGATAGCCTTTCCAGACCTGAGGCGGTTTTATTGGGCGACACAACTGGCAATGATTAAGTATTTGCAGACCAACATGAGGCATCTGTGTGAGGGGATAGGGAACTCATAGGCTTGGACAGCTACATAATAACTGTCTATGGAAGGAAAAGTAGATTGAGTTGGCAACATATATTAGAATAATGTTTGGTAAAAGGCTCTCCACCAGATAGGGTAGTCTACGATCCTAACAGAAAGGACCCCGCTCTGCAACTCCTGGATTCTACCTGAACTGCAGGGACTATCAGGCTTTCAGCTCTGGTATCTAATTGAGATCAGCACCCTTAGAGATGTCTGGGTGGCGTGGACATGAAGCAGTTTCGAGAAATCAAGGATGAATACATGATACCCGAGGGGTATGTCTTCTGCTATTTGTGCCTTCAACATGTTCTATCTAAGGACATTCCGGATGGCACTCAGATACTGGATGCCAACTCTCTGTAATATGTCATACTTGAAGATCTCCTGGCACACAGTGCTATCTCTTTGATCTATAGAAAATAAAATGCCAGATGTACTGGAGGCTTTATGGGTAATTTGTTAGTGGGATCTTGGAGACATCTCTGATGAGGAATGGACTGAGTCACTCATGAGGCCTAGAGATGTTGATATAAAGGTGCGGTTCCACCTTTTTCATCTAAATATCCTGCATAGGGTCTATTCAAATATAGTGCTTATGTTTAAGATTTGTAGAGCAGGCACTGATGAATGTTTCCAGGCTGTAGACAGAGCGAAATATTTTGCGTACATAGTTTTACTGTCCCTCCCAGCAACCGCATTGGGAATAGTGGTGCAGACTCTGGCGATAGTGACAGGACTGAAACTGACCCCGGAAGTGGAGTTATGCATACTGAGCATACTTGAGGACAACAAAAGTACTAGATAGCAATGACTGGTTTGCAATTCGGGCTTAGTAATAGCCCGAAATATTATGGAACTATTGTGGAGCTCTCAAACATCATCCCAAATGAAATATTCGATAACTGACTTGGAATGGTACATGGGAACTGAGCGATTTACATATGAATGATGAGGGTGCCCATATAATGTGAAAATATTTTAGGCTTGTGGAGGAACTATCGTGGCCTGTCATAGTTGTAAACATGAGGTAAGGTCCTGCGGGATCAATATATCCTGCTAATTCTTTGGAGGGATTGATGGACGTATGACTTTATAACATTTGTTTGTCTGATTTCCGAGGTTTGAGTATTGTTCTGTACAGAAACACCACCTGCGTGCTGGGCTAAGCATCACACTGAACACGTTATAATGTTGACTGTCTTATATGTATCAATGAACAGACTTTTAAAAAAATAAGTGTAGTATAGCTACCTATTCAAGCTATAAGAGTGATCGGAGAGTATGTTGGTGAATACCCTTCAGTAAAATATCAAGGATGAAGAAGCATTGGTATCTAAAATAGCCACTGTTGAATCTAAGTACTGCTTTACATCATTTTACCTGGTTCAAATCGATGGCAAACTCAACCCAATCTCCATTTTATTGAACAATAGATGCTCATGTATCTTTCTAATCAATACACTAATAGGACAAGAGTATTGGAGAAACAAATGACAAGGCCACTGTATATAGCCTCATGGGAACAGGCGACAGCTAATATGCTCTGTTGAGCAATGTGCATTGAGCAGCTCCTGGATCAAATCTGAGTACCAACTTCAAATGTTTGCATGTAAAAGGTATATGGTATTATGCAGGTCTAAATGCCAGGTTAGAATACCATCAGCATGTACATGTGAGAGGTATGTTGCGAATGTACGAGGGAGGTGTCCTTATGTCATCTGAGTCATATAACTCAATAGGAACGGAGAAAGGGACTAAAGGGCTTAAAGAAACCCGGTGGTTAAGAAGATATCCAAAGTTCAGTATTTCACATGAGACAGCAATATACCTCACATTATGGGACAGTTAGAAGTGACTGAAAAATACCTTACACTAGACCAGACCTAAATTTGTCAGTGTTTGGACAAAATATTGAGTTGGAAATATCGGTAGCAAAAATATCGGAGAAAAAATATCAGGACACAACAATATTGTGATGTAGAAATATCGTTGTCAAGAATATTGATGTGTTAGGTAAGCAAAACCATTTTTAAGATTATCCTTGTAGTTGTAAAAAAAATGTTTTTTAATTATCTTTATGCGTGTTAGTTTATATGTTATTTTTTGGGTTATTATTCTTTGTATAAATGTTAGTAATAATTTTATATATAGTTTGAAATGTTAAGGAATGTATCATTTTTCATTTATTTATAATAGTAATTTAAACTGTTGTAGCTAGTTGCTAGGTTTGCAGGGATATAGAGGGGAGTAAATTAATTATAATTAATTAATAATGAATCATGAATGTATTATTATGTAGTTGATCATTAATAATGTTAATTGTGTAATATTTATATTTTTTAAGTTATGTGTTAGTTCCAGGTTGCTAACGTTGTAGTGGTTAAAGCTGGGAAGTTTATTAAGCCATGATTATTCAATAATTAGTTAATGTATTAATAATGATTTAATTCATTATTAATTATGTACATTTTGTAATAATGATATTTTTAAAGTTATTTGTTAGGTTCGGGTTGATGGGTTTGTTGTGGTATAGGGTGAGAAGGTAATTACCAATCAATCAATTAATTAATACAGTTATTAATTGGTTAAGTATTAATAATTAATTGATTAATTACATACGTAACAATCAATTATGAATGTATTAATTCATACGTAATGCTTATTTAGCTATTAATTATGTTCCTTGTGTCACACTTATGTATTTAATACTATTGTAATTGTGAGCTGCTAGATTTGTGTGTATATACTGTGTTGTGAGTTGAATAAGTAATACGTATTGGTCAGTTTTTAAAATTAATAAATAGTAAGAGTTTTATATTTTTTCAAAAATTGATAGGGTTATGTTTCATTTATGTTGTGTGTCTTAAGAGAATTACTTTCCTGCTGTTGCACAGATTGGAGTGGGAATAGTAAATTGTGGCCTTCCGGAGTCCAACACTTTCCCTATTGTTGCACAGACTTGAGTGGTAATAGTAACTGTTACTCCTATGGAGTCCAACACTTTTCCTACTGCTGCACAGGTTGGAGTGGGAATAGTAAATTGTACCCCTCTGGAGTACAAGACTTTCCCTACCGTTGCACTTACTGGAGTAGGAACAGTAAACGTTACCTCTCTTAAGTCTAAAGCTGAGTGGAAATAATACATTTTACTACTTCGTAGTCCAACACTTTCGAATATTGTTGCAAAAATTGGAGTGGGAATCAAACCTTTTAGCCCTCCAAAGACCAATGCTTTCCATACTGTTGCAAAGACTGGAGTAGGAACAGTAAAGCTTACCCCTCTGGAGTCCAACACTTTCTCAACTGTTGCACAAACTGGATCGAGAATAGTAAATGTTACCCCTCTATATATATGAAATGTAAAGTGGTCTAAAGGCAGTGTGATCTTGCTGCTAGTGCTAGCATAGGGGGTTAAAGACCACAAACCCCCAAAACGTTTAATTAACTAAAGGAGATAACGCTGCACTCCGGAGGTTTATATTTAGCAATAATCTTTAATAAACATACAGCTTTCCATAAGACTTCACTACACATTTCGACGTCCTTCTTCCTCCAGGTCATTCCAGTCTTTTTGTGTGCTCTTTGCGTGTTCTTTACTGACATCCCTTATATTTGGAGAAAGCTTCTTCGTTGTTTTGGAAAAGTTTCAGTCTTTCTATTTCACAATAGTGCGGCTTCCATCACGAAGTGAAAATCACATGAAAATAATATGCCGCATTTCCTGTGTAATTCGACACACTTTAAAAATATAGTTACTCTTCCTCCACAAAATGATGGGTTGCATCAGTGCTGAAGTACCAGAGGACATGTGCAGTAAAGAACATGCATAAAGGATGAAACCACCTGGAGGAAGATGGATGTTGAAACGCGTCATGAAATTATAGAAACCCTCCCTTTTTGCTATTTTCTGAATCTGGCTTCTTGATGACACATTAGGAATGCTGTAATAGGTCATAGGGAGTATTTACTGTCTGAATTACATGTTTGTATTGTGTGTGTTCTAAAAAGTTCCAGGGGGCTAGATAATGTAATTTGTAGGACTTTCTGCAGAATTACATTTACAAATGACAGGTTATTCATACCCTCAAAACCAGAGGGGATGATGGATGGAGTGTTGAACATTGCAAGCACTCACCCCAGTGAACTGATCAGGCTTTAATCCATCATCATTTTTTAGCTCACTCCGCCATCCTAGTTCCGACATGGCTGTATGCAAATCAGTCTGACCCTGTGCCTCATGGGAACAGTCCAGCCAGAACTGCCAAGCCATGTCTTCCCTGGACTGGAAACACGCATCCTGGGACTGGTTTCCTGGCTAATCAGCCATCATCAGCCAGGCTTGCTTCAATCCAGTGGCAAAGTGAGAAAGGGACCAACGTCTGGGCATACCCCGCCAACTTAGGGTGAACAAAGCAAAACTAAAGGGGATGATTGATGGAGTGTTGAACATTGCAAGCACTCACCCCAGTCAACTGATCTGGGTTTAATCCATCATCATTCTTTAGCTCACTCCGCCACACCAGTTCAGACATGTCTATATGCAAATCAATCTGACCCTGTGCCTCAGGGGAACAGTCCAGCCCAAACTGCCAAGCCATGTCTTCCCTGGACCAGAAACAAGCATCCTGTGGCCGGTTTCTGGCTAATCAGCCATCATCAGCCAGGCTAGCTTGAATCCAGTGGCAAAGTGAGCAAGGTACCCACATCTGAGCATACCCTGCCAATTTAGGGAGAACAAAGCAAAACCAAGGGGGATTATGGACGGAGTATTGAACATTGCAAGCACTCACCCCCAGTCAACTGATCTGGGTTTAATCCATCATCATTCTTTAGCTCACTCCGCCACCACTGTTTAGACATGGCTATATGCAAATCAGTCTGACCCTGTGCCTCATGGGAACAGTCCAGCCCAAACTGCCCAGCCATGTCTTCCCTGGACCGTAAACAAGCATCATGGGACCGGTTTCTGTCTAATCAGCCATCATCATCCAGGCTAGCTTGAATACAGTGGAAAAGTGAGCAAGGGACCCACGTCTGGGCATACCCTGCCAAATTAGGGCGAACAAAGCAAAACCAAAGGGGATGATGGATGGAGTATTGAACATTGCAAGCACTCACTCCCAGTCAACTGATCTGGCTTAATCCATCATCATTCTTTAGCTCACTCTGCCACCCCAGTTCAGAAATGGCTATATGCAAATCAGTCTGACCCTGTGCCTCATGGGAACAGTCCAGCCTGAACTGCCAAGCCGCGTCTTCCCTGGTCCGGAAACAAGCATCCTGTGGCTGGTTTCTGGCTAATCAGCCATCATCAGCCAGGCTAGCTTGAATACAGTAGCAAAGTGAGCAAGGGACCCACGTCCGGGCATACCCTGCCAACTTAGGGCGAACAAAGGAAAACCAAAGAGGATGATGAATGGAGTGTTGAACATTGCAAGCACTCACCCCCAGTCAACTGATCTGGGTTTAATTGAATACAGTGGCAAGTGAGCAAAAGACCCACGTCTGGGCTTACCCTGCCAACTTAGGGTGAACAAGGGTGGTAAACTGCAAGTGTTTTGCGACCATAATTGTGGTTGCAAAACATTCATCATGGGTTCTGGACTCGCTATTAGGAAGGGACACCCTTGGCATGCCAATTCCTAATAGCAAGTCGCTAACCTTATTTTGCGAGGCGCTAATTGATTAGCGACTCGCAAAATTGGATTGGTACATTGGCCACACCTTATTTGCACTCGCAAACGGCTGTAAAACCCCTTTGCGACCGCAAAAAATGGTCGTACATCTGGCCCTAAATAAATACATCTCTACAGCCTAGGAGACCCCTAGGTGCTGGCATGATCTTTTCACTCTTAGTTCCTGGTAACTTTATTTTAATGCACCATCATGAACTCATGTTCACATTTGTGGAGATCCAATTCCACCTGCCATTGCTTTGTATTTTATGCCAATAAATATATTTCTGGCAGCACATTTCATGGACAGTAATTTGTATTCCTCACTCTTCCATCTTCTCCACGCTCCGGTCGATCCTTTCAATGTATGTAAATTACTTTCCAGATTTTGAGTGCCTTTCATTGCTGATCTGTATTTGATGAGGCCTCATTCTAATGTGTTTTCATTGTATGAAGACCTCTGTAGTCCTGTTGTCATTGCTTTCTTTACCTTAATTGGTGCAGCTTCATACTTTAAAACCGCTCTCCTTTCCCACTGGTTTGCATGAACTATACAAAAATTGGTAATGTGAGCCCTTTCTCTGTGCCTTTGAGCAGCCATTGGGTACTGGGTAATTTCGGTGCAGGGTAGATTCAAACTCTGATTGGATAACGATGTAACCCCTTTTATTATTGAAGGCTAGCTAGGCTGAGCAGTCGAGGGCTACTTCGCGCTACAAAATAGTTACTATCAAGAGACGTAATATCCTGTCTAGGCTATTACTTTATTGAGTATGTTACTTACTGGTCGAAAAAAGGTAGAGCACTGAAAATAATGTCTGATTCCACCATTTTCTGTAGTTCATCCATAAACCCATGAATGTTTCTGGTACTAAATAATGATCGCATAATAATTCAACACTCTGCAGCACGAAAATCCATACACCCAATGCAAACAGGGCAGTCTTATCCAATGAATTATGACATCTATATATCAGCAGGATACAAAATATATTGAAAATACTGTTGATACATTTGTTCTTCATTCTATTTTCTCCGCAGTTCGGGGTTCGTTTTCACTGCACCTTCGTGTTTCGAATAGTATAGGTCCTTGGATCTGGGCCACTTCCAATATTCAATCACCTACTCCCAAAATGAGAACCGGGTAACCACTTAAAGACTGCCTTACATTTAATATTCCAATGTTTCAAGGTGTAGAAACTCTTCCGGATTCCTAATAAATTTTAAAAAACAAGGTTTTGCACTTTCTCCAAACTCAAATTGAGAGGATTTGCTCGCTTCCCACCTCTTATTTATTCTCTCCTTCAGAGTATTTTCTAACTCAGCTTTCAATTCAGCCAGTCTTTCTTGCTCTACAGCTGTTCCTGGCGGCAAGGCTATTTTTAATTCCAAAGTTTTCATATCTTTTTCTATTTTGTTGATCTTGTCAGAATATGCCTTCCGCCTATATGAGGCTCTATTAGTAATTTGCCCTCTTAGAAACGCCTTAAATGTCTCCCAGACGACTGTTGGGGATGCTGAATTTCTATTTTCATCAAAAAAGGTTATAGATTGCTTTAGTAGGAAGCTAACTTCTTCCTCCTCGAGCAGGAGTGTCCTGTCAAAAGACCATGAAGGATGTTTGGGAGTGGTGTCAGACTTAAGAGTAAACTCTAGTGCCGAATGGTCTGATAGATGTGATGGTAAATATTCTATTGATTCAAGAGTATCTTTTAGACAATAGCTAAAGAAAGCGTAGTCTATTCTAGATTTGTGTTTAAACCGGCTATTCCTATAAGACACCCCCATCTTTTTTCCCACTTTTTCTCTCCAGAGATCTGCCAGACCCATGTGTGTCATTATTGCTTTAAGTGTTTCTCTAGATTTAATAGAGCTAATATTTTTAGATCTTGTTGATTTATCTAGTTTGGGATCAAGAACAATATTAAAGTCTCCCATCCAGATTATTGGCTCCTGTACTGTTGTTAATTGGGTCCTTATTGTGTCTAGGTGTGACGGGTCGTCCGAGTTTGGGCCGTAGTAGCCTACCAAAGTTCTAATCTGACCATCAAGCAAAACTCTTACTATTAGCCATCTCCCTGTTTGGTCTTCCCTACAATCTAGTATTTCTGCTTTTGCAGATTTTTTAAAAATGAACACTACCCCTCTTATATTAGCATTATGATCTGTGGAACCAAATTTATCAATCCACTTTTGTTTTTTTAATATAGTATTTGCCTCTGTTCTGAGAAGATGTGTTTCCTGCAACGCTATGACCTGCGCCCGTGAGTCTCTCAGGTATTGTAGTATGCACTCACGTCTTCCTCTCACTCGCAGACCATTTACGTTCCAGGACAAAAATTTAGTGCCTGTCATTCTGTACCTTTGCCCCAGTCACCCTTCGTTTTTTGCTGTTTATGTGGAATTTTCTTAGATCTGGCATGAAAAAAGCCTGTTTTTGTAAAGCTTGTGATGATGATTGGATATTTAAATGAACGATATAGGAACACAGATGAGGATTTTTTCCCATTCTACCACCACCTCCCCCTACCCTTACCCCGGGGAACCCCCCCCTTATTTACTCTGGCTCGATCTTTAGCCGGAGTTACGCCCATCTACAGCCCGTCCATGAGCTACTACTGCTACCTAACCTTGCAAGAATATGTTAGTCTATGAGCAAACAAGTAAAACAAGAGATAGGACCTCAACTAACTAGCTAGCTTTTTTTTTTTTGAGTTTGGAGAAAGTGCAGGGAAAATTCTGGCATGGAAAATCAAATCTGATAAAGCCCTAAACTACATCAGGGAAATCAAGATAGAAGGTGAGCCAGAGACAAGAACCACCAGTCCTGAGATAGGGAGAGCATTTCTGGAGTTTTTTCAGGATATCTATAAAGAGGATCTCCCCAATGATCAAAATGCAAGGGATAGATGGTTAGATAACATTACACTACCTACTCTTTCAACAACACAGAGCAAAACATTAGAGTCAGACATCACACAAGAGGAGGTGAAAAAAGCTATTAGCCAAACTAAGAAAGGGAAAGCAGCAGGCCCGGATGGTTTTCCGGGAGAAATTTATAGAGCCCTTGAGAACACCATTCCACCTGTATTAACTGAACTCTTTAATGGCATTTTAATGGAAGAACAGCTAATGCCGAAATCTTGGGGTGAGGCCACAATTGTTCTCATCCCAAAACCAGGGAAATCCCCATTAGAGTGCGGGTCTTACAGACCAATATTGCTACTTAACAACGATTATAAAATCTTTACAACTAATATTGCCACAAGATTGGCTAGCGTTATTGGTACTGTAGTCCACCAGGATCAGAAAGGGTTTATAAAGGGGCGACAATTAGCTGAGCTAACGCGGGAACTAATTGCGGCTATAGATATCGCTACTGCTTTCTCTCTGCCTTTGGCCACTTTGACTCTAGACGCAACTAAGGCGTTTGACAGAGTTAATTGGCTCTACCTAAATGATGTCTTAAAAAAATGTAACTGTGGTGAAGTGTTCTGTAGAACTATCAAGCAGTTATATAGTGCACCATCAGCTAGGCTGCTGGTTAATGGGTCTCTGACGGAAGCATTTAGCATCACTCGAGGAACAAGGCAGGGCTGCCCGCTTTCCCATCTCTTATTTGACATGTACATTGAGCCTTTTGCCCAGGTGTTAAGGGAAGAGGCTAATATTCCATCTTTTTGTTTCGGAGAGTGGGAGAGATGGGTAGCATTATATGCAGACGACATCTTAGTGTTTACATCGGATCCAGTTAGGGCATTCCCAGTGGTCATACAACGGGCGGAAGAATTCGGACATGTCTCGGGCTATGACATAAACTCGAGTAAGAGCAAAATTATGGCATGGAATCTACCCAATTTAGATCTTGGGATAAACATCTCATCCTCAATGCGGTATCTGGGAATCAAAATAACCCAAGATGTGGGCAATCTTGCACAAACTAACTTGGAAAGAATACACAGTGAAAGTAAAAGACTTATGAAATCTTGGACACATTTGCCTCTTTCTATAACAGGAAGGGAACACTTAGTCAAAATGTGCATTCTTCCAAAATTCACCTTTGTTTTTAACACTATCCCAATCGCTATGGACACAAGAATGATGGAAAAATGTCAAAGAGAAATTAATTCTTTCATATGGAGTTACAAGACCACAAGAATTGCATGGAAGAAGCTCAGAAGAAGGAGAGAAAAAGGTGGCCTTGCATTGCCAGACCTAATCTTCTATTCATGGGCCTTTCAGATGTCTTATTCTAGAATGCTTCTCAAAATGCCATCTAATCTGCCTAATACATCTATGTACGGGGCCATGTTAAGGGGGACAAATCTAGCAGCAGATGGCTTTATGTTTAAATTTGGAAGCCAGACATTTTTCAAAAACATAAAATTGAAAATACTATACTCATGGGCCAAAAATTGGTTTAATATCAGAAAAAAATTGGGCTTATCGTATTACTCAAACTATTCCCCAATTTGGGACTCTCCCGGTTTACCCCCATGCCTGAAAGATAATCTGTCCAAAATAATAGAACAAGGAGGCATTATTAAATGGGGTCAATTATTCAAAGAAAAAAAACTGATAACCTGGGACGAGCTATATGATCAAGTAGGCCCTGGGCTTTCCAGATTTAAATATATTCAACTAGATAGCTGGGCAAGATCTGAAACCCACATAGACAGTAATATCGGGAAGATTAGTGAAACGGAACAACAAATGGTAGAACGACCAACTGGAGGAAGAGAAGTAGCCATATGGTATTGGCTTTTGTTGGAGGAAAGCGAAGGGGAGTTTAAACTCCCGGATGAGCTATGGCGGGCAGAGACCGGAATTCTATGCGAGGAGAGGTGGATAGATTCCTTTGAAGTATTGCGTAAAATTGTAAAGCCTTCTTGGCTAGTACGAAATCATATTTTCTCGGTACACCAGGCATATTTAACACCAAGAAAACTCTCTAAATATCAACCGGATAAGAAATGTAATAAATGTAGTTTAGCAGATGCATGTGATATACATATGTTCTTAGAATGCCCAAGCATAGCAAAATTCTGGGAAGACGTGAAAAACACTTTAAATTCTATACTAAATACATCCCTTTCAATAACTCTACCACTCGTCATCTTCGGGACGGAAGACTACATCAGAGGCAAGGAGAAGTTATTTCTGTTCTACGCAATTTTACTAGCGAGAAGACAGATCTGCATACAATGGGTAAGAAGACACCTCCTCTACACTGTTCATGGCTCACATCCTTATATGAGACATCCAAAAGAGACCTTAAAAGATCTGTAAGTAAGAAAAAGTTGGCTTTCTGGGATTTCCTGACCAACTGAAGATGATCCGTTTTTTTTTTGTTGTTTTTTTTCCCCGGGTCCGATGATTATGCCATCTACACTCCTTTGGACCAAGGGCCAGGACAGTTCCGAGTAAGGTCCATCAGGTTGAAACAAACCTAGATGGAGTCAAAAGAACGCACCCCTAACTATTAAACCCGGAATATCTCTCCCACCAATATAAGTCATCACGTCAGCAATGGCGTGCAAGGTGGTTGGTATTATCCGTCTAAAGGGGAAGGCAGATGAGGACAAAAAAAAACAACAAAAAAAAACGAGGTTTTGAGCTATAAAGCTGTAGAGAGGAAAATATGCATGATAATGTGTGGAAAATCTATGTTCTCAAAGGATCCGCTTAGTGGGGTACATTTTGTAGAGAAACAATGACACAGAAAAAAACGATTTGCTTATCAGGTAAACAGTGACACAATGTAGTCATAGCTAATGCAACGGAAGATGAACTATGTCTTTATGCCACAAGTTTCCTTTAAAAAAGAACATTTGCACTAATAAAGATTCGAATTACACATGAAGAAGTTATGCATAATTTCATCAATAGCTGTGAGTAAACAATAAGTGGGCTGCCTCTACTAACTTCAGTATAGCAAATTTAACTGAGTGAGCGTATGCTCAAATCGTGTGGAAACTCCTAACGCTTTATGCACAAAAGCAAACACAGCAACACGTTAAAGAATTTTTTTATATTAAAGATATGTGGAATTATTTGGACCATTGCAACCGTTGCTGTAGCAGAAGATACAAAAATATGAAAGTCTAGTATCATAAGCAATTTAAAGTTATTGAGCATAACATATATCGTTCCTTTTATTGCACGAATATTGCATTGTCTCTCACTACGTAATGTTATGTTATTCATAATTACAAGTTTAGAAAGATTCACACTCGTAAACAGGCCAAATACATAGTGCACATGCCAAGTTGAGCGCAAACATCCATAAGCTTCTTACAATACAAACTGTGTGCAATTTGTGCCTTCTGAGGGGTTTAATTGTCCCAGGTGAAATGTTGATTACAACCATTGGGGCAGATTTACAAGAAAGTGCAGCAGCATGGCAACGCAAGCCCTTTAGCTGCGCCATGCAAAGGACAGAAATGTGACATATTTACAATAATATGTCGCATTCTTGTGCTCTCCCCTGCACTGTGCAGAAACAGCTGCAATGCACCAGCGCAGGCACCCTTGCAACATGGTGCAAGGATGCCTGCGTCATGGGAGATTGTTTTTGTGCAAGAAGGGTCACCTTCCTGGCATTTTCCTCTTTCAATATGTGCTGTAGAATGTAGCACACATTCAAAGAGAAAAAAACGAGGAGATATAAAAACATTTCTCATCGTTGCACCTCACTACGCCACCCCTAGGGTGGCGTAGCATTTTAATGCATTTCCAGGTTTATGATACCTCATAAATCTGTCTGGAACACCCACAGCAACACCATGGAACGCCCATTTCACGCAATGTGTTGTGTGTAAAGGGGCTGTATTTACAAGGATAGGAAAGGTCATGCAGGGTGGCTTTTCCTGTCATTGTAAATATGGAGCAGTGAAATTAGCTGCCTGTGCGCCACGAAAAGTGACTGGCTAGTGGTGCAAGGGGCTTGTAAATCTGCACCATGGAATTTAAGTAAGTCACAACATTTCTCATGACATCATTTTACATCATTTATGGCATGCAGGGGAATGGTTCTGGCAGAAAGTTTCTTGCCAAATAACTTCTTTCAATCAAACAAGTCTCAAGTCAGTATCTATGCCGTTGCGTGTATATATTACATGAGGTAATGACAAACCAAATGTAACGCCATTTGCGTAATTTTGCATAAGTTAACAACATTTCATTTAAAAAATCAGTATCTTACACCTCTCGTTTTGCTCTGACCAGCCAGTGTTCACTAGGCATGCAAACAGGAATCATGAACCAATTGTGTTCCCAGTAAATACTGAGCTCAGCACAATCGACGTTTACCAATTGCACAATTTCCGATAAAGCTGGCACCCATTTTTGGGGTCTCTTGTGCAAAGAGTCAATTTCAAGCCATGCCATTATGCCATGCAATAAATAGGAATCTAAAAGTAAACGTATGGCACAAGGAATTCTCTCCCTCCAAGCATATATATTGTGGATGTCACTTGTTTCCCTCTTGCAAATTACAGGAATTATTTTTGAGAAAAACGGTCTAAAAGCAATCTGCATGCATATCCATAATTTGCAAGTGTCGCCTCTGTTGGGATTTAATGGATTGTCTGGTATGAAATCCTGAAACTGTAAAATAACAAACCTCTATGCGGCACATATGAAATGGTTCTTGGCTCGCTGCAAGCACTGTAAGACCAAAGAGAAATACAGAGAACAAAGAAAATATATCACAAAGTAAAATATGATCCAAGTAACAATAAACAAACTGTTGTGGAGGTGTCACCTAAGTCTGTTAAGAACCGAGAGCAGATGTGGAGGCACAGATCTTCCCAAACCTTCAATGAAAGCAGTGCTGACAGATGGCACAGAGTAAGTGAAGCAGAAATAAAGGTAACTAAGAATTGTTTGGGATTTATCCCACTTTGCTAACCGTTAATAACCAAAGAAAGTTAAAAATAATGAGAATAAAATGTTACAGGAAGCGACTGCTATAATGCGGTGCATTTGGGTGAGAGTCATGTAAGTTTGAAAAAAACAAACTCGTTCATCACTCTGTGTAGGACAGTGTATTTGTTCGTGTTTCATAGATTTTTTTATGACGGTCTGCGTTCTTACTTTGCAGCTTAAGAATTACTTTGGTGCATCTCATTTTGATATATTTAATATGTGCTCGACAACATGCATGGAATTGGAGACATGTCTAGTGATATAGCTTTCCAGAACCTCATTACCTGAAGTCTTCACACATTTGCTCACAGTTGCACATATTAAAAATGCATTTACTGCTGTTTCAAAATAGCAGCAGGCAGTGGCGTAAGGAATCCTTAGCCTCCCCCCCTGCGAGGGTGGGGAGGGGGCCCTCCCAATACCCATCCTCACGAGCTGACAAGCTGAGAGGGCCCCCTTCATGTACAACAGAATGGGTGCCACCCACACTGCTGGTGCTGCGGGGGTCTCTATTATACCCCTAGTAGTAGGGTGAAAGACACTTGAGGTACATCCTAAACCACACGAGATTCAAAGCGTTGACTCAAACATAGATCCCTCCTCCACCCCTCATTCTGGTTCTCTTTTTTATAAAGCATTTCCATGTTCCCTATTTATCCCCTTCTTCATTACACTGAGCATTACTTTAATATTTTTATGCGTGAACATTCTAATATTCATACATCCTACCAGGCCCTAAGGTTCAAGCACATTGCTTGCTTGTTTCTTGGTTCTGAAGAACATAAGCATTGATAAGCGTGCTTCAGTGACTGATGATTGTTTTACTGAATATGTTCTTGATGTGTAGGTTAGAGCACTTTCCATCAAAATACCATCTGGAGGTGTGGGAAATTAAAACAGAGAGACATGGCCTTCCCGGTCCAGAAAATGTGTCCCTAATGCTTTGAAACTGTTGCTGCTATAAAATCGAAGGGCGGATGGGTTACTCCTTCTCAACATTGACGGATATCCCATCTGCCGGAATATAAATCCCATAGGATACAATGAGATTTATATTTCGGTGGACGAGATATATGGGACTATGGTGACAGAGTAACCTATCCCCCAAGATCTAAATCAGACCCTAAGTATCTGCTTAGTAAGCAACAGATTCCCTGTTTCAGACTTTCCTATTTGATAGGTATAGGTTAGTGTTATCACTAAGAAGAAAGTTAGCTTTGGGTAGAACAGAATGGGCACAGAGACCGTCATTCATACCCTGGACACATCCCCCAGCCCAAATTTTCAGGAAATTATTTAGCCACTTACAATTATCCTACAGATAAGATAATGTTTTATTGATTGATTATTTAAAATCTTTACCAAAAGAGAATGCACAATATAACATTTCATTTATAGAATACAGTAAAAGGGCGATAATTTTAAAAAATAAGCGATAATTTCATAATGTTAAAAATTCAGAAATATAAACAGTATAATAATTAATGTTTTAAAAATTCCAGTTTTCTCCATGCACTTGTTAGGAATTTTGAGAGAGCAGAGTTAATATGTATATCTTCCAAGCAAAGACACTGGATTAGTGCTTGTCTACATGTCCTTATTGATCTTTTGTTAAAGTGCCTTTTTAATAGTGTTAATCTTTCATTTTTTAGTTCTGGGCAGAGGCATAATAGATGTATGATATTTTCTTCTCCTGTATTACACAGCCGACATGATATATTGTTGTCAAGCTTTTTCCATGGCAGTGCATGAGATTCTCCGGGCAGGATTCCGAACCGGGCTTTCATGAATATATTTTTATATTTCCAGGTCCAAGCTGTATTCAAATATTGTTGCGGAATCTTTTTTTTATAGCTATTTATTATAGACCAAGCAAGTTTCCTTTTGACCAGGGACTCTTTGTCACTTATTATAGATAGGATATCAATTGTCTTATTTACAATTTTTTTAAAAGATTCCTGAGGAATAGTGGTCATCCAAATCTCCTTCAGCCCAAATTCATCCAAAGCCTTCTCAAGATACTTCCAAACAGATAGTTTATTATTGCCCTCTACTTCTTTCCATAAAAGTTCTGAGATTAAATTGTCCTTGTCATTTTTTACCCTATACCATACTTTAATTGTGTTACCCATCCGAGCATGTTGTTGGTTATTCAAGCCAAATTCTAGTCTAATTTGGGACTGTGAGGCATTTTTTGGTAAACAGAAAAGAGATCGAAATGTTTTCGAGATTTCTTTGTTTATTGTTATTGCGTCCTTTCCGTTCAATGCTTCGCTGCCGTAGGTTAGGGAGGGTAACAATTTTGCAGATATGACCTTGAGTAGCGGCTGGTAGGTTAAGTTACTGGTGGATTTTTTTATCATACCAAATGCACCTGTTAGGGAGTTCGCCTTCCGGGTAATGTCCAATATCTGGGGTTTAAAGCTACCATTGTCATCAAAAACCAGTCCTAGGTATCTATAGATTTTTGTTTGCTCCAATTTTTCCTACAAGAATGTTCTAGATTTATTCCCAATGTGCTTGTGCAGGATTATCCGACAGTCAATTCTAAGATTCAGGGGGTCCAGAAATGAAATGCTCAGTTGCCAAATGCAGTATTTAATCAATTACTTACTCCCTTGTTTTTAAAAAAATTTAAAAAGCACATCATACAGTGAGAGCTAACAGGCCAAATAGCAGTGTCGTCTTACATCATTGACTACTCCAGAGCAATTTGGGCTTCTTAATGTCAAACATATATTGCCTTATTAGCATAAAAAAAGTTTTTTCAATAGTGAGATCTTAGGAGCAAAAGCTCTGTGCCATCATCTTCTCTCACTTCACTTGTGAATATATCACTGTTGATGAAGCCTCTACTGAGGGGGTCAAAACTGAGCATCACACTGTCTGGAAAACATTCAGGGGCAGATTTATCAAAGTGTTATCAAATGCAGCGCAGCAACAGAAAATGCTGTGCTGCATTGTGTTACAAGGAGAGAGAGTGAGAGAGCATATTTACAAAGATTTGGCATTCTCCTTCCCTCTCTCCAGCACCGTCGCAGACATTTTCCACCAAGCGCCACACGAACACAGTTGCGACAAGGTGCAAAAGTATCTGCATGAGTCTAGCATAGGTTTTGTACTGGAAGGGTTCCCTTCTAGTGCAAAATATTATGCCTTGACAACTTTTAGAATTTTTCCTACATTGTATGTATGCTGTACAGTGCAACATTCATGCAAAGTTGGGGAAGAAAGGAGAAATTAAAAATGTCTCCTTTTATTGTCTTCTTTGAAATGTTGGTCATTTTCGATGTAAACCCCTGTCTATGATTGTTAGTAGATAGGGTTTTGTTTTAAAAACAATTGGTGGGTGCATGGGAAAGCCCATGTATCATCATGGAATGTCCCTTTGACACTAAGTAATGCAAAGCAGTGCTTTGTGCTGGTTTTCCTTACTTTCAGACTACTTTCAAGGCCAAAACAAGTTTTGAACTGGAAAGTAAGGCATAGATTCATCAAGCGAAATAGTGATTGCAATAGCTGCGAATCAGCTTTTGCGATTGCGATTTCCGCTCCCGGAATTCAGCAACTACAAATTCAGTAAATAGCGAATTCGCAAAGAAATATTCACAAATCCATTTGTCAACCCAAATTGCGATTCATTAACAGCGATTACCCACATGTTCTGCTAAAAATATTGCGAACTCGCAAATATATTGCGAATTCACATATCAAATTCATAAAAAATCGCAATTTGCGAAAATGCCCGAATTCGCAAAAAAAGGAGTTGCAATTTAAGGAGAAGCAAAACCAGGTGGTACCCATGAAGTCCAATTGCGAAAAAAAAAAAAATTGCAAACAAGACACAGGTGTAGGCTAAACCAAACACACTTAAGGAGACTCAGTAGGAGCATGAGGAAAGTCCCAATGCCAGGTCTCTACAACATGGCAAGGCGGCTGAGGCTCCAGGCTGCAGCCCAGAACCGGCGCAGGATCCAGGAGCACATCTTCCGGCTGCGGATTACACTTCTGGGCCAGACTGAAGAGGGGATCTACTCCAAATACAGGCTCAATGGGGCTATGATAAAGAAGCTCATCAGAGACCTTGACCCCCTGATGCAGCACCCAACACAGAAGACCAATGCCGTGCCCACCCATGTCCAGGTCCTGTGCTGCCTGCACCTCCTGGCCTCCGCAGCTTCCAGGGGATAGTCGCAGTAGCAGGGGGCATTTCACAGAGTACCCTGTCACGATGACTACAGAGTTTCCTGGACGCCATGCTGAGCCGGATCCATCACGACGTCACCTTCCCAACAACCCAACAGGACTTTACACAAACTAAACTTGGCGTCTATCACACCACCCCTTTCCCCCATGTAATTGGCTGCATTGACTGCACCCACATTCACATCTGTCCACCTGCTGAGAACGAACACATGTACCGGAACCGCAAGTCATACCACTCCCTCAACATCCAGATGGTCTGCAATGCGAAGACCATCATTACAGACATTGTGGCACAATACCCAGGGAGCACCCATGATTTGTTTATCTTCCGGCACAGCGGCATACACACCCGCTTGGCCAGGGGTGACTTTGGCGAAGGACATCTCCTAGGTAAGTACACATGCCCACATACAGTATGTCAGGACCATGTAGCTGCGCATAGCAGGCACTGACCCTCTGCTCCTATCTTTCAGGTGACAGCACCTACGGCCTCCGTGAATACCTCCTCACCTCATACCTCAACCCTGCTACACCACAGGAACGGCGTTACAATGCTGCGCACATTCACACAAGAAATGTCATTGAGCGGACATTTGGAATGTTAAAGAGTCGATGCCGCATCCTCCACAAGACTGGCGGAGCCCTCAAATATCAGCCTGAGGTCTGCCGCCGCATCGTGGCCGTGTGTGCCATACTCCACAATATTGCCAACAAGCGGAGGATACCTGTGGAGGTGTCTGGTAGTGAGTCGGAAGGGGACAACCTGCCACCTGCACATGTGCATCATGCACGCGGGAAGAATCCTGCTGAAGGACACAGACGCCGTAGCAACATCACACTGAACTATTTCTAGTGCACCCATACCCCTCACACAACACTGCAATCATGCATGCCACATGAATTAATGACATGAGGAAGATTTGTGTTCAAAATAAATTCTTATTTTTATGTTCAGCAAGCTCTAGATGTGCTTTAAATTATCAAAAAATATTACAAAAGTATGGCGTCATACAGGCTCTTGTATCCAGAGCAGGCGCGCGTGGTTACATCACCATGGCACTGCTGGTAATGTTCAGTCAGTCACTGGCACCTCCTGCCAGACGCACCCTGTCGCCTCTCCAACTCCACATTGGGAGTGTCCGGCCGTGATGCAGCACTGGGCCTGGCACTGCGACGCCTTTCTGGTAGCACTGGCACAAACAGGCTGCTCAGGCTCGATGTGCCCTCACTGGCATCATCACCCCCCCTTTGCATGGCCATGACCACACACCTGTTGATTTTCAATTGCAGTGGTAACCTGCTCCAAGGCCCTTGCTACATCTTGGCAGTATTGTACCATTTGTAGCAGCATGGCCAATGGCCTGCGCGACACTTGTGATGTTGCGTTCCCAATCAGGTGGTTCGCCCGGGTATATGCAGATAGTCGGGTCAGCCGCCACCATCAGTTGGTGAAGTAGTGTGGCTCACAGTGAAGTAGTGTGGCTCACTGGTTAGAGGCGGCAGACCCGAGAGCAGAGGACGGCCCGGGACCAGGGTTCGATTCCCGGCGCGGCAGGTTTGTGGACCAGGGTCAGCGGACTCGATAATTCTCTCGCCTCGGTGCCCACTCTGATCAGCGATCACACTCGGCAACTCTGGGCATTAGCTTGCCTCATCTTCACTAACGGCTCCACCAGACCGCCGGGGATGCCTGGTCTCACCCTGGAGATACCCATTAAGGGACCATCTCTCAGGGAAGCCAGGAAGGGTTTCGCAGCGGTTGAAGCGCCTTGGGACCCTACGGGTAAGTAGTGCGCTATATAAATGCCTATACATTTACATTTACATTTACATTTACATTGGTTGTTTTCTTTCACTTCAGCCGTTAACTCCTGCACACTTTCTGTCAGCTGGTTGAGATTGCGTGGAGTTTTGTACAGCTGCAGCTGCATGGCTGCCACGTGCTGTGCCTGCTTGTGATGCACAGCTAGCATCCGGGCTTCAATTCCCAGACCTAGATCTTGGGCCTGTTGCTCCCTGTCTGGTTGTGTGGCCAAGGTGCGCTGCTGCCTCAACCGGCCGCATGCCTGGGACCGCACAGTGGCTGTGCGGCATGTCTGCCTCCTGGGTGGTGCTGGGGTCTGATCCACTGCCATGCGTGACGCCTGGGGTGGTTTAACGCCTTCTGTGGCCGCAGGGGGGGCCCTGTGCGTTTGGGATGGTGCTGGTACTGGTGCAGGTACATGTGATGGTCCTGGTACTGGGGCAGGGTGGCTCTCTCCCTCCGTCTCATCTGGAGTCTCCGTGATATGGAGTGCCTCACTATCTGAAGTCTCAGCATCTGCAGCACCTGTGATGTGAATGAGTGCACAATTAATGATATGATTCTGGCACCTGGGATGTAGCAACATGCATGCAGGCTTGCATTCCCTGACTGGCTTTAGGGGTATTTTTCACTTGACTGTTCTGGCTGTGTGTGTGGCTATCAGGGCACATTGTCACACTACAGGTCCCACAATGCAATTAGGCGTTTCTGATGAGCAGGGACTGCATTACTGGGGTCACCAAATGGCTAGCTCTGGGAGCATGGGCATTGTTAGGGGACGGGGTCGCAGTTGCATGGCTCTTACCTTGTGATTAGTCTGTGGCTCAGGAGGTGTCCAGCTGAGTGACCCCCACGCAGGCTGCAGGGTTGATGGTGTCCTAAACCAAGTCCTCCAGTGGTGTGTTTGCGGGAACTGTGGAGTCTTTTCCTCCCTTGGCCATTCTCTCCCCCAGCCTCTCTGTGATGCGCTCCTTGGCACGGCTTCTGAGGTCATACCACCTCAACTTGGGGACATCGATTGACCGCTGTGTCACTCCTGCAGCGTTGACCATTACCCTGATGCGCAGCCAGATGCGCCTTTTGTCGGCCTCGGGCACCTTCCTGGAAAGCTTTCCAAAAAGCTTGTCATAGTCCCTGCTGACTCCCTCATTAACTACTCCAGCTCTTGTTCAGAGAACTTGATTTCCCTCTTCCTGCCCGTTTCACTGGATCCTGCTGCATCCTGGGACATTGTGGTTTCAATGTGTGTCCTGTCTTGGGACTGCAGGGTGTGTCTCCTGGAGCTCAGTGCTGTGCCTCCTCCTCTATACAGCTCTGTGTTCCAAATGAGTCATGTAGCTGCCTACTTCCTGGTTGTGATGTCATCATTGTGCTCAAAATGCGACTTCCAGTTTTTGCGATTTCGCAATCTGCGAGATCGCTATTTGCAATTTCGGTATTTGCGAAATCGCAATTTGTGGTTGGGAAACAGACGATTCTGCGATTTAATTGCGATTTTATCGAATTCGCATACGGCGATTGCGGGCGATTGCGATCCGCACTTTATTTGTGATTTTGATGATGCATCCCATTCTGCAAATTCTAGTTAGCGATTCAGTATTTTTTGCTATTTAGAATTTGCAGAGTGGCTGCTTGATGCATCTGGGGGTAAATTACCCAAAACCATTTTGGGCTGATTTTCATCATATTTGTAACAGAAACCCGGAACAATATGTTAGCAAAATTTGCCCTCAGTATCCAAACATATTTACCTTTCCTTTATGCCATACAAAGAGAGGCAAGTGAGTGATAGCAATAACAACTGTCTAAACCCAGATAGACCAAATTCCCATTATACAAGCCCACAGTCACAGTAGCACATGACCACAGGTGATTCTACTTGTTTATGTGCAGAGTTAAGAAAAAGTACAGAAGACAATGACTGCAGCACAGTTTTTGTGTTGTACTGCAACCAAGATTTTGCTTTGCGATGTTAGGGAAGCTCAAAGCCCTCATACTTCAAAGGGACAGGACACTAACATTTTCAAACCACCTGCCTTTTTAATAATAATGGAACAGGAATCTCCCTTATGACATGTTGCAAATGCCATGATAGAGGCCTGTATGGAAGAGAAGACCTCCAATTCTGCATTTACTATCACAGAATGCCTACTATTTGTTGTGGTACCTGTTGGTTAATGAAACTGGAGAATTAAAAAAATAAAGTAGGATTTTTGTTAGTGGCAATGGATTGAGAATGAAGCAGTCACTTGGTCCAATCTGTGCTTCCCCCAATGCCAGAACCCACATTCACAAAATGCAAGCTATCCCTCATGGACCCCATCCATTTTGCAAATTCAATACCAACTGCTATGAAGAGTGTATGAAAACAAGGCTCTTTGCTTATGCCCCACATGTTTAGCCCCCATTTGGACTACTACATGCTGGTTTTTGACACTGACAGTGCACCAAAGCCTGCTAACAAGGTTCCAGTGCCAGTGCTCTCTCCCCAAAACTGTTATGTATAAATTGGTATCCCCAATTTGCAGGGACTTTACCCCCTTGTACGTCCCTAGTATATGGTTCCAGTTGTATCCAGGGCATAGATGTTAAAGTGGTGCCCATGGCTGCAGCACGGTTTTTTGCCATCCTGGGTGACCCAAGCTAACTATTGAGAATAGGCCTGCCATTGCAGATTGCAGGAACTCGACTATGCCCTCAGCATGTGTAGCACAGTCAAATGCACTGCCTATAATATGTGTCAGACATTCCTAAAGTTAGCCTCCTCAGCCCAGGAGACATGGTGTAGTGTATTAAAGGTGAGGACATATATGTGCAAGTCCTTATGTCTATATAGTCGTGTTCCCCATTGGAAATTACTATGTGTCCACAGGATAACATAATTTGCCAAAAAGGCGCTCCCAAGATTAGAAGCTCCATTATAGTACCTCTAAAATATGTCATGTTTGGTAGGAAACAAAGTGTGTTCTCTCCCCTGACATGATTCTCATGAACTGGTTGACATGGCATGTCCCCAGGTGGCACCTCAGAGGTTGCCCACCTGGATACCCCATTTTCTTTGTGCTCTGGCTGACCAGCTCACGCTTTCCTGTGCCAGCAAGATAGGGTTCTGATTTCCTGACAGGCAGAGTGATCACAACTAGGAGTCAGTAACAAAGGCCTGATTAGGAACATGGTCACACCTCCTCCCCTCAGGCAGGTTAGTGAAGTGGCACATCAAGGTGGTGAGCTTCAAAAGCTGCACCACCTCTGATTTGCATTAGCGCTGACTCCCAGTGGTGGAAAAGACTCCAGGCACAATTGCACCCTGTCAGGCTGGATATTAGCTGTGGAGGGATGTGTACACCCCCAGAAGGCAAGCCACATATCCTGGATGAGCAGCAAGGTCTGTACACCATAATTTGATTTCTGCCACCTTTAGGGGTAGCAGAATAGAGGGTTCTCTACAGTAAAAGTGATCTACATGTGGTCACTCTAGGGGCGGATTAGCTGCAGAGACTAGCTTCCCATTGGCAGCTAACTCCTACACCTCTAACTCCCCTACATCTAGGATTTAAGGGCCCCCCTGAAACCAGAACCTCAGATCTGAAAAATTTAGTTGAAGAAAGGACTAAGAGGAGACTCATGTCGCTGACAACAGGACTTTGTCCATAACACCAAAGTAAAAGAGGGAAACTTTGTCCCTGTGGCAACAGACTAGAAACTGCGTGAACAACCCTCATCCTTGGCTAAAACTAAGCACTCCCAAAGAGAGGGACCCTTGTGGAAACCAGAAGCACCCTCAGTCATCCCTGGACTAGATGCATTAGTCCCCTACAAAGTGTAGGTAAAAACACTTGCCAGGTACAAAGAATTGCTGTCCACCTGACTCTTCATGAGAGCACCCAAATCCAGTTTGTCCAGCGCTTTGTGGGAGTGGTAGTCTCGCCTGCCTCTAAGATTCAGGCTGCTATGTCATTCCCCCAGACTCAGTGAAGTTCAAGTGGATTTTCGTTGTGCTTACTTCCGCCAAGGCTTGTTGGTCACCAATCCTGTACCCAACACCCACACTCGACCTTGCATCTACAGGGAACACTGTGCAATCATCATCCAACTTCATCAGCTGTGTATCTATTGTGTTTTTGCATTCAGTTTCTTGCCGCACCTTGTAAGCAGTAAAATTAGCACCAGAGCGGCTCCAGTTCAGCACCATGGACAGACAGAAGAATGCTGCAGCCAGACTCCAGGGGCCCGCATAACCTTAACCCTGTAAGGGTTCCATGTAACTCAACCTGCAAATGATCAATGGTGACTAGTGGGTTTTGCCATTGACCACAATGTAATTTTGTCTATTTATTTTACTACACTGATTTAATATTGCTTCAAAAATCTCTAACTCCAGATATATTAGTACTTTGTCTAAATTATGATAAAAATGCACTCTATTTTTGTAAACTGGTGTCAGATTTCTCTCGAGTCATGTCAATTGTTTATCATCCATATTGGTACTCTGAAATGCTTAACACTTTCCTCTAGTAAAGTCTGATAACTCTTTGCCACTCTGCCAGTATTGAGCTAAGTATTTATTAGTGTGAATTCTAGGGCCAACTTTGGGGTATTGTGATATTACATGGTAAGGCTACACAGCCATACCACATAATACTCCACTTTCCTTCAAAGAGACTCTATAATAGCAATGATTTGATGCCACAAATGCAGCAAAATAGCATTAATAAATGCTGCTACGTTTCAAAAAGAGGTGGGATCCTTCTTTCATTCCACATCAACTTTCTTTATTGTAATATGTTGCAAAGTTCCTGAAAGTGCATATTGCAAGTCAGAAAGACATTTCTTAATTGCAGTGTGCCTTTAATACGTTTGCAACTTGTCTGGCAGTCGAAATTGGTCAATTTCAAGCTTTGAGATTGCAAATCAAATTGGAAATTCAGGCCTTAGATGTCTTCTCCATGCAGTCAAATCGGGACTGTTTTCGGTTCGATGGAGTGTTTGTGCAAACAATTACATTAGGCTATGGGAGCAATTCTAGTTATGCTCCACGTAGTACCGGTAAAACACACCCATCTCAAATCCATCCTGTATTTTTTGTTTAGAAGAGCCTCGCTTTTTTTTCTACCCACATGTAGCCATAAACTGCCCCATCCAGCTCAGCAAAAAGTGAATCTGTGCTAAGGAGAATATATTACTTTGAAAGACTCTACCTCGCATTGCAGTACGAGGGTAGTCAATTGTTTTGTTTTTTACTTCGACTACAAAGCACTTTGCAATTAAATAATTCCACTGGTGTAAGATGGAACTAATTGATGCAATAATGTGTCTGCTTTACAGAATTGTATAGGTACATTCAAGAACCAAAGCAAAGACAAAAATACATTTATGGTTGTGAGAGATTATCAAGCAGAATGTTTTAGTGTTCCTTATTTTTGATATTGTTACAGAAACAGGAAAACTATACTAAAGAATGGAACAAATAGTATTTACATCTCTGTTCCTGACTGCACAATAAGAATAGCTTTCATTACATAAGTAAATTTAAAAACATCCCTTAACTTTTCAAGTTTTTTAGTGAATGTCACTTTCAACGGAGAACAGAGTATCAATTATCTAAGTGAAACATAGAAATGGAAATAGGTTACAGTCCCATGAAGGATAATATTACTGTAAGGCAATCCCAACTCTTTGAGACAGGAACAATAGAACAATAGAACAATACCAGCCTGTTATATCCTGCTCTTCCTCTCTCTTTGTCCCTCCTTAGTGTTAGTGTCTGCTTGTCTATGTCATGTCTCTGTGATGTCATCCAGGATTCTACCTGTTGCTGTTCAAGGGATTTATCAGTTACCTGGAGGCTGAGCAGGAAGTTATCTGCTCCCAGTGGGGTTTCTTACCATATTACACAGCCCCATCCTGCTTTCTGGTCTCCGTATAAGAGCTGGCATTCTCAAGAACTATAAACAACAAAAAAGATTGACAACATCTCTGCCCGTCACAGATGACAATAGCAATAGGGCTTGTCTAGATATGCTCTTTGAACGTGAATGGCCTTGCAAACAAGATAGCCAACCTTGATTTTGTCACCTATATTAGGGCGTTCAACATAGTAGCATTATGAGAAACTTGGCTAATTGATCCTCCCCATCGACAGGGATTTCTACTATTTTTAACAAGCGCAACAAAGGGGGCAAATTATGGTAATTTCCAAGGAGGATTCTTCACATACGTTGCAAACACAACTGTTCATACTCCCGTGTTTTGGCCCTACAATACCAGCACTATTAGCAGTAAACTTAGTTTCTTCGTCAACGACAACAAACATAAGGGACACTAACATTATGATAATAAATGCTTATATCCAACCGAAAGGGAAAACCAAAGCCGCAAAGGAAATGTGCAACTTTGTGGAAACATGCACAAGAGAAGGACCCACAACTGACCTTATCCTAACTGGGGACTTAAATTTCAATCTAATGGGTCCCTCCTTGGATGAAGAAGTGCTACTCAAAAACACAATCTGGAACATACCAATGCAAAGGAAACCACAATCATGCAAACAAACTAAAGCAGGACAGCTGGTTCTGGAGAAATTGGAACATCTTAATTTAAGAGCACTCAATGGCAGATCAGCCAAAGATAACCCTCCAGTAGCAACTCACAGCTCAACGAGAACGAGTGCAATATTGGACTACACCTTTGTCTCCCAAGATCTGTTCCATCATGTTACATCATTCCAGCTGGGTGACAAAGGTGATATTGACCATCGGCGCCAGGAAATAGAGCTCAGAACAACTGTGCCTACGCTTGAACGATGCCGGAATCCTCAAAAAACAGAACTCACCATCAACCTTAAAAGAATCAAGTTCAAGATAGCGGTAGAAAGCAACATGTTGGAAATTGCAAAGCAACACTTTGAGCTGAGGGGCGGACAAGGGGAAGTCGAGAAATGGGGAAGCTTTACCACAACCATGGAAGCATATGCAACTAACCATCAAACCAGCAGAGATTCTGTGGTGTGAAGCCCGTTCTACATACTGCGATGCAAGAAATCAACCTCATCAAAAATTCCATCTATCCCCTACTGAGTCAACTCTGCCACCCGCCCAGTGATAAAACACAATTGCAACTATTACAGAAGCAAAAGAGGCAGTTGAAAAAACTAAAAAGGAACGCAATCAGAGATATGGAGAATGACTTCTGGACAAAAAGTACACATCGACATTAAGCACAACAATAGTGCCAGATTCTGGAGCACTATGAATAAATTTATCAACCCTAATCATGCTGGAATCTGTTTGAACATCTGAGAGGAAGTCTGGGTAAAATACGTGAGGTCCCATTTCTATCGAGACACCGAACAATGTGCGCATGGTCAAGAGCTTGAAAACGTTTCAGAAGGCCAAACTACCATCAAGGTCTGGGCTGCAAATAACTAGGAGGAAACTAGGAGACATACCAACAGAGGACCTGTAAATAAACCAGACTAACATCATCAAATGGCAAATAGGAAAGGGAAGGAAAGAAGGCGCTCCTCGCCCAAATTGAATACCACCAGTACTCTATAAACAAGAGGCACATTTTTGGGCAGAAGCACTGGAACCATTATTTGGAGAAATAATGAAGCAGAATACCCTGCCTTGCTCTTGGAGAGGATTAATTATTTCACCAATGTTTAAATCTGGAGAAAAGTCAAAACCACAAAAGTATCGACTAGTGGCCCTAATAGACAATGAGGCTAAATTATTTCATGGAATGCTACTAGAGGAGCTCCAGGCATGGGCCAAAGAGAAATCCACAATCCCATCATATCAGACTGGATTAGCGAAATCAGTTGGGACAACTACAAATATACTCAGTATGGCAATGCTTATGGATAAGGCGGAATCTGCAAGGATGCCCCTTCACCTATGCTTCATCAATTAAAAGGCCTCCTTCGACCATGTCAATCTCAACAAACTCTGGTCCAAACTTCAAAGCTGGGGGCTGCCACATCCCCTTCTAAACTTGCTGATAAATCTGCACACCAACACATGGGTACAGATAAAGCTGGGTAATGGGTCACTCCTGTCAAGGCGTATACCAACGGAAAAAAGGTTGAAGCAAGGATGCGTACTAGCACCTACACTTTTTAATCTGTTTATGACTCATCTAGTCCTGCAGTTAAACAGCTGCAACTGAAATGTCCCAAAAATAGGAGACATATTCCTACCATGTCTCCTATACGCGGACGATATAGTCCTGATTAGCCAAACAAAAGTAGGGCTTCAACACCTTTTAAATGCTACACATGATTTCTCCAAAGCAAATGATTTATTGATAAATCTGGATAAAACAAGAAACATGGCGGTCGGCAAAAAAAGGAGACAACCAGCAGCTTGGTTCTGGGGAGAGACCAGAATTTAGGATACAAGGGAATACACATACCTGGGTGTGAAGCTAGACAATGGTGGCTGATTTTTGGCACAGAAGAACAGCATAAGGCATAAAGGTCTTTCGCTGGCTACCTCCTTAAAAATATTCGATACCAAAGTAAATGGACCATTGGCTTGGTAGAGGTGGTCCGCGTAAAGCTTCTGCCAACAATCACCTATGGCAGCAAACTACGGAAAGGGAGAGATGCCAAAATACTCAACGCCACAGTAACAACTGCATACAGGGTCATCTTTGGGCTACCTAAATACACCTCGCCTGCGCAAATCAGACTTGAGTTTGGCATACAGAAACAATCGATTGCAAGACAAGGGGCTTACATCATCACCTTGGACAAAGTGTGGAAAGCCCCCCAGGGAACTCTAAATGAACAGTTATGGAATGAGATACAACTACACACTGCAACACCTGCTGCAGAGTATCTCAACAGCAGCTTACATAACATGGAACTGAACCAGCTTTGGGAAACACCTACAACTGCCACCACTTTTAGAAAACTGGTGTGGAAGACAGTGAAACATCTCTCATGCCTGGAGGACAAGGCTTCTTTATCAAAAATGTCCCATGGATGGATGACTTTGAACACCTATCCAAAGCCTACCGCACAAAACTACTTTACTTGGGTTATGCAAAAAACATAAAAATCAGCTTCATGAAATACAGGCTCGGTCTGCTACCCAGTATACAGCATTTATCACCTTGGCTAAAGGAGGAAGCAGGCTCTACGTGCCACTTATGCGGATCATCATCAGAAGACCTGTTGCATATACTATGTTCCTGTGAAGAACTTTTGAAAGAACAGAAGCAGTTGCTAAAATGTCAATTTAATCTACGAGGGGTTCACAACAGGAGGCACACAGCACTGGCATGCTTAGTATCTAATGATCCACAACTGAATTGCCGTCTAGTAAAGTACCTGAGGCTATGCGAACAGAAAATGACAGTAATGCAGTTATTAAAAAAACCTAGCTGTATGACAGACAGGCAAGACCATGAGGAAGAAGTGTGAAGAACTCCTCTATATTCATCGCTTTCACTAGCACATCTGCACTTTGTTTCCGGAGTCAAACTTCTCCTAACTAAACTACGATATACCCAGGGAAAGAAAGAAATAAACTGGAATAAGTACTACCCCCCCCCCAGTGAACTTGAACAGACATGCGGGACATTACAGAAGTCAAGGATATTGCCATATGGAGCTGACAGCTTATTTAGCCGAAAATGACTTTAGCTGGAAAAAAGTGAACACATAGCCTGTTTTTTTACTCGCTTAAGTAGAGCAATGTTTTTAAAAACAATTCATAAATACAAGCAATGTGAAGAAAGGAGTTTTATGTATGTACATTTCTGCTTTTAATTAAAAAAAATGGTTTTGCAAAGGTTTACATTTAACTATGCAAATAAATGAAACCTAAAATTGTAAAAAAAATCTAAACCTAAGCGAAGGTGGAATTTGTTTATTGACATAGGGCTGTTAAGGTGGTGTAGTATGTCCCCAGATATAGACAACAGTGAGCTGGGTCTCTACTAATGATATGGCAGTGATGTGTGGACACAGAATGGCGTGGCAACAAAATGCAAGTTTAAAATGTATTCTGAGATAATGTTTTCCATTAAAGGCACTCTTTTGGGGCCCGATTCCATGGAAATCTTGAAAGAATCCCTGGAAAAATAGTTCTTGACTGCCATTTAACTGCCATATGCCAATAAGGGCCTAAGTTGCGAAAGTATTATACATAGTCGAAACAGTTGAAACAAAATTCTGAAATAATGTCTGGATTAAAAAATGTAGACAGCTTATTCCTTTTGGAAAGACCAAAAGCTTCTGTGACTACGTTACCTAGGGCCAGATGTAGGTAGGCCGTTACCGATCGGTAACGGCCGAAAATACCGATTTTGGGCCCTTACCGATCGGTATACAGCCATCGAGATGTAGGGAACAAAAAAAAGTCAAAATCGGAGCGAAAACCGATTCGGAATGAGTACCGAATGGAAAAGAATCCGATACGTACATACCGAAAATCGGATATGTAACGAATCGGTAACACACCGAATCGGATGCAAACAGCGATTCGGTCAATGTACCGAATCGGTAGATACACCGAATCGGAAAATAACCGATTCGGTCCATGTACCGAATCGGTAGTGACACTGATTCGGAAATTATCCGAATCGGTCCATGTACCGATTCGGTACTGACACCGAATCGGAAATTATCCGAATCGGTCCATGTACCGAATCGGTAGACACACCGAATCGGAATAAAGCCGATTCGGTCCATGTACCGAATCGGTAGATACACCGATTCGGACATGAGCCGAATCGGAGAACCTACCGATTCGTATGAATCACCGATCGGGAAATTCCCCGATTCCGACAGATGGGGAGATGTAGGGAGGCACAGAAACACCGAATTCGGCTCAAAATCGGTAGAATTCACTCGGTATTTACCATGGATTACAATCAGGTGGTAACCAACTCCAACCCATAAAAACAGCCCCAAAATGCATTGCAACTTGCAGGATGGCAGCTTTTTATGTCATTGCGAGGCGGCTACGGCTACAGCAGGAAGGACAGAGGGAATGGCAAAGAAATGAACAGGTCTACAGACAGAGGATAACCCTGTTCATGCTCACAGAGGCAGAGATCCTACAGAGATACAGGCTGGACTCTGACACCATTCTTGAGCTCATCAGGGACCTCAAACCATTGTTGGACCACCACACCCCAAGGGCACACGCCATCCCAGCACACGTCCAGGTGCTATGTAGCCTACACCTGCTTGCGTCTGGCAGCTATCAAAGTGGAGTTGCAGCGGCAGGAGGGGTGACCCAGAGCAGCCTGTCAAGGTTCTTCCACACATTCCTTGACGCCATGATACACAGGATGGACCAATACATCTCTTTCCCTGCAACCCACGCAGAACTGCTACAAACTAAAGCTGACTTCTACCAGATGGCACAATTTCCCCAAATCATTGGCTGCATAGATGGCACGCACATTCCGATTTGCCCACCAGCGGACACAGAATACATATACCGCAATCGGAAGTCTACACACACCATCAACGTGCAGGTGATCTGCAATGCGAAGTGCACCATCACAGACCTGGTAGCAAAATTTCCAGGGAGTACCCACGACTCCTATATTTTCCAACAGAGCGGCATCTATGCACGGCTGATGGCTGGCGAATTTGGTGAAGGATACCTCCTAGGTGAGACACATCATCAGACCCCCATAACACAAAGTAGCTAGGTGGAATACATGTATGCATGTGTGTAATGTTACCCCTTTCCCTTCCAGGCGACAGTGCATATGCCCTCCGCTCATTCATACTCACCCCCTACCTCAACCCCTCCACACCCAGCCAAAGGAGGTATAACCGGGCCCACATACGCACAAGGAATGTCGTCGAACGGACCTTTGGCATCTGGAAAAGTAGATTCAGATGCCTGCACAAGAGTGGAGGTGCAAGGCAGTATACCCCCATCACCTGCTGCAAGATCATAGCTGTATGTGCAATGTTACACAACCTTGCGGTGAAGAAGGGCACTGAGGTGGAGTTGTCTGACTACGAGGACCATGACGACGACGAAGCTGTGCCACTGACACAGCCAGCTGGGGTGTGTACGCCAAGTGATGGCAGATACAGACGTGAGGAGATTACAGAAAACTATTTCTGAGTGAGTACAGATGCACAGACAGGTAAATGGTTGTGGTGAAAAAGCAATTTTTAATACTGTTGCAACACAGTTACTGCACTGATGTGCAACAAAAAAAAGGTGTAATAGCAAAGAAAACAAAAGTCTAAGGTCCAGGTTGCCTCACCCGCCCTTGCAAGGCTATTTCTTTGAGCGCTTGGCAGCCCCACTGGGGTGTCCCTCACCCCCTTCAGAATGACCAGCGGCTTCTGCGGAGCGCCTGGTGCTCCTGCGTGGCTCTGACGCAGCGCTGGCCGGGCTGCTGCGGCTGCTGCTGTCCCCAGCATCCCCCAGGTCCAGGGCAGGATTTGCGGCAGTGTTAGAGATAATCATGGCCTCCATTGTTGTCGTGATGCGGGCCATTCCCCTTGTTATCTCGGCGGTATTTTGGGTGAGACTAGACTCCATGTTGGCACCGCGCTGACAGAGTTGTGCCGTTGCAGCAGCAAGGCGGCTTATGGAGCGGTTCTGCACCCGGGCATCCCGCCTGCGCGACAGCTCATGCTCCTCTAGTCTGCCACATAACTGGGTAATGGCAGTGGTTAGCCTGCCTAAACCTGCTGCTACCTCCTTGTTGGTATCCACAAAGGCCTGAAAACCTTTTACCATTTCCCCCATCTGCAGGTTGTGCTGCAGGAGCTGGCGTTGGCAGGCCATGATTGACTTCGCCTGCTGCCTTTGGATCTTCACCATATTCCCTTCAAGGCCCAGGAAGACACTGCCCTCCGGTGCTGGCGCTGCAGTGGTGGGAATGGCACGGCGCCGGGTACTGCTGCTGCCGGCCTGCTGAGTGGGCTGGGGTGCCACTGGTGGGGGTGTGGTGCTGGCCGGGACCTGAGCCCCTGCTCCCAGGACAGGGTGTACTGGAGCCACAGCCATGATCGTGGCAGGAGCTGGTGTAGGTGGAAGGAGGTCCCTTGTCGGGGAGTTCTCTAGGGAGAACAGCAAGGGGGGTGTGCTCGGCATTTGTGGGGAGTGAAGTGAATCAAAGTCAATTGCCAGGTCTCCCTCAATACCCAGCCCTATGGTGTTTTCCTCCTCCTCCTCCTCGGCAGCCTGACTCGTGCTCGGCCCTGCGAGTGCAGTGGTAGATGGTGCTGCTGCCTCTGTTGTCAGTGGTTCTCCGCCTGATGGTGCCCCTAGGTACAAAGAAGCATTTGTAAATTGAGTGCCGATGTATTACAGTCAGTACAATTAAAGCATTCCACATGTCCTTGCATCTCCTTAGAATGTGTTCCACTGTTTCCTGTCTTGTGATTCTGCACTGCCATATTTTGCTAACTTCTGCTGACTACATGTACCATGATGCTTGTCTCTTGTATGTTGGTTACAGTACTGTGCTGGGGTTTGGCTGTGCATTGTGTCTAATGGGGAGGTGTCTGGTAGGGTGTGTCATGATGCGCATGCTTCTTACCTGTAGCTGTAGCTCTGGCTGAGCTGTCCAGGGTCCCAATTCCGGTCACGCTCTCCCTCTCAATGGTGCTGGAGACCAGTTCCTCCAGCTCGGTGAGGGGTGGCGCCGGGTTCCTGCCTCCACCTGTGACTCCAGCTTGCCTCTGGATCTCTGCCATCTTACGTTTGGTGAGGCTGCGGATATCATAGAAGCGCTTCTTCAGCTCATCAAGGGACCTGGGGGTGACACCCACAGCATTGACCTTTTGGGCGATTTCGCCCCAGAGCCTCCTCTTGGTGCTGTCTGGCACATTAAGGGACAGCTTCCCGAATAGCTGCCGGTGCACCCTCACCACCTCCTCAACCAACTCCTGCAGCTCGATGCTGCTGAACTTTGGCTTCCTCTTCTGGCTGGACTTCTGGCTCTCACTAGGGTTTGCCATCTTGATCTGAACAGTTCACTACCTCCTACTCCCACTGCTGCTAACTGTGAGTGTTCAGCTCAGGCTGGCTCTCCAGAAAGTTCTTAATTAGCTGCACCTGCCAGGGTTGCCACTCCCTGTTTGGGTGGGGGAGGGGGAGCCACCTCATTGGCTGAATCGGCTTTTACCGAATCGGCTTTTACCGAATCGGATATTACCGATTCGGTAAAATCCGATTCGGTAAAATCCAATTCGGATTTTACCGAATCGGTTTCTTCAATGCATTCCTATGGGCTTTTTGGCCATGGGTGTGTTTTCATACCTCCGATTTGGTAATTGCCGATTTGGACTTTACCGACTCGGCTATTTCCGAATCGGTGGTAGCCGATTCGGCTATTTCCGATTCGGTGGTAGCCGATTCGGTACTTTCCGGTTCGGTCCGTGCCGATTCGGTACGTAGCGATTCACATTACCGATGCCGACCGATTCGCTATTATTTCGCGGTTTGTTTGCTACATCTCGTTTTCCGATTTCAGAATACCGATTCGGCCCGCCTCGGTATTTTGAAATCGGAAAATCCCTTTTACCTACATCGGGCCCCTAGTTAGCTAGGGGTGAGAACTGGGTTGATTTAGCGTGGGTATATATGAACAGCAGATGTAGGAAAGCAGTCTACTACACAAACAAGTTATGGTAATGAAGCCTTGAAGGAGAGATAGATTGAATAGTGGCTTTCCATTTGAAAAGGTGCATAGTGCCATACTCAGACTAAGAAGAAGCACTCGCTTTTCTGATACTCTTCAGCAGTATATTAGCAGTAAGAAATGGACCAGAGTTTAAGAAGAGTATTCAGCAGCAGGATATTCCTCATTTTAGGTTCCCTGACTGACATAGCCTTTCAGGCCATATTTACAGGTGGTTACGTGACGTTATGCTCATTAGCATGATGTCACCCACATGGTTCCACTACAGAACCGTAGTTTACTACTGGTCCTTTCACATTATCCAGAGCAGTTTTACTGGTGTAAGATGGGATCTACTTGAAGTTTGATTCACCCTCAAGTTAGCCTTGAGCCAGGGCTAAGTTATTTGAGTAACTGTGGCGTGGAGCCTCGTGCAGGATGAGGTCAGACATGGAACCTTGGGGCAGGAATGTTGAGCTGGTTTGAAGACCTGAGGCAAGCAGCAGTTGGATTAGACTAGCCGATGGATGAGGTGTTTTGGATTAAACTGTATGTTACCCGCTTACGAGTATTGTCCCTGTTTCATGTACGTCACATTTTTGGGCGATTGCTGGAGGGGATACTTTCACCTCAACATGACAAGTAGCTGGTGGCCAACGTCTGCACAATTCCCTTGACGGTTTGGCAGTCGATTTCGTTTTCATGGAGCTTGCTGCTTAAAGAAGTTCATGTCTCATTGTTAGACTCATCGGCAAGGCTGTGTTAGTGAGCTCTGGCGGTGGCACAGAAGCAGTGTGCTGGTAAAACAGCGTGTTGCTCTTTGTGCACTTATCTTCCTCAAGGTACCGTAGCACTGGGGGTTAGTGCTCAGCACCCTGTGATATGTTGGGATTATCAAGTGCTTGCAGGAGTGTAGAGGAACGTCTTTTCGCCCTTAGCTCTCACGTCTTCCCATGCGGTGCGCATGTGCTTAATTAACATTAACTATAACTTTAACCGTTCATTTTCCTGGTTGATATTATGGATTATTTGATGGTGTGAGATTCACGGAGGAACGTCAACCTCACCCTCCTGTCTCTTTTCATATTTTGTTCATGAACATTTTGCGTGGGATTCAAGGAGGAGCGTAATTTTCGCCCTTCTGTCTATATTCATATCTGGGGCCTCATTAATGAGAAGTGACGCATCGCTACGTGAAAACAGCGATGCGTCACTTTTCATTGCGCCCTCCTTGTGACATGCTGGATGCGTCATATTTATAATATGACGCATCATGTCGCAAGGAGCTACAGATTCGTCAGTATTTCTGACGTATCTGTATGGCGTAAAAGAGACGCATTGCTGGAGTGTGTCACAAAAGTGACGCAACCCCAGCAATGCGTCCTTTCACATGGGGAATGCCCCATGTGAAAGAGCCTGCGTCAGTCTTATGCCTGCTGTGAGGCAGGCGTAAGATATTGACGCATTTGTGTCCTAGAAGTGGCTTAGTGAAATCTCATAAATTTCACTGCGTCATTTCTACGACCCTTTCTTGCGTCAATACGCCCCCCTTGGATACATTATACCTGGCGCAAGTATAATGTGGAGCATGGGTTTACAAAGTGACGCATCTACTTAGATGCGTCACTTTGTAAATATGGCGCAACAAGGCACATTTTTTACGGCACTTGTGCGTCACAAAAAGTGACGCACCGGTGGCGTAAAAGTGACGCACAGCCTCATAAATGAGGCCCAGGGTTCATGAACCTTTGACTGTTGATGATTCAGCACACAGTTAACGCTTTGTTTCTTTGGTTCATTTTTACTTGTGTGAATGTTCTTCATTTTGAAGAGAGAATAGAAGTGAACTTTACTGGGCAAAAGTTTTTTTTTTTCATTTTGTGCAAGTTCATTAATGTATTTCTCAAGATGTTCTTGTTTTGTTTTCTTCACTGTTTTCTTGGTGGAATCTTCTCCTTTGATTATAATCTCAGTTCTGTTGTAGTATGCATAATTTTATGCAATAACCATACTGTTTTCTTTTTCAGAAAGAGTGTGGGTGATCCTATCACCTCTGTTTTACTGTGATAATGCAAAATGTAACTGCGCCATCCTTTTTCTTATGTTCTCCTGGTGAGCCTGTAATCAAGTGGTCCAAATGGAAGAATGTGTGTTCAAATTACGCTCGTGTATGTGATACACATTTAAGTGCTGAATGGAGGCCTGCTTTATTAGGTCTCGGCTAAACGCGCGGAAGCGCGTTGTCGCCGAGAACTTATTGTTAGCGAGTGTGCTTCCCAGGAGACACTCCTGGCCGCGCGCATCGCCTTGGAGGCGATTTGAAACGGGCACGCGCACGCGATCGCTACGCTGGAGGAGACGCTGACTCCTGGGTGTTTTCGCGGCAGTCACACAATAGAGCGGATAGTTTGGTTTCTGGACGGAAGTTGCCATTAGACGATCCTGTGGGTGACATCATAGAACAGAAAGCGGGAAAACTACTGCCCATTTATTTAGAGTTATTAAAGGAGTGACATTTTCGGAGTTTCAGAGGGTGGAAATGGGAACAGTGTTAGTCAAAGAAAGCGTTAAGTTGGTCATCAGAGAGAATGATCATGTGAGCGCTGCGACCAGTGTTAGTGCGTGCCTGAGGGGGCAGGGCATGGCGGGCCCGGGTGGTCTGTGCGAGGGGACACGGGTACGTCTGCAAGGCTTCTCCCCTCCTGATGCCTTCGCTTCTGGCAGCGAGCTTCTCCCGCCAACAGTGTTAGTGCGTGCCTGAGGGGGCAGGGGCTGGCGGGCCCGGGTGGTCTGTGCGAGGGGACACGGGTACGTCTGCAAGGCTTCTCCCCTCCTGATGCCTTCGCTTCTGGCAGCGAGCTTCTCCCGCCAACAGTGTTAGTGCGTGCCTGAGGGGGCAGGGGCTGGCGGGCCCGGGTGGTCTGTGCGAGGGGACACGGGTACGTCTGCAAGGCTTCTCCCCTCCTGATGCCTTCGCTTCTGGCAGCGAGCTTCTCCCGCCAACAGTGTTAGTGCGTGCCTGAGGGGGCAGGGGCTGGCGGGCCCGGGTGGTCTGTGCGAGGGGACACGGGTACGTCTGCAAGGCTTCTCCCCTCCTGATGCCTTTGCTTCTGGCAGCGAGCTTCTCCCGCCAACAGTGTTAGTGCGTGCCTGAGGGGGCAGGGGCTTGCGGGCCCGGGTGGTCTGTGCGAGGGGACACGGGTACGCCTGCAAGGCTTCTCCCCTCCTGATGCCTTCGCTTCTGGCAGCGAGCTTCTCCCGCCAACCCCTGGCTGCTCCTCCTCTTTCACAGGCATTAGGCCATCTTTTGGGAGTTGAAGGTTTAGCACCAGTTTCTGCTCAACACCTCCCCCCACCCTCGCATCTGTCGAACGCGAGCGGAAGCAGAGGTGGGAGGAAGGCTGTGCTTAGGCGGATCTGCTAAAACGATAATATTTTATAAATAATAGGACTCCTTGCTGGCCCCATGGCCACGCCGCTTCTAGGTCCTGCTTGGGAAGCCGTACGTGGTTGGTGGGCGGCGCTCCAGCAAACACTTTTGATACCCCTAAATCCACACAGGAAAACGGCTCCCCTGGCCCCGGTCCGGCGGAAAGGCGGCTATTAATGGGGCGCACTGGACTTCTCCCACCTTTGTGTACCGGTGCCACTGCACCTGTTGCGCTAATGTGAGCCAGCAGTCTGCCAGAGGTTGTCTGCATGCCCTTCCCTGCACACCCGGGTGAACACGAGCTGTGCCGAGGGGCCTGTGCGGCCAGCTGTGTTTGTGTGGCCGCAGCACTGAAGATGAACTGCGCGACCACATCTGTATTACCTGCAGTGATGCTAAGAACGAGAAATGCGATGAGCTACAGCGAAGCGACTTCACACCAGTCGGGAATGGCCCTGAACCAAAAGGGGCAGGCCCAAAGTCTCTAACACAGGGGCCCATCCGGCCAGCCTGGTTGGATGAATGGCTAGGCACTGCCCAGCTCTCGCCGCCGGCCACAAACAATATGGCCAAATCGAGAGGCCTTACTAACTCGGACTTTATTGGGCGGAGGGATGGCAAAGACGAGTCAGTCCCCTATCTAGGGCTTCCTTCCTTGTCTTTGTAAGGCTCGCTGCTCAAAACTTCAAGTCTGTGCAAGGTGTGGCTTCAGGGTCAGTTAAATGCATCTCTTTAAAAACTGACAAGACATGTTTTTATTGGACAAGCAGCAGGAGGCAATATTCATGCTTAAACAGAGCATGGCTTGCCCTCAGTCCGTTGGAGGCCTGCATAGGGACGTTGCCAGGGCCGGCTTTAGGGCAGTGCCACAGGTGCGGCCGCACTGGGCGCTGGCCTTTGGAGGGGGGCGCCCGCTCACCAGGGCAAAAGCAGGCTCTGGACATCCCAGTCCCTTCTCCCTCTGCCCATACCCCACTTTCCTCAATCATTTCCACTTTCTGCTTTTCCCACCCCCCTCTTGTCTTATAGCAGTTAAAAGTAGCACCAACTTCTAGATATACACCAAAAACACGTACAAGACACACCATGGTGTGTTGTATTAGGTGCCTGATGGTAGTAAGGGGATTGTGTCAGAGCTCAAATCTCTGGAGAAATCCGTGTGAGGTGGAGAGGCGACGATGAGAAGTTAGGCCATCGTGCCCATTCTATCTTAGGCCTCTGTGGAGGGGTCCCTGCTGTAAGGTGTTCCGTTGGGGAGCAGGGTGTGCTTGTCCGCCTGCCAGCAATGTCTGCTTTTTAGGTCTCGAGTGAGTGCAGAGTGGTGAGTGCAGAGTGAGTGCAGAGTAGTGAGTGCAGAGTAGAGAGTGTGCAGACTATTGAGTGCAGAGTATGAGTGCAGAGTAGTGAGTGCAGAGTAGAGAGTGTGCAGACTATTGAGTGCAGAGTAGTGAGTGCAGAGTAGTGAGTGCAGAGTAGTGAGTGCAGAGTGGTGAATGCAGAGTGGTGAGTGCAGAGTGGTGAGTGCAGAGTGGTGAGTGCAGAGTGGTGAGTGCAGAGTGGTGAGTGCAGAGTAGTGGGTGCAGAGTAGTGGGTGCAGAGTAGTGGGTGCAGAGTAGTGGGTGCAGAGTAGTGAGTGCAGAGTAGTGAGTGCAGAATGCAGAGTAGTGAGTGCAGAATGCAGAGTAGTGAGTGCAGAGTGAGTGTGCAGAGCAGTGAGTGCAGGTGCAGAGTGGTGTGTGCTGTTGAGTGCAGAGTGCTGTTATTTATGATTTAAGGGAAAAAAAAGAAATGTCATGAGCAATGCCAATAGCTCTACTTTTAATGATGCCGAGATCATTGCATTGTAAATGCTTGTTATTACACTGTTTGGGGTTAAGGAGCAAGATGTTTTAGAAGATCTGCCTGACTTGCCACAATCAGAAGCGTGTGACTTGAATGAATTTAAGATTGACATAGCTAGGTTAGATCGTCACTATCTTCCTAAAGTTAGTACTATTTTGGAAAGATATCTTTTTGGATTACGCACTCAAGGTCAGGACGAGTGTGTAAAAGAATGTGTCACTAGTTTAAGGAAGCTTGATTCCAATAGTAAATTTGGTTCAGCAATTGAAGAAAGAATTAGAGCTCACTTCTTATTGCGTTGCAACAGTGACAAGATTAATGAGGAGTTGTGGATGAAGGATGATCTGCCTTTAGAAGAAATTATTTTAGTTGCCAAGTGTGTTGAACATATGTTGAGGTGTGTGGGTGAATTTAAAACTGATAAGTTCCCGAAGGCCATGGATAAAGGAGACGTTACTGAGGTTTGTGAAGTTAAAACGCAGAAACAGGGTGGTAAGAAAGTAAAAACCGAAGTGAAGGGTCAGAGGAAACGAGTGTCCGGTTTTAGCAGTACTTGATTCAGTTGTAGTATGGTTGGTCATATGGCTAATGATAGATCTTCTCCTGCCTGGTCCCAGACCAGCAGTTTTCGTGGTATCAAGGGTCATTTTGGTAAATGTTGTTTCATCAGGGGCAGAAGAGGGTTTAAAACTAAGACCCAAGAAGTTTGTCAGGAAGTGTTGCTACAAGTTTGAGATGGTTTATTACCTTCAGAGGTTGTTGGAGTTAATGGTAAACAAATCCCCATGACGTCTGACGCTTGTTCTCGTATTACCACCATCTTTAAACAAACTTTGTTTGATGTGTTTCAGGGAGGTAAGGATTTATTACCAATGGACATTCAGCCTGGAGGTTATGGAGAATCCAAGATAGAGATGCTTGGGTATTTTGAAGCTGACATTAGTCTTGGTGCCAAAGTGACATTAGGGAAGATATATGTCTCAGGTAATGGTGATAACCTTTTGGGTGGGTTCACCAGAGTGAGCTAGGTATCAGTTTGCATCTCAACAAAGTTCCCCCAGTTCAAATTGAATAAGTTTCCATTGGCAATGACAAATTTATTAAGGAATTTGCTCATCTTTTTCAGAACAGGTTAGGGAAGTTACTGGGTCATAAGCATAAGATCAAGCTTACAACAGATGCCTGCCCTACTGTGGCTACATTTTGCAGAGTTCCTCTCCACATGCAAGCAGCTGTAGAAGAAGAATTGGGGAGGTTGTGTGACTGTGGTGTGATTGAACCAGTGGAAGCAGCTGAGTGGTTGACTCCCATTGTTGTGGCATGCAAAGGCAACAGTGATATTCGTCTTTGCTTTGGCTTGCGTGCTCTCCACAAGGAGGTGATCGTTGACAAATTTCCTTTGCCAAACATTGAGAAAATGGTATCCACTTTCCCTGGGACATGGATATTCACAACCCTTGATTTAGTGTCAGCCTACCAACAGATTGAACTTCATGAAGATTCATAAGATCTTACAGCATTTTTTACCCCTTCTGGAACTTATCGGTTCAAGAGGATGTCTTTTGGACTGATTAAAGCCACATAAGTGTTTCAGAGGATTATGGGAAAGATTCTGAAGAATTTACCTGGAGTGAAATGTTATCAAGATGACATTATCGTTTTTGGGGCATCTGTTGTTGAACATGATCACTGTGTTAGAAATGATTTGAGGAAATTGCAGGAAGATGGTTTAACCCTCAAGGCCGAAAAGTGCAGATTTGGTTTTTCAAAGGTCAGCTATCTGGGATACAAAATCTCAGAGTATGGTATTAAGCCTCGTTCCGAACTTGTAGAGACTGTTAAATTGTTAAGTCAAAGGAAGAGCTGGTTTCTGTCCTTAGCATGGTTGAATACAACAGCAAATGTATTAAAGACTTTGCCAGCAAGACACTTTGTATGAGGAAGCTGTTAAGGACAAATCAGGAATTTGAGTGGGACTCACAATGTGCCAATGAGTTCTCTTCTGTGAAACATGAGTCAAGTGATACTCCTTGTTTGATAGCCTGCAATTCTCTGGGAGACACGCGTGTAGTGTGCATGCCAGTTCCAAGGGTTTGGGGGCTTTATTGGTTCAAGTCAAAGATGGTAAGGAGAATTTGATAGCCCGTATGTCACAGACTTTGAGAGATGTAGAATGCAATTACTCAGTCATTGAGAGGAAATCTCTTGCAGTTCATTAGACTGTTAACATGTTCAGACAATTTCTGTCGGGTACCAGATTTACTGTCCATACTGACCACAAGCCTTTAGTTGAGATATTCTCCAAGAAAGGTCTTGACTCTATCTCAGTACATATCAGTCGATGGGTTGTTAGCTTGCAAAAATTCAGCTTCGATGTACTGTATGTTCCTGGAGCAAGCAATCACTCCGCTGATTGTTTGTCCAGGTTGGTAAATGGCACCATTTCCAATGTGTGAGATGACATGGATGAAGATGAAGTGGTGAGTGTGTGTGAAGTTTCTGATAAAAACCATCTCTGAAAATGAGTGGTTAGAGGAGTTGTTTCTGAATGATGAGTTGACTCAAGTTATCCGGGTTGTGAGTTCAGGTAAATTAAGCTCTACCGAGCTGGGACGTTACTAGTCTAGGTGGGAAAAAAGTCTTGAGGATATAGTGGTCGACAGAGGACTTTTGTTGAGAGGGAAGAGATTAATTCTGCCCAGTAAATTAAGACAGAGAGTTTTGTAACCGCATGGAAAGAGGAGGGGAAGGGCGACGGGACACAAACCGGAAGACGAGTGAAAGCAACGTCAAAGTCCAGTAAGCAGTGATCCCAGGGGAAGTGGTATCACTTCCCTATCTCAGTTGCGGGAGGCTCCCTTTACACAGTGGACTCTCTCAGAGTGGTCTCTGAGACTCCAAGGCCTACATACTGGATCATGCCCCAAAAAGGGGAGAGGGAGTGCTTTGGCAAGGGGTGCCATACCATACCTCAGCTGTGAGTGGCTCCCTTGGCGCAGAGGACTGTCTCAGCGGGTTTGCTGAGACTCCAGAGTATAAGTATTGGATCTTTCTCCAACAAAGGGAGAAGGAGTGCTTATTCAAAGGGCACAAAGGACAGGGGGCTAGGCAGACTAGCAAGCAAGATGAGAGATTCAGGGGAGAGGGGATAGGAGCTAGGGGGGTAGACAAGGAGAGAAAGAGTACTAAATGGTAACAAATATAATTAATGAATTATTATATAGCGCTGGCTAGACCCGAAGGAATCAGAGTGCCTTACATGAGGAATAATAATTTTGCAATTTACCGCTGCCTTGGACAGTCACTCCCACTCTTCTGCCCCGTTAAGTCCCCTTGAATCATGGTTTTGTTAGAGGCTGTGTGCTGATTTTGCCATGATACAACACATGGTGTGCAGTGTGCTGCTGCTTGCTTTGGTGCAGAAGCTCTGTTGTTGTAGCCGTTGTGGTGATGGTGGCGTGACAGCTGGCGACTCCACAACTCTGCAGTCGCTGCCTTGTCACTCAGCTCCCAGCTCGGCTACGTCTAGTTTTCCACACCGAGTTATCTCCCCTCACCTCTTATGTCTCCGTCGCCTCTGTGCCTCAGTGCCACTGCCACCACCATGCTGCTCCTTTCTTCCACTTTTGCTTTCCTTGTCGCGCCTCTCTGCACTCTGCTGCTGGCGCTGCTTGGCGAGTCACGTGGATCACTCAGCTGGTCCCAATCCCGATCACAGTGCTTGTGTGAGTCGCTTCATTCTTATCACATTTTCTCAGCTTCTGCATCCCCTGTCAACAGCATCTGCATGTGAGTACTTCACCACTACATCAATAATAAAAACATGTATACAGCACATCATCTGATTTCAGCGCACTCTTTAGTTGTGGGGAGCGTGGGCTGGGTATGTTTACATTGAGGAATTTAGGAGTCAATATATTTCTTCTTACACTGCTGGGAGGATACTCAAATGCAAACCATAAATCCAATTTCAACTAATCGTTTACATGCAACAAATCCAGGAGAAAAGAGTAGTGAAGAAAAACAAAAGGCTGTCAGGATATATTAACTTCCCTCCATGAATAACATCCTTAGCACTTCATGCTTCATTCCTTTGCAAGGGTTCACCACATCTACATGTGGACGAAAGAGGAAGATTGTTCAACTATGTTCACCTTTTTCCATGACCAACCACAGTCTATCTCACTTTAAAACTCAGCCAACCTCTTTCCCTCCTCTCTCATCTCATCTTACTACTTTTTACAGGGCGGAAAAGCTATCCACTATATGTTAAATCAATCCTTTACCGGAGGACCCATAAGGTGTAGGTTAGGTTCCCACCATTTAAACAAAACATTTTTGAATAATCTTGCTCCTTCGCTTTTGGTTGCAATTTCCTTTTTCCACCAAGCTCTCAGATTCCTGTCATGGGCCTTAGCTTTAAAATTAAGTGAAATTGAGTCATGTGACTGCAATGTCTGGCCATGCTCCATGTAAAGTGGTCCTAAAACGATCATAAGTGTATGCAAAAAGTGCTAATGCACATCAGGTGCTATATGTGGTATATGAGTTCCAATGCTGGGCCCGAGGAGTTGCATTGCCCTACTTGATCAGAGAATAGAGACAAGTGATGTCATGCTAGTTTTGTGATCTCCTCAGTGAAGAGCACAGTATAGTTAGTTTTGGGTTGACATGTCAACTGACTCTTTGTATTTGGTTTATAAATACCAGAGTTGACATTATATAATTTCTGCACCGTGGATTATGCTATTTTCCAGCTACTACAGCAATTTACAGTGACTTTGAACTTGGATCAAGCCTCTTATAGTCTACCATAGAAGACCAGACAATGTGTATATATATGGTACAGTTGAAGGCAGGAGCCGAAACGCATTGACCGTCCACAATTGCACAAATGGTGTACTAAATAAACACTCTTTTTGGTTAAATTACCTATGGGCTCTTTCCTCCGAGGTGCCGCAGAACTCTCGCTGTGTCAAGGTGTGGAGCTTTGTTGTATATATATATGCATTATGGGACTTGTATTTTACATGCAAAGTCAGGTGACTGTTATTTTAAATGCGCGCACAAACGCACTTTGCTAATCAGATGGTATGACTTCCAGCTGTGAACAATGCAGTGGCAGTGCAGTGTATACACTTATAGTTAGCTGAAGTAACTATAACGGGGGAATTTCATTGGTTTTATATGGGTAAAATATCCAGCTAACTAAAACATGTGTCAAACCTATGGTTTTTTCAGTGAATTTCATAGGTTTTGTAAATACTACTTCCTAACTATAACGTGTGTAAAACCTATGGTTTTTTCAGTGAATTTCATAGGTTTTTTAAATGCAACTTCCTAACTATAACGTGTTTAAAACCTATGGTTTTTTCAGTGAATTTCATAGGTTTTTTGAATGCTACTTCCTAACTATAACGGGTTTAAAACCTATGTTTTTTTCAGTGAATTTCAAAGGTTTTGTAAATGCTAATTCCTAACTATACCGTGTGTTGTACAATTGTGGTCGAATGTGTGCATGGTTTCATCTCTCTTGATATACGATGGACGTCGGCTGTTTGATGTACAACAATCCTTTAACCCCTCCCACGCATATGACGGAACCGCTCCGTCATAGCCCTTGGGTGGGCTGCGCTGGTGACGGAGTGGTTCCGTAATGGCCCGCCCGGCACGCCTGCGCGGCGCTGATTTCGCGCCTGCACTGACGTTCTCAAGAACGGGCGGGACCATGACGGAACCAGATGCGTCTCGTTGTAAATAGCCCACACCAGGGCGCATTTTTTGCACCGCCACTGCGTCACAGAAGTGACGCAACAGCGGCGCAAAACAGGTGTAAGGGGCTTGTAAATCTGCCCCAAGGTGTCTAAAGGTAGGGTAGTGAGTTAAGGGAAATTAAAAATTATGGGAAGAGCAGTATGGAAAAGAAAGTAAAGGAGGAGGAGTGACAGAAGGGGAGTGAGGATGGACATAAGGAAGGAGAGTAAGGGACAAAGAGATTCGCGCCTGCGCTGATGATCTGAAGAAACGGGCTGGGCCATGACGGAACCAGATGCGTCACGTTGTAAATAGCCCGCACCATGGCGCATCTTTTGCACCGCCGCTGCGTCACAAAAGTGATGCAACGGCAGCGCAAAACAGGTGTAAGGGGCTTGTAAATCTGCCCCAAGGTGTCTAAAGGTAGGGTAGTGAGTTAAGGGAAATTAAAAATATGGGAAGAGCAGTATGGAAAAGAAAGTAAAGGAGGAGGAGTGACAGAAGGGGAGTGAGGATGGACATATGTAAGGAGAGTAAGGGACAAAGAGAGATACATAGAGTAAGTAAGGGGAATGAAGGTAAAAGAAATGGAAAGATGGTGAGGGAAGGGGATTTGAGGATGATAAAAGGGAGGTAAGTGACCCATAAGGCAAAAAAAATTATTTTATTTTTTTTGGACAATCATGGGGTGCGCGCATGGTGCGCACACCCCGCGATTTAAAAAAAAAAATGTTTTGGCCTTTAGTGTGCCTGTGGGACCCCCTGAGCAGGCCTAGGGGGTCAGGGTGCTTCTACCCTGCCCCCTTTTTGAGTTCTACACCTTGGTTTTTCTGCTTTCCTGTGCCACAGTCTACCGAAACACAAGATGGCTGCCAACAAATTCTGTTTTAGAGTGTTGACAGACAGTGGCAGCCAATCAGCATGAAGCTCGTGCACGGCAAGGTGCGCGCACGGTGCGCGCATGGTGCGCGCACCCGTGCGCGCTTATAGATATATAATTGATTTTAACTTTAATTTTCTCAGTAACTACTGGAGGGATTTACACCATTTAAACAAAAGCATGATCTGCGTACCAGACCCTACCATTTTCCCAAATTTGGTGTAATTCCGTTCAGCGGTTCGGGCTGTAGCCGTGTCTAAACGTCCTATGGAAATTAACATGGGGAAAACAAGTTTTGGTACCCCCCTTTTTTCTCTGCCCCCGCTTGACGAATCTTCCCGAGATTTTCAGGGAAGGAGCGAGCCATCTTCTTTGAGAAATTCGCGGAGATTCATCAACTGGCGCCAAAGTTATTCCCAATAGAATGTTGTGGATTTCCTATGGAAACTAGGTCCTAACTATAACTACCTACTGGCTACCGCCAGTAGGTAATATATATATATATATATATATATATATATATATATATATATATATATATATATATATATATATATATATATATATATATATATATATTCACTGAAAAAAACATAGGTTTCACACCAGTTATAGTTAGGTGGAAATTTTACTCGCATAAAACCATTGAAATTCCCACGTTATAGTTAGTTGGACTCACTATAACTTGCGCGTGCAATGCACTGCTGATGACGTCACATATTACATCACTCATGACATGGTCAGTGACATCACTCATGACATTACTGATGACATCTCAAATGAGATCACTGATGACATCATCCAGTGAATGTGTATCTTTCTGAAAAATTAACATTTTTTATATATGTATATCTAAAGGTTGATGGAAGAATAAATGGGTAAATGAATGTCTAAATGGGTGTTTTTTGTGTGTAAAATTGATTGGTTAACTGACTTATTAAATGTATCTTAGTGAATACATATATTTATTGTGTATTGGTGTGTATTCTTGTGCTTTTATGATTGTTTTTAAAATGGCTTTAGATTGACTGTCAGCACTTCATCCAAGAAGTGTTGGCAGCCATCTTGGGACAAATATACATGATAGCACCTCATTAAAAAGCATTGCAGGTAATAGAAGGTTTTAAGACTTTAGTTGCATTATAAATGATTTGTTGATGGTACCATACTCATTTTAGGAATAGTAGTGCGTTCTAAGGTGAGTTTACTATGAGAAAAAGCCTTCTGCTGAGATATCATGAATCATGTTGAGAGAAAACTATGTTCTCATGCTTATCACACAGAGGTTTGGAAGGGGATCTATAAGCTAAACTGAGAGCATATTGTCTGTAAATTTACATTATCTTTCTCAGTCATGTGAGAATGAAGTCTGAGATTCTCTGTAAAACATGTACATCCAACAAGGGCAGAGACTGTCAGTTGATTCCTTTGTGTTCTACTGCAGCTTCCCAGAGTGTTCCGAAGAACAACTAGAGTGCTAACAGCCTTACTTATGACAAAAGTATAGCACACCTGAAGCCATCTTGATTGGAATAAAGTGGTAACTCTTAAAACATTTAATTTAAAAAGGAGCAAAATGAAAGGGTTCATTTTGCCATAGAAAGTGTGATTAGTGCTACAGAAAGAAAAATTAGGGCACATTTTGAGTGACTTCTCAAATCCTCTTCTATTTTATTAAAACAAATTCTGACATGCAGACTAAAACATATACTTTCAATATCAGCAGCAGACTTCCCTGGTGAGCAGTAGCTTTACTACAGTGATCTAATGAGCAACTAGAGTGCTAACATTCAGAATGTATGGCAAAATGTGTGACACATCTGAATGCCTTCTTGATGGAACCAAAGTAAAACACTGAAAGTATTTCCTACTGAGGAGACTGTAGTAACTGAGGAAATTAGGAAACTTCATAACAAATATATCTCCCAAGATGGCCACCAGAGACAAAAGAGCCCAAATGTAGCACAAATATCACCCAGATGTAGCCCAAGTATAGCCCAAAGACAGAATGACCCAGAGTGTTCTAAAGAACAACTAGAGTGCTAAGAGTCTTACTTATGACAGAAGTATGGAACACCTGTAGCCATCTTGATTGCAATTAAATGGTAACATTTAAAACATTTGATTTGCAAAGGAACAAAATGAGGGGCTTCATTTTGCCATAGAAATTATGATTAGTGCTGCAGAAAGAAAAATTAGGGCACATTTTGAATTCTCAAATCCTCTTCTATTTCATTAAAGAATTCTAACATGCACACTGAAACATGCCCTTAAAATACCAGCAGCAGACTTCCCTGGTGAGCAGTAGCTTTACTGCACTGATCTGATGAGCAACTAGTGTGCTAACATTCAGAATATATGGAAAATGTGTGACACATCTGAATGCCCTCTTGATGGAACCAAAGTAAACAAGCATTGAAAATGCAATAGGTTTCACCCTCGTTTAAGTTAAAGCAATTCTGTTTGTAATTAGGTGGCTTTTTATCTTAGTTTTTATTAGTGTTTTTCAAATTTTCATGTACATAACATGCATATGTAGGCTTATTTGTATATGTATGCATGCATTTATATTTGTATTTATATAGATATGCAGATTATATATATGTTTATGTATATATGTATATATATACACATACATATATAAATGCGTATTTATGCATATATATATATATGTGTGTGCATATGTGTGCGTGTAGAGAAAGGTAGAAAGGCTAGAGGTGTAGAGGTAGAGGTGTAGAGGTAGAGAGGTAGAAAGGTAGGGGTAGTGATGTAGAGAGGTAGAGAGGTAGAGAGTAGTAGAGAGAGAGAGGTAAAGAGGTAGAGAGTAAAGAGTGAGTAATAGCGAGTAGGGAGTGAGTAGTAGAGAGTAGTAGAGAGAGTAGCAGAGAGTGAGTACTAGAGAGCAGTAGAGTGAGGAGTAGAGAGTTAGCGTTAGAGGTTGAATAGTAGAGAGTGAGTAGTAGAGAGTAGTAGAGAGTTGTAGAGAATGAGTAGTAGAGTGAGTAGTAGAGAGTAGTAGAGAATTAGTAGTAGAGAGTGAGTAGCAGAGAGAGAGTCGTAGAGAGTAGTAGAGAGTGAGTAGTAGAGTGAGTAGTAGAGTGAGCAGTGGAGAGTGAGTAGCAGAGAGTAGTAGAGAGAGAGTAGCAGAGAGATAGTTATAGAGAGTGAGTAGTAGAGAGAGAGCAGTAGAGAGTGAGCAGTCGAAAGTAGTAGAGAGTAAGTAGTAGAGAGTAGTGGAGTAATAGAGAGTAAGTAGTAGAGAGTAGTAGAGAGTGAATAGTATAGTGAGTAGTAGAGAGCAAGTAGTAGAGAGCAAGAAGTAGAGAGCAAGTAGTAGAGAGTGAGTAGTAGAGAGTGAGTAGTAGAGAGAGTAGTAGAGAGTGAGTAGTAAAGAGAGTAGTAGAGAGTAGTAGAGTAGCAGAGAGAGAGTCATAGAGAGTAGTAGGGAGAGTAGTAGAGAGACTAGTAGAGAGTAGTAGAGTAGTAGAGAGTGAGTAGCAGAGAGAGTTATAGAGAATGAGTAGTAGAGAGAGAGTAGTAGAGAGTGAGCAGTAGACAGTAGTAGAGAGTAAGTAGTAGAGAGTAGTAGAGAGAGAGTAGCAGAGGGAGTTATAGAGAGTGAGTAGTAGAGAGTGAGTAGTAGAGAGAGAGTAGTAGAGAGTGAGCAGTAGAAAGTAGTAGAGAGTAAGTAGTAGAGAGTAGTGGAGTAATAGAGAGTAAGTAGAAGAGAGTAGTAGAGAATGAGTAGTAGAGTGAGTAGTAGAGAGTAGTAGAGAGTGAATAGTATAGTGAGTAGTAGAGAGAAAGTAGGAGAGAGCAAGTAGTAGAGAGCAAGTAGTAGAGAGTGAGTAGTAGAGAGAGTAGTAGAGAGTGAGTAGTAGAGTAGTAGAGAGTGAGTGGTAGAGAGTAGTAGAGAATGAGTAGTAGAGAGTAGTAGCAAGTGAGTAGAAGAGAGTGTGTAGTAGAGAGAGAGTAGTAGAGATTGAGTAGTAGAGAGTGAATAGTAGAGAGTAGTAAAGAGTGAATAGTAGAAAGATAGTAGTAGAGAGTAGTAGTAGAGAGTGAGTAGTAGAGAGTAGTAGAGAAGTAGAGAGTGAGTAGTAGAGAGTGAGTAGTAGAGAGTAGTAGAGAGTGAGTAGTAGAGAGTGAGTAGTAGAGAGAGAGTAGTAGAGAGTAGTAGCGAGTGGGTTTTAAAGTAGTAGAGAGTAATCAGTCAGGGTCAGTCAGTCAGTGTCAATCAGTATCAGTCAGTGTCAGTCAATCAGTGTCAGTCAGTGTCAATCAATCAGTGTCAGTCAGTGTCCTGTCAGTCAGTCAGTGTCAGTCAGTCAGTGTCAGTCAATCAGTGTCAGTCAGTGTCAGGCAGTCAGTGTCAGTCAACCAGTGTCAGTCAATCAGTGTCAGTAAGCGTCATTCAGTCATGGTCAGTCAGTCAGTGTCAGCTAGAGCAGCTCTGCTGACCTGGTTTTCTGGCTCTAAAGCAGCTCTGCTGACCTTGTACTCTGGCTCTAAAGCAGCTCTGCTGATCTGGTTCTCTCCCTCTAAAGCAGCTCTGCGGACCTGGTTTCTCTGGCATCAACAGCAGCTCTGCTGAGCTAGTTCTCTGGCTCTAGAGTAGCTCTTCTGACCTGGTTCTCTGGCTCTAAAGCAGCTCTGCTGACCTGGTTCTCTCCCTCTAAAGCAGCTCTGCTGACCTGATTTCTCTGGCTCTACAGCAGCTCTGCTGACCTAGTTCTCTGGCTCTAGAGCAGCTCTGCTAACCTAGTTCGTAGGCTCTAGAACAGCTCTGCTGACCTGGTTCTCTGGCTCTACAACAGCTCTGATAACCTGGTTCCCTTCCTCTAAAGCAGCTCTACTGACCTGGTTACTCTGCCTCTAAAGCAGCTCTGCTGACGTGCTTCTCTGGCTCTAGAGCAGCTCTGCTGACCTGCTTCTCTGGCTCTAAAGCAGCTCTGCTGACCCGGTTCTATGGCTCTAAGGCAGTTCTGCTAACCTGGTTCTCTGGCTCCAGAGCAGCTCTGCTGACCTGGTCCCTTGGCTCTAGAGCAGCTCTGCTGACCTGGTTCTCTCCCTCTAAAGCAGCTCTCCTGACCTAGTTCTCTCACTCTAAAGCAGCTCTACTGACCTGGTTTCTCTGGCTCTACAGCAGCTCTGCTGACCTGGTTCTTTGGCTCTAGAGCAGCTCTGCTGACCTGATTCTTAGTCTCTATTGCAGCTCTGCTGACCGGGTTCTCTGGCTCTAAAGCAGCTCTGCTGACCTGGTTCTATGGCTCTAAAGCACTTCTGCTGGCCTGGTTCTCTGCCTCTAAAGCAGCTCTGCTGACCTGGTTTGATGGCTCTAAAACTGCTCTGCTGACCTGGTTCTCTGGCTCTAGAGCAGCTCTGCTGACCTGGTTCTATGGCTCTAAAGCAGCTTTGCTAACCTGGTTCTCTGGCTGTAGAGCAGCTCTGCTGACCTGCTTCTCTGGCTCTAAAGCAACTCTGCTGACCTGGTTCTCTCTTTCTAAAGCAGCTCTGCTGACCTGGTTTCTCTGGCTCTAGAGCAGCTCTGCTGATCTGGTTCTCTGGCTCTAAAGCAGCTCTGCCGACCTGGTTCTCTGCCTCTAGAGCAGCTCTGCTGACCTGGTCCTATGGCTCTAAAGCAGCTTTGCTAACCTGGTTCTCTGGCTGTAGAGCAGCTCTGCTGACCTGCTTCTCTGGCTCTATAGCAACTCTGCTGACCTGGTTCTCTCTCTCTAAAGCAGCTCTGCTGACCTGGTTTCTCTGGCTCTATAGCAGCTCTGCTGATCTGGTGCTCTGGCTCTAAAGCAGCTCTGCCGACCTGGTTATCTGCCTCTAAAGCAGCTCTGCTGACCTGGTTCGATGGCTCTAAAACTGCTCTGCTGACCTGGTTCTCTGGCTCTAGAGCAGCTCTGCTGACCTGGTTCTCTACTCTCACTGCAGCTCTGCTTACCTAGTTCTCTTGCTCCAAAGCAGCTCTACTGACCTGGTTTCTCTGGCCCTACAGCAGCTCTGCTGACCTGGTTCTCTGGATCTAGAGCAGCTCTGCTGACCTGGTTCTTAGGCTCCCAAGCAACGATGCTGACCTGGTTCTCTGGCTCTGAAGCAGCTCTGCTCACCTATTTCGATGGCTCTAAAGCACTTCTGCTGACCTGGTTCTCTGGCTTTACAGCAGCTCTGCTGACCTGGGTCTCTGGCTCTACAACGGCTCTGCTGACATGGTTCTCTGGCTCTAATGCAGCTCTGCTGACCTGTTCTATGGCTCTAAAGCTGCTATGTCCACACCTACAATCATCCTGACAGAAGCATGTCCTCATCTATTCACTCTGCTGAAACATAGGTGCTTATAAATGTATCCTGCTTCCAACTACTAGCACTCTAGGAACCCAGTCACTGTCTATGCACTTGCAGAATGTCTCAGGCATTGAGACAAGCAGTGGTACAGTCAAATGTGCACAAGATATGCGGTCCCTTAACCCTTTGCAGACTACTGAGTCAGTCCTGCAAAAGTCCAGGTAATAGTCATGCTTGTTTAAAATGACACTGTGAGTCTGTGTCCACTCCTACAATCATCCTGACAGAAACATGTCCTTATCTAATCACTCTGCTGAAACATAAGTGCTTGTAAACTTATCCTGCTGTCAACTACTAGCACTCTAGGAACCTAGTCACTGTCTAAGCACTTGCAGATTGACTCAGGCATTAACACAATACCAAAGCACTTATAAATTAACTGAGCACTCTGTTTGCAGCACTGTCATCATTCTAGTTACTAGTGATGTCCTTATAGAATGACCTAGGCACTAACACAAGCACATGTACAATATTCTGTGCACATTCCCTACAAACCTGTAAGCAGTTACATACTATTGGTACACTCCACTAAATACTGAAGTAGTACTCATGCAGCCTAGGATACCTCCTGTTAGTCTCATGTAGTTCATCAATAAGCCATCCAGCACCATGTTCTTATTGTATCACTCTGCCAATATCTAAGCACTTTTGAGGCAGATTTACAAGCCCCCTGCGCCACGAGTACGTCACTTTTTGTAACATAGTGATGGCACTGGGGACTCCTCCATATTTTCAAGGAGAGGAAAAGCCACCCTGTGTGACTTTTCCTCTCCTAGAAAATACGACCCATTCAAACGCAGCACTTTGCGTTGAAGGGGCATTCCATGGGTGTTGCTGTGTCTGTTCCCACACAGCACCCATCGAATAACAAATCTCAAGACTTACGAGAAAGTGTAAATCTGTAGATACGTGTGAAAGGTGCGCCACCCTAAAGGTGGTGTAGCGAGGCACAACAAGGAGAAATGTTTTAATTTCTCCTATTTTGTTCCTCTTTCAATGCATGCTGCATTCCACAGCACACATTGAAGGAGGAAAATGCCTTTAGTGATTGTTTTTGTGCAGGAAGTAGTCTCTTCTTGCACAAAAACAATCTCCCCACGACACAGATATCCTTGCACCATGGTGCAAGGGTGCCTACGCCACTGCATAGCTGCAGTTTGTTGCTAGTGCAGAGGAATTGCAAATGTTCATGTAAATATCTCACATCCCTCTCCTTCAGAAGTGATGCAGCGCGGTGCAGCTAAAGGGCTTGCAGTGTCACGCTGCAGCACTTCCTCATAGATCTGCCCCAATAAATTCACCATACAGTACAAATGCATTCTTTTAGTCAATCATGCTCTACACATACATTCAACCAAACTTTCAGACATTACCATGCAATTATAGTTATTTTTTTAAACCAGATAAGGTAGTTCTGAACTTTTTTATTTCTTCTGTTTTCTGTTTTCTATTTTTTTTGTAGCTTTTTAACAATTTCGTACTTTTTGTTGGTGTTTTTTCAAAATTGAACAAAAAAGGAACTAAGTAAACAGTTAGCTTTTGGAATTCAACATCGTTCCAAAAACAAAAAAATAAAAAATGTGAGGTTCCGTTGAGCTGCACAAATAATGTCCAATGACTGTTCACCATAACAGATGATGGTTTTGGACTTAGTGCAGTGCTGCTGCACAAAAGCAAATTCTAGGCGAATGTCTACTGGTGGTGCTGAAGCGGAAGCGCCGGAGGTGCTAGCAATGCTTGGTTGTAGATTTTTTGCTGCACGCCTCATTTCTTCTAGTGCCAGATTCTTCAGGTGAATGGTCTGCAGAGGTTTATACATACTCGCTGTTCCACAGGAGTATTTCTTGTCACTGCCTCGCGGCAGGACCCTGTCACACAGCAAGCACGTGATTTTTCTTGAGTTGACCTTTTTTTCTCCGGCAGGAAATGTGAAAAATGTTGATATCACTGATTCAGGCCTCTGCTTGGGTGGATCTTCCTCCAAGATATCCTAATCTGAAGAATGATGAGGAGCTTGTGAACCAGATGCCATTTCTTCAATGCAATTTTTTAAAAACACCCAAAATAAATCTGAAACCAGGTCTGGAAGAAGAAGAGATGTCTCTCATCAACTGCTCCAAACAGAATAATTAAAATGGGTGTGGTCCCCCTATAGTTAGAGTGGGAAATGTTATGAACCAATCAAATCTTATTTTGGGTGGTCACATAGGATCTGCGCACCGTGCGCTCACGAAGCACGCACACGACGTGACTTCGCGAAAACATATTTTTAAAACTTCTAAGTTTATTACAAGTATAAATATAATATTTTTATGAATACCTTAGATATTTTTTTGCCCTAATATGTACATTAAAGACACGTACACATCATTTTAGAACATAAAAAATATCACGGTAGTCGCGCACCCATCACTCCCTAGAACGTATATGACTTCACGTGGGGTCCGCCAGCGCACAAGCGTCACGTAGCGTAATACGCATGTGTCGCGAATGCTTGGGAGCAGATGTCACGGACTGGTCGCATACCGGTCGCGCACACCATGTAACATTGTACGTATATGACGTAAGTGAAAAAAAAACATGCACTTGTCGCTCACCATACGCAGATCCTTCACAACTTTTCCAAAATGCCAGCTAGAATAAGCGGACCTGCTGCAATAGGTACGCTTTGGGTGCGCAACTCCCCAAAACAATTTGGAAAAAAAATTAAAAAAGAAAATTATACAAACTTATTAAAATACAAAAAAAGATTAAAATATTCCAGTTTTAAATTTATTATATTCTTTTTGCAATTTTTAGAAAAATAAATAATGTTGTTTAATAAATAAAATATTTATAAATAAACAGTTAAAAAAATGTAGAAATTCAGTACAAAAATATAGATATACCTACTATTGCACTTAAAAATTAGCATTTAAAAACCTTTGAAATTTACTGAAAAAACCATAGGTTTCAGAGGCATTATAGATAGAAATTAGCATTTAAAAAACCTTTGAAATTCACTGAACAAAACATAAGTTTGAGAGACGTTATAGTTAGGAATTAGCATTTAAAAAACCTTTGAAATTCACAGAAAAAAACATAGGTATCATGACTGTTATAGTTAGCTGGACATTTCACTCGTACAAAACAATAGAAATTCCTCCGTTATAGTTAGTTGGGCTAACTATAACTCGCGTGCCTGCAATGCACTGCTGATGGTGTGACATATTTCATCATTCATGCCATGGTCAGTGATATCACGGATGACATCACAGATGACAACTCAAATGACATCACTGATGACATCACTGATGACCTCATCCAGTGAACGTGATTTTGTTTGAAATTTAAATTTCTATTATATACATGTATACCAATCTGTATTGAAGATTGAGTGGATATATAACTGTCTGGATGGAGGATTTTGTAGCTGTCTGACTGTTTGTTTAAGTGAGTAATTAAATGTGTCTCGCTAAATATATGGGTTAGTAACTAAACTATGTGAATGTGTCAGACAGCTACAAAATCCTCCACTCGATAAAACACGCTGCATCCTAACTCTCCCGACTAACAAAAGGTAGAACAGGATAAAGACCGCTACAGTGACCACGGAAAGGGGGTCACCGGTATGCCCAAGCAGGGCACCCAAGCTGTATTCATCGGCAGATGAAATTAAAGCAGAGTGGTGAGAACTGACCCTTACCCAGAAGAAATTGCCGGAAACGACTCAAGGCAATGAAACATGTTGGCCCTCTATATAGCTAGAAGGCAACTGAGTGTGTTTTAAAGTGAGAAAACCCACGGCACAGAATAAAGGATAATAGCCAGTGTAGGTTTAGCTCTTTTTAATTATAAATAAGGTGGTCCTAATAGCTCTAGGTTCCTCTTTATTTTGGGTCAGGAGTTAAGCAATACGGAGATACGTCCTAGCGCTTATATTTCCAATCAGCAATAATTCTTTGACTGGGCCACTGTTTGTTCACTACACCTGCACACTTTGTTTATACATTTTGTGTTCACACATTTTTCTGTTGGGTATGGTAGTGCTAATGATGAGAACCAGATCCCACTGGTGAGAACCTGCCAGTGGACTCCCATGGGGTTACTTCCGTGAGGCACTCCATACCTCTGCACACTTTTTTTTCATGTTTGTTTATCTTTGCTCACAATATTGTAGGAGGATCAGTGTTGTACTACACGCCAGGATGAGTACATGTGGGGAACATTTTTAATAAGGGAACAGGGATCCATGGTGGCATATTGGGATACAAACAATTGTTTGTGTAGTACGTAAAGTTTTGGTGACTACAGATATATATGAGGTCCAAATTTATCTGTTCTAAATAGAAGGGTCAGGTTAAGTTCATGTCAGAAATATCATGGCATCATCATCTATCCAGGTGCTAGGCGCTACCTAATCCTACTCATTGGCGCTCACTTGGGCTGAATATTTAAGAAGTCATACAGAGACTCCTCTGTCTTGTCATTAACATAATGGTAGGTATTAGTATTAGTGAGTTAGCGTTCTCTCACTTTTCTGTGCCTGTCTTTTTTGCAGTTTGTACAGTCCAAAGCAATCTCCCAGGGATGTGTAGTATGCATGTATCTATGCTTTCAAACAAATGCAGACTAAGTTTGCCTGTCAAAGGGGGTTAATAGGTTCGGAATGAGATGAGTAGCAAAGATCATTTAATGCAATTTATTAGTAGATCCAAATTGTAGTTTAGGGAATTTGGAATAAGGGTAGGTTTAGGAAATTAGAAATAGGTCCTCAATACTAGTACTATAGGTGATATGATTTAGAAAAGTTCAATGTTAGTGCACCTGCCTTTCCCTGTCAAAATATGTTTGGAGAGATTACTAACTGTACTACTAACCTTTTTTTCTATTCTTTAGTTATCCCAACACCATCTGTGGACAAGAAGAGGGCTGGGCCTGGAACAACAGAGGCAGGTTAGGTAGTCGGGGATGTCTCCACAAGTGCTGCGGCAGATGGCTCTGCTGACCCCAGTAAGTCCTCCTGTTAATAATATTATTATTTCCCTAACTTTTACAACTGCACATTTAGAATTATTTTTCGTTTCTTTATTTTTTTGCTGTGCCTGTCTCCTAATTGTTTTCAAACTCATCTTCATTCAATCTGTTTCGTAAGTTCTAGTTATACCTGTATTATCCTATCTGCATAGTTTCCACATTTCAAGTTTCTGCACTTGACTTTAAACTGCCTATACTGGTCTGTCTTTAGTTTCTTCTCTTCTGCTTTGTCAGTAAGCTTTCTCTCTTCCCTTATATATATATATATATATATTGTATACTGGTAGTATAAAACTCAGAGAACCCATTTTAGGTCAGATACTGTGAAGATGTCATGTCCAAGTAAGGTAATCTACGAATTTCAATTGAGAAGGCTTTCTATTTCTTGCTCATGCTCAAACAGTAAAAGAAGAGAGTACCCATGGTCATGGCAGACCCCCCAACGTTGTGTATTTATTATTATTATAGTATACCAGCAGTTGATGATAGTGCAACTTGGCTGGAAGTAGGAGTACAGCCTCATTGCATTTGACAACCAAGACCATATGTCTATCATTGCTCTATTATTCCATGCCTTCATTGTGCTTCAATGACTCAGATCCGTCATAGTTCTGGCCCTCCATTACAAAACGTTTTCGGTTGGCTTGACTACCTGTCTTTTCAAACATTACCAACCAACAAATTGCTGACCATGATATTTTGATAGACGATAATGTAACCGAACTGTAGTGATGCATTGAGGTTGTATTTTTGCTAAAAAAAAATAATAATAGCGAGAGGCGTATCTGGCATCTAAAATGTGTAAAATGTTTTCTAGTAAAATAGGGTTAGCAGCCAGTGCGCCTCCTGGACAAAGGTGCGCACTACTGTAGAGGAGGCCCGTTGGCTGCTGGCCCTATTTTACTTGTACTATTGTGGGGGATAAACACAAAGTAAGTAGCTGCACACAGATCAAAAAGCACATTAATCGCTTGTTTCGAGCATAATCAATCAGGGTGCACAGTCTACATCAATTTCTAATGTTTTTTCTAGCCACAATGACCACCAGGGCTGGCAGTGAGAGCGCAAGTGGAGCGGAGGCGGAGGCGGAGGCGGCTGCGGCGATCAAAGAGGAGGGGTCCCAGCAGCAGCAGGGACACAAGGTGGTAAATCACATTGCTTGCTTATTGAGAATTAGTAATATGCTCACTGCAAGGGTGTTGACTCATGAGCATCCCTCTTTAGCAGATATTGAGGGATATGAGTTGTTAATGGCCTCTTTTATCTGCAACTCAGTAGACAAAGGTTCATAATGAACTTTAACAACGATGGGTTGGTGGAAAAGGGAAACAAGAGTGGCAAGTGAAAGGATAGGTGAAATATAATATGAGTGAAAGGATGTGTAGGTGAAAGGATGCAAATAGGTGAGTGATGGGCTGTATGGGTGGGTGACGGATGGATGAAAGGGTATACAAGTGTAAGGATGCCTGCCTGGGTGGGTAAAAGGATGCCTGCCTGGGTGGGTGAAAGGAATTAAGCATGGGCGAATTTTGCAAATTCGCAATTCGCGAATTTGCGAATTTGCAAATTCGCGATCCGCAAAATCTGCGAATTTGCGGATTCGCGGATTTTGAGGATTGTGTGGGTAAAGGGCAGGCCGGGCGGGAAAACGGTGCACATCGTTAGTGTGAGAGGCAGGGCCAAACGGGAGAGGCATATATGCGAGTTCACATGCCTCTTGTGTGTATAAAAGGACAGGCAAGGATCAGAGAAGCTCGTGGTCACAGGAACTGCACAGGGATTGAGCTTGTGAAAGTCAATAATGCAAAGGCCTCCATCAAGCATCATAGGTAATTTCCGACGATAGATATGGGGAGAACGCACACCTGCCCAGCCTCTACAAAACTCACATTTTTGGGGGGGCTGATTAACTTTGCCATCACACCGAAGAGCACCGGGGTCCCTCGAGTTCACATGCCTCTTGTGTGCATAAAAGGACAGGCACGGATCAGAGAAGCTCGTGGTCACAGGAACTGCACAGGGATTGAGCTCGTGAAAGTCAATATTGCAAAGGCCTCCATCAAGCATCATAGGTAATTTCCGACGATAGATATGGGGAGAACGCACACCTGCCCAGCCTCAACAAAACTCAAATTTTTGGGGGGGCTGATTAACTTTGCCATCACACCGAAGAGCACCGGGGTCCCTCGAGTTCACATGCATCTTGTGTGCATAAAAGGACAGGCACGGATCAGAGAAGCTCGTGGTCACAGGAACTGCACAGGGATTGAGCTCGTGAAAGTCAATAATGCAAAGGCCTCCATCAAGCATCATAGGTAATTTCCAACGATAGATATGGGGAGAACGCACACCTGCCCAACCTCGACAAAACTCACATTTATGGGCTGCTGTAACTATTTTAGGATGGCGCCGGCAAGCTGCCAGCGCCATCCTAAAATAGTTACTAAATTAACTTCATCAGGAAGCACTAATAGATAAAATAAAGCAGGTGCTCGAGCACCTGCTTTATTTTATCTATTAGTGCTTCCTGTTGAAGCTAACTTAGTAACTATTTTAGGATGGCGCTGGCAGCTTGCCGGCACCATCCTAACATAGTTAAAAGTTCAACAGGCTTGAACTTTTGCCCCCCAAATCCGCCGCTCGCGGATTTCGCGGATTTTCAGTAAATTCGCGGGGGTTCGCGGATTTACCGAAAACCCGCGAAATCCGCGAGCGGAACGGATTTCCCGCACATGCTTAAAAGGAATGCTCGTGTGGGTTAAAGCAGCATGGGTTAATGGGTAAAATAAAGCATGGGTGGGTAAATGGATGTTGGTGTAGGGTTCCGTGAGAGCAATGTTTGGATGGATGGGTATAAATGGATGGATGGTTTTCACTGGTGAAAGACTGAATAAAAGAATGTAAAGCTTAAATGGTGTGTAACAAAGAAAAGGGTGAAGAGTACTAGAACAATGAAATGATTAATCAATAATTGCTTGGGGGAAGAAACTAGGGCACTCTTCTGGATAGGGGTGTGCTTGCCTACTTCACTTGCTTAAAATGGTTTTATCCAAGTTTGATTCACAGGGTTGGGGTGGTATTTCTGTCTACTCCATTTTCTCACAGTATGTTTTAAGTGAGGCAGATATTATGTATCCCACCCATCATCAATCTTCCCCTCCCTCCTTACCCTTGGCATTTCACCAGTGCCACCCTTGATGTCCTATTTGCTGCATGGTTCAATTGGACAATTTGTTGTGCAATTTGCTTGTGCTTCAGTTAATATAGCATTTACAAAGTTTTCAATGCATGGCAATACGAAAACAAGGTGTGTTTCCCTTTCCTCCCAGTGCCCAATAAGTCACTTCCTAGTACTTCGCTCCTTTATTCTTTCCTAAGTTCTGTCCTAGTGTTCCCAAAAATGTGAAAAATCATTCTTGACATGCGCAATTTTTTTTTGTCCAAGTGATATATTTCATCATGGCTTTCACAACGGATTTATGCCTGTTCAAATTTTTCCCTTTCGACATTTGTCAACCACAGTGATTTACTATCCAAAGCTTAGGCACATGATGATGATAAGTGACACCCCACTAATCTGTAGTAAAGTATCTACTTACCCAGTCTACTCATTCTAACTTACACTGCAATAAAGTAGGTTAAGTTTCCTTTCCTTACTTACAAGCAGATATATTTGTTGGAAAAAATAATTATAAAGTGTAGAGGAGAGTGCGGCCAGCGAGTAAAGTGGTACTAAGTAAGGGCCTTGATTTTTGCGGATGGGATAGTCTGTGATGAATATGCCAAATACATCTATATCCCATTCCTTAATCCTTTCCCTGTATTGCAGTGCATTGCTTTTTCCACTGTCTACCTACATCGGACATGATGCCTGCATGATTTTATACAGGACTTTTATCATTCATTAATATTCGTCTGTCTTGTAGTCAGGGTAAAATTGAAAGGTATTATGGCGAAGAGCATTTGCACTGGAATAAGATAATTGTCTATTATAGCTTCCCAAAACAGACAGCAGAGGGTAACAAAGTACGACTAACAAGTATGACTAAGGAACCAGTTAGCATGCCTCCATTAATTTAGCACAGCAAGAGAGAGAATACTTGCACTCCATAGTACATAATGGCTGTGACTCTAATCACATCAAAATTGAATGGCCCTAGAGGATCAGCAATGTACTACTACAGTACCATTAAATAATTTTAAACAAGTGTTTTGCACAGAGCATTGTAAACAATTTGTCTTTTTTCGTTCTTGAAATTGCTACTCCTGCTGGACCATTTCAGTAGAATATAGCAACCTGGCTGCAGCAGCAAAAGCTGGAGGCCATATGGGCAGAGTACTAGTGGCCGGTGGCATAGGAGGAGGAGGAGGAGGAGGAGAGGAGAAGGAGATAGCTGCCCAGGGCCCCAGCCAGCAGATAGTGCCTCCAGCCTCTCAGCAATACCAAAACCAGCACCTTAGACCACTGCCAGCTGCCCTCTGTCATTCCATCACTGCTGCCCCTCTCATTTTCAGACCCCACCTTTCAACAGCTACCTGCTGAGGCTGGCGTGCATAGAAGCCAAGCAGAAACAGAAGGAGGGGCATCTCAGAAAACTCTTGGCCACCATGCCTGGTGCCCTCTTCATTACCCCCTTTTTTAACATTTGTTTTGGTGGGTGTGACATGTTGTGGGTGGAGAGTGTGGGAACGATGGGAGTTGGGATCAGGGCAGCTTAGTTTTTTGTAGGGCATTGGTTGGGGATGTGGAGATTTGTTTGGTGAGAGTGGTGGGTGAGTTTTGGTTAGAAGGGGTGGTTCTAATATATTGTTAAAAGGGTAATAGAACTGAAGATCCTCCAGTGAGTTGGTGTTGCTTTCACCACATATACCCCACCAACTGTGTGATCAATTAATGGTGTAAATGTAGTCACACCTCAATTAATCCTACAGCCCTGGGGAAGAGGGTTAGGGGTTTGATGAATAGATGGGAAAGGAGAATTGGGGAAAGCTGTAACAAGGACAAACACTACACAAAGACAATATTCATCTGGTCAATAAGAAGCCAACCCTCATCAATCTGTTCTGGAAGAACATGGAGGAGTGAGTATAACACAGTTAAGTTAAATCAATTGCAAACAATCTGCCAACCCCAGAGACTCAAGGTATTATATTATAGCATAACTAAATGTTCTGTCAACTAGGTTTGAAAATAGTAAATACAAATTCTGGAGGAGTGAAGTGAACCCCCACAGTTAAGTCAAGTCAAGTCAAGTCAAAATTTGTATAGCGCACTACTCACCCAGAGGGTCTCAAGGCGCTTGAGGGAGAGGGGTTCTCTACTTATCAAATAGCCAGGTTTTGAGTTGTTTTCTGAAGGAGAGGTGGTTCTGTGTAAGGCGGAGGTGGGTGGGGATAGAATTCCAGAGTTTGGCCGCTAAGTAGGAGAAAGATCTTCCTCCCATGGTGGCTCTTCGGATGCGTGGAATCGCGGCGAGGGCTTGATTGGACGATCGTAGTTGGCGGGTGGGGGTGTAAAAGGTCAGGTGCGTGTTGAGGTATTTGGGTCCTAGGTCGTAGAGGGCTTTGTGTGCGTGGGTGAGTATATTGCTAAAATGGGCAGTGGATATGCTTTCTTTTTGGATTGTCCATCAATCTTGGGCGCCTGCCTGTATTGGTAAGGTAAGCATGAGTGTTATGGTGCTTTTGCCTTTTGTAGTGCAGGAGAAGAGAAGGCATGCAGATTATAAAACAGAAATGATTTTGTAGAGTCAAGGAGAAGGACAGAAGGTAAGCTTCATGAGGAGTGTTAGCAATGAGACTCAGAGGCAATCATTCATTTTATGACTCATGTGCCATCAATAAAGTGAGAGCAAGTACAGCAACCCACAATTACAGATAAGTGGCTGTATGTATCAGGCTGTTCAAACTTGCAACTGTCATGATCATCATCATAACATTTAGCCTACTGCGTGCATAATGAAATGATGTGAATTGAAACCATTGCATGTCTGTCTCCAGTTACCTACAACAACAGGGCCCTTGCCCAACCACATAGTTTAAAACTTTCATACGTGAGGCAGCCAAGGTACAGCGGCAGCTGAATGCAGCCGAGTGGGAAGTCACAGCAAACCTCTCTCATAAACAGAGAGCCTCCTTCTGCTGTCAAAGCGTGCTGTCCTCGCCACAAGTGCAACCTGGCTGTCTCAAACTTTTGATGTACGTCCCATTTGGCTTTGAATAAGACCGTTATGATGCTTTAGTAATGCTGAAAAAATTAGCATATGGTTTTAGTAGTCCTTTATGGTGGATGGGCTGAGCAGGTGGCGAGCAAGGGGTTTCTCTGGAAGGCTCCTGTCCTGTCTGGGTTTCAGTGACTCTTTGCTCTGGACAGTTAGTCGGCAGAAAGCTATGGTGGTAAGCATGCCCTGTGAGGCTGCTGTCCGAGGAGGCTGGGGACTGTGATTGGCTCTAGGGAGCCAACGGCGATGCTTTGAGGACTTCCATAGGACGCCCTATGCAGAGACCAGTACTGGTCCAGCATGTTGAGATAAGAGTCCTCCTCTACTGTCTGTACCTACTGTATGCACCGAAAGTGCTGCATATTTAAAACCACTAAATAGAAAAGGGTCTATTAAAGGCACCCAACTAGAATTTGGAAGGGTCGCTTCTCACTGAAGAAAAGAGGCTGGCTTGCTAAGCTCATACATAGGAGTCCAGGAAGTTGCATGCTAAGTTTACTACCATGCAATTGCATTGTCGTTAGAATAACTTTCGCATCCAGTAAAGTGATGAGGGGTAAGACCGGTCCTTCAGTCTCTGTATGGATTAAGCAAAGATTATACATCCATTGCTGAGAGAATATCACATTAAGCAGCCTGCTGTGTGCTATGGTAACCTCCGAATACATGTGAGAAAGGCAACCTGGTTGCCAATAGTGATATAAGGGCCGTTACAGTGACAGAATGTGTGCTCTACACCTCACATGCTTAGCTAACGGAGGCGAGGCTGTCAGTGTTCCCATAATGTTTGAATTGTATGTGTCCAGGAAACTGGCAGTATATCTCAGGTAAGAGTATGCCACACTGACCTCTGCTGCAGCCTGCCGCGGTCCATCTTCTGTCATAGCCAGCTAGCAGGATTATTGTGGCAGTCCTTAATTTCTCTGGAAAAATACAGACAAGCCCAGCCCTTATCAGTGTTACCAATTATTTCAAGTATACAGTGGGCTTCGGTTCTGCTTAGCCTAGTTTTTTCCTCTCATTACAAGATATTGGCAATTCGGGGTATCAATCCACCTCCTGAGGTGTGCTCGCATTAGAAATCATTTGCATTTCAAAAGAACACTGTGTATTAACACATCTCATTATTTATCTGGTAGGTTCATTGTATACAGGAGCAATCGTTTTTGTGTTTATTCGTTGCAGCATGCCTTTTAATGTTTAATCAGGACGAAACATGCATGCAGGAGCTATCAACTATGCCAGTACTTGTTTGTATGCAGTGAAAAGAATGATGCTTTAGGAGGGAGTCTGTTTTGATAAGGTTTCCCTTGGCTGAGCTGAGAAAGGGCTTAGATCAGTCTTACGTGAATTATTCTGTTTCTGTGCTGTTCAAGAGCCTACTGCTGCCAGCTCTTCTTGGTATACACACGTGGCGCTACATGTAACACACAGCATGCAGACACAATAATAGGAGGTGCTAATTAAAGGGAACAATATATATACATACACAAGAGGTCAGGAGGGTGTGCAAGACGCGTCTCCCATCGGAATACTAATATAGCACGGATTAGAGCTACAGTGCTAAACTCGGCAGTACAGCTTTGCTGAAATGCAAACTAAAACTTCACTTAGTTATTTCGCGCTGTCTACATGCAGCCTTTAGCTGAGGTCCTCGAGCAACTGCATATTTAAGTTTCCTAGCTAGAACAGCCTCAATGAGTTCGACTATACTTTCTTGGACAGTAAGGGCCTCATTTATGAAAAGTGACACATCGCTGCGTGAAAACAGCGATGGGTCACTTTTCACTGCGCCCTCCTTGCGAGACCAATGATGCGTCATATTTACAGTATGACGCATCATGGCGCAAGGAGTTACAGATACGTCAGTATTTCTGACGTATCTTTATGGCGCAAAAGTGACGCATTGCTGGAGTGTGTCACAAAAGTGACGCAACTCCAGCAATGTGTCCTTTCACATGGGGCAAGCCCCAAGTGAAGGGCCTGCGTCAGTCTTACGCCTGCTGTGAGGCAGGCGTAAGAAATTGACGCATTTGTGTCCTAGAAGTGGCGCAGTGAAATCTTATAGATTTCACTGCGTCACTTCTATGACCCTGCATTGGGTCAGAATGACCCCCTGCATACATTATACCTGGCGTGGGTATAATGTGGTGCAGGGGTTTACAAAGTGACGCATCTACCTAGATGCGTCACTTTGTAAATATGGTGCAACACAGCACATTTTTTACGCTGCTGGTGCATCACAAAAAGTGACGCACCGGCGGCGTAAAAGTGACTCACGGCCTCATAAATGAGGCCCTAAGAGTCTTGAAGCATTCTAGTGCTGTATGAGGAATCCCTAAATGTATTCAGGGATAATCAGAAACAGGGGCAGCTCCTCCACTAAGGCATAGGAGGGTTGCCCCACTGAGCAGGTCAAAAAGGAAAATAAACATGATAATAACTCATTGTTATTATCCTTTTATTTTTCTGTTATTGCTCAGCTGTGTATTGGCGGGACGGGGCTGGACTCTCACAGAGGAGCTGGAGGAGGAGTGGTTCGCACTCTTTAAGTGCACATGATGGTTCGCCATGGAGAACATGCCCAGGCTCCCTTTCCTCATCTGACCACCGAACTAGGGAGCTCAGACCAACCACAATGCTGCATTGCCTTGTTGTGATTGGCTTAGCGGAGCCTGGAAGACTCTGTAATTCCTGTTCCTGCTTCCGAGCATGGAAGTGGGCGAAGAGGATCAAGAGGCAGCAGCGGCACACATGTAGGTGTTTAATTAATTTTTTTCATTACATCCCCCCTCACCCCTGGGATGGCATTAAATAGCAGCCACCACTGAGAAGAAGTGGGATCAATGAGCTTTGGTTACATTGCAAGACAAGGGTATAATTAAAGACAGATTTATGAAGCAGTTGAGGGCTCACTCACCAGATTTTCTGTAAAGGGGGACAAATCCTTTCTCTAAATCTTAGCACTCTGCGTGGGGTTGCACACCACACCTGCAAATGCACCCTGCTCAAGTTGTAGGAAGTGGGACAGGTCATGTATATTCCTACAAAAAGACAAAGTAGGGTCCAAGGGAATATTTACCGACCAAGCATTGCTATCATCCCTAACAACTATGAATACCAACAACCAGGATAGCAATGGGTCAAACAACAAACTATCTACAAACTTTCTGTGTGTCTATAGGGTACAACCGCGAAATCCACTGAGAGTATTTCGTGGTGAGAAAATTATTCCCATCAGATTACCGACCTGTACCGCCCTACATCATTTGGGATCCTTCACCATGCAGGAGAGTGGTTTTACCCACAGTAGATTAGGCAGGTCGTAGCCACATTCTCATATACCGTACTGGTTTGGAGGCCCATGGCAGTGGGTATTGAGATTCGAATGACAGCCTGCCAGCGGTGAGAGGTAAAAGAATAGATTTGGCCCAGTTGATGTGGATGCCTGAGTAACCGCAAAATCTGGTGACATCACAAAGGACCGAGGCTAGGCTAGTTTGGGGCTTGTGGACACACAGCATGACATCATCAGCGTACGTGGGCACTATAAGCCTTCGGGCTGTGAAATTAAGGACTCAGTGGGCATGTTGCTGCTGATAAAGGGCACCCTTGTTGGGTCTCTTGCATGACAGGGAACAGGTCTGAAAGCATCCGGTTGAGATGAAGGCGGGCCATCGGGGAGACATACTTAAGCTAAATAAGGCTCCCAAAGCACGAGCTGAGCCCAAGACCCTGTATGACCTGGAGTATTTCCTCTACCACAAAGGGGTCATCCAGGTAGAGATGGTGTGCTCAGGCCAGCCAGATCTGCTGTATACTATCCAGATAGGCCGACAGTTCCTCCTCATCTGGTTCTGTTGAGGCACTGTAGAGCCGAGAATAAAAGGAGGGCATAGTTTGTAGGAGCCCAACTGGGGTCTGCCACTCTTGGTACTTATCATTAGGCTCAACAACATGGGCTGAAGCCTAAGGCCTACATAGCATGGTAACTAGCATCTTCCTGAGGTGGCCACCCTTCTCTTATTGGTGCCCAGTTGCCTGCCAGTGCATTTATTGAGTCTCTCTCTAAGCCTCCTTGTTGTATTCCAAGAGCATTGCATGAATGGCCACCATAGTGGAGGCACTTTTTGAGGTGTAGAATTCCAACTGAAGGTACTGGAGGTGCAGCTCAAGCCCAGTGAGTGGTGCCCACATCTCCTTGAGAATGCCTTCCTGCTTTGCGATGCAAGTGCTGCAAATTACTTACAACTTTAAAAGCCCCCCACAGTGTTGAAGGGGAAGAGACTGACCCTTCGTTAGTAGCAAAATAGTCAATGATTGAAGCTCGAACCTCATCCTGAAAGATGCATTGCGCAGGTTGTCGAGGGCCAAGTGCCACGTGAACGCCCTTGGGACGGCTTCTGGCGGGGAGATTTCCAGCAAAACAGGGACATAGTCTGAGAGGGTGTGGGGGGGATATGTTGCAGTAGCTGACCAGGTGAGTTCATTGCAAGTAATACTGAATTCATGACTATGTACTGTGCACCTTTGTAGCGCAGGTGCCCTCTTCGCTAGTCACGTTTGTCAGCCTCCATATGTCAGTGAGGTAATTATCGTCATCAGTTTGTGAAGTTGTGCCATTGCGTGAAGATTGAGATGTCTAGAGGTGCCAGAGCGATCTACAGCCTGAGCGAGGAACACATTGAAAGAACTCCCCTGGACAACAGCGCAAGGGTCCATGCCAGTGAAAAGGCAAAACACTCTGATAAAGAAATCCAGGCTGTCAGTGTTGGGGCCGTATATTAAGGCTAGGATGACTATGCGACTATGAAGTGTGCCAGCAGGAAGTACAAATAACCGGTTATCGCGACATACGGTGTGCCACAGATGCCAGGGCAACCCCTTGCACAGGAGTATGGCTGTACATGTAGCGTAGTTAGAGTAAAGCGACTTGTGCATTCCAGCACACAACCCTGCACATAAGTGCGAAGGGGTTGCTGGGGTCATATGGAGTACTGGGGGGAAATTGATGTCTATGCGGTGCCTGTTAATGTGGGCGCAAACTAGCCTGGACTTCTGGTTTTCATTAAACCCACAGACGTTCGAGGTCAGGCCTTCGGAAGTGGTCATCACACTTCTAGATGAGGGCATTGTGTCTACATGGAAGCAGGCCAAGCACGACCCATCAGCTGTACTGGTGGTGACGGAGTGTGATACAGTGCCAAAGGAAAAGTGTGTTTGATGTAATCCAGAAAGCCAAACCCAATTAACCATACCAACCCCACCCACTTCCAGCCCAAAAATAGTTTGAGAGCCAACATCCCACCCCTAAACCCTAGCCCCCCACCTAAAGTCACAACACAAAAACAATCAAACACAGTAGGAATCATCACTAGAGGCGTCAAAGAGCCAGCCAATGACCCAGTCAGATGTTAACCTGGTGGCAAGTGTGGTGTGGTGCAGAGGCACCAGAGATGGAAATTGAGGCTATTACAGCACATATACTTTACCATGGAAGAGTGGAGACAGGATGGAGGTGCCTGCCCCTCTCACAGGCAAGAGATCATAGTGCAGGCCCAGTGCAGCCAGGAACTAATGGTAAAGACGTAGCACTGCCCTGGGAGCAAGCCAATGCAGGCTGTTCCTTGGGGTATTATTCACTGTAGCAAATGCAGCTGTCATCCTGATGAGGCAGGGATGCACAAGAAGTAATTTTCTGGAACTTGATTTGCCAAGAATAGTTTGGTGCATTAGTAAAATAGTTAGGCTTTGTATGCACAGCTTGGCAGTGTATAGCAGAGAATAGGTAATGTCCGCCTTCTGAAGAAGTCCTTAGGCCGGTATGAATTCACTGCGGGTTGCCTGCACCCCCACCATGAAATCAGGGTAGAAGGAGACATTGTTCCCCTGATATTGAATGGATTGGCTCTCACAGGCAAGCCGGAAGATGACATCACTATTTCTGTAATTAAGAGGTCTAGCGACTATGGGTCCAGCTGGAGCACCAGGGGAGCTGACAGAGCGTCCTTAAAGAGAGATCATAGCATTTTCTCCACCAAGTCTTCCAATTTGTCAAGTGCTGTGGATTCTGGAATCCCAATGATGCAAAGGCTGTTACGCCAGGGCCCTGCTTCCAAGTTTTCATTTTGAAGTCTGATGACCTCAAGGACATTATCAATGTAGAACAGATGTTCACCAGCCGCTGTCGGAACATCCTCTGCATCAAATGCACTGGTTTTAAGGTGGTCCAGCCGGCCCTCATGCTCATTCACTGGTCTCTCCATGCGATTGATGAGGCTAGTGACAAAGTCAATTTTGCTGTTGATATTGCATAGACTATTATTGACATCTACTGAAATCTCTTTGAGGTTTATATCTTGCAGAGATGTTCCCTGAGACCTCTCTGGGTGGTCCTCTATGGCTTTATCTGGCTCAGTGTGACAGGTGTGCTGCTTTCCTTCAAGGTTCAGTTTGGATTCACGGGTCCCAATTATGCAATGGCTCACAGGCCAGCAGGACAGGCAAACACCGATGAGTGGTGCTCTGAGGAGGTCACATCCCCTGTGAGGGGGGGGGGGTGACTAAGGGGAACAGGTAGGTGTGTGTGCAAAGGATCTCCCAATGCCCGGGGGCTCCGCTTCCAGTCCGTCAATTCTGCTCATAATCCGTATAATGTGGAAGATGAGGAAAATTTGGTCTCACTGAGGGAGATCTTCATTGAAAAATATTGCTTTAATTAATTGTACATTATGCAGCTTCCTTTATGTGTACATGAAATGACAATAAACTAACGGAGCAGATACTCATTTTAGTGTGAGTTTTAGTGCCAGAATCATTTTGAGCTACTAATATGAAGGAACAGATCACTGCTATTGGTTAGTATTTTCATGTTGTTCATGTCCGTAAGAAGAACTTTATTGCATGGTATATTTGTCCTTACTGTTCATATTAAAGAAAACGGTTTAATAAAATCTGCAAGAGTCTTATGGCTTCAGGGTAGTCTTTGTAAATCTGTTATTAAAAGATGAAAGGTCTGCCTTACCAGAAGTGGATGCCTCAATATGAAGATCTTTAAAGTTCATATTAAAAAGGATCAACTGGCACATGCATCAACGTTGGCTTTTGCGATTCCTAAATAGCGATTTTTAAGGAATCGCTATTTAGGAATCGCAAAAGTCTATGCATGTAGGAATTGCTATAAAAATAGCGATTCCTAAACATTCCTAAATTGCTACTCGTAAATTGCTAGTCGCAATTAAGGAAATTTCATGTATTGCATTTAAGGAATCTCAATTTGGAATTCCTTAAATGCAATTGCAATTTAAGGAATCACAATTTAGAGATTCCTTAAAGTGCGATTTTTGCATTTTGGATGATGCATCCCAAATGCAAAAATACCGGTGGCAAAGGGGCTGATTCTGAGAATCTGCCCGTTTGTGACCGGTATTTGGTTTGATGCATGGGGCCCCAAATGCTGTCACGATCACCTTCACAATATAAACGCATCATCCAGTGGGAAGTGGTGTGCAAGCAAATTCATGTTTTCATTTATCATGACTCACCTGGCTCACATATAACGACTTAAATTCAAGCACGACTCTTCTCATTAGGTTTGCTCACCGGCAACTATGTGAAACTGTGTTATGATTTGAAAAACTCTTTCAAGATTTCACCTGCAGCTTTCTGATTGTTCAAATGAATTGTTTTGAGTCATAAGGCATAGTGTTAATGCCATATTTATACAGAGGAACATTATATCCATAGGTGAAAACTAAGCAGTGACTATGTGTAGTGAAACAATATGTGGGTGGTAGCCTGTAGATAAACTAGAAGACGAGAGCACCAGCTTGATGTGACGAGATTAATGAGATGCTGAGTCAAAATGGACAAAATGTAACCATTAATAGTTATCATAAAAATCACTATGAGATAATCATCAAACCCAACAATAAAAACTGATTTTGCAGCCAATATTTCTGCAAAATGGCATTTTGCATTACTGGTTTAAAAAAAAAATGAATGAGCGTGAATAGCAGACATGAAAATCAATGTACATAAAAAAGACAAATTTACGTAATACCCAATCTCATATTTAAATAAAAAATAAATAATGCAAATTCATATTCTATTTTACATGATATCAAACCAGCATTCTGTATAACAGATCCGACTATCACTCAAAAAGTACAAATCAAGAGAAAAAGGTCAAGACATATTGCTAGAGGTTGGTAAAATAAAAAGGAAAAATACCTCCAGATTATGAATTGAAACCCCTCTTTTTACATTATGCCAGAAATAGCCTCTTTTACATGTTATCATTTGTATGTATGATCAAAGCATAACCCTCCCAAGTCTGCCTAAATCTACAAAGCACCCCTACCCTTTTCGTGTAGGCCTCTTCGAATTGGTAGGCCTGATACAGCTTAAGAAGCCACATTCCCACTGTAGGCACCTGGGATTTCCAACTTTGCAATTTCAACGATCTGTCTACCGCTATGTCTGCATATTCAAAATATTGCCTATATTTTGGTATCTGAGTGGTTGCATAAGAAAAGCCAAATAAGGCCAACGATGTTGATGGTAGGATTACCATTGACATACAAAGACTGATAAACCTAAACACCTCCTCCCAGAAATGTTGCAATCTGGGACATGTGAAAAAAATGTGTCCAGTCCCCTGCCTTTGCCAGATTACATCTAAAACATGCATTTAGAATTGAAGGAAACTATTTGTTTAGTTTGAGGGGAGTATAGTACACCATCCACCTTGAGAGAAAGGACATCCTTTTATTTAAAGTTGGCCGTCCTTGGAGCCCTCTGCCCGAGCTCGCACACTCGTTGGCATTCCTGGATATTAAATCAACAATTAGATTCCTGAGCAATTTTAGGGAGCATTGTTTCAACAAGGCTCTTATTTATGTCATGTCGCTGTAACAAATACCAATTGCCAATACCAGTTAGATTCATCTCGAAGGCTGCTTTTAAGATTGTTCTTACCCTCTCATGAATTATTTTATAATTATTCGAGAGAAAGCTTGTTATCTGTCTGAAGCTTAACCAGAGATCACGGCTCTGGAGTACAAATTGCGCTACAAAAGCTTCCCATGTTATCAAAAATAACGACTTTGTGGAAGTCACCTAGCTTACAAAAGTCTAACATATTATATAATTGCATTCCTTTACGCGAGAACTGATTACCCCATAGCTCACTGGGTCAGCAGACTCGATAATTCTCTCGCCTCGGTGCCCACTCTGATCAGCGATCACACTCGGCAACTCTGGGCATTAGCTTGCCTCATCTTCACTAACGGCCCCACCAGACCGCCGGGGATGCCTGGTCTCACCCTGGAGATACCCATTAAGGGACCATCTCTCAGGGAAGCCAGGAAGGGTTTCGCAGCGGTCGAAGCGCCTTGGGACCCTACGGGTAAGTAGTGCGCTATATAAATGCCAATACATTTACACATTTACATTTACATTTACACTCACAGTCTTGGAGAGAGGTATATGCATGGTATGTTGGAATATTGTAAAATGTATCGAACCGCTGCATGCGTTTTAGAAAGATATTCAAAACTTTATATCTTTGCTTTTTTGGTAGTTTTGAAGTGCACAGGAAGGCTGGTAGCTTAATTGCACTTTCTTTTAACATGAGACTAAATAAGAAATTATTGAAAATCGAGGAAGGGGCCGCTAGCTGAATTATTTTATTAAGTAGCACAGCTTGATAATAATTACATAAATGAGGTAGAGCAAGGCCCCCCTGCTCTACGTCCAATTGTAAAATAGATAGCTTAACCCAAGGTTTTTTTTTGCCCATACAAAGTCACAAATCACTTTTTCTACTACTTTAAAATATGAGATTGGTATTCTTAAAAGGGAGATTTAAAAACAGAAATATCAGCAAGGGAGGTATCAACATCTTTACTAGGGATTCTCAGCCTATTATAGTCAATGATAGAAGGGACAAGCTATCTAAAAGGTTTTTTATATTATTAAGCATTTTTACATAGTTTAAGGCAAAAAGTTGAATGTAGTCGGCTGTAACATATAGCCCCAAATATCTAATAGGTCTTAAAGGCAGAAATGTCATCCCTTCAGGGAGATCGGCTCCCAGTGAATTGAATAGAAGAAGCTCTGTTTTCGACTGATGGACCTTGTAACCCCCCCAACTCTGTAAACGCATGGATTTCACTAAGGGCCAACTGGATATTTGCCTTGTCTGTGTTCAAGTACACAATCAAATCATTGGCAAGCAGCTTAATTTTAGCCATTCCTATTAGGGGAGCTCGAATCGATGTATTGGAGTGAATCTTTATTGCCAATGGTTAAATAAAAAGAGTTAATAGAAGGGATGAAAGGGGGCAGCCCTGCCTAGTACCCCACCTTGTCACCTCTTCTCCCGCTAAATCTGAGTTTATGATTATTTTTGCGATTGCCCGGTTATAAATTCAATGAGACGGAGTGGAAAGCGAAACTTTCCTAAGATAAGAAAAGGGCCTGCCAATCCACCAGATCGATTGCCTTTTCTGCATCCATCATTAAAATGAAATGAAATGAAATGAAAATGAATTTCGTAAAGCGCACGTAGCTGCCCTGAGGCGCCCAAGCGCTGAGACTAATACAGAGGTGCAGGTAGATGAAAATGATGTACCAGTGAAAGTTCTACTTATTGAACAAAAACGTTTTTAATTGCTTGCGAAAAGAGGTGAGTTCTGGATTAGACCTTAGATATTGGGGGAGAGCATTCCACATCTTGGCCACGTTATAGGAGAAAGAGCGGCCACCCGTTCTAGTTCTCTTTATTTTGGGTACCATGGCCAGGGTGGCATAGGTTGAATGCAGCTGTCTGGCAGGATGGTGCGGGGTGACGAGGGATAGATTAATTGCTGGACCAGTAGCCCAAAAAGCCTGATGAGCGAGGCAAAGGGACTTAAAACTGATTCTCTCCCTAACGGGGAGCCAGTGTAGGCTTTTTAGCCCAGACTTAACGGATGACCTGCGGGGGATTTGCAATAGTGTCCGGGTAGCACAGTTTTGGATTGTTTGTAGTTTCCGCAGGGTAAAATCAGGCGCTCCCAGATACTGGGCGTTCCCAAAGTTCAAATGAGATTGGATCAGGCCCTGTATCGTGGTCTGCTTTGCATGAAAAGGTAGCAGAGAAAGGATCTTTCTAATGACTCTGAGGAGGCCAAAGCAGGTGGCAGATAATCTGGTTGCCTGATAGTCGAATGACAAAGACCTATCTAACCAGATACCAAGGCTCTTAATGGTGTCATTTGGTGCCGGTGGTGGGCCCAGACAGGGTGGCCAGATCGAATCGATGGAAGCAGGAGCAAGCCGACCCAGTAACATGAGCTCCGTCTTGTCTCCATTGAGTTTGAGACAAGACTTGGTCATCCAGCTCTTGACCCTCTCAAGACAGCCCGCCAGATCAACCCCGGCTGAGGAGCCACACTCTTGGGCCAGAGAGACCACCAGCTGAGTATCATCCGCATAGGTAATGATCTTAATCCCATATGGGTGGACAATCTCAGCTAGCGGTCTCATATAGACGTTGAATAACGTCGGGCTCAACGAAGAACCTTGAGGGACCCCACAGCCCAGTTGTTTGCTGGAGGAAATGGCATTGTGTTCGTAGACCTGGAATGTTCTATTGTTCAGATAAGATTTGAACCATTCCAGAACTCTGCCAGATAATCCAATGTCCACGAGACGCCGCAGAAGGATACCGTGATTAGCGGTATCAAATGCAGCACTCAGATCGAGGAGGATGACTGCCACCGATCCTCCTCGATCTAAGATTTTTCTGGATTCCTCCGTAACCTCCAGCAGAGCAGTCTCCGTCCCATGTTTGGGTCGGAAACCCGTCTGCGAGGGGTCTAGCAACTGATTATCCTCAAGAAAGGATGTCAATAAGCCATTTATATATTTCTCCAAGATTTTACCAGCCCAGGGCTGGACTATCCTTCTTAGCTGAAAAATAGTTGATACCTTGAATCAAAACAAGTGTATTTGCAGACATCGATCTACCAGGCAGGAAGCCTGTTTGGTTCGCATGTTTTACCTGTTGTGCACAGCCTGAGATCCTGTTTGCCCAAATTTTCATAAAAAGCTTGTAATCTATATGTAATAGATTTATTGGCCGGTAGGAGCTCTGGTCATTAGGGTCCTTATCTTTCTTCAGAATAGAGATCACAACTGATTCCTTAAATCTGTCAGAGACAGGCAGTCCATCCATAATTTGATTAAACAGGGGTACCGAAAAGGGAGAAAGTTCATCTAAAAATAACTTCTAGACTTCAATCGGTATCCCATTGTTACAACTTGCATTAGCACTAGCACTAAAGGAGAACAAAGTGCAAATGGCACAAATACACACACGTAGAGTGGTCTTAAAGTGTACTTACTGCTAAGTATGATAAGTGCCTAAGGTGCAAATAAATCAAGCTTTCATTTCCATTGCTATATGCAGACAGAGGAAAAGTCCCTGCTCAAATACCCCTCCTTTCATTCTTTTTCATTTGCTTGGACAAACGTTTTAAACCGTTCTTGAGCTTCTTTAACAGTGGAGCAGAGATGGAACCTACCTTTCCATAACACTTTCAGTTTAGAATGCTGAGCAATGGAGACCTATGCTCCCACACTCTTGAATTGAATCATCATACCCACAAAGTCTCTCCGTCTACATGCTGCTGATGCTGACATATCGGAAAAAAATCTTACTTTGGCTCCATTAGGTAGAACAATGTCCCTGTTTGGATCGCCTTAGTTAGAATATTGCATTACTGTAATGCAAATAGGTAAAACAGAAACGAAGTCCAGGAAGGATTGGTGGGAAAGTGACAGAGTATGTTATTTCTTAAACTGAGATGTATGATCACATTTTCCCATAGACACAGAATGAGTAAAACTGTTTGATATATCTGGCCCTAAATCAGGCCTTTTGTATGTGCAAGAGATCATCTTTATTCCCTCCTAGAATAGTGGTCTGAGTGCCTGTGTGGTGTCAAGCTGTGCCTTTGTATTGTTCTTAAGAAGAAAGTCACAACTTCTGAAAAAATACCAACCTCAAGAACTACCGGCCCATCTCGCTCCTCTCCTTCACAGCCATAGTTGCAGAGAAAACAGTCAACAGGAAACTGACTGGATTCCTTGAAGAGAACGCCATCCTCAACCCGTCTCAATCCAGATTCCGCAGCACCCACAGCACCGAGACCGCCCTACTCGCCGTCACAGATGACATCTTCACCCTCCTGGACCAAGGCCACTCCACAGCCCTTATCCTACTCGACCTATCAGCGGCCTTCGACACCGTCTTCCACCGCACACTGGTCCCCAGGCTTCACAATGCTGGCATATAAGAAACAGCCCTGGACCGGATCCGATCATTCCCCACCGGAAAAAGCCAAAGGATCAGACTGTCACCCTACCTCTCCGATCCCACAAAAATCACCCTAGAGTCCAACAGGGTCATTACTAAGCCCGATCCTTTTCATCATCTACATGCCCCCCTCGCAGCCATTGTCCAACAATACGAACTCAACACCGTATCCTACACTGACGACACCCTGCTCATCCTCTTCCTCACCAAAGACCCCACCGCCACCAAACTCAACTTTCAGAAAGGAATGCAAGGCGTCGCAGTTTGGATGACCAACAGCTGCATGAAGCTCAACGCAGAGAAGACAGAAGTCCTCATCCTTGGAACCCCACAAGTGGTGGCAGACCACCCTCAGAAGCCCACATAGCCCCTCAGACCATGCCAAAAACCTTGGCATAGAGCTCGACTCATCACTCACCATGAACCGACAGGATAACGCCGTCACCTCTAGCTGCTTCAACAACCTCTGCATCCTCCACAAGACCTTCAACTGGATTTCCCCTGAGTCAAGCAAGACAATCACCCTCGCACTCATTACCAGCAGACTGGATTATGGAGTTGCACTTTGTGCCGGCATCAACAAGTCCCTAATCCGCAAACTCCAGACAATACAGAACACCGCTGCCAGACTCGTCCTTGGCATCCCCTGGCACGAACACATCAGCCAACACCTACTAAGACTGCACTGGTTCCCCATGGAGAAAAGAGTCACCATCAAGATCCTCACTTACGCCTACAAATACCTACACAACAACGGACCCAAATATCTCAATGACAGAATCAACTTACATGTCCTCAAAAGAAACCTCCGATCTTCCAACCTCACGCTGGCTGAAACCCCACGCATCCACAGACGCAGACCAGGCGGAAGACCCTTCTCTCACATTGCAGCTAATACCTGGAACAAGCTACCAGCAGACATCAGACATGCCCCCTCCCTGAACACCTTCAGGAAGACCCTCAAGATCTGGCTCTTTGGCTAGATGGATCTGCAGACACCCCCCCTTCAGCGCTTGGGACCCTTACGGGCGAGTAGCACGCTTACAATTCCGTTGATTTATTGAGTGATTTTAGTCCAAGACATAGGACCTTATTATCAGTTTGACAGTCTTCCTGTAAGACCACCACCACAACGGTCCCAGGAAGACCGGCAAGCCTGTCGTGAACCTACCCACTGGATTACATGTTGAATTCCAGGTAGGCGGTGGGAGCGTCGGTGACAGCTCCTACAGCATGTTCATGCACTGTGTGGCATGCACCATGTTGTATATGTCACACAGTGCACACACGAAGGTGAAATTCTTGGGGGCACAACATTTACCCCCCATATGCACCCCATGGGGCAGATTTTCCCTGGCACCTTATTAGGGCCCCTTACCTGCATTTCCTCAAACCCTTTTCATGGCGGTTTCCCTGCCATGAAATAGGCAGTAGAAATGCAGGTTGCATTCTGCTCGGCTGTGTCGACGCTGGCAGAGGTACCATTTTCTTCCCTTTCCAACACCGCCACCACCATGGGATCCTGGAACCCCACAGAGGAAGCAGTCTTGTGGCAGTCCCACCACCACCATCGTAATATGGCTGTCAGACTGCCTGAGTTGTGGCGGTTGGAGTGCGGTGGCCCTAGGACCACTGTACTCGTAATAAGGGCCATCATATTCAAGGCATAGGTTTGGCAGCTATGAATTAGAATTTCAAAACACATGCAGACAGGGGTTAGGTTATAGGTTTTCAGAATGAGGAAAACACTTAAGACTCTGAAAAGTGGATAAGTAAGTTCTGCAGATTTAATCATTAGCGATCAAAAACATGCATTTCTTTCAGCCACCGCCAGCCTTCAGTCTGCAAGAGAAGCAAAAATTAAGAAATGGAAACCCCTCCCTAGGAAACAGTAGTACTGAAGTAGCTGTTAAAGATAAGGAACTCCGCATAGGTACAAGGTCACAAATTAGCAGGATGACATTTTCAAAATTAGACTCCCTCCTCCTTTTGTAGGTTGCTTGTCAAAATGATAGCTCAATGCAACAGAGCATAATGTACCTCCTCTTCCCTGTTTATATCTAACACACAGTTACCCCACTCAGACACAAAACTTTAATCACACACACAGTTGAAACAACATAAAATAATGGCTCATATTTTCCCATTTTTGCAACCATTGCAGTGCTCAAGGAGGGAATTTACTACTTGTGCACATGGAAGGTAGAAACCAAAAATATACGTACCAATAGCTTGGGCAATAGTTACACCTGTTATTTCCTGCACCTGTAAACAGTTAAGTATAGCACAAATCACTATATTACAAATAACTTGTACTGCTGTTTAGGATGGCAAGATGATTTTTTGTTTATACCATTCGAAAAATTGTTTCAGAGTAATAACTTTATAATGTGTCTGAATGAAAACTTGTTTAGCCAACAAACGTAATCACATCTATTAGGGGTCCTTGGTATTTGGTTTCATCACTGGATCTTGATTGGAACATGACAGGGCACATATATCTAGTGAATCCAACTCATCTCTGAAGGTCTTATAAGGCCAACATTCAGTCACATTATGATTTAATTTGCATCGTAAAGAAATAGGGTATAATTCTGGTATTGTTCACCAAGCATAAAAGTGCAATACACAATGCCCGAAACAGCTGTTACAAACGTTCAAAAAGAAAGAGACAGAGAGACTATCTCTGTAACCACATATTGTGTCCATTCTAACATATTGGGGAAAAAAATGACCATTGAACATTTCAAAATCTTCACATCAGGATACCTGAATTATGAGAAACCAATGTTTTTTATTTATTTTAAAAGCGAGAGTTTGGGGAAAGATACCATTATCCATATGAGACCAAGAGTAACAAAACCAAACTCGATGGTGAGACTGCTTTGGAACCTCCCACCAGTCACAGGTAAATTTTCCTGTGGGAAAAGTAATATAGGCCCCATCTCAAAAATGCTAACTAACTCATCCTAGGTCTTAAAACACCACTGACCCTGAAAAAACATACCAATTGTATTTCCTGTAATGTAATCTTCATCATCAAAACATATTAAAGATCACCACAATGCACCAGCGGGGGAAAGGGGACATTGATTAAAAGAGAGACTGCCTCATATGCTTGCTGCATCACCATCTCTGTTCTTGTTTTTAAATTCTTTCAATGAACTCGCCTGGATTGTGTATGAGATTTGTGTAGCCCCTATAATCAAACACAATAGAAACATTTAATTCAAATACATTAGACTCTATGAAAACATAGGCCCTTATTTTGAAGGACCTAATGCAACACAGTGTCACAAGCCATTTGGCTGTACCGCACCGCGTTTATTCAGAAGCAAAGGGTTTGCATCATATCTACAAATATATGATGGATCCCTTTGTTCTACCCTGCGCTGGTGCACAATTAGCTGCCATACGCCAATGCAGGCACAATCTGGAACAGGTGTGAAAGCACACAATACAGCACTATGCCATAACTGAAATATGCATGTTCGTTGTATTAATACTTGTAATATCATCAGCCAAGACTTTTAATCCGGAACAGATACAAATGTGTGTAATTAATATCCCAAAATGTATCTTTTGCACCCTTGACACTATGTCATACATTGTATATTTGGATTCATAACAGTGATTTACCTGTAAAATACAATAAGAATTCACCTTATTTGTATGTAATCAGCACAATTTCAGTATGGCCGCTGTTTTAACGTATAATGCATTACAGCCTGCACAAAGTCTGTCTTCTCTTTATGTACTTTACAATATTTATTCCTGCCTGCTTGTCCCACAACTCAGTGAGTGAGCAAGCCTGCTGTGTCAGGCGAAACACGTTAATGAAAATAAACCAACTGGTGGTGGAAAAACCTGTTTGTGATCGCTTAATTGAACTTTGTGGAAGAATATATATATAAATAGAATATATATATATAGCTATAGACATAGATATATATAGATATATCTATATAGATCGATAGGAATTCCTCAGATATTTGTCCCTTAATAACTTTGCACCCTTTTCATGAATCTTCACACAACTTTGCAGACCCTTAGGCACCAGTTACATTCATGAAGGATTGAACGTTTGATGGATTTTGGCCAAGGGCATGCAAAGAAAAAAAAGATGGGGGTCCCAAAACACACTTTCACTCCAAAGCAATTTGCATAGACATTTGTATTTCATGTAGCAGAATCATGGCTGAATGGGTTGTAATGAAATTTCACAGCAATGTTCATTGGACTGTGTAGATTATTTTTATCGTTATTGCAAGTGATATTATGAAGTGGTTATGAAGTTATGAGAGTCAACATTTTCAGGTTTACTGTGTAGCACAATACTACTAAAAGTAGCAAGGAAGCCCAAAAAATAAACTAGACTGCATATGCAAAGTTTCAGATTTTATACATGAGCAACTAAAACACCCATTTATGGTCACATGCTGATGGAAACCTATAACAAATTTATAACAACATCATAATCTATATAAATTAATCAATTTATTTGTACTTGTAATGCATGGCTTGTCACCTCAGAAGCTATCTAGGCGATTATTGCTGGACTCTGTCAAACAGCCAGGCCGTGAACCTCTTGCTGAAGTCGATCAGCAAGGGTGCAGTGCATAGGTGGAGGGGGAGGGTGTTGCAGGCTTTGGCAGTGAGATGGGAGGAGGAGCATTCTTCAATGCAGCATTTGTGAGGGATCTGTGCAAGGGCGAGGTGTGCAAACCCAAGGATCCTCAGGGATTGGTGGAAGTGCAGGTTGGTTGTGCAGGGCTTTGTAAAGCATGGGTCAGGTACTTGAAAAAGCATCTCTTCCGGGGTGGGAGCCAGTGGAGGTTTTTCAGGTGCTGGCTGATGTGGGATCTCTTGGGCGCTTGAGGATCAGTATGACGGCTGCGTTCTGGATTGTGTGGAGTCTTTGCATGAGCTCAGTGGTTGTGCCTGCAGAGTGTGAGTTGCAGTAGTCTAATCGGCTGGTGATGAGGACCTATGTTACTGTCTTCCTGGTGCTGAAGTGGAGCCAGTTGAATATTTTGTGGAGCATGTTGAAGCAAGCTGAGGAGATGGCATTGACCTGACATTTCATGGAGAGTTCGCTGTCAAGGGAGATGTTGAGGCTACAGGAGTGGTCTTTCAGCATGGGAGTGCATCCGAGTTCCAACAGCCACGAGGAGTTGTTCCAGAGGACGGTGTTTTGCCAAAGATCAGAATTGCAGTCTTTTTTTAAATTTTTTTAATTTTTTTATTGATGCCAAGATTGATAACAAAACAAAACATATACATAACACAGCATTAGAGCATCACAATTATTAAATCACGTATGGTCATAATTTCTGTTTACATCTTATACACGTCATAAAAATAGCAGATCACATATAAAAGCAACATATCCCCATAGAAAAAGCCTCATGTCGACATTTACACAATAAATAAATAAATAAATAAATAAGTAACCATTTAACGAAGTCATGATTAACAATCAAGCCCTTCACCAAATGCACTACCCGACAGATCCTTCCTCTTTGTTTTAATCAAATCTCGTGCCCCATATTTTATTACATTTATTAAGTCCCCCATTTCTTTCTTAACCCTTCTCATCTTACGCCCTCATTTCAAAGCTGACGGGATTGAGTCGGATCGCCAGTTTTGGAGAATCAGTGATCTTGCAATTGCCATAGCTATATAAAGAAATCTAATTACTGGATCAGCAAACTGAAGGTACGGATCAAATCCAAATAGTATTAACCTGTTGTTTACTTCCAACTGCAAATTACATTCTTTTTCTAAATAGATGAAAACCTCTGCCCAGAATGCACAAATCTTTGGACAGCGGAGCATAACATGAATCCAATTCGCAACAGGGAAATTCATACATCTAAAACAATGAGTAGACTGATTGGGGTACATTTTATCCAGGGCAGCTGGGGTTCTATACAAAAGCCATTTACTAAAAAATAACACCCTACGCCAATTTGCCCCTCCTAGGGAGGTGAAATTGAAACCTATTAATAGTGGTCCAGATATAAGGAGACATTTCATAATTTTGATGTTTTGACCATTTCCTTAAGGCTTTAGATTCGACATCAACCCCACTTACTGAGATCAGATATTTCTTTCATGCTCCAGGTTTCCTGTCTGAAGCCTTTATTAACAAATTCTCAACCAGCTGATTCTGCGCCAAAAAGGAGATAGTATTGATTTCGGCTAGATATTTAAATAGAGTACTATAAGAGTTCATTAAGATAAAATCACTGGTTAATACTTGACGCATATCTGTTATGGACACCCAGTTGCCATCCCGTATAAAATCAGAAATTTTAACAAATCCCGCTTCCGCCCATTTTACGGCTAGGCAGCTGGGTTGTCTAACACCGATAATGGGGAGAATCTCTTCTAATAAAGTAGCAGAGTTGATTGCAGGTATTGAATATTTTTTATAAAAAGCCTGTCTTCTCTTAAAAAGCCATTGCAGGCTCTTATAGTGGACCAACTTTGGCAGTCTATGCATCAACAAAGGAGAATGGATTTGACTGTCCTGACACATGAGGTTAATAAAAAAATTAATAAAGAAGTGGACTTGTGGTGCGGGCTTAAACCTCAATAAATATTGTGCAAAGTACGCATCATAATAGGCCTTGAGATTGGGAAGTGCCAGTTCGCCCTGATCAAGATCTTCATATAAAGTGCTAAGTGCAAGGCGTGAACTTTCTTTGCCCGTATAAAAGTTGTAAATATTGACTCTTCCTGAGAAAAAAAGGAATTTGATAAAATACACAGAATTGAAGCAAACAGAAAATTAAATAATGGTAAAACCGACATTTTTATCAAAGCCACCGATCCCAAGACGGATAAGGGAAGTAGATTCCACCGGGTGAATAGCCCTTTAACTCTTTTTATTAGGGGAATAAAGTTTAATTTGTAGAGATCATCAATAAGGTTTGGGAAAAATATTCCTAAATATCTTTTTGGATTAGAATTAGCAGAGCTTCGAAGATCAGGGTGTAAATTCGAAACATCGCTCCAACATTGAATAATTTCCATCTTACCCTTATTAATACGATACCCCCCTGGAGCCTCAAAGTCTGCAAATAATTCAAATACTTTAGATTGCGCCTCGATAGTAGGCTTAATTAAAAGCATGATGTCGTCGACATACAGCTTTATTTTGGGCATGGCTAAAATTGGGGGGTAATATCAGCACAATTATGAATTGCAATTGCTAGGGGTTCAATAAAAAACACAAATAGCATGGGGGACAAGGGGCAACCTTGCCTTGTACCTCACTTGATTGTAATGGACCCTGCAACTTCAGAGTTAATAATTATATTGGCCATCGCATTTTTATATAGACTCTGAATTAACAATATCAGTGACCATGGGATATTAAAAGAATGTAAAATTAAGAATAATGTTTCCCAAATCACAAGGTCAAAGGCCTTTTCAGCATCTAAAAGCAAGATGAGACCCGAAATTTTCCGACCCGCAAAAAAGTCCAGGGCTTCAGCGAGAAAGTGGGTATTAGTGGCCATTTGTCTTCCTGCTAAAAACCCATTCTGATCGGGATGAAATAAATGTGCTACAAATGTATTGAACCGACAGGATAAAAGTTTTGTTATGATTTTATAGTCCGCATTCAGCAACGTAATTGGATGATAAGAACTAGGATCCATCGTATCCTTGCCTTTATTTGGAAAACTAACAATATTCCCCTGTCTAAAAGATTCAGGAACCGACCCCCCTTCCAGTAGTGAGTTAATCAAAACCAAAAAAAATCTGAAAGTGCTCCAAAAAAGCCTTAAAAATTCTGCCGGCAATCCATCCGGGCCGCAGGCCTTGCCATTTGCCAAAACCATTACCACCTCCTCAAGTTCAGACAAAGAGAAAGGGCGTGCCATAGATTGATTATCTATTTCGGAGAGGGTTAGAGATGGATTTTCATGAAGAAATTTGGTCAGTCTTTGGTTGTCTACCCTTTGTGATTCCCCATAGATAGTTTCATAATGGGTCTTCACAATATCCCCTATTTTCCCTGGATCTTGTGTAGCAACAGCTGTCAGGGGACATTTTAACGCTTTAATTTGATTTGCTACTGCCTGCTCTTTGGCCTGCCACACCAAAAGTCTACCAGTGAAGTTGCTCTCTTCATAAACTTTTTGCTGAAAACGTTGAAAGAAGATCTCGCTTTGGGTGTTATAAACAGTGCTAAGCTCACGTTTAGCCTGATCAAGAAGTTTTCTATTAGAGATAGTGGGGGTCTCTAAAAAGACCTCATTAAGGGCGTGGATCTTATCTTCGAGCTGAACCTTTTCCAATCTGGCCTTCTTGGATATAGCTGCGCCTTTACCTATCAATAACCCCCGTACAAATGCTTTCATTGAGTCCCATACTATATGTGGAGCTGCAGAGGTGATGTTCTGAGTCAAAAATTGCCTAAGCAACTAACTTTACCCACTCCTTATCATTAAAGTATTGCTTATTAAAGACCCAGCATTTGGGGGTTCTAAGTCCTCCACCCAACTGTATTTCTAAGGTCAGCATTGCATGGTCCAAAAATGCGGTAAAGAAAAAAATGTTCTGCAAAAACTCTAGTCCCTGGGAGATATAAAAGAAGTTGATGCGGGAAGAGGAGCAGAATCGGCAAGATCCACATCTATATCTCTGTTGGGTAGGGAACGCTAAACGCCATGGATCATGTAGGTTAAGTACAGATTCATAGTGTTTCAAAAGATCTAGGTTTTGTCTGCCTCTTCCACTGTACAGTTGAATGTAACCGTGGATCCATCAAAATATTAAAATCCCCTCCCAAAATGAATTCCCCCGGTACCCTTATCAATGCAAGAAAGAGATCTTCATAAGGTTTCATATTATCCTCTACGGGTGCATAAAAACTCACAAATGTAAGAGGAAGGGGTTTGGATCTAAAAGAAAAGGAGGCCCAGCACCATTTCCCAGATGGATCATTCCCAGAATTAATAAGTTCTGCTTGTAGATTCTTATTACCAAATATAGCAGTCCCGCTCTGGGATACCGAAGAGGTTGAGAGCCCCCTATATCCTGCCCATGATCTAAACATAGAAAACTCAGAAGTCTTAATGGTCTCAATGTGGGTTTCCTGCCGAAGAATTACCCCTGGATTTTCTGTTTTTAACCATAATTCGATGGCCCGCATCTTTCTTTTATTATTAATCCCATTGACATTAAAGGAAACTACATTTAAAGTTGGATTAGCCATACTTAATCAGTAGCAAAAGCAGTAGTGGCTTTTCTAATGATGAACAGCCGTAATGAACAAGAAGTGAGTAAAAAACAAAAATGTATATTAAATGTGAACAATCAATTAGCTTCATTTTTCCCCTTTGCAAATCCCACCCCACCCAGGAAAGTAGACAGCCCCCCTCCACCACACCCACCACTCTCCCCTACCCTTACTTAATTTGGGTGGCATGTTTTTACACCCTGGTAATCTCTGACCCCTCCCTCCAGAACAGTGTACCAGCTATTCCCCTTAAACCCAGGCCTCCACAGCTAGCCGGTGAACCCGCAAAGGTAGCCAGGTAGAAGGAGAAAGAAAAGAATAGAAAAAAGGACGACGTTATTTCAATGACAATTTCCATTACAATCCTGACATTTAATTATTTAAACCTTAACCTTTCTGGGTAATCTGATCTAAAAGTCCCTGAGCTTCCTCAACGTTGGTAAACATAAAGAATTTCCCTTTCAACAGGACGTTTAGCTTAGATTGCTGGGCTATAGAGGCCTGGGCACCCTTCGCTTTGAACAATTGCAGCATTTTAACAAATTATTTTCTACGCCGAGGCAGACATGTCTGAAAATATACGGCATTTTGTAGTTTCATTGACAGAGAATTGTCTTTGCTGAAAGGCTTTTGTAAGGACTGCCTCCTTGATACGGAAGTCTGCAAAATTTATCTAGATCGTACGCGGAAGAGTCGAATTGGGAAAGGGTTGCGGTGGAACACGATGAGCTCTTGTTATTGTGAGATCCCCTTGGAATTCAGGCATAACCTTCTGTTTGATGAATTTATTGACCCAACTCAGTGGTTGGGATCCCTCCAGACCCTCGGGGGCACCAACCAAATGAAGATTCGATCTACGAGAATGGTTTTCCAACTCTTCCAGTTTCAGTTCCATTGTCTGTTTTCTTTTGGCCGCCACTTTAACCTCTTTCAAGACAGTAACAAGTTGATCTTCTAGAAGAAAGATTCTTTCCTCTGCCTCTTGAAGCTTAATTGGGAGGCTCCCCATAGTATTTTCAATTTTCTCCAAACGTAAGCTGAGAGAAGCCAGTTCTGTTTTTAAGTCCTGCACTTCATCCAAGATTAAGTTCAGCATGTCCTTGATATTCATCTGCAATTCTCCCGTGCTATCCATCAATATATTAGAATCAATGTCCAAAATGACATTAGCCTTGACATTGGCGTCAACGTCAGCATGAGGAGGAGAAATGGAAGAAGCTGAATTTTGAGACAGAGGCATGACAGGAGGAGGAGCTCTCAGAACTTCTGCCGTTGTATTCTCTTGCTGATCAGAGGACAGTAGGACCGCTGCTGATGCAACATGTACAGAGTTTTCCACGGAGTATGATTGCACCCCGCTTGACTGATCCACCACACCCTCCACACCATCCACCACACCATCAGAGAGTCTGGGCATTGGCCTGCTAACGGAGCTCAAGCGAGATTCATTCTGTACATTAGAGGTTACCGCTAAATTTATCAGAGAGACTTGAGCGTGGACATCCGCCCTGTTGAGTTTGTCTTGCAAGCTTATAACAAAGCCCCCACTCGAGCCTGGGCTCTCCGACCTAGCCACCGGTTCAGCGGAATCAGCGGAGTGTTGAATGTTTTTTGTGGTCTGGGAATCTGGTGAGGGGTTAGACAAGGTGACCTGCAGTATAGGTTTTTTCCTAAATAATGGGAATTGCTTAATCCCCTTAGTGCTCGTCTTCTGCATGCCTGCCTCATTATTCAGAGTCCCTTCTGTTTGCTCCAACCTTTGTGGACAAAGAGCAGTTGTAGCAGTCGACGTTATTATTGAGGACGCCCCCGGATCAATGCCTGTGTTTTCTACGAAAAGTACTGGTGGTTGAATAGATATATCCAGATTATCCTCCTCCACTTCACCCTCAGAACTCTCAACTGCTGAGTCTGCAACACAGGGCGGGGGGGGGGGTGGTTCCCTGTCCAGCAAGCTCACCCATCCGCATTGCTTTTTTTGCCTCTCTTGCTTCCTTAACTAGCCTCTGCGCCTTAGCTTTAGCGAGGCAAGTGTTCAGCTGTTTCCCCATCTCTGGTGTACCTGGCATGTAGGCGGGTTTGTAGTGCTGCGTTGGCTCTGGTTTTTGCCTTCCGTGTCTATAACCAGACTTTTTGTGGCCCTACAGCTCCCTTTCCGCCCCCGTCTCTAAAATTTAAAGGCTGTCTCCAGTGCTCAAGAATGTAAAGTTGTATATAGATAGTGCCAAAGAGTCCTCTGCCTCTACCGCCCGCCTCCTCCTCCTCCTACCGTGTTTATCGCAAGGGTGCCTTGTATCCTTTAAGCCGACAGTCTCACCATTCTCAGTGCTTGCACCGCTTGCTCCGCGCTCGTTACTGGGTTGCGTCAGTTTTCCAAAATGCAACTAGCCACTGCAAACTACCAAGCGCCGCACCCTCCGTTTAGTGTATCAGCGGGAGACCATCACTTGCGGGACCCCGATAAGGCCACGAAAACAGCCGCAGCAATCTGGGTGAACGCCGTCAGTTCGAATCCGCCATTCCTGGGGGAGGAGCCAGAGATCACCTGATGCTACTCGGAGGAGCGGTTCTCCGTCGTAGCCATCCCTCCCTCAAGCTGTATGGATCCATAGAGAGCCATTGGGTTTGAATTTCAGTCTTGTCCGTGTTGAGCTTCACACAGTTGTCCTTCTTCCAGGCAGGGATGTTCTTCATACAGTTGTGGAACCTTGTCTTCGTAGTCGGGTCAGCTGAGAGCAAGAGGACAATCTGAGTGCTGTCAGCATAGAAGCTCATGTGGGTGTTGTGCAATCTGATGAGGTCTGCGATTGGCATCATTTAGAAATGGAAGAGGGTTGGACTGAGGGATGATCCTAGGGGGATGCTGCAGATAGTGTACTTGGCTTGCGATGTCACTCGCAATTTCAGATTGTGTATGTAAGTTATAATTAATAGACATTAGTCCTATATAAAAAGCATCTGCAAAACTGAGTAGACATGCCCTGGATGAAGTACCTTGAAGAACATGAATTAGGGCTTGCACAGACTTCTTTTTATGTCAAAAGGTTGCTAAGAATGATCCTTGAGTCTGCAACAGTTTCCAAGCAGCTCACGTGTACCCCTACATGTTTGAAGCGTTTAGTCGTTGTACTGAAAAAAATTGTTAAAATCTTCAACTGGCATGATGCTGATCAATTCACCACTGGAAATTGCAAAGGTTATGTGGCAACCGTTGAGCTTTAGTGTGATCTTGTGGCAATGAAGGGGATGAATTAATTATTTTAGTTGAAACACTTGTTTTTGAAGTTCATATGTCTTCTTTGCAAGCAGCAAGACCCATGTGTGCATGTCACATTTTGGCAGATATGATCATCACACATTCACCCTTTTCACCCTATTCTCGATTGTGACATCAAAAAACATTTGTTGGATGGGCTTGATGATTCCCTGCCATCACCCCCCTAATTAAAAATAGAAATAAAAACATTAAAAAAGAAAAAAAAACACTTAACTCTGCTGTCTTTGGGCTCCGCTTCTCCTCCTCGTCGTGGTCTTGCTCTTGTCTCCTCATTCACATATGTCTTGCGAGAACTGTGCATGTGTGCACACGTGTACATGTGCAGTCCTATCAAGATGTATGTCCAATGTAGGGGTTTGCAAGGGTGGTCGAGGAGATGACAAGAGAGACCACGGTGAGGAGGAGGAGAGCAGCCCAGAGACGCCACATCCGAGGTAAGTGCCCTTTTCCCCCTGTTTTTTGTGCAGGGGGGGCTGGCTAACTCTGCTCAGCTGTTAGTTTTCTTTTTGTATACATGATGGCTTTGTGTTAGGCTGTGGTGCAGTATCTTCTCTTAAGGCCTTTCTAATGAGTTTTCATGGATACTCTCAGCAGAGCCTTTGACTTCTTCAAGGGCCATATATGGGCTGGAGCACCGCTTTGATTCCACACATGCCAACATCGACTGCTACGCATCTAGGAGGCATATTTGGCACACATGAGGAGTTTGCTATAATGTTATAAAGTCTTAGGAATAGCAATCATGTTTCTTTAGGGCAAAGATCCTGCACTCATCACCAGTTGTAGTGTCCACCCCAGCCCATTAGCAAAAAAATGAACACACCAAACACAGAGCTCGTAACTGACATCTATTTTCACAAGCGTACTATATTCAACTGAACTTCTCATTATCTCCTAACCATTACTGACCACACCTTAACACCTCCCCAAATAGTTACTTAATTCTCTCATTGCATCCACAGGGTTCTGGCGCTCATAGTTATAAAACACTTCCAATGTCACCATTGGACGGTCGTATAGATGTACCACCACTAAGGTGTCATTGCAAAACATGCCTTCAGGCCTGCCACCAGTAACATGGCTGTCTGGTTTAAAGTGAAAATTAGACCTGCTTAAATAGCCCCCTTAGACAGGCCTAAATCCTACTTTTAAATGCCCAATGAAGCAGCATGCAAGGAACTTAAAAGTAGGACATGCAAAACTTTTTTATAAAATGTCCTTATAGTGTCAAGGCCCCGAAAAGGTATTTTCACTGTAGCAGGGTTAGCTGTTCCATAATAAAGCATTGGAAATTAATACTCAAATTAAATAATGTTATCTCGGCCTAGGAAACCAGCTAAAAAGTTAATTCTTGACTTTTTGAAATATTGATCACAAATCCCATTAATTTGCAAAGTTGAATTTGAAATAAATATATACCCAACGTGTTTTTTAAAAGTCACCCTTTGCCTGCCTAAAGCCTCTAGAAGCCATTTTGCATGAGCTTGTATCTGTAATGCAGGAGCTGAATAGCTCCTGGATGAGTTGAAAATTTGCTCACAAAGGCTTTGGGTGTGAGGAGATTTTCACTCCTCTGACAGAATGACCAAACAAGGGAAGGAATGTTCTGTCATTTTAAATTTAGGTAGAGAGAGACACATAAGGGGTTTATTTGCAATAGACCACACAGGAACTGCTGCAAAAGTGGGTAGGGTTATCACGGGGATCTATTTTCTATTATTTGAGTAGGGGCCAGGAGTCACCCTCACCAACATGCTATTGCTAGGCTTAAAATATGGCACCCCTGTGCACTCTATTTGGGACACTACCGGACCTGAGGAAGACAGAAGACAGAAGAAGGACTGCAGCTGCTGTTGAGACATATGAAGATAATCTTAAGAGCTGGACCTGCTCGCTCCTGTAACCAGAACTGAGGAGTGAACTTAAAAGGATAATTTGCTGACTTACTGTTAAGATACAGGGAGATACATTTGGCAAGGACCCTTGTGATGGCATTTGTTGTAGTGCATCATGACCCCCAGGTACTGTTCCAGAGGTCTTGTAACTTTAAGCTTCTGTCAGTGTGTACTCCTGCCTAACCCTAAAACCTGGAACTTAAAAACATCTTCAAAACTTTTTACCTGGATAACCAATGGAGGACAATCTGCCAAGCTGGTACGCTGAAGGTGAATCGTTGGCAGAATTGACTTCTTTGTAACTCCCGCTACATTCTTCTCCACAGCTCCTGCTATGTTTTACTCCACAGCAGCAAATCAGTTTCAGTGGGCCTAACGCCAACCAATGCCGACTGCCCTCGACTACAGCCAGCAGCCTTGAACCAATAGAGGAATTTGACTCCTATAAAAACGTCCAGGTCCAAAGTTAGAAATCTTTACTGGCACGATGCCGAGCAGTATCTGATTGACGTTGAAGATTTCCTGGGTGCAAGCTCTGTATTTTCCTGCCTTCCTTGATGACTTCACTAAGACCTCATCCTTCGTCAATCCATCGTCAATGACCCTATCTTCCGATCCAGCCTGCTGCCTTGCCCCACTGAAGGGTGCACTGACAAAATACAAAAAGCTCAATATTATCATACAGAAATATTGTGTCCAAAACATTGATCACAAAAATATTGTTTTCCTGTACTTATAATGGTAAGTACAAAAAATATCGAAAACATTTATAGTTTTACACTAATATCGAAAAATATTTACAAAAATATTGTTTTTTAAATATGTATATAGTTACAAATAGTAAATCTTAACTATTTTAAAAAGTAACAGTAATATCATGTAAATTAAATGTATTCAAATAATATATGAAATATATATATATAAATGAATACTTATTTTAAATAATACACACTAATATATATGTATGTCTGTATGTATGTATGTTTAAGTACCCATAAATAATGTAAAAAATGTTTTAAATGATGATTGTAATTTATATTAACATTTTCTAATTTGTTTTTAATTTAGTAATATAACAAGTATATAAATAGGAACAATATATTAAAAACTGTAACAAATACACTGGAAAACAATAAAAAATACCAATTTAATTACACATAGAAAAAAGTAAAAAATATAAAAAATATATATATTTTACTAAAAATATATTATTTATTACAAATATTACTAAGCAAAAAATGTAATTCTAATACACAGAAACATAAAAATAAAAGAATTTTAAACAATATAAACAAAACTATAAAAGTCTTCATATAATACATATACTCTTACCACTCCAGTCTGTGCAACTGTAGGGACAGCGTTCGACTCAGGAGGGGTAACATTTACTGTTCCCACTCCAGCATGTGCAACAATACGGAAAGCGGTGGACTCAGGAGGGATAACATTTACTTTCCCTATCCAAGTCAGCGCAACAGTAGGGAAAGCGTTCGCCTCAGTAGGGGTAACATTTACTATTTCCACTCCCTTATTTGCAACTGAAGGGAAAGCATCAAACTCAAGAAGGTTAAAATGTACTATTGCCACTCCAGTCTATGCAATAGTAAGGAAAGCATTGGACTCTGAAGGGATGCAGTTTACTATTCCCACTCCAGTTGGTGTAATAGTAGGAAAATCGTTGGACTTAGGAGGGTTGTCAAAAGTAGGGAAAGTGTTGGGCTCAGGAGGGGTAAAATGTACTATCCCCACTCCTGTTGGTGCAACAGTAAAGGAAAGTGCTCCACTTCCTTATTGTAATACAAGTTTTAATTTCCCGATATTAGAAGGCTATTAACATAAAATTAAATATATACATAAAAAAAGATTTAAACAATTTAAATAAATATATATTTTTTAAAATATTATTTATAGGAAAACAAATATGATTTAATAATTGTTTCATTACATTCTCACTCTATAGTCCCACAGACCTTGCAATGCACACTTAACATAATCTAAATTAAAAATGATATTAATGACATAATTTACATAACTAATTTACAATTAGTTAATGATAAATACATCATTTATAAATAATATTTTATTATTGAATTAACTCCCCACCCTATCCCCCTACAAACCCAACAACCTCCACCTAAAATATAAATTAAAAACTGATTAAATTGACACAATCTATACATTTAATTAACAATTAGCTAAGTAATTTATCGATATTGAATAATTAATCAATTATTCTGTAATTAACTTCCCACCCTATATCCCTACAAACCCAACAACCAGCACCTAAAATATGATTACAAAATTCTAATAACTACAGAGTAGTTACATAACTTCCCACCCTAAACCCCACTCAACAGCCCACACCTAAACTTTTACTTAAAAAAATATTATTTACACAATTTACATTCTAAATTATCAAATAAATATTTTAAATATTTAAAAAATATTAATAATTAGTTACACTTAATTAACTTTCCACCCTGTACCCCCTCACAATCTGCAACAACACTATGAATTACTATTTTACAATTAAATTAAAAATATAAATAACTCAAAATTAGAAACTATATTTAACCGCATTACCAACAATTACACAAACCATATAAAACATTTACAATAAAAGTATTATTTAAACATATAAAAAAACGTAAATAACTATATTTTATTCCTTAAAAAAATCAATATTTTTGCCAACTATCTTTTGTCCACAATATATCTGTGTCACGATATTAAAAACTTGATATTTCTACAACTTGATATTTTTAACTTGATATTCTGTTCGTATACCCTGCTGAAAAGTATACCTTTTCAGAAAATCTCTAAGTCTAAATGTAACTGTTTGACCCGGACCAACTTTTCCACTTATCTGACACGTGCTACACCCTGGTCTGCCTCAACCATTACCCATGCCCCATCACAGTAGGCCCTTTTCACTTTTCGTGCTATTTGTATTCAAACTTAAAATATTCCTGTCAGGGTTCCCTTTATTGGATGATTTTTGTTGTTTTGGTGTTATTTTGTTCGTTAAAATATTTCATAATTGTACAAATTGGAGTGGAATTTTTATGATGTTGTATTTTTTACTTTTTAACTGTTCTGATACTTCTTAATTCTTTGCAGATTTTCCTAAAATTAGCCTGTCTGCTGTGTGCCATAGCAATCAGGGTTGAGCTCAGGTTTAAATTACTAAAACCTTAGTTACCAAAGAAGAATAGTCACACCATTACTTGCAGTAGCGGCTCATGGAGGGAGTGCCAAATGCGTTTCAGCACGTGCAATGAAATTGTTTTGTTTCTTTGTTTATTTACATTACTCCGGTTGGCCGCGAGCCAGAGTTTACCAGCCCCCATCCTGCCCCTCCCCTTCCCCGTCACCACCGCCTCACGCCACTCACTCCACGAGCCTCTACTGATTACTTGTGGTGAACTACCTTCCACCCCTACTAATAATTCACTTTCTCCTCATGTATTATGTTGCTTTGTGTGCGCTCCTGTGCTGTTCTGTTCTGATTAGTTCTGATATGTCTACAATGATGCTAAACAAATGGGACAGAGACTGTGTCTAAACTTAGTGCTTCAAAAGCTCGCTTTATGCAGTATGGCCCAAGTGCACTTTACTGTTTGAGACTAAGTTATAAAGTACATTTGCATGCATTTTGTGTTATTATTAAAGTGTTTTGCCAAATCTTCAAACCTTTGGCTGAGATTGCACATTCTGTAAATGCCATCTTTTTGTGATGAATGTGCAAATGGAAACAATAAATTCCAAACATAGTCCAATCTAATGCGTGGGAATGTTGGGCTAGGAAAAATATATTGTTGGTTAGAGTATATTCATCTACATAGTTGTAATTAAAGTGCTTCTGTTAGTTGTTCATTGCGAAGCAGTATTTCATATGGCCATTACTATTATCGCTAACTAAAGCATATGATTTTCCATTACTTAAGTAAAACGATACATTTTATAAAAATGAATTCACACTTCTAAGTGTGGGGGACCAATAAAAGAAAATATACACCAATATTTAATCATGTTTTCATTCACACTCAGTGGAAGCCACAAAGCTTTCAGCAGCCTGAAATTGAACTGTGATACTCGGTTGCTTTTGCAGGCTGTTTTTTTGTTTTGGTTAATTTTTGGCAGCGTGTAATGTTACCTCACACGTGACTGCTCTTTCATATTAGTATTTTTGACTCAGTTACTTTTGTTCCTCAAATATAAGGAGTATATATTATTCATAAGGTTCATAAAGAAGTTGAATATTCCCAGCGTCTATATGCCTTAACACTCTGTAAATAGATTCTTCACAAAGCAAAATAACACGTGAAGATGGACTTTTCAGCAAAAAGCCCATCTCCACTCCTTAAATTTGACATTCACTTCAACAGTGTCCATCAACTTCCTGATGTATTATGGTTCTCTCTACTTTTGTGAGATTTCACACATCAAGCACAGGGCTGTACAAAAAGTGAAAAGCAAAATTAACTTCATTGAAATGTGGGCATCAAAAAAGACCCTAGATATTGATTCAGGTGGCCATGGCTGATTTCCCAAAACAAAACACTGATAACCATGCATCAGGGACCAATATATCGGCATTTGAATGCTCCTTTCATTTGGACGCCCTTTGTCTCTATGTCCATGTCCTAGAGGAATGGGGACACTGATTATGAAATAAATATACTTATTATGTTTAAAAGATGTCCTTGGTTTACCTGTTTAGAGGCAAGGGAAACTGCTGTGATCTCCATTACCAGGAGGACCTAATGAAATGTTTCATATCCTAGGGGAGCCTACAGTCTCCCGCCCAATAGCTCTGACGTTGTCAGCCCCCAGGGCATTGGTACTAATGGTCTTTGCTCTCGCACTCCTCACAGTTAACATGAGAAGTAAGTGTTGGGAGAAGAGTGAGAGGTGATGAGATTTCACTTTCACAGAGCACTGCATGGCCGACAAACAACATTCATGAACCTCAGATGTGAAAGGGAATCAAGAATTAAAGGGCAACAGACAGCTTGAGCCAGGGCACACCGAAAAAGCTCCAGCTTAGAAAGGCAATTAATTTACATAATCAAAAAGGCATGACCTCAGGATGGGCCACCTGCTTTGCACCACAATTTCTCTTCAAGGTGAGTCAAGGCAGTGGCGCACCCTCAAAAAGTCCCTTCAGTGCTGGGAGAAATTAGTGACACTAAGGTAATGATTACGATGTCGGGCAGAAACTTTCCGCCTGACACTGATTCGGAAACAGTACCGACCGACTCGCGGTTGTTAGTACCGCCCACCCGATTACGATGCGATTAAAGACCGTTTGGTCAGATCCCCATTGTTTCCTATTGGAGCGTGCGTTCTGCCTAACAACCGGCTGTAACACAGGCTCTTATGGGGAAACGGTGTGTGAGTGTGGAAAACTCTGCACCCTGTTGCGTGCACCCCACAAATTAGACACCACACAGTGCGGTATTTTACATGGGGATCCCTTAGCTACCCCCTCAGGCCCCACTGGAGGCCGCATGATGAAGGGGGCCCTGCCAGGGGCCCCCAAATTCACTTTCTGACAGCATTTTTATGTGAGAGGCCGAGTGAGAAAGGCCGTTGGAAATCAATATTGTAATCCAGAGGTTGGAAACCCTGTCGATAGGTGTGTAGAATGCGGTTCTGACAGACGCAAATCCTCTGAGAGCCAGTATACCGATTCGGAATGACCGTGCTGTTTACCTTCCCACTGCAGACATCGTAATCGGTCAGGCGGACTGTAAACTGACCGAGTCGGTAGGAAAGGATCCAGCACCGTTCAAAAGAATCTGACTGTTGGGATGAGGCTTTCTGCCTGACATCGTAATCAGCCCCTAAATATCCTAGGAGATATTACGTGGTTTCTTCGGGTGACATCAGAAAGCAAGCAAGCACAGTAGGGCTTGAGTTGGAATGCTCCGAAACAGTTGATCCCCTTGAGTTGTCAGGCACAGAGGGATTACTCTGTAATCTACAAATAAAGTAAAATGTTGTTGCTAAAGGCTGTAATATTTTCTTTTGTATGATGAAAACATATCTTTATGTTAAAACCAATTAGCGTGGTTTTATACATTATGAAATGTAAATGTCATTGCTATCATGTTAATCCCCATGAGCTTATGTTTTGATTTGAAAAATGCATTGTAGTCCTCAGTTCCTTATCTATGTTTTTGAATAGGGAGAAGCCATATATCTTTTTGCACTATCTCTTGATAAGGGTATTGCTGTATTTAGGGTCAAGGCATACTAGTATGTCATTTGACATCAAATATATTTCAATGATAGGAGAGAGACTGGATTTATGGTGTTAGTTGGCCTCTGCGACATTTCTTTACTGGTAAGTGATTTGCACCTTGGTTATTTTGTAGGGCTCCTTTTAGAATTGGTTCCACGTTGCAATTTCACCTGCAAGCTTGTAAATATGTCCAGCTCTGCCCTTTACTATTCAGCTTTGTGTATATTAAAATGCATTTCCTTTTTAATGAAAAAGCTTTCATTTAATAATGATTTATTGAGTGTTTATGTATGTGTTTTACTTTAGTCAAGCTTGCACTTCACTGCCTTACTACCTTGAGAGTCAATACAAAAATGTCTACATGGTCCCCAGTTTGAGGATCCACAATACAGAGGCTATAAAACATCAGAAATGTAAGACATGCATTAAGGGCCAGATGCGTGACCATGTCATCTTGCAAGTCACAAATTGCGCTCAATTGCGAGTTGCAGAATGTCATGAACAATAGTGTCAGAGACACTGTTAGCAATTCTCAATGGGTTCGTAAATTGAATGCCTCATCAATATTCATGAGGCACGCGTAATTTGCGACCCCATTGAGAAAGGCTGGCCCTCCCAGATATGCTGGCCAGTTGGGCTCAGCAGACCTCCATGTCTGGGACTGCTTTTAAATATAGTAGTTTTTTTCTTTTTTGAGTGCAGCCCCTTTTCCTTAAAGGAAAACGGGCTGCCTTTAAAAAAAAATGTGAAACAGTTTTGTTTCATTTTTTAAGGGTAGTTACTGGTCCCTGGGACCATTGCCTGACCCTAAAAAATATTTTCCCCTCCATTAGCATGGGAGAAGGGGTCCCTTTTCTGATGTTGGTCCTGGCCATGTGGCTGGTGGCCATTTTGAAGCCTAGGCCTGCAAGCTTGTCTGGCCTTGTCTGCAGACAGGCCTGCTTTCATCCAGTAGGCTCAGAGCAGGTAGCCACAGCTGCATTAAACAAGTGTTTCTGTGTGGTCTGTTGAATTTAGACATCATTTAGGGCATGGATGGCATTGGATTGAGTTGGAAAATGTGTTTTTTGGGGTGGGCTTTCTGTTGTTGGGTCTGGCAATGTAGCTGGTGACCATTTTGAAGCCTAGGCGTGCAAGCTTGTCTGGCCTTGTCTGCAAACAGGCCTGCTTTTATCCAGTAGGCTCAGAGCAGGTAGCCACAGCTGCATTAAACAAGTGTTTTTATGTGGTCTGTTGAATTTAGACATAATTTAGGGCATTGATGGCATTGGATTGAGTTGGGAAATGTGTTTTTTGGGGGTGGATTTTCTGTTGTTGGGACTGGCCATGTGGCTGGTGGCCATTGTGAAGCCTAGGCCTGCAAGCTTGTCTGGCCTCGTCTGCCAACAGGCCTGCTTTCATCCAGTAAGCTCAGAGCAGGTTGCCACAGCTGCATTAAACAAGTGTTTCTGTGTGGTCTGTTGAATTTAGACATCATTTAGGGCATGGATGGCATTGGATTAAGTTGGGAAATGTGTTTTTTTGGGGTGGGCTTTCTGATGTTGGGTGTCTTAAAGACATGCCTTTGTTGTGTGTGTCTGGTGTGTGTTGGTGTGCAATGCATGCACCTTGCAGATTTTTTTGGGGTCTGTGTATTTTCGTTTTTGCATTTTATTGCATTAAAAAGGCAGAGCAGTGTGCTTTAGCATGCATCCTTTGCCTGGCTTTTATAGGCCTTTTATCAGCTCCAAGTGTTTCCCAGGCCCCCGGCTTGTTGCTTGTGATTTGTGAGTGTCCATGTGGCTAGTGGCCTTTTGTGGTGGGAGTTATTCGTGTCCTGCTTTTGCCATATAGGCCTGCATGGTTTTCCTATTGGCTTACTGCTTCCATCCATCCATTCCCTTTGCCAGCAGCAGCTCCATGAATTATGTGATGCTCAAATAATTTAATGGCAAATGGGGTCCACCCCACTTCCATTACATTTTTATTTTGGTGGTTCTTATTCTCTTTCCTATCCTTCCTGAGAGTGTAGTGCGTACACAGTAGTATAACATAGCCCTTGCTGACAGAGTCTCAGAAATGGCAAGACTATATATTTTGTTTGTTTGTTTGTACAAGTAGAGCAGTAACTGAACCACAACAACAAATGCAACATTTCACTGATGTTCTTCTCCTGGCTTATTTGCTTTTAGGTGCACAAAAAGCAAGAGGAGGAGGTGTCATCATCAACACCTGTTGTACTGCCAGCCAGAAAGAAGTCCTTCTGTGCATCACGTCCACGTCTGAACACAACTTGTGCACCTGCATCCTGCCTGACATCTGAAGAAGATGGCCCCAGTACCAAGAAGTTTGCCGGTGAGAAGAAGGACCAGAAAAAAGAAGTGCCACTAACCACGACTGGTGTGCCAGCCAATGTTTTTTTTTTGGACCCAAAATATTACGCCTGCAGACCCTCCACACCAGCGGTCCAACCCCACCAACCTAGGCCCAAGCCCTTGAGTGTCGCAGAGGTAGCCAGTCTACTAACGAGCAGCGATGTTGAAATCTCATTATCGCAAAGTAGCACGCAATCAACGCAGGCGGAAACTCAGCAGATAAGTGTGCAGTAGCAGCCAAAACAACAACAGCAGCATCCGCAAGAACAGCAGCAGCCGCAATAACAGCAGCAGCCGCAAGAACAGCAGCAGTCGCAAGAGTAGCCGCAAGAACAGCAGCAGCCGCATTAACAGCAGAAGTCGTTGCTCCTGAATAGCATTTCAGGAAATCGAGCTTCCTGCAGACAAAGTGGAGCAAACCACTGTTTCAGAAGATCTATTGTCTTCCAGACCACCAGCAAGGAAAAGGAGGCTTAGTCCATCATCTTCTTCTTCAAGCCCCACTTCTGATGATCATGAAGCCACTTGGCAGCCACCAGCTCAGTCTGAGAGTAATGCACGCCACAAGACAATGCTTCTGAAATGGAAGGTTCCAGAAAAACTTAGAGTTATGGAGGTAGATGTACAAGAGGGGGATGATGTTGATGAAGACGAGCTAGTCATCACTCATATCACTCCCGCCCCAAAGGGGATGGAGACTAACATTATCACCCTATCAATCAATCAATAAATCAATCAATCAATCAAACAATCAATAAGAGTATTTGGAAGGCGGCTACTTACCCATGAGGGTCTCAAGGCGCTATGGGGAGGGGGAATTGCTGCTACTGCTCGAAGAGCAAGGTCTTGAGGAGTCTTCTGAAGGCGAGTAGGTCTTGGATCTGCCGTATGTGGGTAGGGAGGATATTCCAGGTCTTGTCGACGAGGTAGGAGAAGGATCTGCTGCCGGAGGTCGTTTGTTGGATGCGGGGAACAGCGGCGAGGGTGAGTCTGGCGGAGCTGAGCTGGCGGGTGGGGGTGTAGAAGCTGAGTCTGCTGTTCAGGTAGGCTTGCAAGGCGCTGTGTAGTGCTTTGTGTGCATGGGTAAGGAGCTTGAAGGTGATCCTCTTGTCAATGGGGAGCCAGTGTAGGTCTCTTAGGTGGGGGTGATGTGGCTGCGGCGGGGGACGTTGACGATCAGTCGGGCAGAGGCGTTTTGGATGCGTTGTAGTCATCGTAGGTGTTTGGCTGGGATTCCTGTGTAGAGTGCGTTGCCGTAGTCCAGTCTTGTGCTGATGAGGGCCTGTGTCACTGTTCTTCTTGTTTCGGTCGGGATCCACTTGTGGATCCTTCGGAGCATGCGGAGGGTGTTGTAGCAGAAAGAGGAGACGGCGTTGACCTGCTTAGACATGGAGAGGGAGGAGTCGAGGATGAATCCTAGGTTGCGTGCATGGTCAGTGGGTGTTGGTCCTGTTCCCAGTGTAGTCGGCCACCAGGAGTCATCCCAGGCTGAGGGGGTGGGTCCGAGGATGAGGACCTCCGTCTTGTCCGAGTTCAGCTTCAGACGGCTGCTTCTCATCCAGTCGGCGACGGCCTTCATTCCCTTGTGGAGGTTGGTTTTGGCGATGTGTGGGTCCTTATTGAGAGAGAGGATGAGCTGGATGTCATCGGCGTAGGAGATGATGTTGAGGTTGTGATGGCGGGCCACTTGTGCGAGGGGGCCATGTTGATGTTGAAAAGCGTCGGGCTGAGAGATGAGCCCTGGGAGACGCCGCAGATGATGTCAGTGGCTTCAGATCAGAAGGGTGGGAGGCGGTTGCTCTGGGTTCTGCCGGAGAGGAAGGACGTGGTCCAGTCAAGGGCCTTCTCTTGGATTCTGGCTTCTAGGATGCGTGTCTTTAGAGTGCAATGGCAGACCGTGTCGAAGGCGGCTGACAGGTCCAGGAGGATGAGGGCTGATGTTTCGCCATTGTCTAGTTGGCGCCTGATGTCATCTGTGGCGGCGATGAGGGCTGTCTGCATCCGGACTGGGATGGGTCCAAGATGTTGTTGGCTTCCAGGTGGTGGGCCAATTGCATGTTGACGATTTTCTCAATGGCCTTTGACGGGAACGGGATCAGGGAGATGGGCCGGAAGTTATTGAGGTCCTTGAGGTCCGCCTTGGGCTTCTTGATCCACTGCCGAATAACAATCTGTTCACTCCGCTGCCCTCATTGATCCGCACCCCTCTTCTGTTAAATCAAAGGCGCGTCGTTATAATTACAAAACTTCAGACACTCACTATTTTTACTATATTCTAGTTTCTGTAGCGCCCTTACCTTGCTAGACTCGGCGTCCCGTGTACAGGCAGCGCCATCGCCCTGTCTCACGCCCGTTATGTGGCGTGCCTAAACATAAAAAGCGGACTTGCTTGGTAATAGACTGAGCGCCATCTTAGAGTGGGGAAAACTCGCTAAACTCGCATTTTTCATTCCGTTAATGTATTAAAGCATGTCCTTCAGTACTATAAACATCATCGACGCCATATTGCATGACTTTAGGAAATATATTCCCTATTACGACCCTCTCAATTGGATGAGTAATATAGTTACTTGAAAACAAACATCTGTAAAATTTGCATATTTAAACCGAACATTTTTTTAAAACGAACATATTCATCTTCAGATGGCAGTCACACAGCATCAATATTAGTACAATCCCACTCTAGTTTGGATGCACAGTATCTACTAGAAAAATACATTAATATTCTGAGTCTAGAATAACATTTCTCGTCATGGATAGAACATTTGTTAAATGTTGTTTACATAGTTCTAATAATGCTCTCTACTCATATTTTTACATAAGCTACTATGTTTGAATGATAAGATTTAGACTCATATCAATTCATCCATGCCACATTTACTAATCACCCAGAAAAAATTCCAATTCTCGATCAAAATTTAGGCCGTCCTCTACAGCCCGCAAATTCATGATCCATCTTGCTTCCTGCCTCCTCAATTTCAGTTCTCTGTTACCTCCTCTAGGATCTATACCCACATGGTCAATTCCAAAGAACTTGAAGTTTTTACTTTGATCTTGCTTTTTGCATGTATGTATATGTTCTGCAATCGGGTACCTCATGTCATTATTCTTTACCGCTCTCAAGTGTTCGCTCACCCTATCTTTCAACATGCGAATTGTGCTACCCACATATATTTTTGAACATTTACACTCTATGATATAAATCACATATTTCGTGCTGCAGGTTATATTAGTCCTTATTTCATATTTGTTGCTGTTCGACACTTGGAAAGCCTTTGTCTTGTCCTTGGCAAACCTGCACATTCTGCAATATCCGCATCTATAGAACCCCTTTGAGTGTTCGTCCAGCCAAGTTAACCTCTGTTCATCTCTTGGGTAGCTGGGACTTAGCATTAATCCTAGGGTCTTGCCTCTTCTATAAGTAAATTGAGGTCTCCCTCCCACAATATCAGAGAGCATCTTATCCATTTTAAGAACATTACAGTGTTTAATCATACTGTCCAATAGCACCCTGCTCATTGGTGTATAACTGGTAATCAACCTGACTGGTTGCTCTCCTTTATTCACTCTCCCTTTGGGTTCTAATGTCGCACTTCTCTCAACACTTATCACCCGCCGTGTGGCTGCCAGGACATTTCTCTTATCATAACCTCTCTTTATGAATCTTTTTTCCATATCTCTTATACATTCCATGAAGTTTTGGTTCTCGCTACAGTTCCGCCTGGCTCTTAGCATTTCGCCAAACGGAATTCCTCTTATCATGTTAATTGAATATGCCTTTGTCGGGTCGCATTTCTAGAAGGGGAAACGGATAAGTTGTTTAAAAAAGTAATACTTTTAAAATAGAAAACATTTTGAACGTTAACAAAAATGTGATGTAAAAGCAATGTATAGATTTTATAAAACAGGTTCGAAATAAAAGAAGACAGTTTCATTAGTTGTCACAAAAGTGGATTTTTGGTTTTATCGAACATTTAACATACTGGTTTTTGTGTTACTAAAGAAAAAAGGATTTTTATTATAGGGTGGTTTTGCAGGAGACTTGTTGTCGAAATTTCGTTTGTTGGTTAGATACTTACATTTTTATTGTTAAAAAAAAGGTTTGCTTAGCGAGAATTTTTAGAGGTAGGAAATGATAAAAACAAGTAATGTTTTAGTTAGCGAGAAAAAATGGAGTTAGAAAGTTTTGATTAATTTATATGGTCATTCACTTTCAGGTTCAGATTTATTTTTAATGTTGTTCTATTGCATGGATTGCCATAAAAAAAAATTTTATGGAATTAAAGGACCTGTTTAAGTGAATTTTTACATTTTGTACGAGACAAGAAGAATATGGATCTGTTTTTAATTTTATTTTCAAAAGATTTGAAGAGGAAAAATTGTAAAAAAATTAAAGAAGAATGTGAATTTTTTTCGAAAATATTTGTAATGATGACTCACTGATTGTGATAATGTAAAAAAATATGAACATTTTTTACATTATTTTAAATAAAAAATGGAGGGACACTGGACTTAAAAAAATAGTGGATTTTAATTATGAATGACTGGTTGAAAAAAATGTTTTTTTAGTTAAAAAAAAAAATTTAGGGGGGTGATTTCAACTAATTGAAAGATAATTGGTTTTCATAAGTTTAATAACAAAAAAAGAGCTGAATATATTGAAATAATACCAACAACGACTTTTGAATTAAGAATTGGAAAGGGAGAATAGATGAAATGTAATGTTACGTTCAAAATGCTTTTAGAATGTCAAAACAAATAAAATTCTGTAAAGGAAAAATTATATACAATTTCTTTTAATTTATATGTTTTTTTTACATATTTTCTTATGATGGAATTATACGTTTTTTAAATAAAAAAAATATTTACATAAAATAAAATTTAGGAAATATGCAAAAAGGTGAAGTTATAGAAAAAAAAAATTAAGGTTAGGTGACCCGACTTAAATTTTAAAAAATAATTTAGAAAAAAGTTGCCAATTTAATTAAAAAATTAAAAAAATGTAGGTAAAAGCAGGAAAGTAAGTTGGGTGTATGTGTTTAAAAATATAAAATGTTAGCTACATTTTCCAGGTAGTCAAATGCCAAACTCAACCAAAACTGTTGAAGTATTGCCAATAGTCTCTCAGACATCTCCTTAGATTGTTTTGAAATTCGTGGATTTAGGCTACCCGTCAAAGTTTGTGCAATTCTCATTTCTTGATAACTTTGCTCCTTCTTCAAAGTTATTAAAAAAGAGTAGAAATTGGGGTGTGGTTTTCCAATTGTGTGGTTGAAGGAGTTATGCCATCCCTCTATGGCATTGTTTGTTTTAGTACCTCCTTCTAAGCAGGTTGTGTAGCAGTTCCACCACTCCACATGGAAACGTGGCTTCCTCCTGCGACCCGACCTACTTAGATGTCCAATCCATGTGTCTTCAAAGTAATTTAACAAGGGGGCCAATTTATCTTCATTTTCGACATAATATTCGGATTCAGATATTGCTGTGTAGTACTCGTCTACACTTTCAGGAGGTACAAAACAAAGTGCAGTTAGTTTCTTTAATTCTACCTGTAGTTTGCTATCTGAACAGTAATCAGAAACTAGGGATGTTTTTTGTAACTTACGCCAAAAAGCCTGGGAAAAATGAAAAAAAACATCCCTGAATTTGGGTATCCATGTACGTTTTGGTGATCACATTGATCATAGTCAATTCAAAATCCACAATAATTTTCCTAGGACTTTTATTCGAAGTTTTTTCTTTAATCACTGACAAAAATTCAGTATAAGTTGCTGATTGCTTATCAGGAAGCAAACTATACACTAAGGGATCTACATTATTTTGAATCTGTGCATGAATACTGTAAATTTGGGTGAAAGGATGGGGGGTACTTATAAACGTCCCATCCATCATCCAAATTTCAGTATTCTCTTATTTTACAAGGTTGCGGGTAGTGCTAAAGATTAGAATACGTTTAAGAGGGTTTTGGTTGTCATAGAGTAAGAAGGGTTCATTGGAAAAAGAGATAAAAAGTTCATTAGGAATATGTATGTCTGCAAACGTTTGTGGAGTTTCAGTGTGAGTGTTACTTGCCTGCTTTTTTCGTTGGATAATTCGTCGCAAATTAGGAATAATAGTCATAATACAAGCAACATGACCGGGGACATGCTGTGCAACCTCTCTTAAAATTGAACCAGGTGTGGCATTGGAGGTGGATGCAATATCTTTCAGTTGTTTTTATAATGGTATCTCCAACAGTAACCGCTCTGCCACTGCAACGGGATGAATAATATTGCACACACCTCCAATGTCTCCTTGGTTCACTTATCCTTTCATTGCAATATATATATCCACAATGTTTCAATAACCTGTTTCCTTTCCTGGATTTGATGTATTTTGCTGTTGCTTGGCTTGACATTTTCTGTTGAAATAATTGAAAAGAAAAACAAATTTTATTAATTGTTTCTGTTAAAAATGAACAAAATTTAAATGTTTTGCACATTATTTTCTGTTACATATTCCATCCTATACTTCCCCTACTGGTGTACCTATCTGGAGTTAGAATTGAAAATAATTCCTCTTTACCATTTTACACTTTTTCTACTACTGCACCTACATGGAGTTACACTAGAAATTAATATCCCTTTACCATCCTACACGTTCCCTACTGCTGTACCTGTCTGGAGTTAGAATAGAAAATAAGACCTCTTTACCATACGACACTTTTTCTACTGCTGCACCTACCTGGAGTTAGAATAGAAATTAATATCCCTTTTCCATCCTACATTTTCCCTACTTTTGCACCTATCTGGAGTTAGATTTGAAAATAATACTCCGTTACCATCCTACACTTTCCCTACTGGTGCACCTACCTGGAATTAGAATAGTAAATAATACCTCTTTAACATATTACACTTTCACTCTTGCTGTACTTACCTTGAGTTAGAATAAAAAATAATACCCCTTTACCATCCTACTGTTGCACTGGAGTTAGAATAGAAAATAATACTCCTTTACCATCCTAATGTTTCTCTTTAGCTGCAGCTACCTGAAGTTAAAATAGTAATTCCTAACCTTGCACTATAGAACATTTTTCTTCGCAGCATATATTTTAGTTACCTTTTGGTTTTTTCTTTTTCTTTGAGGTCTGGTTTTCTTGGTGGCCTTTTTATTTGTTGTCTTATTTGGATTTGGAGGTTGTTTCTCTGAGAAGATTGCTGTGAATTTCTAAAAAAAAGGAATAAGGAAAAGGAAATGTTTACTTTACTTTCTGCTGCACCTTCCTGGAGTTGGAATAGTAAATTACACCCTTGCACTATCCATTACTTTCCTTACTGTTGCACCTTCCTGGAGCTGGAATAGTAAATTACTCAATTAACTATCCATCACTTTCCCTACTGCTGCACCTTCCTGGAGTTGGAATAGTAAATTACACCCTTACACTATCCATCACTTACCCTACTGCTGCACCTTCCTGGAGTTGGAATAGTAAATCACACCCTTACACTATCCATCACTTTCCCTACTGCTGCACCTTCCTGGAGTTGGAATAGTATTTTACTCAATTACACTATCCATCACTTTCCCTACTGCTGCACCTTCCTGGATTTGGAATATTTTATTACACCCTTACACTATCCATCATTTACCCTACTGCTACACCTTCCTGGAGTTGGAATAGTAAATTACACCCTTACACTATCCATCACTTACCCTACTGCTGCACCTTCCTGGAGTTGGAATAGTAAATTATACCCTTACACTATCCATCACTTTCCCTACTGCTGCACCTTCCTGGAGTTGGAATAGTAAATTACACCCTTACACTATCCATCACTTTCCCTACTGCTGCACCTTCCTGGAGTTGGAATAGTAAATTACACCCTTACACTATCCATCACTTACCCTACTGCTGCACCTTCCTGGAGTTTGAATAGTAAATTACACCCTTACACCATCCATCACTTTCCCTGCTGCTGCACCTTCCTGGAGTTGGAATAGTAAATCTCACCGTAACACTATCCATCTCTTTCCCTACTGCTGCACCTTCCTGGAGTTGGAATAGTAAATTACTCAATTACACTATCCATCACTTTCCCTACTGCTGCACCTTCCTAGATTTGGAATAGTAAACTACACCCTTACACTATCCATCACTTACCCTACTGCTACACCTTCCTGGAGTTGGAATAGTAAATTACACCCTTACACTATACATCACTTTCCCTACTTCAGTTCTCTGTTACCTCCTCTAGGATCTATACCCACATGGTCAATTCCAAAGAACTTGAAGTTTTTACTTTGATCTTGCTTTTTGCATGTATGTATATGTTCTGCAATCGGGTACCTCATGTCATTATTCTTTACCGCTCTCAAGTGTTCGCTCACCCTATCTTTCAACATGCGAATTGTGCTACCCACATATATTTTTGAACATTTACACTCTATGATATAAATCACATATTTCGTGCTGCAGGTTATATTAGTCCTTATTTCATATTTGTTGCTGTTCGACACTTGGAAAGCCTTTGTCTTGTCCTTGGCAAACCTGCACATTCTGCAATATCCGCATCTATAGAACCCCTTTGAGTGTTCGTCCAGCCAAGTTAACCTCTGTTCATCTCTTGGGTAGCTGGGACTTAGCATTAATCCTAGGGTCTTGCCTCTTCTATAAGTAAATTGAGGTCTCCCTCCCACAATATCAGAGAGCATCTTATCCATTTTAAGAACATTACAGTGTTTAATCATACTGTCCAATACTGTCCCTACTGCTGCACCTTCCTAGATTTGGAATAGTAAACTACACCCTTACACTATCCATCACTTACCCTACTGCTACACCTTCCTGGAGTTGGAATAGTAAATTACACCCTTACACTATACATCACTTTCCCTACTTCAGTTCTCTGTTACCTCCTCTAGGATCTATACCCACATGGTCAATTCCAAAGAACTTGAAGTTTTTACTTTGATCTTGCTTTTTGCATGTATGTATATGTTCTGCAATCGGGTACCTCATGTCATTATTCTTTACCGCTCTCAAGTGTTCGCTCACCCTATCTTTCAACATGCGAATTGTGCTACCCACATATATTTTTGAACATTTACACTCTATGATATAAATCACATATTTCGTGCTGCAGGTTATATTAGTCCTTATTTCATATTTGTTGCTGTTCGACACTTGGAAAGCCTTTGTCTTGTCCTTGGCAAACCTGCACATTCTGCAATATCCGCATCTATAGAACCCCTTTGAGTGTTCGTCCAGCCAAGTTAACCTCTGTTCATCTCTTGGGTAGCTGGGACTTAGCATTAATCCTAGGGTCTTGCCTCTTCTATAAGTAAATTGAGGTCTCCCTCCCACAATATCAGAGAGCATCTTATCCATTTTAAGAACATTACAGTGTTTAATCATACTGTCCAATAGCACCCTGCTCATTGGTGTATAACTGGTAATCAACCTGACTGGTTGCTCTCCTTTATTCACTCTCCCTTTGGGTTCTAATGTCGCACTTCTCTCAACACTTATCACCCGCCGTGTGGCTGCCAGGACATTTCTCTTATCATAACCTCTCTTTATGAATCTTTTTTCCATATCTCTTATACATTCCATGAAGTTTTGGTTCTCGCTACAGTTCCGCCTGGCTCTTAGCATTTCGCCAAACGGAATTCCTCTTATCATGTTAATTGAATATGCCTTTGTCGGGTCGCATTTCTAGAAGGGGAAACGGATAAGTTGTTTAAAAAAGTAATACTTTTAAAATAGAAAACATTTTGAACGTTAACAAAAATGTGATGTAAAAGCAATGTATAGATTTTATAAAACAGGTTCGAAATAAAAGAAGACAGTTTCATTAGTTGTCACAAAAGTGGATTTTTGGTTTTATCGAACATTTAACATACTGGTTTTTGTGTTACTAAAGAAAAAAGGATTTTTATTATAGGGTGGTTTTGCAGGAGACTTGTTGTCGAAATTTCGTTTGTTGGTTAGATACTTACATTTTTATTGTTAAAAAAAAGGTTTGCTTAGCGAGAATTTTTAGAGGTAGGAAATGATAAAAACAAGTAATGTTTTAGTTAGCGAGAAAAAATGGAGTTAGAAAGTTTTGATTAATTTATATGGTCATTCACTTTCAGGTTCAGATTTATTTTTAATGTTGTTCTATTGCATGGATTGCCATAAAAAAAAATTTTATGGAATTAAAGGACCTGTTTAAGTGTATTTTTACATTTTGTACGAGACAAGAAGAATATGGATCTGTTTTTAATTTTATTTTCAAAAGATTTGAAGAGGAAAAATTGTAAAAAAATTAAAGAAGAATGTGAATTTTTTTCGAAAATATTTGTAATGATGACTCACTGATTGTGATAATGTAAAAAAATATGAACATTTTTTACATTATTTTAAATAAAAAATGGAGGGACACTGGACTTAAAAAAATAGTGGATTTTAATTATGAATGACTGGTTGAAAAAAATGTTTTTTTAGTTAAAAAAAAAAATTTAGGGGAGTGATTTCAACTAATTGAAAGATAATTGGTTTTCATAAGTTTAATAACAAAAAAAGAGCTGAATATATTGAAATAATACCAACAACGACTTTTGAATTAAGAATTGGAAAGGGAGAATAGATGAAATTTAATGTTACGTTCAAAATGCTTTTAGAATGTCAAAACAAATAAAATTCTGTAAAGGAAAAATTATATACAATTTCTTTTAATTTATATGTTTTTTTTACATATTTTCTTATGATGGAATTATACGTTTTTTAAATAAAAAAAATATTTACATAAAATAAAATTTAGGAAATATGCAAAAAGGTGAAGTTATAGAAAAAAAAAATTAAGGTTAGGTGACCCGACTTAAATTTTAAAAAATAATTTAGAAAAAAGTTGCCAATTTAATTTAAAAATTAAAAAAATGTAGGTAAAAGCAGGAAAGTAAGTTGGGTGTATGTGTTTAAAAATATAAAATGTTAGCTACATTTTCCAGGTAGTCAAATGCCAAACTCAACCAAAACTGTTGAAGTATTGCCAATAGTCTCTCAGACATCTCCTTAGATTGTTTTGAAATTCGTGGATTTAGGCTACCCGTCAAAGTTTGTGCAATTCTCATTTCTTGATAACTTTGCTCCTTCTTCAAAGTTATTAAAAAAGAGTAGAAATTGGGGTGTGGTTTTCCAATTGTGTGGTTGAAGGAGTTATGCCATCCCTCTATGGCATTGTTTGTTTTAGTACCTCCTTCTAAGCAGGTTGTGTAGCAGTTCCACCACTCCACATGGAAACGTGGCTTCCTCCTGCGACCCGACCTACTTAGATGTCCAATCCATGTGTCTTCAAAGTAATTTAACAAGGGGGCCAATTTATCTTCATTTTCGACATAATATTCGGATTCAGATATTGCTGTGTAGTACTCGTCTACACTTTCAGGAGGTACAAAACAAAGTGCAGTTAGTTTCTTTAATTCTACCTGTAGTTTGCTATCTGAACAGTAATCAGAAACTAGGGATGTTTTTTGTAACTTACGCCAAAAAGCCTGGGAAAAATGAAAAAAAACATCCCTGAATTTGGGTATCCATGTACGTTTTGGTGATCACATTGATCATAGTCAATTCAAAATCCACAATAATTTTCCTAGGACTTTTATTCGAAGTTTTTTCTTTAATCACTGACAAAAATTCAGTATAAGTTGCTGATTGCTTATCAGGAAGCAAACTATACACTAAGGGATCTACATTATTTTGAATCTGTGCATGAATACTGTAAATTTGGGTGAAAGGATGGGGGGTACTTATAAACGTCCCATCCATCATCCAAATTTCAGTATTCTCTTATTTTACAAGGTTGCGGGTAGTGCTAAAGATTAGAATACGTTTAAGAGGGTTTTGGTTGTCATAGAGTAAGAAGGGTTCATTGGAAAAAGAGATAAAAAGTTCATTAGGAATATGTATGTCTGCAAACGTTTGTGGAGTTTCAGTGTGAGTGTTACTTGCCTGCTTTTTTCGTTGGATAATTCGTCGCAAATTAGGAATAATAGTCATAATACAAGCAACATGACCGGGGACATGCTGTGCAACCTCTCTTAAAATTGAACCAGGTGTGGCATTGGAGGTGGATGCAATATCTTTCAGTTGTTTTTATAATGGTATCTCCAACAGTAACCGCTCTGCCACTGCAACGGGATGAATAATATTGCACACACCTCCAATGTCTCCTTGGTTCACTTATCCTTTCATTGCAATATATATATCCACAATGTTTCAATAACCTGTTTCCTTTCCTGGATTTGATGTATTTTGCTGTTGCTTGGCTTGACATTTTCTGTTGAAATAATTGAAAAGAAAAACAAATTTTATTAATTGTTTCTGTTAAAAATGAACAAAATTTAAATGTTTTGCACATTATTTTCTGTTACATATTCCATCCTATACTTCCCCTACTGGTGTACCTATCTGGAGTTAGAATTGAAAATAATTCCTCTTTACCATTTTACACTTTTTCTACTACTGCACCTACATGGAGTTACACTAGAAATTAATATCCCTTTACCATCCTACACGTTCCCTACTGCTGTACCTGTCTGGAGTTAGAATAGAAAATAAGACCTCTTTACCATACGACACTTTTTCTACTGCTGCACCTACCTGGAGTTAGAATAGAAATTAATATCCCTTTTCCATCCTACATTTTCCCTACTTTTGCACCTATCTGGAGTTAGATTTGAAAATAATACTCCGTTACCATCCTACACTTTCCCTACTGGTGCACCTACCTGGAATTAGAATAGTAAATAATACCTCTTTAACATATTACACTTTCACTCTTGCTGTACTTACCTTGAGTTAGAATAAAAAATAATACCCCTTTACCATCCTACTGTTGCACTGGAGTTAGAATAGAAAATAATACTCCTTTACCATCCTAATGTTTCTCTTTAGCTGCAGCTACCTGAAGTTAAAATAGTAATTCCTAACCTTGCACTATAGAACATTTTTCTTCGCAGCATATATTTTAGTTACCTTTTGGTTTTTTCTTTTTCTTTGAGGTCTGGTTTTCTTGGTGGCCTTTTTATTTGTTGTCTTATTTGGATTTGGAGGTTGTTTCTCTGAGAAGATTGCTGTGAATTTCTAAAAAAAAGGAATAAGGAAAAGGAAATGTTTACTTTACTTTCTGCTGCACCTTCCTGGAGTTGGAATAGTAAATTACACCCTTGCACTATCCATTACTTTCCTTACTGTTGCACCTTCCTGGAGCTGGAATAGTAAATTACTCAATTAACTATCCATCACTTTCCCTACTGCTGCACCTTCCTGGAGTTGGAATAGTAAATTACACCCTTACACTATCCATCACTTACCCTACTGCTGCACCTTCCTGGAGTTGGAATAGTAAATCACACCCTTACACTATCCATCACTTTCCCTACTGCTGCACCTTCCTGGAGTTGGAATAGTATTTTACTCAATTACACTATCCATCACTTTCCCTACTGCTGCACCTTCCTGGATTTGGAATATTTTATTACACCCTTACACTATCCATCATTTACCCTACTGCTACACCTTCCTGGAGTTGGAATAGTAAATTACACCCTTACACTATCCATCACTTACCCTACTGCTGCACCTTCCTGGAGTTGGAATAGTAAATTATACCCTTACACTATCCATCACTTTCCCTACTGCTGCACCTTCCTGGAGTTGGAATAGTAAATTACACCCTTACACTATCCATCACTTTCCCTACTGCTGCACCTTCCTGGAGTTGGAATAGTAAATTACACCCTTACACTATCCATCACTTACCCTACTGCTGCACCTTCCTGGAGTTTGAATAGTAAATTACACCCTTACACCATCCATCACTTTCCCTGCTGCTGCACCTTCCTGGAGTTGGAATAGTAAATCTCACCGTAACACTATCCATCTCTTTCCCTACTGCTGCACCTTCCTGGAGTTGGAATAGTAAATTACACCCTTACACTATCCATCACTTACCCTACTGCTGCACCTTCCTGGAGTTGGAATAGTAAATTATACCCTTACACTATCCATCACTTTCCCTACTGCTGCACCTTCCTGGAGTTGGAATAGTAAATTACACCCTTACACTATCCATCACTTTCCCTACTGCTGCACCTTCCTGGAGTTGGAATAGTAAATTACACCCTTACACTATCCATCACTTACCCTACTGCTGCACCTTCCTGGAGTTTGAATAGTAAATTACACCCTTACACCATCCATCACTTTCCCTGCTGCTGCACCTTCCTGGAGTTGGAATAGTAAATCTCACCGTAACACTATCCATCTCTTTCCCTACTGCTGCACCTTCCTGGAGTTGGAATAGTAAATTACTCAATTACACTATCCATCACTTTCCCTACTGCTGCACCTTCCTAGATTTGGAATAGTAAACTACACCCTTACACTATCCATCACTTACCCTACTGCTACACCTTCCTGGAGTTGGAATAGTAAATTACACCCTTACACTATACATCACTTTCCCTACTGCTGCACCTTAGTGGAGTTGGAATAGTAAATTACACCCTTACACTATCCATCAATTACCCTGCTGCTGCATCTTTCTGGAGTTTGAATAGTAAATTACAACCTTATACTATCAATCAATTTCCCTAGAGATGCACTTTACTGGAGTTTGAATAGTAATTCATTTCTCTACAATATTCAGCATTTTCTGAAATGATGCACTTTAGTGGTGTATTATTAAGCAGTATTATGAACTGTTTTTTTTAAACGTTTACATTTGTTATTTGAATTACCTTTTGAGTCTGCTGTTCTTTCCTTGGAGTTTTTTTCAGGTGTGTTGGGTATTGAGTTTGTTTCTGTTTTTTGGGAAACTATATTGAGAATCTGGAAAAAAAACAGTATGTTTATGTTGTTTATTCTAAATAGTGCTTTTTTTAAATGAACATGTCTGCATTTGTTTGCATACGTTTATATTAAATTTACTGTTTTTTAAAAAAATGAAATGGTACACACACTTTGTCGTACATTTTTCTATTGATGCAGTTTCTTTGAGTTAGAATAGTAATTATTACTTCTATACCATTACTGTTGCATCTTCTAGTTTTTTTACCCCTACACTTTCCAGCATTTTCTCTGTTGATGCACTCTACTGGCTTTAGAATAGTTATTAGTTTCTCTATATTATCCATTATTTTTATAAGGTGTATTTCGATTACATTTACCTTTTCAGTTTGGTGTCTTTTTCTACTTAAGGTGACTGTGTTGAAGGTGACGTTAGGATTTTTTTGATGAGTTTCACTTGATGAAAATCTGTCAGAAATCAAAACAAAATGGTATCTTAAAGCATGCACTGTTTATATTACGAAATAGGAAAAGTTAACATTTCTGAACACTATTTATTTCTTTACTAGTTCCTGTGTTATTCTTGGTTTAGAATTAGAAATTATGAGCCTATCGCTATCTTTCTCTGAAAAAAACTAGTACATATTTCTTAGGTAACATAATTAAATGTTATCGGACGACTACACATCATTTCACTATGTATTCCATTTTGCAGCTCTTCACATATTTATTGCTAAACCGAATTTTTAAAAAACTTTATCTACTTTTATTATTTTTGGATACAACATTAACACATTTATTTCACTGTAATTCTTATGGAAATGTTACCTTTGGTAAAGTTGTATTTGGTTTCCGGATTTTTTTAATTAAATGTTCAGATTATTGATAGGTTTATGAAGCCTTTTCCAATTTAAATAATTTGTCTGTTGAGAAAATAAAATACGATATTTGTTAACTACTATATATGTAAACATTGTATTAATTATGCTGTTTTATGTCTCATATAAAATGAACGAATTTCGCTCAAATTTTATTATTATTAAAATATGGGGCGTTTCATTTAGTGCAATTTTTCAACATCGTTTTTTTAAATTAGAGTATGAGACTTTTGTGCTTTCAAAAGTTTATTTAATATATTAAGACTTTAAAAAAATAGACAATGATGTTGCTATTTCATTTATTTAATACATTATGTATTTTTGAAAATAAGTACTTACTTTGCTGAGATTATTCACGTTGAAAACGTGACTTGGTAAACAGCAAATTTTTAATATTCTGAAAATTAAATATATTTTTGTTTTAGATATTAAGACGTGTTTAATTTAGTACATTAATTAACGCTTTGCTTTATTTTTAAACTTACTTGTTTATTCAGAGAAATATTTCGAAGATTAACTTTAGGTTCTTCAAGGTTCAATAGGTCAGAGGGTCAGGTTCAGGCGTCTGCTCACTCTGCGAGTTGATAATCAACTGATTTCAAAATGGTGTCTGATTCGTATTTATATGTTTGTGTTAGTGTGTTCTTAATTTTTGAGAAAACGTGCGTTGTAAAAAGCGTTTAATACAGATTTATTTAATGTGGAAACATGTAATTTAAAATTACAAAGTAAAAAGTGTTTCCTTTTGGTTATAACTCCGTTTTGGCGTCCATTTTGATTTCAATGTTGTGGTGCTTCCTTTGTTGAAATAGTGGTAGGACTATTTTATTATCTACCCTTTCTAAAATGGCTGCTATATGTTTGGTATGTGTTTGTTATTTGGAAAAGTTAAATTAAAATGTCTATTTATTAGTAGTTTTTTTTAATGAAAATCGTGTATTTTTTAAGGTTATAATAACTTTTTACATTTAAAGAGTAATATTTTAAATACTCGAATAATAATTTTAATACTCGAGTATTAATTTATTAATGAAGTTTGGCTTTATCGTAATATATACGTTTAGTTTCCTGTTATGTTTTAATACATTTTCTCAAGCAATATCTTTTTTTTCACTCCTTGCTATGATTTTGTTCGTCATAAGTTAAAAGATAATGTTAGTTTACGTGTTTTAATACACGAGTATTAATTTTATTACTCAAGTATTAATGTTTTAAAATATTGGTTTTTCGTAAATCTTACGTACAGTTTTTTACTACATTTTAATACACTTTCCCACCCAAAACCCCTATTTTCCCTGCATCCCGTGCCAGATTTTATTTTACAATTTAAAAAAATATATTATTTTTTAACATATATGCGTTGTAATGGTGTGCGTTATAATGGGTTTCGTTGTCATGGTATTTTTGTATTACTTTTACATTTTTGCGTTGTAATGGTATGCGTTGTAAAAACATGCGTTGTAAAGGTACTTGCGTTGTAAAAGTTGCGTTGTAAAAGTATGCGTTGTAATAGTATGCGTTGTAACGTCATACATCGGTTGTGTACAAGGTCAACCAAAACATTAACAAGCCACTTTTTTATGAAGTTGTGGTGTTAGTCCATATTGCTTATCCATAAAAATGCTACACTTTTTGGCACAGCTGAGAAATGCTTGCAATATACTAACGTGCACCATTTTTCTCATTACAGATTGAATATTCCCTTCTACGAACCAGAGCTTTTGCAGATCTTATGCTGTAGCAACTACCAGTACTAGGTTCTTCTAAGGTGAGGGGTCCCCAGAATTCTTCATTTATAATTTACATAAACTATATTCCTACCAAGGGGATGGTGGTGCTTCCACCACTGTTCAGTTATCATAATTTCCCTTTTTTTCCTTCTACTTGTTGTAGTTGTAAGTGTAACAATGTTTATTGTTTTAATGTTATGCATTTCCCTGTTGGTGCTGCATTATAGAACAACGTAGATAGCTTGTCAATTCAAAATAAAACTTTTGAACTTACATAGCTTGGTGGTATTTGGTGTGGACCTACACGAGTGAGCGAGCAAAAGGAAGGGTGTGCATGTGCATTGCTTCCATGACTGGGAGGTCGGGTGTGTTATGTTCTGGGTTGTCTACTTGTTGGGTATCTTAGGGGGAGGGTTCGGAGATCTAATAGTTATGACAAGACACTACTATAACTAGTCGGGCAGGGGATTGTGGTGTGTTCTGAACTTCTGATTGAGGTGTGTGGAAGGTCCAACCTCCCATCACCAACATCCTATTTTCTTGTGCAAAGTTCTGTGTGTGCAAAATCCCTACAACAGTAGTAGTATGTCCTATCCTATCAAAATAGTAATAAATCTGGTTGGGCATTTGTTGGTGGAAATTGTCTAAAAGCCTCAAGATTAACAAAGACTCAAGACCAACAAGACTAGAAGTTGTACTATAGGACAACCCAAAGGACTGGACTCAATGGCTAGAGATACTGGTGAATCTGAGTTTTTATTTGAAACCTTTTAAATAAAGAGTGGTCAGCTGGGCAAGCTTAGCTATTACTGACAGACTAATAGTAGCAGTGCAAAGAGTCATCATAGCAGAGGTAGGGATAACAAGAATTTCCAACAGATAGTACAGATCGAAGGATAATTGTTGGTAAAAAATAGCATTAGGAAATGGAAACAATAGTTTGGAAAAAATATGGTGCAGTAAAAATTCTGGAATAAGAATTATTAATATTAAAAACAAAAAGACTTACTAGGGCCAGCAGAAGAGCTCGCGTTGGTGTCCTCCTGTTGCTGCTGTTGTGCTACTCCCGCCGACTGCGACCCTGTCTGCCTGCCCCTGGGTACTGAACAGGAAAGATATATGAAAGAGACAAACATTGATGATTGGTGTGGAACAAATAAAATATTTTTAAAAGAAGGTCAAAAAAACACTTATGTAAACAACAATTGCAATAACTAAATTGAACGATCTCATCTGGTCAACAAGTAGTATCGGGGGATTCGCAGATCGACTACTTACTATTTATCAACACTAATCCAGTCTTCCATTCGGATTCCAGAATACTAACTAAGCCTAAGTAGTACGTACCACCTGACCTAGCCCACCTATTCCAGGTGTGCCAATTGTACATTAAGTATGCATTTCCATTTCTTTTAGTCCTCAACAATGCATATGGTCAAATGGAGGACACATGACTACATTTTTGTATACACCAAAATTGTGGTTGATTGATTGATGCTGATGTTCTGCTAGTGCTAAGCCTATTAAAACTCATTTCACAAACTAGAAAAGGTTCTACTAAAGACTGGGGTACTAGCAGCATGTGACATAACAGAGGGGGCATCACGCATACCACTAAAAAATTACAAACTCATACAAAGTAACTAAACCTAAGTGTCAATCCGCCCCTATCTCTTAGTGACAGGACAAAATAAGGACTAGAGTCACTATAGCTTTACGCAACTTAATTTCTCTAAAATAAACTCTTACATAATCACGCTAAGCGAGCGCAAACACAAAGTTGCAAACAAGTAAGATTAGTAGCGCAGAAGAGCACCTGTGTCATCATAACAATCACAGAAGACTTTTAACCGTAATTTACCTGTAATGTAAGCAGAAGCATTCTAGCTGGTTGGAAAAAAAGATGTTGGCAATATATAACACAGAGCAGAAGAAAAGACACAAAGTAGTAATAATTAAATAGTTACTCACCAAGACCCGGGACCTCTACTCCTAGCAGGTCCAGCAGGTCCCGCTCCTGGTCCAGGATATCGGACCACCAGTGCGTCAGTTGGTTCTGGTTGCACCGGACCCCAGAGCAGCGAAACACTGCCCGAAGCACCTTCCCACACCGCTGCCAATGCTCTGGGAGCCTGTACTTGGACTCAGGTTGCCACCTGCTGCCAGGGTTAAAGAGAGGTGGTGCTGCACAAAGAAAACAAGTGCAGTCAAATCCACCTCCCCAAATAGGGCCCGTGCCTGCACCCCTTGTGGGCGCCGCCTTCTGCAAGGGAGGCGGTCGCAGCTCTGGCTCCTACGTCGAGCCCTTTGACACTCAGACATAGTTCTGGGGTAGACGGTGCAGGAAAGAAAAGGTAAAAAAAACTTACAAAGTAAGTAAAAGAAATGAAAAAAACAGGCAATAGAAAAAGTAGTTAAAAACACACAAAAAGTAGACAAAAACCAAAATGATAGAAGCATGAAAATAGTCAGAAAGATAATAAATAAAAAAGATTTTTAAAAAGTGTCTAGAAACAAAGGATTGAAAAGATAGAGGGAGGATTCAAAAGCAGGCCCCAGAACCATGCGATAGAGTGAAAAACAAGATGGCCGCGCCCATTGCGACTGCGTGGGCAAGTTCGCGCTATATTTTCTCCCAGAGCACGCAAAAAGCATTGCAAACACGTAAAAGCATTCCCGAACAGGAAAATACATATCGCTAACGGGCGCGACGATGCATTGTGCAACCCGGAACAGGAAATAAGCAGCGTGAGCGGGCGGGACAAGTGAAAACAAGATGGGACCGCCCATAGGCGACCGCATGGGCATGTTGGCGAGAAATTTTCAACTCGATCACGCAGAAAATATGACATTGTTCTGCATTCTGTCCATCAACTGTTATTTTTGCATTTGTCACCCCGAGTGGGATGGGTATGCTCAGACGTGAGTCCCATGCTCTCCACACCACTGGAGTCAAGCTATCCTGGCTGAAGATGGCTGATAGCCAGAAACCGGTCCTAGGATGCTTGATTTCGGTCCAGGAAAGACATGGCTTGGCAGTTCCGGGCTGGACTGTTCCCATGAGGCACAGGGTCTAGGCTGATTTGCATATGGCCATGTCTGAACTGGGGTAGTGTGGAGTGCAAAAAACGATGGATTTGGGCCCAGATCTCTGTACTGGGGTGAATGTATGACATTGTTCTGCATTCTTTCCATCAACTGTTATTTTTGCATTTGTCACCCCGAGTGGGATGGATATGCTCAGACGTGAGTCCCATGCTCTCCACACCACTGGAGTCAAGCTATCCTGGCTGAAGACGGCTGATAGCCAGAAACCAGTCCTAGGATGCTTGATTCCGGTCCAGGAAAGACATGGTTTGGTAGTTCAGGCTGGATGGTTCCCATGAGGCACAGGGTCAAGGATGATTTGCATATGGCCATGTCTGAACTGGGGTGGTGTGGAGTGCAAAAAAACAATGGATATAGGCTGAGATCTCTGAACTGGGGTGAATGTATGACATTGTTCTGCAATCTGTCCATCAACTGTTATTTTTACATTTGTCACCCCGAGTGGGATGGGTATGCTCAGGCGTGAGTCACATGCTCTCCACACAATTGGAGTCAAGCGATCCTGGCTGAAGACGGCTGATAGCCAGAAACAGGTCCTAGGATGCTTGATTCCGGTCCAGGAAAGACATGGTTTGGTAGTTCGGGCTGGACGGTTCCCATGAGGCACAGGGTCAAGGATGATTTGCATATGGCCATGTCTGAACTGGGGTGGTGTGGAGTGCAAAAAAACAATGGATATAGGCTGAGATCTCTGAACTGGGGTGAATGTATGACATTGTTCTGCAATCTGTCCATCAACTGTGATTTTCACATTTGTCACCCCGAGTGGGATGGGTATGCTCAGACGTGAGTCCCATGCTCTCCACACAATTGGAGTCAAGCTATCCTGGCTGTAGACGGCTGATAGCCAGAAACCGGTCCTAGGATGCTTGATTCCGGTCCAGGAAAGACAGGGCTTGGCAGTTCAGGCTGGACTGTTCCCATGAGGCACAGGGTCAAGGCTGATTTGCATTTGACCATGTCTGGACTGGGGTGTTGTGGAGTGCAAAAAAATGATGGATTTAGGACCAGATCTCTGTACTGTGGTGAATGTATGACATTGTTCTGCTTTCTGTCCATCAACTGTTATTTTTGCATTTGTCACCCCGAGTGGGATAGATATGCTCAGACGTCAGTCCCATGCTCTCAACACCACTGGAGTCAAGCTATCCTGGCTGAAGACGGCTGATAGCCAGAAACCGGTCCTAGGATGCTTGATTCCGGTCCAGGAAAGACATGGCTTGGCAGTTCCGGCTGGACTGTTCCCATGAGGCAAAGGGTCTAGGCTGATTTGCATGTGGCCATGTCTGAACTGGGGTGGTGTGGAGTGCAAAAAAAAGATGGATTTGGGCCCAGATCTCTGTACTGGGTTGAATGTATGACATTGTTTTGCATTCTTTCCATCAACTGTTATTTTTGCATTTGTCACCCCGAGTGGGATGGATATGCTCCCACGTGAGTCCCATAATCTCCACACCACTGGAGTCAAGCTATCCTGGCTGAAGATGGCTGATAGCCAGAAACCGGTCCTAGGATGCTTGATTCCGGTCCAGGAAAGACATGGCTTGGCAGTTCGGGCTGGACGGATCCCATGAGGCACAGGGTCAAGGATGATTTGCATATGGCCATGTCTGAACTGGGGTGGTGTGGAGTGCAAAAAAACGATGGATATAGGCCCAAATCTCTGTACTGGGGTGAATGTATGGCATTGTTCTGCATTCTGTCCATCAACTGTTATTTTTGCATTTGTCACCCTGAGTGGGATGGGTATGCTCAGACTTGAGTCCCATGCTCTCCACACCACTGGAGTTAAGCTATCCTGGCTGAGGACAGCTGATAGCCAGAAACCGGTCATAGGATGCTTGATTCCGGTCCAGGAAAGACATGGCTTGGCAGTTCGGGCTGGACTGTTCCCATGAGGCACAGGGTCAAGGCTGATTTGCATATGGCCATGTCTGAACTGGGGTGGTGTGGAGTGCAAAAAATGATGGATTTAGGCCCGGATCTCTGTACTGGGGTGAATGTATGACATTTTTCTGCATTCTGTCCATCAACTGTTATTTTTGCATTTGTCACCCCGAGTGGGATGGGTATGCTCAGACGTGAGTCCCATGCTCTCCACACCACTGGAGTCAAGCTATCCTGGCTGAAGACGGCTGATATCCAGAAACCAGTCCTAGGATGCTTGATTCCGGTCCAAGAAAGACATGGCTTGGCAGTTCGGGCTGGACTGTTCCCATAAGGCACAGGGTCAAGGCTGATTTGCATATGGCCATGTCTGAACTGGGGTGGTGTGCAGTGCACAAAAACAATGGATTTAGGCCCATATCTCTGTGCTGGGGTGAATGTATGACATTGTTCTGCATTCTGTCCATCAACTGTTATTTTTGCATTTGTTACCCCGAGTGGGATGGGTATGCTCAGACGTGAGTCCCATGTTCTCCACACCACTGGAGTCAAGCTATCCTGGCTGAAGACGGCTGATATCCAGAAACCAGTCCTAGGATGCTTGATTCCGGTCCAGGAAAGACATGGCTTGGCAGTTCGGGCTGGACTGTTCCATAAGGCACAGGGTCAAGGCTGATGTGCATATGGCCATGTCTGAACTGGGGTGGTGTGGAGTGCAAAAAAACGATGGATTTAAGCCCAGATCTCTGCACTGGGGTGAATGTTTGACATTGTTCTGCATTCTGTCCATCAACTGTTATTTTTGCATTTGTCACCCCGAGTGGGATGGGTATGCTCAGACGTGAGTCCCATGCTACCCACACCACTGTAGTCAAGCTATCCCGGCTGAAGATGGCTGATAGCCAGAAACCAGTCCTAGGATGCTTTATTCCGGTCCAGGAAAGACATGGCTTGGCAGTTCGGGCTGGACTGTTCCCATGAGACACAGGGTCAAGGCTGATTTGCATATGACCATGTCTGAACTGGGGTGGTGTGGAGTGCAGAAAATGATGCATTTAGGCCCAGATCTCTGCACTGGGGTGAATGTATGACATTGTTCTGCATTCTGTCCATCAACTATTATTTTTGCATTTGTCACCCCGAGTGGGATGGGTATGCTCAGACGTGAGTCCCATGCTCTCCACACCACTGGAGTCAAGCTATCCTGGCTGAAGACGGCTGATATTCAGAAACCAGTCCTAGGATGCTTGATTTCGGTCCATGAAAGACATGGCTTGGCAGTTCGGCTGGACTGTTCCCATAAGGCACAGGGTCAAGGCTGATTTGCATATGGCCATGTCTGAACTGGGGTGGAGTGGAGTGCAAAAAAACGATGGATTTAGGCCCATATTTCTGTGCTGGGGTGAATGTATAACATTGTTCTGCATTCTGTCCATCAACTGTTATTTTTGCATTTGTCACCCCGAGTGGGATGGGTATGTTCAGACATGAGTCCCATGTTCTCCACACCACTGGAGTCAAGCTATCCTGGCTGAAGACGGCTGATATCCAGAAACCAGTCCTAGGATGCTTGATTCTGGTCCAGGAAAGACATGGCTTGGCAGTTCGGGCTGGACTGTGCCATAAGGTACAGGGGCAAGGCTGATGTGCATATGGCCATGTCTGAACTGGGGTGGTGTGGAGTGCAAAAAAACAATGGATTTAAGCCCAGATCTCTGCACTGGGGTGAATGTATGACATTGTTCTGCATTCTGTCCATCAACTGTTATTTTTGCATTTGTCACCCCGAGTGGGATGGGTATGCTCAGACGTGAGTCCCATGCTACCCACACCACTGTAGTCATGCTATCCTGGCTGAAGACGGCTGATAGCCAGAAACCAGTCCTAGGATGCTTGATTCCGGTCCAGGAAAGACATGGCTTGGCAGTTCGGGCTGGACTGTTCCCATGAGGCACAGGGTCAAGGCTGATTTGCATATGGCCATGTCTGAACTGGGGTGGTGTGGAGTGCAAAAAAATGATGCATTTAGGCCCAGATCTCTGTACTGGGGTGAATGTATGAGGTTGTTCTGCATTCTGTCCATCAACTGTTATTTTTGCATTGATTCAAAATCTCAGCACCGAAACAGCCCTGCTTCGAGTGATTGATGATGCACTGCATATACTCGATTCAGGGGAATCGTGTTTTCTGATTCCTCTTGACCTCTCTGCAGCCTTTGACACTCTTAGTTACAACACCCTCCTTAATATTCTTCAACAGAAAATGGGGGTGGAAGGCACAGTACTCAAATGGTTTGTCTCATTCCTCTCAGACAGATCCCAAATGATCAATATTGCAATCAGTCTCTCGTCTCCACTGGTGGTTGGTCAAGGCGTCCCTCATGGTTCTATCCTTGCTCCCACTCTGTTTAATCTCTATCTGGAACCATTAGGGAACCTCCTAAGCAAAACTGAATTCCTCTACCATCTTTATGCGGATGATACCCAAATCTACCTCAAGGTGTCTTCCACTCTTTTTCAATCTTTCCAAAACAGAATTCCTCCTCCTTTCTTGCTCTATCTCCCCACCTCCTGTTCAATTCTGGATGGATCAGTTGAATTTACTCAATAGTAAACCCATCATTGTCAACTGCGCAAAATACCTTGGTGTCATACTTGACAAAGTCATTGTAAATGTACTATATTTATTTATATTTTTGTCTGTACATGCTTTGATTGCTGTGTTTGATATTGTGTTCCTTTTTTCCTGCAGTGTTTTGATTTTGTGGCCTGCTATTTTTGCACGTTCCATTTTTTGTAACATTTCTCTCATGTAACGTAACTGGTTCTATTGTACAGTGTACTTCGGTTAAAGTCTACGCTTTATGGAAATGCATTAAATAAATAAATAAATAAAATCTGTCCCCCCTTAGTAGTCATGGACAGCTTTTACCAGTGGTGGCAAACATCGCCAATTTCGCCGATTGACCATGGTCTATAAGAACAGTCCAGGCATCTTTGCCGCCCGCATTGTCTCTCTATTGGAGGGACTTGACGCAGATGCATGTTCATATGTGGATGACATCTATCTTACAGATGAAGAATTATGACCGCATCTGTGCCGCGTAGACCGCATAATTTTCCGTTTTGCGGATTTTGGCTATAAATTCACCTTTGCGAAAAGTCACATTTCAGGGTACACAATGTTGTTCCTGGGCTACGAGCTCAACAATGAAGGTCGAGGATTAGCTCCTCACTTCCTGGAGAAATGTGCATTTTTGCCAGCTCCCTCAACACTGAAGAAACTGCAGTCTTTAGTGGGCTTTTTGAATTTCAGGCGTACCTACATTCCCAAATATGCCCAGCGTATCAAGCCACTTTTCCCCTTGATATAACCTTTTTTTTCCAAATCGCACTGGCTGCCTGGCCGTCTTGCAATCTTTGGAGGCTAATCTTCTAGAATCTAAATTCCTGTTGACCCGTGATAATGACACCAACCTGGTGATAATAATTGTGCCAGAGGCGGTGGGTTTCACCTACCTCACTTTTAATGAGGGTGACACAATCCCTATTGCTTACAAATCACACTTGTACACTTCGGCTAAGTTGCGGTTTTCCACTGTGGAAAAAGTTTTGACAGTTGTGCAAATGACGATTTTGAAGGAACGTGCACTGTCGCAGGGAAAGCACATTTTGGTTGTTACTCCATATCCTGCCTTGGAGGCAGTGACAAAAGCCAGTTTACCAAATTCCAAGGCTTTGCACCCTCGGCGGATACAATGGGCCACATCCCCGGATGTCACGTTCATTTTTGATTCCTCTCTGCAGACTCAGGAGTTCTTGCAGTAGGAATTTGTTCATCCTGCTCCTCTGACCATGTGCCCACTTGAGGATTTCTGTTTTATCATTTACACTGACTGGAGCGTGCAAGCGGCTACTGGTTCAAAGCACGCATATTCTTCGACCTGCGCAATTGTGGTTGGTACTATGGTGGATGGTGAAGTCAAGTCTGATTTCGTGGATACACAGATATTAGGGGACTGTACTGCCCAATTGGCAGAGCTTCATGCTCTGATGCCTGCTTTGAAGTACGCAGATCCCAGTGTGACTACTCTTATCGTAAGTGACTCTTACTACTGTGTTCAATCATACAATTAAAATCTACCCTTTTGGACTCAAAATGTATATCGTGACTCCAAGGGTTGCACAATAAAACATAAAATGATCTGGGTTCAAGCAGCTGATCTTAAAGAACGGCTGCCACTTGTCTTTGTAATTCATACTCTGGGTCGCCAGCGTGTTGGAGTTCACGCTGTTAGCGATTGTCTCGTGAATGAAGCCGCTAAGTTGCAACATATGCAGTAGCAGCAGTTACCCGTTCCAAAAGTAAGATTGATGATGACATCTTGGCAGCTATTGCCGCAACAGAGAAGGGAGATAATTACCCTAGAGGTTTCCATTCTAAATACTCTTATCATTTAAGTCCTGATAAAGTTCTTTATGTGAGAATTAACGTCGGTGACAGGTTAATACCCAACGTGGATGGCAGGCAGGATGGCAGGCAGACTTTGATTACAACAGCCCTTGCTGGGATGGCCTCATCGCATGCCGGCGCATGCCGGCGTGTCAGCTACTGTATCTCTTCTCCAGCAACAATATTGGTGGCGGGGTTTGCACTAACAGATGCGTAAGTATGTCCTTCAATGTGGCAGTTGTCAGCAAATTAAACCTTCGACTGCTGCACGCCTGTCCCAAACTCAGTTGTACAGATCTAATAAACCGCCCTTGTGTGTTTATTTAGATCACTGCAGTCCTTTCTCATCTGATACTGCGTATAAGTACATCTTAGATGCACTTGATTCATGCACACACTTTGTGTGGTTGTGGCCTCAACGCAGTGCTGATTCCAGAACTGTCGTAAGGGATTTGCGTGTCTATTTGGGAATTTTTGCGTGTGGTACCTTCCATTCGGACCAGGATGCAGCATTTGCCTCTTGTATGCCATGAGTTCTTTAGGAGTCCAGGTCAAATTTTCGTCTCCATAACGGCCTGAAGGTAATAGTTTTGTGGAGCGAATGAACCATGACTTAAAGCGATCCTTGACAGCTACTTTATTAGTTACTGGCCGAGACGGGATAACCCACCTCAATAGCGTCCAGCGTGCACTAAATATTCTCCCTAGAAGGTCTCTGGGTGGGCGAACCACATACGAAATGCTCTTTGGCATCAAAATGTTTGTTCCGGACCTTGAGGGTCTAGACATGGCGGCGGCCGCAGCATCCTTTAACGTAGATAAACATTCTATTGTTTTACAGAACCTACAAAAGACCAGAGACAATCTTGCAAAGGAACATTTGCCTTCCACACCTGATGCTGCGTTGCAGATTCCGGTAGTCGGCTGGCTACCCCAAGTTGGAGAACTGGTCAGAGAGAAGATCGAGAACAAGAAGGAATTTGGTTGCTCCTATCGAGCTCCAGTTACTGTGCTTGGCGTGCAGGGTACAAGAACAGTTATTTTACCTCCTCTTCCTGGGCAAAAGGGGAACAGGTACATCTCTATTGACAATGTCAAATAAAACAGGGTGGCCGATTCTTAGTATGACACCTGTGGTTTCGTGTCCAGCAATGGTGCGACACTCAGTTTTGGCCTCGGATCCTGCCATCGGGCCTGATGTTGCCATTGAGATGAATACGATTGCGAATCCTTTATTGAATCCACCTACTGCTGATCCTCTTAATGATACTGAATATACTTACCCCATTGACTTGTCTATGCCTGATTTGGAGAACCGTGTGGCTAATAAATCTCATTTTTCATTTGACACTGGCTCAACCACATCTAAGTCCCCTTCAAAAGTTTTGATTTTTGGTACCTGTTTTAAGAAACATTTTTTGAATCCCCCTTGGACCTACATTTGGCTAGGGTTTTTTTTAATTTTTTCATTCATGTCCATCGGATATGTGGTGTATTTTATTTGTTTTGTGAATGGACACTTACTTCAAGAAAGAACTTCAATTAGACTAATTGCTGAAACTTTGGCTCCTCACTCCTCTTTTCACATTATGAAGAGGGACCAGACTTTTGTGAATATAACTGCTTGGCCCATTTTAGATGGGATTGTATGGGATGCTGTAAAGTTCCAGAATTATGGGCCCACAGAGATTATTAATGTTCCCAATGTACTCCGCGTTTCTATGGGAGATGTGGTTAAACAAAATATTCGCTCTGATGATTGGGACGTCCAGGCTGTAGAGGCTCTATTTTCTGATTTGAAATATTATGCTGCCCTTGATGCTGAAGATTTATACCTAGAGTCTGCAAACTATGGTGATTTTTTCTGTTACTAGCATTTTGGCAAAAACTTTCTGCATAAGACAAATACATAAAAAATGTGGTTAACTACACACAGTGGAAACCTTGTCCCGCACCTGTTGAAGGCAGCTCAAAGACTCTTTTAAAAACGTTTTCTTATTTTACTTATTTTGATCAATCAAACTCTGATGCATTTTATTTTAGGATGACTGAGAAGCCCTCTTCCAAGGTTAGACTTACCCACACTAAATTATTGTATTCAAAGTCCTTTATTGACCAGTTGGCTGTTGAGGGCTATGAACCGTGGAAAGATACTGTTGATCTTAAATCTGTTTGGGGTTCTAAAAGTTGACAAGTGCAAGGCACAGAGGCTTTGCATCGTGCATGTCTCATCCCGAACCATATGTTGTTTCTGAATGCTATTATTTCACAAACCACCTGCTTTGGATTGGCTACTACTAAAAAATGGAATGCTCCTTCATTTCCCGATTTAGGTGAATACCCCTATTGGAATAATTACACCAGTACTTCCCTTAGCGATTTACAAGCCCTGTTGAGAATTTCCTCTTTTAATGTTTCCAGCATTAAACCCGAAGGCTGTTTGCTATGGCAAAAAAGTGCAGATTCCTGCCAGCACCATTTTAGGGGTCTGACCCCTGGCTATTCCGAGGTTAGAGTAGATCCCCATTTTCAGAGTCACCATTCGGTCACCAACTATTCTGTAGACAAATTGTGTCAGAGTTGGCTCAAACACTGTACCTTAGTGTCAGTTAAGTTGCATTTGTCCAAACTGACTGACACCGTTGATTTAAATGATTTTGTAAAAGGTCCTGCAGCAGGCAGATCGAAAAGATGAATATATGCTGCTTACAACAACAACATATTGAAGCTGCTTCTAGGCTCAGAGCTATTGATCAGGCCAATTTAGAAAAAGTGCCTGCCGTTGTAGTTAATAGCCTTAACACCCTTTCTTCACGTATTTACACATTAGATAATATTGTTTCATCTGTTGTTGATATTGTACAAGAAGAAGACGCAATTCTGTACCATGGACAAAATTAATTGCATTCTATTATGCAGTTTGCTTGGACTCTTCAAACGTTAAAATCTGTGAAGGTACCTTGGGATTACATCAACATGACATCTTTATTTTTGCCTTTTAATTTGACTGTTAAACAACAATTTATGTCAATGAAAGATGCCACGTTTTCACTGCTGCATATTGAAAAACTGGAACCGTTACCATTTTCAGTGGCCGAGTCGAATTTGGCAGTTTGGCTTATACATGGGTTAATAACTCTACCATTCCCTCTGTTTAAATTTGAGTCATGCATGAAACACTATGCCATAGGCAGGTTTGAGCCTTTAGCTAGCGGTTTTCTCCATGAAGTGTGGAATCTCCCATTTACATATAGGTGCTTGAGGGAAGGAAAATAAGTTTATTTAAAAGGTGAAGACTGCACTTCAACACCAGATCACTCTTTAGTCTGTAGAAACCTGCAGTTGCACAGTTCTTGTAATGTTACAGTGTTAAAATCTAGTTTGCGTTATCAACATTATCGGCGCCATCTCGTCCCTTTTCAGGCTCATATGTGCGCGTAAGTAGCAGCCATTTTGAATGCCATGTCCTCTCTGCCCACTGCCGATAGCCAGCGCGTCTCTCTCTCTCTCCCTCTGACCTCGCAAGCATCCCCCGCACGCTGACAGCCCCCGCTCTCACATGCTTGGGTCATAAACCTCCCCTTCAGCGCAACCCTGCCTCGGAGCCACATCCCGTACCCAGCCAACACCTCCCTCCATCCCTTTCATGATCATGCATCCTTTTGATGAACCCCCCCTTTCCTCCGTGCCCGATTGTCCTGCTCGTTCCCAGGACACCACCTGGCCCTGCGGATGCAGTTTATTGCCCCCATACAGTCGGAAGCTGCCCTCTTTAAAGGATCTACAACTGATCAAAGCCCCCACCCCATGAGATCCGATCAGCCGCACACATTCCGTGAACCGGCGGACTGTCCAGCTACGCGACAGTCATCACCTACTGAGACCGGGGTGGGGACTTCTACTGTAAATGTGTGTGGGAACGGGCTTGAAGCGGGGATTCCGAGGATGTCTTTCCGTACTTCAAAGTGTTTGCAGGAATGTGCCACTGTAATAAAGATCATAAACCTGTGTATAAGAGGCCAGGCCTCAGAGATGCGTTTAGAGCACCTCAAGAAGATACCCTGTTGTCTGATTTGATGTGATCTGCTCCGTTGGAATAAACTCCTGTTTCCTGCCTTCCAGTCTCCAGCGCCTGCCTCTTTGTTTGATCATTTCGAGTGGTATGAGAGGCGGCTAACGCCGGGCAATACTTAAAGGTGTTTGGTCGAAATCGGCCCTACCTTTTCACAACAGCCCCTAATCTTGGATGTGTTTTAAAAGGCACCCCCACCCGGCTATTACACTGACTTTCACGTTGTTAGCAAACAGTAGTTATTTGTTATTAAATAATGAAGATTGCTGTGGTATTCTTGCAGGAATTCCGTACATCGTTACTGTTTCCCAACGTGTTGTTTGCTGTAAGAATGTTCTGTTTCCTCCTCCACACGGGAGGCTCGATGTGACCATCTGGCCTTCTATTCCGACCTTGAAAGCAGAGTTCAACAAAATGAGTCGAATAAGAGCTCTTTTGTCCCAGAAGGAAGTCGCCCTTACATCTGCATGTGAAACATTCGTCCTTAACAGTGCAAACACTCGTACTGAGGTACATGCCTAATTAAATACAGATCTGCCCCTGCATTTTGGTGCTTTGATTCACACAATCTTTAATGCCTTGTCAACCATGGGCCTGGCGCACTTTTTTAAAAGTAATGCGTTCTGGTCTTGTGACCTCATTCCAAGCTATATTTGGTGTGATACCGGCATTTTTTCATTAGATTTTTTTGAGGGTCTTCGGCGTTTTCCCGTTAATTCTTGCTTTGGGAGCGGGCATACTGCTGTTAATTTGTTTACTTCAAAATGGATGCACGTTCTGTGTCCCACGACGATCCGCCGGCTTCTCCAGCTTCATAACCGGATGCTAGAATACTATGGATCGCTACCTCTGGCGACTCTGAGTGTGGCGGATGGTTTATCTTTCCGGTTCTCATACTTTTCTTGAGTGCAACCTGTTTCAATTGCCTGGATTGTGGATTAGAATGGGTCATGGATTTGTGTCTCTGCCACACGGTGTCACCTGACCTGGATTTTAATCTACTAATGAGTCCCTTAGTTGCTCATGAAATAGATTGTTCTGGTTTCGGGATTATGGCCTGCGCAGCGTCTCATGGGGTCCTGGGCAATTGGAACATATGGACTGCGGCCAATGACTTTCTGGCACGCAGTTATCTCGAAGAAAGCTCAGGTTGTCCTCTCATGGTGCTAGAGGCTCAGGCTGCAGAAGAAAATGTATGCTCATTTCCATTACTTAATTGGGTGGCTGAAATGTTCATGGATGATGACAACGAATTCTTATTGGAGGCATTTGCGACATAGTGTGCCTATAGCCCTGTTGGATTGAAGTCTGATTTTTTTTTCTGCTTCATAGACATGTACTGAACTCGTGACTTTTTTTCACTAATGTATTAAAGACATTTTTTTTAGGTCTTTTTCACACCATAGTCACCTGTGGATGTTTTTATTGACTTGGTTACTTTTTAATTTGGATTATTATTCCCAATTATCAAGGTTGGCAACATTTCTGAACTTGGTTCTGTCTCATTCGAACTTGAACTCTGCATTCTATGAATCTTGCCCCCTTTATTCTTTGCTCTCCGATCAAGGGAGGGTGTAGTGTGGCCTAAGGCCTTCTTTGTACGTATGTTAAGTTAGCATAGCTTATTAGAAGTTTAAACACCATTTTACCTTTTGCTGCTTTTGCACACAACACTGTGTAGCTGTTTTTGTAAGTTAGGCTTCATGAAGGTCTACACATGAGAAAAGGTTTGTTTTCGACACCTCTAGAATTTCATCGTGCCCCTAGTCTGCACAGTGAGTGCTGAAGCCGTCAAGGTTATCATAACATGGTAGCTGTTGTTCCACATGATCGAGTAACGCTTTCTAGACACAACATTTTGACAGCTGTGAGCCAACTGAGATTATGGCGCCCTTAATATTGCACACTTGCCATGATTTCACACACATTGAAGATTTTCCGCTTCCAGGGATGCATAGAGCTTATGCTGATCCAGATGTGATTTACTCTTACTGAGTGGAAAGGTACTGGGATCCCCCAAACAAGCCTAAGAGACCTTCTTTAGGTATAATACATAGTTCCTATATAGGGAGGGTGCTAAAACTAGGCGCTATAAGACCTTTTTTCACCATCATTGTAATATGATTTCTCCTTTTGTATTTTATGGAATTGTAACAATGCTGACCATTTTATTTATTAATTTTTTTTTTTTTTTTTTTATTGGTCAGCTTCATAATACTCAGAGAAAACAAAATAACCGGTGCATCGATCAGGGCAAACATTACAGAATACTATTACATATCATTGTAGAAAATACCTTCAAAAAGCATAGAGCAGAAATGAAAACAATGCATTGGGGAACATTTTTTTTTGCACAAATCAATGAAAAGATCATACATATAAAAGACACCTAATAATAATAATAGCACCACATAGAATTATTATTCAACCAAAGCCTAAAAGGAACCCATATTTTCAAACCCGTTTCACGCCGCCTCTTACCCCCTCTCAAAAACACTGCTGATTCTAAGTTATAGAGGGCAAATATCCTTGCCTTCCAATTCGCAAAAGTGGGCGGCACCGGGTTGATCCATTCCGAAGTTATACATAATCGAATTAACGAAATAGAAATACACAGAAACGCTGCCTCATGGGAAGATCTTACCACAGACACACCTGACTCACACCCCATAATAACCAATTCAGCAGATAGTGCTGCTGGGATTTTAAGAGAAGTATTAATAAATGATTGAACATCTTGAAAAAATAACCTAACACACGAAAAAAACATGTGTGTATCGTCAGCTGCCATAAGACCACATCTTGAACACCCGTGGACACTGCTACCTCCCCATTTTGATATTTTAGCGGGGGTGAAGTACAAGTCAAGCAAAGCCATATAGCTTTGAGAGCGTAAGCTCCCTGAAATTAACACAGAGTTGGATAGTTCTAATGCATGAGCAAGATCTATCCCACCCTTCCCTAACTTGGCTTCTAATTTTGCATTCTGCATGTCAAGGTCATCCGGAAGGGCCAATATTAGATTTTGATAAAGATCACCAATGCAAGCCCTCCTTAAAATCAGATCCATAAGTGAACTTCTAGATAAAGCAGTTGGAGCATTATGAAGAAGCTGAGTTAGATAACTGCGTACCTGCAAATACTTGAAAAATTCATGAGTGTCCAATCCATACTTGTCTTTTATAGAAGCTATATTACCCTCATAAGCTAGGTCCCCCAATATATGAATACCATGAGAACTCCACCTGATTGTAACCAGATCTTGAAAAGTAGATGGCAAAAGCCTAGTGGCAGCCAAGGGTGTATAGAAATTGATGTTGGGGATTGAACATTTCCGATGCACCTTCCTCCAGACTGAATACATTGCTAGAATAACCTTGAACTTCGTTTTTTTATAGTAGCTGGGTTCTAGAACTGAAAGGAGTGTCCCATTGGCCTCCGCCCCTAGGCCAATCTAAACAATAGAAGGACTGCATGCTGGTGGAAGTGAGGCTCGTGCGCCAAAATGTGGGATAGCTAGATGCTGTACAAGAGCGGCCCAATTATAGAACAGTAAATTAGTGACTGACCACCCGCCTCTGCCTAGTGGAAGACACATCCATTTTTCAGTCCTACGTGGAGAGCGATAGCTCCACAAAAACCTATTGCAGCATCTTTGGGCACTAGAAAGACGCAAGATCCTGGCCAAAGAACTCCAGCAGAGTGGCCTTTATGCGTGCAACATGTGACTGACTAAGAAGTATATTGCCGCCCTCTCTAATCATGTTTATCAACTGAACCTCTGCACACCATAATTCATCAATCCGGCCACTAATTTGATCTTGAATTTGCTTCTGGCGAAAAAAGAGAAGCATTTAGTCTTGCCGCAGACTGCGGTGTTTGATGAATCCCAGACTATGTTACTGGGAGCAGAACCCCTATTAATATTCAAAAATGCTATTAACCAGGATTTCATATAATCTACATAAGTTGATCTAACAATAGTTTTCTCTCAAATGTCTATAGTCTAGGTGCTCTAGCAGCGCCCGTTATCATACAGTTAATAATCAGAAGATTATGGTCCGAAATGATTCTTGGGGAGATAGTGATTGATGCAGTGCCTGCCATTTGATCTGAAACAAAAAAGTAGTCCAAATGAACCATTTTCCTATGAGGGGCAGAAAAATATCTGGAGACATCTATATTCCTACAATGATGAAACCATAGGTCACTCATAAGATGTTCCTGCACAAGGGCTTGCAGAGCTCTATAAACTCTGGGTTTTCAACGCATGTAATTCTGCCCTCCAACGATGTTAAAGTTGCCTGATAAATTACTATTGCAGTCCCCACAGAAACAAATAGGCTGGGGCCAGAGGGAAAATTCTATATTTAAATAATCTATAACTGCCGGGTGATCCAAATTTGAATTGTACACGGTACAGACCGTCAATGCTGAGTCGTTAATCAGAAGCTCCGCAATAGCCCATCTACCCCCTGAATCTTGACTAGTTCTCAGGCAGGAGCCTACACCACGCTTCAGGAGGATAGCTACCCCTCTTATCATAGAGGACTGATGTGGACAGACAACTAACTCAATCCCAGGGACTTTAAGACATTCCCTAATATTCCAAGGGACATGAGTTTCCTGTAGACACAGTACCTCTAAATGCAGAGCTTGGATGATTCGTGCAAATAAAGCTCGCTTCTTCCCATTATTTAGCCCACACACATTCCAAGAAGCTATAGATATTTTACTCAATGCCATTAACAACTATAAAGAAAAACAGCACAATTTTAGATATTCTTTGATTTAATCCATGATTGCCTTGATATAAGAAAGTATTTCTCAAGCTTGATTTTTTGATACACCCCAAACCCACCCTCCCCGAATCCCCCGCCCCCTGAGTAAACCCTACCCACCGTCAGGGAACCACCCCCCACACATAGCTGGAACTGTAGTTCCGGTGATGGAAAAGCTGGAATAAGCGAAACCCCCCCCAAGAGTCGCTGCCAATTAAACAAAATCTAAGCCAGAGAGAGGGATATGCCCTCACGGGACAACAAATAATTCTCAAAATAAATATTTAAAAAAGAGAAAAACAAGATTCATTCCTTATGAGAGATATAGCCCTCTGCACAACAATTGCATCTTTTTATGAGTCCAAAAATTATTTTGCTTGAATCTCAGACTCAAAAAATCTCGTCTGGCCCTGATGTATGACTTTAAGTTTGGATGGAAAAAGCAGAAAAACATGTGCCCGTTTAGACTGAAAGGGGGAAATCAATTGACGGAGCTGCCACCTCCGTTCTACCGTGGCTGGACAGAAGTCTGGCCTCACAAAAAATTGACAGCCTTTTCCAGACCTTTGCCTATCGGGCCTGGCTAGATCGCAAATTTTGTCTCTAGCTAAGAAATTATGCAGACAAATTACATTAGCGCGAGGTCTGTTCAGTGCCTGCCCCGAGCGCTGCTTTGGTTTAAAGGGAAAACGATGGGCACGCTGAATCTCCACCCGCCAGTCCCATTCCTTCACCTCTGGGGATGCTTCTGAGAATAGGTCAACAACAAACTGGGGGGTGTCTGAACCTTCCTTGCCCTCCGGAACCCCCAAGATCCTTAAGTTGTTTCGTTTCGCCCGGTTTTCAATATCGACAAGTTTTGCTTGAATGTCTACCCTTAGTGACCATATCGGTGCAGGTCTTAATAACTCTGCGCAGGGAATTTTGGACCCTGCGACAGGCCCTCTGTTCTCGAGCACTTTCCTGCCCCGTCTCCTCTCGTCGGGCAATTATAGTTTGTTAAATAATAGCCAATGAAATTTCCACCGGCGGTGAACCTGGATTAGATTCCAAAACAAATGGTGCTACCTCTTGTGAAGCGGGCTGGGCTGAAAAAGAATAGTCCCATGCCAAAGAGCCTATATTAGCCACAGAGTCATGAGGTGCCTTCCGAATCGTTGGGAGACCACTAGAAGTAGCAATGGAGTTCAATACTTCATTAGTGTGCCAATCTCCCATCTCACTGCCCTCATCGTCAGTCCAGTCTTTGTCTAGCACATTATCTTCCACTGAAGTTCCCGTGTGTTCCGATAAAGAGAAGAAATTATCACCATCAGTATCCACATCAGCACTCACAGATGGTACTGGAATCTGTAGCAACTCGCTGTGCGGAGCTTCAATTTCAGGGTTAAGTGTGGAGCCTATAGGGACTGCATCTCCCAGAATCCCGCTTGATGGTGCTCCCAAATCAAGTATAAAAACAATACCTGGAGCTGCCCTCAGGAGTTTGTCTGAAGACGGTGGCTGCTCAGTTTGGGCAGTAGGAATTACCAGTTTATCCCCAACAGTGTGTTTGACCCCTGCCAAAGGAGAGGGAGACATAGCAGCAGTAATTATCTTACCAGCTGTAGCTGTAGCCGATGCTGAACCTGTGGCAGCAAGCTCTATGACAACCGTAGAGGCAGCAGCAGGGCTCTGGGTGCTCTTAACAGATGAGCCCACCCGTGGTTTAAACATTGCCGGGAATGTCAACGGCTTCGCCGTTTTCGAGGTCACGGTCTTTTTAATAATGTACTGGTCGGTGCTGTAGGCTGTGGCATAGAACGAGCAGGGGCTGAAGCTGAGGCTGGAATGGACGCAGATACAGCTGATGTTACCGCTCCATTTTTTACTGCAGCTCGCGGTAAGGTCTTTAATTGATTTTTTGGGAGCATCTTGCCGCTGGTGAAAGTTCGGCGGTCCGACCAGGCTGGCTGCGTTGAACACAATGCAGCGCGGCCAGGCTACCACCAGAGAGGTGCCGCGCTGCCAGAATTTGATGCGGGAAGTCGTGATGAAAAACACAGAGCCGTCAGAACATCCTTCAGTACGCCAGGTTAGACGCGCTTACTCAAGAACTCGCGCAGCAAGGCATAAGTATTGACAGCGGCTAGGTAGGGGGAGAGAACGCCAACACCAGCTCACACAGCCCAAGTGCTATCCGCCATCTTGCCTCCCCCGATAGTCATGACCATTTTATTTCTTATCATATGTCTGCTTATGTTAACTAAGATACTGCACATGAGGTCACGTTGTTAAAAGAAATGTTTTAACCTTACCGTGTCTCTTATTTACTCCTGTTGTGGATTGGTATGAGTATAACAAAAGAGTGTTCTCACTTCCTACCATTCCTTAGTTTGTACTAAGTTGCATGTTCTAAGTTGTCTAATCATTGATTACTTTGCTATAGGACGAAGAGCTAATGTGACACTGATGCTAGCTGGTTGAAGTTTTTCTAGGTACTGAGGTGAGTTCCTGGTACACCAGAATTCACTAAAGTCCTAGGTCTCTGTGCACAGTTCTGTGCATATGCAGGATCCTTGCAACAAGGCAATGCATCAGGGTCGATTCATGCAGCAAAGTCGATGCCCCAGTTCTGGTCATGCAACAGGAGCAATGAGCTGGTTCCGATCCATGCAACAGGAGTTATGCACTGGTTCTGATTGTTGCAACAGGGGCGATGTGCTGGTGGTGATGCATAAAACAGCACAGATTCACCATTTCGAGAAAGGATGCATAGGTTGTGCTGAAACAGGCACCTTAGGCCTCACTTCCAAGGGTACAACACTGGGGTGGATCCACTTGGCAAAGCAGACTCACAGGTAGCAGGTTCCAGGTGCAGAAGCAGGTACGTTGGAAGTCTTTTATGTCCCTGATACTTCAGATGAGGAGGAGAGCTAGCTAACCTTTGGAGTCACTCTGGGTTCAAGTGATGCAGGTCCAGTCCTTCTCACCCAGGCAGGGGAATAGCAGGCAGCAAGCTCAAAGGATATACTTCCACTCCTTTTAAACTTCTCTGTGGGGTCCCGCAAGGGTCCTCCTTAAGTCCAACTCTTTTTAATGCATACATCACCCCCCTTATTCAACTAATTAGAGCACATGGTTTCTCGGTCTGTTCTTATGCTAACGAGACACAGCTAGTGATAGCAATTTTGCCTAATCCAGAAAAAGTAGCCTTGCAGTTCAGCGCATGCATCAATAGTATTGCACAGTGGATGCAACTGAACTCTCTTAAACATAACTGCAATAAAACTCAGGTATTTACATTTGGCAATAACAGTGTTTTTTGGAATTCCACTCGCTGTCAACTCCAGCCCAGAAGGTGAGAAATCTGGGTGTCATTTTTGACAACAGACAAACCTTCATAAAACATTCAAATCAGGTGACCTGTTCCTGCTTTTTCATGTTAAAAATAAAATAAAGACCTTACCATTCTCACTATTAGAATATAGGAAAACAGTAATCATTGTGTTGGTATTTTCAAGGATTGATTATTGGAATAAACTATTTGTAGGATGTCAAGCACATCTTCTTAATAAACTTCAGATGCTGCAAAATGCAGCAGCAAGAGTTCTGTTCAAGTTACCAAAATCCTGCTTAGTTTCTAAATCTATTAGGAAACTTCATTGGCTCCCAATTTGTTAGCATATCCTGTACAAAACTCTTTGCTGGACACATGAGGGTCTACATCTTGATGGTCCACTCTATTTGCAGGAAATATTTCACTAGTACGTTCCCCCACGTACTTTAATATCTAGTACAGCTAACAAGGCACAAATCCCAGAATAAAGAAAGTTCTTTTAGATGGAAGAAGATTTTCCTATATGGCAGCAAAATGGTGGAATCTATTGCCTTATCATCTACTAGCACAACCAAACATTTTTAAATTCATGATGGATCTAAAAACCTGTTTTTTCTCCATAGATCAGTGGGTTGATGTCCCTTAGAAGATGGTTTTCCTTTTGTTTTCAGATTATTGACAATGTTGACAGATCTTGCCAATAGCGCAAAGATGCCCATTTCTGGGTAAAAACGTGCTCTATAAAATTATTTAACATAACATACCAGCAGGGAAGCACAGCAATGCAAGAGTTCAGCAAACAGCTGTTCAGCAGAGTGGCAGTCATTCAGGAGGACATCAGTCATTCCTGAAAGAGTCTTCACTGATCCAGAAGTGTTGTGCAGTCATGGTGTCAGAGACACAGTTCTTATACCCAGTTTGGCCTTTGAAGTGACAGAGACTTCAAATATAGGTCTTTTAAGTGCACAAAGGTCTTCTCTTCCTGCACTGGCTCTAGACTTACTATGGGAGGAATGCATCACTTTTGTGTGGGGACAGGACACAGCCTATTTAGGTGTAAGTGAGGCTGGGTCCAGCTCCTCCGTCCCATCCTCCCAGGATGTCCCATCAAATCATGCCTAAGCTCCCATTGTGTGTGGCTGTTGGGGGGAAATACAAAAACCCCAGTTGTCACCCACCCCAGATTAATCAGAGACAGACAGCAGGCACCAAATGGCTAAAGTAAGAAAATGCCAACTTTCTAAAAATGTAATTTCCTGAACTGTACTTTAAAATGCGACTTGATCATAAGCTAGGATTTTAGATTAGGATTTGGGAGGCACCAGACTTGTGGGTCTTATCTCTTCCCAATTAGAAATTTCACTTATAGAATGTAATATGGTAATCCCAATGTTGTCCTGTGGAAGAGATAGGCCTTGCAGGTCTGAAAAATGACGTTGGGAGTTTTTCATCTATTAGGACATCTAACAGTGAAAAGTACATGTTCTGCCTTTTAAATACATTGCACCGTGGCCTCTGGGTTGTTCAGGACCTACTTTAGGGGTGACATATGTATAAAAAGGGAACATTTGGGCCTAGTAAAAGGTTTATTTTCTGAAGTCGACATGACAGTGTAAAGCTGCACACACAGGCTCTGCCGCGGCAGGCCTGAGACATGATTAAAAGGCTACTTCAGTAGGTGGCACAATCAGTGCTGCAGGCCACTAGTAACATTTAATTTACAGGCTGTGGGTACAGGGTACTTCTTTACTAGGTACCTATAAGTTAACTAAATATGCCAATTGGGGCTGAACCAATTTTACCATATGTAGGTGATAGGTTTGGAGTGGTAAAGTGCACAGAGTTGTAAAGCCAGCAAAAACGAGATCAGAAAAGTGGAGGAGGTAGGTAAAAGGTTGGGGGGAAGACCACCTTAAGGCTATCAGGTCTAACAAAGTTTTTCCTCTTTAAACGCACGCAGCCATTTAATAGGAATAGAAGTTACGTGGGGACATATTCTCTTTTTTGTGCAGCTAGAGTGACCACTTCTTTAGAAAATATCTGATGAGTCTGCTGTATGAAACTCCATCGATCAGTCAATGTATTCCATAGTTATCAAACAGCAAAGCAGCAGCATTCGTAGCGCAGTAGGCCGAGCGTCAGTCTCTTAATCAAACAGCAAAGCGATAAAAGAATTGCTTAAATTAATTTCCTTCAGTAGCAATCACTAAGGCCACAATCCAGTCCATAATGTGTGCCACCATTGTATGAGCCATGTGCAAATTATAGCTTTGTATTGGTTAGATATAATTGAAATATCAGTGGATTACTCTTTTGTTATCATTTTCTGGCTCTTGGACATTTGAGACTGTTGTGTCTTCTTGTATCTTGCTTAATGTTCTATGTGCATGCCGTGCTCACTGGATTCCAGGGGGCAGATGAAGGATGCACAGTTGCTGAAGTGGTTGGTCCTTGTGTGCCTCAGGGGTTGTGTTATTGAATAAACTACTTTTCCACTTCTATCCACTGTACTTCAAGTCATTTCAGAGACTATGCGCCTAATTACGAATTTGGTGGCCCAATTGGACCGCCGCACCCATTGTGGCGGTCTGCCTGCTGCATTAGGACAGTGGCGGGTTGGACTGCCACAGACCGCTGCTACCGCCAGGGATACACAATCCCTGGTGGTGGCGCAGCGGTCTGAGGCCCCAATATGTTGAAGGTGCCTCTGCAGCAAGGCCAAGCATATTGGGAGTTTCCTCACAGCTGAACTTCTCATGCATGTGCGACCACCATGAAAAGTGTGGCAGTGAGGAAACCAACCTGGCTCTATCGGGCCCCATGTGCCTCTGGGCCATGGGGTGCATGCAGGGGGGGCACATGGTGTGCCCACCTGCCTGCATGCACCCCAATGTTCCTGAACATAACAAAAAGCACAACATTGTGCATTTGGGTCCGTGCAGCAACATGCTTTGACATACCCATTGCAGTGCCTATTTCAAAGGCAGCTCCATGGGAACACCAAAGAACTGCCCGGCAGTGACTTAATCTGGTGGGTAGTCTGTTTGGTATTGTGGTCTGTGAGCAGGGTGACACCATAAAGGCCCCACTCCTACACCACCAAAGTAATATTGAGGGCCTATGAATGCTCTTGAAAAGCCATTCATTCATTGACTTTCATTTCCTTGTGGATGCATATTATCCTGGCACTAAACATGGTTGTTTTTTTTCCCCAATCATCTGAAAAGCTCTTTGTCCCTCTCATATACTTTAGGCAGCTGAAGGACTATGTTGGTGGCTCACCTAAACAGGATTACTGCTAGTGGAATTACTCTGCAACTGCTTCAAGGGCGCCCTCTGATTCCGTGAGCCAAGAAGAATGTACGTGTGTCACAAGTCCCTGCTCTCCCATCTGCCTTTGCCCTGAAGCTCTATGACAATGCAGAGACCATTAAAATGTCATACAGACCAGTTGGCTCTTCAATGGATCTTGGTAAACCTTGTGGCTCATAGGAAGTAGCAGAGGCATTGTCTGAAGAAGAGGGTTCAGGCATGTGCTAATCAGCACATAATTTCTACCTTGTGAGGCTCTGTGAAAAACAGCAGAGGACAGCGGTACAAAAAAGTTATTCTTGTGTTAGCTTCTATGTTCATTTGTGTGTACGGGTGAGAGAGTGACATTTTGTGCATGTGCCTGTGACCTGCATCCCTCTGATTTGACCCCTAAGTCATGCACGCCATTATGGAATGTGAAAGTGTGCTCCCAAAATTCTGGATCTACCTCTGACATAAGGACATCAGTTTCTCACATAACTGTTATGATTGGTTGCACGGTTATGATTGTTGGCACAATGGTTATCATTTTTACTATAATATGGGAATCCTCGGAATGAAGGTGCCCAACCCCAGAATAATAGTGGTCAAGGCTTACTGATGTTCCTTCATGGCTTGATAAGGACATAAATAGCACGATGGTATCTGCTCCTGGCCAACACTGGCTCTGACATGGTGACAATTCATAGCATCTTGTTCAACTTTATCATCTTATGAATATTATCACTGCATGCAATTGACTATTCAATTCCCAGGGCACTCATCGGTTCATGTAGAAATCTATCTGTACACTCATCCATCAATCAACTCAGTCATTCACTCATTCAACAATTCCTCCAACCACTATCCCTTTCTTACAATCACTTATTCACTCAGCCACACAGACGAAACTAGACAATCCATAAGCTAGCATGTTTAGTTATGAAAAGGCCAGACCTATTGACTTTGTAAAAAACTGTTTGATAGTAATTGTAGGAATGTGAGTATTCCATGAGACTAAGGTAGCCGTACTTGTGTTTAGGTATTTATAATATCTGTGTTACGCTGCATCTGTGACACCTTTTCTACTGCAAACGTTTTTATAAACACACTTTATACCTGATAAAATTAACATTTTGGGGAATATTCTATCTCTTATGGGAACCCGGGCTCACAAGAGCTTTGCTAAAAAGATAATTGTAGTAAAGGGTGCCAAAAAATATAAATGTATTAACGTTTGTTATATTGGAAAGATTTGTACGTAGAATAAACACATTTTACTTTAGATAAGTTGAGTACAATATCATTCTAGGTGAATGTATTTAGCAAAGTTCTATTGCAAACTTGATGCACAATATTAAAATAATATATCATGAATATTCAACCACTGAGAGAAAATAATCATTTTTATACTGTGCACCACTTCCACTGGGTATGATTAGCTTTATGAAAACGTGTAGAAAGAATCACACTCAATAAAGCAAACCTTGATGGTGGTAATGTGATTTGCCAGATGTATTCAAGTGTTCCGTTGTTTTTGACAGGGCATGTCATCCATCAGAACATTTGACATGGAAATTAAGCCGTATGAGTGCCTCCCAATGATAACAAATAGTGCTATTCTGAAAGAAACGTGCAACAATCAATGCTGTGTAAATATTAAAACTACCAGAAAAAAGGGTATCAGTATGTTTTTAAACGAGGATTCATTTTAGGTAATATAAATATAAACACAAAGCGTTCCCTTTTTTTCTTCTTTTTGTGGCGCTGATTAGAATAGTATATTGGGGCAGTTGCGAAGGTACCCAAGCATAATTGTATTTTATTTACACTGTATATCTCCCCTGCCCTTCATATGTATGCGTGTTTGTGTTTGTGTGGCGTGAAAAGCAATATCGAAGCAGGCATCTGAGGAAGACATTATGTTGAAACGCGTCATGCCAATGCTATATTGAATTAAAGTCCTCACCTGGAATCCCCGCTGTGTCTCTCCAGTTCTATCAATTCTTGGAACTTTCGTGGCATAAAGTGCGTGCTGTGTCCTAGCCGCGCTAAGAAGAGACCCGCCTCGCAAAGTGGGAGGAGTCACAGGGACAGCTTCAGCATCTGTTTTTCGTCCAAGGTATTGGAAACTCCAACCCACTGTATCCCTTTCCAGTAGCAGCTGCTGTGCATTACAGTCCGTGACTGCACGGAGGAGTTTCAGGACACTGTTTCTGTTCATTAAGGCTCGAAGGGAAAAGGACCGTAACGGTTGAGGTACACTGGGGGCCAGAGGTGAGAAACTTTTCTTCGGGGATTGCGCTTTCCAGAGCACAAGAACCCCGTTCCTAACTGAATCCAGGACCCAATGAAGGACACTTGCACCAGGTCTAGGTCACGTTCCCAGTTTGCTGTGAGAGGAGCATTCTGGGTACTGTAGTTTGCCGACGAAGCTACAGGGGGCTTTACTGACTTAAACTGGTGCACCTGGATTGCCCACTGATGACAGAACGAGGAGATGTATTTAAAGTGCCCTGGCGTGAAAAGCAATATCGAAGCAGGCATCTGAGGAAGACATTATGTTGAAACGCGTCATGCCAATGCTATATTGAATTAAAGTCCTCACCTGGAATCCCCGCTGTGTCTCTCCAGTTCTATCAATTCTTGGAACTTTCGTGGCTTAAAGTGCGTGCTGGGTCCTGGGCGCGCTAAGAAGAGACCCGCCTCGCAAAGTGGAAGGAGTCACAGAGACAGCTTCGGCATCTGTTTTTCGCCCAAGGTATTGGAAACTCCAACCCACCGTATCCCTTTCCAGTAGCAGCTGCTGTGCATTACAGTCCGTGACTGCACGGTGGAGTTTCAGGACACTGTTTCTGTTCATTCCAGGCTCGAAGGGAAAAGGACCGTTACGGTTGAGGCGTACTGGGGGCCAGAGGTGAGAAACTTTTCTTCGGGGATTGCGCTTTCCAGAGCACAAGAACCCTGTTCCTAACTGAATCCAGGACCCAATGAAGGACATTTGCACCAGGTCTAGGTCACCTTCCCAGTTTGCTGTGAGAGGAGCATTCTGGGTACTGTAGTTTGCCGACGCAGCTACAGGGGGCTTTACTGACTTAAACTGGTGCACCTGGATTGTCCACTGATGACAGAACGAGGGGAGGTATTTAAAGTGCCCTGGCTTGAAAAGCAATATCGAAGCAGGCATCCGAGGAAGACATTATGTTGAAATGCGTCATGGCAATGCTATATTGAATGAAAGTCCTCACCTGGAATCCCCGCTGTGTCTCTCCAGTTCTATCAATTCTTGGAACGTTCGTGGCATAAAGTGCGTGCTGTATCCTGGGCGCACTAAGAAGAGACCCGCCTCGCAAAGTGGAAGGAGTCACAGGGACAGATTCGGCATCTGTTTTTCGTCCAAGGTATTGGAAACTCCAACCCACTGTATCCCTTTCCAGTAGCAGCTGCTGTGCATTACAGTCCGTGACTGTATGGAGGAGTTTCAGGACACTGTTTCTGTTCATTCCAGGCTCGAAGGGAAAAGGACCGTTACGGTTGAGGCGTACTGGGGGCCAGAGGTGAGAAACTTTTCTTAGGGGATTGCGCTTTCCAGAGCACAAGAACCCCGTTCCTAACTGAATCCAGGACCCAATGAAGGACACTTTCACCAGGTCTAGGTCACGTTCCCAGTTTGCTGTGAGAGGAGCATTCTGGGTACTGTAGTTTGCCGACGCAGCTACAGGGGGCTTTACTGACTTAAACTGGTGCACCTGGATTGTCCACTGATGACAGAACGAGGGGAGGTATTTAAAGTGCCCTGGCGTGAAAAGCAATATCGAAGCAGGCATCTGAGGAAGACATTATGTTGAAACGCGTCATGCCAATGCTATATTGAATTAAAGTCCTCACCTGGAATCCCCACTGTGTCTCTCCAGTTCTATCAATTCTTGGAACTTTCGTGGCATAAAGTGCGTGCTGTGTCCTGGGCGCGCTAAGAAGAGACCCGCCTCGCAAAGTGGAAGGAGTCACAGGGACAGCTTCGGCATCTGTTTTTCGTCTAAGGGATTGGAAACTCCAACCCACCGTATCCCTTTCCAGTAGCAGCTGCTGTGCATTACAGTCCGTGACTGCAAGGAGGAGTTTCAGGACACTGTTTCTGTTCATTCCAGGCTTGAAGGGAAAAGGACCTTTACGGTTGAGGCGTACTGGGGGCCAGAGGTGAGAAACTTTTCTTCCGGGATTGCGCTTTCCAGAGCACACGAACCCCGTTCCTAACCGAATCCAGGACCCAATGAAGGACATTTGCACCAGGTCTAGGTCACGTTCCCAGTTTGCTGTGAGAGGAGCATTCTGGGTACTGTAGTTTGCGACGCAGCTACAGGGGGCTTTACTGACTTAAACTGGTGCACCTGTATTGTCCACTGATGACAGAACGAGGGGAGGTATTTAAAGTGCCCTGGCGTGAAAAGCAATATCGAAGCAGGCATCTGAGGAAGACATTATGTTGAAACGCGTCATGCCAATGCTATATTGAATTAAAGTCCTCACCTGGAATCCCCGCTGTGTCTCTCCAGTTCTATCAATTCTTGGAACTTTCATGGCATAAAGTGCGTTCTGTGTCCTGGGCGCGCTAAGAAAAGACCCGCCTCGCAAAGTGGAAGGAGTCACAGGGACAGCTTCGGCATCTGTTTTTCGTCCAAGGTATTGGAAACTCCAACCCACCGTATCCCTTTCCAGTAGCAGCTGCTGTGCATTACAGTCCGTGACTGCACGGAGGAGTTTCAGGACACTGTTTCTGTTCATTCCAGGCTCGAAGGGAAAAGGACTGTTACGGTTGAGCCGTACTGGGGGCCAGAGGTGAGAAACTTTTCTTCGGGGATTGCGCTTTCCAGAGCATAAGAACCCCATTCCTAACTGAATCCAGGACCCAATGAAGGACACTTGCACCAGGTCTAGGTCACGTTCCCAGTTTACTGTTAGAGGAACATTCTGGGTACTGTAGTTTGCCGACGCAGATACAGGGGGCTTTACTGACTTAAACTGGTGCACCTGGATTGTCCACTGATGACAGAACGAGGGAAGGTATTTAAAGTGCCCTGGCGTGAAAAGCAATATCGAAGCAGGCATCTGAGGAATACATTATGTTGAAACGCGTCATGCCAATGCTATATTGAATTAAAGTCCTCACCTGGAATCCCCGCTGTGTCTCTCCAGTTCTATCAATTCTTGGATCTTTCGTGGCATATATATATATATATATATATATATATATATATATATATATATTGTCATCAAAATGTCTGTTTTTGAAGCATCCATTAGTGTCTGAGCATTCTCTTTTTGTACGAAAGTGAGTAAAACAGAATTTACAGGTTACCCGGTAACCTTCCTCAGACCGCCCATGTTGCCAGCCTTGAAACAATCCGGGTCTGGAGTTTGAGATATATATATATATATATATCTCAAACTCCAGATGGTCCAGTGGAAGGCTAGAGTAGCCGAAACGTGTAGGTCGTCCGTTTTTTATGAGCTGCATCCTGCACATGGTGTGTGAATAATTAAGAAGTTTTGAAAAACTCACCTGCTGCTGTGCTGTGACTTCTGCCGACAAGTGGGGGGCGAGGAGAATCCAGGAATATATATAAATATAGCGAAATTTTCAAAACATATGGCCCGCTCCGGTCCGCTCCTATCCTGAAAAGTCTCGGGGTGATTCGTAAAGCGGGGGCCGAGAAAAAAGGGAGTCCCAAAACATGTTTTTCCCATGCAATTTCCCATAGGAACCTTTAATCGCAGCTACAGTCCAAACTGCTGAACGGAATTACACCAAATTTTGCAAAAGAGGTTGTCCTTGGTTTAGACTTGTGCCTTTTTGTTAAATCTGTTTGGTAGTTTTTTTATATATTAAAGGAAAAAATTATATATATATCTATAGCCTAACCACACATCTCATCGTGAGATCTGATTGGCTGTCAACACTTTATCCAAGAAGTGTTGGCAGCAATCTTGGGACCAATATACATGATAGCACCTCATTAAAAAGCATTGCAGTTAATAGAAGGTTTTAAGACTTTAAACATCGGAAGTAATTGCCGCCCTGGATCGTGAACTTGAGCTGCTTACAACCCCGGTATCAATAATGGTAGGGGGTTATGTCAATACCACCTTTGAACCATTGGGACAGGAGGAGCACTTTGTGGCTGCAGAAGAGGACAGTAAGTGGGGTGTGCCTCAATTGGAACTACCAGGGGTTCGAAGATGGTCAACAGCGGCCATTCAACTTAAAAGCTTATGTCTGGTGAGAGGACTTAGAGCAGCTAATGGATGCACGCCCTCTGATCGTCAGGGGGTTAATACATTCGACAATGGGAGGTCTTCGAGTAGAATTGATTATTTCCTTGTGGACATAAGGGAACGGCACAGGCTGATTGATATGAGGATAAGTAACAGGTTGGAAAGTGACCATAATCCACTTTGCATAGAATTTTTAGCCTTTGAGGGCTCGAGAGAACTAAGACAAGGGGGTAGAATGGTTCCCCTGGATATTGTAGCCTCAAACAATCTGAGGCACATAAAATGGGGGAGAGTGATCGAGAACCCTGAGAGCTTGGAGGCCCTTAAAAAGGTGGTTGCTGAAGAAGTAGTGAATATTAACCTACTTAGTAAAAATCCCGACTTTCCGATATTTATGTTAGAGGCCCATACAAAATTTTTCATCAAGCTCCAAGGGTTCTTTATGAAGCCTATAAAACCTGCTAACGCCAATTAAAATCCTCCCGTAATGGGGTGGTACAACCAAGCCTGTAGATCAGCTCGCAGGAATCTTAGTATTCAACTTAGATCAAGGAACATCCAGGCCGTAAAAGAGGCAAGAGACAAGTACAGGAAGGCCCAGAAAGTAGCCAAGAGGCAATGGGACGAGGACTATTGGCGGGATTTAAAGTCTGCTTGTATGGCAAAGGACCAAAAACGTTTTGGGGCCTCGTTAAGTGGGACAAAGGAGGGAGAGCAGAAACCCCAAAAAACAACGTTGCAAAAGATCAATGGATCGATTTTTTCAAACCTCAATATGGACGGGATCAAACTGTAGGCGATAGCATAGTACCCCCCACAGTATACTACCAACATCAGCTATTTACGGCAAAAGAGGTAAACATAGCATTGGACTGTGTGACCGGTGGTAGGGCCCCAGGTATGGATGGGATACCTGCTGATATATTCTTGACTGATCGGGCAACTTGGGGTCAGTACTTTGAATGGCTAGCAAACTCAGTGGCTATGGGGGCACCCATACCCGGCTCTTGGAAGGGTGCGGAAATAATCCTGGTGTATAAAAAGGGGGACAAAGCACTACCAGGTAATTATAGACCTATCAGTCTTATAGATTCTGCACAAAAACTGATAGGACGGCTAGTGCAAAATAAACTGCAATCCTGGGTAGCAGAAAATGAAATTTTGTCGCCATACCAAGCTGGCTCTCGCCGATGCATGAGTTCAATGACCAAGTTTTCTTTTTTATTGCTCTTTATTGGAGGAATGTGACCCTATCTAATGGGACCCTTTACGCTGTTTTCGTTGATTTAAAATCAGCATTCAATGTAGTTCCTCGTAACAAACTTTGGAGGGTACTTGCTGATGCTGGGGTGAGCCCCGAACTGTTGATGTTGATCGTCCGTTTGCATGAGAACAACAACGCTAGAATTAGGTGGGGGGCCCAGGGTGAGGTGACCGACCCATTCCCTATTGAACGTGGTGTTCGGCAGGGGTGTGTCTTGGCACCCACACTGTTTTCTATTTACATTAATGGCATAGTAGACCATCTGAGCCAGTCCCCCACTGATGCTCCTGTCTTGGTAGGCGCACGCGTTCCAGTTCTCATGTTTGCGGACGACACGCTGATAGTTTCTCAAACTCCCAGTGGGCTACAGAAGGCAGTCAACGCATTTGGCGAGTTTTGCCAGATGCGCGGCCTACAATTAAATACATCCAAAACTAAGTTTATGTGCCTTAACCAGCGAAAAACCTTCAAAGGAAAAATTAATTTTAATGGAACACCCCTAGAACAGGTTGAGGCTTTCACATACCTCGGAATGTTACTCCAGAGCAATATGAGATGGAAAAATCATACTGATATGGCAGTTTTGAAATTCCATCAAAATGCGGGCGTAATATCAAATAAGCACAAAGCGTCAATGACAAAATTAATTAGCCCTGCCCTAGAAATCTATAACTTGAAAGTAGTGAGTGCCTCCCTGTACGAGTCGGAACTTTGGGGATTCTCAAACTTAAAGAAATTAACACTGGTGGAGAACAGGTTTCTACGCAGCTTAATTGGGGTTCCCCAAAGTACCCCAACCATTCCACTAGCCTACGATCTGGGGAGGAAGAAAATAGAGGATTTGGCACGGCTGCGACCGTTGTTATATTGGAGGAGAGTAATGACAACCCCTGCATTGACCCATTATGCCACTGCCCTACGGGATGTAATTAGGGCAGATCGTTTTCATTTTATTCTCTGGCTGAAGGAACTAAGGGGTTTGTTAATTAAGCTGGAATTAGGTCATTTATGGAATAGCCCCAATGATATAGGGTTCCCATCAAAGGCAACTTTGAAAAAAATATATTGGGACATATATATGTGGAGAAGTGTGGCTCACTGGTTAGAGCAGGCAGACCCTGAAGCAGAGGTCAGACCCGGGACCAGGGTTCAATTCCCGACGCGGCAGGGTCTTGAGCTCAAATGTCCACAGACTCGATAATTCTCGCTTCGGTGACTGACCTAATCATGGGTTCACACTCTGCAACTCTGGCAATTAAGCTTGCTTAATCTCCACAACGGCCCCCCCACGGCGGGATGCCTGGCTTTCACCTTGGGGATGCCCTGTAGGGGCTATCTCACAGGGAAAAGCCAGGACGGGTTCCCAAGGCAAGCGCTTAGAGACCCCTGGGTGATAAGCGCTATATAAATCCAATATACAATACAATACAATACATGATCTGGTCGCCTGGTTATAGTAATGGTCCCATTACTGGGCTGACCGAACGTTTTCTTGATATCAAACCTTTACCATCCTATGAGCCGTTTTGGGACATTATTGAACGGCCGATTGATAGAAAATTGTATTTCCAATTTAGAATTGGGACCCTTCCTTTAAATATATTTACTAATAAATGGTCTACAACAAAAGGTGATAAATGCCATCATTGCAAAACCATTTCCCATTTGATGTTTGTATGTCCCCTGTACGCAAACCCTCGTCGTAGGTGGTTAAAACCTGCGTGCTTAAATCTGGGCACACGTGGAGGCATGGAGGCGCTAAGAATTCTTGAAACAGACTGCACACCGTGCATTGCTATTGCAGTTGCAACATTTTTGGGGTGGGCTTGGGCAATACGTTCAGCTCTTCAGCCTTCCGTTGATGTTTAACAAATTATTGCCACTGAATTTTGTAAGGTCAAATTTTATTTATATGTTAAATTGAATTGTTTTAATTGATGTTTAGGAATTGTTTTAAATTGAATAAGACAGCTTAGTTTAATAAGATTTTAATATGAGGATTTTTAAACAAAAATTGTAGTATTTATTTATTGTAGGTTGTAACGTGGTGTATTGCTTTTATGACATGCTGTCGGATAAAGCTTTGAAATTTGATTTGACTTTAGTTACATTATAAATAATTTGTTGATGGTACCATACTCAATTCAGGAATTGTGGTGTGTTCCAAGTTGATTTTACCATGTGAAAAAGCCTTCTGCTTGAATATCATGAATCATGTTTGAGAGATAGCTATTTTCTCATGATTTTCCCAGAGAGGTTTGGAAGGTGATCTGTAAGCTAAACTGAGAGCATATTTTCTGTAAATTCACATTATCTTACTCAGTCATGTGAGAATGAAGTCTGACATTCTCAGTAAAAAATATACAACTAACAAGGGTAGAGGCTGTCAGTTGATTCCTTTGTGTTCTACTGCAGCTTATCAGAGTGTTCTAAAGAACAACTAGAGTGCTAACAGCCTTAATTATGACAAAAGTATAGCACACCTGAAGCCATCTTGATTGGAATAAAGTGGTAACTCTTAAAACATTGAATTTAAAAAGGAGCAAAATGAGAGGGTTCATTTTACCATAGAAAGCATGAATAGTGCTGCAGAAAGAAAAATTAGGGCACATTTAGAGTGACTTCTCAAATCCTCCTCTATTTCATAAAAAAACATTCTGGCATGCAGATTGAAACATGTATTTTCAATACCAACAGCAGACTTCCCTGGTGAGCAGTAGCTTTACTACAGTGATCTAATGAGAAACTAGAGTGCTAACATTCAGAATTTATGGAAAATGTGTGACACATCTGAATGCCTTCTTGATGGAACCAAAGTAAAAAACTGTATGTATTTCCTACTGAGGAGACTGTAGTAAATGAGGTAATTAGGAAACTTCATAAAAATAATTCTCCCAAGATGGCCACCAGAGACAAAAGAGCCCATATGTAGCACAAATATCACCCAGATGTAGCCCAAGTATAGCCCAATGACAGAATGTCCCAGAGTGTTCTAAAGAACAACTAGAGCGCTAACGTTTTACTTATGACAAAAGTATGGAACACCTGAAGCCATCTTGATTGGAATAGAGTAGTAACACTTAAATCATTTAATTTGCAAAGGAACAAAATGAGGGTCTTCATTTGGCCCAAAATATATGATTAGTTCTGCAGAAAGAAAAATTAGGGCACATTTTGACGTTTCACATCCTCTTCTATTTCTTCAAAAAATCCTAACATGCAGACTGAAACATGCACTTTGAATACCAGCATCAGACTTCCCTGGTGAGCAGTAGATTTACTACAGTGATCTAATGAGCAACTACAGTGCTAACATTCAGAATTTATGGCAAATGTGTGACACATCTGAATGCCCACTTGATGGAACCAAAATAAACAAGCATTGAAAATGCAATAGGTCTCGCCCTTGTTTAACTTAAAGCAATTCTGTTTGTAATTAGGTGGCTTTTTAGCTTTGCTTTCATTAGTGTTTTTCAAACTTTCATGTACATAACATGCATATGTATGCATATATGTATATGTATATGTATGCATGCATTTTTATTTTTATTTATATAGCTATGCAGATTATATATATATGTTTATATATGTATGTATATATATTACCTACTGGCGGTCGCCAGTAGGTAGTTATAGTTAGGATTTTTTTCAATGTAAAATCTCAAAATTCTATTGTGAATAACTTTAGTGCCGGTTGACGAATTTGCCTGAAAATTTCCTCAAATTTGGCTCGCGGAGCTCCGGTCCTTCCTTGAAAGTTTGGGGGGGATTCGTCAAGCGGGGGCCGAGATAACCGGGGGGTCCCAAAATGTGTTTTCCCCATGTTAATTTCCATAGGGCGGTCGACCTCACTTTTAGCCTGAACGGCTGAATGGATTTCCACCAAACTTGGCAAAATTGTAGGGACTGGTACCCCGATGTGCCTTTGCTATGTCTCAAGATATATGCTCCAGTGGTTTTTACGAAAATTAACTTTGAAAAAATATATATTGGGCTACATTGGGCTATATATATGTTAGAGCCCAAATGTCGCCCAATGTAGCCCAAAGATGGCCACAAGAGACAAAAAAAAAACAAATGTAGCCCAAATATCACTCAGATGCAGCCCAACTATAGCCCAATGACAGAATGTCCCAGAGTGTTCTAAAGAACAACTAGAGCGCTAACAGTCTTACTTATGACAAAAGTATGGCACACCTGAAGTCATCTTGAGTGGAATAAAGTGGTAACACTTAATACATTTAATTTGAAAAGGAACAAAATGAGGGGTTTCATTTTGCCATAGAAATTGTATATATATATATCACCATGTTGGCAGTCTTGGATTTATCCAATGAGACCTTTTAAAATGATTTGTATTTATTATTTTACAAATATTTTTGACACCTAGCACTTTACATGTTTTTAATTATTTATTGAGCATGTATAGACTTAATTGTGTGTATCATACTATATTAATCTGCCTCTATGTATAACTATACAAAGATGGGAGTAGCCACACAAGTATGTTTTCTGTGCCTATGATTATATGACCTGTGATGTCACGATCTGGGAGGGGCATAACTCACTTTAAATCAGTAGATGGTGTTTTCACTTGTGACACGTGATCAAGGGCTTACAGGCTTGAAACGCGTTGTGTTTCGGTCACTTGCAATAAAATCATCTTGCCCACTTGAAATACCGCAGAGGTCTGTGTCTCTTTCCTTGCCTGTCTGCTGCTGCGGAGAATCAGGAAGTGGTTTGAGTTTTCCAGGATATATATATATATATGCCCAGTCATGTAAGGGCAGTTTGATGATATTGGTACGCTTTGCCTGGTCTGACAGAGACAAAGCCTTGGCTGAAATTAAAGATATTGAACATGACCTCTCCAAAGAACAAGATCAACCCAAATTGGAAGAAAAACGTGAAGCAATGAAGAAAAGATTGAAAAAATATGAAGAGAAAATTAAACTAAGAAAGGAGATTATTTTGATCCAACTATTACACTATGCTGTGACATTAGTATATTTGAACCCGTTTTAAGATGGCGGATGCCTATTGAATTTGAGTTAACTTATATTTGCCCATTCAGGGCGTAATTCAGCACTAACAATGATTATCAGTTGCATTGTGTTGTGATGGTAGCCACAATTGGCTTTTATTGCATTTTGAATATTATTTATGCACTAATGCGAACATAAGGGTTTAGCACAATGCATTAGTATCCACTCTAAGATGGCGGCTGCCGATTTTGATTTAAGTCCTATCTTTATGTTTACTACTCGTGCAACGCGGGTGTTTAAATGTAAGTTGATGGAACCTCCCATTGTCTCATTACTGACGAAGGCCGAGTGCCGAAAGCGCTTTGTGTGAGATTAAATACTTTGTGAATCCTATCCTTGGAGTGCTGCCTCCTGTTTCCCGAACATTGCGGGGAGGGACTGTTGGAGCAGACATTGTTGTCGGGTGCACCCCCGACTGGCAGGCACCCGCCTCTTAGTGCTACAGGCTGGTGCGAGTGGAGCTGTTATATATATATATATATATATATATATATATATATATATCTATATATATATATATATATATATATATATATATTCACTGAAAAAACCATAGGTTTCACACCAGTTATAGTTAGGAATTAGCATTTAAAAAACCTATTAAATTTACTGAAAAAACCATAGGTTTCACACCAGTTATAGTTAGGTGGAAATTTTACTCGCATAAAACCATTTGAGATGTCATCATTGATGTCATGAGTGATGTCACTGACCATGTCATGAGTGATGTAATATGTGACGTCATCAGCAGTGCATTGCACGCGCAAGTTATAGTGAGTCCAACTAACTATAACGTGGGAATTTCAATGGTTTTATGCGAGTAAAATTTCCACCTAACTATAACTGGTGTGAAACCTATGGTTTTTTCAGTGAATATATATATACATATATATATATACATATATATATATATATATATATATATATATATATATATATATATTACCTACTGGCGGTCGCCAGTAGGTATATATAGTTAGGATTTTTTCTCTATGGAACTTTTGAAAATTCTATGTCTAATAACTTTGGCGTTTGTGGACGGAATCGGCTGAAATATTCAGGAAAATGGCACATTTTGTTTCCGATCAGCCCCTGGGGGGGTTTCGTCAAGGGGGGGCTGAGAAAAGAGGGGGGTCCCAAAACGCGTTTTTCCCATTCATTTTTCCATAGGGCGTTTGGCCTCACTTTTAGCTCGAACGGCTGAATGGATTTGCACGAAACTTGGCAAAATTGTAGGGACTGTTAGCCCGATGTGCCTTTGCTGGGTCTCAATATATGTGCTCCAGTGGATTTTGAGAAATTATCGTTTAAAAAAACAGATATATCTGTGACAGCGTCCCGGATAGCGCACCAGTTCGCGTACTTTTCGCGTAACGGAGCTTTGCGAAGCGAAGCTGATTGGCTCTCCGGTGTCTGTCAACATTCTAAACAGTCCGGTGCGGCCGCCATCTTGTCTCTCGGTAGGATCGAGAGACAAGAAGAGGAGAAAAACGAAGGGCGAATTTAATGAAAGGGGGCAAGGTAGACCCTTCTTGACCCCCTAGGAATGATGTTGGGGTTATTAAAGGGTCCCGTGGGGCAAATAAAAAAAAATTGATTTTTTGCGGAAGAAGCGTTTTCCGGTTCGCGAACTGGGTAGCGAATCAGGACGCGAAACGGGAATTCGCCATTTTGTGTTTCGTTTTAATTAAATTACAAGATGGAGGAAAAACAATTTGAGAAATGGGTATAAGGGGGTACGGGAGACGTATCCTGACCCCCTATGTTTTCTGAGGGTGGCTGAGGATGCTCATATATGTTGATACTTGTCTTCCAGCGGCTGCGCGTGAGCGTTTTTTTTTTTTTTTGCTGCGTGACGTCTGTTAACGTTCGATTCGAAGGAAATCAGGAAGTGTTGACCGCCATTTTGACACTGCGAGTAAATATATTGTAAAAAATAATTGTTATAAATGAATCCGTATTGATAAACATTGTCTGCGCCATCTTGCTTTTCTTCCAATGCCTCACTTTTGTCGTGCACGGCAGCCATTTTAAATGCCTTGACCAGACCCACTCTCTGCACGTCGCCGATCGTGACGTCTGTTAACGTTCGATTTGAAGGAAATCAGGAAGTGTTGACCTCCAGTTTGACACTGCGAGTAAATATATCGATTCCACCTTTGGTCAAGGTCACACGTGCTTCATGATCTGTGGCCAGGCTGTGCGTCACGTCCAGCTCCTCTCCTTCGGTGCTTGTGTATCTTTGAATAGGTACAAAACAAGTTTTAGAAAACTGGCAGGAGAAGACATTTATACATCTCAATTCCGCCCCCAATCCTAAGTAGTTGGGGGATAGGTTCATCGGTCACAGTCAGAAGTCATCACTATGGAGTATGTAGGAGGGCATTTCCACTGAATTCGTAACCCTATTTGGCGTTCATTCGTGACGTATGTGGAGAGAAGTCAGACTCCCATCGACAGTGTATTCTATCAAACTCGAAATCGAGTCCTTAGGTAGAGACTCGCCTTTTTAACCCAAGTACTGACAGTCTTACATTTCCCTTCGGGTCGGCTAACTCTTGCAAACAGGGGGGAGTGGTATCATCATGAGAGGGGGGTAAACATGCTTTTTTCGGAGAGCGATGGTTAATCAGGGTCATCAGTTATACTTCGGGGACAGCTGATATGGAGCTTGGGTCAATCAGGAGAAGCGATGACGCTTTGGACATCCGCACTTGAGTGCAGAGGGGTGGGGCAATCTGGGCATTGGGGATTGCATTTCTAACGAACTGAAAAACAGAAGGCCATTGACATATAGTCCCCCTATAAAAGGCCAGATTAGGGGACATCAGTCGTCTTACCTGTCCTTTCCTTCATTACCAACTCGGGTTCCATCGTTTTGCAGAAAGGAGAGGTAGTAATATGGCAAGTTACAATCATTTTAGTTCCAGTCAATTTTGCCGAACACCTTTGTGTTCGAAGAGACCCAATTAGGTTTGTGCCGGTGGGGCACAACGTTACCACACAAGGGAAGAGGGAACAGGGGGACCCTCGGAGAGAGAGTCCTCCGCACTCTAAACGAACCATTCGGTACACGTACGACATGGAGAGAGAGAGAGAGAGAGAGAGAGAGAGAGAGAGAGAGAGACGTGTACAATAATAGGCCATTTAGTGCGCACACAACACAGAACAGCAGGGGTCAAGTAATATGGAAACACAGGCAGAGGGACGACGTAGATCCAAACATTACGTACACACAAACTCGGGCGGGGGGAGACAGTACATGTATTATATACAAAAATCCAAGACAAAACATAGAACAGTTGCTGGCCAAAAAGATCTCTTCCTGCATGCTGTGCATCCTTAGCATCCTACTTAATTCATCTGGGGGCTGAGCTCTTTTTACCTTTTTCTTCTCTCTTATCGTCGGCTGCCTTCGCTGGTGGCTTTGGTTGCAAATACTTACACCTTTGCCAATTGGTCGGGAACTAACCTGGTCGGGCTAATACTCAGGGGGGATCTTCGAATCATTTTTAGTGAATGGGTTTCCAGGCTGAGGCAACGGTAGGTGTCAGTCGGGAGAACAATGGGGCAGCTTTGAGTTTCATGTCTATGAGGGTGCGAGAAGGAGGTGGTAAATCTTAAACATTGGCAACATTCCTAGTCCTCCAGATGGAGGGTACTTGGGTAAACCTCACCTCAGAATATTCCTTAAACTTTCCCTATTTAGTTAAACGTAGGAATTTATTCATTGGTGCACGTCATTCTTGGTTGTATTATTCGGGGTGCCAAGCGAAGTCATATTTTGTCATCCTGTAATAACCCGTCAAGTTTCTGCTTCAGGCTGAACTCCCAAGCGCTGGGTTCAGAGAGAGACATAGTCATTGTTTGCTCGTCGTGTATAGGCACCATATTCAAACCCTTTTTCCCATCCCATCGGCCGTTAAGTCACCATTTTTCCGTACTTTAATCGATGTTCCGAAGTGACCTGCAGAAAAGAGGGAAAAAGAAGGGGCGGGGGCAGCGTTTCAAACACATCAGCGCGCATAAACACGAAAAGGCTTTTACTTACTACATACTCGGCCTATCTCCACGGGATGCAGTCCCTACCATCTCTGCGTTTAAGCCCAGGGGGGACCGGTAATGTGGGAGAGATAATTATCGGAGGCCTGTGGAAAGCATAGGTCGCCCAAGTGTGGCATTACGGATCGTGTGCAGGGGAGGGTCAAAACAAAGGGCAGTCGGTGTAAAGTGGGGGCGAGCTTGTGCTCTCCTTTGAGGAAGAGAGATAACCTACAGTGGTACGGGGTCGTTTTCATTCGTACTAGGGGGGCCAGGTGACATTCCTTCGGGGTGGCTTAGGGGCATTTAAAACAACTTCCCTGATACAGTTAGCATATAAAGTAGAGGCTAAATACCAGGATCTTTATCGATTGCTTTATGCTGTACAAAAATGAAAAACACATACAACAAACCTGGACCATTCATATTTACAATGTTTCTGCGTACTATACTTTTTAACCCTTAACTAATCGAGCTGCTTCATTTCACCTGCTTTTTAAAAAAAAAAAATTTATATCGGAAACAGTGGCCATTTATTCGAAACTTACCAATCTACGCGTTACAACTACGTTTGCTTTTTCAAAAACCTTTAATAAAAATGTTGGTGCACAAATACGGGCCTACAACCCCATGGGCCGGCCACGGAGCAGGCTGGAACTGTAAATGGGGGGGGGTATTTATTTGTGGAAAACATAACAGAGTCAGTGGTCGTTGATTTCATAGTAAAAAGTGCGACAAGTGCAACAAAATCATATCGATAATTCATTGTGAGCAAGTACCAAAAGTGTCGACAATTCGAACCTTCAATAAATACAGTAATCAATGATGCATTAGAACTTAATATCAATTCATTGTCCGAACATATAATCAGTCTTATCCCATATCAATTCATGTGCTAAAAACTGCATACATATCTCATGATATCAAGGCTGAGCAATCGGGGCACAACAAGGAGTTGAGAGTTTCATTTGTATCGGCGCCATTTTGGGTGAGGTCAGGAAGGTCCAAGTATAGTCAAAATGTCTCCACCAACTCGTGGTTGGACCGGGACCTCTTTCGGCAGTCCAAAAGTTTTTGTTGAAGGGTAGCAGAGGGGACTGGCGACATGAACCATCAGTCAAAGTGGGGTGGGAGGCAACAATCTCTCCTACCGGGTCATACTGGTGTCCCACCGGAACTGATCAAGTTGGTAGTCTTGCAAGATTTTGGTCATTTCAAGACTGAGGCCGGCGCCGGCATTAGCGCGCCGACGTCCCGCGGCTACGTCGTGGTCGTTCCGTGGGTGATCATGGCAGCCATTCCCCATCGGGGGTGTCTGCGGGGGTCGGGGGCCCCCGTGGCTCTTATAGAATCTGAAAAAAGTCGAGGAGAACGTTTCTGGACTCTGAGGTTCCGTGACAATTGTAAGTGGTGTTTTTGGCTCGCACGAATATGGTTGAGTCTGGTATCCATGAACCGCAAATGACGAGTTTAGTAAGTGTGCGCAGTTTCGCTGTGCTAACTTAAACCGTTCGTTTGTTACGTGGGTTTTTCATCTGTACCCAGGGGTTCCATCTTAGATACGGCATCCATTTTGTCTCTTGCCCTCAAGTAGCCAGCGAACGGACGTTGTCCGCTTCGCGACCCTGGGATTCCCAAGATATTTGCGGAAGACACATGTTCTTTGTAAGTGTCTTTATGATGAGGGGGATGATACTGTAAGGCAGATGGCCCCGCTCGAGGCTCATCTCGCCGTGCCGGTTTATTGTCTCAGCCGTGCATCTCATTAGGCACGTCCCTTTGATGCCTGTAGCTTGTGTTTCCCGATACCTCCCCTTTTACACCCTTTCCAATCTCCCCACTGTTTCCATCTTCCTCCACACCTGTTCTTGTTCCTTCTTCGATCTGTTTTACTGCTGATTGGAATGTACTAATGGTGGGAAGATGGGTTTTTACAGTTGGGAACCGCCAAATGTTTCCGCACTTATGTTCCGGACCTTGTATGTATCAAAGTGACCAAAGCGACCCCTCTCGGGGATAATTGTGGGAACTGGGTCGTAAACCTTTGTGTACCGTGTAAACCTATGGGAGAATCGTGTATAAAAGGAGCGATCCACAGAACCAATTTGAAGCAGTCTCCCCGAACTACACTCGTTGTACTTCCTGTGACTTCTGTCTTTCCCTGCAGCAAATAAACCTTGAATCTTTGACGCCAAAGGAAGTGTCCCGTGTCTCTGTCATTCGTACGCCGGAGCAGGTTACCCACGAAGGTTTCAGGTGTTGTCCCCTGGCACCGCTGGGTCTTAAAGAACCCAGTCCTTCAACGCAGGACTCATTTTCTAGCTGAACTCAGAAGCGTCGTTGCACCGGAACAGTGGACGAGACCCCCGCTGGGTGAGCGGAGCATCATTGCCTTGCAATAGTGGACGAGACCTTTTGTTGGGTGAGTGGAGCGTTGGGGGTGCAGCTGAGGGGCCCCCACCTGGGGGGGTGGGATAGACTCGTTTGCGCCGCCTCTCCCTCCCAGCGCACTCCACGCCGACACCTGGCGTTGATATCTGTGATGTCGAGACCAGGCGATAAGAGGGGGGGGTCGGAGGCAGAGGCAAGACATCCCCCCCGCGGCCTGCAGGGCGCCGCTTCAGGACCGAACAGGGAGCTCATACCAAGCCAGGGCCAGACCAGGAGATATGAGGGGAGGGGGGGTCGGTGGCATGTGCAAGACATCCCCCCCGTTGTCGCAGCCATTAATGAAGAAAGAAGAGGATGGGACAAGGGATCCCGTCGGCCTCGGCTCCTTTCCTGGCCCACCTTACGCGACGACCTCCCCGGCCGACGGCTGCCAGCAGGACCCGCCCTACACGTGCCGAAGGCCTCGTCTTCCGGATGGGCGTAGCCGCGAACCTGTTGCACTTCCGGAGTTTCCGGAATGGGGGTAGGTATCTGCTGATTTGTATATATCTCATCTTACCGTTATTGGGCGTGGCGGGCGGTGGGACAGACATGCTTGGAGCAGTGGGGTGGCGGCGGAGCCTAGCTACCTCGTGGCTGCCGTAACGTCAAGCTTGGCTTCTCTCACCACTTTCATGTTTCTTATTTCTAGCGAAGTCAAAAACTCATCAGTGGCCTACTGATTTTGTGCGATTTCTTTCCCTTCCTTTTCAAGTGTGTTTCATGCTAAAGTTTCTGTTTAACAGGATACAGTGATTACTTCGTATTTTACATATGTCTTCTTTATTAGGGGTACCCTCCGGTTGAGCCAGATGATGTACCGCTAATAAATGGTCCGGGTGGAACTAGTTTATCAATCAGTGGGGAGTAGATGGGCATGACAGATTACAACGGGGTACAAAGGTCCGCATTACCCACCCTTCACAATTGTAAGTGGTGTTTTCGGCTCGCACGAATATGGTCGAGTCTGGTATCCACGAACCGCAAATGACGAGTTTAGTAAGTGTGCGCAGTTTCGCTGTGCTAACTTAAACCGTTCGTTTGTTACGTGGGTTTTTCATCTGTACCCACGGGTTCCATCTTAGATACGGCATCCATTTTGTCTCTTGCCCTCAAGTAGCCAGCGAACGGACGTTGTCCGCTTCGCGACCCTGGGATTCCCAAGATATTTGCGGAAGACACATGTTCTTTGTAAGTGTCTTTATGATGAGGGGGATGATACTGTAAGGCAGATGGCCCCGCTCGAGGCTCATCTCGCCGTGCCGGTTTATTGTCTCAGCCGTGCATCTCATTAGGCACGTCCCTTTGATGCCTGTAGCTCGTGTTTCCCGATACCTCCCCTTTTACACCCTTTCCAATCTCCCCACTGTTTCCATCTTCCTCCACACCTGTTCTTGTTCCTTCTTCGATCTGTTTTACTGCTGATTGGAATGTACTAATGGTGGGAAGATGGGTTTTTACAGTTGGGAACCGCCAAATGTTTCCGCACTTATGTTCCGGACCTTGTATGTATCAAAGTGACCAAAGCGACCCCTCTCGGGGATAATTGTGGGAACTGGGTCGTAAACCTTTGTGTACCGTGTAAACCTATGGGAGAATCGTGTATAAAAGGAGCGATCCACAGAACCAATTTGAAGCAGTCTCCCCGAACTACACTCGTTGTACTTCCTGTGACTTCTGTCTTTCCCTGCAGCAAATAAACCTTGAATCTTTGACGCCGAAGGAAGTGTCCCGTGTCTCTGTCATTCGTACGCCGGAGCAGGTTACCCACGAAGGTTTCAGGTGTTGTCCCCTGGCACCGCTGGGTCTTAAAGAACCCAGTCCTTCAGTTGGCGCCCAAGGTGGGGCTGCATCAGTGGTACCGGTCCAAGCCCGACGATCGTGAGGAACTTCGTGTGAAATCTCCGAGGGAAGGTGCACTCCGCTTCATCGATCCTGTTGTCGAAACAAGTGGCCCGAAGACTTTTCCCGCGAAGATTCCCACCTCCTGACGGCTGCGACGGACTGCTGCCCTGACTGTAGACCTGTTTTGGCGCCTGGCGTAGACCTTGGTAGAGCGAGACGACTGACGGGCCTTCCTGGTGACGCCATCGATCTTTGAGCTAAGTATTTGTGGCTCGCTCCCAGAGTTCTTGGTTGTGGTTGCTTAGTGGTTGCATGGTTCCATTGCATTTGTAGTTCTTGGTACTTTGTTGTGATATTTGACGTCTGCAGTCGCCAAAAACCGAGGGTTTTTGCTCTTTGCAGGGACTTGGTAAATCCCGTAACCCTTGACGTTTGTGAAACTCGGCTAGTGTGCAAGATGCCTGGTCGCAGTACTTTGTTTAGTTGTTTTAGACGTTGTGGTGCGGATTCCCGATTGGAGGACTTGTGTCCGATACCTCCGGTTGGAACTCCGACTTATGAACTGTACAGCAAACACGGGCTAGGCCCGATTACCTTTAATGATTATTGGATTCGCTATACTAAGAAGGACGGTGTCCTTAGTTGGCCACCTCATGGTAGCTTTGAGACCCCGATCTTAGATAATCTTGAGGCTAAATTGTTCGAGAGAAAGTCAAGGCCGGCCATGTTTGATGCCTTTCGGTTGTGGCGTAAAGAAGCCCGACAGAAAGAGATCAGACAGACTAAACGAAATCAGAGAGATGGTGTTGCTGCCATTGTGAAGAAAGCAGAGCAGTTTCAGCGTGACAAGGAGGTTAAGGAAAAGGAAGTGTTTGATAGGCTACAGCGTATGACTATAGATAAATGCTATCCTGCTTTGCCTACGGAGTCGGAAAAGAAGGAAGACATAGTTGAGGATCCTTTAATGTCCTATCTTATGAAGTCGCCACCTCCGTATGTACAGGGTGCCGCAGTTCCTGTGGCCCCCCCTGTACCTGTTCTTCCACCTATTCTTCCTCCGCCTGTTCCTCAACCTGCACCCGTTCTTCCGACTGTTCCTGCTCCTTTGCCTGTTGCTATCCCTACTGCTCCTCCGCTTCCACATACTCCTGCTCCCGCTCCTGCTCCTGCTCTGTTAACTCCTGTTGTTGCTTCTGTCTCTACTCCTTCGCTTGTTAGTCCTGTGTGTTATACTTCTCCCTCTACTCGTAGTCGTACTTCTCCTCTTGCGGCTAGCTTCTTTCATTCTCTCGGACCTGTTCTTGGATCCGCTGGTTCAGATGGTCCTCAGAGACGTAGTCAGCTTCCCGGTAACAGGGAACGTGCTTCGCTATATAATATGGCGATGGGTTGGATGACGCATCCTCTTAGAAATCCACCACGTACTGTACTTGATACGTTTTGCCAATTCAATGAACCGACACAAAGATTTGTGTTCGAAGAAATGTGTAAGGTCCTTCGTGATCAGATATCGGCCGATGCACCTGACGAGGTGCTGACCGCTTTGTCTGATTTGCAGCTTCAGTTCTCGACTGGACTGATAGTGGATACCAACATCCGACGTGCTGTCGAGCGGTTGCTATCTTTTCGTCCCACTCCTATACCTCAAGCCCTGTTTGTTGAGGATGTTGAAAGACAGTCAGATGAGTCTGGTCAGTTTCCTATGCGTGAAGTTCCACCAGTGTGGATGCCAGGCGACGCTACTGCTGCTCCACCGATCCTGCCACATTTCCAGAGAGTATGGATACATCTCCCATGGAAAGGATCAGAAGTTTTACAGGTGAAGCAATCCTTGCCTGACCCTCGCAAAAATCCTGCAGGGTATTATAAAGAATTATCACAGCTCGTAGACGCTACGATAATGAATCTTGCCGATATCGATATGCTGTTCGGTAATATCGTACCGCAACCGGTATGGACTAAGATTCGGCACGAAGATCACGCGAACGAATTAGGTGGCGATTGGGCTGCTCTTACTGCGGCCGATACGCGACAAGTTGGCGGGGCTAAGCCTGAACAACTCATTACTGCTCTTCCTCAAAGAATAATTACGCTAATGAAAACTCTTATGCCAGCTATGAGGGTGAATTGGGACAAATTGTCAGCATGTAGACAGAAGAAGGACGAGAGTGTCTCTGACTTCTTTACGAGATTTGAGGAGGCATTCATTGATCACAGTGGTCAGGATATGAGCACTGAGGGTGGTCAACGGTTGTTTGTGGACAAATTTGTCTCTAACTTATTGCCCGATTTGAGCAATAAATTGAAAAACTCTGAAAGTGCGTGGGCCGTTTCTACCTCAGCTCAGATACTGGCCACAGCACAATATTACGAGAATAGAGAGAAAGAAGAGAACGACCGTGCTGATAAAAAGACGAAAGAACTTAAAACTAAAGTGTTGTTACAGCAAGCCTATCCCCCGCGTTCGAATCAGAATGCTTCGCAACAAAATAGATCGCAACCACAATCGAATCGATCACAATCCCGAAATGACTCCTCTTCCCAAAGATCTTCGTTGGGGTACAATCAATGTGCCTATTGTAGACAGGAGGGTCATTTAAAATTCAATTGTCCTGCTCTAAACGATCGTAATAGCGGTAATTCATCGAGAGGAGGTCGTGGTGGTTCACAGCAGACATCATGCGGTAGGGGTCGTGGTGCTCAGAATGACCGTTCAGATAATTCATCAAATTCCGATAATTGTTTTGATCAACGTGGATCATCGCAAGGACGATCTGCGCAGTACAATGTAGACGATTATTACGTCGATCAGGGAACTGACGACAGTAATTACTAGGACAGCCATAGACAAGGAGAGGGAGTGGTATCAGTTCCGGTTGATCAGAGAGGGCCTTACGTCGCAGTTGCTACATTGGGCGTCGTTGAGCCTTTTCTGTTGGACACTGGTGCAGCGAAAAGTTCTATTATGCATTCGAAACTCCCTGGCGCACCTTTGTCTGGCTTAACAAATGTTTCCGTTGGATTCTCTGGCGCCCCCGTTAGCATTCCAGTTTCACGCCCTTTGCCCCTTACAATTGGGCCTCGTGAGCTAGAAGCTCCGTTGATTTTGACTACGGGTTGTGGTGAAAATCTTTTGGGCCTGGATTTGCTTAAACGTTTGTATGCAACTCTGTATTGTTCTCCTGCGGCTGTAAAGCTTACTTTAGGAGAGAGGGTTGTCTCTCCTATGTACTTGTCTCTCGACAAGCTTCCACCGGAATTGAGTTCTCTTCCTGCATCTTTGTGGGCAACAGGTCCCAATGACGTGGGCCTGCTTGACATCTCCCCTTATGTTGTTCAGTTGAAATCTAATGTGCGGTTGCCACGTATTCCCCAGTATCGTATCTCTCTTGATGGTGAACGAGCATTGTTAGCGATCATCTATGATTTGATCGAGAAAGACGTAATTGAAGAAACACGGGGAAACGTGTGCAACAGCCCTGTACTGCCCATTCTAAAACGTACTGATCCTTCGAAACCACCTGTTTATCGTTTTGTTATCGATTTACGGGAGGTGAATAAAATTGTGATTCCTCAGTTCCCCGTTGTGCCTGACATCACGGCACTACTGACTCTGATTCCAGCTTCTGCATCTTGGTTTTCGGTGATTGATTTGAAGAATGCGTTCTTCAGCATTCCCATTGCAGAAAAGAGCAGAGACCTTTTCGGTTTCTCTCTTGGTGGACGCAGCTTCCGGTTCAAACGCGCTCCTCAGGGCTACTGTGAGAGTCCATCGATTTACAGTCAAGCCTTGAAGGGTCAACTGGATGCGTTTTCATTGCCGGCTGGTGCGGCCTTAATCCAATACGTTGATGACTTGTTGGTAGCTGCAGATACTCAGGACATTTGCAAAATTGCTACGGTGTCGTTGCTGCAACATCTCTGCGATTTACATCACAAGGTGTCACCTTCTAAACTCCAATATTGTTGTCAAGAAGTAATCTATCTAGGTCACTTATTGTCAAAGGAGGGAAGGCGGTTGACCCCAGAGAGAATTGCAGCGAATGCACGAATGGCTGTGCCAACAACCCAAAGAGACGTGCGTGCCTTTCTAGGTATCACATCGTATTGCAGGCAATGGATTCCAAATTTTTCATTGTTAGCGAAACCATTGGTGGCTCTTACGTGCAAGGATGTTTCAACTCCTTTACCATGGACGGAAGAATGTCAGAAAAGTTTTTCTGAATTACGTGATTCATTGTGTTCGGCCCCTGTGTTAGGTACTCCTGACTACAGTAAGCCGTTTACATTATATGTTCACGAGAGGGAAGGTTGTGCTTTGAGTGTCTTAACGCAACCTTTTGGTGGTAAGCAACGTCCATGTGCATATTTTTCCTCGACCTTGGACCCGGTAGCTAGAGCATTGCCGAGTTGTTTGAGAGCAACAGCGGCAGCTGCGGTGTCCATCCGACAATCAGCAGGACTGGTCATGGATAATATGCTTACGGTGATGGTTCCGCATGCAGTCGACACTCTTTTAAATCGTACGAAAACTCAGCACTTGACGAGTGCAAGGTTGTCTGGGTACGAGTTGACGCTGTTGGCAAGCCACATTCAGATAAAACGTTGCAATGTTCTGAATCCGGCGACTTTGTTACCAATTAGTTCAGAGTCAGATGAAATAACAGAACACGACTGTTATTTGAGGACAGAAGAGGAAACAAAAGGTCGAGTGGACCTTAAAAACACTCCTTTGGAAGATCCAGATGGAACGCTGTATGTGGATGGTTCATGTTTTAAATTACCGAATGGCGATGTGACTACTGCATATGCTGTTGTAACGTTGAATACTGTTGTTGAGGCCCAAGATTAAATCAGAATTCTGCCCAAGCTGCAGAGCTGATCGCTCTAACTAGAGCGTGTGTGTTAGCGAAAGGGAAACGTGTGAATGTGTTTACCGACAGCCAATATGCTTTTGGCGTCGCCCATAGCTTTGGACGGTTGTGGAGAGAGAGAGGTTTTCTGACATCGCATGGTACGAAGATTCAGCATGGTCAGCTTGTGAATGATCTTTTGGATGCACTTACGTTGCCTAAGCAGGTAGCGATTGTTAAATGTAGTGCGCATCGTAAGGTGACGGATGATGTTGGTCGTGGTAATGCGTTTGCGGATGAGACTGCTAAGGAGACTGCCCGGAACCTTAGCACTCGAATGAATGTGACGAGTTCGGTTAGGTGGCCTACAGAATCGAGTATGTGTGAGGACACTATCGAGAGTGTGAAAGCAATTCAGAATGAGGCCACCGAGACTGAAAAGACGAAGTGGAAAGAAAGTACGGGAAAGTTGGATGTGAATGGTTGTTCGGTTGATTTGTCGGAACATAAGAGATGGATGTTACCGGATGCATATGTGCTAGCTGTTGTGACAATGGCACATGGGTTAGCACATATTAGCGTGAAAGGTATTTGTAAGTTGCTGTCTCCTGTGTGGAAGAATGATGGTATCACGAAATGTGCTGAACGATTGGTTAAGAACTGTATGGTATGTATGTTGTACAATCCTGGTAAGGGAACCCCAACTCCTCCTGGTAGTTTTGCTCCCCCTTCATGTCCCTTTGAGGTGATTCAATTAGACTTCATCCATATGGAGCGATGCAATAACCTGAAATACGTTTTAGTTGTGGTTTGCGCATTCTCCCTGTGGATTGAAGCCTACCCTCTTAAGGACAACACTGCTTTGTCAACTGCGAAAATCCTACTGAAGGAATACTTTCCTCGGTATGGAATGCCTCGGATTGTATGGTCGGATAACGGAAGTGAGTTTGTGGGGAGTGTGATGAAGAGTGTGTGTAAGGGCCTTGGAATTAATCAAAAATTCCACAGCGCCAATCATCCCCAGTCAGCTGGTTTGGTTGAAGGGTACAATGGCACCCTTAAACTGAAGCTAGCGAAGATTCAGGCTACGACTGGTCTCTCGTGGCCTGACGCTTTACCCTTAGCATTACTGTCAACAAGGGCAACCGTACACTCCCGAGTAGGGCTCAGTCCCTATGAAATAGTGTTCGGTCGTCCTGCAAATGTTTGGGGGGTCCCTAGGCCGGGTGTGTTCTGTGATCTTGAGTACCCAATGTTGATTGATTATCTTCATGACTTGACTGCTAAACTGAGGTTAATTCACCAACAGGTTTACGAAGCATTGCCGACGCAGACGGAGGGTCCAGGCCACCAGCTCCAGCCCGGAGACTGGGTGGTGACGCGCAATTTTACGCGCAAGAAGAATTTGGAGCCCAGATTCACTGGACCCTACCAGGTCCTCCTTGCCACGAGAACTGCTGTTCGTCTAGAGGGTCGGAAAAACTGGGTGCATGCCACCCATACAAAAAAAGTCCCTATTCCGTTGCCGGCAGACTCGTGGGTGAGGAGAGGCATTGCATCAACTGAAACCGAAGGATTGCCGGCGTTTGTACCTTTCAGCGACGCACAACCTGTCAGAGAATCCTCAGTGCAGCAGAAAGACACTGTTGAACATTTGTCATCAAAAGACTCAAGACCAGAACTTTCAACTGATCAACAGAACGCTGTCTCTTCAACGGATCCTTTGTTTGACGAACAGACACGTCCTGGGAAAACCCGATACTTTTTGCGATCCAGCACTAAAGACTAATAAAAGATCCTGTTTTGTCCCTTGACAATTGCATTATCCCGTTTTCCACGATCAGTTTGAACACTCGTATCATTGTAATTATTCTTGTATATATACATTGAGTTTCGTTCCTCATATTTTTGCTTCCACAGCTGAGAGACATTTTGCATACACATAATTGTGAATAAAGGCCGTAGGGCCGCGCGTGTACTTCCTTCTGGTTAGTAGGTCTTGACACTAGGTTAAAGACCGTCGGTTCCTGGGAACTCCTAGGGATTGACTGCTGCTACACAGAACGAAGTGCGTCAAGAAACGTTGCGGACGGTCGTAGGGGATGGCATTTTCAAAGCTGATGGACTTGGAAGAAGCTCAGGTGCAAAGGTTCAAGTTGCAACAACTTAGTCGTACCAAATGTTTTATGTTTCAAATTTTCGTATTGCTTTTGACTGTTTCTGCATTATTGGCGGGTGGGGTGTATTACATGATGTCTCGTTTCTTATCTCCTGCCATACCTACTCCTACTCCTGACCCTAAACTTACCACCGTTGCATCTCCCCATTCTTTTCACATCTTACCCGAACACGAGCAGGCTAGACGTGCAGAATTCCGCAACAATTCCTTTATTCAGCTCCTTCACCAGCACCAGTTAGTGGTTAACACTACTAATTGTTGGGTGTGTGGGTTGATGCCACATACCATGGATAAGGGAATTCCATATCTGGTGTTACCGTATAGTTCCCAAGGGTCCGCTCGAGCATTTCAAACAATGTTTCGAAGCGCACTAGATTCTCACCCCAATCGAGAGCCACGTTCTCCCTACCTTGGCCCTGGCTCGTACTATAAGCCTTTGTCTATAGCGATAGAAGACTTAGATAGAGATATCTATGAGCCGTCGCTCATTCCAGTGGAAGAGGTACAAGCCTATAGGGTCCTGAGTAAGGTTGAGTATAGTGCGCTCACGAGTGATAAACAGCTTAAAAGCTCGCCTCCGATATGGGTCGTACCCCACATTGGTAATTTTTGTCTAATGGGTCGTGGCCGAAGATCGAAAGACCGACTTGGAGAGAGTGCTTGCACTGAAAATTACATGCTGCCGATGATCTCGTCCCCTGTGTTTCTGGCTGCCAAGGGTACCTACTTTGTCTGTCATGATCGTGCGTATGCATGGTTGCCCTCTGACTTCATGGGCTCATGTTTTATCGCAAACTTGTTGCCTCCGACGTTCACTGTAGATGCAGATTATCACAAGACTAGAGTTGTGAGAGGCGTAATTAGCGAAGAGGATACTGCCGGTCAAGAGGCAGGAGACTTTTTCAAGGGTTTCCTCCCGTTTTGGGGACCTATGGTTAATAGTAGGAACCTGAGACAGTTGACTCGAGTGGTAGAATCGACAGCTAATATTACTGCCAGTGCCCTTGGTAATATCACCACAGAACTTCAGGCGGATAGACTTATGACGTTACAAAACCGTATGGTTTTAGACGTGATCTTAGCAGATCGAGGTGGGGTATGTAAGGTGATCCATTCGAGCTGCTGTATTTTCATTCCGGATAACGCTCCGACTGTCTATCAAGCCATCTCAAAGTTGCATAAAATCTCTGAATCCATACACGTGGATGTAGGGGATTGGACGCTACTTGGGTGGTTTTGGGGCCTGATGTCGACTTGGGGTTGGAAGATTCTGATGATCATCGGAGTTGTTGTGGCGTTCCTGTTCACGTGTTGCCTTTGTGTGCAGTGCGGTCCTGCCTTATGTGGCCTCTGTGCTACAACGTGTATGAGACAGCCGCCTGTTACCAATGGAACTCGGTTGGACAGAGCTATGCTACAGCAACATCTAGATGGTCTGATGAATATCGAGTATGATTCCGACTAGTGCTTGCCTACATGAGGGCAAAAGGAGCGTCTGAGGTTCCGTGACAATTGTAAGTGATGTTTTCGGCTTGCACGAATATGGTCGAGTCTGGTATCCACGAACCGCAAATGACGAGTTTAGTAAGTGTGCGCAGTTTCGCTGTGCTAACTTAAACCGTTCGTTTGTTACGTGGGTTTTTCATCTGTACCCACGGGTTCCATCTTAGATACGGCATCCATTTTGTCTCTTGCCCTCAAGTAGCCAGCGAACGGACGTTGTCCGCTTCGCGACCCTGGGATTCCCAAGATATTTGCGGAAGACACATGTTCTTTGTAAGTGTCTTTATGATGAGGGGGATGATACTGTAAGGCAGATGGCCCCGCTCGAGGCTCATCTCGCCGTGCCGGTTTATTGTCTCAGCCGTGCATCTCATTAGGCACGTCCCTTTGATGCCTGTAGCTCGTGTTTCCCGATACCTCCCCTTTTACACCCTTTCCAATCTCCCCACTGTTTCCATCTTCCTCCACACCTGTTCTTGTTCCTTCTTCGATCTGTTTTACTGCTGATTGGAATGTACTAATGGTGGGAAGATGGGTTTTTACAGTTGGGAACCGCCAAATGTTTCCGCACTTATGTTCCGGACCTTGTATGTATCAAAGTGACCAAAGCGACCCCTCTCGGGGACAATTGTGGGAACTGGGTCGTAAACCTTTGTGTACCGTGTAAACCTATGGGAGAATCGTGTATAAAAGGAGCGATCCACAGAACCAATTTGAAGCAGTCTCCCCGAACTACACTCGTTGTACTTCCTGTGACTTCTGTGTTTCCCTGCAGCAAATAAACCTTGAATCTTTGACGCCGAAGGAAGTGTCCCGTGTCTCTGTCATTCGTACGCCGGAGCAGGTTACCCACGAAGGTTTCAGGTGTTGTCCCCTGGCACCGCTGGGTCTTAAAGAACGCAGTCCTTCAACGCAGGACTCATTTTCTAGCTGAACTCAGAAGCGTCGTTGCACCGGAACAGTGGACGAGACCCCCGCTGGGTGAGCGGAGCATCATTGCCTTGCAATAGTGGATGAGACCTTTTGTTGGGTGAGTGGAGCGTTGGGGGTGCAGCTGAGGGGCCCCCACCTGGGGGGGTGGGATAGACTCGTTTGCGCCGCCTCTCCCTCCCAGCGCACTCCACGCCGACACCTGGCGTTGATATCTGTGATGTCGAGACCAGGCGATAAGAGGGGGGGGGGTCGGAGGCAGAGGCCTAGCTACCTCGTGGCTGCCGTAACGTCAAGCTTGGCTTCTCTCACCACTTTCATGTTTCTTATTTCTAGCGAAGTCAAAAACTCATCAGTGGCCTACTGATTTTGTGCGATTTCTTTCCCTTCCTTTTCAAGTGTGTTTCATGCTAAAGTTTCTGTTTAACAGGATACAGTGATTACTTCGTATTTTACATATGTCTTCTTTATTAGGGGTACCCTCCGGTTGAGCCAGATGATGTACCTCTAATAAATGGTCCGGGTGGAACTAGTTTATCAATCAGTGGGGAGTAGATGGGCATGACAGATTACAACGGGGTACAAAGGTCCGCATTACCCACCCTTCACTACTTGCAAAGACTAGACAGAATATTTCTATTCCACATTATTTGCAAACAGAGAATACCTCGAAAGAACTATTCCTTGAACAATAAATGTCCAGCCAATCAATCAATCAGTGGGGAGAAAAACAGGCATGACGGATTACAACGGGGGACAAAAGTCCGCATTACCTATCCTTCACTATCTGCAAAGGGAGACAGAATATTCCTATTCTTCTCTGTTTGTAGACAGGGAATATCTCAAAGAGCAATAATCGATAAAAAAATTAGTAGGATTATAACACTTTAATAACTTATAAATATATACATCGCAACAAAAACAGTAAACACCTTAAAACATTTTTTATTAAAACAGAAGCAACAATGACAACTAACAGTAGTGATATCCTGGGCGGGTGATGGAACTGGGATTGTTAATGGAAAAACATCTACAGAGAAAGCTATTGGTGAATTATACTTCTCCGGAAATTTAAAACTCACAAATGTTTTATTTGTGTAATCGTTTCATAAACATGTACATTAAAAAACTAAATACGCTCCACTGTTTTAGAAAATCTTTACAGCTTGCTAGATCACCCTTTAAAGTTACAACTACGAAAACCTACTTACTTAAGCTGTTGAATTCGGCTTCAAATGTAAAGCATAAGTTCAAGCTAGCATATCATATGTCTAAAAGGTTTAACATAATTGATATGCAAATTTAAATACTACCCTTTCTTAATGGTGACACCTTATCTCTCCTATATCCCACAATTTCCATGAGCAAAGCAAAAGAAATTCTGAGGCCCTGAAGAAATAAGGCTTACTGTGGGGTTCAACTCAATCTGGTGTTTGGGAGATTCCATGTTTTAGGGTGATATTCTGTGACAGGGTGCAGGCACCAGAAGAATTTTAGCCTAGTTCATCACATTGGAGAATGAGGGTCTGGGTAAATATCTAATCTGGTGAAGAACCATCCCTTCTTTAAACCCCATGGTGACCAACTATAGTTTATTCTCTATTTCGTTCCCTTGCCATAACAAAATAAAAGTCTTGGGTTATTTATGGAAGGGAATACTTTTTGTTTCTTCCAATTTTTAAAAGAAAAGAGGAGGGGGGGGCAGCGTTCAAAGCACATCAGCGTGCATAAATACGAAAATGTTTTTACCTACCACGTACTTGACATTTTACAGCTTTTCATATTTGCTATTAAAAAACCATTGAAATTCACTGAAAAAACCATAGGTTATAGACCATATATAGTTAGGAATTAGAATTTACAAAACCTTAATTTACTCGCACAAAACCATAGAAATTCGCATATATAGTTAGTTGCAATAACTATATATCGCGCACCCGCAATCCACTGCTGATGATGTCACATATTACATCATTCATGACATGGCCAGTGACATCACTGATGACATCACTGATGACATCTCAAATGACATCACTGATGACATCACTGATGACATCTCAAATGACATCACTGATGACATCACTGATGACATCTCATTTGACATTACTGATCACATCACTGATGACATCATTCATGTGATAATACGATGAACCTCTTCAGACTCTAATATAACCTTAGATACAATCAGTGTGAACAGACACTCACAGACTGTCACTCATCCATGGAGTTACTCACACACCTAGTCAGTCATGCAAAGACTCAATCACATCTCCATTTTCTCAACTATACAGTTATACACACCTTACTTATTCAAACATATACTAACACATATTTACTCTCTTATACAATCCCTGATACAAGTTCTCAATGATCCATACAGCCACTCACACATTCACTGGCTCTTATGCACAGTTATTTATATATGTCAACTCTCACATGTACTGTGTTTTACATATGTACTTACTTTGACATGTAGCACTGAGATATCCATTCACTCACCAATACACTCATGCACACAGTCAACCGCCCATACAGCTGTTTCCACATGCACTTTTGAACCCATACATCTATTGAATCAACTGCTCACACATCTATGCACAGAGTCATACACCTCCCAGCCACTCAAACACACACTCAGTCTCCCATACAAATACTTGGGCAACCAATGAATAACCCATATAGGTACTCATATAGCTACTGATCAACACATGCAGCAGTTTACAGAACAACAGACATAATGATGCACAAATTAAGACAGTTTAGTCACTAACCCATGCACTCAGTGAGACACATTTAATCACTCACTCATACAGTCAGTCAGGCACCTACTAAATCCTTCATACAGACACTTATACATCCACTCATTCTTCAATATGTAAGACATATTTTAACTTTACAGAAACATTCATTCACTGGATGTTGTCATCAGTGATGTCATCAGTGATGTCATTTGAGATGTCATCAGTGATGTCATCAGTGATGTCACTGACCATGTCATGAATGATGTAATATGTGACATCATCAGCAGTGGATTGCAGGTGCACGATATATAGTTATTGCAACTAACTATATATGCGAATTTCTATGGTTTTGTGCGAGTAAATTAAGGTTTTGTAAATTCTAATTCCTAACTATATATGGTCTATAACCTATGGTTTTTTCAGTGAATATATATATATATATACACAGACATACATATATATAAATGTTTATATAGTAATGGAGAGTAGAGAGTAGGGAGTGAGTAGAAGAGAGTAATAGAGAGAGTAGCAGAGAGTGAGTAGGAGAGAGTAGTAGAGTGAGTAGTAGAGGGTGAGCAGTAGACTGAGTAGTAGAGAGTGAGTAGTAGAGAGTGAGAAGTAGAGAGTAGTAGAGAATGGTAGAGAGTGAGTAGTAGAATGAGTAGTAGAGAGTAGTATAAGGTAGCAGAGAGGGCATAGTAGAGAGTGAGAAGTAGAGAGCGAGTAGTAGAGAGTGAGTAGGAGAGAGTGAATAGTAGAGTGAGTAGTAGAGAGTAGTAGAAAGTGAAAAGTAGAGAGTAGTAGAGAGAGAAGTAGAGAGTGAGCAGTAGAAAGTAGTAGAGAGTAGTAGAGAGAGTAGTAGAGGGTGAGTATAAGAGAGTAGTAGAGAGTGAGTAGTAGAGAGTGAGTAGTAGAGAGAGAGTAGTAGAGAGTGAATAGTAGAGAGTAGTAGAGAGTAAGTAGTAGAGAGTAGAAGAGAGTGAGTAGTAGAGAGTGAGTAGTAGAGAGAGTAGTAGTGTAGTAGAGAGTGAGTAGTTGATAGTGAGTAGTAGAGAGTAGTGGAGTAGTAGAGAGTGAGTAGTAGAGAGTAGTAGAGTGAGTAGTAGAGAGTTTGTAATAGAGTGAGTAGTAGAGAGTAGTGGAGAACAACTAGTAGAGAGTGTGTAACAGAGAGTGAGTAGTAGAGAGTAGTAGAGTAGTAGAGAGTGAGTAGTAGAATGAGTAGTAGAGAGTAGGAGAGAGTGAGTAGTAGATAGTGAGTAGTAGAGAGTGAGTAGTAGAGAGTGAATAGTAGAGCGAGAGTAGTAGAGAGTAGCAGAGAGTGAGTAGTAGAGAGTGTGTAACAGAGAGTGAGTAGTGGAGAGTAAAAGATAGACTAGTAGAGAGTGAGTAGTAGAGAGAGTAGTAGAGAGTAGTAGAGTAGTAGAGAGTGAGTAGTGGAGAGTGAGTAGTAGAGAGTGAGTAGTAGAGAGTGAGTAGTAGAGAGAGATTAGTAGAGAGTAGTAGAGAGTGAGTAGTAGAGCACTAGAAAGTGAGTAGTAGAGAGTCGTAGAGTGATTAGTAGAGAGTAGTAGAGAGTGGGTAGTAGATAGTAAGTAGTAGAAAGTAGTAAAGCAATTCTGTTTGTAATTAGGTGGCTTTTTAGCTTTGCTTTTATTAGTGATTTTCAAACTTTCATATACATTACATATATATGTATGCATATATGTATATGTGTATCTATGCATGCATTTATATTTGTATTTATATAGTTATGCAGAATATATATATATATATATATATATATATATATATATATATATATATATCTCAGAAAGTTTGCCCAGGTTGAAGACGCCCACACGGAGACAACACCTCTCTGCAGTGAGGTCAGCAATCACCTCTGTACGGCGCTGCAGTCAGAGATACTTCTTGGCTTTACGCGTTTCGAATTACAACATTCTTGATCACAAGCCTCGCACAAACACAGGACAGCAGCTTTCTGTAGGAACACCTGCAATTTATTAAACAATCCCGCCCCAGTGGGCCGATGCTCACGCCGCAATAGGAGCTTGCATTCTGGTATTTGCAGTCCTTTCAGTTATTAAATCCCAAGTGGGTGCTGCTTGTTTGTGAAAATCCGTGCACTTAATAATCCACAGTGGGTTTGACATCAGCTCTGAATACAGGGTTTTGCCATACTAAAACACTCACTTCTGAGTGCCTCCGTCCCACAGTCAGCGCCTCTTCCAAGGCGCCAGGGGTCCGCCTTTCCGCGGCGGTTCGTCTTCGTGACTTGGGCACAGCCGCTTAACATCAAACTCTGAAAGTTTGCCCAGGTTGAAGACGCCCACACGGAGACAACACCTCTCTGCAGTGAGGTCAGCAATCACCTCTGTACAGCGCTGCAGTCAGAGATACTTCTTGGCTTTACGCGTTTCGAATTACAATATTCTTGATCACAAGCCTCGCACAAACACAAGAAAGCAGCTTTCTGTAGGAACACCTGCAATTTATTAAACAATCCCGCCCCAGTGGGACGATGCTCACGCCCCAATAGGTGCTTGCATTCTGGTATTTGCAGTCCTTTCAGTTATTAAATCCCAAGTGGGTGCTGCTTGTTCGTGAAAATCCATGCACTTAATAATCCACAGTGGGTTTTACATCAGCTCTGGATACAGGGTTTTGCCATACTAAAACACTCACTTCCCAGTGCCTCCGTCCCACAGTCAGCGACTCTTCCAAGGCGCCAGGGGTCCGCCTTTCCGCGGCGGTTCGTCTTCGCGACTCGGGCACAGCCGCTTAACATCAAACTCAGAAAGTTTGCCCAGGTTGAAGACGCCCACACGGAGACAACACCTCTCTGCAGTGAGGTCAGCAATCACCTCTGTACAGCGCTGCAGTCAGAGATATTTCTTGGCTTTACGTGTTTCGAATTACAACATTCTTGATCACAAGCCTCGCACAAACACAGGACAGCAGCTTTCTGTAGGAACACCTGCAATTTATTAAACAATCTTGCCCTAGTGGGCCGATGCTCACGCCCCAATAGGCACTTGCATTCTGGTATTTGCAGTCCTTTCAGTTATTAAATCCCAAGTGAGTGCTGCTTGTTTGTGAAAATCCGTGCACTTAATAATCCACAGTGGGTTTGACATCAGCTCTGGATACAGGGTTTTGCCATACTAAAACACTCATTTCCGAGTGCCTCCGTCCCACAGTCAGCGCCTCTTCCAAGGCGCCAGTGGTCCGCCTTTCCGCGGCGGTTCGTCTCCGTGACTCGGACACAGCCGCTTAACATCAAACTTAGAAAGTCTGCCTAGGTAGAAGACGCCCACACGGAGACAACACCTCTCTGCAGTGAGGTCAGCAATCACCTCTGTACAGCGCTGCAGTCAGAGATACTTCTTGGCTTTACACGTTTCGAATTACAACATTCTTGATCACAAGCCTCGCACAAACACAGGACAGCAGCTTTCCGTAGGAACACCTGCAATTTATTAAACAATCCCGCCCCAGTGGGCCGATGCTCACGCCCCAATAGGCGCTTGCATTCTGGTATTTGCAGTCCTTTCAGTTATTAAATCCCAAGTGGGTGCTGCTTGTTCGTGAAAATCCGTGCACTAAATAATCCACAGTGGGTTTGACATTAGCTCTGGATACAGGGTTTTGCCATACTAAAACACTCACTTCCGAGTGCCTCCGTCCCACAGTCAGCGCCTCTTCCAAGGCACCAGGGGTCCGCCTTTCCACGGCGGTTTGTCTTTGCTACTTGGGCACAGCCGCTTAACATCAAACTCAGAAAGATTGCCCAGGTTGAAGACGCCCACACGGAGACAACACCTCTCTGCAGTGAGGTCAGCAATCACCTCTGTACAGCGCTGCAGTCAGGAATACTTCTTGGCTTTACGCGTTTCGAATTACAACATTCTTAATCACAAGCCTCGCACAAACAAGTCAAGTCAAGTCAAGTCAAAGAATTTATATAGCGCACTACATACCCAGAGGGTTTCAAGGCGCTTAGGAAGGGGAGGAGGATTACTTGTCAAATATCCATGTTTTAAGTTGCTTTCTGAATGCTAGGTGGTTCTGGGTGAGGCGAAGGTAAGTGGGGAGTGAGTTCCATGTTCCAGCAGCCAGGTATGAGAAGGATCTGCCTCCCATGGTGGTCTTGTTGATGCGAGGTACAGTGGCGAGGGCTTGGCTGGAAGAACGTAGTTGTCGGGAGGGGGTGTAGAAGGACAGTCGTGAGTTGAGACATTCTGGTCCGATGTCGTAGAGTGATTTGTGTGCGTGGGTTAGCAGTCGGAAAGTGATTCTCTTATTGACGGGTAGCCAGTGGAGGTCTTTCAGGTGACCAGAGATGTGTTCGTTGCGTGGGATGTCTAATATGATCCTGGCTGAGGCGTTTTGGATTCGTTGGAGTTTCTTCTGGAGTTTAGCGGTGGTACCTGCGTAGAGGGTGTTTCCGTAGTCCAGTCGGCTCGTGACCAGAGCATGGGTGACAGTTTTCCTGGTTTCGGTGGGGATCCAGCGAAATGTTTTTTTGAGCATGCGAAGAATGTTGAAGCAGGATGAGGATACGGCGCTGACTTGTCTATTCATAGAGAGTGAAGAATCCAGGATGACGCCTAGGTTCCGTGCGTGGTCTGTCGGGATGGGTGCTTTTCCAAGGGCTTCCGGCCACCAAGAGTCATCCCATGCAGAGGGGGATGTACCTAGGATGAGGACTTCTGTTTTATCTGAGTTCAGTTTCAGACGGCTGTGTTTCATCCATTCGGCAACTTCTTTCATTCCTTCGTGTAGGTTAGTTTTGGCGGTGCTGGGGTCATTGGTGAGAGAAAGGATTAGTTGAGTGTCATCCGCGTAAGAGATGATGTTGAGGTTGTGTTGGCAGGCGATGGCCGCGAGGGGGCTCATGTATACGTTGAAGAGGGTGGGGCTGAGTGAGGATCCTTGTGGTACGCCACAGATGACTTCAGTGGCCTCGGACTTGAATGGTGGAAGGCGGACTCTCTTGGTTCTTCCGGTGAGGAACGAGGTGATCCATTCAAGTGCTTTTCCTTGTATTCCGATGTTACTGAGGCGTTGTAAAAGGGTGCTGTGGCAGACTGTGTCGAATGCTGCAGAGAGGTCGAGGAGGATGAGGGCGACTGTGTCTCCATTGTCCAGTAGAGTTCGAATGTCGTCTGTTGCTGCGATGAGGGCGGTCTCAGTGCTGTGTTTTGCTCGGAAGCCAGATTGTGAGGGGTCGAGGGATTTGTCGGCTTTGAGGAAAGCGGCGAGTTGGTTGTTGACAGCTTTCTCGATTACTTTGGCCGGGAATGGAAGGAGCGAAATGGGGCGGTAATTTTTGAGTTCGGTGGGGTCCGCTGTGGGTTTTTTCAGAAGGGCGGTGAGTTCAGCGTGTTTCCAGTTTTCCGGGAAGGTGGCGGAGATGAAGGAGCAATTGATGATGTCTCGGAGGTGCGGTGCTATGACGGAGTCTGCTTTGTTGAAGATGTGGTGAGGGCATGGGTCTGTGGGGGATCCTGAGTGGATGGAGTTCATTAGGCGGATGGTGTCCTCAGTGGAGATTGGGTTCCAGTCGTTAAGGGTGTTCACGGGGGAAGAGTGTTCAGCATAAGGTTGGGTGGGTTGGTCTCCGGGTTGGTTGTCGAAGCTGTTGTGGATGTCTGCAATCTTGTTGTGGAAGAATGAGGCTAGGGAGTCGCAGAGGGCTTGAGAGGGGGTGATGTCGTTGGAGTTGGCCGAGGGATTGGAAAATTCCTTGACGATGTTGAAAAGTTCCTTGCTGTTGTGGGCGTTGTTGTCAAGTCGATCCTTGAATGCTGTTTTCTTGGCCTTTCGGATTAGTTGGTGGTGAGTGCGGGTGGCGTTTTTGAAGGCGTCCTTGGTGCTAGTGGTTGGGTCTTTTTTCCAGGCCTTTTCAAGGGAGCAGCAGAGTTTCTTGGACTTCTTAAGATCATCGTTGAACCATGAGGCCTTCTTGTTGCCAGGTTTGCTTTGGCGTTTTTTCAGTGGTGCTAAGGTGTCGGCAGTGTTGGATAACCATAGGGTGAAGTTGGCGGCGGCTTGGTCTGGGTTAGAAGAGTGGGCTGGGGTGTTTAGAAGGAGCGATGAGGAGATCTGGTCGGTGGTGATTTTGTTCCAGTTTCTTTGCAGAGTTGGTTGGAGGTGGTTGATGGGTTTTGGCTTGTTGTAGGTGAAGTGAACGCAGCTGTGGTCAGTCCAGAGGAGATCCGTAGTGTGGCTGAAGGAGACATGATTGCTGGAGGTGAAGATGGGGTCGAGAGTGTGACCTGTGATGTGGGTGGGGGAAGTGACCAGTTGTTTAAGTCCGAGGTTGGCGAGGTTGTCCAAGAGGGTGGTGGTGTTGCGGTCGTTGATCTTTTCAAGGTGAAAGTTGAGGTCTCCCAGAAGGATGTAGTCTTTTGAGGGGAGCGCGTGAGGAGTGATGAAGTCCGTGATGTCTTCACTAAATTTTGCGCGGGGTCCTGGTGGTCTGTAGAGGAGGGTGCCTCTAAGTGTGGTCTTGGGGTCGATGTGGATCTGGAAGTGAAGGTGTTCGGAGTTGGCGAGGTTGGCGTCAGAGCTGGTTGAGATGTGGATTGATTTCTTATGGACGATAGCGATTCCTCCTCCTGTGTGGCCGGTACGGTCCTTGCGAGTGATCTTATAGTCTTCAGGGATGGCGATGGTGATGTCTGGGGTGGAGGAAGCGTTCATCCATGTTTCTGTTAGGAAGGCGATGTCCGGAGAGATGGTGTCTAGTAGATTCCATAGGTCGATGGTGTGTCTGTGGACCGAGCGGGTGTTGAGAAGGATGCATTGTAGGTGGGTGGGGTCGGGAATCTGTGGTGTGGTCGTAGTAAAGATGTTGTCGGTGCCGCTGAATTTGCAGGAGTAGCAGGAGAAAGGTCCATGGGTGTGTCCAGGAGCGGCTTGGACGCAGTTGGGGGCGCGACCGGGGTTAAGGGCTGGGAGGGTGGCTGCATCGTAGGTGATGCGGGAGGGCTGGGCAGCGCGAGGGGCAGGGGGTCTGGCGACGGGCGTAGACGGGCTTACCTTTGGCGCACCTTCGGCGTGGCCGTAGCGCGTGGACGCTGCGCGTGGGGGCATTGGCCATAAATGGATGGTGGAGGGGGCGGAGCGTGGGAGGGGCAGCAGCTGGGAGGCGGTGGCGGGAGGAGGGGCGGCAACAACAACAACAACACAAAATGGAGGGTCAAAGGCGAGAGCCTTACACGCACTATCAGCTGAATATAATTTAAATGCAAAGTAACTGCCTCAGCGACGTCGCGTTGATAATTAAATAAAAGCGACAGTGCGGCGCAGATTAAATAAGTCAATTAGACAGAGCAGCACAATTAAATAAATAAATAAGTAAATCCCAACAGTGCAGCGCTATGAAGCGATCGTGCAGCGCTATAAAATGAAAGATTAGCTGAGTCAATGCAGCGCTAGTATCTCGAAGGCAGGAGGTCAAACGATACCAGGCTGGAGTGTGGGGGAGCAACCGGGCTGAAGGAGGGTCCAGGCGGTCACAGTGATCTCGGGAGCAAGGAAGGATACTAATCGTGGGTGGGAGGGGCAGCAGCTGGGAGGCGGTGGCGGGAGGAGGGGCGGCAACAACAACAACAACACAAAATGGAGGGTCAAAGGCGAGAGCCTTACACGCACTATCAGCTGAATATAATTTAAATGCAAAGTAACTGCCTCAGCGACGTCGCGTTGATAATTAAATAAAAGCGACAGTGCGGCGCAGATTAAATAAGTCAATTAGACAGAGCAGCACAATTAAATAAATAAATAAGTAAATCCCAACAGTGCAGCGCTATGAAGCGATCGTGCAGCGCTATAAAATGAAAGATTAGCTGAGTCAATGCAGCGCTAGTATCTCGAAGGCAGGAGGTCAAACGATACCAGGCTGGAGCGTGGGGGAGCAACCGGGCTGAAGGAGAGTCCAGGCGGTCACAGGACAGCAGCTTTCTGTAGGAACACCTGCAATTTATTAAACAATCCCTCCCCAGTGGGCCGATGCTCACTCCCCAATAGGTGCCTGCATTCTGGTATTTGCAGTCCTTTCAGTTATTAAATCCCAAGTGGGTGCTGCTTGTTCGTGAAAATCCGTGCACTTAATAATCCACAGTGAAAGGACTGCAAATACCAGAATGCAAGCGCCAATTGGGGAGTGAGCATCGGCTCACTGGAGCGGGATTGTTTAATAAATTGCAGGTGTTCCTACAGAAAGCTGCTGTCCTGTGTTTGTGCGAGGCTTGTGATCAAGAATGTTGTAATTCGAAACGCGTAAAGCCAAGAAGTATCTCTGACTGCAGCGCTGTACAGAGGTGATTGCTGACCTCACTGCAGAGAGGTGTTGTCTCCGTGTGGGCGTCTTCAACCTGGGCAAACTTTCTGAGTTTGATATATATATATATATATACACACGGATACATATATATAAACACTTATATATGCATGTACAAATATATGTGCATATGTGTGCGTGTAGAGAGAGGTGTAGAGGCTAGAGGTGTAGAGGCTAGAGGTGTAGAGGTAGAGGTGTAGAGGTAGAGATGTAGAGAGTAGTAAAGCCAGAGGTAGAGAGGTAGAAAGTAGAGAGTGAGTAATAGAGAGTAGAGAGTGAATAGTAGAGAGCAGTAGAGAGTAATAGAGAGAGTAGCAGTGAGTGAGCAGTAGAAATTAGTAGAGTGAGTAGTAGAGAGTTAGTAGTAAAGTGAGTAGCAGAGAGTAGTACAGAGGGAGTAGTAGAGAGTAGTAGAGAGTGAGTAGTAGATTGAGTTGTAGAGAGTAGTAGAGAGTGAGTAGTAGAGTGACAAGTAGAGAGTGAGTAGTAGAGCGAGAGTAGTGGAGAGTGAGTAGTAGAGAGTAGCAGAGAGAGTAGTGGAGATTGAGTAGTAGAGAGTGAGTAGTAGAGAGTGAGTAGTAGAGTGAGTAGTAGAGAGTGAGTAGTAGAGAGTGAGTAGCAGAGATATAGTAGTAGAGTGAGTAGCAGAGTAGTAGAGAATGAGTAGTAGAGTGAGTAGTAGATAGTGAGTAGTAAAGTGAGTAGTAGAGAGTAGTAGAGAGCAAGTAGTAGAAAGTGAGTAGTAAAGAGTAGTAGAGAGAGTAGTAGAGAGTGAGTAGTAGATAGCATAGTAGAGAGTAGTAGAGTAGTGGAGAGTGAGTAGTAGAGTGAGTAGTAGAGAGTAGCAGAGAGCCAGTAGTAGAGAGTGAATAGTGAAGAGTGAGTAGTAGAGAGTAGTAGAGAGTGAGTAGTAGAGATAGTAGTGGAAAGTGAGCAGTAGAGAGTAGGAGAGAGTGAGTAGGAGAGAGTGAGCTGCAGTGAGAGTGTAGTAGAGATTAGTAGAGAGTGAGTATTCGAGTGAGTAGTAGAGAGTAGTAGAGAGTGAGTAGTAGAGTGAGTAATAGTGAGTAGTTGAGAGCAAGTAGTAGAGAGTGTATAATAGAGAGTGAGTAGTAGATAGAGTAGTAGAGAGTGAGTAGTAGAGAGTGTAGTACAGAGTAGTAGAGTAGTAGAGAGTGAGTAGTAGAGAGTAGAAGAGAGTGAGTAGTGGAGAGTGAGTAGTGGAGAGTGAATAGTAGAGCGTAGTTCAGAGTGAGTAGTAGAGAGAGAGTAGTAGAGAGAGAGAGTAGTAGAGTAGTAGAGAGTGAGTGGTAGAGAGTAGTAGAGTGAGTAGTAGAGAGTAGTAGACAGTGGGTAGTAGAGAGTGAGTAGTAGAAAGTTGTAAAACAATTCTGTTTATAATTAGGTGGCTTTTTAGCATAGCTTTTATTAGTGATTTTTAAACTTTCATGTACATTACATGCATATGTATACATATATCAGGAAAGTCGAACTTCACAACGTTGCAAAAAGACGACTGCGGACCCAAAGTCAAGGTGCAATTTCGTTTATTTAGTGCTCAAACCCCCGCACCTAGCCATATGTATATGTATATCTATGCATGCATTTATATTTGTATTTATATAGAATTGCAGATTGTGAAAGAAACATCGAATCAATAATTAAAAAGGCTAAGAGGGATTTGGACAGATGGCATAACCTACACCTTACACTAGTGGGGCGAGCAAATGTAGTAAAAATGATGCTATTGCCAAAATTGCTATATCTCGTTCGGTCAATCCCATTAGCATTTGATCAAAAATGGTATGCCACACTGGAGCAGATGGTAAATAGGTTCCTATGGGCGCATGGGAAAACTAGGCGGGCCCAGAGATATATGACATTGCCAAAAGAAAAGGGGGGATGGGCAGTTCCAGATTTTAAAATGTATCATTGGGCAGCAGTTTTTCAATATATGGTGGAGTTAATCGGGGGAGCACCAGAGCAAGTAGGTGTGGGCAACTCGGTATATGCAGTACTGATGGGGGCAGAAAATATAAAAAATCTCTACCTAAAATACACTGAATTAAGCTACTACAAAAGGACGAAATTTAAAACCCTTTTAGCGGCATATAAGATATGGGCGGCATTTAAAAAGAGATACAGATTAGGAAAATATAATGCATACACACGTTTATTGAACAACCAAACGCTACCTCCAGAGATATTTGCGGATTCAGTATTTAGGGAGTGGGGTCAGAGGGGCATTGTGAGTATTAAGGACCTGATGGGGGAACAGGGGATGTTCCAATGCACGGAAATAGAACAACACTACGGGGTGGACACAAGAAATTTTTATAAATACCTACAAGTGAGGAGTTTGCTTGCTACGAAAAAGGGGGGCCCAGCTGGGTTTTAGTAAAAATGCAATTATGGAGTATGTGGGTAAACAGGGGGGTTGCACGATTAAAAGAATTTACTCTGAACTAATAGAAAGCAGAGAGGATGATTTAAGGAAGCAAGAAGACAAATGGGTAGGTAGGTTGGGGGTAGGGCAGGAAAATTTTCAGCTATCGCTGGAACTAGGAAGGAATACATTATGCTGTGCACCTCTGCAGGCGCAACATTGAAAAAACATTTTCTCACTTTATTATACCCCAGCAAAAATTGCGCAATGGGGAGGCACATCCGGAACTACATGTCCACGCTGTAATAGCTCTGAAGCCGGGGTGGTGCATATGTTGCTACCTGTCCAACACTGACTCCTTTACACAAAGAAATAGAAAAGTTTTTGGAGAACGCTATGGGTATTACCGTAGAGTTGACGCCTGCCAGGCTGGTCTTGGTAGTGGATGGACAGTGTGAAGCAACTAGATTCCTGTTTGTAACTACTGCAGTGTTAAGACTATGGGGTCGATTAGGATGGCGGACGGAAGGACGACCGCCGGGCTGGAATAGGCGGAAAAAGCCTTTTTCCATTCCGCCTGCCACGGTCAGTCCGTCCGCCATATTAGGATGTGAAACACTGTCAAAAGTCCGTACGCGGGGGAAGAGCACGCACCGCCGCGGTACTACACCCGACCACGCGGCAGACGCAACCAATCCAGAGACACCGCCGTACGGAATTACGTCTCCGACCGTCCTCCAAATCACGATGGCGGAAAACACACATCAAACCGCTCCGGAAAAACAACCTGCCTGAACACGGCAGATTTCCCACAGCGAAGATACAACACATTGCAGAGATACCCACCATAAGCTGCTCGCCGTCATGGACCCAGCGCTACACGCATTTCCGAAACTCTTCGTGCTCCACCACCAGCAAGTCATGGACCATCACCGACGACGACGCAGGTACGCCTAGACACCAATTGGTGTCGGAAGGGGAGTACCTGCCAGGGCTGTGATGTTGGGTGGGGGAGTGTTAAGTTTGAGAAACTTCATGTACGATCGCACCAACATATTCACAATGCAAGTACACAACCAGGAATGACAATGACAAACCACTACACAACATAATAGGGGTGTAATCTCATATTATCCAAGAGCATGGGCATTGGGTACAACAGAGCAGGCACATCAGAGGCAGCACATGAGAGGGGCCAAGTGCCTCAACAGTCCAAGGCACAGAGCAGGTACATCAGAGGCAGCACATGAGAGGGGTGCTGTGCATCAACAGTCCTTGGCACAGAACAGAGCAGGTACATCTGAGGCAGCACATGAGAGGGGCACAGAGCCTCACCAGTCCAAGGCAAATAGCAGGACCATCTGAGGCAGCACATGAGAGGGGCACAGAGCATTCACAGTCCAAGGCAAAGAGCAGGTACATCTGAGGCAGCACATGAGAGGGCACAATGCAGCATCCTAACAGCAACAGGGCAGTGTACGTAACAGAGCAGGTACATCAGAGGCAGCACATGAGAGGGGCCAAGTGCCTCAACAGTCCAAGGCACAGAGCAGGTACATCTGAGGCAGCACATCAGAGGGCACAATGCAGCCTCCTAACAGCAACAGGGCGGAGTATGTAACAGGGTAGGTACATCTGAGGGAGCACATGAGAGGGGCACAGAGTATCAACAGTCCAAGGCAAAGAGGGGGAACATCTGAGGCAGCAAATGAGAGAGGTGAAGTGCATCAACAGTCCTTGGCACGGAGCAGTTACATCAGTGGCAGCACATGAGAGGGGCCAAGTGCCTCAACAGTGCAAGGCAGAGAGCAGGTACATCAGAGGCAGCAAATGAGAGGGACACAGAGCATCAACAGTCCAAGGCACAGAGCAGGTACATCAGAGGCAGTACATGAGAGGCGCCAAGTGCCTCAACAGTCCTTGGCACAGAACAGAGCAGGTACATCAGAGGAAGCACAGGAGAGGGGTGAAGTGCATCAACAGTCCTTGGCACAGAACAGAGCAGGTACATCTGAGGCACCACATGAGAGGGGTGAAGTGCATCAACAGTCCTTGGCACAGAGCAGGTACATCAGTGGCAGCACATGAGAGGGGACAAGTGCCTCCACAGTCCAAGGCACAGAGCAGGTACATCAGAGGCAGCACATGAGAGGGGCACAGAGCATCAACACTCCAAGGCACAGAGCAGGTACATCGGAGGCAGTACATTAGAGGGGCCAAGTGCCTGAACAGTCCTTGGCACAGAATAGAGCAGGTACATCAGAGGCAGCACATGAGAGGGGTGAAGTGCATCAACAGTCCTTGGCACAGAGCAGAGCAGGTACATCTGAGGCAGCACATGAGAGGGGCACACAGCATCAACATTCCAAGTAAAAGAGCAGGTACATCTGAGGCAGCACATAAGAGGGGTGAAATGCATCAACAGTCCTTGGCACAGAACAGAGAAGGTACATCTGAGGCAGCATATGAGAGGGGGACAGAGCATCAACAGTCCAAGGCAAAGAGCAGGTACATCTGAGGCAGCACATGAGAGGGGTGAAGTGCAACAACAGTCCTTGGCACAGAGCAGGTACATCAGTGGCAGCACACGATAGAAGCAAAGTGCCTCAACAGTCCAAGGCACAGAGCAGGTACATCTGAGGCAGCACATGAGAGGGCACAATGCAGCATCCTAACAGCAACAGGGCAGTGTACGTAACAGAGCAGGTACATCTGAGGCAGCACATGAGAGGGGCACAGAGCATCAACAGTCCAAGGCAAAGAGCAGGTACATCAGAGGCAGCACATGAGAGGGGCCAATTGCCTCAACAGTCCAAGGCATGGAGCAGGTACATCAGAGGTAGCACATGAGAGGGGCACAGAGCATCAACAGTCCAAGGCACAGAGCAGGTACATCCGAGGCAGCACATGAGAGGGGCTAAGTGCATCAACAGTCCAAGGCAAAGAGAAGGTACATCTGAAGGAGCACATGAGAGGGGCACAGGGCATCAACAGTCCAAGGCAAAGAGCAGGTACATCTGAGGCAGCACATGAGAGGGGCACAGAGCATCAACAGTCCAAGGCACAGAGCAGGTACATCGGAGGCAGTACATTAGAGGGCCAAGTGCCTGAACAGTCCTTGGCACAGAATAGAGCAGGTACATCAGAGGCAGCACATGAGAGGGGTGAAGTGCATCAACAGTCCTTGGCACAGAACAGAGCAGGTACATCTGAGGCAGCACATGAGAGGGGCACACAGCATCAACAGTCCAAGTAAAAGAGCAGGTATATCTGAGGCAGCACATAAGAGGGGTGAAATGCATCAACAGTCCTTGGCACAGAACAGAGCAGGTACATCTGAGGCAGCATATGAGAGGGGCACAGAGCATCAACCGTCCAAGGCAAAGAGCAGGTACATCTGAGGCAGCACATGAGAGGGTGAAGTGCAACAACAGTCCTTGGCACAGAGCAGGTACATCAATGGCAGCACACGATAGGGGCAAAGTGCCTCAACAGTCCAAGGTACAGAGCAGGTACATCTGAGGCAGCACATGAGAGGGCACAATGCAGCATCCTAACAGCAACAGGGCAGTGTACGTAACAGAGCAGGTACATCTGAGGCAGCACATGAGAGGGGCACAGAGCATCAACAGTCCAAGGCAAAGAGCAGGTACATCAGAGGCAGCACATTAGAGGGGCCAAGTGCCTGAACAGTCCTTGGCACAGAATAGAGCAGGTACATCAGAGGCAGCACATGAGAGGGGTGAAGTGCATCAACAGTCCTTGGCACAGAACAGAGCAGGTACATCTGAGGCAGCACATGAGAGGGGCACACAGCATCAACAGTCCAAGTAAAAGAGCAGGTACATCTGAGGCAGCACATAAGAGGGGTGAAATGCATCAACAGTCCTTGGCACAGAACAGAGCAGGTACATCTGAGGCAGCATATGAGAGGGGCACAGAGCATCAACAGTCCAAGGCAAAGAGCAGGTACATCTGAGGCAGCACATGAGAGGGGTGAAGTGCAACAACAGTCCTTGGCACAGAGCAGGTACATCAGTGGCAGCACACGATAGGGGCAAAGTGCCTCAACAGTCCAAGGCACAGAGCAGGTACATCTGCGGCAGCACATGAGAGGGCACAATGCAGCATCCTAACAGCAACAGGGCAGTGTACGTAACAGAGCAGGTACATCTGAGGCAGCACATGAGAGGGGCACAGAGCATCAACAGTCCAAGGCAAAGAGCAGGTACATCAGAGGCAGCACATGAGAGGGGCCAAGTGCCTCAACAGTCCAAGGCATGGAGCAGGTACATCAGAGGTAGCACATGAGAGGGGCACAGAGCATCAACAGTCCAAGGCACAGAGCAGGTACATCAGAGGCAGCACATGAGAGGGGCTAAGTGCATCAACAGTCCAAGGCAAAGAGAAGGTACATCTGAGGGAGCACATGAGAGGGGCACAGGGCATTAACAGTCCAAGGCAAAGAGCAGGTACATCTGAGGCAGCACATGAGAGGGGACAATGCAGCATCCTAACAGCAACAGGGCAGTGTACGTAACAGAGCAGGTACATCGGAGGCAGCACATTAGAGGGGCACAGAGTATCAACAGTCCAAGGCACAGAGCAGGTACATCTGAGGCAGCACATGAGAGGGCACAATGCAGCATCCTAACAGCAACAGGGCAGTGTACGGAACAGAGCAGGTACATCTGAGTCAGCACATGAGAGGGGCACAGAGCATCAACAGTCCAAGGCAAAGAGCAGGTACATCTGAGGCAGCACATGAGAGGGGCCAAGTGCCTCAACAGTCCAAGGCATAGAACAGGTACATCTGAGTCAACACATGAGAGGGCACAATGCAGCATCCTAACAGCAACAGGGCAGTGAACGTAACAGAGTAGGTACATCTGAGGCAGCACATGAGAGGGGAACAGAGCATCAACAGTGCAAGGAAAAGAGAAGGTACATCTGAGACAGCACATGAGAGGGTGAAGTGCATCAACAGTCCTTGGCACAGAGCAGGTACATCAGTGGCAGTACATGAGAGGGGCCAAGTGCCTCAACAGTCCAAGGCACAGAGCAGGTACATCAGAGGCAGCACATGAGAGGCGCACAGAGCATCAACAGTCCAAGACAGAGTAGGTACATCAGAGGCAGTACATGAGAGGGGCCAAGTGCCTCAACAGTCCTTGGCACAGAATAGAGCAGGTACATCAGAGGCAGCACATGAGCGGGGTGAAGTGCATCAGCAGTCCTTGGCACAGAACAGAGCAGGTACATTTGAGGCAGCACATGAGAGGGGCACAGAGCATCAACAGTCCAAGGCAAAGAGCAGGTACATCTGAGGCAGCACATGAGAGGGGTGAAGTGCATCGACAGTCCTTGGCACAGAGCAGGTACATCAGTGGCAGCACATGAGAGGGGCCTAGTGCCTCAACAGTCCAAGGCACAGAGCAGGTACATTTGAGGCAGCACATGAGAGGGCACAATGCAGCATCCTAACAGCAACAGGGCAGTATACGCAACAGAGCAGGTACATCTGAGGCAGCACATGAGACGGGCACAGAGCATCAACAGTCCAAGGCAAAGAGCAGGTACATCAGAGGCAGCACATGAGAGGGGCCAAGTGCCTCAACAGTCCAAGGCACAGAGCAGGTACATCAGAGGCAGCACATGAGAGGGGCTAAGTGTATCAACAGTCCATGGTACAGAACAGAGCAGGTACATCAGAGGCAGCATATGAGAGGGGTGAAGTGCATCAACAGTCCTTGGCACAGAACAGAGCAGGTACATCTAAGGCAGCACATGAGAGGGGCACAGAGCATCAACAGTCCAAGGCAAACAGCAGGTACATCTGAGGCAGCACATGCGAGGGGCACAGAGCATCAACAGTCCAAGGCAAAGAGCAGGAACATCTGAGGCAGCACATGAGAGGGCACAATGCAGCATCCGAACAGCAACAGGGCAGTGTACGTAACAGAGCAGGTACATCAGAGGCAGCACATGAGAGGGGCCAAGTGCCTCAACAGTCCAAGGCACAGAGCAGGTTCTTCTGAGGCAGCACGTGAGAGGGCACAATGCAGCATCCTAACAGCAACAGTACAGTGTACGTAACAGAGCAGGTACATCTGAGGCAGCATATGAGAGGGGCACAGAGCATCAACAGTCCAAGGCACAGAGAAGGTACATCAGAGGCAGCAAATAAGAGGGGCACAGAGCATCAACAGTCCAAGGCACAGAGCAGGTATATCAGAGGCAGTACATGAGAGAGGCCAAGTGTCTCAACAGTCCTTGGCACAGAATAGAGCAGGTACATCAGAAGCAGCACATGAAAGGGGTGAAGTGCATCAACAGTCCAAGGCACAGAGCAGGTACATCAGTGGCAACACATGAGAGGGGCCTAGTGCCTCAACAGTCGAAGGCACAGAGCAGGTACATCAGAGGCAGCACATTATAGGGGCACAGAGCATCATCAGTCCAGGGCACAGAGCAGGTACATCAGAGGCAGTACATGAGAGGGTCCAAGTGCCTCAAGAGTCCTTCGCACAGAACAGAGCAGGTACATCAGAGGCAGCACATCAGAGGGGTGAAGTGCATCAACAGTCCTTGGCACAGAACAGATCAAGTACATCTGAGGCAGCACATGGGAGGGGGACACAGCATCAACAGTCCAAGGCAAAGAGCAGGTACATCTGAGGCAGCACATGAGAGGGGTGAAGTGCATCAACAGTCCTTGGCACAGAGCAGGTACATCATTGGCAGCACATGAGAGGGGCGAAGTACCTCAACAGTCCAAGGCACAGAGCAGTTACATCTGAGGGAGCACATGAGAGGGCACAATGCAGCATCCTAACAGCAACAGGGCAGTGTACCTAATAGAGCAGGTACATCTGAGGTAGCACATGAGACGGGCACAGAGCATCAACCGTCCAAGGCAAAGAGCAGGTACATCAGAGGCAGCACATGAGAGGGGCCAAGTGCCTCAACAGTCCAAGGCACAGAGCAGGTACATCAGAGGCAGCACATGAGAGGAGCACAGAGCATCAACAGTCTAAGGCACAGAGCAGGAACAACACAGGCAGCACATGAGAGGGGCTAAGTGCATCAACAGTCCAAGGTAAGAGCTGGTACATCTGAGGCAGCACATGAGAGGGCACAATGCAGCATCCTAACAGCAATAGGGCAGTTTACGTAACAGAGCAGGTACATCAGAGGCAGCACATGAGAGGGGCACAGAGTATCAACAGTCCAAGGCACAGAGCAGGTATATCTGAGGCAGCTCATGAGAGGGCACAATGCAGCATCCTAACAGCAACAGGGCAGTGTACGTAACAGAGCAGGTACATCTGAGGCAGCACATGAGACGGGCACAGAGCATCAACAGTCCAAGGCAAAGAGCAGGTACATCAGAGGCAGCACATGAGAGGGGCCAAGTGCCTCAACAGTCCAAGGCACAGAGCAGGTACATCAGAGGCAGCACATGAGAGGGGCTAAGTGTATCAACAGTCCATGGTACAGAACAGAGCAGGTACATCAGAGGCAGCATATGAGAGGGGTGAAGTGCATCAACAGTCCTTGGCACAGAACAGAGCAGGTACATCTAAGGCAGCACATGAGAGGGGCACAGAGCATCAACAGTCCAAGGCAAACAGCAGGTACATCTGAGGCAGCACATGAGAGGGGCACAGAGCATCAACAGTCCAAGGCAAAGAGCAGGAACATCTGAGGCAGCACATGAGAGGGCACAATGCAGCATCCGAACAGCAACAGGGCAGTGTACGTAACAGAGCAGGTACATCAGAGGCAGCACATGAGAGGGGCCAAGTGCCTCAACAGTCCAAGGCACAGAGCAAGTTCTTCTGAGGCAGCACGTGAGAGGGCACAATGCAGCATCCTAACAGCAACAGTACAGTGTACGTAACAGAGCAGGTACATCTGAGGCAGCATATGAGAGGGGCACAGAGCATCAACAGTCCAAGGCACAGAGAAGGTACATCAGAGGCAGCAAATAAGAGGGGCACAGAGCATCAACAGTCCAAGGCACAGAGCAGGTATATCAGAGGCAGTACATGAGAGAGGCCAAGTGTCTCAACAGTCCTTGGCACAGAATAGAGCAGGTACATCAGAGGCAGCACATGAAAGGGGTGAAGTGCATCAACAGTCCAAGGCACAGAGCAGGTACATCAGTGGCAACACATGAGAGGGGCCTAGTGCCTCAACAGTCGAAGGCACAGAGCAGGTACATCAGAGGCAGCACATTAGAGGGGCACAGAGCATCATCAGTCCAAGGCACAGAGCAGGTACATCAGAGGCAGTACATGAGAGGGTCCAAGTGCCTCAAGAGTCCTTCGCACAGAACAGAGCAGGTACATCAGAGGCAGCACATCAGAGGGGTGAAGTGCATCAACAGTCCTTGGCACAGAACAGATCAAGTACATCTGAGGCAGCACATGGGAGGGGCACACAGCATCAACAGTCCAAGGCAAAGAGCAGGTACATCTGAGGCAGCACATGAGAGGGGTGAAGTGCATCAACAGTCCTTGGCACAGAGCAGGTACATCATTGGCAGCACATGAGAGGGGCGAAGTACCTCAACAGTCCAAGGCACAGAGCAGTTACATCTGAGGGAGCACATGAGAGGGCACAATGCAGCATCCTAACAGCAACAGGGCAGTGTACCTAATAGAGCAGGTACATCTGAGGCAGCACATGAGAGGGGCACAGAGCATCAACCGTCCAAGGCAAAGGGCAGGTACATCAGAGGCAGCACATGAGAGGGGCCAAGTGCCTCAACAGTCCAAGGCACAGAGCAGGTACATCAGAGGCAGCACATGAGAGGAGCACAGAGCATCAACAGTCTAAGGCACAGAGCAGGAACAACATAGGCAGCACATGAGAGGGGCTAAGTGCATCAACAGTCCAAGGTAAGAGCTGGTACATCTGAGGCAGCACATGAGAGGGCACAATAGAGCATCCTAACAGCAATAGGGCAGTTTACGTAACAGAGCAGGTACATCAGAGGCAGCACATGAGAGGGGCACAGAGTATCAACAGTCCAAGGCACAGAGCAGGTATATCTGAGGCAGCTCATGAGAGGGCACAATGCAGCGTCCTAACAGCAACAGGGCAGTGTACGTAACAGAGCAGGTACATATGAGGCAGCACATGAGAGCGGCACAGAGCATCAACATTCCAAGGCAAAGAGCAGGTACATCTGAGGCAGCACATGAGAGGGGCCAAGTGCCTCAACAGTCCAAGGCACAGAGCAGGTACATCTGAGGCAGCACATGAGAGGGCACAATGTAGCAACCTAACAGCAACAGGGCAGTGAACGTAACAGAGGAGGTACATCTGAGGCAGCACATTCGAGGGGCACACAGCATCAACAGTCCAAGGCAAAGAGCAGGTACATCTGAGGCAGCACATGAGAGGGGTGAAGTGCATCAACAGTCCTTGGCACAGAGCAGGTACATCATTGGCAGCACATGAGAGGGGCGAAGTACCTCAACAGTCCAAGGCACAGAGCAGGTACTTCTGAGGCAGCACATGAGAGGACACATAGCAGCATCCTAGCAGCAACAGGGCAGTGTACGTAACTGAGCAGGTACATCAGAGGCAGCACATGAGAGGGGTGAAGTGCATCAACAGTCCTTGGCACAGAGCAGGTACATCATTGGCAGCACATGAGAGGGGCGAAGTACCTCAACAGTCCAAGGCACAGAGCAGGTACTTCTGAGGCAGCACATGAGAGGACACATAGCAGCATCCTAGCACCAACAGGGCAGTGTACGTAACTGAGCAGGTACATCAGAGGCAGCACATGAGAGGGGCCAAGTGCCTCAACAGTCCAAGGCACAGAGTATGTACATCTGAGGCAGCTCATGAGCGGGCACAATGCAGCATCCTAACAGCAACAGGGCAGTGTACGTAACAGAGCAGGTACATCTGAGGCAGCACACGAGAGGGGCACAGAGCATCAACAATCCAAGGCAAAGAGTAGGTACATCTGAGGCAGCACATGAGAGGGGTGAAGTGCATCAACAGTCCTTGGCACAGAGCAGGTACATCAGTGGCAGCCCATGAGAGGGGCCAAGTGCCTCAACAGTCGAAGGCACAGAGCAGGTACATCAGAGGCAGTACATGAGAGGGGCCAAGTGCCTCAACAGTCCATGGTATAGAACAGAGCAGGTACATCTGAGGCAGCACATGAGAGGGGCACAGAGCATCAACAGTCCAAGGCACAGTGCAGGTACATCAGAAGCAGCACATGAGAGGGGCACAGAGCATCAACAGTCCAAGGCAAAGAGCGGGTACATCTGAGGTAGCACATGAGAGGGGCACAGAGCATCAACAGTCCAAGGCACAGAGCAGGTACATCTGAGGCAGCACATGAGAGGGGCACATAGCTTCAACAGTCCAAGGCACAGAGCAGGTACATCAGAGGCAGCACATGAGAGGGGTGAAGTGGATCAACAGTCCTTGGCACAGAACAGAGCAGGTACATGTGAGGCAGCACATGAGAGGGCACAATGCAGCATCCTAACAGCAACAGGGCAGTGTACATAACAGAGCAGGTACTTCAGAGGCAACACAAGTACGTGGTTCAAGCGATCCGTCCCAAGGACAACAACAATGCAAGGCTGCTTACAATGTACAATCCACACACCAAGTCAAACTACATGTGAGTTAAGGGAACTACACCTCACATCACAGAATCTGGTGGACTGCCTGAACTACTTGCCTCGGACACACTGCCAGCACCAGAACCATGAGTGTGAGACACAGCCACAGATCAACTGACTGACACATGACCCATAGACCCAGACACACTGCCAGCACCAGAAACAGGAGTGTGAGACACAGCCACAGCTCTAGTGACTGACACATGAGCCATAGACCCAGACACACTGCCAGCAACAGAAACAGGAGTGTGAGACACAGCCACAGCTCTAGTGACTGACACATGAGCCATAGACCCAGGCACACTGCCAGCACCAGAAACAGGAGTGTGAGACACAGCCACACCTCTAGTGAATGACACATGAGCCATAGACCCAGACACACTGCCAGCCCCAGAAACACGAGAGGGCACAACTGACACAGTGCTACTACATGATGCATGACAGCAAACAACAGACACAGTGCCACTATCTGACACATGAGAGTGAACTAAAGCTGCACCAGTAGGACCACTGAAATGATGAGCCACAGGGCTGTATGGTCCAGGAGGCAGGGTGGTTCTGGGAGCTGGGGATAGCTGTACTGGAGCGACATCCGGGTGGTCAGGTGTGAATGGTGTGTGTCTACGTTTCTTAGGAATATGTGATGGCACCCTGGACATGACTGGACTGGTAAGTGGTGCGGACTCATCTGAAATATCACCCATCAAAGGTGGAACATGTGCTTGTGGGGGTCTGCTCTCTGGGAACGTGCTGGACCCTGCTTGTCGTTTGCTGTGGGCCTGCCTTCTGCCCTCTGCATCAAGTGTTATGGAGGATGCAACACAGTGTACTCATTCCTCTGCTGCTGACGGGCGTATATGGGAGTAGAGGTATGGGGGACTCCACCGCTGACACATCTGTTTTACGTTCCTTTGACAACATCAGCCTCAGTGCAGCCAGGGGTGATGTATGCCTGTCCTTGATGGAGCTAGTGTCTATGGGATAACCCCTGTCCCTTGGATGTGCCTTGGCCGTAGGAGGTGTCCTGTCTCTGGAATTTCCCTGATCCCTGAGCGGTGCCCTGTACCTGGGTGCAGACTTGTCCATTGTACTGTACCTGTCTTTAGAAGCGACTTTGTCCTTGGGAGTGCCCCTGCTCTTGGGAGTTGCCCCTTCCTTCATAATGTCTTTGTCCCTGGGAGTGTCCCTACTCTTTGGAGGTGGCCTTTCCTTTGAAGCGTCCTTGTCCCTGGGAGTGTCCCTGCTCTTTGGAGGTGGCATTTCCTTTGAAGCGTCCTTGTCGCTGGGAGTGTCCTTGCTCTTTGGAGGTGGCCTTTCTTTTGATGCGTCCTTGTCCCTGGGAGTGTCCCTGCTCTTTGGAGGTGGCCTTTCCTTTGAAGCGTCCTTGTCCCTTGGAGTGTCCCTGCTCTTTGGATGTGGCCTTTCCTTTGAAGCGTCCTTGTCCCTGGGAGTGTCCCTGCTCTTTGGAGGTGGCCTTTCCTTTGAAGCGTCCTTGTCCCTGGGAGTGTCCCTGCTCTTTGGAGGTGGCCTTTCCTTTGTATTGTCCTTGTCCTCGGGAGTGTCCCTGGACTTGGGAGGTGCCCTTGCCTTGTGAATACCTTTTGTGGGGGATGCCTGTGTAGCATGTGAAGCCATTTCCCCCAACACCCCTTGAGGATCCTGTGTGTCAACTCCAGTGTAGCTCACGTCGTCTTTGGTGACAGATTTCCCAGTCCTAGGGGATGGTGTCCGTGCCCTCCGTGCCCTGCCTTGCTGCCTGTGGCTGCTTCTAGTGCAATAACCTGTAAATGAGGACTGGTCTGAAAAATCACTCCCCCCTGAGACATCAAGTGGTGTCTATGGGGGAACAGAAGTAGCACCCTGTCTATGCGACTGTACAATGGCTGAAGACACAGTGTTTGCCAATGACTGAACTGTTCTGTGCAGACCAGCAACATCGCCATGCATCCCCTCCATGAATGCCACCACCTGCCCCAACTTCCTATCGTGGTCTTGGAATGCATTGATTATGTTGGTCTGCCCTACACACAGCTGTCTCAGCAGATCAACAGCCTCAGCACAAAGTGCACTTTGTGTCACAGGGGCAGGGGCAGCGGTGCCTGCACCGAAGGCAACTCTGCTCCCCCTACTGTGGAGAGCACGAGCAGTACTTGTTGCAGTTGTTGGCAGTGTGGGCCCTGTGTGCTGTGTCCCGACTGAAGGTTTTGATTGCCCACTCCCTGTCTGTGACAACAGTGCAGACTCACCAACACTGTCTGAAGATGAGGACGATGGCGTCTCCACATATGAGTCCTCAGGGACGGTTCTGTCCCCTCTCCGGGGCTGGCCGCTTCAGTGTCAGTCTGCGTGTGTGTGATCTCGGATCCGGATGCATTGCCACCACTCATCTCAGTCATCTGTGGGTTAGTGCCCTCTGCCAAAGCAGAAACCGAGAGAAAAGAGGTTTCACTAAGTGCCACACTCACGTACTGAAGGTCACTAAATCAAATATTCCCTTACAGACTAACAACATGTAGCACCCATCCTGCACACGAACCACCCCTACCAGACATCCTCATATCAAAGAACCGGTGGTGGCTGTGAAACATGTACATCATACGAACAGGGCAAGTGCTTGTAGACCACCACACATATCATGCCATAGGACCACAGACATCAACGGCATGTCCAGGAACCCTCAACTACAAAGCAAGTGGCCTGTCCCCCTTGCAGACATGGATGCTACCGCACACTCTGCAAATGGCAACAGCATGCAATTGCAGCAAAACAAACGCACCACGGATGACACTACTGTGTCTGAGCACCAATACATGCATGCACTCACAAGTCACATACACATACAGTCTTCTTACCGCTAGTTTGCTGTTGATCCCCTCTCAGCCGGGCGGACAGGTCAGGAGGAGTCACAGCAATGATACGGTGCATTAGAGGGGTCATGGTGCATCGGGCCAGACGCGTTGATCTTGGAATCATCCCCAGTGTCATCTCCGCAACAGTCTTGCTTAGCCTGGATATGTCGTCCCAGCACTTGTGGCAGTGTGTGTGTCATCTATTGCACACCCCCACTGCCCGTACATCCCGTGCTATGGTCCTCCACACGGCCTTGCGAAGGTGCAGCTTGACCTACCATGATGGGAGACAAGAGGGGAACGTTAGTGGACAGTTTGACATTCACAAACATCGTAGAAACACGTATCTACATGCAGCCATGCTCAGCGCAACACATGTGAAGGTCCCACAGCACACCGCCAAGCTTGCAGAAGCTAGGAGTCAGTGACCACCTCATGCCCACCAACATGTTCCCCACTGCACTTACCACCTGTCCGGGTGCACCGTAGAGCCGTTCATAGTGGCTGAGAACACCGTCCACAAGAACATCCAGCTCCGCCGCGGTGAAGGGACGAGACCGGATCTCTCGCACTCTCTGCATGTCAAGGTCCAGGACTGTGGCACTACAGCAGCAGTTGTTGGTCAGCTCAGCAGCAGCAGGTCGAGGTGATGGTCGCAGGCAGCAGTTGTTGGTCAGCTCAGCAGTAGCAGATCGAAGTGATGGTCGCAGGCAGCAGTGGATGAAAGCAGTGAATGTGTGCTGCAGAAATTCACACATATATAGGGCCCTGAGCTCATATCAGTGGCACACATCTGCAGCAATTGGTTTTCCCTGGATGCCTCATTCAAAAAGAGCCAATGACTGGCCCTGTTGTGGCGGTGCACGGCTTTCGCTATATTTGAATGCGCATACGCACCCCGCGTTACCTGTTTCCATTGGCTACATGTGCACGGACCGTCACGGTCACACATCGGCAACCGCATGTGCGCGCTTCCGCGACGGTGCATCATTTGAAAATGTTACAATCACTGGCGTCGCCATGGCGGTGCATGCATTCCGCGGGGGCGGTGCAGGCCAACACATACTTTTGAATATGAAATTCGAAATGGCAGTTGATACCTCCCTCACAGTCACATTGCACAACCCACCGCATACCGCCGGTCTTGGCCGGTCACCCACCGACCGGTGCTGGCCGCACACCCACGGCCAGCACCCAGCGGTGGGTGACCGGCCAGGACCATCCATGCCATGGTGTCCTCAATGCACAGGCTGCTCACCCACGGCCAGCACCCGGCGGTGGGTGACCGGCCAAGACCGGCGGTGGTTGTCCCGCCATGACCGGCGGTGGTTGTCCCACCAAGACCTGTGGTGGGTGACTGGCCAAGACCGGCGGTGGTTGTCCCGCCAAGACCGGCGGTGGTTGTCCCGCCAAGACCAGCGGTGGGTGACCGGCCAAGACCGGCAGAGGGTGTCCCGCCAAGACCGGCAGTGGTTGTCCCGCCAAAACCGGCGGTGGGTGACCGGCCAAGACCGGCGGTGGCTGTCCCACCAAGACCGGCGGTGGGTGACCGGTCAAGACCGGCGGTGGGTGTTCCGCCAAAACCGGCAGTGGTTGTCCCGCCAAGACCGGCGATGGTAGTGCCACCAAGACCGGTGGTGGGTGACCGGCCAAGACCGGCAGTGGGTGTCCCGCCAAGACCAGCGGTGGTTGTGCCAACAAGACCGGCGGTGGTTGTCCCACCAAGACAGGCGGTGGGTGTCCCGCCAAGACCGGCGGTGGGTGACCAGCCAAGACCGGCGGTGGTTGTCCTGCCAAGGCCGGTGGTGGGTGACCGACCAAGACCGGCGGTGGGTGTCCCAACAAGACCGGCGGTGGGTGTCCCACCCAGACTGGCGGTGGGTGACCGGCCAAGACCGGCAGTGGGTGACCGGCCAAGACCGGCGGTCTGCGGTGGGTTCTGCAATGTGACTGTTAGGTGGGGTATCAACTGCCATTTCGATTTTTATATTCAAAAGTATGTGTTACCCTGCACCGCCCCCGCAGAAAGCGTGCACCGCCATAGCGACGCCACTGAGTGATGTATTTCTAATGATGCACCGTCGCGGTAGTACGCACATGCGTTTTGCGGGGTGTGACCGTGATGGTCCCTGACCATACAGCATATGTTATGCACAATAGCAGGATGAACGAGCAACTTCTGTGTAGGTTTCCGCACACATGTTATGTTGATAGTTGCACATGTGTGTTAGGACATGTCCAGAATGCCGCAAGTATCATGATGTTAAGACACGTGTGTCTTTCATGTTCATTTTTGGGATGTGTGCTCATACCATTGACCTTGCCAGTGGTCAACAAAGGCTATTGATGTGCACCCAAGTTGCATTACATGTTCATGGCGATGTGTTGATGTCTTGGTTTTGAGGACACACGTTTCCATCTGTACACATCTACACAGTACATCAAGGGTGTCTGACCACATTCAGGAGCTGTTGTGAGTGTGTGGTTTGTGTGTGCAAGTAACAATGATGGGGGTATACATGCATTCAGTAAATGCGTATGTGTGTTGCCTGTTGTGTGCCCATGCATGTAATGGAGGATGCCCCGCATTGTGGAAGGGGTCATGGGTGCATGAAGACATGGAGGGGGGGTTCCATGTTTGTGTTGAGTGTGCACGTGCATGTGTGACTGTGGTGACGCTTGTCCACATTTGGGCCCTCAGTCATGTGTTGTTAGCAGTTCATTCTACATGTGTGCACCTTACATTGTACATGTTTGTACACATGTTGTAGTTTGTGCGTGTACATTGTGTGTGTAGTTATCAGTATTGCATTGAATATTGGTCACGTCACACACATGTTCATTGTCTGCAACATGTCTTAATACCATTGTGATTGTCAACATGTGCTAGTGTGGCACTGCTATGCGTTGTTGGTCAATTGACATCTGCTCCCATCTACTCCCACACAGGAGGGCTCCAAATGTGCATCGACCATACACTGTGCTGGAGAACATGGTTGACGAGGAGGTGATCCGAAAATTCCAGCTTGATCGACGTAGATTGCTTGAGCTTGTAGCCCAATTGTCACCTCATCTGCAGCCACGCAGAACTTATCCAGGAGCTATTACACCAACAGCAAAGGTGATGGCGGCACTTCACTTCTTTGCAACTGGCACTTTCCAGTACACAGTTGGACATGCCGGGGGGATGTCACAATCCATGTTCAGCATGGTACTGCGGGATGTACTGAATGCCATGATGCTTTACAAGGATGATTACATCCATTTTCCATGCCCAGCAGAGTTGCCAGCAGTCAAAGGGGACTTCTATGCCCTGGCCCAGATACCACACGTAGTGGGTTCCATTGATGGAACACATATTGCTCTCATTCCACCCCAGGCACGTGAACCTGTATATCGCAATCGAAAGCACTACCATTCGATCAACGTGCAATGGTGTGCCTGGCTGACAACATAATCTCCCATGTGTGTGCCAGATTTTCGGGCTCAGCACATGACTCACACATTCTGCGGAGCAGCATTGTCCCACAACTGATGGCTAATCTGCGTCCAGAACGTGAGTGGCTTATAGGTGAGTATGCTGTGAGGACAATTGTGTTGTATGTGTGGCATGCTGTTCCCACCAATCCTGGTAATGATATTTGTGTCTGTCTTCCACCCACCTAGGTGACTCTGCGTACCCAGCCCCATACGGAATCCATCTACCCCTGGTGAAATGCGTTACAATGATGCCCATGGGAGGACACGTCGAGTGGTGGAACGTACTTTTGGACTGCTGAAGTCTAGGTTTTGCTGCCTGGATAAAACCGGAGGGGCCCTGCCATACTCACCTGCCAAAGTTTGCAAGATCGTGATTGCATGCTGCATGCTCCACAACCTGGCATTGCGCAACAACATAGCACTAATCATGGACCCTGAAGACCTATAGGTTGCTCCCCCTCCCATCCCACCCATGTCCACTGATGAAGATAGTGGTGAGGAAGAAGGTGTGGACCAGAGGAGTCAGCTCATTGATCGCTATTTTCCTTGAATGTGAGTAACTACCTCTTGTGCAGCTAGACAATGCGTGATGTATGTTTGCTGGTGGTGTGTGGATGTGGTGTGTGTATGCTGCCTGTTCTGGTATGTGCTGTTTAGAAATGTGTGGGGTAGATGGTGTACATGCAATGCTCCCTGATGTGTGTCCTGTGATCCACTTAATTGTTGATGAGTGTGGTTTGTGGGATGTGGCAGTACAGTGTGTTGTGATGGGTGTGAATCACTTTCCTGACCTGTGTTTGTTGTTCTCTCATTATCCCTAGGTCACTCCCACAGAGGCATGATTCTCAAGGACATTGATACCTGCACCGGGTAATGAGAATTCCTATTACACTCATGTGATTAAAACATGGAGGTCACACAGCATTGAGTGTTTAAGTCATGTTTATTAACAGGTAGGGAATTGATGTTGGTGCATATTTACAATTAGGTGTTGTGGGGGAAGTGAGAGTTGAAGGTCATGGCAGATTAAATCAATGTGTGGACACCACATTGTGTTATGTCCACCTAGTCCAACAGACGTGTGCCAATGCTTGGCATTGTGGGACAGGATAGTTGACAGGGTGTATGGCAGGCTCAAGGATGGGTGTAGTCATTTGCGGCCCCTCTTAGAGCGGGTAGATGAGGCATTTCCACTGCTCTCAGCTGCATCCAGCCTCGGACGGCCCCTCCGTCTTGGAGCCAAAGCGGAGACAGCTGTGGGGGCAGGTTGGTCAGGGACCACCTCCCTGTCCGTGGGATCAGGCGTGGGTGGCGGTGGTGTTGGTGACCTGTCCCGCTGTGCACTTGGGTGAGGGGGGGTGTGGCACGGGATAACCATTCCCACCACAGAGCAGTTTGCTGGCCCATGAGGTCCACAATTTGGCCAAGGCGAGTGTCAATGGAGCGCAGCACCTGGCTGCTCTCTTGCGAGTCTTGGTGTGCCCGCTCGGACTGTGCCTGTGACCGCTCTTAGGAGGCATGGACTCTGGCGATGGCTGCCAGGGTTTTGGCGCCAGGATGGGGTGGGTGTACTTCGCCACCTCTCCGGACAACTGCATTCCTGGGTCTGAGCTGCGTTCTCACCTGTCCACTCTCCCTGCTTGCCTGGGATGTCGATGGGCCATCATCGGCCGATGGGTCAGGCAGGGTGGCACAGGCAGGAGTGGTGGTGGTGGTGGTGGCTGCACAATTCACAATGGCAGGTGTTGGTGTAGTTCACACAATTAAAATTCATTATTTTGGAAACAGTCATGAAAATTGAAGGGAGAGACAATCACAAATTCTTGCTACGATGCGAAATTGAATGGATTTATCATCTTCAGACATTGAAACCACTTGGACTCAATGATCGTATTGAATACAGCTGTTATCTATAACCTGATACGTAGTATTGTTCTTACACCATGTACTTTTGCTCCTATGATATGTCCCATTTACATCGTGCTGTATACCTTTTCTGTTTCACCTGTTTACCCTATGAGTAGTCCTTTGTTTAATTCCAGTATTCTTGCCAACTCTTATTAACAGAGTCTGTTCACCGTTTCTACCTCCTTATTCACGAATAGCACTTCGTTTACTTCCAGCATCCCTGACAACACCTATCAACAGAGTCCGTTCACCTTCCCGTTTCTACGTCACCACTAACACACCTCCTTCACCAATCCCACCGACGGTAATTCTTCATTTAGGTCTAACTGCCCCACCCACCTAGCATACGAATAGAGAAACCCTTACGGTTTCTTCACTCTAGATGAACCATCGGCTGACACAGCACGCCAACAGCGTTCGCGCTCATAAGTAAGTTCAGCGTAAACGCTTACCACCGAAATTCAGGGCATATTACTACCGATCACGAGGCCAGCATTAATCATTTTATCCGTGTGCTCTATTATTTAGATCGCCATGCCCTCCACAGAGGCCGGCGAACTGTAAGTTCAGTTTGTTACCATTCTCACTTTTTGAACCCCGAGCACTTATTACCTTCCCCGCGCACAGCCGTTACTTAAACTATCACATGTCGGACACCAACTACCCTCACGTTTGGGGTGTTTACACACGACGCATGATACGTGAAGTCGCTTGCTTTATCGGTTATTTTGGGTCCTACTTACCAAGAGCACCATTTTTACCACCTTAACCTGCTGTGTTTACCTAATTTACTGACAGCACGTCGTATCTTTCCTCATTTTCAGTTCTCCTTGACAAAGGGCGAGGATAGCCCGAAATGCATTGGAGTTGTACCTGCTTGAAGCTATGAAATGTATTGTTTTGAAATGTGAAATTTCATGATATGTAGTAAATATAAAAAATACATACTTTGAAAAGGAAAATAAATAACAAGACTCAAAAGTAATTTTGGAAATTCTGGATTTATTGTTATAAACCCAAGGGAGTGCCTCGCAAACAGGGATGCACAGGCAGTTCTAGCGTGCACATTTCTGCAGTTTCACGTATACGCCCACGGACAGAGGCGTTACCTGTGAGAGCACCCAACCCCCACACGAAGAGCATCCATCATTGTTCTAACTATTCAAGTAACTATTAGCTGTGCACCCTCTACTTACTCGATTAGGTGTCGGTGTAGTGACACAGGCCAAGGTGGTGGAGGCAGGGATGTCCTGGGAGCCAGATGGCCCTGGGAGTCTGCTTGGGCCCGCATCGTCCTCTGCACCAGAGCTGTCATTAGGATCGGCCCCAGAGAGTTAGTGCTGTGAGGGGGGCGACTGTTGCTGGTGGATGCTGCTCTCGCCGGTCATGTTGCGATCACCTGAGGGACAATATTTTCAGAATCAATGTTGTGGACATGACATGTTTTTGGTAGCAACTTTCGAAATCACTATGTAATCATGACATGGTTGTTGTTGTCATCATGTTGTTTTGGTGACAGTACAGGCAAATATGGTGACGTGGAGGTAGGAAGGTAATACTTGGATATGTGTGGTCCTGTCCTGCTATTGCATGTTCCCCCTGTGAAGATGTATATATACATGACAGTTTGCAGGAGGAGATGCCGTGGTCGTCAAATGGTATGATGACTCAATATTGCTCTGGGATGACACATGGGGGCCTCTGTGGAGTTGTAGTGCTGGTCTCTCCCCCACCAACACCCACCACCCTCCCTGTGGACATGGGGGCCTCTGTGGAGTTGTAGTGTTGGTCTCTCCCCCCCAACACCCACCACCCTCCCTGTAGACCTGGGGGCCTCTGTGGAGTTGTAGTGCTGGTCTCTGACCGCCCCCAACACCCACCACCCTCCCTGTGGACATGGGGGCCTCTGTGGAGTTGTAGTGCTGGTGTCTCACACACCCCACCCACCTATCACACACACACCACCACCCTCCCTGTAGACCTGGGGGCCTCTGTGGAGTTGTAGTGCTGGTCTCTCCCCCCCAACACCCACCACCCTCCCTGTGGACATGGGGCCTCTGTGGAGCTGTAGTGCTGGCTGCTTTGTCGACATGCAAGGCTGGGAACGTAGGAGACAACATTTGTGTTTTGTCATGGTGGGTGCATTTGAGCCCACATGCATGGTTTGGGGCCTGGGAGATGTGTCTTGGCAGTTGTGCAAGGCAGACCATGGCAGTGTGATGGTGGTCATTGGTTTGTACTTACCAGCCTCTTGTCCCTCTTCGATTCCTTCAAGGCTCTCAGGGTGCAGTATGCCCAGCACCTTCTCCTCCCATTCTGCATATGGTATGGGCTCCGGGGGAGTGCCGCCGCCAGTGTGTTGTGCCCGCAGGTGGTTCTTTGCCCTGATGCCTTTTACCCTGGTCTTGAGGTCATGCCACTGCCTCTGGATATCGTGCTTGGTGCGTGGCACGGTCCCTGACGCATTGACTCTGGTCACTATCCTATCCCACATGTTGTTTTTGGTTGCCACGGTGGTCTGCTGGACTAGGGTACCGAAGATGTGTGGCTCGACACGGATGATTTCATCCACCATGACCTTCAACTCACAGTCTGTGAATTTGGGATTTTTCTTTGGTGCCATGGTGTGTGATGTGGAAGGTGTTGGTGGGGTGGGGTGGGATGTGCAGCTGTGTGGTGTGTAGAGGTGGTGTTGTGGGTGTTTGTGTGGTGGGTGTGTTTGTGTCCAGGTTGTATGTGTGTTTGTGTGTGTCTGCTGTTAGTGTTATAATGCCTCTGGCTTGCAGCTATGCTGTGATGCAAAGGATTGTGGTTGTGGGAGGGATCCATTTTATACTCTGTGTGATGGTTGTGTCCCAATGGTTGTTGGCAGTCAAGTGTTCTGTGGGTGTGGTGATTTTGGTGCATTTTTCGGTGCTTGGGGGGGTGTCAGTGGGGCGTGTAGTTGCTGGGGGTGGGTGTTTCGGGTGGGTGTCGTGTTTGGTATATTTTCTATTTACTTCCGTCTACCATTTTGTAATCGGTATGACGGCAAGGATGGTGTTCGTGTGGTCCTTCCGCAGTCAGGCACAGTTTCTCAATGCATTGTTTCCGCAGCGGTAGAGGAAGCTGGTGAGTTCCATTGGAATGACTGAGTCATCCTAATCGAGCGGCCGGAGCCTCCGCAGGTATGGCGACGGTTGTGCCTGTTCCCGCGGTCATGTTCGTCTGCAGCGGAGGGTGTTTCTTTGGTACCGTCCGCTTGTGGTGGTCTTTGGGGTGCTCCGTCCGCCGCGGACGGTGTTTCATGTTATCCGTCCGCCACGGTCAGAGTTTCTTGACAATATTATCCTGATCGCAACTGCGGAATATCCGCGGTGCGGTCGGGAGTTTTTTTCTCGCCGCCATGGCGGACGGGACACATTTCCGTCTGCCATCCTAATGAGCCCCTATGTGTGGCATCAGCCTGGAAAGACCCGGTAGCACCTACTTTCCATCAATGGCTGGCGTGGTTACTCTCTATATACAACTTAGAGAGGTAGATATATGCAAGGAAAGGCAAAAGCGGGGGAAGCTAGGTTTAGAAATATGAGAACCTATGGAAAACTGGAAGAAACGATAGGAATCTCATAGCTTAGACTCCTTCATGTAATTGTCTCTTTGAATGCGCCCACTCTTTGCCTTGCCGAAGCTATATCTTCCCTGACATTTCTTCCACTTTATTTATCTGCTTGATCTTCTTCCCCTTCTTTTTCTGATTTTTGCTTTTTGTATTCTTTTTCTCTGCTTGTCTTATTTTTCTTGTTCCCTTTTATTGCTCTCCTTTTTTCAATCCTGTGTTTAGAGAATTTTTAGCATGTTTAGTATTGAATTTGTATATGTAAAACAGTATTTGTGCTTTTTTTCTGTGTCTGCTTGTAAAGTGCCATGCAGCCAGGGGGGAGGGGGGGAAAAAGCGGGGTAAATACCTAATAAAAATGTTTTTTTTAAAAAAAGATATGCAGAATATATATATATGTTTTTATATGTATGTATATATATATATATAAACACATACATATATGTGAATGCATATATATGCATATACATATATATATGTGCATATGTGTGTGAAGAGAGAGGTGTAGAGGCTAGAGGTGTAGAGGTGTAGAGGCTAGAAGTGTAGATGTAGAGGTGTAGAGGTAGAGATGTAGAGGTAGAGATAGAGGGAGAGAGGTAGAGAAATAGAGAGTAGTAGAGAGAGAGGTATAGAGGTAGAGAGTAGAGGGTGAGTAATAGAGAGTAGAGAGTAAGTAGTAGAGAGTAGTAGAGAGTAATAGAGAGTAGCAGAGAGTGAGTAGTAGAGAGTTAGTAATAGAGTGAGTAGTAGAGAGTGAGTAGAGATTAGTAGAGAGTGAGTAGAGATTAGTAGAGAGTCAGTAGTAGAGAGAGAGTAATAGAGAGTGAGTAGTAGAGAGTAGTAGAGAGTGAGTATTTCATGTGAGAATGAAGTCTGACATTCTCAGTCAAACATTTACATCCAACAAGGGCAGAGGCTGTCAGTTGATTCCTTTGTGTTCTACTGCAGCTTCCCAGAGGGGTCTAAAGAACAACTAGAGTGCTAACAGTCCTACCTATGACAAATGTATGGCACACCTGAAGCCATCTTGATTGGAATAAAGTGGTAACTCTTAAAACATTTATTCGAAAAAGGAACACAATGAGCGGGTTCATTTTGCCATAGAAAGTATGATTAGTGCTGCAGAAAGTAAAATTAGGGCACATTTTGAGTTATTTCTCAAATCCTCTTCTATTTCATTAAAAAATGTTGACATGCAGACTGAAACATGCACTTTCAATATCAGCAGCAGACTTCCCTGGTGAGCAGTAGCTTTCCTACATTGATCTAATGAGCAACTAGAATGCTAACATTCAGAATTTATGGCAAATGTGTGACACATCTGAATGCCTTCTTGATGGAACCAAAGTAAAGATCTGAAAGTATTTCCTACTGAGGAGACTGTAGGAAATGAGGAAATTAGGAAACTTCATAACAAATAAGTCTCCCAAGATGGCCAACAGAGACAAAAGAGCCCAAATGTAGCACAAATGTCATCCAGATGTAGCCCACGTATAGCTCAATGACAGAATGTCCCAAAGTGCTCTAAAGAACAGCTAGAGCGCTAACAGTCTTGCTTATGACAAAAGTATGGCCCACCTGAAGCCATCTTGATTGGAATAAATTGTTACACTTAAAACATTTAATTAAAAAAGGAGCACGGAGGGGGGTCATTTTGCCATAGAAATTATGATTAGTGCTGAAGAAAGAAAAATTAGGGCACATTTTGAGTGACTTCTCAAATCCTCTTCTATTTCATTAAAAAATTCTGACATGCAGACTGAAACATGTACTTTTAATACCAGCAGCAGACTTCGGTGGTGAGCAGTAACTTTACTACTGTGGTCTAATAAGCAACTAGAGTGCTAACATTCGGAATTTATGGCAAATGTGTGACATATCTGAATACCTTCTTGATGGAATCAAAGTGAAAAACTGAAAGCATTTCCTACTGAGATGACTGTAGTAAATGAGGAAATTAGGCAACTTCATAACAAATAAATCTCCCAAGATGGCCACTAGAGACAAAAGAGATTAAATGTAGCACAAATATCCCCCAGATGTAGCCCACAGGTAGACAATGACGGAAGCGTGCAAAACACTTTTTATTTTTTGCATTTTTGCAGTTTTATATTGTGCAGACTTGTCAGGTATTGGAGTGATTTACATGAGCATTGGTTACATCACACAAGACCAAATTCATTTTGGTTGTAGACATGTGGAGATTAAGTGATTTGACCAGAATCACAGAATGTCGAGCTGCAGCAGAAACTCCAACCTGGTTCCCCAGTTGCAAAGTTTGCAGTTCTGGAAGTAACACCACATTCTCTCCCCTAAGTGCAACATTTAATCAAGTGGTCAACTGGATAAAAATACTTAAAGATAAGAAATATTTTAAAAGTGCTTTGTCGCTAATAGGAAAATCAGAAAATATGTCCTCATTTTAGTTTTTTAGAGCTCTAACCATAATTTTGATGCAAATAAGAGCCTCTCATATATGTAATTTCATTAGGAAATGCTCTAGGTATTACTGTTTTGATTACATCAAGATGACGCCAGGCGTTACCCACTTTTGTAATTATATATAATGTTAGCAATCTAGTTGTTCATTAGGATACTGTTGAGAGGCAGAGGCCAGGGGCACAGACTCTGAAAATTGAAGGCAGGTAGGAAGGCGCAGAGGCAACAATTTGACCACACTGGGCAGGCAGGAACCGCAGTGGCAGCACAACACACTATGGAGGGCAGTGGAAAGGGGGCAGGGGCAACAAACCAACAATACAGGACGGGCAAGAGAGGCTGTAGCAATATAATAGACCATTGTGGGCAGAAGGAAAAGGCAGTGGTAGTAAAACCATACAAGCCAACAGACCGATTCAGCCAGGAAACGTCCAGTGTTTTTAAATCCAGATGGGCTTTATTTGATCTGTCTCCTGTGTGCAATCTACTCTTTTTCAATGTAGGTCAAAGGGGAAAATCAATTCCCTAGTTTTTTTTCAAAATCTCCCTCTTACCAAGTTTAACATATTAGCAAGTATGGTACATTGGATCATGGAAGGCAGGAGGAATTGGGGTAGGGACATGGACTCAGATAACAGAGGACAGGAAGGGCATGGAGAGTTGCACCAAACTGACCCTACAGGGCAGGCACCAGGGTTTGCAGCAGCACAATGCACCACACAGGGCATGCGGGCGGAAGTGCAGCACAACAATCCATAGAAAGCAATAGGGAGCGGGACAGGACCATGCACATGGACAACAGAGAACAGAGGGGAAAGAGGCAATGGTAGCTAGCTGACCATAATGGACAGACAGGAGAGAAAGCTGCAAGATACCGGACCATAAAGGGATGAGGGATGGATCAGGGGCATTACAATGGAATAAACAAGCCAGGAGGGAGGGACTAGGGGTCTGCACATGGAAACAGAGGGCTGGGGGCAAGGGAGCAGGGCAGGAGCATCAAGATGACCATGGAGGTCAGGCAGGATGGGCACTAGAAGCAAGACACACCATGGAGAGCAACAGTGAGACTATAATGGCATAAACACAGACCATGGAGGGAAGGTGGGAGGGTGTCAGGGGCAGCTAGCTGACCACACAGGGAAGGTGGGAGGGGCCGTGGCAGCACAGAAGACCATTCATGACAAGTGGGAGTGTTAGTGGCAGCACAATGGGCAAGAAGGAGGGTGCAGAGGCATGCACAAAGAACCATGGAGGATAGAAGGGAGGGTTAGGAGCTGGGCACAGACAAGAGAGTTCAGGGAAAGGGACCTCATAACAGACCACGTGGGGCAGGCAGGAGGAGCAGTTGCAGCACAACAGACCAGGAGGGCAGAAGGGTGTGGCAGTAAAATGGACCATGGAGGACAGGAGGAAGGGGATAGGGGCATGGGATGTGGACAGGCAGGGTAGAGGTGGCAGGAACAGGTTACAGTCATCTGACAATGCTAGGCAGGTGGGAGGGGAGTGACAGCTCAACAGAACACTTAGAGTAGATAGGAGTGGCAGGTCCATGGAACATGGTGGGCAAAAAGAATGGATCAGGGGCATGCACACAGACATCGGAGTACAGGGGGAAACAGAATAGGGACAGCAAGCTAAGCACAGAGGCTAAGCAGGAGGTCAATGATGGGGCATAGAATTGGGCATTGGAGGGCAGGAGGAGTGGACTGGTACATCATGCTAAATGGAGGCCTGTGGCAGCACATCAGATCATGTATGGCAGGAGGGAGGAGGCTAGTCCATGGATTCACACAACAGAGGATAGGGAGGAGGTAGATGGGCAGTAAGCTAAGTGTTCAGAGAAGGCGGGAAGGTCAGTGGCAGAACAATGACCACACAGGGTTGTAATAAGGGAGTAGGGACATGGACTTGGACAATGTATGGATGGATAGGAGGAGGGAAGGCAGGAGCCGCAAGCCTGAGTGGGGCAGCACAATGCCAGGCCCTGCTTCCAACCCCCCACCGTCCATTGTGATATGCATCTTACTTAACGTTAAAAAAAACTACAAATATGCTGGAAAAAACAAAGAATACAGGGACGGTATAGTTAGACTCAGATTTCACTCATACACAATCAGTGAAATTCAGCAGTTATAGTTACCTGAGCTAATTATAACTTACGCCCCCACAATGTACTTCTAATGACCTGAGACATTACATTATTCACGACCTGGTAAGTTACATCACTCATGACATCACTCATGACATCTTAAATGAGCTGTGAATGGAATAGAACTATAATTGCTAAAACTTTATTTAGGGATACTGTGTGTATAATAAAACCCCTTTTTTTTTCCTTTTGTGTAAGAACCATTATAATACGCAATGTGCCCAGATTAATATGGCCGATAGCCTTTCACTTTAAGTAATGTATAGTCCATTATTTAAGTATGTTTATTATGAATAAGTCACGTTGACGAACATACAGGTATGGCGGTCATGGGGCAAGATATGCTGAAATGATATTGTGTGCATATTAACACTTGTTTTCCTTTCTTTATTGTATCAATTCCTGAATTTTCACATCATGACCAGGCCAATATGGCCGCCAGCTTATTGGAATAAAGTAATATGTTGTCATTTGTTAATGTTGGCAACTGGAGCCATTTGTACATTGAAATAGGGCTGCTTCAATGACATCTTGTATCGTTATCTAGGTTTGGACGAGCCGAAACGCGTGGATCACGTTCTTTGAAGATTAAATACTTCCAAACTACAACCTGAGTGCTGATTCCTTCCATGTAAGAGTGAGAGGAGATTAAATACATATATATTGAATTCACTGAAAAAAACACAAGTTTCAGGGACATTATAGTTAGAAATTAGCATTTAAAAAACGTCAGAAATTCACCGAAAAAAACACAGATTTCATGGACGTCATAGTTAGTTGGACATTTCACTCATACAAAACATAAGAAATTCTGCTGTTATAGTCAGTTGTGCTAACTATAACTTGCACCCCCGGAATGCACTGCTGATGACCTAACATATTACATCACCCATGACATGGTCAGTGACATCACAAATTACATCTCAAATTACATCACTGATGACATCATCCACGTGATCATCTGATGCAACTCCTCACATCCTAAAATACAGACTACCATTCTCAAAAACATAGACACACCAATACTAGTACAGCTACAATATTCTGTGCACTATGCATGCCGACCTCTAATCAGCTATGTAGCATTGATACAGTCTTTTAAATACTCAGTTAGTAAATATGCAGTCTAGGAATTCTTCTGTCTGTCCCATGCACTTGTCCATTCACTTATCCATCACTATGTACGTATTCTATTACTCTGCCAAAACCTAAGCACTTTTAAATTTAGCATGCACTCTCTTTGCAGCACTGAAATTACTCCACTTATTAGTCATATAATTAAGGTATGGCCTAGCCACTAACACAAGTACAGGTACAATGTTTTGTACACTATGCATGCAGATCTCTAAAAAGCTACATACTATTAATACGCTCTTCTAAATACCCTGTTAATACCTATGCAGTGTTGGAATCCTTCTGTCTGTGCCATGTATTTCTCCAATCACCCATCCAGCACTATCTACGCATCCTATCACTCCGCCAATACCTAAGCACTTATAAATTCAACATGTACTCTCGTTGCAGCACTGAAATTATTCTAGTTACTAGTCATGTTCCTAAGGAATGGCCTAGCCAGAAAAACTAGTACAGCTACAATATTCTGTGCACTATGCATGCAGACCTCTAATAAGCTACATAGCATTGATACAGTCTTTTAAATACTCATTTAGTACCTATACAGTCTAGAAATCCTTCTGTCTGTCCCATGCAGTTCTCCATTTATCAGTCCAGCACTATCTAAGTATCCCATCACTTCACCAATACCTAAGCATTTATAAATTGAGCATGCACTCTCTTTGCAACACTGAAATTACTCCAGTTATTAGTCATATACTTAAAGAATGGCCTAGCCTCTAATGCAAGTGCAGGTAAAATAGTTTGTATACTATGCATGCAGACCTTTAACCAGCTATATACAATTGATACGCTCTTCTAAACTTCCAGTTAGTACCTATGCAGTGTAGGAATCCTCCTGTTTGTCCCATGAATTTCTCCAATCACCCACCCAGCACTAGCTACTTATCCTATTACTCCACCACTTATAATAACTAAAAAAAATGTTCAGCATTTTTTGTTATGTACTACTGTCAAGGTAAGATTAAGTAATCCAAACACTATCAATGCACAACTACATTCAGCTGTGCACTATATATATCAACCTCTAACCAGCTACTTAGTAAAGTACTACCCATGCAACCTAGGAATCCTCCTGTCTGTCCCATGCATTTCTACAATCACCCATCCAGCACTATCTACGTATCCTATCACTCCGCAATACCTAAGCACTTATAAATTCAAGATGTACTCTCTTTGCAGCACTGAAATTATTCTAGTTACTAGTCATGTACCTAAGGAATGGCCTAGCCAGTAAAACTAGTAGAGCTACAATATTCTGTGCACTATGCACGCAGTATATTCCAACAAAAAGAGAGGTAGGGATAAAGGACAACTTCTCTTCCCCAAATACTAGCTCTAGAACAACATAGGAGTGACTAAAAGTGCAAAATTGACAACCCAATGTGGTGTTGCTAGGATTTGCAGCTTCCAAATAAACAGAAGGGAGGTACACAATACAAGGGTGTGTGAAGGAGTGGAAAGTAACCTTTGTTAAAAAGTAGAACCCTCACTCACCAACATAGTTGATGACATGCTTCATCATAGGGTTCCACCAAGGAGACCGAATGTCTCCCTGGTGTGCTGCCACACCTGGATTACAGCAGAGCTGGTATGTAGAGGACGTGTGAGATGGTGCTCAAAAGGATAAGTGAATTAAAAGATGGCGGGCTGAACTCCAAAGAAACTTTAATGAAGGGTCAGACCACGATCGTTAAAATCAGGTGATTCGGACACTATTGACTAAAAAATTCGAGCAAAATGTATCCTATAGAGTGAATAGGTCGACATGTTTCTGCTTTTAAACGCTAGCTCAGCAAAGCTTTCATTAGGACAAGAATAGAAATGAAATTAAGAACTCCCCAGGAGGTATATGCTCCCTAATGCATACCCTAAACTTGGGGATGTGTGTGCATGTAGAGGTAAACTCATGGTTCTACCCGGGTAGGTACTCTCAGAATTTCCAAGGCATACAGTGTACCTCTACATGCACACACATCCCCAAGGTTAGGGTACGCCTTAGGGTGCGTATACCGCCTGGGGAGTTTTCATTTTGATTTCTATTCTGGTCCTGATGAAAGCTTTGCTGAGCTAGCGTTTAAAAGCAGAAAAATGTCGACCTATTCACTCCATAGGATACATTTGGCTCAAATTTATAGCCATTAGTGTCCGAATCACTTGGTTTTAACGATCGTGGTTTGATCATTCATTAAAGTTTCTTTGAAGTTCAGCCCGCCATCTTTTAATTCACTTATCCTTTGGAGCACCATCTCAAACGTCCTCTACATACCAGCTCCGCTATAATCCAGGCATGGCAGCACACCAGAGAGACATTCGGTCTCCTTGGTGGAACCCTATGATGAAGCATGTCATCAACTATGTTGGTGAGTGAGAGTTCTACTTTTTAACAAAGGTTACTTTCCACTCCTTCACACACCCTTATGTTGATTACCTCCCTTCTTTTTTTATTTGGAAGCTGCAAATCCTAGCAACACCACCTTGGGTTGTCAGTTTTTCACTATGCATGCAAACCTCTAATCATCTACATAGCATTGATACCATCTTTTAAATACTCAGTTAGTACCTATGCAGTCTGGGAACCCTTCTGTCTGTCGCAGTGTTGCTTAGGAAAGGCGAATTCTGGCCTAATGTCCATTGCAGGTGTTCCTGAGGATGTTCCAGATGTACTTGCCACAGCAGGTGAGGTGTTCAAAGCAGCTTGCCTCATTTCCTCCCGAGCAAGATTGAGAGGATGTGTGGTCCGGAGATGCTTGTACATAGAAGCAGTGCCACAAGAGTATTTTTTTCACTGCCTATTGACAGGACTCGGTCACCTTTCTAGCATTTACTTTCTTCTCTCCTTGTGGAAAAGTGAAGAATTTTCCCACTACATATTCCGGCCTCTGTGGATGTGGTGCCATCTGCAAGAACTCTTCTTCAGAAGATTCTTCCTCCTGCTGCTGCTGCTGTCCAGATGCCATTTTGTTTGATATTTTTTTAAAAAACAGCAAAAACAACAAGCAAAAAGGGTTCTCGTAGGAAAAGATACTCCAACAAGAATGATTAAAATGGGTGGGGTCCTTCAATAGTTTCAGTGGGAATTGTTATGATCCAATGAAATCTTTTTTTGTGAGGTCATCAGTGTTGTCATGAATGATGTAATCTGTGACATGATCAGCAGTGCATTGCGGGCGCGCAAGTTATAGTTAGCAGAACTAACTATAACAGAGGAATTTTTTTTGGTTCTATAGAGTGAAATGTCTAGCTAACTATAACACCCCTGAAACCTATTTTTTTTTCTGTGAATTTCTAAGGTTTTGAAATGCTAATTTCTAACTATAACGTCTCTGAAACCTATGGTTTTTTCAGTGAATTTCAAATCTTTTTTAAATGCTAATCTCTAACTATAACATCTCTGAAACCTATGTTTTTTTTAGTGAAAATAATAAATTATATACATATATATATATATATATATATATATATATATATATATATATATATATATATATATATATATATATATATATATATATATATATATATATATATATATATATATATACATACATATATATATATATAAAACCTACTGGCGGTCGGTCGCCAGTAGGTAGTTATGGTTACAACCTAGTTTCCATAGGAAAAGCATTTTTTGATTTGCTAATAACGTTGGCGTTGTTTGACGAATCTTTGCAAAATTCTCCCAAAAAAAGTCTATCCTGGTCAGCTCCTATCCTGAAAGTTTGGGGGTGATTTGTCAAGAGAAGAAAGGGGGGTCCCAAAATGCGTTTTCCCCCATGTTAATTTCCATAGGAAATTTTGCAACGAGCTACAGCCCAAACTGTTGAACGGAATTACCCCAAATTTGACAGAATAAGAGTCAAAAAATGAATTTCCCATAGGAACCTTAGTGCAAGACTACAGCTGAAACTACTGAACAGAATTACCCCAAATTTTGCTAAAAGGTAGTGCTTGGATGAGAAAGCAACCTTTTTTAAAATGGTGTAAATCCGTTCAGTAGTTGCTGAGAAATTAAAAAAATAAAAGTTTCAATATGTGGGCGGAGCCTAATTCCTGAGCACGAGCTTCACTGTGATTGGCTGCCAACACTCAAAACCAGGAAGTGTTGGCAGCCATCTTGTGGCTTGGTAGAAGTGAGTCACTAGTAAACAGAGAAACAAAGGTATAAAACAAGAGAAGGGTGCGGGTAGAAATACCCTGACCCCCTAGGCCTGCTCAGGGGGTCCCAGAAAGACCCCAGGGCCAAAAAAAACATTTGTTTCTAAAATCCGTGCAATTTGCGCGGGGGTCCTGGGTTCCCACGTCTGCGAGGCAACACTGACATCTGTGTCTGTGTGAGATATCCCTTTCACGCTGCCTCTACCCATATCACCAGGTCACAGCTATGCCTTTAGAAGCCAGTCCAGTTGGCTCGGAGCTATGTTAGTCAATCTGTCGGGATGAGCCTCTACACTACTCAAACACCACTGCACTACCTAACTAAACACTAAACCACTACTGCCAGCATGACCCCCTACACTACAGAAACAACACTGGACTAACATAAACCCTAAAACACTACACCCAGCATGACCCCCTACACTACAGAAGCACTACTGCACTACCCTAAACCCTAAAACCCTACTCCCAGCACAACCCCCTACACTACTCAAACACCACTGTACAACTCTAAAACCTAAAACACTACCCACAGCATGACCTCCTACACTACAGAAACACCACTGCACTGCCATAAACCCTAAAACTCTACCCCCAGCATGACTCCCTACACTACACAATCACCACTGCACTACCCTAAACCCTAAATCCATGCCAGCATGACGCCCTTCACTACCCAAACACCACTGCACTACTGTAAACCCTAAATACTATCCAAACACAACTGCACTACCCTAAACCCTAAAACAATACTGCCAGCACGACCCCCTACACTACAGAAACACCACTGCACTACCCTAAACCATAAAAATGCTACCCCCAGCATGACCCCCTACACTACCCAAACACCACTGCACTACCCTAAACCATAAAACACTACCTGTCCATCGGCTCACAGCTCTGTGTTTGCGAGCTGATGGCCCGTAGCTCTCTCTGTGCGAGCCGAGCCCAGGGGCCGCAGATCTCCCTAAGCGAGGCTGCCCGACAATCCACAGGTCTCCCTGTGCTAGCCGGATCTCAGCTGTCACTCTGGGAACCGATATTGGTAATATAAGGCGTCTCTAAAAAACACCTTTGTGTTTATTAGTTGGAGCTACAGGTTATTAAGAAAAACTTGATTTCCCTGATCTGTGAAGTGTACTCCATTACTTCTGTAGATATCAGCCATATCAAAACGTATTTTGTTGTAGATCGACCCCATTCTATGGTCTCTGAGGAATGCAGACACAGCTTTGTTGACATTCTTCCTAGATTTTTAAATATAAGGATAAAATTGGTTTGACCATATCCACTTCTGTCTTTGGCATATATTGGAATATAGAAAGACAGTTTGAGGCCAAAGCAATATCAATTGTCTAAAGGTGTCCTTCATTAGCATTTCCAAACCTTTTCCAGTCAATGTGCCTAGGTAATTTCCACCACAGTGTGCAATCATGAGGTCAGGGAGTTGGAGATGCAAACAGGTTTTAACCAAAGGGAGCAATGGGTGCCACTTCCATCCTCTCTGTCTAAACCATTTAATGTTCACATTTTGTAAACCTAGGTCTAAGTCAATATGTCTCTATTTTGCACAGCTCTTGCACCAGAAAACATAGCTATGTCCTTCGATTCAGACTAGCATTTTGAAGGTATAGCTGGAAGATATGGATAGATGACTGCAGCTCATGCAGTCTGTTCGTAAAATAAAAGATATGTTTAAAGATGGGGGGAAACTTTTTTTTCTCATACAAAACAATAACTGATTGGGAGATGAAAAGCATTGTTTACTACAAAGTAGGGTGCATATTAGTTTGTCGAAAAGCATCTTTGTCATTGGTTAATAAAAAGCAGTTTCAACGTGGAGTACATATGATAGGATAACATTTCCTCAGTTCAACCACACCAGCTACTTGCATTTGGAAGGCACTGTTCTAACTTAAAACAATGGTGAACTTTTAACCTGCACGTGCTGTTAAATGTTCGAGAAAATGTTGGAAAAAAACATTGTTTGGTTTAATAAAATGATGAACTTTTAACCTGCACATGCCATAGAATGTTCTAGAAAGTGTATTGATAGAATACGTTGAACCTCTCACCTGTATGTGTTCTTACATTTTTTTAAAGCTGTTTATATGCAAAGTTGAAAATTAGCCAATAGAGAGAAGTTTTGCAATTTGAAAAAATCAAGGAACTATTTGGATTTGTTCTTTACATGTATTTATGTGTGGTGCAAAAGGAAAATTGTGCTATTACTGGTTCCAGTCTTGATGAGAGCGGTGCATTACATGTACTGTGTGACAAAGAAAGAATTGAATGAATTTATGACATTTGGAATCTCAATACCAACTACGCACCTAAGTTAAATTATGCTTAGTGTGGAAATAGTGGGGAAGGGGTAAGAGTAGAAAATTCATGTGTTAATAACTTAACATTGATGGAACAAAAACCAGAAATGTTATGTGAACAATTTGTGGTCACATATTTTATACTGAGAGGTTGATTTCAATATCAGTCAAGTCTGGTGTGTTACTGGGAGGTTTTGGATTTTGGTGTTGTTATGAAATGGAAGTTGTTAGGGAGTGTTTCTTCAGAAGAAATTTTTTATATATATTTGAGAGATGAAAAATAAATGAAAATGTTCTGGGTATTTTCTCAGTACGATTTTGTTCACAGTGCTAAAGTAAATGTTATTATTAGTGAAGGTAATTATCAGAGTGTGTTTGTCTGCTGAATACACGCAGGCCTTTAAGTGGTCAGGGTCTTGTTGGTACTGAGCTCCGCCACCCGTTTAAGACAGCTGCCAAATTTTTCGTTCCACTTAAAGCTGTTAACATATGTATAGTAAAGGGATAATACATACAAAATTTGGGAATTACACATTTATTTATTCTGTCCATCTCCCACCCCCATTTTGTGCCACCAGCAGTACTGTTTATAAAAATAATCTAATACAGCTCTTTGTAAAATAGCACTTCTAAGTTTATCGCCGCACTGTGTTATGTTGAAAATATTACATATGCATAGGTTGTGATGTTATATTTTACACTGTGAGGTACATTTGAATATAAGTGAAGACAGGTGTTATACTGCGAACCTGTTCAAAATGTGCACAGATTACATGGAGAGTAAATGGACAAAGTAAACGTACATGTTGCTTTCTGTATGTATGCATGGTTAGAATCATTTGATGAGGTTGTAAGATATAATTTAAATAGTGTTGTGCTTTACAATTGGGTATACTGCACCTTGTTAGTAGTTAGTGACTGGATGCTGCTAAAGGGATTATTTATTACTCGTTCTTACGAAATAAAGGTGGAGAGGGGCGTTTCTTTACAAGAGATATAAATGTGGTAGAGATAAAAAAAGAAAAAAATGTTTTAGTACATTTTCTGTATGATTTATTTCACACTAGTAAAGTAACTGTTAATATAAGTGATGAAAATTGTTAGGTTGTGTCTCTGTGCTGAATATACGCAGGCCTGTAAGTGGGCCGGATCTTACCGGTGCTGAACACTGATACCACTTTTAGACAACCCCCATTTTTTTTTATCCAACTGAAAGCCTTGAATATATGTATATTAAAGGAATGGCATAATTAAAGTTTAGGAATTACGCCTTTGTTTACTCTCCTCATCTCATATTCTTTATTTTGTGCACCCAACAGTAGTGTTTATAAAAATTAAGTAATAGAGCTTCATCTATTATCAATTAGCACTCTTACTTTTATTGGCATGTTAGTGGGATCTGTAGTATATAGAGAAGGTGGTAATCAGTTTCAATGGTACAAAACAGACATGACATATGTTTGAAAGATTACATGATTTTAGGAATAAGCTCTCACTTTGCGAGTCCTTGGGCCTGCAGCTGTATCTCTGCAAGCCAACACTGGAAATATACGGCAGGTCTCTCTCTGAGAGATACACCCTTCACGCTCCCTCTCGCCACATCACCGTCCCTGCAGCTATCCCTTTGCAAGTCGACGGCCCGCATCTCTCCCTATACTACTCGGCCCGTAGCTGTTCCTCTGTGAGCCAGCCAGTTGGCTGGCAGGTCTTCCTCTATGAACCAGCTTACTGGCCTGCAACTGTTCCTCTGTGAGCCGGCCCGCAGCTCTCTCTCTACGAGCCAGCCAGTCGGCTCACAGATCTTTCTCTACGAGCCAGCCTGCTGGCTCTCAGCTCTCCCTCTGCGAACCACTGGTGGACTTGCAGCTCTTTCGCTGTGAGCCAGCTCGCAGTTGTATCTCTGCAAGCCAACACTGGAAATATACAACAGTTGTCTCTCTACACAATACCCCCTTCACGCTCCCTCTCTTCACATCATTGTCCCACACCTATGAGTTGCAAGCTGACGGCCCACACCTTTCCCTATAGCATTTGGCTCACTTCTGCTCCTGTGTGAGCCAGCATGCATCTCTCCTTATACGAGCCCATAGGCCACAGCTGTTTCTCTATGAGGCAGCCAGTCAGCTTGCAGCTCTTCCTTCTATGAGCCAGCCAGCCGGCCCGCACCTATCCCTCTGCAAACCACCGTCCAACCCACAGTGGTACTTCTGCAAGCCACACTGGAAATATACTGCAGCTCTCTCTCTCTCTCCGTGAGATACCCTCTTTATGATCCCTTTCTCCACATCACTGTTCCGCAGCTATCCCTTTGCAAGCTGATGGCCCGCACCTCCCCTATACCAGTTCGCCCGCAGCTGTTCCTCTGCAAGCCGGCCCGCAGCTCTCCCTCTATGAGCCGACAGGCCACAGCTCTCCCTGTACCGGGTCAGCCAGTCGGCTTGCAGCTCTTTCTCAACGAGCCAGCCCGCCGGCCCGCAGCTCTCTCTCTGTGAACCATTGGTGGGCTCGCAGCTCTTCCTCTATGAGCCAGCCCGCAGGCACGCAACTCTCCCTCTGTGAACCACCAGTCGGTTCACAGCTCTTCGTCTGTGAGCCGTCAGGCTCGCAGTTATAGCTCTGCAAGCCAACACTGGAAATATACCGTAGGTCTCTCTCTATGAGATACCCTGTTCACGCTTCCTCTCCCCACATCACCGTCCCACACCTATGATTTGCAAACCGACGACCTGCACCTTTCCTTATCGCAGTCAGCCTGCAGCTGTTCCTGTGCGAGCCGGTCTGCAGCTCTCCTTCTGCAAAGCCCACGGGCTGCAGTTCTCCCTCTATTAACCACTCAGTCAGCTTGCAAGATTTCCTCTACGAGCCAGCCCGCCAGCTTACAGCTCTCCCTCTGCAAACCATTGTTTGGCTCACAGCCCTTCATATGTGAGCCGTTGGGCCCGCAGTTGTACCTCTGCAAGCCAACACTGGAAATATACTACAGTTCTCTCTATATGAGATACCCCCTTCACGCTTCCTCTCCCCACATCATCGTCCCGCACCTATGATTTGCAAGCCGACAGCCTGCACCTTTCCCTATAGCAGTCAGCCTACAGCTGTTCCTGTGCGAGCCGGCCTGCAGCTCTCCTTCTGCGAAGCCCACGGGCTGCAGTTCTCCCTCTACTCACCACTCAGTCAGCTTGCAAGATTTCCTCTACAAGCCAGCCCGCCAGCTTGCAGCTCTCCCTCTGCAAACCATTGTTCGGCTCACAGCCCTTCCTCTGTGAGCCGTTGGGCCTGCAGATGTACCTCTGCAAGTCAACACTGGAAATATACTGCAGTTCTCTCTGCTAGACATCCCCTGCATGCTCCCTCCTCCGATATTACTGGTCACAGCTATATCTGTGCAAGGCAACGGCCCATACTTTTCGCTATAGTATTTTGACCACAGCTGTTCCTTCGTTAGCCGCCCGCAGCTCTTCCTCTGCATGCCATGTAGTTTAGCAATCCTGCTGTCAGTGTCATGCACTTCTCCAATCATCCATCCAGCACTATCTACTCACCCTATCACTCTGCCAATACCTTAGCACTTATAAATTCATCATGCACTCTGTTTGTAGTACTATAATCAATCTAGTTAGTAGTTATGTACTTATGGAATGGCCTAGCCACTAAGACAAGTACAGCTATAATATTCTGTGCATTATCTATGCACACCTTTAACCAGCTACATACTATTGGTAAACTCTTATAAATACCCAGTTAGTACCCAAGCAGTCTAGGAATCATGCTGTCAGTCCCATGCACTTTTCTAATTACCCATCCAGCACTATCTACTTATCCTATCACTCCACCAAAACCTAAGTACTTATAATTTCAACATTCACTCTGTTTACAGCACTGTAATCATTCCAGTTAGTAGTCATGTACTTATGGTATGGCCTAGTCACTAACACTATTATAGATACAATATTCTGTGCACTATGCATGCAGACCTCTAACCAGGTACATACTATTGATACATTCTTCTCAATACCCAGTTAGTACCTATGCAGTGTAGGAATCCTCCTGTCAGTCCCATGCACTTCTCCAATCAACCATCCAGCACAATCTATTTATCCTTTAACTTCACGAATACCTAAGCACTTATAAATTCATTATGCACTCTGTTCGCAGCACTGAAATCACTCCAGTTACTAGTCATGTACTTATGGAATGGCCGAGCCACTAACACAAGTACAACTACAATAGTCTGTGCACTATCCATGCAGACCTCTAATGAGCTACACACTATTGGTACACTTCTCTAAATATCCATTTTGTACCTATGCACTATAGGAATCCTCCTGTCCATCCCATGCACTTCTCAAATCACCCAGCCAGCCTTGTCTACTTATCCTATCACTCCGCCAATACCTAAGCACTTATAAAAGTACTCTGACACTCTCCTTGTAGTATTGTAAACGTGTACTCACTAGCCATGTTTTCATGGAATGATACAGGTTGTAACTATGCAGTTCCACAATTAGATATGTACTACTAATGCTGTATCTTTCACACTACTCATACACTACTACAATTATGCAGGTAGCACTGTTCCATTGCTGAAATCATTGATCTAGTTTCTTTGTATGTATTTTTATAGTTATACATGTGAATATGTATATCTAATTATTTTAATCATATTAAATTGTTTTCAAAACTTTTCTTATTTTACAGATATTTTGCCTAATTATTAAGAAAGAGTTACAGTGGCAAGAAAAGAGCAAAGAAAAAAAGAACAAAGAAAAGAGGTTTATTTAAAAAAAAAAGAAGAAAAGGAAGGAGTTAGATCAACTACAACATGGATCTTTAAAGAAAAAGTGTTCTGGTAAGAGAACTAAAGATTTTTTTTCCAATTTCAAAAATAAAGAACAGACAGAACAAGAACAGTGAAACAAAGGGAAAAGAAAAATGTATAAAAAAATTGAAAATTGGATTATCGGAAAAATAATTATGTTGGAAGCAGGAAGAAACAATTTTCAGAAATTCGAAAAAGAATCTATAAAAGTGGAGAACTCCAAAATTTACTAAAAAAAAATTAAAATATATAAAAGGAGATCAGTATTTTACAGACCAAAAAGGGTAATTGGAAAAGCCTTTGAATTGAAAAGAAAATTATTTATCTTAATTATAAAAGATTGAAAACTTTAAATACGATAATGCAGTGTATGAAGGACAAATGTAAAAAAAAAGAATTGTAAATAGAACTAATTTTTGTAAAATATGTTCTGGGGAATGGAAGCATACTTCTAGTAAGGAACCTTTTTTAATCATTTTCAACAAAATTGATTACTGCATGCATTTGATACCTGTGGTCGTTGTTATAAAGTGAAAAATGGCTCTCCAATTGAAAAAAAAAGATCATTCCTAGAAATGTTGAACAAGTAAAAGCTGAGGAAGTTCAAGGGAGACGCACACAGGCTCCAGTGTTAACATGGGATTGTAGTAGTCTTTGTAGTATACGTCAACAATCTATTGATATTTTACTAAATTTCTTAAGAGAATATGGAAGAAAAACAGTGAAACAGAAGATTAAGATATTACAAGGACTGGATCCTTGCAAAGTGAGAAAAAATACAGGGTTGCAAGGTCATTATCTGGCTTGCATTTCTAGGAAAATGTGTCAAAGTTGTTTTCATCATTTAAGAATGTCAGCAGTAAATCATTCTGAAATGCTAAAGTTAGTTAGAAGATTATACTACGTGAAAAGTCCTGCATTATATCTAAATGAAATTAATACAGCTCTTTTGCATGGTTCAGTGTTGGATGTAAAAAGAAAATTGTGGTGAAATAGAGTTACGTTTCTTTGCTGGTCAAGAGGAGTGTAGAGATAGTGAGAGTTTGATAAGTGTAGGTGTTGAAGAAGAAATGGAAGATAGTACTGATGTGAAGTTTGGAAAAGCAATAACAAAGTTTAAAGTGATTTCTGGAGAAAATCCCAACTATGTTTGTATTTGTTGTCGATGTACTCATTATAAAGTTCAAACTAGGAATGTAGATGTGTTTTTAAAAAGTGAGAAGGAAAACAATGGTAAATGGAAAGAAGTTGCTGCTTATCTGTTTGTGGAGGGTCATTTTGAGTTAGGTACTGTACAATGTATTTGCAAATATTGTTACAATAAATTAGAAGAAAACAAAATGCCAGCTAGAGCTATCCATAATGACTTAGAATTAGTAGCTATGCCTCCTGAACTTAAAGATTTAAATACATATGAGGCCATCCTTATACAATCTGTGCACACTTTTCAAGATATAATTCGCATGGTGCCTAAAACAGGTAGGCTGCCTCCAACAGATCTTCAAAGAGGTTTAAATGGAAGAGTTATGTATTTTCATTTAGATTTTAAGAAAAATGTTGAAACTGTTGGTGTAGAAAGAGAGGATACTGAACCTGTAGTCATTCTTGTTAATGGTGTACCCAAAGAGAGTCGGAAAATATGGCAAGAGTTAGTAGATGTCACGAAAGTCCAAAAAGCTACATTATATCTGGTGCAAAAAAATAGTTACTATAAAACTGTAAATGTAGAAGAAGTAGAAATGACTTTAGAAGATGAAACACATATTTCAAGTGGACAGATAGAAAAAGTGAAGAATTCAAGAATAGAAGACATTTATGAATATTATCCTATACACTCTCTACATTCAAAAGAACTGATATGAGATTCTATTGAATTGTTCCAGATGAAATAAAGCAAATGGAACCCACATGAGTGTGTGGGAAAAAAGTTTGGAAGCTCATTGTTTTCCGAAGCTGTTCCCTAATGGAAAAAGTGGAAGAAAATGATGAACGACCAGTTCAGATTCCAGCTTCAGAAGATCATACTTTATGACTGTACTCAGAAGAACCAAGATTTCATCAATGTATTTCATATTTGTTTCATCTTTTATTTGAGAGTGATCTGTCTGCACTTTCATATGCATTCAACCATATATTAACAAGCATTTGCAATGCAATAGGTCTCGCGTTAGGAAAGTTTGAGCTATTGGTATTGTAAATGTCAATTTTTTTATTTATGTTTTTGTTTTGAAAATAGCAAAATTAATAGCTTTGGCATTTACAATGCCAATAGTTTTAACTTTCGCAAATGTGACACCTATAGCATTTGTAATGTAATATGTGTTGTATTTACGCGACTTAGATGTATTGATATTACAAATAACAAGGGCTTTTAATTTTTTTAATCATTAATACTTAACTAAAAGTTATTGTAATTTATAATGGCAATAGCTTTTGTAAATAACTTTTGTGAAGATTATGTTCATTGTATTTTATTGTGACGAAAATCCAAGAACAGAAGTGAAATATTAACCTCTTTTTGTGACATTTGTAATAAAGCTTGAAACATTGAGAGAACAGATTTGAACCAGTTGTTGTTGAATGGTTGCACAGATTGATGCTGTGGTGGCGCTGAGTGATGTTGTGGTGGCTACGAGTAATGCTGTGGTGTTCAGTGATGCTGTGGTAGCGCATAGTGATGTTGTGGTGCCCCTGAGTGATGCTGTGGTGGTGCTAAGTGATGCTGTGGTGATGCAATAGATAGATAGAGTGAGTGCGATAGATAGATAGAGTGAGTGCAATAAATAGATAGAGTGAGTGTGATAGATAGAGGGAGGGTGACAGAGAGACAGAGTGAGGGCGATCGATAGATAGAGTAATGGAGATACAGTGAGTGCGATAGATAGACAGATAGAGTGAGGGTGATAGATAGATAGACGGATAAAGTGTCTTTATGTTGCACTGAGTATAGTGTAATTATGTTGAGTGTAATTATGTGGCACTGAGTGGTATTATGAGGAGTGTATTTTGTATTCAATAGAGTGTAATTTTGTGGTGTGTAATTATGTGGCACTGAGTGGTATTTGGAGTGTATGTTGCATTGATTGTAGTGTAATTATGTAGCATATAATTATATGGCACTGAGTGGTGTTGTTTGGAGTGTATGTTGCATTGAGTGCAGTGTAATTATGTAGCATATAATTATGTGGCACTGAGTGGTATTGTGTGGAGTGTTTGTTGCATTCAGTAGAGTGTAATTATGTGGTGTGTAATTATCTGGCACTGAGTGGTATTTGGTTTGTATGTTGCATTGAGTGCAGTGTAATTATGTTGCATATAATTATGTGGCACTGAGTGGTATTATGGGGAGGTTATGTTGTATTCAGTAGAGTCTAATTGTGTGGCGTGTAATTATGTGGCACTGAGTGGTATTATTTGGAGTGTATGTTGCATTGAGTGCAGTGTAATTAAGTAGCATATAATTATGTGGCACTGTGGTATTATGTGGAGTGTATAATTTTGTGGTGTGTAATTATGTGGCACTGAGTGGTATTTGGAGTGTATGTTGCATTGAGTGCAGTGTAATTACGTAGCATATAATTATATGGCACTGAGTGGTGTTGTTTGGAGTGTATGTTGCATTGAGTGCAGTGTAATTATGTAGCATATAATTATGTGGCACTGAGTGGTATTGTGTGGAGTGTGTGTTGCATTGAGTAGAGTGTAATTATGTGGTGTGTAATTATCTGGCACTGAGTGGTATTTGGTGTGTATGTTGCATTGAGTGCAGTGTAATTATGTTGCATATAAATATGTGGCACTGAGTGGTATTATGGGGTGGTTATGTTGTATTCAGTAGAGTGTAATTGTGTGGCGTGTAAATATGTGGCACTGAGTGGTATTATTTGGAGTGTATGTTGCATTGAGTGCAGTGTAATTATGTAGCATATAATTATGTGGCACTGTGGTATTATGTGAAGTGTATTTATGTTGCATTGAGTAGAGTGTAATTATGTGGCACTGAGTGGTATTATGAGGAGTGTATGTTGTATTCAGTGGAGTGTAATTGTGTGGCGTGTAATTATGTATCACTGAGTGGTATTGTTTGGAGGGTATGTTTGTAGTGTAATTATGTAGCATATAATTATATGGCACTGAGTGGTGTTGTTTGGAGTGTATGTTGCATTGAGTGCAGTACATTTCCACAGTAGGGATTAGTTGAGTCTCTCCTTTTGGTCTGTCTGCGCCGGGATGCCCCAGGGTAAGCTGAGCGCATTATAAGTTTCATAATATTATTATTATTATTATTATGTTGCATTGAGTGCAGGGCAATGATGTAACATATAATTATGTGGCACTGAGTGGTAGTGTGTGGAGTGTGTGTTGCATTCAGTAGAGTGTAGTTATGTGGTGTGTAATTATGTGGCAGTGAGTGATATTTGGAGTGTATGTTGCATTGAGTGCTGTGTAATTATGTGGCGTGTAATTATGTGGCACTGAGTGGTATTTGGAGTGTATGTTGCATTGATTGTAGTGTAATTATGTAGCATATAATTATATGGCACTGAGTGGTGTTGTTTGGAGTGTATGTTGCATTGAGTGCAGTGTAATTATGTAGCATATAATTATGTGGCACTGAGTGGTATTGTGTGGAGTGTTTGTTGCATTCAGTAGAGTGTAATTATGTGGTGTGTAATTATCTGGCACTGAGTGGTATTTGGTTTGTATGTTGCATTGAGTGCAGTGTAATTATGTTGCATATAATTATGTGGCACTGAGTGGTATTATGGGGAGGTTATGTTGTATTCAGTAGAGTCTAATTGTGTGGCGTGTAATTATGTGGCACTGAGTGGTATTATTTGGAGTGTATGTTGCATTGAGTGCGGTGTAATTATGTAGCATATAATTATGTGGCACTGTGGTATTATGTGGAGTGTATAATTTTGTGGTGTGTAATTATGTGGCACTGAGTGGTATTTGGAGTGTATGTTGCATTGAGTGCAGTGTAATTACGTAGCATATAATTATATGGCACTGAGTGGTGTTGTTTGGAGTGTATGTTGCATTGAGTGCAGTGTAATTATGTAGCATATAATTATGTGGCACTGAGTGGTATTGTGTGGAGTGTGTGTTGCATTCAGTAGAGTGTAATTATGTGGTGTGTAATTATCTGGCACTGAGTGGTATTTGGTGTGTATGTTGCATTGAGTGCAGTGTAATTATGTTGCATATAAATATGTTGCACTGAGTGGTATTATGGGGTGGTTATGTTGTATTCAGTAGAGTGTAATTGTGTGGCGTGTAAATATGTGGCACTGAGTGGTATTATTTGGAGTGTATGTTGCATTGAGTGCAGTGTAATTATGTAGCATATAATTATGTGGCACTGTGGTATTATGTGAAGTGTATTTATGTTGCATTGAGTATAGTGTAATTATGTGGCACTGAGTGGTATTATGAGGATTGTATTGTTGTATTCAGTGGAGTGTAATTGTGTGGCGTGTAATTATGTGGCACTGAGTGGTATTATTTGGAGTGTATGTTGCATTGAGTGCAGTGTAATTATGTAGCATATAATTATGTGGCACTGTGGTATTATGTGGAGTGTATTTATGTTGCATTGAGTAGAGTGTAATTATGTGGCACTGAGTGGTATTATGAGGAGTGTATGTTGTATTCAGTGGAGTGTAATTGTGTGGCGTGTAATTATGTATCACTGAGTGGTATTGTTTGGAGTGTATGTTTGTAGTGTAATTATGTAGCATATAATAATATGGCACTGAGTGGTGTTGTTTGGAGTGTATGTTGCATTGAGTGCAGTACATTTCCACAGTAGGGATTAGTTGAGTCTCTCCTTTTGGTCTGTCTGTGCCGGGATGCCCCAGGGTAAGCTGAGCGCATTATAAGTTTCATAATAATATTATTATTGTTATTAATATGTTGCATTGAGTGCAGGGTAATGATGTAACACATAATTATGTGGCACTGAGTGGTATTGTGTGGAGTGTGTGTTGCATTCAGTAGAGTGTAGTTATGTGGTGTGTAATTATGTGGCAGTGAGTGATATTTGGAGTGTATGTTGCATTGAGTGCTGTGTAATTATGTGGCGTGTAATTATGTGGCACTGAGTGGTATTTGGAGTGTTTGTTGCATTGACTGCTGTGTAATTATGTGGCATTGAGTGGTATTTGGAGTGTATGTTGCATTGAGTGCAGTGTAAATATGTGGAGTGTAATTATGTGGCACTGAGTGGTATTTGGAGTGTATGTTCCATTGTAGAGTGTGTGAGGGTGCAGAGTGTGTGGGGGTGTGGTGTGTGGGGGTGTGGCGTGTGGGTGCAGTGTGTGAGGGTGCAGTGTGTGAGGGTGCAGTGTGTGTGAGGGTGCAGTGTGTGTGAGGGTGCAGTGTGTGTGAGGGTGCAGAGTGTGTGTGGGTTCTAATTTTGCACAAAAATATATATAAAAAAGCAGTGTTGTGGTAGGGGTGGCGTTAGCAACAATGTGCTCCGGCAAAGCGCCAACAAATGTGGCATACACCGGCCCTAGTGCACGAGTGCATGCTTAGACAGCCGCTTGCGCCTGCCGAAGTACATCCTCTTACTTTTGGGATGATCAAAAACCTGCATTTCCTGAAATGTGTCCGTGAAATAAAAAAGCATTGGTTATTTCAGACTGTAAAAACATTGTTGTGCTTATACTTTCTTAGGCTGTTGCTTTAAGGCTCATAGCTGCATTGAATACTATATTATCACTTTTTAGAAATATTGTGTGTGTCCACTGTTTGCCAAATAACAACAAGCATTGGCAAATGATGAGGGAGGTGTGCCTAGATTGAGTGACCACATGAGGAGGAGGAGGAAAGAGGGAGGAACAGGAGAGGAGGGAGCAGCGGCCGGATGTGGCATAACAGCCAAAGCAGCTGACCGTGAAGCTGGGGAACCATATTCGAATCTCGGCGTTGGCTCAAGCATCCTATGGTTGAAACATGTAGACCTATTTTAACTTGTAAATAATTCACATAGCACACTACGCTATTTATTCTTTTTCACACGTCTCGTAGCACCTAACCCTTCCTAAATAGGCACTGGTGCAACATACTTTTAATAGGGTCCGAACACTCCAGAATAAATTCTTGGTGTGAGTAGATTCGAACCCTTTTTAACACACTTTTTGTAATTACCATTCGCACATATAAAAATCAAAAAAACCCGCTCCACTGTAACCAGGTGTCGCAGCACACCCTGTAGGCACTCGGCCTTTGGGGTGGGACCCCGATGATGAAGCATGTCACCAACTAGGTTGGTGAGTGAGGGGTCTTCTACAAGGACTATGACTGTCCAATATAAAAAGGTTGGGGCAATCTCTTGCTAAAACCAAGGCCTTAAGCTCCTGATACCGAAGGAATCTCTTCTTGGTATAAATTCTTTTTGGCCCATAGGGGGTACTCCTCACTGTTTGTTTAATTCTAGCTTAGGGGACCAGGAGTTCCCACCACACATAAGACTGTGCAAATTTCCCTTACTCTCCTTGTTGTTATACACATACTAGGCAGCGCACAGCTGCGAGAGCGACACATAATCGTAATCTAATTCAACCATGGCCGATAACCAAGGCCTCTCCTACACCTCTGAGGAGGTCGAGGAGGTGATGAGCGATCTCTCTATCTTTGCGGACCCCAGCATCGCTCAAAGCATTTCTGCAACTACGGATTGGGAAAACCTAACAGAGCTAAAGAGGAACAGAATTAGGACAATCCTACATGGGACTATCCTAAAACAATATTTGGACAAAAACATGGCACCCAAAGGGCTACTGGTATCTAATGCCCCCCGAATCTTCTTGGAAGACGCAGTGTTTCGAAAAGATTGGGCTGCCATAGCGTGGCATTGTACCCACGACTGGATAGTCTTAATTTTAAAAACAGCACTAAGACTATCTGAAAAAATTCTAGTAGAAATACAAGCAGCGGAAGGCACCATGAAAACAACTATCACTGGCTTTAAGAAAAAACTAGACGAACTGAATAAAGAGATGACAGACTATAAAGATAACCTAACGCAACAAAAAGTGCAAAAATTTCAAAAAGATCTAAAAAGATTCACGATGGTGAAAGCATATCCATACTCGGACCCAGAGTATGTACCACCATCCAAGGGGGACGACAACTCTGACGCTTCAAGCAATGCGTCCAGTAACACTTCTAACTCCAGCGGCAATTCCAGCAATGGAAGTATAAAAACGAGAGGCAGAGGACGAGGGAGAGGCAAAAACAGTTGGCCTACATTCAATCCAATGCCAATGCCACATTTTCAAGATGTGTACAACCAACCTAACTTTCCTATGTACGGATGGCAACCACCCTTCCAACAACCGTTCTTTCCCCAAAACCCTTATATGCCGCCTTTTTTAAACCGGGGCGGGAGAGGACGAGGCAGGAGAAAAAACGCCAATCAGGGCAACCAAGTCCATTGGACACCGGAAGATCCGAACACCAACCAGGGCAAGAACAAGGCCCAACAACCAGGACCGAGCAACCGGAGAACTTAATCACTAACCTGTCTAACAGACCTCTCACAAAAGATGAGGAATCAGTACTTAACAAAGGGCTAGGCTTTGTACCTACCGCAAATCTGGACAAATTTAAACTTCATTGTGAATTAGCTTCCTTCTTTAGGAAACTAAGATTAAAAGCTTTTTTTGAAAAGAAAACCCCAACAGAGGAAAGCTCTGATCTAAATGAAACAGGACTTCGAAATAAGTCCACATTTACACCACCACCTCATACGGTTCCTGTGGAAATTTCTACTTTTGAACAGGCCGTTTTCAATGAGGTAGAAAAAACATCCCCCAAAAAACCTTTTATGAATCTCACCAGAAATGAAAATATTGCACTGAAAAATCTACAAAACTCCGACACCATTATCATCAAACCACCTGATAAGGGCGGAGGGATAGTCATTCAGGACAAATCGGCCTACCAGACAGAATGCCTTAGATTACTGGATGACCCCTTGAACTATCGAAGACTACCGATGGACCCCACAGATGACCTCAGAGGAGAGATAATATCATTAGTGGAACATGGGGAAGCAGAAGGCTACCTCTCCAAACAAGAGGCGGACTTTCTCTGTAAAAGTGAAGGCAAGATTCCGTATTTTTATACGCTGCCCAAATTACACAAAAACAAAATTCCACCACCAGGGAGACCCATTGTCTCTGGCATTGGCTCATTACTTGAACCCCTATCTTGTTTTTGCGACGTCTTCTTCAAAACAATGGTCCAAAAAACCAGCACATACTTGCGGGATACAAAAAGTGTATTACGCCTCCTTGATCAGCTAACCATAGATGATGACACCATTTTGGTTAGCTTTGACATTGAGAGCTTATATACAAGCATTCCTCAAGACGCCACATTAGAGGTACTCAAGAGGGCTCTGGAAAAAGAAGACTGGACCTCAAGAACCCCAAGAGAATTTATCTTAGAATGTGCAAGACTGGCCCTAAAGAAGAACTATTTCCAATACGAGGACAAGATCTTTCTACAAATAGGGGGGACCTCTATGGGCAGTACATTTGCTCCTAGTGTAGCGGGTTTGTACGTCTACGACTTTGAGGAGAAGTACATCCTGAGTCAGCAAAACCCCTACAGTTCTAACATCTTACTCTGGAGAAGGTATATAGACGATGTCCTGACAATCTGGAAAGGCAATGAAGACACGCTATTAAGCTTCTTCAATTGGATCAATACAAGAGATGAACATTTAAAATTCACTATTGTAAAAGATCCAAATTCACTGATCTTCCTGGACCTCACTATAACGAAAACTAATGGTAAACTAACAACTGCCACTCATTACAAACCCACAGCCAAAAACAATCTGCTCCGCTTTGAAAGCTTTCACCCCAGACCCCTCCGTGAAAACTTGCCATATGGGCAGTACCTACGTTTACGCAAAACTGCAGTGAACTTGATGATTATAAGCACCAGGCACAGGATCTCACAAACAAATTGAAAAATCGGGGTTACCCCAACAAAATCCTGAATAAAAGCCAAAAACGGGCCCGCAATCAACACCGTGCGGCCCTCTTAGAGGATACAACCAGAACAGAAGAGGAACCTCCATTAACTTGTGTCACAACATACAACACAATTTCCAATGAGGTAACAAAAATCATAGGAAAACACTGGAGTATCCTCAATACTGGAAACTTACATTGGGAAAAGCCCCTCTTTTCATACAAAAGAGCGAGGAGCATCAAAGATGCAGTTGTGAATACCAGACCAAAAATAATCGCAACAGAAACTGAGTCTGTTTTGAACATATGGGGTCTGCCAAAAGTGACAGGACACTATAAATGTGGAAATTGCAGCGTATGCCCGTTCACCAACAATGTGAAAACATTACAACTGGAACCCAACAAAGTATGGACACTCAGGGGACATACAAACTGTAACAGCGAAAATGTAGTCTATCTACTAACAGGTCCTTGTGACCTCAGATACGTGGGTATGACTGGCAGAAAAATTAAGACACGCATTGGTGAACATAGAAGCACCATTAGGTGCAAAAAAACAAACACAAGGCTTACTGAACATTTCCAGTCGGCTAACCATAATGCTGATGACATTCGCTGGACAGTGATAGAACAAATAAGACCAGGAATCAATATAAACCAACGCCTTTTTGAGAAAGAACAAAGGTGGGTTTATAGGCTTGCCACCCACATATCTGGGCTCAACGATAACATCCCATGGAACTCTGTAATGGGGTAATACATAACCACCTATAATATGGCGTGTAAGCAATCCTTATGTTGCCTAAAATCATACTACGATGTCACTAAAATAGCAATACGATGTGTAAGTAAACCTGACTATGTTCCCAAACTCGTCTTGTAAATTATGAAAATCCCAAGTTCACACTAGGATTGTAATATCCGAATCAACAACTGAAACATGTGGACCTACTATAGGTACATGTCCTGCACAATCTGATACCTCTGTTCCTCCTAGTACATATTTTTCGCTCAACCTTGAGCTTAGGAAGTCTCTTTAAACCTGTTTCCCTTTCCAAATGCGCGACCCGCCCTTGAGCGCCGTCCGCGTTCTGCATTACCAAGGTAACCGAACAACGCTGTAAGCAACGTGACCGAAAACGTCACACACAGCGTCATCGGGCACCACCCCTGAGCCGCGCACTGATTGGCTCACAAACAACCCCCCGAATGGAGTACCGCCTACCCAGGAAGTAACGGTCAGTCTACTTCTAGACGCCGGTACCGCCACGGGTTACTCCACGGGGCATTTCCGAGTGCAGAACCAAGTAGGTTGTGAAGCCTGACGAGCAGAAGCCGCAAGTAAGTGCCCTGCCTCACAGATCCGAGACGCGATTACCGCGTCCCGTAGCAGTACACGCCCATCTGCTACTACAGTATCATGGGATACAAACTTTTCGATTTGCCGCAATTCTTTAGGTAACGGATACCTGCAGTCTTGGCGAACTCGATGCCCATGAAGCGCAAATCGCAGCTTCAAGTGTAAGCCAAAACAACCCCTTAAATGAATGATGTTGTGTATTGATGCAAAAACTTAGATACCGGTCAGAAATGCTTGGGCGTGTTGAAACGCCGCACTATAGATAGCGATTGCTCTCCCACACCCCCCCTTTCCCCAGTCACGTGTACTATTAAACGAGTGCATTCAACTAGCGGTTGGATCCACTCTCAACACATTTATGCTCCGGTAAACTCCGCCTGAGCACTTCTGTCAACCACCACAGACAGCCCACGGGTACAACTTGAAAAGCGAGGTGTTTGACTATCACTTGAGTACTCACCTAGCACAATAACTACATAAAGTAGTACCCTTGTATTGTGATCCCCAGTACGTTTTCCCAACCTTATATATGTTTTTTATATGTTTTTATTCCTACAGGTTTTTCTCCTGAATCCAGGAAAAAGCACTTTTTTAACACCAGACCACTATTTATGGTCTGTAGTTGGATGAGGACTGGACACTCCTTAGCGTGGGTGTACCACCCCTTCCAAACAACACAGTCCTGACGAAAACCACCTAATACGACCTATGGTTGAAACATGTAGACCTATTTTAACTTGTAAATAATTCACATAGCACACTACGCTATTTATTATTTTTCACACGTCTCGTAGCACCTAACCCTTCCTAAATAGGCACTGGTGCAACATACTTTTAATAGGATCCGAACACTCCAGAATAAATTCTTGGTGTGAGTAGATTCGAACCCTTTTTAACACACTTTTTGTAATTACCATTCGCACATATAAAAATCAAAAAAACCCGCTCCACTGTAACCAGGTGTCGCAGCACACCCTGTAGGCACTCGGCCTATGGGGTGGGACCCCGATGATGAAGCATGTCACCAACTAGGTTGGTGAGTGAGGGGTCTTCTACAAGGACTATGACTGTCCAATATAAAAAGGTTGGGGCAATCTCTTGCTAAAACCAAGGCCGAAAGCTCCTGATACCGAAGGAATCTCTTCTTGGTATAAATTCTTTTTGGCCCATAGGGGGTACTCCTCCACTGTTTGTTTAATTGTGTGCAAATCACCTAATCTCCCTGTACCTGAAAAAGGAATGTGTCCATCTGTAATGTAACTGGTGATCATATAAAGTGCTCTGATCCCTTCGGGTCAAGTTGGTGCTATATAACACTGCAAAGAAATATAATTTCAAATAAGCAGTGTGGTGAGCGGTATGAGGGGGTGGCTTCGTGGGGGTGGCACAGGGATATTAAGTGGCGTCAAAGGCGCAAAGAACAACTGTTGGCTGAGGGGTCAGCACAAGGAGATTGTGGTGGCAGAAGCTTATTAAACACAGAAGCAAAGAGCATGGTAATTGAAACTGCAGCTGTAAGCCTTTCATGAAGCCAGTGCAGGAAGTAAACAGTCCACTGAGCAGCGGTCAGGTGTGGAATAATGGCCAGAGCAGCCTACCTTCAAGATGGAGAGCCAGGTTCGAGTATCGGCTCAGGCATCCTTTGATTGGTGCAAATCATTTAATCTCCCCATGCCTGAAAATGTAATGTGTCCATCTGTAATGCGGTTTATGTAAAGCACTCTGATCAGTTCGGGTCCAGTTTACGCTTTATAATTTTGCACCAAAAAAATATATACCAATAAAGTATTGTAGGAGCTGTCGGGGGGAGGGGGGGCGACACGAGGAGATTAAGTGGCGACAAAGGTGTAACAAGCTGCTTGACGCCCGTGTGCTGGGTGGGGGAGGGCTATTAAATGAAGTGGGATAAAGCGCTCCGATCCCTTCAGGTCGAGTTGGTGTTATATAACACTGCAAAGAAATATAATTTTTTTAATAAGCAGTGTGGTGAGCGGTATGAGGGGGTGGCTCTTGTGGTATGCGTTTTTTTCACTATGGGTATTTAATTGTGGCTTGCGTTTTTCATTGTGGGTATTTCGGGCTGTTTTATAGTTTAATGTGGCTCTGTGGAGTGGTGGAAGAGACTGCAGGTATTTGTGGTGGTGACGGTGCACAGGAAGGAAGACTCATCAAAGATAAAGATCGAAATGCAGAGGCCCATGAAAGGAAGGGGGCGGAGAGGAGCCGGCTGGTGCGCAAGTGGCTCACAGATGTTGAACAAAAGGCCATGAAAGGAACGGGGCGGAGAGGAGCCGGTTGGCGCATGAAGTGGCTCACAGATGCATGGTGGCAACACAGACGAAAATGTGCATTCATGTGCTGAAATTACATTCCGTCCACATTTACAGCTTGAAAGTCACACATTTTTTAATAAAGTTGCTGCTTTACATGGAATTCACGTACCATTTTAGGACAACAATTCCATGTGGATTCATGTGCAGAAATTACATTCGGTCCACATTTACGGCTTGAAAGTTTCTGTTTTACATGGAATTCACATACCATTTTAGAACAACAAGCCTACAAGTCCACATTTTTTAATTAAGTTGTGTAAATATTTACAGGGATGCCATAACAGGCTATATATCTTATAATTACAGCCTCGATGACATGGAGAGGATATGGTCTGACGGCTAGCGCTGCCGACTTTGGTGATGTAAACGAAGGTTCGAGCCTCCTATACAATGAATAGCTCAGCCTCGCAGATGTCAATATTTCAAAAAGAGTGATGGGTGACATCAGCTTAAATGTATGAAGAGATGATTTCATAAATAGCTCAGCCTCCCAGAGCTAGTGATGCCTATAGTAAATGTAAATATTTCCAGTGATGCTTTTTATGTACTCCACTCATGGATGCATGGCTGGGTGGTGGATGGATGGATCGGTGGATGGATGGGTTATGGGTGCGGTGGATGCATGATGGATGGGTGGGTGGATGGGTGGATGGGTGGGTGGATGGATGGGTGACTGGGTTCTTGGATGATGGGTGGATGGGTAGATGGATGTATCGGTGGATGGATGGATGGGTGTATGTGTGTGTGTGTGTGGTGGATGCATGATGGATGGGTGGATAATGATGGGTGGATGTGTGTGTGGTGGGTGCATGATGGATGGATTCACAGCTTGAAAGTTTCTGTTTCACATGGAATTCATGTACCATTTTAGGATAACAAGCCTACAAGTCCACATTTTTTAATAAAGTTGGGTAAATATTTACAGGGATGCCATAACAGGCTATATATCTTATAATTACAGCCTCAATGACATGGAGAGGATATGGTCTGATGGCTTGCGCTGCTGACTTTGGTGATGTAAGCAAAGGTTCGAGCCTCTTATACAATAAATAGCTTAGCCTCGCATATGTCAATATTTCAAAAAGAGTGATGGGCGACATCGCCTTATACATGTGAACAGATGATTTTTACATAAACAATGGCTATCACTAGCAGTAACAACGTCTGCATTCAATAGATGTTTTATTTAACTCAATATTTAATAAAGGGCGTTGGATGACATGGTCACTGCTTTGGAACAGGTTTCATTACAGCCTCGCAGCGTGACAAAGTGTGAAGAAACAAATAAATAGCTCAGCCTCGTATACTAAATGTAAATGTAAATATTTACAGGGATGCCAACGAGTTCAATGTATGTTTTTGGTAAATAACAGGCTATATATCTTATAAATACAGCCTCGATGACATGGAGAGGATATGGTCTGACGGCTTGCGCTGCCGGTGATGTAAACAAAGGTTCGAGCCTCCTATACAATAAATATACAAATGAATTTACACCCCCCCAAAAACAATAAATACATGCAATAAAAAGTGAGGAATTGGCGTGGGGAGAAGTGGGGGCCAGGGCTTAGAGGCGGGTTCACGCAGTAGAAAATAGACAAGACGCATGGGGAGCAGCAGCCTTTGATGTGCCGGCCGGCCATGCAGTGAATAATTAGGGGAGGAGAAGTGCCGGCCTGAGGCCGAGCGCAAAGCAACAGATGGCTTTGATGTGGGTGGAGGCAGGCGGCAAGCTCATGCACGAGGCGCGCACTTCTGAAAATCCGCTGGAGAGCCCTTGCTTGGCCTGAAGTATGGTTTGGCTGCATTAGGGTTCTTTTCCTATTCCTGCGGAATAGGAAAGGCGAGCCCTAAAAACTGGAACAAATCTTTCACATGTTTCTGCAAAGGAATTAACGGACAAAGTTGAAGAAAGAGACAAACATTTAGAATCTCAGTTAATTAATTTGATGGCATGTCAACGTGGCACTAAAGAATATTGGTATCAACATCATGGGGAATTAAAATGTACGTTAAGAAACTTAGGAACCCCTACGTGGTTTGTTACATTTAGTTGTGCTAAGTACACATGGGATGATTTACTGGATTTTCTACAGGAAGCAAAATCAAATATAGAAAATATTGGATTGAAGAGACCTGGAGAACTGTGTTCCCTAGATCCTGTAAATGTCTGCAGATATTTTAATAATAGATTTGAAGCTATGATGTTGATGGAGCAAGGTTTCAGTCATAAAGAGATTTGCTCGGACTCTCCAAATAAAACGTAATGCACTAATAAACATGTTTTGTCTGACTAACAATGTACCACACAACATTTCTAGTATCTAGGGGAAGCTTTTCAATGTGCTTTCTACTAACCGTAACTCAAGGGTCTTAAAATGGCCGTCGCAACGGGGGAACTTTTCTGCGCATGCGTCTGTCACACTCACATGACGTGATGTATTTTTTGCTTGGTGGGAAAACTTTACTTATGCGCACTAGAACTAAAGATGGCTGCTCTGTGTTTTCACATGCTAATGCTTGCATTGCTACTTTTATTAAATTGTTTGTTCTTCTTAATTCCTAACGCTGTAGTTAAAATAAAGTAATGGGTATAGAGTAAAGATAAGTGGTGCATTCATTTATTCTTTGTTCTAAATATATTCTTTTTACTTTACTATTAACTTGCGTTTGGACCAATCAAGTACAATGTTGCTCCATCTTGGGTCCTGCAACTGCGCATGTGTAGAAATCTCAGAGTCCACAAGCCACGGCATTGAAACCCTGCCAATGACTGTCTTGCCTGAAGATGCGCCTGGAAAACTAACCCTTCAACCTCTAGGGAGGAAGTTAAATTGGAAATTTTACATACGATGTATTTGTATTGAAACGTCCATAGTTGGATGGAATAAAATGCATGGGAAATAAAGTTATGGGCGGGAAAGATAATTTGCATTATTGAATGAAGTGACCTCATAACTAGTATGGTGTGATGACCTCTCCTCATCTTTTGGCCAATCAAATTGAGGGAATACACAAACTTGCAACTTTGGGGGGTGGTACACTGCCCTGGAAAATTGTTTAACTAAGGTAGGCTTAGCTAGTTAGATTGTCCGACTTGTCCGAATAGCTGACCTTTAACTGACCCAACGCACTCAATAGGCGATCAAGAGCAGAGGTGCTGGCGGAGCACTCTGTCAGAAGAATCGATAACCCAATTGGGGTTCCGGGAAGGAGTTCGATAAACCAATCGGGGTCCTACTGTTAGCTGCAGAGAGGGTTGAAGCTGGCGTTGCACTTTAGCTGTGGGTGCCGGTCCTGACCTGCGGTGGTCCTGTCTTGATCCAATTTGGTCCGTACCTGTCCTGATTCTGGTCTACACTTATCCTGTCCTGTTGGCACCTGAACTATCAGGAGTCCTGTCCTTTATCCCACCCCTTGGCCAGGGTTGGTCTTCACACCATTCTAGGTAAATATAAAGTTGCGTGGGTTTGTTATTGTACTGTTTCCCTTGTCTTACCATTCCTATGTTTCAATGCTTAAAGAAAGTCTCATAATATTTTCAAAGCATCTTGCTTTGATTATATTCTTCCTAATTGAATGAGTTTTGATTGAATTGGTATGGACTCTAACATTTAAGAATTTACATAGATAAAGTGTTTCAACTTTTCCTGAGTCTGTGGTTATTTTATGAGTGCAAATGTTTATTTACTGCCTATTATGCTAACACCCTTGATCCCTTAGGATTCTAGGTACCAGTGACTAGGATTGGTAAGTCAATGGTATAGGTCCTAAATGGTTGATTTAAAATTTATGATTACAGCGTAGGTTTACCTGCTCAAAGTGTATACGTTTTATGGGCCCATGTGAGTATGGTAAAACGAGCAGGTGAACTCGCGCTCTATCAGTATTCTTTTGGTAGCAGAGCAGTGGTTAGGGTTTAGTTAAGATAGGTAGTTAGTCTCATATTGATTATTTTGAATTTGTACTGATTTTATGTTTTAACCAAACCCCATTTGTATTGTTCTATGTTTGTTTTGGAATCCCCGGGGGCAGAATAGCATGTGGTAAATAGAAGCAACACTGCAGTGAGGTCACTTGCCTAAGGAAGTAAGTGCATGGTTAGGTAAAACTGGAAGCACTGATTGAGGATTTTCTGTATAAATGTGTGAATAAATGATAGCAAAGGATTTCGCTGGGTAAATTTTGGCCTTATCTCACCTAGAAAGGGTAAGCCAGAGGGAGTAAGAGGTTCTCTAATGTTTGTATGAAGAGTAGGTAGAAGGGATCCACTCGCAGTGTATGAAGAGTAAGCGGAAGGGGTTTACTCGAAGTGAGAGAAATTATTCTTTCCTTTGAATTTAGTCACTTGGGCACAGTGGCGAATGTTTTTATGTTGTTAATTAATGAATATTGCATTTAAAAGTGAAAATATATAAGTTCTCGTATTACCTTGCAAAGGAGGGAGTCAGTTGCGGTGCTGCGCTGACGTCACCAAGAGCTGCGCTGTTATTGGTTGAGACAGAGGGTGAGTAGCTGAGGTAATAATTGTAAAGGAGGGGTGAGTGCAGGAGCTTGTGGATTTGTCTCATGAGAAAAGCTGCGCAATTATTGGTCAAAATGTATTTGAATTCTAATCACTGATTGGTTCTTGAAAATAAGAAACAGGCTGGTATTGGTGAACTATTTAGTAAACAATTGAGTGTAGCTTCATATTACAATCCTCAGTATATGTATCATTTAGATCCCACAGTTATAGGAAATAGACCCGATAGGAGGTACTTAGGTTTTGCGCAAGAACAATACCTAAGAGGAAGACCTCATATCATGTACGGAGGAGAGAGAAAAATGTTGCTTTTTAAGAAAATTAAGAATTTCTTGAAGAAAGATAAAATGATTAAAATAAGAGAAGGAATTATTATTCTACCACCAAAAACGCATGCATCATACATGATGGTAGAAAGGGGCTATCACTCTTGTGTGTGGTTAGAAAACTGGATGGAGTACACAAAAGATGATGGTGTTTTGGCATTTCCAGAACATGGTACCTATAATGGTAGAATGTTGTACAATTGGAGAACACGGATGAATGAATTAGATCCCAGACCTAGAATAACTCAGTACGAAGCATTAGAAGAATGGGAGATTGAGGCTTTTGAGAGAGATAGACCCAGAAGTGACAGAAATTGGAGTAAATTGTGTCCCAGATTTCCTAAAGAAACAAGAGATAAAGAAATGAAGAAATGGAGATAGTCCATGTTAGTGGAAGGAATATATTCTGTACTGACTTTGGAAGAACCATCAGGGAGCAAGTGTGCAGAGAAAACGAGAAATGTAATGACTAGTGGTTAATCAGATGATGACTACTTGGAGGATTTGTTAATGAAAAATCTGCCACCTTACCATGAAGAAGCAAATAGAGTTAACCCTAGCGCCCCATTCTTAAAACCACCTTTGGTTCCACAAGTTGTACATGAAACCTCATTAGAAAAAGTATTACAGGATAGGGAACGAGAAGCAATAAATAAACTGAGAAATTAATTAATTCAGAAAATTTCACAGTTGAATACGAGTACTGAAGCCTTGACCATTACGATAACTATAGGTCCTGTTGTTCCATTATGTGGAGAAAAGCAGTCCTGTCCTAAACCTCCCATTCTTGCTACACCTGTAGTGAAAACAAGAAAGGAACCCTTGATAGTTGATGATCAAGTAAGTGAATGTGAGACAGTGATTTCCCTGATGGATTTACCTATGAGGGAACCGGTGGGTGACTCGATCAAGAAAAACACTCCCAGAAACTCTAGAGAGGTACGGAAGGAAACATCTTCAGGTACAAGAAGTGCTACTTAGTTTATCCCCAGAAGAGATAGAGAGATGGTCCCGAGAAATAGAAAAGCCAAAATCACAGCCGAAGGTATTGGATATTTTGAAATTAAGAGTTGAATTAGAAGAAAGGATTGCTGGAAATGTGGGATTGGAAAGGTTAAACACTTTCAGTGAAGACCAATTGTAGTTTATATGTCGAAGTATCACTCGAAATACTAAAACATTTCATGAAATGTTAATGAGTTTGGCTTCTGATATGGGAATTGACATTGGTAAATCTAAAGTGTTACGGAAACCTTACCGAGCTGAATTTTCTGATAAAGATTTTGAAAACATGAATGTGTTAGGACGTAAGTTGCAAATAAAAGAGTTGCTGTCGTTGTTACAAAAATGGGGTGATTTCGACAGATGGAAATCAAGATGGATAAAGAAAAAAGAGGAAGCCCAGGGAAAAAGCAATCCATCAGAATATTTACTAAAAGAACCAGAAAAAGGGGAAAGATTATGCCCAATGAGAGAAGGGCCAGGAGGAGGTTATGTATATGTCCCATGGTCCCGACAGGATATTTTATCATTTATGAATGATTTCCAAAAACTCAGAGAGAAAACTAAAAGACTTGTAAAGGTTTCAAAAGTATTGTTAAAAGATTTAGATGGGTTGTTTGACATTGTAGTACCCGCAGATTTATGGACCGAATGTAAAATTACTAATGATTGACCTAATGACAAGTATCCAAGAGACCCAAACACAGGAGCACCATCTGATGACGTGATGAAAAAGTATCATCTACTCATAACTTTCCTAAAAGGGAAGGTACCCCCGAAAGAAACAGATTGGACAAGAATAGACAGAACTACCCAAAATAAAGATGAATCAGTGCATGCATATTATGAACAACTTTTGCAGGTATTCAAACAGTACAGTGGTTTGGAAAGCAAAGATACGAAAGACATGACACATTTTATTTATCGATTTGTGTCAGGGTTAAAGCCAGAAATTTTGCAAATGATTAAAGATCATAAAATCTGTTGGCAGGCCAAGCCTGTGGATGAAATACTTAAGTACGCAAAGTATTGTGGGGATGAAATTGATAATAAACAAAAGAATTTAGAGGAAAAGTTAATATTGGCAGAGGTAAAATTGGCAGAGCAACAGGAACTCCAGTTAAGTCAATTAAAAAATGCTCAGAATCAAGGAGATGGAAATGGGGGTAATCGGAAGGTAGAATGAACAAGAAGAGGCAAAGAAAAAGTTTCCTTGTCATGGGTGCGGAAAAATGGGGCATTGGAGAAACAAGTGTAAGGCTGTGCTGAGTAATTATATGCAAAATGACAATTTGAATCCACAGACGCAGAATGGGGTGTCAAGGAAGCCACAGCAACAGGTAATAAAGAACCAGTTACCACTTGCACCTATGCCAGTTTCCGGGAGCTAAGTAAAATGCAGTGTGGATACCACAAATTGGGAGGGAAGTGGAAGGAGAGATGCAGTGACATCAAAATTTCTTTTGAGTGACGCATTTTTTCAGGAAGATAGTTACTGACCGTGCCTGAGAGGGGAGGGCGAGGATAGCAGGCTTGGGGCATCCTTGCCGGTAGATCAGTCAGGTCCATACATTGAGGGAAATGATGTTACCTTTTTGTTGGATACTGGCGCTACCCGTTCTACTGTGAGAACAACAGATGTTCCAAACCTACCTCTCTCCGGAGAAGCGATCCATGTAGTGGGCGTTTCTAATAAACAAATTAGTACTCCTGTTAAAGAACCCATGGAAATCAGAATAGGTAATATTAAATAAATGCACAAGTTTGAAGTGTGCGACTCCAGTAAATTGAACTTATTAGGTTGGGACTTACTGTGTAAAATGATTTTCACAATCTTTTGTACCCCAAGTGGTATTCAAATTCAAACCCCAGATGAAGATGGAGTTTATAAATTGTTAGCCAAAAAAGAAACTGAAAATAAAAATATACTAGTGGAAGACCTCCCAAGAGAATTACAGCATACAGTGAATCCTGAAGTGTGGGATTTCACTGGGAAAGATGTAGGATCTATGGCAAATGTTGACCCAGTTAAAGTGACAGTGAATGAAGGTGCAGTTTACCCAAATATTCGACAATACAAAATGAGCCCAGAAATAAAAACAGGTGTTGCAGCAGAAATAAAGCGTTTGGTTGAGCAAGGCACTTTACAAGAAATTATGAGCAGTCCATGTAATTCACCTATAATTGGTATAAAGAAACCATGCGGAAAATATAGGGTCATACAAGACCTCCGCAAAGTTAATAAAATTGTCGCCCCATGTTGTCCAGTTGTGCCAAATCCTACAGTGATTTTGTATCAGATACCGTGGGGAGCCAGATGGTTCACGGTAATTGATTTGTGCCATACATTTTTCTCCATACCATAACATCCAGATAGCAAATTTATTTTCTTGTTCAAATTCAACAACCATGTCTACGATTGGAATTGTGTCCCCCAGGGGTACACAGAAAGTCCATCAATTTTTAATCAGATATTGAAAAAATTTCTTGAATCTCTGGTCTTGCCCGAAGTCTGTCCTGGTGCAATATATAGACGACCTGTTGGTGGCGTCTAGGACTCGAAATGACTGTGTTGTTGATACCATTGCATTGCTAAATCATTTGGCTGAAAGAGGGCATAAAGTGTCACCTGAAAAGTTACAATTTTGCACCACATCAGTAAAATATCCGGGGCACCAGATAGAGAGAGGTGTCAGACGAGTTACCTCTGAAAGAATCAACATAATCAGAAACATGAATCTACCTCAGACACAGAAAGAAATCAGAATGTTTTTTTGGAGTTGTAGGTTACTGTAGGCAGTGGATTGTGTGATTTGCAGTCCTAGCTAAACCCATTGATACAAATGACAAAGAAAAGAGCAAAAGACCCACTAGAGAGAAATGACGAAAGCATGAATGCCTTTTTGAAGCTGTGAGACTGTCTTTGCTCAGCTCCAGCTTTAGTAATGTCTGAGTATTCAAAGGAATTTGCATTGTTCTGTAAATGTAAATGTCAAGGTATTTGTAGAGCGCACTGCTACCAAGCGGTTTCCTGGCGCTATTACTCATACCGCTGTGGAACCCTTCCTGGCTTTCCCTGTGAAGTGTCCACTCCTGGGCACCCCAGGGTGAAGCCAGGCATCCTAGTGCTGTTGAGGCCGGTGTGGAGGTTAAGCAAGCTATTTCCCAGAGTTGCAGCGTGGGGCCCATGATTAGAATAGGCATTGAGGCGAGAATTGTCAGGTCCGAGGAAATTGAGCCCAAGACCCGCTGAGGCGGGAATTGAACCCTGGTCCCAGGCCAGAACTCTGCATCAGGGTCTACCGCTCTAACCATTGAGCCACACTCCTCCACTTCTTGCATTCTGTGATAAACGCGACAACTGTGCATTGTCTGTTCTGACCCAAACTCATGGTTAATGAGATGTCCTGTGGCATATTTTTCATCCACACTAGATCGAGTGGCATCTGCATGGCCAGGATGTCTGAAAGCAGTAGCTGTAACCTACATGAGTCTTGAGAAAAGTGAATCCATCATTATGGGACACCCTGTAACTGTGTATGTCCCACACTCAGTTGTGATTCTGTTAACCAGAACGCGTACTCAGTATTTGACTCCTAGTGGGCTAAGTATGAACGAATCCTTCTAGGTGCAGGGAATGTGTCTTAAATCCAGCCACACAGTTACCTGATTCACACTTTGAAGACGTGAAAGGGGAAGTCGAACATGATTGCATCGACCTCACAGAATACAGCACTAAGCCCCGTCCAGACATAAGAGAAGAGCCATTATTAAATTCAGAATATGAGCAATTTGTGGATGGCTCATGCATGAGACATGAGGAAGGAGGATTAAGTGCTGCATATGCTGTGTGTACTTTGTGGGGGTCCAGTTGAAGCATTCTACTTACCCGGAGTCAAGTCTGCACAAGTAGCCAAATTAGTTGCAAGAGCCTGCAAATTTGAGAAAAATTTGAAAGTGACCATATACACTGATAGTCAGTATGGTTACGGAGTTGTGCATGCCTTTGGCCAACTTTGGATGCAAAGGGAGTTTCTGACTTCTTCGGGTACTCCTATTAAAAATGGACATTATGTAAAAGACTTGCTAGAAGCAATTCAATTACCAAAAGAAGTGGCTGTGGTCAAGTGTGATGCTCACCAATCTGGAAATGACAAAGTGACAGCAGGTAACCAATATGCTGACCAACTAGCCCAGCATTGTGCCAAACATAAGATGGCAATATATAAGAAAATCGATGCATATGGAAAAAGCTGCCAACTTATGTTGCTTGATAGAGTGAAAACATGGGAAGAAGTGAGAGATTTGCAAAATTAGGCAGAAATTAGGCAGAAAAAAAGGATGAGTTGGAGAAAATAGGATGGGAGACCTGTGTTACCAGATTGTATGCTTGCTCCTATGGCTAGGATGTATCATGGAAGTTCACACATAGGTAGGGATGTGATGATTAGGCAGTTTAGACAGAGTTGGTTTATTGCGAGATTCAGGAACGTAGCAGAGAGTCTTTGCCAGAGGTGTATAACGTGCCAATGAATGAATCCTATTAAGAGAACTGTAGTGTTGCCAGGAAACATTGGAAAGGCAGAAGGTTCCTTCATACGACTCCAGAGTGATTTCATCCAGTTACCCCCTTGTCAAGGACTGAAGTACGTCCTTGTCATTGTCTGCTTGTTTTCAAAATGGGAGGAAGCTAACCCTACCCGCAGGACAAATAGCATCACTGTAGCTGAACTACTACTGAGGGAAGTCATACCACGTTTCGGTTTTCCAGTAACAATTGAATTAGACAGTGGGTCTCTAACAATGCACCACACAACATTTCTAGTATCTAGGGGAAGCTTTTCAATGTGCTTTCTACTAACCGTAACTCAAGTGTCTTAAAATGGCTGTCTCAACGCGGGAACTTTTCTGCGCATGCGTCTGTTACATTCACGTGACTTGACCTACCTTTTCCACCATCTGCTGGCGTTGGTTATAGTTTATTTCTGAATACACTTCTTTAGAAGCAGCGACTAGGTGCGAAGACACAGATTATAAAAAAAATCCAAAACCTTTGTTACAGGGATTGCAGAATCCCACGAATTATAAGGCTCAAATTCACATAGTGTTTGGCCTATTTGAGCCAATACATGCACAAAAGCAATATGCAGGCTAACACCATTGTAAAATAATTGTGAGAAATAGAATTGTCTATAAACAAGTATCAGATTAAACTTTCTTGACCACCTGTCCAGTTGGCATCCCCTTAATTTCCCCTTAGTCCCTAAAGTTCCCAATGCTGTTTTTTCATTTTTGAAATACTTTAAGGAACGTCAAGTGCCCATGGACCCTGCAAGCTGAAACCTAGACATCAACAAGTTCACACTTATTCATCCTTGATAGGAGAGATCCTTGTTGGGTCTTACAACCCTTAAAATCAGCTCTATGTCTCTCTCTTGAACTAATCACGCAATAGTGACTGCTGTTTCAAAGTTTTAGGGGTGCCTAAGCACACACTGTGGAGGAGCTAACTGGCCTTCCTCTGTAGAACGAAGTATAGAGATTCACTCCGACTGGAGCTCTTTCCTGCTTCTTTTTTTAATAAATGCAATGTTCATTATTATTATGTGTAAACATCACTGTGTAATTTTTTGACAACATTAGTATGTATTAAGTAAAATAAAAGCTCTCCAATGTGTGACTGTTTGTATGGTTTGACTCTTTTCTTATTGTTTATTCAATTGAAACATACACCCACCTACAACCATTGATCAGTGGGTAAGCAGTGATATTTTCAAACCTAAAGGGACAAAATGTATTTTAACCCCAACTATTCCGACTTACCAACCCTCTCTTACACGCCCCTACTCCAGCATCAGCAAAAGGGAGGCACTTTAGATTTCAGCGTATGGCTCCTTGTCTGGGAGCGATTCCACAGAGTCTTTGGTGCAAAATTACATAGCAATTGTGTCTGACTGATCTACAGTGCATGGTTGTGTGAGACAGAGGACCCTCAAATATTTAGGGCATGTGATCTTGTGAAACTCCTGCGACAGCAAAGCAATAAATGTCCCTCAAGTTTTCTCAAAGTTGATTTCCTTTCCCGACATACTGGGTGACAGCTTCTCCATACCCAGGAGCTCACATAACCCGTACAGGCATGTGCTGGGTTCCAGTGTTTTTAAAAAAAATCTTTTAATTATTATTAATGCAATAACAAAAAAGAAAAACATCAAGTGACTTCAGCAGTTATCACACATGTCAACGATACAGTACCATACTTACAGAATATTAAATACAAAATAAAGATAATGGATCACGGGGACTCCTGCGTTTCTGCTTCTGTAAGACATATCGGAGGTGTACAAATATCTCCACAGTGACGGTTCCAGGCCTCCCATACCTTCCCCCACTTCTCAGGGCAACCCTTGGCGACATGGACTGACCTCCCCCTGAACATACACCAGTCCAAGTCTTCCGCCCACTTCGTGACCCGGGGTGGCTGACTGGCTCCCCACAGTTGAGCTATGTTTTGTTTCGCTATCATACATGCCAATGTTACCCATTGTTTCCGGTACACATTCAGATCTGTGGGTTACCAAACATTTAAAATGCACCTACCGGCCTCTGGTAAAATCTCCACCCCAAGGACATCTCGCAGAGCCTCATGGATCTTCACCCAGTAATCCTGCACCACCGTGCAGTGCCACAAGATATGCATAAATGTGCCAAGCTCCCCACAGCCCTTCAGACACTCCCCACTCGGTCCATGGAAACCAGACGTGGCCCTGTAACATATGACCTATGTAAAATCTTCAATTGCATCAATCTGAGCCTCGTCTGTATCGCTACCACCCTCGGAGAGGAGATTGCCTCTCTCCAATCCTCGTCGTCCGGCTCCAATCCATTGTCACCCCAGTGTGACCTGATAGATACCAGCAGGTCCTCCATATTATTTATAAGCTTTTTATATATTAAGGAGATGGTCTTCCCTGGGAAGTGCCCGTCCAATACACGATCTTTAAGAGGGGACGCATCAGGAAGCGTTGTGTCCCTCGGGATATGTGTAAGTAGAGCAGGTCTCATCTGGAGGTAACGGTAGTGCTCACTATTGTGAAGGCTGTATTGCTGCTTGGGAGAAGGAAATGTGTGCACCGTGTCCTTTCCCCCTACGTCTTTAATCTGTGTGATCCCAATGAGATCCCATTTATCAAAGCCCTTGGACTTCCACAAGCTTCCAAGCTTTTCTGAGTTCCATAAGGGGGTGGAGAGCGTGAGCTTCCCCTCCCGACTGAGATGCCTGTTGGCCGCATGCCACACGTGAACAGCATGCGCCGTTGGTCCTGCCAGGGGAAACCAACAAGGCCTGGCATACAGCGCCTTGGTAAAGTCCATCCCTGGCACCTGCCAGCGGTCCATAGCATATCCAGGGTCCCCGGGGGGCCCATAAACTATGTGATTCACTGCCCCCAGTTGGGAGGCCCAATAATATTTCCGTAGGTCCGGCAATCCATCCCCTCAGTCATAGTAGGGGAGAGTGAGTTTTGTAAATGCTATTCGGGGCCTACCATCCTAAAGAAGCCGTCTCTGGAGGGCCTCTATTTCGCTGAAGTAGGATGCCGGTATCGGGTCCATTGTGTTCTGGAGTGCGTACAAGAATCGGGGAAGGGCCATCATCTTGAAAAGCACCGCTCTGCCCATGAGGGAGAGTGGAAGAGCCTTCCTGCACTCCACATCCCTCTGAAACCAAATCAAAGTGGAGCCCAAATTGTTGGCATATCTTAACTTCACATCAAGCGTGACATAGATACCAAGGTACCTAAACCCACTCGGCTCAATTTGTATTGGGCAGGCCTGCGGTATTACCAGCGGATCGCCCCTAAGGACGAAAAGCACGGATTTCGACCCATTTATTGCGAAACCGGAATACCTCCTTAATATGGCTAGCACATCCAAAAAACAGATTAGGGATCCCCTGGGGTTGGTAAGGTAAAGCAGGATATCGTCAGCCTATAACAAAATTTTACCTTCCCAATCCAACGTCCACCGCAGGCCTCGTATTGAACGGGCCCATCAAACCCACACCGCCAAGGGCTCCAGGGCGAAGGCAAACAGAAGCGGGGACAAGGGGCAACCCTGCCTCGGGCCTCTACCAAGGGGAAATTCAGCGAACATGCGATTATTTATAACTACTCTGGCCAAGGGATTGATGTAGAGTAAACGTACCCAGCTAACAAATTCCGGTCCGAAGTCCATCTTCCCCAGCGCTGCAAATATGTAGGGCCACTTGACTCTATCGAACGCCATGGTGGCATCTAAGGAGACCAACACTGCAGGCTCCTGAATCGTTGGGGCCCTGCCCAATATCCCGTGTAGCCTGCGCAGATTGAGGGCTGTGTCACGGCGGGGCATGAAAGTGGATTGATCAGGGTGTATCAAAGTGGAGATTACCTTGACAAGTCGCACCGCTAGCCACTAACAGAGTGTCTTGGGTTTACCTGCTTTGTGGATAAACACAATATTGGCCACCCGCTGGTCATACGGGAGCAGGCTCTTCTCTAAACTCTCCGTGAACATGGTCCGGAGGAACGGGGCGATTTGTTGGCACTTAGTTTATATAGTTATATGGGGATTCCATACGGGCCAGTAGCTTTCCCGGAGCGCACCCCTCTGATGGCTTGCGTCACCTCATCATCCATGATAGAAGAGTCTAGATATTCCCGGTTTTCATCCGAAAGCGTAGGCATCTGGATGTCCCTAAGCATTGCACAATTATCTTCCTCTGTGTACCCTCCTACTGAGGTATACACCCCGCCATAGTACTCAGAGAACTCATTCGCAACTGCTTGCGGGTCACTGACTATCTCGGAGTCCATTCCCTCCAGTTCTGGCACCAGCCTTGATACCCACTCTCCCTTCTCTAGCCACGCTATCAATTTAACAGGCTTGTCTCCATGCTCGTATAGTCTACTCTGAATATCGTCATTCTGAGCTATGGCCTTGTCTCTAGTGAGGCCGCAATTTTAGAAGGTGCACGTTCTTCCGAGTTGCTGCCCTGGCTACCTCTTCTTCCAGTTTTATCACTTCCGCCTCCGCCCTTACCTTCTCTGCCTGACACTTCTTTTTCTTCCCCGCTACCAATGACAGTACCTCCCCCCGAATGACGGTCTTATATGCTTCCCATAGGGTCTGTGAAGAGTCTACTGAGTCCGTATTTTCTAGGAAATACCTATCAGTTATCTTGACAATCTCTTTCTTGGTTGGTAACAAAACAATGTAGAAAGTTACCCAGGGAAGGTGGAAAGCAAGAGTATGCAGAGTGGAGCGTGGAGGGAAAAGGAAGAAAAGGAAAAGAAGGGGAATTTCCCTTGTTGGAACTAAAACCCTCACACACCTAGCAAGCTAGATGTCATGCTTCATCATATGGGTTTTGCTCCTCTTCAGACTGGCGCTGCAATGTCTGACGGGCACCCGTAAAGGGGCTCTTTATCGGAGATCTTCTGTTCCGGCCTTATGGTGCATGCGGGTGAGAGGGATGAAAAAGGTGTAGTTGTGAGAAAGTGGTGAATTTAATAAAGGTGGGTCAGTCCACAATAAGTTTTATTGGCATGACTGACGCCCTTGATTAAAATTGTGGGAGGGGAGATATGTGCTTAAGGAGGTACAAAGCAAGATACCTACAACTCCCTGATCAGGTCAACATGTTTCTTGCCCGGATGGCAATTCATCAGGACGTATGTGAAAACGTACTACACAGTGAAAATTAAAAAAGGATGTTCATACAACCTTATGCCATGTGGTCGTACAAGGGCAGGCAACTAGGTCCTGCTGAACTGGGGTGACCTAAAGGAAAGTTCATAACAAAGGAATAATGGTAGTTCTGTATTTGTTATGATACAAGGTCATAAGAACAACACGCTCGTAAACACACTCGTGGGTGTAAAGGGACAGTGAATACAGCGATATTTGCAGGTATATCCCCGTTTGGAAGACAGTGGGTTACATTGCAAGGTAAAATGTGTTAAAAGACGCTAAACGTGAGGAACATGAAGAGAGGCACATAATAACCGATCTTACCCTAAGGGAGATCCTAAGGTGCCCCGCAGTCTGCTCCAGTGGGACCTGCACATATAGGTCAGGAACCTGGGGGAAGCGAGAGAGCGTCGGTGTAGAGCATAGAATAATGCTCAACAGTATTATGGTAGCATCCCGTCGTGGGTCAAGGCTCACAGAGTGGAAGTTGCTGACGGGGTAATTGCAAATCAGCAAGAGCACTTGCGGGCCTCTGTAACCACATGGAAGCAAGTGAACCTGCAGCAATACGTAAGCCAAGGTGAGAACCCAAACACCGAATCGGCACAGGCTGTCCCTGTACACCCAAGAGGGGATCGCTAGGGAACCGGGACTAGCCATGGCCAAGACTTGCTAAGTGTGTGAGGGTTTTAGTTCCAACAAGGGAAATTCCCCTTCTTTTCCTTTTCTTCCTTTTCCTTCCACGCTCCACTCTGCATACTCTTGCTTTCCACCTTCCCTGGGGAACTTTGTACATTGTTTTGTTACCAATCTCACAGACACGTACACTGGACCCCGTTAAAAATCGTCCACTAACGGTTCCTCCTGTTGTTGATATAATCTCTTTCCAGGTGCCTGAATCCTTCAAGTGCCAAGTGCTAATAGTAGCCACCCTGCCCACTGCAGACTGGCCAATTTCCAGCTGGAGCCAAACGTGTGAGTGGTCGGAGATCCCCCTCCCCAGGTGTAGTGCCTCTCTAACCGTGGCCGCCTGGGCCGCCGGCACCAATACATAGTCAATTCTGGACAGGCTGTGATGCACCGCGGACACGTGGGTATAATGTAGCCCCGTTGGATTAAGCATTCTTCAACCGTCCACAAGCCCTGTCATTTCTAGGAAGTCAGGAAGCCACTTCTGGGCCGGTCTCAGCCCTCTGGCCAGGTGTCTATCTACCTCCCCGTCTCCCCCTAACACTAGGAGGCCCAAGGGCAACGTCAGGAAGATAGCTCCCAGGTCTCGGAAAGTATCGGATTGAAGGCCGGATGGGACATACACTGACACGGAAGTGACTGTCTTCCCCTCCCACTGCCCCGACACTCCTATGTAGTGGCCTCTCTGGTCCGACCATGTAGCATGGATGCTTAGGGGAAAGGAGTTCTTCAACAGGACCCCAACCCCCTAGACCCCGCGGTGAGCCCAGCATGTGCCACTAACTTGTAACCCCCCCTGTGAAGGGCCATGCATCAATTTGCAACCAGATGGGTCTCCTGCAATAGCACTAAGTCCGAGGAGTGTCTTCTAATCAACTGGGTGACCATCCCTTTTTTGATCCTATCCTCCAGGCTGTTCACATTTCAGCTAAGCACTTTTATCCCCGATCCCCCACTAACATTTGACATTTATCCGGTATGGGTACAAAACAAACTTACCGTTGTCACCTGATGCACAAAGGAAGAAGAAAGAAAAAAAAAACATTGCGAAAATCTCAACACCTAACATCTCAGACAAGCCCCCTCCACCCCCCGCCATGCATCCCTGCATATGGCAAACACCCATCCCCAACTCATAGTGTGACTCTCGCCCAAAACCATCCTACTAACTAACTAAAGGTAGTTACGAGGAGAGGAGGTCGGGACCCTGTCACCTCCCTCACCCTCCCCCACCCCTATGAAAAAGCGACCCCATTCTGTGTCTGTTTCTGCACTGAGTCCTTGGAGCAAAATCAAAACAGTAAATGGGAGTAGAACCCACTACCTGACTCTTTAAAAGTCCCGGACAATCTGCGGTCTCCATCATTCCTCTTCCTGCGGTTTGCCCCCTACATCACTGTCCTGTCTCTCCGGTTCGCTTGGGGACAGCTTTCCAACCAATCAGAAGCCACCTCTGGGACGTCAAAAAACCAGACCCTCCCGTCAGCATCTACCCTCAACCGGGCTGGGAACATCATTGCGTATTTCAGTCCTGCATCTCTGAGTTTCTTCTTCACTGCGAGGAAACTTTGGCGCTGTTTCTGCACAGTCTGGGTCAAATCTGAGAAAAAAAGAAAGAGTAGCATTTTCATACTGTAGGGGACCTCCCGATCGGGAAGCCTGCAGGATAGCATTTCTGACCCTAAAATGTAGCACCCTCGCAATCATTGGGCAAGGGGGGGCTCCCGGCTTGGGTTTCCCCCCCGGCACTCTGTACGCACGTTCGATCGTGAAGAAGTTGCCCAGCCCCTTGGGCTTTAGATGGTTACAAATTACATCCTCGATTAAGAGGTCCGGGGCCTGCCCCTTCGGCTCTTTTCGGGGATACCAATAATGCGGACATTATTGCGACAAGCTCTCCCCTCATATTCGTCCAGCTTCCGATTGGTCAGGACGCCGGAGGCCTTAAGGTCTCGCACTTCCTGCTGGAGCTGTGCAACGTCATCCGTTAAGCTGGCGATCTTAATATCCAGAGTCTTAACTTTCTCACTCGCGTTAGTGAGGTCAGCGCGTATGAGATTGACCTCGATGGTGACCGCATTCAAATTATTGTCCACCAACTTCATTTTAGAACCCAGGGAGGTCTTCACACCATCTATCACCGCCATCACGTCAATTAGGGTCGGCTCTGCCGGCGGGCCATCAGACTCCCCTCTGATTGATTGAATACAACTCGAATCCGGTGGTGACCCCCGAGACATCATGTACCGGTCAAGTTTGTTAGTCTGGACCTGTCGCGACCCTTTAGAAGTTCTTAACTGCTGTCTGTCACCCTCTGATTTTGATGCCATCTTGTTGAACTGTGTTTTAAAATGACCCACATGACTCCATTTTGTGTTGCCATGCTCTCGATAACCTGATGAAGAATTGCCTTCCACGTCCCTGTTGAAACGGGAAACATCCTTTACAACGCAACTTTTACCATGCAGTTCCTTTACATCGCAACTTTTACAACACAAACCATTACAACGCATTGCGCTGGGGGGCACTCTAGGATAGGGAATAGATTTAATTTACTATCCAACACCTTCCCTACTATCCACAGGGACTGGAGTTGGAATAGTAAATTAAAATATTCACTGTCCAGCACCCCTCAACACTATGCATTGTAAAGGCATGCGTTGTAAAACTTGCGATGTAAAAGCATGCGTGGTGAAAGCATGCGTTGTGATGTCATACATCCGTTGCAAATTGCCCAACCCTCCCTGCTCCTTGTGGTCGAGCCGATTCCGAGAAGCTGCCTGTGTGCCTCACCCCCCAGTTGTGCCAGAGACTCAGCCACATCCTGTCCATTGTAGGTAACTCAGCCTGTCACGACCATCTGACCTGTGACCACACCAACTGATAGAGGAAGCACAAAGCTGTGCACTGTGACCACACCAACTAATAGAGGAAGCATAAGGCTGTGCCCCATGACCACACCAGTTGAGCAAGGAAGCACGGGGCTGTGTACATTGTGCAATCAGAGACAGATGTCCTCTGTCCACGATTGCACCACACGAGACTGACGAAGAACTTGTCAGATGAGGAACTTATCGAAATAAGGAACTTGTACTGTGCAAATGGGCGTGGCTAGTGCTATAAATATGTGTACGCTGTGGAGTAAAGCAGCAGTCTCCGTAGAATTGTCTTTGTACCATTCTGAGACCCTGTCCTTAGCTCGAACTAATAAATAACTTAGGGGCATATTACCAAGGGCATTATCGCCGCATTAGCGGGACTTTTTCCCGCTAATGCGGCGATAATTTTATCGCCCTAATACCAAGCTGTCGCTAACACCAGTTAGCAACAGCTTGTAGGCGATAGCGGGCATTTAGGGGCCCACTTTGCATTTCACCGATAATTATCTCTAATGACATGCAAAGTGGGCGTGCCAAGATGTTAGCGACTGAAAACAGTCGCTAACATCTCTAACACCTATTAACAACTTTTGGAAATATTCGTGCTAAGCACGAATATCTCCAAAAGCTAACGCCTGCTAAAAGCAGTTCTTAGCCATGTTATCCAATGGAAGGTGGATAACATGGCTAAGAGCATTGTCACGATAATGCATGAATATTGTTGATTTTTCAGCGGTATTCATGCATTTTGCAGGATTTTTACCGCTTTTGAGATAAACCTTGATAACATCAAGGTATTTCAGCGGTAAAAATCCTCGGTGCGCGGCGATATTTTTTTCCCCCTAACCAAGCAATAGCGATAATTATCGCTATTGCTTGGTAATATGCCCCTTACTTCCCTCCACGGCTGGTTGTCCTGGTGTCTTTGGTAATGTATGATTTAAGCAAGAAGAACCCGTAGATTCTAGGTAACCCCTGCACCACTGGCTTTGACTCTCCTAGTGGAGGAGAGGTCTCCAAAAATCCGGTTCTACAATCTCGAGTGCCTCCTCAGTGGACCCCAGGCCACTTCACTCTGCATTGATGCAACAACAGCGCACTAATCACTCAGCCGGGAGGGGTCGGTAGTCAAGTGAAGTTACCAGTCAATGTGGTCCCAAAACAGGTACGTCAACCTGCCCATCTGCAATGCCATGGACCCAAAAGGCTATTTGAACCTTAACAATACAGATCCACGATCCCGGGGGAGGTACAGGGACAGGGATGCGCTGTCCAGCCCACCTCAAACCACCACATCCAGGACCACTCCAGGTGAGCCAGCCCCCATGGCCACAGAAAGATGTTCAGGAGTCCCCACAGCCACTGCGTTCCCTCCACATATAACAGCGGTCTTTAGCCACCCTGGACCCGATGACCTCGGTGTCCGGCCTATTCAGCGATCAGTAGAGATGTGGGTCTCAGTCTCAGGGGCCCCGGTCGCTCACCAACATCACTCAGCCAGGCCGGGCCCCGGGCGCAGCATCACCTTCTCTCCCAGGCCAGGCATCCCCCAGCACCACCTCATGTAGCACCGCTGCCATGGGGGAATCTCAATTAGGTTGCAGGGGGGGCCCTCCTCCCCTATATATTCACACTCAAGAACTCAGTATAGGAGCCCGTTATTCTCGAGCACCGGGGGATGCTCAATATCTTCCTGCGCGCTGCACTTGATCTGCAGTCGCGCCCTCTGAGCCACCACTCCACTTCAACTTTCACTCTGCAAACAGAAGAACTCTGCCGCACCCTCCACAGCTCCTCACTTCATAAACGTGTTGCTGAGCGGGGGGGACAACACCACTGTTTACCGTGCCGCCGCCACTCTCCGCCAGGCGCTGAGTGCAGAATATCCGTCCCGGTGCCCGACCGATGACTTCCGGTCTGCGGCCCCGGTGTTATTCAACTGGCGACCGGCTCTCACTTCCAGGCGATCCCCCAGCTCCAGGCAGCACACAGGCCGTGGCTAACGAGGGGCGTATCTCTGGCCCTGGAGGTCGTATCGGGCCCGGAATCGCTGGTGGAGGCACCGCTCACCTTCAGCCAGCTAGCCGTGGGGTCAGATTTCAGGAGGTATCACAGGATTGTAGGAATGGGGGACAGGTCCAGAGGAGCTAAGTCTTTATGCGGCCATCGTGACCAGCGCGTGGCTCTTCCCCCGTGTTCCAGTGGTTTTATCTTTCCCCCACAATGCTGTAATTATTTGCTTTGCAGGACATAAAGCTAATGTGATCTCTCTACCATGAGTCAAGCTCAGTGGATAGGTTTCCTTATTGGGTAAGACTTGTTACAGTTGTGCTAGGAATTGTGCGATATCAGTTGCATTTATGGAGTTTACACTGTCCATAACTTCCTGCCAGTAAAACTAATTTGGGAGATTTCCATTACAGTTTTGTTAACATTACTGTATGTCCAGCATATGGATGATTTCTCAGGGGACAAAATATGCATTTGGTCGGGGTATAATACCAGTACGTGGTGATTTTGTTTAGCATCTCTCAACTTTCAGCTGTGGTACGAGTTCTGTAAAAGTTCTGAAATGAAGTCAAGCAGACATAGTAGTAAGTTCCCAGTAGCAGTCTTTATTAGCAGGGGTACAGAGAGCCATCCCGGCTGGCACAGGCAAGGCACAAGCAGTAACTGCCACTGAGAGAACACTCAGGCCAGGGTGCTTGCCAACACTACAGATGACATCACTGAGTTCTCACTGAGCTCTGCCAGCATCACATCATCACAAGTTCTCTGCTCATGAAAGTGTGCATTCTATCTCTGCCTCACACCTTTTCTATGCGGCAGTTTTTGGAGGCAGATGTCCTTATGAATTTGTAAAGATCATACATGAGGTGTTCACCATCCTACTTAGCTTTATGAGACCTTTTTCAAAGGGGTTCAAAGGACAGCTGATTTTCGATTTGATATCGGGATGAACTGCTCAATGCCTGATTTGCATGGAGTGGATGCTTTCTTTCTCAAGTATCCTGTAACCATCTTTCACTTGCTCAAAATACTGGATCCTCTCTGTATCCTAAAAATCTTCTACCCTTTTGCAAATTGCAGCTTACCATCCCATGTAATCATTGCACTTAAGGGCTGGAAAATGTCCCATATTCAAATAATGGGCATTAGTCAGAAGGGTATGGCAGTGAAGGTACTTGAGGTGGCCACCGTATCCCTGTGTCCCTGAGTATTGGTGATGAGTATACTCCCAAGGGTCTGTGCTATTTGGCTAGCCAAGAAACCCTTTATCTGAGGATGGTTGGTTACACTCCACCATATACTGGAGCTGCACTGCAGAATGACAATGCCCTAACGGGTCTATTAGGATGTCGGGCGGTGGCACCACCGCGGTGCTGGCGGGCAGAAAAACGCCTTTTTCCGCCCGTGAACAGCGGAACCCACGTCTGCCATTTTAGTATAGTAAAACATAGCTCATTTCCCGTCCGCCACGGAGCGACGCGCACCGCCATCAAAGTGCGCCCACCACGGCAGCGGTGGGAGCCAATCGAGACTCACAGCCGTGCCGAATGACGTCCGCACCACTCCACAAATTAGGATGGCCCAAACAGGCAGACACACCGCTGCGGAGACACCGCATAACCAGACCCGGCGGAAAGACGATAGTGGAGCACTATAGCCGAGACCCGGCCATGAACGCCATGGACCAAGCCCTCCACATGCATCCGGTCATGTACCTGCTACTGCACTACCATCAACAGGGCTGCCGTGGACGACGCCGCAGGTACGCAAATACACCAATACAACACACAACACACGGCGCGACACAGGGTCCAATTCCACCACGGACACCCTGCTGGGGGTCACAACACATCCACAAGGGCACCCCTATATTACCCACCTGCCAACAAGTCACCCCTCAGCATCCGGGACACACATCGACTGCGAACTAGCAGCAACATCCCGCTCCCGGTCACGTCACCACCGCGGTCAACGCATGCTCACAATGTAGAAGGCAGGGCCACTACAAGGCATGGGCAGGGCACTGACACAACAGGGACACACCACCCCTAACTACACATCAACACACACCATCAAGTCACATGCCATGCACCCATCCTGTACATCCCCATGCACATCAACAAGCACCGGTACAAGCAAGCACAATACACACCATGCACCACACAACAGACAAGCAGGGAGTCAGCCACTGCAGGAGTACCTGACAAGGAACACACTACACCAGTGACACACACACTCAAGGCTGACAATACTTCCCAGCACACACACACAACCTTGGTGTGACCACAAACAGAACACACACACACACAGGTTAGCCTGAACAGATGCCTGCACAAAACTATACACAAACACCACAGGACATCAGGGGATGCACATCAGTCAATGCCAAGCACACAGACACACAACACTGTACGCACAACAGGCAGTGTGTGCACAACAAGCACAACAGATACACACAGACATGACTGGCACAACCACAACACACACCACATAGCAGCACAGCACAAAAACAACAGCACACCCATGAAGTGAAGCTACACCACAGCCAACACACAGACACCCAACACAACATCAACAAGATGCACCACTCTGGGATACAACAGCACACCCAGCAATACCAGAGCACTGGGCAGCAAACACAGCTCAAGTGCACAAGGGCAAGCGAAACTGATGAATACCACAAGAACATCACGCAGAAAACAATGTAGCCATGTCCAGAGTTGAACAGCACACATGGCCCAAAACCTCCACCACAAGGCACATACTCACAAATGAAGAGATGGGGAGGCACATAAACATGGAAACAAAGGGGACAGCTGACATCAAACTCAACTGAAGTGCATGTCAGTATCAGACATGTGGGGTGTGTCCAACACACAAATAGAGTCAATGCAGACCCACAATGTCTATGCACAAGTGGCACACATAGGGGATGGCATCACACCACACACCATGCCTCACAGGAGGAGAAAAGGCACCATGTGCCTGCAGTGCTACAGAAAGTCACACACAATGCCAGTGATGACCAGCAGGGTCACACAGTCCACACAAACACACACAACACACATTGATAATCAAACAAACACAACACTGATTTGCAAATCACACACTTTGCACACACATTAGTGACAAATACAACACGGAGGATTCACACAGAACTACATGGACCCACCAACACACTGCACAGTGCACAACAGACAACTCACATAGAAGCATCAAATCATTTACACAGGGCAGGACAATCAAACCCCCAGGCACACAACTCCTGGCTGACACATGTGTGTCTTTCCCAATCCACGGGCACACACACATACACAACAACTACAAAATCACAGCCTTCACACTGCACACCTCCTCACCAACCAAGAGCACACATCACATGTATGCCAGGGGACCAGGACTACGGGCCAACACAGGATGTCCATACACATACACAACTGGGCATATATACAAGAATAACACATATACATCTGTGCACAGCATCACACCCTGTGCTGGCAGCGTACCCCAAACTGACATGGCAACCACGTAGCCAACAACACAAAACCACTCAAAGCATAACAGCATGACAGCTAAAAGAGCCAACACAGGTAACACAAGTATCAGTGTCAGAATGGACTGAAGCCCCTGTCACCCCAGTCTATAAATGTGATGCGGACAAAGAGCCTTGCAATGTCAAATTGATACATAGAGCATGGGGCCCAGTCAACTAAATGCACACACAAAAAGAACTTTAATCAGCAAGGACACCGACAAAAGACACAACAGGAGTAACTGTATTTATTCACATATTGCACATATGTGAAAGTATTACAACTGTACACAACATAAGGGTACACAAAGCCGATCAAAAGCAGAATATCCTGCACAGGCAAAGTACAAACAGGAAGGCCTGTGTCCATGGCAGAGGTGAGAATACAGCACAGCAGAGCAACAGGGTCAGTGTCCATGGCACAGGGGAGACTCCAACACAGCAGAGCAACATGGTCAGTGTCCATGGCAAAGGGGAGACTCCAACACAGCAGAGCAACAGGGTCAGTGTCCATGGCAGGTGGGCCAGCAAGTACATGAGAGGCTGCACAGGGGAGACTCTAACACAGCAGAGCAACAGGGTCAGTGTCCATGGCAGGTGGGCCAGCAAGTACATGAGAGGCTGCACAGGCAAGGCCAGAACAGCAGTGAACAACAAGGCCAGTGGGCAGGGACAAGTGAGGAGTCAGGGCATGTGAGGCTGCACAGTGAGTGTGTATGCTTGTACCCTTTCATGGCCAGCAGCACAACCAGGTGTCAAACTATGGTCAGGACTAGCACGCCTCTATGAGAGACACGTGTATGAGGGGGACTAACACTCACATCTGGCTGTCAGGTTGATTTTGAGCTGGTTGAGTTTTGAGCTCAGCAGGAACACCTGACCTGGGAGACAGGGAAACAGGTGATGTAGGGCAATCAGTTGTCAGGCAAAGCTGGAGGGCTGTTTGGACCAGGTGGTATAGTGGCACGTAGAGGTGAAGTCATGCAGACCTGGGACACAGTGTGGGTGAGAGAGGTTTGAGGGTGCCCTTCCACTTTTTGGGAATCCGAAATGGCTTCCCTGTTTTGGGGTTAATGGGATCAGGTGATGACTCAACAGGTACACACACCGAATGGCCCACATCTGGTTCAGACACTGGCACTCCCTCTGGGGATGTGTTGGATCCTGCAGGATGCTTTGTCTGGCTATGCCTCTGGACCACCTTACCCTGCTTGCCAGGTGTTCCACTTACAGTGTCCTCCTTTGCTTCTCTGCTAGGTGTTCCACTTACAGTGCCCTCCTTTGCTTTTTTGCTAGGTGACCCACTTACAGTGCCCTCCTTTGCCTCTTTGCCTGGGGTGGCACCTACAGTGCCCTCCTCCACCTGCATCACTGTGCTTGGAATTGGAGTTGATGTTGTGGGGGTAAGTGGGCCTGTGCTCTTCCTAGGTGTACCCTTGCTATGCAATCCCTCCTCAGTGAACACAGACAGTGCACGCCTAGCTCTACGTGAAGTTTTAGGGACAGGAGAGTCCTTTGCTGGAGATGCTTCACAGGTTTGTGAGGCTGATGTCTGCCTCATTGCTTTTTCGGCCTTGCTCTTCCCTGACGGGCTCTTGTCTATGCATTCGGGGATGGCTCTGCTCTTCTGGGGGGATGGTGTCTGTGGGCGTGATAGCTTGGCTTGTGTCTGCTTTGTGCTCCTTGTGGAGTATCGGCTCTGTGATGCAGGTGAACCGTGGTCACTGTCCTCTGATGTGGCCACTGACTGGGGGGTGGACAAAGGCACCTGAACAGGAATGTGAGGATGTGCCTGTTGAAGGGCAGACGTCACTGTGGCTGACAAACCCTGAACTGTACGCTGGAGCCCACCCACGTCAGAGTGTATGCCCTCCATGTAGGTAACCACCTGCCCCAATTATTTATCATGGTTGCTGAAGGCTTTGAACAGGGCGGTCTGGCCCACACAAAGCTGGCACAGGAGCTCTACACACTCAGCATTGATGGCAGCAGGGGGGACAGGTGCAGGGTCAGCGGTGCCAGGTGTGAATGTAACACGTCCCCTCTTAATGACACAGGCAGCTCTAGAGGAAGTGGATGGAAGGCTGGGCACTGGCCGTTGAGTGGCAGATGATATAGCAGACTCCCCATCCCTTGTGCCTGACAACATGGATGCATCACCACTTGCATCAGGTGATGAAGTACTCTGTGTCTCTGCTACGGATTCTTCCTGCATACTCCTGTCCCCTTCAGATGCGCTGGTGAGCTCTGTGTCACTAGGCTCCGCTGCAGCTGTAGTGCTACTCTCCCCTCCACTGGTTTCCAGCTCCAGTTCCTCCGTGCACACTGGCGAATCTGCATGTGAGACAGATGCAGGGTTGTATAAATTACATCATCATGACCAAGCTAAATAAAGTATGCATACAGGGGATGCACAAATCAGCTTGCTGACCACCACACCCTGCATAAACATTGCAGCAACACACTACATACACTACAACAGTGCCTCCAACACTGACTATCTGCCATGACTGAGCCATGTTGAGGCCACACAGCACAACACCTTGCCGGTGGATGAAGTGTACCACACACAACTTCACATGCCCACAACTATCATGCACCAAAACTCAGTGACATTAAAATGCCCCCAGGGAACGGGATGGGAGAACACACAAACTTATTAGGACATGACAGTCTACAATGCCAAGTAGGCCATACTAAGCAACATGTGCCACTCGGGGGCACCTTGTAGTCAGACGTGTGAGCCTCAACACTCATGGTGCATGAAAAGTAGGAATACATGAACTCACACTCAGATAGTGGGCGCTTCTGTCCACCCCTAATACGTTTCACACACCATCACAATGCAGAATGACCATGTGTATCACAACACACCTGGCTATGATAAAGCACAGCATGGATGATCAACCTTTACATGAGCTGTTAGGCACAATGCCTGCGGCGTACCACAAGGATCATCACTCAGTCCCACCCTCTTCAACGTATACATGAGTCCCCTCGCATTTATCGCGCGCCAACACAACCTCAACCTTATGCGGACAAAGAGCCTTGCAATGTCAAATTGATACATAGAGCATGGGGCAAAGTCAACTAAATGCACACACAAAAAGAACTTTAATCAGCAAGGACACCGACAAAAGACACAACAGGAGTAACTGTATTTATTCACATATTGCACAGATGTGAAAGTATAACAACTGTACACAACATCAAGGTACACAAAGCAGATCAAAAGCAGAATATCCTGCACAGGCAAAGTACAAACAGGAAGGCCTGTGTCCATGGCAGAGGTGAGAGTACAGCACAGCAGAGCAACAGGGTCAGTGTCCATGGCACAGGGGAGACTCCAACACAGCAGAGCAACAGGGTCAGTGTCCATGGCGAAGGGGAGACTCCAACACAGCAGAGCAACAGGGTCAGTGTCCATGGCAGGTGGGTCAGCAAGTACATGAGAGGCTGAACAGGGGAGACTCTAACACAGCAGAGCAACAGGGTCAGTGTCCATGGCAGGTGGGCCAGCAAGTACATGAGAGGTTGCACAGGCAAGGCCAGAACAGCAGTGAACGACAAGGCCAGTGGGCAGGGACAAGTGAGGAGTCAGGGCATGTGAGGCTGCACAGTGAGTGTGTATGCTTGTACCCTTTCATGGCCAGCAGCACAACCAGGTGTCAAACTATGGTCAGGACTAGCACGCCTCTATGAGAGACACGTGTATGAGGGGGACTAACACTCACATCTGGCTGTCAGGTTGACTTGGAGCTGGTTGAGTTTTGAGCTCAGCAGGAACACCTGACCTGGGAGACAGGGAAATAGGTGATGTAGGGCAATCAGTTGTCAGGCAAAGCTGGAGGGCTGTTTGGACCTGGTGGTATAGTGGCACGTAGAGGTGAAGTCATGCAGACCTGGGACACAGTGTGGGTGAGAGAGGTTTGAGGGTGCCCTTTCACTTTTTGGGAATCCGAAATGGCTTCCCTGTTTTGGGGTTAATGGTATCAGGTGATGACTCAACAGGTACACACACCGAATGGCCCACATCTGGTTCAGACACTGGCACTCCCTCTGGGGATGTGTTGGATAATGCAGGATGCTTTGTCTGGCTACGCCTCTGGACCACCTTACCCTGCTTGCCAGGTGTTCCACCTACAGTGTCCTCCTTTGCTTCTCTGCTAGGTGTTCCACTTACAGTGCCCTCCTTTGCTTGTTTGCTAGGTGACCCACTTACAGTGCCCTCCTTTGCCTCTTTGCCTGGGGTGGCACCTACAGTGCCCTCCTCCACCTGCATCACTGTGCTTGGAATTGGAGTTGATGTTGTGGGGGTAAGTGGGCCTGTGCTCTTCCTAGGTGTACCCTTGCTATGCAACCCCTCCTCAGTGGACACAGACAGTGCATGCCTAGCTCTACATGAAGTTTTAGGGACAGGAGAGTCCTTTGCTGGAGATGCTTCACAGGTTTGTGAGGCTGATGTCTGCCTCATTGCTTTTTCGTCCTTGCTCTTCCCTGACGAGCTCTTGTCTATGCATTCTGGGATGGCTCTGCTCTTCTGGGGGGATGTGTCTGTGGGAGTGATAGCTTGGCTTGTGTCTGATTTGTGCTCCTTGTGGAGTATCGGCTCTGTGATGCAGGTGAACCGTGGTCACTGTCCTCTGATGTGGCCACTGACTGGGGGGTGGACAAAGGCACCTGAACAGGAATGTGAGGATGTGCCTGTTGAAGGGCAGACGTCACTGTGGCTGACAAACCCTGGACTGTACGCTGGAGCCCACCCACGTCAGAGTGTATGCCCTCCATGTAGGTAACCACCTGCCCCAATTATTTATCATGGTTGCTGAAGGCTTTGAACAGGGCGGTCTGGCCCACAAAAAGCTGGCGCAGGAGCTCTACACACTCAGCATTGATGGCAGCAGGGGGGACAGGTGCAGGCTCTGCGGTGCCAGGTGTGAATGTAACACGTCCCCTCTTACAGACACAGGCAGCACCAGAGGAAGTGGATGGAAGGCTGGGCACTGGCTGTTGAGTGGCAGATGATATAGCAGACTCCCCATCCCCTGTGCCTGACAACATGGATGCATCACCACTTGCATCAGGTGATGAAGTACTCTGTGTCCCTGCTACGGATTCCTCCTGCATACTCCTGTCCCCTTCAGAGGCGCTGGTGAGCTCTGTGTCACTAGGCTCCGCTGCAGCTGTAGTGCTACTCTCGCCTCCACTGGTTTCCAGCTCCAGTTCCTCCTTGCACACTGGCGAATCTGCATGTGAGACAGATGCAGGGTTTTAATAATTACATCATCATGACCAAGGTAAATAAAGTATGCATACAGGGGATGCACAAATCAGCATGCTGACCACCACACCCTGCATAAACATTGCAGCAACACACTACATACACTACAACAGTGCCTGCAACACTGACTACCTGCCATGACTGAGCCATGTTGAGGCCACACAGCACAACACCTTGCCGGTGGATGAAGTGTACCACACACAACTTCACATGCCCAAAACTATCATGCACCAAAACTCAGTGACATTAAAATACCCCAAGGGAACGGGATGGGAGAACACACAAACCTATTAGCACATGACAGTCTACAATGCTAAGTAGGCCATACTAAGCAACATGTGCCACTCGGGGGCACCTTGTAGTCAGATGTGTGAGCCTCAACACTCATGGTGCATGAAAAGTAGGAATACATGAACTCACACTCAGATAGTGGGCGCTTTTGTCCACCCCCTAATACATTTCACACACCATCACAATGCAGAATGACCATGTGTATCACAACACACCTGGCTATGATAAAGCACAGCATGGATGATCAACCTTTACATGAGCTGTTAGGCACAATGCCTGCGGCGTACCACAAGGATCATCACTCAGTCCCACCCTCTTCAACGTATACATGAGTCCCCTCGCATTTATCGCGCGCCAACACAACCTCAACATCATCTCCTACGCAGACGACACCCAGCTGATCCTCTCCCTCACCAAAGACCCAAACACCGCCAAAACCAACCTACACGATGGGATGAAAGAAGTGGCCGAGTGGATGAAGAACAGCCGTTTAAAACTGAACTCAGACAAAACGGAAGTCCTCATCTTAGGATCATCCCCCTCTGCTTGGGACGACTCATGGTGGCCACCGGCCCTGGGAAACGCACCCAAACCAACGGACAACGCACGTGACCTGGGCTTCATCCTGGACTCCTCCCTCTCGATGACCAGACAAGTCAACGCCGTCTCATCATCATGCTTCAACATCCTACGTATGCTCAAAAAATTCTTCCGCTGGATCCCCACCGAAACAAGAAAGACGGTCACCCATGCACTGGTCACAAGCCGACTGGACTACGGAAACACCCTTTACGCCAGAACCACAGCCAAACTACAGAAAAAACTCCAACGCATCCAGAACGCCTCAGCCAGACTCATCCTAGACATCCCCCACCAAGCTCACATTTCAGGTCACCTGAAAGACCTCCACTGGCTCCCTGTCAACAAGAGAATAACGTTCCGTCTCCTCACCCACGCACACAAAGCCTTTTACGACCTAGGACCCGAATACCTCAACACGCGCCTGACCTTTTACACCCCCACCCGCCAACTACGATCGTCCAATCAAGCCCTCACCGCGATTCCACGCATCCAAAGATCGACCATGGGGGGAAGATCCTTCTCCTACTTAGCGGGCAAGACCTGGAATTCTCTCCCCACCTATCTCCGCCTTACACAGAACCACCTATCCTTCAGAAAACAACTAAAAACGTGGATATTCGATAAGTAACATACCCCCCCTTCTTCAAGCACCTTGAGACCCTCTGGGTGAGTAGTGCGCTATAAAAATTCTAACTTGACTTGACTTGACACTAGCACACATCCCTGCAGCCACTCACATGACACATCACTGCACCACACCGCAAACATACAATGGCACACCGCTGCAACTGGCTCTGTACACATGCATTGGCTCACAGGCAAAGTCACCGTCACCAAATACTCCCCCCTGCCTTGCTGCCTATGCTCCTTCAGACGTGCATCCAACTCCGGATTAGTCACTGCTAAAATGTGGTACATCAGTGGAGTTAGGTTTCGCCGTGCCAGACGCCTAGTGCGTGGTAGCAGCCCCAAGGTCATCTCGGCCACGTTTTTTGCCAGCCGGCTGATGTCATCCCACCTTTTGTGGCAGTGTGTGCGTCGTCTGTTGGATACCCCCAGGGCCCATACCTTGGCAGCAAAGGCCCTCCACATGGCCTTACGCTGGTGTACCTTGAGCTGCAGGTATGGGAGAAAAGTAGGGTAAGCTACCAGTTGCACAGTGTCATGTTCCCACATCTATTACTACAGTAGCATCATGCGGAGTCTCAACTGATTGGAATCCCACAAATACCCAAACTGGGGGACACCACACAAGGGCACTCTGCATGGGCCAAATAGTCATCATAGCATGCAAACATGAGGGCGTACAGGCTACATGCCAAACACACACACATGCAGGATGAGGGCAATGAAAGCCCTCTGTGTGTCGCACACATCACCAGTCCCATGCATGTATGACCCCCCTGCCCAACAGCACACTCAATGATAACTTACCACTACATTGGGGCCATCATACAGCCTCGGGTACTGTGCCAGCACCTCGTCCACTAGCACCTCCAGCTCCTCGCTTGTGAATGGGCTGGCATGGATCTTCTCTGTTCTTGCCATCCCTGTGGACATGTGACACCTGTGGTTGAAGTGAGTGTTGATGAGTCCCAGGCAGCAGGCACTTCAGGCATCAGCAGGAGAGGGTCTCAGGCAGCAGCAGAGAGAGTCCGAGGCAGCAGGAACTTCAGGCATCAGCAGGAGAGGGTCACAGGCAGCAGCAGGAGAGGGTCCCAGGCAGCAGCAGGAGAGAGTCCCAGGCAGCAGACACTTCAGACAGCATCAGGAGAGGGTCCCAGGCAGCAGCAGGAGAGGGTCCCAGGCAGCAGGCACTTCAGGCTGCAGCAGGAGATGGTCCCAGGCAGCAGTTGGAGAGGGTCCCAGGCAGCAGCAGGAGATGGTTCCAGGCAGCAGGAGGAGAGAGTTCCGGGCAGCAGGCACTTCAGGCAGCAGCAGGAGAGGGTACCAGGCAGCAGGCTCTGTGAGCAGTGGAAATGTTGGGTTCACTCCCACTGATTTATTGCCCCATTGGTTCGTTTGTGAGGTGCAAAGCTGCAATTATTGGTTGTCCAGGTCTGCCTCATTCAAACCCATCCAATGACCGGCTCCGCTGTTGCGGAGCACGCTTTCTGCGATTTTCAAACCTGCATCATGCCACCGCAATCGTTGCTCCCATTGGCTGTAGGCAATGCCCAATGGCGGTGATGCACCGCAGGGGCCCGGGGTGCACTACCGCGATGGTACATCTTTTAAACCCATCCAATGACCGGCTCCTCGGTGGCGGAGCACGCCTTCCGCGATTTTCAAACCACAGCGGACAGGCGGTATGAATTGCCATATGTGTGGTGCTGCATGCCCACCGCCAGCAACCCATGCCAATAGCTACCGCACTTGTGGACTGAGGTGGTGCTGGTGCCCAGCTACGGCATCTCCATGGCGGTGTGACTCCAGCACCACCCGCGTCCACAAGTGCGCTGGCTATTGGCATGGGTTGCTGGCGGTGGGCATGCTGCGCCACACATATGGTGGTCAATACCACCTGTCCACGGCGGTGTGATGCCAGCACCACCCCCATCCACAAGTGCGCTGGTTATTGGCATGGGATGCTGGCGGTGGGCATGCTGCGCCACACATATGGCGGTATCAACCGCCATATGTGTGGGGCAGCATGCCCACCACCAGCAACCCATGCCAATAGCCAGCGCACTTGTGAACGGGGTGGTGCTGGCGTCACACCGCCGTGGACAGGCGGAATCGATCGCCATATGTCTGGCGCAGCATGCCCACCGCCAGCAACCCATGCCATTAGCCAGCGCACTTGTGGACAGTGGTGGTGCTGGCGTCACACCGCTATGGACAGGCAGTAGTTTCCGCAAATTTGGTCACATGCAATGGGAACTCGAACCTGAACTCTACATCAGTAACAGGTTTAGTGGCACATCATTGTACACACAATTGCATCTCTTGGTATCAGGCACAGGTGGTTGCATGCTATGTGTGACGCACATTGCTCTGTGTGCCTGCATTGTGACTGATGCATTTGATGATTGATGATGGCTGACAGTGTGAAGCAGGTCTTAATTATGTGTAACCAAGCACTGTGCTGTGGGTCTGTGCTGACCTTGGCAAGGCTTGTCTCACTGTAAGGTGTTGTTCCATACTTATGCTACCATATCAGACCATATCAGACCATGCACCCAAGTTTGACATCTACTGTGATCATTGTGCTCTTGATGTGCGCCAGCTAGGCATGATGCATTGAGGTGTGACAGGTAAAGCAGATGTGTGTGAGGCATTCATGGTCATCTCACACACTTTTGTGGATGTTACTGGATGAGTCGTGCACATGTGGAATGTCCAGTTCAGGAACTGTGCTTTTAACATTGATATTCTGTTTTGTCTGTGGGACATGTTTCAGGTAAATGGATTGGTGAGTCCCAATTTAAAAATATGTAACCTTGTGTGTCACGCATCTCACATGGAATTTATAATGTATTGCATAACATGATCCATGGTATGTGCTGGGTCAACTTCTTGATGGTTGTCATTGACATGTGCCATGTACATCACACCTAGGAGGAGGCCAAATCTCATACGCCACCTGACAGTGCTGGGGGGCATGGAAGATGTTGCGATAATACGTAAATTCTGCCTCGACAGGGCGAGCCTCAAGACCCTTTGTGACCAGTTGGAGCCCCACCTGCAGCCTCGTCGCCACTACCCAACTGCCTTCATACCCACATTCAAGGTGATGGTAGCCCTCTACTTTTTTGCTACTTGTTCCTTCCAGGAGACTGTGGCTGCCACTGCAGGGATGTCACAGCCCATGTTCAGCATGGTGCTGCGGGATGTTCTTGCAGCCATGATGTTATTTAAAAATCAATCCATTCATTTCCCCAGGGGAGCTGAATTGCCAGGAGTGAAGGGTGACTTCTATGCCCTTGGGCATATACCACATGTAGGAGGTGCCATCGATTGCACCCATGTAGGTCTGGTGGCGCCACAGGCCACTGAGCATATTTTTAGGAATCGGAAACATTATCATTCTATAAATGTGCAGGTGGTGTGCCTTGCCGACATGACGATTTCGCAGGTGTGTGCAAAATTACCCGTCTCTGTCCATGATTCCTACGTCATGAGGAACAGCATGGTGCCCCATATGATGGCTATCCTGCATCTCAATCTTGCTTGCATTGTGGGTAAATATGACCTGTGATATGGCGTGAGGTGTGTTTGTGACATGATGCACTCAGCCGTGCAACATTGCAATGTGTGTTTTTATTTCCTAGGTGACTCAGCATATCCCAGTCGAGCCTGGCTGCTGAGTCCAGTGCGAAATCCCAGGACCCCGGCTGACGTCAGGTACAATGAGGCACATGGCGGGACCCGACGTGTCATTGAGCGGACTTTTGGGCTACTCAAGTCAAGATTCCGCTGCCTTGACTGGACTGGAGGAGCACTGGCATACTCGCCTGGGAAGGTCTGCAAGATCATTGTGGCATGCTGTATGCTGCACAATTTGGCCATTCACAAGAGGATTCCCCTGCTCCTGGATGATGGAGAGGAACCAAGGCCCGCACCTGCCCAAGGACCTGAGTCCAGTGATGAGGACAGTGGAGAGGAGGAAGGAGTTGACATTCGTCAACAGCTCATCAGCCACTACTTCACTTGAAGGTGTGTACAGCTGTTGAACTTGTACATTGTCTGTTGTGGTGGTTGTTGTTGTGCAGGGCTATCTGCGGATGGTAGACACAGGCACACGTTCAGTCACCTGTGTGTGGTAAATGCGTCAGAGGACTCACCCCTCTCTGTTGGCGCAGGAGAGGATGGTGCACTGCCATCCTGTGGCACAGCAGGAGGGGGCAGAGGTGTTGGTTGGGACACAGGCCTATCCCTCTGCAATGCCACTTGCTGGGCCATGAGGTCCACCATTTGACCTATACGTCTGTCGATGGACCTCATCAGCAGGATGAGCTCACTTAAAAGTTCATCCGACCGGCCACTTTGTCCCTGGACCTGTTCATATGCACCGATGACTCTGGTGAAGAGGTCCAGGGATGGTGTGCCAACCTCCTGATGTCTGGGGGGAACCCTGGCCCTCCCACCTGCCCTGCTGCCACAGACCTGTTGCCTCGCCACGGTGTTTCCTCGCACACTCTCCTTGCCCTCCACAGTTGGTGGTGTGTCCTGGTCATCCCCTTGGACAGGGAGGGTGGTGGTGGTGGTGGTGGTGGTGTCCGAGGTGGCAGCGGTGGAGGCACAGGCCATGACTGAAGAGGTTTGCTGTGCAGGTGTTGGTGCAGCAGACATGGTGGTGGGGAGGATGGGGCGGCTGGAGCTCATTGTCCAAACTGTCCTGGGCGTCTACATCCAAGAGTCCATGTACCAGGGGTGGAAACTGGCTCTGCTGGTTGATGTTGTCTGCAGCAGCAAGATCTTCATCACCAGTGGATTAGATGGAAAATGGTCAGTGTAGGTCGATGTGCTGAGATTGTGTTAGCTGAATGTCATCTGCTGTCTGTACACTACACAATTGAGACAACTTTTGTATTCTTGCTACAGGCAATACTGGCTGTTAATACATGGTGCATGCCAACATCATGAACTCATATATGTCCTGTGTCAATGCATTGCATGCAATTGTTGCCCTGTGTAGTGTTGCAGGTCTCCCAGACAGAAACAGCAAGAGCTGTGAGGACGGCTAGCTACCTGTTATATGAGGGTAGACAGTGCAATGGCTGACACATGCACCTGGGTGGGGGAGGCCTCCATGCAGCTGGGTTGTGGGACAGGGGGCATGCTGGGAGTAGTGATACAGGTCTCCCACCCCCACACAGTCCTCCAATACAAGATGACTAGCTACCTGTGAGTCTGTTTGATGAACAGTGCAATGGCTGACACATGCTCCTGGGTGGGGGAGGCCTCCAAGCTGCTGGGGTGTGGGACAGGGGGCATTCTGGGAGTAGTGATACAGGACTTCCACCCCCACACAGTCCTCCAATACAAGATGGCTAGCTACCTGTTAGGCGAGGGTGGACAGTGCAATGGCTGACACATGCTGCTGGGTGGGGGAGACCTCCAAGCTGCTGGGGTGTGGGATAGGGGGCAAGCTGGGAGTAGTGTTATAGGCCTCCCATCCCCAAACAGTCCTCCAATACAAGATGGCGACCTACCTGTGAGTCTGTTTGATGAACAGTGCAATGGATGACACATGCTCCTGGGTGGGGGAGGCCTCCAAGCTGTTGGGGTGTGGGACAGGGGGCATTCTGGGAGAAGTGATACAGGCCTCCCACCCCCACACAGTCCTCCAATACAAGATGGCTAGCTACCTGTTAGGTGAGGATGGACAGTGCAATGGCTGACACATGCTGCTGGGTGGGGAAGGCCTCCAAGCTACTGGGGTGTGGGGCAGGGGGCATGCTGGGAGTGAAGAGACTCTAGGGAAGTGGTCCAGGGATGGTGTGCCAACCTCCTGATATCTGGGGGGACCCTGGCCCTCCCACCTGCCCTGCTGCCAAGGACCTGTTGCCTCACCACGGTGTCTCCTCGCACACTCTCCCTGCCCCCTGGGACAGGTGGCTTGCTGGGAGTAACGTCTGTTTGATGCACAGTACAATGGCTGAAACATGCTCCAGGGTGGGTGAGGCCTCCATGCTGCTGAAGTGTGAATAAGGGGCATGTTGGGAATGGTAGTGCAGGCCTCCCTCTGCCAAACAGGCTTCACAGTGAAGATGGCTGGCTACCTGTTAGGTGGGGGTGAACAGTGCAATGGTGTTTGGGTTGTGAAATGAAGTACTTATCAATGTGTTGTTTGGGATTTGTTTGTACTTACCAGCCTCCGTTCCCCCGGATACTCCTGTGAGACTCTCAGGATGCAGTATGGCAAGCACCTTCTCCTCCCATGGTGTGAATGTTTTCTGTGGGATGGGAGGGCCACTGCCAGTCACGTTCACCAGCTCCCAGTTCTTGCTCCTCTTTTCTTTGACAACCCTCTTGAGATCATGCCACCGCTTCATGATCTCCTTCTTGGATCTTGGGGTGGTCCCTACTGCATTGACCCTTTGTACTATCCTTTCCCACATTTGTGTCCTTGTGGCTAATAGTGTCTGTTGGACCAGGCTGCCAAACAGTTGTGGTTCCACTCTCACTATCTCATTGACCATGACTGTCAACTCACCCTCAGTGAATTTTGGCATTTTCTGTGCTGCCATGGTGGTTGGTGTTTGCAGTGTTTGTGGGTGCAGGGGCGGGTGTGGTGGGTGTGGTGTTGAGGTGGGAGATGCAATCTGTGCTGGGGAGTTTTTGGTGCTGGTGTGCTGGTAGTGGTGGTGGTGGTGGTGATGTGTGTGTGCTGTGTTATTTTGCCTCTCCTCTCAGATCTGGCGTATGCCCTTCTCTTCTGGAGTGTTGCAAAGAATTGTGGTCAGTAAAGGAACTGTATTTATACTCAGCTGTGTGGGTGTGTCCAATTGTGCCTTTGCAGTGAGGTGTATTGTGGGTGTTGTCCTGTGAGTATTTTTATTTTTTATTTTACATTGGTATGTGTTTTGTGTATTTGCAGGCATTGGTACTTTGATTTGTTCTTAGTTAGGCATCGTTGCGATGTTTTAGCTTTGTCCACCATATTTTTCATGTACCGTCCGCGGCCGTGGCTATGGTGCAGCTCTTCTGCTGTCTCTCCCATTCACTGCAGTGTGCGACCGCGGCGGTCGGAAACAGCAGTTCGTACCGCTGCACCATCGGGGAAATCATAATTTCCTGTGTGGTGTCTCTGCTATGCTTACGGCGGGGTGTAGCTTTTCCGCTGCATTTCCGACTGCAGCGGTCGGTTTTTAGACGTGACCACACACGTTGGATGGTTTTTGTTAGCCCGCTACCACCGCGGTCGGTGTTTTTCAGCGGTTGATCCTAATTTGACCGCCGGGTTATCTGCGGTCCCGGCAGGCGGTTGTTTTCCGCATCCATGGCGGTCGGGGTGATTTTCCGCCCGCCATCCTAATGACCCTCTAAGTGTGGGACTCCCAACCCACCCTCATCTGGTGTGAGATGTGTTTGTCATTTCAAAAGGCAGGCCTTTTTCCCTCTCAATATAAAGCTCTCCAGAGGTCTTTGTAATTTTGGGACAGATGTACAAAAGTTAGGAATAGTGATTTCCTAATTGCGATTTTTGCGAACGATGAGAAATCGCTATTTTGGATGTATGAAACTTTTTTGAATTTCATTAGCGATTCTTAGTGAATTACAAATAGACATACCTTATGAATATTAATGAGACAGGTCACAATTTGTGGCCCACTACGTTTCTAGGTCACTAGTGAGTAGTTCTATAGTGGCCTTCTGGATCTTGGCTCTCAATCTACAGACTGATAACTTGCCAGCCTTATTCCCACCCCCACCGCTGGCATAATGAAACTTGGGCCGCCCCCCCTGCAAGGAACATGGCGGGCCCCCCTCCAAACTCAAACAGGAGCTCCCCAAAAAGAGTACTTTGCTGAGGGGGCCCCCTGGATTTTGGGGCCCCCCGCACTGCGGTGGCTGTCGGGGCCCATATTACACCACTGGCCCCCACTTTCCAAAGTACTTTTTCAGAGTCTTACAAAGTGTACACTAACCTGTTGAAGTCTAGAGCTATAAGTTGTTGTATAGTTTATGTGAGCTGAAGCAATGTTTTCTGCAATCCTGTGAGCTTGTGTTGTCTCTCTAGTTCCTTCACCCTTCCTTCTAGTTTGTCTTTTATCCTGCTTCTCTGAAATATATTTAGTGGCCAAGGAGATTAATTCCCAATGTAAAACTGCCTCAAGAGCACCCCAAAAAACTGCTATGTTGAACACAGAACCCTCATTTTCCATATAAAGTTGACTTTTTTTTCTAAGTGTCACAAGTGTAGGTCTGTGCTTCAGGAGGTTCTCAATGAGGGCCTGGTGTAGATTTTTGCTAAGCTGGAGCTCCATCACAATGGCAATGGAATTACCTCCTCACCAAGGCTATGATCCGACCACCCAATTTAAATGTGGGCAGACCATAGTTGGCGATAGTAGGCACAACTCTGTCTCCACTGTGCTCAAATGTCCTCAATAGCCTGACAGAGAAGGGGCCATCCGAGAATTTACTATATGTTCGCCTACTGGGCGGACATATAGTCAGTTTTCAATGCCAGGAGAAACATGGTGGCAAGGGGCACTGAAAAGTGCTCAATGCCCCACACCCCATGGGAGGAAACTCTCATGGTTAGGGGGCATTGCTTTTTTAATTTTCATAAAGAAAATGGCGCTTTAGGATTTTCTTTTTGAAAATAAAACAATTCATAACTTTACCGTTTGACTCCATCCTGTTTACCCTGGCGGTGGACAGACCGACTGCCCAGATTGCAATCAGCCTTGTAGTTGCTACAACTGAGGGAGTGGGGGGAATGAGGATCTTGTGGAGATATTGTGATGGGCACATGATGTGACAGTGCTTATGCACCTATTTCTTTGTGTAGTGTCTTTGCCAGTGTTTGTGTTGTATCCTGAAGGTAATCAACCTGTGCATATGTCTGGTGTGAAGCAGAAAAGAAGGTGCAATCTCTGCAGATTTCGAGTTATACAGATATGAGACAGGTTGAGAACACTCATTCAATCCAGCCTAGCTGTAGACAGAGCTCTTGATTGACCTACCTTCTGAGCATAGCAGTCCAGGGCTGAGTACATCACTACTTTCAAATCTCCTTCTACTAGAAGCTCAAAATTGGGTGGGGTCATATTTGAAATAGGCATAGAACACAGTGTGAAGGTGTGATCAAGCATAGAAATTCAGACTGCTATCATGTGTCATGGGATTTCAGAATTAGTTGTCAACACATTCTTCTTGATTTTATAGGCAAATAAAATAACCATTCCCCTTTTGTTGAGTCCTGAGGATCAATACTGTTTTAAATTCTGGCTTTAACCGACCTGCAAGAGCCTGGGCACCAGAGACAGCCGTGCTGCCCAGAGGTTACGGCACTCAGACTGTTCTTTGTAATATGCAATTTCTGTTGCCAAGTTCCTGGGATGGATGTGGATCATAAGATCAAATGTCAAACCCTAGTTATCTGTAACATTATGAAAATTGTACTGGTATTTCGTTGGATCTATTTTGACTGATAGAGCTATGTTGAGGGTCTTGTTTTGCTTAAGCCATGATGTGCTGGTGTTCCATTTATATGTATATATGTGTGTATGATAGTTTATGGTTTTAACTAGTTATATTTTACATTGATTTTATGACATGTATTGTCAAAATAAATCTTTTGATTATGATGATCATAAATACTGTTGGGAAAGAGATGTGTCTACTGTAGAAGAGATATGTCACAGCCTGACTCCTTTAGCATGCATAGTAGAGACCGGCCTTTAGCTGGGGCATTAAGACCGAGTACATTAAGAATCCTGATTTGCACCATTGGCGACTCTCTTTATTGTTTAGTAGCTTGACAAGGCTGTGGTGGGCATCCTTGAGTCCCTAGTACTTTTATTCTTAATATTTAAGTTTATGTAGTGTCCATTGTGCCATGCTGGAATACCCCCCAACAAATATGTACAACCCCAACAACACAACAGAATCTTGAGTTACCCGTATCTGAGGTGGTACTAACAAACCACTCTATCAGGGTCAGGGACACTTTAGATGTGTCCTTCAGTATTTGTGAGTCTTCCCTTTGCCCAGACTTAACAGCTACCTGTTGTGCTTTAGTCCATGTTGCTCAGCTGTTCATTGCAGAGGTGGCATCAGTTAGAGGCCCAAGTGACATTCAGAGCATGGGTTTATCCAATGTACTTGACACAATGTTCCCTTGCAAGGAGTGTGTAGACCCCCTTTAGCTCTCATCTACAAGGTCACCTTCTTGTAGATTTGTATAACTGCCCTTTTTTCATGTTGAATCTTTCTTGTGATGGCTTGGTTAATGATTTTGGAAGGAGAACTGTAGTTTATCTTCCTGGTCAATGATTTCTCCTATCGCTCCGAGGCTGTGCTCACTTCTGACGAGGATGTGCTCACTTCTGAGGTGAGTCCCCTTGTGGTTCTGGTAGATTTAACACTGTTCTGATTACTAAGGGTATGTGCATATTGCAGGTCTCTCCATTCCAGTTGAAGGTCACAATAGTCCATCATTTGTTTCCGCCTCCAGGCAACTAAAAATTGTTTGATATGGCCTAAAGTAAAGCTAAATGTAATTGGTACACTGCAGCTAAAATGTTTCTGAGTGAATCAAGCATTTGTTGCAGCAAGAAGAATTTGCTCTAAAGAAACTCTGCGAAGGGCAAAAATGGCTTTTTGGGACATCTGCCTGGGTTGGTCTTCAGGAGGCAGGCAATGACCATGATAGGAGGGAAGGTTAGCTGTAGGCTTCTGGCTGTGTGGTTGTGGTACCCTCAAACTGATGAATCTTTTGCCTTTGCAATCCATATAAGGAATTGAGGGCTGCCATAAACAATAGTGTAAGCCATAGTTCAGATTTTGTCCTTGATGAGGTCCAGAAATTCATTGAAACCAGATCCAGGAATAAGTGCCCAAGACCTGAAGGGATATATATGGAAATTTGAAGACCGATGAGCTTCTGAATTCCATTGTCAAGGTTTTGGGGAGGGTTTTGTTGCATTGGATTCAAGTGTGAGCAACTGAGTCAGGTATTATATCTGATCTGCAAATTGGTTTTTGTAAGGGTAGTAGTATTCTGGATCAGTGTTTGAACTTGTATATGGTGACGTAAACAATTTCGTTTTTTTTCAAATGAAAACCCTCCTTCATAAAAAAGAGATAAAAGGAAAAACACAAGTTTACTATATTGAAATTGAATACAAATCGGATGCAATTATGTGATTTTAACCGGTTTTACAGAGACATTTACAATATTGACCATAGGCATTCTTTAGTGTTAAGCTCAACTGCTACAACATTTTGTCAACAAACATCCCAAAGGCAGATGCCTGCTGCTTGTACCAGACTTACCTGTGGTTGAACATAGATTTCTCCGGGTGGAGGGGGTAAGGACTACTCACCTAATAGTAATGAGCTGCTTTCTGACACTGTGTGGGGGCATATTTAAGAGTCCATTGCTCAGCTGTATCATCACTTTGTGATGCTATGGAAGCACAAACCACAAAACCATATTTATGAGGTCATGCAATGCCACTTTAAATAAACTCATATATATGGAGTGAAGCGGGTTGCACAAATTGTGGCGTTGTTCTACTCTGCATTTGAGAGGCGTTCCAGTTGTTTTGCTGTGGGTGTTCCCACGAATAGCACTCGTTCCAACGCATGCGTTTACAACGCATGCCATTACAACGTAAGTCGTTTTAACGACACGTTGTTACCTCGCATGTCATTACAACGCAAGTTGTTACAATGACTTCATGTAGGGAAGGCACTGGAGTTTGGAATAGTAAAATTTACTATACCAACTCCAGTGTGAGTAACAGTAGGAAAGGTGTTGGATTGAAAATCCAACAAATCCAACACCTTCTGCCCCCTACAGCAAGTTGCTATAATGACTGCGTTGTAATGGCATACAATGTAACAACGTGTCGTTGTAACGACTTGCGTTGTGATGGCATGGGTTGTAAATGATGCATTGTAAACTTTGTTTACCTGTTCCTACACAACACTAATGGATTTTGACGCTTACCCAGATTTACAAAAACCATGTAAACCTGGGTGTGCACCAGAAACGTACGCCTACTGAGGGGAGGTTCAGCAAGTAGAAATAGTTTTATTTGTCCTCATATAGCTTTATTTATCCTCATTTGTTCCACTTTCCATGTGTGCTGCATTCTGCAGCACACATAGAAAGAGGAAAACACGTCTCAGTGTTGTTTTTGTGCAGGAAGGTGCCCATTCCTGCACAAAAACAATTCTGCCAACAACACAGGCACCATTACACCATGGTGCAAAGGTGTGTGCACTGGGTATAGGATGTCGAAACTGCGCAAGTGCAGAGGGGAAGAACAGGAATGCATTGTATTGGATAAATACTGTGCGTTCCTGCCCTTTAACTGTGAAGTAGGGTAGAACAATGACTTGCTGTGCTGCACTACTCCAATATGAGACCCCGGGTCTACTTAATTTATCATGAATGTTTTGTCTATGCCAGGGGTGTAACACAGGTCCTTAGTGTTAGGTCCCTGAACTTTTGATAATCTAGAGGGGCCACTCAGACCTCTCCAGCTCTGCGTGAAGAATGTGTGCAAGGAATGCAAGAAAAGCAAAACAAGCAAATGCCTGTGAAAGCTACTTTGTTGTCACTAACAAATGGTAACTACCTATCACCATTATCAATGAAATGTTGATGCCAGGGAGGTGCCACATGTCTCTCTCTCTTTTACTCAAATGTGGAGATGAGAGAAGCATAGTGCTGCGATTTCAGAGACAAGAAAAAGATAATAATAGGAACTGGAAAGGATAGGTCAGTGGAAAATTACTCAACAGACGCGTGCGAGAAAGGGAAAGATAGAATTAAAATACAGGGAGAAGAAAGTGAAAGAAAGAGAAAGATGGAGGAAACAGAGGAAAATAGACACAAAGAGTGAGAGAGAGCGAAAAAGAGAAATAATTCATATAAACAGCGACAAATGTAAACACAGCTAAGTGAAGAGACGGGCAATGGAGAACAAGTCAGGGGCAAAATGCAGGGCCTCGCATCCCCATAGGAAAGAGATAGAGAAGACAGTGATCCAATAATTGAAGTTACTTCAGGGCCTTTGAAATATTCTTGGGAGTTTATTTTCATCCCCAGAATCTCATGAGTTTATTACTAATGGGAATATGCATTGAAAGTGAATGCCCATTTGGATTTTGCCACGACTTGCTTTCTTGTTGCCTGCCTGATCGGGACCCGCATCTGACCATCAGCCCTACTCAACGCTCGCCTCTCATCGCGGAGCGAAGGACTGCCGGGACTCCAGTCCCCAGAAGCCAGCGCGCTCTCGTGAGACCATCAGCGAGACCACGGACCCTTGGGGAGCTTAAATCACCATCGGGGCTCCCGCGGCACGGGACGCCCATTTGGATTTTGCCACAACTTGCTTTCTTGTTGCCTGCTTGATCGGGACCCGCATCTGACCATCAGCCTACTCACCGCTCGCCTCTCAATGCGGAGCGAAGGACTGCCGGGACTCCAGTCCCCAGAAGGCAGCGCACTCTCACGAGACCATCAGCGAGACCACGGACCCTTGGGGAGCTTAAATCACCATCGGGGCTCCCACGGCGTGGGACGCATGCTGGCAAAGCCTGGGCCAAGGGCGGGCCCGTCCGCGCCCATCGTAGCCTGGAGGAGGCTGGGCTGGTCCACCCCCCAAACATTTTAAGTACTGTAAGGAAATTCAAATTTCTATCTGTGGACTGTGGTTTTTAAATTTACTGGTAATTTATTGCTGGGGCATGTTGACTTATACGTATTTTAACAATGACCACACGTGCAACAAAGGGGAGGAAGGCAGCGGCTGTGGGGGGGAACTGTAAGTGGGACACTAGATCAATTCATTACCAGGGCAACATCGGTACTCAAACATGAAATAGCTTTGACAGAGCGCCGCCTGTCTCTAGAACCGATGTATGTAAAGCGTTCTTCACTAGGCCCAATAATACTGCTCACCTTCCCAAATAAAGTAGAAAGGCAAACTATTAATAACAGCCAGACTAGCGAAGGAGATAGTATTGTCGATGGGGAACTAAGTACATTGGACAGACCAGTATTAAACGAGACGTCCCACCAAGTCTCACCAAGTGTCCTAGTGGGGGAGGTTGATATTACTACCACGCCACACCCCCCAATAAGGTCCTGTGCGAAAAGTATTACAAAACCCCGAAAAACAGATGGCAGGATTAAACAATACAACTGCCAAAAGGAAGCGGGAAGGGGGCGTCCATAAGGGAAGAAGTTCAAAGATAATAAAAACCTCCAAAATGCCTAATACCATCACAGAAGAGGTTGTGATCACTCGTCCCATTATAATGCCTCCACAAGCATTGCCACTTAACCCTCTGCTAGCAATTCCTACTTCTAGGGTGGCTGATTCAACTCCTCTTGCGCTCCCAGAAGGCGTCTTGCCTCATGTAGAACAAATGATGAAGTCACTTATTTTACCCCTCCTAGAAAGGATGAAGGTAATAAAAGAAAGGTTGGGGAGATTTGAGCAGTCAATGGAAGAAAACTTTGATAAGATAAAAAATCTGGTTGAGTGGATACCGAGAGCTACCACAGGTGAAGTAAACATATCAAAGGCATCTATGGTTGTAGCTATTTCACCGCCTCCCCTGGCGGGAGCTAATAGAACACCTGTGGTACCCACTAGAACTAATCAATCAGCGACAACAGTGGACATTGGGATAACTGACTTAGTGAGAAACAGTAGGGTGGGGAGGGAGGAGACGCAGACTGATGCGAACACTATTGTTAGCCAGGCTAAGGAGAAGCAAATGGTATTCAAGGAAATTCATAATATTCCAAAGACTAAGTCTGCCTCAAATCGTATCGACCTACCCCCGGAATCATGTCCATATGTTGCTGTCCTTGCGGGGGTTCCAGAATTGAAGGATGGCAAAACAGAAACCTATCTAGAACTGAAAAATAAGGTCACCTTCTGGCTAAATAAGAATAGACCTCTTCCAGCTAATATTGATGGGAAAATCCTGTATGTACGGAGAGAGGACTGGGTAGGGCGTAGGCCTAAGGATATAGAGGGGGATGTTGTTATTGTCAACTTCAGGGATAGGCGAGCAGTTGGATGTATCTGTGATCATATTTAGCTAAGTGATGGTAGTGGCATTCACACCTACGAATTAAGCTATTTCTATCGCCCGAGTCCTATGCCACTAGCTAATAGCAACCTCTTCAGAATACAACAAGGAGGGACAATGAGTAGATTCAAAAATAATTTCCCAATCCCTACATTTAATCGCTTTGAGGAGCTATGTGGACTCGAAGAGGTAGATTGACTGATAGACCGAAGAACTAGCAAACCAGCAATCCTGGATAGAAAATTAGCGGGTGCTATTAAAAAGATGAATATTGAAGAACATTCTAGGAACTAAGTAAGGCCAACATTTAATAGGCTGGTCCCTAGCCCGCGACTAAATAATATGGAAGTGGGCCTAGACCAGGGCACTAATGTTAATAACGAAGTGATGACCACTGAATTGAGTAATGAAACCCCCTCTTGAAATATACACCACGGAACAACAACACAAGTATGGGTACATGATTCCCATTTGGTTCACAAAATTCATGGCGATACGACTAAAGGTCCCCCGGTAATTAGTAGCGCCCAAAATGGTAACACCGAGACGCAATTAGCAGAAGTTAATAACACATCTCCGAAGGATAACTTACCTGATCCAGATATCGAAACAAGTGTCATACTGAGGTTGTGGAATATAGCAGGCTTAAAAAAACCTGAGTGACCCCATATGGCAGGAATATATTGACAGTAGTGATATCATACTATTCCAAGAAACCTGGGCTGTGGAAAACTACTTTAAATTCGATTACAGATCATTAAGTATACCGGCAATTACTGCAAATAAAGGCAGACCCTCTGGAGGCTTGGCAATTTGGACCAAAATTACATTGGGAACCGATTTTGAGCAAATCGATTCCAATAGCCTAGATATTCTAGGAGTGAGGTTTAAGGGCCCTAACACAAGAAACATTTGTATCCTAAATGTGTATAACAGGCCTTCAGAGGCAAATACAGAGTCAACAGTGATTGAGTAGTTAGATGATATCATCTCTACACTCAATGAGAGAATCTCAATAATTATTGGGGGGGATTTTAATCGCAAATTCGAACCAATAATAGGCCTGGAAAATATCTTTGAATCAGAGGATAATGCCAATAAGATTCCAGGAATCGGGACTAGTGCAGCAGTGCCATGTTCAGCTGCTGCAGCACAGCTATTGCGATTAACTGCAGCACATGGTCTACGTGCTTGTAGCGGGCGTTTATCATCGGATAGCCCTAGCAAACCAACCTTTCATCGGGGGAGCTGCTATAGTCATTTAGACTACTTAATGGTCTCAATCACAGTATGGCCGATGACCTTGAAGTTGGGGATCGCATCGAGAGCAACCACTGCCCACTCAGCCTGATCCTTAGCCCAATAATACTTAACCTACCACTCAAGGGAAAGGATTCACTCCAGCATACTAATATCGACCCATTGATTTCAAATAATCGTAGAGCCCTAAAGTGGCCGGTAGTACTGGGAAACGAAACAACTGTTAAGAAAATCTATAAGTTGTATGTAGATCTAGTATCCCTGTACATAAATCTCCCAGCACAGGAGGTCCCCATAATGCTGATCCATGGAAATATGGTTCGGGACTTGGAGAAATATTAACCAAAACCAATAAACCACAAATAAAGGCCAGCGATATTGTGGCAAGGGAGATATATGGTACGATAAGGGCTGCCGCAATGCTAAAAAGGAACTCATAGCGGCTGTAAAAAGCGATAATGTCCTAGTACTAAGGGAGAAAAGGAGATGCTATAAGGGGATAGTTGCAAAGGCTAAGAAAGACTGGGACGGAAAGATTTGATCTGAACTGCTGGAAGCCTGTAAGGCACACGACCAGACACTGTTTTGGGGCCTGATCACAACGGGCTCTAGAGGTGGAACCCCCAGCAGGGATAAGTTCTTAGAAGCCAATGTATGGGTTACACATTTTTCTGAACTATACGCCCCTACCACTACTGAATTTATATATGCCAATTATGACCCAGGATTCAATTTGTGTGCGACATCCTTGGTCTTTAGCATGGAAGAAACTATTGCTGCTATCAAAGCGATAAAACCGGGGAAGGCCCCTGGCCCGGAAAGGATAACTGGTGATCTATGGAAGCATGCAAATATGATATGGGCTCCATACATAAACTATCTCTACAATAATATTGCTAAGGGTGCCCCTATTCCTGATACATGGTGGGGAGCTGAGATAGTAACTATTTTTAAAAAGGGGGATTGCATGAACCCGGCCCATTATAGACCTATCAGTTGAATTGATGTCCTACAGAAAGTATACGCGATACAAGTTTTAAGCAAGATTGGTGATTGGATTGGAGAAACTAGTACCCTAACCAGGAACCAGGCAGGTTTTAGAGAAAAAAATTCTACAACAGATGAGGTGTTTAGCTTTTTATGTATAATTTGGAAATATATTAAAATGAAGCAGGCACATTTATATGTGGCTTTTGTTGACCTTAGGGGAGTTTTTGACCTTGTCCCTAGAACCACATTATAGTCAAGACTGAGGGATCAGGGTGTCCCTGATAAAAACCTGAAACAGATTGTTAGGCTGCACAAGGACAACTACAACAGGGTGAGATGGGGACCAAATGGAGAACTGTCTGATCGTATTAACATAAAGCAAGGTGTGAGGCAAGGATGTGTCCTGGCACCTACATTGTTCTCCCTGTATGTTAATGATATACCATCCACCCTCTTGGGCTGCGAGCATGACTCTCCCAAGATGTGCGGTGACCATGTGACTGCATTACTATTTGCAGACGATACTATTTTAATTTCACAGACACCAAAAGGATTACAGAACCTATTAGATACCTTTCAAGTGTACTGTAATACCAAAGGTCTAGAGATTAATTTGGCTAAGACCAAGTATATGGCGATTAATCCCCACAGAGGTTTCAGAAAAACACTGACTGTTAACAACGAATTGATAGAATATGTGAAAAATTTTAACTATTGGGTATTACCTTAGACACTAAAATGGACTGGAAAACTCAAATTGATAAAAGCAAAATGATCATCGCCCAAAATCTAGTTCCAATAGCGAGACGTCATAAGAGCAGCTACATCAGAGCTGCCTCCCCAGCATTAGAGCTATATAAAAATAAAGCCCAATCAGCTTCACTCTATGTGCCGAAGTATGGGATATGCTGTTAAACGTGCCTTTACTACAACAGAGAACACTTTTTTATTAGTAATCCCCAGGTGCACACCCTTACTTCCACTTACAATGGATTAGAAAATACATCGTTCTGATGACCACACAGCTTTGCGTCCCTTGTTATATTGGATCCGCGTGTGGTCAACAGATGAATTAGTAGACTACCGAGAAGCCCTAAAAGAAATTATTATTATAAAAAATGGAATGAGGTTGGCATGGTTGAATCACATTGAGGATTGGTTTGCAAAGCTGGGGCTAAGTCACTATTGGGCGGACCCTGAGTGTCTCGCTCTGAGTTGCAAAAAGGGGTTAAAAGAGAGATACTGGGAATTTGCCCTGAATTCAAAACTTCATAACCCGGAACTAGGGTCTCTAACCCTCAGATATCTTGGTATGAAGTCAGTGAGCAAATTTGAATTGTTCATGGATGAGATCTTACCAACTCTAGCCAAAAAATGTATTTAAAATTTCGTTATGGCATACTACAAATTAAAGTAAACACTGTGAAATGGGTGTGCACTAATGATAATGAAAGAAAGGATGATATGGTTAAATGCGATTTGTGCAGCATCAGCGCCAAAGAAGAAGACACGCATGTACTATTTTTTTGTTCTGTTTACACATATCCTAGGAAAAAGTGGATAAAACCAATTTGCTCACCTCCTAGGCTTTAAACGGTTCAGTGAGGCGGAAAGAATTTTAAGAACGGAAACAACCCAATCCATTGTTTTCAGTGTAAGCAGATATCTCTTTTCTGTGGAGATAGTGCGAAGGGGAAGAGGCCTTATACGTTGATGATATACAGTTCGATGCTAGTAGATTTAACAAAATAGCTTGAGACGGAACGGGGAATCCTGAGTTTGTGCCAGTATTGCCCAAATAACTTTTTTTATAAAGTTAGTTGCCTTTCTTTCTTGTGAAAAGTAGTAACATTACTGATATTAAATATTCGCAAAATGAAATTCCACCCGTAATGCACTGGTTGTACACTTCTTAGCGAATGGCGTATGTTTTTATACTCTATTATCGTATTTATTGTTTTAAAATCGCAAATGCTCCTGTTTGACTCTCAATTGGCAATAATGAATTGTGGACAATATTGGGCACGGAATTGGAAATTGACTCATGCGACCTCATTTTTTTATATTGTATGTACATCTTTTATAGTTTATGTTTTAACCGAAATAAAGATATTTGATTGAATGCGAATTTCAACCTGTGCCCAACTCATTTGGTAGAACAAAAAGATAATTAACCGCATATAATAGGCATGTTAGCTAGATACATCTGAAAAATAGGTTTTATGGAATCATCACTTTAGTTATTACTGTATTCAACGTGGCTAATTAACATTAGATTTTGCATACTTCGGTTGCACAAACTGTCAAAAGCAGTTCCTTATTTAGAGTAATAATATTTGTCCTCATTTCTGCTCACGTATTTTACATAAGAGGGGATGATGTTTATTGTACGGTTTATTAAAACCTTCACAGTTGCGTATAAAAGCATGTGCATGATAGAAAAAGCATTTCAAATCACAAAATAAGAAAACACACTAGTTAAAAAATCAAAGAAACAGCATAACGTAAGCAGCAATGTTGAGGTCAAACTGACTGACTAGAGGAACAGCATAGCTTAACAAAAGAGAAGTCCATGATAGTGGCTAAAGTGATGATATGTCCTGATGAGGAGAGACGACCAGGACTGCAAATGCTTTCAAACAAGTAAACGATTCTAGTAGAGGATGACTTACCTAACTCACCATCAAAGTGCTTTTGCAAAACCAATTAATAAAACAATTCGCTAGGTAAAATAGGGCTGTCTAGCACAGCATAAAAAACAATCCTGGTTAAAAGAGAACATGCCTAATTACCCAACTTGCCGCCCGATTCATGAACCTAAATTGCGCTCGCAAGGGGCCGGATTCTGAGAATCCGGCCCTTTGCGAGAGCGATTTTTGCTTTTGGGATTCAGCATCCCAAATGCAAAAATCGCTAATTGCGATGTCGCAAATGTGCGAGGAATTACATTTAAGGAATCTCTATTAGAGATTCCTTAAAAGCAATTCAACATCCAATTTAAATTTGCGAATTCGCAATTTCTTGCCGCAATTTACCGCGAGGTCAGACCTCGCGGTAAATTGCGAAAACTTAGAAAAATGCATTTAAATGCATTTTTCTGAGTTGCATGTTACACACACACATGTCCTTTGGACATGTGTGTGTGCAACACCTGTGTGAAATTTCATTTGAGGGGTGCTACAGGGTGTCCTGTGGATACCCCTGGCACCCTTCAAATCGCAATCTTATTTGCGATTAGCTAATTGCTAATCGCAAATAAGGAATACTCCCCATTCATTCCTATGGGCCTTTTGGCCCATAGGAATGAATGGCGAGTTATTCCTTATTTGCGATTAGCAATTTGCTAATCGCAAATAAGGAATCAGTAGGAATCGCATTTTATTATGCGATTCCTACATGATTACCGTTTTGCGAGTCCTTAATAGCGAATCGCTATGATTCGCTATTAGGGGCTCGCAAAACGGCCCGTTGATGAATCAGGCTGTAAGTGTTTGTGCATAACCAATTAGTAAAACAAACACTTCTTTTCATGAAAAAGTGCTGTCAAACATAGCAGAAGGATCAAAAGCCCCTGTTAAAGGGCGTACGAAGCTCACTGGACAACAACCATTCTTCAAATGGCAGTAACAATCTCACAGCATTTAAAAAAATGTCTGTCACTTTCAATTCTAACCTGAAAAGAAAAAAACAGGAGTCAGAATGTGGGATAGTGAACTAAAGCATCAGTTATTAATAGCTCACCTTGCCGAGGGTTCCTCCCTACTGAGCCAAGCTCAGTCTGACTAGTTCCCTGAGACTGGGAAAGGCTTCCCATAACTCCTTTATTCGGCTGAACCTGTTGGTGGAAAAAGTCACAAATTTAGTCAACAGAGAATTTTAAAAAGTGTTATCAGGATTGAGGGAGGCAATTATTGCCTACCGACGTGTGCCTGCTCCCAGCTTGTTCCACTCACGCCTGAGCCTGCTTCATTCATCCAACAAAGCTGGCCTGGGGCATGTTCAACTGTGTGCTCTCACTGACCATACCCTCTGCAACAGGCGAGATGACTCAAAAACAGTCACTCCCTGGGACTGAGCCATAAATCTTGCCATTGAACTAATGGAGTAGGTGCAGGTGAGAAATGATGTAGGCTACGCTGGCCAGAAGGTGTTTATAACAGGGCAAGCATGTTTGCGCTTGCCTAGGATAGCCCTGTCCGAATGGTAGGGTCAGAGGCGTACACATTTTTTAATACCTAATTTAAAGGCAGACCAGCTCATTTTAATGACTGGTGGTGCTATCACCTTGGGCTGCTGGATTGATTTCAGCTCATAACAGCGCCTCTAGGCGGTCATCGCTGGCCACCGGGAACTTATGACACAGTTTGGTAAGCATCGGCCCTAATGACTGGCTGGTCAAGGAAGCTCAGTTCCAGCCTAATCTGAGAAGCGAAGGAGGGCCTTGGCAGGCGAAGGACACATTTATATAACCTGGATATGAGTTTGATCAGCAGACCACAGTCCTTACCCAATTATATTTCCCTGCTATGTGACAATAAAGTTGACAATATTACCCTCATAAGTTCCAGGAGCGGATACAGGCTTAGCCCAAACTGTGAAGTGCATAGGGACACCTGGAGGGCAAAAGCCTTTGCTTCGACTTGCTTCTGTTGCCTGGCAAAAGAGGCTCTAGCATCAATATGAACCCCCAGGTACTTGTATGACTGACCTCTCATAATCTTGTTACTGTTGCAATGCCAACCACCCCTGATGCAATTTCCTTCCAAATGTTACTACTTTCGGAGTTTGTTTAGGTTGACCTCCAAGATGTTAAGGAGTGTATAAGTGTATAGCTCATTTAAGAAACGTTACAACCCTACTCTCATATAGCAGAACATGGCATGGTCATAGGCATATAGCGGAACTGCTTCCAAAACCGCGTCCTTTCCCACTTACAGAGGGGATGTGGCTGCTGGAATCCATCTTGAATAGTATCGCCAATGTCTTGCTGGACAACTGCAGCGGAAGCTGCTACTAGGGGAGACGGGAATGATGTACCTGCCTGCTGGAAACTTGAACTGATTCCCTGCGTGTTTGTGTTTGTTGAGGCACAATCAGGACCTTTTAAGGTTCAAGTTCTGATTAAAATAATTTTACTTTGTCGCTGCAGTATACAAATAGATGCTGATTGTTTGTATTTGATTTATGTTATTTCATTTTATCTCCTTTTTCTTGATTTAGCATGTTTGGTGGTATTGTATTTATTTCTGTTGCTTGATGCTGTATTCCTATGTTCAAGAGAGCAGCCAATAAAAACGTTTGAATTAAAATGATTTGTTGCTGTGGGGTCAGTTGCTTGCCAGGAGGAGCCTATGGGTTCTGAGCTGAGGCCAGTGGGCACAGGATGTGCATTCGGGGTGTAAATATTGTGGACTTCAGAGGATTGCACTGTGGGTGCTCTTACAAGTCATAGGTGTGGGCCCTGGTTGACTGTAAGTCCCTTGATTTCAGGCAAGAAGGCACTAAGGAAAGTTGTAAAAGAGGACAAGCTGTCTATGATGGGCAGACAGCAGCAGACAGGATGAGCAAGATCGGCGATGGTTTGCACTCATTTGATTAATTTGCTTAAGTTGTTCAGCTTGCTGTTGATTCTTTCTGTAGAGACAGCTAATGAGTTTAGAAGATTGAGAGATAATTGAGAGCAGAGACAGAAGATTGAATTGTCTGCAAAAGGTGTGCCCACATTGTGCTACAGAGCGTTGTGGTCATGTCTAAATCAGCTTTACCTGATGTACTAGAGCTACAAGGGCCCTGTAAGGAAAAGTGACAGGTCCAGGAGGAATTTATCATTTACAGGCACATGCATCATTGTAGTCATTTGCGATTTCTTAATTGCGATTTTTAAAGAATCGCAAGTAAGAAATCGCAAATGCCTATGCATGTACAAATCGCTGAAAATTTGCGATTTCTAAAAATTCCTTAATTGCGACTCGCAAATTGTGAGTCGCAATTAAAGAATCTCTCCCCATTCATTCCTATGGGCCTAGAGGCCCGTAGGAATGAATGGGAAGACATTCTCATTTTGCGAATCGCAATTGGCAATTTGCAAATGGAGAATGCGATTTCAAGGGTGCAGGGGGGTCCAAAGGACACCCAGTTGCACCCCTGAAATTGATATATACATCCATGTTACACACACACATGCCCCAGGGGCATGTGTGTGCGTAACATGGGTCTTTAAAAATGCACTTTGATGCTTTTTTTAAAAAATCGCAATTTACCATCACCTTACATGTGACGGTAAATTGCGATTCTTAATTGCAAAATCGCAAATCTTTGTACTTTCTTGTATTGCATTGAAGGAATCGCAAATTGCGATTTCTTAAATTGCGAGGGGCTACTTGTTTCATGCTTTCCAAAAGCAATTTTGCGATCGCAAACGGCCGATTTTTGCAATTCGCACCGTTTGCGATCTCAAAATGCTTTGATGCATGTGCCTGTTAGTTCTGTGCCACCGAATCAGCGGTCTAGTTTCCCTGGGCCATCCGGATTAACTGGTTTTGTTGGTGAAAGTAATATGCTCCCAGCAGATGCACAGGTCCAATGAGCAGCAGGAGGACTGAAAGGCCAGACTGTGGTTGCCTCTTGGGTTGGTTCAGGCTGATTATGAACCTCTGGAAGAGGTGAGGTCTAGTTTGGGGGCCTTGGACGTCCCCATGGGGCGACTTTGTGAATGGGGTCGATGTTGTTATCTCGTGGGCCAGTTGAATGACAGAAAAAACACGTTCTGAGGAAGAGTTGATTAATGACAGCTAGATTGCTGACTTTGATGCTGGAAACCAAGGTTCGAGCCTCAGGTCGCATCCACATCCTGTGATTCTGGGCAAATCACTTAATATCCCAGTAACGAATGTGTAATGTAACTGGTGCTCTTGTAAAGCGCTCCCATACCTTCGGGTCAAGTTCACGCTATATAAATCTGCATTTAATAAAAAATGCATGGGGAGGTGTATGTTTGCATGGCGGCTCGACCACCCGAGAGGGAGACTGGTGGCCAGACGTCTGGTTTAAAGTTGATGGGGCCAACTGAGGAGCAGACTTTGTAGACCCTAATTACTGGGCGGCTACCTCCTCGACTGGGTTATCGCTAAAATCTCTCCTACTTACTGGGATTGGCTATTTTAACTGGCCAGAGTCTACTAGAACTTGGGAGCAGATTTACAAGCCTCTTGCTCCGCTTTTACGCCGCCGTTGCGTCACTTTTGTGATGCAGCGGTGGCGCAAAAGATGCGCCATGGTGCAGGGTATTTACAACGTGACGCATCTCCCAGATGCGTCATGTTGTAAAGACCTGCGCCAGAAGAGGCGTATCATCGCAGGGGGAGTCATTCTGGCACAGGAACGCCCCTCAAAAGTGGCTGAGCGAAATCTACAAGATTTCACTCAGTTACTTTTGGCCCCATGCTATGTCAAAACCCTGTGCCTGCTGGAAGCAGGCGTAAGGATTGACGCAGCATTGTGCACATAGGGCCCCCCTGATCATTGCTGGAGCTGCGTCGTGCTTGCGATGCAACTCCAGCAATGTGCCGCTTTTACGGCACAGATGCGTGACGTATCTGTGTTGTTTTTGCCCCATGGTCGGCCGCATTGTAAACGCAGCGCATAAAGGGTGGCGGAGCTGCGGCACACAATTACTGGCGCATCCCTGCCGATATGCAGGGATGCGCCAGTAATTGTAAATCTGCCCCTTGGACTTTAGATGGCAAAGGCCTAGTTTTTGGGCTGGTTCAAAGAGTGGACTTGACCCTGCTTCCTGTAGGGGTATCCATGCAATCAGCCTTAGCTGTTTTTTAAAAGCAATTCAAGAAGATCGTTATGCATGGAGTGTCAGATGTAGCCACTGAAGTGCCTTCTGGGGTGGTAGTTGGTTCAGGGGCATAAGCCTTGTTAAGATGGGGTTTGCTGAAGATGCCAAAGCAGTTGAAGGGGGCATGGAACACTGCTGACTAGGTACCCGGGCTGGCAGGGGGGATTCACCATTGGTGGAGGTCCCTTCCCAGTCCAACTTGGACTTCCTGCACTTTGAGGTGGTCAGGAGGGCATTCATTGTTCTGCCGGACCTCATAGCGTTCCTTTTGAGCACCTGGTGAGTCTTCTGGAAATTGGAGCACCTCTGCTAGCGACTGCCTCACCTCCCCCTTGCGATGGCCCCCTGCTAGGTGCTGGGTAGGGGCGCAAGCATGCTGTATAAGAAAATAAAATGTCTTTATCAGGTAAAGGTGGAAGTAAATGAAGTAGATGATGTCAATCTGAGTGTTCAAAGGAGCATTCAATTAGTTGGGCTCCTGACTACTTCTTGCTGCTTACTAAGTAACGCGTTGCCAAAGTATTTCTGCTTGTGTTCCAAACATGAATATGTAGGCAGCTGACAGCAGGTAGATTCTGAAGTCACACAGAATGCACAGTGAATACTTGTAGGATATATGGTGACAGCAGGCAACTGGCTGAGTGCAAGCTGCACCAGTCTAATGCCAGCCGCTTCCACACTGCGTAGAGTTGCCCTACAACCTAGTGCTTCAGGATGCCAAACACTGTTTTCCCCACGGTGTTCCTTTAGCTGTGCGAGTTGCAGTGGGGGAATCATTTTGCCACTTACCGGCTCCAGGAGGGGTCGTTCTCACCACCAGCACTGCTCAGCGCCACTGGGTCCCTGACGTTGTGGCCGCCCCCGCCGCTGTGCAGCGCCATCGCACGGCCGCGGAGCGGAGCGGACCACAACTCCCAGCGTGCCTTGCTGAATCCCACCGCCCACTTCCTGCTCAAGCGCCAGGAGGCGCAACAAAAGGCGGCAGCACCCGGAGAGGAGCGGGGATCATTTTGCCACTTACCGGCTCCAGGAGGGGTCGTTCTCACCACCAGCACTGCTCAGCGCCACTGGGTCCCTGACGTTGTGGCCACCCCCGCCGCTGTGCAGCGCCATCGCACGGCCGCGGAGCGGAACGGACCACAACTCCCAGCGTGCCTTGCTGAATCCCACCGCCCACTTCCTGCTCAAGCGCCAGGAGGCGCAACAAAAGGCGGCAGCACCCGGAGAGGAGCGGGGATCATTTTGCCACTTGCCGGCTGCAGGAGGGGTCGTTCTCACCACCAGCACTGCTCAGCGCCACTGGGTCCCTGACGTTGTGGCCGCCCCCGCCGCTGTGCAGCGCCATCGCACGGCCGCGGAGCGGAGCGGACCACAACTCCCAGCGTGCCTTGCTGAATCCCACCGCCCACTTCCTGCTCAAGCGCCAGGAGGCGCAACAAAAGGCGGCAGCACCCGGAGAGGAGCGGGGATCATTTTGCCACTTGCCGGCTGCAGGAGGGGTCGTTCTCACCACCAGCACTGCTCAGCGCCACTGGGTCCCTGACGTTGTGGCCGCCCCCGCCGCTGTGCAGCGCCATCGCACGGCCGCGGAGCGGAGCGGAGCGGACCACAACTCCCAGCGTGCCTTGCTGAATCCCACCGCCCACTTCCTGCTCAAGCGCCAGGAGGCGCAACAAAAGGCGGCAGCACCCGGAGAGGAGCGGGGATCATTTTGCCACTTACCGGCTCCAGGAGGGGTCGTTCTCACCACCAGCACTGCTCAGCGCCACTGGGTCCCTGACGTTGTGGCCGCCCCCGCCGCTGTGCAGCGCCATCGCACGGCCGCGGAGCGGAGCGGACCACAACTCCCAGCGTGCCTTGCTGAATCCCACCGCCCACTTCCTGCTCAAGCGCCAGGAGGCGCAACAAAAGGCGGCAGCACCCGGAGAGGAGCGGGGATCATTTTGCCACTTACCGGCTCCAGGAGGGGTCGTTCTCACCACCAGCACTGCTCAGCGCCACTGGGTCCCTGACGTTGTGGCCGCCCCCGCCGCTGTGCAGCGCCATCGCACGGCCGCGGAGCGGAGCGGACCACAACTCCCAGCGTGCCTTGCTGAATCCCACCGCCCACTTCCTGCTCAAGTGCCAGGAGGCGCAACAAAAGGCGACAGCCCCCTCCGCCTCGCGGACGCGCGCGGGCGGCGCCGGGCGGAGCCCGGGCAGAGGGCGGGCCGTCTGTGGCCGTCAGGGGACTACAGGGGACGGGACGGGCACCCCCCCTTCGATCTGCACGCCGGACAATGGGTAAGCGCAAACTACAAACATCTGGCAATGGGGGTACAACTAAGGCTAAATTTGCGCAAAAAACCCCTGCATCATCTAACATTATGTCGTTCCTGACCTCATCTGTCGGCAAGCTAAACCAGGAAATTGCTGATAAAGAGCGTGAACTAGGCTTGGACCCCATATTGGCGGATAGCCAAATTTTGCCCACATTGTCCAGACAACCAATCCCTTTGGACCCGGTAATTTTGGTTGAAAAAGCACCCATTACTAGGCAACCAGACACAGACAATACACTGGTACAAAAGGCCAAGAGGGACAAGCGAACAATAGCCACGTTTTACAACACTCTTTACATGACTGTACCCAGGAGCCTGAGCCTGAACCCCAGATTAACAAGCGCACTAATAAACAAAAGACACATGGTGCACAGCGTCGTAAGCAACAAAATACCCCATTGAGTGCCCTAGAAACTTCTATCAAGGACATGGTGGAGAAGGTCCTGGTTGACAAGCTTGAAGGGGTACTCATACAAATCTCCACAGATATTATAGATACTCTAAGGGATTGTGTTTCCGATATTCTAAAGAAATGTGATAGGATAAATAAATTCATAACATCCCTCGAGAAAGACCCTCGGTGCCCACTACCCAAAATCTCCCCACAGTCTCCTTCTAACCCTCAGAGGCAACTCCAATCCCCTATGGAGCAGGGAAATACTGTACTAACCTATCCCCAGATTCCACCTGCACCACCACAAGGGTCAATTGGTCATGGAACTGGACAAGGGGACAGCACAACTATTACTAAGTTACCTTTGGCACCTAAACCTTGCCCACCGCAGACAATGCCCGCGGCATCCACCCAAGACGGGCTTAACCCAGCAGGGCCTAGAAGACCTCGCCCGAGACCACCAGTTCACCTTCCACCAGAAGCTACACCTTTTGTTGCAATATTGGTGAATATACCAGTATTAAAACCAGGGGAAATTGAGTCTAATGACTCACAGTTGGATAATATAAAAACATGGTGCAATGCTAACTGTACTGGCCCTAACAATATCTCTGAATATATCCAGACAGGTAGACGTGTGGATTGGGTGGGATATACAAAGAAGAAATTCTCTGGGGATTGTCTAATTGTCTAACTTTAACAGACCCCATGAGGCCTCCCGTTTATTTTGGGATGCAACAGAGGTCAGAGAGGATAGGATAAGAGCGGTCCCCTTAGGTTTCTTCTACCCCCCACCAGCACCACCAAAAAAGCTTCCTGAAAGGGCTAGTCGCAATGTTCTCCCAACTAAAACCCACTTTATTAGCTCTTGGGCGACCCAAACAACTAGTATGTTACCTAAAACCCATGTAATACAGGGATGTGAATTAAGAAATGGTCTGGAGCTATCAAATAGGTTTTCGGCACTATCGAATCTGGAGGAAATTGATTGACTAGCTACTTATGACAACATCAGTGACCCATTGTCTACAACTAATTATAGAAACGTAAGGGGTATTACTGCTTAACTAATGAGTTGGAATATCGCAGGACTCCGCTCGAAAAGGGAAGATATAAATTGGTTGAATATATTGAAAAAGTATGATGTGATAGCCCTGCAGGAGACATGGGATATGGATTGTGATTTTTGGTTAGATGGGTATACATCCTACTTCCTAGCTGCACAACCCTCAAACTCTGGTCGCAACAAAGGAGGTTTACAGTTTTTACTATCAGTCAAAATGAATGGATCTGTGAATGTAATAAATACGCTATCCCAAAACTTTCTAGCTTTGGAAGTCACATTGACTAATAAATCTAAATGTGTTTATATTAACTTCTATAACGCTACCCAAAGCACTGGTGACATCGAAAATCTCAATTCCCTGAACAAGTTTATGTATAATTTTAAAGAGAGTCAAACCACGCCGACATATTTTATATTGTTGGGAGATTTTAATGTACATTTATGTCAACAAAACTGTCATTTAATAGATACTTTGAATGTAGACATGTTCCAACCCCCACATTTTGAACATTCTGTTAAAGGGTCAGCCCTAGAAGATCTGCTTCTTGAAAATGAACTTTATGAACCAGAGTTCTTTGATAGTAAAGAAAGGGTCCCAACCTACAGAGCTAGGGATTGCAACACTATCATTGATTACATATTTATTTCACCAGTTATGTTGCAGAATGTTATATTTTATAATGCTATACATACCACACCTAGGGCCCGATGTAGGTAAATCCCATTTACCGATTTTGAAATACCGAATTTTACCGATTCGGTATTTCAAAATCGGTAAATGGGATGTAGGTCCCAACATCTGGATTTGTTACCGAATCCTTAACAATTCTTTAATTACCGATTCGGTAAATACCGAATCGGTAATGCCCATTTATTCCTATGGGCTTTGAAGCCCATAGGAATGATTAGGCATTACCGATTCGGTATTTACCGAATCGGTAATTAAAGAATTCACAAGGGTGCAGGGGGTGTCACTTTGACACCCTCTAGCACCCCCAAAACGGGCATGTGTGCAATGTGGCCCACAGACATGCCCTAAGGGCACGTCTGTCTGTCACATGGCACATGTGTACATGCACAGATGTGCATGTACACAGGAATCGGTATTTTACCATGGATTTGTATTCCATGGTAAAATACCGATTCTGTAAGCCATGTGCTGATGAAACATTGGCTACCTACATTGCATTTTCGGTAATTTTACCGAATCGTTATCATTACCGAATCGGTAAATATTACCGATTCGGTAAATTTACCGATTCGGTAATGATAACGATTCGGTAAAATTACCGAAAATGTGCCCCTACATCTCGATAACCCTTTAACGATCGGAAACGGCCGAAAATCGGTATTTTCGGCCGATTCCGATCGGTAAAGGGCTACCTACATCGGGCCCATAGTGATCACAACCCAGTTGTGTTGAACATGGAGGATAATATTTTATTTTTGTTTAATAAAAACTCTGAAGTAGATATCGTCATCGATATCACTACAAAGGATAAAGGGAGACGGGTGAAATGGAGTAAAATTATTCCTGAGGAGTTCCTTTACTCCCTTAATGAGAAAGTGGGCAGCGACATTAATATCTGCAGGGAGCCACTGAGATTCAGAGGGAATATCATTGGGTCCTTTGAAGCCATCTGTCGCCAGGTGGCAGATGACCTAAAATGTAAGTCCACGAACAGAGAGAGAAAGGCGGAGGGGTGGTTTAACAACGCATGCTCCAAATCACATCGAGAACTCCATAAAGCACTGAAAAAGGTACCCCGTGATAGAGTGGAGGTGGCGAGGCTTAGGAAACAGTATAATCAGGATGTCCTAACGAGGAAAAGGGAAATTAAGAAACAGGCCTGGGATGATTTGTATGAAAAAGCAACCCTGAGGGACAGCGCAAAATTCTGGACCATTGTTAATACACCTCTGTTCAATGGGAAAGAAAATGCGCCACTGGAGGTAAATATCCCTGAGAAGGAATGGCTGGACCATTTCCAAATAATTTATGGCAGTAACCTCGACTTAGGACAACCAAATCTAACACCGATTGACACACAAGAACCCCTTTCAAGTTTCACTATTAAAGAGGTACAGAGTGCGATTGAGGATATGTCATCACAGAAGGCCCCTGGGCCAGATGGCGTACCCGCCGATATGTACAAAACAAACTCAGCAATGTGGTCAGTTGTACTTACTAATGTCTTCAATGTAGTTGGTATAGACAAGATAAGACCCCCAACTACCTGGTCACAGTCTGTCATCATCCCCATATTTAAGAAGGGCCAAAGGGGGGACCCTAGATGCTACAGACCCATATCTCTGCTAGATTCTTCATTTAAAATCCTTGGCAAAATAATACTAGAAAGAATCTCAGCTTGGACCACTGATAAAAACATCTTGTGTGAAGCTCAGTATGGCTTTAGATCTGCCAGAGGTACAGAAGATCAATGCCTTAATTTACACCTTATACTGAGCAAATATACTGTAGCATCAAGGGGGATGATGTATTTGGCCTTCATGGACTTGTCCACAGCTTTTGACCTAGTTAATAGGTCAAAGCTGTGGACAATACTCCTTGAAAAGGGACTGGACCGAGCACTCGTGGATTTTTTGGCGCATCTCCACAGTGATTTAAGGGCAACTATCCGCATGTCTCAGGAAGGGAACTGTACCGCTTTTTTTAAATCGGGAAGGGGAGTGCGCCAAGGGTGCATTTTGGCACCTATGCTCTTCTCCCTTTATATTAACTCACTGGGCGAGTCCCTAAAAACTGCCTCTGCAGACGTGCCCCGCATGGGTGGTTCCGTGACGCCGGTACTTTTATATGCCGACGACACGGTACTGATGTCAAGGACCCCTAGGGGTCTTCAACACCTACTTAATACATTTGGGGCATTTATGCAAGATCTGGATTTAGTGATTAATGCAGGAAAATCGCATGTCATGGCTGTGGGTAATTGCAAAAGTAATACCAGAACCCTGTCCTGTAATGGTGCCGCACTTACCAAAGTTAAAACCTTCACAAACTTAGGAGTGGTGTTCGACGAGAAAGGGACATGGGCACCACAAATCCAGAACAAGTCCGCTGCTGTAAAACGATCATCTGCTGCTATATTGGGGTTCGCCAAACGCCTTGGCGGCAAACCACCAGAGGCTATATTATCCATATATAAAGCCAAAACCCTGGCAATAGCCAGATATGGAGCCTCTATTTGGGGATATAAGAACACAACCCACATTCAAAGAGCAGAGAATATATTCCTGCGATCCGTTCTGGGCTTACCAAAATCCACACCTGCTTTCTCAATACATATGGAACTAGGTGTGGGTTATATTGAAGATATGTTGTCTCTTGCACCATTAAGGGCATGGATTAAAACTTGGCTTAATCCCAACTTAACACTTAATCACACGATCATTAAAGACTGCATGGGGCGGGATCGTGTGGCAGAGATTGAGTGGCTTTCATACATCAGGAAAATAGCAGAATATCTGGGCCGCCCTGATCTATATACCAACCCTGAAGGCCTAAAAAAAGATGATATTAGTTGGGCAAAACTGGAATATACAAAGAAAAGAGAAGCTGAAAGAGAATCATGCGAAATTATGAAGCCAACCGTAAGGTCACATTTTCTGACAATCACATCTTTAGCTATCGAACCATACCTGGCGTTAGTAAACAAACCTTTCCACCGGTGGCTTCTCACTAAATTTCGCTTTAATCAGGCTCACTTCTTGCTGGGTGAATACAGTAAATGGTGTAAACCCCATGAGAACGTCCCCTGCAAGTGTGACGATTTCTCAGATCAGGATTCTTTCCATTTTTTCTTTTTTTGTCCATTATTCAGAAATGCTAGAGAGAAATATATTAAGCCTATATTAAAAGATCAAATGTTTACCCAAGTCAAACCGGCTTTTCTGTTTTTACAGTTAATGGAAACACCTTTAATTATGTATGGGGTAGCAAATTTTCTCACAACGTCTATTAGGTCCCGACGAAAAAGACCTCAATCACTGATTAACTGATTTAGCCTTTGTTAAAAACTGTACGCCCAGTCGGGGTAGCACAATTAAATGATTGTATTATAGGTTTGTAAACATTACTGTAAATAGATCATCTAACAAACCCCTTAGTACAAGCTGTATAAATGAAATGAAATTTTGTAGGAAACTATAGACAGTGTAAATATGATGCAAAATTTTTGATGCAAAATTTTTGTAAAACCTTTGTAAATATATCTTGGTATTAATGAAATTTGTATATAATGTCTCTTGTTTTAATGTTATTTATATAAAAATTCTCTTGTATATTCCAATGATCAACTATGAATGTATAGCATACTTTTATGATTTTAACTTAATCGAATAAAGTGTTTTTGACTCTGACTCTGACTCTGACTCTGACTCACTGCATCAATGCACAGATATGCCTGGGGGCAGTGTGGCTGTTTTAACTACATCCAGGAACTGAGCAGGAAGTTGGCAGAGTGCAGTGGACTGGGAGTGGTTTGGCAGTGGTGGCAGTGGTAATGGGGGAGGAAACTGAGGGTCCTGGGGTAAGCAAAGGCGTGGCCTAGTCTTCACCCGGGAGACTTTGCGGAGTTTGATGACAGGCACGGACAGGATAGGTAGCTCATGGGAGGGCGTGGAGCTTGGGGGTTCTAATTATAAGGAATCAGTAGAAGAGGTTTCAGCTGCTTTCTGACTCCTTGCACTGCCAGGGATAAAATGTTTGACCACCCACCCTACAAGTTTTATTGGAGTTTGGGACCTGGTTTGATAGTGTGCGGAAAGGTTGCCCTGGTAGGACAGGTTGCAAGGGAGGAGGTGGTAGTTGGGGGGTGGAGAGTCAAATGTTGGCCTATCCACCCCTCGGGGGGAGGAGGAAGCAAATGCGAAGGAAGACGGTGTGCGGGATGCCTGGGACAGGACAAGGAGGCTTCATTGGATGATGTTTGGGTAAAAGAAGTAAGAAAGAAACTTGGAACGGAAGGCAGTTATTGAGAGAAAGGTGAAAGGAGGAGTGAAACAAGATGGGGTGCTAAGGTGAAAGCTGGGGTTGATGAGAGAATAGTGGGAAGAAAGGGTTTACGTTTAAAGATGTTTTGATATTATGATAAAATATTGAAGTTTTTGAATGTGTGCAATCCTGTTCAGGCGCCCAACACCTTTTTGGCTCACAGGCTTCAGCCTCCCAACCCCCCATTGTGTGTGTCAGCCCGGGTGAGGCAGCTTCGCGGGCTGGCGACAGTCTAATTGCAGCCACACCCGAGTACTTCACAGGTCTTTAAAAGACCATTTACTTGTTAATGAGGCTTTTGTTGTGGTTGCACCCTTTCTTAGACGAATGTATGACATTGTTCTGCATTCTGTCCGTCAACTGTGGTTTTTGCATTTGTCACCCTGAGTGGGATGGGTATGCTCAGATGTGAGTCCCATGCTCTCCACACCACTGGATTCAAGCAAGCTGGGCTGAAGACGGCTGGAATGCCAGAAACTGGTCCTTGGAAGCTTGTTTCCGGTCCAGGGAAGGCATGGCTTGGCAGTTCGGGCTGGACTGTTCCCATGAGGCACAGGGTCAGACTGATTTGCATATGGCCATGTCTGAACTGGGATGGTGTGGAGTGCAAAAAAACGATGTATTTAGGCCCAGATCTCCGTACTGGGGTGAATGTATGACATTGTTCTGCATTCTGTCCATCAACTGTGGTTTTTGCATTTGTCACCCCGAGTGGGATGGGTTTACGCAGACGTGAGTCCCATGCTCTCCACACCACTGGATTCAAGCAAGCTGGGCTGAAGACGGCTGGAATGCCAGAAACTGGTCCTCAGAGGCTTGTTTCCAGTCCAGAGAAGGCATGGCTTGGCAGTTAGGGCTGAACTGTTACCATGAGGCACAGGGTCAGACTGATTTGCATAGAGCCATGTCTGAACTGGGGTGGTGTGGAGTGCAAAAAAACGATGGATTTAGGCCCAGATCTCTGTACTGGGGTGAATGTATGACATTGTTCTGCATTCTGTCCATCAACTGTGGTTTTTGCATTTGCACTCTTTCTTAGAGCCACTCTGCCTATGGCTGGAAGAATTAGCTCCCCCCAAAATCTTTTCCAGCCCCCCCTCAAATTTAGCTCTAGTTGCCCGCCGAATCCTGTTAGAATAAATGGCCTTTTAGTCATCATGGAGTGCTGTGTTTGATTACCTTGTGATTCATTCATCCCGTGGCTCCCTTATCAGAGCTGGGCTATAGGCCCCGCCCGACACCACCCACTCCACTCCAGAGTTCCGCTAGAATCCGCACTGCTCTCGCTCTCACCCCACCGGCACCCAAGCACCAAGGCCGGCACTAAGCTAAGGCGAGAGGTCCCAAATTGATTCAGGGCTTACTGAAACAAGGGATCAGGACAGGAGCTGGGATCCACCACACCGTCCTCGTCTGCAACTGCCAGCAATCTGCAGCATAGGTCGGCACCTGTGAAAAGTTCTGTGTTGTAATTGGCATTGTTCTTAATTTTCTGATGGTTTGTTTATTTGTCTTAACTTCTGTATTACCAGTTCTCAAAGAAATATGAAATCTGCACCTCTAAACATACTCTCCACAATAATTTACATTTAAAGGTTGCAGGAGGGCTCCTGGACAACGTTTGTTAATTTTCATTCATTAGAAGTCTTCACACATGCACAGTTGCCTACGGTGCACAAATGTGCTTGCAACATTACCTCACATTTGTGCAATTGCACTTTTTTCTCCACTGGCAAAATATTTTCCCATTGTAGAAATACTTTATGATGCACCTCTATCATTTGGGAGAGGTAGGGGGGGTGAGTTCTGAGGCCATTTGTAGCATGTAATGGACTTACTCGTGTCCTTAACAGACGTAAATACCGAAAAGACCGTTTCCAAGGTGGGAATGGATTGGAAACAAGTTTGTAAATACCCCAAAACACAGGAAACGTTGTTGGCACGTGTTCCAAAACATTCCAGGGCTTGACTAGCATAGAATTCCCCCTTCCGGATACCAAAGTACGTTTTCCTCATCCATCTATATCTATATTCACTGAAAAAACCATAGGTTTCACACCAGTTATAGTTAGGAATTAGCATTTAAAAAACCTATTAAATTCACTGAAAAAACCATAGGTTTGACACCAGTTATAGTTAGCTGGAAATTTTTACTCACATAAAACCATTGAAATTCCCACTTTATAGTTAGTTGGACTCACTATAACTTGCGCGTGTAATGCACTGCTGATGACATCACATATTACATCACTCATGACATGGTCAGTGACATCACTCATGACATCATTGATGACACCATCCAGTGAATGTGTGTCTTTCTGAAAAATAAATATGTTTTATATATGTATATGTAAAGGTCAATGGAAGAATAAATGTTTAAATAAGTGTCTTAATTGATGTTTTAAAAAAAAAATTTGATTGGTTAACTGGCTTATTAAGTGTATTTTAGTGAAAACATATATTAGCGAGTATTGTTTAAATATTTAAATGTTTGTATATGTGTTTCACTTTGTGTATAAGTGGCTGCATGGGTTGGTGAGTAGCTACATGTGTGTTTATATGGGTTATTAGATGTTTTTTTAGTATCAGTATGAGTGTCTGTATGGTTTGGTGGGGGTATTACTTAGTACATAGATGCATCAATGACTGACTCACTGTTTGTATGTGTTTGGAAGACGGCATATGTGCAGGACTGTATGGATGGATGAGTGTGTATATGTGTTTGTTAGTAAGTGAATGACTGTCTCACTAGTGTCTTTATCAGTAACTACATATGTTTTAATCTAGTATATGTGAGTATTGATGTATATAAGTGAGTATATGTGAGAGTGAGAGATTGAAAGAGTTCTTGTTTAAATAAGTATGTGTTTCTATAAGTGATTGTTTAAGAGAGTAGGTATGTGTAAGTTTCCTTAGAAGTAAGGTGGTAGTGTATGTATAGCTGTATATGCAAATAAATGGATGTTCAATAGTTTATTTGCATGTGTGAGTATGTGTATTAGCAACTTTTGGAAGACTGTCGGTGTGTTACAGGATGTATAGGTGTATCACTACATATGATGAGTGAGTATATGTATGAGTGACTATATAGAACTGTTGGTGAATGAGTGGATGTGTATATAAATGGTGGAATTACTGAATTGGTTGTTGTAACTGGTATGGGTATCTCCACTTTTTTGAAAATGTTAGTTTCTATTTTTGAATATGTGTTTCAAGGGTTACTTTACAGTGAAAGGAGGTCTGTCACTCTGTCACAAGAATGGTGTCATCAGTGATGTCTTGAGTGATGTCACTGACCATGTCATGAGTGATGTAATATGTGATGTCATCAGCAGTGCATTACACGCGCAAGTTATAGTGAGTCCAACTAACTATAACGTGGGAATTTCAATGGTTTTATGTCAGTAACATTTCCAGCTAACTATAACTGGTGTCAAACCTATGGTTTTTTCAGTGAATTTAATAGGTTTTTTAAATGCTAATTCCTAACTATAACTGGTGTGAAACCTATGGTTTTTTCAGTGAATTTCAAAGGTTTTTTAAATGCTAATTCCTAACTATAACTGGTGTGAAGCCTATGGTTTATTCAGTGAATTTCATAGGTTTTTTAAATGCTAATTCCTAACTATAACTGGTGTGCAACCTATGTTTTTTTCAGTGAATTTCATAGGTTTTTTAAATGCTAATTCCTAACTATAACTGGTGTGAAACCTATGTTTTTTTCAGTGAATATATATATATATATATATATGTATATTATTATAATACCTTTTTTTTAAAGTATATTCATTTTTTTTTATGTCTCACCCTGCAGCGCTCCCGGTGCGCGCCCCGGTGCGCGTACCGGGGCGCGTCCCGGGAGCGTACCAAAAAAAAATAAAAAAAAAATAATGAAGGAGTGCGCATGAGCAAAGGGGACAGAGATAGTGGTGTAAAGAGAAAGCGAGCTTAAAGGAAGAACACAGAGGGACTGTGTAATAGATAGTAAAATAGAGAAAAGGTATAAGTGGAAGTAACTGATAAAAGGAAAATGAATAAGGGAGCAAAAGAAGAGAGGAAAGAGGAAGAAGACTAAAGCAGAGGTTCTGGAAGAATGTGAATGGGTGATGAAAGTAAAAGGAAGGAAAGTTAAGGATGGGGAATGACGGGTAGTGACGGAACCAGAGAAAAGGAACAGCGGTAACGGAGGGAAAGAAAAGAGCAGTGAGTGTAAGTAAAGAGAAGTGAAAGAGGGTGGATAAAAGTGAATAAGGGTAAGATATGGGGAGTGACAGAGAGAAAGAACAGAGAGAGTAAAGGAAGGAAGGATAGAAAGGGACTGAGTGAACCAGAAAAGAAAGGAAAGTGAGGGAGTGTGGGTGAGCAGGAAGACTGAAAGAAGTTGAATGTGTTAGGAAAGTAAGGACAAGGGAAATAAACATGGAGGATAAGAATATGTGAGGGAAGCAGATTAAGGAAACAGGGGTGAGGTAGAGTGTGAGAAAAGTAGTGAGTTTAAAGCAAAGGGTGATGAAAAACTACATTTTGTAGTCACACTTACCATATAATTAATGAAAACTTAATTGCATGTTTAAACTACACTTTATATCTGTGAAAGACAAAAGAAAAAAAAGGTTATAATTAGTAAAATATATATTTTAAAATAGAAGAAACAGGTCAAGAGGTAAAAAATCAAAAAAAGTGTACTAAGAAATAAAGCAAGAGTGAAGGATACAGAAACTTAAATAAAGTAATGTAGAAAGACAAAAAAGAGGGAAAAAGAAATAGAAGGAGAACAAATTACTTAAGATAAGTAAGATACTAAAAGATTGTGAGATACCAAAACGAAATCAGGAAAGAGAAGTAAGTAAAAGGAAAATGAGTGAAAGGGAAAGGAGTCTAAATGAGGATCCATTTACAAGAAAGAAGAATGGAAGATGACTGAGAGTGAGTGAAGGGGAGTCACAGAGTGAAGGGATGAAAGGAAGGGGGTTAATATAGAACGATAGAGGAAAACGGAGTGAGGAAGTAAGTACACAGAAAGACAAAGAGAAGGACTGAGTGAAGTGCAGTACAATGAGTGAAGAAAGGAAAAAGAGTAAAGGAACAAAAGAAGGAAAGGGAGGGGAAGAGAACTAAAGCACTGGTACTGAGAGAATGTGAGAAAGCTGAAAAGTGGTGCAAGGGAGAGAGGAAATGCAGACAGTTGAAATTGGATTGAGGAGTTGTGAAAGAAGTGGAGTAAAGGAACAGCGATGAAACAAAGTGAAAGAAAGGCCGTGTAAGTGAGTAAAGAGAGCTGAATAAGGGTGGAAAAAGGAAAATGAGTGTGAGACAATGGGAATACAATATAAATTACACTATGCAAACTATAGAATAAATTAAACAACATGTTACATAGTTTATTTTTGCTGTTCGCAGAATATATTGAATTTCACTTAAAACAGTGAGTTCAAACTCTTCATCATATAACAGCAGGAAAAAAAAACACAATCTAAAAGATTGTGTTTAAAAAAATCCATATAAACTTACAAATCATATATGTACACTAATCTTTGATTCACTTACTTTTCCTTGAGGCCAAATAGTAGATAGTGAAGGTCCTTTTCGTAGGAAAATACTCTGTTGTTCTCTAAAACTTCCATTTCATCGACTTTCTATGAAAAAAGATCTAAGAACATCTGAAATAATTCTCAACGTTTTCATTTTCCTCCTTGTGTTAAGTTATGACTTATTACTCATACCTTGAACTTTCCTTACGGCCAAATAGTGTCAGATATATGAGTATATTTTGGATGTTCTCTAATTAAACTCTGAAATTACCGTTTACCCGAAGTTTTCAAAGAAAAGCTCATATGACATTTTCACATTGTTTAAAAATTCATATTCTCTTTTTTGATCACTCATGTTCAACATTTCCTATAAAACTGATATCACTTACTATGAGATCCTCTTACAGTACCTATATGAGATAAATAATTTTAAACATTAGACTAACTAACTAACTACCTTTTATTAACTGCTCCCGTCTTCAAAGGCCAATTACCTTTACTAAAACTTTGGTTCTAAAAACACTAGGTAAGAATTTTTTAAGTCAAAAGGCAAACGTTGTTTATAAGTCAAATGAGAATCATTGCAGTAACTCCAACCTTTTTGACATTTTAAGTAGCATGTATAATGTCCTGATGTTGTCAAAGGACCGTCATGATAAATAATAGCTACAGTTCTAAATGTTCTTCCTGAAATTGATAACTGAGAAGCCACAACATTTTTGATACAAGTTGTCAATTTAGTTCCATCAGGTCTACATTGTTGGAAAACTAACATGACACATGACCATAAGTTTGTATAAATAATGTGGACAGCATTGGACACTTACATTGGGTACACACCATATTATGATCAGCTGCTTTAACTAGATTATTAAATGACACTGATTTGCAGTCTGGTAAAGTCAAATATATAAATCTTTCAGTGTCTATTCTAGTAGTACTTGATAAACTACAATTGTGGCAATCATGCTGCCATTGATAAGAAAGGCTAAAAAGATTTTCTACATCTACACCTTCATCTTCCAAAACACCAAACATATACATTAAAAATTCCTGACAATCCTGCTGAATGTTCTGTGAAAATTTATCTTGACCAGAACACATGTCTAAAATATTTCGAATTTCTGTTACACTTTCTATTTTTGCACTATCACTGCTACATTTCTGAAACACAGAATTCAATGAACCGCAGAATCTTTGATCCCGATTTTCAACAATCTGTTCTTGTAAAGTTTTAAGAAAAAAACACATTAACCACTACATTAGCATAGCAGTTGACACCAGAAATGTTTTCAAATTGAAATCCAACAACATCTTGAACAGAATGCTTTCTCTTTCTGCTTACAATTACCGTTTCATCTACTTTTTGTCTTTTTGCTACTACCTCACTGCAATTATTTTCATTTCTTCTTTTTCGGCCTACCACACGTTTTTCAAACAGAGGATATTGAGGCAAATGTGGAGCATACTCTTTTCTTAACCTATTGTATTCTTTAACACAATCTAGATCTGCACAAATCTTTGTCTCATCACACTCAATCAAGTACAATCCTGATAAAGTTCTGACTCGTGATAATGCCACATATGCCATACCCTCTTTAAACACAGAACTTCCAATGTTCACCAAAGCACTATCTACACTTAAACCTTGAGATTTATGAATTGTCACCGCATATGCCAAACAAACAGGAAACTATTTTCGGCGAACATATAAGTCTTTTACAAGCAAAAAGCTAGCAGAACAACGACTGATTTGTTGTACTTGCTCAATGCCATCAAATTATATTTTTAAAAATTCAATTCCATCTCTATTTCTATAATTCACAAAATCAACAACATGACCCATTGCTCCATTTACCAGACCTCTTTCAACATTTAAATTCCTTCTCAAAATGATACGACAATTTAAACATACATTCAGAGTCTTTTTAAACCAGCTGTTTTAGATATACTCTACTCTAATGAATCCAATTTTGTTTTCAAATTTTCTGACAAAACAATTGTTGCACCCATAATCTCTATTTTATCTATTGCTTCCAGTTTCACAATCTCTTCATTTTCTAACTTTAACATTTTGTTGTTGAAGATGGAACATTCTTGCAGAGTTGGCATCAAACATATCCCAGATTTCTTCTCAGTAATTTTTTAAAAAATATTCTCTGGAAGAATGTTTTCATTTAGATACAAATTTGAAATTAATTGAGCATGTAAAGCTTTTTTCCCAAGCTCACTTACTTTTCCGATTCTTACGTCTTGTAGAATATTTTTATAATCTTCATCCTTTGCCTGTCGCATATTTTGAAGCAGTTCTGCATATTTAAAATGTAACCATATATTAACGTTTCCAATGCTTCCAAGCGACTTCCTAGTATCTTCATGCGTGAGCATTTTAAACACTGGTTGTCCTTTTACTGGAGTCAACTGCAGTAGATCTCCAAAAACAATAATGTGTTTTCCTCCAAATAACACATCATACTCTGTTCTAAGAATTTCTTGCATTCTCAAATGCACAAAAGCAAGCATTAGATTTGAGACCATGCTTACTTCATCAATGATAAGAAGTTTCATTTTCTTCAGGACTCTGGAAACTTCAGAACACGCATCTTCAGATAGCTTGTTGTAATGCAATTTATTATCATGCTCAACTGGCAGCATCAGTAAACGATGTAGAGTAATCCCTTTAATGTTATGTGCTACAAGTCCAGTTGGAGCGGTTACAACACAAGACAGAGGTGATTCAGTCCTTTTCTGCAAATCAGTTGCAATGGCTTTAATCAGAAAACTTTTTCCTGTTCCCGCTTCTCCACTTACGTACAGTCGGACAGGCTTAAATGATGTACATGAGGACTCTTTTTTCTCATGTCTGAATCCAAGTTCTATCTGTTCTGTGACTTCGTCATATATCATTTTCTGCTCAACGTTTAGTTGCTTTACCAAATCTTTTAAGTTAACTACATCCTCTTGAGCTGCTTCCATAGCTCTTTCCACCTCATCCATGGCAGTTGCAGCTTCATTTTGGATAATTGGTCCTCCTAGTGGATCCTGACTCAATGAAGTAGAACTCTGACTGTCTTGTGACCTGTCTCTAGCAATCGCTTCAGCAATTGTGGTTTCTTGCTCTATTTCTTCGTTCAACATTTGCAGATAATTTGGAAAAACAGGACATTCTATGGTATCCTTGGTTGCACTAAAAAAGTCTTCATAACAGAGAAAATCTCCAAGTAGTTCCTCTTCTGTACGCCATGGCTTAAAGAGTTGCAAAAGAGCTAAATAGTAAAATTCTCTTTTGTCTGGAGATTCGCAACTCAATTTTCGATGATTAATCAAATGGCCTTTTCTCTGCTTCACTAGACATCCTTCATACCCAATGATAGCATATTTTCCATTATTGATATCTTCTGTGATGTTCCTCTTATAACTGTAGTTTTGCAGAACTTCATACAAACAAGTGTTTTCAAGGTGAGTACTTCTATTTGGATAGTATGTATCCAACATGTTTGTCTTCAAAATATCTGTACTGTTTGGTTCTTTCTCCGCCAAATATTCAATTTCTTGTACAGATTTCAAAACTCGGTTTCATGTTGCAGCAAGACCTAGACTCACCCAAATGATTGTTCTTGATTTGGCATAGAGACTTGCTAATGATAACTGATCAGAACATTCATATGCTCCAATTTCTCGATGCGAACACATCTTCAGACTGAAACTGTATAATTTTTTATTATACTCTTTTCAAGTGAAATCACTTCCCACATTTCCTTCAGTTCAGTCTTTTCTTTTTTTGTGATGTAAGACGTCACATATCGAGCCACAGCAATAGAGTTGTCAGCAACGAACTGAATATCCATGTTAGCATTCCACATGGATAAAATCACTGGGTTGTAGTCGTTGATGTACTTGGACTCTTCGTTTCTTTTTAAATTGTATTTTTTGGTGATTTCCTTGTCACAGTATGTCGCAGAGAAGACATTAAATTATTTACTCTTCCTTTAGAAATCACTGGTCGTGGAAACGCGAAATGACATTTCGTGTAGAATTTATCCTTCTTTTTAAATTTTCGAAGACAGTACTTTCCACAACGATGAGATTGAAAACGAAAAACTTGTTGCCTTAAACTGTTTTCTTCAGTAGTTTTTGGAACAGCACATGTTGAATATTCTCTAATAAAAGAGAGAGGGACCCCAAAACCAAAGGGATAGGGTTCCGCAATTGACGTTAGTCAGAAAGAAATTCCCTTTGGGCAAATTTACAATAGTACGTAAGTACTCACAGACATACACACAGCCACTTAAACAACCCACATCTCACAAGGAAGCAATGTAGACAGGTGAAACTTACAATATATGTGAAAACACTCTAAAAATATTTCAAATTATTAAAACAATTTATTAAAGATACATTACATCAAATAAAAACAGAAATTGGGAAACACACAAGGACGGTGCAATAATCAATAAAAACAACATTCAAGTAAAGAAGGCGTATACAGGGAGAAAGGATAAAACTCAAACAGAAGACAATAATTTTGAATTTCTCCTTAATTTGTATTCCCAGATTTACTCCTTAGGCGTCGACGCGTTTCGGCGGTGCATTCGATTTAATCCGCCTTCATCAGGACAGTATATAAATAATGTTTCCCAAATAATTTCTGAAATTTAAATAAGACCAGTCTTAGGCTTAAGTTATGAAGACAGAAGATCTACTTAATTTACAGAAATATAAAGACACAATCTTTAAAAAAACGTAATGTTTCCAACTCATTATGCTAACACACATATATACATTGCTTCCAGAACAGTAAACATAATACAGTAAACATAATACATAAATCATGCTCATATAGGTATACGACATTCATAGTCTGAAGATAATAGTTCAACACTTTTGGTAATACTCTCATAATTAAGGACATTGAACCCATATGTTCGTGCCTTAGTTAGAATCCAGGAACATTTGATTTTCCATGAATACTAATACACCAAATTTACCAAAGCTTAACATGATAGAGGTGGCAAGAAAAGAGAGCAATGATGCATCACCTACCTCAGACGAGAGATAAGTCTAAAATATATTATAAGGGGTATTCAGCCTCCTTATCGTCAAGTCAAGATATTCGTCCAGCGAATACTTTTTTCTATATGTGCAAACACCTAGTCAGGGGAAATAAATGTATTAAATGGCTTGTTTGTAGGTTGATGTTATCTCTTTATATATCATAGCACTGGATTCATCAGAACATCAAATTGTATATATCCACTTTCAATCGCTCTACATCACTATCCACAAAAATTGGGGCAGTGAACCGCTCATCTCTCCCTTCAATTGTAGTGTGCCCGTTAATTAACACGTTGAAAAATAGTTATGCCCCAGTTATATCCGATGTGGTTACTATAGTTGAGCGGAGGTGGGGCTAAATATTTATGAATAGCAGAAAGGCGGCCTCAGTGAGAGCTTATTGCCTGTTGTTTAACAATCACGACAACCAGGAAATATCCCGGTGCTATTCCAAATGGCGCATTCATATATTGAGAAAAAAGTACTCCCAGTACTTACTATTTAAAAGTTACTGGTATAAGGCGCAAATACGTCTCTCAGAATCATGAAGATCTCCAGCTAAATGACTGGTAGCTGAAAAAATATATACGAAAACAAGCCATTACTAGCTGAATGCTACGAAGTAAAAGACGCTTACTATTCAGTTATCTTGAGGCATACTTACAAATAGTTAAAAAGCTAGTTCGTAAGCACGCAGTAGTGATACGTTCTATTCCGACTTCGGTCTCTTTTGATCAAGCTTTTGCATAAATTAGCCACAGCATGGGTTCAGGGAGTTGTGGTCCAAAGATACCCACTGTACGAGGGATTGCCTCTTTGTAAGCCCTGCATATTGTGACGAAAAAGGAAGGAAGCAAATACCTTTGTCACAAGCGTGTCCCTTTAACAGTAGCGCATTACTATCTGAGGTGCCCATTCAGTGCAGTTACCTTAGGCGTCTTGTCACACAGTAGTGATACGTTCTATTCCGACTTCGGTCTCTTTTGATCAAGCTTCTACATAAATTAGCCACAGCTTGGGTTCAGGGAGTTGTGGTCCAAAGATACCCACTGTACGAGGGAATTCCTCTTTGTAAGCCCTGCATATTGTGACAAAAAAGGAAGGAAGCAAATACCTTCGTCACAAGCGTGTCCCTTTAACAGTAGCGCATTACTATCTGAAGCGCCCATTCAGTGCGGTTACCTTAGGCGTCTTGATCGCGGACGTCCTGCGTGCTTCTCTTCGTCTTCCCGGCTAGCAGCCTCTGAGAGAGACGCGTGAATTTATATGTGCCTATAGTATCCAGGTTACATGTCTAAATTAATGACCCACATTTGCGATCTTTATAACTTTTTCAATAGCGACCCTCTAAAAAATAAAAAATTATATTTTTTAAAAAAAAAGATTTTTTATGGTCACGGAATACAAATTACAATATCAACCGCTGTATTAATTCCTGTAGCATCACATAATGTTTAAAGCACGACAAATATAATTCCCAACTGGCCTATATATAACAATTAAACGCTATCTTTTGACCAACGCGGTTACCAGTACGGGTAGTCTTTTTACCCGTTCTATCATTTCCGCTTTCGTCATGAACAAACACCCGCGAATCGCTGGGTATTTAAATTCACACGTCTCTCTCAGAGGCTGCTAGCCGGGAAGACGAAGAGAAGCACGCAGGACGTCCGCGATCAAGACGCCTAAGGTAACCGCACTGAATGGGCGCTTCAGATAGTAATGCGCTACTGTTAAAGGGACACGCTTGTGACGAAGGTATTTGCTTCCTTCCTTTTTTGTCACAATATGCAGGGCTTACAAAGAGGAATTCCCTCGTACAGTGGGTATCATTGGACCACAACTCCCTGAACCCAAGCTGTGGCTAATTTATGTAGAAGCTTGATCAAAAGAGACCGAAGTCGGAATATAACGTATCACTACTGTGTGACAAGACGCCTAAGGTAACTGCACTGAATGGGCACCTCAGATAGTAATGCGCTACTGTTAAAGGGACACGCTTGTGACAAAGGTATTTGCTTCCTTCCTTTTTCGTCACAATATGCAGGGCTTACAAAGAGGAAATCCCTCGTACAGTGGGTATCTTTGGACCACAACTCCCTGAACCCATGCTGTGGCTAATTTATGCAAAAGCTTGATCAAAAGAGACCGAAGTCGGAATAGAACGTATCACTACTGCGTGCTTACGAACTAGCTTTTTAACTATTTGTAAGTATGCCTCAAGATAACTGAATAGTAAGCGTCTTTTACTTCGTAGCATTCAGCTAGTAATGGCTTGTTTTCGTATATATTTTTTCAGCTACCAGCCATTTAGCTGGAGATCTTCATGATTCTGAGAGACGTATTTGCGCCTTATACCAGTAACTTTTAAATAGTAAGTACTGGGAGTACTTTTTTCTCAATATATGAATGCGCCATTTGGAATAGCACCGGGATATTTCCTGGTTGTCGTGATTGTTAAACAACAGGCAATAAGCTCTCACTGAGGCCGCCTTTCTGCTATTCATAAATTTCTAGCCCCACCTCCGCTCAACTATAGTAACCACATCGGATATAACTGGGGCATAACTATTTTTCAACGTGTTAATTAACGGGCACACTACAATTGAAGGGAGAGATGAGCGGTTCACTGCCCCAATTTTTGTGGATAGTGATGTAGAGCGATTGAAAGGAGATATATACAATTTGATGTTCTGATGAATCCAGTGCTATGATATATAAAGAGATAACATCAACCTACAAACAAGCGATTTAATACATTTATTTCCCCTGACTAGGTGTTTGCACATATAGAAAAAAGTATTCGCTGGACGAATATCTTGACTTGACGATAAGGAGGCTGAATACCCCTTATAATATATTTTAGACTTATCTCTCGTCTGAGGTAGGTGATGCATCATTGCTCTCTTTTCTTGCCACCTCTATCATGTTAAGCTTTGGTAAATTCGGTGTATTAGTATTCATGGAAAATCAAATGTTCCTGGATTCTAACTTAGGCACGAACATATGGGTTCAATGTCCTCAATTATGAGAGTATTACTAAAAGTGTTGAACTATTATCTTCAGACTATGAATGTCGTATACCTATATGAGCATGATTTATGTATTATGTTTACTGTATTATGTTTACTGTTCTGGAAGCAATGTATATATGTGTGTTAGCATAATGAGTTGGAAACATTACGTTTTTTTAAAGATTGTGTCTTTATATTTCTGTAAATTAAGTAGATCTTCTGTCTTCATAACTTAAGCCTAAGACTGGTCTTATTTAAATTTCAGAAATTATTTGGGAAACATTATTTATATACTGTCCTGATGAAGGTGGATTAAATTGAATGCACCGCCGAAACGCGTCGACGCCTAAGGAGTAAATCTGGGAATACAAATTAAGGAGAAATTCAAAATTATTGTCTTCTGTTTGAGTTTTATCCTTTCTCCCTGTATACTCCTTCTTTACTTGAATGTTGTTTTTATTGATTATTGCACCGTCCTTGTGTGTTTCCCAATTTCTGTTTTTATTTGATGTAATGTATCTTTAATAAATTGTTTTAATAATTTGAAATATTTTTAGAGTGTTTTTACATATATTGTAAGTTTCACCTGTCTACATTGCTTCCTTGTGAGATGTGGGTTGTTTAAGTGGCTGTGTGTATGTCTGTGAGTACTTACGTACTATTGTAAATTTGCCCAAAGGGAATTTCTTTCTGACTAACATGTTGAATATTCTTCAATGAAACTCATCACTGTGTCATCCGAATCAGTTCCAAATTTGGGTGCATCTTTAATCCATAACAACATATGTATGTGAGGAGCACCTCTCGCTTGATACTCCTTCCTCCAAAAGAAATCCAAAACCTCTCCAAGAGGAGGATTTTTTTTGTTGGTAATAAAAGACATCATAGCTTCAAATCTATGATTAAAATATCTGCAAACATTCACTGGATCTAAAGAACACAGTTCTCCAGGTGTTTTCAATTCTATATTTTATATTTTTCCATTTGCCTCTTGTAGAAATTGAAGTAAGTTGTCCCATGCATACTCAGCACAGCTAAGAGTGAGGAACCATGTAGGAGTTCCTAAGTTTCTTAGCATACATTTCAATTCCCCATGACGACGGAACCAATACTCGTTTGTTCCACGCTGACATGCCATGAGATTCATTAGCTGAGATTCCAAAATACTGTCTTGCAGATTGACTTTCTCTATAAAGTCCCTCGCCGAAACATTTTGCAGATGAGCTCCACTTTTCAATATATGATTAACTGCATAAGAAAGCTCAGACAAATCACTTTCATACAGTAGATGAAACAAATACGGAATGCATTGACGAAACCTTGGATCTTCAGCATATAATCTGAAAGTCCGGTATTCAGCTGCAGGAGTTTGAGCTGGTCGATCGTCATATCGTCCACCTCGACCTGTTGGAAATAACTGTGGAAAACAACGAGCTTCCAAACTTTCTTCCCATACACTAATAGGACTTCCTTTTGCTGCTTTCATTTGAAACAAGTCAATTGCATTCCCCATTACTTCTTTGGAATGCAAAGGATGAACAGTATAATGTCCATATATTTCTTCACTTCTAGACACATCAACTTTTTCAATTTGGCCAACTGAACAATCACTGTCTTCTTCTGTAGCTGTTTCCTCTGCTCCAACACTTACATCTTTGTAGTACTCATTGTTTTTGACCAAATACAACGTTGCCTTTTTGACTTTCCTAACATCCACTAAATCTTGCCAGATTTTCTTACTCTTTGTCGGAACCCCAATAACTGGAATAACCAGAGGATCCTCTTCTACTCTTTCTACACCAATTGTATCAATATTTTTCTTGACATCTAGAGGCAAATAAACAACTCTTCCCTTTAATCCTCTTTGTAAATCTGTAGGAGGTAATTTCCCTATCTTAGGCTCCATGCGAACAATAGCTTGAAAAGGATGGACACATTGAATCAAAATTGATTCATAAGTATTTAAATCCATCAATTCAGTGGGAATATCTATCAACTGAAGATTATTATGAACAGCTCTAGCAGGCATTCTATTTTCATTTAATTTTTTCAAAAAATAAGTACAAATACGTTGATCAAAACTCAAATCGAAAGAATTCTCCACCAACAAATAACTTACAAAATCCTTCCATTCACTATTATTTTCCAATTCACATTTTGCATATAAATCAACTAACCTAGTCTGAATCTTATAATGAATCCGTCGACAACACCCACAATTAAATTAGGCCTTTCACTTGATTTCACCTTAAAATTGGTAATTTCCTCGTCAAACTTTTCTATACTTAAAATCTGTACATTGTCGTCCACATTACCATCCATTACTATATCCATTTCTACACTGTCCTCTTTGTTCCCAAAATAACAAAACTGAATTTCTTCACAAATAGTCTTCACATCTACTTCAGATCCATGCAAAAGAGCACTGTTTAACTGTTTAAGCTTAAGTGCTGGACTTTTTGCATAATACAACCTTCTTACTAATTTCCTCACCTTATTATGATGCACTGCTAACATCCTAAAATGGTGAAAAACACTCTGACATACTTTTCTAGAAAGACAAACCAGTGAATGCCCATGCAAACCTGTGTTGTCTCTCACTCTGCAATGATCTAACTCTTGCAAGATCTTCACTTTCTGTTTTACACTTTTCTTACTATATGTACGTAAGAAATGTCGAAGCAAATCGATTGAATCCTGTCGCACACTACAAATACTACCGCACTTCCATGTATACACTGGACCCTTAGTACGTCTCCCTAAAACTTCATCTGCTAACACCTTTTCTGCATCTCTAGACATAAGTTTCTCTTTTTCAATCGGACAACCATCTTTCACCTCATATGCTCGACCACTGGTGTCAATTGCATGCACCAAATCATATGGCTGAGATACCCGCCACCCCCTCTCGACGCAATCCCCAAGGATGGGAAAACGGAAACGGTTCTGAACTTTTGGAAGGCGGGAGGGAGTGACCCTCCCGGCCGTATTTATTAAAATATGAAACAAAATCAAAACATTAAAATAACAGTTTCATATTATGTACAATTTCATTTCCACATTACGATGTTTGGCTAACCTTAACATACTTCTAATACAAAGGTTCTCCTAGCCGAACTAACATCCTACAAAACATTTAACTTGAAATTGTACATCCTAACGTTAAGGGCCAACGGCAAGGTCGTAACCGGTGTCAGATCCCTAAACCAGAATTACCCCCCCCACTTGGGAGGGGCGACCGCACAGAGGCTGTACCTCACATGCATCTACCAATTTCCCTTGACTTGACGGGGGCCCCAATGAACTCGACGCCATTTAAAGGTCGTCCGAGGACTCGTGTGAGGTGTCTAGAAGGTAGCGTAAACCCCCTCCCCACCCCACACAACTTACCACATCTGCCGTCGCAGGTGTCCTGGCCCCGGGAAATTCCCCAGGAGGGGCACGTAGCCCCTCCTATCAAGGAAGGGGCCTTGACCGCCTTTCCTTTACTTTCGGCGGCCCATCCTTAGAAGGGACCGCCTCCCCGTTGAGGGGCCAATGGCCACCTCCCCCAGGCGCTCCCATCCGTAATGGGTGACGCCCCCCCATAGGGATCTTCCAATTACTGCTCACCGATCATGACCTTACCGCCCGACCAAAATAAATACGACAATTAACTAAATTACTAATTTAAAAGACAACCATAACTACTTCACGTATGATTACTGATCAACACTAGTGCAAAACTTTATTCGAAAAAACATACTCTAGATGATCATTCTCTTTATTGCATACACAGATAACACGTCCATCATCACAACCTGTAAGAAATAGAGTTAACACATCAAAACTTTATTCAAACCACTTGCTGTCTTCAGGGGCTGGTGGGTGGGTCAAAATTGTCTCTTCGTTCCGTCTCGAGCTCACGTGCAGCGGGGAGGTGCAGCTTCAGAGCACAGGAACAAGAGGATGCTTTCTTGGCTTGTTGCTCCTTTTATCCGTCTTCGGGCGGGCGTAAACCCGCCTCCGCCTGCCCCCCGGGGGCGTGGCCGGTGGCGTCAGCGTCTAGGACAATCCACTCCAGGGCGGGAAAAGGCGCGCCCCGGCTACGCCGCTTTGGGCATACCAGCCGAGACTCGCTTCCCGCCCAAGATGGCCTCCCGGGAGGATCGGGGTACTCCACCATACGTTCGGGGGGACCGAGTGGTCACCCCTTTCCATATGGCTGAGATACCCGCCACCCCCTCTCGACGCAATCCCCAAGGATGGGAAAACGGAAACGGTTCCGAACTTTTGGAAGGCGGGAGGGAGTGACCCTCCCGGCCGTATTTATTAAAATATGAAACAAAATCAAAACATTAAAATAACAGTTTCATATTATGTACAATTTCATTTCCACATTACGATGTTTGGCTAACCTTAACATACTTCTAATACAAAGGTTCTCCTAGCCGAACTAACATCCTACAAAACATTTAACTTGAAATTGTACATCCTAACGTTAAGGGCCAACGGCAAGGTCGTAACCGGTGTCAGATCCCTAAACCAGAATTACCCCCCCCACTTGGGAGGGGCGACCGCACAGAGGCTGTACCTCACATGCATCTACCAATTTCCCTTGACTTGACGGGGGCCCCAATGAACTCGACGCCATTTAAAGGTCGTCCGAGGACTCGTGTGAGGTGTCTAGAAGGTAGCGTAAACCCCCTCCCCACCCCACACAACTTACCACATCTGCCGTCGCAGGTGTCCTGGCCCCGGGAAATTCCCCAGGAGGGGCACGTAGCCCCTCCTATCAAGGAAGGGGCCTTGACCGCCTTTCCTTTACTTTCGGAGGGGCCCATCCTTAGAAGGGACCGCCTCCCCGTTGAGGGGCCAATGGCCACCTCCCCCGGGCGCTCCCATCCGTAATGGGTGACGCCCCCCCATAGGGATCTTCCAATTACTGCTCACCGATCATGACCTTACCGCCACAGGCCGGATAGTTGACCGGCTATCCGGACCCCCCACAACAACACCTGCCTAAAGGTCATGATTTAAACTCTTTAGCCAAGCTATGAGGTCTCCTATGAGTAACTCATTCCCCACCCGGGACAAATGGACCCCATCTCCCAAATACATACTGTCCCCCTTGATACAACCATGCGGAATAGAATGCAGTGTACTTGAACGAAACAATCTACCCAACTTGTTATTTACCTTCTTCACTGAGTGATTCAGAGCAGAAACCGAAATTGCCCCCTGCCACACTTTTCGTGGAATCATATGGGACCATGCAATTGTGCACCCTGGAACTCTTCTCGCCAACCAACTTACAGTGGAAAGCATTGCCTCGAGAAGCAGTCGTCTACCAGTGGTCACCAAATCATTACCCCCAAGATGGACTATGATTATAGACGGCGGTGACCTTGTCCGCCCTAACAAACCCTCGAAAAAAGATTGAAACTGGTCAATACAGAGCCCGCCCCTTCTGTAGAAGGTCACCCTGTACCCGTATTCCCCAGCTATGTGAACCATGTCACCTGCTTCGAATACGTCCGCGGCACGCCTCACGTATGAGTGGCCCACGACCCACACCACTTTTCCCGCAGCCGGTGATGTTTGACCGCTGGTTCCCAGGTGTCGGGTCGACTGCACAGTCCGCCCCGCCTCGTAAGCTTGCGAAACTGTAAACCAAACAAAAAACAAGAAGCGTGAGTACATGATAGCCGCTTCACAACATGTGCAACCGCACATACCTTTTGTAACAATTCGAGGACCAACGCCCCAAACGTTTCACTTTTTCTACACTCAGACCCCTGGCTGTAGCCTCAGTAGCAGCCCCTATCCGAAAGGAATGGGTCCCAAACTCGCCGGGGTTCAAGCCCGCGGCCGAAATTGCCATTGTAAGCACCCGCTGGAACTGAAACCTCGTCAGTGGGGTGGCATCAGCGTGTCTCAACAAGGTCCCTTCCCATGATGCCACCCTCTGCGCTAAATATTCCTCTACGCAAACCACAGGGCACATGGGAGATCCGGGCATCCTATGTATTACTACGCAGTCCCCAACCGCACCCTGATCGGCCTTGGACCTGACAAACGAGACATTCATCGTCTCCCCCTTAACCTGAATGTGCTCTCGGCACAGGCCCCCCACCGTATCCTGCTTGTTCTTCGCCACTAGTTCGCTTACCCGCATTGCCCCATGGAATGCTAACGCAAAGGCGGCCCGGAATAACACTGTTTCATACAGGGATGAACATGTCGCAGGGAGTACGGAAAATAACAGGGCCAATCTATCCAGACCTATCGGGTGCCTCTCATCTACCCTGCGACCCTCAAGGCGTTGCCACCCACGTAGCGCTTTCTGGACCACGAAAGACGCTGTCGGGTCCTGGATCCCATGAGCCCTTGCCATAAAGGAAATGGCGGCCCGATGCCTCTGGGCCGTAGCTACTGACTTGCCTGCCTGATGTAAAGACAGCAAAAATTTTACGACAAGCTCTTCCTGGCCCCAAAGCTCCCCCCTGGCAGAACCCAAAAAGGACCAATAGGAACGGAACGCCCCTTGATATGCCTTCCTTGTCCTGGGTGCTAAACTCTCTCCCACGAGGTTTTGTAGTTCGGGGCACCGAGAGACCAGAGAGCTTCGGGAAAGGGTGCCGCCACCGGGTCCGCTGTGGGCAGAAAACCCCAGAAGGCCTGCATACGGAAACGAGAAAGCGCATCAGCCGCTTGGTTCAGCACCCCTGGGACATGTCTTGCCCTAAAGAGCACATTCAACTGCATGCACAATAACACAATTTCTTTGAGCAGTCTCAGAATCCATTTGCAACGTGCTGCCTGACTGTTGATACACTCAACCACGGTCATGTTATCAGACCAGAACACCACAGAGTGATCCCAGAACCCCTCAGGCCATGTTTTCAGGGCCACCAAAATGGGGAAGAGTTCGAGAAACGCAATGTTACTCGTCAGGCCGCACTCGTGCCACCATGACGGCCATCTTTGAGCCGACCATTGCGTACCGAATATGGCGCCAAAACCTATACTCCCCGCCGAATCTGTCCACAGCCCCAGCTCCTCGGAGGACACCGTCGGCTTGTTCCAGACAATTCGACCATTGAAATCCGCCAGGAATGCCAACCAAATACGCATGTCCTGGCGAATCTCTGCCGAGAGCCTCGTGCGGTGGTGGCCCTCTTTAAGACCGACCATGGCTTGTGCAATCGAGCGGGAAAAGGGGCGGGCCATCGGCATTACTCTAAGGGCAAAATTCAACTGGCCCACCGTTTGCTGCAATTGATGTAAGTTCACCTTAGTCTCTCGAATACATGTTTCAAGGGAGGCCCTGAATTTTACCACCTTTTCTTTGGGTAACCGAAAACAACCCTCCTCCGAGTCGAGCTCTATCCCAAGAAATTCGAGTGAAGTCGAGGGACCCACAGTCTTACCTGGTGCCAATGGCACACCAAAATGATTCATTAAGCCACAAAATTCTTTTAAAGCCTGTCCACATTCTGAATCCCCGGCTGCCCCCAGAAACAGAAAGTCATCGAGATAATGCATAACATGCTGAAAACCCGTCTTTCTTGTGAATACCCATTGCAAAAAACAACTGAATTTTTCGAAATAAGCACAAGATATAGAGCATCCCATTGGCATACATTTATCCATATAATAGCGACCCTGAAACATGAAACCAAGGAGACGCTGATCGTCTGGGTGTACCGGGAGCAACCGGAACGCTGACTCGATGTCCGATTTGGCCATCAGCGCTCCGGGCCCCAGGCGATTCAACATGGCGACGTCCTCATCGAAAGATGCGTACCGCACCGAACACACTTCCGGGTCTATCGCATCATTCACGGAAAGACCTCGTGGGGCTGACAAATTATGTATTAGCCTAAACTCACCCGGGTCCTTCTTGGGGACCACCCCTAAAGGGGAACAAACAAAGTTAGCAACCGGTGGTAAATCGAATGGACCGGCAACCCGCCCTCGAGTCACCTCTTTCCCAATCTTTACCTGTACCACCGCCGTATGCTGCCGGACCGACAGTTGGTTCTTACAACTTGTTTGACCCTGAAAATTCCCCACTGGAATGCGGAAACCGTACGAAAACCCGTCCCGCAACATCCCAGCGGAGACATGATCTGGGTATACATTGAGCCAAGGAATCATTGCCATGGTATCAACCGGGGTAGGTAAAGGCGCCCCCCGGACTATTTCAGACCTGTTTGGCGCTTCCCCTACCACCGTTATCACCCGTCTTGGCTCTGCACATGGTCTCGGGATGAGAGGACTGTCCACACCCCCCACATTCGTGTCTAAACTTGCATGACCCCTGAGGCCTTGTACATTTTCCCCTGTTAAAATTCCAACAAATCCCCTTTTTACCTGCGTTGCCACTCGACTTCGAGTGATGCTCGTTACCTGTACCCGTCCGAAAGGGTGTCCCAGAGGTTTGGCGGGAAGACTCACCCCCGCCACCCCCCAACAATGGTACCTTCAACATGCCTGAATTCTCCATTTTCTGCCAAGAAATGGAGTCATAACAATCCCAAGTTAGAGCTGGGTCGTGCTCCTTAGCCTTCCTGAAAATATTGTCATAACAAAACCACTGATTGCCCTCGTACGCTAGAGAATACTCCATAATACGTGTCTGATAAATGGGCAATTCCGTCAACAACTCAGGCCTTCGCTCACCCATAATGGAGGTGAAAATGCCAAACGCTCTGCCCCAAGTACCTATGGTTTTGTCGACCTTAAAGGCGGCCATTTTTGTGCGCCAAACACTTGGATGCATAAGCTCTTTTTGGGCCGTCACATGCTCGATCTCGTAATGGTCAGTAAGCAACGAAAACATGTTCACATACTTATTCGCCCAAATCTTGTCCTTAATTTCGAGTGGAACATGCTGGGCCACTTTCTCCCTTCGCGAGGGTACAGACCCCTCCCCCGCAATTGGCAGTAGCCGCTTACCTGAACAAAGTGCTGTACTTGCTGCTGAACTTGCGCCTGCTGCGATCTCCACCACCGGAACCTGCGGGGGAACAGAAGATGGCGCCCTCGCAGCTTGTCTAGATTCCCGCAATTGCCTCATCATTGTCCTGGCGTCGTCCGCCGTGGTGCCCTCACTATCCCTTCCCAACCACGCTGCCAGTTGTGCAGCCAACTCGGGAGGCATATCTTCTCCGTTCACGGGGGTAACTACCACGGGGATCGGATGCCCCTCCTTCGGAACCGGGATTGGCTCCTCTATCGGTGTATCGGGAACCGGGGCCTCCCCCCCAGGTGCCACCCTCTTGGACCTCCTGCCTCTCCCACTAGGGACTACTCCCGGCAATGCTGGTCCGACGATTTTCTTCGGGCCTCCCTCCCCGTTCTTTACCGCCATCTGTTTCTTCAACTCGGCTACCTCCTTTACGAGCATGCGGAGCATCTGATCGGTACCGACCCGCTTTCCGACCTTCTTGCTCGGCATACTCCAACGAAGATATCTGAAAGAACAAGGACAAAATTACAACGCTCAAAATTGTCTCTTCGTTCCGTCTCGAGCTCACGTGCAGCGGGGAGGTGCAGCTTCAGAGCACAGGAACAAGAGGATGCTTTCTTGGCTTGTTGCTCCTTTTATCCGTCTTCGGGCGGGCGTAAACCCCCCTCCGCCTGCCCCCCGGGGGCGTGGCCGGTGGCGTCAGCGTCTAGGACAACCCACTCCAAGGCGGGAAAAGGCGCGCCCCGGCTACGCCGCTTTGGGCATACCAGCCGAGACTCGCCTCCCGCCCAAGATGGCCTCCCGGGAGGATCGGGCTACTCCACCATACGTTCGGGGGGACCGAGTGGTCGCCCCTTTCCATTTTCCTGAACGTAACTCTCCTCAATAAAAAATGGCTCAGAACTTGAACTATGCATCCATTCTCCAGAAAATACTTCACAAAAATTAGTCCGATTAATTATTCTTTTCCATCTACTGTTCGATTTGAAAACATCAATTGCCTTGTTAAGTATCCTAATTCTATTGATTACTAAAATAAATATTTTTTTCTTAACTTCAAAAGCCTGATCAACAATCTTCTCTACACTTTTCTTTTTCTTGTAAAAAGCAGCTCTCTGTTTACCTTTCTTTTCATTTTTTAGCAAATTTAAAACTACCCTATTGCGAAACATTCTTCTACGAATGTCCCTAAATACATTTTGCCTTCTATTGCTATCCATACTCTTCTCTCCTTCCTCCAGTAGAGACATTTTTTGAGGGCCTCTCCTTCCTTTTCAAATTTGCTCTCTCCTTCTGGATCTTCACATTACCGTTAACATTTGTTTTTGTTCTACATATGTTGCGAAAAAAAAACTTAGTTGTCTTACCAGGACTTTTTTGGGTGTTTTTTGAAGTACTTGTTGTAGAGGATTCCTTTAATTCCGTTGCTTATTTTGTTCTATTCCGTATGGTATTTTTTCTTCTCCTTTGCCGTGATGGCATTTTTGCTTACTTTTCAAATGTTGATTTCAATCTGAGGTAAAGAAAAAAATAACACATTATAGACCACTATTAGCAAACAACAAAGCAATGACAATAAGCAAACAATATAAACACTAATTTGCAACATATCTAAGTTTTTACCACAGCAACTATATAACTAGGAGTAAGACAAAGAAAAACAGCTAGAGGGAGTAACACAAAAACACAGAGAGACTCAGACAAAGAAACAGGTAGAGGGAGTAAAACATACAAAAGGACTAAGACAAAGAGAGTGTATAATATGTTGAAAGACAGAAAAGGGATGTAATAGGGAGAGGGAGTAAGTCAAAAAAGGGAGTAAGTCAGAAAAAGGATGTAACAGGGTATAAAACAGAGAGAGGGTGTAACAGGAAGTAACACAGAGAGAGGGTGTTAGAAGAGAAAAGGTTGTAAAAGAGACTAAAACAGAGAAAGCCTGTAAAGGAAGAGACAGAGAGTAAGTTTGAGAGAGGGTGTAAGAGGAAGTAAATCAGAGACAGGATGTTACAAGAAGTAGGTCAGACAGAGGGTGTAACAGGGTGTAAAACAGAGAGAGGGTGTAACAGGAAGTAACACAGAGAGAGGGTGTTAGAAGAGAAAAGGTTGTAAAAGAGACTAAAACAGAGAAAGCCTGTAAAGGAAGAGACAGAGAGTAAGTTTGAGAGAGGGTGTAAGAGGAAGTAAATCAGAGACAGGATGTTACAAGAAGTAGGTCAGACAGAGGGTGTAACAGGAAGAGAGAAAAAAGTCAGAAAGAGAAAGAGAGACGGTATAAAACAGACAAAAGGTGTAATAGGGAGTAACTGAAGGCTAGAATATTACAAAGAAAAAGGTTGATTAGATAGTATTTGCATGATTCAAAAATATATTAGCACATTTCACAATCATGTCATCTATGTTTCCTCAGATTAGTCATATTTTTGGATAATGTTTATTTAAAACATTTTGTGGCATAGAGAAATTGTCTTTTGTGAAAGTGAATTTTCAGTAGTGAAATTGAATGCTTGTACATAGGACCTGTGCTGTGTTTCTAAAATGTAATTTTAAAAACGACTTTGGGGTAATTGAATGGCTTTTATATTTTTCATAAGGAATTAATAGTGTCTTCCTCATCAAAATAAATATATTTGAACCTTTTACAATAATGTCATCTGCATTACCTCAGATTAGGAAACAGATTGAGCTTCTTTCTTGTTGGTTTGTTTCATGTTTTTTGAAAATGCTTGGTAAAAAGATTTTGCTGCATAGAGGAATTGTATTATGTAAAATTGAGAAGTTTCACTAGTGACCTGGAATGCTTGTACATACGACCTGTTCTGTGTTTGAAAAATCCTCTATCTTGCAAATATTGATAGCAAGCATTATCAAAAAGCAAGACACAAACCAACAGCAAAGAAACTCAGGGCCTTATTTATGAAGGCCTTGCGCCACCGGTGCGTCACTTTTTTCCCATGTTAAAAGTGACGCACCGGCGGCACAAAGCAATCATAAATAAGGCCCAAATGTAAATACCATTGATTTGCCCCCAAAATCGTTTTTTGAATAACATTTTAGAAACACAGCGCAGGTCCTATGTACAAGCATTCAATTTCACTACTGAAACCTCACTGTTTCACATAATACAAATCCTCTATCTTGCAAATGTTGATAGCAAGCATTATCAAAAAGCAAGACACAAACCAACAGCAAAGAAACTCAGGGCCTTATTTATGAAGGCCTTGCGCCACCGGTGCGTCACTTTTTTCCCATGTTAAAAATGACGCACCGGCGGCACAAAGCAATCATAAATAAGGCCCAAATGTAAATACCATTGATTTGCCCCCAAAATCTGTTTTTGAATAACATTTTAGAAACACGGCGCAGGTTCTATGTACAAGCATTCAATTTCACTACTGAAACCTCACTGATTCACAAAATACAAATCCTCTATCTTGCAAATGTTGTTAGCAAGCATTATCAAAAAGCAAGACACAAACCAACAGCAAAGAAACTCAGGGCCTTATTTATGAAGGCCTTGCGCCACCGGTGCGTCACTTTTTTCCCATGGTAAAAGTGACGCACCGGCGGCACAAGGCAATCATAAATAAGGCTCAAATGTAAATATCATTGATTTGCCCCCAAAATCGTTTTTTGAATAACATTTTAGAAACACAGCGCAGGTCCTATGTACAAGCATTCCATGTCACTAGAGAAACTTCTCAATTTTACATAATGCAATTCCCCTATGCTGCAAAACCTATTTACCAAGCATTATCCAAAAACATGACACAAACCAACCAGAAAGACACCCAATCTGCATCCTAATCTGAGGTAGTGCAGGTGACATCATTGTAAAAGGTTCAAATATATTTATTTACTGAGGCAAGCACTAATAATTCATTTTCAAAAATATAAAAAGCATGCATTTACTGCAAAATCGTTTTTTAAATAACATTTTAGAAACACAGCACAGGTCCTATGTACAAGCATTCGATTTCACTACTGAAAATTCACTATTTCCCAAAATACAATTCCTCTACTCATTAAAATGTTTTAACCAAGCATTATCAAAAAACATGACACAGAACAACATTAAAAAAAACAATCTGCTTCCAAATCTTCTCCATATAGCATACAAGTCTCTATCTAAATTAAATGAACCATTTCTTATCTTTACAAATGCTTTGGGAGATAGAGAACAATGTCAAACAAACACACCAAATTTTCTTTAGCAGAGCAAAAGGTATGCACTCCAGACATTGCAACCATGAATGGCACAGAAAATCTCTAATTCTACACAGATATGCCTCATTTCAACCAATCAAAACTCTTCCCTCACTATTTTCAAACCAACTCCCTTCCCCCCTCAGCCCTTTCTATCTGTTACCATAGCAACTCCCTCCTTACTGAACTCTCAGGTTCAAATGCTTATTCTAAAATGTTGCAAATTAAGTCAGCAAGGAAGTTTGACCTCTCAATACACCAGCTTATCCAGGGCTTTATTGCTTCAATTGACTTTTTCTTAACCATTCAAATTGCTTCTTTCACACAACACAACCATGCACCCTAACTTTCAGTTTTCAACTATCTGAATCTACCAATCATTGCTTGTGATTCAAGAGCAGGGAAACTCCCCAATTATTTTTTTGTAAACTCCTACTTTTCCAACTGCCATTTCATTCCCACACTTCATCTGACTGCACCAGAACCTTCTCTCATCATGTATTCTGTGTGGATTATTGGACATAGCTACATCCACTGGGCTCAAAGGTATGCAGCTAGCAGAAATTTTCACAACCTTGATTTATCAAATGTGGAAATCAAGTGGATTGGCCAGAGAGGATTGACATGTCACCAATTGATACCATTGGTGAAAACCTTTTTGCATCTGCCAAACCCTGACCTCTTAATAATGCACTGTGGTGGAAATGACTTGGGCACTTTGACTGGGGTTGGTCTGGAAATGCTTTTAAAGGACACCTTTGATCAATTGATGACACTTTGTCCACGAACTGCCGTGGTATATTCCAATATATGCCAAAGACAGAAATGGAACTGGTCCAACCAATTTTGTCCACAATTTGAGAAAGCATGGAAGCATGTGAATAAATCTGTTTCTGCTTACATGAGAAACTATGGAATGGGTTCAATATACAACAATAACTTTCGTTACAACATGCAAGACATCTACAGAGGAGATGGTGTGCACTTCTCAAATGATGGGAATAGAATATTCCTCATGAATTTAAGACTGTGCATTGGAACCTACTTGTATCAGCCACAGAACCCAAAAGCTCTTTTCAGAGCTACCCTACCTCTGATCACTCAAAATGATTATCTTTCTCTAACTTTTTTCACTATTTTTCACCAGAGTACGCTCCCTGGTACGCATACCGGGCGCTCCCCCCCGCGAAATTAATTTTTTTTTTTTGGGCATATATGTCCCTCCAAAACTCCCCTCAGCAAACCTAGAGGGTCAAGGGGTGTCTACTGTGCTCCTTTTTACCCATTCCCAATGTTGTTTGTCCTCCATCTTGTGCCTCAATTCGACCGAAACACAAAATGGCTGACTCCCGTAGCGCTCCAGGTACGCGTACCAGGGCGCGCACCGGTGAGTGCTCCCCGAAAAAAATGTGGGAAACGAATTTACATAAAAACTACTGGACAGACTTTCACCAAATATAGCATAGGCCCTACTATATACCACTCCCTACCATTATCCCACATTTGATAGTATTCCATTCAGCCATTTGGGCTGTAGCCCTGTCTAAATATCCTGAGGTAAATTACATGACAAAAACACATATGAAAGTGTTGGAATTTACAACCAATTAATAATGTTACTTTCATTTCCTCCTTTTTTTCATGACATTTGATTGGTTATGTACATGAATATAAATGAAAAATGAGAGGGAAACACAGCCATTTTGACTACAACTACCTGAGATACATCTTTAAAAGATTTACTCATTTATCTTCATCACCTTTCTATAAGGTAAGTTATAAATTTGTGAAGGGGCACTTTAAGTTCATTTGTAAAAACGTTTTCTGACAGTTATTTACTGTCCCTCTGTTATAATTACAGATTGAGATAGGCTTCTCTTTTATAGTTATAGATTGAATTAGGCTTCTCTGGTATAATTATGAATTATATTAGGCTTCTTCACATACACTTTTTTATATTTCTACTTCGTACCTTATACCATACACTACCCAAAGATAACTTCACTGTTAAAAATTCACAAGTACCTGTCTGAACTTAAACCCAACAGTGCCCTATCTCTACTGATATATTTATTTTTTATGCAATTTACAGCAAGAAAATGGAAGGAGAACAAAATAAAATTAATATTTCATTTGAAATTGATATGGAGAACAATCCTAAGGAAGACATTGATGAATTAGACTTTTTGGATCAGTCTCTGGACCAAGACTTATTTAATTGTGTAGAAGAAATTGAATCATGGAATCCAAATGAGGACATACCTGATGAAATAATGTTGGAAATTCTTTTAGATTTTGAAAAATCACAGCAATACATTTTTATTTAAAAATTTAAAATTGTTTGAGACATTATTCTTTTTTATATGTAAATTATGAAATAGTACCAAAATAGAAATAATATAAAGTGAGACTTAAAATATACTGTGCATCTTTTTTATGTTACATAGTGATTTTTCTCATAGTTACTTCTTTTCTCCCACTATATTATCTCCAATGTGTATTTAACATCTCTTTATCATATCCTGCCTCCATGTTGTTTCTGCTTTCCTGACAGACTATGGTATGAATTCCATATACCACAATAACTTCTGTAACAACATGCAAGATATCTACAAAGGAGATGGTGTATATTAAATTTTAGACTCTGCATTGGTACCTACATGTTGGTACTTAAATAAAAAAAACAACATAAAGAACAATTAATAAACATACAATTTTTGAAAAGTCTGTCATTCTTTTTTCCCTATGGTAAGCTCCCTGGTGCGCTCCCCAGTGCGCGTACTGGGCGTTCCCCCCGCGCGAATCGAAAAAAAAAATATATATTTTTTTTGCCCCGCGGGCCCCTTTTATAGCCCCCACATCAAACCAAGGGGGTCAGGGGGGTCTACTCTGCCCCCTTATGGTCAATTCCCCCTTTGTTTTTGCCACCTCGTGTGTCTCGATCCTACCGAGACACAAGATGGCGGCCGCTCCGGACTGTTTAGAATGTTTACAGACACCCGAGAGCCAATCAGATTTCCGTGCGCAAGTCGCGTAGCGTGCCCGGTGCGCGTACTGGGGCGCGGCCATAGATATATATATTTCTTTAACCTAAATTACTCAAAATCCACTGGAGCACATATCTTGAGACATAGCAAAGTAACATCGGGCTACCAGTCCCTACAATTTTGCCAAGTTTGGTGCAAATCCATTCAGCCGTTCGGGCTAAAAATGAGTTTAACCACCCTATGGAAAATAACATGGGGAAAACACATTTTGCGACCCCCCTTTTATCTCGGCCCCCGTTTGACGAATACCCCCCAAACTTTCAGGTAAGGACCGGAGCTCCGCGAGGCAAATTTGAGGAAATTTTCAGGCAGATTCGTCAACCGGTATTCACAATAGAATTTTGGGATTTTGCATTGAAAAAAATCCTAACTAGAACTACCTACTGGCGACGCCAGTAGGTAATATATATATCCATATCTTCTATACTAATATTATATAGAGAGAGCCCAAACCTTTAAGCTCCGGAACTACAGCGCCAATCAAAACACACCTATACAGCATTGGAAAGGTGAGTATTAGCAGATGGACATAGGCTATACACCAGCCCAATATATACATTACAAGTGAAAAAGACTGTTTTGGGACAAAGTAGTCTGTTGTGGGCGTGGGCGTTCTGCTGTAAAGCAATGCTTGCAAAAAGCGTTCTGTGTGAGAATAGCGTTCTGACACGTCTTGAAGTGGGCGTTTCATTTAGCATTGTTGTGGGTTTGTGCCTTCAGAGACGCCGAAAGCATTGTGGAGAGGGGGAATAGCGTCCTTGGAGTTGTGGCGTTAGGCAGTGACGCTATGCCGGCTGTCTAAGTGCACCAAGCAAGTCTTTGGGGAGTGCGTGAACCTAGACACCGGAAGCATTACTGAGTGGGGGAATAGCGTCCTTGGAGTTGTGGCGTTTGACAGTGACGCTATGTGGGGCGTCTAAGTGCACCAAGCAAGTCTTTAAAGAGTGCGTGAACCTACTAAGGCACCGCCCTCAGTGTGCATGCCAGGACTGATCAGGGGCGTTGGCAGGAGTGGACACACACGTTTGCATTCTGCGGAAAGGACAACAATCCGCAGAGCACACGCTCACCTTCCGACCAACAAAAAGAGGGGTTCTGTGCAGCCGCACAGGCAAGTCGCATGAAACTATAAATGTACTATGCCATGAACTTTGAAAAAAACTTTGCCTTGCCTATTCTAACCATTTAAGACATTCTTTTTCGTACCTGGACAACGTCGTGACAGGCTGCTTGTTACAACATATTGCTTGTTGCTTCGAAAAAATATTATTGTGAATTTCTCACCATGTAGATAACTTGTAAATAATATTAAAAGGGCATTTATACATGAAGCTTGTTATTTTATGTTCTTCATAAAGACATTTTTTTTTCTTCCAGAGGAAACCTACTCTACTTTCCTAAAAACATGTGGTGTTCCCATTATTTTTCCACCCATTAAAGGCAAAAAGGGGCAGATTTACAAGCCCCCTGTGCCTCTTTTACGCCGCCGTTGCGTCACTTTTGTGACGCAGCGGTGGCGCAAAAGATGCGCCATGGTGTGGGGTATTTACAGCGTGATGTATCTCCCAGATGCGTCATGTTGTAAAGCCCTGCGCCAGAAGGAGGCGTTCCATTGCAGGGGTGGGGGCGTTCCGGCGCAGGAACGCCTCCCAAAAGTGGCTGAGTGAAATCTACAAGATTTCACTCAGTCACTTTTGGGCCCATGCTGCATCAAAACCCTGCGCCTGCATGAAGCAGGCGTAAGGATTGAAGCAGCATTGTGGAGATAGGGCCCCCAAAGCATTGCTGGAGCTGCGTCGTGCTTGCGATGCAGCTCCAGCAATGCGCCGCTTTTACGGCACAGATGCGTGACGCATCTGTGCCATTTTTGCCCCATGGTGCGTCGCATTGTAAATGCGGCGCATCCAGGGTGGCGGAGCTGCTGCGCACAATAACTGGCGCATCCCTGCTGATATGCAGGGATGCGCCAGATATTGTAAATCTGCCCCTAAATCCTTTCTTGCACAGGAAAATGTTTGTGTGTGTTTCCACGACTGAAGACTACATGTAAATTATGGATTATTTTGGGCGTGTGCCACGTTCGAAGTGCAACCTCTCTAAATTACACTGGTCGCCACCACTAATCATCCTTTTTTAATGTGGAACATTCACGTATTTTCCACAGTGTAAGTGTCATGATCGATCACAAAGTTTCAAAAAGATATTGGGAGAAAATGCTTCTTTTGTTCGCTTAAATTTGCGCTGATTGCCTTAAAATCGATCTTGTATCGACTGATACTGCTGCATTGCTTGGCATGTACATGATCCTACCACTATTAACGATGCATTGCAATTTAAATGAAAGAAACTGATACGACCTTTGTTTTGACTGAATAATGTGATGAAACACAGCAAAGTGCATCTTTTTTTTTCTTACTGCATTAGACGCTGGCAGCCTACATTAATCATGTTCTGAGAATACATTTGCTGCTCAGAATATGCCAAGCTTAAATCATGTAGGAGGGCAGCTCTCTTACTCCCTTTTTGCCTTGAATGCCACGACTTAGTATTCTGAACGTTCAAGCCAGGAGTAATTAATGACCTACAAGGGAATGCTCATCTGCCATTAAATATTCTAATACACATTTTTCGATAGGCTCAGATGAACCGCGTCTTACACGATGTACATAACATGATTCAGGCTCGCTGTGAAATTACAATGTTAAGACTGAGAGAACTAATATCAAGAATACAGGTTGTTGATGATATTGTCATTAGAAGCAAGTCAGTTTGTAAATGCCTTGATTCGGGGAGATAACGTTCAATGTTAGAGCGAAAAATAATAGAAAAAAGCGATAAAATGTAATTAATGGTAAAACAGATGAACAATGCCCATTTTTTATCTGACATCTAGTGAGGCTGATGTGCAGGGTGACCATTTAAAAACGTTTTTTTGAATAAATATGTGTTGGTTTGTACAAGTACCTCTACCACGAATTTTAATACATAGGGGTACTTGCTTAATTTGAGCCAGTGGTGGCCACCTGCCCTAATTTAAGGCGACCAGCACTTATTTTTCTACATCAAGTGTTTACCGATAGCAAGAGAGGGAAAAACACACACATTAGAAAGACGGAGAAAGAAAAGTGCCGCATAAGGAGGAAGCAGTGGCCAGAAAGAGTTAAATGAAGGGCAGGGAGTGTCTGGTAGTGGATATAGGGGCAGATTTACAAGCCCCTTGTACATCTTTTACGCCGCCTTTGCGTCACTTTTGTGATGCCGCGTCGGTGCAAAAGATGCGCCATGGTGCAGGGTATTTATTACGTGACGTAAAGCCCTGCGCCATAAGGAGGCGTTCCGGCGGGGGGGGGGGGGGCGTTCCTGCGCAGGAACGCCTCCTAAAAGTGGCTGAGTGAAATCTACAAGATTTCACTCCGTCACTTTTAGGCCAATGCTGCGTCAAAACCCTGCGCCTGCTGGAAGCTGGCGTAAGGCTTGACGCAGCATTGGACAGATAGGGCCCCCCAGAGCATTGCTGAAGCTGTGTCGCGCTTGCGATGCAACTCCAGCAATGTGCCACCTTTATGCCACATATGTGTCACACATCTGTGGCGTTTTTGCCTCATGGTGCACCGCATTGTAAATGAGACGCACCATGGATGGCGGAGCTGAGGCGCACAATAACTGGCGCATCCCTGGGGATGCGCCAGTTATTGTAAATCTGCCCCTATAATATGCATGAGGTGGTTTAAGACTACTGGCTTTGGTATTCTGCAGGCCATCGTTTACTTGCACTGCTGCAGGCTTCTGAAGAGAGGTTTGACCATGGGCACTCTTTCTTTTACAGATTAAGCTTTAGGGGTTGCCAGATGGGATCATCTAATCAGCAATGGTCCTAACCTCCGAAATCCAAGTTTATGTTGCCTCAATTAGATTGGAGGACCGTCAATGGCAAAGCCTCAGCAGGATCCATCTTCGTAAAGATGGCAGCCCATCTGCCACCTGTGTTTCCCAGCCACAACTAAAAACATGAACTTAATTTGGGCTGGTAAATTTTCCTGCTCGGAAATGGCATGAAAATCAGGAGGGCTCTAGGCAGGAATAGGTGAATGCTCCACTTGTTCAGTAAGAACATTACCCATATTTCAGGGCTATTGCAATTTTGCTTTACTAAAATATATCAACTACATGGGAATTTGTTTCTGCAAAGTAAAAAAAAAAACATAGAAACCTGCCGTGCATTTAATTTTTCAACAAAAGTGCTTAGCTAATGCAACAGAAGCAAATTTGGCAAAATGCACCCTGCCGTCCCATTTGGTATCTGTAAGAATGGCAGTCTGTTCTATGCTGGGTGGGCAGAGACGAGACCCTCTCTGCACTACATCCTGTGTGCCTTAAGCTAGATGACATAATCAAAAACAGGGCAAACGTGTTAATTGGGTGTTCCCCATCACAGAATGAGAATGCTTTTGTGGAGTTCCGGTGAATGTGGGCTTCTTATCCTGAGGATCAAGATATGAAAGAGCATCAATATATTGCTCATTCGCTGATATTCTGGCCTTGGGTTTTATGGGATCTAATATATCCAAGTGTCTATTGGGATTCATTTTGTGGTTGACCCAATCTACATCTACCAAATGATCCAATGTATTTCTATTATTTGCAGAATAAATGTCTACAATATTTCCACAGAGGCTATTCCATTAAAAAATGATACATTTAGGGGCTGATTACGATGTCAATCAGTAAGGCTTTCTGGCCGACATGGTACGTTTAAAGTCCAGCCGCCGTATTATGATGAAGGGAAGGCGGTCGGAGTTTAAACCGGCTGGGAAATTCAACGAGGTTCCGACGGGCTCAAGGAGCCTGCCGGCCAGTTGGAAAGCCCTCATTATCCCTTAAGGATAGTGTTTCTGCCATCAGGATTATGATGTTGATTTCCGACAGCCAATCTATGTCAGCCTTTCTGACATGTATTGGCCGTCGGAAACTGACTTTAGCGGCCGCTAGCTGGGCCCCCTTCAACCTGGCCCTCCACATTTTTAGGTGCTCCCATAAACATACCTGCACCGTTTGGCAGGCACAGTGAGGTGCCTGCCAAACAGCGAAGGGATGTATAATAACTTCAATTTTTTAATGGGAGCTTTTGCTGCACCCGGTTTCAGCCCACAGCACAAGCTCCCATTGAAAAATGGAAGCTTGTGACCACACCATGTGCGGTTGCATCCTAATTGTGCCCAGGGGTGGCCTTAGGCATGTGCAAGCTGTGCACCTGCACAGGCCACCAAACCCCAGGGGGCCTCCACGCCAATATATATCCTTAATATATTAATCCTCTGAGGATGGATACATATTTGCGTGATGGCCCCTGGCAGGGATTTGGCGGCCTCCGGCTCTGTCCCACTTCCTAACACCCTGACCCCCCCCCTCCTGAGCTCTGGGGGGCTCTGTCCCGCCTGAACCCCCTCTTCCGGGGCCCCCTACCTACGCTCCCTGCCCAGGGCCGCCATGAGCCTAGAGCCGCCCCTGTTGTGCGGTTGGTACTGCCGACTTATGGCCGGGCGGTTCCTAGCACAAAATGGTGTTGGTCAGAGGCAACTCTGACCAACATCTTGAGAAAGCAAATATTATATTGTATCATTAACTTTTAGTCATAGGAATAATGCTAGTTTGACTCCTAATCACATTACAACCACCGACGTAGTGTTTACGTTTTGACCCCCATTCATTTCCAAAGGTCTCATCAGGACGATGTCACCGGATGTTGTATTCTACAGGAAGAAAGAGGGCCCTTAATGTTATCTACAGGGCTAACCAATGTAGTTTAAGTTATCGGAGAGATAATGAATAATGGCGTACCTCCTGAATTATTTGTAGGTGTTTTGCTAGCAACAAGCCTTCAATTAATATACACATGGGTAACCTTACCTATAACGTATATGTGCGTGACTGTCAGCCATGTCTAGTAGTTGTGTAAACTACTTTAATTATATCCATTTGTAGCACTTACCAAAAGCCCTTAAAAAATCAGTCAATGCAGTGTCTCGTATATTCCTGTTAATCCTCGTTGCTGCATTAAAAAATGCAGTCAAAAATGTGGTATTTAAAATATGATGAAAGCAACACTAACTAGTAGTTTAAACTTCGTATTGTATTATTCTGTGGTCTGTTTAATAGAATCAATTGTACTTATTTATGACCACAGGAAACTATTCAAACATGTTGTCCATTGTTTGAAGGAGCGTAAACCTCCCCCTGTTGTCTGCTTGTGTACCGGGGGTGATTCGGGCAGGAGATAATTCCGACCCTGAAGCACAGTGAAACTAAAGAAAAGGATGTGTAAAGCCATTGTTCAGGGCCACGTACGGAAACCAATCAATAACTGTATAACAGAAGGAAATATACAAATGCGGTTTGCATTAAAAATGGCACTACAGGGGTCTTGTTAAATATGCCTACGCTTTCGATGTTCCCTGCTCACACTGTGTCCAAAGTCAATAATCCTCCAATATTGCTTTCCCTCAGCCGATGCATCCTCTTAATGTCGGCCTTCCGTGTTTCAATGAAAGTGTGAGGCAGAAAGCTCACGTCATATCCCGGTCAATGTCCAAACACTAAACCGCTAGTGCATTTATCCTCGACATGTTGGAGGAATCATACCTGAAGTAAGGTCTGGTCAATGTAGTGTGGACTAACGAAGTCATCCTGCAGTCCATGCCCAAACAGCTGAAACGTTAACTCTAATATCTGAAGGCCATTTTGGAGGTGCCAGCCGGGTGTCCTAAAATTATGTGTCAGTGTAGGTCCCATTGGACTTGGAGGGAAGTTACCAAGCAGATAAACTCCATTTCTAATATTATTACCATTCGTCACTATATTTATAGTGTGTTCCTGATATGTGGTGGTATAGTCATAACTTATTCTAGTGTGACTCAAACTGTACAGTCGGTGGATAGGATTAGCACAGTCACCATTTTAAAGAAAAGCCTTTTAAGCGTAGGATTAGCAACTGACATCCCCACCAAGGGCCTCATTTATGAAAAGTGACGCATCGGGGCGAGAAAACAGCGATGCATCACTTTTCATTGTGCCCTCCTTGCGACAACAATCATGCATCATATTTACAGTATGACGCATCATGTCGCAAGGAGTTACACATATGTCAGTATTTCTGACGTATCCATAGGCGCAAAAATGACGCATCGCTGGTGACACAACTCCAGCAATGTGTCATTACACATGGGCAAGTCCCATGTGAGACGTGCCTGCGTCAGTCTTATGCCTGCAATGAGGTAGGCGTAAGATATTGATGCATTTGCGTTCTAGAAGTGACGCAGTGAAAGCTCAAAAATTTCACTGCGCCACTTCTATGACCCTTTCTTGCGTTGAAACGACCCCCCTGCACACAATATACCTGGTGCAGGTATAATATGACGCAGGGGTTTACAAATTGACGCATCTAGGTAGATGCATCACTTTGTAAATATGGTGCAACAAGACTCACTTATTACGCCGCTGGTGCGTCACAAAAAGTGACGCACCAGCGGCGCAAAAGTGACGCAAAGGCTCATAAGTAAGCCCTCAAGCATATTTCATGCGGCATGGCATGTGCCTATGCTTACAATATTTACTAGAAAGACAGACATTGAAGGTGCGCAGTTTTAGAGTTTTGATGATGTTGCAGATGGGGGAGGATAGAACTCACAGGGGCAGATTTACAAGCCCCTTGCACCACTTTTGCGTCACTTTTCCCACGTTCCCCCAGGGGTGGGAGTTTTGCATTGCGCCCCTTTGGTTGCGAGGATGTTATATTGCGCTCCATTCACCTCCTTCAATTGGGCACCTCTGCTCTAATGTACTAAATAACCAGGGCGGTGTGCGGCTAAATTCATAGCAGCTTTCACAAGCCCCGGCGGTTCACACGACCAAACCAATCTTACGGAGTAGACGTGTACACTGGATCTCAGGGACTCCCTTTCAATACGACGGTGTGGCCATTTGGGCGTCCTACACTGCTCTATGGGGGCGTTGCATCGCTGAGATAAATCTACTCGGAGTTCGGTACTTACGCATGTCAAAAGATAAGGGGCAGTATGTTAAGGCCCACACACACACACAAGACTCTCTGGCAACACAAAGGGCTACAGCTGGGTACAGCACAAGACTCTGGTTACTGTCCAGGCACATTTTTTCGTCAGGACATTTTAAATAAAGCGTAAACATTTAAGAAGCAACATTAATCCAATTATTTAGTCGCTCTACGTCTGCAATTAGACTGTTAATCTTTCACTTATTATGACAATAGATTTGCAAGATCACGAGGCCATCAGGAGCACCCGCCAACACCCACGTTCAGGTATTCATTTATATGCATTTCTTTTGATCCTATTAAAATATTGCAATGTCTATCCGACGTTTGAAACGAAGAAAGTCACTTTCTGCTGCATATCCCATCTGGCAATGGCTGTAAATGTTTATAGCGCAGTTCACTAAAATTGTCTATTCCCCCTGATGATCGACTGTAAAAACCAGAGTTTGAGATTATTGTGAACAATAAGAATTGCGTCTGAGTCGAGATTTGCGAGTGAATTGAAATGCTTTCACATTCAGCAGATAGCTCCTGTTGATTATAGTCTCTGCACTAGAGAAACCCAATTACATATTCTCCATACTTTTTAGAGAGAGGCAGTGACAAAATAAAAGAGAACATAAGCTTAAATGTATCATCTCATTTGAGACTCTTGATCGAGTTACTACTACAGGCAGGCCAGAGCCGCTATCTGCTCGGTCTACAACGTGGTCCTATGGATGAGAATTTGAGATTAGTCATGTATGCTGACTGTAGGCGGGCCCCTAAGCTCTTATCAGTAAACACGCATCTTCGTGACAAATATCCCACTTGGAATAATATTGACATTTACATAGGTGGAGAAATTATTGATTGGGACGCTTTGGTGCAGAGCTGGGTTCCTGAATTTTACACACCTGATCTCTTGTGGTGAACTCAAGTCCCTTCAGATGCTACAGGATGAAGTTGACTTGTTGCTTACCCGACAACGGTGATATACACATCATTTGTTAGAAATGGGGTTTCTGGTTGGCTAGGGATGCACTTAAACCAGGCAGAACTAAGCATGGGCGAATTTTGCGGATCTCGCGTTCGCGAATTTGCGAACTCGCAATCCGCAAAATCCGCGAATTCCCGCGAATTTGCGGATTTTTTTTTTTGTGTTCGCCCGTGTTTCTGCCAGTTCGCGAGGGTTTTTACAATTTCGCAATTTGCGAACTTACCTGTCGGGTCGCAAGTTTTGCGAACTTGTTGTTTCTACGTGTCCAGCCTGTTTGGGACACTCTTCTTCATCACTGCCACTCTCTGTCACCACTGCCACTCTCTGACTACTCATGCCACCCTTTGGCCCACCCATGCCACCCTCTGTTTCATCACCACACCCTCTGGTTGTCCAGTGTACATTATTTTCGGCAAAGCAAAGCACACCTTCCCTGCCTCAAGTGACCTGAATTAATTTGGGGCTGATTAATGTGTCACAGAATATTTTTTTAGCTGGCACCTGCTTCCTTAGTGCGCCCTGATTAGTGATCTTTTGCACTTGCTAAGTGCTTTCATTGTTGCAAAATTAGTTACAACACCTGCCCTGCCCCAACTGACAATAATGAATTAGGGGCTGATTAATGGATTTTAACTTCCAGCCTGGCTCCTGCTTGTCTCCCTTAGCTGTAATTCAGGACCTTTGTGGCATATGTGTAACTATTCTGAGGTTCAGAGCAGGGTCACATAATAGTTGCAACTGGCAACTGAACTCTGGAGGGGCCCCTCAGGAAGCACTACAGGAAATGGCTACTAATGATGAGCCTGAACTTTTGAACCTGGTAAGTAGTTTCAGTTTTGCTAAGATCGTATTTCTGCAATTTAGCACTTATTCGCGGGGCGCGAAGTTGTACTGGGAAGCCGCGAACTCACGCGAACAGTGCGAGCAGTGCGAGCAAAATCCGCTGCTCGCGGATTTGCGGATTTTGCGGGAGATTCGCGAATCTCGCGGATTGCGAATTTCCCGAAAATCCGCAAAATCCGCGAGCGAAACGGATTTTCCGCCCATACCTAGGCAGAACCCACCACTCTAGGAGGACAAGGGAGGTACACACTGAATATAACCCCTGCGCACCCCCTTGGTAGCTTGGCAGAGCAGTCAAGCTTATCCCTGAGGCAATGTGTAAATCGGTTGCGCAACACTCTCACACAGCAGTGACACCCTAGGCCTACCACAAAGATACTCCACACCAGGTTATATAAAAACAGCCTTTGTATTATACATAAAAACACATTAGAACACAATTGCATGTATACACAGTGCCACCAGGCACTCGTCATGACTTTGCAGGGATTGCATAAATCACTAGGCCAATCGGGCCACTGTCAGCATCATCACAATTAGGCTGACTAGTAACTATTGGTAAGGTTACCTTTAGCTTAACACCTTATGAGCATACATCATCAGCAGTGCACTATGGTAGACACCTGTAAAGTGCATACATTAGAAGCACTTCCCCATTGGGAATATCCCATCAATAGGCAACTTTAAATCAGGGCATAACCCAGCACACTATGGCGCATGTACCACAAGCAGGGCAAAGGGGTAACTACCCCTAGATTGCACTCATCACATAAGTCCCTTGGACCACGAGGCACTTATCATAAATAAAAATGTAGAGGTCACAGTGCCCCTAGGCCCGTATTGACAACACCTCTTGTGCTTCTATTAGCCCCCCCCACCCCAGGAGCCTTGGATCCCCAGCACACCTTTCCTTGCACATGTAGGGTTCTGGACTTCGTTGGGGCCGACCTCTTAGGCCGCTGATTGTTGGGTGCGCCTACCTGGGCAATGGCAGTGATTCCCAGCACTGGGGCTTCCGTTGAGGATCCGCCAGTGGTGGCAAGATAAAAGAACCCAGAATCGCCCCCTCAAGCAGCTACCCTGAGCTTGCCGTATAGGTGCCACCCAAAATGCCGGGAAAACAAAGGTTCTGCAGCCCCGTCTTCCTCAGGGAGGGTGGGGCCCGCACCATCACTGCTGGCTGCACAGACATTAGCTATTCTTCTCCAGCAGTCTGGATCCTTCTGCAGCTTCCAATGTCATGCTACCTCGAGGGGAACCAAACAGGGTTGCGGGTACTGCAACATGACCCCCATGGCACTCCAGTAATGAGCCTGCGAGGCTCCAGTCCCTTCCAGGGGGCGGTGGGCTCCGCCCCTTCCCGATGTCACCAGGAAATCACAGCCAGGGATTCCTTGTGGTTTAGGTGCTTCCTCACATCCTGGGGCCACGTAGCAGAGCCCCGGCTGCCAATAACTGGAAGCACAGCAGGGAGCACGTCCAGGAGCGGGAGAGCGCTTTCCTCAACTTGGCTCTACCCTCCACTGCTCCGGCCACAGAGGAGAGGGTGGCGCTGACCATGCTGCAGGGCAAAAAGTGCTCCTCTCCAAGTCAACCCCACGTAAGCTCACTCTTTGGGGCAGCAGAATTAGAAAGCGCTCACCAGCACTACAATCTCTCCAGCACACAGCACAGGGCCAGAGAACAGGGCACAGGCAAGCCAGCACGCAGGACCACTAAGCAGAGGGCAGTCCCTTCAACCACCCAGCAGGCAGCAGCTTAGTCCCAAATGGCGTTTCTTCCTGTCCCACAGCAGTCCATACTGTGCCTACTTCTTTCAGTGCACTTCCAGTTCAACCAACATGGGGTCACAGCCCCAGAACTTATAGTCCACACTTCTTTGTTCTAGGGCACTTTACAAATATAATCACGCATGCACAACACCTTCCTTCCTAATATAATCCTTGGCCCCAGACACACCACAGGGGGCAGAGACAGCATTGTCGAAGGCCGCCTCTGCCCTATTCAGGTGCTGGTGCTACTCCGCCCACTACTCCAAATGCAGGCCAGGCCCATTCAGGTGCCCGGGGAAACTCCTCTCCCTATTCTAAATTCAGCCAAGGTCTAATCAGCCTAGCGCTGAGTCACCCAAGCAGGGCAGGATACACCTCAACCTCCCCAGGGACCTGCTGGAGGGAATGCACCTCCCCACTTTCCTTTCAGTAAGAACCAAAGGCTCAATACACATCAGACAGGCACAAAGACACTTAGCACACAGAAATGCCCACTTCTAAAGTGGCATTTCTAAAATAGTTATAATAAACCTGCTTTCACCAATAAGAAGCATTAATCACTTCTATTCTAAACATATCTCACATTTTTAGGCTACCCGTTTCATGTCAGGAATTACCACTGAAGAACATATCAGGGAATCCCCAAAAAATCTCTATGAGAGAGCAGCCTCACAGCAGTGATAAAACAAATAGGCTGTCTAACACTACCAGGATATGCCACGCAGGTAAGGCACATGTCTTACCTTTTACCTACACCTCACCCTGCCCATAGGGGTAGGTAGGGCCTGGCTCAGGGGTGAATGATATGTAGTAAAAGGGGAGTTGTAGACTTAGTAACCACTATGAATGCCACATCAACGAAAACTGTGTGTGCAGGCCTTGCAGTGGCAGAGGCCTGAGACAGGTTTGAAAGGCTACTTAAGTAGGTTGCACAAGCAGCGCTGCAGGCCCACCAGTAGCATTTAGTTTACTGGTCCTGGGTATATGGGATATCACTGTACAAGGGACTGACAGGTAAATTAAATTTACCAAACAGGTGTAAACCAATCTTACCAAGTTTACAACAGACAGCACATACACTTTAGCACTGATCAGCAGCGATAAAGTGCACAGAGTCATAAAACCACCAGCAACCGGTCAGGGAAAATACAGGAGGAAGGTAAAATGTTCTGGGATGACCCTTAAAAAAGGCCAAGTCCAACAACATCACTGCCTGCTGAGCAGATTGGGCCCCAACCCTGGACTATCCCTGCTCTCGGTGCTTCAGTACTTTGGGTCAGTTGAAAGACGTGATGTCTGAATTCTACAAGTGCCTGATTCTCCATCTTTACTACCAAACTTAGGGGTCGATTAGGATCGCGGACGGAAACGTGCTCCGTCCGCCGAGGAAGGTGGCAAGATACTCCGGACCTGCCCGCGGAAAAATAGCATTAGCGATTAGGATCAAATGTGACCGAAACGGCGACCGCGGCGGACGGAGCACAACAATCCCCGTCCGCGGCGGTCGAAGTACACCTGAGTCCGCGGCATGCGGACGGAACCAACAAAACACCGACCGCCGCGTACGCACATGACCAGGAGAACAACAACCTCCCCCGCGATACCTGCGTACTTTCCGTGTCCGCAATTAGGATAACTCCGCAAGTACCCCGGTAGCCACCGCGATCCACGTCCGCGGTGGTAGCAATGCTATGAGAAACGGTGCACCACAGCGGAAGTCCAACATCCCTACAGTCAAACCAATGGCATACATATCGACAGAATCCATCACCAAACACAGCAAAATGGACGCCCACCCACCTGACACATCTAAACCAAACACAAGACACAATGACCCACCCCCAAGAACTGCATAGACCACACCTGACAACACACCCACCTATCACCTGACTGCCAATCAACATTCACACAGGGCCAATACACAGACTATAAATTAACTCCCACCCACTCCCGTAAACCTCTGCATCACAGCATAGCTGCCAGCAGGAGACAACACTTGGCCAACAGCAAACAATTTAATTCATACACATAACCCACACCCAAACACACCCTGCACACAAACACCCACCACACCATACCCAAACACCACACACCAGCAACTCCGAAATCCACACAAACTCACACCCCGAGCACCATGGCACCCAAGAAGAATCCGAAATTCACCGACACCGAGCTCAGGGTAATGGTCGATAAGATCATTCGTGTGGAACCCCACATCTTTGGTTCCCTCGTGCAGCAGACGAGCATAGCTCGGAAGAACAGCCTGTGGGACCGGATAGTCACCAGGGTCAATGCCTCCGGGACCGTCCCGAGGACCAAGCATGACATCCAGAGGCGGTGGCACGACCTTAAGACCCGGGTGAAGTCCATTAGAGCCAGGAACTTCCTCCGGGCCAACCACACAGGCGGTGGAACCCCCCCGGAGCCCCTACCATACACCGAGTGGGAGGAGAAGGTGCTGACCATCCTGCACCCTGAGACCATCGATGGGCTTGCTGATGGAGAAGAGGCTGGTAAGTACCAACCAAGCACCACAAAGACAACAACACGGTGTGCCTCACACGACTCTGAAGACACATCCCACATACCCCAGCCTTGCATGCAGTCCACATACTCACCAACCTCTAAAGCACTCCTACAGGCCCCCATGTCCACAGAGAGGGTGGTGGTGGCTGGGTGGGGTGTGTGAGGGGACGGAACTGCAACTCCCAACAGGCCCCCATGTCCATAGAGAGGGTGGTGGTGGCTGGGTGGGGTGTGTGAGGGGACGGAAGTACAACTCCCAACAGGCCCCCATGTCCATAGAGAGGGTGGTGGTGGTGGGTGGGGTGTGTGAGGGGTCACTAGTCCTACTTCCAACAGGCCCCCATGTCCACAGAGAGGGTGGTGGTGGCTGGGTGGGGTGTGTGAGGGGTCACTAGTCCTACTTCCAACAGGCCCCCATGTCCACAGAGAGGGTGGTGGTGGCTGGGTGGGGTGTGTGAGGGGACGGAAGTACAACTCCCAACAGGCCCCCATGTCCATAGAGAGGGTGGTGGTGGTGGGTGGGGTGTGTGAGGGGTCACTAGTCCTACTTCCAACAGGCCCCCATGTCCATAGAGAGGGTGGTGGTGGTGGGTGGGGTGTGTGAGGGGTCACTGGTCCTACTTCCAACAGGCCCCCATGTCCATAGAGAGGGTGGTGGTGGTGGGTGGGGTGTGTGAGGGGACGGAAATACAATTCCCAACAGGCCCCCATGTCCACAGAGAGGGTGGTGGTGGCTGGGTGGGGTGTGTGAGGGGACGGAAATACAACTCCCAACAGGCCCCCATGTCCACAGAGAGGGTGGTGGTGGCTGGGTGGGGTGTGTGAGGGGTCACTAGTCCTACTTCCAACAGGCCCCCATGTCCACAGAGAGGGTGGTGGTGGCTGGGTGGGGTGTGTGAGGGGTCACTAGTCCTACTTCCAACAGGCCCCCATGTCCATAGAGAGGGTGGTGGTGGTGGTGGGTGGGGTGAGTGCCATTGCCGACTGAATCTCAAACATAAATAAATGTACACGTATAGGCAACATGACTCATCCTCACATTATTGTTTTGCAGGGGATCCTAATCTGACTGCTCCAATTGACACCAGGCCTCCAGCATCGCCACACTCTGACCATTCAGGGGACGATTGGGCAGCCACCTCCGGGGCAGAGGATGGTGCCGGATCAAGCAGCCAGCCAGGGACCTTTGGCACGCAGGTCACACCTGCACCTACAACAACAACGGGCTCTGGCATCACGACAACACCGGCTACTGTGACCTGCACAGCTGCCTCCAGCACCACCTCCACCACCATTACTACCACCACTTCTGCACCTGCCACCCTGCCCAACCCACCGGCCAACGCTGGGGCAGCGCCATCCCAGCCACGCAGGGAGACAGTGAGGCAAACCACCAATGCAAGGGCAGATCCTGCAGGCAGGAGCACGGCGGAAAGAAGGCCTGATGACACTACACTGAATGCTGTGCAACAGTGTCTTGAAGCACTAGTCCGGGTGGAGGCGGGCTATGCACGTAGCCAGGCACATGCAGACCGGGCCCACCAGGACTTTGTGGACAACACCGCCATGTTGGGGGCCATCGAGAGGCGGCTTGGCCAACTCGTGGACATTTTCAGCACCAGGGCATCCGCCAACACCACCCACCCCCCCCCCCCCCCCCCCTCAAACAACGGCACCGGCCACAACACTGCCACCGCCACCTGCGCCCCTGGTGGCGGATGTGGTACCGGATCAGCCTGCGCCCCCAGCTGACTCCGTCCCTACACAAAGACGGAGGGGCCGTCCGAGGCAGGAAGTGGGTGAGAGCAGTGTCGGAGCTCATGCCACACGCTCCAAGAGGAGCCGACATTGACTCATTGGAGTACCTGAGCCTCCGATCCATCCTGGTAACTATCCGGTCCCACCTGCCACAGGCCTGCTGCACTAGGCACACACCACCCTATGTGGTGTCTGCACGGACATCTCATCTTCCATTACCTTGGACTGTCACTCCCCCACCCCTTCACTCCTTTGTAAATATGCACCTACACCTAGGCACAATCTGTAAATAAATACCACTTACTCACTCAATGATGTGTTGCCTCCATGTTTATTCACATGATTGCATCAGAAACAGACGTAACCAGGTTCAGGGATCCAACAGGTACAGAATCATGCCGCAAGGGAGTGACCTAGGGAAACATAGAAATCGAAAACAGACGTTAGAAAACAGCATCACACTCATCCCAAAACACTGCAGTGCAACTTACAACAAACCACACACATCACTACACGAAGGGATGACACTACACACATAATGGAGAAGTGCATGTACTCATAAATGAAGACACACACACACATGCATACATCACATAACAAAACACATAGATGATGCACAACACAATGACACATGGGCATCCAACCTACACAGGGCATACACAAGCAGCACAAGAGGGGCACACTCACAATCAAGGGAAGTAGCGTTCAATGAGCTGGCGCCTCTGGTCCACACCTTCCTCCTCACCACTATCCTCATCAGTCGACATGGGTGGGTCGGGAGGGCGAGGAACTTGCTGTTCATCTGGGTCCAAGATCAGTGAAATGTTATTTCGCACAGCCAGGTTGTGGAGCATGCAGCAGGCAATCACAATCTTGCATACTTTGCCTGGTGCGTAAGGCAGGGCCCCTCCAGTCTTATCCAGGCACCGAAACCTAGACTTAAGCAGGCCAAATGTTTGTTCCACCCCTCGACGTGTCCTACCATGGGCATCGTTGTATCGCATTTCTCCTGCTGTGGTGGGATTGCGAATTGGACTTAGAAGCCAAGGCCTGTTTGGGTAAGCCGAGTCGCCTGTGTATGTGGAAATTAGAGAGAGAGAGAAACATCACTACCTGAACATGTGGCCACACCAAGCCACCCAGATATCACTCCAGTCACCACAGCATACTCACCAACAAGCCAGGCTTGTGCCGGACGCAGATTTGCCATCAGTTGGGGGACAATGCTGCTCCGCATGATGTGGGCGTCATGTGCAGAGCCAGGAAATCTTGCACACACATGTGAGATAATGTTGTCGGCCTGGCACACCACCTGCACGTTAAGGGAGTGGAAGTGCTTCCGATTCCTAAACACCTGCTCACGTGCCCGTGGCGGAATGATCGCAATATGCGTGCCATCAATGGAACCCACAACGTGTGGTATGCGACCCAGGGCATAGAAGTCTGCTTTGACCGCTGCCAACTCTGCCGCCTGTGGGAAATGAATGTAGTCATGCTTGTAGAGCATCATGGCTGTCAGTACATCCCGAAGTACCGTGCTGAACATGGCCTGTGACATTCCCCCGGCATGTCCTATAGTGTACTGGAATGTGCCTGTTGCAAAGAAATGGAGTGCCACCATCACCTTTTGGGTGGGTGAGATTGAGCCTGGATAAGTTCTCCGCGGCTGCAGGTGAGGAGACAACTTGTTCACAAGCTCCAGCAATCGACGTCGATCAAGCCTGAATTTCCGGATCACCTCCTCGTCCACCATATCCTCCAGCACAATGTATGGGCGATGGACATTTTGAGCCCTCCTGTGTGGGAGTAAATGGAATGGTAGTCAATTCACATACAACGCATATCTGTGCAACTGACTCACATGTCACAGCACTCTATACAACATGTAATAGGCAGTGTACTATTTGCATATGTGTGACACCTCTGATTGTCACAACAACATGGACTGACGTAGCAATGTGCACCCACCAGCTACATGATGTGTTGCAACATGTCCAATGCACTCTGTCTCACCTCAACATCACTGCCAACAAGACATGTGACATGACCCAAACGTGACGGTCATTATTGGCACACCGATGGGCATGGTATGGAAAAACATGGGATAGAGCATGAAGTGTGGAGTCACGCAATCACGCACACAACCCTCATCATGCAGCTGCAGACAATGAAACAAGGTGCATCGTCAGCAGACATGCACTCATTGACGCCGCCATGGCGGTGCACTGCTTCCGCTGTTGACGTCTGGCCATACGCGGCCCGCGTTCAACATTCCCATTGTCTGCACGTGCACACACCGTCACGCTCACACACCGGCAAGTGCACGTGCTAGACACCGGGACGGATGCATCATTTGCAACAAAGTTGTAACAGTGGCGCCACCATGGCGGGGCACGTATTCGGCGGGGGAGGTGGAGGCCAAAACATCCATAAGCTGATGTCCATGCACATGGCAGTTCATGACCCCCCTTACAGTGACATTGCATCAGCCAGCCTACACCGGCCGGCCCAGCTCTACCCACTACCGCCGTGCCAGGCCCAGCCCATGACCGCCGTTCCGGCCATGCCAACTACCGCCGCTTCCGGCCCCCTCCACTACCGCCGTGCCAGGCCCAGCCCATGACCGCTGTTCCGGCCATGCCAACTACCGCCGCTTCCGGCCCCCTCCACTACCGCCGTGCCAGGCCCAGCCCATGACCGCCGTTCCGGCCATGCCAACTACCGCCGCTTCAGGCCCCCTCCACTACCGCTGTGCCAGGCCCAGCCCATGACTGCCTTGCCAGGGCCGCCAGGGCACGGCGGTAGTGGAGGGGGCCGGAAGCGGCGGTAGTTGGCATGGCGGTCATGGGCTGGGCCTGGCACGGCGGTAGTTGAGGGGGCCGGAAGCGGCGGTAGTTGGCATGGTGGTCATGGGCTGGGCCTGGCACGGCGGTAGTGGAGGGGGCTGGAAGCGGCGGTAGTTGGCATGGCGGTCATGGGCTGGGCCTGGCACGGCAGTAGTGGAGGGGGCCGGAAGCGGCGGTAGTTGGCATGGTGGTCATGGGCTGGGCCTGGCACGGCGGTAGTGGAGGGGGCCTGAAGCGGCGGTAGTTGGCATGGCCTGGCACGGCAGTAGTGGGTAGAGCTGGGCCGGCCGGTGTAGGCTGGCTGATGCAATGTCACTGTAAGGGGGGTCATGAACTGCCATGTGCATGGACATCAGCTTATGGATGTTTTGGCCTCCACCTCCCCCGCCGAATACGTGCCCCGCCATGGTGGCACCACTGTTACAACTTTGCTGCAAATGATGCATCCGTCCCGGTGTCTAGCACGTGCACTTGCCGGTGTGTGAGCGTGACGGTCTGTGCACGTGCAGCCAATGGGAGGTGTGGACATGGGCCACGGTTGGCCAATTGCAAGTACCGTATGCTGTTCACCGCAACACCAGGGCCAATCATTGGCCCAATTCCAAACACGCTCTCACGGCGGACCAATGGCTGGCGCCGTATGCCACTGACATGGCCACTGGGCCCTATATATGTGTGATGTTCAAAAGCATACTTTCTACGATGACCACCGACTGCTGCCTGTGACCATCACCTCCACCTGCTGCTGCGGAACTGACCTCCGACTGCTGCCTGTGACCATCACCTCCACCTGCTTCTGCGGAGCTGACCACCGACTGCTGCCTGTGACCATCACCTCCACCTGCTGCTGCGGAGCTGACCACCGACTGCTGCCTGTGACCATCACCTCCACCTGCTGCTGCGGAGCTGACCACAGACTGCTGCCTGTGACCATCACCTCCACCTGCTGCTGCGGAGCTGACAACCGACTGTCGCTCTAGTGCCATACTCCGTGACCTTGCCATGTCGGGAGTCAAAGAGGTCCGGTCTCGTCCCTTCACCGCCGCGGAGCTGGATGTCCTCGTGGACGCTGTGCTACGCAACTACGGACGCCTGTACGGCGCACCCGGACAGGCGGTAAGTGCTGTGGGGGATGAGTTGTAGTGCATGAGGTGTCATATGGCACCTGGGCTCTGGAAACTTGGCGGTGTGATGTGTGAACAACTAAAGAATCGATATGTGCATGGCTGCTGAGAGTAATGTGTTGCTCCTATCTGTGTGACTGGCCAACTGTCCCCTGACTTCCACCCTTTTGTCTCCCGTCATGGTAGGTGAAGCTGCACCTTCGCAAGGACGTGTGGAGGAGCATTGCACGTGAAGTACGAGCAGCGGGGGTGTCCAATAGACGACATACACACTGCCACAAACGCTGGGACGACATTTCCAGACTGAGCAAGAATGTAGCGGAAGTGACACTAGGGCTGATTCCAAGGACGGCACGTCTGGCCCGACGCTCAATGACCCCTCTCATGCACCGTATCATAGCTGTGACGCATCCTGACCTGTCCGAGCGGTTGCGTGTGGATGAACAGCAACGTGGCGGTAAGCATACTGTCAGTGTATGTTGCTTGTGAGTGCAATGCATGTATGGTTGCCCACACACATTAGGGTCTTCCGTCGATCGTGAGTCTCTTTCCAATGGCATGTTGGTGACATTGCCACAGTTAAATTTTCAGTTGCAGGTGCGGCATGTTGAGACGCCACCTGCTAAGCTGTTCAGTTGTCATGCACATGCTGTAGTGCTCCGTCACCCCTTGGCAACACTTGTGTGCTGATGTAGTTCCTCATGCCCAGTGTGCATGCTGTACATGTATTACGGCCAACGCCACAGAATTCCTGTGAGGATGACTGGTTGGGGTGGGCCGTGTGTAGGTTGGGGGATCGATGGACATTGTCATCAGTGGCTGTAGGGATTCCGCAGCAGTACTGTACGTGTGTGTGCCCATTACTTACACCCATTTCCTGTGCATTTCAGCTTTGGCAGAGGGCACTCAGCCTCAGACGGCGGAGATGACAGAAGGCAATGCATCCGGATCAGACGTCGCGCACACGCAGACTGACACCGAAGGGGCCAGCGCCGGAGAGGGGGACAGGACCGTCCCGGAGGACTCGCATGTGGAGACAACATCGTCATCATCTTCCGACAGTGTTGGTGAGTCAGCACTGTTGTCACAGACTGGGAGTGGGCAACCAACACCTTCGGTCGGGACACAGCACACAGGGCCCACCCTGCCGCCAACTGCACCATGTACTGTTCGTGCACGCAGGAGTAGGGGGAGCAGAGTGGTGTTCGGTGTCGGCACCGCTGCCCCAGCCTCGGTGAGCCAAAATGCACTTTGTGCTGAGGCTGTTGATCTGCTGCGACAGCTGTGTGTGGGGCAGACCAATATGATTAATGCTTTTCAAGACCACGATAGGAAGTTGGGGCAGGTGGTGGCATTCATGGAAGGTATGCATGGTGATCTGGCTGGTGTACACAGGACACTGCAGTCATTGTCTAACAGTGTGTCGTCTGCCATTGCACAGTCGCATGGAGTGGGTGGTACTTCTGTTCCACCATCTACAACTCTGGATGTGTCAGGGGGGAGTGAATTTTCTGACCTGGACTCTAATACAGGTTATTGCACTAGAAGCAGCGTCAGCCAGCACGTCAAGGCACGGAGGCCTCAGACCCCATCCCCTAGGTCAGGTAAATCTGTTCACAAGGACAACGTCGGATATAGTGGAGTACACACACGTGAAGCAAAAGAGGGGTTGGGTGTAATGGCTACACATGCTGCACAGCCATCCCACACACAATGTACTACCAGGCCAAGACTCTCTCCCGCTTCCATTGACACTACCCTGTACGAGGACAGTGAGAAGACGAATACATCTCTTGAGGGCTCGCATACTCCCAGTGCCAGGGACACTACGAAGGAAGGTGCCACTCCCAAGGGCAGGGAAAGCAGGAAGGATGTAGGCACTCCCAAGGGCAGGGAGACTACGAAGGAAGGAGCCACTCCCAAGGGCAGGGAAAGCAGGAAGGATGTAGGCACTCCCAAGGGCAGGGAGACTACGAAGGAAGGTGCCACTCCCAAGGGCAGGGAAAGCAGGAAGGATGTAGGCACTCCCAAGGGCAGGGAGACTACGAAGGAAGGTGCCACTCCCAAGGGCAGGGAAAGCAGGAAGGATGTAGGCACTCCCAAGGGCAGGGACAAGGACAGTCACAAGACAAATGCACATAAGAGGAGCACGGACAGTCCCAGGGGCAGGGACACACACGGGCAGATGGGGTGTCCTGGGGATATGTACACCACAGACCACAAGTCTGCTGCCTGGAAGAGGGCACCATCCAGGGAACAGGGCAAGTCAGCAGACTACAGTACCCCTACTGAAATGGAACATCCAAGGCCCAAGGACTTGCCCATGAACAGTGGCGCTGTCAGGGACAGGCATACGTCACCCATTGTTGCACTGAGACAGCTGTTTTCTGGGAAATGGAATACAGAAGACTCCGCAGTGGAGTCACCCCTTACCTCCACTCCCATCATGGCCCGTCAGGGACGGATGCAGCTGGACCCTGTAGTGGCATCCCCCATGACACATGTTGCAGAGGCCACAAGGCAGCCACATAGCAAACGACAAGCAGGCTCCTGCACGTCCCCAGAGACCATTCCCCCCAGCACATGCACCTCCCATGGTGGGTGAAATTGCTTCTCAGTCCGGTCGACTTGTGAGTCCTGTCCTGTCCAGGGTGCAGGCACATGTCCAAAAGAAGCGTAGACACACAGCATTGACACATGCCCAATCCGATGTCGGCCAATTGCAATTATCCCCCGCTCCCAGAGCCACCCTGCCTCCTGGACCATACAGCCCTGTGGCTCATCATTTCAGTGGTCACAGTGGCGCTGGTGCAGTTGACTCGCATGTGTCTGTTAGTGGCAGGGTATCAGTCGAGACATATCCTGTATCAGGTGCTGGCAGTGTATCTGGGTCTATGGGCCATGTGTCAGTCACTCGGGCTGTGGCTGTGTCTCACACTCCTGTATCAGGTGCTGGCAATGTATCTGGGTCTATGGGCCATGTGTCAGTCACTCGGTCTGTGGCTGTGTCTCACACTCCTGTATCAGGTGCTGGCAGTGTATCTGGGTCTATAGGCCATGTGTCAGTCACTCGGGCTGTGGCTGTGTCTCACACTCCTGTATCAGGTGCTGGCAATGTATCTGGGTCTATGGGCCATGTGTCAGTCACTCGGGCTGTGGCTGTGTCTCACACTCCTGTATCAGGTGCTGGCAATGTATCTGGGTCTATGGGCCATGTGTCAGTCACTCGGTCTGTGGCTGTGTCTCACACTCATGTATCAGGTGCTGGCAGTGTATCTGGGTCTGTGGCTCACGTGTCAGTCACTACATCTGTGGCTGTGTGTCACACTCCGGTTTCTGGTGCTGTCAGTGTGTCCGATGCGGGTACGTCACGCAATCCACCTGATAGTGTGCTGTAAGTTGCTGTAGTGTGCCCTCTGATGTACTGCCTCTGATGTACCTGCTCTGGTGTCCACACTGCCCTGTTGCTGCCCTGTTGCTGTTCTGATACTGATGTACTGCATCTGATGTACCTGCTCTAGTGTCCACACTGCCCTGTTGCTGCCCTGTTGCTGTTCTGATACTGATGTACTGCATATGATGTACCTGCTCTGGTGTCCACATTGCCCTGTTGCTGCCCTGTTGCTGTTCTGATACTGCATTGTGCCCTCTCATGTGCTGCCTCTGATGGACGTTTTCAGTGCAATGGACAGTTGGTGCACTTAGCCCCTCTCATGTACTACCTCTGATGGACCTGTGCCTTGCCATGGACTGTTGGTGCACTTAGCCCCTCTCATGTACTGCCTCTGATGTACCTGCTCTGGTGTCCACACTGCCCTGTTGCTATCCTCATAGTGATGTACTGCATCTGATGTACCTGCTCTGGTGTCCACACTGCCCTGTTGCTGCCCTGTTGCTGTTCTGATACTGCATTGTGCCCTCTCATGTGCTGCCTCTGATGGACGTTTTCAGTGCAATGGACAGTTGGTGCACTTCACCCCTCTCGTGTACTGCATCTGATGGACCTGTGCCTTGCCATGGACTGTTGGTGAACTTAGCCCCTCTCATGTACTGCCTCTGATGTACCTGCTCTGGTGTCCACACTGCCCTGTTGCTGCCCTGTTGCTGTTCTGATACTGATGTACTGCATCTGATGTACCTGCTCTGGTGTCCACACTGCCCTGTTGCTGCCCTGTTGCTGTTCTGATACTGCATTGTGCCCTCTCATGTGCTGCCTCTGATGGACGTTTTCAGTGCAATGGACAGTTGGTGCACTTAGCCCCTCTCATGTACTGCCTCTGATGGACCTGTGCCTTGCCATGGACTGTTGGTGCACTTAGCCCCTCTGATGTACTGCCTCTGATGTACCTGCTCTGGTGTCCACACTGCCCTGTTGCTATCCTCATAGTGATGTACTGCATCTGATGTACCTGCTCTGGTGTCCACACTGCCCTGTTGCTGCCCTGTTGCTGTTCTGATACTGCATTGTGCCCTCTCATGTGCTGCCTCTGATGGACGTTTTCAGTGCAATGGACAGTTGGTGCACTTCGCCCCTCTCATGTACTGCCTCTGATGGACCTGTGCCTTGCCATGGACTGTTGGTGCACTTAGCCCCTCTCATGTACTGCCTCTGATGTACCTGCTCTGGTGTCCACACTGCCCTGTTGCTGCCCTGTTGCTGTTCTGATACTGATGTACTGCATCTGATGTACCTGCTCTGGTGTCCACACTGACCTGTTGCTGTTCTGATACTGATGTACTGCATCTGATGTACCTGCTCTGGTGTCCACACTGCCCTGTTGCTGTTCTGATACTGATGTACTGCCTCTGATGTACCTGCTCTGGTGTCCACAGTGCCCTGTTGCTATCCTCATAGTGATGTACTGCATCTGATGTACCTGCTCTGGTGTCCACACTGCCCTGTTGCTGCCCTGTTGCTGTTCTGATACTGCATTGTGCCCTCTCATGTGCTGCCTCTGATGGACGTTTTCAGTGCAATGGACAGTTGGTGCACTTAGCCCCTCTCATGTACTGCCTCTGATGGACCTGTGCCTTGCCATGGACTGTTGGTGCACTTAGCCCCTCTCATGTACTGCCTCTGATGTACCTGCTCTGGTGTCTACACTGCCCTGTTGCTATCCTCATAGTGATGTACTGCATCTGATGTACCTGCTCTGGTGTCCACACTGCCCTGTTGCTGCCCTGTTGCTGTTCTGATACTGCATTGTGCCCTCTCATGTGCTGCCTCTGATGGACGTTTTCAGTGCAATGGACAGTTGGTGCACTTCGCCCCTCTCATGTACTGCCTCTGATGGACCTGTGCCTTGCCATGGACTGTTGGTGCACTTAGCCCCTCTCATGTACTGCCTCTGATGTACCTGCTCTGGTGTCCACACTGCCCTGTTGCTGCCATGTTGCTGTTCTGATACTGATGTACTGCATCTGATGTACCTGCTCTGGTCGCAACACTGCCCTGTTGTTGCCCTGTTGATGTTCTGATATTGATTTACTGCCTCTGATGTTCCTGCTCTGGTGTCCACTATGGCCATGCTCCATCCTAGACTGTGACTTTGCTCCGAATCTGCGTTAATAAAATTGGGATTAATGTGTCGTGGTTTGTCAGAGTAATTCTTGCGTGTGTGATGCTAGTGTGGATTGGTATTTTGTTGGGGGCGGTGGGTTCTGCTACGTGTCACTCTCCCCTACCTGGGTCACGGCCCTTGGAGGCGTTGCCGTACACAGGCATATGTGCATTTCGGGGCATGTCACTCCCCCCTCCCTGCGTCACCGCCCTTGCCGGTACTCCTCTCCAGACAGCGAATGCTTAGTTGCCTACCTGCGTCGTTGTCGATGGTGGGCCAAGACGAGGACGTACTGGATCGTGTAGAGTATCGGGTAAGCCTGTAGTGCAGGGTCCATGTCGGCGTGCGGCTCGTGGTGGGTATGGTCGCTGTGGAGCATCCGCCGTGTTCAGGCAGGTTGTTTTTCCGCCGCGCTTTTATGTGTGTTTTCCGCCATCTTGATTTGGAGGACGGTCCTAGTCGTCAGTCCGTACGGCGGAGTCTCTGGAAAGGTTACGTCCGCCGCGTGGTTGGGTGTGGTGGTGCGGCGGACCGTGTTCTACCGCCGCGGACGGATTTTGGCACGTATTTCGTATCCTGATGTGGCGGACGGAGTGTCCGCGACGGACGCACGGAAAATAGGCTTGTTCCGCATACTCTGGGGCTGCGGAGGCACTTCCGTCCGCCATCCTAATGACCCCCTTAATTCGCAAGCCTCAGGATGACTTGGCAGGCTTGCCTACAGGTGGCATATGATGGGAAAGAATGGACGGAAGTTTTGAAGGCCCTAGAACGAGGAGTCCATGAGGCATGGATGAAGCTCAGTCTTTTATGATCCTTCTGGGCTGGCACTGTACCAGGCACAGCTTCAGGCTACAGGGTTGCTCCATCACTCTGCCTGTTGGTGTTTCACATAGATTTTGAAGTCTTCCTCATCACAATTATTAAGCCACCTTTCTCCAGCCACCTGTGTTATTATTCCCTGTTTTGAAGTTCTGTCTTGTCCTCGCTTCGTCTCTCTGTCTCCCCTTCTTCCTTTCTTACTTCTATAGCTTATTCTCTCTCACCCCTTTCTCCCTTTTTCCATCTTATCTTAAACTTTAATATGGTTTGTTATTGGTGCATGTATCACAATTAACATCTGAAGCTCAATATCCAAATAAGCTGGACTTGCACGTCCGTGAATTTGCTCTTATTGCTCAATTCAAAATTTTTAACAATAAAATAATTGCTACACAAAAACAGAAAATAACCATAAAAAGCACACCACTTATGGAAACAATGGATAATACACACAGCTTTGATTCCATTGCATTGTACCCTGACTGCCGTAGTGGCAGGGTCATGTGAAGCCACCTGAAGCTGCTGATAGTTGTCTTGCAGCTCCTCCCAGTCCTGTGTGCACTTGTGCATGGATGTAGTAGAGGTCATCGCAGAGACTGGCTAGCCCTCCCTCTCTGCCCTTCACAGTGCCACAAACCTGGTATCTTACAGAAGGCACACTGTGCTAAACCAATGGCCAAGAAAGAGAGAGAGAGCGAGAGTGGCAGACATCTTCCCTGTACTGCCTACTGATGTACTAGAATATGAAAAGTCAAAAAGGGAAGAGCATAGGGCATGCATTGCTTGAGCACGGATGGTGATTGTGGTCATGTGATGAGTCCGACACCTTGAAAGCCAGAAGAAGAGTAATTTTAGGAAGTTGCCAAGCTTTTTGTTGTGGGGTGGGCATTAAACTCAGTCACAAGTCAGTCGGCAGAGTTTTTGCCAAACTCCACACTCTAAGCAGAGCACCGAGAGGGCAAACTCCTTGGGCGGATCACAGTTTACTGCCCACCCCTAGTTGTAGAGTGTTCCATATAAAGGAGCTGACCGCCACCTAAAACTTTGGAATGACCTAAAGCTCCATGCTTCCTTTTTGCAATATGTATGTGGGAAGCTAATACTGAAAGGGTGTTCTTTTGATGTGTACTGGGTTCCCACAGTACATAGTGTTCTTGTATCTGATAGGTATACATGTTGTTTGTCATGTCGTATGTGAATATACAAAGTAGCACATTACTCAAGAGCAGTGGTTTCTCCCCGAAGTTTTCTCACAGGTGAAAATTGCGACCACAATGGCTGTCATTCATTACTATCCAAGAATGTCCAACTGAAAACACTTCGAACCTTACAGCCCCCAATCTTGCGTGCTACCCCAAAAGCACGCCGACTCCCACAAGCAGACCAACATTCACACAGATTTCTAACGGCAGTTGTCTGCTTCTCAATAATATGCACTACAACAGAATGTGAGCTGGCATACCGTATGTCCTTACTGTTTTAAATCGAGTAACTTCCTGTAGCAATGTCTATTCCCACCCACACAAAGTAACTTCCAAATTTCAACTTGGCCTTCAATACCTACTTTGAAAACAGATTTCATTAACCTAACCAAACTGAAAGCGCTTTTGTTCAGAACAAAAGTGTCCCTCACTTCTGCAAAAGAAATTTATTGACTGCAGATAGCACAAACTTCAAGTAAAATACAGTCAAGGTCTGGCACACTTTTTTAACACACTCTCCTCCGGCCTTGTCACAGGCTTTCAAACTGATTTTGGTAAAATACCAGACTTCATTCATTCGATCATCTCTGGAATAACAGGAACAGTGTATACAACACCCAGGCAAATATCTAATTACGACTAACACATGAATACTGGCATTTGCCAAACACGAATAATGATGATCAACAACTGTTTTTATACAAAGATTTACAGTTTAATTCCTTTTACATAACATACTGATTAATAAAAATTGATACATAATTATAAACAAATGATAAAATATTTTAGCATTGTAGCATATGCATAATGTCATGCATTCATCAATTAAAATATAAAAAAGCTAATAGATGGTTCAAAACCTAGGACTTCCTCAATACTCTATATACTGTGTCAATACTAATGTCTACATATATAAAAAAACTCAGGTCCCCTTTAGTACCCAAAAAACCCTAGTAACAAATGTTTTAAGAAAGAATGAGTAACGAATATACTTTCCATGAATCAGTACCATGGAGGTTATCGTGAAAGCCCTAGATACATCGCAATCACTAATAAGGGACCATTTCCCTTTAAGGTGCACGTGATACGCGATAAGCCAATGGACTGGGGTGTTATATAAACCACTAAAAATCCATTTGTCAAACTCTTGGCTAAAAATACAGATACCGACAGGATCTGATTATATCCGGTCCGCTGCATCTGCGTAAACTTAAGGTAAGGACTATCCCACACAAGAACGATGTAGGCGCTAGTATATCTAAATTTCAAGTTAACATATGTTATCATGAAAGCCCTAGATACATCGCAATCACTAATAAGGGACCATTTCCCTTTAAGGTGTACGTGATACGCGATAAGCCAATGGACTGGGGTGTTATAAAAACCACCGAAAATCCATTTGTCAAACTCTTGGCTGAAAATACAGATACCGCCGGGATTTGATTTTATCCGGTCCGCTACACCTGCCTAAACTTAAGGTAAGGACTATCCCACACAAGAACGCTGTAGGCGCTAGTATATTTCAATTCAAAGTTAACATATGTTATCCAAAATATAACGTAAGTCGCGTCCCTGTCCCCCATTAGATAAAAGACGCCGGGAACCTCTGGCAGCCGGTTCGCCTAAATCTACATAAACACAGGTAATAAAATAGTCCGTTGTAAAACGCTGCATACGTTTATCACTTTCCAAAATATATGCCCATATTGTAACGAAATGCACATTCTCGTTCTCTTGTTATTTATAGAAAAAATCACAAAACCTGGGAAGTCCGACTGTCTCCCATTAGATAAAAGACGCCGGGAACCTTTGGCAGCCTGTACGTCTTAATCTACATAAACACAGGTAATAAAATAATCTGCTGTAAAACGCTGAATACGTTTATCACTCTCCAAATTAGATGCCCATATCGTAACAAAATGCACGTTTCCATTCTCCTGTTATTTATAGAAAAAATCACAAAACCTAGGACGTCCGACTGCATCAATGCTATACGGCGCCCCACAAAAATCACATCACGTGATATTTTGGTAAGAAGTCCATTATTTTTTAGCAAATTAACAAAAGGACTTGCACCAACTAGACAACCACAAAATGCAAATTACCCCTCTTAATACAGTTGGAAGAACTAACTCTTCAATCAAGGTTACGTAATGCGCGCTGCCTTCTTTTTCATTTAGATAAAAGATTAACATATCGGAGACGCCTGACTGAACCAGTGTCACAAGTTTACTCCACAGAAATCTAATATTATATAAATTGTTATACTTGGTAAGACATCTATCAATTTTTAGAAAGTTAGAAAGAGGACATGCTTAAACTAGACAATTGCAGAATGCGAGCTGTACCGCTTCTTATAGATGGAATAACAAACGGTTAACTCGACATAATATACGTCAATTAACATTGCACGTCGCTTTTTGATTTAAATATTTAAAAAACAGGGTAAGCGTGACGTCTCATAGTAAAAAGTAAACCATGTATCAGTAGCATTTGTTACTTATGTTATATCAGGTATGTCGATTCACCTTTAACTAAGATAAAAGGATAACGTAGTTCACTGAATACTAGCAAAAATATACCATCTCTATATCGTAGACCAATTCTAACAGAGCGTATGACCAAACAGTATATACAACATAAAGCTGCGAATAAATTTAGCTCGATTCAAATGGAGGGTGATTTTATTGCTGATGGATTATTATCTATTTACAGAGGAACAAACTTGCTGTTTCCACCGCTATATCCACATACCTTATTTTATCCAAGCATCTGACATCAGCCACATAATTTGAATACCATATAGGTAAGCCTAAACTGACATTAAAGTGATGGTATGTGTACTTTTTATATAGGACCGCCATGAATAAAGAAGTACTCACTTGCTCCTAAGAGGTTATCAACAATGCACTCTGACAGGAAACTAAATTAGCAAGATAAGCTTAGAACAACAAATTGAGGACACTTAAAAGAGGGTAGATAAACAAAAGTCAATAATATAGATTACCATAAAGCAACTGTAACTCATGATAAAAAGAGTTTAAAAGGTTTTTTCTATCTAAACCCAATATCTTTAGATAGAAATACTGAACATTTCTTCTTTTCTTCTGTGTTTCCTCTTTCCCTCATATACCCCTCATTTCTTATCTTTAGCGTTAGGTTGTTTAAATAGAATAAAACTTTCTGAGGAAAATAGTAAAATGTAGGAAATTGTACAAAATGAACAGATTAGACCTTGAATGATGCTGTTAAAAATGTAAATACATGTTTGATAGATAATATGGAAATGAATGTAAAGATATGAAAATTATGTGTTTTTTGAAAATTTGAATATCAGTATACGTTTGTGAGCGGTATCATCAATACAGGTTAACCACTAGTATCTAACACATGATATTGTAGTTAAAAGACAAACTGTTTTTGCACTGTAAATATCATCTTGTAAAAATATTTTTTAAAACATTTCTTTCAGAAGTACGATGGTACAGTCCTGAGGAAGACACACCTGTGTCGAGACGCGTAGACAGGAAACCATCTATTAGCTTTTTTATATTTTAATTGATGAATGTATGAAATTATGCATATGCTACAATGCTAAAATATTTTATCATTTGTTTATAATTATGTATCAATTTGTATCAATCAGTATGTTATGTAAAAGGAATTAAACTGTAAATCTTTGTGTAAAAACAGTTGTTGATCATCATTATTCGTGTTTTGCAAATGCCAGTATTCATGTGTTAGTGGTAATTAGATATTTGCCTGGGTGTTGTATTCACATAAATTGTTTTCCCTGACCCAGGAAATTGATCCTTATCAGGGGGTCCTTGTTTAGTTTCACAAATAACAGGAACAGTGCCCAAAATTCTCGCTCTCTTTGCGGCCATCCTACTACTATTTTTGCTTGTAATAACCATATCAGACAGAATACTCCTCTACGCGAAGCTACATCAATAGCCTGAAAAAATGTAACAACTTTTCGGCTGCCTGCCTCTATCTATTATCGGAGCCATCTACAACATGACATTTATTTACATATATGCAATCTGCATGCAACCCTCTTTTTATTGCAAAACTTGCCCTTTCGAGTGGTGAATGGATCTAGGCCTTGTCAACATCTGAACAATCGCTCCCGACATCCAGCCGGAAATGGAGTATCATGAAAACCATAAACTTGATTGTTCAGTCAGTGGAGGAATGGCGGATGCAACGCAAAAAGGTATTGTGGCGGAATGGGATTCCTGTGCAGCGTGCAACCTCCTGCAATGTGCAACCTTTCACAACATCGCAGATTGCCTGCCAATTCAAATTGCCGCTCCAACATTCGAGGAACATTACTGTCCCTTCTAGGATATGAATTGGATTGCTTCGCTTTTCTCACAGAATGGCAACAATGAACTCTTGGAACATTATGCATCTCAAGCGTTGAAGAACTTCCGGACTGCAATCTCCAAGACTTGTAAGAAATTTACGTTATTTTTTAATTGATTTTTTTCAAATTTTTTGACTGTTTTCTTAAAATGTTTTTAATACACTTTAATTGAACTATTTTCATATAATAACTTTCTAAGTATGCTCAGACATTTGAACTCTGTTTTCATTATTGCCCCTTACGTCTCCAGTCTAACCAGGGATGGGTGACGTATGACCTATGCAAATATGCTTTTTACTTGCTAAATTAGCCTAAACCCGACATTCATTTTGAAACCATGTCTATTCTTTGTGCACACGTCTCTCTGCCTGCCTGTTATCCATGAAGCCCTTTTACACAAATGTATTCATCCTCAGCCTCTGCTCACGAGCTGGCAATCAAGATAAAAAAACACAACATTGTTTGAGAACTGGTTGGCAGAGTGTGGTAATCTTATCCTACCTTTATTTTCATTATAGAATTTAGACATTCATGTCTAACAGCTATTGTTTATGTCACATGAAACTGTAACATGTAATGTGGAATTCACTGATGCAGGAGCTTCGGTTTGAATACAGCAGAAGTGGTTGGAGTTTACCTCAGCTCGATGCCTTAGCTCTTTGCACAAGAATGTTTTTTTGAAAGAGCTAAATACAGTAATGTATGGTTCGCCAAAAAGAGTACCGAATGTGCTTCTCAGAAGCGCAATTTTGTGTTCCTCCTCAAAGTTTTGATGTGGGTAGAACTATTACCAATTCTGACATGCACCAGATTAAACAAGAGATTGCTGACTGTTCTATTGTTGATAATTTTGTGGTACAAAAAAGGAGTACCAGGGTAGGTAAGAGGTTTGATGATTACATTTTCTAATTTTTTTGTTTGTTTTCTTAAAGGATACATGTGGTAATCGTATCCTACTGTTATTTTCATTATAGAATTTAGAATCATTCAAGTTTAATAGGTATTGTTTATGTCACATGGAACTGTATCATTTAATGTGGAATTCACTAATGCAGTAGCGTATGTTTGAATACAGCAGAAGCGGTTGGAGATTGTCTCAGCTGGATGCCTTAGTTCTTGCACCAGTGGTTCCATTTATGGCACTTAAATAATGACACTTTTTATATAGCTTTAAGACTCCATTGCTTTATTACACACAGCCACTTTTTTAGACACACCTGATTTTACCATTTCTCTTCTGTGGCATTGCAACATTCTGCATATTCTTCACAATTATTTCTTTATTCCTGCTTCCTAAAAAACTTCATTCGATTCTGCAGACCGATAGGGGTGAGTAGTTCGCTTTCCACTCCCTTTATAGTATAAACGCACACTAACACTACTTACACAGGTATGCTACAGCGGCCAGTATCCTACAGCACCCACAGCACATCACTTTAAATCAATCAGCTCACGATCACATTTTTATCCCGAGTCTTCAGACTGGTACAAGTGAGTAGTTTCCTTCCCACTCCTGCTATAGTCTAAATGCATACTAACACCACCTGCACAGCTATGCTACAGCGGCCAGTATGCTACAGTTCCCAAAGCACATCAGTTTACAGCACTCAGCTCATGGTTTAGGCACACACTTTGATCCCCAAGTGTACTGGCACCTCACCTCAGCACAATCTCACTGTGGGCAAAACAGCACTCTCACACCGGTAGTGGTAAATACTTTGCCTTGGTCAGTATACTTCAGTGCCCGTAGCACATCAGTTTTTCAGCACTCAGCTCACGGTTTAGGTGCACGCTTTCATCCCTGAGTAAACTGGTACCTCACCTCAGCACCATCTCATTGTGGGCAAAACAGCACTCTCACACCGGTAGGGGTAAATACTTCGCTTCGGCCAGTATGCTACAGCGCCCAGAGCACATCAGATTACAGAACTCAGCTCACAGTTTAGGCACATGCTTTCATCCCCGAGTGTACTGGCATGTCACTTCAGCACCATCTCACTGTGGGCAAAACAGTACTTTCACGCCAGTAGGGGTCAAGACTTTGCTTCACACTCCGTGTATAGCACACCCTAACCACCCGACAGAGCTCACAGTGCTCCTACCCTCATCTTTCCTTCTTTTTTCGCCCTTTATTCCCCTTACTCGCTTCACTGGAAACACAAAATGGCTGCCAACACTTTCTAGTTGCAACCGTTCTCAGCCAATAAGCAGCAATCTTGTGCTCGTAAGGCCTCAGCCAATCAGATGGTGGAATTCCCAAATATCGATAACTGTACATTTCGATATTTCTCTAAAACTGCTGAGCGGATTTACACCAAATAAATAAAAGCATGCTTTCTAGACCAAGAGCCTTCTCCCTGCCAAATTTGGGGTAATTCCGTTCACCCATTCGACCTGTAGCCTTGTCTAGAGTTTCCTGTGTAAATTGCATGGATAAAACATGTTTTGGGTTCCTAGTATTTTCTCTGCCCCCCCTTGACGAATCACCCCTAAACTTTCAACATAAAAGCTGATATGAACAAAGAATTAGCGTAGAAAATTTTATGAAGATTCATCAAACGACGCCAAAGTTATAATCAAAATAAAAAAATGCTCTTCCTATGGAAACTTGGTCCTAACTATAACTACCTACTGGTGGCCACTAGTAGGATATATATATATATGTATATATATATATATATATATATATATATATATATATATATATATATATATATATATATATATATATATATATATATATATATATATATATATATATATATATATATATATATATATATATATATATATATATATATATATATATATACATTACCTACTGGCGGTCGCCAGTAGGTATATATAGTTAGGATTTTTTCCCTAAGGGATTTTTGAAAATTCTATGTCTAATAACATTGGCGTTTGTGGACGGAATTGGCTGAAATTTTCAGGAAAATGGCACATTTTGTTTCTGAGCAGCCCCTGAAAATTTGGGGGGGTTTAGTCAAGGGGGGGTTGAGAAAAAAGGGGGGTCCCAAAACGCGTTTTTAACATTGAGTTTTCCATAGGGCGGTTGGCCTCACTTTTAGCTCGAACGGCTGAATGGATTTGCACGAAACTTGGCAAAATTGTAGGGACTGTTAGCCCAATGTGCCTTTGCTAGGTCTCAATATATGTGCTCCAGTGGATTTTGAGAAATTAACGTTCTAAAAAACAGATATATCTGTGACAGCGTCCCGGTTAGCGCCCCGGTTCGCGTAACTGACGCGTAACGAACTTCGCGGGGAGAAGCTGATTGGCTCTCCGGTGTCTGTCAACATTCTAAACAGTCTGGACCGGCCGCCATCTTGTCTCTCGGTAGGATTGAGAGACAAGAGGTGGAGAAAAACGAAGGGGGAATTTAATGAAAGGGGGCAAGGTAGACCCCTTCTGACTCCCTAAGATTGATGAGGGGAAATTAAAGTGCCCCACGGGGCAAAAAATAAAAGAATTTTTTTTTTTTGCAATTTTTCGCCGTAGAGGCGCGTCCCGGTACGCGAACCGGGTAGCTTACCGGCAGCGTAACGGGAGTTCGCCATTTTGTGTTTTGGACAAATTTTATCACAAGATGGAGGAATAACAATGTGGGAAATGGGTGTAAGGGGGCATGGGAGAAGTATCTTGACCCCCTAGGTTTTCTGAAGGTAGCTGAGGAGGCTCATATAGGTCGTAAGAAAAAAAAAATTAGATTTTTTCGTGTGGTTAGCTGCCGGTACGCGAACCGGGTAGCGAACCGGGAAGCGAACATGAGTGAAAATTAGTGAAAAAAGGTACATTCGAAATTTTAAAAGAGTAATTATAGTTAAGATAGCTCTGAAAAGAGCTTTTGGGTTCTGTGTAAGTTCTAAGTAGGTATCAATACACTGTCTTAAATTTTTTATGAAAACTCTGTTTCCCTCATCTGAGAAGTGCACACCATCTCCTCTGTAGATATCTTGCATGTAGTAACGCAAGTTATTGTTGTAGATGGAGCCCATTCCATGGTTTGTTATGTAAGCTGAAACAGACTTATTTACATGCTTCCTCGCTTTCTCAATTTGTGGATAAAATTGATTGGACCACTTCCATTTCTGTCTTTGGCATATTTTGGAATATACCAAGGCAGTTTGAGGAAAAAGTGCCATCAATTTCTCAAAGGTGTCCTTTAAAAAGCATTTCCAGACCTACCCCAGAGAAGGAAAAAATGGTGTCTGCTTCTTTAAACAAATATTTCACTTGCCCATGATTCAGGGAGAATATTTTGCTTACTTGATGTGTATAAAAACGTTTCATGAAGTCATTTAGGTTTCTTGATATGTACTGCTAGAGTTTTATAGCCAGCATGGGGCATATTTACAAGGCCTTTAAGCCACTTTCAAGTTATTTTTCCCATGTTAAAAGTAATGCAAAAGTAGTGCAAGGGCCTTGTAAATACGCCCTCATGTGTGTTAGGGCATTTTAAGTAAATTCCCCATGAATGGGGGAGAATAATTTGCTTATTTGATGTGTTTAAAAACGTTTATTGAAGTCCTTTAGTTTTCTTGATATATACTGCTAGAGATTCATAGTCAGCATGGGGCATATTTACAAAGCCTTTGAGCCATTTTAAGTCAAAAAACACATTTTTAAAACACATCAAGTAAGTAAATTATTCTCCTAGATTCATGGGAAAGTAGAAACAGATCCTTTGAGCATTCCCTGAGCACATAGTAATATACAAATGTTGTACTCTTTACCATTAGTCTGACTTTTTTTATAATTACTCTACTATTATATCTTAAATTTAGAAAAAAATGAATAATGTCTTAAACAATTTTTAATTTATAAATAAAATTGTATTGATATTAATTTAAAAAATCTGTGGAAATTTCAAGTAGTACTTCATCTGAAATTTCATGATCTTTTTTTTCATAAATTGTCTCTTGTTTATCAAAATTGTCCATAAATTCCAACAGTTGTTCGTCTACTGTCACATTAAAAAAATCATCATTATTGTCCTGTATTTCAGGTTGTACTTTGGAATCCTGTGCTTCTTTATCCATAATTGCTGTTAAGGTAGAAAAAAAAGAGAGAGACAAATAGAGTTTAAGTAAGAAACGTCAACATTTTTATTTATAACTTAACGTGTACAACATAGTTCTGAGTTTTTAAGAGTGAATTTATGTTTGGGCAGTGTATTCTACAAGGCAGGAAGTAGAAATATAAAGTACTGCATGTGATCAAGTCTAACTCAATCTATGACTACAACAGAGAAGCCTTACGCAATCTATAACTATAACTGAGGGACAGTAAATATCTAACAGGAAACGTTTTTATAAAAATATCTTTAGGTGCACAACATATTTCTCCTTCAAAACTATTAACTTACATTTGGAAAAGTGTCTTAGGCTTCTCAGGAAATGCTCTGTAAATGTGCCTCAGGGAGTTCCGGTCAAAATGGCTGTCTTTCCCTCTTATTTTTCATATATATTCATGTAACAAACCAATCAAATGTCAGCACATAAAAATACAACTTGAAAGTAATGTTATCATTGGTTGAAAATGTCAACTCTTTCTAATGTGTTTTTGCCATGTAATTTACCTCAGGTTATTTAGACAGGGCTACAACTTGAATGGCTCTATGGAATTCCATCAAATTTTGGAAAATGGTAGGGACTGGTATGTTGTAGGGACTATTCCAAATTTGGTGAAAGTGTCTGTAGTAGTTTTTCTGTAAATTACTTTCCCACCTTTTTTTATCGAGCGCTTACCGGTGCGCTCCCCGGTACGCGAACCGGCAGCATTGCGGGAGTCCTCCATTTTGTGTATCGGTAGAATTGATACATAGGATGGAGGACAAACAATGTACGGAATGGGTAGAAGGGGGCACGGTAGACAGTTTATGACCCTCTAGGTTTTCTGAGGGGGGATTAGGACGCTGATATATGGAAAAATACAAAAATAACATTTTTGAAAATTTTGCGGGGGAAGCGCCGGTACGCGCACCGGTAAGCGAACCGGAGAGCGTACTTTGGTGAAGAAAAAAAAAATAGAAAAAGATAAACGTTTTGAATGATCAGAGGTAGGGTAGCTCTGAAAAGAGCTATTGTGTTCTGTGGCTAATTTAGGTACCTACAAGTAAGTTCCAATGCACACTTTTAAATAAAGGACGAATATTCTATTCCCTTCATCAGAGAAGTGCACACCATCTCTTCTGTAGATGTGTTTCATGTTGGAACGCACGTTATTGTTGTATATTAAACCCATTCCATAGTCTCTCATGTAAACAGAAACAGATTTATTCACGTTTCTGTGCTTCCTTAAATTGTGGAAAAAATTGATTGGACCACTTACATTTTTGTCTTTGACATATATTGGAATATACCAAGGCAGTTTGGGGAAAAAGTGTAATTTAAAAGAAGAATACATTTTACAGCTTTTGATATTTGCTATTAAAAAACCATTGAAATTCACTGAAAAAACCATAGGTTATAGACCATATATAGTTAGGAATTAGCATTTACAAAACCTTGAAAATTCACTGAAAAAACCATAGGTTATAGACCATATATAGTTAGGGATTAGCATTTACAAAACCTTATTTTACTCGCACAAAACCATTGAAATTCCCATATATAGTTAGTTGCACTAACTATATATCGCGCACCCGCAATCCACTGCTGATGATGTCACATATTACATCATTCACGACATGGTCAGTGACATCACTGATGACATCACTGATGACATTATCCAGTGACTGTATGTTTCTGTAAAGTTAAAATATGTCTTACATATTAAAGAATGAGTGGACGTATAAGTGTCTGGATGAAGCATTTAGTAGGTGCATGACTGACTGTAGGAGAGAGTGATTAAATGAGTCTCACTGAGTGCATGGGTTAGTGACTAAACTGTCTTAATTTGTGCATCATTATATCTGTTGTTCTGTAAACTGCTGCATGTGTTGATCAGTAGCTATATGAGTAACTATATGGGTTATTGATTGGTTGCCCAAGTATTTGTATGGGAGAGTGTGTGTGTGTGTGGGTGGCTGGGAGGTGTGTGACTCTGTGCATAGATGTGTCAACAGTTGATTCACTAGATGTATGGATTGAAAACTGCATGTGGAAACAACTGTATGGGTTGTTGACTGTGTGCATGGGTGTATTGGTGAGTGAATGTATATCTCAGTGATACATGTCAAAGTAAGTACATATGTAAAACACAGTACATGTGAGAGTTGTCATATATACATTACTGAGCATATGAGCCAGTGAATGTGTGAGTGGCTGTATGGATCATTGTAAACTTGTATCAGGGATTATATAAGAGAGTAAATATGTGTTAGTATATGTTTGAATAAGTAAGGTGTGTATAACTGTATAGTTGAGGAAATGGAGGTGTGATTGATGTTCTGCATGAGTGACTAGGTGTGTGAGTAACTCCATGGATGAGTGACAGTCTGTGAGTGTCTGTTTACACTGATTGTATCTAAGGTTACATTAGAATCTGAAGAGGTTCATCGTATTATCACATGAATGATATCATCAGTGATGTGATGAGTAATGTCAAATGAGATGTCATCAGTGATGTCATTTGAGATGTCATCAGTGATGTCATTAGTGATGTCATTTGAGATGTCATCAGTGATGTCATCAGTGATGTCACTGACCATGTCATGAATGATGTAATATGTGACATCATCAGCAGTGGATTGCGGGTGCGCGATAAATAGTTAGTGCAACTAACTATATATGGGAATTTCAATGGTTTTGTGCGAGTAAAATAAGGTTTTTTAAATGCTAATCCCTAACTATATATGGTCTATAACCTATGGTTTTTTCAGTGAATATATATATATATATACTGAAAAAACCATAGGTTTCATGAGTTTTATAGTTAGCTGGACATTTCAGTCATACAAAACTATAGAAATTCCTCCGTTATAGTTAGTTGTGCTAACTATAACTTGTGCGCCCAAAATGCACTGCTGATGATGTCATATATTATATAATTCAGGATATGGTCAGTGACATCACTGATGACACCTCAAATGACATCACTGATGACATCACTGATGTTTTTTTTAGTGAATTTCAAAGGTTTTTTAAATGCTAATTTCTAACTATAACATCTCTGAACCCTATAGTTTTTTCAGTAAATTTCAAAGGTGTTTTTTAAATGCTAATTTTTAAGTGCAGTAGGAGTTATACCTATTTTTTCGTACTGACTTTCTACAATTTTTTAACCGTTTATTTATAAATATTTTATTGAATAAACAACATTATATATTTTTCTGAAACTTGCACAAACAAAATTAAAATACATTTAAAACTGAAATATGTGTTTGTATTTTAATATATTTATATAATTTTCTCTTTAAATTTTTTTTCCAATATTTTTTTGGGGGAGTTGCGCACCCAAAGCGTACCTACCGCAGTGGGTCAGGGTATTCTAGCTGCCATTTTGGAAAAGTCGTGAAGGATCCGCATATGGTGAGCGATGATTGTGAGTTTTTTTCAGTTACATCATAAACGTACAATGTTATGTCGTGTGCGCGACCAGTATGCGACCAGTCCGCGACACCCCACGTAATGTCATATCCGTGCTGGGTTGCACTGGGTGTGTGACTCCAGTTAAATTGCTTATGTTCTAGAATGATATGTAAGTGTCTTTAATGTACATATCATGGCAAAAGATTATCTAAGGAATTCTTGAAAATAATATATTTCTACTTGTTATAAACATATTATTTTTAAATATATTTTTGCGAAGTCAAGTCGGGTGCATGTTTCATGAGCGCACGGTGCGCAGATCCCAAGTGACCTAAAAAAAAAGATTTGATTGGTTCATAAAATTTCCCACTGTAACTATTGAAGGACCTCACACATTTTAATTATTCTGTTTGGAGGAGTTGATGAGAGACGTCTCTTCTTCCAGAGTTGGTTTTGGAATTTTTTGGGTGTTTTTAAAAAATTGCATTGGAGAATTGGCATCTGGTTCACAAACTCCTCATCATTCTTCAGACGAAGATATCTTGGAGTCAGATCCACCCAAACAGAGGCCTGAATCAGTGGTATGGAAATTGTTCACGTTTCGTGCCAGAGAAAAAAAGGTCAACACAAGAAAAGTCTCATGCTTGCTGTGTGACAGGGTCCTGTCGCAAGGCAGTGACAAGAAATACTCCTGTGGAACAGCCAGTATGTATAAACATCTGCGGACCATTCACCCGAAGAATTTAGCACAAGATGAAATGAGGCGTGTTGCAAAAAATCCACCACCAGGCATTGCTAGCACCTCCGGAGCTTCCATTTCAGCACCACCAGTAGACATTTGCCCAGAATTTGCTTTTCTGCAGCACTGCACTAAGTGCAAAAACATCATCTGTTATGGTGAGCAGTCAGTGGACGCTATTTGTGCAGCTCAACGGAACCACACATGCATTTTTTTTGTTTTTGGAATGATGTTCAATTCCAAAAGCTAACTGTTTACTTTTTTGTTCAATTTTAAAAAAACACAAAAAAGTGCAAAATTGGTAAAAAAACTAAAAAAAAAGAGAAAACAAAACACTGAATAAAAAAAAGTTGAGAACTACCATATTTTGTTTAAAAAAAAGAACTATAATGGCATGGTAATGTCTGAAAGTTTGGTTGAATGTATGTGTAGAGCATGATTGACTGAAAGAATGCATTAGTACTGATGGTGAATTTAGAGGTAGTGCTGCAGCGTGACACTGCAAGCCCTTGAGCTGCACCGCGCTGCGGCACTTCTGAAGTACAGGGATGTGACATATTTCCATGAATATGTCGCAGTTCTGTGCTCCCTCTGCACTAGCACACAAACTGCAGCCATGCAGGGATGCAGGCACACTTGCACCGTGGTGCAAGGATATCTGTGTCATGGGGAGATTGTTTTTGTGGAGGAAGGGACTACTTCCTGCAAGAAAACAATCACTAAAGGCATTTTCCTCCTTCAATGTGTGCTGTGGAATGCAGCATGCATTGAAAAAGGAAAACACGAGGAGAAATTAAAACATTTCTCCTTGTTGTGCCTCGCTACACCACCTTTAGGGTGGCGCACCATTTACACGTATCTACAGATTTACACTTTCTCTTCAGTCTTGAGATATGTTATTCCATGGGTGTTGTGTGGGAACAGACACAGCAACACCCATGGAAAGCACCTTCAACGTAAAGTGCTGCGTTTGAATGGGTCTTAATTTCAAGGAGAGGAAAAGCCACGCAGGATGGCTTTTCCTCTCCTTGTAAATATGGAAGAGTCCCCAGCGCCATCACTACGTTAAAAAAAGTGACATACTGGTGGAGCCGGGGGCTTGTAAATCTGCCCCATAAGTGCTTAGGTATTGGCAGAGTGATACAATAAGAACATAGTGCTGGATGGCTGATTGACGAACTGCATAAGACTGACAGGAGGTATCCTAGGGTGCATGAGCACTACTTCAGTATTTAGTGGAGTGTACCAATAGTATGTATCTGCTCAGAGGTTTGTAGGGATTGTGCACAGAATATTGTACGCATACATGTGTTGGTGCAGAACATCACTGGTAACTAGAATGATGGCAGTGCAGCAAACAGTGCTCAGTTGATGTATAAGTGCTTATGTATCGTCTCAATGCCTGAGTCATTCTGCAAGTGATATGAGGTGATTGGTGCATTAAGTGCTGTTGTGAATGTGAGCGCCAGATCTTTTCTGTTGCTGCCATACTTTGCACTCTACTCTCGTTTTCATGAAATTAAATACTGAATGTTGCACTTTACTCTTGTTTTTAGGAAAACTGTTTTTTTAATTTTGCTTGATCTGCTCGCAGGCTGCAAATTAATTTTAGTGCTTACCGGACTCTTCCCGACCTCGCAGTGCCAGCCTGTTATAGCGGACCCGCCCACGTTGAGGTCACCGGTCTAGCCTTTTTAGGCCCTACACCCATAAAAGCATCACACTGTTGTGGCTGAGCAGCATGATATGAGGTGACTGGTGCATTAAGAGCTGTTGTGAACGTGAACGCAAGATCTTTTCTGCTTCTGCCATACTTTGCACTCAACTCTTGTTTTTTGGAAATTAAATACTGAATGTTGCACTTTACTCTCATTTTTAGGAAAACTGTACTGTATTTTGTTTTTTAACATTTACATTTGCCCGAACTGCTCGCAGGCTGCAAATTAATTTTAGTGCTTACCGGACTCTTCCCTACCTCGCGGTGCCCACCTGTTAGAGCGGACCTGCCCACGTTGAGGTCACCGGTCTGGTCTTTTTAGTCCCTACACCCATAAAAACATCACATTGGCGTGGCTGCGCAGCGGACGTGCACCTTTGGCGCACCTAAGGCAAGCCCGTCTGCCCCAGTCCACGCACCGACCACGCTCAGGGCCAGCCATGCCTCCCGTAACAGGAAAACTGGAACCGAGGATATAAGGTACTGCTACTTGAGGGAGCAGTTACTTGAGCTTGGGGTAGCGGAGGTAGGAGAGGTAGGTTTAGACTGGAGGAGACCGCAGGAGTGGAGTCTGAATTTGTAAAAAGAGATATCCTAAGGTGTGGGATGCTTAATGTCAGGTCTCCGCCAAAGCATTTTTTGGAGACTCAACTGTTGGTGGAAATAAATGGACTGGATGTGTTGTTTATGACTGAAACATGGACACATCCTGGCTAAGATTTGGGCTGGGTCTGGCCTGCCCTTCTCGATATAAAGCCTTCCACAAACCTCACCTGTGTGGTACAGGAGGCGGGGTGGGGATTATTTTCAGAGATAGCTGGGATTTTTCCCCCTTTAACATTGATGAGCCAGAGGGTATAGAACTTCTGGGTTTCTCATCAAAAGACCTTAAGGGACAATTACTGACTGTATTAGTTAGCTATAGACCCCCTGGAACAGCTAGCCCTCCGGTTCAACAAGGATTTATTGATGCCCTGAGTAACCTGGCACTGTCCCATTCCAGATTACTCAGTGTAGGGGATTTCAATTTGTGGCCGAACGGAATATTAGATTCAGGATACTACAACATTATACAATCCTGTGAAACCCTTAATCTTCAATAGTGGGTTATGGAGTCCACACACAGGGGGGGACATATACTGGATCTAGTGTTCTCTAATGAACACATAATGGGACCAATTGAGGTCCTACCAGTATGCTGGTCAGACCACAATCTGATCATTTTCCAGTTATACAATCTCGGGCTAAATCACTCAATCCCTAAGAATGACCGAAACTTCAAAAGTAGTGACTGGAAGGGCCTTCTGGAGAAGGCAACAGCCGTCCCAATATTTATGCCCACTGAGAACTGTGACACTAATAAGACAGTGGAGGATAATTACGCAATTTATTGCGATAATATAACCACCAGGCTGGACCAAATTGCTCCTGTTAAAAACCATAGGAAACTTGGCAGACCTTTAGCCCTGTTGTTTACTGAGAAAATTAGAACTCTGAAACTTGGCTGCAAGCAAGCAGAAAGTAAACAGCGCAGAGCCTACATGGAGGGGGACAAAATCTCCTGGAGGATAGCCTTTATGGAATATAGGAAAGAAATGATAGTAGCAAAAACGGAGTATTTTGCAAACTCCATTCTGAAGGCACAAAACAGTACCAAAGATGTTTTTAGGATTATAGATACTTTGATTAACCCAGAATACTCAAAGAATGAGATTGTGCCTAGTCAGGGATTATGTGACAGACTGGCAATTTTCTTTGAGGACAAGATTGACAACATTCTCAATGGGTTACTCTTGGGCAACATGCCCAAGGAGCCACTCTCTGCTAGTCGAGCTGAGGGGGAGAAACTACACCCCCTAGATCATTTTGATTAGCTCTCCGCAGACGACTTTGAAAAAATGGCCATGGGAGTATCCACAGGATTGCCTCTAGACCCATTGCCACACAAAATATGGAAGGGACTGGCTCCTGAGCTTTTTCCGGCATTGCGGCAAATCTGTAACCAATCCCTGATGAATAGCTCCATGCCGGCCTGCCGGAAACAGGTGTCGGTGACACCCCTGCTGAAAAAAGTGACACTTGGCCCAGCCTGTCTAAAAAATTATAGACCAATATCCCTTCTGCCATATCCAGTGAAAATTTTGGAACAGGTGGTCAGTAGAGCTCTCTCTCCCAGTTCTTAGAAAGAAACAATATTCTGGACAAAGTACAATTTGGTTTTTGCCCAGGTCATGGGACAGAGACTGCCCTGGTGACCGTCATGGATGATATCTGGATGCGAGCAGACAGGGAACAGTTGGCCATATTGGGTCTCCTTGACCTGTCTGCTGCATTCAATACGGTAAACCATGGGATTCTCTTGACAAGGCTTGAAGATGTTAGAGTGACATGCACTCCTAATTATCCAACAGACAACAGGCAGTAGCCCTTCCCCCTTGACGGTCCAGGTTCTTCAACATAATACATGCCTTCATCCGATCTCATAATGTTAATTTAGGAAACTATGCAGGTGACACTCAGCTTATCCTATCTCTCAAGTACTTAAACAAAAATAACTCAATCGGAAAGAAAGACGCAGAGTCCGTGGTGTTAGAGTTCTTAGGGGTTTTATTCCTTAAAAAGGAATGGTTCTTGAACCGGATATCGGGTTCCTGACACCACTGGGGTTCAGGAAGGGATAGAGCATACTTTATTGACAAGACATAACTTTTATACTTAAGGCATATACTGAAAACCAATACAGTAGGCGTAACAGCTGAGAGAAACAAGATAAAAGCACACACGTGTTAGCAATACGTAATCAGAAGGCGTGAACTAGGCGTGAACATAGAGGTGTGTGCTAGAAACGTCACATGAAAGTGTCACAAGTGGGTGGGTACATAGCAGAATCTTGCAATGTCAGCAGAAATCTGAGGTCTGGATGCGCGCGCAGCTGCATGACGTGTGATTGACGTGAAGCTAGAGGGTGCAGGGGACTTGACATCTACACTGGCGGAAAGAGACAGAAGTCTGGCATGTCAGATCAACTTGTACCTATATCATATCTGATATCTGATGTTTGGGAACCATATTATCTAGAGGGAAAGGTCTCTTGGGCAGAGGCTATCCTATACTGACTGTGAGTGCGTGTATAAGCGTCTACATGTCTACATGAGATGCGAGGGGGCATGGGCCTACCATGGTAACAGAAGCTATGAATTACTTGCACGGAGACAGTGAGGCCGGGCCCTTTGCTCTGCAGCTGGAAGGATGTTTACTTGAACTAGTAGGCAGGAATGTATGTTTGAGGAGCGGAGCAGATAATTCGAAGGTTGAATACAGTCTTGGCAGGCAGCAGGCTGAGCTAAGTGCCGTGAGCCGCGCAGGGAGTAAGGTAAAGGTCACGGATACAGAGGCAGCCCCAGGCTGAGGCATTCTGAGTCAGAAGGCAGGAAAAGGCTCGATGGCAGAATTCAGGGCCTACTTCGCCTGGGCTGGAAAACGTGTAAAGTACACTACATAAAAGACGTTGGCACGGCATACTTAGAAACGGAATATCCAACCCGCTCGGGGTGGATCTGAAAGAGGACATGTTAACGTTGGACGCAAATGTATTTGCGTCTTCATAGCTGGCACAGGAGGGAAGTTACATGCACTTTAAGCTTGTACATGGAGACGGTGGGGTACACGTTAGGGAACATTTCTTGACCATAAAATTTATATTTCCTCAGGGTGAGCATTCAGCGTCTCTAGCAGACTTTCATACGTGTCTGTAGGATATAGCAACCTGGCTCAGGGAGAAGTCTCTTAAATGTAACTCTGAGAAGACAGAGATTCTGCATTCTGCAGTAGGGAGAATTATTTCTCCACTTCCTTTGAATTTTTGGAAAACTTCTTCCAGTATCTCTCTGGCTCCCAGTAATGCTGTACACAACCTGAGAGTCATGCTTGATAACAAATTGACACTAGTGAAACATGTCAACAAGACAGTTGGAAGTTGCTTCAGTCTGTTTAGAGCATTCTGGAAAATCTTCCTGATGTTCTCCTTGGAGGCTAGAAAGTTGATGGTCTGTAGTACTATTCTTAGCAGACTGGACTACTGCAATGCACTGCTCTTAGATTCCCCACAATATCTGATAGATAGATTGCAGAGAATACAGACCATGGCTGCAAAATTAGCACTAGGGCGATCACGCCGCTCCTCTGCCTCCCAGGCACTCTCTGATTTGCATGGGCTGCCAGTCCTGCAGAGAGTACAATTCAAGGCCCTATGCATAATGTTCAGGGCCCTGCATGGACAGGGACCCAAATCTCTAAAGGAAAAAATTATTTGGTATGCTCCCCCCGAGTGCTTCGCTCTACCTCGGCAAACCTGGTTAGGGTACATAGAGTCAAGAATGATAAATCAGGAGGCCGGGCCTTCTGCACGGCAGCCCCCTGCCTTTGGAATAAACTGCCATCTGAAATAAGACATATAAATAACCTTCTGCAGTTCAAAAAGAGGATAAAACCTGGCTTTTTTCCCAGGCATGCTCCCCAGTTTCCTGTTAATTTCGCCTGACAGGAGCAACAGTTTTTTTTTTACACTAAGTCTACATTCTATCACAGCGCCAGGTTACCCGAAGGGTGTTAGCTGCACTCTACAAGCAACTATAATATTACTAATAATAATAATAATAATAATAATAATAATAATAATAATAATAATAATAATAATAATAATAATAATAATAAGTGCATAGACAGTGACTGGGTTCCTAGAGTGCTAGTAGTTGACAGCAGGATACGTTTATAAGCACTTATGTTTCAGAAGACTGATTAGATAAGGACATGCTTATCTCAAGATGATGTAGGAGTGGACTCAGACTCACAGTGTGATTCCAGACAAGCATGACTATTACCTGGACTTTTGCAGGACGTACTCACTAGTCTGCAGGGGGTTAAGGGACCTCATATATTGTGCACATTTGACCACTGCTTGTCACAATGCCTGAGTAATTCTGCAGGTGCATAGACAGTGACTGGGTTCCTAGCGTGCTAGTAGTTGACAGCAGGATATGTGTATAAGCACTTATGTGTCAGCAGAGTGATTAAATAAGGAAATGCTTCTGTCAGGATGATTGTAGGAGTGGACAGAGCTGCTTTAGAGCCATGTAACAGGTCAGCAGAGCGGCTTTAGAGCCATAGAACCAGGTCAGCAGAGCTGCTGTGGAGACAGAGAACCAGGTAAGCAGAACTGCTTTAGAGCCATAGAACCTGGTCAGCAGAGCTGCTGTAAAGTCAGAGAAACCAGGTCAGCAGGGCTGCTTTAGAGCCAGAGACCCAGGTCAGCAGAGTTGCTCTAGAGACCGGGAACCAGGTCAGCAGAGCTGCTGTAGAGTCAGAGAAACCAGGTCAGCAGAGCTGCTTTAGAGCCAGAGACCCAGGTCAGCAGAGTTGCTCTAGAGACCGGGAACCGGGTCAGCAGAGCTGCTGTAGAGTCAGAGAAACCAGGTCAGCAGAGCTGCTTAAGAGGGAGAGAACCAGGTCGGCAGGACTGCTTTAGAGCCAAGGAACCAGGTCAGCAGAGCTCTTTAGAGGGAGAGAACCAGGTCAGCAGAGCTGCTTTAGAGCCAGAGAACCAGGTCAGCAGAGCTTCTCTAGAGCAAGAGAACCACAACAGCAGAGCTGCTTTAGAGCCTTAGAACCAGGTCAGCAGGGCTGCTTTAGAGCCAGAGAGCCAGTTCAGCAGAGCTGCTCTAGAGACAGAGAACCAGGGCAGCAGAGCCATTGTAGAGCCAGAGAACCAGGTCAGCAGAGCTGCTATAGAGCCTAAGATGCAGGTCAGCAGAGCTGCTCTAGAGCCAGAGACCTAGGTCAACAGAGCTGCTCTAGAGGCCAAGAACCAGGTCAGCAGATCTGCTGTAGAGCCAGATAAACTAGGTCAGCAGAGTTGCTTTAGAGGGAGAGAACCAGGTCAGCAGAGCTGCTCTAGAGCCAGCGAACAAAGTCAGCAGAGCTGATTTAGAGGGAGAGATCCAGGTCAGCAGAACTGCTTTAGAGCCAGAGAACCAGGCCAGCAGAGCTGCTTTAGAGCCAGAGAACCAGGTCAGCAGAGCTGCTCTAGAGCCAGAAAACAAAGTCAGCAGAGCTGCTTTAGAGCCATATTACCAGGTCAGCAGAGCTGCTCTAGAGCCAGAGAAAAAGGTTAGCAGAGCTGCTCTAGAGCCAGAGAACCAGGTCAGCAGAGGTGCTAGAGAGCCAGAGAACCAAGGCAGCAGAGCTGCTTTAAAGCCAAAGAACTAGGTCAGCAGAGCTGCTTTAGAGCTAGAGAACCAGATCAGCAGAGCTGCTCTAGAGCCTAAGAACCAGGTCAGCAGAGTTGCTCTAGAGCCAGAGAACGAGGTCAGCAGAGCTGCTGTAGAGCCTAAGATGCAGGTCAGCAGAGCTGCTCTAGAGCCAGAGTCCCAGGTCAACAGAGCTGCTCTAGAGGCCAAGAACCAGGTCAGCAGATCTGCTGTAGAGCCAGATAAACCAGGTCAGCAAAGTTGCTTTAGAGGGAGAGAACCAGGTCAGCAGAGCTGCTCTAGAGCCAGAGAACAAAGTCAGCAGAGCTGATTTAGAGGGAGAGATCCAAGTCAGCAGAACTGCTTTAGAGCCAGAGAACCAGGCCAGCAGAGCTACTTTAGAGCCAGAGAACCAGGTCAGCAGAGCTGCTCTAGAGCCAGAAAACAAAGTCAGCAGAGCTGCTTTAGAGCCATATAACCAGGTCAGCAGAGCTGCTCTAGAGCCAGAGAAAAAGGTTAGCAAAGCTGCTCTAGAGCCAGAGAACCAGGTCAGCAGAGCTGCTAGAGAGCCAGAGAACCAAGGCAGCAGAGCTGCTTTAAAGCCAAAGAACTAGGTCAGCAGAGCTGCTTTAGAGCTAGAGAACCAGATCAGCAGAGCTGCTCTAGAGCCTAAGAACCAGGTCAGCAGAGTTGCTCTAGAGCCAGAGAACGAGGTCAGCAGAGCTGCTGTAGAGTCAGATAAACCAGGTCAGCAGAGTTGCTTTAGAGGGAGAGAACCAGGTCAGCAGAGCTGCTCTAGAGGGCGAGAACCAGGTCAGCAGAGCTGCTCTAGAGGCAGAGAACCATGTCAGCAGAACTGTTTTAGCGCCATAGAATTGGTTCAGCAGAGTTGCTTTAGAACCAGAGAACCAGGTCAGCAGCGCTGTTGTAGAGCCAGATAACCAGATCAGCAGAGCTGCTCTATCGCTTAAGAACAAGGTCAGCAGAGCTGCTCTAGAGCCAGAGAACAAGGTCAGCAGACCTGCTGTAGAGCCAGAGAAACGAGGTCAGCAGAGCTGCTTTAGAGGGAGAGATCCAAGTCAGCAAAGCTGCTTTAGAGTCAGAGAACCAGGCCAGCAGAGTTGCTTTAGAGCCAGAGAACCAGGTCAGCAGAGCTGCTTTAGAGCCAGAGAACCAGGTCAGCAGAGCTGCTCTAGAGCCAGAGAACAAAGTCAGCAGAGCTTCTTTAGAGCCATATAACCAGGTCAGCAGAGCTGCTCTAGAGCAAGAGAAAAAGGTTAGCAGAGCTGCTCTAGAGCCAGAGAACCAAGTCAGCAGAGCTGCTCGAGAGCCAGAGAACCAAGGCAGCATAGCTGTTTTAAAGCCAAAGGACCAGGTCAGCAGAGCTTCTTTAGAGCTAGAAAACCAGATCAGCAGAGCTGCTCTAGAGCCTAGTAACCAGGTCAGCAGAGTTGCTCTAGAGCCAGAGAACGAGGTCAGCAGAGCTGCTGTAGAGTCAGAGAAACCAGGTCAGTAGAGTTGCTTTAGAGGGAGAGAACCAGGTCAGCAGAGCTGCTCGAGAGGGCGAGAACCAGGTCAGCAGAGCTGCTCTTGAGCCAGAGAACCATGTCAGCAGAACTGCTTTAGAGCCATAGAACCGGTCCAGCAGAGTTGCTTTAGAGCCAGAGAACCAGGTCAGCAGCGCTGTTGTAGAGCCAGATAACCAGATCAGCAGAGCTGCTCTATAACCTTAGAACAAGGTCAGCGGAGCTACTCTAGAGCCAGAGAACAAGGTCAGCAGACCTGTTGTAGAGCCAGAGAAACCGGGTCAGCAGAGCTGCTTTAGAGGGAGAGAACCAGGTCAGCAGAGCTGCTTTAGAGCCAGAGAACCAGGTCAGCGGAGCTGCTTTAGAGCCAGAGAACTAGAACAGCAGAGCTGCTCTAGCTGACACTGACTGACTGACACTGACTGATTGACACTGACTGATTGACACTGACTGACACTGATTGACTGACACTGACTGACTGACACTGACTGACACTGATTGACTGACACTTACTGACTGACTGACACTGACTGACAGTGATTGACTGACACTGACGGACACTGATTGACTGACACTGACTGACTGAGACTGACTGACTGACACTGATTGACTAATCTCTACTAGTCTACTACTCTCTACTACTCTCTCTACTACTCTCTATTACTCACTCTCTACTACTCACTCTCTACTTCTCTACTACTCTCTACTACTACTCTCTATGACTATCTGTCAACTACTCACTCTTTACTACTCTCTACTATTCACTCTCTACTTCTCACTCTCTACTACTCTCTATCTACTACTCAGTCTCTACTACTCACTTGTTACTACTCTCTACTTCTCCTTTTCTACTACTGACTCTCTACTACTGACTCTCTACTACTACTCTCTACTACTCTCTTTCTACTACTCACTCTCTACTACTCACTCTACTACTCTCTACTTCTCTCTCTACTACTCACTCTACTACTCTCAACTACTCACTCTCTACTACTTTCTCTCTACTACTCACTCTCTACTCTACACTCTCTACTACTCACTCTCTACTACTCGCTCTCGACTACTCTCTACTACTCACTCTCTACTACTCGTTCTCTACTACTCTCTACTACTTACTCTCTACTACTCACTCTGTACTACTCTACTACTCTCTACTACTCTCTCTACTACTCACTCTGTACTACTCGCTACTACTCTCTACCACTCACTGGCTACTACTCTCCACCCCTCACTGTCTACTACTCTACTACTCACTCTCTACTACTCACTCTACTACTACTACTACTAGTACTCTCTACTACTCACTCTCTACTACTCTCTCTCTACTACTCACTATCTACTACTCTCTACTACCCACTCTCTACTATTCACTCTCTACTACTCGTTCTCTACTGCTCTCTACTACTCATTCTCCACTACTCACTCTCTACTATTCTTTCTCTACTACTCTCTAGTACTGACTCTACTACTCATTCTCTACTACTCTACTACTCTCTCTACTACTCTATCTCTACTACTCTCTTCTACTCCTTCTCTACTTCTCTCTACTACTCACTCTCTACTACACACTCTCGACTACTCAATCTCTACTACTCACTATACTACACACTCTCTACTACTCACTATTAACTGCTCCACTACTCTCTAGTACTCACTCTCTACTACTCTCTACTACTTACTCTCTACTACTCACTCTCTACTACTTTCTCTCTACTACTCTCTCTACTACTCACTCTACTACTCACTCTCTACTAACTCTCTATCACTCTCTACTACTCAATCTCTACTACTCTCTATTACTCACTCTCTACTACTCTCTACTACTCATTTGGCTACTCACTCTCTACTACTCTCTCTGCTACTCACTCTCTACTACTCACTCTCTTCTACTCTCAACTACTCATTATCGACTACTCACTCTCCACTACTCTCTACTACTTACTCTCTACTACTCTCTACTACTTACTCTCTACTACTTTCTCTATACTACTCTCTCTCTACTACTCACTATACTACTCACTCTCTACTACTCACTCTCTATTACTCTCTACTACTCACTCTCTACTACTCACTCTACTACTACTACTACTAGTACTCTCTACTACTCACTCTCTACTACTCTCTCTCTACTACTCACTATCTACTACTCTCTACTACCCACTCTCTACTATTCACTCTCTACTACTCGTTCTCTACTGCTCTCTACTACTCATTCTCCACTACTCACTCTCTACTATTCTCTCTCTACTACTCTCTAGTACTGACTCTACTACTCATTCTCTACTACTCTACTACTCTCTCTACTACTCTATCTCTACTACTCTCTTCTACTCCTTCTCTACTTCTCTCTACTACTCACTCTCTACTACACACTCTAGACTACTCAATCTCTACTACTCAGTATACTACACACTCTCTACTACTCACTATTAACTGCTCCACTACTCTCTAGTACTCACTCTCTACTACTCTCTACTACTTACTCTCTACTACTCACTCTCTACTACTTTCTCTCTACTACTCTCTCTACTACTCACTCTACTACTCACTCTCTACTAACTCTCTATCACTCTCTACTACTCAATCTCTACTACTCTCTATTACTCACTCTCTACTACTCTCTACTACTCACTCTGCTACTCACTCTCTACTACTCTCTCTGCTACTCACTCTCTACTACTCACTCTCTTCTACTCTTAACTACTCATTATCGACTACTCACTCTCCACTACTCTCTACTACTTACTCTCTACTACTCTCTACTACTTACTCTCTACTACTTTCTCTATACTACTCTCTCTCTACTACTCACTATACTACTCACTCTCTACTACTCACTCTCTATTACTCTCTACTACTCACTCTCTACTACTCTCTATTACTCACTCGCTACTACTCTCTACTACTCACTCTACTACTCACTCTCTACTACTCTCTCTCTGCTACTCACTCCATACTACTCACTCTCTTCTACTCTCAACTACTCACTATCTACTACTCACTCTCTACTACTCTCTACTGCCTTCAACAAATGATTTATAATTTAACTAAAGTCTTAAAACGTTCTATTAACTGCAATGCTTTTTAATGAGGTGCTATCATGTATATTGGTCCCAAAATGGCTGCCAACACTTCTTGGATGAAGTGCTGACAGCCAATTAGATCATCAGATCTCAGATATATGTATTATTTTCCTTTAATGTCTAAAAAACTACTGAACAGATTTACACCATTTAACAAAAAGGCACAAGTGTGAACCAAGATCTACCCCTTTTCCAAATTTGGTTTACTTCCGTTCAGCAGTTTGGGCTGCAGCTGAGATTAAAGGTTCCTATGGAAAATTGCATCGGGAAAAACACAATATGGGACCCTCCTTTTTTCTCGGCCCCCTATGCCTCGACCGGTGGCAAAGTTATTCCAAATAGAATGTTGAGGATTTCCTATGGAAAATACGTCCTAACTATAACTACCTACTGGCATATATATGTATATATATATTACCTACTGGCGGTCGCCAGTAGGTAGTTATAGTTAGGATTTTTTTCAATGCAAAATCTCAAAATTCTATTTGGAATAACTTTGGCGTCGGTTTACAAATCTGCCTGAAAATTTCCTCAAATTTGCCTCGTCGAGCTCCGGTCCTTCCCTGAAAGGTTGGGGGGGATTCGTCAAGCGGGGTCCGAGATAAAAGGGGGTCCCAAAACGTGTTTTCCCCATGCTAATTTCCATAGGGCGGTCGAACTCACTTGTAGCCCAAATGGCTGAATGGATTTGAACGAAACTTGGCAAAATTGTAGGGACTGGTAGCCCGATGTGCCTTTGCTATGTTTTAAGATATGTGCTCCAATGGATTTTGAGTAATTTAGGTTAAAAAAAATATATATATCTATGACAGCGCCCCGGTACGCGCACCGGGGAGCGCACCAGGCGCGATACGCGACTTGCGCACGGAAAGCTGATTGGCTCTCGGGTGTCTGTAAACATTCGAAACAGTCCGGAGCAGCCGCCATCTTGTGTCTTGGTAGAATCGAGACACAAGAGGTGGCAAAAACAAAGGGGGAAATGACCATAAGGGGGCAGAGTAGACCCCCCCTGACCCCCTAGGTTTGATGTGGGGGCCATAAAAGGGCCCGCGGGGCCAAAAAAAATGTAATTTTTTTTATTTTCGCTGGGGAGCGCCATGGTACGCGCACCGGGGAGCGTACCATGGGGAAAAAAGAATGACAGAGTTTTAAAACAATGTAGCCTTTTTTTATAATTTGGAGGTAGTTCTAAAAAGAACTGTTTTTTTTCTTTTTGTTGTTTTTTTCAGACCAAAAACAAAGCTGCTCAACAGGAGCAAAAAAAGGGGAAAAATTAGGGCTGGGGAAGGCAGCGGTGTTCTTGCCTCTTTCGTGCAATGAGCTTGATGCTCTACTCACCATAGCAAAGCAGTTCATCGCATTGCTTGCATTTTATAGTAATGTCACTAAAAACAGGTTGAATGTTCGGAATCATCTCCAATCCCGCTGCACGTTCTCTCCCTGATGTTGTGGGTCCTCCTGAAGATGTAGAGGCACCATCCCTTGGGGGATTACGTGCCAGGTCTCGGACACTCTCCCGGGCATAGTTCTGGGGGTGCCTGCGTTGGACTTGGCGAATCATTAACGAATTGCCAAAACTGTACTTCCTTTTTGGGTCTCCTCGGGAAAGCACAGTATGGCAGATTTGGCATTCTACTTTGGGAGCATTCACCTTTTTAAATCCTTCAGGTATTGAAAAAAATTCCAAATAAAATGCTCCTTGATCTTGGGCTGAGGAGGCTCTTCCTGAATGAAGCCATCTGAGTCCTCACTACTGCTGGATGGTCTAGCTGCCATTCTTTGCACAAAATGGTAGGACAGAAAAAACAGGTCTTGCTGTCTCCAAAGTGAAAGAAGAAATTAAGGAAATGGGTGGGGTTTTCATTAGTTGTATAAAAAACTGATAACAACCAATGAAAAGAGTTATTTTAAGGACACATGACCAGGGCTTTGATCATTTTGAAACCAAATCTGTCCTGAACCAATAAAAAGTGTTATTTTTAGGTCACATGACCCGACGCGCTTACGCTACGCGCCCAGCGCATCGCATGCTTACGTTGCGCGATCGTATTCGCTCGAGTGCTTCCGGGTGCGCTTACGCCGTGCGTATCACACGGATGCGGCTACGCAATACGTCACGATGATGTTTTCATTCGCGGCAATAGCGCTAACGGGACGCTCACCAGTGTGGGCCCCGGGGCGCGCCGAAAAAGTGCGCTTTCCGGTGCGCTCACCGGGGCGCGCACCGGGAGCGCTCCAGAGCAAGAAAAATTTTTTAAAAAGAAAATAAATATTACATTTCATAGCTATAGACAATTGCTATTAAAAAACTTTAAAATTCACTGAAAAAAACATAGGTTTGGGGCCTTATATATAGTTAGGAATTAAAAAACCTATGAAATTCACTGAAAAAACCACAGGTTTCACACCCGTTATAGTTAGGAATTAACATTTAAAAAACCTATGAAATTCACTGAAAAAACCAGAGGTTTCAGATCAGTTATAGTTAGGAATTAGCATTTAAAAAACCTAGTAGTAGTAGTATTATAACACTTTAATAACTTATAAATATATACAACGCTCCAACAAAGTAAACACGTTAAAAAAAAACTTTTTAAATAACTATTTACATGACATTGCTTTAACCAGGATAGACAAAGAAATGACACAGTGATGTAAAAGTTTCTGAAAGAAATGCCAAGAACGTCCCATGTGAAAGTGAATATTATCTGGCAATTTTTTTCTTTTCCTTCTGATGAAAAGAAAGTTAATGCCAGGTTCGTTACCTGCCTCATCTGCAAAAAAAGAATTCTTGAGAGGGACCGAAAAAAATATAGCTATGGTAATCATACCATGCATCGGCACATGGAGAGGTGGCACCCTCCTAATTATTCTAAAGCACAACTTCGAGATTTGGTGGATAATCCCCGACCGGCAAAAACATCCACCAATGACTTAGCAATAAGTGAGTTAGAGGCAAGGGAAACGGTCCCAAATCTGTAAAAGAACTTTAGGCAGATGAGATTGACTTGTGTAGCATGTGGAAAATTAATTTCATGCGGAGAGATGAGTATTACTTTAATAAATAGATCATATGAAAATCATCAATGTCCAAAACGTCCTAGAAAGTAATTTTTGTCATTTTTGAGGAAGAGAGATAACCTACAGTGGTACGGGGTCGTTTTCGTTTGTACTAGGGGGGCCAGGTGACATTCGTTCGGGGTGGCTTAGGGGCATTTAAAACAACTTCCCTGATTCAGGTAGCATATAAAGTAGAGGCTAAATACCAGGATCTTTATCGATTGCTTTATGCTGTACAAAATGAAAAACACACAACAAACCTGGACCATTCATATTTTCAATGTTTCTGCGTACTATACTTTTTAACCCTTAACTAATTGAGCTGCTTCATTTCACCTGCTTTTTAAAAAAAAAAAAAAAAATCGGAAACAGTGGCCATTTATTCGAAATTTACCAATCTACGCGTTACAACTACGTTTGCTTTTTCAAAAACCTTTAATAAAAATGTTGGTGCCCAAATACGGGCCTACAACCCCGTGGGCCGGCCATGGAGCAGGCTGGAACTGTAAATGGGGGGGGGGGGTATTTATTTGTGGAAAACATAACAGAGAGTCAGTGGTCGTTGATTTCATAGTAAAAAGTGCGACAAGTGCAACAAAATCATATCGATAATTCATTGTGAGCAAGTACCAAAAGTGTCGACAATTCAAACCTTCAATATTAAATACAGTAATCAATGATGCATTAGAACTTAATATCAATTCATTGTTCGAACGTGTAATCAGTACCCGTCCCATGTCAATTCATTGTTCGAACGTATAATTAATACCCATCCTGGATCAATTCATTGTCCGAACATATAATCAGTCTTATCCCATATCAATTCATGTGCTAAAAACTGCATACATATCTCATGATATCAAGGCTGAGCAATCGGGGCACAACAAGGAGTTGAGAGTTTCATTTGTACCGGCGCCATTTTGGGTGAGGTCAGGAAGGTCCAAGTATAGTCAAAATGTCTCCACCAACTCGTGGTTGGACCGGGACCTCTTTCGGCAGTCCAAAAGTTTTCGTTGAAGGGTAACAGAGGGGACTGCCGACATGAACCATCAGTCAAAGTGGGGTGGGAGGCAACAGTCTCTCCTACCGGGTCATACTGGTGTCCCACCGGAACTGATCAAGTTGGTAGTCTTGCAGGATTTTGGTTATTTCAAGACTGAGGCTGGCGCCGGCATGAGCGCGCCGACGTCCCGCGGCTACGTCGTGGTCGTTCCGTGGGTGATCATGGCAGTCATTCCACATCGGGGGTCGGGGGCCCCCGTGGCTCTTATAGAATCTTCAAAGTTGAGGAGAACGTTTCTGGACTCAGGAAACTAGAAGCGTCGTTGCACCGCAACAGTGGACGAGACCCCCGCTGGGTGAGCGGAGCATCATTGCCTCCCAATAGTGGACGAGACCTTTCGTCGGGTGAGTGTAGCGCCGCTGCATCGCAAGAGTGGAGAAACACTTTTGTTGGGTGAGTGGAGCGTTGGGGGTGCAGCTGAGGGGCCCCCACCTGTGGGGTTGGGAGAGGCTCATTTGCGCCGTCTCTCCCTCCCAGCGCACCCCACGCCGACACCTGGCGTTGATATCTGTGATGTCCCGAGCAGGCAATAAAAGGGGGGGGGGGTCGGAGGCAGAGGCAAGACATCCCCCCCGTGGCTTGCAGGGCGCCGCTTCAGGCCCGAACGGGGAGCTCATATCAAGCCGGGGCCAGACCAGGAGATACGAAGGGAGGGGGGGTTGGTGGCATGTGCAAGACATCCCCCCCCAGTGTTGTCGCAGCCATTATTGAAGAAAGAAGATCCCGTCGGCCTCGGCTCCTCTCCTGGTGCACCCCACGCCGACACCTGGCGTTGATATCCGTGATGTCCGGACCAGGCGATAAGAGGGGGGGGGGGTCAGAGGTAGAGGCAAGACATCCCCCCCGTGGCCTGCAGGGCGCCAGAAGAGAAAGGGAGGACCAGCACATTCCGGGCCGACAATCCCACGACTTCTCCGGCTGATGGCGGCTAGTCGGGCCCCGCCCTGCACGTGTCGAGGCCTCATCTTCCGGATGGGCGTAACCGTGGACCTGTTGCACTTCGGGAGTTTCCGGAATGGGGGTAGGTATCTGCTGATTTGTATCTATTTCATGTTACCGTTATTGGGCGTGGCGGGCGGTGGGACAGACATGCTTGGAGCAGTGGGGGGGGTGGCGGAGGTTAGCTACCTCGTGGCTGTCGTAACGTCAAGCTTGGCTTCTCTCACCACTTCCATGTTTCTTATTTCTAGCGAAGTCAAAAACTCATCAGTGGCCTACTGATTTTGTTCGATTTCTTTCCCTTCTTTTTCAAGTGTGTTTTATTGTAAAGTTTCTGTTTAACAGGATACAGTGTTTACTTCGTATTTTACATATGTCTTCTTTATTAGGGGTACTCTCCGGTTGAGCCAGATGATGTACCTCTAATAAATGGTCCGGGTGGAACTAGTTTCTCAATCAGTGGGGAGTAGATGGGCATGACAGATTACAACGGGGGACAAAGGTCCGCATTACCCACCCTTCACTACTTGCAAAGACTAGACAGAATATTTCTATTCCACGTTATTTGCAAACAGAGAATACCTCGTTAGAACTATTCCTTGAACAATAAATGTCC